>NC_080186.1:127366179-132366179 GCF_030028045.1 Hippopotamus amphibius kiboko | reverse complement strand
TTTCCAAACCTTGAGATCTTCACAAAGAGAACATCTCCTGGATGGTTCAGACATTCATTTGCCTAGAGGAAAGGGTTTGGGCCAGATTTTATGTTTTTATGCCAGCTGACATGTCAAACCCAATGTAACTGATGTGAAAAGGCTTCACCTTTCACATCCTCTTCTTTCCAGCATAGTTTCGTGGACAGCTCCATTTGTTTTGACACATCACTCCGAATATTATGTATGTGGAATAAATATTCCCTCTTTTGTGAAGCTGTCTGCAGGACTTAGATGTCCATAGACACACTTAATACAAGCCAAATAAGGAGACGTAAAGCAACCAATGTGCCCTGAATTATTTTATTAGCTGTGTTTGTAGCTGATATCCAGAGGCAAAAGGATGAAGTTGGGTCCCTATGCCACACTGTATATAAAAATTTAATTCAACATGGACAATGACCTAAATGTAGGAGCTGAAACTATAACTCTCAGAAGAAAACATACGAGTAAATCTTTGTGACCTTGTATTAGGCGATTGTTTCTTCGATATGATAATAAAAGCACAAGTAACAAAAAAACTGATAAACTGGACTTCACCAAGAAAGTGAAAAGACAACCCACAGGAAGAAAATATTTGCAAATCATTTATCTGATAAGGGACTTGTAATCAGAATATGTAAAGAACTTTTGCAACTAAATAACAAAAAGACAAATAATCTAAGTTTTGAAATGAGCAAAAGATTTAACTGGACGTTTCTTCAAAGAAGTTATAAAAATGGCCGATAAGCACATGAACAGATGCTCAACATCACTGGTCGTTAGGGAAATGGAAAGCAAAACTGCAAAGATATCACTAAATTACTACTAGGATGGCTATAATAAAAGAGACAACTACACACAAACACACACTAAGTGCTGGTGAGGATATGGAGAAACATCTGGGCTGATACTATGCAGTATCTGTTTTATAATAAGGCCCAAACTCTCCCGACTCCTAGGCACTGGCCTTGTACAAATTGGTGTGATTGAGTGGTGAGTGAGGTGCCAAAAATCCTAGTTTTTCAGCTTCCCAACTATCCAATCTAAAAGTTTGATGCTATCTAGCCTGCTATCTGTGGGGCTAGATACTAGAATGCTGCCCAGTACAGGTCATAAAAGGAAGGTTTCTGAGCCCATACACTGCTGGTGGGATTGTTAAATGGTGAAGCCATTTTGGAAAACAGTTTGGCAGTTCCTCAAAATGTTCAACACAGAGCTACCCTCCCAAGAGAATTAAAAATCTATGTACATGCAAAAATCTGTACACAAATATTTATGTCAGCATTATTTATAACAGATAGGATATGCAAACAATCAAAATGTCCATGAACTGATGAGTGGATAAACAAAATGTGGTACATCCACACACGGAATTTTATTTAGTCATCAGAAGGAATGAAGTACTGACTCATGCCACAAAGTACACGGATGAACGTTGAAAACAAAGGCCACGTGGTATATGATTACATTTATCTGAAAACTCTAAAACAGGCAAATCCATGGAAAGTAGATTAGTGACTGCCAGCGATCGGGGCGGGGGGAGGGATAGGGGTTGACCGTTCATGGATATGAGGTTGTTTCCAGAGGGTGCTGAAGATGTTCTGAAACTAGTGATGACCACGCAACACTTGAATATACTAAACCACTGAATGGTATGCTTTAAAATGATGAATCTTATGGTATGTGAATTATATCTCAATAGGCTGTTGAAAAATACAAGGAAAGCAAAAATTTTAAAGAGTTAACCTGGATATTAGAATCAGCACCGCATTTACCATATCCGCTGGATCACCCTACGCTACAACTGCTTGTCACATGTCTGCCTCACACCACAGGCTGAGCTCCTTGGAGGCAGGGACCCGTCTTGCTCTTCATTGTGTCTCCAGCATGCAGCCCAGGGGCGATGGCATGGCAGACTCTCAAGACTGGGTGAATAAATCAAATCTCAACTCTGCCACCAATGTGGTCTTCAGCACAGTCCTTCATTCTCTGCGCCACGTCTGTAAAATGTGGCTCAACAGTGCTGGGAGGGTGGAGTGAGGCAGTAATGGGAAGCTTCCGGCAGATGGTACATGTCTCATAGGTTAGTTCTCTTCCCCTTAAAAAGGCTATCAACAATGTCCTTTCATTAAACAGAGGACTGCTCTCTGTCCGGGCCCCATGACGACCCTTTTCTCTGACCTTGCCTATGACTCTAGAAGCAGGAAGAATGAGCATGCCTTGAGGTCTCACAAGCACGAATGGAGGAGAATAAAGATCTTGCCAGATGCAAGGTTGGTATAAGCTACCTCTGCTTTCTCAATGTTCTAAACGGATGGAAACAAGCAGAATTGTGACTGCAGACACACTTACTTTGATGGTCCTGTCACCAGAGGCAGACACTATGTATTTATCGTCAAAGTCTACGACATTGACAGCAGCACGGTGGCCAACCAGGACACGGCGCAAAGTGATATCGGTGGCAGAAGCCATGTCCCACACTGCTATGGAGCGGTCCTTGGAACAGGTCACCATCAGTCCATTGCTGAAGCGTAAGTGCAGCACAGCCTCGTTGTGGTGGATCAACGTGTTCAGAACTTCGCCCGTGTTCACATCCCAGACTCTAGAGAACAGAAAAGCACAATGCTTAATTATTGACACAACCGCGAAAAGAGTCCTGTCTGTGCTCTGGGGCTATTTTTAGTAGTAGGTTGGGGAGGTGTGGACTTTACGTGTATCTGGTGATTCGGACCTGACACCATGCTTAAAATGAGCCTCCAGAAGCAATTTTTCTATTTATGAAGAAATGTTAAGACGGTTTCAAAAAAGAAGGCCAATTCTGGCTCCTGCCCAGGTATTTAGGGATGGTGTTCGCAGGCTTGTGCTGACGGCAAAAAATGATTCAAGGAAGTGGGCTTTGCAGTGAGTTTGAGATGACAGAGAGAAGATGGCTTGGCGGCTGGGTTCCAAGCTTAAGGTTTTTTTTTACCTTTGACAAGCTTTTGAGTCTAATATTTACCCACTGCAAACTGGAGACTGTTTTAAGTCATGGTGTCTCATCAATCACCACACCCATCTGTTTAGCCAGTCACTTTATGGACAAAGCCAGTGTCTCCAAGTGCCTTACCCTCGAGATACAGGGTTCTTAGGGGCGGCCCTTTCACGTCATAGCTTTTCTGTAACGCCAGTCTCCTAAGGGGACAAGTTTGTGCAGAGAAGGAAAGACTCAGGCTTCTAAGGCTGAGACGTGATCTACGGCGGAAGCAGCAGCCTGGAAGCACTGAGTCAGGGGAAGGATACTAGGCATGCTGGTGACTATTTCAATCTCTTAGGTGTGCCTGTAAAACAATCCTCTTCAAGTCTCTGACTCATCCTAGAAGAGGCATTTCCTTTCCTCCACATGACATGCCTTCCTCAGGCTACCAGCAGTCCAGCTGAGGCCTTACTGTTTTACCTCTAGGCCCTGGTGAATCCATTACACCAAAACCCAAAGCCACCTGGTATGAAAAAACGTCCTTGTCCCAGTGGTTTAGGAGTAGATCCCAATAACGTTTCCTTTCTACTCTCAATTCCCAACCAGCAGTCCCTGCTTCCCTTCTACTACAGAACACTGCCACCTCCATCTTCATCACTCTGCCCCTGGGGTGGCATCTGAAAACTAGTGTCTCCATTACCGGAAGAGCTACCGAATATCATGATAGTCTTGAATGATAAAAGTTCAAGGCTCTAAATTAACTGTGTGACAGAGTAAATTATTCACCTCTCTGGCCTCAGTTTCCCAATACTACATCTATTAAAAAAGAAGATACTATTTACCTACTTAGAAAGGCTGATGTGAGAATTCCACAGGATAACCTTACACAAAATACCTGGCACATTACTTGTCTCCCTCAAAAAGTGCTGCAAATAATTGCTTCTGATTCTTTCAGTATTGTAGGTTACTGCCCATCACACTCCTAGAACACCTGCTTCCTTCCTCTCTCCTCTGGAGTGTGGTCTCCCAAGAGAAAGCTAGCCTGATACTAGGTAATGTGTCTTTACAGGAAAGCATGCTGCCATCTCTATAATGTCTGGTAATGGGAATAGGACCTACTTAACAAAAGTTAGCTTTCCTGCCTACCTTGCCCGAATGTACCTACACCAAAAGTGGTTTTGAAATCTAGCATACAAAAACATATACAGGGTATACGTGTACTTTATTGCAGAAGAGGGTGTGAATCTGTCTCCCCGTGGAAGACATACAAGTTCAGACCAGTGAAGCCAAATCACTCACCTCACTGTAGAGTCTGAAGAGCCAGTCACAATGACACGCTCATCATACTGAAGACAAAGGACAGAGCCAGTGTGTCCCGTTAACACTTTCAAACATTCCAAGCTGGTTTTATCCCAAATCTATTGAGACAAGATCAACCACAAACAGTAATTTAATATATCACACGTTGATAAATGTTTTTTTTTTTTGATAAATGTTTTTATCTCACCTTATTTTCTGAATCATAAAACAAAACAAAGCTGTGTTTCAGTAAATAAGAGCAGTAAGCATCAAACAGGTGGTAAAAGACTAGAGGGGAAGAGGCATTACTGAATAACTTCCAGAACAGATGTACTATTTTGTTTACTTTGTCCCCATAACTACTGTGCCCATTATACTTAACAGCTTCATAAAGAGAATTTTTAAATAAACTCTGTGAAAAGAGTTGGCTCACCCTCTGGAAAACAATGTGACAGTATCTATTAAGAGCCTTTACAAATGCATACCCCTTAACCCATTACATTTGTTTATGAAAATTTTAAAATGAAAAATGTTCAGCATCTCAGAAAAACTTCAAAGTAAATTATGAAATTTTTAACGAGAAAATACACTTTATTATAGTTGTTTTTAAAATCAGGATAAAAGTCCTCTATATAGCGACATAAACACTGTGTATATTAAAAAAAAAAGATTGAAAGGAAGTAAAATGCTGATAGTTGGCTCTGTACTCTGAGTGCTGTTTTTCTCCCCTCTTTTGATCTTTCTAGTGTTTTCCAAGTTTTCAATATTGTCCAAAAATAATGGGGGGATGGAAAGTGATTTTTTCAAAGACTGTATTGTTAAAAATACGATTCTGTGAAACTATTTTCTTTTGTAAAAATACTATCATAATTTGCAGTGTTCCTAAAGTTTACTACAAATGGCCAAGATATTACAAGCACTATAGACAGTTAAGTGTCCTTCTATAATAGCAAGGCTTGCTTCTAATTTCTGATCTAGTAGAACCACAACTATTCTGAAAGTGTGAGTTGATCAAGGACTGAAGCAGAATCAAGTACAGAAGGTTTCCAACCACTGGTCTAGATGAGCTCTCCAAACTCTCTTCAAAGCAACGTCCTTTGGATTCACATCCACAGAAAACCTTTTGGGAAACACTATAATGCACACAGGAAACCAACAAAACAGTTCCTTTATATTCTATAACTCAGTGATTTTCTCCCTGGTTATTAGAATTACTGAAATTCCACTATTTCATAAAACAAAAACCAAACAGACACCCAAAGTAAAACAACACAGAAAACAAGGCCAAGTGGAGAAAGCCCATACAACCTATCTTCCCAAGTTGACTGTAACTAAAAATTCTAGACAAAATGCAAAAACAGCTAGTTGAGGGCTCTGAGAACTGTGAGGGGAAGGGCAGCTGAGGAAGAGCAAGTATCATACTGCATACACTGCAGTGAGGGGTAAGAATCTGGAGACAGGATCCATATGGGGTGAGTTTACCCTTCTTTGTGTTTGCTGTTTTCTCATTTCCTTGTTTTGTGGTCTTGACCCAAAGGCAGGTCCAGATCATGGAGTGGCACCGTGAAATAGCAGCACAGGCAGCTACCGTCTAAGAAACCCGTCCTTCTGGACAGAAAGGCTGGAAAAAGAATCCTTGGGGGCCAAAGAATGTGTGAAAGACCCTATTTTCTTTTTCTCTTTTCTCACACACCTTTCATCCAAGGACAAGCCCAGTCATGGAGATGCACTGCAGAGCAGTGGAACAGACAACTAAAATTCTAAGAGAAACCCCATTTTTCTGGCCAAAGGAAAAGGAAGAAGGGGTCCTTGTGGGCAGTAGAGACTTAAAGAAATCCAAAAGAGGAAAGAGCTGGGGAAAAAAAAAAAGGCTCCCCTAATTCTACATAAAACCCACACAACACATGACTTGGGCTTGCCCTTAAATAGTGCATGCACAGGACAGAGTGAACTAACAAACACAACAAAGGCTGTAAAAGGCGCCCTGTTATTTAAACTACTACTGAAGTCTCAGACTAAACTCTGAGTAGTGCAAGCCCAAGACAGACCCAAAGCAGCATGGCAAAAAGCAGAAAAGAGATTAGAACCAACCCCCCTAACTAGGTCGACCACCTGCTTAAAAAAATACTCACCCACACATATTCTCCTGAGGATTATAACAGGATCCTTAGACTTTACAATATAACATCCATAACGTACAAGATACAATCCAAAATTACTTGACATTCAAAAGCCATGAAAAGTGATCAATTCTCAGGGGAACAGACAATCAACACATGACAAGCTAGAGACTACCCAAATGTTGTCATGCTCAAAGATTTCAAAGCAGTTATTGTAACTATACTCCATGAAGTAAAGATAAACACACTTGATATGAATGAAAAGAGAGAAGTTCTCAGTAGAGAAACAGAAACTATAAAATACAATATTTGAAATCTTAAAATTCACTCAATGGGGGAAAATAGCAGAATAGAGATGAAAAATTCAGTCAACCTGAAGACAGACCAATAGAGATTAACCAGAAAAGAGAGGGAAAAGAGACTGGAAAAAATCAAAAGATCTAATATTTATGTAATTAGGGTCTCAGAAGGAGAGGAAAAAGAAATTGGTGCAGAAAAAAAATTTGAAAAAATGGCCAAAACTTCTGAAATCTGGTGAAAGGCATGTATTCAACAGATTCAAAAAGCTCAGTGAAAGACTTCTTAGACATGACATCAAAAGTATGAGCCATAAAAGAAAACACTGGCAAACTAGATTGGACAAATTAAAATCTTCTGGTCTACTTAAGATATTGAGAAAATGAAAAGTCATAGAAGGGAAGAAAATATTTGCAAAACATATCTTAAAAAGACGTGCATCCATAATATATAAAGAGCTCTTGAAACCCAATAATATGAAAACAAAGAACCCCTTTTAAAATTGGACAAAGGATCGGAATAGAAACTTCACCAGTGAATATACAGATGGCAAATAAGCATGTGAAAAGATGCTCATTACCACTGATCACCGGAGAAACGAAACTTTAAACCAAAATGAGATATGTCTAAAAACCTATTCAAATGATTAACATCCAAAAGAAAAAACCCTGAGACTACTAAGGATGCGGACAAGGAGGCAGAACAAAAGGAGTTCTCTTACACTGTTGATGGGAATGCAAAATGGTATACAGCCTCTTGAAAAAAACAGTGGGCAGTTTCTTAACAAGTAAAACATACATTTACCATAAGAGTTAGCAACCCCACTCCCAGGTTTTTATCCAAGTGAAGTGAAAATTTATGTTCCCCAAAAACGTGCATGTGTATGTTTACAGTAGCTTTATTCACAATGGTGAAAAGCCGTAAACACAAATGTCCTTCAGTAGGAAAGTGGATAAGCACACTGTGGTGCAACCACAGAACAGAATGCTACTCAGCAATAAAAGGAATCAACTATTGTTACGGACAACAATGCAGAAGAATCTCAAATGCACAATGCTAAGTATAAAAAGCCAGACTCAAAAGGCTACACACTGTGTGAGTCCATTTACAGGACACTCTCAAAAAGGCAAAATTATAGGGAGAGAAAAAAAGATCAGTGGTTGTCAGGACCTAGGGGGAAAAATGGGTAAACACAAAGGAGCAGGACAAAGGAGTTTGGGGGATGCCAGAACTATTCTGGATCTTGAGAATTATGGTTACGGTTGCACAATTCTTTGTGCTTATCAAAACTCACAGAACTTTATGCCAAAAAGAGTGTATGTAAATTATAACTAAAAGTAAAAATTCCCACCATGTTTTCTTAAATATGAGAAAATATGCTACAAACAATGTGAAACAAAATCTGTTAGAGCTGTTAAACATTAAACACTGAGAAAAGATCCAGTTTATCTACTATTGAAAAGTAAATAAAAACAATATAAATTGCTCTCTCATTCTTTTGTGCTATCAACTGAGCCTTTCACAGAAACCATAAAAGGTAATGACTTTGATTATATGCAAGTTAGCAACACTTCTGCCAGCTAGCAAAGTAATCAAGAGCCCTGTGATACTGAGATATTTTCTACTTGCACCTAAATACAGAATACAGAAAGTGAATGTGCTTGGAGAAGGGTAAGGTGTGAGAAGATCCAGGGGTCTATTGTTAGTAGAGGGAAATGCTCTGGCCCTAGTTCTTTAGAACCACGCAGACAGCTGCCAAGATCGAGTGGAACAGATAAAAACCAATCAGGAGGAAATGGAGAGATTGTTACATCTAGCTTCTAACATGTAACCACAACTCTAAAAATAACACATACAAAACGCAGTCATTCACCTTAATAGAATTATCTCGTAGGCCACTGATAATTTTTTCATCATCATACTGTAAACAGTAGACACCTTTACTATTTTCAGAGCGGCACTGAATCCTCTGCAAGTTGTGTCGTCCACACCGCCAGTTAGATTCTATAGTCTAAAGGAAAAAGGAGGCAACAGATGAGTTTTTGTGAATCAACTATTCTATTAGGGTTCAGACTTTGGCGTTCCAGAAACAGCATACCACTGATACTCCATCTTGGTTTGCATAACTGTCTGTGGATAGGAATCACACCCTTTTCCAAGTAAGACATTAGCCCAACAATATTTTTCCTCAAACATTCTCTGCCCGTCTGGCAACTATCACAGGATTTCCAATGAGTTTGGGTTGGGTTTGAAAAAAATGGCCTAGACAGAATTCGGTATGTTTCAAGAATGCCATGTGCACCCAAAACATACAAATAAATAGCAATTCACTGGGTCACTCTAATGCCAATTAAAATATTTGGCAGAAGACCACCACTAACAGTAAGCATATACTAACGATCTGTGTATCCACCCAAAGCCCTGATTGTCTTGAGCACTGAGAAAAGATATTGACAACTACTACATGCCAACTACTGTAGAAAGAATGTTGTTATACAGTTTTAATAAGCTCCTTTAGAATAAGAATGGCACATTTCAGCCCTGGATTCTCATTCTTTCATCATTCATACAACACTTACTGAGATGCTAGTATATTCCAGGTACTGACTGTGCCAGGCACGGGGATGAAAAGATTGACAGGAAGCACACTGCTTTCAAAGGACGCAACTGCAATGCCCAGGCACACAGTAATTAGAATTGGATATACTCTAATCATATGTTTATTTGGTTAAATGATCCATGCATTGCATTAACCCTAGAAGAAAGTTCCTGTTACTTCCCTTTTACAAACAAGGAAACAGAGTTTGCCAGAGGCCACAAAACTGGTAATTGGATGAGTTGGAAATCACACGCAGTTCTTCCTGACTGACATGGCTTTTCTACTAAAATATGCAGTGTCTACAAAGAAAGTATAGCCCTAGCTATTGGGGCAGTGAACACAGAACCGAAAAAGATCAGTAACAACTCCAGATAAAATATCAGTGCCAAATGAGTGATTAAACACTGTAAGCGCAGGACCAGTGGGCAGAGTTTAATGAGGAAGTGGTCATGCTCAGACACTAGAAGACCTAACCTCTGGTAGCAGGTGTCAGGGATTCTCAGGATCAGAAGGTACAATGTTTGCACTAACAACCAAAGTATAAATTCCTGATCCTTGAATTTAGGGGACAGTAGGGACTACAATAATTGGCTATACCTTAGAGTTCAGGATCCAGTTCAAAAGACATTATCTGAGTAGCTAATTAACTGAGTAGCTAAAACTTTAATTAGTTGCTTTAGTGAAGAAAGGAGATAAATCTCATCTTTATTCACAATAAGCACTTTATTACCAGTGCTTATTGCGAATAAGCACTAGTCTGACATCTAACAAACCATATTTCCTCTTATTTTGAGGGCAACATGCTTCTGTATGCTCTAAAAATGTTACAATGTACTGAATGTGTTGCCAGGTACCATGCTTCCATAACACTATGCTGTGTGTTTTATAGAGTTAACTTAATCATCACAACTCTGAAATCAAAATTATTGTCCTCATTTTACAGAAAAAGAAATGGAGGATTGGAGACACTGATACATATATACTTAAAAAGGAAAATGTTTCCTCATTGTGGCCTCAGTACTTAGCACAGGCACCTGGAAATACAAGCTCTGCCCTCAAAGAGTTCCCATACATAGCCTTGAGAGAGGGCAAGATCACATATTTCCAACACCCAGGGGATGCAAAGAGGTGCCATGAGCGAGAAATAGCTCATCTGTCCATCTGCTACCAAATCAGAGCTTCTTAGTAGCAGCAGCATCTCTACTGAGTTTGTAAAATGTCAGACATAAAACCACATTTCAAAAACAAAACCCAAACAAACAACAAAACCAAACCAAAAATTTACCCCCCTGTGGCTACCGCTATCCAGGTAGACAATAGATCTGTCTGTATAAGTAACTTCTTGAAAAGGGATCCAGAATATAAAGAATTTCTTAAATTAGACTCAATGCTTGGAATCACTGAGAGAAAGCATGTATTTTTAGAGAGTGACTGAGCCACCCCAGCATGCAGAGCACACCAGGAAAACGCTGACTCAGGAGGCAGACCTACTGGCAACAAGTCTTATTCATGGCCAGTGACTCCTGGCAGTGGTTACCAACGTTCAGGCCACACCCTGGGGGCACAGGGGGTTGCTGCTGAATGTGACTCCATGTAAACCCAAAGTATCACAAAGATGAATACATAACCTGTCTTATCAATATACATGGTGTTATTTTCATAATTCATATCACCGTTCTTAGTTTTAAAACACACGACTGCTTTAAAATATTATTGAATTAGTAAGTAGTTTGCTACTTTGTACATTTCATTGAACAGGAAAAGCACATTTATTTACTATCTCATGGGAGTTTGAAAAAGAATTTTTTTTTTTAACTTTGGTATGGGAATCCCCACACGGAAAATAATTTCCTATGTGCTCTCCCACTACCCTAAAATGTTTTCTAGAACCCAATGACTTGCTTGTAATCTATTACTGTACCTAAAGCCCTTGAGGACATAGCAGAGAGAAGCTGGGTGAAGCAACATGATCAGCCTGTGATACACCCATCCCCTGAGATGTCTGGACAGAGAACACTACCCAGCATAAAAGGCCAAGCCATACCCTGTATTTCCAACCTTCAAACAAGAGCCAGAGGCCAGGACCTCTCAAAAGCTCTGCTAGATAACGAGCTTTCATTCTAAGTCAAGCAGAAGTTAGGAAATGGCTTAGCTTCTCAACACTTACAAAGAGCCTAATTTTCTAAAATACATTTCTGAATTTTAAAAGAAAAACCTTACCAAATTAATTTTGATGGGTCATTTTAGAAGTTCCCATCTAGGGCTGTTTTTATTAAAAATTATTAGGTTCCTGAATCCCAAAACAAGCAGAGTTTGCTTCAAAATGCCAGGAAAGGGACACTAAATGAGATCAGGGAGCCAATTGCTTTGTTACACACCAACCCCGTGTAATTCCTAAGACTTCACTCTTCTCAGTTCTCAAGGCCACCCACAAAAGAAAGCAACACTTCCTGCTGACTGTGCCTGCCCAAAATACTACCTACCACCATATTTGACGACCTCAACTCTTGTTAGAATGCTTATATAAGCCAGGTCTTTTTCAGAAAAACTAGACCTTTAAAAATGGAAGGCAGTCCATTGTGGTAGAAAATACCTAGGTCAATTAGCAGCTTTCGCAAATGACTTGGACTGTTCGAGTTGCAGTTCCCTCTCTGTAAAAATGGAAAAGATATATATACTTTCTCAAATATGTTGGAAGGATCAAATGAGATTACACACGTAAAGTGTTTATCACAGTGCCTACAAATGGTAGCAGTGATGCTCTTTCTCATTTGTGGAGAACACTGACCAAAAGGAGTAGGCTGTGACCAAAACAAAAATCTCACCAAATTGCCAGGAACTGTTGTCTCAGTCTAGGCTGATCTTCAATGCTGATAGCCCTGAGCCCTCCCCAACCATTCCCAGGAAGAGGCTCAGTCTGCAAATGCAATTCAACAATTGTCTTAACTTCAGCAGCAGGAATACAGCGCATACACAGGTGCACCTCTTTAATGATGCAGATACCTGCCATTTCACTTAGACATCATGTGGTGTGGCTACTGTAGGGGAATATTTCATGTTTTTGAGAAGTTGTAAAATCCCCTTACCCTGTGCAAATTTTCAAAATACTGGGAAAGTAGCCATGATACACAGAGTATACAGCAGCATTTAAATTGGCAATAGAGTGAAAACAGATGTCTGAGTATGAAGGAATAACATTATTTTTAGAAGCCTAAACACAACTGGGTGGGTGGGCAAGTTTCAGCATTTTCTGGGTAGGACAATGTTAATATCAAGTCTGCAAACCACAAAAAAGCTCCCCACTTTCCCTGAATAAAATGTGGTTTATTAAAAGGTGCGATACAACACACCATCATTTTACTAGTGGTCTGTTCCAAGGAGAGTGCTTCAAAGGCTTTAATCCAGTGAATAAAAAAAGGAAAGGGGCATATTACATGAAAGAGTCTGCCACTACTCTGAGATGGCAAAAGAGAAAAATCCAAGTTCAGGACATCAGAACTCTGACTGACTGAGTCTACTGTAATCATACCCATCTCTCTCTTCAGGGACACCTGAGAGCAATGGAAGAGCGAAAAGAGCATGGGCTTGGGGCTAAGAATACTGGTTTTGACAATTTGAGGACTAAATTAAATCACTGTGGCAAAGCACCTAACAGTAACCTCATCATTAATAATAATGGTGATGGTGATGATGGTCGCGATTACGACTCTAGATAGCACAGGAGATACGCCGGCTTCTTTTAGGGCTGTGCCTCAGGTTTTCCCTTCTCAATTCAGTGGCACTCTAAACTCTCTCCCTCCCACCTTCTCTCCCTTCCCCTCTCCGTGCACGTGCGTGCGTGCGTGCGTGCGTGCGTGCGTGCGTGTGTGTGTGTGTGTGTGTGTGTCAAGAACACCCATGAGAGATGAACCTTTGCAGAAAGCTAAGAATTCTAATTCTCTCCAGACTTCATCTCTCACATTCTCATTTCCTGAATAATAGGGGTTGGCCACACTAAGCCAGGTTCCCTACTTTTTTCTTAAAAATTAGCCAATTTCTGTTGGGTCAGTGTGGAAGCGCAAGGTCATCTGCTTGTCAGAATCAAATATGGGAATGGACAGATGATAGGAGCCAGCACACAAACTAGAGCTGTCAAGGAAGAGCAAGAAGGAGAGAAAGCAAAAGGTGCTGTGAACTGGCAACCTTGCAAAGTATACGAGAAAAACCACAGAGACTCTAAGGCTGTGTATGGGCAACCAGGCAGGGGGACAAAAACATCCACTTGCCGTTCAGGGTGTAATTTATCTTCTGGCAATAGGCTTAAAACCCTCTAAAGCACAAGCTTTGCAGTACATGGACTAAAACAAGGCCAACTGATCTTATCTTAACTCATACCCTTTTTGCAACTAAGAGTTAAGGACACTGAGTACTCACGTAATTGGAGAAAGATGAGAAGATCACCTTGAAAAGTCTGCAGGCATTTAACAACATACCTCTTTCTCCTTCACTTCTGGAATTTTCTACTTTGAAAATGACAAACAACAACACTAAGCCTAGAGCTGGACAGACTTCAGTTAAAATCCCTTCTCTTCTACTTAACGATGTAGGAAGTTCTAAAATTTTTCATAGTCTCAGTTTCCCCTCCTTACAGATGAGGATAATAGATATCTTGTTTTAAGAATTAAATGCAATCAACAGTCTATGTAAGTCACACAACATAGTTCATAAGTATACTGCAAGGGCTCAAAAGAGGGTACGTATAATTATTACAGGGTTGAGGGTTTTGTACCAGCCACATGGGTAACAGCCAAGCCCATGAGTCTCTCATTTGTTTGATCCATGGATTACGACACAACTCTCTACTTTGTGTGTCCACCCAGGACAGAATAAACATACTTGCAAAACAGAGGTAAAGAACTCTATTTTGATGAAGTACCAGTGATCTATAGGGCAAAAAAAAAATTTGTTATTAAGTGCAGAAGAATATAAGGTTGATCACAGACTCAACTACTCACTAGCTGTGTGATCATGGGCAAGCTATTTAACCTGGTGAGCCTCAGGTTCCTCAACTTTACATACGGGCAGGGCCTACCTTCTCAAGTACTGTCCAGAGTGTTCAATGAGAACACGCACTACAAAATGCTTAAAGTATCTAGGACAAGTAAACACTCTGTATGTCGTATATTATTTTTATTATTATTACTATGAGTGAAAGTACCAAAGTATAAAACATCATCCCTTACACTAAGAGATCTAGCCCACAAAAATCTGGAGGAGACTCTTGTGGCCAATGAGTGGGTTTTCCTAAACCACACTTTAAGAACCACTGGGTAGACCACCATGATGCAGAGGTTTTATGTCAAATAGGGTTTTCCCCCATAGCTCTATTTTCCCTCACATCTGCCTCCTCTACTAACTCTAAAATATTATTTCAGCCTGAGGAAATGGTTATGTTAGGTGGTGTCACATAGTGTCATGCCACAGAAAACTGAGTTCAGACTGTTGATTATAACAGTACTCATGGGAATTAAATAAAATATGTCACCAAATCTTCAACTTGATCAGAGTTCTTCCAGAGTTCCTATTTATTAATGACTGACCTTAGACATCATCCTTCTTATAATAAAGGACTTGCTAAAATTATTCAAGGAAATTTGGAGATACTTTACAAAGAATAAAAGAGAAAAAAGTAAAGTAATGTTTCTAAGATCTATGCATAAGCAGTGTCTTTGTAAAACTACATAAGGGTAAAAAGACAAGCCCTCTAACCTGAAACACACACACACCAACCTAAGGGTTCAAGTTAACACTAAGTCTCCGCTACTAAACACTGTAGGAGCAATTTATTCTAAGTTTTGACCTGCCAATGGATCAATTAAGTCTTAAACTTTAGGATTTGTCTGGCAGAAGTTTTAAATCATTTAACCTTCCCTAAAAGGTTACTTTATAGCTCATTTTAGGGAATAGAATATTTTAAGACAAGGGCTTGTATTTGAAATAATGATATTGCAGTCACATTCAGATTGACCGTTACCCAAGCGATTCCATTAGTTCACATCTGCGTTGAAAAGAAGGCTGGGGGGGGGGGGGGGGTCCAAAAAAAACACGTTTCTCCATTAACGAATTTTGGCACAATAACTTTTATGTCTATCACCTGGGGGCAAGGATTACTTCACGTTTGGGAAACTGAGTATGACTTTATGGGTGCTACAGCATTGCCTAGCAAAGGCTGAACTTTTTTGCCAAGGAGGAAATAGTGAAGTAACCAAGAGCTGCCAAGAACACATGTGAAAGAGTTAATGAGAAATGCCTGTGCATGTCTTTCTTGGTTCAAGGAAAAGGGCTAAATAGTAAAACTGAACTAATTAGAACACATGAACAATATCAAACATCTCCAATGTTTCTCATCAAGTTCACAGAGTTTTATTGGTCTGGGGAAGTTATGCTCAAATCCAAAATGGTCCACGAGCATAATCTGCTCTATAAAAACCACTTAACTATTGCTTAGAATCATATTTGAGTCCTTTTAATGAAAAAGCATGGGAAATTAACAGAGGAAACTGAGACTGCGCCTTCTCTAGTTCTCAAGGAATGGCTCAAAACTGAAAAACTAGGCTTACCTGAAAAAATGGGCCTTGGATTTTGGAAATTTTATCAAATTAAAATAAAAAGTTAATTTTGGATTAAGATTTTAATTAACTGGCAGCCTTGCAGAAGCATTTCCTGTTTTAGAAAATTTAGATGATTTTTTACAAAAAAGGCACTAACGACTGAAGAATAGCTACAGATTACACATTGATTGTGACATATTTGCTCCAAGACTTCAACTTAAGAAAAAAAAAAAAAAAAAAAAAAGACTAGTTCTATGATTTTGGATCAACGGAACACTAAGACAACATAAAAAAGTTAAGAACAAGACACAGCCCATAAAACAGATAAATCATAAAATTACCTCTATATCCTGGATAATCTTTGGGTATAATGACCTATAAAATGAATTGGGAGGGCCATCTGTTGGTCTGTTTTTAAACAGGTACTGATCCCTGGCAAATAAAAACAAACAGATGTTACATTTTCGCACATAAAAGGGCAAATTTTATTTAAACATGGTGCTTACAAAGATGTATCTTTCAAGTCTTCTGACTTGCATTGAGCTTTAACAGTTCAAAAGCAGGATTTCTGACAATTAAATGTACATGTTAGGTGCAAGTTTACTTCAACTTAACAGTTCTTTAGTTTGATCCTAACCTTTTATTTTCTGAATACCCAATACAATCTAGTCTTTCATTCTACAGTTCAATAAAAAGTGTTAATGTAGCTTTGTGAAAAATCTAACTTAGTGCATAACAAACTTCTTCCCATAAAGAAAACACAGCCCTAACCATCACTCACACCACCACCTATCCTAGCTGTGGCACTCTCTTTCTCCATGCTAACTGGACCAGATTGCTGATGTGTACAGAGCTATAAAGCTGTATTTCAGATAATGGGTTGTCTCTGAAAAATCCTGCCTGCTGTACCTTCCATCTTCAACCAGGATCAATATCTAATAGCAAAATAGCATTATTTGACTTATGTTTTCCTTTTTCTTGTCTATCTTTTGGTAATGGTATCATTACCTAAGGAAAATGTGAAAGTAAAAGCATAAACACACAGCTTTGAAAAGCCAAACTGCTCGCTCAAACTGTATAATACAACCTAACAATTAATATAAAGGAAAGATGCATCAGAAGGGGTTATTCTGATAGCTTTAACTCTTTGCCACTCCCCAACTCTTGACCACTCATCTCTTCCCACTTGTTTAAAATAGGCTGACACATTTGGCAAGTATAACTGCATTTTTAGTAATCAAACTGACCCTAGGTCAAAGAAACTTTTTTCAAGGGAACAAGCAACCTAAATACTTACCACCCTCTTCTTTCGGAAAGCCCCTTCCATAGAGGGTCAGTGCGCACCATTCGTTCAATCAGCTTCTTCCAAAGCATTCCTTCGGAGATCACTCGCTGCCATTCTTTACACACCAGCTCTGCTGCACACAGAGACCTGGCATCCAGGTAGGAAAGAATGTTTTCTGCTATGTGATCTAAGCCTTGCTCTACAAAATAGAAAAGGCAATGAAGGAATAGGAAGGGAGATGGAAATGTACCAGTTACCGTTTCCTTAAAGATAAGAGGAATAAAGAAATCCTGAACCAGGAAACATACCTGAGTAATAGCAAGAGTTCTGCAGATATACAAGTACATGAGTACATAAACATATACACTGCTTTTTGGTTCTGATTTTTTAAGATAAAACAATTAATGGTACCAGTTTCTATGTGTAAAAGCCAACCCTGGACAGTTCTATATTTGTCAGATATTAGAATAAAAAATTTATCTTCATTTTCTTTTACACAACTCTATGAGGTAACGACACCCCAAACTTTACAGACGAGGCAGAAAGAGGTAAAAGGAATCAAGGTTTCACAACTATAGCGTAGTGAAGCCAAGACTGGACTCTGATCTCTTGCTCCAAAGTTTGCTTTCTTTCCCCTCTGATTTACTGTTTCTTGTAACAAATCACCCTATTAATCCATGACCTATGTGAATCCCCTGGGGCTAAGGAGACAAAAACATAAAACACTGACTTATCCAAAAAAGTTTATGAAAAGTTAAATGACAATCCAAGAATTAATTAAGTCAGGTGTACTTAGACGTATTTTTGTCAATCATTCCTCCATCTCTTCTTATGGAGGTAAAATCCTCAAAACCATGAACCACATGCCTAAAAATTTTAGACGCTTAAGAGGTTTATCCTACACGATGCAAGTATCCTCTCCAAGACAACCAAGATTCAGCCTTTGCCTGATATTCACAAAGCTAAGAAGATCACTATGGGCAATGCTGTTGCCACCTGCACACTCCCATCCTGTGGTTCTGGGTATGTCCTCTGCAGCTACAAGGAATAAAGCTCAGCCCCAGGCCTCCTCTGTGTTGGGATGAGAACACTAAACACACAGTCAGAAAATTCCAACTTCAAGTCTAGGTTCACCACCTCGTTCTATGACATGAAACAAATACTTAAACAATACTGAAACATCCCTGCCTCTTGGTTTTTTACCATGTAATATGGTAATGGCCATTAACAACTGTCTTTTCCTACACTATCTGTATGAATTTAAAAAGTTTTATGAAAAGATTTTAAAGACAATAAAGTACCATTCAAGGTCAATATTTGTTCTCTTTTTCCAACATACATAGAAGCAGTACAGTCATATTAACTTGGCAGGGTATAGGTAAATCATTAAACTTTCAGAACTTCAAATTCCTCATCCGTACAAAACGGGGATAATAATCTCTGCCTTATTTTGAAAATATCACAATGAAATGATGCATAAACAATGCTTTACAAACTAAGGTTTTTTCCAGCTCTAAGAAAGACTATTTACACTGTTGATTACAGTTCACAGGCCCTTCATATACTAGTTCTACTCTACACTAGGTCTAATACCCAAGTTATGATCTGATAGTGAAGACGAAGGACACTGGGACCACCACCTTTTCTTGCACATGTCATTATATCAGAATTAAAGCAGTCAAAGGCTACACTGCTTTCATCTAACAGTCATATCACAGCAGACTCCTAAGATGGTAGTAAGCTGGATTAAAATCTCAGGCCCTGCCCCTCAAAACATCTATTAAAACAATTTCCCCTAATTCTGTATTTGTATGGGTAATATAGAAAGGGAGGGCAGCTTCACGCAGAAGTCTATAGTTTATCCTCACTATAATTCACCTTCAAAGCTTTAACTGACTCTTCCATTTCAGCCTCTACAATTCTGATTCTGTCATCCAGAAGACTGGATGTTCCACACCAGATCTGCATGACTGGAAAATGTAGCAAGTCTTTATTCCAAGTTGTTGGCAAACATGTTAAATGGGTCAGAACCAAGGACAGCACCCATGATTCTACATTTCCCTTCAGCCTATCATACATCCTTTCATTAAATACTCCCAAGGTACCAACACTGAGCCATCAATTCTTTAATCATCTGGATTTTATACTACTATTATCCAGCCCATATCTCTCCATTCAGTCCTCAAGGATATTTGGGGAAACTCTGCACCATGAAGACACTACCATCTTTATTTATGTTCTGACTTGCTAGTCTCATAACTTTACCCAAGAAGGGAATCGGGTGAATTTGGTATGGTTACTCTTTGTGTTCCCCTGCTGATGCGTACTACCTGAAGTTGGTATTGCAATTTTTTGTTTACAACTTGACACGAGCTGCACTGTATCCCTTTTAAACATATATAACCCGTGTTCATTATAGAAAAACTATAAAATGCCTATAAGCAAATATCTTTAAATCCCTAAATCCCACGTCTCAGAGATAAAAGGCTTTTTAACATTCTGTATACTATATCCTTCTAGGCTTACACACCCCTACATAGTCTTTTCAACAGCTAATTATCTTTCGATAATCCATCTGAGAATTAGGCTAGAAGGGAATATCAAATTCAATACCCAGTAGCCCCCAAATACACCTTCTCCAGTTCTTAAACCCAGGAAATCTGCTGCTCGATCATCTCTGGGTACTATCATGCAGGACTACCAAACACAGCTGTACAAGTTGTATGTACACAACTGTCTGCAGGAGCTCTGCCCACCGGTTTTCAATGACTTCTCAATGCTCCACAATTCTGAAAAGCATAACCTTAGGTTCTGTCATTATCCTGGCACACATTTTTAGGTCTACTTGTTACAGGAGCTATGTGTTTCTTAAATATCTTCATATCTTTCTTGGACTACAACTTTTCTATCCTTTCTAGTTTTAAAACCATTATTCTCAGTGGGGAAATAAAAAAGGATAAGTTAAGTGAGGAGTGAAAACATGCTGTTTCTTTCTATTACCACTACACCATCTATTTCAAGTACACCATGCCTTCATCCTTCATGCTACTGCTCCAAATAGTTGATTATTTTATTTGTTTTTAACTCTCCCAGATTATTTAACCGTTTTGGACAATTTCACATTATTCAGGGCTTGGCCTTCTTGATACCATTCTCAAAGGTTCAGGCTACCTTTGTGTGTATCTCCATGCCCCTTTCTTCCATCTTCTGCCCAAAGTGTATTTAAAATCAGGGGAATCCATGGCTAATCACATGGGGTTCTACTTGTGCCTCTCCATTGACAGGACTGACAAATTAATAATCAGAACTTCAAATTTCAGAATCTCTCTACCCTCTTCAATCATATTTTCTTTTACAGTCTTTAGCCATGGCCTAATAAACTTAGCTCTTCTCTGAATTTTTCTAATTCTGGGATACTTATCTGACTATCTTCTAGTGACTACACTTAATACTAGTCACTTTTCAAGGTTTATGTTAATTCCAATCACTAACCAAATATTCCTAATTGGTTATAAACACACCGCTAACCAATTCCCCTCTCAAATCCTCTGCTGAGAGGAAACGAATAGATAGGAATACATCATACAGCTGGCTTTTCAGGCCTCAACGGCTGCCACATCCCCATGGTCTATATATGAACTGGGAAAGCTGCATCCAAATCTCCCACCTGGTTGGGTGGTCTATGAGCTGGTTCTCAGAAGCCTGTGTGGTTACACTTGAATCACTTAGGGTTACTGATCTGAGAAACAACAGCAGCAAAAACAGACTCCTAAATATTCTCCTGATCTACTGAATCAGAATCTCTAAATGGTGGGGCCCAGGAATCTATATTCTTAAGAATTACCACCAGATAATTCTCACGTGCTGGAAACTACTGCTTTAGAGCAATAATATCCCTTTCAGTCTTCACTGATTTCCCCTCACCTCAATATCTCACACCACTGGGCTATCAATGAGATTCTGCACAAGGAAACTCATTACTAGACACATACTTCCTACTCTTTCAAATGCCACTGGTCCAATTTGGCAACATCTCTGTGAAATCTATGAGATTTGATTTATTTCCTTTTGTTAATACTTTAAATTCATTTCATCCTTCTGGGGGTTTTAGTCTCTTGCAAAATGCATTGGCTGTAGAGCAATATAACCTGGGCTGAAGCAAATTAGTTCTCCTTTTTGGATCTCAGTCTTCCGTAAAATAGAAATGATATTAAATGCCTAAGATGGATTATCTCATATAACCTGCATGATAACCCTCTGAGATAGGCTATCAATAGCCTCATTTTATAGGGAAGGAACTTCCTAACCTCGTTGGGAAGGCTACTAAGAGGAGGTTATTCAGAAGCCAGATACAGAGCAGGTTCTCGAGATACGTCAGTCTCTCTTCTTCCCTCTTCCAGAAATCACCTTAGCTGATATCACTGGTCAAGGAAGCTAAGCAGTATTCCCCTTCCTTGCGATTTTCTGCAGAGAAAATATGACACACCTCTCCTAACAAATCGCTAAGTCCTCACTAATAGCTTTGAGTAAATCTCACACCCCTTAAATATTTAAAGAAGAATAAGAATCACACAACCTCTATTTGGGCACCTTGGAATAGCTACCCCTAGGAGCCATGCAGACCTTGTAACTTTCTGGTTTCAAGATTATTCAGAACAAAGACGTTACTGAATAAGGTGGTCCATTTGCCTGGGCTAAAAACTGCTCTGAGGTGTTAAAACTAAGCATTTTCTTAAGTGTCAATGTCTGGCTCTCATTTACTCTATCGTGCTGAGACTCCCCCATCTCCCACCACCACCCCCCTTCCCAAGGCAATAAGAGGACACATTACAGCCTCAGAAAATGAGTCCAGAATACTGCACACACAGTGCCGAAGAAGTGCTGCTGTTGCTAGTTATAGGCACCAGATGATGGTCTGGAAATTTTTCAATAATAAATTTAAACAATTAAAAGGCAAAATTTTCAAAGCTCAATATGTAAATAACACTGTACCAAAATGAAACTCAAATGTGCAATGTCAGTTCAATGCCCTTGACTATAGCCAGTTTTAAGACAGCTGCTTAGATTCATGCAATTACAGAAACTTTTATTTTAGAAACACATTTCAAAGAGCAGCTGCAAAGAAATTTCCTTCCCCACCCACCCCTGCTGTACCTTCCCCCTCCCTAGTCACAGATCTAGTTGTAAAAATCTGAAGTTAGAAACTTTCTTTCCTGACAGCATCAGTCTGTCAGTGGATGCCTTTAACTTGGAACATAGTGACCTAAGGATTCAGAGAAATGAAGTAAAATAATGCTCAGGTCAAAAAGTCCATCATTTTGTTATGCCAACAAAGTGGCGCACACACCTACCTAAATGATGTCAGGATGAATCAATTCGGAAATCAGTGGGTGAATAATTAAAACTTCCTGGCAGTAAATCGTATTACCCCTGGAGAAGCAGGTGTTTCCTGCCTCTCTGGGCTTTTTTTTTTTTTTTTTTTTAAACTGCCATCCTCAGAATACCCACCAGATGCCAGGCATACTGTATATATTCTCTTTAATCTTCACAATATCCTATAAAGTATTATTATTATTCCGACGCAGATAAGGAAACTGAGGCTCCAAAAAGTGAGCTCACATTAACTATTAGGTGCAGGGGCTGGGATTCAAATGGAGGGGCTGTCAAATCCAACACCCATGGGCTTTCCACTCTGACATACTGGATCTCTGGCCCTGCATCCAGCCTAAAGCCTACAGTCTGCTTCTTCCACATCTCCCAAAACCACTGATCTAATCTCTGTCACATTTACGGTCCATAATGGGTTATCATCCTTACTTGGGGATGAGACAAAGGAAAAAACCATGGCCAGGAAGCTAAGTGTTTTTAAAATTCTTAATTGCTTAGACACCTCAACAAACAGATCACCAATGCTTATCATCTTTTTTGAAGTACAATCTGTCTCTACTTCAAATGGTATAAATTTTCCCTTTAACAACAGTTCTTACAAACCACAAACTTAGCCTGCAGAAATTGACATTGCAGACTAAACATTTACCATGATTTTTAGAAAAGCATATCATAATTATCACTTTTTCCACTGAACCAAAAGGAGCCAGAGACCACAAACATTTTCCATTTTCCCTATACTGACAGGTACGATATTCACAGTAAGCATTAAAAAGTCAAAACTATAGACCATTTTATATAGAATTAATGGTTTTCACAATCAAAAGAAGTCTTAAGTTGACTGTCAGTTTCAACAAAGTAAAAATTCAAACTCAGGATCATCTACAGTAAAAGTTAAACACCAAACTAGAATAATGATTAGTAAGTTGCTCCACACACTATTAAATCTAAGTATGAACAAACACATGGACTTGTTTCTCCGCTAATGCTCTTAAGGCAAGGTCTGTGCTAAGGAACTAATGCCAGATTTAATCCAAGTCTACTAGACACTAACTAACACAATCAACTTGGCCAGCTTGTCCCCAGCTATTAGATTCATATGTATGATACATACTGACATATGTATATATGTTCAGATCAAATCCTGTTAAAACAAATAGTATTTTAACAAAAATATTTCCATGTCCCAGCCAATGGTCCGTTCATTTCATGTAATATTCGATACCACAAAATTCCACTTTAACAGAGATATGGACAATGCCTTAAAATTTGCTGTAATGAAAACTGAATTGTATGCAATTATACTAACCATATTTATATACATAACACATGTTCATCTGTTCTGTCTCTTCTCCAATTCTGTACACTCCCCAAGAGAAGGGGTTGCCTCTGAACTACACTCTGCAAATCAAGAGAACTTCAACAGTGCCACCTTGTGGATATTCTGTAAATATAAGGTGAGTTTCCTGGTACTCTAAATTAATGTTTGAGAGGCAAATCATAAAAAAATAAAAATAAACCAAAACAACAGAAAGCAAAAAGAACAGATTTGCCTGAAAAAAATGGAAGCGTAGCTTCACTTATTTAAAAGCACTTAAGAGGAACAAGTATGATTGTCAACTTTAAAAACTACCCTGTCCACAGATGTAGAGAACAAACATATGGACATCAAGAGGGGAAAGCGGGGAGGGTTGGGGGAGAATGAATTGGGAGATTGGGATTGCCATATATACATTACTGATAAAAAAAAATTATCAAATTGTACACTTTAAATATATGCAGTTTACTGTATGTCAACTGTATCTCAAGAAAACAAAAACAAACTACCCTGTCTTTTCTTGGTGTGAAATGTAGCCTGAGTCCATTGAAAGGCTTGGACGATGGGGGTTTTGAGTTCTGGACTGCACATACACAGGAGCTGCAGCACACGTGCACTCACCTTACTTAAATTCACCTATAATTCTCTCTCTCATACAACTAGAAGCATATCTCTTTCCTTCTCTCCCACTTTCTCTCTCTTATAATTAAAAGTAAATGTTACTGAATTGGATTGTAAACCATGTAGTCTATACTTGGGGCCAGTTTAAGGAATTGTCCAGAGAAATCTTAACTGAAAGTGATTTCAGCTTTTGCACTAACTTTTGAACCAACCCCCACCATCACCAGCACAATCCATAACCAAGATGTATCATCTTAGGCATTTCACCCAATTTCTCTGATCCTTGGCTTCATAATCTACCCAGTGAGAAACAGCACTGAGTGATGGCTAAGATCCCTTTCAGCAATTAAACACTATGATTCTATAAAAAGAGGGTTCGTGTTTTGTTCTTCTAGAAATACTAACTCAAGAAATGAGGAAAATAATGCTACATTTCAGCATAAAAGGAACAGCAGGGTCAAAATTTTCTAAGCTAACTCTCAAACATCCTTGAACACTCCCATTGTAGAAAGTAAATGTACAAGTTCTGGAAGAGGGATTAGAAATTAAAGGCTGGCATGTCACTTTGCAGCCCCAGGGTTCAGATCTGAGACATGAGCCCAGGTCCTGTGTGCTGTGGAAGTACTTAGACTACGGAGTCATGATGCACTGTAAATCACAGACAGGCTAAGAGAGAAGCTGCTCTTTCTTTGAGGAGCCATCCAGAAGCTCTGACAAAAGGTAGGGCTGGTGGCAATGCCACAGGTTTATCCCTGGCTATTCCTAGGCCCACCCTGGCATGGCAGCTGTAACTTCCAGGCTACCCTGACCACATTAGAGGAAAATGTACTGGCCAGCATTCTCACATTCTCTTCAAGAGTGAAATCTATCTTACCTAGAAAATTTAAAAAAAAAAAATTTTTTTTAAAGAGAGAGAAAAGAATTAACGAGTGATCAAAAATCAAAGGGGGATGAACAGGCAGAGCACAGAGGGGTTTTAGAGCAGTGAAACTACTCTGTATGACACTATAATGGTAATACATGCCACCATACATTTGTTAAAAGCCACAGAATGTACAACACCAAGAGTGAACCTTAAAGGCGCTACCCTGGGTGATAATGATGTGTGAGGGTAGGTTCATGTACTGTAACAAACGCACTACTCTCATGTAGGATGTTGATAGCGGGGAGGTGGTGCTGGGGGTGGGGGGGAGATATGGAAACTGTACTTTTTGCTGAATTTTGCTGTGAACCTAAAACTGTTGTAAAAGTAGTCTTTTGTTTTTAATCAAAGTAAACTCAACTGGGGTGTGAGGAGGGAGAGAGAGAGAGAGAGAGAGAGAGAAAAGGAGGAGCAGAACATACTCATGCAGGCCTAGGGTAGTGAGGGAGAGGATGCAGAAATAGGTCTTAAGAAACCTAATAAGACATGTTATCAATTACTCCAATATTTTTCTGCCATTCCCTAACTGTCACTTCAGATATAAATGAACATCTTAAATATGGGGACACTTCTCAAACACTGTAGGAAAAACTGTCCCATATTTAAAAAAAAATACTTATAAAAGGCAAAATGCAGACTGTACAGAGACCACATCAAAATAAAAAGTACAGCATTAATTTATTAATGTAGCAATAGTACTGACCAATGATCAACACTAGTAACCACAGAAACTGCCTAGAGTTCCTAGACAGATGCTAAATTATAACTCCTCTTCAAGTACCATATATTAAAATACAGTATGTGTCCTAAAGAAATGCTGTCTCATACTGTACTCATTCATTCATTTCGCAAACACCTACTCGGCTCCGCCTAGGCTCTTGGGATGGGCATTCTTCCATGTCTCTGCTTTTCAAAAGACAAGCATGGTTACCTGGTAAAGCGGTAATAAAGTCCCGCTGCAACATGGGCTTCAAGTAAGAGTTAATATGTCCATGCTGGTAATGACACATTCGTGAAATAAGGTGTTCCACAAATTCCACTTGATCTGATTCAGACCACTGGTCAAAATATTTAATACACAAGTCTTTTTCTTTTTGATAGTTTCCTTCTGATGGCCTCTTTCTGGAGACGATCACTGATGATGTTCCATTACTTATCTATTTTAGAAAAACAAAAAAGTAATTAGTTTGACAAGGAAAATAAACCTAAATAGCAAATCATCAGAAACATGTTTTTGCCCTGTGTACTGATTCTTAAAATGCCAGTTTTACCCTAAAGTCAAACTCATTCCTTTATTAATTAATTCCAGCAATAATTTAAAGTGTATTCAGGGCCAATGTACTCGAATTAGTCACTAAAGTAAATGACAAACTTAAGAGTTCTTTCTAAAGCTAAATGGTGTCAAATCATCTTCTCCAAAGCTTATTCCAAAACCATGCTGTTATCAGTTATCTAATGTTGGAGATGACCATCTTAGAAAAACTGTGCAACTCGGCAAAGTGGCAACTGATTATTCATGGTTTGTTTTCCTTCCTCAAAGTTGAAAAGTAAAGCTATATTCATCTATGCAAACAGTACCCACACTTGTGCATGCACCGGAGTAACAAAAGAGCTTGTTAGCACACAGACTGCTGGGGCCCACCACGGAGGTTCTGCTCCTGCTGGTCTGGAGTAGAGCCTGAGCACGTCTAACACCTTCCCAGGTGATGCTGATGCTGCCCGTCTAGAGACTGCACTCTGAAAACCACTGGTCTATGTGACGGAGAAACCAGCAAGCAATTCAATCTAAAAACCTTCATTTTACCTAACAGTTTCAATCTCTTCCGTATTATTTCCAGGGCTGCTATTAAACTGCTGACAAAATAGTTTATAGGTGTTCACTCCCTCTTTCAATCACCTACTCAGAAAGTGACCCAAGGTAAATCACATATGCCTGAAAAGTTCCTCATCTTATTTAGTTGGTTTATGGATATCCCACGGACTCCTACACCAATGGTTGCATCTCTCATCAAACCTACATGGTCCCTGCATAAAACCAATATATTTTTTATAAATGGAAACTACATACACTGCATCTGGACAACAATATCCAAAAAAATCTAAATCCCTAGACTGAAGCCACCACTGCTACCGATATTATGAGACTCAGTAATCCCTGTTTACAAACAAAATAACCTCAATACTTTTGTCAAACATTTGCCAAGCCATCTGTCCACCTCTATTCTGAGAGTCCCTTCGTGTGTAACGCTAGAAGAAATAACATATAAGAGAATTCAGAAACTGCAGAGTTGCATCACAAACACCCATTAATTCCACTAGGAGTTCATCTCAGAAGTCTTACTTGGGAACAAACAGGAGCCTTTGTTATCAGTGTATCCCCTAACTTAGAGTGGACTGAATCCATCCCAGAAAGAAGACATCCTTTGTAAATATCTAAAGGAGTCCTTGGCCTTCCTTGGTAAAATCTTTAAAATCTTTCATATCTGAGGAGAGTTCTTAGGTTGACATCTAGAGGTATAAACCTGGAAGGCATTTATCTCCCACCTCATTTATCTTACCACTTCCTTGTCTAGGAACGTTTTCTCCCTTGTAATTTGGGTGAGGGAGAGCTCAATGATACCAGGCACCACCAGGGGGCACCATGGAACAGAGATTTTTGAAGTTGCAGTAAAACACTCTTATCAAACAGAACCAAAACATCAGCATTCAAAGAATGCTGTGGTGAGTATCAGCTAGCATAAGGAGCATCTTTGCTACTTTTAAGCATAAGGAAGTTCATCATAATGTTATAATAAAGAAAATTTAGAAAAAACCACCCAGTTATAGGCAACTGCTTAAAGTGAATTATAATACATCTACACAAAGTACTACAATGCAGCCATTAAAATCAGATTTATAAAGTAAGATTTTAAATAACAAGAGAACATGTTTATGAAATAATATTAAGAACAAAAGAATTTTATATAGCATATGATCACAATAATTTGAGTGAGGGGGAACACACCGAGAAAAAGCAAAGAATATATATGAAAATGTTAAAAGTGCCTAATCTTGAGAGAGAAAGCGATATATATTTTCCTTTCCCTTTTCTTTCTCTATTTTTTATAATAACTTGCCAAAATAATTGCTTTCATAACAGGTTAAATATAATTATGGTAACAACTTGCATTTGTGTACTGCTTGATAATTTACAAAATACTTTCACACCCATTATCTCACTTGATAAGCAAAAGGGTTACTATTTCATTTACTGAAGGGTTCCTGACCATCTAGCTTCCCTAGAGCATTGGTATACCATTAACTAGCCGAGAGAAAGACAGATGAAAAAAACCCTGAAAGCTAAAATGTTAAGAACCACTGTGAATTGAAAAATTAATAGTAAATTAAGAGAATCCTGTTGCAAAATACCAAACGTGAATGAGGGAACAGAAGCCAGTCTGCACACAGTTCCCCCCAAAATAATGGCATGTGCCCAATTCTACAGCACATTTTCCATTTCTATTTCTAACCACCTGCTTGGCCCAGAAAGATCTCCCTGGAATTGCACTGCTTTGTTTCTTTTCATTTCATCGTAAATTTGTTGGGGACACTTTATTCTTGCTAACTAACCCAACTCCTTTGCTTCAAATCAAATGGACCCAGAGAATGGTTTTTTTAAAATCACTATTCTCTTCGGATTTAGATTTCTTTTGCCTTTAATTGTATTTTCATGAAGGGAAAAATTATGTGTACCATAATGGTTGATGAAAACACCAAATCATGAAACTTTATATGCTCTCCACCCTGCACCTTACCAAAACACTGGGGGATTGGGAGGAAAACTGGCGAACTAAAACAGAGCCAGGAGAGACGGAAACTGAATTTAAAAGAAAAAGGCAAACAGGAAATGGGGGAGAAGGGTGACGGTTGGGAGAAAAGGTCAGTGTATACACTGGTATGTGGCATGGTGCCGTTCTGGTGACACAGGACACCACCACTGTCCATCTTTGGCTTAGACAGTGGCCCCACAGACCAAATATCTTGGCTGCAGCCAACTTCAGAATCTTGGTGAAAACTCCGAAATTCTTTACTATTCCTGATGACACTTCCCTAAGGAACAGAAGATAAATCAGGCTGGATTCTGAAACTAGCAAAATTGCACAAAAGAAAACAAAAGTCCTTGGCTCTTAGATTCACTGAGGACAGGAGCTGAGGGAGCATCTTATCTACAGTAAGTCAACTGCTATCTTATCTGTGCGCCGTCATTCCTACCTGCCAAAGAGTATTTTTCTTTGGGGACTCATCTTCATTTTGATCCTCCATAACTGAAGTGTTCTAAGGGGGGAAAAACAGGTTATTTGAATTATGCCGAGTTTTGCAAATCCTAAATAACTACACCAAAATATAATTTTGAAAACCCAACTAGAGTGTACCAACACCAACCCAAGGGCTGTTTGGCTTGTGGCTAACACATGCCATTTTGGGTCAACAGGGGTGTTTTCATCTTCCATAAATCATTACAGTTAGTGGCTGGACAAAAGTAAGCATAAAGTCTTTATTTACGAAGGTTATGTGTGCTTAGAAAACAGGCTAAATTACAGGACTGTGGCTGCAGCTATACCTCAATCATCTCTGTTATTCTTTTAACTTGTGGAAAGAAGACCCAGAGACCCACTAAGTTCCTGATGACTGCACAAAACATTTACTAGAATGTCTGCTATTCAGTAACCCACCCTAGCCATCAGCAATTAGAAGTGACAAAGCCCTGGAAGCCCCCCTGCCTTTCTCTTTCCTCCCCTGATGGCCTTGTTTTCTGGAATGGCTTTGCAATCTCCCCTTAGCAAGCATGGTGGGTGCCCCAACCTTTTCCCTTAAGAGGAGGATGCTGTTAGCCAGTAACAATCTGGCTTGCCTTGGGAATGCATTAGCTTTTGATTTTTGTGTTTACTGCACAAAGAGGCACTGTGTAATTATTCTTTCTGGTGACCTAGTCGCTCAATAGATGCCCATTAACTGGAGATTATACATGATTGGATTTTCCCTTTTGAAGCTCCTACCTAATAGCTAAATGGAAACTTAATGAGAAGGGGAAGCGGGAGAGTTGTGCTCTGAAAGGAATAACAACTCATTTATGGATGGCAGTCTTTCTAAGATTCCTTCCCAAACCTAAAATTCCAAGACTGGGGTACAAAATTTAAACTATAATATTTGTCCCATAGTGTTAGGCAAAAAGATCCTACAGATCTAAGATGTCAGTGTTTACAAGAGCCTGTTTACTGCCTATAGGGGATAAGCCTACCTCTCAAGTTTTCCTTGTTTTCCCTTTATGTTCTTCAAGTTGCAAAACGTTTGGACACATAAAATATTTCCAAACATTCCATGTGAAAATACCCAATATAGGTAGTGGCAGAAGAATCATCACTGGACACGAGTGCTCTGAAGATCTCATAGCAAGCTCTGATCAGAAATGTAGAATGATGTAGTAGGAAAGCCGAAGGCTTTGAAACCAAAGAGAGAAGCTGGAATCCAGATTTGATCACTCACTCACTCACTCACTCAGAGTGTGTGTGTGTGTGTGTGTGTGTGAGAGAGAGAGAAAGAGAGACAGAGAGAGAGAGAGAGAGATCCTGAGCAAGTTGTTCTACCCATGGACACATACAAACCACACAAAGTTGTTGTGGGGATTGAGACTACCAGCACAGTGACTGGTGTATAGTGGGTATTCAAAAACTCTGTCCACACCCTGCTTTGAAGATGCTACTTTCCCCCATCTTCTCAGGCTTTTCTAACCTCAGACTTTGAAAGACTCCAGATGGCTGACTAATAAGGAAAACCCACTGGTTTCCTCCATAAAACCTTATAAGCCTCATAACAGCAACATCTGCAATGGGGAAAGGGAGCAGGAGGGCAGGGCTCCACATGTTAAAGTTGACCATGAGCTAGAAAGGAAGTGTGTCCAAGTGTCCAAAGCAGGTCTAGAGTGGTGGCAGTAATAAATGATCCTGAATGGGAAAGGGATAGGGAAACAAAAGCAGTATTCCTCCCTCCATATAATTTTCCTTTCATTGCTATTTTGAAGGACTTAGGGATTAATAAAGTTGGCAGGTTTCCTTAGGAGAATGAACAAAGTGGGAACAGAGACTCAGTACATCATCTGGGTCTGACTGGTAGTTACAAAGGCATCCTTGCAACGTCCCAGTGTCCTGGGTTCTGAGAGAGTGGCAAGAAGAAAGAATGGCTGGAAACACAGAGGCAAACATGCCAAATGGAAGAGAGATGGGAAGTAAGTTCCCACTCCCTCGTCTCCAGGCTGCCCAGGAAATGTGTGAAGGATGTATATATGCACAGGGTTTTGAACTCAGAACTTTTAAAACATAGGAGCCTGAATCCACCAGAGCTATTCTGACATAAGCTACCTCAATACTTTCCTCACTCAGGGAGGAAACAAAAAGTCAGAAGTTCCTGCAGACTACGTAAGAAACAACTGTCTTTCCAGAAAGAAAATTTAATTCTTCCTTTCAGTCATTCCAAAACAGACAAATGGTGTTTATTTACATAGCTGAGAAGGAAACAACCCCTCTGATAAAAATAGCAACTATCTTCTTAAGGCTTGATAAAAGTGGATAAAGACATACAATTTAGGAAAATTGTATTTAATAGAGTCCTGTGGGGGCTGGAATACATATTTTTTCAATTTCTCTTGTAAAGCCTTCAGGAAAAGATGCCAAAGGGAAAATGCTGCCCTCGAGCTACACTGATCAGAGGATCATTTCCAAAGAGTATTGCAGGTGACACAGATGTTCAGAGAAAAAACGGTCCTGGGGTCTTAATTAAGTTTGAGAAATGCATGCTCATGTGCACACTCTCCCCCCAACCCCCTTCTTCTCCTTCCTTTCCTACACACACACACACACACACACTTCATTAAGATACTAAAGGCTCTGTAACAACTCATAATTTAAAAATCAGGTTAGATTAGTTTAATCCAGCTTTCCCTAATTTGTTGGATATGGCCACCCCTCTTCTACAATCTCTTAGTAAGAGCTCAGCACACCTGCAAACACTGGACTAGGGTAGTAGCATGACATGATTCCTTACTCCTCCCATTTCACTACATGAATACTCTTGGGAGACAAAGAAAATGCCCACTTTCAGTAAACACAATATATACCTTTTCTATCCCTCATTATCTTCAGCAGCCTGCTACATGTGGGGATAAAGAATGGATGGCAAGAATCGAACCAAGAGCCACAGGTTTTTGTTTTTGTTTTTTAAATCACTTTGACTTTTACTCCTTAAAGGTTTAATGGACAAAAGGTCACAAGTTCAAGGGTGAGGTAAGAAAAAGCAATGAGCCTTCCTTCCAGGAGAAAAGGAAGGTGGTTTCCTACATCCAAACTCTCAGATGAAACCATGAGGTAAGCCAATCTGAGAGTTGAAATCCTCTTTAAGTCTCCAACACTTCTGGGAAAGGAAAGTTCTTTGAAATACCAATCTGGCTTAATCACTTCCTACCCTCCTCCTCAACATCTCTTTCCTCCTACACCTACCAAGAAGCATCCCATGCAAATAAAAAAAGTAGAACTTCCTACTACCAATGGAAGATACAATCTAGGAAGAAGTAGCTAGACTCTAGGGCAGATCAACTTTAGTAGTAGTGACATTTGGGGCCAGATTAATTCCTTGTTTGGGGGATGGGGTTGGCTGTCATATACAATGTAGGATGTCAAGCAGCATCCCTGGCTTCTCCTTAACAGACACCAACAGAAACCCTCTCCCCTGCCCTAGGGCATAACCAAAAATGTCTCCAGATTGCCAAATGTCAGGGCTGGGGGTTAGGGAGTGCGGGGCAACAAAACTGCCCTCTCCACTTGAGAGCCACTGCTCTAGGGATGTGAGCTCCCAAACTTGCCTCCTTGGGAAAACATACTAAAAATCACCTCCATCTCAGACCTCACTTTTCTTTCCCTTCAGACTTCTTCGTTTGATCCCTGTGACAGAATATGATGTCTTCAAATAAAGTCTGAGCTCAAGTGGTCAAGTAATTCATGGAGTACACAGACACCTAAATTCTGGGGTAAATTCTGCTTGCCATTCAATTCCTATTCCGGGAAACCTGATATAAGGAGTTCTTTACTAGAGGTTCATGGGCTTAGGGGTGTGGATGACGGCAATAAATATCATGAAGTCACATACGAAAGTCAGTGTGCACACATTCCTCCGGAAAGAAGATTCAGAGCTTACATTAGATTTCAAAGGTGTCCCAAAAGTAACAAAATAGCAAAGCATGTCTTTGACCAAATAGGTGGCCAGGGTGGATGGAGCCTAGGTTTACACGTTTCGCTTTGCTTTAATTTAAAGTTCTTCAGGTAATTTTTATGTACGAGGGTGAGTCCAAAATTATCCGCACTCCAATTATATTAAAAATTCTATAAATTTTACAGCCAGAGTGAGGATAATTTTTGACTCACCCTCGTATATCTCTGCTTTAAAATCACTGCTATGGCAAAATGACGTGGTCCAAGTAGTATCACCATTCTAAGGAAACTGCACTGATACCATCATGACAGACTCCATGGCAATATGTGATATTTCAGAACTACCAAATACACTGAGCATCTAATGCCTGTTCCTGCTCTTATAAAGCCTTTAGGAGAAGACCCCAAAGGGAAATTGCTGCTCTCAAGCTACACTGATCGGAGATCAGCTACACAGATCATTTCCAAAGAGTACTCCAGGTAACACAAGAGAGGTTCAGAGAAAAAGAAAAAAAAAGGGTCCTGCAGTCTAAGTTTGACAACTGTGGTGTACTGCATGAGTGTTCCCCCCACTCCACTGCCAGAGGTTAAGATACACTTCCTTAAGATACTAAAGGCTCTGTAACATCTCATAACTTAAAGATCTGGCTAGGTTAGTTTCACCTAGCTTTCCCAAGTCTGTTGGATATGGCCACCCCCTCTTTTACACTCTCTTAATAAGAGCTCAGCCCATACCGGCAAAATGCAGGACTAGGGCAACAGCATGGCTTGATTCCTTCCTCTTCCCATTTCACCAGACAAATACTTCTTGGGGGACAAAGGAAATGCCCACTTTGGTAAACACAATATATTCCTCTCCTATTTCCCATCATCTTTCCCAGTCTGCTATATGGGGTTAGTCTGTGTAAAAGCGCAGCAGGCCTCTAAGCAGTGATACATCTTGCCAGTAGGTGCCACCAGCTAACATAGAATATACTTCACGTGGAAAATTCCCTACTTTAAGAGTTATATAAGAGGAATCAATTTCCTAGTTTAAAAATCCTACAAATTCTGCATTTTGGCTTTCATGATGAGAAATGCTTATACAATGTAAGATTTTCATATCAAAAGCATCTTCACTCCTGAGAGGAAGCAAAGACAAAAATAAAAATCTTACAAAGGATCTAGAAAACATGGGGGCATTCTGCTACTTTCTCTTGTGTTTTTAAATGTTTGGGTTTAAGAAATTAAGGATAACAGATATATGGTGCAAAATGCTATTAGATAACATTGTTTAATCTTTGTACTAGGCTTGTTTCATACACTGTCTTTTAATCTTCAGTAAAAGCATGAAAGCAGACATTCCAATTTTACAGAAGAAACTGAGGACCATAAAAGTAAGTAACTGGTTAAGAGTCATACAGTAAATGAGAAACATAGGGCTCAGATCTAGGTCTGTTCTACTCAGAAACCAGTGTACTTTCTATACAGAAAAATATATCTCAGGTGTTTTCCAACTGCTGGTTGTAGCCTATGAAATCAATTTAATGGGCTGTAAGCATCATTTTTTTTAATAAAATGAAATTGAATCCGGGCATTCCCCTGCCCACAAGGCTAAGCATAACAAAAATCACACAAAAAGGCCAAAAGCAATAAGAAAAACATAACAGGAAAATTCAAATTAAAAGGAAAGCAAAAGTCATTATTGCAAGGAGAGCAATATTCAAGTCAAACCACTGAGTAACATAAAGAGCTTTAAAAGTCTCTCAAAGGCAAAAATCTATAAAGAGGGTAATGTGTGCTTTTATTTACTTAATAAAATTCCACAAAGTACAAAAAAGTTAGAAATACTTTTTAAATTTTTTAAACACCTTTTCATCTTCAACAGATCAAGTAAGCCAATCAACAAATAACACTTGATTTTCCATGGAACATTAAAAAAAAAAAAAAACTGATAGAGCATCCTAGGCCACAGAAGAAATCTCAAATACAGTTAGAAAGCAGCAAGAGATTATATGCTTGAGATCAGGCCAAGCAGAAAAGTCTAGATTTAGTCTGCCAATTACTACTTACATAAATTCCAAAGATAAATACATGGAACAATGACTGGCACAGGCAAACCAAACACCTTTGAGTTGTTATTGTTAATGCCAGCTTGGCCCCTAATCTAGCCTACAATTCTTTCCCCTTAAACCTACATCTTACCAACACATTGCTGGGAAATGAGATCAATGGAAAGCCAGAAACATTCATTTGGAAAAAGAAGAGACAGACCTGTCCCAAAAAGTAGCCCCCATCTCTCATATTACTCTTGCAACTCAGAAGGAAGAAAGCTATTAAGGCATCTATGCATACATGACTTTTTAATACAATGATTCCGGCCACCAGTAAGCACAATTTAATCAGACCCTCCCCACAAACAGTAACATGTAGAAACACACTAGCTGTTTTCTTTCCACAATATAATAAACCTAAAAAGTAATAGTAAATTTTAAATCCACTGGGAGTTTGACTGAGATCACTGCTGCATGATATTTTCAATGTAGTAAGTTTCCTTCCAACTTACCTAACCTGTAGTTCCACTCAAATTTTTAATAAGTATTTGGTTGCTATTAACATTACATGATAAGATTATACTAAGGTATCTGGAAGGATAAATATAGAAGAGTTTTTCTTCCTTTCCTCACCACGAATTATTTTTCAAAAGAGAGGGATGAATATGTTATTAGATATTAAAATTTTTCTTAAAAGCTACAATAATTAGTGTGGCACTGACAAAGCCAGACCAATGAAACAAAACAGAAAGTCAAGAAACAGATTCATTTACTCTTATAATTTGTGTATGATGAAGTTAGAACTTCAACTAGGGGGAAAGGGATCATTCAAGAAAATTAAAAATAAAAGTTAGGGGACTTCCCTGGTGGTCCAATGGGTAAGACTCCATGCTCCCAATGCAAGGGGCCCAGGTTTGATCCCTGGCCAGGGAACTAGATCCCACACGCACATGCAACTAAAAGTCCTCATGGAGAAACTAAGAGTCCACATGCCACAATTAAGAAGTCCACATGCCGCAATGAAAGATCCCACATGCCACAACTAAGACCCAGTGCAGCCAAAATAAATAGATAAATAATAAAATAATAAATAAATATTTAAAAAATAAAAGTTAAATGCTACCTCATATCACATACCAATATATACTATGGATAAAAAGAATCAAGTGTGAAAAACTCTAAAACCATAAAATAACTAAAAGCAGCTACCGAACAGAAATAAAATTTCCATCTGACTAAAAAAAAATTTAGCTCAAGTATGTTCATAATGAAATTTTAAAGACAAATACATTGGGGGAAATATTTTGACATATGGTAAATAACTTACTATATAAAGATCTCTTACAAGTCAGGAGACAAAACTAACACTTTAATAGGCAAATACACAGAAAGTAACTACCAGTATTGCAAAACAAGAAATTTAAATGGCTATCAAAAATGAACATGTACAATAACAAAAAAAAAGATGAAAATTTTCACCTATCAAATTGACAACTTTAATTTTTATATACTTTATAGGAACTGGGCTCTTTTGTAGGATTATTAATTGTTACCTTCAGAGAAAATTTATCAATATATAACTTCAAAAATTACTGTATAACACTGGACATAATTTTACTTACAGCAATTTATCCTAAGGAATTGTAGACCTATGCAAAATTGTAGCTATAACAATTTATAACACGGAAAAATAGAAAACAATGCAATGTCCAACAATAGGATGTTATTTAAAAACAGGATACAACAGAAGAAAATTTAAGTTCTTTTTAAAAACTTTTCTTTTGAAGCATAATATAGTGAAGAGCTTAATTCTCAAATGTAACCAGTACTCAGACCAAGATAAAGAACATTACCAGGGCCCCTAAACACTTCCCTCATATTAACTACCCAGTCATTAATACTCTGAAGGTAACCTCTATTTTTTAAATATTATCACAGATTCATTTTGCCCATTTTTGAATTTTACATAAACGGAATCATATCACATATGCTCTTCAGTCTGGCTTTCTTTTGCTTAACGTGATTTTGAGATTCTTAAGTAGAGCAGCAGTTCATTCTCTTTCACTGCTGTATAGTATTTCAAAAATTATTTACTCATTCTACTGTAGATGAACATGCAGGTCACTTCTACTGTTGGAATTTAAAATAATTCTGCCATGTCTTTTGGTGTATATGGGTATATACTTCTGGTAGGTCTATACTAGGGGTGAATAGCTACGTCATAAAGTATATCCTACTACTTTTCCAAAGTAATAATACCCAGTAATCATTCCCACCAGCAGTGTATGTGAGTTCTAATTGCTCCTTACCAGGTATGGGATTTTTTGTTTTTGTTTTTTTGGTTTAGTTTTCTGTTTGTTTGTTGGTTTGTTTAATTTTAACATTCTGTTGGGTATATAGTAGTATCTGTTGTTTTACTCTGCATTTTCCCGATGACTAATGAAGCTGAACACCTTTTCATAAACTTACTAGCCACTTGGATATCTTCTTTTGTAAAGTGGAAGTTTAAAGCTTTAGACCATTTTTTAATTGGACAGTCTTTTCTGATTTCTAGAAATTTTATATATTTTAGAATGGAGTCTCTTTTCAAATATACTTATTACAAAGATCTTCTCCTAATTTGTAGCTTAACTTTCCATTCTCTTTATAGTGTCCTCTGATAAACAGAAGTAATTAATTTTAGTGAAATGTAGCTTATCCACTGTTCCCGTTATTAAAATTTGTGCTTTTTGTGCCCTGCTTAGGAACTATTTCTTCTCCTAAGGTCATAAAGATACTCTCTCGTGTAGTAGCCTAGAAGTTTTATTTTACTTTTTATACTTACATCTAAAACTCATCTACACTGCTTTTTATGTATAGTAGGAGTCAGGATTCATATTTTAAAATTCAAATTTAATGTTTTTCAAACTGCAGGTTGAAACTCTTTGTAGTTCACAACATCAAATTAAAGGATAACCAGCATTTTTTTAAAAACTGTAATAGAAGAGAACACAGAGTGTATTCCCTATTTCATCAATTACAACATACTTTTTTTCATATTTTACCATGTCTGAAATTAGGCTATTTCTTATAATAAATGGCATCTTACAATTAAAAATGGTGGCACTTTTTCTGAATGCTACATAAAATAATGGCCTGTCTTAACAACTGATGTTATCTTTCATTCAGTAACAGAATACGGTATATAGGAGGGCCGATGTGTGGGAGTATACACATGTGATACACATACAAATACATACACATAACACATACGCGTAAATACATATACACACACACATAAGCACATACACTCATGTACAGATGTAAATTTTATTTCTTACTGTAAAAACATTGAAAACCCCTGGTTGAGGTATTAGAGTACAATGAATCCCATACTGCAAAAGTTACTGCCTTTTCAGTTTTCTTTCAATTCTCCTAATTATATCAAAAGATATTTTAATATTGCTCTAATACCTCCAGTTGTCTATTTTTAACAAAAAAGAGCTGGTCTCCTGTTCAGTTTACTGTAACAAACAGTAGCTGGCTAGAATTTCATTATAGGTTTCGTTTGCATGGTCTTTATTTTTACAGTAATCTATCTCAGTTAAGTCGCCATTGCTTCTCAGTCATGCAGTGATACATAGTTCCCCTTTCTGATTTTTTAAAGAAAGCAGATTTTAAAAATATGTGAAATAGAACAAAAGGACAAATGGTATGCAGATATGTCAAAAACTGTGAGGGCTATAGTCATCTGTCTAAAATTGGCACAATATTATCTAAAAAGAATAGTAATGTGAAAAATGGTCTAAACTATATTAAATGTGAAAAAAGCAGGTCAAAATAAGTCTGTATGGCCCCATCGTTACAAATTTTATCTATCAATCTATTTGTTTATTTTAAAAAACAACTAGTAAAAAAGTGCGTTAAAATGCTAACAATACTATCTCTGTAATTTTTTTTTGGCTTACATAGCCCATCTAAATTTTCCTCAAAGAAGACACATCTCTTTTTAATAACAATGAACAGTGATTTTTTTAAAAATGAAACTTAGGAAAGTAAAAGATCTATACCAAGACGCCAGATATATATGCTCTAGTTTAAAGAAACAGAAACTAGTCACTGAAACTTTCAGCAGAGTCAGGGCCTGCTGGCATGTCATGTGACCTCTCTATGCCTGTTTCCTGATCCCTAAAACTGAAGTGAAAATAGGGCCTCCCTGACAGAGTGAGAAAATTTAAGATAATCCTGGCACTTAATATGGGCTCCTTTAGTCAAATTTAACCTCTGCAGGACAGAGGTGTTTGGCTGTTTTATTCATTCTGTAATCCTAGCACTTAGAATAATTCCTGACACACTATGTAAGTATAGAAGTATAATAAATATCTATGGACAATATTATCTATAGTTATTATAATCTTAATTATAATGACCAAAATGGTAATTTTGTTTCTGCTTACTCCTTTCCCACATTTTCCAAACTGTCTACAACGAGCAAGCATTCAAACTGTAGGGGAAGAAAAACATGCAACACCATTTCTGGTTCTCACAGAAAGTGGCAAGAAATAAAATCTATTTTCAGAAAGGCAGTCGCCCTTATCATCTCCAAAGTATTCATTTACCTAGATAAAAGAAGAACATCTCATTAATTATTTGACTGTTTAAAAAGGTCCCAAAGAAACACAGATACAAGTCTGCTGGAGTCTCACTAAGAAAGCAGACAAGGAGCAGCAGAATGTGCACTTGAATGCTTCCTAGGACTTAACACTTTGAAGAGAACTTTAAAGGAAAACTTGTAAAATGTTTCATATTCACTAAAGGAAGCCAGAAAAAGAAAGTGCTTTAGAAGCAGTAACAGAATAATGGCCAAAAGACACTGAGCGGTGAAGAATGGTGGAGGGATAACACAAGAAGATCAACTCCATGATGGGTGATGACTTAGAGGGCTGGGATAGGAAGGCGGGATGGAGTCGCAGGTGGGAGGGGATATGGAGATATAGGCATAAATACACAGCTGATTCACTTTGTACAGCAAATACTGGCACAAGAGTATAAAGCAATTATATTCCAATAAAGAGCTTAAAAAAAAAAAAAAAGAATGGCGGAGGGGGTCAGTCTGCTGAAGTGCAAAGAGCAGGCCTTTAGAGCCAGGAGTCCCCAGTGCAAATCCCAGGCTCTGCCCACTACAAACTGTGACTTCCGGTAAGTCACTTGACTTCTCTCTCAGATTCGGTTTCCCCTTTTATAGGATGGGATGATACTGCCTATGTTGCAGGAACAGAAATAACATGTGCAAAGTACCTACAACACAACATTGCTTGGGGGGGGAGGGGGGGCAGATAATAAACCAGAAAAACATTTTTACTCTTTTGCTTCTACTATAAATCATTTTAAAAGAAACATGAAAGCAACTATCAATGATGTCAGGCAAAGTGAGAGAAGTACCATACCACACCACAATCATTTCTCATGTTACTGTGTTCAAGGGCACCTTGGCAGACTCAGCAAAGATTTCAAACATAAACTCTACCCAAGAAACTGTAAAGCAATGAATTATAGTGAATACGTATAATAACAGCAGCTGCCACTTACTGAGCATACAGTAGGAGATGATGAATCTAACACCATATCAGTCAAACTTCCAGCAGGCTTTACACCCCCGCCCCCCCCGCAAAAAATAAACTGGTTTTTACATTCATATGGAAATCTATAGAGTGAAGGCAATCTGGAAGTACTAAGTGAAAGAATTTACACTATGAAATATTAAGATCTATTATATAACTACTGTAACAAAGAGAGTGTTATATAGGAATAAAGGTTACAAATTGATCAACAGAACAAAATAACATCCAAACTCAGATCCACACATATGAGTTCACTTGACTAAACACTAAGGAAACACTTCAGTGCAGCGGAGGAAAAAAATCCTCTTTTCAATAAAAGACCGTATCAAGTGGATATTCTTATATTTCGAGCCTTACTCTCTTACCAAGGAGAAAAAAAATCTATTCTAGATAGATTGCAGATCTAAATGTAAAAGGCAAGCTTTTGGAAGAAACCATAGAACATCTTCATGACCTTGAAATAGGTAAAGTTTTCTTAAACAGAACAAAGCAACTGCCAACCAGAAAGAAAAAGCTGATAAACTAGATTATAATGAGGAATTTTTGTTCACTGAAAGCATCATTAAAAGACTGAAAAGATTAAAATGTTCTAAAACTGATTTATGGTGATGCTACAACACTGAACTGCATACTTGAAATGGATGAATTTTATGATATGTAAAATATCTCAAATTTTTTAATGAATTAAATTTAAAAGAAAAAAGGCAACCCACAAAGTGAGAGAAGATTAGCAATGCATCCAGAACATTAAACAAACAAACAAACAAACAAAACCCCTCACTTCAAACCAATAAGGAAAGCAAACATATACACCCAAACAACAAATTTTAAAAAATAGGTGAAACACTTATACAGGCATTTCACAAAAGAAAATATCCAAATTAAGTTTCAAAATGAAAATTCAACCAAAGTGCTGTCATCCAGAAACAACCATCTGCATTTTGGTGCACAGGCTGAAAACTACAGATATAGAAAAGAAAACTGTCTGAAGCGTGCTCTCCAGTAGAACTGCTTTTCACATGTGTCATGAACACCTCTCTATGTCACTGTAGACATTCATTTTCATTTTTAATGCCAACTTCATCCCATAATTTACTTACTCAATACAGGTAAGTAATGAACATTTAAACTTTTTGTCACATACGACACTGCAATTAACCTTTATGCCCACTTTGAATAATTGCCTCTTTTGATCGAATTCCTAGAATTGTTAGATCCATGAGAATGTGCATTTAATAAACAGATGTCAGAACAAAATTTCATTTCCTTTGTTTAATCATTTCTTTTCATCAGAATAGACTTCGTATTACAAGTTATTAAATCTAATGGTCAATTCTCACTATTCACATTTCTGGACCTATCAATAAGACTGAGATTTCCTCCTTTTTGATATATTTCAATCACTTGGCTTCCAGGACTCTGCATTCATCTAGTTCCCAGACCTCTACCAGAAGAAACATTAAAGATTTTCAGACAGAATAAAAACAAAACCAGAAGAAAACTTGAATCTAATGAAGGAATGCAGAGATAAATGAAGAGAAAAATGGTAAAAATGACAGTGTTTATAAAAATTTTTCCCTTTTTAATTTCTTTAAAATATGACTGACTACCTGAGAAGTTCAAAATGCTGCTGATGAGATTAAACAAACCACAAATAAGTGGAAAAGCATCTTCTAGCCATTAATTGCAAGACAATATTATTAAGATGTCAATACTACCCAAAACAATCTACAGATTCAATGAAATCCCTATCAAAATTCCAACAGAATTTTTTGCAGATACAGTAAAGCCCATTTAAAATTCATACAGAATCTCAAGGCCAAAATAATCTTGAAAAACAACACTGGTGGTCTCACATTTTCTGATTTCAAAACTTATTACAAAGCTATAGTAACTGAAACAGCATGGTACTGGCATAAAGACAGACAGACAGACAGAAAAACCAATTGGAATAGAGAGCCCAGAAATAAATCCTCACATACAAAGTCAAATGATTTTTGACAAAGGTACCAAGATCATTCTGTGGGGAAAGAATAGTCTTATCAACAAACACTACTGGAAAAATTGGATATACACATGTCAAAGAATAAAGTTGGAGCCTTATCTGATAACATATGTAAAAAGTTAACTCAAAATGGGTCAAAGATCCAAATGTAAGAAGTAAAACTACAAACCTCTTAGAAGAAAAGATAAAGGAAAAGCTTCATGACATTGGATTTGGCAATGATTGCTTGGATAGGATACCAAAAGCACAGGCAACAAAAGTAAAAATATATAAATCAGACTATATCAAAATTTAAAACTGTGCATCGAAGAATACAATCAATAGAGTGAAAAGGCAAACTACAAAATGGGAAAAAATATTTGCAAATCAAATATCTGATAAGGAATTAAGATCCAGAATACATAAAGAACAACTACAACTCAACAGCAAAAACAAACAAACTGATTCAAAATGGGCAAAGGACTTGAACAGACACTTCTCCAAGAAGATATACTAATGGCCAAAAAGCTTATGAAAATATACTCAACATCACTAATGATTAGGGAAATGCAAATCAAAACCACTATGAGATATCACCTCATACCTATCACGACTACTATCAAAATAGCAGAAAATAGCAGGTGTTGACAAGGATGTGGAGAAACTGGAACCCTTCTACACTGCTGATGGGAATGTAAAATGGTGTAGCTACTATGGAAAACTGAATGATGTTTCCTCAAAAAATAAAAAATAGAAATATCACATGATTCAGCAAACCACTTCTAGGCCTATATCCAAAAGAATGAGAAGAAGGATCTCAAAGAAATATTGACACACTTATGTTCACATAGCGGCATTATTCACAATAGTCAAAAGGTGGAAACAACCCAAATGTCCACCGAAGGATGGAATGCTAAACAAAATATGGTATAAACATGCAATGGAATATTATTTAGCCTTAAAAAGAAATTCTTATACATGCTATAACATGGATGAATCTTGAGGACATCATGCTAAGTGAAATAAGTCAGTTATAAAAAGACAAATACTATATGATTCCACTTAGGTGAGGTGTCTAGAGCAGTCAAATTCATAGAAACAGAAAGCAGAATGGTTGTTCCTGCTCTGCCAGGGGAAATGAGTAGTGGTTATTTAACAAACAGGAAAAAGTTCTCGAAATTGGTTGCACAACAATGTATAACATTACTGAACTGTACACTTAGAAACAGTTAAAATGGTAAAACTATGCTATGTGTATTTTACCACAATTTTTTTTAAATCTTTTTAATTGTTGACTGAAAATGACTTTACCAATATTTTCTTTCTGTTTTATTGACATATAACTGACATACAGCAATGTATAAGTTTAAGGTGTACAGCATAATGATTTGACTTACATACATCATCAAATGATTACCACAAGTTTAGTGAAAAACCCATCATCTCATTTACACACAAAACAAAAGGAAAAAAAAGTTTTTTCCTTATGATGAGAATTCTTAGGATCTACTTTCTTAACAACTTGAATATATAACATACAGCAGCGTTAATTATATTAATCATGTTGCAACTTCATTTCTAGTACTTATTTATCTTACAACTGGAAGTGTGTACCTTTTGACCATCTTAATCTAATTCTCCCTCTCCGTACCCCCTGCCTTTGGTAGCCACAAATCTGATCATGTTTTCTATAAGTTTGTTTTAAGTATAACCGACCTACAATACTAAAAATAAATAAATAGATAAATAAACAAACAGTTTCTAAAGTTAACGTATTTATACACGTACATATGACTCAGTAGTTAAAGCAAAAATAATAACATTATATCATGGAGTTTACAGCCTTTGTAGAAATAAAATGTAAGACAACAATAGCACCAAGGAGGGGAGGAAGAAAGGGGAAGTACTGGGTTGGCCAAAAAGTTTGTTCAGTTTTTTCTGTAACATCTTATGGAAAAACCCAAAAGAACTTTTTGGCCAACTCAATATATAGATGTAAGGTCTTTCTTCCACATACATGAAGCAGTATCTTATCATTTCAACACAGGCTGTGACAAGATGAAGAGATGAATGGTAAACCATAATAGCCATCAGAAAAAAAATTAAGCAGAAGAGGTTTAACTAATAAGCCAATGGTAAACATAAAAATGGAATCATTCAAAAACTAAATTAATCCAAAAGGAGGCAGAAAAAAAGAGCAAAAAGGGAATAAGGAACAGGTGGAACAAACAGAAAACAACAAGAGGGTAGATTTAAAACCAAACATCTTAATAATCAGCTAAATGTAAGTGGCCAAAATACCACAATTAAAAGACAGAGATTGTAAAACTGGATAACTATATTCTAGCTGTAAGAAGCCCACTTTAAACACAAGGGCACACTGGTTAAATCTAAAAGGACAAAAAATGATAAATAACATACAACGACTAATCAAAGGACATCTAGAGTGGCTATGTTATTATTGGACAAAGTAGATTTTAGAACAAAGAATGTAACCAGGGATAAAGTGAGATATTTTCATAATGTTAAAGGGATCAATTTACCACAATGATATAATAATCCTAAAGATATATGCCCTGGCCAACAGCTTTAAAATACACGTGGGGGAGAAAACAGTAACATACTCAAAGAAGAAAAAGACAAATCCAAATTTATATTTGGACACTTCAACACTCTTCTCTTAGTTATGCATAGAACAAGTAGACAGAAAAGAATAAAGATATGGAGGACCTGAATAACACTATCAGCCAACTTAACCTGACATTTATAGAACACTCTACCCAACAGGGGAACACATTCTTTCCAAGTACAGACCAAACATTCAACAAGATAAATGCTATTCTAGGCCATAAGACAGGTTTCAATAAATTTAAAAGGATTGAAATCATGCAAAATATATTCTGGGATGACAAAGAATCCAAAATTTATGAAATAGAAAATCCCTAACTGTTTGGAAATTAAATAATTCATCACTAAACAACACAGGGGTCAAAAAAGAAATCACAAGGAAAATTAGAAAATACTGTGAACTAAATAAATGAAAACAAAAACTCAACATACTATAAACATCGTGGGATATGACTAAAGTGGTGCTTAGAGAGAAATGCACAGCATTAAATGCATGTATTAGAAAAGAAAGAAAACGGTCTTCAAAGCAATAATCTAAGCTTCCACCATAAAAACTAGAAAATTAGTGAATTAAACCCCCAAAAAGCAGCAGGAAGTAAATAATAAAGATGAGATCCAAAATTAGTACAACAGAAAATAGAAAAATAAGGAAAAAATTAATAAAACCAAAAGCCACGTTTTTTAAACAATCAATTAAAACTGATACACTTCTAGCCAGACTGAGAAGAAACAAATTTCCAATCTCAGAAATAAAAGTGGAAACATGAAAGTGCAAGTCCTACAAACATTAAAGGAAAATAAGGGAATATTACAAATTTATACTCCTATATTTCACAACTCAGATGAGAGGGACAGATTCCTTAAAAGATACAAGAATACACACACAAGAAGAAATAGATAACCTCAATAGCCCTATAGCTATTAAAGAAACTGGTTTCAGTGGTGAATTTTATTTAGTATTTAAGAAAGAAATAGCATCAATTCTATACAAACTCTTCCAAAAAGCAGATGAAAAAGGAACATCTCTAACTAAATTTTGAGGTCTGCAGTAGAAAAATCTATCAACAATATCACAAGGAAAAAAAAAAAGACCAGTTTATGATTGTTGTAGATATTATACTACATTCATCTGTCAAAACTAAATGGACCAAAAACTTAAAATTGGTGAATTTTATTATATATAAACTTAAAAAGTTAACTTTTTAAAAAATTTAAGTGCTACACAGAAACAAAAACTTTCCCATAAAGCAAATTCAAGGCCCAAATGGCTTCACTGATAAATACTGTCAAACATTTAAGGAAGAAATAACAGTAATCATTCCCAAACTCTTTTTAGATATCAAGAGAGCAATTCATTTTATTAGGCTAATCCTAATGCTAAACCCTGAGAAAAGACATTATCAAAAGAGAAAAGTATTGACCAATTACCTTCAGGTAAAAAGATAAAAATATCCTCAAAAAAATACTAGCAAATCAAATACAAAATTATATAAAAAGGATAATACATCATGATCAGTTGGGGCTTTCCCAGAATTAAAGATTTGGCTGAACATTCAAAAAAATCAATGTAATACACTATATTAAGAGAATAAGAAAAGTTATATGATGATTTCAATAGATGCATTTAGGGCATATAACAAAATTCAAAACTCACTCTCAGGTAACTTTCTCAATGTGATAAAGGGCATGTATTTTAAAAACCTATAGCTAATGTCATACTTCACGGTCAAATATAAAACACTTTCCACTGAACTCAAGAACAAAATAGAATATTCACTGTCACACTTCTATTCAATACAAATCTCACTAGTTACAGCCAGTGCAATAAGGCAAAAAAAAAAAAAAAAAAGAAATAAAAATATCAGAAAGGATCCAGATGGCATGACTGTCTAGAAAGAAAATCCTAGGGAGTGTATAAAACAAGCAGAACTAATATGTGACGCTGGCAAAATCACAGGATAAAAAAAAATAAAAAGAACAAACAAAGCTCCACAAAAATCAAGCCCTCAGCATAAGTAGAAGGAATAGAACACAAGTAGAAAAATAAATACTTAGCTCCTAGGACACCCATATGTTTCTGCCAGAAGCCTTCATGAAAAGCAAGAGTAGTCCAAGATAATTGTGCAAAAGGAAAAAAAAAAAAAGAATGAAACAAGCAGCAGGCTGAAGATAGACATAAAATCACATTAAGTGTGAAAATACTGAGAAAGAGTTCTGATAGATCAGAGATGATTACAAATAAGGGACTTAAAAGAGGATTTGAGATGCAAAGAAATAGTCTTCCAGGTGCCACTTTTTAACGAAAAAGAGTGTAAAAGGAAAGGCAAGTGCAGGAAGTGCTTCAACTTGATAAAGAAAGAACGTCTATAAAAAACCCACAGGGCTTCCTAGGTGGCGAAGTGGTTGGGAGTCCGCCTGCCAATTCAGGGGACACGGGTTCACTCCCTGCTCCAGGAAGATCCCACATGCCGCGGAGCAACTAAGCCCGTGAGCCACAACTACTGAGCCTGTGCTTTAGAGCCCGTGAGCCACAACTATTGAGCCCATGTGCTGCAACTGCTGAGGCCCACGCGCCTAGGGCACGCGCTCTGCAACAACAGAGGCCACGGCAGTGAGGAGCCCGCGCACCACAGGGAAGAGTAGCTCCCACTCACCATAACTAAAACCCACAAACAGCAAAAAAAAAAAAAAAAAAGACCCAACACAGCCAATAAAATAAATTAATTAATTTTAAAAAAACAAACAAAAAAACACCCCACAGCTAATATCACCCCTAATGGTAAAAAAACTTGACGTTTTCATGCTAAGATAAGGAACAATACAAGGATGTTCCCTCTCATCACTATTTTTCAACATTGTAGTGGGAGTCCTAGCTAATGCAATATGACACAAAAAGGAAATAAAAACTATACATATCGGGAAGGAAGAAAACTATCTTTGGTCACAGATGCCATGATCATCTATGTAGAAAAAACAAAAAAGCTGACCCCAAAACTCCTGGAACTAATAAGAAATTATAGCAAGGGTGCAGAATGCAAGGTTAATATAAAGTCAATCACATTCATATATACCAGCAATGAACAAGTGGAATTTAAAATTAAGAATATATTACAATTTACATTAGGACCCCTCCCAAAATGAAATATTTAGGTATAAAGCTAACAAAATATTACAAGATCTACATGAGGAAAACTATAAAACTCTGATGAAAGATAGTAAAGAATGAAATAGAGATATTCCATGTTCATAGATGGTAAGACTCATCAGTTCTTCCCAACTTGATCTAAATATTCAATGCAAGCCCAATCAAAATTCCAGCAAGTTATTTTATGGATGTCAAACAAACTAACTCTCAAGTTTACATGAAGAGGTAAAAGATCTAGAATAGCCAACACAATATTAAAGGAAAAGAAGAAAGTCAAAGAACTGACACTTCCTAACCTCCAGAATTACTATAAAGCAACACTAATCAAGATAGTGTGTGTGAAAGAATAGACAAATAGATCAAGGAAACAAAAGAGAGAGCCCAGAAACAGACCCATATAATCAGCTGATCTTCGATAGAGGAGTAAAGGCAATACAATGGAGCAAAGATAATCTTTTCAACAAACGGTACTGGAATAACATAGGAGAAAATCTAGGTGACCGTGGGTATAGACTTTTTAGATACAACACCAAAGACACAATCCATGAAAGAAATAATTGATAAGCTGGACTTCATTAAAATTAAAAACTTCTGCCCTGTGAAAGACAATATCAAAAGAGAATGGAAAAAAAGAGAGAGAGAGAAGCCACAGGCTTGGAGAAATTTTTTTCAAAAGAAATCTGATAAAGGACTGTTAGCCAAAATAATACAAAAAAAAAAAAAAAAAAAAAAGCCTCTTAAAACCTAGTAAGAAAACGAACACCACGCTTTGTAAAATGGGCAAGACATGAACAGACATCTCACCAAAGAATATGTGCAAATGGCAGTAAGCATATGAAAAGATGTTCACATCATTTGTCATCATATATCAAATTAAAACAATGAGATACCACTAACACACCTATGAGAATGGTCAAAATTCAAAACATGGACAACACCAAATGCTGGTGAGGATGCAGAGCAACAGGAATTCTCATTCACTACTGATGGGAATGCAAAAGGGTACAGCTATGTTAAAAATTCAACAGTTTCTTACAAAACTAAACATATTCTTATCATCTGATCCAGCAATCATGCTTTTCGGTATTTACCCAAATAAACTGAAAACTTATGTCCACACAAAAACTTGCTCACTGATGTTTATAGCAGCTTTACTGATAATTGCCAAAACTTGGAAGTAACCAGGATGTCCTTCAGTAGGTGAACGGATAAACTGTGATAGAGCCAGACAATGAAATATTATTTGGCACTAAATAGAAACAAGCTTTCAAGCCATAAAAGACATGAAGGAAATTCAAATGTATATTACTAAGTGAACAAAGCCAATGTGAAATGGTTACATTCCAGTTATATGACATTCTGGAAAAGGCAAAACTATGGATACAGTAAAAATAATAGTGGTTGCCAGGGGTTAGGAGGAGAAAGGGAAGAATAAGCAGAGCACTGAGGATTTTCAGGGCAGTGAAACTATTCATTATGACACTATAATGATAGATTCATATCATTATACATTTGTCAAAACCTGTAAAAAATGAACATCAGGACTGAACCCTAATGTAAACTATGGACTCTCGATGGTGATGTAGGTCCATGGTCTGTAACAAATATACCACTCAGGTACAGGATGTCAATAGTGGGGGAGGCTGTGCCTGTGTAAGGACAAGGGATACATGGGAACCGGGAACCCTCTATACTTTCCACTCAGTTTTAGGCTAAAACTGCTCTAACAAATTAAGTTTATTAATTGAAAAAAAAAAAAAAGAAGAAGAAGGAAAGGAAAAGCCAGGTGCCTTTTGGAAACTATACAATTAAGGGAAAAAGAAATGGCAGGGGAGAAATTTTAAGATCCTGCAAGATTAAAGAATTTTTAAACAGTCAAAGGATGCAAAGCCCTTCCTCCTCAATCTCCTGCTCCCTACCCCAAATCAAGCCATCCAGTAAAGGAACTTTGTTTTGGGGACTTCCCTGGCGGTCCAGTGTTTAAGATTCCGCACTTCCACTGCAGGCGGTGCAGATTTGATCACGATTGGTCAGGGAACTAAGATCCTGAATGCCATGCAGCACAGCCGGGGGGGACGGACGGACTATGTTTTGTTACAAAAGATATTCTTTTGTTTGTGACAAAAGATGTTCTTAAACTAGGAATACTATAAAATTAACCTCAAACTGCCAGCACCCCCCAAAATGTGACATAAGCAAATCTTCATGGATACAAAACAACAACAACAACAACAACACAAAAGACTAAAGGGTAGGGAGGAACAGAAGAAAACTAAAACCTCAAATTAGCCTTTCTTAACTGGAGTTCTGCAAGAAAATTAAGCCCTAATGACAGTGATCTTGGTAATTGCTTCCTTAAATTTTCCTAAGGGTAGTACATAGATACTACCATTCTAGTTATACATAAGAAAGTAAATTTACAATATGCCTCAGGCTTACTGCATTATGGCATACTGCACTTATGGAACCTGACTGAAAAGAGTACCCCAAACTGAACTAAATATGCTCAAACAAATATTTGATATTATTTTTTAAATGCCTTGAATCATAAAGTCAAAACCCAAGAAAGAAAACGTACCAAAAGCAGAAAAAAATGAAACAAGATTTAACTCAGAAAAGAAATAAAAACAAGATTATAATAGAAATGCAAGTAAATTACAATGCCCCCAAAATGATAAATTCAAATGTAAAATGTAATAAGAGGCATTAAAGAAAATAAGAGAATGAAAAGAGAATGAAAGTGAGATAAAGAAAGAAACAAAACAGGACAGAGAGAAGTAGCTGAAATGGAAGAAAAAGAGGAAACTATGTATAACTGGAGTTTCCAAACACAAACACACAAATAATGCAACAAAAAACATTTAAAACTATAATTCAAGTGGCTTCCTAGGAATGAGAGAGGGGAAATGGGGAATGACAGCTAAAAGGGTTTCATTTTGGGGTGATGAAAATGTTCTAAGTTGATTTTGGTAATTGCTGCACAACTCTGTGAATATGCTAGATATCAAGCATTGTATACTTCAAATGGGTAAACTGCATGAGATGTGAATTATAACTCAATAAAGCTGCTATTTTTTTACAAAAGCTATTGTAACTGAGCAGGACCCTATAAACCCTTTTGGGACAGACTCCTCCCCCTTGTCCTCTGCTTTAGCTTCTCCCTGAAGTACCTAGATATTAGTATCATTTCCTGAGTTGTCTCACAGATGCTAAAACCCCCACCAAATGGAAGATGTTAACTACTTGATGACCACAGCACACAGCCCCCAGGCCTCCTGGAGCCTCAGGGCTGTTAATGTTAACCCCTATGACATGGCCCTGTTACCTCCCCATCAACCAAAGAACTATGCATGGCCTGACCACACACTCTGTGATTCCTCTCCCTCACTTTGCCTTTAAAAGGGTTTTCCTGAAACCCACTGGGGAGTTCAGGTGTTTTGAGCACTGGCTGTCCTGGACTCCTTGCTTGGCATCCTGCAATAAATGCTGCACTTTCTTTCACCATAACCCAGTGTCAATAGATTGGTTTTATTGCTTGCAGGTAAGGGGACTCAAGTTTGGTTCAGTAACACTATAATTCAAGAAAACTTTCCAGAAATAAAAGGAAATCTGAACTGCATGTTAAAAGGGTCTCCAGATACTAGTGAAAATTGGCCCACAGCATTAAACTCCTAGAGATACCCTAGGAAAATTATTAGACTTTAAAGAAAAAATTTCTCAGTCTACAGTCCATATTTTTTTTTAAATTAAAAGAAAACTTATAAGACAAAGAGCATGAATAAGACTGGCATCGAATATCTTAAAAACGATGCACCAAGCAAGATACCAGTGGAACAGTATATTCCAATAACTGTAGAAAAGAAAGTGTAAAGATTTTCTATCCAAAGACAATAGGAAAATAGTTTTAAACAAGTAACAGGTCAGGGAATTTTGTATCCTTGAGCCCTTCCTGAGCAACCAAGAGATGACTTAGTAAGCTTTAGCAAAAAGATTAATGGTAAACATTTTGAAATAATTATGGTGTGGATATAAGAATAAAACAAAGATGAAGATGAGGGTTGAAGACTGTGATACCTTCTGAAAAGTAGAAATACTTCAGCTTAAAAGAAGGGATCAGAAGAGGAAAGAACAAATCCTGACTGCCGTATAGGGAATAGGTGAGAGTTAAAGAATACCATTAAAATGGATAAACTTGTTAACAAAATATTAAATAAAATTCTAAGAATTAGAAGCATTTTAGAAGTTGTAAGTAAAGGGTAATCAACAGAACAAAAATATACACCTTTCTAAGCTTAAACAGAAATTTCAAAAATAAAAGAGCAAAGAAAACAAACATATCACGAAAAGAAACTAAAAGATACGCAAAGAGACATGGATTAAAAACTCAGTGACAAGAATAAGGACGCAGATGCAGAGAATGGACTGGAGAACTCGAGGTTTGGGAGGGGGCGGGGGGTGAAGGGGAAGCTGAGACGAAGCGAGAGAGTAGCACAGACATATATATACTACCAACTGTAAAAAAAAAATAGCCAGTGGGAAGTTGTTATATAACAAAGGGTGTTCAACTCGAGGATGGAAGATGCCTTAGAGGACTGGGAAGGGGAAGATGTGGGGGACTCGAGGGAGGGTGGTGGGGGAGTCAAGGGAGGGAGGGAATACGGGGATATGTGTATAAAAACAGATGACTGAACTTGGTGTACCCTCCCCCAAAAAATAATAAATTAAAAAAAATAAATTAAAAAAAAAATACACTAACACACACTAATCTCAATACAAAGCAGATCAAGAGGACCAAAAAATAAAGTTGAGAAGAATAAACATAATCAAGAAGGTAGGGACTGGGCCCTGGTGGCACAGTTGTTAAGAATTTGCCTGCCAATGCAGGGAACACAGGTTTGATCCTTGGTCCAGGAAGATTCCACATGCTGTGGGGAGCACCTAAGCCCGTGCACCACAACTGCTGAGCCCACGTGCCACAACTACTGAAGCCCATGCACTCTAGGGCCCACGTGCCACAACAAGAGAAGCCACCACAATGAGAAGCCCACTGCAACAGAGTAGCTCTCACTCGCCACAACTTGAGAAAGCCTGCGTGCAGCAACGAAGACCAAACGCAGCCAAAAAAACAAAAACACCTATTAAAAAAATAAATAAATAAAAAATCAAGAAGGCAGGACAGATATTAGAGATATTAAACTTTACACCTTGTAAACAGAGAATAAATCTGCTTTACAGGCACACATAAAAAATTTATGAAAACATCATACATTTGATCACAAAGAAATAAGTTCTATAAAAAAAAATCAGATAATAATAGTCTCTGATCAAAAGCTATAAAACCAGAAATAATTCCCCCCAAAGAATTAAGTTTTCTTTCAAAATCAATGCTATGAAACCATTTATGAAACTTCTGGCCTACACATGTTTTGAAGATTTGGTAGAAACCCCCTGTGAAACCATGTTGGTCTGAGGCATTTTTGTGGGCTTGGTTTTTTGTTTTTTTTTTTTATTTGGTTGCACTGGGTCTTAGTTGCAGCAGGCAGGCTCCTCAGCTGCAGCACATGGGCTCTTTAGTTGTGGCATGCAAACTCTTCACTGCTGTATGCATGTGGGATCTAGTTTCCTGACCAGGGATCTCGAATCCGGGCCCCTTGAGTTGGGAGTGCATAGTCTTAACCACTGCATGTGGCTTGGTTCTTTGATAAGTTTCTCTATTCTTTTCTTCAAAACTAGTTCTGGGGTAGGACAACTCAACATTAGAAAGATAACAGGTCACCCTAATTTATAATTTGAAAACATCCTGTAATCACATAAAAAGCTTCTCTTGGAGCCAGAGAAGTCAGTACTCAAGTTCGTGTGGAAAAACTTATAAGAATACTCAAAGAAACATGGAAAAAGAAAAGCTCCAAGGTGGGGATTAGCCCCACCAAACATTTCAACAACATAGTGTAAGTCTCTCGAGTTAAAAACAAGGTTCTTTTATGCCATACGAATAGATAATTACTCTGATGTAGGGGTCAGTAAGCTTCTGTAAGGGGTGAGAGGGTGACTATTTCAAGCTTTGCAAGCCTCACAGTTTCTGTTGCAATTACTTGACGCTTCTGTTGTAGCACAAATGCAGCCATAGACAATAAGTAAATAAACGAGTGGGGCTGTGATCCAATATAACATTACTTACAAAAACAGGGCTGGGTTTGGCCACAGATGATAAGTAAATAAATGAGTGGGGCTGTGATCCAATACAACGTTATTTACAAAAACAGGGCCAGAGTTTGCCACATCCTGGCCTAATGGAATAGAATGTCCAGAAACAGACCCTGGTACATATGGAAATTTAGTATATGATGACAGTGGCATCTCAAATCACTGGGGAACTTTTTTTTTTAATTGAAGTAAAGCTGATTTACAATGTTGTGTTAGTTTCTGCTGTACAGCAAAGTGATTCAGTTATATATATGTATACATTCCTTTTTATATTCTTTTCCATTATGGTTTAATCAAAGGATATTGAATATAGTTCCCTGTGCTATACAGTAGGACCTTGTTGATTTTGCATTCTATATTAGTTTGCATCTGCTAAACTGAGGAACTCTTTAATAAATGCTGGGATAACTGGTCAGCTATTTGGAAAAAAATAAAACTAGAACACTGGAAAAAGTATTTATAACGTATGTCACAGGTAAAAGGATTTATATACCTAAATTTTTCTTTTAAATTGAGGGGGATAAAAATTACCAAAATCCCAACAGGAAAATGAGGAAATGACATGGACAGACTTTTAAAATGATATAAAAACAACCCTTAAATAAGAAAAGATGTTCAGACTTACTCATAATTAAAGAGATGCAAATTAAAACTATACATTTCTCACCTAACACTGCCAAATATTCACAGGTATGACAAGATGTTCTGTGTGTAAGAGTGAGGAAACAGGCACTCTCATCTACTTCTGGTGGGAAGGCAAATGTGTACAACCCGTTGGAGGAGAATCTTGGAATATTGAACAAAACCACATAATTAGCTTTAAGTTTTGATCCAGCACTACCTTTGACCCTGCATCAACCTTTTGATCCAATAACCACATTTCTAGGAATTTTCCCTGAAGATACACTATAATTAAATATTATGAAAATACATACGCACAAGGTAAACGTATGCATTGAAGCACTGTTTGAAATGGAAAAGAGAAAAGAAAAAAAAAAAAGGAAACAACCTACATGCTCATACTTAAGAGTTTCGCCGAACATACTATGGTGTATCAACACACAGTATGCAGCCTTAAGCAAGGATAAGAAAGGTCGCTGTGGGCTGATAGAGAGTAATTTTCAGGGTACATTTTTAGGTGAAAAAAGCAAAGTGCAAAATTGTATATACCAATATACTATCCTTTGTATAAGAAATAAACAGAAATAAAATATATGTGTGCACCTGTTCCTTAGTGCATAAAGAAACCCAGGAAGGATAAACCAGAAACTAATGAAATTGGTTACCCAATGGAAACAGGATGGAAAGAATGGAGGAATGGGAACTGGACAGAAAGGATGACCTTTCTGCGTTGGTTTTACTCTTAGAACTGCAATAAAGCTTTATATACTCAAAAAATAAAATCAACAAGGATTGGGAGACAGAATATCAACAGAAACAAACGAACCTTGGGACTTCCTACGTGGCTCAGTGGTTAAGAATCTGCCTGCCAATGCAGGGGACATGGGTTCAATCCCTGCTCCAGGAAGATTCCCACATGCCGCAGAGCAACTAAGCCTGTGTGCCACAACTACTGAGCCCATGTGCCGCAACTACTGAAGCCTACGCGCCTAGAGCCTGTGCTCAGCAACAAGAGAAGCCACCAAAATAAGAAGCCCGTGCACCACAATGAAGAGTAGCCCCCTCTCGCCACAACTAGAGAAAGCCCATGTGCAGCAACGATGACCCAATGCAGCCAATAAATAAATAAATAAATAATTTTTTAAACAAAAGAAATAAATGAACCTAAATGTATTTCAACTGAGTAACATAATCATACTTAATGGTGAGAAAAAAATTAACTCAAGTGACTCTGGAACTCAGCAGTTAGAATATATAGCCAAAAACGAAAGTTAATTGTAAAGAAATATTCAGTATGGTTAGTATATTTATTTTTCAGTGACATAGGTAAAGCAATTCTAAACCTACTGAATGTGCATTCTAGAGCTGAGCAAGTGAGTAAATACATTGTGGAAAACAGGACCCCCATTGTTTCTCACTGTTAGAGAAGGGAGTTACAAATATGAAAAGGGCTACCTTGGAAAACTAGAATGAAATCTGTAAGACTGGACTAGAATTGAAGCTATCACTGTGAACTTATGATTTTTAATACACAGAAAAAGAGGGATTTTTTTTCATAGAGACAAAATTATACATATGTTACCTAACACTGTTGGCTGAGAGAACCTATAGGAGCAATGACATCACAATAGCACTAAGCACATATACCACCCAGATCTAAATACCATTCTTCACAAAAAGAAACCAAAGCTCCTTACATAACTAATTCCAGGGCTGACTATGGGAAAGTACAAGATGAGCCTGGAAATTTTTTGTTGCCCCAGAACATAAGGAAGTGCTTAAAGAATTATGAGGACAGATCAAAAGGATACAGGAACCAGCTTGAAAGGGCATGCAATGGCCAAACTTTGAATAATCTGACCATCAAAATAAATAATCTTAATAACAGATTATAACGCACTGAAAAAAAATAAGAAACCACAAATCTATAAGTGAGTAAATTGAAATTCTAATGAAAAGAGGACATTTATACAGTTTCAAAGTACCTCTACCCAAAATACTTAATTACAAAGAGAAAAAGAGTAATTTTATAATGAAGAAAGCTCCCAGATACCACCTTCCTCAAGTTATCAAGATGACCACGGTTAGTAACAAGAGAAATCAAAATCATGTACTACCTAATAAGATGCAATGATAAAGAAAACAGCATCACTTCTGTGACATTCCTTTCAAAGATGTATAAACTAAATCTAAGCATAAGGAAACAAACCCAAATTGACAGACATACTACAAAATAACTGATCTGTAATCTTCAAAAGTGCCAAGGTCACAGAAGTCCAGGAAAGTCTGAGAAACTGTTCCAGACTGAAAGAAGCTAAAGAAGTATGACAACTAAAGGCAGCTCATCATTCTGAACTGGATACCTTTGCTACAAAGGACATTCCTGGACCTTTGCTGAAACTCAAGGGACTGAGGACTGGATCGCAGTAATGTATCAAATGTTAATGTATTGATTTGATTCTCATACTATAATTATGCAGAGCATCCTCCTCTGTAAGAAATATACACTAAAACACTAGAACATGACAAAGCATTCAGTCAGCTTTACTTTCACAGAGGTTGAGAAACAAAAAGTTCTTCGTGCTGTACTTACAACTAAGCTCGGGACTGTCTCAAAATCAATAAAAATAAATCTTTCAGTGGCTGGTCTGCAATAACTAATATCCAACACTTCAAACTGTGGGATCATTCCCCTAGGAAAAGAATGTGCTGAAATCTTTTGTGCCTTTTTCACCACCACTGCCAGATGATCTTATAAACATCTCAAACCAGTACTGGCTGAGAACACTATAGGCTCAGTGTCTTCCCCAAGTCATTCACTAGTAGTTGACAATTAGGCGTTCATCCATCCCTCTCTTTGCTGTGAACTCTACCAGATCCCTCTGGGCAATGTTTGTTCTGGCAAAGTTTTTACTTTGAAATTAACTAGGTGACGGTTTCTTCTGGTTACCATTACTCTAATCCTTAATTTTGCATTTCCTGTTGTCTTATAGATGGAGGATTTAACATGTGCCCTTTTACTCCAAATTAAAAAAGGAAGCATGATATAATATAAGAGATTTTACAAGGACTTCAGTAAGCAACTCCTGCTTTTCTAAAGGGAGAATGGGGTAGAAAGAACCTTCCTTTACTAGGGTAAAGAGTTTTCATATGCCATCTATCTACAAAGACTGGCAGCTTGTTCTTTGTAATACCAGGTCATAGCACAGCGCATGGCACAGAGCAGGAAGTTAGTAAAATACACAAAATGTTTGGGTACTTCTACATTTTCTTAAGTATTTTCTGAATAACCTCACCTAAACTGAATGATCTCAATTTTGAATTCTAGTCAGAGCACCCTGGCAATTCAATTAAGAAGGCACAGACTGGCACAGTTGTTAATGTGTTGGAAAATGTTTCTCAAGTTCTTTTTTTCTTGGCCAAGCATATCCAGTATTATTAGATCTTCTTTTAGTAGGCCATGCCTTAGCTGACTCAACATATACTCAAATTGCTCCAAGAGGAGAGTTGCCATTTGTGAAGAGGCCTGTGGATTTAGAGCGTGCTACTGAATCGCACAAATCAGGCTTGTCAAATTTTTTCAAAATAATAATGTTCAATCTCACTTAGGGTCCAATGAGGTGCAAATCCTCTGGAAAACAACCTGACAAGATAAATACAGTCTATCTCCTAGGAATATATCCTAGGTAATTGAAAATGATGGCAAAGATTTATGCAAAAAGATGGAGGTTTGTTTTTAATAATTAAAAGTGAAGAGTTTAAGCACCCAGAAAAATGTCAAATTATGGGATGTTTATGAAATATGGTAATTTCAAATTATGAGAAAATTTTAATGATAGGAAAACATTAACACAATAATCCTAAATAAGTGTACAAAGCACATGAAGTAAAATAAAGCTATATATATAATAAAGTTATGTATATAATTATATATATAATTCTCAACTATGTAAAGCATATGCATAGATTAAAAACTTAAAGAAAATATGCCAAAATATTAAGAATGGCACTCCCTAAATTGAGGATTATTTCTGATTTTTCTTTCCACTTTTATCCCAACATTCTACAATATGCATATAATACTTTTATAATCAGAAAAGATTATTTTTTAAACAAAACAACAATACAACAAGCTATTCTCCAAAGAAAAATCAATTTTTATTCAAGGAACTCCTTCAACTCACTTGAATACTTGGATTCAAAGAACTCAGAGAACTAAGCCCAAAGTAGTTCTGGCTTTGAGAGCAAATACCACTACACCATCTAATCCCAACAAAGCTTAGATTTGTTTATTTATTTAAATATATAAATTTAATAATTTATTTATTAAATTTATTCTGCCTGTTCAGAAACTATTTTAGAAACAGCTGAATTTATCATGCAGTGAACAGTAAGATATGACCCTTTTCTCAGAGAACCTGGGATTCTGATGGGGGAGAAAGACAACAGACAGGAGGAAAAAAACAGACATGGACTGTAATTTCAGGCAGTGCTAAGTGCTATGAAGAAAAAATAAAGTAGGGTAAAGGAACTGAGTGAAAGCAGGAAGCTATTTTAGATTGGGTGGCCAGAGACAGCCTCTAAAGAAGAGATATTTGATCATGTAAGCTACTGGTATAACAACATAAATAGCATTCCTATTGCATAACCGTCCTAGAAAACCCTATTTACAACTTAAAATACCGACAATCATCTCTATGAAAATAGTTTCTACTTTAAGAGGCAGTAAGGTGTACTGGAACCAGAGACTAGGTTTAAATCCTGGCTTTGCCACTTAGTAGGTATGTGCCCTTATGCAAGTCACAAGTTTTCCTTCTCCCTCAATCTCAATTTCCTCATGTATAAAACAGACAAAACAAAACCTAGTTCATAAAATTGTTCAGAGGCTTAAAAAAGATAATATATGGGAAAGGGCTTAGTAATGTGTCTGGCGTAAGTGTTAACTGTGAGTTCCCCACACACTTAAGGTTCTTCCACAACATGAGTATCATGCACTGAATGATTTTTTATGAAGAATCATTACTGAAGCATTTCATTATTGCAAGTAAACACATCATCATATTTTTATCTTCCCATACTAGGGACTCCAAAGTCCAAATCACCTCTCACCTAAATGGTTATTAGATATTGGTGATATAAATGATATTGGCTTGATAAGACTGGTATTATTTTTACTAACGTCACACTCACCTCTTCTTTCTTCAATTGGTCATGGACTGCCTCTGTTCCCATCTGTATCCCTAACTCCAAACTTTGGCCTCTTTTCAGTCACAGTTGTAATGGTTAATGTTATGTGTCAACTTGGCCAGTTGTTTGGTCAAGCATTAGTCTTCAGGTTGCTGTTAAGTTATTTTGTAGATGTGACTAACATTTATAATAAGTAGACTCTGAGTAAAGCATACTCTCCAAAAGCGTACCCTCCAAAACGTACGTGGGCTTCATTTAATATGTTGACTGCCTTAAGAGCAAAGATTCTGCCTCAAGACTGTAACAGAGAAATTTTGCCTGCATTTCTGCTTCTCTGACACACAAATTTCAAATTAGCCAGTTCCCACAATCATGTGAGCCAATTCTCTAAAACATCCATCTAGCCATCTATCTATCTACTACTGGTTCTGTCTCTTTGAAGAACCCCAACTGGTCAACCTTAGAGTTGGTCTCCCTACTTTCTCTCTTCATTCTATCATATATACAGCAGCCACAGATCCTAACAACACACTAATCAGATAAATTACTCCTCTGGTCAAAAGTCTCTACTGACTTCCCATCTCATGCAGAACAAAAGCCCCAATCCTTGGAGTGCTCTATCCCCTACTTTCTCCATAGCACTTCGTACTACCTAAAATACCATGTGTATAACTCATTTTCTTTCTTTGCCCACTAAAACTCAGGTTCCAAGACAGAGTGGCTTTCTGTCTATTTTGTGCACTCTTGTATTCCCAGCAACTACAATAATCCCTGGTACACAGCAGAAGCATCATAAATATTTGTTGCCTGAAGAAAAAGCAAATGAGTAAACAAAGTGTGATTTTTTTAAATGTATTCTTTGTGCATTCCTATGTTTCCAGTTTTCTATATTGGGCATTTATTTCTACTATCATATACTGAGATAATGATACTGAGATAGTACACTGTCATATACTATCATACGCTGAGAATAATGTAAATAGAATAACCTTTTTGGTGGAGGATTGGTCAATGTTTAAAAGCCTTAAGAAAGTTCATATCCTTTGACTCGGAATTTTTCCCATCAATAATACCTAAGAAATAAGTATAGACTAAAATTTAACAACCTTAATGTCCATCAGTAGGAGAATGATCAAATTATTATACATCCAGACAATTAGTTATTAAAAATGCAGACCTATGCTTACTAATGTGAACCATATTGGTAAAAATGGGGTTGTAATTCTGTACACATAGAGCAAAAAGCATACACAGACACACACACACACAGAAATAAAATGTCAAGAAGAAAAAACAAAGAATGGGCACTAAAATGAAGCGAGATTATGGCTGAATGATTAATTTCTTTATACTTCTCTACTGTCCAAAATTTTTGTAATGAAAAAGTGTTACTTTCATAAACAGAATAAAAATAAACCAACAGAAATACATAAAACCAGGATTCTTATAAGAAATATAATAAAAGTCTGTAATATGAAGTATATTGTGTCATTTTTGTTGAAAAAGTAAAAAGGCATTTTCTAAAGTCATCTGAATCCCATTTACCCACTCCCTATCCTCAAATTAGTATACTGTTAAACCTTATTCAACAAGCACACTACCTTACCCCATCATACACTTTGTTTTGGAAACCATAAATTAAAACTGTTAGTAAAACAATGTGTAGTTTTCATTTTCCCATAGCAGAGGTTCTCTTCCATGAGAAATGTATGTGATTTTTTGAGCGCCTAAAAATATGTATATGATCAATGAAATTAATAAAGTGCTATTTCTTGAGTCCTAGTACTATATGCCAGGTGTTGTGCTATAATTAGAACTTTCTCCACAATATGAATTTACTTGCTGCTTTTCTGCTGCTTCAAATTCTGAGATCACCAAGTCACCCTGTTTTCAGAAACCATGACATGGAAATGATTAAACACACACACACACACACACAACAATTTCAATTCACAGTAAAAACGGAGGAAAAATCACTTCTTTAGAAAAATGCTAAAATGAATCTTTCTGTTTGGCACTTTGAACTTTTGAACTTTCAAACCTTATCATCATTATCAAGACACTTTGAAACCAGCATTATATGTATAAAATACAGCATGATATACCATGGACCATGACAAGCCTACAGAGGTTATTAACTGATGATGATACTAGCGAAGTAGAGAAGAACAAAAGCTTCAAAGAGATTTCTGTGAGTGGGCAATCATCGAATACAAGGAAATGAAACATGAGCATATGATCCCAAACCAATGGGGGAAAAGCTAGATCAGTGAATATTATGCAGAAAACAGAGTGGCCATTTAGAAAGAATGTGGATCCCTGATTCATAGCAAATACCAAAGTAAATTATGGAGAAACAGAAGATTTAAATATAAAACATAGAGCCATAAACCACTAGAAGAATGGTAAAGGAAAAGAATAAGTATCACTACAGATTCATGTGCCAATAGGCACATGAAAAGATGCTCAACATTGCTAATTATTAGAGACATGCAAATCAAAACTATAATGAGGTACCACGTCACACCGGTCAGGATAGCCATGATTAAAAAGTCTACAAACAACAAATGCTAAAGAGGGTGTGGAGAAAACAGAAACCTCCTACACTATTGGTGGGAATGTAAGTTAGTGCAGCCACTATGGAGAACTGTACGGGAGGCTCCTCAGAAAACTAAGAGTTACCACATGACCCAGCAAGCCCACTCCTGGGCATATACCCAGACAAAACTACAATTCAAAAAGATACATGCACCCCTATGTTCACAGTGGCACTATTCACAATAGCCAAGACATGGAAGCAACCTAAATGTCCACTGACAGAGGAATGGATAAGGAAGATATGGTACATATATACAATGGAATACTACTCAGCCATAAAGAAGAATGAAATGATGCCATTTGCAGCAACATGGATAGACCTAGAGATTATTATACTAAGTGAAGTAAGTCAGAAAGAGAAAGACAAATACCATGTGATATCACTTATATGTGAAATCTAAAATATGGCACAAATCAATCTATCTACGAAACAGAAACAGACTCACAGACATAGAGAACAGACTTGTGGTTGCCAAGGTGGGGGGATGAGGAAGGGATGGCCTGAGAGTTTGGGGTTGGTAGATGCAAACTATTACATATAGAATGGACAAACAACAAGGTCCTACTATACGGTACAGGGAACTATATTCAATATCCTGGAATAAACCATAATGTAAAAGAATATAAAAAAGAATGGACGTATGTGTATAATTGAGTCACTCTGCTGCACAGCAGAAATTAACACAACATTGTAAATCAACTATACTTCAATAAAAAATAAATTTAAAAAAATAAAAAATAAGTATGACCATATGAAAAGTAAAATTTTCTTTCAAAGTTGCCCTCAAAGCACAAAGCATTATAAACAAAACTGAAAGGCAAATGCCAAGCGGGGGAAAACATCTGCAATGAATGACAGAGTACTATATTCAATATATAAAGAAGGCCTACAACTAAGACTTTATAAAGTCATTTTAGAAAAATGGAGAAAAGATATGAAGAGATAACTCATAAAACAAGAAGGAGAAATGGCCAATTAATAAATATATATTTTAACATTTTCATTCAGAGGAATGGCAAAAAAATACGAAATTAAACTATCCATGCCAGCTCAGGCATATAAAAAGGGCATCTCTCATCCACTGCTTTTAGGAGTATAATCTGACCCAGCCTGTTAAAAGTACAGTTTAGCAATGTAAAGTGCTTTAATGAGCACATTCTTTCACCTAAAGAAATAATCTCAGAAGTATACAAACACTTAGCTACAATGATGTTCTACTCAACATGGGTGTCTCAAACACTGGAAGCAGTCTTGACATAAAAGGGAGGGTTTCTTAAAATCAGTAATATATATATTAAATGGAATATTATGCAGTGATTTAAAATGATGGTAGAAAGTCTTATTCATCGTGTTACTATTTGTCATTTCTCTTAGTTTAATTTTGAATGAATATAGGTTATTTTTCATATTTTAAAAGTAAACCTTACACATTTTTAAATGGTATTCAGAGCTTACAGAAATAAAGTAATTATAAACTGGTCCACCCTCCATGAATACGATTTAGCCTATCAAAATAAATCACTGCCCATTTTGTGACAAATCACTGAGCTATATAGTTAAGATTTCTGTACTTTCTATACATGTATTGTAATTCAAAAAAGAAAAAAAAATGTATCCCTTTCCCTCACTGCCCCAAATCTATGGATCATAAAAGTTGGTGAAATTTCCACTGGTGAAAAAGTTAGACTTTACAAAATCTGGGGATATGTTTGCGATATGATGGTAAGTAAATAAAGGATTAAAGGAAGCTGTATTGTGGTTTTTCTAGAGTCCATTTTCCCTATTAAAAAAAAATAGGGAAGTGTTACATATCATCCTATGAACAACAACAACAAAAATATGCAATGGTAGACAACATTAACTGTTAACATTGTTTGGGGGGTGGAGAGGAGAGATTATTACTTTTCTATATACAGTTTAATAATAAAACACTGATATTCTTTGACCAAGCAATTGTACTTCTAGGAATTTATTCCAAAGACATAATCATGCAAGCCTAAAGATATATGTTCACTGAAATAAGCAAAGTGCCATGATAGAAAAAAAAAATGAAGCCTCAAGCTCCTTTAATAGGGAATGGGAGAGATATATATATATATGTTTTTAAATGACAAAGCCAATTTGATGAAATATTGTTGCATCTATAAAGAACAGGGTTTATATGGTTTTACATGCTGCTATAGAAAGATGGGCAATGTATTTCACTAACTGAAAAAGTTATTAATTGAAAAATAATATGTATAATATGGTTCTATTTGTATTTTTTTAAGCTCCTGTCTAAAGGATAATGGGAAACTCATAAGTGATATTTTGGGAAGTGAGACCTGGGTTCAAAGGAAACTTTACACGTCTTTTAGAACTTTTAGTACCAGCTGTGCTATTTCTTTTTTAATTCTTTGAACATATATATATATACACACACACACATATTTTGCTGACATAAAAGAGTGATTTGTCAAACTCCTTTTTTTCAAAAAAGCTATCTTAGATTTGTTTTAAAATGCCCCAGAAAAAAACACAGTTCAAGAAAGTTGGACTAAGAATAGCGTAATTTTGAAAACTGTTCAAGGTTGAGTTGAATGGGTCTCTTTACTGTTGTGTGTTTGGAAATTTCCATAGAATTTTTCACATAAAGTCTTACTAAGAGTCTTGCTATATAATACAGATAAATCCAGAGCTATTACAGGTAAGTGGGAGAGGCATTAGGCTAAGGCCTCCTTTATCCTTCTAGTGACTCCAAAGTCACACTCCGGGGTTTTATGGGACATTAAAACACCACTCTTATAATCATTTTCATCACCACAATAACAAAGAGAACCTGCACAATTTGATGAATTCCTTCCTGCCCAACAGGCAGGAGGAAGGCAGACCTTAAAACAGCAACAAATGTTTTCTCTGGGCGGTGAGGTTACCAATGGATTTTTTCTTTCAAGAAACTATATGCAGTAAATTTTCTTCTAAAAAGAAAAAAATGTGTTTTTTAATGTTCATAAAATACTACACTCTACCACAGAAAGGTTACTCCAAGCCTTCACATTACTGGCCCTAGAGTGCAACAGAATAATGAACAAGAAATGATAAACCTTCAACATTCATTAGAAAAAGGACAAAGACATTGAGTTGGCACAGCCATGTCTGACCTAAGGAGACAGCCCTGAACAAAACGAGAACACCTGACAGTAGGGGCCATCTCATTTCATATGCCCAGGCTTTTATCTTATTCTTATCCTGCCCTGGACTCTAAGTCTGTAAGACTGGAATTCCCTCTTCTGGATTCTGGAAAGAATCAGGATTCCTTCTAACAAGCTGTCTCCCTTCTCTAAAAAATATTCCCTTACGTTGGTAGCTGTAAGTTCCAAATGTAGTGTTCTCAAACCAGTGTGGCTCACTATACGTATTGAAAAGACAAGAAACAAGAAAGGCCATTGTCAAGAAGCTCTATTAATTACTGCCCAGCACTACCCACAAGGGAGCTAGGTGAGAGGCACTAAAACATGATTCGCATGATCCCTGCTGTCATTCCGAGAAAGCAGTCCAACTCCTTAAAAAAGCTTATCACTAACACACTTCCCAGCTGAGAACTTGCAAATGGCATTCCCAAGAAAACTTGTCAGGTCACTACATGGAACCTCCACACTCCAGGTGCACTAGCTTTCAACTTTTTAATGTAAAAACTAAAGGGGAATTGTTTCAACCCAAAAATGGCAGTTGCCAAATTAAGGTCACTACAGCATGGTGACCAGAACACTGGCTTTGCGGTTAGCCAGACCTAGGTTCATAACCTAGTTTTACCACTTAAATAAATGTGTAACCTTAGGCAAGTCAATTCAATTCCATAACTTCATATACAAAAAAGTGAAGATAGATAACTTTTCAATAAAGGGTTAAATGAGATAACCTAGTACCTAGGGCCCAACACTTAAAAAAATTAATGATACATATATAAATAAGTAATACATATATAGTCACATATATGAGACCTATATGATAATTATGTTATATATAATATACGACACATACATATGTGGTCTGAACTCTTGATTATATAAGGTAACAATCTACTGGCTGAATCTGGATATCTGAACCAACTGAAATATTAATTCAGTTCAGCTTAGTTCAGAGACACCCAGATATTCCAGTTCAACTATTCTAAAAATTACTGAGGGTTAGTCCTAGTTCAAAGTGATTCACATTTTTTAAAAGTATGTATGTATGTGTGTATTTATATGTGTGTGTATATATATTTGGCTAACTTCAGAATTTCAGTACACACACCCACACACACAGACTGCACTTGTGGTTCTGTCTAGGTTTGTGTTCACAGGTCTGCTTGCTACCATGGGTTACTTGAGAGCAGGGAACAAGTCTGCATTGCTCATCTTTACACACCCAGCACCAGCAGAGGACCTGGCACATACAAATTGCTCAGTAAATATTCATGGAATTGAATTTTCAGAAAAGCCATTCAAAACCTCACTAGCTTTAGGATTCAGGAGGGCTCAGCTTGGCAAAGGGAATGCAGTTTCCTCCCCCTACAGATATTTGGCAGGTTTTTCTTTTTTTAATTTCAAATAATGACTAAACAAGCCATACACTGGATATCTTAATAGCAAAGTTTTCATAAACAAAACTAAAATTGAAAACTCTAGAAATAGTAGCATTCCAGTGTAGAGGAAAGAAAACCAATTTTAGAATCATGCAACTCTTGGGTTCAAATGCTAGCTCTACCACTTCACAGATATGTGAAGATTAACTTGAGTCCAATCACACGTCACCTCTGAGACCCAGTTTCTACATCCGAAAAAATGGGAATAATAATACCTACCTCACAGAGCTGTCACAAAGCTAATATACGTGAAACCCCAAGTACAGTTGGTGGTAAATGATTTTTTTTAACAGTTTTATTGAGGTAAATGAGTGATTTTTTATTTTTTAAGTCTTTACTATTCCTTTTCCCCTCTCACAGGTGGCAGAAACTAGAGGGATTATATTATGCCTAAAGGCAACTACAGTACTACCTTTACTCCTGCTTTTCAGAAGGTGCACTAATTCAAGCATATGTCAACAGCCAGGCTAACTGGCTAAAGTTGCCACTGTTCATGGGTCCAGTGTGGTAATTTTAAGGGAGGCCCTTTCATGCAACTCCAGAGCCCCAGCAAAGTCAACCAGGCTCTTCAGGTAGCCTGTTCCTTCTCTTCCAGGGCCTTCTTAAAATGGGCCTCCTGAGAGTTGTGCAATGTGAAGCAAAAGTCATCTTTGTGACAAACCTAAGATGATTAACCTAGGCAATAGGCAGTCTTTGAAAAAGCTCATACCCAAATTAAGTCATTAAATTTTAGCACTTGTTTGGATCCTAAAGGTCGAGAGGAGAAACACTAGTATTAGAATAATATGTAAAACCAATGAGTAGAGAGGAAGTCTTCCAGGTTCATGTATATGTTTCCTTTCCATTCACAAATGGAACAAAATAGAGTAATGATTTGCTAATTCCAATCAACTGAGTACATATTTCACTTCACTGTGTTGCATACTCTACCATAAACTAAAGAAAATAAAAACCTAAGTAAACAAAACTAATACACCTCTGAAGACAATATTTGTTCCATTCGCATTTCAGTGAATGTCATTCAGTACTTCAACTTATTTCAAGGTCCAATCAAGGCAAAGTTTACATTTTTTCTCTTACATGATTTTCACTGGGAGAGATGAGTCAAACAAGAACTTTTAACACATTTGGGTTTCCATTTTCAACAAGGCAGGAACCCATATTTCCTCCCACTCACCCCACCTCCAGAGAATTCACAATACTGTTACTAAAATATATTGACTAATGCCTTCCATTGGTCAATTACTTTTAACTGAATGCAATAAAAATAATCTGCACTTCCAGGCCTCATTAACAACTACAATTCTTCACCTGCTTAAATTTCTGGGGGAAAAAAAACCCAGATCAGTCCACTAAAAAGCATCTGTAACATTCAAGTAAGCATTTTCAGAAAAAGAGAGACAAAGATGTACACTATTACTATAATGCAAATATCCATTATTTAGTACCAAGGAGAGCACATGCAATAATGTCTGCTATTTCAAGAACATTTTTGTTAAAGTTACATCACATGCAGGGAAGCTGCTTTTCCAAGGATAAATATACGTTACACTGGAGCATCACTGAAACACCCAATCCCTGGACCCTAAGAGTTGTAACCCAACTTTTTATATAGACTCTAAAACAACTGTATCTTACATTGAATTCACTCTCTAGTTAACGGTGTCAGTGAGGTTCCAGTACAGTTTTCTAAAGAAAGCAATTGGAATCAATAACCACACCAGTGCTGCTCAGAATGTTTGCTCATAAGTAAATAAAAAGCACAATCCCAATATGAAGGAAACTTTCTCCTTCCTGGCCCCCCAGCTCCATTTAAAGACTGTAAACATGAATAGAAAGATAACCTTGAGAACAGTAAAGTCAGCCATACCATCAATAATATCCCTCTAATTCATTTCCTGATTCTACAGTGTTTTCCTAAAACAGGGCAGTCTCAACAGGATGCCAAGAATTCAATATTGCTTTTAAAAGATACATCAAACTCTCTGGAATATACAGTGATGAAAACTGCATACTGCCACTGAAACCATACTAAATTAAATACATGCTTTCTCTAAACAGACCTTCCCCAATAAAGTCACAATGTTTTCTGCCTTGGCTCTCTTAGAATCCATCCCAACAAGTGAGGTCAGTCCAGCTGCACTCCTGCTAATAGTTTTTTCTGGAGCAACCCCTCCCACATCCCAAAAGAGTTTTACTTTTATCTGTGGAATTCTCTGCCAGCCTCGGCCTGGAAAACTGGGTGGACCCTAAGGACAGGTGTCAGATCTGGCCTTTGGGAGGTGGCCCAACTGATAGGTATTGCCAGCATAAAGCTGTGATCTTTATAAACTTCAATTTGAGGCTTTATACCATTAGTGATTCCATCTCCACTCCTTTATGGAAGGAGGGAGAGAAAGCAAGCCAAAAGGATGAGTTTCAAAATAGAAAAATCACCACTTTAATTATATAACCCTCCCAACTCAACAAAGAACTGTTAAAAGTAGCCAAATGGAAAATATCAAGGTTGTTTGGGTACATGCACAACTATTAAACATGAGAATCACAGCTTCAAGGTGGGGGTTGGGGGGATAAAAAGCATGAGCAGAAAAAGAGGAGCAGAACAGGGCCCAGCCAAAGACCCATCTGCTCAGAAGGGCCCCTCTTGGTATGAACTCCTCCATGTGGGGCACCCAGGCTGGAGGAAAGCAGAGGGTTACACAGAACATTTAGCAGACTTAACATTGGATTAAACACACTACTGCAAGTTTCAACAAATGTTCATGGTATACGTAAAAAACACATTTACAACAAGAAAGAAGAGAGGCACCTGGAGACATCTGACACTGGGCATGCTCTGCAGGCAACTCAGTGCGCACATGCTCTCTACCAGGTTGGCGCAGCCTAGCCACAAAGACCTTGGCACAGAACACTGCAGGATGACAAAAAGGAAGGAAGAGAAGAAGCAGTTAGAGGCCGCAACAAATCACTCCTTCACACAGGCAACTTGAATGTTAGTTGGGCAGGAGGTGCACCCTTGGCAGCTTGGAGGTCAGGGGCGGTGGTCCAACAAAACTTACTGAAACCTTGGGAGAGGGCCACTTTCTGTCCTACGGAAAGGAGGTTTCTGCTGCCAACCACTAACTCCTCAGCATACAGTGAATCCAGAATCAAGAGGGAGAGAGAGAATGTTTAAATGAAAACCCACTAAAGGGAACTGTAAAATTTGAGTGCAAAACAAGATTACTGGTGAGATTTGTGACTAACTTCACAGAAGTAATGGGTTTGGGGGCTATGTCATATAATTATTATTGCCATCATTATGTCACCTACTATGTGCCAGGCACTTTAAATGTGTTCTCTAATTCCCACACCACAGTGTTAGGAAACTGAGGCTCAGAGCTAAGTCATTTGCACAAGGACAAGCAGCAAAGGAGGGGAGAGTCAGAATTTCAAACCTTGGTTGCTGCTATTAAAACCCACATTTATTCCACAAGACTATGATGCCTCTATTATAAAAACTTCGATCACCTGAAATTTTATCATCTGGGTACAGTTTTGCATTTCCCTAAATAAAATCACAGGAGACCTAGAGACATAAGGCAAAAAGAACAAGAAAGATAAGCAATAGAGTGATAGATACAGGAAATAAAAGAGCTGATAAAAACACGTCTGACTTTGACTGTCACCCACACCTCTGCCTTCTCAAAGAGAAAAACTTTGGAATGATCATGATCTTCATTTTGGACTTTGCTTACAAAGTTCATTTGACACAAGTAAGAATTAAAAGCTTATTTCATTTATCCATTCCCATTCCTCTTTCAAGAGCCTGCTGGTTTTAAGGGAATTAAGAAAAAAAGTAAAACATAAACATGCATTGTGGCTAGTATTTTAAAACCATTAGGTTATTTATGGTATTCAGTAAGTACTTTTTCAAACCTAAAGTCAATTAATTTACTCTGGCAAAATGAATAATCACAAAAAAAAAAAAGCACACACAAAAAAACCCTGAAGGTGGGTGTTTGGGTTCAACCAAAATATTCCAGAAGTCTCAGACCCAACCTCAGAAACTTGTTTATTCTAGCTATAATTAGGATGGTTAAATATACTCACTTTCCCGGGACAGTCCAGGTTTACACTGGTCCCTGCATAACTTTCACTCTCAAAAGTGTTCTGCTTTGGTAGATAAATTCTGTGCTTACCCCAACTATAATATAAACAAAGTCCACTATGCTTGAAATCAGATACACCTGGGTTCCTTCCTAGCCAGCACCTGTATTTTCTAGTTACATCTCACCTATAATGTAACTAAAGTTATTGAGATTATTTAGAAATGGCATTTAAAGAATACAAAACCAGAGGACTCAAATGGAATAAAAAACTGAGCAGATTATTGGTAACGATGAAAATGCCATACATTTCCAATAGCGTGCTTTCATTTCAAAGCCTCCCATAGCCAATACAGTAGAAGCATATCACTGACACTCCAGGCATACATATTTTCTCACCCCCAACACTTTCATAGAGTGCCATAAAAGATGCTGAATAAACATCTGTATAATACAATGAAAATAGCTCCCATTTATCAAGCTCTTGTTATATGCTAGGCAGCTGACATAGTAAACCATCACAAAAACCCTTGTTAAGACAAGTATTATTCCATTTTACAGATGAGGAAACCAAAGATCAGGAAAGGAGAGCCTGATCTGTTGAAACACCAACATGTCCAAGGTGCAAGAAAACAAGGGCTGAGTTAGGACTAGAAGTTAATCCTGTCTGACTCTAAGCAAACGTTTTTTTTTGCACCACAACAAACTCTATCCATAGATACCTAGCAAAACGTTTAGGGCAGAGAAAAGGCCCAAACACATGACATGTATATGTAGATTACACAGATTATTTAAATAAACTTACAACATTCTCATAGTTCAATTTAAGTTTCTTTTTTGAAATCTCTGTAGTTATCCACATCACAGAATCACTCCAATATGAGAGTAGAGTTTAAGGATTACACTTGTATTCAGCAACTAACATCAAATTAATATCAAAGCTCATCTACAAATCAATTTTCATTAATTCAGTAAAAACAGTCACATTCCCTCTGCAAGGTTTAATATGCATTTGCCTCAAAGGGTAAAAAAACCCATGAAGGCATAAGGTACCGTACCCTGATTAGATTCTGCTAATAACTTGAGATCCAAAACTGAAAAAAAAAAAAAAAAAAAGACCAATTTTCACATTCAATAAATCAAAGAATCATACACTGTGAAAACTGGAAGACCAGTTAGTTCAAACTTCCACCCCTGATTTCAGAAGTGAAGAAACTAAAGCCCAAAGAAGAAAAGTAATGATTTTCCCAAGGGTTCCTAATCATCTAATAATCTAATTAAAACTTATAAAAATATGGAAAACATAAAGAAAAACTTCTGAGAACATAATTTCAAAATATTAGTTTATTACAAGTATTTTTTAAAACTTGATATTGAACCTGTATATTCAGAAAAAGATTTTTAAAGGGACACTTTGAGGGTCCCATTTCCGAGAACTTATCTTTATAATGTCCATGGGAAGATACTCTGGGGTAAAGAGAGTGATGCCAGTATTTATAGCAAGTATTAAAACTGCCCTACTTTCACACTCAATTACCTTGAAGCTAAATGACCAACCACAGCACTGAAAAATACTCTTTACTCAACAGAAAATGCCACTCTAGGAAATCCATCTATATTTTAAAAAAGAAGTCTATACCTGCTAGTCTAAATAAGGCTCCTCTTAGGTCTAATGGTCCAAGAGGACACTGATCTAATTTGAAAATAATGGCTAAACATAAAAGTTCCATATTTATCAACCTTCGAGGATTAAAATGCAGCTCCGACCACAAGCCATAACTGGTTCTTGAAGCTGCTAATTTTAAATTTCGGGATCCGGTTGAAAATCCATGTTGACTATTGTGGAATAACTATTATCCATCATTCTTTAACTGAATAATGTAAAGATTTCTTCATATGAGCTATATTCACAATGCAGACTATTCTCTCTTTCTTTCTTTTTTAAAGCTAACAGTGGTCTGTCTTCAAACTTCTAGAACACTATCTCATTGTTAAAATATGTCTGAAGAACTTACCCTGATGCTATGGGTATTTACCAATTTTAACAAACACTTACTGACCTACTTATTAAGCTAACAACAATACAAACTAAGCCTCTTTCCTCTTGAGATTTCAGCCTGGAGCTCAAGAGAAACTCAGGGGGATGCTTAAGAGAGGCCTTTCAGGGTAGAAAACCCCTAAGAAACGTTTGTTTTAATTTCACATTTAGCTACTTGTAATGACCAATATTCTAATTTAGGGCTGTTCACAGGGAACAGGAAAATGATTCACATGGGGTACTAACATTGACAGCAAATACCCAAATAGATTGATTATATTTGTATGTTCTATAGTCAAAGAAAGTAACATTAATTAAGGAAACATAGTGTTTATTAATTTTGTCATACCCACTGTAGATTCAAAAACCAAAATCAGGGCCACCATGCTGAGAAACACTACAAGTCAGTAAAGACAAAAAGAATAATAGCTTTTGGCATTTTTCAAAAGCAAAAAGTTATTAAAAGAGGTAGGAGAGAAATGTCCTAGGCTCTCTTCCTATTGCCATAGGAACCACAAATCAAAAGGGAAAAGTGGTTGCAGGCACCTTGCCTATGATTGGCTGGCTTTAAGAAGAACTCACAAAAGCTAACTTTGGTCTGTGTCTAGATGGAATTGTTTTGAATATCTTGCCCTGATTCCTTCTCAAAGAGGCAATTCTTTTAAAAGCTACTCAAAGAGGTATTTTATGTTAATCATTTCTCTAATGTCACGCTGATTTAGAAATATGCCCTATTACAGGTTTTCTATAAATCCCCCCATTTTTTTTCTTTCCACAGAACCATTAGCAGCCTCTTCTCCTATCATCACTCTTGAGATAACCAAGTTGAGGGGCTTAAAAACTATTCCATTCAACAAAAAGCTTATCTGAACTTGTATCTGTAGACAGAAAAGCAATTAAGCTCCTCCAGGAGCTCACAGGAGGGAATTTTGAGAATGTGCCATGTAGATACACACACACACACACACACACACACACACACACACACAGTCTTAACACACCCAAAGGAGGAAGATGCCTGAACTAAACCATAAAGGATGAGTAGGAGGCAGCCAAGGGAAAAAGACAGAGAGAGAGACAGAGAGACATTCCAGGCAGAATCAATAGCAAAAGCAAAGCCAAAGAGCTAAGAAATGGCAGTCCTATTCAAGTATCTGCAATTAATTTAGCGTGATAAAGTATTTAAGTGTGAGATGAGGAAAGCTTGGGGGGGGGGGGGGCAAATGACAAGAGGTTTCCCCTATACCATTCTACCAAACTTGAGACTTCATCCTGTAGGACAACAGCTCATAGACTGCGTGCTACAGCACACCAGTAAACAGCCAATCCTTCCCAGGTTTGTGGTCCAATTTTTATCAATGTGTACAAGATTTTGTTTCCCTGCAACTCAGTATACATACTGCTTCAACAATATGTGTCAGATGAATAGAAGGAGGTTATGCAACACACTGGCAAGGGTTGGGGTGAGGTTCTTAGACTAAGCGGTAGGAGATAAAGCATAATATGAAGGCAAGGCCAAGCCAATTCATTCAAGCATCAAAGAAAGATGCTGTTTTCTAGAACATGTGGGGAACATTTGCCACATGCAGGAATAGCAAAAAAAGAAGTCTGCTCAGTAGTAACACAAGAATAAAAAAAAAGGAAGTAAATTGTACAAAAAACCATATATGTTTTTATAAATATCATGAAATAAGAGTGTTTAGAATCATTTAATTCCTTCAAATGAGACATCAGAAACCTTAACATTCAAACCACTGCTAGAGACAATGATGAGAAACTATTAAACTTTTAAGTGGAGGAATGACCTTTGGCAGCTGGGGTGAAGCATTCCGAAGAGAAGTGAGAAAGATAAGTCTATTCGACAGCCTGCAGACAGGTTCTCATTTTTATTTTACAACTAATGCAAATTTCTTTCCGCTGGGCTACAAAGAGTAGACACAAGGGCCAACAGGTACCTTTGGAAGTACCTGTCTGAAGTCAATTTTTTTCCAATAAAACTCTCACCATAATAGAGAGAATGCCATGATAATTAAATGTGAGCTACCAAGTACAGAAGTGAGAGAAAAGATCTATTTCACAGTAATCACTTGGTGATAACACACTCTCCACTGGGAATCTCTACCCAGGAGTGGGGATTTGGTCCGGAAGAACGATACTGTAGGTGGGCTCAGGAAGATTATTTAACTCCAGTTCTCTAAACCTAGATGTGAAAGCTATAGAGTATCCGTTCAGTTTCTGCTGGAGGCTTTCTTCATCTCAAAGCAAATAAAGCAAGAATTAAAGTTAATCCAAATTAGGAACTATCCTATTGTGTCTAATTCTCAGATTGTTGCTTTTCAAGAAGTTGCAGTAGTTGTAACGAAAATAGGGCCACAAAGCTTTTAAAAGGGTCTTCTAATATTCACAATGTAGGTTTCTGCTCTTATAATGTTTGATGGCAACCTACAAGAAATAGCAAACTCTCACCAAATAATTGTATTGTTTTTAAAACTAAGAACCATAATAATCAGGTTGTAGAATAAAATTTAATTCATAGTTTAAAGCTATTTTCCAAAGCCTTTTAAAGAACTGAACAATGGTCCATGCCTCAACGTGTTAAAGTCTCTTCCTTATAATGGTATTTTATAACAAAATTTGACAGTAACCATGTGACATGTAACCAAGAACGTTAATGCTTTAATTCTTAGCAACTGTACTGTAGGATGACTTACATATTTATAGATAATGCACCACAGGGTATTCTCAGGCTGGGATATTTGTTAAAGGAAGAAAAGGGCATGGGGAGAAGGAGGCAGTGGAATGAGAAAAGAAAAAAGGGTAAGAATGAGGAAAACTGAAATTTACTTCTGTCAAGTTTTAGAGATTCAAATCCAACCAAACTGTAGTGGAATCAGGATTCAAAGCCAGAGCCCAAGCTTTCCTTAAATCTTACTAATAAAAAAACAAAAAACTTTTAATGTCCAAACAATTATCTCATCTTGTATGATTATCTAAAACAAGATGCCAGAACCCAAAACTAAAATGGATCTTCACAGTTTTCTTTGGTAAAGGGATGAAGGGTAATTTTTCTTTTATAATTTCTATTCATCCATATTTTCTAATTTTTCTCCAATGAACATCTAGTACTTATAATAATATTTTAATACTACATTGTATAATTTTAAGTGATGCTTTAGTATTGTTTAATTATATAACTGATTTTATAAGTTACAAATAGTGACCTGACAATTTAAATAAAAACAAATTCTTTCCCAAGAATTAACTGTCTATCTCAAATACCCATGGTTTAAAATGTGTTAAAATGCTGAGTGCTAGAAAAATATTTTACCTAGTGACCTTCAGAAACGGCAGTGAGCATCAAAATAACAGCTTATTCCTGAGTAATTTCAAAGGAAAAAAATCATCCTTGTCCACTCCACAACTACCACTCATGATTCAAAACTGTCACCAGGATTTTTCAGTGCTCTTACAGAAGCTGGAGAGAGGAAGGATTAGATGTATGAGGGGGGAAGCAGAATCTCTATTCTAAGCAGCATGACAGAGAACAGGATGTAACAAAATAATCTATTTCCGGCATAGCCACATGGGTCTTTAGTTGTACTAGGACCTGTCTGAGGTTCAGTTGCCAAGAAGGAACAGATTCCCCTAGTAAGCTCCAGGTCAGATCACTTTGAACCCCATCCCAATGGGGTTCATCCAAGATCCACAAACCTTGAGACAGGTCAGAATTAAACAACAGTTAAATTAAGCACATCTGAGCTTTTAGGCTGTTAGCATCTTTGGTCCAATGAGGAACATTTTTCAGGACTAGGGGAGACCACTAAACTACAAATTTAATATCATTTTCAATAAAAAATGTTAAATGTAAACGAAATTTCCAAAAATGGATATTTGGGAAGGAGATGCAAATTTGTATTTTCCGAGTACCTACTACGTGCCAGACACTGTATGGCTAGTGTGATCTCCTTAACTGTCACACCACCTCTGGACAGACAGGTATCTTAGTTTTAAAGAGAAAGAAACTAAGGATCAGAGACATCAAATCACTTGCTACAGGTGAAAAGTAGCAGACTTGCAATTCTATCTGACTTCAAAATCCCTGCTTTCTTCCCTGAATTTTAATGTCACTTTCTTTGTTGGACATTAAACTCCCTAAAGCAGCAATTCTCCTCTGATTTACTTTCAAATTTTATCTGCTTGTCACTTATCCATACTGCTGATGGGAGTGTAACGGGTACAACCTCTCGTGCAATTTATCAATACACACTCCAGACCTGGAAAACATGCACATCACTGATTCAGCAATTTCATATGCAGGGAATTATACTACAGGAAAAAATAAAGATATGTCTAAAAATATAGCTAAGAAGATGTGCAGTGCATCAATGTCATAACAGCAAAGGAAAAAATGCCCAACACTAGACTGGTTAAATAAATTACAGATCATCCAGAAGACAGAATATTATGTTTCCACCAAATAAAAAGTCATTTTTATAGGAGTATATTTATTGACCTAGAAGTAAGTTAAATATGTAAAGTTTTATATATAAAAGAAAGTTAAAATACAATGAAAAAGTTCAAGAAACCTTAAGTGAATAAAGACTACAAAATCAGGACTTACATTATATTATGATCTCATTTTATTTAATAAAACATAATAAAAAAGCTATATAGAATATAGAATTAAATACAAATAATTTTTATTTTACTTTTTGTCTACCATAGTTTTTCAGATGCAGCCAATATAAACGTGGCAATATAGTATTCAAGTTTCTCACTCCTTTCTCCTCCAGCCCACCTCAAAACAGAGTAACTGGCACTTCCATACTATTACTTGGGATTCTGGTCCTAGCAACTTTTGCCTTGGGTCAAGCCCATCCTCCAATGAAGGTGGAGAGCAGGTGGGGTTAAGCTAACTATCAGAATTCGACTCCACTCTGAGGTGGCAGAGACACTACCCTAATAGCTGAGGATACTTAGTCAGAGAAAACTCCTCAGTAACAGTGTTGTGTCTTAGGAGGCTACCACTTCTAGATATCTGACAATCCACGGCCCAGACTGCACGACACCTGAGAAAACTTCCAGGTGAGAGAACTAAAAACTCAGCTTGTTTTGTAGACATCATCTGAGAACTGAGAGACATCTGCTCTCATTATCTACACCAGGGCACCAGCCCCACCCTGAGTCAGCCCAACCTCCCCTTCTTTACCATCCCAAACACAGGTGCGGGCCGCACCCAGTCCATGTCCTTCCACCAACTCTCACGAACCAAAAAACTTTAATCACAGAATTTCTGGAAGTGCCTGCACAACAAGATCTGACTGCCCTATAATATCAGCACTGAGCCAAAGTCCTTACTCTACTTTCAAGTAAGAGAATGCAAAGTTTACCATGTTTTAAAAAGAACATTAGAGGGAATGCCCTGGCAGTCCTGTGGTTAGAACTCCATGCTTCCACTGCAGGGGGCATGGGTTCAATCCCTGGCCAGGGAACTAAGATCCCACAAGCCACACAGTGGGGCCAAAAAAAACAAAAAACATCAACAACAGCAAAAAAAACATTAGAACATATAGAAAGTGGAAACTTTTTTCTCCTAACACTCTCATTTTTTCTAGGAAGAAATATCACTGTCAGAAAGATGACTTAAGGAATGTTACTGCACCTACTCTCAATGGGTCTGACAATTATAGTCAGACCACATCATAATCCTATTTTAACTTTTTCATTTTAAACCGATTATTCATTCAAAAAGTTTACTGAACATGCCAGTATACTAAATGGTTCAACAGACAACACAAGAATTCTCACAACCAAATATTCTGGTATCAAAATTATTTCTGGAAATAAAGCTATATTATTTCCCAGTTCACTAACAGGAGAAAGAAGCACACACACAAACACACACAGGGACTGATTTAGAAAAAGATGGTAAAAATCAAAATTTTGCTTCTTTAAGCTAGGAATAGCATGAAAGTGAGTTGTTCAAGCTAACAAATATAAAGGGGTTTATCAACCCTTCATTAAATTTATAGGAAACTCTGCATTTGCTCTGCTTTCTCATGTAGTTCCTATTGTTCTCATATCCTAAGCAGACCTTGGTTTCAAATAAGAATGAAGTTGTGTGCCTCACCATCCACTGGCTCTAAGAACAAATGAATATGTCTTTCAGCCAGGGGCTAGGACTGCCTTAGTAAGGAATCCTGCTGCTTGCTGTACAGCAAAGACGTCTTTGATTCCCTTCAATTGTCGTTTCCTGCAGGCAACTGGGTAAGGGGAGTTCTTACCGCTTGAAGCCAGAGATTTCATTAAATTCTGGAGCTGAAAGGGACCTTAAAGAGAGATTTTGTCCATCTTCTTAAAATGCTTTTCTAGCCCAGGTCTTCTAAATATCTCACAAGATGCTTTCGGTATGTATCCCCTTGAAAGCACCTAGTCTCAAGAGCAGATAATTGTTGCAAGACACATGCTATGATAAGGTCAACCCGTAAGCTACAGAACTTTTTACAGGAGTACATACGAACACAGGCAGACTACAACACTCTGGAAGTTCTCACACAAAGGAAGTAATGAAGTCAAGATGTAAAGGCCCAATATCAATTTAAGAGATACTGGACTTCTTTGTCAAAAACCCCATTCAGTTCCATTGTTCTAATAACTTCATGTATGACTCAGCTATAAGCAGTCAGTCAAGATGTTCTACAAAGCACAGAACACAGATGTCACCATCATAAATTTTTCATTGACTCTGAGAAAATACAGAATTGAGAGAAGGATCAAAAGACAAATATTACAGGGGCATTTTTTTTGCTGCATTTAAGACAAAAAAATAATCTGTGATCCACATTTCTTTTAATCAATGAATTAAAAGTCTAAAAAGAAACAATAAAAACAGCTACCTAGACTGGGATGTGAGCAAAAAAGGCTGAAAGGGTGATATTACTTTTACTTTGAAAATAATCAAATTCAAAAACCAAAAACTGGTCTATAAACCACAGGAAAACACAAAGTAACGAACTGTCCTGTAAAATTTGTACTTTATTTCCAAGTAAACTAGGTGTTGTATTTTCAAAATAATTTATAAAAAATAAAGTAACACAAACAATTGGTAAGACAATTTACCAGTTTACAATGTAATGTTTTCAGGTCCTCATAGAGCCTGTATAGAGTAGGAACTCAATAAATATTTGTTAAATTATCAAAGAATTAACATGTAAAGTCCAGAAAGTTTACAGGCAAAGCAAAAATTTGATTCAGAGGCTAGGGAAGAATATAATGTTGTAATTTTAAAAGGCTGATGGTGGACACTTGTTTTTTGGCCACAGTAATTGGTTCAGGAATAAGCATATACTCTAAGTTGAATCCAGGACTTCTATGGGAGCCACAAGAAAATAAATCTTTCCGCACTGAGCTTGAACATGAGGATGAAAGCTGGAGCTGCCCTCATGCTACCACAACGGAGAGTATAGAGCTGGTTCTAGGCGGTACCACATTCACTCTCAGGAAGAAACCTGAATCCACATCTACCTCTGGATTTTTCAATTACAGATTCACTGTTTTGGTTTAAACCAGTTTTGAGTTGGGTTTTCTGCCACTTTCAGCTGGAAAAAAATCATAAGAAACCTTAAATATTTAAGTTCAAATAAAACAGGCAAAAGCCAAAAAGGTATTTGACATGGCCAAGGTCTTAAAGATAAAGTATATTCTGCAGATGAAACATTCTTAAATTTATATTTATTTTCCTAGGAAGTCATTTTACTCTACTAAAAGTATTCAAAACTAAATGTTCCAAGAATACTCCATTCCTGCTATAATACAGATACTAGAGAAAGAAAAAACTATGTAACAGGATAAACTAAACACTAAGAAGAATCCAGAAAAAAAGCACAACAGAAAAAATGAGTCCTGATCTTCCAAGGAGCTCTGAAACCCAATACTGAGAAACCTAACCCACCTCTTTACAGGCACTTCATTCCAAATAAGCAATGAGGCTGGTAGCACCAAACACAAACACCAAATAAATAAATAAACTTAGAGCAAAGAATATATTTATCATCCAAGATTACAAAAGTCCTGCAAAGTGCTACAGACACAGAATATTACTATTACAAGCAGAGCCTAACCCCTGCCCTTCCTGTAACAACTAAGCTTTATGCATTTTTGAATAACTTTATTCCTTCCTTTATCTTATTTTACTACATTTATTTTTTCCTCTCATCTTCATTTACCCACTTATTTTGTTTTTATCTTCCCACACTGTATGCATCATTGTAATCACTCAAATTCTTTTTTTTTTTTTGAAATAAAGGTTTAAGTATATACTAACAGTAGCAAAAGTCATTGCATCTCCAAACTGAGAAAAAGAAAAAAGTTGAAAATTTAAAAAACTACAGGAATAGGGCTTCCCTGGTGGCAAAGAGGTTAAGAATCCTCCTGCCAATGCAGGGGACATGGGTTCCATCCCTGGGCCAGGAAGATCCCACATGCCCCGGAGCAACTAAGCCCATGCACCACAACTAATGCACCTGCACTCTAGAGCCCGTGAGCCACAACTACTGAGCCCACATGCTGCAACTACCAAAGCCAATGTACCTAGAGCCCGTGCTCCACAACAAGAGAAGCCACTGCAATGAGAAGCCCGAGCTCTGCAATGAAGAGCAGCCCTCTCTTGCCACAACTAGAGAAAGCCCATGTAGAGCAATGAATACCCAATGCAGCCAAAAATAAAAATAAGTAAATAAATAAATTTTAAAAATTAAAAAAAAAAAAAAAACACAGGAGTAAAACTCTAATACTGATTGTCAATATCATAAAATGTGTCATCACTGTCCTTGGCAAAATTGACAACCACGTGTGGATATTCCTGCAGTCAAGTTACTGCTTCTCTATCAGCTATCAATAAATTATGCAGTTTTTAACTCAGAAAAATGCAAATACATAGAAATTCTATGTTTCTTCAAGAATCACTTACTTGGGAGGAAGCAAGCACAAGTCTCCTAGATAGCTTCCTCCACAAGAGGGCAGACAGCAGTATCAAGCAGTAGCAGCAGTATTTTGTCTTGTGGAACTGAAAACCACAGCCACAGAAAGATAGAGAAAATGAAAAAGCAGAAGACTTTGTACCAGATGAAGGGACAAGATAAAATGCCAGAAAAACAACCAAATGAAGAGGAGATAGGCACCCTTACAGAAAAAGAATTCAGAATAATGATAGTGAAGATGATCCAGGACTTTCAAAAAAGACTGGATGCAAAGATCGAAAAGTTTACCAAAGACCTAGAAGAATTAAAGAGCAAACAAACAGAGATATGCAACACAATAACTGAAATGAACACAATACACTAGACGGAACCAATAGCAGATTAACTGAGGCAGAGGGCGAATAAGTGACCTGGAAGACAGAATGCTGATAATCACGGATGCGAAAAAGAATAAGGAAAAAAGAATGAAAAGAACTGAAGATAGCCTAAGATACCTCTGGGACAATGTTAAACGCACTAACATTCGCATGATAGGGGTCCCAGAAAGAGAAGAGAGAGAGAAAGGACCCGAGAAAATATTGGAAGAGATTATAGTTGAAAACTTCCCTAACATGGGAAAGGAAATAGCTACCCAAGTCCAGGAAGCACAGAGAGTCCCAGGCAGGATAAACCCAAGGAGAAACACGCCAAGACATATCGTAGTCAAGTTGACAAAAATTAAAGACAGAGAAAAGTTATTGAAAGCAACAAGAGAAAAAACAACAAATAACATACAAGGGAACTCCCATCAGGGTAACAGCTGATTTCTCAGCAGAAACTCTGCAAGCCAGAAGGGAGTGGCATGATATATTTCAAGTGATGAAAGGGAAGAACCTACAACCAAGAATACTCTACCCAGCAAGGATCTCATTCACACTTGATGGAGAAATCAAAAGCTTTACAGACAAGCACCAGCTAAGAGAATTCAGCACCACCAAACCAGCCCTACAACAAATGCTAAAGGAACTTCTCTAAGTGGGAAACAGAAGAAAAGGACCTACAGAAACAACAACAAAACAATTAAGAAAATGGTTAATAGGAACATACATATCGATAATTACCTTGAATGGAAATGGACTAAATGCACCAACCAAAAGACACAGACTGGCTGAATGGATACAAAAACAAGACCCATATATATGCTGTCTACAAGAGACTCACTTCAGACCTAGGGACACATACAGACTGAAAGTGAGGGGATGGAAAAAGATATTCCATGCAAATGGAAATCAAAAGAAAGCTGGAGTAGCGATACTCATATCAGATAAAATAGACTTTAAAATAAAAAATGTTAGAAGAGACAAGAAAGGACATTACATAAAGATCAAGGGATCCATCCAAGAAGAGGAGATAACAATTATAAATATATATGCACCCAACACAGGAACACCTCAATACATAAGGCAAATGCTAACAACTATGAAAGAGGAAATGCAAGGCAGAAATAGAGGCACAGATGTAAAGAACAAACACATGGACACCAAGTGGGCAAAGCGGGGAGGACTAGGGGGGAATGAATTGGGAGATTGGGATACCAAATTGTACACTCTCAATATATGCTGTTTATTGTCTTTTAACTGTATCTCAATAAAAGCTCTTAAAAGAAAACAAAAAAAAGAATCATTTACTTGTAAAGAAGAGAGAATATCACAAAAATAAGAAAGCACCATAGCACAGTGGACAGAGCATGAGGTCTGATTTTTATTTTGTTAATTGATAAACAGACTAAACTGAATCCAACAAACCTCTGGGTGCAAATGAGAACAGAATATGCTGACCTAATAAGAACATAATTAGCAAAATTCAAACTTGGGGAAGTTATACAGAACAAATAACCAATCCCGTTTCTTCAATAAATACACAGCAAGAACAAACGATGAGAGAGGCAATTTTTATATATTAAAAGAGATTTGATTTGGATATATGCAGTTTATTATATGTCAACTGTATGTCAATAAAAGTTCTTAGAGAAAAAAAAAGAGATTTGAGAGACTATTAACTATATGCAATGTGTGAACCAAGTCTGTCTCCTGAACTGAAAAAAAAAAACTACTAAAAAAAACTAAAAAGAAAAACAAGACAAATTCCAATAGAAGGTAATACAATATACCTAACCAGCACACCATAAAACTGTCAAGGTCATCAAAAACAAAGTCTGCGAAAATGACACAGCCAAGAGGAGCCTAAGAACACATAACAGCTGAATGTCAGGTGGGATCCTGAATGAAATCCTGTAGCAGAAAAAAGCCAAGAGGTAAAAACTAAGGACAGCGGAATACACTATGGACCATAGTTAATAACAATGCATCAGTAGCGGCTCATAACCACACCAACGTAAGATGTTAATAACGGGGGACACTACACAAGGGAAGGGAGAGTATATGAGAATTCTATACTACCTGCTCAATCATTTTGCAAATCTAAAACTTCTAAAAAGTAAAGACGATTAATTTAAAAATTATTTATGAGACAACTGAGCAAATACAAACACTGACTACTTGATATTAAGGGAATTACTGTTAATTTTTTAGGTATAATAATGGAACTGTGTGCTCTGTACATGTTTTTATCAGTCTTTTATTTTAAAGTCCGTATCCTTTACAAATACATACTGAACTATTCATCGATGGATGAATGAATAAAGTTAAAAGGGTAGACTACAGTAATGTTTCCCAAGGTTTAGTATTCAAGGTGACTTCTGGTGACATGTAAGGGTGTTTTAATGTTTAATAGCTACACACAATTTAAATACATATTATAAAAAATATACAGTTAGCACATCAAATCCATGATTTCATAGATTTTCATTGTTTAGGGTAGGTTTCCCTTAGGAAAAATTTTATTAAGGCTAAAAACAAAACAAAACAAAAACAAATAACAACAACAAAAAAACCTACACAGAGGTAGGTTAAGATTCCAGATTCACACTATGTGACCTTAGGCAAGCCAGCTGTTCCCAGAAGTACAGCACCTGCTACATCCAAAGCAGGCACTCAATAAACATTAACGACTACACTTGATAAAAAGCCAATCTATCAACAGAACTCCAACAAAGTAGAAAAGACTGGAGCTGGGGAGAAGGAGTTAAGTACAGAATGAGGGAGGAAAGGAAGCATGAGGTCTTGCAGAGGCAATCCAGGCAGGGCAGGCAAGGCTTCCCCTGTTCTTCTCAATCTCCCCAGATACTGACGAGTTGCTGCTGTCCACCTAAAACCTGGAAACCCTGCTGCTCCAGAGTCTCTGGCACTTTTGAGAGTCCCAAGCTGCCACCTAACATTCCTCAAACTAAGGTGACAGCTAGAGGTGCAGAATCTAAAATAATCAGAAGAGTTTTTCTTTTCTCACCCCAGGCAGGGATAAGAAAGAGAACAAGGCTTTGTAGAGATAGACAGGAAGGGGCGGGGGGGGGGGGGGGGGGGGGGGATGGGAGGGAGCATGGGCAAGAGAAAAAATCTCTATGTGACCTTGAGCAAAAAAATAATTCCCTTCTCCAGTCTCCATTTCCTCACATGCTAAAATGTGGAAAGTAAGCCTATCTTTCAAGGTCATGGTGAAGATTAAAAGGAATAGTAAATGTAAATCTGGCATTTAACGAATGTTAGTTCCCTCCCTCCTTACTTTGGCAGGGTGATAGAGAACCCTTGGTGAATAAAAGGAGTTGCAATGAAATACACAAAAATAGTAAAGAAGAGCCTTGGGTTGTATCAGTTTTGAACTAAAATAAAGGAGGAGAGGAATTCTGAGGTCAGAAACTTTGGGAAATGCTGGGAAACATGACAATTATCAAATGAATTTCCAAGAGGTGGAGATTACATGCAGCATTTACTAAATTTACTTGATGTAAGGAAGCAACTCCTGGTAATAGTGATCCTACTAATCTCTCTCTCTCTCTCTCACACACACACACACACACACAAACACACATGAAAAAAAAGGGGTGGGGGAGGAAAGGTTAGCAGTTTACAGCAGCTGACAAATCCTTCACAATGACAGCTGCAGTATTACTGAGATAAGACTATCTGGACAGATTAGAAGTCAACGACAGGTTTTAAAATCTGGTTTAGAGGCAGAGAGGGAGAGAAGCGATGCTTTTTGATCTTCTGAAAGGAGTTACTGATGCCAACAGCTAAATTTTCCTGATCAAGTCATTTAAAACTAAGAGATGATATTGAAACAGAAAACACCAAGCATCAAATGGAGTGAATAGATTCATTTTAAAAGTACCTATAAACTTTTGACACAAGATGGTAATTCTCATTTGCCCTCCTAAACTTATTCCTTCATTCAAGCAACTGGGTAACTGTATGGCATGCACGGTGCTAGATGCTGGAAATATGCTACGAACTGAATATGACATGACAGACATGATCCTTGTCCCCATGGAGATTACCTTCTTAATAAAGGAGCTGACTGTCTAGCGGGGGATTATGCAACACATTTATCAATTACAATTATATTAACAGCTGTTAAGAAAAAGAAGCCAGTGCTGTAAGAATATGATGAAGTGGCTCTCACCTGTAGGGGTACCTGGGGGCCCAGACACAATCCCTGAGGAACTGATGCTTGAACTCAGCTCTAAAGGACAAGCAGAGGTTAAATGGGCAAGAAAGCAGTTAAGGGTGAAGCCTCCCTGATAACAAAAAACAGATGTTAATGCTTGTTAGGTCAAGACAGAATCTGGTACACTGAAAGAAGGGGTGGAGGAAAATCACTGTGACTGAAGTATGGAAGGCTAGGGTGAAAAAGAGCAAAAACAGACAAGACTCAGGAGGAAAACAGAGGTGTCAAGGCTGGGGTTTCTGACTGCAACTGACATCATCGAAGGACTATCAAAGTAAAAGACAATGGCACTGGAAACTTGGCTAGGGTGCTCTTCACAAATATAAGACATTTCAAGGAATTTCTACTAAATAGAGAAAAAAACTGGACTGGAAACAGGGTTCACTGCAAGTAAACAAAGAAAAGTCTACCTGAAAAGTGGAAGGAACTCCCAGCAGAACCTCACCTTCCTAGGTCAAAGCAGCAAAGGCTAGTAGGAGTGAGTGTCCCTGAAGCTGTCAATAAGGCCAGTCATGATGGATCCTCAGGTGCCTCATAAAGAGCACCTGCAGCCAGGGGCAAGCAAGAGCAGTGACCGGGCTTAAGCCAGCCACAGACAGTCTCCTGGATAGAGCAGATACTCCTGCAGCTGGCTCCTAACAAAAATGGCTATTTCAATTCACAAAAGGGCAGCACTGGCCGAGTTACAACAAACTCAGAAGTTCCTCACTCTGGTGACTTCCTTCCGCCACTCCCCAAATGCACCTGGATCTAGAATCAGCAGAGGAGAACGACAGCTAACCTACACATTTCCCTTTCTTCACAAAAGAAACAGAAATAGCCACAAACATAAGAAAAGTATGTCCAATCTCACTAGTAATTAAAGAAATAAAATTTTAAATTCTTCAACCAAACGGGGATTTGAAAAAATTATTAATACCTTAAAATGGCATAAACATGGAGAAAACAGCACTTTCATAGACTACAGTCAGTTTGACATGTCATGTTCACATAAGTAACAGAAAGTAGGTAAAACCTTTGGCTATATAAAATACCCATGCACATTTTTTGTGTACACTCTGACCCAACAATTCCACCTCTCAGAACTTACCCTAAGGTTATACTCACACATTTGTTCAAAGATTAAACTTCAAGAAAGAACACCAGCTTAAAGTTGCTATAAATTAGAAATAACTTAAATGTCTAATAAAGGAGTAGTTTAACTAGTTATCCATTTGCATATTTATGTATATTAGGCGCCCCTTCAAAATATTTAAGAAATATATGATGTTTCAGAAAGATGTTACAAATATTGTTGAGTTTTAAAGGCAGTTTGCAAAATAATTTTATGTGTGAAAAACAAATATGAAACACATGAAAGAAAAAATATGTACATGAAGGCAATGAAGTATATCAAATATTAATAGCAGTTATCAGGGGAACTTTTTATTCTTTTTGTTTTTTATTTTACATAATTTTTATTTTCAATTTTCCTATAATAAATATGGATTACTTCTCTAAAGAGAAAAAATAGGTTTCTTATTCAACCATTTTTCAATAGTTTTTTCACATATGTGTAAATAATGGTACTGGGCTAAACGCTTAACCATGGGAAGTAAAAATGAATCTTGATCCCTATCTCAACCAAAAAAAACAATAATTTAGAGATAGTAAAACCGTAACGCTTCTAGAAGACACACAGTATCTTTAAGACCTTAGAGTAGGCAAAAATTTCATAAAGAGGACACAAAAACTAGTAACTATGAAAAAAACTGATTAATTAGACTTCATTAGTATTAAGACCTGTCCATCGAAAAACAATATTAAGACACTGGAAACGCAAGCCACAGAACAGGAAGTGTCTGCAATATGTGTGTCTGACAAAGAACCCATTTCTAGACTATTATGAAGAACTCCCACAAATCAATAAGAAAAAGACAACTCAATTTTTTTAAAGGGTCAAAAGATCTGAACAGGAACTTCTCTAAACAAGATAGCTAAATGGTCAATGGAGACTAGAAAAAAAATGCTCAACACCATTAGTCATTAGGGAAATGTATATTAAAACCACAATGAGATACTATTTCACACCTATGAGAATGGCTAAAACTGAATGACAATGTCAAGTGCTGATGAGGAAGTAGAGCAACTGGAATTCTCATACATTATCAGAGGAACTCTAAGAATATACAGCACTTTTGTGAAAAGATCTAGCAGTTTCTTGGAAAAACAAAACATACATCTACACTCTATTCTAGCAATTCCACTCCTAGGTATACCCAAGAGAAAAGAAATGTCCAAACAAAAATCTGAACACAACTGTTCATACAAGCTTTATTCATGACAGTCAAACACTGGAAACAACCCAAATATTCATCAGCAGGTGAATGGATAAATGAAAGTGTTGTTTACTCATATAATGTTAACATTACTAAGCAATGAAAAGGCACAAACAACTGATACAACAAGAATGAATCTCAAAAACATGTTAGGCAAAACAAGCCAAATATAATGAGTATATGCAGTATACTACACATGCTGCACCCATCCCATCTATATGCAATTGCAGAACACACACAACTAATCTACAGTTACATAAAGCAAGTTACTTGAGGCCAAGGATGCACTGAGGGGACTGCCTAGGGTAATGAGGGAAGTTTTTTGGAGGTAGAAACATTCTATATCTTGATTGTGGTAGTGGTTATATGATTATATACAGTTTTCAAAACTCAAACAGTATACTTGAAATGAGTACATTTTATTGCATGTGAACTATACATCAATAAGCCAATTAAACAAAAAAACAAACAAAACTACAATATAGATACCCGTATACACTCATCAGAATTGCTAAAATGAAAAGGACTGGCAAAGCCAAGTGATAACTGGAACTCTCCACATTAGAGGTGCGTGTCTAAATTGGCACAAGCGCTTGGAAAACAGTTTAGCAGAATCTACTGAAACTAAACATATGCCTATCCTCTGACCCTGTAATTCCACTCTGGGGTTTTTATCACTGAGAGAATCAAGTGCTTATGTCCACCTTATTTATAAGTGTTATTCACAATAACAGCCAAAAATTGGAAACAAGCTAATTTATTAACAGTAAAATAAACGAACCATCGATGAAATATACAACAGAATAACGTACAGAGGGAAAAAAAAAACCAGTTATACACAACAAAATGGATGAATTTCACGGATATAGTAATAAGTAGGGGGAAAAACATGCTGTATAACTCCATTTATATAAAATCCAAAAACAGTCATAACTAACCTATAGTAAAAGAGGCCAGAATAGACTCTTGGGAGGGTTTACTGACTGAGTGAGGCACAGACAAGAGAAAGCCCTCAAGGGGCTCTAGCATGTTCTCTAGATTTGGATAGTGGTTACACAGTGTAGTATACACATATGTGAAAAAAATCATTAAGCTGTACACTTAAGATTTGTGTTCTATACTATATGTAAGTTAAACGCAATATATACACACACACACACTTACATATGTACAAATGCCCTTTAACCAATCTTTGTTCATCCCTTGAGGCTGGAAGCTTTTTACATAGTATCCAGGTGTGGCCTCTGTCAGTGTGAGTCATTCTCTTTCTGAGTCTACTCATTTACATGTTCTTCATGTCTCCCTCCCTCAGATCATCTGAGCTGGTGGTGCTTCTAAACATCTGGAGTAATGGCAATGGAAATGGGACTGGATAAAGTCATGCCCTAACCAGACAGGGAAGATGTCCAAAATACTTACTAACAGTATATACGGTTTTAAAAAGATGTAACTTTAAGTCTACAGTACAGTCCCTTGCTGATTCACTATCCTTTTGATTAAATTCTTGCAGAAATTGTAGGGAAAATTAAATACAAGCAGCCAACACTCTGAAAATAAGTACTACCATTGCTAATATTTTTGCTTCAAAGTTTAGTTCCATAATTATAAGGAAAGTGATTTATAAAAATCACAATATAAATATTCACTTTATAAACAACTTTCAGAAATAGTCATGTCAGACTTTGTTGACACGTGTTATTTGCATATTGCAAAACTAAACACAGTGACAACACATGAAACTATTACTACTGTCTTCCAAAATTAACCAACAGATTAAAAAATATGTGGTTAACTTTCAGAAACTGTGGTTAACTTCCCGATACTAATTTATGAATGCAAAGCTTTTTAGAAACAGGACTTCATGTTTTAAGAGTCTGATTACATTCTCTTCAATACATACACACACATACTCTTATCTATCAATACAATCTACCCATTCTACCTTTAAAATGTCTCATTTCCTCCTCTTCTGCACCATCTGTTACTATCTCATGATTCTTCCCTGGAACATTACAATAGTCTATTAATTGGTGTCCCTGCTCCACTGCATCCTCCAAACTGATTGCCAGAGTGATCTTTCTAAAGCACAGATCTTGCTCAAACTTTCAAGTCACCCCTCATCTCAAACCACACCCACTACCCTCACCCTTCCTCTCCTGCAGGGATGACAAGCTCAAAAGTAAAGAAGGCCTTACAGGAGCTGTGGTGACCAGTACAAGCCTTGACTCAAAAAGGCAGCCGCTATTCAGCTCCAGTTTTCAGGCAAAACCAGAGTGTTTTGATATGAAATGTCTCAATTTCTTAAAATCTATGCAGATCAAATAAAATACATCTGTGGATCTCTATCTACAGGTTACTTGTCTGTAACTTATGACCTAAAGATGACTCAAGATTTGGTTATAATCTCTTTGCAAATTTATCTACCTCAATCCCTTCACCCAATCTACACTCCAACAATCCACAGAACTACTTACTTGTCTCTCCCAACAAACAATACACACCACTGCCTGCCAGCTAGTGTTTACTTGGTTATCTTTGCTATGAAATCCCTCCCTCTGCCCCAACACATCCACATCCATGTCTAATTTTTGCTCAGACCTCAAAGGGTAACTTTATAAAACTTTTCCTTTATGAAATTTTCCTTCCTTTTCTAGCTTCCACACATGTATGTCCACCTCTCATGATCCTTAGCAGTTTTCACATGACACTATTTTATGTAAAAGACTGCAAGATTCTGGGGCTTCCTAGGTGGTACAGTGGTTGAGAGTCCGCCTGCCAATGCAGGGGACACGGGTTTGATCCCTGCTCCAGGAAGATCCCACATGCCACGGAGCAACTAAGCCCGTGTGCCAAAAAAACAAACAAAACAAAAACAAAAAAAGACTGCAAGATTCTGTAAGCAAGGTACAAATCTGATTCTGTTCTGTATTCCCCACATTAGCAAACAGCACCTGTTCCATTCTGTGCTCAGTAATGGATGAATAAAGCTATTTACCTGCCTCTTTGCATAACAATCAGTACCTCAAATAGATGGCCATTACACAGTAGGATCCCTTAGACTGTGAAAATCAAAAGGCTAATAGGTTCAGAAAAACATCCGTATAATACTAAGTCTGAATCAGAACTAACATGAACCCATGGTTCATTTTAAATATACTTCTTAGTTCTGTCCACTGAAAAGGTCTAGAAGCAACAACCCAACCATATTGTTTTTGGTTTCTAAACACCATTTCCCACTAAAAGGAATCACAGCTTCTTGGAGAAATGGTTGATTCCTGATATGTAGGGAAAGTGGAAAGCCAAGAAACACACCAAAACTGATGGGTTTATGTTAAAAAAGAAGCAGGAGCTACCTTGAAGGGGCTCTCGTTAGCCAAATCTGAACATCAATAAAGACGGTAACTGATTGTTAACACACTGAATAAATAAAAGTCCATGAGAGTATGGTGATACACAAAAGGAAGGAGAAACAGGGATGGCTTCTGTGAATGCTAGCTAACAAATACAGATGAAATGACAGAAAACCACAATTTTGTAACTTATATTGTAATAAATAATTTCAGGTTCAGGATGCTGAAACCACTGGGTGAAAGGCTGTAATGGAACAGGATATTTACAAGGTGCCAAAATATTACCCCACAGTCCTTTCTAATAAGAGGATAAAATTGTACCTTAATGCAGAGATCTGGCTGCTGCCACCTTAGTCAAGGGATCAAATTTAGCAAAGCTCATAATTGGATAACCTGTCATTAAGTGCCTCCCAACATGACTCAATGCAAAGTACACTTCACCTATGACGAAGCATTCTTGTCAAAATGTTTAAATGGGCTGCGATCAAGTCTCTCACATAACTTCCAGTTTACAGGAAGTATAGGAGCCAGAGAAACAAGTTAAATAACACCATGAGGAAATATTCAAACAAGTGAAGAATGTTGCACATCCTACAGGACAACAAATTGAGCTGGGCTCTTTAAAATAAAAGAAAAAAGAAAAAAGAATCAATTCCCTAAGAGAGAAAAGGGCAGAGGGACTGTTAAAATGAGAAGAAATTAAAAAGACATTACAACCAAATACAAAGGGTGTGTTTTGTTTGGAACCTGGTTTTTGTTTTTAAAACAAAAACGGGGGGGGGGGGGGGTGCTAGAAAAGACATTCTTGGATCAAATGGGAAAATTTAAATTTAACTGAGTATTTGCTATTATATTATGGAATTACTTTCATTTTCTTAGATACAAAAATAGTATTGTGGCTTTATATATGAATAAAATACATATGATTATATTTAATATTTGGTTATATATGGAGACATATACTATATACACGGTGTGTATGTTTGTGTGTGCTCCCACATTCGCTTTTAGAGAGAGAGACTATCCTTATTCTTAGGAGATACTGTGCTGAAATGTTTAGAGGTTGAGGGATCATTCTTGCAATTTACTTTCAAATTGTTTAACAACAAAAAAAAGGGTACTTATTTGGGAAGAGAAGGACAGAAAAGGGAGGGTAGGGAGGGAGGAAGGAGGCAGAAGGAGGAGAGGGGAGGGAAGGGACGACCAAGGGGAGGAGCAGAGAAATGATCCAAATATGGCAAAACGTTAACAATTGTTGAGTCGAGGTGGAGACAGCATACAGGTGTTTGTTGTGCTGCTTTTTCCCCAACTCTTATATACATGAAATTCTTCATAACAAAAAGTAACGGGGAAAAGAGAGAAGAACAATTTAAAAAGCAACCAGCTTAAAACCAATGCAACACCATGACAGTGTCAGGAAATAAAAGAGTACTCTCGAGCAACATAAACTGTGAGAGCGTAAACTGTGACTAGAGAACAATGTGGCAATATCTATTAGAGTTTTCAAAGCACCTATCCAGTGACACTTACTCCCAGGAATCTGTCCTGAATATATACACCCATATGTGGAATGACATACACATCAAGTTATCTTTTACAGTTTTATGCAAAAGACTGGAAATAACTTCTATGTGTATCAGTCCAGACTGGGTTCACAAATTATAGCGCATACAATAAATCAGCGTGCATCTTTTAAATAATCTCTTCAAAGAACACGAGAGCTCTTTGGGAACTGATATGAAAGATGATCATGTCATATTTTACATTAAAAAAATCAAGGTGCAGAATAATGTACAGCAGACACAAATATATATGAAGGCTACATAAGAATGTGGTTGACTAGCTGCCGCTAAAGAAAATGGGAGACTTTTTTTTCTTACTGTGTGCTCCTTTTCGTGCCTTATGAATTTTGTAAGAAAGACATTACAATGTATTCAAAAAGTTTTTTAAGTATTGATTGACTGCAGCTGTAATGAAGTCTCCATCTCTCCATGCTTTCATTACCAAAACCTAATTACAGGAGAGTTATAGCACACCTGCAATTAGGGTCTGAAGTCAGTACATAGGTGAGAAGAGCATATAGTAAAAATCTGCCTTAAGAACATCTTAAATATATGCCACAATGGACCAACATACCATCTCAGTAAATCCTACACAGCTAATTTTCACACTAGCACTTGAACAGTTTGCTGCTTCTTCAACTGACTAGTAGATTAAATAGCTGGCTTGTACTTAAGCCTTATGTTGTGATGTTAAAAATGTTGTCTTTAAAATACTATAATCCCACTCATCACAGCCAGATGAGAAGCATTCAAGAAGTGAGACATGCTGAGAAAAGAGCAAATTCCCATTTCCCATTTCAGGCTCGGTCCAGAACGTTCACTGTTTAGGTTAGTTTTCCCTTGTTTTTGTCACTGATGTAAAAAAATGAATTTGATAAATGTACCTAAGATGTGTAGTGACAACATGGCGCTTTTAAAAACACATTTCAAAAACTATACCTGTGTTAATTAAACAAACCATTATAATGGAAAAAATATCAGAATGCAAATATAACGGGCAAATTTGCTGACTGCGGACAGGCTGTAACAATCCCCAGGTCACTATGAAAAGGAGAGAGTGGTAACAGCTCTTGACCAACATCACGTATGATCTCACAACCTGAGCTGCAGCCCACTCCTCTCTATTAGTATTTCCACACCGATATAGATTCCTCAATCTTTACTCTAAGTAACCTTCTAACTCCATTAAGTAAAGTTAGCTACCACTGAGGCTAAATAAAAACTCCCAAATCTTTCTACCCCTGCTCTCTCTGCTGAGCTCCAGATCAATATTCCTAACTAGGTACTTCTCCTTTTAGAGGATTCACCCACAGGCAACTCAAATTCATTATAAACTCAACTCATTCTTTCTCCTCCCTCCACTCCCCTCAATCTGTTTTTCTAGTACTCCCTATTTAAGAAGAGAGAACAAACATCCATTCTGGTGCCCAAGGCAAAAATCTAAAATTTGTATTATATTCCATCCATCTCTTACTCCTATAATGAATCCCCAAGTTTGGTAGCTCTTACCACCCACATCTCTTTTAAGTCCACCCCACCTCCACCATGCCCACCGTAAACGCTTTGGTTTGCCTTCATCATTGCTCACTTGAACTAGCTGGTTCCCCTGCCTTGAGTCTCTTCAATCCATCTTGCAGACACTTGAAAAGTTAACTTCTTAAAATGCGAATCTGATTACATCACTCTTTCTACTTTAAGAACAGAAGGATCAAAAACAAGTCCCAAAGTAATGATTTGGTAAGCTAAAAACAAGCTCATTTAATAACATGAAGTAATGCAAAGAGAATGTACCACCAGGCATATTTCTTTTAAGTATGTTCCTATTCTACCCCACACTACATGACCAAATTAAATAAGCTAATAAGTGTTTCAGTAGAAAGACGCATCAGGGAAGCAAGGAAAATTCAACCACCTTCTTAAGAGTCAAAAATGAACACAAAATGGATCCTAACAGTGATGTAGGTGTCTTAAAGAAAATAAAGGGTTCCCCAGACTTATTAGACAAGAGTGTGTTCAAGCTGAATGTAAATATTAACACGTCTAAAATGAATGCCGTAATCAGAAATGGATTTGGGAAGTAAAGGCGAGCAGAGAAGTTGAAGGAAGATGGAAAAACCATCCACCCCTGAAGTAAAAGCTGAATGAGGTTGTCTCAGTTCCAGGCCAGCGAATATGTCACTTCCCTGGTCAAGTCCATGCTAACTAAACCACCTGACTATGATCTGGCCTGGTAGTTAAAGTCTACCTACAGGATGAGAGTATTTCAGTTATTTGGCCTGAGTCTTCAGGTCCCTCTAAATATTGCTTCTTATTTGAAAAACTTAAACTGGCATGTTAAGTAGGACCTAGTAAGCAAATGTACCTATCAGAAAAGTTTATATTAATCATGCCAACATGTGCATGTTATTATAAATTAATAATTTATGGAATTCTGGCTTTACACATCAGTCTTACACAGCTGGTTAATGATTTTAAGTTCAACCGTGGGATAAGAGCTCGCTTTCAGTCTGCTGACAATATCAGATTTCTAAGGGTGTTAAATCCAGGACCAGACCTAGGTTAAAGGTGAATTCTATAACTATATTTGTGGCTATTTAAATTAATTAAAATTTAAAATTCAGTTCCTCAGTTACGGAGCCACATTTCAAAATAGCCACATGTGGCTAGTGGCTACCACACTGAACAGCACAGATAATGAATATTTCCATTATCCAGAAAGTTCTAACTGGACAGCACTGTTCTGGAAGATAACCTTAAACTAACCCTACCATGAGTCCTCTCGGCAAACAGCCTGGTAGATAGTCTTGGATGGCTAACACAGAATCTGAGATCTAGACTATTTTCTACGGAAAGTACAAAATAGATATTCAACAACAATTGTTTCCTTTCCCTTTGCAATGGTTTCTTGAAATCAGAGTATACAGTTTAAGCCTTTAGGATTTCCACCCCTCTTTTTATCACTGGATGATACTCTATAAACTTGAGGTAGACATTAGAAGCACCTTGTCTGAAGCCAGACCGCCTAGATTCATATATTATCTCTGTCTCCTTGTCTCTTACTAGATGTGTGACCCTGAACATGTTACTTAACCACTCTATCCTTCAGTTTCCTCATAAGTAAAGTGGAAATAAGGGTACCTACCTCACTGAGGGGTCACTATGAAAATGAGTTTATACATGTAAAGTGTTCAGAATCGTGCTCAAGACAGAGTAAGCACCCAGTAAGTGTTAACTACTACTACTTTTACTACCACCACCGCCCTGAGAGCTCTTCACGTGACAAGTGTGAAAAATGCTCACCTGGGAGAAATATTAACAAATATAAAGGAATTAAAATAAAACAGGGATCACAAAGCCAGAATGTCAGTCTATGATAAAAAATAATTGTTTTTTAAGATTAAAGGAAATAGGTAATCTAGAGTGATTAAATACCAGAAAAAGTCATGAGTTGCCTGATAATGTCTTACTTGTAAGACTAACAAACCACAGGTCAAAAGATGTCTACATAGGGACTTCTCTGGTGGTCCAGTGGTTAAGACTCCACAGAGGGCCTGGGTTCAATCCTTGGTCAGGAAACTAGATCCCTCACATGCATGCTGCAACTAAAAGAGCCTGTATGCAGCAACAAAGATCCATGTGCCACAACTAAGACCTGGTGTGGCCAAATAAATAAATATTAAAAAAAAAAAATACCATGCTAAGAATATCACTGTTCTAAAAAAAAAGAAGTCTACATAATAAGCTACAGAGCTATTTAAATAACCAATAAAAACTAAGGAGGAACTAAGAAGACACAGGTTTGAGTTCACTAGACCAAATGACACTTCCCTATATAAAACACATTTTGACATTTAAATGTAAAGCCTCTCTTACACTCCCTAAGTTACCTTTAGGTTCACTTGATGAACTGACTGAAGATCTTCTAATCTTTTCATTAAGAAAGGAGAGTACCACATATAATTAAGATACCATGCCAAACAACGATCCATGTGTTATCCAAGTGGAAACCCGCTGCAGAAAACCGCACCTTCTCTAGCAGTATACAGACAATACGAAAATCCTGAAGTTGAAGTACACACTCCAGCAAATGTAGTCAGGTGGAAAGAGAGCTTTGGAGACACAAAGGCTCAAGCTTAAGCTTGACTCCGCCACTTACTAGCTGTATGATCCTGGGCAAACTACCTACTTAATGCTCATTAGCTTCATTTTACTATCTGTAAAATACACATAAAGTATGTACCAATGAAATAAGAAATACATGTAAAGAGCCTACAATAGCACCTGGCACTTAGTAGATGCTCAATAAGCGGTAGCTACGGTTAGTAAATCGTCCTGAGAAGACCCTCCAGAAGTCCTAAGAATAAAAGACCATTACTTTACATGGTATCTACAAAAATTATTCTGACCAGGTAATAACTATAAATCATGAGATAATGCCACAAAATTATCATTTGTTTTCCATATTTTATAACCTATTCCTCAAACAAAAGTCCCTTGTTTACTATACTGTATTCCCTGTTAGGCTGTGACTACAAACCTTTTGGGCCTATTTAATAAAAATAACTGCATTTCTTACACTGAAACAAAGTTTTTACTAGCAAATACCTACACGGAACCACACCTAAACATGAACACTAAGCGTAAATATCTAACATTTCTTCCTTTCTCTATTACAATGGAAAAAAGTAAAGAAATTTTAAGTTTCTCTCAGTGAGTTGAGTTCTACATAACAAAACAATACAGGGTAATTGCTTACCTGGGCAATATTTTGTACTTCAGATCCACCAATCCAGAATGAATGGGGGTATTCCCTTTCAGACTAGTCTGAGAAAAGACAGCAGTCAAGCAGCTTCCAAGATTCTTTCCGTTTACTGTATCCAGCTTTCTTCAACAAAATCCCAAACATGCACTTCGGTAACTGTTGAAAGACAGAAAGCAATCCATACACCCACCATGGCACCAGCGGCAAAGGACAGCCACCAAGAAATGGAAGGAAGGGTCAATGGAGTGGTGGATCTGAAGCACAGAAAAAAAGTTACAACCCCTGAGCAGCTATTTGGTATAAAAGATCTGCAGTAGCACTGCTCACCTCTGTGATGAGAGAAGGATAAGAAATTCTACATAAAGAAGGAAACATCCCTAATATTAATATTTATTCATATCACACAATTTCCAAATGCATGATAAAAATTTCCTCTATTATCTACATAAATTGTCCCAGATCATTCAGCTACAATGACTTTTATCCATTTTCTAAGACAGTTCCTCTACTATTACAGAAATTTTGTCAGCCAAAATTAATGTGGGAGGGCTCAAATGTCTCTCAATAAAAATATTTATTTAAACAACCTAACAAGAAAGCTTTTGGTTTGCTACATAAAAGACATCAAATCTACACATCACTCAAATCTTCAACCATCAGGTGAAATATAGGACATTTTAAAACGTAACATAATTTTAAGAGTAAACTGCTGACTCAATAAAGGCCAATCCCCCACAGTGGCCAGTCACTGGGTAAACTGGGGAACTAATAAAGAACACTAATAAACAATTTACTAGATAGCACCTTTAAATACATAAGTCCAGTCCACATTATATCAACATTCTTTATTACCATACCAACTCTTCCATTAGACTGGAAATTCTAAACAAACTACAAAGGAGAGAGAAAAAGGCATTCAACAGGATGACATAGATAAAAAATTAAAAATCCAAAGACTGTGAAGCTGCTTGCACATAAATTTGCTACTTCCTCAACTGCCACACTATTGCCAAAATGTTCCTGCAGTAGTTATATAAATTTATTTTTTTATTGGCTGCTTTGGGTCGTTGTTGCTGCACACGGGCTTTCTAGGGGCTACTCTTCATTGTGGTGTGTGGGCTCCTCATTGCGGTGGCTTCTCTTGTTGCGGAGCACAGGCTCTAGGCACATGGACTTCAGTAGTTGCAGCACACGAGCTCAATAGTTGTGGCGCACAGGCTTTGTTGCTCTGTGGCATGTGGGATCTTCCTGGAGCAGGGCTCGAACCCGTGTCCCCTGCACTGGCAGGCGGGATTCTTAATTAACCACTGCGCCACCTAGGAAGTCCCTGCAGTAATTATAATACCTACCTTTATTAAAGGGTTACTAATGGGCCAGGCCTTTTACATTCATTACTCATGCTTAATTCTCAAAAAACATGAGAAGAAATAACTTGCCCAAAGTCCCACTAGGTGGGACTACTAGGTGGTAGAGCCCATACCCTTTTCACAGAATATTGTGGCCTCCCAAGTCCAAGGATCAGAAAGACCATGATTCCTGGGGCAGAAGAAACCAAGCTTTAAGCTAACTGACGTCAGAAGGGAGAACCACAAAAATACAGAAGAGTATTTCAGTATTTAGCTAAACTAAAATACAACTGCACTTGCTGAGCGATCCTGAAAGGGCTAACTCCCCTGATCTTGCCACTTAAAAGCATTTCATCAACAAAAAGCCATGCAATTCTAAGGTCCACAATACTAATTTTATAACAAAACACATTACAATGTTGCCCAAGCAGACTTTGTATTTGGCGGAAAAGATGTGTCTGTAACAAAGAACCCCAAACCCAGTTGAAACTGAATAGTCTATAGGCAAAGACTAAAGATGCTCTGATTTTTCACGTTATAGGCAAAGCAACTGAAGTGACTGACTGAAGTACCAGTCTAAGATTAACCTCTTCATAACAAACAGGCAGAAATACCTTAATACCCGCAACTTCAAGGCATTACATAAGTAAAATCGCAAGCAAAGAATAAGTGCTCAAGCCCTTCTCATTACTCTAGAACCTAAAAATAAACTAGAAACCCAATTCTGACAAAAGCTGCTAGTGGGCTATGGCTAGCAGTTAACTGCTAGAGCAATATACTCTGCCTTTCAAAGCATAACACCGCTATAATCAAAATGCCGAATAATTACAGCAAAACACAGCCACAACAATTTGACTAACAGAAATGACTAATTTGACTCATTTCTTAACCTCTTGCATTGTCAGGCCTTTTTCTTGTATTAGTGAGTTAATTTTGCCCCTCATCCCTTCAAACAGTTACTGAATACCTAATTGGTGGCAGGCCTTATGCTAGAGAAACAAAGATGAATAGACTCCAGACCAAGAAGGTAAGGACTGAGTTCTTCCTGTCCTCTGCCCCTTTCTGAGTCTCCTAAGCAATCATTTCACAGAACCAAAACATATTTTATTATTAGTCCCCAAAACTGGTTAAGTGTTCTGAAATTAACACTCAAAAAAAAAAAAAAAATTACTCAGTTTCCTTTTTCTTAACAGCAGAGCTCCTACTTAATTTTTCCTTTTCTTCCGTGGATCAAAGGTTTGCTATTAGAAAACAGTTCCCTATATTCATTGTACTTGTGTATTTGCACATCTCTCTACTCACAAACATTTATTTCAAGTTACATGTTAATGTCCCACTGTTTCTACTGCACAGTTTTCCATTCTGTGAAGGTCTTCGTTGTTGACTAACCCTGAGAGGGAATTTCCTAAAAATGCTTCCTGCTGACATCACTGAACTCTGCAATCTTTGAATTCTGTTAAAACAATAATAAGATGCAGGTTAGAGATATCCTGCTGGACTGTCAGGTCTTTCTGGTTGGTCTCTCATTTGCCTACAAAGACAAGCTTCCTGTTAGGCAATTGTGATCAGCAGAAACTGAACTGAGGGTAACAAGCACATTCTTGACCGACAGGTTTTTCCCCTTTTGTCAACTAATTCAATGAACAACAATACAACTCAGGAGGAAATCTTGTATGATAGTTACTACTTATTCTGTTAAAGGTCAAAATCACCAGCTTTGCTAGGACAAGAATAAGAATTTGAAAATCCTAATTTCTTTTTCTAAACTAAAATGATCAAACATAAATCACAATGCTCAATGTTAATATGAACAATTTCCAGTCTCTTTCTACCAGGATACCTAAAACTGGGTTAAGCAGGTTCTCTCCACAGAGTACAGGTCTAATTATGTCTAACTGGTAGTTCTTAGTAATTGTAGCAGTACTTTCCAGATTTCCAAGACAGTACTGATTCTGTATGATTTCATCATTTCTTCCAAAGATGCCTCATTAAGTGTAGGGCTAAAAGCAAGTGACTTTTCGGCCTCCGTAAAACTTCCCAAATACATATACAAATCAGGGGGGAAATTAAAACCTTCCTCCCACCACCTGTCTTGACTGTGCTTTACAAAATATGGTCCGTGTACTTGTGGGGAGAGTGAGCTTGGCAGGCAGTTGCTGAGAGACAAGCCTTTGCAGGATCCTTTCACATATCTCTCTCATAATCCGTCCAACACTCAGAGCAATATCCACATTTTCTTATTTTTACACATAATGAAATCATACCAGAGAAAGGTTAACTTTCTTAAAGTCACACAGCCAGCAAGTGACAGCTAAGATACCAACTCAGGTTTTCACTCAAGTCCATACCCTTTATGCTAAATCATGCTTCTCTAAGGTCAAAGGATCCTTAGAACTTATCGACTGTTGGGCAAGTTCACATCAACAGATATAAATGGAATTTGGTTTCCTCAATACTTTGCTATTAACCACTCTCTGTGATGTATACAAATCAATCTGTATGTGTATAAAAGTCTGTAAATAATGGTTAAAATGTCTATGAATATCTGTGTACCACATCCCACCCTCCTTTTTCCCTTAGCAGTCTTTCTCCTCTATCCATCTCCACCTTTGTCTTAAGATTATCAAAAGGAAATCTTAAAAAGGTTTCACAGCATGAAAAAAAAAAAACCTAACATTAATTTAAATCAATAAGGATTCAAAGGACAATCAGATATGGACTCTGGAAGAGAAGCTTAGACATGATCAAACTTTTATGATACACAGGAAGGTCTGGTAAATCCCATAAGAGTTAGGGACAATTATGAGAATTAGTGATATAGGTGAGAATTTCCAGAAAAGAGGATAGCTAAGATACAGGCAGACAGCAAAAATACACATAAGCAGTCAACAGGAAAGTTCAACTCAGCATTCACTCAACCCCTACCACAAGAAGGCACTGTGAGGAGTTTATCATTTAATAGGGGACACAAACAGGAAACTATAACACAAGCCCAGAATATGTTAACTGCCACAAGATGCATACAAAGTGTCAGAACTCATTCATTTCATTTAACAATGACTATCATATAGGCAGTGCTATAGATATAAAAACAAAAGGGTATCTGCCGCCATAATATAAACTGACATCCAAAAGCAGAGGCATCTAAATTGTGTTCTGAGGGGATAGGACTTTATCCGCATAGGTGGAAGAGAGGATTGTGCTGAGATCTGACCTAAGCCTATTTGGCCAGAGCACCAACTATTAGGTCCTTCCCATAAATATCAGTAGCCTTAGATACATGGGCTTAGGTCAGTTCATATGAGTGACGACAAAGGAAACGGTGAGCAGAATATGAAGAACCATGGTCCTCCACGGTTTGGCTGGAATATAGAATTCGTGAGGAATGTGAGAAGAAAAAGCTGGAAGGGAGGCTGGAATTTGAATTACTAGGACTTGAAATGCTTGCTTTCCCTTAAACTGTAAGTATCACCAGGTGGAACTCAAGATCCCAGGTACCTCACAGCGCAGAAAAGTTTGTTTCTATAATTCACAGGACCAAACAGTACTCCTCAGAGGGATACATGTGGTGTTCTGTAAACCTATGTAATGGGCTAGCGATTCTCCTGCTATACAGCACTCTCAGTTTTCAGGGGACAGCAGTCAGGGGCCAAAGAGTGCTAAGACTTGTGAGCAGGATCACGTTTATCCTTGTCAAATCTGAAAGGACATCTAACCTACTCCAAAATCAGGAGTAAAAATTGATAATATTTGAGCCACAGCCTCTTGAGACAGCTCAGTGAGGTCTATAAATATGTATGTGATTTATTTCATTTGAACCCTACTTCAACCTTTGTCTATTTAATCTGCATTTGGAAAATCAGCACATGGCTAGAGGCAGATGACAAGTGAGGGTGACAAATGGAGTCACTAAACAATCCCACTTATTCCACTTAGAAAGCCAATGACAAGGAGGGGGTCGGGGGGGGGGGAACGCAAAACGAAAAAAAGATAAATATTTCCAATAACGTCACTTAATTTCTTTCATCTCCTTGGCCTTGTGGCCTGCCTGTACTTCAATAGCTCTAAAAATAGATCTGATATTACAACTTCTTAATAAAAGCCAATGCATTTTACCTATATCACTACATTCAACAAGTAATACAGCCATTTAGAGATAACACAGAAGGGAAATGACTCACTTAAGGTCACTTAGCAAAGGGGGGAACCATTCAGAGACTAACAACAGAGTATAAACTGCCCATCACTTGTATAAAGGGAGGAAGGGGTACGCTCACACCCGCAGAGGAAGCAGGATTATGTTCCCCAAACTTCTAACATTAACTTCTGCTATCTTCTAATAGGCAGGACTAACCATCTTTTTCTTCCAATTAGCAGCTCTGTGAGTGCTTTCTAATAAGAAGTGCCTGAACATCAACTCATACTTCTAACTCAAGCATTAAATATCATGATACACAAATGCACAGATTTCATTCTTTCCAGCAAAGTCCACCGCACTAGACAAAGCCTGGTGAACTTTTGTGTATTTCCAAATGGATTACTACTCTTCTACCTCATTAATAATGAAGCTAATTTTACCGAAGTCAGAAGTTTGAAAAACAGTCCCACAGACTAGGTACAGTGTTGGGTCCATATAAGGCCATGAAAGTCAATTTGTGGTCGAATTATTCACCATCAGCAATTGCAAATTCAGTTGTCTCGATCAAGAGCTGTGAACCTGGCCCCAGGCAGAGCTAGGAGTCACAATGGGGGTTATATTTTTCAGATGTATTTACTCTGCTATCACCAGTTTTATTTCCTAGTAAACTAAAAAAGTGCAAGGAAAAAAGGAAGAAAGAATCAAAATCAAAGAAAGTCCAGGGATGAAGATTAAGAAATTGGTGAAACCCAAGAAGTCTGTTTCCTTTCTTTGATATAGCACGCTCTGGAATATCAAACGAAAGATATCCTGTTAACCATTAAGTACCAAACTGGTACAGGCAGCACAATCACAAATATTTGAGTGCTGAAGCTGACTCATAAAAATCTAAAAATATTTCATGCTTTAGGCTTCCAAAATACCATCAGTTTAACCCCTTCCCCTCCTTCCATCATGTTATTTTGAAACCGCTGTAAAAAATGTTTTTAACCTAGCTCTGGAAACTGTAATTAAAATGCAGAGAATACAGAAAGCCACATGCAATTAGATCTTAAGGCATTATCATTCCTACAACTGATCCTGGATTCAGTAAATCAGTTGTTAAGTACCTGTGCTATCTACTACACTAAAATAAATACATACATGTATATGAAAAGGGTTGCCTAAGAGTCTTAACTGGTAGCCCTTCAAGGGAATATCAAAATCTGTATATGGAGAGCCATTTTAAAAGTGATCTAGATAACTACTTTGTTAAATTTTCTAAGAATCCCAGTTTATAACGTCCTTGAAAAGGCTGAAATACCTTTTCAGATCACAGACAAGTACAATCCTGTAAAATCAAAACTTATGAGCACTGGAAGCCAGTATATTTAGGCCAGAGATTTTTTTCTACACTCGAAAATATTAAATGGATTACACTGTACTTACTCTAATTCTTTTGAAAATAAAGACATCTTAGCTATTGTTTCTTTCTTTATTTATTTAGGCCGCACTGTGAAACTTCTGGGATCTTAGTTCCCCAAACAGGGATCGAACCAGGGCCCCTGGCAGTGAAAGTACTGAGTCCTAACCACTGGACCACCAGGGAAATTCCTAGTTATTCTCTAAATGAATAGAAATGGAAGGAGCACTGAACAGCCAATTTCAAAGAGGCACCAAGTTACAATTTTTTGCTATGCAGTACTCCTCCTGCTGTTAAGTACATATATTGTACATATGTGAGAATATGTACAATATATGTAATTCCAATATAGATATTTTACCAAAATAACCCCCTACAAAATTTGAAGACTATCAGTCTTGACCTCGAAAGTTTGATAAATTGTACTGAAAAGGAAAAATTACTTAATAAATATCAAATAAAAACTCTTAAGTATCAGTATTCCTTAGACAGCAACCATGCGTGTGCGTGCACGTACACACACACACACAAATCAGAAACTAGCAGAGCTTTTTTGTCCTCTAGTTTTCAAGACTGCTGGAGAAGTCTAGTGAATTATGCAAAAGACAGCAAATATTAAGCTGCCTCTGTATTCATGCTACTGTACTTCCATTTTTAAAACATGCATCTCAACTCCCCAGATACCATCATCCACAGAAACCATGCAGCTATCCAACAGACTTTCAGTGTCACCATTTATTATTTATAGCATTAAATGGGGGAAGTGGCTCTGATGTCACCGACCCTACCCAGTGGAATCACTGACTCAATAAACATTTTCATACTGGAGAAAATCTGGCTAGGAAAACACTCTGCTGTGTTAAGTAGATTCTTTCAGCTTTCCTCTCAAACCTGGGGTAGAAGTTGTCACTGTGTTAGGAGAGATACAAAGAAACTGTCAAGGTTTCCACAGGAAGAAAACCTGGGCATGTCCATTTGCTGAGGCAAAGGCTTCCCCCTCCCAACCCTCCAGAGCCCAGTTTGATTTCCCTAATGTTCAAACTGGCAGGTAATAGCTGCCATATTTTACTTCTTTCACCAAATCATCCTCCAAGTAGCAAATTCTTCGTTTCTACTAGCCACTCTCTAGTGGTCCTGTTTCTAAAAACTCGTTCTGGCTCCAAGTCCTAAGGCGGAAAAGGGGTTGGGGTGTTCGTGGAGCTAGGGAGTCTGGCCTGGCTACCAAAGGTTTCTAACAGAAGAGTGATCGCTACCCCAAGGGCCCTAGGATTCCGACCCCCCCCCCCGCCCCCCCGCCTTTTTCTAGAAGAAAGAACTGGCGGCAGTGATGAAGACAACCCCTCCCCCCTCCTCCCCAATTTCCCAAAGCAGCTTTGGAAAACGTTAAGTTACAGTCTCTCTTTCCTGGGAGATGGAATCCAGAGTACCTGGGGCCTCGCTATGCAAACCTCTCTCTCGGCCGAGTAGGAAACCCTTTGTCCGAGAAGCCGGACACCACAGGGGGCCGGGAAAAAGGCCCCTTATCGGTCACAGCCTCAGATCCGAGAGCTCCCCACCTCCATCCCTGTAGGGCCTATGCCGGCATCCACACAGCTTGAGGAGAGGGTGCTGAGACCCCTTCCAGGACGCGGAGGCCGAGGCCCTAATCGGTCTTCTCTGTACCCTCTCCCATCACCACCTCACTCGGCCTGAGTGGGGCTTCCAAGAGCGATGCAGGCCTGGGTCGGAGAATTAGAGGAAAGAAACAACAACAAAAAACCCTTCGGTGGTAGTGAGCGCGGGGGGTGGGGGGGGGGTGGGGGGGGAGGGGTGATGAGATACTAGAGAGAGTGTGAGCTAAAGCCACAGCATAAGAGAGCGAGGGATGTTCGAGAGATGGGCCCGGAGACAGGAGAAAGGGAAGGAGGAAAACCAAGGGGGCATGGAGGAAGCCGGGTCAGGTCCAGCCTGAGATCTCGACGGATCCGAAAGAACCGCGCCGGGCCAGAGGTCAGGGAAGGCGGGGGGCCCAGGTCCCGGCCGAGGCAGCAAGGAAGGGCCAGGGCCGACCTCGCGCCGGACGCTGAGGTGGGCAGGCCCGCCCGGGGCCGGACGGACGGAAGAACGGACGGTCCAGCGGGCCGCACTCACCATGAGCTCGATGGTCTTGTCCTCAATCACCGAGTCGGGCTCCATGGCGGCCCCGGCGGCCCCGCCTCGCTCTCCCCGCGCAGCAGCGAACGGCCCGGGCGGAGGAGGCGACGGCGGAGGCGGCGGAGGAGGAGGCGGCTATCGCACCCACTCTAGCTGCCAGCCCGCCCGGGCCGCCGGCAGCTCCGCCCTCCCCCTCGGCGAACGCAGTACGCAGAGCGAGGACTACAGCTCCCAGCAGGCGCCGCGGGCCCCGCAGAGCTTTGTGGGAACGAGAAGCCGACACCAGGCCAATCTCTCCTGGCGGCTCGAAGCGGAATGCTGAGTCGAAAGTAGCACTGGACGGTGAATGCGAGACGCGCAGACCTAAAGAATTAAGGGCTGCCTCAAGGTGGGGCCTCGGGAGCGACAGGACTACATGTCCCAGAAAGCCCTGCGCCCGGGTTCTCCTTCCGGCTAGTTTCTTCTGACTTCCTGGCAGCCCAAGGCTACCCAGACCCGGACGGAAACTCCGAGGCAACTCTTCGCTTGTCAGAGATCCTGCGAGCGCAACCGATTTCCGCACATGCGCGGTCGGTGTCGTCAGTGCCCAGTCGACGCCTAGGTAGCGGCGCGGCTGGTCCGCTAGCGTCTGTGGTAGGGTGACGTGTTGGCGACAGGTGGGTGCTAGGAACGTTTGGAGGGGATGGTTCTGGGGCTCAGGCGTGGGAGCGGGCCAGCGAGGGAGAGAGAAGCTCGGGCAAAGCTCTGAGAGGATGGGCGTCCCAGGAGTGAGGAGTTTGGAAATTGAGTCGGGGAAGAGGAGGTTTATGGTCTGGGAGGAGCTGAGAGGTGAAAGAGAACCTGTGTATGTTGAGCCACTCTTATTTATTCATTTGTGCAGAAAATATTTTTTAAGCTTCCAGTCTCTGCCGGGTACCAGTCTAGGCACTGGGAATCAGCTCTGAACCTTACAGACAAGGCCTTTCTTCTCATGGAGCTTAATTCTAGCGGGGGGAACAGGCATTAACCAGAAGAGTGATAGGTGCCAAGAAGGAGCACAGCTGGAGACCTGGAGACTCCTTCTAGCGAATTCTGCCTCTAGCTGTGTGTGAACTTTATCAGGTCTGGTCAGTACCTTCTAACCAAAACGCCGAGGGGGGCACAGTGATAATTGAACAAATTGGGTTTATTACTGGTTGCAGGAAGGGCGATCACACACCGTGAAGAACTGTGGGGCATCTCAGTAGGAGTTGTCAGGTGATTTGGGAGAGGGTTTAAGGAAGTGGGGCTTTACTCTGGGTAAGATGCTGTCAGGAAATGGGGGTAATTCTATGATCGGGTATCTCAGTAAATCCTACCTAGAAGGAAAGAATACTAGACTGAGGCTGAAGCTCTGGTACAGAAGCAGGAGTCCCTCATTAGCCAGGATGGGGGATGTTTGGTTATTTTTTATGGTTTGGATAATGTACATGTTTTATCTGTGTTCAAGTGTAATGAAGGAGTGGTCTTGCTTTTCTCTTGATCTATCGTGGTCACAGAATGGCTTCGTCTAATGTTTATGTTCCGTGAAATTAGGTTCGAGGGGAACACAAGCCCAAGATAAAGAGGGCCAGGCTGTAATCTAGTAACATTGCTGCCTGATTGTATCAGGCCAGCTTCCAAGTGTCTGCTTTTCTCAAGTGTTCTGCATTCTCTGCACCTGTAAAGTGAAGGGACAAGATGACCTAGAAATCTTTCCATTTCCAAGCATCGAGTTATTACAGTAGTTTGTATGCATGCAGGACACAGTGTAAGTTCTGTGCGGGTAGAGTTTCAAGTTTCATAGTCCTTGTCTGATGCTTTCCCCGAAAGAAATTGAAAGTAAAGCAATAGGAGGAAAGAGCACAGAATTAGAAAATTATTGCCACTAATTTGCTGTCTGAATTTCACCATATCTTTTTGCCTGTCTGGGCCTTGAGACATTCATTAGTAAAATAAAGGGGTTGAAATAAATGGCTTCTGTTTCAGTTACCTATTGCATCATAATAAATCACCTCCACGACTTAGTAGCTTAAAATAACAGTGCTTTATTATTTACAATTGTGTGGGTGAACTGGCCTCAGCTGGGCCCACATAGTATCAGCTGATGTTACTTATGGGACTACAGTCAGCTGGGAGCTCATCAAAATGGCTTATCCTCCAGGGCCTCTCTCTTTACCTGGCCGCTTCTTACCATTCAGGCTTCTGCATGGTGACTAGCTTCCAAGAGGACAGGTTCCAGAGAGCAAAGGCTTATCAAGCCTTTGGTTGCACCCCACTTGCTAATGTCCTATTGGCTAAAACAAGCCATACGGCCAAGCCCAGAGTCAGTGTGGAAAGCTACTATACAAGGTTGTGAATACCGAGAGTGATGTGGTTCATTGGGGGCCACCAATGTAACAGCCAATCAAGACCTCTAAAGTGCCAGCACTTGCCACAGGACCTAGCACATAGGGCTAGGGTAGGAGTCACAAGCTGAATATGAACCCCCAAAATGTATGTTTATCCTGCACTGTCTTTTTTATTGTTTCAAAATTTGACAGTCTTACAATATGAAATCCAAATTGCTAACTTCTATTGAAAAATTAGAGTGTCTGGCTGTGTTGGATTCACATGCAACAATATGCCAGGGTTAAGTAGCAATTACCTTCTTTATATAAAGCATGTACTCAATCGATTGCCACTGTTACCACTACTGCCTGTTGCCTTATAACTGCATGCTTTACTCATTTAAGTTGTATGCTTAACCAATTTAGATACTTGAGTTTGTAGCCCTTGGCATTGGAACTGTAATGGAGATAACTCAACGTTTTTCTCCTTTTATTAAAACTATATCCCGCCTTAAGAGGAAAAAAATACTAACATTATTGGGTCAAATTCCAGGAGCTCAGTGAGATGAAAAAGTTATGTATGTGATAGACGTCGTTCCCAAGCTGTATGAGAGATAAGCCTTCTCATTTTGCTCTCTCCTTCTCTCAAACAAGAACTCAGACTGTCTGGTATTTTTATTGCTTTAGGCTTGATGCTGGCTGGCGATTAGATTTGGTCATAGATAAAGGCAGAAAATCTTGAGGCATATTTCCCGCCCAGTATTTCAGATAGATCTGCACTGAAGTTTATATGACATGCTAACAGCAAACTGGTATAGGTCCACAGTCCCTTAACCAAAACCCTGAGGTCCAGATATGCTTCAGAATTGTTCCGATTGTACAAAGGCAAGTATGATGCACGTACTGTATATATAATGCAACACTCCCAGTGGGCATTTCATAATCAAATACATTTATTTTTCTGCAGCAGAGCATATGAGTGCCTGTTATCAATTTATAGCCTCTCAGTTCCAAATCCAGCCTTCTTTTCCATGCTTTGAAATACTGGAGTGGGACCCTGTAAATATTTCTCCCCTGCCAGCTGGCACAATGCTTACCTTTGTCAATAGAGAGCCGTAGAGGAAAACAGCCAAATGAAGGGTCTTCTCTTCCTTGTTCCAGAATACTTTCTTTTCCTTCTTGCCTTTGTGGCACACAGCAGCAAATGGTTTGCAGAGCCGTATCCCTCTCTCTACACACACACGTGTGGCTGGAGCATCCAGAGAGTGCTTCTCAGTGACTTCAGTGGCACCTTAGCAGGCAGTTTCCTGCTTGCCAGCCCCAACCCGTAGCACCTCAGCAAACTTCACCATCCAAAGGGCCATAACTATCCTCTCTCTAGTGAGATCTTAATCTCATCGTAGCAGTGGGGTTGGGAGGGTTCTTCCAGGTTCCTTCCTTGAGTACTCTGCCTCAGCCCTAAAGGTAGCAGCTTCTCCCTGTAACTGCTGTTTCTGTATTCTTTAGACTTATCTTTACCCCTTAGTACTTAATACCCTGTTACTAGTTAATAATTCTTTATATTAAATTTTCCCCAAAGAGCTTGTGGCAAATGTGAGGGTGTGTGACTTCCGAGATGAGATCATAAGAGTTGTGTGTTCCTCCTTGCTTTCTCTCTCGGGTTACTCACTCTGGAGGAAGCAAGCTGCCATGTCATGATGACACTTAAGCAGCCCTGTGGGATGTCCGTGTGGTAAGGAACCGAGGCCACCTCCCAACAACCAGCACTAACTTTCCAGACCTGTGAGTGAGCCATTTCGGAAGCCACTTCCTTCTACCCCAGTTAATCCTTCAGATGACTAGCCCCATTCAAATCTTGACCTCATGAGAGACCCTGAGCCAGGACCACCCATCCAAGCCATTCCTGGACCCCTGCCCCACAGAGACTGTGTGAGATAATAAATGTTTATTATTTTAAGCTGCTAAATTTGGGGATAGTTTGTTACACAGCAACAGATAACTAACAGAGGTACCCTCAAAAAAGAGCTAGTTCAAAATACTGAAGTCAGTTCTCTTTTTTCTTTTTTTTTGACCCTACCACGTGGCATGTGGGACCCTAGTTCTCCAACCAGGGATCAAACCTGTGCCCCCTGCCTTGGAAGCATGGAGTCTCATCCACTGGACCACCAGGTAAGTCGTGAACTCAGTTCTTTTTTAATCAAGGCACCATAAACCCTTTGAAGGGCTTTGTGTCTTTCGCTTTCTTACGAATACTTTTGAAGGTAAAGGGTGGCATTTTAAAATGGTATATTTTGACCTGTGGTGAGTTTTCTGAATTCAAATACACTGTAGAGAAGTATAGTGCAGTGAAATTTTTACTTAACTCTTTCCCAACTAATGTAAAGAACAAAATTCTCTTCAAGGAGAATCTTGTGAAACCAAAAGAAAGAGAATGTTGGGAAGAAGTATTGAAGGTAGCAGCTCCCTCTTTTTTCCACATGACAAGTTTCCATGCCTTATCCATCTATGTATAGACTCTAGAAAAAAAAATAGGTATCATGAAATACATACAAGCACATTTAGTTGAACTGAAAAACAAAGCCAGACTATTTCTGATAGTCTAACTTGGCTGACTGGTTGGATAGTGCCAATAATAGATGTTAGATGAGGTAAATCTTTAGTTCTATAATCTTTAGGAAAATATGTTTAAAGCACATAGGAAAAACATTTCATTGGCAAACGTATTGAAATTAATATTTGTATCTTCCCAATGCTTTTTTTTTCTTTAACTGATAAGGTTACTTAAGACCAGCAAGTGAAAGAGTAAAACAAAGGTTGTATTAGAATAGAATACACTGTGCCACCATGGCAAATTAACCCTGTGTATCATTCAGAATTCAGTCAGTGAAGCAGAACTGCTAATGGTGTTACTAAGGTGTCACTAAGGGGCTTTTTTTCTTTCTTTCTTCTTTTTCAAGGAGTTGACCTCATGTAATTGTCCAAGCAATCTCTGTAAGGTTGTAATCTTTGTAATCGATGCTGGATCTTCAAGTCCACAGGGCAGGCAATCAGGACGAGAAGATGGATCTAAGGTAGGGGAGAGCGGGCATAAGCCAAACAGGAGTCCATGAGGACAGATGAAACCTATGTCCATTCTCACTGCCACTGACCTTGGTGATACGGAGAGGCTCCAGTGGCTGGAGCCGTTTGTCAGAGAACTGAACACACACGCCTGCCCAGGAATTAGAGAAGCTGAAGGAAGCTCTAGAGGAAGGTGGAGTGATTGCAGATCAAGTGATTCCTCACACCAAGGAGGTGAGTGAGCAAGCAGATTAGTGACAACGTGTATGGGCTGCAAAATGACTACAGTTTCACTTCCACCTTCCAGATCCCACCACAAGACTGTCTGGTGGCTCACCCTGATCAGAAACGTAGAGGAACAAAATTCAGGGAAATGTAGTTTAACTTAGTCAAGCTGACATGTTACTCAGTTTCCGCACCCTGGAAACATAGTGGCTTTATATATGTCTTGTTCATACAAGGTCTAATGGAGTCAGCTAGCCCTCCATTTTATAGTTACAGCATTTAGAATTCATGGGCTCCAGTATTGCTGGGGCAGAGGGGAAGCTCACCAGCTTACTCAGAAGCACATTATTCCTGCTGATGTGCCCAATCACATGGCCCTAGAAGCTGCAAGGGAGGCTGAATTTGGTGACCACAAAGGAATTTTGGTAGATGATCTGTGCTATACTGGTAAAATTAATATTCATTTACTAAATCTTGGTAAAGACTTACTTTTTGGTATGTTTCCCAGAAATTGAGAAAGTGAATTTCTCCAGTGAATATACAAAAAAAATCATTTTACTAGTCAGGTGCTTTCCAATACTTGGCTTTCAAAAAAATTGAAGGAGGATTGAATTGAATTTTAATGATAATTTAAAATAATTTTGCTAACAGACCACTATATAATATTAGACAAAATAACTTGGAAATAATCTTTAAAGTTGCATACCATGCTATGAGAAATGTTCATTCTTATAAGAACAAATCTTCTTAGTACTAACATCTATAAAAAATAAGCTCTAAAAGTAAATTTGACACTGAACCCTGTCCCCTTCTAGTAACAAGTAATATTCATACATGGATATGCAAGCTTGTTGATTTAAAAGATATAGTTCTAATAAAATTCTGTGTTTATGTTTAATCATTATCAAGATGCTAATATACTTATTTGACCAATTGCAGTTAATAATAATTACAATGATAATTTAACCCAGAAAAATTTATTTTGCTAATATTTTGAGCCTATGGTCACAGAAAATACAAATTACAACATACAGAAGAGAAGTATAATAGGGTGATCAATAAAAGACTTTCAAGCATAAAATATATTTGGATAAAACTGGGGAAAATGGAATGGAAACATGAGTTCAGGGAGAAAGAAAAATACTAAATTCCCTCCTATTAGAAAAGATCTTGTTCACATACATATATGTGTATATATATAGGCTTCTCTTGTAGCAGAGCATGGGCTGTAGGCACTCGGGCTTCAGTAGTTGTGGCATGTGGGCTCAGTAGCTGTGGCTCATGCGCTCTAGAGTGCAGGGTCAGTAGTTGTGGCATACTGGGCTTAGTTGCTCTGCAGCATGTGGGATCTTCCCAGACCAGGGATCGAGCCCATGTACCCTGCATTAGCAGGCGGATTCTTAACCACTGTGCCACCAGGGAAGTCCCATTCATGTATATTTTTAAAGGATGATGGTATAAAATCTTATTTAAATTTCCTTGAGAAGAGTAATGTTACAATTTTTAAATGTCAGCATACTGAAAATTATATTCTTTTCAACTATTTATGCTGAAAATTTAGATATCAATTTAAGAAATGAGTAATTACATAATGTTTGAAGATTCTAGGGGGGAACAAGCAAAAAGGGTTAGAGATTACTACTCTAGATCACTACAGTGACTACAGAAGGTCCTGCTAATCCAAGTGTCAGAATCTGAGGTCTGCAATCTTGAACAAGACTAGACATTGCCCAGTTCTTGGCCTAGATGTGAAAGAATTAGATTTAGATAATATCTCCCCTCAATAATAACCAAAGACATACCAGTTAAAATAACCATCAGATAGCCAGTCCCATCTGTCCCACTTGTAACTCCTAAGTAGCTGCATGGCAGGCTACCTACCTTAGCACTGAAGGCTGTTAGCAGTGTAACTCCAGTACACATTTCCAACCTCATTTCTCACTACTTCCCCCACCTCGTATTCTGGCTCCTCCCGTTTCCCTGAATACATAGTCCTTCACAGCTCCATGCTTGCTCTTCCCTCTCTCTGGCATTTCTTCTTCCATGCTGGGGAGGATGAGGTGGGTACTAGCAAATGAGGTATGAAATGAGAGCTGACAAGAGCAAAATTCAGCAACTTTGGTATGAACTTTTTTGCCAGAGCCTATCCCAGGCCTTTTTGGGCTCCAGACAGCCTTGAGGATTCCAAGTATTAAGAAATTTATCCTAAATGCTGAGGAAACAGTCCAGTGGAGAGCAGATAAAGAGGGATGAAGTTATATAGGGATTTGCTGATTAACTAAATTCTAGCTGGAAGAACAGCTATATAACTGAGGTTTCAGGCATGAATCCCAATGAGTTTTGCTTCTGTATTCAAGTATAGTCTGTTGTTGGTTGCCTTATTCTGTCCCTCCCACCTGAATGGGAGTGTTGTGTGTCTGCCTTCTTCCTTTTTTCTCTCACTTGAGTTTTGTAACCAGCTGGGGCCCAGAATTACCAAACTTGGAGCAAAGTATATGCACAAGGAGCCTTATCTATGTAATAGGGTGTTGAAAGCAGACTCTTCAGTCCAGAGTTTCAGCTGTGGCCTCAAAGCCAAAAACAATAGGTATCTTTTTATTTTTTTAATCTATTTATTTATTTTAAAGCTGCTTGGGGTCTTCGTTGCTGCACGCAGAGCTTTCTCTAGTTGTGATGAGTGAGGACTACTCTTTGTTGAAGAGCATGGGTTTCTCATTGTGGCTTCTCGTTGTGAAGCATGGGCTCTAGGCATGCAGGCCTCAGTAGTTGCGGCACATGGGCTCAGTAGTTGTGGCGCACAGGCTTGGTTGCTCTGCAGCATGTGGGATCTTCCCGGACCAGGGATCAAACCCATGTCGCCTGCATTGGCAGGCGGATTCTTAACCACTGTGCCACCAGGGAAGTCCCAAAAGGTATCATTTTAATGCAGAGTCTTAAATTAAGTTTAGAAGGCCTGCGAAGAAGGTTGTCCACAAAAAAAAAGCAAAAACAGTTCTAGGGAATTCCCTGGCAATCCAATGGTTAGGACTCCACGATTTCACTGCCGAGGGCCCAGGTTCATTCCCTGGCCGAGGAACTAAGATCTCACAAGAGCAGTGAGGCAGGTAAAAAAACCAAAAAAAAACAAAACAAAACAAAACAATTTGCCAGCTAGTCAGCCTGTCCCCAACTTTGAGGGTGTATAGGAGAGGCTTAGAGACTGATCAGCAGAGACGAGAAAGAATTTAGAGAGTTTTTCCCTCCCAGTACTGCCCAAGTGCACCTCAAGGGCTCTTTGGGGTCCACTCAGAGATACTGATACGTGTTCCTTGGAGTTGGGAGACATGGGCTCTGGTTCCTCATTCGTGTCTGAAAAAGTAAGTGTGTAGACCAGAGTCTGAGTGGGAGCAGCCTGTGGTCACAGAGAGGAAATAACTGTCTTGGGAAAAGCTCATCTTCCCAAGTTCTAAGGGGCAAAGATGAGTGGTTTGTGGGGGCCAGCTGTAGATTCCACAGAAAGATTCTCTTGAAATAGTTGCTGAACAAGAGGACCATCTGGAGGGTCAGGGTGATCTCAACAGGTGTGCCTTGTTGAGGGAATACACCACAGGAAGCCAGAGATTAAGAGAGGAAAGGGATTCCAGATAGCTAGCCAGAGGAGGTATCTCTCATCTGAGAGTAACAAGAACCCCAAAAAGTGCCCCATGAGAGTAGTTTGACATGAAATACCTAGGACATACAGGTGCCAGATTATAACTGGGCAAGCCAAGACATCCTTTCCCCTGCCTCACCTTGGGTTCCCCAGAAGCAGACCCTGAGTTGAGGATACTGTAAAGGGCTTTATTAAGACATGCTCCCAGGAGAAAGCTGTTAGAGAGCGAGGAAACCAAGAAAGGGAAGTTGTGCTCTCAGGCAGAGTTCCATAGAGAGGAGTTTGAGCTGCAGGCTGATCCAGTGTGGAGCTCCAGAATGTAAATTACTCCTCAGAGTTTGTCCTGACTTGAGCAGGGGGAGCTTCTTTCCTAGTCCTAGATCAGTCAGTCTGCCCCCAGGCACTTCTGACACTGTGCATAGCATCACCAGCAGGAGGGCCGTCCCCCAAAGCAGGGGTCCCCAATCCCCAGGCTGTGGACTGGTACCGGTCTGAGGCCTGTTGGGAACCAGGCTGCACAGCAGGAGGTGAGCGGGGGGCGAGCCAGCGAAGCTTTGTCTGCCGCTCCGCATCGCTCTCATTACCACCTGAACCATCCCCCCTCAGCCCCCTACCCTCCATCCGTGGAAAAATTGTCTTCCACAAAACCAGTCCCTGGTGCCAAAAAGGTTGGGGACGGCTGCTCCAAAGAGAGTAGTTGGTATGGGCCTTTAGAAAGGAAAGCACACAGAAGCCAGGGGAGGACGTTAAAGGAATCTAGGTTTGAACGCTAACAGCATCTGCTACAGATCATTCTGCACACTGCTCAGATCTACTTGTAATATTTTACATTAAGTTCATCTTGTCCCAACTTCTTCAAGATTGGAATTGGTCACAATTTCCAGGAGAATATTTAGAAGAACAATGTGAGAGGGATGAGCAACAGCTCCTGTTACTGAAGTTGGTACCAAGGCTGTTAATAATGATTCATCACCTTCCTCGCTCTGTGTTCTAGATTTCCTCCTTTACCCTTGACTGTAATGCTTCTGCTCTTCTGGGTGACTTGCCTTGAAGGGTTTCCCAGATCTTGGTCTCTGAGAGGTCTGAGGCCCTGGATACCCATGCCTTTATGAAGCTGGGATTGCTGTGATTGGCCATTCACCATTACAACTGGCCTGGCAGTACAAGGGCTCACTGAGCTAGTACCTCTAAGGGACCATAAATGGCCCCCAATTCCCACAGGAGAGCTGGACAAAGTCCTACTCTAGCTTTTCTTCGTAATGATGTATCACATCTACCTGGTCTTCTCTGAGTCTCCTGTTTCCATTTCTGTCTTTTTTCAGTTGTGCAGTCTCAGTGTATCCATACTGGTTTCCTGTGGCTACCACAATGAATGACCACAAACTTGGTGGCTTAAAACAACAGAAATTTATCCTTTCACAGTTCTGGAGACCAAAAGTCTGAAATCAAGGTGTGGGCAGGACCATACTCCCTCAAAGACTCTAAGGGAGATTCCTTTCCTCTTCCTCTTTTTTTTTTTTTTTTTTTTACCTTTTTTATCCATTTTTTAGTGGTGGTAGAACATATGAAAATAAAATTATCATTTTAACCATCTTTAAATGTATAGAACTAAGTGGCATTAAATGCATTTACACAGCTGTGCAACCATCGCCACAATCCATCACGAGAACTTTTTTTCCAAACTGAAACTTCATACGCATTAAACAGTAACTCCCCATTTCCCCTCCCCTGGCAACCACCAGTCTACTTTCCGCCTCCGTGGATTTGACTACTCTCGGTACCTCATGAAGTATTGTAGAATCATACATTATTTGTCCTTTTGAGACTGGGTTGTTTCACTTAATATATTTTCAAGTTTCATCCATGTTGTAGTGTGAGTCAGAAGCCCTTCCTTTTTAAGGCAGGACTTAAAATATAGGACAGGCATAAATAATATTCTGCTATATGTATATGCCACATTTTTGTTCTCTTGTCAGTGGACACTTGGGGTGCTTCCACCTTTGGGCTTTTGTGAGTAATCCTACTATGAACAGGTGTGTATAAATATCTCTTTAAGTGCCTGCTTTCAGTTCTTTTGGGTATATACTGAGAAGTGAAATTGCTGGATCACGTGATAATTTTATTTTTAATTTTTTTGAGGAACTGCCATACAGTTTTCCATAGCACCTGCACCATTTTACATTCCCACCAGCAGTGTGCAAGGGTTCCAGTTTCTCCACATCCCCACCAACATCTGTTATTTTCTGTTTTTTTGATGATAGCCATCCCAATAAGTGTGAAGTGGTATCACATGGTTTTGAATTGTCTTTCCCTTATGATTAGTGGTGTTGAGCATCTTTTCATGTGCTTATTGGCCATTTGTGTATCATCTTTGGAGAAATGTCTAATCAAGTCCTTTACCCATATTTTAATCCAATTCTTTGTTTTGTTGTTGTCGTTCTTGAGCTGTAGGAGTTCTTTATATATTCTGGATATTAATTTCTTATCAAATATATGATTTTAAAATATTTTCTCCAATATTTTCACTCTGTTGATAGTATCCTTTGATGCACAAAGTTGTAAATTTTTATGTAAATATTTTTCCTTTGTTGCCTATACTTTTGGTGTCATAGCCAAGACATTACTGCCAAATCCAATGTCATGAAGCTTTTTCCCTGTTTCCTTCTGAGTTTTATAGTTTTAGCTCTTACATTTAGGTCTTTGTTCTGAGTTCATTTTTGTGTATGGTGTCAGGTAAGGGCCCAGCTTTATTCTTTTGCCTTTTTTTTTTACCTCTTCCAGTTTCTGGTGGTTCCTGGTTCCTTTTCTTGTGGCAGCATAATTCCAATTTCTGTCTCTGTCTTCACATGGCCTTCTTCTCTTTGTCTTTGTGTTTCTCCTCTGTGTCTGTATCTTTTCATTGGCCCACCCTAATTCAAGATGATCTTAGCTTGAGATCGTTAGCTTAATTGCATCTACAAAAACGCTTATTCCAAATAAGGTCACATTTTGAGATTCTGGGTAGGAATATTTGGGGAGGCTACTCTTCAACCCACTACAATGTCCATTCTCATCTTTGCTACAAGCAATTTTATTACCAATCCTTTTGTTCCTTTTCCTTAGAGCAGTCTTTAGCATCCTCTGCCACATCCCACTTAAAGCACTTCACCCAACCCAGTTAGCACCAAGTCCTGAAATATTGGCTATTTAGCTGTATCTGTTCATTATTTTCTTAGTGGTTGTTCCAGGGATTCAAATATAGCTCCTTAACTTTTCAATCTACTTAGAATTAATATTTTAACACTTCACCTAAAATATGGAAACCTTGCATTGTTTGGATCCATTTTTCCCTACCCATCTTTTATGCCGTAGATGTCATGTGTATTATGTCTACATACATTATAAACCTCACAAGCCGAAGCTGTACATTTTGCTTTAAACAGTATTGTGTATTTCTCTCAAAAGTCAGAGGGAAAAAACAGTCTTTTATGTTTATCCAGTTATTTACCATTTGTGATTCTCTTTATTCTTTCTTGCATATCCAGTTTTCCATCTGGTGTCATTTCCTTTCAGCTTGAAGACTTCCTTTAGCATTTTTTGCAATACCTCCCCACTGACAATGAATCCTTTTGGTTTCTCTTTCATCTGAAAATGCCTTTATTCATCATTTCTTGAAGGATATTTTAGCTAGATTTAGAATTCTGAGTTCAGAAGTTTTTCTTTCCACACTTAAAGATGTTTGTCTTCTATTATATTAGCTTCCTGGGGCTCCTATAACAAATTACTACAAACTTCATGACTTACAGCAACAGAAATTTATTCTCTCACAGTTTTGAAGGCCAGAAGTTCAAAATCAAAGTGTTGGCAAGGCCACACTCCTTCCAAAGGCTCTAGAGAAGCATCCTTCTGTGCCTCTTCTAGCTTCTGGTGGTTCCAGGCAATGTTTGGCTTATAGTTTCATAAGTCTAATTTCTCCCTCCCTCTTTTTTTTTTTCTTCTTTAAGAAGTTTTATTGAGATACAATTGACATACAATAAACTGCATATATTTAAAGCATACAATTTGTGTTTTTTTTTCTTATTAGTAATGTATATATGGCAATTCCAATCTCCCAATTCTTTTCCCCCCCAATTCCCCCTGCTTTCCCTACTTGGTGTCCATATGTTTGTTCTCTACATTTCTGTCTCTATTTCTGCCTTGCAAACTGGTTGATTTGTACCATTTTTCTATATTCCACATATATGTGTTAATATACGATATTTGTTTTTCTCTTTTGGACTCACTTCACTCTGTATGACAGTCTCTAGGTCCATCCATGTTTCTACAAATGTCCCCATTTCTTTCCTTTTTACAGCTGAGTAATATTCCATTGTATATATGTACCACATCTTCTTTATCCATTCACCTGTTGATGGACGTTTAGGTTGCTTTCATGTTCTGGCTATTGTAAATAGTGCTGCAGTGACCATTGGAGTGCATGTGTCCTTTTGAATTCTGGTGTTCTCTGGGTATATGCCCAGTAGTGGGATTGCTGTGTCATATGGTAACTCTGTTTTTAGTTTTTCAAGAAACCTCCATACTGTTCTCCATAGTGTCTGCCTCCCTCTTAACATGGCCTTCTGTTCTGTGTTTCTGCTCTTCTTTTTTTTTTTTTTTATAGTTGTGGCACATGGGCTTAGTTGCTCCATGGCATGTGGAATCTTCCCAGGGCAGGGCTCGAACTCGTGTCCCCTGCATTGGCAGGTGGATTCTTTACCACTGCGCCACCTAGGAAGTCCTCTGCTCTTCTTAAGAGGACATTTGTGATTGGATCTAGGGCCCACCTGGCTACTCCACAATGATCTTAGACACAGCTTTTTTTTTTTTTATTGAGATATAATAACATATAAAACATATTAGTGGACTTCCTAGGTGGCGCAGTGGTAAAAGAATCCTCCTGCCAATGCAGGGGACACGGGTTCAAGCCCTGCCCTGGGAAGATTCCACATGCCACAGAGCAACTAAGCCCATGTGCCACAACTATTGAGCCTGTGCTCTAGAGCCCGTGAGCCACAACCACTGAGCCCATGTGCCACAACTACTGAAGCCCACGCACCTAGGGCCTGTGCTCCACAACAAGAGAAGCCACTACAATGGGGAGCCTGTGCACCACAATGAAGAGTAGCCCCCGCTCTCAGCAACTAGAGAAAGCCCGGGTGCAGCAACGAAGACCCAACACAGCCAATAAATTAATTAATTAATTAATTAATTTAAAAAAAAACAGTTTCAGGTTTACAGCATAATAATTCAATATTTGTATTTATTGCAGAATGATCACCACAATAAGTCTAGTTAAGGCACATTTAATTACAAATTTTTTTTCTTGTGATGAGAATGAGAACTTTTAAGAAACTCTCTTAGCAGCTTTCAAATACACAATAGAGTTATAGTCACCATACTGTACATTATATCTCATGACTTATTTTATAACTGGAAGTTTGTACCTTTTGCCCACCTTCACACCCATTTTGCCTATCCTTCAACCCCTGCCTCTGGCAATTGCCAATCTGTTCTCTGTATCTTGAGTTCAGTTGTTTTTGTTTGTTTGTATGATTTTAGATTCCATATAATAAGTGAGATTATATGGTATTTGTCTTTGTCTGACTTATATCAGTTGGCATAGTGCCTTCAAGGTCCATTCATGTTGTCACAGATGGAAGGATTCTCTCATTTTTTATGGCTGAATAATATTCCATTGTGTGTGTGTGTGTGTATCACAACTTCTTTGTCCATTCATTCATTAATTGACATTTAGGTTTTTTTCATATCTTGGCTATTTAAAATAATGCTGCTATGAACATTGTGGTGCAGATATCTTGTTAAGTTGGTGTTTCCGTTTCCTTTGGATATATTCCCAGAATTGGAATTGCTGGATCATATGGTAGTTCTGTTTTTATTTGGCGGGGATCCTCCATACTGTTTTCCATAGTGGCTATACCAGTTTACAGTCTCGCCAGCAGTGCCCAAGGGTTCCCATTTCTTTACATCCTCACCAGTATTTATCTCTTATCTTTTTTTTTAATTACTTAATTTATTTATTGGCTGAGTTGGGTCTTCATTGCTGCACACAGGCTTTCTCTAGTTGTGGCAAGCAGGGGCTGCTCTTCATTGCGGTGCTCGGGGCTTCTCTTGTTGTGGAGCATGGGCTCTAGGCACACGGGCTTCAGTAGTTGCGGCACGTGGGCTCAGTAGTTGTGGCTTGCAGGCTCTAGAGTGCAGGCTCAGTAGTTGTGGCACATGGCCTTAGTTGCTCTGCAGCATGTGGGATCTTCCCGGCCCAGGGTTCGAACCTGTGTCCCCTGCATTGGCAGGCAGATTATTAAACACTGCACCACCAGGGAAGTCCCCCTTCACCCATTTTTTAATTGGATTTTTTTTTTGCTGTCGAGTTATATGAGTTCTTTATTTTGTATATTAATCCCTTATCAGATATATGGTTTACAAATATTTTTTCCCATTCCATGCATTATCTTTTCATTTTGTTGTTTCTTTTGCCATGGAGAAGCTTTTTTAGTTTGATGCAGCCCCACTTGTTTGTTTTTTATTTTGTTGATTGTGCTTTAGATGTCATATCCAAAAAAAATCATTGTCAAGACTCATGTCAAGGTGCTTTTTCCCTGTTTTCTTTGAAGAGTTTCACGGTTTCAGGTCATACATTAAGTCTTTAATCCATCTTAAGTTAATTGTTATAAGTAGTATAACATAGGGATCTAGATTCATTCTTTTACATGTGAATTTTCCCAGCACCATTAATTAGAAATACTCTTTCCTCCATTGATTATTCTTGGCTCCCTTATCGAATATTGGTTGACTGTGTATGATTGGGTTTATTTCTAAGCTCTCAATTCTGTTCCATTGATCTATGTGTCTGTTTTTATGCCAGTATCATACTGGGTTTTTTATTTTTAATTTATTTATTTATTGGCTGTGTTGGGTCTTTGTTGCTGCACACGGGCTTTCTCTAGTTGCGGCGAGCAGGGGCCACTCTTCATTGTGGTGCGCGGGCTCCCAGATATAAATCTCATTTGATTGTGATGAATGACCCTTTTAATGTGCTGCTGAATCTGGTTTGCTAGTGTTTTATAGAGAATTTTTGCATCTGTATTCATTAGGGTTATTGGTTTGTAGTTTCCTCTTCTGATAGTGGCCTTTTCTGGTTTTGGCCAAAGTGATGCTAGACAGTTTGGAAGTATTCCCTCTTCTTTGATTTTTTTTGTAAGAAGTTGAGAAGGATTGGCATTAATTCTTCTTTGAATGTTTGGTAGAACTCATAAATGAAGTTACCTGGCTGTGGACTTGGTTCTTGGGAGGTTTTTGATTACTGACTCTATCTGTGTTGAGATTTTGTGTTTCTTCGTGATTCAGTCTTATTAGATTGCATGTTTCTAGGAACTTATCCATTTCTTCTAGGTTGTACAACTTTTTGCTGTATAATTGTTTATAGTAGTCTCTAGTGATCCTTTGTATTTCTGTGGTGTCAGTTGTAATGTCTCCTCTTTTATTTCTGATTTTATTTATTTGAGTTCTCTCTTCTTGGTGAGTCTTAACTAAATGTTTGTCAATTTTGTTTATGTTTTTTAAAAAAACAGCTCTTAGTTTCATCAATCTTTTCTATTGCCTTTTTAGTCTCTTTCATTTATTTTTTTTTTATAAATTTATTTTTGAATGCATTGGGTCTACATTGCTGTGCACAGGCTTTCTCTAATTGTGGCGAGTGGGGGCTACTTTCCGTTGCGGTGCACTGGCTTCTCATTGCGGTGGCTTCTATTGTTGCAGAGCACAGGCTTTAGGTGCACGGGCTTCAGTAGTTGCAGTGTGTGGGCTCAGTAGTTGTGGCTTGCAGGCTCTAGAGCACAGGTTCAGTAGCTGTGGTGCACGGGCTTAGTTGCCCCACAGCATGTGGGATCTTCCCAGACCAGGGCTTGAACCCATGCCTTCTGCATTGGCAGGCAGATTATTAACCACAGCGCCACCAGGGAAGTCCTATTTCATTTATTTCTGCTGTAGTCTTTATTTCCTTTCTTCTGCTAACTTCGGGCTCAGTTTGTTCTTTTTCTAGTTTCTTAAGGAGTCGAATTAGGTTGTTTATTTGGAATCTTTCTTTCTTTCTTCTTAATGTAGGCATTTATTGCTTCTAAGAACTACCTCTTAGCACTGCTTTTTACTGCATCCCACAAGGCTTGGTATGTTGTGTTTCCATTTTTGTTTGTCTCAAGATACTTTTTAATTTCCTCTATAATTTCTTCTTTGATCAGGAAAGTGTTGTTTAATTTCTATGTATTCATGAATTTTCCAGGTTTTCACTTGTTATCATTTTCTATTTTTATGCCATTGTGGTCAGAGAAGATACTTGGTATGATTTCAGTCTCCTTGAATGTGATAAGAGTTGTTTTTTGGTCTAACATATGATCTATCCTAGAAAATGTCTGATGTGCACCTGAGAAGTATTTGTATTCTGCTGTTGTCAGAATGTTCTATATATATCTGTCAGGTCCATTTGATAGTGTTCAAATCTACTGTTTACTTATTGATTCTCTGGATGATCTATCCAATGATGGAGGAGGAGGGCTTTTTAAAAATTTTTTTTGGAGTATAGTTGCTTTACAATATTGTGTTAGCTTCTGCTGTACAGCAGAGTGAATCTGCTATACATATACATATATCCCCTCTTGTTTGGATTTCCTTCCCATTTAGGTCACCAAAGAACACTGAGTAGAGTTCCCTGAGCCATGTAGTAGGTTCTCATTAGTTATCTATTTTATACAAAGTATCAATAGTGTATGAATGTCAATCCCAGTCTCCCAATTTATTCCACTCTCCCTTCCCCCCTTGGTATCCATACCTTTGTTCCCTGTCTTTGTCTCTATTTCTGCTTTGTAAATAAGATTGTATCAATTTTTTCAGATTCCCCATATATGCATTTATATTCAATATTTGTTTTTCTCTTTCTGACTCACTTTATTCTGTATGACACTCTCTAGGTCCATCCACATCTCTATAAATGACCCAATTTCAATCCTTTTTATAGCTGAGTAGTATTCCATTGTATATATGTACCACATCTTCTTTATCAGTTCCTCTGTTGATGGACATTTAGGTTGCTTCCATGTCCTAGCTATTGTAAATAGTACTGCAGTGAACATTGGGGTGCCTGTGCCTTTTTGAGTTATGGTTTTCTCTGGGTATATGCCCAGTAGTGGGATTGCTGGGTCATATGGTAATTCTATTTTTAGTTTTTTAAGGAACTTCCATACTGTTCCCCATAGTGGCTGTATCAGTTTACATTCCCACCAACCATGCATGAGGGTTCCCTTTCTCCACACCTTCTCCAGCATTTATCGTTCGTATATTTTTTGATGATGGCCATTCTGACTTCTGTGAGGTGATAACTCAGTGTAGTTTTGATTAGCATTTCTCTAGTCATTAGTGATGTTGAGCATCTTTTCATGTGATTTTTGGCCATCTGTATGTCATCTTTGGAGAAATATCTATTTAGGTTTTCTGCTCATTTTTTGATTGGGATTTTTTATATATTGAGCTGCATAAGCTGCATATGTATTTTGGAGATTAATCCTTTGCCAGTTTCTTCGTTTGCAAATATTTTCTCCCATTCCGAGGGTTGTCTTTCATCTTGTTTATGGTTTCCTTTGCTGTGCAGAAGCTTTTAAGTTTCATTAGGTCCCATTTGTTTTGTTTTGTTTTGTTTTAATTCTCATTACTGTAGGAGGTGGGTCAAAAAAGATCTTGCTGTGATTTATGTCAAAGAGTGTTCTGCCTATGTTTTCCTCTAGGAGTTTTATACTGTCTGGCCTTACATTTAGGTCTTTAATCCATTTTGAGTTTATTTTTGTGTATGGTGTTAGGGAGTGTTCTAATTTGATTCTTTTACATGTAGCTGTCTAGTTTTCCCAGAACCACTTACTGTAAAAGCTGTCTTTGTTCCATTGTATACTCTGGCCTCCTTTGTCATATATTAGGTGCCCATATGTGCGTGGGTTTATCTCTGGGCTTTCTATCCTGTTCCATTGATCTATATTTCTGTTTTTTTGTGTGCCAGTACCATACTATCTTGATTATTGTAGCTTTGTAGTATAGTCTGAAGTCAGGGAGCCTGATTCCTCCAGCTCCATTTTTTTTTTCTCAAGATTGCTTTTGCTATTTGAGGTCGTTTGTGTTTCCACACAAATTGTAAAAATTTTTATTCTAGTTCTGTGAAAAATGCCATCGGTAATTTGATAGGGATTGCATTGAATTTGTAGATTGCTTTGGGTAGTATAGTCTTTTTTACAATATCGATTCTTCCAATCCAGGAACATGGTTTGTGTTGTCTTTGATTTCTTTCAGCAGTATCTTATAGTTTTCTGCATATAGGTCTTTTGCGTCCTTATGTAGGTTTATTCCTAGGTATTTTATTCTTTTTGTTGCAGTGGTAAATGGGACTGTTTCCTTAATTTCTCTTTCTGATCTTTCATTGTCAGTGTATAAGAATGCAAGAGATTTCTGTGTATTAATTTTGTATCCTGCAACCTTACTAAATTCATTGATTAGCTCTAGTAGTTTTCTGGTGGCATCTTTAGGATTTTCTATGTATAATATCATGTCATCTGCAAACAGTGACAGTTTTACTTTTTCTTTGCCAGTTTGGATTCCTTTTATTTCTTTTTCTTCTCTAATTGCTGTGGCTAGGACTTCCAAAACTATGTTGAATAATAGTGGCAAGAGTGGACACCCTTGTCTTGTTCCTGATTTTAGAGGAATTTTCAGTTTTTCACCATTGAGAAGAATGTTTGTTGTGGGTTTGTCATACATGGCCATTATTATGTTGAGGTATGTTCCCTCTATGCCCACCTCCTGGAGAGTTTTTTATCATAAATGGATGTTGAATTTCGTCAAAAGCTTTTCCTGCATCTATTGAGATGATCATATAGTTTTTTTCTTCAGTTTGTTAATATGGTTTATCACATTGATGATCTATCCAGTGATGGAAGTGGAGTATTAAAGTCCCCTACTATTATTGTATCGCTTTCCATTTCTCCTTTTAGGTATGTTAATATTTGCTTTATATATTTAGGTACTCCAATGTTGGGTGCACAAATATTTACAAAAGGTATGTCCTCTTTTTGGATTGACTCCTTTATTATTATGTAATGACCTTCTTTGTCTCTTATTAGTCTTCGTCTTAAAAGTATCTTGTCAGATATAAGTATAGCTACCCTCCACTTTCTTTTGGTTTCTGTTTACATGGAGTATCTTTTTCCATCCCTTCACTTGCAGTTTGTGTGTGTCTTTATATCTGAAGTGAGTCTCTTGTAGCCTGCAGATAGATAGGTCATGCTTTTTTATCCATTCAGCCATTCTCTGTCTTTTAGTTGGAGAATTTGGTCCATTTCCACTTAAAGTAATTATTGAGAGGTATGTGCTTATTGCCATTTTGTTAATTGCTTTCTATCTTTTTTGTAGTTCCTCTTTTTTCTTCTTCTTCTCTTGCTCTCTTCTTTTGTGATTTGATGGTTTTCTATAGTGGTATGCTTAGATTCTTTTATCTTTTGTGTATCTTCTATAGGTTTTTACTTTCTAGTTATCATGAGTCTTACATAATATAACTAATCATGTTTAGACAGTCTACTTCAAGTTGATAGCAACTTAAGTTTGAATGCATTCTAAAGCTCTACATTTTTACTCCTCCCACCATTTTTTATGTTTTTGACATCACAGTTTACACCTTCTTATGTTGTGTATCCCTTAACAAATTATTATAGTTATTTTTACTGCTTTTGTTTTTTAACCTTTATACTATCTTTATAAGTGATTAACCCATCACCTTTACATGATTAGATTGTTCTGAATTTTACTTTTGCCAGTGAGGTTTATACTTTCATGTTTCCTTGGTACTAATTATACCCTTTCATTTCAGCTTAAAGAAGTCCCTTTAATATTTCTTGTAAGTCCAGTTTAATGGTGATGAACTCCTTTAACTTTTGCTTATTTGGAAAACTGTTTATCTCTTCTTCAATTCTAAGTGAAATCTCTGCTGAGTAAAGTATTGTTTGGTTGGCTTTTTTTTTTTTTTTTCTTTCAGCCCTTTGAATGTACTGTGCCACTCCCTTCAGGCCTATAAGGTTTCTGCTGAAAAATCTGCTCTTAAGCTTATGGGGGTTCTCTTGTATGAAACAAGTTGTTTTTCTCTTGCTACTTTTAAGATTCTTTCCTTGTCTTTAACTTTTGACACTTATTATGTGTCTTGATGTGGGTCTCTTTGGGTTCATCTTCTTTGGAACTCTTTAGTCTTCCTGGAACTGGATGTCTGTTTCCTTCCCTGGGTTAGAAAAGTTCTTGGCCATTATTTCTTCAAATAAGTTTTCTTTTCCTTTCTCTCCCTCTTCTCCTTCTAAGATCCCTATAATACAAATGCTAGTCTGCTTGATGTTGTCTGTTAAGCTATCTTCACTTTTTTCATTCTTTTTTTTTTTAACTTTTTATTGGAGTATAGTTGATTGACAATGTTGTGTTATTTTCAAGTGTACAGCAAAATGATTCAGTTATACATATACATATATCTATTCTTTTCCAAATTCTTTTTCCATTTAGGTTGTTAAATAACATCGAGCAGAGTTCCCTGTGCTATATATAGTAGGTCCTTGTTGGTTACCTATTTTAAATATAGCAGCATGTATGTATCAATCACAGACTCCTTAACTATCCCCCCCCCCATTCTCTTTTTTTCCCCTGCTCTGATTAGGTGAGTTCTAATCACCTAGTCACCTTGCCCTGTCTTCAAGTTCACTTATCCTTTCTTCAGCTTCATCTAGTCTGTTTTTGAACTCCTCTGTTATTTTTTTCAGTTCAATTATTGTATTCTTCGGCTCTGTGACTTTTATTTGGTACTTTCTTATATTTTCTACCTCTTTGTTGAAATTCTTCCTTTGTTCATCCATTCTTCTGAGATCAGTGAGAATCCTTATGACCATTACTTTGAACTCTTTGTCAGGGAAATCGCTTATCACAACTTCCTTAAGTTCTTTCTCTGAAGTTTTTATCTTGTCCTTTTGTTTGGGACATATCCCTCTGTATCTTCATTTTTTTTCACTCTCAGTGTTGGTTTCTATGAATTAGATAAAACAGCTACCTCTAACAGTCTTGAAAGAGTGGATGGAATTTATTGTTCAACTTTGCCCTAGCTCTTGGTAGTTTCCCCAAACCTTTATGATTGTCCAAGCAACCTACATTATTTTTAGTGGCTTCCTATAGTTGAGGGACCTGCCAAGACCTGTCAGTGTCCCAAAGGGGAGAGTCTCAGTGAGCACCTAGATTCAAGCTGATTGGAAGTCAGACCCTCAGGGAGCAGCTTTTAAAGTATGCAAGTATATGCAGTCCTTTGGGACTGTGAGTGTAAACCCCACTGGCCACCAGGGCTAGGTGAACTAGAAGTGTCCCTGGGCAGAAGTTGCAAAAATTAGGATGCCAGACCAGTGTTCAAGTTCCTTTCTGGGAGATACTGGTGACCTAAAGTAAGGCAGAGGGAGAACACAAAGATACTGTCCCCCAGCCTTCATTCCAAGAGAGCACCTCAGTAGGCTCTTAGACGTGTGCCGAACCAGAAGCCTGCCTCTCTGGCCAGTGCTCCAGGAGAAGCAAATAGGCCTCTTTTACAGAAAAACTGGAGGTCTCTTTCAGTCTGCAGTCTGCACTGTGCCCTGGAAGTGGTAGCTGCTTAAGAACTATCTCTGATTGTTATAGTCCCATGGGACCCAGAAACACAAGCCCCACTCCACTGGCCACCACAGCCAGATGATCACAGGGCATCGCCTGGGCAGCAGCCACAAAAACAGGGCACCCAGTGTAAAGTCTGGGATACCAGATGCATGTGCAAGCTCCCCTCTGGGGAGTACTGGCCCCCTGGAGCATGGCAGAGGGAGAGCAGGAAGACAGCACCCACCCTCCAAGGTCACTGCAGAAAATTACAGCCAGTGCTTAGATGTATGTTTAATAAGAAGCCTGTCCCTCGGGCCACAGCTGTGAAGATAAACTAATAGGCCTGTTTCACAGAAGGGCTAGGTGCCTTGGTCTTTTGCCTCTGCTGTGCCCTGGGATATGGCTGGTTAAGAACTCTTTATCTGTTGTTATAGTCCTGTGGGACCCGTGAGCATAAATCCCACTGGCCAGCAGAGCCAGGCAACCTAAAGATGTCCCTTGGGTGACAGCAGCAGAAATCGTGATGCCAAATGAGGGTATAAGCTTCTTTCTGGGCATTACAGGCTGGCTGGAGCAAGGCAGAGGGAGAGTGCAGAGATGGCACCACCAGCCTCTGTCTTTTGAGAATATCTCATCAGACCCCTCCATGTGTGTTAAATTTGATACCTTTCTCTCCAGCTCATGCTTTAAGGTAAACAAATAATCCTCTTTCACAGAAAGTCTGGGTGCTTTTCAATCAGCTGCCTCTATGCTGGGCCCTGGGGTGGGTGGGTGAGTCTGCCAGTGTGAGCCCTTCAAGAACAATTTCTCAGTTTGCTAAAGACTTATGGGTCTCATGAAGGCAAGCCCTGTTGGCTTTCAAAGCCAGATTTTTGAAGGGCTCGTCTCTCAGGTACAGGTCTTAAATATTGGGGTGCCAGATGTGGAGTTCAAACCCTTTGCTTCTCAGGGAGAAGCTTGGGGTTTTGAGATATCTCCTAATTGTGGATTTGTAAGCCAAGATTATGTCTTAGCTTCTTCTGCCTGCTTTGATGTGGGTTTTTTCTTGTTCACCTATATGTAGCCATCGCTCAGCTAATTTTGGTTTTCTTCAGAGGAAATTGTTCCATGTGTAGCTGTAGAATTGGTATGTCAGTGGGAAGAAGTGAGTTCAGGATCCTCCTACATTGCTGTCTTGAGCTAAAACCCAGACAGATCTTTTTTGGGACCACACTTCAACCCACTCCATTTGTCTTCTGGCCTCCATTTTTTCTGATGAGAAGCCAGTACTCAATCAAGTTATTGTTCTGTGTGTAATTTGTCACTTTTCCTCTGGCTGCTTTCAAGATTCTTTTCTATCTTTGGTTTCAGCAATTTGACTATGATGTGCCTGGGCCTGGTTTTCTTCCTACTTATTCTGCTTAAGATCTGCTGACCTTGAATCTTTAAATTTATATCCTTCACCAGATTTGGGGCAATATCAATTTCTGTAATTTTTAAAAATTTTTGGCTGTGTTGGCTCTTCGTTGGCTGTGCACGGCTTTCTCTAGTTCTGGCAAGTGGGGGCTACTCTCCGTTGTGGTTTGTGGACTTCTTAGTGTCGTGGCTTCTCTTGCAGAGCACAGGCTCTAGGTGCGTGGGCTTCAGTAGTTGTGGCATGCAGGTTCAGTAGTTGTGGCGCACAGGCCCTAGAACATGTGGGCTTCAGTAGTTGCAGTGTATGGGCTCAGTAGTTGTGGCATGCAGGCTCTAGGGTGTGCAGGCTTCAGTAGTTGTGGCGCCCAGGCTTAGTTGCTCTGTGGCATGTGGGATCTTCCCAGACCAGGGCTCGAACCCGTGTCCACTGCATTGGCAGGTGGTTTCATAACCACTGTGCCACCAGGGAAGTCCTGCAAATATTTTTCTGCCCTGTCTCTCCTCTTTCTGGAGATCGTCCTACCGGTCCTTGAGTCTCTTCATTTTTTTATGCATCTTCCTTCTCTCTCTCTTCTGATTGGATAATTCCTTTTACTGAGTCTCCTCTATCACTTCCATTGTGCTGTTAACTCCATCCAATGAATTTTTTACTTCAGATGTTGTATTTTTTTTTTTCAATTCTAGGATTTCTTTTTTTTTAAATGTGTTCTCCTATGTTTTCATTCATTACAAATCTATTTTCCTTTATGCCATTGAGTGTTGTTGTAATAAACACTTTAAGTTCTTTGTCTGCAGATTTCAATATCTGGTCATCCTAAAATTGGTCTCCATGGACTGTGTTTTCTCCAGAGAGTGGGTCGCATTTCCCTGTTTGTATGTTAAGTAATTTAGGGCAGTATCCTGGATGTTATGAAGGTCATGTTGTGGAGACTGGATTTAGTTATCATCTTCTGAAGTATTTTGGTGATGGTGGTGGTGGTGATTTTAAGCAAGCAATTGGTTTGGTTGAATTCAAACTGTAAACTCTGTCTCCTGGACATCAGCTCACATCTCAGTTCAGTTCTTTTATTCTTAGCTGGGCTGCTGGCAGTTGGCCCTGTGCGTGCTTAGTTTAGGGGTCAACTAGAGTTTGGGCAAAGCTTAGACATACAATCTGGGGCTTCTCCTCTCTCCCCCTCTCCCTTCTAGAATATCCCTCCTCTCTTTGTAGCCACATAATTGTCCTGAAGTTTGTTCTCTGGTTTTTAAGGCCAAAAAGACTGAGAATTTTCTTTCAGAGTTTGAGCTGCCTTGCATAGCACCAGCTGTACCCTACCCTTAGGCTAAAAGCCACAGAAATTGGACACTCATCTCATGCTATTCTCTTCTGTCAAGTCCCAACTCCTCTCCAGTATATACCTGCTTTTATTTACTCTCTAGTGTCTTCAGGTATTTGTTTATTGTTGTGTTTTTGGTTTCCATATTGGTCCAGAGTTTACCGTTGTTATCTGTGGAAACATCAGATTTACTCATTACTCAGAGTATACCCAGCTTTTTTCTTTCCCATCAGCTGGTGTAGAGAACCTCCCTCACCTAAGGAAGCTATAGGTATCAGCTGAAGAGAGACATTAATGGGGCTCAAAACTGGTAGCCTGTTAAATAGCTCATTAAGTGGGTTGGAGCAATAGTCTCAAGTGCAAAATGTGCCATCTCTGAAACCGGTAAAGTTCTGGCAAACATGGTGCTTCTTTCTTAGCATTGGGAGTTGCAAGGTGCAATAAAAATTCCTGTACCCTAAGGGTGATGTCCTAAAATAACATGCTCTGGCTTGTTGAGCACTTCAAAACTGCACTGGCATAGTAAGATTTTTATCTCCCAGCCTCTTGGAGTACATGGTCTTACCAGGACATCTGGAGTAATGGCCACTTCTTGCTCATCAGGTCCGATTAATATTATGTATCCATATAATGGACCACTGTGATGATACAGGGAAGGTCCAGAAAATCAAGATCCATTTGGATTGTGTTTTGACAGAGAACAGGAGAGTTCACAGGAGAGCACTGATATAAGATTGTCAGTGTATACTGTTGTCCATCCTAGGTAAATGCAAATTGTTTCTGATCTTCCTTTCTGATCAATATTGGAATATTAGGTAAGTAGCCACATGCTATGTAAGAGGGGCTATGTTGCTTCCTTCCAGTATAGATACCATATCCAGCATAGCAGTTGCAGTGTGGCTGCACCTTAGCTAAGTTTTCAGTAGTCCACTGTCATCTGCCATAATCTATCTGGTTTTTACAGGGACCAGAATGGTAAATTAAAATAAGATATAATGGAGACTACCACCCTTGCATCCTTTAAGTTTTTTAGGTTAGGACAGCATTCTACCCAAGAGGCAGTATTGTTTGTGATTTACTATCTTAGCCAGATTCAGGGTGGTAGGGAAGAAGATAGCAGTTCAGGGGCTTTCATTCGGGCTTTTCTGCTATAACAGTCCTTATTACATAGGTCAAGGAACTAATGTAAGGGTTCCTCCAGATGGTAAGTATGTGCAACCTGATTATACATTTAGGTACCAAGGAAACGATTACCAGTTATATCTGTGAAGACTTTGGAGCCACTGTAAGAAAGTCCAGAGCCAGCACTACATATGTTGCCTGACCTCCAGAATCCCTGCTTTAATGATGAGTCTTTGATGTGCTTTAGTTTTGGAACTTTTAATCTCCTTCTCAGCACCATCATGGTAGTTCCATCATAGTACTTCACTTAACATGGGCATCAGCTTTTCCAGGTATCTAAATGGTATCTTACTATTAGGATCAGTTTCAAGGCCCCTTCTCAGGATATTAAGTAATTGCGTCCTGGAAGAGTATCCCCATGTTTACAAACACTCCTTTAACCAGATTAATACTCCACCAGCCCTGGCTGTGGTTCAGCATCCTCAGGGTACCTTTGCAGGCAAGCACTCCTGGCTTTTGCTGCTATGTATTAGCTTGGTCCTGTAGCTCCTTTGATGAATAATTCTTTTCCACCCTTAATAGGCCAGCACTTCCCCAGGTGGGTTGTGCTGAGACGTAACCCTAGTTATTGGTCTAGTGTCCAGGAGGGGATGTGGAGGAAGATCTTGAGGAAGGCAGGTTTTACAGGACATGTGCCTCAGGTAAGACCTCTGCATAGTTTCTGCAAGGAGCGGGGCTGCTGTTATCTTCTAGCAAGGGGAAGCGATTCACTTTTGCATGCCCAGAATGTTCAAATGGATCTTAGGGTTAAATATTCTCAAGTGCATCTTTCTGGATATCGCTATTCCAAGTCTTAGGCTTCCACTTCTTCCCTATCATGGGCCTGACTTTGGTGTAGGAAACTTACTGAGGCTGTAAAGTTAGCCATTGCTGAAATTCTAGTATTCTTACAATATAGTCTTTTTTTTTTTCATATTTATTTATGGGTGCACCAGGTCATAGTTGCAGCAGGCGGGCTTCTTAGTTACAGCTCACAGGCTCCTTAGTTGTGGCATGCAAACTCTTAATTGCGGCATGCATGTGGGATCTAGTTCCCTGACCAGGGATTGAAACTGAGCTCCCTGTATTGGGAATGCAGAATGTTATCCACTGCGCCACCAGGAAAGTCCACCACACAGTATAGTCTTGTGCCTGGTCTTTAGCACAGTTTACCTTCCAGCTACAGTAGATGACAGTCTTTTTCAAAAGCTGCTAGAGAGACCTTCTATTTTCACATCTTGCCTTAAATTGGTAACCATCTGCCCTGAGCTTGCCATTTTCTCTCTTCCATGCATCAATAGCATCCAGCAATAATGAACTAATTCCATAGTCCTTTGTTATGGTTTCCTCTGTATTGCACAAGCCCATACGACTCCTTTCAGCTGTATCTGATTCCAGTTTACCACAGGTACGTATTTTAGTAATGGCAATGTTATGGCATATCAGGTGCTAATAACACCGTCAGTGATGGCGTCTTCATTGCCATCTGACCAGCAAGTGATCAGATTCCAGAATCTCGTCTTAGAGTGTTTCCTATGACCACTACCAGTTCCAAATGTCTTAGGTAGGGTTCTTCAGAAGCAGACTATGAAATGGAACTTTGTGTGCAAGTAATCTGTTTAGGAAATGCTCCCAGGGAAAACGGGAAAATGAATAGGAGAAGCAGGATACAGGAGGGGAAAAACAAAGCAAAGCAAGGGTGTAATCTCAAACAAACTCCCATCAGCTTGATGCCACAGGGAAACTTTGGAATATAAATTGTGCCTCAGAGTTTGTCCTGACTTGTTGCCAGGAAGCTGGACTCTCATACTCCCACACTAGTCAGTCACTGACTAAGGCCCATCTCGGGGTGGGTGGATGTAAATTCCCCAAGCACTTCTGACTCTGCCTGTGGGCACAGTGGCTCCACTAGCCCTTGAGTAGGCCTTTGAAGAGTCTGGGGTGTGGACTGTTAGAAGCAAAAGCCACAGAAGCTGGGGGAGAGGCAAAGAGAAACCTTTAAAGGGGATCTGGGTGGGGCACCAAGAGTATCCATTATAAGTGCCTTACCATTCCTTCTTGTTTAACTCCTGTTTCACTCCTTCCCTCCTTAACTCCTCCAGCTCCTGTTTCCTTCTCTTCTTCCCCACTCACTAGGTTTCCAGACACAGCCTAGAGAGTGGGGGAGAAGAAGAGCAAAGTGGCAGAAATGATGAAGAGGCATTTTATTTGGGATAGGCTAGGTTATACTGTAGTAGCAAACAACCCTAAAATCTCAGCAGCTTATCACTATAAAGTTTATGTTTTCTTATGCCGCATGTCCTATGTGGATTGACAGAGGGCTGTGCTCCCCATGGTCACTGGGGGCTAAAGTTGTTAGAGGATCCTCTTGTCTTGTTCTGCACTATCTTGAACACATGGCTTCCTGAGTGATTTTTTTTCTTTTGATTGAAGAATAATTGATGTATAATATCATGTAAGTTACGGGTATACAATACAGGGATTCACAATTTTTAAAGGTTATACTCCACTTATAAAATATTTGCTGTATTCCCCTATATCATACAGTGTATCTTTGTAGTTTATTTTATACCTAAGAATTTGTACCTTTTAATCCCCTAACTCTGTATTGTCCCTCTCTCCTCACTGGTAACCACTAGTTTGTTCTCTATGTCTGTGAGTCTGCTTCTTTTACGTTATAATCACTAGGTTTTTGTATTTTTTTAGATTCCATATATGTGATATCATACAGTATTTGTTTTTCTCTGTCTGACTTATTTCACTTAGAATAATGCCTTCCAAATCCTTCCATGTTGCTGCAAATGGCAGAATTTAATTCTTTTCCATTGTGTGTGTGTGTGTGTGTGTATGTGTGTGTATATGTGTGTATACATGTATATGGGTGTATATATGTATATATAGGTGTATATATATGTGTCTATCCATTCATCTGCTGATGGACACTTAAATTGCTTCCGTATCTTGGCTTTGTAAATAATGCTGCTATGAACATTGGGGTATGTGTATCTTTTCGAATTAGTGTTTTTGTTTTCTCTGGATATGTACCCAGGAGTGGAATTGCTGGGTTATATGGTAGTTCTATTTTTAGTTCTTTGAGAAACTTCCATACTGTTTTCCACAGTGGCTGCACCGATTTACATTCCCTCTAACAGTGTGCAAGCGTTCTCTTTCTCCACATCCCCACCAACATTTGTTATTTGTTTTCTTTCGCCACTGTGACAGGTGTGAGGTGATAGCCCATTGTGGTTTTGATTTGTATTTCTCTGATGATTAGTGATGTTGAGCATCTTTTCATCTGCCTGTTGGCCATCTGCATTTCCTCTTTGGAAAAATGTCTATTCAGTTCTTCTGCCCATTTTTTAATCAGGTTGTTTGTCTTTTTGATGTTGTATTAGCTGTTTATGTATGTTGGATAGTATCACTTGAAAATATTTGAAATATAGGAAATCAGGTGGTGCAGCTGGTGAGTATCATCCCAGCCATTCCTGTCTTTTTCACTGCAAGCTTCTAAGTCTAGTTCAGGCCTGAGCTGTATGAGAAAAAGTTTAGATCAAATGTGAAAAAGTGGGCTTCCTAGGAGGTGCAGAGGTTGCGAATCCGCCTGCCAATACAGGGGACACAGGTTCAATCCCTGCTCCAGGAAGATCCCACTAAAAAAAAAAAAAAAAAGAAAGAAAAAAAAATGTGAAAAAGTTTAAATCAAATGGTAACTAGACTTGCCCAAGTAATTTTAGAAAAGCTGTGATATTTGCCAAAGATTTTATCACCAAGGCAGGGGAAAATGGTTTTACCTAGCACAGAGGATAGTTATGTGAAAGAATTAAGGTTCCTAACAAAAACTGAAAATAGCCAAAATGCCTAACTCTATAGTAGTGGTTAAGTAGATTATGTACATTCACAGGTGGGTAGGTTATTTAGGCATTTAAAACTATGTTTCCAGAGAACTTTTAGTGATGTTATTAAAATGCTCATGATATAAGGCAGTGGTTCCCAACCTTTTTGAGACCAGGAACTGGTTTTGTGGAAGACAGTTTTTCCACAGACAGGGTTGGGGGCGGGGGTGAAGGGGGGATGGAGGGGAGTGCTTCAGGTAGTTTTACGTATATCTCTCTGGTCATACCTGTCTCTCCTACTTCATTTTTCTCAACTACCCACTTCCTACCCTATTCTCAAATTTATATCCGCAGCCCAGACATTTCCTCTAAATTCCAGATGTATGTAGACAAGTAACACCCCTCTTTGGTTGTGTCAGAAGCATCTCAAATTTAACGTGCAAAATTAAAGTTTGTTTTTTGGAGGTCTCACTTTAGAATTGAACTTCTGATTCCCTCCCTTCACTACACCAAATGTCCTGTGCCAATCTTTTCTAACTCAGTAAATGCTACCTCTGTCTACTCGGTCACCAAAGCAAGAAATTCAGGAATCACCCTTGAGTTTCAGCTCCTTTCTAACTTCAGCTTGCACTTGGACCCTCATGGTCTCTCTGATCCCTCACTATGTTGTGGCTTTTCAGCCTCTCAACTTCCATTTCTAACTGATTGGTCTCTGAGTAGGCCCCAGTTCAAGAGACAGATTCCAACTGATTCAGCTTTGTCCCTCCTGGTTTTTTGATGTCCTGAAGGAAGAGTCAACCCATCTTACTTGTTCTGCCGTTTCATCAGTTTTTTTTTAGCATGTTTCCTCTCTCTTGGAATTGGTAAGAAAAAGGTTTTGCAAATTTTTTCAAAGTCTTATCCAAAGTGAGAAGACATGGACAGGTAGGGGTAGGAAGGATAGAGCTCCAGACTAATTTAATGGTCGATGGACACTTATGACAACATCCCCTATTGTGCCTATACACTGAATATTTCACTTCAGTTATTCTTGTTTCATGTCTAGACTTTTCACTTGTTTCTTTTTTTTCTTAATAAAACCTGTCTTAAGATATAATTCACATACCATAAAATTCACCTCTGAAAACTATACAGGCATATCTCAGAGATATTGTGGGTTCAGTTCCAGACCACAGTAAAGTGAATATCACAATAAAGTGAGTCACATGATTTTGTGGCTTCCCAGTGCATATGAAAGTTATGTTTACACTGTCATTTGTTAAATGTGCAGTAGCATTATGTCTAAAAGTGCTTAATTAAACCTTAATTAAAAATACTTTCTTGCTGAAAATGCAAAACCATTTACAATGGTAACATCCGAGATCACGGACGACCATAACAAATACAATAAAAGTGAAAAAATTTGAAGTAGTGTGAGAATTACCAAAATGTAAAGCAGACATGAAGTGAGCAAATGCTGTTGGAAAAATGGCACCTGTAGAGTTGCTCTATCCAGGGTTGCCGCAAACCTTCCGCTGTAAAAAACACAGCATCTGCAAAGTGCAATAAAGCAAAGCACAGTAAAATAAGGCATGCCTGTACAATCAGTGGATTTGGTTTTATTTACTATATTCAGTTATGCAACCATTACCACTACCTAATTTTAGAACACTTGGTTCCTTTTTGAACTTGTTTTTAGCTCTCTGCTGAAAATTTCAAATCATGTCCTCTGTCTCCTCAAACATAGTAAGCACAGTGGTTTTATACTCAGATTACTCCAGTATCTGGCACCCCTGTTGGTCAACTGCTAATGTTCATTGTTTCTGCCAGTTTTAGCTTTAGTGTTTTCCTTTGTGCCTAGTTATTTTTTAATTGTGTGCTAGACATTTTATTTGTAAAATTATTTGCAGAAATTGTTGAAACCTCAGATGGCGTTCCCCTTCAGAGAGGATTCACCTTTGCTTCTGTCTGGAGCTTGTGAGCGCTAGCAATCCTCATCACCCCAGGCCAATTTTAGGGGTATTGATTATTTGAAGGAGAGCTACAGTATGAGGCCTGTGAACACCAGGTTTACTGTTATTCATGGGTGGAGCCTTTGAGGGCCCTACAAAGAGAATGGTTTCACTTGGGTTCCCTCCTCCCTGCCCTTATCAGGCCCTGGCTTCTAATCCCTGTGCTCTTGGCCCTGGGAAGTTGTCAAAAGCTCAGTTCCACATTTCTGTTACCCTCTCTGGGATCAGCAAATGCTCCCAGGGTAAAGCACCAGCATTGTCTCTCTGGACCTCCATCCTTGCTTGACTCCTAGCCTGGTAATTCTTCACTATCTTATAGTTCTCATATGCCTTCAGATAGATGTACTTATTACTGACCAGGGTTCTTGGCCTTTCTTAATCAATAGAAATTGATGAAGCCAGACAAGAAATTCAGGCAAGGCTTTATTGGGGCCCCTGCTGTAGCAGGGAGGGGAACAAAAAGTAACAGTTTCCCTTGTTCTCTCCTTTGCTTGCTGGGGGTGGGGGAGTTGATTCCTTATATGGGGTGAGAGTAGGGTGTGTCCAGGGATCAAGCCCAAGGGATGGTTTTCTACTCCTTGGGTGGTGTTGTGTGCAGGGGGCATGTGTAGTACCCTACTTTTGCTCCTGGCTCTTGAGAAGTGGTAGTTGGGTTTTTTTGGTCTCTTTGTAGCTCGGCCATAACTTGCCCCAACTGTGCACGCATGCAGTTATTTTTAGTTCCTTATAGTTTTTTTGCATTTTGCTGCTTGAGGAGATGTTTGTCCAGGGGCAAGCATTGCAGCACTGCAGCAAACGGTCCCAGGTCCCTTTTCTCATCCCATCTCACCTCCCCCAAGGGACCCTTTATTCTTTTTTTTTTTAATTAATTATTTATTTCTCTTTTTGGCTGTGTCAGGTCTTAGTTGCTGCACATGGGATCTTCGTTGTGGCATGTGGGATCTTTCATTGCAGCATGTAGGCTTCTCTCTAGTTGTGCCATGCGGTTCTCTCTCTCTCTAGTTGTGGCACACAGGCTCCAGAGCACATGGGCTCTGTAGTTTGCAGCACGTGGGCTCAGTAGTTGTGGCGCATGGGCTTAGTTGCCCCGCGGCTTGTGGGATCTTAGTTCCCTGACCAGGGATCAAATCTGTATCCCGTGCATTGGAAGGCGGATTCTTTACCACTGGACCACCAGGGAAGTCCCTATACCCCTTATTCTTAAGGGATAGGGGACTGTAGGTCTGTTCTTCTGAAACTGCTTCATGCTGGACAGGGGCTGCAGGCCCTAGCCTACCCTCTAGGTGTAGAAGTCCCTTGCTGACTGTTCCAAGGACCTGTGGGGACCTGGACCATCCTCCGCTGGAATGGCTGAGTTCCTTGAGCCATTATGAGTCTTACTTGAAACTGTTGGATCCTAGAAGACACAAACTTAACCAAAAAGTTAAATAAACAAGGGCCAAAAAGGAGAAGGACAACAGTAGACATTAAAGGGCCTAGAAAGGGAAGGAACCAGGTTAACTGTGGGAGGACTTCCTTAACTGTTGACCAGACAGTGGAGGTGATATCACCTCTGCCAAAATTGTGAAGCCACTCTACCTGGGCATGTATTTCCTTAATATTAAATTCGTCCTATCATGTCGCATTGATCCAAGTGCAACAGGAAGTATTGGTTGTCACACAAAGTGCCTGTCGATGGTGCCTGGCTTTTGAATGGGTATTGCAGATTTTCCACTGGCTTACAGGTGTGTTGTTCTTCTCTTGTGACTTGCGGGGTTTCTGAACGTAAAAGCTTTAGTCTAGACAAATATGTCCATCTAGATATCCCTTGCAGTTTGACAGCAGTGGGGGTGGCTAAAATTACTTTATGGGGACCCTTCCATTTTGGCAATAGTTGATCTTTGGGGGACCCCTCTTCCCAGGTTTTAAGAACTTGGTTCCTGGGGTTTATTTGTGAAGGAACTGCTCCTTCCTCTGTAGTTTTAGTGGGAGCTGGCAGTGCTTTGTGGGCATAGTCCTGGACTGCCTTCTGAACTTGTCCTAGATTAATAATATATCTCCGTGCCTGGTTCACTTTCTCATCCAGTAGAGTGTCAGTAGTAAGAAAAGTCCCCCTGTAGGTCATTTCAAATGGGCTAAGCCTCAGACCACTCCTGGGGGCTATACGGACCTTGAGGAGGGCAATAGGAAGAAGTTGGTCCAGGGTTCATGAGTTTCTTGCCAGAGCTTTGGTAAAGTTTTCTTTAAAGTATGGTTCATTTTCTCTACCTTCCCTGAAGACTGGGGATGCCAAGAGGTGTGTAGATTGTAGTCTATCCCTAGGGCCATTGTGAGCCCCTGTGTAATTTTGGCTATAAAAGAGGGCCCGTTTTCGTTACAGAGGGACTTTGGAAGTCCCTCTAGAATTATTTCTTTTAATTGGAACTTACAGACTTCCATAGCCTTTTCAGATTGGGTAGGGAAGGCTTCAACTCATCCTGTGAAAGTATCAACAAACACCAAAAGATATTTATATCTTGATCATGGGGGCATTTGGGTGAAATCTAACTGCCAGTCTTCTCCCGGATATGTCCCTCAACGTTGAATTGTCCTGACTAGTGAAGGGGGGATTGGATGGGCCTGTGGGTTATTACAGACACTTTTAAGTCACAGGCAAGCATTATTTGTTTTACTGTTCTTTTAAGCCCCTTCCCTGAAAAAGCCTTTTGCATCAAGTCCCATAGCGCATCCCTCCCATAGTGGGTGGCATCATGTAAGCTCTTAGTGAGTTTCCATTGTTGGGCTCAGGGATTAGAACCTTATCCTCCTTTTTATATCAGCCTGTGCTTCCTTTCTCATAGCCCCATTTCTCAGCATTGTCTTGTTCCTGTGGGGAATACTGGGGGAAGCTAGGGAGTTCAGGGGGGCCAATCACTAGAGCCATAACTTATTCAGGTTCCTGCAGTCAAGCTGCCTGTTTTGCACTTTGATCAGCTTTGCTGTTCCCTTGGCTAACAAAAGATCCATCCCTCTGCTAGCACCTGCAGTGGATTACTGCTACCTCAGCCAGAAGCTACACTGCTTCTAAAAGAGCCAGAATCAAATGTTTATGTTTTATGGGGGAATTTCTAGCAGTTAACATTCCTCTTTCTTTCTAAATGGTAGCATGAGCATATAGCACATGGAACCTATATTTAGAGTCAGTAAAAATACTTAATTTATTATCCTTCCCTAATTGCAAAACTCTCATTAATGCAGTTAGTTCAGCTTTCTAGATGGATGTCTGGGATGGCAGGGCCTTGGCTTCAATGACTTCATCGAGACTAACTATGGCATTCCCCATCTTTCAGGTTCCCATTTCTATAAAACTGTTCCTATCAGTGAACCATTCGACCTCAGGGCTGTCAAGAGGTTCATCTAAAAGATCAGACCTGCTGGAGAAAGTTTGTTTTATAGTCTCTATCCACTGATGCAATAAGTCTTCACTCTTGACCACTGAAAGCAGAGTTTCTGGGTTCAGGGTTTGCCACACCTTTAAGGTAATGTCAAGGGTGTCCATTAGGAGGGCCTGACATCTACACCTTCTTCCAGTTAACCAGTGATGTCCTTTGACCTCCAGCACAGATTGTACCTAATGAGGGGTTAATACATCTAAGTGTTGTCCCAGGGTAAGCTTGGAAGCCTCATTAATCAAAAGGGCTGTGGCTGCTGCTGCCCACAGGCAGCTTGGCCATCACAGGGCCACTGAGTCTGTTTTGAAAAGTAAGCCACTGGTCTCTGATCTGGTCCCAGCTTTTGGGTCATGACTCCTAGTGCTATCCCTGACCTCTCATCAATGTATAGGGTAAAGGGCTTGTCCAAATTTGGAAGCCCCAGTGCTGGTGCTCTACTGAACTCAGTCTTTTGTTTGTTTGTTTTGGCTGTGCCACATCTTAATTGCAGCACTTGGATCTTAATTGCAGTATGCATGCGGGGAACCTGGGCCTCCTGCATTGGGGAGCACAGAGTCTTACCCACTGGACCACCAGGGAAGTCCCTCAACTCAGTCTTTAGAATCTCAAAGGCCTGCTGGTGATCCCTGTTCCATTGAAGTGTTTCCTTTTCTTCTCTCTTTAGAACCTCATATAGAGGTTTTGCTATACAAAATCCAGATACAACAGAACCCCGCCATCCCGAGAAAGCCTCAGAGTTGCCTATGTGTGGTTGGAGATGGTAATGCACTAATTGCTCTTTTTTCAGTATATGGCCAGGACTCATGCCGTTGGGGTCAAAACAAATCCTAAATATTTAACCCATTGTTGTAAGATCTGACCCTTGGTTGGAGAGACCTTATATCTCCCTTTTGCTAGAAAACTTAGGACCCTAACAGTATTTTGTTTTAAATAGTAGGATTTTTTTTTTTTTAATTTATTTTTGGCTGCGTTGGGTCTTTGTTGCTGCGCGCGGGCTTCCTCTAGTTGCCGCTAGTGGGGCTACTCTTCTATGCGGCACTCAGGCTTCTCGTTGAGGTGGCTTCTCTTGTTGCAGAGCACGGGCTCTAGGCGTGCAGGCTTCAGTAGTTGTGGCACAAGGGCTTCAGTAGTTGTGGCTTGTGGGCTCTAGAGCACAGGCTCAGTAGTTGTAGCACGTGGGCTTAGTTGCTCTGTGGCATGTGGGATCTTCCCAGACCAGGGATTGAACCCATGTCCTCTGCATTGGGGTGGATTTTAAACCACTGCACCACCAGGAAAGTCCCCCTAACAGTATTCTTATCTGAATCTTATTTGGTCTTACTTACCAAAAATCATCGACATACTGTAGCAGAGCTCCCTTCTCAAGGCTTAGTTCCCTCAGTTCCCTTGCTAACGCGTTTCCAAAAAAAATAGGCGTTGTCCCAAACACCCTGCGGAAGCACTATCCAGGTATATTGGGTAGCCTCCAGGGTGTCAGGGTCCCTCCATGCGAAGGCGAAAAGGTATTGAGTGGATGTAGGTGAATACAGAAATATGCATCTTTGAGGTCCAAAACAGAGAAATACTGAGTGTTCCCTGGCACTTGGGTGAGGAGGGTGTAAGGGTTTGGCTCCAGTGGGTGAATAGGGATGACTACCCCATTCACTACTCGTTTAAGTCTTGCACAAGCCGATACTCCCCGTTAGGTTTCTGAGCAGGGAGGATCAGGGTGTTACATGGGGATTGGCAGAGCCTAATGAATCCATGTTTTAGGTGTTTGCTGAGCAGTGGTTGGAGTCCCCTCAGGGCCTCAGTCTTTAAATGATACAGTGTTTTCCAGGGTTTTTTCCCCCAGGCCTTAATCTTATTTTTATTGGGGGAACACATTTTGCCCTTCCTGGCACTGAGGTATCCCAAACTGCAGAATCTACGTGTTCTCTAATTTCTTGGGGGATATCTTGGGGTATATTTTGATGACCAGCAGGTAGGTCATCCGGGGCTACTAATAGATGCATTTTCCGTTTGAATTCTCTACCTCCCTGGACTTCACCCTTTCCTAAGAATATACTAGCTCCTAACTATTTAGCAAATCTCTCCCAAGGAGGGGGATAGGGCATTCTGGCATATACAAAAAGGAGTAAATAATAATAATGGACCTGACTCCGCAGGCAAGGGGAGATGTAAATCGCCTTCCCTTTGGCTGTCCATCAACTCCTGTCACAGTACAGTCATGGCTGTAGAGGGGGCCGGCTGGCCAAGTTGGAACAGGGCAGGTGGCTCCAGTGTCTGCAAGAAATTCAGTTCTCCTACCAGCCACATCAAGGGTGACCCGAGGCTCCGCTGGAGAGATGAGGACGAATCAAGTGGGATCTGGAGCCGGGCAGGCGCTCGGGCCCCATCAGTCGGTGTGCGGGATTCTCTCATCTGAGACATTCTTGAGGAACTGGGGCCGGCCAGGGTTGCCCCTCGGGCGTCGCACAGGAGGGCACTCAGGACATTCCCCCTTCCAGTGCCCCTCCTTCCAACAAAAGGCACACTGGTTCGACCCAGTCAACTTCTTGGCAGTCTGTCCAGCCTTCCCAGCCCTCCAGGGTTCCCTCAAGGTGGTGGGTGAATCAGAGCAACCAACTACGTTTTCTTTATTAGCCTCTTATCCTTATTGGCCTCTTCTGTTAAGTATGGGTTGTTATAGACCTTGCAAGCCTCCTCTACCAAGATTGACAATGGGGTTTGGCACCCAGCCTCAAGCCTTTGTAATTTTCTCCTGATATCAGGAGCAGCCTGGGTGATAAAATGCATGGCCAACAGAGCCCTCCCTTCTGTGGACTCGGGGTCTGTATTGGTGAACTTCCTGAATGCCTCTGTCACCCGACTCAGGAAGACTGCCGGGTTTTCATCTTTTTCCTGTGTAACCTCTCGGACCTTATCATAATTTACAGGCTTCACCATACACCTTTTCATTCCTTCTGATAGACAAGTAATATAATGTCTCATCCTAGCCTGGCCTACAAAATCTTCATAGTCCCTGTGTAGGTCATGTTCTGGGATTGCATCCCGACACACCTGATAAATGTAGTGGCATGGATTGGTAGCTAGTAGGCCATCTGCGTGTTCCCTGGCCTTTTTTAGTATATGCTCCTTTTCATCCAGGGTGCAGCAGTGGGCCAGAATAACTATGATGTCCTGCCAAGTAAGAAAGAATTTTCCTATAATAAGTTTCCCTATGCTGGGGTGTATTCCTTAAGATTGAGCATTTATAAAGCCTAGGATGTGGGCTGCTTGCAAGAGACCAGCCCAATATGTAATCTGTAACAGTGTCTGGGCTGCCAAGGCATGGCGTGAAGGGGGTCCTAGAGGTGCAAAAAGGAACTCCTGGAGGAATGGGGTTGGGCGCAATGGAAAATGCCATGGGGTCAGGACCTAAGGGCCTAGAGGTAGAAGTACTGCCCCAGGGGATTTTTTTTTTTTTTTTTTTTTTGGATAAAGTAAGGTTAGAGACTAGGCAGCAGAAGAACCCAAAACCCCTTCCTCTATCTGTTTGGCAGCTACAATAAAATTGGGGAGAGCCTGATGATTCCATCTGACACGGGCAACAGTGAGTTTGGACAATATTTCCCATGTAATTTAACATACCAAATGAACCCAGTTAGTTTAGGATCTCTTTTTGGGATGCTCCAGGGGCCACTTGAAGCACCCCAAAGTTAGCTGGAGGTTAAAAGAATTTCAATTAGAATTCTATATTTGGAAAATCTCTCAAAAATTTCAAAAAGTTTTAAAATACCTGGTCAGATAGGATCATAGGTTACTGTGAAACAATACTTATTCCTTGAGCTAAGGTGGAAAAAAGATTTCAAAAGTAAATACAGATCACTTAAAGGCACAGAAACTCACGTGCTCTATTATCAAGAGCAGCATTCCAAGAAAACTTTCTTCTCTTATGAGAGACAGAAACCAAATCCAGTCTTGCATCAGCCTACTCTAAATAAAATCCATTTACCTAATTAAATTTAATCCAACCTCAGAAAGTCCTGACCACATACAAAATTCTTTTCCTAATTTTCCTTTTCCACAAATCTTCTGCAACTTTCTCTAGCCATACTCTGTCCCTTATTTTTTTCTCTTTCAGAAATAGGACAAAATCTAGATCTAGGACAAAATCACCTATTTCCTTTTAACAAAATGTATTTTCATCTCTCATACCTTCTTTTCTGAAAACACACATCCTGTTTTCCTTAAGCAACCATGAACTGCCTTACATTAGCATTCCTCAATTGAAATATCCCAATAACCTCTAGAAACATGTATCTTCCCAAAGCACAATTTCTTTCCTTAATGTAGTGCAAGATGTGTCTAATAAACCCAAACATCTTTAGTTTGCCTCTCACAAGAAGACAAAAGTAGGTAAATTTAGACCTGTTTAGCAATTAATGTTCCAATATTTCATCTTATTTGAAATAGTCTGGATACTCAGTGGATTCCTACCAATCAACTTAGTTTAGTTTCAAGTTACCAAAATTTGGAGGGACTATTTTAGATGGACATTTCCAAAACATAATTATTCCTATAGAGTTTACCAAAAATCTCTTATCCCAGTCATATTTACTTAAAAGTTTAATCATATCAGGTTATTCTCCCTGTTGACAAATTTTATAACAAGCAATATGCACTTAATGACTTCTAGTAACGTTAGGTACAATAAAAGTATTGATATGATACTTAATATTGATGATTCTAAAGATGGGTCTGTATTAAACCCACAGATTTAAGCTAGACAAGTTAATTTTTACATAAAGACAGAACCAGAGATCTCACAGTTTTCCCACTTGAATTTATTTAAAATATTTTTTTTTAATTTGTATTGGAATATAGTTGATTTACAACGCTACGTTAGTTTCAGGTGTACAGCAAAGTGAATCAGATTCTTTTCCCATATAGATTATTACAGAATATTGGGTAGCGCTCCCTGTGCTATACAGTAGGTCCTTGTTGTTTATCTGTCTTATATATAGTAGTGTGTATATGCTCATCCCAGTCTCCTAATTTATCACTTCCCTCCACATTTCCCCTTTGGTAACCATAAATTTGATTTCTGGATCTGTGAGTCTGTTTCTGTTTTGTAAATAAGTTTATTTGCATCATTTTTGGGGGGAAGTCCACATATAAATGATATCATATGATATTTGTCTTTCTCTTTCTGACTTCACTTAGTATGCTAATCTGTAGGTCCATCCATGTTGCTGGAAATGGCATCATTTTGTTCTTTTTTATGGCTGAGTAATATTCCACTGTATATATATACCACATCTTCTTTATCCATTCCTCTGTCAGTGGACATTTAGGTTGCTTCCATGTCTTGGTTATTGTAAACAGTGGTGCAACGAACATTGGGGTGCATGTATCTTTTCAAATTATGGTTTTCGCCAGATGTATGCCTAGGAGTGGGCTTGCTGGGTCATATGGTAGTTCTATATTTAGTTTTTTAAGGAACCTCCATACTGTTCTCCACATGGTTGTACCAATTTACATTCCCACCCTGCTTGAATTTAAAAGGCCTCTTTTTTTTTCTCTTCTCAATCTGGGGGACTGCAGATGGATCAGGTAGTTCCTGAGAGCCCAGGCAGAATAGTTACATTGCAGAAGCAGAGGAGAGAGATGCAAGCTCCTCTCCCACCCACCCCCATTTTTTTCCCTTTAAAATCCCACTAAGTAGCCCAAGGCTGAAGTCTCAGGCCATGTGGGCTGTGTTTGTATTTCAAGGCTTAAGTGCTTCACCATGTCCACAATTATGGCAGAGACTTGCAGGAGCAGTTGGTCAGACAAAACTATGTAAAACAGAGATACTAATGACAAAAACTTAAAGACACAAACAAGAAGTTTTCAGGTAAAGGGAATGGGAGTACAGGTATAAGGATCAAAGGAGAGATAAAGGGAGGAGGAACAGAAAAGACTGAATAAGAGAAAGAGACAGCAGGAAAATAAAGGTGAGACTATTAGGACAGTAGGACTTCCAGCCACTACACGATACAAGGTTTGAACCTCTAGCACTCTCATAAATCTCCCTTCAGAGAGAGCCTGCTGGACCAGATTCTGCACGGTGTGAGGCGGGCCTCTCTCACCTCTGCTTGAAACCCGTCAAGGTGAGCCATTGCCGGCCAGAAGGAGCATGGTCTCACAAGCTGACAGGAGTAATGCTGAGGCTGCCCGACGTCTACTCTCTCGGAAGGATAGGACAGAAGTAGCAGAGGACAGAGAGAGGAGAAGTAGAGAGATGTCAGGAGAGGGAGAGGAAAAGGGAGGGGGAGAATTGCCTGAATGAGGGTACTGAGGCCCCCAGGGGCCAGGAAAGCAGGCTTACCAAACGTGGTGACGCTGAAACAAGAGGTTCATGTGGAAGCTGCATTCGGTGGTCCCAGAGGTGCCAGATCCCCTCCCAGGAAGGGGACAACTACCCCACATTGGGCACCATAAATCTGTTACTGACCAGGGTTCTTGGCCGCCTTAATCAATAAAAATTGATAAGAGACCAGACAAGAAATTCAGGCAAGGATTTATTGGGACCCCTGCTGCAGCAGGAGGCAGCAAGAACAAGTAACAGGTGCCCTTGCCTGCTCCCGGGGAGGGGCTTGGCGAGCTGGTTCCTTATATATGGGGTGAGGGTAGGGGTGTGTCCAGGGATCAGCCCGGAGGGGTGGCTTAGGTGGTTTGCGCATCGCTCTGGTGGTGTTGTGTGGGAGGGGGCGTGTGTAGTACCCTGCTTTTTTGCTCCTGATACCCTGCTTTAGCTCCTAGCGCCTCAGAAATGAGAGTTGGGGGTTTTGGCCTTTCTGTACCTTGTCCATAATTTGTCCCAACTGCAGCATGCATGCAGTTATTTTTAGTTCCTTATAGTTTCTTTGTGTTTTGTTTCTCAAGGAGATGTTTGTCCAGGTGCAAGCACCTGGTTCCAGGTCCCAGCCTGTCTCATGTTTAGTATTTTTGTCCAGATTTTCTAATTGTCCTCAGTGTTAGGACTGATCAGGATGACCTAGTCTGCCATCACTGGAATTAAAAGCTCTCTGTTTCTTTTCTTTTTTGGCTGTGTTGGGTCTTCGTTGCTGTGTGGGCTTTCTCTAGTTGTGTTGAGTGAGGGCTGCTCTTCATTGTGGTGCGTGGGCGTCTCAGTGTGGTGGCTTGGCTCGTTGCGGAGCATGGGCTCTAGGTGCATGGGCTTCAGTAGTTGCAGTCCTCAGGCTCAGTAGTGGGCCCTAGAGCGCATGGGCTTCAGTAATTGCGGTGTGTGGGCTCAGTAGTTGTAGTGCAAGGGCTTAATTGCTCTGCAACATGTGGAATCTTCCCAGACCAGGGATCAAACCTGTCCCCTGCATTGGCAGGCGGATTCTTAAACACTGTGCCACCAGGGAAGTCCTTCTGTTTCATTTTTAACTAAAGACATACTTGTTAACCAGACCTCGTAAACACCCATGGTAGCACAGTGAGTTAATATACATCTAGTCTACAGCCCCCAGATCCCTACTGCTCCGTTATGGCAGGAGAAGCCCAGACTGGGTATCTTGGTGTTGCAGTGTGCTGGGTTCTGGGTGTTTAAGGGTCAGCTAAGGTCTTACTCCCTGCCTTCATGAAGCCTACAGTCTGCCCTTTCCTTCCTAAAGCCTCCAGTCTTTGTGGGCTGATATTCCCATTTGATATTGTCTCTGTTCTTCTTGGCCAATCTCTTGAATTGCTACACTCATGATTTCAACTGTCCTTCCTCTGAGTAAACTCTTTCCCAGCCTTCTTACTGCTGTTGGGGCAGTAAAGGTCAGCCTGAGCCTGGCATGCAGATCTGGCCCTGTCCTTCTCTCAGCCTCATAGCCCATAAACCATTCACCCTCAACTGCAGCCCAGTCTCTGAATGCATGTGTTTTGGCACATAAAAGTTTGTCCTCCTAGACTCAGCATCACCTCCACTGGGAAGTCTTCCCTGATTCTCCCCGCCTACGTCAGCCTGAACTAACACTCTGCTCCCTCTGGTCTGTTTCCCCAGTAGGGCAAGCATTTTGAAGCCAGTGTCAATGTTATTCATTTTAGCATCTCTAGCACTTCGTACTTAAGAGGTGTCAATTAATGTGGAATGATCTCTTGGGGAAAGTTCCATGCATCCCCTAATACACTGTGTTTTCCGCTAGCCCCGGGAACCTCCGTCATTTTCTAGCCCTTAATGGGAGGCATGCCAGCTACTTACCCGCCTGCATCCACCAGACACATCGAGTTCACGTACCTATGGGACACTGACAGTGGACCGCCACCTGCTGGTGAGAAGGTTTCTAGGCCAGTGACAGCTCAGGGCTACAGACAGAGGTTCTTAAGGCATTCCACAAAGAATTTAAACCCTTTTCAGAATAACGTTTTCAAATGCACAGTATAAAGCACATAGATTACAAGTGAAACCAATCATAATGAAATAGAGGTGTCAAAATATTAGAAAATATATATATATTATGTGTGATATGTTATATATATTTGTATCTCTCATTAAATAACAAGATCTAGTGATAGATCCAATAACTACTATAATTTCAAAATGATGAACGAAAATGATAATTGAAGATGTCTGCTACAGCTGTAATGAGATGAAATCTCTGTGATTTCTACTGCTGACATAGTCACAAGTATTGCTAATATTAGAGTTTGTTGCCTATAGCTATAAAGAAAGGACGTGCTGAATTTCAGTTAGAGGTTAGTGAAACTAAAGACCAAATCTTTCCCATCCACGTAAAGAAACCCTGAATTCTACCCATGGATCCCTTGTGTGTGTATGAGGGGGGTCCATGGACTCTAGGTTAAGAACCCCTGAATGAGGTTTTAGAGGCATGGCTGACACTTTTAAATATGGCAGAGATGCTAGTGGTTAAGTATGTGTGACTTGCTGAGTGTAATGGGCGCAGCTGGCAGGAGAGGAGCTGTGGAGGAGACAGTGAAGTTCAGACTGAATCCCATAGGCATCACTTGTCAGTGCTCTGAACTTTGGCCTGATCCTCCCCTTACCCAGTATGTTTGCTCATCTATGAGTATGACAGTGTCTTACTCATGGGTTGTTGAAATGATTCAATAAGTTAACATGTAAAAACTCCTAGGGTCAAATGTTTTCTACTAAATGAGAATGATATAAATGTCTGTAGAGAAAACACACACACACACACACACACACAAACCAAGTGTAATTTCTTTCAGAACAGAAACTCCAGCGTCTGACCTGCTGTACAACTTGGGAGGCACTGGTGTACTCAGAAGATAGTAAACCCTTTTGGGGTAAGTCTGCTTTGTTTTTCCCTTCCCCAATCCAAGAGAACAAACCCAAATGCAAAGAATTTCTCACCTTGTTATTTTATTAGAAGCATATTTACATTCTTGCAGTTAACTTTGCAGAGAACACTTTACAAAAATTTTTTATATAAAGTTTGGAAACTACATAAAAATAACTTCTATTCTTCATAAAGGGAAAAATATAAGTTAGTTCTATTTACTCTGCTAAAATTGACTGTAAATAAGAAACAGTTCCCTCTGTCCCTTCCAGAGAAAACATTAGCACAGAACATGAAGAATACTGCATGGGCCTTCTCAATCATGGGCATCACACGCTGGCTCAATTGTGAGACTGGGAGACCCAGCTGGACCCCATCCAGGAAGGACAGGGGAGCTCTTAGGGCTTGGGCAGCACTGAGCAGGAAGCAGCCCCTTCTGGATGAGATTCCAATGTGAATGACAAACCAAATAAGGCAATGATCAAAGACTTTCACCCAAACCATGAAACTGGCGTTTCACCTAATACTCATTTCACAGCCCAGGCTACCAAAGGCAGTATTATAAATAAAGCCCAAATCAGTCCTGCCATTGGCCAACACCTGACCGTTCACCAATGCTGGCCTTTTGTGGTGGAACTGGATCTGTGTTCTATAGTTACACTGTTGCTAGTTCATGTTTTCCCAGCACCTGTGCACCAAAGAATATCAAAGGGGATAATTGTTTCACTTGTCTCATTTGTGTGAGGCCTGAAGAATTGTCCTTTCTGGGTCAAATACTGAAGCAGGCAAGCTTGAGTGCTCACTAACCTAAGAAGACTAGTGCCTTCCCATGGCCCCCTGAGCATCTTTACAGCATATGTAAGTCTTTGGAACCCTAAGTCCCTTTTCCTTTTGAATGGTTACCCTGCTTTACCAAGATCCAGTTACAACCAGTGCCCAGAAAACTCCAGGGAATTTGCTTTAGAGAGACAAAACAATGAACCCTAACCTATAGGAGTGAAAAAAGAGGACGTCCTCCCAGGGTGTGTCAACCACCCTAGCACCAGCAAAATAGTACCCAGACTCTGTACATCCATTTGATTCTTCAAAATCACCTTCAGTTTTCTGTTTTGTTTTTTTAAAGCAGGTATTTTCCTAAGGAAGCCATTCATTGATTTTTTTTAAGTTAGACATACAGGTGAAAAAAAGTTTTCTTTGTAAATAAACCAAATGCTGGCTTAAGCGTTTGCTTTTATTGGGTTATCTACACTCTAGCCTGTGGGGATCAGAATCTGTGGGAGGCCAGCTGAGTCATCCAAAGGCCCCAGATTCCATCTGAGATACAGAAGCTTTGCTTCTGCCAGGTTCCTGGGGGCAGGAAGCACTACATTTCTCCCTGATGCTTTTTCTCCTTGAACAGAAGTTCCAGTGATGGCCAGCCTCTCTGTCTGAAGTGTAAGGCCGGACTCAGAACTAGGAGGGACCCAGAGCAGAGGGAAGCAGCCTTCCCATATCACCTGCAGACAGGATGGGCAAGTATGAGACAGAATGACTGGGCTGGGAAAGTCTTATGGGGCGAGAAATTTATCCCTGAACACAGGATCCTGTGCAGGGCCAAAAGGAATCACAGACTGGCAGTTCAGCCTGTGCCATCTGTGCCTCTCATGCCAACACCCAGCACACCCCATACCAGCAGCTCTTCCTAACATGCTCAGTGGCACGGGTTCAGGCAGCAAACATGTTCCAGTCCACCCAGCACCAAGAGGCCCAGGGTGGAGGCAAGCCTAGGTAGCACCAGGGGGCCAAGCTGTTTGCGGGGGTGGGTAGGCACATGTGCAGGAAGGGGGAATACAAGATGGCACGAAACACCTGAGATCAGGATGAAGCGTTCAGGCTCTCCCCCTCCCACCATTGTAGATGTTGTCCCAAGAGGAAAGCAAATTGGGGGAACTGGAGGAATGAGGGCACCCCCTCAGCAGTTGGGTGCAGACGAGGCCCCCCTGGGAACCAAAATGGCTGTTAGGAGCCATGATTCTTGGTCTGACACTGCAGGGAATGGGTGAAAAGCCACCAGGAATTACAATATGGACAAGCCCATGGTGACTTCAGTGGTAGCACTTTGTGCCCACAGGCGGCAAAACCGGTGTCTTGGCAAACAGGAGGGGCCTCAAGGCCACGCAACGCCGATTCCTCCTTGTCCCTGGCCCCACCAACAGCCCAAATCACTGACAGCTCGAAGGAACCCGGGGCTCAAATGGAATATATATTAGGATCAGGCAGCACATCATAAAACCTCGCCCTCCCCAGTGAGCGAGAAGTCAGGAACACCGGGCGGGTCTGTCAGGCACAGCTGGGTGGCACAAGGCAGGGGGCTGGATTCGAGCTGGCATGGGAGCAAGAGGGAAGGGGGTCCTGAGGTACTTGTTCACAGAGAATGGGAGGGCCCCAGAGGCCTGCCAGCCACAGCCCCAGGTAGCTGTTAAGAAGCATCCGCAGAGCTGTAGGGGAAGAACTTCGTGGCCTTGTTTGGGGTGGTGGGGTTCAGGCACTCTGCCTCCTCGTTCATCTTGAAGAACATCTCCTGCTCTCGCTTCTTCTGGTTCAGATCTTCTTCCAGAGCCTAGGACAGACAGAGGGCAGATGGAGCTCAGCTGGATCCCTTAGGACAAACGTCTCCCCCAACCACAGGACCCCCACCAAAGTGGCCTTCTCTGGAAATTTCCCTCCCAGGCCTCAGTGCTCAAGTAACTTGGTCTTCCCTCTCTCCTTTCCCAGAGCCCCTCACCCAGAAGGTAAGTACCACCTCCTCCTTCCTCCTGCCACAGCCATGCAGGAGTTTCCTGTGGGCCAAGGGCTCTGCTTTGGGGAAATGCCAGTCTAGATGGGGTGCTAGGGAGAAGCAGATGCAGATCTGCTGTCAGGAAAACAGCCACATGAATGGAGAAAACCTGAGGTAGAAGATGGAGCAAGGGGAGCAGAGACGTCCGAGTTACATACACGGTGTTCCTAACCAGGGCACTGTCCTGCAGAATCAGGGGACTTCTTTTCAGAATATCAGCACAGTCATGCCAACCCCCTGAGATTCAAGTTCTCTAAGCCTGTGGTAGGACAGGCGTTCTCTACATTGTAACGTTGTAACATCAGGTAACTCTGAGGGGAGCGTTTAGGCCACAAGCAGTGCCAGAGCTTCCCTTAGGCACAGGCAAGTTTATCTAGATAAATTGTGTCCTACCAGAAAAAGTTCTTGAGGGTTCTCCAAAAATAAGCATTCAATTAAAAATGGAGGCAGAGGAAAGAGCAGGGGCTTCACATTCAAACAGGACTGAGCTCCATTACCAGCTGGGTGGGCCTCTGCATGTTCCCGTTCCTCTCCACGTCTGTCTCCTCTCATGTAAAATGGCAATATCACTACCTGCCTTGGCAGGGCTACTGCAAAGATGAAATTACAAACTAATGGGCTGTAATTACTGAGTACTTCCTACATGTCAGGCACTATGCTAAGTGCGTTACATCTTATTTAATCTTCACCCTACAAGATAGATACCACTATCCCCATCTTAACCACGGAGAAACTGAGGCTTAAGAGAGTTTAGGTCACTTGCCCAAGGTCATTCAGCTAGCTGGGGCCAGAGTCAAGATGGGTCAGAGTTCAAGCTCTGAAACAGTGCGCTCCAACATCTGCAAAGCCAGGCACATGTGGGTTACTCAGTAAATGTGGTTTCATTACTGTTTTCACTATAGAAGTAACCACTTCCATAGGATTTGACCAGCATTCTCTCTCTCTTTTTAAAACTATTCTTTGATGCCCTGAAATAGCCTCAACAAACAACTTAACTACTAGATACCCCCTTAAGCTCTTGTTCCTTCAGATGGGGAAAGGACACTGAATCACAACACCAATTTTTCAAATCCGTTATAAGACATCCATGTGAGGGAGGGCGAGGTATTTGAAGTCATGCCTCATCTTGGACTTAATATGAAATTTCTGCTAATTCACACAGATTCTTGGCTCAAGTTCTCCTTTTCTGGATATGTTAATATTCAAGTGTTTGTGACTTGCAAACGTTATATATAAACAAGATAAAAGTACTACTGTTTAAGCTTCTGTCTCAGAGGTTACAAAATCCAGTGCCTATAGGAGCCAGACAGGTGAATTAAACGAGAAGAGAGCTAGATGTGAGGCAATAGGGAATGGTGGGGACTGTGGTAAGGTGAAGAGCACTGTTTGAAGAGGGCAGTTTCTTCTCAGCTCCAGCCGATGGCTGTCATGCAGTACAGTGGGCCCAGTGTTGCAAGAGCTTCTGGGTTTTCAAAAGAAACTGGAAATCCAGATTTTTATGTAGAATTTCCTTATACTTAAAAAATCAGCAACTTAAATTTTTTTCATTGCTGTATGTTGGCCAAACCTAACGTCTATAAGCCAGTTTCAGCCCCTAGGTTATCAGTTTGTGACTTCTGCTATAGGAATACCAATGTAATTATAATAGCTACCACCTTTTTGAGCACAGAGAGGTTTAGTAACTTGCCCAGGGTCTCACAACTAGAAATGGGGGAGCTAGGAATTTCTCCCACATCTGTCTTAGTTCAAAGCCTATGCTCTTACACACTACTCTATTTTATCTCTATATAACCTATATATTCCTCTATATGACCTAGGGCAGGAGTCAATATTTTTTCTGTAAAGGGCCAAACTGTAAATATTTTCGGCTTTGCAAACCTTAACGTCGCTGTTGCAACTACCCAGCTGCTGTTGTAATGTAATCAGCCAGAGACAAAATGTAAATGAATGAGTATGGCTGTGTTCCAATAAAACTTTATATACAAATACAAGTGGTGGGCCAGATTTGGCCTGTGGGCAATAGTTTACTAACACCTGTTTTAAGGGAAGAAATGTTATCTTCATCTTATAGCCCCCAAAAGCAAGGTTCAGGAGGGAGGACTTGTCTGAGGCCACATTCTTTGTTAACTGTGACCTAAGCAACACCTTATTGACATTACCAAATAAGTATTCTGTACTTACTGAAAGAAATCTTAATTTTTCTAAAAATATTCCACAATGTACAGTTATCTCCCCTGCCCCCCATACATGGGCAGCAGCTGAAGGCTGCTAACTGAAATGCAAGAGTGTAGAAGAATGTTTACTCCAGAATGAAAATCATCACCTCTGGGTCAGTGTTCCAGCAGCAACCCAGGTAACTAAGGACAGAATGAGTCTACAAAGCATTCTGGAAAGAGGCAGCCCCTACAAGCAAAATCCAGTGCCAGCGCTCTAAATACACACTTGCAGTGCCTCCCCTCAGCCCAGGCACCCCCATGAAGCAATCTAGGCTGTGAGGCAGCTGCCAGAGGCAACGTGATCATTCATTTTCAGACTCTCAGGATGTGCCAAGGGTATAGAAGCCCCAGGTAAGAGAACGAAGTGGACATTTATTTCCTGGTGCCAGAGTCAACCTGCGTCAGCATGAGTATTATTGATTTGAGTGTCAAGTATCAAAAGTCCCAGCAGACCGTGGCGTGGTTACAGGTAAGTGTAGGCCTGTTAACAGGAAGGTCTGGGACCTTGGCCAGCTAGAAATCTCCATTAGCACAGGGAGGGAAGCGTCTATTCAAGGACTTCCAAGGCCATTATATGGCTGAGGTGGGCAGCTGCCTCCTGGGCAGACCACAGTTACAGCAAGCAGAGCTGAAATATGATGGCAGAACAGACCTCAGGGCTTCAGCACACATGGTCAAGGGTAACTAGGGCAGCTCTCTCCTCAGAGGGTTTAGGAGAGTGCAAGGAAATGAGTACGCCCTTGGCCTATACTATGGGCCGGTGACTTCTGCATAACACTATACAATATTCACATATTCACTTTACGAATGACCCCACTGAGGCCCTGTGATGGTTAATTTATTTGTCATCCTGGCAAAGCCATGGTAACCAATTGTTTGGTCAAAACTAGTCTAGATGTCATTGTGAAGGAATTTTTTAGGTGTGATTAGCATTTAACTCAGTAGACTCTGAATAAAGCAGAGTGTTTATTCCATAATGTGGGTGGGCCTCACTCAATCAGTTGCAGGCCTTTAAAGACTGAGGTCCCACTAAAGAAAGAGGGGCTGAGCCTCCAGACTGCCCCAGGGCTCAAGACTGCAACATCAACCCTTCCCTGGCTCTCCAGCCTGCAGTCTGCCCTGCAGGTTTCAGACTTATCAGCCCTGACAATCGGGTGAGCCAGTTCCTTAAAATAAATCCATAAATCTGTATCTTATCCACATCCTAGGCAGACACTGGTGGCGTGACACGGAGCAGAGCCCACCACTGCGCCCACAGCCCAGACAGGGTTACCTTCTTGCGTGGCCGAAGCTTGTCCCGCCATTCCTTCAGGTTCTGGTTATGGCTTTCATCCAGGGCCTTCAGCTTCTGGGTCTCATGCTCTACCAGGAGGTGACACTTTTCATTCTGGAACATATTCCAGGAAGTACAGGTAAAGAGCACAAAGGGCTGAGACAAATGTAAACATTTCTACAAAGAATTAACATTTTTTATAATCATCATTTTTAATTCCTACAGAATATCCCACAGTATGGTTTATCTGATTTATTTAAACATTCCCCTATTGTTAGCCACTTAGGTTGCTCTTAATCTTCACTGTTATAAACAGTATTGTGTTAAACATATATAGAGTGTACTTAATTGCGTCTCCCCAAAATCCATACATTGAAGCCCTCATGCCCAATGTGATGGTATTTGGAGATATGGGGCCTTTAGGAGGTGAGGAGGTGAGAGGGTAGGGCCCTCATGGTGGGGTTAGTGCCCTTATAACAAGAGACCGGAGACCTCACATACTGGAGTGCTCCCTCCCTGTCTCTTTCCCTCATCTCCCTCTCCTTTTCTGTCCTCTCTCTCTCTGCCATGTAAGGACACAGCAAGAAGGCATCCATCTGCAAGCCAGAAAGAGAGACTTCACCAGAACCCAACCATGCTGGCAAAGCTGATCATGGATTTCCAGGCTCCAAAACTGTAAGAAAATAAACTTCTGTTGTTTAAGCCACCCAGTCTGTGGTATTTTGTTATGGCAGCGTGAGCTAAGATAAGCCATGTGTATAAATATTTTATATTTATATAAATTATATAATTTTCTGCATCACATGCCATTTCTCCAGGAGAGGCTGTGACAAGGGGTAAGGGCCGTGGACCTGGCTGAGGTTCGCCAGCCTCCCTGTTCTCTCACTGAGGTAAGTGGTCTGCCTCACAAAACTTAACCTGGAACCTCTCACAGGCGAAAGTGGCCATTCCCTGATGATTCCTCACAGGGAATCAGTCTTGTGGTTTATAAGGAGTTTATAAAGCAGGGGGAAAGTGCCTTTATCCTGATACCTCACCCCACTGGACTGCACGAGTACGACCCCTTGGGGGATTTTTATTGGGGGTTTCAAGCCCAAGGGTTCTGGGCATTTAGAAGTTTTCTTGGGTGGGAATAATACTCCTAGCAGCCCTGAGGGCCTCTGGCCTGCCCGGCGCTGGGCTCCCAGCACTCTAAATGGGTTTCCTCACTTCATCCTTGCGGTGACCCCACAAGGCCGGGCTGGGAACACAGGTACAGAAGATAAGTGGCTTGGCTAAAATTCACACAGCAACAAGCTGCAGAGTGCCTACCTGCCAGGCTTCAATACCTGCAGTGTCTCCTCCACACCTCCCTGCCTTTGCAGAAATTGCCAGATGGATCCAATGGCTAAAGAATTTCCTGAGGTCACAGAGGTTTGTGTCAGCCCATCTGTCAGGTATGGCAATGCCTCACTCCACCACAAGGGGCCGCCAAGTACCAGCTCCTGGGCGGGGGCCCCTAGGGTGAAGCAGCCTTGACCGGGAGGGGGAAAACTTGAAGAGGTCAGGGGTCTCCCTAGGGAAAGGGGTCACAAAGGGGCTTGGCAACATCAGGGTACCTCTTCCTGACCTTAGTGGGAAGGCTTTGAGCTTCTCACCATTAAGGATGATGGTAGCTGTAGGTTCCTGTGGATATTTTTTATCATGTTGAGGACGTTCCCCTCTACTCCTAGTTTACTGAGAGCGTTTATCATGAGCAGGTGTCAGCTTCTGTCAAATGCCTTTTCTGTGCCTACTGATGATATGATCATGTAATTTCTCTGCTTTAGCCTGTTGATGTCATGCATTACATTAACTCATGTTCAGATATTGCACCAGCCCTGGGATAAATCCCATCTGGTCATGGTGTATACTTCTTTTTATACATTTTTAAATTCTGTCTGCTAACATTTCATTGGGGATTTGTGCGTCTGTGTTCATGAGAGATACTGGTCTGTAGTTTTCCTCCTTGTCAATGTCTGGTTTTGGTATTAGGGTAACTGGGACACCTTTTCCCAAGACACAGTGATGAGCGAGAAATCCAGCAGCGTGCCTGCTGCCAGGCCACAGGCCTGACGCTTTCAGCTCAGCTCTGTCATCTCATCCACAAAGCCTCGTGTGGGGACGATGGCTCAGGAGGATGACAGGATTTGGCCAACATCACACAGGACGGCAGGATGGAAACCATTCCACCATGAGCTTGTCTGAAAAGACTCGTTCCCTGTCTGTAGGGTCTCCGGGCCCCCAGAGGGCTGTCTGGCTCAGGGGGACTGAGGCGAGCAGGGGCAGGGCAGACGGGCAGCACCTGCAGCTGCTGCAGCTCGCTCATGTTGCTCTCGCACTGTGCCGCCATGTCCCGCGTCTGGTTCTCATGTTTTTGCTGCTGCTGCAGCCGCTCTGACTTCTGCCTCTTCTCCTCCTGCTGGGAGAACTGCAACAGAGAGCAGGTGAGATGCCTCGGCCACAGGCCTGGCTGGGGGCCCACCTCAGCCCTGTCCCAGGGAGACCCCATCTGAGAGGCTGGCTTGTACACAGCCTCAGTGCCCTGACCGCTCAGGCTGTGCCTCCTGTTTGAAGTCCGCTCCCTGAGCTGAGACCCAGCCCCCGCCCTCAGGGAGCCCCCAGATTGGCAACAGCGTGTGTAGCAAGCAGGAATCACAGGAGCCCAAGGCCACCGACTCTATGTCCCGAGCCACATGGCTAACTTGTGAGTGGGGTCTCAGTAGAGGAGAGGAAGGATTTTACCAGCAGAAGGAGCTGCAGGATAGACACCCTGCATGTGACAGGGAATGTACATGAGAAAGCAATGCCAAGCCTCCTCCTCTGTCCACCAGAGGGGGAGTCAGCCTGAGACTGTGGCTTCCATTCATTCCTCCTCCCAACACCCTATGCTGTATCTTTATACTTCTTCAACCATATAAGATTCAGGCCCCACCAAACCTGGATCTGTCCTCGCTCCAGTACATCCCAGGCCCCCCACCTGCTTGATCTTCTCGCGCTGCTCAGCGGCACTGCCCGCTCCATTGATGTGGAGGCTCTTCTTGTACATGGCCATGCGCGTCTTGCCCTCACTCCTCTGGATCTTGGGCAGCCGCGCCTTCTCCTGCTGCTGCCGCACCTTCAGCTGCTCCATCATGCGCTGGTTGTAGCGCTGCATCTGCTCGCGTTCCTGAGGGGGACACCCAGCAAGGGCCGAGGTCAGCTGTGCTCCGGGCACACGGGGGTGGTCAGAGGCCAAGGCTGCCACATGCAACTCAGAAGCACAGGACCCATGTGGTCCAGAATGCTCAGCAGAGCAAGGCTTGCGTCATTTTACATCTACTCTTAAATAACATTTTGTTTTAGATTCTAACCTTCTAAATACCTTCTCACCTAACCAGTGCTGTCACGCTATCCTGAGCTAGTATCTCAAAGCAAAATGTACATTAATGGGATGGGACTGATGACAGATGTCAATTCATATTTTTTAAAGTCTTGGTAAATTTGAATGTTTTCCTTCACCTAACACCTGTTTGTATTTCAAAACTCAGCGTAGGCATCACCTCCCCCAAGAAGCCAGCAAGTCCCCCAACTTCCTAGCCAGGTTGGGCATGTTTATTCCAAGCTGTCACAGCCTCGTGCTGATTTGCAGCACTGCACTTTGGTTAAGAGTTGTAATAACCCACACTAGCTGTGCATCCAGACCTCAGCTTACCTGTCTCATTTCAGTCCCCCAGACTGAAATGAGACAATTACACAGAAGTAGAGGGTGCTCTGGCCACATGGAGAAGGGGCCCTCACCCTGTCTGGGGAGGTTAAGGAAGACTTCCTGGCAGAGATGGTATTTAAGTTGAAATCTAAGAGTATTCTGAGGGACTTCAGACACTACTGCAAAGCTACAGTAATCAAAACAGTAAGGTACTGGTATCAAAACAGACATACAGATCAATGGAACAGAATAGAGAGCCCAGGAATAAACCCACGCACCTATGGTCAATTAATGTTCAACAAAGGAGCAAGACTATAAAGTGGGAAAAAGACAGTCTCTTCAGCAAGTGGTGCTGGGAAAGTTGGGCAGCTGCACGTAAATCAGTGAAGTTAGAACACACCCTTATGCCATGCACAAAAATAAACTCAAAATGGCTTAAAGACTTAAACATAAGACATGACACCATAAAACTCCAAAACAGAACACAGGCAAAACATTCTCTGACATAAATCGTACCAATGTTTTCTTAGGTCAGTCTCCCAAGACAATAGAAATAAAAACAAAAACAAACGGGACCTAATCAAACCTACAAGCTTTTGCACAGCAAAAGAACCCATTAAAAACAAAACAAAAAACAAAAAAACCAAAGACACCTTACAGAATGGGAGAAAATATTTGCAAATGATGCAACCAACAAGGGCTTAATCTCCAAAATATACAAACAGCTCATACAACTTCACAGAAAAACAAACAACCCAATCAGAAATGGGCAGAAGACCTTAATAGACATTGCTCCAAAGAAGACATACAGATGGCCAGTAGGCACATGAAGAGATGCTCAACATCACTAATTATTACAGAAATGCAAATAAAAACTACAGTGAGGTACCACCTCAAACCAATCAGAATGGTCATCATTGAAAGTCTACAAATAACAAATGCTGGAGAGGGTGTGGAGAAAAGTGAACCCTCCTTCACTGTTAGTGGGAATGTAAATTGGTGCAGCCACTATGCAAAACAGTATCGAGGTTCCTCAGAAAACTAAAAATAGAACTATCATATGATCCAGCAATCCCACTCCTGGATATATACCTGGACAACACGATAATTCAAAAAGATACATGCAACCCTATGTTCACAGCAGCACTATTCACAATAGCCAAGACATGGAAACAGCCTAAATGTCCATCAACAGATGAATGGATAAAGAATATGTGATACATATATACAATAGGATGCTACTCAGCCATAAAAAAGAATGAAATAATGCCATTTGTAGCAACATGGATGCAACTAGAGATTATACAAAGTGAAGTAAGTCAAAAAGATAAAGGCAAATACCATGTGATATCACTTATATGTGGAATCTAAAATATGACACAAATGAACCTATCTGCGAAACAGAAATGGACTCACAGACATAGAGAACAGACTTGTGGTTGCCAAGGGGGAGAAGGGGAAGAAGAGGGATGGACTGGGACTTTTGGGTTAGATGCAAACTATTATATTTAGAATGGATAAACAACAAGGTCCTGCTGTGTAGCACAGAGAACTATATCCAGTCTCCTGGGATAAACCATAATGGAAAAGAATATTAAAAAATAACATGTATAACACTTTGCTGAACAGCAGAAATTAGCATGACATTGTAAATCAACTGTATTTCAATTTAAAAAAATATTCTGAGGAAATGCATGGGAAAGAGAAATAAAATGAAAATGGGAAAAAAAGCAGGACAAAAAAAAAAAGGAAAAAAAGTCAGAGAGACATCCATCAGGTGTCAGAGTCAGTGAGGGAGCTGCTCGGGCCATCTGCTTCCCTGCATGGTTTCCCTGATTCCTAGGCCCTGGGTCTGTGGCAGGACACCCCCCAAGAACCTCTCAAGCCTCACGGTGGCCAGCTTGGCTCGTCTCGGGAGCAAGTGATGCCTCATCAAGGGGTGGCCTCACGGCTCTCCCAGGTCTCCCAGTAGCAGCCCCTGCACCCAAGCCAGCAGGAAGCCTCACCTTCTCGTGCTTGCGCACCAGCTCATGCCGCTGGAGGAAGTACTGGTCTTTGAGCTGCTGCTTCACCAGCTGGTGCCTCTCCTGCAGGTGATGCTCCTCCATCTCCCAGAGCGCTGCCTCCCGGTCTGCAGGGGACACGCCACCCAGTGAGGTACAGATGGCCAGAGCCCCACCAGGCCCTCCCCTCCACGCCCAAACCAGGTCTCCTCACACTGTGGCTGAAAACTGTGCCACCTCATTAGACTATGTTGGCTGAGCCAACTCTTCAAAACTTCCAGGGATGACAGCTCCCAGCAGCATGGTACAGCAGGAAGTGTTTGGAGTCAGGAGCCAGAGAAACCAGAGAGCTAGGCTAGAACCCAGCGGCATCGCTGGGATTTGGGATGGACAAAAAATCCTCTCCAGGCCTTGTCTTCCACCTCTGCTAAATGGGCGCAACCATACCATGGAGGGAAAAGTCCTTGGAAGACAGTTTCATGTTCAGTCTACATCACACCTCTGCTTTCCTAATGGGCACATGGGAAGGGCACACATAGAAACCCCATGAAGACAGGACAGCTTCTTGTCACTATGTCCTACCTTGAAAAATAGGTGAGACCCTCCACATCCCATATATGCATTGTTGAAACAACATCTGGCATTTTATCACTGGAAGTCTATTAACCGACCCTGTGCTCAGGACAAGGCAGGGAGCTGGTGTCAAATGGAGAACCTCACACCCTGCAAGATGCAGCTGGTCGTGCTCAGCCCACTGCGAATGTTCAGTTTATTTCACTGCACTCCTATTCCATGAAAGCCAGCATCTACCCAAAGAACACCAGAACAGTGATTTGGCTTCCAAACCAAAATCAGAACCACAGTCCCATAAGTAGGGATGGTTCTTAACAGACCATCACATGATAAGAAAAGGAAACAAGGGCTTTTCTGAAAAATCCATGGCTCTATTCAGAATGTTGGAATACCAAGGACCCCATTTTGCTTGGTCCATATCAAGTACTGAGCAGTTTATACTGTTTAACTGCACTGACCATCAGAGTCCTGGCTGCGGCCCGTGTTATAATAATGAGTCAGAGAGAGCACTTGTATATTAGTCCTGTGTTACATCTTTACAACACACAGGGACCATTAGTTACAAAGCCCACAGGCACAAAACTCCAATTTTCTCCCATCCAGTTGTTTTAAATGCAGTTCAAACAACAGACTTCGAGCCATTTGGAGCCTGCTTGCTTTGCATACCCCATAAAATTGTACCCAACATCTACTAGCCATAGATAAGATAGCCTGGGGAATATATACAGACCCCAAGCCCTGTGCCCTCCAGAGCCCTCTCCCCCAGAGCCTCCCCAGCTGAGCTCCCCTTGCTGAGTGACATGATCCAGATACTTAAGCCCCCTCTCCAATCCCCTTCTTCCCCAGGAGTCCCCCTGCCCTCCTCCCTCTGGATGGTGGCCCACACTGTTGTCTCTGGACAGTCTTATGCTGAGAGGGACTTGCCAGTATGGCAACCAGCCGAAACATGGCCACACTAGGGCAGTTAAGAGCTTGGCTTCAAGATAAGGTCTGCATCCAAGACCCACTCTACCACTCATTAACTGTGCAGCCCTGGCCAAAGAAGAGTCACTCTCCAAGCCTCACTTTCCTTATCTATAAAAATGGAGAAACAGTAGGACCTGCCTTGTAGGGTTAAAGAGAGGATTCAATGTGATTAAGGTATAAGATTAAGCCACGTGGCTTGGCAGAGGAGTGGCTCAATATATGCTGGCTCTCAATACTGCCACCCCACCCCCCACTCCCCAGCCCCGTTAACCCAGCGCACGCACTCACGATTTCCACCCACTCTATATCGCTTCCTTTTTTTTTTCTTTTTCTTTCCTTGACATCTGCAATAATGTCAAATAGTGTTGTTGATAATTAGCATCTCTGCCTCCGTCCTGACTCCAGTGGGGGTTCTCCTCATGTCTCACCATGAAGGCGGATGTTTGGTCTTCGGGTGGAGAAGACCTAGCAGTTCTTCCTTGCCCAGGGCTGGGATGTCCATTCATGGAGATTCTAGGCCAACATGCACCACCCGCTCTCAGGCACCCACCTCGAAGGAGCTCCTGCTTCCTAGCGAGGCACTCACGCTCCTTGTCACAGATCTCCCGCCTGTTGTCGGCCGTGATCCTCTTCATCGCCAGCTCCAGGTCCTCCTTCTGCTTGGCCAGGAAGTCCCGGTCCTATTAAGTATTTAAAATTTTAGGTGTGTTTATGGAATAGTGGTTATTTTTTTTTTTTTAGAGATACATATAGAGATATTTACAGGTAAAATAATGTGATATCTGGGATTTGATTCAAAATGATACAGTAGAGTAGAGGAGTGAGTGGACAGGAGTTGATAATTACTAAGATCAGGTGATGGGTATATGGGGGTTCATTATATTATACCTGTTTCTGCCTATATTTTTAATTTTCCTTAAAGAGTAAAAACTAAAATTTAAATTTAAAAAATTCGGCTACTATATATGAAGTAGATAACCAATAAGGACCTACTGTATAGCACAGAGAACTATACCCAATATTTTCTAATAACCTTTAAGGGAAAAGAATCTGAAAAAGAATATATATGTGTGTGTGTGTAACTGAATCACTATGCTGTACACCTGCAACTGACACATTGTAAATCAACTATACTTCAATAAAAATAACAAATTCAAAAATTAAAAAAAAATTTTTAATAAAAAATTTAAGAAATACATTAAGAAACTAAAAACTCGGGCTAATCTTATCACCCAATACTAGCAACTGGTTTTGGGTGTATCTATATAATTGTATCTACATATGTTGTTGTTTCACAAAAATTATTTTAAAACACTTGAAGAGATATTTGTACACCCACATTCATGGCAGCATTATTCACAATAGTCAAGGGATTGGAAACAACTCAAATGTCCATAAACAGATGAATCGATAAACACAATGTGGGGACTTCCCTGGTGGTGCAGTGGTTGAGAACCCACCTGCCAATGCAGGGGACATGGATTCGATCCCTGGTCCAGGAAAATCCCACATGCTGCAGAGGAACTAAGCCTGCATGCCACAACTACTGAGCCTGCACTCTAGAGCCCAGAAGCCACAACTACTGAGCCCATGTGGTGCAACTACGCAGGACCATGCGCTCTAGGACCCGCGTGCCACAACTACTGAGCCCACATGCTGCAGCTGCTGAAGCCCACGTGCCTAGAGCCCATGCTCAACAAGAGAAGCCATCACACTGAGAAGCCCGCACACCGCAACGAAGAGTAGCCCCTGCTTGCCGCAGCTAGAGAAAGCCCACATGCAGCAACAAAGACCCAACACAGCCAAAATAAATAAATCTTAAACACAATGTGGTATATACAGACAATGAAATATTATTCGGCTCTTCCTTAAAAGGAAGGACATTCTTACACATGCTACAACACAGCTGAATCCTGAGGACACTAAGTGAAATAAACCAGACACAAAAGGACAAATACTGTTATGATTCCACTTCTATGAGGTCATATTCGTAGAGACAGAAAGTAGAATGGTGGTTGCCAGGGACTTGGGGGAGGGTACCATGAGGAGTTACTGTTTAATGGGTACAGAGTTTCCGTTTTGCAAGATGAAGAGTTCTGGAGATGGATCGTAGTGGTGATGGTATGCACAGTAATGTGAAGGTACTTAATAAATACACTGATCTGTACACTTAAAAATGGGTAAGATATAAAATTTTGTCTATTTTACTACAATTTTTAAAATTCAAAAGACCTTTCCATGTCATAATGTAATCTGTCAAAAATAAGTTTTAATGGCTGAAAATATTTTGTGGTAGCTTATCTACCCAATCTATCATAGATTGTTTATAGGTTTTCTTTCTTTCAGATACTGCTGCTCTTCACATTCTGGTAGCTAAATATCCTTGAACCTCTGTGATGATTCATCTTCAAGATTAGTCCTAGAAGCAAAAATTCTAGGCCAAAGGATGTGTACATTTTTGAAGCTCTTGATGCCCTTGCCAGAGTCGCCTCCTAAAAGGGCCAATCTGCTCTCCCTCTGCGAGGACTAGGGCCTGTCTCCCCTACCCTCCCTAACCTTGCACTCTTTTTCTAATCAATCTGTCAAGGGACAGGTTGTAGGAAAGCATGATGGTGTCCTGGAGTCAGACTCAGTTTGAGACCTCGGACCCCACTGTGCAGTGCCACCTCTCTGAGCCTTTGTTTCGTCCTCTGTAAAGGGGGGAAAAAAACAGCACCTACCCTGGTATGCCATGAATGCTAAACCAGATAATATACAAAACATTTGTAATTGTAGACTCTAATTTTCTTTGCATTTGGGGGCAAAGGAAGTGGGACAAAATGAGACCATGAAGTGAAAAGAAGGCTGGGACAGAGGGGACAGTGTCTAGCTGGGAGAGGCTGACAGGAACCAGACCTACAGGGCCTTGAAAGCATGTGAGAAGGCTGATATGATTTTATGGACAAAGTGGGAGCCACTGAAAGTTTTAAGGGCAGAGGGCTGTTGCGGGAGGGTGTCATGATCAGATTTGGAATTTGTATTGATGACACCAACTGCTGTGAGAGAAAGAACTGCAGGGAAACTAGCTGGAAGGCTACTGCAGAAGTCCAGGCAAAAGACAACAATGGCTAGGGGGTCACAGAGATGTTGACAAGTTGATGGATCCAGAAAGAGTCTGGAGATTTAAAAAAAAAAAAAAAAATCCAAGCTTCAAGAAGTAATGAAGGATTGGAGGGAAAAGAAGTGTCAGGAATGACAAGGCTTCTGGCCTGACAACACAATGCAGGGCGGTGTCCCCTGAGAACATGAGAATAGGACCAGGTCCTATTTGGGTTTGATGGCTTTGAGACTCCAAAAGATGCCAAGTGGGCATATGGATATACCGGGTTGGTCAAGGAGATGTGATGTACAAACAACCATAAACGAGGCAGGAGGCACAAAAGACTTTGGGAGAGGTAGATGTTAAAGGTGGTTGGTGTCTCCTGGAAATGGGAGAGCTCACTTCCATCTGGAGTGAGAGCAATCAAGAAAGGCTGCATGGTGGAGGTGATAATAGGAATGATAACCAGGATGGTCTGGATTTAGGTATTCAGAATAAAAGGTGAGTACTTAAGGGGCAGGGCATGGACATAGAGAGGGGCTCTGCATCTCAAACCTGGGACTCCCCAACCCCAATACTTCCCAACTGAGGGACAAGGACTCACGAGAAGCTGTTTTTTCTGCGCATGCTCCTCCATCTTCTGCTTCATGCTCTCCTTCCGCTGCTGCCTGGGGAGCTTCTCCACTTCATTCTTCACCTGCACCAGAGACAACAGAGAATGGCTGGGTCAGGGTACTACCACACACTTCATGTAAAATAAGCCTTCAGTCCCAGAACTCCTAGGTCAGGGAGACTGAAGACGAGGCTCAGCTTTCTAGACACTAGCTCCCACCCCGCTCTCCACCCCCTGACAGATGGCACCTGCTGGCCACCTGTCTGCTGCCGGCTCCAGTTTCCAGACTCCCCCAGAGCAGACAGACGCTAGTTTTGCTGTTTGGTATCCATCCCCCTTCTTCTAATAACAGCACCTCAGTTTCCTTTAGGACAGTGTTTCTCAACCTCTTTTTAAATTGTTGTCCCCTCAGAAGCCCTTTTAGACATTTCTTTTCCTAATTACCCACCCCCTTGAAATATTAATCCCCCAGATATACTGTCAATCTGTTAAACCATTATATCTAAGATGTTTTTAACTCCTTGGTGGGGTGGGGGGAGGATATCACCTCAGTTGAAATGCATGGGTTAAGTTGCTCCCACTCAGTCTCTGAGGTTCAGGTGTGGCTGATGCCCCAACCCCATCTGACCCTAGGCTGGACATATGATCCAGGCTGTCAATCAGTACATTCCATGCCTTGGCATCAGGGATTGGTTCAGAGATGAGTATGTTACCCTTGCTGGACTAGTGAGAGCTTCTGGATGTTTGCTGGAACTACTGGGGAAAGCCACTCTCTGTCGTTTGGGGTTGCTGAGCTGGGAGGATGTAGGCCATGGTGGACCACCCAAAAGGCATCTGCCTGAGACGGAATCAACGTAGGGAAGCAATGTTAAGAGATAAAGAATTCCTGGTGACACTTCTGCCCTCCAGGTCAGAGGCAGGAGTTCTGGGTTTGATGTCTTTGAGACTCCAAAAGATGCCAGGTGGGCAGATGGTAAACTAATAGTGTTCTCAAGCCAGCTGGAACTGGGTTTCTTTTATAACAGAAGAAGAGATTCATGACATTTCACTGTGAGAAAGCTAGAGTTCCTCAGACAGTTTTCTCTGAGTAACCAATACCTTCATGGTTACCTGACACCCCAAAACATGCACTCACTGACAGGTTTCTTAGGAACAGCTAGTGAAGGTAAAAATACTGTCCATGATCAAAAAAAGCATTCCAGGAGAGTTCTGCTTCTAGCATGCTGAGGTAAGGCAATACAGTCTCTCTTTCCTGCTGAATACGATGAAAAACTCTGGATAAAATACAAAGAGCAACTATCTGAGGACTCTGAAAAGTAAACAAAATCAGGTGACTCTGAAAGGGAGTCAAAACTTACAGAAGGGGCTGGTATAGAGGGTGAGTTTCCTGGGTTTTTTTTTTTCCTTTTGCTCTCCTGGCTTTGCCCTAGTCCTAGGCAGTGATGTAGTGAAAAGGTGGCTAAAACTGTAAGAAATGTTATGTTTCTGGCCAGAGAATCAGGCAATGGTCAATAAGATTAATAAACCTTTAGTCAGATTGACAGGGAAGAAGAGAAGGAAAAGGAGGAGGGAGAGGAAGAGGATACTACCACACAAATTACCAGTATGAAGAGTGAAAGAGAAATCACTACAGATCCTACAGTCATTAAAAGGATACAAAGGGAATACTATGCACAGCTTTATGTCAATAAATTCAGCAACTCAGGTGAAACAGACAAATTCCTTGAAAGAAAGTACCAAAGCTCATTCAAGAAGACAGAGATAACTAAAACCAGAGTAACATTAAAAGAAAACCACAGACCAATATCCTTTTCATAAATAGACTCAAAAAAGTCCTCAACAAAATATTAGCAAATTCAATCTAGTAATATATGAAAAGGAGAATACATAATGACCAAGTGGGCTTTATCCCAGGAATATAAAGCTCATTCAATATTTGAAAATCAAGCAATACAATTCACAATATCAATAGACTAAAGAAGAAAAACTATGATCACATCAGTATAGGAAAACCATTTGACAAAATTCAACATCCATTCATGACAAAATCTGTTAGCAAACTAGGAATAGAAGGAAACTTCCTTAATCTGAAAAAGGGCATCTACAAAAAAACCCTAATGCTAACATCATACTTAACTATGAAATACTGTTTTCCCCTTAAGACTGGGAACAAGGCAAAGATGTCCACTTTACTATTCCTGTTTAACATCCCCCTAGAGGTCCTTGCCAGCACAATAAAGCAAGAAAAAGAAACAAAAAACATCCAGATTAAAAAGTAAGAAATAGGAGAAACAAGGTCTTACTGTATGGCACAGGGAACTGTGTTCAATATCCTGTGATAAACCATATGGAAAAGAATATATATAACTGAGTCACTTTGCTATACAGCAGAAATAAACACAACAGTAAATCAACATTACAATAAAATCTTTAAAAATAAAAAGAAATAAAACTCTATTTGCAACATTATTGTCTATGTAGAAAATCCCAAGAAGTCTTTTTTTTAAGAAGTCCTAGAACTGATAAGTGAGAACAATACACAAGATCAATATACCAGTATTTGTCTACACACTAGCACTGACATTAGAAATTGACATTAAAGAATAGTATCTTGTATAATAGCAGAGAAAAAGAAGTAAATATAACTCTAACAAAATATGTGCTGAATCTGTATGCTGAAAACTATAAAACACTAAGGAAAGATGTCAAAGGAGACCTAAATAAATGGAGAGATATTGTGTTCGTGGAAAGACTCAGTATCGTTCAGATTCCATTCTCCGTAAACTGATCCAAGGATTCAACTCAATCTCAATCAAAAATCCCAGCAGACGTTTTTACAGAAATCAACAAGGTGATTCTAAGATATATATGGATAGGCAAAGGAACTAGAAGGGCCAAAACAATTCTGAAGGAAAAAAAAAAAAGGAACAAAGTTGGAGAACTCACACTACCTGATTTCAAGACTTACTATAAAAATATATTTATCAAAACATTGTAGAATTGGTAAAAGATAGACAAATAGATCAATGGAACAGCATAGAGAGTTCAGTTATAGAGACACACATATATACAGTCAATTGATTTTGCTTAAAGGTGCAAAGGCAAATCAAAGGAGAAAGGCTAGTCTTTTCAGCAAATGGTGCTAGGCAACTGGACATCCATAGGCAAAAACAACAATAATAATAGTGAACCTCACCCATACATCTAACGTAAAACCTAACATTGTAAAACATCTAAAAGAAAACATGACCTTCAGTTATGCAAAGATTTCTCAGATATGCCACAATCCCTGAAAGAAAAAATGATAAGCTGGACTTAACCAAAATTAAATACTTCTGCTTTATGCAAGACACTGTTAGGAGAATCAAACGACAAGCCACAGACTGTAAGCCAACATTTGCAAAATATATAACTGACAAAGGACTTGTATTTAGAATGTAAAAAGAACTGTCAGAGACTTCCTAGGTGGCACAGTGGGTAAGAATCCACCTGCTAATGCAGGGGACACAGGTTCAATCCCTGCCCCAGGAAGATCCCACGTGCCGCGGAGCAACTAGGCCCATGTGCCACAACTATTGAGCCTGCACTCAAGAGCCCGTGAGCCACAACTATTAAGCCCATGTGCCGCAGCTACTGAAGCCCACGCACCTAGATCCCGTGCTCCACAGCAAGAGAAGCCACGGCAATGAGGAGCCCATGTACCACAATGAAGAGTAGCCCCCGCTCTCCGCAACTAGAGAAAGGCCATGTGCAGCAACAAAGACCCAACACAGCCAATAAAAATAAATAAATAAATTTATTTATTTATTAAAAAAAAAAACTCAGAATTCAGTAATAAAAAAACAAATCACCCAGTTAAATAAATGGGCAAAGTTGTATAAACAGGTACCTCACCAAGAAAGATATATAGATAGCAAATAAGCACATGAACAGACAATCAACATTAGTCATTAATGAAATGCAAATAAAAAGCCACAACTGAGATACCATTTCCTATCAGAATGGCTAAAAATAGAAAAAATAAAACTGATAATATTGGGTGGGCCGAAAAGTGCCTTTGGTTTTTCAAGTAAAAATAAGACACATTTTTCATTTTCACCAAGAACTTTATTAAACAACATATTCACTCTTTTGTTCCACCACCACCTGCCATTTTTCAGGCAACTTCATAATTTCATCTTCCCAAAATTTTTTATCTTTTTGAGCAAAGAACTGCCTTTTACAGTCTTCCAGGGAATTGAAATTTTTTCCAGTAAGAGAATTTTGTAAAGACCGAAATACATGGAAATTCTAAGGTGCAATGTCTGGTGAATATGACGGATGAATCAGAACTTCCCAGCCAAGCTGTAACAGTTTTGCTCGGTCATCAAAAAAACATGCGGTCTTGCATTATCCTGATGGAAAATTATGCATTTTCTGTTGACTCACTCTGGACAGTTTTGTCAACTGTGCTTTCAGTTTGTTTAATTGGGAGCAGTACTTGTTGGAATTAATCATTTGGTTTTCCAGAAGGAGCTCATAACAAAGGACTCCCTTCCAATCCCACCATATACACATCACCTTCTTTGGATGAAGACTGGACTTTGGAGTGGTTGGTGGTAGTTCATTTCACTTGCCCCACAATCTCTTCCATTCCACATTGTTGTACAGTATCCACTGTTCATCCCCCATCACAATTTGTTTTAAAAATGTAAACATCTTTGGGACTTCCCTGGTGGTGCAGTTGTTAAGAATCCGCCTGCCAATGCAGGGGACGTGGGTTCGATCCCTGGTCCAGGAAGATCCCACATGCCGTGGAGCACATGGAGCACTAAGCCTTCGGGCCAACTACTGAAGCCCACGCGCCTAGAGCCCGTGCTCTGCAACAAGAGAAGCCACCACAATGAGAAGCCCGAGCACTGAAACAAAGAGAAGCCCCCACTCACCGCAACTAGAGAAAGCCCACGTGCAGCAAGGAAGACCCAACACAGCTATATATAAATAAATTTATTTTTTTAAAAAAAGGAACATTTTCATTACGTTTCAGTAGAGAATTGCATGCAGAAATGTGGTCGAGAAGGTTTTTTTCACTTAACTTATGTGAAACCCAAACATCAAAGTGATTCACACAACCAAGCTGGTACAAATGATTGTCAACGCTTGATTTGGATATTTTAAATATGCCGGCTATCTCTCACGTGGTATAACGTTGATTGTTCTCAATTATTGTTTTGATTTGATCGCCATCAACTTCAACTGGTCTACCCGACCATGGAGCATCATCCTGTGAGAAATCTCCAGCACGAGACTTCGCAAACCACTTCTGACACACTTGATCAGTCACAGCATCTTCTCCACACACTGCACAAATCTTTTTGGGTATTTCAGTTGCATTTTTACCGTTCTTGAAATCATAAAGCACAATATGCCAAAAACGTTGCTTTTTTCTTCAATCTTCAATATTAAAATGGCTACACAAAAATTCACCGATTTTGATTTTTTTCAATGCATGCTGATATGACAGCTGTCACATACAGTCTAACAAAATTGTTTTGAAAGAAGTTAAAGACAACTAAGTGCTACTAGAGTCATCTTACAGAAAAAAGTGAATGAACCTTTTGGTCCACCCAATACCAAGTGCTGGTGAGGATATGGAGCAACTGGAACTCTCGCATATTGTCTTAGAGGTGTAAAATAATACAGACCCTTTTGGAAAAGTTTGGCAGCCTCTCCTAAAGTTCAACATACACTTATCATCTTACTCCAAAATCCTACCAGCTAATCTTTATCATCTCTTCCTCTAAATCTTGGGTGTTTTCTTTCATGGTTTTAGGTTTGTAATCAGAATCCTGCCCCTTTGTTCTTTAGATTTAACGGTCTTGGATTAGGGTTTCTCTCAGGCTTGCCACTATTCACTTTTGGAGCCGGGTAATTCTTTGTTGTGGGGGTTGTCCTGTGCACTATAGGATGTTAATAGCATCTCTGGCCCCTACCCACTAGACGCTGTGGGTTGAGACAACCAAAAATGTTTCTAAACATTGCCAAATGTCCCCTGAGGAGCAAGAGTCCCTGGTTGAGAATCACTGTCTTAGAAATCCTCACAAAATACCCCAAAAATGTCATCTGTGCCACTTCACCTTCCATATGCGAGGGCTCCCTTGGATCTATGGTATGTAACCATAATTCACCACACGTCTGGTGTTTGTCAAAATGCCATTAATAGCCCTATTCAAGGCATCGTACAATTGAAAGGATCCATTAGCTTAGAAGTGTGCTTTTCAAGCTTGATGATGTGGTTTTCCAGGACAGAAGATGAGAAACAGCAGTTTAGAAAAGGGTCTGGAGGTTTCTGCTAAAGGCACTGAAAACAGTAAGAAGTGTTACACCACTGACAATGAAGGGAGAAAGCAAAGAACATTTAGAGTAGAGTCACATGGCACTACCTAGCAAAGGGGCACCTGGACCTACTCATAAGTAACCCCTGAGGACAGGGATGTACCAGCACTCTGGCTGAGGTCTACAAAGAGAGGCTGTCTCATACATGTCAGAAATCCTGCTTTTTGGTCCAACCGCACATCTCTGGAACAGTCCCTGGACTTGTTTCCCATTTTCTCATCAGAAAACATTATCTGGCTTTTAACTAAAATTTTTAGGGAAGGCCAGGAATATAATTCTGTGATGTTATAGAGATCCAAACTATTTAAGAAATAGTTAAATTATGTTTAATGAGTTTTGCCTAGGAAGGCTGGAAAACAAAGAGCTCTGGAAAGACTTCCTTCAAGACTGAGTTTGTTTTCAAATTTAGGTGATCTATGAAGTAAGTTACAATTGTCAACTGAGTTTCTCGTGGATGTTAAATGTGTCTACGGGGACTGAGGAGCAGACCATCCATTTCATTCTCATAGAAGACATTTATTATACATTTATTATATTTCTATACGTAGACACACACAGCACTAGATTCAGGTAATTACTTGAAACAATGAAGAAGAAATATGTCCCCATTCAACTAGCTTACTAATAATGATGTGTCCCATATGCATACCTCCTAAGTGCAAGAAGGTCATTAGCATGATCTATATTTCATAACAATTGCTATAACCATGAAAGAGGTCCCATATGGCATCTCAAGTTTTACCCGCTGTTATTTTTGTATGTTTTCTATTCCTGAGATCAAATCATGACTGGCTTTCTCACATTCAGTGGGAGGGTGAACTCTTCCTTGCTCTGAACTGGTTAAAGAAAAGTCCACGTGGGTCTGTATATGGTCTTCCTCTCTAGGAAGACAACATGTGGATTTCTCTGGTGCAGCACTGGGCTGGCTAATACTTTTGCGGGTAGTTCAGAGCCTGCCCACCTGGGGGTCCTACTCATTCCCACTTTTGTGCTTCATCCCTGCTGGTCCATCCTAACCACCAATCCAAGGGCAATGGGCAGGCAGCCTCTACCCAAACCTCCCATTCCTACCTGAGCTTCACCGGCAGCCCTCACACAGATGACCTTTGTGATCAAAGCAAAGCCCTTCCCCGGCCCCCACCAGCAAGAGTCCCCAGACCTTACTTTGGAAACTGAGAACAGCGATAATGGTAAGAATAACCAAAAGGGCCACCACGCATTAAGTGCTGCCTAGGTGCCAGGTGCCTGGCCGGCATTCTGTCATTTAGTCTATATCCAGAACAGCTTCACGAGTGACCCTGTCATTACGTGCTTTCACAGAGGAGACAGAGGCTCAGTGAGTTTAAGCATACTGCCTGAGTTCAGAGTCAGGATTCAAACTCGGGTCTCCCCGACTCCAGGCTCCACACAACCACTTCACTATAGAGCCATCCTAAAAGAACTTGCTTCTCTCTTTACGAGTGGAAGAGACCATCTTCCTCCTTTACTCCCTCTGATAAATAAGTAGCATGTTCTCAAACTTCTCATAACCATGTAACGCCTCCCATATGGACAGCCTCTTCCAACAATGGCGAGTCTGAGGACAGGGGCTGTGCGTGACTCGCTCATCACTGCCTAAGACAGGGGTGGCAGATAGTAGGGGCTCTAAAAATATATACGGGTCAATTAAGTGACAAAACCCCAGCAATGAGCTCTGGGAACCAGAAGCAAACGCAAGCCTGTGCTTTGCCTGGCTCCATCGTGAAACAGATTAAAGCCAGCAACTCTGTTCAATCAGCAGGCCAGCATCCTGCAGCGAGACTGCCTCATGGGAGGACAGTGACAGGGTCACGGTCCTACCAAATGCAAGAAGCCAAAAGCGCAAAGAGGTCAAGCTTTTTCTTTCCATGAAAACTTTTTGAAGAAAAACACCCAGGGAAAAGGAAAACTTTAAAAACTGAATCTGAGTAGAAGCCCAAGTACCAGATCCCACGCACTGCCCCAGAATTCACCGACAGGCTTGACAACCCTCCCGGAATCCTGCCGTCAGCGAGAACACCCAGCACTGCTAAAGGTCGGTGCCGGCAAAAGGCAAGGAACTCTGTGGCGACCCCTCACACCTCCCCATCCCAGGCACCCCCTCTGCAGCCTCTTCTTTTTTCCACTCTTACAATCCCCACAACTCCTTCCCCCATCCACACATATGAAGGGTGTGCATACATGATAGGGTGAGGAACCAAGAGGAAACTGAAATCCACTGGCTACTTATTCCGGGGCAGACACTGGGTGCTTTTCATTTAATGTTCAAAATATCTGTGAAGAATGCATGGTTAACAGCTATGAATCAAACAGCAAACTCCTGCCTATGACTCACCTCCCTCCGTGATCTGGCTCCTCTCTACCTGTCTGATTTCATCTCACAGTAATCTAACCAACCACTTCCTAAGCTCTTACCACCCTGACCATTTTTCAGCTCTTTGCAACTCCAAGCTCTTTCCCATACCTCAGGGCCTTTGCATATGCCATTCTACCCTCCTGGAAGCATCCTTTCTTCTGGTCTCAGCCTAAATGTCACGTGCTGATCTCTCCATATCTTCTCTAGTTAACCAGGCCATTTGCTCTCACAGCATGCATGCAATGGGCAAGTGTTTTATCTGATGTTGTGCTTTTTTTTTTCTAGTTTCCCTGGCAATTAACAATTCTTTGAGTGTAGGAACCATATCTATTTTGTTCATCACAGTATCCCTGGCACCTCATATGGTGCCACACATGTAGATACTTGATGCGACAGTAGCTAAATAACTTCACTGTGACAGAAGGTAGCCAGAACTCGGGCAAGAACTTGAAAACATCACTGGCTTGGCTCCAGACCACCACAAGAAAGCGAGCAGCGCAATAAAGCAAGTCACGTGAAATTTTTGGTTTCCCAGTGCATAGAAGAAGTTATGTTTACACTACACTATAGTCTGTTAAGTGTGCATCTGCATTATATCTAAAAAACCCAATTGGATAGAACTTAATTTAAAAATATTTTATTGCTAAAAAAAATGCTAATCATCATCTGAGCCTTCAACGAGTTGTAATCTTTTTGCAAAAGTAACATCAAAGACCACCGACCACAGATCACATAATCATAAAGTCTGAATATGCAAGCATTACCAAAACGTGACACAGAGACAGGAAGTGAGCAAACGCTATTGGAAAAATGGTACAGAAAGACTTGCTTATCGCAGGGTTGCTACAAACTTTCCATTTGTTAAAAAAAAAAAAAAAAACAAGCAAACAAAAAAAACACAGTATCTGCAAAGTGCAATAAAACAAGGTCTGCCTGTAGCTTGTCCAAAGCCCAGCAGTTCGCTTTGAGCCACAGAGCCAAGACTTGGAACCGAGCCTGCCTGCCAAGCCTGTGCTCCCAGCACTGGAGCTGGGGATGTGCTTAGTATGGGCTTCTCCCCTCCGCCCCCCCACATATCTCAGCCCCCTGGCCCATCTCTCAGCAGGAGGTTCAGGACCAGGGTTAAGTTGAGGCACTCGCCTACGGTACAAAAGGGAATGGCCAAGATATATACAATTTTAAAAACTCAAAATTCATGCCAAAAAAAATTATGAACAAAATATCAAATACAGACAGGATCAAGTCCTATCCTTATGGGGCTCAGCCTCATTGCCTCACACTAACCCTGGCCCTGTCGGATCCTGCCTTTATTTTAAATAGCTGATATTCTGTTCATCGTGAATATTTATTTTTCTGGCTGTGCTGCACAGCTTATGGGATCTTAGTTCCCCAACCAGGGATTGAACACAGGCCCTCAGCAGTGAGACCATGGAGTCCTAGCCACTGGACCGCCAGGGAATTCCCCATAATGAATATTTTACACGGATTTTTATTTTAAAACATTGCATCAGAATATTATTTATCTTGATTATGGAGCTTTTTGGCACCTCCTTAAATTCTGTGCCCTAGGCAAGTTGTCTCATCCCAGCCCTGGCCCTGCTCAGCCAGCCAGGGGCCCTAGTTCCCACAGGCAGCCACCGGAGGCCCCTTGGATACACCAGATGTCATGTCCATCACAGTAAAGTCTAGGAGCTGGGCTCTGAGGGCCCTGAGCACCATGGACCACCCTTAGAAGCGGTTCACCTACTGCTCGCATCTGGAGATGGGGAAGCAGCCTGGATTGGCACACCTGCCCCAGGGCTTCTACCCTTCTCGTCCCCCTCCTTCTTCCTGAGAGTTTAAGAAAGAAAGTCTGTCCCAGCTTTCCGCTGTCTGGCTCCACAGGGGGAGGTGTGGGTTGCTCTCTGGGACCCAGATTCCCTTCCCCGGGGCAGGCCGAGAATATGACTCCCTTCCCTTTGTCTCAGGACCATCTACCTCTTTGCCGCCTCCACTTCCCCTTCCAGCTGGCTGAGGAAAGAGGAAGAAGAGGCACATGGGTCCAAACTAGGGGGCTGCTGTTCTGGGAGAAGGGAAAGCAGGGCATAGAGGACGTGTGTGCGCCCACGCAGCACCCACTCCACCTCTGGTGTCAGCATCTCAAGCTCCCCTGAGCTGCCATCCCTTCCTTCCCCCCTGCTCTCTTTCAGCGAGGGCTGCTGAGCTGTGGGGACATACAGGAAGCTGCCTAAGGCCACACGGCGAAGGCCTGCCTGGAACCAAGTCCACACAGAGGAGGGCAGAGCCCAAATGATGGGGCAGGGGCTCCGAATGGCACAGCTGGAGGAGGTGGATGCAGACATCCCTGGACGGGAGCTGTTCAGGTACACAAGCTCCCCCAAATTCCCTCTGTTGCTGACGCCTGGTTGAGTTGGGGTTTTGATCACTCGCAAGTGAGAGGGTCCTAATCCTCCCAGACACCCCTGTTTCCACCCGACACGTATTCACCTCCTTCTTCATCAGCTTGAGCTGCTCCTGGAACTTGGTGTAGTCCCGCTCCTGCTCCAGGCGGATCCGCTTGGCCTCCTCCCGGCGGCGCACAGCATGGTCTTGCTCCATCTTCTCCACTTGCTGCTTTTGCTGACGCTCCAGGTTCTCCAGCTCTGTGTCAAAGTGCTTCTTCTTGGCCTACAAGGAGCAGAAAGGGAAATTCAGGAAAGTCACCTTATACCTGGGAGGGAGACAGGGAAAGCCCAGAGCCCATGCTCAGACCTGGGTTTGTACCCCAGCTCTACCACCTCCACCACCCCTTTGCTGCTGTGTGACCTGAGACAAGTCACTTAACCTCTCTGAGTCTGTTTCCTCACGTGCAAAAGGAAGACCAGACCATCTACTTCGCAGGGTTGTTGCATGGGATGCAAAAAAGTTACGTCCCCTCTAGAGGTCCTCCTGTGTGACTCAGAGGAGCAGCGTGACCTTCATGCAATGCTTGTGTTTATAAGTCAATGCCTAATGAGATCAGGAAACCAGAGGAATTGGGCAATTGTGAATTAGTCTCCAAGCCCAGTCATTCTCACTCTGCAACTTCCACTTAAAAAAAAACATGGAGGCAAGAAGCCCCATCGGGACCCATCTTTTCTCACACTCACATTGACTTCTTGTTCAAAACGCTTGTGCATCTGCTCCAGCTGCAGCTCATGCTTGCTGCTCAGCTGGGTCTGGTTCCGATGCTCTTCTTTCTGGAGCAGCCGAAGCTCTCGGAGTTCCTGGCGCCTGAAGGGTGGAAAGATGTGGACATTTCAGTCAGAAAGTGCCCTCAGTGATCATATAACTCATAGTTAGGGACAATGAAGGCTGGGGCGTGGAGAGGCATCACACAAGTTTGGGGTAGAGGCATGACGAGAATTTAGAACGCAGACTTCATTTGACATTTATTGACAGACAAAACACTAATAACCTTAATATATAAAGAGTGCTTACAAATCAATAAGAAAAACAGCAATATCCTGATTTTTAAAAGCAGCACAGAACATGAACAGACATGAAATAAAAGACAAAATTTTTAAATTACCTATGTGGATATGAAATGCAAATTAAAAACAAGTAACATTTTCATTAAATAGGCAAGAATATAGGGGAAGTTGATACTTTCCTATATTTCTGACATATACAAATTGACACACTTCTGGAGGACAGTACAATAAGTTTCTGCGTTTTGACACAGTAGTTCCACTTCCAGATACTAATTCTAAAGAGATATTCATAGATGCATAGCAGAATGGAATAAGGATATTCATAACAATGTTATTTAGAATAGGACAAAATTGAAAACAAATGTCCATCAATATAGATCTAATTAAATAAAATACATCCATCTGATATAATTTTATACAACCACTAAAAAAATCAAGTTCTAGAAGATACTGAATTACATGGAAAAAAATCTATGAAAAAAATGCAGCAATTCTTTATGAACAGATAGGGATTGACCTGTAAATGAAAAAAGCTGTCGAAGACTGGGCCTATGATGCCACCTACCATCTGGGTGAAAAACAAAAAGGACCATATATGTGTGTGCACATATGCATGTGTGTGTGTACTTTCCTATTTAAACATTGAATGTTTCTGGAAGGATTACACTCTAAAATATCAACACAAGGAGGGAGCAGGATGGCAGGCAGAAAAGTGAGGGAGATTTTTCACTATTTGCCCTCTTTTTGAGTTTTGAACCATGATATTATATTACCTATTCAACGTGTAAATACAATAAAAATTTGACCCAAACGACACAGTGTACCTTCATTTTGTAACACATCTATTGTCAGTGTGTGTATGTGTGTCCTCACAGAAAAAATACTGGTGAGATAAACCCCACTAATTGTGGTTCTTCCTGGCCAAGTCTATTAAAAATTGACATGTATCATTTATGTAATCAGAAAATTTAAAAAAGAAATTAAAATGATGCAGAAAGAACTTGGGCCTCCTGACTGTGAATGGGGGGTTCCCTGGCAGCTTGTGTCCTATTCTAGTCCAGCATCTGCAGACTGCACCACAACCACCCCCATTGCGGGGACTTCCTCACAGCTACCAGGGAACTGCCCACCAACAGCTACAGGAGGAGAGGCCTGCATGTTCTCAGGGGTCAGAGGGACCTTGTTTGAATCTTAGCTCGGCTCACGTTCCAGCTGGGGCCCTCAAGCGGTCGCTCAGTCTTTGCAGGCTCTGTTCCTGCATCTGTAAAATGGGGAGATAATTTCTACCTCTCAGGTTCTTTAAGGTTAAATGAGGTGATACCTGTAGTGCCTGCCTGGCACGTGGCAATCACTGCCCAAGTCGTATCTTCTCCAATGATAACAAGGAAGAAGAGACAAAGGCTGCCCCATCTCTGGGAAAAGCCAGAGACACTTTCTACAGCCACATAAAGAAGCTTCCCTGTGAGCCTCTGCATTTTGGGAAAAGAGAAGGCAGGAAGTGATTTTTGAGATTGTTAACAAAGAAATGGAAACTAACCTTAGAAAACAACTGACAAAAAAATGCACAGAGAAGGTAAGCAGTCAGGTTCTGACATTACCTCCTTGACCCACCTGTGTTCTCACAAGGGAAAGGCAGGCAGAGACAGTCTTAAGATGGAAAGAACCAGCAATTTTAGGCAAAACCAGAAAGAACTCCGATCTAGCAGCCTCAATCTGTGAGAGCGACTATTTGGTGACACTCTTCAAAGGCCTACGTGTGACCCAAGCCTCCAGAGACGCTAGGGTCCAGGTACAACCAGGGACGTGGGCCAGAGCCTGCCACACCCTGCAGCCTGGATTTACAGGATGTGCAGACCTTCAGACCACAGCACGCAAACAAGCAAAGCCTTCGAACCTGGGCAGCACCCACTCCTCTGCTTAGGAGGAAGGTAGGGGCACAGCGCCAGGGCCAGAGGCATTGCTTCCAGATGGGATGTGGTAGATCTGGAATTTCAATCCCAGGAATCTGAACTGGCCAGAGAGGAGATGATGGAAAGGAAACCCAGCCCCTGAGATCTGAAGCTTGAGGAGTACAGGTCACTTTCTAGGTGACCATTAAAACCGAAGGTGTGGATACCGAGCAGGGCCTTGTGGGGCTCCTGGGCACAAAGCCTTTCTGTGTCCCCTATTTCTTTGATTATAGGCAAACAGCCTTCATTCAGCCTCCATGACCTTCCCTGAGTTCCAATGGGCAGATTCAAGCAGTTGTTAATTAGGGAAGGGAGGGGACGCAAGACCAGGGAGACACAGTCACGAGCCGCCTTGCGACAGGTCCTGTTTCCCCAGCAACAATACACACACAGTATCTTTGAGCTATTTTGCAGAAGGCGAAACCCCTCCAGGTGGGAGAAGCTAATGATTAACGATGGCATGCTGCCCACAAGCACGTGGACCCCGGACCCGTCGGCCCTGAAGGTGGATGATGCTGACTCCTGCTTAGCTCACCACCAGCCCATCAGAAGAAGGCAGGACTGTGACTGCCTTGGTCCTTATCGCCTACCCCTGCCCACGAGCCCCGACTATAAGCCCTCTCCCTATTCCCCAGAGAGGGGCACAGTTCCTGAGGTGCTAGCCACTGTGCTCCCCCTTTGCCTGGCAAAGTAATGAAGCTATTCCTTTCCACTCCTCCAAAGCTCTGTCTCCGTATTTCTATTCGGCATCAGTAAACAGAGGCCAGGATTTTCTCGGGGACAGTGCTGTGGGCCAAGAGCAACCATCCCCACCACTCCCCCAGCCACAAGCCTCCCCAGTGCACACAGATGGGGACACCCGTGTGTGTGTGTGTGCGTACGCACATATGCGTGCACGCAGAAACACCACCCATGAAAAGTTTGCATTTTGCCCCCCGCCTACCCCACTCCTAGAGGGGAGACGTGCCCCCAGGCATCCAAAGCTGCTTCTATTCAGCTTTGGAATGTCTATGCTTTTTAAAGATATGAATGTGTCTGATGTGTTAGAAATGTCCTCCAAGCCAGTCATGAATTTAGCCTGCAAAGACCTGGCCTCAAGGGAGATTCGTGGCTCCTAAGCCTTCCTCTGTAACTGAGAAGCCCCCCACCCCCACCCCTGCCCCCCGGCAGCCCCTCCAGGAAGCTTCCTGGTCCAGTGGAAGCCTGGGAGAATCCGCACACAGACAGACCTTCTCACCTGGATGACCTGAGGCAAGTACGTTCCCACCAGAAACAGTCTCCTCATTTACAGAATGGCCGCAATAGGGTCTCCCTGAGGAGGGCTGTCAGGGCGCCCAAGCGCCTTAAACGTGTAAAGATGGTTCCTAGCAAATAGCTTTGCCTCCCACCCTCCTCCTCACACCAGTCCCTCCCAGTTTCACAGGTTTTGCCTGCAAAATGCAGGCTGAATGCAACCACTTCTTCCCTCTGTCTGGCCAGGGTCTCCCTGCATCCCTCTATCAGTCCCACCCCCTCTACGGCCCAGATACAGTAGGGCAGTGGAGCCAGCTTTCAAAAGGGACGTTCCAGCTGGTCACTCTCCAGCTGCTTCACTCCGACTGCACCAGGGATGAAATCCACACTCTTCCGCCTCTGCCTACCGGGGGACATGACCTGGGCCCTGCAGGTCCCGGGGACAGCTCCCCATCCTCTCCCTCCCACCTTATGCTCCACACTCCAGCCCTGCCCTCTCAGGTCCCTACGCAAGCTATGTGGTCACCCCTCAGGCCTTGGCCTTGCCGTTCCCTCGGTGCTCCCCTGGCTCCGCTCGTGGCCAGCTCCTCGCAACCTTCCAGCTCCGCTCAGGAGATTTCCCAGAGCAGCATCCCGTGGCCCAGCCAAGGGGCTCACGTTCCTGTCACCCATTACTCCCTTCACAGCACGCACCACAGTTGGGCATTATCCTGTGTGCTGTTTGTTGGCCCACGAGGTGTAAGGTCTACAAAGACGACAGCCTCAACTACCTGGGTCACCACCATGTCCCCCAACCTGGTGGGGGGTGTGGATACATGGGTGAATGGCTGGCTGGCTGGAGGGGAGGGTGGAGGACTGGGTGGATGGAGGGCTGGGGAGGTGGGTAGATGATGGATGGGTGGGTGGGTGGATGGAAGGGTAGGTGTGTGGAGGGGTCTGTGGACGGAGAGATGGCTGTGTGGATGGATAGATGAATGGATGGGTGGGTAAATGACTGGGGAGACGGGTGGACGGATGGATAGGTGGATGAGTAAATGGAGGTGCGAGTGGATGGAGAGGTGGGTAGGTGGGTGGGTGGATGGGGGGTGGGGGGGTTAGGGAATGCAGGATCTCAAGCAAAGCCAGCTTCCTTTCGTGTCCTTGTTCCTGCACTCGATGCTGTAGACAGACATACAGCTCTTGCAGCAGAAGGACCCACTCCCATCCCTCTCACCGCATCCCCACCCTGGCACTGCCATCGGCGGCCCTTCCCAGGCTTACCTGAGGAATCTCATCTCCTCGTCCTTCTTCTCATCTTCGCTGATGATCTTGGAGGTGGTAATGCTCACCTCCACGCCATCCACCACAAACTTGCGTGTCCTCTTGAGGGTCTTATTGTGCAGCCTTGAGTTCTGGCCAGGGAAGACCATTAGGAAAAACTCAGCATCGCAGCTAAGAATCCACGGGGGATGCAGGGGGTGCGGCCCACAGCCCCAGCCCCTCCAGGTAGGGGACGACTGTCCGTTATCCCCCTCCTGCCTCAAGCTTCTCCACCTGGGGGCCTGAGTGTCTGAGGTCAGGCCCTTGCCTCTCTCTGATCTCGGGCTTCAGACCCTGCCCATCCCCTGCCTGCTGGCTGCCGACACGCTCTCACACACAGGACGTGGCGTCAGAAAGAGCAAGCTGGGTTCCACTCCTCCCTCTACCGCCTCCTGGCTCTGCGACCCTGGGCCAGTCCCCTGTCCTGTCCGAGGCTCAGCTTCCTCAACCTGTCAGAGGAGTTTTCAAAGATGCGATGGGGGTGAGGCGTACAACACCACCTAGCTGGCGGCAAGGGTTCAACACTTGGTATTTATTTCTGACAATTCTTATTGCAGACCATGATCTCTTATCCTCAATGCCAAAATCCAAAGAGCCCGGAAACCAGAGTTCATAACTGCTTTGGCCGCCAAATCTGACCTGATGATTGCTGACTCACTGCGGCCAGAACTCCCGGAGGTATTTAAATATACCCTTTGAAAGTTCTCCATCCTGACTCCGATGAGGCCTGTAGCCCTGCACTGGGGTCACTATGGCATCTCCCCTCTGACCTCTCCACTGGCTTCCGAGGTACTTCCCGGTGCAGCCCAGCCCGGCCTTTCCAACACTGCCCTCAGGGCCTGCCAGCCCAAGAGCACAGGGAGAGCCAGGGTGGCTCCCGGCAGGAGGCCTCCGCCCTCAGAGTCCACGCCGACCCCTGTGCCCACGCAGTCGAGCCCAGCAGACCGTCCGTGGCCCTGAGGTCTGGGTTCCCCGCCCCCGCAGACTCCCACCTCTTCCCATGGCACCTCGCCCAGGAATTCTGGACACTATGGGCCCGGAGAGGTCACCCTGCAGCTCATCTCCCTACAGCACCCAGCTCACGTGTCCCAGGACTCAATTCAAGATGAGTCAGACTAGCAATCAGAAGCGCAGGCTGGCTGGAAGCAAGTGGGGGAGAAAGGAGGCCTGGGCGCAGCCCTCGCGCTACAGCTGCTCCCGGTCACGGGGCCTCTGCCCGGAGGGAACAAGCTCCCCGTCAAATCAAGGGTGCTGACACAGCCACGGACTCGTATCAGAACAGCCAAGTTCCCTGACTCACTGCCAGCCCGCCAACAAAGGAATGTTCTCAACACCTTCGAGAAGAGGCAGGGACCCTGCTCTGGGTGGGTCAACCTTTACTTAAAAAAAAAAAAAAATTACCTTTTTTTTAACCCTTAGTGTCTTTTAAGCAGAGAAGGGACAGAACCCCTGTCCTAAGGAAGGTGATAGGCCCCGATGCTTCTTACACATCAAAGCTGCGGCCGTCTCCACTTGTCCTGGTGACCTGTTAGAACTGTGCTTTCTTTCTGTTCCCGAAGCGAGCTGTACTCCCAGCTGCTTCTCCTTTTGCTCCCTTTCATTTGGCCAGTATTTTTGAGTTTCTGCTATGTGATTTTCACCAAGTAAGTGATGGGGGAAAAAAAAATGCCAAAACTTCCCTAAATTCAGCCTTGATTAGGGATAAGGTCTTCAGTGTGGCCCATCAGGTGACCAATGGTGAGTTCATGAACATCTCACAATTTGTGGGAGCCGACAGGGGACAGGGTCAGCCCTTCCTGAGGACAAGGAGGCCACAGCTCCCATCGCAAGGGCAGAATGGCACGTGGGATTCAGAGTGCAGACTCTGGAGTCTGGACCGCTCCCCACCTCCCACCCGAGCCTCTGTTTGCTGGGCTGTACTTTGGGATGCTGAAGGAGCCTCCTTTATGGTTGCTTTTAAGCACTTTGCAGTGCAGGCCTTGTGCCGAGCTCTCAATCACAGCGGCTACTGTCACTCACAATGCCACCCCCTCCAGAACAGCCACGAGCCAGGAGGACGCCTCAAGCCCACTCCTTTTCATTGAATCAGCAGCTGGACTACCGGGCTGACCCCCAAGTCAGAGAACTTTCACTTCCAGAATTCTCTCTCCCCCATTTTGCCAGGGCCTTTAACCAAACTCAATTTAAATAGAAACCCAAACTGAAATTAAAACCCAAACCAACTGCCTGACGTGACTACATCCCAGACCGATCTCAGATATTTGGGGGATTAAACTACGAATCAAACAAAGAGCTCTTTAAAGAAAAAGCAACTTCCTGAACCACTTAAGATAGAAGGCAGACACCATATACTCTCAAAACCCAAAACTGGGCAGCAGAACATCCTGCAGTCCTCCTGCTCCGAGCCTGTGCACAAGAGGCAGTGTTACCTTGATGGACAGAGAGCCAGTCTCTTTGTTCAGGGACAGGTCAGCTGAGAGGGAGGTGCCGTAGTCCATGCTCTCGGAGGTGGAGAGGCTGCCACAGTCTGAGTCCCTCTTGGAAGGGCCTGGAGCCGCCTGGGCGGGGAGCTCCAGGCTGCCGTTGGCCAGCTTCTCACTGCCCAAGGTCTCCAGGGCGCTGCTGTTGGGACGGCTCTGGCTTGTTTTCTGGGCCCTGCTGGCTGCTGGACTGAGGTCCCCACCCTGGTCAGCGGCTTGCTTCTCCTCGGATACCTGAATCCTGGCATCCATGGACACCGGTCGGGACTTCCGGAGGGGCACGGGCACTGCTAGGCCATTCTCATTTGCAGGGGCCACACCTGGGGGGCTGGTGGTTTGGAGGGGTGTGTCCCCAGAGGGCTGGCTGGGCCCATTCACACTGTCCTCAGGCTGGCTGGGTGGCGGTGGGGTAGAAGGTGACTCTTTGAGGAGCTTGTCGGCATCGAGGCTCAGCTGACTCACGTCAGAGGAGTCCCGAGTGTGGTTCCCCAGAGGCTAGGGAAAAAAACACAGTCAAGGCCATGCTACTGTGTGTCTGAGGCAGGAGTCAGAGAAGCAGTGAGGTTGGAAAGTCAGGTACCCACAAGATGAAGGGGGCCAGGGAGGTATAACAGATATCCCTCTCTAGGAAGCCACAGTCCTCGCCACTCCCTATTGCCTGACCAAGAATAAAATCACTACTTGCTTTGAGGGATACGCATTCCTCCTAGGAGTGGAGGCACCGTGGCCAGCTAGACAGCTCATGCCCTGTCTAAAGGGGTCAGTGGCTACTCTGCTCCAGCCAACTGTGACAACATGGGAAAATGGGTCCCCTGTGACCAGACCTTCCAATTTTCCAAGCCAAGCTGGAATCTGGATTTTTACGTGACATCTCCTGATTTTTAGATGACAACTAATTCAACTTTGTTTTTGATGTGGACTATTTTTAAAGTCTTTATTAAATTTGTTACAATACTGCTCCTGTTTTACGTTTTGGTTTTTTGGCCCCAAGGCATGTGGGATCTTAGCTCCCCGACCAGGGACTGAACCCACACACCCCCTGCATTGGAAGGCTAAGTCTCAACCACTGGACTGCCAGAGAGGTCCCTCAATTTTTTTTAAAAAAAATCACGTAAAGGCCAAGCCAAACCTATCCAGGGGCTAGATTCAGCCGGTTAGCCATTAAGTTTTTTATGTTTTGTTTTTGTTTTTTAGAGTTTTCAGGGATAGAAAATACTGAAAATGTTGCTGTTGCAAAATAGAACATCCACTTCTGTGCATGAAACATAAATGTCCAGCTTAAAGTAACACCCAATTAGCCACCTTCCAGGTCGGGAGTGGACCACTGTCCCAGCCCTGAGACCCCCCCACCTGTGTCCTTCCTCCCTTGACACAATCATTGTCCTCACTTCGATCTCTAAGTGTTACAGGTTAGTGTGTCTGCTTTTAAACTTGATATTAACAGTCATACCATAAGCACCCCCTTGTGCTCTTTTAAACTTGGATATGGAATCTTCCAGAAGCGACTCTAATCCACCTTCTAGTCAATTCCCAGAGCAATGATGGTTCAAAAATTCAGATCTGATCCTGACATCTACACACCAATGCCCAACCCCTGCCTGAAACCCTCACGGCCCCCACTGCCTTCATGACAAAGATCGGCCTCCTGCCTGTGGAGAAACCAGGTGGGACGTGACCACTTTCTGCCTCCTCCCCAACCTGGCTGCCTGCCTCCTCCTGGAACCAGACACACTGCCTCCCCCTCCCACTGTGGTTCTCCCACTCCGAGCCCACAGCTGGCCCTGCCACCTCTCAGCTCAGCCACTTCACCGCTCGAACCTCAGTTTTCCCATCTGTAAAGTGGAGCCTGGGTTCTCCTCTGTCCGAGGTGCAGGGTGCCCAGCACCCAGCAGGGGCTCAGTAAGGGCTGTGATTACTGTGCTGACTCCAGGCATCCTCCTCGGGGCATCTGCTCCCCGTCCTGGTGAGGATTCACCCCAGCTCAGGCTCCTCCCAGGACTGAATTAAACTTGAAGAAGTGCTGTATTGTCCATCCCCAACAGACAAGTCCAGACAACAGACTAGGTCCACAGCACCATCTGGACAGTAAATCTCTCTTCCTGGAGGAGGCTCTCCCCAAATGGCTAGACCAGGGATCTGAAAACGGCAGCTCAGGACAGAATCCAGCCCACAGACATGTTTTGTTTGGCTCAAATGTTTTGTAAAAATTTAAATTAGCATTAATTTAAATTTACACTTAGCCAGGCGCTGAAGCTTGCAGATGGGTTACGAATGTGCCAAGACATGGGTCCCCTGGGCACTCACGGCAGCCAGACGGGGTCTGGGGTGACCAGAGCCCCTCAGCCTCTACATGGGCATTGATCCCCCAGTGTGCTACACACATCCTCATTCTGTGTGTGAGCCACGACGGGAAAAAGGCTGGGAAGCAAAATGAGTCAACTACCAACTTTTAAAAACTGGAAGATCTCATATAAAAATCTGATTCCTGGTCTTCCCTGAACACTTACAGGATTTGGCCCAGACGCCCTGCTGCCTCATTTCGGCCCAGACGCCCTGCTGCCTCATTTCGGCCCACGTGCTGTCTTACATAACCCGTGGCGTGGGTGCCTGTGACCTCTGAGCTGGGGAGACACAGAAGGGAACCCTTCCTGCGCCTCCCAGGCCCCCTCCTCCACCAGCCGAGGCCTGCAGGGATCCCGTCCCTCCCCAGACCCCTGTTCTCACAGGCCTTACAGCGGCGGCATCCACCGAGTCCTCCTCTTCTCCCTCATCCCGGCCGTCTTCAATCTCCTCCATCACTTCAGCCTTGGCCTCGGCCACCAGCTCCCGCAGAGCCTTGTTGCTGGTGATGCTGCTGACGAAGGGGTGCTGATGGGGGCAAGACAGCTGGATTAGAACCACTGTGGGCTGCGTGGGGGGTGGGGTGGGGGGCGCAGCCACGGCTGGGGGAGGGAACCCCCCAGGCGGAGAAGGCCAGTGGCATCCCTGAGCAACACGTGAACATGAACTTGGTCAGGCAGACCCAGAGGCAGCTCAGAAAGTCCTGTGTGTGACGGAAAGAGGGCAAATCCCAGCTCTGCCACTCATCAGCTGTGTGACTCTGAGCAAGTCCCTTTGTCTCTCTGAGCTGCGGGCTCCTCACCTCTGAAGTGGAGACAATAATGCCAAACCCACAGGGATGGCGTGAGAATGGAATGAGATCGTGCACAGGGACGAGCTGAGCCCAAAGCGGGAGCAGAAGTAATGTTTCAGGAGGTTTGTTTGTATATTTGTTAATTTGCTTTTTTTGAAAGGTTTTCACATACCGTTTAAAATATATATATATACATACATACCTATACACACAGACACTTTATTGAGGAATACTTACACACAGTAACGTTCACAAATCATTACACTCAGTGACTTTTTCTCCACCCCCCACCCCTTTTGGGCCGTGCTGTGCAGCATGCGGGATCTTAGTTCCCTGACTAGGGATCAAACCCATGTCCCCTGCATTGGGAGCATGGAGTCTTAACCACTAGACCGCCAGGGAAGTCCCTCAGTTATTTTTTCCATACATACACACCCGGTGTAACCACCACCCTGCTTAAGACACAGAACATTCCCATCACCTCAAGAAGGTCCCCATACCCCTCACAGTCAACCTCACTCCCCACAGCCACCCAGCTCCAGAGACTAGTTTTGCCTGCTCTTAACTTCATCTGAACAGAAGCACAGAGTACGTTCTCTTCTGTGGTTGGCTTTCTTCACTCAACACGAGTTGAGCTGAGGCGATGAGGTTCGCCCATCTTGTTGCGTATGTCGGTAAATTCCTCCTTTTAGATTCCCGTGCAGTATTCTACCGCAGGACTACGTCACTGTTTGTTTATTCTTCCTGCTGCTGATGGCCATTTGTGTTGTTTCCCGTTTGGGGTAACTATTAATAAAGCTGCTATGAACATGCGCATATAGGTCTCAGGGGGGACGTGTGTGTCTGCAAAATCTTGAGGCCAAGTAGTGTATGTTCCATTTCTAGGCATTTACAGAAATGTCACATCTTTAAAAAGTTGAGGGGCTTCCTAGGTGGCGCAGTGGTTGAGAATCTGCCTGCCAATGCAGAGGACACGGGTTCGATCCCTGCTCCAGAAAGATCCCACATGCCACGGAGCAACTAAGCCCGTGCGCCAAAAAAAAAAAAAAAAAAAAAAAAAAGTTGAGGGCTCTTTCACAGACCTTGGAAAACACCAAAGCTTTTAAGGCCTCGGCAGACGATAAATCAGCCTGAAGATCTCCCTGGTACAAGTCTGTCTCTGAGCATCTTGTCCCCAGCACCAGGCTGTGGACAGGGACATTGGATTCCTCAATTCCCCAAACTCACTTGGGGCCACTTAGAAAGGCATTGGTGGGGCTTCCCTGGTGGTGCAGTGGTTAAGAATCCACCTGCCAATGCAGGGGACATGGGTTCGTTTCTTGGGCCAGGAAGATCCCACATGCCGCAGAGCAACTAAGCTCGTATACCACAACTACTGAGCCTGCACTTTAGAGCCTGTGAGCCACAACTATTGAGCCCACATGCCACAACTACTGAAGCTCACATGCCTAGAGCCCCACGCTTGGCAACAAGAGAAGTCACTGCAATGAGAAGCCTGTGCACCGCAACAAAGAGTAGCCCTCGCTCTCCACAACTAAAGAAAGCCTGCATGCAGCAACAAAGACCCAATGCAGCCAATAAATTAATTAATTAATTTTTTTTAAAGTCATTAAGTTGGAATTTTGCTCATTTGAAATTTTCAGGAAGGCTCTGATAAAATTCACTGTTTTTACTGTCAGAAAATTTATCATCAGAAGAACAGTGTCAACAAGATTGCAGGGAAGTACTTAAATGAGTAAAGAGAAAAAATTTCCTAACACCTTGAAAACACATTCACCACTGATAGGTCCACTACACTACAAATCATTCTTATCTGCTTGTTCATTCTTATCTGTTTAGTTCATTTGCGGAAGGCCAGCGGCAACACCCTATTCAGTCTGGGCACCTGACTTTGCACACTGGAAAGCAATACACCTCACTCTTTTTAAAGAGCCCTGTCACTCAGATTCTCCTAAGCCAGCCTGTGTCTCTCTAGTTAGTGCAAACTAGTAGAGGTGTGAAGAATTTCATTTCTTATCTTCCTCTCCCGCACCCCCGTTCATCTATTGATTCACGCTTCAGCCCCACGTGGGGGCCAGTGATGTGCCAGGTGCTAAAATACGGCTGAACAAGCAGACAGGCAAGGTCCCTGGCCTTGGCAGCTTGGGGCTGACAACGTACATGTAACAAAAGGACAAAATCATTTTTCAGATTGGGCGATGGGATGGCGTGAGGCTGGAAGAACATGGGCCTGGGTTGGGGGGGGAGAGGGGGTGTCTGCTTAGATCTTTGGTCAGAGGGGCCTCCTTGGGAGAAGACATTCAAGCTGAGACCTGAGGGGTGTGAAGGGGCCGTCCAGGAAAAGATCTGGGCACAGAGAATTCCAGGCAGGGGGAGCAGCAAGTCCAAGGGCTGCAGCGGAGCAGTGATATAAACAGTTACCCTTTACAGGAGCCACTCTGGGTGCTGAGTGGCTCCAAGACGTCCTGAACGGGACGCTAATGCGGATGTACTAATCGTGGGAGGCAGGAGAGTACAGCAACGAAGATCGCTGGCTCTAGACTCGAGAGCCAGGCTGCCTGGGGTAAAACCCCACTTCCACCAACTTGGGCAAGTCCCTCAACCTCTCTGAGCCTCAGTTTGCTCATCTGCATACTGGGAATAATAGTATGGTTGGTCCCAGCACTGTAGTAAGAGCTCAAAATGTGGCAGGTCGCAGCAGCAGCACCATCACCACCGCCACTGCCATCACCACCGCCACTGCCATCACCACCGCCGCTGCCATCACCACTGTCACCACCGCCGCTGCCATCACCACCACCACCGCCGCCACCATCACCACCGCTGCTGCCATAAACACCATCACCACCACTGCTGCCATCACCGTGTCTTCCATTACTACCACCGCCATATCATCACCACCATCAGCAGCAGCAGAACCACATCAGAAAAGCCTTGAAGCACCAGTTTGCATTCCCGGCCATTCCCACTCCCTCCTGAACCCACAAAGAGCGCGGCTTTTTGGAACTGAGGGTAAGAATCAGATCCGAAAGGTTCCAAGCTTCACATCGCACAACCTCACACATGTGCACTTGAGCAAGAAGTCTCGGGACACTTCACCGCAGTGGCTGAAGCAGATGTAGAAACAAATAATGCAGACACAGGCTTCTGGAAATACCAGGTTTTCATCAAGCCATATCACACACTGACCAAATTAGTGGCTCTTCAGCTTGGCCAGGAGCCTTGCTTTCTGCTCCATGGCCTCCCCTGAGCACCCCGGGGGCTTTAGGAAGTGGAGGGGGAGGAGTGGGGAAGAAAGCCTCTGACAGAGGAGCAGATGAGCAGGGCCATTCCCTTGGACGCCAGGCTCCTGGAATCCCTGGGCAAGCGGGGCTGGTAGATAGGGTAGGCCCTTCTGTGTCTGATTAGGCCCAGAGCACTGTTCTGTAAACTGCTCTGGGACACAAAGCACAGACCACCTCCGCCATTGCAGCAGCTCTGTTACCTCTAGGGATGTGTTTAGAAAAGACGTTTCAACCCCCAAGCTGCCAAGGCCCATTAGAGACAAAGCCTAGCATAGAAGGGCCCAGGACCTTCCCAGGTGGTCAGTGCACGGTGCGCCTGCACAGGGACAGGCTGGTCTGGGTACATGGGTCCCCGGAAAGGTGCTCAGGTACCCCTGTGGAAGACCCGGATCAGAGGGAAACTCAGTCATCGGCTCCTTCAGGAAGAGGAACAGCTGTTCCATGCTATCTCACAGGGAGCCCCAAGATGCCATGGAGCTTGCCAACTGGCACCCGCCTTCCGGCCAGGACCTCTCCTGCCATCTACACAGCCATCATTTCCAAGAACTGGAGCCTAGTTTTCCTTTGTGTGCTTAGAAACCAGCAGCCGGGGTGTCCCACACTCCAAGACTGGCTTTAGAAAATGCCTAATAACACAAGTTTTCAAGTGTCAGCATCCTTCCCTCAATCCTCCTTCCCTGCTAACTTTATTCCATCTCTCTCTCTCTCTCTCTTTCATTCCAAATTTCTCTCCTTCATTCATTCAGAGACGCAACTTACTAGAGTGGTCAAAAGAACAGGCTTTGGAACCAGATGACCAGGATGAGAAATCAGCTCTGTTGCTTATGCGCTGTGTGACCTTGTACAGGCTACTGAACCTCTCTGTGCCTCAGTTTTATCATCTGTTTGACAGAGATCCAAACAGTACCTACTTCACAGGGTTGTTATGAGGATTAAATGATCTAACATTTGCTAAACATTTAGAACAGAACCTGGCATGGAGAAAAGGTTACATAACACTTTGTTAAGTAAAAATAAGCAAATGTATTTAATGAGTACTCGGTTGAAGGCCCTCTCCATAACCAGGCACTGATCTGGATGACTGGGGCACAGCAGTGGAAAAAAACAAAAACAGAAAACCAAAAAAAAACAAACAAAGACTGCTGTCCCCAGGGAGCTGACATGCTAGTCAGGGAGATCAACGATAAACTTACTAAATAAGTTACACACCATAAGTGCTATGCGCCATGGAAAAATGAAAAGCAGGGCAGGGGAAGGAGAATTAGGAATGTGCGGGTGCGGCAGGTCTGCAGTGTTAAATAGGGTACCTGGGGGAGGCCTCACTGAGAAGGTGCCATTTGAGCAATGACTTGAAGAGAGAGAGTCAACCACAGAGGTGACTGGGGGAAGCGCATTCCAGGCACGGTGGACAGCCAGTGCAAAGGCCCTGAGGCTGGACTGTGCCTGGAGTGCCTGAAGAGCAGCAAGGAGACTGGTTGGCTGGGGAAGAGTGAGGGGGCAAGAGAAAGAGAGGTCTGAGGGGTCAACGAGGGGTGGGCAGACCTTGCAGGACCTTGCAGGTTGTCGAGACTCTGGATTTTACCCAGAGGAAGACAGAAGTCATTAAGGTGCTTTGGACCCGGGAGATGTAGGACCTGGTTTTTCCCTCTGGCTGCAATGGAGGTGGTGAGAAGTGGCTGGATTCTGGGTATGTTCTGAAGGGAGGGATAACAGGGTTCTCTAGTAGAATGGATACGCAGTGTGCGAGAATGAGAGGGATTAAGGATGCTTGCGAAGTTTGGGGCCTGACTGCTGGAAAGCTGGGGCTGCCCCCGACTGAGACGGGAAAGCCATCGCTAGAGCATGTTTGGGGAAGGTGCGGGTGCTCAGCTGTGGACGTGTTACGTTTGAGATGCCTATCGACAGCTAAGGGAGGTGGAGGCTAAACAGCTTCATACAAGAGTCTGGGGGCGAGGAGGGCAGTCTGGGCTGCAGGCAGAAATGCGGGCGTCGTGGCAAACTAGACAAGCCCATCAAGGTGCTGGAGGCGGAGGAAAAGGCCCTAGCGCACGTCGCATTAACCGGATGGAGAAAGAGAAGCAGGCAAAGGAGACGGACGAGCGACCAGTGAGAAGGAAGGAAACCAAGAGGGCACGGAGACCTGACGTCAGGCACTGACGAGGGTCCCCTGCGGCTGCTGCTCGGTCCAGCAAGACCAGCACCGAGGCCTCAGCTGACCACCAAGTCCAGAAGGCGCTGAGGGCCTTGACAAGAATGCCGTACTAGAGCGGGGCGGGTGTAAGAGCAAATTCAACAAGTGTATACTGCGCACCGCGTGTGCAGCAGCCAGGATGCTAAAGGGGGCAGGTAGGGACAGAAGCGCCTCCACTCACACACTTCTGTGATGTGAGCGCGACCCCCCTCCTGCAGAGGAGGAAACGGAGGCTCAGAGTGAGGACCACTCGGTTTTCACGCGGGTGAGCCTGATTTCAGAGCCTGGGTTACCACCAAGGGATACGGTCCCAGTGAATACCCGTGCAAGTCAATGAATGGACCATAAACGAGCAGGGGCACACATCAGTCAGCTGAAGGCAGGATGCAGGGAAAGATGAGGGGCCAAGAGGAACCTGAGGGCCGCAGGCAGATGTGAGGACTCACGTGGGCACGTGACCAGCTCTGCAGGGGGTGCTGGAAGGTCAAGGTCTGGGCTAACCTCTGGCCACTCAAAGCCAGGTGACCTCGGCAGCCCGCTTCCCTGCCCCGAGCCTCTGGGTCCTCACCTAAGGTGGTAATAACGCCCCACCCTCCCTAACTCAGAGATGAACAGGCAAGTGGGAAAAGCTGACAGCAGCCTAAGCTCTGAATGGAGCTTTATTCATCTGGAGGGATCTCTCTTTTCTTCTGCAACCCTTCTGTCTTAGTGAAGAGTCCTCTAGCAGGACATTTTTTTCTCAACCACGGAACGGAAATTCCTGGCTCGGACTGAGGCTCCGGGGCTGCCACGAGGGGATGAGGGACAGCTGGTCTCTTCCCAGCAGCATGTCCTGGAGGCCGGATGTATCGGGCCAGGAGGTGCCTGCTCACAGGAAACAATTGGCCCCAAGGAGCTTGGAGCTTTTGCATCTGACAGCGACAGCAGGCCCACCCCACCCCCACCCCTGGCTGGCCTAGCCCAGTCCCTTCCCAACACCACCCCACCAAACACCAGAAAATGAGGCCTCTGGTAACTCCAGATGTGTGCTTTCAAATACAACGCAGAAATCTACAAGGAACAATCGTGACCCCCACCAGACAGACCACATACTGCATCCCCGTTTCTTTCCATTTTTTAATAATTCAATTCCATGCATCAAACATTCACTGCGCACAGCACTTAACAGTTAAGCCAAGTACTTTACAGTATCTTCTCACGTGACCCTGTAAGGGGGGCCTGGCTGTTATCCTCACTTCAGAGTGAGAACAGGGTCACAGAGAGGTTAAGCCCCTCCGGCAGGGTTCCACAGCCAGTAAGCGGCAGAGCTGGGATTTGAACCCAGGACTTTCCAGCCCCGGTCCACACACTTAATCCCTGTGCTGCACAGCCCAGAGGGGTGCACTGTGGCCCAGAGGGCCAACCACAGCCCCAGCGCCTGGCGCACACGTCAGTCAATACTTGGGAGAAGCGGCTGAACGTGAAGTGTATGGTGAAGCGTCTGCCCCCTTTCCTCCCAGCACACACAGGTGGAAGGACCAGAGTGGACAGGGCGTGGAGGGGCAGCCCCCCCACGTCACCCAGGCCTACTTCCTCTCCCTCTGCCAACAGCGTTGGTAGCATGGGGACAGTGATCAGCCGACCTGGAGACGGCCGGGTGGATGGGGCGTGCAGCTTTCCAGACACAGCTACAAACACAGCTGCAAACGCTCCAACACTCACCCCACCCGTTGTGGATGTGCTGACATGAGCCATCGGCCCTGGGCAAGGGAGGGCCACATCTACCTCCATGACTTCAAAAAGCTTCAAGGAAACGGTCATCCACTTCCCCACACGAAGGCCGTTTGGCCAGGTAAGGGGATGCTCCCTGAATCACCTATCATCCCGGCTGGTCTCCCAGATTCTGCACCCAACAGCCAAAGGGACCCTTGTAAGTGTGAGTCAGATGGTGTCCCCCTCCTCCAAACCCTCGCGGGTGCCCCATCACACACCACGTGAAGCCCACCTCCTCCCGAGGCCGTGCAGGACCCTCCACGACCTGGCCCCGCGCTCCTTCGAAAGGCCTGCTTCCACCGTTGGCCTTTCCCTGGGAACCTGGACTGGGGGAGGGTTGCCACCATTAACTGATACGTGGGCCAGCTCTGCCTAAACTGTGCAAGCGATGTGGTCCACGCTGGACACCTGGTGGCCTTCTGGAGCCTGGAACTCGGGTCCGTGCCAGGCAGAGGCTGCCCGCACGGCCAGCCCCCAGCGAAAACCTGGGCCCCGAGTTCGTCCATGTGCCTCCCAGGTAAACAACACGTCATATGTGTCGCCACGAGGCACAGCTGGGGGAACAGCTGACTCCACTGGGAGGGACCCTGGAAGCGCCTGCCTGGCCTCTCCCCTGTGCTTTTGTCTCTGTATCCTTTTGCTGTAATAAGTCATAGTGGAGAGTACGAGTAGATGCTGTGCCCGAGCGTCCTCTGAGGGAAGCACTGAACCTGGGGACACACCCCCTACCGCTCCAACCTCATCTCTAGCCCCGCCCCTGCCCTGTCCTCACCGCGGCTCCCATGCCCTGGCCTCCTGGCTCTCCCAGCTGCACCAATCGTGCCCCCATCCTCGGCCTTCACCCCTGCTCCCGAGCACCACGTGCCTGCCCCCGCCCCCCGCCTCCTCTGGGTTTCTGTGCACAAAGTCTCTCATGTCCTCCTTTTATAGGAGAGCAACCCGTCCCACGACCCCCTCCCCTGTGCTGTTTTCTTTTTCTCCACAGCCCTGCTCTCCACCTGCCACGTGCACTATCGGCTCGTCAGCCGTCCGTCTCCCCCACTAGAAGGTAAGCTCCTTGAGGACGGGGCTCTGCGGGCTTCCTTACCGCCGCCCTCCCCACACAAGGGCTGGCACGTAGCGGGTGCTCGGGGAACATCAGCTGATGAGTGCACTCCATCGCCTGGGCTGAGGGAGGATGACCCCAGCTTCCAGGTCATGGGTGATCTGTCCGCAGGAAGGGCGGAGCAGAAGGGCAGGCGGCCACCCAGGAGAGGGGACCACTCACCTCCAGGAGCTGTGCAGCGCTGGGCCGGGTCTCCGGGTTCTTATCCAGGGCCGTCTTCAGGAAGTCCCGGAACTCCGCAGACCTGGGAGGATAGAAAGGTGGTGGCAGTAAGCCGGGAGCGGGCGACAGCTGAGAAAACTCCCCACAACACCGACTCCACTCTCGCAGGAGGCACGTGCTTCCCAAACACGCCCTTCAAAGGACAAAGGGCGCCTTTATAAGCTAAACAGCGGAGGCGACAGGGCCCTTCAAGATGCCCTTCTTGTCACAGATATCACCAACAGAGGGGACGTGGAAATCAGAGGAGCAGGGACTTGCCTGAGGCCACACAGTGAAACACAGCAGTGCTGGGGTTTGAGCCCCAATTCTCAGCCCAGGGTTGTACCACGTGGCTGCTGGGGCTGCACGGGCTCTTACTCCTGCAGTGGGATCCGGCTTATTTGGGTTACCCGTCTGCTCTGATGGAGACCCGATGTCCAGAGCACAGAGGGAGGAAAGAGCCAGGAGGGCCCAGGGAGCTCAGAAAGGCCTGTAGACCCCCAGGCCCGACCGTGGGGCCTCGCAGGGAAAGCGGAGCCCCGGCCCCCCACCTCCCCGCACCCCGCACCCCAGGTCCGCTGGCCGTGCAGCAGACACCCCCAGGCAGGCCTCCCGGCGCCTCACCACTTAGAAGGCGTGAGCAGCGTGGGCGGCTCCGACTTGGCGATCTTGAGCAGGACCCGCATGGGGTTGAGCTCGTGGTGCGGGGGCTCGATCTGGGCCATCTCAATCAGAGTGATGCCCAGGGACCAGATGTCGGCTTTGTAGTCGTACGGGGTGTCCTTCATGGTCTCACACATCACCACCTCCGGGGCCATCCTGAACCAACCAAGGGACAACAGAGGGCTAAGACCCTGGCCTCCACAGGCGCTTCTCGGAGACTCGGGGTCAAGGACCAGCACAAGCCAACGTCAGGGGGTTGGCGGCACTCCCGAGTCGTGATTTACATTCCTTTGCATCCCACTGGCTTCCTTGCGATGGTTGTCTCACAGAAAGACGCCTTCCAAGCGGCTGCACCGCCAAGTCCTGCTGCAGTTCTGATTCCTACCACGAGATGGCAGCAACAATCCAGAACGCAGGGTCTTGGGGAAGGGGTGGGTGGGGGCGGTGGGGAAGGTACCCAGGAAAAACTGAGGGCGGGAAGGGGGCGAAGAGAACACAACCACAGAGAGAAGGGATGGGAGAGAAAAGGAGAAAGAGGAACAAAAGGGCAGAGAGAGAAAGAAAGTGAGTGATAAGTAAGAAAGGAACTTAACTCCAGGATGGGAAGTAAAACAGAAAGTAGTTAGGTGTGAAACTGGGAGAGGTTTGGGTTTTGGTTTTTGTTTTTTTAAAGTAATAGTTTTGGAAAAGAAAGAAACACAATGGACTGGATAAGTCTGGGGAAATTTCATATAAGCGTAGGAACTGAACGTGTATTTTTCATCTTCACGGCCCCAACCCTAGCCCTGTGCCTGGTAGTCAATCCGTACTTGGTGAATTAATCATGAACCATTTTTCAGGGGTGTCAGTTCTTATGAAAGGAGCATTTTCTATATGCACCATCCCACTTGAGCCTCACAGTAAACCATGACGAAGGTACATGATACCCCTGATTTTACAGGTTAGTAAACTGAAGCACACGAAGCTAAGCAACGTGGCCAAGGTCTCGGCGCCAGTAAGTGGGGCATCTGGGCTCAGACCCAGCAGGCTGACTCGGGAGCCCCTGTCTCTGCCCTCTCTCCTCTAGACCAGCCAGAGGCACCATGGGGAGCTGGAGGTGTAACGTTCAGTCCACCATCATTTCCAGAAGCTACACGACTCACCAGTAAGGCGTTCCTATGAAGGAATCTCGTTTCTGCAGGGTTTTCAGATTCTTGGCAGACACACCAAAGTCAGCTGCAAGACAAGAATCTCAGATAGAGTATTGCATGGACATTCCTCCACCCACAGCCCTGGGGTGTGGACTCAGAGATACATGTTCCAAATCAACTAACAGATGCCATTTTCCATCTAGAAATTAGTGATCATTAAAAAGTAATACCTACTGCTAAAAGAATATATTGAGACATGCACTTTCCTACTTGCTAATAAGAATATAAACTGATGAGGCTTTTAGGAAAGCAGTTTGGCAATAAATAGCAAGAACCTGTAAAATATCCATACTCTTCTGGTGCAGTAATTCCGAATCTAGGAATCTACCTTAATGAAATAATCTTAAATATTAAAAAAAATTATGTGCAACAATGTTCACTGAAGTGCCATCATAATAGAGACAAGTTAAAAACAACCATAACTGCTTAGCTTTCAGGGAGTGATTTTAAAACTTCTCGTATGCAACATATAATAGATTCTGTCTTTTCCAAAAAGAATTTAAAGGACTTCCCTGGTGGTCCAGTGGTTAAGACTCCATGCTCCCAGTGCAGGGGGCCCAGGTTCAATCCCTGGTCAGGGAACTAGATCTCCCATGCATGCCGCAACTGAGTCCACACACCACAACTAAAGGTCCCACATGCCACAACTAAGCTCCCACACGCCGCAACTAAGAGCTGGCGTAGTCAAAATAAATAAATAAATAAATATTTTTTTAAAAATTTAAGATGATGTAGCAAATACACACACACACACACACACACACACAGAGCAAGATGAACTAGGAGAGGTAAGAAAGAAGGTAAAAAGGTAAACAACTGCACAGATTAAGCAAAGTGTGATATACACACACGATGGAATATTTTGTAGTCAAAGTTTCAAAGTATTTTATTCAATATTTTAACATTGAATTATACCCATTAATATTAAATTTTACTATACATTTAATAATGATAATAGGTGAGGGAGATTAAGAGGTACAAACTTCTCGTTACAAAATAAATGAGGCACGGGGATGAGATGCACAGCATGAGGAACATAGCCAATGACCATGTAATACCTTTGTGTGGTGGCAGATGGTGACTAGACGTGTCATGGGGATCATCTGTGATGTCAGAGATACCGATTCACTATGTTGTGCACCAGGAATCAACATGGTGTTGTCAACAACACTCCAAAACAAGCAAACTCACTCACAGAAAAACAGATCAGATGTGCGGGGCTTTGGGGAAGGGGAACTGGAGGAAGGTGGTCCAAAGGTACAAACTTGCAGTTATAAGATGAATCAGTACTAGGGATGTGATGTACAGCATGAGAGTTAGAATTAACACTGCTGGATGTTATATACGACAGTTCAGAGAGTAAATCCTAGGAGTCCTCACCACAAGGAAAAAAATTTTTTTCTTTTCTTTTGTAACCACACAAATGGATGTACACTGAACTTATGGTGATAACCACTTCATGATGTATATAAGTCCAGTCATTATGCTGTAACCTTAAACTGATACAGTGCTGAATGTCAATTGTATCTGAATAAAACGGGAAGTAAAAATAAATTAAAAAATTTAAATAACATATATTTAAGTACTGCAGTAATTAATAGAATGTTAAAATATTTTATAGGTATATCTATATAGGTTAAATGGGGAAGGGAGAGGGTGCATATTGTATGGTCAGAGTTATGCCCTCCCCCTCCCCCCCCAAAAAAGGGCAAAAATATATTTTGAATTATCGGAGGAAATGCACCAGCTTGCTTAAATGGTTGTCTGTGGGTGGTGAGACTAGACGTGGTTCCTTCTATTTTCTGAACTCCTGAAGTTTGCTATGAGAAATGCGTATGACTTTCAGGACTAAAAGAAAATAAATACAATTGCTTTTTACACACACATCCGACACCACCAGTTTTGCTTCACACGCCCACGGCTAAAGGAAGAACCCAGGGCTATGAAGAAGAATCTTCTGCAGTGCTCTGGCCTTCAGGGGCCAAGTTTCATCTTGATTAAAAACTAAACTCAGAAGGAAGCAACACCTTGAGAGAGCTGTCGATGTTCAGTTTGAAGCCTGGCTTTGAGAAACTGCAAAGTTGTTATAACTGCCGGCCACCCCAGGAGCCTCCAACTGGGTCTGGGAGCCACAATCAATCGGGTGCTTCAATCACACTCACAATTTCAAACCAGGAGGAAGCATAACGCTGAGAGACGGGCCTGAACACGAGAGAGCTGCGTTCCAGTCTCGCCCCTTCTGTTTCACCGGCTTCATCCATCTATTCATTCAGGTACTGCCTGGAACCACACACGAGCCAGGGCAGAGAATAGAGTGGGGAAAAAGCAAACTACGTCCTTGCCCTTGGGCAGCTCAAAGTTTAGTGGTGGAGGCAGACAACAACCAGATAAACACCAATGATGTCTATTCACAACCGGGTAAAGGGATGGAAAGATGGGGCTGCGGGACTAGGAGGGTCTACAGCCGGGGATGCGACCTCAGGAGAGCAGGGAAGCGAGGACCTGGAGGAAGTCCAGCCAAGTGCCACCAGGCATTCATTCATTCAACAAATACTAACTGAACATCTACTACGTGACAGGCACTGCTCTAGGCACAGAGATGAACCAAAATCCTCACCCTCATTGGCTTGTTATTCTGGCGGCGGAAACAAGCCCTCCACACCATGTGATTCCCAGTAATGAGAAGGGTCATGCAGGGATAAGGCACGGCAAAAGGACAGAGAGCGCTGGGCGGGTGGGCGGCTATTTTAGACCGGAGGTCAAGGTCTAGGGGAAGATATTTCCAGGCAGAGGAAACGAGCTGGCCGGAGGGCTCAGGGCAGGGCAGCATGGCTGGAAGGGGGTGGACTTGGATAAGGGGGGAGGCAGGCGGGGGCCAGGACAGTTACCAAACCTCTGACCCTCCGTTCCCCCGCCAGTGACACGGGGATGGTGAGACTGTAGAACTACTCTGTACGTTGCAGTGAGGATTACGTGACACACATAAAGCCCTCAGCTCCAAGCTCAGCCCTTGGTAAATGCTCTGTCTTGACGGTGACTATTCCATGGGTACTGGAGCTGGCACCCTCGAGATTCTTAGGTCGGGACAAGGACGCTGCTGCACCAAGACCCCCTCCCGGGAGTGGTCAGGAACGCTGGTCTCTGAGCCTCGGTCAGTGCTAACTGGACCACAGCTTCTCCATCAACTGATGACAGCGCCCACGGGACCGTCTGGCTATTGGGGTTGGGGGGCTGTCGCCTTCCAGGGCGCAAGCAGGGTGCAGGGTGGGATGCAAAAACCGGGAAACCCAGGTGAGAAGCTGGCTCTGCCGCTGACCGCCCTGTGGCCTGGGCAAGCCATCACCCCACCACCGGGCTCCCGGGTGAGAATGGGGAGCCGGGCTCGCCTCCTCCCTGCTGGATCCGCCTGGGCCCCACGTGGGCCTGGCTCCCCTGTAAATATCCCCTGGGGGGGGGCACGCCACCCCAGGACATCTTTGCAGAAGAGTGACTGCCTCACAGACCCAGGGTGAGGCTTCCAGGAGGGAGGCTGGAGCTGGCCACTCCCACACCACAGCACCCACTGGTCCCTTCCGGAGAAGGGAGAGGAAAAGCAGAAACCACCAACCTTCAAAATGACATACAGTTGGTCCCCAGGGCCCTCCCTGAATCAAGCTCTTGCCAGCTTTTTGGGTGGCTGCTACTTCCCCTTCTGGGGACCGGCCAGGAGGGTGGGGCGGCCCCTCCCTGCAGCCCACAAATCTCACACGGTCCCTGGGCAGGGGTGGCCACAGCCGATTGCTCCCTGAATGAAATTTATAAGCCACGTCCCCTGATAGGTAGGTGGCTGCCCTCGGACAATTCAAAGGGGATTTTCACCAGGCAGTCTCTTCTGTTGAAAACATTCCTTTCTCCCCTTTTCCTATTTTAAAACAAGAATCAGAGACAAAGCAGCAGGCAGGTGAGGACCCCATAAACTATCATTTCTATATGGAAAGAGGCCATCTCTGCTTTGCCCACATCAGTATCCCAGCACCACACCTGCCACAGCAAACACTCAACAGGGCTGTCGAATGACCAACAGAATAAATGAAAGGTTGGGAAAAAATGACAAAACTGGGTTTTAAGAAATATGTTTGACAACAATTCTATTTCTGGAAATAAATCCCCCCCAACCAGACTTCAAATATGCATGGCAGCTTCCGAAAGCATTATTCAAAAGAGTGAAAAATTGGAAACAACCTAAGCTGTTGCTGGAGCCTGGTTGGCAGATAGCTCAGTGCATTTGGGCTCACCTGGACCAGGAGATAATATGCAGCCCTTAAAAAGAACGAACTTGCCTTTGTACATACGAACTTGGACGTTTGTCCACAACACGCTGTCCCCACCGTGGTGCTGACAGACCAATGCACAGTGTGGAATGAACAGTATTCCAGTTGTACCTTAAAAGAACGACACACGCACACTGGCGCACATGAAGACGTCCACAAACGTGGAAAGAGAGTCTGAAAGGCTGCACGTCAAACTTAATCGTGACCACCTCCCCAGAGGTGGGATCTTGCTGGGGGTGGTGTACTGAGGGGGGCATACATTTTTTACTATATACACTTTTATTCTTTAAAATGTTTTTGAGAGAGAGTATGCATCGTTTTTATGGTTTGAAAAGCTGCAATGCATGTGGCAAAGTTTGGGGGAGGGGTTGTGGGGTTTTGTTTTTGTTTTTTCTTTTTTAAGTAAAATTCAGTAGGGGGCCAGGATGTGGTGAAAGAACTTCACACTCTGCTGGAAGGTGTGAACTGGCACACTGGCCACAGGTATCGACAAACACCACCTGACACGATGCCCACACCCAACAATCCTATTTCTGAGAATCCCTCTTAAAGGTCTGATTACAGACAGAGATTCACAGACCCGTGAACAAGCTTGCCCATCACCGCACTTGTTAGAGGATAATGTGAGAGAAACCTCACAAGACACCTAAACATCCAACTTTGGGGGTTTCATAGATCAATTATGGTTTGTACACATGACAGAATGAAAGAAAAACATTAAGTAACTGTGTTTCTGAGGAACATTTAGGGATATAGGGAATTATCTGGTATTATTCAATTTTTTTAAAAAGCTGACTGGAAAAAAAAAAAAAATATATATATATATATACACTATGATCCCAATTTTTTTTAAAAAAGTACATGTTAATCTAGGGACTTCCCTGGTGGTGCAGTGGTTAAGAATCCACCTGCCAATGCAGGGGACACGGGTTCATTTCTTGGGCCAGGAAGATCCCACATGCCTTGGAGCAACTAAGCCCATGCGCCACAACTACTGAGCCTGCACTCCAGAGCCCGCGAGCCACAGCTATGGAAGCCCGAGTGCCACAACTACTGAGCTCACATGCCCAGAGCCCACGCTCCGCAACAAGAGAAGCCACCATAGTGAGAAGCCCACGCACCGCAATGATGAGTATCCCCCGCTTGCTGCAACTAGAGAAAGCCCGTGTGCAGCAACAAAGACCCAATGCAGCCAATAAATTAATTATTTTAAAGTACATGTTAATCGAATAAAAACTAATATTTACTGAGCACTTCCCAGGTTGTGCCGTACTACACAAAGAGGCTTAGGCACATCGTTTACCTTCCTCTGCATCTCACTTTGCATCTCATCATCATCTATATTCCTATGTATATCATTTATATCTCTGGCTCTTTGGGGCAGGGAAAATTATCATCCCCATCTTACAGACGAGGACAATAAAGTTGAGACAGGTTAAGTAACTTGCAGATGGTCACCCAGCTCTAAGGACAGATGTGGCGCTAAGTCTTTGGTCTTTACCACTCTCTCGTCGCACCTTCCTGAGCACAGAAAAAAGACTGGAAGGAAGTTGTGCATCCTGGCAAGATGAGACGGGACTTTAATTTCCTTCTTTGTGGGTCTTATTCCTAACTGTCTATAGGACTATATCTACCTATATACTCACTCATATATTCATTTTCTTATTACCAAGGGAAGGCTGCTTATCAAAAATTCAAACATTTACAGAATAAAAAGTCTCCATAATCCTGGCAGAGATAAACACTTATGAGTTTGTTGCACAGAGCTCCAGATTTATTTATAAAAATTAAAATTATATATGTAAATACAAACATTAAAATGATACGCATAGATCATTTTCAGGTATTTGCTATTTTTAAAAATGAAATCAGAACAAACATACTATTTTGCAGCTTGTTTTTTTTCCCCCTTCATAGTATGTATATACATCTTTACAAGAGATTACACCTTTTCTACAACTTGATTTTCAATTGCTGAAGAAGATTTCATTGTATGACAGGACCATAACTTATTTAAATCCTGTACTGGAGTAAACTGGATCATTTCTGATTTCTTGCTGTTACTAATACTGTTGCAATAAGTACCACTGTACATGTCATGCTATACCTGGATAACAGCATGTATTACTTTTATGATGAGAAAATTACGTAACAGTATAAAATGCATTACATACTACACACACACACACACACACACACACGCAGTGAACTGAGAATGTATGAAGATATATAAGAGAATCTCTCATCTGTCCACTTAACTGCAGGCAACCAAAAAATCCAAGATAAGAGGAGCCTTTCCCCAGACAATGCCTGGCCAATTAAAGGCAAACCACTGCCCAACTGTCCTCCTCTCCTGGACCCCCTACCCAGCCTGGGGAGTCCACAGTCCTGCTTCGTCAGGGCTTACCCTTTAATTCTAGCTCTGAGAACCTTCCAGGTGGGCCTCAACCAGGAGCAGAGCCACGTGCCCCAAGAAGTATTTGGAAATGAATGGGGGCGGTCAGGTTACCACAACAAGACACAGTGATGCTACCATTTAGTGAGAAGGAGCCAGGGACTCCGCCACCTCCTTGCATGGCAAAAGCTGTCCCATCCAAAATGCTGGCAGTGGCCCTGTGGGCAAACACTAGCCACAGCCCTCATGGTGCAGAAAGAAAATGTGAACCCTCTCTAGAGGGTTTGGGGCCTGCTGAAACTAGGGTGCGGATGGGAGAATCAAAGGCTCCCAACCCCGGCCTCAGAATCCCAGGGCCTTCCATCCTTACAGCAGCCTGACGCACACCTGGGCTCAAAAGAGGGAGGCTCCCACCAGTCACCCAAGTGACCTCTCTTAATTATCAGGACATCTGCCTTCCCAGGAGCATCATGGAAACAGCACCAGGCAAGGAGGTGAGAAGAGTCTACTGTGATCTGAGATAAATTACTTCATGTTTCTGAGCCTCGGTTTCCTCATCTATTAAATGGGGGTCATAGTATGCAACCAAGTGTGAGACTGAAAGAACTGCTCTATTTTTCTGTTTCTGTTTTTATTTCCTTTTGTTTTTTAGGCAACCAGATACATGTGACCACCAAGAAGGGCTTTGTTTTCCCATTCATTCCCCTATGTCTTCAGCCTCCTACCCCACTGCCTTCATCAACTCTCTTTTCTCCCCCATAACCCTGCAGTTTTCTGGTAGTTTCTCTCTCTCTCTCGCTCTCTCTCTCTCTCAACTTCAATTGCAAATTCAGTCCTTTGTTCCTGCTTTGCATCCATTTCTGCCTCACTCACTCCCTCTTCTGGGTCTCCATTACTCCAACAGGCTGTGCCAGTCTACCGTGGACAGCAGTCTGTTTTTTCTGGCAAGTCCAAATCTTTTCTCCTGGAAAACCACCTCGCCCACCCCCAAATCACACTGTTCCACGAGGGCGAGGAGAGGAGGGGTAGGCTTCCATATTGCTACATGATCCTGCCCCCACTCTCAGAGACTGACTATAAGCTGGGCCAATCAGAGAAGCCCTCCTTACTGGGCCTCCCTGATTGGTCCAGGAATCTGCACCTGAGCCACACTGGGCCAATCCGAGCTCTTCACTGGGATTACCGAGTCTGAGACCTGAAATGATGAGGTCCAGGTCATCCTGCAGGAGGTGATGCTGGGAAAAGTAAAACTAAACCAGAAGCTGTGTGTGAGGCGTGGGACTGAGAGCCTAACTGACATGCACAGAAAGGCAGAGATCACAGTCCTGGCAGCGTTGTTTTCCAAGGTCCAACTAACCTCCATATCCAGCTGCATGTCTTCCCTAAAACGGTTCCATATACCATATATACACATTCTCCTGTCTGCCTTAAGTAACATGAGACCAGTTTTTATTGTCTGCCACCTAAAGAGTCTAAGGAGGGTAGTGGTTAAGCACATGGCCTCTGAAGCCAGATGTACTGGTCTAAACCCCAGTTGTTCCTCTTACTAGAGTGTGATTTTACATAAATTAATTAACCTCTCTAGGTGCCAGATCCTTCCCCTGTAAAATGTTATCAGTAGTCTGACGATTCAATGAATTACATATTAAACACCGGCTCAGTGCCTGGTAGCCACAGTGAAAGAAACAGGACCCCAGCCTGCTGGCAGCAGCAAATAGAAATTCTGGGTCAGGGTCAAGGTTGGGGTGAGAGGCAGGTGACTGGTTCCTGCCAGGCCCATCTGTCGGGCCTCCTGATATTCGGGGGGGGGGGGGCCTTTGGGAATTAGGGATCCTGCAGTACCATAAACTGATAAAGTAAAGGCCACAGTGGACATTACTATTTACTGAGCACCTACTATATGCCAGCCTCTGTGTTACACACTTTGATTTTTAGGCCAGTTCAGACCTCTTCTCGGAACTTGAAAGACCCCAAAAGTTGTGAAATTCACTTCCGATCTGCAGAGAAGCACCTCTGGGGAGAGGAACACGGGTTCTTTGGAAAATGGAGAACATTCCTTCTCACGACAGCTACTGTGAGACACACCTCAGCCTGGGAAAGAAAACATTTTCCAGGCCTCCCTGATGGGCTGGGCACCTATAGATGCTTTGCATATATTGTCTCATTAAATCATCATACCAATTCCACGAGGTAAGAACTACTAGCCCGCTCTGTTTAAGAAAACTAATGTTCAAAAGGGTTAGGTGACTTATCCAAGGCCAAGGGCAGATTCAGGACAAGAACACAGATCTTTGGACCTCAGAGTCCTCACCCCACTTTATATCTGAATGGTCTCTGGCAGCAGACACTCTTCCTTTCTCTTTCTGCACAAACGGATTCCCACCAGCCATGGAGAACTGCTTCACACCCACACAGACCTGGAACGTGTGCTCTGCTTGGCAACTATGGAATGAATCTCAGAGAAGGTTGAAATCCTAGACAGAAGTAAACAAGTAACACAAGGGAGAAGCAAAATGCGTAGCAGCAGAGAGGGACAGAGCCCTCAGCCTCCCTGTGACAGTACTTTGTATGTCAGCCCACTGATCACAACAACCCTGTGAGGAGGTTGTGTTGTCACACCCACTGCACAGATGAAAAGACTGAGGCCTGAATCGTTAAATGTGTTTGTCCAGCTCGGCAGTGGCAGAGCCAGGATCTGAACCAGGCTTGTCTGGGTCTAGGGCCCACGCTTTGCTCAGCTCACCCTGCTACTTTCTGTTTATTCCCACTCCATCAAGAGGCACAAACAGTGTCTCCAATGAGGTGACACTTCTGCCTAGGAGAAAGTCTGCTGAGCAGTTCTCTTACGCAGCCCTGAGTTGTGTAAGGACATGCAGGGGGGTGGGGGTGCCTCCAGGGGCCCCAGACGGTCCCAGGGACCGAGGAAGAAGCAGACAGACTGCCACCCCGTCTCCCAGGCCTCCTCCACTGCTTCACCAAGCTGCAGATTCCAGGCCCCAGGGGGAAGGAGGATTTTCCAAAACAAAATATCAGGCCTCAGCAGGCATCCATAGCACGGCTCCCAGGGCCCAGCGGGCCCAGCGGTAACTGTGTAAATACGCGCACATTCAACTCTCCCTGATCTTTTCTTCCTCCTTAATTGGCTTCCTGGTTTTCTCAACTGCAGCTGCCAAGTCATCTGGAAAGCTGATGCCCCCATCTGCTTCTGTCCCACCTCTGCCGGGTTCCGAGCGGGATTCTGGAATCAGCCCGTCTCAGCCCGAGACTGCCGGGCCCTCCCTTCATCCCCGTCCCCACCCCGCTTCCCTGCACTGCCGAGCCCCTCAGGCTGCTCCTGCCTCCTCCATCTGATATGTTCTCGAAGGCTGAGCAGAAGTTTTGCCTTGAAGTCCCCAGAGCATACGAGACTCTTCTGTCCCCAGATTCTCCCTGACTTGGCCCTTCCCTGGCCACCTCCCTCCCTCCTTGATAGAGCCAGTCCACTGGCAGCTGGAGTCGGGGAGACCAAGTCCAGATCCTGCTGCTTCTCTCCCACCATGGACCGATCCCGGGCATCTCATTCCACTGTGGGCCTCAGGGTCCTCACCTGCGATGCGTACAGTCCCCCTCCCCTCCCCTAAGTGTCCTCAGGAGTGCTGACTCAGCGAGATGACATCTAGAAAGCGCCTTGTCTAGCGGCTGGCATTCAGGGGTGCTTCATAAACTCAATACACACGTGTTGTTATTTTTACATCACTGCCCTGAATACCCCGCTGTTTCTCACTCCGTGCCTCTGCCCGCGAGGCTCCCTCTCCTGGACCATCCTGCCCAACCTGGCTTACCTGGCAAGTACCCACCCACCTTTCACAGCTCAGATCAAACTAGCCTCTCACCAAGGCTAAACCTCCAAGCCCTAGACCCAGGTGGGGGATTGGACCACCACTCCCTGAACACTCTCCCCACCCCAGCACCGGCTCCTTCTCCAGCCCTGATGCTCCCACGTGTCTCCCCACAGGCCTGAGAACTCTGCAGGAGGAGGACCGCGGTCTCTGCTCTCCTGCTGTCCCCAGAGCCCAGCACAGAACAGGCCCACACCAGACACTTCACACAACACCAGTAATTACAGCTGGCCTTTCTGGAGAGCTTACTCTCTCTCTCATCTTATAACCAGCATCACAACCCTCTGAGGAAGGATTCATCATCACCCCTGTTATACAGGTGAGGAAATCAAAAGGCAGCAAGGTTAGGTGACATCCCCAAGGTCACAGAGCTGGGGGCAGACGTGGGATTTGAACCCGGGTCCCTCCAAGTCCAGGGTGCATGCTCTTAACCTCTCCAGCTAAGAGAGGAAACAGGAGGAAGGACAGCCACGGGGGACGGCAGCTGAGCCCGGGGCACAGACCCTGCATATCGGGGATTCTGGTCTTCAGCAACAGAGCGGAGTGTGGCCCTGCTCACGTCTGATGTGAGAAACCCCCCATACAGCTCGTTTCAGGACAGAACCAACCCCTCTCTGGACGACAGAGCCTTTCTAACAAGCTCCCAGGTAATGCGGATGCCACCACTGACCAGGCTTTGCTTACTGAGGGTCTAGAGCAGCGGTTCTCAACGTGTGGGCCCCCGGACCAGCAGCTTCAGCTGGGAGCTTATTAGAAACGCAGGTTCTTCAGCCCCACCCCAGACAGAAACGCTGGGGACCGCACCGAGCAATCTGAGAGTTAGGAGCCTTCCAGGGGACTGAGATGCTCTAAATCTGAAAACCCACTGGTCTCGCAACCCTCTTGTGAGACCCAGCCCTCCCCTCCCCCATCGGCTCAAGGCACTCATGGAGTGGGGGGGCCCTGGAACTGAGCATCAGGCTGGGGTCAGCCCTGGCTCTGTCCTCGCCAGATCTGTTACCTGGGACAGGTCCTCGCCCTCTCCGAGCTTCAGAGCCCTCAAAGAGGGAATGTGGCAGCCGTCTTCCAGCCGCAAAGGATGACCCTGATTGTGCTGTACCATTTCTGTTCCAACCCCCATGATTATCCCTGCAGTTCTCAAACAAAGGGGCTCAGCAGTGAGGCAGTTTATCGTGGACATAATTAAAATGTTCCTTAAAGAGACAAAGGTAACCGCTAGAGGAACTACAAATAATGACACTTCTATGTTGGAAGGACAGGGCTGAGGAAGGGGGAGGGGGTGCAGATGAATGAACTATTTAATTATCAGAGGAAGATGTTCGTAGAAAATGGAGTCGAATGTAGTCAAATGATAAACAAGAGAGTCCCATCTCTCTATTCTTAATATCACCCCCTAAATCCTCTCTATCGGCACATCCTTCTACTGATGGGGATGCAGGCAGAGGTATCTGGAATGATAACCAGGGCCAAGGTCTGGATGATGAGACTGGAGGCACGTCCTGGCTTTCCCTTTAAAGCTTCTTGTACTATGGGAATTTTGTATAATAAGCATCTATTATTTTTTCATCAAATGACAAAAATCATTACTTAAAAAACAGCATTAAAGGCATGTATATAACAACAGAGGAGTAAATATGAGAAGAATTAAAAGTGACTGTCTTCAGGGGCGGGAGGGTGGACAAGGAAAGGAGATGATAGGAGCAGAGGACACACATACGTGTTATTTTGGTTAAAAAACTTATTTAAAATATAAAGAAATTCTGACACATGCTACAACATGGACGAACCTTGAGGACATTATGCTAAGTGAAATAAGCCAGTCACAAAGATACAAATGATTGCACTTATAGGAGGTCCCTCGCGTAGTCAAAATTCGTAGAGACATTAAAGAGAACGGTAGTTGCCAGGAGCTGGAGGCAGAGGGGATCGGGAGCTGCTGTTTGATGGGTACAGAGTTTCAGTTTGGGAAGATGAAAAAGTTCTGGAGCTGGATGGTGGTGATGGCTGCACAACAATGTGACTGTGCTTAATGTCAACGAACTGTACACTTACAAGAGTTCAGATGATAAATTTTGTTATGGTCATTTTACCACTATTGAAAAGAAAGAACAGAGAGGAGACATTAAAAAAATGTTTCACTACACACCCCTGATGTACAATTTTCTATCTGGGAATGGATCAGGGTCGCCCCTCCGTCCATCCTTAGCTCTCAAATTCTACCTATCAGAAGCGAGAGCAAAAGGGGTTGGACCAGCACCTCCTCGCGGCACTGCGGGCCTGTGGGCGTGACCACTCTCGGGAGTGAGGGGCTGTCCTGTGCACTGTAGGGTGCTGGGCATCCCTCTCTCTCCTCCCCAGATGTCAGCGGTCTCCCCCACCTATAGCTGTGACAACCAAAGATGTGTCCAGTCATCGCCAGTGTCCCCGGGGGACAAAATCACCCTCGGCTGAGAACCCCGGGTTAGACGCAGCCACACGGGGAACCGGGGCAGACCGGGGAGGACCTCGACATCCCGTGGGAGTGCAGACCCACACCCGCCCCCTGCTGCCTGCAGAGGCTAGGCCGACACCCCGGGCGGTGGCACCAGGGCTGTGCCTTCCCGCCTCACCCACAGGTGCCCCTTACCCAGCCTGATGTCCCCCTCGAGCGTCATCAGCACGTTGCCGGCTTTCAGATCCCGGTGGATGATCTTCTTGCCGTGCAGGAAGGTGAGCGCTTCCAGCATCTGGCGGCAAACCACCTGAATCTGGGGCTCGGTGAGGCCTCTGTCCAACTCTGGAAACAGAGAAGAACTTGTCAATTCAGCAAGTGCTCAATGCAGGCAACTCCGCGTCAGGGCCCTGCCACGTACAAGAAATACACAAGCCGCCAACGTGGCTGAGCGCTTACTATATACCAGGTTCACTTCTAAGCACTTCACATGGTACCCTGCTTCCTCCTCACAGTAACCCTATGGAGCAGGCACAACTGTTACCCCATTTCACAGGTGAGGAAACTGAGGCTCACAGAGGTCAAGTCACTTGCTCAAGGTCACACAGTAGGGAGTCACAGATCTGAGATTGAAAACAGCCAGCCTGGCTTCAGAGCTCAGGTTTGCAAACACAACCTTTCCGAGGAGCAGAGACCCATCCTGTGAGCAGGCACTGAGCGTCAGGCTCCGTGCTGGGTGCGGGGGCACAGAGGGGGCACGGAAGTGACGAGCAACATGTGGAACAGGGGCACTGGGGGGCGTGGGAGGGCAGCAGGGCAGCAACCACTTGTGCCTGGGGAGTCCGGAAGCTTGCCAGAGGAGAGGGCATTCGAGCTGCGTCTTGAAGGAAAAACAGGTGCTTGAGAGGAGAAAAGGTGGGCCAGGGCATTCCAGGTCAAAGAACCAGCGGAAGCGAGGGCCTGGAGGCGACCTGAGCTGGTGCTGAAAAACGTCACCTGGCCAGTGGTGGTGGCACCAGAGACGTGAAAGGTGAGGGGCCGTCACCAAAAGCCTCCTGCGTGCTAGTTGGGGACGTGCGTGCACGCACACACGCACACACAGACACACACCACTATATACAACCCAATGTCCACTGAGAGATGGCAGGGCCTTCTTCTCTGAGCAGCTGAGGAGTGCAAAGAATAGTATTCCATGCACGGGGAATAGTACGTGCAAAGGACCCCGCTTGGCTGGCGGGGAAAGTAAGTGGAGGTCGGAGGTTGGCAGAAGCTATGGAGGCTGCATTTTCTTTGTAATGCAATGAGCAGTCCAGTGGGGGAGGCTCCTAGCAGGGCAGAGATACAGCCTGAGTTCTGCATTTTAAACATTCCTCCTGATACAGCGAGTGAAAAGCTTGCAGGGGAACAAGAGCAGGCAGGGGCTTGGCTGGGGGCCACACGGTGGTCCAGGAGGGCTAGGACGTGATCAAGGCTTCGGAGACGAAGGATTCCCAGCTCGGGTCAGGGAGGTGGGAACGACAGAGCGTGGGACCAAGTGGGTGCAGTGGGAGCAAGGGCGTGAGAAGAGTCAAGGACGACACGCCACGCGCTCTGCCCCATCGGGCGTCCTGATTATTTAGTTCTTTCTGCTGCCCAAGCTCCCTGTGCTGCAGTGAGCCCCACAGCCCTGCCCACTGGGCCGTCAAGCTGGTGGGCCGGGGCTCCGCACAGAGGCCTCCCTCTGCCTGGAGCAGCCCTCTCCCTTCTGACTTCCCCTGAGGCGCCTGGAGGAATCCCCAAGGTCAGATCCCTCAGGCTTGGTAAAAACAAACACATCATACAGGGTGGAGACGCCAACTGCGCTGTCCTGGGAAGCCCAGCTCTAGAGTAGGGCTCCTGGACCAGAGGTCTCTCTCTCTCTGGGTCCACAAATGTCCCCCTTCCTGCAGCCCCATCTTTAACCCTCACACCTCCCTGAGCCAGAATCCAGGCTCAGAGCCTGCGAGGACTTTAGAGCTGCACAGACTGCACCTGAACCCAGGCGCGGCCTCTTACTGGCTGTGTGGTTTCTGGCAAGTTGTTCTATCTGCTTGCATCTTCATTTCCTGGTCTGTAAAAATGGGAATATGATGATAGATGTAATCCGGGCTCCAGCGATAAAGCACGTTAACTTCTCAGCATGAAGTATAGTCAATAAAAGGTGATTGCTGTTACGCTGGTCCTGAGATAACATTGGATTCTAAGCAGAAAATTTTTTTAATGTCGAAAATGTGTCTGGCTCATGTCTTATTTACTTACGTAAATGAAACAGGAAAAATCAAAGTGATGATGTGAGGATGATCTCACCACCACCACTTTTGGAGCCTTTACAATGTGTCACGCACAGGGCTAAGGATTTAGGTACATTATCTCATTTAATTTTTATAATAATCCAATGAGGTAGATAGATATGACACATTTTTAAAGTCCAGCTGATTGAGATTTAATTTACACACAGTAAAATTCACCTTTTTTGGGTGTACAGTTCTATGAATTTTGGCAAACCATATGTAGTCACACCAACAGCACCACAATTTAGATATAGAATACATCTTTCCATCACTCCCTCAAAGTCCCCTGTGCCCCTCTCACCCCTACTCCAGCCCCGAAGCAATCACAAATTTGATTCCTATCCCTATAGTTTCATCTTTTTCTAGAAAGTCATATAATTAAAATCATACAGTATGATAAATTTTTAAGATGAATTTTTGATTACACAGCAATACAGGAATACTTTCTTCTTAGTAAAAAAAAGTTGCAACATTGGGGATGAATCTAAGGTCCCTTTGAAACCACATCCAAACCCGCCCCTCACCCTTCTGCTCTGCAGGAGGGCTGAGAGCCAAAATGTTTAACAGCCAGCAAGGCATGGCCAACAGGATCAGAACTAAAATGGCCATACGGTGATGTACCACGTACACGCTCTCCACATGTTGTAAAGGGGCCAGCTCAGTGCCCCACAGCTACCAACCCAAGGAACCTGGGATGGACCCAGGAACCCTGGACCCCAGGCCCAGGATCATCACTTTACACAACTCTGCAAGGCGATGGGAGGCAACCTAGGGCAGAAAGGCCCTCTGAGCAGGGCAGGCATCTGCGGGAGAGTCAACCCCTGACCACAGAGCTGCAGCCAGGACCTGGCTCTCCCTGCCCCAGCTTCTCTTCTCCCACCTTGATTTCTAAAATGTCAATGGCACTTTTCCTTTAACTGATGCCACCAACAGGGAGCAAACCACTTGGGGCTCAAGCAGTTGATTCTACCAGGAGAAATGAAACAGAGAGCCCAAAATGAGCTTGCCTGCTGGCTGAGCTATAGCCTGGGGTGACACCCCAGGGATGAATGAGGTCAAGGACCTGGGACTCAACAGTGTGTCTTCCCTCTCTGATATCCTCCCCCAGGCCTCATTCAGAGGCAGCCTGCTAGCTGGTTCCCATTATTCCCTCCTTTTTTAAATATCCCAACGTATGGCCAATCAGCCAGGAGACCACATTTCTCAGCCTCCCTTCTAGCTATGTGTTACTATGTTCTAGCTAGTGAGATGAAAATGGAGGTGTCATATGGAGCTTCTGTGATGTCTCCTTCAAAGAGTGGCAGAGGGGTGTGTTTTTGTGGACCTGTTCTACCCTCCCTTCTTCAATCCTGCTATTTGGAATCCAGGTGTGATGGCTGGAGCTCCCACACCCATCTGGTCACCAAGAACAGAAAATCAGCTTGAGAAAAGGGCCAACACAGAGGAAAGTGGGGCCAAGCACTGGAGAAGGAAACCAAGTTTTTACAACAATGCTTTTAAAACTCCTGGATCAAGCTGTGCCTGAAGTCTGACACCCTTAAACTTTTCAGTTATTTGTGCAAATAAATTTCCCCTCCCACATCCGCCACCCTTTCTTTTCCTAAACCAGTTTGAATAGTCCTTATAACCTAGAGCATCTCAACTCATACAAGACCACCATTTTTATTTTGTCAGATTCTACCCAGAACAATCAAAATTTTCAAAGGCAATCTCTGCTGGGAGAAGGCACACCCAAGGGCTATATCACAAGTGCCTATATCCGTGCCCCACTGTCATTTAGCCACCTCGGAACTCTGGAGTGGCAAGAGGGCTCTGCAAGGAAGGCCAGCATTTCTATAGCTCAGGATGGGAAAGGGCTGCCATAAATCTGAGACATTCCTGAGATAAACTGAGGGGGGAACACCCCCTTCACAATAAAAATGTAGACGCAGATGTGGAGAACAGAGTTGAGGACATGGGGGCAGGCGGGTGGGTGCGAAGGGGAAGCTGGGATGAAGTGAGAAAGTAGCACGGACGTATATATACTCCCAAATGTAAAATAGATAGCTAGAGGGAAGCTGCTGCATAACACAGGGAGAGCAACTCAATGATGGGTGATGACTTAGAGGGCTGGGATAGGGAGGTTGGGAAGGAGTCGTGGGAGGGAGGGGACATGGGGATATATGTATAAATACAGCTGATTCACTTTGGTGTACAGCCGAAACTGGCACAACAGTGTAAAGCAATTATACTCCAATAAAGAGCTTAAAAAAATAAAAATAAAAACATGGCTCAATGGTGCTACATTATACTGAGGGCCTCTCCTCTCCTGAGCTGCCCCAGAATCCTGGACCCGTCATTCAACCTTCTGGGCCTGAGACGCAGCCTGTCCTCACTCACTGCCCACCAGGCTGGCAAAAGTAAGGGGTGATGCAGGGCAGGCAGCAGTTGGGAACAGCATCCCCCAGACCTGGGTTCACAGCTCAGCTCTGCCGTATGACTCTGGGAGAGCTTCTTAACTTCTCTAAGCATCAGTCTGGTCAGGAAAACAGAGATGCTCTTTCTGATTCTATGCACGAGGGTAATATACATGAAAGCAGCTACCACCGTCTCTGGCATATAGTGGCCATGCACAAAATAGAGGTGATTACTAATATCTTTTTTTGTTACTACTCAAGCTTGCCTGGAACAACTTCCCCACGGAGCTTTTTATAGAAAGGGTGGGGATCCCCACTTTACGAAGAACCTCCCTCAGGTGTCTCATTTTCACTTCCTACGAGTGCTGTGGGGTCCAGCAAGGGGGCAGCACACCTGTCTTAACACCGAGGGCTTGAGGGAGCAAATGACCCCCTCAAGGACATGTGGCTTTCTGAACGGGAAGTACTGGCCTACCGAGTGTCCTGCATCCTCTCCAGTACCCCAACCCTGCTCCTGAAAGTGGACAGAGTGGGGAGGTACTCAAACAGGCCACAGGCGTTACTGGGGCGGGGGAGTGATGGACACCAGTCCTAATAAGCAGAGCTGCCCCTGGCACCACTGCACTGCATCAAGACAGACTCACGCAGGGGACTTCCCTGGAGGTCCAGTAGTTAGGACTCCATGCTTCCACTGCAGCGGGTACAGCTTCGATCCCTGCTCAGGGAACTAAGATCCCGCAAGCCACAGGGCACAGCCGAAAAAAAAAACGAAAAAAAAAAAAGACTCACCCAGCATGATGGCGTCCACAGCTCCCCCGGGACAGAACTCAATCATGATCTGCAGAAAATACAAGGCAAAGGAGCAATGAGCAGGGGCGCACAGCCGAGACAGGAGCCCCTCCAGGCCCGGCCAGGACCCAGGCAGGTCTGCCAGCACCCGATGCCCTTGCTCCCCGGCCCCTCTTCCTCCTGCCCTGGGGTCTGTCCGGTCTGCCTCCCACCCCCACAATCTGACCCCAATTCTCACAGGAGGCTCTCACACCCAGGAGTTGCTTGGGTACTTTCATTTTTCAGAAAAAGGAATACCAAGTTGCCATGGAAACCCGCAGCTTCAGTGAACAGCCTTTTCAGACAAGCCTGCACCCTCCTCTCCTGCCCTACGCGCTCACTCACCCCCACCTGCCAGCCAGCCTGCTTCTTATTATCCACAGCCAGGAGACTCAGAGGACACCTCCCGCCTGCAATACATGCTGGCCAAGTCCTCAACGGGATCCCAGCACCTGTCTCTTGCCTCTCTCCAATCTTCCAGGGCCTGGATCCCTCACTGGCTCAGAACATCAGAACATCAGGGCCTCGAAGACCATCTCAAGTAGAGAAATCAAAGCCCAGAAAGGGGATGTTGACTGACCAAGGCCACACAGGTTATCTAGTGGCTCCTGGACTAGAACGCAGGTTTCCTAACGCCGGGGTCATTCATTCACTCAACACACATCCAGTTGGTATCAGGTCCTGGGAGAACCACAAGATCCAGGCCTTCGGGGAGCTCCCAGCCAGTGCAGTGGATGGAAAAGGCCAATCAGAGCAAAAGGTGCCGTGGGTACCTCTCTGATTCACTTTCATCTTCACTCCTCCTGGCCCACTCTGGGCTCCGATCGTATATAAGAAAATACTTTCTCTGGCTTTTAAAGTGCGGCTCCGGGAAGGCAGAAAGTGGCACAAACTTCAAGGCACTCCCGGGATCTCCCCCAGCTCCTGGCTCCTGGCCTCTGCTTGTTGTAAAGTCCCTCCAACCAAGCTCAGCAGAGGCAGACACAGTGCCTGCGCAGTGGCCAAGAAGGCCCGTCGCTCTAAATAGAAAAGAAAACCTCAGCCATGACCCAGCTGGGCCAGAGCCGGCTCTCCAGCCAGAGGACGGAGGAGTAGCCTCAAGGTTTCGATGAGGCCTCTAAGCTTGCGGCCAACCTTCTAGAGGCTTCCTGGCGATGTAAATATGAGGATGTGGTGATGCACGGCTGGACCCAAGTCCACGGCTCCCTAGCTGTGACCTTAGGCAGGTCACTTCAATCGTGTGAGCCCGTCTTCTCAGCTGTAAGATGGGGCTGCTCTGCCCAGCTGCTCCTAGCTGGGCCCCACCTCTGAGTATAGTTAGGGGGATAAGCCACCCCTGGAGGCAAGAAACCACAGCAGGTCAAGCAGGGGCTTTAAGCCGGGCCAGAGACACCAGAGAGACTGGGTACCAGGGGCAGCGAGACTGCACTGCCCTCCCAGCCCGGGGCAGCAGACAGGCCTGCCACATGCTGTGCGAGGCGGCTCACCACAGGAGCGAGCCACGCAAGGGGGCGCCCACCCGCTCACACAGCACCGCCTGCCGGGGAGGAAGGACACGGCTCTGGCGCTCCCACGGGCACTCTGGTCCTGCCTGGCCACTGGGATATCAGGCCTGATGCCAGCTCCCCCAGACGACGCGCTACCACTGTGCTGACGGTCGTCCTAAGTAAAAGTCATCAGAGATGGATCGATGTCCTGCAACCCAGAACACAAGGGAGTGGTACTTTTTTTTCTTCCACCTACTCACTCGTGTGTTCATTTAACCAACCAGCAACCAACCAGGCTTGTTCCCAGGGGTCAGGGTGACCTGGACACAGGCATTGACCTCTCGAAGCTCAGCGTATCATTCTGCCTTTTAATAGTTCTCCGCTCCACAAAAGAGAACTCCAAATCTTATTAATTGCTAGAAAAAGCCCAGCTGCACGTTGCAGTGGCAGAAAAGAAGCCGAATTTAGTCACCACGTAAGGCCACTTACTAGTAAGCAGCCTGTAAGATGGTGGGATACCTGCCCAAACCCCAGAGGAGTGACAAGTCATCCTGGCCTTGCCGGGCGATGGGTGCGGCTGTCCGTATGAGCTATTCCTATGATTCCTTCCTTAAGCTCAGAGGTTCAGTCTTTTTTTGTTTTTGTGTTGTTTTTCTGAGACCCTGTGAAAGCCATCCTCTCTCCTCTCAGGAAAATGCAAAAAGAACAAATGTTTGTGTGCAATTCCATTGAGTTCTTGCACACCCTCAAGTCCCACCACCAAACCCAGGCTGGGAACTCCTGCTCAGTGTCTTCACCCGCTATCCGTGCGGCCTTGGCAATGACATACCTCTCTGCAAAATGGGATAATATTAGGATGCCCCCAGAACTACTGTAAGGACTGGATGAGGTGGTGTTTACAAAGTGACAAGCCTCACACACAGTGGACACAGGACAGGCTCAGCCATTCCCTTCTCTAACAGCTGGGCAGCTGAAGAGGAAAAGGTGGTAGCCTTGGGTTTGAGACCAGGTAGTGCCACTTAATTAGCTATGTGACCCTGGGTAAGCCACTTAACATCCCCAAGCCTCAATTTCTTAGTCTGTAAAATGGCACTAATCTTCTCTCCCTCCAATGTCATCAAGACAGTCAATGACATGCCCAACACGAAAGCCACACCGACTAACATGCGCTGTTGAATCTCTAGCAAAGGAAACCACTAGAAAGCATCACACTTAGACCATGTTATTTAGGCTTCCTATAAAAACATGCCTTCCCCAGAACTACAGTTCATCAACACACCCGCTGCCCATATCAAAAGTCAGTATGAGAAGTGGTAAAACCTGGGCAGTTCCCACATCTTTCAGTGAAACTCTCCCTTACACAATGCCCTTACACAAGGTCCCCGTGACTGCTCCTCTCCCAGGTCAGCACTAAGAAAGCTTGAGCATTCTGCCAATCTGGTTTGCTTCCTCTTCTGCAATTCGAGAGCTCCATGACCCCTTGCACTTCCCGTATTTTTCTTTTTTTTGTCTTTTCTTTTTTCTTTCTTTCTTTTTTTTTTTTTTTTTTGCCTTGGCTCATGAGAAGCTCTGAGCTTAGCTTTGGTTTTACTCCCATGAATGTACCAACTTTTCATTCTATGCCAGGATTAAACCTATAATATTTCATAATTTGCATAGGGACCCTGAGGAAGTGTCTTTAGGAGATGACTGCCCTGTAACCCACGCTTCAAAGTGTGAAGCTTTTATTGAAACAGCAGTCCTGGTTCAGAGTTAATCAGAGCATGTGTCAGAGTGGTGCTCCATTAAGTAACTTTTTGTATTTCTGCCCAACTGGGCTCTCACATGTGGAAAAATACAGTTTGGTTTTTCTTCTTCTTTTTTTCTTTGAAAGTTTTTTTTTTTTTTTTTTTTTTTTTTTTTTTGTCCTTTTGGTGTAAAAAGTTTCACATCTTGGTGCCTTTTATGTGATGCTAAAAAAAAAAAAAAAAAGTCCCCTTCATGACCTGGTTCTCACTGGGTTCCATTACATAGGTCTGAACACTTTACATTTCAGCTTGTCAGTGGTAGGATCAGGAGGGTTTATATTTTAAACTTCTCAGGGCTTTTACAGACATGCATGAGGTTTGATTCATAAAATAATTATCTCAGTAAATGCAACAATAACAATAAATAAAAAGAAGATAGTCATCTCAATGCCTTGGGATATTACGAAACATGCCTGCTTAGAAAAGAGAACGGAACATACATCAGTACCCATCGAAGGTTTACAGGTGGTTTGTACTTGCATGTATTTTCCATATTTTATTCAACTAATATGTGTCATAAAATTTTATATTAGAAGTACTCTTTTTTTTAAATGGAAAATACTGGCCTAAAATCACCCAGGGCTACAGATTCATCTGTTCATCTGAAGGGGCAGGGGGTTGTGCCTGTCCACGAGGAAAGCCCCAGCAGGACCGTGCCCAGAGCATCCTGTGATGAAAGGAGGCTCCTTGCGAGACTTCCCTGGTGGCACAGTGGTTAAGAACCCACCTGCCAATGAAGGGGACATGGGTTCGACCCCTTGACCAGGAAAATCCCACATGCTGTGGAGCAACTAAGCCCAAAACTACTGAGCCTGCGCTCTAGAGCCTACGAGCCACAACTACTAAGCCCACGCACCACAACTACTGAAGCCCATGGCCTAGAACCCATGCTCCGCAACAAGAGAAGCCACCACAATGAGAAGCCTGCACACCGCAACGAAGAGGAGGAAGAGTTGTCCCCGCTCACCACAACTAGAGAAAGTCCATGCGCAGCAACGAAGACCCAAAGCAGGCAAAAATAAATTAATTAATTTTAAAAAAATAAAAAAGAAAGGAGGCTCCTCGGGACCCAGGGTTCCTGGGTAAAAAGCTGATGGCCTCTAAGCCCTCACCAAGTGCCAAATCCAACAGCTCCCAGTACCAAGGACTGACTCCAAGAACCCATCAGAGGCTCATCTATCAGAGGAGGCAGCAAGCAGCTTGTGGCCCAGGTTTTTCCCGGGATCTGGAGGTTTGGGATCAGCTTAACCCATCAACAACTGTCACCTGAAGGTCTCCCAAAGGGCCCACACTGCTAGGCAAAGCAGGGGCCACAAAAGAAGTACCTGATCAACAAACATGATCTAAGCTCCTAGTCTATGACAAGCCTGGGGACCCAGGACAATTCACACAGGTCCCTGCCTCTAAGAGCACAGGCAAAGGCAGATGGAGAGGTGAGTGGTGCAGGCACATGGTGACTACAATTACCCAGAAACCTGTGGTCACAGTGGTTAACCCCACCTGGAGCTATCCTGGAGGTCTTCCTAGAGGAGGAGACATCTGGGCTGGGTTTTGAAGGATGAATTTGCCAAGTGAAAGAGGACAAGGACATTCCAGGCAAAGCACAACAAGTGCAGAGGCAGGGCAGCATGAAAAAGTGTGGACAGGGGAAATGGTGGAGTGTTCCTCAGGGTTCAAAAGGATGGGAAGACTGCGCCTGAAAGGTCACCTGGAACTAGAATGTGAACATCTCAAAGTATGAACTTTATCCTGAGAGCTCTGCACGTGTGTTGGGGGAGGAGAGGCACTAAAATGTTCTAAGAAGGGGTGTCACAGACAGGTTTATGCTTTAGGAGATCCCCTGAATATGGTATCTCTTGATGCTGGAAAAGCAGGTGAACAGTGGATTTGGAGAAAATAGCAAAAAGAACATTTTATCAGTGCTGGTGCCCCGGGCGTCACTTCCTTCCCCTTTGTGAAACAGCCATGAGAGCTGGGTGGACTCCAGCAGAAAGGGGGGGGGGGGGGCGCCTAAACCAATCAGGAAAATTCTGTGCCTCTTGCTCTGATGGCTGGTTCAGGGCTGGTCTAATCAGAGCAAAGCTGGTGAGGGCTACCTGATGGTGTGAGATACCATGATGTCTCCCTGTGGAGCCAATTAGAAAGCACAGGGCCCTCTTAGTTGCAGGCAGCACCTTGCAACCATGAGAGAAGCCAGTGTGAAGACAAAGCTGATATGAAGAGGCGGGCAGAGAGCATCACAGTGTAACAGAGCCCTGCTCAACCCCCTCAAATCTGACCTCCCTTTGGACTTTTCAAATAGAATATGCAAGCCAATTAACTTCTGTTGTTTAGGATAGTTTGAGTACAGATTTTCTGTTACTTGTTACAGTATCTGATCTCCCATTTGGCAAGAGATGATAAGGCAGAATTTGGGCAATGAGAGAGGAGGATGAGGATGCCATCTCGTTGGATAAATAAGACTTTTCTAGGAATCTCTAAGCGGTACCAGCTAAAAACACACCAATGGTTCTCAAACTTAAGCATGCATCAGAATCACCTGGAGCGCTTAATAAAACACAGGCCCCACCCTGGAGTCTCTGATTCAGCAGGTCTGGGGGAGGGTCCAAGAATCTGTATTTTGAACAAATGCCCCAGGGATGCTGCTGCTTCTCCCCCTGACCATACTTCTAAGAACCACTGCTCTATAGGAATTCGCAAAAGAGCAAGAGGCCTGGACCCTGGAGTCACAACTCTCCTCCGCCTAGCAAAAACATAATGTAAGATGGTGGTAAAGAAATCTTGGGGACAAACTGGCAGAATTACCATCCCTTTCATGTTCCTTAATTAACTTGAACTTCATCATCAGTGTTTCTTTTACTTCTTGCCTCTGACCAAGGAGCTAGGGGCTTGGATAGGATGCAAAATCATCCTGGTCAGCCTGTACCAAGTGATAGTTTGAGAAGCCCTGGGTATTGGCAAAGAGACTTTAGGGATTTGCCTTATTTGAGATGATCAGATTGAAACAGAGGAGTATTTCAATGAGTATTTTTTAAAAATAAGTATAAATATAGTTATTTAAATACCCTCCCATCTTAAAAAAAAGGACTTGGGGGCCTTTGAGTGTGTGTGTATCAAGGGGCATGGTGAAGATCAGGTGGGTAGAAATGACACAAAAAGCACAAGCATTAAAAGAAAAAATAGATACACTGGACTTTATCAACACTTAAAGCTTTTGTGCATCAATGGACACTATCGAAAGAGTGAAAAAAACCCGCAGAATGGGGAAAATGTCTGCACATCACATAGTTGATAATAGACTAGTATCCAGAATATATAAAGAATTCTTGGGCTTCCCTGGTGGCACAGGGGTTAAGAATCCACATGTCAATGCAGGGGTCATGGGTTTCATTCCTGGTCCAGGAAGATCCCACATGCCACGGAGCAACTAAGCCCATGCACCACAACTACTGAGCCTATGCTCTGGAGCACGTGAGCCACAACTATTGAGCCCACGTGCCACAACTACTGAAGCCTGAGTTCCTAGAGCCCGTGCTCTGCAACAAGAGAAGCCACCACAATGAGAAGCCCGTGTACCACAATGAACAGTAGCCCCCACTCCCCTCAACTAGAGAAAGCCCATGCACAGCAACAAAGACCCAATGCAGCCAAAATAAATAAAATAAAAATAAATAAATTTTTAAAAAGAATTCTTACAGTAAAACAATAAAAGGACAAAAAAACAAAAAACAAAACCTACACAATAAAAGGACAAATAACCTAACTTAAAAATAGGTAAAGGATCTGAATAGATGTTTTTCCCAAAAGAGACATAGAAATGGCCAATAAGCGCATGAAAAGATGCTCACTATTATTGGTCATTAGGGAAAGGTTAATCAAAGCCACAATGAGATACCACTTCATGCCTGCTAGGATGCCTAGAATCAAAAAGATGGACAACAATAAGTGTTGACAAGAATATGGACAAATAAGAACACTCATACACCCACAGTAGGAAAGTAAAGTGATGCAGGCATTTTGGAAAACAGTCTAAATGTTAATGGTTTAAAATGTTAAACATATCCAAAAAAATAAATTAATTTAAAAAATAAAATAAAATAAAGAAAAAAATTTTTTTTAATTTTAAACATAGCATTACAATATGACCCAGCAATTCCCCTCCTGGATACATATCCAAGATAATTAAAAACATATCCATTCCACAAAAGATCCCAAATGGCAAAACAATCTTGAGAAAGAACAAAGCTGAAGGCACCGCACTTCCTGATTTCAAACTATATTACAAAAGCTATAGTAATCAAAACAGTTTGATATCAGAATAAAAACAGACAAACGAATCAGTGGAACAGAATAGACAGCCCAGAAATAAACCCATGCATATTATGGCCAATTAATCTACAACAAAGTAGGCAAGAACATACAATGGGGAAAGGATGGTCTCTTCGATAAATGGTGTTGGGAAAACTGGACAGCAAAAGAATGAAACTGAACCCACTATCTTAAACACTGTACACAAAAATCAACTCAAAATGATTAAAGACTTCAATGTAAGACCAGAAACCATAAAACTTTTAGAAGAAAACACAGGTGAACATTGGTCTTGACACTGGTCTTAGCAATATATTTTTTTGATCTGACTCCAAAGGCAATGGCAACAAAAGCAAAAATAAACAAATAGGACTACATAAGACTTAAAAGCATCTCCACAGCAAAGGAAACCATCAACAAAATAAAAAGGCAATCTGCTGAATAGGAGAAGATATTTGCAAATCATATATCCAATAAGGGGTTAATATTCAAAATATATAAAGAATTCATACAACTCAATGACAAAAAAACAAAACATTTGGTTAAAAAATGGGCAGAGGATCTGAATAAACATTTTTCCAAAGAAGACATACAGATGGCCAACAAGCACATGAAAAGATGGGCAACATCACTAATCATCAGGGAAATGCAAATCAAAAGCACAATGAGATCTCACCTCCCACCAGTCAGAATGGCTATTATTGAAAAGACAAGAAATAACAAAGTTGCAAGGATGTGAAGAAAAGGGAACCCACATTCAGGCACTGTTTGTGGGAATGTAAAGGTGCAGCCACTATGGAAAACAGTATGGAAGTTCCTCAAAAAATCAATAATAGAACTACCATATGATCCAGCAATTCCACTTCTGGGTATTTATTCAAAGGAAATGAAATACTAATTCCTAAAGATATATGCATCCCTACGTTCACTGTAGCACTATTTACAATTGCCAACACATGGAAACAACCCAGTGTCCATCAATGGATGAATGGATAAAAAAGCTGAGGCATACACACACACACACACACACACACACACACACACACACACACACACACACACACTGGAATACTGTTCATCCATAAAAAAGAATTAAATATTGCCACTTGCAACAACATGGATGGACCCTGAGGGTACCATGCTAAGTGATATGTTACACAGAGAAAGATACCGTTTGATTTCACTTATAGACTTATATGTGGAATCCAAAAAACAAAACAAATGAACAAACAAAACTCACAAACACAGAGACCAGATTAGTGGTTGCAGAGGGGAGGAGGTTTGGGATGGGCAAAATGGATGAAGGGGATGGAGAGGTACAAACTTCCAGTTATAAAATAAGTCATGAGGAGGTAATGTACAACATGGTTGACTATTCTCAATAATATCACAGTGCATATTTGAAAGTTCTAAGAAAGTAAATCTTAAAAACTCTCATCATGAAAGAAAAAAATTTTTGTAACTGTACAGTGTTAGATGGTAACGACTTACTATAATGATCATTTCACAATGTATACAAATGTCAATTACACTATACAACTGAAACTAATATAATGTTGTCAATTACACTTCAATAAAAAATGTAAAACCAATGTCCATCACTTAGATTGACTAAGAAAAACAGAAGACACAAATTACTGAAGTCAGAAATGAGAGGATATTACCACCAATTTTATACAATAGAAAGGATTATAAGAGTGCTATAAACAATTTCATGCTAACAAACTTAATAACCTAGATGAAACAGGCAATTCCTATAAACACAACCTAGCAAGACTGAATCACAGAGCAACAGAACATCTGAACAGAGGTATTGATTGACTGAATTAGTAATCAAAAACTTCCCAACTAAGAAAAACCCATGACCAAATGCCTTCATTGGGGAAATCTACCAAACATTTAAAGAAGAATTAACACCAGTCCTTTTTAAACTCTTTCAAAAAACTGAAGAGGAGTGTCAGAAGAACTCAACACTACCTAATTCATTCTATGAGGCCCGCATTACCCTGATACCAAAGCTAGACAGAGACAACACTACAAGAAAACAAAACTAGAGACCAACACCACTGATGAATATTGATGCAAAAATCCTCTACAAGTCCTAGCAAACCAAATTCAGCAGCACAGTAAAAGGATTATATACCATGACCAAGTGGAACTTATTCTTGGAAGCAAGGATAGTTCAATATACAAAAATCAGCGAACACACTGCATTAACAGAATAGAGGGGGAAAAAAACACATGATCATCTCAGCTAATGCAGAAAAAGCATTTGATAAAATTCAACACTTTTTCATGAGAAAAACATTTAACAAACTAATAGAAGAAAAGTACCTAAACATAATAAAGGCCATTATGAACAACCCATGGTGAACATATTAAATGGTGAGTGACTAAAAGCTTCTCCTCTAAGATAAGGCACACGACAAGGATGCCTACTTTCACCACTTCTGTTCAACATAGTATTGGAAATACTAGGCAACACAATTAGTCAAGAAAAAGAAATAAAAGCCATGCAAATTGCAATGAAGAAGTCAAATTATCTCTGTTTGTAGATACAATGATCTTATATGTAGAAAACCCTAAAGAGTACTTAGCACACACATACATACACACACAAATTGTTAGGACTAATTCATCAAAGCTGCAGTACATAAAACAACACACAAAAATCAGTTGGGAGATCACCAATCATTAGAGAAATGCAAATCAAAACTACAATGAGGTATATCACCTCACACCAGTTAGAATGGGCATCATCAGAAAATCTACAAACAGTAAATGCTGGAGAGGGTGTGGAGAAAAGGGAACACTCTTGCACTGTTGGTGGGAATGTCAATTGATACAGCCACTATGGAGAATAGTATAGAGGTTCCTTGCAAAACTAAAAATAGAATTACCATATGACCCAGAAATTACACTACTGGGCATATACCCAGAGAACACCATAATTCAAAAAGACACACGCACCCCAATTTTCACTGCAGCACTATTTACAATAGCCAAGACGTGGAAGCAACCTAAATGTCCATCAACAGAGGAATGGATAAAGAAGATGTGGTACATATATAAAATGGAATACTACTCAGCTGTAAAAAGGAGCGGAACTGGGACATTTGTAGAGACATGGATGGACCTAGAGACTGTCATACAGAGTGAAGTGAGTCAGAAAGAGAACAACAAATATCATATATTAACACATATATGAGGAATCTAGAAAAATGGTACAAACCAACTGGTTTGCAAGGCAGAAATAGAGACACAGATGTAGAGAACAAACATATGGACACCAAATGGGGAAAGGGGGAGAGGGTTGGGGGGGATGAATTGGGAGATTGGGACTGCCATATATACGTTACTAATAAGAAAAAGGGTACCAAATTGTACACTTCAAATATATGCAGTTTATTGTGTGTCAACTGTATCTCAATAAAAGTTCTGAAAGAAAAAAAAATCAGTTGGGAGAATTCCCTGGCAGTCCAGTGATTAGGACTCCACGCTTTCACTACCAAGGGTCAATCCCTGGTCAAGGAATTAAGATCCCGCAAGCCACAAGTGGCGCAGCCAAAAAAAAAAATCAGTTGGATGTCTAGACACTAACAATGAACAATCCAGTAAAGCAAGTTAAGGAAATAATTCCATTTACAATAGCATCAAAAAGAAGAAAATATTTAAGAATACTTAGGAAAAGGGAGTAAGATTAACCAAGAAGGTAAAAGATTTGTACACTGAAAACTACAAAACATGGCTGAAAAACATTAAAGACAACACAAATAAATGGAAAGACATCCTGTGTTCATGGACTGGAAGAAGTAGTATTGTTAAGATGTGAATACTACCCAACATAATCCACAGATTCAGTGTAATCCCTATCAAATCCCAATGGCAGGGGTTTTCCTGGTGGCCCCTGGTTAAGAATCCACCTGCCAATGTAGGGGGCACGAGTTTGAGCCCTGGTTTGGGAGGATTCCACATGCCATGGAGCAACTAAGCCTGGGAGCCACAACTACTAAGCCTGTGTGCCACAACTACTGAAGCCTACGTACCTAGAAGCCTGTGATCCACAACGAGAGAAGCCAATGCAATGAGAAGCCCATGCGCCACAATGCAGAGTAGCCCCTACTCAACGTAACTAGAGAAAATCTATGAGTGGCAATGAAGACCCAACGCAGCCAATAAATAAATAAATTTTTTTTTTCCAAAAAATCCCAATGGCATCTTTTGCAGAAATAGAAAAGAATCCATCCTAAAATTCATATGGAACATCAAGAGATGCCAAATAACCAAAATAATCTTGAAAAAGAACAGTTGGAAGAAACTGTTCAAAGAAAGTTGGAAGTCTCACACTTCTTGATTTCAAAACTTACTACAAAGCTACAATAATCAAAACAGTGAGGTTTTAGCATAAAGACAGACATATAGACCAATGGAAGGAGATCCCAGAAATAAACCCTTGCATATATAGTCAAATGATTTTCAACAAAGGTGCCAAGACCATTCAATGGAAAAAGGGCAGTCTCCAACAAATTTTGTTGGGAAAACTGAATTACCAACATGCAAGACAATGAAGATGGTCCCTTACCTTACACCATATACAAAAATTTACTAAAAATAGATCAAAGTCATAAATGTAAGAGCTAAAACTACAAAACTCTCAGAAGAAAAAAATGGGGGTAAAAGCTTCATGACACTGAATTTAGCAACAATTTCTTGGTTATGACCCCAAAAGAACAGGCAAAAACAACAACAACAAAAAAACAAACTGGACTTCATCAAATATAATAACTTTTGGATATCGAAAGACACTATCAACAGAGTGAAAAACCAACCCACAGAATGGAAGAAACTACTTGCAAATCATATATCTTATAAGGGGCTAATATCAAGAATATATAAAGAACTCTTACAACTCAATAAAAAACAAAAAAATTGGGCAAAATACTTGAATAGACATTTACAGATATACAAATAGGCAATAAATGCATGAAAAGATGCTCAGCATTACTAATTAAGGAAATGCAAGTCAAAACCACAATTAGATGTCACTTTGCACCCATTAGGCTGGCTATTTAATAAAACAAAACAAAAACAGGAAATAAGTGTTGGCAAGGATGTACAGAAATGGGAACCCTTGTGTTTTGCTGGTGGGAATGTAAAATGGTGTGGCCACTGTGGAAGAGTATGGTAGTTCCTCAAAAATTAAAACTAGGGTTTAAAAAATTAAAAATTAAATTAAAAATGGAATTGCCTTATGAACTGGCATTCCACTGCTGGGTACATACCCAAAAGAACTAAAAGCAGAGTATCAAACAGATGTTTGTATACAGATGTTCAGAGAAGCATCATTCACAATAGCTAAAGGATGGAAACAACCCAAGTATACATCCAGAGATGAATGGAAAAATCAAACGTGGCATATCCATACAATGGAATATTATTCAGTCATAAAAAGGAATGAAACACTGATACACATATGAATGAACCTTGAAAACATTATGCTAAGGGGAAAAAGTCAGACACAAAAGGCCACACATTATGTGATTCCATTTGTATGAAATGCCCAGAATAGGCAAATCCACAGGCTGGGGGAAGGCTCCCAGAGCAAAAGACCGTGGGCTCTTAAAATATGACCCAAGTGCTTTTCAGCTCAGGAAACTGCTGATGCTACATGCCAAGCCCTTTATTCAGTCTCTCATTTGATCCTCACACAGTTCTATAAGGTGAATACTGCAATAATCTCCATTTTCTAGATCAAGGGTCACCAAAGTTTTTCTTTAGAAAGAAAAGAACCCGATAGTAAATATTTCTGGCTTTGCACTCATGACCTTTGTTTCCCTGGAGACCTCAGCTCATAAACGTGTTCAGAGGGTGCCTGATGGGGGAACAGGCTGCAGTCGCTGGCTTTCTGCTCTGGCTGGGGGCCAAAAGAAACTGGAAACCTGTGTTTACCTTAATCCTCTATCAGTTTAGATTAAGCAGCTGTCATGGTGTAGCATAAAGGTCATAGCCTTGCTACATGATCCTGGCAGGCCACGTCACCTCTCCCATCATTCATCCATTCGCGCATTTATTAGGCATCTACCCTGTTCCCGCACTATTTTAGCTGTGGGAATTTAGCACGGCATCTGTACAGCTCAAATCGAGAAGTACTCTCTCCCCTCTCGGGCCAATGTCCTCTCAGAGTTGCCCTGGGACTGGTTACTATAAAAAAACTTCTTCGGAGCTGTTGTGAATGAAAAATCAGCTCAATACTCCTTAGGACTGAGAAAGCCAGAATTTAAAACCTCTCTTCACCATCCGATCAACCCTTCAGGACTAAACACACACACCAAGCTGCCGTGCCAAGCTGATTTCCACCCTCCCAATTAACATACACACAAAACCCCACCTGTGCACTGTCTCCCTCGTACAGTCTCACTCCACACCCTCAACCTCCTCCGGAGGGGAGCAGTGGCCTCAGTTTCCCCACCCACGACATTGAACAGGAATCGAGAGTTTACTCTGTGCCAGGCCCCATGCAAGTGTTTTGCTTGGATTATCTTAACACTCACCGTTTGAAGCGGGTACCCTAAAAAATGCCTATACGTCATGGGGCTTATTGTGAGGATTAAACAGGATAACACACGGCTGCCACTTAGAACATGACCTGGCACCCAGTAAGTAAATGCTTGAAAATGTTACCAACTATTATCAGCATTTGGTGATACTTTATTCCCATTTTTCATATGAGGAAACTGAGGCTCAGAGAGATTAAGGTCACAGAAATAGTATCAGAGCCAGGACCCTCACTAGGACCTATCTGGGTGCCAGGTCAGCTCTGTTTATCTCCCCAGTGGAAGAGACCTAGTGATCCCTTCCCCACTTTTTTGTGCCTCAAGGAGGAAGCCACAAAAAGCTTGAGACACAGCCCCCAGGTGGTGGGAGAAAGGGCCGCTCTCTTTCCCTGCTCCAGCCTTCACTGGGCCCCACTGGTCAGCTCACATACCAAGCGAGCTTGCTCACCCAGAGATAAGGGAGCAAGGATGTCACAGCCCAGATAAGAACGGGCTTTGACCACCCACGGGGTTTCAGACGTTGTTTACAGCCCACAGACAGCAGGGCCAAGTAGCAGGAAGGGTCAGCACTGCCACAGCCCTACCGTACCCAAGGGACAACTGAGGCATGCTCAGGCCATACCCTGGAGACCACACGGTGCTCGGGGCCCGGGGCCCCTCCCTTCCCTGGCCCTTCCCGGGGCCAGCGAGAGTCCTGGGTACCCAGAAGAGACTCAATAAATAAATGCTGACAACACTTCTGGAAGTCAAATTAAATAAAATTAAACCTCTTCCATAGGTCTGGACATAGCCCCACATCTGCCCCTGTCCTTCAGTGACAGCGCTGTCAGAACCACTCTCCTGCTTCGAGCCTCAGTTTTCCTACCTGGAAAATCAAGCTTTTAACAGCTGTGAGGTCATTTTCAACATGGACATCTGAGGGTCCAAAGAGATGGGCATCACTTCATCACTGAACAAACAGTTAATATTTATAAAAGTCCATTCATATCATCCACTCTCAGAGCCTGGACCTGGTACGTGCACAGTAAGTGTTCCCTCCGTGAATTTATGAAGAATGAAGAAATATGAAGGAAACATTTCAGCAGCCTTGAGATGCCCAGAAATCACGGAAAAACAGCCAAAAGGTGACTCACACAGCTGATTCTGCAAAGTGAGCTGGACAAAAGAAAGCCAGTCCCTCCCTCTTCTGCCACCCAAGAGAGCAGAGATTGCCATTATTGAGTGCCTAATGCACACCTTAGAGTGTTAAGCATTCCATAAGCATTCCTTTACTTACCCCTATGAGCAGTTATGTCTATTTTACAGATAGGGAAACTGAGGTTTGGTGGGGAAAGGGCTTACCCAAAGCCACTCAGCTCCTAAGTGACAGAATGAGGGTACAAACCCAGGTCTGTCTGACTCTAAGACTCAAAGATAGCAGACGTGTGCGGCCACAGGCAAGCCCCCTCCCTCTCCAGGCTTGTTTCTTCTTGGGGTAGGAGGGGTAGGGGCTTCAATCACCCCTTCCTTCCCAGGTCTCCCTGCCCTGAGAGGTACTGTCCCCTGGGCACAGGGACACCCCATCAGTGCAGAAGACAAGGCTTCTGGTGACTTAGAGACCTGTAGAAAGAAGGGCCCCCCCAAAACACAACAGTGAACACAAAAACGTCTCCAGCTTCTCCGCAGTCGGTCCCTGGAGGTGGAGTCCCAGAACCTCCACACCTCTGAGCTCCGGGCCGACAATGCGGCCACTGAGCGGGGCAGCCCACACCCACGAGGCCTCCCAGGAACGCTGGGCCCTGCTCCTCCGCCCCCAGCCCCACCCACCACGTTCACAGAGAGTCTGGGGAAGGAATTCGGGCTCCCCTCAAGACTGTGGGAACTGAGTGCCCCCTGGCAGGAAGGAAGGGCACAGGGGATGACCTCAGGGTTCCTGAGGGGTGGGGGTCCTGCCAAAGTAAAGGGGCACCTCTAAGCCTGTCTGGCACATTCCACGGCACCTCTGCCACAACCTCTGAGGAGCTGGGGGGAAGATTACCAAATGAAGAGACCAAGCGTGCTGGCTCAAGTCCCGAGGCACCGCTGGGGTGGAACGGAGGGGACTGCCATTCAGGGTGCCTCACTCCTTCTGGTACTGCCCGGCCCAGAGCTCAGGAGCACTGGCTTCAGGGTCAAAGTCCTCTGAGTTTGAGTCCAAATGCTGCCACTGTGTGTGTTTAGGCAACATGCTTCACCTCTCTGAGCCTCTATTTGCTCCTCTGTGAAATGGAGACAACACATTCCAACCATGATGGGGTCTTGGGGGGAGTAAATGAGATAGTACATGTGCAAACAACAAGTGCAGTGCCAGGCACCTAGCCAGAGGGTGACAGACAACAGTCACTGTCATCAGTGTGACAGTTATCACCACCGCCACTCTCCTCATCGCACCAGGAAATCAGGGCTGGGACCAGACTCTGGGCAGATGCAACCTGGAGTTTTAGCCCCTGGGGGAGACCCAAGCAGTTCTCTGCTGCACAGATATTTTTGATCTATTTGACCATCTGTCCAGCCACCTTTCCCTAAAGCCGGGGATGGCAGGGCTCGTGCCACCATACAGAGGAGCGGTCCAGGGCTGTGCCCCTCATTAGATGGACTGACAGATGCACAAGACTAGGAGTGACCGGGGTCACAGGAAACACAGACACATAGCGGGAAGGCCTGCCGGCCTGGTAGGAGACAGAATTTTCAACTAAAATTGTTCACAGTTTGTGGTATATGAGATGGGTCCTCGAGGGACAAGCAGGATTTGAAACCAGGGGGAGAGGGGTGGCGATGTGGAGAGGCGGGCACGGCAGGCAGCGCCAGCGCTGAGCTGCCCACAGGGCCGGGAAGACGGCACAGGGTGGGCCTTCGTGTCCTACTGCATCCCCAAGGGCAGCCCCTAGTCTTCCTTGACTTATCATCTGAGGGACAAAGTCTCCAAGGAACCAAAACACATGAGTACATAAGGTGAGCCCAAGGTTTCAACTCCAGAGTCAGATATACCTGGGTTCCAATTCCGACCCTGACACTGACTAACCTTGGACAAGGAAAGACTTCGGAACAAGGAAGTGCAGAGATCTGAGCCTCGGTTTGCTCATGTATAAAGTGTGGGGAACTACAGGATCTGCCACCTGGGTAGTGAGCAACAGGAACACCCACAGCTCAGGACCTGGCATTCGGCAAGTGTGCTCCAACCGTCAGTAACACCAGAGGCTGTATCCATGTGAAAAACTGAAATGACCAACCCGCATTCAGAGACAAGCCCCCAGCACCAATGGCTGCCCCACGAAAGATTGAGGGAACAGTCTGAGAGCGGCAGAGAGCAGGGTGAAAACGCTGGGTGGGGACTTCCCTGGTGGCGCAGGGCTTAGGAGTCCGCCTGCCAATGCGGGGGACACGGGTGCATTCCCTGGTCCGGGAGGATCCCAGCTGCGCCACAACTACTGAGCCTATGCCCTAGAGCCCGCGTGCCCCAAGTATGGAAGCCCACAAGCCTACAGCCCATGCTCCGCAGCAAGAGAAGCCACCACGATGAGAAGCCCGTGCACAGCAACGGAGACCCAATACAGCCATAAAAAACAAACACACACACGCTGGGTGCCCCGGGCAAGCCCAAGCATCTATCTGTCTATACATCCCACAGTTTCATTTTATTGTCTGCCCCCAACCCCCACCCCACTGCCCCATAGAATGTAAATTCCCAGAGGGCAGGGTTTTGTGTCTGTGCCTTCAGCATCTAAAACAGTGCCTGGCACACAGTTGGTGCTCTGGAAACATCTGTTGGCGAATGAATGAATGCGTGAGTGAGTCAGGGACTAAACCAGTGAATGAATGAATAATGGCTGTCCCACGTGCTCCGGGGAGGTGGGGGCCCAGTCACGTGAGATCCCGGATGTGGAACAGCAGACACAAGTAGGCGTGATCGTGATGGGGATGCAGAGACTCTGCCACAGTGGCAAGTACCGAAGGTTCCATCCACTGACAACACACGTCCAAGGGCTCCTGAGACAGAGACCAGTAGGGGCAGAGCCAGGACGGAGGAAGCGGCCCTCGCTATCCAAGGAAGACAGAAGACAGCCCCTCAGCCCTCAGCACATCCCTCTGTTTCCCCACTTCCCACCCAGGTCTGGGGTTATTTGTTCCCATCAGGGCCAGGCAGGGTGTAAGTGCAGGGAAGCCGCCAGGGCCGGGGTGTGGGCAGATGGGACAGCAGGTAGCCGTCTACGGGGTAGCAGCCCTCAGCCCAGCTCAAAGACACCGCACATGGGAATATGGGCCCCTGTGGCCGGAGCTGCGAACTCTTCAGGCCAAGCCAGATACTCGGATTCCTACATGAAAAACGCCAATTTACAAAAGGTCACACTATTGCAAAACACTAGAAAAAGGCTGCCTTAGGTATATAGCCTGTGGGCTGGGTTTACACGTTTATCTGCCCATCTAGACTGTGAGTAACACACATGACCTGTCCCCTGGGTGCCTGGCATGGGGCTCCTACTGTCCTGCCAGCTGGGGCGAGCTGGGTTTCTAACCCTGGGCCAATAGCTGCGAGATCAGTGTCATCACCCTTCATGTCCAGATGAGGAAACTGAGGCTCAGAGACGTGCCTGGGGTCACCCAGCAGCACAGAGGCAGCCAGATTCCAACCCAGGTCTGGCCAACTCCAAAGCCACTGCTTGATGGACCGAAGGAACGAGGGGCGGGGGGCAGTGAATGGGGATGGGAGGGGCACACCGGAGCGCCACGGAGGGGATGGCAGCTGGCTGATGGGGTCAGGTGATGAACTAAATGCCTGGGGACACGGCAGGCAAATCCCCGGAACACAGAGTCACCCTCGCTCCTGTGAATGTGACACAGAGACCCCAGCCCGGCCATTCCAAGAGCAGGATTCCAGACAAAACCCCACAGTACCCAGCCTGTCTGGCCACAGCTACACGGTTCTACCTGCTTGTGGCTGAGGGTCCACGGCGCCCAAGGTAGAAGCTGGATGGACCCTCACGCCACAGGCCCCTCCCCACCAGACACTGCCAACAAATGGTCTGCAAGACAACGGGCTCCTCAGGGGCACAGAATGTGTCCTCTGCACCATTCTCGGTGATGCCCAGGAATAGTGGGGGTGGCGTGCACTGCAGAGGCGGGAGCCAGGCTGATCTGGATTGGAACCTGAGACAGTCACTCTCTGTCTCTGATCCTCAGTCTTCACATCCACAAAATGGGGGTAACAACGTCTCAATCCCATAGAACTGTGAGGGTTCGGCAAGATAAACATGAAAGGGTCCAGCACAGAGAAAGGTCCCGGCAAAGGCAAGCTATTTGTGTTCTTTTGCTGACTCTTCCCTCTCACCTCCAACCCCCTGCCTCCTGATTCACCCTCCTGACCAAGAAGTCACAAGCTCCTGCACCTGCTTCCCCTCCCTGAGCCTCACTGCACCCTATCTGACCAACAGAACTGGTAAGTAACAATACACTTACCTAGAGGACTGAGAGGGCTGCAGGGAATTTCAAGCGCTTCCCTGGATATGCGTGTGTGTCCCGAAAGTAGGCACCTCTATAGGCCTAATCCAGAAGGACAGCAGGGGTTAGTGAATGCCAGGGACCCCAGGGACACCAGGACCCCAGAGCCCATGGGAGGAGGTCCTGGCCCACAATACTGCCGAGAAGGATGGCCACAGGCCACCCAGCTGACCACGAACCTGGAATTCAGGATTTCAGAGCTATCCGGGTTATGACAAAATACGTCAACTCGGCCCAAAAGGCCTCCTTGAGATCTTCCCTTCCAAGCCCCTGGCATTACAGGCCAGGAAGCAGAGATGCAGGGAAGGGAGAGTGCTTTCTAGGGTCACAGAGAGTTGGTCCCTGATCCGGGAAGACCTCAGGTCCCCTGACTCCAGCCCGGCGCTCCTTCTGCCGCACTGAGTGACTCTCTAAATGCACACAGCACTGTTAGTGACTTTCTGATGTCACATTTTCTTTATAGTTCTGGTATTTTTTAAGGCCAGATATGTAATCTCTGTCAGTGACCAACAGCTACCCCCTGAGCCCAAGGCGAGAAGCCACAGAAACCCTGGCCGGTGACATGCGGTCATGCGAACATGTGTGGACAGTGGGCCCCTCCCATCCACACCCTGCTCTGTGACCCTGGGCCCTGCACTTCCTCTTTGTAGAATGTTCACTTTCAGACAAGAAGTCACACTCGGAAAAGCCTGCCATCACTCCTTCAGGCTCTCTCTCTCTCACAGACACACACACACACACACACACACACACACACACACACACACACACACACTACTTGGTGTATATGTACAGGAAATTCGCAGATGCCTTACAAACCTATTTTTGGATTCCCTAGGCCAGGAGTCCTGGCTTAAATGCCACCAGGTCTGGGGAGCTAACTTATGGGGCAAAGCAGCCCTGCCTATATGAAAAAATGGCATCTTGCACACTTTTCTAAGAATACTGTCCTCTTGGTTATCTGCACTTCCCTCAGTTTCGATAGAGACATGGGATGAGAAATATCTCCTCTTAATTCTACTCTAAGAAAAACAAGAGCAGATATAGAGAACAGACTTGTGGTTGCCAAGGGGAAAGGAAGAATTGGGAGTTTGGGATCAGCAGATGCAAACTATCACATACAGGATGGATAAACAACAAGGTCCTACTTTATAGCACACAGAATTATATTCTATATCCTGTGATAAAGCATAATGGAAAAGAGTAGCAAAAAGAACTTAAATCACTTTGCTGTACAGCAGAAATTAACACAACACTGTAAATCAATGAAATTCTTTGGAAAAGAATGAAACAGTGGCCCATGCCAATGACATACAGCCCCCAGGCTGAGGACTGGGGACATTAGGGACGAGTGAAGCACGAGGCTAATTAGAGAGCAAATGTCCATCTAAGGGGCTGCCGCTGCTCAGCCCCAGGCAACAGCTGCCGCATCTCCAGGCTGTGCAAGAAAAGTCCGAAAGCCAGAACTTTATGTGCCACCTTCTGACAAAATGCTAGCAGCAAACTTCTAAAACCATCTCACGTACCAAACAAAATGTGTCTGTAGGCCCGTTCCAGCAGACACCCTCCACCCCCCAACAAGAGGCCGTAACTGGTAGAGACATGTAGTTCTCAACCAAGGGCGCGTCTGTCCCCCAGGGGACATCTGGCAACATCTGGAGACGTTTATGGTTGTCACACTGAGCGGGGCGATGGGCGTTCTGCTGGCATCCAGTGGGTAGGGGCAGAGACACTGCTGAACATCCTACAACGTACAGGACAGCTCCCCCCACCCCCCAACACAGAAAATGATCCAAACCCTGATGGAGACCAAACAGAGCCCAGAAGGCTTGAAAGCTACTCTGGGGACCATCACGGGAGTTGGGGGCTGAGGGTGGCAAGAGGCCTGCCTCTCCAGCTTACGGCAGCTGCTATCCTCTGTGGCCACAGGACTTCTGTGAAGAATTCAACAGAGGAGGATTCCACAGCTGCAAATGCTGGGAAAGCCCAGGTGTAGACAATGAGAGCTGAGACGTGAGCTGGGGGAGCAAGACTACTGGCCTCTGGGTTGGGAGAGGTGGGTCCAAACCCAGTCTCTCCCCTGAGTGTCCCTGGACAAGTCACTGAGCCCGGCCACCTCAATCCTAAGAGCACCGTCCCCAACCTCTGGCCTTCCAGGCTTGACCAGACCCAAATGCCCCAGCCAAGAGAGTGCCCCCAGCCTGGGCCACATCCCCAGGTAGAGGTCCTGAGACTGGGGCACCACACTGCACCAGGGGAGAGGAGTTCCTCCACTCTGCATGTCCTCCTTTCCAAGCCCGGTCACTGCCGAGCACTGAAGAGACCCGTGGTGACAACCTCCCTCCTAACTGAGGGCTTTGGCAGGCAAAGGGATCGGGCCAGAATGGAACAGAACTGGTTTCTTTTCTTTTATTTCTATTTATGGCAAGTGGGTCCTAGTTTTCCATTTAGGGTAGTGAGACGAAAGTTTCTTTTTCAATAAATGTATTTAATTTCTAAAAAGTGAGTCACCTTAAAAAAATATTAACTATTCCAGAGGTAGTAGAATGAATGAGGTTTGGGAGAGGCAGCCCAAAGGAGAGTGTTACATAAATAAATATTATAGCTACTTAGCTTCGAGAATGACAAGTTCATACCTGGGGGGGAATCCAGGAAGGCTCTCTGACTGTGGAGGCCTTCCATGCAAGCAAAGGAGTCACTGCTTTGTTTGGCAGTCAGCAAGGAGATTCCTGTGCAGATAAACTTGTGCAAAACTTCCTGCCCAGACAAAACTTGGGGGCATAGGGGCTCCTGAACTTGACCTGTGCCAGGTGGTGTGGTGGCTAGGACTGCATGTGCACATGAAAGGCGTTTCCTTACCCTGTGCTGATTCCGTCATCCACCCTAATGTCACCTTTCTTACTGTTTGGGGGTGACATGATCACAGCAAAGCCTCGGGGAGGTTCACCAGGTGAAAGGCAGAAAAGCCAGAAGAGAAGAGGCTGCCAGAAACCAAGGGGTGAAGGTGTAGTGAGAAAGGAACAAAAGGACTGTGAGAGGAGGGGAGAGAGAAGCAATGGCATTAACCAAGCACCCACTTTGTGCCAGACACTGCTGCCCATGCCCAATGGGCACTTAATCCTTACAATGGGATAGGTTTTGTTACCGTCATCCCACTTTAGAGATAAAGAGCTAGAGACTCAGAGGTTAGCTAAGATCTCAACTGGTGCCACAAGCCAGGACTGGTCCTAGTTTCTCCATTGCAGGGCAGGGAAGACAATGCATGAGACAGACATGGAGAAGAATCAGAGGAACTCAGAGACTAATCAGACTAATGGCTGAGGAAGAGGGCAGACATTGGCCTGCTTCAAACCCTGAAGAGGTTTCCCAACATCTACAATAAGACCACAATCCCTACCTCAACCCCACCTCCTACCATTCCCACCCCACCCCAGGCACACTGGCCCCTCGCTGCCTTTGAATGCAGTAAGCATGCTCTCACCTCAGGGCCCTTGCACTTGCTGTCCCATTGATCTTCCCTTGACTGGGTCCTTCTCAAACATCACCTCCTCAGAGAGGCCTCCTGCTGACCATGCATGGAAGGCGGCTTGCCCTATCACAAGGCCACACCTCTGATCTCATATACATCATGGTCTTTATCATGACCTTAATTTTATGCATTTACGTGCTTACTGGCTATCTTCCCCACCAGACTGTAAGCTCCATGAGCACGAGAACTGGAACTCTTGTTCACTACTGGATCCCCAGCCCCTAGAACAGGGCCTAGCACACAGCAGGTGCTCAGCAGTAAGTGTTCAAGGCCATGGACAACCTGGTCTCCTTTCATACGGTTCTCTGCCTCTCTTCTTTTATCGTCCTCCAGCCACAACAAATTTTGTCTGGTCCTTTACAGGCTTCACTGGCTCCTGCCTCAGGGCCTTTGCACTTCCTACTCCCTCTACCTGGAACTTTCCACCTCTGAAATTTTTGCAGGTCGGCCCTGCATCCTTCCTTTGGGGCCTCAGCTAAAAGGTCACCTCATGAGAAAGGCCGTCCCTATCCATCCTATTTAAAGCACCTGACCCCCCACCCCAGGAACCTCTATCACATTTCCCAGGTTATTTTTCTTTCACACACTTATCACTTGCTGAAGTCGTCTCATTTACTTCTTTATTTGCTTCCATAATGTCTGCTTCTACCACTAGACTCTGAGCCCAGTGAGGCCAGGGACCGGGCCAGTCTTGATCATTTCTGTATCCTCAGGGCTGGAAGAGGGCTGGTCACAAATAAGAAATTCAACAGACACTTGTTTACATGAATAAACATATGGTGTCACAGGGCTGTGGTCTCACAGGGCTGCAAGCTTAATTTCCCCAGGACGACCCAAGCTTCTAGAGACAGGAGCCAGAAGTCCCGGGGTGAACAGGTAACAGATCAAGACATTAGGTTCGCTGTCCTGTCAAAAAGGCTGAGGGAAACCAGAGGTCAGGAAGCAATCAGAGGAGCTGATTTGAAATCCTCACAGCCTGCGAAGCAGGACTCCACCGCCACCTTCACTTTTCAGCCAGATTCAGCTTGAGGGGCAGGAAGATTCCTCCTCTCCTCCTCGCAAGCTACCAACAGCCGGAGAATTGCTTCCGTCAAAAGCAAGGACAATGTCAGCCCCAGGGTGTGCCCCGTGGGCTGCAGGGGCCCCACTGCCTTCAGTCTCCCCAGGGAAGAGCTGGCCCCCAAGCGGAGGGGGTCTGCCTGGACCTCCACTGCCTCCCCTGCTCTGGACCAGCCCTGCCGGAGCAAAGGCAGGGTCCTGTCTACCAGAGGGGGGAGACCCCAAGGCGTGACAGCACTAAATTGTGACTGCCAAGAAGAGAGAAAACTGAGGAGCAGAGAGAAGAGGAAGAGGAGGTAAGTTCCACCTAGAGATACGGGGGAAGAATTTCAAAGGCCTCAGGGAGGAAGCGATGCTCCTGCTGACTCCGCAGGGGGCAATGTGGGAGGCCTGCCTGGAAGAAGGCACTAGGTGAACATAGCCTGGAGGCGCCACCTGCAAGAAGCTTGGAACAGCTGGAGAAGAGAGGCCTGGGAAGATATTGACAGATGGACTATAATTGGCCTGTGCACCAGGTAACAGGTTTGGAATGTATTCTGGAGAGCTGTGGAAGGGCTTTTCTTAGGGCAGTGTGACACGAGGTCACGCATCCCCTCTGACATCTGTATGTCTGGGCTTGTGACTAATTCACTGTGACTTTGGGTACATTCCAGACCCTCTCTGGTCCACAGTTGTCTCATCTTTCAAATGAGATGTTGGCTGCATGACATCCAGCTGTAGCATTCTGTGGTTCAGTCAAACTCCTCTGGTCTGGCTCCAAGGGTGTGCCGACGTCAGCTTTCACTGATTGTTAAATTTTCAGGAATTTTCGTAAGCCGGTAACATAACCATTGTTTAAAACTAAGTTATGTAACCTTATTATTTTTAAGTTGTATTAAAAACAACAAAGATGATAAACTCAAAACTCATGACTTCCCTAGTTATTTTAGCACATTCTACTGTTATCTCTACTCTTGAAGTTATTTACATCTATCGTATCTGTATGGCAGAAATAACTTCATCATGGAGTGCTACAGCATCTCTTTCCAGCTCTGTGTTAGTGACATTTTGTTTTAGCTTAAAATTGACCATGGTAGGAATACACCACAGAAACTGGAAGATGCTATAAACCAGGGCTGTTCTTTCCAGAGAGACAACTGTTAAACATTTGTCATTTTGTCACTCTGTCTCTGTCTCATTCCCAGAAGACGTGCAGGAAAAGAGACCCAACCCTTGAAAGACTTTCCCAGAGGCCAAAATCTGACTCAGGGCTAGGGGTGGGGGATGGGGGATGGGACTGTTGCAGGGAAGGGCAGTTATAAACCAAAGGAAATTCATGAGGTCAGCCCAGGGTTTCCCGCATTTGCTTATTTGGGGGGACTGCATGTATCTTCAGAGCTGCACTGTCTACACTGTCTAACACAGTAGCCACTAACAACACGTGGCTCTTGAGCACTTGAAATGTGGCTAGTGTAGAACTATATATATCATTTTATTCACTTTTTTTTAAAATTTATTTATTGGCTGTGTTGGGTCTTCGTTACTGCATGCAGGCTTTCTCTAGTTGCTGCGACCGGGAGCTACTCTTTGTTGTGGTTCGCGGGCTCCTCATTGCCAAGTCTTCTCTTGTTGCGGAGCATGGGCTCTAGGCATGTGGGCTTCAGTAGTTGTGGCACGTGGGCTCAACAGTTGTGGCTCCCGGGCTCTAGAGCGCAGGCTCACTAGTTACAGTACACAGGCTTAGCTGCTCCATGGCATGTGGGACCTTCCTGAAGCAGGGATCGAACCCATGTCTCCCGCATTGGCAGGCGGATTCTTAACCACTGTGCCACCTAGGAAGCCCTTATTCACTTTTAATTAAATTTTAAAACTGATACTCGATTCTATTATTGGGATACATTTAAGAATGCTGGAACAGAGACTTCCCCGGTGGCGCAGTGGTTAAGAATCTGCCTGCCAATGCAGGGGACACGAGTTGAAGCCCTGGTCGAGGAAGATCCCACATGCCGCAGAGCAACTAATCTCGTGCGCCACAACTCCTGAGCCTGTTGTGCTGCAACTACTGAAGCCCGCGTGCCTAGAGCCCATACTCGACAATGAGAAGCCTCTGCAATAAGAAGCCCGTGCACCGCAACAAAGAGTAGCCCTCGTTCACCACAACTAGAGAAAGCCCGTCCTCAGCAATGAAGACCCAACACAGACAAAAATAAATAAATAAATCTAACAAAAAAAAAAAGAATATTGGAATCTATGCGATGTGAATCTACTTTTTCACCTGTAAATTTTATGACATCTAAATACAGATCATGCACTTCTGATGAAAATTTAGCTTCTGAATTGAGGTTGTGCTATCAGCATGCATCACATACTGGATTTGAAGGCTTAGAAGGGAAAAAAAGGAAAAATATCTTAATAATAATTTTTATATCAATGACATCAGAATGATAATGTTTTATATACTAGGTTAAATAAATTATATTATTTAAATTAATTTCATCAGTTTATTTTTGCTTTAATGTGGCACTTAGAAAATTTTTAGGGAACTCCCTGATGGTCCAGTGGTTAGGAATCCATATTTTCACTGCCGAGGGCCTGGATTCAATACCTGGTCGGGGAACTAAGGTTCCACAAGCCAAGCAGTGTAGAAAAAAAAAAAAAATTTTAAATTACATATATGGCTCACGTTATATTTCTATTGGATGGTGCTGGTTTAGAATATTTTGGGTTGTTTTCTTCCCCCACTTGCACCATTTGATATTCAAAAGCAGAAGTGGTCATAAGAAACCGTTAGAAGGATTTTGCGAAGATTACAAATTCTAGAAGAAAATGAGCTAATGTTGTCAGATTGCAGGTGGGGTGATTTTGTGAGTGACCTCCACCCTATCCGGGGAAAGCCCGTCCCTGGCTGCCACGGCTGGGGAAGAGGCCCAGGACACCTGGGCAACAGTCAATTTCTCATCCCAAAGCCCAGCCTATGAGAGTGGACCCCAGGCCAGGGCTGATTTTGTCAAAGACACCCACATGGAAAAGTTGGCTCCTGGGGCCACACAGGTATTCTGTGTGGCCCCAGGGCCTGGTCACAAAATGGGGCCAAGAATCACTACACAGAAGGAAAGAACCCAAAAGCTGGTGCACCTTCAACCTTGTGTCTCAGAATGAGACTCCTCCCTTCCACACTTCTGTACATGCTGTCCCTCAGACTGCTTTTCCTTCTCTTATCCCTTGGAGAACTCCTATGCATCCTTCAAGATCCAATTCAAATGTTCCCTCCTCTGAACCCTTTCCTGACCAAAGGATGTTCCCATCTCACATCCTTGGACTTCTGGCCTAGTCTATTCTTAACATTTCCTGGTCGGCCTCAGTGATTTCACTCCTGCCCCCTCAAATGTGATTTTTTTCTAATACACAAAATTTGTCTCTCTCCCTGTGGGACTGCCACTGGGTCCCTATTACCTAAAGCAATAGTTCTCAAACTTAGACAAGCATCAGAGTTACCTAGAAGACACCTTAAAACAGATGGTTACACAACATTGTAAATCAACTATACTCCAATTTTAAAAAAAAGATGGCTGAGCCCTATTCCAGAGTTTCTGATTCAGCAAGTCTGGGCTGGGACCTAATATTTTGCATTTCTAGCAAGGTCCCAGGTGCTGCTGCTGCTGCTACCACTGGTCTGAGAGGCTGTACTTTGAGAACCACTGATCTATTAAAAGATCAAGTGCAAACTCTTCACACCTTGGCATTCAAGGCCCTCCACAACACTGCCCCCAATGACTGCCTCATCTTTCACCAAGTGCTGTCCCAAACCTAGTCTACCATGACCCAAACATGCCACACCTACCCCGCCTCCACACCACTGCCCATACGGATCCTCCTGCTTGAAACTCTATCCGTCTTGATCCACCAGTTCCAGGCCCACCTTCCTTGATTTCACAATATCTAGAAGCCAAATCTTCAAAAATGAGGACATGGCACCTTTAAGAGTCTACAAAGTAACAAACATGGGCTGTAGGGGCAAGTACAAAAGAGGAAGGTGAGAAATGATTTTGGCCATAGAAAAGGCCTGGATAAGAATAACAGCCTAAAGTGACAACTTTGGGACAGAAAATTCTGGTGTATCTATTTAAACAACCTCATCACAGTCACTGTCTAGTTACAAATTGTCCTTTTTCTCCACCGGGTTTTCCAGCTCTGCTACTTTCTTGCTGTGTGGCCTGGTGGGGGTGGGGAACTTAGTATCTTTGTTTCTCACTTTCAACCCTAAGATGAGGATAAAGCAACAACCTCAAAGACTGAAGATTAAATGACATAATGCAAGTAAAATGCACAGCAAAAGGCCCAGCATATGGTAAGTCTTCATAAATGTTAGCTGTTGTAGGTATTATCTTTGGACTTGAGAAAGTAATGAACTTGGTATCCAGCCGCAAACAGTAAAGATGTTTTGCTTGATGGGTATGAAATCAGCAATCCAACAAAGTTTGTGTGGATGGATAGCAGGGTAGATGGATGGATGGATGGATGGATGGATGGATGGATGGACGGACGGACGGATGGATGGGTGGGGGTGTGTGTGTTGTGGGTAAGTGGTTAGATGGGAAAACTCATTTGCATAATATAAAAAGTGGCTCTGTGAGGCCGGTTTGGCAAGAGACATTTAAAAATCTTAAAAATTCTCCTAAAGAGATTCTCAGGCAAGAACACAAAAATTCAAAGATGTCCATCACCAAGTTGCTTATAACAGCAATTAAAAAAAAAAAAAAAAAAAAAAAACAGCAGCCTAAATGCTTAATAGTCAGAAGATAGAATTCTATAACAAAAGAAAAAATGAAGATGCAGGTGTTTCCCTAAGACATGAAAAGTTGCTCTTAATATATCTTAAATAAAAAGAGTAAAAAGTGAAGTGACAAGTCTGGTGTAAGTGCATCTTTTTTTAAAAAACTATGAGTGTGTGTATATATAGAAAAAGTCTAGAAAAATATATTCCAAATGTTATCGGTGGTTATCTTTGGTGTAAAGATTTGGATGGTGTTCATCTTTTTTTTTTGCTTTTGCTTTTCTATATACTCTCATTTTTCTCTGATAGCCATATACTTTAAAATTTGTCTAATTTCTTAAAAGAAGAAAAAACTTTTTAGAAGGCAGTTCCATGAATCAAGACAGAAGAAATGCATAGGCTCAGCTTCCTGGGCAAGGAGCTTGCCCTCTCTGTGTGTCGGTCCCCTCCCCTTTGGAAAACGGTGACCAGTCTCCCTGCCTGGCTCACCTCCCAACATGCCTGGAGACAGTGGATGAGGATGGGCTTTGAAATCCACAGCGGACAGTAGGGTGATGGTGATTTTATCCCCCCCCCCCAGTGACATCTAGGAGACCCCCCAAGAAGATACTCAGAGAAGCAAAGGAAAGCTGGCCTCCATTGCAGGGGGCAACCAGTTTTAGTGGACCGAGCTCTGGGCGGGGCTGAGAAGCAAAGTTCTCACCCACTGGCTTCCTTCATTTTTGTGAAATGAAAGGGATGAACTTTGACAGTGGTTTCTAAACCACTCCTTTGGTTTTCTTAAATAACAGGATCCCTGTCTTAAACGAAACACAGATTTCCCCAATCAAGCATCAGTAGCTCTGTTCCTCAAAATCAGGCATTCTGTGCAAAAAGGATCAACGTGGAGTCTATTTACCATTATTTCAAATGGGAAAAATTATAAAGCATGACATGCCAACTCCAAACTCCCCACTAATTTCCTAAAATGTAACTAACACATAGTTAGAGTGTAACTAATACTCTCCCTATACATGATAAACTCTCATGATAGCAGGTTCAATGCTTAAAACATACCCTCTTGGGAATTACCTGGCAGTCCAGTGGTTAAGACTAGGTGCTTTCACTTCCATGGGCCCAGGTTCAGTTCCTGGTCAGGGAAGTAAGATCCTCCATGCCACGTAAAAAATAAACAAATTAATTTTTTAAAAAAATCCTCTTCTGACCACCAAATCATTATTAACAACCAGTAATGCGGTGGCAAGAGCCTGGGCCTCGCTCTCAGATCTGGCGCACGCCGACCCTGGCTCCCTCTGCAAACCGTCTACGTGTGATTCTGACAGTCTTCCAATTACATCTAGAATTCACGAGACTTTTCCTGCATATCATTTTGTTACAAATGTTATGCTGAGTTTTCGGGACATAAATATGATGTTTTGCAGGCACAATATTGGCTGAAAAGAGGGGTTTGGAGACACGTACCTTCTAGAATTTTGGGTTTTATAAACTGAGAGGCATTAATACTAGAAGAATGTCAGTGGGGGAGCCAGCCTGCAGGGCAGGCTCCATGAAAACCGGGGCACCCCGGAATTCCTCTAAGTGTGATGCTGAGTTGGGAAGATGGGGCTTAAAGCTGCACCCGCACAGTGTACCTCAAAATATGAGGTTACTGACAGAGAGTGGGGGCAATTAAAGAGCCCCCTTTAGTGCTGCCATTGAGAGGAATCCCCTTGGAGCAGCCGCACCAGTGGTAGTCACGATGCCACCACAAGAGATGATAAAACAGCTCAGACTCACAGAGCTCTGACATGTGCCAGCTACTCTTCCAAGCACCCATCACGAATTAACTCATTTAATCCCCAGAACAACTCAATGAGCTAGGTAGTGTTACCATCCCCATCTTACAGATGGGGAAACTGAGGCATGGAGAGGTTAAGAACTTGCGTAGGGCTATCCAAGCAGCACTGGGATGCGAGGCCAGGCAGTAGAACTTCAGATTTCCTGCCCACTCCAAACCACTACCCCAGCCCCCCAAAGTGGGGAGGCTCTGCAGAAAGGGGAGGGCAGGGGACCCAGAGCCCCTGACTTCACCTTGTCCTCGCCCCAGCCCTCGCCCTCGAAGCAGAAGCTGAGAAAGAGAGGAGGCCCTTAGAACCAGGCAGGGTCCGGTGGCACCAGGCTATGGGAGCCGGGGGGGGCAGGCGGTGGCAGCCTTACCCACAGCTTCCCATCATAGTAGTAGGCTCCCAGGAGCTTCACGATGTAGGGGTGGTCACAGGTGGCCAGGATCTCGATCTCCACGATGTAGTCTTCCAGCTCCTCCTCACTCTTGGTCTCAATTACTTTGGCAGCAGCCAAGGCACCCGTCTCCTTGTTCTTGGCCTGTAAAGTGGAGACACAGAAGGTCAGCAGGCATGGTCGGCAGGAAGCTGACCCCTGGAGGCCAGTTCCGAGAGGCCCGCGTGTGTGGGAGACAGAGGCCGGATGCCCAGATGTGGATAAGAGGCTGAAGCAGGAGGTACGCTGTTCTCAACAATGGCCAGTGCTTGCTCATGATGTCAGCACAGGGGGACATGCATGGGAAACAATGTTCTGTGGTTAATACGAAATTAATACACCCATATATGGGATAAATAAAAATACAAGGACAGCATAGATCTAGAAACAACAACATGGAAAGAACTGTTGGTTGTTCAGTAAAAGATCCAAGTCACAACAATAAAAGTGGTATGATGCTTTTCACACACAAAAATGGAAAACTACTCTTTTATAAATGCTCACACATGAACATAAATGCATGGAAAACTCTGGAGAGATACTGCCTGATGGCGGGCTGGGCAGGAGCCTGAAATGAGGACAGATTCAAAGGACACTTTCACTCTCTCTGTATTGTTTTAAAATGTTAATAGAATGTTTCACACATTTATTTGCATCATTTCACATACATTAAAAGTAAAATGAGGAACTTCCCTGGTGGCGCAGTGGTTAAGACCCTGCACTCCCAATGCACAGGACCCCAGTTCGATCCCCGGTCAGGGAACTAGATTCCACATGCATTCCACAACTAAGAGTTCTCATGCCACAATTAAGGAACCCGTGTGCTGCAACAAAGGAGCCCACCTGCCACAACTAAGGAGCTGGCAAGCTGCAACTAAGGAGCCCGCAAGTCACAACTAAGACCCAGTGCAACCAAATAAATAAATAAATATTCTTAAAAAAGTAAAATGAAATGGGTTTTTAGTGCTCACCAATTACAGTGGAAGTGGTTCCTATATGCATTTCAGCTGGTCATAACAATGGCTCCTTATTTGATGAAAAAAAGAGAATTTCGCACCTATGAGGATAGCTATAATTTTTTAAAAATGGAAAATAAGTGTTCGTGAGGATGTGGAAAAATTGGTACCTTTGTGCATTGCCAGTGGGCATGTAAAATGGTGCTGCCACAGTGGAAAAGAGTTTGGCAGTTTCACAAAAAGTTAAACATAGAACTACCATGTGGCCCGGCAGTTGCACTCAGGTGTATTTGCAAAAGAACTGAAAGCAGGGATTGGAGCAGTACCTGTAACTAATGTTCAGAGCAGCACTATTCACAAGAGCCAAAAGGTGGAAACAACCCAAGTGTCCATCAGCAGATGAATGAGTAAACAAAATGGGATAGAGTCAGCCCTCCCATATCCCTGGATTCCACATCCTCAGATTCAACCAACTGCAGATCAAAAATATTCAGAAAAAAAATCAGAAAGTTCCAAAACGCAAAGCTTGAATTTGCCACGTGCCCGGCAACTATCTGCATAGCATCTACATCATATTTACAACTATTCACACAGCATTTACATAGACTTAGGTATCATAAGTAATCTACAGATGGTTTAAAGTGTACAGGAGGATATGCATAACTTATATGCAAATACTAGGCCACTTTACAAAAGGGACTTGAGCATCCATGAATTTTGGTATCTGTGGAGGCAGCAGGGGAGGGGGGTGTCCTGGAATCAATCCTCCTGGGATACCGAGGGAGAACTATATATATATTCAATGGAATATAATTCAGTCTTAAAAATGAAGGAAATTCTGGGACTTCCTAGGTAGCGCAATGATTAAGAATTCGCCTGCCAATGCAGAGGACATGGGTTCGATCCCTGTTCCAGGAAGATCCCACATGCCGCGGGGCAACTAAGCCCGTGTGCCACAACTATTGAGCCTGCGCGCTACAGCCTGTGAGCCACAACTATTGAGCCCGTGTGCCATAACTACTGAAGCCCACGCACCTAGAGCCTGTGCTCCACAACAAGAGAAGCCACCACAATGATGAGCCTGCACACCAAAATGAAGAGTAGCCCCCGCTCTTGGCAGCTAGAGAAAGCCCGTGTGCAGCAACGAAGACACAACGTAGCCAATAAATTAATTAATTAATTAAAAAATGAAGGAAATTCTGATGTAAGCTACCACAAGGATGAACCTGGAGGACATGATGCTAAGTGAAATAAGCCAGTCACAAAGGACAGATATTGCACAATTCCACTTAAATGAGGTACCTAGAGTAGTCAAGTTCATAGAGACAGAAAGTAGCATAGGGGCTGGTTTCCAGTGGGAATGGATACAGAGTTTCTGTTGGGGATGACGAGAAAGTTCTGGAAACGGACGGTGGAGAAGGCTGCACAAACATTGTGAACGTACATAACGCCACTGAATCGTACATTTAGAATTCGCTAAAACGGTCAATTTTATGTTACGCATATTTCACCACAATTTAAAAAACTGAGAGCGAGAGAGAACTAACCATGTAAGTAGCACTAGCAGTTTCACACACGATGAGCTGGTGCCCAGGAAAACGGTGCAGGGCCCACAGCTTCCCGGGTGGTCCCGTGAGCCTCGGGGCCGCTGCTGGGAGCACCACCCGCCGTGCCGCTGTTGGGGCAGGGGGTCCCGGAGTTAAAAGAGAGCACGCTTTCCTACAACACGGGCCCAAAAGCCAGCTGCTCGTCCACAGCCTCTGAACAGCAGTCTGGTGGAAAGCGTGGAGAAAAGGGCCGCCCTGGACTCCACCGTGGTGCCTACTCGAGGACACCATCACGTGCCACTCACCTAACAGGACAGCTCTGCCACCTGATCCGCTGGAAACACCAATGGCCGAGTGGCTCCTGCATGCCCTGTACCCCCGTGGATGACAACAGGCATTCACATCACCTCACATGAACCCTATTCTACGGACTTAGAGAGGAGATGGGGCTGGAACTAGGCAGGCAGCACCAGAATTTGAATCTGGGTCCTCTAACTTTCAAGACTCTGTGCGCTTTCCACTACTGTACAAGGTCCCCCTGTCATTCCAGAACTCGGGAGCCTCTGAGACCAGGTGCCAACAGACAAGAGCACCCCCAGGCCAGCCCTGCACAGGGCACCCGTGAGGCAGAGACACAGTGACCCTCCTCCTGGCCTCTAGGGGCTCAAGGGCCAGCTGGGGAGACCCACCCTCCACTGCCTGTGGTGAGACAGCAAGCTGATGGGGCGTGGGGGATGGAAACCGGGAGGGGGCACCAAGCCCCACTAGGGAACCTTCTGGAAGGGAGTGATGCAAATAGGCAATTTATATGCTCATTTGTAAATTTATTCCCAGTTAATGTAAATGTTTCTATTAACTGAGCTGCAAAGTCCCCAGGTCCCGCACTGTGACAATCATGGTATCACATTTATTGAGGGCCCACTCTGCACAGGACACCGGTGCACACTTCAACATGTGCTAGCTCATCTATCTCCTCAACCACCCGACCACGCAGGTGAGCTTATTGTCACGCATACAGATGAGGAGACTGAGACAGGGTCCCAGCGACTTGGCTGACAGAGCTGAGCTGGAATGCTGGCAACCCCGCTCCCGGGTCTGCACTCTTGGTGGACACATGGTCTGTGGAAACTTCCACATCCGGCCGAGGAGCTCAGTTCAGGGAAGGGAATTTCATGTGCGGCCATTCCCCTGAGGTCAGTCCCTGTCCTAGAATTCACCCTGTTTACTCGGCCCTACCTGGGTCCTCCCCTCTGAACTCAGTTTTGCAAGCTTGTTCAAAATGCCTTAGAAACAGCGATTAAGCAATCAGGCTCTCTCTCTCTCTGTGTGTCACACACACACACACACACACACACACACACACACACACACACTCAACTAAGGACGTGCCTGACCTCTCATTTCTTGTAAGGCTGATTTTCCTCTGTCCCACTAGAGGACGGTCAAAGCATCCTTTCAAATATTACTAAGCCATAAAAAGGAATGAAATTGAGTTATTTGTAACGAGGTGAATGGACTTAGAGTGTCATACAGAGTGAAGTCAGAAAGAGAAAAACAAATACTGTATGCTAATGCATCTATATGGAATCTAGAAAAATGGTACTGATGAACCTAGTGGCAGAGCAGGAATAAAGACACAGACGTAGAGAACAGACTAGAGAACACGGGGAGGGCAGAGGACGGGAAGGGGAGGATGGGACGTAGTGAGAGAGCAGCACTGACATATACACATTACCAAATGTAAAATAGCTAGCTAGTGGGAAGCTGCTGCATACACAAGGAGATAAGCTTGGTCCTTGGTGACAACCTAGAGGTGTGGAAAGTGAGGGCGGGAGGGAGGCTCATGAAGGAGGGGATATGGGGATATATGTATAAATACAGCTGATTCACTTTGTTGTACAACAGAAATTAACACAACACTGTAAAGCAATTATACTCCAATAAAGATGCATTTAAAAAAAAAGCATCCTTTCACATTGTACAGCACTCGTGCTCCTCCCTCTCTCCAAATACAGAAGAGAAGTTAAGGCCCACTCTGCTCCTTTACAGAGAAGAGGGTAGCGGGCTTAGTGGGTGGCCAGAGCTAGGGCCAGGTGACTGAGGCAACCACCCTGTGACCAAGCCCTCCCAGCCCCCAGCCACACCAGCACAGGGAGAGCTGAGCTGGGCAAAGGCTACCCTTCACTTATTCACCTTTCACTCCTGAGAGCTGGTAAAGGAGGCTGCAGCCACCTTTTCCTGGGTTTCCTTAAAAGGACTGTTTTCTCCTGAAGGTAGGGGAGGCCCAGGCGGGGACTGTTTTCCAGGAATGCACAAAACCTGTCTTGCCCTCCACCCTGAAAGGCAGCACTGACCACAGGGCCCAGCCTCTGGCGGGATGCCAACATCAACACTGAGGAACACCCGCCACTCAGCACCTTACTCAGATTTCACAGAGACACAGAGACCCAGAGCCTGCCAGAAAGCAGTTGGTAGCAATCGTGGTACATACAGTGACTTAGCCAAATTAAATTCTCTAAAAGCCTAGTGAAGGCAGTGTCGACTGGAAAAAAAATGCACAACGTGAGAGTTCTGAGTTAAGTTTTATTTCGGGCAACAGGAGGACTACAGCCCAGGAGACAGCATTTCAGATAGCTCTGAGACACTGCTTCAAAGAGGTAGGGAGGGGACTTCCTAGGTGGCGCAGTGGTTAAGAATCCGCCTGCCAATGCAGGGGACATGGGTTCAATCCCTGCTCCAGGAAGACCTCACCTGCCACGGAGCAACTAAGCCCGTGCGCCACAACTACTGAGCCTGCACTCTAGAGCCCGTAAGCCACAACTATTGAGCTCTTATGCCACAATTACTGAAGCCCATGCATCTAGAGCCCGTGCTCCACAACAAGAGAAGCCACCACAATGAGGAGCCCGCACACCACAATGAAGAGCAGCCCCCACTCACCGTAACTAGAGAAAGCCCACTTTTGCAGCAACAAAGACCCACAACAGCCAATAAATAAATAAATAAATAAATTTATTAAAAAAAAAAAAAAGAGGTAGGGAGGAAGGTCAGCCTACATGCAATGTTGGTGCAAGGGGAGTACTTGTTATCGAGCACATATTTCTGCAGGTTTCTGCTAGTCTCACAAAGGCTACGGCTAGTCACAAGGAGGAGACGTCACCATGAAGGATTTTAGTGCTTTTCTAGATATAAGATACAAGAATTGGGCTCATAAAATTGTCTCCTGGAAATTTCTAACTCTCTGAAGACCTGTTCTGCCAGTTTTTTCCAGAGCACAGAGTGCCTCATCTCTGCTCTCCAGCCTGAATTCCTTTCAGGGGGTGTTGAAAGTCAGCAGCTCCAGCAGCTCACGACTTAACCCTTGTAGAGGTAGATGGCAAGTGCCTATTTGTAGGTGACGGCAACAAGCTATCATCTGTAGGCCACAGAGAATGTAACAATGGCTGATGACAAAAGCAGCTAACACTGTCTGAGCGCTCACTGTGTGCTGGGACAGGCCTTGAGCGGAATTTCTCATTTCATCCTCAATGCAGCCCTTGGAGACAAATACCAGCATTCCCAATTTACAGATGAGGAAACTGAGATTCAGAGAGGCACGGTGCGTGTCTCAGGTCACACAAGCAAGTGGAGGGTGAAGGCTGAATCCAAACTCAAGCCTGCCTGGCTCAAAGAGCCTGAGCTCCAAATCACTTTCCGGCACGCACTTCTTGGCAAATGCCCAGTGTTCCCTGCTCCATCTCACCTTGCTAAACATAAACGACGACCACAGCCAATAGCAACCACTCCCCGTTAGAGTGCTTGGCAGCTGTGGACGACTGGAACTGCCAGGATTTAATCTGCCCACGAGTCATTAAGGCAGGTGTCAGCCATCGTGCCCATTTCCCAGAGGAGCAGACTGAGGCTCAGAAAGCTACCAGGACCCACCCAGGATTGTGAGCTGTGGATGTCTCCTGACTCCTAGTCCAGTGTTCTCTTTACTACACTAGGCTGGCGGGAATCAGCTTAATTCTTATTCACTCATTCATTCATTCAAACATTATTTACTGAGTCCATAATATGTGTGAGGCCCTTTTCTAGTGAAGAGTTTCTGCCTAGGAGGAGAATCAGCAGGTTGGAATCATTGCCCTCTCATGACATAATTCACCCTTTCCTGATTTTTCTTCAGAGAAGCCAACCCACTCTCATTCCCAGACCTTAAGCTGTGATGCGGCTGATTCCACCATCATATCTAGGAGCAGGTGGGTGACGTATCCCGGCCAATCAGAACACTGCATTCCCTCTAACCACAGTGATTGCTTCAGGGACAGACATGTGATCAAGTCAGCTAACCAAAGGCAACCTCAGAACAATTGCTGTCCCAAGCCCTCCTTTACTGCTAGCCTCCAGCACTGCCTACAACAGCTGGAGCTGCTAGGTCACCGTGCTTCCCAGGGGAGCCTGAAAATGAAACCATCTCTGAAGTAGCAAAGCCTAGAGTGGGACTGAGAGGACAGTGTTTGATCCCCTCAATTAAGTTTTATAATAGGGTGATATTATTAAGAGCCTCATTTTATATATATATATATATACAAAAGATGCTCAGAGAGGTGAAGTCACTTGCTCAAGGTCACACAGCAGGTAAAAGAGCAGGGCTGGAAGTTGAATTGGGGCCTGTGTGACTTCAAAGCCCACGTTCCAGACCACTTTGCCAGAGATGCCTGTAAATCGTGCAGTAGGAGAGAAGGGAAATGACAGCCAAGCTCTCTCCAGGGTCTGATGTGAGGGCATCTTGGGGAGTGGGTGGGTCCTGGAAAGCTAAGGGTGGTCCACGTGGATGGGGCACCCGTGGGAGTTGGCAGGCAAGAAGTCGTATAAAGAACAAGCGGCCGTCTGTGGCCTCTGACGTCCATCTCTCCCACCAGCTGAGGCAAGACCGGGGTCCAGCGAAGGACGCGGGGAGCCCCCACCCAGGCCTCCACGGCTGGCCAGCAGTGACTAACGCCTCAGCCCACACCCTTGAGAGCAGACACACAGTGGCCACTTGTGTTTTCTGCCCAGGCACCTCTGTGGAACAATCCTCCCCCTTGTGCGGCGCGGGGCCCAGCCCGAGGGAGGCGGGAACAACCCTCCCAGCAGCAGCCCTGCCCCACCCAAAGGGCCCAGCTAGCCCAGTCAGGGGCTGGGGGCTTCCTGAAAGTCAACCACACAGTGACGGCCAGCTGCGGACAGCCCCCAGGCCCTCCTCTTCCCTCCTAGCTGCAAGCTGATCGCTGTGTCCCTCCCTACTCCCCCAGGGAAAGGAATGATGTCACAGAACTCAGGGACCAGAAAGAACGTTAGCTGCCCCTCCTAAACCCCAACTCCCAATCCCCAGTCTGCAGATGGGGAAACTGAGTCCGTGAAGGTCATGCAGTGCCCAGAGTCTGATCTGTGACAGCTGCCTTATCTGTAGAACCAAAACAGAGCAAATGAGAACACAAAAGCAGAAAGGCCTGGGAGGGCCTGTTCCCGTGGTACCACTCACTTCAGGCCTGGGAGCCAGCAGTGCTGCCTGGAAATGCATCCTCACGCTGGGCAGCAGGGGAACTGGCCAGCATCCGTTTTCCCCTGTGATTCACAACTCCAGTTCCCTCTGGGAACTGCCTCTCTTCCACTTTCAGAGCAAGGGATTTAAGAAGGACTGAGCACACCTGGTCCCGACACAGTCCAGCCCAGCCACTCAGTCCTGACCCTCTCAGTCACAGCCAGCAGCAGGCCAACAGGGTTATACCTGAGGGGTCTTTTGGTTTGCTTTTGGTTTTTTAATTTTTTTGCTAGAATTATTAGCAAATAAGTTTTTTCTTTCTCTTGGGTTGCTAAACTGGAAGCACAGAAGGCTGGAGGGTCTTGTAGCTCACCTTGCCACCCCTTTGAAGAGCCTGCCTGAGGATGAGGCCAAGGCCAGAGAAGCCAAGATGAGCGCCAGCCACAAATGCAGGAGCACAGATGCTGAGGGTCTGCAAACACCTGGAGCCAGCTGATCCTGAAGCTGGGATCTGCCCTTAGAATTTCCGAAGGGAGCCAACAAACTCCCTTTCAGATGACTGTCATTTGCACTAAAAAGGAAATGAGCTCCCCAACTCTGAGGCTGTTCTAGCAGAAAGCAGACATCTATGGAACTACTTCACCATGCAACACCTGTGTAAGGGCTACCTTCACCCCCAAGAGCATCACGACCTACAAAGTGACCTTCACTGAGGCCTCTCAGAGGACCTGACTGATAATCTAGGATCAAGGACCCAGATGAGAAACGTGGTTACTAATGGGCCACAGGCAAACAGAAACCATGGGATTCTTCTGCCAAAAGACTATTCCTCCCAAAGAAGTGGAGAAGATCACTTTACACTTATTAAATGAACAAAGCAAGGGACCTCCCTGGCTTTGTTAATTTAGTCCAGTGGTTAAGACTCTGCACTTCCAATGCAGGGCACACGGGTTCAATCCCTGGTCAAGGACCTAAGATCCCGCATGCCACAAGGTGCAGCCAAAAAAAAAAAAAAAACAGCAAGGAAAAATGACAACCTCTAATGCTGCAAACCAAATGGGTGGTAGAATGGGTAAACTAATTACGGACAAGAATATAAACAAATTCAATCTTGTAAAGATGAAAATTGGCAATAGATTTTTTCAGAGCCTTGAAAATACCTTTTAAGCCTATTAGTCCTCTTGAGAATGTAAGGCCAGGAAACAATTCCAAAAAGACAACAGAAGACATGTGCTAGGATCACATTCACATTAGCCCACAATAACAGCAAAAAAGGGGAAATAACCTAAATGTTCAACCCTGGGACGATGGTTAAATTAACTTCGTGGGATATTAAGCAACAATGACAGCTAGGAAGATAACACAGTAACGAGAAAAAATAATTAAGCCATAACAATAAGTAAACGAAGCTGGGTGATAAAACTGTAGCTATGCTGTAACTCTGGAAAAACTGTGTGTGCCTCTGGACAGGGAGGTGCTGAAACACAACATAAGGAATGCAAGCGGTTTCTAAAGGTTATTTTCACCCAATGACACGTGGCAATTATCCACAGGGGTCCCGGCAAGGACAGACTGGGGTTTGGGCACAGAAAGTGATGACTTCATCCAGATCTTGCCTTGAATGCTTCCAGAAATGGGCACCCTGTCCTCTCAGGATCCCACTTGAGCGGCACTGTCCAGTATGACAGCTACTAACCCCATGTGGCTATTTACATCACCTGAAATTAAATGAAACTTAACATGTATGAGTTCCACAATTATATTAACCACACTTCAAGTGCTTAATAACCACTTGTGGCTAGTGGCTACCATAGTGAATAGAGCACATGCAGAACAGTCTCATCATTGCAGAAAGTTCTAGCACGTGGGCAGCTTTGCACTCAGGGCTGCACCTGGCAGAAAAGGCATTCTCACGGAGGTGAGGGAGCATCTAAAACACTCCAGCATTCCAGATCCAGCCTCAGAAACATGTACAGTATTTCTTTTTCTAGGAAGAAACAAAGGGCTTGAGTGCAGGGAGTGGGTAGAAGAACCCTGGGCGGTGATCATTTGCTCGTGAGGTCGCCTAGCAACCTGGCTGGGCAGCAGGCGTGAGGAAAGGCTCCCAGCTGACCTGTCAGAGGAACAGCCTGGGCGGGTGGGTCAGAGCCAAAGAATGGAGCAGTCAAGGCAAAAGGTTTCTGTTTTCCCCATCCCCTTGATTGATTCTGGACGCTGGGCCAGGCATGTGTCAAGTGAGGTTCAGGCCTCTGGAACCAAGGAGGGGCTTGGTCTGTGCCCCACAATATACAGCTGTGGTGTCCTTGTCTGAACACATTTAATCCTTGCATGGTGACAACAGTTACCGATTGCGGGAGAGGCTTCAACTCTATTAACGAAGGAGGAAATCGGGCCTGGGAGGAAACCAGGGTCACAGCAGCACCGGCCGCGTGCAGGAGAAGGACCCAACATCACCTTACACAGCGTGGTCCAAGGGCTGCGGACAGGATGGGGGGCAGATACGGCCTTGGGCTCAGATGCTGCCACCACCCGCAGCTGGCGGGCACGAGTGGGGGGCGGAGTGGAGCCCCAGGCACCACAGCCCAGCCTTCCGGAGGCTCGAGTCCTGTGGGCCAAGATGGAAAAGGCCTGCTGAGGCCTCCTATGGCTTCCTGAGGCAGCATACAGAGCACCCCGCCTTAGCCAGCATGGGTCCGTGAGGGATGCAAAGTACTGCCACCTCCTCCTACAGCCAACAAAGGCCCAGGTAGAGAGGGTGACTTGTCCCAGGTCACACAGCTAGGAAGGGGCTGCCAGGATTCAGCTGAGGTCCGGCCCTCTGCCCACTGCTCTTTCCCCTCAGGAGCCCTCCGGAGGGAACTCTCCAGGGCCTCCTACCCAGCTGCTGTGTGTGCCAGTCTCCCTTTCCCATATCTCCCTCCATTGCCTTCAACCAGAGACCCTCTGAGGGCGAACCCCCAATGGCTCCCTGCTGCTGACATGATAAAGCCCACGTTCCCTGGCCCAGCGCCCTGGTGATCTGCCTCTTCCACTCTTCCAGGATGCCGCTGCTCCTCTGCGTCTGCCTCCTGCTACAGCCAGGGCCTGACTGCTTCCTACTTCCATGCCTTTCTTTACGCTCTTTCCTCCACCTGGAATGCCTTCGCCACACCCTATGTTGAACCATCCCACAGAGTCTAACGCAACCACAGCCCGATCTATGAAACGTTCCCAGAACCCCAGCCCCTCTCCCCTGCCAGAGCTTCTTCACACCTTACTTCTTTGCCTGGTGCCATGGTCGTTTGTGTTCACAGATTCTCTCTCTGACCTGGCTGTGAGCTCTGAAAGGCTAAGTCCACGTCTGATTCATCCTGTTCTACCCCATAGAGCCTGGGATAGAATAGACAATGGATGGAAGGGCGCATGGGAGGGTGGGTATATGGGAAGATGGCAGGATGGCTGGGCAGACAGGCAGATGGATAAGTGGATGGGAGGATGGGTAGGCGGGAGGGCATATGGAAGGATGGGTGTGTGGGAGGATGAACGGATAGATGGGTGGATGGATGGGGAACATGGGTAAATGGGCTGATGGATGAATAGATGGATTGACAGATGGAAAGGAGAGTGAATGAGTGAGTAGGAGGATGAATGGATGGGAGAATAGACGGGTGTGAGAGAGGGATAAAGGAATGAAAGGTATGTCTAGGGAGTAGACATCAATCTTCCTTTCTTCCCAAAAGGCACCGAAGCCTACCTTGTTGCTGGCTTCTGTGAACACCAGCTTCTCTTCTTCCCCCTACACTACAGCCAACAAAGTTCTTTTTACAGGTACCAATGCTACTCCCTGCAATATCCCCATCTTCATAAACTAAGAAATGGGCAAATTTCTTTGTTTTTCTTTTTTCTTTGGGGAGGGAGGTGGCACTCAACACACAGCATGCAGGATCCTAGTTCCCAGACCAGGAACTGAACCCACGTCCCCCGCCCTGGAAACAGGAATCTTATCCACTGGACCGTCAGGGAAGTCCCAGAAAAGGGCTAATTTCTATCAAGTGATTTCTGGAATGGAAACAGCATAGGACCTAGGTTCAAATTCCAACTCTACTACTTACCAGCTAAGTGCCTTTGGTGAAGGCAGGAAACTAGACTTTAGTTTCCTGATGGAGATGCAGGTAATTCCAGTGACACATGAGAAAGTTTACAAGCCACCATGGGTTAGTCAGTTGACTATTGGTTGTTACTGCCTTTGCTTGGGACTGTGTATTTTTTGGTTTTCAAAAGCCTAAAACCATGTTTATCTTGTTCACCAATGTATCTATTACTATATCTGGTCAATAAGTATTTTAAAATAAAAGATGGATGAATGGCTGGGTGGATGGATGAATGAATTGGTGTTTGCATCTCCTTGTAAACAGGGAGAAATGAGGCCCTCTGCATAAAAGAAAGGAAAATGACAAGAAGTCCACTGTCTCCTCAACACATTTACAAGAATGAGTCAAAAATTATCCGCACTCTGGCTGTAGAATTTATTGACGTTTTACTATAACTGGAGTGCGAGTAATTTTTGACTCACCTTCGTAGATTCCTGAATCTTATCTGTTCTCTGGTTTTGGAAGATGGGCCCTCTTTACCTTGGGAAAGCCAAAGCCTTTGCCTGGGCCAGAACATACACAGTTAATGAGAGGAAACCACTTCCTGATCAATAATCGCTGGGCCAAGTTTCAGCTCAGTGACAAACGAAACGGCTGAGTTTCGGAACAAGTAACACTTCAGCATGGCAGATTATGAAACACAAAAGCAGAGGAGGGACATGGTTTCCAAAGACAGGCATTTAATACTCTCTCCCTCAGAGAGCAGAAGCCTGGTGAGCCGTCCTGGCACAGCAGGGAAAGGCTGAGCCTCAAAATCCTTCTGGGCCAGCAAATAAAAAAGTAAAACCCAAACAGGATTGGCCCCAAACATAGCTCCTCATGGCCTTGGCCAAAAACCCAGGCAACCTGTCCAACTTGGCTAGGGATACGGGAGCTTTCAGATCTCAGCTCTTCAAAAGTGCTGGAGAACCCAACTTCGCGTATCACTGATAAAGGAGGTGGGACTGGTGATGTGGGCTCTGCCTCCTGGAGGCTCCTGTTCCCACCTTTCCCAGGCTCCCTCTATCCAGAGGACTGGGGGCTGAGTCACGGCAGGCGGGGGGCCTGGGGTCGACAGCACAGAGGAAGGAAGCATCTTCATCCAGGCGCCCCCTGCTCCCTGCAGGCACCTTTAAGCCTCACCTCACTCAATCTTCACCACAACCTGGGGTCATGTACTCTTATCAACCCCGTTTTCCAGTCAGTCGCAAATCTCAGAGCAGTTAAGGGTGCCCTGTGTTTTCAATCAGCAGTACTTTTTGTGGGGTTTTTTTATTATTATTCCAAAAGTATTACGTACTCGTTAAAGAGCATCTTCAAAATATAATAGTAGAAAGAAGGAAACTGAACCAGGCATCATCCCAGAGATAACTGCCTTCAGCATCTTGGAGCACCTCCTCCCAGGATTCCATGGAGTGGATGTACCCGGATTTGTCTGGCAACCCTACCCTAACACGTCCCAGCTATGTGACCCCAGGGGACTTACAGGACCTCTCTGTCCCTCACTTTCCTGCTTGGTACAATAAAGGTGTTAGCAGTTCCTCCCTCACAGGCTGTCGGGAACATTCAGTGAGTTAATGTGTCAAAGATGCTGAGAGCGGGGCTGGGCCTCAGTGAGCACTCCACAATCATTCACTTACACTTGTCTCTCTCCCTCCACTTTATAAAAATGGGATTCAACTATGCACACGGATTTCTCACTCTCCTTACTTAACAATATGCCACGAGCAGCCCTTCAGATCACAACACACTCTTTCACAGCATCCCCTCCAACTACTGCAGACTGAATGGAGGGTCCACCGTAAATCTAACCAATCCCCTGTCGTTGGGATCGCTATCCTGGTCACATGGTGCTGCGTCCAAAAGCCTGAGACTTACTTTACAGGTTGCCGGACAAGTCTCCAGATGGCAGGGTCCCTCTGAGCCGCACGCGTCTCACAGGTGGGTACCCTGCCTGGACACTGTTGAGGTGTGAGGCCAAGCCTGGGTCAGCTCTGCTGCGTCCTGGCCGTGTGCCCTTGGGAACTGGCCTCGGAAGATTGCGGGTGTAAAGACACTTTGGTCCCGCTTCTGAGAGGGACGGTATTAACCCCATTTTTCAGAAAAGGAAACTGAGGCTCAGAGGAGTGAGGTCACTTGCCCAAGGTCACGTAGCAAAGACAATGGCCTTGCCGGGACTCGTGGAATAAAGGGCATCACCAAGTCTTCTGGGGCCTCTGAGGAGGGCTCCTGCGGGAGGCGTGGGGTGATCTGGGGGTCTTCTGAGACACACCTTGCTGGTCCTGGCAGGTGGTCCCGTGGACAGATCTGAGGCTCGGGACGAGGGGCAGAAGCTGACACTGGTGCCTGGGGTTCCAGATTCTTCAAGAACAGAGGCACACCCGTCACCTCCTTTAGCCCCAGCTGTCACCTCAAGGTGAGGGTGGGGGTGCCGAGGGCACTCAAGGGAAAAGGAGGCTCGAGAAAGAGCTGGGCCTCCCCAACCCAGCACCCGAGCCCACCAAGATGCAAATCGAAGGTAGAACGAATCTCAAGGCCCAACAGAGAGGCATGCCAGCTCTGATGGGGTCATTCCTCAGGGCGACAAAACTAGCTTTGTGGCAACCTCCTCAGAGGGCCAAGAGTTGGGTCTGGGCTGCCAGACAAGACAGGCTGGGGCTTTCCAGGAAGCAGGGAGAAGGGGAGCGAGGCGCCAGCGTTGGCGTCTGCCTCCAGGGTGTGAATGCTGCTCTTCCGGCCACCCAGGGTGGCCTTGGCTACCCTGGGCCGACTGGCCACAGGGCGGGCACAGAGCCGGGACTGCCCTCCCCGGGCAGGGAGCTTCTCAACAGCTGGACGGAGCCTCCATTACTGTCACTGCATCACATTCCTCCTCATAACACAGCCGTAAGCTTTAGGCCGACCCCCAGGACTCGACACAGCAGCGTCTACCCAGGAGCAGCCTCCGGTGTAACAAGCAAGGGGAGGTGGACCAGGGGCCTCGAGGGATCTGCCTCTGTCACCCTCAGAAAGCCGGGCTGGGCAGTCTAGTCCACCCGCACAGAACATCCCCATCACAGTGACAACTGTCCCACTCACTCCTCCTTCCTCCACGCTGGGCACCACGTTGGGGCTGGCCACACGTCTCCATCGTCACAAATTCTCTGAGGGGAACACTATTTTGATCCACATTTTACAGCTCAAGATGCTGAGCCTCAGAGTGGTGAGGTGACTTTCCCAAGGTCACACAGCAAGCAGGCGGTGAAATAGGAGAAAGCTCAGAACGGATTTCAGTGCCTGCACGTATCATCATAGTGCTGGCCTGCCTAGAGAGAGTGGGGAGCCTGGGTCCGGCATTCACTACTATTCAGGGTTCATTCATTCAGCAGTTATTAACTCAGTATCTACTATATACCTATTATCCACAAAAGACGGATAACTCCCTGCTCTCCGGGACCTTACATCCTCCAGAGAGGAAAGAAAGTAAACAAGGAGACACACAAGAGAATCCCAGGTTGTGACAGGAGCTCCAAGGAAATCAGCAGGGAGCCGTCACTGTGGTCAGGAGAGGACACAGGAGTTGAGACCCAGAGGATGAGAAGGAACAAGCTGTGCAGCCCTCGGAAGAGAGTGGCAGGCAGAGGCATCAGCAAGTGCAAAGGTCCTGAGGCAGAAAAGACTGTGCTCCCTTCAACTGCTCTCAGTGGCCCCCATCTCCTTAGACTTGGAGGCTGGCTAATGTTAACTCTTTGGTCACCAGCATAGTGGCTAACCCTCCACCCACCACCCTTAGGGCCTGAATTCTGGTTCTGGTACAGCCTGTTCTTAGGGGGGAAAAAATAAGCTATAGGAGAAGGAAGAAAACAAATTGTAGCAAAGGGGAAAGCAGAGAGAAAGGGGAAGAGAAAGAAGAGTGAGTGCATGGAGGGTGGGAGGAGCAGGTAGAAGGAGGAAGCTCTTTTGCACGTCCCTCCCTCCCTGCCTGCGGCCCACAGGAGTGCTCAGCATCTAAGGATGCTGGGGCACCAGCAGCCCCACACCCACCAAGAGTGTGGGTGCACACAGCTTCCCCACCGTGACGCCTCCCCCTTCCCCTGCCACTTCCTCTGCTAGCCCTGCCCAAGACCGTCACCACTTCCTCCACTTTAGAGGCCACCATCGCCATCCCAGGGCGCATGACAGTGGAGGTTGAGGCAGGTCTGAAGAAGGGGCACATTCCTGGGCTCACAAATGCCAAGGCCCCAGGAGATCCCACACTGGAGGGACCCTGGACCCTCTCCTCCCAACAAGCCCCTTTGTCTTCCGCTCTGTATTGTACAGCCGAAGAGGCACAGGCTCCTGGCCAGAGATATCTGGGTTTAGGTCCCAACTTTGCCACAGAAGAGCTGTGTGATGTTGAGCAAGTCACTGTACCTCTCTGGGCTTCTGCTTCATCAGGTAGGGATACTAACTCCTGCCTTTCACGGGGCTAGTAGAAGAATAAATGATGGAACGATGGACAGATAAGAATGAAGCGGGACTTCCCTGGCTGTCCAGTGGTTAAGACTCCGTGCTTCCACTGCATGGGGCACGGGTTCAATCCCTGGTTGGGGAACGAGGATCCTGCATGCCGTGTGGTAAGGCAGGAAAAAAAAAAAAAGAATGGAGCAAAAGTCAACTTCCCGCTCATTTATCTTGTTCACCTGGGAGCCCATGGTGCCTGGCACATAGGAGGTTCAACTGAGCACGCTCACGGCTAACACCCATGAGCGCTTTTCCAGCGTCCTGGACTACGGGGTTTACATGGGCTATTTCACACTCCAACAACCCTATGAAGAAGTACCATTCTCCAACTAAAGAAAATGAGGCACAGGTAAGTACTTTTCTCAGGATCACACAACCTGCAAGAGGGAGGGCCAGGCTTTAACTCCAGGATCCAGGATCGCATCCAAGTTCCTGGACCATCTCCAGTCCCTGGCAAACGTGGGCTTCCCACCTCTGCTCTCTTTCCTTACTGACTCCCAGGCCTAGCTCCCCAGAATCCTCCATGCCTCCCATGCACGTACAACATGTCCCTCTCAGGCTAGTCCCCTTCCCTCAGTCACTTCCCCTCCCTGGGCTCTGACCTGGCCTCCAACCACAACTCTGGCCCTCCCTCCCAACCCCGCCGGCTCCAGCCACCAAGGCGTGGCCACTCTGTCCCAGCCTTCACTCATCAATGGCCACGCTGGCCCTGGGCAGCCAGGACACCAGGCTCTGGCATCCCCCAATTGTGTGGGCAAGCCACTCCCCATCTGGTGACCATCCCAAGATCACTCTTCTGAAACACTACACAAGGCTGGCCTCATGACGTGGTCAGGCCCTGGAGGCTTGGGGCAGGCAGGACGGTAACCATCGCGTTCAAATCCCTCAACTCGGCATTCAAGGCTCTCTTGACTTGGCCCCCATACACTAGTCTAGACCTGGCCCACCCTGGCCAGTTCCCCAGGCCAAGCCCAGCTCCCAAACCCATTGACCACTGAGCTTGAGGAGGCAGCTGAAATGTGTACAGTGGACCAGGGGGAGGGCACCAGGTTCTGGCGGACAGAGAGGCCAGGTCGGCACTGCCCAGTACAGCAGCCAAGGTCATTACTGAGCACCTGAACCGTGGCTGGTCCGCACTGAGGTGTGCTGTAAATGCCAAATGCACACCTATTTCAAAGACTTAGTATGGAATGAGAACTTTAAATATCTGTCTTTCTATATTGATTATAAGCTGAAATGATAATGCTTTGGAAATACTGGGATAATTAAAATATACTATTAAAATTCATTTCTCCTGGTGTTTTTCCTTGTTTGAATGAGGCTACCAGAACGTTCTAAGTTGCACACGCGGCTCCTGTTACATTCCCCTTGGACAGCGCTGGTCCAGGGGCTGCCCTCACTTCCAGCAGATGTGGTCCCGCAGGAGTACACGCGGGCGGTACCAGCATTTCTGGTATTTCCAGAGGAGACAGGGATCAGGGCTCTTACGTGAACTCTCCTGATTCCAAATGCTGGCAATCACTTCCAGTGTGCTTCAGCCACCATGGGAGCCACACAAACCCGTCCACAGGCCCTTCCAGGCTCAAAGGCCACCAGTGGACAACCTCAGGCCTCAGGGTCCAGCCTCTCTCCTGGCCCAGACTTCCTTCCCTCCAGCTGTCTGGCCCCGTCCCACCGTCCGGCCTGGTGGAAGCCGTCCTCGCTCACCACTAGCCCCCTGTCGGTCCCGCTACAACTCTCTCACCCCCGCAGAGCCTTCCCTTCCAACCCCGTGTGGCCCTGAAAGCAGCAGGGGAGGCAGGTGCCTGGCCCACCTTGAGCACCTCCGAGCTGCTGGTCTGAGTCTCCCAGCTGCTCCATGGGGTGAATACTGGCCTCAGATACACGGGGAAACGGAGGCTCGGAGACAAGCCACTCACCTGACTTCACACAGCAGCTACGTGCGGCCGTCAGGATTCAAAGCCTGGCCCGCCTGGCTGCGAGGCCCGAGTCTTTCATCACCCACCCGGAGACGTGACACACACAGATGAACACAGCCTGTTTGCTGAACTGAATCAAGGCACGTTCATTTGTATGAGGCAGTGGTGCTCCACTGGGGCGATCTTGCCCCCCAGGGGACATGTGGCCTTGTCCAGAGACATTTGTGGCTGTCCCAACTAGCGGGGGGAGGGGGAGGTCCCGGCAGTGGTGGCACTGTTGTGTGTAGACCCCAGAGACGCCACTAACATCCTCTAATACACGGGCAGCCCCCACAACAAAGAATAAGCTGCCCCAAATGTCAACAGTGCCAAGGTGGGGAGCCTGGAATAACGCACTAGCTACAAACACTGGAGTCCTTCCGCCTGCCCCCAGGTTAGCTGCAGTCGCTGGCCGGGACCTTCTCCATTTGATAGAGCATCAACAATAACAAACTAGCTTCCTTTCCTGCCCACTTCCTGGGTGGGGATCAGATGCTGAGCGTATTATACCTTCCTAGTTCATCTCCTCCTCCTTCTTCCTTCAAGTTATCACCTCCGTTTTACAGACAAAGGAGTCTGAAGCTCACTTGCTTGGGGTTGCAACCCAGATCCTCCTGAGCCCCAGCTCTTTCCCTTAACCACCCTGTTCCACTGCCCTCAGCAGCAGCTGGGCTTGGGAGTGACCATCCGGGGCAGTTTCTGGGGGCCCGTGGGGTGCAGCCCCTGGGGATGTCCCCCTAGTCCGGGTAACCTCAGGAGGCCAGAGGACACTGGGTGGAGGGGAGGGCTGGGGGCACAGTGGGTCATTTAGCTCACTTCACCCGGGCCTGCCCTAGATCCAGCCAGGACAAGTCTCAGGATGGCCAGTGCTAAATGAGCCCCCTCTGGACCCAAGCGGACCCCCTGGGCAGGCGACATCCCCAGGAAGCTCTGGCCGCCTCGGTTTTAGGACCCAGCCAGGAACCCACTCACAATAGCATGGACTTGTGTTTAAAAACACTAGGCTGGCAGGAAATAAGGTTACTGCCTGGGGGCAGAGCTCCTTCCGGAGGAGGAGGGGAGGCGCTCGGGACCAGGGAGACCTCGGCAGCCCCCAGAGGAAGTGGAGGAAACGGAAACCCACTTTAGAACTCTTTAGGCTTTAAAACTCTTAGGCAGAGGTGAGGTGATAGAAGACAGCCTGGCCGGGGAGGGTGAGGAACCTCAGCTTTGTCTGAACTGGGTGGCAGGGCAGGATGTGGCACCCAGAGGATGCGGGTGAACAATGGCTCTCTGAGCCTGAGGGCACCTGAGGTTCCCACTGCGGGGGAGACGGGGCAGCCGCTGCCAAGACCCCGGGTTCCAGCAGGGTCCCAGAGGACCCCAGGATTGGCCCTCAAGCAAAGGCAAGGGGCAAAGGGGGCCTCTATTAATTTATCTCATTTTCTTTTTTTTCTTTTTTTTCTTTTGGAATCAGATATGTCTTTTATTTATTTTTTTTTAGGGGGGTACACCAAGTTCAATCATCTGTTTTTATACACATATCCCCATATTCCCTCCCTCCCTCGACTCCCCCCCCCACCCTCCCTCGAGTCCCCCCCCACCTTCCCCGTCCCAGTCCTCTAAGGCATCTTCCATCCTCAAGTTGAACACCCTTTGTTATACAACAACTTCCCACTGGCTATCTATTTTACAGTTGGTAGTATACATATGTCTGTGCTAAAAACCACCCTCAAAGAGCCATCACTCCTTCAACCAAATAATTCCCCTCTAGGAGTCTAGCCTAAAAAATGATTTAAAATATAAAACTTTACAAGCAAAGCTGTTCATCAATATACTGTCAGCTTTGCTATAAGGTTTACTTTAAAAAAAAAAAAGCCAATTTTGTTCCAACACCACTGATGTATCTATCAGGGGACAATTTTATCAAAACGCTAAATTCACATTTGCTAATGTGCTGTTTTGTCTGCCAGAAACACTAGATGAGCGCAGAAAACTTCACCCAGGTGAGCCGGGCGGCAAATACACAAACACAGGCACCTCAAACCCACGTCAGCAACCTTTGAGCCGCACCCACCCCATCTGGGGGGTCCAACCTGCCACCTGATTTCAGATAACCCTCCTCCCACAGCTTCACAAACTGCAATGCTTCCCACCCACGGCCACAGGCGTCCTGCAGGCCTCTTTCCCGGGACAGTGCTGGATTTACTGTGATCATCTTGTATTTCTCATCCGCAAAACGTGTACAACTGGGCTACTTGTTTCCTAGGTTCCTATCTTTATTTTTTCTAATGTGCTGATGACGTTTTTGAGTGCTGTGCCCTTAGCTCCATTTTTCTCACAAGGCCTCTGATCTGTATTGCGTGCTTTTGCACAGTTCCGGGATTTTTAGGAAGCCGTATTTACATTACAGCAGAACTGACTGTTGTGTGTCATGTGCCTGGCACATGGTAAGCCTTTAATCAATTCTAACTTGCTAATAGTAAAAAAGGAAAGGGTGGGGGATTACTTAAATATCCAATAAGATTAAAATCATGGGAGCTCTGAGCCATCCCAGAAGGTATGTGTGCAGCATTTAGAATAACACGGGGAGAGGCTTTAGGAATAAAAATGATATAAAACACTGTAGGTGTGTATGATTATGACCCTGCATTAAAAAAATGTTTTTCTCCATAAAAATCGATTATGTCTGGAAAGAAATATATCAACATGTCAACAGCAATTGATGGGACTTCGGGTCATGTTTTTCTTTTTAATTAAAAAAATTTGTATGACACTCCTCATTTTGCAAAATCATAAATCTTTGAAAAGCTTAAAGGCAACATAAGATGACAACTAAAGCAATTTTCAAGAAGAAGAAAAATCATCTCAGCCTGTTAACCCAGTGCTTCATGTTCACGTGCTCCCTGCCTCTGCTCAGCACTGAAGGACCTGTTTCACCACAGCTATGACAGTGGGCACACCCTGCTGAAGGCAGTTTTTTCCATTCAACCCCATATCAAACACTTCCCTTTCCATCTTGTCTTCAGAATAAAGATTATTTTTAAGGGCAAGAATTTTGAAACTACATATATATATAGCTTGCGACCTTTACTTTGTATCTAGTAATGAACTAGAAACGATTTTCTTTTGAAATCAATTTGAAATAGCTTAAGGAGTAAGTGAGAATGAATTTGCGCAAAAAAATCAATCCTACGAGCCTCTTTTTCTCCCCAGATCAACTGATGATTTATCAGGAAGAGGGAAAAAGAGGCTCTGGATCTTGAGAAGCTAATATTTATTACGCTTTGAGCCTCTGCGAGACTCTCCGCAGGAAATCTGTATTTGGAGTCCTCTTCTGACAAGCCTTTGACAAAATGTCATTCCTGTGGCTTCTTACACCAGGGAAATCCTCAGGAAAGCTTTCACCACCTAGGCTGCCAGGAGAAAAACCTGCTACTTCTAGGATAGGGAGAGGAGACACTCCTGGCCTCCCCTTCCCCAGCACATAGCCAACTGGTCACCAAGGTGCTATGTCAAAATGGAAGTTCTGGTCCCAGACATAAAACCAGACAGAGCCTCTGGCCTGTGCTGCCAAGATGGCCATGCCAGGGAACAATGGAGTTACGGTCCCTGATTAGAATCTTTTTTTTTTTTTAATATTTATTTATTTGGTTGTGCTGGGTCTTAGCTGCAGCAGGTGGACTCCTTAGTTGAGGCTTGCTAGCTCCTTAGTTGTGGCAGGTGGGCTCCTTAGTTGCAGCATGTTAACTCTTAGCTGCGGCACACACGTGGGATCTAGTTCCCTGACCAGGGATCAAACCCGGGACCCTTGCATTAGGAGTGCAGAGTCTTAACCCCTGTGCCACCATGGAAGTCCCTAGAATCTTTAGTAAAGCAAGACCTGCTTTGACTTCAACTCTAAGGGGCTGAGTAAGCAGCACTTCTCCAGGGCAGGAGACGGGGGTCACAGGGATCTCTGATCCAAGATGGGTCTTCCTTAGCTGGTAAGTAAGCCCAGAGCCTTGGGTTCTAGTCCTTTCCTTTCCCTGGGCCCCAGTACTCCTGCACATAACATGGGGTTGGGTGAGATCAGAGGGTCACACACAAAGTCCAGGCAGGTAACCTAATAAACTGTCCAGATGTGTCGGTCATCACACAGCTTTCCTGATCTAGCTCCCCCTTGTCTTAATTATGAGAAAATCATGGGTTTGGAGGTGGTGGGGAGGGAGCCATGGTGTATCTGGCTCACAGCGTTAAGCATCAGACTCACTTTTAAAAGGGTCCACGTGCTCTGGAGAACTTGTGAATCAGATGGGCTCCTTTGTATAAAACTTTCAGAGTTGTAGGGGAGTTTTACAAGGGGCTGAAGTAGGAGGAAATGACAATCGAAGCTGACAAGGGGAAATCTTACCAGCCTAGAAGCAAAGTTCTGCGTTTAGGTCTGGAAGAAAATACATCGTATGAAGCCAGAATTCACTAGGGGACAGGGACAAGACTGCAACTGAAAACCAGCCCCTAACAGAACAAACATCCGTGAGGCCAACAGCACGCACTAAAAACACCAACTGAACCTTCTGGAGAAAGTGGGGGATCTGGTGAGCTGACCAAGGGTCCAGCTGCTCTCACAGGGGTCAGAGCACACCTGGAAGAGCAGGCTCCCTCAGGGGAAGGCAAGGACACCAGCGGGGTGCCCAGGGGAGGCCCCCTCAAGACTGAGGACAGTTTCCTAGTTTTCCTCTTCTTCCTAGTGGCACAGGAAGAGGCATCTCCGAGAAAGATAAAGAAAAGATGTGCTGGTGAAGAATGTGCTGGCGGCCCTTGAATACGTGCAGAACCCTCGGCCAGAGAAGGGCAGCAAATCAAGGCAGCTGAGGGCCGCGGCTGTGAGTGTCACAGAGGTTGGCCTCCTAACCACAGAACCTTTGCTCCGGCCTCCCAACCACAGAACCGTTGCTCCAGTGGGGCTTCTACACTGTAACAGGAAGTGCTGGCTCAGAGGGGGGGTGGTAAGGTAACAAAACAGGCACCAGGGTGGGCCTGGGTGACTTCAAAATTGCCTCTAGAGCAGTGTTTCTCAAACTTAAAGTGCTCAGCAATGACCTGGGGCTCTGTTAAAACGCAGAGCCTACTTTATTAGATCTAGGGTGGGGCCTGAGATTCTGCACTTCTAACGAGCTCCCAGGTGATACGGATGCTACTCTTCCAGGGACCACACTTCGGTAATTAGGCTCTCCACCACTTTCAAGGCGAAGAGAGCAAGTCTTGACCTGGGCGCCTAGAGAAGCCCTCTCTGTGGTCCAGGCTCCTAAGAGGGAAATCCTGGGGTCAGAGTGGCCTACAAGCTACAGGAAGGAAAGAGGTGCCCTCCTGCAGGAACCGCCAGTTTAACATGTGTGTTCCTCTCAGTAAAGGGTTTCCTGGGGGAAAGGAGATCAGGGAAAGGGTGGAGTCAGGCTCTAAGTGTTTGGGTCCCCAAAACGACTCAGCAACTCAGAATTTGTTCTCAGGACCAGGAATCAGACAATGACCTGCTGCAAACGTGTCTAGAATTAATCAGCTCTGCCCCACCCACCCCTCCACTAAAGCTCTCTGGCCTTTTATTCCTCTAGGGGAAAGGTGACTACATACTGGGAGACTCCCCAGCTGTGACTCATGCACATACTCAAATCAGACCCCCGAAGCGCAGGATTCACGAGGCCCTGACTTTCCCCTCTGCCCAAACCCAGCTCACATTTCCAAGCCTAATCTCTCCCTCTAGAGAAACCCCTCCTCCCCCCGCCGCGCCCCTGCCACCTCCTGTCTCTCCCGTCTCTGGCTCGTCTTCAGGTGTGTCCCCAACCTCACCGGACCCAACCCTTCCATACGCAGCCGAGTTTCTCTGTCCCCATCGCCTCGGCATTCTCACAGCATCTGGGTGGCTTCCCTTCAAAAGTATGCCTCGTATCACAGTTCTACCGCGGATGCCTCGTCTCTCGGATGCTAAAGTCCTGTAAGCGCCCCTTTGTCTCCCCCTGCGGCGCCGAGAGTCGTGCGGGGCGCACAGGAAGTGCTCAGAAACTTAGCTCGGGGGCAGCAGCCGTACCGAGTGGGGGTGTCGGGCGCGCAGGGACTCAGCCCCGCTGTGTGCGGGTATCCCCCCCCACACACACACACCCCAGCAAAGAACAAGGATCACCAGGACGGGAGCCCGGGACTCCGAGTTCAGGGCCAGGCAGTCCCTCTGCGCTCTCCCTAGCCGTGGCCGAGACTGACCAGAGCCAGCGCCCCTTCCTTCCGGAGCCGCTCCACGCGCCCCGGGCCACCCACCCCCAGCGCTCTCACCTTGTAAACCTTGCCGAAGGCACCGTCGCCCAGCTCGCCCACGATCTCCCACACCTCGTTGGGGTCCAGGTCCCGGCGGACGTGCTCATATTCGCGGGACTTTCTCTTCTCGAAGGTAGACAGGCGCAGGATGCGGCGGAAATTGGCGAAAGCCATGGCTGGGGGCACGCGAGCCGGCGGGCGAGGCGGCGCCGGCTCCGGCTCGGGCTGTGGCTCCGGCGGCCGCGAGGAGGAGGGGCTGGAGGACGCCGCGGCGCTCGGGGGTTCTCCCCGGACCCGCCCTTCCCCGCAGCCCGACCCCGGTCAAGTGCGCCCTGGGCTGCGCGCGGCGGGAGCACCCGGAACCGCGCAGCCGGCCGCGGTCCCCGCCCCCGCTCGGTCCAGTCCGGGGGCCGCCTCCCGATGCCGCCCGCGTTCGCGCCGCGCCGCCCGCGAGCCCCGGGACGCGCTCCGGGGACCCGGCCCCGCTCCCGCCCACCGGCCCGACTCCACCTGCCGCTCCCCGGCAGCGCCCGGAGACCCCCTAATTGGCTGCGGGCGCTCCCCGGCTCCGCCCGTCGCCGCAGGGCACTCTGGAAACTGTAGTCCCCCGCGCGCCGCGCGCCAGCGAGCCACCGACTAGTCTTTGGAGAGCTGCGGGACCCTTTGGCGGCACCTTTCCGGGTCTGGGAGGACCACCGCGTCTCGTGGCTCCCGAAATTTCTGCGGGAGCGAAAGGGGAAGCAAATTGGCTCTTCGCGAGCGCCCACTGATTGTTGTCCAAAGACCAAGAAAGCGAACCGGCACTAATCACTGAATCCGCCCCGTAACCACCCCGCGAGGCTGCTCTGCTCCCGCCCACTTTTCAGGTGGGGGCGCCCGGAGAGCGAGGGCATTAGCCCAGGGCGACACATCCTGCTGGAGGGTCCGGTGCGGATTCCTCGGCTTGGTGCTGCCTCCTAGCGCGGGAAATGCTGCGCCCTTGCGGCGGCGGTCCCTGGAGACCCAGGCTCCCCGGCTCGCTTCCTGCTTCCCAGGGGCTCTGCCCCACCGTGATGCACCAGCCGGCCAGGATTACAAGGCTAGGAGTAAAAGCTCCTTAGGGACTTACTTACCACATGCTTCATGATGGATCCTCAGATATATTTGCATATTAAGTTAAAAACTTTCTTATTCTTCATTTCCCAGTTGTTTAAAATAAGCTCATTATACTTTGATTGAAGTTTTCTTTGACCACCGTCATCCTCCATCCTGGCCGTTTTTTACCTGCCACTGTTATCTGTCTTTAGGACAGTTAACGCTTTTATCTAAATCTAAGTGGGTTCCAAACAGCCAATGCTGAGGAGTGGGCAGCCTGTAAAGCTTATTATGGTAACTCTCCCTCTTAAGCAAATCGAGTCTCAGCGAATAGTCCCTGCGGAGAAGGTCCATGTTGAGGTGTTTTCACCCCTTCCTGAGCAGCTTGCAAACACCAAGTATAGTTCTAAACTTGGAAAGCCCACTGCAGAAGCCTAGGGTGCTGGCGGTGGCCTGCACAAAGGATGCCCCGAGTAAAGGTTGCCAAGCACTTTAAAATGTCCCCACAACTTAATGAGTGGTTGCAACTGTAGGGGGTCTTTATCACTAAAAGTAGGAAATGCAGCGCAAGACTGGGCTCTGACCAAGTAAGCCCAAGTTTAAACCTCCCAGAACAAGTTGGAAGGCTGGTCTTTCATTAGTTTCAGTCCATTTGACCAGCTCTGGAGGGGGGGATAATGGGGAAGGCTTTCCCATTGGGAGGTGGGGGCTCTGATCATAGGTCAGTCTGAGGGTATTGGGAGTCCCAGGCCCAGCCAAGCCACACAGGACTCTGGGAGACTGGCTCTGCAATAGCTCCAGAAAAAAATGAAATGAGAAACAAAAATGGAGAGCCTCACTCAAAAATACTATAGGGACTTCTCTGGTGATGCAGTGGTTAAGAATCTGCCTGCCAATGCAGGGGACACGGGTTCGATCCCTGGTCGGGGAAGATCTCACATGCCGAGGAGCAACTAAGCCCGAGCACCACAACTACTGAGCCTGTGCTCTAGGGCCCACGAGCCACAACTACTGAGCCCACGTGCTGCAACTACTGAAGCCTGTGAGACTAGAGCTCGTGCTCCACAAGAGAAGCCACAGCAGTGAGAAGCCCACGTACCACAATGAAGAGTAGCCCCCACTTACCACAACTAGAGAAAGCCCACACAAAATAAATAAATAAATAAATAAATAAATATTTTTTAAAAATGTTATAAGTGAAAGAAGCCAGACACAAAAGACAACATGTTATATGATTCCATTTATATGAAATGTCTAGGAAAGGCAAATCCACAGGGACAGAAAGCAAATTAATGGTTGCCAAGGACTAGGCTGAAGTGGACATGAGGAGTCTTATTGGGTTGATGAAAATATTTTAAAACTGGACTATGATGATGATATAATAACTTGGCAAATTTACTAGAAATCACTAAAAATCACTTGAAATGGGTGAATTTTATGATATGTAAATTATGCTTAAGTAAAGTTGTAAGAAATCAAACAGAGAGGTTCAACAAAACAAAAACTATATCTCTGAGATAATTAACAGGCAAGGCTGGTCAAAGAGAAAAAAAAAAGGTTCATAAAGAAAAATATTCCTCAAGACAATGAAAATGAAAAGAGAGACAGAATATTAGATACAGTAGAGATTTTGAAATCATACAATAATTTTAAATAATTATATGAATACATTTTAATTTATATGAAATGGGTAATCACATAGAAGAAAATATAAATGATATAAACAAATGATATATAAATGTATAAATGAGAAATGATATATAAAAGAGACATAATTTCAATAAGAAGTAAAAAGCCTAAATAAGCTAATAATAAAGAAATGAATCAAACATCTACAGTGTGCCCCCACTGGAAAACATCAGGTTATGTGGTTTTACAAATAACCTCTCCCTTTATATAAATACTTTAGGAAGATAGAAAAAAAAGGAAATATATTCATTTTTATGAGATGAGCTTTACTACAACTAGGTAGGAATAGTAAGAGAAAATTGTAGACTAATTTCACCTAGGAAAAAGATTGGGGTGGGGTGGGGAAAATACCAGCAAGATGAAACCAGAGGTGAATAAAAACATGACCAAGAAAGGTTTATCCAGGAATAAAAGCTATTAAAGTAAGACACTGCAAGTTGACAAAATAAAAAAGAAAATCGGCTAGCCTCAATAGGCACAGAAAAAGCACTTGACTGTATTCTTAGGTTGGATTTCCCCAGAGATAAGAATCTGAATGCAAATAGTTTATTTGGGAGGTGATGCCAGGAGGCACCAGTAGGGAGTGGAGAGTTAAGATGGGAGAGGCTTGAAGCCAGTAAAGGGTGTACTTTGGAGCTGATTACTGCTGTGGCCAACTGGGGCTTAATCCCACTGGTTCTGGGGCTCAGGATGCAACACACTTTAGACTCAGCCCATCTGAGAGTCACAGACACTGGGGAATTTGTCTCTAAACCTCATCTGTCCTTGGCCAAGGGCTGCTCCCCTGGGCAGCACTTCTAGCCTGCCCTGCTTGAGGGCCAAGAGAACATCTCTAAGTTGAGAGATATCACGGGTCTTTGTACAGCTTCTGCTACAACAATCCTTACATTTCTTATTTCTTCTCCTTTCCTATAGCGTTTGCTAGAATCTTTAGCTTCGTGTTAAACAGTAACAGTGAAAATAGGAATTCCTCTCTTGGTCCAGTATTTAATGGAAAAGGGTTTAAAGTTTCTCCTTAAAGTATGACGTTTACCAAAGATTGTGGCAAATGATCTTCACACAAAGTTCCCTGCTCTTCCTAATTTGCTGATCACTTTTCTCATAGCTGTAGAACCTTATCAAATGTGTTTTCTGCATTTATCATGTGATAATCATATGAGTTTTCTCATCTAGCCTATAGACATGGTAAATTTCATTGATTGAAATATTCTTGCATCCCTGGAAAGTAAATATTTTATCTCCCTCTAGAGAGGCTAAGTAGCATTCCCCAAGGTACGCTTCTTCATAAGTCATCCCCATGCATGCTCTTATCCCCAGGCAACCTCTAATCTGTTTTCTGTCACCGTATATTGGAAATGTCTTTCCTAGTTCCCCATATAAATGGAATCATACGGTAGTGCTCTTTTCAGCCTGGCTTCTTCGCACTCAGCATAATATTTCTGAGACTCACCATGTTGTTGTACATGTTTGTGGTTCATTCTTTCTAATTGCTGCGTAGTGTATGGATAAACCACAATTTGTTCATCCATTCAGCTGCTGATGGACATTTGAGTTGCCAGTCTTCTGCTATCATGAATAAGTCTGCTACAAACATTTGCTTAGAAGCCATTGCATGGATATATATTTTCATTTTCCTAGATGCACCTAGGAGTGCAATTCCCAGATCATATGCTAAGTATATGGTTAACTTTATAAGAGACTGTCCAGGTATTTTACAAAGTGGTTGTATCACTTTACATTCCACAAGTGATGTTGCTCCAGTCACACTGATATCATCAGTTTTAAAAACTCTAGCCATTCCAGTGACTATGTAGTGGTATCTTACTCTAGGCTTCTGCCCTCAAGACATTCGCCGAACCCTAACCTACAGAGCTTAGGGGAAGAGGTCATGAGATCAAACAGAAAGCCAGTAGGATCATAGAATAAAAAGCTAAGCAGAGCCTAGACTGTGGTCTCCAAATACAATTTTCCATAAAATGATACTATGGCTCCTTGAAAAAGGCTTTCTAGATCTAAGATAGGAAATGTCTATCTTTACATCAATATCTGTGCCTCTGTCTAGAAACAGAAGACAGAAAGTACAGATGGCAAATATGCACATGTAAACATGCTCAACATCATTAGTCATCAGGGTAATGCAGATAAAAACCACTGTATCCGTTTGAATAGGTTAAGTTATGGTGCAATAAAACCCTCAACATCTTGGTAGCTTAACACAAACAAAGATGGTTTCTCACTGTGTAGAAAGCTACAAAGATTGTCGCATCTATCTGAGTGAGAAGCAAAGATGGATGATCTACACAACTATAGTTTTTCTTGAGCAAAGCGGAGAACTGAGGCCACAAGGCAACCAAGGAAACTGAATTCTAGGGAAGAACAAGCCCCTGCAAGCAGAGAGAGAGCACACCAACCGTTGGACCTTTGGCAGAACATGGCTGAAAATGACATGCTCCATATGAGTGGTAAAGAAAGCAATTAAAGTTTGAACAAATCATTAGAGGCAAAGTTTGGGATACCATGTCAGTGTGGAATAGCTGGAGTTCCCAGACACAACGGGCAATCACACACACTGGCAAACTCCTTCCCGTGGGTCGCCAATGGGAGTCTGTGAGAAACACTGCGGGCAGGGCTGCAGACTGGAGCGTGCCAGTTCTTGCTGATGCAGGAGGAAAGGAGGTGGTTGTGGCTGCCAGGGGAGGAGTATAAGGTCTCGTCTACTTCCTCAGAAATAGCAAAAGCAAAATTCTTCAAAGCAATAGCTTTCTGCTGCTGGGAGAGGGGAATCTCTCACTCTCAAGGTGCAGATTAAATCCATGGTTCTCAGCCCCAGGACAGGGAAAGATCATCTATCTTTTTGTGTAGTCACTGAGGAACTCAGACTGATAGGGAACCATCATCTATTCTTTGAATTTATTTTTTATTGGTGTAACATTGGTTTCTAACATTAGTTTCACGTGTACATTATATTTCTACTCTGTACGCTATGGCATGCTCAGAGCACCACCATCTTGAATGTTACTGCTTACTATAGCATTGGAAAAGAGAGTTAGCTCTGACATTTGGGGAATTGTTTGTTACAGCAGTTAGCAGTACTCACCCTAACTAATACGCCACAAAAACGCAGTTAAATATTACATCATTTTTTCTCCCTTCCCCCAGCAGCAATGGACCTTTCCCTGTGTAGCTCCTGGTGGGTTCTGAGGGCACCACAGCTAGCTCCTTCATATGACACCACTTTTAGTGTTTTATATAGCCAATATTCATTTGGATTTAGTCACACATTTTCAATTTCTGGTACTCTTCATTCCTTCCTGAATTTCTGTGTTTCCAAATGGGATTATTTTTCTGTGCCTGAAGAATTCAGTTATGGGTGTTAATTTTCTCAGTTTTTGTGTGTATGGATTTATTTTGTTAGCTCCCTCCTTCTGTCATGAGTACTGCGTTTAAATTTTATCATTTTAAACTCCCTATGACACTGTCATTGTTTCATTGGATTGACCCACATATTTTTACTACTCCATTGCTCTCTCTTCCTTCTTACATCTTGGATTTTCTCTCTGTGATCGTTCTCTGACTACTATAAGCTGATCCTTTAGAATTTCTTTTGGGAAGGTCTCATGCTAATTTTTTTTTCTTTCATTATAGAAAATTTCAAACGTATTCAAAGTAGAAAGAATAGTGTGTAAGGTAGTACTCCTGTGTACCCATCAGTCAGTTCATGTTTGAACAATCCTGTTTTATGTATACCATCACCCACAGGCCTGGATTATTTTGAAGCAAATCCCAGACATCTTATCATTTTATCTTTTTAAACAACAGCCACATCCATTGTCATTCCTAATATTACATCCAGGCAGTGTTCATAGTTCTCCATCATCTCATGCTTTTTGGTAAGTTTTTTGGTTTTGTGGGTTTTTAAATATACAACCTATATGAATTAGGATCCTAATAAGTCCATACACTGTAATTGGTTGATGTGATTGGAAAGACATTAAACTGTCTATTAATCTATAGATCCCTCTTCCATCTCTTTTTCTTTTCTCGTAAATTTTTATTGAAGAAGTGGAGTCAATTTCTTTTAGAGCTTTCCACAGTCTGGGTTTTGTTGATTGTGCCCCCATAGTGTCATTTAACATGGACCTCTGCTATCCTATTTCCCTGATTTATATTTTTTATAAATTGATCAAATTTAGGTTTTGTTTTCCTCCTCATTCTTTTAAATGAAGGTGGAATTCATATAATATAAAATTACCTACTTTGTACATTGACAATGTTGTTCAACCAACACCTCTGTCCAGTCTGAAACATTTTCATCACCCCAATAGGAATCTTTGTATCCAGTAAGCAGTCACTTCCCATCACCCCCTCCCCCAGTTCCCAGCCCCTGGCAATGACTGATCTGCTTTCTGTCCCTATGGCTTTGCCTCTTCTGGATGTGCCTGGCTTCTTTCACTTTCCATAAGGTTCATCTACATTGTAACATGTATCATTCCCTTTCCTGGCTGAATATTTCACTGTATGGATGTGCTACATTTCATCTGTCCATTCATCATTTGATGGACATTTGGGTTGTTTCCACCTTTTGCCTATTGTCAATAATACTGCTATAAACATTTTGTACAATTATTTATTAGAATACTTGTTTTCAGTATAGATCTAGGAGTGGAATTGCTAGGTCATATTGGTAATTTCATGTTTAACTTTTCAAGGAACTTCCCTTCAGTCTTGAAAGATGATTTTACTGAGTGTATAATTTTAGCTTGGCTATGATTGTTTTTACACATTGAAATATTATTCCATTACGTTTTGATTTCCATGTTGTGAAGAAGTTGATTGTTAGTTTAATCATCGGCCCTTTGAAGATAATCTTTCTTCTCTGATTGCCTTTGAAATCTTTGTCTTTGGTAGAATGCAGTTTCACTCTGATGTGTACAGATATGTATTTCTTCTTATTTCAGTTACTTAGGACTTCAGGCTTTTGAGAGGTAATATAGCATAGCTATTCAAACGCAGTGATTATTGCCAGGCTATCTAGGTTCACATACTGACTTCACCATTAATTAGCTTAGTGACTTTAGGAAAAGTACTTAACTTTTCTGAGCCTGTTTTTGAAATTGTTATTAATATAGTTGATGTACAATATTATATAAGTTACAGATGTACAACACAGTGGTTTACAATTGTTAAAGGTTAAGATCTATTTATAGCCATTATAAAATATTGGCTAGGGAATTCCCTGGCGGTCCCACGGTTAGGACTCTGCACTTTCACGGCCGAGGGAGTGGGTTCAATTCCTGGTTGAGGGGTGTGGCCAGAAAAATATATATATATTGGCTATATTCCCTGTACAGTGTACCTTTGTAGCTTATTTATTTTATAAGTAATAATCTGTGCCTTAAGCCTGTTTCTTAATCTGTGAAACAGGTATAATCATCTCTGCCTCATAGGACTGAATGATAAGTCTTCAGACTAAATCAGTTACTATATTAATACACTTAGAACAGTGCTGGCATGTAGTTATCTAACTGTTCACCTTGATAAGGATGAGAACAGCCTGTGGGTGGGTGTCTTTCACTGGGTTTGGAAACTTCTCAGCTTTTTTTTTTTTTGGCTATGCCACCAGCTTGTGGGATCTTAGTTCCTTGACCAGGGATTGAACCTGGGCCACGGCAGTGAAAGCGCTGAGTCCTAACCACTGGACTGCCAGGGAATTCCCGCAATTTTAACTTTTTATTGACTGTTTCCTATGCTGTTTCAACCTAGGAAGACCTCTCACTACCAGAGCTTCTCTCTATCCAACATTCTAATTCCGAGGCAGCGTTCTCTATTCTACTTCAGGTTGCCAGAGCTTTCAGCTTGAAGGGCACCATAATGAAACTGAAGCAAGGATCGTTTCTGTGGTACCTCTATCTGGATAAACTGTATTGCTTATTATCCGTGAGAAATGTGAAGGCCTTGGTGGAGTATTTTCACCTTCTCGATGTGCACCGCAAGAAAACCTTGAATGGTTAGTAGTTTCAGAAATGCTTCCTCTGGGTCGTTCCCCAGTTTTGAATGAGTGTGCAGGAAAACTTACAGAACCAGAAACTATTTCATTAACATAGATATTATATCTTCTAAATGAAGCACAGAGAAAAATTGCCAACTGAGACTTGATGGCAGTTCAATGAGGAGGATAAAATTGCAGGCTCTGGGTTAGATCCTATTCCTTGTGATTTGGAGAACGTCATCACCCTCTTTTAAGTCTCATTTTCCCCATGGTAAGTGAGGCTTCTAATAATGGAGTCCATCTCATGGTTGGGAACAAAAAGATAATGAAATGAGATAATGTAGAGAAAATGCTCAGCATGGTGCCTGGCACACTGTAAGTACTTAATGTGTTCCTTATTATTATACTTATTCCTGGGGGCTGAGCCCCACTCAGGCATTAACCCTGGAGTCCCTTAGCAAGACGTCTCGTCTGTCGAATGGGAGGTTTGAATCAGATAATCTGCAAGATCCCTTCTAATTCTTGGTGTTTGTGACTAATCAAGAAGTGCTAATATCATGACCCTACCCTTGAGTGCACAAACTAATAGAAGACCAATTAAAACACTTTAGGGTTTTGTTTGTTTGTTTTAGATTGGGTGTAAATAGTGTCCTATCCACTTACTGTCAACTGAGTGAGAGAAATGTCATTTATCAATAAGGAGTTTGTTTGTTTGTTTGTTTTGTCCTGCGGCTTGTGGGATCTTAGTTCCCCAACAAGGGATCGAACCTGTACCCCCTGGGATGGAATCATGGAATCCTAACACTGGACCCTTACAGAAGTCCCCAGAGTTTCTTAAAGATTTTATAAAGAATTCATTCAATCTTATAATAAAAAACATACCTTCATTTTCTCATACTTTCATGCCTCACTTTTCCCCTTTACATACAGATTTACAAACAGCATGTCACCAAACCTTTGCAATAACCCAGTCCTACATGAGGCAACTGTAGGGTACCTAGAAGTAAACAGAAGAGCTGGAACTGAAACCCAAGGGTTTCTGACTCCAAAGCCCACACTTTTAATCTCACCAGAGTTTGCTGAGCAGTTTGATTCCCCTGGTAACTAAACCACTCCCTGGTGATGCAATACCCGAGAGATGAAGTCATACTTGTGTCTTCTGGTCACCAAGGGACTAGATGCTGATCTGAAAGAGCAAAGGCACAGCCTTGAGTTCTGCCTTCCAGGGAGGTAGTGACTTAAGGCCTTGCAGACTTGTGTGGGCCAGAGCCAGCGGATTGAAAAACAGTATTTGTTACATAGCTACTGTCTCATAATAAAACATTTCTCAAGGAGCAAACACTGTGTTTACACATGGTGTGTTGTTCCCAAGTGCTCAGACCTGGTGGGACTCACACCTGGTGGGACTGTGGGGAAGGAACATCAAGAGGCCATCAGAAACCCCCAGATCATGGCATTGTGATGACTGGTTCCCTGTGCTCTTAGCCAGCTTCAGCCAGGACTTCAGACTACACAGACGTACTTTACGGATTTAGTGGCGCCATGTCTTGTGCAGGAGATAGTCTCTGTAATCACTGGGCAAGGAGAAATCACATGCAGACAAAGTTACGCTTGAAAATCCCCGAAATCTCAGGGGTGGCTTGTATATTCAACCTGTACAGCTACATACCACCGTGTAAACGTATCACCATGTTTGTTTCTTCCATCTCACACTCCCGGAGACAGATGATTAGTGAGTGGAATTTCAGGCAAAAACCTTCCCTGTCCTTCAAATTACAGTATTTTTTTTCTCTGATTGTACATGACTGCATATACATTAATGTGTAAGAGATACGGCTTCACCGTGGAAACAGCAAGGCTGTGGAGTCAGAGGGACATCTGAATCCCAGCTCTGCCACTCAAAGTGTGGTCCACAGACCAGCAGCAGGCACATCACTTGGGAGCTCGTTACGGATGCAGACTCAGTCCCATGCCAGAGTTCCTAATCAGAATCAGTGTTCTTACAAGATCCTCAAGTGATTGGTATGCCCACTGTAGCTCGAGAAGCCCTGAGATTAGTTACTACCTGAGGCTTATTGTAAAAGGCTGTGTTGGGTTGTCAAGAGTTCAGTGACAGGTGGCACTTACAGTGCCCAGAATCTAAGGTGCTCAGTGATGCTAGCTCCTTTCCCCCACAGCCGAATGTGTTTGCTTTATGTAAGCACGAGAAATAGTGATACTTTTATGGAAGAGGAATGATTTTTAAATTTCTCTCGTTTTAATTCTCTCAAGTGAAAGGCCAAGATGAAATGTCAGCGTTTCCACGAATGTGTCGTAGGTCCCCAGTGAGAATTACGCTCTTCCTTCTGTGTACAAGGAGCACTTTGAGCCTTTCATTGGTTACGTATACTCTGTATTCGTAAGCTGTCTGCTCCATCGAGCATGTGAGCTAGGCTCAGGAACCAACCCCTACCCACTGTCTCCTTCTCCACAAGTCCAGGCACAGTACTTTTCTGTACAGTTCAAGGGCAATTAACGTTTGAGGAATTGTGGAAGGTATAGTGGCAAAGATGGAAACGAAGTATTATCATTACTATTGCCAGGTCAACAAGCTTCCAGCATGACAACTATTTATGTGGTTCCCAGATGTTTAACATTTGGGAACTGTTTCAGAATAATCCATCCCCTCTCCCCGCCAACAGATGTGCTGTTCTACCACTTCCTTCATCACGTGACTGACTTGAAACGGAATCAGATCACAATTGTGTTTAACATGCTGGACTGGAATGCTGTGGGCGAGATTGGTTTTGACCAGTTCTACATGCTGGTTTGCATACTACTGGCACAGGAAGTGAGTAACGAGAGCTTGGCTGCTGTCACCATTTTGGTAAAGGTAGCACCGAATTAAGAGTGCATCAGAATTTTTCTTTTCACTTGAAACAGGGAGAAAAAAATGGGAGGGAGAACTACTTTTGGTTCCTAAATGGTCCATCTCTAACCTAGGAGTTTCCAAAGGTTATCCAGCCTCCCACATTGCCTTCCTAAAGAACAAATCTCACCCTGTCACATCCCTCCTTGGCATGCCCTTCCTTGCCCTTTCTAGCTGGTGGGTCTTAATCACCAGTAATCCCAATTGCCTCTCTTCCTCAATGATCCCTTTTCTCAGAGAATTTGCTGAAAGGGATGAATGATGTAGACAACACACACTCTCTCTGGGTTCCCACCTTACCTTGTACACGCTCCTAGTGTGCATTTACCTCTTCTCCACTCCTTGAGGAAGGCCACCTTGTGTCAGTGTTATTACCAGCGCTGCAAGCTTCATAAGTAGATTTTCACTGAACATAAGGAAATATATTCTAGTGACTAGAGTTCTGTCTAGCAGAACTAATCACTACAGGTGGCGTAAGCTCCCCTTGAATGCAGATGCTGAAGGAGGATCTGATCCACCCGCCCTTTCAGCCTTAAGCTGCTACAGTTCTGCCTTTTGCGTTTAGCTCTGTAGGGAATGGACTAGTGAATATGTGTCTTCATGTAGCAAGTTTAGAAAGTAGCACCGACAACATATTTACCTGTTTCTCTCAAAGCAGAACCATTTGGAAGAACAATTTATTTTCCGCCATTCCCGGCCTGTTTTTGAGCTGCTTGACCTGGACAGGGAGCTGAAAATTGGCCCAGCCAACCTCCACATGTACAACTTTCTCTTCAATATTAAAAAACAGCAACTCAGGGACCTCTACCACGACTTTGACATCACAGGTGACCGTGTAAGTGCAGATCCCTGAAGGGTGGCCCGGCAGCCCCTCTGTCCAAAGGTAGAAGACAATGTCCTGTTACCTACAGTGGAGATGGGGGAGGAACAGGGTGGGAGAAACCTTGGAGCGTGTCATGCTGCTGGGATCATAAAAAACTGAAGAGATGTATAGGCCTGTGGAAGAGAGAGGACTGAATAAGTGTTACGTCATACAATGTGGATATAAAATTACATAAGTTTAGAGAAGGACATGTTTTTTATAAGTTTAGTTGAAAGAAGGAAATCTATTAAAATGGCAGGAGTTGGTCTTCAGGGAAGGGCTTGTAGATTTTAATAAGCAGAAAGGAAGAAATTCTTATATGGGAACACATGAGCTAAATCCCAAAAGAAAACAACTATGGAGAAGACAGTGAATCCTGCCTATTTAAAGAGGAGTCTATGTTGACTAGCGAGAGCTAAAGTTTAAGGTTTAAAAGGATGGATCTCACTGTGAAGCAGCTCAGAGAGCAGCCTGACACGTCTGGACTTGAGGTAGCAGAAGTAAGAAAGTGACCCTTGGTGCCTTTAGAGTCTACAATAGACTCTCTGTTCCCGACTCCTAGACTACAACTAGACTGTAATTATGTCCTAATTACTGGGCCTCTTTAATAAAGTTTCCAAGGTTTTAAATGAGAAATGATTACAATCTGAAACAAAGTATCAAATCCTTCCTGAAATAACTTTTCTTCCCCCCCACCCCAACACAAGCATCTTAATTACAAGGAATTTAAGCTGTTTACCATCTTCTCCCTGGACAAATACCAGGAGAGTCAGAAAGCAGTGAAAGAGAAGGAGAAAGAGAAAGCTCTGCTCAAAAAGAAAGTGTCACAAGTTCATGTGAGCCAAAGACAGAGTCTTCTTGGAACAAATGAATTTGAAAGTGTAAGTAACTACAACTGTTAACATGTCTAAAAATAAATTTAGAACATCAAAGTGGATATCTTTACATTGATTTTTACACACGCGGGGTTCAGGTAAGAGCGCCTCAATCAGCAAGCAGATTCTTAACTTTAGTAAACTTCAGACTTCACAAATGACTCACGATGATGTGATGTGAAGTAAAAACTTTCTGTTTGTTGACATGTCCCAACTCTGCAGCTGCTTTTCAGATCAACCCTGTCCATTAGGTCTCTGTGCACTCAAATAATTACCAACCCTTACTGAAGCCAAGCAGCTGGAAGGTGGTGCTCTCCTAGGACTTGTCACCAGCGCTCCAATACTTTCAGAATTCTATTCTCCCAATCCTTAGGCTACAACAAACTTCAAATTAGCCAAGTGGCAAGGTGCCTCCAACCATGGGGGAAACTGACTTTTAAGGATACGGGGACTGTGTTCTTCCTAGAACTTAATCTTTGAGGAGTTAGGTGCTTGAGCGACTATACCAAATCTACTAGGGTAAAATAATTATTACGTGCCCTTCTGTAATTTTACTTTTTTGTATAATTAACGCCTTGAATAATCTTTAAGTGTTCGGAGCACGGGACCTGTGACTCCCCCCATCTAACTGTACTGTGACGTCAGTGATGGTAACTGCCACTTAGTAAGTGCTTGCAGTGGGTCAGGCAGGGGCTTTAGACGCATGACTTCATTTATTCCCTAACCCCATGTTATCCTCAATTTACAGATGAGGAAATTGAGGTGTCAAGATTAAGACCCTTACCCAAGGTTCTCAATGACTCACTAGTGGTAGAACCAGAGTTCAAATTCAAGGTCAGTTAGATGCTTGTGCTTAGAACAAGTGATCTGAGTAACTCACTTCAGTCTTAGCAGATTCTGTTTAAGTTTTAAGCTGCCATTTCACTGGCTCAGAAACCTCTTTCGCCTAATGCTAATTACCACATCTCCTTCCACTACAGATTTCTGAGGGACAAGTTTGGTGACTAAAGAAATATAGCTCGTAACGCATATATATGGAACCTAGAAAAACGGTACTGACGAACCTAGTGGCAGGGCACGAAGAAAGACGCAATCTTGAGGACACAGTGGGGGAAGGGGAGGCTGGGACGTAGTGAAAGAGTAGCACTGACATATATACACTACCAAATGTAAAACAGATAGCTAGTGGGAAGATGCTGCATAGCACAGGGAGATCAGCTTGGTGCTTTGTGACGACCTAGGGGGGTGGGAGAGGGAGGGTGGGAGGGAGGCTTGAGAGGGAGGGGACATGGGGATATATGTATACATACAGCTGATTCACTTTGTTGTATAGCAGAAACTAACACAACATTGTAAAGCCGTTATATTCCAATAAAGATGTATTAAAAAAAATACAGCCTGTTTACCAAGGATTTCTTAAGGATACACTATGTGATATAACTGACTGTAAGGCATTCAGTGAGTTCCAGAGTACTTAATAATCAAAAATCACCATGTCAATGTGCAACAGACAAGAATATTGTTTATGTAAGATTGTCATTCATAAGTCAAACTTGTAATAACTGAAATCACGTTAATTACTATGAACATTCTCTATATTTACTCTAATAGTCATGAGATTTTGATAACACACTTAAAAGCATGAGCAATGTTTAGCAGCCAAATCTTCTCTCTTCCCCACAATGGTACTACAAAAACTAAATGGACCTAGTGGGAATTCCCTGGTGGTCCAGTAGCTAGGACTCTGTGCTTTCACTGATGAAAGCACAGGTTCAATCCCTGGTCGGGGAACTAAGATCCCATAACACAAAGTAAAACCACACGTCACACAGGTTTCCACCTAGGCTGTCAAAGATCAATAAGTTGGTCAGGGTATAGGAAAATAAGAGCAGTCATATTGCTACACTACTAAATTGGTAAAAATCTATTTGGAGGGCAATTCAGCATCTACTCTCTAAATGTATATACTGTTTGATCTAGCAAATCTCCCTCTTCAGGAATGTGTTCTATAGATGTACACAGACATAAAGATGTAGCTATAGAAAAGGACATTTCACAGTAGCATGGTTTACATTTCCAGAAGTCTAGAAACAGCCAGACTGACCTGTGGTACTGACATTCCAGACAATGAAATACTGCTGCACATAAAAGAGGAATGAAACAGATCTAGCTCTACTTATATGGAACAATCTCTAAGATTCACCATTTTAGAGAAAAATCAAATGCATAGAATAGCATATGGGTTTATGGAAAAAACAGGGTAGGGTGGGTAAATATACTCACATACACTAGAACAGTGGTCCTCACACTGGGATCCCCAGACTAGCAGCAGCAGCATCACCTGGGAACTTTCAGAAATGCAAATTATTGGACCCCACTCAGGCCTACTAACTCAGAACCTCTGAGGGAAGAGCCCAGCAATCTGTGTTTTAATTAGTCTTCCAGGTAATTCTGATGCACGTTGAAGTTTGAGAACCACTGTGCTAGAGTGTCTTTAAAGATATCGGGGAAACTGGGAACAGCTGTTAACCTCTGGGGAGAAGAAATGAGCGATGAAGAACAGGTGTTGAAGAGAGACTTTTCACTTTGGTATGTTTGGATTTTTTCCCTGTGCATACGTATCACCTATTTTAAATAAAAATTTAACAATCAAAACCTGCCACTTTGACCCAAAATGGATAAAAAAATGAGCTCAGTGCTTCTGAAAACTGAATTATGGGTTTTGGTTTACAGCATGATTCTTAAAAGGAAAAAACAACCACCACTTTCAACAAGATTTCAGTGCAGCAAATAAAGCATATCTATAAATGACCGTGTATGGTCTGACATAGCAGAGCCTAAGTCTGCTGATAATGAACTTTATTTACTGACCTGGGAGATTTCAAAAAGGAGAAAAACCTTTTTAGAGGTTTTAATCAGAATGAAGCAGACTACCCTTACTGTGGAGAGTAATAATAATTAAAAACCCAGAATAAAGGCAAAGACAAAGAGAAAAATTGAACTTTTTTTTTAAAAAAAGCACAAAAACCCTACATACTAAAATTGTACACATCAAGTATTGGTCCAATCTTATATCAATCTATTTACAATTAAACAGCACCATGGGTTTCTCACCTAGGTTAAACATGACCAGAAAACTGTTATTCAAAGTACATGTTCCTTTAAAAGAAAATAAACTCTTAAGAGAGCTCAAATCCTCAACAAACAAAAACATCTTTTACCCACCACAGATTATTATATCACCAAATTTACTTAAGAAAAATAGATTTGAACACTTTTTTTCCCTCCAGTTGACAAACTTCGAGAGATGTTGCTGTTCAATGTGGCACACAAATTAACAAAGAAACATTTTGATGATGGGGCATTATACTGAAATACCCTCACATACCTCAACCCTCATATATAAAAATACTCCTTTGGAATTAATGCTGCTGTCATCTCTTGAATTTAGATTCAATTATCAGTAAACCTAAGTTAAATGTAGCCACAATCTTTAAAATGATTGCATAAAAAAAGAGAAGTAGTTAAAGCTCTCAGAAACATATGTTACAATTATAGATATTATGTGTAATCAGGCTATAGCAAATTTAATACTATTTTAAACATTACATTTCAACTAAATAGCAGTTTCTTTTTGCCATTAAAATTGATAATGGTGCTTCACATCCAAAATCGGTGTGGAGGTTTATTTCTCATCTGAGAACAACGTAAGTGCCTTCTTGCCTCTACTTTTCCATCTCATGGATTCTCAGGGGTTCAACTTTGAAAAGGCTCCAAATTAAATATAATCCTTGGCAGCTTTATTCCAGTCCTAGTACAGAAGAAGCAGGTTATCTCACCAAATTTTTCAGTCCTCTAATAGAATCTGCAGATGCTTAATTTGCCTCTTTGCTAGGAAAGGTGAGAGAGGAAAATTCTCATCCACCACAACTATAGGTAACAGTGAACTACGGAAAGCACTAAAGTATAAAGCAATGTATCATCATTTGGTCTCACTGATGTCAGTAAATCTTTCACACTAGCAAATTATGAGTTGTGATTTTTTCCTAAAAGATTGAAGATAGGCACAATTCTCCCAGGCACAGACAGAATGGGTTTTCCTTACACTCTTCCTGCAAATTCGGGGAAAAGAGAAAATTATTTTATTATCCTACAGTGGGAACAGTTGTACTTGATTCCGTGCATTCCCTGACCTAGTATCCATGCATCTGGGGGCATAGTTAGCGCTGAAAAGTTCTAAGCAGAGTAGGTAGATCAATGGAGGTATTATACAGTAGGGACCTTCTAAGCCTGGATATGAAACAGCTTCATTATATAGACATTTCAAAATACCTACGCAGCAAGAGAACAGACTTTTCAACTAAGTTGAAAGTCATAGATCTGAATGTACTGACTAAATTATTGCCTAGTGTTCCAGAAAGGTGCCGGCCACCAACGTGCTGGAAGGCACCAAAATTTAGTGTGAATGTAAATAAAGAGCTCAAGGTATGGGGATGGGGAAAGCAATACTGAAACACAACTTGCCAGTCTCTACTCCTTTATGGCTAAATATTAAATGAGCAAAGAATTAAGACCAGAAAAGAAGCGAACCTCAAGCACTGCTCTTTTCAGTTTCCATTTTAAGAAGCTCAAGTTTTATAACTGTTAATGATGATTTCTGGAAATTGTATTTATTTCTTAAGAATTCTGTATTCACAGGTGCTTGGTGCTGTTGTATTTACAGTCCAAATCATTTAAATACAGCCATTTCATAGTTGTTGAGTATTTTAAAATAAATGGTTATCTATTTCTTAACTGCCTCTCAAATTAGAAATTGTAATTACATGAGTCTCAAAGGCTGGCTCTTTGTGTTTTATTAATTATTTCTGTTGGTCTCCATCACAGATGGAATTTTTCATTGGTAATTCCTCAGAACTAAATCCATTCACACGGAATTCAGAGCAGTGAAAATAAATTTCACGCCACAGAGTAGGAAATGATAGCAACAACAGTAAAAGGAGCAGGAGGGCTCTGGGGACCGCCGCCAGGGCCATGTCAGTTCTCAACTGGTGTTGGGTTTTGCAAAGGCTGGCTCATTATAACCTGCACAACATAGTCCTTTGGGATCTTCAGCTCTTCCAACTTCATTTTGTCGGTGAGGGGTCTGCCAGAAAAGAACCACCGCTGACTACCCGGTTCCACCCCTTCTGCTGCATGCAGCCGCCTCTTCATGTGGTACACGGTGTCTGTGCTGCGGACCACAAGTTTGAGGTCTTTGCCAGTGGAAAGGCGCAAACGGAGCTGAGATTCATACCCAGAATTGGGTGGTGGCTCAGGAATATCCAGAGTCTCTATGTCGCTCTTTTCCTCTATCATGTTGATTGGTGGTGCCAAGCAATAGACTGGAAGCTGATACCTATTCCCCAGTTCATCATAGCACTCTGTAAGCGCACCTTCAGGAAGAGAAGACATGAAAAAGAGTTTAATCTAAATGAATACATTTTTCTTCACATCTTGCAAAATGCTCAAACATCTCGGCGTGCTGTACAGAAAAAAAAAAAGTAAAATAAGGCCAATCTCTGTCAGCGATCATCAATGACCATCATCAGGACCCATGACCAATTATTTGGGTGTTTATCAATTTTACATTAACCAGGACCCTAGCTCCTTACCCTCACTTATTCTAAGTCATTTCATACCTAATTCACACTTTCATGAAAAAAAGAAAAGCACACAAAATTCCAATTGACTAATATTATCAATGTTTAGGCCAAATTAAGGGCAGATGCAAATTGCATTGGCATTATCTTTTTAGGAAATGAATCAGCTAACCTTAAAAAAAAAAAAAAAAAAAAAAAGGCAAGAAAACCCCGATCCCTAAGCCCAGTTCTTTACAACACAGTGTTCCAGAATGGCTCTCCTTGTGCTTAGACTTCCTAAGTTGAAGCACCTGGCCAGAAGTCCTCAGGCCAAAGAGATCACAAACTAGAGACAACAAGCTTACCAGCTGCCACTGGCTCATGGCTTATATATGGATCTAATCAGCACGACTACCCCAGAAATGACTGAGGGGTTTTATTTAACTCTAATTAGTCATTCTGTTACAGAGAAGCTACGGGTTAAAAAAGAAGAACAAAGGGGGCATGAAGTTTATAACCCACTAGCTCAGCGGAGAGGGAAACAAGTGTTTACAGTGTAAAAGAAGGTATTCACGGTTATTTCTTTATAAAGTATAAACTGCATTGTAATCACCAGAGCTTCCCTTGGGGAACTTGAAAGCACACTTAATGAATGTTTTATTGTAAGGTTATTCATAATGTGTCCTTTGCTCAAACTGGGACATTAATGTCAGCTGATTACCAATTTGGATAAAAACCAAAAACATTTACCATTTTCAAAACACTCATACACAGGCTAATGAACATGGGGAGCAGGCGCTGAGAAATGGTCATCAATGAACAAATGAGCTAATAACCTGACCTCTATCAATAGGCTGAAAATGCAAAACATCCCAGATAAGCCTGGAACAGTCACCAATCCACCAAGAGTTGGACTGGGCCTGCTTTCTAAGTTACGTAAGATGGGCTAGGGTGAGAACTCAGTCACCGAGCATCAACACACATGAATCTCCCCTTTCCTCTGTGTTTAAAGACAATGCTCAGCCTGTGTGTTATTCACTATTTCATCTGAACACTGCTATGAGTCTGTAGAAATGGGTATGCTTCAAGCCCAGTTGTGATCACCAGCAGTTCCCTACACTAGTAACCATCACACTGCAGGATAAATGTTATTTACAGGGACTTCCCTGGTGGCATAGTGGTTAAGAATCCACCTGCCAATGCAGGGGACAGGGGTTCGATCCCTGGTTGGTGAAGATCCCACATGCCACGGAGCAACTAAGCCCGTGTGCCACAATTACTGTGCTCTAGAGCCCACAAGCCACAACTACTGAGCCTGTGTGCTGCAACTACTGAAGCCCATGAACCTAAAGCCCGTGCTCCGCAACAAGAGAAGCCACCAAAATGAGAAGCCCACGCACCACAATGAAGAGTAGCCCCCGCTTGCCACAACTAGAGAAAGCCTGTGCATAGCAATGAGGACCCAACACAGCCAGAAATAAATAAAAAATAAACTAAATGTTATTTATAAATAGTTGCGCAAACTTCACTGTTTATATACTTGATATAGCCTTGACCTAAGGCAAAGAAAGCTACCAGCGTCTTTCAGAAGGGCTGACCATTAGGAAAACTAGCGAAGAGAAGGTGGAGAGTTCACGAGACTCATCATGTCTCGAAGGAAGATACCTTCAGATACATATTCCACTGATATTCGGAGGTCAGTAATGTCAGCCTGATAGGTACAAGAGCAATATGTATTTACATAACTGTTCTGCTAGAAAAACATTCTCTTAGTGAGGCACCATCCTAAATCATTACCTTTGGAATCAGGAACTGAGATGATATTCCCAGCCTTGTTATTAACCAGGTGTACAACCTTGAGCAACATTTTTTAACCTGTAATACTCTTCTCAATTAGCAAAATGAGGCAGGATAAAAACGGCCTCTAAAGTGGTTTCCAGGTTTGCACATGATGCTTCATCTTCATGCACCACAAGAGATAGAACACAGGAGTGCAAACCAAAGCTGTCAAACTGTAGGCAGAATAATGTCTTGACCAAAAGAGAGCCTACATTTTTAGCCTCCTTAGAAACCAGGACGAGAAGTGCCATGGCAGCCTCTTACACAGTGCTGAAACAGTAGTGCATGCCAACTGTAAAACAAACATACAATCTAACAGGCACTCTGGCTCTTCCTAGATCTGAATACTCACTCTTTCATCACAATGGAAAGCTGAGTCCTTCCCCGTCTGCCCTTCAAGCTCAGCAAGTCAGGGGTTCAGTTTCCAGACTCAAATGGATGAGAATAAAAACTCCACAGAAGAGGTACAGCTAGATGGCATATCTCCTTATTCTAGCTCAGGCAGCCTCACATCTATAATGCTGGAAATAAGCTATCCAGACTCTATTGCTTAGAAGCTCCCATATTCCAATATTTTTGGGAAAGGTAACTTGCAATTTATTTAACATGAAGTTTTCTCGTTTATTCCTCTCCTCACTTCTGCCAGTCAAACTATACTGTAATCTGAGTTATAAATATGCTCTAGTTTTAGATTAAACTAAAAACTAAATAGGGGAAAGATTCAGGCCATGAAGTCAAACACTATTTAATTACATTTTTAGGCTACAGTTTTATGGGCTACCCTCTCCCCAAATTACATATCTGGGATCATAAAGTATCAATAAAAATAATCAATATAGCCCAGAGCTGGGTATTACCCCAAAATTACCTATTCAGAGAAGAATGACTCCTCTGTAGGCTCAAACTCTTTTGAATAATATACTCCCAAATCCTCCACCATTTTATGGCCCCATATCTCTTTATTAAAGACAAAACTGCTCTGCTAACAGTGGTCTCTATTACGCAGTCTCTTTAGGACTTCAGGAAGATCACTAGAAAACAGTTCTCACGTTCCACAGTCGCTGCATGAACACTTAGTACTAACACCTGGAAGCGTGTAGGGTATGTCACTAGCATGAAGTAGAGAGGGTTACAAGAGAGCCAAGACTGCCCCAGATCCCCAGAAGCTTATGGTCAAGGTGAGCAGACACAGCATACCCACCACAGATTTAAACACACATTGATACACTGAGAATCAAACACAGGAGCTGAGATATCACACAACAGAAATGTGACTAGCATTGGTAGAGCCAAGAAGGAAAAGTTCTGTAGAAACAGTGTGTTCTGGTCATGACACAGAATACAAATGAAAGGCATCCCAAGAAATACGAATGGCATGGAAACAAGAATTAGCACGAGATAAATTCTGCTGAGGTGGAATGCAGAATCCATGGTGTGAAGTCACTAAACAGATATCAACAGTGAAAACCTGATGGAAGGGCTCAGGAGTTTAGACTTACTACATTAGGAAATTTTTAGAGGAGACTAGTATAGGTACATGTGGCTAATACAGGTCCAAGAGTCATTCATCCAACAAATATCAAGTGCCTACTCTAGACCGAGCAGTGTTTCAGGTGCTAGGGTTATGCTAGTGAACAAGATAAAGCCTAAAGATTATTTTATTATTTGCATGGAGGGAGAGTGACTGACTGGAATCAAGGGTGACGGGCTAAAATGACTGGTTGACTAACAATGGGCAGAAATGCATCTGAGAGCAACGGTGGTAAGGGACAGGACCTAATGACAGGTTAGGAAAGGCAATCACCTAACTAGGAAATGAGAGTGACAGAGAATTTAGGGTTACAAAATTCTTTGCTTAGATTCTTAACTGCTTAAGGAGGTACTTCAATTGAGTTACCTGAAGGTAACTGAAGAAGCATACTGGGAAGGGTGTAAAAGCAATTTGTAGACTAATAATTTCGAATCTATAAGTTTAAACATAAAAGCAAACACTTAAGAGGACTTACTAGCTCTAAGTACTTTACATACATTAGCATTTAATCCTCACAACGGCCCTCTTAAGGTAAGTCTATCATGTGCATTTTACAAATGGGAAAACTGAAGGAGAGGCAGCTTGTCCAGGGTCAGAGATGGTAAGTAAGAGTAAAATAATCTGATTCCTGAAGAAGTAAATGTATAACATAGGGATAAGGCTACAGGGCTTGTGACAGCTCTACAAGACGCCCAGGTTAATGTTTTGGTTAAGGGGAGGAGGAAACGTGCTTGGAAAAAGGCAGAGGACAAATATAAGAAGGATGAAAAACCAAACGTGAATCACAAGGAGCGAGAAACCAACACTCCAAATGCAGCCCAACAACACATGTGCCAGTGATGTTAGGTCAGAGAAGGATCTGGGGGATGAAGCAAAAGAAAGCGGTGACTAAGAAGTTTCAGTGCTGCAAGGCCACCACATGTAGTGACAAAGTAGACATATTACTGTCACTGTCTCATCTATGGTATTTGAGAGCAATGTGCAAAAAAACAGGGCATGGTTAGAAGATGGAGAGTTTGCTTAAAGAAACCCTGTGTTTAAACACAAAAGGGAAGGAACCACTCAAAGTTGATAACAAGGTTTTTTTTTTGTTTGTTTGTTTTTTTTTACCTTTCCAAAAATCACTTCTAGCTATGTTTACATCTACAATTTACAAAAGGGTTTTAATCATCACCCACTGGCCCCTAATGGTGCAATTCATCTCACAATTCTTCACTAGTTCTAAAGACATTCTAGCCAGGCTTGCTTAGCTTGCTCACCAAATGTCTCCTCTGTGGAAGTACACTTGTCTTTTTTTTTCCCCCTTCTCAAAAAGGCGTCACTTGAGTCCTGAGACAGATGGTCACTGGGATAAATGACTGCCAGGCCACTGCTTCCCAGGTCAGGGAGCCCTGAAAGCTCCCCAGGGTAGGAAGAAAGCTGCCAAGACTACCTTCTGTTCTGATTTCATGCATACTTTTTCCAAGTTGTTTTTATTTATCTTCTATCTAGATGATTGGCTCAGATGTTCTATTTTCCTTGGTCAACTGTTTTCTATGGCTGTTTCTAATTAAGCTTCACAAGAAAGTTTCTAAAAATATTTCACAAGAAAATTACAAAGATAAGATTAAATTATAAACCAAATAATAAAAATAGCTTCACTAAATGCCACAAGGTCTAACACTTTACTCTTTCTCAAGTAGTCTTTCAGGTTAAAAAGAAAAACATCTATTTAAGCATTCAAAGACCTCACTAGTTTTCCCTCTGTTCACTCCTGTAAGACTGTGGCTCAGTCTTAAAATTTTTTACTACATGAGACTTGCAGAGCTACATGAACAAATGTGTAAAAGTTAAAAATCAATTTTTATGTAAGGAAACGTCTGAGGATATGAAAATGTCATCTTGATTGCAGCGATGGTTTCATGAGTGTTTATGTGCCAAAGCTGATCAAACTGTACACTTTAAATATGTGCTGTTTAGTGTTCTTCAATATACCTCAACAGAGTTGAAGATATTTAATATTTAAAACATACTGGCAATCTGATATAGAAAACTGTCTTCCCAAAATTAATTAAGAAATTAAGAAAGCAAAGTCCTGGAACTGCAAGGCTTTTGTCACATTGGTGGTTTCTTCCAAGGATGAGAAAGGACCTCTTTATTCTTGACTTCACTTTTCTAACTGACCCAGAAGGCATGAACTCTTCACAAAACATGACTTCCTAAGGCAACAGAAGACCTAAACACATAAGTGAGTTGGACATAGCTAAAAAGGAAAAGAACACTGGAGTAACAGAATGGGCAGGAAAGAAACACTGGGTTAGACCTATGATACAGTCAGCCCACTGTTGAGCCTGTCAGAGGAACAGAAGACTGGAAAAGCAGTGAATCTGAGAGGAGGAACAGTGGCTTTGGAGCCATCGCACCCCAATTTTAATTTGGATCCTAATCTTGGACATATTCAGTCTGTTTCCTCAAGAACTACAGTATCTACCTCACAAAGTTGTTGTAAGAATTAAATAATAAAACACATGCAAAATTGACTAGTACATATAATAAATCCACAGAAAACACTCAATAATGTTAGTTTCTGTCTCATACCAGTTTTAAATCTAAGAACCAGACTTACGGAAGAGGGCTCACCAACAGAAATATCACAAAGGATCAAAGTTTCATAATGTCTGAGTCCAATGCTTTATGCTTTATGGGCTCCTCTAACCTCACAATAATGTCAAAAGGGCCATCAAACTGACCCTTCATCCAAATATTATGAGCAGTCTTTCAGGACTAACAAATTACAGGCTCTCTCACGCAAACACTCTGCTGGGAATTACATTAAGCTTATGTCTGGTAGTCAGGCTTTAGGAAAAGCAGGTTCAGCTATCTCATCCCACCAAATTAGCTATTAAGACTGGGATTCAGAAGCACCTAGCCTAACATCTCTTCCCGCAAGCATGGTGAAAAGTGGCTTAGTCTGGATGTATTACCAAAGTCGTATGATGGTTAGAGCATGACTGAGAGCTTGTGTAATATTTGGCCACATTCCTAAGGGGACACTGATCTTTAATTCCAGCTCTTTAAAAGGGACAGAGGAACAGACCAGTAGAACTTGCACACTGGCTTATGTAGCTGACCTGGCTTTACAGAAGCAGAAGCTGGTGTAGTACACTTCCTGGGACCACATCAGAAGCCCTGCTTTCCCTCCACCCCCACCACCCAGAATGGCAAAGAAAGGAGGTCTTCTTCAGAGACAAGCCTACTGACTCAGGGACAAACTCCCACCTCAGCTATTTTAGGCCCTTTGTTGCTCTATTTGAAGAAAAAGGGTGACAGCAGCTGAGGAGTGGATAAAGCTACATTGTATAACTCCAAATCATTTTTGTTTCTTTGAGGACAGAGAGAGGAAAAGGATACAACATTTAGTTTATGTTATAAATGTTGACAATAACATTTGTTGTTGTTGTTGTTGCTGTCCTCAGAGGTTTAATGAGCACATCACAGCACAGCAGAAAGATTCAAATGGCTCCACGTGGTGTTCTGAACTTCATCCCAACTGCATGCTGAGTGGCTGTAGGTTGGAGAGACTGCCAAAGTACATCAGATGCTTTACTGAGGCCCCATTTCATTTCTAAACACAAGTCTGATAAAAATCCTCTGTCTCTCATGTATGTGCAAACTTCATGCTTTCGTTCATAAGCTTTATGTTCATGAATTAAGTTTATTAAATGACAAATTCTTATAGGGACCTTTAAAAGAATCGGAATTCATGGCTTGCTTCTTCATGGGCCTCTGAAACACTTAAGGGAAAGAGAAACAAGGCCTGTGTACACATCTGCATTTCCTGCCTGTCCATGTTTTACATCATCCACTTGTTTCTCTTTAGTACTGATAGAAGTATATCATTTTAAAGTATTCTGTATAGTGTGGGAGGGACCTAAAATGATAGACATGAAATTAACATTGAAGATTACTTGTGTAGTAACTTTACAGAAAACACAGATGAAATGACTTGATCTTGTAACTTAGCTGCTTTAGTTACCATCAGATCTAGGACTTGAGTTCAAAACCCAATTTCATGACCTCTGCCTTGGAAAAAATGATGTAACTTCTCTGTGCTTCAGTTTTCTCATCTGTTTAAAATGGGGACTGGTGTAGTTGATTATCACAGGTGTGAGAATTACATAGTGTCAATTCAAACCATGAACTGATAGTATTTTATTATTTCTGATGTTCAGTTCAGGAGTTCTTTTCATCATGTTGGCTTCCTATACACAGAAATGCTCTATTTATGCTATTTATAAGTGTCTTAGTTTTGAAAAACTTAAACTGCATTATACATAATTTAATTTATTCACATTTGGTGTATTCTGAGATAAGAAAGATCAGGAAAAAGAAAAAAAAATTCTGGGCAACTCCTTTCCCACCTGTATTTTGAAGGTAATTAAAAAATAAGGTTTTTTATTTAAAGAATTACTGTTTTCTACCTCCCATATCCCGAAGCATGAGAAAGGACAAAAGAAACTGGCCCTCCAAAGTCCAACAGAATAACTGGTAAAATTTAGCCACGAGAAGTAAGAATAAAGTTGGGAGTTAAGTCTTTAAGTATGAGAAAATAAGTGTTTGGGTAAAAGTGAGCAGCTATTCCTCCTATACAAGGAAGGTCAAGAAGGGAGCATTTACATGTGAATTGCAGGGAGATGGAAAACACATTAACTGTAGATGTTAAAGAAATAAACAATAACCTTTCTAGAAAATTGGAAGGCAGGGAAAGGGAGTAGGCAATTTGAAAAATCTATTTAGGGACTTCCCTGGTGGTGCAGTGGTTAAGAATCCACCTGCCAATGCAGAGGACATGGGTTCGATCCCTGGTCCAGGAAGATCCTACATGCTACAGAGCAACTAAGTCCATGTGCCACAACTACTGAGCCTGCACTCTAGAGCCTGTGAGCCACAACTACTGAGCCCGCATGCCACAACTACTGAAGCCCACGTACCTAAAGCCTGTGCTCCACAAGAGAAGCCACTGCAATAAGAAGCCCGTGCACCACAAGGAAGAGTAGCCCCTGCTCGCCGCAACTAGAGAAAGCCCCTCACGTAGCAACAAGAACCCAAAGCAGCCAAATAAATTAAAAAAAAAAAAATCCTTTTAAATCTTCTAAATAATAATTTTAAAAAAGCATTAAATCCTCTTTACAAGATAAACAGATACTGTTTCTGAACAAGTTTTCACTGAAAATATCGGCATAGCCACTATGAACCAGACTGTGAAAAATGAAAATAAAAACCACCTTTTTTTTCACCCTCTTTATGCTAATTTGGGCAAGCCACTTTATAATCTAGTTTCACGGGCAAAAAACTGTATTTAGAAACATTGTTAGGAATTTTAGGTAGTGACAAAATAGCACTTGATTAGAAAAAGGAAATAAGCTCGTTAAGAAATTTAAGACCATGAGTAAAAAATGCTGTATAAATAATGAAAAATAAAGTTCTTCTAGGATGGGGAGGCTGTGGAAGAGAAGTACCAGACATTAGATTCATCGAGGGAGCCCTTCCCACAAAAGTATACTATTACACATTTCCATATCATCCTCTACGTGAGTCACAATTTCCAAAGTGAAAATACACATTCATATATAAAATCTCCAGGTAGTTATGACACCGCTTCCCTCTTAACAATCCCTACTGCCATTAGAGAATAACAAACTAAAGACTTCTCACTGATATTAAAAGAGGAAGATAACTAAAAAGTACAGAATTATTTCGCGCTTGGACAAGGCAGGCATATAATGAATACGACCTGCTGACTGGAATTAAGATAAAACACATGCAATTATCAAGGGAACCACTATAAGAAAAAGAAAGGAAAGAGGAAATATGGGGAAAAGGATTTTTTGTTGCTTCCTTGAAACAACAGAAAAAGTTACTATCATCACACGAGAAAAAAGGCCATTAACAAATACATAACTTTTGTGCACACAACACTGACACTAAAGACAATTTAAACCAAAAAGGGCACAATCCTTGCTCATTTTGAGCATACAATCTAAAACAACAGACAACACAGATACAAACAACATTTATAGAGACTTTCATATGGTTTTCAAGCTTTAAAGAACTTTTTATAATATTCATACTGGCAAGATAATATAATAAGGTTGAGATAAGAAGATTATGGGAAGAGAAGAGAGGATGAGATGTTTTCATGAGATTTTTGGAAGAAAACTTAGAAAGGAGTGTATATTCTAAGATCTCTTCAGTTGTCAATCTATGCTCAGTTCAGTAAACTTGTGGGTAACAGTGACAGATGCAGACGAAGGGAACAGGCATGGATCAGGTGCGAGATGATGCTAAACTACCAATGTCCTCACTGCCTGGCGTCTAATCAATAAATCTACTATTGTTGCTACCGAATCAATAAAGCCTCAAAATTCCATTAGGCATATGCCCAAAAGAAGGGTATCCTAAAAGCCAAAGAAAGATGTTACCAGTAGACAATACAACCAGAAAATGACTGAAATCTATAATTTAAGATTTTGTACAAGGAATTTACTTGTTAATGTCAGAGTTCAAGAAATACAATCATCAGCACTACTATTTATTAAGTGTTTTTGGACTATGGTAAGCAATTCTCATATGTTATAATCAGATTTAACCAATACGACCACCCTACAAGGTGGGTACTTAAAATCCATATTTTACAGATGAGAGAACTGAAGCTTACAGAAAAGATGCGATTTGCCCAAAGGCACATAGCTATAAGTAATACGCTAGAGGCAGGAAGTAAGGTTAGGTCTGATACCAAAGCCTGAACTAAACAAGAGCTAAAGCCTATGTAATATTTTAAACTCAAAATATGAAGTACTTTGGGATGTTTAGGGTTTAACACAACAAAATGTGTTCAAAGTAAAATTTCAATTATGTAATTACACCTAAAAGATGGAAGTGATTTCACCAATACCACAGAGGAGGTTCAGGTAAAAACATGTAAAAAAAAAAAAATTAGCTAAGTTATAAACTGATGGTGAGTTAGAATAAATGACAAAATATAATTCAAAAGTCCACCCAAGAAACATTATTGATGAGTTTCAGATATGAACAAGGGAAAACAATCAAGGGTACCAGTAACAATAATATTAATACACATAAGTTATTATAGAGCTTTCAAAGAGAAAAGCTTGAGGAAAGGCAATTTGATTCTTTCATGCTAAAGCAGAAAATATTCCTTGAACATAGAGGCAAGGAGCAGAGGCTCACCAACATTCTCAAATTTCCAAGAAATCTCCCTAATGTGTTGGTTGGTGGGGCTGCCAGGATCATTACTTTACAGTTCACACAGATAAGCAGAAATGAGGGACTTGAGTTTTCAGAGATCTGAGCCCATTTCCAATAGGCTATGCATAGGCTCCTGCCTTAAATGAAATAGAACTGTTATGTCTCCATGAGCCTGTAAACAAGGCCATAATTTACAGAATAAATCAGATTTCCCCATAGGTAACTATGATAAATACAAAGTAAGGAAGTCAAAGTTCCAAAGTTCTGGGCCTTGGGCTTCTAAATTAAGACAGTTACAGAAAAACAACACCCCCACCCCGCCTGCAGCCCTACACAAATACAAATACATTCTGCTTTTAAAATACAGGATATAGGGGACTTCCATGGCGGCACAGTGGTTAAGAATCCCTCCGCCAATGCAGGGAACACAGGTTCAATCCCTGGTCTAGGAAGATCTCACGTGCCGCGGAGCAACCAAGCCTGTGCACCACAACCACTGAAGCCTGTGCACCTAGAGTCCTTGCTCCACAAGAGAAGCCACCACACTGAGAAACCTGCGCACTGTAGCCCCCACTCACCAAAAGTAGAGAAAGCCCGTGTGCAGCAATGAAGACCCAACGCAGCCAATTAAAAAAAAAACACAAAACATATATATATATGATATAAGCATTAAAAAGAGAAGGATATTAAAACTAATTGTAAAGGAAGGCCCTTCCCTTTATATTATATAAAGGTAGTATTTGAAGACAAATTATAGAGCTAAAAAAGGTAATGGAGCAAGACAATGTCCACTCCAGTCATGTAAAAGGTGAAGAATTCAGAGACTATCCATGAAAATAGGGGCTAGAGAATCATACAAAAAGGGCATTCCAAAACTTTTCAAATGTAGCGGGGATCATTTTTACACCTGTGTAGAAAAAGTGATCTCTATATAGTGGGTGCTCAATGTTATTAACCCAAGACCATGCTAATAAGCTTTTATTAATAAAGAACAGGACAGCTATGGAATATATATGTTTTCTGGAAGCACAATTAAATCAGAAAATTAATGGAGATTTGGAAAATTGGGAAAGGTACTAAGTTACATATCTTTTATTTGACAAGAGTCAAAGCAGACAATGAAACAGTGAAAAGCACTGCTCCTCTGAAAATGCACACAAAGTAAGATACTGATCCATACTCATGTTTCTCTTCAGATCGTATGAATCCTTCACCCTTACTAAAGACTCCTGTGCGGGAGGAACAACAACCAAAAAAAAAAAGGAAGATTCTGAAAATGGAACAATGAAAGTACACTAATAAGTAGAAAACTATGCAAAGGAATACAGGATTATATAGGGGATAAAGAGACAACTTAGAAAAATATTAATTTGAAAAACTGAGGAGAAAAATCAGTTTATATAGTAATCAGAAGAACAAGAATATACTATAAGATAAACATCTAAATTTTAGCATAGCATGAAATATTTTTTGCTTCTAATCGAGGAGACTAAACATGAGAATATGCATGCGTCCAGCAAATACGTGTCCCTGGAAACATTCAAAGCTTATAGTGGTGCTTAGAGTCACATTCCTAAGCCAAGGAGAGAGGTTTCTCATAATGCTACTAATGCTCAGGGATACAACCATAGAAAACTGTCCTTAAGAACATGTGAGACTCACTTCTGAGTGTAGGCTGCTCATTATGCTAAGAGGAGGCTTGATGAGAAAGGATAAGGACTAAAAGTGCGCCCACAAGTCTCCACAGCTTCTAATTCGAGACTACCTCTCCAGCGCTAGTGGGAGACCAGTGAAGTAGAAGCTCTAGAAGACTGGGGCGGGGGGAGACCTTGATGGAGAACTAGATTATATGGAAGTTAGAAAATACAGGTTTATCAAGTGTTCTCTTTCTTGAGATTTAAAAAATACACACACACAGTGTAAACCTATCTCCAGATAAAAGATATACAAAGAAGCAAAGAGGAATGCTCCTCTTTGCTAAATTTAAAAAAACAAAAAACAAAAGTTAGAATAATGCATAGCAGGAAAGTGAACACTTCCCATTTGGCTTCTCGCCGTCAGCAAGGGGCTGGTGACACTCTGTCACGGTCCTGAGGACGACCACACCTACCATGTGGTAATGTTATGTTCGCACCGTCAATGATTGCTTGTGCCAGTTCATGATCATTGCTTTCAAAAGCATGCGCTGCAGCCTTCAAGGCGTCCCAAATCTCTTTACGGCCTTCAAAAGCTGGTGCAGTATCCCAAAATTCATCTCTCTTGCTGCGCAGTTGTCCATCTGTCATGGGATAATCGCTTTTCCATTTGGGTTTATCCTTTTTCAAAGGCTGGTTACGACCTAAAGCGACTGAGAAGAAAAATAAAAGGCTCACATCAAAACCAAAATTTATAAGAGATGTATCAATAGTTATCCAGTCATTCTTTGATTCTTTCATCAAAATTATAGCTAGAAGTTGGCCTACTAGGTAATTCTTACGTTCTGAAATTCCCCTAACCTATTTTATTTTAGATCTACAAGAGCAAATGGAGACTTTAGGTGGCTCTACCCCAGTCTTCCAGGGACAGTTAGTAGCTCTTTTCCATTGATTCTGCCTTCTCCAAAGGAGGATTTTTTTTTTAAATTACCTAGAAAAACGTAATAAGCGTTCCACCGGACAGTAGTGGCAGAATTTGAAAAGAGTCAAAGGATACCATAAAAGAGAAGTGAGATACTAGGAGAAACCAAATGGCTTATGTTCTAGGGTCCTTGAATTTCATTTCGAACATATGAAGCCAGAAAGCAGGAACTGAGAAATCTCAGAAGAGGGAAAAGACTACTTTGTGGTGCCCAAAGGAAGAACAGCCAAACCACCAGATCCACAAGGAAACTTGATCATAGCACAGCTTCCTCCAGCACTCTGTTCTGCACACGAGTCTAGGAACTGTGAATACCTTTCTCTGAAACTCAAACAAAGGAGCTAATTTAGAAAGGGAAGAGGGAGAGACGCAGTGCTTTACGTTTTGGAGGGACGAGGATTGGAACAGCCGATCCTTGACACTGGGCCAAGGGAGAAGCTCTCAACCACAAGGAGAAGTACTAAAACACCCTACTCTGGTTTTAATCCAAGAGGAGAAGGAAAAAGAAGGTAAGAGTCCATTCCTTTTTTGCTCTAAGTGGCAGCATGGCTCTTTAGAGAATGTACTAGTAGTGCTAGAACGAGTCTGATGCAGCGTCTCTGCACCCAGATACGTACCTGGCATACGATCACTGACCTCATACTGACATACAGAGACATTCGTATCTTATACAGTGCCATAGATAAGAAACTGTTAAACAGATGGAAGCACAGGTGAAAAGAAACCTGAAGCTCCATGGAGTGTTGGGTAAGAGTGGGTGTGAAATAAATGACAGAGTGGATAGGAAGGAGAGGGTGTATGTCAAAATTCAATGTTCTATATTTAATTGCAGGACGAATACTAATTTAAAAGAAATTACTCTCAAAATGGTTCTAAAGAATCCCTGAAATTAACCACTCTCTCACTGGCCCAGGGCCAAATGAAATTTGGGTTATTCACAATAGAAATAAAACCAAATGACTCTAGCTCCTTGGCAATCTCTATGTCCTTTACCCGGCTATATTCCCAGATGACAGGACCAATTCATGCTGCAAAGTGTATCTGGTTTGACACTTGGATTAAACCATGCTCTCCTCACCCAATCTGGCCACTTTATCTCAAGGCAGCACATCAGGTCTCGTCCTCTTACCTTCAGAGTAGCACACCATGCCATGGCCAGCTGTTATTTTCTTAAAACACCCAGTATTTTGACTCATTGTACTTTTTGGCCCTCTAATTTGTCCTAGTGAAATGCAAACCAGTTGAGTTCTAAAAGACTGTGTAGAGCAGAGAAGGAAAACTGTCTATTTAGCAGCAGTGCTAAAAAAAGAACCCGAGTCTCCTTATTTAATTAACAAATATTTACTGAGTGTCCACTAAGGGTAACACTATAGATGTACATATCAGGTTCAATTCAAATGTGAGAAACACAATCTCTACTAATGACATTTTCCTGCATCTTCTAAATAATACAAATAAATGCAGATAAAGCATTATCCTCCAAAAGGTGTTCAGAATATGTCAGATAATCACATTCCACCCCCTAATGATGCCACCAACAAGGTAAAATTAAAGGTAAATTTCATTTTCTGCGACCTTAACCTTTAGATGAGTCAGAAACAGTTTAGAGACAACATTCACTATTAGTTTACTGACAGGGAGCGGAAGACAGGACATCATAGTGGAAGATAGGACATCTATCATTCATCATAGATGACAAACAGGTATCTAATTCAATACTCAAATACCTATCTGAATAAAATTTCATGTCTATTTGAGTAGTTTCAGAGAATTGTCTAACACCATATGCACTAAATGTACCAGAGGGAAAGTTGGTATAATCCTGTCATGTGGGAGAATCACAACGCAAAGGCAAAGGCAAAAACAACAAAACCTCCACAATCTCGGCACTTAAAGGAAGGAAACGGAAAGGCCCTCAAAGAGAGGAGCCCAACAGAAGAACTCTCTCATCAAAAAGGTAGAAAATACTCTGCAAAAAGTAAAAGCGCCTTCCTTACAAATATGACAGCTTTATTTTATCTCCCCTCATCTGTAGAAGACATGAGAATAAAGTCAAATAAAAAGGAGAGAGGATACATTATGCTTAGGGATAACCATTACCCTAAATGCTTTTTCATATCTGCGTGCTGCCAACAGTTCCAAAGTAATTACTTTGTGTAAAAGTAAATAAGACAAAATAAATGCTTGTGACAAGTAAATAAAGCTTACTTTTATTTCCGTCTAGGTCTCTGCTTTCCCTATATCACAAACATATGTAATAGAGAACATCTGCCTATCAAATGTCCACTATAAAAATACTTAAATCTCTGCAACATAAAACATTATTTTAGTGAAACCACTGAGCAGTACAGAATTTTCACTACAAAATATGACGTTAAAAGTTTCATGTTAAACTAAATGCGGTTTATTATCTAAGTTATTTACCTTTGTTAAATTAACTGGGGAAAAAACCGAAAATTTAGCAAAAGCATTTAAACTATCACCTTGCAGACTTCCCTCATGGCGCAGTGGTTAAGAATCCGCCTACCAATTCAGAGGACACAGGTTTGATCCCTGGTCCGGGAAGATCCCACATGCCACGGAGCAACTAAGCCTGTGCGGCCACGACTACTGAAGCCCGTGCTCCACAACAAGAGAAGCCACCGCAATGAGAAGCCTGGGCACCGCAACGAAGAATAGCCCCAGCTGCAACTAGGGAAAAGCCCGTGAGCAGCAACAAACACCCAACACAGTCAAAAAATTAACTAACTAACTAAATTTACTAAAAAAATAAACTATCATATTGAAATATTTATCTTCATGAAAATATTTAGGGTTGTTATGAGCATTTAATAAATTAACACTGTACAACACAATAACGATTGGTATATAATAAAACTACAAATAAGTGCTTATTAAATAAGTAAAAATAATTTTGGAAGTATATACAAATTTTTAAATCTTTAAACATTATTGCAAAAATATACAGACCAAGTCTTTTTTCTTTTCATAATTTCTGAACAGAACCTGACATTATGAGAACACAGCACAAAGTGCCTTCCTTAATTTAAAAAAGAACTGTTCTATGCTTGTCATGTACTTCCTATGCATTTATCAGAGTACATTTTTTAGGAATTTGTTCACCAAATCTGTGCTTTGATTTTAGATGATATCACAAACCTGTATTTCTGAAAATACTTATAACACAGAAATCAGCCTTAGCAGCTAAGTAGTTATGTCTGCATCAATTCAACCATTTTCAATTATTAAGAAATAAGACAATATATATTCAATTAGATTACATTTTATGCTCTGAAGTTTTCAGATCTATCTGTTTCACACATCTTCTGACTCCTGATACCAAGAGAGATGCTCAGTATCAATCATACTACCTGGAACTAAGTACTATAACCTAGCAATAAATTTAAAGACAGGAAACAGGGACTTCCCTGGTGGTCCAGTGGTTAAGACACCACCCTTCCAATGCAGGGGGTACGGGTTTGAACCCTGGTCTAGGAACTAAGATTCCACATGTTGCAGAGCGTGGCCAAAAAAAAAAAAAAGAGAGAGAGAGAGAGAAAGAGGGACAGGAAACAGTTCTTATTCTCCAAATTTGTTTCTAAATCTTTAAATTGTAGGCAACCAACTATACCAAGTTTACTTCCATGGTTTAACATACAAGAAACAAAAGATTAATAAAAAATCTAATTAAAAGAAAACACCCTTTTCCCCCCAATCAATACACATTTACTTTCAAAACTTTGCCAAAAACTCCCCCTCTCAGAAGCCTCTTGATCACACTCATCTACTCCTTATCTTTCCTTGTAACCTTTCATTTCTTCCCAAGATGTGATAAATCTAACATGTAAAAAACCCAAGAAAGATTTGCTTCTCAGAGCTAAATAGCAACAGAAACATAATCTTAAATATTTTTTCTCCACAACTGAATGCATTTTGCAACTCATTTTTACATTTTATGGTAAAAAACAATGATCTCTAAAGTGAAGTATGTTTATAATTGTTTTCCTGCTTCTGGTTCCTCTTTTAAAACTGATTTATTGGAGTCCAACTCGAGGATGGAAGATGCCTTAGAGGACTGGGGCAGGGAGGGTGGGGGGGACTCGAGGGGGGGGGGTCAAGGAAGGGAGGGAATATGGGGATATGTGTATAAAAACAGTTGATTGAACCTGGTGTACCCCCCCCCCAAAAAAAAAAAAAACTGATTTATTGGGACTCTTCAAATGAAGGAAGGAGAGACCATTAAGCCACAGGTACTGTAGATAACAAGATATGACTCAAGAAATAACAGCTTTAACAGATTGAAAACTCCCCGAAGTATCAGCTTTCCTAACATAACATTAAAAAACTGAATATTTAAAAAGATCACCATCAAAGGGAGAAATGTGTTCAAAAGAATTCTGAAGACTTTAAAGCAGCAAGGAATAGGACAGGGATAATGCACCTATTTTAGATTGATTAGTCTTAACATCATGAAAATGATAGGGAAACTTTTCTGTCACTTCAAGAGTTAAGAATAGATCCTACAGAACCCTTCTGTAACAGATTGCGCTAGCCTAAAAGGATAGTTGTAAAATATTTTATTCTTATGTAAGTTTAGAATACACTATATATACACTCACACACATATTCCCTAAAGCAACTGCCAAAGTAAAAATAGGGATATGGGGCATAAAATGCCTAAAATAAGAGCAACAGCATGCCAACAGTCCATACCATACCTATATCTGCTGCACTGTCTGAGAATTTTAGAGGTGGAAGAGATCTTAGATGGTGTGAGCAACCTCACTATTTGACAGAAGATCTAATGAGGATAAATGACTTGCTCAGGGTCAAAAAGAGCCAAGACTAGAGAGCTCTCTTTCCGTCACAGCACTCCATGTCTTACCCAAGCAGAGAAGTGTGTTTTCTTTTATGTACCAAATCAATTATGAAGGTTCACTCAAAATAAAGCATGCGTTGAGCTGTTTTTCTAGTAGCACTCATCTATCTTTCACGGGCTTCATTACGACCAATGGAACATCTCTGGTAGGACAAAGGAAAAGTTAACCAAGCAGCACCAGCTTCTCAACCCCATCTAATTACCACCTTTTTCATTTCTTTGGAGATATGCTCACCAAAGAAGAATCCCATATGGGAAGAGCTAATGCAGTTTTCTGGTCTGTCGGCTTCAACTTACAAAGTACTCAGCATCTATACCAGATTAGGCACTAAAGATCAGATGTATGCATACTTACTTAAGTTAAATACACCATTCTTTATGATAAAATTTTATAATAAATAGAAATGAGAACTTTGATTATATTTCTATCTTAAAGTTTATAAAAATTAAGCAACTAGGGCATAATTTTAAAGGCATATATAATAATTTCTAATGTTGTCTGAGTTACCTTTATTGAGGGGGAAAAAAAAATCAACATAATGACCTCATATCGACTTCCCGGCCCTGTTTCTCAGAGCATAAGTCAACTTACCAATGGTCTGAACACACAAACAGGCAACGGGAAAGCCTAACTGCAACATAATGTTTCCAGGACTTTTGAAATGGATGAGTCTTAATTAAAAATGTTACAAAAGCATACAATTAAATCACACACATGCGCGCGTGCACACACATACAAAACAACTTTATTAAAAAGGGTAACATTACATAAAATTGGGACTAAGAATATGGTCACCTAACACCAGCACACTGTACTTTTTAAGTAATACATTAAACTTTCAGATGGTTCATTCTACTGGGGGGTGGGGATGGCTTCATTCAGCATTACATTCTTTAGAAGGCAGGGACCTCTTCTTCTCTCAATTTATGGGCAGTCTGGGGGAAGGAAGCACACACAAGTCAAGGATGCCCACAATTTCCACTACCATTTAACACTACTGAAAGTGCTAGCCAGCACAAGCAGCCAGAACAAAACAATGAGAAATATAAGAACCAGAAAGGAAGAAAACCATCTCTAATTGCAAATGATATGATGATATGGTTGGAAAATACAAGAAAATCAGTGCTGAAATGAAATAAGAGAAATTAACATGGTAACAGGATATAAAATGTAGGCCTTCTTGTATACATAAAAATATCCAGCTAGAAGATGCAATGGATGAAAAGATCCTATTTATAACAGAAACATAAAAGATAAAATACTGGGAATGCAACAACTCAGGAAAACGTTTTAAAAACTCCTGAAAGGTGCAAAAGTAGACTTGAACGAAATGAAGACATCTCTTGGACTTCAGCATTATAAAGATGTCAACTCTTCTAAAGATAATATCTACATTTAACACGATTCCAGTGAAAATTTTTTAAAACCTTTTTTTATGCTAGATGAGCTAAAATACATATGGAAAAACAAACTAGGAGGAATAGTTAAGAGAACCCTGAAAAATAAACACAGTGAGCTAGTCCTATAAATATTAAAGCATATTATAAAACCATTACGATTAAAAGTGTGTAAGGCACATGAATATTTAGATCAATGAAACAGAACAAAGTTCTGAAAAAAATCATAAATGCAATGGATATTTAATATACGATAAAGGTTTTATCTTAAACCATTAGAAAAAATGGATATTTTAAAAAACAGTGTTGGGGACTTCCCTGGTGGCACAGTGGTTAAGAATCTGCCTGCCAATGCAAGGGACATGGATTTGAGCCCTGGTCAGCTGAGTCAGTGTGCCACAACTACTGAGCCCATGTGCCACAACTACTGAAGCCCATGCAGCTAGAGCCCGTGCTCCGCAACAACAGAAGCCACCGTAATAAGAAGCCCACGCACCACAATGAAGAGTAGCCCCCACTTGCCACAACTAGAGAAAGCCCACAAGAAGCAATGAAGACCCAATGCGGCCAAAAATAAATAAATAAATAAATAAAATAATAAATTAAAAGAAACAAAAAACAAAAAACCACTGTGTTGGAACTGGATAGCTATTTAGGAAAAGATAAAATTGGATCAATACTTTAAACTGCACACCAGAAAAAACTCCACATGAATCTAAGATCTACGTGTAAAAACTAAAACAATACAAATACCGAGAGAAAATATAGTTAAGTTTCTCTATAACCTAGGAATAGTGAATGCTTTTCTGAAGCAATGAAAAAAGACTGATAAACTTAATACTATACAAACTTTTGTACAGGGGCAGGAAGAGTCAAAACACAAATGACATCTCTTGAGAAAATATTTGCAACTTTCCATCACAAGGGGCTTATTTCCCTCATTAAAAACTCTTAAGAATGAAGAAGAAAAAAAGCAAAAACTCTGACAGAAAAATAAGCAACAGATGTGAACATATAGTTCAAAGGAAGAAAAGTAAATGACATGAAAAATTTTCTATTCTCAGTTACAAGAGAAAGTAAAGTGAAAATTATGCTAGAATTATTTCTTTGGCTCTTAGAAAGGAAATAATACAGGAATCTGACAACAGACTATGATAGTGAGTTGCACAGAAATAAGACAGTCTCCTACATTTGCGGTAGGAGTCTAAGATCCCATAGGATTATCATCTAAAAGATTCCTGGATAGAGGGAAAATTTGGCAACATCTAACAAAACCACTTAGTCACTCACGCATTGACCCAGCAACCCCAGTTTTAGGATTCTACTTTCAAGATATACTTCCATAAACATGAAACATAAAAGGTTATTTCCTGTAGGCTTATTTGTATTAGCAACAATCTAATGCATGTGCTATTGTACATCCATAACAAGGAAGTACAATGCAACTGTAGAGAATAAGGAAAAGCCCTATGAGCTCAAATGGAAAGATCTCCAGAATATACAGGATAAAAGCAAGATATAGAAGAGTACATATACAGTGGTATATTTTGTTTAGGAAATACATTTTTTAAAAACAAAAAAAAGCACACACACTGAAAGGATAAGCCAGAAACTAACAAAAATGGTTATCTCTAAGGGATATGGGGTAGAAGGAATAGAGATGGGACCAAGACTTCTGAGTGTAGCTTTTTATATAGACTTGACTTTTGAAAAATTTTAAATATTTTACATGTTCAAAACAAAATCAAACCAAAAAAGGTAGAAGCAAACCCAAACACTGAACACAGAAATTAAACTAACTGTATATCAAGTGTTAAAATTAACATACAAAGAAAATAATGATTTCACATTAATTTTGAACATGATACTCTGACTATACATCTTTAGTGGGATAAATTCTAAGGAACCGAAAGACATACTACAAGGCAGCTTAAACTTTATTCTGCATACTAAAATACTAAGAATTCATGTAGAATACCAATTACTACAATTCTAAAACATCTGATGTTTACTATAGGATAAAGCAAGTAAGGATATATTAATATCAACAGAAACCAAGATTTTTTATGAACGAGAAGAGAAAATTAAATATAAAATATAAAGTTAAAAGACAGGAAAAACAGGTTAATTTTGAATTGGAAATATCAATAGGAACTTACAATCTAAATGATAAAAAATATTTTATAGCTCTGTTGACTAAAAGAACTTAGAAACAATGATAACCCAGTAGCAATGAGCATACCTAGTTCCCAGGTCTTAGTTTTAAACATCATTAGCCACTAAAAAGGTCCTAGGGTTATTCAGAGAAATAGCTATTTCTATAACCAGAGCTGGGAAAATTCAAAGCAAGACTGGAACGTCTGGTTGTGCCAAGAAAGTACTCAAATCACTAACATTAATGAGATCATTTCAAAGGCACAAAGGAGTCAGTTTGAAGGAGACAACATCTGCATCAATTTTGGACATCAAAAATAAGGACTGAAATGGACTTTAAAATACTGAATAAATAAAAATTCATAAATCCCTACTAACACTAAAAGGGAGAAATAAGAGAAGAAAGGCTCTTTCTTACTGACGAATGCTGGTAATAAAGAAAGAAAAGAATGACATGTTTAAAAGAATTATTCTTTACAATCCCTTAACTGATTCAGGTAAGGATTATCAATAAATATACTAAAGCATCACGGGTAACAGGATACATAAGATATCAGAGGATCACCCCAATACTGCGAACTGCTAAGGAGAAATTACACTGCAGATATCTGACATTCATTACCTTAACCAAGTGACCAAACTTAGCCTCCTGACATGCTGCAATATGAAGTATACCAAAACAAAGATGAAGTGTTCTTACCCAAAACGTTTAACTTGACTCTAATTAAATTTCTAAACCTAACTTCTTGTTTATAGGAAATACAAAGGATAAAGGAAAAAGTTAAAACATTTTCAGACATTGCCAAACATCCCTTGGAGGACAAAACTTTCCCCAGCTGAGAACCACTGGCCTACACCAAACAACACAAAACATGAACTTTGGTTGGAACCTGGTATGGAAAAAAGTTATAAAAGATAATCTGGGACAACTAGATAAATCAAAAGAAGACTAGACAACAGATGTCATTAAGAAATTATTTTAAAATTTTCTTAGCTGTGATAATATTGTAATGATATAGAAAAATAGTCATTCATAAAGTAGTAAAGTGTTATGATGTCTACAACTTTCAATTGGTTTAGCTGTTAAAATGGGGAGTGTGTCTATATACAAAACATACATATACACACATACAAAAGAGAAAAAAATGTGAATATAGCAAAATGTTGACGACTAATTTACATGGGAAGTATATGTGTACTTATTGATAATTTTTCATGTTTGGATATTTTCACAATAAAGATTCAGGGGAAAAAACCCAAACCCTGAAAAGCAGAAAGACATGAATACAATATCTTAGGCACTTCAGTTCTAACCCTGATACCACACCCTTTTAGATACTCACCATTATGTTTACACAACTGTTGAAGTTCCCCATATTTGATTTTAATAAAAGATAAAGGAATTACACATTTAAGATACCAAGCATATAATTCAGAAGCTGGATCCTTGCTACTCAAACTCTCAGTTTCAGAGGTCTATTTAGGTATGGCTTTTAGGCACATGCCTAATCCTCTTCTACATCCCCACGTCTAGACTCCAACGCCCATCCTTGAGAACTGAAGCTGGTTGGTACTATCTACAATTTAGAACCCAAGAACTGAAGTGAGATCTGGAAAATTCAAAACAAAAGCAACAGGAGTACTGAACAGTTATTACTTAAATTCTCATCTATGCACTAATGCTTATTTGGAATAAAGAGTTAATAAATCACCTATAATATTTTAAAAGAACATTAAATAACGATAAATCAGCCAATTTATCAAGAAGGTATTAACAATCATAAATGTGTATGCACCTAACCACAGGGCTTCAAAGTGCATGAAGAAAAACTGATTGAATTAAAAGAGAAATAGACCATCCTGCAATTATACTTAAAATATGTTAAATTCTTCTATCAGTAAGTCATAGAGCAAGGAGCCAGAAAATCAGCAAGCATACAGAAGACCTGAACATTACCAACAAACTTGACTTAAATGATATTGACAGGACACCCCACCCAACAAAGAGACAACATACATTCTCATCCAGTGTATATACAAACCATTCACCAAGACAGATTACACAAAACTTAAAAGAACAGAAGTCATACAAAGTATACACTACAACAGTAATTAAATTAAATTAGAAATCAATAACATCAAGATACCTGGAAAAATCCCCAAACACCTAGAAGTGAAATAAAACACATCTAAAGTCATGAGTCAAAGGGAAATTACAAAATAATGAACGGAATGAAAATGACAATACATCAAAACTTTAGGATGCTGCTATAAAACACTGCTTAGACAAAAACTTACAACATCAAAATGCTTCTATCAGAAAAGTCTCAAATCAATAAAGTAGGCTTCCACCTTAAGACTAAAAGAAAAAATTAAACTCAAAGTTACCTTAAGAAAGAAAATAGCAGAAACTGAAGAAATTAAAAACAGAAAAATACAGAAAAATCATAAAAGCAAAAGCTGATTCTTTAAAAATATCAAACTGATAAACCTCCACCTAGGCTGATTAAGAAAAAAAGAAGACGAATACTGCCAATGTCAGGAAAGAAAGAGGTGCTATCACTACAGACCCAGCAGACGTTAAAGGGATAACAAAGGAATATCCGTTCATGAAGAAAAGGATAACTTGACCGGCTCTGTCTATACTAGCTGATATACTAAAGATATCGCATTTGTCTTTAAAAAGTCCCCAACAAAGAAAATACCAGGTCCAAATGGTTTCCTTATTGAATTCTATCAACACACAAGGAAGAGATGATACTAATTACTCACAATCACTTTCAGAAAACAAGAGAAGGGAACACTCTCTAAGTCAATTTATGAGGCCACAACTGCACTGATAACAAAACCAGACAAATATAAGAAAATTATCAACAAATATGCCTCATCAACATAGATGCAGAGATGACATAAAGACCTTGAGAGCTGAAAGAATTCATCACTGACATACCTGAACCACAGGAAATATTAAAAGTCCTTTGGGCAGAAATAAAATAACAGAAACCTGAACCTACATAAAGGAATGGGGAGCACCAGAAATGGATAACTAAATGGATAAAAAAACATTATTCATATCGCCTTAAAAAAATATTGGGTTGGCTAAAAAGTTCATTCAGGTTTTTCCATAAGATGTTACGGAAAAACTCAAACTAACTCTTTGGCCAACCCAATAATTGAGTGACATCATTGGAAAAGGCAGAGTAAGGACTTCCAAAAGCCTTCCCCTCCATCAGTGCAATGAGAACATTGGCAAAAACTCAAAATAAACTTCTTCAGTACTTTGGAAATTACCTAAAGACCTGAAACAATCCAGGGAACATTTATTCTTTCTTACTCAAGAAAAACAGCTGAATTTTGGTAAAAACTGTATGTGGTGTTTTAGCATGCTCTAGACCCATCCCCCTTTCCTCAGCTCCAGGGTAGCCTTGAAAGCCACCAGCTCAGCAGCCACAGGAGGGGTCAAAACAGGGTTGGTACTCTTTAAAGGCCCCATTTGCAGAGAACTGTCATTTTCTGGCCTATTTGCAAGTTCTTCAGAAAAGCTACTCATAAGGCTTGTCCTTATTTGACCTTAGAGATAACCCTGTATGAACAGCCTTTTCCTGGGGGCATTTGTCAAAAACAATCAGCAGCAATTGTTTAACACTGCACCTGCACGGGGCAATGAAAAATTTGGACCAAGAAGCTAATCAAAGCTGGGGTATGAGATGCCAAAAAAAACAGACATATTTCTGGGAATCTAAAACGCCACATGTATGCATACAACTGCGCACACACAGGGCAGTGCACATTTTCAGGAAAGATATGAGAAGGTCCTAAGCTCTCACTTCTGACTATTGAGGCTCTGTGCACACAGGAAGTAAGAGCTACGGAAACTGCCTGAGTTTTGAAAGTAAGCCCTAATATGAACAGGGAGCCACTCAGCAAAGAATAGGAGACTTATTGGTTCTAGGCTGTTAAGGAAATCTGTCCAATTATGAGCTTACCACTAAGCTAATTAAGCAGAGATTTCAGTGGCTACACCTAACAAAGAATAAAAACTTCACAGGATAAGTTCAGGAAAGTCAGTAAACAAAAAGCAACAACAATAACAAACCCTAAGGGAGAAGTGAGAATCTGATTTCCAGGGTTGCCATACATTAAATGTCTAGTTGTTTGGGTTTTTTTTCCCCCCAAATTTCAACAATTTATTTTTATTTATTTTTGGCTGCAATGGGTCTTAGCTGTGGCACACAGGATCTTTGTTGAGGCACATGGGATCTTTTGTTGCAGGGCACAGGCTTCTCCCTAGTTGTGGTGTGCAGGTTTTCTCTTCTCTAGTTGTGGCATGCAGGCTCCAGGGCATGTGGGCTCTGTAGTTATCGTGCTTGAGCTCTGTAATTGTGGTGCTCGGGCTTAGTTGTCCTGCGGTATGTGAGATCTTAGCTCCCTGACCAGGGATAGAACCCGCATCCCCTGCATTGGAAGGCAGATTCTTTACCATTGGACTACCAGGGAAGTTCCCAATGTTTAGTTTTCAACCAAAAATTATGAGGCATGCAAACAAACAAGAAAGTATGGCCCACACACGGGGGAAAAAAAAGCAGATAATAGAAACTGTCAGTGAGGAAGCCCAGGCATTGGACTTACTGGGAAAAGGTTTTTTAAAATTAATTAATTAATTAATTGGCTGCATTGGGTCTTTGTTGCTGCGCGGACTTTCTCTAGTTGTGGCGAGTGGGGGCTACTCTTCGTTGTGACGCACGGGCTTCTCATTGCGGTGGTTTCTCTTGCTGCAGAGCACAGGCTCTACATGTGTGGGCTTCAGTAGTTGTGGCAAGCAGGCTAAACAGTTGTGGCTCACGGGCTGTAGAGTGCAGGTTCAGTAGTCGTGGCACACAGGCTTAGTTGCTCCTCAGCATGTGGGATCTTCCTTGGATCAGGGATTGAACCTGTGTCCCCTGCACTGGCAGGTAGATTCTTAACCACTGCACCACCAGGGAAGCCCCAGGTAAAGATTTTAAATCAGCTATTTTAAATATATTCAAAAACCTGAAAGAAATCATGTGTGAAGAACTAAAGCAATGAGAATTAAGTCTCAACAAAGAGATGGAAATTATTTTTTAAATTATGGAGCTGAAAAGTACAATAACAAATGAAAAATTCATTAGAAAGGTTCAACAGTATATTTGGGCAGGCAGAAGAAAGGATCAGTGAACTTGAAGATAGGTCAACTGAGATGACCTGGTCTGAGGAACATAAACGAAAAAAATGAATGAAAGAAAATGAACAACCTCAAGTGGGGCACCATGAAGATTACCAAATACACATAATGAGGCTCTTAGAAGAAGAGAGAGAAAGAAGTAGAAAGAATATTGAAAGAAATAATAGCTGAAAACTCATATTTCATGAAAAACACCAATCTACACATATGCCAGACGCTCAACAAACTCCGAGATCACCATCTAGACATATCATAATTAAGCTGTCAAAAGTCAAAGATAAGGACTCTTGAGGGACTTTCCTGGTGGTCCAGTGGGTAAGACTCCATGCTCCCAATGCAGGAGGCCTGGGTTCGATCCCTGGTAGAGGAACTAGATCCTGTATGCATGTTGCAACTAAGGGTTTGCAAGTTGCAACTAAGAAGTCTGCATGCTGCAACTAAGAGTCCACATGTCGCCACTAAGAAGTCCTCATGCCACAAAAATCCCATATGCCACAACAAAGATCCTGCATGCTGCAACTAAGACTCAGCGCAGCCGAAATAAATAAATTAAAAAAACATTAAAAAAAAAGAATCTTGAAAGAACAAGAAGCAACTCATCACATACAAGGCATCCTCAAAAAGTTTAACAGCTGATTTCTCATCAAAAGCCATGGAGGACAGAAGGCTCTGGGACAACTTATTCAAAGTAATGAAAGGAAGAGTGCCTCAACCAAGAATTCTACATCCAGAAAAAAAGTATCCTTTGAAAATTAAAGAGAAAGTAAAACATTCCCAGATAAACAAAAACTGAAAGGATTTGCTAACAGCAGACCAGCTCTGTAAAAAATACTACAGGGAGTCTTCAGGCTGAAATAAAGGATACTAGACAGTAACTTGAATACACATTAAGAAATAAAGACTGGAATACCCTGGCAGTCAAGTGGTTAAGGCTCTGCACTTCCACTACAGGGGGCATGCATTTGATCCCTGGTAGGGGAACTAAACTCCCGAGACCATCAGTAACATTACACGGGTCAATACAAAAGGCAGCATATGTGTACTTTTTTCTTTGTAACTTTTTGTTTCCTATTTGATTTTAAAGACAATTGCATAAAAAATAATTAAAACTTTGTGTGGATGAGCCTATACAATGTTTAAAGATATAATTTGTGTATCAATAACAGCCCAAAGGAGGGAGGGAATGGAGCTGCATAAGTTTTTATATGCTACTGAAATGAGGTTGGTTTCAATCAGAACTGAATATAGTTGATATTAATTATAATCCTCAGAGCAACAAACAAGAAAATGACTCAAAATATATAGTTAAAAAAATTAAAAAGTGAATTAAAATGATACACTAGAAAATATTTAACACAAAAGAAGGCACTAATGGAGGGATGGAAGTAAAAAGGAATAAGAAATGGCAAAACAGCAGGTATAAATGCTATCTTACTAGCAATTACACGAAATACAAATATTAAGCGTTCCAATCAAAATGTTGAAATTTGCAGAATGGACCAAAAAACAACCCAACTACATGCTGTCTATAAGAGAGACATTTTAAATTAAAAAACATTTAAATTGAAAACAAAAGGATAGAAAAAGATATAGCATGCAAGTGGTCATCAAAAGTGGAGTGGTGCACAACAGTGTAAAGCAATTATATTCCAATAAATAGCTTAAAAAAAAAGTGGAGTGGCTAACTATGGAAAACAGTGTGGAGGTTCCTTAAAAAACTAAAAATAGAACTACCATATGACCTAGCAATCCCGTTACTGGGCATATACCCAAAGAAAACCATAATTCAAAAAGATACATGTACCACAAATATTCATTGCAGCACTATTTACAATAGGAAGGACATGGAAGCAACCTAAAAGCCAATCAACAGATGAATGGATAAAGAAGATGTGGCACATATATACAATGGAATCTTGGCCATAAAAAGGAATGAAATTGAATTATTTGTAGTGAGGTGGATGGACCCAGAGTCTGTTATACAGAGTGAAGTAAGCCAGAAAGAGAAAAACAAATACCATATGCTAATGCATATACACGGAATCTAAAAAAATCGTACTGATGAACCCAGTGACAGGGCAAGAAAAAAGATGCAGATGTAGAGAATGGACTTGAGGATGGGGGCGGGGGGGGGGATGCTGGGACAACGAGAGTAGCAGTGACATATATACATTACCAAATGTAAAACAGCTAGTGGGAAGCTACTGCATAACAAAGGGAGATCAACTTTATGATTAGTGATGACCTAGAGTGGTGGGACAGGGAGGGTGGGAGGGAGGCTCAAGAGGGAGGGGATATGGGGATATATGTATCAATACAGCTGATTCACTTTGTTGTACAGCAGAAACTGGCACAACAGTGTAAAGCAATTATACTACAATAAAAAGCTGAAAAAAAAAGTATTCAAAAAAAACTACAGAAAGAAAAAAAAGTGGAGTGGCTATATTTACATCAGACAAAACAGACTTGAAGACAAAAATTTTTACTGGAGACAAAGAAGGACATTTATAACAAATGTGTCAATTCATCAGGAAGACAGAACAATTACACATATATATGCATCTAACAACAGAGCTCCAGAATATATGAAGGAAATATTGACAAAACTAAAGGGAGAAATAGTTCTACAATAATAGAAACTTCAATACTATATTTTCAATAATGGATAGAATATCTAGGCAGAATATCAATACAGAAACTGAGGACTTAAAACTATAAACCAATTAAAGCTAATATAAAGATATACAGTTGCCCCTTGAACAACACAGGTTTGAACTGCTCAGGTCTACTTATATACAGATATTTTTCAATAGAAAATACCTCTGTACTACATGGTCTGTGACTGGTTGCATCCATAGATGTGGAGGAGCCACAGATGCAGAGGATCAACTATAAATTATATATAGATCACCCCTACTTGTTTAGGGTCTACATATATAGAACACTCTACCCAAACTAATAAGTGAGGCCACAAAACAAGTCTAAATAAACTTTAGATAATATCATACAACATATCTTCTCTGACCATAATGGAATAAAGCTAGGAATTAATAGCAAAGAAAACTGGAAAATTCACAAATATATGGAAATTAAACAACAAACTCTTATACAACCAATGGACCAAATAAGATATCAAAAAGAAAATGAGAAAATACATGAAGACAAATGAAAACAAAAACACAAATATAAAAACTCACAGGATGAAGCAAAAGCAATGCTCAGAGGGAAATTTGGAACTATAAACATCTACACTAAAAAAGAAGACAGACCTTAAACAATAACCCAACTTCACACCTTAAGGACTTAAAAAAAGAAGTGCAAAGTAAACCCAAAGCTAGCAGAAAGAAGGTATAAAAAGAGCGGAGATAAACAAAATAAAGGACAGAAAAACAACAGAGGTTCAACAAAATCAAATGCTAGACCTTCTAAAAGAAACAAAATTGACAAACCTTCATCTAGACTAAGAATAAAAGAGAGGAGGTGCAAATAACTAAAATCAGAAATGAAAGTGCTAATATTACTACTGACCTTACAGAAATAAAAAAGATAAGAGAATACTATGAACTGCTGTACACCAACAAATTAAATGACCTAGATGAAATGGACAAGTTTCTAGAAACAGAAAATTATCAAAACTGACTTAAGAAACAGAAAATCTCAACAGACCTATAATAAGTAAAGAGACTGAATCAATAATCAAAATCCTCCCAATGAAGAAAAGCCCAGGACCAGATGGCTTCACTGGTGCACTTTACCAAACATTTAAAGAAGAATTACACCAATTATTCTCAAACGTTTCCAAAAAAAACAGAAGAGGAGGGAACACTTTCTAACTCATTCTATGAAGCCAGCATTTCCTAACCAAGCCAGACAAATGCAATACAAAAAAACTACAGACCAATATCCCATAAGAAGATAGATGCAAAAGTCCTCAACATAATACTTGCAAATCGAATCCAACAGCATATTAAAAAGATTATGCACCACGACCAAGTGGGATTTATCCCAGGAATGCAAGACTGATTCAGCATAGAAAATCAATGTAATATGTCACATTAATAAAACAAAGGCGGGAATTCCCTGGCAGTCCAGTGGTTAGTACTCAGCGCTTTCACTGCCGTAAGCCCAGGTTCAATCCCTGATCGGGGAACTAAGATCCCACAAGCTGCGAGGTGTGTCCAAAAAATAAATAAATAAAATAAAAAATAAAAAGGAAAAAACCCCATATGATCATTTCCACGACTGCAGGAAAAGCACCTGATGAAACCCAACACTCTTTCATGATAAGACACTCATAAACCTAGGAACAGACAGGAACTTCTGTGACATGATAAAGGGTCTTTACGAAAAACTCACAGCTAACATCATACTCAATGAAGAAACACACTGAAAGCTCCCCCCAAGATCAAGAAGACAAGCTAAGAAACTCTTATTGTTGTTCTGAGAGAGAGAGAGAGATCCTCTAAGTACCAGTGTGCGTCATTGTACAATCAAGGGGAAAAAAAAGTTACTATGCTTTGGAAACTCAAAATTTTTTAATTCAGACATGTTTGAACTACATAAGAGAATATACAAGAACATCGTTTAAATATCTCCAACGATGATCGTTAAATATCTGCACTGCATACGATGGAAAGAAACCAGCCTCATTTCAAATGATGAGCTCTATGAGACATTCAGAATCTCAAGAGCATAGTTACCACTGTGCACGGTGATGTAACTACAAAGTAATGAGACCCCACACCAAATGCCACACCTAAAACAAGTTATGTATAATCACTGTATTGTGTACATAACTCGTATACAAGTTACGTATAATCATTTGTATTTATACAGGTATATTTTGAGTAGGTATGCGGATGAGGCATTGTAAGGCCAAAAAATACAATGGGAGGTATAATACCCCTGCTGAAGAACCAAATTTTCATTATTCAAAAGACGTCCTACAACAAAAAAAAGGAAGGAAGGAAAGTAGACAGACATGTATCAGCTCATCTATACAAAAGGAAACAGAAAGATAAATCAAAAACCAATGGTATTGGTGACTTACAAAGAGTGGGTGGAAATGGAATGGAAACAATGGAAGGATGGGTAACAGGTAGAGATGAACAAGGGTTACACTTCTGAGTATACCTTTTTGCCTAGTTCTAACTTTTAGAACTATGTTAACATTACATAGTCAAATAAGCAAACAAATAAAATCAACAAGAAGGAGGAGGAAAACTAAAAGTGGAACACAACTAGAAATAAATGAATTTAGCTGTATTTCAAAGGATTAACAAACTACATTAAAAGGGTTTGTACCTAACCCAACGTTTGAACAGTAATTTTGTTAGTAATTTTACCCTTAGGCTCCAGACATAAAGAACTGTAAACACTGAACTCTAGTTAGTAGTTTTGCTCTCCACAATGAAATGTATTAGTGATTCCAAACTATTCTATGTGCAGTCTCAGACTAAGTAATCAAGTAAATACACTGCAGAAATCAGGAGCCATGTTTCTTTATTCTTAGAAAGAGAATTATAAATATGGACAGGGAGAGGCTAGAATGAACCCTGTACTGTTAGAATGGAATGAGAGCTATCGGTATGAACTCACTGTTTTTAATATATGAAAAGATATAGATGTGTGTTATACACATATATATATCATATATATTTATATCTCCTATATAGCTTAGGGATATATATGTATCCTAGCTCTTTCCACCATGAGGACCTAGAGGCAATGGCACTCCAACGGCACCAAACACACCTGAAGTCTAGATTTTGACTTCTAAATATCATTCTCCACTAAAAGGAACCAGGGGGGTCTCTGGCTCATTCCAGGGCTCTGACAGGTAAAATACAAAATGAACCTGGAACATCTTGTTATGCCAAAAAACAAAGAAGTGTTCAAAGAATAATGAAGTCATATCAAAACAACACAGAGGCCAGCTTGGAGGAACTTCCACCAGCCAATCTGGTACAATTTGAGCATCAAAATAAATAACAGGTATAACAGATTATACCCCATGGAATAAAGTAGAAAACCATGAGTCCATTCCAATATAAGTAACCAAACAGGGGAGAGAGCTCTTTCTTACATTAAAATGCTGATTAAGTGGGGAAAGCGGGGAGGGTTGGGGGGGGAATGAATTGGGAGATTGGGATACCAAATTGTACACTCTAAATATATGCAGTTTATTGTAAACAATAAACAATTAAAAAATGCTGATTAATAAATAAAAAAGAAATAGTGAGGGCTTCTCTGGTGGCACAGTCACATGACTGCCAATGCAGGGGACACAGGTTCGAGCCCTCATCTGGGAAGATTCCACATGCTGCACAGCAACTAAGCTGGTAAGCCATAACTACTGAGCCCACGTGCCACAACTACTGAAGCCTGTGCACCTAGAGCCTGTGCTCCACCAGAGAAGCCACCACACCACAAAGAAGAGTAGCCTCCACTCGCCACAAATAGAGAAAGTGCGCACGCAGCAACAAAGACCCAAAGCAGCCAAAAATAAAAATAAAAATAAAAATAACTAAATTTAAATAAAAAATAAAAAATAAATAAATAGTGAAATTAGAAAAATCACCATTTGACAACCACCGCAATTATTTCAGGCAAGAATTACCACTGGATGCTAAAACTAGTGCCTGTTTGATAAAAAACAAAATATTTACATAGACTCGATCTTCCTACTAGATACTTACTATTTGCAGGGGGAGAAACAATAACTTTGCAGGGAAGAATCCTGGCTAGCACCATAAATGATTAAAGTTAACATCACCAATAATGGGAAAAGCAGACATGATATGACTCCTGACATGATGCACTAAGGACACAAGATCATCCTGTGGTATCCTTGCCCAGACTGCACAATCACAGAGGAACCTAAGCATGAGGAAACATCAGACAAATCCCAACTGATGAACACTCTGCAAAATAACTGGCATGTACCTTTCAAAATGCCAAGGTCGTGAAAAGATAAAAAGTTTCCAGAACTGTTCCAGATTAAAGAAGGCTAAAGAGATGTGACAATGAAACACAATGCATGACCCTAGATGTTTTTCTCTGAATATTAATGAAAACAATGGTGAAATCTGAATAAAGTCTAGAGTATATATTAGCATTATATTAATAATTTCTTGATTTTGATTATTGCGTTGTGGTTATACGAGAGAATGTCCTTTTTCTTAGGAAATACACATTAAATAATTTAGGGGTAAAAGGGTTTATTGTGTGCAACTTAATCAAACGACTCAAGAAAACAAGTATTTACAGATATGTATAAAGAAAGAGTATCATAAAGCAGCTGCGATAAAATGTTAACATTTGGGTAAATTTGGATGAAGTATCAGAACTTCTTTGTACTGTTTTTGCAACTTTCCTTTAAGTCTGATGCTATTTTAAAATAAAGGGGGGAAAAAAGGGACCTGTGACCCTTTGATAATCCCTTGGATGTAGATTTAGAACAACAACCATGATATTAACTTAGATCTCACTTGGCCCCAAAGACCCAGGACACGCTATGCTGCTAATTGTGTCTAGACCCTTAGAGACTTTCCTTGACCAACTCAAAATTCTTCAGGTAAAGCAAAAAAAGTTCCTGTAAGCATTTAAAAAACCCTGCAGGGAAAAAAATAACAATAGGCAACAGAGAACACATACTGTGGTCCAGCCACTATGCAGAGTGTATTTATATATTGTCCCACTCAATTCTCTCAATAGCTCCAGTGTAATCTCTACCTTAAAATGAGGAAACAAACTTAAAAAGGTAAAGTATCTAGGTGGGGAGGATAAAGGAGATGACAATGACATCTATTTGATAGGAATGTTACAAAGATTTAACGAGGTAATATTTCTCACACAATTAGAACAGTACCTGGAATATAGAATACAATACCTAAATGTCTGTTAAGTGAATAAATATAAAAAATATCCCAAAGATCATACAGCTAAATGGTACAGCTGGGATTCAAACCTAAACTAACTCCGAGGTTCATATTCTTAGCCACTAGGACTATACTGCCTCATGGATTTAAGAATTACTACAATAAATGTTCAACAGAGTCCCAGACTTTCACCTACAAAGTGAAACTACATGATCAGTCCATCTCTAAGGTCTTGGGGTTCCATAAGGTTTCAAAGGTGTGAACCAGAGCTCAAGATGGCATACCAAGTTGGCATTGACCTGAAGTGCCCGAACAACACACTATTTCCCAGACACTAATTACCAAAAGCATGTTGGTGGATGCCCTAAGCCTAGTGCCAAAATTAGAACTAAGTGTTTCCTGAGAAAGATACTAGCAGTCCATACAATTCTTCATTCAAGATGGCTTCCCTTTTCAATCTGAAAAGTTTCCGTTGCTTGAGAAATTCTAATGTTTGTAAGAGCCTGGCAAAAATGTAGGTTAACATACTTTACTTGAAATTGTGTTCATTTGCCAAGTCCTCCTCCTTGAATGAGTTTCTAAGTGCAGTCAAAGAACTTTTGATTTTAAGAACAGATAAGAATGCAAGAGTAGGTACAACAGAACCATAGAACATAATGATATTTTGGCTTGTCCAAGATTTTGCCACAAAATCCATAAAGCAGAACTGGGGCTCAAACATCAAATTCTCTACCAAGTTATAAAGTGATATTTGATGCAAACAATCAGTGACAGAAAAACTACTAGAAAGTATATTGCCTTTGGGTTAGATTCATGGGAAAGAGATATATCTTGGATGTCATTTAATCCTTTTAAACTGCATCTATGGCCATCATCATCACAAAATCCCAAGCTTTACTTTTAGCTTATTTAACTGACCTGTTTAGAAGGAAGTAAAGAAATACTATATTCTTGCACACTGCCCACAAAAATGCCTTGAGAAACTTGCCCAGTTGTAGTGGGGTATTCCTTTATTCCAATTTACACTGCATCTCCTCACATTAAGTCCCTGGATGTGCATCTCTCACATCATCATGATGACTCCACTAATTCCTAACGTTTAAAATAGCCAGCTGAATTTTAGAAAAAATACTGACAACACTCCCAAAATGAAAAGCTAACAATAACATTCTCATTATATCCCAAAAATAGAATATCAGTAAAGTCAAACTCTAGAAGCTGTAGCTGTGACCTCAAAAAGCATGTCACAATTTCTCTAAACATATGAACACATTCCTGCTTCACACACAGCCATATACTCTGAGTCTGAAAAGATGTACACTAAAATGTGTGTTAGGTCACAGGATAAATTTTTTCTTAAATATACTTTTTACATTTAAAAAATTTTTCAGTTTTTAAAAAGATTTTTAAATGACCATAAATTAGTAAGAAAGGATTTCTTCTACACAAAATTCTCCTATAAAACAGAGATTATATATAATATAGTATGCATAATATGTCTATATCTCTATGTATATGTTGTATTATGTGTATATATAGTTTTTTTGTTGTATATATATTATATATATATTGAACATATATATATATGAGCATGTGCATGTTATGAATAGGAATCAAAAGCTTTAATATTCTCTTTTCTTACTTAGAAGGCAAAAGTGATCTTACAGGTGCTTCAGTCTGAGCTTCTGGACAGGTATGGATTTAGTTTAGCAGTGTTATAAGTAGCTTTTAGATTGTTTCAGGAGTAAATGCAAAGATATTGTTAATCAATACTTAAACTATTTTAAAATTGTATAGCACTTCCCCCTCAAGATTTTACTACAAAAATAACTTCCCAATGTTTTTTATACTTCCTATTATTAAATCAGAACTATTTCACAACGGAAACTGAATTTTATTCTGCAGCTTAATTTTCTTTTATCTCCCACAGTGTTTCATATCAAAATGTCTTTTTCCTCCTTCTCTGATAAATGGTGAAACTTCCATACACATAAGACTTTTAGTATACATCCTTGTCTCAAACTGAAAAACCTACCTCTACTACTGAAAAGTAAGTTCTGTCCCTATTTATTATTCCCTTCTTAAAATGGTTAAGGATCATCTGTGATGGGGGGGGGGGGGGAGTTTTTTTTCCAGTCATTTGCTTGCCCTATGCAGTTACATTGTAATTTCTAGTATACAAAGGCACACAAGAACCTGTTCTCTACCCCATGATGGATTCAATGCAAAAAGATAGTCTTCTTGCTTCCAGGAGTATTTATTCCAGTGTATTACAGATAAGCAATTTTCCCCATTCTCAAAGCTCTTGTTACAGCTTCAGTGTCTTATCCAATGTTCATTCCAGAAATACTGGGTTATCATTTTATTTCCTCAAATTCCTTTTCATTATGTCCTACTTGTTATATGTAGTGGCACATCTCAATGTTCATTCCAGAAATACTAGGTATCATTTCATTGTTTGCTCAAATTCCTTTTCATTAGTCGTACTTGTTATACGTAGTAGCACGTCTCAATTTTTCACTTCGTAATTATGAGAATTTAAAAGGTATATAAACTACCCTGAGTCATTTAGGAAGAGAGAAGTATCCATGACAAGATGCAATCATCACAAACCAAGAGCCACAAAAGCCAAATTCACAGAAGGGTTTGTTCAACAGGCCCTGTGTGCTAATTTTTTGCAACACAACAATGATCAAAGGCCCAAAAGCTTTTTAATCACCATCAAGTTAAAATTATTATTTCCAAGTCAAGGGAGAAATTTATTGGTGACTGCCAGAAAAAGTATAAGCTCTGATAATGAAACTATATTACGGGACCACCATATGTTCCCCGCTCCCCACTTCTGAATGAGACACTCTAGGTGATGGAGGGTTTCAGTTCCTTTTATCAGCTATAAAACCAGGAGGTGGTTTCAAAAGTCCATATGCTGATATTATAAGTACAGACACTCACTCACTTCTGGATTCCAATCCCCGTCCTTAAATTGCTGTATATACTAATCAGAGTGAACTTTCACGTAACCTCCTTCAACTCACCACCCACAGAGTGGACAATTGCCACTCTGTGATTTGAAGCACAAAGATATTCTAATATTTCACTAAGGGTGATTTAAGAGCACCCTTTATTAAGACTTTATTAAGCTTCCTCCAAATTAGACAAAGCCTTGTTTTCTTGTATTTTAAGGACCTGAAGAAAACTTGTTTCCCCACAAAGTTCAATTGCTAAATTCAAGTCGAGCTTGAATAAAACTGAATTGTAAGCTGAAAGCATTCAGTCTGGGATAGGAGGCAGAGGTAATAATGAAAAAGAAGATAACTGAGTAAAAGGGCACAAAAGAAGATGAGCAAGATTATCACATTTTTCCATTTGATCCAGTTAGATAATTAAGATCTTAGTTCAAAATTTCTATCTTGTGAGATGCAATATAATTTGCTGACTAAGATTAAAGACAACTGATGGCAGACATTTTTCACTGCTGCCATCTCCATTCTGGAATATGAACACTAGGGTCCTTAAGAACCACATCTCAGGGCTTCCTAGGTGGCGCAGTGGTTGAGAATCCGCCTGCCAATGCGGGGGACACGGGTTCGATACCTGCTCCAGGAAGATCCCACATGCCTCGGAGCAACTAAGCCCGTGTGCCAAACAAAAAAAGAACCACATCTCATTAATTTCAACTCAACTGTGTTTACTGCCATGAAGGAAAACACTCACATACATTTCTGCTGCAAGGAAAGAAAAGCCAACCAAAACCCTTCCTTACCATCTGTGGAGAGAATATTGAATTAGACAACAGAAGACAGAGCTTACAGTTTGGGCTACTCTTTTTATTCCTTTATCAAATCAAAACTTCTCTGTGCCTCAGTTTCCTCCCTTCTAAAATGGCAATATTAATATCAGCCTTCCATAAAGTTGAAGGTTCCTTGTAAGAATCAAGAAAATGTATGTGAAGATTTTATAAAAACCAAAATTACAACAAAGAACATACTGCAGTCATGGTTCTTTTCACATAGTTGTTAATTATATTTGTAAACCTTAAATGACTGAAAAGCCAAATTACTTCAATAAGATCCACTCATTCAACAAATATTATGAACCTACTATCTGTGAGCCCCTGTGCTAGACCCTAGCTGAGATATTTACATGCAAGTTCAAGTATGTCACACAGGTACACTCAATGTGTGTTTGCTGTGCAAATAACAGAGAGATTTTAATAAGTAAAAATGGGACAAAAAGTACGATATATTTGCACTGCTAAATATCTCATAATATCAAGCATGTGTTACAAAATTATACATATGTTATGAAGTTATATTTACATTATTGAATAAATTTCCACCCAAAATATAGTACTTTTTATTTATAGTTTTTATATGGAAGAATGTGGTTTAGAAAATAAATAAATAAAGGATGAATAGTTCTGACCCCCCAGAGTGAAATCAGTCTTTAGTAAAGTACTTCAAAGAGCAGTTCCACCCTACAATTTGTCCCCAGGCTCTGCCCTCCTTCAACACCCCTTAAAATGTCCACTCAAGAAACCCCCAAACACCTAAATTCAGAGAATTCTTAAAAGTGTGTCTTCATTATTCCCTGTTAATATAATACTTTATAGGCTGCATGCAAAACCTAGATTTCTGCTGCATTCAATGTAAGCACAGAATCAGCTCAAAAACAGCCTAACATAATGCCTGGGTGGGCTTTAAATATAATTGACCCTTTTTTCATATGCAAAGCAATTCAAATCACCATTAAATTTGCTAAGGATGACAGAATAATCCACAAATAAACACAAAATAAGTGGGGAGACTTTAACAAGCAAATTAGCTCACTCCCTCCTGTCATCAAATAGGAATCTATCCCAGAGTCAATCATCATGAGGAAAGTCACTAAAGATAATGGGCCCTTGTACCACTAAGGAAATAGCTGTACATTACAACATTACAATAGTTTTCATTACTATAAATTCCACCCAACAAACAAATGAAATAACTTAAGCCAAGTGGTAAACTTCTCATTTTTCAAATGAAAAAATAGTCACAACTATTCATTCATTATTTCACTTATTTATTCAATCGGCAACTACTGAATGCACCAGGAGCTATACTAGATACTAAGCATACAGTAAAAAAGTCAGAAAAGGCCCCTGACCTCACAGACCTTACAATATTGTGGGAGAAGACAGGAAATAAACATGTAAACAATTTTCAAAAGCAAAAAATAAAAAATACAAAAATGAGGAAAGATCATGCTATTTTTAAGAACTGTAATAAAAAGCACCACACACCAAATATTTATTTACATTAAGGCAAAGGCCCTGAAATGGGAAGAAGCTAAGCTGTATTCACTAGATGCAAAGAACTTCCACTGACATCTCTTCTATGATTCATCTCAATCTAGTCCATTCTTCATAAGCAAGAGTCAGACTCTCACAAACATGGCAGACACCAGACCTCATCTACCAGGTCCTTCTCAGCACCTCTTCTGACTCTAGTTCCTCCTTCATAAATCGCAAACACAAGAGCTCATCCAACAATCCCTTTTCTACTCACTGTCTGAACTTCCAAAGGTTAAACATAAGTTTGCCCAAATTGTAGGCAAAGAGTTGGAATATTTTACGCCCAAGAGAAAAAAGAGAAAAGTGAAGCCACGTCAGAGGTAGGGAGAAGCAAAGACCTAACAGTGCTAAGGTGCATTTTCAGCTTCAAATGAACTGAGAGGTTAAGTTCACATCTTAAATAATGAAATATCTTCACTTACAGAGTGTGTTCTAAGCCAAAGGTTGCTGTGGAAGAGAAAGACCACCCTGAGGGCTTATTTCCCATTCTTTTAATTCCTGGTGAAGGCAAATCAATTAGAGAGAATAAGTGAACCAACCTCCAGATCTGTAACCAGATGGCAGTTAGTGGTATAGCTACAACAGTCACCACCTCCTTGATCCTTTCACTTTTTTTTTTTAATTGGCTGTGCTGGGTCTTGGTTGCTGCTCTGAGGGCTTTCTCTAGTTGTGGTGCACAGGCTTCTCACTGCAGTGGTTTCCCTTGTTGCGGAGCACAGGCTCTAGGCTCATGGGCTTCAGCAGCTGTGGCTCGTGGGCTCCAGAGTGCAGGCTCTGTAGTTGTGGCACGTGGGCTTAGCTGCTCCATGGCATGTGGGATCTTCCTGGACCAGGGATTGAATCCTCCCTGCATTGGCAGGCGGATTCTTAACCACTGCGCCACCAGGGAAGCCCCCCTTCACTATTTTTAATGTTTTATCTTTCCTTTGTTTCCTCTCAAAGTAAGCATCAAAATTAATTTGGATAGCATTTTATTTCTCTAAATTGTGTAAAGTTCTTAATTAATATAGTACTATTCTTTCAGTAATTCTATGAAACTCCAAATATCTAATACAATGCCCAAAACAGCACACCGATCCTGAGAGTAGAGAAAAACTGATTGAAATTACGTGTGTTAGGTAAACACTTTTCCTAGGATCTAGTCACATGATGTTTTTAACTGGTTCTGAAGAACTCAAGAGACCAAAACAAACACCTGTTTCAGCATTCCATAAACATAATTTAAACTATTTTGTAAAATATATTTTTGCTATTTTTTAAGAACCCTAATAAAAAGCATCACACATCAAATGTTAAATTTCAAACATAAAGACCATCTTGAAACATGTTACCTTATGCTGCCTGGTCAAACTGATCACAGTCATTGGAATGATGCTTCTCTTGCCTCCTCTATACATACATGAAACTTAAGGAATGTCTTGTAACTGTGTCACTGATTGGGAAAACCATAGCTCTGCATGTGCCTTTTATTAATGCAAGTACATACATGTCATCTCATGTAACACAGCACCAGGGAATACACTAACACAGCACATGGATGTCTGGGCTTCATTAAGTGCCACAGCAATCTCATAAACAACTGCTCAGTATATGCTCTCATCATAAAAATTAACTGAAGAATGTTTAGTGAAAATAAAACATAAACCGTAATACTGTATGACATGTTAGTGCTTACTTTAAGTTCCAAGTGTATCTGATAGTGTTAGGGATTCAAACTTTTTAAAAATCTCCTACAGAACTTTATGAGACTCTAAATCATTTATTTTTATTTTTTAGTGACTATATACTATCAAAATAAAAAGAAATCAAATGCTGAGACTGATATGTTAGCGTTCAATGTAAGATATACCTAAAAAAGAAGATTCAACTGTTTAAAAAGTTGGAGTCTGCTGATCTCATCCAGCATGCTCACCGTATAGATGAGAAAAAACTAAGAAAGCAGGAAGTCAAGTGATTTATGTAAGGTAATTGATACAGGGAACAGAGGTGGAATCAGAACTGAAGAATTCTGATTCCCAGATCTCTTCATTACACTATATGGTCTTATTTAACAAGGTTCTTGTTCTAGAATTAAATAGGGCTTCTATTAAGAAAATATCACTTTCGCCCTAACGCCACTATAAAGTCAAATATGTGTTTCACACAATTATTAACTGAACCTAACATACTATGAGAAAACTGAAGTCTCTGTCCCAGGTCCAATACAGCTTACATTCTGAGAACATAAGTAATGCACAAAAATAACCACAACAGAAGACTTCTGTAAAAGTGGGAGATGGGAATGTGGGTGAAAGGGTACAAACTTTCAGTTTTAAGAAGCTTAAGTTATGAAGATCTAACGTTCAGTATGGTGACTGTTTAATAATAGAGTACTTTATACTTGGAAGTCGCTGAAAGCAGATCTTAAGGATTCTCACACCCAAGAATGTGTTATCTTGATTTTGATAATAGTTTCACAATGTATATGTTATGAAGTCATGATACTGTATACTTTAAATATATACAATAACATTTGTCAATTATTCCTCAATAAAGTTGGGGGAAAGAATGAGAGAAGGAGAATAAGCACTAAAGAATAGTACTATCATGTTCAGGATGGCAGCATTACTTCTGCATGGAAAAATGAAAAAAAAAAAAAAAAAAAAAGGCTCATACTTGTTCAGTAATGAAAGACTATCCCAGAGCTGGAAGTTAGATAGCAGAAACGAACTAGAAAAGTTTGGATTTTGGATCTACTATAGCCTAGGAAATAAAGAATCATACGTATTCTGTTAGAATTAGATCTACCTAATTTTCAGTCTAAAGAAAATACAGAGGCTATAAGAATACACTAAATACACCACAGGAAAACAGTCAGACAAATCCAGATGGTGGGTAATATCCAAATAATAAAAGACTCTTCAAAAAGTCAATGTCAGGACTTCCTAGGTGGCGCAGTGGTTAAGAATCCGCCTGCCAATGCAGGAGACATGGTTTCAATCCCTGCTCCTGGAAGATCCCACATGCTGCAGAGCAACTAAGCCAATGTGCCACAACTATTGAGCCTGCACTCTAGAGCCCGTGAGCCACAACTATTGAGCCTGTGTGTCACAACTACTGAAGCCCACACACCTAGAGCCCGTCCTCCACAACAAGAGAAGCCACCACAATGAGAAGTCCGTGCACCACAATGAAGAGTAGCCCCCGCTCGCAGCAACTAGAGAAAGCCCGTGTGCAGTAACAAAGACCCAATGCAGCCAGTATATAAATAAAATAAATAAATTTATTAAAAAAAAAGTCAATGTCATAGGGAAGAAAAAGGGAGGGCGGTGCTCTAGATTTTAAAAGATCAAAGAGACAAATGCAATGTCTAAATGCAGATTAGATCCTATTTTGGAAAAAAAATAGCTATAAAAGACATTTGCGGGACAACTGGGAGATTCTGATTATGGACTAGATCTTAGGGAATAACAGTTAACCTTCTTGGGGTGATAATGGTATTGTTATGTAGGAGAAGAGCTTTATTTTTTAAAGACGCATGTTGAAGTATTGTGATGTGTGTACTCACTTTCAAACAGTTAAGCAAATGTATGCACACACAAACACAAACTTGTTTAAGTGATGGGTATTCAAGTGTTTGTACTAGAGTCTTCCAACTTTTCAACGTTTGAAAACTGTCACTGAAAATGTTTTAAAAAGAATTACAAATCTTGATAGAGACGATCTAATCCACTAATCAGCTCTGTTTTTCAACATTTTTTTTTTCTTCAGAAGAAACTGAGCCCAAAGTACCACAGCTAACGCAGGCCTTTTCTCAACAGAGATTAAAATTCAGTCACATCTGCAGAATCTTAGTCCAAACTCTTCACGTATGTCAGAAAATTGGAACCCAAGAGACAACAACTGATCTGGGACGAACACATACATATGTATGTAAAAAAGTTAAACACATTTTCTATGTTCGGTATGTAACAATCCCATTACAACTACAAAAAAACTGTTAAAGACTATAACAACCTAGTACATCAGAAATTTGCATAAAATAACCTCAGAATGCAGCATTAAATGGGAATTAGTTCATTAGATGCCCAAAAAACAAAAAGTAAATAAAATTTTCAACCACTTAACTAGTATCACCTATAATACTGTCTCACAACTTTGTCTATTGATTATAGCAGTTATGCCTCTTCCAAAATCTGACAACATAACCTAATAACTTCACGTTTCACCGTCCCCTCCACAAGCTTCTGGCCAGTCCCCCAAAATGCCACATTTTTCATATTTCTATACAATTAATTTCCTCTGCACACAGAATGCCCTTCTGCCTTTTCTTCATCTACTCTTTCAAGACCAACTTCTTATACCACTTCTTCAATGAAGCTTTCTGACACTGCTCCCCACTACTTCTTGAACTTCCATAATACTTTTTTCATTGCTGTAGGGACTTTTTAAACTTTTCCTAATTATTTAAACGTACTATTTCTTCATCAGACCATAAGCTACCTGATTTCACAGAGCAAGTCTTATTTACATCTCTACTTATAGTTAGCTTCAAGTGCTGGCAATCAGAAATAATAGAAGCTGTCTATTTTTTAAAGTTTCAGGAAGAACATAAAAAATAAAGTGTTTGCCCTGAGTTGAAAGTGATAGTTTATTATGAAGCAGCTTCATAACTTGAATGACTTGGAGTATTTGTTACTCTGCCCCTTTGATACTCTTGTCACACAGCCCCAAAGCATGGAAACTATCTGAATAAATGCAAAAAAGCAATCTGACCCTGCTTATACCTACAAGCCAATTATAATAAATGCAAAAAATTATCTGAAGGGTTTCTTGTGAGGGTAAAACTTAAAATAGAAAAGCCCAGGGACTTCCCTGGTGGTGCAGTGGTTAAGAATCTGCCTGCCTATGCAGGGGACACAGGTCCAATCCCTAGGCCAGAAGTTCCCACATGCCTCGGAGCAACTAAGCCTGTGCATCACAACTACTGAGTCTGCATTCTAGAGTCCACGAGCCACAACTACCGAAGCCCGCATGCCTAGAGCCCGTGCTCCACAAAAAGAGAAGCCACCGCAATGAGAAACTCACACACCTCAACAAAGAGTAGCCGTCTCTTGCCACAACTAGAGAAAGCCCGTGCACAGCAATGAAGACCCAACGCAGCCAAGAATAAATAAATAAATAATAAAAACAAAAACAAAAAAAACCAACAAGAGAAGCCACCACACCACGACCAAGAGTAGTCCCCACTCGTGGCAACTAGAGAAAACCCATGCACAGCAACGAAGACCAAACACAACCAAAAATTTTTAAAAACAAATAAATAAAAAGTCCAAAAGTCATTAATTCATTACTTATTAGTCTTGAGCAAATGTATATCATTAAGACTTCACACTCAAGTAAAATTCATATAAAATTACCTCACATGTAAATATCTTTTTCTTAGACAGATACCTTTAACAGAACTTTCATTTCTAAAAACAGAGCTATAATGGAAATTTGTAAAAGTTTTACTGCAAACATGCAGAAATATGGCATTACAATACCCAGTGTATACTCAGCGATATTTAACGTCTCAGCTCAATGTATGGAGTATATTCAAAACCAAGCTTGATTCTTGCTGCCTGCAAGTCAAAGTAGCTGATGTAAGATGAATACATGCTTGATTGTTCTTGGCCAACCCACATGCATCTTTAAGTACATACACGTTAGTAAAGTCTCAACCTATGGTCCTTGAACTACCAGGGAATCATGAGGAGCTTGCTGGTAGCCTAGTACTGCCCGACAAACAGAAGCAGAAAGCTGGGTAGGGACCGTGAGGGGCGGCGGGAAGAATCAGGTGCAGTGGTCCACCAAATGAAGATAAACCATTCGGGTGGTCTGCAGTAAGGAGAAATGAGAGAGTCACTAAATCAGCAAATTGATCATCATGCCCAATTACTATGATCATGTTGCTTACCAAAATCAACCTAACGCTTTCTTGCAACAAGAGAACAATGTGTTTTGGTCAAAAACCACAAGGGAGATAACTAATTCATTAACATAAAGGCAGAAGTTCCTTATTACTGTTATTAACACTCAATCACTCTCACTAGAAGAGTCACCTGGGTACCGTTCTACAGCAAGGTGCTGCCAAAGCTTTGCATTGGCTTAAATCTTCTGTCCTTACTATGTTAACACTAGTAACTGATTCCAAAATATAAAATCAGAGGTGAAAAAGACAGTCCATTTAATATCCATAATGAGACTCTTCTTTCAAAATGTCTTTCCAACACAGATTCCAAGATAACCTTGACCGGGAAAAAAATTTCAACCCTCTACTTAGTAGAAAACTGAAAACGAGTGGGACTAGCCCAGTGGAAGGTAGCTGATGAGGCAGGGGCTATAACATGCCATGTCAGTTTTTAGTGGAAACTGGAGTGCTTAAATCTTTTCTCAAAGAGGCTTCAGCCTGCCCCATATGGCAGTATTTTCCAACTGTAGCTTCCCTGGCCTAATCTCAGTTGTCATACCTACTGGACCTACCCACCCACCTGCAGTACTGTATTTCCAACCTACTTTTTCTTGATGCATACTTTCCTTTTGGTCCCTTCCACACAACTGCACTCCTCCTAGTAAAGTCAGCCCCACTCTGCTGCACGTCACGCCAATACCTCCTGTTCCACAGCATATCTCTCTCCAACTGGCATGAAATTTTATGCATCCCTCTCATAACGCCCCAGAGCTCAGCAACCCCAAGAAACAGGAAAGATTTTTACTTCTACTGTCACACTAGGGATAAACGGAAGAGGCTTAATCTTTAGTCCTAGTCATGTTCAATTTGCTTCATTTTTTTACTATAGGCACAGCTCTAAGAGTAGAAGCAAAAGGGTCAATAAACAACCTAAGTTACATCTAACTTAGGTTGTTTATTGACAACTTAGGTTGTGTATAAGTAATATGTGGGACATTGAAAATACACAAGGAATAGATCTGCGTGATATTCTTGATGATGTCTTGTAGACGATGTGTCTATTCTGAAGTACACCAACCTCAAAAGGGCTGTTGGTATAGTCTTTGGATGCCCAAGAAGTCCATCTTGTATTAGGATATGAGTACCAAACTACAACTAGAATTTCTGCATCCACCACACTAGAACGAAAAGTTCAAATAGAATCAGATCTATCAGTTTCAGAGGCAGACCTGTTTTCCTGTTTCCCAATAATTCAACAAAATTCAGTATACTAAGCACCTACTATGGTCAGGTCCTGAGAGGTAATTCTCATTTCTCTACCTTTTGAGTAAATTTTCATGACTCAATTCTTAGTACTTTCCTCCTCTTTTCACTTATTTATTGCAGTTATTCACTTTTATACCTTCAGCCAATCTCCCCGGCTGATTCCAAAATCCACATTCATAAGCCTGAACATTTAGGAGTTCCATATCTAAACTTCTGCACCACCCTAAATGATGTCTCAACTTAAAAATTCCTGTCAACTAAACCTTAACATAGTGAAAGGCTGCTTTCCCCAGACAGCTTTCTTACTCCCCAAAACCTGCCAAGCCACCTCAATATTCTTGGTTACCCACGTTTACAAACATGGGATTATTTTCTTTTCTCTTCGGTATCCATCCCTACATCCAATAAATCACCAACTCTTGCCGTTTTTTCTCCCCTAATGGGTTCCTCACTCCAGTCCCTTCCCACTGTAAGCAATCCTATATCAATGCTTCTCGAACTTGAACGTGCATGGGAATCATCTGAGAATCCTGTTAAAATGCAGCTTCTAATTCAACAGTTTAGGGCTAGGGCCTGAGATTCTGCATTTCTAACATGCTCCCATGTGATGCCAATGCTGCTGGTTAAGGCACCACACCTTTGAGCAGCTGAGGTCACTTTGTTTTCCTTTATCCCCTCAGCACATGCACAATTTATTCAATCGTATTTTCATCTGTTTAAGTAAGTGTTTTACAGTTGCTTCATGTGTGCATATTTTCTTATGCTTTCCTGAAAAAGGATTCTGACATACTCAAGAAATAGGATAATGATTCCTTTTTTTGGAACAGCAGCAACCAATACAAAGTTGGGCATATTGTGGATACTCAATGCTTGTTGATTGTAAAATGCTTCCCCAGAACATACAACAATCACCTCTTGATTAAGAAGTTGAAGTGGGCTTATGGATTACCTCTGTCAAGTCTTTAAAAACCACTTCACTGCAAATCAACCTTTTAACCAGATCTGACAGAGGAAATAAGCTTAAAACAGCTTTCTGTTCATAGTTAAGAAAGCAAATGTTAGTTATAAGATTTGTGAATTACTGGTTATAGATTTATTTTTTCTCCATCAGTGAAGGATTAAATACATATTTGAAACTGAAACTATAAGCACAGGCAACAAAGGGAAAAATAGATATACTGGACTTCATTAAACTTTTGTGCATCAAAAGACACCATCAACAGAGTGAAAAGACAACTTACAGAATGGGAGAAAATATTTGCAAGTCATGTATCTTGATAAGGGTTTAATATACAGAATACACAAAGAACTCCTACAACTCAACAAAAATAAAACCCCAACCAACCCAATTAAAAAATAGGCAAAGGACTTAAAGAGACATTTCTATCTGTTAAAAGAAGATATTCAAATGCCAAATGAGCACATTAACATCACTAGCCATTGAAAAATGCAAGCCAAAACCACAATGAGATACCACTCACTTCACACCCACTGGAAAGGCTACAATTTTTAAAACAGGAAACAAATGTTGGTGAAAATGTGGAGAAACTGGAACCCCTGTATGCTGCTAGCAGGAATGTACAATGGTGCAGCCACTGTGGGAAAGTTTGGCAGTTCCTCATATAGAATTACCATATGACCTATCAATTCCTAGGTTCTCCTCGGTATTGATAATATATCCAAAAGCACTGAAAACAGGGACTCAGCTATGTGTACACCAAAGTTCATAGCTGTATTATTCACAACAGCCAACAAGTGGAGACAATACAAATATCATCGAGGGATGAAGGGATAATCAAAGTGTAGTATATATATACAATGAAATATTATTTAGCTATAAAAAGGATTGTGTTGATACTTGCTACAATAGGATACACCTGGACGGCATGGAAGTGAAATATACCACCAACAAAACAATAAATATTGTATGATTCTATTTATACGAAATATCTAGAATAGGCAAACTCAGAGGCAAAACAAATCAGCAGTTACCAGGGGTCGGGAGGAGAAGGGAGCAAAGATATTGCTTAATGGATCCAGAGTCTGTTTGGAAATCAGATTTTTGGAAGTCACGAAAATCTTTGGAAATACAGTGACGATGGTTGCACTTTGTGAATATAATTAATGCCACTGAATTGTACACTTAAAAGTGGTTAAAGTGGCGAGTTTTAATGTATTTTACTAAAATTTTTTAAAAATAAAACTAGAAAAAAAGAAAAAAACTAGCATTCTTTACTACAGCCCTGAGCTTAAGCTCTGCTGTGTTATGTTAAGCAAGTTATTTAATTTCTCCCAGCTTCAATCCATCTATAAAATAGAGATACTATCCACCTCCCAGAGTTGTTGAAGACTAAATGAGAACATAATCACAGTACCTGTCACATAATAAATACTGGATAAATGGTAGCTGTTATTACTCAAAAACCATTGTTCTCATCAAGTAGGTGTTAAGGCTGCTATAAATGGACATCCGAAAGAATTCCATGATATTCTCAAGACACTCTTAAATAAAGAAGTCAATGTTCAGCATTCAGAATGATCCTCCTGTAAACCTGGAAACTGGTGACCACCTGGGTCAGTAACCTTGGGATATCACCGAAGGCAGAGACTAAATCACACACCCAGAAAGTGAGAACCTACTCTGTACATCACTATTTTCATTTAAAGAAATGATTAAAATATGAAAAGAAGGTAACTGGCTGTCTTCAATGAATTTCATTTTGTTGTTTTTTTCCCACATATTTCTTATTTTTAAAAATCATCAGAGATTTAATTACCTAGCAAATACCATGGGCTACAGCCTTGTCTAGAGGACCCAAGTGCCAGCCTCAGCATCACAATGTCATCATAATAAGGTGGAGAAGCATACAAAATATGCTGCCTAAAAATGTCAAAACAATTGGTGATTCTAGGAGTGTGGAAGTTTGGAGAGAACTATTAAATAATCTTGCATAACTTCTATAATATACCCTTCTTGATTAAAATTAGGCATTTAAAAAATGGTCGAAGTAGCTGAAACTCAAAAACTGAATTCTAGGCAAGAATTTTAGGACAGAAGATACAGCAATTGATCCAAAACAGATAATACAAATCTCATAACATGAATTAAGCCATTTCCATATTCTATAAACTTTTACAAAAATTTCCCAAATTTCTTCAAAGAAGTATTCCACCTAAAAGTTTTTCTCAATATACACACAATTATTTGCATACTTAAGAGGCTTAGATTCGGAGGGAAAGGGAAAGTACAGTATGTCAAAACACTTTTTAAAAAAAAAGTCATTTTACTGAGTCTGCTGATATACAGAAAGTGAAGCCATTCTAAAACAGTGATGTTTGCACAACACTGTGGATGTAATTAAATCTGTCATGAAAATCTTAAATCTGTCATGAAAAGCACTGGAAAACTGTATTTACCCCAGGTTGATAAAAAAAAAATTTTCACAGCTCAATATGTCCAGATTAAAACTACTAACCACTATCGTACATCTAAAAAATTGAAGAATCTGTGCCAACACCCTTAGGAAAAAGTCTTTCCCTTCCCAACAAAAATCTACCATGAGTGAGAAACTATGTAACACGTTAACCTGAAACACTCACCTGAGCTAATTCCTTTAAACCACAATTAACTCTTTAACTATCATGACAATAACGACGGATAAAGGCCTCCATAATTAAATTCCAGAAATAACCCTTTTATCCCACACAGCTCATTCCTTCACCCCAGTTACTTCAGAGTCAGGCCTTCTCTCCAGAAGAAAATAAAGAGGTTTGGTGATTGATGTTCTTTTAAACTTTCTTTCAAAAAGGTAAAGAACGCAGCTTCCTAGGTGGCTCAGTGGTTAAGAATCCGCCTGCCAATGCAGAGGTCATGGGTTCGATCCCAGCTCCAGGAAGATCCCACATGCTGCGGAGCAACTAAGCCCGTGTGCCAAAAAAAAGGGTAAAGAATAGCTTAAGATCCAGAGAACTCAGCTGTCAAATTAATACTACAGTTATCTAACTAGATACCACTGGTAATAAATTACCAAAAGCTAATGCTTCTTGCTTTTAAAAGCCCATGCTAATAATGCCTGGCTGGTCATAAGTCACACAACCAAAAGGCCATAAAACCATAAAATGGTTCAAGTGCATTACCAACAAGAGAAAAATGCTGAATTAGAATACTAAAATAAGTGTGAAAAAAATTTAATTAAAACTAAACATTACCTATAACAAGCACACTACCTGTATATACTAAAACGTAACACTACCTATAGTTCTGTACCATTAATGATTACCTCACCCCCAATCATTTGACCCCCAATTTGATCTTAAGTTAAGGCTGTTTTAAATTATGCCCTTTTTACCCTCCTGCTTTGTTTTCAGGGCAACTCTCACTGCTAATGTGCCACCGAGTAATTATGCTATGACTTGAAATGCACTATTAAGTACCGTTTTCATGGACGATTTTTTTCAAGACACGGTTCGCTGAGCTCTCAAACTATTTACCCAGAACTTAGTCATACAGGATGCCCATATATTTTAATGAAGCAGCATGGCTAAACATCATGTAATTCAGGACATTCATCAGCCAAAAGTTAGGTGTACAAGGTTTATAGATGGAGCTTAGTGACAGGCAAGCAACTGGCCTAAATGCTAGCATGTTAAGAAAAAGTTGTAAACCCACCCATCCCCAAACGATTTAGTTTAGGAACTTACGCCCCACATTTTGAGACATCTAACATAAGGTTGGAACAAAACCAACACTGTCATCTTTGCTATTTCTAAAAGCTGTTTCTTCTTTAAAACATTCTGTCCTCCACACAACCTACAGAACGGACTCAGCAAGAGGTAATTTAACTACAAGTAGAGCTAACTGTATTATTCTTCTGCCATACTACAACACCGACTGAATTAAAATCTCTCTCCTCAGCAAACTGCTATTTACGATAAAAAAGAAGTGCGTTTCGTGTTACAAAAACTTTTAAAAGTACTGACCCGGCTGGGGTAACGGATTCTCAGGCATTTGTCCTTTTATCCTACATATTTTCCTTTACGTAAGACGAACAGGAATTTGACTAGCCCACCCCGACAGCCTACTGGCCCAACAACACCCCCAGGCTGCAGCAAGAAGCCACGTTTAACTTGGGAAGACTGTTTCCCCACCCCTCGTTAAAATAATGCCTGTGGCCACTTGAGACTTCCCCAGCCGAGCTCCAGAAACTTGCAGGTTTAAATGGCCAAACTGGAACCAACCAGGGCAGCTGTCATCTGAAACTCAGGAAAGCTGAGACCAGCCAACTCTGCTGAACGAGGACGGGCGCGGAGAGATGTGGCGGGGCCCGTCGGAGGGAAGGCAGCACGGCTCCCCTCCCCACCCCCCACCCCCATCAATTCGCTTCTCCGCAACCCCAGCGCCGCCATCCTGCTCCTGAATAATTAAACGCGCTGGAGAGGGAGTGAGGTGGCCAGAGGCAGTTTCTGGTCCGAGTTTCCCGAGCCCAGGTGGGGGGAGCCGAGAGGCCGAGGGCAACATCCCCGCGGCGCGGAGGGCTTTTCTCGAGGGCCAGGGAGAAGAGCGGGCGACCCGGCGGCCGGCCGGAAGCGGAGCGCGGGGAGCGACGTGGAGCAGGGAGTGACAAAGGGGCGCGGGGGCCCCGGCCGCGCGGCCCGCAGGGGCCGGGACAGGTGGCCGGGCCTGGCCGGGAACAATGGGGGGCCGAGGCTGCCCCCTGGCGCTCACCTACCTCCGGTGCCCTCCGAGTTCTCGTTGAGGCTGCCCGAGGAGTCGTGCTGGGCGCCCACACACCCGCCCATGGGGGCCCCCGGCGCCGCGTCCGCCACCTCCGGGCGCTCGTCCGGGCCCGCCGCCGCCGCCGCCTCCGCCTCCTCAGGCGCCGCCGCCGCCGCCGCAGCCGAGCTCAGGACAGGCGCGCCGCTCCGCTCCGCTCGCCCGCCGCGGCCCAGCCTCCGCCCCCCTCGCCGCTCCACCCACCGCCTTGGCTCGGCCCCTTCCTCCGCGCCCACTTCTACCTCAGCCCCCGGGCCGCCCGCCCGGCAGGCCGGGCCCGCGCGCCGCCCTCGCCTCCGGCTCGGCCCCGCCAGGCCGGGGCTGGCCCATCCCGGGCGCGCCGCGGCGCCCGCCTCACCCCCTCACAGCCCCGCACACCAGCGTCCAGCCGAGCCCCGCGCCGGCGCCGCGCGTCCGCCAGGCCCCATCGGCCCCCGCCCCGCGGCGCCGCCCTCCGCACCCGAGGCCTGGGCTCCTCCGGGCCCGCCCGGAACCGCCGGGGAGGCGGGGCCGCGGGAGGCCGAGCGCTGATTGGCTGCGGGCGGGCGGAGGGGCGGAGAGGGAAGGGGAGGCGGGGGGAGGCGACGAGGAAAGAGGAGGGGGCCGCTGAGCCGGAGGGAAGGGGGTCGGTCCCGGGGACGGGGCGTGGAAAGCGGGCGTGGAGGAGCGAGAGGGGAAGACGGGAGGAAGAGAGGAAGTCGGTGAAGGGAGAGGGAGCAGGGAAAGAAGAAGCAGATGTGAGAAAGGAGAAGTGGAAAAGGGAGAAATCGAGTTCCCGATTCCTCGGGCGTCAGCTCTTTCTGGCAGAAGCGGGTCGCGGGCGGAAGGCGGTGGCGCGCAGAGAAGTAGTGATGGAAGACTCGCGAGCGGGTTCCCGAGTAACTGGCGGAGGGGGGCTCCTTGCTGAAGATGGAAGTCCCAGCACCTTTTGGATTTGTGTAGAGTTCAGTGGGTTGGTATCCCGAGGCCAGGCTTCCCCTTGCCTGCCCCACCCCCCTGCTCTCTAAAATCTGTGCCCCATTATTAGACGTAGAGGCGGTCATTGTGGTTGCAAACTGAACTCAGATTACAGAGGCGAGGCATCCGGTGCAGGGAGAGATAAGCGTGGACCGTAGTTCAGGGGACGCGGGTTGGTTTCATTCTCACGGGATTGGTTATTCAGACGCAATGCTACTTCTCAAGATCCTCCCTTTAAGTATCCCAAGTCGCCTCTGGAACAAAGTGAAATGTAAATAAATAAAATACCCTGCTTTTTCTAAACTAGAATTTGGTACACTGACCACACCCGACATTCTTGGCGGTTGCTACTCCAGTCTAAGCCAAATTGTTAATGGTCCCTTCAGAATTGTGCTTCTTGCCATGATGGCTTAAAATTTTTATCACCCTGCTTGGGTCTTTCTAAAGCTTATTTCTGCCTAAGAGCTGTTTTAACTACTGCTCCATTTTTATAATCAGATTTCTTTTTTTAACATCCTGGGTCAGCTTTTGCTTAGCATTCAAGAAAAATTTTTTAAGTGAAATACCTAGGAAAGAGACTCTTTGCAGCTTGGAATTTGCATTTAAATATATTTTCATACACTGCTGGTGGGAGTGTAAATTGGTTCAACCTTTTTGCAAAGCAATTTGGAGGTGCAGATCAAGAGCCTTAGAAATGTTCATACCCTTTGACTCAGGATTATCCCACATGTGGGAATCTAGCTCACAGAAATAGTCCAAAATGGAGACAAAGATTTGGGTCCTTGTATTCGATAATCAGATTAAAACGAAGGTCTAACAAACAAACAAAACCCTATACTTATATGAAAACACAGAAGTGCCTGCTAAGAAGTAGAAGTCTGCTATATTAAATTTATACTGACACATTAGCGTTGTCCTGGGTACTCATGAACATTCAAAGAGCTTATATACAAGTGACATCTTTATGAGTTTTCGGAGAGTGCTCTGTTATTCAGGTTCTGTGTCGTAAAGCTTTCTGTCTCCTCATTCTCAGCTAAGTATTCACATTGGCAGACAGACATCACTTCATCACTTCCCCGAAGGAAAGAAGCTGCATACTGATATCTTCGAAGGGATTGCTTTGTTCTAAATTTTGCTCTAGAAATTGCAGAAACCAAGACTTTCACAATGTCTGTTAAACAGATGGTAGGCACCCAAGCGATGAGTGCTTTCTGAGGAGCACTGAGGAGTTGGGACTAGAAGGGGAGAGGAATTTCATTGAGAAATTCTTAGCCATGGATAGTCTCCACCTTGCCTTTATCTTAGAAGGGAGACACAAATTCCCAGGAAAGAGTAATGTGGCAGTTAAGGGCCCCACAGAACGTGGCTTCTGTCTTGTACTAGCTATATGACCTTAAACTTCTGTACAGTTCAGTTTCCTCACCTGTAAAATTGGGCCAATAATAATGCTGCAAACTGTAGGAACTCCTTATTAACTCTCCTCTTTACTTCACCTCTAGCATCACCTGTCTAACCATACTGCATGACCCAATCCACTTAAGATGTTTTATAGAAATATGCCTTCTTGTGTGTGTGTGTGTGTGTGTGTGTGTGTGTGTGTGTGTGTGTGCTTTTCTACTTTTTTTAAAATAACATCTTTATTGAGGTATAATTCATATATACTTCACCAATTTAAAGGGTAGGATTCAAACAAATTGGTGCAGCCACCATGGAAAACAGTGTGGAGATTCCTCAAAAAATTAAGAATAGAACCATCATATGATCTAGCAATTCCACTTCTGGGTATTTATCCAAAGAAAATTGGAAACACTAACTTGAAGAGATGTATGTACCCTCATGTTCATTGCAGCACTATTCACAATAGTCAAGAGATGAAAACACCTAAGTGTTACCAGTGGACTGATAGATAGAGAAAATGTGGTGTATATATACACAATGGAATATTATTCAGCCATAAAAAAGCAGATCTTGTCATCTGTGACAACATGGATGGAACTCGAGGGCATTATGCTATGTGAAATAAGTCAGAGAAAGATAAATACTGTATGATCTTATATGTGGAATCTAAAAATAACAAAAACAACTAACTCATAGATACAGAGAACAGGTGGTTGCCAGAGGCAGTGGGCATGGTGTTAGCAAAACAGGTGAAGGAAGCAAAAGGTATAAACTTCCAGTTATAAAATAAATGTCATGGTGATGTAAGATACAGCATGGTGGCTATAGTTAATAATACTGCATTGCATATCTGAAAGTTGCTAATGAACCTTTCATACAAATGGAATCGTAAGAGGTCTTTTGTGACCAGTCTCTCTCATGTAGCATAATGTTTTCAAAGTTCATCCATGTTGTAGCATATATCAGTACTTTATTCCTTTTAATGACTGAATAATATTCCATTGTGTGGATATACTACATTTTGTTTATCTATACATCAGTTGATGAGCATTGAGGTTGTTTCCACTTTTTGGCTATTATGAATAAAGCTGTTATGAACATTCATGTACAAGTTTTTGTGTGAATGTAGGTTTTCAGTTGTGCTGGGTATATACTTAGCAATGAAATTGTTTGGTCATACAGTAACTGAATTTTCCAAAACGGCTGTACCATTTTATATTCCCACTAGCAATTTATAAGGGCATATACAATAGTGCAGCCATTTTGGGTATGTGGGGTACCTCATTGAGATTTTGACTTGCATTTCCCCCAGTGACTAATAATGTTGAGTGTCTTTTCATGTGCTTATTTGTATATCTGTTTGTATATCTGTTTTCAGAAAAATATCTTCTCAGATCCTTGGCCCATTTTAAAATGAATTATTTGTCTTTTTATATTGAGTAGTAAGGGTTCATCATATATTCTGATTAACAAGTCCCTTAGCAGATATATGATTGCAAATATTTTCTCCCGTTGTGGGTTATCTTCTAATTTTGTTGATAGTGCTCCTTTGAAGCATAAACGTTTTTAATTTTGATAAAAAGTCTATTTTACCTATTTTTCCTTTGGTTTCTTGTGCTTTGGACCTCATACCTAAGAAACCATTGTCTAATCCAAAGTCATGAAGATTTATGCTTATTTTCCTCTGAGAGTTTTATAGTTTCAGCTCTGACTTTTAAGTCTTTAATCCACTTTGAGAAACTTTATTCTCCTTTTCGACATTATTTTGGCTATTCTGGATTTCTTACATTTCCATATATATTTTATCAGCTTTTCCATTTCTGAAAAAAGACAGCTGGGATTTTAATGGGAAATATGTTGAATATATACATCAGTTTGGTGAGTATTGCCATCTTAACATTAACCTTCCAGTTCAGGAACATGGATATCTTTCCACTTATTTATGTCTTAAATGCCTTTCAATGACATTTTGTAGTTTTCAGTGTACAAAACTATTGCTATTTACAAGTAGATTTATTGTCTTTATTTCCTTTTCAGATTGTTCGTTACAAGCATACAGAAATACAATTGTTTTATATATTGATCAAGTATCCTGCAACCTTGCTGAACTTGTTTATTAGCTCCAGTAGTTTTTGTTTCATGTATTTTGGGGCTTTGTTGTAAGGTGTTACATGCTTATAATTGTTATACCTCCAGTGCCTTTTTTTTCTTAATAAATTTATTTATTTATTGGCTGTGTTGGGTCTTCATGGCTGTGTGTGGGCTTTCTCTAGTTGCAGAGAGTGGAGGCTACTCTTCGTTGTGGTGCACAGGCTTCTCTCATTGCGATGGCTTCTCTTGTGGGGCCCTAGACACGCAGGGTTTAGTAGTTGTGGCACATGGGCTCAAGAGTTGTGGTTGTGGGTTGTGGGCTCTAGAGCGCAGGCTCAGTAGTTGTGGTGCACAGGCTTAGTTGCTCCATGGCATGTGGTATCTTCTGGGACCAGGGATCGAACCCATGTCCCCTGCATTGGCAGGAGGATTCTTAACTACTGTGCCACCAGGAAATTCCCTCCAGTGCCTTCTTTATTCAGCTAATTCTCCAAGGAGAACTGGCAAAGAGAAAAGAGGAAGAAGAAGAAATGGGAAGGAGGGGGAAAGGGAAGGGAAAATGAAGCCCAGTAGCTGTCAAACTCTAGTGTGGATTTCAGTCACTTGGGGAGTTTGTTAAAATCACAGTTTCCCAGAGATTCTGATTCAGCAGGTCTGTGGTGGAGTCTTGGAACCAGCATTTTTAGTACACGCATCAGGCATTTCCTGATGCAGTTTGGTCCACAGATGGAATTTCAGAGAACACATGTTCTTGACAAAACTTGATTCTCCGCATTCCCTGCCAACCTGTTTTTGCTTTAGTTTTTTTCATCCTCTACAAATGGCACTATAGTCCATCTAATTGCCCAAGCCTCAAACTTAAGAGTTACAGGTGATTCCTCCATCTTCCTCAACTCCTGCACCCAGTCCATTAACAAGTCCTTTGTACTCTATCCACTAAATATATTCCGAGTCTCTCCTCTTTTTCTGTCTCTGTTGCCATCATCATCTCTCACTTTGGCTACTGCAATACCCTCCTAACTGGCCTTCCTGTACCCTTTCCTACCTCCTCCTGTAATTCATTCTCCAGCCAGAAGCCATCATGATTACCAGGAGCAAGAAAAGCATGTGCCTATACATAGACTGGTCTAGCAGTAGAATGGATGGATCCTATGGTTGGTTGGTTAGTTGGTTGGTTTTTAAAGAAACTGACAAACTATTTTCCAAAGTGGTCTTCTTTAGATTCCCGTCAGTATTACATGAAAACTCCATTTCCTCCACATCGTCAGCAACACTTGGTTTGGGTCAATTTTTAACATTAGCCATTCTAAAAAGTGTGTAGTGAATATCTCATTGTAGTTTTAGTTTTTGTTTCCCTAATGACTAATGATGTTGTACATCTTCGCCTGTTATTATTTACCATTTGTATATCGTCTTCTGTGAAGTATATGTTCAAATCTTTTGCCCATTTGTAAATTGGGCTGTTTTCTTATTATTGAGTTTTGAGAGTTCTTTATTTTTTCTGGATATGATTCTTTTATCTGATATTTAATTTGCAAATATCGACTCCTTTTTTTTTTGCCTTATCTTTTTATTCTCTCTCTCTTTTTTTTAATTGGCCACGCCGCACAGCTTGTGGGATCTTAGTTCCCAGACCAGGGATTGAATCTGGGTCCTGGGCAGTGAAAGCATGGAGTCTTAACCACTGGACAACCAGGGGATTCCCTTTATTCTCTTAACAGTGTCTTCTGAAAAAACAAAATTTCTAAAATTCCTATGAAGTTCCGCTTATCGATGTGTTCTTTTGTAGATCATGTTTTTGGTGTCATATTAAAAAATCTTTGCCTAAATCAAAGTCAGAAAAACTTTCTCCCTTTTTTTCTTCTTGGCTGTTTATAGTTTGGGGTTTTACATTTAGGTCTATTATTCATTTTGGGTCAATTTTTGCATATGGTGTGAAGTATGAATCAAAGTTTGGTTTTTGTAATTTTGGTTTTGAATATAAATATACATCTGCTTGGGAACATTTGTTGAAAGACTGTCTTTCCTCCACTCAACTGCCTTTGCACCTTTGTAAAAATAAAGGGTTGTCCAATTTCCAATAGCCAAGACATGGAAGCAACCTAAATATCCATTGACAGATAAATGGATAAAGAAGATACATATACAATATATATACAATGGAATACTACTCAGCCATAAAAAAGAATGAAATGCCATTGGCAGCAAAATGGATGGACCTAGAGATTATCATACTAAGTGAAGTAAGTCTAAAAGAGAAAGACGAATATCATATGATATCATTTATGTGTGGGATCTAAAATATGATACGAGTGAACTTATTTACAAAACAGACTTGCAGACACAGAAAACAAACTTATGGTTACCAAAAGGGAAAGAAGGGTAGGGATAAGTTAGGAATTTGGGATTAGCAGATACAAATTACTATATATAAAACAGTTAAACAACAAGGTCCTACTGTATAGCACAGGGAACTATATTCAGTATCCTGTAATAAACCATAATGGAAAAGAATATAAAAAAGAATATGTATATGTGTATACCTACACTTGTAAGTGAATCACTTTGCTGTACACCAGAAACTAACACAACATTGTAAATCAATATCATACTTCAATTAAAAAAAGAATTGTCCATATATGTGTAAGTCTATTTCTGGACTCTCTACCCTGTTTCTTGATTTATTTGTTTCTCTTAATGCCAAGATCACATTGATTACTGCAGCCTTATAATAAGTCTTGAAATTAGGTTCTATTAATCCTTCAACTTTGTTCTTTCTTTTCAAAGTAGTTTTGACTATCCTCGGTTCTTTGCATTTCCATGTGAATTTTAGAATCATCTTTTCAATGATTTTTTTAGCCAGAAAAACTCTGTAGTGATTTTGATTGAATTAACATTGACTCTATAGACTCTGGGACACTTGACATATTAACAATGTTGAATCTTTAGAAGCATGAATCTTTAGAAGCATGAACACAGTATATTTCTTTGTTTACATCTTTATTTACATCTTGTTATTTCTCTTTGTTTACATCTTGTAATTGCAGCTTCTAGAATCTTAGTTCCCCAACCAGGGATTGAACCCAGGCCCACAGCAGCGAAAGCACCAAGTCCTAACCACTGGACCACCAGGGAACTCCCTAAGTGTACAAGTCTTGTGTATCTTTTGTCAGATGTATCCCTAAGGACTTCAGTTTTTGATGTTATCAATAATGATATTGTTTTTATAATTCCAATTACTGCTTGTTTGTTGCTAGTACCTAGAAATACAATTGATTTTTGGATGTTGACCTTATGTAATCTTGCTAAATCATGTCAGTTCTAATAGCTATTTTAGAGACTCCACTGGATTTACTAAATAGATGATCAGGTTGTCAGTGAATAAAGAGAATTTAATTTCTTCTTTTCCATTGGGTATGTGTTTTTGTTCTTTGCCTAATTTCACTGGTTAGTAGGCATTACAATGGTGAATGGAAGTGGTAAGTGCAGACGCCCTTACCTGTTCCTTATCTTAAGGGAACAGCATTCATCCTCACCATTAAGTATGATGCCAGCTGTAGGCTTATTTTTAACTAGTCTTGCAAAATATACATAATATGGCGTTTATCATTTTAAAGTGTGTAATTCAGTGGCATTCAGAACATTCATGTTTTGCAACCATTGCTACATCTAGTTCCAAAACTTTTTTAAAAAATTTATTTATTTAATTTGTTTATTGGCTGTTTGGGTCTTTGTTGCTGCACCCGGGCTTTTCTCTAATTGTGACAAGCGGGGGCTACTCTTCATTGCGGTGCTAGGGCTCCTCATTGCAATGGCTTCTCTTGTTGCGGAGCATGGGCTCTAGGCACGTGGGCTTCAGTAGTTGTGGCACATGGGCTCAACAGATGTGGCTCACAGGCTCTAGAGAGCAGGCTCAGTAGTTGTGGCGCACAGGCTTTAGTTGCTCCGTGGCATGTGGGAATCTTCCCAGAGCAGGGCTCAAACCCGTGTCCCCTGCACTTGCAGGCGAATTCTTAACCACTGCGCCACCTAGGAAGTCCCCTAGTTCCAGAACTTTTTAATCACTATGAGAGGAAACCTGGGGCCCATTAAGTAGTCATTCCACATCGCTCTTCCTCCAAACCCCTGGCAACCTCTAAAATGCCTTCTATGTCTATGGGTCTGCCTATTCTGGATATTTCATATAAACGGAATCACACTACAGGTGGCCTTTTGTGTCTGGCTTCTCTCAGCAGGTATCAGTACTTCATTCCTTTTTAAGGAAGAATAATATTTGATTGTGGATTTTATTATGGATATGCCACATTTTGTTTATTCATTCATCAGTTGATGGGCATTTATGTTGTTTCTACCTTTTGACTGCTGTGACTAGTGCTGTTATGAACATGCACATACACATTTTTGTGTGAATACCTGTTTTCAGTTGATGGCTAGAATTGATGGGACATATGGTAATTCTATGTTTAAATTACTGAGAAATCACCAAACTGTTTTCCACAGCGGCTATATCATTTTACCTTCCCATCAGTAATGCATAAGTGTTCCATTTTCTTCACCAGGGATCAGCCCCGCACCCCCTGCATTGGAAGGCAAAGTCTTAACCACTGGACTGCCAGGGAAGTCTCAAGCCATTTTTAATTCCAAACCACCACCACCAACAAAAACAACAACAAACAAAACAAAACAAAACCTCTCAGTAAACTGTGGATGGAAAGGAACTTCCTCAGTCTAATAAAGGGCATCTATTTAAAACCTACAGCTAACTTTTACAACTCAGCAACAAAAAGAAAAGCCAAATTAAAAAACGGGCAAAATGTCTTGAACAGACATTTCTCCAAAGAAGATATGTAAAGGGCCAAAAAGCACATGTAAAGATATTCAATGTCATTGACCTTGGAGAAGCTGCTGCCATTGCAGGAGCCTGGTGTTGAAGCAGTTGTGTATCCTGAAGGAGCTGCATCAGAGAAGCTGTCTGTGCTACAGGAGCTAGGCAACAGGCAGGCTGCACATGTTACAGGAACCTGGCCCTGGAGGAGTTCCCCATGCTGCAGCAGCCAGTGGGAATTCCTCCTGCAGTGTCTCTCTGTTGCCTTCTACTGTCAAAGCTAAACGCTGTACCTACTGGCACAGGCACAATATGAAAAGGGCCCATATCCATTTTCACAAAGCAGGCAGTGAAGAGTGATTTTGGATCTGGGTTGCAATAATTTGATAACTGGCATAATTTTCTACCTGAAAACTTTAAAACCTTAAACTTAACAATGCTTGGGTATAAAAGAATCACATAAATTACAGAATTGCTGCATGTTAAAATCTATGGTAAGACATATATCCCAAGGAAAATTCATATATAAATATGGACAATTCATAGCCCTAAAACCTATATCAACAAAATTAAACAATGAATTAAACTGAATTAAATTAAAACTATTTAAATTCCCAATTTAAGTTAGAAAAAGAACAAAAGAAACCACAAGGAAAAATAATAATAAAGATAAAAGCAAGAAGTAATGAAGTAGAGAACAAGAAAATAGTAGATCAAAATAAATAAAAATTCAGTTTCTTTGAATAAAGTCAGAAAATAGAAAAACCACTAGCAAATTTAATTTTTAAAGTGTGTATAGAGGAGAAAGCAGAAATATGTAGAGTAAGAAATGACAAGAGAAAAGTAGCCTTTAACACAGTGGAAGCCAGAAGATCATAAAACAGTCCTTAACTTACATACACAGTACCATGCAAAAGTTATAAACCTAATAAAATGAATAATGTCTTAGGAAAATACAGTCGACCAAAATTGACCCCCCCCCCCCCGAAGATAAAAACTTAAACAAATCAGCTTCAAGGAGGAAATATACAATGTTGTCAAAAACTATCCCACATCAAAATACCAAGGTCAGATGTCTTCAAGAGAGAATTCTACCAAATATTTAAAAAACAGTCCTGGGACTTCCCTGGTGGTGCAGTGGTTAAGAATCTGCCTGCCAATGCAGGGGACACGGGTACGAGCCCTGATCTGGGAAGATCCCACATGCCGCAGAGCAACTAAGCCCATGTGCCACAACTACTGAGCCCACGCGCTGTGACTGCTGAAGCCCGCGTGCCTAGAGCCCGTGCTCTGAAACAAGGGAAGCCACTGCAATGAGAAGCCCACGCACCGCAACAAAGAGTAGCCCCCACCGGTTGCTGCAACTAGAGAAAGCCTGCGCACAGCAACAAAAACTCAATGCAGCCAAAAATAAATAAATTAAAAAATTTTGAAAATAAAAAAAATAAAAGAAAATAAACAGTCCTATTGCTGCATAAATTGTTTCAGAGTAGAGAAAAATGAAGGTAAACTTCTAAATTATCTGTATGATGTTGGTTAACACTGATACTGCAAGTTGATTAAATGCCATGCACAAGATAAAATTACAGACCAATGTTATTTACAAATATTGATTTAAGAATCCAAAATTTAGCAAACAGAAAATTAAGAATATTATAAACCATGACCAAGCGGGGTTTAAAGTAATGCAAGGATGGCTCAACATTAAGAAATCTATTAATATAATTTGGCATATTTATATCTAAGAAGAAAAATCATGTGATTATCCCCCTATGTGTTTAAAAAACTTTAACAAAATTCAACCCATTCCAAAAAACAAACAAAAACTAATGAAACAAGCAAAAAAAACCTCTTGACAAAATAGGAATGGATGGACACTGCCTTAACATGACAAAATATATACACCTTAGTCCTAAAGTCAGTATCTTGCTTAAGTGAAAAACACTAAAGATCAGGAGTAAGGCAAGGATACCCACTAACTCCACTAATATTTAACATTGTGTTGAAGTTATTAAGCCAATGTGGTTAGACAAGAAAAGTCAAGATAGGGATAAGAATTTTAAAAAAATTAATTGTAACTTGTTCTATTTGCCAAAGACGTGATAGTGTACCTGGTAAACATTAGGAAATCAATGATAATACTAACTCAGCAAAAGAATTCTGCAAGGTACAGCATATAAAATTAACACACAAGGGGGTGAGTGGCCAAGATGGCAGAGTAGGAAGACCTTGAGCTCACTTCCTCCCATGGGCATACCAAAATTACAACTATTCACAGAGAAACGATCAATGAGATCAAACTGAAGACTAGCAGAAAAGATTTCCCACAATTGAAGATATAAAAAACAATCGCAATGAGATAGGTGGGGGGGGGGGAGACGTGGTTCAGTCAAGACCCACACCCCCAGGTAGATGAACCACGAACTGGAGGGTAATCACAATTTTCAGAGGTTCTCTCCAAGGAGCAAGAGGTCTGAGCCCCACGTTGGGCACACCAGCCCAGCAGTCCTGCACCAAAATATAAGCCCCCAGAACACCTGGTTTTGAAAGCCAGTGGGGCTTGTGTTCGGGAGATCTGTGAGGCTGTAGGAAACAGGTTGCACACACAACCTTATATGCTGTGAGACCCAGCTCAGGGGCAGTAATTTGAAAAGATTCTGTGTCAGACCCACTTGCTGATCTTAGAGTCTCCCAGAGAGGCAGGAGGCAACTGGAAACTCCTCCCTGGGCACAGACATTTTTGAGACTTCGATATACCACAAGGATGCTGATTTCGACAAGTGCCATTTTGGAATCCACCTTCTAACCTATCAGCACTGGGGGCTTACTTACCCACCAGCTGGTTGGCACCAGTCCCAGGACCACCCAAGCCAAACAGCCAGACAGTGGGAATCCAGCCCCATCCACCAGCAGGCCCAGGACCTGGCCCTCGCCACCAGCAGTTCAGAACCAGCCTCAGGACCCACTGGGCCCCACAGCCAGTGACACCAGGAGATGGCCCTGTCCACCAGTGAGCCAGTGCCAATACTGGGACCCCCAGGACCAGCTGCACTCCTGCTGGAACTCAGCCCACTCAATCAGCAGCTCCACTTGAGGCAGGGCCCAGCAGCCAAAGAGAAATTAAGAAAACAATTTCATATATAATTTGCATCAAAAAGAATAAAATACCTAGGAATAAATCTAACCAAGGAGGTAAAAGACATGTACCTGGAAAACTATTAAGACATTGATGAAGGAAACTGAAGACAACACAAAAAAATGGAAAGGTACACTGTGCCCATGGATTGGACAAATTAATTTGTTAAAATGACCGTATTATCCAAACAATCCACAGATTCAATGCAATCCCTATCGAAATGTCAGTGGTATTTTTCACAGAACTAGAACAAATAATTCTGAAATTTGTGTGGAAACACAAAATACCCTGGTCATTTGCGCCAGAGTTTCCCTCCTTATATTGCAGGTGGGCTCTTTCAAGAGACCAAGTCCAGAAGATTGCTTGTTAAGCAAACAATTCAAGCAGGTGGCATTGGATCTTCCTAAGGGATGTTTCAGTTATCTGTTTTCTACCTTTTCTTCCTCTAGCTGCAAATAAGCAGATATACTTTTCTCTGGATAAATGGAAGCAATTCTGAAAATCAGAGTATTCTGTCCCTTGAAAAATGTTGAAAAGATCCTATAAAATCTTGCTCTCTAACTCAATTTTCTGGACTCCACACAGAACACGCTGTATTATGACTAGAGAAGGGACTTATTGCAACACCTGAATGAAGGTTAGCTTTGAGTGTGTGTAGTTTGCATTTGCCTAGTGTCCATTCATTCTTCCCCTAGTAACAGTGCCCTGAATTCCCTTTGAAGAACCAATTCCTCCCACCCATGACTCAGTCCATATGGTGATGGAGCACACAACATCCCCTACTTCAGGGTGAGTTCAAGACCTAGACTTGAGCCAATCAGTGCATTCCAAAACCATGACGGGTTTAGGATGGTCATGTGACCCATTTTGGACCAATTAGAATCAGATTTAGGGCTTTTTCTTTTCCTCTCACAAAGGTTTAGAAGAAAATCTTTTTTTTTTTTTCTAAACATGAATTTGGGAGGACATAAACTTGGAGCCACTTGGAGTCCTTGTCAAGGGAAAAATTGGGGCCACTTTCCAATAGGAGAGAGCCTACCCAAAAGACAAGCCAAGACAGAGGAAAATACAGCTGAGAAACAGGGAAAAATCCAAGCCCTGAACACGATGTGAGCTAGATTCAGCGAAGTCTAAATCTACTGCCTGGAATTTCCAGTTCCGTAAAACAATACATCTTCATTGTATTCCTTGTAAGTCTGCTTGAGTTGGGATTCCCTTGTCTGAGGGTAGGAGGGGGTTTTATCTATCTTTGTCTCTCAAGCACCTAGAACAATGCCTGGCACCCTCCTGAAGAACCTTCCTTGTGTGTCAAGGTAAAGGGGCTTAGACTTTATCTTGGGCAGGTGAGGAGTAACAGAAGGGCTTTAAGTAGCAGACACATGTGGCATTTTGTGTATCAGAGCTACAGATGGGTAGAGTTTGGCATTTTTGCTGCTTGTGAAAGCAAGCAGTGGTGAACAGGATACCCTTATCTCATAGTGGCTGAAATTACACACCTGCTGACAACGCGAGGATGGAGCTGTAAGTGAATTATATGCCCCCTCTAGAGGTAAATGAGCAATAGGGCTTCTGTTTGGTAGTTCCCCCAAATGCCTCCCCCTTACCTTCTCTGGACTGCTTCCTCAAGGAGACTTCGAGGTATCCACAAGGCAGGACTGCATACAGCAAGAGCCGGCAGTAAAGAACGCTTCACTCTGCATGGTAACATCAGGCAGTGCATTAAAGTAATGCACTAGCTGTGGGTGATTAAAATCTAACTGAAACAAGCATCCTGTGAATGGCTTCCAGAATCCAGGTAAGAGAACACTGTTAAATGTCTGCAAATTATTTTATGGTCAAACACCCCCACTCCCTTTTCTCCCAGACAATCCTATGGCAGAATTGATGTCTATCTGCTATTCTTCTTTTACTCTCATAGTCTCAATTACCAGATGCATTATGGTATGACTGTAAAGTGTGGTTTGTATTCCCTTCTAGATGTGAACCTTGAGGGTAGAGACAGTCTTATTCATGTTTATTTCCCACATGCTCCACGGTACCCTCAATGCCTGTTGTGGAATTGAATTGGTGAAACTCCATCTCTAAATAAGCCTGATCCAAAAAAAATGATCGAAGATACACATATTCTCTGATTCCCTGTGTATATTAGGACTCTCTGTGACCACTGCTGGAAACTCAACTCAAACTGACCTAAGCAAAAAAATAAAAAAACCCAAAACTAATCATCGATCACCTTTAGGCACAGCTACATCCAGATTTTTAGTGTCACCCAAACTCTCTTTCTCTACATGTTTGCTTTAGGCTTATTCTCGAACAAGCTCTGTGCTGGAGATGACGAGGAAGGTCACCAGCATCTAAAGACTAAATCTGCCAGCTTAGCAAGCCCAGTAGAAAATAGTTCCTCTTCCTCAATATCTCTGGCAAAGGTCCTGAGATCAAGTCTCATTGGCTTGGCTCGGGTCATGTGCCCATTACTAAACCAGTTGTAGCCCGGAGACTGGGCTGCACTGATTGGCCAAGTCTGAGTCACAGGCCCATTCTTGGCACCAAGGAGTGAAGCCCCATCCGAATCACGTGGATTGAGCGTAGGGGAAGAGTGTTCCCCAGAGGACAATGAGGGTCATTCCGCCCAATATGGGCAGCTAAAACTGACAATGTCCATTATATATAAACATTTGAAAATTTGCGTGTGTGTGATTATATCAACAGCAAAACAATAGTAATAATGATAGCTACCATCGACTATGTGTTCACTCAATCTTAGCACTGTTCTAATCGTTTTACATCTATCAACTCATTTAATTCTTACACCAGTCCTGTGAGGCGGGTGCTGTTACTATCCTTACTTGGCTGGCCAGAATTCGTCTGTCTAAACTCTAATTATCATGCTCCAGTGTTTCACATTAAGATAACATGAGTTAGAAGCACAGGAGAGTATTTGATTTTTTTCTTCCCCTCCACCACCCAATCCACTTGGCCTTTCACATGGCAAACACTGAGATCTCCAAGGTCCGACTCTTCTACCAGATACTCAGAGAAAAGTAACAGCAGATCCCTGCCCAGAGGGTGCCAGTCTGGTGGGGGGAGACAGACACATAAACACAGGATTATCACGCAATATGGTAAGGGTCAGAGCAACATTATCTAGAACAAATTTTTCCTTTTGTTTCCTTCCACACAAAGAAGTTTTAAAATCTTATTATAATTCAGTAGGGTTATGAAAAGAGGCTCAAAGACTTTCCACTAAAATCAAAATTATTTCTACCACGGACCTCAACAAGCATTATTAGATCCAGAAAAGAGCGGTCAAATGCGGTGACCCTGCTCAAATGTCTCTTTGCAGTTCTGAAAATGGAGGTACTGCTGCCCAGCGGCCAACTTCAGGGTGCCATGCTCACCCTGACGTGTCCACCTCTCCCAACACGTCTAGTCTGTGTTCTGGTTAAGTTGTCCTGTGCCCCCCAGACCTCACAGAAGCAGCCAGATTAATCCAGTATCTTGTAAAGTGTAGGAAAGGCCATTTGGGGTGGCATTCTCACATGTGTCAAATGACATCAAATTACACTGTGCAATTACTACCATTGCCAGTACTCTTGCAATTCTTCTGTTTTATTTTTTATTGAAGCAGAGTTGATTTACATAATTCTTCTGTACATACTTCTTCATATAGTTCTTTTAAGGAAGGATAACATCTCATTTTGGTGTTCGCTTGTATTTAACACCTCCTTAACACATTTTAATCTTCTTTTAGCAGAGAGGGGTGGGTGCAGGGAAAGCCTCAGTGTCAGTACGTTTAACCGGGGACTAACCGGACCTAGCTGGAACTCAGTGACACTATCTTGCTTTCATTGTGTTTACTTTTAGAGTTACATTTTATTTATGGAAAACTATACACGCTTTCCAACTGTCATAACATAGCTTCCCTTTAATGAAACATTTTTAGGGAATACCCTGGTGGTCCAGGGGTTAGGACTCGGCACTTTCACTGCCAGGGCCTGGGTTCGATCCCTGGTCAGGGAACTAAGATCCCACAAGCTGCATGATGTGGCCAAAAAACCCCCAAACAAACAAGCATATGTGACATTTGAGTTAATAAATTTAAAGTATTAAGGAAACGCTGATACAGGTGGGATGTGGACATCCCAACATTAGCGAGGATGCTACTCAGCTCAAGTTCCGGGAACACTGCCCTCATCTATTGGGTTCCCTATTTTTGACCAGGAACTGAACTCGTGCCCCCTGCAGTGGGAGCAGTGGACCGCCAGGGAAGTCCTTGCCAGCTTTTTATAATCACCACCCCCAGGCAGGCTTCCCTTCCCACTCTGTGTCCTTCAGACATTTTGTGCAGAATTCTCTTGTAATTCTCCCCACAGTTACATGTAGTTGTCTATAGGGCAGTCTTTTCAGCTAGACTGTATTTTCCTTATTCATTTCTCTGTCCTCAGCTCCCAGGACTGAACCTGGCCCAGAGCAGGCCCAGGATTAGGTTGTTCTGTGCTCTCGTGCATGAAGATGGAAGTTTCAGGACTGTCCCTACGGGATCGAGACTTAGCTACCTCGTGCCAAAGCAGTTCTGCCCCCTTGGACATCTGTCTGTCATGGACCTGCTGGAGTCGGTAAGGATGTCTGGGGAGGAACTTCAGCCAGGGCACGCTGGATCCCTAATGGACGTGAGTGGCAAGGGAACCACGTTGCCCAGGGCAAGTTCCTGGCCAATGTTACTGACCCACTATTTGAGGGGAGGGGCAGACTTTGACTCTGAAGGAGCCTCGTAGGCTGAAAGAGAGCAGTCTATAAGGGGATGCTGGCTCTCTTTTCTCCCTGCCACCAAGCCGCTTGCTCGCCTGCCCCTGAGCAGTGTCTTTCAGCTCACGTAGAAGGGACACTTTGGTTGATGTTGGAACATCCAGCTTTCAACGATGAGTGATAAGCACAGAAGTAGAACCCTCATCCTGCTCATCGAGCTTGTGTATGTGTGTGGGTAGGGGAGGACAGCAGAGAGGGAGGTAGGACCTGAACACCGAACCTTGGTCTTGTATGTCTCTAGTCCTGATTCTGAATAGTTGAGGGGCACCTTTGGGAATCCAGGAGTTCCCTTTCCATGCCACCCCCACCCCAAACTTGCATCCCGTAGCTGAAAAACTACCAAGTTTTTTTTTAAGGTAATTAAATACAGGCAGAACTTAATGAGGCACTACCCATCACATGACCAGAACTAAAAGACTTTTGAAAAGCAGGAGGTTCTTGGAAGTATTTGCTTTTATAAACAAACCCATTCTGTCTACACTGAGAGCACCAGCATGGAGCGTATTTCTGAGAATCTCCACAGCACATCCCCTGTGGCGCATCTGGCTTTGATTGATAATAAGTCCAGTGAGCAGAGGTGCACCTGGAAAAAGGAAGTCCCCTAATTGGCTTTGCCCCACTTGCCCGTGGCAGGAGTGATGAATCGCTTAGTTTCTCTAACTTGGCTTACTCAGGTTCTCTCAAGGGGCCTGGGGCCTGGGGCCTGGCCCGAAGTAGCCCAGTGAAGCCAACATTTCTTTGAAGTCTGCAGTTTTATCTTAAAAATGCAGGAGAGTTTTATATTCCACAGTGTAACACATCCCTGTTTGTTTCAACATGAAAATGTGTAAAATAACTTTCTGGTGACATTGCTTAAATCTCTACTCCCAACTTTTTTTCCTATCACCAAATTTTAGGTAAAAATCAAGTTCCAGAAGCAGCTTGGGGTGTCTCTTAACACACTGCCGCTGTGTACTCCCGGGGAGTCTGCCCCATGGTGAAAGGGAGTCGCTGGGTGATCCCAGCACCTTTCAAATGGCCTCCAGAGCACACACAGAGCTTCTGTACCCCCTCTTCCATGCATGGAGGGCGCTTACAGGAAGTGGAGAGGTTGGTGGTAAAAAAACTTTCCACTTGGAGAGCATTTGTTTGCTCATTCCCAGGGCTTGGCACAGTTAAGGGAAGGGTTAGGATGAAAAAGGAAGACAGCGTTTCTTAACTTGGGTATACAACTTCTCTATGAGAATGTTTAAATTTTGTGTTTCCATTTTGATAATTTTTTTAAAATATGGATAGGCATATTCTAGATCCTCTGAATACTGGCCTCAACAATAGTTCTATCAGCAAGTGAATTGTGGTCCCAGGCTAGTGCTTTCAATTTCAAGGGCTATGAGAAAAGAACCAAGTTTAATTTAATGCGTGTTATAGGCTGGATGTTTGTGCCCACCCCCCATTCATGTGTTGAAATCTAATCCTCAGCGTGATGGTATTTGGAGGTGGGGCCTTAGGGAGGTAATTAGGTCATGAGGGTGGGACCCTCAGAATGAGATTAGTGCCCTTATTATAAGGCCAGAAAGCTAGCTGTGAGCATACAATGAGAAGTCAGCAGTTTGCAGCCCAGAAGTCCAGCCCTCACCAGAACCTAACAATCATTCCTCTGGTCTCAGACTTCCAGGCTCCAGAACTGTGAGAAATAAATTTCTATTGTTTATAAGCCAGCCAATCTATAGTACTTCATTATTGCAGCCTGAATAGGCTAAGATAATACATAATGATGTATTAACTATTACATTTAGGATGGATAAACAACAAGGTCCTACTGTAGAGCACAGGGAACTATATTCAATATCCCATGATAAACCACAATGGAAAAGAATATGAAAAAAGAATGTATATGTGTATAACTAAGTCACTTTGCTATACAGCAGAGATTGGCATAACTTTGTAAATCAACTATACTTCAATTTAAAAACAAATTGAGGGAGCTTCCTAGGTGGCACAGTGGTTAAGAATCCAACTGCCAATGCAGGGGACATGGATTTGATCCCTGCTCCAGGAAGATCCCACATGCCACGGAGCAACTAAGCCCGTGCACCACAACTATCGAGCCCGAGCTTTAGAGCCCATGAGCCACAATTGCTGAGCCCATCTGCTGCACCTACTGAAGCCCATGCACCTAGAGCCCGTGCTGCACAACAAGAGAAGCCATTGCAATGAGGAGCCCGCGCACCATAATGAAGAGTAGCCTCTACTCACTGCAACCAAAGAAAGCCTGCGCACAGCAAAAAAAAGACCCAAAACAGCCAATTAAATAAATAAATAAATAAATTTAAAAAACAACAACAAAAAACAACAACAAAAAAACGTTATTTTTAAAAACAAATTGAGGACTTCCCTGGTGGCGCTCTAGTTAAGAATCCACCTGCCAATGCAGGGGACACAGGTTCGATCCCTGATGTGGGAAGATCCCACATGCTGAGGAGCAACTAAGCCTGTGTGCCACAACTACTGAGCCCGCACACCACAACTAGAGAAGCCCTTGAGCCTATAGCCCATGCTCTGCAATAAGAGAAGCCACTGCAATGAGAAGCCCACGCACCTCAAAGAAGAGTAGCCTCTGCTCGCTGCAACTAGAGAAAGCCTGCATGCAGCAATGAAGACCCAATACAGCCAAAAAAAAAAATAATAAAAATAAAAAATTCCATTAAAAAAACACAAAACACCACCCCAAACTGTTAAAACTAATAATAAATGCAGTAAAGTTGCAGGATACAAAATCAATACACAAAAATATGTTGCATTCCTATACACTAATAACAAATTATCAGAAAGAGAAATTAAGAAAAATGATCCCATTTATAACTACAGCAAAAAGGATAAAATACCTAGCAATAGGTTTAACCAAGGAAGTGAAAGACCTGTACACTGAAAACTATAAGATGTTGAAGAAAGAAACTGAAGAAGACACAAATAAATGGAAAGATACTCCATGCTCATGGATTGGAAGAATTAATATTGTTAAAATGTCCATACAAAGCAATCTACAGATTCAATGGAATCCCTATCAAAGTTCCAGTGGTATTTTTCAGAAAAATAGAACAAATAATCCTAAAATTTGTATGGAACCACAAAAGATGCTGAATAGCTAAAGCAATCTTGAGAAAGAAGAACAAAGCTAGAGGCATCACATGCCTTGATTTAAAACTATATTACAAAGCTATAGTAATAAAGGTAGTATGGTATTGGCATAAAAACAGACACATAGATCAATGAAACAGAATGGACAGCCCAGAAATGAACCCACACATAGTATATGGTCAATTAATTTACAACAAAGGAGCCAAGAATATATGATGGGGAAAGGACAGTCTCTTCAATAACTGGTGTTGGGAAAACTGGACAGCCACATGAAAAAGAATGAAATTAGACCACTATCTTACACCAAACAGAAAAATTAACTCAAAATAAAGACTTTACCATGAGATCAGAAACCACAAAACTCCTAGAAAAAACATAGGCAGTAAGCTCCTTGACATTGGTCTTACTCAAAATGATTTAAAATTAACTTAAAATGAATTAAAGACTTGACCATAAGATGTGAAATCATAAAACTCCTAGGAAAAAACATAGGCAGTAAGCTCCTTGACTTTGGTCTTGGTAATGAGTTTTTGGATTTGACACCCAAAGCAAAGGCAATAAAAGTAAGAATACGACTTCCTAGGTGGTGCAGTGGGTAAGAATCCACCTGCCAATGCAGGGGACATGGGTTCAAGCACTGCCCCAGGAAGCTACCACATGGCGCGGAGCAACTAAGCCCGTGCACCACAACTATTGAGCCTGCGCTATAGAGCCCGTGAGTCACAACTATTGAGCCCATGTGCCGCAACTACTGAAGCCCATGCACCTAGAGCCTGTGCTCTGCAACAAGAAAGGCCACCACAATGAGAAGCCCACGCACCACAATGAAGAGTAGCCCCTGCTCACGGCAACTAGAGAAAGTCCGTGTGCAGCAACGAAGACCCAACACAGCCAATAAAATAAATAAATAAATAAATAAATTTATTTAAAAAAAGCAAGAATAAACAAGCAAGACTTAATCAAACTCAAAATTTGCACAGCAAAGAAAACCACCAACAAAATGAAAAGGCATTTTCATCTAAATGGGAGAAAAGGCATCTCCTGAGTGAGAGAAAATATTTGCAAATTATATATCAGATAAAGGATTAATATCCAAAATATACAAAAAACTCATACAACTCAATAGCAAAAAAAATCTGATTAAAAAATGGACAGAGGATCTGAAGAGATATTTTCTAAAGAAGACATCCAGGTGGCCAACAGGTAATGAAAAGGTGCACAGTATCATTAATCATCAACATCACTAATCATCAGGGAAATGTAAAAGAAAACAGCGATGAGATATCACCTCACGCCTGCTGAATGGCTATTATAAAAATGTAAGAAATAACAAATGTTGGCAAGGATGTGGAGAAAAGGGAACCCTTGTGCATTGTTGGTGGGAATGTAAATTGGTGCAGACACTGTGGAAAACAGTATCTAGGTTCCTCAAAAAATTGAAAATAGAACTATCATACAACCTAGCAATTCCACTTCTGGGTATTTATTGGAAGGAAATGAAAACACTAACTTGAAAAGATATATGCCTTATATGTTCACTGCAGCATTATTTACAATAACCAAGACATGGAAGCAACCTACGTGTCCATTGATAGATGAATGGATAAAGAAAACGTGGTGTGTGTCTATATATATATATATATATATACATATATATATATAGACACAATGGAATACTCAACCATAAAAAGAAGGAAATATTGTCATCTATGACAACATGATGGACTTTAGGGGAATTATGCTATGTGAAATACACAGAGAAAGACAAATATTGTGTGCTCTCATTTGTTTGTGGCCTAAAAAAACTGGGATTCATAGATACAGAGAACAGATTGGTGGTGGTCAGAGGCAAGTGGTGGGAAGTGGGTGAAATGAATTACCAAACCTTACTTGGGTCTGCTCACCTGATGTGCAGCAAAGCCAATCCCCTGACACTGGGTTGCGGTGAAGGAAAGTACAGTGTTTATTGCAGGGCACCACGTGAGGGAGTGGGAAACAAGCCTCAGATCTATTCCTACTTGGTCTTTGCGTTAGGGTGTTGTTTGTTTGTTTGTTTAAAGGGAAGAACAAAGAAATGGGGATTAATTATCACCTTGTGACATTTCTTAATCGTAGTTTCAGGAGTCAGGGTGTCTCCAGTTTCTGATTCTCTAGCCAGGTGGTCCGTGACTGGGGTGTCTGTGAGCTCATCTTGCCCTGGAGAAACAACTTGAGTTTGTATGTTGACAATGATACCTCTAATAGCAATGTTAGTACATTAGTAATATTATCGGCAACAGCGACTTTAGTCCTCTCACTCTGGTTGATTAGTGTTCAGTTAGCACAGGATTGAGGTCAGAGGGGACAAGAAAGAGAGTAAAGTTATGGATAGAGAGGTTAATCATAAACTCCGTAAAGGAAATTGGTTTTAGGGGGAATCGGCTTCAAATGGTCAAAAGGTACAAACTTCCAGTTATAAAATAAATAAGTTATGGGATGTAACAGACAGCATGGTGATTACAGCTAACAATACTGTACTGTATATTTGAAAGTTACTAACAGAGTAGATCTTAAAAGTTCTCATTACAAGAAAAAAAATTTGTAACTGTGTGGTAATGGATGTTAACTGAATTTATTGTAGTAATAATTTTCACAGTATATAAGAATATTGAATCTTTATGTTGTATACTTGAAGCTCATATTAATGTCGTATGTTAATTATATTTCAGTTAAAAAAAACTGTGGTCCGGAAATTAACAACAGACACAGTGAGGGTGCAGCCACTATGGAAAACAATGTGTCAGTTCCTCTAAATATTAAATGTGGAGTTACATATGATCCACCAATTCCACTTCTGGGTGTATGTCCAAAAGAACTGAAAGCAGGGATTCGAGTAGATATTTGCACACTCATGTACACAGCAGCATTATTCCCTATAGCTGAAAAATAGAAGCAATCCAAATGTCCATCAACAGATGAATGGATGAACAAAAGTGGTATAAACATGCAATGGAATATTATTCAGCCTTGAAAAGGAGGGAAATTCTGACACATGCTACAAAATGGGTGAACCTCGAGGACATTATGTTAAGTGAAATAAGCCAGTCACAAAAAGGCAAATACTGTATGATTCCACTTACATGAGGTACCAAGAGTAGTCACATTCAGAGACAGAAAGTAGAATGGTGGTGGCCAGGGACTGGGGGAGGGGGAGAATGGAGAGTTGTTTAATGGGTGCAGAGTTTCAGCTGGGGAAGACAGATGAGTTCTGGAGATGGACAGTGGTGACTATTGCACAAACAATGTGAATGTACTCAATGCCACTGAACTGCACACTTTTACAAGTCCAACAGAGAAAGACAAATATCATATGGTATCACAGAATCTTAAAAAATGATACAAATGAACTAATTTACAAAACAGAAACAGAGTCACAGACTTAGAAAACAAAATTATGGTTACCAAAGGGGAAAGGTGGGGCAGGGGAGGGATAAATTAGGAGTTTGGGATTAACATATACACACTACAATATTTAAAATAGATAACTAACAAGGACCTACTGTATAGCACAGGGAACTCTACTCAATGATTTAGGTAATAACCTAAATGGGAAAAGAATTTGAAAAAGAATATATATATATATGTGTATATACATATATATAACTGAATCACTTTGCTGCACACCTGAAATTAACACAACATTGTATAAATCAACTATACTCCAATATAAAATAAAAACTTTAATAAATGGTTGAAATGTAAATTTTATGTTATGTGTATTTTACCACACACACACACACAAACACATAAAATACAGTGAAAGTTTAGCAAATGCGTGTTCACAGCAGCAAGGACATGGCCTGGTTCTCAGACTTCTCCAAGGACACACAGCAGCTGCTACCTACTTCCCAAGGTGCACAGTGCTGCACCAGGCATCTGATCCTTCTAAGAGGCACTTCCACAGGGCTCTCCAACTGAACATTCTTATAGTCCCAAGACAAACCTGGGGAGAAAAATCAGCAGATCTGCAGCTCTTGCAAACTGAAGACCAAGTTGGCCTGTTTACTCTGCTGAAGATAGTAACTAACACACAGCAGCCAAGCCAGATTCCTCAGATGGAGGCAGCATGATGGAACACAAAGTCAATTTAATACAGTAACAATAAAGTTCTGAGTAGCCGTTACCTTTTAGGATCTACAGCAGCATTTTTCAAAGTATGATCTGTGGGATGTTCATAAATGCTACATGGTAAAAAAAATTCCGTTGTGAAATACACTTTGGCACACTGGATTAAATGGGTGAAACAGGTTCTGTACTGCGGGATTCTCAGAGCTGTGCTAGTGTGGGACAGGGATTCCAAGTGGGGAGGCTTCGAGAATATTCCTGCAAGCGTTAGCCAAATGGATCTGACCACACAACGCTTTTTCAGGACCATGTGAGGGACTGAGGTTCTGTAAACACACTTCCGAAAAAGTTTCATTTAGAGAAAAATAATAAAATAGGAGATGGATATACACCTGGCCAGGGAGTCGGCAAACTATAGCCCTTGGGCCTAATCCATCCAGCTGCTTGTTTTTTCACAGACCTGAGAATGGTTTTTACATGTTCAAATGGTTACATTTTAAATAGTTATGTAAGTCCTTGCATAACATTCTGGTTTTGCCTCTTGACTCCCAGAGCCCCAAATGTTTACTATCTGACTCCTTAAGAAAAAGTTTGCCAGCTCCTGTACTAGGCAATGAAAATATTTGAAGACTATTCATTCTTTTCGATTCTTCATAGATGCAACAATACTTATGACGTCCTGTGAGAAGTGCCTACTGTGTGCTAGGCATGTATAATTTTCACTGATCGTCAGAACTCTGTGAGAAAGGCATTATGGTCCCCATTTTACAGATGAGAATGCTGAGTCCCAGAGAAGTAAGGTGTGTATCAGAGCCAGAACTCAAACCCAGGTCTAACCCCAAAGTTGGTCATGGTTCCTTTGTCAGTGGTTTACAAAGTAGGGTCTGTACATCCCAGGGGTCAGATAAATCAAGCCATTGGATCACAGTGAAAAATTAGATCTTTTCATTACATGTAATTTTTAGCTTATCCTTCACTTGAAATTTTGTGTGTATATTTTATTATGATATATAATTATAATTATATTATAATCAGCTAAAATTAGTCTAAACCAGTAGCAAATAGTTCTTCAGGAGCCTCACAAACTGCTCCCCTTTCTCCTCACCTGAGTTCCGAAGTAAGTGGAGAGACAGAGGGATCTGGGGACTGGAGAACGAAATGCCACCTATATTCTTGAGAATCTGGCTTAGGTGGGGTGTGGGACAGTTATGGGCTTCCTAAGGCTGAATTCCAAGTCATGTTCCTTGATCCAGTCACAGACACCCCTGAAAAGCACAGGACGAATTTTATGGGAGCTCCTTTACAACTAGCCTTCCACTGTCAGGAGCAGAGAGGAAGGTGTGCTCCCTGAGGACATCTGTCCCATACAGGAGAGAGGGAGGGGCTGAGCTACGCACGCCTGGCACCTGCTCCCCTAAATATCAATCATCTAGATAATTCCCCCTTCTCCCCTAGGGAGAGGGAGGGAGGGCTAGAGCATTACACTAATAGAGCTCTCCCTTCACGTGGAAAGGAACCCCAGGCATGGGGTGTGAGAAGTTTCCACCTAACAGTATTGTACATGATATATTTATTTAGTAATATATGTATTTTATATAGTTATTATTGCATATATGCTAAACATTTTTCTATCAATAAACCATCACGCACACAATGAAAACCATCTGAAGACCACTATTCCATACTATACTGTACATGTGTGTGGCCAAGTTCCCTGCAGTTGAAAAAGAATAGGAGAACATAGTTTATTGTAGCATCTGGGCCTCCTGGGTCTTAAGAGGAGATGAACCTGGGCTTTACTAACTTGCATCTGAATGCTCTGAACACTGCCACTAATTTATTGGTCTCTAAAAGAAAACTTGTTTATGAGCTAGAAAACAAATTCCATTCCTGGCAGCTATTTTCTGAACTGTTTCCTACTTGAGTGGCGACCTGACTATGGGGAAATCCACTCAGAGAGTTCCAAGTTAGACCAATAGCAAATAGGAAACCTTGAAGTTCATGCGTCCATTCAAAGAAGTATTTTGTACTCACCATGCTGTGAACGTTAGCATTGAAGCTTGGGCTGCAGTGAGGGGTGGAGTTACAGCTGGAATTAGAAGGAGGGATCAGCCTAGGATTGTGGTTGAGAACTCAAGGTAGAGTGGAAATGTAAAACGTGACGTTTTCCAGAATTTATGACATGAAATACTGCTCTTGCTACATGCTCTGTGAATGGCTTCACAGTCAAGTACAGCCGAAGAAGCCAATATTGATGACCCCCCCCTCAGGTAATCACACTGCGTTTTTATACAAGGAGCTTCAAGTTCTGCAATAAAACCCCAAGGGGAAAAACACCTGGTTTACTTAATTTTACCAAGCATTTCTCAAACAAATGTGCCCACAGAACACTTATTTCAGACAGTGTGTGTTGACATTTGTACTGGAAAAGACTGAAAAATGTTGAAAGGAAAGATTATAGACTGCGGAGCTGTGACGGTCTATTAAGGAGTCAGAGGTCTAAGGCCCTCCTCATAGCAGCTCTGACAACATGTAAACAGTCTCTCAGACTATTGATTTCCTCATCTATAAAATGGGTATAATAATTCTCACCTAGAAGCACTGTAGTGAAGATTCAAGAGAGAATATCTATAAGGTCAATTACATCAGGATGAGATATGTGCCTTGATGAGCATTTGGGAGGGGCATAGCATGGGGTAGAAAAGCCAGTTTTAGAACCAGGCATGCCACACACACGAGTAGGCATGCGGGACCTTGGGCCAGTGTCTTCACCTTTCTGAAACTTCACAACTTCATAGGTAAAATGCAGGTATCTACTTCACAGAGCGCTCTGAGGATGAAATAAATGTGTAGGGAAAGTGCCCCGCGGGCCTGGAACACAGCAAATGCCCAGAAAAATAATGGTGGCATTGATCATAGTAGCATGAAGCCTCATTTTTGAGCACTTACGCTATGCCAGGCAAGGGGCTGAGTCTGGCCATTTCTTCAGAGTGGAGCATGTAGACCATTTCCTCAGTGTACTTTTTTTTCCACATTTATTTATTGTTTTATTTATTTATTTTTGGCTGTGTTGGGTCTTCATTGCTACGTGTGGGCTTTCTCTAGTTGTGGTGAGTGAGGGCTACTCTTCATTGCAGTGTGCGGGCTTTTCATTGTGGTGGCTTCTCTTGTTGTCGAGCACGGGCATGTGGGGTCCTCCTGGACCAGAGATTGAACCTGTGTCCCCCGCAACGGCAGGCGGATTTTTTTTTTTCAATTTTATTTATTTTTTATTATTTTTGGGGGGGTTACACCAAGTTCAATCATCTGCTGGCAGGTGGATTCTTAACCACTGCGCCACCAGGGAAGTCCCCCACAATGTACTTTTTAAGGATGCAGATTCCTGCTGATTCTGACTTTCAGGGGATGCGGCCCCAGAATGTGCACTTTGGCAAGCTCCCTAAGTCTTCCAGTCACTGAAATTTGAGAACCAATGACTGTCAGGTATGGGTTGCAAGATGGTGAGGAGGCACACCTGGACCAAATGGACATGAACTAGAGAAGGAATGGACATTAAACACTCTGGACTGGGAGAAGAGTGCCCCCCTCGATATAAACTTTGGACCCCCAAATTCACCATGACCCCTTAGAGGAGTGGAGTGTTTGCAGGTGTGTGTGAGCGGTTATGTGCTTGGTGTGGCATTCCTGGAACAGGATAGGAGTGGTGAGGGTGCCAGTGCCAAGTCAGACCTGAAGGAAGGTAACAGGTAAGAGATCCCTGAGAGACAGAGTCAGGTTGGTTCCTGACCATGGTCCGGTTCCCATCCCATCCCACGAGGCTCAGGGGCCCCTGCACGGCTGCCCTGGGAAGCCCATGCCATGGTCATTACCAGTTGTATTTTTGTAACTAAGTGCTCTTGATTTGGAAGATTTGGGAGAAAGTGCTCCCAAGGCAGGGCCTAAACCACATAATGACTTTTCTTCCTTATGGGAATGGAGTTTAATATATGAATGAAGATTATTCCTAAGCAAGTGCACCAGAAGAACATTGCTTTAAACTGTTTCCTCCAAGGTGGGATGAATGTTGTATCTGAATCCTCCCCTTTGAAGTTCACCTGTGCAGGGACTCTGCTGGTTCTATTCTTCTCTTCCTAGGAAGATGGGAGTGGTGGTATCCTTTGGTTTAAAGATTCACCTGTGACCAAGGAGGCTCCACACTGGTGTTTAGTTTTGCCTTGGCTCCGCCCTTGGGAAAGTAATAAAACATCAGGCAATGCCCTCCACCTCCGGGGCAGCAGATGGCTTGGGCAGCCCCTGTGGCCCAACCATGCCTGCACCCCCTCCACCCCTCCCGCCCCCACCCCTGGTCCATCAGTAAGCAATGCCAGTGAGAGGTTCAAACTCCCTGGACATGTAAAGTTTTCTGCCTTTAGGCACAGAGCTGAGGTGTGGGAGATACCCAATGAATACAAGGAAGCTTTCTCTTGGTTTCTGGACATTGTAGTTAAAAGAATCAAATTCCCTAGGGTCCAGAGAGAGGAGTCATCCCTATTTGCGAGCAATGCCCACACACAGTTCAAGTGGGCTTTTTTTTGATCCCCAAATCCAGGCCAAGATGTCAGGGCACAAAGCTACTCACCCTTTCTTCAGCCAAATAAAATCCATACACACATCTTCACAATGAAGCTTGAAACCAGTCAAGCACTTTTTATTAAAAAAAAATGAAAAGAAGTCTAATGGTAAAGTATGTAGTCTATACATGCTACAGCTAATTCACTGTTTATCATCACCCCTCCCCCCGACATGATATAGCCTCATGTATTTTGTGTGTGTGTTAAAGGAAACAAAGACCACCACCAGAATGTGTCAGCTTGCCCAAGGTGTGAGGAGTGCTGAGATGTCCAGAGATCTCCAGCATCATTCTGTGAGCAGACACAAGGTGGTGGGGCAATGCTGTCAGAGCCCACCGTTCCTGGAGGGATGCAAGAAATGGCCTGGTTACTTGGTGGCTCCATGAAGCAGGAAATGTGGGTTGTAGCCAAGGTGACCAATTTGTCCTCACCCCCTGGGGGTGAAAGGGGTGTTATTAACAATTACGTGGGCACAATGGCACAGACAGGCAGACACCGGGGTAAGATACGGACACCTTGGTTGTGTTAGGATTGCTTATTGCTGTAATAAGCCTGGTGGGGGCACCTCCTTTTGTATGTTGATAGAAGACCTGAAAGTGAAGGCTATTGGCTGTGGCACTGGGTTTGGCCTCTTCAAGGACAACAGAAATTGAGTCCCTTGTTCCTGATTGGAGCCAAGAAGGCCTACTTTGGAGTAGAGGATAAAAACAGGAGAGAAGGTGGGATGCTGAAACACAATGAGCGGCTTGAAAACTCGGCAAGGTAGCACCAAAAGCAGACATTACCCACCCCACGGGGCTGGATGATCATGTCTGTGGGCAGAGTCCTCAGCAGGTGGTCCACGAGCAGACAAAGACTCTGGAGCCTCCTGGTTTTAGCTCTGCAACTCCACAGCTGTGCCTGTGACCTCCTTCGGCTGAGGTCCATCTAGGGGTTAGTACCCTAGCCAAGTTAGGAGCAATTCCTCCAGGCTAAGGGAGGGCTCACCGCACCCTCAGGCCTCAATGCAAGCCAGTTTCCCACACATTCAGGCCGCACGGTGTGACAACAGGGAATCTTTGGTCTACGGTCTGGTATGGCTGTTTGCAGCAAAAGCCCTGAAGGAGGACCCTGACAACCAAGGAGGGGACAAGACTGCCATGCGCGACTCTGGCTGCTACGTGTCCATGGTCACAGCCCAAAGTGAAGGGCAAGACCTCTCAGGGAGCAGCCTGACCCGACACTGAGAGACTCGTAAGCAGTGAAAGGATGCGAGTCAGGCCACGAAGGCTCTTGTCCCTGATGATGCTGAGCTGCCAGCTATTTGAGGGCAGGAGCGATTTTGTCTTCATCGCACTCAGTGCTGTGCGTGCAGCACAGACTGAATAAACACTAGACTGTCCGTCCCTCAGCCTAAGTATAGGGCCTCCCAAACCTTGGGGAGATTTGGCATTTGTCCTTGAATGTGGCAAATTTGTTTTCCTACATGGTAAGGAAATCCCCAGTGGGCCTGGAAATGTTTTAAGGCCAAGAACTTTGCCTAAGCAATCAATCACATGGAGAGGCTTTGTGGAGGAAGCGTAACAGGACTAGTGGAAGCCTGGCAGGGCCCTAGCAAAGCCCCGGCAGGGCATGGCATTAAAAGTGGTTGGAGCTCAGCGCAGCTCTCCCCAAGTCTCATCCTGGGACGAGGACATAAACCCACCAAGTGGCAAAGAAAGTCAGAGGAAAAAACTCGAGCGAAGGCCCATTTTATCAAGAGGTGATCCTAAAACTCAGATTTTCCCAAAGATTTGGCGCTACCATGAGCTGTAGTTTTGCCCTAGGGTGTAAGATAAAATAGCCACCCCAAAGAAATCTGCAGGGGTGAGGAAAGGACTAAAACCCACCCTTGCCTGCCTTTTTGGGCCGGCATTTGGCCTACTGACGTGTGATTGTGGGGTCAGGGGAGTAAAAACCTAAATTAAGAGGGAGGGTCACCTGCTTCCCTGGAAGCACCATGAACATTTCATTGCTGATGGCAGAGGAAAAGTCATGGGCACTGGAGAGAAAAACCCCTGGATGCAAGTCTCAGCTTGGTCACTGTCTGGATGACGCTGGGCACTTGACTTCATCCTCTGAATCTCAATGTTCTCACTACAGATTGGAGTTGATCCTATGCACCTCGCAGGGTTGAAGTGAGGATGAAGTTAAGGAGGGAGAGTGTTTAGGCACCGGTAACCTGCCCGGAGCTTGGCACAGGAGTTATTCCTACGGTCCTGGATATTCACCAGAGTGGTGACTCCAGGGGGTTTTGCATTTGCTCCGTCAAATGCTCACAGAATGGTGGCTACAGTCCTGGATGGTGTAAACCTAAGTCCCTAGGCGAGGACAGCTAGGGAGAGCCACCAGCCATCAAGACTGTCCCTTGCAGCTGCCTGGGGAAGTGCCATCACTGTGGCAAGAGGAGCTGGAGACAGGAGTCCTCAGGCCACAGATGTGTCCTCAGGAAAGAATGGTGAACAGAGAGAAATGTGGCTTTAGTACCTTCAGTTCGCGTCAGAATAATAATAATAATAATATTAAAAAGGCTAACGCTTTCATGTGCAGGAAAACTTTCCACCCAGAGAAAGGTGGAACCAGCCCGTTCCCACCCAGCTGACCCCTGGGAGGAGGGAATGAGGCCAAAGACAAACCCCTTCAGTGGAATCTGCACACAAAAATCAAAGCTCTTCACAGCCAGGCAGGGAGCCACCCTGCAGCCTGGTCTACACCCAACGCCTAGCACATAGTAGGCGCTCACAAAATACGAGCAAAGGTCAACGAAAGCTCAGAGAGAATCAGAAAAAAAAACCCTTAGCGTTCTGTCTTTTGAAATGTAGTCAAATCCTGCATAATAGCTTCACAAATGGTGTTTAAACCAAAGTGGGTCAAAAACTCAGGAAAATGTCCTATGGGGCCTCCTCCCGAGTGAGGGGACCTTGGAGGGTGGGTGGCCCTCTTCCATTCTCCCTTTTGCCCCGGCTACCATCTTCCCTCCAAGGTTCTGGGCACAGGGCCAGGGGCAAGCGGGCACTGCAGGGCACCTCATGGCCCTGTCCCAAGATTCTCGGGGCGTGGTACTTACAGACCTACTGAAGGAAGGAATAAAGATGCGACCGTGGACTGAGGAGCAGCATCCAGAGCCCGTGCGGCAGTGAGGAGGACTGGGGGCTGGGGCGGGAACACGGAAGAGGGCTGTTTGCACATAAATCTTTGGCACTGCAGGTGTATGGCGAGCATCCCCGGGAAGGCTGGCCTTGTGGGTCCAAAAAAGAAGGCAGCAAATGACTACCGTGCATCAGCGATCTCTGGGGCAGGACAGGGTCACTTCCTCTTGTCCTACAGAGTAGGGTGGGATGGGGGGGAGGGGTGCTGCATTCTCAACCCCCAAGGCAGCCTGGGCCCCAGGCAAGAGCTCTGAGCTGGGAGCCAGAAACCCAGGGTCCTGATTCTCGCTGGGCAATGCAGCTTTGCCTCTACAGTGAACCACGTCAGTCAAAATGGGTGCAAGGGCTGCCCTGGGTTCCTTCCAGTGAGACCAGAGAGAGGGAGAGTGCATGGAAAAAAGAAAAAAAAGAAAAACTACTCTTCGAGTGCCAGAGAAGAGAGGAAGCAGCAGCAGAGAGAGACAGGAGGTTCTGCCTGGACCCTGGGTCCCCATCTCCTTATGGGGCCACCGCCCACTCTGCTCAGTTTGCTGCAGATCCAGCCGCTGGCCCTTGAGCACCAGGACCCCTCGAGGTTGGCGTGTGAGACCACCTTGGCTCCCTTTGCTCCATAAGCTCTAGCCCTCAGGGGGGCACCAGCATAGGAGCAGGAAACAGAGCTTGGTGGCGACACCAGGGCCCTGGGCAGCCTTCAGTGGATGCTACAGTGGGTTGGAGGGGTGGGGGGCGTGGGAGCGGCCATGAGGCCCCACCAGGCACACCCCAGGGCAGCCAGCCGGCATCTCCCTCTCCCCTGCCGGGTTTGCCTCTTACAGGGGGCAGCGCACAGGCATGGAAGTCAGGCCAGCTTGGATTCAAATCCCCATGCCACCCCTTCTCAGTGAGTGGGCCCTGGGGCACACGGAACCCAAGGCTCCTCATCGATAAAACAGGTACAATAGTATCAAAGACGGCTGTTGTGAGGGTTCAACACAGATGAGAAGTGCCAAGTACAGCGTTTGGCACCTACTACGTGCTCAGCAAAGAGGAGCTCCCAAGGGGTGTGGCTTGTGAACGGTCCCCTTACTCAAACAAATGCTGAGATTCCTGCTCTAGGCAGGCAGAAGTCAAAGGCCTCCCAAAGCGGGCTGGGGATTCTTGTTTAAAAGCCCTGGGTTGGACCAGAGCCTACAGCAGAAAAGTGAAGCATGCTTGGAGCTGGGAGCACTCCTTTAGAACTGATCAGGGTCCCAGCACCGAAGGGAGGCAGGGCGGCCCACTCCTGGGGCAGCTGCATCTGCTTGAACCTGAGAGGCCCGTGGACCTGAGGCCTCAGGGAAGACGACACCTCCCTGGACCTGGCAACAGAGCCAACTTGTACAGGATGAAGTTCTTTCCGGGACCAGGCATTCTGGAAACTGAGTGGATCAAGTTGCTGGACGGGAATGAACTGGGTAGGGGGCTGGGCGGTGGGGGGCTCCCCACACGCTGCCTGACCCCTGCAACAGGAGACCCTCCTGTAGTTTCTCCAGATGACGGATTCTGTCCGAGAGGCCTCAGAGTCATGATCCAGCTGTTGGGTGGGCAGGGAAGCTGGGTGGCGATGCCACTGGCCTTAAGGCAGGGATGCTGAGTAGAGAGAAAGGGGTGTGGCCTCTGAGACTCCAGGAAATGCTGTGATGGGAGGGATCGCTCTCCACCCAGAGAAGGGAAGAAACCACAGTATTCCAGTCTTCCTTCCTTCCAAGCTGCAGATGATAAATTAAGAGGCATATTAAATATGTAGGTAAAGCCGGCAGGGACGTGCAGGGCCTCCAGGCAGGAAGGGAGGACGCTAGGGCTTCTTTCTGAGATAATTGGAAGGAATCCATCCTTCCCAGGAGGGAGCCCCGCTCTGGACCTGGCAGAACCACCAGCCGCTGCTGTTCTTTTCCCGGACCTCGAACACCGTCCCCTCCTGGAAGCTGCTGGTATCATCGTCTCCTTCAAAGTTGGCCACGGCCACATATAAGTCCTTCGGGCCGTCTGCGTTGGGGAAGGGGGCTGCAGACACTTTCTCCTTGTTTTCTCCCATCTTGCCCATCATCCGTGGCCCCAGCCCACCTTTGCCTCGCGTGTCATCCTGGCCCCCTGAGGAGTTGGAGAGAAAAGGTTTGGCTTTTGGGGGGACAAGCAGGGCCCGGCCTGGGGCAGGGGCTGCCTTGCCTTCGTTGGCCTCCCGCTGGGGCCCTCTGACCTCCGGAAGGGGCCCTCTGACCTCTGGAAGGGGTCTGGACGACGAGGAGGTTTTCCTGGGGGGGGGTGGTCTCCGAGGCGGGACCACAGGTCTCTGCTGGGAAGCCTCTTGGAGAGGGACCGGTACGCTCTTAGGTACGGGATCTGCGATCTTGGCTGGCTTTGGAGGGGCTCTGCAGGATGTCTCCTTTGGGCTGAGCCCATCCTGTTTGCTCGTCCTGTCCTGGGTGCGGCCAGGCCCCTCCCCTGGGAGGAAGCCACGGCTGAAGGCCACGTCCTGGCCTCCCCCAGCCTGGTGGCCACTCTCCCCGTCCAGCGAGGGTTTCTCTTGGGACTTGGCAGGCCTGAGCTTGCTCCTGAGATTACAGATGTCTACTTGGTCTTCGCCCTGAGGTGGCTCTGTCCTGGGGGAAGGAGCTGGTTTTGGCCTAACCTGAGGTTTGGACTTCAAGAAGGGATTCTGGGGAATGGCTTCTGGCTTCTCCTCCGGTGGGTCAGCTTTGGATTTGGAGACAGGTCGGAGGTTGGGTTTCTTCACTTCCTTGGCCAATACTTTGTGGCCACACTCCAGCCCCATTTCATTTTTCAGCTGGAACAACTTGCTCTTGTCAGGTTTGGGCTCTGGTCTCCGGCTGTCCCGGGCTGGGGGCGTGTGTTTGGCCGGGATCATGGGCAAGATCATGCCAGGAGGCTTGGGCGAAGAACCCCTGAGCTGCTCCATCCTCTGCCGCTCCCGCTCCTGCAGCTCCCCTTCCGACTTGATGATGGATTCTTTCCGGGGAGGGAGGCTGGGCTTCTCCTCCAGGTCGGGGTCCGAGATCTCCTCGTAGCCTGCGCATGAGGACATGTCTGAAGATGCCTTCCTCAGGACCTCCTTCCCACCCTTCCAGTCTTTGGACCACGGCATCCCAGAGTCCACAGCCCCATGTGGTGCATCGGGCAAGGGCCGGGAGGGGCCGACGGCCTCACTGCCCGTGTTGTTCTCCATCGCTGCTGCATCCCCCAGCCGGAGCGGCGTCACCTCGTTGGGCAAGGGAGCCAGAAAGTTGGGTCTCGAGGCATTGCTGGTCTTCTTATACTTGTCAATGAAGGTCGCTGGGGCCCATCCCTCCTTATCTTCAATCTGAATGTACCACCAGCCGCTCAAGTTCTTCTCGATCACCTGGAAGGGAGGGCAGAGGAACTCACTGAGTAGGTGTGGTGTCAGGGCCAGCGGGCCAGGATGGTCTGGGAGAACCCACGTGCAACTGGGGTTCTAGGAGCAGGAATTTTACATTCGGCAGATTCCCGACAACATCTATGGGGGACCATCTATGAAGATTGCTGTGTATCAGGAACAACTTACAGGGGCGTAGGTGCTTGTCTAATTTTGGATTTCCCCCAAGGCTGTCCTTGAGACATGAACTTGGGTGCAGGCGTTAATTTGAGAGATGATTCCAGGAAGCCCAAGTGAGGAAGTGAGGGAAAGGAGAGTCCGTGAGGAGCAGGTGAATGCTCTGGGCCAGTGGGGCTTAATCCAACAGGGACCCTCGGAGAGACTGTGCAGAATCAGACACTGGGGTTTTCTATTACATTTAACTCCTGACCCCTAGTCCCTCCCCTTCCCCAGGACGTTAACCCTCCCCCTTTCTGAGTGGTGCCCTTAGGCGGGAATAGGAGGCGGGAAGCAGTGGGGGGGGGGGGTTGCGGGGTGCCTGGGATGCAGGGCAGGCCACCAGCAGTGTCTGCTAACATTCTAAAGAAGTTCAAGGCAAACCCTCAGTACAGCCCAAACCAGCCTTGATTGCTGCTCCTTTGCTTGAGCACCAAAGCAGTGGGCTGGTGTTTATATATGCCAAACCTGTGTGAAAAACGTGTGTCCGTGAATGTGGCAATCACACCCAGCTCATGTTTAGATACATGGGAACTGATGCTGATGGAGGTAAAACAAACTTTCATCTCATCTCCCCCACCCCCGAGATCCACGCCCATTGGTTGGAACGGTGGGTGGAATCACTCATGTTATTTAAGACCTTATATTTCCTGTCTCCTTTTTTGTTTAGTACCATGTGGCTGAATTCACACGGGTGAAAGGTGTACATGCTGCATGTTATAGGCTGAACTGACTCCCTCTAAAATTTATATGCTGAAGCCCTAAACTCCACACCTTAGATTGTGACTGTATACGAAGACAGAGCCTTTCAAGAGGTTATTAGGTTAAAATGGGATCCTTAGGGTGGGCCCTAGTCCAATATGACTGTGGTCCTTATAAGGAGAGGACATTAGGACACAGAACATCTGGAATGAGGGACAACCACATGTGAACACAGGGAGAAGGTGACCAGCTGTGAGCCAACCAGAAAGGCCTTAGGAAAAGCCAAACCTGCTGACACATTGATCTTGGACATACAGCCTCCAGAATGTGAGAAAATACATCTCTGTTGTTTAAACCATCCAGTCTTTTGTGGTGGCAGCCTGAGCAGACTAATAGACAGCAATACCCCGGCAGGCTGTGTGCACAGGAGAGCTGATTAATGATTACAACCACCCGATGAGATGGGGATTGTCATCCCACTGTATGGATGCAGAACCGAGCCTCAGGAGAGCTGAGGAACTCGCAGAGGGTCACACAGAAAGTCAGTGGTGGAAGCCGGAGTCAAAGGCAGGCTGGTGGGATTCAGAGCTTGAGCCTTTACCACTACCCAGCCCTGCCCCAGAAAGTGGACCTGCTTGCGGGGGAGCTGGGCCTGAGATGAGAAAACACTAGGGGCTGAGGCTGGCTGCGGGTGTGGTTCTGCTGTTACACTCCGCCGCCCAGAGCAGAGAAGAAGGCAGCTGCAGATCCAGCGCAGGAGCACAGCCTGGGCTCTGGGGCTGCAGTCCTGGCTTCTGGTTCCGGCTGCCTCAACAGCCACGGGTAAGCCACAGGCCTGAGATGCCACACCACAAAACAGAGAGGATGGTAAGAACAATGACGCCCTCTTGCAGGGTCTCCATGATGACCACAGAAGCTAACGCGTGCAACAGCACTTGGTAAAGGCTGAAAGGAAATTGTTACCTGTTAGTATTAAATTACAGGGGAGAGTACTGAGAACACAGCAGGCACATGGCAGGCATATACTTAACATGTCCCACTGGAGTCTCTCCAGGAAAGGGTCCTGATCAACGGAAGCCCTTTATGTGTGGGTGACCAGCGTCTTAACAACACGTGGTAGCTCTGGTAATGATTAAAGGCGATTCTGGGCATACAAGTCATTGCTGGAACATCCATGAACTCAACAACTCTAGGTACGCAGGTGAGCAAATGAAAACAGAGCAATACTGAAAATGAAATCTATCAGTGAGGACTTGCTAAGCTTACACTCTAGTGTGTACTACGGCAGAAGCTCTCAACATCTGTGTTCTTAATTGCGATGCACGGCAGTTTTCATTTACTAGAGAGATGCTAAGAACTGTTATGAATACAGACATACCTCATTTTATTGTGCTTCCCTTTATTGTGCTTTGCAGATACTGTGGGGTGTTTTGTTTTGTTTTGAACAAACTGACGGTCTGTGGCAACCATGCATTGAGCAAGTCTGTTGGTGCCATGTTTTCAACAGCATTTGCTCACCTCATGTCTCTGTATCACATTTTGATCATTTTCATATTTCAAACTTTTTCATTGTTATTACATGTGTAATGGTGATCTGAGATCAGCGATCTTTGACGTTACTTTTGCCAAAAGATAACAAGTCGCTGAAGGCTCAGATGATGGTTAGCATTCTTCAGCAACAATGTATTTTTTAATTATGGTCTGCACATTTTTTTAGACATAATGCTATCGCACACCTAACAGATTTCAGTATAGCGCAAACACAAATTTTATACGCACTGGGAAACCAAAACATTCGTGTGACTTGCTTTATTGTGATACTGGCTTTATAGTGGTGGTCTGGAACTGAACCTGCAATATCTCCAAAGTTGGCCTGGAAAAGCAAATGCAACAATGGGCTTAAAATATTCAGTAAACCATGTTGTCAACAAAAAAAAAAAAGAAAAAAAAAGAAAAGAAAAATAAATGTAAAATCCCAAGAATGGATATGAAAGAAAAGAGCCTGAGTTTTAAAATGAGAGAAATCTGGGTTGAAATCCCAGCTCCACCACTTACTAGCTATGTAACCTTGGACATTTACCTAATCTTTGTCTCAGATACATCTGTAAAATGGGCTGAATGTATCGACCTCTTGGGACTTGTGTGAAGATTATTTACCAAGGATGGAAGGTATGTGGCACAGATAAGTGTCTGTATCGTCACCGTCACATTATATCATTGGTAAAACATGTTTTGAAGGTACGTGGATCAAGCAAGGAACTGAGGTCTTCCTTGTAGCTCCACTGCTAGAATACTGTGGTTCCATTAATGAATTCTGAACACTAAGATAATGTTGAATTGAACCAGGAAGCAAAACTGGAGGAGAAGAAAACAAAGGATACAGTGTTTATCATAAGAAAACACTCTGGTTGAACCAAAAACTTTAGGGATAACTATTTCTCACTCGAGTCCTTCAAGTCACCACCAGCAGAACGTATGCCGACATCATAGAACGATGAAGCAGAGATGTTTCAAGAATGGCTCACATCTGTGCTTCTTGGAAAAGAATGTTGGGTATGTGAGTTATTTATTGGCTCAGCTTTAGCAAAACCAGACAGGATAAAAGCCAGAAACGAGAAAGCAGAATGGTTCTGGTTGACGTGCGGTTGGGGCCTTGGAGGGAGAATCCCCAACACCTCCAGAAAACCCCAGGGATCCATCCACTCCCTACCGCACACAGTCAGCCCTCAGCTTCAGTGCACTGTCCGGGACACCTTGAGCTGCCCTGGGTGGATTTCAGAATGTCCTAAGCCAGGGAGAGGTGGTACTTGTTGGCAAATGCCCTGTTTTCCAGCACACTCAAACAAGGGTGTGTGTTTGTACAAAATGCTGGAAACTCCTTGTCCTAAAGGAGAAGGTTTTATCATGTTTTGCAGTGCTTTTGGGAAAAAAACAGAAACAAAAACAAAAAACTTTTATAATATGCAAGCCAGACTTCTGGTTTCAAGATGGGAGATGAAATGAACAGCAGTTTCCCCTTTATGCAATAAAGCCAGGAAACAAATAAAGGAGTACAAAGCCAAGCTAAGAAGGAGGAATGGGGAGAAGTTAGTGGACCAGGAATTGTGAGGAATCACTGATGGGCAGAAGCTGCAAAGGAAGGCTGTGTCCCAGGACTCCTGCAGGGGGTTTTGCTACAAAAGGCAGTAGGAGTCTGAGGCCTGCCAGACTTTGAGGGGGTAGAACCTGGGACTAGGGAGGCCCAGGGGCAAGGGACAAGGGATTAACTGGGATACCATGGCAGAATCAACCAGGCTGGTTGACCCCTCTGTGCCCTTTATTCCATTCCTGTAGGGTAGGCGGAGTGAAGGAGGTGACTGCTCATGAGTGGAAACAGTGAAAGAGTTCGCTGGGGTCAGAGACATGACACTGCTCAGTGGCTGGCTCAGAAGTCCCTGATCTGGCACTGAAGCCAGTGGAAGCCAACCAGCCCCTTGTGTACACACTCCCCAACTGGGCTGTCTGACTGTCTACTGCCTCTTCTTGTACAGCCCAAGACAAGTACTAACACCATGAAAAGAACTGAAATTAATACCAACACCACTGCAAAGGATTTACAACCGATGAAAGGGATCATAAACACTAACGTTTAATATCCTTAGACAGATACAGAAGGGCATCAACATCATGAAAGAACAGGCTCTTACGAAACAAGAACAAGTAACTATGAAAAAGAATCAGTAAGTGCTCTTGGAAATAAAAATGATAATTGTCGAAAGAAAATAAACAGACTGAATTTTAAAGAGCAAATTAATGGACTAAAAGATGAAGCAGAATGCTCTAGGAATGTAGTACAAAGGGATGAAAGTGGAAAATATAAAAGAAAAGTTAAGAGACATGGAAAATAGGGGCAGAAGCTCCCATACTATTTCATAACCATTCCAGAAGGAAAAAATAAAAAGAGTGAAGAGAGTCAATACTTAAAGAAGTAAAAGTGATGGACTTCCCTGGCGGCCCAGTGGTTAAGACTCTGTGCTTCCACTGCAGGGGGCACAGGTCTAATTCCTGATTTTCCTGAGTCCTTAGACTGAAAAGACCCACCACACGCTGAGCAGGACATAAAAATAAAGAAACATACCTAGGCATGCTTTAGTGAAACGTCAGCATTTTAAAGACAGTGAGGAGCTCCTGAGCAAATCAGAGAAATGACAGCTAATGAAAAAGACAACAAGGACCAGGTGGATAGTAGCTGCTTCCTAGCAACACTAGATGCAGAAGGAGAATGAAACAATCTATTCAAAGTGCCAAGGGAAGATGAATGGAATTCAAAACTCAACCACTGAAGAATGAGGGGAGAGTAACATTCATTTCTCACAATGTCAAGAAAGCATTATGTACACAAATGAGGGCCTGTCCTGAGCTAAGGATTGAGATGTATGGCCCCATAGAAGCTAACAAAAGGGTAGGGACAGGACACCATTGTGAAGCTGGGGAGGCTTTCCAGAGGAGGCAGGGATTTGAAGAATGAGTTGGATTTTGATATGCAAGTTTGGTTCAAAGAATGTCCTTGAGTGCCTTCTATAAGAAAGCAGGCAGTGGGCTAGGAGCTGAGTTAAAGGACGGTTAAAGGCAGAGACAGCAAGAGAGGTGGGAAGGGCCAGCTGGACCAGTGGGGTTCAGAGGAAAGCAGTGAAAATAAGGCTGAATAGCAATGGGAGGAGGAACAGCCCTAGATGCGGAAAGATGTTAAGAAACAGGCACATCTTTCACGTCAGAAGAATGTACATGTTTGAAACAGCAAAATGGGGGAACAGGGCAAAGAATTATCTCCAAGCCTAAGCAAGATGCCTTGCTTGCGAGTTCTCTGTGGATTTGAAGTTAGAAAGACCAGACTGGGAGGAAAACAAAAAAGGAGCAGATAAAAAGCCATTTAGAGGCTTCAAGGTATTTCCATGGTCCCCTCAGTTTCTCTGTGAGGATTGGGATTTGCATTTTATAAAAATTTAGTTTGAGAGGCTTCGTCTCAGGTTCTTTAAACCTGATTTGGGACTTCCCTGGTGGTCCAGTGGCTAAGATTCCATGCTTCCAATGCAGGGGGCCAGGGTTCGAAGCCTGGTCAGGGAACTAGATCCCGAATGCCACAATTAAGAGTTTGCATGCTGCAACTAAAGATCCTGCATGCTGCAACTAAGACCCGGTGCAGACACATACATACATATATACATAAATATCAATAAACAAACAAATATAAACACTCCTGCGGACAGCCCTCCTGCTCTCTGCATGGACTGAAGGACACTTGGCTTGAGGAGAAGTTTCTGGAGAGGCTTGGGCAGAATCAGTGGCAGCAAGGTCCAGGATGTACCTTTGGTAAGGCACCTCCTCCCAGGCTCACTGGGCAGCTGCCCTGGGAGGTGAGGGGAAGAGAGAGGGAGGCAGGAGGTGTCCGAGCTGGAGGGAAATGGCGGGGGCTTTGCAGGCTTAGAGAAGTGACTAAAGACCCTTAGGCCACATGCCACACATGTGCACTGGCTCAGTAATCATTTGCTCACGCCTTAACTCCCTGGTTGTCTGGGTATTAGCAGGAGGCTGGTGGGGAGATGGATTTTCATTGATTCAACAACATTTATTGCAAACCTACCACGTGCCAGGCCCTGTGCTAGCTGTGGGGATACAGAAGTCAAAAAGAGACATGGTCTCCATCCTCCTGAGGTTCCCAAATATTGGGCAGATAAAGAGCAGGCTGTCAACACCCCTGGTTCTGATCTGGAGACAGACATGGGTTCAGATCCTGACTCTGCCACCTTTGGCTGTGTGATTTTGGACAGCACCTTTTTTCTGAGCCACAACTTCCTCATCTGAAAAATGGGGATTGTGATAGTCCTGCCTCACAAGAGTAAATGATGCTATGATGAAGGGAGATACGGTATGTGAGGTGCTGAGTGCAGTGGCTGGCACCTAACTGCTATCCCATTACTTACAGGCTTTCCTGGAAACATAGGGAAACCTTCAAGCTCTAACCCCATGAGAAAGGAAAGAGAAATGGGAGGGGAGAAAGGATTTATGATGGCCTTTATGCAGGAAACAGAGTAGACAAGCAAAGGAGTGGTGAGCGAAGGAGAGTGGAGAGGCATGCAGGGAAGTAGGAGTGATAAAAACAGAATACAAGCCAGTCACAAAAGACCACATAGTGTATGACTCCATGTATATGAAATGTCCAAAACAGGCAAATCTATGGACACAGAAAGTAGATTAGTGGTTGTCTAAGGCTCGGGGCGGGGGGGGGGGAGCGGTGCCCTGAGAGGGACTGAGGGGATGTGGGGAGGGACTGCTAATGTGTACAGGGTTTCTTATTTGGGTGATGAAATGTTCTAATGTTGTCTAATGTTGACTGTGGTGACGGTTGCACAACTCTGTAATTATACTAAAAACTACTGAATATTATACCTTAAATCACTGAATTGTATGGTATGTGAATTACAGCTCAATAAAGCTGTTACAAAAAAAATACAGAAGTAGGAGATAGTGCCTAGAATCAAGAATCACAAGCAGTACAAGCTTTTTTGTACAGCAAAAGAAACCATAAACAAGACGAAAAGACAACCTACAGACTGAAAAAAATTATTTGCAAATGATGTGACCAACAGGGCTTAATTTCCAAAATATACAAACAGCTCATACAACTCAACAACAAAAAAGCAAAAAACCCAATTGAAAAATAGGCAGAAGACCTAAGTAGACATTTCTCCAAAGAAGACATACAGATGGCCAATAGGCAGGTGAAAAGATGCTCAACATTGCTAATTATTAGAGAAACGCAAATCAAAACTACAATGAGGTACTACCTCACATGGGTCAGAATGGCCATCATTAAAAAATCTACAAATAACAAATGCTGGAGAGGGTGTGGAGAAAAGGGAACTCTCCTACACTGTTGGTGGGAATGTAAGTTGGTGCAGCCACTATGGAAAACAGCGTGGAGATTCCTCAAAAAACTAAAAATAAAGTCACCATATGATCCAGCAATCCCACTCCTGGGCATATATCTGGACAAAATTCTAATGCAAAAAGATACATGCACCCCAGTGTTCACCGCAGCACTATTTACAACAGCCAAGACATGGAAACAACCTAAGTGTCCACTGACAGATGAATGGATAAAGATGTGGTGTATATATATATGTATATATACATATATACACACACACAATGGAATACTACTGAGCCATAAGAAAAGAATGAAATAATGCCATTTGCAGCAACATGGATGGACCTAGAGATTATCATACTAAGTGAAGTAAGTCAGAAAGAGAAAGACGAATACCATATATATCACTTATATGTGGAATCTAAAATATGACACAAATCTACGAAACAGAAACAGACTCACAGAGAGAACCAACATGGTTGCTAAGGGGGAGAGGGGGGTCGGGGAGAGAAGGATTGGGAGTTTGGGATTAGCAGATGCAAACTATTATATATAAGATGGATAAACAAGGTCCTACTGTATAGCACAGGGAACTATATTCAATATCTGTGATAAACCATAATGGAAAAGAATATGAAAAAGAATATATATATGTGTACAACTGAATCAATTTGCTGTACAGCAGAAATTAACACAACATTGTAAATCAACTATACTTCAAAAAAAAAAAAGGATTATAAGTAGGCAAAAGGACACCAGGTCCACTCACCTCAACCTTCAGGCCCGCCTGGAAGCTGATGCCATCAGGGATGGTCGTCTGGAATTCGGCAATGGTGTAATACTCTTCCTCCACTTGGGGTGGGATGGGAGGCTTGGGCAGGTTGAGACCTCGAGGCTGGTACGATTAAACACAGTGTTAAATTCCATATACGTCCATTCCCGTGGCACTGAATGGGGGGGGCGCAGGGACTGGGGCACACGATCACCTTCGAGGGGCGCTGGTGGACCCATCTGGATTCTAGGGCAAAACAAAGAGGACCACGCAGATCACTGTTTTCTAGATAGGTCACTGGCCATTCAGCTTTAGGGCAATGAGAAAAAAACAAGACATTTGCCTATAATCATGAAAAGTTAGGGCAAGACAATATTCTCTGAACTTAAGAGGCAACAAGGGTTGTGAAATGAACACAGGTTTGTAAGTCAGACATACTGGTGTGACTTTGGGCAAATCCCTTCCCCTCCTGGAGGCCTCAGTTTTATCTTCTGTAGAATGGGGATAATAACAGGATCTACCTGGTGGGGTCACCGAGGGCATTTGATGAGTTCATGTAGTGAAACACCAGCACGCTGCCTGGCACCCAAAAGGTGCTCAATAAATGGCAGACATTAAAAAAAGAAGGCCTATTTTCAAATTATTGCTTAGAAAGGTATCTAAGAATTAAATATGGAATATGAAAGTAGAATATCAGAATGGCATCACAAGTGAAACGGGTGCCTCATCCCACTTCAGTGTCAAGTTACTTTATTTGAAAAGACTCATCTAAGATAAAGTAGAGTGGGCTCAGGAAGCAGAAAGCCCAGCCTGAGGCCTCTCACAAAGCCATGGGCAAACTGTTTGATTTCCCTGGACCTCAGTCTTTCCACCTGTCAATGGGATTAGCTTCACAAGGCTGCTGTGTGGACAGGAAAGAGTGCATCCTTTGAAAGGGCGAGTTGCGTGCACGGGGCCAGTCTCAGGTCAGGGGCTGGCTTCCGAGCTGCAAGGGTCCACTTACTATGGTCATATCCCGGCGAGGAGGGGGTCTCTGCCTCATCTTGGGTGATCCTATAAAGAGATGAGATCTTGTTTCACACACAACAGATAAAATTCCTGAGGTGGACACCAGGAGAGATCTATTCTCTCTGGCAGGAGATAAGGCATCACATTCTGCACAGGCATCAGTGAACAGCTGCAACCCTTCCTGTGAGAAAAGCCGGACCAGGAAGGGGTCACTCACACTGGGGTCAGGACTCTCTGTCAATGAGGGGATGGTGCCTAGTCCTGGAGGGACAGAAAGCTTTCCAGGAAAGGCAACAAGTGTAGGCTTCAGAATAACACAGAGGGGGGAGGCAATGTTATATGACTTTGAGCCCCATGGCCCTCTTCTGGAGAGAGGGGATAATGCCTGCCTCCTGGAGACAGTGATGGAGATGAAAGTCAACAATACAGGAGAGGCTCTTGGCATGTGCCCAGCACGCAATTAATGTTACTGCCCCTGGCTTTGTGCTCTGGAGCAAACCCAAATTAAACAATGCAAAAACAGAGCCAAACTTGGACTGATGACTTTAGGGGTTTTTACTCTAGAGTTGGGCTGTCCCCGCTCTGGATCTCAGGATCAAGAGGACAACTCTGCAGCGGTCCAAGGCTCCTGGCTAAAGGCAGAACATTAAGGAAGGCAGCCCACATGCTGCCAGAGCTGGTTTAGCATGGGTCTACACAGAGGTGTAGTTTGTCAGTTGGGGTGTAGAGGAGACTGCTAAACTCTTAAATACCCGTTTCTCCTGTCTTCTGTTAGAATTAATAGCAACAAGGTTTTAGCCAGACATGACTGCCTACATAGAGACTACATTTCCTGGACTCCCTTGCAGCTAGGTGTTGCTATGTGACTTAAGTTCTGGCCAATGGGATGTGAGAGAGTATCAAGTCTGTAGCTCCTGAGTCTAGTCTTCCACTTCTCCCTGTCTTGTTTTCACTGGCTGAACTAGTGGTGAGCCACCAGGAGGATGATGCAACACAAGACAGATGCAGCATAATAAGACTCTGGAATGGACAGAGCTGCCACAGCAGCTTTGGACATATACTTGGACTGTGCGGTGAGAAAGAAACATCTAAATTACTTGAACCATTGTTACTGGGTCTATGTGTGTGGTGGGGGAGTGGGGAGTCTTTACTTGAGCATGTAAACCTATAACCTAATAGAGACACGGGGTTTCAGATTTTCACTTGCTCCTCTAGTATTAATGGGAATCCTCCTATGTTCCTGGCCATGACAGGTTCCCACCATGGCATATCAGTGTTTCCTAAGAGAGACTAAGAAGAACCCAGAGACTCAAGAAGTTCACTGATCATAAGAGCCACTTCAAACAGCTAGAGAAGCCCAGCGAGGGGCAAGTGACTTCATTCTTGCAGCTAGTTTTTAGTCCTCTCCCAACAGACAGATTCCTTCTGCCCTGCAAAGGGTAGCATGCTTGAGGCTGGCATCCTGGCTATGCAGCAGAAAACAATAATGAACCTACTCTCAGGTGTTCTGGGAACATTAAATGGTAAAATACGAGGGTGAGTCAAAAATTATCCACGCTCTGGTTATATTAAAACTTCTGTTGGCTGCACTGTCTTATCAGCACTTGCCGGTAAAGGCTACTGTCTCCCCAGTCACTGCTGTGCAGGTGTGAACGTGTTACATCAGTTCATTTGTAACTGTGGTGTGAGCAAAAACGGATGCCCCACTTGTGATTTGCAGGAAAGAAGAGCAGCGTGCAGTGATTCATTTTTTGTGGTCTGAGAGTGTACCTGGTGCCGTTATTTATTGAAGACTTTGTGTGCAGTAGGGAGAGTGTTTTGTCGCAAAGAAGTGTGTATGCATGGATAGAGAAGTTCAAGGAAGGTCACACAAGTGTTAGCCATCAAGAAGGAGCCAGACTCCCATTCACATGAAGACGTGAAGACAGTGGTACATTTGTGGCTCACAGCTCAGCCTAAAACATTTTTTAATGAGGGAATACGAAAGCTTGTTGACAAGTGGACAAAGTGCATTGAAAAGCAAGGAGATTATGTCGAAAAATGATGTATCTGTCTTTTCTCAAAGTTAATTAGAATAAATTCTACAGCCAGAGTGCAGATAAATTTTGACTCAGCGTCGTATATACAAGGAAGCTTTGCAAAGCAACATGAGTAAAGAACTATCTTTGGAGTACAGCCAACACAGGGTATACTTTTTCTTCCCCTGGCTCAGAGAGAGCACTGGCACGTGAGTCAGAGGGACCCGGGTTCAAGTCCCAGCTTCACTGTTCACTAGCTGGGTGGCCATGGACAAACCACGTCATCTCTCTGGTTCCTAATCTGTAAAACAAAAGGAGTAGATCCTTCGAAGGTTTGTACGAGGAGTCAGTGAGACTGATTATAAGATTCCTGGCACATAGCAGGGGCTTGAGAAACAGGAGCTCTGGTGATCATCATGAGACAGTGGAAAAAACATGGTTTGAGTAGGAAAGCCACGTCTCTCCACTCAGGTTCTGCAACTTGCTAGCTGAAAGCTCTGGAACAAGTGACCTGGGGTTGGTGAGCCTGTTTTATCTACAGGATGCTGGGCAGCAGGACTGCCATGAGGATGAGAGACACCATGTGAGGAGCTCTGGCCACAGAGCCTGGCACGCAGTAGGTGCCCAGCTGCCAGGAGCTTGGGTGGGCACCACTTACTTTGCTTGATGTCACCATCGGGTGCTGGGCGGCCTTCGAACCGGCCGTCCCTCTGGTTGTTGAGCAGCTCCTTCTCCCGGCCCACTGAGTTCTGCTGCCGGGAGACGCCGTCCAGCTCGAGGACGCCCGTGTGGGCAGGTGAGCCAAGGCCCAGCTTTGGGGGTAAGGGCTCCCCGCTGCTCTTCTTTAGGTAGGAGGCTGGGGCCCAGCCCTCTTTGCCCTGGTACCTGGGAGGAGGCGGAAGGATGCTGGTCAGGCTGCTCTGCCAGGCACGTGGGAAGAAGCTGTGCTCCGACTGTGAATCCCACTTCGGGTCCCAGATGGCAGGAATGGTGGACCACAACTGCCCAGGGCCAGAGGCCGGCACACCGCTTGCTGCCTTCTGATGAAGCCTAAGCCCTCAGCTGGGCCTCCAAATCTGGCCTCTCCTTGCCTTCCCAGACTCGGCTCTCACGGGAACCCCCATGTCCCACCCACCCCACACAGCGTGCAGTCTCCCAAACGCTCCCGCATCTTTCACCTCCGTGCCCCAGGCCCCTGCTCTTGGAGACCCTCTGCCTGGAAAGCCCATTCTCTTCCGTGCTCCTCTTTCCCAGCTCTGCTCAATCCCTTGCCCCCTCTCAAGCCTTTCCCGAGCCTCCCTCCACAGTGCTGCCCCATCCCCTGCACACCCCACACTCCCAGCACCTATAACACACAGCAACACATGGCTGTGACGGTCCTGTCTCCCCACTTGGAACTCGAGCTCTGGGGGCGGAGATCACGGATGACTCATCTCTGTGTGTGCGGGGCCTCGCTCCCAGGGAGTGGAATGACGAAAAAAGGGGACAAGTCGACAAACTGCCAACGGACCTGCAAGCGTGAGCGGCCACAAAGCTCTGCTACACTCGCTGTCCTGATACAGTTATCACTGCGGTGACAGTGACGATATCTGACACGTACTGGGCAACTACTCCCCGCCAGGCCTCTTCTAAGCACTTTCTAGCTACCGATATATCTGATCCGTCCAACCTGGGGGGAGGCAGAGATGGATTCAGACCGAGACAGCTGGCACCCGTCTGTGCTGCTCTGCGGCCTCCTCCCAGCAGCCCCAGCTCCTGGCACAAAGCCTGGCACAGGCGGGGTGGGCTCCAGTCATGTTGCTTAACACTGGGGTCCCCAACCCCTGGTACCGGCTGTGGCCTGTTAGGACCCGGGCCACACAGCAGGAGCTGAGCGTTGGGCGAGGGAGCTGAGCGGCGGGCGAGGGAGCTGAGCGGCGGGCGAGGGAGTGGAGCTTCGTCTGTGTTTACAGCCGCTCCTCATCGCTCCCACGGCTGCCTGAGCTCCGCTTCCTGTCAGCATCATGGTGAGTTGTATAATTATTTCATTATGTATTACAATGTAATAATCATAGAAATAAAGTGCACAATAAACATAATGCACTTGAATCATCCCAAAACCATTCCCCCACCTCCGGTCTGTGGAAAAATTGTCTTCCACGAAACCAGTCCCTGGTGCCAAAAAAGGTTGGGAACTGCTGGCTTAACAAGTAGATTAAACACATGTTCAGATGGGAATGAAGCAGGCCGGGGGCTGGTTCCAGGGTTACCAAGGGTCAGTGAACTTTGGAGTAACTGCAACCTTGACAGACCAGCTCACTGAACTCCAAAGGGAAGTGAACAATACAACGATCATTTAATTCTCTGCGCTGTGGAACTGGGCTGCACAGCAGGACCAGAGGTGCTGATCGGGATCACAGGTGTGCTGGACCCAGCTCCCACCGCTCGTGAGAGCCAACCGTTCATCTCTCTTCCCAACTTGGCATCTAAGTGACATCACAGCGGGAGCCTGAAATCCGCCACGGCGGGACTATTTACACCACAGAAATTGGCAAATGCCACAACTCAAGAGCATTTTTCCCTTGGAGAGCTGGCTGTTAAACATTTGCTGGCATCCCACTGGTCCAAACCACAAAACACATGCCCACCCCTTGGGGGTCTACATCTAACGGACTGGAGATGCTACATGGCAGGGTCACGTCTCTCATCAAGAATCACTCTAAGAACTAAACAGCACTGCATTTCAATGAAAAAAAAAAGTCCTTTATAACTGGAAGCAAACTTAAAAAGAGGCAGCAATCTGCAGAGTTTGGTGTCTATCAATCTTAAAATATCCTCTGAGAAGGACTAAATCTCGTGTTCATTGGAAAACACCAGGCTACACACAATCCAGGCATCACTAGGAGACAGTTCAGCGTTTGGGGGCACAAGGCCATATGGAGAGAGGCAACCCATGCCGTGCTGAGTGGGCTCTTGGGTCAGGTTCAAAACCTGGCTCTGTCACTTTCTAGTTTCAGGCAAACCTTCCGATGACAGCTGCAACATCCACTGCAACCTCACGAGGGACCCTGAGCTCATTCAAGCCCCCTGAATTCCAGAGCCACTAAGTTTGGGGATAATTTGCTATACAGCAAGATCACAAATACACTCAAGGTATGTGAGCTATCATCGCCATTGCTCCGGCTTCAAACCTCCGTGCTGAGGAAGTCTCCCTGACTCCTGGGCCGAGGAGCCCTTTTCTGTGCTCCAAAGTCCCCTGTGCAGCCCTCCTACACTCCTCTCACCGCCCTGCCCTGTACTCGCGTCCGAGTCTGTCTTCTGTGCCTGTAGGTGTGAACTACTGTGACTTTCTCACTGTTGACTCCCCAACTTTCAGTACAGGGCTTGGCCCAAAATAGATTTTGGTGTAGGTTTGCTGAATGAGTGAAGCATCACACACTCAGCCCCATGGGAGTGGTCCCAATGTCCTGCCTCACATCATGGCACAGAAAAGAGGAAGCAGGGACCTCAGGCTTCTTCTCTTGCCCTAATTTCCTGAGGTTGCAGCCTGCCCACCAGGGTAACCGAGAGGGAGTTCCCAGGACTTTCATTACTAAAACTGGGAAAGTCCCAAGCAGAGCAGGACGAGTTGGCCACCTTACCGACCTATGAGCTTTTGATTCCATCACACAGGTGAAAGAGCTGTGACAAAGTGCTTGAAAAGCTGGTCTCCACTGGACTCTGAGAGATGACGGCAAATGATGAGCTTTAGGATGGGCTACAGTCCATCTAGTGTTATGCATTCTGTTGCTCTCAGAGAGGGGCTGGAGTGGGAAATCACTCACATAGGGCAGCTTCAGCCTCCAGTTACTCATTATGAGACACATCTGGAGGTGGAGACCAGTCTTGCTCAATCTGGTTACTGCATGGTTCAGTGTGTTTAGAGACGGTTTTGCTTATTACAGATTTTTAGAGAAGGATATGGGTAGGGAAGGAAGCCAAACAGCACAGAGGAGAAGCGCCCTTTCATGGCTCAGGCTGAAACCTCACCTCCTCTGCAATCACTTACAGACATCTGTGCAGCTGGAGCCTACATGACCTGAAACCCACCCAGCTGCAGAGGGTACCTGATCTTCCACCAGCCTTCCAGGTTTTTCTGCAGGACCTCCACCACGGCTCCTCTCTCCAGGTTCATTTCATCTTGGTCACGAGCTGTGTATGGGTAAATGACTGTGTACTTCTCCTCTGTGGGGACAAAGAGATGTTGGGGTAACTCAAGGACACTATAAGCCCCGGAACGTTGACAGCCAAGGCTGTCATCAGAGGGATACCCTGTAGGGAAGGATTTCCTCCGGAGACTTCTGTGCACCATCCCCATCCCCACTCCCCTGTCCCCGGCCCCCAGTAAGTGACCCTCACTTAGCTCTGGGTGACCCTGTGCAAACAGCAACAAGACACAGGACAAATGGTAGGTCAGCTTCTCTGAAATCCCTCAGCACCATACATTCACACTCACCTTCCTCAACTCTGCCTCGAGGTCACTTTCTTTGACCTTGCCTTATGTAATACCCAGACCCATGGCACCCTCATCCCCCTCAACCAGGTTTATTTTTCCCCCTTACCAGGAATTACCTTCTGACATACCAGATAATTTACTTATCTATTATATTTCATGTCTGTTTCCCCTGCTAGAATAAGAGCTCCAGGAAGGCAGGGATTTGAGTCTGTCTTGTTCATTCCTCTGTCTCTAGCACTGGGCACGGTGCAGGGAATATTTAGGAACTCTTTAGCAAAACAGTCAATGTTTAGGAAATGAACAAGTCCCGGAGGCCTGGTGGCAATCACCTTGCTCCTGCTGGGTGGGGGGTGGGGCAGGGGTGGGTGCGGGCAGGTGTTAAACCTTCTGTGGCTCCTCTGCAGCTCTTGTTGGTGGAGTGTTCAGGGACAAGCCGGATCTGGCAGCATATGGTCTGGGGCTGAATTACTACCAAGGAGGAGACAGCTAGCGTCGTTCATTACTTAGCTGGTAGCCGATCTCCGTTTTTCATTATTGTCAAGCTCCTGGATCCAACCATGCCTGAAGCTTCCTTTTATTTTTAAAAATTAATTTTTTAAATTTTAGATATAATTGACTTCTAACACTGTATTAGTTTTAAGTGTCCAATATAATGACCTGAGATATATATCACGAAATGACTGCCTGCTTCTGTTTTCATTAACGTCACTGGGGTGCTTTCCATCCCACTCTCAGTGGTTCCCTGCTCCTACCCCCAAAGCCAAGAGAGCTGCCTCCAGCTGTGTCCCTCCCACAGCAGCACTGCACCACTACTCCCCTGCAGGACCCTGCTGGAAGGGTTGTTCATTGTCACATTCAGGTAGAGCCCTCCAGAGAGCAAGAGCATAGCTCCCATCCCCAACACTGTCAGCAGTGACTGCTGAGACAGATAACAGATGAGTGTCCCAGGCGAGCCAGTGAGGATAGGAGAGGGCTTTCCTGTTTTGGTTACATTCCAGCCCCCAGGGAGGGACTGAGGCAGCTGTGGGCTGATGTTGATGGTTAAGTGTGTCGGGGCTGCCTCTCTCTCTCTCTGGGAAAACACCACAGGCTGTCTGTGGCCTGCCCAGCTGGTGCAGAGGGAGACAGAAAACACACAGGGTGTTTATTTATTGATCTAGCCCCCTGACCTGCTCTGTGGGGGCTGAGCTGACGCAAGCTGCACACATCCTGTGTACAGCAGAGTCAGCTGTTCTCCCCACTCATGGATGCAGGCTGGGGTGTGGGTGCTGTGAGGGGTGCTGGGGGTAAATCAGCCCCGTGGATGCACAGAAGTTCTGCCTGGCCAGCTGAGAAGGGGCACTGCCTGGGTCCTGGGCTAAATACAGTCAGTACCACAGGCCCTGGACTCCTGGGGATTCTCTAGCACCCAGAGGCCCCCTCTGGGCTCCATAGGATGCTCAGTGATCCCTAACAAAGGGGGGTGGGAGACCTGTAGACTGCATGATGGGTAACACTGCCTGCTCACCATCTATCCGCCCTTCCTCTGGTGGCACTGCCAGCCTCCAGCCACATGTTTGGGTGAGGCTGACCTCGCCATCACCCAGAGCGATGAGGAAGGTGCAGAACCCTGGCCTGGCCAAAGTGACTGGCCACTGGGATCAGTTTTGGCATGGCATATGACCCAACTGGGCCAGCTGGAACCAATCCTGGGATTATACTGAAGCATTTTCTTTGGTGGGTGTCCCTGCAGGGTGCCTGAAACTACTGTCGCCATGAGAGAATGGCTCTGACAAGGTGGAGAAAAGGAGCAGAGGGGTGGTGAGAGTGTCCAGGTGGCAAGGACAGGTAGAAAGGGAAGGCTGCCTGCCAGGGCAGTAAACAAAGAATGTTGCCCGCCGTCAAGCTGTCAGCCAACTGCAGCCACCCCAACAGTGCACCCCGAGGGGAATTCGGGATGGATAAAAAGAGGACGCGTTCTGCACTCTGGACAGTTAACATGCATATTTAAGGAATAATTGCGATGAGTCCAGATTCTTGCCTCTTCCCATTCATAGAAAAGCACTCACATCATTAACGTGTTTGTTTTTTGGGATGAGCAGTAATCTTTTGATGCCAGACTGTTTTGTTCCAGCCCCAAATCCCGGCTTCTCCCTCACCTCCTTGGAGCAGTTCCCGAGAGCTATCTGAGAGGCTGTCTCCCAGGCTGCAGTGCTCAGTCAGTAAGGTGCCTGACTAAGACGTAACTCACAACCTTTAGGTTGTGCATTTTTCCTCAGCTGACAGATGTTTTCAAGGTCCTGGATCCAGCCGCGCTAGAAGGGGACCCTGTCCTAGGGTTTTCAGTGATATGAGTCAATAAGCTTCCCTTTTGCTTAAGCTGGTTTGACATGGGATTCTTTTTCCTTGCACTGAAATGAGCCTGATGAAGGGAAAGGTCACTGGCTCAGCATTATGGAGGCCCCCAGGCATCATTTTTTAACCTGGAAAATTTTAGGGCCCCAGGCGGACAAACACCCCAGGCTCCCTCCTCCCGAACCTACATGCCAACACACACATGGTACAGACCAGATCACCGTTTCTCACATGCAACAGGCACGGGAAGCCCCAGGGCATGCAGATGCAGGGACCCGGTTCCGAACACCGAACGGGGAGGAAAACTCTGAGGTAGGCACCTTGACGCCAGCTGATGGCATACAAGTCCCCCAGGGTCCGGCGGCGGCCCGTGGGCTGCGGCAGAGACCAGTACCTCCATGAGACTGGACAGGCAGCATGTGGAGGTGAAGGGCAGAAGGCAGAGGTGAGAAGAAAGCACTTCCAGTGTCTCGAGGCAAAGGTGGCACCGAGCACGTGCTCCCACTGAGGAGCAATTATTTCTGAGTCTATGCCAAGCCCCAGGTATCTCAGAAGGACCGAATTCCTCAATATTAACCTTGAACTTGCGTGAAGAGCCACCCAGTAGACACAGTGCTATTCCCAGCATGATCATAAAGAGGACTAAGAGAAGCCCTCAGGGCAGGGGGAAAGAATGCACACACCCGTAGGAAAATGAGGTCTCTCTCCCATCTTCTAGCTGAGTGACCCCGGGCAAGTGTCTCTACCTTTCTGAGCTTGTATTCTGATCTGTAAAATGGGGATAATAATTAGTCCCTTACAGAGACATGCCCTGTGGTGGGCATCATTCACTGTCTAAGGGAGCTATAGTTTCCATGCAGTACACCGCGACCCCTTAACCTGAGTTGATTTTTGCACTTTCTCCTCATTAGCCCCGCCCCTTGAGCCTGGTGGGTCCCACAAACACAGAGTAAAACAAAAGGCATTTTCCTCTGCGGGTGCTGGCTGCAATAAGCTAAATGCTAAACCACACATGCACTTTTTTTTTTTTGGCTAACCTTGAGCATAGAAATATCCCTTCTCCTCACACTCTTTTCTGTTAAATACATACTCAAGTGGCTTTGTGTTTTCTAAAAACAGACAACTAAAAGCCCCAAATATTCAACCCTAGGTAAGGCATAGCTCTATGATAATAACTGTTCCTAGTTATTTATTGCTTTAGGTTCTTTGCCAAGTGCTTTGCATGTGGGCTCTCATTTAATTAAAAAAAAAAATCCCATGACGTAGATATCATCACTTCCATTTTTAGAGGAGGTGGCTGAGGCATTAGAAAGGTTAAGTTGCTGGCCCAAGATCACTCAGCCAGTAAGTGGTACAAATTCAAATTCAGTGGTGAGAGTCAAATTCATGTCTGACTCCAAAACCCTTCTGTTTATTAGCTAAAGTAAACTCATACTCTAGATTTAGGAATGCTTCTGGGGGGAAAGGGGAGTTGACTGGGCCTTGGGATTTCTGACACAGCGGGAACCATGCTTTAGGATACCTATAGGGAAAGTTCTGTGGGAAACAAGTGTGTATGGGTGAGTGGAGAGGGTCAGCTCTGATCCTGATAACCAGGCAGGGCCGTTAAACCAACACAGAAAGCAGAAAAAGCGGAGATCTTTATGGATGGCTTCAGATGTCTTGTAGATGAGCTGGAAGCAGCCCCAGCACCTTGGCCATCAGAATAATCCAAGGGAGGAGGAGTGAGGTGCTGACAACGAGCTGGCTGGGCTCCCTGAGGTCCCATGGAGGTATTGGGCCCCAGCTCCAGCCAGGCTCCCCTGGGATGGCTCCCCAAGGCCCTTAAGAAAGGGCGAGCTTACCCTGCCCCAAGCCCAGGGCCTGGCTTCATGTGCACAGGCTACAGCGCCTGAGCCAGTGAGCCGCTGAGACTGGGAGGCAGAGGCTGAAGGGAAGGGACTGGGTGAAGAGGCCCCCACGGGGGTGATGGCCAGCAGCACAGGAGTTCCAGCAAGCCCGAGGCCCCGGCTCCTTCCTACCTTCTTCCGGCTGCAGGGAAACCTCGTCCTGCACACCGTCCTGCCCTTCGAGGCAGGTGGCGGGGACCCAGCCTTGCTCTTCCGCGGTGCTGACGAACCACCAGCCTGGGAAAACGAGAGCGCAGACTGATGTCAGTTGGGTCAGGTGTGAGGCCCGGGCATCAGAATATAATAACAGATTCAGCCCCTACATGAGTCAGCGCTCAGGGTAAGGCTGAAAAGTCACCGTCTTCTTAGTGGAACACAACCCGCTCTTGAACCTGGGACAGGGCTGCGGAGGGGAGTCAGGGGTGGGGGTGGGGAGAGAAGTGGTCCTAAAGGATGAGGGTAAAGACCGTAGCTACCTTCACTAAGGTGTGCAAGGCACTAATTATTTTACCTGCATTATCTTACGTCGTCTTCACATTATCATCCGCACCACACAGACAAGGACATTGAGGGTCCAAGCGGTAAGACCTGTCCAAGCTCACACGGCTTATGGCTGAGCTGGGACCCACACCCAGGGCTCTCTGACCTTGAAACCACTGCCCGGATAACTTATCTAAGACACTGATTTTGCATCTGTTCATGTCAAGGTAAATGTGGCTGCAGATGTAACAGTCAGAGAGGCTGCTCCCTCAGACTCAGGCCCTCCCTCTGTAGAGAAAGGGCTCTCACGGAGCCTGCGGGAGGCCGAGTAACGAGTCACATGGCAAAGAGTTAGAATGGAGGTTGCAGACGGGATTCAGGCTGCTTTTCAGCTGAACTAATAGGAGGTTATCCTGGCTCCCCTGGGTGGGCCCAATGGAATCACAACTGAGGCAGAAGGAGAGTCAGGGGGATTTGGGTAAGGAAGAAAGGCCCTGGGAGGGGCAACACTGCCGGCTCCGCACACAGACGGGGCCACGAGTCAAGGGATGGAATCCTATCCAGAACCTGCAGAAGAGGGCGCAGCCCCGACAGTGCCTTTATCTTAGTCCAGTGGGACCCACTGTGGACTTCTAACCTCTAGAACCATATGATGATAAATTTGCGTTGTCACTAAGTTTGTGGTAATTTATGATGGCAGCCATAGGAAATTAACACAGGGCCCAACTGGCTCTGCACAGCACAAACAGAAAAATAGGATCCACTCCCCAAGATCGCAAACCTCCAGGCCCTGGAGACCCCAAAGGAGAAAAGAAGGAAGGAGCAGACTCTGAACTAGCCTCCTGGTCTTTGCTTTTGAGCTCCCTGAAGTAGAAGCCACCTTTTGCTTTACTGGACTGGGTGCACCTTTTAAAATACACATTTTGGTGGCTGGGAAGTGTGTGTGTGTGTGTGTGTGTGTGTGTGTGTGTGAGATAAATGGGGTTGGTAAACCTGTGGAAAATCAGAAAATATGCCATACAGGCCTTCCTAAGGAGTCCTATTTGTGGGTATCTCTGTGGGGTTAAGGAACGTGTCACAACAGCAAGGACAGCAAAGACGTGCCAGACTGTCTCAGTGCTTCACGTCTACTGCTGACTGGCTGGGTCGTCACAGCAGCCTGTGAGTTGCGTTCTATTACTGCCCCATTTTACAGATGGGGAAGCCGAGCTCAGAGAGGGGCAGTGACTTGACCAAGGTCCCAAAGAAAGCGGCAGAGCTCGGATTCAGACCCAGGCCGTCTGGCTTCGCAGCCTCAGCTCTTCACTACCGGCACTAAGGCCTCATGCATTGTGGGAGGGAGAGTAGACTGGTTTGGCCACAGTTTGGAAGCAGGTCATTTGGCTGTATCTTAACATTTAAAGTATATGTATCTTACGGTCCAGCAGTCTTCTGTATCTAACCTAAGGAAATACTCACCAGTGTGCACACAGATATACTGTTCATACTAGAGGAAGGTAGGGCTTATAGTATGCCAGGTTTTCAAACAGTATGCAGATGTTAAAAGAATAAGAAGAGTTAATGTTGACTTAAGGAAAAGCATGTTGCAGGTCAAAATGTATAGAATGATACACCACTGGGGTTAAAAAACCTATAAAATTATATATACATGTGTGAAATATCTGTACGCACGTGTGTACATATAGTTATATACATGTACATGTGTGCACATATATGTATACATACACATGTGTACAAATGTGTACACTCTGTGTACATACATATATACCTGTACACATATCTGTACACACACATATACACATACTTATACACATGTGTGTGTACAATTATCAAGAAGCGTTCACCCCAAACTGAAAGAAGGGCCATCTGGGTTTGGAAAGGGGACTAGGCATGAAGCTAGTGGAAAAAGATAGATTTTAACTTATCATTAATGTTTCAAGAAGAATGTATGCATATATTACTTGGGTAAGTAAAATGTAATTAAAAACAAATGTTGAGGGGACTTCCCTGGTGGTCCAGTGGTTAAGAATCCACCTTCCAATGCAGAGGATGCAGGTTCGATCCCTGGTCGGCGAACTAGGAATCCACATGCTGTGGGGCAACTAAGCTGGCATACTCTAGAGCCCACATGCCGCAACTAAAGAGCCTGTGGGCCACAACTACTGAGCACATGGGCTCTAGAGCCCACATACCACAAGGAGAGAGCCTGCGGGCCACAACTACTGAGTGCATGTACTCTAGAGCCCACACGCCACAATGAGAGAGCCTGTGGGCCACAACTACTGAGCACATGTGCTCTAGAGCCCACATTACTAGAGAGAAGCCCGTAAGCTACAACAACAATCTCGCATGCTACAACTAAGAACCGACACAGCCAAATAAATAAATTAAAAAAAGGGGGTGGGAGCTCCCTTCTTCAGCCCCCACAGAGCATCCCGGTCACACCCACAAACTGCCTATACTCACTTCCAGGAATTAGAACGTCACATGGCCTTGGGGCCAGTTGGAATTGGTTAGGAATTCCAGCTCGGCAACCTGTCATAAGATCTTGGGTGAGTGACCGAGTCACTTGGAGTCTTGGTGTCTTCAGCTGTGAAACAGGAATAACAGCTGCTGTGTTGAGTAACTGAGGAGTTTTGGTTGGCTAACGCTCGTCTCCTGATGAATGGGAACATGCTCCAGAGGCCGCTGGAAACGATCTTCCCCCTGTTTGCTGGACCTTAACCAGCCACTGGGGTATCACAGAGACCGGCCCACTAGCATCACCAGCCAATGTCACACTTTAGCCACAGCAAAGCCAGCAGGGGTTTATGCCACTTTTTCCTGGAGAGGATCCACTCATCCCCTGCTCCTTGCTCTCTGTCTTCAATAGTACCAATGCCCTATTGTGGCTAAAGAAGGCAAAAGGGAAGGAAACTCACAGTTTTGAGCATTTACGGTCTGCCACACACAGGCTTAGGCACTCTCTAGGTACTGCCTCATATAAGCCTTGAAACATCCCCCTTGATGAAGCAACCTGGATGGCTGTGAAATGCGGAGTTGAGGTGGAAACGCAGGCCAAGTGTCGCAATCACATCACATTCTGTTCCGGCCAGTGTACAGGCAGACCTTATTTTACTGTGCTTTGCTTTATTGCACTTCAGGGATATGTGTTTTTTACAAATTGGAGGTTTGTAGCAACCCTGCATCGAGCAAGTCTATTGGTGTAATTTTTCCTGTAGCATTTGCTCACTTGGTGTCTCTGTGTCACGTTTTGGTAATTCTCTCAATATTTCAACCTTTTTCATTCTTCTTATACTTGTTACAGTGAGCAGTGATCTTTGACGTTTCTACTGCAAAAAGATTACGTCTCGCTGGAGGCTCAGATGATGGTTAGCATTTTTTTTAGCAATAAAGTACTTTTAAATTAAGGTATGTACATTGTTTTCTGTTTTTTTTTGACATAAAGCTATTGCATACTTAATAGACGACAGTATAATATAAACATAGCTTTTTTTTGCACTGGTAAACCAAAAAATTCATGTGACTCGCTTTATTGCGGTGGTCTGGAACCAAACACGCAGTATCTCCTAGGTCTGCCTGCATGTGATGGCCGGTGGGCTGGGGCAGTGTGTCCATGCCACCAGAGCCCACAGCTGACAGAAGCTGCACGAGGACTCCTATGGGAGCCAAAGGCAAATCAACAGGGCAAATTTCCAGTGGAATGCTGGACTGTGTCTCCAAGTGCTTTGAAACCAGAAGGAATGTTCATAAAATGTGAATCTCAGGACAAGCCGGTAACATGTGACCCAACAGGATGCTGGTGAGCTGTGGCCAGGCGGGGTACTCAAGCACTGTGATCAAACAGGGCAGGGCCAGCTCTCTCGGAGGCCATCCACCAGATCCATGGAAACTGACCAGCCTGGATTGGCTATTTCAGTTTCTGCACTCCCAAGTGTTTCCTGTCCCAGAGGCTTGGTGACAGTGGAGGGGGGAAGGGAGGTGGTCTAGGTCCCCTACCTGACTCGTTCTTCTCGATGATGTCCACCACTTGCCCCACGCTGAGGCTGATCTCTGAGCTCTCCTGCTTCTGGTAGTCTGCCACCACCACATACTGCTCCAGGACCATGGGGTCCACTGCGGTCAGGTCACCCCCTGGGGATACAAGATGCCATCACACCACACATGTGTGAAGGAACAGGAGCCAGGGGGTAGGGTGGGTCAGGAGGACATTCCAAACAGAGAAAGAAGCTGTGACAGGGTTTGTCTCAGGGTCACCTCATCCACTGATTCTTTCATTCATTTGCTCAACCACCAAAATTTACCAAGTGCCTGTCCTTGCACATGCACTGTGCTAGGCACTGAGGGTTCAGAGTTGATTAAGATATGCTACATGCCCTGAAGAAGCTGACAGCCTAGTGGGAAAGTTCATTCATTCATATCTATCCACGCATTCATCCATCTGCCATTACTCACCCATCATTGTCCACCCAACTAAACACCGTTCATCACCCATCCAACCAAACACCCACCCGTCTGTTCATCCATTGGCATCCATCCATCCATCCATCCACCCATCCAAAAATCATTCATCTACTAAACTGAAAGAAACAGACATGACTCCCAGCCTCAAGTAGCTCAGTCTAGTTGGGGAGAGAGACACACACACACGTATATATGATCACTAAGTATACAGGATAATACTAGTTTCTGATTGACGCATTGCTGGAAACAACCAGAACGCCAGACAAGGAATGAGCGGGAAAAGGATGCTACATTAAGTGGAGCAGTCAGCAAGACCCCTCTAAGGAGGTGACATAAAACAATGAGCTCTGCGGCAAGGAGGCATGAGGAGTGGAGTGCTGCAGGCAGACTGTGGGACGGGGAAGGGCCTGGAGCCGTCTAGGAACTGGAAGGAGGTGGCTGGAGTCCAGGAGTGAGAAGGCAGTCCCGTGTGAGATCACCCTGGCAGCCATGGGCCAGAGCAGGCAGGCCATGCTGGGCCAAGGGAAGAAGGGTGGATTTCTTTAAACCTTGAAGTAGAAGCCACTAAAGGGCTTTAAGAAGGGAATGACAAGATTTATATCTTTAAAAAGACAATTCTGGCTGCCACATGGAGACTGAATTAGAGCCTGGCAAGAAAAAAGCAGGAGACCAGATGGAGGATGTGGTGTTTGCAGACAAGAGAGGATGGTGGCTTTGGACCAGGGCAGGGGCATTTGGGGAGAGGCGCCCCTGGGGAGGCCATGTCCATAGGGTACAGTGCTGTGCGGCCCTGGTTAAGTACTAAGACATATCTTGTTAAGTACTTAAGTACTAAGACATATCTGATAAATAAATGAAAAGATATCACAGCATATGGGTGATGTAAAGCGACATCTCAGTTCAGACACTCCAAAGAGAGGGGACAGCACTTTTAGAGCAGCAGGCTGAATGTGGTGGGAGGGCAGCCTGGCTTTTGTGGCCAATGGGCCCTGGCTGTCTAAAAGTCCTGATTCCAAGTATTACCTTCTGTTGTTTCCATAAACCACTGAAATATCCACTTATACATTACTGTGTCCAAATACACCCATACTGAACAAATTTTGTACATCTGTACCCAACTCTGTTGGGTGGTGTCTTACTGAAATTGGCCATGGGGGGGCATTTACACCATGGAAATTGGCAAATGCTACAAAGCAGGGCTTCCCATCAGAGAGCTGGTTGTGAAGTATATACCAGCATACCATTGCACCCCAGCCTCTGGCATCCAGAAGCAGCACAAAAGCCCTTTGTTAGAACCATGCACTCTGTATTTCTGATGAGGAAAACCAGAGCAGGGCATTGCAGCTGGGTGAAGGGTCACTGCTTCTTGGCTCTGTGACCATGTTCTGGCCATTCACCCTCCCAGGCAGAGAGTAATGGAGGGAAATGGGAGGGCCCCAGGGCAACCTTGCCACTTGCACCCTGGGTGGAGAAAGCATGAGAACAGAGAAAGAGGGGAAAAAAAGAGATGGAAGACGTGGGATGAAGGTTCAGAAAAAGATTGGGAAGGGAGTAGCCTCATGTAAATGCATATCACAGGCTACACACTGTATAGAAACTATCTCGACACAGCTGCCCTGGAAGGTGGGTAGTACTACCCCCATTTTATAGATGAGAAAATAGGCTCAGAGATATCAGGTGACTTGCCTTGGATCCCGCAGCTGGCTGGTAACAAAGCCAGATCTGAACCAGGTCCACCTGGTGGCAGCAGGTGAAGAAACAAAAGATGATAGGAAGGAAGGGTAGACTGAGGTCTTGCTCTCCTACCCCGTGCGTCCCCATGACCGCTCCCAAGTCTTCTGTCTTTGCAGCTCTCAGGATTCTTTTCACTACTGCCAGTGTTCTCCTCCTCTGTCACCTCCCACCAGGTCACGCTGCAGAGCCGACCTCCTCCCAGCATCAAGCATGACAGACTGCCCGAGCCAGCCCAGCCACTTGAATGGTTACACCTTTCAGTGGCCCTAGAGCAGGCTGGTCGCTGCCCCTCCCTGCTGCCCATCTAGACAGCGATCTCTGGATGGTCTCCTTAACCCCCGGCACTGTGCTCGCTCCTAAGACGTACTCTCCTGTGAATGACTGAAGCACACGCTGGCTTGCTGGAGGCTCTTGGCTACCTGTCCCGGTCACTGTGAGCTGGGGACACATTCTTCAGTGACGGCAATAGGTAGAGACTGGGGTCCACAGTTTTTACCCCAAAATATAGCCTGCCCCAGGGCTCAAAACCCCAGGAATGTATCTGCCCTTCCGTGTTAACCTCACGTGGGCCACATCCAGGTAACCATGCTTCCCTGTGCCTCAACTGGAGACAGTCAACTGGAGAGAGGAGAGAAGCGCCCACTTCACTGTCAGGCTGGAAGCTGAGCCTGCCGCCTGGATCAGTGTTCAGAGACAGCCCAGGTCTTCCAGGCAGGCGACAGCGGGCTGGAGGGGCCAGGAGGGGTCTGTGCTCATGCTTGGGGATTCTCTGCTGCCCCTTGTGGCAGGCGTCAGGACTCCCTCCCACAGAGCCACGGGTCTCATGTGGGAGCACCCTCTTGCTAGCAGCGCTCCATCACCTCGCTTCACCCAGACCCTCACTAAGCCACATCCTTTGCACCAGGGTCTGAGAAAGGCTTCTTGAGGCCAGGGGTGTAGAGGCGGGGCACCCTGTGATTGGTCTCCGTCCTGTCCTTCCAGCCTGTCCTTATTGCAGCCAGAGAGCTTGCTCAGAAGTCACAAAAATGGTCCATTTTTGTGCAAGCAGAGCTAAGAATGTGTTTTTATACTTTTAAAGATTTGTAAAGAGTAAGAAGGAGAATGAAAGGAAGAGGAAACAAAAAATTATTATTAGTGACAGAGTCTGTATGTGCAAAGCCTAAAACATTTACTATCTGGCCCTTTAGAGAAAACACATTTGCCAAGCTCTGCCTAGAACATGAATGGTATCTACAAAGGCTCAATAAATATTTGAATGAAAGAATGAATATTTTAAAACAGCTTTAAATGACTTCCAACCTTAGGGAGACGTTCAAATGCCTTCTCTCACAGCACTTGTAACATTTTATTTTGTTTACACATCTGTCTTTTATACCAGACTGTGAGGTTACTGCCTACATGGTGTTCCCATGGGGGAAACACCCTACGCATTCCCTGGGAACCTAGAACACTGTCAGGCACACAGTAGGTGTTTAATAAACACTGAATGAATAACCGTGTCTGTCTTGTTCACTCAGCACAGATGCTCAATGAACATCTGTGGTGTGAATGAACAGCGGATGAACGGAGACATCTAGAAACGCGTCCTGTCCTACACGGCTCAGGCCTCCTCTTGAGAATACACAGTGCTAAGTTACTGGCAGGCCCTTCTCCATCTTATGAGCAACCAAAGACGACTCCTTCTTGCCTGTAATAGGGTCCAGTTAAATCAGGTTACTCTGTCCAAAAGTTTCAATTGTTGCTACCCAGTTTTAACAAGTGATGGTGGCCCAGCTGTACCGCATACCATTTCCAGGACTCTTATCAATGGGCTGCTCTATTTATTTCTGCACCAGCTCTCCTAACCAGGCTGCCAACCGCTTTGGGTTAACTATGAGCAGTGACAGCATCAGGGAATCGTGGGACTCACTGTGAATGAGACATGCAGCCAGGAAATAAGGAGGGCAGGGAGCAGGGCTGAGGACTCTGGGCTGGCACGAGCACATCAGGTGCTGGCACAGGGCTCAGGGCTGGCACTGCTGCCAAGACTTGCTCAGGGGCCAGGTCTGAGCCTTACATCTCCTTCCTGTTCTTCTGTGACAGTAGCTTTTAGACTATAGTTTCCTGCCATTAAGTGGCTCAGAAGAGAGCGCCTGGAGTTGCTTTTTCAGCACCAGTTCTTCCAGGGCAGGTTGCCTTCATTTTATCCAGAACACTCAACTTATCAAAACACCATTCATTTGATCCACTAGGCGTCTCCAATTAGGCTACACAGGCCATTTAAGTGTTAGGTGGAGACACCTACTGGTGCACTGTGATATTGCAACCAGGCTCTATAATGCATAGTAATTGCAGTACCTAAAAGCTGATGCAGATAGAACTAAGTTCTAGGAGCTACAAGTGTGAAATCAAAGTATTCCTAGATAAGAAATGTCACTCTTGTGGTCCAGCAGGGAATAAGAAAGGAGGAAAAGGTCAGGAGAAAGGAGGAGCTTTGACAGTGGAAGGGTGATTTTATCATTAAGGAAGTGCTATAAAATATTTCTGGGACTTCCCTGGTGGTCCAGTGGTTAAGACTCCACACTTCCACTGCAGGAGGCATGGGTTTGATCCCTGGTCGGGGAAATAAGATCTCGCATACCATGCAGCACGGCCAAAAACAAACAAACAAACAAACCAAAAAGAAAAGAAAACAAACAAAATGCCAATATCCCCAAACATAAAATATTTGCAAAAAGATAAAATGCTTCATCTACCAGAGAAGTTTCCTATTTGAGCATGTTTTTTTTTCCTTCATGTGGTAGTTCCTGAATTTTTAAAATGATGAGTAATGATAAAAGAGGCCTTTCTTCCTAGAAATTCACTATACTGCCAGTCTATACTGAAAGTATTCTCAGTAAACAAGAGCATACTTCAATAAGTAAAGGGTAGAAAAATCAGGAAGAAAAGATGCTCTGTAAATAATCACATGCTCTGTGAAATTTTGGTGGGAAGGTTTTTTTCCTGCAGAATGAGCAGAATTTGAGATCACATTAGCCAAAGTCTGCAGGAACCAGCCAGCCAGCCACGACAGGGAAATTCTGGAGAGAGATAAGCCTTCTTCAACTCAGATTTCTGGCACAGAAATCTCAGGGCTTAGGCTGTTAACCTTAAATCCCTTTTGAATTTAATCAAGGAGGACTGTTCTAACATAAAGGAAGTTTTCAAAGGTCAGATAAAAAAAATAAGGTTAATCCCAGCATGGGTTCTTGGTCTGAATGAAGAAAGATGCTACTTTCGCCCAGTTGAACTATAAATAAATCCGTCCTCCATCATTGCATGTGAATGATGTAACAATGGTCACCACAAATTAGAGCTTCTTCTCTCTTTTCCAGACCAGTCCCCTCATCAAGCCTGTTCTGACCGAATACTTTGGTTTTCACAGAGCAGAGCTGTCTCTTTCCTCTCTCCCTCCCACCCGTCCACTCCATGAAAGTCTCCACACACACAAAGCCAGAAACTCTGTGACCAGCCCAAGACTGTCTGCTTCTCTTCTCCTCTCTGCTCTTTTCTAAGAAACATATCATTATCCTCAGGGCTCAAGGGCTATTTGTAGCTTTAGCAGGATGCCACGGCTCCGGCCAGTACCTATTAAGCTAGAAAGCAGAGCTGTAAACAGACTGGTTGGGAAAAGGCTGGAGTTCATTCCAGATGCCACACCTTGAGGCAAAGAGATCCAGTTCCTCTCCACTCTCCCTTGCAGGGATGGCCTTGGGGCCCATAAAGCTGATCACAGGCCTTGTACCCAGGGGGCAGTAAAAGGACCAGAGCTGTTGAATCTGGAATTGCTACCGATGCTGGACAAGAACACCTGTGTGCTCTGAATTAACAGTAGTAGTAGCATAAAAACAGCATAAACATGTATCTCTTACAACATGTCAGGCACTGTTCTAAGTGCTTTATATGTATTATTATAAATCCTATAAAACTCCTACAAGGCAGATTACTATCCTTATCCCCATTTTACAGATGAGGAAACGGAAGCCCATGAGAGAAGGCATCCTTTTCAACTTTTGGGATCACTGCTTGGTCTCCCTTCCCCCCATCCTTATTGACCCCCTCAAACTTCCTGCAGTTCTAGATAAGTAAAAGGATTTAGAATTCTGGAAAGCTCTGAAGACCATGTTGGCTCCAGATGTGGTATGGGCTAGGGCCTTTGCAGATGTGCAGGATGTTCTTGGATTGCAGGAGGAAAAGTTGGGTGATTGTGAATCTAAACTTATCAACCCCATGCCTGTGAGAACTCAGTCTTTCCTCTGTGCATACTCAAATTCCCACCTTCTCTTTTCCCATGATCTTGACATAGGAGTTGTGCTGTACAGGGAATGGAAAGGGCATCAGGAAGGAAGAGAACTGACCGTGGGGAGAGTGGAAGTGAGTAAGGGAGCTGCCTGCAAGAGCAGTTGTCACTGCCCTGATCAGTGGCTGATTGAAGGAAGCGCAGAGCCAGGCCTGACGCTGAGGCTGGTGAATGGATCAGGCCCAAATCGACTGCATACTCGCACCTCCCAGCCTGAGTGCTGTCCCCTAAACCCCGAATGCCCTTCAGCATCCATCCATCCATCCATCCATCCATCCATCCATCCATCCATCCACATCACTGTATCCCCCATGCAGTATCTATGCTAAACATTAAATGAATAGGAGAAAATGGAAAATATTCTTACCAGATTTCTTTTTCCCAACATGCTCCCTGTAGAGGAAAGAATGAGGGTGGGAAAGAGTAATGAGTCAGTATCTTTTGTGTATTGCTGAGTTATTCCGTTAGGAAACTGAGATTTTCCATCCCACAACATCTCCAGTGAATGAGTGTAAAATCCCAGCCAGCCCCAGGGACCCAGACTCTTTAAAGAAAGAAGCCCTCTTCATTTTCTCCCTTTACCTGATAAGTGCTCTGGTGCTCCGGGGAAGAGCTGATGGGCAGGGGGTGGGGGGTGGGTACACAGTCTGAAAACAGGAGTTAGGGTGTTCCATACTGCACTGAGCCCAACGCTCACCTTATCAGGCACAGTGGAGGCCTTGCCCCACTTCTGAGCAGTGCCCTGAGCTGTACAACTGGAGCAGGAAGTGCTCGGTGGGTGAGTGGGAGACACTAAAACCAGGGAGACGTCTGGGTAGCAGTGAACCCAGTGCATCTCCCTCATGGTGACACAGAGGTCACTATTATGGGTTAGAATCCCTGCAGAATGAGTAATCGCTCCCGTACACTTGTCAATCATGTCATAGTTTACACACACAACTGCATTATGAACACGATGTTACAAATCAGGTTTTACAATATACTTTTTCAGTAAGTTATCCCATTAGTAAAAAGCTTTCTGATGTCATAAAAAGTAAAGGGAGGTGATATGATGGTTGGATTGATATAGATATTGTGGCGACAGCAATCTTAGCTAATACTTACTACTAAATTCCTAATAAATGCTATTAGCCTATGCCAGGACCCTGCTAGGTACTTTTAGTTCACTCATTTAATACTCACAATAACCCCAGGGAATAAGTACCCTCTTGACGCCCATTTTACAGATGAGGAAAATGAGGCACAGAGAAGTTATGTAACTTGCCCAAGGTCACACAGCTTGCAAGTAGCACAGCCAGGGTCTCTGAACCCAGGTCTATCTACCTTTAAAAAAGTTGAGATATAATTCACATACCATAAATTTCACCTTTTTAAAGTGTAGAATTAACTGTTTTTTTAGTATACTTGCAAAGTTGTTCAAACATCACCACCATCACACTGCAGAAAATTTTCATCACTCCAAAAAGAAACCCTGTACCCATTAGCAGTTGCTCTCTATTCTCATTCCTCCCAGGCCTTGCCAACTACTCACATGCTTGCTATCTCTAAGGATTTGTGTATTCTAGACATTTAATATGAATGGAATCATATAATAAGTGGCTTCTTGTGACAGGCTTCTTTCACGTAACATGTTTTCAAGGGTCATTCACGTTGTAGCACGTATCAGTGTTCGTTCCATTTTATGGCTAAATAACATCCCGCTGTGTGGATAAACCACATTTTATCTGTTCATCAGCCAATGGGCATTTCGGTTGCTTCCACTTTTTGGCTATTATGAATAATGCTTTTATGAACTTTGTACACAAGTTTTGTGTGGACATATATTTTTATTTCTCTTGGTTATAGACATAGGAATTGCTACGTAATAGATACAGAAATGGCCTCTAGGCTTAGCTTTCTGAGGAATTGCCAGGCTGTCTTCCACAGCGGCTGCACGACTATACACCCCCACCCGCAATGTAGGGAGGTGCCAGTTCCTCCACATCCTCAACACGTGTTGTTATCTGTCTTTCTGACTTCCAGCCATGCTAGTGGGTATAAAGCGGTATCTCACTGCGGTTGGGACTTGCATTTCCTGATGGCTAAGGACGCTGAGCATCCTTTCGAATGTTTCTTGGCCATTTCTGCAACTTCTTTGGAGACATGTCTATTCAGTGTCTGATTTTAAAGTCTGAGTGTGTAACCACCAGGTAATAATGCTTTCGGTGTAACCGCGAATGGCGAGTCGGGGGTGCTAAGCCAAGCCCTGGGGCCTGGGGCCGCCCTCCTGTGTCTGGAAGGAGCAGCAGGGCCAGGCCCAGGGCTGGGGCAGGCCAGTCAGTGGAGATGTCCTCCAGCCAGGCATTACCCAGTGAGGCTCAGCATCACTGCCCTCGTGGAGGAGGGCGAGGGTGCCTGTGGAAAATCCCAGCTCACACTTCCTGCCTCACTGAGGACGGGGTCCTGGTCAGAGTGCTGTACTTGGACTGACCCACAGAATCCTCACATTACAACCCTTGAGGGTTACATCATTTGGCAGGTGGAGACACTGAGGCCCAGAGAAGGGAGGCACCTCTCCGAGGACTAGAAACGGGGAAGCCTGGCTGGAGCCCATGCTCCTGATCACACCCTGGACTGTCCTGTGGGAGAAACTGTTGGCTCTGGACACACCAGCAAAGATCTCAAGTCTGCTTCCACGTAGAGAGCCCTCTCCCCCTGCTGCCACCCAGGCTGTGAGCTAAGCCATGGTCCGGGACACCAGAAATCCCAGCTCCTGCCCTGCCGTGTACCCCCCGCTAGTTGACTCGCTGTGCTAGCTGGAGCAGGAGGCTGAGAGGCAACAGGGGGCCCCCGGGTTCAAGCAGCAGCCTGTGTGGGCTCAGGCAGGCACGTTATTTTCTCTGTGTGACAGGTTTAGGGTGAGTTTTCCCAGGCATGGCAGCAAAAACCTTCCTCAAAGGGCACCATTTGGAACCCATAATTTCTTTCCTTAGAAACTGCTGGGAAACACTCCCAATCTCCACCCCGAAGCCCTAACTCAGGTCTGAGCATCAGAATCCTGAAAGGGACCAACCCCACTGGGCCGTTGCCCTCGCCATTCATTACTCCTTAAGCAACAACCAAGGCCCAGCTGAGGCTGCCTGTTGTGGCCCCAAAGCCATGCTTTGGGTTCTCAGCAACTTCCTTTCTTTTTCCCTCCCTCACTTTCTTTCTTCCTTCCTTTCCCTTCAACGTCTGCCTTCAGGACAGGAAGGCATCACTAGGTAAGCACCTGCCATGTGCCTGACACTATCACTACCCTTTATGAGCAGGATATTTTCTAACCAAGATGAGAGCAAGGCTAGCCATGCCCACTTTACTGATGAGGAAAGAGAAGCTCAGAGGAGTCAAGTCACTTATCCAAGGTCACACAGCAGGGAACAAAGAGATTGGAAACTTCCCTTTTCTTCCAGGAAGCCTCTTGGAACTAAATACATATATTCCAGCAGGATGCTGGTTGGCTTATCTCAGCTATTTCTTTGTGCTTTCTTGGGGTACAGTCCAGGCTGTTTTGTATCTTTAGTGCATGTTCTATTTGTGTGTGTGTGTGTGCACGCGCGCACGTGCGTGCACAGGCCACATGTTTCCATGGCCCTTCCCCACCAGTATAGAGGCCCCCCTGAGAGCAGGCGCTATTTTTCTCTTGTATTATTCCCGAAGGAAGAAAGGGAAATGATCATTAAACACTATAGGCTGTGGCCTTTCATTTTTTGTTTTTAAATAAATGGAACAATAAGATTTCTTCTAGCTGGTCAAAAGGTTCTAACTGTAGGAAAAAACTTTAGATTCTCACCGCATGCCAAATGTTGAAATGAATTCTAATTGATTTAATGACTAAATACTAAAAGAAAACCCAAACCATAAATCAACTAGAAAAAAATTAAGGGAACTATCTTGTGTATGTATGGTGACTGAACTTCTCAGCCTGAAAGCCAATGAAAGAAGTCACAACCAAAAAATTTGGCAGCAGATTTGACTCCACAAAAATATAAAACTTATGTATATCATAAAATCCAGGAACAAAATATAAATGCATGATAAAAGGAACAAATATTTACCACAAACATGGCAAAGGCTAATTCCTTACTAAATAAACAGCCTATACAAATCAATAACAAAAACAGTAAAACCAACAGAAAAAATAAGCAAAGAGATTTTCCCCTTCCAACTATGAGTCAAGAGCGGCAGTCAAGAGCTTCTCACTCTTTAACTTTAATGCCAACCAGCTTGACTCTTTCTAGCTCAAAAAAGGCCCAATGGCCCATAAGGCCCCCAAAGGCAGGAATTGGGCTTGTTTTTCTGGACTTTCAGTATGGATGGCAGTTGTGGGAAATGTTTGAGGAATTAACACACTTGAATGGTTGAATGTGTCTTTGCTGGATTTTGCCCAGAGATGTGGGGGAAGGGAGAGCCATCTGGAAGGTCTAAGAGGAAAGACTCTGGTCCTCCCACATGAGAACAAGCATCTCCACATGGTACCCACTCCTTTCAGTGATGTATAACAATCAAACGGACCAATTAGCTTTTCTTTTACCATCTCATAAAAGACTGCAAGAACCCAAGCATCTTGGCCCTGGCAGCCAAGGAGATGTGAACACTGGGTACCTACTATGTGCCAGGCACTGTACTAAGCACTTCACACACATAGATTCAAGCCTCACAATGATGGTGGGTCCCATACCCATGGATTCAACCAACCTCGGATTGAAAATGTTTGAAAAAAATTCCAGAAAGTTCCAAAAAACAAAACTTAAATTTGCTGTGTGCCTGGCAACTATTTCTAGAGCATTTATATTGTAGCAGGTATTATAAGTAATCTAGAGAGGATTTAAAGTATATGGGAGGATGTGTGTAGATTATATGCAAATACTGTGCCATTTTACATAAGGAACTTGAGCACCCATGGATTTTGGTATCCGTCGGGGGTCCTGGAGCCAGTCCCCTTGCCAGTAAGGAGGGATGACTGTACTATTATTCCCATTTAAAAAGTGAGGAAATGGAATTCACCTTAAAAGTATAAGAACAAAACTCTAACTCCAGGAAACTGGGAAAAAGGTCTATTTTTTGAATTATCAAACATAGTACCCAGGCGGGCTCACCATGATTTCAGCCCCCACACTCCAGAAATTAGCTGCAGATCATGTCCTAATTCTCCCACCATTATTTCACTGCAGTCTCCCAATAACCCCAGGATGTGGGTGGGGCCGGTGATGTGGTCCCATTTCACAGATGAAGTAAGTAACGCAGAAAGGGGAGGGGGGGGGATTGCTCTGCCTGGGCAGAACAGCTGGCAGCCTGGCCAGCAGACTGGAAGCTCCCTGCGGGCACAGACTGCATCTGCCATGTCATCTCTGTGTCCCCCGTGCCCAGCCCGTGGGCCTGGCACTCGGAAGGCCCTCAATGCCTATTTCCTGAATGGATGAACAATGCTGGCACTCGGGACTGGGCACAGGGCCGGGTCTAGAACTCCCAGTCCTGTGTTCCTTCTACAAGCCCAAGCCAGTCAACATGTGGGGAAAGTCGTGCTGTGGCCACCAGAGAGCACGACAAAGCCCCCACATGGCCTCCCCGACATCCCGGCTCCTCTAGAGGGCTGGCTCCCACCTCATGTCCCCCAGTGTCCTTCTTCCTTCCTGTACGAAGATGCCCGGACTCTTCTCAAGCACAGTAGGCTGGCCCCTGGCCTGGCTCTCTCCCATCTCTGTCTATAAGCTGGGCCGATGCCTGCTCAGAGGCTGGGGACCTACTCACTTGCCCTCGCCAGACAGGAGGCCAAAGACATCCATGCATTAATATTCAGAAGGGGCACCTGAGTGGTGGTTCTTAACCTCAAGTCTCTGAATGGAATTTGGCACAGCTGAGGACCTCCTGAGACTGGGGCACTTTTCTTAGGAGAAGGAAGAAAGCTTTTTACTAGATTCTCCAAATGGTCTGTGACCCCCCCCCCCCCTCCAATTTAAGATTTCTGGGAAGCTGAGACGAGGCAGAAGAAAATCTAGACATCGCTGAATCCTGCAGCTCAAGGAACCCGCACCCAGGTCAGATCTGCCCCTCAGGGGCTGGTGTTCCCCCTTCCCGCCTGTGGGCACTGAGTCAGGTTTGTGGAGCACTGGCCAAGTGCTTCTCTCCACATTTTGTCATTGGATTCCCAAGCAAAGCTGTGAGAGACGTGCTATCAAACCTATCCCACGAGAGAGGAGGAGACAGGTGCAGAGGTGAGGAGCAGCCTGCCTAGAACCACTTGGCTTAAAAGTGGCCAAGCAACCTTCCTTGTGAAAGCCTATCAGCTGGACATCTTGAACAACTCTGGGAGTAAAAACAGCTGTGGCTGGGTATCCAGAGAGGAGAAAAAATCACGGGGCACCACTTTTTGAGCACGTGGCAGGTTCCTGGAATTTTTACTTGGGGCAGCCATTCCATCATTACTGCAGCTGTAAGGTGCACTGCTATTCCCATTTACAAGGAGGGAAATTGAGGCCAAGGCTATACAGCCCATAAATGGTAGAGGCGGGATTTGAACCTCGATATACCCGATTGCAAACCTAGACTCCCTCTCTTAAGCCTGGTTGTCCCTTGTGCAGGAGGCACACACACAGAGCTAACGTTAAGATTCAGGCAGACCTGGAGAAGATTCACCTCATCTCTTTCAAACTGTGTGACCTTGGGCCAATCTCTTTCACTATTCTGAACCTCAACTTCCTCATCTGTAAAACGGGAATAACTCCTACCTGGCAGTTTTATGAGAGAATGAAGTGGAAACAACATGCTAAGCTCCCTATTCTTTGCTTCACTTTACCCAGAAATGAGAATCAAAGCCAGGAGCTACAAGCCTGAGTTGGCAGTTTAACCCTGACTGCCTGGGAGCGCTGCAGACAAAGATTCCTTGAGAATATTTCACTGTGTCTTGTTATGTCCATAAAAGCTGGGGAATGTTCACCAGGCACAAATGCTAAAGACACCAAGAACAGAAATATTAGCCAGAATGGGCTGCGGGCCCATTAGCAGATTTACACTTATTCTGTATCTTTTAAAAAAAAATCACGTGTTGGCAAAGCATTCCCTTGTGATGTTCTGTTTCAAAAGATTTACTGTGGTCCTTACAGAACGCCATCCCACGCTTCCGTGTGCTGGCTCTAAGAAGCTGTACTCACTCCGTGCTTGTCACAGGAAATGGTATTTATTGCAATATGTTGATTGCAAAAAGTTAAGTCTGTCACCTGTGTGGCAGTTAAGCCATGAGTCCTGAGCGATCAGCTCACCCTGTGTGACCTCTGAACTTGATTCCGCATGTTGCCGCATGTATCTATATAAATGGCCTGATTTCACTTGTTACAACTCTTTGCTGCTTTCTCCTTACCGGTCTATTTAAAAAGTAAGTTTAGACTTCCCTGGTGGCACAGTGGTTAATAATCCGCCTGTCAATGCAGGGAATACGGGTCTGAGCCCTGGTCTGGGAAGATCCCACATACTGTGGAGCAACTAAGCCCGTGAGCCACAACTACTGAAGTCTGCAAGCCTAGAGCCTGTGCTCTGCAACAAAGAGAAGCCACCACAGTGAGAAGCCTGTGTACCACAACGAAGAGTAGCCCCTGCTTGCCACAACTAGAGAAAGCCTGCACGCAGCAACGAAGACCCAACGCAGCCAGAAATAAAATTAATTAATTAAAAGTAAAAAGAAAAGGAGGATGAAGACATATCTGTATCTGTATCACTCAACGAGATTCCCTACACCTATAACAAAGACAATTTTGTAAGTCAACTTTGCTCCAGTAAAAAATAAACATTAAAAAGAAAAAATAAAAGTCAGCTTTGTGTCTTCACCAGATTTACTTTCAGAAAGCAACATAAGTCTTTCTAGCTCAACCTACAGAAAGTGCTTAGCACACTAATGTTGAACTAATGTAAGCCTGGGTCATGAATGCCGTTCTGGGGAGTGAGTTACACTCAGAACTAAGAGGAGCAGTTCACACTTCTCCCATAACAGCGCCTGGCTGGCACTTCTCAGCCCTTCCTGACAGGGCCCCAGTGGACCCCCAACCCTGCCAGCTCTTGCTCCTGTGACCCAGGACAGCCCAGCACCTGTGGCCTGTGGCCTCCTCCCCCACTGCGATTTCTCTGTTAGACAGATCCCTTCTTCCTGCAGACACCTATGATGCCTCTCCCCAAAAGGGCTTTTAAAAAAGCACCAGGCGTATGTCAGTGTTTCATGCTGGCAGGGCTGCTGGTGCCATCAACTCCTGGTGTGTAAAGGCTGGCAGGCAGGTGGTCTTGAGATTCTGTGTGATGCACATTGAGCGGCTGGGGAGATGTGCTGCTTGACATCTGGGAGCGCAGCCTCTGCTGCAGGGAGAAGCGAGACCAAACCCCGGCCCCGTCACTCACTAGCGATGGGACCTTGAGCGGGTCTCACTCACTCACATCCTTGATGGTCCTGAGCACATATACCTTCGAGGACAAGGCACACAGTCCCCGCCTCGAGGGCTCCCTGTCTCCGCTGTTCAGGTGTGGGGGTTAAGCGCAGGGTGTTTGGGAATTCAGGAGCGTACTCAGCCAGCTTTCTTCACCTGCAGAACTCACCTATGGCTACCTGCAGCCACTGCGAAGGCTACATGAAGCGAGGCCCGGCAGGGGGTCCATTGATGGAATCTAGTTTAATTTTTACTTAGCTTTCCTCTCATTCCTCCTGGGGCTGGCCGGCCTGGCAGGAAGGAGGGCTGTGAGAGTGTGCTCTAAGGAGATCCACAAACCAACTTACTCTTTGGGGGGATTCAGGTCCTCAGGTCTTGTTTCAAAGAACTGCAGCACCTCATCACACTGAGAGATGTAGGGGGGCAGCTGGATCAGGGCCTGGAGAAGAGAGACACAGGTGAGCCCAAAGGAAGGGAAGGGGTGTCAGGAATGCCGTAAACCAGGAGTCCTCAAACTCAGGCAGGCATCTGGATCACCTGGGGTCTGGGCTCCACCTCCAGAGTTTCGGATTCAGTAGGTCTGGAGTGGGGCCTGGGAACGTGCAATTCTAGCAAGTTCCCTGGTGATGTTGCCACTGCTGGTTTGGGGAACGAACACACACACACACACACACACACACATACACACATACACACACACACACAGACACAGACACAGTATGTACATACACATGTATATTACAGGCATATTTGGACAAATATTATGTACATATTTAGACAAAGCAATAAACTGTGAACAGGTCCTACTGTATAGCACAGGGAACTATATTCAATATCTTGTAATAAACCACAATGGAAAAGAATATGAAAAATAATATATATGTATAACTGAATCACTTTGCTATACACCAGAAACTAATACAACACTGTAAATCAACTATACTTCACTAAAAATAAAAACAGTGAACTTCAGCCATGTCATTATTCTTCTACATGACCATCTCTACTGGATTTTGGGTGTTCGTCTACTGGATAGATATCTCATGCCTTATTCAACTGGCTGCTTACCGGTGAACATTTAGGTTATTTCCAACATACCTACATGTCCTAACTCCTGGATCTGAAGTGTTCAAGTGAAGGGACTGTTTTATGATTTGGGTAGAGGTTGCAAGTTTCCAGATTAATAAAAGGTTGAAACATCCGAGACATTCTACTGCCCAAGTCCATGTTAATCTACCCCCTTGGCTCACCAGTCAAAGGAGCCTCAACTGTCCCTGCCAATGAGCTGGATGAGGAGGTGGGTGGGGGACACGAAGTGGGCCCAGGCACTTATTATGCAGGTTTATCTACCAACAGGTATTCATTCAATGATTCAACAGATGTTTTCTTCATGCCCAGCACTGAACTGACTTCTGCACCAAATAGGACAGAATTATAGGGTACATCCCATCATGAAAGGATCTGAAACAAAGCCATGGCTCCAAAATGAACAAACAGCTTAGTTTAACAAATATTTACTTAAGCCCCCTCTGGCGCAGGTTCTGAGGATGCAAATCTGAGTGCAGCAGGGTTGTTTCACGCACACACTTTATCATAAACTTCTGTGCAGGGAGAGGGCCAGTGCAGAGGCACGGATTTAAACAGCACAGCCATGCTGTGGAGTGAGGTGGGACCCCGCTCTCTCTGCAGAAGGCCTCAGTTCCCTGGTGCCTCTCACGTGCCTTCTTGCCACGCGTAGTGTGAGTCTGGAGTGAAAAGGACGTGCCTTGTATTTTCTGTATAACAAGCCCCTAAAAGCTACCCCTACCCAAAGTGATTTTCCAACCCTGCTATTGGGTTGTGATAGACTAATAGAGAGATGGATGAGGGTCTCCGATGTGGTAGCTTCTACAAGATTTTCAGGGGTATTTTGACCCTATATGGTTTATTTTTTAGAATTTTTAACAAGCATTCATTTTTAAATTAAAATTTATCACAAATTTTATTGTAGTAAAATACACCTAACATCATTATCGTCCGCACCATTTTTAAGCATATAATTCAGAGGCATTCAGTACATTTACGCTGTCGTGGGACCATCATCACCACCCATCCACAGAACTCTTTTCATCCTGTAAGACCAAAACCCTGTCCCCATCAAACAACAGCTCTCCACGCCGCCCCCCCCCCCCCCCCCCCGCAGCCCCTGGCAACCACCATTCCACTTTCTGTGTGTATAAATTTGCCTACTCCAGGTACCTCATATAAATGCAATCATACAGTGTTTATCCTCTTGTGACTGGCTGATTCACTCAGCATCATGTCCTCAAGGTTCATCCACATTATAGCATGTGTCAGAATGTCTTTCCTTTTCAAGGCTGAATAGCATTCCACCCCACACACACAACACATTTTGTTTATTCATTTACCTCTTAGTAGTCACTTGGGTTGCTGACTTGGCACGACCTTTGAGTCAGGCTCTGACTTTAAGCCACCTCCCCTCTCCTGATGTATGACCTGCCCCAGACCTAAAGTGGGGAAATCTGAAAGGTGGTTGCGCATGTTTTAGCAGGGTGCCCTCCCTGGTCACTGTCTACTTTCCTTGCTGGATAAGGATAGAAGGATGAAGGATGCTGACCTAAGGGCCTGGTATCTGTGGCTCACTGATGTTTTTATTAGCCTTGAAGTATTCCCTGCGCTGCAGCAAATCCCCAGGGACCAGCCTCTTCCAGGCCAGAGGCAAAGAGTGCACGAGGGAGAGAGTGGGTACCTCCCATCTCCCACTCCTGACCCCCTTCTCTTTCTGGTTTGGAGCAGCAAGTATTCATTTTCCTGCTGTCTGGGGGCTCCCTGTGGGTCGCTCTTTCCTCTGAAATTCTGCAGCTCTTGCAGCTGGAGCCACATAATGAAGGAGCTGATTAAATGCTGGACGGTGGTGTGTCCTGGCTGCTTCGTGGGCAGAAATCTTGCGGCTGCCCCCAGACTGCACACACAGCATTCCCTCATGTCGGCTCAGCAATCGATGGCTCCCAAAACGTGTTCGTCTGCATCATGTCACGTCATCCTGAAAGGGCTGGCCCACTTTAGAGATGGAGAAACGGAGCTTCCGGGGAAGTGACTAGAACTTGAGCCCCAAACCAGCCAACTCCAGCTCCTCTATGCCAAATCCACAGAGGATTTCCTCCTGCCCCTTCCCTACACCTCTCGACAGTGCCAGGAGGACCCTGATACCCGGTCGAAAGTATCTGCTGGATAAATGATGTGAGGGAGAGGCCTGGATGTGGCCATGTGGCCCTGGGTGAGCCCTGAGGTGACCATGGTCCCTGCCCAGAGGGGGCCTCTCTGCTGAAATGGGCAGGGGCCCCGAATAGACCAGTGAGGAAGCGACCACGAGGCCCATGGAAACCTCCCGACAATGCCAAGTTCTCTTTAGGTTTTGAGCATTTCCTAGCAGGTAAAAGCCAAACCAAACCCCCCAAAGCCAAACCAAACCCCCAAAGCCAAACCAAACCTCCAAAGCCAAATTACTCACAAAAGGCGGCACTGAATGCTTTGATATTTGCCCTTTCATTTTGGAACGATAGGCTAACAGCAAAAACATGACCTGGGGCATAGCAATAGTGCCCCCGGTCATGTTTCAATAGCAGAGCTTCTGAAATACCCCAGAATCGACTCATGTTTGGTCAGTAATAAGGAACCACAGTCCCAGAAAAACTCTGGTTCTCTTCCGCATGGAATCCTGGCCTTTTGGACAGATGTGACTGCTTGATGCTGGGGCAAGAGGAGAGGTGAGGAGGGCAAGTCCTGCTTGCCTGTGTAATGACAGATCCAGCTCCTGGTCTGGCTCTGGCCATGTCCTATCACCTCTGAGCCTCAGTCTGCTCATCTGCAAAATGGAAATAACTAACATCCCTTCTGGAAGGTTGTGCTACAGAACAAGTGAGCAAGTGGCTGTAAGGTTTCCATCCCATACTAGCTGCTTGCTAAACATTCAGTTAACCCTTTGGCTCTCTGGACTGTACCAAGTACAACAGTGTGCTGCTTCCAGGGGTGATTTTAGAGTCAGCAAGGTGATTCAGTTCAACCCCAATGCCTTGGCTAGAGAGAAAGAGTTTGTGTCTTCAACAAAGTTTTAAGCGCACAGTACAGTACTGTTGGCTATTGCACAGCAGACCTCTAGAGCTGATTCCTTCCTGCTTGACTGAAACTTTATACCTGTTTATTAGTTACTCCTCATGTTCCCCTCCCCTCAGCCCCTGGCAATCACCATCTCACTCTTTGATTCTATGAATTTGACTATTTTAGATAACTCATGTAAGTGTAATCACACAGTATTTGATCTTTCTGTGACTGGCTTATTTCACAGCATAACGTGCGTAAGGTTTATCCATGTTGTTGTGTATTGCCAAGTTTCTTCTTTTTAAAGGCTGAATAGTATGCCACGGTATGTACAGGCCACACTTAGGTTGTTTCTACATCTTGGCTATTGTAAACAGTGCTGCAATGAATGTGGGCATGCAGATCTCTCTTCCAGATCCTGATTTCAACTCCTTTGGACAAATATCCAGAAACAGGATTGCTTGACCTATATGGTAGTTCTATTTTTAGTTTTGTGAGGAACCTCCATACTGTTTTTCATAGTGGCTGCACTGTGCATTCCCACCAGCAGCGCGCAAGAGTTCCAGTTTCTCTAGATCCTCACCAACACTTGTTGTCTTGTTGTTGTTTTTGATACTAGCATCCTGACAGATGTGAGGTGATATCATATTGTCGTTTTGATTTGCATTTTCCTGATGAGTAGTGACACTGAGCGCTTCTCATATGCCTGCTGGTCATTTGTGTATCTTCTCCGGGGAAATGTCTACTCAAGCCTCTAGCCCGTCTAAAAATTGACGTATTAGCTCTTTTTGCTATTGAGATGTAGGAGTTCCTTACATATTGACATTTGGGGGATTTACCCCTTATCAGATACGTGATTTGCAAATATTTACTCCCATTTTGTTGTTTGCCTTTCCATTCTATAGATCATTTACTTTGCTGTGCAGAAGCTTTTTAGTTTGATGTATTCCCACATCTTTGTTTTTGTTGCCTATGATTTTGGTGTCACATTCAAGAGCCCTGAAGTAAATCCATGCATGTGGTTAACTGATCCTCAACAAAGGCACCAAGAATACACAATGGGGAAAGGACAGTCTCTTCAGCAAATGGTGCTGGGAAAACTGGACATCCACATGCAAAAGAATGAAACTGGGCCCTTATCTTATACCATACACAAAAGTCAACTCAAAATGGATAAAAGCCTTAAACATAAGACCTGAAACTATAAAATTCCTAGAAGAAAGCACTATCCCAACTTGCCTCCCGCGAGCACAACCAGGCTCTATAGCTTCCTCTGGTAGTAGGCAACAGCAGCTGGCTAGATTTAAAACATTTTTTGTTGCTATTGCGTCACTGTTTTTACTTTTAGGGTACATGATACCAGTTTTGCATTATGATTTGTGATGTAAAATTTCCTCGAAAATATATATTTTTAAAGAAGTTTAAAAAGTGAATTAATTTAAAGAAAAAAAATAATACAGGTGGTAGAATATGGTAAAAATCTGCAGGGGAGTTCTCAAGGGACTGGAGTCTGGCAAACACTGCTGTTATACTGCCAATAGAGTTTACTTTAAAATACTACAGCCTGGTGGGCGAGTGAGGGAGGGAAGAATTGGGAATTTGGAATTAGCAGAGGCAAACTATTATATATAGGATGGATAGACAATAAGGTCCTACTGGATAGCACAGGGAATGATATTCAATATCCTGTGATAAACCGTAATGGAAAAGAATATGAAAAAGAATGTATGTGTGTATAACTGAGTCACTTTGCTGTACAGTAGATGTTAGCACGACACTGTAAATCAACTACACTACAAAAAAAAAAAAAAACTACAGCATGCATGCACACTCACACACTCATAGGGTTGTCTGTGTGTGTGTGCTAGATTTAACCTATGCTCTAACAATGCTGAGTTAATATCTGAAGTACCCTCATCGGGAATGAACATTTTAGCAAGTAGGAGACCCTAATCACAGCTTCTCACTTCAGAAAACGCTACTTTGGGGCTTTAGCTATCTTCACCTCTGGCCAGCACCACACCCGCTATTCACCAGCACAGCAGCTGTTAGAAATGATTTTCTTCACTGGTGCAGTGAGGGGTGGTCCTTGCATGAACAGAACATGGCAAGCCCAGCATTATACCCCCTTCTGCATGGTGCCCTGGGTCTAGGATTCTGAATCCTCTGAGTTTTGCCTCTTCCTGAAGATTTTACTGTCAGACCATGGTTAGGATTAGCTGATCCTACCACTAGGATATCATTGCATCTGTCTTGAGGAAACTTTCATGCAAAGTGGTGTCAGACAAGACAGCTGGTATTTCACTGGGTTTATAGAACAACTTGAGAGGCTGTTTAGAGAGCTGCTTGGTAACAAATGCTTGTATGTGTGGCAGGATTTGGCTGAGTCTTGTTTTCATTGTGTCTTTTGATGAACAGAAGTTCTTAAATTTAATGTAGTCAAATAAATCAATCTTTTTATGCTTGGTACTTTTTGTGTCTTTAGAAGTTCCTCTATACCTAGAGATTATGAAGATATTTTTCCTATTTTTATCTTCTAAAACCTTTTATAATTGCCTCTTACACTTAGGTCTTTAATGTACTTGGCAATGATTACATGTGTGGTTTGAGGCAGGGGTTAGTTATCTTTTTTGTTTTTCCCAATATGGATACCTAGTTACTGAGGAATCTTATCTTTCCCTCAATGATCTGCAAAGCTGCTTTTGTTAGTATCAAAATGTCCAAATACACATGGGTCTGTTTCTGGGTTCTCTATTTTGTTCCACCCTTGTGCCAACAGCATACTATGTTAATTATTGTAACTTTATAATAATAGGTCTGGTAGAGCAGAAAGTTTTTTTCCCAGCTAGTAGCTAGGTTTAGGGAGATGTACAGCTCTCCTCTATTGGAAACTACCAATTTCTACCAAAAGAAGGCTAACAGTGATAGACCAAATTGGCTTAAGTCAGCTCACAGCAATGTCAATAACAGAGACCAAATGTTACATAAAGGTCTCTGCAGTCTCCAAAAGACTTCACAGGCCTTGTAACAAAAGGGATGGTTTCATCTTCCAGGAGGGCAGTTCCCTTGAAGCCAAGCCCAGGGAATTTGGCCAACCAAAACCCCCAAATATCTGTTCTGCTTCTTATGATGCATTAATAGCAGGGGGTGGTAACCTCCATGTGGCTCATGTAACATAAGCAGTTGCTTCCCTATAGTTAATTCAGGTCAGTTCATGATCTCTGGACCATTCCAGGCAAAGCCAGATGCAGGCAGCTGCTGCTGGCCTTTATCCCTCCAAGATTTTATTTTTCCTTCTCCAAATCAAATGTCTAGGGGTTCAGGAAGGCCTGGGTGAGAGGAAGGTATGACTGGAGAGAAGTTAGGTGGGCAGGGGACGAAGCAGGAGAGCACATCTGGGCTGAGAGACACCAGTTTCTGGGAAGGTACCAGGTGGAACTTGCTAGCTGGCCAAAGTGACCCCAAGGGTTCAAAGTTCTTGCCAGCAGGGCCTGGCCAAAGGAATTTTAGGCTCTAGCGGTTTGGACAAGGACAAAGAGTGAAAGATCTGAGCTTTCCTCTGAGATCTGGGAGGCAGCAGTGGGGTCTCTGCGCTTGAGTGATAAGCCCTGGCCCTCATCCCCATCCCCCATCTCCTAAGGGTGTCCTCAGGAGAGAGGAGTCTGAGTCTGTCTGCTTCTATGAAACACACACTTCACTATTTTGGCCTTTTGAATTCGTCCTTCCTCAGAAAAGCCATAAGTGGTATGTGAGTGCCTAGTCCTAAAAGGGCTGGGTTCAACCCTCAAAGTCTCCAATACTGTTATCATGAGTAACTTTGTTGGGCCTCCATTTCCTCATCGACACAAAGGGAAAAAGAAAACTCCCTCAACGTTAGTGGCGGGATGAAATGAGGTCATGTCTGGTAAAGAGAAGGCGCTCGATCAGGAGGGCGTTTCTGCCCTTTCATGACATCTCCTGCCAAGAGAGGGGGCATCTATCCCCACACTTCCCCCCTTTCAATTTTTTTCTACAGACTTATTGAAGTATAATTTATGCATCAAAAAACTCACCCATTATAAGTACACAATTCAATGATTCAAATTCAAATTACAGAGTTGGGCAATCATCACCACATTCTAGTTTTAGAACATTTCCATCTCCTCAACAATTTCCGCAACCTCATCTGCAGTCAATCTCCATTTCCACCGCCCTAAGGCCCAGGAAACCACTGACCTGCTTTCTCTAAATCTGCCTTTTCTGCACATTTCATGTAAATGGAATCATGCAATCTGTAGTCTTCTGCACCTGGCTTCTTTTGTGTAGCACCGTGTTTCTGAGATTCATATGTGTTGCAGCACTGGTCAGTATTTCACTGTCGAGCAATATTCTAGCATATGTCTATTCCACATTTTCTTTATCTGTTCTTCAGAAGACAGACATACGGATTGCTTCCAATTTGGTGCTATTACCAATTAACGCTTCTATGAACAACTGCATCCAAGTCTCTGTGTAGACAGAAGTCTTCACGTCTTGTGAGTAGATACCTGGGAATAGTCGTATGATAAATTTCACTTTTGAAGAAACTGCCTGTTTTCCAAAGTGGCTTCCATCACATGTCCCCACAAGAATGAAGAGCTCCAGTTTCTCCACATCCTCACCGGCTCCTGGTTGTCTGTGTCTTGTTGATTACAGCCGTTCTGGGGGCTGTGTCGGCATCTCATTACGGTTTTATTTTGCATTGTACTAACGATTAATAATGTTGAGCAACTTTCCATGTGTTTAGCAAGCATTTTATGTCTTCATGGGTGAAGTTTCTATTCAGTCTTTTGTCTATCTTATTTTATTTTATTTATTTTCTTTTATTTATTTTGGCTGTGTTAGGTCTCTGTTGCTGCATGCTGGCTTTCTCTAGCTGCGGTAAGTGGGGACTACTCTTTGTTGTGGTGCATGGGCTTCTCAGTGGGGTGGCTTCTCCTGTTGCAGAGCACGGGCTCTAGGTGCGCGGGCTTCAGCAATTGTGGCGCACAGGCTTAGCTGCTCTGTGGCGTGTGAGATCTTCCCCCACCAGGGCTCGAACCCACGTCTCCTGAATCGACAGGCAGATTCTTAACCACTGAGCCACCTGGGAAGTCCTCTCTACTTTTAAACTGGGTTGTCTTTTTATTTTTGAATTGTAGGAGTTCTTTATATAGTCTTAACACAAGTCCCTTCTCAGATATATGATTTACAAATATTTTCTTCTCATCTGTGGCATCTTTTCATTTTCTTTTTCTTTCTTTAATTTTTATTGGAGTATGGTTGCTTTACAATGTTGTATTAGGCTCCACGGCACAACAAAATGAATCAGCCACACACATAGAGATATCCCCACCCTTTTGCATTTCCCTCCGATTTGCGCAGTAGGTAGAGTTCACTGTGCTATGCAGTATGTTCCCATCAGTTGTCTATTTTATACAAAGTATCAACAGTGTATATGTGTCAATCCCAGTCTCCCAATTCCTCCCACCCCACCCCTTTCCCCCTTGGTATCCATACATTTGTTCTCTACATCTGTGTCTCTATTTCTGCTTTGCAAATAAGATCATCTATGCCATTTTTCTAGATTCCACATATATATGCATTATTATACAATATTTGTTTTTCTCTTTCTGACTTACTTCACTCTGTATGACATTCTCTAGGCCCATCCATGTCTCTACAAGTGACCCAATTTTATTCTTTTTATTTTCTTCATGGCATCTTTTGAAGCACAGAAATGTGTAAGCTTAATGAAGTCCAGTGTATCAATTGTTTTCTTTGGGTGTTGTTATCTAAGAACTCTGCCTAAACCAAGGTCATAAGGATTCTCTTCTATGTTTTCTTCTAGACTTAATAGTTTTAGCTTTTATATTTAGGTCTATGATCCATTTTGAGTTGAGCTGATTTTTTATGCATGGTGTGAGGTCAGGGTCCAATTTTTTAATTAAAATTTTTTTCTCGCATATGGATATCCCATGATCCCACCGTTTGTTTAAAAGACTACCCTGGGACTTCCCTGGTGGCACAGTGGTTAAGAATCTGCCTGCCGATTCAGGGGACACGGGTTCGATCCCTGGTCCAGGAAGATCCCACATGCCACGGAGCAACTACGCCTGTGTGCCACAACTACTGAGCGTGCGCTCTAGAGCCAGCGAGCCACAACTACTGAACCCCATGTGCCTAGAGCCCGTGCTCTGCCACAAGGGAAGCCACCACAGTGAGAAGCCTGTGAACCTCAACAAAGAGTAGCCCCCACTCTCTGCAACTAGAGAAAGCTGGTGTGCAGCAACAAAGACCCAACGCAGCCAATAAATAAATTTAAAAAATAAATAAAAAAATAAAAAAGACTACCCTTTCCCATTGAATTTCTTGGTACCTTTGTTGAAAATCAGTTGAGTATAAATCTGAAGAGTTTACTTCTAGGCTCTCAGTTCTCTTCCACTGGTCCATCTGTCTATCCTTACACAAGTACCACAGTCTTGACTACTGTAGCTTTATAACAAGTTTGGAAAATTGGTAGTATAATTTTGCTCTCCAATTCTGTTCTTCTTGAAAATTGTTTTGGGTATTCTGAGCCCTTTGGACTTCCGCATACACTTTAGGATGTGCTTGTTCATTTCTACAAAAAAGTCTGTGGAGATTCTGGCAGAGATGGCATTGACTCTGCGGATCAACTGGAGGAGAACTGCCACTGAGTCTTCATCCACGAGTAGGAGTGTCTCTCCGTTCATTTAGAGTTTCTTTAATTTCTCTCAACCATGTTTTGTAGTTTCAGTGTATAAATGCTGTACTTTTATTAAATTTATTCCTAATTATTTTACTCTTTTCGATGCTATCATGAGTGGAATTCTTTTCTTTTTTTTTATGTGATCTTGTATTTTATTTTGTTTTATTTCATTTTATCTTATTTTTTTATTTTTTATTTTATTTATTTATTATTTTTTGGGGGGGTACACCAAGTTCAATCATCTGTTTTTATACACATATCCCCGTATTCCTTCCCTCCCTTGACTCCCCCCCTCCCTCCCCATCCCAGTCTTCTAAGGCATCATCCATCCTCGAGTTGAACTCTCTTTGTTATACAGCAACTTCGGAATTATTTTCTTAATTTCAATTTTGGGTTGTTTGCTACTAGTAGATAGAAATACAATTGATTTTTTTTTATATATTTGTCTTCTGTAATCTTACTAAGCTCATTTACTAGTTGCAGCAGGTTTTTTTGTGGACCCCTTATGATTTTCTACAATAGAACCATGTCATCTGTGAATCAAGGTAGTTTTACTTCTTCCTTTCTAATATGTATGCTTTTTACTCATTTTTCTTGCCTGCTTACACCAGCTAGAATCGCCAGTAAAAAGTAGAACAGAGGTGAAGAGAGCAAATATACTTACTTCGTTCCTGAGCTTAGGGGGAGAAAGCATTCAATGCTCCATTTTTAAGGTATTTTTTGCTATTCCTACCCTTCTCCAATCAAACTGCTTGTGATTTTAAGTTACAGAAATAAATACTAAGGATAAAGGAAGCTAAACAAAAGAAAAACATGCTTCTTTCTTGACCGCAGCCTCAAATCAAACAAAACATAACCAAAAGGCAGGTAGGCTCCTTGTGGTTGACAAGATTTAAGGGATCAGAAGCCAGCTGAATAATTTCTAGAACATTCACGCACAATGGAATACTATGCAGGCTCAAGGAAATTTTTTAACAGTATGAAGAAATTCTTATAATATGAGAGAAGGGAGAAAGAACAACAAAAATAATACACATGCGACAATCTCAACACCATAAAGAAATGCATGCAGAGAGAAAGGAGAGAGAGGAAGCACGTAAAAATCTTCCTAATTGTTGCCTCTGAGTTAAAGGATCATGGGTGCTTGCTTTTTCTAATTTCTTTAGATTTTTTTCACCTGTACAAATCTTTCACAATGGGCATCCTTTAGTTAGAAAAGAAAAAACAAAACAAACAAACAAACAAACTACCCACTGGGAAGACAGGAGACACAGGGAACTTACTGGAACTACTCATACTTACCTTACAGTATTCATCAATTGGTATCAGGCGTTTGACGGCCACGTCCCGAATGTGGCTCCGTCGGAAGAGAATCTTGCCTGCAGGAGACGAGAGTGCATACAGCATTGGAAGGGAGCGGTGACTAGCTCTCCGCAACCTGGGAGGATGAAGATGTGGCTGCCTCTGATAGGCCTGAGTGGTACCTAAATTCCCCGCTGCCATCAATACTTGCTGCTGGATGTCCACAGGGCCTGGAGGACCCCATGCTTGGTCTTCCAAAGCTTGGTTCACAGCTCTAGAGCAAGGGCTCGAGGGAGTAGGACTCAGTGGATAAGTTCTGGTGAGATAAGGGAGGCTGGAATCAAACCTGATTTGATCATCAAGAAGGAAGACCTGATGATGGAGGTCCCCTGTCCAACTATGAGATTCTCAGATGTGGTGCGCAGTTCACCGAACACTCAGATATGCCCATACTAAACGGCTCAGTCTCCTTCCCTCCTCTCTCTTTGTACACCTGCTCTTGTCTGATGTCTCCCCAATACTCCATGCTCTCTCATAATTCTGTGCCTTTCCCTCTGCCTGGAATATCTTCCCCCTCCAACCTCACCCACGATCCCTGCTGGGAAACTCTTACCCACTTCAAATGGGTTAAGAGTTCCTGTCTCTTTCAGAACAGACTTGTCGTTGCCAAGGGGGACGGGGGTGGGGGAGAGGTGAAAGGGGAGTTTGGGATTAGCAGAGGCAAACTAGCACATATAGGATGGATGAACAATAAGGTCCTACTGTATGGCACAGGGAGCTATATTCTGTGATAAGCCATAATGAAAAGAATATGAAAAAGAATATATGTATGTAAAACTGAATCACTTTGAGGTACATCAGAAATTAACACATTGCAAATCAACTATACTTCAATAAAATTACAAAAAAAAAAAAAAGAGTTCCTGCCTCTTTCTGATTGCATACATTGTGCTGTCGATTTACATGTCTTCTTCCTTCCTACTAGTCAGGGGGCTCTGCCCAAATAGGGACTGACTGGGTTTTAATCAATTTTTTGCCCCCACCACATGGCACTCACGTTTGATCGATGCATAAAGGTGGATTCCACCTGCCACGACAAATACCTTCAATTTCTTCCCCAATAAGTGTTTGTAACAGAGCGCCCCAAGCCCTCCTACCTCACTGAATACTAACAGAGAGTCCATCCACTACTTGCTGGGTGACATCTGAGCCCCAGAGTGTGGTATGAGAGCCTCCAGTGTGACATATGGGCAGAGGACGTGGGTCACAGGCAAAGACAAGAGTATAAATGATGCCACTGAGGGTCTCGGGAAATATCCAAGATGCTGAAATGTTATGGGTGAGGTTTGTTTCAAGCAAATCAGCAGGTTCCCAAGAGTCTTAAAGGAGATCCTCTCATGGGGAGATGGTGACAAAGCTCTTGCACTGAGGTTCCAGGTGGTGTGGCCACATCACTCTGCATCTGTCACACAGGCAGGGGGCGGGCAAAATCAGAAATAAGCCTTCAAGGAGGGCCAAAGAGGTGGGGGATGGAGACAAGCCCCCCTGCCGTGCTTATGTGGGGCGACTAGGAGGTGTCTAGGGGTCAAAGAGGAAGGCAAAGGGAGACCACAGCTCTCTAGACAGCACAGCACGGAGACCTACTAAGAACTTCACCTACTTCTGGTCGGAGGAGGTAGGTCACAGAGAAGAACTTGGGTTATGAGGCTGGCAGGGCGAGGAGAGGTTAACCACTGATCTGAGACGGCGCTGGTGAGACTGCTGTCTCTGTGGGTCAAGCTTCGGTGAGCAGGGAAGAGACAGTAGGAAAGGCCCATAAAGAGTTTTCATCATAGGACAGAATCGAAAGGGATGACAGGAAACAATCTATTGACTCAAAGATTTGCAACGCAAGGAGGTTGGGGAGATTTGCACCCAAAAAGGTCATATAGTTAATGTCACATTTTAAGTACTTGGACAATTTGTTCTTGGGCAAAAGGGAAAAATCAGGAAATTAGGTAGATATGGTCAACTTAATAGTAATTCTTTTTTTTCGTCATTTCCGCAATTAAAAAAAGAAAACCCACAAGATGAAATACATATTCCTTGTAATCCTTAATAACGAGGATCCCCTTTCTTTATAATGGGATGGGTTTAATTCTGATGAGTCAGTCAAATTTCTCATACACCACGCTTCTTAGAGGTGAAAAAATCTAGAAGAAAATGCATCACAGGGTTCACAGTGCTTGTTTCTGAGGGTGGAAGACAAAGCCTTTTTGTGTTCTTCTTATACTTTCCCCAAAGTGCCTACCATGAACATCGATTGCTTCAGGAATCAGAAAATCTTCATGCCATTTAGAATGAAAAAAGCAAATTATGCAGCGAAGTGGGAAGAGGTTTACAACCCGGCCTTCCTAGAGCTGATGCTATTCCCCCTTCACTCCCTAGATGCAAGCTGTGTCTGAGCCCTCTGTGCACAGGCGCTGGGGGCCTGCCCTCCTGGCCCTGACAGTTGGTGTTTCCTAACAGAGAGGCCCCCTGCTGACGTTCCGGGTGGGGCAGTCCTCCCCTGGGTGGGTTTGGCATCCCTGGCCTCAAATCCAGAGAAAGCTGGTAGCCCTCCCATCCCCATCCCAGCCCCAGTCACTGTGATAATCAAATTACCCCCCTCATGGGTGGGACCACTTGAAGATCAGAATCCCTAGGAGAATGCTGAGCCTTCAGGAAAAATAAGAAATGCGTGCCTGTGAAGAGAAATCCCACTCAGCAAACGCTTCCTGACCGCTAATCTATTTCTCAAAATGGGCGGAGGAGTGCCTACCGAAAACATTTTGGTCCCAGTTTGGTATAACTTCCCTTTCTATAAAATCAGAGGAAGGGTGGAGAGTGGGGTATGCAGGCCTCTTACTGAGAACACTGTGACCTGACCCAAAACATTTCCAACGGGCATGGTGCTACCACCAGCCCATGGGAGCAGCACCGTCCAAGAGAATTCGCCCAAGGCCTGGCCTGCGGGGGCTGGGGGAGGACAGAGAACTCAGGCACCTTCAACATCTCCTGCGGGTGTGACACAACAATGTCATTTCTCTTCCTGTGTGGCCTCAATGGGACTGCAGGCTCCAGGCACATGTCAGGTGCCCTGCCAGCATGGGGGGACAGGAAGCCTCGCGGCAGGAGTAGCACGTGCTGGGAAGGCCACAGGCTCCGGGGTCAGCGAGGCCCCGGGCCAATCCCGGGTGGGGTGGGGTGGGGTGGTTCTCTTCCTTCCTGTGCCGCTTTGGGAAATGCATTTACCTGTCAGAGTCCCAGTCTCCTCATCTGCAAAATGGGGGAGCAGCCCCTATCTCTTAGCAGTCATCTCCGAGATGCACCAGCATGGGCTTGGCCCTCCCTAGGTACTTAAAAAAGGGTAATTACTTTGTTTAAAAAATAGGTTATATGATACTGTCTTACACTCTACTAGTAAGGGCACATCTCCTTTTCCTCAACCTCCAACTTGGTTACTTAAGACCTGCCTCAGACAGGCTAATTCATTATCTATCCACAGCAAAGCTGGGCTGTGAGGCAGAACTGCGTGGCCAGCCCCCTTGGCCGGTGCCTCCAGGTAAAATGCCAACAGGGAAGCAGCCCCTCGTCTGCACCTGCTGTGAAGTGTTTCTGTGTGAGTTGTGGGGAAGGAGGGCGAGGAGCCTGCATCCAGCCCTCCCTGCAGGCCAGCCTTCCTGGAATGGAAAGGGTGCTCAGAGGAGAGAACAGCCTTTGGTGGGAACGAGCAGGCTTTTGTTTTCCATAGTGGAGGGAGGCCAAACTGTAATTCTTATTTTTCAAGCCGCATCCTCTGCCAAGTTGGCTTCCCCAGCTCTTGCTGGGATGGAAAATTGCACAGGGCTGTTCTCCCCTCCCCCCTGCCTTTGTGCTAACATGAAACTTGCTTTTGTTCTGCTGACGCGGCAGTCTTCACAGAAAACTGACCCCTAGGAGAGGGGACGTTTCTCCCACCCTTGGCCTTGGCCTTGAGGAAAAGCTAAGAGGTGGGCTGGGAAGGGAGGCTCTCGGGGTCTTAGGGCCCAACAGGACCTCTCCAACTACAAGTGGGTGTCCTGAGCAGGGACAATGGAGCCAAGGCCCTGAGAACAGCATTTTCATGAATTCGTGGGTGGAAAAAGGATTACGTAACCATGAAAGCTTTCGGGGCTGGGGAGAGGGTCGGCTCAAGTTCTTCCCTGTCCTGGGAAGTTTTTCCAGAGCTGGTTTTGCCTTTCATCCAGCAAAGAGTTATAACTCACTGTTTTCCTTTTCTTCCTTGAAGAAAAATATACATTTAGAGTCCATCTCAACTTAAATATCCAGATTAATCATTTAAGTAGGACTCCAAGATATGAAATGCCCAGAAATTTCAAAGGAATGTCCTGGGACCCTGTTTCTGCCTTTACTGAGAACCTTCTATGTGCTGGGGAGAGAAGCTTGTGAAGCAGGGGTCACTGTCCCATTTTAGAGATGCAGAAACTGAGGTGCAGGGGTGGGGGAGATGTTGTCTGCTCGAGGTCACAGGACCGGTTCTGTTGGACTCCAAAGCACATGCTTCGGGCACTGAGATTTGGCTGTTGCAGCTGGCACACTGGGTTTTCTCCAATACGGAAAAAAATTCCAGCGTCCTCTCCCCGTGGAAGAACTAAAAACATTAGGTTTTTTAGGCAAATGATCTCCCAGTAAATGGGGGCCTGGCAAACACATCTACCCTGTCTCTAAACTCACTCAATGATGACAATATCCGCAAGAAGGCACTGATGTGCTGACTGCAGAATCCTGGAGTGGGGGAGGGGAGAATGGGCTCCTGGGTGATCCATCTCAGTGCCTGCCCCCTTGTCTGCAAAACGAAAAAGATTTAAAGGCCCGTCCAGCTCTAGATATTTGTGATTTAGGGTGACTGTCAATTTGCCGATTAGCTGTACATGAAGACACTAGTAAGTGCTTAATTGCTGCTAGTTATATACCAGGCACTTACCTAGTCCTCCTAACAACTCTATCACTTAAGTACCATTATGACCTTCAGTGTGCAAACGTAGAAATGAATTCCGTGTGCTTAAGTAATTTACCCAAGGGAACACAGCGGGCACTGGGATTTGAATCTGGGCTTTCGGCATGAATTTTAGAGCCCATTATACCTGTGTCTGAATCCCAGCTCTGCCATTTGTGGAAGCAACTATAATGTCTCTGAGCCTCAATTTCCTCATCTGTGAAATGGGCATAGTAATGTCTGCCCTGCAGGGTTGTTCTCAGGATTAAACAAGCTAATGAATGTAAAGCACTTAGCCCAGCAACTGGCCCACCATAGACATCTAATAAATTGTAGCTATTATAACTTGAAGCTTTAATACTGGTTTGGGTAACCCATTTTTTTGAGTTGAAGCCTTGATGCTATTCCTTTCGTAAGAATTTTTTTTTTTTTGGTGGGGAGGGGAAGGGACACTGAATGTCTTGACAGCAGGGACCAGCCATGACTGCAGTAACTCCTCCACAGTGCCTGACACTCAGAAGGTGCTCGGTGTCTATGGCAGGCAGGCAGAATTTCTTAAATGAGATGCAAAGATGTCCCACCTTAATCTCAGCGCCTCTGAATATAATGGGATCTCACTCCTGGGATCATGTTATTTGATATGCCTCAATTCATTTCAAGAGAGGGAGATTATCCTGGATTAGACAAGTGGGTACAAGGTAATCACATGAGGTTTTAAAAGCAGACAGCTTTCTCCAGCTGGTGGCAGGAGGGGAAGTCTGAGAGATTCCAAGCACAGGAGAGAGATTCAGTGCCCTGTTGTCAGCTTGAAGATGGGTGAGGAATACCAGCAGCCTCTGGAAGCCAAGAGGGGTCCCCGGCGTTCAGACAGGAGGGAAACGGGCATCCTGGTTCTAGAGCTGCAAGGAACTGAATTCTGCCAACAACCTGAATGAGGATGGAAGTGGATTCTTCCCCAGATCCTCCAGGTAAGTGTCCAGCCCAGCCAAGACCTTGACTTCGGTCTTTGAAGATCATAAACACAGAACCCAGCTGAGCCTGCCTGGACTTCTGACCAACAGAGCTGCGACATATAAATGGGTGTCCTTTTAAGCTGCTAAATGGGTGATGATTTGTTCTGCACAATAGAAAACAAATACAGTAGCCATATTAACAGACACCACTCACTACACAAACTGTATGAGCTAGAATGATTCCCATTTTAGAGACAGGAGAATCGAGGATCCCAGAGGCGAAATGTGTGGCCTACGGTCGTGCAGCTAGTAAATGCCATAGCATCTAACTCCAAAGCCCGTATTCTTAGGCACTGACTTCCGCAAATGACTGCGATCTGGTCACGGGACGATGCCTCAAGGAGGAGGAGGGGGGAGATCCAAGAACTGTCCTGGGAGTGCAGGGGCCCCACCTGAGGGCATGTGCCTCACTTACCGGGGAGAAAGGGGATGATCCGCTGTTTGGGGTCCTTCTGCCCTCCTTCCATGGGAAATTTGTCCAACATTTGCATCTAAATGGGGAGGGAGAATAACAAAAACGAAGGCCTTTAACGGGATAAATGCATCTCTGATGTTTTAAAGGAATTATGTGAACTACGTGATTCGATATACAAAAGCTCACTTTGTTCAGCAAAGAAACCCAAACTAACGGGGAAGGCAATGTCAACAGGACCTACAATCTCTATGCAAACAATTCTCTAGGTCCACGGCCACCAGACTAGTGAAGGCTCAGAGCTGGGAGAGACCATTCTCAGTTTTCCCGGAGGCTCCAGCCACAGGACCTTAAGTGTGAACAATGCCCCCAGAGTCCCCAGAATTCCATGGACGGCGGGTCATCCTGTTTCCTAAGAACCGCCAGGTTCAGAAAGAAACTACGGAGACTCAGTTAACCTGGTTAGGTCTATGCCTGCGAGATCGTGACACGCCCCTGCCCCACTAAGAATTCCCCGGGCTGGCTCCGCTTGGTGCCTGGCTCTCTGTCAGGCACACGGGGTGCGGTGATGAAAAGACGCAGAGTCTAGGGAGAGACTGAAAAGTAAATTGCTCATTGTAGGGTGGTGTAGGAAGCACCTTGAGAGGTAGGCGCAGGCTGCTGTGGGGTTGGAGGAAGAACAGGGACGGAGCACCCAAAATGAAAACCTTTCATGTTTTCTGATAACATTAAATGCCTCTCTGACATTTTAAGGAATTAATATGAAGTATCTGACTGGATATACAAAATCACCAGGATCTGCTACTTGGGGTCTGCGGAGGTGACACACCTTGGGCCTCGTCCTTCGCTGGCCATAATGATACCAACTGCCAGCACTGCTTTACGGATTAGAGCCGGGCTGTGGTAGTCATTTACGCTGTCACCAGATTTCTGGTTCTCCTCCTGAGCACGTGGTAGATTTGTACCTCCCCACCCCCTTGAAGTGGGACACGGCCAGTTAAATGTGAGCAGAACAGACATGGCTCACTACTGGGTGGAAGAGTTATGAGTGGTGCTTGACGCACCACTCTTATTTCCATCTGCCGCCGGATGGCCATGCTCCAGAACATGGCTTCTCTGCCAGTGAGCATCCAGAGCCCCCAACAACCTCTGATGGACATGTATGCCAAGTGAGAAATAGACCCTGTGTACAGTGAGGCTATCTGTCGTAGCAGCACATCCCAACCCATCCTGATTAGTATATGGGCCCAGGATTCAAGCAGAAGTAAAGGGAGTCCTCAGTCTCCTGAAGGGATGGCTGAATGTGAGAAGCCTGCCCATCATTTTACCTCAAGAAGAAAGTCACCCTGGCACTCAAGATGTGTCCCTCTGGATGTGGAGAAAAGGGAACCCTTGTGCACTGTTGGTGGGAATGTAAATTGATGCAGCCACTATGGACAACAGTATGGAGGTGCCTCAAGAATCTAAAAGTAGACCTACCATATGATTCAGCAATCCCACTCCTGGGCATACATCCGGAAAGAATGGAAACATTAATTCAAAAAGCTACATGCACCCCAACGTTCACAGCAGCAATATTTACAATAGTGAAGACATGGAAATAATCCAAGTGCCCAATCAACAGATGACTGGATTAAGAAGCAATAAAAATAAAAACAAATTCATGAGGAAAAAAATAAAAAGATGTGTGGGGGGGTGTATACATAGATACGTACACACACACACACACACACACACACACACACACACACACACACACACACAATGGAATATTACTCAGCCACAAAGAATGAAATTCTGCCATCTGCAGCAACATAGATGCGCCTAAAGAATATTATGCTTGGTGAAATAAGTCAGAGAAAGACAAATACTATATAATATCACTTATATGTGGAATCTAAAAAATAACACAAGTGAATGTTTATGCAAAACAGAAACAGACTCACAGACATATGAAACAAACGTGTAGTTACCAAAGGGGAAAGGGAAGAGGGCAGAGACAAATTAGGGGGATATAATTAACAGATACTAACTACTATGTATAAAATAGATAAGCAACAAGGATATACTGCATCGCACAGGGAATTATGGCCACTACCTTGTAATAACCTATAATGGAGTATAATCTACAAAAATACTGAATCACTAAGTTGTACAGCTAAAACTAACATAACATTATCAATCAACTATAATTAAAAAAAAAAAAGACATGTCCCTCTGATAGAAAGAAAGCAGCTTTGAACACCCTGGGAGAAATAAGCACAGCTGTGGTGTAAGGGGAGGGAGGAGAGACTAGAAGTGGGAGAGAAGAGAAACATGTATCCATGCCAGGCAAGGGTTAGATTCTTTAAACAGATCCTCTCACGAAATCTGCAGAATATCCCTTCAAGGTGGACACTATTATCCAGGGAACTGAAGTCCAGAGGAGTGAAGAAATCTGCCATGGGCCTGCAACCAGCAAGGGGTAGGGCCAGAGACAGAAGCCCACGGCTTCTCTGCCATTGCATCACCAGCCTCCGAGATGCTGCGAAGACAATTAAAAAGGATTGCTCCCCAGCGCTCAGGAAACAGGACCATTTATCCAGGCTGGAGCTCCCTGCCTCCTTAGTACTGTTTTATGTGACACCCCTGGGTAGGGAGGTCAGACTCAGCTTGGCTAGCAACCCTGAAGGGCTGCCCATGAGGCTGTGGTTTTACTTGTGATTTCCAAATGGCCCCTATTGTGTGCTGTGCAGTGATGGGGAAATGCCTGGTCCACCATCATTCAGTAGCTGGTGAGGCCACAGTGGGCCTTGCTGGAAAGGCAGGCCTCCCTTTTTGAATCCAGGAGCTTTTCAATGCTGGCACATAGTAGGCACTCAATAAAAATTGTCTGAACCAAGGAAGGCACCTGAGTGAAATTGGGGGTGGTGGGGGCAGCTTCAGACGTTTGCTGAGTACCCCCGATTAATAATGTTCACATTACTAATATTCAAGAATAATTAGTAACCACTACAAACACTGGTTTGACAGTTTACAGTTAACAAGCCTTCTCAGACATATGATTTTATCTGACCTTCACAATAATCCTGTGAAATCCATGCACAACCCCCACGTCACAGATGGAGAAACAGGGGAGCAGAGGGACACAGTGAACTGCTTGAGGTCACACAGGTAAGTGGTGGTCCAGCCAGTGCAAGTGTCTTACTCTAAAATCCCATTCTCTTCCCCTAAGATCACTCTCTCAGGTGGCTTCGGAGTGTCACGTAAACTTGAAAAATCAGCCTGAGACCAGGTAAGTTTCATATTCCATGCACAGGTGAACAGCATGCTTTCTTTTTTTCAAAAGCAGAGTGATTAATCAGTCTTAGCTGCAGCAGCATCTTTTTAGAGACTTACAGGTTTTGCCTAACATTATCTTCTTTTTTCCTTCTCAGTTTTATTTGTGAAGACAGTGCTGGAACATCATTCAGGGGGACTTCTTTTTTAAAGGCATACCCCAGTAATCCATCCACCGTACCCCGCCTGCGTCTGCTCTCCCGGGTTCCTGTTGAGCCCCTGCCTGAATGCGCACACGGGCTAAAGAAGCCCCACCCAGCACTGTATGTCCCTGTGGTCTTCACCCCTCTGTCTCTCACCCTGTGTCCCGACTTGCTTCTGTCCAAATAAGTGGAGCTCAAAGAGCTGAAGTGTCTCCCCAAGTGTTATTTTTTAATTTGAGGCAGCAGACCTGGGTTTAATGTTGCAAAGTCTAACCACAGACATTATCCCTGGGGACCAGACAGCCCTGGGGTTTAATCTTGATGATTCCTCATGCCAGCTGTGTGTCCTTGGCCAGAGAACTTGCCCAATGAGTCTGATTCACCATCTGCAGAATGACGGACACAGCCTGCTGGGCAGGGTGGTTGTATAAATGGATGCTGTATGTGAACTTTATGTAGGGACGTACTAGGTGCTCAACAAGAAACGCCCCCTCCTTGCACTCTGCCCATAATGAATGTTATTCTGAGAATTATTTGGGAATAATTTTCAGTATTTTATGAGACTCTGTGTGTGTGTGTGTGTGTGTGTGTGTGTGTGTTTGTGTGTTGAGGGTCATTAAAGGAAAGCTATTTAATACCAGAAAAGGAAGGGATTTGAAAAGTGCCATCCTATTATAGACTCTTGCTACCTCCCATGAGCGTGTGTTTTTGTGTTACGTATACATAACATAAAATCGATCATTTCAACCATTTTAAGTGTACAATGTAGTGGCATTAAGTACACTGTTGTGCAACCATCAACCACCCTCCATCTCCGGAACCTCTTCATCACCCCAAACTGAAACTCTATATCCATTACACACTAACTCCCCATGCCTCTCCTCCAGCCCTTGGCAACCACCATTCTACTTTTATCTCTATAAATCTGACTAGTCTAGGCACTGCATATAAGTATTTGTCCTTTGTGTCTGGCTTATTTCACTTAGAATAATGTCTTCAAGGTTCATCCATTTCGTAATATGTACTGGAATTTCCTTCCTTTTTAAGGCTGAATGATATTCCACAATGAGGCTGTGTTTTAAGGTCGGCAAAACTCCTCCGACTATCCAGGTCCCTTCAGTGGCCAAAACTGGGCTGTCCAATAGAACTTTCTACAGTGATGGAGATGTTCTGTATCTCTGCTGTTCCTTACGGTAGCCACCAGCCCGGATGGCTACTGAGCACTTGAAAAGTTGCTCCTACGACTGAGGAGCTAAACTTTTAATTTTGTTTAATTTTAATTAAATTTACATTCAATAGCCTCATGTGACGAGTGGCACAGGGCTGGACTACAATACTCATTCTCCTCTTTTAGCCATATCTAGTTTTATTTCCTTTTCTTTATTCTCCTGTCAATGGTAACTACAATCTGTACGACTGCTATTCACAAGGATAGGCGATCAGAGACCTGAGAGATATTCTGCTTTCGGTCTTAGCGTGTCTGCGTTCACAAGCCACAAGCTGCTTCTACCCAGGAAACTGTCACACTTGGCACCTACAGGCTTTCAAGCAGACATGGGCAGCATTCCAGACCCTGTGTGGGGACCCCCAGACCCGGGTGGTCTACAGCAGCAGGACCAGAGGCACGCCGGGCAAAGCCCAACTGTAGATGGTATCCTTGGAAACTAGAAAGTCCACGCCCCTCCCCCCAGATAATAAAAGAAAGTGGAGCTGAGGGTGCGGAGGACTGGAAACCGAGGAGGAAAGTGAGTCAGTCTTGGGGGGCAGGAAGGGAGAGGGAGCCACGTCAAGCTGCCACATCACAAGGGGAAGGAGAGAACACTCCATCAGCAGTTTTCAAGACACAGCTTGTGGTGGCGGGAGAGGAGACAGGCTGTCCAAGGAAAACACCGTGGAGGCGGGCGTGGAGGTCCACACGTGGTTCGTGTTAGCGGCAGACTGGTCTTGGAGGGGTTTCCTCCCTCCGTGATGACAAAGGCCCCATGTCCCAGAAGAGCCAGAGCAGGCAGTGCAGAAGGGCTGGGGTGACTGTCACAGGCGGCTGCAGGCGGGTGGAGAGTCGCGTGGTTCTCAGAGCAGGACACGACCACATACCTGGTCTGCTCTACAATACGTGGCTGGCCGTCTTTGGGGATTCTGTCCCCTCGATGAGCTGCTTTGTCCAAAGGTCGGCACGCCCTGGTCTCCGGGTGGACATGCCACTTGGAGCCTGCCGCCCTTCCCTGTCTGTCCACGTCTCTCCTCCGTGCTGTCCCTCCCAGGAGGGCCGCATGTCCTCAGCCTGACCCCTTACTGGGCTGTCCTCTGGCCCGTCCCCCCCACGTCCTCACTGCTACGTGGTGGGCACCTGGGATATGTTTATGCAAAGGACGAATGAATCAGTGGGTGAAGAAATGAATGAAAAGTGGTTCACTGCTTCGGTCAGCCAGTGTCTAGGAGACGCGAAATTATGTTCCAAGTGGCGGCAATAGGACCTACATTGGGCCTTAGATTCAACGGACCAGCACAACCTTGCCTCTTTTTGTCTTCCAAACAAAGAATTACAGTTGGCCCATGTCCTTGGGTCCCATATCCACAGATTCAACAAATGGCAGATCAAAAATATTCAAGGGGAGAAAACTTCCAGAGAGTTCCAAAAAAGCAAAACTTGATTCTGCCATGGCTGGCAACTATTTACATAGCATTTACCTTGTGTTCACATAGCATTTACATTGTGCTAGGTATGATAAGTAATCTAGAGATGACTGAAAGTATACAGGAGGACGTGTGTAGGTTAAATGCAAATACTATGCCATTTAATATGAGGGACTTGAGCATCCTTGGATTTTGGTATCTGTGGGGTGGGGGTATGAAGGGGGATGGTCCTGGAACCAATTCCTCCATGGATACCAAAGGATGACTGTGCTGTGTGAAGAAAAGGCAACTACTGTACCACATTTTCTCAGCTCTATACCATCAGTATGGCAATGGCTTTTCAGACGGAAGGGAACGAATATTTCAGTAAGTATATAGAACATATGCGAGGCACACTGCCATTTCAGAAGATAATGTCTGGGGAAAAGAGTGTGTCTGAGGGTCCAGCAAAGGCAGTATTTGGGTATAGATGGTTGATGGAATCCTAGGCCAGGTGCTGACTAGAACCTTGCTGGGATGACTTCCCAGCTGAGCAAAGCGTGCCTGGGGAGCAAGAACGTCCATTCTGCCCCTCCTACATCTGCTCCCAGAGAAGACGGTAGAAAACACTCCCTTCTGCTTGGCTTCTGCACGGAAGCCTGGGGGGGCTTCCGGGCAGACAGTCCCCACGCTCATTAAGGGCATCTGGGGCTGCCAAACTCTTAGAAGGGGGACAGGCCAATCCTGTGTCAACAAAAACTAGAAACGAACGATGTTCGCTGGGTGACGCGGGACAGCCTCTCCATCTCCAGATCTCAGTTCCCACATCTGGGGAAAAACAAAGGCGCAGATCAAGATGCTGTCTCTGGCTTGCCCTCGGCAATGTAATGGGCTGCGTGCGGGAAACAGATCCCCCTGAAAGCCCCTGTTCCTAAAAGCAGTCTCCTAAGCATGGAGTGTTCCTGCTTACAGCATACAGGTCGCTGGTGCTTCTCTTGAGAGCTCCCTGCAGGACAGGGTGACCCAGCTGGCTCCATGTGTCCCTTGGCCTGAGGGATGCAATGAACTAGTGGGAAAACTCAGAGGGCAGAGGTCACACGGCACAGGGTAAAGCGGACCCATCACACACCCGAGGCATGTCTGTGACGGGCTCGTGTTCTGCCCAGAGCGGTCCTCTGCAGGACAGACTATGCCTGCATCTCAGAGGGAGGTGCCAAAGGGGCCTTCAAAGGGCAGCTATCTTCAAATGGCAGAACTCTAAGAGTAGACAGGTTCGAAGGCCATCCCGGACCTCTGGGAGGCAGGAGCACAGGCTTCAGACTCAGCCATGCCTGGGCCTGAATCCCAGCCACACTCCTTTCTAGGCACGTGACTATGCCTTTCTGAGCTTCCCTTCCCCCATCTGGGATGCGGACACAACACCGACCTCACGCCTGTAAGTGAGGACTACATGAGATGATGTATAAATAGACATCTGGTGCATTTTAGTAAACAATCACCAATACTGTTACTACGTCACTCAACCAACCCTATTTCCTCTCGATGCTGCCTTCAGCTCTCCAGGTATTCCTGTCCCCTCCCCAGTGTCCTGCTCAGAGGCCGGCTCCCTCTGTTACACTCTGATGGACTCTCCAGAGTGGGTCCAGGTGGGGGCAGAAAGGGAGGTTCAGAGAGGCTGAGGGGCTGCCCCAGGCCACACAGCCAGTCAGACAGAGGGCTGGGCCCTGACACCAGGTCTTCCCACTCCAAGCCCAGGGCTCTACCATCCGTACCCTCACGTGAGAGAGACACCTGGCCACATGTCAACCAGTAGTGGCGAGTACGACTGTCAGAGCCCAGCTTTTCTAAGGAAAGGGAGTTAGGAAATCACATCAGAAGCTGATCTGTCACAAAGGGGACTTCTTGCTGGTGACTGTGAGTCTCTTCTCCCACAAAGGAGCCTGAGTCACTCTCCTTCCTTCTACCCCAGCGGCCTCTCTGCAGACTGTTTCCTCTGCCTGTGTGTCCTGCCCCCACCAGAGGGGACATTTACTGTTTTGTCACCTACAGGTTATTTTTCCTTCTTTGGCAGCAGGTCTCTGATTTCCTCCTGTGAATCTTCTATTCCTTTGCTAGTCAGCATGCATGGATGTGATGTGATTCTACTCCAGTTCCTGGGCTGGCCCTGACTGGCCTGGCCATTACCCAAGATGAAGCAATGAGACTTGTGCTGAAACCGCTGGGGTGTTCTCTTTTTTCCTGATGTCACTAAGCTGATCTGTTGGATACGGCTGGGAGCTGTGGCTGCCACTATACTAGACAACACCCTGCCTGGACACAGGAGACCAAGAAGTGGAGAAAGGCAGGTCCTGGTTGACACTGTGGTCCCTAGATCCAGCCATACCTGAAGCCAAGTACCCTCAGTCTTCTCAGTTCCATTTAAGCTAATCAACGTTCTTGTTGAATAATCCATATGGACTGGGTTTCTATCATCTGTAATTAAAACAGTTCTGACTAAAACAAGGTCTCATGGCCAGGAAGTGGCAGTATTTGGTTCAAAGCCCAGGAACTTAACCACTCTATGAAACTGGCATCATCTCCTGTTCTCATCTTCATGCCAATTCCTAGCAGCAACCCATGCCCATCGATAATCCCAACAGCTGACATTTGCTCAAGGCTCAACAGCCCAGAAACTGCTCTCACACACATCATCACTTTTTTACAAAAAGAAACTGAGATATACTTCACATGCCATAAAATTCACCCTTTTAAAGGATACAATTCAGTGGTTTTTAGTATATTCACAAGGTTGTGCAACCATGACCGCTATCTAATTCCAGAACATTTTCATCACCCCAAAAAGACACCCAGTACCCATTAGCAGCCTCTCCTCCTTTCTTCCTCCTCCAAGCTCCTGGCAACCACTAATCTGCTTTGTCTCTATGGAAGTGCCTCTTCCGGACATGCATCATCACTTTTAACTCCAAAGCAGCCTTGTGAAGTAGCCACTTGTGAAAGCAGCACTGGATAGCAGAGTGGCTGAGACTGTGGACCCTGGTGTCGCCTGCCCAGCTTTAAACCTGAGTTCTAATGTTCACTGGCTGTGTGACTCTGGGCAAACGACTTAACCTTTCTGAGCCTGAGTTTCTTCATCCATATCATTTTATAAGCTTGACATGAGGATTCAATGAGTCACTACATCTCGATGCTGAGCAGGCAGTGCCCCAGGAATGCCAGCTGTTTCTAGTATCAGCACCCCCATACTACTGATAAAGAAATCACAATCAGGCACAGAGGGGTTAAGGGGTGTGCCCATGGCCACACAGCACAGGTGGCCAGTCCCCAAGTCTCCTGACTGAGTCGTCTGCTGTTTCCATTACACCACGCTGGCCAAGCTGTTCCTCCAGGAAAGCTCGACCCTCCCCATACTCTGAGCCAAGTTACTTATGAAAAAGCCAAGGCCCTCGCCAGGAGGGAGGGGAGGAGGGAATCATGAAATCTTCTGACTTCAGGGTGTCGCAGCCCCACGCAGGCCGACCGCCTTGCCTGGTCCTTGGGATCAGCTGATTCTGGCTGGTGGGTTTCTGCCCTGACTTCTTCCAGCTTCCCTCTCTCAGGTGTGGGGCTGGGGAGCAGGGCAGGCCATTTCCAGGACAGCAGGACCCTCTGGAATTCCATGACCCTCCCATGCCAGCCGCCCATCTGGGACTTTTTAAAGCCAGCTTAAGCCCTATCTTTAGATGACTTTTTTACAGGACGGGAGTCTGACGCAGCTATTTACGTCACAGCAAACCCCCAATTATTACCAATTATGCCAGGGCTGGGGGGGAAGGAAACCTCGTTTTTTAATTCTGGTAGAAATAAGAAAGTTGAGTTAGAACAGGAGAGTGGAGGGAATGCAGGCTTTGGGCCAGGGTGCCCCGTGATCCAACCCTGGCTCAAACGTTTCCAAACGATGTCGCCACAGGCAAGTCCCATCTGAGCACAGCGACCATAGATGACAGCTAACGCTTCCTGACTGAGGCACAACTCACTGAACTGTCACAGTAGCTGCGAGGAAAGCGCTTTCATTCTTAATACAGTATGCAGATGGGGAAACTGAAGCTCAGAAACATACAGCAATAACACCAAGCTGAGACCTGAAAAGGCAACGCTGAGATGTGAACCCAGGTCTGTCTAACCCCAGAAGTCAAGGTCTGAAGCCTTGGGCTAGGCTGGAATAGGGAACTCAGCAACACAGTCAAGCCTGGCCCACAGGCTGCGAGAGGGCGGCGATGAACACGTCCACCCAAGCCACCCTCTTCTCACTGAACCTCCTCCCCCAGGTGGTGCTGTCCCACCCGCCCCGCCCCTCTGGCCACAGCTGGCAGGCTCGGGGATGGACTCTGACCCCTGACGCTAACACTCAGATGCTCTCTCCCGGAGACTGGAATTGCACCCAGAAACTCCAGTGCCTCAACACAGGGAAGGGCGCTTCAGCTCGGAGACTGAAGTGCTGATTGAGGGATGTGGGCCAATGGGCCAGCAGAGGAGCTGGTCCGGAGGTGCTGGTGGGAAAAGGAAGCAGGCTCGATGGGAGAGCTCGTGGCCACATGACACAAGCCCACGAGCTGCTGGGCTTCTGGAGGGTCATTCTGTTACTGGTTCCAGGCCCTTGTGAGGCCAGCTGCACTCCCTGCTGTGGGTTCCACGGGGGCACACTTGCCTCTTCTCATCAGTCCACCCCCACTTCTCTCCATGTGCCTAAGCGAGCTGAGCGGATGTCTGCTCTGTGGGTGCCAATAACTCCTACGCTGGCAATCACCATGTCACTCATCTCTGCCCCCTCTGTTCCTTCTTGGAAGTATCAGGCAGGCAAGAGGCCTCTGAAAGCAAATACAGGTAGCACTCCCCGCTCCCCTCAGTGCGTGAAAAATCAGTCTAGCAACTTGCAAAATATTTACCCAACATCTGTGCTCTAAAGACCCGCCGTAATGGATCTGCATAAATCACCCTTCTGTCTGGGAAAGAGGGTGTGGAGCCCCACCGTTCTCACACAGGACCACATTCAGAGGGGTGGGCACTACGGCCATCGCCTTCCCTGCCTTTCCTCCGGAGTGAGCCCTCCCCCTGCCCGTGCTCGTGTCTGCTCCTGCCTAGTCGGTTTTAGATGGCATCTTAGCATCTTTAACATAGAGCCTCTTTGGGTACTGACATTTGGTACATGTATGCTGCGGACCAGAAGAAAAATATCATTTGTAAATGATACTGTTTGGTTTTGTTGCATAGTGAACACAAAACATCACTTATGAGTTCATTACCTTTTAAGTAATCAGGTAACTGGTGTCAACTGCCGTCCAGTACGCAATGACTCTTGGCAGTTTATAATATAGATTGTTTGGTGATGCTGAGGAAACTGGTTAGAAGCACATTACCATCTCCCTTCCCCCTTTTACATACTGGAACACAGGGTCTGAAAATTCTGCTTGACATTTTCAGGAACAGACTATGTCTGTTCAACCAAGGATGCCTGTGGTTAATATCACCTAACCTTCAGAGAGAACATGCGAGGCAGAGGGACAGGCTGGTCCGTGGAGGGCAAGGGCTGTCTCCTGATGTGCCCCGCAATGCCTTCTCTACATCTGATCACAGTTCTTCCCTGCAGGTCTCAGTCCCCACCCCTCTGACTGAGAGGCAGGGTAGGGACTGGATACGCCCACTGGCCACCACATTCCTCAGCCATACTGACTGGCTTAGAGATGAGCCAATAGAACACAATACTGTGTTTGCTGGGACTTCTGCAAAGTGACCTTTCACTCTTTCCTGCTGAGTGTGAGCCCAGAGCATTTTGCAACCATGTGGGATCTGAGGACAAAGCCAACACCAGGGAACTGGGAATTCAGAATGAGAAGAGGAAGGTGGGTGAGAGCGCATGGTGGAAAACCTTGGCTCAAGCTGTGTCTGAAGCCTGTAAGTGTCCTTCTCCCAGGACGTTCTGACACACCAGCCCCCTAAGTCCCCCTGTTTACTTAGGCCAGTTTGAGTTGGGTTTCTGTCACTTGCAACCAACGCGTCCTGACTGGTACACAGAGGAAAAGAAGGCAGTCATCTTGATGCGGCCTTATGTTGGCCTGCGAGGTATGTGAGTCCATCACCACGTGGCAGGGAACACTCGTGGACTCAGGAAGCCGGGCAAGTTCCCACCTCCTCCCGAGCCTGTGTTTTCTACAGAACTCTGTCACGTCATATCACACTCTGTGACTTCTCATACAGACACACCTGCTTTGAGTTGCTGGCCTTTGGTGGTGTCAGGGTAATACTACTGACCCAGGGATTAGCGATGTTTGACCCTAGTGGAAAGGGGCTTACCTGGAGCTGTCCACACAGGCTCCCTATGAGACTGGTGGTGCTCAGGGCAGTTATTAGTTCGCTCCTTTGTTCATTTGTTCATTCATTCACCAAACATTCACCAAAACTGGCCACATACAGTGTCCTTGAGTAAAATATGAGAGAGTAGATAATGAAGATGTGGTTCCTGCCCAGACGAGTCACGGTTTACAGGGGGACAGGCAGATAACTTCAATACAGAAGTTACGGAAGAGTCAGGACAGGGCTGTGGGGGTGCAGAAGAGGTGGCCTTTGCTGGCCAGGGAATGAAGTCAGACCAGGCTTCCCAGGGGATGAGAGCCCTGAAGGGCAGCAGGAGGGACGTGAGCCGAACCAAGGGGGCTGGAGGGCGTAGGAGGTGTTCCAGGCAAGGACCAGCTAATGCAAAGGCCTCAGAGGAGAGGGCAAGAGCAATGCCCTCAAAGCACAGCAGGTGTTTTAGGGGCTAAATGTGGAGCCTGCTGGGGACAGGAGGCGAAGTAAGGCAACAGACTTGGGTCTGTCTTGAGAGCAGAACGGCCCCACAAGGTCTGAACACACTCAACAGTGGAACTCACCAGCAAATACCATTACACAAGTTCAAGATCTGCACTCCAAACAGAAACGATTTCCAGATTAGCATCCATTCTAGAGCAGTGAACAGAAGCTTTTCTTTTATTTGGAAAATATTGAATATCGAAGCAAAAGCAATACAGGACACTACTTACGTCTCCAAAGTGATGAACACCTTTTTTTTTTTTTTTAAAATATAGAACGCTCCTCAAATTTATGTTATCCCTGCACGGGGGCCGGGCTAATCTTCTCTACATTGTTCCAATTTTAGTACACGTGCTGCTGAGGTGAGCACACAGACATCATTTTTAAGTCTAGGAAATAAAAAAGAACACTGGATACACAGTGGGTGAGGATCTAGGCTCTGAAGTCAAAGCGGAAAGTAAGTCCAAACAAACTCTTTCCCACCCTGCAGCTCCCTGGAGACCCCAAACCCTTACCTGGAGATCAAAGAATTTGCTGTAGCGCCGATAAATGGCCTCTGTGGAGCCGCTGGACCATGTGACCCGGATGATGTAGACCTGCAGAGAGGGATGGAGACAGACATCAACACCAAGGGGCTTTCTTATCCCCAGGACTTGAGAGCAAAGCACAAGGTTCAGAGTCAGAAACACCTGGGTTTGACTCTCAGCTCTGCCCCTGACCAGATGTATGACTTGGGACAGGTTACTTGTCCTCTCTGAGCCCCAACTTCCTCTTCAATAAAATGGGTATAATACCCCCACCTCGGAGAGTTGTGCAAAGGATTGCATGAAATCAAGTATAGGAAAGCATAAGCACCCTACTCATCTCAGGAGATGCTGTTATTTTCAGGATTTCTTACTCCCCACTCAATTCAGAGAGCCGCGGGGCTGGCTACTTTGTCAGCATCATTCTTAAAACTTCTTTGACTTGTTAGAAGTCACAGTGACCTGCAGCTCTTAGCTCTCTCGTATTTCTCATAAGCTAGGCCATCACGCCATTTCCTCCAGTAAAGGCCCGGGCCAAGTCATCTTTTCTCTTTACCCATCTGTAAACTGGGCTAACAGCATCTGTTTCTGCTGCCTCCTAGGACAGTGTGAGGATCCAATAAGATGAGGATGTGGAACCAGTTTATAAACCACAAAGCCATGTTTCCAACCTCTGTCACAAGTCACAGCACACACAGAGAATAATACACTGACAACAAATTCAGGCGAACTAAGGTGGCAGCAGGAGGTCAGAGGCATCTGGCTGGGGCCTTTGGTGGCCCTGGACACCACCTGGATACCCAAGGCATAAGGCAGCGGCTCATCCATTCCTGACTTGCGCAAATTATCTGTGGTTACAGGGTAATTTTGACACTTAAAACATACATATGTGAAAGCTGTCTGGAAACAGAAATGCTGTATAAACACAAGGGGTTAGGTGTTGTTTAAGAGGCCATGGGGGTACACAGGCAGGGCCCCTGCCTCCATGAGTGGAGGATGAGCTGGGGAGACAGCGCGTGCGTAAATGAACAGTGGGCAGTGGACAGCTCTTATTTTTTGCCCAAGTACTGATTAACCTTCCTTTCAACCAGAGTGCCTTGACTTTTCTCCCAGGAACCTCCTTCTCCACCTCAACACAGTCCCTTAGACACCAAGGTGGGTACCACCGTCCATGGTGATTGGCTGAGGAGTGATCACACGACCCATGCTGGGCCAATCAGAGCCAGCAAGTATCAGCCCTGGGACTTCTGCTCTGACCCTTGAGAAAGACAAGCTCTCTTTCTTTGTGGTTGCTAGGCTGTTAGGATGTGACCTGCACCTGCCAGGGGGCCTTCTCATCATCACTTGGGAGGCGCCTGCCTGAGAATGAGGCCAGTATCAGCAGATTCCTGATGACACAGTCTGACCCTTAGGTCCAGCTTTGCCTGTAGCTCAGTCTACTCTTTGTCTGTCCAGTTTCCTGAGCCAGTAAATCTTGGGCCACACCCACACTCTGGGATTATTTTTGAAGCCAGTTTAAGTTGGGTTTCTGACACATGTATGTCGTCTTGATGGATGCAGGCAGGGGGGCGGGAGAGAGCTCTGAAGCTTGAAGTCATCACGGTGTACCTGGAAGGACATGCCGATCTAGATAGCAGGGGAGGAAGGAAGAGACTGTGGGTGGTGGGGGATGACGGTGGAGCAAAGACCAGCTCAGGGAGTCTGGGCACCACGCCTGGCAGTGGTTTCCAAAGTGGTTTTAGACAAAGCCTCTTCCCAAATGAGTTCTTGCTAGGATACCTTCATTCAAAACAGCAAAAGGAGGAGCTATGGGTGCTGGAGTCAGAGCCCACTGTGAAGCCAGGGACTTATGGGAGAAGGTTCTCCAGGTGACAAGAGATGAAAAATGGAAAGACAAATCAGGACAAGATGGGAGGTGCCCTTGAATGCCCAGCTAAGGGGTTCACCAGGAATGACCTCTCCAAGTCCAACATCTATTTCATCTCAGCAAAGCACAGCAGGAAGGAAGGCACTTGCACTCTAGATTCACACAATTTCCTAACCCCCAGAGCCTCAGTTTCCATCTGTAAAATGGGGTCATCAAACCCATCTTACACAGAATTGTGATCATTATGAGAGGTAAAACGCTGAGCTCCTTGCTTGGCAGACAGGAAAAGTTCAAGAAATCTTAGTACCCTTCATTCTGAGTCCCAATGCCTACCCAGCCCCCATTCAGAAAGACAGACTATTTCACCACCAGAGATTCAGGTATCCTGGCCCCCCTCTCTCCCTTGTTTGTGTTCACTAGTCCTGGATACCTCATGGAGCCAAAGAACAGGTCAAGGCATCCTTAGGGAGGCAGAGTCACCCTGGAAGAGTGATTTTATGACAAAAAGAGCTATCTCCAAAGCCACCTGAATAGTTACTAGTCTTATTAAAAAGAAAACATCAATTCTGCTTAACCAAGACGACAGCATGTAGACTTTGAATGGCTCCCATTCATTCATTCACTCTACAACATTTATTAAGCATCTCCTGTGTGCCAGGCCCCCATTAGGTGCTGGGTGACAATGAGGAGCAGGACAGCCCCGGACCCTGCCCTTGGAGAGCAGGAAGATGGGCAACAGATCAGCAGATGAGGAAATATGTATATCATTTAAGTTACAGTAAGTGCTAGGAAGGACCCAAAAGCCTGCTGTGACAGTGCAGGATGGGGACGGTGAGGGTGGGGCTTCTTGGAAGGGAAGGTCCCTCTGAGGAAGCAGCCTTTGAACTGAGACCTGAAGGATGAGGAGCTGGCCAGGAGAAGAGCTGAGAAAAGTGTATTCCAGGCAGAAAGAAAAGTGCAAATGAAGACACACGGGCTGGAAAATGCTCGGCATACCTGAGGAACAGGAAGACCACTGCGGTAGGCTCGAGCTGGCGGGGGAAGAGGATGTGGCCAGGAGGGGCAGCAGCTGCATCACGAGGGGCTTACAGGGCTACAGGCCACGGAGAGGGATTTTTATTCTACTGAAGTTGTGAGGGGCTCGGGGGGCGGGAGAGAAGGCGTGTGACATAATTTAACGTATGTTTTTTAAAAATATGCATATATACATATACCTCTGGCTGCTGTGTAGAAAATGGTTTTGAAAAGGGGCAGGGAAACTAGCAAGGGGGCTTTTCCACGTCTGAAAGGGACCATGGAACTCAGCCAACATAATGGCCCCACCTTCCAGATGGGTAAATTGAGGCACAGAAAATACCTTACTAAAGGTCTCCATCCTGGGGGATGTATAAACAAAGTCTGGATGCCTATCTGTGAAGGACAATGCCAATGTGGATTAAAAAACAAGGCAAAAAAAAAAAAAGATAACTGAAGATTTAAAAACCAACCCAAAAATGGAAAAAAAAATTCTGCTTACACAATTCATTCTTGATCTCTTATGTATAATTTTTATAATTTTTAAAGTTCTGTCCCTATGGTACAAGAACTCTGCAGCGGATCTAATTGGTTTATTGGAATCAACCCCTGAACACAATTTGATGTCTGCATTTTTAGGCACAGATCTAACTTTTTAATGAGAACTGTCCCAATGCAGGGCTTTGGCCTTGCCCAGGGTTTCGGGGCTAGTGAAAGAGCCCATGCACTGAGTTCTAATTCCAGCCCTGCTGTTGGGTGAAACTTACAAGGTACCAATCTCTCTGGCTTCAGTGTCCTTCTCTCTAAAATGGGGACAATAGAAAACAAACTTACAGTTACCAAGGGGACAAGGCGGGGAGGGGGAGGGATAAATTGGGAGACTGGGACTGACATATACACACTACTATACATACAATAGATAACTAATAAGGACCTACGATATAGCACAGGGAATTCTACTCAATACTCTGTAATGACCTATATGGGAACAGAATCTAAAAAAGAGTGGGTATATGTATATGTATAACTGATTCACTTTGCTGTACAGCAGAAACTAACAAAACATTGTAAATCAATTATACTCCAATAAAAATTAATTAAAAAAATAAACAAAATAAAATGGGGACAATAATCTCCCTTGAGGACTCATTGCTATAACTAAGGTACATAGGGTCTTACCCAATGCCTGGCACACATGAGCTGGGCAGTTTGTTTTTCCCTCATGGCAGGTGTCTGATATTTCTGCTTATCTGGTATCCCCTCTTCTTTTGGTAACAGTCCCTGACTTCTCTTGGAGGATCATCCCTCTCCCTCCCCTTGTCTTTGTGATAGGGAGTATCTCGTGTCCTAAGCCTGGCCAACCAGGGTCTACCAGTCCCTGGTCCCAACAATGATTCAGGGATGGGCACATCACCCAAGCCAGGCTAATGAGACTCAATGCTGGGACTTCTGATGGCATAATCAGGAAGGAGACCCTTCTCCCCACTGCAGAGTTAGCGAGTTACAATTTGGAACACACAGAAGCAAGCACAGCTCAGAGGAAGAGAGAAAAGCCAAGTCCTGTGACATTGTTTGAACCCCTGGACCCAGTGTCCTGGACGTTTCACACACACAAGCCCAAACCTTTCCTTTCTTGTTTAAGTCAGCTTGAGTTAGTTTCTGTTACTTGCAACCAAAGCAATCCTAACACACCTGACTTTGGCTTTTAGATTATATCCCAAATGCAGTTCATACTCAGTGGCCTGGCGTTGAGGAATTAAAAGCAAACTTCTCCACAACAGCATTATTTACTATAGACAAAAGGTAGAAACAACCCAAGAGTCCACTGATGGATGAATGGATAAGCAAAATGTGGTGTACCCACACAATGGAATATTATTCAGCCTTAAAAAAGGAACTTCTGACACATACTACAACATGAATGAACCTTGAGGACATGATGCTAAATAAGTCAGCCACAAAAAGACACATACTGTGTGATTCTACTTATACTAGGTACTTAGAGTAGTCAAATTCATAGAGACAGAAAGTAGAATGGGGGCTGCCAGGGGCTGGGGAAAGGGGAATGGGGAGCTAGTGTCTAACTGGTTACCGATGTTCAGTGTGGGAAGATAAAAAGAGCTGTAGAGATGGTGGAGATGGCTGCACAACTTCATGAATGTACTTAATGCTACTGAACTGTACACTTAAAAATAGTTGAAATGGGACTTCCCTGGTGGCGCAGTGGTTAAGAATCTGCCTGCCAATGCAGGGGACACAGGTTTGATCCCTGGTCTGGGAAGATTCCACATGCCGCGGAGCAACTAAGCCCGTGAGCCACAACTACTGGGCCTGTGTGCCACAACTACTGAAGACCCCGCACCTAGGGCCCGTGCTCTGCAACAAGAAAAGCGACTGCAATGAGAAGCCCGTGCACTGCAATGAAGAGTAGCCTCTGCTCACTGCAACTAGAGAAAGCCCTCACACAGTAACAAAGACCCAACGCAGCCAATAAATAAAAATGAATTTATAAAAAAAAAAAAAAGGTTGAAATGGTAAAATTTATGTTATGTATATTTTAGCCCTATTTAAACAAATAAACAGGTATCCTTCAGTGATTTACATAGTGCATGTCATGCTGCCTGAAAATGACACTATAACTTTCTCCACAGTGTAGCCCTAAAAACATGTGCTGCACATCTGAAGAACATATACAGAACATATTAAAAACAAAACAAAACAAAACTCAACAGTAAGGAAACAACCAACTCAATTACATGATGGACTAAAGATCTGAACAGACACTTCATCAAAGAGGATATACGGATGGCAAATGAGCGCATGAGAAGAGGTTCAACATCATTAGTCATTAGAGAAAGGCAAATTAAAACCATGATGAAGTATCACCATGCATCCATTATAATGGCTAAGATAAAAAATATCGACAAAAACAAGTGCTGACAAAAATGTGGGGCCACTCGAACTCTCAGACATCACTGGTGGGAAAAGAGGATGGCACAGCCACTTTGGAAAGATCCTTGATGGGTGCTGAACCACGGGGTGAAAGGCTGTTGGAGAAAAGGAGGGTCACACAGGTGAAGATATCATTCCAGGGATGACTCTCCCAGCAAAGGGGAAAATGCCCCTTTTCAGTGGAGAGATCTGGTGACCATGACTGTAATAGGTGATCAAACCTAGCATCACCAATTAGAAGGGATAAGTAGACATGGTGTGGTTCCCAAGGTGATGCAATAGGAAACATACAAAAATCTTCTGTCAAGTATTGTCACCAAAATATATCATCTGAATCTCAAGCCTCCTGACCTAAGTTCCAATTCATAGGAAGTAGAGGAGGGAGAGGAACAAGCTAAATGACAGCACAAGCAAACAAGCAGACACATCCAGAATGTGTGATGGCCTACAAGTCTACTCACAGGGCGTAGCTCACGTGCTACCTCCTCCAGGAAACCCTCCCTGACTGCTCCCGCCCCACCAATATTAGGTTGGGTCTCCCTGGTGCGTGTCTCTTTGGCACCTACTCACCCACCACAAAGTCAACTACACTTTACAGCAACTGCTGAGAGCAGGAACTGTGCCTGTCTTGTTCATACACTGAATGCTGTACACCCAGTGCTGAGCACAATGGAAAATCTATACTTTGTGAAAAAGAATGAGGAAGAGACGAAGATGCCAGGAGGTCAAGTCCTCTCTGGCCCCGTCCCGCTTCACCACAACCCCTCCCCCGAACCCCTCCACCAGGAAGAGCTGGGACTCCCTCCCTCTGGGAATGAGGAAGCACAGAGACCACACTGGTGTCTGAGGGCCAAGGAGGGTTTCCTCCTGCTCCCCATAGGAGCCCTTAAACCGGAATTAGCCACCATCAAAATCCCTTCTCACACAACCTCAGCAGCAAGGCCTGCGTGATTTACACCGTCTAGACTCCTCAGGCCCGGGTTTCCCACAGGGGCTCCCCGCCACCAGGGACAGAAGTCCTGGGTCTCTTCACTTCCTCTGAGTTGGCGGGGAGATGAACGGGTGGTGCGGGGCAGGCTGTGGGGTGGGACTGACCACCAGGGTGCTTGGGGTCGAGGTGGGCAGATGACTGGGCCTTGGTCTCCCCCCAAATCCTCGAGAGTTTGCAGGCCAGGCCAACACGTCCCACGCTGTCCCAGTGAGGGACGGAGGCTCAGAAGTGCAGTCACTTGCCTGAGGTCACAGGCTACAGAGCAGGGCAAGGACTCGGGCCCAGCTTACCTCTAACCCTGACGGCCTTGCTGAACCGGGGCATCACACCCCTGCCCAACAGCTGGGCCACAGCTGGACCAGGGAGACGTCTGCTCACTTTTCTACCTCTTCCTGAGAGCGTTCTAGGAGGCTTTTGAGTTCTGGGCTTAAGAGGGCCTGGACTGAGCCTCTGCCTCCCTCTCAACTAGCTGCACGGCGTTGGGAAAGTGGCTTGACCTCTCTGTGACTCAGCTTCCTCCTCCGTAAAAAACGGGGATCCTAACAGCATCAGCCTCAGAGCTGGGGTGATGATTAAATGAGAAACGAGCCTCTGATCACAACATTTTCATCCACTGATCAATGCACTGCCTCACTGTACGTTTCTGTTTAATGACACCTTATTTAATGTATATTGCTGATGCGTGAACCTTGAACTCACGTCCAGCGGCACTGTAACGCATGCCTGAACGAAGCTTACCCAACACCTCCGAAGACGCAGCACAGCCTTCCTGAGCTCAGGAATATTAGACGGCCCTTCAGTGCTGCGTGTGAGGCCATTTTAAACAGTGGAGTGGCCAACAAAAAGCACAGGAATGTAAAGAGAATGTGGCACTAAACAGACCATGAAAAAGACACTTGTTCAGAATATGAGAGCTGGAACAAGAAGGCAGAGGTCGCCTTGTTCAGCCCCAGCTGGGAACATGCACATCAGGCCACACACATTTTTCACTGCCACGCACATGCCCACATTTGCAAGCAACCGGGAAAGCACTACAAGTACGTATGTTGGGTTCGAAATAAATTTTAGCAAGTAGGCAAATTCCCAAACACGCAAATAATGTGGATTGACTACATGGTCTATAAAGGTGTATGTATGTATACAAAACACTGATAGATACATATAAATATATAAACATTATATATATTTGGTTTGCTCTGGGTTGGTAGGAATATGTGGGACTTTAAAAATTCTCTTCTTGAAGCTTTCTTGTATTCTCCAGATTTTCTAGTGTATTTTCTTTTATAATCAGAAAAAGAAAGTCATTTTCCTAGCAGGACAGAAAAAATGTGTCGGTGATGCACTTGCTTGTCTTGAACCCCAAGGTTGAACCGCATCTTCCCTCACTACCCTGGCTCAGTCCTAGGGCCATTCCTCTGGAACATCCTTCCAGATCACGGAGCACCTACTGGGTGTAGGTACAGCTGATGACAGAGGTGGGAGTGTAGGATGGCAGGAAGCTGAGTGTCGGCAGAGGAGGTCTTAGCCCTGACCTCAGTCTAAGTTTGGGAAAGTCCTTTGCTCCTTTGAGCCTTTGTGTTCTCTGGAAAATGGGGATAAGGACACTCACCCTTCCTACCTCATGGGCAAAGATTGAATGACATATTTTTTTTAAAGCTCCAGAAATGGAAGCTATGTTGGTTAGAATCTCTGCTCATGGCTGGGATTTGGGGAACAATGTTGCATGCTTCCTAACTCCTCTGCAGTCACTTCCTTTGGCAGGTCCAACCCAGCCCAATGGGGTGGGAACTCCCAGTGCCTGTAGGGACCCCACTAAATGCACAGAAATTTATGTTCCATTTCTAAGTGACAACAGCCAAGAGGTCAGGTCATCCATGGATAGATTTAAAACAGAACAAAGCTTTGAGGGCCTTGGAAAACGCCTAGAGCCAGTCCTGGCCACGGCAAGGAGTGGGCCAGAAACGGGCGAGCCCCAGGCAGCTCTGCTTAACTGACATGCCCTATCCGTGCAGACCCACTGGCCCAGACCTCTGCCTGTGGCCACAGCTCTTGGAAAAGCCCCAGAACTCCATCGATACGCCGTCCCCAGGGCAGGATGATATGAAACAGCTGTCGCCCCACCTAGGGAGTGCTGTGATCTCATATGTTTTCATCATGTGAACTCGAAAACATGAGAAGGTGTTTTTGCCCCGTGAATAAAATCCCTGAGGCGTGGGGGAATGTCCGCCAATCTCACTGTGCTTTGCAAATCTATGTGGTGGGGTTTCTAGGACTGGCAAAGAACCCGGCTGAAATCCCCTGCTGATATTAGGAGGGGTGTGGCTTCTGCTCTAGTCACATGACAAAGTGATTATGTTTTGATCTGGGTTGCAGTGGCCAGAGGTTTAAATTTGGGGGAGGGTCTGGTCCAAGCCCTTTTCAAAGTGACAGTCTTTCCTTAGCTCACTGTCTCAAGGTCTGCGGGAGCACGGGCACACCACTTGGTTTTAGGTGATTCAGGGCTCAGCACTAAACTGCAGGGAATCCCATAGTGAGAAAGTCAGTCTCTGCCATTCCCTTCCCGCCCTGACTGGCTCAGAAAGTTGGCAATCGTGCCTTTTTAACACCCCTTCCGACACTTGCCCGTCTCATTTCCTGAAGAAGGGACAGGAGACCTCAGGACAGGCAACACTTGCCAGGAAGAACTCTAACACACTGATCTTCTTTTTCCTTTCTATTTAGCTTCCTTCTATTTCTAGCGAGGGCCGCTGGTTTTCCATTTATGGTGGACAGCTAAAGTTTCCCTTTAAAAATAATGTAAGTAAAAAAGTGAGTCGATTTGAAGAATACTGCATCAGGAATATATAGTACAGGGGGTTCGTGGCTATGCCAAACGTTGTGATGGTGCCAGTAGCATGACCAACAATTTAGGTGAACTGGAATTCCTTGCCATTCTCACTCTGTCTGGAGCTCTGCCTGTTGTTTACAGGCCAACTAGCCCACACTTCTCAAGTTGGAAGCCCCTCTCCTGGCTCTACAGTGCTGGTGGGGAGCCTGGAATGACCTGGGAGACCAAAGAAAACATCTAAAGAGAGGGCAGCAGTGGGACAGAAAGAGTTGGGGCTGTTTTCCTGAAGGGCTGTGAGAAAGGAGCATCAGCAAGACAGAGCTCCGGCCTCCATTAGCAACGTCTGCCCTGGGCACCGGGACGGGGAGGATGTGTACGGCACATATCCTTGATTTAGAGCAACTGCTCCATTCTACAAATGGGGATTCAGAGGGACCGCGAGGTGTAGCGACGTGCTAAGGTTCCACTCTCAGCTGTGGACTCTTTCCACGTCTATGGCAGTATCCACATTTCCTTGCGAGTTCCTCACACCCCTCTGGGCCTCCTGCACAAGGACTCTCCCAGAGGACTTTAAATCTGAGAGGTCTTAGGTGATCAGCCCAGCAGTCAAATTGTCTTGCAAGAAGCCCTGGGCTCCTGGCGAGGTGGGTGGGTCTGCAGGTTCTCCACCCTGGTTTCCATGAGGCAGTGCCACTTTTAGCTCTTCCATATATGGAAGAGGGGGTAACCCAGAAGTCTGCAGGCCCCACCGCCAGACCTTGCGGGACTGCACCGCCACAAGGCAACCATCAGAGGAGCCTTTAGACAGGGCCCGGGCTCCTCCACTGCCCACAGTCTTCCTTTGTCTGCTTCAAGCCAACAGCTGGGGGCTCCAGGACTTTAAAATATACAAAAATCCTGCTCTAGATCATCCCTCATTTTATAGTTGGGGTTATGAGGTCAGAGAGGGGAAGGGATCTGCCAAGGCCACACAGCGAGCAGGGAGGAGAGCTGGAACCAGACCTACGGCTCCTCTTGGGAGGTGCTGAGGATGCCGGAGCTCTACTCCAGAACGCTGCTTCTCAGACCCGAGACACAGCAGAGCCCTTTTCAGATGGAAGGAGGGAAAACTCTCTCACACAGCGCACTGAGGGGCAATGGCTTCTGCTCACAGATCACACAGTTTCTGCAGCAAGTCCTTAGGCCAGGATAACTCAAGCTGTCCTGCACTGCAGCCAGAGCAACCTTCATTAAACAGAAAAACACATGCAGCCCTGGAATCAAGCAGCAGTGTTAGTTTCAAGATCTAGATGAACCCACTTCCTGCAGCGAGGGTTCCTGGGAGTATGTCTGAGGGTGCCCGAGAGTCTATAAAAACCCTGGTTTAAGAAACCAACGTTAGAAGGTAAGTGTGACCTCCCCAGCCACCGCAATAAAGCTCCCACACTGGTTGGGTTTCTGGGTTGGTGGTTCCTGGGAATAGCTTGGTAAGGACTGGCTGGGCTCTAGACCCACCTCGCTGGCTATCTGCTGCGGGGGCTTAAGGTGGAAGACACAGTCTGGGGGGAGGTAGGAGGCAGGGAGGGAGAGAGAGAGAAGGGTGGAGGAGAGAAGGAGAGAGCGAGGAGAGGGCAGAGGCGGTTGGATGGGCTCCACGGGCTTAACTAATGGGAAACCTGACTCTGCTGTTCCCCGTGGAGACCACGCGCTCCCTCTGGTTCCGCTCTGCCGGCTCTCCCCAGCTGTCTGCTCGACATCTGGCCTATGTAGGTCAGCACTCCCAACCTCTTTTTGGGATTGCAACACCCTGCAGTGTGTCTGATTTCCCAACAGCCCAGAGCAGCATCACCACCGGAAGGGCCGAGGAACACATATTTATCTTTGAAAAGAAGATACATTAAATTTAGTCCTGGAGAAGTGCCTCCGAGGGTCACGGTGCCTTTGAGACCTAGAATGTGAGAGGGAGGCAGGACTCCGGCGAGCGGGGGCCCGAGGTAACATCAGCGAGCATGCTGGAGAAGCTTCCGCTACGCGCTGGCCCCGGGCTCCGTGCTTTACTAACGTCATGTCAATCATCATGAAATGTCAGGCAGGAAGGGGTGCCGCCCGCAGGTTGGAGAGGTGGAAACCCAGGCCCAGAGCAGTGCCGTGCCCCCACGCCTGAGGCCACGCAGTTGGGAACCAAGCAACTTCAGTTTCAAGCCCAGCTCCTTCGGCCTCTGAAGTCCCTTCTCCTCCTCCCGGATCCCCAAGGCCAGGCCTTGGCTCTCCTGGCCCCAGGCCAGGGCTTTCCTGTCCCGAGTCAGCATCAGGAATCGCCAAACTCAGGCGCCACGGCAAGCGACACACTGGGAGTGGCTGGCTGCCAGTTTTTCTTTTTCCTTTTTTTCCAATCTTTTCAATTAAGTGAATGCTTGGAATGGAGCCCAAATACAAGTGCTTGTGGTGTTGGCGGCAGATAAGATGCTTTGGTTTAGGGCTGTGCCCTGACCATTCCTTATCCCCAGGGCGCACAGCAAAGGCTCAGGTGCGTGGTAGAGCTGAAGTCTTGGACTGTCCCTGTGGGCAGAGGCGTGCCAGGCCGGGAGGTGGGAGACAGGATCGGTCTCTCTAAAGCGCAAATCGAACCGTGTCTCTCCTCGGCTTCAAACACTTCAGTTCGTTCATTCGCTCACTGAGCAAATACTGACAGAGCACCTACTGTGTCAGGCTCCCCTCCGAGGACTGGGCATATGGCTGCGAACGAAGAAGACAGACGCCCCTGCCTGCGTGGAGCTTTCAGCCTAGTCGAGGAAGACAACACAGGCCTATTGGGGCTTTGGGGGGCCCCCTCCCACTCCCACCTGGCCAGGTGCTCCTGTGCCTCTAAGCCCCTGCACCTGCTGCCGCCTCTGGAGGGAGCATCTTCTCTCCCTTCACCTGTGTAGCCACTCTTCACCTCCTAGGTGTCATCTGAGAGGTCGCCTCCTCTTGGAAGCCTTATTGGAGACCCCCAGTCTGGGCGTGGCCCCCTTTCTCTGGGTTCCCACAGCCACGAGGGCTGCCCTCGCTCAGCACACATTCCTCTGGGTGTGCTGTTCTGTTCATGTGACTGTCACCCCACTCCCCAGGGAACCCTCCAGGTGCAGGGGCCGGCACTGCCTCGTTCACCACAACCTTCCCAGGGCCTGGTGACAGTGGCCTCTCAGGAACTGTCTGGTGGGAGACCAACAGGTGGACAGACAGGCAGGCAGGCAGACAAAAAGCCGAGACAGGGCTACACAGTCATAAATCAAGGTGACCTCACTCAAGGCTCTGAGTCTGGGGTAACAATGCTCTTGGAATGGCTGAGTGAACAGCTCAACTGCCAAGGGTGCTAGAAACAGAACCGGCTTTGTTACAGAGAAGAATGCAGGCATAGGGCCCAGCCCTGGGAGAGAAGTCCACGTTTCACCCCAAGACCTCTCTGGACAGGCGAGGGAGAAAAAGAGAACAGCGCAGGAGCAATTCCAACTGCAGGTGGACGCAGCATCCCACATCATTTGAGAGTCAGGGCCGCCCGAGGGAATTCTCAGGAGGTGATGGAATTATTCTGCATCCCGCCTGGCGTGGTGCTTATGAGAACCAACACATGCGTAAAAGCTCATGAATGCTATACCAAAAAAGGGAATTTTCCTGCACGCGTGTAAATCAAAAATTAAAAATCATCATCACTCCCTAGCATCATTAAAAAAAAAAAAAAAAAAAAGATAGGCACTGGCTTTAGGGTACCCAGGTATGAGTCTTGGCTCTACAGCTTAAAGCTGCTGTGGGACTTTACAAGTCACTTCACAGCTCCGAGCCTCCATTTATTTCCTCATCTATCAAATGGAGAGAATAGTTGCAGCTACTTTATAGGGCTGGCTGAGGATTCAACAGGCTAATGCAGGGCAGGAGCTTGGCACATGGCCTGACTTAGAGCACGCTTCGAGTGCAATCACTGATAACCCCATTACAGAGATGAGGCACTGGTGGCTCAGGCCAGCCAGCTCAAATCTGTCTAGTTTCTACTGAGTTAAAGGGAAAAGTCAGGAATGTCATGCTGTGAAATCCAATCAACGGCCCCTCCCTGGAGCCCATCTTTCCGTCACTGCCTGTCTCATCCAGATGGTGAGCCGCACAACCCACTGGCAGGGCTGGCCGGGCCCAGCATCTCTGTTCTTCTAGACAGAGTCACGGAGCTGGTGGAAACACTTGGAGCTGGTAGAAACACTCACTGGACCGGGTGTGTTGCGCCAGCCCAGGCCTCTGGCTGCCAACTCACGGCCCTGCACACATCTGGCCCGAAGCGGCACGGGGAACTTTCCAATGGCAAGCAGAGGTGCTGGCAGCTGGAGCCCAGGCTCGGCAGAAACCAACCTGCAGGCTAGCTTTCTAGGAAAGCCTCCAGGGCAGGCCCTGAGGGCTCATGGAGATCTCCCAGGCAGCTTGGCCTCGAGGAGCCTGGGGCGATGCAGGAAATGGAGCAGAGAGATTTTAAGTTGGGGCTTCTCCTGTGTTAGCAGGGCTGCCTAGGGGGAGGACTGGGCAGCCCACAAGAGCACCCACTGTGTGCAAGGCACACGGGCAGTAGGGGTAAAGCTGAGTAATGAAAAGGAATCAAAATGGGCCACATTTATTGGGGGGATTGGGCACTACGCTAAGTCCTTCACTTGCGTTACGTCATGGGATGTGGTGACCCTGGCTTACATGAGACCACACAGCCAGCATGTGACAGAGTTAAGATCTGAACCAGGGCCGTGGGGGATTTGCCTGGTGGTCCAGTGGTTAAGACTCTGCGCTTCCACTGCAGGGGACATGGCTTCAATCCCTGGTCAGGGAATTAAGATCCCACATGCCACATGGTGTGGCCAAAAATTAAAATAAGCCAGGGCTGTGGGACATGGTGAAAAAAGCCTGAGATATGTGATCAGATGGGTCTTGGTTCACATCTAAAGGGCCCAGCACAGTGCCTGGCACACAGTAGGTACTCAACAGAATCCTCTCATAGGCCACAGGCCCTCTAGAAGCACTTTACAGCCGCTGTTGGAGCACAGAGGGGATGAGGGCTAATTCTGTTGGTGGAGCTTGGAGAAGCTTTCCAGATGAAAAAACAACTGCTCTGGATTTTGAGGGGTGCATAGGAGTTCTCCAGCAGAGGACCAACACTAGTGAGCACTTGCGAAATCCCCAGCACTCTGCCTCAGGAACGCTATGGAGTGAAGCTTATCATCTATCACATTTCACACCATGGTAAACGGACATTCAGAGAGGTTAGGGGGCTGGTCCAAAGCCACACAGCTGCTTTAAGGAGGATGCCAGAATTCAAATCCAGGTTTTTTTTTGACTCCATAATGCTCCTCCCAGTTCCCCAACCAAAGCCACAGACACCGCAGCAGAAAACTGCAGAAGCTGACTGTTTAAACCAGAACAAGAAATGTGGGGTCCTGCAGGCAGCGTCCTGAGGAGTTTCAGTCTACAGCCACCAGCTCCTGGGCCAGGGGGCCCAAGAGAATGCTGGGAGCTCTCTAAGCACGCCATGTGGAACAGGCAGCCCAAACTCAAGACAGCAACAATGCAAAGAGCTCAGACTCTCAGTTGGATAGACCTGGGTTCCAATCCTGGCTACAGCACCTCCTGAGCAAGCTACTTAGGAGCCTCAGTTTCCCCATTTGGTAAACAGGGATGCTAATACAGTCAGCCCTTGGCATCCAACAATTCAACCAAGCTCAGATGAAAAAAAAAAAAAAAATCCAAAAGGAAAACTTGAGTTTGCTGCGTGCTGGCAACTATTTACATAGCATTTACATTGTATTTACAACTATCTACATAGCATTTACATTGTATTTACAACTATCTACATAGCATTTACATTGTATTAGGTATTATAAGTAACCTAGAGATGATTTAAAGTATCTGAGAGGATGTGCAAAGGTTATATGCAAATACCACATCACTGTTTATGAGGGACTTGAACATCCGTGGATTTTGGTATCCACAAGAGGCCCTGGAACCAATCCCCCATGGATACCGAGGGACAACTGGAATAGTATTACCTGTTGTAAAGTGTAAATGGGATAATGTCTATAAGATGCTTGGTAGAGTGGTGGCCCTTAATCCCCTTCCATGGAAAAGTAGGTTCCTTAGGTCCAAATCAAACCCAGATCATTAGGTTGAATTAAGTGAAATTGTCATTTGTTAAGTTAAAAATCGACAATTTCATATGGTTCAACCTAGTAGCATCCTAAAGGGTTATAGTATTCCACCTGTGTCCACTGGACTAGACTGAGAATTAGTTACTCTTGAGTGTTTACTATGTGTTGTGTACTGGGGTGACTCCTCCATTTATAGATGAAGAAGATACTGAGGTTCTGAGAGGTTAAGTCATGCACCCCAAACTGCACAGATAGAAAGTGACAAAGCCAGGATTTACACCCCGTCTGGCTGCCTCTAAAGCCTGTACCTTAACCACTATGATACAGTGCTGAGTCTGATGCCAGTGGGAGGTCGTCACAAGGAATCCAATTCTGAGTCAGCTGAAGGATGTCATCAATGGCCATCACCCTAGAATCATGGGACCTTGGGATTGAGAGAGCACAAGAAGCCATGGTTTCATTCAAGGAACACGCTTGGCACCTGTCCTTGGGACTCAGGGCCTGGCAGCAGAGAAAGAGACAAGTCAACAGAGTCACATCCATCGTATGAGCACCACGGTGGGCTTGGTCCACTAGGAACCTCAGCATCAAAGCTGAGCGCTCTGGTTGGGTGACAGGCAGAAAGAGGCCAACTAAGATTTCTAGGGTACTTCCTATACAACTGCACCCTCCATATAAATGCAGCTTCATCTCCCTGTCTCACTGGGCTTGGGGACAGGAAGGAGGAGAAAAGAACTAGACGAGAATGTAGAGGGACTTAGGTCTCAAACCCTAGGGACAGCCATCTGTTAGGGGTATCAGAAGGGGAGTAGGGATTCCTCCACCAGATAAAATAGTGGGGCTGCATGAGTGGGTTCCAAACTTTGCACAGCCAAGCAGCCCCTTTTCCTTCATGAAATCACATGTGATCCCGATGGTCAGGTTCTGTGGGTTCCTTGGCCACCCCTGTACCCACACCCTGCTGGGCTCCTCATCTGGCAGAGACTATTCCTCCTCACCTTGATGTGAACCCTTATGTGGACTTTTCTGCCAGCTTCCTGAGCTTCATACACAGGTCTACGAGACAGGAAAAAAGGGAGCAAGAGAAGCAGGGTCCCTCCAAGAAGCTTTCCTGACTCTGAGGTCCTACACTGTCCTCTCCCCTCTAGAGAAAGCCGGGATAATATATAAACATGTAAGACAATGTAACTGCTCACAGCCACCAATGGTCTTGATGTGTTTCCTATGAAGCTACACTGTATTACTGTTTCCATCCAGCAGTGGTGGAAAGTAAGACCCAGCATGTGAAGTAATCTGTTCCATCCAGCTGGTAATAAAGTCTGATGGCAGAGTCTCAGGTCTTAACAAGCATCCACGTTTCCACCACCAGAGATGAAACTTTGGGTATATTTCTTCCCAGACCCTTTTTCAATATGTTGAAGTAGTTTATGAAATTAAGATCACATTGCATATACACAATCTTTTTCACTTGTATTATATGGTGAGCATTTCCCCATTTCATTAAAAATTCTTTGAGCAAAAATTTTTAAAGGATCCTTAGTAGTCCATTTATTTAATCATGCCTCCAATGATAAACATTTAGGCTATTTTCAGTATTATTTTAATTACCACACTGCTAAATATCCAAATATACAAATCTTTGGGGAAGACTCCTTTTAAATCTTACAGGGGTGCATCCTGGGCTAGTCCATTTAGAGTATGTTTCTCAAGGTGTGGTCATTCCAGATCACTTGTGGCACATCATTCGAGGTAACTTATTAAAAATGCACACCATGGGACTTCCCTGGTGGTCCAGTGGTTAAGAATCTGCCTTCCAATGCAGGGTACGTGGGTTCAATCCCTGGTTGGGGAAATAAGATCCCACGTGCCGTGGGGCAACTAAGCCCCCGCACCACAACTAGAGAGCCTGAGTGCCACAACTAGAGAGAAGCCTGTGTGCAGCAACTAGAGAAGCCTGCGCATCACAACGAAGAGCCCACGCATCGCAACAAAAGATTCTGCATGCCACAACGAAGATCCCACATGCCACAACTATGACCTGACCCGAATAATAAAAATAAAAAGTAAAAAAAAAAAATGCACATCACTAGTCAGGGAATGGCAAAGATGGTGATGGTAAAGATAATATCACACTAACAGATAACTATTCATTCAGTACTTCTGTGTGCCAGGCACTGCTTTATACTTTTTACATAAAATAACCCAGAATAGGTCAGATTCTTACCCTCAATTTACAGAGGAAGAAACTGAGGCACAGAGAAGTTAAATCACTTATTAAGGACATACACTCTGCGGGTTACCGGCAGAGCCAGGTCAAATCCATGCCTGCCTTCCAAGCCCAAACTCTTAAACTTCTACCCAGAAGTCTTTTACGATTTTTTAGGTGCCATGGAGCTCTTTGGCAATCTGATGAAATCTATGGTCCCCTTCCCAAAATGGTTTAAAAATGAATAAATTAAAGCACACAGTATTCCAAATGAAACTAATACTGACTCGTAATAAAAATGTTTCAAAATTTAAAATTAGGAATATATGTACACTTTTATGAATGCAATAAATAACAAAATCCAGCAGTGGACTGAATGGCACCACAATTCTGAAGCAGTGGTATATAAATGCAATATACTATAAATGCAACAACTGTAAAGAGACGTGAAAATTTCTGTGAATTTCTACTGGTGACAAAGTCACAGGTATTACTAATATCACTGAGGGTCACTGCCTTCATTCATGATGGAAGGTAGTGCTAAACTGCTTTTGAGAATAAAGATGTACTCTTCCCCCTTCCAAGTTCAAGGACCCTCCGAACTCTACCCATATTAAAAACTCTGCTAGTTAGCTTTCCCTGTCCCAGAGCACCCACCTCCTCTTGACCCCAGCTCAGAGCACCACCTCTCTGTCCCAGCAGGGAATGGGCAGGCCAGGCCTCAGACCCCTGCCGTGTCCCCACAGCCCTATGGAGGGCCCACCACAGCCCTTATGCTGTGGTGACATGTTCCAAACAGATGGTGACCTCTATGAGAACAAAGGCTGCCTGGTCATCTCAGCCTCTCTTCGGCGTGGGGCCAGGCCTGGCCCAGGGCAGACAATAAAGCCACATCTGTGCAACTGACTGGCAGCCAAGGGTGGCCTGAAGCCACAGGCTGCTGATTCACACCTTGGCTGGGGAGGAGGAAATGGTGACGTCCCTGAGTGGGATTCTGGTTTTCTTTCCCACTGCAATAGGCAGGGGGTCCATGCAATTCTGCTTAATTAAGCAGAACAGAAAATATTATCCTTATGTGCTTTAAGGCAACATCTCCCTTCGAATCTAGGGGGTGAGTTGACTATACCTTTTTTTATATTCAGTGATAGGCAGAAGAGCCAAGTGTGATCCTGGGGAAAGCATGTTGTCTTTCTAAGTCTCAGTTTCCACATTTGTGAAATGGGCTAATAACGGTACCGATGTAGCAGACATCTATTGTTTCCACCTGTCCAGGCTCCATGCCCCCTTCTTCCAGCAACAGCGCTCTGAATCTCCTACAACTATTTGCAATTTCAATGGGACTGTCTATCACAACATCCCTCGCTTGCCTAGCCAAAGGGTGGTCAGGTGATCTGGCTGGGCCAATCAGATTCTCTCTTCCTGGAGCTGGACTCTTGAGTGGCCAAAGAGACTGAGGGATGGAGCAGGTGCCTGCTTCCGGTGATGCTCTCATGCCCATCAGCAGTTTCGGCTCCCTGAATGGCTCCAGCTGGCCAGGTCCTTTCTGTGACTGGGGGCTGAGCCAAGTTCTGCCACAGCCATCTTTCCAATACATTTCCTATGGCTTAAGTTAGCTAGGTTCATTTCTGTCACTTGCAACCCACGAATCCTGATTAATACTCCTTATCTCACAGAGCTGCTGCTCCGTATGCAGCTTTTCATAAAGCATGAAAAGCCTTGAGCATATGATAAGCACTCAAATAAATGACAGCTATTCAATAATAACAAGGAATGATTAAGTCTTGAGAACAAAACAAATCTGCAGTTATTTAATCCCTCCCAAACTTCAGAATTCCTACCAGCTCTCACAGACCTCGCTAATATTTCCCATGCCTCCCTCCCTCCCTCCCTCCCTAACTTCATCTTCACTGTCTGCACACAGTCCTCCTGTGGACAGGTGCTCTCTCTCTCCAGCCTCGCACACTTGTCTGTGTCTGCCCCCTCCACTCTCCTGTGAAAGGCGTTCCCCCCACCCATCAAGCCGCGGGAGTGCCCCCGGGTCCCAGCTCCTCCCAACCACTCCAGTGACTTCCACCTCTGATCCTGAGCCGTGGTCCTCCACCTGTGGGGGGGGCGGGGGCGGGGAATGGCCTCCTCCCTCCCTTCCTTTCCTTAAGCCACACCACACGGCTTGTGGGATTTTAGTCCCCTGATCAGGGATCAAACCTGGGCCCCTGGCAGTGAGAGCATGGAGTCCTAACCAGTGGGCGGCCAGGGAATTCCCTATGCTTTCTATCCTTTTGTGGTTCTTGGCCCAGTCAGAAGCCCCCAGATCCTCAGGGCCCCCAGCCACCTGTCAAGCTCCATTTCCATCACTCAAATCTCTCCTGCTTTATTTCAAATATGCCACATGCCAGGGTTTCAGCTTCCTTGCCCTCCTGTTCTCTCTGCCTAAAATTCCTTTATTCTTCTCCACTTGACAGCATCCCTCCTGTGCTCTGTGATCATTCTTGGGTCACCTCCAATGCACTGCCTTCTCCAAGTCCAACTTCCCCAGAATCCAAGGGCATAGGCCTCTGCTCATTCCCAAGTTCCAGACTAGCCCTGAAATGCCCTCCACCTGTCTCTTAGGATACTGACCTCCCTGAGGTCTGAATCCCCGCTTTGAATATCTGTGTATCATCCCTGTGCTCAAAAGTGCCTGGCCGCTGAAGGGACTTACCTTTGTTCAGTGAATCCTCAAGAAAACACCATCAGTATTATAAAGCACAAAGGTTTCTTGGTTATTGTTTTATTGAAAGTGGTAGTTTTGGCAGAATTGCCAGATACAGTACAGGATGCCCAGTGACATGTGAATTTCAAATAAACAATGAATAATTTTTTAGTATAAGTATGTCCCAAATATTACATGTTTATCTGAAATTCAAATTTCACTGGGCATCTTGTATCTTCCCTTGGTAAATCTGGCAGCCCTAAGTTCTGGGATGGCTGGGGAGTGGCCTGTAAACACAGGCAGGGGAGCTCTGTGCGCGCACTCACACCCAACAGAGGCACCTCTGGTCCCTTCTCCCTTCACCGCCTGAAGAAGGCCCTGGGCTTGGGCTCACCACCCTCCTGCAGGCCTGCACCCGGGCCAGGAAGTTGAGGATAGAACACCCTGGAGTCTGGAGAATGAGGCAGAGGAAGGATGGCCCGAGGCAAAGCTCAGGCCTGTGGGCTCCTGCCAGAGTCCCTGAGGGGTGAACCCCGCCCAGCCCCTGCTCACTGGCCCACTGGTGGGAGACACTGGGCCTCCCGCGTCTGTCACATCCGCCAGTCCCCACATCCCGGCAGAGGGCAGAGATGCCAGCTTCACCCAGGCTCTGGATGACCCCAATGACAGGGGATCTGTGAAAGGGACCACGGGGCCCCGGTTTCTGGGCATTATCCCGGGCCAAGAAGCTCTAAGGACAGCTGTCCCAGCAGCACCCTCTCAGGCATTCTGCACAAAAGCTCATTTAATTTCTCCACCAAAGCTGCCCACTTCCCAGAGGAGAAGGCTCAGGGCCAACAGCGAGTGAATGACAGAACCAGACCAGAGCCCAGTTGCTGGACACAAAAGCCATGTTCGCAACCCTCCGGCCACACGGCCTTCTGAAGAAGCCTTGTCTTCTCTCCTCGGGCCAAGGGTGCTCACGCCTCATCACTTGCGCCCACCAGGCCGACAGGACGCTCATCTGGCGCTCCCTTTCCTACAGCTGCAGTGACCCCCAGCTGGCCTTGGCCTCCCAAGGGAAGGAGAAAACTGAGTCACACCAAGGAAGCCATTCCCCCCCAGAGCTCTTTCTCCAAAGAGAAAAGCACACGCAATGTGCAACAGGATATGAGTGTCCTAGATGAGAAGTACCATGCATGGGGTGATCCTCCGTGCCTTTTTTGGCAGTGTGATAACTCTGCAGCCTGCTGACGCCCATGCACCTCCGGGTGGGTGACAAGTGGATGGGTGATTCACCCAGGGGAGTGGGGGATGGGGCACACCTTTAATCTGAATGACCCTTCTGGTGCCCCCATGATCTCAGGGTGCAGACCCTTGAACTCCAGCCTGCAAGTCTTTCCAACCTATTCAGATGCAAATACTACGGGAGGGAGGGTCTCCCCACTGAGCAAGGAGCATTTCAACCAGAAAAGCACCTGCTCAGGCTTTCTTTCCCTCGTGGTATTTTAAACTAATCTCTTGCCACTTCTTGGGTTTGAGGACTAGAAAGCTACATCCAGAGCCCTGGCTCTGTGGCAGGATTTGGGGGAGTTTCACAGGCCAGCGTGTATCTGGGGAAGACAAGCTCTCGGAGGAGCTGGAGAATTCTGCTGCTTCAGGACAGGACAGGGTGGTGGGGATGTGGGAACCTGGCTGGAGATGCCACGGCCTGGCACTGCTTCTCTTTTAAACTGAGCCTTTTTTTTGGTTTTTTTTTTTCAAACTAAAAACAGGAGTATGTGTTCCCTGCAGAACATTTGGAAAACAGAGAAATGCACAGGTGAGCAAAAAAAAAAAGTGACACATATTTTATCAGCTATGTTTCTGTGCTTTCACAGATGCATATTTTCAGCCTTCACTTGTAACCAGGTGGGAGTCAGCCTGAGCACGTTGTTTTGCCACCGGCTTTCACTATTTCATATTCCCATGACAGCAGATGGAATATATTTTTGCCATCTTGATGTTATTCTAGCTCGTGGATAGAGCATGTTTTATTTATCTTGTTCTCTACTGATGAGTGTATAAGTAGCTCCCAACTTTTACTATCATAAATGATACTATGTTTGTAGGCTCCTAATATAGCTTTTAGTTACTGAGCCCTTACTCTATGCCAGGCCCATTTAATCCTCACATCAGCCCCATGAAATTGGAACTATCATTATCCCCATTTTACAGATGGGGAAGCTGAGGTGCAGAGAGGGCACATAATTTATCTGAGGTCACACTGTTGGTAGGTGGCAGGGCAGGGATTTGAACCCATGCTTTTTGGCGTACTTCCCCTGTTTACCAGAAGCAAGCAATGGCACAGATTCAAAGTCTGAACTAAAGTGACATTTCAGTAAATCTGAAGATATGATAGCCCCACCCCCTTTGATCTTGAGACAACCGCAGGAGCCCAGAGTGTAAGAGCCCAGGCTGAGGATGACTTGGCAGGTGAGGTGAGGGGCCTGGCTCCTTGCAACCATGGACCAGAGGGAACAGGATGGCACAGTGTGGCTGACAAGGGCCATCATTTTTCCATCAGAAGAAAGCAACAGCCATTAAAAAAACAAACAAACAGAACCTACCCGAGGGGCCTTAATGCCTACTGACAGTACTACCTCTGTGTGACACAGACTCGGCACTGGACACGAATCCACCTGTAGAGGAGGTAGGCGGGCTCTGCCTTGCTCAAGGGCCTATCCCAGGGCAGCAGGGTGTCCCGCCTGGGGCTGGCTTCCCATAAAAGCCTCGTGAATGAAAGAGCATGGAAAACACAGAGCAGGCCCCTAGGGCAGCAGGCAGGAGAGAGGCAGAGATGTGATCACGGCTGTTACCGTCATCGTTAGTGCTAGTTTTCATGACTGCCACTGACTGAGTGCCTTTTATACAGGAGGCATCAGGCTCAGCAGTGTGAGAAGTGCCCTATACCTGCAGGTAAGCACGATTCCTGCCCCCATGTTACAGATCCTCGGGGTGCTCGCCTGCAAGGTCACCCCACTCAGGAGCTCATGAAGAGAACCCAAAGCCAGGCCCTTTCTTCATGCAGTCATGGTGCATCCAGAAGAAATGTGCTGGGAGCTGGTGTCTATCCCTCAGCAGGAGGGATGGAGAAAAGACTGAGTACATACATTACCTAAACGAGCACACAATCATCTCAGAAGGGTGATGCTGTCCTTGTTTTCCAGATACGGAAACTCAGCCTGGGGGTTGAGGGAGTCACCCAAGACCAGGCAGAACTTGAATGCAGAAATGTTTGTCTCTGACACCCAAGTTCTTTTCACTCAAGTTTGCTGGCCCACCCTGCATGTTTCTACCAAAGGGGGTGCCAAGATGGCCGGGGGGAGGCAACGTGAGGCTGGAAAACAGAATGCAGCTAATTTGGGCAGCAGAGTCACAGTGTGCTCCAGACCACTGAGCCTGCCAGCCAGAGGCCTCCCATTGACTGAAACAAGAATGCTGATAATAGTGCCTTATAAGGGCGTGACCCAGCCTGCAAAACTCCATTGCTCAGAGGAGAGACCCCGGGCTCTTAGAGCCCGGCAGCTGGAGAGGGAGGTTTCAAGGCCAGCAGCACAGGGCCTACCAAGCCATCACTCCAGGGGCACAACCAATCCAGAGCTTCCCCGGGGTGAGAATGACTAAGGGCTGGCAGCGGCAGCTTGTGCTTGGGCAATCCAGGCTGGGCAAAAGAACAGTGAGATGAGGGATGGAGAAACTGGGGCCTGGAGGCTTAAGTGATTCACCCAGGGTCACGTGGCTCAGGGGTGGGATCACAGGGCTGCCGCGTCAGATGCGTATATGTACGTCAGTCCCCACGCTGCTACTCTTTGCTGTGTGACCTTGGGCATGCGCCAAACCTCTCTGAACCTCCATTCTCAAGGGGAAAACAGGAACACTAGATCCTGAGTGTATACATAAATCCTATAAATTAATAGAAAACCAATAACTTAATATACTGAAAAAGGGGCAAAAGATAAAAGAGGCAATTAATCACAGAAGAGGAAACTCAAATGGCTGACAAACATGTGAAAAGAGGCGTAACTTTACTAGCAAGCAGGAAAATGCAAACAAGCACTGCCATGAGATACTATTCCGTACCCACTAAAAACTCTGACAATTCGGAGTGTTAGCAAGGGCCCAGAGCAAAGAGACCACAGACGCTGCTCCCAGGTGAAAATGCACAAACTCCAAGAGCCAGCAATCCCACCTCAGCTGTATGTGCAAGGAAGCAGCTACAAGAAAGCATCCTAAAACTCTCCTACTGGAGCTCGAATAAACAGGGGTATATTCATAAACGGAATATGAAACAGCAGTTAAATTGAACTGGAGCTACATGTACCAACATAGATCTCAAAAGTGTAATGTTTTTGTATAGTTTTAAAACTCTCAATACAAGATCTTGGGGGCTGTTGAAAAGCTAAAAACATTAAAAGGTGCATGGGGCTTAGGTGGGAAGGGGGGTGATTGCCACAGGCACGAGGGATCTTTTGGGGGGTAATGGAAATGTTATAAAACTGGATTGTGATGATGGCTGGACAGCTCTATACATTTATTTAAAAAATCAGCCTATTGTACACTTCCAATGGGTAAATTTATGGTATGTAAATCATACCTCAATAAAGCTACTGAATAAAAAACATCATATCTATTGCTCTATTTTTAAAATGTGTGTGGGAATGACAAGCACCAAATGTAGGATAGTGTTTTTATTGGGGGGGGAGGAGATTGTTGGGGTTGTGGGGTGAGTACACGGGGGCTTTGCATCTGCAACATTTGATTTCTTAAAAAATAAAAATAAAAACAATTTGAAATGAATCGGGCAAAATGTAAAGATCTCACAGCTGGGTGGTAGATAGATATTTAACTTACTCTGTGTGTCTGTATATTTGAAATTGTGTATTAGTATAATGGAAAAGCACCTATTTTAAAGAGCTGTTGTGATGACTAAATACACACAGAGAGCTTAATCCAGTGCCTGGCCCACAACAACCGATTAAAATTTCAGCTATTAAGATTCTTGCTTCTTTAACTACTCCGAGCATCTTGCTCTTCTTAACATCTAGAGATCTCAAGACAAAGCAAGCCAGTGTCTCCTGGCCCTTGCTAACGGTGACTGTTTTCTAACCCCAAGGCTTCTGTACATCCCTCTCCAGTGCTGGAAATGGGGCGATCCGAAAAACCCCTCCAAAACCAGCAGGGAACACTCCCTCCTCCCCTCAAGCCAAAAGATAACCTAGCTGGGGAGGGTCTCCCAGGGTGTCACACTTGAAAGGCCCCTTTCCACTCCTTTCCTGGAGCCCTAGCCTCCAGGGCAGGAAAGATGCAGGCAGAGAAAGGCCAACAGACAGAGCGCAGTGGCTCCAGAGAAGCTCTCTCCGAAAGATAATATCGTTGATGCTACTGTCAACAATAATCGCTACCCACCACGGGGATCTCAGAGGCCCTGGAAGCTTCTGCCCCTGCATTCTCCAAATGTGGCCTATGGCTCTGCCCTTGGGCCCACTGACGATGTCTCTCTGCCCACAGATGAAGGAGGCTGGGACTAGGCATGGTGAAGATGCCGCCCTGATGATGGAGAAGATGCTATTTAAGGTGGAACAAGTGGCCCAGCCCTGAGGGGCAGCCCTGAGCTCCATGTGCAGCTCTCCAACAAGATCTGCAGCACCTGTGATCTGTTCCCTCCCAGGCAACTGAGTGATGAGAGGTGGAGGCTGAAGTAGTAGCATATAGGGAGCCGGTGGCGGGGAACCCTCTGTAACTTGCTTGTATATTCTCATGCAGGGGGTAAGAGGTCACGGTGTGCCTGATTTTGCCCTCCTGGGGGACACGTGTGGAGACATTTTTGGTGTCACAATTATGGAGGGGGATGCTACTGGCATTTAGGGGGTAGAAACCAGAGCTGCGGAACATTCTACAATGCACAGGACAGTCCCCCACAACAAAGAATGATCTGGCCCAAAATGTCAACAGTGTTGAGGTTGAGAAATTCTGCCCTAGAGAGAAGTAGCAGTATTTACACTTTGCAGGTTATAGAAGGTGGAGCTCAGAGAGGTAAATCAACCAGCTCAAGGTCACACAGCAGGAAGTGGCAGAGTCCTGGACTGTCCAACTGGCCTGTTCATGCTCTCTCCAGAGTGGCTGGGCCAACTTCAGAAAGGAGGATACCAAATGGGAAAAAAGTCCAGGCCCATGCCAATGGCTACTCCATGCCCACTCTTCCTGGAGTGGTGGGGGCAGGTATGGCTTGAGAACAGGAATGAGGGTCACTGGCAGTTTCTGGTCGGTTTCCTGCCATCACAGCACTTAATTTTCTCTGTTCTTGTGCATGACTCAGGCTTTGGTGCAACCCACTGCCCCTCTTCATCTGATGAACCCAAAAGGTTGGCTAGAAGGGAGGGGGCCTCTTGAATCACAAGAATGACTAAACCCACATGCAGAAAAACAAATTCATGATGAAATCCCTCCTCATGTGACTTTGGCATGTTCCCAATCAGAGTGACATGGATACCACGGGGCAGGGAGGCAAGCATCTAACGGTTATGGAATGTCAACCCTGTCATCCCAAGGTCCCTTCCCCTAGGAAGTGGGCACCATTACCCCCATTTTACAGATGAGGAAACTGAGGGTCAGAGAGGCCACACAGCTAGCAAGTTGTGAAGTCAAGGTTTAAACCCAAATCCATGTTAATATTTGAGACTTGTCTGAAGAGGCCGCTGAAAAGTGGTTGAAGGCTTAGAAAGATGCCCCTCAAAGCTGCAGAACCTCCAAAAAAGAACTGGCAGGGAGGGATCTAAAGAGAATAAAAAGCCTCAGAGTGATCACAAACGATGGCAGATTTCCCAGTTTTTAAGAGGACTTTGCTTAGGGAAACTACAGGGTATGAAATCTGCAAAGTGGTGTGGTCTGGTGGAATAACCCTTTTGGGGGTTGAACAGACTTGCATTTATGTCCCTGCTCTGGCCCTGACTGTGACCTAAGGCATAGGACCTCATCTTTCTGAGCCTTAGTTTCCTCATCGGCGAGATGGGCTTAAGAACCTGTGCCTGGTAGTTGTGTGACACAGAGGACAAGAGAGAGTGGACAACGATGCCTAGTTCTGGTGGCTGTATGTATTCTGGTGTTCCCAGCTCATAGATCTGGTGGGAGGCAGCATGGGGAATTTCACACTTCCTCCTGTTGCCATGTTGGTAAAAACTGTCTTCATACCAAAGAGGTAACTCAGTTACACACTCAACAGGCTCAAACAAGAAACCAAGATCGGGCAGCATTTGAAACAGTTAAAAAAAAAAAAAAAAGGACAATTTAGCCCAGCTCTGGAATCAAGGGAAACTTCACTCTATTTAAAGATGCCACAGGTCCAGGAAATAGCTTCCCACCGCCTGGCTTACAGGCTCACACAGCACACCCTTTCTCGTAGAGAGTGCAGAGTGGATTCCCAGCTATCTCCTTTCAGAACTGCATACACTATTCGTGGAGGACATGTAGATCTACGTTATAAGAACGAGCCTCTTAAAAAAAGAGATCCAAAGATGACATGCAGGGAGGTCAAGGAGCTGAATTTAGCCAGCCAACGCCCCTTGCTCTTTATTGTTCTATACTTCTTTGTTAGGATTTTTTTCCCCCTCCCTCTTGCTCTTTTTTCCCTCCTGGTTAACTTCTCTGCAGCTAGGTGCTGCCACTGCCCCCTTCTCACCACCAGAGACACCAGAGCCCCATTCCCTCCTGCAGAGAGGCCTCCCCAAGGCCTCACCTGGGCCCAACACCCCACAGCCCCATTATCCCTCTACCTAGAACCTCCGAGGTGGTCCCGGGGCCCCTTGAACCCACAGATTCAGCTCCTAGGCTGGTGGCGGAACCCATTTCTCATGGGGGGGGGGGTCACCATCTACCCCAGGCACACCTTCCAGAGGCAGGGAAAATCGAATGCAGCTCCGCCTTGTTCCAGAACCTGACACCTCCCTGAGCCTCAGCCTTCCCATCTGCAAAATGATGCTACTGGCCCATTTTCTCAAGTCGTGGCCAGCTCTAACCAAGATTCCCAATTTGCCAGGGAGATACCAGGGGAAAACTTTCATACGTTTTTAAACAGAAGTTACTGGAGAGAAGGAGCAGGGACTTTAAAAAAAAAACAAACCAAAAAACAAAAACCTTCCCATGGTGCAGGCACTCAACGTATCCATTCTCAGAGATCTCTATCGCTCAGGCTGGCTCCTCCAAAAGGACAGGGCCAACCTGGCGATCCCTGGTGGGGCTCCCTGTGGCTGGGCACTGCGGGTCTGAGTGCCTCCAGAGAAGGAGGGACAGGGCGAGCGGCCTGAGAACAGGCGCCTCTCTCTCTGTCTCTCTGTGCCCTACACCGGCTGGGGCCAGACTTCTCCACGGATGGGCAGGACGGGCCGGGGAGGTCGGGGGGGGGGGGGTGACAAGGGGGAGACGGAGAGGGGGAGAGGGGCGGCAAAGAGGCGAGTGGGGGGTGAGGCGGGAGGACAGGGTGGAGGAGTGGAACAGGGCAAAAGAGAGGAGGGGGAGGGGGAGGGGGAGGGAGGGAGGAGCCGGGAGAGACCCGGGCCGCGCAGCAGCAGGGCCGAGGCGGGAGCGGCGGGGAGCTGCGGGAGGAAGCGCAGGAGGCACAAGTTTTCCGAGCCGGGGGCTTCTCGGCCGCCCCCAGCGGCGCACGGGCTGGAGGGGGCGTGGGGGCCGCGCGCACTCACATAATGCTTGTTGGGCACCCGCCGCTTCTGCACGTCCAGCACCTTCACCTCCACGATGCTGCGCCGCGGCGGCATGGCCGCTCCTGCGCGGGGCCGGGCGCGGGCGCGGGGGGCGCGGGGCGCTGCGGCGCGCCGCCGCGGGCCGGGGACCGGGGGCCGAGCGGGATCCAGAGCCCGGGCCGAGCGCGAGCCGCTGCCGCCGCCGCCGCCCTTCGCTCCGCGCGCCCTCGGGCCCCGCCGCCGCCCGCCGCCCGCCGCCCGCCGCCGCCCGCCCCCGGCCCGCCCCCCGCGCCGCCGGCCCGCCCCCCCTTAAAGGGCCCGGCCCCCGCCGCCCGCCGCGGCGCGCGGACCCGGCGGGCCCACGTCCGGCCTCTGCTGGGCCTTTGTCCCGGCGGCGAGCCCCCGAGGCCGGGGGAGGGGGAGGGCGCGCATCCGCCGTGCGGTCATTGATTGATTGATGGGTGGATTCACTCCCTCACTCACTCCTTCCGATAGCCAGCCGCGGTCCGGCGCCGGATTTGAGGGCCGGACTCCAGACTTCGAATTCCGGCTCTGCTGCTGATCCACTCTGTGACCTTGGGCCAGTGGCTTAACCTCTCTGGGCTCAGTTTCTTTATCTATAAAATGGGCCCAGTGCTACTGCCTACCAACCGGGGCTGTCCTCGGGATTAAGTGCATGTGAAGTCAGTGGCACTGTAAATGTTGGCATAGACTCAGCCCCAAGCCACGGGGATTCAGGGAGGAGCAAGAGGCCAAAAACTTCTTCTAGGCTTACAGTCTGAGAGATGGGGAGAGAGGGAGAGAAGTACCCCCACCCCCAACATGATGCAAGTAGGATAAATGACAGCAATAGCAGCAAAACGGGGTGAGAGGGTGGTGAGTGAGTGAGGGGCGGTGGGTGCTTGCTGGCCAGGCCACTGATTCCCAAATGTGGGGCACTTACTCCATGCCAGGTGCAGTGCCTCCTGCTTTTCTTTTTTTTTTTTTAAATTTTCTTCTTTGAATGTTCAGGACAGCTGCTGGGGGAGGGGAGGGGAAAGGTGGTTGACCATATTACAGAGGCAGCGACTGAGAGCAGCCTCGAGTCACAGAGCTGTGGGGGGAGCCCATGGCTGGCTGGCTCAAGGCATATTTCACAGGTTGACGCTTAGGGTGGCTGGGGCCGCTCCACATTTCTTTATCCAGTGCCTCCTAGCCCTGGCTGGGCACTGAGTCATTTTCAGGAGATGCTGGCTGAACAGACGTCTGAATGAGTGTACACATAATGCATGGATAGGACGTTTAGGCCCCTGGCCAATGTTCTCACACTACTAACCAGTAAGCAGGGCTCTTTCCAACCAACCACGCTGCTCCCCTCCAGGCCTGAAAGAGCCCAGGGCTCCTTACCACCCTGGGTCCAGGGTCAGCCTTTGAAAGAGGGTGGGGGTCATGCAGAGAGGACGCTATGTAGCAGCCCCGGCCAGCCCACGCAAGAGTTTGGTGCTGATTCACTTTGGATCCGCCCCATCACTTGCCCCTCTGACTTTCCTGCCGGGTTTTACCACCCTCCTCTGGTCCTGGAGGCTGGCCAGTGTTGCTTTCACAGATGGATTCCTTGTCCTCTGGCGTCCTGTTGGGCTTCAGCAGTGGGGTCCTTGGCAGGAGACTGAGGGCAGGAGGAGGGAGAGGTCTGCGTGTTCACTTCCCAGGCTTCCTTCCTGCGGGGCTGTCCTTACCAAAGGCACCCTTCCTCACACTGGCTCTCTCAGGGTTCCTTCTAAAGCTCGTACCAGTTCTGCCGGTACCGCACCCTCCCGCTTTGATTCCCCAAGCCCTGCCTGCACCTGTGTAAATGGACTGTTTAATAAACTTTCCTCTGTGACCCAGTTTGCAGGGGACATTTGGTGCTGGGACCCTCATTGACATAACGCCTGTAAGTCACCTTCTTCTCATTCACAATTGCAAGTCAAAGGGTGTGGAAACTGTCCAGTATGTTGAAGGCCTGGCTTTTCTGTGCGTTTTGCCTCATCCTCGGCGTGAGCCAGGCCCTCCTAATAAGGCAGAGCCAGAGAGGGCAGACGCTAGAGGAAGTCTGTGAATCAGCCAGCTTCCTCGGTTTTCCCAGAAAGGCAATGAGACCTGTCCCCAGTTGTGCCCTGAGCAGCAGAGCCGGTCCTCAGTCCTCCTGTGTTCACCTCTTCCGCAGTGGCAGGCCTGGCTGGGGGAGACAAACCTTCCCCTGCACCTGCCCACAGCAGAGATACCATACCTACATCTTTCCATGCCCTTCCTTTTTCCTTTTTTTATTCTATTGTAGTGAAATATACATGACATAAAATTTACCATTTTAACCATTTGTAAGTGTACAGTTCTGTGGCACTAAGCCTATTCACATTGTTGAGCAACCATCACCACTGTCCATCTGCAGGGCTTTTTTGATCTTCCCAAACTAAAATTCTGTACCCCTTAAACACTAACTCCCCATTCTTCCTCCCCAAGCCCCTGACAACCACCACTTACCAAGTGTGTCACCCTGGGCAAGTCATCCTGACCTCTCTGTATCTCCATCCCCGCCTCTGTAAAATGGGATAAGAATAGCCACTGACCACATAGACTTGTTCTGAACTCTAAATGAGATAACACAGGTAAAGCACATGCATTTTTGTTGCTTCGTTACTAGCCAATCTGTTACCCCCTAATATCTCCTTTAACCTGCATCCAAATTCCAAAGCTAACTTTAATCCTGACTCTGCCTTGACCTACATTCACTCTTCCCAGTCTGGGCCCTCTTTTTTAGCCCCTGACTACGTGTCCCACCACATCTGCCACCAGTTGTCTCCATTTTCCCCATGTCCTTACAATAGAAATGACTTATCTCCAGAAGAAGGCATATTGCGTTTTCTCCTACCAACATGCCTTGGCATAAGCTATGTATTTCACCACCTTCTCTGCCGGTGACCTCTTATTCAGCCTTCAAAGCCCAGCTTGGATGTCACTTCTTCTAGGAACCTCTGCCTCCCAGGTATGTAATCACTTCCTCCCCTAACTAACACTGTGTCTTGTTGCAGCCATCACGCTGGGCTGTAATTGACTTATGGATCTGACAACTTTGAGAGACTCTGAGCTCCCAAGAAGCTGGAATGGGTCTTTTTTGTCTCAAATCCCCCCAGCATCCAGCACAGACTAGCGTAGAGAGGCCCTGAGGAAATACTTATAGGATGAATGAACCTATCGCCATCTCCTTAACTCAAAACTCAATCCCTCACCGGCAGCATTAATCAGACCTTCAGGCGGGGCTTCCTTTTGTCCCTACCCATCCCCCAGAGATGTCTTCATGCCAAGCTCCATTCTGTCCACACTGCTTCCGGGAATGCTGGCATTCTCCCTGATTGTGGTGTGGAGCAGACAATGTAGAGAAGATGGTAAATCTGCTGCTTTAGCTGATTTTATCCTTCTAAATTCCTGTTTTAGAAGTGCGCTTTGCAAGCCTGAGAGCTGCAGACCATAGAAAATCAATGCTGTAAGCCAGCAGACCACAGACTTCCATATGGCAGGTTTATTTGGGAGGAGGGCTACACATTCAAGGAGCATTGAGTCCCTCAGCCTGAATTAGGTTCTGGTCTTTATGTGATTTTTGGTGTCTGTTGGGCTGGCAGGCTGCACTTCTCCCAAATCCCAAGGTCCCAGGGATGGACAGCCTGGCCCAGGAAGCTGAGGCCTGCTCCTTTCCTGCCTGTCCCCATCAAGTACCTTTGAGATTCTTTCCAGGACAAAGCAGGAGACTTGGAAAGAGAACCCCCCCGCCCCCAACTGCTGTCTGATTGGCTGGCACAGCAAGATGCTTGTAATTAATACGACTAAGCCTGCAAATAGTGAGTAGCCAGGTACATGTGGTCCTGTGGAATAGGTCATGGATTATAAGGAAGCAAGCCTTAAAGCAAAGTTCCAGGTGCCTAGGCTGCACGGTAGAGCCTCTGGGGCTGGGGAGGAGGTTAAGTGATGTTACCTCAGGGGCAAGAAGGCGATCATGACTTCCTTCCTCTCATCTCCCATCTTCTTCCTCTTTCCTGGAAGCCAAAATGACCTTCCTCTGAAAAGGAAGCACTGTTCATGATCCTTCTCTGCTCAGAAACCCCCATGGCTACCACTGCTCACAGGTGTTCATGTGCTTTAGGTTGGCATTCAAGGCCACATGACCTGGTCCCTTCAGTACTGCTTTCATCTCTCCCTATTTAGTGTTTATAAATTGTGCATATAGCTGTCATTTCCCTACTTGGTAAAGGGATGTGTGTGTGTGATAATGTAACTTTTATTGAGCACCTACCAAGTGCTATGTATAGCACCAAACATTCCATATCCACTTCTCTAATTTGCCCAACAAATCTGCAGTGTATTATTTTTCCCATTTTCATGTGAGAAACCCAAGCTTAGAGAAGTTGCCCAGAGTCATAGCATGGAAAAGTGAAGCTGAGATTTGAACTCGGAATTACTGGGCTACCTGACCCATGTTCTTCCCATTGATACCAGAGCCCCCTTGAGGACAGGGCTGGTGTCTTCTAAATGTTTGTATCCACTATCCCCCATTAAGTAGGTGTCCCTCTGCTATTGCCTGAATGCTTGTGTCCCCCCAAAATTCATCGTGAAATCAAATCCTTAGTTTGATGGTATTTGGAGGTAGGGGGTCTCCTGAAGGTGATTAGGTCATGAGAGTGGAGCCCTCATGAATGAGATTAGTGCTCTTTTAAAAGAGATCCCGGAATTAACATATACATGCTACTATATATAAAACAGGTAAACAACAAGAACATACTGTATAGCACAGGGAATTATACTCAACATCTGTAATAACCTATAATGGAAAAGAATCTGAAAAAGACTATATATATATATGTATAACTGAATCACTTTGCTGTACACTTGAAATTAACACAATATTTATAAATTAACTATACTTCAATTAAAAAAATTGTGTAAAATAAAAAAGTCATGAGATATATGTAAAAGGAAGCATATGAATTAACATTTTTAGAAATTTAAATGTAAAGAAAACTTATCAATCTGCATTTATTCATGAGCTAATTATTTACAATAAATATACCATAGCACAAACTTCAGAGAGTGAAAATAGGAAGCCCAATGAAAAAAGAATTTCAACTCTGCAAAAATTAACAGTGAAACATTATGTCACTACATTGTTTCACAAGACAAGAGAAGAAAAAGTATCTAAATGTATATGAGCTATTTATCTTCAGCTAGAAGGTTGGCTCCACGCGGGCGGTCCAGTCTCATTAGTTATTATCCACCAACGCCAGCGCGGTGCCAGCAGGCTTCTTCCCCAGTGTCTGACCCCTCCTTACTGTTCAGCAAATATTTGTTGAATGAATGAATGAATAACGAATGGGTGGTTGAGTGGATGGATGTGTGAAAGAACATGTTGATCGCAACAAAGGTTTGGGCTCACATCTCAGGCCAGTGGGCACACACTCCAAGGCCTCTGAGGGGGTCAGGCCTGGTAACTCGCATCTTGTCCACACAGCCTGGAGAAACTTGCAAAGACTAGGTGTGTTAAAAGGTAGAGGTCACCGGCCATTGAGCCGCTTCCCAGTCTCTCTGGGTGCATTTCCACATTTAGCCACAAGGTGGCAGCCTGTCACGGCCGCCAAGGCACCACCGCAGTCACCATCCCCCCCCACTCCCTCGGACCCCTCAGAGTAGCAATACAATCATCCCCAGTGCTTCCCACACCCCGCATTCCCAGGCAAATCTAAGTGCTTAGTTACTCAGTAAGTTTGTTCCAGTAAGTTTGTTCCAGTGCATGTGAAGGTTACGATTCAGCCCGGCCTGCTCAGATAAAGTATATCAGAACGTGATCCCAAAGGTCCTTAGCTCAGGGAGCCCAGTTATGTATTCATTAATATTTATTTATCACATATATGCAAGTATTTACCTCTTATATGAACAGGTGTTTATTGAGCCCCTAATATGTGCCAGGGACCGTACGAGGTGCTTGGAATACATCAGTGAACTAAATAGGAAAAGATCCTTTTTCTGGTGGCGCTCATGTTCTAGCAAGGAAGGCAGACAAAAAGCAATAAACATAAGAAATAAGGCAATTATACAGCACGTTAGAAGGTAAAGTGTGTTATGAACAACTGAGCTAAGCAAGAGGGCTCAGGAGGCAATGGCCTTCACTTCCAGAACCCCGCAGGACACACACTGGGACGGGGACTGGGCCAGAGCTACCTGACAGCCCCCTGTCCCAGGACGAAGGGCCTCTGAGGGGTCTGTGACTGGTTACTCCCACCAGAAAGAGACCGAGGTGTGGACCTTCAGAGCAGGGGTTCTGAAGGAGAGTCACAAAGAGACCTATGCCAGGGACGGGGCAGGAAAGGGTCTCCGTAGTGAAGGGAGCCTTGAAAGACCCTACAAATCTCACCCTGAGAGAAAGAGGTGTTCCCGAGATACGGCCGAGAGGATGGGGAGGGAGGATGCAGTGGTTTTGAAGACAGCTGGGGGCATCCAATCAGGTTGCTTGTCTCCTAGGGTCACTGAATCCCTGTCTCCAGCAACGTACTTGCCTTGGCCTTGGGCTCTGTTTTCCCAGGATCCCAGACTGGGAGAGAGGGGTCTATTTGGAAACTGTGAGGTGGCATCCCCTGCCATGGGGACTGAACAGTGAGCATGTGAAACAGCAGAGAGAAAAGGATCAGACAGACCTGTGGAGAGAAGCAGGAACGGGAGGTGAACACAGAGTCCTGGCTTCCTTTCAGGTCATACCCTTCCGGAAGCCCCACTGCATCTCTGTTCTGTAGTTACTTAAGACACCCCAGTGTCTTAAATCCCTCTTTTTACTTAGTCCATGTAAGCAGGTGTGAGACCCAGATTATAGATGTAGGCGTCCGAGAAGGACATCATTTCTTAATTTTCTTAAATCAGCTTAATTTTTGACCCTGCCTCAGCCACTTTGGGGGTCCCCAGGTTCTAACAGGATTTCACACTAAGTGAAGCCCCAGCAGCTTTCTTTCCGTTCATCATGTCCAGCCATTCATGCCGAGTCACCCTTGGCTCTGGCCCATATGGTCCCTTCGTGTCCCCTGCTGGGCAGGTCCACACTCTGCTAGGGGCACGGGATCTCTGGGGAGGCTTGGGGTCCAGCTTCCCTTCTGCTCGCAGATCTACAGGCCCTCCTGCTCCTCCCAAGCCTGGGGAGGGCTCCTTCTGTCCTGGGGGAACTCCCTTGATGATGCCCACCAGCCAGGCACTCCAGAACACACCTGTAGGCAGACACACGTGAGGGTGTGTTACATGCTGCTTCGAGAGGGGCACACAGCATGGGGAGAGAGCATAAGGAGGGGTCGTTAGGGGCTTGGGGCCTGCGTTGGAGGGTGTGGGGGAGGGCTCAAGGAAGTGGGTTTGCTCTAGATTGGGTGCTGCCAGGAAGTGGGCGTAATTGAATGATCGGGCAGCACTTTTCACCTAGGAGGTGGGAGAAACGGAGCAGCAGTCATGTGGGTCAGGCCGGAGGGGGATGTTTGCTCGTGTGGGGGTGGCTTGGGGGGGTTGTTTGCACCTCTTCTTGGGTGTGAGGACTGTGATGTTCTGCTCCATCACCGTCACGAGGTGTCCTCATCTGACACTGATGTTCTGGGAATTGTGTATGTTCAGGACGGACTGGCACAGCTTGGTCAGGAGCAAGAGGCCAGGTGCCAGCTATTGTCCAGCAGGCCTGCTTCTTCTTTTTTCACCTTCTTCTTCAAACCCTGTTCTCACGGGGCTCAGGTTTGGGAGGGAAAAGCCCTGCTTCAAATTTCCCAGGAGGCAAGGAAGCCCAGAGCCTGCTACCTGCTTGTGTCAGGGAAGGAGGGATGCCCACAGGGAGGAAACAGGAATTCATTTGTAGGCACATGTTTCTGCCCTTATGGGCTTGAGGGGGGTCTCTGCTGAGCCTAACCAGGGTCCCCATGGCAGGTATGGGAGTCCTTGCTTCATAGAACCACAGCTCAGAGAAAGGAACTGTGTGCTCTAAGGTCACATAGCCGGCAAGCAGTAAACTTGGATTCCAAAACTTGTTATTTAGTGGTAGAGAGTCACTTTGTGTTGAGAAAGAGGTACAATTTGCATTAATGATACGAGTCATTGGCCTGGATGTGCTGGAAAACATTGCAGCAAAACATAGATAAAGCAGAATAGAAAAAAAAGTCACCCATCTTATTCTTTGCTAGATCAAATAGATAAAAACCACATATAGGCAGAGCAATGGTCCTTGACTTTTTGGAGACTCTACTGAGCTCAATGAACTCTTGCTCCAGAAAAATGAACATCTGAAGGTAGGTTAGTATTTCCCGTGTATCTGAGGGGCTTACTCTACCTGCCAGGGGCTCCGTGAATTCCTGATACAGGAGACTTTAATCATAATTGAGCCTAAACTTAGGAATCAGACTTAAATTTGAATCCCAGCTCCACGTCTCTGGTGATGTGACCTCACACAAGGTATCAAACCTCTCTAAGCCTTAGTTTCCTCATCAGCAAGATAAGAATCACAAGACTTTTCTTAGACAAATATTATATGATATCACTTACATGTGGAATCAAAAAATAGTACAAATGAACTTATTCACAAAACTGTAGAAACAGACATAGAAAATGAAATCATGGTTAGCAAACGGGAAGTGGGGGAGGGATAAATAGAGAGCTTGGGATTAACAGATACACACTATTATGTATAAAATAGATAAACAACAAGGACCTACAGTATAGCACAGGGAACTATATTCAATATCTTGTAATAAACTATAATGGAAAAGAATTTTTAGAAAGAAAAAATGTGTACGTATGTATAACCGAATCACTGTACAGTACCCCTGAAACTAACATAGTAGTGTAAATCAACTATACGTCAATAAAAAAAATTGAAAAACCAAAAATAAATTATTTTTAAAAGCACCCCCCCCCGGGCTTCCTAGGTGGCGCAGTGGGTAAGAATCCGCCTGCCAATGCAGAGGTCACGGGTTCGATCCCAGCTCCAGGAGGATCCCACATGCCGCGGAGCAACTAAGCCCGTGTGCCAAAAAAAAAAAAAAAAAAAAAAGCACCCCCCCCCAAACCCCAAAACAAAAAAAACAGCAACAGCAAAAGAGACATTTCTTGCAGGATCCTGGGGGCATCAAATGACAGGATTCCTGGAAAGGGCTCAGCACAGAGCCTGGTGCCCACAGCAAGCTCTGAATGGATGGCGGCTCTTTTACTATTGCTCCCATTAGAGTGAGAGTGGCATTCACGGACACCCCGAACCGTGTCCTTTGCAAATAAATATACCTTCTTTACTGTGCCCATGGACCACGCACAAAAATGGATCCTATCTGAAGCCACTAAGAACAGTTATTTTAAACACAAAAGGCAGAAAGCATATTGTCCATACCCTTTGCTCACAAAGCAATAAAATGAGATGTGAATCACACATGTTTAAACTAAAGGGAAAAAACCCAAACTGCTAAGAAATGGAAAAAACAAAACAAAACAAAAACCATTCTCCTGAATAGATCTTCCACCTGGGGGGAAATCAATAAATGTGCTTTTATTGTTGGCATTTCTGCCTCGTGTCCCAGGGATTGGGGGTGCCTCAGTTTCCCTGTGTCTGACCACCCCCAGGGCCTTTCTCAGCAGAGTTAAGGACAGACAGTGGAGTTTTCTGTAGGCACTGAGAGGTGCGGGAGGACTTGGGGACAAAGGCCAGGGTAGAAGAGTCGCCTGGGAGTGGAGCCAGGAACACGATGGCTTTGACTGTGCCATCAGGCCCTTACTGTGAACTTAATCAGAAAAAGGGAAATGAATTCCAGAAGATAGAGGCTTTCCAAATGGATGCATTAAGTGGCACTGGGGACAATCAGGAAGTACTAAATGGAAATGGATACCAATATTGATTGCTTTGAATATGAACAGGATGGGAAGCCAGAGAGTAGAGTTGGGCCTAGAACATCAAGATTCTAAACGGAAAGCAAGTAGAGATAATATGGAAAGTGGGGGAAAAGAATGACTATGTATGGAGTAAGAAAGGCAAAAGGAAGAATTCAATTAAAGAAAGATTAAAAATTGAGCTACATCTTTGCAGGCAAGTAGCTGGAAGATGGCCGCACTCTTTCTGATTACAACATCCAGAAGGAGTCGACCCTGCATCTGGTCCTGCATCTGAGGGGTGGTATGCAGATCTTCGTGAAGACCTTGACCGGCAAGACCATCACCCTGGAGGTGGAGCCCAGTGACACCGTTGAGAACGTGAAGGCCAAGATCCAGGATAAGGAAGGCATCCACCCTAACCAGCAGAGGCTCATCTTTGCAGGCAAGCAGCTGGAAGATGGTCGCACTCTTTCTGATTACAACATCCAGAAGGAGTCGACCCTGCATCTGGTCCTCCGTCTGAGGGGTGGCTGTTAATTCTTCAGTCTTGCACTCATAATGCCCAATGATGGCATCACTCTGCACTCTAGCCATGTGCCCCAATTTAAGTTTAGAAATTACCAGTTTCAGTAGTAGCTGAATCTGTTCAAAATGTTAATAAAGTTTTTGTTGCATGGTAAAAATAATAATAATAATAATAATAATAATAATAATAATAATAGAGCTATATTTAAAAGCCAGCTAGCCCAGGAAGGGGCTGGCATAAACAGAAGGAAGAGTTGAAAGATGGATGGCAGTGAGTTGAAAGATTGCAAGTAATGCGAGAGGCAGGGCTGCCCAGGCACTCCTTGGGTTTTTGCTCTGACAGAAGACATACACGGAAGAACATTTTTGTAAATGTCCTTCATGAATTAGTATCTTGAACGCGAATGGAAAGCAAGGTCATGAAGGCAATGATGACAGACAATCGAGATGCATTTGTAACTCAGGTTCGGGGAGGGGTCCTGGAGCCGCGGAGAGCTTGCTGTGGGGAAAGGTAAGATATGATCACACACAAAGATGAATGGAGTTTTGCAAAAATGCTGAGATAGTTGGAGGGAAGACCTTCTCACCCTTCAGAAAAGAGCTGTGTGATTACACTTCAAACAAATCATGGCAAGGTGAGAGAAGTGCTGAACACATTACATATTCCAGAGAACTGTGGAAAACCCCTGTTTGATATGAAGGTTGTAAGAGGTGCTGAATTAAATACTGAGCATGCGGTAGCTATTGTAGTATTTATTTATTAGCCAACATTAACCACATGCTCCCCATGTGCCTGGCACTATGGTCACATGACAGTTAATACTTACCTTACACTTGCCGAGCTCTGGCATAAATTCTGTGCATATATTAGTTTATTTAATCCTCACAGCAACACTTGGAGGGAAGTGCTATTGTTATTCCCATTTTCCAGATGAGGAAACTAAGGCACAAAGGAATTAAATCTTTGCACAAGGCAGAGCTGGGACTAGGGTGAGCTGAGTGAGGCACTGAGATGCAAAGTTTAAAAGGGGTGGGGCAAAAGACCCTCAGTAAGATAAATACTATGTAAGTGCAATATTTAAAGAAACCAAAATTAATGCAGAAAAAATCTATGATGAATAAAATACCGCAATTTTAAATAAAAACACAGTCATCAAAGTCACACAGCTTGTAAGTGTGTGAGGCAGGATCCGAGCCCAGGCAGCTGGCTGCAGAATCCATGCTATTAACCACTATCCCATATTGCACTTAAAATTGACCAACGAGGACTTCCCTGGTGGCACAGTGGTTAAGAATCCGCCTGCAAATGCAGGGGACACAGGTTTGAGCCCTGGTCTCGGAAGATCCCACATGCTGCGGAGCAACTAAGCCCATGCGCCACAACTACTGAGGCTTGTGCGCCTAGAGCCTGTGCTACCCACAACAAGGGAAGCCACCGCACTGAGAAGCCCGCACACTGCAAGGAAGAGCAGCCCCCACTCGCTGCAACTAGAGAAAACCTGCTTGCAGAAACGAAGACCCAATGTAGCCAATAAATTAAAAAAAAAATAAAAATAAACAAATAAATAAAAATTTAAAATAAAATAAAATTGACCAACGATCCACATCTTTTTTTCCCCTCTCTCTGCCCAGTGCCCATTCCAGGGCCTGGCACGCAGTAGGTCCAAGGTTAATGTTTGTTGAAAGAATGCTGAAGGAAGACATGGACCTTGCTCTCAGGAGCTCTCATACCACCTACTATGTGCTTGTCCTACAATTGTGCTAAGCGCTTGCTGTGTGTCACAGACTGTACGTGTTTTATAGTTATCAAGATAAAGTCAAGCTAAGCCACGGGCAGCGGGACCCCAGAGGTAGGAAGGATGCCTTCAGTCTTGCCATGCTGTGGCAGGCTTTTAGAGGGGGTGATATTTGAGCTGGGCTTTCAAGAGCTGGTGAATTTCTTCAGGTAGGAAAGGGCGATGCTCCCTAGTGACACGGCTGAATCCCCATTGTTGAGTCTAGAAAACTCGTCTGCAGAGTGATGTTTATTATGTGGAACCATTTACATAAAGAAACCTTCTCCGAGTATGCATGTGGCTACACACATGTGTGGGGAAAGATCTGAGAGGATGAACATCAAACTGTGGGGAAGGCTGCATGAGGGTGTGGGGACTGGAGGGGTCTCGAGAGAGCCTTACATCCAAGGTTCAGCTTTTAAAAAACCAGAAGAGAGCCATTATTTCTTGTGTAATTGAATGTTACTTTTTTCAAATAGATTGAGGAGGATTTCTAGGAACTGATATGGAGTAGTTTCCAAGATGTATTTTTAAAAAATAATAAATTATACAATCTCAAAATATGTATTTTGAGATATAATTGGCATATAAAATCACGCTAATTTCAGGTGTGCAACATAATGATTTGACATTGGTATACATTACAAAATAATCACCACAATAAGTCTAGTGAGCGTCCATCACCACACATAGTTACAATTTTTTCTCCTGGTGGGGAGAACTTTTAAGATCTACTCTCTTGGCAAGTTTCAAGACTACAATACAGCATTGTTACCTATAGTCACCATTCTGCATTATACCTCCATATCTTATTTTTTTTATAACTGGAAATTTGTACCTTTTGACCCCCTTCACCCATTTTGGCTCCCCCACCCAAACCCTGCCTCTGGAAACTATCAATCTGTTCTCTGTATTTGTTTTGTTCTTCATTACTGTTGTTTTTCTGATTTCACATAAAAGTGAGAAATACAGCATTTGTCTTTCTCTGACATTTCACATAGCACAATACCCTCAAGCTCCATTCATGTTATCGCAAATAGCAAGATTTCTTTCTTTTTATGGCTGAATAATATTCCAGTGTGTATCTATATACATGCATACATATATGTATACTACATTTTCTTTATCCATTTAACCATCAATGGACCCTTATGTTATTTCATGTCTTGGCTGTTGTAAATAATGATGCAATGAACATGAAGGTGCAATTATCTTTTTTATGTAGTGTTTTCATTTCCTTCCAATAAATACCTAGAAGGGGAATTGCTGGATCATATGGTAGTTCCATTTTTAATTTTTTGAGGAAACTTCATCTTGTTTTCCATGGGGGCTGCACCAAATTACATTCCTACCAACAGTGCACAAGGGTTCCCCTTTCTCCACATCCTCACCAGCACTTGTTATTTCTTGACTTTTTGATAATAGCCATCCTGACAGGTGTGAGGTGAGATCTCATTGTGGTTTTGATTTGCATTTCCCTGATGATTAGTGATGTTGAGCACCTTTTCATGTACCTGTTGGCCACCTGTATGTCTTCTCTGGAAAGATGCCCATTCAGAACCTCTGCACATTTTAAAACTGGGTTGGTTGGTTTTTTGATGTTGAGTTGTATGAGCTGTTTGTATATGTTGGATATTAATCCCTTGTGGTATACTGTTTTCATTACCATAGCTTTGTTATATAGTTTGAAATCAGGAAGTGTGATGCCTCCAGGTTTGTTCTTCTTTATCAAGATTGTTTTAGCTATTTGGGCAAGATTTACTTTTATGTGCAAAAAAGCAAAGTGCAAAAAAGTACTTATGGGGCAGAAGGAATCAAGATGGTGGAGTAGAAGGACATGTGCTCACTCCCTCTTGCAAGAGCACCAGAGTTACAACTAACTGCTGAACAATCATCAACAGAAAGACACTGGAACTCACCAAAAAAGACATTCCACATCCAGAGATAAAGGAGAAGCCACAATAAGATGGTAGGAGGGGTGCAATCACGTTAAAACCAAATCCCATAAATGCTGGGTGGGTGACTCACAAGCTGAACAGTTATACTGCAGAAGTCCACCCACTAAAGTGAGGGTTCTGAGCCCCACATCAGGTTTCCTAACCTGGGGGTCCAGCAACAAGAGGAGAAATCCCCAGAGAACCAGACTTTGAAAGCCAGTGAGATTTGATTTCAGGACCTCCACAGGACTGGGGGAAATGGATACTCCACTCTTGGAGGGCACACAAAAAAGTGTGCTCACTAGGACCCAGGGGGAAGGAGAATTGACCCCATAGGAGACTGAACCAGACCTACCTGCTGGTGTTGGAGGGTTGCCTGCAGAGGTGGGGGGCAGCTGTGGCTCACCAAGGAGACAGGGGCACTGGTGGCAGGGGTTCTGGGAAGTGCTTATTGCCATGAGCCCTCTCAGAGTCCACCATTAGCCCCACCAAAGAGTCTGTAAGCTCCAGTGCTGGGTCACCTCAGGCCAAACAACTAACAAGGTGGGAACACAGCCCCACCCATTGGCAGACAAGCAGATTAAAGTCTTACTGAGCTCTGCCCACCCAGCCCAACCCACCATCAGTCCCTCCCATCAGGAAGCACGCACGAGCCTCCTAGATAGCTTCCTCCACAAGAGGGCAGACAGCAGTATCAAGCAGCATCACCAGTATTTCATCTTGTGGAACTGAAAACCACAGCCACAGAAAGACAGAGAAAATGAAAAAGCAGAGAACTTTGTACCAGATGAAGGGACAAGATAAAACACCAGGAAAACAACTAAATGAAGAGGAGATAGGCACCCTTCCAGGAAAAGAATTCAGAATAATGATGGTGAAGATGATCCAGGATGCAAAGATCGAAAAGCTGCAAGAAAAGTTTACCAAAGACCTAGAAGAATTAAAGAACAAACAAACAGAGATATGCAACACAATAACTGAAATGAAAAATACACTAGAAGGAACCAATAGCAGATTAACTGAGGAAGAAGGGTGAATAAGTCAGCTGGAAGACAGAATGGTGACAATCACTGATGCAGGAAACAATAAAGAAAAAAGAATGAAAAGAACTGAAGACAGCCTAAGAGACCTCTGGGACAATGTTAAACACACCAACATTCACATTATAGGGGTCCCAGAAGGAGATGAGAGAGAGAAAGGACCCAAGAAAATATTGAAAGAGATTATAGTTGAAAACTTCCCTAGTGTGAGAAAGGAAATAGCTACTCAACTCCAGGAAGGGCAGAGAGTCCCAGAAAGGATAAACCCAAGGAGAAACACAGCAAGACATATAGTAGTCAAACTGACAAAAATTAAAGACAGAGAAAAGTTATTAAAAGCAACAAGGGAAAAACAACAAATAACATACAAGGGAACTCCCATAAGGGTAACAGCTGATTTCTCAGCAGAAACTCTGCAAGCTGGAAGGGAGTGGCATGATATATTTCAAGTGATGAAAGGGAAGAACCTACAACCAAGAATACTCTACCCAGCAAGGATCTCATTCAGATTCGATGGAGAAATCAAAAGCTTTACAGACAAGCACCAGCTAAGAGAATTCAGCACCACCAAACCAGCCCTACAACAAATGCTAAAGGAACTTCTCTAAGTGGGAAACATAAGAGAAGAAAAGGACCTACAAAAACAAAAACAAAACAATACGGAAAATGGTAATAGAAACATACATATTGATAATTACCTTGAATGGAAATGGACTAAATGCACCAACCAAAAGACACAGACTGGCTGAATGGATACAAAAACAAGACCCATATATATGCTGTCTACAAGAGACCCACTTCAGACCTAGGGACACATACAGACTGAAAGTGAGGGGATGGAAAAAGATATTCCATGCAAATGGAAATCAAAAGTAACCTGGAGTAGCAATACTCATATCAGATAAAATAACTTTAAAATAAAAAATGTTACAAGAGACAAGAAAGGACACTACATAAAGATAAAGGGATCAATCCAAGAAGAAGAGATAACAATTATAAATATATATGCACCCAATATAGGAGCACCTCAATACATAAGGCACATGCTAACAACTATGAAAGAGGAAATTGACAGGAACACAATCATAGTGGGGGACTTTAACACCCCACTTGCACCAATGGACAGATCATCCACACAGAAAATTAATAAGGAAACACAAGCTTTAAACGACACAGTAAATCAGCTTGATTTAATAGATATCTATAGGACATTACATCCAAAAACAGCAGATTACACATTCTTCTCAAGTGCACATGGAACATTCTCCAGGAGAGATCACATTTTGGGTCATAAATCAAGCCTTGGTAAATTCAAGAAAATTGAAATCGTATCAAGCATCTTTTCTGACCACAACGCTATGAGATTGGAAATCAATTACAGGATAAAAACTGTAAAAAACATAGAGGCTAAACAATATGCTACTAAATAACCAAGAGATCACTGAAGAAATCAAAGAGGAAATAAAAAAATACCTAGAGACAAATGACAATGAAAACGCAATGATCCAAAACCTATGGGATGCAGCAAAGGCAGTTCTAAGAGGGAAGTTTTATAGCAATACAATCCTACCTCAAGAAACAAGAAAAATCCCAAATAAACAATCTAACCTTACACCTAAAGAAACTAGAGAAAGAAGAGGAAACAAAACCCAAAGTTAGTAGATGGAGAGAAATCGTCAACATCAGAGCAGAAATAAATGAAATAGAAACAAAGAAAACAATAGAAAAAATCAATAAAACTAAAAGCTGGTTCTTTGGGAAGATAAATAAAATTGATAAACCTCTAGCAACACTCATCAAGAAAAAGAGGGAGAGGACTCAAATCAATAAAATTAGAAATGAAACAGGAGAATTTACAACGGACACCATAGAAATAAAAAGCACCATAAGAGACTACTACAAGCAACTATATGCCAATAAAATGGACAACCTGGATGAAATGGACAGATTCTTAGAAAGGTATACCCTTCTAAGACTGAATCAGGAAGAAACAGAAAATATGAACAGACCAATCACAAGTAATGAAATTGAAACTGTGATTAGAAATCTCCCAACAAACAAAAGTCCAGGACCAGATGGATTCACAGGTGAATTTTATCAAACATTTAGAGAAGAGCTAACACCCATCCTTCTCAAGCTTTTCCAAAAAACTGCAGAGGAAGGAACACTCCCAAACTCATTTTATGAGGCCACCATTACCCTGATACCAAAACCAGACAAAGATACTACAAAAAAAGAAAATTACAGACCAATATCACTAATGAATTTAGATGCAAAAATCCTCAACAAAATACTAGCCAACAGAATCCAACAACACATTAAAAGGATCATACACCATGATCAAGTGGGGTTTATCCCTGGAATGCAAGGATTCTTCAATATACGCAAATAATCAATGCAATACACCATATTAATAAATTGAAGGATAAAAACCACAGGATCATCTCAATAGATGAAGAAAAGCTTTTGACAAAATTCAACACCCATTTATGATAAAATGGGTGTTGAATTTTGTCAAAAGCTATCTCCAGAAGGTGGGCATAGAGGGAACCTACCTCAACATAATAAAGGCCATATACGACAAACCCACAGCAAACATCATTCTCAATGGTGAAAAACTGCAAGCATTCCCTCTAGGATCAGGAATAAGACAAAGATGTCCACTCTTGCCACTACTATTCAACACAGTTTTGGAAGTCCTTGCCAGAGCAATCAGAGAAGAAAAAGAAATAAAAGGAATCCAAATTGGAAAAGAAGTAAAACTGTCACTGTTCGCAGATGACATGATACCAACACAGAAAATCCTAAAGATGCCACCAGAAAACTACTTGAGCTAATCAATGAATTCGGTAAAGTTACAGGATACAAAACTAACACACAGAAATCTCTTGCATTTCTACATACTAACAATGAAAGATCAGAAAGAGAAATTAAGGAAACAATCCCATTCACCATTGCAACAAAAAGAATAAAATACCTAGGAATAAACCTAAGGAGGTAAAAGACCTGTATTCAGAAAACTATAAGACACTAATGAAACAAATCAAAGACGACACAAACAGATGGAGAAATACACCATGTTCTTGGATTGGAAGAATCAACATTGTGAAAATGACTATACTTCCCAAAGCAATTTACAGATTCAATGCAATCCCCATCAAATTACCAATGGCATTTTTCACAGAACTAGAACAAGAAACTTTACGATTTGTATGGAAACGCAAAAGACCCTGAATCGCAAAAGCAATCTTGAGAAGGAAAGACGGAGCTGGTGGAATCAGGCTTCCCAACTTCAGGCTATACTACAAGGCTACAGTGATCAAGACAGTATGGTACTGGCATTAAAAACAGAAATATAGGTCAATGGAACAGGATAGAAAGCCCAGAGATAAACTATGGTCAACGCATCTATGACAAAGGAGGCAAGGATATACAATGGAGAAAAGGCAGCCTCTTCAATAAATGATGCTGGGAAAACTGGACAGCTACATGTAAAAGAATGAAATTAGAACACTCCTTAACACCATACACAAAAATAAACTCAAAATGGATTAAAGACCTAAATATAAGGCCAGACAATATAAAACTCCTAGAGGAAAACATAGGAAGAACACTCTTCGACGTAAATAACAGCAAGATCTTTTTTGATCCACCTCCTAGAGTAATGGAAATAAAAACAAAAATAAATAAGTGGGACCTAATGAAACTTCAAAGCTTCTGCATAGCAAAGGAAACTATAAGCAAGACGAAAAGACAACCCTCAGAATGGGAGAAAATATTTGCAAACGAATCAAAGGATTAATCTCCAAAATATAAAAACAGTTCATCCAGCTCAATATCACAAAAACAAACAACCCAATCAAAAAATGGGCAGAAGACCTAAATAGGCATTTCTCCAAAGAAGACATACGGATGGCCAAAAGGCACATGAAAAGTTGCTCAGCATCACAAATTATTAGAGAAATGCAAATCAAAACTGCAATGAGGTACCACCTCACACCGGTTAGAATGAGCATCATCAGAAAATCTACAAAGAGTAAATGCTGGAGGGTGTGGAGAAAAGGGAATACTCTTGCACTGCTGGTGGGCATGTAAATTGATACAGCCACTATGGAGAACAGTATGGAGGTTCCTTGCAAAACTAAAAATAGAGTTACCATTTGACCCAGCAATCCCACTACTGGGCATATACCCAAAGAATACCATAATTCAAAAAGACACATGCACTCCAATGTTCATTGCAGCACTATTTACAATAGCCAGGACATGGAAGCAACTAAATGTCCATCAACAGATGAATGGATACAAAGACGTGGTACATATACACAATGGAATATTACTCAGCTGTAAAAAGCAATGAAATTGGGGCATTTGTAGAGACATGGATGGACCTAGAGACTGTCATACAGAATGAAGTGAGTCAGAAAGAGAAAAACAAATATATATTAACACACATATATGGAATATAGAAAAATCATACAAATCAACCTGTTGGCAAGGCAGAAATAGAGACACAGATGTAGAGAACAAACATATGGACACCAAGTGGGGAAAATGGGGAGGGTTGGGGGGGAATGAATTGGGAGATTGGGATACCAAATTGTACACTCTAAGTATGAGCAATTTATTGTATGTTAACTGTATCTCAATAAAAGTTCTTAAAAAATAAAATAAAATATATAACCACTTAAAAAAAGTATGGTGTGTGACCTTTTTTGTGAGAAAGAGAAATAAGACTCTATGTATATATGTATATGTAGGTATCTTTTTTTGTTTTGTAAAAATGGAACATGGGAAGAATAACAAATCGTGAGAATGATTACTGATGGGAGTAGATATGAATGGAGCAGAAAAGATAGGGATGGAAGAAGGAGTCACTATTCTTTTATAGTTTTTGATTTTGAGCCATGCAAATAGTTTACTTAATCCAAAAATAAGATGAAATAGAAATGATGGGAAAAGCAACCCTAAATTTGAATGCAAATAGAAAGCAATGAATCTGTCTGTCAAATTGATACCAACTACCCAGACAATGGAAGTACTTTCATGACTGTGACTACATACTATTCATTGGATATATTTTAAGGATGAAAAGAACTTCAAATAAATCATGAACTTTACTTAGTAGAGTTTTTGTTGTTGTTGTTGCTAGTGATATTGGTGTAGTAACTTGTGTGTACTGTGAAACAGTTATATACTGATGCTATTGTGAGCTAGAGTTCTCACTCTGGAAGAAGGAAGATGCAAATAGGAATGGGAGAAAGTGCCAAAGATATCTGTGGTGTTGGGCTTGAATCTGGATAATCATTATAAACTAATAACTAAAACCAAAGTAAAGCAGCAGTGAGCACATCTATCCCCTACGTGTTGGTTTCTAAGCACCATTTCTCATCAAAAGGAACTCTTTTTTTTTAAAAATTTGTTTAATTTAATTAATTTATTTTATTGGCTGTGTTGGGTCTTCGTTGCTGCACACGGGCTTTCTCTAGTTGTGGCGAGTGGGGGCTACTCTTAATTGTTGTGTGTGGGCTCCTCATTGTGGTGGCCTCTGTTGTTGCGGAGCACAGGCTCTAGGCATGTGGGCTTCAGTAGTTGTGGCACATGGGCTCAGTAGTTGTGGCTCATGGGGTCTAGAGCGCAGGCTCAATAGCTGTGGCACACGGGCTTAGTTGCTCCGCAGCATGTGGGATCTTCCCAGACCAGGGCTTGAACCCGTGTCCCCTGCATTGGCAGGCGGATTCTTAACCACTGTGCCACCAGAAAAGTCCCCAAAAGGAACTCTTTGATGAAATGATAGATTCCTGGGTTGGGGCAAGGAGAGTACAAGGTAAGTCTGGAACACAAAGACCAATGAGGACAAGACAAAAGGACAAAAAGGAGACAGGAGTCTGCTTGAAGGGGCTTCCTGGGTCAATTTGGGCGTGATTTAAATATCAAAAAGAAAAGAAATGGGGATGGATTATAATATATTGAATTTTTAAAATCCATGACTTTATAATGACACTGAAGAAGTGGAAAGAGAGTTCTCTTTTAGAGTAGAATATCAACTAATACATTTAGAAGGGATAAAAGAAATATAAAATCACCATTTTGCAACCAATAAGTGATTTCAGGCAAAGATCATGAGTGAATGCTAAAACCTGTGGGTGAAACGCTGTTGAACAGAGCTGTCACATGATCTTGCAGAGCTGTCCTACATTTTACTTATCAACTACAAGAGCACTAGGGTACAATGAAGCAATCTGGTGGATATTATCTTCACCAAATATGGTGGCCATTGTGTTTCCCCTGCTCAGAAGGACGTGGTGAGTGCTCATCCGAGAGGCTGCACGGTGGAACCATTACATACACAGGTTCTGCCTCCACACTGCCTGGGTTCAGAGCCCAGCTTAACTTCTGTACAACCCTGAGTACTTATCCTCTCCGAGGCCTCACTTATAAACTGGAAATATGAACAGTATTTACTTGCCAGGGTTATTGTAAAGGTGTAATGAGCTGGCTTGGGGAATGCCCCTAGAACAGAACACGTTGGACACATATTAAGTACTTGGTTTAAGCGTTGGTGGCTCTTATCACAAGGGAGCTACACTGCCTGGGACACAGGTGATGCTCAATAAATGTTATTTTCATCCTTTTCCTCTATCCTCCCCAGCTGGCAACTAGCACCTGGGCTTTGGGACTATTGGGCCTGGGTTTGACCCTGGTTCTCCTATTGAATAACTGAGTGACCTTGGCCAGAGCAGCAAGCCTTTTAAAGCCTCAGTGTTCTCTTCTGTAGAATGAGTCCTCGCAGGGTTATTGTGAGGATTAAAGCAGAAGGCTTATGAAAAGAGTCAGGCACATAGTAGGTGTTCATTAAAAGGTAGCTTTTAAAAAATAAAAAAAAAATAAAATAAAATAACAAATTTAAAAAAAGGTAGCTTTTATTGGCTATTATGTCAGCAGGGGGTGGTTGGGGCTCAAGAGTCCTATCTTCCTGACTCCTGCCAGGTGGGGGCAGTCACTGCTTTCTTATTCCTCAAGTGCGCAGGGAGGACTTCCTCCAGCAGCCGGCTCACCCGCCACCAGAGGGCTTTGTCACCTCTCTTAAAAGCATCCTTGGGTGGATAGATAGAGTCCTGGATGACAGACAAACCCATCAGATTCTAATTTGTTTCTCAATCGATTGCTTCTTCATCTGATATGAGGGGTCAGACAGGCCATCACTCTAAGCTCTCCGTGGTTGGGACTACCATGCCCATTCCAGGCTCCTTGCTGGGAACCCAATCTTCTAGAGAGACCGTGCCCAGGTACCCAGGTGAGAACCTGCTTTACCCTCCATGGGAAAGGGGAGTCGTCTGGTGGTAGTGCCGTGCTTGAAGATGTTAGAGTTGCGTAATCAAAGATGCGTGCTCAGCCCATTCATCTGCCTTCTGCTCTGTGAGCCTCCACGGATGCGGAAGGGGCAGGGGATGATTCAACTCCAGGCTTAGTAAGTCGGTTTTCACTCATTCACAATTTATGATGGTTTCACACAGGGGGCTGGATTAATGCTTAACGTTACTCTGCAAGGCTTGCTTTTGCAAGAGGGAGGAGGCAGGGATAGAGAGGAAACACTTCTCCAGTGAGTCCTACCTGCCCAGCAATGTGCTAAGGGCCCAGTAAGGGTCCGAGGGAGAGAGTGACTTGCTCAAGGTCACACGGCTAGGAGAGGGCAAGCTGGATTTGAACCCCAGCTATCGGGCTCTAAGGAACCATGATGTGTCCCCCTTTCTCCATCCAGTCTCAAACTGGCAGCCTTTGTGGAGGGTCAGCACGGTGCCCAGTCCTGTGTGGGGTCTCTGGTAGATACGGGGAGAATGGTCAGCCTTGTTGGCAAGCTAGGACCCATTTTTTGCTATTATTATCTATTACTACCCTCTGAAACCCTGGAGGAAGAGAAAGAGAACCAGGCTGGAGGAAGAGGGGCAGGGTTTCTCCCCCCAACCAGACTGACAATTGACTGGAAATATTTTTCTTCAACTTATACTTCAGTTTGGGCTTCTTAAAACTGTTCTTTTCCAGTTGTTTGACTAAATATATCTTTCTATGATCATTTGCACAGATTTTTGATTGTCTTGTCATTTTTCCCCCCGAATGACTGGTGTTGTGGACAGAGTCTGGGTTCTGGAGTCATACTGACCTGGTTTTGAATTCTGACTCTGTGGCCAAATAAGCTGTGTGACCTTGGACAAGTAACGGACGCTCTCTGTGTTTCATCTGCTTCATCTGTGAAACAGAAATCAGAGTATCTCTCTCATGAGGTTCTTTGGAGAGGTTCAAAATATACTTTCTATTATGAAATATTCCAAACACAAATAAAAAACACAGAGAATACAGTTTAAAGTCCCATGTGCTCACCTTGTAGCTATAACAGTCTTCAAGTCCTGGTTGCTTTTGTTTCATTAGTTCTTTCACCCATGTTACCCTCTTCCCGCTGGATTATTCTGAAGCAAATCCCTATCATTAAGGCATTTTATTTATGTGTTGCAATACGTGTCTCTAAAAGATAAGCACTCTTCTTTTAAGCTCTTTATTGGAATGTAATTGCTTTACACTCTTGTACCAGCTTTTGAGGTACACCAAAGTGAATCAGCTGTATTTATACACATATCCCCATATCCCCTCCCTCCCGCGACTCCCTCCTACCCTCCCTAGCCCACCCCTCTAAGTCATCACCCATTATCAAGTTGATCTCCCTTTGTTATACAGCATCTTCCCACTAGCTATCTATTTTACAGTTGGTAGTGTATATATGTCTATGCTACTCTCTCACTTCGTCCCAGCTTCCCCTTTGCGCCCCAGCCCCCCCAACCCCGTGTCTTCAAGTCTATTCTCTGCATCTGCACCCTTATTCTTGCCCTGTCACTGGGTTCATCAGTACCATTTTTTTGGATTCCATATATACGAGTTAGCATACGGTATTTGTTCTTCTCTTTCTGGCTTACTTCGCTCTGTATGACAGACTCTAGGTTTATCCACCTCATTACATATAGCTCAATTTCATTCCTTTTTATGGCTGAGTAATATTCCATTGTATATATGTGCCACATCTTCTTTATCCATTCATCTGTTGATGGGCATTTATGTTGCTTCCGTGTCAAGCGCTCTCTTTTGAAATATAACTTTGGAGGGGTTTCATGGAGCTTATTCTCTGTGGCCAGGATTTTTTAAAAAATTTACTGGATCTGATGAGAGCTCCCATTAGAGCTTTTTAAGAATAATTATAATAAACATTCCAAACGTTCTTACTTATTGATTGTTGGATCACTTGAATGCAAACACAAGCAATAGAGGACCGTTTGACTGCTGTGTTGTGATCCGGTTACAGTCATATTCCTGGTGATCATTTATTGGGGGAATGCTACCTACTGAAGTATGTTTTTACAACCCTTTAAGGTAAGAATGACTATTTTCATCTGTAGATAAGGAAAAGGAGACATGGAGAGGCTAAGCCTTTTCCTGGGTCCACAGTCCTAAGTGGTGGAGGTGGGGTTTGAAACCAAAGCCTGTTTGATTCCAGAGCCCGTACCCTTTCCTCCGTCCTGTGCTGTAATCTTTGGAATTTCAATTGGCTTCCCTGTTGAGATTGTAAATTCTTCAAGGTTAAGAGCCCTATCTCTATTTCCACAGTCCCCAGAAGTTTGGTGTTTGACTAATAGAAAGTGCAGAGTAAGCTCTGCAAATTGGTGTGTAAAAACAAAGCTTATCATCACCACCACCACCATCAGTTTGAACAAACAAGTGCTTGTTAAATATGGGACTGTACTCAGACCTGTGGGGTGTAAAGACACAGTCTCTGTCCTCAGAGTTACTTATAGAATCTGCCGGGGATTGATTCAGACCTAATGGCAAAAAGATGCGGAAATGTGTTAGATATCTTACTGCCTCTGAGGGTGATTTCTTATCTTCCTCGATGGCCTCATGTTTCACATGAAGGCAAAGATGTGAGTATGAGCTGGAAAATATTTATCTGGGCTCACTTTGTGCCAAGAACAGTACTGGGATCTACTAGTACTAGGGAGAGAGAGTAGGAAACAGGATAATGGGGCAGACAGACAATCATATAGATGGGCAATATACAGCACATGAAAAAACACACAGCATATTTTGAAGTAGCAATAAGTGGTTGAGGGAGACAAGCAGGGTGATGTAATACACAGTAACAGGGAACGAGGTGACCTACTTTGGATGGGGTGGTCGGGAGGATACCTCTGAGAAGGTGACATCTGAGCCATGGCCTGAAGGTTGAGCCACGGGCAGCCAAGTGAAAAACCACAGAAGGCTCATTCCATGCAGGGAACTGCACGTGCAAAGGCCCTGAGGTGGGAACAGGGTTGGCCCGGGACAGTAGAGGGCCAGCATGACTAGAGCATGCTGGGCAAGGAGGAGAGTAGGGTAAAGTGAGATCAGAGATGCCGGCTGGCCAGGGCCAGATCCCATGCGAGGCCAGGGGAGGAATTTGGAGTTTACTTTCCGTGTGATGAGCAAGCGCAGGATGATTTTTAGGGAGGGAGTGGTGTGATGTGATCTGACCTTGTCACTTTCCAGAGCTGAGTCCCTCCTCTGAGCTCTGGGTGGTGGGGGCTCTTACATCTAGCCGGGGGTCTTGGTGCTCACCCTGGTCCTCACCATCCTGCAGGGGGCCACACTTCTCGTCTGGACAAGTGCAAACACGAGGCAGAGCGGGCTCGTCTGCTTCCCTGCCTCCAGAGCAGTCCTTCCGAAAAGCAAAACCACTCCCTCCCCGTGGCTCCCATCACCCTCTGGTTAGAGTCCAGCCACTTTAGCTTGACTGGATGAGGCCCCGTGACCCCATGACCTCTTGACCTTTGGCATGCTGTACCCGCTGTCTAGAATGCTTTCTCCCACTGGTTAATCTGGTGACTTCCTAATCATTCATTGAGGCACTTTCTCTCAGAAGCCTGCCCTGACTTCCCAATGTTTGGCAAGGTGCCTGTTTCTATTTGTGTACTCTTTTGGTGGAACAAAACAGAATACGCAATGAAAAGATGCTGAAGCAATGAGGAACATCATTTCATTTAATGAGCAGGCTAGAGATAGGACAGTTCCGGAGGTGGCTAATCTAGGCACAACTAGGTCTTTCCTCTTTACCGTCTCATTGATGGTGATGACTTGCCTCAGGACTGCAAAATGGCTGCCACAGCTCCAGACAAATCTGCATATGACAGCCGGAGAAGATGTGATCATTTCTTTCTTATAGCGGGGGCAAATGCTTTCTCAAGAGCCTCTTAGGTTCCTTTGGCCAGGATTGGGTCAACTGCATGTTCTAAACCAAATGGGATTACCTGATTAACTCAAATCAATCAGGCTCTCTCTTTGGAGCTAAGGAGGGATCATCTGATTGAAACTGGGGTTTTATTAGCAAGGGAGGAGGAAAGGTGACTAGCGTGGTAGTCAGCCTCCAAGGCGGCCCCGACGATCCCACCTGCTGGCATTCATATCCCTGTGTAGTCTCCTCTTACATTGTGCTGGTTGGTCCATGTGATTGCTAGCATAGGGCAGAAGTGATGGCATGTCACTTCTGAGATTAGCTTATAGAAAATGGGGGTTTCTCTCTTGGCTGCTCTATGGAGCACTTGTGTACACTTTCTTTCTCTTAGATCACTTGCCCTGGGAGCAGCCTTGAGGAGAGGCTCACGTGACCGAGTGCTGAAGCCTCCAGCCAACAGCCACATGCGTGTCCTTGGAGGCAGACACTCTAGTCCCTCCAGAGACTGCGGCCCTGCTGACAGCTTGACTGCAATCCCATGAGAGAGACCTTGAGCCAGAACCACCCAGCTCAGCTGCTCCTGGGTTCTTGACCCTTAGAAACTGTGTGAGATAATTAATGTTGTTTTAGGCTGCTTAGTTGGGGCGTAATTTGTTATGTGGCAGTAGGTAACTAACACAGCTGGGACACAACAGTGGGTACCATGGTGCCCCCCACCCAAGGGGTTGTCCTCCCAAGGCCTGTGAATCACAATCAGAGCATCACTTCATAATCTGTGTATGTCTCTTCCCCTGCCCCCTGCAAGCTTGCGAATGCCTTGAATTTTCATTTGCTTGTGCTCAAGTGTCTAGAGTGTGTATGTGCATGCCTCTGTGTGTGTGTGTGAAGTCAAGTCACCAATCTTCTCCTTCAAAACTCCTTCCTATTGGGCTCTCCTGGACTCAGGAATGTCTTATTTCCTCTGTATGTCCCGGGTCTGGCACAGGCCTTGGCACAGAGTGGCCTCAGAGGTTACAGAGAGAATCAGTGAAGTTAACAGGATGCTGGGGCAGGTGAGAACCCACTTGCCTGCCATGGCAACCACAATATGGAGAACTCAGAGCAGCCTGGGCCTCACTAAGGAGGTGGATGGTTTGGCAGTAAATTTTCTGTGAAATGGCTCCGGGAGGTGGCAGTTAGTCTCTGTTCTCACCACCTTGGAAGGAGGGCACCCAGAAGCATGGGGGTGGGATGGGGCAAAGGCCAAGTGCCTTTGCCCGCTTGGTACACTCCCAGCTACAAAGCCCTCTCACTTCCATGTCCTTAGTGGTGCCTCACCATAACTCCCCCAAGCCTGCCTTTTGTTTACTAGAGACCTACTAAGTGCCAATCTCTTGGCTGAACATTTTCTGCCCAGCTCTGGTCTATAAGCCTCACAAGGATCAGCCATGGGAAGAGTTAGGCCAAAGGAGGATAAGCAGCAGGGTGGGTAGGATGGAAAGAATACATCAGGCACAGGAAATAACACGTGCAAAGGTCCTGGGGTGACAAAAAGCTTACAGTTGGAACTCATGCCTCCTTGGCTCCACAAATGACTCTTCCATTATACCCCCTGGGGTAAGTCCTCTTGTCACCAGCACCCTCAATATGAAAAGTTCTTCCCATCCCCTCCAAAGGGGTGAGATCATAGGGAGCATGTAGTGTCGTGGTTTGGAAAACTGGCTGCCTGGGCGTGGCTCTGCCACTGAGTAGCTGTGCTTACCTGGGGTACTGGCCTCAGTTTCCTCATCTGCCAGATGTAGATAATAGCAGAATCTACCGCTCAGGGTTTTGCATCACTAAGTGAGCTTCTGGATGGAAAGCACTCACAACACACAGGCATTACCTTGTGGGGAACAGAGCTGTGCGGAGGAGATCCCAACTGGGTCCCTCAGGAGGGCAGCCCTCATAGGGGGCTGCCAGGACAAGGGGAGGATTGGCCATTGCCCTGCTGAGGTGGGGGCATGCAGTTAGGCCTGTGCAGGCCTCCCGCTTCTGCCTGAGCACCCCGCTCCTCCGCGCTGATCAGTAAAAGGTTCATCCTTTGCCCGAAGCCTCCAGCTTCTGAGAGTTGGAAACCATGTATGGGGCCCATCATCTCCATCTGCAGACAGTTCCAGACAAAACCAAGCGTGACTGCTTCGGAGGAGCATGGGGGTGAGACAAACCTACTATTTTAAGGCAGCTGCAGGGGCTCCGTGTGCATCGTCTTGCCACAGGCTTGTCAGAGGAGCTGGAGCAAACCTGAGAGGTTGGTTGGGGGGGCCGGGGCAGGCAGGGGCTGGGCGAGGGGAGGGCTGACTCACACACAGACCCCGGGAAAGCCATGGTCAGAGAGGAAACCAAGTGCACCAGGGGGACCCCAGCGAGGGCATCCACAGGGGGCAGAGAAAACGTTTAAAATCACAAATGCCCACAAGATCACTTAAGCTGATGCCTCCATTTTATAGATGAGGAAACAGCTTTAAGTTAGGTGTGTGGCGGTGGGAGAGGCATAGTTTTCTTTATATATTGACACACATTTTTTGTTTTGTTTTAAATAATCACTGTATTAGTTAAATAATGTATGCCACCTCCATGCTATGGTTCTTTGCGGTAGTTAAAAAGAACAAAAAAGATGTGCAGGAACCAACTTAGATTTCTAAGACTTGTTAAGAGGAAAAAAAAGCTTCAGAAGACTATGTACAGCTTGTTACTACCTACTAAAAAACAAAGCCAAGCCAGGATGACGTATTTCAATAGGTCCGTGTATGTTTTATTAAGGCCTCAAAAAAGTTCTCGAAATGTGTTCATCAAGTCAGGTAGGATGGTCACTTTCCAGAGAGGACCGGATGGGGAGTGTGGGGCAGAAGGAACCTCAACTTCATCAGGATGGTTTTAATTTTTAAGAGAATCTTCTCATATATTATTTGTGTCATTCAAACATGGAATACAAAATATTTTTTAAATTATTGTCAAAAGTTTGTTTGACCCTGGGGTTAAATTTGTCCAGAAAACATTTCTCTTCTGGGTATAAGACCTAGCAGAACCCTGACCTCTCCTCTCTGAAGCCTCACCCCTGCCACCCCCACCGTGTGCTGGATTTTGTAAAATACAGAAAAATGATGAAAATGCTCATTAAAAGACACTCACCCAACTCTCTTTGCCCAAAGGCCGTGAGAAGATGTGTTTTCTCAGGATGTCTCAGGCTTCCGGGAAATTCCCAAGCCCTGGGGGCCAGGCTGAAGGGGGCGGGGGTGCACAACCCTGGGGGTGCTCAGAGGTGGGGAGAGCTGGGGCCTCTGGGCTTCCGCCTTCACTCGCGTCTGCCCCCTCCCCATCGTGGGTTTCTGCCACTCTTTGCCTTGAGACGAGCGGTCAGCACCCTGGATGCTCTTCCTAGAAACATGCAGTTATCATGAATTAACTGTGTTCCTGAACTTGATCTTTTATTCTAAATTAATTTTTAGGAGCACAGATCAAACAGGAATACATTCTCCTTGGGGGATGAACACTAAAGATGTGGCTCAAGTCCCTGTGGACAGCCCTCATCTCCAGAGGTAACCACTCTTAGCAGTCTGATGTGGATCCTTACAGAGCTTCTCTTCTACATTTCTAGCTAGTTATTTGTACCCACGAAACTATATATTTCATTGTTGTTGTGCACTGTGTGTGTACATGTGTGTATATGTGTAGGTGTGTGCATATATGTGTACCTGTGTGTACGTGTGTGTAGAGGGTTATTAAGCATGCCTGGAGCCGGGTGTGAACATTGGGTAGCTGTTGTTTGATGTCACTAGACTGTTCACCTCATGAGGCAGTCCTCCCTCTGTCCTGTTCCTTGTTTCCCTGCTGCCTGGCACATAGCAGGTGTCTGCAAGGGCCCCTTCACTTCCATCTTAGGTACCGCCTCTGCCTGGGCGCTTGGGCACCACATCAGATACTCTGAACTCTGCCTCTGTTCCTAATAGTGCCTCAAGAGGGAGGCTTGTGGGTGTCTAGAGAGGGAAGTGGCCGGTCAAAGCTGCTCTGGTGGGAGGGACAGCCCAGGAGATCTGAGCTTGTCCAGTGGCCTCCTGGAGAGGAAGCTATTCTGGAGGCAGCTTCCAGGAGGGAAAAAGAGAGCACTTGAGATGTGAAGTTAGCCTCTTCACCGCAGGAAATAGGACTACCCTCTTACCCTATGTCTGTGGAATTAATCAGATCAACTGGGACCCAAGGCTCACTGCCCAATGCTGCATTTGGGGGCAGGTCCCCTCTTGGGCCTTCACTTTCTTACCCAACTGACCATGCTCTGTCCCTGGCACATAGTGGGTTCTCAACCAGACAAAGGTTATATTTTCTTAAGTAAAGGGCCCTACTGTGCATCAAATCATGGTGCTGAGCTCTGAAACAAACTTCAATTTGATAAACATTTATTGGTCCTCTGCTGTGTGTCAGTATCTATTAGGATTCTTTTGGATGCACGTGACAGAAAAAAAAAGCTCACGTAACTGAACAGCCAAGGGTAGTTCAGTCCAGGACTTTTGGGTTTCTCTCTTTCTACTTCGTGGGTTGGCAGCTTCCATGAGGCCTCTGTTTCAAGCAGACCTTCTATCTGTGGTCCCAAGATGGCTGCCAGCAGCGCCCAGAGTTACATCATCCTTCATTCACATCAAGAAGAGAAAGATAAGCACCTATTCCAGTGTTTTCGGCAAAACCTTGAGATTCATCTTGACAGGTCATCTTGGGTCCCAGGCCCTCCCCTGAACAGGTCAGACCAGCTGGTCCATAGGCACATTAAGTGGCCAGGCCATTCATAGGCCAACCCTGGCATGGGGTCAACCAACTTTCCTGACTGCCCTGTGGACCCAGGGTTGGGAAGGATGCTGCGTAGCAAACCTCTTATGCTCTGAAGGTGATAGGAACACTCACCTTCCACTCACACCCGCAAGGTTGGAAGATGGGGTGAGTTTCAGTAGAACGTGGGTGAGTACTGAGGCACCTGTGTCCATACCCAGAGGCTGAGCTATGTGTCCTGGAAGAAGAGGTGTGGCTACTGCAGTGATTTAAAAATCACCTGTGAGCATCACAGCTTCTAGAACCTGAACTTCCCAACAGAGAACAAAATCTATTATTTCATGAATGAGGAGACAGGAAAGTCATGACTTGCCTGGATCACGCAGAAGTGCTATGGCCCAGGATGGTAGAATTTAAGGTTTTGAATTCCCAGGGGAGTGCTCGGCTTAGTGGTGTGATTCGTTGCACCAAAGGTCACACCCCATGGCGGGTGGGGATGGTGAGTAAAGACTCCTAAGCAGAGGTGAGTGGGGTATGAGCCGTGGGGGATCACCCCTGGGATGTCTTTTTGTTACGCTGGTGGGCTTGGCCCGCTCTATTCTTATGTGGCCCCAGGCTCTTGTCTGATAGGCTTCTGGCTACTCCCTGGTGGGCAATCCCAGAAGCTCGCCCTGAATTCTTGGTGTTATCTCTCTGGGTCACAGAAGGCATGTGAATGCAGAGCCACAGGGACCCACCACTTGCTGCCTGTGTGACCTTGGGCAAGTTACTTCACCTCTCTGTTGCCTCCTCAGTTGTACAATGAGATGAACCACCCCTACCTCTCCAGAGGGTCAAGAGGAAGAAATAAGATATGTGAAGTGTCCAGCATGATGCCTGCCCATGGCCAGTGCCCAATAAGTGTGCATGGTTCCCAGTGGGGCGACGGATGGTCCATTCCATTCCCTGGGCCCATGCTTGTCCTCAGGGTAGCTCCAGGCTTCCTCCTGGGAAGGAATGGGGGTCTGTCAGGTGTCTGCAGGTTGGTCTGGAATTGCTTCTAGAATGATCCAGGCCAGCCTGGGAGCACCGCTCCTGGGCCCGATCTGCCCACTGGCTGCCCACACTCAGAGGAGGCTCTCTTCCCCAGCCCTGCCTCTGGGGCTCCAAGGTGAGGCTTCTGGGCTGCCCGCCCAGGTGAGCTGCGGATGAATACTGGGTGACTCGTGTGCAGGGAGAGGGAGGCCAAGACAGGGGATGAAAACAAGACCGAGAAAGACTTCTTGTTTTCCCCAGGGATTATGAGAGGCTCTGAAAGGGACCCACGCCTCATCTGTTATTCATGGGGCCTGAAGGAACCCACGAGGAAAGCCAGGCTGGAGAGCAGGGTGGGGTGACGGGGTAAGGAGCGGGAGGCGCCTCACCCAGGGGCAGTCCCTCTAGGCCGGTTCCCTCCCCAGTCGGGGGAGCTAAGCTTCTGAGGTGACCTGTGTCACCTATTCCTAGAGGATTTGCATTGGGAGGGGCATGCGGTAGTAGGTCTCCCCAGCACCAGGCCTTTCTGCAACCTTTGTGTGGTGGCCATCCAGCTGTGCCATCCATCTGTAATGGCTAGTTAGCCCCACTGTACGGATGAGGAAACCGAGGGGCAGAGAGGAGAAGTGACTTGCCTAAGGTCACACTGCTCTGAAGTGGGGAGGAATGAAAGGGGATCATTTGCATGAAAGGGGATGGATATTTGTTGAGCATCTGCTATGTGCCAAGCATTGCTCTGCGTGCTGGGGATACAGCAGGGAACAAAGCAAAGTCTCTGCCCCCGAGGGGCCTTATATTTTATTTGTGAGGTGAGATGCAATAAACAAGCAACAAAAAAATGTATGAAATAATTGTAAGTAAGGATAAGTGCTAGAAAGAAAAACAAATGGGGCAAGGGAACAGGGAGAATGAGGGACAAGATGGCAGCAGGGACAGGCTGTCATTATAGATGGAGTGACCAGGGAAGGCCTTTCTAAGGAGGTGACATTTGAACTGATGCCTGTATAGAGCAAGGGACTGAACCCTGTAAAGATTCAGAAAAGCATTCCAGGTGAGGAGAACAGCAAGTGCAAAGGCCCTGAGGCTGGAGGGTTCTTGAGTGTTCAAAGCACTACAGGAAGGCTGGGGTGGTGCAGGGTGGGCAGCGTGGTAGGAGGTGGGCTCAGAAGGGGAGGAGGGGCCAGAATATGGGGGATCTTGCTGGCCGTGGTAAGGACAGATGCTTATGTAGAAACCCAAGGTGCTGTGGCCCCCGAGCGGGAAGATTTGTGCTCTGTACCTCACGGTCTCCTCTCTGGATGAGTCCAGGTTTCCTGGCCTCCTTCCCTTCTGAAGCACCACGAAGGAACCAGGGACACTCAGCCTGCAGACGAAAAGAAATGGGAGTTCACAAGTCTGTCTTCACACACCAGAAGAGCTGCTGCCACCATACTGCGCCTCATCCCTACCGTTTCTTTAGCGTGGCTGCCCAGTGCCAGGCCTGGGGGATGTGCCCATCATCTTGATTCACTGTATGCTCCATGGCAACACTGGGAGGAGGCACCCCTACGTCACAGGTGAGAAAACTGAGGCTCGTGAGGACGGACTTACTCAAGGTCACACAGCTGGCAGTGAGGCTGATTTGAGCCCAGACATCAGAGATTATGCTCTTAACCCAGGGCAGGTTTTAAAGACCCTGACACGTCTGCTGCTGGGACCCCCTCCAGACCCACAACCCCTTCCTGCCAAGGCAGAGGTGCACTTACTCGCCGGATGCTCACATCTCCAACCTCCCTCCCTTGGGCTTCTTGCAGGGACCTTGGATACCCCATCAGTCATGAGCGTTATCAGCCTCTGATAGGGAACCACAGGCTTGGCTGACCAGGGAGTTTCTGGTGAGAAATTCCATCCCAGCACCTTTCTGACCTATTACTAGATGAGCAGCTGTGAGAATGGAAAAATGGGATTCTGTTAGAATTTTTGGATTCTTTTAGACTCTTTTCTAGAGTGAAAATGAGGCTGCAGACACTTAGAAGTAAATGTCAAAGTCTTAAAATGTTCACTTATCCTTTGGGCCACCCAGAAATTCTGCTGCTTAGAACGTATCCAGGGGAAATCACGGGGTGTGTGCAAAGATAAATGTACACGCAGTGGGGATACACAGTGCCACCAAATCAGCCATTTGTGACCACTGCGCACCCCAACTCATTAGTGCCCAAGCCCAGGCCATCCCAGCTGTTACATATTTTGAAAGTTGTTCCTGCATATAAAGATGTTCTTTGCATCCCCAACGTTAATAGGAAGAAACTGGAAACAACCTAGGTGTCCAACAAGAGGGGATTGGTTAAATAAATGATAGTACATTCATAGACTACAGCATAATGTTGAAAATTATGCTCCTGAAGAATATATAAGGTTATGGGAAAATCATTATAATCTATTGTTAGATGAAAGAGGGTTACAAAACAGCACATTCCCAGTCTAGAAGACATGATATAAATTTTTCTGATTCTGGCAACATGGCAAACTGAGCTGACACCTCTCCTTCCTCACCACAACCATCAGAAACACCTAGAAGTGCTGGATAATATAAAACAAAGGTATTAAAAACCCCTACCTGAGCTTAAAATAAATAAAGGGAAATCCCCATTGGGACAGGAGACATGGGCTTGACGTGCATGTGGTGGCAGGTAGAACTGAAATGCCTTCATGAAGCAGGAACCTCCGCAAGGTGTTCCCTTTATAGCAGTTCTCATTTTGTTCACCAAATATTTCCAGAGCATTTAAATGCCTGTGCAATTTGTCCAGACTGGGAATGGCTATTCCAACATCCTGAATGAGGATACATTGAATAGAATTCTCAATTGATCCCTGATGGATATGGGGAATAAGTAAGAAATAAACCTTTGTTGTTGTGTTAAGCCACAAAGAGCTTGGGCTTGTTTATTACCAAGCATAACCCTGCCTTTCCTGACTGACATAGCCTTCTGTGGGAGGAGGGCTGGAGAAACCTCACTCAAAATGTGGCCTCCAATTTAGCCTGTGGGTGGAAATGAATAAGTATCTCTGGAGAATTTGAAATTTCAAGCTTGTACCATGTGTGTGAGTAGAGATTAAATTTATACTATCCAATTAGTACAGGACGCCCAAGCCAAGAAAACATTGTAGAAACTGGTCTTGACTATCGACAACTCAGGAGCACCAAAGAGCAAATGTAAAACTGGTTTTCAAAGACATTTCTCCAACCTAGGGCACATGATACTCCCATAGAAAGCACAGTGTCCATATTACATAAAACAATCAACCACAGGGCAGAGTCAGCAAATAGAATAAATTAGGAGGATGTGTATCTCAGTACTATGAGATGGTAGGACAATTAGAAAGATACTAATGTATACACGTAAAAAAAATGTACCCTTAAGTTATTTTATGTAACAAAATTAAGAGCATGAAGTTAGAGATGTGGTGAACTCCTTTGGTCAAATTTTAGCCTAAAAATATCACTCCACCCCCTGATGAGTCATACATTACCCAGGAATCTACTATTTAAGGTTTCATATTTGTCCTACTCATAATATTCTTTTCCTATCCATTGAAACATATCTCTTGTTGGTGAGAACAAATCAGATACATCTACCTGAGTGTCTGTATGCGTATGCAAGTACCTAGCAAATATCTAGGTATATGAACTCAGAATGGTACATGCCCATGTATATGGGTATATATGTACACGTGTGTGCGTGTATATACACTGATAAATGATACTTGTACAACAATGTGACATTTTTACAACCATAACTGTGTAGCTCATATATACTTTTAAAATGATTTAGGAAAATGGTGGCTTTAAGAATAAAAGAGAAACCGTGAGCGAGAAAGACAGACACCCTGAAAGCACAGCCATCTGCACAGAAAAATGACTGGAAGGAAATACATTCACATTCCAATTCTAATATTATCTCTGGGTGGTGGGAAAACAGGTGATTTTAATTTCCTTCTTCATGTTCTTCTTTATTGTTTAACATTTCTGCTATGATTAAAAATGATGTTTTTCTCAATGTGCGTTAAAATCTTTAACAGTGCAGGTAATACATATATACAATTAAAAGAAGGTAATACAATGAGAAAGAAGTTGAAATGTATCTATTTTATCTACCTATCTATCTATCTATGAAAACAAAGTGTATTATTTCTGTACTTAGGAAAAATGTCTTTTAAAAACTCAAGGTGGGACTATGACTTTCCCATTGCTATTGCAATTTATATGCTGCAGTTTGGGGAGGGGAGTGAGGCAGACGCTCCTCAGCTTAAGCTGGCGTCAGGGTCCTAAGCCAGAGCTTGTCATTCACTTCTGGGGCTCCCTGGAGAGGGTGCAGTCAGTGATCCAAAGTGGGAGAATTGCCCGTGAACTCCCACACCTCCTGAAAGGTCCCACAGAGGCAGAAGATTGGGGAGTCAGTGGTCACTTCATGATACTTTTTGACGGCTCCTTAGCTTATTTCTTTAGAAGAAAATCAAGCAATACAAGTTTATCGTGAAAAGTGCAGAAACAGACATAAAATGTAAAGAAGACACGAAGAACGGCCAAGGATCACACCACCAGGGGCTCCACTGCTGCTAGGTTTCTCCAGGGTGTACCTGGTTCCTCGCTCTGGGCCAGGCACAAGGAGAATATAAAAGGTGTGTGAGAAACGCTCGCGTCTCGTGGATCTTATCATCAGCTTGGGAGAAGCAGTCCGTTCTGGTTGCAAGCAACAGAAACAGTCTGTCCAACCTCAGCTCAAAGGAATGTACTGGAAGAATATGGGGTGGTTCCCAGATTCCACAGAGAAGCTGGAGGCTTCAGAAAAGGCAGGGGCTCTGGGGATCCAGGCGGCAGGAACTAATAGGCCGTCTCCCAGGAACCACTCAGCAACGGTCGTCGGTGTGGTGTCCCTCTGCTAGAGGCCGCCCTGCAGAGTGGCCAGTCTGGGTCAAGGGAGGGTGAGCCACCTTGACTGACAGTGCTGTGGGGCTGTATGCATGATGGGGGAGAGTGTAACCCCCAAAGGAAACCAGGCTGCTGGCACCAGGACCAGGGCAGTAGAGGCGGGAAGATCACCCCGTGGCTTCCTCAACCTGGGTCTGAATCCAGGCTCTGCTTCTCAGCAGCTGTGTGGTACGGGGTGGTGGCTAGCCTGTGGATCCTTCCGTTCTCCTACCTCTAAAATGGGAATGATAATATCAGTCTGGTGGGGGGGGGGGGGTTTGTAATAAAGCAGAAATGAAATACAGTTAAGCATCTGTGCAATGAGTTGAGCAGGAAGAGAAGTCTTGCGTTGGGGTCCCAGAGATTGTGGGGAAGAGGAAGGATGGAAGAACCCCTAAACCCTGGCTGAATTTCAAGCAGGGGTCTGAAGACCACAGTCGCCTCAAGATCTGGCCATTTCTCAGCTGCAGGAGCTCAGGCAAGTCAAGGTCCCTCCTTGGGCCTTGGTTTCTGTATCTAAAATGTGGTGACAACTAGCCCTACTGTCTCATGAGGTGACTGTGAGGATCCAAAGAGAGGAAAAGCATAACTGGTGACAGGCGGGGGAGGGGAGGGCATCTTACGGAAGAGGAAAGGGAGGGACATGCATTTGTAGGGGCACGAGGAGGAGCAAGGGAGGGAGGGGAGAACACACCAGCTCCTCCCCACAAGCAGGTGGATGCTAATATTCTAATAACGGCATCCACTTTTTGGGCTCCAGCCCTGAGCCAGGCTCTATATGAAGTGCTGGGCCACAGGGACAACAGAGGGGACACAGCTCCTGGCCACATGGAGTCTAGGGATGGAGCTAGAACTCAATTAGGGAGGTACGCTGAGGAGGCACTTGTTTCTGCCAGAGCTGCTCTGAAGTCAGGGAAGGCTTCTTGGAGGAGGTGACCCTGAACTGACAGCTGAGCATGAAGGAGGTCACTGGGCCCATAGGCGGGGAAAGAGCACTCTGAGCAGTGGGAACAGTGTTGCAAAAGCCCTTTAAGTGAAGGGAGGGGGGCATGCTGGGGAAACTAGTGCAGACTGCAAAAGTGCATGCTAAGATGGCCACAGGAGTCCAGCTGCCTGGGGGCCCATTAGGAAGCAGGGACAGTGCTGCCTTGAACAATCTGCTGTCAGGGCCCCAAGACAAGCTAATGAAATGGAGATTCTTCCCCTCCGGGGGGCTCTGGCCCTCAGGGAGTTTGAGCAACTTGCCCAAGGGCACTCAGCCTGTAGGACAGCTGAGGGAAGAGTCAGACGCAGGGGACTGTGGCAGAGAACACACCTTGATTGAGAATGGTGAGGATGCTATTGGTAGACACGCTGAGGTAGACATGCGCCTCTGGGTGCTAGGGAGCCGTAGAGGTCTTACAGCACTGCAGGCCCTTAGGACGCGCGGCAGCGATTTGGCTCCTGTGTCAGCAGCCTCAGGATGGTGGCCGAGGACAACACATCATGGCCTGCCACGCCTCGTGCCACGTTGAGTCACGGTCAGCGGCAAACCTCAGCCCTCTTTTAAGGCAGTAAGTGATGGTGGCGAGGGAATGTGAGTGTAATTGGAGGTTGCTGCCGTTTCCACTTTGTCCTTTGGGGGAGGAAAGCTCGTTTTTCCTGCGAGATGTCTGTTCGGGAGGAGTGAGGCTGGAGAGAGGAGCTCGGGTTTCTGGGCAGCTACTGTGTGCCAGGCCAGGACATAGCCCATGTGCCTGAAGGGAGGTGACAAGATGCCCTGAGGGTCTCCTGACTTGGCCTTAGGTAACCCAACCTAGAGACAGGAAGGAACAGGAAGGGCACCTGAGACAGGCCGCCTGTGGAAGTGGGTCCTGAAACACTTCTAACACTTTAGCACTTGTTTGCCAGCATTCACTGTATAAATACCTTCTATTTGTGGCAAATGTGCCTGGTTTCCTTTTTAAGGTAGCGACAAGAAGTTAGTTTCAATAAAGTTCCAATAAATATATTTGGGTAATAAACTGTGACCTATTTAAAGAAAAAAACATTAGTGGATAATTCACGGGAGAGGTGGATGTGCTAAAAACTGGCCCTGCAGCACAGGGTAGAGGTCTGGAACACGTTACCGCCTGTGACCCTCACGCTATCTCTGGAGTGGGGACTGCCACGCCCAGTATGCAGCTGGGAAAGCTAAACCCCGAGAAATTAACTTTCCCTCCGCCCCACAACTGGCAAGCACTAAGCCAGTTCTGGAACCTGGGTGTCCTCTGACACCTGACTTCACTCCACCCAACCCCCAGGTTCAGCATGTCTGGGCTGCAGAAAGCCTTCCCCACTTCTCCAGTTTGCTCCTTGGCAGTTCAGAGCTCTGCTGATGACAGGGGTTCTAATCCAGGTCCTGGCTTAACCATTTGCTAGCCTGTGGCCTTGGGCAAATATCTAACTTTCTCTGTGCCTGGTTACTCGTTTGTAAAATGCGGACATCGCTTGTACCTCAGAGGACTGTTAACAGGATTTAGAGAGATGATGTCTGTTATTATTTCTAGCTTAAAAGTGAGACAATAGAATCCCAGAGCTGTGAAGCTATCTGTCCAAGTTCACACAGGTGAAAGGGGGAGGAGCTAGACATAAATTTAGGCAGATCAGATTCCCAAACTGCTAGCTTTCAGGATCCCGTGGTGCTGCCTTCCTTCTGTTGAAAGCCACCTTGTGCCCACGTTGGAAGAAACTGAGAGGGTCTATAGTGGATAAAAACGATACCCAAATGGCATGTCCACGGGGAGAGGGCTCTCAGCTTCCTTCAGGCCGGAGCCCATGGACTCTGCCAAGATCCCCAGAAGCATGCAGGGTCAGGAGTGAGGGAGGGCGCTTTCCTGTGGGAAAATGTGGGGCCTTTCCACTTATAGCCTGATAATTGGGCCCCGCGAGGTCCAGAGCACAGATGATGTCATTTATCCTCTGTGGCCTTTGGGGCTTAGGAAGCCTCTGGGGAAAGTGGGCTGGGGGAGGAAGGGCTAGAGGGCAGAGAATCTGGAAAGAATGACAGATAAAAACAGGAATCAGAGTTTTGGGTGTGTGGACTGTGGTGAGGGAGCTTTAGAGCAGTTGTAGAGGGAGGCGGGGAAAGCACGCGGGAATCAGAGGCAGAGGCTGGGGGCAGGGTGACAGGGTGAGCCAGTGGCGCCTGAGTGGATGGCTGCCTTTAGTGCAATGCTGAGGAGTGGGGAGAGATTCCTGGCAGGCAACTGAGTCTGGGACCCATGTGCTCTGCGAGGGTGGACAGAGCCGAATTCAAATTCCTGTTGTCATTGATCAGCTACGTGACTTTGGGGAAATATCTTGACCTCTCTGAGCTTCCATGAGGCAGACACTGTCAATTTCCAACTAGAGAGCCATTTCTCAAGTCATCCTGGCTAAAGAAATCCTGGTCCTCCTCAGGGTGTCAGTGAGCCCAGCCCAGGGGCCTCCGCAGTCCCATCCTCGCTCACAGCGAGGGGTGGCCTAGTTGATAGCCTCGGTCTCCTCATCCTCAAAGGAAGATGACTGTAGCCTCTTTGCAGGGCTTAGGGGAGGATTTCAAGGGATGCAAAAGCAGTTGGCCTGCCCATGCTCCATGAACATTGCTGAGAGTGGGGCAGACTTGTGCCCCCAGATGGTGGGTATAGAAGCCTGTCTCCAGCATTCTGTCTCTCACGTCCTGCGACCTCCACTTGGCTGTCCCCGTGGCCCCAAATGCAACAAACCCAACCTGCTCCCTCCCCTCAGCTTCTCCCAGCTTCCCTGTGGCTATGTTGCCCCTCGTGGGCCCTGGAACCAGCTGTCTCTCTGGACTTGAATCTCAGCCCATCTCTTCTAGCTGAGTGATTTTACAAATGACCTAACCTCGGATGGTGATAGCATCTACCTCCTATGACAGCTGTAAGGATACAAATCAGGAATTTGTGCCTGGTGCCTAGCACGTCGTGAGTGCTCGTCTACATGGTCCTGTGCTTACCGAGGGGAGGAAGGCTGACCCCTTGGCTTGGCACACCACACGCCTGTAATGGGTGCCGCCTGCCTCCCCAGCCCCAGAGCTGGGGGCCCCCACCCAATACTGGTTCTCACCTTTCACACCCCTGTGCCTTTGCACGGGCTGGTCCTCTGCCTGGAATATTCCGCTGCCCTTCTGCCCGTCCTTCTTTCTTCACTTGGCTAATTCGGCTTTAACCTTTAAAACAAAGTACTTACGTCCCCTTCTCCGAGAAGCTGTCTCTCGCTCACCCCTGGGCTTCCACAGCTCTGCGTCCCGTCTGGCAGAGGCATTTCTGAGGTCTGGTTGTTACCTGTGCTTCCGCCTCCACAACTGCTGATGTGTGAGCCCCTGAGGGGGCCCTGCGGCTGCATCACCTGTGTCCTCAGGGCCTGGCTCAGGGGCTCCCGTGCCAGCTGCTCTCATGCAGCTTCTAACACTGAAATACCTGCAGCAGCCCAGCTCACAGTACCAGCAGCTACATCTTTGTGACCATCTACTACATCAAGTTTCACATGCTGTGCCCAGCCTTCTCGCACTTCTCTCACGTAGACTATGACTATTGGGATGTGCACTTGGCCAGGCTGTGGTGTCTAGCTGTTGGGCAAACACTAACCAGATGTTGCTGTGAAGGTATTTTGTAGATGAGGTTAACACCTATAATAGGCTGACTTTAAGAAAAGATTTTCCTCCCTAATGCGAGTGGGCCTCATCCAAAGAGCTGAAGGCCTTAAGAGCAAAACCCAAGGTTTCCCAAAGAAGTAGGAATTCTGCCTCCAGACTGTAATACAGAAATCTGCCTGACTTTCCAGCCTGCTGGCCTGCCTAACAGATTTTGGATTTAGCAGCCCTCACACTCAATCATGTGAATCAATTCTATAAAATAAATAAACTGGCTCTGTTCTTCTGCAGAACCCTGGCTAATACAACTACCATTCCTATTTTATAGATGGAGAAGCTGAGGCTTAGACAGGTTAAGTCTTGTGGTCAAGGTCATATATCCACTCAGTGGCAGGTCCAGAACTGGGACCCAGGCAGCCTCTCCAGGACCAACATTCCTGACCACTCAGCTGATGCCGGGATCCAGGGTCTTACCCTCCTCCAGACATTTCCAGGCACCTGGAGCCAGCTTCCTGAGCCAAGGGAATCCATCAGTGAACACACCCCCTTCCTGGACAGCCAGGACAGTTTACAACTCTTCTCTATGCTATGCTTTTCAAAGAGATGTAGTAAAGCTTCTCTAAGTATGAGAAGAAAAGAAAAGGGGAGGACCTGGGAACAAGCCATTCCTTCCACTTCCTGGCTGTGTGGCTTTGGGCAAGTATCTTCCCCTCTCTGGTCTTCAGCATCCACAATGCAAAATTCTCTAGTACTAATTAGATACATTATGATACCTCCAGACAGTGGGATAAAGCCAGGAAATTCTCTGTCTATAGATATAGAAAAGTTTTCAAGATGAATTGTAGGTTGAAAAGCACAAAATGTTGGACAGCATGGCATATATGTTCTATATTGTGTAAGAAAAGAGGTGTTTAAGAATATATTTTTGGGGGCTTCCTAGGTGGCGCAGTGGTTGAGAACCCACCTGCCAACGCAGGGGACATGGGTTTGATCCCTGCTCCAGGAAGATCCCACATGCTGTGGAGCAACTAAGCCCATGCGCCACAACTACTGAGCCTGTGCTCTAGAGCCCGTGAGCCACAACTACTGAGCCCATGTGCTGCAACTACTGAAGCCCACGCGCCTAGAGCCCATGCTCCGCAACAAGAGAAGCCACGGCAATGAGGAGCCCGCGCACCACAATGAAGAGTAGCCCCCACTCGCCACAACTAAAAGAAAGCCCGCGCACAGCAAAAAAGACCCAACCCAGCCAATAAAATAAATAAATTAAAAAAAAAAAAAAAAGGATAGCAATGACAACAACAACAAGAATTAGTTGGGGAGAAATATTTGCAAACTACATATTCAACAAAGAACTGGACTAAATAAACAAATATCAAAACAATATTTAAAAAAAAAAGAATATGTTCTTGTATTTACATAAATAAACTGGAGAGATACACCAGAACGTATTCAATGTGATTCCTTGAGGGAGGAAGCAGACAGGAACAGGGATGAATGAGACTTCTCATTTAATTAAAAAAGGAATAATAATTTTAAAATGGAGATAAGGAGAGCATTTCCTTTAAAAAGTTGTAGTTAGGATTAAATTAGAAAATATATGTGAAATGCAAAGCATTTGAGGTAGGTACTCAAAAGTGGTAGCGAGTTGTCTCTTCACTGTGAACCTTCAGGGCTTTCCCGAGAAAAAAGGAGGTGATCATCATAACAGCTCCACTTCCCACTGGGGCACCCACTGGGTGTTTCCTGCTGCGTGGGGTCCTTTGGGCTGCAGATGAAATCTTCCCCACAGGCCCTTCCTTTCTAGGATTTAATAATCCACCCCGGGAACTTGGGCTAACATCTGCTGACAATGTAGTACTCACCGTTCATTCACTAAAGTGTCAAAAGGAAATTCTCACTTATTGCTGGTGGAAAGGCAAAACGGTGCCGTCACTTTGGAGGATACCTTGGTAGTTTCTTGCAAAACTAGACATACTCTTACTATATGGTTCAGCAATTGTGATCCTTGGTATACACCCAAATGAATTAAAAACTTACGTCCACACAAAAACCTGAACATGGATGTTTAGAGCAGCTTTATTCACAATGGCCAAACTTGGAAGCGACAAAGATGGCCTTCATCAGTAGATATGGATAAACAAACTGTGGTACACCCAGACAATGGTGTATCAGTCAGTACGAAGAAGAAATGAGATGTCAAGCCATGAAAAGACATAGAGGAATCTTAAATGCATATTGCTAAGAGAAAGAAGCTAATCTGAGAAGCCTACATATGGTAAGATTCTAACCATACGACATGTGGAAAAGGCAAAACTGTGGAGAAAATAAAAAGATCAGTGGTTGCTAGGGACGAGGCAGTGGAGAGGGGGAGGTGGACAGGCAGAGCACAGAGCATATTTCAGGGCAGTGAAAATACACTGTAGAATGTCGTAAGGACAGATATATGTCATTACACATTTGTGCAAATCCATGGAATGCACACAAGACTGAACAGTAATGTAAACTGTGGACTCTAGGGGATAATGGTGTGTCAGTGTAGGGTCATCAATTGTAACGACTGTGGGGATGTTAATAGTGGGGTAGGCTATGCATGTGTGAGGGTGTATGAGAACTCTTTGCATTCCCTTTCAATTTTGTTGTAAACCTAAAACCACCCTAAAAAATTGTCTTAAAAAAAGATTCAAAAGTAAAGTCACTGGCGGGTAAGGGCGGGGGGGCTTTATGGGTTGGGGAGAGACATTCATTGAGCTGTACTGCTTTCTTACATACACCCTTCCTGTAATCCTCATACCAACCCTGGGAGGAATGGTGATTGCTTCCATTTTACAGAATGGCCCCTCAATTTTACAACAAAATTGAGAGGGACTACAAAGAGTTCCCATACACCCTCACACAAGCCTAAGGTTGAGAGAGTTGAACAAATCTGGCCAAGGACACACAGCTAGAAATTTGTAGAGTCAGGCTCTGACCTCATATCTCTCCAAGTGCAAAGCCCCTTGTCTTCCCCGACACTATGGTGCCTGGTCATGACCAAGAAAGATCCATTGGGTTGACTAAGTGCAGCCGGGGGTAAGTTGTGGGATAAGTGTGGGTCAGGGAGAGTTGTAGTAGCGGCATGAGAGTGACCCTTTTCAAAGGCCCTTTAAACTTGACAACAGCCCTACTAGACAGGCAGTGGTCATAGTATTATATACCCCGATCCCCTCACTTACTCATTCATTTTTCCATCTAGCCAATCATTAACATTTTAGTGAAAACTAGTCCTTACCAGGCATTATACTGGGAACTAGGGACATCACAATGAATAAGCACCCAAAGAGCCCACAGTCCAGCAAGGGAGAAAGACCTACAAACGACTGCAGGCATTTGAATGGTGAGTTTGAGGATGAACGTAAAGTAGGAAGAGCCCAGAGAAGGTGGCTCGGCAGGCAGAGGTCTTGGAGCACATGTGGGAGTTTGCCTTGTGAGGTGGGGCTCCACAGGACAGCATGTGTAAGCACCAAGGTGGAAGAAAGCACGATGAGTTTGGAGAACAGCTAGTAGCTCAGAGCAATTGAGGTGTGTGTGGGGGTTGGGAACAACCACTCTGCGGACCTGGGAGGGGAGCAGAGAGAGTGGAAACAGGGGCCCTGGGTCCATCCTGGGGTAACTTCTAGTGCCCTAGGGCACTCCAGGGTCTCTCCTTTGCCACTCCCCCTGTTTTAATTGAAATTTTTATTGAGATAATTATAGACTCATATAAGAAATAACTTGAGAGATCCCTTGTACATTGGGCCCAGTTTCCTTCAATGGTAACATTTTGCAGAGTGATTCCTTTGCCACTTTCGATGTGGCTTTTGGGGTGGGGGGCACCAGTGTGTTGAAGGACAGTTACCCAGAGAGCTCTGGTGACTGAGCACCTCCTTTCCCATCACCTCCCCTTCCTCTCTGAGCCAAAACCATCTCATAGGTATGTCATGGAGCAAGTTTGGGAAGCCTTGTAATAGCAATGTACAAGCTCATCCTTACAAACCCCTTACAAATGCCTTTTCTATCTATCACCTTTGGAGGCCAGGCTACCCCCTTGGGTATCACCTTTAACATGGCCTAACAGAGTGGGTATAGTCAAGGTGATCAGCTGACCAACCAAGTTTCAAGTTCCCCTTATAGTGTATGGGGTAGTGCTGGGATGCATCCACCCAGACAAGAACTACATTTCCCAGAACCCCTTGCCAGAGAATTAGTGACCAGTTCACACCAATGCAATGTGAGCAGAGGGTTGCAGGGCACTTTCAGGATGAGGTGCTAAGTAGTGGGTATGTCATTTTTTAGTTTCTTCTCCCTGTATGCTGTTTAGATAATTCCAGGATGGCCTTGAGGCCAAAAGATGGCAGAGAAACACAGGATGAAAGTGGCCTGTGTCCTGGAGCATCCATTAGAGGGAAACCACCAGGAGAGCCACAGGCCAGACACATGAGCATTGAGCTCATGTTCCCATATAAGAAATAAGTATCCATAAATGTTTCAAATACATAAAAGAAGTAGAGTATAGTATAATAACCCACCTTAGCCATCCACTGTTCAGCTTCAAAAATTATCAACATTTCCCCAGGCGTCTTTCATTCACTACCTCCCCTTAACTTTACAAACTGTTTGCTGGTATACTTGAAAGTAATTCCCAGACATCATGCAAAAAGACAAGACATAAAACAAAACAAAAATCCAAACTCCCTTGACTGTGCTAAGCCACCAGAGATGAGGGGGCATTTGTCACAGCACATAGCCAGCCCTGACTAACGCCGTGGAACCTCGGTACCTGGCTGTTGAACTGAACATGACTGAACACAACTGACCTGTCTTTCTCGGCCGTGCAGTGCACAGAGGCATGTGTCTGGGCCTAACGTAGCAAGAGTGCCAAGCCTCCTAGCTCTCTGAGAAGTAGTTCTCTTTGTTCTTCTGGCCCGGCTGCACCCAGCCGCACCCACCCACACTACTGGCCCCTACCTCCTACTTCTTCCTCCTTCCAGCCCTGGGCTGCCCAAGGTGGGACCAGGAATAGAGGGTTTCCCGGGCCACGTCTCGGCTTGGGCTGGGCTGGGTGTGGCGGGCGAGGCTCTGTTGGAACAGAGAGCAGGCAGAAGGGATAGATGTTGGAAACCCAGAGCTTAGCAGCCAGCGGGGGCTGGGACCAGGGGCGCAAAACCTTCTGTGCCTTTCAGTCTGGCCTGTGTTCATGACCCTGAAGCACAGAGGCAGATCGAAGCTTTGTGGTCAGACCCTTGGGTGGGCTTGAGTCCATTCAGAAGGTGGTTATGGAGCGCCGGTGGGGTAGCCCTGTGCCTGGTGCTCGAGAGGCACTGGTGGGCTGGATCTTGGCTCAGCTGCCCTCTGGCTCTGTGACCTTGGGTAGATTCCTTTACCCATCTGAGCCTCAGGCTCCCCATACTGAAAATGTGGACGGATATATCAGCCTCACGGGGCCCAGGGGAACGCAGCCATGATGTACAGAGAGAGCCTGGCCCTCAGGAGGCTCTCGGTGACTCACAGCGATCGCTATTGATTTCTGTTCACTACAGCGATAAGGCACGGGAATGCTAGTGGGCACCCGTCCAGGAAGTGGATCAGGGTCGAAGGATGCTGAGCCCCACCATCTCGGGAGCTGTTTTCAGAGAGGGAGAAGTGGAGAGTGGCGGGAGTTGGGGGGAGCTTTCTCTGGGCGCGGCCAGGTCTCATTTTGCATGTCAGAGTGAGGGTGGGTGGAATCCTGCAATTCAGGGGTTCTTTCCTGGAAGAGACTGGATCCGTAACAAAACCCTCCCTCCCTTGGAGACACCCTCACAGCTGTCAGGAAAAAACAGCTGCATAGCTTCCCTTCAAAGAGGGGAAACTTCAGTACTGGAGGAGGGGGGTGCAGGGCAAGATGTTATAGAAAACAGGAACTCCCAGGCAGGTTCTCTTGTGGGGGGAAGCAGGGGGATGGGCTGGGTTCAAAAGCCAGCTCTCTTGCTTCCTGGCTGTGTGACCTTGGGCAACCCATTTCACCTCTCTGAGCCTTTGTTGCGTCATGGTTTAAATGAGGCTATCGATATTCATCTCACAAGACTACAGTGAAAAGAAGAAAAAAAAATTGTCTAAAGTGCCTTGCACAGTGCCTGGTACACAGGAAGCACTTAATGAAAGGTCATTGTAAATCACTCACCCTAGAGCTAAAATGAAACTCTCTTTGTTTGCTCAAGCAACTTCTAAATATCAGAGGCACCTGTCACCTCTTCTCATTCCCTACATTGACTCCCTGCGTGGGCTCAGCCACTTCCACAGCATTAAACCCCATTTCCATGACATCGACTCAACAGGTGTCATTTGAAGCTGTGGTGCCTTTGCTATTGTTGGTCACAGATTCTTGATATTCCCCCTAAGCAGCAACGGTCGCCCCCAGCCTTTCCCAGCCTGGGAAAGTGCCTCCATTCAGTTGAAAGATCTTGATTATTCTCTCTCCCTCAGCCTCCGAATCCAACCCATCAGCCAGTCCTGCTGCCTCTACCTTCAGAATACATCTCAAGTCTTCCTGCCTCCGCTGCCACCACTGCAGTCCCTACCACCCTGCAGTCTCTCTCCTGCTCTGCTCTGCTCACAGCCCCCGCCCCACACTTCCTGCTCCCACCCTTGCCTCTCCTACAGCTGGCTTGGGGCACGGTAGCCTCTCCTTTTCCTTCTAACTGTTTCTTTTGACGTAACTTCTAGACTCCCAGAAAAATAAGAGCGGCACAAAGGCTCTCCATACACTCTTCACTCAATCCCCTGCGTGTACCTTGTCATCTGTTGTCTCAGTAGATACACATATTTTTTCCTAAAACATTTGAGAGGAAGTGCAGACGTGATGCTCCTTTACCCCTAAACATTCCAGTGGATATTTCCTATAAAAAGGGGTGCTCTCTTACATAACTGCAGTACTATGATTAAAAACATGCGCTATTGAGCTAGTATTATTAGCTAATCCCCAGACCTTATTCTTACTCTGCCTATTGCCCCAAAGAAAAGTCAGAAGCATATGTTGCAGTCTGTTGCTGTGTCTCTTCAATCTCCTTTAAATTGGAACAGTCCTTTGGTCTGTCTTCAACTGCCATGCCCTTGGCATTTTTGAGAAGTACAGTCCAGTTATTTTGTAGCATGTCCTTCAGTTTGAGCTTGTATGATATTTCCTTCCACAGTGAGCTTTTAAAAGTGAAGGTGATCTCCTCATTCCTGGGCTTCAGCCCTGCAATGGTTGTCCATTGCACCCAGAGAAAATGCAAACTCCCCACCAGGTCTCGACCCTCACGCAGCACATTCACTGCCTGTCTGCCCCACGGCTGCCCCTCTGCTCTCTCCACTCAGCACACTGATCTCCACCCTCAGATGCATCTTCGCATTTTAGCCTCCCCTCCCCTCTCCCCACCCCCTCATCCTGCTATACTGTTCTTCACTCCCCATTAGGTTAAACATCGAGTCTCCTCCACTAGAATGTAAGCCCCAGAATTTGGCTGGGTCTTGCCTGCCTCTGTACACCCAGTACCACAGCAGCGCCCTGGCCCCGGCATTTCTCTCTGGGGGTTCCCTGTCTTCTGACTTCTCACTGACCCTTGGTTCCTTTCTCCAATAAAGCGTCTTCCCTAACCCATCCCATGTGATATTGTAGGATTCGTCCCAAGCCTTGGTGTGTGACAGGGAGATGCCCATGAGGGGTCCTTTTGTATGATACAGGCAGACCTGGGGTCCAATACCCCTGTGCTATTTCCTAGCTGTGTGGCTTTGGGCAAGTTACTTAACATCTCTGGGCCTCTACTTCCTCATCTGGAAAGAGGAGATAAGGATCCTTAGCTTGGTGAGATGCTGGATGAAGAGTCAAGATAATGAATGTAGAGAGATAATGTTAGTGCCTGGCACATAGCAGGTGCTTCTCTCTTACCTCTCTCTAGTTGGTGAAGTCATAAGACCCATCACATCTCCTGGAGAAATGGGAAGGGGGTTGTAGTGGGTTGAACAGTGGCCCCCCCCAAAAGGTATGTCCGTGTCCTAGTCCCCAGAACCTGTGGACATGGGACGGAGGGGAGCCAAGCCCTGCTAACACCTCGATTTTGGCTTCTGGCCTCCAGAACTGTGTGAGAATATATTTCTGTTGTTTAAAGCCACCCAGTCTGTGGTCATTTGTCACAACAGCCCCAGGAAACAAACACAGGAATGAACTTTGGCAAAACAATAGATGGAAGTTGCTGGCCCGCAAGGAACCCTTTCTGGATGGAGCTTTCTACACCAGGGCTTCACTCCCTCTACACTGTAGGTTGGAAGAGACAGCAAGCATGTTTTTCCCAAAGGGGTGGTTGTGGCCGCGAGGGCTGAAGCCTCCTGAACCAGAGGTCTCCCTATGTCCCCTCCCTTAGTAGAGTGGAGGGACCTCCCCTGGGTCTCCCTTTGGAAGGACAAATGCCAGAGAGTGGCCCAGGCAGTGGGAATCACAGACCACTTGGAACCAGGAAGGGTGGGGTCAGGGCCTGTCAGCACCCAGGGACCCGGGGCCTCTGGGGGCCAGTGGGATGTTATAGTTGCTGTCCGTGGTGGTGGAGAGAGAGCTGCTGGCCTGTGAGAGCAGGAGGCTCTCTGATAGCTCATTGCTTGGACAACACAGCACAAGATTCTGGGGCCCTTTTCAGACAGCTCTGCCCGCTGCACCAGTCTGTCCCCAGGTCCATTCGTGTCCATAGCCTGAATCTAACATCTGGGGACATGGCTCCCACCTCAGCTCAGGAATTTTTGTGACAACTCCAGGAAGCAGGTGTAGGCAGCATGCAGCCCACGAAGGCAGGTCCTGGTGTTGACTGCATGCCAGGCTTAGGCTTACTCTGATTGACAGATGTCCTCAGAGTCTTCGCAGCCACCAGAGAAGGACAAGGCTCCCTGCAAGTAGATCCTAGCCAAGGTGGAGCTGGAGCTAACACTTGCTTGCAAGGTGCGCTGCCTGAGCTTTCTTCTGGGAAAAGCCACCTCCCACTTGCTGTGGGTCAGCTGGGCCAGAAGGTAGATTGGGGTACTCACGCCAGCCGCAGGCTCTGCCCACAGCACCCCCACTGCTATCAGGGCCAGCTCTGGAGCCGCTAATGAATTCTCCAGTGTGGTTCACACACCGGGCAGGAAGAGGAAAGCTGCTCTGGGAATAGAGGACCCCAGGGAGTGGGGACCCCGGAGAGGCTCGTGGGAGAGGCAGCAGAGGCGGCTCTTTCACACTCTGTCACAATGGAGATAGCAGTTTCCTTTTTGGGGACTGGAAATGTGACCTACTTCCTTGTAACAAGGATGCTACTTCAGCACTTGGATGGAAAACACAGGTGAAGGACGTGTTCCTCCCTAGACAGAGGAAGAAGGAGAATGGTCCTTGCCTTGACATGTTTCACATGTTGTCCCACCCGCCTAAAACCCCCCCGCTCAGCTATTCCATCTGAAAGACCCCTCTCTGTGCTTCACAAGCCGGCTGGAGGGAGTCCCCCTGGGTGGGCCTCCACTGCTTTTCTAGGCTGAGCTGCCCAAGCTGGGAGTAGAGCCATAGCATTCTGAGTTGGATATTGGGCTGTTTAGGCTGCCTGAGAAAGGTGGCCGTCTGTCCTGTATATGGCCACATCCCCAGCCCCCAGCACAGATGCTGGCACACAGGAGGAGATTAGGAATGTTTGCTTATCGTCTGTGGCATGTGGACATGAGGAATCCACTCTCTGAGCCCCGGTGTCCTCATCTGACAGCAGGGCTAGCGCACAGCAGCTGCCCTTATGAAGTCCTTCCTATCGACAAATTCAGGAGGTAGATGCTAGCATTAGCCTCCTTGCACCCAGATGTAAAATAACTTGCCCAAGATTTCTATATCTCCCTAGACCTCCCTTAAGGATCAAATTATATATACGTATATGTGTGTGTTATGTGTTGTATTATATGTGTCATATGCTATATATAAAAACACGAGATAATATATGTTATCATATTTGTCATATGTATCATATGGGACATACATATATACATATATCAACTAAATAATGGCCTTTAAAGATATATGTCCTAATTCCTAGAACTTGTGAATGTTCATATAGGTATGGGTGTGTGTGTGTGTGTGTGTATGTGTGTTTATTTCAGGGCAGTCGCTGCCTGACACATGGGGATTGCACAGTAAACAGGAGTTGTTTTATCTCTTCTCACTGCTATCTCCTCTCTGCTCCTAGCACTTCCCAGGCATTGATCCACCATATCACACAGTCCTTGTCCAATTCTCCCTTGGACAGGAGATCTCTGAGCGCCGGCCTGCCCGTAGTAGGTGCTAATTGAATGCTAAAGATTGAATACAATGAATGATGAGGTGACTCCAAATGTGATATCAGCTCCTAAGCAACAGATGCAGCTCCCAGAGAAACTCAAAGCCATTTCCATGAAAGGCCACTGCCACCAGTGAGTAACATTTTATTGTAATCATTTCTGCAGTGGGAAGAGAATTTTCCACATTGGAAAACCCTTTTACAACTGCTATCTCATTTAGTCCACCCAGATGAGGGGTGCAGAAGTTCATGGAACATGTTTTACAGGTACAGTTGGTACCTGCTTTGTGAAGGATGTGGTTCAAAGAAGTTTTACCTTCTTGATGTCCAGTCCATGCTCTGCCACATCCTCTGTGTGGTCTGGGACAAGTCACTTCTCTACTCTGAATCATGCTTTCTATATCAAAAATGTAAATATTCCTGTTATTACAAAAATGTAAATAATCCTATGATTCTGATTGGCATAAAGCTTGCATGAGGCACTACATAGGGAGATAGTTAATTAGGACCAAATCCTCCACAGAGTAAAACTGAAAAAAATATACAGAATATAAAGACATCTTAAAAGCACCAAAGAGCCAGTAAGAGAAGGAAGAATTTTCTGACCACAATATGCTGAACAATGAGAACCCAGAGAAGTAAGCCTATTATCCAAAGCTGCATTTTCCCCGAGGACACTTACTCACCCAGAAGAAATAGCTCAGGACAAAATTTAAGTCTCAGAATCTACCAGAAGTGGGAACTTTTAAATGTTCCTCTTCCCTCATTTTAAGCTGAGATCCTGAATGGCTATACTGAAAGTTATGATGAGTCATAAGTAAATAAACTGTCTCATGGACTTTCCAGTTCTAATCATCTGGGCCATCAAGGAAACCTCAAGCCTTGAACTTGTATTAAAATGGTTCCAGGCTGGTAGAATACCCAGACTCCTGGCAGAAGTAAACAAAAAAATCCTCTCTGGAGAAAATATCACTACCTTAGGTGACAAATTTTCTTACAAATAATTTTTCAAATAAAATGTCCAGTACAAAGTGAAAAAAATCAGGGACTCAAGGAAATAATAACCCTGAGTGAGAACCACAGACAATAGAAATATACATAAAAACTTTAGTTACTAGAATTATCAGAAACAGACTGTAACAATGTTTACTGTCTTTAAAGAAATACAAAGGGAAAAAACTATAAAAAGCAATGTTGCATATTGAAAAAGAACAAAATAAACTTTGAACTGAAAAATTAAAAACTCAGTCAGTTTAATGGCAAATTAGATTTAGCTGAAGAGGAAATTAATGCACTGGAAGACAGATTAGAAGAAAGCTTCCAGAATGTAGCAGGATAAACAAAAAGACTAAAAATACTGAAAAAAGGATGAGTGAATACAGTGAGAACATCTAACATATGTGTAATTGGGGTGCAGTTCTAGAAGGAAAGAGAGATATAGAGAGATAATGGCTGAAAACTTTCCAGTTCTGCTGAAAGATATCAATTTCAATATTTGTGAATTTAAAAAGTGAAAGTGGGATACAAAAAAAAATCCACATCTAGATACATCATAGTGATTCTTAAGAAAACCACAATAGAGGAAAAAATTAAAAGAAGTGAGAGAAAAGAAATAGTGTCTTCAATACAGTTACAGAAGGACAGCTGACTTCTCAACAGCAACAATGGAAACCAGAAGACAGTGAAATGATATCTTTAATATACTGAAAGGAAATAATTTTAGGGCTTCCCTGGTGGCACAGTGGTTAAGAACCCGCTTGCCAATGCAGGGGACATGAGTTCAATCCCTGGGCCAGGAAGATCCCACATACCATGGATCAACTAAGCTCATGTGCCACAACCACTGAGCCTGTGAACCACAACTACTGAGCCCATGTGCTACAACTACTGAAGCCCATGTGCCTAGAGCCTGTACTCTGCAACAAGAGAAGCCACTGCAATGAGAAACCCCTGCAATGCAACGAAGAGTATTTCCTGCTTGCCACAACTAGAGAAAGCCCACACACAGCAATGAAGACCCAGTGCAGCCAAAAATAAATAAATAAATAAATAAATAAATAAATAAATAAATAATAAAATAAATCTTAAAAAAAAGAAAAGAATTCTAACATAGTATTCTATACCCAGAGACGTATCCTTTAAGAATGGATGTGAAATAAATTTAATTTTTGACAAACAAAATGTCACCAGTAGACATTCACTAAGGCTATTCTTCAGAAACAAATTATCTTAAACATAAGGTTAGAAATGAAAGAAGGCAAGCAACAAAAGAAAAAAATTAATGAATGGACTTCATAAAAATTAAAAACTTTTCTGCTTCAAAGAACAGTATCAAGAATGTTAAAAAACAACTCACAGAATGGGAGAAAATATTTGCAAATAATATATTTTATAAGGAATTTGTATATAGAATATATTTTTTAAATGCTTACAACTCAATAATAAAAAATTTAAAAATGGACAAAAGATCAGAATAAGATTTTCTTCAAGGAAGATATACAAATGGCCAATAACACATGAAAAGATGCTCAAGATCATTAGTCATCAGGGAAATACAAATCAAAACCACTTGGGTACAACTTCACACCCACTAGAATGGCTAGAATAAAGTTAGATAATTACAAGTGTTGGTAAGGGTGTGGAAAAATTGGAACCCTCATACACTGTTGGTGGGAATGTAAAATGGTACAGGCACTTTGGAAAAAATTCTGGCAGTTCCTCAAATGATTAAACATATGACCCAACAATTCCAGTCCTAGATATATATCCAAGAAATGAAAACATATGTACACACACACACACACACACAAACTTGTGAATGTTTATAGTAGCATTATTCATGATAGTAAAAGATGAAAGCAACCCAAATATCTAGGAATTGATGAGTGGATAAACAGTATGTGGTATATCTATGAAATGGAATGTTATTTGGCCATGAAAAGGAATGAAGGGAACTTCAGTTTTCTGGCGCATTATGTAAGAAGCTCCACTCTAACACCAAGTTACAAGTTGAACTTGAATTTTTGAAAAATCAGCTCTTTCAGATCTGTCATAGAAGTGATGTCACAGGGCAAACCACTGTCCCCCAAATCAGAGAGACAGGCAAATACAGAGAATGACAGAAACCTCTGTAAATACCCAACTCCAGCTAGCTCTAGACCTCCACAATGGGGAAGAGAAATAGTCAATTCCAGCCCTCTGTAGTCACCCTGTCTCACATAAGAAGACACAGTGTTCTAAGAAGAGTACTTAATGTGTATGCAACCAGCAACATGAGGCAAAACTGATAGAATTTCAAGGAGAAATAGATAAACCCATTATTATAATTGTAGACTTTAACACACCTCTATCAGGTGAACAGATTCAGTAGGCAGAAGATTAGTAAGGACATACTTGAACTCAATAACACCATTAATCAACTGGATATAATTGACATTTATAGACTACTTCATTCAACAGCAGCAGATTACACATTCTTTTCAGGCTCACATCAAACATTCACCAAATAGACCACATTCCAGACCATAAAACACATTTTAACGGATTTAAAAGACTATAAATCATAGAATGTCTGCTCTTAGACCACAATGGAATTAAACTAGAAATCAGTAACAGAAAGATAGCTGAAAAAATCTCCAAATACTTGGAGATTAAACAGCATATTTACAAATAAACACATGGATCAAAGAAGAAATTGCAAGAGAAATATTGAATAAAAAATTTAAACTAAATGGAAAATTAAAATATAACTTAAAATTTGTGGGATGCAGTGAGAGCAATACATAGAGGGAAATTTATAGATTTGAATGTATATGTTAGAAAAGAAAAAAATTTTAAATCAATAATTTAAGCTTCTGCATTAGGAAACTAGAAAAAAAAAAGAGAGCAAATTAAACCCAAAGTAAGTGGCAGAAAAGAAATAATAATAAAGTAGAATACAGACTTCCCTGGTGGTGCAGTGGTTGAGGATCCACCTGCCAATGCAAAGGACACGGGTTCGAGCCCTGCTCTGGGAAGATCCCACATGCTATAGAGCAACTAAGTTGGTGTGCCACAACTACTGAGCCTGTGTGCCACAACTACTAAAGCCCGCGTGCCTAGAGCCCATGCTCCACAACAAGAGAAGACACCACACTGAGAAGCCCGCACACCGCAAAGAAGAGTAGCCCCCTCTTGCCACAACTAGAGAAAGCCCATGTGCAGCAATGAAGACCCAATGCAGCCAAATAAATAAATAAATAAAATTTTAAAAAAAGTAGAATAGAGATCAATGAAACTGAAAATAGGAAATCAATACAAAAACGTCAACAAAACCAAAAGCTGGTTCTTTGAAAAAAAAACAACAATAAAATCGGTAAGTCTCTAGCTGGGCTAACTAAGAAAAAAAAGAAAGAAGACAAAAATTAATATTAGAAATGAAGCAAGATTACAAATCCCATGGACATTAAAAAAAAGATAATAAAGGAATATTATGAACAACTCTATGTCCATAAATGTGATAGCCTAGATGAGATGGACCAATTATCTGAAAGAACAATCTGTTAAAACTCACACAAGAAGAAACAGACAATCTGAATAGACATATATCTATTAAAGAAAGTGAATTAAGAATTAATCACCTTGCAAAACAGAGACCACCATGCTCAGATGAGTTCACTGGTGAATTCTACTGAACATTTAAGGAAGAGAGTACATCAATTCTCTAGAATCATTTCCAGAAGATAGAAGCAGAACAAATACTTCCTAACTTATTCTATGTCACCAGTATTACCCTAATACAAAAAACAGATACAGATATTACAAGAAAACTACAGAACAGTATCTCTCATGAACATAGATGTGAAAGTCCTCAACAAAACATTAGCAAATTGAATCCAACAGTGCATAGAAAGAATTATAAACTATAACCAAGTGGGGTGTATCCTAGTTATGCAAGGCTGGTTCAACCTTCAGAAATCAATTAATGTAATCCATCAACTCAGCAAACTAAAGAAGAAAATTCACATGATTTTATCAGTAGATGCAGAGAAAGCATTTGACAAAATCCAACATTGATTCATGATAAAAACTCTCAGTAAACTAAAATAGAGGGGATCTTCCTCAACTTGATAAAGAACATCTACAAAAAGCCTGTAGCTAACTCCATACTTAATAGTGAGAAACTAGAAGCTTTCCTTCTAAGATCAAGAACAAGACAAGGACGCCCCTCTCATCATGCCTTTTCAACATCATACTAGAAGTCTGAGCTAATGCCGTAAGACAAGAAAAGGAATTAAAAAGTAAAATGATTGAGAAAGAAGAAATGAAACTGTCTTCATTCACAGATGACATGATTGTCTATGTAGAAAATATGTAAGAATTGACAAAAAAAGTTGGAACTAAGAAGCAATTAGAGCAATACTGCAAGATACAAAGTTAATATTAAAGGTAATTGCTTTCCTAAATGTCAGCAATGAACAAGTGGGATTTGACATTAAAAATACAATATCATTTACATCAGTTCTTAAAAAAGAGAAATGTTAGTTACAAATCTTGCAAAATATGTACAAGATTTATATGAGGAAAACTATAAAATTCAGATGAAAGGTATCAAAGAACTAAATAAATGCAAAGATAGTCCATGTTTATGGTTAAGTAGACTCAACATTGTCAAGATGTAATTTCTTCCCAATTGGATCAATGCAATCCCAGTTGAAATCCCATTAAGTTATTTGGTGGATATTGACAAACTGATTTTAAAGTTTAAATGAAGAGGCAAAAGATCCAGAATAGCCAACTCAATATTAAAGGAGAACAAAGTTGGAGGACTGACACTACCTGATTTAAAAACTTACTATAAAGTCAGAGTAATCAAGACAGTTTTGGCAAAAGAATAATCACATAGATCAATGGAACAGAAGAGAGAGCCCAGAAATAGATCCCTCAAAATATAGTTAACTGATCTTTGGCAAAGGAGCAAAGACAAAACAATGAAGCAAACATAGTGTTCTCAACAAACGGTGCTGGACCAACTGGATATCCACATTCAAAAAATGACACTAGACACATACGGAAAGATGTTCAACATCATATGTTATTAGGAAATTGCAAATTAAAGCAACGAAATACCACTACATGTCTATTAGAATGGCCAAAATCCAAATCACTGATAACACCAAATGCTAAGGATGTGGAGCAACAGGAGCTCTCTTTCATTGCTGGTGGGAAGGTAAAATGGTACAGCCACTCTGGAAGACAGTTTGGCAGTTTCTTACAAAGCTAAACATACTTTTGCCATACCATCCAGCAATTGTGATCCTTGGTGTTTACCCAAATGAGTTAAAAACATGTTCACACAGAAACCTGTGCACAGATGCTGTCTCATTTATAACTGCCAAAACTTGGAAGCAACGGAGATGGCCTTCAGTAGGTAAATGGATAAACTGTGGTACATCCAGACAATGAAAAAAAATGGAGTAAACATAAAGGCATATTGCTAAGTGAAAGAATCCAATCTGAAAAATCTACATATTGTAAGATTCCAACTATACCACATTCTGGAAAAGGCAAAACTATAGAGACTTATAAAAAGATTAGTGGTTGCAAAGGTTGGGGTAAGTGCGGACAGAGGGGTGAATATTCCCAGCACGGAGGATTTTTTAGGGCAGGGAAACTACTCTGTATGATATTACAGTGTCATTATACATTTGTCCAAACCCATAGAATGTACACCAAGAGTGAGCCTGAATGTAAACTATGGACTCTGGGTGATAAAAATGTGTTAATGTAGGTTCGTGATAGTAACGATGTACCCACTCTGGTGGGGAATGCTGATAGTAGAAGAGGTTGTGTATGTGTGGGGACAGGATGTATATGGGAATTGTTTGTACTTTCTGCTCGATTTTGCTGTGAATCTAACACTGCTGTAAAAAAACGAGGTTTATTAATTAAAAAAAGAATGAGGTGCTGATATGTTATAACATAGATGAACCTTGAAATCATATGCTAAGTGAAAGAAGTCAGTCACAAAAGTCCATATATTGTATGATTCCATTCGTATGACAGTCCAGAGTAGGGAAATCTATAGAGACGGCAAGTATGTGAGCAGTTGCTTAGGGTTGAGGAGGGGGTGGTGACGATACAGAAGGGTAATAGCTAAAGTGTTTGGGGTTCCCTTCTAAGACGATGAAAGTATTCTAAAATTGGCTGTGGTCATGGTTGTACTCTGAAATCCATAGAATCATACATTTTAAGTGAATGAATTGTATAGTATGTAAATTATAACCCAATTTAGTTGTGTTTAAAAAAAAAACCTCAGCACTGAGAAAATAAAAAAGAAATGAAAGAAGAAAAGAACAGCAAAGAAAGTGGTAAATGAGTATAAATCTAAATAAAACAATACTAACAATGTCTTATGGAGCCTTAAAAATACATGTAGAATTAAAATGCACAGAAACCATGATGTAAAAATCAGGATGGGGATAAATGGAGTTAAAGTGTTCTAAAGTCCTTTCTCTTTGTGAAGAAGATAAAAGTACTAATCAATTATACTTCAAAAAGTCAAGGATGCATGTTAAGCACTAGAAAGGTATGTGACTTCCAAATTAGAAGAGGTAAAAAAATGACCCCAAAGAAGTTAATACATAAGAGAAAAACAGCATACATAAATAAGTAATTCTAAGTAATTACATTAAATGCAAATACACTAAATAATTCTCGTAAAAGATGAAAACCATCAGACTGAGGGCAAAATACAAAATTGAAATATATGCTATTTATAAGGGTCACATCTTAAACATAAGAATACAGAATGGTAGAAAATAAAAATATGGAAAAAGAAATACTCTTGACCAAGAGAAAACTGACTTAGCTATATTAAATTCCTATAAAATAGACTTTAAGGATGCAGAAGTGTTCACAGCATCATTTGTAACACCCTAAACTGAAACTATCCAAATATCCATGGAGAGTGGAATGGATAAATTGTGGTATATTCATGCATGCAAATGAAAGAGCTATAAATACCCACAACACTTGCATGGCTCTTAAAAAACATAATGTTGAGCAAAGGCAGTAAGACACAAAAGAATTCATGCCGTATGATTCCACTTACAAAAGTCTTCCAAAACAGGAAAAACTAAACAATTTTAATGTAGGGAAGTACCTAAGTGTCTTACACTAAGAAAAAAGCCAAGGAAGTGACTATCCCTCCCATTGGGAGGCCCCATTCAGCCTGTCTACATTGAGAGAAATCCTCCTCTAGAAATGCAAGGAGGTGTTTGGCAGGTTCTGTATCTGGAAGGGTCAAGGCTCTGCCCATGGAAATGAGGGACCGGGGCAAGGAGGGGACCTTCTGAGGCCAGGGTGAGTCGGCACAACCACCCACAATTTGAGGCTTCCTTGACCACTCCTTACCAAGTGCAGGCAGGGTCCTAAGGGACAGGGTGATGAGGGCAGAGCCGGGGGGAGAGATCGTGCTCCTCCTCACCTCGCCGGCCTGTCCTGTCTGGCCCCAGCATGCCAGTGCTGGGACCTTCTTGGGCTGTCCTTTGGGCTGGGCCGGCAGTACTCAGTATCACACGACCCTTACTCCCCGTTGGCTGGCCCACTGCAAGCTTGGGGCCATGGAATCCACAGGCCATGGAACTGCAGGTGTTCAGGGCAGTTCTCCCTCAACTACATTGAGCGAGGGGCCCCCACTAACACCTGAATTGCAGGAGTAATTAAGGTGAAATGATCTCAGGCTATTCCTATAATGAGGTCAGATTGGAGTGGGGTTTTGATAGAAACTGGATTTTCCAATAGTGGCTTCAACTCCGGTCCCCATAGCTGGCCTTATCCACCCCTCGCTACATCTGATTTGGCCACATTTGCAGCTGGTTAGGGAATTTGTGCAAGTGAATGTTTGCACTCAGACCACCTCTGGCCACTCCCTGACTCTTCAAGTGCTAAGAGTGGAAACTGCCTGGGGATGTTTAGTTTGACCTAGTGATTCTCGAAGGGTGAAGGTGATGCTTGGCTTCCCTCCCTCCCTCTCTTCTTTGTCTATTCTTGGTCCACACTATGATTCTCAGGTGCAAACAACAGAAATAAATCTTGGCCTACTTACAGAAAAGGGGCGCATCGTAAGGATACTGGATACGTAGCTCACAGAATGGATTGAAGGGTTTGCTGATGGGTCAAGAGCACAGATAAGTCATTGAGAGGGTGTGGTCTGATTAGAACGTGGCTGCTACCCTGGCTGCCACTGGTAGCTGGACCCCTGGACTCTCAACTCCATCCACAGCCACCCAGCACTCAGGATCCCAGATGCCACCACCCTGGTGATGAAATGGAATCAGAAGGACGTCTGCTTCTCTCAGTCCCTCATCCAGAAGTGTGTCCCAGACGGGGTCATCTGACCAGCTGGCAGAACTGTGGGGGCTGGAGAACACGTGTCTGAGTCTCTGGCTTCTACAGAGAGAGGTGAGGCTCCTCAGGACTCAGACAGTGGTCATTTTTCCAAACCCAGGAAGGGGGCTCAGTTGCTGGGCAGCCCAAAAAGTGATGAGCGATATTGACTGTAGCCTCCAGGACTGGACCCCAAGGGGGAGAGGAGAGTCTGGCCCATCCCCTGCCATTGGGTGTGACACAGATGCATGAACAATTGCAACAGAAGGATCAAAGGGCCACAGTGTTAGCACCAAGGAGGGGACAATGAATCCGGCCTCAGTTTTCCCATCTGTAAAGCGAGAGTAGTAATGATAGCGCTGGTCTCGTATAGCTGTTTGAGATATAAAAATAGCACATGTGAAGCACCCTCTACTGTACTGGCACATGTGGGGCCCTGGACCAGTGGCAGGTGTTCTCACTAAAGAGGCAGCTCAGAAGAGTAGCCAGGAATGTAGTCACTCCTGCTTTGGGGTTCCAGTAGCCCCACCCATACCTTTCCAGAAGCAGGATAGTGGGTGGGGTCAGCCCACAGGCTCTGGAGCCAGATTGAGCCTAAAACCCATTCCTGACATGTACTAGTTAGGGGACCTTGGGTGACTTACTTTATTGTTCTGTACCTCAGTTTCCTTATCTTCCCTGGTAACTTGGGAATGGTTACCATCCCTTACCTCACAGAGAGGATGCAAGGATTGAGTAGGTAACATGTAAAGGTCTCTGAGCAGTGCCTGGCACTTAGTTACAACCTCAGTAAGTGTTGATAATTGTTATTAGTCAGAGTCCATCCCAGGCACAAAGCCCTGACAAACTCCAGATGCCCTGTTTTGTTGGGAGATACCATTTGCCCGTGACAACTAAGGAATGGTGCTGCACCGAGTTAGTAAAGGCCCGAGGGAACTAGCTGTTCAGCCCCCAACTTCACAGGTTCAGCACCTCACGTTCACAGCCGGTGTGAATTTGGAGCTCTCTTGATGTTGTCAGCTCCCAGCTGAGTTCCTGCTGATCCACAAGTTCCTATCTCTGCACTGAGCCTGCCATCTTGGTTTGGCTTCATCATAATTGTTCACAATACATCCAGTTTCAGTCAGGATTTTGAACTTCACAGAAGACTTGAGGGGGAATAGGCTGGAGTCTGGGGAGTGTCTCCAGATCTCCCATTCCAAATCTTCTCTAGGGAGCAGCGCTGTCATCTAGCCTGTCTCCCCCTCCCTCTAGGTCTGTGGTTCTCAGCCAGGGGATATTTAGCGATGTCTGGAGACATTTTTGGTTGTCACAACTTGGGGGGATGGAAGATTGCTACTGGCATCTAGCAAGTAGAAGTCAGGGATGCTGCTGCATATCCTACGATGCACAAGACAGTCCTGTGCAACAAAGAATTCTCCAGCCCAATTAAAAATTTTCCAGGGCTGAGGTTGCGAAATCCAATTCTAACAATTTTGCTGAATTAAAAGCTCTATATCTTGCTATGATACAATTCTTGCATAAGGAAGAAAGCAACCCTCCCCTCCAAATCTCCCTACTCAGAAATGACTGCTGTCTACTTGGCTCCAAGTTTCTCTCTCTGCGTGTGTACATGTAAATTTATAGATGTGTATAATGTGACAGAAATATGTTCATGCTATACGTGCTGTTCTGCAACCCATTTTTTTTTTTTCACTCAACAATATACCACGGGCATCTTTCCACTGTCAACAAATGGAGATTTGCAACATCCTTTTTGGAAGTCTGCATGGCATTCCATAGTAGGGATGTAACACTTTATTTAGACAATCCCTTATTGATGGATATTTAGATAATTTCCAGTATTTTGCTGTTATAAACACTACTGTGATGAATATCATTGTATATACATCTTAGTGTGCTTGTCTGAGTAAATCCTTAAGATAAATTCTAAGAATAGAATTGCTGGCCAAAGAATAACATGCCATTTTAGGACTTTCGATACTCAGTGATGGATTGCACTTGAAAAGGTACATGAATTTACAGTTTCCAACAGGGCACAGGGGTGCCAATCTCTCTGCCCCTTTGCCCACACCGGATATTATCAGTTGTATTAATCTGCAAAAGGGACTTTTTTAAGCACTAGCAGAGAATAGCCAGAAATGCTCAAAGCTAAGTGTGTAAGTTTCTCCCTGGCAGCTGAATCCTGGGATTTGATGTAACCCTTCTGGATCCTGACTTTCTTGTCTCCTCCCCTGGATCCTCCCTCTCCTTGTGGAGTCCACAGCCAGGCCAGGGCGGGTGAGGGAAACTTGGTGAACAGACTGTGGCTCCCCATTTGGGGCTGCTGCTCTCCCACCAGTGGTTCTCTCTGTTTGGCTGGGAATGCTCCTTGGCCTCCATTTTTCTATGGCCGCTCTGCTCCCTGATTTTTAAGGACTCAGGAGTGTGTGTCTATCAGGAAAGTCTCTACAGCCTTGACCTGAAGTCATCTACTCTTTATTTTCTAATTGGGGCCAGTCTTTACTTCCGGTGAGAACTAACATAGTCGTAGCTCACATGGACAGAGTGGTTTCGAGTTAGAATGTGTGGGTTTTCTTTTGCTGGGGTTCATATTATTCCTTCCAACAACCCCATGAAGCAGTTATTATTATCATCAGCCTTATTTTTCTCAACACAGCAACAGAGGCTCAGAGAGAGAAAATGATTGACTCAGGTTCCAATACAAGGTAAGTGGCAAGGCTGGGATTTGAATACAGGTCTTCTGTTTAAAATGATTTTTAAAATCAGATGTGGTAAGACATTCCAATACAGAAATGACTTTCACAGAGGAAGAAGTCTGTATACTCACAGACCCCTAGAAATAGGAGCCACTGTGTGCCATGCAGGGCTACGTGGGGAAGCACCAGGGTTGGTCAGGCGGCAGAGGGATTGAGGGGAGAGCATGGACAAATACTTCTATTGCCAGAGGTGCCTCACTAGCCAAGTCCCAGAATGAAAGGCTTTAGTGTATATCTACTGTATATTAGAATGGTGTGGGGTTTATGTTCTAAAATCAGGATGCCTCTTGCAACTGAAGGGCATATTTCATGCAGTAGGGTGTGTTAGTTAATAGTGAAAAATCTATCATTGAATGACTTTAGTTCACTCAAATCTTGGTTCTACCAGTTCCTAACTGTATGATCAAATTACTTAACCATGCTTCACCTCCATTTCCTGTGTGTGAAATGGTGCTAGTCACAACAGCTGTTTCATCTAGTTGTGAGGAGTAAACAAGATGGATAAGATTGAGTACATCATCAGACACACAGAAATATCCCCATAACAATTAGCTACTTGCTTTTACGTATTTGTAACCCCCCACAGCTGAAATCAAATGAACTGTTGTGGAGTCAGGGGTCTTGACTAGAAGTTACAGAAATTGACTTTTTAAAGAGAAAGGGGACTTTGGGGGGAATATTAGGGCTCACAGAAATGATGGGAGACTGGATACTCAGGTTTGATAAATGGGTAGAATACAAAATAGATCTGGGGGACCAAGAATCAGGGAGCACAATAACCACAGGAAAAAAGAAACCACTCTAGTTATTTCATGCAGTAAGGTATTTAATACAAGGAATTGGTTACAAAAATGTTGGAAGAGCTGAAGAGCAAAAGAGAGAAGGAACAAAAGGGGAAATAAGGCTATTATCTGTAGTATAGCGAGCTACTCCCACTCTGTGGGCCAGAATCTAGGATCCATATGCCCCACGAAGCTGCTGGAGGTGCTGCTGGTCCTGCTATTAGAACCTTAGAGCAGGAATCCCAGGGCCACAGTCCTGCAGGTGCTGCTGAAGCCACCACCAGTGCTGCCGGAAGTCATGCACAGTTGCCTGCTGCTGCTGCTAAAAAACATTGCCGGAAGCCTGAAAAAAGATGGCTTCTCCCTTGTTCCACCTCCCAGTCTCCTGTGAGGGCTTCCCATTGGCAGATCCTAAAAGGAAGCCATCTCAAGGGAGACTGGGGGATGTAGTTTCAAGATTCCCAACCCTGAATTTACAGAGCAGGTAAGATGGGTGAGTGTGGAGGTAACAGGCAAGGAACAAAACCTGCTTTTGTCCACATGGGGAATAGTGCCTCCCGGACATGCTTGCCTGACCATGGCCGTCCTCTGGTACTACTTGGCACTTGAGATGCCAAGCCCCATGTGGGAGCATCTGATGTACCCTGGTCAACAGGGAGTGGTATGAGGGAGATGAGAGCCCCTTTAAGCTTCTGGGAGCAATGGGGGCCCCCAGTCTTCCAGGAGGACATGTGGTGGGAGGTTCCCTAAACTGAGGTGGTGGGTCAGGTGCTGGGAAGCCTCAAAAAAGACAAACGTCCAACTCAATGAACTATTTCAAAATTGACAGAGACATAAAGAAAATACTTGGGATGGTGCTGCCAGGTAGGAAGGAGGAGAAGACATTGAGTGAATGTCAAGGCTAGTGGGGAGAACTGCCAATTCCCGAGTTCTTCAGATCTACCTGCGGCTTCGCTGCCTGTGCAGGCTGCTGAGGGACAGGCAAAAGGAGCTCCGACTTGCTGATGCCTGCTGGGCACGCAGGCTCTGGGCTGCATCCCCTCAGTAGCAAGAGTCCATGCTGAGCCCTTTGCTGGCACCATTCTCACACTTGACACAGGCCTGTTAAGTTCCTCATAGCAACACTTCAAGCACACCCTATTATTATTGTCCTTATTTTACAGATGAGGAAACCGAGGTACAGGGTGGTTAAAAACAAGTGGTCTAAAAGCATGGCTAATAAGAGGAGAAGCCAGAAATCAACTGTAGATGTAGGATTCCAGAGCCTGTTTATTCGTTTGAAAGATGGGTCAGCTAAGGCCTGGGGAGGTTAAGTAACTCTCCCAGGGATCTTGAACCTCTGGGCAGGGAGACATGAACATCTTTGGGGAGGGGTGGAATATTCAGCCAACTGTACCCTCAGAAATGAAGTTTGAGCCGTTTACTAATTCAAGTTATGGGAAATTAAGCTGGAAATTTCAGATGAAGCTCCATGACCCAATAAATTTCAGAACTCAAAGTACACATGGAGATGGATCACTCTGCACTCGTAAAGTGATTTACTCAATTTCTGGTGACCTGACTTTTAAGCCCTTCAATGTCACTGAGGATTCAAAAGGGTAGGGAATAAGTCTAGGAGAGGAGTTGGCACTGGGAGCCGTACCATACCTCTAAAGAGAGCTTCTCCTTCAAGTCAAGAGAGAGGAACTTTAATAGACCACTCAGAGGACTATATCTCTGTCCCTTGCAATAAAGGGATATAGGCAGTGCCTGAAAAATCTTCAAAGTAAGAATATCTTGCTGACTGCTCCAACAGCAGATATGGAAAAGAGGTGGACGCTGTATTGGGATTGACCATCTCACCAAGTTTCTCAGGGATGGCATTTATATGTGTTTCCCATGGACATTTGGAGGCACTTGGGGGAGAGGGCTGAAATGAGTCCATCCTAGGTCTGTTCAAAAGGAATACGTGGAGGTGATGGGCCTTCAACAGCTGGAGGGGATGATGATTCTGAAAGGCTGTGGATGGGGGAAGCAATGAGCCTCAAGAGAAGTCACTCACATTGAGGGACTAGTATTGGGGAGTCTCTGAAGAACTCACAAAAGCACCCCATAAGTGTCATCTTTAGACATGCGACTAGAGGGCAGCTTAAGGCAATACCCACCAAGTGAGATCTTTCTTCCTCCCTCTTACTCCCTTTGTTCTCCCTGACGTGCTTATTCAATCCCTGGAGAGTCAGTAAGAGCAGCTGGCAAGTGAGAAAGGGGATGAACTTTTCTGCAGCAAGTACTGGCTTTTAGCCAAGCATCCCATAAACATTTCTAGGGCAGTGAGTTGAAACCAGGCTCTGGTTGGGTATTTGGGGTGGGGTTATGAGAAAGTGAAATGGATGTGAGTTCAGGAGAGCTCTCGCCATGTAGAAGTTCACACTCCAGTGTAAGAGGCTGGCATATGAAAGATAATTTAAAAATGGTGGGATGCATATAATAATAAAGACTAATCTTCATTGAGCACCTATGTGCTGAGGATCCTTTGCCTGAAGGATCTCACTTAATTTCCATAAAACCCTGTGATATGGGTGTTGTTAGGCCCATGTTACAAATGAAGAAATTGGAGCTCAAAGAAGTAAAGTGGAGGACTTCCCTGGTGGCACAGTGGTTGAGAATCTGCCTGCCAGTACAGGGGACACAGGTTCGATCCCTGGTCCAGGAAGATCCCACATGCCATGGAGAAACTAAGCCCATGTACCACAACTACTGAGCCTATACTCATCTGTGAGCCACAACTACTGAGCCCGCGTGCACCACAAATACTGAAGCCCACGTACCTAGGGCCCGTGCTCCACAACAAGAGAAGCCACTGCAGTGAGAAGCTCATGCACTGCAACGAAGAGTAGCCCCCACTCGCCGCAACTAGAGAAAGCCTGCACGCAGCAGTGACGACCCGATGCAGCCAATTAAAAAAAAAAAAGTAAAGTGGATTTGAACTTGGTCCTTTCTGATTCCAAACCCATGCTCTTCACCACTCTGCTACTGAATGGTACAAGGAGAAGTTAACCACAGGGGATGGGATGTGGAAAATGGGGGTTTGAGGGGATCTGCTGAAAAAAGAAAAGTATATTTCAGGAAAATGAATCAGTGGTGTCAAAGGCTGTATATTTGTGTGGATGCAAGACTTTGTTTATATAGCTGTTAATTAGCATTTGTGGAGAACCAACCATGTTCCAGACACTTTACATGTATTTAATCCTTACAGCTTTCTATATATTCTTTAAAAAATTAATTTTTCTTGGAGTATAGTTGCTTTACAATGTTGCGTTAGTTTCTGCTGTATAGCAACAGCTTTCTATATACTCTTATCTGCATTTTTATAAAGGAGGGGCCTGAGGCTCAAGGAGGAGTGGCCCAGAGACCCACAGGCAGTAAAAGGGAGAAGGCAGAACTAGAACCCAGGTCTGTCTCATTCCCCAAAGGTTATTCTTTCCACTACACCAGTCTTATAGCTGGAAATTAACACCAGTGAGATCTGATCCCTGCTCCTGACCTGTCAATATACTGACGCTCCCAGCTACAGTGACTGGCTCAGAGGTGGGCACATGGCCTAAGCTAGTCCAATCAGGGTGAGTTCCGATGCTTGAAGCTGAGCTTCTGGAAAGAGGTTTCATTCTTGCCTGCCTTGAACATGGGGGGAGGGCTGGGGAGGGGGAGCTGAAGCTGTGGTTGAGAAGATGAGGATGGTTCTGTGGAGTGGTCTTGAATTGCAGGGTCAGGGCTGCAGATGTGGTGGGCAGGGGAACCAGTGTGCCCAGCACATGTTAAGAGTGGTGAGAAATAAGATGGTGTCTGCCGTATCAGTAAACCAAGGATGCCACAGCCATCAGTGATCGCAGCCATCCCCAACAGCGAGCCCTGAGGGAACTCAGGACAGAAACAAGGAATGCCCACCATCTAGCAGTCATCAGACTGCAGCCACCCCCAAAGGTGCAGCTTGAGGAAACTCAGGATGAGAAAACATAGGCTACTGGCCCCAGATAGCTGAGGTGTATGTCACAGGAAGGATTTCAGTGAGTCCAGCCTCTTGCATCTTCCCATACACAGAAAGACACTACATTCCTTAACTTGAGATATCTGGTTTTCTTTAATTAACAATAATCTTGTGACGTTCTGACTACCTGCCCCTTGTCGCAAAAACTTCTATATATCCTTGATCCCCGCCTCGTCTCCTCAGAGCGGTTTTCTCAGAGCTGAGATGCTATCTGCTGGGCTTGAAGGCCTAAGAATGTCCGCCGAATAAGACATAACTCTCAACTTTTAGGTTGTGCATTGTTTTGAGTTGACAGTTGGGAGGGGGGCAGAATCCCCAGCCCTCACTTGGCATCTGGCAGCCAGCCCCTGATTGAACCCAGCAGGCAGAGCTCGTTTGCTGGGGAGACCGCGTTATAAATGAAACCGGAGAGAATCAGGCACTACTTGTACTTTCACTAATAACCACCCGCCAGACTTGTGGACACAGTGTGTCCCAGGTGGGTCATCAGACAACTGTATTTCATGTCACAGTAATAAATAGGAGACTGAGAGGCAGTACAAACAAACAAACAACAAAACAGTTTGGGCCTCTCTGGGGGATGGCGCAGTGCCTGTCCCTCTGAATAATGACGTGTTCTTTCAGTACTTCCAGCATGCTGGCTCGCTCCAGCCTCTGGCTTTAGCCCACCCGCTTTCCTCTGCCTGACATGCTCTTCCTGCATCTCTTCAACCTGGCCACCTCATCATCCAGGTAGCAGCATAAATACCACTTTTTTCAGAGGACTCCCTATGAAACAGGAGGGAAAGGGGCAGGGCATAAGCTTTAAAAGAATGACATAGCCGTTGAGGATATGACATAAACTGGTTACAACCAACTTGGTCCAAGATGGCAGAAGATTCAGCTTCCAGTGGACCCTGAGCCTCATTATATGCTCATTGTAATACATTTGCATGTGCAAAACGACACACCCACAGGTGCCATGATGTTCTGAGGCGGAGGGTCAAAGGCCAAAACATTGGCAGAGGCCCAATTCCTGGAAAACTCCACCCCTTCTCCAAAATACTTGGCATAATCCTCCCACTCTTTAGCCGATGAAATTACCCAGCCCATAAAAACCACCGCCCCATATTTTGGGGCCTCTGGCCTTCTGAGATGGCCCACACTCTTGTCTGTGCGGTGTGTTTCTCCCAAAGCCAGTTTCATCTTTCCAGACGGCCCACGTTCTGTCCATGGAATGTGTATCTCTAAATAAATGCACTTCTTACCTACCACTTTGTCTCTCACTGAATCCTTTCTGCGATGAGACATAAAGAACCCGAGCTTCATTAAGTCCTGAGACCAGGTGTGGGATCGCAATTAAAAGACCCTGGGTTCGCCTGCTGCAGCTACGGAAGCCCCCGCACCTAGAGCCCGCACTCTGCAACAAGAGAGGCCACCGCGATGAGAAGCCCGCACATCGCAACAAAGAGTAGCCCCCTCTCGCCACAACTAGAGAAAGCCCGCGTGCAGCAACAAAGACCCCCCCACCCTGCAAAAAAAAAAAAAAAAAAGACTGTGAGTTCAAGTCTCAATCTTGGACTCTGGTTTTGGCCAGGTTCGAGTCCCAATCTGAGTTGTGCGGTTTCACCTGGACCTCCCCGCTCCTTCCCCCGAGGCAGGTGGCAGGGCAGAGGTCTGCCTACCCTGTATCCAGAAGAAGAAAGCGCAGACAGGCCACTGGGAAAGCCGCTTGGCTGCAGAAACCAGGCTGCCTAATCCGGCCGGACAAACCTGGAGCCCGGTCGAGTTTCACTTGCTGACAGGGTGCCTCGTGCAGCGGCCTGGCACGGCCTGCAGACCAGAGCCCGTAGTGTGAAACGGCTGCCCCGACACCTCAGCTCGGCGGCCGGCGAGCCGCGTGCAGAAGCGCTGCACACGACACTGCAATTCAAGATGGCGGCAGTGGGTGGTGCGCAGAGATGCTGAGCCCGGCGCTGTGATCTGCGGGCCGAGAGCAGCACAGCTGCCCCAACCCCGCAGGTGGACTCTGCTGCCCTCCCCACTGACAAGAACCATATAAAGCCGCCCTGCTGATTTGGGGGAAGAGCAGGTTCACTCTAAAGCATGAACTCGTGCCTCTCCATGCTTTGATCAAAGAACAGACCTTTCCTTTCCTTCTGAAAAAGAAAAAAAAAAAAAACCCAAAAACAAAACAGCTTCCCTCGAGGTCTCTCCTCTCTCCCCAGTGCCTACCACAGTGCCTGACCCATGCTCCTCTCCTGAGTATGCCTGGAGGGCACGGATTGTGTCTGATTCATCCCTGGACCGGCTCTGTCCAGGGCTGGCTTCATGAACTTGTGACTGTGGCAATCACACAGGGTACCTTGTGCAGAAGGTCACTGCGCATGGGGTTTAATGCTCCATGGTCACCATCCTGAAATTCTTAATGATTGTATCATTGAAGTTGTGTTTTATAAGTGAAGTGTGATGGGACAACAGAGCGTGCACTGGGGACTTGGAGCCTCAGCTCACGTGCAGTCCCACCTTCCATCACTTCCCCAGGATGGGTCCTCAGACACTGATTTCTTCTCTCCTGGTGCCCAGGACCCTCCAGGACACTGCTTGGCCTCCCCCTCGCACCACTGCACCAGCAGGGGGCCTGAGCCAGGCACTTGGAGGGCCAGGGATGCACACTTGGTGGCATCTTGCAGCAGGCGTGGTGCCCACCATGGGTTAAACACAGCAGTGGTCTGGTGGGTGGCCAGCCAGAGGCCGTATGGCAAGGAGGTCAAGCCTGATCCAGGTTCCCAGTACGTGTTAGCAGGGAGGTTTAAATATTCTGGAGGATCTCCAGTCTGTGATGGGTTGGACCTGATGCCTGGATCCACTGCTCCAGACCCTACCCTGGCCAGGGCACGTGGTGTAGGGCCTGTGACTAGCAGAGGGGGAAAACTAGCCTTCATCAGACCCAAATAAGAATGCCTGTGCCATGTTGCAGCGGTGGTCCCTGGGCACCTGTTAGTGTCTGTGCTCTCCCCGCTAGTATCCCTGAATCCTGGAGTGCTGCTGCCGCTGGCTCTGTGCCTGGGGGGAGGGGAGAGAGGGGGTGTCTCAGAATCCTCTTCCTCCTTTCAACTTTCCTGTGTCTGGCATGTTTATCTCTGTGGCTGACTTCAAGCACCCTCCTGGGATGAGCTACGTAATACAATTGTGTAATTTCAGTGATTTTGTTTATGAATTAAATGCCCTGGTGTTTACATTTAAAACTGGAATCACACAATATAAAGACAGTAAATTCATGCTAATAATTTAAAGTTTGTATTTTTCTTTACTTAAAATGACACCAAATAACGAATGAAAAGCACCATAAATCAGGAAAGAGACCATGAAAGAAAGAAGAAACTTTCTATGTACATTTCTTTAATGGCCCTTTTTTCCTACTCTTTGGACTAAGGAGCTCTGAATTTTCATTTTGCACTGGCCCCGCCCCAGCTCATGTTTGTTGAATGAAAGGCTAACTAAATAAATATTTTTATTAAAAAGTGGAACATAGTCATTATTGTCTATTTCCTAACAATGCTGTATGTACTCAGGACTGCTGGCATGAAATACAAGAATATCTGAATCATACACTTATTCTTGAATCTTATATGCCTATTGTAGATTTATTTGCCATCTGTCTTCAAAGTCATCACATTTTGTCAGCATTGATGTTCTAGTCTCACTTCAGATCCGGTGCTGGTTCTGCTGGAGTAGCTTATATCAAACTAATCCTTCCACAGACAGCAATTATAAACTCTGGACAACATTTTAAAACAACCATTTAGAGATGCCAGAGAGCAGACAAAAGCAGACAGAAACAAGAAAGACTTCAACCCATGAAAACAGTAAACATACTGACACACACACAAAACACATGCAAACATGCACACACACATTAAACAGAGGGACAGAATCTCTCTGTGAGGAAGACACTTGTCCATCTTGTTGATGGTGCATAGTAGACGATCAATATATTTTTGCTCTCAAATGAATGTTTTGTTGGTGTACATCTTTTTTCTTTAAGATGTACATAATCTGCCTCACACTTTTTAGTTGTACCATTCAATGAATTTCTATATACAGTTGTATTACCTCCACTACAATCAAGATAGAGAGAATTTCCATCACCACCGAAAGTTCCTTCTTGTTCCTTTGCAGTCATCCCCAGCCCCAACCCCTCCACAACGATTGACCTGATTTCTGTCATTATAGCTTGGTTTCTCAGAATGCTGTATAAATGGAATCATACTGAATGTAGCCTTTTGTGTTCAGCTTCTTTCATTTGCGTTAATGTTTTTGAGATTCATTCATGTTGTTGCACGTATGCGTTTCTAAATCATTCCTAGTATGGCTAAGTCATATTCCACTGTGTCTCGGTGTGTGGACATTTGTGTTGTGCTCAGGTTGGGGCTCCTATGAAGAAAGCGGCTACAAGTATTTGCATGTGGGTCTTTGTGTGGATGTGTTTGATTTCTCTTGCGTAAATAGCTAGGAGTGGGATAGATGAGTCACATGGGTAAGTATATGTTTAATTTCCTAAGAAACTGCCAAACTGTTTTCCAAAGTGGCTCTATCAACAATGTAACATCCTCAGTCAGCACTGGTGTTGTCAGCATTTAAAGAAATGCTTAGCCGTTCTAATAGATGTGTAGTGTTATCCCATTGGTTTTAATGTGCATTTTACCTAATGACTTTTCACATCCTTATTTGCTATCCACTTTTTTTGGTTAAGTATGTGTTCAAATCTTTTTCCCATTTAAAAAATCAGGTTATTTTCTTATTATATTGAGCTGAGGGAGTACTTTATATATTTAGGATAAAGTGTTTTATCAAATATGTGTTTTGCAAATGTTTCCTCCAATCTGTAACTTGTCTTTTCATTCTCCTAATAATGTCTCTTGAAGAGCAGAATTGAAAACTATGGCAAAGCCCAATTTACCTATTTTTTTTCTTTCATAGTTTGTGTTTTTTGTGTCCTAAGAAATCATTGCCTAAACCAAAGTCACCAAGATTGTTCTCCAGTGTTTTTTTCTAGGAGTTTTATGGTTTTCAGTTTTGTGCATGTAGGTCCATGATCAATTTCAAGTGGTTTTTTTTTTTATGTATATGTCGTGAGATAGGGGTTTAAGTTTATTGTTTTGTATATCCAATTGTTTCAATATCATTTATTGAAAAACTTCTTTCTCCATGGAATTACTTTTACACCTTTGTTGAAAATAACTTGGCCATATACCTGTGGATTTATTTCTGCTAAACCATTAGGCTCTGGACTTCTGGACTATCTCTTCTTTCCATTTATCTATGGGTCTATCCTTTCATTAGGATCACAGTCTCGATTACTATAGCTTTATAATGAGTCTTGAAATTGGGTAACACAAATCCTCCAAACTTTTTCTCCTTTTTCAAAATTGTTTTGGCTATTATAATTCATTTGCCTTTCCATATAAATCTTACAATCAGCCTCTCAATTTTTACCAAAAAAAGTCTTATTTGCATTTTATTTGATACTGTGTTGAACCTGTAGATCAATTCAAAGAGATCTGTGATCTTAACTATATTGAGTACTGAGTTTTCTAATCTATGAACATAGTATATCTCTTTATTTGTGGCTTCTTTGATGTCTTTTAATGCTTTATAGTTTGATAGTTTTCAGCATATAGACCTCGTGCGTATTTTGTCAGATTTATCTGTATTTCATGGTTTTTGATGCTGTTGCAAATTTTACTTTTTTAAAAATTTCAAATCCCAATTGCCAAAATATAGAAGCTAAACTGACTTTAATGTGTTGACTTTGGATCCTGTGACCTTGCTAAATTTACCTACTAGTTCAAGTTGCTTTTTCATAGATTCTTTGGGATTTTCCACAGAGATTACCTCTCTGCAAATAGGTACAGTTGAACCCTTATGATAGTCCTGTAGACTCATCCTTCTGAGGATATGAAGTGTAGCTGATGAGAGTATGGCTTTACCATCAAACCAACATGGCTTGGATTCTGGTCCCTTGACTTCCCAGCTGTGTGACTAGGCAAGTTATTTAACCTCGCTGAGCTTCCATTCCATCATTGTAAAATGGGAGAAAACAAGTTTCATATAAGATTATCATTAGATAATCAGTTCTCGGGAGCAGGATTGTAGGTTAAAAGGCAGCTACAACTTTAAGGCTTTTGGTATACATTACCAAAATGTTTTCTAGAACTGGTATGCTGCTGTCTACCAACTCCAGCAAAATTTTCCATTTACAATTTTGTGTGCTTTAAGAGACTTGGAGAAAGCCAACAGAAATTTGACCTCTCTTACAATAGTTATTTTTACCCTCTTTGTTCAGAACTGTTGTCCAATTGAACTTTTATATTTCCTGTCTATTGTTTCAGGCTCATGGACTGCCTTCACTATTAGTTTGTATATATTATTCTTTTGATTTAGGAAGTGTTTTTCTTTTCAAACTAGAAACTGGATAACCACAACAGCAACAAGAATTGACCTTTATGGAATATTTCCTATGTGACAGCAACTGTGCTTCACAGGTATTAACTAATCCCCAAGACAAGTCCAGGAGATCTGTTTTATCCCTATTGTGTAGGTGAGAAATGAGGTGAGAAGTTAGGTGACTTGCCCAAGGGCCCAGTTAGGCAGCAGCAGAGCTGGCGATTTTGCCCTGGGCAGATGGCTCTGAAGTGTACACGTCCTCTCATTCAGTAAACCTAAGGTCTGGGCAAACTGGTCAGGGATCTGGACCAATTCCTGCCCTTGTGAGCTGAGCACCCTTGAGCTAATGTCTTAACCTCTCTGATCGAGTTAGCCAACTGCCCACAGAACTTTTGTTGAGTCTTCTGTGTCAGGCTCTTCAAGCTCTCTGTTAGGTTCTTTATTTATTTATTTTTTAATTTTTTTTTTGGCCATGCCACATGGCATGTGGGATCTTAGTTCCCCGAGCGGGGATCGAACCCATGTCCCATGCATTGGAAGGGCAGGGTCTTAACCACTGGACCGCCAGAGAAGTCCCTCTCTGTTAGGTTCTGAGCCTCAGTTTTCTCATCTATAAAATGGGCCAAAGGATCATATCTATGGCACCTGTCTTTGTGAAGACTGGATAAGATTCTGGGAACACAGAAGTTGATAAGGACCTCAATGAGGGCTGCATTCCCAGCACTTTCTGCCCATGCTTGGAGGTCTTCAAGGCACCATCAGGCTCCCTGACCTCGGTCTATGACTGGCTTGTGTCTCCACCTTGCTCCTAGAAAGTCTCAAAATACCAACTCGGTCCCTCCAATTTCCAACACGGGAGGGGAGATAAGAAAAGGGGTGTACATTTCTTTTCCTTGTCCTGGAGCTGAGAGGGAAGGCAGGCTCACATCAAGCACGAGGCTGGAGAGCCAGGAGAACCCAGTTTGTACCCCTTCCCACCTTTCCCTTCTTAGCCATGGCCTTCTCCGAGACTGCCTTTCTCTGAACCTTAGTTTCCTCCGCTGCAAGCTGGGAGCATCATCCTGACGCTCGCACCAGGGCTGAGTGAGTGAAATGAGACAACGTGTGGGAATGCTCACTGTAAATAAGGTTCAGTGTGGTTTTATGGATGGGTCTGCTTTGTGTCGCAGGGGCTGGTGTGGTCAAAAACCAATGGGCTCCATGTTGGATTGGCCATGAGCTCTATTCCTCACAACCTGGGACCTTGGGTTTCCTCTTCTGTAGAAGGGGGATAATGCTGGGGTTGTATGGCTCTCTACCTTCTGTGCATATAGTAGGACTGTGCTCACTGGCCTCCCTGTGGTTGGGTGGCGCCCCATGACTAGTTGTGGTCAATGAGCTGTGAGCAGAAGTGACATGTCACTTTCAGGCTAAAACATTTAATTGCTTGACTGTAATCTTCCCTTTTCGTGTCTTTGCAAACCTGCACATAGATAGGGCCTCCCTCAATCTGGGTCACCGAGTGAAGATAGCAGAGAACAGGGCCCCCTTGCTGACATATGTCTCATAAGCAAAAACAAATGCTTTTTGATTTCAGCCATTAAAATTGCAGGGGGCGATTGCCATATATACATTACTAATAAGAAAAAAAATAGCAAATTGTACACTTTAAATATATGCAGTTTATTGTATGTCAATTGTATCTCAATAAAAGTTCTTAAAGAAAAAAAAATTGCAGGGGGCTATTTGTTACCACAGCATAATCTTGCCTCTTCTCCCTGATACAAATCTCTCCTTCCTGAGGTGGTTGTGAAAATCCAATGTGAAGGTGTGTGTAACACTCCTGGTACTGGACCTGGCAGGTAGTAAGTGCTCACTGAATGGTGGCTATCATGATGATTATGGTAAGAATATAACAAGAAACAGTTGGATACAAATCACAGCTTTGCGCTTAGCCATCTGGGTGACCTTGGACAAGCAATATAACTCTAAAATGGGGGTGATAAAGCCTCCCATTTGGGAGCGGCTCTTCCTATGAGGATTCCAAGAGGTGATGAGAGGAAGCGTTGCACTGTGGTTTTAGAGCAGTTGGGTGCCTACAATCAAATCGTACTGGTACTATTATTAGCTGCTGTGTGACCTTGAGCAAGTCACTTAACCTCTTTGCACCTCTGTTTCCTTATCTATAAAATAGGCATAATAGATGGGATTAAATAGGTTAATATATGCAGATGTGGAGAAGATTGCAGTAAGCACTCCATATACTTGAGCTTTTTTGGTTTTTATCCATCAGGCAGTATAGAATAGTGGTGGGAGCCTTGGTGTGGATTCCAGCCCTGTGTCTCATCAGCTGTGTGACCTCGGGGCTTTCAAATGACTTCTCTAAGTCTCCATTTCCTCGTTCACTAATCAAAGTTAACACCATCTGTCCTTAGACGTCTTGCGAGGATTAATTGAGATAACATCGCAAATGCCTATTGCAGGGTCTGGCCCTCGGCGAGTACTCAGTCAAGGCCAGCTATGATGACTAAGACATGAATAAACACCCAACATATAGCAAGTGCTCCCTCAGTGTTTGCGCCTCTGCTGGCCCTCATCTGATGCCGTCCTTCCTTTGCTTCCCCATTGGTACCATATCCAGAGTTGGGGTACTCTCCCCAGGACCAGGACTAGGGGGAGGCAAGTGAGGTACAGAGGGCTTGCGCTCCCCACTTCACAGAGGGGAAAAGTGAGGCCCAGCCAGGCAAAGGGATAGCCCCCTGATCCAGGTGTGGTTTGTAACCACACGGAGGCTGGACTTCATTCTGACCCCTACATGCCCCCACCCCAGTTGGAGAGGCCACAGTCCTGCTGGCGCCAGGGGTGGGGGACTCGCTGCTGCCCGCCTGTGCTTTGTGGCGGGGTGGTGAGCGCAGCAGCTGGGCTCCGTGGGCCAGGTGGCTGAGGGCCGGGCCTCTCCCCTGGGCATTGGCAGCCACTCTGGTTACCCTCTTGGATTTCCTCACTCCAGGGCCCCGCACTGGGTGGGCGTTTGGGGGCTGGTGAAGCACTCCCAGTCTTCACAGCACTCTGCTGCTCCCAGGCCCAGGGGCGCCGCCTGAGCTGGAGGGCCCCAACCAGCCACATGGAGAGAGCAGGTCCCCAGAGAACCTGTCCTCAGAGGCCGCGTGGGGGTTGCGAGATCCTGTCCCAGAGGCATGAACTGAAGGTCAGGAGCTGCCAGCAGCCACAAGGTAGGGAAGGCCTCCTGGCCCAGAGAGCCCTCCCCAGCACACACACCTGCGGGATTAGGGCGGGGACTCTTTGGGGGCCATGAAAGGGACCACCTGTTTCTCTACCTGTATCCAGAAATGCACAAAGATGGAGCCTTGACTCAGGCCTGAAGCCTCAGAGCAGAGTTCAGAGCAGCCCAGCTCAGAGGAGCAGAGCTGCAAACTCAGGGCTTGTGGGTCTGAGCGGGAAGATGAGAAATGCTGAGAAGGAAGAGGCTAGAGGGTATTGGGACATTCAAATCCTCTTTTTAAAAATAGGTGCAGCAAACCAGATTCGTATTCCATGACCAAAATGTACTGAGCACAGTATTAGTCTTCTCAGGCTCCCGTAACAGAATGCCACAGGCTGGGTGGCTTAAACAACAGAAAAGGATTTCACCCAGTCCTGGAGGCTGGAAGTCCCAGATGGAGGTCCAGCAAGGTGCGTGTCTGATAAGAGCTCTCCTCCTGGCTGCAGACAGCCACCTTCTCACTGTGCCCTCATGTGGACTCTCATGTCTGTTTTTATAAGGACAACAATCCTATCTGATCAGGGCTCCACTCTTATGACTTCATGTAACCTTAATTACTTCCATAAAGGCCCCATGTCTCCAAATACAGTCATACTGGGGGTTAGGCCTTCAACATAAGAATTTGAAGGAACATTCAGTCTATAACAAGCACCTACTGTGTGCCAGCAACATGGCTTACAAAGTTCTTGTTCCTGTGGGGGTGTGTGCACATGTGTCTACAAATGTAGATGGTTATCAGGGATATATAAGCACAGGGTCCATGGCTAACTGTGTCACTGTGACCTGGGTCCCTGGTTTGCAGTGCCTATGTAGAGTGGTAACAGTGCAAGCTTTGGAGCAGAAGGACCTGGGCTCACATCCTGAGTCTGCCACTTACAAACTGCGTGTCCTCGGGCAAGTGAATTTACCTCTTTGACCTCAGGTTCCTTATAGGTGAAACAGAAATAATAATACCTGCTGCAGACAGCTGTTAAAATGACTGAGAATGAGGATGTGAAGTACTCAGTACAGGCTTTGGAGTGTGGATATGAGAAATATGAGGTGATGGCTATCATTACTGCGCGTGAGCAAGGAGATCTCCTCCCATGAGGTGAAGGCTTTGAGTTGGAGGTCATCTAACCCGTGAGGTCAGATGCTGGAAGATCTTAGTCACGGAGAGGTGTCTATCAGGGAGAATAGGTACTATTTGGGGTTTTTTTTTTTTTTAAAGAACTTTTATTGAGGTATAATTGACATATAATAAACTGCATATATTTAAAGTGTACAATTTGATATTTTTTTCTTATTAGTAATGTGTATATGGCAATCCCAATCTCCCAATTCATTTCACCCCAACACCTGCCAACTTTCCCCACTTGGTGTCCATATGTTTGTTCTCTACATCTGTGCCTCTATTTCTGCCTTGCAGACAGGTTGTTCTGTACCATTTTTCTAGACTCTGCATAGATTAGTTAATATATGATATTTATTTTTCTCTTTCTGACTTACTTCACTCTGTATGACAGTCTCTAGGTCCATCCATGTTTCTACAAATATCCCAATTTTGTTCCTTTTTACGGCTAATATTCCACTGCATATATGTACCACATCTTCTTTATCCATTCATCTGTTGATGGACATACTATTTTTTTAAAAAATGAGTTTTATTTATTTATTTATTGCCTGTGTTGTGTCTTCGTTGCTGCACATGGGCTTTCTCTAGTTGCAGAGAGCAGGGGCTACTCTTTGTTGTGGCATGGGGGCTCTCATTGCCGTGGCTTCTCTTGTTGCAGAGCATGGGCTCTAGGCACATGGGCTTCAGTAGTTTCGACAGACGGGCTCAATAGGTGTGGCTCACAGGCTCCACAGCACAGGCTTAATAGTTGTGGAGGACGGGCTTAGTTGCTCCACAGCATGTGGGATCTTCCTGGAGCAGGGCTCGAACCCGTGTTCCCCGCATTGGCAGGCGGATTCTTAACCACTGAGCCACGAAGGAAGTCCCATGGACATACTATTCAGGTTTGATAAATACTGCCCTTCTGTGATGCACATCGTGCATGCATCCATCCATTCATTATATCTTCACTGAATTTACCTACTACCCTCCCAAAGTCACCAAAATCAGCTGAGACCTTGTTTGCCTTGCAACCTCCACCTTGACACGCTGAGTGGCTCAGATTGTTCAGGGACTGGGCTGGGGGCAGGTGGGGGCTGAGAGGTCCTTTTGATGCAGGTGGTCGCCCACCAGACGCAAGCAGACGGAGCCCACTCCAGCCCATAGCACTGGTCTGGGTACGCTGCAGGCTCAGACTGCATCCTCCTGATGGGAAGACTCAACCATGCATGTGGCAGGGCCAGCACACTGGTGCCCTGGGTGGGAGATGACTTGGCATTGCCCTCAAACCTAAACTCCTTAAATACTCTTTCATTGCATGAGCTGAGTGTGCTCCCTGCACAGTGAAAGGCAGGGCCCCTCTGGTGGCGGCCACAGCTGCTCCTGTACTGTGGCTGGCAGTTGGGCTCTGGCCTCCAAACAAGCCCCGTTGTTCACCTGGTAACTCCCCACCCTGGTGGAAAGTCTCTGTGTATGTACAGAAGCTCTCGCCTTGAGAGGTGAGACTAGGGTTGGGTCGAACCTCCACCCAGAGAAGCTTGTAGAAGAACCCCTCCTAACCTTTCCAGTCCCTGCCTGAGTTAAGGGGTGCACCCCAGGGTCCCCATCTCATCACACGCTAGGCTTGCCCCAGTAGCGCTTAGAAATCAGTGCCTCAGGCCCCTGCTCCCCCCCAGCCTCCCCCCACCCAGGGCCCCTAAGCCAATGACAGGAGCGTTCACAGAACAGCCTGAGTTTGGGCTCCATGGGCCCTCAGGTTGCTTTCCTCTTGGCCTCTCTGAAGTTCTCACCATCCACTCTCTGCCCATTCCTGGGCTCTTCAGGGAGATTCAGGGATAAACCAGGCTTGGGCCCCAGCCCTACGGAAAACAAAGCTTGGTGTAGAGACCATTAGCACACACTGAGATTTCCCTGTGGCTCAGTTTCTTTACCTGTAAAATGGGGATGAGCATGAAAGCGCCTACCTCAGAGAGCTGTGCTGAGGATTAAATGAGTTAATACCTGTACAGGGTGTAGGCACGTAGGACCCGCAACCACCATTAGTTCTGCACACTGACTGGTGGAGGAAGCTGGGAAACAAGTGTCACACGCAATGAGCGGGGGCTCCTGGGCCGCCCAGGAGCCAGCAGTGGAGCAGGAGGGGTGGGGCCACATTGTAAATCTGTTGGCTGTATTTTCATGTTTGATTTGGCAAGTCCCCAGCTAAAGTGCTGAGGGAATTGAGGGATTGACACGATATATAATGGTTAGAGTTCAGTCATTTCAGCAAGAGCTGAGGGTTTGGGTGAGACAGATTCATCCTTCTAACAAGTACGTACTGAGCACCTACTGTGTACCAGGCACTGATGTCAGCACTGGGGATACAGCAGTGAACAGAATGCCCGCTCCCAATGAACTTACATCCTAGTGGAGAAGCAGAGTATAAACCAATACACCAATAAATATATCACAGGTGGTGATGAGGGTCAAAAAAAAAAAAAAAAAAAGCAGAGTAAGGGGCCAGAGAGGGATGGGGGCTGGATGTGCGGGGAGCTTTGTTTATACAGGGAGGTACAGGAAGGCCTCCCTTTAATGGCTTGATCAGAGGCCTGAGTTGATGTAAAGGAGTGAACCATGAGGGTATTTGGAAGAAGAACATTCTGGGCAGAAGGAACAGCCAGTGCAAAAGCCCTGAGGTGGGACTGGGCTTGGCATTTACATGCACAGCAAGGAGGCCAATGTGGTTTGAGCAGAGTGAGTGAGGGGAAGGGTGGGAGCATTTGAGATCAGAGAATTGTAGGATCCAGATCACAGAGGGCCTGGTGGGCTGTTGAAAGGATGTGGTTTTTACACTGAGAAGGGGAGCTCCTGGGAGTAGAGGGGGGAGCAGAGTTACATTTAACATGACCCAAATTACATTTAAAAATGATCCTGTCATCAGCTGAAAAATGCCTCCCCCCCAAGATGTCCACATCCTAATCCTCAAACCTACGAATATGTTGCTTTATGTGGCAAAAGGGACTTTGCAGATGTGATTAAGATTAAAAGTCCTTGATGGGGAGAGGAGCCTGGATTATTCAGGTGGGCCCACTGACGTCATCACAATTGTCCTTATAAAAGGGAGGCAGAAAGAGATACTGCTCCATAAGAGGAGGAAGAACTGTGACAACAGAAGCAAGAGATTAGGGTGATGGGGGCCAAAAATGCAGAATCCAGAAGCTAGGGAAGGCAAGAAACAGATTCTCCCTGAAGCCTCCAGAAAAAACTAGCCTGCTGACATCTTGATTTTAGCACAATGAAACCGACCTTGGCTTTCTGAAATTGTAAGAGAATAAATCTGTGCTGTTTTAAGCCATCAAGTTTGTGGTCATTTGTTATAGTGGCAGCAGGAAGCTGATACAGACCGCTTGTGCTCCTCTGCAGAGAATAAGCTAAAGGTGTCGGGAGGAAGCAGAAAGATTGGTCAGGAGGCTTTCTGGATCATCTCCCAGAAAGACAGTGGGGGCCTGAGCCAGGGTGTTGGATATGAAGAGAAGGTGAAAAATGGCTGGATTCTGGATACATTTTGGAGGAAGAGCTGGAGTGAATTAGATACGGGATGGAAGAGAAAAATCCAGGATCGTCTCAAGATCTTTGGCCCTAGGGACTGGGAGGCTGTTTACTGAAATGGGGAAGGGTGTGGGAGGAGCAGGTTTGGTGGGGGTGGGGGTGAAGTAGAGAGTTCAGCCTGGTATATATCTATCAAATGTAAGCTGCTTATTGAACAACCAAGTAGGAAGGTCCAGGAGACCATTGGATATATGTGTCCATTTCAGAGGAGAAGTCCAGGCTAGAGATACGATGTGGGGGTCCCCAATCCAAGTCCTTCCTGTCTTCCTGGGACAAGAGTGCTCTTTCCCCCCGGGGAGAGCTTTGGATAGTTGTCCTAAAGAGCTGTGTCCATCGAGTGACTGGCCTGCTCCGGGGCCGTGCTGGGCTCTTCACTCCCCCATGCCTTTGAGGCCCCATCATCACAACCTCCATTCTGCAGATGGGGACGAGAAGGCTCAGCAAAGGGAAGGGAGCTGCCCAAGGTCATCAGGGAGGAAGAGGCAGAGCTGGGATTTGAACCTGGTCTTCAGGGATACCAGAGAACCTTTAAGGGTTAAGCTGGAGGCTGGCCGGGGAAATTCCGGCCCCCTGCAGCCTAGGAAGTTGGGTGTCATTATTTCCAAACCATTCTGCCGACATGATGCCCCTTCCACATGGAGTCAGGCTCGAAGTGGTTGCCAGGAACCACCACGTAGGGGATAGAGATCACACGGCCAGGAAACCTTGAACTTGCTCAAGGTCTGAAATTTCGAAACCTTTTGCCTTAGGCATCCCGAAGCCTGATCACTCTGGGGAAGCTGAGGCAGCACATCCACTTGCTTTTTGAAAACTGGGCCAGGGTCAGCTACCTCTCCACCTCCCTCCTCGCACTTAATGCACAGTCCCTTACCCACAGCAGGTGAGGGGCTCTGGGCTACTGTGCTGACTGCAAACTGGGAAGGGGAGCTGGTGCCCCAGTCTCTCTCTTCTTTGTCCTCTGGTACCTTCACTCTCTGAGCCTTGCTGGTTGGGGCTGCTGCACCGCCTGGTCCTGTGAAGCCCTCACGCCTGAGCGAGGTAAGGCAACAAAGTGTGTTTATGGCTACAGAGAGGGCATGGGGGGTGGGGAGGATGTGCGATGAGACCTCCTCTGTCTGGATCCTGTGTCTGGAGCAGATAGATGCCTGAACTGCAGCTGTCTCCCAAGAATACCTGCCTTCTCCCCAGAGAGCTGAGCCACCGCCCAGCCTCTGCCGGCAAGAAAGACTCTATTGTTTTCCTTGCACGAGAGGAAGGTCTTTTATTGTCTGCTTGTTTGGTTAATAGGCTCTGCCTGATTGTGGGCCGTTAATAAATGCATCTGTTTGAATTTCGCCAGTATATTTGAACCCCCAAGTCTTCCTTGGTTTACCAGGAGCGAACACAGCCACCCTTTTCAGACCCAACACCCCAGCAGGACGTATGTAACATTAAACTGGAAACTGCTAGAATGCAAGTGTGCAGAGCAGGCACCTGGCACGTAGGGAGGGCCTACTGTGTGCTGGGAGAGGTGGGCAGAATCCCGTTATGGAGCCAGGCAGACCGGGATGCCAAACCTCTACCTGCTGCTGACCTGCCGGGTGATTTAGGGCAAGGGACTTGCCTTTCTGAGCCTCTGTTTCTTCAAGTGCACTGAGAACATGAATCCCTAATTCCCTGGATAGTGTGGTATGATGCATGTAGAGCAGCTGCATGGATGCCTCATTTATTCCTCATTCTGTAAGGTGGGTATTAGCCATCCCCACTGTGCAGGTGAGAACGCTGAGGCTGAAAGGTGAAGTTAATCAACAGAAGTCACACAGCTGGGGAGTTGGGAAGTTAGCCCTGCTGGGTTCCAAAGTCACTGCTAATGCTAATCTCTGCCTCAGACACAAGCAGCCCAGCTCTTTGGCCTTCATAAACCACTTTAGGGATTGGAGCCAGGTGAGTGATGTGACCTCACCCTGCCTTCTTATTGGCCTGGCTCGTGGCAGCTGGTGTGCTGGGTGAGGGGGTGCGGGCCTTCCTGTGGACCCCAGGCCTCTCCCATAGTGCAGGTTTGGGCCTGGTGGCCACTCCACCAACCGTTTCCATAGCACCTGGCTGCTCTCAGCCTGCAGGCCTCGGTTTGGATCACTCAGTTCTGCCTGACACTCAGGGCCCCGCCAGGGGCTCCTCGCCTGCCTCCCATCCTGGTGGATGTGGATTTCCTTGTATGGCCGTGACGCAGCTCATCTGAGACCCCAGGTTGACTTTGTACACCGATGTCTTTTTTTCCCCCTGTCTCCTCTAGCTTCCTGGAAGATGGCCCATTTGATTTTTATAGGCGCTGTCATTGTGATTAACCTTCATTGAATTCTGCCTGGGGCCTGACTCAGGCTTCACCCGGGGAGGAAGAGTCAAACAATTTCTCGTTTCTGCTACTCTCTTGCTGAGTGACCAACTTCCCTGATGAGATTGTGCTCTCCCGAACCTCAGTTTCCTCATCTGTGAAATGGGCATGATAATGTTTGACGACATCAATGAGATGATGTTTAACTTGGTCTTGGGAAGGATTCAAAGACATAACATACATGGGCCAAGCTCAGTGCGGAGCACACCTGTGAGTGAGCGTGACCCCCACTCACAAGGGCAGGGCCTGGGGCTGCCTTCTCTGCCGTGTCCCTGGGGCATAGATCATGTCCCAGCAGGGCTCAGTGAGCATGTGTTGAATGTTACAGCTATCTCCTGTCTCTGGGGACTTTCACTTAGAGCTTCATAAGCCCTGGAGAGATTTGTAAGAGAAGAGACAGATGGAACAGTTCACACACACAGAGATGCCTGTAAGGAGAAAAGCATTTAATTAAATCAATAGCCAAGTGTTTAAGGAGCACCATTGTTCTAAATGCAGGGCATTCCTGCCTGGGTATGGGGTGCCCAGAGAGGGGAAGGGGTGGTAAAGTTTTGATGCCTCCTGTGTGCTGGGCACTGTGGGAGGTCCTTTATGTGCCTTAACTTATTGAATCCACTCAAACATTTTTTAGAGTTAGGGTATCACCTCCATTCTCCAAATGAGGAAACTGAGGATCAGGAGGGGACGTGACTTGTTAAAGGTCACACAGCAAAGCGGAGGGAGAGCTGGGAAGCTGGCTAAAGGCCCTGGAGAGTGTGCCTTTCTGTTTCTGCCCACCCAGCCTCTGCTCCCTTCATCTGGCAATAGGACCTTCATTTTCCTTTGGGGAAATACCCTTCTGCGCATGTGACCCAGGCTCAGCTGCTCAGAGTACCTACCTTGGTGGCTGGTTCAGGAATGGGCAATGGAGACAAGCAGGGCCAGAAGGAGTTGGGGCAAGAGGTGCTCTGTCTGCTGGAGCTGGTAGGGTGGGGCCCGGGGCGCTGCTGGCCATCTTGCCCTTGGGGGGTGGGCTTCCTGAGATTGGAGCCAGCATAGACAGCAGAACCCCAAATGCAGAGAAGTCAGTTCCGGATGGCACGGCTGAGCCCCTGAGGCCAGCTCTACCCTTGGGCTTTCAGTCTTGGGAGCCAATACATGTGTGTTTCGGCTGAAGCCAGCTTGAGTTGGGTTTCTGTCACTTGCAACCCCAAACCATCTTGGCTCATATCACCTTACATGGGAGACCAGACAAGCCTCGTGAAATGACAAACCAGGAGGAGGGTGTGACTGGTGTGGCTGAGTTGGAGAAAGGGTTTCCTGGATGAGAGAGAATGTGAACTGTGCCTTGAAGGGTCCGGGGAGTTCAACCAGCCAAAATGGTGTTGGTTTGGTCTTCTGTCTTCTTTCTCCCTTTCTATCTTCATCTGCATCAGCATCTGCATCTGCATCTGCATTAGCATCTGCATCTGCATCTTCATCTCCATCTGCATCTTCATCTCCATCTCCATCTGCACCTCCATCTCCAGTCTCTTTTTCTCTTTGAGGCCGAAACTGACTTCCAGGGACAGTTGGGCAAAGGTCTTTTCCTTGACTGACTATTTTATCCACCAAGATGACACCCTGTGAGTTGACTCAAAGCTTTGGGAGAAAAAGTTACATCTTCCCTCTTGGGCAGAGCTTTCCATCTTAAGGGAGGGACCTGAGGGAATTTGAATGAGAGGACCAGGAGAGGAGTGTGATGCAGTATCAACAAGGGCTTAGAAATCAGACAGATCTGCGGTCTTGTTCCAGGATGACCATTTCTCATAGCTGGGAGAACTTGGACAATCTCTAACTCAACTTCCCTGAGCCTCTGTTTCCATGTCTGTGAAATGGGCATACAATAATGTTCATAGGGTTGTTGTGGGGATAGAGCAGGATTGGTCATTTATCTAAGAAAAAGATGTGGCAAAAAACAACGCATGGTGTCGAGCCTTGAGGGCCTCCTTGAGAGGGGAGGAACGTGCCTGGCATAGGGCAGGGCCTGGCACATGTAAGTTTGCTTTTCTATTCTTTATCCAGAATTGGCAAAGGGGTTAACTTGGGTTATAGGGATTTGAGCTGAAACAAGGGAACAGCAATTGCCTTCCTGAATCAGGGCCCTGAGGTGAAGGTTCTGAATGGTTGAGTGTGGGCTCTGCAGTCAGGCTTGAATCTTTGCTGCCTTACTTTCTAGTCCTAAAACCTTGGGTAACTTATTTAACCTTTCTGAGCCTCAGTTTCCATAAAGTGGGGCTTAAACTTGCCTCTTGGTTATTGTAAGGTAGTCGTGAACTTGAGTCTCACTTGGTAAACATTGGGTAAAAGCCAACTTATTTTTAATATTTAATCCTGACCACCATCTTTTTTGTTTTGTTTTTTTTAATGTGGACCATTTTTAAAGTCTTTATTGAATTTGTTACAAATATTGCTTCTGTTTTGTTTTGGCCGTGAGGCATGTGGGCTCTTATCTCCCCAACCAGGGATCAAACCCACACCCCCTGCATTGGAAGGCAAAGTCTTAACAACTGGACCACCAGGGAAGTCCCTGACCACCATCCTTTGAGGTAGATGTTACGCCCATTTTACTGCTGAGGAAACTGAGACTCAGAGAAGGTTCATGGCCCACGGGAATGATTTCATTTGCCAGATCTTCCCCTGAAGGATGTGAGCAGAGCGTGGCTTCCCATTCCAGGACTGCTGCTAGGATACGGGATGGTGGGCTTTGGCCAGGAGCGTCTCTAGCAAGCTAGGACCTCATCCACCTGCGGGCGCCCCCGACCTCTGCCTGCCTGGGACTGCTAGCTCTCTGAGAAGGGGCTGAGCTAAGCCTGCCTCCTTGTGACTGGGCCCCAGGATCCCCAGCTGGGAGATATGATGTGTCTTGGGAGACCCCCACCCCCAGCCATTCCTTCCCAGTGTCTCCGGCCAAGGACAGGGAGAGTGAATAACAGCTCAGAACGTATCAGCCTGTTCCAGGGCTCACACCCACGGGGGGAGAGCTCTTTCCCTGGAGCCTAGGAAATGCCAGGGAAGCATTCTTGGCCAGTAATTTCCTCCTCCACCCCTCCAGCCCTCCCTCATTCTTCAGCCACTCCCTCTCCATCCCTCGGAGTCAAGAGCAGCAGTTCTGAGTGTGGTCCCTCACCCATGGCACCCACATCACCTGGGGTCTGTCAGACATTCAAAACTCTGATCTGCACATGAAATCTACTGTATCAGTCTGCTTGGGCTGCTATCACAAAATACCACTGGGTGCTTTAAACAAGAGAGACGTATTTTCTCACATTCTGGAGGCCGGAAGTCCAAGATCAAGGTGTCAGCAGGGTTGGTTTTTCCTGAGGCCTTTCTCCTCGGCTTGAAGATGGCCACCTTCTTGCCATGTCATCACTGCAATCTTCCCTCTATGTGCATGCATGTCTCTCACTGTCTTTATCCTAATTTCCTCTTCTTAAGAGGATACCAGTCAGATTAGATTAAAAACCTCACCAGCCCTGTTTTAGCTCAATTATTTCTTTAAGGCCCTATACCCAAATACAATCACATTCTGAGGAACTGGGTGTTACAGCTTCAACATATGAATTTTGAAGGGACATAAAACATCCTATAACACCTAATGAATCGGAAACTGTGGGACAGAGAAGTCTGTGTTTTAAAGAACCCTCCGGTAGATCTGATTCATGTTCAAGTGTAGAAACCACCCAACTAGAGCTTTCAGCACCCACAAGGTGCCCTGTGCTGGTCACTTAATCAGTCAACAAATGATCTTAGCTACTGAGTGGCGGGTGCTGGGGTCACACGGAAACCAGAACCTGTCCTCAGGGAGAGTATAGGCAGTCTAGACAGGAAGATAAACACAATAATTGGTTTAAAATAGTCCAATAAATGATCATGAATAGGTTCCCTGGTGGCACAGTGGTTAAGAATCCATCTGCCAATGCAGGGCACACGGGTTCGATCCCTAGTCCGGGAAGATCCCATACGCCGTGGAGCAACTAAGCCTGTGTGCCACAGCAACTGAGCCTGTGCTCTAGAGCCCACAAGCCACAACTACTGAGCCCATGTGCTGCAACTACTGAAGACTGCATACCTAGAGCCTGTGCTCTTCAACAAGAGAAGCCACTGCAATGAGAAGCCCGCACACCACAACACAGGGTAGCCCCCACTTGTCACAACTAGAGAAAGCCCATGTACAGCAACGAAGACCCTATGCAGCCAAGAATAAATAAATAAACAAATAAACCTTAAAAAGAAATGATCACAAATAACCCTGGTGCTGTAAGGGAGAGGTGCAAGGTTCCCTGGTACAGCAAAAGCTCCTTGGAAGAAGTAAGGCTGCAGCCTGGATCTGAAGAGTGGTAGTTACCAGGCAAGGAAGCGGGTGGCCCCAGATGAGTCCTAAGCCAAGGGATGTTATAGACCCGGAGCCTCAGATGTGTCTTCAGGCACTCCAGGGAGTATGCAAAGCAATTCCTTGGGGTACAAAAAGCAAACAATAAAATTCCTATTTATTTTTTATTGTCATTTCATTCATTTAAATTATATTTGTGTATATTTTAAATGTAGTACAATATGTTGGCACAGACATACATGGGGATAATTATTAAATTAAAAAATGTATAGGGGTGTGCATGCCAACAAACTTTGGAGGCCACTGGTGTTCATATACAAAGGTGGGGGGTTGGAAAGAGCAAAGGAGGAGTGGAGCCCAAAAAAGGAGTGGGGCAGTACATGGACATAAGGCTGAAGGGGTATCTTGAAGGGCAATGGGGAGCCACTGAAGGTGTTTGAGCAGGAGAGGGGCTCAATGAGATTTGTGCCTTAAAAATGACAGTCTGGCATCTCTTGGGAGAATGATGTGAAGAAGGCAAGAGGAGCTCCAACTTACTAAGCTGAGGCCTCTGTGCTCTTGGGGTGGCAGCCTGACGAAGCGGTGGAAGGACATGTTCTGGGGGCCCACAGCCTTGTTTCAAATCCCATCTCCACTTATTAGCTGTGTGATCCTGGTGACAGCACTCAACCTCTCTGCGCCTCGTTTCCTCATCTATAAAACATGAGTCATAATAGCCCACCACAGGGCTGTGCTGAGGATGAAACTAGATAATGCAAGTGAAGGACTGAAAGCCGGGCCCTGCCCAGGAAGCACTCAATGTGTGATTTAGTTTCACTGTTGCTGTTATTGTTGCCTCTGCCATTTGTCTGGGTGCTCCTCCAGGATGGGACACTTGTTTGCTCCACCCTGTGTCACCCCAACCCAATTTTGGGTGTCCCTGGACAAGTCCCTTCTCTATCCAGCGTCTCAGTTGCTCCTCGTACAAAATGAGGACCATAGCTGAGATCAGACGTTTTCACACGGGGTTCCTTGGAACCCTGGGATTCTGCAGAGATGCCCCCAGGGAGGAGTGGACTAAACATCTTTATTTTCATTTGTCTTTTAGATACTGGGATTATGTATAAGATTTCATTTGAACAAAGGAATCCATTGTTTCAAAAAAAAAAAAAAGCTTTTGAAAAGCTTAAATACCAATGGATGAGACATTTTCTAAGGGCCTTCCGGGCTCAGAGCTGATGAATCTTGTTGCAGAATCATAATGGGGTAGCAGTTTAAGTTGTCTGTTACAGATGTCTCCCTGGCACAGAGTTCGAGTTTCCCGTGTATAATTCCTGCCCCCATTAGGCCCAGAATGCCTGCACACCAGGATATATGATGCCTCTCAGATGGGGCTGCTGGCCATCGCCTAGGATTTATGTGTGGCTCCTGCTTTCCCTCACACAAACACTGCCCCCTCGGTTCCTTCCATCTTTCCTAATAAGTCATCTTCCTCACCCTTGGTAATCTCCCTGACTTTTCCCTGAACCGCCTCCAGCTGGCCTCTGTTTATGCAGTGGGCAGATGCCCATTGGGAGAGTCCAAGGGCTTCGTGTGAGAGGGGCCTCAGCTCAGATGAGATGTTTGAGCCGACCTCAGAGCTACGGCTCTCAAAGTTTTGGGGAAGGTCAGAATCTCCTGGCAAATGTGTTAAAAATGCAGTTTCCCGGGCCTCGGGTCTTCCGATTCAGGGTCTGCCAAGGGGTCCAGGAATCTGAACATCTCAAGAACCCCACGTGGGGTTCTGAAGGAGCAGAGACATTGGCCTGGGCTTGGATCAAGCTATACAGCTGGAGACCACTCCCCCTTTCACCCAAGTCATTCACTTATTCAGCCAGCCAGCCAGCCAGCCAGCCAGCCAGCCAGCCAGCCAGCCAGCCAGCCAGCAGGTGCTTACTGAGCACCACTTCTGCCAGGCATTGTGCTGAGAGTAAAAAGATAAGCCTGACCGCAAGTCTTCCCTTGCCAAGTGCATGGGACAATTTGGGAGCTTCTGACATTATGCCTAGCAGAATGAGATATTAGAAGGGCAGGTTAAAGAGGGGACTCCCCAGGTTATGGAATGCGATAGACACGCTGCTCAATAACTTGGTAACCTTAGGTAAATTACTTAACCTCTCTGAGCTGTGCTTTCCTCCACTGTCAAATAGCTTAAAAACAATACGCGCTCGGGGTTACCGCGAAGATAACAGGCTTATGAATAAGAAGCACTTAGCTGATGCCGGGCGCACATTTGGTTCTCAGTAAAAGGTAATGATTTCAATTTAGGTGAAATTTGCTTTGGATATTTAGTTTTCTCTTTAACCACACAAGTTATTTTGCTGCAAGAAAAATATATTTCTGTGCTTTGCTTTTTTGTATTTCTTTGCAGATCAAGGTCTTTTCCCCTCAGTATGCCCTGGGCTTGGGCATGGTTAGTCCTTCTCTACACAAGTCCATGGCCATGTCCACTCTTGGAGAGTGGCTGAGAGCTCAGACTCTGGCACCGGGTGAGTCTGAATCCTGATTCCAGCTGTGTGACCACAGGCAAGTCACTTCACCTCTCTGAGCCTAAAGACAGTATCTACATCATGTTATTGAGGTGTTAAATAAAATTAGATATATAATGCTTCTCTAGATATATTAAGCAGTCATGACGTATTAACTATCATTAGTTATCCACTGGATCGATATTTATTGAGTGCCTACAAAGTGCCTAGTTCAACATGTGAGCTAAGGATATAACAGTTAATCCCAAACAGGTCCAGCAATAACAAATAAATACATAGATACGTCAGGTAGCATTAAGCACTATGGAGAAAATGAAGCAAAGGAAGGAATTGACTGTGATGGAGGTGTTGTGTATGTGTGTGTGTGGGAGGGATGGTGCTAGTCTAACTAGGATGCTCCAGGGAGGCCTCATTGAAGATATGATATTTGAACAGAGACCTGAAGTAGAGAAGAAAGCAAGTGTATCTGTCTGGAACAGTATCCTTAGAAGAGGGAACAGCAAATGCAAAGGCCCTGGGGTGCAAGTATGTTTGGAGTGTTAGAGAAAAACCAAGGAGGCCAGTGGGACTGGAGCACAGCGGGTGAGGGATAAAAATAGGCCAAAGAGGTAAAGGGGAGGGGGTAGTGGGGGGCTATGGTGAAGCCTTGCCATAATGCTGTGAGCGGGAGCCAAGATACTCAGGAATATAAAACACTAGATTTTACTACTGAAAGATAATGAAATGTTAAAAGAGGCTGAGCTGAGGAAGGAGACCTGGGGCAGCTTATGGTGGCATTTTACTGGGGTATTTTACTGTACTTTGGACTTTATTCTGGGCAAGATGGGTAGAAGCAGGGAGACCACTTGGAAGGTTATCTTCAGGCGAGCAATGACCAAGGCAGAAGTGGTGAGAAGGAGTTGGACTATGGTTCTCTTTTGACAGGATGTCTTCTTCTGTTATGGGTTCTTCTTCTCAGACCCTCAGCCTCCCTCCTACAGGCTGTGCTTCCCTTTGGCAACCCAGGGAGGCTGAGAATGTCCTTAGCCACCGCTGCTGCCCTGGGCCAGGGCTGTTTCCCCAGGAAGGAGTCCAGCCTTCCCCATGACATGTGGGTTCTATTCACATAGGGGCTCACAATGGTATCCCCTTAGAGACACCCCAGGAGTTAACAAAAGCACTGAGCTCCTGTCTCCACTCAAGTCACATATTTAGCTTAATCTCTGACTTCTCTCTCTTGACCTCTCCTCCAGCCAAGTAGATATATGGCCTCGCTCTGTTCAGTGCTCAGCTCAGGTTACTGTAAATCATCTGGTTGCAAACGCAAGTGTGCTCACTCTCCCCAAGCCAGGACGAACCTTCCTGTGATAAACCACCAGTATTTATCTCAGCCTGTCCCATGTGTGTCCTGGAAATAGGAATGGTTTGGGGTTGGGGTGTGTTTTCAGCATCGTGGTCTGCTCTTCTTATCCCCCAGAGTTTGACAGGCCCAAGCCAAGCCAGGGTTAAGCTGACACACAAAACTAATGCAGGCTAAATCACGAAGCCTCCAAGGACTGCTGTGTCATCATCCCCATCCCAAAGGCAAGTCCCTTTTCCTCCAAGTAAGGATCCCTACAGTGTGCCGGCAACAGGGACGTAGATGAGCATAAAGCTTCCTCCTTCCCTAGAAGAGCTTGCAGGCCAGCGGGGAGGGCTGAAGACCACAGCCCACGACAACAGTTACTAAAGTAATGGCAAGGATGCATCCCATTTCCCTGAATACTCGCTATGTGCCAGGAGCTCATCTAAGTACCTGTTAGCATTCACACACTTAAACCTCAGAGCAGCCCTACAGGGACTCCAAACAGGCCTAGGAGTGCCCTGGGGACAGAGCCTCGTAGGATCCCCTGGCCTGGGGTCCAATGTCCTTTGGCTTCCTAGAAAGAAAATGCTTGATTGAGCCTTGCTGGGGTGAAGGGGCCCTTGACAGGTGGAAAGTTACTGCAGGCAGGAGCATCAGCGTGGGTCAGGAAAGGTACCTGTGATCCCATGGAATAGTCTCAGCCATCCTGGGTCCTGTTATTGTGCCCATTTCCAGAGATCAGGGGGGTTGGGTGAGTTGTCCAAGGGCACGCAGGAGACAGTGTTACAGATTCCTACGTCTGGTCACTAACGACTAGGTCTTGTGCCTCCAGATAATTAATACATGTTGTGGCTACACTCCACGAAGAGCCTCCTCGAGGGCTCGTTCTCATCTCAGATGTCGGAAAGTTTGGCCCAGTATGTGTGGGACCCCAAGGGCTCTGCTGTGTAGCTTAGACTTCAGACTGAGTGGATGCTTTGTAAGCAAGGCATGCAGAGGCAGACTCTACAAGGTTCGTTCTAGAGGCTACAGCTCCAATAGCCCCCACCCCTTTGCAGGAAGCCTGACTCTTCCAGACCACAGCCCCATGCCTGGCCAAGCTTATGTCCAGACTGACTCCACCCCCAGGGCCTCCAAGAGGGGCAGGATGTGATGTCAGGGCCCCCAGAAACCCTCTTCCTCCCAACACCATCTTCCCTGTGACCAGAAATCCCCTGCATCCTCTCCTTCTTTGTCAACGGCCTCCCTCAGGAGGGATTTTTGCGTGAGAGAAGAACAATGCTGCTTTGGAAGGATGGCAGGCCAGCCTGGGAGGGCTCGGGGACTGGCCCAGCCCCGTCATCTTTCGGTACCAGGAAAGGTGGAGGCGGGTGTCAGAGGAGAGGGCGTGTGGAGGAGAAGGGGTTGGAGACCATCGGGATAAGGTGCGCTGGGGGCAGGGGCCTTTCTGTCATGAAGGACCCTATGCGCCAGGGGGCTGGGGTGGGTGGGAGGGCAGAGGCAGGTCAAGATTCCTCCCCTTTTGGCTGGTCACCCCTCAGAGCCTCGGTCTCCTCACCTGTCACTTGGGCCTGGGCAGGAGGAGAAAATGAAGCGGGATATGGAAGGGCCTAGAACTGTGGCTGGCACAGAGGGAGGGTCTGTTATCTGTGTGGGCCTCTGTGGAACTGGTAACCTCCCAGCGATTCCTTCTGGTAGGAGACCGGGAATGGTGGGCACACGGTGGAGAAGGCAGCCCTGAGTGTGTTCTGCCCTGCGGGGCTGTTTTCCTTCTGCGGGTGGCTGTGGTTGTTTTGGGGGTGGGGGTGGCTGAGCTTAGGTCTTAGCCAGAGATGTCTTGACATTTGATGTGATACTGCTGTTGTTTTTGGCTCTATATCCAAGACTCCTGCGCGGCCAATCACTCATTGTCTTGGGAACCTGGCCCAGGAGCCTGAAAAAGAAGGGTGGAAGGTGCTGGTTGCTGTTTTTCTCCTGGTTAAGGAGGCAGCAGCGCTGGACAGATGAGTTAAGTCTTTTGCATGTTCTCAGCTTTATTGAGAAGCAATCTATATACAATAAAAATGCACATGATTTAGGACACAGTTCAATTTGTTTGCATAAAACTCCTTCCTATAAACCAATAAAACCACCAACCCAATCAAGATAGGGAACATTTCCATCTCTGGATAAAGTTGCCTCTTGCCCTCTATCTGTCAATACCCCCACCTCTGCCCCAAATAACCGCTAATCCGATCATTACATATTTTTTTAAATCTTTTCTACAATTTCATATAAATGGCGTCTCGAGGTATGGGAGGGGGTGGGGGGTGAAGGGGAAACTGAGACGAAGTGAGAGAGTAGCACAGACATATATATACTACCAACTGTAAAATAGATAGTCAGTGGGAAGTTGTTGTATAACAAAGGGAGTCCAACTCGAGGATGGAAGATGCCTTAGAGGACTGGGGCGGGGAGGGTGGGGGGGACTCGAGGCGGGGGAGTCAAGGAAGGGAGGGAATACGGGGATATGTGTATAAAAACAGATGATTGAACTTGGTGTACCCCCAAAAAAATAAAAAATTAAAAAAATTAAAAAAATATCTTTTCTACAATTTCATATAAATGGCGTCCTCCAGCATGGATTCTTTTGCATCGGGCTACTCTCACGAAGCCTTTCTGAGACCCATCTACTTTGTTGTGTGTGTCAGGGCTCCATTCCTTCTTGTTGCTGAGTTGTATTCCATTATGTGGATGTGACACAATTTGTTTATCCGTTCATTTACTGTTAAATATTTTGCTTGCTTTTTTAGTTTGGGGCACTTATGAATATAGTGGCTATGAATGTTCTTGTACAAGTCTTTAGGTGAACACACGTTTTCATTTCTTTCAAGCAAATACCAGGAAATGGACACGCTGGGTCATGTGATAGGTGTACCTATCGTTTTATGAGGAATTCCCAGACCTTTTCTCAAAGTAGTCATGCCATTTTATATTCCCATCAGCTATGTCTAAGAGCTTCAGTTGCTCCATTTCCTCACCAGCGCTTGATACTGGCAATCTCTTAAATGGTAGCCATTCAGGTGGTAGGTAGTGGTATCTTATCACAGTTTCAAATCGCATTTCTCTGGTGATTAACAACGTGAAGCATTTTTCACAGGCTTACGTCTTTCATGGGATTTTGAAAATGAAATGTGAGTCATGAACCAGGCCCTTGACCTTCTCATGAGGAGAACTTGGGGATTTGGGAGGGGATTAGAGGACCATGTGCCATAATCCTTATCTCAACTAACCTAATTTTTAAAACTTGAATTGCTCATTACATGAGTAATATATGTAAATAAATTCATATGACAAGAATATCAAAACATTTTCTGTAAGACTTGAAATCCCTTTGACCAAGAGCTTCCCTCCTAATTCACTTGCCTCTCCTCAGAAGTCCTTCTTTATATTTGCAGATGTGTTCCCATAGAAAATACCCAGTATTTACTTGTGTGTCTGTGTGTACTTACATAAATAATATAATTCTATACAAATCATCCTTTAGCTTACTTGTTCTAGTCATCAAACTATCGTAGAGACCTTGCCATGTCACTACCTATAGATCTGCCCTGTTCTTTTCAGTTGCTAAGAATTCCATTCTAAGGTGAATCCTTGTTTATCAATCAACTTCCCTGCTGCTGGATATTTAAGTTAACTTGTGGTGTTTTGCTGTTACAAACAATGATGCAGGGAACATCCTTGTCCTTGCCTCCTTTGTTGCCCTGTGTGTTTCTCAAAACAGATTCTAAGGGGTGGAACTTGGTGAAGTTGTTGTACTGGTTCTCTCTTACCGCAATAATGCTGTGTAACAAACAACCCAAGACTTAATGGCTTAGAACAACAATCATTTATTCTTTCTCACCAGTCAACAAGGTGGTCGGGCCATTCTGCTGATCTGATCATGGCTATGCTTACTTACATATCTGAGGTTCACTGGTGAGTCAGCTGGGGGAATGGCTGGTCTTGAATGGCCTTAGCTGGGACAACATATCTCTGCTGTATATGGCATCTCTTCCTCAATCAGATTAGCCTGGGCTTGTTCTCATGGTGGAGGCAGAGGTCTAAGAGAGTGAGTGGAGGTGTGCAGCATCTCTTGAAGTCTGGGCTCAGAACTGGCTTCTCATCACTTTTCCTCCATGCTATTGGCCAAAACAGGTCACAAGGCCACCCAGATTCAAGGGATGGGAAGTAAAATCCACCTCTTCATGGGAAGAGTGACAAGTCACATTGCAAAGGATGTGGATGGGGAAGATGGGAGGTAGGATTGGGGCCATGTTTTTTGCAATCAGTCCACCACAGTTTTTGAGTAGGCACATATTCTATTTAATTGGATGCTGCCAAATTGTTCCCCCAAGTGGTTGGTCAAGTTTGCACCCCATGGGCAGTGGGCAGGAAGGACTGTTTCCCCACAGCCTCACCTGTACAGAGTCTGTGCACTTGGCCAGCACTTGGGCTAGATCTATCATTCTCCATGCAGCGCAAGCATTCACGAGATGCAGGAGGAATGAAATGCACCCTTATAGCAGCAACTTTACTCCTCGTTTGAGGGTCAAAAATCCATTTTAAAAAATTGAAACCAATACAGATACTATGCATCAAAATGCAAAATGTACATGAAGTCTTAAGGAAAAAAGGTAAGATTTCAAAGAAATATCTTGCTATCAAGGCCAACTACTTCAGCCTTGACACCATACCCTCAGAATTTCTGCGTTTGTTCATTTGTAGCTCAACTAATACTGAGAGATCACCTTCCACATACCAGGCATGGTTCTGGTGCTGGGAATACAGGGGGAGACGTGAGAGTCAGGGTCCCTGCCCTCTTGGAGCTAAACATTTAGGGGGAGGAAAGAGACTAAAAACATTAATATTGTGATTTCAGAAAATGATAGATGCTATGAAGAAGATAAAACAAGGTGATATGGTAGAGAGCCTCCGAAGCTGGGAGCTTCATTGATTCCTTGAAGGCTTCAGCAAATATTTATTGAGTTCCTCTTGAGGATCAAGGCACCATTCTAGGTGCTTATAGAACGAAGATCCTTACCCATCTGGAGCTGATATTCCAGGGGAGGCAGGATGGCAGAGACAGACAACAAACAGTAAAGATAATAAATAAGATATCTGGTGTGTTAGGTGATAAGGCTAAGGTGTTAGGCTATGTCCCCCATCCTGCCCCCCACCAGAAAAAGAAGGGCAGGATAAAAAGGGGGATCAGGCCTGCAAGATGTCAGGGACAGTTGCTGAATGAAATCGGGAGATGGGAGCCTCGTGGCAGACTTGAAGTGGGGAGGGAGGAGCTGTACTCTCCTCTGGGATGACAGCCGTCCAGATTCAGGGCTCAGTTATGACAGAGGCCCAAGGCAGAAGTGTGCCTGGTCAATGAAGAGGCCAGTGGGGCCAGAGCAAAAGGGACATGGAAGATGGGTGATGATGAAATCCCAGATGGACCACCTAAGCCGTTGCAGGATCTGGGGCTTTTACCCTGCATCCATGTGGACCACTGTGGAGTTTGAGCAGAAGAGGGACATCCTCTGCCTTATTTTTCCAAAGGGTCCCACTGGCTGCTGGGTGGAGAAGAGACTATAGGCGGAGGGGTGGTGGCAGGGAGACCAGCCAGGAGGCTCCGGCAGCTGTCCAGGTAAGAGGTGGCTCAGATCAAGGTGCTGGCGGTGGGGGTGGTGGAGAAGTGGCTGGACTCTGGATCCCTCCTGATTAAAGCCTGTTTGCTCCCATTTGATTCCTTGGGGAAAGAGAGCACCTGGCCAGAAACTTCTGTTCCCCATCACCCCCCCACCTTGTTTCAGCACTGATTGTTGGGACTCTGGTTCCCAGGAGATGTTAACTGCTGAAGTTTCCCCCTCTGAAGGCAATGGGGTTGCCCATTGTAGCAGCTGATTTACTACCCAGCAGTAAGTCAAGGAAGATGCGCATGGCTCCGAGTCCTGACCCCTAGTTGGTCCTCATTCTGCAGAGGCGGGGAATTTAGTAGAGAGAGAGCTGGGCTGGAATCAGAAGCCCTGGGTCTGTGTGCTGCTTCGGCTTCTTATGAACCGTGGCTCTTTTGCGGGCCTCAGTGTTGCCTTTTATTAAACTAGGAAACTGCCACTGCCAGAGCCCATCAGACAAGGGGCCGGCTACCTTCCGGGAAGATTCCAGCAGGCCAGAGACAGAGACAAGCTGATGACAAATGTCCTCCCCTCTCCCGTGCCATCCCACACAGGGAAGGGAGGCAGAAGCATCAGAGCAGCCAGGGAGGGTGCAAACCAAATTAGCAAGCAGAGGGAACACCACAAGATTTGTATACCCCACCCAGGAGGGCACCCGAGGGCTCCTTTGAGGTTTGTTTTGGGGCTGCTGCTGGCAGGTAGGTCCTGCCCCTGCAAAACAGCCTGGGAGGGGCCACGTCACCCCTGAGAGAGAAGCTGGATCCCTTTCCGAATCGATCACCTGAGCAAAAGCACATATGACACATGAGTGGGTGAGCCAAGGTGAGCTGGGCCCAAGGTGATGGTGTCACATGGATACATGTGCAAAAGTGCAATGTCAACACGTCTTAGACAACACGCGGCTTGTCTGTTCAGGTTCAAACACTGCCCGAGCACCCACTGTATGCCAGTGGCTTTCACCTGCATCATTTCATTTGACATGTTCCACAGAAGTAGGGGAGCAGTTTGGCAGCAGGAGACTTGTTTATTTTCAATTCCAACCAGTTACCAGACAGCTTCATACATGTTTCCTCATCCAATTCCTCCGACAACGCTTAGAGGTGAGGACTTTTATTCTCACTGTATAGGTGAGGACACTGAGGCTCAGAGAGGTAGAGTGACTTGCCCAGAGTCACACAGCTGGGAGGGACGGAGGTGGGATTTGAACCCACGGTTGTGATCTTGTCCTTCTCCATTTGTCTTTGCCACCTGGATGGCAATAATCATAACTAAGAATAATAACAGTAATGACGATGGCCTCTACGTACAGAGCACCAATTGTCCACCAGGCACTGCACCAAGCGTGTTACATGCTTTGTCTCATTTGCTCCCCTGCTCCTGGGTGGGGGGTGGAAGGGGGAGCTGTGGAGAAGTGGGAACATGGGCAGAGGGGGCGGGGGGAGCAGAGCTGGGCTGAAGACACAGCACCTCTCTGGGGGCTTCCTGCACTGCGGCGGGACAGGGCGCACCTCACTTGCGGCCCCATGAAGTTACGTGAAAATCCAGGGTGGGGCAGGTGGCTGGCCGGAGCCCCACAGGTCCTGCGGTGCTGACGGCAGCTGGCTGAGAACTGCCCAAGGGCCAGCGGCTGCCCAGACAGTCCTGCCTCAGTCACCACTGGCATTCCTCCTGGAAGGTAGGGGAGCGTGGCAGTTACAGCTTTGGGCCCTGAAGAGGAGCGAATGGGGTCTGAATCCCAGGCCGGCCAGCATCAGCAGGTGACCCCTCTGATGACGCTTCTTCCTGCATCCCCGTCTGTGAAATGAGGGCCATCTCCAAAGTACCCCCGAGAGGCTGGTGGGCAGATTGAGTGAAGACGTCACTCATTCAAAGCTTTGTCTGCCTGGCGCCGGGGACCACAGCGGGCTCAATCTGCCCTGGACGCCCTGCTCTTACCTTCCCGTCTCACGTGGCCTGCCAGGGAATGCTCAGAAATAGGGTGGGAAAACAGCTCATTGGTGAATAAGACGCATCCCTTGCAGAGAAGGCTGCTGTACTGGTTTGGTAGGGCTGCTGTAACAAAGTGCCACGAACTGAGTGGTTTCAGCAACAGAAATGTACTGTCTCATGTGTACCGTCTTCTGGAGGCTGGAGGCTGGAAGCTGAGGTCAGGGTGTTGGTGGGATTGGTTCCTTCTGGCGGCTGGGAGGGAGAATCTAGTCCAGGCCTCTCTCCCAGCTGCTGGTAGTTAACGGCAATATTCACTGGGAGCCTGATCTCAGTCTTCATCTTCAGATGGTGTTCTCTGTGTGTGCGTGTGTGTGTGCGTGCACGTCTGTTTCCCCACTGCGTCTGTCTTTGTGTCCAAATTTCCCCTTTTTATGAGGACATCAGTTAAACTGGATTAAGTCCCACCTTAATGGCCTCTTTTTAGCTTGATTACCTCTGCAAAGACCCTATCTCCAAGTAAGGTCACATTTTGAGGTGCTGAGTTAGGACATCAACATATGAATTTAGAAGGGACACAGTTCAGCTCATAATAACTGGGGAGGGAAGGAACCGTGGTGGCCTTTTCCATCTGCTCTACCCAGCAATGCTCAGCAAGGCTGGGCATCTCTGCACGATGGTTGCCCAAGGCACCCTCTTCCCATTGAACTGGAAGGAGGGGCCCTCAGAGACAGCAGATGAGCTGGCCCTTCACCTGAGCACAGTGGGGTGAGGAGACTCCTCTCTGTGGACACCATCACCTGGCTTTGTCTCTTTGAAAGTTTATAGAAAGGGGTGACCAGGCTGAGTATTCTGAATTTCTAAGAAAAAAGTCACCAGATTCTCCTTTGGAGCACCTCAAGGGCAGGGCCTAGGCTGGTGAACACGAGGAGCTCTGGCCTTGGTGTCCTGATCCCACTTCTTCAATGCTGTGTGGCTTTGGGCGAGTTGCTTAGCCTCTCTGAACCTCAGTTTCATGACAGCTAAAATGGAGGTAAGAATCTTACCCACTTTCCAATGTCATTAAGATTAACTGAGAGAATGTGTAAGAAGGCTCAGCACAGAGCTGGGCACATAGTAACCATGTAAGAAGTGCTGTCTCTTCTTATACTTGATTATGTGATTAGATGAATGGTGAAAAAGTAACTGCTCTTAAGTCCACTGGTTTCCCGGTCATTCCATCCTTGAAAACTCATGAAACCTGCTTCTGGCATCAGATGCAAATAGCAGCCCCATCACTTACTAGTTTTGTGATCTTGAGCAAGTGATGACCATCCTGACCCTCAGCTTCCCATCTACAAAATGGGAAGATGAGGCCGCCTCAGAGTTGGCGTGAGAATAAAATGACGTGACCCCGTCTGTAATGAGGGTAACCTGGTGCTTGGCACATGGGCACTCTCAGGAAATACGGGCCCTCTCTGGGTGGCTGAACAAGCTTGGGTGAGAGCAGCTTCCATCTGCAGGCGGGCGGTCTGCCTGTGCGGCATCAGGGAGGCGAAGCGTTTCCATGGCAGGCCTGGGCGGTGTTTCTATTTTCAGATGACACTTAGTGACATCTTAACAATGCTGGAACGAGATAGGGCCCGGCGAAACAACCATTTCCTACCAAGGATGGAGGCTTGATGGGCAGGGAGGGAGTGTCCCTGACCCAGCGCAGCCCTGAGCTGGGTTTTATCTGAGCGATAGGGATTGGGCCTCGGGAGGCCGACCCGCATGGACTCATTCAGCTGTCCCCTTGCACCATGGCTTCTGGCTGGGTCCACTCAACAGGAGTCTGGCAGGGGTCAGGGCGCTGCTTTCGCAGCTGCCTCCCTACAGGGCTTCCATCCGGGCAACCCTTCTGTCTGGTACCTCCACACAGGTAACCTGTCCCCTTACCACTTCAGTAAGCAAAACTGGCTACCCCAGTCACCAGCGCTATGCCAGGTTGGTTTCCCTACACCCGGCGCAGACCTTTGAAAACATCCTCAAATTACCCAGCTTGAGTGTACCTTAGGTTCCCTTCTGGATCCTACCTTCAGGATTTTGCCATTTCCTCTCTCCTGCCTCCTTTCTTCTGTCCTTCCTTCTTTTCTCCCTTCCCCCCTCACTCAGCTGTCCTCTCATCTTTCCTTTCCTCCAGGCTAGGTAAAGGCCTACAAATCCTCCCATAGCCGACTCAAATGTCAGTCCCCTGAGAGGTGGGGGCTCTTTCCTCTCAGCCTCCACAGCATCAGGGTCCCCCAGCCTTGAATCCTGGATCCCTTTGCATTGTCGCAACCTGTGGATGCCCGTCTCCCCAGTAGGACAGGGCAGGAGCTCCTTCCAGTCCAGCCTATGGCTGAGTCACCTTTGTGTCCCCTGAGCCAAACACAGGGCCTGGCCTGGTGAATGTGTGGAAAACATTTACTGAGTTAAACGAGTGTACAGATGGCAAGTGTCCAGGGAGTTCAAAGGAAAAGATGATCATAAGGAGCCCAAATCAGGGAAGGCTTCCTGGAGAAGGTGGAACTTGACCTTGGCCTCGAAATGGGGGAATGGAAGGACGAGTGAGGGGATTCCTGGCAGAGGGAATGGCATGTGCAAAGGCCCAGAGGTAGGACTGCCAGGGTGTATCAGGAGCTGCTGGAGTTAAGGAGATGGCAGAGAGATGGAGCTGGAAGGAGAGGGTAAACCCTTTCTGAGCGTCTGTCTCCCCATCTGGACACAGGGATCTCCGTCCTGCCCCCACGGCATGAGATCACGTCGTGTGACATCGACCTGGCCTGGAAGGTTGTGGGTAAATGAGAGCTGGTGCCAGCGCAGCACATGCAGGGCCCCAGGTCCTGAGCCCATCTCCACACGTGCCCCAATCAGATGCTTAGTTGTCTGGGACTCAAACTGCTCGTCTTCCTGCCTAATCCATCCCCATCCGCACTCCCTGAGACCGCCAGCCTCCAGCCCCATCCTGCTGTGGGCATTGCTGATGCCAATAGGATTTTCTTGAAAATACTCAGAAGGAGAGAGTTTTTCTCAGGTATGTTAAACTTGATTCAATAGCTGATGTGACATTTCGCAATGTGTTAGAAATATCGCAGGGCCCAGGGCTGACATCCACCAGGCACCATAGGTACAGTGCCTAAGGCCCATTAAATCTTTAGGGGCCCATGAAAATGTTCTCTTTCTTTTCATAAAGTCATAAAAAATTTAATATGACTTACTCTGGATACATACATCTTTATATCAATGCGTTCATAAAATATAATTTTCAATAAATTTTTGTGGAGTCAGTGCTATGAAGAGAAAAGTAGCCAGGACCCACATACGTCACAATGTGGCCCTGACAATTGGGGGGACAGGGCAAACTGTAGGGGAGGAAATGGAAAATGAAGCTCAGGCCTGGGACTGGGGGTACAGAACCACCTGGCTCCTACAACCCTTGTCTGTTGGTTGACTGGTGTTCTTAGGGTGGCCTATCAAACCTCCACGTCCAGTCGTGATTGAGGCCTCAGACTTCCTGGTTCCAATGGCCAGGAAGTTGATAGACATCCCCCATCCCTACCCCCTCCTCTTCCTGCCATGGCGGTTCTAATGGGCAGAGCTGAGAGGGACCTTCCCAACTGCCTGGTCCACTGGCTCACTTACAGATGGGCCCTGAGGCTCAGCATGGGGAGTTGCTGCTGGTGGTCCCGAGGGGTGGGGGATGAGGTTGAGACCAGCCCGCCCCCAGCTCCCGGTTCACCTTCCAGTGCTCTCCACTCCCACCCCACCTTGTTTACGCTGAACCTGCAGAAGACAAGAATCTGACATTGTCCAGATGGAAAGTCCCCAGTTTTTGGCTGAAAAGCTTCTTGCTCAGGGAGCTGTTGGAGGTGAGTGTACTAGAGCTCAACCCTGCTGGAACAAGGTTCAGAGATCTGCTTTCTCTCCTGCCCCCACCTCAGTCCCATCCCACCTGTCTCAACAAAATAGCCAGAGCTAGCCAGGAGGCCAGGTCCCCTGCCCTCTCCTCGTGGGGTGGGGCGGACTAGCTGTGTCCGTGCAAGGCTGAGCTCTCACCGTATGCAGGGACGGGGAGACGTCTCCGTGGCACCCTGACTTGAAGACATCTCCCTCCTGAGAACCTAAAACCCTACCATTTGTGCTTGATTCAGAGCAGAAGGGCTGTTTACTGGGCATTTCCTTTAAAGGCAAAGACGTGAATGACGCTGTCAGATCATCTTTCACTGTGGCCAAGTGCCTGGGCAGCCTGGGGACGCTGAGGTTTTGTCTAAGAGCTCGTACAGGGGGAGGGGGAACGTAATCACCACCTTAGCCGTATATGGCCCTTTAGAGTCAACGACCTTGACCAGGGCAGGGAGCCGTGAATTCTGCCTGGGTTAAGGGCCGGGCGTGTGTGTGTCGGGGCGGGAGCACGTTGGGAGTCACGGACAGCTAAGGTGAGAAAGCTAAGATGTGAGCGTAGCTGGCGGACCCAGATGGGAGGGAGGGCACTGCAGGCAGCAGGCAGAGCAAGAGGAAAGGCGTGGCGACCAGAGAGCTCATGCTGTGTCTGGGAAACAGCTGTGGCTGGAGCGCAGGCCGCCGGGGCATGGGTGGGAGTCAGGGTGTGTGAGGGTGGCACGGGGTCAGAGGGGAGGCTGGAGAGACTGGCTTCTGATCCAGGAAGTTCTGGGGTCAAGAGCCCAGAAATCTGTTTTTAATCGGCGCCCAGGTGTTTCCCATACAAGTTATCCGCGTTTACACTTAGGGAATCACAGGCTATTTCGAGCCAACCAGCCCTGAGGGCACTGCTCCAGGGTTAGGAAGAAAAGCCAGTGTAGTTCAATAAGGAGGCAGAAAGACCTGGGTGCCAGTCCAGCTCTGGCATTTGTTGGCTGTGTGCCCTTGGGCAAGTTTACTTTGCTTCTCTGTGCGCTGAGCCCCTTGCTGGTAGTACCCCTGCTTAATTTCCAAGGTGGTTATGAGGATTAGTTCTGAAAGAGATCACCCGGCATATGATACCTGATACATAACAGGCATGAGAGACATGGTTCCTTTCTTTCTCCCTTCCTTCACAAGGTGTGTTTGACCTGTTATGTCAGCAAAACCACAGTGACCATCTGAGTTAGTCAGGTTGGTTTAATTGTCGTCAGACAGATGCCAACGCAAACTGGCTTAAGGGAAAACTGAAGAGGCTAGTGCCAAAGGGCCCAGCACGGAAGGAGGTAATGTGGGTGCTGCGCAATGAACATTCTGTCTCCTCCTCTCTCTGCCTGTCAGCCTTGTCTTTTCCTCCTGCTGCTGTGCATCTCCAGGAGGCCAAGGCTGAGGCTCTCAGAATCCCCTGCTCAGCAACCCAGAGAGGGAGAGCTGCTTTCTCCAGGTGACTGTAGCTCAGTCCCAGGGAAGGGCTCTGATTGGTTGTGCCTGGGTCACGTGCCCATTTCTTGGCCCAATCACACTGGCCAGGGATGGAGTATTTTAAGTGGCCAAGTCTATGGCCAGAGGGCAGCATCTAATACCAGAGGAATAAGGAGCCCTCACTGGACAGAAAAAAGCAAGCAATACGGGAAATTTTTATGAGAGAGAAGCCCAAGCTATACGGCTGAAAGCCTGTTAAGGCCTTTCTTGCTCTATGCAGCTTTCATCTCCAATTCTCCCTTCTGGAACCAGATCAGGCGCCTCTGCCTCCCCGTGCGCCCTTTGCCATGTACGCACCTTCCACACTGGGTCTGTTCTGCCTGGACATTACTCGAGGTGGGGCTGGACTCTGCACCTCTGTGGCCCTGATGTCCATCCCAGGGCTGTGCACAGAGCAGGGTTTGAAACCGACATTTTTGCAGCCAGCATCTTTCATCCTCTCCTCCGCCTCCATCTGAACCCACCTCTGTTCTCCGCCATCTGAGCCCTGCCTTCTCCTGGGGGACATGTGACTGCTGGGTCTTCTCCGTAGGGGGTGGATGCCTAGTCCTTGCCTCCTTCTAAGCCCCCAGGGATCTGGCTGGAATCCCCAAGGGGCTGGTACTCAGGTCACGCACGGTTATTTACCTGACTGAGGCTTTCTTTTTTTCCTCACTTATTAGACTGGAGGTTCAAGGCCCTTCACAGTGACTGGGTTGCTTTATGTTCTTGTCCCCAACTCTGGCCATGAGGCCATGGAGGGGAAGGGCTGCAGCTGCTTCTACCGGGGAAGGCTGACCCAGCTCACGACCACCTCATCTTTCCGAAATCCACCCCACACAGGAGATAGGGAGCTGCTGACTTTCCCTGAGACAGCACCTGCAGACGCCACTCGGTGGTCGTTTTACTCTGCCCAGTGGTCCATGCCTCCTGACAGAGAGACTGTCTTTCTTTTCTCCTTCCTTCCTTCCTTCCTTCCTTCCTTCCTTCCTTCCTTCCTTCCTTCCTTTCCTTCCTTCCTTCCTTCCTTCCTTCCTTCCTTCCTTCCTTCCTTCCTTTCTTCCTTCCTTCCTTCCTTCTTTTTCTTTCTCCCTTTTTGGTACTGTTTAAAAGAGAGTAATGTAAGTCTCAGATCCCCTCACATCATGTTAATGTTAAAGCAAGACTAAAAATAAATCTCGGGTTGCCATAGGAACCCTGGCTGTTGCTAGGTTTAGTCTGTGGGGGGTTGGGAGCCCTGCTTTTTCTGGCCCTGCTGGAAGGCGGCCTTTGTGGCTGCGTAGAGCACCTGGGAGGGGCCCCCAGAGCATCGCCTCACCACCCCCACCCAAAACCCACTAAAGGTGACTGGGAGTCACCTCTCCACAGGCTGTCCTATGCTTTGGGATCTGCTTTGGAAGGGGGACTAGGGCTTTACAAAGCCTGCGAAGAGAAGTTTCCAAGAAGGGGGTGTAGAGGGAGAAAATAAAGACAGAAAGAGAGAGAGGTAAAGACAAGAAAGGAAGGAGGGAGGAAGGGAAGGAGGGAGGAAAAAGAGAAGGGAAGAAGGGAGAAGGTGCGATTTTGCAGGGCGCCCCCTCTGTGCCAGGTTCTTTTGGACAGAGCATCCCTGTAACCTCCCTGCTGTGCAGACTTTGAAGCAGAAGTTCAGAGAGGTAAGGTAACATCCCTGTGTCACACAGCCAGCAAGAGGTCCACCTGGACCCAGAGCACAGGCTTTCTGCTTCCATCCTGGGCTTGGGACACAGGACCCCTCTTCACTCCTCTCAGCCCTCTCCGCAGCTTGAGCCACTGTGGCTTTGTTCACCCTTGTCCCTGGAGTGGATTTTCCTCTTCTCATCTGGACATATCAAAGACACTATGCCAGTCCCTGCTGTGTCCCACGAACTGTGGGAAGTCCCTATGTCCCTTCTCGGTCAACCCTGTTTGCTGGAAAGTCTGTGCTCAGAAGGGCAGACTTGAGAGTCAGGCAGGCAGGAGGTCAAATCCAGCCTCAGCACTGACTGCTGTGTGATTTCGAGCAGTCTCCCCATGTCTCTGTGCTTCAGTCTCCTCCTCCATACGGTGGAGGCACGGGTACCTCCCAAGGGATGTGGGAACGTGCGAGAAGGTTCGTGTGGGCCTTGGACCCGCGGGCCTGGCACTGGAGCTATTCTGATGATGGTCTCAGAGATCTGCCCTGCATCTGCTGGGACAGCCTGCGGCACCACATCCCGCCCACAGGGGCTGTGGCCCTGGCCAGGTTACCTAGGAACGCACCGGGATGCTTGAGTATTGAGCACAAAGGCCCAAGGGTGGGGATTCCGCATTGGCCTTGCAAATGTTGCTTCTCCCAGCTGGAGCACAGGCCCCAGGCCACGGGCCACAGGCCACCATGTGCATTTCTGAAACCAGATAATGCTGCCTGCGGGAGACCCTTGCAAAGAAACATCAGCTGGCAGTGAAAGAAGGCTGACGTCATGCAAACACCCCCATTCCAGATTCCCCTCCGTCCCCTTCACAAATATGCCCTCACCGGATCCCAAGTGCTGTACACAGGGCTGGGCTCGAGAAAGTGAGATGACGACTCTGCTTTTAGTCCATGATATGCACAATAAACAGAACCAAAATTGTTAGAAGGGGATCTTCGAGGCCCCCAAGCTTGGAGACCTCCCCGCCGGTGACATCTCTGGGCAGAGGGGAGCAGAAGCTCTCACAGCCTCCGGGGCAGGAACAGTGTCTATTTCATGCATTGTAGGCCAGAACTCATGGGTTCACAATCCCAATGAGCTCACTCGACCTTGATGTTTCTGCAGTCAGGTGGCGCTTAGAGCCACAGAGAGATGGCTTTGGTTCAGACAAGAAGAGTTTTTAAGGAGAAGTTTGAACAAATGCTGTGCTGGGGGCTTTGCAACTAACATCTCATTTTATCCATATAAACGCACAATAAATGGTATTGTTTTTCCCATTTTATAGATGGGGAATCTGAGGCTCAGAGACATTGAAAGACCTGCCCAGGGTCACACAAGGAAGTTCCTAAGCCCATGCTCTTTCTGTTACACTAATACAGTATCTGTATTGCATAAGAAAGAACTTGGTAAGGGAGTCAAAGAAAGGGAGGTAACATTTACTAAGCACCTACCATGTGTCAAGTGCTTTCTTTATTTAGTGGGGTATTATACCCACTTTACAGAAGGGGAAATGGAAAGTTCTGAGAGGCAAAGTGCTTTGGGCAAGGAAGAAGAGCTGTGTCTTGTTAAATTTCATATTCCCAGCACCTAGTTCATAGGAGGTGCCTAACTGGTGACTGATGTGTGTTTACCGAGGTAAGCTGCAGGGCTGGGGCAAGTCAGATTCCCAGATCTAGAGAGGGCCATGGCTGCCTCATTAAGTAGTGAGTTGCTCGTTTTGAGAAGCATTCAAGTGGAGGTGAGTGGCTCATGCATGGAGCACGGTGGAGAGAGGACCAACCCTGAGCAATTTTTCCTGAATGTCAGTCTTTTAAGGTCAGCATCAACCGTATCAGTCCCACCACTTACATTGAGGCTTCACATATATCTTTTATCATCGCCCATTTTTATTTAAGTGTACCCTCATTCTAAACTGTATCATTAAATCATATATATTATGGGCTAGGTATGTAATTTTTCTAATAAGTATTAGAGTTAATGCATAAATATTAAACTTTTAAAGAAAAGGCGTGTCTGTGTCCCCCCAAATCCCCTCATGTACCCTAGCGGCCCCCACCTGGAGAGTGTTGTCCTAGAGGGCCACAGTGGTTCCTCCCTCGAGTCTGGGAGCGGTGTAAATGCAGCTGGGAGGTGGGGCATCCTAAACTGGCACCTGAAGGTAGACAGGGCCAGCTGGTCTGGCTCTGTTGGTTACAGGATGACAGGGGTTCGATGTAAGATATACAGAAGCCTGGGGGCATGGGGTTAGCTTTGAGGGGCCTTTGGGGGTGAACGATGTGCCCTCTTCTGCTCCACCCATGATGTGACCTGCCTGCACTCTGCCTGCTGGGACCCTGGGTCACTGGCATTTTCATCCTCCCACCAGCGGGCTCCTTCCCTCCCTCCTCCATATCCTTTCTCTCGTGGCTCCACCCTTCTCACGGCTGGTTGTGGCCCTCTGACTCTCTTGACCTCCAGAGCTGTACACCTCTGCCCCTGCTGCTTCCAGCTGAGCCCTCTCATTCCAAGTCCCCAGCTGCAGAGCTGGGACCGGCTCAGATCAGCCTTGCCCTGCTTGTGTCCGTCCACACCGTGACCTGGGAGAGAGGATGGAGAGAAGCCTGCGCCAGAACATGGCTCTACGTTCCCAGGGCAGCTCGCTCCCAAATGAACCAACGTAGGACGGGGGCAGATAACCACAGCCGGAGCCCCATCCCAGTCCTGCGAGCCGAAAGCCGCATTTGGATCAATAACCTCACAGCCTCCCTGTCCTCTGAGCCAAGGACCACCCAGCCCAGAGGACTCTAAATAGCATGGGAGCTGGTCCCCCACAAGCAGGAGGCCAATGGGTGCCTGACTCCCGGCTGCCTCACTCTTCCCCTCTCCCACTCACCTCCATCCCCATGTATTGCTGGTTGGAGCTGGGGGGCAGGGGAGAAGGGAGGGTATCAAAGAGCCTAGCTCTGAGTATCACAATGGTACCATTGCTCTCAGCACAACCTGGCTGGCCTCCTCATGGCCCCCGGAAACGACGCTGCCTGGAGACTAGGAGACAAGCCGTCTGAGGCCTCGTCACTGCTGCTTATCTCCACCCCACCCCCACCCCGACCCCCTCTCCGCTGGTGTGTGGCAGCAGCCTTCCAACTGGTCCTCCTGCTTTCAGGATCTCCCCTCTGTTGCACCTTTCCACAGCCCTCACGTGATCTTCCAATACACGCCTGCCTGACACTTGTCGCAGCGCACGGGTTAACCCACAGGTTAGCAGCCAAGCTCATGGGCATGATATTCAAGGTTCCCCTGGTCCCAGCGCCGCCTGGCTCTCCAGCCTCCCCACTGCATGCGTGGCTCGCACATAATGCCCCAGTGACACCGACCAGCTCGGCTTCCCCGTGCCCCATGCTGGTTCTGGCCTTATATTTGCTGTGCCCTCTGCCTAGAATGGCCTTTCCACTGCCCCATTCCTCTGCTACCAACTCTTCTTTAAGGGTTAAGACCTGGCATAGACGTTTGCTCCTTCTCCAGGAAGCCACTGGCCCCTCTGAGATGCTCCCCGTCGGACCACAGCCCCAGCAGGGCCTCTGTCTCAAGATTTTCACTACGTCACAGTTGCCTGGGGGGCCCCGCCTCCTCCACTGCGCCTGAAGAGCAGACACCATGTCTGAGCGGTCTGATTCCCCAGTGCCCGGGGTAGGGTGCAGGGCACAGTCAGTTCTCGAGCTATTTTAACCCTGGTTCTCTGCAAGGGGCATCAAACACATCCTGCCGTGGATGCAGGGTTGGAGGTGACTCTTTTCAGTGTGAGAATTTTCCTTTGCCAAGCCCTCTATTGGTTGCCTTGAAGCCTGGGGATTTGTTGGCGGGGGTTAAGCCTAGTTTGGGGGGTTTCCATTTTGGTAGTGGTAGGACAAATAGATGCAGGGATTAGACATTCAGCCACTCTGGAGAGACTGCAGGATAAGCTAACTTGGGAATTTGCGTTCTGGGTCCAGGTCCGCTGCTGAGGTCAGAAGCCCCGTGCAGCTCAGACAGGATGCTCAGAGTAGCCAAGCATCTTGGCTTGTGTTTCTCAAACACCAGAAAAGGAATTCCTAGTGTGTAACAACTTTTCTCAAAGTCCTCTTTTTTCTTCTACCTGTGTCCTCTACGTCCCACAGATCTGCCACAATCTCCTCTCCCACCTCTTTTCTCCCAAATCAGTATCATACACACCCGCAAGGAATTGTCAGCAGCAGGAGATCCTTCCTGGGAGGGGAGGGATGGGGAGGGAAGCCAAGTGGTCCTATCATTGCAGGTCCCAGGAAAGGGATGGTACAAGGGAAGCGGGTCTCCCAAAGAGGGGTTATAGAGTTTCTGTTGCAGCTGGACAGGCAACCTGCCCTCAGCCTGAAGGGAAGAGGAGAGGAAGCCACTTAGCAGAACCCAGAGGGTCTATGGAGAGGGCTGCCCAGGCGGGAGCCAAGGTCATTAATCCGTGACTTCACTCTCCTGCCTCCCTCTCTTCTCCTGCCAGCGCTGCCCGTTGGGCAACTGAACTGGAAGTCAAAGGACATGAAGGGCCTTTGATGAGGTCCTCACAGGTCAGTGCAGTGCAGCACCAAGCCAGGCAGAAAGAGAAGAGGGACCTGGAGAGACAAAGACCGCACCTCTAGACCAGGATGCTCTTTGGCGGTGGGTAAGGGGAAAGGCGGACACTCAGACCCACATCATTTTTGCTTGAGGGTGAGTGGTTAAGAACAAACAAACACAGAAAACAAGGTTTTGACAATAATAGATTTAATTTCTTTATAACAATGTATAGAGAAAAAAAACAAAGGATAGCGAATTCCAAGAACATGCCTTGGAAAGTTCCGGAAGATGACACATGCATCAGACAGCTGAGAGAAACCCAGAAAGGGAGAAAGGGCCTTGAGAATGTAAATCTCCAGAGCACAGAGCCACCTACCTGGCACCAAAGAAGCCCATTAACTGACAAGACACTGTCTCATTTTCATTCATTTGCATATCCCGATCTAAGATCCCAACCTCCAGATTCGCAAGACGAAAAGAAAATAATTAGTGCAATCTTCTGCAATTGTTTTTGAGCTTAATATGCTGCGTAGAACCTGCATAGGGAAACATAATTGCATTTTAAACCACAGAGTGAAAGAAGGGGGTCGAGGCCAGGCAGCCCCAGTGTGGGAAGACAGGCTCCATCTCCAAGACCAGCCAGAGGCTGAGGAGGCCTGGAGGAGCAAGGAGTTCCCAAGGGAGATTTCCAACAAGCAAGGTTAGTGAAGGTGGGCGGAGAGCGTAGTGCACGGCTGCTCCAGAAGCCTTTCTAAGCTCAGAGGAGCTGGGGGGACCAGAGACTATCCCTGTGCACACAATACAGGCTTAAGTGCTGTTCAAAGGAAATCAGTGTAACAAAATTGATTGCAATCTCATTCCTTATAGTATATTGTTCATCCCACTAGCCTCGCAAGACACCTTCGGAACAGAGGGTTTCATGGATGGTCAAATGACTTTGGGAAGAAATGCATGTAAGGCACAGGGCTCATGAGGCTGGGAAAGGAAGACTCTGAAAGAAATGCAGGCCTGGTCTTATTTAACCCAGACAGGCCATTTCACCATGCTGGGCAGAAAGCCTGTTACCTTTTACAGCTACTCACATCCTATGGCATTGCCTTGAGCAGAACTCCTGGATGGGTGCTCCTGTATGAAACCAGTGACAAGGAGGACCCTGCAGAGGAAGGTCTTCTTTTTTTGAAGGGCGAGATGGTCCTATGTAGCCCAGATAAGGCTACATCTAACTCTGTCTCTTCCAAGGTGCTGGGGTTCATTCATTCAGCAAACCGTCCCTTAGTGCCCACAGTATGTCAGGCACTGTTCTAGGCACTGGATACATCAGGGCACAAAATAGACAAAAATCCCCACCCTGGAGGAACTTCTGTCCCAGGGCAGAGCCCTGTCCCTCCTCCTTCCACAGCCTTGGAGTGCTAGGGGACAACTCACCCTTGTGGCCATTGCTGATGGGGCCAGAAAGGGACACCTGGTCCTGGACAATCATTCAGAAGCTGAGTGGACCAATCGATTTCAGGACACAGACCTTGGAGCTGGGGTGCCCAGGTTCAAACCCCAACCTCCCCGCTCATGAGCTGAGTGATCTTAGGCAAGTTACTCAATCACTCTGAGCTTCTATTCCCTTCTATGGTGAGGATACTGATAAAATCTGCCTTGTAAGGTATTTTGAGAATTAAATGAGAAAGCCCACGTGAAGGCCTTAGACACAACCGGGCTGCCCGTGTTTGTGGCCGGCTGTTTGCAGTCAGGAGATCTTGGTGATTCTTGCTCCCAGGTATGAAGAAACTGGCTTCGTTGGCTGGGCCTGGGGACCCTGTAAGGCTTGAGAGCAAGCCTGCCATCTGGGGACCCTAAGGAGCAAACAAAAGGAACTGACCTGCAAAGAATCAAAAATGGGTGCAAACGGGCTGAGAGAGGTGGGCCCAGATGCAGGGAGAACACGGCCACCTTCGTGCCTGACAGTTTCCCTCTGGAGGCTTGGTGGCCCCCTGGTCCTCGTGTCCCGTGTTGTTCCAGGTTATCTTGACGGGGTTTTCTGTTCCTGAGAAACAAGCAATCCCTGACCAAGGTGGGGTCGCCTCAAAACCCCGCTGAAGAAAAGTAGAGCTGTTTACAGCAAAGCCATACTGGACACAAGCTGGGCTTCCTCTGCCTGAGCAGCTGCTCTACCTGCATCTTCATCATCACGGGTCCCCCTCCTGGAGAAGGAAGAGGAAGGAGGCATTTGGAAGATAGAAGAAAGGCCAAGGTGACAAGTCAAGGGGGACCAGGCCTGAGGGAAGCCGGCCAGAGCTAATTAGCAGGGCCCAGAGCCGCTTCCTGCCATTCTTCAAGGCTCACGGGGTCACTCGGGGGAGCAGACGACATCTGCTGTTTCTTCCCCTGCTGGAGACAGAGTCCCCATCCAGCTGAAAGTCTCCCCGCCTCGGTTCCCTCTTCCTGGAAGGATTGCTGCGTAAGGCTGGCCTCTCTGAGAGGCCTGAGCAGCGTTGATGCTTAGAGAAGGTGGCGAGGGCGCGTGGGGACAGCCCGGAGGTGTGTCGGTGCAGGAGCGTTAGAGGAGTGGGTGGCTTGGGGCATGAGGGGTAAACCCAGAAAGTGGCTTGGCATACGGTGGTCTTGAATGCCACGCCGAGGAGTCGGGAGCCGTTGACAGTCTGTAAGGGGTGCACGGCATGGTCTGACCAGCGTTTTAGGAAGATTGTACTGGAAGCATTACAAAGGACGGACCCACGACACGTGTGGCTTGGTCACAAAGAACAAGAAGCCGGATAGCAGGCCATGTGTCTCACAGGGACCCCGGTGAGGTCGATGGTGGTGGAGATGCGGACCCCAGCTCCTTCAGTCCCCCACCCACCCGCCCTGGGCCGATCTGCATGGGGCAGGGCCTTGCGGGAGAGCTCCTGGCTGACCAGGGAGGCCGGGGGAGCCCTGGGCTGGAGCGGGAGATGGGTGGGGAGACAGCACAGGGAGGACAACTTTATATGAAGAAGATGTATTTATTCAATCAACAAACACTCCCTGCACCTCTGGGCTGAGCCCTGAGCAGACACACTTCAAGCTTCTGCTTCAGCTTCTCTCCCGCTCCCTCTCTCTCCCTCTCCTCCTCCTCTCTCTTTTTTTAAACTCTCAGGCCTTTCCAGTACACAAGTAAGACAAGTCCAAGAGCTGCCATAACAAATTGCTATAACTGGTTGGCTTAAGACAACAAGAACTCATTCCCTCATAGTTCTAGAAGCTACACGTCTGAAATCAAGGTGTCGGCAGGGCCGTGCCCTCTCTGAAGGCTCTGGGAGAGAGTCCTGCCTTGTCTTTTGTCTTGGCTGCTGGCATTGCCGGCAATCCGCAGTCCTCCTTGGCCTGTCTCTGTATCGCTCTAATCTGCCTCTGCAGTCACATGGCATTCTCCCTGTGTGGGTCTCTGTGCCTTTTCTCCTCTTACTAGGGATGCCAGTCATATTGGATCAGGGCCCACGTGAATCCATTAGGACCTCATCTTAACCCGGTTACACCTGAAAAGATAACTGTTTCCAAATAGATCACATTTATAGGTACCAGGGGTTAAGATATCAACATATCTTGTAGGGGGCCACCATTCAACCCAGAGCACTCATCATAGGAAAAAATACAGAAAATACTGATGAGAAATAAAGTCATTTAAAATTTGCTTCACGCAGAGATAACCACTCCAACATCTTGGGATACTCTTTCCTCTATCAAAAATATGTTATTGTTTTTGTGAGGATTCACTGATCCTGTGCACACCACTGGGATGTGTTTATTTCACCTGATGTTATATAGTGCCTTTTCTCGTCCCTGTTTTTCATGCCTTGGGTTAGATCTTCCCTATTATATCTGGGAATCCACTACCTACGTCTCCTTCTGGATGCAGAAAATAATAATGATACAGTCATAGCTATAGCTTTTGGGGCCATTACAATGGCAAGATGACGTTCACACATATCTCATGTTAATGTAAATCTCATGACCACCCTGTAAGGGCAATATTTTTGGTCCCATTCTTTTTTGTTTGTTTGCTTGTTTACAAATATTACCTCACTTAATATGACAACCCTATAAAATAGACAATATTATTATCCTATTTTATGTATGAGGAAAGTGAGATGCAAAGCAGTTAAATGACAGGTGACATGTTACTACCGATTATGTAACAGAGCAGTTCCACCTAATATGGACACCTGAGATTTTCAAAACATCAAACTGATGTAATCAATTCCAAGATACATATGAAAAGATGTTGTGTTTTATAATAAAGATCTGTCGTGCTCTAAAATTTTATTTGATTCATTTGCTTTTCTATTTCATGAATTTCTCACTATGTAACCTCTCAATAACAACATTCTGTCCGAAATAATCACAATCCCATGTCTGAGTCACAAACACTAGCCTCTACCTTCCTATCTGCCACTAAACTTTCTCAGTATTGCTGACACCACTGTCCTAACACAGTTCCATACTGGAAATTCTTGACTCATCCTTTTCTTTCAACTAATTATCAAGTCCCATTCTCTCCAATTGCATCTCCCCTGCTTCTATCACCTAGTCAAGACCCAGTTGTTTCATACCTGCATTGCTGTACCAGCCCCACTTCTGGCCTATTTGATGCCAATCTCTCTTCCAATTTATCTGCATTCCATTGGCAGGACATCTCCTAAATCTAAAACATTAAGTGATCTCTGAAAGTGCTTTCTAAAAACCAAAGGATAGAAAAGTTTTATCTGTGTTATTTTTTTTGGTCCCATCCTACACATAAGGAAATCGATTCAGAGAGGTTAAGTACCTTGCCCCAGGTCACACAGCTAGCAATCAGTACACCTGGGATTTGTACCCAAGCCCATCCAACAACAGACTAATATTTGAAGCTGCCTCCTTTAATGGAGATGCCTCTGAGGTATTTATTACGTCAAGGTGCTGTTAAGATTCACCTCACAGGTCTTGATGGCTGTGCATTAGGGAGAATTTCCCAGGTGAAAAAGCAGGTTGGGGATATGGTGTTTGCAAGGGCACAAAGGCACTGACCCGCTCACCCTGGGAGGGAGAATGTGCTGTTTCCTTATAGTGCCTGGGGCAAGGCAAGGTCAGCTAGGGCTGTGTCCTGTGAGAAGTCTGGGCGCTATCCAGAGAGCAACAGGGAGCCCCTGAAAATTGTCAGCAGGGAGAGAGCCTGTGTTTTGGAGAGTTCATTCTGGCTGCAGCATGGAGGATGTGTGGGAAAAGCTGGCTGGGGCAGAGAGACCAGGGAGAAATGGGGTAGGTTGACCAGTAGTACCAGGAGAAATGGGAGCAGGGAAAAGGGTCAGGCCTGGAGGAGCAATAGCTGCTCTCTCAGTCTTTGGGGAAAGCTGAGGGGTGAGCCATGCCTTGAGTGGGTCCAGTTCAGCCCCAGCTGACAGCTGCCCAGGCGGCATCTACTGCCATCTTTTCTTTTTCTTGGCAGGAGACCTCCCAGGTAGCACCAGGCAAAGCCTCAGCCTCGCTGGTGGGAAGGCTGGCTCCTCGCCACAGGAAGGCACAGAGATAAGTGGTGTGATGGATGTATTGAAAACACAGGATTAAACACTTAGGAACTGACATAAAGCCACCCTTCAGAAGCTGGGAGACGGGGACCAGGCCCTGCCTCCTGCTCGGGAAGATCGGGCAGCTGGGAATGGAGGAAACAATCTCTCCTTGGGGTGATGGAGGGAGGCCCACTCTAGGATTTTATAGAGGCTGCTGCCCAGGGTCTGCCCCTCTTCTCTTTGCATTCCTCCATCTCCCCCCTCCCTGCCACACAGTGGATTTAGCCTGTACTTCCAAGTTCTAAGCAGTGTCCTCTCCTGCATCAAACAGCTGCCCTCGTCCACTCCTCGGGTCTAGGGATGCACCCGCACGCCAGTGATACAGTCCACCCTCGGGAGGATGGACTCGGGCCCTGGAAGTGTGGGCAGAGAATTCTGAGGTCCTGGATATCTGGAGTGAGGTCGTAAGGGGAGGTGTGGGCTCTGGGTTTCTAGCTTGGGCAGCTGAGTGGACAGTGCCCCTCCTGGGTACCACAACCCAGGAGAAAGGAAGAGGCAGAGACGGTGAGGGTGAACTTGGTTTAGACAGATTGCCTTGAGGGGGCTTGTGGACAGAGGAGGCTCTGGGGTAGAGTTGAGGGCGGGGGCTTCCCCACGCCAGGCTTAGCTACAGACCCCGAGGACGACCCCCAGCTGCTGACAACCACCACCCCGAGAGACAAAGGATTTGTTCCAAACTCCTGGGCTGGGTGGGGTCCTCTCCTCTCAGGCTGCCAGCTGTAGTCACGGGACTTGAAGGATGGGTCAGCTGTGCCTCCTCTGGTCCTTCCCCTCGCCTGACCGCCCTGTGGAAGGTCTCTGCGGGGGCGGGGCTTTCCAGGAAGAGGAAAAAACAGGATGTCTTAGTCAGCTTCAAGGTCAGGGCAGTTTTCTAAGGAGCATCTGGAGGTGGAAGAGGAGGCAAAGGCATCCAAAAATTAAACCTGGACAGGCTGAAGCATAAAGAACTCTGCAATAGGGCCTGGAAGGGAGCCACTGTTGATTGACTGATTGAGCGTGGTAAACTATACGTAACATAAAAATTGCCATTGAACCATTTTAAAGTGTGCCATTCAGTGGCAGTAAGTGTATACACAATGTTGTGCAACCATCACCACTATCTACTTCCAGAACTTTCCAACACCCCAAATAGAAACCCTGTGAGCCACCATTGATTGAGGACCTACGATGTGGTTTAGACGCATTAGCTCAGCTAATCCTTCCCGGAGCTTTGAGAGGAACCCACTTTACAGATGAGGAGGGTGAGGCTCAGGAAAGGACAGTAACTTGCCCAAAGCCACACAGGTTGTAAGCGCCCAAGGCGGTATCAGAGTCTAGGCTTGTGCGGCTCCAAAGCCCACCATGTCTGAGGGGGCCATTGGAGGCTGTCAAGTCTGGAGGGGACAGGTGGGCCACCGAGCCCAGCTGCCAGGGGTGTTTTCCTGGGGGTGTTGCTGCATTGATTCGTAAACAAGCCCCAGAAGATGGTGAGGAGGAGCTCGGCTCTGCTGGGGAACTGTCTAGATAAACCAAGGCATCCAGACTGGGGGCAGGGCTCAGCTGGGGAGCAGAGGGAGCATGGCCTGTTAGCAGGACTCTTGACCTCTTGAGGGGCTGGTAATAGGGACCAATCCTGTCCCCAGGGGAGGGTGCTGGCCGCAGCTGAGCAGAAGGGCCAGGGTCCCAGCTAAGCGGGAACCACGGACAAAGGGTGTACAGTGGAGAGCAGGTTGAAGGCTTGGGGATACAGGTCGGGAGCAGGCCAAGGTCAGAGCAGGCCTGCATACCAGGCAAGGGGCTGTTAACAGCTGCCAGGAGGGCCAGGCTTGACTCCAGACCCCGAACCATCCTTGGCAAGGGTCTGAATCCAGGGCAGCAAGTGCTGTGGCCCTCAAGTCTGTGTCTCCTGTAGACCCTAAAATTCAAGTTCAAGACTTTGTTTCAGTGCGAAGTCCTGGAACATGCTTGTTCAGCGGGAAGGTGTTCACCTTCTCTCTCTCATTTTCTCTTTTCTCTACGTGTGTAAAAATGGGATTGTAGTATACATCCAGTTTTTGCCACCCATCTTTTTTTTTTCTACTTAAAAATGTCATGGAAATCTTCCCAAGTCGTTTTATAAGCCATCCTTTTTAAAGGCCACGCAGCATTCCATCGTGCGGCTGCCTCTTAGTTTATCTAACCCAGCGATTCTCATTTGGCAACGTCTGGGGACATTTTTGGTTGTCGCAACTTGGAGGGAGCCGGGAGCTACTGGCAACCACTGGATAGAGGCCCGAGATGTTTCTAAGCATCCTACAACACACAGGACAGCCCCACCCCCAACTCCCAATAACAAAGAATTATCTGGCCCCAAATGTCAATAGAGCCAATGTCTGAGAAACCTTGGCCTAACGAATCCCTACTAATCAGCATTTAGGCCATATTCAGTGGTTATGTTATCAGTTACCACAATGTTGCCATCAAAATCTTTTTGACACCAAGCTGATGCTCCTTATTCAAAGATGCCATATTTTGCCTACTTGCTAAAATTTACTTGCAACCTCAAAATCAGTACTCGTGGCACTTTCACAGTCATTGGCAGACATGCGCAGATCAGCAAACAAAATGTGAGTCACCCCACACGGACGTCCCCGACTGAGGTCAAACGAGGCGGGCGCTGCTTTCCTGTTTCAGCTCTCACACTGTAAACAAGTGTTCCTTCTGTGGTCTATTTAGTGCCACGTTTTCCGCATTTTTGAGCTTTCTGTTGGCGATTCTGCTGTTTGACATGACCCCCCAGCCTAGTACTAAAGTTCTAAGCTCAAGAGGGCTGGGATGTGCCTTACGGAGAAAATATGTGTGTTAGATAAGCTTTCTTCAGGCATGAGTTATAGTGCCACTGGCCTTGGGTTCAATGTTAATTAATTAACATTATATATTAAATAAGGTGTCTTTAAACAGAAACACACATAAAACAAGGTTATGGTCTAATCAATTGATCAAATGTTGTGACCAGAGACTTGCAGGCTCCTCATCCTGTACTTCCCCCAGAAGCAATGTTTCAGTATTTGCTACTTCAGTGTTCGAGTGACTTCTTAGAACAGGGCTGCTGCAAATCATGAAAGTCTACTGTATACCATGACTGTTTTGTACACGTATATCCTTGAAGCTGCAATGAATATGGGAGTGTAGATATCTCTTTGATATATACATACACCCAGAAGTAGAATTGCTGAATCATAAGGTTTTTCTATTTTTAATTTTTTTTAAGGAACTTCCACCTTTTTTTTAAAATAGTGATTGTACCAATTTACATTTCCACCAATAGTACATGAGGATTATCTTTTCTCCACATCCTTTCCAACAATTGTTACCTTTGGTCCTTTTGATAATAGCCATTCTAACAGGATACAATAATCAAAACAGTATAGTAATGGCATAAAAACAGACATATTAGTCTTAATGGAGCAGAATAGAAGTCCCAGAAATAAATCCACGCATCTATGATCAACTGACTTTTGACAAGGGTACCAAGAACCTGATGCAGTGGGGAAAGGACAGAGTCTTCGGTAAATGGTGTTGGAAAAACCAGATACCCACATGTAGAAAAATGAAACTGGACCCTTAACTCACACCATATACAAAAATCAACTCAAAAATCACCGAATTATACACTTTTAGTGGGTGAATTATGGATATTTGATATAAGTTATAGCTCAATAAAACTTAAAATAACTTAAATATCATATTTTTACCTTATATAAATTACTTGTGAATGAAATCTACCTTAGGTGACCTCGGGAGATGGCCCCTTTGTGAAAGAGAATAAAAAGGTTAAAATCTTAAAAAAAAAAAATCAACTCTAAGTGGATTAAAGACTAAAATATAAGAAATGGAACCATAAAAATACTAGAAAACATAGGGAAAAGCTTCTTTTTTTTTTTAAGAACTTTTATTGAGAGATAACTGACATACAATAAACTGCATATATTTAAAGTGTACACTTTGATTTTTTTTGTTCTTATTAGAGGGAAAAGCTTCTTGACATTGGTCTGGGCAATGATTTTTTTAGATATCACACCAAAAGCATGGACACTAGAAACCATCAACAGACTGAAAAGGCAACCTATAGAATGAGATAAAATATTTGCAAATCGTGTACCTGATAGGGGGCTAACATCTAAAATATATAAGGCACTCATACACCTCAATAAGAAAAAAACCAAATAGGCTGATTAAAAAATGGATGAAGGGCCTGGATAGACATTTTCCCACAGAAGACATACAAATGGGCCAACGGCTGTACGAAAGGGTGCTCAACATCACTAATCATCAGGGAAATGAGTCAAAATCACAATGAGATGTTGCCTCACCCCTGGTAGGATGGCCATTATCAGAAAGACAAGAGATAACAAGTGTGGTGAGGGTGTGGTAACAAGGGAACGGTTGGTGGGAATGTGAACTGAGGCAGCCACTATGGAAAATAGCATGGAGGTTCTTCAAAAAATTAAACACAGAACTACCATACGATGCAGTCACCCCACTTCTGGGTATACATCCAAAGGAAACTAAATGAGGATCTCAAAGAGATATCTGCACCCTCACGTTCATTGCAGCATCATGCAAACAACCGAGAGATGGCCAGGACAACGTAGACGGAAGGCAGAATCTCAGAATAATACTATTGTAGGTCTACCTCCTACCCTTGATATGAGCCACAGTCTCAAAAAAGAAAGAAAAAAAGGTCCTGTACTGGGAGAAATAAGTTTGAAACTGTCATCTGAACTCTGACATTTACTATCTCTGGACATCAGTTTCCCCATCTGTAAATGAGGTCTTAGATGCATGGGGATCCAAAGTGAGAAGTAAAAACTGCTTTCTATTGCTTTATCTTGAATTTCCAGTTAGACTGATCAATTTGATTGGATTCATTCAGTTCGATTCAGTTTATTTCATCTTGATACAGATCAGTAACCATGACCTGAGCCCCTTTAATATGCCAGGCACAAGCTGGATCAACAGCTTCAGGAAGAGGCGGAAAATGTGTGATTCCTGCCCCATGGCACTCACGGTCTGACCAAAGGAAATGAACAGGTTGTTAATTTCTGGAGTCCACGAGACATTTAATGAGCCTTGGGTCCAGGAAGGCTTCCTGGAGCAGGCGAGGTCTGGACCCGAGGATAAGTAGGCGTCAGATACCCCAGGAAGGGCAAAGGCTTGACAGTGAGATGAAACATGGCAGAGTGCCAGATATGAGTTTAGTCTGGAGGCAGTTGACAGCGGGGGACAGCCACAGAGGTCTGCATGGCCAGATCATGGAGGGCTTTGCAAAGATGCAAAAGAACCTGGGCTTCCTTCTGAGCAAGGAGAACAGTTTTGATCCGAGGACTGACAAAGTCAAGGTTGCATTTTACCAAGAACACTCTGTCTGTAGAGAGGATGCCAAGGATAGGATCCTTGGGAAGGAGGGAGACCAGTAAGGAGGGCGAATGGAGAGAGGAGATAACCCGCTTCGTACAAGGCCTGTGTTGGGTCCAGCCCAAGGATGAAATAGACCAAGATCACTGCCCTCAGGGAGCCTCTGCACTAAAGTGGGAGAAAGGCAGTGATGAATGGAGAGGGTCTTTGAGGTCCTTCAGGTGTGGAAGGTGCTGTGTGGGGAAGAGAGTAAAGGTGGGGCTGGGGTGGGAGGGAGGAGGCTGCTTAGCTGGGGGAGGGGTGAATTCTACATGGAGTGACCAGGCAAGATCTCACCGGCAAGGAAACTTGGGAAAAACCTGTTCCTTTGTCCTTGTGTCCACTCATCCGTGTGTACAGCAGTATCCAGGGAGAGGCAGTCAAGGAAGCTTACCTGGGACCAGCTGGGGATGTCTGTCCTCTCAAGGTGAATCTAAGGAGAAGCAGGCGACCAGGCCCCAGGTAGAGTAGGGAAACTCCAAAGCTGGCAGCACCCCTCACCAGCTGGCTTTTGGGAATAACAGAAAAAAGAAAAAAAAAAAGCAGGACAGCTGTTGTTTTACCTGTTTTTTTTTTTTTTTCTCTCTTTTCTTTTTCTATTTATAAATCAAGTCTGCTTTTCAACTTTATTTCAAAGGCCCGTGGTGCACCACTCCCCAGTGCCCCCAGCCCCAGCTCGCCGTCCTGTCCCCTCCCCCTGCGTGGCCTGGCTGGCCTCTCACTTTCATCATTTTTAGAATGGCTGAGTGCAAGCCTGTCCCCTGCAGTGAGCAGGCTAGAATACAAGAGCATTAGCACAGTCGCCTAGAAAACGTCCTCGGCCTAGATTCAAATCCCTGTTCCACCTCTGGCCTGCCGTGTGGCCATGGAGTGGCTGCTTCACTTCTCTAGGCCTCTGTTTTCTTCTCTGTAAAATAGGTACGAGAGTCCTTACACCTGCTGGGAGTCCATGGGCTGGTCACTTACGCTCTCTGAACCTCCAGTCAGACCGTAAGCCCTGCTGGGTCTCTGTCTCAAGAGTTCTGGGGAGAGGCAAATGAGGCCATGAAACTGTAGCAGAAGGTCTGTGACAGGGACAACAAGGGAAAATGTTTTCAATGCATCTGCCAAGGGGATAAGAGTGGTTATCAGAATAAAGAGAGGATGAGATAGAAAAGCAAGATACTGGGGAGCTTAGTTCAAGCCTCGCTTTTTACAAATAAGGAAACGGAGGCCCAGAGAAGTTGTGTGACTTGCCCTAAGGCCGCATAGCATTTCAGGGGCAGAACCTGGGCTCAGGAGCCCGCTCTCTGTGCCACTGAAGCAATACCAGCCAGGGGCTAGGAGGTCTTCTCCGAACACCCTCCCAGGGGCCTGGGAAGAACCTGCTCAGGACTCCTCCCCTGCCCTGGAGGTATTCACTGCAGGAAATAATCCAAGTGCCCATCAATAGGGATGTGATTAAATAGGCTACATCTTATAGAGGAATACTGTGTGGGTACCAGAAAGGTTGAAATGGCTCTCTGACATCTCCAAGATACATTAAGTGAAAAAAAGAAGCAGGTTGCTAATCAAAACCACAATGAGATCCCCCTTCACACCCACCAGGATGGCTAGAATCAAAGAGACAGAGGATAACAAGTGTTGGTGAGGAAGCAGAGAAATTGGAGCCCTCATGCATTGCTGGTGGGAGTGCACAATGATACAGCTGGGGTGGAAAACAGTCCGGCAGTGCCTCAAACGGTTAAACGAAGAGATACCACATGACCCAGCAATTCCGCCCATAGGTATAGACCCAGGAGGAATGAAAGCATATTTCCAGACAAAAGCTTGTACATGAATGTTCATAACAGTGTTATTCATAGTTGCCAAAAGGTAGAAAGAACCCGAGTGTCCACCAATGGAGGGAAGGAAACATCAAATGTGGTCTGTCCACACAATGGAATAGTAGCCATAAAAAAGAGGTACTGATGTGCGTTACAACATACATGAACCTCGAAAACATTATGCTGAGTGAAAGAAACCAGTCACGAAGGACCACATACTGTATGATTCCATTCACATGAAATGTCCAGAATAGACAAGTCTGTAGAGAGAGAAAGTAGATTAGTGTTTGCCTAGGGGTGGGAGTAGAGAGGGATCGGAGGGTGATGGCTAAGGAGGGTGGGTTTCTTTTTGGAGTACACAAAATATTCTAAAATGGGTTATGGTGATGGTTACACAGCTGTGAATTTACTGAAAGTCGTTGAGTTGTATACTTTAAATGGGTGAACTTTATGGTATGTGAATTCTATTTCAGTAAAGCTCTTTGGAAAATCAGCTTGTAGAAGAGGAGGTATAGTACGATTCTACATGTATGAGAGAAAGGACATAGATGAGTGTGCTTGCCTAGGTATTACGTCTCTGGAAAGGTGTCACACACACACTGTCTCCCGGGATGCTCTGAGGAGAGGCTCTGGAACTGGACACAGAGAGGGCTCTACTTCACAATACAACGTGCAGGGTGTCAAGTGTTCGCCACTTCTGCTGCTTTCATGATGAAAACAAAGACCTGCCCTGCATTTGGTCGCCTTGGGCTGGCGCGGCCTTCCTTGGGAAACAGGCCCTGGGGCTGTGAAGGCCGGTGTGGGGGCTCCTTAGGTTCCAACAGGACAGGTCAAGAAGTCCTTCTCCCTGGACCTGGAATCTGTTTCCCATTAAAAACCCAGCAAAGTAACCACTTTTGGCCTCCTGGCCTCGCAGAGGCAGGCCTGAGAGCCAGCGGGGGTGCTGCACCCAGGCTCCTGGATGGTCCCCCGGTGCCAAAATCAGAGGACCTCCCCGCCCCGTCTCCAAGAAGCTGCTGTACCCGAGGTCCATGGGGCGGGATTTCAGGAGGCTCCTCTTATAAGCCCAGAGGCAAGATTAGTCTGTAGCCCAAGGGCAAGGTCCCAGAGCACGTAATTCTGGAGCCACACTTGGTACCAAGTACTACATTAGATGTGCCAGTCATGCTAGTCTGTCTCAACAGCCCAGTCCATCAGGGCCTGCCATCATCATTTTACAGGGGAGAAAACTGAGGCTCAGAGAGGGAAATGACCCACCAAAGATCCCACGCCTGGAGCGAGGTCTCAAACTCAGGTCTGTGGCCTGACCCTACTATACTGCGTACATCATTCAAGATACAAGCGAAGAAACCCCGACTCAAACTGAGGTAGATAAGGGAAGAGACTTATTGATTCACAAAGCTGGGAAATTGAGAGTATGTGAGCTTCAGTTGAGGCTTGATCAGGGCTCCAGATCCATTTTTCAGTTGTTCTCTCAGCTCTACCTTCCTTTGTGTGTCTGTAGGCTTCATCCTTAAGCTGACTTCTCTCCTGGTAGCCAGATGGCTTCTAACATCTGCCAAAAAAGGAATCTTCATGCATCCTCAAACAAATCCAAAAGTCAGCAAGAGCATTCTGTCCCAGTATTTCCGAACAGGACTTTGGAGATTCACTGTGATTAGGGGTCACTCTTCCCCCAAACCAATTACTGTGGCCCGGGGACTTAATCCAACCCAAAGCTGGGATGAGTGGCAGCCGTCCATAGAGGGTAGAGGATTTGGGAAGCTAATTTGGGATTTGGGTGGGTTGTTGAGTGAAAACTAGGATGGAGAGAGGGTACAGGATGGTGTGTAGGTAATCGTTAAGACCCCCACCCCACTTTTCTTGATGAATTACTCTAAGACAATTCTGAACACACAGTACTGAATAAAATTGTATCTCAGTTTCCCCATCTGTAAAATGGGTGAGCAGCTAGACTACGTGTTCTCTAAGGCCTTTATATGTAGGATTATTATTTGTTTTTAATCAATCACACCCTAGCTTGGGACATCACGTGGGTAACTGGATTTATTGATAATTGAATGTTTGCCTTTGTCACCCATGCCCTGGTCTGACCCCTGCACCCCACCCCACCCCCCTCCCTGATCCTCTCCAGGCTCTGCTTAGGATTCTCCTGAGAGACACTTTGCCCCCCATTCGACCCAGTCTGAGCCCCTTGGCCAGGCATCATGACCCTTGCAGCCCTGCCTCCTGCCCACTGCTACAGCCACTGTTGCTGGACGGGAAGAATGGATTCCCCTGTCTAGCCTGCATTCCGGGCTCCTCCCAGACCCCGAGTCAGCATCCCCACACCACTCAGATCCCTAAATGGAAACAGGAGTTGTTGAGACAGGGACCGAGGAATGGTCACTGAGGGGCCAGCTGTCAAATACCCCCTCCTCACTGTCCCAAGGCCCCCCCTGGCTGTGTACCCTTGGGCAGGCCCCTTCCCTCTCTGAGCTTCCATTTCTCTGTCTCTCAAATGGGGGAACGGATGACTCGCCTCATGGGTAGTCGTGATGACTAAACGCACAGTCTGTACTCACAAAACATTCCCTCCCAGAGCCACTGCTGGCTGCTCCCCTGCTTCCTCACCTCCTCCCCATCCCTCTAGGCATCCCTCATCCTGGCGCCCCTCCTCTGCAGGCCCGGCTGCCCCCCGCCCCACTGCAAACCCACCCAGCCCGCACAGAGGGCCCTCTCCCAGCCTTGGCAACTTGAACCTATGAACTTTGAAGGAAACTCAGTCCTGCCTCCTGCCAGCATCTCAGAGAAGACAGAAACAGAGGGGACCAGGGAGGCAGGCAGCAGCCTCGGGGCCCTGGCCCGGATGGGTTTCCACAAGCAGTTCACGGCTGCTCCCGAAAATAAATGCAATGTGTATCTTGTCAGCCTCCTGCTGCAGATGTTTAAGATAAACCCTCATAAATCTCTGTCCAGGGCCCGATAGAAAAATGCGGAAAATCAGAGGAACGTAGTGATGGCCACAGACTCACAATCTTCCTCCCATCTCTCTCTCTCTCTCATCTGTTTCTTACTCTGCCTCTGTTTCTCTCTTTCTCTATCTCTCTTGGAATCTCTGTCACTTTCTGCGTGTCTTCTGAGTGTCCCCTTCTCTGTCTGTCCGCCCCTCCCATTTCCTCCTTCCTTAACTCTCCCCCCCTTATTAAGCTGTGAGAGAGGCCCCAGCCTACCAAACGCCCACAGAGCACAGATTTTAATGCGGCTTCACAATCTTCCAGAGAAACAGATGCACCATCTACGACATTCTTCCTGCTCCCTAGAACAGCAATTAAACAGAGGGTTGGGTGAGGGGGGAAGGGGAGGAGAAAAGAAAGACTCCTTGATGGGGGGGAGTGGGCTGCTCTTCTCAACGAAGGCAGCTGATGGTACAGGGGCCCTTGTGTGACTGTCTAGTGCTATGACATTTCTCCCCTGGACATCAGCCTGGGGAGGGTGGCAGGGCTGACAGTGGCTCAGTGGGCAAAGCCTGGTACTAGAGAGACAGTCAGGGAGACAGCAGGTGGTCCAGGGTCCCGGCCAGAGTGATGTTGTAGGAGAGCACAGGATTTCGAGTCCCACGTTCAAATCTGGGTTCTGCCACTCGGGCCCACGTGCCTTTGGGCAGCTTTAACCTCCTCACTCATGCTTCGCTTCTTTCCCTAACTCATGCATTCATTCGACAAGCACGTTTGGAGCTCTGAGCAGGTGCGAGGTCTATGGGTCTGTGGCAGGACTATGGGTTAATAATTACAGAACAACACGAGGGTGTGTGAACAGGCTGCCTGGGGATCCTGGCACCTCTCCCAGAGGAGATGAGACATCTCAAGTCTGAAGGACGGGGAGGATTTGGCTGAATGGGGTGGGGTGGGGATGGCTGTCTGAGGGGACTGGAGTTGCCACGGAGAAGACTACAACTTACAAATGGGAAAACAGGGGGTGTCCAAGAGGACAAGTGCCTGTCGGGGTTGGCCAGGGTGGCAAAAGTCTCCACGGAGGCAAGAAAGCTGCCCAGGTCTCACCAGCAACCAGGATTCAGCTACAGATGCCAACGGGGGCAGGCAGAGTTCGCGGGTAGGTGAGGCAGGCCAGGCAGTAGGGACCAGCACAACACTCAAAGATCTGTGCCCATTAGGAGAGGCACCAATGGTTGCCACGTAGGACTGGGAGCTCACAGTTGCCCGACGGTCCAATTTTTCATGAGATGATATGAAATGTGTGATCTGAGCCTTCTGTATCCAGAAAGAAGAGGGTGACACAGATGTTGGTGAGGGAGCCGTTAGTCACTGAAATCTCTATCCTTCCCAGGAATCAACATGGAGCTTGATTTGTCATGTTGGCCAACCAGTGAGGCAGCTCCGGGACCACTAAAGTCTCCCCCTGGTTGCCCTCTCCTTCTTCCAGACATCCTCCCTGCTCTCTGTGGTCCTGAAGCACAGGAAACATGCCCATCGGTCACTGATCTTTCCCACATGGGGTTGTTTTTAGTTTTATGCACACTTGAGAGAGCAGAGATCTCTTGGGTCAACGATTTCCTCTCTTCGGGCTAAGGTACGGGGCTTCTTTGAGTTCCTTGCCTCTCTAACATTTCATCAGCTCTTCCACTCAGCTTAGAATGCACTGTTGTCTCACTAAGGAGATAAAAGTAGCCACATGCGAGCAGAAACTTCTCATGCAAGATACCAGAGCTCTTACTGGAAAGATTAAAAGCAGTTTCCAAGGACACATAAGTTAGAGCAATCTACACACATAAATAGTAGAACGAGTGAAGAAACAAATGATAAAGTTGAGACATAAATGGAACCACAACTAAAGCTTATTTACAAAAAGCACACATGAGGTTCTAGAAATCCGCTATGGTTGGGGCACAAGATTGATGCTGAGCTTCCTAGCTGCCAGAGTGAAAAGGGAAATTTAGTCAGTGACATAAATCACAATGATCATGCCACAGGAACAAACCAAGTACCCAGGAGAATTATAATAATAGCTAACATCTATTAGGTGTTTACTACTTCTCCTAAGGAAGGCACTATTATTATCCTCATTAACAGGAAAAGAAAGGTTCACAACTTGCCCACGGTCATACGCTTGGTGGAACAAAGGTTGGAATACAGACCATCTAAATTCAGAGCCACAGCTCTAATCCATCTCATGGTTCTAAGACAAGAATCTCTCCCAAGCATTCTCACAAGTGTGGACAGTGTAATAACCAACATTCTTGCAGTAGGCACAGGAGGACTTTCATGTTTTATCCCATCCTTCTACGCATTTACACTTTCCCGCCAACACACATTTCAGATCGGCAGCCTCCGTTCCCATGGAGAGACTCATTCCCAACTGGCAGCCATCTGGCTGCCTCCAGGAAAGATTGGAGGAAAGGAAGGTGGACAATCTGTCTTTAAAGCAATTCTTGCTCAATACTGTTTCTCTCACTGAGCTTTGGCTAAATATTGCCTCACTCATTCAACACATTTATCTTGAGGCTGTACGCTGCCAGGCACGGTCCTAAGCTCCAGTCCCACCACTATGAACACAGCAGGCAGGAGCCCCAGCCTCTAAAACCTACAATCTTCCAGAAGAGACAAACATTAAAAGAGTAAAAACACAGAGAAAACGCAACATCACATATTATAAGTCTGTGAATGAAGCGTAACGATGGGGAGATGATTTCCACTGGGGTGGAGCAATGCTAGTGCCCTTGGAGGAAATACCATTTAATCTGGAAACTGAGTGATGAAAAGAAACTGGCCAGACCAAGAGGAGAGACAAAAGCCCTCCAGGCCAAGGAACAGCATGCGCGAAGTCCCTGAGTAGGGAAATAGCTGAGAATATTCTAGGGACTGTTAGTTGACTGTGTTGCTGGAACGTGGTGGATGAGGGAGGAGAGTGGCAGACAATGAAATTGAAGAGATGGGCAGGGATCACATCGTGAAGGTCAGGGTAAAATTTGGTGGTGGTGTTTTTTAAACTTTGCTTAAAATTAGACCCCCTGGGAAGTGCCTGGATTTCTGTGATTCTGTGTTGTAGCTGAGAACAGACGTAAGAAATCAATTTGTTGAATGGATGGATGGATGGATGGGTGGACGGATGAATGGCCATATGGATGAATGGATGAATGGATGGATTAAAGGCTGTGTTCTGAAAGACTCACGAAGCCATCTTGGGCAGGACCAATTGGCCAGGGGGAGACAGGAGGTAAGAGCTCCATTAAGACAGTTTTGTCCCCACCCAAGCAAAGGCAGAAAGGACCTTTTGGAGGAAGGTGCTTGAAGAAGCTTTTAGCTCTACTCTAAGAAAAGTCATGTTTGGTCAAATGAAGGCACTGGGTTCAAAGAATCCAAAGGGGTTTCAGCCCATTCCGGAGAAGACTGGCTTTGGAGCTGGACATGTGAGGTCTACGGTGACCTTCCTAATCAGAGCAGAGGGGCTAGAAGAAACATGGAAGATGGTTATGGTACTGCTTCACATCCGCGTGTACCCCCGTGCCCTCCGACAGTGCGATACGACGATGATGGTGGTGGCGATGGTTGTCATTTGTTGCACACCTACTAGACGCCATACTCTGCGCTAAGCACTTAAAATGCATTTGCTCATTTGATTCTCACCACAATCTTGCATGGGCTGTGCCATGGCCACCTCACCCCCGACCCCCATTTTGCAGATGAGGGCACTGAGGCTCAGAGAGGTGACTTAACTTGTCCAAGGCCACACAGCTCCCTCTCCAGAACACCTCCTTTACTTCTAAAACACCTCGGATACTTCGTACTGCCCACCTGCACCTTCCCTGAGCACAGCGCTTAGTTGTGAGTGGATGCTGTGGTATTTCTAGAAGTATCCCTTGAGACAAAGGTAGGAAGCGGGGAGGGTGTAGGGGGCAGAGTGACTTGGACAAGATGGGGTTGAGCAACACAGCAAGTAAGGTACCTTCTGGTCAAAGCTTTGATGCTGTTTGGTGAGTGAATGGATCTATTTGATCTCACCCACAAACAAAGCCATGCATGAAAGCCACGTTCCCAAATTGCTTTCCGGACACCGATAATCCCCAGAGGCTTTGTGAAATGTTCTGAAAGTTGCCCAAATAAAATTTCACTTGACGATAAGCTTGAAAAAAAGAGTTATTCACCAAAAAACAATGCAAATGAAAATAGCAATGAGCTATGATTATTCTATCAGATGCGTGAGATGAAAAGGCGTGATAATGGCCATAATTGGAGGGGCGGGGTGAGATGAACAGGGATCTCTCGCACTAGGGTGAGGTAGTATATATACATCCATAACATCTTTCTGGAGGGCAATTTGGTACTGTTCACCCACAGCTTTGGGACTGAGCACATGCTTTGACAGCCATTTCACTTCGGGGAATTTATTCCTAGGAAAGAATTAACAATATGCACCAGGGTGGTCCCAAAGGTCATCAGCGGGGTTCTGGCATGCTGAAGCTGCTTGCACAGGATTCCATGGACTGTGCTCCCTTGGGGTCTTCAGTAGCTTAAAATCAGCCACGGTGGAATGGGAGTATTTACACCACGAAAATGGACAAACGCTGCAAATCAGGGCTTTTTTTCTCCCCCAGGCAGCCTACCATTTACCAATTTAACACAGTGGATAGGACTTCCCTGGTGGTGCCGTGGTTAAGATCTGTCTGCCAATGCAGGGGACATGGGTTCAAGCCCTGGTCCGGGAAGATCCCACATGCGCAGAGCAACTAAGCCCGTGTGCCACAACTACTGAACCTGTGTGCTACAACTACTGAGGCCCACGTGCCTAGAGCCCATGCTCCGCAACAAAAAAAGCCACTGCACTGAGAAGTCTGCGCACTGCAACAAAGTGTAGCCCACGCTCGCCACAAGTAGAGAAAAGCCTGTGCGCAGCAACGAAGACCCAATGCAGCCAAAAACACCAAAAACAAAACAAAACAAAAAAACAAAAACAAAAAACACATACACTGGGTGGTCAAGATGATTTACAATTGGTAACAACTGAAGTGCCCAACAATTGGAAATTGGTTCAGTAAATAAGTGCAGCCATCAATAGAATAGTGTGTGGGAAGGGGTGATGATTGGTTGACATGGGAACACATTCTGGAGGAGGCTGAGTGAAGAAGCACTTACAGAACAGGAGGTACATTCTAACATCAAACACACATACGTGTGCTCACACACATGAACACACACCCTTCTATAACCACAGACTGTCTGGAAGTCTCTCAAGAAGATAGAGCATCAGTCACCTCTAGGAAGAGCAAAGAGAGGGACGGGGCAAGGATGGGAGATGAACTTACTTTTCACTATAAACTCTTTCTACCGTGGAGATTTTCTTAGGAGCATGCTTTCCTTTTTAAAAATACATTCATCAGAATGTAACTCTGCACCTTTCTAACTCCAGTACAGAGAAGAAACTGGTCCTATATACATATGCTAAAAAGTTAGCAGCACTGTCTCTGAGACTATGGAGGGCTTTTTTTTTTTTTGGCTCTTTATTGGAATATAATTGCTTTACACTCTTGTACCAGCTTTTGAGGTACACCAAAGTCAATCAGCTGTATTTATACACATATCCCCATATCCCCTCCCTCCCGCGACTCCCCCCCACACTCCCCGTCCCGGCCCTCTAAGGCATCACCCATCATCGAGTTGATCTTATGGAGGGCTTTTAAACATTTTATTTATTTTTTTGTGTTTCCTTTTCTTCATGCTCTCCTGCATTCCCTGCATAGGAGCACAATATTCTATTTCAGAAAAATGGCAACCTGATTCACCTGCTAAATCTTTTTCTGAGAGGAACGAGAGGGTGTGGCAAGAATGAGGGTCACAGTTTGAATGGGTCGATAGCATCCATCTGGAACAGAACAAGACTTGATGGTGATGACAGGAAAAATAAATTCCCAGCTCCAGAGTCCCAAGGGGAAGAGGCAAAATCACTGAGTTCAAGTGGAGGCTGCCATCACTTGACTCCTACTGTGGGGTTTTCAGAGCAGATTTGAAGTCAGGGAATCAGTGACCAGCCTCCTTTGCGTGAGTTTTGGGATATGAGGGTAGGAGGGTAGATACTGGGGGGAAGAGTCAGGCTTAGGGAAGCCTAGGCCTCTCTTGGGGAGGAACTGAGATTTGCAAGCCTGGGGAGTAGGCAGGAGAGATTTCTGATCAAATATGCATGCATTTATTCATCCATTCATTTATCCATTCATTCCCTCAATGAATTCCTTCTTTCCTAGTTCCTAGGCACTTCTTCTGGGGCAGACCCAGATTAGATACCTGACAAGCTGTTGTGTCTAACCCTCAAATCATGATGAGAGTATTTTCCACTTAACAGTTGAGGAAATTGATGTCCAGGGAGATGAGGTCATTTGCCCAGGTGTTACTTTAGATGCAGATTCTCTGATGCTGGAGGACTTGAGGGACTCTTGCAGGATGGCCATGGCTAAGAGATAATCATCAGTCTTTGGAAATTCACTTTATCTTCCTGTCTCCCTTCTTGCATCAGCGGCGAAGCCACTGACCCTTCCATACACAGACGCATGAGGAGGCCTACGCCCTCAGCCCACCCTGCAGTAGTGCAGGGCCCAAGGGGCCTGTCCCGTAGGGGAAGGCAAGGGTAGCTGTCCCACAGCCCCTCCTGCTGCCCTAGGCTCTGCCTGTGAGCTGTGTGGGGCAGCCCCACCCCAGCTGCTGAGGCCTGGCAGGCCCCACTCCTGCCTCCCACAGCACCACGGTCCAGGGGATGGAGCAAGCAGGTGGGACAGCGGACCTGGGCTCCAGAAACTTCCAAGGCCTTGTCCTGCCTCGGCTTGGCCTTCAGACCCAGCCCACCCTGCAGCTGGTGATTGTGAATCCCGGAGCTTGACGTTCAAGCCCGACCTCCTGCCCCCCTGCTACTCAGCCACCCCCAGTTCAGGCCAGCTCTCTGCCCGGAGGCAAAAACTGGAGTAGAGAGAAGGGACTTTGGATCAGCCAAGCCTGGTGCCAATCCTGGCTCTACCACTTACTAGCTGTGCAACCTGGGTAAATCAGTTAACCTCTCTGTGCCTCCCCTTGCCAGATTCTGGGCCCTGAAAAAGGCACCAGAGCATGGGGCTTAACGATTGTCTTCAATCACAGCTAATGCAGGGACTGCTGCTTCTGATCACAACAGAGGAACAGAATCTGGATCCACTCTCCCCCTGAAACAAACAAAAACAGGACACGATATACAAAATAACAGTTTTTAAGACACTGGGCAAGCTCACTGCCTTGAGAGTTCCCAGACCACAGCATGGAGTGGAGGGAGGGGTGGGAACCAGGCAGATCTCGATGGTCTCTCTGAGTGGAAGGGAAGGAATTGAGAGCCCAGGGAGTCCCAGGTGGCTAGAGTTTCCGGAAGAGCGTGTTGGATGGGAGGGTGCTCCAGAGAGAGACACCCAGGGAAACTCAGGGGGCTCCTTTGAGTACTCCTCTGAGTTGACCCATGCACATAGCAAGTAAACTATCTGAGCCGGGGAAAAACTACCTGAAAGGATTAGACGGAGCAGTGCCTGGTATTTATACAGGGCCAGGAACAGTGCCTGTTTTTACCACCCAGGCTGGCAAACCTCATGACGCACGGAGTACCACGCAGGATACACAGAAGGATCTTACTTTAGCAGTAGATTCTCTACTACAATCAGCCCTAATTCCTAAGCACGGCTCTAGTCCAACCTAACAAATACTAAAAACCAGACTCGAAAGGGTGAAACCATTTCTAAATAATTTAATTTCATCCTAGAACATGGCAATATGAAAATACTCTCTTCCCAACAAGATAAAGTCCACAATGTCTGGCATCTAATCACAAGTGTCCAGGCACACAGAGAGGCAGGAAAATATGACCCATAGTAAGGAGAAACACCAATCAACAAAAGTCGCCCCAGAACTGACATGGATGTTAGAATGAGCAGACAAGGACCTTGAAACAGTTAATACAACCGCATTCCATGTGTTAAAAAAGTTAACTAGAGACTTGGAAGATAGAAAACAGACTTTCTAGAGATGAAAACTACCACGTCTGAGACATCACACTGGATGGGCTCCACGGCAAAAGGTTCGTGAATGTGGAGACACAACAGTAGAGACTACCAGAAATGAAACGCAAAGAGAAAAGAGAATTTTTTAAAGGATAGAGCATCCACTGATGCTGTGGGACAACTTCAAGCTGCTAAATATGTGTGTTATCAGGGGGGTAAAAGAAACCACATTTGATGAAATAATGGCCCCAAATTTCATGACCAAGGAAATAATAGCTAATGCTTATGGGTGGTTTGCTCTGTGCCGGGTGCCAGAGAAAAGTACTTACACACGTTAACTCATCTACTTACAATGCCTATAAAAGCTCTACAATTCTTGACTTATCCCCACTTTAAAATCAAGAAACAGAGGCCCCGAGGGTTAACCAACGGCCCTACATCACACAGCTGATGATTGGCCAAGCCCAGCCTGGAATCCGAGGGACTTCGCAGACTATTCACATCTTGGCTCTGCCTTTTGTGAGGGTTTTCGACATCAGTAAACAGTACGCATCTATTATTTTTAATGGCTGCATAGTGTTCCATTGCCAGGGTTTATTTGACCAATTCCTCGTGGCTGAAATGTGGCCTCTAGTTGGTCACCACGATGAAGAACACGTCCCAGGATGTGCACAGAGCTGAGTGGTGGCGGCCCTTGCCTGATTACATGCCTCAGTGTCTCAAAGTGGGGCATCTGGGTCAAAACCAGGCTCGTTTTGAGGGCTTTTGCCGCTTCCTGTCAGATGGTCCGCGGGTGGTTTATACAGCCCCCACAGCCCCACCACTGACTGCCTGTGCTACCTTGGGTAAGTGACTTAATCTCGCTGCGCTTCAGCATCCTCATCTGTCAAAACAGCGTCATATCCCCCACCACTCAGGGCTTTGGTGAGGATTCAATCAGACAGCAGGTGCCGAGCGGGGGTCACGTTACACTGTGTGGCAGGTAGTAGGTGTTTCCTTTGTACGACATGAATGGCATACCAGGATGGGGTTGGTGCTTCCTAGAACTGACTCATGCTGGGGGGCGTGGGAGGAACCCAGAGGGTGTCTTCCCGCTTTGAGGCCAGCACCCATGTGTCTCCCTCAGAGAACCGAGGACTGCTTTGAGCATCTCCAGCTGGAACCTTCCCCCTCCTGATCTACCCGCTGACTCACGGTCTCGCCCAAGCTGTGCAAAAACAAACCCTCGCTTGTTTGCTTTGTGTGTGGGTCCTTCCCTGCTTTTCTAACAGCTTTTATCAGGTAGAGGAGGTTTACACTTCATAGGTATAATACAAAATCCCCCCACTCCACACACTCAAACAGACAGACTCATACACACACTGTGTCTCCCCAACCCCACAGCTTCCCGCCTAGGGACCCACTATGACCAAAGAGCTATTTTTGCACAGAGACTTCTGGAGTGCACAGATAACGCAAAGGGTGATGCTGACGGCAGAACTTAGGCACCGTGGGTGCACGGGTTGCGTCCCATACCCTGAGCCACGCTAGCTGGCCCTGGTCCACTGGCCATTCCCATCATGCCTTCTTGACTGTTAATGTGATTGGATCCCAAACAAGAATTTCCTAACTCAAACATTATTTCCCACTAAATCAAATTCACAGGGAAATGTCTTCCCTTCCTTTTCTCCTCCCAAGAACACAGCTTTTAAAAGTATGGTGTTAATGGGATTTTTAAAGCCTACTAGCTAATGTGAAGAAAGATCCTGAGAGAAACATGTTCTCCTGATGGATTAAATTACAAGCTTATCTGCAGTGAGGAGGGGATGAATGTTTACTGAGCACATACTCTGTGCTGGGTGCAGGGCTGGCATCTGCCTCCAATCGCTCACCTCCAACTATGCAGAGGGCAGCTGTGATTATCTCCCAGGTGAGGGTTTGAGGCCCAGAGAGGCCAAGGGACTTGCCCAGGTCACACAGCAAGTTGTGTGTGGGCCAAGGAAGTGGGCCCAGGCCTCTCTGACTCAGATATGGGTAAGGAGTCCCCTCCTCTTGGGGCTGCAAGGGGTTGAATGAGCCTTTGTGGAAGCCACTGGCCTAGGGAGTCAAGGTTGGTCTCTTCCCAGCCGCCCATCACCCATCTGGATCCCTCTGCACAACTCAGCTCTGCGCAGTAGGTCCTTCCTGCCTAATGGTTTCTGTGCTCCGTGCATCCTTTCCTTTATTCGTTCACCCAGCATTCGTTGAGTACCTACTACCTGCTGGCCCTGTGCCAGGAGCCAGGGATGTAACCTGGACAGGTGACTGTGCTGCTGCCTTTGTGAGCTCACAGACTAGGGGGAAAGGCAATAACTAAATAAGCTCATTAGGAAATGCATACTTGTCCCCTTGAGAAGTTCCACAAAGGAAAAGTGTATGTGTGGTGGGGCGGGGTGCTCAGAGCAAGAAGGGAACGAGGAAGGGTAAAGGTGAGGTTTCCTTGAGATCTGAGGGACGTACCTAGGGGAAGAGGGAGGGCTGGGAAGCATTCCAGGTAAAGGAAACAGAATGGACAAAGAACAGGTACCTGGAGCGAGCAGATCCTATGGGCAGAACCAAGAGGGATGAGATAAAGTCAGAAGAGCAGAGGTCAGGTCACGCAAAGCTCAGTGGGCCATAGGGAAGAACTGGGGGTTGATGCCAAGATAGTAGGAAACCACTTAAGTGTTTTAAGCAGAAGTGTGACATGATCAGATTTGTGGGGAAGAAACTCTAGGTGCTGGGAGAGAAAAGGTTATTGCTGGTAGTTTACATGGGGTTATCCCTAAGCTTAGAGATGCTGCCTTGGTTGGGCTGGCTGAGAAGGTAGAAGGCACTGGGGCAACAACCACACAGCACAGTCTTGAGAAAAATCAACCTACTTCTCAAACATCTCTCTGCTCTCTCTGTACTTCCTACTCATTGAGAGACTTAGTAGAAATGTCTGTCCCTCTCATTCTTTCTACTAGCGTGTCCCTGACATAGTCCCCACCTCTAACCCTCACAGACCACTTACTCACACTCTAGGCATGGCTACATAGCTGTTTCCTCCTTGGAATCTCCCAACAAACCTGTGAGGCAGGTTTTATTTTGGTACCCATTTTACAGAAGTGGGAATTGAGGTTTGAAGCAAATTCCCCAGGTCATGGGCCTCTAAGAAGCAGGACAAGAATAGAGGAAAGTTCTAGTGGGCAAATCCTTTCAGCCTTGTCATCAGTTGTAGAATAAACATGTGCTTCCCAGAAAAGCATGATGGAATCATGTGCCCACCTGTCCACAGCCTGATGTCCCCTGGCTACTGCTGACTGTCCGGGCTGTGGGCTCTCCCAGGGCAAGCACCTTCCTCATCCACCAGTAGGCACTCCACAGATGGCTGGAGAAAATATTGCAACAGCCTCCTCACTGGGGTACATGTCTCCACTCTCTTTGTCCTCCAATCCTTTGCCACCTGCTCAAAATCCCTCCGTGGCTCCCCATTATCCTAGAGTAGCAGGCAAACTCCAAGGCTCAGGGCTCTCACCAGCCAGGCTCGCACGCACCCCTCCAGCCTCGTGTTTTGGGTAAGCGGTGTTTGAGAAGCCGTAAGAACATCAAGCAAAGCTGTAAATAGGAGAGCTCAGGAGTAAGGTCAGGGCCCTTTGGTTTTTCTATAAACTATTGATAGACCACCTACCACGTGCTAGGATGTACGCCTAAGTATTGTCAGCCCCGCACCTGCAACCAGCGGCTTGCAAGCGGGCCCAGAGCTCCACCATTGGCATCCCTCTTCTGCGTGAAGGTGTTATCTCCCGACAGCCCTCACGAGCACACAGCAGCGGACACCCACACCCGTGCTGTACACCTTTACCTTGGCGCCCCAAGAAGGCTAGGGTATCAGGGAGCTGGCGCTCTACCAGCAGTACCAGAATTCTAGGGGATGTGGGGCTAGGGTGGGTAAGTAATTTTTTTCTGTTTTTGTCTTTGTTCTTAATTTTACTTGACATATAATGTTAGTTTCAGGTGCACAACATGGTGATTTGATGTTTGAATACTTTACAAAACCATCACCATGATAAGTTCAGTACCCATGTGTCACCATACAAAGCTATTATATTATTATTGACTACATTCTCTATGCTGTATGTTACATCCCCGTGACTGATTTATTTATTTATTTACTTATTTTTTCAATTTAAGTATAGTTGATTTAGGAGGGGTAAGTTTTGACTCCAGTGGGACTAAACAGGTAGGTCAGACTGGGTGGGACGGTCCCGATAAAACTGATAAACGTTTTGGGCAGGTGCGTTTATTATTGTATTGCTTTCCCACTTTACAACCAGAAGGGCCCTGGTTGCTCAGTTCATAGGGCAGACTCCCTGGGGCCCATCCTGCTGGTCAAGAGGACCTCGGACTCCAAAGCTTAGAGCAGTGGTTTGCAGTCTCCCACAACAGAGTCCCAGGGCGGGGTTGTAGAAGCACACATTCCAGAGCCTCACCCAGACCTAGCCAATCAGGAATTCTCAGGGCAGGGCCCAGGACTCTGCATTTCAAACATGCCGTCCCTTGTGATTCTTATGTCCGCTGAGGTCTGAGAGTCTGCAACACGGAGGAACATAGCCCCTCAGGGGATCTATGTCCCTGCTGACATGTGATGGGGAACCAAACTCAGTTATGGCCCTGGAAGAACCAATGAACTGCTTTCCAGGTCAAGCTGCCAACAGAGACTCATCCACAGCGTGCAGAGGCCAGGGAGGGCCAAAGAGGGGTTCATGCCTGGGCCAGGCAGCTCATCTGGCTGAAGTGGGGTGGATGACCGGGAAGGAGGCTCCAGGCAGAAGAAACAGCAGAAAGGCTTGGCGACTGGGCGCACAGTGGAGAGAGGAGGGAACCAGTCCAAGCAGTTTGGAGGACTCCCCTCCTCCACCCATCATCACGGCTCCTCTGTGAGCCTGAGCGTCTTTGTTTGTAAGATGAGGATAATCCCAGGTTTCATTGATTCTACAAGGCACATCTGTTCACATTTTGGTGTGTCTGGAATCGAAACGCATCTTACAATGGATGGCATCTTGGTTTTGGCATACTGCGGCTACAGTACGTGCCTCCCATGGTTGTGGGGAGGATTTGATGGGGAAATGTAAAGAAAGCACCTAGTGTGGCATAGGACACACAGTAGGAACCCAGGAAGCATGAGCTCCCTTCCCCCTAAGCTGCTGAAAGGTTTTGGGAGTTGGCTCAGAAATTTCTAAAAAGGCCTCTCCCCTGTCACCTTCGTTCCAAGGCCCTTTACGGTGATAGTAATGCCCTGTAATAACCTCACTTGATGACAGCAAGCTCTGGTGAGCTGCTTGTCCGTGCCGCTGGCCCAAATGACACAGTTGTCTTTATGGGTGGAGTTCCTGTCCTGTCACCCGTGGGCTGTGATCAAAGGCCCATCCTCTCTGCATGGCAGCCCCCGCACCGGTTAATGAGGCAGACTTTGCTCAGCTTTTCACTGCGTGCCCCTCAAGGTTTATTCATTGAGGAGGAAAGGAGGGTTTGCATTCTGTGTGGGACTCTCAACCCCAGAGCTACTCTGGGGCTCATGGGACCAGAGGGATCCCCATGTATAGGCTGTGTGACCTTAGACAAGTCACTTAACCTCTCTGGGTCTCAGTGTCTTCATCTGTAACGTGGAAGAACTGGCAATAGCATTGTTGAGGGTTCATTCATTGGTTTAGCAGATGTTTATTGAGTACCTGCTATGTGTCCCGTAGGCTCTGAAGGTACGGTGGTGAAAAAGGCAGATGAGAGTCCTGCTCTTGTGTTGCTGGCCTTCCAGGGGGAAGGAAGACAATAAACAAGTAGCCCTATCCGGATTACAGAAAGTCTTTGAAGACAATAAAATAGAAGACTGAGATAACCCATGCCTGAGGGAAGAGGGGCAGGAAGGTTAAATCCAACTCTTCGGGATGGTCAAGGTCTAGGGGGCTTTTCTGAGGACACGACATTTGAGCTGAGACCTGAGTGATGAGATGAAGCCACTTAGGAGATCTGGGGAAAAAACATTCTAGGCAGGGTGAATAGCAGGTTCAAAGGCCCTGAGGCTAGCTGAAGCTCGGAGTTCTTAAAGAGCATTGTGGGCACAGGCCAGCCTGGTGGCAGATGGGTGGAAAAGGTCCACAGGCGCCAAATCAGGGAGGGCCTTGTGGGCAGGTCAGGAGGCGGGCTTTTATCCGCTGCAGGGGACAGCACAGGAGGGATTCGGCCAGGGCACGTGCAGGGTGAGCACTCTGCCCGCTGTGAGTGGCATGGATACCGGAAGCCCAGCTCAGTAGGTGGTCGGCCTTACTATGCTTATGCCCCTTGCCTGGGGGATGAGGAGAACCCAGACCTCTCACACAGACCCCCAGGATTGAGCACCAGGACCCCCCACACCCACTGAGCCCGCCGGACTGTTCCTGTTATCCTAACACCCCAAACAGTGACTCACATAATAAGACAGTCAACAGCTGATGCGGTTGGGTGAAAATTACGCAGACTGCATGCGATATTAAAAATCTAAGGAGCATATATTTCAAGCACAGGGGATGCCAAAATGTAGCTGCTTTATTTAAGGAATTATTTAGTGTGAACGGATGTTTATCTGAGATTTTGCTCCTGGTGGCAGGGGGTGGGATGGAATAGGTACGTGCAGCTTGGACGCTAAAAGTAGGGGGATCCTCAGTCTGTTTTCATGTGATGGGTCCTGAAATGTAGCCCCTGCCTTTCCCACTCCCACGCTGGGCTGAAGGTCAGAATAGGTTCATAGAGACCTGGCCAGGATGAGCTTTGCCTGGGAAAGGATCTGTGGCCACAGAGGGCCTGCCCCAGGGGGCAAGTGCACCCAGGGCCTCTGGAGTCCAACTCCCAGGAGGGATTCTGGCTCTGACTCTGCCATGTAACTCTGTGCTGGGACTCCAGGTGCAAGTGGCTGTTTCCGCCCCTAAGCCTACAGGCACAGAGTGCCCACTGTGAGGGCCGCTTAGAGACTGGACGTGCCAACACTCAGGGCTGGGATGTGCACTGCACACAGGAGCTGCTCATCCCAGAGGCTCCTCGCCTGCACTGGTGAGTGCTGCGGAATTCAAGTGTGGCCAGTGGCCTTCAGAGCCAGATGGCCTCTGGCCAATAGCCAGAATTGGGCCAGTGGGAGGGAGAGACAGTCACAGCTCGCAGAGTCCATAATGGGTCCACTTCACAGATGGGCGCATGAGCCTTGGGGCTGGGATTAAAGGAGGCCCAGCCGAGTCTAACCCTTCACAGCATCCCTCTCTGACCTTCTCCCCTCTCTGACCTCTTTGGAGCCCCCTGCCTATTGGCACTCTCCAGGCCACCTGTCTGTTTGCGCACCTCTTTCATTCAGTCACTCCCTCTTCATTCATTCATTTGCTTGTTAATATTCAGCAATGGCCCTGATCCTTAACTAAGGCACCTGAGGCCAGAGAGTGGCTCACACTGGCAGGAAGCCCAGGCCAGAGATGGCTTCGTGCCCTTAGCTGTCTGAATCCTAGGAGGTCGCAAGGTCAGGAATCCTAGTCTCAGACAGGGTGGCCAAGAGTGGCTGCACAGTTCAGAGGGATGCCTGGTCCTGGAACCCCTCCCCCAGGGTCCAGCTCAGGGGCAGTGGAGACAGGAAGGACAGGACTCTGGAGAGATTGGGGCGGGGGCGGGGGCGGGGGTGGGGGGGCGGGGCCGGGGAGTTCCCAGGGGAACATACCCACCCCTTTCAACTTTGTTGGAGGAGGGATGGGGGTGGGGACTCATGCCATGGAGGACCCAGAATATTGAATCAATATTCTGAGACTGGTACTAAACCTAGCTTCATTCAGCAGATGAGGAAATAAGGCTCAGAGAGGTAAAGAACTGGTTCAGATCACACAGCAGTGGCAGAGTTGGGATGCATGTATATCCTGACTGGCTGACTCTAAAGACCCAGCTATTTTCTTTTGGGGAGAATTTGACCAGAGGTAACCAGAATACATAGCAGACTGCCTGCAGTGGAGACTTATAGAGAGCACAATTTCACTTTGATATTTCTACCAACATTGGCAGTATTTGAAATTTCAATTTTTATTATAGCCACTCTCTTTTGTATTGACAATTTTCAGAAGAGAGATGTGAAGGACAGAGTCACCCCAGAGGTCTCTGTCGCCCGGCACAGGGCTAGGTGCCCAGGTGGACTTCCGCCTCCCTCCCCTCCCCCTCCCCCCATCTGGCCAGGAAAGGCCACTGTTGCTGGGAGACCCTGACGGTAGTGGGGGATGGGAGCTGGTGGCAGACGGGTGGGCACAAGGCCTTTTCAAGGCAGCTGCCAGAGTAAGCGGCCTGCTTTGTTGGGTCTTTTCAAGAGCTGTGGCCACACGCAACGGGGGGCCATGGATGCCCCTTTTCTTTGCTTTCTTCTCCTACACCTGCTCGACCACCTGTTCCTCCGAGAGATCCCAGCCCCTTATCTTTTCTTCCTGCTGGCTCGATTGGGCTCTGCCTCCCCAATCCCTAGGCCTCTTCCGGTTCCCCCTCCTGCAGGCCTCCTGGGGTGACTCTTCAAGGCTCCCCCACAGACCAGACACCCATTCTTTTCCCTCCCCCAGCTCCTCCCCAGCGCAGCTGGCCTTCCAGGCCTCTGCCCATTCTCCACCTCCCATAGAAGTCCCCAGCTTGCCTCTTTCCACCTGTCTATTTGTACCGGGGTCTTCATGTTGGGGGTTCACATAGCCCTTAAAAGAATTTTGAAAACTACCTACAACACACAAACATTTTTAGTTGGCATCTAAATGTTTTCATCATAAAAGTAAATAGTTGCAAAGGATGCAAGTTCCAGCATGCTGTATACCCAACAAGTGCTTTAAATAAAATCTCATCACAACCGTGGAGCTCTTGATTCCATTCATACGTTTTCCCGAAAACTCCACCTCGCAAATTGAACAGCTGACCATCTCTGCCAAGCAGCGCAGCCAGGTCTGCCTGACTTTCAGTCAGAAAACGATATGCATTTATTTTCCAAGGTGTAAACGTGCTAATGCACATCTGTGATACCCCTCTTTTGAATTCTATTTCTAATTCTAACATGGGTAAGGCATTTGATGCCTGGATGAAATAAGGCTTAAATGTCTTCTGTGTTTCTTACTGACACCTTATTGCTTTCCTGTCCTGGAGATGCTCCTTCAGGAGCTGGACTCTTTCAAATTGCGTTTCCTCTGGAAGTTCTTTTTTTCTTTTAAACATTTTGTTGTGAAATGTAACATACACAGAGAAGTCACATTGTGTGTGGCTACAAGCTCGCATCAAAACTAAAATGTGCAGCTCAATAATTTATCAAAAGGCAAACATCCAGGTCAAGAAATAGGACATTTCTAGCTCCCCAGCAGCCCCTCCTTTGGGCCCCTCCCAAATGGTACCCCTCCCTCCTGTTCAAAGGTGACCACTACTCTGCATTTTATGACAGTCTCGTCTTGCTTTTCTATCCACTTTTGTAACCTACACATACCTGTTTTTCAACACCATATAAATGAAGTCATGTCGTATGTTCTCTCTGGTGCCTGGCTTCTTTCACAGGACAGTGTGTTGCTGAGTCACCCAGGCTGGTACGTGGACTGTACCTCATTCTCATCAGTGAGTGATATTCCATTGTATGAGCACATCACAATTTATTAACCATTCTACTGTTGATGGACATTTGGGGTTTTCTCAGTTTGGGGCTATTTAAATAAAACTGCTAGAAATGTTCATGACCAGGTCTCTAGGTTCCAATAAATAGGCATTTCTGTTGGGTCTATATCTAGGAGGGTTTTACTGGATCTCGAGGGTCCATGTATGTTTATCTCTAACAGATGCCACCAAATAGTTTTCCAAAGTGATTGTCCCACTTTACACTCCCATCAACAGTATACAAGAGTTCCTGTTGCCCCACATCCTTGCCAGTATTTGGTATTGTCAAAAGTTTAAATTTTAAACTGATGGGAACATACCGTATAGCACAGGGAACTCTACCTAATGCACTGTGGTGACCTGAATGGGAGGGAAGCCCAACAGGGAGGGTATATCTGTATGTGTGGCTGATTCATTTCGTTGTGCCGTGGAGGCTAACACAACACTGTAAAGCAACCATACTCCAACAAAAATTTAAAAAAAAGAAGAAGAGGAGAAGACAGACACACACAGGGAGAACTGTATGAAGATGGAGGCGGATGTTGGCGGGAGGCATCTACAAGGCAAGAAACGCCAAGGACTGCCAGCAATACCAGAAGCTAAGAGAAAGGAAAGAAACAGATTCTCCCCTAGAGACTTCAGAGAGAACATGACACCACCAACACCTCAACTTCAGACCTGTAGCCTCCAGAACTGTGAGAAAATAAATTTCTGTTGTTTTAAGTCACACACACACACACCCCCACAAAGTTTAAATTTTAGCCAGTCTGGCTGGGGTGCCAGGGTTATCTCATTGCGACTTTGATTTTTCATTTCCCAGATTATTAACGAGATTCAGTACTGTTTTATATATGTATTGGCCATTGGAAATATTTTTATTTTGAAATGCCTGGTTTTTTCCCATCTTTATACAGACATATCTCAGAGATACTGAGGGTTTGGTTCCAGACCATCACAATGAAGAGAATACTGCCATAAAGCAAGTCACATGCATGTTTTGGTTCCCCAGTGCATACAAATTTATATTTACACTGTAATGTAGTCTATTAAGTGTGCAATAGCATTATGTCTAAAAATGGTGAACCTTAATTTAGAAAGACTTTATTGCGAAAAATTGCTAAGCATCATCTGAGCCTTCAGGGAGTTGGAATCCTTTTGCTGGTGGAGGGCCTGACCCCCACGTTGGTGGCTGCTGACCCATCAGGGTGGCAATTTCCTAAAATCAGACAACAGTGAAGTTTGCTGCATCAATTGACTCTTCCTTTTATGAGCAGTTTCTCTGCAGCATCAATGCTGTTTGATAGCATTTTACCCACCGTAGAACGCCTTTCAAAATTGGAATCAATCCTCTCAAACCCTGCCACTGCTTTATCAACTAAGTTTATGTCATATTCTAAATCCTTTGTTGTCATTTCCACAATCTTCGCAGCATCTTCACCAGGAGTAAGTCCATCTCAGGAAACCACTTTCTTTCCTCATCCAGAAGCAGCAGCTCTTCATCCGCTCAAATTTTATCATGAGATTGCAGCAATTCAGTCACCTCTTCAGGCTCCATTAGTTCTCTTGCTGTTTCCACCACATATGCAGTCACTTCCTCCACGAAAGTCTTGAACCCCTCAAAGTTGTCCGTGAATGTTGGAATCAACTTCTTCCAAACTCCTATTAATGATGATATTTCGACTTTGTCCCATGAATGCTGTTAATGGCATCTAGAATGGAGAACACTTTCCAGAATGTTTTCTTTTCTTTTTTTTTTAACATTTGCTCCTATTCTGTAAGTTGTTTTTCACTTTTTTTGATAGCGTCTTTTAATTTTTATTTTATTTTTTTTAATTTTCTTATTGGCTGCATTGGGTCTTCATTGCTACACATGGGCTTTCTCTAGTTGTGGTGAGTGAAGGCTACTCTTCGTTATGGTGCATGGGCTTCTCATTGCTGTGGCTTCTCTTGCTGCAGAGCACGGGATCTAGGCATGCGTGTGCGCGGGCTTCAGTAGTTGTGGCACGTGGGCTCAATAGTTGTGGCTCGTGGGCTCTAGAGCAGAGCCTCAGTAGTTGTGGTGCACGGGCTTAGTTTTCCCGAGGCATGTGAGATCTTCCCGGGCCAGGGGTTGAACCCATGTCCTCTGCATTGGCAGGCGGATTCTTAACCACTGCGTTACCAGGGAAGCCCCAGAATGTTCTCAATTGCCCTTGCCATCTCCATCAAAACAAACAAACAAACAAACAAAAAAAACCACTATCTATGGCAGCTATAGCCTTACGAAATGTATTTCTTAAATAAGAAGACCTGAATATCGAAATGACTCCTTGATCCTTGGGCTGCAGAGTGGATGTTGTGTTGGCAGGCATGAAAACAACATTAATCTCGTTGTTCATCTCCATCAGAGATCTTGGGCAACCAGGTGCATTGTCAATGAGCAGTAATATTTTTAAACAAATCTTTTTTTTCTGAGAAGTAGGTCTCAGCAGCAGGCTTAAAATATTCAGTAAACCGTGTTGTAAACAGACGTGCTGTCACCCAGGCTTTGTTGGAGCACAGGCAGAGTAGATTCAGCACAGTTCTTAAGGGCCATGGGATTTTCAAAATGGTAACTTAGCATTGGCTTCAGCTGAAAGTCACCAGCTGCGTTAGCGCCCTAAGAAGACAGCCAAGCCTGTCCTTGGGAGCTTCAGAGCCTGGTATTGACTTCTCCTCTGTAGCTCTGAAAGACTTAAATGGAGTCTTCTTCCAACATAAGGCTGTTTTGCCCACACTGAAAATCTTCTGTTTGGTGCAGCCACCTTCATGAATTCTCTTAGCTGGACCTTCTGAATCACTTGCTGCAGCTTCTACATCAGCACTTGTTGCTTCACCTCATACCTCCGTGTCATAGAGATGGTTTCTTTCCTTAAACCACGTGAACCAACTCTGCTAGCTTCACGCTTTCCGTCTGCAGCCTCCTCACCTCTCTCAGCTTTCACAGAACTGAAGAGAGTTAGGCCCTTGCTCTGGATGAGGTTTTGTCTTAAGGGAATGTGCTGGCTGGTTTGATCTTCTATCTAGACCATTAAAACTTTCTCCATTTAAGCAAGAAGGCTATTCCGCTTTCTAATCATTCATGTGTTCACTGGAGTAGCACTTTTAATTTCCTTCAAGAACTTTTCCTTTGCAGTCACAGCTTGGCTCACTGTTTGGCACAAGAGGTGTAGCTTTTGGCCTGTCTTAGCTTTTGACCTGCCTTCGTCACCAATCTTAATCATCTCTAGCTTTTGACTTAAAATGAGAGACGTGCGACTCTTCCTTTCACTTGAACACTTAGAGGCCGTTGTAGGGTCATTAACTGGCCTAATTTCAATATTACTGTGTCTCAGGGAATAGGGAAACCCAAGGAGAGGGAGAGAGACCAGGGGCCAACTGGTCGGTGGAGCAGTCAGAACACGCACAACATTTATTGATTAAGTTCTCCGTCTTATAATGGTAGCAGCTCATGGCACTCCAAAACAATTATAAGAGTGACAAGAAAGATCCCTGATCGCGGGTCACTATAACACACATAATAATAATGAAAAAGTTTGAAATATTTTGAGAATTACCAAAACGTGACACAGAGACCCAAAGTGAGCAAAAGCACTGTTGGAAAAATTGTGCCAGTAGACTTGCTATATACAGGAGTGCCACAGACCTCCAAGTTGCAAAAAACTTAGTGTCTGTGAAGCAAATACAATAAAGCAAAGCTCAATGAAACGAGGCCTGCCTGTATGAATTATTGGTCTTCATATTAATTTGTAGTTAGGTTTATTCTGGAAACAAGTAAGTCCTTTGTTGGTTGTAGTATAAGATGTCTTTCTTCCCACTCTGTAACTTGCCTTTTAATTTTCTCAATATCTTTTGACAATAAGAATGTTAAATTTTAATGCAGTCAATTTTATCAATCCATTTTTATGGTTAGCACTTTCTGGGTCTTGTTAAAGAATCTTTCTATCACTTTGAGGTCATGGAGATATTTTCTTACGTTACTTTTTAGAAATTTTACTGTTTTGCCTTTAACATTTAGATCTATAAATCCTCTGAAATTGATGTTGTGAATGGTGTGAGGTAGGGATCAAGTTTATTTATTTTTTCCTATATCCAATTGGCCCAGCACTAGTCATTGAAAAGATTGTCCTTTTCCCCCACTGCTTGGTAATGTCACACTTGTCATAAAACATGAGTCCATTTATGTCTAGCATCTGTCTCTATTCCATTGGTCTATTTGTCTATCCTGTACCAATACCACACTATCTTACTGACTTAGCTTTATAATAGATATTGCTACCCAGTAGAGTAAATCCTTCTACTTTATTTACCTCCATCAAAAATATCTTTTCAAAAAATGGCTCTCCACCCTTTGTGTTTCCACATAGGTTTTACAATTTGTTTTCCAAGTTGCACACACACACACCCTTGTTAGGAATTTAATTAAGGTTATATGCATTGAACCTATAAATCAGTCTGCAGAGAACTGACTTCTTTAAAATATTGGATCTTTAATTCATGAAAATGATATATCCTTCCATTTAGTTTTTGGATTCCTCTCAATAATGTTTTACAGTTTTATGAGTATTTTTTAGATGAACCAATTTTTTTAAAAACTCTGAAGTGAGTGATAGTACAGGCAACATTTGGATATGGCAAAATGATGAAGACAGCAATGTTCCCAGGATTTTTTTTTTTTTTTTTTTTTGATACCTGCCAGCTTGGTATCAAGGGGACTTCAAGCTGTGCCTGGAACTTCCCCCCACACCCACTTCCCTTACACACTCTGCACACTAGGAAGCTGACCTAGAGCTGGGACTTAGTAAATATTCATGAACTAAGCACTACCTGTCACACTCCCATCCCACGGCGTTCAACTCATTGCTTGAAAACTGACAACCCAATCCATGCCAACATCCTAAGGACAGATCAGGCAATGGTTCAGCTCCTAGATACACTCTATCTTTGAAAAGTAGTCTATTGAGTTCTTTCCCATTAGAAAAGTTTTATACATGATCATTACAGAACATTTAAAAATTGCCCCCAGTTAGAAGGGGGAAAACACTCATATTCCTTATTACTCAGAGAAAATGACTTATATTTTGATGCATTTCCTTTCACCTTGTATAAACACATTGTTCAGCCTTTCTCATTTAACCTTTTTTTAAAAAAATAAATTTATTTATTTATTTATTGGCTGCATTGGGTCTTCGTTGCTGCACACAGGCTTTCTCTAGTTGCGGTGAGTGGGGGCTACTCTTCATTGTGGTGCGTGGGGTCCTCATTGCGGTGGCTTCTCTTGCTGTGAACCACAGGCTCTAGGTTCATGGGCTTCAGTAGTTGTGGCTCACAGGCTTCGTTGCTCTGTGGCATGTGGGATCTTCCCACCCAGGGATTGAACCTGTGTCCCCTGCATTGGCAGGTGGATTCTTAACCACTGCGCCACCCAGGAAGTCCCCTCATTTAACTTTAAAACATAAGCTTTCTCTCCTGTGACTCCAAATTCTTCAGAAGCATCATGGCCAGGAGGTCCGTGAGGTTCTGTGAGTGACACCTGTTTACTAAACATTACCTGTGGCAGAGGTTTGTGAATTCACGCTGGTGTATGCAGTGTATACTGAAGAACTCTGGCCATTTCTTAGCTTAGTCCCTATCTGTCTGGGATGACATCCCCAGGATAGATTCTTAGAAGTGGATTTCAGGCTCAAAGCATGCGAACATTATGAGGCATTTCAAAGCAGGAGTTGGAACCTGTAACCGTAGCTGCCCGTGGGGCGTGTGTTTCTTGAGAACTAACTATTGCCAGACACCAGTGTAAATGTTTCAGGCCTATCAGCTCATTCACTCCTCACCACCCTCTCAGGGAGTTCCTATCATTTGCCTCATGTTATAGATATAGACCCGGAGGCACAGAGAGCTCGCGTGGCTAGCCCAAGGTCACAGGCAGTGAATGCCCAAGCTGGGATTCGAACCCTGTCACTCTGCCCCCAGAACTCCCACTCTTAATCACTATGGGAGGATGGAAGATACCACTGGCTCTTCGAGAGGCCCACGCCTCCCCTCATGGTCTCCTTTCTCTTGGCCTAAGGAGCCTCTTCCTTCTGCAGGTGGGGAGTCAGTGAGATGGAGGACTGGCTGTAAGGGTCCCACAATTGGCCCGAGTCCACCATGTCTAGTTGTGTGACACAGGCAAATCCTTCCCCTCTCTGAGCTTCAGTTTCTTCATCAGTGAAACAGACGAAGAGGCCATGAAGAGAAACGGCCTGGTGAACTGGACAGCACTCCCAGGCGCTAAGCTTCCACAGCTGGTCCATCTTCACCAGTTCTCAGGGCTGCTTCCCAGGCACCCACTTCTGCTGGTTCAGGTCCCAGCTCCTCCCACCTCACCCGCACTGACTGATTCTCTCCAGCCAGCGAGCGTGTGGCACTAGGCCTGGCACAAAACGGGTGCTCCAGGGATGGTTGGGGGACTGCGTTTTAAAGAGCCCTCATGAGATTTCAGCCAATTATGGGACTTGTGGGGGCAGAGTAAACAGGGACCTGAAATTGTTTGGGGGGGGAAGGAGTGGGAGAGAAAAGAGGGCATTTATCTTTCTATACCTAAACCTCTGATAGAATTAATGGTCCTCGTTTTACAACAGTTTAGCCTGTCACTGAGTCCCCAGCCGCATCACTCTGAGACATAAGGGCAAGTCACAGGGCAAATAAGAAGGCAAATCATGATTGGAACCCTGGTCTGTGGGACCAAATCCCAGACTGCCAACCTGGTCCTGTGCATCCAACCGCAGGGTTGCAATATCCACAGCCTCAACATCCCAGTCCCACTCGAATCCCGTCTGATCCCCAAACAACCCAGAAACTGATTTTTCATGGCCATTTTACAGATGAGGACACTGAGGCCTGCCTGAGACCTCGGTCGGGTAACTGCTGCAGCCCTGAGCTAATCCTGGGCTTTCCAAGTCCCAATCAGTGCCCGAGCTCCCCCAGGCACCAGCACAGATATCTCTCCTCAAACTGGCCAGACGATGATGGGAAAGCCTCTGAGCGTGAACCAGACCCTGGTGAGAAGCCTCCAGCATGGGCTGCGGTGGCTTCTTGGGTCCCTAAATAAATAAGGAGTACAGTCCCTCAGCAGAGAGAGCAGACAGAAGCCCCAGCTTTTCTCCTCCGCAGACAGCAACAGTGGTTGCCGGAGATAAACAGTCTGCTCTGAGGGCATCCCTGGTGGCACAGTGGTTAAGAATCCGCCTGCCAATGCAGGGAACTTGGGTTTGATCCTTGGGCTGGGAAGATCCCATGTGCCATGGAGCAACTAAGCCCATGCACCACAACTACTGAGCCTGCGCTCTAGAGCCCTCGAACCACAACTACTGAGCCCATATGTCACAACTACTGGAGCCCACACGCCTAGAGTCCTTGCCCCGAAACAAAAGAAGCCACCGCAATGAGAAGCTTGCGCACCACAATGAAGAGTAAGCCCCCGCTCTCCACAACTAGAGAAAGCCCATGTGCAGCAACAAAAAGCCAAAATAAAATAAATACATACATACATAAATACATATATACATCAATAAATAAATCTTAAAGAAAAAAAAAAAAGAGCCTGCTCTGAGCCAGTCTCCACGCCAGGCTCTGGGGCAACTCTTCCCAATAGTCAGAGAGACAGACCCTGCAAATTGAAGGAAGTTGCTTTCCAGAGACCACATGGCCACAGAAGGGCAATGCAGGGGTTTTGAACAAGTCAGCCTGGCCTCAGGGTCCCCGCTATGCTGCTGTGTCTCCTAGTCTTGTCCTCCTGCCCACCCCCACCAAGGTCTGCCCCTGTTCTCCGGCCTTATACCAGCCTCACCCAGCTCCTGGCAACACCTCAAGAAATGCTGCCTTATCGCGCTTTACATCACAGATGTGTTTTAGAGAAAAAAGTGTGCTCCACGCTGGATCTTATTCCAAAATCACGGTAATTCTAACCTCAGGCTGTCTGGACGGAGCCTCCACTCTGCACCGTCCCCTTCCCAGGCTTCTCGTTCCATTCCCCCACGATTGTTCCCATTCTACAGATGAGAAACTTGAGCCTCAGAGCCAGCACGTGACATGCTCAAGGACCCACCCCACCTCCAGCTGAGCAGTCCAGCCTGGAGCTGGATTCTTTCCCTCTGCATCATCTCCTATCAGAGCTGGAGGAAGACCTGGGTCTGCCCCCCACCCTGGAGCCCACCAGAACCCATTGGAGGTACAAGTGGCCTGGCCTCCTCAACAAACAGGGTCTTCTACATTAAGACACACACATCCCAGTTGTCCCGGACCCCAATCTACCTCAAATCCCTGCCAACCCGTGGTCCCCCACTCAGGTTCCTACTGCAGCCCACACGGCCCCAGAGCCCCCGAACTCCCCTGACGTTCTGGCCAGTGTAGGGCCAGCTGAGGACGGCCAAGAGTGCCTGAAAAGCCCCAGGGTGACAGGAAGCTAAGGGTCCCAGGCCTGCCAGGCGTAACCCACGCCTCACATAGCCTGAAGTGGCACCACTGGACCCCAGGCTGGCACAACCCCTCCAGTTCCCTGCTCAGGCTCCCCAAACCTGGCAGCTCCTGACCCAGCTCTGAGGAGCCCCCCGACCCCCACCAAGACATGAGATGCCACAGTGTTCAAGGCCCAGAGAAGCAGCTTCTTTCACTGGGCCCACCCCGTGTCCCCAGTCTGTTCCTCTGGAAGAAGTGTCCTCTTCCCCAAGAATAACAATAGTTAGTAATTAATAATAATGGTGGCTTGGTTTTATTGCAGCACATTTACCATGTGCCAGGTACTGTTCTAAGCACTTGACATGTATTATCTCATTTAATCCTCAAAACAATCCTATGAAGCTAATACTCTTATTAGCCTTTTTTACACAGGAGGGGAGTGAGGCACAGAGAAGTTGAGTAACATGCTCAAGGTTACACAGCTGGATAGGAGGGAAGCCAGATTATGAAGCCAGATAGTCTGGTTCGAGAGCCTGAGCCCTTAGCACTTCCTCATCTGTGGATGAGAGCCAAGCCCTGTTGCTGGAGTTTATCTATGGATTCATCAATCCATTCATTCATTAAACACTTACTGAGCACCTACTCTGTGCCAAGCACTTTGCAATCATAATCTTATTGAAAGTTTATAGCGCCTATCAGGTAGGTATTACTATCATTCCCATTTTACAGATAAGGCAACTGATGTTCAGAGAGGTTAAGTAACTCTGCAGAGACACACAGCCAACATTCAAGGTAAGTAAGTAAGTAGCCCAGCTAAGATGTGGCCCTTTCCACATTCATTATTCCAGTTTTTCTTTAAAAGCCCACGTCCCCCTGGTGGCTTCTCCACAGCTCTAAGAAGGCAGCAGCGGACAGGGAAGCCCTGCCTCAGGGCTGGGACAAGCTGTGCACTGGACCCTGGGGTGGATAAGCACAGGCCTGCCCTCAAGTTGCTCCAGGTAGGATGGGCTGGGCTCTTTGCAAACTCTCAGCCGCCTGAGGGGCCAACAGGAAGAACGCACAGACTCTGGCATCAGAGCAGGCTGGGTTCTGGTCCGGGTCCTGCCCTCTTGGCTGTGTGGCTTTGGGCACGTTGCTGCACCTCTCTGAGCCCCCCAGCATACCCTATAGAATGGAGATGATAATGGCCCCTAACCCTGCTGGAGGACATGAAGACCTTAAAAGGCAACAAATCCAAGCAACTCCTTAACCCTTAACTCTCTTTTCATTCATAGGGTTGTTGTGAGAATTCAATAAATCAGAATCTAACATGTTCAGCCAGACTGCTCTCTGCCTCTGTGACTGAGCCCAAGCTACCGACACTCTTTAGGCTTCAGTTTCTCCATCCATAAAATGGGCACATTAATAAAACTACCTCCTAGGGTTGTTGTGAACTTAAAACATATAAAGGACTTAGAACAGCATCCAACACTCAGTAAAAGTTGGCTATTACTGTGTTTTAATTACCATTGTAGCTGCACAGTGAATGCAAGTTATTGGGGCCATAAATTGATTTCAGTTCAGCCCCTGCCTCAGGCTTCTATCTCGTGGCCATCATGACCACGTGTCTCAGAGCATCCAAGCTCTGTCCTTGCATTATGAGAAAGCTAAGTCCAGGACACCCATGACCCCAGCCTGAGGCAGAGCTGTCTCCATTGGATTTCAGGAAAATGTCAGTGCTTGGCCTTTTCAGGTGGCCAGCATGGGACCCATCCATCTGGTGTATCTTTGAGTAGACTCTAGAGGAAGAGTCTGTCCATTCAGCCTTCCCGTGCACCAGCAATGAGCTCCCCTTTGGGGCTGATGCCAGCACCAAGTATGTATCTGCAAGGGATCAGCACAAGGAAAGCCATGTGCCAGGTCTTCTTTCCTTTTTTGCCTTGGTTGCCAGGTAAACTGCAGCCAGATTCAGTACCATGCAAATGTGATTCGCTCATTGAGGGCAGCATGGCATGAACGTGGATATGGGAGCCAGAAAAACTCAAGACACTTGGCTCCGTTGTTCAGCACTGTGCCACACTGGAAGAGTGGCTTTGTGGTTCTGAGCCTGTTTCCTCCTCTGTAAAAAGAGAGAGAGCTAGACGCCTCTGTGTTCTGCTTCCTCCTGGCTATTCCTCGCCTGTCAAATGGGAATTATGTTAATAAGCGTGCTGCCAGGCTGCAAGGAGGATCACTCAAAGGGCACAGCCTGGTGCCCTCTGTGTGGTTGGCACTTTGTAACCAGGGACTGAAAAACTATTGCTTTTGTGGTTGAAGACCACTGGATTTGGAAATCGAGGGTTTGATGGGCAGAGTTTGCTGAAAAGTAGAGGCTTCCTGTAGCAGTTTTAAAACCAAGCTTTGTTGTTTGACTATAGCCTGGATTCTCAGTTCTTGAGTTGCAAGGATGAGTCCATGCAAAGGCCCTTGGGTTCCCTGGAGGAAGAGCTCTTTCACCCAGGAGTCTGCAGTGGCCATAACCCCCACCAGCTCAGTTCGCGCCTTTTTTACGAGGTGCACTTGAGTGCCTACCATGCATGGGGAAGGATCTGCTAGGGCATGCCCAGAGGGAGCAACGCCAGGGAGCACAGCCTGGGCCCTCCCTCTACCCATTGCCATGGGAGGCTGTGCCAACACTGCACAGTCAAGAGAGGCAGCCCCACCCAGGGGCCCCTGCAAACCAAGCTCGGATCCTGGTGCCAAGGGAGGGTAGCATTGTCTCCACAATTCTGGATGTGGTTAAGGGTGGGGGGTGGTGTGGAAGTCCAAGCCAGGAGAGGTTAGGACTAGAGGCTGCTGTCCTGGCCCAAGGATGCCCCACGTCCTCTGCTTCTCTTTGCACCCTCCCTGTGACTGGGATCTCCCTCTCTCCCAAAGCCACCTGCAGCTTTGTCTTCCTTCTCAAGTGTGGTGCCCAATACGAAAGCAACTTCTCCCGGAACAGTCTAATCATGCACTGGAGCAGAAAGCGCCTCCTTTTTTCTACAGACTATACTTCTGTTAATGCATCCCTATTTTGTTTGTTTCTCCCTGTACGTATCACGACTGTTTTGGAATTGGGTCTTCTTGGGCAAGTCATTGCACCTCCTGAGCCTCAGTGTTCTGATCTGGAAAATGGAGTCCAGTGAATACAGGAGCTAGCAGGCTTCCTGCCCCACTGAGTGTAGTCTGGGTTCCCGCACAGGAGAGGAGCTGAAATCTGTGGGGTGAGTGAATGAATGACCAATGCCTGTTACTCCCTGCGCCCAGCTCCTCCCATGCTGATGCTCTGCTGTCCCTCAGATGCGGATGGTATGCCCCCAGGTTATCCCTGAGCCCTACAGAGTGACCCCATCAGTCTTATCTTGCTTCATTTTCTTCCTGGCTTTGATCATTATCCTATGTGATCTTAATTGCTTGTTATTTCTGTCTTCACCGCTAGCATTGCTTGTGCCCAGCACAGCCTGAGCCACATAGGATGTGCTCAACAAATATTTTAATGGATGAGCGAGTGAGTGAATTAATGAATATCGGTTCCCTCCTCCCAACCTTTGGAAACTGCCTAAGTTTCTCCTACTTATAGGCACGGGAATCCCACCCCTACCCGTCACCCTGACTGAACTGTTTTCAAGCCCCTTACACTGTCCGAGGTGACCTTGTGCTTGTGTTTTCGTCCCGGACCTTCTCAGCCCCCACCCCCGCACCTTCAACACCCCGCGCAGAAGCTCTGCGGGGTGAGGGCTTCGACCCCTGTTGCAGGGCCTGGCACACAGTAGGCCTTCTTAAAGCGCTGCAATTAATGACAGAAACGTCAGCAGGCCGACGAGCCTGGCACCCTGAGGGCGCCCAGCCGCCCAGCGCGCCTTCCTTCCCCGGGCGCGGGAGCAGCGAGCGCGGGATGCTGAGCCGTTCCCCTCCCGCCTCCCGGTGCAAACTTTCAAAAGATGCGGCGGCCGGGGCCCCGCCCCTCCCCGCGTGGTTGGAGGCGGCGGGAGGCGGGGGCGGAGCCGGCAGGCCCGGGCCGGTGGCTCCGCCTCCTCCTCCTGCCGTTGCTTCCCTCACGGCACCCGCCCCAGCTGCCGCCCGCCGGCTCGCGAGTGCAGCCGCGATGCCCCGGAGCCCGACCCCGGCCCGGGTCCCCGGCCCACCGCGTATGTAGCCTCCGTGCGTCTCGAGCGCGCCACCGCCAACGCCGCGCCCCGACGCAGCGATGGGCAACACTGTGCATAGGACCCTGCCAGGTACGCCGGGGAGCCCTGCCCGGGAGGCGGGCGCCGGGGCTCTTCTCTCCTTGGGGGACCCTCTGGGTGACTTCCGGAGAGCCATCCCACCCCACCCCCCACCCCCCTTGAAGCCCTCGGCGGGCGCGGCGGACTGGAGTCTCCGGTGCCTCCCGACTCCCGGCTCAGCGCGCGCGGAGCGGCTGGGTTTTGCGCTCCGGGAGGGCGGGTACCGCGTCCTGGTTACCTTGGGGACCCCGGTGCTCTTTCTCCCGGCTTTGGCCAGATGCACGAAGGGGCCGTTGGGGCGATGCTGCGCGCCCCCTTGCCTTTGTTCCAGCCCCAGGGCGCTGATGAAGCAGCCCGGGGCGCTCCGGGGTGGGGTGGGGGTGGGGGGTGGGGGGTGAATGGAACCGGGTTCCGCAGGGCTTCCGACGGCCAGAAGCCGCCGGTTGCGCGGAGACTGCAGCGGCTGAGAGTGGGGGGTGCTGGCAGGGGTACCTCAGTTACCAGCAGCTCAGCGCCCCCGCGGCACATGCTGCCTTGGTTTGGCCACGTTCCCACGCGTACCCCGGCTGCGCCCCCCTCTGGTGTCAGCTCAGCTGGGGGCTCTCTAGCCCCTTGCAGTCGCCGCTGCCCAGCGCATCGCCCCCTAGTTAACACCACCCCGGGATTTCTGGGGCCAGAGTAAGGGGATCCACAGCTGGGAGGAGGTGGGAGTGTGAAGGCAGAGGAGGCCTTGCTAGAAAATACCTGGTAATTGTGGGAATAGATCAGCGCTGCTCAAAGGCTTGGAGGCTCAGCGCCCGGCGCTTTGCATACCCCAGCGCGGTATGTGCAAAGAAGCTTCACGGTAAAGGTGTGTATTCCGATTTTATAATGAAGAAACTGAGTTTCAGTGGCGGGGAAATGACACACCCAAGGTCATGTTGCTAGTGGGGGTGGGGGCAGTGTCTGGATTGGGACCCATGTCTGTCCGCCCACCCTCCTCCCTGCCAAGTCTTTAGGATAAATCTTTATTTTGCCTTAAGGCTGGGCATTTGTAGCATCCTTTAGGCAGAGGGTGAGAGACACATATGTGAGGTTTTAGGAGGAGAGGGAGGTATCACCTTCTCTCTGTTCTAACAGTCCCATATAGCTCTCCCTTCTAGGAGAGCTGTGTCCAAAAAAAAAATTATATATCAAAAAATAATTATTTCTTCCCCTGGAAGTGTTTGAAATGGATGGTGCTGAACCCCACATTCCCAAGGCTGGCTTATGAGAGAGGAGCCCTTCCTTCTACTTTATAAGTCCCTGGGCAGCTTTCAGGCCACTGCACACAGAATTCACCAAATTCTCAGAGAGGTGAAGTCATCAGCAGAGGGTCACCAGTTAATCAGTGGCAGAGGTGGGATTTGAATCCAGGTCCTCTTACCCAAGAGTGGCCACACCTCCTATGGCCAGGGCTATTGCCAGGATAAGGATGGGAGTGGGGATGGGGATGGGGATGGAGATGGGGAGAACTCACCCACCCAGTCCAGGAGTGTCCAGGAATATTGGCAAATAGAGCAGCAGATGCCCCCACCCCACCCCAGCCACAAAGATATGAGCCCCTTTGTGAGATTTCTTAATTAAGAAATGTTTATGCTGTTCAAGTAGAAAAGCCAGTCTGCCACCTGTGGGTCAGCCTTGGGGTAGATGAAGGGACAGACACACACCAGGCAGGTTAAATATAGCTGGATATTTATGTAGTCTCCATCCCACTTGGCCCTCTCTCTGTGGACTGGGCCACCTCGGGCTGGGAGCCTAGGATTAAGGTTGGTTACTCATGGCAGTAGTTAAGTGTGGAAAATTCAGACTCCACTGGGGCTGAAACTTGCATCGAGTTTGAGGAAGGAGACAGAACTGGCATTCCTGCGCCACATCAGGCTACAGGCGCCAAGAACACGAAGAACCGTTTGTTTTCTGACCTGCCCGTAATTAGTTTCTCACACACACTGTGCCGTTTTCACACCTCTGTGCTCAGTACACAATGCTCCCCACACCCGGAATATCCTTTCACTGTCTAGTCCATCTTTCAAAACCCAGCTCAGTTCTCACCTCCTCCGGGAAGCCTTCCCTGACCACCCACACCCAATCCCATTCTTTGCTCTGCCACCTAAATACCTTCTTGTCTCTGCTTGTTCATCGGACCACTTTGCATTGTCGTCACCCGTCTCCACGACTCGCCTTGGGGCTGACTGAGGACAGAGCCCACGTCTTGATCATCTTATATCCCTGGTTGCCCAGCCCAGAGCCTGGTGCCTGGCGGGGGCCCAAAAACTGGTGGCGGAGCTCACACGTTGCCTGCATCTTAGGCTGAAAGAACTCTTGGCTCAGTGTTGCCCTGTAGAAATCTTTGCACTATCGTTCCCAAGAAAAGGACACATGCGTGGGGTTCCTTTACGGGACTTGAAATAGAGAGCTGGCATTTGCCGAGCACCTGGATTCCATGCCAGGCTTCCTGCATATGTGGCTTCATTTACATGCCAAGCACGCTTCTCCTCAAGGCTCCTGCACTTGCCAATCCCTCTGCCTGGTACATTCTTCTCCCAGACCTCCACATGGTTTCCCCCTGCTTCCTCCAGGTCTCTGCTCCACGCGGCTCCTGCCACAGCCCCTGCCCCCAGCTCCCCCCACCCCACCCCCCACTTTGTGTTTTTTTCTTAGCATGGATCACCACGTGCGATCATCTGTCTCCCCAGGGAGGATTTTGTCTGTTTTATTCACTGCAGTATATTCAGCACCCGGAGCAGGTGCTAGGCTAGGACATAGTAGATGTTCAGTAAATATTTGCTGAATGAATGAATGAATGTAATTCTCAGCAGCCCTGCAAGGTAGGGATTATCATCTCCATTTTACAGATAAGGAAACCAAGGCTCAGAGAGGTAAAAATGACTCATCCCATTTCACATGGTTCATCCAGTTGGCAGAACCGGGATTGAAATCCAGGTTTATTTAGCTCCAAAGTCCTGCAGTATTCCCCTGACATGCAGTAGCCTCCCCATCCATGGTTCAGATACCATTTATTGGATGCCCCAGAGTACACATGGTGAGCTATTGTATACAATAAGGAAATGCTCCAAAAAAAGGAATGTCTTTTATGATCGATTGAAGGGAAGCCCCTTGGTGGCCCTCGCAAAGGGCGTCAGCAATTCAGATCAATGCCCTATAAACAAGTGCGCAGGGGTCAGTACGGAACTCCCATTCACTATGCTCTTACCGTGGGCATCACCCGTTCCCGTTCCAGCTGCAGTTCAGTCCTGCAAAACAAAACGCCCTTCTCCTCCATTTTACAGATGAGGAGACTGAGGCACAGAGAGGTTGAGACACTTGTCCCAATTCACGCAGTTAGGCAGTGGCAAACCTGGGCTTCGCAGACTCAGGTCTGTCGTGTTCATTATACCGCACTGTTGTTCTCTTTTGCTGCACTCCTTTAGCCTTAATCTGGGTTTTGCAAAGGAAAAAAAGCGTAAACATGTGTGGGGAGGGGAGGGCAGAATTCCAGCAGGGAGGGGAATGGGAGGAGGAACGTTCCCCCTTCTCCCACCAGCACATTTCAATCCCTTCCCTCCATGCGCCTCTGGGGTTCACCCACAGTTCCAGTTGGAGAAGAGGCTGAATTCAAACTGCCGGTCGGGTTTAATCATTAAGTCGGTCCATGCTCGACCAAGTCAACAGCTCTTTCTAGTGTTAGTTCAATGAGTGGTGTCCTGAGCTCTGGCATGAGGGGAGCGTGTTGACCCTGCTCTGTACCAAGCCCTGAGTCAAGGGCTTTACTCATGTTACCTATTTCATATCCTCCTAACAATACTTTAGAGGGGCTATATTTATCCCCATCTTACAGAGAGGCAGATGGAGGCTCAGAGAGGGACAAAGGCGCGCTGGTATAAGGGAGAGAACCAGTCTTCCTAACCTAGATGGTCAGTCTGCAAATGTTGTGCCCAGACCAGAAGCACCTGCTCCTACTGGCCCACTCAGAGGCCCTCCCTGTAGAGGCTCTTTCTTTATTTGACCTGGATACAGAGCCATGTGAGTGCTGGTCAGATCTGCTGTCCTCTGGCAGTGGGCAGTGATGTTCCGAGGGCCCGGCAGCCACTCTTTTCCCTGGATGTAGCTCTCGGGAGGACAGCGGCCTTTGTCACTCTCACAGCCATCGCGGTAGCTGCATGGAGGACCCAACCAGTGACATTCCTCTCTCTCTGCACCACTCTTCCTCTTTTACCCCGTCACAACATAGAGTTAGGTTGGGCTTGCCTGCCTTATCTGGCCCGTCTGCCTCTCGCCCAACAGGTCGTGAAGAATCACTTTTATAGCCTCCCAGTTGGGCAGGAGGCCTGAGCCAGAGCCTCTCAAAGGGATAGTGGTTCCTCCAACAGCGCTGAAACCTACCAGGCTGTCAGCACACGGGCAGGGGCCCTGACGAGTCAAGGCTCCTTGGTGATGGCCTGCGAGGGTGCTGGGGGCTGGGGGCAGGGGGTGGAGGGAAGGGCGGAGCAGTCTTACCCATCAGGGGACGTGAGGAACAGGAATGGGTCTGTCCATGTGTAGGAAACGTGGAGAAGTTACCTGTGGAGACTCTGGAGCCAGAAGGAACTAGGGCCTCCCTCTGCTTTTACCCTCTTTCTGATCCCACCTCTTCTCCTTTCCCTCTCTCTCTCTCTCCCCAGGCAGGAAAGGAGGGAGCTCTGGGGCTATGGGCATAGGGAAGGCTTCCTGGAGGAAGCGATGTCTGAAGGAAAGCCCAAGTGAATGTCTGCCTCCCCATTCAAATGTCATCTTTTTCTGCCTGCCTGTAGGGTCTTCTGTGGCTTGGTTGCCCCAAAAGCATGCTGATCTCTGATGAAGTGCTGTGCACCCAAGCTCAGGTGACTCTGGGGTGTTCCCTGCCCTGCATTTTCCTGAGTGAGCACCTGTGTTCATCTCTCTGACATCTACTGGGCACATCTGTGTGCTAGCCCTGGGGTTCAGCCATGAGTGAGATGGACAGCCACTGGCAGTCACCAGGGGAGCTGGCCACTGGTGGAAGAGGGGTAGAATTCTCTCGTAAAGCAGGTGATGTAGTTGGTTATATGACTACAGATCATAAAGTACTGCTACTCTGTGCCTCAGAAAAGGAGGGACCGACACCCCCAAACAAGGCCTGGCCACCAGATCAAGTGGTCTGTCTACTGTGGGTCATATGCAACCAGCTTTTTAAAAAGTCTTTAATGAGATAGAATAGAACGAAAAATAAAACATCTAAAATATCGAGTACATTCATGTAGGAAGAGTATTTTTGCCTCAAAACCTTTTGCTTCTGTTGTGCATGTATGTGTGTTGCATGTCACAGTGTCAAATGTGTTTCTCTCCACCAGTGGCAGTGGTTAAGGGTTGTGGTGAGATCACTCGCTGGTCTGCAGCAGCGGGAGGTCGGGTGTCCGGGTCTAGACACGCATCTTGGAGTCAGGCTGCCTGGGTTCAGATCTCAGCTCAGCCATTTCCCAGTGGAGTGATGTTGGGCAAAGACCCCCCTCTCTGTGCCTCAGTTTCCTCCCTGGAAGTGGGGAGGATGTGTAGCTCCCTTGCGGTTGGAGGGAGTGAGCATTAAACAGAGCCGAGCGGCCAGAGGCTTTAGCACAATGCCCAGAGTGGCTGTCATGCTTATTGTTGCCACCGTGGAAAGCAGAGGCCTCAGGCCTGCCCCTGGGGTCCCTAGATGGGGCTGGCTGACAAGTGCCCTTCACTTTCTGCCTTGAAAGCCCTGCCCCAGGTGACCACGAGCCTCGAGCTGAGGGGCTGGGTTGGGAGGCATCCCTTTCATAGCTCTGGCAGCAGTTCCCCAGGGTTCCTTGAGCCCTGTCCAAGACACCTCATTTCTGATGAGAAGAATCTGTCTGGCAGGTTGCATTTTGCAGTTTGCATTGGCTCACCAAACTTTCAGGTCTAGTGGGAGAGACCAATAAGAACAGGGCAGTTATGGTAAGTGGGGGAGGGGGAGCCCAGGAGGCGGTAAGAGCCTAGAGGAGGAAGCAGGGAAGGCTTCCTGGAGGAGGTGCTGTCCAGCTGAGACCAGAAATCAGAGACGTTAACCACAAGGGAATGGGAAAGTCTGTTCAAGGCAGAGGGTTAGATGTGCAAAGGCCTGAGGGGAGGGAGAACAGGGCATGTGAAGGGGGAGCTGCAGAATTCTGGGGGTCCCAGTGCAAGTAGGGGTGGTAATATGAGGTCAGAGCGGTGGATAGAGATCAGGTCGGAGGAAGAGGGGTTTCTTGCAGACCAGCTTGCAGTCAGGAGACTCAGCTTTCTCTGCTGCCACACTCCCCACCGGGATGATGTGCTGTTTGCTGGGCTGGGCCCCAAAGGCTGCTCAGAACAGGTTGTTTAATCTTCCCCGTGGACAAGAAGAGTCAGCTCTGTCCTCTTTTGGACCAAAGGGCTTTCTGTACTTGGTGGTGCTCTATGAGGGCTTAAAATAGAAGACCAGAAGCCAGGTGTGTGGTGAGAGCTTAGAGCAGAGAGGGAAGAGGAAAGGGGCCAGCGTGTGGTAGGTTGTGAGCGCCCACCTGGAGGGTGTAGCTGAGTGGTCAGAGCTGCAGCACACCCTCCCCATGCCAGCCCCTTTTTCTGTTTCATCCCCTTTAAACCATCAGGATGAGCCTTCCAGAAGTAGTCTCCCACTTCACAGATGAGGAAACTGAGCTCAGAAGGGTCCTGAGCCCTGCCTCGGGTCGGGCGGCTAGGACGCGGCAGAGCAGAGTTTAATCCCAAGCCTGCCTGACCCTAAAGCCCCCTCCCCCATCACTATGGGGCACTGTCCCCTGGGGCTTCTTGGGACTGCTGCCCCTTGTCCTCATCCTGAGCTCCTGAGTCCCCCCCTCCCCACAAGCTGTCCCTGCAGGCGCACCTTCTCACCCTCTTTGTCCTGGGAAGGTGAATTACCTCTGTCTTCAGAAGCCAGAATGAAGCTCCCCTTAGAAAAAGTCCAGCCCCCCAACCTCACCCACCTCACCCCAGGCCTGGAGACTCTAACTCAAAAGGTGGATGTGGCCTCTGGGAATCCTGCCCTGGAGGAGAATAGGTGAACCCCATCCTCCTGCCCGATCAAGGCTCCGGCTTCTGACGTGTCTGCCTGGTAAAAGCTGGCCCGTGCTTGGCCACCCCCACTTCCCACTGGCAGGTGTCACCGTGCACCCACATCCTCTCCCCTGAGCCTGGCTGCTACCCGGAGCTCCAGGCAGCCCCTACCAGTCAGTTGGCAAGGGCCTAGGGCCAGGTGAGAGCCTTTTGTCGCCCTGCACCCAGGCTTTCCTGCAGGCCAGGAGCATCCTGTCCCCCAGCTGTGCTGTCATTATTAGCAGAGTTGGTAATGGCACAGGCTGGGAGTCTCCAACCCTGGGTCTGAGTCTTGGCTCTGCCCCTTATTATCCAGACGAACGCCTTGACCTCTCTAAGCTTTGATTCCCTTTTCTGCAGAAAAGAGATAGTGATGTTACGTCTCAAGCCTGCAAAGCATCTGACAGATAGCGAGTGCTCACAGGGGGCCCCTGCTATGATTATTTATTCACTAGGCAAACAAGCCCCTGCTCCCGGCTGGGCCCGGCGCTCCCAAGGGAGACAGGCACAAAAGAATAATAATAACCGCTAGCTTGTATCACTCAGCCAGGCTGTGCCAGACACTGTTCTCAGCAGGTACTTGCATTTAGCCCTCAGGATGAGCCCTGTGAGAGAGCTACTAATTTTAGTCCCATGTAACTATTGAGAGAACAGAGAGGGCAAGTAATGCGCCCAAGGGCACACAGCTTGGGGAGTCCAACATAATTCCCACTAGAAGGAAGGGATGTTGATGTGGGATGGATGACCGCCAGGTCAGGACAGGGGGTCAGGTGGAGGGCATTTCACATGTGCCCTGGAAGCCTTCATAGTATTGAGCAGAAACCCGTGAGCATTTAGATTTGCCTGCCAGATTTCTTTTTAGTTACTCACCTACATCTGAGGTTATTGGTCTCACATCCCACCTCTAGGCATGGTAGGGTGGGGCCACTCTCCTGGTGGCTTATGGTTCGCTGTAGGGACCCCAGCTGATACTCCCAAAGTCTATGTATAGATCTCTAGCCCCCTTCCAAGGCAGGCCAGAGGACGACTGTTGTTCTGAGAGTTTTCTAGAGAGCAAAGCAAGAGCTGTGTCAGCCCCAGAGGGGTAGAGGATCCCAGCAGCATAGCCTGGGGACCCCTGGAACCTGACAGCTACCCCGCAGATCCAAAAGGCAGGGAGCAGACTTGATAGGGAAGGGTGCTGTGGACCAAACACAGACATGACCAGACATGTGCGGACATCATATGAGATTTCAGCTCAGTCAGAGGAAGAACTTTCTAACTGTGGAGGCTCTCTGGAAGTAGAATGAGGGCAGGGGAAAGTGCCCTTTGCTGGAGTGGCACTGGTGTTTAGCCCAATGGGACTTGACATGGTCATTGTAGAGGCAACCGGAGCATCAGATGGATCCAGGATGAATTGTCTGTTAAGGTGCCTTTTGACCCTGGGGTCTTATAGGAAGTACTAGCCAGTGCTTATCTGCTGAAAGCATGGAGGGCCCTTCATAATCTCTCACTTACCTAATCTCCCTGCCAGTTCTGCATGGTGGGAGGTTTTAGCCCCATTTTTCAGATTGGCAAACTGAGGCACAGAAAGATGAAACCATCTGCCCCGTCCCGGGCCCATCCCCTCTCCCGTGACCTCCCAGCCTCAGCACTTTTCCACACTTGGCAGCAGGTACTTCTGAGCAGCTGCCACGCTTGCACATCAGTCCCAGCTCACTCTCATCCCTTCCTCTTCATTCTCCTTATTACCAGGACTCAGGGCAGCTCAGAGCTGGCCTCTTGCCTCACCTCTGGGCAGAGGGGAGAAAGTTCTTTAATGAGTAAACCTTTTGGGGATACGGGTGGTGTGGGGGCATCTGGGGCCGTACTGGCAGTCGGCACCATGCCCACACCTATTAACAAGTGTGTTCCGTTTACATCCTCAACATTACACATTGTTTATATCATAACTATATCCCCCAGACACGTGTTTTCGTTCCTCTTCTCCAAGGATGATGGATTAATGAGGTGGGTGGGCACACACACCCACCCATCTCAAAAATTCCGAGAATGCTCAGAATCACCACGTCACACATCCCATTTGGCAGGTCAGGACATAGAGGACAAGAGCCTTGCAAAGGGTCACGCAGAGATACCAGATGGGGTCTTTGGCTGGAATCCCAAGAGAGATGGCTGAAACAGCACTGGTTTTGGAGGTAGTCTCATGTTCAAATCTCAGTTCTTCTATATCTAAGCTGTGTGACCCTGGACAAGTCACTTCCCCTCTCTGAACCTTCATTTCCCATCTTTAGGATGGGGAGAATGATGGTGCTTCCCTCATGAGACTGTGATGAGAAATAAACAGGAGACTCCATAAGAAGTCTGAGCCAACTTCTGAGCCCCATAAGATGGGGACTCTGTAACTGGGCATGCCTCACCCTCTTTGCCAGGGACCTTGGGCCAGCCCCTCCCCGTCTGAACCTGATGTCCTCATCTGGGAAATGAGTTCATAGGGGTATAGAGAGGCCCCAATGAGCCAACGACTCTCAGATCATCAGAGCTTAGGATGTATGAAATGGAGATTCTTATCAGGACTCCTGAGTTTGCATTTCCAACATTTATCCTTGACCTCTTGGGTCAAGGGGCAGAAGCCCATGCAGGCTTCCTGAAGGCGGTCTCAGTCCGCACTCAAGGGCTCTCGGGAGCCCTCAGGCATTTGGAAAAAGGCCAGTCTGACAGATGAGGGGGAGAGGAAGGAGAAAGCTGGATCTTTGGAGAAGGAAGGAGAGTGGAAGGGGCACCCTTGAGTCACTCTTCTGTGGGCATCAAAGCCAAACATGGCAGGAAAAGAACCTACCTTAGTTGAGGACCTACTGTGTACCAGGCTCTGTTCCTTCCCTGAAGGGATTACTTCTACACTTTGCCTGAAGCACTCATAGCATCCTTTTCCTAACCTTGGGAGCCAGGCTGCTATGGTTTCAATGCTAACTCTGCCACTTCCTGGCTGTGTGGCCTTGGCAGCTCTCCCAGCCTCTCTGAGCCTCCCTTCCTCACCGGCAGTGGGTCTGGTAGCAGTCACCTCCTTAAGCACTGTCAGGAGGATCACCAGATGTCTGGTGGGCAGAGGGCCAGCCGCAGGCTCTGGATGGCCCCCTGGGCGGTCTGCCTCTCTAATCACACCCCACCTCCAACCCCCTTTCGGACCTTGGGGACCTTAGGCTCTGGGGCTCCATCCCCCTGCTGTAATCTGCCACTGCTTTCCTTTTTTAGACGCTGCTTATTGTTCACCCCAAGTTCTGCCAACCCATGGCCTTTGAGTTGCTCAAAACAGGCTGAGGGATGGCATCCACCCCCCTCTCCCTCCCTGAGACCAAGCCAGGGCCTCACTCCACCTCTGTCCCAGAAGGTGGCTTATGCATTTGTACATAGCCTGCTTTTTTCTTGCAGGTCAGGGGGTAAGGGAGAGACTCCTCCCTCTGGGGAGAATGAGGCCTAAAACAGGAAGGATGCAACCTTCAGGGTGAGATAGGACCACATTCAAAACGAGGCACTGCCCTTACAGGCTGGGTGGCCTCTGGCCAGGACGTCCACCTCTCTGGGCCTCAGGTTCTTCACTTGGAAGCCACCTGGCAGGGTGTGGCCATGAGTGACTGGGCCACGTGGTGAGCCCCTGGCACACACTGGGAGTGCCACAGATTTGGGCTCCTACTCCTCGGGGCCAGCCAACACCACCCAGCCATGGAGCTTGGGAAGAGCGTTTCCTCAGCTCCAGGAGCAAGAACAGTGGTGTTCAGGGAGAGTTTCCAGCTGCTTTTGATCCTGAAAAGCAGGGCCAGTAGACCTGTCATTTCAAAGTTGGGACAGGGGCCCTGTAGCTGCCCACCTAGGACCGAGGATAGTGAACACAGCCAGACTTCTGGGCACCACCCAGGTTGGGGGAGGGGCTGCCCTCGGGGCAAAGAGAAGGAGAAAGCTGGCCAGTCAGCTGGTTTATCAGCAGGCAGCTGCCAGAAGCTGCCTGGAGAAGAAGCAGGTGTTGAGGGGCAGGACCGTGCCAGCCGTTGGAAGCAACATTCAAACCTGGACTAGTTTTCCCGCGCCCGCTTGCCGGATGTTTTGATAGGCAGGGAAGAGAGGAACGGACAGTTTCTATGGGAAGACCCAGGATTTGAATCTCATTCTTCAGAGAGATGGATCCTCAGAGGTTCTTTCCCTGCTCCAAGCCCTTCAGTGGCCCCCAGAGCCTTCTTGAGGACCTTAACCTCCTCTGCTGGGCCTTTAAGACCCTTTGTGATACAGCCCCTGACCCCCTCTCCACCTTCCCCTCTCCCTTCCACACTCTATTCCCTGCAGTTCCCCTGGTGCACTCAGCTTGGTCTCACCTCCAGGCCTTTGCCTGTGCTGTTGCCTCTGCCTGAAACACAGTTCCCCATCCTTTATCACCCACCCCCCTCAAGCCGCTTCTTCCTCAGACTGCAGAGCAGCCACTCTGAGAAGCATCCCTGTGGCCCCAGCCCTCCGTGCTGACCACCCTGTGCAGTCATGGTGTCTGTGTCCATCCCCCCTGCTGATCTCTCAGCTCCGGGGACAGGGGCTGTGTGTGACTTGTCGGCGTGTGCGTCCCTGCAGCCAGCGTGGCCCTGGCATGGAGCGGATGCTCCGTAAATGTCAGATGAAGGAGGAAGTGATGTACTTGAGAAAGAATGAAGGCACATTCCCCCCACCCTCCGCAGCAGTGGGGCCCTAACCCCGGGAGCCGGCACTTGTGAAGCTGGAGTTTCCTGGGTCCCTTTATCAAGGAGAGACCTCAACCGAGGGGCCCAGCGGAGGGTCGGAGCCGGCCTGGGAATCCCGACTCTGTTGAGCACACTTGGAGGGGGCACTGGGATAACCTCACTCCCTGGGGACTCAGTACATCTGAGCCCACTTGAGCCAAGAGGGCTGCCACTCAGACCTGGAAGGAGTGGGCTTTTCTCCCAATGAGCAGTGTCACGGGACCTCCGGTCTCCCTCCCGGGCCTCCTCACAGCTGTTGACAGCAGTGTTGGGCCTTCCCGGCGGCACTGCGCTGACCGGGTTCTGTTTGCAAAGAACAGGAGTGGGGAGGAGCAGGGAGGAGCCCGGTTTCCAGTGCGGGCTGGCCCCTTTCCATCCTGGGTGCTGGCCGACCAGGCCTCCGAAACAGAGAACAAAGTCGCATTGGGCTGGCATCTGTCTCCTGGGTGCGTGTCACTGCCCTTCTTGGCAGAGATGAGGGAGGCTTGGTTATTTTTTTTTTCTAACCCACTTTCAAATCCACCAATAGAAAAGGTGCTCTCTGTTGCCAAAGAAGACCAATATCCCTCCCCTGCTTGGGGTGACAGGAAGCCTTGCCAAATACCAACCTTGCCTTTTCTTTTTTAAAGCACACGCGTGTGCACACACACACACACACGCACACACACGTGCACCATGTTGCTTTCTACCAGTGTCACTTGGACCAGAGACTTCTTACTGAAGGTCCACAGCCTGAGGCTGGATGTTGCTTGGGTTCAGGAAGCCCTGGAAGTTGTATGTTAAGTTGTGTGAGTGGAGCATGGCTGTGTTTTTGGAGGGAGAGAGGCCCCTATAGCTTTCATTATGCTTAGCCAGGCCCATGGCCCCGGCCCCCAAAGGCCACAGGCCTTGGAGAGGGGAGGAGGGTGGGAGGAAGGGCCTGAGCCTGGCCCTCTCCTGCCACCACCCACCTCTGCTGCCTTGGTTTCCTCATCTGGAAAATGAAGGTGGTAAAACCTACCCTGCAGGGTTGTTTAAGACTGTAAACTCAATATACAAAGACCCGTGCCAGCATGTAACCAGGGCTCAGGAAAAGGCTAGTTAAATCCGCTGGTGAGAGGGAGGGGGCAGAATACATGGTCCCCGCAGTTGGCAATTCCCTTTCCCGGTGGAGCAGAATCTGCTGAAAATTTCAGCCAGAATGCCATCTGCTGAATGCCAGCACGCTGGAGGCCGTCATCTTGGCGGCCAGAGAAGCCAGAGCTGTTGCTTCCTGCCATCCTCCTGGCTGTAAATGCCATTTCCTTGGGCTCTTTTTAGATCAAAGGAGAGGCTGGGTTGGGGCAATGAGCAGGCAGCATTCAGGGGTGGCAGAGTGCACATTTGGGATGCTGATGGGATGGCTTAAAAATAGGCCTCTGTCCTTGGACACCCAGGGAAAGGGAGCCTGGGGTTTTCAAGAGGCCTTTCCTAGCCAAGGTTATCAGCCTTCCATGGGAGAAACGTTGCAGGATATATTCCCTGGACCCACAAGTAGCCATCTCCAACCCAGGAGTAAACCTTTTCTTGGCAAAGGAACTAAATAAGGTAGCTAAGGGCGGGGGCGGAGCGGGGATGTGGGACCCAGTGTTAAGTGAACACCTACTACATGCTACACAGTGTCTGACCGGTTGGCCTCGTTCATCCCCACAGCAATCGTGCAGGGTGGAGATCACTCTTACCAGTTTTCTAGGTCTGGTTGGGGGGCCCAGAGAAGTTAAGCACGTACCTCAAGATCACACAGCTACGAAACAACAAAACCAGAGTTTAACCCCCCGTCTGTCTGACTCCAAGCCTGCGCTCTTTTTAACGCCTCTCAAATTGAGATTTAGAAAATAAGAGTGTGGGAGAGATGGAGTGAGGCGCTCGCCCGGGGGTTGGACCTGATGTTCCCCGCGGGGGAGGGAAGGCACATTTAGCGCACATCCGTTGAGTGCTGGGTCTCCTGCCTGGAGCCTTCTGTGCTCTCCTCGCCTGCCCCTCTCGGCAGCCTGAGGCAGCCTGAGACCGAGCTCTGCTTTCACACACTATTCACAGAGGATGACTTGCCCGAAGGCCCCTCAGACAAATCAGCAGCAGAGCACAGGCTCGAACCCAGAGCCCGTGAGGGCCGTTCTAAAGCACTGATTTGAGTAAGCCCCAAAGCAGCCCCCCGGAGCGGTTCTGATGTCCCCCTGCCCTCCTGAAGGACCAGCCCAAGGCTGGCAGTGGCAACAGTGGTTTAGCCAGAGCAGAGCCCCCTCCTCCCTAAATACCCACAGCCACTCATCACCCACCCCCAAAATCTCTGCTTATGCATTTTCGAGTGGGGCATTGCTTCCTTGACTGGACGCTGGAAAGACCCTCGTCTCTGGTCTTGGCAGGGCCGGCCGGAGCAGTCTTTGGTTAACCACGAGGGGTGGGCCGGGACTGTCCCCTCCTTCCTACACACAGAAAGGGACTGCAGAGGTCTCCCCTAGGTTCCCACTGCATAGAAACGCCCTCCCCCCGCCTTGTTCTTAGAGTCTCTGGACCAAGTTCCTGGCCAGAGAGGGGAGGGGCTCACCAGCCAGAGGCAGCACCCCCGGCCTTGCACGGGAGGGAAGGGTCTGGTCCCTGGCGTGGGGTGGGGCCCTCTCCCCGGCAGAAGGTTTTCTCACGAGTGACGGGGTGTCCATTTGAATCAGCTCTTGGCGCCAGCAGCCGGGAACCTCTGTGCCTGTGGACCCAGCCATTTGGGGGAACAGCTGAAGTGATCACCAGGAGGGGAACAGCAGGAGACATTTTGGCTCTCGCTGGAATATTCTGCAGCCGTGAAACATAGCACAGTGAATGCTCGGGAGCCATGTGGGAAAAAACCCTTTTTATGTAATGTTGAGTTAGGAAAGAAAAGGCAGGAGGCAAAGTGAAACGTGTGCTCTGATTGCGAGGAAGTTAAAAAAGGTACTCAGTACTACTTAGTGCTTAGTACTTCTGTTCTACTTATGGAAGAAGGGACAGGAGGAAAGAGCACCGGTTTGGGGGCAGACAGAGCTGGGTTCACGTCTCCTTGTAGCTGCAGGAAGTGTCTTTTCCCGGAAAACGCAGGCAATAATGCTGGGTGAAGATTTGTATTGAGAATTACCTACAACCATGTATTAAAAACATCCAGCCCAAGACACGGCGCATAGTGAGGGCACAGCCAGCGGTTCTTCCGTGGGTAAGGGTCAGGCAGGGAAGATGAAAAATTGTGTTGTGAGTTAAAGTGTAAATGTGGAGAGAAGAGGGGAAGTTTCCTCCTTCTTCCCAAACTTTCTCTAATATGGCTGTAGTGTTTCTTGGTATAATTTAAATGATAAAGTTCAGGTTTTCCATTGACATCCCTGAACTAGGATGTGTCTCCGAGGGCCCTGGGTTGCATGGCCACAGTTTTCTGTTCCATGTGGAAGCTGCTTTCCCTGAGCTGAGCTAAAAGCAGATGCTGGTGTACAATTTGGAGATTGCTTCTTGTTGTTCTTTCATTTTAAGCATTTTCAGTTTGTGTAAATAACACATCCTCTTAGAGACTTTTTCACTCTGGTTTTCTTTATCTCACATCAGGACTCTGGCCTCAGAGGAGGGAAAAATATAGTGTTTATCCCTCATGCCCCGAAGGAAGTTGGATCCTGTAATCAAAATTAAACAAATATGTAAACTTTGCTGGTTGCTTGCCTTTTACCCTAACATATAGCTGGTTTAGCAGGAAACTTCCCCTTATAGTAACAAGGCAGTATTTCTCCCCACCCCAGCATCCACTGAAATCACCCGACCACGCTGAAGGAACATCTGCTTAGGATTCCCAAGCCAGTTGTGTAAAGAAACTCTCTGATTGAGAGATAAGGTTGGAAAAACAACAGTGATGGGAGCTGAGATAAAAATAATCAAATAAGGGTGGCTTGTGCTCTTTGGTGCTTTTGATCTCTGGTCCCATGTAATGTTTCCTGGAGAGTTTGCCAGCTGCAGGGACCTTGGAGAAAATCTGGCCTGTTGGGCACGGGAGGAAGCTGGCGCCCAGAGTCGGGTGGCTGGTACAAGGCCACAGTGCGCATTGAGAATGCAGGCTCTGCTGTCCTGGGCGGCCTCTCCTGATCGTTTATACCTGGACGGTATCTCCCCCACTCGTTTGATTTTTGTCCTGCCGGTATTGCTGTCCAGTGGGCCCTTGCTCTTATCCGTGTGGTTCTGGAGATGGCCTGCGGCCTGGCTCTGTGTCTACCCTCCTCGCTGCCTCAGCAGCCCTCCCGCAGAGGCAGTGCTGGCCTGCCCTGCTGGGTGCCCCTCGGGACTCTCTCTCCCATGCTGTGCACGCTGAGCCTCGCAGGCAGGCATTCAGGGCCTTCCCATCTGGTCCTGAGGACGTCGATGGCACCCTCACCCCTCACCCCTGCAAAGCAGTGGCCGCCCGACCTCAGACGCCCTCTGCCACTCCGACTGTAGTACTTACCCTCCCCTCCAAGTCCAGCTTTCCCCACCTCTGCCCCTAGTGTTCCCTCTGCCTGGAATGTCTCATCTCTTCCCTTAAGACCTGACTCAGTGGTCATCACCCCGCCCCCCAGCCCCTGGCCTAATAGCCCCCCAGTGCCAATGTCTAATGTGGTCTCTATTGTTATCATTGGCCCTGTTGTTCATGTCTATTCATCTCTGTGTCTTCTCTTCCATGGAGAGGCTCATCTCTACAAGGGCAGGATTGTGCTCCCTCAGTGCTTCACACCAGCAGATGCATCTGCAGAAAAGATGGATGGGTGGGTGTTTGGATGGATGATGGACAGATGGATACATGGACAGATGGACAGATGGATGGATGAATGGATAGATGGATGCATGGATGGATGGATAAATGGATGGATGGTTGGATGGATGGATAGGTAGATGGATGGATGGATAGATGGATGAATGGAAAGATGGATAGATGGACAAATGGATGGACAAATGGATAGATGGATGCATGGATGGATGGATAAATGGATGGATGGTTGGATGGATGGATAGGTAGATGGATGGATGGATGGATGGATGGATGGATGGATGGATGGATGGATGGAGTGAACATTTTTCCTTCTGCCCTCATCCATCAGTCCAATGCCTAGCAGGCCCTTGTCGGGGTACAAGGAATTAACAGGTGGTCTCTTGCCTCCCTCTCCTACATCGAGGGTCTACAGCCCAGCCCTTCTGTCTATCCTGTGTCAATTCCTAAAGAGAATATGGTGAAATGACTACAAAGGCAGGATGGAGGTCACACAAACCTGGTTTCAATTGCAGCTCTGCCTTTAGCTAAGCCAGCCGTGTGACTTTAGGCAAATAAATCAACCTGTCTGAAACGCTACATCTTCATCTGCATGATGAGGATAATGGTAGTCCTTACCTCACAGGGTTATTATAAAGATTAAATGAGGAAATGCATGGCAAGTAACCAGGCCAAAGCTGGTGTCCCGCACAAGGTTACTGAATGCATGGTGACTATCAGTCAGGACAGTTGTGGTTGCAAGTATCAGAAATCTAGCTCAACCTGGCTTATAAGCAAAAGAGGACTCCCCTACCCGAAAAGTTTACAGTGATCTGATTGGCCAGGCCTCATCATACCCAAATTTCTAGAGTTGGGGTGAGATCAACCCACTAGTTGGGGAGAAGCTACAAGGGTGAGTCAAATATTATCCATACTCTGGCTGTAGAATTTATAGAAGTTTTAATATAACCGGAGTGCGGCTAATTTTTGACTCACCCTCATAGATCTCCCCAGGAGAACTGCAGCACAGTAACCAGAAAAGGAGGAACAGACGCTGGGCAGACAGGTGCAGCCCATGCCCACGGGGCTAAATGCTGTAGGAGCTGCAGAAAACTGGCCATTTTCATGATGGTCCAGGGCCTGTGGGAAGTGGTGCTTGGCCAGTCCCTCCAGGGCTCCCTTTACCCTCCTTGGGTGGGAGTGACCTCTGACATTCTGCCTTCCTGTGTCAGAGGTAGTCAGCCAGGAGACCCCGAGAAAGGGGTTCCTGCCCAGAACCTAAGTGACCTTGAGATTGGATGGGCTCCTTCTCCCTTTGTGGACTCATTTTTCCCATCTGCAAAATGGCTTACATGAAGAGATGCTCTCTGAGGTCTGCTCTAGCTCTATTAAAAAGGCAGCAGCTGGCATTTATCAAGTGCCTGGTGTGTGCCAGCTCTTTGCTGGGCTCGGGGGAATAACAGATGAAATGGACAAGTCCCTGCTCTCCAGAGTCCATGCTCTGGTATCTCCCAATCCTTCCTTACTGCCTCTCTGCTTCCCCTTCAAGTATCTGTCATAGATCCAAAAGGCCTTTTAAAAAATTTTATATATTTTGAAAATATAGTTTAAACTATATTTATTGTATACAGTTTAAATATCCAAAGCAAAGACAGTCATTCCTCAGTATCCTGGGGGCGGGAGGATCAGTTCCAGGACCCCCCACAGATACCAAAATCCTCAGATGCCCAAATCCCTTGTATCAAATGGCATAGTATTTGCATATAACCTGCACATATCCTCCCTTATACTTTAAATCATCTCGAGATTACTTATAATACCTCATACAATGTAAATGCTATGTACATCGTTGTAAATACAATGTAAATGCTATGGAAGCAGTTGCCGGGTCACAGCAAATTCAAGTTTTGAGTTTTGGAATTTTCTGGAATCTTTTTAACCATCCCCCAAATATTTTTCAATCCATGGTTGGTTGAATCCGCTGACACAGAACCCAGAAACAGAGGGCCAACTGTGTGTTGAATGTTTTTTGTTTCTCTCATGAAAAACAAAAACCTCCAAACCTCTACTACCTCCAAAACATATCCAGACTTAGACCCCTTCTCACCACCTTTACTCACACCTACCCCCTCCCAACCTGAGCCACCGTCATCTCTGCCCTGGAATAATCTAGCAATCTCGTCCTAGCCCCCAGCTTCCCTACCCACCTCCCTCATCAACAGCACTCTCTCCACCGTGGCCTGAACATTCCTACCATTTCTTTGCTCTAAACCTCCAGTAATGCCCCATCTCACTCAGAGTAAAACAGTTAAAGAAAAAACAAACCACAAACATATGGTCTCTTCCCCACCCCCTATTCCCTACCACTCCAGCTCTGCTCTCATTGCCTTCCACTCCCAATCCACTGACACCATTGCAGCCACATGAGCACATTCTCACCACAGGGCCTTTGCACTTGCTGTTACCCCTGCCTGGAATGCTCTTCTGCCAGATACCTTCACCTCCTTCATGTCTCTGCTAAAAAGTCACTCATCAGAGAGACCCTCCCTGAAAATTCTGCCTAACATGACACTCCTTTCTGCCCCCTCCCTTGGCTGCATCCCACCAGGCAGGGTACTTTTTATTTATTGCCTAGCTTTGCCCACTGGAATGTCAGAGCCATCCGAGTGGGAACATTTTGTGTCTTGATGATGGCTGTATTTCTAGTGCCTAATATGGTAGCTGGCACATTCTACGTGCTCACTAAACATTTGTTGAATGGATGAATGACCAAGGTCCCTTAAGGGTTTTTGTTTTCTTATTTATTCTTGGCTTTATTCCTTCTATTTTGCCTCCTATGGGTCAGTGGCTTCTGTTTGGAGAAGGGTGTCCCAGCTTCCCGGCAGGAATTCCTACCTCAGAGGCTAGGGCTTCCTTCCCCTCGGGCCTGGGGAGGGGAGCCACGGCGTGCCTGCCTCGTCATTGCCTTTCTCTCTTCATTTTCTCCTGTCCCCGCTCCCCTTAGCCTCAATATTAACTGAACCCCATGATGTGCCCAGAGCCCAGTGAACCCTGTGGCTGGCGTGGGAAGAATAGTCCTACAGCGGACTCTCATTCCCTGGGGTCGCCATTCTACAGATCATTGGGTGCCAGGGGCTGCCTGTGATTTGTAAGCATTTGCCATGAAAATTGTAATTCAGCTTCTGCTGTGGGTGAGCAGCAGAGACTTGTACAGTAATTACCCACCTGGCTACCTCTCAGGCTGCCGGAGCCTCCCAGGAGCTGCCCCGGGGGATGGAGGAGGAAAGGTGGGAAGGGTGAGGCACCCACCTCCAGACCGGGCCACCTGGGTTTGTGGCCAGCGGCCAGAGCCTTTGAAAGGAGTCTGTCCCAAGATTCTCCCGGTCCTTCGGGGCAAAATTCCCATAGAAATGCGTTATGAAAGGTGTACGTTCTAGAGAAGCCAGTCTTGCTTATAAAGAATGCCTTCCTTTTCTGTGGGTAAAGGCGAAGGGAAGTCAGAATCCTGGCTCAGGTGTCCTTTGGAACCTCAGTGTTTTGATCATGTTATTAATTGCCTATTAAGAACCCCGTCCACATAATCATGTAACAGCTGTGTGAGTTAAGCAACATCCCCATTTTACAGGCAAGGAAACAGGCTAGAGAAGTGGCAGGGTCTGCAGCACACTACACAGCCAGGAAGTGCCAGAGAGCTTGGATTCCAGGCTGCACTGGGGTCCCAAGAGTGCACCCACATTGCCTTGCTTTTTAATAAAAATAACACAGAGCAAAGCAGCCAAAGACCTCCCACTACTCCCCAAGAATCCAAGGCCACTGTTCCCTTTAGAGGGACTTTGCAGCCCCAGAGGCAGCTTATGGAGGAAGCCTCTAGATGTAGAGGGATTTGATGGGGACGGAGAAGTCAGTTGACCCCAGCCTGGCTGTTGTGAAAAACGCATTGGTGTCGGCCTGTCTGGGAGTGAAACAGCTCTGAGCAGTGCTTCGCTGGACGCACATAACACACACACACATACACACAGCCTCACACTTAGCTCATCTGTGAGGTGAGTATGGTGATTTTGCTGTGCAGCCTTGGGCAGATTGGAGTGGCTGGAGCTTTCTCGATGACCGGCCTAATTAAGATGGAATTTCAAAATGGAAATGATTATTAAAAGGCCAATCGGGACCTAACCCTCCTGCCTGTCTCTTCCCACAGACTCGAGCCCGCCCGCGCGCCTCCTGGCCACCCGGCCTTGCTGCGGCCCCGGCCCGGAACGGCGCCCGGTCCTGGGCGAAGCGCCGCGCTTCCACGCGCAGGCCAAGGGCAAGAACGTGCGGCTGGACGGCCACTCGCGCCGGGCCACGCGGCGCAACAGCTTCTGCAACGGGGTCACGTTCACGCAGCGGCCCATCCGGCTGTACGAGCAGGTGCGGCTGCGCCTGGTGGCCGTGCGCCCGGGCTGGAGCGGGGCGCTGCGCTTTGGCTTCACGGCGCACGACCCGTCGCTGATGAGCGCCCAGGACATCCCCAAGTACGCCTGTCCCGACCTGGTCACACGGCCCGGCTACTGGGCCAAGGCGCTGCCCGAGAACCTGGCGCTGCGCGACACGGTGCTGGCCTACTGGGCGGACCGCCACGGCCGCGTCTTCTACAGCGTCAATGACGGCGAGCCGGTGCTCTTCCACTGCGGCGTGGCCGTGAGCGGCCCGCTCTGGGCGCTCATCGACGTCTACGGCATCACCGACGAGGTGCAGCTCCTCGGTAGGTTGTGGCCGCCGCTGGAAGGGGGAGAGGGCGGCCCCGCCTGGACCAGGCAGCGGCTCCCCGTGCGCATGAATGGGTGTTTCTTTAGCATTCACGAATACCGAGGGTTCGCTTTGCCAGCTGACACATTTCAACTCATTTATTTCTGGGGACAACCCACCACCTCCGTTTTAGCGATGAGAAAACTGAGGCACGGAGCGGTTACATGACTTGCATGGCAAAGCCAGGACTGGAGCCCACGCGGCTGTGGTCCAGAGTCCCAATCCACTGACTAACTCAGCAATCACTCATGACCTAATCTTCCAGCATCCACACTGCCCTGGCAGTGAGCAATATGTATTGTATCAAGGCCCACAGTTAAGGGGCTCAAGGTCCACTGGGGAGGCAGGCAGATAAGTGCAGCCCTGGCTCTAACAGAGGAGGCAGCCGCTAATGCTGAAGTCCTGCTGGTGAGAACTCATGGGGCTACAAAGTCTGCTGCTCTTAAGACCGTCTTTCTTTCTCTCTCTCCCTGTCTCTGAACGTTTTAAAAAATTGAGGTACAATTCACATAACACAAAAGTACCATTTTAAAGCATACAGTTCGGTGGCGTTCAGTTGGCACCCATCACCTGTATTTAGTTCCAGAGCATTTTCATCACTCCACAGGGCAATCTGTACCCACAAAGCTGTCACTCCCCATCCTCCCTTCCCCCCAGCGCCTGGCAACCACGGACCTGCTTTCTGTGTGCGACCTTAGCTCTTGAACTCACGGGTCGCACCTGAGCCAACCCAGCCTCCTTTTCTGGGGAAATAAAAGGAGAGCAGATTTCTCAGGGGGCACCGCCCTATATGTCATTTACCTGCAGGGAATGCACAGATCTAAAGTTTGAGTTTTGATGGATTTATACACCTGTCCATAAGCCAGGAAGGTTCCAGCCTGCCCCTTCTGGAGGCAGCCCCCCCGCTCTCCCAGGGGCAGCCCCTGTTCTGATTTTTTCACCATAGATTATCGCGCCTCTCCTTGAACGTCACATAAATGGAATCATACAGTGTATACATCTGTGTCTGGCTTCTTAATCTCAGCACAAGATCTTTGACATTCATCCACGTTATTACGGGGTGTATCAGAAATTTGTTCCTTTTTGAATTGCCCAGGAGTATTCCATGATGTAGATGCACCACAGTTTGTATATCTGAATGTTTGGGCTGTTTCTGGTCTTTCAGCCCTGCATCTTGAGGGGAAACTCTGGCCCCAGGCTCCTCGCCCACCACCACCACCCACACCACCGATGGGCAGGGAAGGCAGATGCATGCATTTGGGTTCCCCAACTCCCCAGAAGAAGGAAGGCAGCAGAACTTGTGAGCAGTTAGGAGCAGAGGGTTGGGAGTCACATGGATCTCTGCTCCACACCTGGCCCTCCACTTGCTAGCTGTGTGGCCTTAGCCAGGTGACTGAACCTCTCTGTGCCTCAGCTTCTCCATCTGTCAAGTGAGTTCATGATAGCACCCCCCTCATGGGATTGTTGGCAGGGGGACATGAGATGGGGTATGAAAGGGATGCATTGCAGTGCCTGGCACATAGAAGGCGCTCAAGAAATAACAGCTAAGAAGTAAGAATCTCTGCCGGTTTGCACGGGGGCTGAAGCACGTGTCTGAAAGCCAGGCTTAGGCAGACTAAATTATGAATAGCTACCCACCCTCCAAGCTGGGGCCTTACTTGGGTATTTTAACCATGTTTCCCCACGCTCTTTTCCATGGAAGATTTTGGTATTTCACCTCCAGGAAATGTAGTTTTCTAAAACCTCCTCTAGACCTCTTGTCACTCTTTTTTGGAGCTCTTTCTTCCTATAGAGCAGGGAGACAATCAGGCCTCATTCACCTGCTCCCCCATGCCTCAGAGTAACAGCCGAGAAATCGCAGCCACTCCATAATCAGTGCAAGTGGATTAGGACTTTTAAAAAGTACAAATTGGAAGCAGCCTCTGATGACTTAATGAGACTGAACAAGCCTGTGAGGAGTCACAGACTCTTGCCCCCGTTCATTTGTTCATCTAACAAGCTTTTACTGAGCCCCTCCAGTATCCCACACCGCTTGGAGCGAAGGACAGGGCCCACTGGCACATCAGTGGCAGGTGGCAGGCATGAGCCTTGGTTTCCTTATCTGCCAGTAGTGCCCGTGATGGACGGTTGCTGGGGGGGGGGGGCACACCTAGCACAGGGGCCACAGGACAATGTTCACAGTTACATGCAGAAGGGGAAAATGAAATTAGAAGGAAAGCCATTTCTGGATGATAGGCTCATAGGCGAATTTCACTTCCTTCTTCATACCTCTATGAGTTAACTTTTTTAATATATATGTAAAGAGCTGATATTGCTTTTACAATCAGAAAGGGCAATAAAGTTATTTTTCTTTCTGAAGGTTATATGAGATAATGGAGAAGTTACTGACGTGATCAAGGCTCAATAAATGTTTCCTTCCCGGGGAAAGAGCAAATTGACATTGGTTGCATCTGGGTAAAGAGGTTATGGGTGGTTTTTTTTCCCCCCAAGTAATCAACAATGATTTATAATCAGAAAAAAAAGTTATAATAAAAATAAGAAAGCAAAATAGTCATGATTTTGTATGGTTTGAGCCCGGGCAATAGGTACTCTGCTGTTGCCAGCACAACATGAGAACCACGGAAATCCCATCATAAATGGTGTCCCTCCCTCCCCATTCCTGGAAGAAGTGGGCTTCTGAGGGTGGTATCCACAGTATCAAGTGGGTAAATAAAAGACAGCTGATATTCATATCATGCAGATTCCTCTGGCCTCCTTTTCCTCACTAGGAACAAGGAAGTAACTTAGTTCCTTTAGAGTCTCAGCCGTGAAACTCCAGAATAGGGACCTCTCATCCCTCCCTCACCTCTCTCAGACGGCACTGGATAGAGCCTCAACACCAACAAGCTAAAGCAGTATCTGGGTAAGGCTGTCAAGTTTAGGATGCCCAGTTACATTTGAATTTCAGAAAAATGATGAATAATTTCTCTAGTACAAGTATATCTCATGCAATATTTGGGATATACTTATAAAAGAATTTGGCTTTCTTTAAAATTTTTATTTTATATTGGAGTATAGTTGATTTACAGGTTAGTTTCAGGTGTATAGCAAAGTGATTCAGTTATACACATACATATATCCATTCTTTTTCAGATTCTTTTCCCATATAGCTTATTACAGGATATTGGGTAGAGAAGAATTTGTTATCTGAAATTCAAATATAACTTTGCATCCCGTGTTTTTTAATATAAATTTATTTATTTTAATTTTATTTATTGGTGTGTTGGGTCTTCGTTACTGCACGCAGGCTTTCTCTAGTTGCAGCAAATGGGGGCTACTCTTCGTTGTGGTGCACAGGCTTCTCATTGTGGTGGCTTCTCTTGTTGCGGAGCACAGGCTCTATGTTCACGGGCTTCAGTAGTTGTGGCACGTGGGCTCATGAGTTGTGGTTCACGGGCTCTAGAGCGCAGGTTCAGTAGTTGTGGCGCATGGGCTTAGTTGCTCCGTGGCACGTGGGATCTTCCCAGACCAGGGGTTGAACCCGTGTCCCCTGCATTGGTAGGCGGATTCTTAACCACTGTGCTACCAGGGAAGCCCCCTGCATCCCATATTTTATTTGGCAACCCTCATCTGGGAAGTGTTCTCCCCACCTGGTGGGACAGGTGTGCACTGTATTTGCCCCGGAACTTGAGCAAAAATTAAGTCTCAGAAATAAAAAGGGATTCGTAAGGATTGCCAATTTCTTTTACCTGATGGAACTGTGCTTTCAGCCCAGCATCCTCCTGCAGGGGGGTCCAGCTGCAGGAGAGAGCACTGCCTCCCTGCGGCTAGACCCTGGGGTGCCCCCTCTTGTGACATTCAGTCTTTCCTCAAGATAAGGCAACTTAGCCCCTTTTAGATAAAAAATCCAGGGCTTGGAGAAGGGAAGTGACTTTCTTATGAGTGGCAGAGCAGGATTAGAACCCTTTAGTGGAGTGGTTCTCAGCCTTGGCTGTACATTGAGGTCACCTGGGGAGGAGCGGGGCTCTGAAAACTCTACCCAGGCCAATTAGATCGGGACCTCGGGGTGGCGGTGGGGGGGCTTCTCAGGCATCCAGATTTCTTAAGGCTCCTCGGGTGATCCCAGGGTGCAGCCAGGATTGTGATCACAGTGATCCTCTTTGCATGGGCTCCTGCCCCTCCTCCCTGCTTGGTACCGAGCTGCGTTCTCCAGACCTCTCAGTTCAGGGCGTGGTATCATCACAGAAGGACCACGCAGACCCTTTCTCTTGTTTTGACTTTTTTGCTTCATCTCCAGTGCCCACTCCCTGCCCAGATAAGCATCACTCTGATGTTTGGCAGGACCCTTGAACATGTGTATCTTTTAAAACTACGTAGAGTTGTTTCGTGTGTTTTGTATGCATAGATGGATGGTATTCTGCTAAGGATTGCATCCCGGTTTTCTTTTCTCACGTGCCCCATTTTAAGGTTTATCTGTATCCGTCTGTCTGCTTCCTTGTTCTCTATTGGCCTCCTGCTTTAATGGACACCTGCGTCGCCCCCATGCAAACTGCATTGCTGGATACATTCCCCCACAGGGCTGCCCTGTGGCTGCTCGTTTACCGTTCTCTGGGGCGCCAACCAGGATGCACTTCCTGGGGCCCGGAGTGGTCCATCCTAAGAGCTTTGATTTCCCTGGATGCTCCTCTGGGCCAAAGACACGTTACTGTCTGCTGAATTGAGTCGTTACTGGACCCAGGAGAGGAAGGTTCAGCCAGGTCACGCACACCTGTCCCCCCTCTGCTGGCTCCTGTTTCTCCGAGGAAGCCCTTTCCCAGAGTTCTGGAGTGCAGGCCCCTTGCTGTCCCGAGGCAGCCCTGTCCCTCTTCCAGGCAGCTCAGGAGTAGCCAGTGTCATGGCCTCATTATCCTTTCTCTACCCAGTGGTAGGAGGCTGGTCAGACTGAACATGCAACGCCAGCCCAAGGCCATGGCATCGCAGGCTATGCTGTCAGAAACCTTCGGTTGCAAGTGACAGAAACCGGTTCAATCTCACTCAGGCGAAAAAAAGGAGGCTGTCTCCTGTGACTGAAAATTCCAGGGAACAGCTGCCTGTTAGCCTGACTTCGTGCAGGGGCCCAAGGAATAGCATCCAGAATATTGGCCTACCTTTATTTCTTGCTCTGCTGTAGTCCTTGCTGGTATCATCCTCCACCAGGCTCTCCCTTTGGGACAGGGGCAAGGCCACCAGCAGCTCCAGTCCCGTTTCCCATGAACTTTACAAATCTAGCAGGAGAGCTGCTTTCCCACAAGGTCTAGCTAAAGTCTCAAGATCTAGCCTCGTTGATCCCCATGGCCAGAGCGATGGGATACAGTGACCGGCCGAGTTAAGGCTCCCTTCTCAAGGTAATGAGTGGAAATGGGGCAGGGCAAGTTCCCTCAAAAGAAAAGCTGGGTGCTGAGACCAGAAGAAGTGGGGAATGGATGCCAGGTAGCCAGCAATAGCAGCTCTCCAAAGGCCTTGTAAGGATGTCATTAACCCACCTTGGAAGCCTTGAGCCCTTGCGTTAATTTATTGGACCTACTGTGTGCCAGGCACCACGCTGAGGGCTTTACCTGGGTGATGTCTTCTAGTCCTCACAAGAACCCCATGAGATAGGACATAGTATCATCCCCATTGGCAGACCCAGCATGGATGGATAACCTGGCCAAGGTCACCTAACAGTTGGCGGTTCTAGAGTCACTATTTGCCCACTAGTGTTATGAACAAACTGTTTGCTAAAGACTTGAACTTGTAGATCTAAATCAGGTCTGCATGTACACTCCACGCTGAGGCCCAGAGAGGGGCAGGGATTTGCCTGAGGTCACCCAGCTCATCAGTGGCTGTGGTGGGCAAGGAGGTTTGGTCCAGGACCCAGAGAGGTGCCTTGACGTGGGACCTGTGAGCACCCACATCAGGCAGGGAGGAGCAGCTGCAGCTGGCGGGGAGCAGCAGAGGGTAATCGGCTTTTGCAGTTGATGTGTTCTTTACAAACAGCCCAGATCAGCACCCAGCCCCCACCCCACAGTCAGGCATTTGCCTGGGAGGGTACCCTGAAGGCTTATCCTTTCCCCGTCTGGAGTGAGATCTCCACTCTATGGCCACATCGTACGGGGCATGGCGCCAGGCACACGGTTATCCCTTCCACAGCTCTGCCATGAGTCCTCCCCACAGGCCTGTAAGGCTGGCGTGAAGCTCCCCAAATTGCGAGAAGCAGCTGGGGTCACAAGCAGCACTGGCCAGGGACCAGCTGAGGTCTGTCTGCCCTGGTCCAGTCTTTGGTTGGCAGCGGAGCGGCATCTGTAAAAGCCCGGGCTCCGTGCCCGACATTCACCTTCTCTTCTCAATCTGCAACACCCCTGCCTTGCTGCCTGCCCTCCTGTGGCCATGGTGGAAGGAGCTCTGCTCCTGTCCCCTCCGCCTATTCAGGGACATTCTCCTGTCACTTGTCCCTTTCTCCAGCCGCTCTCTCCCTCTCCACAGAATCATGCCCATGAGTGCACACAAGGGTCCCGGCAGCTCCCATCTTTAAAAGAAAATGCTCTTGGCAGTCTCTTCCACCAGCTACCACCATTTCTCTGCTCTCCTTTGGAGCAAAACTTTCTCAAAGGTGTTTATACCACTCCCTCCCATTGCCTTCTTCAGCTCATCCCAGTGAAATTTTTTTAATTAAATTTAAAAATTTAGTGTGAAATTAAAAACACAAATAGAAAGATATCAACTTTCTTTAACATTGTACAAAAAAGTGTGAGTAGACCCCAAAGGAAATGAAACATTATCACATTTGTTTACACCACCCTCTGGTTCTTCATATCACTTTACTATTCAAACAAGAGAAGGTATAGTTGGCAATTTAAGGACTGGGGAAGAGAGAAAGCCAAAGCGCCTTTTCTGCTGTGTTTATGCTATACTGCGTGAAGCTGTGCTCCCAGAGACGGCGTCTTCCACTTCTGCGCTGCACGGGACTGCAGGTGTAGGTAAAACTGAACCAGCTCAGAAGCTGAGGGAGACAAGAAATGGTGGGTCCGTAGCCTGGTGCCTCATCAATTTAAACGATGGGGTGGTTACCAGCTTGTCATTTTTAGGTTCTGCAAACAAGGCTTTCTCTTGAAGTTAAACCAAAACTGACTGCTTATGTTCCTTAGGCTTTGTAATATGTGCAGGAATATACAGGTACTGAGAAGGTTCAACATTTGGTCTCTACTAGTTACCCATATAGTCAGCAGGGGCCCAGCCTGGCGGGACTCACCTTGATGCCCCAGTATCTCAGTCAGGGAGAGTTTCAGCCCTTCAACGTCATCTTCTCCTGGCTTAGGGCCCCACCAGGTGCTTTGAAGAAAGTTGTTCCCAGCTGCGGCAGTAACACATGGGGTGGCCAGGGCTCGTGGACCATCAGAAACCCTGCTCACTCCAGTTTTCTCAAACGCCTCCCTCACACGCTGAAACCGGGCTGCAACAGAGCCGTCCCCACAGCTTTACTGGACTTCAGCCTGCGAGCTCGCCGTGCTTCCAGACCCAGAGCTGTTGTTTCCATCCTTTCACCAGGCCTCTCGCTTCTGCCACAGGTGACCTCTCCCCGCCTTTCTGACCTGCTCGTGGCTCTGGGCCTCCAAAGCTCCTGCTTTTCCTCCCACCTCCTGGGCCTCTGCTCCTTGGCCCACTCACTGGCTCCTCCCCTGCCTGTCTCCGTCGGCCGAGAGCCCCAGGATTCTACCCCAGGCTCTCTTCATGATCTCTCCTTAACTTTTTTTTTTTAAGATTGATGATTTATTTATTTTTGGCTGCATTGGGTCTTTATTGCTGCGCGTGGGCTTTCTCTAGCTGTGGTGAGCGGGGGCTACTCTTCGTTGCAGCCCATGGGTTTCTCATGGCGGTGGCTTCTCTTGTTGCAGAGCATGGACTCTAGGGGCGCGGGCTTCAGTCGTTGTGGCATGTGGGCTCAGCAGTTGTGGCACACGGGCTTAGTTGCTCCACAGCATGTGGGATCTTCCTGGAGCAGGGATTGAACCCGTGTCCCCTGCATTGGCAGGCGGATTCTTAACCACTCCGCCTCCAGGGAAGCCTCCCCCCCCCTTTTACTTTTAAATCATGTAACAAAACATACATGTAGAAAAGTGCATAAACAACTGTAGAATTTAACAAACAAGTGAGGCAAGGCCATTTCTCTTTATCCACCCTCTTTCTCCAGGTGATCTGAGCCTGTCACTGGGCCTTGAATCCCATCTCTAAGCTGTTGGCTCCCAAATCCATATTCCCAGCTTGACACCTCCCCTGAACTCCAAACTTCCCTCTGCCTACTCACATCTCCTTCTGGAGTCCGAGAGGCTTCCCACACGGAACACGTTCAGACAGCCGTCCCCGTTGTCTGTGGATGTCAGCACCCCCTCAGTGGACCAGCCCAAAGCCTCAGGAGTCATGCTTGATTCCTCTTTCCTCACCCTGCATCCATTCCATCAGCATGTCCTGTCACTTCTGCCTGCAGGACATGTCCCGAAGCAGTCCTTCTGAGACACTGAAGTGACTGATGGATGGTCGCCTCTGTCTCCAGTTCTTCCGCCCATCATTTTCATCTTTGCACAAAGATAGTTTCTCTTCGGGCATAAATTCTGCTTTACTTCCAGGCGCAGACATAGTTGACCTGAGAGAGCCAGGGAAGAGAAAGAAAGGGAAGAACTGAGCTCCATCCCAGGCCAGAGGCAGGCCCTGGAGGTGGCCCAGGGGGTGTGGGAGGTCAGGGCACCCGTCCCAGCCATTCCAGCCTCCGTGCACCTGGCCTGGGACTGCTGCTGTGTGATGGTGCTTGGTAGATGATCGTGGAGGGAGGGGGTGCTTGTTGGACACTAATATCCCCAGTGGATATTAGGTCCCTGGGGACCACCACTCCATGTGACCTAAGGCTGAGTCCCCGTGCTAGGCAGCTCTAAGAGCTGAACAAGAACTGCTGCATTTTGGAGGCAGTATTGCTAGTCGTGAGGAGCCTGGCTTTGGAGTCACATAGCTTGAGATGGTATCCCGTTTCTGTCACTTTGAATAACTCACTCCACCTCTCAAAGCCTTGGTGTTCTCCCACTGTGAAATGTGCCCATTTTGCAGAGCCGCATGGGGTAGTGGTAAAGATTGATGAGGGTGATGACTGCATGGGGTTGCTTCTGGTATGTGCTCCAGTAAATGACTGTGTATCCTTTCATCAGGTCCAGAGAGTGGGTTTGGAGGCAAGTCACAGGTTAGAGCCAGGTAGTTTTGATAAGCTCCCCTGGTGGCCTGGATTTCTGCCTGTAGCTGGCTGGCTTATCCTCCACAGAAAAGCTTTGAGAGGTGGATTGTGTCAGGCCTAGGGCAGCACTCGGTTATCTTGGGCCTGTCTCACTCAGGGACAATGCTTGATGGGGATGAAGCTCCTTATGTAAAGGAAGGGGACCCAGCCTCTTCCAAGGGGCTACTGTGTGCCAGGTCCCAGGTTAAGTGCCTCGAAAACACACCAATAGAAACTTCATACATGCTGTTCCCTACGCCTGCATACTTACCCTCCCCGTCCCAGCCACCACTCCCTCAGCCTTCGGGTCTTAGCTCTGCGATCAGGGACGGCTGTTCTGACCCACTCTCAGGCCGCATTTCTGACCAGGTCCCCCTTTGACACACTCAGAGGATCCCAGTTCTGTCACGACCTGGCTGTGTGACTTGGAGTAGCTCACCTTGCCTCTTGGAGTCCCAGAGCTCCCCAACTGCAATGTGCCCCTTTTATCAGAGCATCACGAGACAGCAGCTTTTGGTGGCACTCATCACAGTCTGGAAGAAGTTAGTTTTGTCAGATGCGTCATTAAAATCTGTCTCCCCCACTGGAACGGGAGCTCCAGGGACACAGAAGCCACGCCTGCTTGTTCTCCTCTTCTGCCAGTGCCCAGCACAGGGCTCGGCACGTGGCGAGCACTCTGTTCCTTTTTGTTAGTAAATGTTGAAGGAATAATGATAACTAACATGTTTTGAGCCCTTACTTTGTGCCATGCTTTGTGCTAGACTCTTTATAAAAGCTCCTAACTTGGTGTCTATAACCACATGGGCAGGGGTGTGGGGGGCAGGTGTTATCATCATTGCATTTTCAGCTGGGGAAGCCGAGACTCCAAGAGGTGAAGTGACTTACAATCACATAGCCAGGAAGAGCTGAAACCAAGACTTGAACCTAAGTGTACCCGTCTCCAGGCCATGCTCTTAATTAGGATGCTATACTGAAGGACGGGCTCTTATGTGGAGCTGTCAGGGTTGCAAGAAGGAGGAGCTTTGGGTGTGGGGGACAGAAGCAGAGTGTGTTGGCAAGAGCAGAGGCCCAGGGTGCGCCACAGTTCGTCTTTAGGCTTGGCCTCACAGGATGACTGCGGGAGGGCAGCGAGCCCTGGGAAAATGCATTACACCAAGAAGCTCCAGAAACATCCACTTGTCTAAAATGCCCTTTCAAAAAAAGTGCTTGTTTTAGACTACTTTTATTCATGCTCTTTTTTTCTGATTACAAAATCAATACACGTGCATTAGAGAAAAATGAGAAAATCTGAAAACTAGTAAGAAGCAAATTTCCACCCAGAGATAACCCCCCCAAATTCCTATATCTTGCCTATATATCCCATGCATACATTTCCCATATAGTTAGAATCAAATCATATATTCAGTTTTGTATCCTGTTGTTCACGTAATGTTACATCACGGGCATTTTCCTCACGTTGTTAAATAGTAATTGAAAACTTGATTTTTAAAAATATTGGGGGTTTTGATGATAAAAATTTGCAGTGTGTATGTTTACTGTAGAAAAGTTGGAAAAGACAGAAAAATCTGAAGAAAATCCCTCATAACCTCACCCACCTGAGAGATAACGGCCACTAACATTCTGTTATATGTCTTTCTAGGACTTGATTTCCCATGCACACAAATATGGTAGTATGGACAGACAGATACAGACACTTGCACACATATACTTTTTTAAAGGACCAAACTGAAGTCCTACTTCTTCCCTCTAACGCATGACAAACTCAAATGTCCGCAGATCCCAAGCAAGTAGCTGAGATGGGAGAAGGGGCCAGCTCAGGGCCGTGGGGAAGGAGAACAAACATCCTCAACAAAAGGGCAAGCTGTGACCCACTGATGACATGCCAGGATTCAGGCCCTGTGTCACTAGACCTGATTTTCCAAGAGAGGCTATAAATCCAGTTTAAAGTGAAATCTCCTGACTCATAAGTACTGGCCACTAATTCAAAAAATATTTTACAACACCAAGGGGTGATTTATGCAACAAACCGATGCAAGGGGAAAAAAGAACAGACAACCATAGCTTAAAAGAGACCAATGACAATGAGTGGACTTTATTTGGATCTTCATTCAAACAAACTGGGAAAAAGCATATTTTCACACACAATATGATGAAAAGTCTTCTAAGAGACATACTGAAATTTTTTCAGATAAAATGGCATGTCTAGGATTTGCTTCAAAATAATATAGAAGGGAGAACTGATGGGGGCATCAATGAAACAAGATTGGCCGTGAATGATAATTGTTGAATTTGGGTAAACAGCATTCATTACGCTATTTGTATATGTATTTTAAAAATAAAAAAATAAATTTTTTTTTAAAAATAAAAAGTTAAAAAAAAAGAAAAAAACCCAAAACACCAGTAGGCCAACCAAACAGGTCGTGAGCCAGCATCAGAACTTGGATAGCCAGTTTGCAAACTGCCCTATATGGAAGGAGTGAGGGTGGGGAGTAACATATGAGGCTCTCACCAGGGGTTAGGGCATGCTTTTTGAAAAACCATGTTCATTATTATGATTTAATTTTATATTTGGAAAACCAGAGGAAGAAATGTTTTTTCCCATGATATAAATTACAGAATGGTAACAAAATGGTAGCTAGAGTTAAAAAGTTTGAGTAACATTTTTTCTTGCTTCGCTTACTTCTTATGGTTAACAAGAATATTTTTATCACAAAACAACTTCAAAACGCTTTCTTTCTTTCCCTGATATCTTTGTTATTCAGTGACAGTCAGTCTCTGCGAGAGACCACATTCATTTATTCATCCAATAAACTACATAATAATGAAGGCTATCTGCCAAGCACTCTGCTAAGCCCTGAAACTTGGTGGTGAACAGACTGTCAAAGACGCTGCCCTCCAGGGACTCACATTCTAGACACGGAGACGGTCAACAAGTAATCTATTGATACCAAAGTATGAAGACCTGTATTATCTGAATGACAAACACTATTTTTATTTGCTTTTTTACTTAGTCTAGATCAAGAGCATTTTTTCATATCACTAAAAATCATGCAAAAATATTTTCATGACTGACTTTTAAAAAAAACTCCCCCTTATCCTGTTGTATACAACGAGTCCATTTGTTGCAGAAACCTTACACATTCAAAGTTGGAGTAGCACCCTGGTCCTGTGCCCCTTGCTGCAGACACAACAGTGGGGAGGACAGGCCCATGCCCCACCTTCTTTCAGAGGCAGCCTCGAACCAGACAGCCCGGGGTTGGAGTCCTGACTTTGCCACTTAGTTGCCGTGCCACCTTGGTCATGTTCCCTACCCCCTTTGTGCCTCAGCTCCCTTCTCTGCTACATGGTGGGTGATAACAGTACACACCTCACAGGTTGTATGAGGACTAAATGAGAACGTGTGGAAAGGAGCTTCAAATAATAACCTGTCACACAGTAAGGCCACAAACCCAAGGGTTTACTCTTTCCCTTGGAGCGTATGTTCTAGTTGGGGAGGCAGACAATAATGATTTTAAATGCCCTTTAAGTCTTCCAAAGTATCAAACCCTCGGGGGTGGGGGGGGGGGGAGGAAGAGGGGGAAAGAAAAAAGGAAGAAGAGAAGACAGAAAGGAGGGAGAGGAGAGGATGGAGGGAGAGGAGAGGATGGAGGGATGGGAGGAAGGGCCTCATCTGCCCATCCCGAAGATAAGCATGTATCCGGTGCACTCGGGATGATGCTTAATTCACTTCTGTGCACCGGGGGATCTTAAATCGGCTCGGGAAGGAATCAGGAAAAGAAAGGGAGGGCCGGGGGAGCGGGGAGGCCAAGGCCGGGGCCCCGGCCGGCTGCGCCCTCACTGCCCTTCTTCTGCCCTCCCCGCGCAGAGAGCGGGTTCGCCGACACGCTGACGCCCGCGCGCCTCGGCCAGGCCCGCTTCAGCGCCTGCCCGCCGCCCAGCAGCCACGACGCGGCCAACTTCGACAACAACGAGCTGGAGAACAACCAGGTGGTGGCCAAGCTGGGCCACCTGGCGCTGGGCCGCGCCCCGGGCCCGCCGCCCGCCGACCGCGCAGCCGCCGCCATCCCGTGCGGGCCCCGAGAGCGCGCACGGCCCTCGTCGTCGCCGGCGCTGCTCGAGGCCGACCTGCGCTTCCACGCGACGCGCGGGCCCGACGTGAGCCTGTCGCTCGACCGCAAGGTGGCCTGCGCGCCGCGGCCCGACGGCGGCCGCACGCTCGTGTTCTCCGAGCGCCCGCTGCGGCCCGGCGAGAGCCTCTTCGTGGAGGTGGGCCGTCCGGGGCTGGCGGCGCCCGGCGCGCTGGCCTTCGGCATCACGTCGTGCGACCCGGGCGGCCTGCGGCCGGCCGAGCTGCCCGCCGACCCCTACGCGCTGCTCGACCGCAAGGAGTACTGGGTGGTGGCGCGCGCCGGGCCCGTGCCGAGCGGCGGGGACGCGCTCAGCTTCACGCTGCGGCCCGGCGGCGACGTGCTCCTGGGCGTCAACGGGCGCCCGCGCGGCCGCCTGCTGTGCGTCGACACCACGCAGGCGCTCTGGGCCTTCTTCGCCGTGAGCGGCGGCGCCGCCGGCCAGCTGCGCCTGCTCGGTGAGTCCCCCAACCGCGCGAGCGCGGGGCTCGCCCCCGGGCGTCGCGGCGCCGCTGGGTGGGTGGGCAGCTGGAGCCCCCAGCCGGCTGTCCCCCGAACCTGAGCGCGCCTCAGAACCACCTGGCCTCCACCTAGAGTTTCCGGTTCAGTGGGAGTGGGCCCCGAAAAGATGCACTTCCAACCAGTCCCCCCCGGGGATGCCCGTCTGCAGCTCCCTGTACCACACTTTGTCCACACCAACCCGAGTACCCGCTGGTGTCAGGGCCTGGCAGGTAAGCGGTCAGTGCAGTTTTTATTTCTGTTATGATTTATTATATATATATATATTTTTTTTTTACATATGTAATGCATATTAAGTGTAGGAGAAAAAGGAAACACAACCACACTTAAAAGCGGAAAAGAATAACACCGTCCACAGAAAATGGAACGCAGGTTTGAACCATCCCGTTTTGAGGTCGATTCTTGCCTTCATTCATGCCACAAATAGACTCGGAGCACCCCCACCCCCACCCCCCAGTGTGGGCCAGATCCTGAGCTCCTGGGATGGGGCACGGCAGAGAGGACACAGACCATGGACGTCCTCACAGACACCCAAATGGAGATTTGCACGGTGTGAGTTCACTACAGCAGAGGGGCTTCTCTTCTCCCCAGCTTGGTGGAGTGGGGCCTGTGATCAGGGAAGGTTTCCCAAAGAGCACAGCTCCGTTTCCGTGTTTCAAGAAGTAAAGTCCAAACGATAACAGAAACAATGAACATTTTATATATTACCTCATTCAATTTTACCCTCCTGATGACCCTGTAAAACCGATATCGTTATCCCCACCTACAGATAAGAAAATTGAAGCACAGAGAGATTAAATGACTGTCCCAGTCATGGAACTGGTCAGCCATGAAGATGCTGGGCAAATCAGAGAATCCCCGAGCCTCAGTTTCTTTCAGTGTAGAAAGGGAGTGATGACCTGCATCGTGGGGTTGGGGTTGTTGTGAGGATGAAATGATGAAGTGCATTTAATGCTTTTAAGCAGGTGCCTGCCACATGCAGGATGTTTAATAAGTAGCAATGATAAGGACAGTGATTGTTGCTGTTAGACTGAGGACAGGGGAGGGACAGAGTGCTGGTGGTTGTCATTTGGTTGGTTTGGGGGTTTTTTGTGTTTGTTTGTTTTTTTAAGGGACCATCAGACAATAGTCATCATTTCAGCCTGAGATGAGTTGCCCAAGTTCCCACTGGGGCTTTGCAAGAACTAAGCCTAGAGTCCTTCTCTCCCCCTCCCCAGCACCCCCAGAAAAACCAGGATGAGCCTTTGAGTGGTCAGGAAGAGAAGGCAGGAGAAGGTAGAAAGGAAGTGACTGCCTTTGGAGGCCAGGGACTTGCCCTCCTGATCCTTATCTGAAAGCAGCCCTGGTGCTTTAATCTGTCCATCTGTCCTCAAGTAGGGTAAGGGAAGGGGCATATCTCTTCACATCAGAAATAACCCATCGTTATCTGAACCAGTGGTAAATTCAGGGAGGAAAACCCATCCATGTTGAACACTAGTCAGGAGTCTTGTAGTTGCAAGTAACAACACCCCACTCACTGTGCGCTAAGCAAAAAGGGACTTTGGGGGGTGCACACATACCTCAGAAGTCTGGGAGTATATTGGATGGATTCAGGAATAGCTGGATCTAGGTGTTGAAAGGATGTCATCAGGATTCTACCTCTTTTTCCATCTCAGAGCTCTACTTTCCTCTGTGTTAGCTTCACTCTCAGGCAGGCCCTACAGTGCCAGGCTTATCTCCCAATGGAATGGGTCCCTTTCCTAGTAGTTCTAGTGAAAGTCACAGAATTTGGCCTTGCAGGCCTTGCTTGAACTGCCATTGAGACCAAGGGTGGAAGTTCTTAATGGCCTGAATTGGATTGTGTACGTGAGGTTGAAGTCATGCCTCAAACAGAATTCCAGTGCTGTTTCTGAAATAAACAAGAACGGAGGCTAGGCAGACAAACACCAGATGTCTGTCACACTTGCACGATTCCATCGCTTCTTAGCAGAACCCTGTGAGGTAGCTCTTGTCCTTCCATTTGATACACAAGGAAGTGAAGGTGCAAAGCAGTGGAGAGCCAGGGACTAGCAGAGCAGAGCCCACCTCCTATTGCCCCTGATGGAGTCTCTTTGGTCTCAGGTACCCTGCAGTCCAGCCCTGCGACCACATCTCCATCAGGGTCCCTCAGTGGCTCCCAGGATGATAGCGATTCCGACATGGCCTTCAGTGTCAACCAGTCCTCCTCGGCATCCGAGTCATCCCTGGGTAAGGAAGTGCAAACCCTCGGGGACGGGGCGGTGGGGGGGGGGGGGGGGGTTGCAGGGAGACAGGGGCTTGCGCTGGTAGCTGTGCCAGCCCTTCCTGGGGCTAAGTAAGGTGGCCATTTTTACCCCCTGCATCCTCTCTTTCTTCAGCTGGAGGGAAGAGAAACCTCTAGATGTGGCATCCCAAAGGGTGATAAGGGTGCTTGATGCTTGGGGGCAGGAGTGTAGGAAAAGGGGCAAAACCTGGGAGAAAACCCAAAATTGGTGTCTCCCAAAGTTGTGGCCCCATGGATTCTGCCATAGAAGCTCTGCCTTCTTGGGGTTGCCCCAACAGAGCCTGCCTGAGAACCACGGATTAAGGTCTGCCTGTCCTCCCTTTCTGCAGTAACGGCCCCCAGCTCCCCGCTGAGCCCACCAGTGTCCCCTGTGTTCTCTTCCCCGGAGCTGGCAGGCAGCAAGAACGGCGAATGCACAGTGTGCTTTGATGGCGAAGTGGACACGGTCATCTACACGTGTGGACACATGTGCCTGTGTCACGGCTGCGGCCTGCGGCTCAAGAGGCAGGCCCGGGCCTGCTGCCCTATCTGCCGGCGGCCCATCAAGGACGTCATTAAGATCTACAGGCCATAGCCTGGCCCGCTGATGGGCCTTGACCAGAGCAAGGTCACCTTTCTGAAGCCCCACCCTGGGCCAGGCAATCACCATGGCCGCCAGGGAGTCCAAGGGCAGCAGCCATCTCACCTACCACTCTCTGGTGGTGGGCAAGGCGTGACAGTCGTGGACGCGAGGCCCCCAGGAGTCTGAGTCCAAGTGAGGGTTGCTTCTGGCTCGAAAGTGCTTTGCCCCCAAAAGGCCGTCCCAAGAGCAAGCTCAGGAACTGCCTGGCAGACCGCCCCGGCCCCCGATGACCTCTCAGCTGGGAAATGGCATCCTCTGTGCAATGCCTTTTGCTGGGGTTGGGTTGAGTGTACGTGAGAGAGGGGGAGGGGCGGGAGGGAGACAGACCAGAGACGGGGAGTGTGTGAGAATGACCGAGAGAGAGAACCTATAGGTATTTATCCAGGGACCCTGGCTCTAGGAGGTTATTTAACACTAAGGAACGTGCAATCCGGAGCCCAGATGGTAGCAAACTAGAAATTGTTCCCTTTCTGGGGCTGTGATGTCAGCTGGTTTTGAATGTACAAAGCCTGCACCTAAACAGAACTCCTTCAGATGGTATAGAAAAGGGAGGCTCAGATTTTCTAAGGCGAGGAAAAAATAGCTCATTGTTTACAGCTCCAAAGTGGCAACTCCTTGGTGTTGGGGGGTGGGGGGGGTAGGTGGGCGGAGAACATAAAAGAACAATTTGCTTTTTTAGTTTCTAACACTTGGAGAGGAGTTTTGACCGGGTGCTGGGGCTAGAGCTCTGTCTTCCCCAGAAGCCCTGTCACCCCTTCACCCCCACACCACCCCTTGACTCTGTCCCCAGATGCTTTTAATCTGTACCACCCTCGCTGTCTCCAAGGAGAAGACAAGCAACAGGTTCCCTTTTCCTGGGCGAGGGAAAGAATCCTGGCTGCTGGTGAGCCACCTGGGGTTGGAAAGGGCCACTCCGCAACTCTCCACATTTCCTGCTGAAATACCAGGCCTGGCATTCTCCAGAGGCCGTGGGCATCACCAGGTTGACCTGCTGGCCAAGTAGGGGAAGGAAGCAGGGCTTTGCAACCAGTCTTTGTGCTGATTCTCAGCTTATCTTCCCCTGCTGATTGCCAAGAGGTTAACTGACCATTAGGTTGTTAACTAGGAACTGAGACACTCCCTGAAAATGCTGACAGTGGGCCTCTCCCCCTCCCCAGGGTTATTTGCTGGGCATTTCCTGGGACCCTGGCCCTGCCCCAACCCCCTCCCCCCTCCTCCCTGCCTGGGCCCATCTCCGCTGACTCCCAGACCACACCTGGGCTGATGGGCTGACAGGCGGGCAATTCTCTTCTGGGCCCCACCTCTGCCCTGTCTTGTGCTGTACTTTTAGGGAGGTCCCTGGGTCTCTCTGTTTCTCAGTTCCCAATCTGTCCAAGCGGAAACCTAGTACCTGCCCACTCCAGAGCTCTTGGCAGGACTGCCACATTTTAAAAGGCCTGAGACACCTTGCAAAGAGCAGGTATTGTTTTTATTCCAATTCCCAATCTGTTCATCTGTTGAGGGAGGCAGGGAAAGGAGGGCTTTCAGAGTTTATGCCTTCATATAACAAACATTCGCTGGGTGTTTGGGGTCCCCTTGTCAGATCAAGTCCCATAAGGCCATCAGTCTGAGTCCTTGTGGTGCTCCAGGTCTTGGACCATCTGCTTCGTCTCTGCCTGGTATACTGACCTGATCTCAACTTCAGAAACCCTACTCTTGCCCCTGCAAGAATCCCTGATGGGTTCTTTTTCCCTTGTGAACTTGGGAAACATGCCCAGATTTTAATTCTGCAGCAGAATCTTTAGGGGGGCAACTGGCACCCCAGCATTTGCCAAGATAAGAGTTTGCAAACCTAGGCCTAGCTGAATTCGGTCAGCTGGAGCCTTCCATTTCCTCCATGTGCTGGGTGTGGGCAAGGCCACGCACGGGCCCCCTGTAAGAGGGCTCGTTACCCCCCAGAACCGTGGTTCTCCAGGCAGGGGCTCCCCTGGCTGGATTGAGCCGCAGTGACAAGCCCCGGTGGTCTCGGAGGCCTGGGGGAGCCAGCTCCTCTCTCTTGTCCCCTTGGATTCCAGCCAGGGTCAGTGCAATCACTGCCAGGAATCCAGGGACCAAGGGCCTGGACCCAGGGTGGACCAGGCCATGCGCCTGGCGACCTATAACCTGGGAAGGAAGGAGCTGGTGGCCTGTTTAACTTGCTCTGCAGCTGCTATAAATAGCCTCCCTGTTTCTAAGAGGAATTAAGGGGTGTTTATCTTCTAAAAACCAGACATTTCCTGATGCTCTAAACTGATTTATTCAGCACTGCAGAGGAGCTGCCCACACCGCCCTCTAGGTTCTGTCTGGAGAAGGGGCAGGAGGAGGAGAGAAGGGAACCACTCTCCTTTATTTGGCATCACTGTGTGCCTGGCACCGGGCTGGAGAGGTGCGTCCCATGTCAATCCTGTGAGGTAGGTCTTAGTACCATATTGAGTCATATCAAGGACACTACTGATTACAAAACACACCATTCTGTGTACCACTAAGGGAAAAACACTGCCAATTTTAACTGTAAGATGCCACGGCTATACAATTCATTTTATTCGGACATGTTATGCCGAAAAGCTGTGCTCCTTAGAATCGATGAAATATGATATTATCCCCATTTGGCAAGTAAGAGAACTAAGGTCCTGGAAGTGAAGCAGGAGATAGCAGGCCTGGGTTTCAAACCCAGCAGTGCCTGGTGCCGAATCCCACGCTCTCCATTGCCTGGCCCTGAGCCCAGAAAGCTTGAGACTGCTTGAGTTTTCCTCCTGGAAGCTCACCTAGGCAGCCCCTGGAGAGAGCTGGGCACCCATCCCCGTGTGAGGGTTGCAAGCCCCAGACTGCAGCCCCTCTGCTGCCCGGACGCTTGGAGGACAAGTGTCCTTGCTTTCAGGCTCATCTACCCACTGCCCACCTTCTCCAGGCGGAGTTGAGCCGTGTGCAAGCTTGGGTCCAACCCGAGGGACCCAAGGGACCCCGGGTAGCTGGAAATCAACCCCGAGGGACCCTGTTACATGGGGGCGCCCGTCAGGGGCAACTTTGGGGAGAGGCTTGTCCCACCACCCTCTTAAGTAGGGCCCCCAGGGGGTGGACAGGGAGACCAGAGGATGCCTCAGTTGTTGTGGTCTGGTGTCTGTTTATTCTGAACCCCGGAGAATCTGGGCTGTTTCCAAGTCAAGACAAACTCCTTTTCTAGCCCATTTTCAGAACTGGGAATCTTCTGGGATTTAACTACCCACGGCAGCTGCTCCCCTAAGTATAGCAGCACTTTTTCAGTTGTCCGACAACCACTGGGCAACATGGCTTGTGTTGTGGACACAGGGATGGGAACTGGGTCTGAAGACAAGGGCTGTAGGGAGCTTGTGATCCAGAGCAGGAGATAGGCAGATTTGTGAACTTGTATTTGACCCATGCAGTGCTGGGTCTTGTTTATACTAGGTAAATCAGAGATCAGGTCATGAGGGTTCAGGGGTGTGGTAAAACACGATGTATACAGGCACACAAAGTCATTCAACAAACATCTGCTGAGTGCCTACTAGGTGGGGGGTGCCGGGAGGATGGTGCCGGGAGGACAGGGCCCCAGCTCTGATGTCAGGGTAAGTGAGATTATGAGACATTTGGGGCAGAGTCCATGCATGGGCTTTCTTGGCCATTCTGTTGCCTGGAGGGTCTGTCTTAGTACACAACTGCTTTCCAGACCCAGAGGCCCCTGCACACTTCAAAAAGCCTCTGCATTAGGAATGCCGGGCGACTTGTAGTCAGTGAGCTGCTGCCGAAATGGCCTTGGGCGGAACCCTCAAGGGCCCCACCAACCCATGATCGCCTTCAGGTCTTGCCAGGGAGACGTGGGGAGATGGCTACCTGCTACTTTCAGGCCTTGGGACTGGTGGCTGGAAATCAACCCCCATGTTGCCAGAGAACCCCCAGTCCGTTCCAGTTAAGAATAGGGTTGTGCAAGTTCTTGGGGAATGAGAGGCAGTCACCTTCCGCTGCTCAGTCCTGTCTCTGCCCCAGTTCTGGCAGGGGGACTCCGGCTCAGGAACACGTGGCCTCCTGGCATCTCTCGGTATTTAATTGTCTCACCGTCTTTCTCAAGTCCCTAGTGAGATGACTTGTACAACAATCTGTCTGTGCCTTATGAAAGTGTCTGTGCACTTTTAATCCTTTTTAAAAGCAACTTTAGAAAGCGGGCCGGGGACTGGCATATGTGGTAGCGCGCTAGGACTCTGTGATAATCACGGAAGCCCTTCTGCACTGTGTATTTGATGCTGGAGTGAAGGTGTGTACGTCCCCCACCCCACCCCCACTACCTGTGTACAGACCTTTTAAAAAATGCCTCTTTGCTTATTTTTCTGATTCAATACTGTGACCTCTCCAGTACAGTCTAATCTTTGGGGATCTGTAATAAAGGTTTCAGAACCTGGGGGGAAGTGGGTTGGGAAGGGTTTGCACTGGTCCTGTGTGTTGTGCTTTTGCGTGTTGTGTGTTTTGATTTTTGTCTGTTTTTATCCGTTTTATATTAACATAATTTTCCTGTTTAAAAAGACAAATACAATTTTGGCTTGTTAAAAAAAAGAAAGTCTCTTCAGGACTCGGTTTTAAAAATCGCAGTTGCCAGCACTGTTGGGGAGCAGAGGTGAGGGATACAGACTATTGCCAGCCTTCAGGAAACAATTTGCAAAATGTCTATGGAATCCTGAGAATATTCAAACCTTTTGCCAACTAACTCCTGAGAAGATATCCCTTGGGAATAATTCTTATTGAAGATAAGCTCTATATGTAAAGATGTTCATTGCAGCATTATTTATAGTAATGAAAAACTAGAAGCAACCATAATGGCCAACAACCAGGGTTTCTAGATGTCCCTCATCATCCTATCGTCAGGGGATTCGTTCCAGGACCACCCCGCCTTGGAGCATCCACGGATGCCCAAATCCTTTATGTAAGATGGTGTCGTATTTGCGTATAACCCACGCACATCCTTGCCTATACTTTAAATCATCTCTAGAATACTTATAATACCGAATGCAATGCAAATACTATGTAAATAGTTGCCAGCGCAGCAAATTTAAGTTTTGCTTTTCAGAAATTTCTGCAATTTCTTTTCAAATATTTTCCATCTGAGTCTGGTTGAATCCGCAGATGCGGAGCCTGTGGATACGGAGGGCCAACTGTACTTGCCAGAGCTCTTGGTTACAAGTGACAGAAACCCAACTGGAACTGGCTTTGGAGGATTAAAAGGCTCAGATAACTGAGAAGTCCAGTATCAAAACCCAAGAGCTCACTTTGGGTGTATTTCAATCCAAAATTGGAAAAGCTGCAAGAGGATGTGGTCTCTCCCCATTTGCCTCTGCTCTCTTTTGTCCCCCATTCCCAGGCGGGTTCTCAAAACAGCTGGCAGCAGGTCCAGGTTACATCCTGCCTTTGAGCAACCCCTGCGTGGACCAAACTGGATCATGTGCCCTTTCCTTAGCCAATCATGGAAGGCAGGGAGATCCGAGGCTCTGATTGGTCAGACCCAGGACATGCACTCACCTCCACCCAATAGCCACACCTGTCGAATTAAGGGTTGAGGGGTGGGAATCACAGACTCCAGGGGAAAATTGGAGCAGTGAAGAAGGAAAGCTGGGCCGGGAGGAACAAGCGATATCTAAAAAAGGTTAATAAAACATGACACACCTACATCCCCTAGGGGTAGTATGGGCTGTGAAGCCAGACAGCCTGGTCCTCACCACCACATTGGGCCAGACACTTTACCTCTTTGTGCCTCAGTTTCCTCATCTGCAAAGCAAGAGTAATAAGAGCTCCTGGTTTTAGGATGGATGTGAGTATTATTAAGATCATGCGGGTGTTGTGCTAGGCACAGCGTCTGACACTCAGCAAAGAGTTTGTAACACAGGAACATGTTTACATTAAGATATACTGGGAAAATCAAGATATAAAACTGCACATACAAAAAACAAATGACCCAATCAAAAAATGGGGGTAAGATCTAAATAGACATTTCTGCAAAGAAGACACACAGATGGCCAAAAAGCACATGAAAAGATGCTCAATCACTAATTATTAGAGACATGCAAATCAAAACTACAATGAGGTATCACCTCACATGGGTCAGAATGGCCATCATCAAAAAATCTACAAACAGTAAATGCTGGAGAGGGTGTGGAGAAAAGGGAACCCTCCTGCACTGTTGGTGGGAATGTAAATTGGTACAGCCACTATGGAGAACAGTATGGAGGTTCCATAAAAAGCTAAAAATAGAACTACCATATGACCCAGCAATCCAATTCCTTGGCATATACCCAGACAAAACTATAATTCAAAAAGATACATGCACCCCAATGTTCATTGCAGCACTACTTACAATAGTCAGGACATGGAAGCAACCTAAATGTCCATCAACAGAGGAATGGATAAAGAAGATGTGGTACATATATACAATGGACTATTACTCAGCCATAAAAAAGAACAAAATAATGCCATTTGCAGCAACACGGATGGACCTAGAGATTGTCATACTGAGTGAAGTCAGACACAGACAAATATCGTATGATATCACTCATATGTGGAATCTTAAAGAAAGGGGGGGAGTACAGATGAATTTATTTACAAAACTGAAGTAGAATCATAGATGTAGAAAACAAGCTTATGGTTATCAGGGGACGGGGGGGAGAGGAGGATAAACTGGGAGACCAGGACTGACATATACACACCACTATATATAAAATAGATAACTGATAATAACCTGCTGTATAGCACAGGGAACTCTACTCAATACTCTGTAATGGCCTATATGGGAAAAGAATCTTAAAAAAAAAAAAAAAAGAGTGGGTATATGTATGTGTGTAACTGACTCACTTTGCTGTACACCTGAAACTAACACAACATTGTAAATCATCTATACCTCAATAAAAATTAAACAAAACGAAAAAACCCTGCACATACACTCTGATCTCATGGATGTAAAACAAACAAACAAACAAAAACCACCAACAACCAATAGCCCCAAAACCTGACCATGCATTGGAATGACCAACAGGAAGGAAGCAAAATGTCCACGGGTGTTGTGTCTAGGTGATGGCATTACTGATAAATTTTCCCCCCATGTTTTCCAATTTTTCTATAACAACCAATTGTTACTTTTAATGTGAACTTCTTATCTGGAAAAATTATCCCCCTACTCTGCAAAAACCAACAGGAACAGCTGGCCCTTGCTGGAATTCGTCAGGAATTCCCAGGCTGATTGTCTACGGTTGAGATCCAAATTTAGTCTCGGTGGAGATAAAGGCCTGTGAGTTTCTCGTGCAGGCCAGGCCAGGCTGACCAGTTTGGTTGGGCTTCCTCCAGGCCAGGCTGCAGGGCCCAGATTTCTGGAGTGGAGCCTTGCAGCAGTATCAGGAGTTGGGGGAAGGGAGAAGTGAAGTTGCTGTCCAGGCCTGTTTCTGCTGGCTTGTTAGAACAGCCCAGCTTGGTGACACTGAATTTTGGGAACAATAGGCTAAGAGAAATGAACCAGGATTTATCAAGCGGAAGAAATCATGATTTTCACACATTCTCCCAATGAATCTGCACGACATTTGTCTCCTCATTTTACAGGGAGGAAACCAGGCTCCCTCCAAGGCAGAAATAGTGTTAGACCCCAGGTGTGCCTGCTCCAGAGTAGACAGGGAAAATTTTTCTGGGGTATGTTTTGCACCCTTTCCCTTAGGTCACAGCGGCAGAGCCTGCCCAGAGAATAGGCTTCTTTCTCTCCTCCTAGGTATCCTTCTCATGATGTCACCCCCTTCTACTGGGCCAGGAGATATTTTCATAGGTGCCATCTAATAATCAAGATCTTTTTTTAAGAAGGGGGAAGGGCTTCCCTGGTGGCACAGTGGTTAAGAATCTGCCTGCCGATGCAGGGGACACAGGTTCGAGCCCTGGTCCAGGAAGATCCCACATGCTGCAGAGCTCCTAACCTGTGTGCCACAATTACTAAGCCTGAACTCTAGAGCCCATGAGACACAACTATTGAGCCCATGTGCCACAACTACTGAAGCCCGCATGCCTAGAGCCTGTGCTCCACAATAAGAGAAGCCACCGCAATGAGAAGCCCACACACTGCAATAAAGAGTAGCCCCCGCCCTCCACAACTAGAGGAAGCCTGTGAACAGCAACAAAAACCCAATGCAAACAATAACTAAATAAAACAATTTTTAAAAAAAGAAAGGGGAATAAAGGCCATATTTATCTTGGCTCTTTTGATTATAAGAGACTGAAAGCCAACTCAAGAAAAACCTAAGAGACAACTCGCACAATCAAACAGGTCATTCTGGCTTCAGGAATGGCTGGATCCAGGTGTTCACATGATGTTTTTGAGTATTTGCCTCTGTCTCTCAGTTCTGCTTTCCTCTGGGTTGACGTCACTCTCAGGAATGCTCTCCCTCTGTGGTAACCACGGTAGCCTCCAGTAGCTCTTAACTCATATTATGCCAGCTTGGTAACTCTTTTTAAAAGTTTCAGAAGTTTCAGGGCTCTCTCTCTTTCCTTTGACCCCTTAGATGAAAAGCTTAATCCCTGAACCAATCTGTGTCATATCCACACCTGATATAAAACCAAGTATGACGTGGCCTTTACTTTCAAGAATCAACCAATCTGGAAAGGGAAGGCAGACCCAAAAACAGACATGTCCAGACCAGTGTAGTTCCGAGACTGCTGGGACAGATCAAATCCAAAGCATAAATGCTCTGGATCATTTAGTGATGTAATTTAAGCATCCTTCTTTCTCCTGGAGGTTCAGGCTTTTACGGATGCCTGGACCATGCTCCTGGGCACATCATATTCTTTCAGTGTACAAAGCCCATGGCCTGGCCCTCAGCATCCCTGATGCAGCTAGCCTCAGAGGAGTTTTGCCACAGTATATGTACGGAGACTTCTCTTTCATTCCCTGGGTTCCCCCAGGACAAACAATCCTTAATAGTAATAATAATAATAAGCAAATCATCTAATGACCACTTACTATGTGCTAAGGATATCCATTGAGCCCTCATGACAGCTTTTTGAGGTAGATCCCATCTTTACTCTCATTTATGGAGAGAAAACCAAGAGAGATTAAGTAACTTTATCCCACTGAGTATGGCCTCTCAAAGGCAAAAGGATTTCTTTTCTTTCTTTTTGTAATTATTTCCCAGAATCTAAACCCAGTGATTTTTCGAGGACAAATGGGCCTGGAACATACGCATTTGTGTTTTCATTGACCCTACAAACAGCCGTTCAGGTAGGTGTTATTGCCCCATTATACAGATAAGGGAAGAGAGGCTCAGAGAGGGCAATGACCTGCCTGAATCACACAGCTTGTGAGCTGTGCAGCCCAGGATGTGAACCAGGTCTGTCTCCTTCCACAGCATCACAGCTTGTCTGTGAATAAATTGTAGGGAGGGAGAAGGGGAGGAGGAGGGAAGGAGGAGGAGGCAAAAGAGGAAAGAGAAGGAAGAAAAGGAAGGATGGGAGAAGAGGGCAGGGGAGAGGAGAGGAGAGGAGAGAACCAGACTCAGCACCTAGAAGGGCAAAGAGAGAAAAGCCATCATCCAGGTCCTCGACTTACATAACGTCCATTAATCCAATTCCAGGGACAGAGAATCTTTGCCTCTCCCTTCAGGCTCAAGTCTCCTGGCTCGTGGAAGCTGGTTTTGGCTCCCACACAGGGATGTGGAAAACATGAACTCTCCAGGCATCCAGCTATGGGAACAGAGCCCCAACCCTGGCTGTTAAATGCACCCAGGGGAAGCTTCCATAAGTCCCTGGGGCAGCTGCATCCAAGTGCATTGGACAGGCTGGTCCCCTTTCCTCGCCCTCCTCCCCTCCTGGCTATGACCTGCCCAGGTCTAAACCTTTCTCTCTGAATTGAGAGCCTCAGACTCTCCTTCTGCCTCCCCCCAGGGTGAGGGAAAGGCTTCAGCCATCCTCTGAGGAGTCTGGAGGAACTGCTCAGGAGTCAGCCAGACAGGCCAGAATCATGTCCTCACTCAGATCCCAACAAGCAGGGGCACTTGGTCTCCCCAAGGTGCCTCCCGGGGTGCCGTTCATCCTGAAGTTTGTGTGGATGCGATGGGGAGGCCCCCTCTCTGCACCTCACTTCCCTGCCTCTAGGTGGGGCTGTAGAACCATGCACTCCCCAGGTCCTGAGGAGGCTGCATCCCAGCATCTCAGTTCCCAGCAGGTGTATCCACTGTGATGGAGTCTAGCCTGGGGGGATGAGAGCGAGGGCTCGGGAAACCAACAAGCCTGGGCTCCAGGCCTGCCTCTGCTGTGGGGCAAGTTACTGACCCTCTCTGAGCCTCAGTCTATGCATCTTTGAAGTGAGAAGGTGTCAGCCCCCGGTTGGACTGTTCAGGATGCTCCGTATCAGGGAAGTGGCTGGCACTTACGAGGTGCGCCTGCTACACCACTTCCTCCCCCTCATCCCACTCCTACCTGTCCCGGCTGGGCCAGGGGCCGCCTCTGTCCCCCCACAGTCCCCTGGGCCTCCCTCCAGGCCCTCCAGGTACCACCTCCAGGAGCGGGCCCGTGACACGGCTAGCAGCACCTACAGGTGACCAGCACAGGTCTCCCAAATAGTAAAACCTTGACTTGAACATCTCCCTCCCCCCAGTTGGAATTTCTGGCATTAGCACACCTCCTACCCACAAGGGATGAAAGAAGGGCGAACGGATGGTGGGGGCTCCCAGGCCTCTGAGCTGGCCCCGGCCCCTCGCCCCTTGCTTGTGTTGGCTGCCTGTCAAGAATGCTGGCCCGGGCCTGGGAGGCTGACTGACCTCAGACTCCAGAGGGAAAGTCACACTTTCGATCAACTCCCCGGAGCAGCCCTGCATTCCAGGAGGGGCGTGGGAAGGGCCAGGCCTCCCCGGGCTGAGCGGAGCAGGGAGCTGCCTGCAGCCTGGTCATCCCTGCAGCAGTCTTGGTGCTGGCCCACGCCCATGCTGGCATCCCCTGGGGGACCTGCCCTACCAGGGAGGGATGGAGATGGGGGTCTGGGAGAAGATGCCCAATGCCACCACACGACAGAAAGGCAGAGAGGAGGCCAGGGAGATGTCTCTGGCCTTCCCATCCACCCCCAGCTTCCAGTGCCAGCTGATTTGCCGCTGCTGGTGTCATCCCCATCTCCATTATTCTGAGTAATTCAGGTCTCCCGCAAGCCCCTGTCCCCCAACAGGTGGCCCCAAGGCTGTCTAGAGCCGACTCCAGGGCCCTCCCTCCTGGCCCGGCCTTGCTGTCTCCCCCATCCCCATCCCCATCCCTGGGGTTGTTTCAGCTGGAGTTATTCTTCTTGGAGGCACCAGTCCTGGGGGAGGCGTCCCTGGAGAGATCACCCAAGAGCTGGGCCCTGGAGGGTGGCCGGCGGTTGGCCGGCAGAGAGGATCAGCCTGAGTGCGGTCTGCAGAAGAGAGCGGCGGGTGCACAGAGGCTGCCGGCAGCATGTTGGAGGAGCTGTCCAGGGTGGGGCAAAGGTCCCCAGAGACATTTTCCTTCTGCTACAACCAGCCTCTCTTCCTCCAAGAGGTTCCCACGACTCCCCTGGCTGGTGGCTCCTGGGCAGGCTTCCTCGCGTAGGCCAGGCTCCGGAAGGGACAGGAGGGTGGGCCAAGGGCAGTGGAGTAGGCTGGGGAGGGAGTCAGGAGGGACGATGGCCACGTGACACTGGGTGTGGGCTCCACCCTCCTGGGACTGCATTTTCCCGATTCCCACCATAAGGCAGTGACCATGGAAGTCCTAAGGTCCAGAGAAGGGGGCTTTCGGGCTCCTCCTTAGGAGGGATCAGCTGTTTCTTTCTAGAAGATGGAGCACTGTTGTCCTCTAGTGGCTTTGGTGAGAGACAGCAAAGACCAGAGCAGAAACCGGAAACTGCTGCACAGATAGTCAAGGTCGAAGTGCTGGATGGATCTACTGCCCCCACCCCACCCCCAGCAGATCCTGGGATGTCACCAGGTGACCTGGGAAGCCAGGCTCCTGCGAATGGCATTGAGGATCTGGGAAAGCTTGAGGAGGGCATGTTAGGGTGACAGGCTGTGCTGAGGTTACATCTGAGTCTGGGGTTGGGCTGGAGCCGAGATAGGGGACACAATGGCGGTGGACTGAGGTTGGGACCAGGGCAGGTTCCTTCCCAGACCCCACGATGCTAGAAGGATGGTACGTGATTCCTAACTCTGGTCCCCACCTCGGGCCACTGATCTGACTGGCTGCATTTAATTCACCCATGTAACCCTGTGTCAGGCACATTAAAATTAAACAAGGAAAATGCAATAAAGAGAAACCCTTGAGTCATTATGCTAAGTGAAATAAGCCAGTCAGGAAGTCTGGTCTGGGTTTGTGACAAGCTCTGTAGATGGTAAACTCAACCATCTTTCTGGTGGAAGTGGCAGAATCCCAGCACCAGTAGCCTGCATCGTGGAAGCAGTAGATGGTACTGATGCCAGGTGTGGCGTGGAACGCCCACGGGTGAGGCTGGATGGGGCACGTCGATGACAGCGCCATCTATCCCTGCCACTGCACATAGCAACCCTGACTGCCCAGGGCCACATCCTCCCAGCTTCCGGTCAGAGCTCCTCTTTCCATCTTTACAGCTCAAGACCTGCGATTCAATCTCATTGGAACAAATTTCGCTTGAGAAGAATATAGATAAGTTATAAAGGAAAAAAAAGAGTTACAGACCCTATAAACAACTTGATAACATTAAAATATACATGAATAATTGACATAGAAAAACAGCTGGCAGGAATATGCCAAAATGTGAACAGTGGTTATCTTGATGGAGAGATAATGTTGATAAACCAAGTGGCTTTATTTTCTTTTGCTTCTCTACATGTAAAAACATAATTCTATCAGGAACATATATCACTGCTAGAATAAGAAAAATACTATTAGAGTTGTTTGATGCAAGAAGGGTCTGGACAGTGGGCATAAAAGAGAATTAGCAAGATGAAAGAGAGCAGGCCAAGTGGAGCCCAGTGAGTGGGCTGATTTGTCTAACACAACACAGTCTCTGCCCTCAGCGGCTCACCATCAGAGAAGGGGGACAGAAATGGAAGCAGATGGTACAAGATGGCTGAGGTAAGCCCAGAAGAATGTGGGAGTTCTGATCAAGGCTGAGAAGGTGGGGGAGGCTTCCAGAAGGACAAACCCTTGAGGAGCATCTTGAAGAGGAACAGGTGGTCTCCAGGTACAGAAGAAGGAGGGTTTGTCAGGCAGAAGGAACAGTATGTGCAAAGGCCCTGAGGCAGCTTCATTCCAGCCTGGGGGGCTCATTAGGTCGATAAGAAACAAACAAAACCAGGAGTTCTCTGGTGGTCTACTGGTTAGGATTCAGTGCTCTCACTGCTGTGACCTGAGTTCAATCCCTGGTCAGGCAACTCCCACAAGCTGCTCAGTAAGGCCAAAAAACAAACAAACAAACAAAACCACCAAAGGTAAAAAAAAAGGAGCCAGTTTGGAGAGGATAGTATACTCCACCTGAGGATAGCTTTAAAAAAATTTTTTTAAATAGTCCCTTTTATTTTCCCTTCCTACTTCACATATAATAGAAAACACTTAAGCTCTGATTTACCTGTTAAACCTCTCCCCAGAGCTGTATTTTCCCTGATAAAATGCACATTGCCCAGCTAATGCTAAGACGTTAAGTTCAACTCAATCAGAAGGGGGCGTCTCCAAGGCTATATATCATTCCCTACTTGTCTGCCAGGGAAGAGGTTGTGCCCTGGGTTGAGGGTGAGATGTGGACTCTTAGCTTTGTGACCCCAGCAAAGTCACTGGTGCCTGTTACCCTCAGTTTCTCCAATAACAGAATAGATATATGATAGCCCCAAATGGCCTAGGAGACCTCTCACTGCATGGTCTGGGTAGAGTGGAATTGGGAGATGCCAGGTGGCCTTACAAAGCCCACCTTCCTCCTTTAGACAGCAGTGACACCATCAAGCTCAGGCCACCCCCTTCTTCATGGATGGAGGACAGAGGACGTGTGGGGTCCACCCTGGCCACGCTCCCCTCTTGCTCCCCCACCCCCCCACTTTGTCATACACTAGCCATAGTAAACCGCCGTACACATGTGGAAGGCTTGTGTTTTTTAAATATTAACTGAGTCTTCCTGACCCCCGGTATTTCCCTTCCTTACCTGGGATCTCTCCCTCCCTCCATACTCAAAGGAAAGATGCCGCAGGGCAGAAAGCAACAAGGGTGCAATGACTCAACGCACAATAGATGCTCTAGGACCCTTCTGGTCTACCTTGTGGACAGATGGATTTGAGAATTGGCTCTGTGTTCTGCACCTACTCCCATCAACATTTTGGCATGACACAAACCCCTGGAACTTGGCCATGACCTTGGGGGAAAGGGAGAGAACCCCAGTGGAATTGGGTCTCAAAATAGAAATGAAGTTGTGGGGAAAATCAGCTCATTTCATGCATGCCTGGGTTAATGGAGTGAGAGTCATATCCCTTGTATGCATGCTTCTCTGTCTGGAATGTTCCCCCGCCTACACTCCAAGTGCATACACACACACATACACGCACACACACACATTTTGCCTGGATCACGCCTCCTCACCCTCTCTCCATTCAAACCTCACAGTTTCCATATGACCTCCTCCAGAAAGCCTTCCCTGACAGATCCCACCCCTTAACCTCATACCAGCAGGCTGGGTTAATCTGTGATAATTTGTTTACTTCTCTACCACTTTCAGTAAACCCTTAGCTTCTCAAGGGCAGGAGAAATATCTAGTTCATCTTTTATCCCGGATGCTCGGGAAAGTGCCCAGCTCTTGGTAGGCACCACACAGATAGTTCTTCACTTAAGTGAATAAGTACACGGTGGGTGAGGAAGATAGGCCTGGGGAAGGTCAGGCAATGCCCAGGGGACTGTGACTCCTATGTGAGTGTATTCTGAAACTTTCTTGCCTCCTACCTGCTGACTGTGTCCCTCTTCTCCCCTGTGCACTTTTTGGGAAGATTCTCAGAAGAAAGGCAGAATAGAGGGCTGTGCAAGAGGCACGCAGGAGGTATTTGGGAGAGAGGGTTGGAGCTTCTATGGGTGGAAGAGGAAGGTAAGAAGTTGGTCCTTTTGATGTGACTGACAGATACAAGTGGAGGAATTGCCCTATGTTGACACTGTTTTTTTAGTTTTTTTGTTTGACTGTGGTCTTGATCCCACAGTGATTTTTCTCAGACTGGACCACATGGACCACAGCTCTGTAAGCATCACATCCTTGAGAAACCACCATAGAGGGTTCTTGCCTTGTCTCTCACTCTCCTTCCAAATCAGCAGAAAGGAGGAGAGATTTCTCTTTCCTGGTCTGCACAGCCCTTCCTATTTTAGACCTATGTTAGCTCTTCATTCAATAAAACTTCCTTGGGATTTCCCTGGTGGCACAGTGGTTAAGAATCTGCCTGCCAATGCAGGAGACATGGGTTCGAGCCCTGGTCCAGGAAGATTTCTCATGCCATGGAGCAACTAAGCCTGTGGGCCACAACTACTGAGCCTGTGTGCCACAACTACAGAAGCCCGTGCGGTCCTAGAGACCGTGCTCTGCAACAAGAGAAGCCACCACATTGAGAAGCCAGCGCATTGCGACGAAGAGTAGCCCCCTCTTGCCACAACTAGAGAAAGCCTGCACGCAGCAGTGAAGACCCAACGCAGCCAAAATAATAATAATAATAATAATAATAATAAGTTTTTAAAAGTAATAAAGTTTTCTTGAGCCCCATATATCCCAGATGTGGAAGGCCCTTGACTTTCTTATGCTCCTCATCTGCAGAATACTCCCTCTGATACACTCCACCTTGGTCCCCGAAGTGGGCACCTATTGCTATTACTTTTTTTTCCCTGACCAGCCTTCTTTCCCCTTATTTTGGAAACAGCACCTTAGCTTTCCTCAGGGAGCCCCACTCCAGTCCTCCCCACCCCACCCCACGCCATCCGTGTGGATCGTGCTGGTGGAGCTCCTGGCTTTGGCTGAGACCTGTACACACAGCCTGGCCAATCAGTGCTTTCCACCTCCTCTGACCTCACCCCACTGATCCATTGTCCACGCAGCAGCTGGAGGGATTTTCTTAAAACTTAAACCAGATTATGTAATTCGTCTGTTCAGAATCCTTCCAAGATTCTGCTACGAAGCCCAAAGCTCCTTACAGGGGGCCCACAAGGCTTTGCCAGCTCAGAGTTTCAGCTTGAATGTCATTTACTCAGAACACCCTCCGTGACCATGCTATGTGGATTTTTGTCTATGTCAGCACCTTGTTTATTTTCTCCATAGCATTTATCACATTCTGTCGGTTTACTCTCTCTCCCTCACCCTGTCAGAGGTGACTGGAAGCAGAGACAGTCTATCTCATTCACTTTTTATCCCTGGCACTTGGCACATGGTAGATGTTTGACCAGTCTTTGAAGACAGCTTTGGGCCATGACGTGAGGTGGGGGAGAGCCGAGCAGAGAGACGTGCCAGGCTACTGCAGTGGTCCAGGGCAGAGATGCAGGTGGTCTGCACTCTGGGGGTGCGGGGCCAATAGACACAAATGGACAGAGGGAGGATGTGTTTTGGGGGCAGAGATAACAGAATATGCTGAGAGACAGGGAGAAGGAGAAGGAGGAATCAAGGATGACCCTTAAGTTTCCAACTGGAGCAGTTGTGTGGCTGGTGGTGCCGGTAGACTTGGGATGAGAGGGCAAGTTTTAGGGGGAAGCCTACACTTTACGTTTGGGATATATTCATGTTGAGCTGTCTGTGAAACACTCAAGAGGTGGAGTTGCCTAGGCAGCTGCCTATATGAATCCAGAGCTGGGGGAACAGTCTAGATTTGAAATATAAATAGAAGGTATTTAAAATCGCAAGATTGTATGGGCTCTCATCGCTGTGGCCTCTCTTGTTGTGGAGCATGGGCTCTAGGTGCGCAGGCTCAGTAGTTGTGGTGCATGGGCTTTGTTGCTCCAAGGAATGTGGGATCTTCCTGGGACCAGGGATTGAATCTGTGTCCCCTGCACTGGCAGGTGGATTCTTAACCACTGCACCACCAGGGAAGCTCTCCTTTACGTTTTTTGCCTTTGGTGTGAAGTTTTAACTTTCCAACTGAAGATTATGTACATATTCAACTACATTATTTTCTAGTACATTTATACAGTTAGTCATATAGAATTTATTTTGCCTTAACTCTTGAAGTACAAATCTGATTTTACCTTTCAAAGTGATTCTTCACACTTCCTCCTCCATGCTTCTTTGGTACCTTCAAACACTTGTCTAATAACCATTTACGGAGCACCTACTGTGTGCGATCCTCATTTTTGTCTATGCACAGCAGTTGTCCTGGAACCTTCCTGGGAGCTCCTAGAAGACAGAATCTCCATTTGTTGATTTCGTTTTACCTTAATGTCTTCTTTAAAGCCCCAACTTCCAAATACAGTCACATTCAGAGGAATTGGGGTCAGTGGAAGCAATATTCAAAGAAATAGTAGCTGAAATTTTTTAGAAAGTATGAAAGACCTCAAGTCAAAGACTCCGTGCTCCCAATTGTGTCCTCCAAAAATAATATGCTGAAGTCCTAACCCCCAGTGGTTCAGAATCTGACCTCATTTGGAAATAGAGTCTTCGCTGATGTAATTAGCTAGGTAAGACAGACTGGAGTAGGGTGGGCCCTTAGTCCAATAAGACTAGCGTCCTTATAAGAAGATGACCATGTAAAGATGCAGAGATCCAGGAAGAAGCCAGGTGAGGACAAAGGCAGTGACTGGAGTGACATCTAGAAGCCAAGGAGCACTGGCTCACCATCACAAGAAGCTAGGAGAGAGACAAGGGGGAAGGGAAGCCTCTTTTAGAGCCTCCACTGAGAAACAATGTTCTTGACACCCTGCTTTTTCAGAAGGCCTCCTGAACTGTGCAAGAGTAGATTTCTATTGTTTTAAACCATTCCGTTTGTGGTACTTTGTTATGGCAGCCCTAGGAAACTGGTACAAAGGCAAAAAAAAAAAAAAAAAAGATAGAAAACGGAACTTAGAAGAGGTAGAAGAAATAGAAACCACATACTAATATGGTAGACATAAACTCAAAATATATAATTAATTTGATAACATAAAAATAGATTAAGTATTACAAGTCACACAAAGAATATCAGATTAGAATTTTAAAAATTTAAATATAAGGATGACAATTGTAGAAAGTAAAAATATGGAAAGAGACACATCATGCAAATAACAATCAGAAGTGTAGCTGTACTATAGGAAGGACATCCAAAAAAGAGGGGATATATGTATATGTATAGCTGATTCATTTTTCTGTACAGCAAAAACTAACACAACCTTGTAAAGCAACAATACTCCAATAAGAATTAATTTTTTAAAAGTGTAACTGTACTAATATTCCCAAAAGGTAGACTTTAAAACAAACATTGCTAGAAATGGAGTGATTTCATAATGGTAAAAGGCTTAGTCCAGTAGGAAGCTATAACAATTTTATGTACTTAATGACATAGCCCCATGATATATAAGGTAAAAGACGACAGAACTGAAAGAAGAAATATCAACTCCATGGACACAGTGGGGAGGAGGAACAGACATGGCATTGGACTTACCCCATGGCCAGCCAAGTCACCCAAGATGATGGGGAGGCCTGGGGTGAACAGCAAGACCATAGGTTTCGAAGCTCTCCATGAAGGAGCAGAGAAGGGTTGGAAGGTTGGTCAAGGAAGCGGATGCCAAGGAGGTAGAAGAGCAGTGGGGGGGGGGGGGGGGGGGGGGGGAGGGTTGCTGAACGCCCCAGACCCTGAAGGAGTAGGGTGTTTTGCAAGGAGGTGGAAGGTCTTGAAGAGGTTCAGGGGATCAAGGAAGACACCCACCCCATTGACTTACCCTGAGATCCATGAGTTTCACAAATTCAAACCACCCTCATTTGAGAGACCTCAGGGAAGAGGCCTCCTGAGGACACAGGGCTGGGGGGCTTCGGGAGGGACGGGATGAAACGTGAGGATAATTGCTGGGGATGTGGGGCATTTGGCGACATCTTTACTATGTCAGCTGACCAGGGCGCACAGAGGAAGGGCACGGAGAGGGAGGGGCAGGCAAGGAAGTAGACATTACTGGAGTGACCACACGGTGGAGGAAGACATCGGGGAGGGGCATTTAAAAGAAACAGGGAAAATGCACATGGTGGATTTAGGTCAAATAGGTCCTTTGAGGAAGGAGTGCCCAGGTCCAGCAGACAGAGAAGGGCTTCCTTGGACCAGGTGCTGTAGATCCCACAACTCTAGCCCTAGGGTCCCTTCTGTGTGTTCTTCCCTAACCAGCCATTGCAGGGGGTTATCCTCATTGACAGCTTTAATAACTGCCCCTCCAAGGGTGATCCAGAATCCCTTTCTCATCTGGGCCACTCTCTGAGCACTGGACCCTGCAGCCACCATCTCCTGGACAGCTCCTCCAAGGCCACACTTAGGAACTGCAATCTGACCCTGGACCTCCTGCAAGCCCCAGCACCCTCGCCATCAATCAGTTACTCAATCTATCAGTCAATCAAAGAGTAACCTCCTGGGCCTCATCTCATGTTCTAGACAGTTGTGAAGTCCTGGATCTTGGAATTCAGGTTGGACCCTCTCTCTCTCATCCCCTATACGCAACCCATCAGTCAAGCTGCATTGACCTCACCTCCTAATTATACCTGCAGTGTGTCTTCTCCTCCCCAAAGCATCCTAGCCCACGTGGCCATCATCCCCCTCAGGAGGGCTGCAGCAGCCCCTCCCTGGCCTCCCTGCTTCCACTCCCTCCAAGCCATCCTCATCAGAGGCTGGAGTCTGCCTGCCACTGAGATTCTAATCCCGTCACCCCACCCCAGAATCCTCCAATAACAATGACAACAGCAATAACAATATCCACCAACACTCAAGGGCCCTGCACTGTTCCAGGCGTGTTCCTGGCACGGACTCATTTACTCCCCACAAGAGCCCTATGAGGGGAGCTCCGTGACCATCCCAATTACCTGAGGGAGGAAACTGAGGCACAGAGAGCTTCAGCAACTTGCTCAAGGTCACCCGGCTGGAAAAAGGCAGAGAAAGGATTTAAACCCACGCAGCTTGGGGTCACAGCCCACACCCTTGACCTTGACCCCAGGCCCTGTGAGATCGGGTGTCCACCCTGCCAGCTCTCCTCCTGTGGAGGTGCCCCTGCCCACCTGTTCCGCTTGGCTGGACTCCTTCAGCCCGAGCACTCTCCAGGCCTCCTTCCCACTCAGAGCTTTCGCCTGTGCTGTGTCCTCTGCCTTAAACTCCCCACCGATGCTCGCTCCCCCTCCACCCCACCCCCCCACTTAATTCCTAACCGAGCCTCTCCTCCCAGGGGCCTCGGCTGACCCAGTCACAGGCCAGTGCCTCAGGCACGCGATCCCACTCACCCTGAGTGGTACCTCCATGCATTTGTAATACAAGCTGTATTTCCACATCCGCGTGGGTATGTAACATCTATTCTCTCAGAGGCACTCTAAGTGTGGGCAGAGCAGCCGGTGTCTTTGCTGGTCCCAACATGTCCCCGGTGAGTACACAGTAGGCACTCCGAAAGTGTTTGTGGAACGAAGGGATGAATGAGAGAATGAATGGACCCCTGGCAGAGGGGCGCTGTCAGGTTCGGGGGCCGGGCTCCGAGTCTTCCTGGCCGTTGCACGCCGACCACCAGAGGGCGCCGTCACCTGAGGGATCGCCCGGCGGACTTCCCGTCTGCCCGCAGCCTGGGGTCTCTTCCTTCAGCGGTGAGCGCAGCGGCCTCCCTGAGAGGCACTTGGGGCCGCTGAAAACTAAGACCGAGTCTGACTCCTTTCCCTGCCGCTGGGAACAGCTGTGTGAGCAGTGGACGTTCAGCCTCAGTGGCCCCATCTGTCAAGTGGGGTTGGAAAACCAGCAGCGCCCACCCCATGGAGCTGGATGCTTCACGTGGCACAGACCTCAGGGTGATGGGAACCAGAGCCCAGGAGTCTCAGGGACGGAAACAGATGTATTCCCCGCGCCACCCCGCCAAACACTCGCGGAAGGAGCCTGCCTGAAAAAGGACTTCTGAGTGGGCAAGAAAAACAAATCCTGGTCCTTAACTCTCACGTGTCATTCAAAGCTCACAACTCTGAGAGGTACCTGTTGTTGCTCTCCACGCCTGATGGAAAAGGAAACTGAGGCCCAGCTGTACCGGGTGGAGTATGGTGAGCCCCTGCTTACCCACCCCCACCCCACACCCCTAGCCTGCCAGCTGACCAGCCCTCCAGCTGGCCTCCTCCTCACCAGCACTTCTCAACGTGTGGTCCCCGGGCAGCAGCAGCATAGTCCTGGGACATGTTGGAAATCCACGCCTCCAGCGACAGACATGCAGTTCCCCTGGAACCACCCATCTTCCCAGACTGCCTGTTTTAGTGATGTCCTCAGTGATCACTAACCATCGTGTAGGCCCTCTGAGACACTGCATGATACCAAGAATTTTTCTTTTGAGGTAGCACTGGTTTATAACATTATATAAGTTTCATGCATACAACATTCTATTTCAGCTTCCGTGTACACTACAGCATACTCATCGCTAAAAGTTTAGTTTCCATCCGTCACCATTCGCCCATTTTGCCCTCCTCCCCACCCACCTTCCCCTCTGGTAACCACGACTCTGTTCTCTGTATGTATGTGTTTACTTTGGTTTGGTTTGCTTTGCTTATTTTGTTCGTTTCTCTCTCATTTCACATATGAATGAAATCATATGGTACATGTGTTTCTCCATCTGACTTATAGCACTTCCCATAATACCCACACGGTCCATCCCTGTTACTCCAGATGGCAAGGTTTCATCTTTTTATGGCTGAATAATATTCTGTTGTGTTTATATATATATATATATATATATACACATATATATATATACACAAATATATATACAAGTGCCTGACAGACAAGTGGATAAAGCAGCTGTGGGGGTGGGGGGCAAAGGGGAAGCTGGGACAAAGTAAGAGAGTAGCATTGGCACATATACACCACCAAATGTGAAATAGATGGCTCGTGGGAAGCTGCTGCATAACACAGGGAGATCAACTCAATGATGGGTGACGACTTAGAGGGCCAGGACAGGGAGGGTGGGAGGGAGTTGCGGGAGGGAGGGGATATGGGGATATATGTATAAATACAGCTGATTCACTTTGGTGTACAGCAGAAACTGGCACAACAGTGTAAAGCAATTATATTCCAATAAAGAGCTTAAAAAAAAAAGAAGAAGAAGCTTTGGGGTGTGTCTGTGTATAAACAATGGCACGTAGGTTGTTTCCGTATTTGATTATTGCAAATAATGCTGCTATGAACGTAGGGATGCATATATCTTTTTGAATTAGTGTTTTCCTGTTTTTGGGTAGATACCCAAAAGTGGAATTGCTGGATCATATGGTAGCTCTATTTTTAGTTTTATGAGGAATCTCCAAACTGTTTTCCATAGAGGCTACACCAATTTACCTTCCCATCAACAGTGTTGGAGGGCTCCCGTTTCTCCACATTCTCTGCAGCACTTATTATTTCTTGCCTATTTGATAATAGCCATTCTAACAGGCACGAGGTGGTACCTCATTGTAGTTTTAATTTGCATTTCCCTAATAATTAGTGATGTTGAACATCTATTCAGACACTTATTGTCTTCATTGGAAAATTTCTATTCAGATCCTCTGTCCATTTTTCCAAATGAGATTTTTAAACTAACCCAAAGAGTCCTATATTAAGGTTAACCTTGAATGACCCAGAATGACTTCATTTGGTGCCATTGTAATACCCTCCCACCGGCAGGGCAGCACAGGTCCCTACACATCGTTATGAGAAGGGCTGAATGTACCTCAAAGTTTGAAGAGAGAAGCTATGCGGAAAATTCTAGAAAAGACCCAGAAATAAATCCTCAATAAGGGCTTCCCTGGTGGCACAGTGGTTAAGAATCTGCCTGCCAATGGGGACATGGGTTCGAGCCCTGGTCCGGGAAGATCCGACATGCCACAGAGCAACTAAGCCTGTGTACCACTATTACTGAGCCTGTGCTCTAGAGCCCACAAGCCACAACTATTGAGCTCGTGTGCCACATCTACTGAAGCTCACACACCTAGACCCTGTATTCTGAAACAAGAGAAGCCACAGCAATGAGAAGCCCACGCACCACAACAGAGTAGCCCCCGCTCACCACCACTAGAAAAAGCCCGTGCACAGCAATGAAGACCCAACACAGCCAACTGAATAAATAAATAAAATTTATTTTTTTAAAAATCCTCAATAAAACTGGTGATTGGGTATTGCTAAAGGTATACAACAAACCTAAAGCTCCTCTTTTGGGAATTTGGAGAATTTGTACTTTTAGTTGAAGGAATTATAGGGATATGAGATGGCTTCACAAAGAAAACAAAAACAAAAACAAGCAAAAATGCATGCTCTGAGGCCCCACTCAGACCTCCAAATCAGAGATTTGGGGATGGGCCTGCCTATCTGTGTCTAAAAGCCCTCTGCAGCAGCCCCTCCTTCGATGTGGGAAACCTACCTGGCCAATGAGGAAGGAAGCATGGAAGGGCCACTTTGGGACCCCAAGAGAGAGGAACGGAAAGTTGAGGTGGCCCCTGGCTGACGTGAGCCCTGGGAGGGCAGGACCCACCAGCCAGAAAAGTCCCACAGCATATCTTGTAGCTTCTGTGACAACTGGGACCACTCAGACAGCCCTGGGGGCTGCAGAGGGCTAGGGAAGAGGTGCTCAGATTCCCCAGGGTGATCACTAACTGTGATCTCCAGGCGGCCTCTCCCCTGCATCCCTAATTGGGCCCAGGAAGCTGCCAGCAGGCCCCTGGCCATTTCTCTGCACTGTGACATTGGGAACCTCGGGCATAGAAGGCCTTGGACCAGCCAGACCAGGGATGAATTCTGACTGCCCCTCATTGGTTCTGCGACCTGATCCACATTCTGCCCCCTCTTTGACCTTTGGATTCCTTCTGTATAAAATGTGGTCATAATAAAAAGTGAGAGTAGTTTTGGGAATCAGAAGTGGCTGGGTACTTTAAAAGCAGGAAAGCTGGCTGGGGAGGTGGGGGCAGCAGGAGGAAAAGGGTGTAGAGTGTCATCCTCAGAGCATGGATTTTTGATCCCTGGGATTAGCACAGGAGAGACACGATAAGACTTGCACTGGCTGGGGCTGAGATGGGGAGGATGCTGTTCCCACGGGGGCTCGGGTACCAGCTCCAGGCCAAAATCCCTGCCCTGCCCACTCCCCATTGCTCCAGACTTTCTTGACTGAACCTGTCAATGCCTCAGTTTCCTCATCTGTTAAGTGAAAATAAGAGGATTATGAGAATTAAGTGAGAGAATCCACATAGAGCGCACAGCCAGAGCAAATGCTCACCCTAGGGTAGCCGTTACTGTTAACCAGTAAGATACTCGTAATCAATGAGTGCAGTTGTTTGTGAAGACCAAAAGGGACAGAGTCATTGAAGGCCCTTTGTGAGTGCCTTAGGAACAATGTGACCCTGGGGACATGGTATAACATGACTCCCCGGCCCTCCTTGGGTGCCAGGTAGGCGCCTCTGGGAGCTGATGCCTGGACTGGACTCCCTCCCCCCTCCTCCCGGTGCCCTGGCCTGACCTGCCCACATGACCCAGCTTCCTGTTTGTGATGCCAAGGCTGCTGGGAGGAAACCAGTGCCCCCGCCCTGGGGCTGGAGGGCAGGAATGTGGACGTGCTGACGTCAAAGCGTGTCCTAGTTCTGGGGAAGTCGGGATGGGAAGGGCTTCCTGCAGCATTGCCTTTGATCCCAGGCCTGTGCTGGGGGCGTGGGCCAGCCCTGAGGGAGCCCAGCCACCGAAGCATTTTTTTCTGGTGGATGCCCCTAGGGGTGAGTCCGGGTCCTACCCCAACACAGCTGTGTGGCCCCCGGAGGACATCGCCTCCCCCTTTCCAGCCTTACTTCCCCTAGGTGTAAGGGGCGAGGAATGTGCATCTCAGAGCATTCTTCACACATCGGATAAATGTTAGGGGACCCAGTCTGGCCTGGCTGATGGGGCAGGGAGGGAAGGAAGCACTGAAGCCACCAGACTGCGGCCCCAAGCATTTCTGGGGGTGGCTGCAAGGAGCCTTCCCAGCATTAGGCCTGTGACTCAGGCTGAAGCCTGGGCCCAGGCACTTCCTGGCCCAGTGACTCAGTTTCCCCAGCTCTGCAGAGGCATCACACAACACCTCTTCCTAGCCTCGCAGAGGCATTGGGGCATGGCTGGTATGTGTCTATCTGTGGGGGTCTTTCATAACAACATCTATCAAGCACTTACTATGCCCTTAAGGCTTTATGTATGTATTTTCAATCGATTCCCAGTTGAGCCCTAAGAGGTAGGGACTGGGATTAGTCCCATTTTACAGAAGGGTAAAGTGAGGCTCAGAGAGGCGAAGGAAGTTGCCCAAGATCACAGAGCAAGAAAGTTGCAGAGCCGGAAAAAACAGTGCTGGTCTTCCTGACATCAGCAACATGCCCTCCATTGGAGAGACCTCCCCACAGTAGCAGACAGGGCCCTTGACGATGGCAAGGCCATCATTTCAGAGCATATCCCATAGAGGGTCTCCCACCCACACTGCCAGCCTGACTTTCAGGTGTCCTGAATGTGAGGTGACCCAGATCATCAATACCTGTGCACAGGTCTGCCTGCCCTTCTCCAGGTTGACCACCTGTGTCCCCCAGAGCACCAGGCTCAGGACTTGGAGTCAGTCTCACCCCTGCCCCACACTCCCTGGCGGGCGGTGCCCCAGGCTCTCCACCCCTGTGTGGTGCCGGGTGAGGGAGCGCACGCCCAGGGTCGCTGGGAGGATGTCCTGGCTCATAGAAAGGCTTTGGGACAGCATGGATGCCCCGAGAGGGAGGAAGCATGAGTGAATTTTCCTGGGAAGGGCACCAACAGTAGTTTCTAGAACCTTCTACAGCCCTCCACTCCATTCTTCTGCCTTTCCTGCCCACCCTCTCATTGCCTCTCTGCCTTTCTCTAGGACACTGCTTAGCCCCACGTGAAGGCCAGAGGGACCTGGGTGAGGATCCAGACTTGGCCATCACTAGCTGGCGTTTTTTGCTTTCTCTGAGTCTCTTTCATCAAGATAACACCGGCCGCATTTCAAGATTCTTGGATATTAAGACATCGTGTTTTGAAAGTACCTGGTGCGATGTCTGATATAGAGGAATCATTTCATAAAACCACAGCTGTTGTTATTGCTGCGGATGTTGGTATTTATCCGCAACTATTCCAGACGACAGGAAGGGCTCCTTGGGGGACCGGGAAGCCCTTTCCCCAGATGCCCAGTAGGTGGCGGCAGAGACTCCTTGTTAAATGAAACCTTCACAACCCTGGGGAGAAGTTGAGCCCCCTGAGAGCATCCAGGGCTGTGAACCCCATCAGCAGACGCTTCCTGAGCACCCCAGCAAATACCCAGGCCCAGAGGCAGTGGGAATGGGGGGAAGGGAAGTGACTTCTGGCCAGTGGACAGATCGGGAAGGAGCATACTGACCACTTACTTCAAAAGAAAGCTCAGTTTCAATTCTTTGCAAATATACCCAGGAGTAGGATGGTGGGATCATATGGTAGTTCTATTTTTACTTTCTTGGGGACCCTCCATACAGTTTTCACAGCAGCTACCCCATTTTGCATTCCCATCAACAGTGCACAAGAGTTCCAGTTTCTCCTCATCCTCACTAACACTTATTTTCTTTGTTCATTTGTTTTGTTTTGTTGGTAATAGCCATTCTGACAGGTGTGAGGTTTGACGATTAATGACACTGAACATCTTGTCATATACGTGTTGGCCATTTGTGTGTCTCCTTTGGAGAAACGTGTATTCAATTCCTTAGCCCATTTTTTAATCAGGTTACTAGTTTGAGCTACATAGGAGTTCCTTATGTCTTTTGGATATATGTCCCTTATCAGATATATGGTTTGTAAATAGTCTCTCCCATTCTGTAGGTAGCCTTTTCGCTCTGTTCATTGTGTCCTTTGCTGGGCAGAAACTTTTTAGTTTGACAGTCACTGTAGTGCTATTCACAATAACCAGGATGTGGGAACAACCTAAACACCCATGGACAGAAGAATGGATAAAGAAAATGTGGTGTATACATACAATAGAATATCCCCATTCAGCCTTAGAAAAGATGGAAATCTTGCATGCAACAACATGGATGAAACTGGAGGACATTGTGCTAAGTGAAATAAGCCAACCACAGAGGGACAAATACTGCATGAGTCCACTTACACGAGGTCCCTAGGGTAGTCAAATTCACAGAAACAGAGAGTAGAGTGGTGGGTGCCAAGGCCTGAGGGCTGGGGGGAGTGGAGTTGCTAGTCAGCGGGTATAAAGTTTCAGCTATGCAAGATGACTGAGTTCTGCAGATCTGCTGCACAGCCTGCGGGTGTAGCTGACAGTACTGCATCATGCACTTCGAAACCTCTTAGGACGGTAGATCTCGTCATAAGTGGGTTTTGTGTTCTCAAATTTTTATTTTATATTGGAGAATAGTTGATTTACCATGTTGTATTAGTGTCAGGTGTACAGCGAAGTGATTTAGTTATGCATATGCATATATCTATTCTTCTCCAGATTCTTTTCCCATATAGGTGATTACGAAGGATTGAGTAGAGTTCCCTGTGCTCTACAGTAGGTCCTTGTTGCTTATCTATTTTACATATAATAGTTTGTATCTGTTAATCCCGTACTCCCAGTTTATCCCTCTCCCCCTTTCCCCTTTGGTAACTGTAAGTTTGTGTTCTATGTCTGTGAGTCTGTTTCTGCTTCGTGAATAAGTTCATTTGTACCATTTTTTAGATTCCACATGTAAGTGATCTCATGACACTGGTCTTTCTCTGTCTGATTTAAGTGTCATCTTAAGTGTTTTACCACAATAAAATATTTTTTAAGAAAAAGAGAGAGAAGAAAAGAAAGAAAGCTCAGCTGAAAACCACCACTGAAACATTTGAAACAGGCTGCTGGGGAGGAGCACAGGAGAAGGTTTGGGGCTCCCCAGCCTCGGCCACTCCTCCACAAACTTCCACTGCCATCCTCGCAGCTCCATCTGTTCCACTTCCTTCCTCCTTTCCTTCCTCTCTTCCTTCCTTCTCTCAACAAATATGCACTGTGTACCTACTATGTGCTCTGTACTATGAGCTGGGATCACAGCAGGGAGCAAGACAGAGGCTGTGCCCTCTGGAACCTCCAAACGAACGGCAAGACACAGAATAAACAGATAAACTGAAGAAGCAAGAAAGATCCTTCCTTCTCCTGGCAAGTATCAGGAGAAAATAAAACTGAGTGAAGCGATTCGGTGCCCAAGGAGAGGGGTGAGGAGGGTGGTGGGGAGTTGGCCTGAGGGAAGGGTGAGCCGGGCAGAGGCAGCAGCTTGTACAAAGGTTCTGAGGCATGCAACTCCATCACGTCACGGGGAAGAGGCGAGAGGTGACCGTGGGGTCAGCGACAGACTCAGGCCACAAAATGCCAGGCTCGACCAGACTCACAAGGGGGTCTTCAAGGCTGCCGCATCCACGACCGCCTCTAACACCGACTGAGCACTTTCTAGGTGCCAGGTACTGGTCTCACCCCATTTTACAGATGGGAAAACTGCAGGAGGAGCCACAGCCAATGCAGGGTCTTCAGGAATCCTGGACATCTCTAGGGCCACTGGTGAGAAGAAAGAAGAGAGAATGGACAGCAAATTTAACATGTATTTAGCAGCTCCTAGCTACCAGGCACCCTGCCGGGTTGTTTGATATTGAGTACATTATCGTCAACACTCAAGAAGACAGTACCATTGTGATTCCCATTCTAGAGATAATGAAACTGAGAGTCCAAGAGGGGAGATAATTTACCCAAGATCACAGTTGGGGAGTAGCAGATCCAAGACTTGAATCTAGGTCTTCCTCATTGGGGCAGATGGTTTCCTGTGTCCCTGAAACCTCAGAATCACCTGGAGAGCCATCCCTCCTCAGGTCCTACAAGTTCTGTGGCTGCAGCTCATCAGGACCCCTTGATCCTGCCCATCAGCAAGTCCAGTCCATAAAACCCCCCAGGCCCCGCTCTCCCCCACTGCCAGCACTCCAACAAACCCCATCATTTCTCCCTGGATGGCTGCACCCTGTTTCCTTTCTCCAGAATACTATGACAGTCTAAAATGCTCCATTTACTTGTGTGCAGTCATCTCCCCCATCGGACTATACCCTAAACCCTGCAGAACTCTCCAGCCTCATTCCTCAAGTCCCTAAACCCTGTACTCTGTACTCCACCACCCTGACATACTTACATTTTCCTGAACAAACACACTGTGCATGAAAGCAGACATGAGTCCATCTCATTCATCCCTCTCCCCAGAGCTTAGCGCTGCACCTGGAGCAGAGAAGGGGCTCAATGAAGGTAAATGGATGGATGGATGGGTGGACGGATGGAAGGATGGACAAATGGATGGATGAGCAGACAGATGAAAAATGATTTAAGCTTGTGTTGTCCTCCTGACTCCCAGGAAGGAGGTCAAAGCATAGATGGCAATAGTGACCCAGGTAAGCAGGTCCTCCAGTGTGGGACGATCTAGGATGTGGGCAGGTGTCAGTGCTGGAGGTAGGCCATCAGCAGGTGCCAGCAACCTCTTGTGTACACAGAGCAGTGATGAGTGAACCCCAAGACGTGACCTAGAGCATCTCCTGGAGAGGATAGGAGCGGGTGGAGTCCCTGGAGCTGACAGCAGTAAAGCATGTTGAGGCTTTGACTCAGTCAGGTGCTATGGGAGTTTGAGAAACTGAGTACAAACTCCCACCCCATGCATGGGCATAGCCTTGTACAGGCAGGAAGGACTCTCACATGCGGTGCCATGACTGAGCTTCACTGTCGTCCTTGAAACAGGTGGGATTCTGTCCATGATGCAGCTGAAGAAACTGAGGCTTCTGGAGGGAAGGTAACTTGTCCAAGACCACGCAGCCAGAGGATGGCAGGGCTAGATCAGGATGCCAGACCTGGGTGACCCAGTCTATGCTAAGTGTATACCCAGGGTCCCTTCCTTGGGAGCCGGGCCCACAGGCAGCTCAGGTGCCGGGTCAGGCTTAAGAGTCCCTACCTGCAGACTCCAGGCCTGCACCTCCAAGCTGGCCCAGTGCCCAGATGACCTCCCCAAATGCAATGTGACCAAGACCCACTGTTCTTTGGACTCCTTCAGCTCTCCAGTGGTACAGGATGAAGCCCTAGCCCTGGACTTGACCTTCTGGCTCCTTTGTCCACTGACCCCTGTGGACCTGTCCAGCCTCCTGCTTTAAGCCCCAAGCCCTACACCCTGCCCTCCATCACCCTGAGTGCTTCTACTTTCTTGAACAAACATATGACGCCTGCTCGCAAAGGCTGAACACTTTTACACATGCGGAGCCCTCTGTCAGAGTCATCTTCCCTGTCTTCTTCACCCCAATAGTTTCTACACAGTCTTTAAGATGCAGCTCTGCCTTCAGCAACCATCTCTGACCCACCCACCCACACCTAGGTTGGGTGAGGCAGTCAGGGCAATTATCACATGTAGCAATATCTGGTTATTAGTCTGCCTCCCCAACTAGACTGTGAATTCCAGAAGGATGGGCTTCATGACTTATTCACCTCTGGAGCTATGGTACCTGGCACAGCACCAAGCCGGAGTATTTATTATTTGTGGAAGGAGGAAGGGAAGCAGAGAGGGAAGAGCGAGGAAGGGTAGGAGGGAGGATGAGAGAGAGAGAGGGAAGGAGGGTAAGATGGAGAATGGGAAAGGCGGGGGGAGGCAGGGTGAGAGGAAGGAGAGCATTTTACAACTGGCGAAGTGTTCTTTCATCTATGACATTATTTTATTGAGAAGCTGGGGCAGCGAGGAAACCTGCATGGGAGAGTCCACACCTCATACCGTAGGGCTTTGATGATTTCTGCTAAATCTACAGACCGCTGTATCTAACCTTCATCTTTGTTTTTAATTGGCTTAGGAAATGTTGCATCACTACCCTGAATGGAAGACTAGAATCACTTCCCATCAACAAAAAGTTTTCCTAAAAATGAATGTGACTGATGGTTACCAGGTGCCAGACACTCTGCTAGGCGTATTACTAACTAACACTATGAACTGACATTAGCTTGTTCATCCCCAGAACACTCTTATGGTGGGGTACCACTATATCTGAAATACATAGATGGGAAAACTGAGGCACAGAGATCGTAGGTAACTTGCCCAAAGTCACAGCTGGAAAGCAGCAAGGTTACCACTGGAAACCAGGCAGCCTGGCTCTAACACACACACCAACAGATAAATAAAACAATGTCTTGTCTTTCATCTAAATATTATTGCCTTCTTCAGGCTCTGCGCCTGAAGCCTCTTTCTTTGTTACAAAGGTAGATCAGTAATTGCTAATGAGGGATTAAAGTAGCTGCAGCATCAACCTGAAGCTTTCTGATGGAAGGGATTCAATGATGGAAGGGGAACCCGAAAAAGAATGGATTTTTCACTGTGTGATTTACTGTTACTTCGGGCCAAGCCTAGAAAATCGTCTCCGCTCGAGCCGGCAGTGTGCAGCCCACATTTTGGGAGACTGAGCAGAGGGAGCTCCCGGCAGCATCACCAGCACCCTGGCATTTTTAGCTCGGAATATTGTCCAAAATCGTAGGAGGTGGAGCCAGAGAGGAAGTAAGCAATGCGTAAAATCAACAAGGATGGGCAAAACTCTAAAATTAAACCAAAGCAAATTAATCTAACAGTATAGCAAACTGATATATCAATGTGATATCATGAGACCACAGAGAGGGGAAAAAAGAAAAAATCCAGGCAACCTCTTAACACAACCAAAACACTGTGCTGCCTTTGAGCTAAAGGCAATAGACCTGGAAAGAAAGCCTAATGTTGATGTAACAGGTTTACTGTGGTTCACCAGGTCTGAAACTGTATTGTGGTTATTGTACCACTGAGCAAATCAGCAAATACGCTGATGTTCTTGGGAGTCGGGGTTTTCAGCAAGGGACATATAAATACAGGAGGGAGAAGATTCCTGTGGTGTTGCTCTGGAATTTGAGGGGAAAGTGTGAGCTCATGCTGTAAATGTATTTAAACACAAATGAATGCTGATTTGCAGCTCTGTCTGGTGAAAGGGCCAGGATCAATGACACCCCAATAAGAAGGAGCCCATCTGGCACCTAGATCTTGGTTTCATTCCCCAATAAAATAAACCAGGACCATTTGGGGACATGGATGATCCCAATGTTGGAACCAGAAAAATACAAGATGAGCCTGGAACACCGAGTTTTGGCAGAAAACAAGGAAGTGACCAAAGAATGATACATCAAAAGGATACAGGAGGCAGCTTAAAGAGATCACTGTTGCCAACTATGGAACAATTTAGGTATTGACTTGCAGGGGACAACTGAGCATTGAAAAATGATGACAATGGATTATAATATACTGAATTAAAGAAAGAATCCACAAATTCACCCTGACATATAAAATAAAGAGAAAAGAAAGGAAGGAAAGGCGAAAGGAAGGAGGAAGGAAGGAAGTTGGGGGTTGGGGTTGGGGTAAGCTCTTCTTTATAGAATTCTAACTAATGAATAAAGAGGAAATGATGGATTTATAAAATCATTTGACAACAATTATCGTAAAAACTAATTCCTTTGTCATCAATGGATGCTGGAGAAGCATCAGGTCAGAATCACCAAGGAATGATGGAATTAGAAAATCATTTGGTTCCGTAAATTGATTTAAGTAAGAGTCATCCTGGGGGAAGCTTGTTGGGGGTGGGCAGGATATACACACAGTCTCAAAGTGTCAGCCTCCGTATGACTTACTAACCCCACAAGGGAAAAGTGTACCTTTGTTGTGGAGAAATCTGACAAACCCTGGCTTAGCCAAGAGCTCCTCTGGGACCATCAGACATCACGTGCCTCCTGATGTGATACACTGAGAACTGGGCAGCGCTGCTGGGGACACCCTGCCAAAAATGCAGCACCTGGATCTGATCCTGAGCAAACGACCTGACAGACCCACGCCAAAGGACAAGGACGTGCTACAAAACAATGGGCCTGTATTCTGCAGAAATGTCAAGGTCACGAAAGACACAGAGGGCAGAGGAACTAAATATTCCAGATTAAAGGCTAGAGAGGAGACAGGACAACTGAATACAGGCCTCATCCCGGGCTGGGTTCCAGACGGGAAAAAGAAAGGCTCTGGAGGGTATGATTGGGACAATTGGCAACATGTGAATACAAGCTGTATGTAAGAGAATCATATTGCATCAAGTGAATATTGTGATTTTGCAGCAGCGGTTAAGGAAGTGTTTAGGGGCAAGGAGTCATGATGTCTACAGCATACCCTGAAAGGGTTAAGCAAAAGAAGGAGAAGTAGGAGGAAAAGGACTGGGGAGAGAAAGAGGGGGAGGAGAAGAAGAAGAAATATAGTTACACAGAGAGAGAGAGCAAGAGATGAAAGCACATAAGTTGGTCAACTTAGAGCAGGATGTCTCAACCTTGTCCTTATTAATATTATCCACAGGAAAAAAATTTTTTTGTTTTAAGAGTTGCACATGGCAATTTCGAGGTCATCACTTGGTTGTAAGAGCTGGGCTGGACATTAGTGATGTAATCACCAGGGTGATTAGAGGATAACCACCCAAATACCATGAGATTTAGTACTGTGTCCTAGAGGGAACCTCCTCAGTCTCTGCTAGTGTGTGTGTATGTATATATATATATATATAAAATCTACCTATATATATAGAGAGAGAAAGAAAGAGAGAGAGAGAGAGAGGTATAGATATAGATAAATGTAGATGTAGATATAGATAGATATATAGATATATTTAGTATACGTATAATCAAGTCAAAATATTTTATTTGCCAAAATCCTTTCTCTTTCATTTGTCTGCTTGAGATGTACTAAAATTATCCAAAGTTAAAATTGTGGATTTATGTGTGTCCTTTTATATACGTAGAGGCTGTGTTTTTAGGTGCATACACATTCATGATTGTTGCACCTTCTTAAAAGATTTTCCCTTCAATTTCCCTTTAATTCTATGTACTTTCCCTCACAATCTCTATTAATACATTTGCTTAAAATCTAGTTGTCTGATATTCTTATTGCTACACTAGCTTTTTTTTGGTTAGTATTTGTACAGTATACATTTTTCCAGGTTTTCATTTTCAACTTTTCAGTGTGTTTTTATTTCCATGTATCTAATTTTTTATTGAGATATTATTGACATATAACATTGTATTCGTTTTAGGTACACAACACAATGACCTGGTATACACATTGATTGTGAAATGATCGCCACCATAAGTTTACTTAACATCCATCACCTCACACAGTTACAATTCTTTTTCTCGTGATGAAAACTGTAAAATTCCTTGTTGTGAGGGACAGTCACCAAATACTAGGTATTACAGCATGTTTCGCAGCATCCCTGGCCTCTACCCACTAGATACCAGTAACAACCAAGAATGTCTCCAGACATTACCCCTATAGACCTGTCCTCTGGGAGGCAAAAATCATCCTTGAGAACCACTGCTCTAGGTGAAGGTCAGAGAGATGTTTTTTGAGCCATTCTTGCAACTTTTCTGTGGATTTGAAAATTCTCCAAATGAAATTTGTAAAAGCAACAGACCACACATCAAGGTGTTGGCTGAAAGAAAATGAACAATATGAGAGCTGTGAGTTCCAGTTTTATTGGGGGACTTACTGAGGACTACAGCCCGGGAGACAGCCTCTCCTATAGCTCTAAGGAACTGCTCCAGAGAGGTGGGGAAGGGCTTGAGCATGTATGTGATTTTGGAGAAGGGGTACGTGTATCAAGGAAACATCTCAGTAGGGTTGCTGCTAGTCGTGAGGAACAGATATCTCAGTTCATGATTTCAGTGCTTTCCTAGGTATGGGGAGACGCAAGAAAATGGGTTCATAAAATTTTTTCCTGAAAATATCTAACTATGTGAAGCCTGTGCGGCCAGAGCACAGAGTGCCTTGTTCTTGATCTCTGCCCTGAACTCCTTTCAGGGTATGTTGAAGGTCAGTGACCCCAGTGACAAACAACTTAATTCTTGTAGAGCCAGACACAACATTCTTTAGTTGGCAAAAGGAAGATGGCTGTGGGGGTTGGGGGTGGTGTAGATGGAGGGGCATTTACTCCTCTGGCCGAGCTGTTACAGCTCTGTGGTCCCTGTTGCCTGTGAGCTCCTTGATGGCAGATGTCTTTTTCATCTTTGTCGCCCCACAGAGGGCCTGGCCCCAGTGATATATATCAACACTGGGCAAATTCACACCGCCATCGTCTACATCTGGGGATCCATTGATAGGTCTTCAGATTGGCGAGTCACCAGCTGATGGGGCCAGAGCCAAGAACCAGCTGAGATGAGGTAGAACATGAAAGCCCAGAGCTGAAGCACAAAAGATAGGCAGCAGGCTGGGTGCTGGCAGAGATGCAAGAAGGTATCTGAGAGCCAAGGCTGGGCAGGGACCAGCCTGTGGCCTGGAGCTCCCAGGGGGCCCAGTGTGGAGTGTGGGGAGTTGTTTTTTTTTTAATATTTATTTATTTATTTAATTGGCTGCTTTGGGTCTTCGTTCCTGCACGTGGGCTTTCTCTAGTTGCGGAGAGCAGGGGCTGCTCTTGTTGTGGAGCACGGGCTCTAGGCGAGCGGGCTTCAGTGACTGTGGCACGTGGGCTCAGTAGTTGTGGCTCGTGGGCTTTAGAGCACAGGCTCAGTAGTTGTGGTGCATATCCTTAGTTGCTCCGCAGCATGTGGGATCTTCCTGGACCAGAGATGGAACCCATGTCCTGGCAGGCAGATTCTTAACCACTGTGCCACCAGGGAAGTCCTGAGTGTGGAGATGTTTGGTGCAGCCAGGCAGAGGGGGGATCTGGGGCAGACAGCAGAGAAATGAAGTTGATGCAACCAATATATTGATTTGGGACAGAAGAGCCATGCCTGAGAGGGGAGGACCATCGGCCTCCAGCTGTAGCCCTCCAAAGAGAGCAAGATTCCCTGGCTGCAGCCCTCCACTCCTGCAGCCCCCATTGCCACCCCAAACTGGACTAATGGAACATTCCAGAAGGAGAGACCTGGACAAGAAAAGGAGGGAGGGGATGGTGGTGTCTGTGGGACCACAGCCTCTGCATGGAACTGGCATCTCATCTGGTCTGTGCCTGAGAGTAGAGCTGGCTTGAATCCAGCCTTGCGGGAACACCTGTGGTAGTCCCAGAGCCCTGAAGATGGAGTTACCAAATTCTGAATCCAACCGTCATCCCCTTCTCCCTACTATCCCAGGAATTCTGCTGGAAAACTGCCAGAGATGGGCAACTCACTTCTCTGGGCAAGGCACAGGATTTGGTTGGGCGGGGGGGTTGTCACTGGGGGAACCCTCTTGCTTGCCAGAAGGGCTCCTCCCAGCCATGACAGGACTGGAATGGAGACTGTCCCCTTAGGGAGAGCACAGGCTCTCAGTCCCCTGCTGCTGCAGCAAAGCTTCCAGTTCAAGGTCATAACCTTCCCCGTTAAGACCTCAAAGGGCACAGGTCCTGGTTCTCCCAGTCATCAACACTTTTCCTCAATCTTGCCCCCACCCTCACCTCCACCCAAAGCCTTCCTGAGGTCCCCACTGCCCTCAGAGCAAGTGCAGCCCCATACCTGGCATTGCAGGTGCTTCAGGATCTGGAGCTGTGGCTGGTATCCCTGGCAGCCCCTCCTCCATCCCACGCCTGCTCACTTGGCTGCTCAGCATCTCCAGGGCATCCGGGCCCTTTCACAGCCCCAGGAGTCTGCATGAGTTGAGCCTCTTCCAGGACATCCTCCAGGCAGGGACAGAACTGGTCTCTCCCATTGCCTCGTTCCAAGCCATCTCTGTACAAGCCATCCCAACAGCAATAGCAAACCTATCTTGAGCTTCCCACGAGCTCTGCTTGTTCTAAGTGCTTTGCGTTAACTCATTTAATCCTCACAACAAACTTACAGTAGGCAGTAGCCATTCATTCATTCATTTACTCATCCAACAAATAGTTACGTATTTATTGTGGGTCATGCTGTTCTAGGTACTGGGGACACAGCAGAGAACAGACCGTACAAAATCCCCTGCCCCCTGCAGCTTACATTCTGGACAACTAAAGCAAAATACAGGATTATTGAGTAGTGATTAGAGCCATATGGGAGGGGGACAGAGAGTGCCTGGGGGGATGGGCGCTGTCCTTTAAATGTTGGAGTCAGATGACATTTAAGCAGAGACTGGAGAAAGGTCAGAAAGTGAGCCAGGTTTGCATCTGGGGAAGAGCATTCCAAGCGGAGAGAGCATCCAGGGCTATGCATCAGGGCAGGACTTTCTTCAGCGTCAGCAGAGTGAGGAAGGAGAGGCAGCAGGTGAGGCCAGGAGATGAGGCAAGGCCAAGGCGGGGGGGGGGGGGGGGGGGGCGGAATGGGCCACTGGAGGGCTTGAATTTTCCCTCTGATTGAGACAGGGAGGCACTGCAGAGCACTGAGAATAAGCTCTTGGGAGCCAGTGTGGAAGCAGAAAGAACAAGGAGCTGAGACACAGTGGTGGCTCTGAGCAGAGGGGTGGGCAGAAAAAGGAAGGAAGATCTGGGTAGATCTGAAGGAAATGCCAACTGGACTTCCAGATGTGGGGGTGAGGGAAAGAGAAGAGTCAGGGGTGTCTCTGAGGTATTGATCTAAGCCCCTAGAAGGATGGAGGCGCCAACTCCTTTACAGATAAGGAAATGAAGGCACAGAGAGTCAAGGAATCTGCCTGAGATCACACAGCCAGTCACTGGCTGAGCTGGGATTTGAACCCAGGGCTCTGGCTTTGGTGCCTTTGAGCTCCCCAATCCTCTGTGATGTTTAGAAAATGTTGAACTTTGATAAGAGAGTCTTTGAGAGAAAGAGATACAGACAGAGAGTCAGTGCCTGGGTTGGAAATGCGATTGCTTCTAGGATTAGAGCACATGGACTTGGACTTAATAAACACCCATTTGCTGAATTCCCCTGAAGGCTCTCAGCACCAAGACCTAGCTGCCCCCGTAGTTTCACTCAGGTGGCACTGGCCGTGCCAGCCTGTGTGAGCCAGCCTGCTTCCTGCAGTGTCCCAGGCACGGGGACAGCACCCACAGGTGCCTGGCACAGAGGCAGCTTCCTTGCCCCCATCCCATTCAGGGTGCCGTCACTGTGGAGAGGCACCAACAGGCTTCTGCAATATTTGGGCAACACAGGCTGGAAGGGCTCCTCCTTGTTCTGGAGCCCAGGCTCAGGCATGTTGGGGTGTGGGCTGGGGGTGGGGCCTGGGGAATTCTGGGGTTCAGCCTGACACCCCAGCAGAGAGCAGATCTGGTACCAGTGCTGACATCCCAAGCGCCCACAGGGTGCCCAGCACCCTTCATCTCAGTGTTTCTTCCCTCAGACCTGAAAAGAACAACTGCCAATCCTGATTTGCAGATGGGGAAACTGAGCCTCAGTGAGGCAAGGTCACCTGCCCAAGGTGAAACAACCAAGAAATGACAGAGCTGGTCTGAATCTCAAAGCCTATGTTTTCTGCCTGTCACAGGCCTCTCACCGAGCCCAGCATGTGAAGTCCTGGGCAAGTAATTTCATCTCCTTGGCCTCAGTGTTCTGTAATACATTCTGTAAAATGGGAGAGTAGCCATGCCTTCCTCACTGGCTGCCATGAGGCCAGAGTGACCACATGTGGGGAGCCAGTGCTCTGTATTTACCAAGCCCCCTGGGGGATTCTGATGCTCACTCATGTTTGGGCACCACTGTTCTAGGACATCAAATTTGTATGGAAACACAAAAGACCCCAAATTGCCAAAGCAATCTTGAGAAAGAAAAGCAGAGTGGAAGAATCAGGCTCCCTGACTTCAGACTATACTACAAAGCTACAGTCATCAAAACAGTATGATACTGGCACAAAAAACATACATGTAGATCAATGGAACAGGATAGAAAGTCCAGAGATAAACCCATGCACCTATGGTCACCTAATCTATGACAAAGGAGACAAGAATATACAATGGAGAAAAGAGAGTCTTTTCAATAAGTGGTGCTGGGAAAACTGCACAGCTATATGTAAAAGAATGAAATTAGAACATTCTCTAACACCATACACAAAAATAAATTAAAAATGGATTAAACACCTAAATGTAATACTGGATACTATAAAACTTTTAGAAGAAAACATAGGCACAACACTCTCCGACATAAATTGCAGCAAGTTCTTTTTTGGGGACTTCCCTGGTGGCACAGTGGTTAAGAATCTGCCTGCCAATGCAGGGGACATTGGTTCAATCCCTGGTCCAGGAAGACCCCACATGCCTAGTAGCAACTAAGTCTGTGTGCCACAACTATTGAGCCTGCGCTCTAGAGCCTGCCAGCCACAATTACTGAAGCCTGTGTACCTAGAACCTGTGCTCTGCAACAAGAGAAGCCACTGCAATGAGAAGCCCACACATGGCAACAAAGAGTAGCCCCCGCTCACCACAACTAGAGAAAGCCCACAGGCAGCAACGAAGACTCAACTCAGCCAAAAATAAATAAATAAATAATTTTTTTTAAAAAAAGATCTTTTTTGATCCACCTCCTAGTATAATGAAAATAAAAACAAGAATAAACAAATAGGACCTAATTAAAATTAAAAGATTTTGCTCAACAAAGGAAACCATAAACAAAACGAAAAGAAAACCCACAGAATGGGAGAAAATATTTGCAAACAAGGTGACTGACAAGGGATTAATCTCCAAAATATACAAACCTGACCATGTCACTTCTCTGCTCTAAATCCTTTCGTGGCTCCCCATTGCTTTCTGGAAAAGCCCAAGAGCCTTGACATGACCTGAACCTATAGGAGGCTATTTCTTGGCCAGTCTTTATTATTTGCACTTACTTTGCATATTCATACATCTGGATGTAGAAACATTAGTGTGTTTGTTTTTAGAAGAAAACTCCCCACATGGGATGTGTCATGTAAATACATGGTATATTTCCCTTTCTAAATCTGAAAAGCTCAGATTTCTGAAACTTTTAACCCCAAGAATTTGGGATAAGGGATTGTGGACCCTTGATACCCTAAGGCTCTTGCTACTTTCCAGGCACTATGCTGAGTGCTTTGCAAGCATTTAATCCTGATAGTAACCTAAGCAGGCCACTTTATTATTATGCCCATTTGATAGATGAGGACACTGAGGCTCCAAACTGTGCAGCATCTGGCCAGGTTCATGAGTGAGGGCCAGAATCTGAACATCAGACTGCCACTGAGAGCCACGCACGTAGTCAACATGTGCCATTGTTTTCTCCTGCCCTCTGTGCAGTCTGCCACCCTGGCTGGGGGCAGGGCACACAGGGTGGAGTCCTGAGTCATGGGCACTGCCCTCCAGCAGCCTCTCATCTGACTGGGGAAACAGGTCCAGCACCTCATGTCAGTCAGGGGCATTGGGGAGGGCTTCGAACACTGGTTAGAGTCCTCAAACTTTATCAAGGAGGCCAGGGGGAGCCACGGAAGGATCTAGAGCATGAAAGTGACACGATCGGGTTGATGCCCTAAAAGAGTGGTGCCCAAGCATGAGCGGGCATCAGATGGCTTGTTAACACAGAACTCTGGGCCCCACCCCAGATTTCCTGATTCACTAGGTCTGGGGTGGGGCCTGGGAATTTTCATTTCTAGCCGGTTCCCAGGTGATGCTGCTGGTGGCGGTTGGGAAAGCCACTCTGAGAACTGCTGCTTCAGAACAGCACAGCGGTGTGGAGGGTGGCAGGAGCACCTGAGTATTTGCTGGAATGAGGGCTGCCACGTTGCTCGCTTGATCCCCCCAGCTCACAGATGATGAGGCACTGAGACTCAGAGGGTAGAAACTGCCTGCACAGGCCACACAGCTATTCAGTGTTGGGGGGACTCCATCCTGGGGGCTTAGGGCTTCAAAGCGACTCTGCATACTCCCCCACCTCTGAGATGGGGCCTGAGATGGGGCCCTTGGAGGACAGGATGGGTGCTCTGCCCTCAGTGAGCTGCACAGTCACTAAGCCTGTGAGGCAGGTGAACAGACGTGGACGTCGCGGCGTCCCCGGGCTCCGGACCCTCTCACCCACTCCACCTGTGGACCTCCAGCTGCAAAGAGTCTGCTTCAACTCCTCACCATGGCGGCAAGGCCAAGAGCAGGTTCAACCAGGCTAGTTGCAGCTGCTGCGGACGACCACCATCCCTGGAGAAACCCCTGCCCCTGCCTTGACCTCCCCAAATGGCTGCCTCAGGGAAATCAAGGTGACCTCCCTGTTCTTCAGCAGGTTAGAGGGCCTCCACCCTGTAACCTCCAGGAAGGGCCAGCACTGGGGGACCAGTGGCTGTCTTCTCTCTGCTCTCAACAAGGCTCACGGCCCCGGTCCCCTTCCTGGTGGAATGACCTCGAGCCGCCTTTGCAGACTGCCTACCTCACAGGCCACAGGTGGGTGAGAGGCAACATGATCAAGGAAACCACTTTTTCCTGAGCACCTACTATGTGCCAGTCCCACCGTCGGGCATCTGCCAGGCACCCTTCTCATTAGCATGACAGATGATCTTCTTGTCTCCCCAAGGAGGCCTGGGGACACCTCACCACTGCCACCTACCAGGACCACGCTCCTTACACAGGCCTTATGCACCTTTGTATTTATTTATTTTTTTAAAGAGAGAAAGTGAAACGTCGGAAGCAAATAAGGCAAATCGTTTAGGGTTAAAGAGGAGTGAGGGGTGCTTGTCCGCAACATGATTTTCTGAACTTTGCCATATGCTTGAGATGTTTTCTGATACAATCACGCTTGCCTGGAAGGAGGCAGGAGGCCTGAGGAATTGGGTCAGGAGCTGGCCAAGCTCCTCGTCGTCCAGATGAGATGGTGAAGACGGGAGGGTGTGACTCACCGAGAAATGCCGGGATGTCCTGGATGTTTCTGAACCTCTGAAGTCCCCTATCCCCTTGCCAGCTCCTGGCAAGGGCGCATACGGGGTGAGCCCCTCAGATAGCAAGGTGCCCAAGGGGACACCCATCAGCATTCCTCTCTCAGACTCCACAGGCGGAGCACATGGCGAATGCCTGGACTTTAAGCCGTTCCTGGAGCCCTCGTGGTTCCAGCTTCAGCTCCAGCACCACCGCCGCCCCACCCCACCCCCTCCCCACCCCGATGGCCATGGAGTTGGTCTTGGGCCCACAGGCGCACAGAGGCGGCAAGTCCCCAAGCCCTGAGCCTGGTGGAAAGCACCTCGGCTGTAGAAGGAGGCTGACTACTGCTTGTTGTGCTGTTGCTAAGTTCTGTGCTGATCAATCTGGCCTCATGGGGTTCTTTTTCCTCTGGTTTCCTGTTCTGACGGGAACTGTGCAAATCTGGAGAGAGTTCATCCCGGCCACAGCATTCCAGAGGGTGTGACGCCGCAAGTTCCTCCTTGGCCCCAGATCCCCCGACCACACCCTCCCCAGCTGCCGAGCGGATGGATGGTCAGAAGAGCAGCTCCAACCAAGGCTGGAATATGATTTACAGAACTCCATCCTCACTGTCCTTTCTAGAAGCTAAGCTCCAGATGCCTTCCAGTGAAAAGGAAGATGTCTTAGGGTCAATACTGATTTCTGTTTCTTGGTTCCCCAGTTCCCTTTTTAGGTATTTAAAGTTCCGTGTATTTTATTCCAAAATCTCCATACATTTTGTTCAAAAGTCTGCCCCAGCCTCATATTCCACGATGCCCTGCGAGCCAGACCAGCCGCACCCCCAAATATTCTTGCACCTGGGGTTCACCTCTCCCCTCCTTCCTGTGTCCTCCCAGCTGGGTGGGATCAGATCAGACAAACCCTCAATTCCTTCCTCCCCCCCTTCCTGCCTGCATCCCTTGCCCTCTTTCCTTCAGGAAACATCCAAGCTCTCCCAGGACTTATGTGTCCGAGAGACAGACAATATTGCAAATCTTAAAAATTATTATACATTTTATAAATAAAATTACACTGTAACATAATTTCAGACGGAGACGAACGTGTTGAAGGAAAACTAAGGCAGGAAAGAGGTGAAGAGGAGATTAGGGTGTACATGTGGGAGAGTTGGGGGTACTGCCGATGGGGGTCAAGGGAGGCCCTGAGGAGGTGGTACTGGGCGGAGACCTGGAGGGAAACACAGGAGCTTGTGGAGAAAGGCACACGTCGGGGGAGGGAACAGCAGGTGCGCAGATTCTGAGCAGGAACAGCAAGGAGGCCTGTGCGGTTCAAGCAGGGGAGGGATGCTGGGGCGGGAGGGGCGTGGTAGGGAGCTGGGGCTTGGTGAGCTGCAGGAGGATCTGGGGTTTTCTTCCACGTGTGATGAGAAGCTCCTGGGAGCCGAATGCAGAGAGGTGGCACCAACAGAGCTGGGTTTTGAAAGGATCTCTGGCTGCCCGTGGGCCAAGGGTGGAAGCAGATGTAGGACCTCATGTTGGAGGCTCCCGCTGCATCCAGGTGGGAGATGGGTCAGGCCTGAGGGGTGAGTGCTGGTGGCCATCAGGAGAAGTGGTTGGTTTCCGGTTACGTGTTGGAGGGACAGCTTGGGATAGAGGCTGCAGGGTATGAGAGAGAGAAGAGGAAGTCGAAACCAGCTCCAGGGCTGCGGGTCGAGCCACTGTTGGGGGGAGGGGGATAGGGAGGCCAAGGTGGGGAAGATGCAAGCAGAGCATGTTCCTGGGGGCAAAATCAAGAGGTTAGTTTGGGTTCCAGACAGCGTGGAGCCTTGTGAGCCATGGAAACTATAAACAAACCCACTCTGAGTTGGTTCTGAGGACAGCAGAGGAGCCACTGGTGGGTTTTAGGCAGAATTCCAGAACATTCCAGATGTTGTCTCCTCTGGCGATCTTCCTGGTACAAGTGGCTTCTCTCTTATTAAGTTACTTCACCGTGGAATCTTGACTCAGTTTCCCCAATATTTTGTTTCACTCTAAAAGGTTTTTCTGGGACTTCCCTGGTGGTGTGGTGGTTAAGACTCCATGCTCCCAATGCAGGGGGCCCAGGTTCAATCCCTGGTCAGGGAACTAGATCCCACATGCATGCCACAACTAAGAGTTCACATGCTGCAACTAAGGAGCCTGCCTGCGGCAACTAAGACCCAGTGCAACCAAATAAAAATAAATATTTTTAAAAAATAAAAATAAATTAAAAATAAATAAAAGCTTTTGCTGTGTGCTGGGCACTGTGCTGACTCCAGCACCAGCGCTGTTGTGTGAATTAGGAGATATGGACCACTGACCACGGCACCATTTCCTGGAGGAGGAAACAGGCACAGAGAGGGGCAGTCACTTGCTCAAGGTCACACAGCTGAGAAGCTGGGATTCAGACTCAGGCAGCCTGGCTCCAGCGTCTGCACGTCAAACCCCTGCTCTCCAGTATCTGACTCTCTTATCACCCCACCACCAACACACACGCGCACGCGCGCGCGCACACACACACACACACACAGTGCAGCTGTGCACGTAGAGACCTCCAGGAGAATCTGTGTGGAGGACTCTGCTCCAGCCTGGTTTTATCTGCAGGCCTCCTCTCTCTGTGTTTATTAATACACTAGATAAATATTTGTATGTAAAGGCCATGGCTGGGGGCTTCTGGGAAGCCGAGAGGGGGAGCCTGTGTCTCCTGCCTGTGCAGGGATGGAGGGAGGAGGTGAGGCCCTAGGCCGGGAAATTTACTGTGCAGATCGCTTAGTGCCTGGAGGGAAGGGAGCGGCAAATAGAGCGCAGGACGGCCTGAGTTAGGGGCAGGAGAGCACAGGGGTTCACAGTGCCTGTCTTAGGCGCACCTCAACCCTGTGTGACCTTGGACATGTCACCCCACCTCTTCCAGCCTCAGTTTGCACCTCGCTGAAACAGGGGCAGAGATACCCACCTCCTAGAACAATCACCAGGGTCTGTGAGAGTCGTCACAGCCCCAGACCTCCCATGCGTGTTCTCTTTTTTCTGGCGTGGTGAGAACTGGCTAACCCCACTCAACAAAGAGCACCAGAACTTCCACTTCTCAGGGGCTGGGTTTAATGTTGCAAGTATAGCACGCACTGTTCTCTGAGAAGTCCCTTTCTCAGAGAGGCTGCAGGGTGGCAAAATGTCAGGTGGTGGGTGTGGGCTTTCCAGTGCCCCCCACCTCACACAAGTCACTCTGGGGCCGGGCGCGGAGGACAGGGGGCCACATGGATTCTCAGCTGTCTCTCGACACAGCAGATTCCAGGGCCTTATTTAAAACCTCTGCTAGTAATTCACCTGCTCTCCCCTCACCTCCATCCCCACCCCAGGGTGAGCAAGGGCTCGGGTTCTGGAGCCAGGCTGACTTCCCGGCCTTGGGCACAGCCTCAGAACCCTCATCCCAGGCCTTCCAGAAACCCTTGCTGCTGCGGGGTGGGCTTGTTATGCCCTGGGCTCCTCCGCGTCGTAGCCAGGATGGGGTGACCGATGCACCACAGACGAAGAAAAGCAAGACTGTCTTTGGGAACAGAGATGTAGATGCTCCATCCTCTGAGACACGTGCACCCCTACCAGTATCATTAAAATTAAATACCTTGAGCTTTCTTTAAGAATATATTTATTTATTTGGCTGCACCAGGTCTTAGTGGCGGCACATGGGATCTTCAGTGCCGCATGCAGGATCTCGTTCCCTGACCAGGGATCAAACCTGGGACTCCTGCATTGGGAGCGTGGAGTCTTAGCCACTGGACCACCAGGGAAGTCCCACCATGTGTCTTAATAAGAATATACATAACATTGCACACAGCCTAGAAGAAAGACTAGAAGGAAAGACAGTAGCAGCTAGACAATTCCTGTCTCTGGGTGGTGTGAGATTAGGAGTAATTTCTATGTATGCATTTATTTCTTCTATATTTTCTAAATTTTCTCCGCTGAAAACATACCACCATTAAAATCACAAGGAAAAAGCACCTGTTTAAAAAGGTTATATTGTTAAAAAGATGAAACTCAAAGATATAGTAGAAAGATACAAGATATCTTTTGAGAAGTAAAAATAAAACATTTAAAAGCAAAAATAACACATATAATTACATATAACCCACATGAGAACAGAATATATGTAAGACACATGACTAAAATAATGTACAAGATACACATGGGTGTAATAATATATCCTAAAATGAGAAAATTATATGCGAGATAGAATAAAAATAACATATCTCCTATACATCCCCCATTACAGCATATACTCAAGGGCTCCCTGTGATTTACTTGTCTTCCTCTCTTGTTGGACCATGAGGCGTTCACAGTTCAAGGTAAAATTTTACTTATCTCTGTTTTGCTCTGAGGAGCTGGCATGCAGCACATACTCAATAAATATTTATGAATGAACAGATGAATATCTTCTTTAAAAAAAAAAAAAGATACACATGAAAACTCTAAGTATACCAGGAACTGATGCAAGAATGTGTCTGACAAGTTAATAAATCATAGAAAGTTGTATATTCTCAGACAGAAGCCGCAGAGGCGGTTCCAGCACCAGTGTTCCCATCTGAGTCCTCTTATCCCTCCAGGCTGCTTGTGGACTGTGTGTCTCGCCCATCAGGCTTGGAGGTCCAGGTAGACAGGGACTGTCTTTGTCTCTGAACGCAAGGCGCCCACACAGCTTAGGCTGTCTTCAGAGTACAGAGGAAACAGGTCAACAGTCAGAAAAAGGCATTAGGCAAGATGCCCTTTATTCTGCAAATGAGTTAAGGTAGGGCCTTGATTTCAGATAAAAAAGCTATGAGTGCCCACGGATTGGTCCTTAAGGGCAGACCAAGCTTTCCTGAAGATGGAGCTTCTCTCCCCACTGCTGCTTCTGCCCTGGGGACAAGAGGAACCCCACACCAAGAATTTAGAGGAAGCATCATTAGCTGAAAAAGGAAACACCAAAAATAAGAGGGGAAAGAAAGTGGCCTGTTTCTCTTCCTGTGTCATGGTGCTGTTTACTTGTCTGTTTTTCCTCCCTGAGTGAGTTCCTCACCCAAAGGGGTATAGGGACTTCTCTAACTTTGTCCAAGAAACTCAACAGTTGATGAAATTCAAATAACATTGAACAAACTACTCTGTGCCACTATGCTTATTGAATACGTGGATGGACAGATAGACAGCCATTTTTGCCTCACTTCCACCCCTGTGCCTTTTCACTGCAGATACCAGAATGAGTAAGCCTTGGGGCCTTCATTCGAAAATATTCACTGAGCTTCTCGTATGTGCCAGGCATGGCGGTAGCCGCCACACTCATGAAGTTCATTCGTGCTGTCACATCTACAAGTGATACTTTAAATCCACTCTCCCTGGACGTATGTTGTCTTGGGGGATTTATTTTTCCTTTTAGAAGAAAATAGATTTCACTCCTAGATATACACCCAAAGGAGATGAAAACAAATGTCCACACAAAACTTGTCGAATGCCCACAGCAGCGTTACTCATGATGCCCCCAAAATGGAAACAGCCGAGATGTCCATAAACCAAGGAATGAATGAATAAAATGTGGTCTCTCCATGCAACGGAACATGATTTGGCCATAAAAAGCAATGAAGTACTGATACATCATATGACATGGACAAACCTGGGAGACATTATGAAAGAAGCCAGTCACAGAAGAGCCCATACGATATGATTCCATTTATACTAAGTGTCCAGAGAGATAAAGCTATAGAAACAGAAAGTAGATCCATAGTTGCCTAGGGCTGAGGGGAGGAGGGCTGCTGATGGGCAGGGGGTCTTTTTGGGGTGATGGAAATGTTCTGAAACGGATTGTGGTGATGGTGGAAAAAATCCGAATATACCGAAAACCGCTGAATCATACATTTTAAATGGGTGAATTATACGGCATGTGAATTATATTTCAATAAAGCTGTTATAAAACCAAAAAGAAAGAAAGCAGAGAATTTCCCCTTTCAAGCAGGCAAGAGGTCGCGGAAATGGATTTCACAACCGAGCGGTCTGCTTCAGTTTAGGAGTGGAATTTTTCTTTTTCAACAACTTTGAGCTCATTCTTCAAGGCGACTTCTTTTCTCAAGGTTTGTGCTTGGAAGCCCTCACCTCTCCACCATCACTGCCTGTCCCCCCGCCACGCAACCCTGTCTGTGGCCCTTGATCTATTCGGTCTACACCCCTCCCCAGCCTCCTCTCCCCCACCCCCCTAGACCACACTGCTCAGCGGCTGCCAGGTCCCAAATGCCAGAGCTGCCACCTGGGGCCCTGACGACGCAGGGGCCCGCAGTGTTGTGATGTGTTTGGATGGGGAGTGCGTTTGGTGCCAGCGTTACCAGGCTCCGAGGGTGACTAATCCCATCTGCATTTTTGGTTTCAGCTGCCTGAACTGTTCATCTGGAGGACCTCAAACCTCTCAGCTGTTTCTGGAGACACTCGCCTCCCAGTTGCGGACGCATGAGCTTAACTAAACCCATTCTCCAGCCCCGTCAGCCACCACTCCCACACATATGTGTCCAACAAATATTTACTGAGCGCCTACTATGTGCCAGACACTAATCTGGGGACACAGCAGTGACAAGACAGAGTTCTTGCTCTAATGGAACAATGAAAAATACAGTGTTTTTTAAAAAAGAACAAAATATCTAGATAGTGTTAGAAGTGCTGTTCAGATAAATGAACCAGTATGAGGTGATTGTGGTACTTGGAAGTAACCAGAAATTACTTCTAATTGGGGGGAGGGGGAGCAGCTTTTCTGGGGAGGTGGCTGAGAAAGAGGTGTGTGTGTGTGAAGATCTAGAAAAAGAGTGGTTTAAGCAGAGGAAATAGTATGTGCAAAGGTCCTGAGGCAGTAGTAGCAATGAGGCCACCATGATCCCACCTCACTGCCCATGAGGAAGGACAGAAAATAGGTTTGGGTAAGCTAGGTTATATAGGGCCTTCTCTGTCTTGGGGAAGAGTTGGTTTTCTCTAAATGCGATGGGAAGCCATTGGAGGGGTTCACAAGAGAGGAACATGATGTAGCTTACATTTTTTCAAAGGTCACTCTGGCTGTGGAAGGGAGAAATGGAATTAACAGGTGGTGGGTATGGGGAAAGCTGGGGCCAGGACAAACTTCAGTCCTTTAAGGGTCAGGCTCCCCCTGTCCTCCACCTCTTCCACTAACTCCCTGAGGCCACCAGGGCCTGGGCAGGTGTTCCCTTCTTATTCTAGTATCTAGTAGTAGTTTTTTTTTTTACTTGAAAATTTCCTTTAAATCAGTTGCTATTTTTAAAGTTATTTTTTAGAAGGAAATTATATCACAGCCAAAAGTCATGAGTTTAATGCATGACTTACATCTTTTTCCTAATACACATTAACATAAATACACAGCTATTAAAGGTTTTTAAATGAACAAGTGAATATAGTCTTAAGACTAAAGATGAATAGTGAAATTATAAGAATAATATTTCACCAGAAACATACAAGTTTGATACATGAGTTATTTCTTTTCTGATACAGATTAAAATAAATACTTGGTTACTGGAAAAAAAAAAAAAAGCTAATCCAAGTACCAGTTCAAATAATCTAAACAGCCCCTGATAGTCTACTTATTGGCTGTGTGGCCTTGGGCTGGTTACTTAACCTCTCTGAGCCTCGGTTTCCTCTTCAGTGAAGTGGGGGTAATAACAACCCAACCTAGTGAGGTGGTTATGAGAATTACATGTGTGAGAAGTATTTAGAATAGTGCTTCACACAGTACAAGCTCAACAAACATTATCTGGCTGAACCATCCCACGGATGGTCGGAAGGAGTTTCCCAGCTGTCTGCATGCCCGGCCCTGCCAGCACCCAGACCGGCTGAGCCAGCCTATCCTTCTCTTGCCTCACCATGCCCCAGTCCACACCCCAGGAGTTCCCAGGTTGACTGGCTGGGCCTGACCCCAGGAGGGAAGGTCACGGTAAATGAGGTGCATTCACACTGGTAAGGAGAGCCGAGTGACCGGTGTGCTCAGGGCTCAGCACACAGCCCCCACCAAGGACCCACTTGATGGGCCTTACCACAACTCTTCCCCTCCTCTGATAAGCAAACAGGAGGCCCCAAGTTGGGGGAGGGCCTTGCCCACGGTCATACAGCGTGGATCAGGAGTTAAACCCAAGTCAGGGACTCCAGGGTCCCTTCTTTGCCCACTGTACACACACGTGTATGTGTTTGTGGTTTTAATCCCCTCCAAGTGCCCCTTGCCTGCTCCCCACTTCCTCTCACACTTCTGTACCCAGGAACTTTCAGTTCCTGATGGGCCTGCTTCTTTCACACCTGTGCCTTCTGCCAGCTGTTTCCTCTGCTGAAATGCCCTTCCTCTACCCTTGCTGCCCCCTTCACCCCTCTCCCACCTAGCAAACTCCTACTCACACTGCAGGGCCTAGCCAACTGCCTCCTCCTCCAAGAAACCTTCCCTGATCCTTGGCCTAACAGAGTCAGTCCAGTCTTCCTCCTTGCTCACAGGTGCTTCTGGAAGGTGGAAAACAGCCTCTCTCAACTCTGTTGTTATTAGTATCTATTAATAACTAAATGAACACCCGAGAGAAAGAATTCGTGAATTAACTGGCTTGCTGTTCCACAGTCTTAAAGGCAGCAATTGTGTTTAGTGATTTTGTTGTTGTTGAGAGTAGAGCATGGACATCCCAGGAGGGCTGCCATGTGTGGTCTCACAGACTGTGCACTGCACAATGCTGGGGATGCCAAGCAAACAGACTGCAATGTGAGTGATACCCTCTGGAGGTGGGCAACATGCCAGCCTGACCCTTGGCCATTCTGGAAATACGGGCAGTCCATCAGGTAGTGAAGCAGAAAGGGTATAGGCTTTGGATTCAGACTCCCTTGTGTTCAAATCCCAGTTTTGCCACTTATTCACTGTGTGCCCCTGGGCAAGTGTCTCAACCTCTCTGAGCTTCTGCAGTGAAATGGGAATAGGTACCCACCTTACAGGGCTGTCATGAGAGTTAAATAAGGATATACCTAACACGTGGTAGGCCCACAATAACTGTTTCTCCCTTTCCTTGGTCATCTGGAATTCTTGCCCCCCTCCTCTAACTTCCAGACTGTTTGCGCATCCAGGCCAAGTTCCTCCCAGACTGGCTATAAAACCTTTGTGTCCTTGTCCCAGAAGCCTGGTCACTAGGACCAGTTTGATACAAATCAGTAATGTCCTGTTCCTCTAGGAATTTTCCTCACAGATACCCTCACATATGCACGTGAGGGTATACACCAAAATAACATGTATAGGAGCAAAAGATTGGAAACGAACTACATGCCCATCAGAAGAGGCAGATGAATGAGCTACATGCATCCATACTGTGGGTACCACACAGCTGTAACAAAGAGGCAGTTCCCTGCACACTAACAATATTCCATTTCCAAGATAAACTAAGGGAAAAAGAAAGGTATGGAACAGTTTGTTTAACCAGCTGGGGGTCAGGATTTGACAAAGAACATGGAAAATGACATAAGGAAAAATTCTTAGTTCACCCGAGGATGGTTCATAACTAGTACTACTCAGGATGCAGAGGAAAGAGGCTAATTCCTTACACACAATGATCCTGTGGGCCATTAAGGAAACCCCACTGACAAAGGCTGGCCAGACCATCTCTGGAAGGACCCATGAGAAATAGATAATATCAGTTCCTGGAATGGAGAATTAGGAGACTGGGGGTAGGTGTGGAAAGAAGTCACTTACTACTGACCAGATCTGTGGGTACTTTTGAATCTTTTGCCTTGGACCTGACTTAACCTATTAAAATGAAAGCAAACCACTTTAAATAAGATTTTTTAAGCTTATATGTATGAATTAATAATAATAATGCACTTTGACCTTGGGCAAGGCTCATGGTGACTCCATTTCCCCATCTTTAAAACGGGAGGACCAACGGGGAAGAGGCCAGATTGCTGTTCTCACATCCCTGAGCCCACCACTGTGATCCAGGCCCAAGGCCCTCTGTTGGATTTAAACAGGGCTGTCCTCAGAGGTGTGGGATGTCACCATCCTGAGCCACCCCTGATTTGGGCACAAGCTATAGGTCCCAGCAACTGGAGCTTGTTGTTTATACCATTTCCCAGGGAGCAAGATCACAGTAGCCCCTGGCTCAAGGGGTGTAATTTTAAACACTGGGTTCTGGGCAGACAGAACAAAAAGGCCAGATCCTGGCTACCTCCAAGATGCAAGCACTTTAAAAAGATGACCCTGAGTGCAGAGGACAGGAGAGAAAAAATGATCTCTCTCTATTCCTCCCTCTCTCTCTCCTTCCACAAACTCCAACAAGTGCCCATCTGCAAGGAGTGCGGGGCAGGGGGGTGGGGGGAGTGGAGGTGTGAGGGGGAGGAAGCAGTGCCCTGGGGCAGTTCCCATTTCACTATAAGTCAGGCACCTCAAAGCTGTCTGACCTCAAAAATCCCATCTGGGGGCATCAGTTCAAAATAGATCACTAGCCCCAGTCAGCTAATTCTTAGGGATCTATTTGGATTTTTTTTTTTTTAATTTATTGGTTGTGTTGGGTCTTCATTGCTGCACACGGGCTTCCTCTAGTTGCAGCCAGCAGGGGCTACACTTCATTGTGGTATGCGGGCTCCTTATTGCAGTGGCTTCTCTTGTTGCAGAGCATGGGCTCTAGGCACACGAGCTTCAGTAGTTATGGCACACAGGCTCAATAGTTGTGGCTTGCAGGCTCTAGAGAGCAGACTCAGTAGTTGTGGCACATGGGCTTAGTTGCTCCATGGCATGCAGGATCTTCCCAGACCAGGGATTGAACCCATGTCCCCTACATTGGCAGGTAGATTCTTAACCCCTGTGCCACCTAGGAAGTCCCCTATTCAGATTTTTTATGTCATAAATGGTTTCTATTTATTTGGAGTTTTTGGTTTTTTGTTTTACAATTTGTTTAGGTCAGAATCCCAAATGAGATCTACACCTGGCAGTTGGTTGATATGGCTCCAAATCTCCTGTACTTGGTTGATTTCCCCTCCGTTTATTCATTTATTTACTTATTGTTTCTGTTTCCCTCTCTCTCTCCCTCTCTTCTTGCAATTTATCTGTAGAAGAAACCACCTGTATATCTATAGAATTTCCCACATCTGAAGGTGGCTGACTGCAACCCCAAGGTGCCAGTGAACATGTTCCTCTGTCCCCTGTAGTTCCTATAAATTGTTCAAATCGAGGGGCTTGATCAGATTCCGGTTTGAGTTTAGGGCAAGACTATTTCCTGGGGGCTACATGTTCTTCCATCAGGAGGCTCACACTGTCTGTCTTTTTGTGATGTGAGCTGCTGCAGCTGCCCAGTTTATCCACTGGGGTTACATAATGATGAGTCTCTATCATTTTTTCTACATTTTAAAGCAGGTATAGGTCTATGAATAGAAACTTCCCCTCATCAACCATTTGGTTACCCTAAGGTACCATTTATATAGAAAAGGTAGAATTAATTATGATTCTTTCTCTTGCTTTAGGAACTTAAATCCTTTTTGGTACAATAAGTGTGTGCTGGCAGTAGGAGTAGGCACAATCCTCTGATCCTCTGTTGGCCCACCTGTAAAATGGGGATGCCGGTGAACTCACAGACTTATTCTGGTATGTGGGGAGAGCTCAGTTCTCTCATTAAGGCTGTGTGCATGCAGGCTTTCTGTGAACTGCAGAACTGGGCACGCGACAATGTTTTTTGGCCTCCTCCCACCCCTTCACCCAGCCTCCACCCCAAACCCACTGCAGGAAGACGGCAGAAGCCAGCAGGGTCTTCCTTTAGCCATGCACAAACCCCCTTTGCAGCGAGGGGCCCTCTCTGCGCCTGTGTCCCGTACGGTAAGGATGCTACTGCCTTCCTCCTAGGAGGGCTGTGGGAACTACATGAGATAATGCAGCCGTCGGACTGCTGCCTAGAGAAACCCAGTAAGGGGTCCTCTCCCTGTTCTCCCAGCTCTCCCCTTTCAAGATACACACACACACACACCCCCAGTGTATACACACACACCCCAATGTATACACACACACACCCCAGTGTATACACACACACACACACACCCCCCAGCACTGTCCCTCCGGGAGGCCCTATTGTTCGGCCACTTCCCCAGCCCGGAGGGGGCCGCTGGGAACGGGAGGGAGGCCGCCCGGGCCCTTCCTGCCGGGCGCTGACGCGCGGCCTGCGGAAGGAACAGCGCGTCTCGGGGGGCCGCTGCATTCCTTTCGTGCCCGCCCGGCCGCACGCACGTCCGCACCTCCGGCTTCCCAGCGCCGGGTCCCACCGCCCCGCGGCCGCGATCCGGCGCCCGACCTGCCTGGGGAGGGGGCTTCCGGGGGGGGGGGTGTCGGGCGTGGGGGGACTCCGTTCCCCCGATCTTCCTGAAACTTTCCACCCCCGCGGAAGTGGGCTCAGTCGCCCGTTCGACAGCTGAGCAAAGTGGAGGCCAGAGGCAGCCAGGATGCCCAGGGCAAATGGGGCAGAAGCGGCCCGTTCTCTTTCCTCACACCACGTAGCTGCCCTCCTTCGCTGTCAGGAAGGGATTCCAAGAGGACAGCTAGTACCCAGGTGTCCCGCTGTGATGCCTGCAAGAGGTGACCTGAGGACTACGTAGCAGATTTGCGCGGCCAGGTCTTGCCACCCCAAAAGGGACAAGCAGTAGGGAATAGAGCCATCACTTCCTGAGCGCCTACTAGTGTCGGGCCACCTGCAATGACACTTTCTCAATTAACGCTCGTGACAACTTGACAAAAAGATATAATTTATCCCAAGTTAAATGTCTGGCTAGGAAATGACTAAACCCGGGTTTTCTTAGGTCCAAAAGCCATCCTCTTTCCGGGCAGCATAATTGGGGAGCTCTGGCTGCAGAACAGCAGAATTCAGATCCTGGCGCCATTACTCAGCTGGCTGTTCTGCAGTGGGCGAGTTGCTTCACCTCTCTGTGCCTCTGTTTCCTCATGTGTAAAATGGAGATGATAACAGTACCTACTGTATAGAATAACGGTGAACATTCTGGAAGATGATGCAGGTGGATTTCTTATTACTTTCACTTCTAGAATTAAAAGCGGCTGAAATGGAGCTTGGGTGACCAACTGTTCCAGTTTGTCTGTGTCGGAAGGGTGTCCTGGATGCCAGACTTTTGGTGCTAGAACCGGAACACCCTAGTCAAACCAGCAGGGATGGTCACCCATCGCGATGCTGGTGTTTTTGAAAGTTCATGCTGGTCTCCAAAGGGTAGGAAGATGGTCATTTCATGCTCTCAGTGCTGGTTGAATTTTCCCAGAAGCCCTCAGGCCTCAAGCCCTTTGTTCTGGTCTCCCTATTCTGCCCTTGCATAGCCAAAGGGAAACCAGACATTCTCAATATGAAAATTTTCCACATCCTTAAGGGCAATCTTCTGGTGCCAGAAATAGTCAGCAGGATTTGGGAATCAGCCCAGGCCACTAAAAATAGCTCCCACCACCCCCTGGAAGGCCTGCACCATCTCGGCCCTGGGTGGCCTGCCACCCAGTGAGATGCCTGACCCAGCCAGCACCTTAAATGACCATGAGCTCCGCTAGTCTTGCCGACGGAGGGCAGCGGACACAGAAAAAGCCGGCTTCCCCTCAGCTTCCTCAGGCCAGGATCACCCTGGCCTGCCACCCAGAGGTGTTCCTTCCTCCACCCCATGGCATATCCTTCCCTTCCATCCAGACACGACAGCACATGGCCTGCGATCACACCTGGATGATCACATGAGGGCCTAGGCGGTGCTCCCACGAGCAGGGACATTTAGCTGCCCCCACCTGCCCACCTACCTCTGGACACACTTCAGCACACACACCAAGCATCTATTTTCACTACTCAATTGTCTCTGCATTCTTAAGTAAGGCAGTGTTGCAAGATCTTTAATACCTTTGCTTTGATGTCTCTACAACCCCTCCACTTGGCAAATGCTAAGAAGATTTTTGCTTTTTGATATTGGTACCCAGGGTTAAAAAAATAAAGAAGGATAAATACACATTTGGAAACTACCTACTATTCCCAAGATTTGATATTTGTCCCTACCTGCCTCCCATCAAGTCAGTGAGAGTCCAAGGCCAACAAAGAAAGAGAACGCCTGGGGGCACTTGTGGGGGCTACAGATTCCTGCCCAGCCTCCGGGCCCCAGCCTCACAGCCCTGGTCTAAGGTGGGAGTAGGGCAGAAAGGCGCTGTGCCTGGAGAGGGGCCAGGGCTGGAGGCCAGTACACCTGGAGCATCACCACATGCTGCAGCAGAGACACACCACCTGTACTCCCTTTGCTGCTGCCCAGATCCCATCCTGGCCTGCTTGCCTGCTTTCTGGGAGGGAAGCAGAAGCAGAAGAAGGAGTGTGTTCTGGAAACAGCTCTCTAAGAAGTGAGGGCCACATCCTTGTCCTGTGGAAAAGAGAGGAAGGAGAGCTGCCTGCCAGGGTTTGTTTGACAAGCCCCGAGCGAGAGCCGAGGCAGGAAGTCGCGTCCCCGTTGGGAGCCCCCACCCCATTCCCGCTGTAGCCTGGGCCGGGTCCTTGCCCCTCTCCCAGCCTCAGCTCCCACCCACAGGTGGTTTGCACAGGGTGCCTTGCTGGTCAGACAACCTGTGGTCTTCTTCATTCACTCATTCATTCATTCATTTGCCAAAATATTTCTTGAACACCTACTATGTTCCAGACCTGGCCTAGGGCTGGGGATGCAACTGTGAATGAGATCGACGTGGCCCCTGCCCAACGAATGACCAGGGCTTACAGTGCAGACGGGACAGCAACAGTGAACAGCGGTACCCTGAACCGGAAGCTAGGACTGGGCTGGGTGCCTAAAACGAGTGCTGGCCGAATGGGAGCAGCGCTTGTGGGGGAGTGGTCTGAGGTCAGTGAACAAGGTGCAAGGGGTGGGGAAATGGAGGGAGGGGCCTCGTGAGAAAAGGTAGTTGAGCAGGACCTCTGAGAGAGGGGCAGAAGTCAGCCTCACAAATGACAGGATGGAGTGGTGTGTGTGAAAGTGTGAGTGTTTGTGAATGCGTGTGTGAGTGTGTGTGTGAGCACATGTACGTGAGTGTGTTATGTATGTGTGTGGGTGTGTGTGTGTGTGAGGTGTGTGTGTGTTGAGTGTGGGGGGCAGAGTTCCAGGCAGAGGGAAGGGTACAAACGCTCTGCAGTGGGAACACATTCTGTTTATTGAAGTACGTGAACGAAAATCAAGGAGGTTCAGTGCGGTGGTCGGGGAAAGAGGTGCTATGCCAGTAGCAATATGTACAGGGCACTTGCCATGTGCCAGACACTGTGTTGTATAGAAACTCGTTTAACCCCACAGCAATTTGAGAAAGTCATCCTATTATTAATCCATTACACAGATGAGGAAACCGAGGCACCAAAAAGTTAAATAACTTCCCCAAATTATTTAAATTTGAATGCTGGCTCCAGAGGCCTTGCTCTTAACTGCTCTGCCAGGGACCAGAGGAACAAGTCCATGGAGGCCATGGAAGGAGTTGGGCTTTATTCCAGGTATGATAGGAAGCCCCTGGAAGGGTCTAAGCAGAAGTATGACTTCAGGTAATCGTTAGAATTAAGTTCAGGTGCAAGAAAAGCTCAGCATAACAGTGGCTTAAACAACAGAGGAACGTAGAAATAGAGTTTTCTCTCACACAAAAAAAGCCCACCAGATTCCAGAGACAAGCCACAGACCAGGAGGAAATATTTGTGAAAGACACAACTAATGAAGGACTGCTATCCAAAATATACAAATATCTTAAAACTCAACAGCAAGAAAACAACCTGATTTCTTTTAATGGGCAAAAGATCTGAATAGAAGAAGATAGATATGAAGAGGGCAGATAAGCATATGAAAAGATACCCAACATCATATGTCGTCAGGGAATCGCGAGTTAAAAGAAGATACCAACATAAGCTACAAGGATATAGTGTACAACACAGGGAATATAGCCAATATTTTAAAATAACTATAAATGGAGTATAACCTTTAAAAATTGTGAATCACTCTATTGTACACCTGTAACATATAATACTGTACATCAACTGTTCTTCAATTAAAAACAAAAACAAAGTACCGCTACATGCCTGTTCGAATGGCCAAAATCCAAAACACGAACAATACTGAATGCTGGCAAGGATGTGAAGCAACAGGAACTCTTGTTCATTTCTGGTGGGAAGGCACATGGTACAGCCACTTTGAAAGACAGTTTGTCAGTTTCTTACAAGAGGAAATGTTCTCTTACTACAGAATCCAGCAATCATTCTACTTGTTATTTACCTCAAGAAGCTGAAACCTTATATCCGTAAAACCTAAAGCAGCTTTATTCATAGTTATAATATTTATTTATGCATTATATTTATAATCATTTATTCATAATTGCCAAAACTTGGAAGCAACCAAGATGTCCTTGAGTAGATGGAAGGATAGATAAATGGCGGTATAACCAGACAACGGAATATTATTCAGCTAATAAACCATGAAAAGACATGGAGGAAATTTAAATGCACATAAGTAAGTGAAAGAAGCCAGTCTGAAAAAGCTACATACGGTATAATCATAAGTGACACTCTAGAAAAGGTTAAACTATGGAGACAGTAAAAAGATCAGTGGTTTCCAAGGGCTGGGGGGAGGGATGAATAGGTAGAGCACAGGATTTTTAAGGGAGTGATACTACTCTGTAAGATACTATGATGGTGGACATACGTCATTATACATTTATCCAAACCCATAGAATGTACAAAGGGTGATCCGTAACGTGAACTATGGACTTTGGGTGATAATGGTGTATCATCCTTGTAACAGACGTCCCACTCTGGGGCTGTATGTTGATAGCAGGGGAGGTTGGGCCTGTATGGGGAAGGAGGTATAAGGGAATTTTCTGTGCTTTCCACTCAATTTTTCTGTGAATTTAAAACTGCTCTTAAAAATAAAATCTATTAAAAAAAAACCTTTTTAAACTACTGTTGCAGACAACAACATAGACTAATCTAAAAAAATTATGCTGACTGAAAAAATGCAGACACAACAGAAAGAATGTGACATAATTCAATTTATAGGAAACCCAGAAATCACAATTTTAACCTATGGTGACAAAAAGCATATCCCTAGATGACTGAAGTAGGGGTTGACTGGGAAGAAGTATGAGGGAATTTTTGATGATGTTCTATATTTGGGATGTGTTGCTAAGTACAATACATCCTATATATATTTGTTAAATTTTGAATATATATATATAAAAGGATATAGATCTGTCAAAAATCATCACATCATAAGGTTAATTAAAATAGGTGTTGACTGAGATAAAATGTATCTCAATAAAGTTGGGGGGGAAAAAGTCCACTAGGGCTAACGATATTGTTCTTCATGAAATCCTTGTCAGAAGCACGAAGGTCTGAGAATTCTTTCCTACTTGCAAACTAACAAGTGAGCCGACCACAGTTTCACAGATGCTTGCAGAAGACACAGGACTCGTGGGTCAAAGACAAGGGATTTTCTTACCGCACAGTGGGCAGCATGGGGCTCATGTCTGTACTGGCTCCCCCTGCCCCCAGGTTCCAGGGGGCCAGTGCAGTAGGCCCAGGTGGGCGCTGTGCACACAGTGGATTTGTGTCGGAGCTGAGACACACTGAGTTTAGGAAAATCCTAATCTTCTAAAAGGCTGCTAGCACATCTAGCCAACATTTGTTCTGGAGAATAACATTATCTCTATTATCCTGCTCAGGAAACAACTGTGTTCTCTATTCCAGAAGAAGACATTATTTTAGTTCACCCAGGCCATTTGCCATAAAAAAAAAAAAGTTCTTGAAAAGAAATGATTCCAGATAAAAGTTGTCACAAAAGGTATAAAAATGCCATGGAGAATTGTCTCCCAACAGTCCTCAGGGACCAAGACTCCCACCTTGCTGCTCTGCCATCATTCCCAGTATTGCTTCATGGTTTTAAATGACTGCCTCAGCTCCAGCCATCACACTGGTATTCCAGACAAGAAGAAGAAGGAAAGAGGGAAGAAAAGCATTCCCCTTCTCTTTAAGGACACTCTCTGGAAGTTACACACCTTAGGCCTGATTTATTCAAATGGCCACACCTGGCTACAAGAGAGACTGGGAAATGTAAGACATATACCTGGCTAAAAATCTATTACTAAAGAAGAAAGGAAGAACAAATACTAGTGGCAACCAGCCATCTATGCCCTAGTCAGTTTAATCATGGTATGTGAATTTATTGAAAGTGCTGAGGATACAAGGATGCATAAACCCCCTTCCCAGGAGCCCTGAGGGAGTGGGGAGCCTTATCTAGCAGTCATCATGGGCACTTACCACCTTCCCCAATCTTAAAGAGTGAGAGTGGGCCCCAGAGTGAGGGCTGGACTCCCTCTTCTCTTGCTTGATGCAGTGGAAAGACCCTGCTGGAACTGCGCCTTGGACCAGACACTGAGTTCAGCCCAAGTTGTAGCTCTAAGAGAATCCTCTACTTTTCCAGGACTCAGTTACTACTCCTTATCACATGGCAATAATAATAAGCCCTGATGAAAAGGCCAGATGAGAGCATTAAGTAAACCACACACGGAAAGCAACAGTCGTAGCAGGTGCTCAATAAATGAGATTTCCCTTAACTTTCTTCTCTGATCCTGAGCTCTCATGGCTATATTGGGCACTAGCTCTGGCCAGAGATATCAGAAATAAAGTTGCCCCCAGTTTCTTGTAGACCTTATAGTAGGATGAGCAATGGCCCGCGTGAAACCCAGGTCTTGCCTCTTCAAGGCTTCAGGGCCCTTCACACCAGAGAAGCAGTTCATAGTAGAATAACCAGGGTTGAGTGCTGTGCCCTGTCACATCCAAAGTCAATGTGAGTGGGAGCCTGAATGGCTGGCTCTGGGCCTTGGGGTCAAGGCAGTCACAATCATCTCATCTTGGGACACCGTAGTCTCTGCAGTTTTCAGGTCCATGATGAGACCAGCCGAAACAATGCATCCAATCAGAACAGGGAGAGGAAGCTGGGGCCAGGGTCCAAGCTGGTGCTTCTCAGTCTGTCTTCCCGGAGGGCCATGTCCTTGGCCTCAGCCAGCACCCCACAGTGCCCACACTTTGAGATGCACACCATAGGGGGCGCAGGGCTCTGGTCCATTTTGCGTAAGGGCAGGACATGTACGGGGACTCTCGTGAGGGATCTTGGGAATTCACTCTAGGACAAGTAGATCGGGCCTGAGACAAGCTCTTCTTCCTTCCATAAAATCTATTAAAAAACAATAAATTGGTTTCAGACCATTACTCATCCCCTCAAGGACAGGAGTCCTTCTGGCGCCATGTCCCCAGACTTCTAGGGCTCAAGAGTCACCTCCTGCAGGAAACCTTTTCTTCTTCTTCTCCCCTCTACCTGCTCCTCCTGCACATCCCCACCCCCTCGCCCTGTCCACACCTCACCACCAGCTCCCAGACCACTCAACTAAAATCCTGGGTCAACCCATCAGTCTCTGCCACTTGCTGGGAGAGCTCAAGGTCAGGGACCATGTCTTATCCATTCCTGTGTGTCCAGTGTCCAGTGCAGGGCCTGGCACCGGCTAGAGCTGGTGCCAGCTCAGAAGGGGCTGCTTTTATGACTGGTCTGTGAGCTAAAGCACCTATGTCAATCAGGACCATCTGCCTTAGCCTCTCCAGTGTCATCCACAAAAAATACCACCCCCCAGCCTGGCTTTACTGACAACCCCCACCCACCCACCCCCACCTGCCACTGCCATGAGGCTCTATCAGACTGGCAATATCCTAGAATGAGGTCCCTCAAGATCCCCAAACAGTCCTTCATTTACTCAACCATTCACTTCCCCAACTATAAGCCAAGGCTTACGTTGGGACACAGAAATGAAAGGGGCATCTCGTGCCCTTAGTGGCTCACAGTCTGGTGAGGGAGTCAGATGTCCTCTCCCCCCGCCTGCCCTCCTTCCCGCTCTCACCGCTGGCCTCCGTTCCTTTGTTCCTTCCATATGTACTTATTGAGCAACAGACAGACAACTAAACAAAGTGATGAGTGCCAGGAAGGTGCTCTTGAGAGCTCTGTGGGGGACAATCCCCAGTGGTCACTAGAGACCTCGACAAAGGACATTTCCAGGAGATTCAGTATGGAGATCTAATCCTCCTATTAGATGAGAAGCTGTGAGTCATAAACCCCAAGCAGCCCTACAGACTTCCCCATGAATCACCCACTGCCCCGTTCTCCACATTAGAGGCACACGCCACGGGGAATTCTCCTGTGGATGGGAGGGAGGAAATGTGGGGGGAAGTGTGGGAGGATGGGGTTCAGAATGGAGTCCTTGAGCAGGTTTTCCCACTGTTGCCCTCCCAGAGTCACAGCCCTGATCCCAGGAACGGAGCCCCAGCATAAGCAGGTCATGGAAAGCCAGGACCCTCACGTTATTTCCTGATTCCAAAGGGCTTTTATATGCTTTATTTCATTTACACACCACTGTGAGTGTTTCTGGAGTCTCCAAGGGAAATTGCCTCATGTGGAAGAGAAAGAGGTTGGCTGAGCAGAAAAGAATCACTTCCCCCTAGCTTGAGCCCAAGACCCACCCAGCAAGGAGAGGAAATGTCCAGAGCCTTCGGACTTCTCTCATCTATTCATCACATTTACTGAGTGCTCCCTACGAGCCAGGCACTGCTCTAAGGGCAGGAGATCCCACAGTGAACAAGACAGACAAGGTCCTTGCCCTCATGGCCTTCCATTCTACTGGGGAGACAGACCATACACAGATAAGTATTAGGTGGTGATAAGTGCTTTGTTGAGAAATAAAGCAGAGTAAGGGATATAGGGTGGCCAGGGTTGGGGCAGGGTGGTTGCTAGTTTAAATGGGGTGGTGATCAGGAAATAGCCCACTGAAGAGATGACTTTTGAACTGAGAGCTGAAGGAAATGAGGGAGCCGGGCTTGCAGGGATCTAAAGGGAGATTGGGCTGGGCGGAGGGAAGAGAACGGGTCCCTGAAGCAAGTGTGAACTTTGCCTGTGCTAGGGAGAGCAATGTGGCCAGCTTGTCTGGAAGAGATGAAAGAAGGGGAAGAGTGGCAGAAGATGTGGTCAGAGATGTGGCAGAAGATGTGGTCAGAGATGTATCAGCCAGACAAGTTATGTCAGCTCTTGCAGCCTTCGTAAAGACTTGGCCTTTTATTATGAGTGAGATGGGTACCGTGGAGGGTTGGGGTAGAGGAGAAAAAGAAACCTGATGTGTTAGAAGTTTCACTCTGGGTTTTTGAAAGTCTAATTCCCTTCGAGTCGTGGCAGACCACATCATTCAGAACCACTCTACCGCTGAGGACTAGGAAAGTTGGACAAAATATTTTTAAACATTTCAGCTTGAAGACATTCAAGCACTAAAAGGGTAGTGAAGAATTGTGAGATCGAGAGCTGGAAGAGGAAAACCCTGAGGGATAAGTATAGCATTGGGTGCCTCTTTTCCCCAAAGGGTTATCTGCCAATTCTGAAATGGGAAGCTGAAAGGCTAACAACTTGAGCAGAGCTTTTAAAAGACTCATGTGTATAATGGGACAAACATAAGAGTTCAAGGCACACCAGGAAGGAATACAGATATACTCCCAGGCTTTCTTGTATATTACCACCAAAAGTAGGACAGGCTAAGGGGCTTGGAAAATCCCCAAACTTTTAGTTGAAACTACTAAAGGATACACCTTGAGAAGAAGACTGAAGCAGTCATCACAGGGTCTAAAGCCCAGCTTCAGGTCCTCTCAAGCCATCTGTGTCTCTGGGTGGGTTAAGGTGATTGGGGATTCCTAGGCCTCCAACACACCTACAACAAAGTAAACCCTCTTGAGAAGAGGGTAACACTACCTTAAATAATCTCTAAAATGTTTCATACACAGTGCCTGACACTCAATAAAAAATAGCCAGGCATATGAGGGAATAAAACATGATTTTACAAATATCAGAAGAAACAATAGGCAACAGATATAAATACAAAAGAATCCATATAGTTATTGGTCACAGACATTAAAATAGCTATGTTTTATCTGTGAAAGTATCGAAATGGAGAAATAACAGAATTTTCTAAGATTCATGAAAGACACCATGCCACAGATTTGAAAAAACCACAAATCATAAACAAGGTAAATAGGAAGAAAACTGCAAAGAGATTATAAGAAAACTGCTTAGGGACTTCCCTGGTGACACAGTGGTTAAGAATCCGCCTGCCAATGCAGGAGACAAGGGTTTGATCCCTGGGCTAGGAAGATCCCACATGCTGCGGAGTAACTAAGCCCGTGCACCACAACTACTGAAGCCCGCACTCGAGCCTGTGCGCCACAACAAGAGAAGCCACCACATTGAGAAGCCTGTGCACTGCAACGAAGAGCAGCCCCCACTTGCCACAACTAGAGAAAGCACGCACGCAGCAACAAAGACCCAACACAGCCAATTAATCAATAAATCAATAAAATAAATTTGTTAAAAAAAAAAAACAAACTGCTTAAAGGAGAGAGAGAGAGAAAATCCAAAGCAACCAAAGGAAAAAGACAGAGTACCCTCAGAGGGACAAGACTAAGTTAGTAGGCTGACTTCTCAAAAGACAACAAAATTCAGAAGACAACGGAATATGTCTTCAAAATAGTTAAAGAAATAAGGTTGAAACTAGAATTCTTTGCCCAGTGAAAGCATTTTTTTCAATAACGAAAGTAAATAAAAACGTGTAGGGAAGCAAAAACTGAATTGGTCATCAAAGGTGTGCACTATAGGCAATACAAAAAGGATAGCTTCGGCTTCTGCTGGCAAATAGACTGAGAGGGAAAGTGCAGAAGCAAGGAGAACAGCTGTGAGAATACTGCGGCAACACAGGCAACTTCTGACGGTGGCTGGACCAGACAGGTGGTTTTGGAAGTGATGAGAAGTGGGTCTGTTTTGAAAACGGTTGTGTTTTGAAAATGGACCTGTCTCAATTTGCCGATGAATCAAATACAGGTTATGAGAAAATGAGAGGAGTCAAGGAGGGCTCCAAAGTTTCTGACCTGAGCTAACGGAAGAATGAAGCTGCCATTAACCAAGAATGGAAGAGCACAGATGGAGCTGGTTCGGAGGGAAATCAAAGGTTTGTTTTCGGAATTGCCAAATTTGGAAGTCTATTTGACAAAGAAATGGCTATGCCAAGGAGGTTACTGGATCTACAAGTCTACAGTTAGGGGAAAGGTCTGGGTTAAAGATTAAAATCTGTTTCCTCTTTAAAACCTTTCCTTTATGATGGTGGTGGTGGTAACGATAATTATGGTTAAAAGGGTTAACACTTACTGTTCACTGTCTTTTGAGCGCCGTGCAAATATTTTGTGTACATTATTTCATTTAACTACTACCATGTAAAGCGAATACTTTCATCATTCCCTTTTTAGAGATATGAAAACTGAGGCTTTGCGTGGAGAAGTAATCTACCCAAGGTCGTATAGTTATTAGTTGTTCAGGCATTTGGTGCAAAGTCTCAGAATTTGGGGGGTATTATTTGAACATCTACTGAGTACTTTCTAGGGGATGGTCACTCACTCTCATTCAGAAGACACGTATATGCTCCCTAACCACTGGGGTAAGTCCTGGGGCCCAGAGATGGGGCAAGACAACTCCCTTCTCCCTGTTTCCCTTCACCAGGACACTCTGAGGAGGGGTGCTGCTGCTCAAGTGACAGAATGGGGACCCGCTGAGTCACCAGAGGACCATAAGCCTTTCCCAAGCCTCTCTGATGAGCCCAGGGGTGACTGCCTTTCATTTAATCCTTCAAAAGCCTTCGAAGGTCAGAGGTTATTGGCCCAGGTGGGGAAACTGAGGCTTGAAGAGTTTGGTAACTTACCCACAGTAAGTCACACAGCTAACAAGTGACAGAAGCGGGTCTTGAACTCAGGTCTAGCTGGCTCCAATCAAGCACTCTACCAGTCCACAAAGATCCCTCTCAAGCCTCAGGTCTTTAGTGCCCTCCTGGCCTGGAGCCCTCTTCCCAGCTTACCTCTCAAATAGGCAACTGGGTTGTAACACTCAGGTCTTAGCTTCTCCAGTCGCCCCATCAGAGAGGTCTCCCTGATCACCAAAATCCAAAGGACCCCCCCCTTTAATATCACACCTTCAGAGCCTTCACCCTTATTTCTTAATTATCTTATTTATTTGCACACCCCAACACCGCCATTGTTAGCTACCTGAGAGTAGGAACTTTGTCTAGGACCAAAGCAGCCCTGGGCCTATAGGGAGTCAATAAATATTTGTTGAATAAATCAAGAAATGAATGAATGAATCAATGAACGAACGAATGGACTGCTGCTTAGCTTAAAAAGCCACAGTGAAGAAAAAGGTGGTTCTACTGTATTTCCTTTAGCAGAGCACACCTGGGTGCACTGTGGCGCTAGCACCCGGCATACCCTTTGTTATCCGGAGGATGAAGACACCTCCTGAGTCGATAAAGGGGAGCAAGGCTTGGCTGGACCCAGAGGCTGTTCTCCAACAGGCTTACCCTGCAGAGCCCCAGGAAAGTCCCCAGAAGTGGGCAGCCCTCCCGCCTGCTCCCCAGAATGCCACCTGCGAAGAAACACAGCCGCCGGTGACCTGGATCTACTGGGTGAGGTGTGGGAAACCTGAGCTCCGGCCTGGCGCTGGGCGGGGCCCCCCTGCGCGGCCTGGGCTTTGTTTGCCTCTGTGTATGGCAACCAGAAACCACCGAGCCAGCAGTTCTCAGAGGCTGCCTCCCGCACCCCGCACCCCTCCCCCCTTTATTTTAATCTCCTAAACTGATTTGTCAGCAGCAGGAAGTGACATGACAGCTTTCCTCACAAAAGGGAAACTCCTCCGCGTTTCCATGGGGATGGAGGCTGCTGTATGATCACAGATTTATATAATCTTAAAGGTGTACACACCATGATGTCATCCGCCAGGGGCCAGGGGAGGGAGGAAGGGAGGGAAATGGAGGCCTGGAGGCTGCAAGTCCAAGGCAAATTAGCTGCGATTTGCAAAATTCCAAGCAAAGGAGAGGATGCAGTGGAAGCGTTTGGGGTTGGTAGTGTCCTAATGGAATAATGGGTGCCTGGAAGCCACAGAAAAGCATAAAGTATGCATTGATGCATATTCTACGTACTAGAATTAGAGGGCTGGAAGGAAGCTTACCCATTAGATCCAGTGCCAGCCAGTCATTTTATGGGTGGGAAAACTGAGACTCAGGAACTGCTAGAGGTCATTAGGAGAGGCGAAAGGTATCTGAACGTTTCTCCAAGGCTCACAAACTGCCAGGCACGTCTACATTCATGAGCCCATTTCCTCCTCACCAGTGAAGATGGGTTTTATTATCTTCATTTCACACATGAGGAAACTGAGGCCCAAAGGGATAAATAGCTTTTCCACTTAGATATTATGGGGTAAAACCATGGTGACGTCTGGTTGACTACAAAGCTCATCTTTTCCCCACTCCCATGAGCTGTCTTTTGGACTGAACTAGGGCCTCCTTCCCCAGTCTTCTTATAGACCTAGGTTGCCATCTCTGTGATGCCATTTACTTGCTGTATGACCTTAAGCTACAATTAGAGGGCTGTCTCTTCACCTCTCTGAGCCTCAGTTTCCTCCTCAGTAAAATAGATGTTGCTTTAAAGGTTAAATTCCATCGTCCGAATACGGGGATATGTGTATAAAAACAGATGATTGAACCTGGTGTACCCCCCCCAAAAATTAATTAATTAAAAAAAAAAAAATTCCATCGTCCGGAAGGCAATTAGCACAGTGGCTGGCACTGCTTTAAACTCGAAAGCTGTTATTACATTATCAGTATTAAATGACTGAGTTGTCCCTATGTCAATCTCCCAGCTGATAAACAACCTTTTGATAGTTTGAGCATCTTTCTTCTCATCTTAGGTAACTTTTTCCTTCCTAACAAAAGCAGTTTCGGGCCAAAAGTGACATTTTCTGGAGGGCCTGAAGACCAGGAATCGGGTAGCATGGGGAAGGAGGTGTGATCACCCTGGCTCTCCAGGGCTGGCGGGAGGTTAAGTAGCTTTTGTGGGAGAAGTGAGTGAATTGTTTTCACTGGCGGCTTCCTTAGGCAGCTGCTGTATTTTTCCACTGTGTGGATCACACTGGAGATTAATTTTGGTTCAGCCAGTGCCTGCCAAGCAGAAAGTGATGGCCCAAGCCCACGGGGATATCTGCCATGGCATCTGCCACGGACTTGAAGTTGCTAGTACATTTCCACGAAGGGAGATAGTTGCAATAGTAAATTTCTAGGGTTTGATAAAAACACTGGGTATGGTTTGTTTTGAAAGGCATGAACTCACTTGTAATCCAAAGCCCAGCCGAGGAAATGAACCTGCCAGCGGAACACAGCGATCTTTCAGGTCCTGGGCGTCAGGTGGTAGGTGGTGAACCAGTGGTGAAAGGTCAAGGACACTGATTCTGCGTCAAGGCCTTGAACTATGGGGGCTGGGCCAGGAGCACTACTCAGAGCACCCCTGGACAAATAAAGATGTTTTTCTGCTTCCCACAGCATTTTGTCCAGAAACAAGCAAAGGAGTGCAGGGGCTAAGGGACCAGCAACCCAGGAGCTTCACTGTTATTTTTTTAAATTAATTAATTAATTAATTATTGGCTGCGTTGGGTCTTCATTGCTGCACATGGGCTTTCTGTAGTTGTGGCGAGCAGGGGCCACTCTTCGTTGCGGTGAGTGGGGGTTATTGCAGTGGCTTCTCCAGTTGTGGAGCACAGGCTCTAGGCGCTCGGGCCTCAGTAGTGGCGGCACACAGGCTCAATAGCTGTGGCTTGCGGGCTCTAGAGCGCAGGCTCAATAATTGTGGCACATGGGCCCAGTCGCTCCGCCGCATGTGGGATCCTCCCAGAGCAGGGATCGAACCCACGTCCCTTGCACTGGCGGACAGATTCTTGACCACTGTGCCACCTAGGAAGTCCCTTCACTGTTCTTTAATTCAACACCTGGTGGTTCAGTGGGTAAGACTCCCAGCTCCCAGTGCAGGGGGTCTGGGTTTGATCCCTGGTCAGGAAACTAGGTTCCACATGCATGCCACAACTAAAGATCCTGCATGCCGCAAGGAAGACCCAGTGCAGCCAAAACTAAATAAATAAATTAAATATTAAAAAAAAAAAAAAAGGACTGGAATATGGGTTGGTAGCCAATTACACCTTCTCTGTTTTGGCCTGTTTGGAAAGACAGTGAAAATCAAGAATATTGCCCTAGAGCAAGTCAGGTTTAATTGTCATCTTCTTCAACAAAATTATGAAATCAGGGCAGCAAGTAACCTGAAGGAGGCAGCCACCAAAGATGCTGTGTACAGGGGATGTGCTCCAACACAATAATGGTCAGGTTGGGGGTGGGGATTTCAGGTGATTTGTCTACATTGTATTTGCTTGTAGTGCTTGGTATTCTTTTCACAAAAAATAAAGGTCTTTACAAAGGCCAAAAAAAAAAAAAAAAGCACGTGAGAAGCAAGTGATAAAAGTACAAAGCAGGGCTTCCTAGGTGGCGCAGTGGTTAAGAATCTGCTTGCCAATGCAGGGGACACGGGTTCGATCCCTGCTCCAGGAAGATCCCACGTGCCGCGGAGCAACTAAGCCCGTGAGCCACAACTATTGAGCCCATGTGCTGCAACTACTGAAGCCCACGCGCCTAGAGCCCGCGCTCCGCAACAAGAGAAGCCATGGCAATGAGGAGCCCGCGCACCACAACGAAGAGTAGCCCCCACTCACCACAGCGAAAAGAAAGCCCGTGCACAGCAAAAAAGACCCAACACAACCAATAAAATAAATTAATTAAAACAAAAAAAGTACAAAGCACATAGCATTAGAAACAAGACAGGACCCAAGTCCATTTTTGCCACGTAGCTATGTTGGGTCTCACCATGTCCATTTGCAGATCTTGCAGAGTTGTTCTGGGGTCAGTTAGCACACCCTGCCTTGAGCCTAGTAGAAACACATTTATGGCAAATGTGTTGGAAAACTATCATCCTCATCACTCTAACAAATCAGAGAGGGGAAGGAGGCTTTTTCTATTATACTGGGGAAGATATTAAATGGAAAAAGCAACCAAGCGAAAGGCTACTTCTTCCTAGCTTTGGCTCTGGGAACACTGAGTTCCCTGGGTGACATGATGGGAGATACATAGGTGGACACTTGAATCCAATACCAAGAGCTTAGCTCCGGCACCTGGTTTTTGTGGTGTTTGTGTGTATGTGTGATTGATCACACTTCTCTACCAACCTTGCAACCCGGCCATCTTGTGGGACTGAGGGGCCACCAAGGAGTAGGGGATCAGATGCCAACACACATTCTGGAGGCTCTTGGTCTCCCCTATTTCAGTGATGAGAGAGGGATCAGTGGGGCTGCCCCAAGAAACAAAGCATTGAGATTTCAATAGAAATGCCATAATTTATTCTGTTGTATAAAAAAGGTCATCCTTATGTAACAAAATGTCTTCTCAGAAGAAGAAATATATTATTTCAGGTCATAAATAATCAGCAAACATACAACTGTTGGCAACTTAAAAATACAAAACAAAACAAAACAAAACCAACACTGGTGCTTTCCATCAGTGCTGAAAACAAACCTGCTTAGGATATATTTACAGGATATTACAGTACTCAACAGAAAACTGAGGTATTTGGTTCTTCTAGGAGTAGACACTGACATTTGTGAAGGTGGACCACCTGCACAAAAATAAATAAAATAAGGTATATTCTCATACGTATATGTGTCGTCAGGAATGGTAATACTGGTAGGTATGTCAAGCATGAAAAGTGTCTTCAGAAAACAGGGACAAGCAAAAAGAAATTGGCTCTCACACTGAGTCCTCTCTCTCCTGCCCCATTTTGTCAGAGGGACTTGATGTACCCATTGTATGTTGGTCCCGAAATGTGCTGAGTTCAGCAAATGTCTTGGCGCTTAAGTCATCACTACAACTCGGCTGAAATTAAATAAATAAGGACCAGCCCTCACGAGCCCCCTTCCCTGGAGTTATTGCATTTCTCCTTTCAAGAAGGAGCCTGGAAAAAATAAGAAGGAGCCTGGAGTCCCGGTGGGTTGTGAAGATCACCTCCCGTGGCCTTTCAGCAGCTGGGTGAGGTCGTGATGGGGCTCTGAAGGTAGCTCAATGCACTGTTCGTGGGGTGGACGGGGATGGAGACCGGGAAGTTGAAGACTGTGGTGGTGGAGGTGCCGCAGTCGAGCACAGCCATGGCAGGGCTCCCCGCCTCTGCCGAGCAGTGCGGGGCCAGGACCTGGGACTCAAACTGCAGCAGCTGACCCATGAAGCTGAAGTTGGGGGAGATGATGCTTCTCCTCTGCTTCACAAACTCAAAGGCCTCGTCCAGCTTGACTCGATTAGTCCTCATGAGGTAAGCGAGGCAGATGGTGGCTGACCGGGAAATGCCTGCCTGGCAGTGGACAAACACCCTTCCACCAGCATTCTTGATGGAGTCTGGAAAAGAAATGGCAGCTGGTTACTTGAGAGCCCAGGAGAACGACCCCAACCCCAGGTAAAGGGTGTCTAAGAAATGTTCTGTGTGTCCTGTCCAGAGACAGGTCGACATCACTTCATGCCATCACACAGACACTGTTCGTGGAGGCAATGTGGGCACACTGCAAAGAACAGCAGGGGATTTAAACCCAGACCAGGTGTCTCCACTAAGCAGACTGATATCGGACAAATCAATTCAACATTCTGAGATTCAGTTTGCTCATTTGTAAAACAGGACATCAAATCTATATGTCACAGGGATGCTACCCATATCAGACTGATATTAACGTCTAGAGCAAAGCTTAAAAGTATATCACTCAAGTTCTTGCCATAGAGTTTAGGCTCAGTGGCTAAAACAGGAGTGAGGCACAAGTCCCAGGCATCTGTTCATTTACCTATGAAGTCAATTGCCTCGTTGAACCAGGAACTGATATCCGCCTTGTGGTTGTCCTCCACAGGGATGCTCTTGTACTGGTAGTGACCCTCAAAATGGTTGGGACAGTTGGCAGAGACGTTGATCAAGGCAGTGATGCCCAAGGCATCCAGCATGTCCTTGCGGGAAGCATGATAGGCACTGCCCAGGTACAAAAAGGGCAGGATCTCCACTGGGCCACCCTGAAACCCAGAAATATCCAACACCTGTCAAGCTCTGTTCAATATCAATGCTGGTGCCCACACCCACAAAAACTCCCTGCTAGAAAAAGTCACTTTCAAAACTAGGTGAACTTTGCAGCACCGTCGTTAAGAGCATAAATAAATAGGGGACGAAACCCATTTGCCCAGGCAGGGCCCACAAGTTCATTTCTGTTGTGCCAACAATTAAGGGACCCAGCTCCATCACACCACTTAACCATGGGATAAATAATATCCCCGTGCCCCTGTTATAAATAAAGCTGCGTGTCACTTTCTATATTCTCGCTGGCGCTGCTCTTCATCATTGCCAGCTGTTCCTTCTCCCCTCTGGCACGGCTCCCTACTAACCTGATCGTAGAGTGGGGTGCTACAGGAACTGCACCCGGATTCGGCGCTGTCAGGGACGCTAGTACTCAGGGGAAGGCTGAGCCCCATGGGGGTCGACTGTTTGCTGCACAGCTCCGGGCAGGAAGCAGAAAAAGCTTCGTATCCTCCTGGGAATACAAAGAGACATATTTTTCCATTAGTACCGCCGAGACAGGGCACCTTCACACAACTCCCCCATCCGCCAGGGGTGTACGTTTAACCCCGCGAGGCCCCGGCGCGTCTTTGTTCCTAGTGCCAAACAAAGCCGACAAGTTCCCACAACGCGACTCAGGCATCCGAGCGCTCCAGGTGGGGCAGCCCCCCAGGAGCTGAGGGCCAGGGGGTCCCCGGGCGAGGTGGCAGGGGGCGTGCGGCCCGCCCCGGAGGGGCCCCGAAGGCGTACCTTTGAGCAAGAAGATGTGCGCGCCGCGCGCCTCCCGGCAGAGCGCGCCGGCGGCCAGGGCCAGGGTGCCGTCGCGCTTGGCGCCGTCCAGGGCGGCGCTGCGCTCGTCCAGCAGCACCACGGCGTGGTAGGCGCCGGCCAGCAGGCGGCCGCGCAGCTCGGCGTTGGGCACGATGTGCTCCAGGCCCATGGCGCCCTTGGCGCGGCGCCGCACAATGGTGCTGAAGCGCACGTTGACCGAGCCGGCGATGTGGCCGGCGTTGAAAGCGAAGAAGGAGCGACAGTCCAGCAGCAAGCACTGCGCCGCGCGCTCCCGCAGCAGCGTCCGCAGGCCTCCGGCGTCCAGGGAGCCCACGTCCATGACCATGGCCGGCCCCAGCACCCCCAGCGTGCGCGTCTTCCCGCGCGCTTTGTCCCGGGAAGCCAAAGGCTGGGCGCCGGCTTTCGAGGAAAAGCGCGACCCCGGTTGTCTTTGCTCCAGACCCCAAACTGCCTTTGGACTGAGGCGAGGGGTCGTCGTGCGGTCCTCTCGACCGCCTCGGCTGCCTTGCTGCTCTCCCGACCGCCCCCTCGGCCTGCCTCGCACCCTCAGTCCCGAAGTCCTTCGCAACGAGCCGAGCCGGGGGAGCGCGTTTATATGCGGCCTCTCGGCTGGCGGGCGGGGCGGGGCGGGGCGGGGTCGGGCAGGGCGGGGCGCGCGCGCGCTCAGGGCGAGGGGGGTTTGTTTGCTTGAATGGCGGTCACGTGACCGGTGTGGTGACGTCACCCGCCCTGCCCGGCTCGGCGCCAGAGGAGCCGAAGGCAAAGACGTCATCGGCCTCCGAGTGGGGTCCGCTGGCTGCGCTCTGGCTGGGGCTCCGGCCCCCGCCCCGCCGTCCGGCCTGCGCCTGGCGCGTCCCCGGGGACCTGGCCCAGCGGGGAGCGGGGAGCGGGGAGCGGGGAGGGTGGGCGCTCCGCCAGCCGAGGGCTGACTTCCCGGGTGCGCGCGGCTGGGAGATCGGGCCGCGTGCCGCCGGCCTCCGCCTCCCCGCCCCCTCTACCGGGCCGCTTCGCGGCGCCCCCTCCGCCGCCGACCCAAGCGGAGAGGGGCTTCCTTTGTGTTTACCTGTACACGGGCCCCCTTCTCTCATTTCCTCACCCCCAGCAGGCGAGGAAGCAGGTTCCCAAGGAGAGGCGATTTACTCGCCCGGTGTCACGCTGCTGGGGTGGGGGGGTCAGGGAGGAGCCCGAAACGGGGTTGGAGAAAAAATGACTTTGTCCATCCAAGAACCACCGGGGTGAGCTGGCGTGGAGGTGCTCACGGAACTATTTTCCTGTCCCCCAGACTTTTCCTGTTCCTTAAAAATAAAATGTACATTTCACAAGTAAAATGCCTTCCCATCAAACACCAAGCGGAAAGATGTCACCCCTCGTCGTGCAGTCCCTAGACGATGGCGCGCCAAGGACAGCGGGTCAGGGGGCTGAAATCAGAGGGAGGGGATGGCGAGGTGCGGGTGTGGATTGCGGGGTTCGGCGTTTAGGGAGGCGACCCCCAGCGCGGCTCGACAGCGCCCCCCGGGGGACGCCAGACACGTTTCTGGTCACGTTTACTTAAGACTGAGCGGCTCCATCCATTTATTCCGCAAATATGTACTAACTGAGCGCGTGCTAAGCGCTGGGCTCGGGGGCTGCAACAGGGATCAGGAGCCGGACCCAGCCCCAGCCCCAGCCCCCACGCTCCGGTTCTCGCCGTCCGAACTCGAAATCCAATCCCACGGCGCTTTAAGAGGATTTCTAGGACCTGGACAAACGTTTGGGAAGATCCATGTGGTCACCCTCGTCCTGGGCCCTAGTGACAGCGTCCTGGGCCCTAGTGACGAGCCCCTGGGCGGCAGAGCCCGTGGTAGCGGCACCGATGTGCTAGGTACACAAACATAAATATTGCGCCACCGGGCTAGGGTGCAGAGTCAGGAACATTCTGTGGTTTCTTCCCCTCTCCTCCGGGGGGAGGGGGGATTTCACTGCCACCCTGTGTGGTTGATCTATAGATTGTATCACCAGAGGCAACTTCTGCATTTGTCTTGCTTAGCTTCTGTGTTCTCACATACTCAGACTTTCTGCCTAAATTCTAGAAAAGTAAAAGGCTAAGTGCTTTTTTTTTAAGGGCGTTTTCTACCTTCAGATGAACATTGGCTGAGGACAGCAAAGAAGTCCTCAGATAATGGCAACACCCTCCCTGTATCTTTTTTTGAAAAGAAAAAATTCTTTGTTTATACTACTTCTTCAGCTGAGGAACTCAACATATTTTATCCATTGAATCATAAAATGTTACAGCTGCTGACTTTTCACAGCATGCCAACCTGATCAGTCCCAAATTTTGTTTTTTTACCAAGTGCAGTTTTTAATACTGACACATTTTTTAAAAAGAAAACTTTTTAACACAAATATTACAGTGGTAAATGGCACAGTCTGGCCCTAAAGTCAGGCGTCTGCTGACCTCCGTGGGGTTTTCCTCTCTATCCCTATCTGAAAAGAGCAGAACTTGAACCTCAAGCTGTCATTTTGCTGCAGGGTGATCCTAGGTGAATCTCTTCCCATACTGAGCCTCTGAGCTGGCATCTGTACAATGGGTTTACAACTGTCTACTTTGTGGATGGTTTGAGGCCCAAGTTAGAAATGATGGGTGTAAGGAACCCAGGCCCTACCCATCCCGTCTCGTTATGATTCACTAAGTCTCTTGGTTTTTCCCTTCCCAGCAGACCACTGCTTATATCATCATGCCACTGTGTTTCAGCATCTAGCACCAGAACCTGGGGAGAAGGTGACCACAAGATGCCGGTAGGTGTGGTGCAGAGGTCCAGTTCAGGGTAAGGTCCCTCCTTGAGGCCAGTCAACACACAATGGCTCAGATTAGGGGGTCTGGTGGTAAAGATGTAGCCGCCCAGGCCCCCAGTTCAGCCCCGAGTAGAGATGCTGCTTCTGGCTGGAGATGGAGCCAAAAAAGAGGCCCGAACAATCTGGTCTGTGATGACTGCGGAAACAGCAAGGGGCTGGAATCGTAGTCCTGGTGGGCAGAGGGGCATAAAAGAGCATCAAGGGATTTTGACTCTGGGGAGAGAAGCTTTCCAACCTGGGCTCTTCTTGATTTTAGATGTGCTTAGGAATAAATCTGGAGGTAGTATGGGGCAGTGGCAATGCCTGGCCTGGACTCCCCACCCTTAATGCGTGGCCTTGAGTAAGTCACTTTCCCTCCTGAGTCCCCATCCCTCCTTTCTGTGATGGAGATAAGAACATGTACTTCTGGGGGCTGTGGGGAGACTCAGTGTAGCCGGGGTTGATATTACCCTACAGTCTTTGTCTGAATCCTGCCCTTGAAGTCGACTTTGTAAAGGGTGGCGCTCCCACAGATGACAGAAAGTGGCCCCAGCTCACTGTCTGCTCTGTGACCTTTGGCACGTGGCTGAACATTTCTGAGCCTCCATTTCCCCATTTGTAAACTGGGAATACTATCCATCCAGGGCCTGGTGTGGGTCACATCTGGATGGGTGCTCTCAGGAGAGGGAGCTGGCTTCCACCATTCACGTTCTCTCATGGAATCCACAGCCCTTTTACTTCGCCCTTGTGCTGTATGGCAGGCAGTTCCTTCACAACTCCCTCTATCCCACCAAATCCAAAGCCACCACCACTGGGCCCCGCCCCTCCATCTGGCCCCACCCCTACTGCTCTCCTGTTGTTTTTCTTTCTTCTTTCTTCCTTTCTTTCTTTCCTTCTTATCTATTTATTTGGCTGAGCTGGGTCTTAGTTGCAGCACGTGGGATCTAGTTCCATGCCCAGGGATCAAACCCAGGTCCCCTGCTTTGGGAGCACAGAATCTTATCCACTGGACCACCAGGGAAGTCCCTCTTGTTGTTTTTCTAGGCAAACCCCTGGGCATGTGTTTCTCATCCTTTCCCACCCCCACACCTTTGTTTGCACTGCTCCCCAACCCCTGCCGAGATGCAGTCCCCTTTAGGTTCCAAGTCCCAAAGTGCCGGCCCCAGGGAACCTTTGGTTCCTCCAACTTCTGCCCTTGGGCCCTGGAGGACTTTGCCCCAACTTTCTGAGTATGTAAACATCTCTTAGATTGTTATCTTACCCTCCCTGAGTTGCTTAAGGGCAGGATGTGTGTTTTTCTCATCTTTGACCTCCCCACCCTACTGTCTTAGATACAGTGCCTGGCACATAATAGGTCCACCATTTGTGGCATGGTGGAAGAATGTTCTTAAAGGTACTGTTGAAAAGTGTAGGAAGAGAGAAGGGGGAAAAAATGGCCATTCATGAAGCCTCGCCCCTGTGCCGGCTGCATTACAGGTACCATCTCGAACCAATCAATGATCCCTTGAGGTGGTTATTGTCCCCATTTTACAGGCAAGGAAACAGCTCAGAGAGGAGAATGTGCCCAAGGTGACACAGCTGGTAATGATCAGATGCAGATCCAAACCCTGGGCCTGTCCGATGGAGATATGGAAGAGGACGCAGGCATCCCGCAGTAGGAAACCCAGTCTGCTAAGGCCTCCCCGCCTGTTGTGACCAAGAGCTCTGGCTGAAGCCTCTGACTCCTCGCTTGCCTGGAGCTCTGCTTACTGGGAAGAGTGGTCCCTGCCACCAGCCCTCAGCCTCCTAGAACCCCCAACTCAGGCTCTGGTGTCCCTGCTGCCTAATCTGAAGCCACTCAGTGCCTGGGATTTGGGGCAACCGCGGGGGGACTCAGCAGCCACTTGGCCCATCCTAAGGGGCTGGCAAAGGGTGACTTCACCCCCCACACGCGGGCAGTTAGGACAGAACCAGCTTCTGTTGCACAATTCTTACAAACAGATCTCCACTGTCAGGACCGGGAAGGCCCGTGACAGTGCATCATCTCGGTCAGCTCCCTCATTTGGGAGATGAGGACCCAGAGAGGTTAGGCAACCTGTCCAAAGTCACACAGTGTCCAGAACATTCTAAACCTAGTCAGTGTTGTGTGAACTCTGTGTGCAAACCCTTTAGTGTTTATCTCTGGAGGGCGGGGTTACTTTCATTTTCTTCCTTATAACTCTGTATCACTTGAGTTTTTCAACACAAGTGTGGAACTTTTGCAATCAGGGGAAAAAGCTAAAAATATTAAAAGGCAAACCATGTTGGATAAACCATATTTATCATATTTAGGGTAACTTGTTCAAAGCAAGTTACGGAATTAGGCTGACTGGGTTAGAATTCCAACTTAACCACTCACTAGCTGTGTGTCCTTGGACAAGTTACTTCACCTGTGTGAGACCCAGTTGCCTCGTGTAAAATGAAGATAATAATAGCATCTATCACCGGTTTGCAAGGCAGAAATAGAGACACAGATGTAGAGAACAAACGTATGGACACCAAGGGGGGAAGCGGGGGTGGGAGGGATGACTTGGGAGATTGGGATTGATGTATATACACTAATATGTATATACACTTAATACGTATAAAATAGGTAACTAATAAGGAAAAAATATCAAATTGTACACTTTAAATACATGCAGTTTATTGTATGTCAGTTATATCTCAATAAAACTCTTTTTTAAATAAAAATAATAATAACATCTATCTTGTAGGGCTATTGTGAAGATCATATGAGACAGGTCAGTAAACTACAGTCCATGAGCCAGATCTAGCCTACTCCCTCTTTTTGTACAATTCACAAGCTAAGAATGGTTTTTATATTTTAAATGGTTGGGAGGAAAATCGAACAAGAATATTTTTGTGACACGTGAAAGTTATGTGAAATTCAAATTTCAGTGTCCATAAATAAAGTTTTATTAAAACTCAGCCATACACATTGGTACCATCCGCTGTGGCTGCTTTCACATTACAATGGAAGGTGAGTAGCTATGACACTGTCTGGTTCACAAGCCTAAAAGATTTATCTCTTGTCCCTTTACGGATCAGTTAGCCAACCCCTGGTATGAGATCATGGATGAAAGCACTTTAGAACAATGCCTGGCGTAGGATAAGTATGTAGTGAATTTTGCTATCATTAATATATGGATATTTATAAAATCTTCTTTCCCTAGGATGTGTTCAAAAGCAGTAACTGCTTTTATATTTCATTGAGCCTGAGGCACGTTTTTCATATTTTAACCTTCCTCGAAGTGGAATATGGTCTACAGCAGGCATAGCAAAGTTAATTGGCATAGTTAATTGCCAGCATTTCTCTTTCTTAATGGTGTATACATTAAAAGGGGGGGGGGGGCGGTCTCAGAATAGCTGACCTCTTAGATCCAGTAGAATACAGTAAAGTAAACACGTTTAAGCTGGACAGGAATTAAAGCACTACAACATACATTCTAGCAGGGGGCAGACTTGTCAGTAGACAAGTACAACACAGGTGCTAAGTGCCAGGGCAGAAATGGGAAAGGCCAGAAAAGGGGCCCTCTTCCAACTAGGAGAGAGTTATGAGGGAAAGATGCCCTGGGGGCGGGCGGGGGGGGGGGGGGGCCGGGGATGTTTCCCTGGAGACGAAGACTGTTGTAGAATAGAAATGTCTGGATAAAATACCTCTGAGAGGTGGGTCTTGGTTATCTACCACTTTGCCCCGAGAATCTCGCTTTTCTGCCTCATAAAATGGGGGCAGCAATAACCCCAAGAGACCAACTCTCAGATTCGCTGTGGGACCAGATGAAGCCCCAGCTGCCTGTGCAAACAGGCCCCGTGGCCGACCATTGCTGTTTCTCCCACTAGCTTGGGAGCAGGGACACGATTTCTTGCCTTTCTTGGTCCACAGCACAAACCTCAAAGCGGGTTTGTTGGGTAAACACTTGAGGATGAGCCCAGGAGCCCAGGAGAGGGACCAGGAAGTAGCAGGGCCTCCATGACTCAGACAGGCCTATCCCTGAACTAAGGGCACCGCCTGCCAACATGGCCCCAAGCCCTGCCCCAGCCACCAGGGGAACTGACGCCGCAGTGAGAAGTGACAAATCTCTGTTGCTGATTTTTTTTAGACAGAGTATGAATTGAGATGTAATTTCCTTTTCATGATTGGAAAACACTAATTAATGTTGAAGGGAGCAAATGAGGTCATAGTTTGCCTATTCCAAACGCTCCCCTAAAGGAAAGAGAAGAAAACATTACCAGTGGTGTGTTCAGAATCCTGGTTGAAGACTCAGAAATTGTGCCTACCAATTTTGCCTTTGTGGGTAAGTTATTTTGGGGACAGTTTTTATTACTAATTGTCAATCTCTACTGAGCGCTTACTGTGAGCCTAGCCCTTTGCCAAGTGCTTTATATACATCTCCTCCTAGATTGTGACACTAGTCCTGTAAGGCAGGTACCATTAACCACCCACACATAAGACGTGAGGGAACCGAGGCCCAGAGAAGTGAACTAACGTGTCCAAAGTCACACACACAAGGAAGCAGCGCAGCTGGGAGCCTGGCGTTCCCCCTCTCTCTGGCTTCTAAGTCCTTTGTCCTTATCTCTCCACAGCACACAGAGGGCGTATCATGACGGTGGCTTGTTGCATCATTTCACTGACTATTTCACGGAATGATGACTTTTAGGGGGCTGCTTCTAGATGCCAAAGGAAGGGGGCAAGGAAATAGGCCTCAAACTCGGGCTTCCTACCTGGCCCTCCCTGACTCACTGAGCCACACTGCACAAATGATTCCTTCACAGGCCTCAATCTCAGTGGGTCTGGCCACCCATTGAGAGTGGAGTCACACCTCCAGCTTTCCAACGCATTCATTGGTTCCCTCATCCAACTTCAGGCAGGCAAGGAACAGGCCTGGCTGGCCTTGCTTGGGGTCAGGAAAGCACACAGATGCTTCTTGATGTCCTGAAATCATGGCTGAGCAGCTCACGTCTAGCCTAAGAGATCCTCCGAGGGGCCTGAAGTTGATTACTAGAGCTGTTGAAACAGTACCACAAGCTGAGTGACTTAAAACAACAGAAATTCATTGTCTCACAGTTCTGGAAGCCAGAAGTCCAAGACCAAGGTACTGGCAAGGTTACTTCCTTTAGAGGGCTGTGTGGGAGCATCTGTTCCAGGCTTCTCTCTCAGCTGCTGGTGACTGGCTGGCAATCTTTGATGTTCCTTGGCTTGTAGAGACATCACTCCAATCTCTGCTTCATCTTCATCCGTCATATTGGATTAGGTCCCACCCTAATGACCTCATTTTAACTTGATTACCTCTGTAAAGGCCCTATTTCCAAATAAGGTCACATTCTGAGGTACCTGGGGGTTAGGACTTAAGCATATATTTTGGGGGGGACATAATTCAACCCAAAACAGGGCCCCAAAGATAGCCCCCTAATAATAACATGTTCAGTACCATAAAGATGTCTGTTTGGCCCAGCTAAACATATCCACTTAACATGATCCTCGTGAAAGTACTGAGGATGGATTGGGTTTTTTTTTTTTTCCTGGAGTTAAACAAGTTGATTCCGAAGTTGATATGAAATAATAATCAAGAAAGGCCAGAAAAACTGAAAAAGAAGGGCAGTAGGGTGGGGCTACGTCCTACCAGATATTAAAATATATCATAAAGCCCCAACAATCAAAATGATATTGTTTGGAGTGTGAATAGCTAGACAGACCAACTGAACGGAATAGAAAGTCCAGAAATTTGTCCAAGTACATATGGACATTTGGTGTATGATGAAAGTGGCATCTCGAATCACTGGGATGTGATGGACTTTCTAATAAATGATCTTGGGACAACTGGACAACCATTTGGAAAAAAAAGGTGAAAGTGAACCTGTACTTCACACCAAACACCTGAATAAATACCCAGTGGACCAGAAATTCAGATTTTTTAAGTGAAACCTTAAAACTTGTAGAAGAAAACATGAGGGGATTCCTTTTTAACCCAGGAGTGAGAAAAGGCTTTCAATTTAGGACTCAAATCCAGAAACAATAAAAGAAAAACTTGATAAATGCAACTACATAAAAATTAACGCTAAATTTAAAAAAAGCTTTTCATGGCCCCCCCCCAAAAAAAAACTTCGCAGGTAAAATTTTTTTTTACAAAAGACAAATGGGAGGCAATAGTTAACATAGAGACAAAGGCTAATTTCACCAATATTTAAGGAGTATTTAAAAATAGAGATATGAAAAAACTAAAAAATATGATTATAAAATGCACAAAAGCCACAAGCAGAGAGTTCCAGAACAAGAGATGTAGAAGGAACCTGAGCATGTGAGAAGATGCTCATTTGTAATCATAATAAGAGACAGGAAAATTCTAATTACACTGAGAGACTCTCATCCTTCAGGTTGGCAAAAATCCAAAAATTTGACGGTACCCTTTGCTTAGAAGTAAAATTTGAACATGAATTGGACACTAGGTGTTGTTATGGAAGCGCTCATTTTGGTGGTTGCTTAGGAGAATGTGTCCTTCTTAAGAGATGCATGCTGAAGTCCTTGGCGGTAAAACGTCACGATGTTAGTTTAGCAACTGCCTTGAAATGTTCAGAAGAAAATAAACACACCAGTAAATAAATTAAACATGGCACAACACAAACAATTGTTGAGTCTCTGTGGTGGGTATCAGGGTGTCCGTGGATGGCATTCGTCTTTCAACCTCTCTGCATGCCCGCAATTTTTCATAATGAAATATGGGGTCCAGTCACATGGCCTCAGAGTGAACTCTGGGTGAAGTGGAAGCTGTCAGCAAAAGCAGCTAGCTCGAATGAGACAAGAATAATGGTTAACATGATCCAGCACTTACTGCGGGCACCGGGCACTATTTCAACAGCCAACTCATTAATCTTTACTGTCCCCATTTACAGATGAGGAAACTGAGGCATCAGCAATCTGCCAAATCCACTGAGATTTGTACTCTCCCAGCTCTGCCGATTGATTTTAATCTGAGTCAGTCCCGGAGAATTGCTAACAGGCTTTGAAGAAACAGCCTTAAATGGAACTGTTATTAAATTGGACTAAGTTCTTTTACTCAAGTAAAAGTGTTCAGTCGAAGGGTTAGCAGGGATCTTTCTGATGCATCTTACAAATAGCCATTTATAAGGGCTAATGTTCTGTTCTCTAGTTTAGACTGAATCATTTCAGACTCACTTAAGGAGAAAGAATGAGAAGATTATGATACAGCAATTGTGCATTCAATCTAATGATTCACCTAGCAACTTGTCAATGGAAAGTTAGGGTATTCTTTAAATCAAGGTGTGTTAATAAAAGAGAACTTACAATTGAAGCTAAAACAAATGACTTTCAAAGTGCATTTAATGGTGTAGAGTGCTTGCATCCATTAAAAATTAAAATGGTTCATGATTTAAAGGAAAATAGTGCAGCCCCACTCCAGTGCATGGGTTCAAATCCCAGCTCTGCCAGTAACCTCAAAGGATGGATGCCGAGGGCAAGTCACACATCCTCTCTTGACCCCAGTATCCTCATCCCCCATTGGAGATGACTAGCTCCCTCCTCCAAAGCTCTCGGGAGGGTTAAGTGATTTGGATGCGCTATCTGGAGGGACATGCGCAATTTGAGACGCTCCCCGTCCTGCTCTGGCAGAGCCACCTTGAGAGCCTGTGCCGATGGCTTGGTCCATGGTGGCTCCACCTCCCGTGAGACTTTAACTCCTTTTTACGGAGCGGCTGCTCTGTGCCAGGCCTGTGCAGGACGCTGGGGACGAGGAGGTGAGCAACACATCGTCCCAGCCTGGGAGAGAGAGGAACACATGAATCATCTCGCCACTCAAAGAGACTAGAACAAGGGCAGGGACTTCCCTGGCGGTGCAGTGGTTAAGACTACCTGCTTCCAGTACAGGAGGCGTGGGTTTGATCCCTGGTCGGGTAGCTAAGATCCCACATGCTGGCACAGTGCGGCCAAAAAAAAAACAAAACAAAACAAAACAGAAACAAAACCAAAAAACAAAGGCAGAGGGTGGCACCCAGCACAGGTGTGGGACATCGGAGGGGTTCGTGGGGAATGAACAGTGCTTTTTAAAGGACATTATCTTCTTGGGGTGCACAGCAATGGGAATATACTTAATGCCTCTGAACTCTACACTTAACCAGTGGTTAAGATGGTAAATTTTATGTGTGTTTCACTCAAAAAAGTATGTATATTGTATATGAATATATAATAAATATTTTAATAGATAATATCTTCTTGGAGCCCGCAGCCCGGAGGAGGTATTCTTACACTGGGTGCATAGATGAAGAATTGGAGACCCAGAGTTGGGGAGTAAACCCCCCACCCAGGGTCGGGGGGCTTCCTCAGGCCTATTTGATGGAGGTGGAAACCCACCCAGGGCTTGACTCTCCAGCCTCAAGTTCACTCTGCTGCAAAGACACAGAGCAGGACAGGGACCCAGGATTGCTTGACATCCAGTTGGGGGCCCTTTCCACCGCAGCCTCCACCCACCTACGCCTAGACTGGGCCCTGGGATCACTCTCACCTAACCGCAATCCTTCTTCTGGGACAAGCTCCAGATAAGGGAGGGGGTGGGGGTTTGGGGTGTAAAGAGATCCTGTTCCTTAACTCCATGCAAGTAGGGAATGTATTTTCCTGGTTGCCAGGCAGAGTGGAGTCTCCAAAGGCAGGATCACCTCTAGCAGGTTGGTGGCTGGGGGAGTCACCAGGCACCCACCTCTATCCTTCCCATCTCCTGAGTGCCAGCATTTTCTGTTCAGGTGAAATCAAGTGCAAACAAGCTTCAGGTAGATTCCTTGTCTAGGTTGGGCCTTGTCTGGGTGTGGCTGGGGTATTCAGGCAGGCACGGGTATATATGAGCCTCCCTGGGTACCCCTACCCTACATGCCTCCTGAACGTCTTCCCATCTGCATAGAGACCCTTCCCCTCCCAGCCAAGAAGGGTGGGGCAGGGTCTGAGTGCCCCAGAGAACGCCCCTTCTGCACCCTCCCTCATCCAACACTGGCTAAGTACCAGCTCAGACCCTCTTTCCAGGCACATTATTTGTTCTTGGAACTCTTGGGACCATCTTGAGAGGGGAGAGGTATGAAAATGAGATGGTTAGTGCTATGGAGAAATACAAAGCAATGTAAAGGGTTAGGGGTGTATGGGAAGACATTCTGGAAGCTTTTTGAAACATTGAAAATGTTGAAGTATGTGGGCCGAGCGATGGGATTCAGAATGTCCTGCTTGAGCAGTGGAGGAGCTGAGGGTGCAGGGCTTGGAGACTAATATCACCCTGTTTGGTCCTGAGGGATGGCTGGTTAGCCAAAGACGGGTAAGTTTCCTCAGAGGAGGAGCAACCTAAGACAGGCACAGCCGCAGAGGGGCCAACAGGGGTGGTGCATAGAGCCTTCCTTATATCACCGTGTTTGGCCCTGGAGGATGACTGGTTAGCCAGAGACGGGTAAGATTCCTCAAGGGAGGAACAACCTAAGACAGGCACAGTCGCAGAGGGGCCAACACGGGTGGGGCACAGACCCTTAATCCTTTTGAGAGAGGTCTCCTGCCCCCAGGGCTGCTTTGCTCTCCACGCCCAGCTCAAATCAGGACCCAGGAGGCAAACAAAGATCATTGCCCCCAGTCATGTGAGGCCTTTGATTGTTTATGGGATTAACCTGGGAGTGTTAGACCCTTAGGCTATGCCGAGAACTCAATAAAAGCAACGTGGGATCAATCAGCAAGGCTCTTGATCCTAGAGGTCTTGAGTCCCCCGGTCCCATCTTTCTCTTCAGTCTGTGTCTGTGTCTTCTTCAAGCTTGCGGCACCCGTCACTCACCTCGAGTCACCAGAGCTGGTCTCGGCAGGGGTGTAGGGCGTGAGGAGGGATTCGATTTAAGTAGGGCGTTCCAAGAAGGCCTCGGCAAGAAGTTGACATTTGAGTAAAGACCTAAGGAGGTGAGGGAGTGAGCCATGGAGCATCTGGGGGAAGAGCAACTCAGGCAGACACCCCTAAACAGGAACAAGCCTCACCGGAACAAGAGACAGGCAAGAGGCACCCAGACTGGAAAGGAAGAAGTACACTGTTTTCATTCTCAGATGACATGATCCTGTATGTAGAAAATCCTAAAGAATGTAAAAGAACATACCAGGAGAACTAATAAACAAGCATAAGGTCACAGGATGTAAGATCAATATAAGAAGTCAATTTTATTTCTACATAGCAAGCAGTAAACAAACCGAAAATGAAATTAAGAATATAACTCCATTCCTAACAGTATCAAATAGAATAAAATACTTGGGAATAAATTTAACAAAAGAAATACAAGACTTACACACTATTACAAAACATCACTGAGGGAAATTAAACTTTGAATAAATGGAGAGACATTCCATGTTCTTGGACTGGAAGACAATGTTAAGATAGCAATACTCCCCAAACTGATCTATAGATTCAACATAATCCCTATCAAAATTTCAGTAGTCTTTTTTTCCAGAAATTGGCAAACTGCCCCTAAAATTTATATCGTAATGAAAAACACCTAGAATAGCCAAAACATTCTTGGAAAAGAAGAACAAAGTTGTAGGACCTTCAGTTCTTGATTTCAAGACTCACTATAAAGCTACAGTTGTCAAGACAGAGTGGGACTGGCATAGGATCAATAGGACAGAATTAAGGGTCTAGAAATAAACCCTTACATTTACAGTCAATAGATTTTTGACAACAATGCCAAGGCAGTTTATTGGAGGAAAGGATAGTCTGTTTAACATGTAGTGCTATCCCTCTGCTTGCAAAAGGAAGAACTTAGACCCTTACCTCACACCATATACAAAAATTAACTCAAAATGGATCATTGACTTACATGTAAGAGCTAAAACTATACAACTCTTAAAAGAATACATAGGGGAAAAAATCTTCAAAACTTTCTGTCAGGCAAAGTTTTCTTAGCATGGTTTATAAAATACGAAATCAAAGTGAAATTCATCAAGATTCAAAATTTTTGTGCTTAAGAGCCATCATTAAGAAAATGAAAATGTAAACAATAGACTTGGACAGAATTGCAAAACCAAATCTCATAAAGGACCTGTATCCAGTATTTACAAAGAACTTCTACAGCTCATTAGCAACACAAACAACCCGATGAAAAGGTGAGCAAACAATGTGAACAGACATTTCTCCAAAGAAGATATACCGATAGCTAAGAAGCACAAGAACAGATGCTCGACATTATTAGTCATTAAGGAAGTGCAAATGTCAAATGAGATCTGTATCACACCCGCTAGAATGATTATGATCAAAATGACATATAATAACAAATGTTAGCTAAGATGTGGAGAAACAGAACCCTCATACATTGCAGGTGGGAACATAAGATGGTGCAGCATCTCTGGAAAATAGTTTGGTGGTTCCTCAAAAAGTTAAACATAAACTTACCATATGACCCAGCAATTCCACTCCTAGGTATCCACCTTAGAGAAACAAAAACATATGTCCATGCAAAGATGTGTGAGTCAGTGTTCATAGCAGTGTTATTCATAATAGCCAAAACCTGGAAACAACCTAAGTGTCCATCAACTGATTAATGAAATGAATAGGAGAGATGCGGTCCATCGGTACACCAGAACTGATCCAGGCACAAACAGATGGCAGGTGCTGCCACGTGGATGCACCTCAAAGGTGTTATGGTAAGTGGAAGAAGCCAGACACAAGGGACTAAACAGTGTATGTTTCCACCGTATAGAAAATGTCCAGAAAAGGCAAACTGATAGAGACAGTGAGTAGATTTGTGCTTGTGTAGGGCTGAGTGAGAACAGGGATTACCTGTAAATTTGGGCATGAGAAAGGGATCTGATAGGAGGACTATTCGAATGTCCCCAAATTGATTTATGGTGATGATTGCACCACTTGGTAAAATTACCAAAAAAGCACTGAGTTTTATACTTAAATGTTATGACATTTAAAATATACCTCAATAAAGCTAATTTTTAAAAAAAAGAGCTTCAGTTCAAGGTTCAGGTTGAGATTGAGTTTACACCTGGCCCAGGAGCCCTTCCTGGTTGTGATAGGCTGGGATAGATGCCGCCCTTTGGCCGTAGAGCGCTGTTGGTCATAGTTCCATAGCAGAGCCCCAGTGGAGTATGAGTATTGGTTTACATATTGGACTCTTTACTGCGGTGTAAGCTTTTTGAGGACAAATACCTACTGTTTATTCTCAGGATCCTAGAACAAAGTCCAGCTCATATGAGACTCAACACAGGCTTGCTAAAGGAATGAAGAAGTGGGATTGGAGGAATTCCCTGGCAGTCCAGTGGTTTGCAGTTGACACTTTAACTACCGTGGCCCAGGTTCAATCCCTGGTCATGGAACTAAGATCCCGCAAGCCTCATGGCATGGCCAAAAACAGTGATTGGAAAGGCAGAGCCAAGCAGAAAGAGAATGTGATCCCATTAGTGAGGTCTTTCATGGAGACCTCCATGAGTGTGAGAATAATGACAAAGAAAGGGATAGCATGACCGAAGTACGATGTATTTCATACCCTGCGATTTTATCCTGTCAGTAGGAGAATGCTGGGCCAAAGGAAGAAAAGCCCACGTGTGTGCGAATGAAGTGAGGAAACAATTTATTCTTTCTTTTAAAAAGTTGGCAGAAGATAGAAAGAGGAGAGAAGAGACAGATCAATGAAAACCTTGGTTGGGGAGGCTGATATATCTGGATGATAAAATACGAAGAAAGGAAGGGAAGGGAAGGGAAGGAGGGGGGGGGGGAGAGAGATGGGGGGAAGGAAGCAGAGTGGCCAGACCCTGCAGGGCTTCATGGGCACTGAGTGGGGCAGGACCGCAGAGGCTGCAGGCAGAGCAGTGACTGGGAGGGCGTGTGTCACAGGGTAAGAATAGGACTCACTTCACTTGGGAGTGTGAGGATGAGATGAGCTCACAGTGCAAAGTCGCAGCACATAGTAAACACCAAATGCGCTAGTTAGAATCAGGATCACCGTTTCATCCCCAGAGAGGTGAAGCACGTGCTTACTAAGGTCACAGTTGCCCGTCAGGCTAAGCAAGCGTCTGCCCTTCAAGGGAAGCCCCGGGGCTGGAGGTCAGCTGCTGGAGGGCAGGGGTGCCGGGCAGTGAAAAACAGACAGAGCACAGAGTGGCCGTGACCATGCCACCCACCACCTCAACTTCCTTGGCCTTGAGCCTCTGCTCCTCACCTGGGGATGGCAGAGTAGCAGTGACACCTCCTACGGGGGTCACTGAGGGGACAGAGTCGGGCAGAGCCCGTGAGGCCCAGGGCCCAGAGTCAGCATCTCACGAACAGTGCCACCTATTCAGGGTCCTTTCTTTGGCAGATATTTACTGACACGAACCACAGGCCACAGCAGCTGGGATGCTGGGGACACGAGGTGAGCAAGACGTACGTCTCTGGACCACGAGCGTGCGCACGCGCACATACACGCACAGACACAGAGACACACAGACATACACACACATACATACACACGCAGAGACCCAGGGACACAAATACAGACATACACACACAGATGCACACGTAGACACATCCCCACCCCCCCCAATTAGTAAGCTCCAACTGTCAAAACACCAAATTCCAGAATGGGGGTGAGTGTTTATAAAATTCTTTCTGTGGAAATGAACACAGTAGGGGACCTGTGGGCCTACTTGCTCAAGGATAAGCTGGGGAGGCTCTTCAAGGACAGACCGTCACTGGGTCCCTGCAAGTGGCATCTTCCAGTTCCTAATTGGCAGCTTTGACTAACAGGCAGGAAAACCTCCAACCCACCCAGGTCCTAGCCTTGGCAAACTAACCGCCTAAAGAGAAAGAGAGACATTATGACATTATGATAAAATAAAGGGATATTTCTCTGACCTAAAAAAAAATTTTTTTTTTCACTTTCCTGGACAGAAAGCAGCACTGTCAGCTTTAAAAGCAGAGAGTCGTGGCCACGTTAGCTCCCACCCTGCATACCTTGTGGCGGGCAGATTCCTCCTCCCAGCTGCTGGTGGGGAGCCCAGAGCAGGGTTCCCAGTCTTGGGTCCACACTGGACACCTCCCCCCCGCCCCCCCCCCCCCCCCCCCCCCGCCATATGCAAAACCCTGAGCCTGGGTCCTATCCCCAGGGCTTCCAATGTAATTTGCCTAGGGTGGGGCCTCGGCACTGGGACTTTACAAAATCTTCCCAAGGGTTCCAGTGTCTTTAATGTCCAGCATCTGTTGTTGAGGGAAAAAAGCAATTGGCACATAGTAGGTGCTCAATATATGTTCATTCAATGATGGATGTATATAGAGTGGCTTCTCTGCCTTTTTTTTTTTTCAAATACTGTGGGGGCGGGTGGGTGTCAGAGTGGGGGCAGGGCAGAGCTGGTGGGGCTCCGGCCACACACACACACACGGGGTGCTTCTGGGGCCTCCTGGGGGACCACTTTCACTTTTCAGAGTGTGTGCTTCTCAAGCAGTGGCATTTTCCACTCTGAGCACGTGTCACTTTTAATATTATTAATAAAGAAAAATAAAGAAGCCACACATTGAGCTTCTTTCGCTTCCCTTTTCTTTACCTATTCAGGGGACAGGAAACACCCATAAATAGTCAGTGGGAAAGAAAGGTCAAGGTGAGGGCTGAGTCAGTGAGCCGAAGCCAGCAGGGGCCGAGCTGCCTGGCTCAGGATTCCAAAATCCCATCAAAAGTCCCTGGGCCCTTTCCAGGCCGGCAGCCCAGACCCCACCGAGTGTCAGGGTAGCCCGGGAGCAGGGAGTTAGTGGAGCCAGCCCTGAGGACCGGGAAGGGGCCCGGGGCCTGGGCTTCTGAGCCAGCCGGCCCCCAGAAGTCCAGCATTTGCGGCTGCACTGGGTCACCGTCCTGGGGCCAAGTGACCCTGGTGACCTCACTCTGACACAGCCGCCTGGCCCTGCCTCTGGGCATTTCAGAGGAAACTCCAGACGGGGGTGCGGAGAGCCCACCGAGGGCTGCATTATCTAACGAAACTGCCACACAGCCGCCTCTCTGAGAGGGCCCCAGCAGGAACCCCCACGCCCCTGCAGCTGCTGGTGGTACCTGGGCGCCGGAAGCCACACAGGTCCCTGTGGCCCACAGAGCCGGGCTGTAGTCAGCCTCCCGCTCCCACTGTCCCAGGGACTCTGCCTGGCTGTCTGCCCCCTGCTAGACAGAGAGCAGAGGCCCCAGTCATGTCTGTGCCCTAAAGGAGACATCCCCCCGCCCCCGCCCCGAGACCTAAAGCACTGAGGAATCCCAGCCCCAGCCCCAAGAATGCTCAGGTCACGTCACCTGCTTCCCCACCTATAAGAACAGGAACTGACATCCCTGGGACACCTGCTCCAGGCCCGCTGCTTAGACAAATGAAAGAGTCACCTGCCTTCCAGGTGGCAGTGCTATTATTTGCCCCATTTACAAACTATAAACCTGGGGCTGAGTCATTGGGGCACACGAGCTGTGTCCCCCCAAAAGAGCCAGGCTAGAACTCAAGACCCCTAACCCCAAAGGGCAGGCCCCACAGTGCTCTCAGAGGACCTGAACAGGTGACAAGGACAGAGGGCTTCCTTCCCAGCCCTGGCCGCCTCGCTCCAGTCCCCGGCCTCAGGCATCTACCGGGAAGGCCAGGAGAAGGATCTGGAAGGATGTGGATCACAGCTGGCCTCGGCTTTGAAGACCGAGTGTGTGGGCTGCGCCAGGCCAGGCTGGAGGCCGGGTCCCTGGAGAGCCAGCCCCTGGGCCAGGAGCCAGGCTGACCTCTGGCCGTCAGGCCGGGGCAAGTGTGTCCCTTCCCGCCTCCCTCTTTCTTAGAAGTCCTCTCAGCCCTGCGCTTCCTGAAGTTTCTGCTGCAGTGCCAGCAGCCTGCCTAACCCCTCATCTCCCGGGCCTCCTTTCCAGAACCAAGAGGGGAAGGGTCACAGGACGCACATGCCACAGGCTTCCAGGGGAAGAGAACACGCATCTGGAACCCTCCAGGCCTCCACCTCGGCTTCACCTATTACTCGGTGGCCTTAGAGACTTGGCCCCTCAGTGCCTCGGTTTCTTCAGCTGTCAATGGGGTAGACAGTGGTAGGTGGTAGCAGCTTTGCAGCGCGCGCCTGCGGACGGAATAAGGACAGGCTTTGACAGGATACCGAGCCCCTTCTCTGGGCCAGTCACTGTCGTAACTGCTGGAGGTGAATGTGCATTTCCTAATGAATTCTCCCCAACAACCCCATGGGGCAGAAATTATTTTTTTTAATAACTTTTATTGAGATACAGTTAACAGACAATGAACTGCATATATTTAGAGTGTACAATTTGGTATCCCAATCTAATGGGGCAGAAATTAATATTTTCCTCATTTGGCAGCCACAGGACAGAAGCACAGGGAGTGAAGGTACTGATCACAAGGTACAAGGTAGAATAATGCCATGTGCAGCAACATGGATGGACCTAGAGATTATCTTACTAAGTGAAGTACGTCAGACGGAGAGACAAATATATGATATCGCTTATAGGTGGAATCTAAAAAAAAAGATACAAGTGAACTTATTTACGAAATAGAAACTGACTCACAGACTTCTAAAACAAACATATGGTTACCAAAAGGGAAAAACTGGGGGGAGGGATAAACGTTTACAGACAATCTACAAGGACCTACTGTCGAGCACAGGGGCCCTACTCAATATTCTGCAGTCACCTATGTGGGAAAAGAATCTGAAAAAGAAACCAACTTCGCTGTATACCTGAAACCAACACCACATTGTAAGTCAAATATACTCCAATATAAAATTAAAAAATGAAAAATTAAAAAAAAAAAAAACAAAAACCGAGGTCCATGGTAGAGGTGGAAGGAGTTGAGCCAAGGCAGAGAGGGCTTTCATTTTGCCTCCAGTGAGTAATAATACTTCCTCACAGGCTTCTCATGAGCGGTGACCCACACAAGGAGCAGACCTGGCCCGCTCCCTGTGCACACCTGGTAGGGTGCCTGGCACAGAGTGGGTACTCTGGATGAAAGAAGGCTCTGGATGAATAGTGCAGATGTTTGGAGAGGAAATAACCTGGACTCTGAAATGAGATACCCCCGTTTGCCAGCTCTGTCACTTCCCAGCTCTGTGACCTTACATAACTGCCCCTCCTTTCGGAACCGTGGTCTCTTCATCACAAAATGCAATAATAATTATAATACCATGAACAGTCTCTGTGAGGATTAGAGGCACGTAGAAAGGCCCCCTTCATCTGCAACTCCGTATGTACGACCTCTATTATTGTTTTGAATTAGTAATTCAAAATTTGGAATGATATTCATTTGAAATGAGAAAATGTCTGCAGAGACTTCAAAACACACCGCCCAGTGTCTCCAGCTGTGTTTTGATGCTGTTGATCTGCCTGAGGACACAGACAGAAGGGGACCTTTCCCAGGTCAGGATGGAGGCGTGAGGTTGTCAGCTGGAGGGAGGGACTCATGGGGACATTTGGTGTCACCCTACGAGCCCGCATGTGATGGGGCTGACAAAGGATCTGAGACACAGCCTGAGACCCAGGAGGGGCCAGACTGGGAACAGGCCACCCCCTGGACCCACATTCTAGAGCCCAAGCCTGACAGCAGCCAGGGCAGGGGTCTCAGGCAGGTCATGGCCCCACTGTCTCAGCCAGCTGAATGGGCCTTTCAAGACCACCCCAAGAAAATGGAGGCCCCAGTGAGGGGCAGGGAGCTGGGCAAGGTGACTACAGATCAGTAAACGCAGAGTCAAGACAGAATCCCTGACTCTTGACCCCAGCCACCCACATCCCTCGCCGGGCTGAGTGTTCCCATGGAAGCCGCCCTACCCACTTTCGGTGCCCAGCAGGGCGCAGACCAAGAGCAGGTTGATTTCTGCGCAGTCAAGGCCACGTGCCTGGTGATGGCCAGCCCCAAACCTGATCTTACTCGCACTCTCTCCTGCCCCTGACTCAGGTCCTGACGTGGGGTGGCACTCGGAAATACCTGCCAAGCAAATGGGACCCTGCTCGTGCCGGGCCCAGGCTAGGACCCCTCGAGCCTCCCAGGGCTACACACGAGTTGACCGTGAGATCTCAGAGGCGAAAACCATGTGAAGTTGTGAGAAGGGTGACACAGGTGTGAGTCACAGCGCATCAGGGCTGTGGGGTGAGTCACCTAGGTTCGAGTCCCCGCCACCATGCACCAGCAGGGAGACCTAGAACCTGCTTCGTAGCCTCTCGGTGCCTCGGTTTGCTGGGGTAAGAGAACACTCATCCCACAGAGGGTCCGTGAGATGCACACAATTGGCCCAGGGCCCGGCCCACAGTCGGCACTCACCAAGTCACGCCATTGTTATTGTCCAGAATAGCTGTCTCTGAGCCACACACTTGCACACGCGCACGGCTTCTGGATTGCTTCCAAAAGCAGGGCTGTCCCCTTCCTTGACTCGCTGGGACAGCGCTTTCTGAAAAGGCATCAGTGTTTCCCTGCTACTACCATCGAATCCCCCTAGTTCTTTCTGGATGACTCCAGCCACCCTGAAGCCCTTCCTTCCTGCCCTGGGCAGTCACACAGCGAGTCCTAGGGAGAAACCGAGGCCCACGCGTGTCCTCACTCTAAATGGCCCCAGCCTGCTGGGTGAATTGGGGTCCACCAAGAGCCCCGATCAGGGAAAATGAGCTTGCGGTGACCTCAGGCTGGGGGTTTCTCCCCCGTGGGCCTCTGCGTCCTCTGTGGTAAAATTAAGAGGTGATCTAAAATAAGACCGTGATCTCCCTCCGATGTCTCTTTGACAGCTAACGCTCGTGGTTCTATTTTTTGTCTTCTCTGCTAACAGCATCATCGGCCCCACAATAGCTAGCATTGATTGAACACCTGCCACATGCCAGAAACTAAATTCAGCAATGGATGTAACGGCAACCATCAGTTATTGAATGCTGTCATCCACCAGTCGTGAATGCTCTACCGATTATCTCACTTAATCCTCTCAGCAACCTGACCGTCCACACCAGAAGGTGAGCAAGTAGGTTCCACGTGATGAGATGTCCTCATTCAGCTGGGATCTGAACCCAAGAGCCAGGCTTGGAATCACTAGGTCATGCCCAAGTCCCTACGGCCCTGTGAGGTGGGAATTATTATCTCTGTTTTACTGATTTAAGAAAAAAAAAAAAAAAACCCACCTGTGGCCCAGAAAGGGGAAGTGAGTCAACCTATGTCACACTGTCTGAAATGATGGCCTCTGAGGATATCCTGCTTCTACCTCTACCTCCTTTTATCCCAATCATCTCAGCTGAGGCTTTAAAGAAACGTGCTTGATGGGGGGAAAAAAAAAAGATGTATTATACTTTTATTGTTTTTTTAAAGAACAATAAAATCAAGAGAAACTGGGGGGGAAAAGACGTGCTTTTATTTTTTTTTTAAAGAACAAAAAAATCAAGAAAACCTGAAAAGAAAAGAAAAAAGAAACATGCTTGGACTTTGTTACTGTCAGTCCCAGCTTAGAATTCCTGTCCTGTTACTCTGGGCGGGCCTGCAGCTGAGCTCCAGATAACCGATGGCCCAGCCTCTGGCAGGAGGCTGGACCTCCAGATAAGCAGAGCCCCAATGTGGAACAAAGACACGAGTCGCAGAAGAAGCTCCCATCCCATCCACTGCCTGTTTCCTCGCTGAAACTCGGGGAGGGGACTAATCCCACCAGGGCACGTGCTCCATGCTTCACGGTCATCATCTTCTTTGCGGCCCACGACGACTTTGTCAGCTCCATGTGACGATCTTCGGGGGTTTTTTTTGTTTTTTGTTTTTTAATTTTATTTATTTCTTTATTATTTTTGGGGGGGTACACCAAGTTCAATCATCTGTTTTTATACACATATCCCCGTATTCCCTCCCTTCCTTGACTCCCCCCCCACCCCGAGTCCCCCCCATCCTCCCCACCCCAGTCCTCCAAGGCATATTCCATCCTCGAGTTGGACTCCCTTTGTTATACAACAACTTCCCACTGACTATCTATCCTACAGTTGGTAGTATACATATGTCTGTGCTACCCTCTCGCCTCGTCTCAGCTTCCCCTTACGATCTTCGTTTTGTAGGAGATGGAGGTCAGATGGTTCATCTAAGCAGGGAACCAGTGACTAGGGTCCAGGCAAATGGTATCATCCAGGATACTTTTTAAAATGCCAGCAGATTGTGGAGAGTGGGCTGCTTTTGCATGTTGGAGGAGAGGGTTTGGAGGTGGAGGCTGCAGGCCCCCCTGCAGCCAGGCAGAAAAAGAGGTCGTGAACAGCCACGTGGCTGCAGCTTCAATGCTCCTTCCCTGAGATTTAGTCCCTTTCAGCGGCCGCCTTGGAACCCGTGGCAGTGTAGTTCCTCTTGTCAGGCCTCCCTTTATACACTCACCTTTTTGTCCCCAAGAGCCAAGAGAAGAGGAATTGGCTGTTTGATTTCTGAAGGCCCAGGCAAAGTGAAAACAGGAGCAGCCCTGAGAAGGGGCGGGTGACTCATTCCCTGACCAGGGGACAAGGCCAGCCAGAGCAGGGGGGACCTTGGGAAGACCTGGGCTTTTGTTCCCTTTGGGACCAAAATGAATCACTGATCCCACCAAGTCACCCTGGCCAGTCCCAAACTTTCCCAGGTAGAACCAGTGCAGGCATCAAAAATGAGTCAGGTGAGGCCCTATCAATGGGCACAAAGGCTACTCTTCACATTCAACCCAGCCCTTGAAAGGGGCCAGACAGGACTGGGTGCTCCTTGGAGCAAACTAGAGCCGAAAGAGGAAGGTTGGCCACAATGCCTCTGAGAAGACCGACGGCAAGGTGGTGACCACCTGCTACGTGCTGGCTGTTTGGACACCATGCAAGTTTGTTCCCCTGTCTGCTGACTCGGGCAGGGAGTCAGGAGCACTGACTGGATGTCCAGCAGCTGCCGGGCATCCTACAGGCTCACCTTCCTCCAGACCCTGCAGAATGTGATGCGCGTGCACGGATGAGGAAACCAAGGCACTGGCCAGGGTCACCCAGCCAGGAATGCACTCCAGAGCTGTCTGACTCTGGAGCCTTGCTTCTTTTGATCCTGTGTCTGTGGAGATCCCGTCTTCATCAGTGGGCAAAGAATGCCCGTTTCACATGTCGCCACCTGAGTTGGGCCAGGAGAGCCTAGGGAGCCCAAGACTTTTCTTAATGAAGCAGCCTCGGTTATTTCGGAGGAGGAGCCTGCCCCAAGGAGCAGCAGAAGCTCAGGCCTGTCCTCTGGGGCCCCAGCATTCCAGAGGCCAGATGTGTGAGCCTGACGTTATTCACCAAGTCGTGGCTGCGCTCCAGGCTGTGCACCGCTGGCTCGTGACCCCTGCTCCTCCACGCTCTCCTCCGCCCTTTCCTCAGCATCAAAGAGACTGAGTGGTGCTGGCAGCTGCTCTTCAGCATCTGGCAGAACATTCTGCCGCATAGCTGAGCGCCTCTCACTCCCCAGCCATCTCTGGGGATGGCCCGTGACTCATATTTCCATTTTCAATGTGGGGCCAGGGACCAGATCTTTCCATGACCACCAGGGCTGGCCATATGGCGTTGGGATTAAGGACATGAGCTGTGACGTCAGAGGGGCCTGAGTTCAAATCCTCCTTCTGCTGCTTGTGTGTGATTTCAGGCAACTAACTTACCCTCTCTGAGCCTGTTTCTCCATTTGTAAATGGAGATCATAGCTAACAACGCTGATATCATCTTCTTTTTTTAAAAAATTTATTTAGCTTATTTTTGGCTGCGTTGGGTCTTAGTTGTGGCACACGGGCTCTTCATGGCAGTGTGCAGGCGTCTCTCTAGTTGCGGCATGCAGGTTTTCTCTCTCTAGTTGTGGCGTGGGATCCAGAGCACGTGGGCTCTGTAGTTTGTGGCATTCAGGCTCTCTAGTTGAGTCGCGCTGGCTCAGTAGTTGTGGCGCAGAGGCTTTGTTGCCCCACGGCATGTTCCCCAACCAGGGATTGAACCCACGTCCCCTGCATTGGAAGGCGAATTCTTCACCATTGGACCACCAGGGAAGTCCTCTGATATCTTCTTTATAGAAAAAGTTTCTTCCCTTTTGCTTGCAACTCTGAAAAATGAACCATTCCCTTCTACCACTTTCTTTTTTATATGCTCACCATTCATAAGCCAAGGAGAGAGTAAGCTGATATTTGGTTTCTTAAAATGCAACAGTAATATTTATGTACCATTTACTGTGTGCTAGGGATCTATTATAAGGTTCTATCACTAACCCCATTTTATAGATAGGGAAACGAAGGCCCAAATAGGTAAAGTAACTTGCCTAAAGTCACACAGCCAATAAATGGCAGAGCTGAGATTCACGCAGAAACCTGGCTCTTAATCATTATGCTGAGAAAAGTAAAAAAAGATGAAACACATAAAGCACGTGGCATAGTGCTAGGTACATAGTGCATTCTGAATAAGTGTTTTCTGGTGGTATTATTACTACTATTGTTATTGCTCTGCCATCAACATGCCTGAGTCTCATTCTTGACCATGAAAAGAAGTAAGCGAGGGATCCCTGCCCTTCCAGCCAAATCCAAGAAGCTCTTGAGTTAAAGAGCGGCTCGTGTTCACTGCTTAGAGGCTGCTGCCTTGTTGAGATCTTTCCCGCCTGGTCCTCTTTGACCAGACAGAACCACTGCCCCTCCTGCCTGCGATTCCCAAGGCCCCACACTTTGCCTGCTCTCAGGGCGGTAGGGAGCTTGTCTCCCAGAAGGAGTCAAGGGAGGGTGGGCACCCAGAGGACCCCCACCTGGTGAGATGCTCACAGAGCCATCTCCAGCACTAGTCTATGAGTGAGTACAGGGCCTGGCGGATACTAGATACCCATGAAAGGTGGGTTGAGGGAGCTTAAACTGAACCCTTATTCTGTAAGATGTCGTTAGTTCACCCTCAGGAGGTGATGAGGAGGTCCTGAGCTACAGATAGAATTGTTTTAAAGTCCCTATAGAAGATTTTCAACTGGAAAATATGTCCACTGGAATCTTCCAAGTCCATGCCTTTCTCTTACTTCCTTCAATCAATGTGTATTGATTGTTTTCGCTGCTAGGCTCTTGATGTTGTAAGAACGCAAAAATTGTGTAAAGCTTGGAGCAGCTAACTGTATAGAAGGGACAGGAAGTCTCCCAGCCATTGGTCAACATCTAGGAACATCAGCTTTCCATTGCAGATATTTATTGCGTACAACGCAATAGGGAACAAACGTTTCATGGAGCTAACAGTCGGGGGCGGGGGGGGGGTGTTAATGACATCACAGTAAGAGCCAGGCACCCCACACACAAATAGCTACATTGCAAGACACCCCCTCTGCAGTCGGGCTGGGCTGGCTTAGCATCTCGGGGTCTTTACTTACTTCATGTGACCTTGAGCAAGAGGCTTACTAAGCTCCCTGGGGCTCAGTTTCACTACATTTAAATGGAAATAATAATTACTTTCTTCCTAGGGTGATCATGAGAATGATAGGAAACAACTCAGATAGCTGGCATATCATTGTTATTGTTATGTGAAGGGTGATGGCATTGTAATAAATGCCGGATGAATGGTGCCGAAAGGTGGAGAGGGGAATACCTCTTCCTGGAGAGGGGTGGGATGGAGGAGGAAGATTCTCAGGAGAAGGGGGTAACTGGTGCTGAGTCTTAAAGGAGGGGCTGGATTTCTATACAAGGAAGTGGCCAAGAGTGAATCAGTTCAAAAGTAGAAAAATGAATGATTCAGAAGGTCATTAAAATAAAACAACTAAAGAATCTAAACCAAATGACTTGGTTCCTTAAAAATAGGACATTGCATTGCCAAGCTAAGAAAGCATTCGTCAGGCGGGGGAGGAGGTTACTGGGAAATTTCACCCAGTTCAGCATTATTGAGAAGTTGCGGGTTCCTCGGCAGATATTGCACAATCCTTTGGGGTCAGGGTTACCCAAACTCTGGTCCAGGGACTGAGAGGGAAGTGCTGAGGACAGAATCGACATTAGAAAAAAAAAAAAGAAGCCACTTGTAAAGAGGAGCTGTCTTGATTCACAGACATAGGGAACAGACGTGTGGCCGCCAAGGGGGAGGGTGGGTGGGGGAGGGGTGGACTGGGAGTCTGGGGCTAGCAGATGCCAACTATCACATATAGAATGGATGGACAGCAAGGTCCTACTGTACAGCACAGGGAACTGCAGTCAGTGTCCTGGGGTAAACCATAATGGAAAAGAATATGAAAAATAATGTGTATATGTGTATAAATGAGTCACTTTGCTGTACAGCAGAAATCAACACACCATTGTAAATCAATTATACTTCAATTAAAAAAAAAAAAAGAGGCGCCCTCTCAAGAGAAAGTGGTTAAATGTATCGGAGGAGTCTGGGGTGGGTCCACAGGCCAGCAAATATCCGTTTCAGGAAACCGAGTCAGGGACGATGCATACCCAGGGGTCTGAGTCTGAGCCACAAGACAGACATATCTCGTTCCTTCTCCCCCAGTGTCCTGCAGTCCCTCCTCACTTACCCCCCACCCTCTCATACTACAGGGACACCCCAGCCTTCTCCATCCAGCTGGTGGAACTAGGCAGATGGGGCTCAAATCCCAGCTCTGCCACGTGCTGGCTGTGTGATCGTAGGCAGGTCACTTCATCTCTCTGTGCCCTCATCGTTTGTCTGTAAAAGGGGGATTGCAATATTCACTTCACGGGATTATGGTCAGGAGTTAATGAAACACATGCCTGGCACCTTTAGGTGCTCAGAAAATGTTAGTTTCAGCACCGTCTCCCCTTCTCTTCCTTCTTCTGACTTCCTCTTCCCCTACCTATTCTGATGATTTCTTGCTGGAGGTAACCATGGAGTCTACAGGAAAATAACTGAACGCTTCCTGTCTGGTACCCTACAAGTAAGATCACTGATTCCTTTATGCCATTCAACTTACACTTGTAAATACCTATCATGTAATGAGCATCGTGCCTGGAATACAGACCAAGGGATGAGGGGCGTACAAAAGATAGAGGTGGAATGCCAAGGAACGGAGAAGGGAGAAACCAACATTTCCAGTGCCCTGACTGTGTGCCAGGCCTGGGGGTGGACGTCCAGGATAAGGAGGTGAAAGTGGCAGCCTGGATCATCGGAGGGGCCGTGGCTCAGGGGGAGACAGACACACACCCCCAAATGATGACTGTGGGGACCCATGGGAGGCTGTGATTTTATTGTCTCAGGCAAGCTGGGAAAGCTTCCGGGAGGAGGTGACAAAAGAGTGCTGGGGGCTGAAGAATGAGTATTCACCAGGCAGATAGAGCCAGGAAGAGCATTGTAAACTGAGGAACAACCTGTGCGAAGGCCCAGCTGCATCAGAGGACAGAATGTTTGGAGAACAGTTGGGTGCCTCTTCAGAGGAAATGAAATAAAATATTTTCATTTAGCACAGAAGCTGGCACAGAGTAAGTGCTCCGTAAAAGCTGGCCATTAGTATTGACAGATGGTCCATGAACTTGACCTTCAGAGGTTAGCTAAGACTCCGACAGAGAGGCCAATCGCCTCCCAGGATGAGGGCAGTCTCAGGGTCAGAGGAGGGAGGGAAGTGAGCTTCAGAGAGACGCTGTGGTGTGAGGCACTTCCTGCTCCAGGGGGCCCGTGTATGTCCCTCCTCCTGGGGCTGCATGTTCTGTTCCCTTCCCCAAACGAGCCTCCTGATCCTGCCTGTGACTGAGGCTCAGCTAACGGGAAGGTGGACCACGCTGGGCCCCAGTCATCCGCTTGTCCTGATGAGCCAGACCCTGGGAATTCCTTGGGCCCTGGGGAGCATTTAGAGAAGTACCCCGAGAGTCATCTGCCCTGTGCGGTCACTGCCTGTCAGGCCTGCGCAGGGCAGGCAGGGAAATGGGCAGATTGCAGCACTGGGCCGTGGGAACTAAGCGCTGGGCCCCAGAGCTGGGTCTGTTACCAAAAGACGGTTAGGTAATCCGTTCTGACAAATGTGTACTGAGTGCCAACTGTGTGCCAGGTGCTGTTTCAGGCTCTGGGGACGCTTCGGAGACAGACTGCGTATCCCTGCTTCAGGGAGTTGATATTCTGGAGGAAAAATATGCACTCACGATGCATTTGTTGGGAGTTTACCAGATGCCAAGCCCGGTACCCCAGACTGCGCCAGGAGGATCTCATTTAATCTTCTTAATTGGTTCATGACACAAATCCTGTCTCACAATTGTTATCCCGCTTTACAGACGACATTCTCCCCCTTTAAAAACCCACCCACGGGACCTCCCTGGCGGTCCAGTGGCTAAGACTCTGCGCTTCCAAGGCAGGGGGCACCAGTTTGATCCCCGGTTCGATCCCACATGCTGCACGCCACAGCCAAAAACAAACAAGCAAACAAAACTACCCACAGGGACCCCCCCCCTTCCCCAGATCTGCCCATCATTGCCTTTCAAAATGGGTGAGCTAAGGTGAGGTGCAAACAATGACACCTAGCCTTGCTCTCAGCTCACGGTGACCTAATGGGGCAGGAATGAGGGGCCTGGCATCTCCTGATAACAGTCAGGCCCCGCCTGCCCAACTCACTCTCTTGAACTCTTAAGAGCTTTCAAATGCTTTCGGAGCCGAGTAATAACGCCCTTTTCCAACATTCTTCATCATCATTACTCTGGACTCAGGCATGTAATTGCTTCTCTGTTTCTCAATTCTTTCATGAATGGAGAATTTCTCTCATGATTGGATCGGGGCTAGAGCAGCCTCTGACCAGATGGTGCTGTAGGTGAGTCCCCCTGCCCCCACATTCCCTGTAATCACCACTCTGCCTTTCACTCTCTCGCCCTGTACCCACGTGTGAGCCCTGCTTGGGTCAGGAGCCCGAGGGAGTCAGAGGAAGAAGCACGCCTCTGGGAGAGGGGTGACAGATGGGAGCCAGAGAGAGGGTAGCCCAGGGGACTGGGGGAACCCAGGGGTCACGTCAACTGGCCAGGGTGAGAAAATGCGACCTGCAGAAGTGGGCACTTACAGCTTAGTCCAGAAGACCAGTAGAAGTCATCCAGGTTTAAGGTTCTCTGAACAGAGATGCATGACAGGATGTGGCCTTTGGGGGACCTGGATGTCACCAGGGGTGCACCATAGCATCTGGGGGAGAAAGGGGGCCAGGCAGCAAAAGGGCCAGCAAAGAGGCTAGAGTGGTTGGAAGGCAAACATGTAGAAATCAACTTCCATAACTGATTCATTCAACCAATATTTAGTGTACCCCTTATTGGCCAGGCCTTGTTCTGGGAATAATAGGGATTATAAAGCAGCACATAACAGATGTTAAAGTAACAGAGATTAAAAATGCACTCATAGGGACTTCCCTGGTGGTCCAGCGGTTAAGACTCCACGCTCCCATGACAGGGGGCCCAGGTTCCATCCCTGATCAGGGAGCTAGATCCTGCATGCCACAACAAAGACCCAGTGCAGCCAAATAAATAAATAAATTTTTTTTTTTAAATGCGTTCATGGAGCTGGCATTCTAGTGGGAGGAAAAGGGGGAGACAGTAAACAAATAAGCAAAAGGTACGACAGGTCACCTGGTGCTAAGCGTGGGGGCAAATAAAGCAGGGGAGGAGAAGGAAGGGTGCTTGGGGTGGAGAGGGGCTGAATTCTAAATATTCAATACAACATCCAGGGAGGGCCTCAGTGAAAATGTGACATTGGGGTGGAGACTCCAAGAAGATGGGGGGGGCGGGGGGCTGGTGCTGCTGATGTTGGGGGAGGGGCGTTCCAAGCCCAGTGAAGAGCGAGTACTCGGGCTGTGAGGTGGGGGCTCATCTGAAGAACAGGAGCCGCTGGTGAGTCTGGGGAAGCTGAGTGAGACAGGAGAGAGGGTGAGAGTGTGAAAGGAACTGTGCCTGTGAGCCCAGAGAAATGGGGGTGCTGGAGGGATGTGAGCAGCAGAAAGGGGTAAGCACCAGGGAGATGGGGGTGGGGTGGGACACTGCCGCAGGAATCCAGTAAATGCACCTAAAAGATGGACTGGGTGGATGGCAGGCCCTTCCAGGAGCAGAAGCTACATGTGCACGTGAGATGTCTCTCACCTTCGAGAATGTTCCTCCTAACACTGAGAGCCTTTAGATAAGACATGATAGAGGATCATGGGCTGGCATAGCTGTCCAGGAGAGAGTAGTGGATTAAAAAATCAGGTTGCAGAAGAATATAATCCATTTTGTGCAGGAAAAGTGAGTAGATGATAGATGATAAGTAAATAAAAAGATAGATGATAGATAGATGATGATGATGATAGATATAGATAGATAGATAGATGATAGATAGATATAGATAGATATAGATAGATAGATAGATAGATAGATAGATAGATAGATAGACAGACAGACAGATAGATAGATAGATAGATAGATAGATAGATAGATAGATAGATATAGATAGATGATAGATAGATAGATAGATGATAGGAAGGAAGGGAGGGAGGAAATGGCCAGAGAGGAAGAGGAAGGAAGGGAGGAGATTGCACAGCCCTGCTGCTCAGTGGGAACTGACCTTACAGCTACCCTGCTCCTGAGCTGAGGCCAGGCTCAGCATAGCCTGACCATCTCCCCTCAACAAACCCAATCCTGAAGTATTACCAAGGGTGTGGATTTTGTTTTTGATTTTCTTTATCATGAAATATACAAATAAAGAGTATGCACAATCTGGTCCACTGTATTGCCAGAAAGAGAAGTCTCAATAACAGATTTCATTGCTGCTTTAGAGATGGAGGAGGGCGTTACAGGGCACAGAGCTCGTGGAGGCTTCTGGAAACTCCATTTAAATACCCTGCTCCTTTCCCAAAGCCCCTCTCTCCACCTCATCCCCAGCTTTCCACTCTTAGCACCCTCTTTCCAAGTTCCTTGGCTTCCTTTCCCTTAGCATTTCCCTCTTGGCAAGACCAAAGCTGAGGGGTCTGAGCGCTCGATGACACAAACAGTGGGCCGATAGTCAAGCTGGGACAGTGTCCCCGGCATCTCACTTATACCCACAAGAAACTCTTTAGAGTGATTACATCTGGAGAGGGACCCAGAGGCTTGGATGCCATCTTCTACTTTTTTGAACAATTAATTTCTTCTCTAGGTGTACGTTAATTTTATGTTTAAAAAAATAATGATACGGCTACCCAGGCCTGTCCCTACCATTGCAGGGCCCAGACAAAGGGAGCAAAAAGTGGCCCCTGATCACTGCCTGCCCCTGCCCCTTCCCTTCCTGTCCCAGATCCAGGCTCCGGGCAGCTGTGTGGGGACCACCCAGCTCACGTTTGCACTGCCCACTCCCCACACTCAAAAACAGACCATTGGTCATCCCTCAGCACTCGGTCTACCCTTGTCAGGTAGAACCCAGACACAGGCCCATGTGGGCTCCAGGAGTGGACTTGGGAACATGGAGGCTGGAAATGCACAGGTCCTGGCTGCCCAGACATGACAGGAGGTATTCATACCACATCCACCCAATGGCAGGATTATCAGCATCTTCCTCTGACATTCTTCTGTATTGTTGGAACATATCACATCCAGCAGAACGTTGATGATCTCTACGTGGCCCCCCAGTTACTCAGCCACATTTGGAGGAGCCGACTCAACTGCACGATGGGGCACAGTGCGGGGCGGCGGTGGGGGCGCTGGCGCACCAGGCAGACCTATAGTGTATTTTGGGTTTTATCACTTCTTCATTGAGGGTCCTTGGGCAGGTCCCCTGAGCTCTCTGAGTTTCAGTTTCCGTCTCTGTAAAAAGTGAATAGGAATAACCATTTTTCAGGGTCGTGGGAAGGACTGAGTGGCCAGGCAAATGAGTGGCACATTTTAGAAATGTAATTATGACTATTTTTTTAAATGTCCATCGATGCCAGGAATATTTTGATGATCCTCCTGGGGTGGTTTCAGCAAGCTTATTTCTTGGTCATAATCACTTCCTCCATCACCCCTTACGTCATCCTCAGTCCTTACCTCGCTCACCCTCCCCGCCCTGCCTCTCCCACGAGGCCACGTCACCCCTCCTGGCCCTCAGGCTTAGCCCGCCACCCCCACCCCAGGACTCAGCCTCAGAAGAAAAGAGCCAAGAGGGCACACTTTCTCTTTTATTTCAGGCTGTTCTTTTGACCTTTTCCCTTTTCCTGACCCTTTTCAGACCTTCTTACTCACTTCTGCAGAAACCCTGTGAATGAGCTCAGATCAGCACGTTACCCTGCCCAGGGTCATTTGCAGGTTGCCCTGGATCAGCTGTGGCTTTGTCGCTCACTGGCTGGGCACAGGGGGAGCAGCTGGCCTGAGAGCCAGAGACTTGGATTCAAATTCTGTGTCTGTGCTTCCTAATTGTGGGGTCTCTGCTGAGTCATTTTCACCTCTCTGAGCCTCAGTGTGCTCGTGTACAAAGTGGAAGAATGATTCCTACCCAGCAGTTTTGTAGTGCGGGTGTGTCAGATACAGAGGAATAGGAGTTTGGTCGGTGACAGCAATTAGGTGCAGGTCAGATCGGGCAGGACCTTGAAAAGTAACCAGTGAACTTGGGCTCCATCCTGAGGGCAGTGGGGGAGCCGTGGGTGACGCTAAGCAGGCGGTGGCACGACCAGGCGGTGGAGCTAAGGTGGGGGAAGTCTTGCTCAGGTGACAAGATGGGGAGAGGTGGGGGAGGGGGGTGGGCAGCCATGACACCTGAACTCAGGCAGTGGCTGGGGAATGAGGAGGAAGAGCAGACGCAAGACCTAGCCTGGACCTGGCATCCTCCTGGGAGGAGGTGTCCTCGTTCTCCACTCTTGTCAACCAGAGAGAGGGTCTGAGAGCCCTCTGTCCAGCACTGGCCACCTGGATTTCATCCTGGACAGGGGACCAGAGGGGCAGGAGGAGGAAGAGCGTGAGAGGGAGATATGGGGAAACAGAAAATAGATACCCTGAATTTTTTTTTCTTTCCCAATTTTTCAAAGGCTGATTTCAGCTAGGACAGTTAATACCTAGCAAAAGGAAGGAAAATAAATTTTTATTGAGAAATAATTATAGCTAACGTTCAATGAGCTTTTGCTGTATGCCAGGCTCCATGCGAGGCATTTGACTCTATAATCTCATTTAATCATCACAATTAGCTCATGGAGGCGGTATCATCTTGAGCTCCCTTTCAGAGATGAGGAGCACTGGGGAAGAGAGGTGAAGGATGTGGTCTAAGGTGAGGGAGGGCAAGGATTGCGATTCAAGGTTGTCAGACCCCAAACCCCAAGTTCTTAGAGGAAAATGAAACATCTAATGAGACTAGTGCAAAATGAAAAGCAGAAATCTAAGCTATTCGATAATAGCAGGGTAGTCGCTCTTCCCTACAAATAGTGACCTTTAGAAAAAAGTTGTGTGATATGATGTAAGTGGAAGAAGCACATTATATATAGTGTGACTACAGGTACATTTTAGAAGTACAGGGACACGGTACACTATTCACAAAAGCAACCAAAAATATAAGGCACCTGGGATAGGTTGTCAAAGCCTTTTAAAGAAAGTTATAAAATTTTATTAAATGACATTAAAGAAAACCTAAATACACAGAGACACCTGCCATGTTCATGGGTAGGAAGGCAGTTCTCAAAGCGTCCTAACGCTATTCCCATCAAAAGCCCAGCTCAGGTTTTCATGTCACTTGGCAAGCTGAATCTTCAATTTATATAGAAGAGCAAAGGGCCTGGAAAGACTAAGTCTCAAAGCAGAATTCTGGGCAGGGACTTAACCTGGCAGATATCAAGTTTTAAATAAAGCCATCACAATTTCAACAACATGAAACTGGTACAGGGACTGACAAATAGATCAGCGGGACAGATGAGAGGCCCCAGTAAAGGGATCCACACGTATTAGAAAACCCAATTTTGTTATTTTATTATTGGGTTTTTTTTTTTTTCTTTTTTAGAAAATTTGGATGGAAGATGCCCTGAAGACCAAAGAGGAAATACACATCAATTCCACAAATAAAGCTGGGGAAGTTGGCTGTCCAGATGGGGAAAACAATAGCCCTTAGCACATAAAAAATCCATTCCAGGTGGGTCAGGGCCTTAAATGTGAAAAGAAAACCTGAAAGTTCTTAAAAGAATTAATCAGCTGTGAACAATAAGAAAATCCTGCCATCTGTGACGTGGATGGACTTTGAGGGGATTATGCTAAGTGAAACAAGTCAGACAGAGAAAGATAAATACTGTATGGTCTCATGTGTGGAATCTGTTGACAGTGGTGGAGGGGGTGGGGAAAATGGGGAAATGTTGGTCAAAGGATACAAACTTTCAGTTACAGATTAACAAATTCTGAGGATCCAATGTACAACATGGTGACTATACTTACGATACTGTATTTTATACTTGAAATTTGCTGAGAGTAGATCTTAAATGTTCTCATCACACACACACACACACACACACACACAAATGGTAACTACGTGAGGTGATGAATGTGTTAACTAACAATATTGCGGTGATCATTTCACAATATGTACGTATATTAAATCATCACGCTGTACACCCTAAACTTACACAATGTTATTTGTCAATTATGTCTCAATATAGCTGGGAAAAAAATCTTAGAAGAAAATTAGAATATCTTTATGATCTCAGGTAGAGACAGATTTTGTAAGCAAAAGGCAGAAAGTACAATCACAAAGAAAAAGATGTGAAAAAAAAACATTTGAGGGACTCCCTGGAGGTCCAGTGGGTAAGACTCTGTACTCCCAACGCAGGGGGCCCGGCTTCGCTCCCTGGTCGGGGAACTAGATCCCGTATGCATGCCACAGCTCAGAGGCCACATGCCGCAACCAAGATCCCCTGTGCCACAACTAAGAACTGGTGCAGTCAAAAAATCAAAAATAAATATTAAAAAAAAAGAAAGAAAGGAGAACATTTGACTAAATTAAAATAATTTTCTATTCATCAAAAGACATCAAAAGAGATGAGATATGCCAAAAATGTGGACATTTGTAATGTACACTCCATAAATGATTAGTATCCAGAATAGATAAGTCCTACCAATTCATAAAACTAAGGCAAACAATTTAGTAGGAAAACAGACAAAAGACTTAAACAGATATTTTACATAAGAGGAAATAAATATGACCGAGAAACACATGACAAGATGCTTAATATTGTTATTACTCATGAAAATCTAAAATAAAACCACATTGAAATATCATTTTACACCCACCAAATGGGTGAAAATTGTAAGTTTGACAGTAGTAAGTGTTAGGATGTGCAACTAGAACAATCATCTATTCTTGATGGCAATGTACACTGATACTGCCACACTGGAAAATAACACACACACACACATCTCCTGACCCAGCAATTCAATTATTAATTGTGTAACTAGAAAAACTCTTGCACATGTGCACCAGGGTATGTATGTACTAGAATGGTCATGGCTGTTTTGTTTCTTAAAAATCCTGGAACCACTTCGCACGCACGTTAGGATGGCTATTACTAAAAAGAAGAAGGAGGAGAAGAAGGAGGAGGAGGAAGGTGGGGGGGAGGAGAAGAAGAAGAAGGAGAAGAAGAAGATGAAGATGAAGACGAAGATGAAGATGGAGAAGGAGAAGGAGGAGGAGGAGAAGAAGAAAAGAAGAAAAGGAAGGAAGGAAGGGAGGACGAAAAAAAGCAAGAAAGAGAGAAAGAAATAAGTGTTGACAAGCATGTGGAGAAATTGGAACCCTTGTGAGGTGCTGGTTGGAATGTACCATGTTGCAGCCAGTATGGAAAAAATAAGGCATTTTCTCCAAAATAAAAAGTAGAATTACTATATGATCCAGCAATTCCACTTCTGGATATATACCCCAAAGAATCAAAAGCAGGGACCCTAACAGATACGTGTACACCCGTGTTCATAGCAGCATTACTCACAGGAGCCAAAGGTCAAAACAAACCAAGTGTCCATCAACAAATGAATGGATAAACAAAATGTGGTATGTCCATACAATGGAACATTATTCAGCCTTAAAAAAGAATGAAATTCCAACACATGTTACCATATGTATGAATCTTCAGGACCTTATGCTAAGTGAAATGTCAGACATAAAAAGACAAAGACTTTATTATTCTACTTACACGAGGTACTTAGAGTAGTCAGACTGATAGAAAGCAAAACGGTGGCTGTCAAGGGTTGTGGGGAGGAGAGAATGGGGACTTACTGTTTAATTGCTACTGAGTTTCAGTTTGGGAAGATGCAGAAGGTGCTTCAGGTGGCTGGTGAGCATGGTTGCATAACAGTATAAATGCACTGAATGCCATTGAACTTAAAAATGGTGAAAATGGTACATTTTATGTTAATATATGTCACATCACAATAAAAAGGATATCTTTAATCATTGCGCTTAATAAAATGATTTAAAGATGAAAAAAATAATCTTGGAAATTATCCACGTGTCCATCAGCAGGAGACTGGATAAATAAATTGGAGTAGAATCTACACATACACTGTACCACTGTGGAGCGGTGAAAATGAAGACTGTACACGTGCACACATCAACGTGGGTAAATTTCTCAAAGATCACTAAAGGTCAAAAATATTACATTGTATGTGTACACAATACCGTGTATACACAATATACGCACAGTAAAACTGTAGACAAGAGCAAATGAATGACTCACAAAATACAAGATCGTGGCTACCTCTGAGTGGGCTGAGGGGAGGGACACACAGGAGCTTCTGAGGTATTTGTGACGTTCTATTTCTTAAGCTGGGTGATGGATACATGGGTATATTCACTCCATAATTCGTTAAATTACACATCGGTATTATATACACTTTAGGGGGTACGTATATAATTTTATTTTTACATATATAATTTTAAAAAGACCTATACATAGAGAAAAGACTAGAAGAACTCTAAATGTATCTCAGTAGTGAGGCTCTTTTACTTTCTATTTTTCTGTGTTTTTTTTTTTTTCTGTGTTTTTAAAATATTCTTTCACCCTTTTATAGTGAAAGGAGCACTAAATCATGTTAAGGAAAAAAGAAACGAGGAGAACTTTTCCCTCAAATTCATTCAGAGAAAAGGGAAGTGAGAGGAAATGCGTGAAACCTTTGGGGCTGTCCCCACCTCTAGTAGCAACAGATGACTTTGGAATTTTGAGGCAAAACGCTAATTAAGAGAGAATGAGTTTTAACTGTGATCTTGAGGAGGGGAACAGTTCCTCCCCAAAGTGAACTCCCCAGTCCCTCTTCTCAGGAAACCCCTGCCAGTTTCAAGAGTGGGCAGAGGGCTCTGATGCCCTTTTGAAACAAAGGACGTCACCAAGGAGATAAAGCCACGGGCCTCAACCAGCCCTTGGTGGGATTGATTTCAGATCCTCTGAAATCAGGGCACGCATCCCCGTTCAAGAGCCTTAAAGACCAGATGGAAGAGAAATATCACAGAGCTAAGAGAAATACTTGAGCTAGGAGATGGTTTGAGAAAATATGGTCCAACACAGTCGCCATACAACTGGATAGCATGATTGCCATTTGGGTAAATTTAATTCAAGAGATCTTGGGTTTCTCTCCCCAGTACTATCACCTTGTGCACCTCCTCTCTCACATCACTGAAACCCCAACACAAGATAACAAACTCAATCGTTCACTCTCTTGAGTGAAGAATCGTTCATTCGTGTACTCCACAAATGTGTGGGCAGGCTTGTTTGGGGCCTGGAGATTCAGGTGAATGAGCCAGCGACCCTCACTTCAAGGAGCTCACCCTCGTCAATGAAAAAAGATAGTCAATCTAAGAAAGAAATGGAAACTTTTACTGAAGCCAATTATAACCTGGGAGATAGTCTTTTGGAAAGTTCTAAGGACTGTTCTGCCCATTAGAGGTCAAAGCACGGTGAGATAAGTTTTTGAGACAAAGGTTGTATGTCAATGACTAATTATTGACAGTTACACAATTCAGATCTATGCATGCAAAGCATGGTGCATCATGGATCATCTTGGCCCCAACCTGAGGTTGAAAAGGAATGTTATTTCCTAAGGAGGTCTGGTTACCACAAATGGACAATATACACTAACAGGGAGGGAAGAGGCCCAAACAGGCAAAGAAAACTTCTATGTTTAAATTTTTCTCACTTTTCCATAAAACATGAATTTTATGTCATCACCTTCAAGAGTGGGAGGCAGATATAATCACAATTAGAATGGGATGGGAGGGACTTCCCTGATCACCCAGCAGTTAAGAATCCGCCTTCCAATGTAGGGAACAAGGGTTTGATCCCCGGTCCAGGAAGATCCCACATGCCTCAGAGCAACGAAGTCCATGTGCCACAACTGCTGAGCCTGTGCTCTAGAGTCTGCAAGCCACAGCTGCTGAAGCCTGCGCACCTAGAGCCGGTGCTCTGCAGCAAGAGAAGCCACTGCAATGAGCAGCCCGCGCACCACAACGAAGAGTAGCCCCTGCTCGCTGCAACGAGAGAAAGCCTGCATGTAGCAATGAAGACCCAACACAGCCAATAAATTAATTAATTAAAAAAAATTAGAATGGGATGGGAAGTGCTTTGGTAACTAAATATAAGACATTGTGGGTGCAGAGGAGAGACATCTAACCCTATGGGTGACAAGGAGGGCACCCAAGAGGGGGTGGCCCCCGCATCGAGGTGCCATGGATGAGTTACAGTAAACCAGGCATAGAGGGGTTAGGATGAGGAGCTGGTCTTCCTTGCAGGGTGGACTGCATGGGCAAAGACGTGGAGGAGAAAAAAGCTGGGGGTGAAGGGAACCATAAGTAGTTTGTTTTTTCTGGAGTGTGATATTGTGATTAATAATAAGAAATATACAGTTGGTCTTTGCCCAGTTTCTGGCACGGAGCTTCTAAAACCCTAGGAATTTCCTCAGTGATTAAAGTTGTGTTTGGATATTCATAACAAGCCCCTTTCAACCACACCTGGAGTTTATGTTAATGAGGTGACATTTGGAAAGCCTCTAAGGATGGGGGCTGGTTGCTAGGGGAACCAACCAGGTGATTGGAGGGTTGTGACTTAGCTGCCTCCCTGACCTCTGCGGAGGGGAGGGGGGCTAGAGTTTGAGTTCAGATACCTACGGCCAGTGATTTAACCCATTGTGCCTATGTAATAAAGCCTCCATAAAAACCCTAAAAAGGATGATGTTCAGAGAGCTTCCAGGTTGGTGAACACATGGAGGTGCTGGGAGAGTGGCCCCTTGGAGAAGGCATGGAAGCTCCAAGCCCCTTCCCGCATACCTCGCTCTGTGTACATCATCTGGCTGTTCATCTGTATCCTTTATGATATCCTTTATGATAAATCGGTAAATGCTAAGCAAATGTCACTCTGAGAGCCACTCTAAGTTAATTGAACCCAAAGAGGGGGTTGCGGGACCTTCCCTTGCTGGCCAGTCAGAAGCACAGGTGACAACCTGGACTTGAGAATGGCATCTGAAGTGGGGCAGTGGGCCCTTCACCTGTGGGATCTATCCCCAGGTAGACAGTGTCAGAATGGAGTTAATTGCCGGGAGGTGTCAGAAAACACACGTTTGATGGAGCACTGATGGCAAGGCAAATCCTGGCCGCGATGAGGCTGGAGAAGTGACGAGGAGCCCTCTGTCTATAAGGCCTATTCTTACTCAGTTGGGGGACTTAGACCTGGTCTCTTGGGTACTGGGGAGCCACGGAGGTATTTTAACAGGAAAGGGAGGTGGCCAATTTGTCTGTTGCAGTATCATCACTCTGCCACGTAAACAGCCCACTTGATGACATCATAAACCAGGAAACTTCGGGACAAACCACAAGAAGATTGGGTCAAGGGCAGGTAGGCAGGTACGGTGCAGACTTAGACAAATCCACATCTGAATCCTGTTCCACTACTCAGCAGCGGGGGTGAGTCAGTTCTCTGAGCCACTGTTTGCTCACCTGTAGTCGGGCTGATGTGAGCAGCCAATGAAACACTACCTGTGGAAGCCCTGAGCGTAGATCTGTATTCACCTGAAAATGGACCTCCCAGATATATTGCTAATCCAAAAATGAAGTGGCAGAAGAATATGTGTGTCACTACTAATCTTTTTTTTTTTAAGTTCTTTATTGGAATATAATTGCTTTACACTCTTGTACCAGCTTTTGAGATACACCAAAGTGAATCAGCTGTATTTATACATATATCCCCATATCCTCTCCCTCCCGTGACTCCCTCCCACCCTCCCTGTCCTGGCCCTCTAAGGCATCACCCATCATCGAGTTGATCTCCCTTTGTTATAGAGTAACTTCCCACGAGCTATCTATTTTACATTTAATAGTATATATATGTCAGTGCTACTCTCTCACTTCGTCCCAGCTTCCTCTTCGCCCCTCCTCCCCAACCTCGTGTCCTCCAGTCCATTCTCTACATCTGCATCTTCACTACTAATCTTAAAAGACAAATAAAAACAAAACATGTATGTTTGAAAAGTACAGAGAAAAAAATTGGACAGATGCACACCAAATCGAAAATAAAGTTTCCTTCTGGAGAGGTAGAGGAAAACCAAGATTGGAGCCAGAGATCAAAGGGGGATTTAGCCCTACCTGTAAAGTTTTCATTTTTTTACACGGAAAATGTATCCCTATACTACTTGTGTATTTAAAAATTAATTTTAAAATAACCTAAAAGAAGCCCTGACAGAGAGTAGATGTTCAGGCAGTGTTCCCTCCCATCGGCTTGGTTACACAGTGAGATTCGAGACCTTTCCAATTCCATTTCCTAATTCACCCGAATTTTAACCCCAGTCAAAGGCCAGAAGGCCTGTCAGGGTCACTCAATAAATATTTGTAGAAGATCTTCTCTGACAAGGTTAGTGGGTCTCTCGCAAGTGGGTTAAAAGTCTCCCCTTGGTGGACCCGAGACCCCACAGTCTCCCCTGGAGGCCACCCGGGGACTCGACTCAGTCCTCGGCACCCCTCACCCCCACCCTGAGGACGCTGCCCTCCCTCTGTCCTTCTGGTAGACCCTCAGCTCCTTGGGAAGCTCCACTCTGCCTTCTCCCTCCTGGCCTCAGAGCTCATGGCTGGGAAAGCAGAGAGATGCCTACCTCCATTGCCTTCTCAAAGAAAGGCTGGGGTCACCCTGGCCACCAAAAAGCCCAGTCCAGTGAAGAAAACCCTCAGCCGTGGTCGTTTTCTCTCAGGGCTGGGGGAACAAGAGAGACTTCACTCTCCACTGTGGACCCTTTCTCCTGTCTGAGTTACCTTTTTTAATAGGTTACTTTTTAAGTTAAAGAATGACTATTCCTTTAAATAACTAGTTCGTGAAAACAAAAACATTTCACGAAAGCTAATTCTGTTTTAAAAACGGATTGAGGCCAGATTAGAGTTCTTGATCAACATACGACTTGAGGGTTGGGGAGGCAGCAGGGCAGAAAGAGTGACGGTCTTTTGATGACTCACGTATGAACGATGAAGGGGGTGACTCTTCTGGAGAGGAGGCTAAGGTTGATGTCTCCTTTATCTAAGACACCTCAACCCTGACTGGGGCTCAGTGAGGATTTCCTGAATTTAATTCATGTAGGGAGGCACGTCTCGGGTCTGCTAAAAATGTCCTTGTTTGGGAAGGAGGAGAAAAAATGAAAAAGAGGTTGGGATGAATTCACAGAGTGAAGAGAGGGTTTGGTTGTTCTTAAGACCTCCTCACGTCACCAATATGGCCATGCAGGGGTGGGACTTGAGAGTCCAGCTAAAACCAGATCCAAAGCGGAGGGGGGTTCCACCTGATACACACTTCACCCTCCCAACTACCCCGTGAAGTGGGCACTCTCTCCATTCTGCAGAGGAGGAAACTGGGGCTACAGTGGGAAATGAGACAGCCCCAAGGTGACCCAGACAGTCATCAGCCGAGCTCGTCAGGAGTCTGACCTCTGACCCCAAAGCTTTCTCTTCCACCTTTGACCTCACCTGTCATCATGCAGCTCTTGGGGTTATAGTGAGCCAGATGTTATTACTGGGCTTACCTACATCCATCACTGTTTACAAGGGGCAACACACTTGTATGCGGAGGGAGTTTCTGTCCCGCGCACCAGTGTATCACCAGCTTGAGAAGGAATGAGTGAATGGCTCTAATCCTGGAGCTCCCCAGTTTACAGATGAAGAGGCTGAGGCTCAGGGAACTGAAAGGATTTACTTCAGTTACCCAGAGCCTTCCAGGTCTCCCTTTTCTGTTTCCTCCTCAATCAAGGTTGGCTCGACACCCAGCCCATCACCAGCCCACGCTGGGGAAGCACAGCCCCGTCATCAGCTGGGAGAATAGACCCACCTGCCCCTGGGCATCAGCGCGGCCAACACACCCACGCGCTGTTACACACACTCCTGTCTAGGCCACTCAAAGGTCTCCCCAGGCTCCCCAGGTTCAGCCAAGGGGCAGGAATGGAGGGAGGAGCCAGTGGGGATGGAGCAGCAGCGAGATGCCCCAGGTGCAGGCCCCACCCAGCTCCAAGCCACACAGCAGACTGCGGAGGAAAGGGCCCAGGTGAGCTCCAGTCAGAAAGAGATGAGAAAGGGGAGAGGGTGATGCGCAGTCACACAGCTTGTGGAGCTGACATGCTGCCCGCAGAAGGTAGCACTGTCTGAGTGGGACCTCAAACTGGTGAGCTTCCCAGTTCCTGACAAGTGAGGATGAAATGCCACCCCCTAGGCAGGCCAGAGGTCCCCTGTCTAAAAACTGCAAATGGTTGGTGGGGTATATGCTTCCTCACTCCTCTGATTTCCATCAGAAGGGGTTTCCCTCCATACCTGTGGGGTCCCCTCACCTACCACCAGGGGAGATGGATGAATTCTGATTGGCAAGTTGTCAACTGGAGCCTGAGACGATGTTGTCCCGCTCTTCTGGGAGGAGGCTGCCCTTAGGGAGCCACGTTCTGCTCTGCCCAGATCCCCCCAGGGAGGCCTGAACTGTTCCTGCCCTTCCTGTGCCTGCCTGGGTCTGTCTGCCAAATTCAGAGCACCGGCAGGAAAGAGAGAGCCATATATTGGGCTCCCTCAAGCCCTCAAATCAAAATACTGTGAGGCATCCCAGCTTAATATACTTCAGGGCCCCTAGCTACCTGTAGAAGAAAGTTCATGTTTGTAACACGGCTCTCAAAGCCCTTCACAATCCAGTCCCCACCCACTTAACGTCTCCAGCTTGATGTAACCCCTGGCCACAGCCATGCTGTCAGCTCTCCCACCTCCATGCTTCTGTGTCCTTCCCAGGACGTAGCCGGCCTCCAAGATGGCCCCAGCGAGCCCCACCTCCTGGTATTCACACCCTTGTGAGATCCCTCCCCTCAAGTGGAGGCTGGACTTATGAATAGAAGAAGGTGGAAATGACAGTGTGTGCCTTGGAGAGACTTCATAGAAGCCTGACTCTCCTCACTCAGCTGGGAGAAGCCATGCCATGACCAGCGTTATGGACAGGTCCATGTGGGGAGGGCTAAAGTCTCCTGCCAACAGCCCAGTGGGTGAGTCTGGGTCCTCCAGGTCCAGTCGTCTTGAGACTGCTGCCTTGACCAACAGCTTGACGGCAACCTCATTAGAGACCCTGAGCCAGAGCCACCCAGGTAGCTGCTCCTGGATTCCTGTCCATCACAAACTGTAAGGTAATAAATTGCTGCTTGTTTTAAGTTTTGGGTAATTTCTTCTATAGCAATAGATAACTAATGCACCCAACCTGCCTTTGTCCCTAAAGCCTGCTTGTTCTTCAGGGTCTCAGTTCAGACTCTTCTTCCTCTAGGAAGCTTTCCCTAACTCCCTGTGGAAGATACCCAATAATTTAGATTCCCAACATCCTCTCCATCTTTGGCAGTGCTGGCCTGACTTTTCTTTAGGAAACCACCCTTCTCCTATCTGAATCTATGTGTACTGAATGAGGCTGAATCCACTCCAGGCTCTAGGGGCCGGCGTCCAGCCTAGTCCTGGCCTATCCACTCTCCTGGAGCCCACTGTTCAGGGCTGTGACCTACACCAGCCCCTGAGGGTCAGCACAGGAGCCTTTGCTGGAGGTAGCAGGAAATAGGTCTTCTTCACCTGCTGGAGTTGCAGAGCAGGAAGCACAGTCGGTAGCTACAGGCAGGTGTTTTGCCAGCACAAAAGGAAAGCCTCTCTAGAGATGAAGGCAGAAGAAAAAAGATGAGCCTAAGGATGGGGAGAGAGATTCCTGATGCAATTATTAAAGTGCCTGGATTCAAGTGGGCCTAAAACCAAATCTACCTCTGGACTTTTCTTTCTTTCTTCCTTCCTTTCTTTTCTTTTCTCTTTTTCCTGTCTCTTCTCTTCTCTCCCCTCCCTCCCTCCCTCCCTCCCTCCCTTCCTTCCTTCCTTCCCTCCTTCCTTCCTTCTCTCTCTCTCTCTTTCTCTCTCTCTCTTTTAGCCCTAGGCAGTATGTGTTGATTTGAGATGATCTCAGTCACCTCAAACTGAAAGAGTTCAGACCAATCGCATCCCCATGGGTGGAATTAGGGACCCATTCCTGGCCTCCCAGAACCTCTGGTGCTGCCCTTACCACGTCACTTACCACAAAATTGCACTTGCACAAGGAATTGGTGCCCCTGACCTATGGTTTTGTAATTTTGCTTACTGCCCACCCCCCCCTTCTTCTTAAAAACAGGGATCTGTCATGTTCCTTTCTACATCCAGAGGACCTGTCATAAAGAGGTGTCCACTGAATAACTTATAATGAATGCATGGATGAATGAATCAGTGTCTTCCAGTTGGCCAGGAGACTTAGTAGAGCAAGAAAGGAGAGTTGTTTGTTCAGAGGTCTACCTGCTGCGAGCCCAAGTTACCCTCAAGACCTCTCTGAGCTGACAAAGGACTATTAGTTCTTTTTTTTTTAATTGAGGTATAGTTGTTTTACAATGTTGTGTTAGTTTCTGCTGTACAGCGAAGTGGAGTTCCCTGTGCTATACAGCAGGTTCTCATTAGTTATTTATCTCATACATATTAGCGTATATATGTCAATCCCAATCTCCCAATTCACCCCTCCCTGCAACACCCCCCCCCCGCCGCTTTCCCCCTTGCTGTCCATACATTTGTTCTCTACATCTGTATCTCTATTTCTGCCTTGCAAACTGGTTCATCTGTATCATTTTTCCAGATTCCACGTATATGCATTAATATACGATACTTGTTTTTATCCTTCTGACTTCACTCTGTATGACACTCTCTAGGTCCATCCAATCTCTACACATGACCCAATTTCATTCCTTTTAATAGCTGAGTAATATTCCATTGTATATATGTACCACACCTTCTTTGTCTATTCATCTTTTGATGGACATTTAGGTTGCTTAGGACTATTATTTCTTAATCTCTTCATCCAGACCACAGCTGAAGCAGCCACACCCCTGGAACACAAAGCAGGCTCCTATTACAGGAAAACAAATCTGACCTGGCCATTTCCCTGCCTCAAACAACTTTCAATGACGTTTTTGGCAGGAGGGGCGGAGACCAGTGAGCACTTGGATGCAGGGAACATTCTACATTATAGAACATTCATGTGTTTATCAGTTGGTTCATTCAGCGCGCATTTAATTAGCACTTGCTATATGCCAGGCCCTGTACATGTTACTTCATCTTTAGAGCAAGCTTTTAGGGCCATGTATTTGTTAACTGTTGCGGCCTAACAAATCACCCCAAACTTAGTGGTTTAAAACAAGCATTTATCATCTCACAGGATCCAGATGCAGCTCAGCTGGATGCCTCTGGGTCAAGGTCTCCCGGGAGATTGCAGTCAAGCTGTCGGCCAGGGCTGCCATCATCTCAAGGCTCAACTGAGGCTGAGGGATCCACTTGCAAGCTCATTCCCATGGTTGCTGTGAGGCCCCAGAAGATTCACAGTGAACTCTCTCACTCGGGCCTGTCTACACAGCAGCTGGCTTGCCCAGGGTAATGGATCTGAGAAACAGCGAGAGTGTCCAAGACAGAAGCTAGCATCTTTCTATATCTTGGTCTTAGGAGTGACTGGCCATCACGTCTGCCATAGTCTGTTCATTAGAAATGAGTCAATATACCTAAAGGTAACCACAGTTGATATTTTGGATTATAGGAGTTGCATATTTTTTCTATGTAAGTATATTTATCTAACTTTCATTTTCATAAAAATGGGTTTATATTATCAATATTATCCTGTAGCTTACTTTTTTCACTAAATATATGATGAACATTAAATATTCTGCAGTTGGGGACTTCCCTGGTGGTCCAGTGGTTAAGACTCTGTGCTTCCACTGCAGGAGACACGGGTTTGATCCCTGGTCAAAACAAAAACAAAACGGGGAAAAAAAAAAAAAAAAAGAAGTGAGTCAATAAGTTCCGCCCACACTCTAAGGAAGGAGATTACACAAGGTTTTGAATACAAAGAGGTGGATTAATTGGGATGGTGATTTTAGACGCTACCTGCCATAGGTAAGGTATTATCCTTCATTTCATACTCAGCCAGCCAGCTAGTTAAGCGATGTCTCCATGTCTCCCAGCTAGGGAGTCATCTGACTGCAGTGTTTTACCATTTCACTAAGCCAGCTGGGGGAGAGGTGGAGGAAGGCAGGGAGAAGTTGCTGGTAGAAAAACGAATGGGGATGGAGCTTTTATTAACTATCTGTGCTGTGTAACTGAATGCCCACAACTTAGTAGCTTAAAATAAACATTTATTATCTCACATAGTTTCTGGGAGTCAGGAATTTGGAAACAGCTTAGTTGAGTGGTTCTGGATCAGGGTTTCTCATGAGGCTGTAGTTAAGCTGTGGGCTGGAGTTGCAGCTTTGAAGACTTATTGGGGTTGAGGATCCATTTCCGGGATGGCTCACTTACGCGGCTGTTGGCGGGAGGCCTCAGTTCTTAGCCACCTGGACCCCTCTCTCATTTCTGCAATGCCCTGTTGCTTACCCGGCTTGGCGCTTTGCATGGTGGGAGGTGATTACACAAGCGCATGGGAATATCAGCCCCTGGAGGCTGGCTACTATAGGGTCCTAGAAGATTAGCAATCCTGAAACTCAACTTTTAGTAAGTCACTTCCCTGGTCAAAGAGATCCAGAGCGTTCCCATTTACTGTAACATACCATCTGATTTCCTTAGCTCCATCTCACACTGTCCTTTTTTTCCCCCCAGATTTTTATTGGTGTATAATTGCTTTACACTGTTGTGCCAGTTTCTACTGTACAACAAAGGGAATCAGCTGTATTTATATACATATCCCCATATCACCTCCATCTTGAGCCTCCCTCGCACCCTCCCTATCCCACCTCTCTAGGTCCTCACCAAGCATCAAGTTGTTCTCCCTCATCTCACCCTGTCTTTTGGGCAGATGGGCCATCTGGGACTGGCAGCTTGGTCCGGTTACAGACCTCAAGAATCCCCGCAGAGATCCTTGTTGATATGCCCCCTCCCCATCCTCTTTGCTCTGTGGGAAGGCCTGCCTCTCTGGGAAACCTCCACTCAGCCTTTGATGCATAGTTATTGCCCGCCCATGCCCACCCCCACCCCGTACAGGCTCTGGCTGGATGCTGGGATACGATGGTGAGCAAACAGACATCCATCCTCCATGGAGAACTTCCAGTCAACATGGGAAGGTAGACACTAGCCAAGTAATAATAATTCATCACAAATTGTGACAAATTCTCCCCCCAAAAAACCTATGGTTGCCATGTGAGCATACAATGGGGGACCTGGCCTACTCTGCATGTGGTATTTGAACCAAGATGAGGAATTACCTAGGCTGGGCAAGTGTATTAGTATTAGGTTCAGGTGTAAGTGTCTGAAAATTCAAAACAGTTTCTCAAACAAGACTTTATTTTTCTCTTGCTTAGAAGTCTGGGGAGGTGTTTGAGGACAGGGAGCATTCAGTGGCAGGGACCCAGGCTCCTTCTATCTCGTTGTTCTGCATGACCATCACCACATGGGCCAGGATGGTGGCATTCACATCCTGGGCAGCCAGGTGGACAAAGGGACACAGTGGGTATTATTGGTGGATATTTCCACTAATAATCCCTGAAGCATCCACAAGATGCTTCATCTTACATCTCAACGGCCAGAACTTAGTCACATGCCACACCTAGCTGCAAGGGAAGCTGGGAAATGCAGCTTTCATTCTGAACACTCATATGCCCAGCCAAAAATTGGGAGCTCCATCATCATGCAAAAATAGCAACCACAGGCAATGCTCTCTTGCATTTACTTTGTGCCGGGCACTGTCCTAAGTCATTGACAAACATCAACACATTTCCTCCTCACAACAGATCTATGAGGACGGTACCATTATGGCCCCAATTTTACAGATGAGGAAACTGAGGTACAGAAGTAGAATAAGTTAGTAAGTGGACAGGCTAGAACATGATCCCGTGCAGTATGGCTCCAGAGTATGGGCTCTGTTACCATAGCTAACAGCTATGAAGAAAGTGAGACTCCATTGGGAGAATCTATGCACATTCCCTGTCCATATAGCAAGGTGGAAGGCAGAAAGAGGAACGTGCTCTAGGCAAAAGAAACAGCAAATTCAAAAGCGCCCCCCCCCCCCACCGCCCCCAGTAAAGTCCTTTATCGCAGCGCCTCTCAGACTTAAATGTGCCAATGAATCTCTTGGAGATCATGCGAAATGCACACTTGATTCGATAGGTCTGGGCTGGGGCTGAGAATTTGCCCCATAGTGCCTAAGCAGCTGGCCTGGGGACCACCATCAGACTGTGCACCACATTTTGAGAGGGAGGACTTGTGGTCAAATGCCCACCACTGCATGACTCCCCTCCTGCAGAGGGCTGAGCCAACAAATAGTCCTTTGGGCTCAGTGGCTACCCAAGGCCCCTTCAACCTTCTTGCTGCCCCCAGCGAGGTGTGGCTGAAATTTCCCTCTCTCTCACAAGAGTGCCAGGCCCCTTGTTGAATGAATGAATGAATGAAAAGGGAATGCAGGAGGTCAGAGGGAAGGAGAGGCAACAGTTCAGGGGAGAGTTTGGTTCACCGAACACACTCTACACCAGATCGGAACTGGCGCCGTGCATTCTGAATCCTCCCAGAGGAATAGGTACCACCCGTTTCCCGCTATTTATAGATGAGGAAACTGCCTGCTGGCCCTGCTCTTTGAACAGAGAGCCCCCACCTTCCTCCCCTGGGATTTTTCAAGCTCTGTGTTACCACAGTCTTGGAGGTGGGGCCAACCATAGAAGAAAATTTTCAAAATGAGTTTCCTCCATCTGGGTCTTGTGTTACAACTACCAACTCTTCTAACCCAGCAAGCCTGAAGGGAGATGCTGATTACCTGTGAATTTCACAGAAGAACACTAAGGCTCAGAGAGGTCCACCGTGGGCCACCTCACACTGGCTGCTCTTAGTCCGCCATCCTGAATAGACTGGGCTCGCAGCCAGCTCAGTGAATACCATTGGAATGAACCACAAATGGAAGATGCAAACAGAGGCACAGAGCTACCAGGCCAGCCACAATAGTTTCAGGTGACCAGCCCTCACTAGGTGTCAGGCATCACACTGAGCAGTCTCCCAACTTTCTCATTTGATCCCCAGGAAAAACCTCCTCCAGTAAGTGTCATTGTCCTCTTTGTGCCGCTGTGGAAAGGGGTGTGGGCTCAGAGAAGCCAAGCATCTTTCCCAGAGAGGCACAGCAGGGACGTGGTGGGTCCACTTTACAAATCTAGGCCTGCCTGACCTCCTCCTTTCTTTCACACTATCAAGCTCTCTGCTCAGAGTGAGATGCTGCGCATAGCCCAAGTCTGGCCCATTCCATTTAATTTTCACAACTCGAGGAAACTGTTTTACAAATGCAAAACAATGGAGGCGGGGAGAGGCAGAGGGATTTGCCCAAGGCCACACAGAGAGAAAGTGATGGAAAACAGTGGTGGGGCTTGGAAGGAATGAACTTGTGAGTCTTTGAGTACTCCCTTCCTCTCCAAGCCTTGACCCCCACCGCGCGCCCACCAAGGCCCGCCCCTCCCCCTCCCGGTCCCCGGTCCCCGGTCCCCGGTCCTCTGTCCTCGGTCCTCAGCCGCCAGCCGCCAGCCGCCAGCCCCCAGCCCCCAGCCCCCAGCCCCCAGCCCCTTAGGGCCCCAGGCCCTCAGACCCCCGGGCTCCTTTAACGGGACGGCGGAAGGGGCGGCCGGGGGCGGGGGCGGCGCCCAATGGGCTGCGCGGAGCGTCACTTCCCGGCGGCGGGAGGCAGCGGCGAGTGTCGGGGACGAGGGGCGGCCGGCGGGGGCGGGGCGGCCGGAGGAGGCGTTGGCAGCGGGCTGGGACCCACGCGGCGCCGCGGCCCACCTGGCCTGCAGCGCTCCCACCCCCGGCAGCGGCGGCACGATGCCCTTTGACTTCAGGAGGTGAGTGTGGCGACCCCGGCCCCCGGGAAGCCCCCTCGGCGGGCACGGGGGATGCTCGGGCACGCCGCGGACCGCTCCTGCCTGGAACGCAGAAGCGGTCCTCCGCCCTGTGCATGCCTCAGCAGGCCCTGGGGGACCCCGGGCGGGGCCCCCTGCCGCACACAAAGCCAGCTGGAGCCTCGGAGGGCCTCCTTGTGCAGCGGGACGCGAGGCCACCCACCTCTCGGGCCGCTCTGCCCCTTCCCTCCGCGATCCCCCTCCCCACGCTGCCCTGACACCTCGCAAAGTCGCATCCTCTTCCCCCGATACTGGGAAACAGATTTTCTCCCTCCCCTAGGTAGGAGCAAACAAGCCGGCCCCTTCCTCCCCTCTACAGAGCCTCGTTTCGTGAACCCCACCCCAGCTGACAGGTGCGTCCAGGGCACCTCGGAGGAGCCCCCAGGGATCCGCAGGGGTCTACATCCCCATCCCGCCAGGCAGCAGCTGGAGGGTTTCAGGTTTCCACAGGCTCAGGCGCTCCCAGACTGGGCCGAACAGGAGGCCTGTCCCCCAGCCAGTCCTGGTCCTATGCTCTGGGTATGGGGGCTCCTTGGGGGAGGGGAGGAGGCCAGGGAGCTGTGCGCAGGGTTTTGCAGAGGGCCTAGCCTGGCCTGGCCTTGGCTTTCTGCAGTCACCACAATGGGCCCTTTGTGGGGTCCAGCCGCCTCATGGTCCACGTTGTGCTGGGCTAGGCCTTCTGGAAGCCTGCCTGCCAAGGGGTCTCCACCAGACTTTCCCTTGAGGGATGGAGCCCGAGGCAGCCACACTGTGGGTGTATAGCCAGGGAAATAGGGCTTTGGTGGAGGGGAGCTGGATTAGAATCCTGGCCCTGCCCCCTCCGTGGAGCAGCTCGGTGTATTCCAGAAGTTAGGGGCGAAGGCTCTGGGTTCAGACCTCCCCTTAGCTGCTCAGCTTGATAACTTGGGCAAGTGTCTGAGCCCTTTCAGTTTCTCTGTGTCACCACCTGCAGATTTGGGGCTAAAAATAAAGTCCCACCTGTGAGGGCTGAGTGCATGAGAAGCACTTCATTCAGAGCCTGGTGGGGTGTAGAGCTCAGAAGTGGGACATCAGTGGACCAGCAGCCTCTCCATGAGGCCACTTCCTCATCCTCAAAATAGGGATTCTGGTCCCTGCCTGCTCCTTCCCTCCGCACAGATGTGAATGAAGTCAGGGTACAGTGACAGCCTTCCTGGGAAGAAAAGCCTGGCGGTGACTCCCATGGCATGTGGGCATATTGGAGTTTAGGCATGAAGAGAGCATTGGCCTTGGAACTCTTGCACTGGCTGACGTGGTACTCAGCTTGCCCTGGGCACCATTGGCACGTCACAAACAGCCTGCCCCTTCCATGCAGCCCTGGGGCTGGCACCAGGGTCTCAGACAAATGCTTGCAGACCCAGGGCAGTTTCATACAAGGAAAGCCCCTGTGATGGAATTCAGGGGCGGTCCTCAGACCGACAGCTAACATTCAGGCCGTGAGAGAGCTGTAGTTGGCACGTCGATTCCTGGTTCCATAAAGCCTCCCCTTACCCAGGCTGATAATTCCTGCCCTCGCCCTGCATCCCTGTGTGATTCAGTAGGTTTGGGTGATTTTGACCTCATTGGGGAAGTCCCTGCTTTGGGGCATAGAATTCACTCACTCTGCATCTAATCTTCCATTTTAAGAGGATGCAGTTGAGGGCTGAGGTTCTTTCCCTGGACTTCATGGGACCTAGACTGAAGGGTGGGCCAGGGTCCCAGGGCACACACAGCTCCTGACCTGGTGCCCCTGGAGTTGGAGGTTTGGAATGTCCAGGTGCCACGGGGGCCCCAGCTTAATGAGGTGTTTTCATCAGTTTCCTTGAAGGCTTGTGCCACCACAGAGTGGTGAGCATGGATTCTACACTTCCCGTTCACACCTTGGAGGGTGAGCCTAGTAACCTACGCTTCTCAAGATGTGTTCATTCCAGGTCTCGGGTTCTAAGGAAGGGTCCCCTGTACCACACACTTCCGCGTTCACTGATCACATGTTTACTGAGTGTGTGCTGTGTGCTCAGCCCTCCTCCACATGCCCCATGGCGGAGCTGGGTGACATGTGACTCGTTTGCCCAGGGCCAGGCCGTGCTGAACGGGTGGAGCTGGGATTCGAACTGGGGACTGTTAGCTCCAAAGCCTTAGCTGTGGGAGGAAAGGGAGGTCACAGTCCTGTCAGATCTCTTAAAAACCATGGGGAAATGGAGAGGGGCGTGCTCTGGTTGAGCCGCCCTCTCCCAGTTTGAGGGCAGGGAGAAGACCAGGCTGCCCGCTTGTTTGGCTCTCCTTAATACAGAACAAACCAGGAAGGGGGAAGAAGGAACCTTTTGCCCTTTCTTACCAGCACTCCTTGTTTTCTTAGTGCCTTTGGGACCTCATGCACCTTACCTCCTGTGTGCTTTCCTGTCTGTGAAATGGGGATGAGAACAGGGCCCATTGTTGAGAAGATTCACTGAGCCAGCGTGTGTAAAGCATTTAGACACAGAGTACGCACCCAGTACATTTTGGCCACTCTTTCCATGATTTGTATTATTTCATCGAAGCACCTGTATTTCCTAACACGATGTAATTCACTTAATTAGTTTATGCTTATTCTCTTTCTTCCTCCCTGGGGCAAAGATCTTTATCAGTTTCATTCACTGTTGTAATTCCAGTGCCTAGAACAGTGCCGGGGCCACACTCGCCACCAGGATGTCTCTCAGAGTCTGTCAAGGAAGCCAAAGGCATGGTGTGATTTGTTGTGTCAGTTCTTCCTTTAATGGGAACCTTTTCAGCTATAGGTGGTTAACTTCCCCCCTTTCTTCCTTGAATGCGCTCTTCTCTAAATTGTAGTTGGGGGTGCAGAGTACAGAGGAGGGACGGGGCCTTCAAAGATGCCTTGTGTTTGCTTAGCTCCTGGTGCATTGTTTCGTTAATCTCTGGACCTTGCAGTGGTGGAACTGGCCTTGTGACCCAGTTCCGTGGGTGTTGGCCCTGCCCGGACCCAGTTCCGGCTGGCAGGGGCCAGAACACCTGCTGTCTCTGGCTCAGCCTGTGGGGTGGGGGTGGGGGGGCAGGAAGGGCAGTTCCTGCAGCCCAGGCCCAGGGGAGTCTGAGCACTGCTTTCAGGCTTGCGGAGGTGGCCAGCACCCCGACGGTGGCAGCCCCTGAGTTGAAACCCCAAGAGCTGGGGTGTGCTGCTGTCCTGTCACTGACCAGCTGGGCCCTGGGACCGTTGACTTACCTTCTCCGAGCCTCAGTGTCTTCATTTTCAGGAGAAGATGGCAATCTTCATTGCCTCCCCTGGTAGGGTAGATGTACGGGCAAGTGAGATGTCCCTGCAGGGTACAGCCGGCAACGTAATTCGTGGGGCCCGGTGCAGAAAGAAGATGCAGACCCCCTTGTTGGAAGAGTATTAAGAATGTCAGGACAGTGACAGCAGAGCATCATGCTAAGCCTGGACGCAGCCCTCTGAGCATGGGACCCTGTGTGACCGCACAAGTCACACACCAGTGACACTGGCCTTGCTGCGGCACCTTGGTACAGCCTCCATTGCCTCTCACTCTGGCCTCCCAGGTGGTCTCTCATCTCCAGGAGACCCCAGGGGAGCTTTCCAAAGTTGACCTCATTTTTTGCATATTCTGGTTTCCACCTTCAGGTGGGGCCCATTGCTCTGATCAAGTACAATTTCCTTAGCTCCCCATGTGGGCTTGCCCGAGGGGGCCTCTGCAGCCCCCCTCACTCCCTACACCAGGGTCGGCCCCAGCCACCACAGCGGCTCTGAGCACATAGCACTCAGCAGGTAGTAGCTTCCATGCATGCCTGTATTTCCACCCTGCCTCATTCCAGAAAGAACTTGGGGACGCGCATGGAAACACATACTTTACAACAAGTTTAAAAAATATATAAATAGACTTGGGGATTCCCTAGCGGTCCAGGGGTTGGGACTCTGTGCTTTCACTGCGGGGGCCCATGTTCGATCCCTGGTTGGGGAATTAAGAACGGCAAGCTGTGCAAGGCAGCCAAAACAATTAAAATAAATAATAAAGTAAATATAAATGGACTTAAAAATGGGGCAAAAGGGAAATAAAGATCAGACCAGAGGAAAATTATGTGACGATCAAGCCAGCATTTCACATTGAGTACTTACTAGTGCCTGACACTGTTGTGAGGATCTTCCCTGTGCTCATTTAGTCCCCCACCAACCCTGCAAGGCAGACACTGTTGCTATCCCACTTTACAGATGAGACAGTTGAGGTGCAGCAGAGTTAAGGAACGTGATGGGTCAGCAGAAGGCACTGGGGTGAGAATGCTCTCTCGTGCTCCAGAGCCCCACTTGCATTCCATCGGCTCATCTCTACAGCTTTCCCCTTCCGTTCACCAAGTTCAGAGAGAACTGAAACTCCCTCTAATTGGATTCATTGGCTTTTTGGTCTCTAATCCTTGCCCAGTGGCGGTCATTAAGAAGCTGAGTCATCAACCTTTGTTTCTTTAATTTTTTTTAACTAGCCTCATGTGGTCTGACACCTGATTCTGAAATTATCTTTAAAGACCCCCACTGTGGCCTCAGAGCAGCTTAGAGCATCTCACTCTGGAGGGTCCAGGTTTTCCCACTCCAGCCACTGGGGCTTTAGAGCGTAGAGCATATGTTTACCTGCTCATCTGGACGTGGAAGGAGATAGAAATCTCTCCTTCTGAAGCTATTTGCATTCCTGACCACGATACCATAGTGTCTTGAGACAGGACTTTAGCCAGCTGTGGCCTCATTAGGTCCCATTTCCCATCTGGTAATCCTTTCATTTTTTATTTTGGAGTTGCTCCTGGGCAGTTTTCATCAGGCATTGGAGAGGGAGGCAGAGTGTGAGGAGGGCGTTTGGGGTGAGGCTGACCCACTACCTCTATGTCAGTGAACCTCAGCTCTGGCTGTATGTTAGAATCACTGGAGGAGTTTTAAAAATCCCCAAACTCAGGTGGTGCTCCAGACTCAATAATCAGGATCTGAGGGTCGGGGGCTCGGGCATTAGTATTTTATAAAGGCCCCCCCATGATTCCGGTGCACAGCGAAGACTGAGAAGATGGCTCTAAATCGGGAGAACCCATGTTTAGCAGGCCGAGAGTACAGGGGCAGCCAGATGCCAGAGTGGGTCCTTGGCGGGGAGGTTCGGGAGTAGAGTCTGGTCCCACCTGTCCCCCTGCAAGCCCGTTACTTTCTCTGGGACTGTTTTTCACTAGTAAGGCTGTCAGTAAGGCAGGGCAGTGATGGGGGCGGTGGGGGGGTGGTTACCTTTCCATTGATATCCTTGCTCTTCAAAGTGTGGTCCCCACACCAGCAGCTTCAGCATCACCTGGGAGCTTGTTGGAAATGCAGAATCACAGGGCTCACCCTGAATCTGCATCTGTAGTTTAACAAGATCCCCTGGTGATTTGGATGTACAGTAAGACTGACTAACTCAGCATCTCCCAGTCTGTGCTCCTCCATAATGGGCCCCCACTTGGAGATCCACAGCGGGTGCATAACTTACTAAAGGCTCTGAGAAGTCCTGCACAAAAGGAACCCGAGTCACTTGGTTCCCCAGCTTTTGCCAAACTTACTGTCTAAGCCACCCTGTTGTTCATAGGGCAGCCAGTACCATTTCTCAGAATATTGTTTGGGAAACACAGCTCTAATTGATCCTTTAAGGAAGTGGTAATTAGCGTAATTGTCTGTTGTCAACTTTAACATTTAGGTCTGTTAACTTAATTATATTGGTTGTCTATGCAGGAAAAGTACTGGACAGGGAAAAAAACCTGGCAACACTAGTATGTATTGATTTTTAAATCTTGACTCTTGGGCGAGGCAGGAGGAACTCAGGGTTCCCTGTACTACTGAGAGCTAGGAGATACAAAGGCACTTTACAAATCTCCTCACCCTCTGAATGGGCATTGTTGCTATTTTTCGTCCAGGGAAATTGACCCCTGGAGATGCTGGGTCACACAGCTGGTGCATCAAGGGGGCCCCAGGGGGCCAGCGCACACACCTGACAGTATAATCCTGTTGAATGCTTCCTCCTGGAACCTGCCAGGCAGCACAGCTGGACAGGAAGCAAGATCCGTTTGAAATGGACTGAATGTTCTGTTTATCCAAAAGGTGGAAACACTATTTGAGATGAGAGGCCTTGCCGTTACCAAACTTTAGTCACAGGTCCCTGAACATTGGGTGCAGGTGATGCTTTTCTCTTGCGTGTTCTCATCTGGGGCTTGAATTTCTCTGGAGGAGCAAAGGGGGCGAAGTTAATGTTATTAGTAACGCCCGACGGTTCCTCAGCTGGTGATGTGTTGTGCTCTGTGCTGGGCATGTCATTGGACTTGAATGGCTCCGCGAGATAGATATGATTACTTTTTATTTTATTTTTATTTTTTAAAATTTTATTTAATTTTTGCTGCGTTGGGTCTTCATTGCTGCACATGGGCTTTCTCTAGTTGTGGTGAGTGGGGGCTACTGTTTATTGCAGTGTTGGGCTTCTTATTGTGGTGGCTTCTCTTGTTGTGGAGCATGGGCTCTAGGAGTGCAGGCTTCAGTAGTTGCGGTGCTTGGGCTCAGTAGTTGTGGCTCATGGGCTCTAGAGCGCAGTCTCAGTAGTTGTGGTGCACGGGCTTAGTTGCTCTGAGGCATGTAGGATCTTCCCAGACCAGGGATCGAACCCATGTCCCCTGCATTGGCAGGTGGATTCTTAACAATTGTGCCACCAGGGAAGTCCCAGATATGATTATTACTCGTTTATTTTTCTATATTTTATCTTTTGAACTAACATACAGTAAAAGTGGCCTTTTTTGGTGTACTCTTCTATGGAATTCAAGACGTTATATCATGTAACCTCTTCCACAACCTGGATACAGAACAGTTCCATCCCCCTAAGAAACTAATGCTATCACTTTATAGTCATACTATTAATTCAATTTTTTAAAATTGTGGTAAAACCTAAACTTCTTGTGCATAACACAAATCACATAGTAGATCATTCAAGAAATGTTGCTTAAGACTCATAGACATAGAGAACAGACATGTGGCTGCCAAGGGGAAGAGGGGGTGGGGGAAGGATGGATTGGGAGTTTGGGATTAGCAGATGCAAACTAGTATATGATATATAGAATGGATAAACAACAAGGTCCTACTGTGTAGCACAGGGAACTATTTTCAATATCTGTGGTAAGCCATAATGGAAAAGAATATGAAAAAGAATGTATGCATATGTATAACTGAGTTACTTTGCTGTACAGCAGAAATTAACACAACATTGTAAATCAACTGTGCTTCAATAAAACAAGTTTAAAAAAATGGTGGTAAGAACATTTAAGATGAGATCTACCCTCTTAACAGATTTTTAAGTGCACAGTACAGTGTTGTTAAGGATAGGCACAGTGTTACACAGCAGGTCTCTAGAACTTGTTATTCATCTTGCATAACTGAAACTTTATACCCATTGAATAGCAACTCCCCATTTCCTCCTCCTCCTCCCAGCCTCTGGCAACCACTGTTCTGCTCTCTGCTTCTGTAGGTTTAACTATTTTAGGTACTTCCTCTAAGCGGAGGCAGTATTTGGCCTTCTGTGAGTGGCTTATTTCACTTAACACAATGTCCTCCAGGTTCATCCATGTTGTCACACATGGCAGGGTTTCCTTTTTAAAGGCTGAGTGCTATTCCATTGTATGCACACACCACATTTTCCTTATCCATCCATCCATCCCTTGATCGCCATTCCCACGAACAGTGTACAGGAGTTCCAGTTTCTCCACATCCTCCACACTTGTCTTTTGTTTATTTTGCTGATAGCCATCGTGACAGGTGCGAGGTGATATCTCGTTGCGGTTTTGATTTGCGTTTCCCTGACGATTAGCGGTATTGAGCATCTTTCCATATGCCTGTTGGCCATTTGTATGTCTTATTTGGAGAAATGTTTTTTCAAGTTCTCTGTCCAGGTTGGGTTTGTTCTGGTTGTGGATTTGTTGTTGTGTTTTGTGTGTGTGTGTGTGTGTGTGTGTGTGTTTTGCTCTAGAGTTGAAGGAGTTTCTTATGTATTTTGCATATTAACCACTTTTCAGATACATGGTTCGCAAATATTTTCTCCCAGCGAAAGGGTTGCCTTTTCACTCTGCTGATTGTTTCCTTTATTAATTCCGTTTCACAACGGGAAGCCAGGGTTCAGAGCAGGGAAGTGAAGTAGCCCAGGGTACACAGCTGAGGAAGTGCAGGATTGGGACTTGGACTTGGGTCTGTGATTGCAGAGCTGGGGTGCTTAGCCATGGTGCCCCCCTGCCTCGCTGGAAGCTTGACGTTGTTGATTTTTATGGCTCCCCTCCGGGTCTCCACTGCCCTTTTCTCTCTTGCTTTCACACCAGGAGCCCCTGACGTATAGAATTTAACCAAAATGGCCCTTGACTACTTTGGAAGGAATCTGGTGATATGTGCCTTGTTTTGATGTTTCACTGGGTCCAAGGGTACCTTCATGGTGTGGAGCAAGTGGCTCCAGATCTTCAGGGGAAAGTGCGGGGTCGTGGGCCACCCTTTCAGAGGGTCCTTGTGCACTGTGAATCCCTCCGAGGGCTGCCCGCGGTGTGCCTCCGCAGGGAGCAGACCCTCACGTTGTGCGCGTTCGGCTCTGAAGCCCTTCCTCCTGTTCACTAGCTGCGGGACCCTGAACAAGACACTTGGGCTCTGTGAGCCTCTGTTTTCCTCATCTGTAAATTGGGGTGCTTACACGTTCCTGGAAGGAGTTTGATGAGGATGAGATGAGCTCGTGTGGAATGCGGGACAAGTGTGCTTAGCAAACGGAGTGCATTTCCCTCCATTTCCCCCCCATTTTGGAGTAGCCTTCCGTGGCAACATTGTCCCTGTGCTCCTCGCTGAGCCCTGATGGAGCTGAGCAGAGGGGCATCTGGTGGGTGGATGCCGTAAAACCGGGCCCCTTGGGTTTGCAGGGCCAGTGATGCATTCCTGCGAGAACGGTGACCCCAGGCCCCAAGGCGTTGATCTCTGGTGGGAGAGAAAACGGTCAAATGGTCACACACCCAGATGCCCCCAGGGCCCAGGCAGGTACCCCGGGGTGGGGGGCAGTTGGGTGCGGGCTGGGCACATCAGAGAGTGGCGCTCCGTTGGGAAGGGCAGCTCCCTGTGGCTAGTTGCCCTACACATTACCCAATTTTTCCGGAAATGATGAAAATCTGATAAATTGTGTGAAAATGATTCGTAACTGCTTCCAATTTTATATTTGTTGACCATTATGCTGGGCCAAACCAAAGCCTCCTGAGGGCTGATGCTGGCCTGTGGCTGGCGCCGGGTCACACGTACCAGTGAAGCAGCACACACTCGCCGGGTGGGCGGGACTTGAGGTGGTGCCCGTGGATTCTTGGGAGGTGGTCTGGTGGGTCTGGACTCGGAGCTGGAGGCAGAGGAGTGGGGGACCCGCAGGCAGAGGCAGTTTCGGGGCATGATTGCTCCAGGCCTGGCAGCTGGGGCATCCCTCCTCTGGAAGGTGCTGGGTGACCCTGCCAGCTCTGCCACCAGACCTGACTTTCCTCCTTGGCAGCCCCGGAGCTGGCCAAAGCTCAGTCTGAGTGGCACTCCCTTCTCCAGATCCCTTAATACCTTCAGCCTGAAGGGTGTCTCTTTCAGGTGACCTCCCAGGGCGGTGCTGTGACCACAGTACCCACAACAGTCCCCATTTATCAAGTGCCAGGCTGAAGGCATTCAGTTCATCCCCTCCGAGGTAGGAACCAGGTATCATTCCCGTTGATGACGATGCTGGGCACAGGACTTGGCCAAGGTCATCCAAACCACGGGCAAGTGCAGCACTCCGTCTGTGATGCCAGGGCTGGTTTTCTTAACCGCACTCGCATGCCCGGGAGCAGAGCATTATCGCCTCAATTTGCGGGGGTGGGGGGCGCTCCGTGGAAACCCCTGGTGTCCGCTGCTGTCTACTTAGTTGTGTTTACGATGTATTGCCATGGAAGCCCTGTGGGGGAAGGGGCTCTGGGTTGCCTGAGCAGAGGCGGGGCCTAGGTGACCATTTCCGGTATCTAGATGACCCTGCACATCTGGGGGCAGGAGATTACTGCTGAGCCCCTGCTGGGGAGCCAGGCCGAGGGCTGCAGCCCTTCCTGGGGGGAGCGTGTGGGGCTGGCCATCCTGCCCTTCCTCCGGCCTGTCTCTGGAGCCCCCGTCAACAGGCCAGACATGGGCTGGGGTGTGGAGTCATTTGTTCTTTGGGCATGTTTCTTAAAGGCCTGCTCCGTGTGCCAGGCGCTGTTCTCAAAGCTGGGCCATAGCGCGGAGCCGGCCAGACAGCTCCTGCCCCCCAACCTCATGGAACTTATGTTTCAGTTCTGGTATTTTACCTCTCTCTCTCTCTCTCTTTTTTTAAATTAAAGACACTTTCTTATTTTGGAATAGAGTTACAGAAAGGTTGTAAAGATGGTACAGATACCCCCCAATCCCGTGTTCCCAATGGTTCACACCGTATGTTACCACATTTGTCACAACAAAGAAAGTGACACTGGTATGTTATTATTAACTAAACTGCAGGCTTTATTTGGATTTTACCTGTTTCCCACGAATTTCCTTTTTTTTCTTTCTTTCTTTCTTTTTTTTTTTTTTTGAGGGACTGGTTCTTTATTTCAAAAAGACACATCAATTTTCAGTATCAAAACAGTTTCACTATTGGTTTTTCTTTCTCCCAGTCGGCCCCAAAGAGACCACACTGAAGGAGAGTACCTTTTAAGCCAATCAAGCTGCAGTATGCTTACTTAACTGACCTCACTGAAACCTCACCAAAAACGGGGGACTGGGTAGGTAAAGAGACTAAAAGGTCAGCACACTGTCAGCCCACAGACTGTAGAGAGCTCTCATAGCCAGATGGGGTGACCAGTACACCCCAACCCCAAAGATGCAAAGTTTCAAAATAATATAAAATTTAAAAACAGTTTTGTTCCATTAATGTCCTTTTATTGCTCCAGGATCCAATCCAAAATCCAACCTTGCGTTCAGCGGTCACGCCTGCCCAGGCTCTGGTTGGGGACAGTTCCGCAGCCTTTTGTGTTCTTCATGACCTTGGGAGTCTAGAAGGACACTGTCCAAATGTCCTGTAGAACATCCCCCACTCTGGGTTTGTCTGATGTTTTCTCATGATTAGACTGGATAATGGGTGGAGTACCCTTCTCAGTTCATTCTGTCACGGGTACCTGGCATCCACATGACGTCACTGGTGGCATTGACCTTCAGCTGGGTCAGGCAGCATTTGCCAGGCTGCCCCCCCGTATCGCTCCTTATTGATCAGCGGTCTTCCTCCCAACCTTCTTCACTGTCAGCTGGCCCCGCTGTAGGGAAGCGAACCACCAGTTTCTAGAGTCGGTTTTGCAGTTTCACGTGTTCACTGTTGGCAGTGCCTCTTTCTGCTCTGCTGGTGCAGGACCCACCGCACCAGGCACCGGTGTCCCTTCTGAGGGGGTAGGAGGTGTTGGGGCATGGGGGGGTCTGACCCCCCACCCCACAGTCTTTCCGTTACGCCCCATGCCCTTTGAAAGAAGAGCCAGTAGCTACTTCTTAAAAGAACTAGGAGTATTTCATTCCAGCCCAGGGAAGTGTTTTAGAGACTCATCCCACAGTCTTTCAGGCCCCTTACTTAGGGTGGTGGGCCTGGCCCCAGCTAATTCCTGTCGATCGGGGAGATGGCTGTTGGCTCAGAGGAGACGCATCTCCCCACTTGTCTCTGCGCTCTGAATCCTCACCCACCCTCCTGGGCCAGCCTTCAGCCTTAACTACCTCAAAAAAAGATGGCTCTGTGCCATGCGCCTCCCGTGCTCCCTTCCCACCTGGCTTCTGGGCTCCAGGCCACGGCAGTGTCACGCGTGCCGTCTCCTGCAGGACCCAGCCCAGGGACTGGCACGTAGTCAGGGCATGACAGTCCCTGGTTGACGCGCTCAGCAGAGGCTGCGTGGCATTGTGGCAAAGTGATAGCTTTGTGCGTCTCTGACAGTCCTGGGTTCAAGCCTCAACGTCACCACTTCCCACATGTGTGACTTTGGGCAAGATGCCCTCTGGGTCTTGGTTGCCTCACTGGAAGTTGATAAGCCCACCCCTCACTAGTTCCTGGCTCCCAGCGCTGTCATGAGGACCAGTTGAGCTCGTCTCTGTGAGGAGCTCAGTTGTTATCCTTTACAGAGACGAGCACCAGAGTGTCAGGCTGATATAGAAGATTCCCAGGTTGGCAGGACTAGAGGTGCCTCCTTTGTATTAACCTAAGTCAGTTAATTCCTGTAAACAACCTGAAAATCTCAGTGATTTAACGCAACAGAAGTTCACTTCTCTCTCTAGCAAAGTCCCAAGGCGGGGGGATGCTCAGCCCCTCGCAGGTACCCAGAGACCCAGGTGCCCTCCACTTCGTGGCTCTTCCTCAAGAGTGTATTGGATCCTTTCTGAGGCCCAGCAGTGGGGGGAGAGAAAGGGAGGCCGTGGAGGGCTGCATGGAGGGTCTGGACGTGGAACCATCACTTCTGCCTTGACCCGGGGACCTGATCTCACCCAACTCCAGGAGGGGTCAGGAGATCTGATTGGGCTGTGGGCCCAGGAGGAAGAGAAAAGGATAGGCCTTGATACATATGTCACTGGCATGGGTGGTAACTCCAGTCAGTATTTTCAACCTCCACCCATTCTGGTACCATCTCCCTAATTTGGGGGTGTGTTCCTAAACAACATGTGTTATTTACTCAATAACTTTTATTGAAACTGCTCAGTTTTTGAGTTTAACATGTTTATTTATAAAAGGTAACTTTGTAACATCGTTGAAAATGGAAAAACAGTATCACCTGCCGCAAATAGATACAAATAATTGCAAGCTTGTTCCCTCCTAGCTGGCTGGTACCTGCTACGGGGGCTGGGTCTCTTAAAGAAGCCATGTTAGCAAGTGCTAGAGAAACCAGAGGGTGACGGCCGGATAGCACCACCTCGAGATGTTCTCGCTGATGTTCTTGGAACACTCACATGAGAGCTGAATGGGGAATGGCCTACTCGCTGGGAAGTCTGATGCCATTTAACCACCAGGTGTCCGCATGGCCTGAAATCACCCCAGGTCCCACCGGCGGCATAGGTGCCACACCTTGGGAAATGCTGGCTTAGGGGACAACCAGCACACAGTCTGTGCACAGGCAAATCCAAAACTGGGTGCAGAGAGAAGTGGATGGAATCACCCTGTCACCTCGTAACACTCATCACGTTATAGTTTCCACCTTAATCTGTGAGGGGGAATTCCTGGTGTCGTTTAACCAACGGGAAGCTAAGGCCCAGAGCAGGGCATGACCCCTGGCTCCCCCCGTATGGCCCTCGCACTGTCCCTGGCTGCCGTCTTTGGTTGGGGAAGGCTTCCTGCCGTAGGTGCGACCACGCTGGGCAGGGGTCATGTGTATCCATGGTGCTATCCCTTCTCTGCCCCGCTCACCCATCACCTGCCTGGTACATGTGACTGTGTTTGCATAGGAATGCCTGTCTCCCAGGCCTGCTTCAAGGACCCAGGAATTCAGAAGATGACCCTGGGCATGCTCAGAAACTTGTCACCCATTCACTGGCCCCGTGGGTGACATAGATTTGTCCTGGGAGTGCACCAGTGCGTGCTGTCCCTGCCTGCTGTAGAGGGGAAGGCTCCCCGTTTGCGCTGGCTCGTCTTTCTGATGTTGTTTTGCGCTCCTGACTCGGGTGGACTCCACAGGTGGTCTGTTTACAGGGTGGAGGAGTCCGGCTTCGTCTCCTGCTCCTAACTCCCCTCCCCCGATGTCCCACCCACTCCAAGTTATGCCAGCGCCGGGCCCTACCCATTGAAAGCAGGCGGTGTGCCCCAGATCTCCCAGCAACACGGCCGAAGGTATTGTTACTGCCATTGTGGGGATGAGGAGATTGAGGCCCAGGGAAGCAGGGTTCATTCATTCATCCATTCACGCACTCACTCGAAGGTGAACTGGGGAGGAGTCCAGGGATAACAGGACTGACGTTGTCCTGTAGCATTTCCGGGCTAGTGGGGAGGATGGGCAGAATGACAGTGAACAAGTAATTGCACAGATGGTTATTTTCCACTGTGGTGGGTACTGAGAAGGAAGGAAAAGGAGATGGGGTGGTGAGGAGTTTGCAGAGGAGGAACTCACTGGATTAGCTTGGCCAACTGGTGCCCTTCCTCCAAAAAGGTCTTCCCAGACACCCTTTCCTCTATCTAATTTGGGTCACCCCCCATCCCTTCGCTGGCTGTATCTTTTATCACAGCTGGACATGTCCTTCAGCTCACTGAGCACAATTGCAGTGATCTGTGTGTGCCGTCCACCGCTTGACATCCGTCTGTCTCGCTGGAGCCTAAGCCCTGGAGAGCAGGGACCAAATCTGTTCACTCATCATTGCATCTTGGTGCTGAACCCAGGGTGCGTACAGCAGGTGCTCAGAAGATATTTATTAAATGAAGGAAGGGAAGGAGGTCTCGTCAAGCCAGAATCAGCTCCTCAGTCCGTGGAATGTGGGGCCCATGCGCCGTGGACGTCACACCTTCCGTGGAACAGCTCGGAATCCCAAACAAGATGAGACCCTCCCCGCCCCCAAGACCTGGCAGAGGGGTTCAAGTCCACTGGGATGGGGTGCTTTGTGGCCATATCTCTTTGTATTTGGAAAAAGGTTTCTAGTTTGCTTCTAAGAGTATAAGTGCATCAGAAAGGATTTGTTTCTCTAGCAGCGGGAATGGAAAATGTTCTCTACTGAATGTGTCCTGAGGAATTGGGAAATCTGGCATTACTCAGGCCCTGCCCAGATGGGAGTGGGTGGCCAGCTGCCTGTCCTCTCCCAGGCCCCCCTCACCCCATCTAGCTCCACTTGCTTGAAATGGCACTTAGCCCCTGGAATCTGAGATGGGAAAGCTGGGAGGGAGCACACACCTAACATTCCATACTTGCCCAGCCAGGAGCCGAGGCCTAATTGCTCCCATTTTGAGAAAACAGAGGCTCAGAGAGGTTGAGGGCCTGGTCCAAAGTCACACAGCAGCACAATAACAACCAGCCCCTAAAGTCAAGACTTTCTGACCCCCAGAAAGTGATGCTTTCTGTTAGCTCACCTGACCGTGGGGATTGAAGGTGCCCAGTTTTCAGTTTTAGTCAAGTAATGCTGCTCTCTCTGGAACTGGCAGGTTTCCCTAATCACCTGGGTCCTGTCCTGCCCCCCACCCCCAAGTCAGGTCCAGATGGGCCTGGGAATCTGTGTCTTTCAAAGTGTCCTCAGTGATTCTTAGGATCAAGTAAGCTGGGGAACCCTGAGGAGGGGTTCCCCGTTATGACTGAAGTGTAATTCTGGGATTGAGTACCACACATCTTAATTAACTTAATAATGGCTATCATGAAAGCATCACGTGGGACTTGAGAGTTTGGAAAGTTTAGAAGATGAGTGTGGTCTGGGGATGATCATTTTCTCTGCAGATGAGGACCCTGAGGTTTAGAGGGGAGTGTAGCTTTTCTGCATTGAATCCTGTACTTTTTCTAGTTTACTGCAGGAAGTGTTGGCATCCTGGTGAGTGCTAGGTCCTCAGATGCTTCCCGATGACATGGCTGTGAGTTTTGACCCCTCTTTGTCCCCAAAGCAGAGAACGAGCCCTGACCTGTCCTCTGCAGTCAGATGTTTCTGGAAGGAGGGAAGTGAGAAACCACAGACGCTGGACAGTTGGAGGAGGTGGTGAGAGAAGGAAACACTTAGTGAGCATCTCTTGGGCGTCAGGCACAGTGCTGTGCACTGTAAGTCTATCGTTTTATTCTGTTCTCACAGCAGACCCAGGAAGTGGGGGCTTTTCCTTCTCCCATTTTACAGATGAAAAGACTGAGATGCGTTCAGGTTCTGAGCTGATTAGACTCTGTAAACGTGGGAGCTGGGAGGGCCTGGAGATGGGTGGAGCCAGCCCCTTCCTTTTGGAGGCTGCTGAGAGCTGAGGGCCCCGCCCGGGTTCACCCTGCAAGCCAGGGGGCCCAGCCAGTTCCGCTCTCAGACCTGCCTGACTTTCCCCAACTTGGCTTCGGGTGGCTGAGCTTCGAAACTGGGGCACTGTGAAAGCCAGGTGGTTTGTCAGAGCTGAGTTAACCCTGAGTCAAAGGAGGAATGAGAGAGGTCACCCATCCGCCTCCTCCCTGCCCCGCCCCACCCGCCGCTCCCCGGGTCAGGCCCCTCACAGCGGGGCCACACAGACACGTCACCCGACTTGGACCTCCGCCTGCCTCCTGCTTACCGGAGCATGAAGAGTCAGCTGCCCGGGACTCAGCTCGTTCTAGAGCCACTGTCGTGAGGTGCCAGGCAAACCTGGGTTAGCTGGGCTTTGAAGCCTGGCGCACCTGGGTCTCCATCCTGGTGCTTCTGCCTACTCACTGTGTGTTCTCGGGCAGCTTGCTTCACCTCGCTGAGCCTACTTTCTGGGGACATGAACTCTGACCTCACGGGATTACTGCTCGGAGTTGAGAGCACCTCCCACCGCTACTGGCTCATCATAGGTCCTAATTCAGTGACATGACCCCTTTACTTCCTTCCGTCATTTATGAGACTTCTGTCTTGCTTGATCTAAACAGGGATTGTAAACTGGCAGCATTGGAGGTCGAATTCCGCTGAATCACAGATGTGATTATTTGGTCCTCACATGTAAAAAAATTTTTAAGTTAAATGCCAACATTTCAAATTAGTAGATTTCACACAAAAAAATCTGGATTTCCAGTGCCTTGAGAAGAATGGGGCTCCTAGGCTTCACTGGCCGAAGAATCAGAGTCAGGTGTGTTGTTATCATTTGGGGGTTGTAGGGAGCGTATTGTATTTCTCATGCCTCTGCTTTGAGCCCAATGCTTAAAGTTTCACTTAAGGCCACTGCACAGGGAAGGAGTAGAGACTCAGAAATAGCTTTTAGTCTTTCAAAACGCTAGTGCCATCGGCCAGGTGCCATGTGTTGCTGGGTTAGGACCTGGTTTCTGCTGGCCAGTGTCATCTAACCCGGACCACCTCCTCACAGGGTCTTTCTATGGGCCTCATGCCACCAGTGGACACCAGGGACCCAGACAGGGAGGTCTCCCTTTGGAAGGAGCCAGTGGGCTTTGGGAGATAGTGGAGACCAAGGTTGAGAGCTTGGTCTCTTGAGTCTCCCACCAGGCTGTCAGTGCCTTGCTCTGCCTTGGTCACAACCGGGTCCCCAGGGCCTAGGACAGTGACAGACACGCTGCAAAACGTGTCGAACAGTGAACAAGCAGTCTCTCTGGAGTTGAAACACAGCCCTGCTACTTGCAGAGCTGATTTGCTAGCACTTTACCTACGTCATCCACAGGGATGGTGATGGTACCTCCCTCCTGGGGGAGAGTAGAACTGCAATGAGATAACTCAGCTAAATCACTCAGCACGGCACCCACTGTGGTAAGTACCCGGTACACGTGGCTGTGACGATAACTTAGTTGGCACAGGTATTTCTGTGCTTGAACTTTGATACAGACCACCACTTGGGACTCTGACCCTGCAGGTGGTGGTGTTACAATTTTGCAATCTGTCTGAGTATGCTGGCGGTAACAGCCTGGAGGAGAGAGGGCACGAGGGCTTGACCAAGGGTGAGGATCCCTGGTGAGAGCTACCTGTTTGCCACCCGGTGTCAATCCCTAGCATGGAGACGTGGGATCCAGATATGGTGTCCACCCTCCCACAGGCTGAACCAGTTAGCTGTGTGCTGTGGTTGCCTGAAAGATACTGCACAGAAGACACGATGGGTAGGAATGTGCCCTGGGCCCAGCAGGCTCAGTGACGTGTGAGCAGCTCCTGGGTCTGCCGCTGCCCCGGGTGGAAGCGGCTAGAAGAGTCACGGATGCAGTCCACACGGCAGGACGTGCTGACCTTTAGAGTCCTTTTCTAGCCCCGAGGGCACTGGAAGTGGAAGGGCTGGTCAGGCTGCCCAGAGCATCTTCCTCAGTGGGACCTTCTGCTCGATACCTCTTGGCTGTTTTCAGCACACTTACCCAGCATTTCCCTCCGTCGATCACCCTCAGTGGCTCAGTGGGGAAGGAGTCGCCCCTTTCACAGATGGGAAGATGGAGGCCCAGGGAGTCACAGTCTGCCCAGCTGGCTGGGGACAACTTGCTGGTTCAAATACAGATTCCCACAGCCCCACCGAGAGATTGTGCTGTGGGGAGTCAGGGCCCTGGCCTCTGTATTTTAAGCAACCTCTTTGGGGCATTGTAATAAACATGGAGGGGGAACCCAAGCAGGGATTCCAGGCTTGTGCTCTGGCCCTGCTGTTTGCTCAGTCAGCCACATCGTCTGCTTCTGCGGGCTTCCTCAGTTTCCTCAACTGGGAGAAAGGGAGAATAAGTGGTACCCACCTCAGAGAGTGGTTGTGAAAATTCCATAAGTCGTCTAAGTTTGGTCGGTAGTTGGTCGTGTAACAGTCTTAGGATTCAGGGAGTATTGATTTGTTGCTATTGTTCCACGTGGGATTTGTTATAAAAGCAGTTTAAGACACAAAAAAGATATCTGTGCATAGTTTACATCAGTGTCTTCTCATCTCCTTTGAAGTAGGGATCTCAGGATGCTGGGATCAGGGTTGCTCTGCCCCCAATTTAGAAATGAAATGACTGGGGGGGAAATTGGACTTTGGAGCTCCCACGGGAGTGGGGTGGGCGTGGGGGTGGCTGCCCTGGTTGGGGAGTAGCAGTGGGCTGGACTGTTACAGGGGACCGCACCCCCACTACCTCCCTTGAGTGGCGTGTCTCAGGACACCAGGAGACACCTTCAGGTAGGGATGGTGATGCTGGTTTCCAGGAGGGCCGCGGGGGCGAGAGAGGAAGCACACCCACCTGCCTCCCACACCTGGCCTGGATCCAGGGAATGCGGCCTCCTGTGTTCCCCCTCACTTCTCCACTGGTGGCTTGGCTGGGCCAGGAGTTCTCCCCCAGATCTGTCTGCTGAGATGGTCTCAGTCCAGCCAGCGCCCTGCTTGCTCATTTCCTCCCTCATTCGTATAACAGTTGTCCGTTAAGCACCTACTGTGTGCCATGTGCTGGCGCCAGGGTGCGGAGCGGAACACCACAGATATGGTACCCACTCTCACGGAGCTTCCATTTCCAACAGGGAAGACAGACCGTTAAACCATCAAGAGTTATCTGAGCAAGAACATCTAGGGGTCTTTGGGGACATTCTGATCTACCTCGGTGCGGGGTTCCGGGTGGGCCCCCCATAGTGCCACCTCGTGACCTGGTGGTGAGCAGAGCTGGGCGGATGCCAGGGTGAGGGGTGCAGGCCCATCCAAAGGCAGAGGCAGAAGTGAACTGCCAGCACTCGGCAAACTGGCTGCAGATGCATCGTGGGCACGATAAGGAGTGTGCCCTTGACCCTCAGCACAGTGAGGACACGTCTGAGCAGGAAGCTGGGTTCTGTGTGTGCCATGGGCAGCCTGCAAGTCTGCCCTGCGGAGACGGACCTGGGTGCAGCCTGGCGGGGGCCAGGCCAGCAACCGTTGGCTCTTGTGGTGTCCAGTCTTTTCTGCCAAGAGGCCTCTTTGATTCACATTTTCCACATGGGCTTGATGTTTTGGAAATGTTGACCTTCAACTAATCAAATGTCACTTATTAAATTGCAAGTCATATCCTTTTCAATTTACAAAAAGGATAATGGACCAGAGACGTATTAGTTCATGGCCTGTTGGCAAGAGGGGACTTGACAGCACTTGAGGCTGGAGAAAAGACAGGTGCCTTATCAGTGCCCCCCCCCATCCCCTGTCCCCGTGTCCCCAGGGGGTGGGCAGTGTGTCTTCTCTGTGAGAAGCTGGGCTGAGAGTGAGGCTGGGTTAGCAGCCAGGCTGGAGAAGCTGTGGCAAGGCTGGAATGCCAAGTCCAGGCGGGTGGACTTAAGCCTCACTTGCAAGAAGCAAAGAATCCCCTTAGAAAGGTGAGGTCAGTTCATACAGGCCAGAGAGGAGTCCACGCCGCGTAGACAACAGCATCTGACTAGAAAAGAAGGCAAAAGGCAAGATGTGCACAGGCAGTGAGTGGGTGGGTGGGGGGTTCCCGGAGGAGGGACCCTCGAGAGGAGTCGGGGTGGGACTGGGGGAAGGGATGGCATTCTAGCTCTGCAGCCTGATGAGATTGGGAGGCAGGGATAGCAGTGTGGGAAAGGGCGGGGGGTACAACGGGCAGGCCAGGAACCTGGCCTGGGGTCTGCACGTGCTGCATCAAGCAGTGGGGAACCAGAGCAGGTTCTTGAGCAGGGACAGTGCTTAGGAAGGAGAAAGGGATCAAGTGAACGTAAAAACTCCCTAGGGCATGGACAAAGGGAAACTGAAAGCCCTTTGGCTTGGGTTAGTAGGTTTCCCAAGACGGTGGGGGAGTGTTCTCCCTGATAGACGATGACTGCTCCTTATTCACACCCGTGAGGAGACCTGCTCCTTATTCACACCCGTGAGGAGACCGAAGACAGATCGTGGAGGCCAACCTGAGGCTGAATCCATGCAGACGAAATGCCTAAAGCATATTGCAGACATATGGGCCACCGTGGGAATTGTAGCCAAGGGTTGGGGGCCCCTGAAAACCCCACAGCAGGAAAGTCACACTTAGGGAATTTAAAAGCATTTTGGAACATGGCATTGGGGTCCCAAGGCCACTAGAGGACCTGAGGAACATGTTGATGTATGTTGAGGTTCACTAGAATAATACACTGAAGAGAATATCTGTTATGTGTTAAGCATCTTAAGTTAGGAATAACAGAAACTTCTTGAAGCTTCAGTTTCCTCATCTGTAAAATGGTCCTGATGAAAGTACCTGCTTCCAGGGCTGTTCTGAGGATTAAATGGACTGATGCGGGTGAGAGGCTTGGCCTTAGACTTGGCTGGAGTAGGTTCTCAGTTGACGGCCTGGACAGTCCAGTTCATCCCCTCTTACCATCCTTACCCGCTGAAAGTGCGAACATCTCTGCTCCAGCAGTTTCAGGGAGAGGCTTAGAAATTGGTTTCACTTTCTTGCAGGGGTGCCTGGCGTAAGAGACTTTTCCACTTGAGTCTAGAACTAGACTGCAGTCTGGACTGTTCATTATGTGTGGCGATGAACAGGCACAGCCCTGACCCCACCCCGTCCCAGCTGTGGGATCTCAGGCAGGTCCTTCATCCCCCTGGGTCTCAGTTTCCTCATCTGTAACAATGGTAACCCCACCCCCACCCCACCCCCACAGGCACTGCGTGAGGCGAGATGAGACAGTGTCCGTGAATTGTCAGCAAGCACTCCAGAATGGCCGCCTGACCCCCCCAGGACCCCAGGCAGCCCTCATGTATGACTCAGTGCCCTCTCCATGTTCTTATCTTCCACCTTCCTTTGTAGCTCCTAGAGTGGGTCTCTCCATCTGCTCTCTGCTGTGCGTTCCTTTTCACTCTTCATTCCCTGTGCTGTTCGTTCATCCATCCATCCATCCACTCACTCACTCATGTACAAATATTTATGCTGGCGGTAGTGCTAGGCACTGGGGGGCCAGTGGTGAACGAGAGGGATATAGAGCCCCCTGCCGTGGGGGGTCGGTCTTCATTTTCAGTGATTAAATCGAACATCCAATTAAATTTGTACTTACCGGTTGATGTGAGGGCTGTGAAGGAAAAACACAGGGGGCCCTTCTAGAGGTGAAGGAAGCCTCAGGGCAGTGATGTTTCAGCGGCTGTCTGGAAGGTGCTTGGGGTTCACCAGGGAGGGAGGCCCAGATGGTGGGAACAGCATGCGCAAAGGCCCTGAGGTAGGGAGGTAACATTGTCCAGGGGGAAGTGGCTGCAGGACAGAACCCGGGAGGGCCCGGCTGGAGGACTCAGCTGGGCCAGGCCATCAGGGCTTCGTAGGGCATGATTAGGAGGATGACCTTTATCCTAAGAAACTTTTGGCCTTTGAAGCATTTTAAGTAGGTCTTCATGAAAAGCTCACTCTGGACTGAAGGAGAAGGACAGAGCAGTTAAGAGCCTCCTTTGGTGTCCAAGTGGGGTGGTGATGCGCTACCTTACATACCGGGTCTTTTAATCACACACGAGAGGAGCGACTCATGACTTGGCACTTCACAAGACAAGAATCCTTGTGTTGATACAGAAGAAAGTCACAGACGCAGGATTGTGTGTCCTGGAAGCTCGAGGTGGGACCCCGGAGCCTTTGCCCAATCACCGCCTATCGTGACCATGACGGTTATAAACCAGGCAGCTTGGAGGGACCCAGGAGAAACCTACTGTGTGCCCAGCAGGTCCACGTTCGTACTCACAGCTGACCTTCCCAGCTCCGTGTGAACTGAGGTGGGAGGACCTTGTTGTCCAACGAAAGAAAACGGGGTTGGGCACTAGAGAGGGACCTGCCCAAGATCCTGAGTCTCCTGCCTGCCAAGTGTTTTGGGCCAAAGTCCGCACTCCCCTGCCCCGTGGGTAACAGCAGGGAGAGCACGTCCGTGTTTCTGAAGCACTTTGGACAGGTAACACCAGGTCAGGAGGTTCTGCGGCCAGAGGGAGCCTGGGGCCAGGAGAACCCTCTCTGAGGCTGTGACTTCTTAGGCTCACGTTGCCTTCTCCTGCCACGTAGCCCAGGCTCCCCTTCGTAGCTTCCTGGGATGCCCCAGGCCTGGGTGGGCAGTGGGTGGCCTTACCGGGGAAGGCTCTGCTCCCGTGCATGCCCCACAATGTGGCTCTCCCCCACCCGCAATTTATCCTTTCAGGCCTTGGGTTGAGGCAGGGCCGGTCCCTGTAAATACCAGTCCCCTTACATGTGCATTTTTACTCTATGATTTTTCCTGTTTTGATGAAACACTGCTCTTGGCTCTGCAGGTTCCCAAGAGGGTACTGAGGCCCCGGCCTGGCCAGCCAGTCATTCAGGAACTTTGCTCCCAGGCCCAGCCCCACACCCAGCCCGCATTCCGCCAGGGCCGTAACCTTAACCTCCATGCGCTGTGTGAATGGGGCCCATCCTTCCCCCACGCCCAGTTCCCGTGGTTGCCATGACCACCTCCTTATCGCTTTTCCCAGCTGACTGAAAAAGGCTGCATTCCAGCTTGAGCTTAGCCTCGCCCTCTCTTGCCCCTTTCTGTTTTCTTCCAGACGGAGGGGTGTGAGAGTTTCCTAGGGTTCGTGGTCCTGCCACCCGTGTCGGTGCCCACTGCATCCCTCAGGGCCTGATCTACAAGCTGCCTGTAGGGAGGGGATGGGGTGGTACCTTAGCCTGTTCATTCATTCCTGCATTCAGCAGTGCACAGAGTACCTACTACGTGCCAGGCATTGTTCTAGGCACTGGGCATAAAAAGAGTGGAAGTTCGCCAGTCACGGAGGTGGCAGTGCCATTCGCCCGCCTGTTGAGGCGCAGCTGCTCCCTTTGGCTCCGTTTTGCAGGTTTCCAGGGGCTGCCGGTCGCCTCTCTGCCCACCTCTGTGGGGAATCATGTACGTGTGGAGCCCCTGGAGCCCGTGCAGCCCTCACACCTCCTCCAGCTGAGCGTGGGCGAGCTTCTACCCCTCAGCCTCTGCCTCAGTCGGGGGTCCTTGGGCAGGACAGACAGCACGCCGGCTGGACGCGGTGGCCTCGCCACGACCACAGCACGGCCAGTAGGTGGGGGTTCCGGGATTTGGGAGCCAGGTTCCTCTCACCCCAAAGTCAGTTCTTTTGGGGTTCTTGACTATTTCTTGGCCGGGTTATCTCTGTTGCTTTTTTTCCTGCGGTGTTTTTTGCCTTTTAACGTTGCGGTGCCTGCAGGCCTTGTTTTAATCCCCCCAGCTCTGCCAGAGGTACTTTTGTTCAAAGTATTTGTCCTGAGTAATTACAAGATTTTAATCTCACCTTTGACGCACATTTACCCCTCCCGTTCTCCTACGTGTTTGTTGATTACTTATTCATTTTTTAAAAAATTTTTCATCTTTATTGGAGTATAATTGCTTTACAGTATTGTGTTCGTTTCTGCTGCAAAGTGAATCCGCTGTATTGATACATACATCCCCATATCCCCTCCCTCTCGAGCCTCCCTCGAACCCTCCCTATCCCACCCCTCTAGGTCTTCATCGAATTGATCTCCCTGTGCTCTGCAGCAGCTTCCCACTAGCCATGTATTTTACATTTGGTAGTGTGTACACGTCAATGCTCCTCTCTCACTACGTCCCAGCTCCCCCCCCCCCCCCCCATGTCCTCAAGTCCGTGCTCCAGGTCTGTGTCTCTATTCCCGCCCTGCCACTAGGTTCATCAGTACCATTTTTCTAGATTCCATATATATGCGTTAGCATACGGTATTTGTTTTTCTCTGTCTGATTTACTTCACTCTGTATGACAAACTCTAGGTCCATTCACCTCACTACAAATAACTCAGTTTCCTTCTTTCAACAAATTACTTATTCATTCTTTCAACAAACAGCATTTATTCAGGACCAGGTCCCTGCCTGCCAGGGAGGGGAGGGACAGGTGTGTCCCCATCCTCAGGGAGCTCACAGCCACGCGAGGCAGTGGGCTTGGTACTCCGATGGGGGAGATGTGCCGACCTGCCTGGGCCTTGATGCTGATGACGGAAAGAGCTAACCCCGAGGCAGCGGTCTCAGGGCACCTGCGCTGCCTCCTTGCATCTCTTAACTGATTTAATCCTCACAACCACCGCTGTGAGGTGGGTATAGGGTCTGTTACGAATAATGTAATATGTATCGGGCGGTAACTTGCCAGGGTCACCCAGCTAGTGGCAGAGATGGGATCTGAACCCAGGCTCCCTGGCTCCCCAGTCTGGGCCCTTAACGGCACCAAGCTGCGTGACTGTGAACTTGCTAGATAAAGAAATGTGAACAGAACCGCTCCGAGGCTGGTGTGGCAGAGTCAGAGGCCGGCCTGAGTGGGACCTGGTGCTGAGGGTGGGTCCCGGGGTCAGGGCAGGGGGACGGGCCGGGGCTCGGGTCCTTCCCGAGCAGGAGACCCAGAGTGATCTGATGTGAGCAAGAGGGCAGGGTGCTGGCCGCACCCATGTGTCTCAATGAGCACAAAAACATAGTCCAGAGCCAGACCCTGAGTTCCACAGTGTTTGGAGCCCTGCCTGAGGGCCTGGGCCAGTGTTGTGTGGAGGAGGAAGGGCCTGGCTGGGGCAGATGGAGGCCAGGCCAGCCGTGGCCGGAGCCTGGCTCTGTCACTGACCGCCGGGGTCACCCTGGGTGAGATGAGGTCCGCCCTCCCGGGCCCTCGGTGCGCTGCTGCAGACTTACTGCAGAGCACAATCCAGAGTCCTTTCCCTGGCCTGCAGGGCCCTGCGTGATCCGTCCTCCCCTCGTGCCGTGGACCGTATCCTGGGCCATCTCTGTTCCCTGTGCTCCAGCCGTGTGGGCACTGCTGCTCCTTGACCTGGTTGACTGTGCTCCCGCGTCACCCCGATGCGCAGATACCCCTCCTGGGCTCTTGGCATGGCCAGCTCCTTCCCTTCCCTCAGGTCTCTGCTCAGAGGTCTTGCCCTGACCACTCAGCCTGAAGTGTCCCCATCACGCTCTCTCAGGTCACCCGGTGTGCTCCTTTGTAGCTCTTAGCACGCTTCGGAACGGTCACAACTCCGTTTTGCTCTGTCCCCTCCATGAGGACACAAGTTCCTCAGTTCACGGGCCTTGCCTGTCTTGTTCACTCATTTCCCCAACACCATCAGTGGCACCAGGTGCTTGTGGACACTAAACATTCGTTAGCTAAATGAACGAACCTCAGTCTCCTCGTCTGTAAAAATGGGAAGCAGCTCGCTGATCTAATAAAGTTGGTGTAAAGATTAGAGTGTGTTCAGGTGAAAGTGCCTTGAACAGGCCTGGCACTTAGTAGGTACTTAGGATTGGTAAATGAAGCACATGCTGAGGCCCAGGGGTGAATTACCAGCCATTATAGACTCCCTGGATGCTGCCTAGCTAGGTTTTTTTGACATTGCCAGGCCAGCCTGGTGCTCATCAGCTCTGAAAATCCGGGTGATGGGTGGGGCAGGATGAGAGGAAGGAAGGAAAGAGGAAAAAGGAAAAGGAAAAAGGCCTGGGATGCCATGGGTTGTTTTTCACTGGAAACGTAGAAAGAGATGGTTTCTCTCAAGGTCAGCTGGAAAGTTTGTAAATTCCTGCCAAGATCTTTTTTTTTTTTCCTTTTAAGACCAAAGAAAGGAGGGAGGGCACAGGTAATTCCAATTAAGAAGTGTGGGAAGAATGACGGAATTCGAAAATCACCCTTAAAACGCCACAGTGGTGGTTGTTTCCGTTAAAACCCACTAATGGGTGCTAAAATGAGGGGGCAGAAGTTCAAGCAGAAACAAGGTATTTGTATAGTCTCAGGGTGTCTCCCCTGAAATGTTTAGTAATTACAACGTGGGAAATAGTAACTGCCAGGAGAATCCTGGCAGATCCCATTTCCGCCAAGTGAGCAAGCCTAACAGCACAGGTGACAAGACGTGTGGCATCACGTCCCTGCTGTGAGGCTCTAAGGAGGCCATAGCACAGTGGGGTTCTTCCCAGGGATGCACCTCCTGACCGAAGCCCGGTTTGAGAGGTATTCTGCAAAGCAACTGGCAGACACTCTTCAAAAGTGTCACAGTCGTGCCAGACAAGGAAAGATGCGAGACTGTCACAGATGGGAGACTAAGGAGGACCCTGGATTGGACCCTAGACCAGAAAAAGGACATTAGTGGAAAAACTGGTGAAATCCTAATTAAGTTTGTCTTTTCCTTGATGATGTTGTACCAACGTTAATTTCCTAGTTTCGAGAATTTTTCTGTGGTTTTCTCGGGTTCTGTAAGATGTGAACATGAGGGGACACTGGCTGAAGGGTGTGTGGGAACTTTCTGTACTATCTGTGCAACTCTTCTGTAAGACTCAGATGATCACAACAGAAGAGGTTTAGAAGGATAGTACTAGATAAAGGGGGAAGATAAAGAAGTGTGGCAGGAAAAATCGAATGCAGACTTCATTGTGGCATCCAGGCGACGCAAATGAGTACACGTTTGCAGAAAGGCCTGGTGATGGTGACAGGAGTTCTAAGGCACAGAGGTAGACAGCCTTTCACTTGAAAAATCCCGTGCCCATGAAGCATTCTCTGCAGCTGGTTGGCTGGCCAGCCTTAACTTTGCTCTTCTTTAAGGGGCTCTGGTTCTTCTCTCCTGAGTCCTGTCACAGTTTAATCAGCAGAGGGTGTGTCCTTTAGTGACATGCCTTGATATCAGGCTGTGTGAAGCCACGGTAGAATTCACCAGCCATGGATTCAGGAAGTCCTGAGCAGCGCCTGCGGAATTCATACCATTCCTGGGCCACTTTCACACCTTTTGCCATATCTACCTCTACCCACACTATTATAAACTTTCTAAACTTTCTGTTTTCTGTATATGGACCCACTTTAAAGATCTGAATAGATGAGTTAAAAAGAAAAGGTAAAACCAATGTCATCTGCCGAACCCAAAGTATCTGAAATTCAAAGCAGTGAATTTCAAAGAAAACTCGCTGTCAATGCTGTTGCTGGTGGAAGGTTCTGAGCCTGCAGCCTGCTCTTTGGTTTATTCAAAAGGGAGATTATTAGGTGTTAAAAGAGCCGCCGGAACCAACATGAGACTTCCTTCTAGACTCGTTCAAGAGAATTGATGGAGAACTGGAGTTCACTGGGTGATTCCTGTTATTTGCTGCCCTGTCCTGGTTCCACCTAAACCATCTCATGTGGGACCACAGAAGCTCCTCCAGAGCCACCTGGCCCTCCCTGAGGGGTGGGAGATGAAGGGCCCTGGGGCCCGGGTGGCCGCACCATCAGTCGGGGTGGCTGTGAGCCCTCTGTCCGCCTGGCCCACCTCTTTCTTCCAGCCCCAGGAATTCAGATCTGACTGTGTGTGCCCAGATCTGAAGCCGCTTCCTCTGGCCAGCTGTCCCTGATCTGCCTTCAACTTCAGAGCATGTTGCTTAAAAAAAAAAAGTAAACATCTTGGAGATATTAGAATTATTCTCATACTATGTTATTGTTCCTACTTAATTCCAAGAACCGGGCTTTATCACGTTGAGGTGATACCTGCTGTGTCACAGAGCTGTGTGGGAGTTCACTAGAACAGGGCTCTTAAGTCACTTTTGACATCTACCCTGTGTAAGAAACACATTTTATATCAGAACCCAGCAGACGACATGTAAAAACTCAACACAGCAATGCTTCCATTATACAGGCAATGCAAACATATTTTTTATTGTATCGTAACATTTTTTTTAAAATGCTGGTTGCAACCCACTAAGTTGATTTCTCAACTCCCTAATCATGCATAACTTTCAGTTGGTGAAACACTGCTGTAGAGGGTGAAAGCATGAGCCATAGTAACAGGTCCCGTTTTTTCGAGTCCCTAGTATGTGCCTGGCACAGTGCTGAACACTGTCTTGTTTAATCCTGCCCACATTTGCACATCAGACCACTGAGTTTCAGAGAGGGCTGTCACTTAGCCCAGCTCACACAGCGCCCAGCTCACACAGTGCGTACGGGCAGAACCAGGACTGCCACCTGTCCTTTGCGCTTGGGAACACTTTCCCTGTGTATCTACCTTTGTGCCTTGATCAAGATTATCCCCAGAGGAGGTATAGATAAATGCATGAATGACGGAATCAAACGTCAAATAGGTATAGAAAGATACTCAAAAACGATCTCTTTGATTTTACTCTAAGCCAGGACAGGGGATTCCCAGACCTGGTCAATGATTTGATGTTCTTCTTAAATTTTAAATGAATTTTATTTATTTATTTATTTAATATTTTTCGGCTGTGTTACGTCTTCATTGCTGTGTTCAGGCTTTCTCTAGTTGTGGCGATTGGGGCTTCCCTTTGTTGAGGTGCGTAGGCTTCTCATTGTGGTGGCTTCTCTTGTTGCGGAGCACAGGCTCTAGGCACACAAGCTTCAGTAGCTGCAGCTTGTGGACTTCAGTAGTTGTGGCTCACAGGCTTAGTTGCTCCACGCATGCGGTATCTTCCTGGAGCAGGGAGCGACCCGTGTCCCCTGCGTTGGCAGGTGGATTCTTAACCACTGTGGCACCAGGGAAGTCCCCTAAATTAATTTTTAAATTGAGGTATAGCTCACCATAAAGTGTACAGCTCAGTGGCTTTTTACATACCCATGCCGCCACCCCCAGATCAAGACAGAACATTCCCAGCACCCAGGAAGGCTCCCTTGTGCCCTCTCCACGTCAGTACCCCAACCAAAAGTGAACCCTTCTCCTGGCTTCCCTCACCATTGATTGGTTTTGTCTGTCCCTCGAGGTCCCCTAAAGAGAATCCTGCAGCATGTGTGTGCCAGGCTTCTTTCATTCTGTGCAGCACCTGTGGGATTCTCCCATGTTGAGTGTGTCAGTAATTTGTTCTTTCCTGTTTTGCAGCATCTGATTTCTTTTCGGTACTTTTAAGCGTTTTAAAAAAATTTCATACACTATTTTAGGCATATCGAATAGCATAGAGACCACCCTGTACCTTGCCCTCATTTTAAGAAACACACCGTAAGCCCCCATATTCCTCTTCCCCCGCTTTCCTATTTCTGTCTTTGATGTATCCCCACCCCCATTGCAGAGTAAATGCTCTCCCAAAAATGGTGTTGAGCCTTCGTGCGCATGTTGGTAAATCTTTACTACCCGTGTGTGAAAATTCTTAATGGGTCTTTCATTTGGAGGTGTGTATGCATATGAGCATACACTTTTTTTTTCCTGCCTTGCTGAGCCCAGATAAAACATATTTTAAAAATGTTCCAAGTCTCTCTGGAATTCAGAACCTCAGCTCCGTGCTATTGAGGTTGAGAGAGTTGGAGCAGTGTCAGAAGGAAAGGCCAGTCTGGGAGAGGCAGGAAGAGAGCAGAGCAGGGACAGAGGCCTGGGGGCAGGAGGAGGAGTGGGGTGGGTACTCCTCGCCATGGGAAGCACCATAATCTGGGGGTCTGCAGAGCCCCTGCCTTCTGTCTCATCCTGGACCCCTGGGGACCTCAGCGTGCCCCTCTTTCTGACCTGATTTCCTGAGTCCAGTGGTGCCATCTCTGCTGAGGCAGCCCTTGAAGGGATGTAGGGGGGAGAATGAGGTTCTCCCTTTGAAAAGAAGAAAATGCTTGTGGACCTCTGAACCTCACACCCTGTAGCCTCGCAGTAACGGGTAAAGAGGGGAGCACTCACTCATGCGGCCAGGCCAGGTCCATGTACTAACACATGGACCCCCTCAGAGCTACCCAAGGAGGATGTGGGCACTGTTTGACAGACTGGGAAACTGAGGCACAGGGGGATGAAGTAAATTCCCAAGGCCATAGCTAGCAAGTGATGAATGTGGACTCACACCCAGAAAGGCCAGCTCCACACCCTCTGTGACCATACACTCTCCAGCCTCAATTCCAATAGAGCAGGGAGGCCCATGGCCTTCTTTTCCTGGCGTCTGTCACCTTCTATAACTACACATTTGTAACAGAGCTTTGCTTGACTCTGGCTCCAGGCAGGCAGGGACTGCCTTTGTTTGGTTCACACTGTGTCTGAAGGGCCTCGCTCAGCATCTGGAACAGAGTAGATGCTAGTGATATTTGCAGAATCGATGCTGAGTGAATGAATGAATGGGCAGCAATGCAGAGGCAGAGCTGGGAAACCATTCATGAGGTGGTTTCTGCAAACCCCAGGCTTGCCTCTGGGCTGTGGGGAATCCGAAAGCCACGGGTCTGAGTCCCAGCTCCAGGGCTCGCTGGCAGTGCCACCTTTATCTTCCTCCTCTGGAACGCTGAAACAAGGGGATCTCGACCGTTCCTCCCTCCCAGGGTCGCCGACACAGCATGGGCAGGTGTGCCGCATTACACACCATCCTGGATTCCGGTTGGGGTGATGGGACTCCCGGGTGGGTGGGTCCTATGTAGACAAGAAGCCACGGTCATTTTGTGGGAGAGCATAGGAGTCCTGGTTCAGGCCCAGCAGTTGCATGGAACTCGCCGGTGGGCACATGTGAGCTACTTAATGATGCTGCTTTATAACTTTCCCGGGTCCCTAGTTCTGTCTCTCGGAAGCCTCAGGAACAATGCTGACCGGCCTCGGCCACTGCCTCTGAATGACAGCCCTCTGCTGTCATTTGACAGCAAGAAGACGGCCAGCCAGCTCAGCTGCAGAGGTGTCACTGCCCCCTTTCCTGGCTGACCTCCATCCGCTGGCTCCTGGCTGGGCAGGACGGCACGTGGCTCTCCGCATACTGGCTCTTCTTGGAAGACACTCCTCCTAGCCCTGGTACTAACCAGCAGGCTTTCATCTCCAGTCTCTGATACACCCACTGTTTACCTTCCCTGCATCACGAGCTCAGCGGGGCTGTTCACAGGAAATGCCAAGGACCTCTCCCGAATAGCTTTGAACGCACCTTTTGTGATGGCCTCTTGGGTGCTAAGGGCTCTTTATGCATTCCCGTCAGTGATCCCTTTTGTTTCAGGAGGATGTAACACACAGAGGTTCAGAGAGGTCTAGCTAGTTGCCTAAGCAGGGTCCGCATTAGAGTGCCTACTTGTGTGAGCCCAAAGCCAGGGATGTCTCCACTTCCCCTTGCGCTGCTCTGCGGAGCGAAGGCAACGGTAAGCCTGCGAATGGCAGTGCCAGCCAGGCCATCATGCTGATAGTTGGCCGTGGTGATAATTGCGGCTGACATTTGTTGTGCGCCTGCTCCCTGCTGCGAACAGTCGGTGCCTACACGCGCTTCCACATGTAACCCTTACCCCCCGCGAGGTCGTCCGTGTTTTTATCCCCATTTTACAGATGAAAAACACTGGAGGGTCAGAGGAAGTTTTGTCCAAAGGCACACAGCTAATGTGCGAGGCCCCAGGCTTTGCAGATCCACACCTTAGGGATTGAAAAACCAGGTACACTCCTGTTCATCCGGATGCTGGAATATTATTCAGCACTTAGAAAGAGATGAGCTGCCACGCCATGAAAGGACATTGATGGGGGAAATGTACATGCATATTACTGAGTGAAAGAAACCAATCTGAAAAGGCTGCATACTATATAATTCCAACTGTATGACATTCTGGAAAAGGCAAAACTATAGAGACAATAAAAAGAACAGTGGTTGCCTGGGGCGGTAGGAGGTGGGGGAGGGATGAGTAGGCAGAGCGAGAGGATTTTTAGGGCAGTGAAACTATGCTGGATGATACTATAACGGTGAATGCATGTCACTTGCCATTTGTCAGAACCCATGGCGTGTACAACAGCAAGAGTGAACCCTAATGTAAACTCTGGGCTTTGGGTGAGAGTGGCGTGTCAGTGCAGGTTCATCCACGGTAACAAATGATCCGCTCTGGTGGGGGATGTTGATAATGGGGGAGGCTATACATGTGTGGGGGTGGGGCAGACAATATATGAAAAATCTCCGTACCTTCTGCTCCATTTTGCTGTGAACCTAAAACGGATCTAAATGATGGTCTAGTTTTGAAAAAGCAAACAGGTACATAATGTACCTGCTGATATTTGAGCCGCTGCCAGCCTGACCCCCTGCCTGGCTTGTGTTCTTCCCACCACCGCCTGCGATGTTGTGAGCGTGGCGGGGGGGTAGGGCGTGGCTCTGCAGCGTGAGGGGGCTTCCCTGGCTGTGGGATGGCAGGCACGCCAGGGGGCTCAGCCAGGGGAGGGACTGGTCCTCTCGCTTGGGGAGGAGGAAGGAGGAGGGGAGGAAGGTGATAACCACGTTCTTCGGTCTTTGCTCGCTGGGACAGCGTGTGCTCGGGGAGGCTGGCCTTGCCCCTGCCAGGGCATTGCAAAACTCGAGCTCCATTGAATCAGTGTCCTTTGGAAAAGTACGTTTTGCTCAAGAGCCAAGTAAAACAGCAGATCTTGCAGCCAGCACTCTGAAGTCGAGAGCCGTGACTCACACCGGGTGGGAGGGAGGAGGGCGGAGATCAAGGCAGGCCTCAGCCCTCAGGTGGGTCCAGGCTCCCTCTGCGGCCAGGCCCGTCGGCCAGCTCGAGGCCCTCAGTTAGGACAGTGTGTGTGCTGTGGGTAAGCATCCTCAGGTGGCTTTGTCAGGGCTCAGACCTCCTTGCTGTTTAGAAAAGGTTCTGTCCCCCAAAGGGGGAAAGCGGGGGTGGGGGGGTGGGATGAACTGGGAGATTGGGATTGCCATATATACATTACCAATAAGAAGAAAATATCAAGTTGTACACTAAAAAGAAAAAAGAAAAGGGTCTGTCTCTACGGAGCTGTGAATAGAATGAATCACTGTTAAAATCAGATTTTCTTATTGACTTGCATTATTGGTTCAGAGATGACTTCTCTCTAAAATAAGTCGTTGGTAGATTTGGGGGCACCTGGATGTCATGGGAAGAGCCCCAGATGGGACTCGCAGGTAGTTCTCACCTGTGACATTAGTCAATACAGTGTTGCTTCCTGAACCTCAGTTTTTCTCCCTTTAAAATGGGTCTGGACTAAATCAGCCTTTGCTGAATACCCAGGAAGCGTGTCACAAGTGTCCCAGTCCCACGTCCTTGGCAGACATCACTAATCTGTCCCAGCACTCACACACCGAGTCCAGTCCCCGCCTCAGCAGCTGGGCAGCCACTAGAATTGATCCCCGAGATGCACCTTCTTGACCACACAGGGACTCCATGACCTCAAAGTTCCCTTCTAGTTTTACAGTGTTTAGGTCTTCTTGCCCTCTCCTACCTTTTCAGTCCCACTGCCTATTCTGACACAAAAATACTTCAAGATTTAAGGCCAAGTTCACAAACTGATTGTCCCCACACTAAACCTGAGCGACAGAAGTGTTTTCTTTGATTTGTATATTGTTTTATTTTAAAGACCAAAAAAACCCAGGTGCTGTCATTTTTAAATCGGTAATTTCACATAAGACCCCAGATTTCTGATTTCCCCTGATCTGCCCACCCCAGGGCTCCTTGTTCTGGGGGGCTTTCTACCATCTTTAGGTGGGCCGTGGACCCTCCGATTGCCGCAGGCCCCACTGGCCCACTTCTCTCATCCCAGGGCCTGCCTAGCTTCAGTGGGCATTTTCTACTGGGGAGCACGTACGTCCTTTGGGGACACGTAATGCCTCATTGCCTCTCCTTTGGTGATGTGAGCAGCTAGGGGATCAGTACCCAGGCCCATGGATGCATTTGGGATGCTTGCTATTTCCTGGAATCATTTTTAGCGGGAGAGGTGTTTTCTATCTGTGAATAATCACCCCCTGGTGAAGTGGTTTTAAATTTTTATTTTCCCGTGTGGGCTCCTGAAAGCGAGGGTTCAGAAAAGCCTTGCACTGGTGAGGAAGTCACAGGTTGAAGAAGATGGGGGAAATCGGGGGTGGGGAGGAGGCCCCCTTCCCTCCAGCTCTCAGTCACTCATCTCCTGCCTTCCATAGGTCTCATCCGTGACGTCTCATTGCTGGGGGGTGGTTAGGAAGCCAAGCAGCTCTCTGAGGGGACTCACCTGCACATCTCAGGTGAGCTCGTGGCCTGGAAAAACCACCAGTCTTCTGTGACTCAGTGAATCTCTTGTTGCTTAGAAATGGTGCTCCCAGGACTTCCCTGGTGGCGCAGTGGTTAAGAATCCGTTTGCCAATGCAGGGGACACGGGTCCAAGCCCTAATCCAGGAAGATCCCACATGCCGTGGAGCAACTAAGCTCATGTGCCACAACTACTGAGCCCAAGCACCTCAACTACTGAAGCCCTCTCTCCTAGAGCCCCTGCTCTGCAACAAGAGAAGCCGCCGCCCTGAGAAGCCCATGCACCACAACACCCTGCTCGCCACAGCTAGAGAAAGCCTGTGCGCAACAATGAAGACCCAACGCAGCCAAAAATAAATAAGTAAAATTAAATTAAAAAATGATGCTCCCCACTTAAGTTCCGGGCACTGGGGACCCCACGATGTATCACACCAGTTCCTGCCCTTGAAGAGTTCACAGCTCTGACGGGAAGACACCAGTATTAGTTTTTTTAATGATTATAATGCTGTAATATAAAGGATAGATAGAAGGAAAACAAATGATAAAGTAACACAGGTTTGGTGTGTTTTTGTTTTCATACTCACTGGTTTGTTGTATTTTTTAGACTCCACATGTAAGTGATAACCTACGGTATTTGTCTTTATCTCTGTATTTGTCTGACTTATTTCCCTAAGCATAATACCCTCCAAGTCCATCCGTGTTGTTGCAAATGGCAAAATTTCATTCTTTGTGGCTGAGTTGTATTCCATTATATATATGTGCGTGTGCATATATATATATATATATATCTCACATCTTTATCCGTTCATCTGTTGATGGAAGACACCAGTAGTATTAGTGAGGCAGAGCAGGCTGTGCTGTTCATTCATGATTGTGCGTATATAATGTGTGCAAATATATGACAATACACCATGTGTCACACAATGACAGAGGGAAGTTCAGGGGCGTGGCAGCCCCGAATAGGGGGCCTCAGCCAGCATGATGCTGAATGGAGGTGGCTTCTCCGAGGAAGGGGTGTGTGAGCTAAGTTTTAAAGAACCACCCGGGGCCTCTGACCTCACCTCCCAGTGCAGCTGTATCAGCCTCCTTGCTTCAAGGAAGCTGCCACATATGCTCCCTGCCTCAGGGCCTTTGCACTTACCATCCCTTCAACCTGGAATGCTCTTCCCTGGACATCCAGGTGGCTGCTATCTCACTTAAATGAGATATGTGTTCTGCACGTCACCTTGTTAGATGAACCTTCTCTGGCACCCCTCACACCCCATCTGAAGCAGCACCCGCATTACATTCTCTCTCCTTAGCCTGGTTTATTTTTCTTCATAGCACTGACATATATGAGTTCATTTATTGTCTGTCTCCTCCACTGTGCTATGAGCTAGGCGAAGGCAGAGAGCTTTGTGTCTGAGCACTGTTGTATTCGTAGCACCTGGAACAGTGGTGGGCACTCAGTGATGACAGAGAGAATGAATGAACTGGCAGGGAAGGAGAGAGAGGGGTGCTGCAGAGAGAGGGCACAGTGCCTGCAGAGGCGCAGAGCTGGGACAGGACGGGCCTTTCTGGAACCAAGTGTTGGTGGGGTCATGGGGTGCATGGGGTAAAGGAGCGGATAATAGAGAGACGGGCTGGGGAGCCCACGACAGGTCTGAAAGCCCAAGACAGTTCTCCTAAGACCCTAGCTGTCTTTACTTTTCCGTTCATAACCTGTTTAGTATAGAACAACTGAAAAGTACCAAGATGTGCCCAAAGGGAAAATGGTCGCCAACTAAGCTCTCCCCGAGGCCGACGAGAACCCTTTGAATTCCTTTCCTTGTGCCTTTTTGCGTGGGACTGTCTGAACATCTCACGTTTTACCCTGTGAGCCACCTCGTTTCCCAGGGCACACAGCTGCTCCCTAGCACGGCACAGTAATTTCACATCCAGACAGATGAGGACACAGATCCCAGCCTTGCCCCTTGCTGAGTGAATGACCTTGCACTTCCAGAGCCAAGAACCTTGGCCGGAGTTGTCGTTCTACATGGGATGCCCTTCTACCCCTTTTCCTCAGCCTCATTTCCGCTTGTCTTCCTGCACTCAGAGTCTCAGCCTGAGACCCACCGCCTCCACACAGTCTTTTCTCAACCCCAGCTCCTTTTTCTTTAAAAATAGGGGTGAACCTCATTTTGGTATCTTGAACCATTTTGAGAATTTGATGAGGCGACGTGAGTCAAGAGGCTGACTCGTGGGAGGTGCTCAGTAAATACCGTCCTTCCCCTCCTCGTGACAGCAGGGCCACCTCCAGCTTTTTCTTTATTATACTTTCCTTACCTGCAAATCTCTTAAAACCTTAATCCCGTCCTAGGCTTCTGCCCCCAGGCCTCGCCAGAACTCAGCCTTCACTTTTCGAAGTAGCTGAGATGTTGTCCAAAAAGTGGTCTCGTGGCACAGAGTAAAACTGAATCCTGTGGGCAGGGGGAGGTCAAAGGACATCTGGGGTCCCTTGAAGGGAGCCCCTTCCACAGGTATCTTGGCACAGCTGTCTTTCCCCCCAGTTCTCTCCTCCTGAACTTAAAAATGCCGGCACCAATCGTTTCTTCCTTTTAAATCTCTGTTGAAGGACGTGCCCTGGCGGGGAGCCCCGGGCATGAGAATCTAATCCCCGGAATAGCTCCCCGCTCAGCATTTAAATGCTGTCTGTATTTTTATCCGATGATGGGTCACTTCTGAAAAACCCCGCTCAGGTCCTGCCCCTCTAAGAATACATTTCCATTTATAGCGTCTGCGCTTGGGATGTTGTGTCCCGGTGTGGGGCCAGCGGCTGTGTCCTGTTTCCAGCGATTTGGAAACACGTCGGGGGCCCTGGCTGTGCGTCCGTATCCCCCACCCTCCTGCCTCCCCTGCGTCCCCCGCCGGCCTTCGCTCCCTGTGGCCTTGATGAGTGGGAAGCTTGACTCCCAGCCAAGCCCTGGCTGCCTGACGGCCTCGGGCTCCGACACCAGGCCTTTCCCTTCCTGTTTCTGGGGGAGCGTGAGCTCATCAGGCTGTTGCAGGGTGGCAGGAGCCAGTGGGGGTGAGGGGACCCCTGCCCAGCCGTGCTCTGCCCGGGCCTCTGTGGTACCACACCGCGGTTCTCTAGCTCCCCGGGGCCCTTCCTCCTTCCCTCGCTCATCAGGTGCCCACAGCCTGCTATCGGTGCCAGGCTGTGCACAGGCAAGGGAGGGCGGCACAGACAGCCAAGGCCCCCAGGAGCTAGTGTGCAGCTTTTGGGGGGCCGCAGAGGGCCAGTGTGCAGCCTCTGGGGGAGGCTGACCCGGGTGTCCGTCCTGACCCTGCCTCTTGCTGGCTGTGTGAGCTTAGGCAAGTGACTAAGCCTCTCTGAGTCTTGGTTTCTACATTTGTTGATGGTACCTCGTTGGGAAGGGGGGAGGGATTCCGTGGGATAAAGTAGGTCAACGGTCTTAAGTGGTGCTTGGCCCATAAGGGTAGGAGCCCAGGAAATGCCAATCCCCTTGCCTGTCCCTCTGTTGACCTGTGGTAACTCAGGTGGGTACAAGTAGAAAGTCTTGGGAAATAAAATTGAAGTTGGAAATAAACACTTGACTTGTACCTCAGCAGTCTTCGTATGCCCTGACATCTCCTGAACTGCACTTTTTTGGCAATGTGAATTCTTGCCCTCCGCACCCCCATGCTGGTTTAGTTCATGCTGCCCCAGAGCCCTGGAAGCTGCACATTTAGCCAGCTTCCTGGCGGATTCTGAGGCAGTGGTCCATGGACCAGAATTTGCGAAACACTGCCTCCTTCCAAAGTATTTCTGTAGACCTCCTGTGTGCCAGGTGCTTCTCTAGGCTCTGGGCATATAGTGGAACTCAGAGGCAGGCAGGCCCCTGCTCTCCTGTAACTTATATTCCAGTGATGGAGTGGAGCAGTGAACGGATACACATAACCCAAGGTAGCGGTCCTCAGTGCTGTGGAGAGAAAGGCAGCAGAGTAAGGAGATGGAGAGCGGTGTGTTTTAGCTGGTAGCCAGGACAGGTCTTTGAAGAGGTGACATTTGCATATAGACCTAAAAGAAGTGGAGGAGCAAGACAGGAAGGGACCTAAAGGACAAACATTCCAGATACAGAGAACGCAGGGCAAAGGGCCTGAGGTGAGAGCATACTTGCTTGAATGCCAAGGAATGGATTGCGTTAGGATTTAGAGCTGATGCAATTAGGTATAAATAATAAGCCTAGTGTCCCAGCCCTGCTGTGCATGAGTTTCGTTCTCCCCCGGTGAGCCTGGGTCCAGGTAGCAGGTAAGGGCGTCGTCCAGTACAGCGAGGCCTCCGTCATTTTGCCGATAGGCCATGTAAAACACTCTCTGAGAATTGCCTGGATGGTTATCTTCCTGATCAGCTGATTTTACGTTCTTGCTCATCATGGTGGCCCAGAACAGCACATCTTATCACTTCTCAGGCATTTGGAAACCCCGGGAGGATACAGGCGGTGACTCGGAGAGAATTTGTGATAACCCCTCAACACGAGACGTTTCTGCCCTTTCTGTGTTTCGCTTTATCTGCAGATGTGCACATTTGGATTCCACAATCCCTGTGGTTCCTCCTACCTCATTGTTTTGGGAGCAGGTTTTGTGTGAGACGCTATTAAGTTTTGTTCTGGACATGTCAAGTGTGAAGGGCAGGCATGATGCCTTTAGGAATGAGGGTGCTCTTTGGACATTACTGTGTGAGTGCCATGAGGATAGGGACTACTTCTGACTTGACTTTCTCCTGTCTCTCTGGAACTTGGCACAGTAAATTAAGGCATAGATAATTTGGGAGTGGGATTTAAAAGAGAAGGGGCGTGAACACTGACCCTTGGGGCTATACCAGAATATGAGGGGCAGGAGGAGGAAAAGGAACAGACACAGAGGATGCTGAAGAGTGAGGATGCCGTGGTACTTTAGGCATCCAAGAGAAGAGAGAGGTCCAAGAAGGAAGGGACATTCAGCAGGACTGGTGCAGAGGCAGTACTGAGGAGAGCCAATGGCATGTGGCCCTTAGTGACTCTTGGGTGAGCTTAGCTATAGCAGGAAGAGAGAGTGGGTGGGGAGGCTGGCATCAGGCTGCTGTGGGGTAAGGATCAAATGGAAAGTAAAATGTGAGGTTATTCTAGGCCAGTCATTAAGAAGTGTGCTATGTACTTCCTACTGCATCACATTGAGAGAGAGATACAGAATAACTGGCTGTCTTCCCTTTGAGATGCTAAGATCAGTCATTGGGTTCAGGTGGCAGTAGCCTGATGCACCTATTATGAAATTTCCCATTCTTGCTGATAAATGCCTAAACCCAGTATTTCATCAGAGGGTGCACAATGATGATTTTCCTAATTCTATTAGTCCTTCCACATTATTCTTTGAAATTATTCTATAAAATAGGACTTTGTTCTCATCAGCTATTTGGTTACATAGAAATACACTGTGTATACCAAAAGAAAAAAAATGAGAAAAAATGCTTTCTCTATTTACGAATTTTCAGAATAATGGCTTAGCATCTTCAGAGATATCCAAAGAGGCTTTTTGTTGTTGTTGTTGTTGTTGTTGTTGTTGTTTTGAAGTATCATTATGAACTCATAGATTGTGCAATGTATTTGATGTGTTTCAACTGTGGCTATCGTGAAAAAGTTTTTTCCAGCAGCTTTATTGAGGTATAATTGACATACATTAAACTTCACATACTTAAAGTGTACAGTTTGAGAAATTTGATGTATACCATCATCACAAGATAGTGAACATACTCATCTGCCCCCAGAGTTTCCTCAGGCCTTTCCCTTCTTCCACCCCTGGGCAACCAGGGATCTGCGGTCACTCTAGATTAGTTTATACTTTCTAGAGTTTTATATAGGTGGAATCATACCGTATTGGCTTTCATTCAGCCTAATTATTTTGAGAATCTTCCATGCTGTTGCCCCTGTCAATACTCCGTTGCTTTTTATTGCTGAGTAATATTCCATTGTGTGGATGTGCCATCTGTCCATTTGCCTGCTGATGGATATTTGGGTTGTTTCCAGTTCGTGACTGTTACAAATTAAGCTTCCATGAATATTCATAACATGTCTTTGTATGGGAAAATACTTTCATTTCTCTTGGGTACATACCTAGGAGTGGAATGGCTGGATCATATGGTAAGTGTATATTTAACATTTTAGAAACCACCAAACTCTATTCCATAGTGGTTGTACTTCTCTTTGTTCCACCAGCAATGTCTGAGAGTTCCCGTTGTTCCTTATCCTCGCCAACACTTGGTGTGACCAGTGTTTATGATTTCAGCCATTCTAATAGGTATACAGTAGTATCTCTGTGATTTTAATTTGCATTTCCCCAATGACTCTGATATTAGCATCCTGTCCTCTGGTTAGTCACCATCAGGGAATCTTGGGTGAAATGCCTGTTCAGATCTTTTGCCCATTGTTTAATGGGTTGTTTGTTTTCTTATTCCTGAGTTTTGTGTTCTTGACTGCAAATCCTTTAACAGACATGTGATTCACATATGTTTTTCCTAATCTGTGACTTGTCTTTTCGTTCTTTTAACAATGCCTTTTGAAGAATGGAAATTTTTCATCTTGATGAAAACTTATTTATAATTTTTTCCTTTTATGGATCATGCTTTAGGTGTCTTACCTGAAGTCTTTGCCTAACCTAAGAGCATTAAGATTTTCTCCTATGTTGTCTTCTATATGATTTATAGTAAGTTTTTTTTTTTTTAAGATTTATTTATAATTTTACTTATTTATTTTTGGCTGCATTGGGTCTTCATTGCTGCATGTGGGTTTTCTCTGGTTGTGGCGAGCAAGGGCTATTCTTCGTTGTGGTGTGCGGGCTTCTCAGTGTGGTGGCTTCTCTTGTTGTGGAGCATGGGCTCTTAGGCGCGGGGGCTTTAGTAGTTGTGGCGCACGGGCTTAGCTGCTCCGTGGCATGTGGGATCTTCCCGGCCCAGGTATCAAACCCATGTCCCCTGCATTGGCAGGCGAATTCTTAGCCACTGCGCCACCAGCGAAGTCCCTATAGTAAGTCTTGAGGTCAGATCCAACTTTGTTCTTTTTCAGAGTTGCTTTGGCTCTTCTATATCCTTTGCATTTCCATATGAATCTGAGAATCAGCTTGCCAAATTCTGTAAAAATGCCTGCTGGAGTTTTGATTGGAATTGAGTTGAATCTACAGATGAATGTGGGGAGAAATGCCATTTTAATAATATTGAGTCTTCTGACCCTTTAACACTGTGTATTCCTCTGTTTACTTAGGTCTTCTTTAATTTCCCTCAGCAGTGTTTTATTGTGTTCAGTGTGTAGGTCTTTCATTTATTTTGTCAAATTTATCTCAATATTTAATATCTTTATGCATCTCCTAAGAATAATGGAAGTAACCATTTGTGTTAGCTTTTGGTTACACCTTCTATTGTTTCTTTTGAAAGATACAAACAAGGATGTAGATTTATTTTTATCCCTACCTCCGGCTGCACCCCCTCCCCCCACACACATAACATTCAACAGAACGGGGTGTTCCACAGTTTGCTTTTTTATCCTACCTTATAGAGCCCTTCCTCATTCCTCTTTATAGCTGCATCATCCTCCCCTTTACGGATGGTCTGTAGTTTATTAACTGGTCCCCCTGGATGGACGTTGGGATGGTCTCCAGATGTTTGCTATTACAGCTGGTGCAGCAGTGAATAGCCCTGTGCCTACGTCATTTTGTATTTTCACCTGGAATTTGCTGAATGACGTTAACGGGCCGAGCCCCGCACAACCCACAGGAGATTCAAGAAGAAATCTGACCAGTCCAGCCCAGCAGGAGCCGAAGACCCTGCAGCCGTGTTGGAGCTATGCCAGGAATGTGTCCATCCACAGAGCTCGGGGGGGGGGGGGGGGGGGGGGGGGGGGGAGGCTGCCTTGAGAGGGGCCTGCTGGAAGCTCAGCAGTCAGATTTACTCCCCTTTGTGGTCAGAGAGGGTGTTCTGAGACTGGAGAGGTCACAGGTGGAGGCAGCTGGAGCTGGGAGGTCACCGTGTAGATAAGTGACCGTCACATGGGCACCGAGATTCAGGGAGAGAGCCACAGGGCTGGGCTGGAGGGAGAGAACCGTGTGTGTGTTAGCGCTGCATTCCCAGAGCATCGTCACTCAGCCCTCCCACAGATACGGGCCTCTCCCTCTCCCACGCCCAGCTGGTCTCCCTGTCCCAGGCAGGCATGGGGTACAGTGGACAGACCAGAGGTCCTGAGGCCAGACTGCAGCAGTTTGAACCCTGGCCCGGAATCTTGGGCAAGCGAACTGGGAAGAATGCTGGTATCCACTGAACAGGATGCTGGTATCCACTGTATAAAGGATGTGAGCTGATGAATGGACCGCCAAGTCCAAGGCCGGGTGCACGGTGATCCCTCACAATGGAGACAGCAGCAGTGTAGCTGTGGTTGCTATTGTGATTCAGATTCCTCCATCTGGGCTGGAGACAAAGACAGACTCTTTTCCCTTCCTTTTGACCGAGGGAGGAGTGGTGTGTGAGCTCACAGTAGTAGTTTGAATGTCCAGGACAGAATTCGGGGGCAGTGGGGGAGTGATTCTAGGGCTCATTAGAACTGGTGCTCTGCAGGGTTCTCTCCCAGCCGTGCGTGCACTTGTTTACCTCTGTGTGCCCTTCAACACACGTGCATATTTGCACACACACTGGTGGTTCTCGGTAAGGTGGTGGAGATGAGTAAGTGAACCAACAAGCACATTTTTCACCCGACTCCCTTGGCACGGAGGGCTCTGCCAGGCTGGTGGGCAGGAGTGAGCAGCCCAAAGAACCAACTACAAGCCTCGCTGCCTATTTTTGGAACGACTGACCCACCACTTCCAGTGACTTGCTCCTAAATGGCGTCTAATTTCATTAGGCCGTGGAAACAGTGACATCACGAGTGCCTGCCTGGTGGCCGCCCACACATGGCGAACCACAGGGCGATCTGAGATTCGTCTTCAGGAGCAGGGGAGAAGTGAGGTCCCAAGCAGCAAAAGTTAAAATAGCAAGCGCTGAGGCATTCTGCTATGAAAAGAAATTACAGAAGAAATCCATTAGTCAGAGATTTCCAGCGGCAGTTTCCTTGCTTGGGAGCAGGAGAAGACTTACGCGTGTTTATCCTGGGTGAGGTTGTGCAGCCGTCCCTTGCTCTGTAGGCTAGACGCGGCCTGTACAGTGAGTTTCTGTTAAGTAAATCCTATATTCTCGTTGACTTCTAGTTCCGATGTTGACATATGTTTTATCCTAAGGAATTTGTTTGATCCTAAGGTGTGAGGAACTTAGAGGCACAGATTCAGCACCTTTTTGATTCAAATAGGGACACTTGTACTTACTGCACCTTTATAAGAAGTCACAAATCCAGGTGGACTTTATTTTTTCCCTGTGGGTTCCTTTGCTCAGTTCTCTCCAAGTGTGCCTTCTCAGACACAGAGTGAAAAAGGACAGGGACAGACTGCTTAATCCAGATTCCTGGTCTCCGTGGGGGCGATCAAGTCTATGGCCGTGACTTCACCCAGCCCGAGCAGAGGCAACTGGAGGCATCTCTGGGGAGAGAACACAGGCTCAGTGGGAAAGTGAGCTTCCCGCGTAGGAAGGTTTTTTCTGCCTACAACAGGCTTTCTCAACGTTAGCGCCATGGGCATTTGGGGCCGGTATCCTGTGTTGTAGCGGGTCTTCCTGTGCATTGTAGGATTGCACTAGCATCTCTGGCTTCTACCCACTGGGTACCACCCACTCCCAAGGGTGACAACCAAAAATATCTCCAGACATTGCCAAATGTCCCCTGGGGGGGCCCAAATTGCACCTGGTTGAAAGTTACTAGCATATGACATTTCAAGAGTATGAGATAAGGATGTCACAAGCTTTTTATTGGCTTGTTTTTGTTTTAACTACTCTGAGTTTAATTATACCTTGAGTTGGGCAAGTCACTCCTTCTCGGGGCTTCTGTTTTCTCTTCTGTAAAATGAATGGGTTGGACACAGTGATCTCAGAGCACCTTCTAGACCCAACAGTGGAGTGTGGTGAAGGCAGGGGCCGCGTGGGGTCTCCATGGGTCCTGTTCCAACAGGTGACAGACCTCTGGTCCACCTGGCTTTGGACACTGCTCCCATGCTCCTGGCATCTAGCTAAGGCTTTCTTAAGTCCAGTTGATTGTTTTCTTGCTTTCATTTGAGCCCATTTTGCCTTTTTTGTGAATGAAAATTTCTAAATACAGTACAAGGAACCTCTGAGGACCCATCACTCGGCTTCCCCACCATCCATTTCATCTTAATCTTGTTTGTGGGGCCAGCCAGAGGACCTCATCTTTGTGTGGATTCATCCATTGCCTCATTCGTTCAGGTCAGTTCCCCAAGGGCCTGGATTGGGCAGGGCTGGGCAGCAAGGAGGCCCAGGTTCTGCCCTTGAGAAACAGTCTAGGGGGAGAGCAGGGAAAAAGCATTTTTTTTTTGACAAACATAAAGAACCCATCCTTTACAGGCTTCCTAGGTGGTGCAGTGGTTAAGAATCTGCCTGACAATGCAGGGGACACGGGTTTGATCTCTGCTCCAGGAAGATCCCACATGCCGCGGAGCAACTAAGCCCGTGAGCCACAACTATTGAGCCTGAGCTCTAAAGCCCATGAGCCACAGCTGTTGAGCCCATGTGCCGCAACTACTGAAGCCTATGTGCCTAGAGCCCATGCTCCACAACAAGAGAAGCCACGGCAATGAGAAGCCCGCACACCACAACCAAGAGTAGCCCCCGCTCGTCACAACTAAAGAAAGCCCGCACGCAGCAACAAAGACCCAACACAGGCAATAAATCAATAAATTTATTTAAAAAAAAAAAAAAGGAGAGAATCCATCCTTTAGCTTTCTCTATTTAAGACCAAGCAATTCCAATTCTTTAATCTTTCTTCCTAAGAAGTATTTTCCACCCAAATGTCCTGGTTTATCCCCACATTGTTGGGAAAAGCAGCAAGAATGTAAATTAGGCCTGGATTCAGATCCCTGCCGTGACACTTCATAGGTGTGAGAGCTTAGCCAAGTCAGCAGCCTCTGAGCCTCATCTGTAAAATGGGATAACAATTCCCAGCTCACAAGGTGGCTGAGAGAATTAGATGAGAACATGTCGGTCCAGGGCCTAGCATGAGCCCAGCACATACTAGATGTACACTAAGCATCCTTTCCCCTCTCCCGCTTTCTCCTCACCCTTTCCTCTACATTCCCTTAACAGGGTGGCCACAGCTAATCGCATCACCACATCACCGCAGCGAGGGACTGACTAATGTGAGCCAGAGAGGACGGCTCACTTCCTGATCTGTCACATGCCTGGGTTCTCACCAGCCTCCTGGTGGCCCATTTTCTTAGTGACATTCACTGCTGACTCACTTGCCTTGTGGTCAGCTCTGAACCCAGGGTCTTGTTCAGCTCCCCCTTTACCCTACCGCTGCTCCCCAGCCTGGATTTGTGGCCTGGGAATGGAATCATCATCAGAGAACATTCTATTTAGGTGGCCCTTCTCAAGGAGCCAATAGCATTGCTAGACCAGCAGTTTCATGAGGGCAGGGGCCATGTCTCCCTTGACCACATTCATCTTCCCAGCATCTAGAGCACTGCTAGTAGGTACTTAGTAAATACCTGTTGAGTGAATTAGTGTGTTTTGCACTGGTCCCTGTGTTCCAAGAGAGTCCCGTCTGCTCTGGGGCAGCATCCTTAGAAAAGCAAATAAGCAAAACCTTGAGACTTGAGTTTCCCGATAAATGAGATCCAAACGGATTCCCATGAGTACAGGGCGGTGGAGGGACGATAGCCTGTGGACTCAGGCTGGGGTTTGAATCCCAGCTCTGCCAATCATTGAGCTGCTGACTTTGAGCAAGTTGCCTATGGCTGAGCCTTAGTCTTCCTCCTGGAAAAACGGGATATCAGTATCTGCCGGAGTTATTGGGAGAATTCAATACGGATACATATGGGAACACACCCAGCACGGGATGGCAGCGACCCTGCTTTTACGTCATTCACTCTTTGATTGCCGTCGCCTCCTGTAGTTTGGTCCAAGTCTCACCTCCTCTCTTAGACCTTTGTTCACTCAGCCTTCGCCTCTCCTCCCTCCCCCAACACAGACGTACTCTGCCTGACACCCAGCACATTTAGCCAACATGTGTGAAGCCAGCAGTTCAAATTCAGATGCCTAGAGGGACCAAGCAGAGACAAAGAGAGCAAGCTGGGTGGGATGTTGACATGAAGTCTCCCCCTTAAGCTTTAAGAAAATTTTTTCATTAAATTAAAAAAAATTGTTTTAACTTTTCATTTTGAAATAATTGCAGACTTGACAAAAAATTGCAAAAACGATACAAAGACTTCCCTTATGCCCTTTACCCAAGCATCCTTAAATGTTATATAACATTGTATAACATCTTACATAACCAAACCATTTTCAAAACCAGGAAAAGAATACTCTGCAGTACTATTATTTGATCTACAGATCCTATTCAGATCCCATCAGCTGCCCCACTGATGTCCTTTTTCGGATCCAGGACATCCCACAGGATTTAGTCGTCACGTTTCTTTCGTCTCCTCTAATCTCGGGCGGTCCCTTAGTCTTCACTTGCCTTCATGTCCTTGACACTTTTGACACATGCTGGCCAGTCATTTTGCAGCGTGACCCTCCGTTTGGATTTGTTTGATGTCTTCTCATGTTCCGTCGGAGGTTGCAGATTTTGAGCAAGTTCCCCACAGGAGTGACGGGGCACGTCAGAAGGCGCATGATGCGTCTCCTTACTGATGACACCCGCTCTGGGCACTTGATTAAGAGGCTGTCTGCCAAGTTTCTCGTCGGTGAAGTTACTCTTTTCCTTTCTGATTAATAAAGATTTTCTGGGGGAGGTCCTTAGGAGGTATGTAAATATCCTGTTTCTCATCAGACTTTTGATTTACTTATTTCTTTATTTTCACCAATGTGGATTTTTGGCTTCCTGTCTTGTCCAGTGGGTCATAATCTATGCCTGTGATTGTTGACTTTAATGCTTGCCTCGCCCCTTCTTTGGCCAGTGGGAGCCCCTTTCAGCCGGCTTCTTGTCCTTTGCATGAGTCCCATCAATCTTTCTTGCTTTCTGACAGGAGAAGATACGCCAAGTTCACCTTGCGTTTTCCCTGCCCAACCCTAGGATCAGCCCTTTCTCTAAGGAGCTGATTCCTTTGAGCAAAGAATGGTATTTAGAAGCCAAGATGTGCTCATTGCTGTCTGGCTGTCACTGTTCCTGCACCCTCTCTACAGAGCAAGCTAGAAATTAAATGTACGTGTGATGTGTATACACACGTGGATATCTCTCTCTCTGTGTACGCTGGAAACCATGAATTCAAAGCAATACCTTCATTTCCACGCTAACACCACGGGGTTTATTCTACTTCTCTCTCCAAGTGTACCTCCCTTCCGCAGCAGTGAGACCCCTGGCCCCCATTCGCCTCACTGGATTTACATATTTGATCAGCACCCCCGTATGTAACAATCTCGCATCTCTCGCTCTTGTCAGGTTCTGACACTCTGCTCTAGGCCACCACCCCCTCCTCCCCCTGCGTGGCCTTGGACTTCCCATAAAACGCGCAGTTTTGAAATGGTGGCTCATATTTTTTAAACCATGAGGCCCAGTTTCTGGCCTCCGTCCGTCCCCTTCTTGGCCTCAGCTTTTGCTGTTCTCACTGCCTGGACCAGCACCTACCCTTTCTCCCATCCTCTTGCTCTGTTCAGACATCACCTCTTGCTGGAAGCGTCAAGATGACCCAAGGGGCCCTTTCCGGCTCCCTCCAGCCCACAGTGGAGCACCACTGCATTCTCCTTCTGTTTCCCTCTTTGTCTCTGCTGCTAAACTCCAGGTGCTCAGAGCTGGGGGTCAATTTTATCTCTATGTCCCTAGTACCTAAAAGAGGGCAGGTACATAGTAGGTACTCATAAATGTCAGCCGAATCACCATTAATCTTAGTAACAGCAAATACTCATATAGCACTTTTGGGTGCCAGGCATGATTCTAAGTGCTTTTATAGGCACGAAGTCATTTGTTCCTAATCCCTTTGCTGTGAGATAGTTCCTGTTGTTGCCCCCATTTGGCAGATGAAGGAACTGAGGCACAGAGAGGTTCAGTGATGCATCCCAGGTCACAGAATGGTGGGGTCGCCTTTGAGCCCAGGCAGGCTAGCTCCCCAAGACAAACTCTCTCCTCTAATCTGCCTCCCAAGGTAAACGAGGCAGTGTTTTCAGAATAAGGGAGGTGAGTGGATATGCAGGGTTGAGTCGCATGAGGCCCCCTCCCCTCCTGACCACACTCCCAGCCCCAGTTTTTAGTGCCCTTTGGGGCCTGAGCACAGGTGACTGGCGGCTGAGCAGGTAGGAGAGAAAGTGATACCTTTTAGCTCCACCGCCCACAGGAATTTTTTTCTCTCCTGAGGTCTTGGGAAGCCAAGCACCTTTCGCGTGTAATTAGAGTGAGCGCACAGGAGTCAAGTATCGGATCTTATGCAAGATTTCCAAGTCATTGCATTGGGGTCAGCCTGGCACTAACCTTGTTTCCCAGTCACCCAAGAGGAACCATCCGCCGGCCCATCACCTCTGGGGGCTGGAGCCACTGGCCTCTTCACCAGAGAGCTCAGAACTGCTGTGGACTTAGAGCTGCTTGCTCAGGTTCAAGTGAAGGGAAGGAAGTCGTGTCTGGGAATGCTCTGTGTCAGATCCTCTGCAGACTTTCATTTCCCTCACTCCTCTCAGTGGCCTGGCGGGGTCTCTAGCAATAGCCCCATTTTTACAGAAAAGGAAACCGAGGCTCAGAGAGGAGATGTTGTTTGCCTAATGTCACACAGCAAGGAAGAAGGCCAGCCAAGATTGAACCCGGAGCACTCTGATTCTAGGGCCTTCATTCTTAAAACAACTGGCCAGAATTCCGCCTGTGTCTGCCTGACTCCAAAGCCCCCAATCTTCCACCATCCCCGTCTGCTCTGGGGGGATCCTTATGGAAGAAAGGTGTCTGTTCTGCGTCTGCGCAGAAACCCACGTGAGCTGGAGGCATGTCAGTTGCCACAAGCTGATGTCGGCCCAGGCAGGGTCTTCTGTTAACCTCCCGCCTTGAAGCTCAGCAGAATCTCCAGAAGCAGGCCGCAGGAGCTGGGGAAGGGGGGGAGTGGAAACAGGGGCGGGTGGAGGCAGGAAAGGGAAGAGGGGGCGGAGAGGTGAAGCCAGGCAAGAATGCAGCCGTCAGAGAACTCAGGAAAGACTGTGCTTCCCTGTTTCCTTCACGTCAGAGAGCGCCGACGCTCAGGTTCAGTCTGTTCCCCCGATGCTTACCGGGGGCCTCCTGTGCACCAGGCCCAGGCCAGGGGACAAAACCCTACGAGGATCCTGCCCTTGTGGAGCTTCCGTTCTGTTGGGGGCAAGCCCAACCAAGAACTATAACCAGATGAGGGGTCCCGGCCGTCTGTCTCAGGGGGTGATACGTTGTGAGGAAGTGCGACAAGGGAGGTGTGGGGGCCAGGGTCCCATGGGGGGGCGGGGGCATCCTTCAGGCTCCTTGGAGGAGCTGGTTTGAGGAAGGACGGCGGCCACGGACCCCGGGGGCACACCCGCCAGTGCCGTCTCCCCCACTGCCTGACACCTGCCCGCTGCGCCCACCTCACGCCATGCCCTTTGCTCTCCGCAGGTTTGACATCTACAGGAAGGTGCCCAAGGACCTCACGCAGCCGACGTACACCGGGGCCATCAGTGAGTAGCCTCCTTCTCCCCGTTGCTGCTAGACGCCCTCCCCACCCCTCACGTGCCTGTGCCCGCCCGCCCTCCGCAGAGATGCTGGGCCAGGGAGGGACGACAGAGAGGCAGGAGGAGGGAAGAAATGATGGGCGTCTTGCCAGGCCCCGCGTCTAGCCCCTCGGCCCATCTCTGTCCTCACTGTCACCCTGTAAGGTGTGGCAACACCTGTTTCTGGAAGGAGACACCGGAAGTCATCAAGAGGGGCTGCCCCTGGGAGGGGAAATGGGGGCGCAGGGGTTGGAGGGAGACTGACTTTTCACACCTTTTAGACTATTAGAGTTTTTGACTTAAGGATGTGTCTATCCATTTAAAAAAATAATCATCTCACGGAGATTTTGGTCTCTGAATGCCAGTCTTCACTGAAAGGACCCAGGGCTCTGGAAGAAATGGCTGATTGCAGGGCTGGGGCAGGAAACGTACAAAATAAGCCTGGGACACCTTGTGCCAGAAAGCAGAAAAGTGCCTGGAGGGGAAAAAAAAGGTGGGGGCGTGTCAGCCGGCCACAGGAGCCAACCTGAAAGAGGGCAAAAGCAACACAGGGCAATCTGAGTAACACAATAAATAATGGCATTATTGGCTTATTACCCAAAGAATTAAGAAAAAGGTCCATGGGTCCATACTGATCTCAATAAATGGGAGGGAAGGGATGAATCTTCCTTACAGAGGAATTCCAAATAACATATATGAACATACCCCCCTCCGAGAGGTACAGCTCGACGCCTCCTCTCCTGGAGTGTGGGCTAGTGACTCACTATTAAAGAGGAGAGAATGGAAAGGAAATAGTGACTATGGTGGAGACATCCAGAGGCCGCCCTGTCACCGAGTGACAAAGGTTGGCATCAACCAGTGAAAAAGAGGTCACATGGATGTCACACACCCCCTCCCCCTGCCATGGGATGTGATGGGAAGGCACCTCACCTCTGTGGGATCTTCCCCAAAACCACAACCCAGTCTAATCATGAGAAAGCGTCAGACAGCCTCAGCCTGGGGGACCCCCTACAGGACACCTGGCCAAGACGCTTCAAAAGTGGCAAGGTTTTGAAAACCAAGGAAAGACTGAGGAACCGTCCCAGATTCAAGACGAAGGACAGGATGACTAAATGCAAAATGGGATCCCAGGTCTGGTCCCAGAACAGAAAACAGGCCCTAGTGGGGAAACTGGTGATCTAATAAGTCTGTGGCTTAGTTAACAGTGTTGGACAATGTTAATTTCTTCATTTGGACAAATACACCAGGGTTATGTAAGATGTTAACGTAAGGGGAAGCTGGGCGAAGGGTGTATGGGAACTCTCTGTACTATCTTTGCCTCTGTTATGACTCCACAATAAAGTTTATTTCAAAAAATGTGAAAACAAACCAAAAGCAGGAATGCTCCGCCCACGTTTTCCAGATGAGACAATGGACTCCGAGAAGTGAAGGGACTTGTCTGAAGGCTCACAGCTCGCAAGAGGTGCGCCTCTCCAGTGCTTGGTGTGGGAGAGGGGTCCTCCCCGCGGACCATCCCCTGAGCAGACCCTGGGGCTGGGCCGTCAGATTGGCGTCCGCTGCTGCCTCCAAGGGCAGGCCGTTACCATGTCAGGGGATGACCTTGGGGACCCCCACACCCCAGCTGGCCCCACCCAGCTCTCCTTGCGTCTGGCTTAGGTCGTCCACACTAAAGATGCCTTCTTGGGGGGCTTCCCTGGTGGCGCAGTGGTTAAGAATCCACCTGCCAATGCAGGGGACATGGGTTCACGCCCTCTTCTGGGAAGGTGCCACATGCCGTGGAGCTGCTAAGCCCGTGCGCCACAACTATAGAGCCTATGCTCTAGACTCCACAAGCCACAGCTGTTGAGCCCGCATGCCACAGCTACGGAAGCCCTCGGGCCTAGAGCCCGCGCTCCACAACAAGAGAAGCCACTGCAATAAGAAGCCCGCGCACCACGACAAAGAGTAGCCCCTGCTCTCTGCAACTAGAGAAAGCGCACGTGCAGCAACGAAGACCCAACGCAGCCGCTAAATAAATAAATAGATAGATAGATAGAATTTAAAAAAAAACAAAAAATAAAGATGCCGTCTTGGGCCTGGATCTCTGCATCCCTGGAAAAGGGAACAGAGCAGCCAGGCAGCAGGATTCATGCCTGGCTAGCTTCAGGTCTGACAGAGCTGGGTTCCTTCTCCCATTTAGCAGCTGGGTGACCCTGGGCCTGGGCAAGTCACTTCACCTTTCTGAGCCCCAGTTTTGTGACCTAGGGATTAAATGTGATCACACCTATCAAGTGTGGGGTACGTGTCAAACTCTCAGCGCTTGCACCATGCACCTCTTCTTATCACGGTCCTCTTAGAGCCCACAGCCCATGAGGGTCTGTGACTGCAGAAGCTGTGATGCATAGTGCCTTAATCCTCAGGGAGAAGGAATTCGGGGGAACGTGAGAGGAAAAGAGCTTATCTATCTGTGTAATTAGTTTATGAACCTGGTCACAAAAATTCCATTGGGGCTTCCTGTCCCCTTCCTACCACCAGCTAACAGCTCAGACCACTTTTTTGCAGGCTCTGCAGTCCTTTCCCTTTGTCAAATATGTTTAACAACAGGTCTGTATCCCTCTAGATAAAAAACGCATTCAGGCTTCGAAATACCTGTGTCGTCATTTTAAGCACAGACAGGAACATGCTGGGCACACCATCCTTCCCTGCCCTTTTTTAACTGACACATCCTGCACAGCTTTCATACCAGCACGTAAAGGCCACCACGTGCTTCTTTCCAGCTGTGTTGTGTTCCATTATCTGGCAGACCCATGGTTTATGTAACCGGCCTCCTGAGGGTGGGCGTTCTGATTCCAGCTTATTGCTATTACAGACATCCTTGTGCATATGTTTTTCTACCCTTGTATGGTTATTTATCTAAGGTAACTTTCCTAGAAGAGGAATTACTGGGTCAAAGGGCATGTGCATTGTAAAATGTAGAAGGTACTGCCAAGTGGCCCTCCAGGGACGTGGTCTGATTTGCAGCCTCGCGCACAGTGTGCGAGAGGGCAGTTTCCCTTGCACAAGAGGAAAGGCATGAGCGTGGGAAGCCAGCCCTCAGCTACGGTTTAGTGAACAAACGTTTATTTACCAGGTCTGGGGCCAGGCCCCGTGCCAAGTCCTGGGACCACACTGATGAATGGACTTCGGCCTTTGTCCTTGAAGAGCGCATGGCCGAGCAGGCAGGCAGACACAGAAACACACCATTTCATGACATCATGATAAGTGCTATTCATAACTGAAGGAACCGGGAAGGGCGCTGGAGACGCATAGGTCGAGGTTCGAGTTTTGCCTCCTTTACGGATGCAGCCGTGTGGCCTTGGACGGATTCCTCAACTTGCCAGGGTCTGGGTCTTGGGCCTGGGTCCATTGCCCTCTTTGCTGGCTGCACCGAGTCTCCCACTAATGAGCATCCTCCTGGGGTCACATTCCTTCTGTCCAGTGCCTGAGTCAGTTTCAGAAGAAGTCTGGAGTCACAGAGCCTGAGCGTCTTGCCCAAACATGGACTGAAAAACCCTTCAGTATCGAAAGGCCTTTCTGGTGGAAATACTTCCTACCTGCCTTCATGTTTTTATTCATTCATTCACTCACTCAACAAATATTTATTTCATACCTTCTCTAAGCCAGGCACTGTGCTAGACCCTGAGGCCTCAGTGGTGCTGAGACATCGTCTCTCTCCTTCTGGTCTGGGGACAAGGTATGGGAAGCAGACACAGAACGTGGGCTGCTGGATGCTGGGATTCAGCTGAGTAGACCCCGCACATATCCAGCTGCTAGGTCCAAGCCTGGGACAACGCGCACATAGGTTTCAGAAACAGTCCTTCCCATCCCTGTCCTGCAACCTCCAATCTGCATAGAGTCAGAAGTGTGGGGCCTGTTTGCAGGCTTGGAGCAAGGAAGGCAGCCAGAAAACCTGGACTGGCCTACGTCAGCATCAGCTTTCAAAAACACCTCCCAAGTTTATGCCTGTGCATCGTTACAGCAACCAGTGCGTTGCTGGGTCTTAAAGGTGGGGCGGGAAGGGTGAAAATGACTCTGAAACATGGGTCGGAAAAGGTGCAAGATTCCAGGTGAAGGGCGCTTTGCCCACCTGGAGGGATTCCTTATCAGAAGGCATCATAGCTGCAGTTTGCAGGTGAGACGGGGAAGGATGTGAGCCTGAGAAATTTGGATTGCCAGCTGGTCTTCTTCAGTGGCTTTGTTCAGCAGCTGGAGAAGACATTTGAAATTAATTTATATGCCATGAAAACACACAAGCCACGTGGCCGCTGTATAAACTGATGTGACACCTGCTTAGACAGGTTGCTGAGTGACCAAAGCACGGTTGAAAGCATGTATACATTATGCTGTTTAGAGGAAAAACTTGTATGCCCATGGCAGGACACAAGACTGTAAGGGTGGTACCTCTGGGTAGTGGGCTGTGGGTCAGGAGTGAGAAAGAGACTCACACAGCTTGCCTTTTTATACAGCTTGACGATTTTTCTTATCACTTGCACATGTTACTTCTTCCAAAAAAAGAAAGTACAACCCTGTACAGCTTTTTCAAAGTTTGAAAGAACTGGGGAGTCATTCTAGTGTGCCCCATGTCTGCGTGTGGTGTTGGAAGCTTGGCGGGGACTCTGGGAATGTCCCTGTCCTGCTCTTCCCTTGGAGTCTCAGATCTTGGGGTTCCTTTTCTTAGGGTATTGGCTCTAGAACACTCAGGTTCCAACCTCCCCCACACACACACACACCCCTAGTGTGTCGCTGGGCCAGTCTCTTCCTCTCTCTGAGCCTCCATTTCTACCCCCCTGCATGGGCTCGTGCCCTCTGTCACGTGGGAGTGTGAGGTGACAGGTGTCCATTAACGCTCCCCTAGCAGGGCACGTGTTAGCTGCCCAGCAAACCCTTGTTCTCTGCCTTCTTCCCGCAGAACGCATCTTTGTTCGTGTTGCCATAGATAGATATGAGGATAGCAGTGATGGTGGGGATGATGATGTAAATACCTGGTTTCAGCATCCCTCAGGTTGGCTCAGCCGACCAGGTACAGGCTCTCGAAAACGTAGCCGAATCAGCAGGTGGGACCAGGAACTTTCTTTTTCTTTGTAGGAAACTGAGGGTCAACCCATTTGCCAGATCACCTTCCTCAAATCACCAGACCCTCCAAGCTCTCCATAATGAAAATCCTAAAATGAGCTAATGTTCGTGCCATTGTTACCTGCCAGGCACTATTTGAAGCCCAGTTTCTGTGTTATGGAAATTCTCAAGCAGCCTCATAAGGCAGGTGCTACTTTGGTGTCATTTTGCAGATGAAGAAACTGAGGCAGAGAGAGGTTAAGTAACTTACCCAGGGATATACAGCACATGAGTAGTGGGGCCACACTGTGTGAGCCCTTGCCCACGACATGCCTCTAAACCAAGATGAGGCACACGGAGCCCTTGTTCTGTATTCTGGGGGCTGGTTCCCTGCCTTACACAAAACCTATTATTACCTCCTGTGCATCCGGCCCCAGGCTATGCACTGCGGCTGTGGAGTTTTTGCCTTCCAGGACATCAGTCTAGTGAGAGGGAGAGCCACAGATAACCAATAACATTTGGAAGGTGTTCAGATGGATGCTGGGAACACAGAGGAAAGAGTGACCAGCTCCACCTCTGAGAGCTGGGGGAGCTTCCCACCAGAAGGGACATTTGAGTTGGGCCTCAACCTGGGAGGTGGCATAGGAGTTCACCAGGCAGAGAGGATGACCAAGGAGTAGGAGGGAAGATGGGGAAAGACATTCCATATAGAGGAACCACGTATTTAGGGAACAGCACATGGCTTGGGGGGGCTGGGTGGTTAGATGTTGGGGGGGTGTCAGGAGATGGGGCTGGAGATGAGTTGAGGGCCACCCCTGGGACACTCATTATGTCCTGCCCCAAGGAGCCACTCCAGGGTCACAAAATCCAACCTTGTCGGGGGCCAGGCATGAAAGATAAATACGAGTGACGTGGCCAGCCCTGGAGCTCTGTTCCACTCTCTCTGCATTTCAGACTTGTGGGACCATCCTTCACTCCATACAGAGTTGTCTCTTCTCAAATGCTGGAGAGGGTGCGGAGAAAAGGGAATCCTCCTGCACTGTTGGTGGAAATATAAGTTGGTACAGCCACTATGGAAAACAGTTTGGAGGTTCCTTAAAAAACTAAAAATGGAACTACCATATGACCCAGCAATCCCACTCATGGGCATATACCCAGAGAACACCATAATTCAAAAAGACACATGCATGCCAATGTTCATTGCAGCACTATTTATGATAGCCAGGATATGGACGCAACCTAAATGTCCATCAGCAGATGAATGGATAAAAAAGATATGGTGCATGTATACAATGGAATACTACTCAGCTGTAAAATGAAACTGGGACATTTGTAGAGACATGGATGGACCTAGAGACTGTCATACAAAGTGAAGTGAGTCAGAAAGAGAAAAACAAATATCGTATATTAACACATATATGTGAAATACAGAAAAATGGTACAAATCAACTGGTTTGCAAGGCAGAAATAGAAACACAAAGGTAGAGAAAAAACATGGACAGCAAGTGGGGAAAGTGGGGAGGGTTGGAGGGGAATGAATTGGGAGACTGGGATTGCCATATATATATTACTAATAAAAAAAATACCAAATTGTACACTAAAAAAAAAAGAAGAAGAAACATGTACCAAAATGTTCATTGCAGCACTATTTACAATAGCCAGGACATGGAAGCAACCAAAATGCCCGTTGACAGATGAATAGATAAAGAAGATGTGGCATATATATACAATAGAATATTACTCAGCCATAAAAAGGAATGAAATTGAGGTATATGTAATGAGGTAGATAGACCTAGAGTCTGTCATACAGAGCAAAGTAAGCCAGAAAGAGAAAAACAAATACCGTATGCTAACTCATATATATGGAATCTAAAAAAATGGTACTGATGAACCCAGTGACAGGGCAAGAATAAAGATGCATATGTAGAGAATGGACTTGAGGACACGGGATGGTGGGTGGGCGGCAAAGGGGAAGCTGGGATGGAGTGAGAGAGTAGCATTGACATATATACACTACCAAATGTAAAATAGATAGCTAGTGGGAAGTTGCTGCATAACATAGGGAGATCAACTCGATGGTGGGTGATGCCTTAGAGGGCCAGGACAGGGAGGGTGGGAGGGAGTCGCGGGAGGGAGGGGATATGGGGATATGTGTATAAGTACAGCTGATTCACTTTGTTGTACCCCCAAAACTGGCACAACAGTGTAAAGCAATTATATTCCAATAAAGAGCTTTAAAAAATAAAAGAAATGAAGGGGGAGAAGAAGAGTTGTCTCTTCTCTTGAAGCACAGCACTAGGTCCCCTCGTTTTCTCACCTCTGATGGGGACTTGGGCACAATGTTGAGGGGACCCCAGCTGGTGGTAATAGATGGCAATAGACACTCTGCCTCAGCCTGGGAATCAGGGTGGCAGGAGGGAGTGGTGGGGCCTGTGGCAAACTGGTGAGCTCAGACCCCCTGTGGGAACAAGGGCTTGAGTGTTCTGCGGTGGCCAGAAATCTGGACTTTCATGTGAAATCTCTGGATTGTTCAATGTCGACTCCAAATTTTAAAATATATGAATCAGTTGAGCCAAACAGAACACATCTGTGGGCCACCTATTTGCAGCCCTTACTTTTTGACTGACTTCTGCATTAAAATGCTCTTTTAATGGAAGGAAGTGAAAGGAAGCCGGGCTGGACCCCTGAAGGATTTGCCTGTGTAGGGGGTCCGTCCACATGGGAGGGTCAGATCAGTTCCGAAGGTGGTCTGCCTTTGAGGGAATGAGCCTGCTTCTTATCGAGGCCGAGAGTGAGAGGGGGCTTTGCAGGGGGGGGTGGTCTGTGGGCCTCTGTCTCCCTGCCTGTACGCAGCTTTTCTCTGAGGACAGGGCAGGGGGCCGGCCTCCCTCCATCAGGGCCCACCACCTTTAACTGGGTGTCTGTGTTGTTTCTTTCAGTCTCTGTCTGCTGCTGCCTCTTCATCCTCTTCCTCTTCCTCTCGGAGCTCACCGGATTCATAACAACAGAAATGTAAGTCACGTCCTCCCTGATAGGGCATTCCAGGGCTTCCAGGGACCCCAGAGGAGAAGAGGGAGGGGCTTTACAAAGGAGAGAAACCTCCCAACCCGTTTCCAAGCCTGTGGCATCCGTCCCTCCTCTGTTTCTTAAAAGCGTTTTTAAGCCAGGGCAAAAACCAACGTTGCTTTGTTGAAGCTGAAGACAAAACTTTGGTTCCCTTCTGGAGTCAGGCAGGCGCCTCCTGGGTCTGCAGATGAACAGAAATCATTTGCTCATGTTTGCCGTCCCTGTGTTTGGCCAGTGGGCTTTTTTCCCTCTGAGTCATCACAGGGTCATTTGATGTTAAAGCTGGAAGAATTCAGAGGGAAAAGGGGGCAGCTTTCTACCCGAGGGGTGGGGGTGGGGGAGGTTCTGACCTCAGAGCCCGGCCCCCTGAACCGAGCCCCCGTCCCTGTCTGAGGCACAGGCTGGGTGAGGAGTCAGCGTCGGCTTCCTGGCAGCGATTGACGCATTGTGAATCCATCCCCCGTTCCTAGAATCATGGGTTGTCCAGATAACCTAGTAAATGCCCCGGGGCCTGTGTAACAGAGAATGCCATTGCAGTTACTCAGCCACGGCCTCATCGGATGCCCCTGTGAGATGAATTAGATCCAGAAGCTTCCTGCCTTCACCTCTGTCTTCCAAGCCTCTTCATTTCCACGTTTACAGCCCAGAAAGTCATCATGGGGCTGAGCTCTGGCCACCCACTCCCCTGTCCAACACTGGAATTTTCTTTTTCACTCATGGAATGTCTTGGTTTCCTGTGCCTTCCTGTCAGCCACAAGGCAGTAGGAAACTGGAAACAGAGCTTGCTCAGCCCAAGATGGGCCTTGTTGCTGTGTGACCATTACCGCCTTTAATGCTCAGACAGCTCTGGGAGGTAGTTGCCCCTCTTTTTTATTTTTTTATTTTTATTTTTTTGGCCGCTCTGTGTGGCATGCGGGATCCTAGTTCCCCGATCAGGGATCGAACCTGTACCCCCTGCAATGGAAGCGCAGAGTCTCAAGCACTAGACTGCCAGGGAAGTCCCTGCCCCCTCTTTACAGATGAGGAAACTGAGGCTCAGAGAGGTGAGGGGACTTACCCACTGTCTTGCCCCCACTCTGAACTCATTTCCGAATATAGCTTCCTGTCCTCCTCTCACATGGGAGAGTTTGTCTTCCCTGTCCCTCTGATTCTGTTTTTAACCCTGATGGCACCAAAGCCCCAGGGGCCTCATGGAGTGGTGGAAAGAGCACTGGACAAGGCCTTGGGAGACCCAGGGCCAGGTCCTTGCTCAGTTACCACCTGCTCTGTGACCCTGGGAAAATTGCCAACCCTCTCTGGGTCCCAGTATTTCTGGCCAAACATGGGAGGGTACACCAGAGTCAAGGCTCCCTTCCAGGTCTGGGGAGGCTTGTCTGCTTCCCAAGACGTGACCTTCCCCTCTACCAGGCAGGGGTCAGACAAGGGACTTTGTTCCCCCGGGAATTGACTCTGTCCTAGTCAAGTGTCTTCCCCTCTGTGCACATTTGGGCCACTGAATATTTCACGGGTCATGCCATCATGATTTGGAGGTGGAAGCAGGAAGAGCAGCCAGAGATTAAGATCTGCTGGCATTATGAAGGACCTAGTGTGTGCCAGGCACCTGCTGGTCTCTTTAGGCTGCACCCCATTCCCTGGGAGGGGTTTCTTATGTGCAGGCCTCTCTTGTTCTGAGCAAAGTGAGAGAGGGTGTCCATGTGACAGTGACAAAGAGGGAGCCCTGACCGTGTCCTGGGTGCCAGGTGCAAGGCTTCGCATATTCCAGGCTGGGACACTAGCAAGTGCAAAGGCCCTGAGGCAGGAATCACCTGGTGTATGTGAAGATAGAGAGCTGCTGTAGCTGGAGAAAGTGATTAAGCAGGGAGGGTAGAATGTGGAGTAGGTGGGCTGGGGTCAGGCCAGGCTCTACAAACTGCCATGGATTAATGGGGATCAGCCTTGATCCGGAGCCCCCAGAAGTCAGGGGTCAGGTCTGCCTGATTCACTACCATGTGGCTGCATGCTCAGAGGAGCCAAAAATACAGGCAGTGGACACAGATGCCCAACAAGCAAACAAAAGGGAATGTTATCAGTTACTGATAAGGGCTCTGAAGAAAAAACAAAGCAGGATAGGAGATAGAGAAGGTATGTGATATTCTGTGAGGCTTTCACAAGATTACTTACCTTGAAAGGTGCTTACTATAGCATGTGGTATACTTTAAGATCAATAGAGCCATATCCTTTCATGCATTTATTCATTTCATATTTCTTCCCTGTCTAACAGGAAAAAGGTGGTCAGGCCACTCATCACCTGTCATGGAATGAGTGCTCTGTGAGTGTTTATTTCTTCCTCCCCTCCCTTGAGTTGAGAAGGGGCCTCCCCCACTTCCTGCTGACGTTCTGAGGGCCGGTTCTGAGGGCTGGTTCATTCGGCCATCAGCTTGGCCCATAGGCTGCCAAGGCAGCACCCCGACAGGAACGTTTGGACGCCAGAGCTGGTGATTGCAGCAGGAGGAGCCCCGCTGCTGTGTGCAGGGCACTTGAGCAAGCCCGGACAGCTCACTCCACGCACCAGGGCAGGACTCGCTTCTTTCCCAAGAGCACAGTGTGTTCCCACCGCTCTACCCCGTTCCGCTCTCCAGGACTTCCTCTTCCTGGCTCCTGGGAGCATTCTGGACACTCTGGTCCCACCACCTCCCTGGAGAGAAAGAAAGATGAGGGGTGAGGGGAGGAATCAAAACACGAGGGGCCACGCCTTCGGTGTCTGCCTTGTGTCCAGCCCTGGGCTAATAAGCACGTCCCCGCTGGCAGTGAGAGGACTGGGGAGAGGAGAGCAGTGAGGGTGAGAAGAGGGAGCTGTCCGGCCAGAGGCCCCATCCGCGACGATGCAGTGACCCCAATGCCTCCTTTCTCTCTGCGGCCTCGTGATCAAGGTGCAGGAGTTGCCCCTCTCCCCAGCCCTCTCGCTGCCAGCGGGGACGTGCTTATAAGCCCAGGGCTGGACACAGGGCAAGTTGTGAGTCCTCGGGGGTGAGGACTCCACAGGAAAATCCAGAGGACAAAGGATCGCGCCTTGGGGTCCTTCTTCTCGCACAAGCCTCCCCAGCCCGATCCCCGGGAAGCCTGGCTGATCCGGGAAGGACCGCAGGTCACAATTCTTTTCCTTTTCTGGGTGGCTGGCCCTCACTGGCAGTTTTGTGACCACAGTGGGTTGGCCTCCTCACTCGCCACCATGGGATTGTAACCCAAGGAAATGAGGTCACCGCTGGTCGGGTCAACATGGCTCTAGGGCTGGCCTGTGGTTATCAGTGACATAAGAGGCTATTCTGGCCCGGCCCGGAGGGGAGGGAGACCTGTTTGTTTGGGTGGTTGGACTTCCACCTGGACATTAATTATCCTCGGGAAAGTGGCCCCACAGGGTACTCTGAAGCTCTGTGCTTGTAGGGGGGTGGCACCCCGCTCCTCAGAGAACATGGCCACAGAACATTCTAGCCCAGAGACTGCCCAGGCTCTGGCTGCTCTTAATTATTAACCTGATGAGGATTTATGATAAGAAAATGTAGGAACCGGAACTCTCCATTGATCATTTATAGCTTAATACCACTCATTATACTTTCCAGTTATGATTTATGATAGGCAAGCACATGCCAGCCACCTAAGCTGGCACTTTAGAAAGCTCATCTCATTTAATGGTCGCAGCACCGCTTGGGCCAAGTACTACTGTTAGCACTAGTCTCACTTGATAGCTGGGGAAACTGAGGCACCAGGAGGCTAAAACCACAATGAGGTTAGTAAGTGGTTAGAACAGGGTCAGACCCAGGCCTGGGACTTCCCTGGATGTCCAGTGGTTAGGACTCTGCACTTCCACTGCAGGGGGCACGGGTTCAATCCCTGGTTGGGGAACCAAGATCCCACATGCTGCACAGTGCGGCTGGAAAAAAACAAAAACAAAAAAAGCAGAACACCCAGGCCTGTCTGATGCCAAAGTCTAGACTTGGTACCCAGACCCCCATATCCCCTCCTTTTCTGCCTGGAGCATTTTGGAGCCACACAAACATGGGAGCTGCTGCTTTTTAGTCAGAAGAGTTCACTGGGAGACTTGGATGCACCCTTCTGGGGGCCAGTGGCTGCACAGGCAGGAAGCCATTGCCCACCAGTTTGGAATTTGAACGTTGCCTTGCATTATGTCCTCACACGCTCCAGTAGCAGGCCCAGAGCGGGGAGACCAGTAACTTAGCCAGGAGGAGGAGCTGGTCGGCTCCCCGGGAGCCCAGGTTACCCACTCTGAGGCCCGGCTTGTGAGCCAGGGCCAGGTGAAGAGCCACAGCCATCCCGTGGAGGAGCAACGGGAGGCGTGAAAGCTTCTGAGCATGGAGTGTTGGGATCGGGTTCGTGCCGCGGAAAGGTCACCTCTTGCAAAGATGGGTTTGAAGCAGGGTGACCCTGGAGGCCAGGGCCTGGGGAGGGGGCTGGGCAGTGAGTCAAGGCAGAGGGGCTGAGGGTCCCAGGGCGATGGCTTTGGAAAAAGGAGTGGGGGCAGGACTGGGTAACTGCAAAGAGATGCTTTTTGGACACCTGCCTGGTGGGTAATAGATGCACTTACTTACACCTGGAACATCCAGGATTTACAGCTCAAGGTCCCAGGGAGCTTGCTTGCCTAACCTCATCTCTCCCCTCCTACTCCCACCCCAAGCCCTGACTGCGAGCCTCACTGCTGTGTAAGTTTCTATTAAATCAAATTATTAAGTGTGGAGGTCAGCGACTTTGGGCAGGAATCCGAAGTATTCAAGTGCTCTTCTAAAAGCAAATAAAATTGTTTTCCGTAGATGTCATCGGACTCACGCCTCAGCCTAGAATTTCAGGGCCCTCCACTACACTCCACCTACGCTCTTCCTACCCACACCTCCCCAGGCCCTTTCTTCCCCTCTCCCTGCATGGCCGCTGCTTACTGACCCCCCCAACGAGCCGATGCAGTCTGGCGTCCCCCACCTGGGATGTGCCCCCCCCCCACACACACACCAGAGGCTGTGAGCATGCACTCTCAGCTCCCGGCTCAGGGAGCCCTCACCTGGGGCGGCGGCTGTGGGCGGGGAGGCGGCAGGTGCCTCAGCCCCCCGGAGTGTGGTGGGTAGAGGTGACACAAAGGGAGTGGGACACGGGGAGTGGACCCCTTAGCACCGCCTGCCCTGTAGGTCCTTGGGCCGTGGGTGGGGTGGGCATCCGGGGATTATCAGAAGGATGGTGGCCCCTGCATCACAGGTCTGCTCGGGGGCCGCCTGCCTGTCGGGCTGTCACTGATCCTGTCCCACCCAGTGGGGTGCCGTGCAAAGACCGTGGCTCTGGGCACAGTGGCTCCAGCATCAGATCCTGCCTCTGCCCCTTCCTGGCTGTGTGATCTTGGCCAGTCTTTTATCTCCCTTCCTCTGAGCCCGGTTTCATCCTTGTGAAAAGAGAGCAGTAACTCCTATTAAAGCCTGGCTTGCTGTTTAAGTGAGACAGTACTGAGACGTGTGAAAGGCCCCACCGCAGTGCCTGGCACCAGCTGGGTGCTCAGAACTGGGACATCTCCCTGCATCAGTTACAAGCAAGGCCAGCTTGTGTGCCGGCCTTAGAATATACCAGGGGCTGTGCTGAGTGCCTTGCACACATGTTTAATCCTCACCACAGGGTTGTGAGGTGGACCTGTGGTTATCAACTCAGTAAACATTATATTAGTAAGAGCAGTAATAATAAAAGTAGTGGACATTCACTGGGCACCTACTGTTTTCTAAGATTGTTTCTATGACTGTCCCCATTTTACATCTGGGGAAATAGAGGCTGGTGAAGAAGGCAAAGCCCCTTGTAGAAGGTCAGCCAGCCAGTGGGTGGCAGAGCTAGGATCTGAACCCTGAGAGCCTGGAGATCCATCCCTCCGCGTTATTCTCTTTACCGAGAGGGGCCTGTGCTCTGGGCTAAGCCCTCAGACACAGATGAGTAACGTACACACCCCTGGCCCAGGGGCAGCCTGCAGCTTTCCTGCCTGTCCTCACATAGGCCTGTGAAGTAGCTAGAACTGTTATCCCTCTTTTTCTCCTTTTCTTCCTCCCCTCTTTCCTTTTTTCCTTTCCTTCTTTCTCGTGGGGTATGTGTGTGATGTACAGACGGCAAAGTGCATGACTGTGAAAGGTGAGGCTTGCTGAATGCTTGCCAGTGGATGCTTGCCAGTGTTCACACCCGTGTCACCGCTGTCCCATCGAGACAGCACATCTCCACCACCTGGCAGGTCCCCTGGAGCCCCCTCCCAGTCAGGAAACCACTACCACTGTTGTGACTTTTATCACCATAGATTGATTTTGCCCATCTTCAGACCTCATAGAAAGTTTCCCCAGTTTTACAGTTGAGGAAACCAAGGCTCAGACTGGTCAAGCAACTAGTCCCAGGTCCCCCAGCTTCCAAGTGGCAGAGCCAGGAGGTGAGCCCACATCTGTCTGCCACTGCCCCGCGGGTTCTCATCGCCCATGCTGGTGACAGGAGGACTCAGGCCCACGAGAGTCCCCAAACAGCAGTGGTGAATCCACAGAAAGCATTGATTTTCCCCTCCAGGTGGGCTGATTTCTGGCCTCCGTTTGTCTTTTAAAATCGGTTCAGCCGGGACTTCCTGGCAGTCTAGTGGTTAAGACTCCACGCTTTCACTGCAGTGGATACGGGTTCAACCCCTGATCGGGGGAAAAAAACAAAACTCAGTTCAGCCAATAACGTTAGCTAGGCTTGGCAGGCACCGCGAGTGGTGCTGAGGGCAGGCCCGCGGCCCTGACCGGGTGGTGGGAGGCCAGGGGCCCTGGGACATTTTCCTTGGACGTGGAAGGCGGCCGTATTGACCTCATCGGGCGGGCGGCACAGGTGATTGAACTGTGTTTATCCCGCAGCCCGGGGCCCTACAGGAAGGCGCCTGGGAGCAGCCAGTCCTGGCCTTACGTAACCAGGCTGGCCCCAAGCTCTGCAGGCCAGGGAGTTTTCCATCCCCTCCCCAGCACTTCAGCCCCTTTGTCCGGGGCAGCACTTCAGCCCCTGGGAGCCTGGGCTCTGTGGGCTGGGAGAGGTCTCCTGGGGCCTTGAGGGTGCTCGCACCTTGGCGCCACACCCGGGATTCACCGCGCTCTGCACTGAGGTCACCTCCAGAGGATTGCCAGGGGATGACATCATCTCACAACCCCTCAGTGACGTGCAGGGGCCCCACCTCCCAGGTAGGAAAGGTGAGTGGCTGCAAGGAGAAGTCTCACTCAGCTGGGAAGCGAAGCTAAGGGCTCTCCCTCCGTGACCGTTCTGTTAATCACCCAGTGATCTCGTTACCCAGCAACCCTGGGAGCTGCAAATTAAGGCAGGGGTAGAAATTGGACACTGAAGGCTTAAGAAGGAGCATTTGGCTGTGAAGAAGCTGATTTTCCTCCAGTGTAACCTCCTATGGTCCCGATCACTCCTCTGCCACTGGCGGATTTGTTCTTCCTCCTCTCTGATGTGGGCCAACGCTGTGAGCCTGGCAAGCCCAGGCCTCTGTCTCCTCTCTCACACCCTCTGGCCTCAGAGGGCCAGGGCCCCGCTCAGTTTCTCGCTTGACCCTGGATGCAGAGGACAAGCGGGAGGGGAGAGCTAGGTGGAAGGCAGACCTGAGTTGGCATTCCATCTTGGCCGGCTCTTGCTGTGTGACCTTGTGGCTGGGACTCACCTTCTCTGAGCCTCAGTTTCCTGGTTCTAAAATGGGGATCAGCAGAATTCCCTGGCAGTCCAGGGGTTAGGACTCCGTGCTTCTGCTGCAGGGGACACGGGTTCGGTCCCTGGTCGGGAAACTAATAGCCCACATGCCGTGTGGCACAGCCAGAATAAATCAATCCATAAACAAAAAGGGGATCGGGACATTTCTCAAAAACAGATGGGATGAGGTGGATGCATATAGGCCTGACTGGGCCTTTCCTGGCTCAACAGGCTGGCGGCCCAACGATCTGAAGGCCAGGCCAAGTCTGTTGCTTTCTTGTCTCTGGGAACATCCTTGTGACCCCCACAAGGAAACAAGCCCCCGGGTATCTTTTTGAGCCTACCTCTTCTTTCTTTTTCTTTTTTTTAATGATAAATATTGTTTGTAAAAATATTTATTATTTGTTTATTTGGTTGCACTGGGTCTTAGTTGCGGCAGGTGGGCTCCTTAGTTGTGGCATGTGAACTCGTAGGGGTGGCACTCATGTGGGATCTAGTTCCCCGATCAGGGATCGGACCCGGGCCCCGTGCATAGGGAGCTTGGAGTCTTAACCACTGCACCACCAGGGAAGTCCCGAGCCTACCTTTTCTTGTTCACTGAGCATCAGCTGTATCACACTAGGAGCTAGGTGGGCCACAAAGACGGGGTCTTAGTTAGAATGGAGTGTCCTTGCCCTGGCCTGACTCATTCTTTCCCACATGGCCATTCACAAGGCTCTCTTAGTTGTTTAGATCTGACAAGCCTTTATTGTATAGCCTGTGGACCGGGCCCATGGGGCCTGATTTATGTTTAAAATAACCGCAGCCCAGCCATCTCCAGCCCTGCCCCGTAGCTGCCCATTAGGCTGGGCTTTAGAATCGGTGCCCTCTCCCCACGGGGAGTTACCTGGGAATCAGAAGTGAGCTTCAGCCACAGCCATCTGGGGTCCTCAGTGGCTCCTCAGCGGTGTCTCCAAGTCACCTTGAGCTTGGCACGGCCGTGTGGGACGCGGTACCTTTCCTTCCCTGATAGTCCCGCTCCTCTTCCAGGGGCTCCAACCCAGTGAATGGTTCCAGGAAGAGACGTGGCCATCTGCTTGCACGCCTCCCTTGACCCGCCCCCACGCCCTGTCCATCAGTGAGTCCTGGCTGCTCTGCACACCATACCCTGCATCCCTCCCTCCTCTCCATCCCCACCACTCTGGGTCCAGGCCACCACCTCTGACCTGCACCGCTGCAGCAGCCTCCCAGGTCTCACTAGTGCATAGGGTTCGCCCCTCTGGTCGGTCCTTGAAGCTGCCAGAGGGATCCTATCAGAGTGCCAGCCTGACCATGCTGCTGTGCTTGGGATTCCGTCTGATGGCCTCCCGCCCACCTAAGCTGGCCCTCACCCCTTCTCTGACTGCATCACACCCACTTCCCTCTGCTCTGTGCTGCAGCCGTGGTGACCTTAGTCCAGTTCCCCGAACGACCTGCGCCCTTCCCACTTCCAGGCCTCCGCATGTGCTGTCCCAACGACTCTCCCTTCCTCTTTGCCAGGACAGCCTCTTCATCCTTCAGACCTCAACTCCCATCTCCTCAGAGACGTCTTCCCAGCCCACTCTTCCCAGGGGTCCATTACCCCATGAGTCCCTCCCCCAGCACCCCACAGCTTTCCATCAAAGCAGTCATCGTAGTTGGGCTAAGGTGTTTATTTACGAGGCAAGTAGTGTCTCTAAGCTCGAAGAAGGCAGAGACCTTGTCTGTCTGGTTCCTCGCTGTCTCTAGCACCTGACAGGTAGTAAGTGCTCGAAAGAACTTGTTGAATACTTAGCATATTGCTAACAGGTGGTGCCAGTGTGGTGCCCTTGTCCCCAACAGCAAGGTGGCCTGGCTGCCCCACACGGTGCCTCCCCAGCGCCACCTAGACCCCCCGTGTCCCTGTCCCCAAAAGCTGCAAGTATGTTACCTTCCGTGGTCAAAGGAACTTTATAAATGTGATTACGTCAGCAGTCTTGAGATGGGACGTGATCCTGGGTTATCCAGGTCGGCACGATGGAATCACGAGAGTCCCCACGAGAGGGAGTTAGGCGTTCAGAGAGGAGAGAAGGCCCTGTGGCTAGCTTGGAAGATGTAGGAAGGGGCTATGAGCTGAGGCCTCTAGAAGCTGAAGAAGGCAAGAAAACTGACTCTCCCCAGAAGGAGTGCAGCCCGCAGACCCATCTCAGACTTCTGACCTCCAGGAGTGTAAGAGAATAAAATGTGTGTTGTGTGAAGCCGTTAACTGTGTGATCATTTGTTACAGCAGCCACAGGAAAGTGAGACACGTATTGGGCTAGTTGTGTCTAGGGCTTTGTGAGAGCAGGGACGAGGGCGAGCCCCCAGGGACTCCTTGACTTCCCAGCCGGTGGGGGCCGGGGGGCGGGGTGGGGGGGAGGAACTCAGGAAAGGAGGCAGTCGGGAACTGTGGGCCTGTTCGTATCAGGCCCCGGTCCCCCCTGTGGTCTTATTGCTCATTTAGGTGTTCAGAGAGGGCTCCCGGAGGAACCTGTAAGGGCATGAGGGAGGTGCGAGGACAGGCAGAGGTGTGTGTTTGGCTGACACATTAACACTGGGTGGTGGTACCGCCATTTGACAGATGGGTTCACAGAGGTGAAGTTATCTGCCCGAGTTCCCTAGAAAAGTGGCAGAGGCAGAATTGGAAAATGAATCCGTCTGACTCCGAAAGCCGTGCTCTTTGCACCATCCTGTCCAGGGCCCCTCCCCGCCTTCTAAGCGGTAGGGCCCGCGTTTGGAGGGCGCCATGGAGATGGGAGCCCCGCTGCCCCGTGCCTGAGCAGGCCCAGGCTTCCCCCAGATGGGAGTCGGGGTCATCTGAGCTGCGGACACCAAGGAAGGGTCCCCGGCTGTCCCCTGCAGCCGGGACGGGTGCCTCCCTCTCAACAAGGATTCTGTACTTGTCTCCCTCAGTGTGAACGAGCTCTATGTCGATGACCCGGACAAGGACAGTGGGGGCAAAATTGACGTCAGCCTGAACATCAGTCTGCCCAATTTGCACTGTGAATGTGAGTATTCCCAGCTGTCCTCTGCTCCAGCAAGACACCTCCTCTAGACAGGAGCGCCGTGTGTGCAGAAATGGCGAGATAACCAGGACAGGTGAAGTGGGTGGCAGGCTGCAAACGCCGGGGAGCAGGAAACTCTTCTCACTGCGTGGGGGGCGGGGGCGTGTCTGTGTAATTAAATGTGCATGCACTTGGAGGTCTGGGGGAATACAAAAACACAAGAAACTGCCAACAGTCAGCAGTTTACCTCCAGAGAGTAGCCAGGTTGGGGGGGGGCGGGTGGCATGGTCTCTGAGGTCACATTCCCAAGATGCAAAGCCTAGATTTTCTGCAAATGATTTATGGAGAGAGGGCTCCCAGGAAGCACCTGTAAGGGCATGAGGGAGGTGAGAGGACAGGCAGAGGTGTGTGTTCGTCCAGCTGACATCTAAGTGCTGCCTGGTCCCGTGGGGAGCCGTGGCATGTGAGTGACACCGTGGTTTGTCCCGCTTGGTAGCAAGGGGGCTGGGCTGTTATTAGCCATGACCTTGGCTGATGGCTACAGAGTGGTGTGTGGGGAGGGGTGGGGGCCACGTAACCGCCCAAGCATCCCAAGAAAGGGGAACTCCAACCAACCAAAAGCAGTCACCTGGAGAAGGATGCAGCTCTGAGCTGTTCGCAGCCCTGGGAAACGTCCCTTCTTGCTTCACACTCCCTTGTGGGTCTGTGTGGTTTTTTGTTTTTTTGTTTTTGTTTTAATTTATTTGTTCCACCCAAGAGAATGAATTACCTGCATAAAACAAAACTCACTGGGAGTCAGGTTTGGAGTCAGATTCTGGCTCTTTTGCTTACTAAAACTATGTGACCCTGGCTAAGGTGACCCCTCCAAGCCTCAGTTTCCTCAACTGTGAAATGGGCATAGTGATATCTCTTGCTTGAGGTTGTTGGGAGGATCTGATGAGCTGGTTCCTAGGTTTGTGAATGAGCAGACTGGGTTTCCAACGGTCCCTCTGCCCCAGCCTGGCACAGACCCCAAGCAGGCCCGTCTCCTCCTCCCACTCCCTTCCTTCCTCCTGAAGGGCAGAACATTGGGTGGATCTGTGGCAGAGATAGGGAGAGATTCAGCCCTGTTATTGCTTTTGGTGAGAATTACGTCACAATTTTGAATCCACAGTGGGCCCCGAGCCAGGGAACCTGTTGAAATGGGCTGCTTTTATTTTTATTTGTTTCTCTTTCTCTCAGAAAAATAATTCGTCTGGCAGCTTCTCTTTCAGGAGTTGGTCGTGTCTCTGGAACAAGGAAATTCTTAGGCCAGAGGACTGGGACCAGCGGGCCAGGCGCGGGGAGGGATGTGGTTCCAGGCGCGCTCCCAGCTCCGGGCGGTGGCCCTGGAGGGGCGGGTGGCTGTGCCAACCCACCGGGCCCTGCCCACCCCAGCGGCTCCCACTAGAGCCCCCCACTCAGGCTTTTCTTTAAAAGAACTTCACGTTTTTATTAGAGAAAAAAAAAAAGCACACTCCTCATTGTACCTTTGGCAAATCCAGAGCAGTAGAGAGAGAAGAAATCCCCCGTAATTCCACCCCCGCTGACAGCATCAGTTGACCTTTGACGCTGTTCCATCCCGTTGGCCTTCCTTTCCCTGCATGTCTAAACATGGCTGAGATCATGCTGCCTGTGCAATCTCATATCCTGCTTTTAAAAATAATATTTTTCCATTATACAACTAATACAGGGATACATTTTTTTATTTTTAAAACAGATACGTGTTCAAAATATGGAAACGAGAAAAGTAAAAGCAGTGCGTGCTTCCCACATGCCAGCCACCCCAGAGGAGGCCCCTGTAGGGACTTCCTTCCCCGACCCCTGTGTATCTCTGTCTGTCTGACTGTCTGTCTGCAAACATATTGTTTGTTTGTTTATTTGTTTCCTTTTTACATAATTGGGACCCAACTACAGGGAACCTTTCTGGGATTTCTTGTTTTTTCCACTTATCTCCTGGAACTATTCATATATTACTCATAATATTAGTAAAATAATAACCACAGCTGTCATTTATTCAGCCCTTACTCTAAGCCAGGCCCTGTCCTGAATCCTTTGGCTGCGTTAGTGCATTAAGATGAGCAGTGTTCTAGCAGTGTGGCCAGAGGGTGTGGGCTCTGGGTCCAGACGCTGTGTGTTTCAATCCAAGCACCATTGTTTCTTAGCTGTGAGATCTCAGGCAAGTTACTTAACCTCTCTGTGCCTCAGTGTCCCCCAGAATCGGACGGGTCTGATAACATTATCTTCCCCACAGGGATGCTCAGATGGTGGCTTCTTATGGAAGAGGCACTTGGAAGAGTGTCTAGCCCATAGTAAGTTCTGTGATAATTTTTTAAATCCTCGCAAGCCTAGGATGGAACAAGCAGCTGAGGCACAGAAAGGTAACTTGCTCGAGGTGCCACAGTGCAGGGGCAGAGCCAGGAATCACAGACAGCCCAGGACAGACAGGACAGCCCCAGAGCGCAGGCTGCCTCTCCCACGTATGGGTTTAGCTCATTTCTTGTACCCGCTGCACAGCATCGTGGAGAGGGTCCTGCCGTTGGTCAGCCGCCCGTTGACAGGCAGCTGCGTCGCTTCCAGTTGTCAGGATTTCAAGTAAGGTTGCCGGGAGCGCATGCGTCTGAAGGACGGGCTCCGTGGGGGTGGAACTGCTGAGTCAAACGGCGACCTGCTTGCCTTTTTTTTAATCCGAACATTACAACGTCAGCAGTTCCCACGTAGGTCAGACCCAGAGCGGCGTTTTTAGGGGCGCATCACACTCCTTCCTGTGGATGGGCCACCGCGTACTTCCAGCCGCATTGAGGAATACCGGCTTTTTCCCATTTTTCCCTTTTACAGTCGGCTCACTGGAGATTGCTTCCAGCTGCTCTTTCTCTGTATTGCAACCTGATTTCTGGCGCTCCCATCAGGGAAATCCCTGCATTTCCGTAGTTTACAGGGACCCCTCACTTGCCACTTGGACCATCTCGGGGAATACAGTTGGCCTGGGCCAACCCATTTTGCAGATTGGGAAGCTGAGTCACAGTAAGTGATTGAGAGTCACACTGAAGTCAGGACTCCAGGCCCTGGATTTCCCATTTAGTGCACTGAGGAACCCAGAAAAGTACCCATGTTCCTGGAGGGCAAGGCCTGGAGAAATGGGCATTGGGTACAGGAAGGTGTGAACGAATGACTGTCTGAGCCTGAATGATACCCAGGGAACCCAGAGTCTGTCTGAGATGTAGTAAGTGCTGACATTTGTTATGTACTTACCACCTACTGAGCATCAGGCCTTGTTCTAAGCATTTCGATACATATTAATTATCTGATCCTCCTGATTCTCCAAAGAAGCTTTAATTATTATCCTCCCATCCCCCATTTACAGAGAAGGAAACCAAGGCATCGAGGGGTTAAGTGCCTCAGCCAAGGTTGCAAGCTGGTAAAGAGCAGGGCCAGGATTCAAATGACCTTCTAAGCTTGACTCTCCACTGCCCTCTTGTAGCCTCCAAGTCAGCAGAGTCCTCACCCCTGCACCCTGCAGTCCTCCATCCCTGGCCCCGTTGCTGCTGCCTCCCCCGACTCTTTCCCATCTTCCTCTCCAGCCGGCAGTGGCAGGGGACCGAAACGTGTGCTTGCTCGCCCGCAGTCCAGCCATCACTCTCTCCCCCTCCTCTGCTGGCTGGCACTTTCTCTGTGGCTCCGGGCCCTAGACTGTGAGCTCCTGGGTGGCCAGGGGCCCCGCCTGTCCATGAAGCGGATGAATGGGGGGTCCCGGGAGGAGGGGACTGGTCCCGTGTCTCTGGGTGTCTGTGACTCTTCTCTCCTTGCCTCCTGCAGTGGTCGGGCTCGACATTCAGGATGAGATGGGCAGGCACGAAGTGGGGCACGTTGACAACTCGATGAAGATCCCTCTGAACAGCGGGGTGGGCTGCCGCTTTGAGGGGCAGTTCAGTATCAACAAGGTATGCGGACGCTGCCCGGTTCCCTCTCACCTGCTCGCCATCCCTGCGGTCCCCTGCCTCCCTGGAAACTGGTGGTGGAGCTGTGTGCCCACGCACCCTCCCCCCACGGAGCCCTGGCAAGCCGTGGGCCAGCATCCAGGCGCCTGGCAGCTCCTGCTGAGAATCTGGGTGGGGGTTTCAGGCTCTCTGAGGTTTGGAGCCCCAGCTGGCTGGTTCAGAAAGGAGCTACTTCTCTCCCCAACTCGGAAGGTGTGGGTGGTGAGAAGACGGTAGGATTGGCAGCCCTAAGCCTGAGGGTGCATCCCAGCCCTACCCCTCTTGGCCAGGCAAACGCCCTCCAGGTAATGCCCTCCAGGTCACTCGACCCGTCTTAACCTCAGTTTTCACATTTTTAGGCTGAGAATGTGATGATAATAATATGATACCTTCCACTCCGTAAAGTGTACGTGATGGTTAAATAAGCTATTACGCATTCATTCATTCAAAACACTTTTATGGGGCACCTGCTCTGTTCCAGGGTGGGTTATCGGCTCTGGGCAATGCCTGCACTAGGTGGGCAGCGTTCTGCACTGGCGGGGCTTCTGTTCTAGTGGAGGGAGGCAGACAATGTGCAAACCGAAAAGCATTTCAGTGGGTGGTAAGTGCTGTGTTGCGGAGTGAAGCAGGGGAGGAGTGAGAGTGGATGGGTTTGAAAGTACCTGGTCAGCTCCAAAGGGCCATTCAGGCCTTGCTGTTGTCTTGTCTCTAGAACTGGGAACTTCAGATCCTAAGTTAAAGGTGTGAGCGCGTTGCATTTGGGAGAGCTGGGGAATCCCGGCGGCAGCCAGCACGCTTCTTGGCTCTTTTTGTATAAGATTTTTTAAAATATTTATTTATTTATTTGGCTGTGCCAGGTCTTAGTTGCAACGCCTGAGATCTTCGTTGCTGCATGCAGGATCTTTAGTTACGGCATGCGGGATCTTTAGTTGCGGCATGCGGGATCTAGTTCCCTGACCAGGGATTGAAGCCGGGGCCTCCTGCAACCCGGAGTCTTAACTGCTGGCCCGCCAGGGAAGTCCCTTCTTGGATCTTTTTATGTGTTATCTCAGTGGAGCCTCTCAACAACCCTGGGAGTTTGTGCCGTTTTACAGATGAGGAAACGGAGACCCAGAGAGGTTAAGTATCTCGACCAAGGTTGCACAGCAATCCCCACATCCCACAACTCCCCTTCCCAGTCCCAGCCAGGCTGAGCCACTGGCTTCTGTCTGCCCTCCTGTAGCCTCTGCTCAGGTGCCCTTCCTCTAACCTCTGCAATCTTGTGCAGAGGTTGCAAACTCACTGGCCACACACAGCCCAAAGACAAGATACATTTGCCCTGTACAGCATTCAAGTCCATCAGAGCCAATATCAAAAGACCTGGAGTCCAGATTTCTGGCTTTTAAAAGTCAGAGGCTCTAGCCACACTGGGCCTGCGGCTCACAGGAAACAACAGTCTGGAGCTAAAGACCCTTTTACACAGTGTGCCCCTCTTCCCGCAGTCCCCACTGCATGGCTGCAAGGCTCGGCCCAGATGCTTGGGGCAACTGGACCTGTCTCTCTCTCTCTTTCCATGTGGTCTTTCTATGTGGATTTCTTCTGTGACAGCTCAGGGCTCCTTAAGTGCTAAAGCAGAGATGGTCACTTCTGCCAAATGTTATGGGCTCACAGAAGTTAGGTGCTGGCCCAGGTTCCACGGCGGAGGAGGGCTCCCCCAGGGTGTGGGTGCTGGGAGGTGTGGTTCATGGGGGCTCTCCTTGCTGATTAGCTACCACACAGGGTCTTCGCTGTGCCCCGTGATTAGGATTTGTGGTGCTTGTGATGGGAGCCATTTGAAGGTTTTAAGCAGGGAAGCAGTGCTGTCAGATTTATGCTTTAGAACTATGCTATCCAATACAGGAGCCACCAGCTCCGTTTAAGTTGATTAAAATTAAGTAAAATGAAGCGCCCCAGTCTCACTAGCCACATTGCAGGCACTGCATAGCCACACGTGGCTAGTGGCTACCTTATTAGCACAGGCAAGAAAGATTTCCATCATCAAGGAAAGTTCTCTTGGACAGCAGACCTTTAGAAAATCACTCTGGCATCTGTGTGGAGTGGGAGAGATGGGACAGGACCAAGAGCAGAGGTCACGGTCAGTTCTTGTGGCAGTGGCGTTGGAGAGAAGGGTCCAGATGAGGGAGGTGGAGTCAACAAGACTTACTGATCAATCGGTTGTGGGTGGTGAGGGCAAGAGTGGAATCAAAGAAACCTCTTAGGTTTTTGTTTTGACAGCCAGGGGGTCCCATTTTCTAGATATGGAAGCTTGGGAAAGCATGGGTCCTGTGGCAGGTGGGGCTGGGACTCAGTCCTTCAATCTTGGACACATTTCATTCAGGATTCCCATTAGAGATGGTAAATTGCAAGTTGAGGGGGTGTTTCTGCAGTTCAGGAGAGAGCTCTGGGCGGGAGATGGAAGTGTGGGAGTCATCGGTAAACAGACGATGTTGGCTGCCATAGGTCTCCATCAGCACTGCTCACAGTGGGGCCCCCAAATTGCAGCAACATGGATGGACCTAGATGATTATCATACTAAGTGACGTCAGTCAGAAAGAGAAAGACAAATACCATATGATATCACTTACACGTGGAATCTAAAATATGACACACACTTATCTACAAAACAGAAACAGGCTCACAGACATAGAGAACAGACTTGTGGTTGCCAAGGGAGAGGGAGGGTGGGGAAGGGACGGATTGGGAGTCTGGGGTTAGCGGATGAAAACTATTATATACAGAATGGATAAACAAGGTTCTACTGTATAGCGCAGGGAGCTATATTCCATATCCTGTGATACACCATAATGGAAAAGAATATGAAAATGTGTGCGTGTATAACTGAATCACTTTGCTGTACAGCAGAAATGAACACAACATTGTAAATCAACTATACTTCAATAAAAATAAACAAACAAACAAAATGGGGCCCCCAGGCAAGCAGCATTAGCAGCACTTGGAACCTCTGAGGAATGCAGAGTCTCAGGCCCCCCCTACTGAATCCGGGTTATAACAAGCCCTCCAGGGCATCCTGATGCCACTCATGTTTGAGAATCGTTGGTCTAAGCAGATTACCTAGGGAGAAGTGTAGAACTAGGACGTTCTAAACCTTGGGTCCACAGATGCCCCAGGGAATGCAGATCGAATTCAGAGAATCTGTGAACCTGGGTGGGGGAAAAAAATGCCATGTTTATTTTTATGAAGCTCTAACTCCGAGTTAGCATTCTCTTCTATGATGAATGTAGGCGACAAATCGTAGCAGCACTAGTAGCGCCTGTGGCCTTGTCACCAATGGAAATTGCTGATAGGATATCACATTAAAATTGTCACCGATCGTTTTGAGATGCTGTTTACATTTGTTGCTGTTTTGAAATTACAGCAATGAGTTGCCCCGTGACCAGGTCTTGTTATCTGCTGTGTTAATAAAGAGGTGTGTGCAGGTGTTTGATCTATTTTAATTACTGTTTAAAGTAACATTTCTTTCCCCTGTGATCCTATGTGTTTTATGCATTCAGACATTTTAAGCATTTAAAACGCAGGTGTCAGCAGACTGGCAAAGGGTCTGTGGCACCAAACATGTAAGAACCTAAGGTTTTGGTAAGGATGTGGTTTGAGGACCCACTTCTGGTGCACGCCATCCTTCAGAAGTGGGGAGGAAATGAGAAGGAGCGGCTGAATAGGTAGGAGGAAACCAGGGCTGAGCGGGCCCCAGAACCCGGACGGAAACGTGAATCAAAGAGGGGGGCTGGTGCTGCAAGGCCAGGGCGGACCACGGACCCTTGTGCTGCAGGGAAAGCCCACCACGTGGGAGAAAAGGGGGCCACTGCACAGCCCCGTCCTTGGGACGCTGGCCGCAGGGGAGGGCGGGCCTCGGAGCTGAGGCAAGGCCAGGGTGGGCACCGTGCAGGAGGTGGGGGAGCGGTTGGCGGCCCGGGCTCTCGCTCTGCCTCTGATGCCCCTCTCTGCCCTCACCTGTGCGCCTGGAGAGCTGCTGCCCACCCACGGGTCCCTGAGTGGGAGCCCTCCCTCCCTGCCCCCATCACGATTCTTTCGTCGCTCTTACCCATTTCACAGTCTGACGTCTTCTGGCCGTTGCCCGCCCCGTGTTCCCCGCCCCCGGCTCACTCACTCATACGTGCTGCTCTCGAGTGGCTCCTGCGTGCCTGGCTCCACACTGGGTCCTGGGGTGCAGTGTCCAGAGGAGTCCCTGCCCTTGGCGGCGTTTGCAGGCTGTTACGGGCTGACAGCTAAACACTCAGACAAGCCAGTATGTAATTTGATGAAGCAGCTGCGAAGAGAGTGAAGGGGCGTTATGGTGGGCAAGAAAGGAGGAGACCTGCTGAGATGGGGTCAGAAGGGAAGGTTTATCTGTGTGGTTGAAAGATGGTTGAAGACGAACAGACATATGCATGCTTCCCTGTTGCAGGGGCCTCACCTAAGGGGATATAATCACCGGGGTTAGACAGATAGGAACACCCCAGGCAGTGAACAGGAGGGACCACGTTTACTCAGCACCGAGGAAGGGGTGGGCACGAGAGAGACAGGACGACCACCCAGGAGATGGCCCGGTGCCACACCCTCCGCAGCTTGGCAACCGTGCCCCAGGCTGCAGGCGGTTCCCCTCAGATGGGCTGTGGTGGGGGGCCCCACTGCCTCTGGCGGAACCGGAACCTGCTCTTTGGGGTCAGGCAGACCTGTGTCGAGAATCCTGGCGACAGTGCTCACTGGTTGAATGACTGGGCAGTTTAGCCTCTCTGAGCCTCGATTTCCTCATCTGTAAAATGGGGATAATGATACTGCCCTCACAGGTTGTGAGATGTGAACAAATTAAAATCTGTAAAGCACATATGGCAGTAGGGACGGGACAAGTCTTGGTGCCCTGCCCCAGCCTGCCTCATCTCCCATCAGTGGGGTGTCCGTGATCTCACCAGCTGGCACCCGCTGTCACTCAGATGCAGGTGTGCTCGTGAAATGTGTCTGAAAAATAAGAAAAAAAAATGTGCATGGATGACATCCAAGAAGCGGGTCTTCCCTGGTCAGGGGATGGCTGGGATTCTAGAATAGGGTCACACCAGCCCTAGCCTTTTAGCTGCCACCTGTTGGGTTCTCACCCAACCCTTTACCAACATGAACTCATTTAGTCCTTGCAACAGTCCTGAGGAAACAGGCACAGGACTAAGTGACCCGCTGCAGGGCCAGGAGTCAGGATTTGAGCCCAGGCCCCCTGGCACCAGGGTCCCTGCTCTGTCTCCCACACCCCTGCGTGTCGCTGCTTCTGGCCAGCATCTCGGTCACAGCTCAGGCCAGCTTCTGCCCCCCACCCTTGGAGGGTTAAGGGTTCGTGCCTTCCCAGAGCTCTCAGTCAAGGGGTGCTCAGATAAAAAAGCCAGCCGTGATAACGGGTGACGTCAGCAGCTGGCCCCCGCCCCTGTATCTCTCAGCATCAGGCTCACACTTGCCCTGAGGCCCCCTTATCCATCCATCAGGAAGCCAGCCTGATGTCAGAGTTCGCATGTTTCGAGTGGTACCAGCAGGCCCCCAGCAGCCCAGACGCCTCAGTTAATCACCTAGCCCCGCCAGGAGGAGGACAGGATGGGCCGGGGTTTGGGGCCTGGCTCCAGCTATATGTTTTTAAAACTCATCAGAGACACTGACGTAGGTTTCTAAGTCACAGCTCTGAAAGTGTCGTCTTTGCTTTCTTCAGCCCAGCGTGTGCTGGCGTGAGTCAGCCACCTGTGATGGGTTCCGTGCCGAGGGGGAGTGGGTTACTGAGTCACAGCCTCGCGGGGCAGCAGCGGGTGGTAGATGCGCGGGCGCCAGCCTCCTTGACTCACTTAACCCTGGGAGCGTGAGGCCCAGGCTCCAAACCCGGTTCTGAGCTCTGCCCACGGCCCTGTCCACAGGGGGCCCCATGTCACTGCATAGAAAAACTCTGAAGGACGCACACTGGATGCCATCAGTTCCTTACGTCTGGGGGCAGTAGGCAACGGGACTTTAGTTCTGACTTTATCACGTGAATTTTTAATAGTGAAAATATATCCAGGTAGTATTTACAGAAGTAAAAATGAAGTTTAAAGTATTTTTAGAACACAGTAGGGTTTTCCCCATACCCTGCCCACATACATGCTCGTTCCCTCTTCCGGGAGGGCTCTTCTCTCTTCGCTCAAACATGTTCATCCTGGAAACCCAACCCAGTAACACCTGCCATCGGCTTTGTGTTTATCACCTAGTTTACTTATTTATTTATTTTAAATTTATTTTTTTATTTTTATTTTTTGGTCACGTTGGGTCTTCATTGCTGTGCACGGGCTTTCTCTAGTTGCGGCGAGCGGGGGCTACTCTTCAATGCTGTGCGCGGGCTTCTCATCGCAGTGGCTTCTCTTGTTGCGGAGCACAGGCTCTAGGTGCACAGGCTTCAGTAGTTGTGGCCTGTGGGCTCCAGAGCGCAGGCTTAGTAGTTGTGGCACACAGCCTTAGTCGCTCCGTGGCATGTGGGATCTTCCCAGCGCAGGGATCGAACCTGTGTGCCCTGCATTGGCAGGCGGATTCTTAACCACTGCGCCACCTGGGAAGTCTCTATCACCTCATTTAATCCTCCCATAACCCTTTGTGGTTATTACCCCCATTTTCTTGTTGGGGAAACTGAGGCACAGAGTGGTTGCTGACCTTGCCCAAGATCCCCCAGCTAGGAAGAGAGGCCGAACCGGAGTCCACGTGTGGCCCTCAGCTGCTACTCTGCTGCGGGTAATGGGGCACCTGAAGTGGGCAATGCTATTCCTCCAGGGAGATCTTGCCGAGCTGTTGTTCCTGTTCACCCCACCCAGACCCAGCAGGTTGCCGCTTCCTCCAAGCAGCCCGTGGCACACTTGACTGTGAGCTTGCGGGGGCCAGGCCATATCCTGTTAGCTTGGTACCTCTCATGTCAGTCCAAAGCTTAGGCCCTAGTGAAGATAGGGCGGTTCCTGCAGGAAACTCACAACTTTGTGTTTGAGACAGGTGTGCTTACAAAACAAGTGGACTTTGATGGGCTGCTGGATGCTAAGCTGTAAGCCATGTTCCTTCCTCCAGTGCAGCTCATTAAATTTTTATTGAGCTGGAATAAAATAAAGCCTGGGTTTTTCAGTGTGGCGTTTGGGGCCTTTGCTAAACAGCCTCACCTCCCTCTTATGCCTCTTTGTTTCCTGCTGTGACCACTCCCCCAGGCCTCTCTAAGGCTTCTCTCTGGGGTTCATTAATACCAAACTCTCCTCGCTCCTTCCACATGCGCACCTGCTGGGCAGTTTCTGACTTCCATGCTTGTTTATGCCGTTCCCTCTGCCCAGATGCCTTTCCCCTTATTCCTGAGTGATACAGACTCACCTTCAGAGCCTTAGCACAGGGTGTTCTTTCCCCTGAGAACACCCCCAGCTGAGTTGGGGGCCCACCCCCGTGGCTCTCACAGTCCGGTCCAGCGTGGGTCATGCAGTCTCATTTTCTGTTCCAAGTCTGTGTGACAGCAGGCCAGGGGCTCATGCAGGGCCAGGCTCTCATGTGGGTCATCTCCCCAAGCCTGGCACCTCCTGAAGGACTGGCTCCATGTGGCCATCAGCCCAGGGCCAGTGAGGTCAGTGGCCGCAGTTTTGATGTGTGATCATAGCAAGTTTCTTCACTGCTCTGAGCCTCAGTTTTCCTTTTCTGTAAACTGGGAATTACTTTTTAGCCGAAGCCAAAAGTGCTGTTTTAAGGATTAATGTCATTTACTCATTCTTTCATTCATCCAATACATATTTATTAAGCACCTGCTCTGTGCCAGGGTCTAGGGAATATGGCATCAAATCAGAGAGAAACCCTACCAGCATGGAGCTTATATTCTCGTGGGAGGGCACAGGTGGGCACAAGATGAGGATAAGGGGGCAGGGGACGCTGAGTGCTTTAGCTGCACAAGGGGCTTGGGGGATAGGGGTGAGGGGGGCCCCGGAGCGGAGGCCTGAGGGAGAGGGTTCCAGGAAGGGGGCACGGGCACAAAGGCCCAAGGTGGGACCACACTGGCACTGTTCCCGGTGCAGCAGGGAGGCCAGCGTGGCCAGAGGGAGTAAGCAGAGGGGGACGTGAGGATGTGGCTTCCACTGACGAGAATGGAAGCCTTAGAGGGTCCTGAGCAGAGGGGTGTCAGGATCAAACATCAGGTTCAAAGGGCCCCCTCTGGCTACTGCTGGGGAAGGGTCTGGTGAGCCCAAAGGCAGAAGCCGGGAGCCCAGTGGGGAGGCTGCTGCCGTGTCCAGTCCAGGGAGGCAGTGGAGGCTTGAGGGGTCAGAGGCTGGCCGTCTCAAGGGTGGAGCTGACAGCATTTCCTGATGGGTGGGACGTCGGTGTGAGAGAAAGATGGGGCCAGGATGACACCAGGGGTTTTGGTCTGAGCAGCTGGGAGGAGAGAGGCCCCAGGAGACTCCGTGGAGGTCTCATCAGCGCCGTTCACTGAATAGGCACTCATTCAGCATCTCTCACTGGCTGCACTCTGCGCGGCCTCAAGACTCAGAGGAAAGGAGGCCGCTGCAGGTCTTCAAGGATCCCCCAGTCACGGGTGATGGGGCAGGTTTGGGTGGGTGGTGGTGTTGATTTGGGGTTCGAGGAACCTCAGTTAGTCTGCAGGCCTAAAGGTCATTCCGTGCTCTCCCGGGGGTGAACAGCTAGGGAGTTGACGATGGGTGGCTTCCTTTTCGGGCCCTGGTCTTGTGCCAGGCACCCAGCGGGGCCCTTCACCTGCATGCTCCCACCTACAGCCCTGGCAGCCCCCCGGGGTAGCCACTGTTACCACCCCCTTTCCACAGACGAGGCGCCCAGGGCTCAGAGAGGGCAGTGGCTCCTGCAGGGTCCCACGGCTGCGAATGGCCAAGCTGGGACCAAATCCAGGCGACCCCAGGGTGAAGCCCTGCATCCCACCCTCTGGGGCAGCCAGCCCAACTCCTGAACGTCACCTCTCTCCCCCAGGTCCCAGGCAACTTCCACGTGTCCACACACAGTGCCACAGCCCAGCCACAGAACCCGGACATGACCCATGTCGTCCACAAGCTCTCCTTTGGGGATGCGCTACAGGTGAGCAGGGCACAGGTGGCGTGGCTGGGGGTGGGCGTCCCTGGAGCCCCCTGCCCCGGCACAGAGAGATGCCCTCCAGAGGAGTCATGCCCTTCGAGCCTCTGCTTCAGCAGACAACCCCTCTGCCTGCCTTCTGAGCACGCGGCTGCCGTGGCGCCAGGGCGACACTCGGAACCTCGGCTTGAGACTGGGGCCTGGGGAAGGGGACTGGCTTCCATGAGCGAGTTCTAAGTGCTGTGCTTCCTCTGGGCCAGGGCAGCCTCGTAAGGGAGGAGGGGGCACTGCATCCTACAGACCTGGGGCTGGGCCCGGAGAAGCCATTTGTCCAGGGCCCCCCAGCAGGAGTCAGCCTCGAGCCCGGCGCCCTGTCCGCTGTAGTGTCAGCGCCCTCGTCCATTGACCAGGCGTGAAGGAAGTATCCCGAGACTCGTTGTTGTGATTTTGATGGAGAGGGTCATGTCCGCGGGTCCAGCCCGACAGTTCCCTCCCCGGGGCAGCAGGCGCTGACCACCTGATCTCTGCAGGCAGGGCAGCTAGCTGTGACATTCTGTCTCTCCTCCACCCCCAGCACCGCAGTGCTGAAGGGGAATCCTGCCACACCCTGCGTGACAGAGGGAATCAAGCCTCGAAGGGGAAGTAACTGCTCCAGCTGCGGTGCTGGCATCGCGACCCGGCTCCTGACCCCAAGCCTGGCTTGATGAGAATCCTGTTTCCTGGTCGAGGTTGCTGGGTGGGTGCCCTCCAGGCACGGTGAGGTGTGCACGGGGCCCTAGCAGGCCCACAGGCACACGCACGCACACTGTTGTGACCCCCGTGTGCACACACGTCTGCTCAGACTCACACACACACTCATCAGACACACACTGAAAGGTGTGCCCAAACATCCGTGTGCTCGTACGTGCTCCCTAAGACCACACACTGCACGTGCACTGCACATGCTCAGGCCTGGCACGAGACACAGGGCACACACCTGGGTGTACGGTGTTCTTGTAAGCATCCCCCCATACCAGCACATCCATGCCTATGCGTCGTGTGCGCTCACACACACCACCCAGAGATACACACAGACCCACCCGGGCTGGGACATCTCATATACAGACCCAGAGGCACACTTGTGCCCGCTGCCACCCTCACACATACATGCTGCAGACGTCCACGTGCACCAGCAATGCTGATGCTGACTGGATGCTTTGTGTGTGCTGAGCACCTTACTTCACAAGCACGATCCTCTTTTACCCTCTCAGCAATGCTAGAGGTAAATACTATATGTTGTCTCCATTTTTCAGATGAGGAGACTGAGGCACAGAGAGGGTACAGCCTGGTGCAGAGCCTCGGTCTGAATCCAGAGTCTGGCTTCTGGCTGAGCTGCGAGGTCCACGTCCCATGCACTCGCTCGCTCCTTTCTCCCTCCACGTTGTTCGTGCGTCTTTCCTGGGGCACCTTTGCCCAGCCCTAGTGGCCCGGTCATCGCCTTCCCAGCCTTTTTGGAAGCCCCAGAGATTTCCTCTTAGAGACGGGGCTTAGGAACAGAGAAGGCCCCGTCTCCCTGGGCCAAACTCGCTGTCTACACGCTCTGTGAAGCACGGCCCGCCCTGGGACTGTGGACTCACTTTCTGCAGGTGAATTCACACAGGATTCACACCACCACCTTCCCGACTCTCCCTCCAAGGGACTGGTGTGTGGAGGTTCCCCAGCCTGCCATTCTGGGTTCACATCCTGGCTTCACCACGTACTAGTTGTATGACCTTGGACAAATTTCTTATTCTTGCTAAGCCTCAGTTATCTCATCTGTGAAATGGGGACAGTAATGGTACCTGCCTCACAGGGTTGCAGTGAAGATAAAATGAGTTAATGCAGGTGACGCTGTTGGAACAATTGCCTGGCACAGGGTAAGCGGTCAGTGAAATGAGCTATGGCCCTTGCTGTGGTCATCTGTGCCCTCGCTGCGCACCAGGCCCTGCAGGGTAAGATGCTGCCAGCGCACAGGGGCTCACGTGGCCGTGGGGGAGACAGACGCGGGGTGCTTCCCACCCCACAGGCAGGCGGAGGGCCAAGGACCCTCCATCTGTGAGCGGTGGGCAGCACCCCTGCTGCCTGTGCACCCACCAGCTCATCAGACCCTCGGCACAGCCGGGGAGGTAGGCACTGTGACCCCCGCTGCGCACACGGGGAAACTGAGACCGGAGTCATGGCCCAGGACCGCGCAGTTCACTGGTGGCACTGCCAGAATCCACACGCCTTCCTCATGGGAACTTTCCACCCCGTCAGCCGGCACTGAAGCCTGCTCTTTCTCACCGGGAGAGCAGTGTTTAGATGATGCCTTGCTTAACCCTCGCGAAAACTCCCTGAAGGATGCTGGGGTGGCATTTATTTTTCCTGAGGAGGATACAGAGTCAGAGAGGTTCAGGAACTTGCCCAGAGTCATACAGCTGGTAAACCCGGTGTGTGTCTGGCCATGGGTCTTCCTTGACTGCCTCATGAAGTCGTGAATTCCTCAGACCCTCTCAAAATTTCTGCTGTGTGAGGCCCTGGAATAACAGTGGTGGATAAACAAGTCAAGATTCTTGCCCTCAAGTGAAAAAGAGATTAAATAAATGTGATTACAAAGGGTAGGAGAGGCGTAGGATCCTGGGCAGTGATGTGGAGGCGGGGGCGTGGTACCCCCAGGCGGGAAAGTCAGGGAGGGCTTCCCTGTGGAGGTGACCTCTAAGGTGACATCTAAGCCAAGCCCTGAAGGGTGAGAAGGATTTGGCCAAGCAGGGGACAGGGAAGTCTCATGGGCAGGGGGCATTTTGCATATGACCCCTCTCCTAGAGCACCCGCTGTATGACACATCCAACCACTCATTTTCATAGAAAAGATCCTCAAGGTCACTTTCGGAAAGAACGCATCAGCAGGTGTCCAGGACGTGAGAATGGGGCTCCCTGCCTGAGATGCCAGAGGCCCATCAGAGTCGGCAGAGAGGGCTCAGAAGTGTCCACCTGGAGGGGGAAGCAGGGAGCTGGGTTTTAGGTGGAGTGAGAGACCCACGTTAGATTTAGGAAGGTGGGGACTGACCCGGGCAGGTGGGTGTCATAGAAAGAGCACCCACCTGCCGTGTGGAAGACCGCCCATGAGGCAAGGCTGCGGGTAGGGAGGTGAGGGAAGGGCTACAGCCAAGGCCAGGGGGCAGGAGGAGAAGGGAGGAAGGGCAGGGAGGGACATGGGCAGTCTTGCATTGCTGTCTGCTCCTACAGAACAGGACAGTATCAGCCTTTTGCTTGGTCCTTATAGCGGAAATAGGATTCTTTAAAAATGTAAAACATCTAGCTGCGGGTTCATCTACCCATCTATCATCCATCATCCATTCAACAAATATTTTTTGAGCACCTACTATTTTCGGGGACTTGCACACATCGTGAGGATGAGCCTGGTCCCTGCCCACATGGAGCATATAGTCTAAAGGGCAGGACAGATAATAATCAAATAATTACACAAATGAGCATCAGATAAAACCCTGACATGTGACGATGTGAAGGAACATTCTAGCACTCTTGCTTCCATAAACACTGCCCTCTTGGGTTAGAAATCAAGTATTTAGACAGTCAATCCCAAGGCAGCAATGGACAAACTTTCCCTTGGCTTGTTGACAGTGTGCAGTCCTGTTAAGTGCTTGATAAACATCAGCGACCTGAGACCAGGATCTGGAGTCAGGTCACCCTCTGTTCCTGGAGTGGCCCTCATCGCAGGAACCTGTCCCCTCCTACCTCTCTGACCTCTTTCCTTCCCACTCCTCACCCCCTTCCTCTGTAGGGCTGCACAGGCTCTGTCTGTTTCTCAGTCTGCAGAGTCACACTTTTGCATGAGCTGCTTGCTGGTTAACTTGCCCCTTTCCTACAGATCTTGGTGTCAGCATCACTTCCGCCAGGAAGCTCTCCGGAATGCCTAGGTCAGCAGCCCCTGCTAACCATGCCCATGGTGATATGCCCCAGATACGGGGCATGCTTTGTCCTGCTTAGGTTCTCCTTGAGGCCGACCTGGTTTCCCGTGTCCTCAGAGCAGAGGTAGGATGTGGCCTTCAGCCCCTGCCAGGGGGACACAGCTGGGCCGGCTGCCAGGAGGAGGAGTGTCTTCACAACTGCAATATGTTCCCCACAGCAGACAGGGTGGGAGGCCAGCAGCCCTGAGTCCTCTTTCAGTGGGCCCTGGGGGTCTCAGGAAGAGCACGCTGGGACCCAGCTCTGCCTTTGCTTGAGTTTTGTGTGCCGTACTGGAAAGAGCCCAGGCTTGAGGTCAGACAGACCTGAATTTAGAGATCCATTCAGCTACTTACCAGCTGCAGGATGCCGAACAAATTTTGGTGCTTTTCCAAGCCGTGGTTTGCTCTTCTGTCAAATGGGCCCATGGTCCATCATGAGGGGCGTTGAATGAGATGATGCTAAGTACCCAGGACTGAGCGTCTCATCATACGTGCTCAAGTGTCAGACCTCTGCCGTGTCTGTATCTTGCTCCCCACAACTTCTCTACGAGACAGACCTTGCTGGATCCCTGTTTTACACACGGGTAAGGTCCCTAGACCAGATTGCACCTGGGCTTTCCGCCACAGCCAGGACCAAGCCCAGAGGTGGCGGCATCCTGGGGTCAGTCCCTCACTGTGTTTCTCCACAGGTCCAGAATGTCCACGGAGCTTTCAACGCCCTCGGGGGAGCAGACAGACTCACCTCCAACCGTAGGTATCCCATAGCCACACTGGCAACAGCTTTCTGCCCCGAGATTCCCAGTGCAGCAGGGAGGGAATGGCGGGAGGAGGAGGAAACATTTACTAAGCTGTCACTGTAAGCCAAGCTGTTAATGCTTCATTCCCACAGCTGGCCTCTGAGGAAGTGAAATTATCCCCATCTTACAGAGAAGGGAAGAAAAGTGGCTTGTTGGGGCCGATGGGGGAGGGGAGGGAGTCCGTGGCAGCCCAGGGGGCATCTTCAGCGCTCTGTGAGTACCAGCTCTTATCGCTTTATTACCGTTACTGCCACATTACTGTGGTTGGTTGAGATAATCACCCTAGATCCCACAGGGAGAGGTGACAGAGCCAGAATTCACCCTGGCTCCAAGTGGCACCGTGAGAACAGGGCCGTGGGGGGCTCGGCCAGGTCTGGCCACCTGGACTGCCGCCCACCGCTCCCCCTCCTCCTGCTTCAACCCCTCCCACCCACAGATGGCCCCTCCCTGAGCCCCCTGCCTCCTGGGTCCCCTGGAACCTCGGCCTTGCAGGAGCGTGTCATGACACACCTGCAGAAGAGCACACACACCTACACGCGTGCACACACACGTGGGGCCTTGCACAGAATGAGCCTGGGAGGTCTGTCTGCTTAAGCGGGTCCACCCACTGGGTCCCGCGGGACAGGTTACCCAGACTTGTCTTATTTCCTCACCTGAGCTCACCTTTTCACATATGTCTGTAATCATTTCTTAAAATACATTTACAGGCAGACCTCGGAGATGTCCTGGGTTTGGTTCCGGGCTACCTCAATGAGGGAATGTCGCAATAAAACGAGTCACGTGAACGTTTTGGTTTCCCTGTGCATAGGAAATTTATGTTCACGCTACACTGAAGTCTGTTAAGTGTGCAATAGCATTGTGTCTTTAAAAACAGTGTAAATACCTTAATTTAAAAATACTTTATTGCTGAAAAGTGCTAACCCTCATCTGACAGTACAGGGTTGCCACAAACCCTCAATTTGTGAAAACAAAACAAAACAAAAAAAACACAGTGTCTTTGAAGGGCAATAAAACGAAGCAATAAAACGAGGTATGCCTCTACTCTCTACCGACCTAAGCAAGGAATTGGGATGATCCAAGCAAAAGAGCATTTCCCTCCATGACCTGCCCTTGCCCCAACGAATCAAGCTTCTCATTTCTTCATGTCCCTGGGAATCCTTGTCCGCGAGCAGAAGTCATTTTTCCCAAGCATAGATTGCAGCTTGTCTTCTGGTGTTTGTGCTTGGTGTTCTATCATAACCACCATTCCTGTACAGGTTTTCCACTGGTAATGGAGGCACGGTTGCCCATCTAGCAGCTCTGCCTCACTTTTTTTTAAATTTTTGCTTAAAGTCTTGTACACCGATGTTTATGTAGCTTTATTATTGCTATTATTTAATTTTATGTATTATGTATGTATTTGAGTATGTTCGATCTTCATTGCTGAGTGCAGGCTTTCTGTAGTTGTGGCAGGCTTCTCATTGCGGTGGCTTCTTTTCTTGCGGAGCATGGGCTCTAGGTGTGTGGGCTTCAGTAGTTGCAGCACACAGGCTCAGTAGTTTCAGCACGAGGGCTCAGTAGTTGTGGTTCTCGGGCTCTAGGGTGCACGGGTTTCAGTAGTTGCGGCACATGGGCTTAGTTGCTCCCTGGCATGTGGGATCTTGTGGCAGGCGGATTCTTAACCACTGCACCAGCAGGGAAGTCCTGCCGTGCTTTATTAAGGCACTGTGTTTTCATGGAAAACGTCTGTTGTTTCTGCCTTTTCACCATGACAGCAATGTCTCTGATGTTGACAGGACTTGTTTTACATTCCTGTGTTGCTTCCCAGCCGGGTCCATGCTGTTCATGCTGCCTCCAGCAGCGTGTCAGTGTGTGACTGTCGCTCCTGGTTTCCATGCAGATGTCTGACTATAACGGAGGGAGACGGTTCTTCGTATGGTGGGGTAGTCATTGTGGTTCTGCGTGAGGGCGGCGTGTTGTCCAAAGGGCCTCTCCCCACCTGCTTGCAGTTAGCCTTGACCCCTCAGCTTACTGATATTGGAAGATCAAGCTAGGAAGTCCGCATGGTGTGCAAGCCGATGGAGGGTGTGGGCAGAAAAAGCCTTTCCTGCTCCCGGGCTACTGATGAAAGCCATCTCAGGCTGCCTTCAGTGGAAAGAGAGGGGCATGAGCTGCACCAGACCGCCGCGGTGGAGCGGGCTCTCATTTCCTCAGCTCTCAGGCACTCCCCCCCCCCCCACCCCCACCGCTTGTCCCTCTGCTCCCAGGTCCCCCGCAGGAGCTGCTTCTTGTCATTTAGGTCTCAGCTCAAATGCCACCACCTCAGAGAGACCCTCCCTGACCACCTGATGTAGAGTAACCCCCACACCTAGCAATACAGCTGTTTTTCTTCCTAGCACAAACCACTCTGTTTGAAGACAGTTTGTGCTAAGGAGTGCCTCTGTTGAGGTTTAGCTGTGATGGCATTATGGTGGGTTTTTTTTTTTTTTCCCTAAGCTTTTATCTTTTCAGATGATCTCATGAGAGTGTTTATGGAGGAATTGATGTGATGTCTGGAATTTGCTTCAAAATAAAACGAGGGAGGAGGAGCAGTGGACTAAAAATGAAGCGAAACAGGGCATGTGTTGTTCATGCCTGAAGCTGGGGAATGGGTACCTGGAGCTTCTTTCTACAGTTCTCCATTTTCTTTTGTTTGAATTTTTCCATAATGAGGTGTTTGGAGGGATGGAGGGTGCGGACGGGGCGTATGGTCCTGCCCGGATCAGGTTGGAGCCAGCAGCCCCAAGGAGGGTCCTCTGACAAGGAGTCCATGCGGATGTCATTAGATGCAGTGTCTCCAGTGGGCATTTGGCAAATTGTACCAAAGGCGTTAAAATTGGTCATTGCCTTTGAGTCATCAATTCTACTCATAGGAGAGTAAGCTAAGAAAACAATTAAGAGAGTGTGCGAGGATTTAGAAAATAACGGTCATTAGGTCATTGTTTACAAGAGTGAAAATGAGCCACAGCGTCAGTGTCAGCGTCTGGCCCTGGGAGCCTGGTTGAGCACATTGTATGTGGCCTTGCTGGGGGATGAGTGCAGCCATGACCGTGATGTGTCAGAACCTCACTGGTGTTCAAGCAGCAAGCAGTTATTGAGCACCTGCTGTATGCCAGGTGCTGTGCAAGGGGATATGGTCTTGCCACAGACCTTCCGCTGTGCCTTAGCCCTGAAACAGCATCTGCGGGGCTCAGTTCTCAGAAGAAGGTTCAGTATGATCCAATTTTATATTCATGCTCAAGGAAATGTAAATAGAAGTATAAATGGAAGTCTGGCGGTTTATACATGAGAGTGCCAACCTACGATTTTCTGTGGAGGGTGGCTTCATGGGTGATTTTTATTTTTCTATTTTATGACCATCTGTGTATTTTACAAATTTGAACAGAACTATTGCAGGTGTGATTTTCATAAGGTATCCACTCTCTCATTCCTTCAAGTTTTTAACACGGGGCGATGGGCACTTGGAGCACTGTATTTCAAGTATGGTCTTTGCACTCCTGGCTTAAAATGCAGATTCTGAGCCCCACCCCAAACCCGTGAGCAGAATGCTCAGGGGTGAGGCCCAGGGGTCTGCCTTTTAAACCCTGGGTGGCCCTAGCGGTCTTGACAATCTGAGCACCGGCGGGGTTGAGCAAAGGGATGTTGGGGTCTTTAAGGGCTTAGCCCTGAGCCTGTAGGACTTTCCCCAGGTTTTTAGAGGAGTCAGGTCTCAAGAGAATTCAGGAAGCACCATCCTTTCCTTACCAAGATGCAGTGTTGGCAGGAAGAAGCTGTGAACGCCATCTGCATCCCCTTCCCTTTCGCAGAAGATGAGGCCAAGGACTTGGGACTGACTCAGCCAGGCGACCAGGATGAGAGCCCACAAGCCTAAATTTCTGTGTTGTTTTATCTGCGTGGTCCCCGACCCGAGATTCTAGAAGGCAGCAGTGGAGAGGTCCGTGAGCTTCTCCCAGCATCCCAGAAGGCCCAAGGGAATAGCACCTTTCCCGGGATGCTCTTTAGCAGCTTTGGGCCAGCGTTCTGTCATCCTAGCGTTTGACTCCGGTTACCTCATGCTTATCAGGAGCTGATTCATCTGTTCTTCTATTCATGCCTCTGACCAGTCAGCCCTTCATCCGTTCATTCATTCAGTAAGCATTTGCCACTGTCCACTTTGTACCAGGCCCTGCACAGGGTTCTAGGGACACAGAGATGAGTAAGACTGAGTCCCTGCCCTCCGCAGTCTCCCCCGTCCAGCGGGGATGGGGTATGAGTTACAGTGGATTATGACAGGACCAGGTGGAGGAAGAACTGATCTCCCATTAATTGAAAATGGGGAGAGAAATTGATCAGTCTTTATAGGTACAGTTTTTCTGGTTGGTGGATTCTTTTTTAAAACTTGAACCCAGGTTTTTTCAAAAGTAGCAGTATTCAAACAGGACAAGAGGGTGCACAGTGAAATGTGATCTCTGTCAAATCCTGCCTACCCCCCCACCCCCACCCCCGATCAGAGACTAAAACTGCTAATAGCTTCTTGGGTATCTTTTCAGAAAATTCTTCTTTGTATTGATGCATGTAGAGGAGTGAGTCTTCTTCCCTGCACACAGTACATGGAAACACGTTATTCACCCTGGTCTGTAAACTTAGTTCTTTTCACTTAACGATACCCTTTGGAGAGTGGCCTTTTCCACACCCCCTCCTCAGCAGCTGCCCTATTGATGGGCATTAGGGAACATGCTCCTAGAATTTAACATTATATACAGTGCAGGAGTAAAGATCCTGACCGATGGAGTCGTTCAGTTCCTGGTGCCCAAAGGGAGACATGAGGAGGGGGTCGTTTGGTGGTGAAACTGTGCAAACTGAGTCCCCCCGGCTCCCACCCCCCTACAATGCCAAGCAGATTTAGGGTTGAGATGACAGAGAGCTGCCGGCCCGGCAGTACCTGTGCGCCTGCTTCATGCTGCTGTGTCCTTCCCGCAGCCCTCGCCTCCCATGACTACATCTTGAAGATCGTGCCCACGGTTTACGAGGACAAAAGCGGCAAGCAGCGGTACTCTTACCAGTACACGGTGGCCAACAAGGTACACGGGGGACAGCTGTGTGCAATCACGCCCTCTGCTGGCTGAGAGCGGAGGTGACAAGTGTCTGGGCGCGATTTCCTCTGATTCCCTTCAAGGGGCCTTTCCTGGAGGGGTGATCTACCCGGGCTAAAGATGGGAGGCCAGTCTCAGGGTCAAGGGGAGGAAATCTAACCAGGACAAAGGGTGTGATCTGTTTGAGAAAGAGCAGGCAGGTGGCCCATCCCAGTGGTCTAGGGGTTGTAAACACCTGCATAGCCCTGGATCTGGCCCCGGTCCTTCAGACACCAGACCCTGATTGGTTAGCACACAACAGATGCTCTGGCTCATGGAGCACAAGCTCTTTATCCAAAATCATGAGGCCCTTGAATTACACCAGATGGTCATTGGTTAACAGGTATGTCCCAGGACCCCAGCGCTCAGATTCTTGGAGAAGCAGACAGGCCTTGGTGGGAAGCAAAGCACAGTCAGAGCCAGCAAAATGGGGAGACAGACAGCGGTTTCAAACCGAGACAGCCTCAGCCTCCCTGGAGATGACCCTGCCACGGGACATGAATGCTTGACGCCCCTTGGTTGAGGCACCCCCAATAGATGCCTTTACACCAGGACTCTCCTTTTTCTCTCTTCCAGGACCTCCCAAACCTCTTATAAGTGACATATCATTTGGCTCTAATAATAATAATAGTAAGAGCAGTAGCTATCATTTATGGAGTATTTATTATGGGCTGGACATTATGCTAAGCTCTCTACTGCTGCCATCTTTTTCAGTCATCAAGACAGCTCTGACATTGGGACTCTTATTGTCCCCATTTTACAGATTTGGCCACTGAGGCACTGAGAGGTGGTCCTGGAGCTATAAAGTGTCTGAGTGGGGATTAGAACCAGCTTCTCCTCCAGCTCTAGAACCTGGCCTCTTAATCACATCATCTACTCAGTCTGAACCAGGGGCCTCTTAGTCTGCCAGGCTAGGAGCTACTCTCTCTCGGGTGACTTGGGTCCTTCTGCTCTGCTCTACCTGCACTGATGCTCTAGGGTAGCTCTCTAGAGGGAATCCTGTTCCTTGGAGGGCATCGCACTGGAACCCTCAAGTGCTGACAGCACCAAACAGTTGGGAGAAGGAGGATGCAGTTTGAGCAGAAAGAGTGTGGGCTGTGGAGCAAACTTCCTGTTCAAACCCAGCTCAGTCACTCACTAGCTTTGTGACCTGGGACAAGTCACATAACCCACTCTGTGCCTCAGTTTACTCATTTGTAAAATGGGGATGTGCTCACTTCTTAAGATCGCTGTCAAATGAGGCAGTATTTTTAAAAGCACTGAGCCCACAAAGAAGGCTTTGGCAAATGGTACCCACTGCTGCTACTTTTTTTTTTATTATTTTCCTCTGTCCCTCAGCTCTGGGCTGTGACCCAGACAGTCACCCTGCCCCATCAGCTCTCCCCAGAGAAAGCTGATCTTGTTTTGCCCAAGGCTCCTTCCTCCGATGCTTTGGCAAGGACCCAGTAGCCAGGACAGCTTGCTAAGCTCTCTCTGCGGCCTCAGCCCCGGCCTGCCCTGTGAGCGAGTGGGGCTGTTTCCATCAGGGCCAGTGGCAATCTCACAGAGAAGGCAAGTTTCAGGGTTGTGCCTGCAGAAGCTGCAGGGCTTGGGCCTTAGCATTTGGGGTTGCGGCTTTAGTTTAGTCTCCAGTTCTGTGGACGAATGAGAATAACCCAGGGGTTTTGAGCCTCCTGAAGTGGGTACACTGTGAATTCAGCCCCTTGGCATCCTTGGAGTCCTGGCCAGTGCCTTCTCGGGAAGGCTTGCAGTGCGACTGTGCCCTCTGACTTTCCAGTTCTGTGTGTTTCTTCTTTGAAGAAGCTTGCTCCCCACGTCTCTCTCTCTCACGCACACACCTGCCTCAGGATGTCACGTGTGGCATAGACCGTCCCCTCCTCCCCAAGCCTTCCAGACATCCCTGGGGAGATTTGGCCATTCGTTCATGGCCCCCTCAGCACTCCATGTCCCTTAATCACGGCCTGTGCAGTGCTGCAGTATTGCACATGTTTTTACATCTGCCTTCTCCCGACTGTGGGTCCCTCTGGGGATGGGGCGGGGCAGACTCCCCTCAGGGTCCCCAGCAACGGCGCGGGGCCAGCACACAGGAGAGGTGCTCAGTGAACTATCACCGAATAAACACATGGATTCTGCGTGGTCCAGGAGTAGAAGGGAGAAATAGGTATTTACTCAGACTGAGCCTACATCACACTTGTCCTTCGACAGCCCTGCTCTCAGCCTCCTGTTTCGATTCTGGTGCTGCTTCCAAGGTCATACAGTCCATTTCCAAGCAGCCAGAAGGATCCAAAATGCCCCCAGTGACTGGTGGCCATCCAGATGCTGATGGCAGAGCCTCTGGGGAAAAGGGTGTGAGAGGCGGGGCCCGTGGAGCCTGGTTCTGTAAGAGGAGGGAGGGAGAGGAGCCCATTCTTGTGGGTTGCCGGGGACCCTCTGCAATCTACCCGCCATCCCCCATGAGACACGGTTCGAGCCTGAGTCTCACATGCTCCTCCCCTGTTCTCTCTCCTCCCATCCCAGGAATATGTCGCCTACAGCCACACAGGCCGCATCATCCCCGCCATCTGGTTCCGCTATGACCTTAGCCCCATCACGGTCAAGTACACGGAGAGACGGAAGCCTCTGTACAGGTTCATCACCACGGTGAGTGGGTGGGGCGCCCGCTGTGAGCTCCTCCTGGCATCCCCACCGGTTCTCCAAGAAGCAGGATGCAGCCCACAGGGGCTCGGCCCATCCACACAAGGCTGGTACCTCTAGGATGTTTAGAAATGTTGTCCGAAGCACATCAATATCGATGGCATTTCATCAAGAAAAATATCTTCCAGAGGGGAATGCCAACCAATCACTTCTGTTCCTTAAGCAAGTGCGTCTTTATATGGCTCCGTTAGATGTTCCTGATTTTCTCCAGTGTTTTATTTTTATGGAAATTATTCTTAGCAGGGCTTATCCTTTTTTGTGTAAGTTTTACAGTGAAGATTTCACTCATTTTTTCCCATGTCTATTTTCTAACTCTAGCTGCTGAGATTGTCAGGTTTTTTTCTTTCTTTCCTTCCTGCCTGTTCTCTTTTTTCTTTTTTGCCATCATCTCCACCAAGTCCAAGCTGGGGCAGCTTCAAGCTGATGTCAGTTTTCTTTGATGCTGACTATTTCTATCAAGTGTACTATCCTGGCTTCCCATTCAGAATGTCCTTGGGGTCAGAACAGCAGGGTCACAGTGCCCTTCTCCAGTCAAGAGGCCTGGAGAAGTTCTGTAAGCCAGAGTCAGCAGAGGTGGAAGAGATGGGGTGATTTTCCCTCTCTCTTAGATTTAGAAACCACTTCTCTACCTCTTCTTTTAATAATGATTCAGAATTGGTGTCCAGGCTTGGCTCTTTCATTTCCTGCTCTGACGAGGTCTGTATTAAGACTCTGTTACAGGAGAGACAGGACCCCACATCAAGCATGCTTGAAGGATAAGTGGGCTTCAGGTATGGCTAGATCCAGGCACAAATGTCTGGAATAGATCTCTCTTCATCCTGTTCTTCTCTGTACTGGCGTCATTTTCAACCAGAATTTATCAGTAGGAAGTGCCTCTTTCTCAGTAATTCTACCCCAAGTTCTGGATAGAATAGCACTGTCATTGGCCTGGCTCAGGTCCCATGCCATCCTTGTGGCCTGGAGAATGAGTAGTGTGCTCCAGCTGGCCAGCCCCACCCAGACTGCAAGGACAAAGATTGCGAGGGGCTGGGGTTCCCCAAGAGAAAAGTCAGAGGCCAGTTACTAGAAGAGGAAGGACTAGATACTAGGAAGCCAAAAGGCCAGATGTCCACTACAAGGTCTCCATCTTGTAATCTATGAAATAGGAATAAAAATCCCCACTCTTCCTACCTCCAAGGGCCTTGTGGAACTCAAAGCAGATTATGAAAGTGAAGCTCTGCATCAGAATTTATATATCAAAAAAAAAGGGGGGACTTACCTGGTGGTCCAGTGGGTAAGACTCTGTACTCCCAATGCAGGAGGCCCAGGTTTGATCCCTGGTTGGGGAACTAGATCCCACATGCATGCTGCAACTAAGACTCAGCACAGCCTAAATAAATAAATAAATAAATAAATAAATAAATAATTAAAAAAAAAAAAAAAAAAAGGGACTTCTTTGGTGGCTCACTGGTTAAGACTCTGTGCTCCCAGTGCAGGGGGCCCACGTTTGATCCCTGGTCAGGGAACTAGATCCCGTATGCGTGCCACAACTAAGAGTTCACATGCCGCAACTAAGGAGCCTGCCTGCTACAACTAAGACCTGACGCAGCCAAATAAATAATTTTTTTTTTAATTCCTACAAAGCAGTAAGAAAAAGTGACCAAAAAAAAAAATGGGTACAGACTTGACCATTGAGAGAAGAGACCACACTGGCAGTGGAAAGACACCCAAGTTCACTAGAAATTGGAGGAACAAGATTCAAAACAACAAGACCCAAGTCAATCCTCTCAGGCTATCAGAAATTAAAGACCTGCCACTGTAAAGATTGGGAGGATGCAGAGCAGGGGGCCCTGCGTATACTATCTGGTATAAATTGGGTCAGCTAATTTGGAGGGAGACGCACTAACCCTCTGGCTCCAAGTTAGGGAACTTGCAACCAAGTGATTCTACCCAAGGCCCCATAAGGTAGCATCCTGAGTGGGTCTTGGCACTGATTCTCAGCCAGTACTCCTACTGCATACCCCAAATAGGACAGAAACAAAGACACGAGTCGGCGTGTCTGTGCGGTGTCCCTGGGGTCTGCGGCCTTGACAGTGGCAGAGAAACCCCTGTGCCCACACCTCACTGTAGGGTCGAGGAGGATCTTCATACCCCCTTCCTGTTTGCTCTGCGTTCCAGACAGCTGAGGCTCTGTGTTGAAATCCCTTGGCAAGTGGCTGAGAAGTGAAGGACTTTGTTTATTCGCTAAATGTTTGCTAGACTTTACCGTGCTCCAGGCCCTGTGCTGGGCAGCAGGGATAGTGAGTTAGATGTAACCCCTGCCCTTAAGCTGCTCCCCGGCTGATGGGGGAGATGGGCGAGCACACAGAACTGCAGTCCCGTCCAGCAGGGGCTCCAGTAGAACTGTGCTCCAAGCACCCCACTGGCAAAGACTCCCTTCTGTTTGGAACGTTCAGAGAAGGAAACCTCAAGATAGGTCTTGAAGGTCGAGGAGACGTTTTCTACACCAGCAAGTAAGGGAGAGAGGGTCTTAGCAAGGGGACTAGTACATGCCGAGATGCCCAGCATAGCATGTCTTGTGAAGGCCGTGTGGATTCTTTCAGTAGGGAAGGACTTCTGAGAGCCGGAGTTCCCAAAAATCCCAGGGGAAGAGCCGGTCCTGCATGACCCAGAGGCCTTCTCCTCCTCCCTTTGGCCACCAGCCCCTCCTCCACCCCAGCCCCTCCTCCACCTGAGTGGGAGCCGTGCTGCAGGGAACCTCCTAACGTCATCAGCCTGGTGGTTTCTCTGAAGACCCCACGCTGCCATCTTGGTTGCCACGGCAACCGTGGGGTCAGCCCAGAGTGAGCCAGCCGGCTGTCCCTGGCAGATGGTGTCATTGTGGAGCTTCAGAGCCCGTTGTCACAGGGCAGCAGATGTGGGGAGGATGCGCGCACGCAGACCCACAAACACAAAGACCCCCAGGAGCTCTTGCCGGGCCGGGTGGGGCTGGGGTGGAAGTAGAGGCACCTGCTGTGGCTTCTCTTTCTCTCTTTATAAAATCAAACACTTGTGTGCAAAGGCCCCAAACCCCAAATGGGGGCTTCTGCAAATAGCTCCTCAGAGGGGCTGCTGAAGAGGGGGCTTAGGCCAGGATGTTGTCATGTGGCGGCTGCAGGGCTGTGGAGGCAGCTGTGGGTGGGCTGGATTGAGGGGTGGGTGCAGCCAGGGGCGGGGGAGCGGGTGTGGAGAGCAGAGGCAGGTGGGGCCTCCCTGGTGCCTTCTGAGTAACAAGTACCTGGCTTATTCCGGGTTGCCCCGTCCGGGCTCTTGTGGTCTGCAAAGGACCTGTTCCTTCCCAGCCTGAGCAGAGGAGGCGTCCTCCTCCCGAACGTCTCCACCAGGCTGCCCGGGGCTCCTCTCCCTGGACACCCAGGGCACCTTGCTCAGACCTCCACTTTGTACTGTTCCAGAAAATTCCACCACTGCGGGAATAAACAGATGGTGTTTAACAGCATGGAAGGGATCCCCTTCAAAGTGCCCCTCCCACACACACACATTTGTCCCCACCCCTGCCACTTGCCGAAGCCCCTGTTTGGAGGTGGCCTTCAAGTGGGTGGTGGTGACAGATTGGATGGCTTTGGAGGTGTCGCATCGCTTCCCTTGTGTTTTATTCTATTTGGGGGGAGCAACCAGAAGTCACCAAGTACCAAATTGGGTCAGTATGACTGTGACAGTTTTTGTCCACCAAGAGGTAGCAGCTGGTGATGGCATGCCCCCGTTGGGTAACTGGGTAGCTGCATTAGACATCATCCCGCCCTCGAGGTGCGCCTTGCCAGTGAGGTAATCCCCCAGACTTTAGCATGCATTTCATAGTTGCCAGGCCTGATTATGTTGAGCTCCAGGTCTGATTCACCTCTGTGTCCCCAGCATCTAGCACAGGACTTGGCCTGGATGTAGGTGCTCAGAAATATACAAAGGGGTAGCTGCTTAAAGAAGCGATCCCATGGCTGGACTTCTTAGGCATCTACTAGGTGCCAGGTAATTTTACAGTCATCTCCTTTAACCCTCCCAGGAGCCCTCCAAGGTAGAAGGTATCATTCCTGTTTTAGATATAAATTAACTGAGGCCCAAAGAGGTAAAGAAACTCTTCCAGGATCACAGAGCCAGTAAATGGCGTGGCTGGGACTTGATACCCAGACTTACCTCTGCCCCATCCTCCCTCTACCAGCTTGGGAGACTTCATTTTCCACAACAAAGGCTCTCAAGGATGTTCCTGCAGCAGGGCCCCCAGAAGCTGTGGAGCCCTTGATAGGACACCAGGATCATTTGATACAGTGACTTCTGTCCCAGGAATCAAGAAGAAATACTATAGCAGGAAACAAGGCAATATTATGAGCGCGTGTGATAAAATCATGGTCACGGCCATGCAAACCATTAAAAAACAAGCCAACTGTCTGCCTAAGACTGGTTGGGTGGTGGTGTGCGGGTTTTCCTGCCTTTATCTGAGTGCCTTTCACTCATCTGTTTGGACACCTGCGAGTGCCGAAATTTTCCATTGACAAGAGGCAGCAGGTGCGTGGAGTGGGGGGGGTGGGGCGGATAGGATGGTTTAAAAAAAACAAAAACTCAGAGGAGACAAACTTAAAATTGGGAAGGTTCTATGTCTGAGACTGTGTGAGTTGGGAAAAGATCAGCTTTGTAGCTGGACCGGCACGACAGCCGTTTCAGAGCCTCCATCCTCTCCTACTCAGACTTTCCTTGGTGTGTCTCTCCCCTCAGGACCGTGAGCTCCAGGAGGGAGGGCTGGCTCTCAGTCACCTCTGTTCTCCAGACCTGGGGTAGCATGGGCAGGTGATAAGTGGGTGTGAAACAGAGAGCAAACACATGGAGGGTGTACTCCTTGGTCCACCCCCCACAAGACAATTTCTATCATCTGAGGAACAGAACAGAACCCAAAATCAGCTGCTTGGTTATTCAGACCTGGAAATGTTTAAAAAAAAAAAACTTTGGTTCTGGTCCTTCTGGACTTTTGACCAAAGCCTGTTCTTCCAGAAGGTTGTGTATCAGGGACTGATTGCTCCAACTGGGTCTGAACACAGATATCGCAGCTGGAACAGAAGCTCCTGGTACTTGCTTTTCTAGGACAGGTTCTGAGACGAATAGGGAGTATTAGAATGGCATGGCTCCGTTTTATAAACTACGCTTATTTTTACAGCCACACAGCTTTTTACTTCATAAGCTCTCCTGACAGAGGCTCCTTATGTCAGGACATTTGATATGTAAGACCTAACAGAGCTGAGAAAACAAGATATAAAGAAGCCACCCATGCATGCAAATGGGGACTGAAGGGAGCCTTCAGGTCCGGGGTGAAGCAGGGTGGAGGCACAGGAAAAAGCAGGCCCTTTGCAGCCTCCCAAACCTGGATGCTCTTCACCCTCGCCTGCTCGGTAGCTGTGTGGCCTTGGACAAATCGGTCCATCTCTGAGCTTCTGTTTCCTCACCCGTGAAATGGTGCTTACCCCACGTGCCCTACTACTTAGCAGAAGCAAGTACCATCTCAAGCCCGGCACTTAGTAGGTGGTGAACCGAGGTGGTGTTTTGCAGAGGGGGCAGTGGGTATCTTGCAGCTGCAGCCACTGTAAAAACAGCAGGGAAAGGATTCCACCCTCCTCGCCAGGTCCCTGGACTAAAGGGTGGGAGTGGGGGGGGGGGTCTAGCCAGGGTGACACTACTGGCTGGAGACCACCACCCCCTCTCCTCCCCCACCCCCACCCCTCCCAGGCCCAGTCATCGGCTTCCCTTCCGCAACAGCCCCCACCTCTGCCCAGCCGCAGCCCTGGTGCTCTCATCCGAGGCTCCAGCCTGTCTGCCGCCGCAGGCATCTGATGGGACTCCGATTCATTATTTATTTCCTCACACTGTGCCTTTTCCACAGGCATCTCAAGCAGTGCTGACTGGGTGAGGAAAGTGAATGAACGATCCCCAGGCACTTACGGTGGTACATCAGGCAATGAGAAAAGAGCCTCACAGTGGACCCCATTTCACAGATGAGAGACACTGAGGCTCAGAGAGGTCAACTGGCTTTCCCAGCCAGGGTCGCAGAGCTGGGGTCGGCCCCCTGGGAATGTTTACTCCTGAGCCCGGTGGAACAACAGAGGGATTCAGCCCTCCAGCTAGTGTGGTTGGAACTCACCCTCTCCATATTATAAGGATTCAAGAGCCGTGATTAAAATGTCCGGGGAACACACAGACCCCTTCTTTTCAAGGGGGGTGAGCTGACTTCACTCCCCCCACAGTGGAAGGCCAGGAAGCTGGGGGAGCCGCAGGGAGGAAGCCTCAGCATAGGAACAGAGGGGCATTATTGATGACTTCTGATGAAAGGAAAGTAATGTGCTTCTCCCAGACTCACTGGGGCCCGCGTATCAAATTGTCCTTGCTTCACTTCTGAAGCTGGGGCTGCCGACCAGAGTGGGCTTGCGTGTGCCAGCTGCAGTGGCCCCTCCTGGCTCAGCAGTCCTGCTGTCCCATCCCCCACCTCCACCCCCGGACGCTGTCCCCCTGCCTCAAAGCTGGGAGATGCGAGCGCGTAGCAGCAGCAAGGGAACAGGCGTTCAAGGATGTGTGTGTGACACGGGCAGTCCCGCGGCAGTCCTCGGGGTGGGATAAGCCTTCCCGTTTGTAAAAGTAGGAAACTGAGGCTCAGGGAGCAATGGAAGTGGCCCCAACATCCTGACTCTTGTCCTCCACACCCCAGCTCTTGGCCTACACCCCTCGTGTGAGTCACCTTTGCCCCCTGCCTGGGGGTGGAATTCTCCTTTCCTAAGATGTTCGTCCTTTCATTCATCCATTCACTCACTCCCCCACTCTTCATCCGTTCTTTCCCACTCACTCACTCCCTCCTTTACTCAATAAACGTGTCCCGAGCCTCTGTGGGTCAGGCTCTTCTGCTGTCTTCTCTCCCGGGGTGGTCAGAAAAGCAAGCTTTAAGCAGTAGGGTTGGGATAGGGCATTGGGGGTTAGGGGGCGCTCCCTGCCTGGCCGAAAGCTGGAAATATCCTCTGGCCCGAGGTGCTTTGCCCCCAAGGATGTTCTTCATGACAAAGGCTTCTTGGCAGTCAGCTGTCTGGGCCTCAGCTACTCCCTCTGTAGAATGGGCCCTCAGAGGGCTTGGGACCTGAGCAACTGTAAAGAATCTGCCTGTGGTGCCTGGGACACCCTTGCCATCCTGTGCTTCCAGGAATTGACTTGTCCTCTACTTAAGGAGGCAGGTAGAGAATGGAAATTGAGAACCAGTTTCCACTGGATAGTCCGTTGCTCTGGGGAATAAGTGATAGTTCACTCATCCTTCTTAGAGTGGCTCTCAGAGAGGTTTAGGAAATCTCAGGTCATAGCAACAAGGTTGGAGCCCTTCAGCAACTGGAAGATGAGATTAGGTACCATTTACTGAGCACCTACTAAGTGCTAGGCACTCCGGAGGCATTGCTTGCAGTACGACAGTTGGCAGAGTAGGGACGATTTTCCCATTTTGCAGATCAAGTAACTGAGGCCCAGGAAGGCTCTCCTGAGTCCAGAGTTAGAAAGTGACAACCTCGTCTCAGCTTCCGAATTACGAGCTCTTTGTGCTGCTGCAGCCGGGAAGGCCACTGTGGGCTCCCCAGTCCTCACCTTGCCCCACCTTGGCCGTGTACCACGAGGAGGTTCACGCCTCCCCACCTCTGTACACCATGGAGGCCGGGTTCTCCTAGCTCTTCTGTGTGCAGAGCGACAGGCAAGGGAACTAAGTGTCGTGGGCTTCATTTTCCTTTGTATTCATCTGGGGCCCTATCCCCCCAGCTCAGGGAGATGTGGTGTCACCCTCCTCCCTTCTTCCGGGCCTTTATCTCTTCTCAAGATGTGTATCAGCCTCCTAACATCTGTGGTTGGTCATTTTTTTCCCCCACATCAGCCAAATGTGGTGAATGAAACCTGTGATCTTGCCACCACCAAGGTAAAGCCTGAGTCCAAAAGCAGACATACTATGGGCTGCAACCTCGTGGCTACGTTTACTTCCCTGTGTTTCAGACGTAGAAACCATGACCTTCTTGGGATGAAGGATGGCCACGGCTGACCACCTTCTGGGACGAGTCCAGACGTAGCAGCCTCCTGGCGCTGGTGGTTTCTGTGGCCACCATCTCTCAGAATCTAGGGCGTCCCACAGCCTGGGACACGCCAGGACCCTCTCCGCACGACCCCTGCTTCACCTCTCACCAATCACCACCTGTGGATGTGAGCAGGAGGGAGGGAGGCCCCGGCAGGCCAAAGGCAAAATAACGAAAGCAGGGGGCTGTGGCAGCCTCACGTGGGCTGCTAGATTTTTCTCAGTTTTTGAACATCCCTCCCACCCCCCGCTGAATGTGCCAGAATTCCCCCTCCTCAGTTGACCAGTGACCAGCACCTTGAATAGACATGGAATAATGGGGGACACGCAGCTGCGTTGGGTGACATCAGTAGATATACACAGAAGCTTTCTGAAGAGCCCCTTAGCCTTAGGCAGACAGTAACTCACCCAGACAGGGTCAGCTGTCTGGCGGCTTCCCTGCTCCCACGGCCTCAGTTTCCCCACAGCTCTGTGTTTTCTCATGTACCTCAATGCATGTGTTGTTTCCTTCTGCTCCAGCCCTGCCCGGTGAAAGGAGGTTTCAGTCTGGGTGCCAGGTGTATGTGACTCATAGGCACACGCAGGTTCCAAAGCGTGTAGATGAATATAGATACGTGTGTGTGTGGTTATTTTTTATTTTTTTTATTATTTGCTCCATTGCACTGAAGTCACATTTTCCTATCCTCTGATCCAAGCTCTAAAAGCATTTTGCGGTATAAAGTCGCCCATCATCTGATCCACTCTACCGAAATAACCCAGCTCCCCTGCCGTCATCCTCCTTGAAAAGTGGCCCTCCGTCATCCTCTGGGGCTGGCAGGGAGAGGCCTTGCCTGCTGAAAACACTTCATCATAATCCCCTCAGCGCCCCCATCCTCCTCTCTCCCTGGGGGGCTGCTCCGGTTTCTCGGGCTGTTATTACTGGAATGCCAGCTGCTCTGCTTACAGCCCATCCATACAGACCTGCCCTGTCTGTCTTGGGCCTCACAGGCCTCTGGTTAGCTCATCTCATGGAAATACAATTTTAAAAATAAATGTGAGTTCGATTCACACGTCCCTCTTGCCTCCACTGTGTCTCCTGGCCTCTTCCACTGGGCACCAGAGGCCCCAGTACGGCACTGCTGTCTCCCAGAGTCCTCCAACGGTCCGGTGGCCACGGCTGGGCGCCCACCCAGTGGGGCTTCCAAGGCAGCCTCAGGGGCCCTCCGGGGCTGCCCACATTGGCTTCTTCTGAGTCCTGCGGTCATTTAAGTGCCCCCTAAATGTGGCACAGGAGAAAGAGTGAGAGTTCTGGAGCCAGGCTGACTTGGCTCTGCCACACACTTGCTGTGTGACCTTGGACAAACTGCTTCCCTCTCTGGGCCCCGTGGGTACATGAGAGAAGGGGTGCCTCCCTCCAAGGCATACGGCGTGGTGGGTGGTATTGGTTTTTATGAACAACATAAAAGTGTGTCTTTAGGGGGAAAATACATTTAAAGTTTCCTCGCAAACGTTTTACGCACTTTGGTTCTTGGGTGGCACCAGAAAGCAGCTCCTAGAAAGGCCAGAAAACTTTGAGTAGAACATAGCATTATGTTGACGCATCACAAGTGGAGTCTTGACAACTTCAAAGCAAAATGAGTACTTTGGTGATGTGGGCTGTTTCATGCCTGGGAGGCAGCAGAGGACCATGGTAAGAGTTTTGAACTCCAGTTCAGCCACTAATTACGGTGACTTGAGTGTCCCTCCGGCGCTGACCTCTGACCCCCCTCGCCCCTTACAGATCTGTGCCATCATTGGCGGGACCTTCACTGTTGCCGGCATTCTGGACTCGTGTATCTTCACAGCCTCCGAGGCCTGGAAGAAGATCCAGCTGGGCAAGATGCATTGATGACCCGCCCGGCCCAATGGCCGAGGACCCAGGGGGACCACCAGCCTGCCTCCAGCACCCTGTCTCCTCCTGCCCTCTAGCTGGCCCAGGATCTGGCTGCGTCCCAACGTGGGGGTGAGGGGAGGGAGGGGGGTGGCTCACGGGTTCGCAGCTACCTCTTTTCCCCGTGTTTAATGTTAAATGAATTACACTGCCTGAAGTCGGGGGTCCCTTTCTTTTGCTGAGGAGCCCCAAGACCAGAGTCAGGCAAGGAAGGCTCGGGGGTGCTGGAGACCACTCCTGGGAGAGCTGCAGTCCTTTCCCTCTTGGGCGAGCCGTCCAGAACCCACGTCGACCGCCTCTCAGCCAGGCTTTGACAATCTTGCAGCCCCCACCATTTGGTCCCACCGATCACTTGGTTTCTCCCCTGAGCAGCCAACCTGCAGACCTGGGCTCTGGGCTTTGGTCCAGGCTGCCCAAAGGTACGTCCCCCCTGGCGCCTTCAACAAAGAATGGTACTTCCCAGGCAAGCCCCTGAGATGTGGCGCTGTGGATGGAGCCCTTGCTTCTGCCCCATCCCTTCCTACCCGACCCAGAGCCCAGGCCTCAAGGCCCTCACCCCCACCCCTTTCTTTTCCTCCCCAGAAGCACATGCCCAGTTATTGGGCAGCAGCTGTGTAGACTCAAGTCTGCCCACGGGTCCCTGGGCACGTGGCGAGGTCCCCTTGCTCTCTTCATCTTGTTCCTCTGAACCCCCTGCCAATGTGCCTCAGGCCCCCGTGCTGTGTGGCCACAGCGTGGCTCGGTGGAGGGGCCGGCTGTAACTGGGAAGTCGTTCTTGAGGGCCAGATATGATTTGTGCACTTATCTCCAAATGGGAAGCATCCTTTTCTGCGACCCTAAAATAATCATGCCTCGGCCTCTCCCAGACAGCTGCCATCGGTCCCAAGGCCATAGGTGGGGGAAGCAAAGCAGACCAACCCTTCTCCCATCTTAGCATGTCCACCTTTGGGCTCCGAGGGGTGCACAGTGCTTGGACCTCTCTGCAACCCCGTTGGGACCCACTTGTTCCACCAAGCTCCCCATTCGCTGGTCACACACCAACTCGTTCCTGGTTCCTGGGCTGGCTCCATTGTTTTCTCACTTGCTCCTGGGTGGGAGCCTGTCCTTCTGCACCCTCTCATCCTTCCACTTTAGTCCTGAAAGGAGGGGCAGCAGTCCAGGCACGCATTCCACCCAGGGAATTTTAGGTATGCCCCCTTGTTCCAGGGAGAGAGTTGCCCACCTGTTTTCCATTTATATCAAGATTGTTTGCATACTTCTGTAATTAAGGAGAGTGTCCAGTGGAAGGCGTTTTTAAATTATCTCTAAGGATGGTTCAAGTCTGCCGTTTGTAATTTTGGGCTCTGGATTCTGATTAGAAAAGCTTTCCCTTTTGCATATGAGTTGATGAAAGTGAGTGTAAACTGCATTTGGTTATTTCTGGTGTCTGGCCACTCAGATGGATTTTTTTCTTTTTCATTCTCTTCCCCAGTTACAGAAGTGAGTCAGTCCCTTGGGTGTGTGAATACGTGTGCCTGTAGAGGGTGGGCAGGGCAGGGTGGGGAAATGTGTGACATGCACGTGAATTGAAATCCCACGTTTATGCATTAAAAAAAGAAAAAACTCTTGAGGACATAGGGGATGTCAGTTTCCTGTGGAAGAGACACCTCTTCCCATTATTCTTATAGGCAAAATCTCAAGGGAAATAATGTTTTAGTTCTTCCCCCACTCTTTGGGTTCAAATAGATTAAAAGGCTGATTTTCAGAAATATTGCTGTGTGTTGCTTTCGACTTGATTGTGGCTGGGTAGCCTGGAGGAGGCTGGGATCACGGTCAGAATGGAATTTCATCCTAGAGGCGAGAAACTGGGAAATGTGGAAACGATCTGTGAGTGCCATCAGAACGTCAAGACCCCTTGGAGTCAGTCAAAGGAATCCCTGCATTGAGCATTGAATCCCTGCAGAGTGTTCTCTGATCTGCTACTTGCTTTTTTTTTTTTTTTTTTTGTAATTCAATTTATTTTATTGAGGTATAGTTGATTTACAATGTTGTATTAACCTGATCTGCGTACTTTCCAGTTATGTAGCCTCACGCCAGGTCCTTAATCCCATGGGGCTATTGCAGAAATTAAATCTATAATATGTGCACGTAAGTGATGCTGGATCAGAACAAGCTCATGTATGCAGGAAAGTGGTACCCGGTAAATTTTCAAAAATGGTAGTTGTTCCATATAGGTGTTCCCAGATAGAATAAGGGAGACCATCGTCAGCTGTGAGAAGGGGACCTCCATGGACATTTGCCCTCCTGCTGCCCAGTCCTTCAAGGGCTTCACCGGAACAGCATGGACGTGGATCAGCACATCAGAGATGCATGTGAGAGCGAACCAATCTGCAGGGAGCTCTTCAGTCACCCTCCCCATTCCCTCTTTAACGTTCTGTGTGACACTTGAATTACTGTGACACTCAAAGCTAGTGATGGAGAGCATATGCCCGCCAGTACCCCATGAGGTGTGTTCCCAAACCTGTTTGTGCCAGCTGTGCTTTGTGCTGTAGTGATGTGACTTAGTTAACCAACGAAATATGATTGAAAAATGAAAGAGTCTGGTAAGACTAAGTTGAATACTTTGGAGAGAACTGATAAAGGTGAGTTGCCACCCCCTTCTCAAAACGCTACCAAATTCAGGGACTTCCCTGGTGGTCCAGCGGTTAGGACGCCGAGCTTCCACTGCAGGCTGCATCCCTGGTCCGGGAATGAAGATCCCGCGTGCTGCGTGGCGCGGCCTCCCCCCACCCCCCCCCCCAAATGCTGCTGAATTCAGTGTGAATAAGATAACCGAAAAGAGTTGGGGGCGGGGAAGTCCTTGAGGATTCTGCATTCACACTGAAAGTGTGTGTACGTTCTCACTCCATGTTAAACGAAACCTGGAAACCTGGGGTTGGTTTATGTAAGGAAAATGAAGGAGAGTTCCAGCAGAGGTTTCTCAGTAAAAAGCTTTGCTCAGGGTCAAAAGATGGGCCAATGTGTTTAAAGGTGACGTAGACCCTTTACAGTATGTGTGTGTCACTTCTGTGATTTCTCCCTTGAACCAGTGCTTTCAGTTACCTACACAAGTGCAGACTGCAGTGTTTCCACGCAAGAGGGTTTCTCAATCAGGGCGTACAGCGTAAACTCTGTAGGTGCGGTAGGTGAGGGGTTGGGGGCTATGGTGGTTCAGGCAGAAAGGGCTTCTCCTGGGGAGGTGTTGTAGCTGCAGAAGCAGTGAAGTCCTAGAAGTGCTTCGGTGAGAAGGGACCCCCCCCCCACCACCACCACGTGCTGAGCCCACACTGCTTGGGGTCGGGATGGGGCTGTGAAGCTGGGGAAGAAGTGGAGTGTAGCAGTGGGGCTCATAAGTGGCAGCTGTAGTTAGTTTTTATAACTAAATGTTACAAGTTTGTTTTCGGGTATTGCCCGAAACAGAGGTACACAGTCTCTCAATGTGGCAGATCACTGGTGGTCCTAATCCCTTCTTAAGAAGCTGGTTCCTTAGCTGCTCCTGCGGTCCAGGAATGTGAGGGGGCCTCTGGGGTGAACATTCATCCAAGACCCCCCTCCCCCACCCCCTAGCAGTTGTTTTCTGTCAGTTATGTGGTGATTAAGTCATGCACTTTATTCTGACCAAAATAACTTTTTTTTAAAGCTCTTTATTGGAATATAATTGCTTTACACTCTTGTACCAGCTTTTGAGGCACACCAAAGTGAATCAGCTGTATTTATACATATATCCCCATATCCCCTCCCTCCCGCGACTGCCCCCCACCCTCCCTGTCCTGGCCCTCTAAGTCATCACCCATCATCGAGTTGATCTCCACTAGCTATCTATTTTATAGCTATACAGCAACTTCCCACTAGCTATCTATTTTATACAGCAACTTCCCACTAGCTATCTATTTTATACAGCAACTTCCCACTAGCTATCTATTTTACATTTGGTAGTATATATATGTCTATGCTACTCTCTCACTTCATCCCAGCTTCCCCTTCACCCCCTCCCCCAACCCTGTGTCCTCAAGTCCCTTCTCTATATCTGCATCTTTCAAAATAACTTATTTTTATCTGAACTCTTGTAGTAGTAGGTACCAATGGTTGGGTGTTCTCCATGTGCCAGGCAAGGAGTAATTGTCTTTCTTAATCCTCACGGTGATCCGACAAGGTGGCTGTTAACTCCTTTTTAGGAAGGAGAAAACAGAGATTTCAGTAACTTAGTCACACAACTAGCACGTAGTGAAGCTGGAATTCAGACCCACGTCCACCTGACTCCAGGGTTATGAAGAGTTGTATGGTTCTGCCTTACTGCCCACTAGCGTCTCTGTCAAAAGGGTAAACTGACCCCTCCAAAACAGAGAGGGGTGGGAACTGAAAGTAGTGAAGGTACTTTTGTTTTCTGTTTCCTTCCTTTTAAACAGGCTGCAAAGGAAAGCTGAATTGAACATTGGGGATTTTCTTAAGCGAAAATGTTAAGCCCTTACAACATGATTTTAATTACACAGATAACACATGCTCATAGCCCTGCTGGAGGAAAAGCAGAAAAGAGCAAAAAGGAGAATTAAAGTCACCCATAATCCCACTAATCGGGGGTCACCACTGTTAATGTGTTAGTGATATTCTTCCATAAACAAAATGGAATCCTGCTATTAACAGTATTTTGTAGTTTACTTTTTTTTCTCACGTGATAGACACCTTCCAATGTTAATAACAGTGGATCTCCTCATTGTCTTATTGGCTGCAAGATAATAATCGTATTGAATATCTGATGGTGCATCACATTCAGCCTCTGCTCCCGTCTCTTTTAGAATCTGTTTTCCCACCTGTGAAAGGGACAATTTAAAGGGCTGTTTACTAGATTAAATAAAGTAATGTTTGTAAAGCTGTGAGCACAGTGTCCAACAGTGAAATGCTCAGCCTAATACAACTAGCCATTATTACTCACTCATTTAAGAAATAATAATTTCTGGGAATTCCCTGGCAGTCCAGCAGTTAAGACTCCAAGCTTTCGTTGCCAAGGGCCCGGGTTCAATCCCTAGTCAGGGAACTAAGATCCCACAAGCCATGCCAAAAACTAAATAAAATAAAAATAAATTTTTTAAAAAAGAAATGATAATTTCTACCAAGTGTCAAGTGCTTACTTTGTGTCAGACATTGTGCTAAGGGTTCACTGAATCCTGACACCAAACCGATGAGGTGGGAACTTTCATTATTCCTATTTCACAGAAGAGGAAAGTGAGTGACCAAGAGGCTAAATATCTTATCCAACGCTCCAGAGCCAGGAAGTGGTGGAGCTCCAAACCCAGGCAGTCAGAATCCAGGGCACTCACACTTTCCCACCACATCACCCTCTGCCTTGGAGACATCCAGGCACTCTGCTAGGTCCTGGGGCTTCTACACCAGTCCCTGTGCATGTTTCTAAGGTAGGCATGAGGCAGGATAGCAGCCAATTCTACTAAATCCTCATTAGAATGACAAATCTTTGGCTCTTGTCATCTTATCTGGTGATGTCCTTGTACCTGTCTTAATTCTGTTGAACAGGAGGCAGAGGGTGGAAGTAAAGAAAAGCCTCCCCGTCCTGGTTGAGTAAATACATCTTGATAATCTTGGGTTGTAATGATCCACCCTCACATGGTTGCCCCTCACCAGTGAGGCCCTGTGCTCCTTGGGAGCAGGGACTGGATTTCACCCCTCCCCAGATCTCTTTGATCTAGCCCTGTACCTGTGGCTCCATGTAGGTACCAAATAAATGGTAAAGAAATTAATGAGCGAATGGGTGAATGTGTGGGTAAATGGGTAGCTGAATGACTTAATGAACGAGTGTGATAGAGATGTAATGAATGGGCAGAGAAGGAGTCAGTGGGCGAGCGAATGAAGGACTGCATGAAGGAACGGATTCATTGGGGGCTTGGATCTGATGAACACTGTAAGGGCTGCTCTGAGAAGAGCTCTGTGACCATCTATGTGCACTCAGTCATAATGGCGTCTGCTCCTGCCACGCGCATGGGAAGTGACTTCCTTTCCCGCAGCCCCCCAGCCCCCCGCTGTATTGAGCTATAATTGACCTATAACATTCTGTAAGTTTAAGGTGTACAGCGTGTTGACTGATACACATACATGTTGTATCATGATTAGCACGGCATTGGTTAACACCTCCAGCACCTCACCTAATTACCTTTTCCTTTTTGTGTGGTGACGGCATTTAAGATCTTCCTTTCTTGTGACTCTTCCCCCACGTCCTTACTCTTGAGGGTATAATGGGTGGCCTCTCAGCTGCTCTTGCCTCAACAACTTCCACTCCGCTTCTTCTGCTGCCCCGGCTTCTGCAGACAGCCTGGGTGCAGTCGTCCTCCCTGAGTCTGAAGGCCAGAGGGCTCCAACGCTGACCTCAGGGGATCTGGAATGAAACCTAAAACAGCACCCAGCAAGTCCAGAGATCAGGCCAGATGCCCTCGTTGATCACGAGTGTGAGTAAATGCTGGTGTTTCACAATTTCATCACCATGTGTTAGGGAACAGTCGTAAACGGGGGGAGAACATCGGACCTGCCTGACTTTGGCAAGACACCCCTTCTCTGAATTTCAGGGTGCCTATCTGCTAACTGAGCACCACAAACTCTTCTATCTTTCTGTCTGGCATCTGGTACAAAGTAGGCTCTCAATAGATATGAATTGAGTGAATCAGTCCGTTCAGTGGACGAATCAAGCAGTCAATCACTGAGAGTCTCCCGCACAGCGGTGCCCGGATTGGAGACCTTTCATTCCCAGAGGCCGGGCAGAGTGAATTTCAGCCTGCCGAGCAGGCTGGTGCTACCCTGGGCTCTCTACCCCGGGTGGGAGGCGGGGCTTGGGCACGACCAGGCGGGGCGGGGCGGGGACAAGGTGGGCGGGGACAAGGTGGGCGGGGCCTGGATGAGTGGAGCGGGGCAAAAGTTAAAGCACGCTAGTCCGCAGAATCCCGACTGCACTAGCCCGCTTTTAAAGACGCCCAGGGAGTTAAAAAGGGAGAAAGAGCACAGCTTCAGGCATTGCACGTGTTTACATCAAACACGGGAAACGTACAGTTTGCGTCATTGGGAGTTAATGGCAAAAGTCTGACTCTGGTGAGTCCTGCCCTTAGGGCTGTCCTGGAGCAAGGTCCACACAGAAACCTCTGCTCTCTTTAGGAGTAATAGCTGGCTGTAATTGAGCGCCAGACCCTGTTCTAAACACATTAAACGGATTTAGTCCTCATAATAACTCTGAGTCCTCTACTTAAGATCATCCCCATTTCACAGGTAAGGAAACAGGCTTAGAAAGGCGTCTCTCCAAGATCCAGCAACTTGAAGGGTTCAGGTCATTCTACAACCCCAGCTCTTCTAAAAAGGGATTAAAAAAAAAAAACTGGGGGGAAGTTTTGCAAAGTCAAGTGGTTGGATGGCGATGACCCTCAAACACTGGTGCGCCTCAAAGTCTTTTGGTGCTTTAAATTCAGAGCCCCTGACCCCGACTGTCTGGTTTTGTAGGACTGTGGTGGAACACAAAAATCTGCATTTTGAACAGGCTTCTTGGTGATTTTGAAGAAGCAAGTCAGCCGATAGCATTTACAGCATCATGACCATATGCCTAGACGACCTCTGCGAAGCAACGAATTTGCGGTAGGAGAAAGACTATTGATAATGCACTGTTGAAAGAACACCAATAAGCCTTTATTGCAGGCTCTACAAAAGTGCCCCTTCTTCCCAGCTGCACCTAGTCACTGGGTTCCGGGCGTGACCCTCGGACCCCACTAGCGCTCCAATGGCCCTGGTGAAACGAGGCACTGCGATCCCACCCCAAGCCTCAGGGGGCGCTATTCAGTTTTGTTCCGATGGAAACGGAGCATTGCTTTCTTCCTGCGCTTGCGCAGCAAGGAAGCCTCACTTCCGGCCCTGCGCGCTCACTCTCTGAATCCTGGGATCGCCAGGCAGGTGAGCAGAGGCTTGCGCTTTCTCCGACTGTGAAACCCTCCGCTCCACTGGACCCGACCCTACCTTACCTGCCGTGGGGCTGCCCGCCTCCCCAGAGGTCTCTCTCCGTGACCCTCAACCGTGCAGTCCGAGTCCTCCACCCTTAATCAGCCTCAACGCCCCAGTGCCGCTGTCGCCCCACACCCGTGTAGTCAGGCATGTGCCCCCCACGCACGCCTCACTCTGTGTAACACCCAGACCGCTCACATCCTTCTTTCTCCCGCAGTCGCCTTCTTCCGAGGCCATCTCCCTAGAGCCTTTGCGCGGGGATGGGGAGAAGTGTCCCGGATGGAGGGGATGCCCTGGTACCCCACTGAGCATCCCTTTGCTCCCTCACTTGCCTTTCTTTGCAGACGGTCACCATGAAGTACAACCCCTTCGTGACCTCGGACCGCAGCAAAAACCGCAAACGTCACTTCAATGCCCCCTCCCACGTGCGCAGGAAGATCATGTCGTCTCCACTCTCCAAGGAGCTGCGGCAGAAGTACAACGTCCGGTCCATGCCCATCCGCAAGGACGACGAGGTCCAGGTACGTGTGCCCCAGGCCCTCGTTACCCAGCTGCGTGGCGCTCGGGCGCCGCCTTTGCCAGAAAACGTCGAGTGTGCTTGGATGTGGAGTCAGAGGCTCGCATGCTCTCAGGACCCTGGCAGGGAACGTGACCTTGCGGATGGGTTAGACCGGAGGTGGGGCCCAGAGTCACCAGAAATCGCTTGTCCAGCCTAATTTAGAGCGTTCCAACTCAATTTTTTAATAATGATAATGTGAAAAAAATATACTACGCCAGCCAAGCAAAAATCTGCTTTTTTTTTTTTTTTTTTTTTTTTTTTAGCCTGCGGGGGACGCTAGTTTGCCAGGCGTAGCCCAGGGTGGCTCCCTGAACCAGACTTTGCTGGGGAACGTGTTGCGAAAAGAGGAAAGTTTTGGTATCATTGGCTTTAGTGGAAGCTGGGCATTGGATGGTGCTGGACTTGGCAGGGAGAATGGAGAAGCAGCAGCAAGTCAGAGACCTGAAATTAGGAGAGTATGTGAGGAAGTGTAAGCCCTCTGTTCTCTGTGACTGTAGCTTAGGATTAGGAAGCAGAAGTGAGGGTGAGAAAATAGACAGGGGCTCTATTCACTCCTTGAGGGGATCTTTACTGAGCACTTACCAGACAGTGTACCCTAGAACACCAGCAGTGCGCAAGACCTACAGGCCCCTGTTCAAACCTCAGCACTGTTGACTTCTTAGGCTGGATCCTACTTTGTTGTGGGGAGCTCTCCTGTGCATGTAGGAGGTTTAGCAGCATCCCTGGCCTCTCCCTGCTAGATGCCAGTAGCACCTGCTCACAGTTCTGACAACCAGAAATAATTCCAGATACTGCCCAGTGTCTCTGGGAAGCAGAATCCACCCCTGCTACCCTCCCCCAGTGGAGAACCATTGTTTTAGAGAATGAAGGAAGGGATTTGGTGGATCATCTAAGGCACTGGTGCTTTCAAGTTTTGAGGAGGAAAAGATTGGAAGCAGGGGATAGTTAGGCTGAGGATGTGACAGGAATAGAGTGGAAAAAATAATTCGGAGATATGGTTCAACTTCTTTTCTCCCGGATCCTTGCCATCAGACATGTTCTAGAATGGGGGAATTGCAAATGCCCACAGGAGCTAGTCAGGCAAATTAAAGGAAGTGGGATCTTTTAAGGGAGATAGTCATATACCCTCAGCCCATTGCTACCATAGGGAAATGTAGACTCTTCAGTTGCATTCAATTGTTGTCAGGTTCTTCAGTTTTGCAAGAGACCTGGGAAATCTGGATTCTTTATTTTATAGAGACTGCTTTTGGCTGAGATCACCAATAACTTCTTTTTTTTTTTTTTTTTGGCACATGGGCTTAGTTGCTCCGCGGCATGTGGGATCTTCCTGGAGCAGGGATTGAACTCATGTCCTCTGCATTGGCAGGCAGATTCCCAACCACTTGCGCCACCTAGGAAGCCCCACCAATAACTTCTTTATGACTAGATTCAGTGGTCACATCTTGGTCTCACCGTCCTTGACTTTTGAGCAGCATTTGGCATAGACCCTACTTATTGAAATAGTCTCTTTGACTTCTGTGACACTTCAGGCTCACAATTTACTTCCAACTTCTCAGACTCTCTTGCTGGCTATGTCTCCTCTGTCCGATCCCTAAATGCTAAATGCTGGAGTTTGTCAGGGCCTGCACCTGGTCTTCCATTGGCTGGCCTACATTGTCTACCTAGGTGGTAATATTTATTCCTAGTTTTAAATGCCTGCTCTGTGCTAACACTTCCCTCTTTTATATTCCAGTCCAAGCCACTTTTCTGACCACAGACCTGTAGATCTAACTGCCTGCTGAACATCTTTATTTGGATATCTCACAGACATCTCAAGCTTCTTATGCATGAGATCCTGTATGAGATCTTGACATTCCCACTGCCTCTAAAATCTGACTCTGCTCCCACTGCCTCTAAAATCTGACTCTGCTCCCATCTTTCACACCTCTTGATAAGTGACTTCTGTCTCCCCATTTGTGTATACCATAAAGCTTTAAATTATTCTTAACTTTCCCTAACCCTCTCTTCTAATCTATCACTGTCTTGTTGTTTTTACCTCCAAAATAAGCTTTGAAATCTGACCACTTCTTTATATTTCCATTTTCGTTCAAAGCATCTCTAGCTTCCACTGTTGCTCTAGTCCATTCTCCACAGAATGGCATTATCTGCACATCTGATCCTACTTAAAACCTATCTGTAGTGCTTGATGTGCTTAGTATAAAGTCTAAGTCCTTGATAAGGCCCTGTGTGATCCAGTCCAGGTCTAATTCTCTGACCTCATCCCATCTTATTATCCCCCACATGCTCTCTACTTCAGACACATTGGTCTTTTCAGGTCCTGAAATGCACCTAAAGCTTTTCTCCCTCCGGTCTCTGTCCAGAATGCTCCCTCTGCCTGGGGTGCTCTTCTCCCCTTTACCTAGCTGACTCCTACTTCTGCAGATCTTATATTAAATGTCAGTTCCTCAGAAGAGCCTTCCCAGATACTTTACTCAATATTTTAGCATAGCATCCTTTATTTTTCTTTCATGGCAATAAACACAATTTGAGATGATTTAGGAAAAAAAAACAGGCATAATTTACACATAGTAAAATGTACAGATGAGTTTTAGCCATCACGCTAATAGAACATAGGCCATTTTTTAAAAATTAATTTTATTTTTTTCTTTTATTGGCTGTATTAGGCCTTTGTTGCTGCCCACGGGCTTTCTGTAGTTGTGGAGAGCGGGGGCTACTCTTCGTTGCAGTGCGCAGGCTTCTTATTGCGGCGGCTTCTCTTGTTGAGGGCTCAAAGTGCGGAGCTTCAGTAGTTGCAGCACGCGGGCTCAGTAGTTGTGGCAAATGGGCTTAGTTGCTCCACGGTATGTGGGATCTTCCTGGCCCAGGCATCAAACCCATGTCCCCTGCATTGGCAGCCGGATTCTTTTTTTTTTTAAAGATGGAACGCTTCACGAATTTGCATGTCATCCTTGCGCAGGGGCCATGCTAATCTTCTCTGTATCCTTCCAATTTTAGTATATGTGCTGCCGAAGCGAGCACTGGCAGATGGATTCTTAACCACTGTGCCACCAGGGAAGTCCCAACATAGGCCATTTTTATCATCTCACTATCTTCCCATGTGCCCTGTTCCAGTTAGGCTCATATATTTGCATGTTTACTTCTTAACTGCTTGCTACCCATCAGACTAAGCTCCACGAGGCCAGAGAACTTTTCTTTTTTGTTACCTGACCTCAGTGCAGAGCCTGGCACACATCAGGGGCACAGTCAATATTTATTGAATGGATGAAAATCATTGACTAGATGGAATCAGAAGGTCAGGTGAAGAAAAGGAGGGCGAGGGAGAAGGAGCGGTCATTTTTTTTTAGTGCCTGTGGTGGGTATGACTTGTTTCCTTTTTAGATGTGAAGAAAATGAAACTCAGGTAAAAGTAATAAAGAATAATATGGAAAATGAGCATCCAAGCTAGGAATCCAGGTCTCTAACTCCAAAGGCCATACTGGGTAAGCACTTCAACCAGGAGAATAAAATCGTCCCAGTTAGGTTTGCTAAAACTGCCTCTTCTCTCTTGGGATCTTCTAAATCTCACCTACCTTCTTCTCTGAGCAGTTGACCATTCCTCCTACTTTACAGAGAAAATGAAAACTATCATCCAGGAACTTGCGTAACTCCTGGCCCCACACCCTCTGACTTACCTGCAGTTGCACCCCTCCCGTCTTTGTTCTCTCCTGTTACAGTGAAAGAGAACTGTTTCTCTCTAAAGCTATCCCTCCGCCACTGCATGCGACATCCACCACTCTCTTCTCCCCTCCTGAGATCCTTCTTTCCATTATCCCCTTTCTCTATGGTTTCTTTTACCACTTCCTCCATGCTTGTTCCTTCTCATCAGCATTTACACACATTTATGTTTCCCCCTCTTCATTCCATTTTAAATATTTATTTATTTATTTATTTGGCTGCGCCGGGTCTTAGTTGCAGCATGTGAGATCTTTAATTGTGGCATGCGGGATCTCTAGTTGTGGCATGCGGAATCTAGTTCACTGACCATGGATTGAACCCAGACCCTCTGCATTGGGAGCATGGAGTCTTAACCACTGGACCACCAGGGAAGTCCCTCCCCCTCTTTAAAAGCAAAAAATTATCCCTTAAGTTCGTATCTCTGTTGAGCATATGTTCTCTCTCTCATCCTCTTCAGATCCAAGCTCCTTGGGTGAGTCTTTTTTCACCTTTGCTTTCTCACCTCTGGTGAACTCATTGCCTTACCGTAAACAGCTTCCATTCCACTGCTCCACTGAAAGCACTGTAGCCACAGCTACCAGTGACCAGCTTGTCATCATATCCGTTACTTTATCCTTCCAGTAGTTGACCATTCTTCTCTTGGCTGCTGTAACATCACACTCCTTGGTTTCCACTTCTTCCTGGCTATCGTGCTGTGTATGGAGGCTCCATGTTCCATGTGTCTGGGAAAGACATAGCTATCTGTCAGGTGCCCAGCCGGACTCTGGTTGCCATCCTTGCTTTTCCTCCCCTCACCTTTCCAGTGCAGTTGATCGAGTCTTACCCTGTTTCCCTCCTCGCTGGGTCTAGTGTTTGTCCACTTCTCTTTATCACGTGTGTTCCTTTGACTCCTTTTATTAACATCTTTCTTCAATTATGATGATAGTTAACAGGGGCTTTTTCAGACTTTCCGTGTGAGGGTCTCTGGTCGTGTAGAGTAGTGGGTTTTCAGTGAGCCATGCATGGCTGTTCTCTTTTCAACCTGAACATAGCCTTGGTGAGTCAACGGAACAATGTAGGTAGACATTTTAGGAGTATTGAGATTCTCTGGTTCTTTATATGTGGTATTTTCTCTATCCTTAATTGGCCACTGTTTAATAAGCTCTTGCCTTTAGGGAAACCATAATCTAGTTGGGTTTGTTTGTTTGTTTGTTGTCTGGTTGGTTTTTGAATAGAATTGGAGTATTGAGCAGTTTTCTAGCATGTGAAAATAGCCAACAAGATTTTAATTTAATATTGTAATTTTTTTCTAATTATAAAATATTGGTATTAATTGTAGAAATCTTGAAATTTGGAAGAATATAAATTAAGAAATAGTCATCTAGTTGCAGCAAGCGGGGGCTACTCTTCGTTGCAGTGTGTGGGCTTCTCTTTGCAGTCGCTTCTCTTGTTGCGGAGCACGGGCTCTAGGTGCATGGGCTTCAGTAGTTGTGGCATGTGGGCTCAGTAGTTGTAGCACATAGGCTTAGTTGCTCCACAATATGTGGGGTCTTCCTGGACCAGGGATCGAACCCTTGTCCCCTGCATTGGCAGGCAGATTCTTAACCACTGTACCACCAGGGAGGTCCCTGGGGTATATTTTCATCTCATCAGGTTATATGCCATATATATGAAGCATATACATACAAGATTCAGACTATATTCTATATATAGCTTTGTATTCTTTTTTTCTCTAAAAGTCATATCCTGAGCATTTTCCTAGGTCATAAATTGTTTTTTGAAAACTTGGGTTTTAGATGGCTACTTGAGAATCTCAGTATAACTTTCTTTTTTCTTTTTCTTTTTTCTTTTTTTTTAAACTGAAGTATAGTTGATTTACAATGTTGTGTTAGTTTTTCTCTCAGGACTAGTTTGTGTGATGACCATCCTAGTTCAAAGAGTGTTTTGTTCACATAGGAGAAGAAAAAAGTCCAAGTGAAGAATATCCACCTGACTTAGAATAACACAGAGCAGATTTATACCAAAAAAAATAGCTGATTTTGACTGCCAGGATTAACTCTGTTTTTGTACAAAAAGTTGTATTTTTAGCCTGTATGTTCCTGATAATTAGTTTCCTCGCTGTGATGTTCAAGCATTAGAAATGGGGAGAATTCTCTTTTGTATTTTCTTTCAGGTGGTTCGAGGACACTACAAAGGTCAGCAAATTGGCAAGGTAGTCCAGGTGTACAGAAAGAAATATGTCATCTACATCGAGCGGGTGCAGCGTGAGAAGGCTAACGGCACGACCGTCCACGTGGGCATTCACCCGAGCAAGGTATGGCCTAGGCCGTGTAGCACAGCATTCCTGCTGGAGTTGGGTGTCAGTACTGTCCACACAGGCGGCCATGGTATGGACTTCCAGAGCGAGGTCAGGCATGCTTGGTTGGTTCACTGGCTTAGTGATATAGTCAAGGATCCAGATTCTTTTTGTCTGTTTCATCATCCTTGGTGAAGGCCCCGTTTGCAAGCTGGTGGCAAGAGTGTCCAGAGGGAGAAAGAGAGAACACCTGTTCCTGCGGCCCTCACGCCCACCTAGTGGCCATGAGGAGTATGCTGTTCCTCTTGTAAACTCCCATATTATACATTGTATTGTAGGGTCCCTCCTCCCGAGTTTCAGATCGTTAAGGGTAGAATGATTGGGTCTCACTCATCTTTACCATCTCTGTATTGCCCAGTGGCCGGTGGGAATGCAGGTATTTTTAAAACAGTGCATAATGCCAGCCAAGGGGTGATAGACAAACCAGCCATGTTGGTAGTATAATTTTTCACAACCTAAATAATCCTCAGGAGTTAGGAGGGTAGGGGGTTGGGTAACAGAAGAAGGAACCCAAGCTGCTATTGTCATGGGAAGATCTGCTATATAAGATGATTATGATTATAAGTCCTTTCCCCGTAAAAAAAAAACCAAGATCTGTTTTCTCATCCTAACAGGTCGTCATCACCAGGCTAAAACTGGACAAAGATCGGAAAAAAATTCTTGAACGCAAAGCCAAATCTCGACAGGTTGGAAAAGAGAAAGGCAAATATAAGGAGGAGCTTATTGAGAAAATGCAGGAATGAATATATAACCTGTTGTGCAACCACGGTTCATCTGGAGATTTTTTTGCCTGGCATGTATTCCTTTGAAACTTTTCAAGATGTCTGTGGACTGTTTCGTGTCCTTCCTGTTTTATTATGAATACGTGGTTCTGTATATCTACTTTTGCTGTTTTGATTATAATTTTATGAATAAAAATTGGAAATGTTTTCTTGTTCCAAATAGTATTTATTGCTTTCTAGGTAAAATCCACCTTACTATCAGCTCCCTGTTGCCAGTCTTTCATATGTTTAATCTGCAGAGCAACACAGTAGCAGCTGTGAGGTTAAGACGGCCCCCCTCCTGCCTGGACCCTCGTGCTGATGGGACGGACAGGACAGGACTCTGGGCCCTGATGCACAGGTTCGTCCCACTCAGTGGAGGTCGGGATGTGGACTGGCAGGCACAAGGCCCCACCGAGGGCAGTGCTGCTCAGCACGCATGCTCAGGCCTGCCAGACTGCTCTCTGGCCAGCTTCCTCTCCTTCACACCCCAGCCAGACCCAAGGGCATGCAGCTCCCTGACCTGGCTGCCCTTGCCCAAGTCTTGACATTGCTAGTGCTGTTTCCATGTGACTGAAATGCCCTCTCTCCTAGATGGCCTACAGGCAAGACTTGGCTCACAGATTGTCCTTCTATTGTTTTCATTATGTTTAAAATTAATTTCCAACATTTAAAAGTTAGAGATCCACAGAGAAATCCAGATCTTGTGCTTCATCTGGCCCTGATCCTGCACAGCGTCCGTTGTGTGAGCCAGGGTACCCTATTGCCTGCCTCCACTGGTATCTGAGTCTTAGATTGCAGGTCTAACTTCTGTTCATTCTTTAAGATTAACTTGAGCGTATGGGCTTCCCTGGCAGTCCAGTGGTTAAGACTGCGCTCCCAGTACAGGGGTCACGGGTTTGATCCCTGGTCAGGAAACTAAGATCCCGCATGCCACACGGTGAGGCCTTGAACCAAACAAAAATAAAAAAAAGATTAGCTTCAGAGCTAAAATCTTCCCTTGTGCCTGTGATAAGTAATCTGTTGATTAATGCATTAAACAACCTTTTATAGCGCTCTAGTAACAGGGTTTATCTGACACTCTGGCGTTTCCTAATAAATGTTGATTGAATCAATTATTTCCCATCTTGACTGGTGAAGAAAGTTTAGATTAATTGTCCACATTCCAGAGAGCATAAAAGAGAGAGCTGGGATTTGAACCCCGGCCTTAGGGCATCAAAGGAAATTCGCCTCCCACGTTAGCCATCTGCCTCTGGTGTTCCTCCCTCTGCTCTTAAGTCAGCCCTTTACTGGAGTCCAATCAGAGCCCAGTCGTGCTGCTTAGTGGGGAAACCGTTGTCACTGGCTGCCGAGCTCCGATCCCAGCTGTGCCACTGGATAGCCAAGAGGCCTTTCAGCAAGCTGCTCATCTCTGAGCTTCTGTTTTCTCAGTAAAAAATATGGTAATACCTGCACTGCCTTCCTGTCTCCTGGAAAATGCAGAAATAAAATGCCAGGATCGAGTTTGGCTGTTTCTGAGCACACTTTGAAAGTCTGAGTGTATAAATTCTACTATTGCTGTTGTTCAGTATTTCCAGTTCTGACATTCACTTCACACTCAAAGAAGTAATGATTTTTCACAAAAGATTGGTAAGATCACAAACCACAGAACTCAATATTCATGCTCTGAATCTGCAGCACTGATTTAAGAGTAGGAGGAACAATACTGACACTGGAGCCAGATAAATCTTGATTCAAGTCCTGCTCTGGTCTTTGGACAGCCATTTTTATGAGCCTCCGTTTCCCTATTCTATGTAAGAAGCTGGAAACGCTGATCTTCAAATGTGAAAGTTAAAGTAGCAGTCCATCAGACTCCCCTGATTTTAGTAGTCACATGGGTGCTTGCTAAATAGTCTCCACCTCTTTGCCTGGAGATTCTCTGAGAAGAGATCTGTTCAGGTCTCGCATGCATGTGTATTTTTCACATGGCCCTTGTACGATGCTTATGACTAGGTAAATTTGGGAAACTGTGGATTAGGATGTATACATAACACAGCACATAAAATAGAGTTAGGTGCCCAACGTGTGGCAGCTATGTTAGCATACCGAGCTGTATGTCTAGAGAGTGTAATGAGTAGGTCAACCAGTAAGGGCTAAAGTTTATTTTTCTAAGTTGAGTTTTGTCTTCATTCCCAACCAACATGTTTCAAGGCCCCAAATCTGCATAAAAGTCAGATTTCAAACTAGATGAAATTTATAGTAGGATGACATCTTCTGATGCCTGGTCTAGGTCCTAGGCTCCAGCCATTAAACTTAAATTATATTTCCCGAGAGTCAGATTTGGTTTCTTTTCAGCAACTTGTTCAATACAAGTGATAGATAAGAGCTTTGAGAGCTGTAATCTCCCCCAAATCACACTTCTTATCCTCAGCCACGTGAATAACAGTGCATGATCAAGAGCAGGAATTCAGCATCCACTGAGAGCTCTAATCCCAGCTCGGTCCGCTCCTTGCTGTGTGACCCTGGGCAAGTGGCCTAACCTGTCTGGGCCTCAGTTTTATCATTTATAAAATAGAGATGAAAAAAGTACCTACCTCAGAGAGTTGTCAGACTTACTACTTGAAATACTGCACATAAAGCACAGAGAACTCAGCAAGTGTTAGCTATTGTCTTTCTGAGGAGATTGCCAGCGGGTTTGTCCCCAGGAGCAGAGGGAAAGATAGTTCTTAAATGGAGGGGGAGCATTTAAAGGTAGCAATATTGTGTCTGGGCTGTTGCAGGAAATACCAGCTGGGTGGGCCTGCTTATCAAGGTTCAGGCCCAGGGTGGGGGGTAGGGTAGCATGTTTCCTGCAATGAGTTTGGCAGTTTCCTCCTGACCTTTTCATCAAATTTGCAGATGTCCATTTACTTGAGTGAGTCCCCTTGTGCTATTTTGGGAGGGCTCCAAACTTTCAAACTTCACATAAATGCTTCTGAATGTCTGCTTTCATACTGTACTCGGGTTGAGATATTCAGCTACAGAGGTTTCCATGTGAGCTGGGTAGGCAAATAAGTAATCGAATCTTCTGGGAACCCGGCAGAACTGTACTAACCAAGAGTCCTCCCTGCTCTGCTGATGCTACAGACTTTGAGCAGTTCCAATCTGGTAATGGCTTGAGTCCTTCCTCATTGTTCTTTCAATTTTTTTTTAAAAGAAGTAATATATATAGTACAATATAAAAAGCTACAAAAGGTATACAGTGAAAAGTAACTTTACTGGGAATTCCCTGGCGATCCAGTGGTTAGGACTCTGTGCTTCCAATGCAGGGGGCATGGGTTCAATCCTTGGTCAGGGATGGTTGGGGAACTAAGATCCCACAAGCCATGCAGTGTGGCCGAGAAAAAAAAAAAGGTAAGTTTCCTCGTCACGTTGACTCTCAGTCACTCAGTTCTCCCCAGAAGCAGTCAGTGTTTCCAGTCTTTTGTGTCCTCCTGGAAATATTCTATGCATGTATGATTTGGTTTTTACTGAAAGTTTGATCCATAAAGAAGTCTTGATGAGAACGGCAGTTCGTCCAAGTTTAAACAGCTATATGAGGTCGATGTATTGCCCGAACACCATAATTACAATACAAACATGTACCAGTAATAAAATATTCTTTGTCCATCAGAAATAACTAAATCAACCACGTCCTAGCCTATCCCTAACAGGAGGGCAGCTAATTCTGCAGCAGGTTTTCAAAGGTCTCATCTTAGGCATTAGATGTCTATCTTGTAAAGCAGTGTATAATTTAAGGTTTTTTTTTTTAAGAACTTTGATTGAGATACAGTTAACAGACAATAAACTGCATATATTTAGAGTGTACCATTTGGTATCCCAATCTCCCAATTCATTCCCCCCAACCCTCCCCGCTTTCCCCACTTGGTGTCCATATGTTTGTTCTCTACATGTGTCTCTATGTCTGCCTTGCAAAACCAGTTGATTTGTACCATTTTTCTATATTCCGCATATATGTGTTAATATATGATATTTGTTTTTCTGACTCACGTCACTGTATGACAGTCTCTAGGTCCATCCATGTCTCTAAAAATGTCCCAGTTTTCTTGCTTTTTACAGCTGAGTAATATTCCATTGTATATATGTACAACATCTTTTTTATCCATTCATCTGTTGATGGACATTTAGGTGGCTTCCATGTCCTGGCTATTGTAAATAGTGCTGAAATGAACACTGGCATGCATGTGTCTTTTTGAATGATGGTGTTCTCTGAGTATATGCCCAGCAGTGGGATTGCTGGGTCATATGGTAGTTCTATTTTTAGTTTTGCAAGGAACCTCCATACTGTTCTCCATAGTGGCTGTATCAATTTACATTCCCACCAGCAGTGCAAGAGCGTTCCCTTTTCTCCACACTCTCTCCAGCATTTACTGTTTGTAGATTTTCTCATGATGCCCATTCTCACCGGTGTGAGGTGATACCTCATTGTAGTTTTGATTTGCATTTCTCTAATAATTAGTGATGCTGAGCAGCTTTTCATGTGCCTCTTGGCCATCTGTATGTCTTCTTTGGAGAAATGCCTATTTAGGTCTTCTGCCCATTTTTTGATTGGGTTGTTTGTTTTTGTGATATTGAGCTGGGTGAACTGTTTATATATTTTGGAGATTAATCCTTTGTCTGTTGATTCATTTGCAAATATTTTCTCCCAATTTAAGGGTTTTTTGTTTTGTTTTGTTTTGATTGACTTACCATTTGAAATAGGAGAGGGAGCATGGCTTAGTGGGAAGAACAAGAGCTACAAAGACCTACATTCAGGTCGCGGTTTTGTTGCTTAAAACAGCTCAACTTTGGGCAAGTTATGAATCTGAACCTCTCTTTCTTCATATGTAAAACGGATTTAATAACATCTATATTAGGTGTTGTGAGAACTGAATGAGACAGGCAATTCAAAGCACCTTGTTTAATGACTAGCGTGTAGCCATCCAGAAATGGTATCTGCCATAACCAGTGGTGTCTGCCCGCAGTGCATGCTCCCTACATACGTGCAGAGCAAACATGTAGTGAATTATGCTGGCGTTTCAGCTTCTCCACTAACTTCCAACCTTCTCAATCAACTCGGAAAGGAGCTTTATCACCCTGTGGCTTTGCAGCACTGCATGCGTATTTAGGGGCTCCTCGGGGTTTGCACTGTAGTGCTTTAGGCACTGTTTTAGGAAGTTTAGGCAACTTCCTAGTGAAGTTGAAGTTGCCTCTGAGAATTTTCCTCTAATTTAAAAATTACTGAGGACCCAAAGACCTTCTTTACAAGGGTTATATCTAGCGATATAATTCACCATATTAGACATTAAAATTTAAGATTTATTTTAAATTCATTTTAAAAATAATAATAAACCCAAAACATATTAACAGAAAATAACACTTTTATGGAAAATATCTTTTCCAACACAAAACAAAAAAAATGTAGCAAAAAGGGTGACACTGTTACACTTTTGTAAAATTTCTTAATGTCTGGCTTAGTAGAGGACAAATGGATTCTTATAATGCTTCTGCATTCAGTGTGTTGCGATATGATGTTTTGGGTGAAGCAAAGGAAAATTCAGCCTCACACAGATTGGTAGTTAGAAAAGAGAGGACCTGGTATACCCACCGGGAGAGTCTCAGGGACTTCCCAGCGGCCCTAGGACCACGCTGCCCAAAGTCTGATTTATTTCCTGCAGGAGACTTTAAATGCCTTGAAAGCAGAGAATATTTCTTCATTCGGAGGGTCACTGAATCCTAGTTCCTGGCCTTCACAGTTTTCACTTGGAACGTGTAATAAAATGTTTTCGACAGAATGACTGATAGAGGGAGCTATTGGCCAATACTAGCCCACAAATATGATGCCGAGATTAAAAATTTTTCTCTTTCAGAGGCTGAAACAGATTTCCACAGAACTGTGGTCTGAACAGCCACGTCCCTGTGCTCCCTGACATCTGCTTCTCAGAGCTGCTGCCAAAAAGGCAAGGCCAAAGTTAGACTTACCAAGATCAACTTAAAAGAAAATATCTGCGTTTATTTTGAAAAGGATGAAAAATTTGCAACAGCCAAAAAATTGGAAGCAACCCAACTACCCAATCACAGATGAATGGAGAAACGAAATATGGTATATACATACAATGGAATATTACTCAGCCTTACAAAGGATGGAAATTCTGATTCGTGCTACAACATGGATGAATCTCGAGGACATTATGATAAGTTAAATAAGCCAGTCACAAAAAGACAAATGCTCTATGATTCCACTTACATTAGGTATCTTGAGTAGTCAAGCTTATAGAAACAGAAAGTAGGATGGTGGTTGCCAGGGGCCGGGGGGAGGAGAGAATGGGGACTTGTTTAGTGGGTATGAAAAAGTCCTGGAGGTCAGGTGCACAACAGGGTGAACATACTCAACACTACTGGACTGTACACTTACAGGTGGTAAAGAAGGCAAGTTTTATGTTATGTATATTTATTTTGCCACAATTAGAAATTAGCTTAAAAAAATGAAATGGGAAGAAAGTCAGACCAAACTTTTTTCTCTAATTTAGTTCTGGCCAAACTCATCCTTCTTAACTATTAAGTTTAGTTGTACAAGTGTTTACTGAGCACAAGTTATGTATAAAGTGCTTCTAAGGAATAAAGATCAGTTAAACAGTGCCCATTCTCAAGGAGTTTGCCCTCTAATAGAGGGTTGGTTAATTTACACACACAAACAAGTACAAGGTCACAAGACACGCTTTAACAGAATGAGATAGGTCTTGGTGAAGGTGATGCCTGGATTGGAACTTAAGGACAACAGAATTTCTGTTGAGACTGAGTTGTTGGGGGGGGCAGGATGAGCACAAAGGAGACCAACTAGTTTCCTACCTTGTCTTTCAGGTAAAGGCTTGAAATTGTGTTTGAAGAGATGTTAGGGACTTCCCTGGTGGTCCAGTGGTTAAGACTCTGCACTCCCAGTGCAGGGGGCCCAGGTTCCATCCCTGGTCAGGGAACTAGATCCCACAAGCTGCAACTAAGAGTTCACATGCTGCAACTAAAGATCCTGCATGCTGCAACTAAAAAGATCCTGCGTGCTGCAACTAAGATCTGGTACAGCCAAATAAATAAATAGTGAAAAAAAAAGAGATGCTAAAGATTTTTGGTCCAACTTCCCATTTAATCCAGGAATCCATTCTAGTTGAATGAGGAAAGAAATCAGGAGGTAATTCCAGGTAAGGAAATGTAACTATTGCAGGGAAACCATGGTCCAGGGTAAAGCACATTGGATTGGTTTATAGATTTGCTTTCCATCTTGCTTCTGCCTGAGAGCTTTATCAACCTCTCTAAGAATTGGGTTTGTCCTCTGTTCCAAAGCTGTCACATACTACAAGGAACACATGCGAAAATTCTTGGCAAGCATTCGAAACTCCGTGTTACCTTTTCCTTACTATTCTGGCTAGTTTCTACTCCTCTTTCAAGGCTCAGCTCAGGGCAGGCTGGGGTGGAAAAGTCATGCACTATGGTCCACTCTATCTTCACACTGCATTTAGTGGCCTGCTCACAAGTCCGTCTCCTCACCAGCCTGTGAACTCCCTGAGGCGGGGGGGTGTCTGATTTCTGTAACCCCCCAAGTCATTCAGCAGGGAATTAGCACTGGCTTTGAAAATCACACCATCGAAGATTAAATCCTAGCCTCTCCCCCTTAGTAGCTATGTGACTCTAGGCAAGATCCTTAACCTCCTCCCTGGGCCTCAGTTTCTTCAACTGCAAAGTGGGGATAATAATGAAAACGACTTCATAGGCTGTAGTGAGGTGTTCAAAACAAACTCAGGCACTTAAAGCCCATGGCCCAGCGCCTGGCACACAGGAATTCTGAACAGAAACTATTAAGTTCTCCACATACGTTTGTTGCATAAAAAGATAAAGTTGTCAATAACTACGCTCGTTTCCTAAAAGGGCCACCTTCTTATCAGAAAACTCTGCTGAGCCCCTGGTGACTTACCCCTCGCTCTGGGACGGACTAAAGTCCCTCCAAAGAGCACGAGCCCCGAGCCCCGCCCGGAGAAGGGCGGAGTCCGACGTGCGGTCACGTGGGGCGCGGGGGGCGGGTCTTTGCGTGCGCCGGTCACGCGGCTGGTGTTGACACTTCCGGGTGGGACCAAAGGGAGGCGGCGGGGCAGGGGCTGGCACCTCCCGCAGCGACCATGGCGTATACCGGCCTCACCGTGCCTCTCATCGTGATGAGCGTGTTCTGGGGCTTCGTCGGCTTCCTGGTGCCCTGGTTCATCCCTAAGGGTCCCAACCGGGGGTAAGTGCGCCAGGCCCGCCTGGGGGTGGGGGGACGCGCAGTGAGGACGCGCCGGGCCGGGTGGGGGAGGGAGCGACCCCGCACCGGTCGGAGACCTTAACTTGCCCAGGTGATCCCGACCTCCAGTCAGGCCCCGACCCCTGTGCAGCTCCCCCCCCCGCCCCCCGCGCCCTCGACTTCCTTATCGCGGCGGCCTTAGTGTCTCCTGGCCTGATCGTGAGGAGGGGGACCTCCGGCGGACCCTCCTTGGGAAAGAGTTTTAGGGGAATTCTTTTTCATCACGTCCCTGTGTGGGGAGAGTGCAGTCGGAAATGGGTTTATACCGATTCAAGGAGAAGTTGGGGTTCGTCCCTAGACGGCTATCGCCCCTTTAGCCCTGCCGCCCACCTAAATGAGGCCTCGTTTGCCTAAACTTTAAAGGAACGCATCAAATAAAATAAAACAAATTGACCTCTCTGCCTCACAGGCTGTCGCCGTTGCACAGGACGAGCTTGTGCAACAGCGTTGGGCCCCGGCCTCGCATCTAGTGGGCCCCAGGAGCTAGCTGGGGCTGGATCTAGAGCGAGATTAATCACCAAAGAGTCGGAGGTATTGTTTAGAAACCCCTGCGTCATACCTTTAACAGGGCGCTCCCGCCCTTGCATATGAGTGTAACAAGCTCTTAGAATGATTGCTTAAGAAAGACTTTTTCTTCCCCCAGACTTATTTGTTACGTAGACCTTTATTTGTTTTGCAAGTAAACTTTTTTATTGTAGTATGAAACAGAGTCTTACCTTCAAAGGAGCTTTGGAGCACCCACTTTCTGGTTCCTCTTTGCCTTTTAGTCATTTTTTCTCAGTGGCAAGATCATGTGGGGTGAAACTTAGACTGAGGTCACAGATTTTGGGGAACACCATCTCTTGTTTTATTCTTTGAAACTATTTGGTGAGTTCACAGTGCTCTGCATGCATAGTAGGCCTTCAATAAAGACTTATTGAGTGGATAAGTCTATTGCCTCTATTAAAGGAAAGAAATTGCTATTACTTCCTTAACATTTTGTGACCTGAACCCCTTTTGCTCTCTGGAATAAACTTGTATTAGACCTGTTATTTCCATCTATCTTGCAAGTAAATCATAATTTGTTTAAAAAGGAAAAATGGTAGATGAATTTCTGTCATTTGGTTGCATTAGGTAACCGCCCTGCCCCCCCCCCCCCCCCCAGCATCAGTTATGTAGGGTCATTTTTCCAACCTGTAATAGATGATTTACAGTGTCAGAATTTTGGGGTTATTAAAACAATTTGTATTAACCAAATTTAATTCCTTGGACTTGTTTCTCCTACTCCTTTGTTGTGTTTCTGTCTTCAGCTGTTTCATTACCCAGTGTCTGCCTTTCCAGCCTTCTTACTCAGAAAGAATTTATTAATGTACTGGTAGTGTTGACCACTCCTTTCTTGAAGACCCCTATTTGGGGCCCCCCATGCCCAGCCTTGGGTCGTGATGCCACTGCTGTTACCCACAGTAATGAAATGCCTCCTGTAGTCCATGGGCTACTCATTTTCTAGCCCTAGTGTCACAATTCAGGTGTGAGCTGCTAGTGATATGTTATCTGGATCTCATTCATAGCCTCCACCCCAGTCCTCGTATTTCCTGCTCTTGGCAGGACTGAGCAGGTCTTCAAACACTAGATGTCTCCTAGGAGTTACTGTATTACACTTTGAGAAGCACTGCTCCCAGTTGGACGATCCCTGGTGACCTCGGATGATTTAGTTAACTTTTCCATGTTCCCATTTCCTCGTTGTAAAATGGAAATATTAGTACTGAGTTAGTATTAGTTCCCCTTTACCTCCTGAAAAGACTGCAAATAATTTTTTTTTTTTAATACATGAAGGAGCTGAATTGCTTCAAGGATTGTGGTGAATTTTTAATGCAGGAGAGCATTTTTGACTTGAAGGATTAAAAACATCTTCATTAAGGAGATAAATAAAGGTGCTGTAAGGAAAGAAAGGAGACTTTGCTGTTAAATCCCCTTCTCTGAGACCCTTGCACATCAGAATGCAGAAACTTGGGTGATTAGGAGGTTTTCAGGACCTCATGAAGCTGGGGGAAAAGGGGGGCAAAAGGGAAACTCTTCTCAATCTGTGTGTAACCTAAAGCAAGCCCTTACTCTCATCCTTTCTACACCTGAAAAAGGGCTGGATAAAATGAAGTCTGTGCCCGGAATGCTTTTTCCTGACCGTCCCTATTTTTCATGATTTCTCACTCTCCTCTTTAGGAATCCACAGATTCTCTAAAAGCTTCGGATTATTTCACAGTGGCTCCCTTAGCAGTAGATGTGGCGGGGGGGTGGAGACAGAGCGCAGGCATTTGTGCCAGGAGTTCAGTCAGGTCCAATTTTTTCAGACATAGCATTTATAAACATACAGAAAAATAGAGTAGTACAAGTATTGTATAACCCCGCCTGGACTCAGTGATGCTAACGTATTTATATTTGCTCTGCCTGTGAACCCCGGCACGCATACATACATAATTTGCTGAGCCATTTGAAGGTAGATGGCAATCATCACGACCCTTCACCCCTAAACACCTCAACAGGCAATAATCAAGAAGAAGCACATGAGGAACTGATATTTTCATTGTTATTAATTAATTTTTTTTTTTTGGCGGTGTCGCGAGATCTTAGTTCCGTGACCAGGAATCAAACCCGCACAGTGGAAACACAGAGTCCTAACCGCTGGACCACCAGGGAATTTCCATGAGGGAGCTTTTGCTATCCAGATATTAAGCAAGTAGTACAAAGGGGCCTCAGCTGTTCCCACTCTCTGAGGTGGTCTTTTGGGGAAGAGAAAGACTGAGGGAGGGATCCAGGTGGGGGCAGCAGAACGGAGGAAGATGAGCAGAAGCCTGGGATGGAGAATAATAAACGTGATGTGTTTGGGGACACCGAGGGCACCTACACTCAGGAGTGAAGGGTTGCTGTTTGAAAGTAGAACTGATTCCAAGTGAGGAGCTGGACTTGATTCTATAGATATTCAAACCTTTTTATTGTGAAACTATCCAAGTTTTTTAGCAGAACCCCCAATACCTATTTATGTATCTACTTACTGTAAGGTACATATTTTGAAGAATGTGCCTTCAGGATATATCCAGAGTCTGACCAGTCCTCACTGCCTGACCTCTTACCAGGCTGGCCCGTTAGTGCAATTCCCCGCTAACTGGTTTTTCTGCTTTTCCCTTGACTTCCTCTTCCCTAGTCTGTTTCCACCCTGCAGGGAGATCCTATTAGAATTGGGGTCTGATTTTGTCAGTCCTCTCCTCAGATCCCTCCAAGATAGTTTCCCTTTTCCTTTCAGAGGCTACAAGATACCTCTGACCTCACTTCCTACCACGCTCTCCTTGCTCTGCTCAGCCATACAGGCCTCTATCCTCTTTGAATGCCTGGTACCCTCTCACCAGGAGCCTTTGCTGTGCTAAACTTCAGGAGAGCAGGGCTTTTCATCCCTTTTGTTCACTCCTCTCTCCCCAGAGCCTGGTGCATACAAGACACTCACTCTGAATCTGTCGAATGAATGAATGGACAAGCCAATGTATTAACCACAGAAAATATATACACACATACACAGAATTTCTAAAAGATGATTTTAATATATTTAGGAGTTCTGTTATTTGCTCCCTGCCTTCTAGGAGATAGTCTTGCTTACTCTGTGGGGTGTGAAGACCCCTCTTTGCAAATCACTCCTGTGGATGATTGGGGGGGAGGGCATTGAAACTTGTTAAGCTGCAGAATGATGTAATGAATATTTTAGAAAGATCCCAGGTGATTGTGTAGGAATGAATGAACAATCGTATGGATAGAATGAAAGGGAAGGAAGAAAATTTTGAATCTGCCAGAAGTTAGTTAGCCAGGCAAACCTGATGAATTTTGGTTTTAACGGTGGAAATGGCAAGGAAGAAATCCACATGAGGAGAGATGCTTCAAAGGACTAATCCACAGCATTTGGTGACTGTGAAGGTGCAGGGGAGGCATGAGCAAGCGATGACAGATTGGAGGGCTGAGTCAGATGGGTGGAAATGGCAGGGCTTCTCGGGAGTAGGAGATGTAGAAGGGGAGCCTTTGGAAAGAGAGATGGGAGAAGAATATCGAATTCAGTTTTTTTTTTTGGTTTTTTTTTGTTTTTTTTTTGGGGGGGGGGTACACCAGGTTCCATCATCTGTTTTTATACACATATCCCCATATTCCCTCCCTTCCTTGACTCCCCCCCTCGAGTCCCCCCCACTCGAATTCAGTTTTTTAAATGCTGAAATGCAGCTGATCAGAGATCCAGGTTGAACTGTTTTTCAGACAGGAATGGGGATGGGGAGAGGTCAAGGCTAGAAAATTATATTCTTAGAAGTATAGTGTCATCTCATTGCAGAGAATACTACCAAACAGGGCAGTTGCTTGGATGTTAGAGCTAATGACCATGGCAGCCTTTTTGTTCAGTTCCAGGTGGGTTTGGATTAGACCCCTAGACTATGGCATTGGCACACATTCCCTTAAACACAGATGTTAATGGCTTCTGTGGAATTCTACTGCGTGTACCCCAGGGCGCACTGCTGTCTGCTGGTGTTTGCACAGATTCAGATCCATTTTCCTGGTGTGCAGTCCTCGCCAGTTTGATCACCTGGGAAGGGAACTTAAACCTCCTGCAATGTCTGCATCGTTTGCTAGTTATCTAATAATTCCGCTTTTTTTCTTTTGCAGAGTAATTATCACCATGTTGGTGACCTGTTCTGTTTGCTGCTATCTCTTGTAAGTAGTTTTCTCCTAAAATAAAAAGCAGTTATTCCTGGCATTTATCATATGTGTGATTAAAAGTTAAAGAAATGGAGCATGGCTGTCATGAAACTTTATACTTTTGTTTCATTGGGGCTTGTTCCTGGTGTAACATCTAGAAATAGTCTATTAAGATTTGAAAAGAACGCTTTTCCTATGTTCGGTGTATTTACCTGAGAACTGTACAGATGCTCAGTTCTTCTGGCAATACGAGTGGAATTTATTTGGCACAAATTTCAGTCATATAATTGGCCGGAAGTTATCATTGTACTTCTTTATAGTTTACTACTGTGAAATATTTGAGCTTACTCATTTCACTTAAATATCTTGCTATGAAGCCAGGAAAGCCATTATGGCTTTTGTTTATCTCATGAATAGATGTTGAGCTAGAATTGTAATTGACTAGAGTAAGGGTGATTTTTTAAAACAATTCATTGTACACTATATCAAAGTATGATAATAATCGGCATCTGTTCGAATAGATTATATAAACTGTTGGATGAAAGTTTTAGGATATGTGAGGTCATGTCTCAACATATTTTTGGAGTACTGTTAGAAATGATAAAACTGCAGTTGAACTATTCTTTCTTTTTTTTTTAGTTGAGATATATTTCACATACCATAAAATTTATCCTTTTAGGGATTGCTTGTTAGAGTTTAAAACCAGCAATTCTCTTTTCTTAAAGAGAGTTTGCTAGCTTCTTGAGACTTCATTATATGTAAAGTATTGGTGATGGCCAACTCTTGTTTAGTGCCCACATGCGGTAGGAAGCAGCATTCTAATCCTGTGATGAAAGGCCATGACTTTGAATCTATGAATTTCTTATATCCTGGGGCTTTTGCACTAAGGTTTTTCAAAGAGTTTTGTGGGTATGAGCCAATTCTGGTTGTTGGCATAGATCAAAATCTGCCCTGGCAAAGAGTTATTACCGTGAATTTTGGCTATCTGGCCATTCGGTGACTTGCTTCAGTGCAACTTGAAGTGTTTAGAGCCGAATCATAGCACTGTAGAAGCTTGGCTAAATGAAGATGTTGTTTGACTGCCTCGACACGAGGGCTTAGAATGATGAGACTTCGTGCAGTTGGCTTGTTTAGTCTTTTCTTTTTAGTTAGAAAGGTAAAGAGGCTTTTTAAGGTCATAGCTCAGCCCCCAGAATGGAAGTGTGACAGGTAATGAATAGAGGGCATTCTTATCCTAGCTGTGTTTAGCTCTAAAGCGTAAATGGGAAGAAGTACATGCATCATGAGGAATTCCTTGTTTAAGTAGGGGTAATGGAGTACCAGCCTGTCCTGCTGATTCTCCTCTAGAAATTCCAACAAGGGAGCTCTTTATCAATCCAGGAGCCAAGGCGTGGTCCTGTGATTGAAAAAGCCTCTGTTTTCATTCCTTTGATCTCTGCTGCATGAGCAGTAAGGTTAGCAGTGGGGTCTTAAAAATAGAGAGAAAATTACCACCTAGAGCAATGACTTGAGATTAAACCAGGTTGAGGCAAAAATGTTTTGTGACCTTCTGGTCCTCCATCGTCTTTGGAATCTGGTTAATTTTGCTGATATTCTCTTTAATACAGGCGGGAGACCTTTTCAGTGAGCCTCATGCTGCCTAACTTCATCTTCAAGTGTAAAATAAAATAATTGGACATGGTTGGAAATTATGTCACTTTGAGTCTTAGTGACTTAGTTGAGAACTTATCTGTGAGCCCTTACCTCTTGCTGTCTAGATGTTTCCCTTTGTCCCAATGTGTTGGTGACTGCTCCATTGACAGTAGGTCGGTATTGTCATCAATGTGTTAACCAAGGTAGTTAGTGCACAGTGTTCCAACAGCAAATGCTTCTGGAGGCCATGTTATGGGGAAATGGGGTGGGTGGCATAGACTTCATGCAATTGTTTTTTTCTTTTATTTCTTTGAAACCTGATCATATATCCTACTTAGCAAAATATCTGCCTGAAAGATATAGCTGGAATTCAGATCCCAGATTGTTTACATACCTTATGCCACAAAGGGGTGGGGGAGGATTCTATAATAAATTTAATTTGAAAATCAAAGAAAACTTTACTGTTTGGTACTAGTACACATAGTTTCTTGAAAATAACTCCTTTGCAGTAAAACACACTCGAAGAGACTAGATTTCCTAAACAAAGTCATATTTTGAGATACATTCACAGACTTTTGAATTGCCTTCTGTTTGTGGCATTTTTTTCCCCTCTTCCCGGTTTGTTCTAGTTCAAGGTTATTAGATTCCGCAGGGTGTACCTTGTTTGAGCTCGGAATAAATCAGGATCTCTGCCAGTACAACCAGCTTGTGTTACTAGTTCAGCAGAGGAAAGTCTGAATGCTCTACATCTGGTTCCCTCTCTGAGGCACAAGATCACTTTTGTTTCTTAAGCATTACAGGCCTTTTAGTTACTATTCTATACTTTCTCTTGGTCTTAGGTTAGTTGTTAATGTCAAATTATGTTGTAGCTTACCCAGAGTCATACAACTCACATCTTCAGGGTAAATTAGAAATTTAGTGTTGTATTGTGGAAGATACAGTTGCTTCTTGGAAAAAGTGCAATATCTTCAGCACTTGACTAATTGTAAATCTTGCCAGCAGAGTGATACAGAAAAAGAAATATTTGACTAGGAGATCAGGAGACCTTGGTTCTGCTAAGCTGAGTAATATTTGGCCTGATTATGTTGCAGTATGGTTTGGTGAATTTTTAAATAGCATGCTGTGTGTGAAAACTTTATAACAAAGAATAAGAAAAGTGTAGTATTGTCAGTGGTTTTTAAAAATAAACTATTTTAATTCAAAGAACTACGTTACTTGCAAGCACAATTTCCTTACAATGCTGTTGTAGCATTTATTTTATTGGGGCTTATTAGAGTTCATTCACTCAACTTATTTATTGTTAATAGTAATATATACTAATAATACTATAATGAGCCTGCTGTGTACCAGGCCCTGGATATATAGCATATATATCCTCCCTGCCCTCTTTAATGAGGGGAGACAGACAGCAAACAAAGAGCCAGTGAAGCCCCCTATTCTGTGACCCCCAAACGAGTGCCCCTCACTCACCCCTCCAGCCCCTAAAACTGCCCATCACACAGGACCTGCACAGCCTACAGGAACCTTCCCCCATGTGCCCAGGAATTTGCAGATCCACAGCTGGGCCCAGCCTTGCTTTGGTCCTGGCTCTAGAGCCAGTTTGGGGACAGGACATGATTACCTCTCAGGGCCAGGGTTCTCCACGTTGGTTTCCCACCAAGTAGCCAGAGCTAGTCTTGTTTTGTTTTTTAAACTTTCTGTTTTGGGACTTTTAAAACTTACTGTATGCTCTCTACAAAAGTGGAGAGAATGATGCAGTGAACCTTCATTTGCCTATCATCCACGTTCAAAAATTGTCAACTCATGGCCAGTCTTGTTTCATCCCCACACACTTTCCTCTTCCACCCCAGATTTTTTTGAAGCAAATCCCAGACACATCAGTTTATCTAGATATTTCAATATATGTATATCTCTAAAAGATAATCATTCCTTTTTCAAGTATAGCCCCAAACCATTATCACACAAAAAAGTTGATTCCTTTATATCATCAAATATCATTTAAATTTCTCTAGTTGTCTCATTTATTTTATTTATATACTTATTTTACAGTTTGTTTGAACGAAGAGTGCATAAAGACCATGCGTTGCGATTAGTGGATGTGTCTTTCATGTCTCTCTTTATTGGTTTCTTCTCCAAATCTCTTTTTTCCCCAGCATATATTAATAGAAAAAAACCCAGATTGTTTGTCCCAGAGTTTTCCAGAGTCTGGTCCTTATTAATTGCATACCCATGGTATCATTTAACATATTCCTCTTTCTTCTGTATTTTCTGTAAGTTGGTAGTCATATTTAGGGGCTAGATCACATTCAGGTTCAATTTCTTGTTAAGTCTATTTTATATATGGTGTTGATATTTTCATCAGGGAAACATAAAGTCTGATTTTTCTTTGTGTTGTTGGCATCACTGATGATGTTCTATTTCTATCACTTCTTATTTATTCATGAGCCAGATCTGTCCATAAAGACTTACTTCGTCAACTGTTTTGTTATTCAGATAACCGAAAACAGCTCACAGAGAAAAGCTAGGATATATGTGTGCTGTTCTCTTTGCTTACCCGTTTCAAAATAAGAAATTGGTTCCCTAGCGTCGTCCAGTGGTGAAGAATGATTTTTGTTTTGTGTTAGTATCATTATGATCTGATACAATTAAACATATTTGATGTATTTCAATCCAGTATAATTAATATCCCATTGGTGTTCAAATTGTCTCATCTTTGGCCAGTGGAAGCATCTGTATATGACCTTCTATTAGCTGGTTAGTGGGCTCTGTCTTCACCTCTAGCTTTGAAGCTCCTTCAAACAGGAAATGTGTTTTGCATAGGCGAAATGTCTGTCTCGTCTCTCCAGATTGGTAATTTTTGTGTGTCTCTCTCCTGTGTTTTGTGATGTCTGCCAATAAAAGAAAATAGCTGTGTCAGTCATGGAAACCAGTGGGTAATTCAAATTAAATTTGTTCCTGAGATATGAAGTCCTCCTTTCCTTGCTCCTTTCAGCTTGGAACTCCTAGGTGGATAGCCAGAGGAAGCCATGGCTGTTTTCGCTAATTTGCTTGTTCCCTTCGTGGGTTTTTCTATTTGTACCTCTTTTATAGTTGTGTTTGTTCTGCAGCTTTGTTACCCATCTTCCCCTAGAATTCAACCAGTAAGCATTTCGTAGAATGCCTGCTTCGCACCAGTTCCTGGATATATGGTAGAGAACCACATCTCTGCCCTCCTGGAGGTGACAGTCCAGTGAGGGGAGTCAAACATGCAGCTTAACAGCAGTAAAACTGTTCTTTTTTTAAAATTTATTTATTCATTCATTTATTTATTTATGGCTGTGTTGGGTCTTCATTGCTGAGTGCAGGCTTTCTCTAGTTGTGGCAAATGGGGGCTACTCTTCTTTGCGGTGAGAGGGCTTCTCAGTGTGGTGGCTGCTCTTGTTGTGGAACACAGGCTCTAGGCATGCGGGCTTCAGTAGTTGTGGCACCCAGGCTCAGTAGTTGTGCACCCGGGCTTAGTTGCTCCGTGGCATGTGGGATCTTCCCCGTCCAGGGACCGAACCCGTGTCCCCTATGTTGGCAGGCAGATTCCTAACCACAGTGCCACCAGGGAAGTCCCGCAGAACTGTTCTTGATCTGTAACAGACAAGTGAAAAAGTGCCTTAAGGAGCCAAACAGAATGCTGTGATAGAGAACAGTAAGGCAGTGGGAGAGACAGAGAGGTTTATTCAGAGAGGTCACAGGAAGCCTGTCGGAGGAGGAGTCAGCCATGGGGGCAGTTGGAGGCAGGGTCTTCTTCTTTTATATATATATATATATATATATATATATATATATATATATATATATATATATATGTGTGTGTGTGTGTAAATATTTATATATTTATAAGTATATTTAAATATATATTTATTTATGGGCTGTGTTGGGTCTTCGTTGCTGCATGCGGGCTTTCTCTAGTTGTGGAGAGCTGGGGCTGCGGTGCGTGGGCTTCTCATTGCAATGGCTTCTCTTGTTGTGGAGCACGGGCTCTAGGCGTGTGGGCTTCAGCAGCTGTGGCACGCAGGCTCAGTAGTTGTGGCTCACCGGCTCTTGAGTGCAGCCCCAGTAGTTGTGGCGCATGGGTTTAGTTGCTCCGCGGCGTGTGGGATCTTCCTGGAGTAGGGATCAAACCCGTGTCCCCTACGTTGACAGGCGGATGCTTAACCACTGCACCACCAGGGAAGCCCAAGGCAGGGTCTTCTGCTAACACAAAGGCACTGAGGGGTAAGGAGCTTGGAATGTTCTGGGAAGGTAGTGTGACTGGGGTTTAATAGTGAGGTGAGGAGTGGTAGGTTTGGGATTTAGGTAAGGGCCAGGTCACGTAGGATTTTATGGACTAGGGTAAGTCGTTTAGGTTTTATTTTAAGTGGTTTAGGTTTTCTTTTCAGATTTTAAGTAAAGGAGTGATTTGGTCGGATGACCAAATCTGGCTGCTCTGTGGAGAACAGACTGCTTGGAGCCCAGAGTGGAAGCAGCGCCACAAGTTAGGAGGTTACAGCACTCGTTCATGTGAGGGATCTTTGTGGTTTGGTCTGAGGTGATGATAGCGAAGATGAAGGGGGTGCATAGATTTGAGAACTCATTTGGGAGTAGAATTATTTGTCCTGCAGGTGGAGGAGGTGGGAGGAATCAGAGATGGCTCCTTGGTTTCTGGATTGGGCCATTTGCTAAGATGGTGAAGACTTGGGACACGATAAATTTCAAAACAAAACATCAGTTGAGGACATGCTAAGATTGAGATGCCTGTGAGCCTTCTAAGAGATACCAAATAGGAAACTGGATATAAGAGGAGAGATTGCAAGTCATGGCAATGTATTTAATTACCTAAGGCAGGGATTCTCTGCTGGGGCTGGTCCTTTGTAGGTAGAGACCAAGGATGCTGCTCAACAGTACAGCCCTCCTCTCTGCTGGGGGAGAACTATGCAGCCCCAGATGTCAGTAGTGCTAAGGTTGAGAAACTTGACCAAAGGGAAGGGATGCTGAGAGAGGAGAAGAGAGGTTAGGGCCAAACCTGAGGAATGCCAATATTTAGGTGTCAGAGACGAGGAAGAGCCAGCAAAGGGCAAACTCAGGCCTCCTCTGTTGAATAAGGGGGAGTGACTGGAATGAATGAGAGGTAGTAGAGTCAGTAGGCATGCACACCCAAGCAGAAGGCAGTTCTTCACAGGAGTGGGAGAGAGTTGTCTGCAGGCAGTAGAGGGGGAGCAAAGAAGCTATTGACGCCGTTGCCAAAGCCTGAGCTATCTGCTGTAAGGATAAGCAGCCTTCTCTGCTTGAGAGCGCCTCAGCCGTGCTGGAAGCGGCGGGAAGTGGGAGAATAGGAGGTGTGTATGTAAGTGGCAAATCACTGAGCAGGTTACAGAGAACCCAGTGCAAGGGTTTGGGAGAGAGGAAAGCGGGGGAAGTTGGATCACGTGTTGAGATAAGCAGAGCAGTCTGGGAATGGGATTTGGGTCATACTAGATGGTCCTGGGAGATTTGGAACATTTTTTTCTGGCAAAAATTGAGGTAAACAAAGATATGAGACCTGTTGAACTTCTTATAGTTTCTCTTAAGCAAGGACCTGGACCTGAAGGCTTTACACTATAGTCTGACCTTGGAGAGGGTTTGGCAGTTAGGCAAGACTGCTTCTGAGGGCCACAGGCACTGAAATGGTGGGGTCAAGCTTTGTTTTTGTTGCTGTTATTTTGTTTTCCTAATACAGATATCTAGTGGTTGCTGCACCATTTGTGGAAAAGACTTTTCCCTTCTCCGTTAAACTGCTTTGGCATCTTTGTTCAAAATGGCTTGATCATGTATATGTATCTGTTTACACACTATTTCTTTTGTTCATTGATCTGTTTGTCCAGCCTTAAGAGAGTACCACACTCTCTTGAGTATTATAGCTTTATATTGAAATCAGAAAGTGTAAGTCCTCTGTTCTTCAAGTTTATTTTGGCTACTCTAAAATAGCCAAAATAGAATCAACTTGTCAGTTTCAACAACAACAACAAATATCCTGTTGCGATTTTAATTGGGATTGTGTTGAGTCTATAAATCAGTTTGGAGAGAGCAAAGAGTATTGAGTCTTCCGATAATGAACATGGTATATCTCTTCGTTTATTTCGGTTCCTTTTTTTTTTTCTTTTTTCCTTCTCCTTTCTTTGGGTTTAATTTGCTGTGTTTTCTAGCCTCTTAAAGTGGAAACTTGGATCATTGATTTAAACTTTTCTTCTTTTTAAATGTAAGCATTTAATACCATAAAATTCCCTTTAAGCATCACTTTACCTAGACCCTATGAATTTTGATGATGCTGTGTTTTCATTTTCAGGATTGTGGTGTTTAATTTGCACATATTTGGTGCTTTTCTAGATATCTTATCAGAAGGTATTATGTAAGATTTCAGCCTTTTAAAACTGGGACGTATTTTACAGCCCAGCATACGGTCTTACCTTGGTGACCATTCCACATGCACTTGAAAAGAATGTATATTCTCCAGTTGTTGGGCAGAGTGTTCTGTAAACATCAGGTCAGGGTAGTTCGAACCTTCTTTGTACTGATTTTTTTTTTTGGTTTGCTTTTATTAATTACTGAGAGAGGAAAAGGGATGAGATGGAGCTATATGTAATGAGGTGGATAGAACTACAATCTGTCACACAGAGTGAAGTAAGTCAGAAAGAGAAGGACAAATATTGTATGCTAACTCACATATACGGAATCTAAAAATGGTACTGATGAACTCAGTGACAAGAACAAGGACGCAGATACAGCGAATGGACTGGAGAACTCGAGGTATGGGAGGGGGCGGGGGGTGAAGGGGAAACTGAGACGAAGCGAGAGAGTAGCACGGACATATATATACTACCAACTGTAAAATAGATAGTCAGTGGGAAGTTGTTGTATAACAAAGGGAGTCCAACTCGAGGATGAAAGATGCCTTAGAGGACTGGGGTGTGGAGGGTGGGGGGGACTCGAGGCGGGGGGAGTCAAGGAAGGGAGGGAATACGGGGATATGTGTATAAAAACAGATGATTGAACTTGGTGTACCCCCAAAAAAATAAAAAAAATAAAAAAATTACTGAGAGAGGGTGTTAAAATCACCAACTATGACTGTAGACTTTTCTATTTCTCTCTTTTTAAAAAATTGATTAGTTAATTTATACTTACAGGCTGCATTAGGTCTTCGTTGCTGTGCATGGGCCCTCTTCAGCTGTGGCGAGCGGGGGCTACTCTTCATTCTGGTGGCTTCTCCCACTGCAGAGCACGGGCTCTAGGCACGCAGGCTCAGCAGTTGTAGCTCGGGGGCTCCAGAGCACTGGCTCAGTAGTTGTGGCGCATGGGTCCAACTGCTCTGCGGCATGTGGCATGTGGGATCTTCCTGGACCAGGGATCGAACCCACGTCCCCTGCATTGGCAGGCCGACTTCCAACCACTGCGCCACTAGGGGAGCCCTCTGTTTCTCTTTTTAAAAGAAAGATTCTTTTGTTGCTTGATGTGTTTTGAAGCTCTGTTATTAGGAGCATGCATATATATGATTGTCATGTCGTCTTCGTGAATTGACATCTCTGTCATTATATTAATAAGATATCAAACTTTATCCTTGGTAATACTCCTTAACACAGTTTTTACTTTGATAACAATAATCATACTACCTTTCCTATGCTCATTGTATCAGTCTTTATTTATTTATTCATTTTTAAATTTAATCGTTGATTGATTTTTAATGGCTGTGTTGGGTCTTCACTGCTGCGTGCAGGCTTTCTCTAGTTGGGGCGAGCGGGGGCTTCTCTTTGTTGCGGTGCATGGGCTTCTCATTGCAGTGGCCTCTCTTGTTGCAGAGCACAGGCTATATGTGCGTGGGCTTCGTTAGTTATGGCACTCAGGCTCTGTCGTTGTGGCCCACTGGCTTAGTTGCTCTGCGGCATGTGGGATCTTACCAGACCAAGGATCAAACCCATGTACTCTGCGTTGGCAGGCAGTTTCTAAACCACTTCACCACCGGGGAAGTCCCTGTGTCTTTATATTTAGAATGTACCTATTTGAAGACAGTATGTGGTTTGGTTTTACTTTTTTTCCATTCTGACTGTCTTTGCCTTTTGGCAAACGAATATTCCCTATACGATTAATGTAACTATTGATACAGCTAGGTTTGGGTTCACTCTTTGGTTAATGGTTTTCTGTTTCAACTCTTTTTTTTTTTGTTCCTTTGTCCTTCCTTTTTTGCCTTACTTTAGGTTAATTGAATGTTTTGAATATTTTGTTTTAATTCCTGCAAAGGTATTTAGCTATACTTTTGTATTTTTCTTTTTTTTCCTTTTGTTTTATGTACTTTTCTTTTTTAATGTTGCTCTAGAGATCACAACATTCACCCTTAACTTTTCACAGTCTACTTAGAGTTACTGTTGAACCAGTTCAGGTAAAATGTGACACTCTTGCAACAATATGATTCCATTTACTTGCCATCTTTTTACTGTTGTTATCACATATCTTACATCTTTATATGTTGTAAAACCCTTACTATAGTGTTACAATTTTTCAAGAATCATATGTCTCATAAAGAAATTAAGAGAAAAAAGTCTTATATATTTGCCCACATATTTACCGTTTTTAGAGCTTCTCATTTGTTTTTGTAGATTGGAGTTTCTGTCTGGTGTGTCTTCAGCCTGAAAAACGTCCTTTAGTGTTGTAGGACAGGTTTGACTACAGATTCCCTCAGTTTTGTTTATCTGAAAATGTCTTTATTTCACTTTCATTTTTGAAGCATTTTTATCTGGGCTAAGGTTTTTTCTTTTTTTCCTTTGTTTCAGACAACTTTTTTTTTATATAAATTTATTTTTATTTATTGGCTGTGTTGGGTCTTAGATGCTGTACATGGGCTTTCTCTAGTTGTGGCAAGCAGGGGCTCCTCTTCCTTGCAGTGCTCAGGCTTCTCATTGTGGTGGCTTCTCTTGTTGTGAAGCACAGGCTCTAGGCATGCAGGCTTCAGTAGTTGCAGCACACAGGCTCAACAGTTGTGCTCAACAGTTGTGGCTTACGGGCTCTAGAGCACAGGCTCAATAGTTGTGGCTCACGGGCTTAGTTGCTCCTTAGCATGTGGGATCTTCCTAGAGCAGGGATTGAACCCATGTCCCCCGCATTGGCAGGAGGATTCTTAACCACTGTGCCACCAGGGAAGTCCCCAGGCAACTTTAAAGAAGCTCTTCCATTATCTTCTGGCCTCCATTGTTTGTGCTGAGGACTCGGCTGTAATTTGAATAATTGTTCTTTATGCATTCTTTGTCCTCTAGATGTTATCAAGATTCTCTCTTTATCTTTGCTTTTCAACGTAGTTTTACTGTAATGCGCATAGGTGTGGTTTTCTTTGAATTTATTCTGATTGCGTTTGCTGAGCTGTTGGATCTTTAAGTTAATGTTTTCCACCCAATTTGAGAAAACTTAAGCCTATATTCTATTTTTTCTTCTTTTTGCTCTATTCATTCTCCCTCTGAGACTACATTTTCACCTATGTTAGACTGATTTTTTTTTTCCTCTATTTTTCCCCTGTTTCTTTAGATTGGATAGGTTGTGTTGATTTTTCATCAGGTTTACTATTTTTTCTGTCATTTCCAATCTTCTGGTAAACCCATCCAAATATTTTTCAGTTCGTTTATTATACTTTTTAGTTCTAGAATTTCCATTTGGTTCCTTTTTAAGGTTGTAATTTATTTTCTGAGCTTCCCAATCTATTTAGTTCTTTATAGCCAATTTTTCTTTTAAGTTCTTAAACATATTTATAATGCTGTTTTGTTTTATGTTTGTTTCAAAACAATGAACACCTTTATTACATGAGTTAACATACGAAGGAGGAGGATTTTTTTTGCCTTTCTGGGCCTTGATTTTCCTCAGATAGAACTCCAGCTCCTTGCCCTCTAGCACATAGCCATTTTCAGGCCACACCTACTTTAGAGACATTACCTTTTAACTACAGCATTTGTGTCATTTTGGATTCAGCTTCTGTTGATTCTTTTGTCCTTGATTGTTGATTACATTTCTTGGGTTTTTTGCATGTGTATTTTTTACTAAATGCTAGATATTGTAGATGATTGGCATTCTGGATTCTACTTTGTTTCTCTGAAAGAGGTTAAATTTTGTTCTAACAAACAGTTAAATTATTAATTGATCACCGTAAACCTGCAGAGGGTTGGCTTTACACTTTGTGGGGGCAGATCTATTTCAGTTTTGCCCTTAGAGTGAGTTCTCCATTAAGATGTGGCCCTTCTTGGGTTTCAGTGGAAAGTCTGAGGTGTTTACCAAGCCCCTCTAACTTCAGACTCCAAGTTCTCTTTCTCTGTCATACCCAGCAGTGGAAATCTCTGCTCTTTTCGGCCTTCCGGGTGTTTTCCACCAGTCCTTGCATTTGCATGCATGGTTCAGGGAGGAGCCAAAGAGCTAAGGGGAATTTATACACAGGCTTTGGGGCTCCCCATTGTGACACATCTTTTTGTGAGGTTTCCCCTCCTAATTTCCAACTGCTCTGGCGGCTCTAAGCTTCATCTTTTGATACCTCAAGCCAGTAGGACTGCAGGGTTTTGCTTGAGCTTCACACAGACTGGACAGTTGTCCTCAGGGGAAATGCTATATACAAAGGTTCCTTCCTTCTTTCAAGGATTGAATCCTTTCCAGAAAAAGCATTTTCTAGTACCATCAATTAGTTGTTTTTTGTATTTTGTTCAGCGTTTATAATTACTATCTATAGAATGTCTGATGTAAGCTATTCTGCTATTACTAGAACCAGAACTTTACCTATTGACTTTTTTTATTTTCAGGTATTATATTTTTCATTTCTATAGAAGTTCTTTTTGCTGCTTTTAGTTTTGTTTTCCCTCTCTATCCCCTCCTTTCCCCCTCTCCCTCCCTTTCTTCCTTCTTTCTTTCTCCTTGCATGCATTTTAAGTGTATCTTATTTCTTTTTTTTTTTAGAACTTTTATTGAGATACAGTTAACATACAATAAACTGCATATATTTAGAGTGCACAGTTTGGTATCCCAATCTCCCAATTCATTCCCCCCAACCCTCCCCACTTTCCCCACTTGGTGTCCATATGTTTGTTCTCTACATCTGTGTCTCTATTTCTGCCTTGCAAACGGGTTGATTTGTACCATTTTTCTATATTCCGCATATATGTATTAATATACGATATTTGTTTTTCTCTTTCTGACTCACTTCACTCTGTATGACAGTCTCTAGGTCCATCCAGGTGTACCTTATTTCTTAAAATATAGTAGACAGCTTATTTATGGTCCATATCTGATAATTCCATTATCTGAAGTCCTTGCAGGTTTGTGTCTGCTCTGCTCTTTGCTGTCTCTCACTCGTGGTGCCTTGTTTCCATATACATGTAGTTATATTTGACTGCCATCTGTTTATTTTCCCTAATTTTTTTTTTTTTGACTGTGCCTCGTGGCTTGCAGGATCTTAAGCTCCCTGACCAGGGATTGAACCTGGGCGCCCAGCAGTGAAAGCTTGGAGTCCTAACCACCGGACTACCAGGGAATTCCCTGTTTTCGCTGTAGTTTTTTGTTTTTTTAGAAACTGTTTATTGTAGTTTTATACATATGACTTCTTTGAGACCTGGTGTGAAGGTGGACTTCTCCAGAAAGGATTTACATTGCTCTGCCAGGTGCCCAAGGCCATCACCAGTGTGGCATTAAATTAAGTAAAAATCTTGATATGTTCTTTTTTAAAACCATGTAGTTGGCAAACCTTCATAAAGACCAGTTCTCAGTGACAGTGTTTTCCTCCTTTCTTCTTGGTGCTTGTATTTGAGACAGTTGATTTTGCTAGCATTCCACTTCAGGAGGTTGTTTGATTTATCCTTACCTTGAGACAGAACCTTTTGGGGTCTTAGCTTTTTGGGGGGTTTGGCTGAAGCTTTTGTTAGACTCTCTGCCTTGAATGGGCCCTCGGCTTTTTCTACTGTTTTTCATGCCCTGTGAGGTCTGAAAACAAAAGCTCAAGTTAATCTGGTTTAGTGTTTGCTCTCAAAGTATGGAAAGCAACCTGTAGTCACTTTATTTTCCTCTCTGAGTACTTGCCTTCACTTAGTTTTTTGGTCTGAGACTTGTTTACATTTCTCTCATGGATACATGTAAAATATTTGGATGTCTTGACTGCTGATAGTAGAAAGGAAATCTAGGTACCTGGCCCAGCATATTATTATCTAGTATATGAAAAAGTTTCTTTTTCTTACTCTGATCATGTAATCTTTTCATTTATAATTTGGCAGATAAGAGAATTTGAACTGAAAGGCCTAGTATAGAAAATACAGAGAAACGAAAGGAAAGATAATTCAAGTTTAGAGCTGGCAAAAATAGGGCATATTTCTGTTTTTGTATTGTAGTAGTGAAAGGACCATAGCAGAGATAGAGTTGGCATCAGGTTAATGGAAAGTAAGTTTGTGTCTTCTCATCTGGAGCTTGGGGTCCTCTTCCAAACTCCCATAGCTGTGGCAAAATTAAGTTCCTTGTGGTTGTAGGACTGAGGTCCCATTTCCTTGGCTGGGTGTTAGTTGGGGGCTGCTCTCAGCTCCGAGACACCACTCATATTCCTTGCCATGTAGCCCCTCTATCTTCAAAGCTAGCAAGAGAGAATCTTCCTTTGTACCAAATCTTTCTCATCCTCTAGCAGTCTGGGTCCAATAAGGAGGTAGCAACCACACAGTAGGTTAAACACAAGAAGTTTAACATAATTATTCACTATGACAGAAGAGTAACTATAAGATAGAAGGAAACTCCATATGGTACCCTAGGGCTCAGGGAGAGTACCCAAGCAAGGACAAACTTGGAAAGGATTCAGACCTTGTTGGAGAAGGTGTAGTTCAGCCCACCAGATAGCAGAGAAGTTCATTGGTTTGGCCAGGCTGGAGTTGGTCTGGAGTTGCTGGGCAAGCAGTTGGCCACCCTCTGTAGTGCAGGCAGGAGAGCAGACAGGAGAGATGAGTGGCCTGGGTGTGTAGTGGGAATCCTTGTGCCAGTGTGAGCAAGAGGACTTCAAAGCATGTAGGCCAAGCAGGGGTCCTGGTTTTCATGTTGAGAGGGCTGCAGAAAGGTTATTTCTAGGCCAAGCCTCTAGATCGAAGAGTGACCATGTTCTGGGTCGGAGCCTGTGCCGGTTCCACCAAATGTCCTCACACTCATTCCCCCAACTTCCAGCCCGTGCCTGCTCTGTCCTTCCAGCTCCCTCTACTGAGAAAGCTTAACATCATGCTCACTTTAAAGGAGAAAATTCCGTTGTTTATTACAGAGCACGTATTAAAGGATGCATTGCAAGATGATTGGCAATGAATTAATAAGTGATGCATGTACTCCAGATGTCCTTCATCAGGAAGAGCCCTGTCCCTTTTAGGAGCTCACCTGATTAGGTCAGGCTTACTCAGGGTAATTTCTCTTTCTTTCATTTTTTTTTTATTTGAAGTACAATGGATTTATAGTGTTTCAGGTTTACAGCAAGGTGATTCAGTTATATGTATATATACATATATATGTATGTAAATTCTTTTTCAGATTCTTTTGCATCATAGGTTATTACAAGATGTTGAATATAGTTCCCTGTGCTATACAGTAGGTCCTTGCTGGTTATCTATTTTATATATAGTAGTGTGTATATGAGTGATACCACAGGGTATTTGCCTTTGTCTGACTTACTTAGTATGACAATCTCTAGGTCCATCCATATTGCTGCAGATGGCAATATTTCATTCTTTTTTATGGCTGAGTAGTATTCCATTGTGTGTGTGTGTGTGTGTGTGTGTGTATGCCACATCTTTATCATCCATCTGTTGATGGAAATTTCCCTCTCAAAGCCAGCTGTATTTGTTTTTTTCTTTGAGGTATAGTTGATGTATAATGTTATATAAATTTCAGATGTACAACATAGTGATTCACAATGTTTGAAGGTTACATTCCGTTTATTGCTATTCTAAAATATTGGCTGTATTCCCTGTGTTATACAATACATCCTTGTAGCTAATTTTATACATAATAGTTTGTGTCTCTTAATTCCCTACCCTTATATTGCCCCTCCCCCCTTCTCCCCACTGGGAACCACTGGTTTGTTCTCTGTATCTGTGAGTCTGTTTCTGTTTTGTTATATTCACTAGTTTATTTTTTAAATTCCACATGTACGTGCTATACAGTATTTGCCTTTCTCTGTCAAGCCAGCTGTATCTTATAATCTAATAATGGCAGCGACTGTCCCATCATGTCCACCATCCCCTGTTTATACAGGGTGTGTACGCACAGGGATGGGAATTTGGGGAACTCTAACATCTTAGAGTTCTGCCTACTGCAGAGCAGGTGGGGGCGGAAGAGGAGGTGGAGATGAGCGTGACTCAGTGCTGCGTGAGAAACTCCTTTGTAAAGTGAAATAGGTTGTGTTTCATTCTGTGGCTTGAGTACATTTTTAGCTGTCTCACAGAGAAAGAGAAGGAATAACTAGTATTTATTGAACACCTATTTGTCAGCTACTACATGGAGCACTTTCATATATTATGCCTTTAATTCTTTCTTTTTTTTACATATATATATATTTATTTATTTGGCTGCACCGGGTCTTAGTTGGCGGCATGCTGAATCTTGGTTGCCGCATGTGGGATCTTTAGTTGAGGCATGCGGGCTCTTAGTTGCAGCATGCAGGACCTAGTTCCCTGACCAGGGAGCAAACCCTAGCCCCCTGCAGGGAGCACAGAGTCTTAACCGCTGGACCACCAGGGACGTCCCTCCTTTAATTCTTAACATCTTGAGGCAGGGATTATTGTCTTCATTTTACAAAAGGGGAAACTGAGGCTTGGGGTTGTAAGCTCACTTGCCTGGAGTCACCCCACTAATATTTGATGTAGTTAAATCAAAATCCAACCCTAACACTGAATCCCGTATGTTCTAATAGTGTCTAATAACATTGCTGCCTGTGAAAGAATTTGCATCACTGGACTGGGATAAGGGTATTTGACAGAGGTCATCTAGGTAGAGACAGGGCAAGCCACCTCTCTGCTGTCTCTTAAGGAGCCCACTGATAGGATTACTCCTATCATGGCCTTCCTGGAGGGACAACAGATCAGAAGAGAAATCCTAGCTGGACTTCCCTATTCCAACAGGGAAGCTGAGCAGTTATCTGCTTGACCTGTGCATCACTGGGAAGTAACCATGCCTCTGTTCTCTGTTCTCATATCTGAATGTGGAACAAAAGAACAAAGCAGGATTTGAGCGAGCTCCGTATAGACTTTTCTGTGGGAAGGGCGTAATTCATGCTTGAAGAATTCTAACAACCGAGAGCTGAGCTCGTAAGTGGCCAGGAGTGTTTGTAGATGAAGTACCCTATGCCTCTCTCTTCCAGAACACGCTCAGCCACCACCCTTGGTTTCTCTCTCACAAGCTCATGAACCCCTGCGAGGTCGGCGGAGGCGAGGTTGTCCCCTCAACCCATTTTTCTTGGCATCCTTTAGGCCCTGACTTGGAGCATAAATGATTGTGGAATAAAAGAGGAACTCCTAAGTTGCCTGATCTGTTTCATCCTTAGTACCCTTTGGAAACAGCCTGGTATCATGGGACTCAGAAGTCCTGGGTTCCCTTTCCACCTCTATCACTGATTCACTGTGGGAGTATTAGGTTCTCTAGGACATAGTTTCTTTTTTATATATATATTTTGTTTTTGTGTTTTTTTTTAAATTTTATTTATGTATTTATTCGCTGCATTGGGTCTTCATTGCTGCACGTGGGCTTTCTCTGGTTGCGGCAAGCGGGGGCTACTCTTTGTTGCAGTGCACGGGCTTCTCATTGTGATGGCTTCTCTTGTTGTGGAGCACAGGCTCGAGGCGTGCAGGCTTCAGTAGTTGCAGTGCATGGGCTCAGTAGTTGTGGCTCATGGGCTCTAGAGCGCAGGCTCAGTAGTTGGGGCGCACGGACTTAGTTGGCTCTGTGGCATGTGGGATCTTCCCGGACCAGGGATTGAACGCATGTCCCCTGCATTGGCAGGCGGAATCTTAAACACTGCACCACCAGAGAAGCCCCTAGGACATGGTTTCTTCATTGTTAGCATGACGAACACGAACTTGACCTCTGGTCCATTCCAGCTCTGCAGTTTTCTGAAAGATGTTACCAGCCATAGCTGCCTTGGTAATTTGAATAAGCTCAGGAGGTTATGGACTTCAGGTCGTGGAGACATGTGGAACAGTTTGGGCAAATATGAAGAGTACATTTAGTTCTCTTTTCTTGGACACATGAAGTAATAGATTCATTGGAATACAGCCTCTTTCTCCACCCACTTCCATCAATTGAGAGTGGATTTTTTTTTTCTCCTTCCAGTTCTCCACTGTGTTTATCAGCTTTAAAGAAAAATCTGAAGTCAGACAGTAATCAGAAGGGTAGGCACAGAGCTCAGCTGGTTAGAGGGGGGAAATTCCTCCATGAAATTTCAAATGAACTGGCCTGGGCTGTTTCCCAAGGAATTTTCTTGAACTTTGGTTTGTTGTTGTTGTTTTAAGTAAGATGTTTTGCTTGATTTGACACATTAAAAATAGTATGTAAAATTAAATTCAAAAAAGTTTCTGAATACTGATCTGAGCAAGCAGAGTAGCCTTCATTCGTTCTTTGCTTCTGGATAGTTCTTCTTTACCTCAAGTACCAAAGGCTCATGATGGACTTCATCAATAGTTTGCAGATGGACTCTTTGTTTCCTTAACTCCCAGAGAGTTTAGATTTAGCTCAACTGGTTGATGCCTTCTGAACTGTTGTCAGTTACAGTATTTCAGAAGGTAACTTTTGTAGTGGGAACATTAGTCTGAGGTGATTTGGGGTCCAGGAGCTGCTACCACCTAATTAGTATTGTAACCACAGGTGAATCATTTCACCTCTCTCTCCTTCAGTTTCCTTAACCATGTTGTGGGAGAATCAAAAGAAAGATCATTTGCAAAGTATAACATCATTTTTTGTTTGTTTGTTTGTTTGTTTTTTAAAAGCTCCCTGGGTGGTTGTAACGTGTGGTCAGAATTGAGATGCGTCGCTGTCCCATGTCGTACAAAGTGCTAGGAGATGGTGCTTTTATTCAGTATTATATTTTTGTTAAAGAGAGGAGACAGAGGCGAGGCGCTAACATATTTTTTATTTAGCATTTCTAAGCACGGGCCAGTATTCCAGTCTGTCCTGAGAGGACGGACGACTGTTTGTACTGTCTGCTTCCATTGCCTGCTGGGATTGGGAAAGTCCTGGGTCTGTGGAATTTTCCATGACTCTCAGCTCCGCACCGTTACTGTTCACTGCAGTCACAGCTCTTCAGTGTGTCTGCCTGTGCTGCCTTCCTCTTTCTGTTTTTCAGGTAGATGTTAAACCTCAACTACAAGTCTGGGTATTTTGTTTGTGTCGAATACTGTAGTTCTAAGGACAGATCAGAGAATCTCATCTGAATTAGCTTTTTGTTTATAAAGTGAGTCAGCTCAAGGTAGCTATCTTGCCCGATGTCCTCAGGTGTCACGTTTCCTGCCACAGAACCACCTTCTGTTGGGGTGGGCTGGGGAGGGCAGGTGCATTGTTCCTGTAGGTGAAGCTGCTGGCGCTGGTGGTGGTAGATTCTCCAGTAGTCTGATCATCGGTGATCAGAATCAGTTTTTTGTTCCTTTGATTGGAAGAGTTCGAAAAATTACCGCAAGTGGAAGAAAAGAGATGCAACCAGACAGTGGTTGTGTTTGGCTAGTTCCCCTCTTCTAGGGGGATTTAAAGTCCTAAAATTGTACAAGGAGACTCCTGTAGCAGGATCGCTCCTTTTCCTTAGAAAGCAATTCCCTGTATCCCATGCAGGATCAGATTATGACACTAAAATCCATCCTCCAAGATCAGTAGTAGGAGGAGTCTGGGCGTGTTATCCAGACCCCCTCCCCCCAAGTGAGAACAATTGTCATTTCTAATTTAAATTCCAGTTTACATAACAACTCACGTATTTTGAACAGGAATTAAAGGCACTGTGTATTCTACTTCATTCTGGGTTCCCCTGAAGCGGTACCTTCTTGGAAAGGCCTTCCTGACCAGCCCATCAAAGGAGTACGACCTCCATCATCCTCTGTTCCTTGAGCTCACTTTATTACCTTCCTCACATTATACTCCATAAGCTTTGCGAGGGCAGTAGCATTTCCTTTTCTCCTTTGTATTGATGGGGCCTGGAGCCTAGCAGGTGCTCATTAAATATTTGTTTAATAAAGTAAAACACGGAATGGTTTGAATGGCCAGACGTTTATTTGCCATCTTTCTGTTGAGTCGTACGCGTTCTTTATGTATTTTGGATGTTAGCCCCTTATCAGATATATGATTTGCAAATCTTTTACTGTCTTTCTTTTTGTTCTTTGCTTTGGTCTTAGTTCAGTGATTCTCAGACTTCATTGGGTATATGAATTCTTATATCAGATATAAAACCATTTATTCAGAACTTTGTGAGTTGTAGAAGAAAACTTTAAAGACAGTTTTGGCTATGTGTTCTGTTTCAGTTCCAACCCGGAGGAAAATATGTAACACCATCATACTTCCTCTGTAATCGGTCTGTGATACAGAGGAGTACCTTGTTACTTAGATCTGAAGCAAGCAGGAGGAGTTAGATGCCCATTGGGTTCAGCTCCACTGGGGCCCAATAGATATGTAACTCACTTAAGTGGTGATGGTGTTGGGAGACGGTGGGCTGAATTGAACCTTGGCTATACCAGTAAAAATGGTTTGTCATGTTGGTTGTGGGTCTTAGCATTTGGAGAATGGATAAAGGAAAGTAAATCGATTTTTCCTGAGCCCAGAAGTTGTGATGATATAAACTGAGATTAGGCAAAAACACTGTGAGGTGACGATATCATATGAATTCGAGGAAATCTTGAATACTTGGAAAGGGAATTAAGAAAATGAGAGAAAAGACAAAGCCTCACTGCTTTGTCAATAATGTATCAAAATGAAGGCAGAGTGTCTTCTGTGAAGGCTTTTCTTGTAAGAGATGCTCCCGTTAGCGCAATGTGTTTTATGAACTTTAAGTGTATTGAAGGTTTGGTCTGAATAGAATAGATTTAAGTTCTACTAAAGCACTTTTCTCATCCTAATTTAAAATGGTCCCATTCCAACATGATTTCACCACTTTTTGTTGTCCTTCCTCCCCCATTATTTTTTAGTTGGCTGATTGCAATTCTGGCCCAACTCAACCCTCTCTTTGGACCACAGTTGAAAAATGAAACCATCTGGTACCTCAAGCATCATTGGCCTTGAGGAAGAAGACCTGCTCGCCAGTGCTCAGTCATTGAGGTGACTATGCCCTTGACCTTTCACATCAGTGTGGTCAGTCGGTCAGCTAGAATTCGCCTGGACTTTTCCTCATTTTAACACTTGGCAAGGACAGACAGCTGAAAGCAAACACCATCTGAAGAGCAGAAATAGATTTGGAACTTAGGCCATTCACGTTACCAAAGGATTTATCCATGAGATTCTTTTAAATTGTATTCTTACCCAGCTATTTAAATAAATTACATTTGCATGTGGTCTTTCGGACACAGATCGGGAAGAAAACTATTTGTACTTAGTATTTCGAGATTCAGCAACTTTAAGTGGCTGACAAATTTTAGATGAAGGGCATCTCTGAATGCTTTGGATAGAGACAGATGATTTTTGAAAATTGGTCTTAAAATTGCAGGTTTCATTTGTTTCTGAGGATCAGAGAAGGAGTGGCATAGTGGAAAGATTTATTCACTGGCCAGGAGTCAGAAAACCTGTCATTTCATTTGTTCCTCAGTCTCCATTATTTAGGTTAGCACTAAATGCTTGCTTGGTTAGATTCCGGTTCAGCTTTTTTGGCAAGGGTGCTTAAGTGGTTCTGTGAACTTCCTCTTGCCTTATATCAGGAGACACAGTGTCTGGCTTTCCGGTCTTAGTGATGCCAAGGTGATCGATGAGTTCTGGTCCCTCCAGGTGTAAAGGTCTCTGTCAACCTTCATCCAGTGATTTTATCCATTGATGATCTTAGCCTGAATGAAGCATTGCAGTAGAAATTGCAAAAATCGTGATTTTTCTAGTTCTTTGTTTGATTTCGATAAAAACCAACTTTTCCTTCTCAACTAGGGTTATTTAGTAACCTTGAAATATAGATCATATAAGAAAAGCGAGATACATATTTAATGTTGTTCTTTTAATTTTCAGAGTAAGATGTTGGTGCCCAGGTTACTTCCGGGCTATCCAATGAGGTTTTATTTTCTTTCCTTTTCAATTTTGATCAGTTACACAGTTTATTATCCTTTTTATGTTCGGTTGTTCTTTCTTTGGTCCTATGGACACCTGTCTAGGCTGGCTTCTATGTCCTTTTGATATTAATCTTTGATAGTTTTCTTTCTGGCAACATCAAGGTGTCCCAGACCTCTCTAGTATGGTTCTTGACTTGGAATCAACTGTTCATTCAATAAATTTCCCACTGAAAGGATCCCTGGTTCACTAGACAGTCCTCAAGCCCAGTTGGTCCTGTCTTTCTTTCAGTGGAAGTGGTATTTAAAAACCATGATCTGATTGCTAGGTGCATTCATTTCTGCTGGGATGTTGTTGCTTCTAAGCCTTTATAGTGGACATAGCCAGGAAGTATGGATTTTTAAAAAGAAAAAAAAAAATCATGAGTTAAATTCACATTTAACATTACAGAATTTTTATTTGACTTCTTTGGTTTTATACTTGAATATCATTCACATATGCTGAAAATCTTGGTTTCTAAAGGCAGTAACTTAATTACTTAATTTGATTATCCTATAATATACATAAAATAGTTTCAAAATTACACCAATATAACTACTAACTATAAGGTTATCAAATGCAGTTTAGGATTTCTTTGCTGTTTTCTGAGGTCACTTGAAATAATTATTTCCTCTGGTGGTTATCAATTTGATATAGTTAGATTAAGATGATTTATTTTGTGTTCAATTTATAGTAATTTTTTATTTCTTATTTGTTACTTTTTTTTGGAATATGTAAAACATTTCCAGAGTCAAAATTATAAATAAGATATATTCATAGAAGTCTATATCCTTCCAGTGTTTCATTGTACAAAGATAGGCGCGTGTGTGTGTGTGTGTGTATGTGTGTGTATCCATCCTTCCCCAGAACACACAGCCGTTACAGAAGAGATATCCTATTACATATGCTATTCTGTACCTTGCTCTTTTCACTGAGCAATATATCCTAGGGATTGCTCCTGTTAGTGTATAGAGATCTTCCTTGACTCTTTTTATAGCCATTGATATCCTTTTGCATTATTTGCTGTCTTCTGTTATTATTGATAAAGTCACAATACCATCCTGTGCGTATGATATTTTGTATTTTTACCAGTGATCTTTGGATTAGAGTCCTTGAAAATAGAATCTCTGGGTTAAAGGTATAAATACTTTTTCTAGATATTACTACATTCCCTTCTGTAGGGATTGTACCATTTTTGCATTCCCACCAACAATGTATGAGAATTCCTGTTTCCTCACAGCCTGGATTTTTACCAGTCTGATAGATAGGCAACTTTTTTTTTTCCTTAGAGTTGTGTCTGCCCAAAGGGGTTTTGATTCCCTTTTATATAGATTTTTAAAAAATCTGATTCATATGCATATATATTTATTTGGTTTTGCCTTCACCCGCCCCCCCTTTTTTTCCCCCCATCAAGTTCTGTTTTCTGTCCTTCCTCTTAACTATAGTGAATGTTGGGTGGGGATATTGATTAGGATTGAAAGCTGAGAACCTCAGGCCTCAGAGTGGGATCTCGTTCTAGCATTACCTTTCACTTACCTTCTCTGAGCCTCATTTTCATCTCTCATCACATGTCAATTGGGCCCACAGTGAATAACAGTGTGTGTGGGGACCTGGCTTCATTTGCCCATTCTTTTCAGTTTCACGTGTCTGTAACCTGAATGATGAATTCCTAACGTTTGCACTCTGGTCCACAACACAAACCAGGACTGCTTGAAACTCTTAGGTTAAAGGTTGTTCCTTTAAAAGCAGAATGCCAGGAAATAGAGCACAGCCGGGCAGCCCTAGTTATGAGCCTCCTGTCACGTTGATTCCCTGTTGAGGTAGTGGTTGTGGTAGGACCATGCCTCTAGGCCTTTGGAGTTATCACATCAGGAGATCTAATCTCTGCCTAACATTGGAGCAAACAGAACTCTTAAGACAGGACCTCACTTCTCTTGGTGGTAAAATTCAAAGAATGAGCCAAAGTTCCCTTTAGAGCTTTGAACTTTTACACAGCTGTGGGATGATAAAGGAGTGCCAAAACCAAATTTAGGCCTGTCCTCACCTGGTAAGGAAAAGTGTTCGCTTCTGTATGTGATTCTTTTAAGAGGCCAGATTTGGAAAGTAGGAGGTGTAAGCCAGGCATGGTATTCAGCAGAGAAAAATGAGGAACAGTCATGGAAGCTTTCAAGTCATTCTATACAGATGAAATTGAATTGATCCCAAACAACGCAGTTAAATAGCTGGCCAGTCCTTTGCTACTTTAAACACTTTAATTGCTGTGACTTTCTTTCATAAGTTGATCGGCTGAGTTATAGCACATTACGCTTATTGACTGGAAATCTCACCCAGTACTGTGAAGAACAGTGCTCCCTCCATCTCTGCCCCTGCCAACCCTGGCTGCCTCTAGAGCCTCGATTCCTGAGATGCTTGCGGAACTGTCACATCAAGGTTGCTGTTTTCCCGATGTCCCCTTTTCCTACGGCTTTGGGGGTGTGAGGCTTATACAGAATCTCCTCGGAGTGGCTTGAGACCCGAGTTCTCTAAGTTAGTTGGTTAACCACGTCGTGGTAATATGTTTAGATAAGCGTATATGGTTTACCGCAGTTCTAAAAGGGCAGGCATTCTATTTTATTACAGAGTCTGGAGAGGAATAGAGTATTGGTAATTAGGCCTCTGCCCCGAGGGAGCTGTTTTTCTACACATTCCAAAAATATTTGACTGTCACGAGGTACATAGTACTGAGTGGGGATTTCAGAGGAGGCTGTGGACTCTGAAGGGGTTCGTGATCTGTTGAGAGGTTGGCATTAAGCCATACTTGTGAAAAGTTAAAACAGTGCGAGGTGTTTTATGGTTAAAAAGCCTGTCACGGTTTTCCCTGTCACTTGGAACCCGTGCGATCGCTTCTTTCTCCTCTTCCTCGAATCCAGTTGAGCCTGTCATGTCACTTGTGTCGACCTCTCTATTCTGTCCGTCTGTCAGGGACCCTAGTTTCTGACCCAGTCACAGCGGCTCTGAATTATTGCAGTAGCTCCTCATCACATCTACCTTCCTCTACACTCAGCATATCTGCAAACCACCACCCTGTTTATCTTCCTGATGTAGAACTTCCTGAAACACATCACTGCTTGCCCCAGAAACTTTGAGTAGTTCTCCAGGGGCTACGGCTCGGCTTGTTTTTAAACCCGAGGTCCCTGATTTTAATGGGCACACGCCTCTTGGAATGCTGTATGCAACGTGTTGTAAGCACAGCTTGTCAGGGTCACCAAAGGTCCCATGAACCACAAAAGATAAGAATGACTGGTCTGCAGATTCTGTTCTGTTTTCTAAGTTGGCCGTCAAGGCCTGCCCAGCCTGCCCTCAAACCACCTTTGCTGCCTCTCTTTTCACAACTTTCCTCTGTGACCTACTGGTTCCAGCCATACTGTTTTCCTGTGCTTGACCTAATTAGCTTTACCTAGCTTTTCCTGCCTCTCACTACCTACAACATTCATTAATTTAGAAGTCACGTTAGTAAAAACATTGTTCAGCGAACATTCTTCCGGATGCTTGTCTCCACTCACCCATTCTGTCTCTCTCTCTCTTTTTTTTTTAAATTAATTAATTTATTTATTTTTTTGGCTGTGTTGGGTCTTCCTTTTTTGCTGTGCATGGGCTTCCTTTTAGTTGCGGTGAGTGGGGGCTGCTCTTCGTTGTGGTGCACGGGCTTCTCATTGCCGTGGCTTCTCTTGTTGCGGAGCCCGGGCTCTAGGCACGTGGGCTTCAGTAGTTGTGGCACATGGTCTCAGTAGTTGTGGCTTACAGGCTCGAAAGCCCAGGCTCAATAGTTGTGGCGCACGGGCTTAGCTGCTCTGCGGCATGTGGGATCTTCCTGGAGCAGGGATCGAACCTGTGACCCCTGCATTGGCAGGCAGATTCTTAACCACTATGCCACCTAGGAAGCCCCTCACCCATTCTCTCTCTCTTTTTTTTTTATTTTATTTTATTTTATTTTTATTATTTTTTGGGGGGTACACCAAGTTCAATCATCTGTTTTTATACACATATCCCCGTACACCCATTCTCTCTTAATTCTTTCTGATGTTTTCTCTCTGGGTGTCCAGCTTGCAAATCCTTGCACTTCCTTTCCTGGCCACTTGGCTTCGCAGTGATCTCTTCTCTCCTAAATATATGTAGTTCTGCTATTTTTGCCATCTATTCAGTGCATTGCCTTGAATTGTGAAACACTCATGCCTTTAGTTTGCTTAAATACCTCTTGTAGTTAATCTCCTACAATAAATACATACCTTACCATGATAGTAGAGAAGGAGTTATTTTGCGAATTTATCTGAAATGAAAAAAAAAAATAAAAATGAGACCTTTGTTTAAAAGAATATATTCACTCATGCTTCCCTGGACAGACTTCTTGATTCTAGCCTTAATATTTTTATGTTGTCTTTCTCAGTTTTATCTGAAAGTAGCCTTGTGATTCCTTTATTTTACGAAATGAGAACCTGGACCCTTTGGTTGACTTCCCCACCTCCACCCCAGAATGGCTATTTCATATCAGAGAGATGATCAGAGTATGTGCTGCTTTAATTCACTCCAAAATCAAACCACAAGTCTATGCCACACAACATAATGCTCATTCACATTTCTCTTAAACGGGTGTCACTGAGTTTGAGGCAAAATTATTCCCTCTTTCAACGTGGTTTTTTCAAAAGTGAAGATCCGTTGTCCCCTTTTGTGACTGTTCATTTGTCCACATAGGCCTAAACAATGAGGAAGTCTGACCATATGCTCGTCATAGGAATGTAACATGCAAAACATCTGAATTCACGGCTTCAGGTACTGTCAAGCAAAATTAATTATCTACCTGGAACTCAAGTCTGTGCAGAGGGCTGTTCTGCTGGCCTGAGGAAGAGAAGAGAAATGATCATTAGATTAGAGGAAAGGTTTCATAAAGCCGTGGAAGAAACTAGCAGCTCTGGTCGTTGCCCCTACCTAGCCTGCTATGGTTATTTTCCTTAGTCCACGGTAGGTAAAAACAGTCCTCTAGTTACATCTTCAGTTGACTGTTTGCAGTGCGCTGCCCTAGTGCGTCCCCAGCAGTCTGGTGCTTTCCACCACCGAGGGTGGCCAGGCTGCCCAGCTTGCTCCAAGAAGATTTAGCAGCAGTCTCGTGTCTGCTTCTGGGCACCTTGGCCCCGGAGCCTTGGGAAACCTGTCATTTAATCACCCTGCTCTGTGGATTCTCCTGGGTGTGCCCCCTGGTTTGGAAAACCTCAAGGGCCCATCTGATCTCCCTATGGGCTTTTCAACCTTCAGTCTTGTCAGACCTGCCTGCCACAGCCTCGCCTCATCCAAATTTAACTAGCCCCGCACTCCACCTGCACCTGAATCTCAGCATTCTGGCAAATGGTGGGTCATAACCAGCTTGTTTTCTTACCTACTACCTCAAGGCTTATGTGGCGATTACCTCTTAAAGACACTATTTAATGTTTATTTTCTCTCTTTTTTTAATTTCAAAAGTAGCATATGTGGCTTTGTTTATGAAGACGTTATAAAATAAGCTTTACGTGAAGGAGTTCACGCAACCACTGTTAGCAATCTGATGTGTGAAGATACCTGTTTTAAATGTTTGCTAGCTCTGCAAAGGTGGTGTTGCAGCTTTAAGTTTCTAGAAAAAGAAATTCTGGTTTGTCACCTACACTTGGGGTGACAAAAACAGTCAGCAGTCTCAAGTGCCAAGGAGGCTGCTCTTTAGGAGTCTGATGTAGGGAAAAGCTTGCCTGCCTGTGGGAACCTGGCTTCCTTGCTGTAAGAGGGGAAGTGCCAATACAGATTCTTGAAGCCCAGGTGAACATGTCAGATCCCAGTGCGATCAATCTCATGCAGCTCCACTCTTCCTGTTTTCTATGACACAGTAAAACCAGGACTTGGGATCCTCAGTTTAGCATTGTCCTTGGTAACTGGACTTCCAGTCACAGCCGTGCAAAACCTGCCCGAACTTGCACGTTAACTGAGCCTACTTTCATTCAGGCGTTTCGGGAGCACCTATGTATTTAAAATTATCGGCCTGGTTGACTTTCTCAGTGTTACCCTTTCGTCCTCCTGAGGTTGGTGGAAAGGCCCAGTTACTGGAATGGTTTTGTTTTGCAGGTCACGAAGAGAACTCCTCTAGATGCAAAATCACCTCCATACCCAGACCACCTTCCTTGACTCGCCGCCCACTTTGGCCATCAGCTGCCTTAAACGTTCATACCACCTTTGAATATCTTATCCTACAGTGCAGTATTTTTTCCTGTTGCTTTTTTTATACTTTGATGAATAATGTGCCTATTGAATCTAAACTGTGCTGCCTCTATAAAATGTTTATGTACTCTTCCGAGATAGAAAGTGCTGTTCTTCTGAGAAATAACGTAACTCTCTCCTTGGAACCTGTGGATTTGAAGAATGGCTCCTGCCTGCTCACAACAGGAGAATTCAGTGAAGTACTTAAAAACTGTCACGTGGCAGTAAGACTCCCGTGGCGCAGTCAGTAGGAGGACACATTCAGAGGGAACATCTGTCCCACCAGAATTATACCAAAGTATCTTTTCAGGATAAATTTCTTATTTCTGCCCTCTTTTGGAATAAATTATTTTTCTTCTTTCTGTGGAAATCTGGTTTTGGTGTTTGTTAAGCTCATTTTTGTAAGCTTTTCGATCTCTGGATGATGCCTTTTGGAAAAAGGGTTTTGTAGTCCAGACTTAATTTGGCTGGATTAAGCTGGCTGTGTAGTTTGAGATACCTGAGGAGTCTGGTAAGTACTGTTCTGAATCATGCAGGAAACATCTGAGTGCTTGCTACAGCCTCTGGAGGAATCAAAGATGTGGAAATTGGGTCCCTGCAGGTTCAAGAGCTGGAATGCTTTTGGGGGAGATAAGGTTGGTATACACAGAACTATAATTCAAGGCCATGTTTGACCATTGTCCGTAAACACGTGGTCACGATGCTGAGCAGGTAGAGGGGCGGTACCAGCCCCAGAGACAAGCCGGAACCAGCAGTTCCTTGCACGACTGGAAACCTGTTTCGAAAATAGGACCGAAAAATCAAGTGGTTAAAAAGCGTGGGACGGCGACAATAATTCTGTGTTACGGTAGCAGGCGTCTCAATAATTCACTGACTTGGGGACTTTATTAGTTTTAAGAAATTAAAAATGAAAATGGATCTAAATTTTCACCAGCTCATGGCTCTTTGACAGCCTGCCAAGAATGGATTTCCTGTTTTGCCGTTTGTACTTTTATTCCTCCCAAACTATCTGAACTCATTGCTTTGCTATTCTCATGACCAAAGAGAGTTTCAAGTTGACGTGATTCTCCTGTTTTCTTTTCTTTCTTTTCTGTCTTTGCTTTCATTTTGAACTTGATGTATTTCCTGAGAGGCAACTCCATACTTTACACTTCCAGCAAACAGGCCTCTTTAGCTAATTTCATGGGATCCAAAAAACACCAAAGATTTGATGTCGGGGGACCATAGTTGATCCCTAATACGAACCCCATCATTTTGTAGGTGAGGAATCCCAGCTCAGACAGGGAGAGTTAGTTGCGCAGTTTAACGTTAGCTGGTCAGAGGCAGACGGAGGAGTAGCATCCGTGTTTTCTAGTTTCCACTCCAGAGCACTTCTCCCTTGCACCCTGCCTCTCTCAGAGTTCCACTGGCCAGGAGCCAGCTCTGGGGCTCGGGTGGGAGGGAAGAATTCTGTCTTTGTGGATCACCAAGCTGTCTCTCATCAGAGCAACTTACTGGATCCTTAATCATTATTTGTCATCTGAGAAAGCAATGCTGGTGGTTACTGTGGGTACATAAAAGGATGCCACAGTCTTCGAGCCCTGACCGCGGTTGGGGGAGTGTGACTTGAGTGCAGCTGTGTACCCAGATTCTTCAGGTCCTACTGCCCATCATCACTGGTGGTCAGTCTGAAACCTTTCCAGCTCCCACCCCGACTGCTTCCCAGCGGACCACCATGGGTTTGAAGCTGAGCCTCATGTTGTCCCTAGTGTGGTGCTTCCCTTGAGCGCTGCTTTTGCCTGTTCTGAGTTCAGCACGGCGTGAGCTGATAGAGAGCCTGCATGGCTTCTGCACAGCAGACCTCGGCTGTGGCGTGCTTGTAGCAGTGATGGAGGGCAGCTTTGTGGCGGGGTGGGGCTCTTCTCACTCATGATCATGGTTTGACACATTTCTGATTTAATGGCATAATGGAAAGCAGAGGTCACGACCCTGGCTGATCCAGGTCTCTGAGTTCTGCCTTATTCTGTCACTTTGTACAGATCCGTTTTTGTACTTCTCATTCGTTGTAAGACATTAGGGGGTAAATTGGATTACATTTGTGCTCGGGCTTCCTTGCCATTTGGTGGGATCCGATTCCTACAGACGGGTGCGGAAGATTTGTGTGTTGGCTGCACAAACAGCCGTGGGAGACACAGTGACGTGAGCACTGAAGGGCCTGGTGATGTGTCAGGGAGGTTTAGAAAATCCTGCTCAGTAAGCTTTCTAGGGAGGTAAAAGGCCTTAAATAAGGCAGCAGCTCAGGCCTGAACCTAGAGGTTTTCCAAACCCTACTAGCACTCAGTGCTAATAAGGCCTCAGCATAAAGCCTATGAAGAAGAAAGGTGCTCATTTCCTGACCAGATTGGGGATTCAAGACACCTACCCCCCCCCCCCCCAAAGACTAATGGCCAGGTACTGTGACTCTGTCACCCCCCAGCTGTATCACTGTTGTTGAAATGAAGGAATGATGAGATCCACTCAGATTTTGTGGGGGATGGGGGAAACTTACTAAGTTCCCTTTGCTGGGGAAGTCACTTAACCCTCAAGCCTATTTCCTCATTTATGAAATTCTTGAAACTATTAAATGCAGTTAATATGTAAGCTCAGATATATGTTTTCCCCTCACCTCCTCCCTGATAACTGAACCATTTTGTTACAGCGTGCCAGCATCTGAGATGGATGCCTGTGAATCCCATTTCCTTTGACAGTGCCCTTGCTCTAGTGCTTGCCAGGGCCCAGATTGGAAGGAGCACCAGCCAGCCCTTTAAAAAGATACTGGAAGTGTTTCTTTCCTCCCAAGTCTGTCCCATTGAATATGGTGTGGCCTGGGAGAAGCCCTAGCTTTGCAATTATTCCATCACTTGCTAGTTATGAGACTTTGGGGGAAATCATTTAATATCTGAGCCTCAGTTTTTTCATCTATAAAATGGGGATAATACCTGCCCTTTCTGCTACATGAGGTTGTCACCAAATGAGATGTTGGGTGGTAAAGATGATTTGTAAATTATAATAATACACAAAGGGTATTTTTCAAAGAAATGATGAAATCTGTAGGACCCACTGACAGTACTTTCCTGTGAAGATAGGCCCCAGAGGGGCAGCCAACTGATTTGTTTTTTGGGGTTTGGTTTTGTTTGTTTTTTAACATATGGTTTCCCTTTTGTTCAGTCATTTGTACTTGGGTTACAGAAAAGTAAAAGGCACACACCAGGCTCCAGGCCTGATCTTTACGCAGGGAGATGGATCTCTTAGAAACAATCATAGCATAAGTGTCTAGACCACATCCTTCCTGCCCTTCCAGGCTCTACCAGCTCGTATACCAGAACGGGAGTATTTCTGGCATGCTTTTGAAGATGCAGTCCAAGGATTATTGGTTTCTTTTAACATTGTTTTTGTTGTTTTCTTTAAACATATAGTGACATCTATACCGTTATCACTGACCCAACAATTTTTTTATTATATCTTCCTTTGGTGTTGCTTTAGAAGTAGCACCTTTTTGTTTATTTCTTCTGGCCAGTGTTGTTGTTTCGTTGTTTTGTTTGTTTTTTAGCAGTGCTAGGTGTCCTGCCATGTGGAGACAAATTGAGAATTGAGAAATTATTTTAAACTTTCTTGGACTCAGGGAAGACTTGGCCTTGGATTTCATCTTCCAAAAATTTGAAGTGAATTGCTCCTTTATTAACTATACGTAATCATATCTTCAAGTTTCTGTCCGGCATTTTAGAATGGTTTTGTCACCACATCCCCCTATGCAAGGGCTCTCTTCTGTTTGGAGAGCAAATGTAGTTCAAATGGAAATGGACTCTTAAACAAAAGTTATGTATTACTTTTCCCCCGTCCCTTTCTTTCACATTTTCTCTCAAGGACTGATTGTATGAAATTAAGTGTAGAAAGTCCATAATTTTCTAAGGAAAAAAGCACAATGTAAAATGCTGTTGTGAAGGATATTTATCGTAGGAGAACTGATGGAAACCAACCTGAATGCTCAGCAAAAGGAGCTGCTTACGTAAGCCCTGCTGCACCCAAATAAAAGAATATCCTGGTGCGTTTCATAATTTTTTTCCCCAAAATATATGCCTGGAAAACGAGAGGGAAAAGACAAACAGAACTATTAACATTGCCTCTGGATGGTAATTGCAAATGATTTTAATTTTCTTTTTCCTTTTCAGCGTTTTCTCCAATGATGCTGTGATACTTGAGTAAAAAGAAGAAACAATAAGTTTCTTTAATAACAAAAGATAGTAGGATATTATGTTAAGAGGGGAAAAAAAAAACCCCCACAGCATTTCAAACTTCCAAAAAAAAACCCCCACAGCATTTCAAATTTCCGTGCATAGAAAAAAACCTGATAGGAAATAGACCAAAATGTTGATTGTGATTATTTCTTTTACAACTTTATATACTTCCACATTTTCCACAAAGAGCATGTATTTTATAATCAGGGAAAAAAATGGTGTTTTACAGGGGAACATTGTCAGAGTAGTGTTAGTACTTCCTGCAAACATTATATAACACACTTTTTTTTTTTTTTAAGAGTAATTCAGTGGGCCAAGGGAAATGAAGTCAGCTAGATTTATTAAAATACTGAAGCTGTTCTGAATCAATGAAAATCCTCGAGTTCACACAGCAGTTCTGATGAACTGTTTGCACTGTGCAGGACGGAGTGCAGAGCATTCAGCGTATAAAACGCCAGCCTCCCTTTGTATAGGTGCTCACAGTGATGGCGTGGGGAAATGAAAAGGGAGCATTGATTTTGATTCTGCCCACATAGAAAAGTAGAAGCCTGGGGTATGAATGTTCTGGGGTCCCACACGGGTTAGAAAAAGCCCCACTGTTCTTCCACTCCCAACTGCTCCAAGCAAGTCTTTCATTCAGGCTGTGTCGCTTTTTCAGTTCAAACCCCCTCCTTGTGAAATGTTTTGGCCCTTTTTCGCCAACTCCCACTACTTCTCCCCAGTCCCACTTCCCAGGCCAACTCCAAAACCGGAGTATTCTAGCTGAGGATGCTCAGCGACGACTGCTACCCACGTGAGTGCAGCCAGGCTTCTATCTAAGTTGCTATCAGGATTTTGACATGGTTTGCATAGTTTCTTTCCACTGTCCAAAGTGTGGTACTGCTGTGGGCGCCACCCCAAAACGGAACAAGAGGAGCAGGTGTTTTGTAAAAGTGAGCTCTGTGTCTGGGGATGTGTGAGTTAAGAAGCTAAGTGTGACTTTGCAAGCCACATAAGGTTTTCGACAACATTCAACAGGTAATTTCAGCTCCTGTTCTTTGTCCTGATGTTACCTGCTCGAGACATGGAAAGCGGAAGAAACTCGGCCTGTGACCTCCTAGAGCTTAGAGTTTAGCAATGGACCGCAATGTAGGTGCAGTATCTTAGCAAGTACAGGTTGCTGGGTAGGAGCACTGGAAACACTCAGTGAGTGGTGGAGGAAGGCTTTTTAAAGGAAATGACTTTTAAGGGGAAACCCAAAGGATGAGTAAGAGAGCTAGGCAAATAGGAGTAAGGTGTTCTAGGCCGGCGAGTGATGAAGAGGAGAAGTGTCCTGGATTGAGGGAATTGAGGTGAAATGAAGTCAGAGAAGTAGCTGCACTGGGGCCATATTTATTAGCACATACTGATGGATGTCAGAGGTGGGGGGGGGGGAGCCAAGGATTACACCCAGTTTTCCTGCTGGGTGGACCGTGGAAACTTTCACTGAGATACGGAGCCGTGATGAGTTGGGTCATGGACAATGAGGGTTTGCAGGTGCCTGAGGTATCCGCGTGGAGGTACCTGGTGGGCACTTTTTACATGGGCCTGGAGGTTGAGAAGGAGAACCAGGCTGGAGGTGGGGATGCTGGGCACCAGCATAGGTATTACTGAAGCTGTGGGTGTGTATATGGGGGCCGAGAAGCAGCTGCTCTTAAGGCGTAGGCAGAGGAAGAGGAGTCTATAAAGGAGACCCACAGTAAACGCCATGGCTTAGACAACAGTCTGCATCACCTTCACCTCCAGCTTACCAAATATTTTCACATAACGTTATCCAGTGAAGTAAGTGGGACACATTATTCCTATTTCACAGTTGGAAAAATTGAGCTCAACAAAGGTTATATGACTTAGCCAACTCCACCCAGAGGTCTATCTTTACAGTACATCAAAGGCCTTCTCATTCCAAAGTTGTTTTTTTTCCCCTTCAGCGGGTATGGTTACAGGGCCTCCAAACTTCCCTTCCTCATTCACCCACACCCAAGCCCCTTCGCACCTCAGATCTGGGGACCCTTTTGCAACTGCTTTTTTGCCCCCCTGTTCCTTCACTGTTATCCGTCCTATTGCTAATGAGAAAAGCTAGCACTTATGTAGCAGTTGCGTAAGCAAGACATTGTTCTAAATGCTTCACATATGTTAACGCGTTTAATCCCCACAACATCCCTGTTAGGTAAATACTATGATTATCCCTATTTTACAGATGAAAAAATTAAGGCACAAGGCCACAAGCTGCTACACAGAGGTAATGGAATTTAAACCCAGAGGAGTCTAATCGCAGGGTCCCGGGCTGCCGCTGATCCTCCGTGGCATTTTGTCCCAGGGTACATTTCCTCACGTGACCCTCTTGGGGTCTTGCAGTCGTAGCTGCTTCACCGTGGTCGGTTTCTATGGTGCCTGTGGTAAAAGGAGCAGCCCACACCTACACCTGTGTGTCCGAGGGAGGGGGCATGCTGCCTGCTCTCCGCCGGCATTTCTGAAAAGCAGGGTCAGAAGTGAAATCTTCGGGCACGACGCTGAGTGTGCACAGAGAGTGCAGGTCTGGGCAAAGCATCGTCCTCTCTGTCACCTCTCTTTGCCTGGAACACCTCGCACCCTTCTCATCTCGCCGCGCTGACCCCAGAGTCAGGCCCTGGGGGTGTTCTCCTACCTCCTCGCTTCCCACATTGTGCCCCCTCTGGGTTCCCACAGCAGCTGTGGCTGGTTCCTGTCGTCACAACTGTATAATTTACAGGTCTTTCCCCCTAGGCTGCAAAAACTTTGCTGGGCAGGATCTCTGGCTCATTCAAGGGTTTGATCTCCACAACCTTGCACTAAGTAGTTGCTCAATAAGAGCTCTATGGGTGGTCAGCTTTCAAATGCACATTTTGTAAATTCCATTCTCGGATACTGAGTTCCCTTAAAGCAAAGGTGCAGCCATCTGACCTAGAGCTCTAAGGTTTGGGTGGGCCAGCTCCTTGGGTGTGGGCCCTGTGCAGTCAAGCAGGGCCCCACGCGGAGAAGGGTCCTGCACTTGGTTTAATGTTCTGCTTTCATTGTCATGAAATTCTTAACAATTTTTGAACAAGGGGTCCCTGCATTTTCATTTTGCACTCAGACCTGAAAATTATGCTGCTGTTGTGCAGGCTGGAGTGTGTCCCTCTGACCTCAGTGGGTCTTAATCAGAGTATTACACAAATATCTGCACATCCCCTGAAATCACCTGCAAAAGTAGGTGTGTGTATACTTGTGTGTGTTTTCCTGGGAAGCAAGTCTATGGCTTTCATCAGATCCCCAGGAAAGTTCAGAGCCATTGTTACTAATAATAACAATAGCTAACCTTCACTTGGGCTTGTTGTATACCAGACCCTAAGGAGTTTGCCTGTGTTGCCTTACACCTGACCAGAGTGTAATTGGGTTGGGGCAGGGCAAGAGCAGTGTTGTACATTTCCCCCCTTTCTAATTCTCTCTACTCTGTTCCCCAACCGGAGGAGAGAAGAAAACCACTGACCTGGCCCTCCCTTCTTTTATGGAGTTGGCAGGAGCCTAAACCTTTTATTACTTCCTTTGTTAGGAGGAAAGGAGAACTGCCCCTTACTCTGTCCTGATTCACCCTTCAGTTCCCTCTGCTACTCCCAAGTTCCCCAAAGGCGACTTCCTCTTTTGCCAGACTGGGAAGAGGTGATTGGGTAAGTGGGTGAGAACTGGTTATCAGGTCACCAGGAGGATTCCTGCAGCCAGAATCCTGCCTTAAGCCTGAGTGGTGGGTGCACCGCCCAGGTTGCAGGCAGCCAGTGCCCTTAGAGTCTGTACGGAAAGGTAGGCAGCCCTGCAGGAGCCTAGGTGGGCACTGAGTTATGGGGGTGGATTAACAAGGCTTCCTCCTGGTACTGCTCTCCTAACACAGGAGAGAGTCCACAGCTGGCATTCAGGTTTGCTAACGTGTTCTATGTCTCACTGTTACTGGAGTGTGAATGCAGGTACCTTGCACCCACTTATTTTGTGCATCTCACTCTTGGGCAGGACCTTGTGAAAACAGGCTGAAAACTCAAAACTGGTGGGCTCCATCCCTGGTTTTGCCGTGTTTCCAGAAAACCTTGGATACACAGGACCCCCTAACTTCACCCTCAATTCTCTGAACTTTTTATTATTACTTATTTCTTTCCTTTAGCAACCGCTCTGGACTATTTACTTCCCGTGTTTAGAAATCCAGCTTCACAGTTTTACACCAGATTGGGCCTTTTGGAATGTGCCTCTGTTTGTGGTTCAACAAACTATTATCTGGCTACAGGTCTTGGTTCCTGCTTCTTATCAATCTGTCCCTCCGCTTTCTGTTTTTATCATCCTACTTCTGGCCTCCCCAACAAGAAGGTTTTATTGTACCTGTCCTTTGGGAGTCTTTCCTACAACAAATATGAGATTGTTCTCACTCCCTAGCTTCCTGGTTCGCTATCAGTTAGAATGGCTGATGCCAACAATGTATGTTCAGCTCAGCGCTGACAAAAAACCAAAACCAAACCAAAAAACAAAACCCCCACAGGAACGATTAGATGTCCTAGAAGTTTTCAGTCTTAGCGAAATAGACAAAACAATTTTGACAGGAATGCTGCCTTGGAAGATAGTGGCATCCCCAAAACAGTCTGAGTTCTTGCTGCCTTCTCTCACCATGCCAGTCTTCCTTCTCTGCTGCTGCTTCTCTTCCAAGAAATTTCCGGTCCCATTCCTCCCTGGAAGGTGGAGGAGGGGGAGACCAACCCTGCTGAAACCCTGTTAGGAATCAGACCCTGCATTTTATCCTCAAAATCAACCTGTGAGGCAGGTGATGACAGAAATCAAGGGATAGACAGATTAGGAACTTGCCCAAATCAGTTAGCAAGAAAGTGGCCCTGAAACACTTAGGTATCGTGTTCTTAACCAGGTCAGGGCTTCCTCTCTTATAAACTCTATTGTATCGTCAGCTTCCCACATCAGTCTCCTTCACCAGGTTCTGAGTTCCTCCAGGGCAGGGACTGTGTCTTCCTGTACACATCAGGCACGGCACTCAACAACTGTCAGTTTCTTTACTACTTTCTCTTCCCTTATCCGTCACTAAGCAGGCTTGAATCTGCTGTCTAATGATGTGCCTTGCGTTCTCCATAATTCACAGATATATTAGTGTTTACGCCCCTTGATTTACTCAAGGAAATAATATCAACACATGTTACGAATAACGTAAAGCAATAAGTACATTAAGTGCTCAGTTGGGTGTTAAAAGGAAGGAGATTAATGAGGTCAGAAATAGATATGGTGGAAACAGACTTCATAAAAGATGTGGGATCTTGAGCCATGGAGGATGAACAGGATTTGGAGGTTGATCTGTGCCTTCCGACCGCAACCATCACCAGCTTCTATCCTGTGGCAGACATGGTTCTGGGTTTGGAGAATGAAGATTCAGGGGAAATAAGTAAATGATCGACCAGAGAAGTGCCTTTGGGGCAGTGCCTTTGGGGCTGAACTTTGGTGCTTCTCGGGAGAAGTAAGAAAACGAAGCTCAGAGCTGTCACATAAAGAACACTGCATCCTATTGAGAGGTTGAGGCAATGGGATGAACTGATCTTTCCTCTTTCCCCAAAGAATATTTCTTAAGAGGGATGAATGAGGGATCGTGCCAATTGCCAAGCATCAATTAGTATCCCTTTTAGAGTCACCCTCAGCAACGCTCCAGTTTTCTCAGGAAGAAAATTGGTTTACAAAAGTGTCAGAAGGACACAGCTTTTCCTGGAGATCTTCCAGTGTTGACTTCATTAATCTCACTTCTGAAGCTGTGAAATCTTAACCTATCACACAGGTCCAGAGGGGTCTGGAAAGAAAACACAGATGCAAAAAGATAACACTCATTTAGAAGATATGTACATGACCAGCAGGCAGGGCTCAGTCTGTGCTGTAATGAAAAATTATATACAGTGCAAACTTTAGGTCAAAAGGAAAGTTAGGACCTGTGGCAGTTATTCTCATTTTTTCAGGAGGACTCAAAGTTAGAAGGACCATAGAGAACATCCAGTTCTAGTCCAGTTCCTCCTGGTGAAGAAACTGGAAGCCAGAGAGCTCAAGCCCCTCACCCTGGGTCTCATAGTTGGTAGTAGAGCTCCAGTTGGGGTCTTGGTGCCAAGAACAGTTTCAAATACATCAAGGTTTAAAGTGGGTGAAATGTCTGCCTTTACAATGTCCCTGGAAGGGTATAGAAAGTGTGGGTAACTGTGGTTGGTTCTGAGAAGGAGAAATGAGTGGCCAGAGAACAGGGGTGGGAGAGAGATTTAATATTCACTGAATACTTTTGTACCTTTGAATTTTGTACAGTGTGTATATGTTATCTAATTAAAAAATAAAAATTATTTTTAAGAATTCAGTGGCGTCCCAAGTATTACTTTTTTACCGCATTGTCTCATATTTGGGTAAAACATATTTTTCTGACTCAGGCTATCCCAATATGTAAATGTTTCTGCAGTATCAAGGTTAAGCATGTTGGAAGTGGTCATGGCAGTTGGTTACTGCTTTGTGGCTAGAACAAGAAGAGCCTTCTGAAACTCAAAGCAATGCTATTCCAGCGTCCTAACTCCCTGCCAACTTTGACTGGCACAATCTGGCAGGATGAAACCCAGAAAAACACAAATCAATTAGGAGTCAGCGATTTCATTCACTTGAGAGCAGGATATAGTCATTAATAAACCTTGATGGAAAGGTCTCTGTTAGCCAAAAGTCTGTCCTTTCCAAGACAACAGAAGATGCAAAGGCGGGAATACAGCATAATTCACTAGTAAGTGCTTTCAATGGGCAGAGTCTCATGCTGAGAGAAGAATCTGGGTGCTCCTTGAGCCCAAGGAGCTGTTGCCCAGTAGAGGCAGTGAAAATACCTATGTTCAAAGGGCAGTAAAAGTGGAAAAGCTAACCATCTGCCGGAGTTTTTCCAAATACAGTATTAGGAGAGAGGATCATCTGTGAGGTCTGGAGATTTAATGCATGAATCTCATGAATGAGAGGAAGCTGGCTCAAACTTCGCAAGCTCGTTTTTCTACTGGGGTTTCATTTTTAAACTCCAGTTGATGTGGAAAATTAGAAGGTGGTATGTTAGACTTAAGAAAATAATTATAGTCCTGCTACTTCCTGTGCAGTAGGGAAAATACTCATTCCTTCATTGAGTACTGAGACCCTAAGGCATTTTGAAGGATACAGAGGTGAGATTTACTTTTACTCTTCTCTTTGGAATTTACATATGCTTACCTATTAATATTGTGTACAAAAGTATTATTTTAGTGGCTGTGAAACTGCTGAAGTCTAGAGTTATCCTTACTTGCCATTTAGTCTGCTGTGGATCTTCTAAATGATGTCCTTGAAACAATCTAATCATACTACCGTTCATTAAGTGCTCACTGTAAAGCACTATGGTAAGTGCCTTATATGACTTTTTTCACTCAATGCTCACATCAACGCCATGAGGTACTTACAGTGGAGCCTCACAAAGGTTAAATAATTTGTGTTGGTTCACACAGGGTAGAGCAAGGTTTCAAATCCACAATCAGTATTTAATGACTATGTGGCAGGCATGAAAAGTACAGGATAAACAATACAGGCTGGTCCTTGTCCTCTTGAAGCTTATGACCTATAAAAGTGTCTGATTCAAAAGTCCATGCTTTTGACATTGACATTAATTACTTCCCTATGTGTATGGAAAGAGGAGCCACCTTTCCAAAGGCAATCTAAGAGAAAACTGGCATGCTAAAGGAATCCGGCCAAGCATTTCTGTTCCCCAATCCTCCTTTCCCTATGCTTACTAAAATTAGATTTCTGTTCTGTGCTCAGGAGATGAATTCTGTGCCCTTAAGAAGTGTAAAGAGCAGTCTGGAAGCACAGGCTGTGATGACAGAACGGGGTTCTAGTCCCAGCTGGGTCATTTACAAGCTGCCTGACCTTGAGCAAGTAACTTAACCTCTCCGAGCCTTAATTTCCCCGTCTGAAAAATTGGTATATTACCACTGCGTGTTATTATTCATAGAATTAGGGCGCGCGCGCGCGCGCGCGCACGCACACACACACACACACACACACACACACACACACACACACACACACAGGTCCATGTGTTATGAAGCCTTGTTTGCCTAGGCGCTTCTAGTGGCATTCTGTTTATATGGTTATGTACAGATCGCTGTCTTAAAGGTGCACGAAATCTGGTTGATTCCAGCGTCTGGAGCAAACGTGCGCAATAGATACTGGTTGAAAGAATGAATGAACGACTGAAGGCAAGGTCAGTTGCTCAGTGAATTAAGAGGTACAGATGGGGAGGACATTCATAGAAAGTGGATGCAATCCCCCTCCTACGTTAATGCCCTGTGTTTTCGTATCTTCCTTCAAGTTTCAGTGAACTTAAACTGTAAAATGGGCATACGGGCACTTCAGGCCTCACTGCGGAGTTCGAAGATTAGCTAGAATGCAGGGCGTGAAAACATTTGTAAACGAACATCCTCGAGGAAAGTGAACGTAGCTAGGTATCAGAGACGGCCCACGCCCACGTCGCAGCTGCAGGCGCCGAGCCCCCGCTCCGCCCCCTCTTCCTGGTTTTTCCCGGCAACCCGCCCCTCCCGCGTCATGTGATAGGGGTGCTCTGCCGGGCCGAGCTCCTGATTGGCCGGGCTGCAGAACGGCTTGCGATTGGCCCGAGGCCGGCGGGCCCCCGCCTCCCTCCTCCTCCTTGCCGCGGCCCACGTGAGGGGGGCGAGTCACGCGATTTCCGGGAACCCGTCAGGAAGGACATAAACAAAACAAACCCGAGGCAGCATGGAGAGGGGCCGCGGCCCCTGCAGCGGAACCGGACCCAGCCCCTGAGCCGCCCCCACACCCACAGGTGAGCTCCGCTGTCCGCCGCCCGGAGCCCGCAGGGGCCTGGGCTAGGGGACGAGCCGGGCGGGGGGCGGAGGAGGGCCGCTGGCCTAGGAGGCGGCAGCACCGGGGCTCTGGGCCGGGCCGGCGCGGGGCGGGGGCCGGGACCAGGGCCGAGTCTGGGGGCGCGCGGGCCGCAGGCTGCCGCCTGCCGGTCGCGGGGACTTGGGCTCCCCTCCCCCACCCCGGCCCGGGACGGTTATATAAAAGCGCGGGGCGGTGGTGGAGGGACCTACGGGCGGGCGGCAGGCTAGGCCAGGGGTGGGCAGTGCCGGGCGTCCGCCCTGCCAGGCCGCCCGGCCCTTCACCGCTGCTTCGGAGCCAGGGGCCGTGGCTGCCGGCAACCGGCCTGTCAGAGAAGCGAGCGGGTGGGAGGGGCCGCGGAAGGGAGGGGAGGCGAGGCTGGCGGGGGAGGAGGAGAGAGAGGGGCGTGTGAGGAAGGGCCGGGGCCACGAAGGTTGGAACCAGGCTGGCAGGAGACGAGGAGGCGCGGGCTGGGGGTGGGGGGGGTCCAGGCAGGGTTGTCTCGGGGATAGCCGCTCCCCCTTCCCGTCCCCGCCCCAGCGACTGGCGAGAGGGGCCTCCCTCCCGGGATTTGTTTATATGTCTTCTCAAAGCAGCTTGAAGAGGCTTGGAGGCGGAGCTTTCGGCGCTGAGTGGCAGGCCTTGCTATCCAGTGGAGTAGGCGGACGGAGGCTGCCGCGCCAATGGGTGTGGGGGAGGCGGTGCCGCAGGGGCCCCCAATTGGTTAGGCTGCGCCGGGGGTGGGCCGGGTGGGGCGGCCATGTTAGATGGGAGGGGACCCGTGGTGGTGGGTCACTGGGAGGGGAGGAGACAGGGCAAAGGGCGAGGGAGCCGGGCCGGGGGCGTTTCGGGTGTCCGAAGGCGGGTCAGATCGGACGAGGAAGTAGCTCAGGGGAGCCTGACCCCGACCCACCGCTCTCCCCACTCGAGCAGAGGAGGCAGGGAAGTACCGAGGGCAGTCTAGCCGCCCCTTGGGGGTGGTTCCTGGGACTAGATGGAGCTCAGTCTCTGGATTCTCCCTCTTTCTCGGCCTTATGTTTCCTGACAGAGCCGGCAGCCAAACCCTGTAATTGCCCTCCTTTAACCCAAGAAGGCAAACCTTTTTGCTGTTTCTGAGCGAGCTTGAGCCCTAAGACTACTTTAAGAAGGTACTTGGATAACTAGCGGTCTAAATTTCTGCACCAGGCCTTAGAGAGAAGCAGTCAGTGAGGAGGAAGTTCTGTTTTCTGGATTTTGCAGAGGAAACCAGGACTAGAAAAGCCGAGAAAGTTAAGGGCTGGGCGGGGTCTCCATTTTTTCATCAGGATACCTTCTAAAGATCAGGCCCTCGTGTTTGCCCTAGTCTTATTAGTAATTTGCCCCTCTTGCTTACATAAATTTGTAGCTCACTTAAATTAGCTTCATGAGAAAACTGAGCCTTGCGAAAATTACTTAGGTTTGAAGGTTCTTTAGGACTCTGTCTTGCGAATACCCTGCAGGTGAGAAACAGGATCAAGATCTGACTTATTTCTTTTAAAAAAGCAGAAGACTAATGTGTAAATCTTGTGATTTGTGGTAAACTGGTCGTCCCTTGGTTGTACTTTTAAATATTTTTTCCCCATTTTCTTGTAATCCAAAATAGCTAGGAGACACACCAAAGATGAAAGAGGAAATGGTATGAGTAATTAAAAGATCACTTATTTTACTTTATTTCATGATTATTTTGGCATCTGGTCGGCTGTGTTAGATGCTTAATTTAGTTTTATGTTAAGGTCACCTTACAATCTGTGACTGCCTTGGTATTGTCAAGGCTACCAGGCTGTTGATGCATCTTTGGTTAAGCACGTATAGTTAGGAACATGCGTCAGGTATATCGTGCAGGGGCTATTCAAGAGCTGACTGTGTTATTTAGGAATTTGCGTTATCTCATATCTTGTTAAATGGAGAAAAATAATAATTGGTAAATAAATGATTTATCGATTTCTGTATTAATTTGATGTGACTGACAGTTCTGTTAAGAATGATATATAAAAACATAATCCCTGATTATTTGATAGACTTCAGCGCTTAAATATAATTTGTATGACAAATAAAAATATTAGCTTATTTTTTCTTTTATTCTAAGAATGGCAAATAGAGCCAACAGGACTTATTTGGATGTAATTCTTTTATATGATTGATAAAGCATCTTTGGAATTTTTAGACTAGTATTGCATAGAAGAGGCTAAATATATCCAGAAGAAGAGATTTTGGATCCTCCACTTACTGTCGGAGAAAACAAACTTTTACAAAAACTATGTCTTACCTGGTTTACTAGTTTAACATGCGTGGGTTCTTGGATGCCAGTGAAAGGAATAAAGGAATAATTAGTATGGCTCCTGGTGGTAGTTAACTAAAGACAAGTGACAATGAAAGTACAGTGAGTTTGCATGTTGATTGTATTAATGTAGCACAATTTTAAAAGATTAAGAGAACTAAATTCACTGTTTGCTTTTAAAGTTTAGTTTTTAGTCAAGATTGACAACTATATGGCTTTCAGTGATTCAGCAGAGGTTTTTTTCCATGTGGATTTGTACTTGGATGTTTTGGGGACGAATCCTTGTTCACGGTATTCAGTAGTTCGTCTTTCAGGGTAAACTCTTAGACTGGACATAAATTTGTTAGATCATTGGCGCTAATAATTCTGAGAAGCGGTAACCTGTACAGACTTTCTGTACAGGGTCAAGTAGTAAATATTTAGGCCTTGTGGGCCATGTAGTGTCTGTCACAACTACTCACGTCTACAAATTGTAGCATGAAAACAGCCATAGACGGTATTTGGGGCTATAATCCAATACAACTTTATTTACAAGAGCAGGCTGTATTTGAAGGCCGTAGTTTATTGGTCAACCCATGTTCCAAGACATCAGCTTCTGGGTTTTTGTTTCTTTTTTTAATTTATTTTATTGGCTGTGTTGGGTCTTTTTTGCTGTGCGCGGGCTTTCTTTAATTGCGGTGAGCGGGGGCTACTCTTTGTTGTGGTGTGCGGGCTCCTCATTGCCGTGGCTTCGGAGCACGGGCTCTAGGCGTGTGGGTTTCAGTAGTTGCAGCACATGGGCTCAATAGTTGTGGCTCACGGGCTCTAAAGCACAGGCTCAGTAGTTGTGGCACACGGGCTTAGTTGCTCCACGGTATGTGGGATCTTCCTGGAGCAGGGATCGAACCTGTGACTCCTACATTGGCAGGCAGATTCTTAACCACTGCGCCACCTAGGAAGCCCAGTCTCTGGGTTTTAAGTACTTAGATGTTCAGTTATTGTAGCATATATAAAATGAACTTTGGGTAATATTTGGCACTTGCAGAACATTCATATCTCCTGCCTTGAAGAATTTTTAGAGTAAGAGCACGTGGCAATATTGTATTCTAAATTTTTATTTTGTTTGCAAATAGATGTTTTCCTGAAAAACCGTTTAAAGCAAATGTTGGACTGTTAAGTCCTTGTTTATTTTAGAGATGCATTCTGACTGAAAAAACTTTGGCTTTAAGATGTATCGAAGAACCTTAGTATATTCAAGGGTATGGTCCCTATTGAGGTTTAAAAGTTCATTTAATATATCATTTCTGATATATTAAAGCTGTATACAAAACTGTATACAGCTGTTTGAAGAGAAGTTGGTCAAGTGAATAGATATCACACTGAGCTCTTATATATGTCATACAGTTAATTTGAAAGCCATACTGATTGTGTTGTTGCCTGAAATGTTTCTAGAATTACCTAAATAGGATAAGGTGCTTTTTCAAACAAGATCCCCAAAATATAGGTTGCCGCCCCTCCCTTTCCTTGGAAAATGTCAGGTGGTGCTAAGCGCCCACTGAAGTGGAGATGCCATAACTAAAAATATTACACAGGCAAATAACTTTTTTTCATGTGTAGCTTTTTGTTTTGTTTTTATGTACTATTTCACCAGTTTTGTTGAATTGAACTGGATTTCAGGTGTGAGCTTGCGAGTTTCGGAAAGAGACTATATCAACCTCTTAAAGCGGAAAAGCATGCGGCCTTCAGTCTTGTTTCTAGTTCTGGTTAATCTGTTTGCCTGGGTCACCATGAATGATTCAGTTTATTTGTTAATGGTAGGGATTAATGATGTGTTTTATCTCACAGAGGGATGTTGGGAAATTGTTGGTTATTGTATTCTCAAACTCTTGCACTTTGAATATGCTAATACTTCGTGCTGCTTGAAACCACCTTGAAAACCTGGATTCGATTTTCTTTCTCTTAGTGATTGCCTCTCAGTTTCTCTTTATCAGGACTTCCCCTACTCTACAGTATTTCTCTACCCACTGAACAGCGAGCAACTTGAGGTTGGAGTGTACCTCTTATTTCTATATCCCCTGTGCCTCACACCTTTTACTGCTTCTGAACTACTTAAATAAATGAGTGGATTGCTAAAAACTGCTTATCTGGAAGGCAGTGAAGTCAGTCTACTATTAGTAGAGATGTTGGGCTTTTCTTAGTTGAAAGGGAGTAATTAATCATCATCTGCTCATACAAAAAGTCTTCATGTTAAAATTGACCCTTTCTTGTAAGAAAGGTTATAGAGAAGCTATTTAGATGATGTCTAAAAACCCCTTGAATTCTTTTGCCAGTTTTTTTAGGTACATTCCGTTAGAGTCGTTGAATATTCCTTCCAGGCACACACACACAAGCCCAAAAAACAACAACAAAAAAAAGCTTGTGCTTTGTCCTTGGATTTGTCATTAGCTCTTGGCACACTTGGTCTTTGGGTGTTTGGCAAGTGTGAGTGAAACCTCTTATTTCTTAGCTGTTGGGGAGAGTTATTCACCTATATAGCAGGGTCCCTTTGGGAGAGAAGCACTGTAAAATCATTCTGGCTAATAAGTCTGATTCACCCTGACGGGGAGGGCTAGACGTGGAGAGAGTTTGATGCAGGAGACTGTGATGGTACTTTGTGACTGCAATACCATCCGGTTCCATTTGCCTGCCAAGCCTTGTATGCCTTTTCACCAGTTCGTGACATTTCTTCAAAAATCTTTATTGGAGCTCTCCTCCCCCAACAGCTTTCTAAACTACTCATCTTCCCACTAATTCCCAGCAACTCTGATCGTCTTGTCATTCTGTCCTTTTAACACCAAAACCATTTTGACATCTTTTGTTACAAAGTCATGTTTTCACTTATTTATCTTTGGGTATTGTTGACGTTGACAAGTTTCCCAGGAAAGCGTCATGAGCTTGCCTGTTTTTTGTCCTCCTTCAGTTTTCTTCAAATTCTTTATTGAGCACTTATTTTCTTCCAGATAATGCTTTGTCTTGGTGAATTTAAGCTGCCCCTTTTGTTTTGTAGAGGAAGTTCCTTCTTTGACTGCTACACACCATTCCTGGTACAGTTTGCCTTTTTCTCTATGATATGTTTGCCATTCACTGAGAAATTTAAAGCATTATGAAAACAAAACTTAAAACGTCCTTGATGGTATAGGGAGAAACTAGGGTTTGGGTGGATGTACTCTTGTTTGAAAGATTCAGTGTACCCTTTTTTTTTTCCCTGACCTCACTGTATGGTTTGCAGGATCTTAGTTGCCCAACCAAGGATTGAACCCGGCTCTCAGCAGTGAAAGCACCGAGTCCTAACCACGCGACCACCAGGGAATTCCCTCACTGTACCCTTTAAACGGCAAGGCTTCAAGCATCCTACGTGTGTTGTAGAAGATGAGGTGGACTTTATATTTTTTGAACAGCGTTTTAGTAAGGGTTTTCATCCTTACTACTGAATCCTCTGCTGGAGTTGCCCATAGACTAATAGAGGAGACAGACATTGCAGTTCATCGTTATAGTATTTAGAACAACATGTCCTGAAAATATGGAAGATGGACTACTCACTCTGCCTGGGAAAGTTGGAGAAACTTTCCAGAAAAAGGTAGCGTTTGAACTGGGTTTTGAAAACTAGTGAAGAAAGTCAGGGAAGTCTAAAAGGTGTACAAGATGTGTAGGGTGGGTTTGGGTATGAAAAGGCTTCAACTAAGGCAGAGGCGGAGATGGAAGAGGAAGGGACTACTTAGGGAGTTCTAGGAGGAAAGAACTTTTTTGTTTTCCCGTGTCCTCTAGTTCTCCTGGGCCTGCTTTGCACTGTCAGGTCTCTGTTCTCTTTTCTCTGTAGCTTTGACTTTGACTGGCTAGTCTCTTTCCCTCTAGTTTTTAGTTTTTCTTTTAGCCCCTCATCAAGGTCTGACACCCCTCCCTTCTTCTGTCTTCTCATCTGTGGGCACTAGGTACCTTTGATTCTGACTGGTGTGTCCATTACCTTTACTTCATCACCTTGCCGCCATACCTTCCTTTACTCCCTTTAGGTTTCTTTTCCTTTTTTTGAGTCTTACTTTTCCTTTTCATTTTGCTTTATTTAAAAAGAAAACAATTCTTTCACGCTGTTTATTTTGCGTATGAACAGCAATATATGTCTGAGTTAACTCCCTCTTGGGAAATCTTGTGAGATCAACTTGTCTTTGATGCTTATCCAGGTACTAATTATCCATCTCTATGAATTTCTTTTTTTTAAAATTAATTAATTAATTAATTTTATTGGCTGTGTTGGGTCTTTTTTGCTGTGTGTGGGCTTTCTTTAGTTGCGGTGAGTGGGGCTGTTCTTCCTTGTGGTGCGTGGGCTTCTCATTACCGTGGCTTCTCTTGTTGCGGAACACAGGCTCTAGACGCGTGGGCTTCAGTAGTTGCAGCACATGGGCTCAATAGTTGTGGCTCACGGGCTCTAGAGCGCAGGCTCAATAGTTGTTGCGCGCAGCCTTAGTTGCTCCGCGGCATATGGAATCTTATTGGAGCAGGGATCAAACACATGTCTCCTGCATTGGCAGGCGGATTCTTAACCACTGCGCCACCTAGGAAGCCCTGAATTTACTTTTTTGAAGCATTTTTCTTTGTATTCAGAGATGTCACTTCTCATAGGTTATGGTGCAGAATATTACTAGTTATGTTTTTTATTTTTTACTTCTTATGTGCCTTAAACTTGTACTGTGACAAGACCCAATTCAAATCTCACCTGTTCCTCAAAGTTTCCCAAACTTTCCCAGGTAGAGATGGTAGTAATCTTCTCTCTAGTTTTGTAGTATTTCCTGAACACCTCTTTTTAGAACTAGTTTTATTGGGGCATAATTTACATAAGTCACCCAGTTTAGTTTTGAGAAATGTGTGCAGTTATTTAACCTCCTCTACAGTCATGATATGGAACATTTCCATCACCACAAAAAGTTCCCTCAGGCCCCCCTTCACCCCGGCCCCAATTACTGATTTACTTTCTGTCACTATAGTTTTTTTCTTTTCTGGAATGTCGTATAAATGCAGTCATGGAATGTGCCGACCGCTTTTACCTAACATGATGCTTTTGAGATTTGTTCTTGTTTCGAGTATCAGTTGGGTAACTTGCTATTATATGGATGTACCATGATTTGTCTCTCTGTTTACCAGTTGATGGGTTGCTTCCAGATTTTAGGTTCTTGTGAATAAAGCTGCTATAGACATTCATGTATGTTCTTTCAAATACCTGTTTTAACATTACCAAAATTTGGAGGTCCAGTTGCAAAATGGTGAAGAGTAAAAGTCCTGGAGTTAGCTGTATTCACAAGCAAGCAAGCTTTTTGCTAGTTCTCTGGTTTTGAGAATCTTTAAGATTCCCCACCTGTAAAATGGGACTGGGTGGAGATTGGAGCAAGCTGGAGAGCACAGGCCAGTTTCAAGCGATAACTCTCACTCCAGTTCAAGTGCTCTTCCTGGGAGTATGTACCCAATGTTGTCAGGTCTGATTTTTTTCCCCCTAAGAGAGTGGCATTTGATAACAGGATACAGAAATTTTATATGCAATTTCCAACTTAAGTGCTGGCAGTTAAAATTTAAGTTTTTAAAAACACTAATGTGTGGGCTAAACAAAACTCATATGTAGGCATTGGTTTGTGGCTGCAGTCTAGTTTGAGACCTTTGCTTTAAATCTTCGGTATTTTGGGAATTCCCTGGCGATCCAGTGGGTAGGATTCTGCACTTTCATTGCTGGGGCCGAGGTTCAGTCCCTGGTCGGGGAACTAAGCTCCTGCAAGTCCCGCACAACAGCCAAAAAAACAAAACCGTCAGTTTTTTGACTCTTGTTTTAAAATGTACATACTCTTGGTAGAGTAAACTTATTAGGACTTTGTTACCTTTGTTTTATAGCTTAGAATAATAACTTGCTAGTTTTCTAAATCCCACGTTAAAAACTAATGGATTACTGTAAATAAAGTTTATTCTTTTTTCTGATTGGAGGTATGTAAGAATTATGACCGTCTAATGGAAGGGTGGGACCAGGTTCTTGTTACTTTTTCTATTTCTCTTCTGATGGCTGCTAATTCTATTCAAAGCTATGTTTTCCCAGCAGTTGGGATAGTCTGCCTCCTTTGTTTGATTTATTCTGAACCCTGTTGAGACAAGTATAGTATAGATTAAACTGTGTGTGTGTGTGTGTGTGTGTGTGTGTGTGTGTGTGTTCTTTAGAAACTGTGTAAGGTAATATGAGTACAAAGATAACTTTTGTATAAATCCATTCCCTTGAGTTGCTCAGCCTCTTTGGTGAACCTAGTATAAATAACCATAAAAAAAGGAGATAAATTGTATGTAATTTTTTGAACAATAAGAGCAATAATCTCTCTGAAGAAGCCCTTTCCCCTTGTAATTTATCTGCCAGTTCTTTACTGTATAGAGATGACTAGTTTGCAACTTTATGAATTACTTTGTGAATCCAGAGATTCTTCTGCTGATTAAACCAGCATGTTGAACATGTCACCCGCATAAAGCTGGAGCCAGGGTGTTACATGACCTGTGTTGCCTGCATAGCCTTCATTCACCCTAGTTCCAGGCATTTGGGGTTTTGTGATAATTAAGTGTGGAATTCAGACAGTCTGGGGTCTGAGTTGAGTTTAGGCTTGTACATTCAATAGCAGCCACATCCCAGGAACATCTTAATACTAAGGAAGGAATCAGAAAACAAAAAATAGCCACCATTTATTGTCTGTTTTGTGCCAGGGTGAGATTCATTACATGTTATGAATCACAGTATCCCTGCAAAGTAAGAGGGGGAATTCTTGTATTTACAAATAAAAGAAGGCAAGTGAGAATCTGGAATGAAATTCCAAATATTCAATTTTAAAGCAGAACCTTTTATCTTGAATCTAGAGTTTGTTTCTCATAGAGCAAGTCTTTAGGAGTATTGGAGCCAAAGAGGCAGCCAGCCTTTCTCAGTTTTGAAAGAAATGACTACAAAACTGTATTCACAACCTCTTTGTAGCCCTGCGCCACAGCCTCTGCACCTCTATAGTCCTGAGCCAGTGGTCTATATAGCTCATTTCACACTAGGAAGGAAGTTGAAGGGAGTTTCAAAATTGTCTCTCGTATACATTCATGCTACTTTTGAAAAGCATCAGCTCTGAGAAAGGAGGGAGGAGAAAATAAATTTTGAGGAAGGGTCCAGATCCCTGATGACAAGCGTGCAGAAGTTGTTAGGGTATGTCCTGAGTGGCGTATGATGGGTGTTTCCCTGGAATCTTGCTGGTTGGCTCAAGTGTGTTCTCACCTGCACCGCAGTCTGTTTTTATGCTGCTGTCTTTAATTGTACTGTTCCCTTTTTACATTTTGTAGGTTTTTGCCGAACAGCTTATAAAACAAAATCATTCTTTAAAACTCCAATGTTTAACCTGGATAAAATATTTTGTGTTAGTTAAAAATGTGTGTGTGAGAGAGAGAGCTAAAGAGAGAATAGTGCAACATGTATCAGTCCAGGGACTTCCCTGGTGGTCCAGTTGTTGAGACTCCACACTCCCAATGCAGGGGACAGGTGTTCGATCTCTGGTGGGGGAATGAGGTCCTGCATGCTGTGTGGTGTGGCCAAATAAAATAAAATTTAAAAAAAAAAAAAAAGAATGTTTATTAGTCCAGTGTCTGGATTCAGTTGGTTTAAATAAGTTTTAATCCTACTCTTTCCTCTACCCTCTCCTCCCTAGACAAAAATTGTTTCAGGTCTTTAACATTGACTGAAATTTGAACAGTATTCTTCCTGGAAATTTAAAAGAAAATTCAGGAGTACAGTTTTAAATATTTTTAGTATGTGATGCTACAGTGGTTCAAGACTCAAATTAACAATCTTGTACAAGATAATTCGGAGCACATAAAAATTCTCAATAAATATATATTGAATGACTGACTTCTTTGTAATGTCCTCTTTCTATATGAAGAACATCACACCTCTGACTCGTTACCCAGCATGACCTGTGGTCTTAGGAGATTTCTTATTCGTTGTCAGTCAACTCTTGTCTGGATGCCTGTGCTGGGCAAAGCATTGCTTTTGGCAGTGTAGTGAAGTAGACGTGAGGTGTAACGGTCATTCTCAAAGATTTTACAATCTCTGGTAGACGAGGCATGGGGTTGGGGAGGAGAAAGAGGAAAAACATGAGCAAAGGCATGAAAAGCCAGAGTCTCACTGCTGGAGATCCCTAGTGGAGTAAAGCGGAATTGTAAATACTTCAAGGATTTGGGGGAAATTGTAAGATCAAACTAATATTAATGTTGTATTTATCAAAGAGTAGTGGAAGATGGGGTTGGAAAGATAGTTTCTTTGTGTCTGAGTATTTTGAACGTTATCCACTGGGAGTTGCTGAAAACTTATGAGCACAATGCTAGTACGATGTGGTAGTTTAGGGTGAATAATTTTATAATGGGGCATAAGAACTGGAGAGAGGGAGAGGGTGGAAGCAAGAAGAACTGTAGGTAAATATTGGGATGGTAAATAAAAAATGATGAGGTCCAAGCAAGGGTTGAGAAAGTGGGAAAGGCAAAGTCAGACAGGTACATGCATACTCTGTACAAGGTAAGTTGTCAGTGTATTTTTGAAAAAGAGACTGGCATGATTTAATAACAGAGCAAGTGGGGAGGAGGAAGAAAAGAGTTGAGGCTGAGATCAGTGGTACTCGCCTGGATGTCTGAGAGTGATGGTACTGTTGACAGAATAGGAACTTTTGGGTGGGGAGGTGGCATGTGGTGTCTGAGGTCATGGGATGTGAGTGATCCAGGGAAGTACCTGGATCTTGGATGGTAGGGATGGTGTACTGGTGTGTTTAGCATGAAGATGAAGATTGGGACTTCTTTAGCGATGGCCTTTGACACTGAGAGTAGAGATGGTCTCTGTGATGATAGGTTTGCACAGAAGCATCCATTTAATGAATGACCTTGGACAGCTCTCATCCTTGCTGAACTTTTTAAATTAATGCAAAACCGGTTGGACAGAGGGTGGGGAGGTGCTAATAATGCTAATACTAACCCTGATTAGGTCACCAAGTTTTATGAAATGACAAGGTATAGCACTGTGCTCTGTAATCTGTAAACTCTTACATCAGGTATAAACTGTGAATATGTGTTGCCAGGAGTAATCAAGGGTGGCTGGGGTTAGAAATGCATTCTTTGGTTCTGTCTAAAACTGTCCCAAGCTCTTATTCTTGTGCTCTGAACAACTTAATTGGCAGGTATCAAGGCTGCAGAAAGACCCTAGTATCTTATAGTCCGTAGTTTTCAGAAATAAAAACTTGCCCATTCACCTCATACTGATGTAGAAACCTGCTTTAATAGTCTTTCTTATTGGTTCCCTAAGTGGTTTAAATAAGCTCTCTTGTGTTGTCTCTGTAGCACAAAGGTTAACATTGGGCCAAAGCCTTTGGGAAAGAAATGAATAAAATTCTCTGAGAGGGTTTGTGTCTTTCTCTATCCAAGACAGCATTCCAAGGAGAGATCACTTTTGAGAGTTAGTTTATTTTCTTAGCTCCTCAGGATTCTCAGGAAATTTTGGTCTTAATTATTTAATTAAAATATGTGGCCAACCTAATTTACCCTCTTATTTTTTAAACTCTGAGTGTGAGCATAAAAGGAGACTGTTGGGTTGATCCAGAGATAAAGAGTTCACAAAGCATTATGGCAGAAGGATCACATCCCAGTTGGATTAACATCTAAGTAGGATAACCATCTACATTGAAATTTACTTGCTTGTTTTCCACATTTTGGAGTCTAGAGAACTGCTGTTGAAGGGTAGAGAGTAGCAGTTCTTCTGCAGTGGTGTTCACAGGATTCGTATTACATGATGAAGGGAGAGCGCAGCCCCTACCTTTTCACCAGTGCGTTCATTGCATAGATAGCCTCTGCTTCCTCAGTGGTTTGGAGATTTGGGGATCTCTGATTTCTGCTGTACCCTGAAACAGATAATGGCTTGATTTAGAAAGCATCTGAAGGTCTGTTTGTTCAACTCTTGCTAAGTAGCTTTCAAAAGGAAAGGAATTGTTGAGTGGGACATTTGAAGTATAGCAGTTTGGATGGAATGTGGGGGGGGTCCTTCCTTCTTCCCTCCCCCCTCCTCCCTTTCTTTCATCTTGGGGATTAAATCTCAGGAGAAATGATTTACTTAAATTAGGGGTCAGGACAGTTAGCACCTACAGATAGAGAACCCAAGAACTCTGCCACCTGAAGGAAATGATGAACATGAACTAGCAGAGTTTAGGAAAGATCAAAACAAGCCATGATATATAAATTATATAACAGTATAAGTGTGTTGGCCTTTCTTACCACAACATTTTTTAAAAAAATTTTCCTTGTGGTGAATTCCCTGGTGGTCCAGTGGTTAGGACTCCGTGCTTCCGCTGCAGGGGGCATGGGTTCAGTCCCTGGTCGGGGAACAAAGATCCTGCAAGCCTTGCTCTGCGCAGCCAGAAAATAGGATAGGATAGGACAGAAAAGAATAAAAGATTCCTTTTTTTTTCTTTTTTGTTAAAAAATATAGGGTTTTTTTGTTTGTTTGTTTCTAAAGAAAGGAGCTACAGGGCTGTATCCTGGCTTTCAGCAGCCCTTCTTGGGCAAGAGCCTTCAAAGGCCACAGTCCCTCTCCCACCTGGCCCAGCCCCAGGGCTCAGCCAGCTGCTGACAGCCTCCCTTAGGCAGTCCTCCGCCAGGGGCAGCACGGCCCAGTCATCCGTCCACAGGGCCACAGGCACTCCGTCCGCCTGGGCTGCCTCCAGCTGCAGCGGCAGCCGCGAGTCTGGGGCGGGCAGATGGCTATAAGGTAGTTGGTGGGGGGTTGGACCACCACCACAAAGGGCTCCACGTGGAGGACACCGAGGCTTCCAGCCCATGTGGCCCGAAAGGGCACCACAAGGAAAATAAACGTAAAATTTGCCACTGGAACCATATTGTGTACGATTCAGTGGCATTAAGTGCATTGACAATTTTGTGTAACCATCATCAGTATTCTGAAATATCATCACCCCAAGCAGGAGCGCTGTACTCTTCCAGCCTTTGGTAACCTCTCTTCTCTTTCTGTCTCCGTGAATTTGCCTATTGTGGTACTTCATATAAGTGGAATCGTATGATATTTGTCTTTTCTGTCTGATTTATTTCATTTAGCATAATGTTCTCAAGGTTCATCCATGTTGTAGCATGTATCAGAGTTTCATTCCTTTTTATGCCTGAATAGTTTTTCCAGTGTGTGTATATACCACATGTTGTTTATCTTTTCATCTGTCAGTGACCACCAGGGTTGTTTCCACCTTTTGGGTATTGTGGCTAATGTTGCTGTGGACATGGGTGTACATGGAGCTGTTTGAGTTCCTGCTTTCGATTCCTTTGGGTTAAATACCCAGAAGTGGAATTGCTAGATCATATAGTAATTCTGTGTTTAACTTTTTGAGGAACTACTAAACTGTTTCTCAGCTGTACTGTTTTACATTCCCACCAGCAATGCACAAGGTTTCCAGTTTTTCCATATCCTCACCAACACTTGTTATTTTCTGTTATTTGGATGATAGCCATCCTGATGGGCGTGTCAAAAATTTTTCACACCTACTCTGATGAAGGTTGGATGATTCAGAAGTGCTGCTTACCATTGTGAGGAACCAGTTCCCTCAAGAGAGTAAAAGGGAGCAGTGCCATGTAAAAGCGGAGCTGCAGGGATTCTAGCCATCATATACAGTATCTGCTTATTCATAGACATTTTTACTTATAAATGTTTTATATTTTTCTTGATGTCAACTTTTTTTTTTTTTTATTATGTGGACTCTTGGAGATCAGCTGAAACCCTCAGGTTCGGAAGGGGCACAGTTTAGGAGCTCTTGGATATGTGTGAGCTGCCTGGGCCACACCAGTCAGCTCTTGGGTTTAGCTTTGAATTAGTGCTGTGAGCATTCTTAGGGATGAACCTGTGTAAGAAGTCCTTTACCCTTTCCTGTCATCTTACTTGACCTTTTGTCTTGCCTAATGTACCTAGTAAGCCTCAACATATTTTCAAACAGAGAACTGAAAAAACCTAGGGTAGGACCTGGTGGAAAGGGCTATGAAAGAGATTGAAGCTGTGACTTTCTTCAAGTGTGGTACCATTGCTGCTCATAAATAAATCATTTGCCACATCTTATTGCTTTAGAGAGGCAGTTCTCTGTTACTGCAGTGTCTTCCTGTACCTAGGAGCTGTTGTTGAATAGTTTTGAATGAGCCCAGGAACAGAAAATCTATTAGTAAATATTATTTCTGATGGGCCACCGTCTTCTCTCTGTGAAAGACTCACAAAACTGTATTGGGCCTGGTGAGCCAGGGCTGTGAATAAGGAAGTAATAACTAGGGGAATTAATTTAGCCTTTCCCCTAGCTGTCATTGTTGGGTTTTTGGTTTTTTTTCAGGAGTAACCACCAGTCCTTGAGGTCAGCTTGAGGGCAGGAGGGAGGATTTTGTGATCAAATAAGTTTGAGAAATGAGATCTGCTCTGATCACCTATTGGTGATTTATAATGGACATTAGCACCTAGCATCTTAAAGTTTCCAAGAAATTCTGCATAAAGGAAGTATAACAGTTTTGTTTAACATGGTGTTGTCCTAACCTCACAGACCTTTTGTTGAGTAACCATTTAACAGTCCTAGGAACAAATATTCCTCAGGTCACACATTGGGAAATTAGATCATTATCTTTTTATGTATTTTAATATCAAAAACTTTGAGTAAAATATGGATATTCTTGAGCCCCCAGAAGTGTAAAGACATCCCCAGAAAGCATGTTGTCACAGCTTCCTCCTCAGTGTCACTTGGCCATCTAAGTATTAATGTGCCTTTTGTATATGGTTCCCTACAGGAGGTAGTTATGGAGCAGTGTGTCATTATGGAAGATTCTGTGTAATGGTAACTGCTGTAGAAGCCCGTATTCTTTTTTCCCCCTTCCACTTTTGGGTGGGGAATTTTGCTCTTCTTGGTTGTCTCACAGTACATGTTTGGAACAGTACGAAGCGTTTCTGGAAAACGGGTGTAAAATGTTGGGGATGAAGATAGTTGATGTTGTGACCTTGAGTCATTAGTTTTAGAGACTGAAAGAGTTTTATTTATCACTGAAAAGAGGTTCTACTGCTTGGGGTAGAATTGGCCCTCCTCTCATCCTGTTTGCTGCCACCTAAGAGATTAGGAGAAGCAACTGAGGACCTTTATCCCAAGAGAACGAGCTCAACCCTCTATATGGTGGATACCCTCTCTTTGGGAATTGGTGTCTTTAAAATATACAGCCTTGTTGCCAACACATGTTGAGTTTCTGAGCTGGACTAGCTGTGGGAGAAAAGGATGCGTTGGCAAAGTGTATCTATTGATACTAATCACCTTTCAGATTTATTTCATTGCTGTATCCTAATTTCTCATTCAGTTCTCGTAACATCTCTATTACATAGTTAAGGGAGAGTAATTGTAATTCCTCAGTCTGGGAGCTAAGGCATATATTTAACTAACTTGCTCTAATTCATAAAGCTGTTTAGTTTTTTTAAATTTATGTGTAGTTAATTTACAGTGTTGTGTTAGTTTCACGTGTACAGCAAAGTGACTCAGTTATACATGTGTATGTATATTCTTTTTCAGATTCTTTTTCCTTATAGGTTATTACAAGATATTGAGTATCATTCCCTGTGCTATACAGTAGGTCCTTGTTGGTTATCTACTTTATATATAATGGTGTATATGTTAATCCCAAATTCCTAATTCATCTCCCCCACCCCCCACTGTCCACTTTTGTGACTGTAAGTTTGTTTTTTATGTCTCAGTTTATTTCTGTTTTGTAATTAAGTTCATTTGTGTCTTTTTTATATTCCACAAATAAGTGATATCATATGGCATTTGTCTTTCTCTGTCTGACTTACTTAATATGGTAATCTCTTGGTCCATCCATGATGCTGCAAATGGCATTACTTCATTCTTTTTTATGACTGAGTAATATTCCATTGTGTGTGTGTGTGTACACACATATACACACCACATCTTTATCCATTTCTCTGTCAATGGACATTCAGCTTGCCTGCATGTCTTGGCTGTTGTAAACAGTGCTGCCGTAAACATTGGGGTGCATGTGTCTTTTCAAATTAGAGTTTTCTGCACATATATGCCCAGGAGTGGGATTGCAGGATCATATGGTAACTCTATTTTTAGTTTTTTAAGGAACTTGCATACTGTTCTCCATAGGGGTTGCACCAATTAATATTCCCACCAGCAATGTAGGAGAGTTCCTTTTTCTCCACACCCTCTCCAGCATTTATTATTTGTAGACTTTTTAATGATGGTCATTCTGACTGGTGTCGGGTGATACCTTATTGTAGTTTTGATATGCATTTCTATAATAGTGATATTGAGCATCTTTTCATGTGCCTCTTGGCCATCTGTATGTCTTCTTTGGAGAAATATCTACTTAGATCTTCTGCCTGTTTTTTTCATTGGGTTGTTTGTTTTTTGGCTGTTAAGCTGTATGAGCTGTTTATTTTGGAAATTGATCCTTTGTCAATAGCATCATTTGCAAATATTTTCTCCTAGTTCATAGGTTGTCTTTTCATTTTGTTTATGGTTTCCTTTGCTGTGCAAAAGCTTTTAGATTTAATTAGGTCCCATTTGTTTATTTTTGTTTTTATTTCCATTGCTCTAGGAGACAGATCCAAAAAAATATCACTGCAATTTATGTCTAAGAGTGTTCTGCCTATATTTTCCTCTAGGGGTTTTATAGTATCCAGTCTTACATTTAGGTCTTTAATCCATTTTGAGTTTATTTTTGTGTATGGTGTTAGAGAATGTTCTAATTTCATTCTTTTATATGTAGCTGTCTGGTTTTCCCAGCACCACTTACTGAAGAGACTTGTCTTTTCTCCATTGTATGTTCTTGCCTCCTTTGTCATAGGTTAATTGACCAGAAGTGTGTGAGTTTATTTCTGGGCTTTCTATCCTGTTCCATTGATCTATGTGTCTGTTTTTGTGCAAGTACCATACTGTTTTGATGATTGTAGCTTTGTAGTATAATCTGAAGTCAGGGAGCTTGATTTCTCCAGCTCCATTCTTCTTTCTCAGGATTGTTTTGGCTATTTGGGATCTTTTGTGTTTCCATACAAATTTTAAAAAATTTTGTTCCAGTTCTGTGAAAAATGCCATTGGTAATTTGATAGGGATTGCATTGAATTCTGTAGATTGCCTTGGGTACTATCGTCATTTTAACAATATTGATTGTTCCAGTTCAAGAACACAGTATATCTTTTCATCTGTGTTGGTGTCTTCAGTTTCTTTCATCAGCATCTTATAGTTTTTGGAGCACAGGTCTTTTGCCTCCTTAGGTAGATTTATTCCTAGATATTTTATTCTTTTTGATGTGATGGTAAATGGGATTGTTTCCTTAATTTCTCTTTCCCATATTTCTTTGTTAGTGTATAGAAATGCAACAGATTTCTATATATTAACTTTGTATCCAGCAACTTTACCAAATTCATTGATGAGTTCTAGTAGTTTTCTGGTAGCGTCTTTAGGATTTTCTACACATAGCATCGTGTCATCTGCAAACAGTGAAAGATTTACTTTTCCAATTTGGATTCCTTTTATTTCTTTTCTTTTCTTTTTTTTCCTCTGATTGTTGTGGCTAGGACTTCCAAAACTATGTTGAATAAAAGTGGCGAGAGTGGGCATTCTTGTCTCATTTCTGACCTTAAAGGAAATGATTTCAACTTTTCACCATTGAGTATGAGCTTAGATGTGGGTTTGTCATATATGGCCTTCATTATCTTGAGATATGTTCCCACTATGCCCACTTTCTGAAATGTTTTTATCATAAATGGATGTCAGAAGCTTTTTCTGCATCTACTGAAATGATCATATGTTTTTTATTCTTCAGTTTGTTAATGTGGTGTATCACATTGATTAATTTGTGGATATTGAAAAATCCTTGCATCCCTGGGATAAGTCCCACTTGATCATGGTGTATGATCCTTTTAATGCGTTGTTGGAGTTGGTTTGCTACTATTTTGTTGAGGAGTTCTGCATCTATGTTCATCAGTGATATTGGCCTGTAATTTTCTTTTTTGTGCATGATATCTTTGTCTGGTTTTGGTATCAGGGTAATAGTGGCCTCATAGAATGAGTTTGGAAATGTTCCTTCCTCTGCAGTTTTTTGGAATAGTTTCAGAGGGATAGGTATTAACTCTTCTCTTAACATTTGGTAGAATTTGCCTGTGAAGCCATCTGGTTCTGGACTTTTGCTTGTTGGGAGTTTTTAAACTAGTGATTCACTTTCAGTACTGGTAATTAGTCTGTTCATATTTTCTATTTCTTCCTGGTTCAGTTTTGGGAAATTTTATCTTTCTAAGAATTTGTATATTTCTTTTAGTTTGTCCATTTTATTGGTGTATAGTTGCTGCTAGTAGTCTCTTATGATCCTTTGTATTTCTGCGGTGTTGTTTGTAACTTTTCCTTTTTCATTTCTGATTTTATTGATATGGGCCCTCTCTCCCTGTTTTTCCTCTGTGAGTCTGGCTAAAGGTTTATCGATTTTGTTCACCTTTTCAAAGAACCAGCTTTTAGTTTATTGGTCTTTTCTAGTTTGGGGGGTTTTTTTAGTCTCTATTTCATTTAGTTCTGCTGATCTTTATGATTTCTTTCCTTCTACTAATTTTGGGTTTTGTTTGTTCTTTAGTTGCTTTAGGCATAAAGTTAGGTTGTTTATTTGAGATTTTTCTTGTTTCCTGTGGTAAGCTTTATTGATATAAATTTCCCTATTAGTACTGCTGTTGCTGCATGTCATAGGTTTGGATTGTTGTGTTTTCATTTTCATTTGTCTCTAGGTATTTTTTTATTTCCTCTGATTTCTTCAGTGATCCATTGGTTGTTTAGGAGCATATTGTTTAACCTCCACGTATTTGTGTTTTTTGCAGGTTTTTTTTCATGTAGTTGATTTCTAGCCTCATAGTGTTGTGGTCAGAAAAGATGCTTGATACAATTTCAGTCTTCTTAAACTTACTGAGGCTCGCTTTGTTGCCCAGTGTGTGATCTGTTCTGAAGAATGTTCCATGTGCACTTGAGAAAAATGTGTATTCTGCTGCTTTCGGATGGAATGCTCTATAAATATCAATTAAGTCCATCTGGTCGAATGTGCCATTTAAGGCCTTTGTTTCCTTATTGATTTTCTGTCTGGATGATCTGTCCATTGATGTAAGTGGGGTGTTAAAGTCCCCCACTATTGTGTTACTATCAATTTCTCCTTTTATGTCTGTTAACATTTGCCTTATATATTGAGGTGCTCCTATGTAGGGTGCATATGTATTTACAATTATTATAGCAGCTTCTTGGGTTGATCCTTTGGTCATTATGTGCTGTTCCTCTTTGTCTCTTATAACAGTCTTTATTTTAAAGTCTATTTTGCCTGATGTATTGCAACTTTGGCTTTCTTTTGATTTCTGTTAGCAGGGAAAGCCTTTTTCATCCCCTCACTTTCAGTCTGTATGTGTCTCTAGATCTGAAGTGAGTCTCCTGTAGGCAGAAAATATATGGGTCTTATTTTTTTATCCATTCAGCCAGTATGTGTCTTTTGGTTGGAGCATTTAGTTTGTTTACAGTTAAGGTAATTGTTGATATCTATGTTCCTATTGCCATTTTGTTAATTGTTTTGGATTTGTTTCTGCAGGTCTTCCCCCCCTCCCCCCTTGTTCTGTTGTGATTTGGTGACTATCTTTAGTGTTATGTTTGGATTTCTTTTCTGTTTTGGGTGCATATCTATTATAGATTTTTGTTTTGTGATTACCATGAAGTTTTTGTATAGGAGTCTGTATTTATACATGCTTATTTTAGGTTGCTGATCTCTTAATTTCAAATGCATTTTAGATACACTGCATTTGTGTTCTTTTCCCCTCACAGTTACTGGTTTTGATTTTATATTTTACATCTAATTGTTTTCTGTATCCCATAACTACTTATTGTTGGTTACAAATGATTTTACTACTTTTATCTTTCAACCTCCTTACTAGCTTTGTGCCTGGATGATTTCCTAACTTTTTTGTATGTTTGCCTTCCCAGTGAACTTTTTCATTTTGTAATTTTCTTGTTTCTAGTTGTGGCCTTTTCTTTTCCATCTAGAGCATTTCTTTTAGCATTTGTTGTGAAACTGGTTTGGTGGTGCTGAATTCTTTTAGCTTTTGCTTGTCTGTAAAGCTTTTGATTTCTCTATCAAATCTGAAAGAGAGCCTAGCTGAGTAGAATATTCTTAGTTGTAGGTTTTTCTCTTTCATCACTTTAAGTATATCGTGCCACTCCCTTCTGGCCTGCAGAGTTTCTGCTGAAAAATTAGCTGGTAGCAATGTGGGAGTTTTCCTGTTTGTTATTTGTTGCTTTTCCCTTGTTGCTTTTAATATCCTTTCTTTATCTTTAATTTTTGTCATTTTGATTACAGTGTGTCGTGATATATTTCTCTGTGGGTTAATTCTCTATGGGACTCTGCACTTCTTGGACTTGGGCAACTATTTCATTTCCCAGGTTAGGGAAATTTTCAGCCATTTTCTCTTCAGATATTTTCTCAGGTCCTTTCTCTCTCTCTTTTCCTTCTGGGACCCCTGTAATGCAAATATTAGCATGCTTGACGTTGTCCCAGAGGTCTCAAACTGTCCTCATTTCTTTTCCTTCTTTTTTCTTTATTTTTCTTTGGTGGCAATGATTTCCACTACTCTTCCAGCTCACAGATCTGTTCTTCTGCCTCACGTAGTCTGCTGTTGATTCCTTCCAGTGTGTTTTTCATTTCAGTTATTGCATTCTTTAATTTTGTTTGAGTGTTCTTTATATTTTCTAGTTCTTTGTTAAAAAATTCTGATTTCTCACTCTATACATCCATTCTCCTGTCAGGTTCTTTGATCATCTTTATGGTCATTACTCTGAACTCTTTCTCGGGTAGCTTGCCTGTCTCCACATCACTTAGTTCTTCCTCTGGGGTTTTATCTTGTTCCTTTGGCTAAAACACATTCCTCTGTTGCCTCATTTGTCTAAATTGCTATTTGTATTTTTATTTACAAGGTAGGTTGGTTATGTTTCTCGACCTTAGAGAAGTGGCTCTCTGTAAGAGACATTTTGTGTGTCCCAGCAGTGCACTCCTCTCGTCACCCAAGTGTCAGGGACCAGCTGGTCACAGGGTAGTGTCTGGCCTGCGTTTACAGACTCAGTCTTCATGCTGCCAGACTGTAGTTTTCTTGCTTCTGGTGTCTGCCCCCTGGTTGGTGAGGTTGGTCCAGGGGCTTGTTCAGGCTTCCTGGTGGGAGGGGCCTATGCCTGCTTCCTGATGGATGGAGCTGGGTTTCGGTTCTCTGGTGGGGAGGGCCATGTTTAGGGCTGTGTTTAGAGGTGGCTGTAGACTCAGGAAGTCTTTAGGCAATCTGTCTGCAGATGGATGGGGCTGTGTCCACACCCAGTTTTTTGTTTTTGTTTTTTTATAAATTTATTTATTTATTTAATTTATTGGCTGCATTGGGTCTTCGTTGCTGCACACAGGCTTTCTCTAGTTGCTGCGAGCATGGGCTACTCTTCATAGTAGTGCACGGGCTCCTCATTGTAGTGGCTTCTCTTGTTGCAGGGCACAGGCTCTGGGCACATGGGCTTCAGTAGTTGTGGCACACGGGCTCAATAGTTGTGGCTCACAGGCTCTAGAGCACAGGCTCAATAGTTGTGGTGCACAGGCTTAGTTACTCCACGGCATGTGGGATCTCCCCAGAACAGGGCTCGAACCCATATCGCCTGCATTGGCAGGCGGATTCTTAACCACTGAGCCACCTAGGAAGTCCCACACCCAGTTTGTTGCTTGGCCTGAGGTGTCTCAGGACTGGAGCCTACAGGCTATTGGGTGGGACCAGGTCTTAGTGCCAATATATCAGCCTCCCCCATATATCTACTATGAGTGTCTGGGTCCCCAGGGTGGGCCACAGCTTCCCCCCTACCCCCCACCCCAGCCTCCCCAGGAGACCCTACAAGACCAACAAGACCTCTGGCCCAGGCGCCTATGAAATTACTGCTTTTGTCGTTGCTCCTGGTGTGCATGAAATTTGTGTGCACCTTTTAAGAGTGAAGTCTTATTTCCCCTAATCCTGTGGAGCTTCTGCAATCAAGCCCTACTGGCGTTGAAAGCTAAATGCTCTAGGGGCTCCTCTTCCTCGTGCCAGACCCCCAGGCGGGGGGACCTGATGTGGGGCTCAGAACTCTCACTCCTGTGGGGGAGCCTCTGTAATATAATTAGTCTCTAGTTTGTGGTTCTCCTACCTGGGGGATGTGGGATTTGATATTATCACAAGTCCGCCCCTCTTACCAGTCTCATTGTGGTTCCCTCTTTATGTCTTTACCTGTAGAGGATCTTTTCTGGTAGGTTTGAGTATTTTCCAACAATGGTTGTTCTGCAGATTGTTGCAGTTTTGGTGTGCTTGTGAAAGATGGTGAGCTTAAGGTCCTTTTACTCTGCCATCTTGGCCACTCTCCTATTTATTTTTAATTATGGAATCAAAACTGGAACCCAGGTCTCTTGTCTTCCAAACAAATGCTCTTTTTGTTAACTGCATTGACAAGTTTGTTCTGATGCCAAGTGTTAAAAATAATATTTTAAATAAATATTTGTATGGAAGTTTTATGGCTTAGAAAATTTGGTAGCCAGGGGTAATATTATTTTCTTTCTATAGATAAGAAAATTGAGGCTTAGAAAGATTGACCTACCCAAGGTTGTAGCGTTTGCAAGTGAGAGCTGTGACTAGAACTTAGCCCTATTTTGGTCCAGTGTTTCCCTGATAAACCAAGCTGTTGGTACATGGTGTCTGTAGTAGATGCCAAAAAATATATGTTGAAGAGAACTCAATCTCTTCTTGGTTCTTCAACCCTGTTGCTAGAAAGGGTAAGTTTCAGGTTTTAGAGAGTATCAAACTTTTCTCCCAGGTCCAGGTTATAGACCAGGATTATAGTAGTCCACTTTGTTGAATGCCTCACTTGAATAATTTGTTTTGGGGGGGATCTAAGTAATAGGTCTGGAAAAGGCAACTGACCTTGTTTCTCACAGGAATCAGGGAAAGAGTTAGGACTGAGAGTATATGTCAGCAGTAGTCCAAGGCATGAAGCCACATAAGGAGGAATTGGGCTAGAACTGGTCTTTGGCAATCCATTTAAACTGTAGCACTGAATTGAGACACATAGTTAATTCTGTTTCTAGGCCCAGGTTGGGCACTTGAGGGTGTTTCCTAGGCTAGAACAGTGCTTTGAGAATGACAGCCCACTAGAGGGAAGAGCCCAGCAAAGATCTAGGAAATGCAGATAATAGTCTGTTAATCTAATTGAATAGAACAGTTATTGAGTGCTTGTTGACTGTCTCTTATTTGTTCAGCAAGAGGTCTCTGAAATTGATACAATATACCACTCTAAAGCTCTAGGCCAGAGAATGTGTTAACTACAGAGGGCAGCCGGGCTTAAATTGGCTCTTTACATCAGTCTAAGAAATGATACTGTATCTAGACTGAATGAGAGCAAGGAGTTCAGTTTAAAGCAGAGGTTCTCCGGGAGGGCTTGTTAAAACACCTCCTGGGCCCTACTCTCAGAGTGTCTGCTTTAGTAAAAGGTCTGGGCTGGAGCCCAGGAATCTCATTTCTAACGCAGTTCCAGGTTGATGCTGCTGCTGCTGGTCCTGGGATCACACTTTGAGGACCACTGATCCAGGAAGAGTTGATGAAGTGGGTGTAGCTGTTCAGTTCTTCTTGATTAAAGCCTTCACAGAGGAGGAAAGGGGAACTAACCTGTCAGTTTCTACCACAGTTAAGACCCTGTGCCAGGTGATTTGCAGTCATTTAAATTAACCCTTGAAACCACGCTGCAAAGTAGTCCTTATCCCTATTTCCCCTCTCAACATACACATGTTCAAAATTTACTGGAATAATTCTTACTTCAAGGACAGCTTTTACTTATAACTCAAAGAATAATGTTGCATATACCTTTATGAATGCGGTTTTATTTAATGTAGAGGATATGTTAAATTCCATTGTTGGCAGTTATGTATTCATTGCTCTTCTTTTAGATTTATAAGGGATATAAAATGTAGATTCACTTAGCAGTAATGACTATACAATAGGTGGAATTGTTGAGACATTATGTTTTCTCATATAAAATGTAAATGGCCATCATCACAAAATCTAGAAACAACAAATGCTGGAGAGGGTGTGGAGAAAAGGGAACTCTCCTGCACTGTTGGTGGGAATGTAAGTTGGTACAGCCACTGTGGAAAACAGTTTGGAGCTTCCTTAAAAAACTAAAACTAGAACTACCATATGATCTAGTAATCCCACTTCTGGGCATATACCCAGAGAAAACCATAATCGCAAAAGAAACATGTACCATAATGTTTATTGCAGCACTGTTTACAATAGCCAGGACATGGAAGCAACCTAAATGCCCATCAACAAATGAATGGATAAAGAAGATGTGGCATATTTATACAATGGAATATTACTCAGCTATAAAAAGGGATGAGATGGAGCTATATGTAATGAGGTGGATAGACCTAGAGTCTGTCATACAGAGTGAAGTAAGTCAGAAAGAGAAAGACAAATATTGTATGGTAACTCATATATACGGAATCTAAAAATGGTACTGATGAACTCAGTGACAAGACAAGAATAGGGACACAGATGCAGAGAATGGACTGGAGAACTCGAGGTTTGGGGGGGCAGGGGGTGAAGGGGAAGCTGAGACGAAGTGAGAGAGTAGCATAGACATATATATACTACCAACTGTAAAATAGATGGCCAGTGGGAAGTTGCTGTATGACAAAGGGAGTTCAACTGGATGTTGGATGATGCCTTAGAGGACTGGGGCGGGGAGGGTGGGGCGGGGGGAGTCGAGGGAGGGAGGGAATACAGGGATATGTGTATAAATATAGATGACTGACCTTGGTGTACCTCAAAAACTGGTACAAGAGTGTAAAGCAATTATATTCCAATAAAAAAAATGTAAAGTGAATTTTTAGATCACAGGAAAGATGGGCCTATTTTAATTTTTTTTTCCCCTTTTGGCCATGCCACGTGGCCATGTGGGATCTTAGTTCCCCAACCGGGGATGGAACCTGCACCCCCCCTGCATTGGAAGCTCAGAGTCTTAACCACCGGCCTGCCAGGGAAGTCCTGGGCCTATGTTAATTTTGTCAGTGTTTTTTTTTTTTTAAATGGTGCCAATTGGTTATGGACCAATCCTATTGTAGAAACAAATAAAGGGAGGGATGGTGAATTTCACAATAGTTGGTACTAAAAAACGGCCAAATTCTTGATATTACAATCACAATACTTATTCCTTTAAAGTGTTCTTTGTTAATATCATTTTTGAAAGGTCAACTTGATTTTAGTGACTTTAAGTGAAGTTACTTTGTATTGTTGTTTGACAGGTTCACACAGAATTATTAAAAAAAAAAAAAGCAAAAACAAAAACAACAGTGATCTAAGCAGCTGAATTGAAGGCATTCTGGGAAACCTGCTGTTTGTTGTGGAAATCATCTTTGATCTTAAAATTGAAGGTAAAGCTGGAAAGGAATTTACAGACGAGAAAAAAAAGAAGTTTGCGATTGGACTCACAGGATCTGGGCTTGGAGATGCCTCAGGTAAATCATACAGAGTAGGTGCAGAGTTTTATATTTTCCCACCGCGTTTGGTTCTGTAAGTGTCAGACCCTTAACACAACTTGCTATACCACCTTTTAAAGACATTTTACTTCTGGGCGCAACTGGTTTTGAATACATGTCTTTCCTTTGCTATAGCTTTGAAATTTAACGAGGTTGACACAGGGAACAATGTGAAGGAAAATTTGGTCAGAAGGTAGGCAGAAGCGCTAGCTTTTATGGGGGCTAAACCAACTCCCCTGAAAATTAATCTGCCACAGAAAGCCCATTTCCATCTCCTCTGTCTTCTTGTTTCCCACTTGTTCCTTTCCCTTCATGCCCATTGAATTCAATTAGGAGGAAATGGTGAGGGACTTCAGCCTTTCTCTCTTTCACACATACACACACCCCACTCCTCCCAATACTTATATATACCTATACTTCCCACAGAACGTGTTTAAGCATGACTGTATCTATTTATATTATAGTAACTGCTTTGAATTGATCAGTTCTGATTTGAGGCAATCACTGAAACAATCAGTGAAGTCCTGTTAGCCCCCACTCTGCATATCCACACTTCTTCCCTTCCCCCTCCAGTGGTTAGGTCTTTTCCCTCCCCTTTTTATTCTGGGGAGAAACCTAGAAATAATGAGAGGGCAGGGACTGTAAGGTGGCTTTATGTAGGACCAGGCAGAGCTATGCCTTGAGCACAGGAAATCAGCAACTTGCTGAGATGGTGCAGTGATTTGGAGGCAGGCAGCGGAGGCAAATAAAGGGGATTTGCTAGCTGATAGTAAAAAGACCAATGGCCTCCCTCCACCCCAACCACTATACCAAGTGGACTGTAGATACCCATTTTGAGTTCTTTCCCATTCAAGGTTTCATTTGCTCTTTATTGAATACTTGAATTCAGGTCTATAAAAACACTTATTTTGAGCTTGTATCCTGGCAGTCTTGCAGAAAATTAGAGAAGGAAAAGAATGGGATGGGAAGTACCCATAAAGAAAAACATGGTGAAAGAGTGTGTGTAAAGGAGTCAGTCTGTGGTAGGTAGAAGATATATGAATAGAGAAATATAAGCAAGTAGACTAATATAATTTTAAAAGTTTTGACAGACTTGCAGGAGAAGAACAAAAAGGCAAAGAGGGAATTTTTATTCTTTCCCATCTTCTTCGTTTATCCAAGTTAGATTTCAAAGTGAGGACTTTGACTTGTTTGGGCCACTTTTAGGAGTCTTAGCCCAAACTTCACTCTGAAGTGATTTGTATAGATATTGAAATGGTAAAGGGGGGATGAAGAGAAAAGAAGAAGCATTAACTCTGGGTGCCGAGTCGTTTTTTTCTCCCTTTCTTATTTATCATAGAAATTGTACCCTTCTCAGAGATCAGGCTTCAGGCTGCTGAGTTCATGCCCCAGTTGCTGGACTCACTCAGCAGATTTTTTGATATTTGGCTGATCCTATCTCCATCACCTTCGTGGAGGCATTTGTTGGACTAGAGATGCCCAAAGGGTCTTCTGCTTGTTTTGGGAGATAAGACATTGAACTCACTTAGGAGTGTGGAGTGAGACTGTCTTGCTGCCTCTGCAGACCCCAGGAAATGGCAGGGGATGCTCCACTGGATGGAGTTAGAACAGCGAGTGTTGCTAGAGATGGGTTTGAAGAAATGTTACATAGCTAATAAATAAAAGCACTCCTTAGGTACTCTGTGCTGACTCTGATGGCTAAATAAGCTTTAGTTTTTAGAAGTTAGGTATTATTAACCATTGTCCCACTCTATTCCTATTCCTGTGTTTAATGCATCTTAGTTATTTTCCTAATATAAATCCATAGTTAGTTAAATATTTTAAATGTACTAAAAAGCAGGAATAAATACAAAATTGTTCTGAAAATTATTTAATTGGTGTGGGGGTGGGCCTTATGTGTAATCAATTGGTCTCAAAGCAGTCATTAACTTTCCAAAATTAAAATCACTCTGTTGTAGCCTAGTGTAAGCGGAATGGATCCGCCTTTTGGGGATGCCTTTCGAAGCCACACCTTTTCAGAACAGACACTGATGAGCACAGATCTCTTAGCGAACAGTTCAGATCCAGACTTCATGTACGAGCTGGTAAGTAACATTTTCTTGGATTCTGCTTTAATCAATTTGGGGTAAAGGTGTTGTGGTATAGTTTTTTATTTATAAATGCCTAAAAAAAGAAAAAAAAAGATGTGATTAGGTCAAATTTTATTCTTGTCACTATCAGTCTAGTATTTTAGAAGGATGTGTGAACCCATTGAACACAGTAAGAGGAAAGGTTATCTAAATATCCTTAAGTCTAGTTTTTGACAGTGGAGATGGAAAGCAGTCTTTTTAATAGGCCTAACTGCTACAGGACTTTTCAGCTGCGGTATTTAGGAATGATAACATTGAGCAAGGCATATGACACAGAGAATGTGAGACAAAAATAGCAATTCCAAGCAATATCTGAATATACTTATCATTTATTCTTCAGGTAAATAGACTCTTAAGATTCTTAAGGAAAACACTGAGAATAATTTAAATTACTTGCAGAGGTGAATCTTCCGGTGTGTAAACTATACTTCAGTAAAGCTGTCAAAATACACAGAGACACACATGCAAGCAAAAAAAACCTCAACCTCCCTGCACGCACCCCCCCCCCCCCCCCCCCCCCGGCCCCAACAAATGGAGAAATCGAAACAGAACAAAAACAAACTGGAGAACTGAACATTTCCTCATTTTCTTCCTGAGCCTTCACCCACCAAACTTTCTCCCCAGAGATAATTACCACGAACAGAGTTTTTCTATGCATATATAAATATGTAAGTATTTTAAATTGGATAACGTATTGATACAGTATTCTGTAACTTAAGTCTTTTTAATGTAAAAAGCATGTGGTAAGCGGCCTTTCATCTTAGTACGTTAGAGCTTAACTGCATTCTTTTTAATGGCTGCATAGTCTTACTGACATGTTAAAAGTCATATCTCTACCCATGAGGAGTACCATACTCCTCACGCCCAAGACTTGTAGCAAGGTCTTACCAAGATCTTCTCTTTCCGTGGCTAAGTTTCAGCTCTCTTTGGATTTCTCTTCACCTGTATATTTAAGTTCTCCCTTAAGAAGACATATTCTGTGACGAAGGTAAGGCCTTCATTATTTGCTTTATAACTGAAGCTTGTTTCTAAGAGGGTCCCAAAATCCGTCTAAGTTAAAGATCAGGAAATGTAAGCATTTTTCAGGAAGAGTGTTTATAGTGAAGTTTAAGAGCCCTTGACCATACCTAAGCTTCTCAGGGGATATATCTTCCCTCTTTTTTTTTTTCCTTGCCCAAGGAAATGATATTAAGTGAAATGGTAGAGTGTCATGTAAGTAGTCTTTATCTTAAAACAGAACAGACCAGAGGCTGAGAACCGATTTATCAATTTGATATATGGAAGTGAGGATGGAGGTAAATAATTCTTTCCTCAAATATGGTATGTGATTTTTATTTTTAAACCTTTCTCAGGATAGAGAGATGAACTACCAACAAAATCCTAGAGACAACTTCCTTTCTTTGGAGGACTGCAAAGACATTGAAAATCTGGAGTCTTTCACAGATGTCCTGGATAATGAGGGTGCTTTAACCTCAAACTGGGAACAGTGGGATACATACTGTGAAGACTTAACGAAGTACACCAAACTAACCAGCTGTGACATCTGGGGAACAAAAGAAGTGGATTACTTGGGTCTGGATGACTTTTCTAGCCCTTACCAAGATGAAGAGGTCATAAGTAAAACTCCAACTTTGGCCCAGCTTAATAGCGAGGACTCTCAGTCTGTTTCTGATTCCCTTTATTACCCTGATTCACTTTTCAGCATCAAACAAAATCCCTTGTCCTCTTCATTCCCTGGTAAAAAGATTGCAAGCAGAGCAGCTGCCCCTGTATGTTCTTCTAAGACTCTTCAGGCTGAGGTCCCTTTGTCAGACTGTGTCCAAAAAGCAAGTAAACCCACTTCAAGCACACAAATCATGGTGAAGACCAACATGTATCATAATGAAAAAGTGAACTTTCATGTTGAATGTAAAGACTATGTGAAAAAGGCAAAGGTAAAGATCAACCCAGTGCAGCAGAGCCGGCCTCTGTTGAGCCAGGTTCATGCAGATGCAGCAAAGGAGAACACCTGCTACTGTGGTGCCGTAGCCAAAAGACCAGAGAGAAAAGGAACGGAGCCTCTGCAGGGCCATGCCACTCCAGCTTTGCCTTTTAAAGAAACCCAGGAACTATTGCTCAGTCCCCTGCCACAGGAGGGTCCTGTGTCAATTGCAGCAGGAGAGAGTAGCAGCCTTTCTGCCAGCACATCGGTCTCAGATTCATCCCAGAAAAAAGAAGAGCACAATTACTCCCTTTTTGTCTCCGACAACCTGGGTGAACAGCCAACCAAATGCAGTCCTGAAGAAGATGAGGAGGACGAGGAAGATGCTGACGACGAGGACCACGATGAAGGATTTGGCAGTGAGCACGAACTTTCTGAAAATGAGGAAGAGGAAGAAGAGGAAGAGGATTATGAAGATGACAAGGATGATGACATTAGCGACACTTTCTCTGAACCAGGTATTGTCGTACTTGGAGACTTACCAAACTGAATTTCCCCTCCTCTCTTCAAATAGAAACTTTTGCTGTGGATGCTTTCTTTGTCCTAGTTAGGGGATTAAATGACTTAGTATCTTGACTTGGGTATGTAATTGCTTTCATCTATCCAAACAGCTCTAAAATAATCACTCTTGCTCATGTGTGGTGCATGTGCTGATTCCTCGAGGGCTTCTTCTTAATTTATCTTACATTAAGTGACCTGATTTGTCACTCTCTTGAGCAGCTGTGCAAAGATGCCAGAATTGATTGGTTTAAAAAATATTCATGTTTCTGCATGTGTCCCTCTGTTACAGTTGAGGTAAGTTTGGAATCCCTACAATGGTGAACCAAGCAATGATGGTTTATATTACTCATCCCTAATAACCAGCAAAGCCTACTTAATGAATAATGGAAAAGAGAGCTTTTCTTTGTGTCTGCTGCATCTTTCATTTGCAAAGTATTTTTCCATTGAAGCAGAATACATGCTACAATTTAATGAGCGTGAAGCAGTCTCTGCTCTATTTATATATAGTGCATGTAAATAAAAGGGAGAAAGAAAATGAAACCTGTGGGGAACTGGTTCACTTCAGCATGTACGTGGTTGGGCTCTTGCGGCTGTTGGCATGTGCAGTTTATTTATGAAAATGGTATTGCCAAGTGGCACACAGTTAAAAATGCACAAAGAAGTGAAGATCTTCATATTTAAGTGAAAGTTACTTCCTTTAAAAATAATGTTGATCCTATAACTTCTACATAAAAGACCAAGTTGTTAAAAAAAAAACACCTTTGAATTGTCAGAGTGAGCCCTTTCATGGTTGGAATTTCGGGCAGTATAAATATTGATATTTAATTTTCAGAAAGGTTTTTCAGCCATAGTAGCTGTATTGTAGCCCGTGAAGCATATTATTACTGAGAGACTTTCCTCTTAGTGAAACCGTTCTCTTGCACAAATGCTTAGATTTGTGCATTTGATACAACTAAGTTGTTTGACTTGGGTGGAGTTTCAAGTAAGGGAAAGGTACTTTACTGTGGAGGAAAAGGGTTTTTCCCTTTTCTTTGGTTTACTTTAGCACTCAGTATAGTCTAGATAGAACAATTGTCTTTTCTACTTAGCAGGAAAACTTTTCTCTCAACACGTTAGTGAAATCTGCCTTGAGGTATTTCAAGGAGAGTTGTCTTTGCAGTTAGCAGTAAGTTATATAGCTCCCTCCCATAGAGAGACCAGAGTGCTGTCCGTGAGTGAGTGGTCTTTAAAGCCTGACAGCTCAGCCCTATTCTTTTGAGTCCCATATTTAGAATTAGGGTGGTGGGGTGGGGAAGGGTTGAGACAAGGAGTAATAACTAGGGTGATAATTAGGAAATAGAAACTGTGGGGAAGAAAATGCCTTTACCAGCTGGTGCGGAAAGGAATATATAAATCCAAGGGAGTTGGTAAATCACACTGTCGTCAGCCAAGGCAGACAGCGACTATACTGTTTATTCCACTTCTGGGTGTAGATTTGCTTTTCTTTAACTTTTTTTGTGTGTGTGTGATGGGATCTTAGTTCCCTGACCAGGGATTGAAGCTGGGCCCTCGACAGTGAGAGCACAGAGTCCTAACCACTGAACTGCCAGGGAATTCCTGCTTTTCTTTGACTTTTAACTCCAGTTTAACTTCATCCTTGATCTTTTGACTTGGTTTTACCTGGATAAGTGTGCTGAGAGATGAGTAGGTCCGTGAAGAGAAACCAATTGATAAACTGGCCTTCATTTCCGTTTTCTCAGCCTTTTGACTCTCATGGGGAGGGGGATCCAGTGTTACAGTTGGCGTTTTCCTGTCCTGCCACGTTCTCTTGCCCTGTCCTTGTAGGAGGACCCTGATTTGTGAGTTTGTGAGTGTTAAGCAGTCAACAGCGCTTTAAAACAGAGATGCGTTAGCTGCCGCTCGACAGGGGAAGCCCTCCTCTTGGCGCTGTTTAACAATGCTAGATGTTTGGACAGCATTCAGTTCACTTACTTCCAGTTGACTTGAAGTAAAACCTCTTTGGTTAGTGTTACTTGAACACGTCTCACAAATGTCAGCGAATGACATGCTTTAACCACAAATCAATGATATTTTGTGCTATTTTGGGGGCCTTTTCACATTTGCTAATGAAAATTTCCCTTCTTTTTGGAAGATAGAGCTAAACAAGAGACTTTAAGAATACAAATGTGAATTATTGGTGAGAAGCAAGAAAAAATTCTTCGAAGCAGAAAAGTGGGAGAGTTATAGTTTCTTCAGAGTGCTAGTTTTAGAGTGGGTTGATTGGTTTAATTTGCAGCAGACAGTTTACAAAGGCCCTTTTGTGATGACTAGCTCCCTTGATGCTGTTTCTTGGCAGTTGGCTACAACAGTGCCTGAGCCTACAAAGCTCCAGGAAAGGTGTAAAATGGAGTTTCAGTCCCTACTCTGGACATGCTCCCAAGTTTTAATAGAGCCTATTCTGTGGACAGGCTACAACTGTTTGGGGTCATGGAATTACATGGTTGTAAGGCTAAGAATTAGGCCCCCAGAATGAGAGTTTGTTTTGTAATCCCTACTAAACATTTTCATGATTGACTTTGCCAGCTTAATGGCAGTAATCTGCACTAACCAAAGATGTGTGATCAGAAGTTTTAGGTGTCAGTGTGGACTTTTTGCCTCCCTTTTGGTGATTGTGTCAGGAAGGAATGAGTTAGATCAGTATGGCGATCCATCAGATGGAATGAAAATGGAGAAGAGAAGGCTCCATGGGAGATGTTACATTAAAGAAATCAATGATTTGTTTAAAAAAATTGGGGGGTGGGGTACCTATTTTTTGTGTTACGCGCTGTGTTTACCAGATGATTGGCTATGCAGAGATGAACAGAATAGACGTGATCCCTGTCTTCATGCAACTTAGAGTTGAGTGGGTTTATTTACTGTCATGATTTCTCAGTCTTCTGATCTTAGGTGTATTGTGACTTGGCAAGAGAGGGATGCAGGATGAGAGTTTCTTAAAATTAATATGATCACAAAACTCACTTGAGATTGAAGGTGTATTTTATAGTAATAGTGTTCCTCAGAACACACTTCGAGAAATATGTAATCACCTTAAATGCAAGACCAGTGATCCGGGAATATAATTTTATTGCATTCTGCTTGATCACAGCAGTCTCTCTATTGAAAGGCAGATGACTTCTGACAAATCCATTGTGTGTGTGTGTGTTATTGTGAATTTATGGTGTATGCTATTAGAAAATGTTAAAATATTAGGTCAAAGTAAATTGATAACCCTTAAATAATTTTTTGGAAAAAAGGATGAGCATATGTAAGTAAATAAAACCTGGAACTCATTTGGGTGGGAGAGAAGAAGTCCAAACCCTAATGACTCTTTGGATTTAATGTGAAATATGTGCGGGAAAAAGATCTGTTTTGACCGTTTGACTGGATAGGTACAGGCAAAATGGGAAGCCCAACTGGAGCAGGAGTCGTGGGGCCTGAGCCAGTCCCAGCTCTGCCAAATCACTTAAACCCTCTATAAGCATGTTTCTTTGTGTAAATAGGGTTAAGAGCCTCTTCCTACCCAGTTCTGAGAAGGCTCGAGTGAAATATGTGAGTACCTTGAGTGAGAGAGACAGTGTTTTGCCAGAAATCTAGGCCACCTTAGGGAGCATATGAAACCGTCGAGGCATGGGTTGCCTGAGGAAGCTGTATGTGAAAATGCTTCTCCTGTACTTTGGGCTGGGGTAGACTTAAATGTGGGACACCAGTTCTTGACGTTGATAGGAAGATGGCAGTGTTTTGGTTGGTGCCTCTTGCCTGTGTTGCAGTGTTCGCAGCCATACTAGGGTAATCTTTGTGAGCCAGTAATTTTAGCTTGGCCTAGTGGAGCAAGGGCCTTTTTAAAAAGTCCATTTCTGGCGACACCATGTGGCCCTTGCCCCTTTTCCAGAGCTAGGTTGATAACTGGAAATCCTTTAATTTAAATAAAATCCTTTAATTTAAAGTGAAACACTAACACAAATAAGATAAAGTTATTACTTTATGTAGCTAACAAAATTTTTGAAAGTCAGATTTCTGAAAATGATTGTGTCACTTAACGTGTGCCTCCTGTTTTTTGTTTTTTTTTTTTTAGCATGTATACTTTAGGGGGTTCTTTGTTGCTGTGCGCAGGCTTTTCTCTTAGTTGTGTGAGCGAGTAGGGGCTACTCTTTGTTGTGGTGTGCAGACTTCTCAGTGCGGTGGCTTACTTGCTGTGGAGCACCGGCTCCAGGCACGCGGGCTTCAGTAGTTGCAGCATGCAGGCCGTATAGTGAGGGCTCAATAGTTGTGGCGCACAGGCTTAGCTGCTGTGCAGCCAGTGGGATCTTCTCGGACCAGGGATTGAACCCGTATTCCCTGCATTGGCAGGCGATTCTTAACCACTGTGCCACCAGGGAAGCCCCTGCCTCATTTCTTAAGAAGAACTAAGGTTCTCTGTCATGCTGCCTGCCATGTTGTTTTGTTTGTTTGGTTTTGTTTTTTTTATTTGTTTAAAATACTACATAAGCATTATAATGCTGTTAAGCCAGCAGTGCTAAAAAAGCTTGTCTTTACTGTTGCCTGGAAATCATTCTGCTCTCCAAATTGATTCTTTTTTCAAAGGTCGTGTTTATCAAAGCTTAACAGTAAAATTCACCCCTTGTTAAGTGTACGCTTCTTTGAGTTTTGACAAGTGCACATAGTCATGTGACCACCAGCACCACCGCAAGTCAAGGCATGGAATAGTGACCACCCCCCAGATTTCCCTCCTGTCCTTCATAGTCAGCCCCACCCTCCACCCCCAACTCCTGGCAACCACTTTGTTCCTGTACTTTTGCTTTCCCAGAATGTCAAATAAATGGAATCATGTTCCTAATTAATTCTTAATCTAAAGAAAACCTTGTAAAATTCTAAAATTCTGTTTTACGCCCAAAATGTGCGGATGTCATCACTTTCTTAGTGTCAGTTCCAGAGGAGTCATGTTTTTAGAAGGGAAAGCGGTCATTTTGCTTGGCCAGTGCCGTCCAGTTTTGCCTTGCTGCTACCTCAGGTTTAGGGCTGTGTACATCCTGTGCACAGCCCGTCTCCGTTGCCCCATGTACCTAGCACCTATTGGGGGAGGGCCTCTAAGATGAGCATGCTCTGAGGGTGTTTTAGGTTTATAGGTCATCCTATATTGGGTCTGACCAATAGTTCTAGCGGCTCAGAATTAAGTATTTTCTGAAACTTCCTATTAATAGGGAAAATAACTTCTTAAAAAGTGAAGTAAATGCAAATTGCTTCCAATAAAATATTAATTAGAATAGGCATATAAGTTTTTATTTGAATAGCCTCTGTGAGAACTGTCATTTGTGTACTTTTACAAAAGGGTGGGGGGAAGTAGGAAGAAAACCACTGCTACCTCACAGAATTCTTCCTGGTAGGATACCATCTCAGAAATGCACACAGCTTTCTGTCTGGGGATGTTTCAGATGCATAAATATTAGACAGAAGACACTAAGAATAATTGTATAGTGTCTTTTGACATTCCTGTGGCTGTTTTTTTTTTTTTTTAATTGAAGTATAGTTGATTTACACGATGTTGTGTTAGTTTCTGGTGTGCAGCAAAGTGATTCAGTTACACATGTGTATATTCTTTTTTATTATAGGTTATTACAAGATATTGTGTATAGTTCCCTGTGCTATGCAGTAGGAACTTATTTTATATATAGTAGTGTGTATCTGCTAATCCCAAACTCCTAATTTATCCCTCCTGCCACATTCCCCTTTGGTAACCATAGGTTTGTTTTCTATGTCTGTGAGTCTGTTTCTGTTTCGTAAATAACTTCATTTGTATCATATTTTAGATTCCACATATAAGTGATATCATATGATACTTATTTTTCTTTCTCTGATTTACTTCACTTCATATGATAATCTCTAGGTCCATCCATGTTGCTGTAAATGGAGTTATTTCATTCTTTTTTATGGCTGAGTAGTACTCCATTGTATGGAATTTATTATACATATGTCACATCTCTATCCATTCATATCTGTCATTGGACATTAAGGTTGCTTCCAAATCTTGGCTATTGTAAATAGTGCTGCTATGAACATTGGGCTGCATGTATCTTTTCAAATTAGAGTTTTCTCCACATATATGCCCAGGAGTGGGATTGCTGGGTCCTATGCCAACTCTATTTTTAGTTTTTTAAGGAACCTTCATATTGTTCTCCATAGTGGCTGTACCAAGTTACATTCCCACCAACGGTGTAGGAGGGTTCCTTTTTTTCCACACCCTCTGCAGCATTTATTGTTTATTGACTTTTTAATGATGGCCATGCTGACTGGTGCAAAGTGATACCTCATTGTGGTTTTGATTTGCATTTCTCTGATAATTAGTAATATTGAGAATCTTTTCATGTGCCTATTTGGCCATCTGTATGTCTTCTTTGGAGAAATGCCTGTGTAGGCCTTATGCCCTTTTTTTTTTTTTTTAACCAAACTCTGAATCCTGAAAACAAAGCCATATCTTTTCTTTTCTTTTCTTCTTTTTTTTTTAATCAGGGTATACTTGTTTTACAGTGTTGTGTTAGTTTCTACTATGCAGCACAGTGGAGTTGCCTGTGCTATACAGCAGTTTCTCATTAGTTATCTATTTTATACATATTAGTGCATATGTGTCAATCCCAAGTCCCAATTCATCCCCCCACCCTCACACCTCCCCCCTTGGTGTCCATACGTTTGTTCTCTACATCTGTGTTTCTGCCCATTTTTTGACTGGATTGTTTGTTTTCCTGTGGCTGTGTTTCATTATTCTCTTAATCTTATGTGAAGATACAAAAGAAAAGTGTCATATACTAACCAAAGAGAAACCTAAGGAAGATAAAGTGTAGTTATCTCTGTTTATTAATCTCTAAATATTTTGTTAGATAGCTCTATATTAAAAGTTATTTTATATAGATAGCTAGTGGGAATTTGCTGTATAACAAAGGGAGATCAACTCGATGATGGGTGATGCCTTAGAGGGCAGGGACGGGGAGGGTGGGGGGGAGTCGCGGGAGGTAGGGAATATGGGGATATGTGTATAAATATAGCTGATTCACTTTCGTGTACCTCATAAGCTGGTACAAGAGTGTAAAGTAATTACATTTCCAATAAAGAGCTTAAAAAAAAAAGAAAAAATTATTTTATAGACTTGGTTTATTATCTTTGACATGCTAATAATGTTTTTAGATGAAAGGAAATATGTTAAGTGATAAATAGAGGGGATCTTTTTCTTTATCCTAACTGGTTTATTGAAATTTATGAAACTTAAAAAATTCGGTGGGGGGGGCCTTTCTTTTTTTTAAGGCTATGAAAATGATTCTGTGGAAGACTTGAAGGAGATGACTTCAATTACCTCTCGGAAGAGAGGTAAAAGAAGGTACTTCTGGGAGTATAGTGAACAACTCACACCATCACAGCAAGAGAGGATGCTAAGGCCATCTGAATGGAACCGAGATACCTTGCCAAGTAACATGTATCAGAAAAATGGCTTACACCATGGTAAGAGGGGATTGCGATCATATACCTTGCCTCCCTCCCTCCTTCTCTCCCCTCCTTCCTTCCTTCCTTCCTCCCTCCTTCTTGTTTTTAAAATGTAGTTGACATACCTTATTATCTCATTGTCAGGTGTATTACATAGTGATCTGACATTTGCACGCGCATGATCACCATGATAAGTATTGGTAACCATCAGTCCTGGATCTTTCATGTTGCTTTTAAATAGAGATAGTAAATGATAATGCTTAATCATCGTGCATTATATGTAGGTATTCAACCCTTCTAGCAAGTTGGAGAGTAGAACAGTAGAGCTGCTGTATTTGCTGTGACTGCTCGCTCTTTATTCACAAACAGCTTTTATGAGTGTTGAGAGCCATCAGCTAAACAGGGAAGAAAGCTTGTGTAAAAATAATTTCTGGTCACTTCTTATTCTACATATCCTACCCAGGAAATGACCAAGAGCCTGCTGATTCCTGACCTGTCCCAGTTGCCGTAAGCAAGAAGGGTTGAGAAGGAAGAGAATGGGCTCTGGCATCTCTTTCTTTCATTCTTGTCCAGTCTCCAGGCCTAAATGTAAACTGGGAGATTGGAATCAGAATGGTGGTGGGGAGAAAGAGGAGGGAAAGGAAAAGAAAGGAAGAATAATTGTGGAGAAAAGGAATGGAGTGGGAAGAATTGAATGGTAGGGGTCAGGAGAAGCTTATAATCTTAGGTAGGCCAGATTTCGAACTGTGAACCCTGGAGGATGTAATTGAGTAGAATTTCTTCTGCACAAATGTTATTTTTACCTTAACCCAAGGTCTGTGCTGAGAAGGTGGAGGTCAGTAGTAGGCTTGGAGCTCAACAAACAGTTTAGTAATTGCTCATGCTATACAGATTTAAGTTGCTAAGCACTTTTGACACAGAAGTTGTATCAGAAGTATATTTGTGCCTCATTTTCCCTTTCCACTGGCACCCAGGTCTGTAGTCTGCTATCTTTCAGTGAATAAAGACCTAGTTTTTGACTTCAGATCAATTTTCTACCAGAAATGAAAAGACAGGTCCAACAAATAGGTTCATGTAGCATATGGTGGGTACTAGGAAAGTTGTTCAGGGTATTATATAGTTCAGAGGACAGAGCCATTCCTCAGAGCCATACCATTGCCTGCAGTGGTAGGGAAAGTCTTCTTGCGTCTTCTATAATGTTATTTATCAAACTAAATGAAGACATGGTTTCTGAAAAGGCAGTCTTTATTTGTTGGACTTTTGAGTCCAACACAGGAATATATATGTCTGACAAATTTTCAGTCATAGCCGCATAAACATCTTGGTTTGGGTAAAATCTCCAAATTTGTTCCTGACCGTATAATGTACCCTAGTCCTGATTTTTGTGTGCAGGTGAACTTGCACTCCAGTCCTGAGGTTTGAGATGCTTATTACTTCCATGCAGATAATTAAGAATCTGTCATACTGGGGCTAGAAGCCTTAAGGTGGAGAAGGATTGGGAAAAGGCTGGAGTTGTGCTGTATTACTCCCATTTCTTGCTGTCACAAGGTGGGAAGGAGAGGAGGCCAGCCCTTCTAGCATAGGTGGTTCATATGCTGAGACCTCTGAAAAAGAAAAGAGGGGAGGGGAGAGATGGGTTTTTAAATATGGCTATAGAAAATATATCTCTTGTTAAATAAAACGATCTCACTTAAACTTCTTTTAAACCATCTATAGGAAAATATGCAGTAAAGAAGTCACGGAGAACAGATGTGGAAGACCTGACTCCAAATCCTAAAAAACTACTCCAGATAGGCAACGAACTACGGAAACTGAATAAGGTGATTAGTGATCTGACTCCAGTCAGTGAGCTTCCCTTAACAGCCCGGCCAAGGTCAAGGAAGGAAAAAAATAAACTGGCTTCCAGGTAAATGCTAATCATGTTCACTCATGCGATTGAAGTCTAGGAGGTGAGGGTAGACTTCAGTGAGCTTTCGTAGAGGAGATGGCTCTCAGCTGTTGTTTCAGAAATATACTTTTATAAATACTACAATGAGAGTATTGTAATTTTTCCTTTGAAAGTAAAGAATGGTATTTATGCTTCATGGAAGAAATTTTTGAAGGAGAGAGGTGAATGAACTCAAGTGCCTTATATTATACTATAAAAATGAAAAATTTAATCATAGCTTTTTTTGTTTTGCAGTAAGTCAGGTTTTCTTTTTATTGAGGTACAATTTACTTATAAAATTCTTCCCTTTTAATGCATCCTTCTCTGAGTTTTGACAAACATATGCAATTATGTAACCACAACCACAATCAAGATATTGAACATTCTATCACCTTAAAAAAACCTTCTATGCCTCTTTGTAAAAGTGAATTCCTTCTCTCACCCCTAACTTGTCACAACCACTGATCTGTTTTCTGTTCCTACAGCTGTGCCTTTTCTAGAATATAAATGGAATCATATTACATGCAGCCTTTTGAGTCTGGCTTTGATTTCACACAGGATGAATTTGAGATTCATCCATGTTGTTGTATGGAGTAACAGTTTGTTCCTCTTTATTGATAGCAGTAGTCCTTTGAAGTGATATACTATAGTGTATCTGTTCACCAGTTGAAGGATAGTTGAGGGGTTTCTAATTTTTGGCAATTATGAATAAGTCACCATAAACATTCACTTACAGGTGTTTATGTGAACATAAGTTTTCATTCCTCTTGGGTAAATACCCAGGGGCGTATGTTTAACTTTATAAGAAACTGCCAAAGTAGGTATTTCCAAAGTAATGAAGTAAATTAAAACAATATTTACTATTTTCTGAAGTAGCTATGTGTACTGTTTTATATCCCCTCCAGCAACATATGAGGGCTTTGCTTACTTCACATCTTCTACAACACTTGGTACTGTCAGTTTCGGTTTATTTTGGTATACTAGCCATAGCTTTATTTTTGAATATATGCTGAAATTTTAAAAAATCAGTTTGGATAAATGATTATGTTCTTGGATGATTGAGGCCCTTCATGTAAACATCAGAAGGTAGTGATTTTTGGTTGCTATTAGAAAATGTCTGACAGCGGCAAAAAGAAGTATATTTCTGAATGTTCACTTTAAAAAAAAGTGAACTAATTGCTCCTTCCTTTCACAGGGCTTGTCGGTTAAAGAAAAAAGCGCAATATGAAGCTAATAAAGTGAAATTATGGGGCCTCAACACAGAATATGGTAAACCTACACTTTTAAGAGTTTGATTAACTTCCTTTTACCTTGCTGACCACTCTCTTTTTCCTTGGTTGTATTTGTTTTCCCTGTATTCTTCCCAGCTTTAGACCAGCCTCTTTTTTGTTCATTCACTCAGTAAGCTATATACTCACTCTTATTCATTCATGTCCTCCTCTCAGTGTGTCTATCTGTGGCTCGCCAGGCCAAGTCTCACCTCTATCCCAAAGAGCTCATCCTCTTGTGACCGTGGTAATCTCTGACTTCCGTTTTACAGTTGTGTGCTGGCTTAGCCAATTTTATTGACTAATGTATATTTTAACCTTTGAGTGGATAGTTTAGAAACGTGTTTTACAAATGTGATTGATCATTAGAATCATCTGTGTGTACGTGTTAAACTGTAGATTTCTAGGCTTCTCCCCTAGAACCCAGGAATCCATATTTTTAACATTACCCCAGATTACTCTTATGCAGCCATCCTAGTACATATTTGGGAACTGTTGGTTTAGATCAGTGCTTCCCAATCTTTCACATCATGGTACATGCGGAAAACTATCTCTGAGGCATCCTGGAGTATAACAGAGTAGGCTGCTGATGGGAGGAGGCGTACACCTGGAGCCCACCGCTCTGCTACTCTTCCTTAAGCCTGGTACGATAAGAGCTCGTATGTTCCTTTGCCTCTAAAATTGTCCTCTTCACTGTGTTGCTCTTGGGTTGAGTTGTATCTGAAAGTGGAACAGTGGCTAAGTGATGGATTATTATTTGTTTCCAGAGATTTTCTTAAGTCCAGCATGATGTCTGGCACATAAATGCTCAATAAATGTTGTTCAGTTTTTCTTAATCCTTTATCTTGATTATCTTGTTTCCATTTGTGAGGACAGAAAGAGGATTTCCAACTGTGATGTTTACAACTTGTGAAATGAACTGATGGTTTTATTTATTAATGGCCACACAGGAACTGTAATCAAGGAAAATGAATTAGGTAAACAATAGTTGGTTTGTAGGAGTGGAGCTCTACCCCTTTTCCTATTATTCATTCTTGCTATTGAAGCATTTTGACCGTGAGCTCTGTGAGTATGCATATGATTGCAGTGTCATGGGCATTCGTATTTCATTTTAGAACCCAGCTGACTCACACTGCAAGGACATGTGGTGGGCTACTGGGAGCCTCTTTTTCTCTGGACACTTTGGCATATATCTGTGTGTTGTTCGGTTAATAAATTTATCCATAATGATGTCCGTCCGTGCGGCCATATATTTTTGCATTTGTGTGTATGTACATGCATGCCCACGTACACATGCTTTCTGTCTGTGATGTAAGTATAGTCTGGAGTGGGGAGCATTTGGGGAATTGGTGTATTCCCAATTGTGAGGAAGGGCCAGGAATGTATTTCTGAATATGTTGTTCTATCTCAAACTGAGTTTTTGATGGCCTTAAATTTTTCTTGTTTCCAAAGCTGACTTAAAGCCTCTAGATATTTTCGTGTAGGAAAAGGCCTGTTTTTAAAAGGTAGCATTTTCTTCTCAATTAATCAGAATGGAGGAAAAGGATCTTCTCATTCATTTATTTCTCTTCCACTTCTGTCTGACTAGCTTCTTTTCTCCAGTCTTGGGAAAGAGCAGACTCAATGCTCCTGTGTAGTTTGCCACATGTAGTTTGAAAGTTCTTCCCAGAGTTTCTGGTATATCTCTCAACGGAATGGTGCCCTTGATTCCTCTAGGTATCTGGGAGTCACTCTGTTATTGCCTTGTGGAACGCTTTTATCCGTTACCTGTCTTTTTGACCCAATGGTTTCTAGAATTTGTGATTTACACATCAGTGACATTGGAAGAAGATTTTGGAACTTGGGAACCATAGGGTTGCCAACTTTATATTTTGCCACATGAGGACATTAAAAAGAACATCATCTACAATTACTGCCATTTCAAACAAGGAAGAATATGTTAGCATTAACAAATCGAGACGGGCAAAATCTCAGAGTAAAGTTAACTTTATGAAAAATGTACTCTGTTGTCCTTATCCTTTTTAATTTGTCATCAGCTAGCACCGTTCCAAGGACTAGCTTCAGGGCCCAGTCTGTGCTACTCATCCCGTCCTATCTTACCAAACCTCCTCCTCCTATTGATTCCTTCTGCCAGAGCTCACAAGAAGCTGCTCTGTGAGTCAGATGTAAATTTGTTGAGTCAGAATGAGAGGTAAAGCCACTAAGAGGACTGGACCTTCATTCTGATTGACATATTTTATCCCTAAGCAAGCTATATGAGAAAATTAAAACTGGAAGATTCTTGGATGAATATGGAATCAGAACAGGAGGGGTCCATTAGATTTAAGGTTTGGCCTCACTTTCTGAGCCAGATGCCTCTGTCTCCTCACCCAGAAGTTTTTGATGTTATTAGAACCCTTCACCTCTGCCCTCCCTGCCCCCAGTGTCCTGGCATGGACACTGTCCAGGTTGAGAAGAGCTGTTCTGCTCTGTTTCAATTTTGATTTTATAGTCGTTTTTTTTTCTTATTAAAAGTGACCTGGGGACTTCCCTGGTGGCGCAGTGGTTAAGAATCCATCTGCCAATGCAGGGGACACAGGTTTGATCCCTGGGCCAGGAAAATCCCACATGCCACGGAGCAGCTAAGTCCATGTGCCACAGCTACTGAGCCTGTGCTCTAGAGCCCGTGAACCACAACTATTGAGCCTGTGTGCTGCAGCTACTGAAGCCCATGCGCCTAGAGCCTGTGCTCTGCAACAAGAGAAGCCACTGCAATGAGAAGCCTGCACACCACAATGAAGAGTAGCCCCCGCTCACCACAACTAGAGAAAGCCCGTGTGCAGCAACAAAGACTCAATGCAGCCAATTAATTAATTAATTAATTTTTAAAACATGACCTGATTTACTTTATCTGTTGAGGATGGGGGAACCTCATTGCTTCTCATAAGTCCAACCTGCATGTAAATGTCCTTACTTATATTTGAGTAAATGGTGTTCTCTCTCAGTTATTCATGAAGAAGCATAAATTTCTTGTTTCATGTGATTTAGTGAATTAGCTGTGCTTTCCTTGTTTAGTGACACATTTTATATATATTGTCCCTGCATGTAGTTTTAAACTGCCTCCCCACCCCACGCCCCCAGTTATTTCTGATTTCCCTCTTCAATATTAGTCTAGGTTGGTCTCTTCTAAGTATTACAAGGCAAGGAATGACAAATGACTGATTTCAAAGCCATGTCTGAAATAGTAGAGATTTATTTCAGACCATAGGAATCCTGTGTGTTGAAATTGGAGATGTGTTCCCCCTTGCAACTTTATTGAAGTATAACTGAAGTACAATAACTCTACATACTTAAAGAGTATTATTTGGTTAGTTTGGACATATGTATATACATTTGAAACCAGTTAAGGTAATGAGCATTTTGATCACCTCCAAAAGTTTCCTAGTTCCCCTTTGTAAGCTAATCCTCCCTCCATTTCTATCCCTGAGTAGCCACGATTTGCTTTCTGTCACTGTAAATTAGTTTACATTTTCTGAAACTTTATATCAATGGAATCCTACCGTATGTTCTCTTTTTTTGCCTGGCCACTTTCACTCTGCATGATTATTTTAAAATTTCTCCATGTTGTTATCTATATCAGTAGTTAAATCCTTTTCACTGCTGAGTAGTGTTCCATTGTGTTAGATACATTGCAGTTTGTTTATCCATTCACCTATTGATGGATGTTTGAGTTGTTTGCTTTTGCTGTAACAGAGCTGCTATGAATATTTCTGTACAAGTGTTTGTGTGGACATATATTTTAATCTCTCTTGGTTAACTACCTACGAGTAACTTCATAAGAAACTTCCAAACTTTTCCAAAGTGGCTGTACCATTTTACATTCTCAAAAACAGTGTAGGAGGGTTCTAGTTGGTCCATATCCTTACCAACAGTTGGTAAGGTCAGTCTTCTTACTTTCAACCAACGTAATGGGTATGTGGTAGTATCTCATTGTGGTCTTAATTTGTATTTCATTGATTAATGATGTTGAACATCTTTACTATACATACTGGCTATTCATACATTTTGTGTATGTGTGTGAAATATCTATTAAAATACTTCGCCATTTAAAAATTTTGTCTTCTAAAAGTTCTTTATTCTAGATACAGGTTCTTTGTCTGATGTATGTATTGAAAATATTTTATACTAGTCTTTGGATTGCCTTTTTGTTTTCTCACTGAAATCTTCCAAAGAGCAAACATTTTTAATTTTGATGAAGTCCAATTTGTCAGTCTTTCCTTTTATATTTTATATTTTTTTATGTTCTAATTAGAAACTCTGCCAACTCCAAAATTGTATTTTCTTGTATATTTTCTCCTAGGATTTATATAGTTTTAGGTTTTACAGTTAAGTTTATGAGATCTTTTTCAGGTTTAATTTTTATGTATGGTGTAGGCTAAGAGATTTTTTTTCCCCATATGAATATCCAGTTGATCAAGCACCCTTCATTGAAAGGACTTTTCTTTCCCCATTGAATTGTTTTTGCACCTTTGTCAAATCAGTTGATCCTGTGTGTATGGGTCTACTTCTAGGCTCTGTATTCTGTCCCATTGATGTATTTGTCTGTCTTAATGTGAATATACAGTGTCTTACTGTAGTTTTATAGTAGATCATAAAAGTCAGGTAGTGTTAGTCCTTGTTAGTCTTCTAATTTTGTTCTTTTCTTTCAAAGTTGTTTTAGCTCTTCTAGGTCCTTTGCATGACCATATAAATTTTGACATCAGTTTATCACTTTTTACAAAAAAAATTTCTTGGAATTTTGATTGGAATTGCTTTGAATCTGTAGATCAATTTGGGGAGAATTATCATCTTAACAAAATGGAGGCTTCCAATGCAGGAACTTGCTATCTGTTTCCATCTAGTTAGGTCGTCTTTAATTTCTTTCTGACTTGTTTAATAGTTTTCAGTGTAGCGTGCTTGAACATCTTTTTTTAGATGTATTCCTGAGTATTTTATATTTTTTGGTGCTGTTGTAAATGGACTCATTTTCGAAATTTCAAATTCTTTCTTGGTAGTATATAAAATGAATTTTTGCGTATTACTCTTATACCTTATTTTCTTGCTAAATTTGTTAGTTCCAGTAGTAGATATGTAGATGCCATGAAATTTTCTATTTAAGCAGTTGTCATCTGCAAATAGAAATGGCTGTATTTATTCCCTTCTGATCATTATGCCTTTTAACTCTTTTTCTTGCCTTATTGCAATGTCTAGAACATTTGAATACAAGTGGTGACTGCCTTGTTTGCAGGGGAAACTTTGACCTTTAAGTTGATGGTGGCTGTAGGCTTTTTTAAAGATGAGATGCCCTCTAGTATTTTGAGTAAGATTCCTTCTTTTGCTAATTTTACTTATCATGAATAGATATTGAATACTGTCATTTTCTTTCCTTTTTTTGCGTTTGTTGGAACAGTCACGTTGTTCTCCTTTATTCTGGTAATATATACACATTTTCCTGTTAATATGGTGAATTATATTAACTAATTTTTTATTAATCCAACCTTGCATTCTTAGAATAAGCTCTGTTTGCTTATGATGTATTTTCCTTTTTATATTAGAGTCTATTGCAAATATTTTGTAAGATTCTGTTCTGATATTTTAAGTTGGAGTCTGTTGCTAATATTTTGTCAAGGAATTTTATGTCTGTATTCAAGAGGGGTATTAGTCTGTGATTTTCTTTTTTTGTAATGTCTTTGTCAGGTTTTGGTATTTGAGAATACTAGCCTTAGAGAATGAATTCAGCCATGATCTTTCTTCCTCTTTTTTGAAAAAGTTTGATAAGATTGGTTTTATTTTTTCATTGTATATTTGATAGAATTTTCCATTAAAACCCTCTGAGTTTTCTTTTGGGAATATTTTTTGATAAATTCAATTCCTTTATTAGAAATGGGCTGTTCAGATTTTTCATTTATTCTTGTTGTTTTGCACTTTCAGTAAATTTGTCCATTTCGTCTAAGTTTTTGAACTTGTTAGCATAGCATTTTCTTAGTATCATTTTAACAGCTCTATTCTGAAGTGATAACCCCTTTTTCATTCTAGATAGAGGTGATTGAGCAGTCTAGCTGGGATGGGAATGAGGGTTGGAATGGGTATCAATTTTGTTGATATTTTCAAAGAACCAGGTTTTGGCTTTGTTAACTTTCTCTATTGTGTGTTTGTGTTCTATTTTATTGATTTCTGCTCTTATTATTTCTCTCCTTATTTACTTTTGGTTAACTTTTTTTTAAAGCTTCTTAAGGTGGGGAAATTTTTTAAAGCGTTGTTTTTGAAGGGCTTTGTTTGATTTATTTAATAAATATTTACTAAGACCCTGTGAGTCAATATACCAGGCACCATCATAGGTCTTAAAGCCATGAAGACAAGTAGGACAAATTGCTTACAAGATAGTAGACATTGATATATGTCTACAACCTGTTATCAAAAGTGGCACATCATTTGAAATTAGTCTCTTTGGATAAGAAAGCTTACAACCATCACTGCTTAAGGTTTTCTTATATGTTCTTCATTTTTGAGTTAATCTGTTTTTCCATAATTAAAAGTAAGTTCTTCCATGTTAGTGACATGTTCCAAGTATCCTGTTCTGTTTTACAGATAATTTATTGTTTGTAATCAACTCCATCAAGCAAGAGATTGTAAACCGAGTACAGAATCCAAGAGAGGAGAGAGGACCCAACATGGGACAGAAGCTTGAGATCCTCATTAAAGATACTCTTGGTAAGAAGAATACTGTATAAACTAGTAACAATAACATGTAGTATAAGGTATATGATTCAAGAGAATATTAAAAATTCTTTTAAGGAAAAATTCAAGTGTTCTCATTATGGTTACTTTCCTTTATGAGAAGATTTGTCTTTTGAGATTTAGCATTCATAAACATGTCCTGCTTGTTACCACAATTTATTATTTAGACTTCATCACTGAACTGTTGTAACACTTAGGAAAGATAAACTTCTGGCAACTTTAACCTTCTGTGGGGAAAATAAAGACCCCTGACCTTGTCAAGCCTGCAGTACATACTTTAGTAGAGATTCTTACCTATTTGTTTTACTCTTTCACAGGGTTCTAACAGACTTGCTTATCTGGTTTTCCATCCCTGAACAGATTATACCACATGGGGAGGAACAGAGAGGTGGACATCCGGAAGTCAAGCAGAGTGATACCTCACAGGGAGGGTAGAGGTAGTTAATGTAGACATAGACACGCGAACCCTAGAGGTCCAGGAGCTTAGCTGCCATAGGAGCAAATCACCCTATGATCAGTAGCATCCCAAGGGCATTACAGCATAACCCCATCCATAAAAACCCTGAAACATCATAAAATCAGTTCAGCTATATTATGTATTCTTTGTTTAACAGTTTTTGTTCTAGGACTGTCTCTTAAAAACTGCTTCTTACATAGTCATTATGTAGAGTAGTAAATTTCAGTTACCTGAGAATTTTCCTCCAGTTCATTTTTCCCCAGGATGCTGACTGTATATTGAATCAGATCACTTAAAAGAATTAGAGCTTACTTGTCAATCATTAATTAGCTGCTTACCTGAATTTTAGGTAACACTATAATTTTGAAAAATGTTTTTGATTGTAAATATCCTAGAATTTGTTAAGACAATTTTTCTGACCTCCAGTTGTTATAAATTCATTCATTCCAAATAAGGTTTTCAATTCCTACTATGTGCCAGGTGTTTGGGGGTACAGGGATTAAGCAGAGACTTGGTTACTGCTCTTCTTATGAAACTTGTAGTGTAAAAATGGAAGACAAAGAATAAACAGAAAACCAATAATAATAACAACAACAACAACATTGTGGTAACTGCTAGGAAGAAATCAAGATGCTTATTAGATGGATTAGAGACAGCAAGAATATTTTATTTCTGTTTCTACAGAAATACTCCTGTATATTAAATCTGCTGCCAAAATGATTGCATTTTCTTTAACTGAAATAAATACACATTGACTGCTTCCATGCACTTAGTAAGTTTCTCATGGTTTTTGAAATGATTATTAGTTTCTCTTGTCAGCATTGTGTTCATTCTGAATGTAAAATACACTAATTTGGAATCATTAGGAAAATTAGCAATGCATATAGATTTTAACCCAACAATTCCATGAAATTTGACAACTTTCATGTTTGAAAACCAAAGGAGAAGATATAAACGAGAGATTAAGAGACGAGAAAAAAGAATTCCTTAGTCTAGAAAGAGAGAAACAGCTAGCGTTTATATAGTACTCACTATGATCCAGGATCTGTCTAGTAAGGTTGTTTAGTCATTCACTTCCACAGTTCTGTGAAGGAGGTATTATTATCCTGCTTTTACAGATGAGGACTTGGAAACCCAATAAGGTATTAAGTAACTTGCCACAAGTCCTACAGCCAGCAAGTGGCAGGACTAGGAGTAGAAGTAAGTTCTCCTAGTTGCAAATGCTTGCATTATACCCACGTATCATAACTTGGTCCTGTCAGCTGACACTTCATCACTAGTTTCTGAACTGTATAGTTCACAAGTGGCCCACTAATTGCCTCATGAAGTAGACTTGAGAATTTATTTTTCTTGACATTCTATGTGGCATTTGATTCTTTTGAGCATTTATCTTCATTCTAAAACATTTTCTTTATTTAAGGTACTTTAGGTTCTGCATGCCTTGTTTCCTATCTTTTTACACAAAAAAAATGCTAGTGGTTTCTCTGTGGCTCTAGCAATACCCACTGGTATTGTGCAGAAATTAAGATACGTTTTCAAAAAACAAAAGCTTGTTTAGCATAATGGTTAAAATCAGAGTATTTGAAATCAGTTCTAGGTTCAAGTTCTGGCCCTGCCACTTACTACCTGAGGACCCAAGGGAAGTAACTTCACTTCCCTCAACCTAATTCTATTCATCTATAATATAAAATGTGGACAGTTGTGTGGATTAAATGGAAAGAGTGCATGTAAAGCACTTAGCATACTGCTGAACACAAATTCTCAGTACTTAGTATTAGCTGTTGATGTTACCAATATTACATCGTAAATATTTGAATTTTTTTCCTTAAAAGAATTTTATTTGTACATTGTCTTCCTTTGTCAGGTAGAGAGAGGAATTTAATGTTATAAGAAAAAATTCTTCCTGCCTTTTATTTTTTAATTTAAAGGTCTTATATATTGATAAGCTTATGTTTTCCGTGTATACCTGATTGTCAGTTTTACCAGATACAGTCCTTGACTCACATTTTCCTGCCTTGAGTATTTTAAATATGTCTCTCCATTTTTATTCTGGCATAAGTTGTTGCTATTGAAAAGGTAATAATTGCCTAATTTTTTCCCCTTATGTCATTTGCTGTTTTTGCCTAGATGTCGACAGGATTTTTTTCTTTTTCTTAAAATCCTAGTAATCTTACTAGACCATATCTTGGAGTTGGTCATTTTAAGTTGATATTCTCATATACACCTGGCGCACGGGCTTAGTTGCTCCATGGCATGTGGGATCTTCCTGGAGCAGGGATTGAACCCATGTCCTCTGCATTGGCAGGCCGATTCTTAACCACTGCGCCACCTAGGAAGCCCCAGGTCTTTTTAGTGTTTGATCTCTTGCCTTGCTTTGGTTTTCTTCTTTGGGGACTCATTATTTATGGGTTGGATCTTCTTTGCCTATCTTCAGTATTTTCTGAAGTATATTTGCTTTTTCTCAAATTAAAAAAGAAGTCTCTTAATTTCTTATTTTAAAATTCTTTCCCTTTTCTGCTGTTTCTTGTAAATGCGTTATCTGTTGTGTTTATTTGTGGCTCTTATATTCCTTTTAGTTTTGTCTTAATTTCAGGAATTAATTTTTTCATTTTGTTTCTAATATTTTTGGAGGTGATTGACATAACATTAATTTAGTTTCAGGTGTATAACATACTGATTTGATACTGGTATGTATTGCAAAGTGGTCACCATAACAAGTCCAGTTAACATCCATCAATATACATACTTACAACATAATTTTTTCTTGTGATGAGACCTTTTAAGATCCTTTCTCCTACCTACTACCTTCAAATATGCAGTACAGTGTTGTTGACTGTAGTCACCGTGCCGTATGTTACATCCCCTGTAATTCATATGGTTACGGATTAGTCTTTATCATCAAGAAGCACACATCTTTGTCTTGTTTACAGCTTTTTCCCTGAATTCAGTCTTGTCTGATCTTACAATCATGAATACAGCTTTCTTACTTTATTTTATTTATTTTTTTTATTGGCTGTGTTGGGTCTTCGTTGCTGCACATGGGCTTTCTCTAGTTGCGGCGAGCGGGGGCTACTCTTCATTTGGTGCATGGGCTTCTCATTGCGGTGGCTTCTCTTGTTGCAGAGCACGCACTCTAGGCATGTGGGCTTCAGTAGCTGCGGCACATGGGCTCAGTAGTTGTGGTGCACAGAGTGAGTTGCTCTGCAGCATGTGGTATCTTCCTGGGACAGGGATTGAACCCGTGTCCCCTGCATTGGCGGGTGAATTCTTAACCACTGCACCATGAGGGAAGTCCGCAGCTTTCTTATTATTTATCTTTGCTTGGTAACCCTTTGCCTACCTTTTAATTTTCAGTCTTTCTGAATTACTTTATATGAGATACATCTCTTTTTTAAAAGATAGTAATTAGATTAAAATAAAAATTTAATTTTAATAAATTTACCATAAAGTTCACTCTTAGATTTTTATATATAATTTATAGTTGTATTTTCTTTGTTAGTGTAGGAGTTTTTCTTTAATGGATGAATTTAGTTCATTTTTATTTATTGATACTGTTTGCTTTTCTGTCATCAAAAGATCTGTTAGGATTTGTTCATATGGCTTTCTTGCCTTTTTATGTCATTCATTGTATGATCCATTATTATTATAGTTTCATTTTGTATGTGTCCTTCGATTATTTTCAAGCTCTACATTTTTGTCTTGCAGGTTCACTTTTTAACTATAACATAATATGTATACTTTTTTTCTCAACTTTTCATTTAAGGTATCAATCCTATAAGAAAAGTAGAAAGAAATAGTCCAGTGAACATCTGCATGTCATTCAGCTAGATTCACGAGCTGTTAATATTTTGCTGCATTTGCTTTATTTCTGCCTCTATCTACATTTTTTCCTTGAATATTTGAAGGTAACTTATAAACATATGATTCTTCATCCCTAACTACAACTTCAGCATGTACTTCTCAAGAACAAGGACACTTTCTCACATAGGCACAATACTAGTATCACTTCCTGCTTCAACATTGATATAACATCTATATGGAATCCATATTTAGATTTTCCTGGTTGTCTCAATAATGTCCTTTATAACCTTTTTGTTTGTCCTTTATAACCAACTAAAGATCATGAGTTGCATTTAGTATGTCTTTTTTTTTCTTTTGTCCTTTTTTCAATTTTTTTTTCTTGTAAAATGTCCCAACATCTGAATTCATCTGTTTCCCCATGATTAGATATAGTTAAATTTTCTTGGCTAGAACACATTATAGGTTATATATCCTTCTTATTATGTCAGTCAAGAAACACATAGTATCAGTTTGTCCCATTATTGGTCAGGCTGAATTTGATCACATGGTTAAAGTGATGTCAGTTCTCTCTTTTTTTAAAATTAATTAATTTACTTATTTATTGGCTATGTTGGGTCTTCTTTGCTGCACACAGGCTTTCTCTAGTTGTGGTGAGCAGGGGCAACTCTTCATTGTGGTGCTCGGGCTCCTCATTGCTGTGGCTTCTCTTGTTGTGAAGCACAGGCTCTAGGTGCATGGGCTTCAGTAGTTACGGCACAGCGGCTTGATAGTTGTGGCTCACGGGTTTAGTTGCTCTGCAGCATATGGGATCTTCCTAGAGCAGGGATTGAACCCGTGTCCCCTGCATTGGCATGCGGATTCTTAACCACTGTGCCACCTAGAAAGTCCCTCAGTTTTCTATTTCTCACAGTTTCTTTTGACTTCTTCTTATGAGCAGTTGCTAAATAGCATTTTTCTGCTTCTACTTCCTTTTAATTGCTTATTTTTTTATTACATTTAAAACATTTATTACCTCTATTACTTAAAATCAATAACTCAGATATCTTAGACTTCAGCTCTGGAGGATGAGGAAGAGGAAAAAAAACAACATACCTGCAGTGTCTCCCACCTTTCCTTCCTGTTTTCCAAGTTTTCTTATTTATCCACTTTTCTTTAAAATGAAGAAAAAGGAACGTAAAATTGATCCAATCATTATCAAAATGACTGAAAACATCCTTCAGATATGTATTTTCAGTCACATGGGTGAAGCCATCCATGAGATGTAGTGAGATTAGAGCAGTTGGAAGAGACTGGCTGAGAGAACAGGGAGAAACATGTTGAGTAGGCTTAGGGAACAGTGACTGTCGGCAGGTGTGGGATTTGGGTTTGGACGATTCGTGGTTCGACCCTTCTAATCTTGTAGGCTTTAGTTACAGCGGGTAGAATTATTTTCTGGGCTGCAGTAGCAAGCAGCAGAGCACTCATCTGGGACCAGTATCTAGCTGAAAGCCACCCTGACCCTCAGATTTTCCTACCCCTCACCTAAGGAGTCTAAGCGTGCCTTTTATTCTTTTCTTCAGGTCTCCCAGTTGCTGGGCAAACCTCAGAATTTGTTAACCAAGTGTTAGAGAAGACTGCAGAAGGCAATCCCACCGGAGGCCTTGTAGGACTAAGGATACCAACATCAAAAGTGTAATCAGCCTCAATGGACCACTGGTCAGAGATGTCTGTGTTTGTCATGTTATTCATTGTAAATTTTCATTCTGTTTTGCATGTCAGTTTAGCATTATGTAAACATTTACAATTAGGTTACATTGTTTTAAGAACTAAGTAGCATAAGTGAAGCATGATCCAAAATACTTGATTATTGCATTTTCAGAGCATAAACCATGGTTAAAACTGCTACTGGCATCAGAATCGAAACTCATACATTTAAGTAGATGTTTAGATACAGGTTGCAAAATCTGTTAAAGCAAAACATTTTGGAAGAGTGAAGATAAAAGTAAATGCCAAATGTGGCAGGTTTATGCTCTGAACGACACAAAAAAAATTGAGGAAGCATTTTTTTTAAACAGTCAGTTTAGATTGTTTTTAGAATTATTGCTTTTTGTTCCAATTTTCCACAACCATTAATCTCACTTGTACATGGCACAAGCCAGCACTTATGCCCGTGTGCCACGTTAGATGTTCATTTTCCGAGCTCAATGTGGTATATATAAATATATATATAAATATATATACATAATGTCTGTGCAAGTAAGAAAAAAAAGCATATTCTTTGTGCCTTGTATTTTGGGGAAACTATAAAACTGGTAATATTTTGTATGATGAAAACCCTAATGAGGAAAAACAAGATATATAGATGGAAAAATTATGGGGTTTAAATGTTTTTTTGTTCCAACTCTTTTTCAAATTTTTTGAATGTATATAGGACTATGTTGAAATGTAGATATATGCCACAGAGTCTGTGTATTGTATAAAAAACAAAACAAAAAAACAAACAAAAAAAAAGATGGCTCTAGAAAACTCATATTTCGGTACTTGACCGGAAGAAGACAAATACTTGCACATTATTGCGATTGTTTTATTTTTTTGTACCAAAGACAAATGCAACTGATATGGCAAACTGCCAGTCTAAGTAAAGTTTTGCACAGCTTACATGATACTGTATGAATGTATGAAAAAAAAAGGAGAAAAAAAAAGAAAAAAGAAAAGGTCAGGGTTAGGGATCTTACTGAACTGTGAATTTTATTTCTGTTTGGGTCCAATTATCTACAGAAGGAGCATCCACACATACAGACATTGTTTTGCTGTTCCTCTAGTTCGCTTCCATAGTAGATAAGTTGGTGGCCATTTAGGTGTCTGTAAGTCTTTTTATTTCTGCACTTATTGTAGGAAATTTTAATATATTTCATTTTAGTAAGCTATTGGTAAAATAGTTTTTGACCTTGAAAATTAAAAAGTTTATTTAGCTTATTGTAGTATACTTCCACCAAACAACCAAAATACAGATTATTTTTATTGTATTATGTATATATATATGTAAAGAAAGAAAAAAGCTAAAAATATCTAATTCTTTAGTTGCCACTTTTCCAATTGATGTATTACTGTGCATGTAATATTTTCAAAGATCAACACAAGCTTAAAACAAAAACAAAATTTATAGATTTTTATATTTTTGTACAGGTATTTTCAAACTAGCTTCTTCAGACTTAACATGTGACTTATTCTTCTATAGTTTCTAGAAGTGAGAAATATTAACACATTTAGTTTTTAGGTGCTCTTTTTTTGTTCACATAAAACAGCTTCATTAGTCAGTGTTTTAACTATGTTAAAGCTTTACCTCTTGATGAGAAATTTCTTATGTCAAGGCAGCGTTATAAACCTTCCCTACAGATCTCTCCATCCTGTCTCTCTTACTGTTTTATTTTCAGATCTTGTGTTTTGAACTCTGAAAACTGGTAGCTTAAAAATTATACCTTAAAAAAAATCCTATTTAGCCAGAAAAAAAAATACCAAAAATTTCAGACCTAGCTGCTGGGGAAGTATCTATTTCTCCAACTATTTCTTCATTACCCCTTGGAGAATTTGTTTTTAAGTATATTTTGTCTATACAGTGTGTTTGGTTTTCTTTTCTCCCTCCCCACCACCCTCTCCCATTTGTAAGTGATAGCACATGAAGTTATAGCTTATAAAGGTTTGATTCTAAAACACACAGTACCAAGTGAGCAATGTTGCTTTCATGCTTCTTTGACATTATGAAAAAGAAACTCCAACAAGGATTGTCTTAAGACCTTAGCTGAACTGTGATGCACAAGATTACCCTGTGTGCTTGGTGGAAATGTACCTGCTTAGTGCATTCGCACTAAACAGATAAGCTCAGATCTAATGGTTTAATAGAATGTAAGTTTATTGTTTAAAGTTTTTCATTTTTAGGTGGGAGGAGGCAAAGCACAGGCTTGTAACTTGGAGGTATATGACGTTTTGACAGAGTGTATCTGGGAAATTAAAACATGTTCCAAAATATGGCAGTTTTGCAATCAGGTGAAAATCACTTCATGAGGGAGATTCAGCTGATGAGGTTTATAAAATTGCCCCTTTCTAGCTGCTTTGTTAGGAATTCTGGTTTTTTATACCTTTTTCTTGTCTGCAAACCAGAATTTGATTTTTTGGTCTTGCATTTCAAAAAAAAGACTTTGAATCTGTTTAGTAGATTCCATATCCTTGCATTTCAATGTTTTATATGTACTACTTAAGTTAAATAGTTAAAAGCTTTTAAATAGTTGAGCTTTTTAATGTTGACACTTTATTTTGTACCTATTTATATATGTATGTATATCTTAGAAAAGCACTTTGTTAAAAAAAAATTGCATTTTATATGATTCCTGCCATTTGCTGCTAAATCTGGGCTGGTCAGAATGCTGCAGCGATACTTGATCTAAATAAAAACCTGGCAGTAAAATGTAGAGTGAAAGTTAAATCCTCTTGCTGTTTTAACTTTATCATAAAGATGACATAGGCAAGCTGTGCAGCTTTACATTTTAACCAGGGGACTCTGTGGCATTTAAAACCGTCTAGAAATGGTTGTACTTTAATGCCAGTAATAATCTGCTTCCTCTATTGTCATTAAAATATATACGTTTAGTGTATCACACAAACAAATCTTACAAGGGTAACGTAAAAACCCCAACAATTGTACATGTTCTGTTTTTGAAAATTGTGGCATGTATTTTTGGGTGAAGATCATTAGAGAAGAGCTCTCTAAAGGTTTTCTGTGTTCATACATGGTATACAGATAGCTCATAATGAAGTCCAGAATCTTACTTTAAGTGAAGGCATTGTGAATTCACCTCAAATAAACCCATTGTTCCCAAAGCAATTATAAACTTTGACTCTAGTACTACTATGATTTAAAAAAACAAAAAAACGTTCTTCCTCGTTTCAGATACACTGGATTCTTTATAGAGTTTGTCTCCATATGAAAGCATGCTGTCCAGTTGTTCTTGTTAAGATCTTGTCTGAGTTTTGAGTTGGGTGCCACACTTTTCCAGTCAATATGATCGCTTGTTCTACTGTACCATGTACGATTCGTGTCCTTTCCTTTACCCTTCACGACAGATTATGATGTGGCTTTATATTGTGCCTTACTTGTACGTTTAAAACAAAACGTCTTCATTCCCTTTCACTTCCTGAATCTTTCACTTTGACCTTTTTGGTAAGAGAATCAGAGCTATTATAAAAACATCATGAAGGATTTCAGATGGGTATGGTTTCAAATTCCCTCTCTTTATTGTTATTTTATATTTGTATGAAAGACCAGTTTTGAATGGTCTTTGAATATGAGGGGGAAAGATTAGCAGTAATTTCACTACATCCCTTTTTCCTAACTTTCATGAATTTGTCATACATCTTCTTTCTGATGCTTGACTTTATTTGCTCCTTAGCAATAGTCTGCATTTAAAGAAAGGTGTGTTCAGTTCATCAGCTTGAAATTGACTATTTCATTTTTCCAGAGTTTTTAGAAGAGTACTCATTTTGTTTTATAAAACAGATGACAAGTCTCTTTAAAAAGAAACAGAAGTACAGTACTTTTGAAATACAATGCTGTTAGTTTGGATTTCTTTTTTTATATATAATATTCATACAATTATCTGATGTTTGCCTTCATTAATAAAGCTGTTAGTTTATTCACCAAAATGTCAAGAATGGATGTGCTTTTCTTTATTCCATACATTTTCAAATATTTTAGCTGCTAAGATTTAGTTAACTTTCTAAGAAACGAATTCAAGTTGCCTTCAGCAGGAATTAACAAAAACTTACGTTCCCTTTCTTTATATAGTCTTCCTCAAATTCTGTTCAAGTATTTTCTAGTTAATTATGTAACAGAATGTTAGCATCTCTCCAAATCTTGAAACTTGAATTTTGAGAATGCATTGAATTGTGCTTTCAGTGTTAAAGTAAAAGGTTTCAATTATCCTTCTAGTGAAGTCTATTGTGGAATACCATTTCCCATGGAACTGAGGCCATTTCCACAACTTTGCACAGAACTGCAGTCTTGTTCTTCCCTCGGATCATGACAAATAAGTCTCACACAGTGCCGTAATACTTGTGGATTCTTTTGTAATCTTTGTAATCTTAATAAGGGCATTATGAGAAGATGACTCCATGTTTTTTTAATATTTCAAACACATTGGGATGTAACCATGAATGTCAGCTGTAGGAATGGTTGTTTCGTTTTAAGGAATAAGCATGTTGGGGGAAGATGATGAAAATGTACTACTGACAGTTTTACACTTCCATAGGCAAGTGGGATTATGTGTTGAAGCATAATCCTCGTGCTTAGTAAACTGACTGAAATTGTAGAAATTACACCTAGGAACTGAATTATGCCAAATTGCCGCTTTCCTTTAGAAAAGAGAGATTTGGGGGTAGTGGTGAGGGAACAGAACCTTAAAACTACTTCCGAATAGTGTTTTGGAATTGACGACTTGGTGACTAGTGAGGAACATCACAGTTGGGTATTTCAGTGTGCCAAGTTCGGGTGAACTAGGTTTGCCTCTTTCATAACAATGTAAACACAGTGGTGTAGTTACTTAAATTCTGGGTGGATGTGAGCGGGACTGATTACTGTGTCTTGCCCTTCACCCTTTGTTTTTTTCAGAACCAAATAACAGAAATGTATATGTGTGTACTGTATCTGCCTTTTCACCACATTTTTATGACACTGTATTCCACTGCCTGCTTTTTTTTTTTTTTTTTAAAAACCTTCTTTCCCTAGGATTTGTCCTATAACTTAGCGTTTGTGGTTAACAGTGATACTAGGGCTGACCGCACATAAGAAGTCACAAGAGAAGAGTGGAAGGGCAAGAACTCAAAGCATTTGTTCATACGATGTGGCGACCTCTTTTGCATAGTTGCGTAGGATCCTGTTTGTAATGCTATCATAAATATTCTGTAGTTTTGTTTCCTCCCCCTTCCCCTAACTGGAGCTATGAAACTTTTTATTGGATTCAGTCTTGTCTGTTGTCTAGAAAGAATTTTATCTTGTTGACGCATGAGCTGTTTAAAAATTATTCTATTAAATGTTGGTTAATAGTTGTGCAGTTTTTCTTTTCAGAAGAGAAGGCAATTCAAACGTTGCCTTTGTTTTCTGTCACCTTCCAACCCCTCAGCACTTCTAGTCAGATACAGATCCATCCGTGTATGCAACATCCTTTGTAATTTAAAATAAAAAAAAGATGAAAAGAAAAGGTTTTGAATTGTTTGCCTCATGCTTTTGTCCTTCCTTTTGCTGTTGCTTTTCTGTTGCTTTCCAAGGTAACCATCCACCCTTCAAAATAACCCACTGCAACAAAATTCCAAAGGAGAGACAGCAGTGAACTCTTGATCTCACTGCCCCTCTCTTGGTGTAATATGCAAAGAGCTAACTTTTTTTTTTTAAACACTTTGGGCTGCTTGTTCAATACTTCAGTTAAATTTAGCTATTATGTAGAATTATTCATTGACAAAAACATTTACATTCTTTATAGTTTAGAGCATAGTTTAGTTTATCCTTATTTCTCCTCCTTGATTCTTTGGCTGAGCGATTTCTCTGAGGGAAATAAGGTATTTTGAGTCTCTCCTGACTGAAGCCTTTGTATGTGTTTGTGTGTTTCATAATTCTAAGTAAGTCCCCAAGCTAGCCTGGGCATATACATAGAACTGTTAAATCAGGGGAACCGAGTAAACACGACTGTAGCAGTGTGTTCCTTCGGCCAACAAACATTTGTTTAGCACGTACTCTGCCAAGACTTGTGCTAGGTACTGGCTAGAAGGAGATTAAAGAGACCTCCACTAATACTCAGTCTGCTGAGGGAGGCCACATGTGAACAGGACCACAGAACAACACAAGAGCTGTTACACACACGAAGAATTCTAGGCACGTTACCACAGAGGCATTTGCAAGGATGCTGGTACCACATCAAGTGGGGGTATGTTAAGAGAATTGACAGGCTGTGTGCATGACATCCCCGGTCCCTTGAAGGAAGCCCTTTTTGCTTCATTTGAGTGACACTGAGGCTGTCAGGAAGCAAAGTGGACATAGCCTCTAATGGACTGGTTCTGCTTCAGGACTTGACCTTACAGGAACCTCTGTCAGAGTCTGGGAACTTTAAGGAGCTAGGTGAACCCTTCTAGTATAGGTCTTGGGAAACTAAACCTTTTGTTAGGTAGCACCCAGTGAGGTGGGTCGTTCAGTTGTCTCTCCTCACCCACGTTGATTTCAGAACCAGGAGAGCACCTTAGCCAGAGAGAAAAACATTAGTTGGGAAATACTTTAATATCCCAGCTGAAAGGTTCAGAATAGGAAGAAGGCAATAGAAAGTCCTAGAAGGCTAGGGTGGCATTCATTAAGCCTCTGCTAGGTGCTTTCCCGTCAGGGAGTTCACCTGCTGCTCTCTGTGGCCCAGTGAAGTGGGTGATGATATCCATTTTTACAAAAGAGTCAGACTAGACCCAAATGCGGGGACTCACCCCAGACCCAGCTTAGATGACACAGAACTCCAATTCAAATGGCAGTCTGCCTGCAGCTCTCAGAGACAATCCATGCTCCACTGTAAGGGACCAGGCCAAGTCACAGGCAACATTTGGATGGATGTCTGTGTAGGAGAGAGATAATGGGCCAGAAAGAACGAAAACCACAACCTAGTAGATGCAGTAACCGAAAGGTAGTCTCAGGATTAGTGGCGGAAAGATGATGGGAGCAGAACAGCCTTGGCTGTAGTCAGTGATGGAGAGTGCGGGTCACCAAATTGTATATCTATCCCTCAAAGATGGCCTCTAGCTGAAGACCTTAGAATCGAGTCTTTTTTGTTAGAAGGGAGTATGTTGGAGGGTGGAGAAAAGAGAAGCTATGTTTTCTTTTTTAATTGCCTCATGGAGATGCAATTGGCAACTATCGGTTACAGAAGAATTTCCACAAGAAGCATGACGGGAAAGGGGCCCAAGGTCACGTGGGCTGATCTACTCTGTGCAGCCTTTGGGTTGCTTCACTGTTCTGAATAGGGAGCTTCTATTTGAGGATCCAAAACATTTGAGTGACTTGAAAAACATCAACCTCAGTTTCTTTAAAAGGTTTTAATCTTAAAATGTCACCAGGAATGAACTTAACAGAAAAGGTAACGAGCTCTGAAGAAAACATTAAAGTACTGTGAAGGATACAAAGAAGACTTGAACAAATGGAAAGATAGACCAAGTTCTTGAACAGAAACAGTCAACGGCATAAAGCGGTCAGTCCTCCTAAGTTAAATTAACAATTCAGTGCTATCCCAGTAAGGCATACCAATACCATTAAAAGAACTAAAGCTGACAGGGGGGAAAAATGGGGTGTTTGAATGTAACATTAAAACACATAAAACTAATATTAAGTGTCATCTTGGTGCATGAATGAATAGGCTGACAGGATAGAATGGAAAGTATAGAAATAGATTCAAATGTAAGAATTTATATGGTACGTGTGGCATCTGAAACCAGTGAGAAAAAGATTGTTTAGAAAATAGTGTTGCTACAACTGGGTTACCCTCTGGAGAAAGTAAACTTGGCTCTGTATCTCACGCCATAAGCCAACACATTTCAAAACGGGGAAAGATCTAAACATAAAAAAAACTCAAAACTTTTTAAGGCCAAAAATACCATTAGCTAAGTGAAAATTCTATAGACTAAGAGACAGCTCATTTCTAAGGCAACTGCTTCTAATGCATAAAGAGTTCTGGGAGCTGATACAAAAAAAGACCAACAACCTAATAGAAAAGCAAGCAGATAATAAAATAAATACAAATAGTTCTCAACTTCATTCATGATGAGAGAAATGAAAATTAAAAGATGGCATTTTTCACTTAGATTGGCAAAAATCCCAGCATTTGTTGACACACCAGTGTATGAGGTGGTGAGAAAGCAGCCATTTGTACCACATTGCTGGTGGAAGTGTAAACTGATACAGCCTCTATGAAGAGCAATTCCCTAGCATGTATCAGAATTTTAAAATGCATGTATCCTTTGACCTAGCAATTCCTTTTGCACTGGGCAAGTCGTCATTCTCTCTGTGCCTGTTTCCTCATCTGTAAAAAGTGGATAATTCTACCTCACAGGGTTGTTGTGAGAGTTAAGTTAGAATGATACACATAAAGCACTTAATACAAAGTGCCTGGCACAAAGGAAGTGCTCCACAAATGTCAGTTAGTAATATAATAATAGCAGTCATGTGCACTGCATTCTTACCATGTACCACATTGCTACATTGTGCTTGGTGCTTTTTACATATTACCTCATTTAATCCTTCAGTCAGTGCTGTGATCACCACCAGTTAGCCTCTGAGGAGACTGAAGCACGGAGATGTGAAGTGGGTTGTCAAGCAGGATTCAAGGCAGGGCAGATGCCCAAGCCTGCAATACACAGCCTGTTTATTAGGTGCAGTGGGGTGATCAACACCTTAAGGGAGGGTGTTCCCTCCAAAGCTACAGACCCAAAAAGAGTTTGAAGAATCCAGGAAGGAGACAAGGCTGGCTGGGGTGGCTGATGCCCTTGAGGTCCAGCTAAGAAACTTGGACTAAATAAGAAAAACACAATGAAAGAAACTCCATCTGTTAAGGGTCTGCTCTTAATTATTTCCATCAAAACTCCATTAATCCACCAAACCTACTCCAGCGAGGTAAATTTATTAAATCCAACTGTACACAAAAGAACCGCTAGGAGCCAGAGAAGGGGTGTAAGCTGGAATGTGACTTGATTACTTGTGCGTTTTAGAAAGATCCCTCGAAACATGGGCCGGACTGACAGGAAGTACCCCAGCGAACTGCCTTGAATTCCACACATTTTAAAAAGTAATGATAACATTTGTCATTTCTTTCTTTCACTCCACAATTTATATTCACTGTAGAAAATATAAAAAATACAAGAAAGTTTAAAGAAACATTAAAAAAAAAAAGTGTCCTTCCAGAGACATCCCAATTGATACTTTTCCTCCAGTTTTTCTCCCCCTCTCTGTGCAAAAAATATGCAGTCATTAGAGTGGCTGATGGGCGGAATACGGGAGACGCCCCTGTCAAAGCGTTCCTGATAATTCCCTCCTCTATTTCTCTCCGTCTTACTAGGTCCACACCACGAGGCCGACTGATTTTTCCCACGTGTCTGGGCAAGTCCACACGACCCAGCGCCACCACCCTCGCTCGCCGCAGGCCGGTCTCTAGGGGGCGCTGCCGCAAGACCCGGCGGGGAAGAAGGAAGCCGGTGCGAAAACGCGTTGGAACTTGGGCCCCGCGGCAGTCCGTAGCCGGCTTCCCCAACATGGCGGCACCCCAAGATGTCCACGTCCGGATCTGTAACCAAGAGATTGTCAAATTCGACCTGGAGGTGAAGGCGCTTATTCAGGTACTAATGCCCGCGGCCCCCGCCGGGGGGTGCAGCAGCCCTAAACCCAAGCTCCGCTGGCCTTCGGTGAACTCGACGGTCTCCCGAGTTTTTCCCGCTTGTCGAGTCCCTGAGGCTGCTGGCCCCGCCCCCTAGCTCGCTACCCCTTAGCTGTCTCTCGCTTGGTCGCGTCCCCTTCCACTGGCCTTGAGACTCCGTCCGGCTGTCGTTGGCTCGCCCTCTTCCGGGACACCCCCTACTCCACCTCAGCTCCGAGGCTTCCCCTTTGTGGCCCTTCCCCTACACATCCCTGGCCGTCCCCTCTCTGCCCCGCCCCCGCCCGCCTCGGAGCTTACCTGTCATCCTGCTTGGCCCCGCCTTCTGACACCGTCCCCTCCCTCCTTTGGTCGCGTCCTGGAGGCCATTAGCCTCGCCCCCTGCTGGCCAGCTCCCTGGGTCCGATGCCCCGTGGCACCGAAGGCCACCTGGCAGGAGAGGCACCGGGTGAAACGAACGTATCTTGGACCGTAGTTGAGATGTGTAAATTAGGAAATTGGTCTGCCTGGATCAGAAAGCAGATACTGGCAAAACTGGGACCCGGACAGGGAAAGTCAGCGAGAGAAAAGACTTGACGTCTACTCCGTTTAACACATAGGGTCATTGAGGTCCTTTGCCTTAAGCCAGTTAAGGGTAGAAGGTAATAGTGCAATAAACCAATTGGCATAGGCAAGAGTTAGGAATGTAGAAATGGTTCCTCGAGTTTAGTAAAAAGAAGCCAAGAGTTCTAAAGCTTGCTTTTAGGCAAATCGTTTCCATTTCCAACAAATGTTACTAAACATTAGATGTAGACTCAGAGTTTGCAACTGGCTGTGGTAAAAGGTGAAAGAAAGTAGGGCTCCTCACGGAAATCAGATGCAAAATAAACCAAATTAATAGTTTATTATATGTTGAAAGGAACTGTGATTTAATGAGTAATCCAGAAAACAAGTGAGGAAACTTGATGCAAACATTTAAACTTCTTGAACTTCACATTTCCCATATATAAACTACAAAATGTCTGGGCCAATTCTAGAAAAATAAATTTAGGTTTCAGAACAAATGAAACTGCCTTTGCACATGATCTAAATTGCTTAAGGCCCCTTTTGCACTTTCTAACATTTGCGTTTTGGTGATGAGAACAATTGATTATAGCTAGATTTAGTGCACTCTTACTGTGTTCCAACTCCTTTGCTAAGCCATTTACATAGGTACCTGGTCTGTGGAGTGGGTATGTTGAGATGAAGAAACTGAGGCACAGAGGACTCAGTAATTTTTTCAAGGTTGCACAGCTGATAAATTGCTACAGCCAGAATTTGAATCCATATAATCTGGCTCTAGGGCCCGGTTTAAAACCTGGCCCTAGTAATTCTGAATGTCCAGAAACAAATTCTAAATCTACCTTTGAACATGTCTATAAACAGTGTGATTTATAATAGATGGCTTGTAAAATTAGACTGAAAAATTAATCTTGAAGAAGTTAATCTTGTTATATGATGCCAGGAATTTAGCATCCTGATTTTCAAGTTGGAAAGATCTAAAGTTATAGCATCTCTTTTGGATGTTTGTTCTTGTCAGACATACAAGCTGTTTTAAGTCTTTCATAATGGCTGGGTGGCATTTTGGTTAAACTTCAAGAACTAATATATCAAGACAACTTTGCTTCTACCTGTGCTTTTATGTTACTTGCTCATAATTAATCTAAAGAGGGATGAGAAAAATGCAAATTATAATGTTTTTGCTTGTGTTGCAGAGGTAAACAGCAAAGATCAGGATGAATTACAGTCAGTAGGCCAAACTTAGTTGTGGTCTAAGCCAACTGTCTCACTGTACAGCTGGTGTCATTTTGTTTCGTTGCTTTGAGAAAGGCCCCTTCATCTCTTCAATGTCTCCTAGGATATTCGAGATTGTTCAGGACCATTAAGTGCACTTACTGAACTGAATACTAAAGTGAAAGAGAGGTTTCAGCAGTTACGGCACAGAATACAGGTGAGTGTCTACAGAGCTGAGATGCTGAGACTGGGTAACGATGAACGGGGCTTGGATCCATGACTAACCTCTGCTCAAGAGCTATCCAGGTCCTTCAGTAAATGTTCAAACAGGGGAGTAGTAAACGTTGAGACAGTGGGGGTAACTGTACTAACCTACAGTCCAGGTAAAAATGAGGGACTTGGATGCACAGCACTGCCAGCTGTTAACAGGTGGATAGTAGGGACACCATTGTCCTGGGAATTTTTCAACTTGAAAACTCTGAGGTGACTTGAATTTCTTTTCTCTACCACTCTCTCCAACCCCTCTAACTCAGTCCATTACCAGTGACCCCTGGGTTTTTTTTTTTTTTTTCATGCTGTCACTTTGCCTAGTCTCTTACTCTCTGTTTCTGTAGTCTCCAGTCACATCATCTACATATATGAGTCCTGAATTTGACTAGGGTATATGTGCAAAAAACAATAGAGTGAGAAAAGCAACAGCCTGAATAGCATAGATGTTTTTCTGTGCTATGCCCTGCTTGAGGATAAGATGGGTGGCATCGATCTGGTCATTCCTGGCTGGGTCTTGGGGCACCTGGTCTCGCTAAATATGGTTCTGAGATTGAAAAACTGGTGCTTTTTATATGACATGGCCCTAAGAGCCAGCCAATAACCCTGTTTTTTCTTACCAGAAGACAGTCTGTTCCAAAGATGGTAGAAAAACTGGCAGTTTGGACCCTGAGAAACAGTATGTCTGTGTCCTGTGCATTGCTTCCTAAGGGATTTTCAAGGGCTATTTTGGCAATATTCAGTTTTTGTCAAAGGAGTTCGCTTTAAGATTTCAGCAATGTCACTGAACCTAGCTGATCTCTTTCTACCTCCATCTCTAGTACTGATTGAATCATTTTACTTTTTAATTTAGGAAGGCTGTTACTTTCACATATTTTTTTTGTAAGTGTTATATGTGTGTAAAGATCGGTGGGCAGGGAAAAGTGCAGTGAAAATCTCGGGTGTGCCTCCTTATTTATTCTCTGTTCCCCTTCTCCAGATAGGTAACCACTCTACTCTTGTTACTTACGTATCTTTCCATAGTTTCTCTACTCAGATGCTAAAAAAGACAAATGTATTTTCTTATTTCTTTCCCATTTCTCATCTAAAAGGTAGCAGACCACTTTTTAAAACTTAACAACATGTACTGGAAATCTTTCCATGTCACTATTAGGAAGCTTCCTCATTCTTTTTCTTTCTTTTTTTTTTTTTAAAGGTTATACACCATGCCCAAGTGGCTGGGTCTTGGGGCACCTGGTCTCGCTAAATATGGGTTTTTTTTAATCTTTTCGTTTTTAATTTTAATTTTTATTTATTTACTCATTTTTTTTTGGCTGCATTGGGTCTTCATTGCTGTGCATGAGCTTTCTCTAATTGTGGCAAGTAGGGCTACTCTTCGTTGTGGTGCACGGGCTTCTCAGTGTGGTGGCTTCTCTTGTTGCAGAGCACTGGCTCTAGAGCACAGGCTCAGTAGTTGTGGTGCATGGGCTTAGTTGCTGTGTGGCATATGGGATCTTCCAGGACCAGGGATCAAACCCGTGTCCCCTGCATTGGCAGGCACGTTCTTAACCACTGCACTACCAGGGAAGTCCCCTCATTCCTTTTTTATAGCTATAATTTATTTTTGGCCAGTTGTCTGTCAAAGGACATTTATTTGGACTGGTTTTTTTTTGCTTTTTAAAGCAAATTTATTCCATAAAAGACCTTTTTTCAACTTACATGACTTCAGCTCTCCAACCACATTCACCACCTTAAGTATAAATATTTCCTTGTTCTTTCTGTTTAAGCTTTTGTGTGCTCACCCAGTGCTTATGTCCTTCACTAAAGTAAGATAACCTCAGTACATTTACACATTTATTATGTCCTTCTCCCCCGATCATCAGCTCTTCAAGCACCACTGTATCCCTGGCACCTAGTAAGGCCCTAATTAGCTTGCACATGGTCAGTGAATATTGACTCCATCCCAGTTTTAATCTGCATCTCCAAAACATTTACATACAAGAAATATATACAAGATTTCTGTTTGTTTACTGTTCTTAGCTCTTCTATGAATGTCTTCTTTGTGTATTTGCAACAAATTTGTGTGATACTAGAAGAATTGACCTCATATCCTCAAAATATGGTGTTCTTAGTAAATGTTGGACTTTAATTATGTATAAATATTTGTGTGAATGTCTTTGTAATTGGTTTCCAAACTGGAGTTTGAGAGCTACTTTACCCCTTTCTTTTCGTCTAGAACTCTCTCTGATTCTCTGTGACAGAACTTCCAAGCACCCTTTCATGAGGAAACTGTACATTTCTCTGGCCTTACCTCCCTGCCTCCCTTCTTCCCACACATCCATTCTTCCACTCAGTGCCCAATCTGTGCCAACACAAGGGATCTGTGTAGTGAACGCCAGATGCAGTCCTGCTGTCATTGAGTTTACACTCCAGTAAGGAATTTAGATTTTAAATAAATAATTAACTTAATACATTTGCAAAACCTTTCCAGTTCACATTCGTTTCTTCTTTACTTCAGCAATATCTGGGGCCATCAATTGGAAATCACCTCTGAAATGGTGGATACAGACACTGGTTCCAGACCAGCATGTACAAATTAGTGTATAAACAAGCATGTAAATAAATAAATTAGGACATAAATGAGTTGATAGTTTATGTTTTTGAATCAATAGCTTGATTAAAACTGGAACTTGTTTTAATGTGAAAGCCAAAAGTATGACATGACCAGACAAGGAAAGACAAATATTGTGTGATATCACTTACACGTGGAATCTAAGAAATAGTACAAATGAACTTATTTACGAAAACAGAAATAGACTTACAGACATAGAGGACTTCTGGTTAACAAAGGGGAAAGGGTGGTGGAGGGATAAATTAGGAGTTTGGGATTAACAGATACCACTATGTAGAAAATAGATAAACAACAGGGATTTACTGTGTAGCACAGGGAACTATGTTCAGTATCTTTTTTTTTTAAGCTCTATTGGAGTATAATTGCTTTACACTGTTGTGCCAGTTTCTGCCGTACAACAAAGGGAATCAGCTGTATGTATGCAAAAATCCCCATATCACCTCCCTCCTGTGACTCCTTCCCAACCTCCCTATCCCACCCCTCTTAAGTCATCACCAGTCATAGAGTTGATCTCCCTGTGTTATGCAGCCGCTTCCCACTAGCTATCTATTTTACATTTGGTGGTGTATATAGGTCAGTGCTACTGTCTCACTTGGTCCCAGCTTCTCCTTTACCACTTCCCACCTCCACCCCCTGCCTCGTGTCCTCAAGTCTGTTCTCTGCATCTGCATCTATATTCCTGCCCTGCCACTGGGTTCATCAGTACCATTTTTTTAGATTCCATATATATGCGTATAGCATACGGTATTTGTTTTTCTCTTTCTGGCTAGCTTCACTCTGTGTGACACACTCTAAGTCCATCCACTTCACTACAGATAACTCAATTTCATTCCTTTGTTCAACCTATAATGGAAAAGAATTGGAATATATATATATATATATATATATATATATATATATATATAACTGAATCACTTTGCTGTACACCTGAAACTAACACAATATTGTAAATCAACTATACTTCAGTTAAAAAAAATATGACATGAGAGTCAAGGTGTATTGACATCTTTAATTATAGTCTGTCTTATCGTTCTATCATCTGAAGTTCTTGGGGGTCTCAGACTGCTGGTTAGGTCTGCTCTCCCTCTCTGTGGTGGACAGTTGGGTCCTGGTGTTTGGTTATTTTGGACTCTGAGCATTCCTCTTCAGAAGACCTTCCCTGTGGCACTTTTGTGTGGCCTGGGTTGAAGGCAAATCTCTTCAGAGGTTTTTGCATTTGCTTTTGCCAGGTCTCTTGGGATTATCACAAGTCTGGGGACGCTTTTTATGTTTGTTTCTCCTTGTCGAGGTTCTTGAACCATTCAGGGAGTATGAATTTGAATCCAAGATCAGCTCCATGGGTATTTATTCTCAGGGGAGATAGTTTGTATCCCTCTATCCAGACCCCACAGCAAAAAAGGACAAGCTTCCACATTTTCTCTCTGCTGGTTAACAGACATTTTCCTACTTCACCTTTTCACTGAGGGTATATCCCTTTGTGGTCCCTGCTTTGTGGTGTTCTCAGTTCCAATTCCCGCCCTCAAATGGCCAAGGCTTCGTTTTCTGTCCCCCCATGGACTTTAAAACACTCATTGCTGCCGGTCTAAAATGAAATATGTGCAGAGATTGAGAGTAAGCATGTAGAAATGGCAGTGTGATATTTCCATCATATCTCAGAGTGGAATCAGTAGGCTCCTATATAGTCATATTTTTTTCCTTTTCTTTGCAGGCATGTCCTAGATTACAGGAGCGCATCTCCTGCTCCAGGACAGCCTCACATCCCTCACAGGAAGACTGCTCTGGCTCTTAGTTCCCTTCTCATTTTGTGGTTTTGGAGATGGTCCTTACTCTCCTGCAGACTGAGCTATTTGTGTAAAAGGATGTTTGTTATATGTGAACTGGCATTCCTAAGTCTTCTGTTCTAGGAGGGTTTTCAAGTGCTGTTGCATAACTGGTAGAAATAGAAGTGCTCTCCAGTTTTGTATTAGCTTTTAAAGTCATTTTAATTTAAAGCTGTTTTTCCCTCACAGGAGCTTGAGCAGTTGGCTAAAGAGCAAGACAAAGAGTCAGAAAAGCAAGCTCTGCTCCAGGAAGTGGAGAATCACAAAAAGCAGATGCTCAGGTAGGTGGGGCCTGGCTTCCTACCAGTGGCGTCAGCTGGGTTGCTTGCTCCCTGTGAGGCCTGTGCCTGGGTTTGCCTAATAAACCTGGCTTAATGACTTTCTTGTGCCATTTATACACAGACCGAATGTAATTCCCAAAGCTGGGGGGCAAGCAGAGGCTGCTGGGTAGGTGAGACTGTGCATAGTTTACAAAAGCGTATTTAATGTTGTATTGTATTTTGTATCCTTTAGAAAGCCAAAAAATGGTTGCTTTTGTAATACAAGATTCTTTTTTTAAAAAAACATTTGTTTATTTATTTGGCTGCACCAGGTCTTAGTTGCAGCACACAGGATCCTCGTTGAGGCATGAGGGATCTTTAGTTGCAGCATGCAGGCTCTTAGTTGTTTCATGTGGGATCTAGTTCTCTGACCACAGATCGAGCCTGGACCCATTGCATTGGGAGCACAGACTCTTAACCACTGGACCACCAGGGAGGTCCCAGTAATACAAGGTCCTTTTTAATCTGAAGAGAATTGATGCCAGGAAAAGTCCACTGAAAGTGAACCTACTTAAGATGGATAAAAATTTAGAAAGTTTTGAATGGGACTTTATCTTAAAAAATGAAACAAGAAAATGTAAATAAGCTTATGTTACATTAAATAAAATTGAGGTTTTCATTGCAGCTATATGCTAATCCTTGATTATATAATTGAAGGTATTTGCTATTTCTTGATATTGAATTGGGGGACTTTTCTGACAAAATTGTCTGACAGCATGAAACACATTTGACCCTTCACATTTGATATTTGCACCACAATCAAAAAGAGGGTTGTTATTGCAAAAGTATTCGAGGGCCCCATCAACTTTTCCAGTCCCCTGGTAGCCAGATCCTTCTCTTTTGAAGTCCCTATCAGTGTCACCATCCTCGTAGGTTTTCTCTTCATCCTTGTTAATTGGTTTAACTCTGTCACATCTGTATTTGTCTGTGGCTTTGCTTCTGATTTGAGTAATTCTCCAGCATCATCCTTGCTGACAGCAGCTATGTTTATAATGCCCAGCTGTCAGGAGGATAGGGACTGACAAAGACATGGGCGTGGTGGAGGCTCCTGTGAGGAGGGAGGGATGTGTGAGTGGTGACCAGTGATACTTTGTGTCATGATGGCTTTCGTTTCCCCAGGCCACCATGGAGACTCAGATTATAAACACTGAGTAAAGAGGACCTTGTAAAATCTAGCAAGTTACACCAACAAAGTCACCTCAGCATGGATTTAAAGTTGAGAGTGGCCATTCAAGATGTGGCATTCCAGGGTAGAGGAGAGAAAGCAGTAAATTATTACTTTGGCGATGGTGCATTGTCACACTTTACAGTAAATATTTTTTGCTTGTCTTTCTCCCCAGTGAATGTGAGCCCCCGCGGGCGAGCAGAGTTCCTCACTCAGCTCTGCATGCAGGGCCCAGCAGAGCTCCTGTGTAAACAGTTGAAAATGTAATTGGTTCTTTTAAAGTGTCAGGTGTGAGATGGCATAGCTGATGCTAGTCAGGCATCAGAGAGCTCATTTGAACACTTTCAACATAGAGGTGCTATTTGAAACCACGCCATCAGTTCATGTACTCTCATTTGCCTTTTTAAATATTCCAGGGAAGAGCACTGTTGATTTGAGCCAGCTGCCTAAGAGTGCCAGCACATGCGTGTGATTCTCTGAGGAGCCCAGTTAGCCTTTTTATATCCATCCACAGAGACCTCGCTCCAATGTAAACTGGTACAGCCACTATGGAAAACACTTAGGAGGATCCTCAAAAACCTAAAAGTAGACTTACCATATGATCCAGCACTCCCACTCCCGGGCATATACCCAGACAAAACTATAATTTGAAAAGATACATGCACCCCTATGTTCATGTAAATGGCAGCACTATTCACAATAGCCAAGACATGGAAGCAACCTGAATGTCCACTGATAGATGAATGGGTAAAGAAGATGCGGTACATATATGCAATGGAATATTACTCGGCCATAAAAAAGAACGAAATAATGCCATTTGCAACAACGTGCATAGACCTAGAGGTTATCATACTAAGCAAAGTAAGTCAGAAAGAGCAGAAAGAGAAAGACAAATACCATATGATATCACTTCACTCATAAGTGGAATCTAAAATACGACACAGATGAACGTATCTGCAAAATGGATACAGACTCACAGACAGAGAGAACAGACTTGTGGTTGCCAAGAGGAAGGGGAAGTGGGGGAGGGAAAGACTTGGAGTTTGGGATTAGTAGATGCAAACTAGTATATATAAGATGGATAAACAGCAAGGTCCTACTGTACAACACAGGGAACTAAATTCAATATCCTGTGATAAACCATAATGTAAAAAAATATGAAAAAGAATATATGTGTGTATAACTGAGTCACTTTGCTATTCAGCAGAAATTAACACATTATATATCAATTTTACTTCAATAAAATATTTTAAAAAAACAAAAAACAAAGGCCCCACTCTAACTCCAGGGACCTGTTCACCAAATTTGAGTTGTTTCTCACAAGGGAGATCAGGTAAACAATGTAAATAAATCATGTCACACTGGGCCCTGCTAATACAGTGTATTTGTGTTGTCCGTGATTGGTCTGTGGTATGTAAAGAACAGCAAATCTTGAAGAAATATTGAAGAAGACTGTCCTATAATGATTTTTCCACTTCCTACTACACATATTGATTGAGAGCTAATGGACCAATAACTGTTGTTCTGGCTACTGGTGATACAGAGATGAGCGAGGCATGGTTTTCGGGGAACAGAACCAAGCTGCACACAGGGCAGAGCAGTAATGTGTAAGAGAGAACTTTGAATGGGGCCTGGTGTGCCCCACTGGGAAGTTTGGTTGTTACCCTGAAGTCTGGAGCCTTTGTGGGCTCTAAACAGAGGCATGCTGTGGGCAGGCTGCTCCCTCTGGCTGTCCTGGGGAGAGAGGGACAGTTATGGGCTGTAGGAGAACATCCCAGAGACAGCCTCCAGGATCCAGACGAGAGGTGTTGGGGCCTGAGCTGGAGCAGTTGCTGGGGCAACCAAAAGGAGGAAGAGGTGGGAGGTGGGGATGGACTCTGGGCCACACCCGGATGGCCTTCTCATCACTGCCTTGCTGGAGGGAAGACCTGCTATGACTTGAACTGACTGACAGCCTGGTGGCATCAACAGAAACTCACACATGACCCTTCTGATTCCAGCAATCAGACCTCATGGAGGAAGGCTAATCTCACTTGCAAAATTGCCATCGACAACCTAGAGAAAGCAGAACTTCTCCAGGGAGGAGACCTCTTCAGGCAAAGGTATCTGTCTTTTTGTCTTTCTGGTCTCTGGTGACAGAATAGACAGCATTCAGTGAGGTGCAAAACCCACTGTGGGGAACCCCCTCTTGTTTTCAGCATAAAATTGACATTTAATTTTATAAGTAATATTTTTTAAGTATGAAAGAAATACATTCTTATTTGTAGTAAATTGGGAAAGAAAAATATGAATTACAAAGTGAAAGTAAGTCATAATTGTGCTACTCACAAACATTTTGATATATTGCCTCCTCATTATTTTTTTTGCCATATTTTTAATTTTTATTTTTATTTATTTTTTAAAAATATGCCTGGGCAAGGACTTTACTATAGTCATCTTTTTTTTTTAAGATTTATTTTATTATTTATTTATTTATTTTGGCTGTGTTGGGTCTTCGTTGCTGTGCATGGGCTTTCTCTAGTTGTCACGGACGGGGGCTACTCTTCGTTGCAATGCGAGGGCTTCTCATTTGCGGTGGCTTCTCTTGTTGCGGAGCACAGGCTCTAGGCGAGTGGGCTCCAGTAGTTGCAACATGCGGGCTCAGTAGTCGTGGCTCGCAGGCTCTAAAGCAGAAGTTCAGTAGTTGTGGCACATGAGCTTAGTTGCTCTATGGCATGTGGGATCTTCCCGGACCAGGGATCGAACCTGTGTCCCCTGCATTGGCAGGCGGATTCTTAACCACTGTGCCACTAGGGAAGCCCTCTTCCATATTTTTTAGGAAGTCAGTGTCGTACCATGCATAAAACTTAGTCTCCTGCTCTTCTTCACTTAGTATTATTGCACAAAGACGTGCGTGTGTTTTTAAAGAGCTCTTTAAACAAAATTTTAATAGTACATAGTATTCTCTTACATTAACTAATCCCCTGTTTGTGTGTGTTTATATTTCTAGTCTGTCAGTATTATAAATAACACACCAGGGCACATGTCAGTACATAAGGCTTTGTCCACATTCTGGATGTTTCCCTTGGAGAGATTCCCAGGATAAGATTATTGGGTCAAAGATGAAAATTTCTAAGGTTCTTTTCTTTTTTTTATTTATCTATTTATTTTATTTGTTATTTATTGGCTGCATTGGGCCTTCGTTGCTGAGCGCAGGCTTTCTGTAATTGTGGAGAGCGGGGGTTACTCTTCATTGCAGTGAGCGGGCTTCTTATTGTGTGTCTTCTCTTGTTGTGGAGCAGAGGTCCTACTCACGTGGGCTTCAGTAGTTGCAGCACATGGGCTCAGTAGTTGTGGTGCACGGGCTTAGTTGCTCCACAGCATGTGGGAATCTTCCCAGGCCAGGGCTTGAACCCGTGTCCCCTGCATTGGTGGGAGGATTCTTAACCACTGCACCACCAGGGAAGCCCCTCTAAGGCTCTTAATATGTATCACCAAATGGCTTTCAGAAGGTAGCACCAGTTTACATTCCTACCGGCAGTCTTCAGGAGCGTGCTCTTTGTACACCTTTGACACCATTGACTATGATCATTTAAAAAATATGTACTAATTCGATAGATTTAAAAAATTAAAAAATGGGATCTCATTTGAATCTGCAGCTTTCTTGCAGCCAGGGTTTTGTTGACATTCTTCCTCCCACTCTGGACTTCCAGGAAAACGACCAAAGAGAACCTGGCCCAGACATCCAGCTCCATCACAGAGAGCCTCATGGGGGTCAGCAGGATGATGTCCCAGCAGGTGCAGCAGAGCGAGGAAGCCATGCAGACGCTGGGTAAGGCCGGGCTGCCAGTAGCAAGCTGCTCCCAGAGACGTGGGCTCCAGAGCCCTTGCCCCTGCGCTCTTCCACCTCTGCCCCCACCTGCCCCCAAGCTTACTGATCTGTGTGGCTTCTTGCTTCTTTGATAGCCTGGTCTTTCCCAGAGTAGGATATGCTGCTTTCATTTCCCTTTTTGGTTTTCATATTTGTACTGCAAGATCCACACACTCCCATCACAATGTGCAGAAGCACTCCCAGAGGCTCCTGGAGCGTGGGTGCCAGCAAGACTGGAGGAGGGGCCTGGGAGTCGTTTTTCATTTAGGGCTCTGGGGACCCCCTGGCCAGGCAGAGAGATGATCAGTTATTGGCTGCCAGCTAGTCTGCTAGGACCTGAGCTTACAATTGTACTCCCCAATGTTGTTTTCTTTTTTGAGCTCTTTATGGGAATATAATTGCTTTACACTCTTGTACCAGTTTTTGAAGTACACCAAAGTGTATCAGCTGTATTTATACATATATCCCCATATCCCCTCCCTCCTGCGACTCCCTCCCACCCTCCCTGTCCTGGTCCTCTAAAGCATCACCCATCATCGAGTTGATCTCTCTTTGTTATACAGCAACTTCCCACTAGCTATCTATTTTACATTTGGTAGTGTATCTATGTCTCTGCTACTCTCACACTTCGTCCCATCTTCCCCTTTGCCCCTCAGCCCGGTGTCCTCCAGTCCATTCTCTACATCTGCATCTTTATTCTTGCCCTGTCACTGGGTTCATCAGTACCGTTTTTTTAGATTCCATATATATGAGTTAGCATACAGTATTTGTTTTTCTCTTTCTGGCTTACTTCACTCTGTATGGACAGTCTCTAGGTCTATCCACCTCATTACATATAGCTCCATCTCATTCCTTTTTATGGCTAATATTCCATTGTGTATATATGCCACATCTTTATCCATTCATTTGTTGATGGGCATTTAGGTTGCTTCCATGTCCTGGCTATTGTAAATAGTGCTGCAGTGAACATTATGGTACATGTGTCTTTTTGAATTATGGTTTTCTCTGGGTATATGCCCAGTAGTGGGATTACTGGGTCATGTGGTAGTTCCATTTTTAGTTTTTTAAGGAACCTCCAAACTGTTTTCCATAGTGGCTGTACCAGCTTACGTTCCCACCAACAGTGCAGGAGAGGTCCCTTTCCTCCACACCCTCTCCAACATTTATAGTTTCTAGATTTTTTGATGATGGCTCTTCTGACTGGTGTGAGGTGATACCTCATTGTAGCTTTGACTTGCATTTCTCTGATGATTAGTGATGTTGAGCGTCTTTTCATGTGTTTGTTAGCTATCTGTATGTCTTCTTGGAGAAATGTCTATTTAGGTCGTCTGCCCATTTGTGGATTGGGTTATTTGGTTTTTTGGTATTAAGCTGCATGAGCTGCTTGTATATTTTGGAGATTAATCCTTTGTCTGTTGCTTCGTTGGCGAGTATTTTCTCCCATTCTGAGGGTTGTCTTGTCTTGTTTATGGTTTCTTTTGCTGTGCAAAAGCTTTTAAGTTTCATGAGGTCCCATTTGTTTATTCTTGATTTTATTTCCTTTATTCTAGGAGGTGGGTCAAAAAGGATCTTGCTTTGTTGTATGTCATAGAGTGTTCTGCCTATGTTTTCCTCTAGGAGTTTTATAGTGTCTGGCCTTACATTGAGGTCTTAAATCCATGTTGAATTTATTTTTGTATATGGTGTTAGGAAGTGTTCTAATTTCATTCTTTTACATGTTGCTGTCCAACTTTCCCAGCACCACTTATTGAAGAGGCTGTCTTTTTTCCATTTTATATTCTTGCCTCCTTTGTCAAAGATAAGCTGCCCATATGTGCTTGGGTTTACCTCTGAGTTCTCTGTTCTGTTCCATTGATCTTCCTTTCTGTTTTTGTGCCAGTACCATACTGTCTTGATCACTGTGGCCTTGTAGTATAGTTTGAAGTCAGGAAGCCTAATTCCAGCAACTCCGTCTTTCCTTCTCAAGATTGCTTTGGCTATTCGGGGTCTTTTGTGTTTCCATACAAATCGTAAGATTTCTTGTTCTAGTTCTGTGAAAAATGCCATTGGTAATTTGATCGGGATTGCATTGAATCTGTAAATTGCTTTGGGTAAGATTGTCATTTTCACAATATTGATTCTTCCAATCCAAGAACATGGTATGTCCCTCCATCTGTTTGTGTCATCTTTGACTTCTTCATCAGTGTCTTATGGTTTTTTACATACAGGTCTTTTGCCTCCTTAGGCAGATTTATTCCTAGGTATTTCATTCTTTTGGTTGCAATCGTAAATGGGAGAGTTTGCTTAATTTCTCTTTCTGCTCTTTCGTTGTTAGTGTATAGGAATGCAAGAGATTTCTGTGCATTAATTTTGTATCCTGCTACTTTACTAAATTCATCAATTAGTGCTAGCAGTTTTCTGGTAGAATCTCTAGGGTTTTTATGTATAATATCATGTCATCTGCAAAGAGTGACCATTTTACTTCTTCTTTTCCAATTTGGATTCCTTTTATTTCATTTTCTTCTCTGATTGCTGTGGCTAAAACTTCCAAAACTATGTTGAATAATAATGGTGAGAGTGGACACCCTTGTCTTGTTCCTGTTCTTAGAGGTAATGCTTTCAGTTTTTCACCATTTAGAACGATGTTGGCTGTTGGTTTGTCATATGTAGCTTTTATTATGTTGAGGTAATTTCCTTCTATGCCCATTTTCTGGAGAGCTTTTATCATAAATGGATGTTGAATTTTGTCAAAAGCTTTTTCTGCATCTGAGATTATCATATGGTTTTTATCCTTCAATTTGTTGATATGATGTATCACATTGACTGATTTGCGTATATTGAAGAATCCTTGCATCCCAGGGATAAACCCCACTTGATCATGGTGTATGATCCTTTTAATGTGCTGTTGGATTCTGTTTGCTAGTATTTTGTTGAGGATTTTTGCATCTATATTCATCAGTGATATTGGCCTGTAATTTTCTTTTTTTGTGACATCTTTGCCTGGTTTTGGTATCAGGGTGATGGTGGCCTTGTAGAATGAGTTTGGGAGTGTTCCTCCTTCTGCTATATTTTGGAAGGGTTTGAGAAGGATTGGTGTTAGCTCTTCTCTAAATGTTCGATAGAATTCGCCTGTGAATCCATCTGGCCCTGGGCTTTTGTTTGTTGGGAGATTTTTAATCACAGTCTCAATTTCTGTACTTGTGATTGGTCTGTTCATATTTTCTATTTCTTCGTGGTTCAGTCTTGGAGGATTGTACTTTTCTAAGAATGTATCCATTTCTTCCAGGTTATCCAATTTATTGGCATACAGTTGCTTGTAGTCGTCTCTCATGATCTTTTGTATTTCTGTGATGTCCGTTGTTACTTCTCCTTTTTCATTTCTAATTCTGTTGATTTGCGTTTTCTCCCTTTTTTTCCTGATGAGTCGGGCTAATGGTTTATCAATTTTGTTTATCTTCTCAAAGAACCAGCTTTTAGTTTCATTGATCGTGGCTTTTGTTTCCTTCATTTCTTTTTCATTTATTTCTGATCTGATCTTTATGATTTCTTTCCATCTTCTCACTTTGGGATTTCTTTGTTCTTCTTTCTCTAATTGTTTTAGGTGTAAGGTTAGATTGTTTATTCGATATTTTTCTTGTTTCTTGAGGTAGGACTGTATTGCTATAAACTTCCCTCTTAGAACTGCTTTTGCTGCATCCCATAGGTTTTGGGTTTTCATTGTCATTTGTTTCTAGGTATTTTTTGATTTCCTCTTTGATTTCTTTAGTGATTTCTTGGGTGTTCAGTAGCGTATTGTTTAGTCTCCATGTGTTTGTATTTTTTACAGTTTTTTTCAGGTAATTGATATCTAGTCTCATGGCGTCGTGGTCAGAGAAGATGCTTGATATGATTTCAATTTTTCTGAATTTACCAAGGCTTGATTTGTGACCCAAGATGTGATCTATCCTGGAGAATGTTCCATGTGCACTTGAGAAGAAAGGATATTCTGTAGTTTTTAGATGGAATATCCTATAAATATCAATTAAGTCGAGATGGTCTAATGTGTCATTTAAAACTTGTGTGTCCTTATTTATTTTCTGTTTGGATGATCTGTCCATTGATGTAAGTGGGGTGTTAAAGTCTCCTACTATTATTGTGTTACTGTCGATTTCCCCTTTTATGGCTTGTTAGCATGTGCCTTATGTATTGAGGTGTTCCTGTGTTGGGTGCATAGATATTTACCATTGTGATATGTTCTTCTTGGATTGATCCCTTGATCATTATGTAGTGTCCTTCCTTGTCTCTTGTAAAAGTCTTTACTTTAAAGTCTAATTTGTCTGATATGAGTATTGCTACTCCAGCTTTCTTTTGACTTCCATTTGCATGGAATTTCTTTTTCCATCCCCTTACTTTCAGTCTATATGTGTCCCTTGGTCTGAAGTGGGTTTCTTATAGGCAGCATATGTAAGAGTCTTGTTTTTGTATCCATTCAACCAGTCTGTGTCTTTTGGTTGGAGCATTTAATCCATTTACATTTAAGGTGATTATTGACATGTATGTTCCTATTACCATTTTCTTAATTGTTTTGGGTTTGTTTTTGTGGGTGTTTTCCTTCTCTTGTGTTTCCTGCTTAGAAAAGTTCCTTTAGCAATTGTTGTAAGGCTGGTTTGGTGGTGCTGAATTCTCTTAACTTTTGCTTGTCTGTAAAGCTTTTGATTTCTCCCTCAAATATGAATGAGATTCTTGCTGGGTAGAGTATTCTTGGCTGTAGGTTTTTCTCTCTCAAGACTTTCAGTATATCCTGCCATTCCCTTCTGTCCTGCAGAGTTTCTGCAGAAAGATCAACTGCTATCCTTATGGGTTTTCCTTTATATGTTACTTTTTGCTTTTCTCTTGTTGCTTTTAATATTTTTTCTTTGTGTTTAGTTGTCCTTAGTTTGATTAATATGTGCCTTGGTGTGTTTCTCCTTGGCTTTATTCTGTATGGGACTCTCTGTGCTTCTTGGACTTGATTAACTATTTCCTTTCCCATGTTGGGGAAGTTTTCCACTATAACCTCTTCAAATATTTTCTCAGACCCTTTCCTTCTTTCTTCTTCTTCTGGGATGCCTATGATTCGAATGTTGGTGTGCTTAATGTTGTCACCATTCTCTCTGAGACTGTTTTCCATTCTTTTTATTCTTTTCTCTTTTTCCTGCTCTTTGGCAGTTATTTCCCCCATTCTGTCTTCCAACTCACTTATTTGTTCTTCTGCCTGTTATTCTGCTGATTATAGCATCTAGGGTATTTTTAATTTCGGTTATTTTGTTATCTATTACTGTTTGTTTGCTCTTTAGTTCTTCTGAGTCCTTATTAACTGTTTCTTGTATTTTCTGTATTTTGTTATCGAGATTTTGGATCATCTTTACTATCATTACTTTGAATTCTTTTTCAGGCAATTTTCCTATTTCCTCTTCATTTATTTGGTCTTGTGTATTTTTACCTTGTTCCTTCATCTGTGACATATTTTTTTGTTGTCTCATTTTCCCCCCACTTTGGATGGGCGGGATTGTGTTACTGTCCCACTGGGTGTTTGACCTGAGGTTTCAAGAACTGGAGTTTGTAGGCTGTTGAGTATAGCTGGGTCTTTGGTGTTGAGATGAGAACCTCTGGGAGACCTCACTCTGATGAATATTCCCTGGGAACTGGGTTTCCCTGTTAGTCCAATGTTTTGAACTCAGAGTTCCCACCTCAGGAGCTCAGGCCTGACCCCGGGCTTGTGAATCAATGTCCCACAAGCCATGTGGAGCAGGAAAAATGAAAAAAATAAAAAAAGAAAAGGAAGAAAGAAAAGGTAGGAGAACAGCAGGACAATAGCAAGATAAAAAATACGATAAGAATAGGAAACTAACAGATGTGTTAGGAAAAATTAAAAAAAAAAATAGATGGAGCAACAACGAACTGGAAGGTAAAACAACTATTTGAAGTGAGGAGGTGGGAAGGAAAAAAGAAAAGAAAAGAAAAAAAGCCAGAAAAGGCATTGGCTGTGGGGGCGGGGCTTAGACCAGGGTTGGGGGGGTAGATAGGCAATGGGTAGGGCCTACGTTTAGAAAAGGCCCTGGGGGCGATGGGGAATGGGGCTTAGGCCCAATGAGGCAGAGGGGCCCAGGAATGCCTCTGGTCCTGGGAGCAAAGGACCAGGTCAAGGTACCCAGCGGGCTCCCTGGGCCCAAGTTGGTGGGAGAAATGCTAGGCACCTCCACTAGTCCTCGAATCTTGGAGGGTCCCTCCCCCTTGGGTTCTCTTCTTCCTCACCCCCTCTCTTCTATTCCCCTAGGACCCTCACAGCTGAAGGGGGCACTGGAAGGCAGGAGACCGGACTCTGATGCCCAACAGGCTTCCTAGGGCCAACTGGGCTAGGGAAACGCCTGTGGCACTACCCCAGATCTCCCAGTCTCATAGGGTCCCTGTCCGCCTCTCTTCCTCTCCCCCGCCCTCTACTCTCCTAGGTCCCAAGCAGCTGGAGGGGGCCCTGGAATGTGAAAGACCAGGTCTCTGAGCCTAGAAGGATTCCCAGGGCTAGCGGGCAGGGGAAATAATTTCCCCACCTCCCTTGATCCTCCAATCCCAGAAGGCCCCCTCCCCTGCCCTCCTCTCCTCTTCTCTCCTGCTTTCCTTCTACACCTGTAGGACCAGTGAGACCTAGAAGGGCCCCTGGAGGACCGAAGACCAGGCCTGGGGGCACAATAGGCCTCCCCATGCCAAGTGGGTAGGGAGATTTCCTGTGGTGTCTCCCCTGATTCTCTGGTCCTGCAAGGTTCCCCCCCCCACACACACTGTCTGCCTCTCCTCCTCTTCCCCACTCCTCCCTCCCTGCCACGCCTGTATGACGCACTCAGCCGGAGAGGGCCCCAGAGACCGAGGAACCAGACTTGGGAGCCCAGCAGGCCCGCTGGGCCCAAGTGGGCAGGGGAAAGGTCCTCGGCACCTCTCATGGTCCTCTGATCCTGGAACGTCCCACCACCGGTCTGCCTCTCTTCCTCTTCCCCTGCCACGCTCCTATGCCCCCGGGACCAATGCATCTGGGAGGGGACCCTGGAGAGTTGGAGACCAGGCCCGGGAGCATGGTGGGGAGGGGGATGGCAGGAGGGAGAGAGGCAGAGAGTGGGGGTGGGAAAGGATTTCTCCAGGTCAGAAGAATAGGGGAGGCACCGCTGGGTATTTCTTCCTGGCAGGCCCTCCACCCTCCAAGGCCCCTCCGGGCCGTTGGTCCTAGGGGTACAGGAGGGAAGCAGTGGGGGGAGAAGAAGAGAGGTGGAAGGGGGGAGGGACCCTCTGGGATCAGAAGATCGGGGGAGGAGCAGAAGGCATTTCCATTGCCCACTAGCCCGTGAAGCCCAATCCGCCTCCCTGGCCAAGAGGGCAGGTGAAACGCCCTCTCGCCTCCCCGTCCCCCTATCTCAAAGCCCCCACCCCTACCAGTCCGCCTCTCCACCTCCTCGCCACTCCTCCTTCCCTCCCACACCCCCAGGACCCAGGCAGCCCGGAGGGGGCCTTGGAGGGTGGAGGACCCCGCTGGGGAGCCCAGCAGGTCTCCTGACCTCCTGGGCGGGAGAAACCCAGTTGCGGTTTCGGATCTCCCCAGCCCCCAAGGGTCTCTCCAGGCAGGAGCCACCCCCCACGGGTGCCGGTCCCGACCGGCTTTCCCTTCCCTGCCCCCCGACTTCGCCCTGGCCCTAGCCGGTTCCTCGGGGGTTCCTCGGGTCTCCTTGGGCCTCAGGTCCCCCACCGGCCTCGGTACTGATCCATTTGTGGGGAGACGCGATCTCCGCGTCTTCCCACGCCGCCGTCTTGACTCCACCCCTCCCCAATGTTATTTTTCCTGTGAGCTCCTTTTATTATTATTTTTGGTTTGGTTTGGTTTTTTGGCCACACCGCGCAGCACGCGGGATCCCAGTTACCCGACCAGGGAACGAACCCGCACCCCCTGCAGTGAAAGCGTGGAGTCCTAACTACTGCACCGCCAGGAAAGTCCGGTGAGCTCCTTTTAAAAGAGACAGTCAGAAGGCACAGGAAGCTTCTTGAGACCATGTGGTTCTCCCCAGCAGCTTTCCCATGGTGTCTCCCTTATAACGCAGAAGAGCATCTGCCCTGCCCAGGATCCTCCTTGTAGGAAAACAGAGGAAGAGAGTTTCCTCTTTGAAACACTTTTGGAAGATTTCACGCAGAGACAAAAGTAGAGAGCCTGGTACGTGAGACCTACGAACCCATCCCCCAGCTTCAGCAGTGGTCAGCTCCTGGCCAGTCTTGTTTCACTCTGTCCTCACTGTGCCCCCGTCTGGTTTACTTTGAAGCAAATCTCAGACGTCATCCATATAAATATTTCAGTATGTTTCTCTAAAAGATAAGAGACTCTTGAAACAAAAAACAAACAAAACCAAACCACAATACCACTATCACCCCTAAAAATTATCTGTAATTTTGAACCACTTTTTTTCAGCACACTGTCTAAATAAGCAGAAGCAAAAGGAAAGCAAGCAGTTTGTCCCCAAGGTCACTCCCTGCGTTTGAAACTTTTCTGGGCATTTAGGCTTGGAACCAGCTGGTCATCCCTTCTAAGTGTGCCCCTGGGGGCACAGCCTGGGGCGGGGGAGGGGGCGGTGCTTGGAGAATGTTAGAGAGGAGCCAGCCTGGCCTTGGAATCAATGGCTTTTCCGCCTCTGGTACGAGTGACAGGACACCCACCCCCAGCACATATATCAGAAACAGACCATATTCTTAAGTGATGAGAAGGGTGGGTGTGCAGATCCTAATGGTTTGTGGGGGGTTGAGGGTTGTTCTTGGGCCACATTTTGTAGGAGGGATAGCCTTTGAAGAAAGAAGAACGCAGTTCTTTTATCTTTTTCTTTTTTTTTAATTTATTTATTTATGGCTGTATTGGGTCTTAGTTGCAGGCTTAGTTGCCACGCGGCATGTGGGATCTTGGTTCCCTGGCCAGGGATGGAACCCGCGTCCCCTGCATTGGAAGGTGGATTCTTAACCACTGCACCACCAGGGAAGTTCCAAGAATGCAGTTCTTAATCCTTTCATCATGACTCACAAAGTCAGCTTGATTGAAAAGTCTTTTACGGCCACAGTTTTTTAAAAAAGCCCATTAAAGATATGATGTCTAGAATTTGCTGCAAAATTGTAGGGGCGGCAGGATTTGGATGGGAGTTGTGAGGGGACAGGAGCCAGGGATTTGGTGGTCCTTGGGTACAGGTGATGGCACAGGGCATTTCATGATACTATTCTGTCTACTTTTGTGATGGTTAAAATTCTCTATAAAGAAAGTTTAAAAAGAAAGGCCTGGTAGGTTTTTAGTTAACAGGTTCTTACTCAGGTTTTCACAATGGCAGCAGCGTGGAGAAAGAGGGCTGAGAGGGATTTTTGGTATATGAGTGTTTGTTTTTATCCCTTATCTGTGTTTTTCAAAACAGTGCTCTGTTTCCTCTGGTAATTTCTTTTATTTGCTTATTAACTTGTAATTTTGTGAAAAGGTAATGTAAATTACATGGTTAAGGGAAAAACCCTCCAAGCTAGTGCTGTCCTATAGAAATGTAATGGGAGCCACATACATTAACGTTAAATTTTTCATTAGGCACATTAAGAAAATTAAAAACAAACATGAAATTAATTGTAAGAATATATTTAACCATTTCAATATGCAATTCATAGTGAAAATTATTGAGGTATTTTACAGTCCTTTTTTTCTCTCTCCACACTAAATCCCTGAAATCGTGTGGGTATTTTACCTGTAGAGACACGGCAGTTTGGATTGGGCACATTTTACAGCTCGGGTGTCACGTGTGTCTAGGGGCCTTCATACCGAGCTGCACAGCCCTGGACAGTACAGGAGGGAAACAGAAAGCTCTCCCTTCCACCCTTCCCCTGCCCCCGACCTCCCGGTCTGCTCCCCAGAGGCTCCCACTGTTACTAGTTTCTTTCATAGACTTCTGAGATCCGCCAGCATGCAGAGCGCAAGCAAATTAAATGTTATTTATCCCCTTCTTTCTTGCATACATGGAAACATTTCACATACTGTCCTTCACACCTCACCTTCTCACTTGATAACATGTTTCATTCTGTGGATGTTCTGGTGATGCCCTGCTGTGCTTTGTAGAGGAGTCTCGCTGGGGAACCTTCTTCCCCAAGTGTCAGGCCCAGAAACCCACACTCCAGTTAGTTTGGCACGTGGGCACAGTGAGCCCTGAGGGACACATAGCCTCCTCGCAGGTTTCACACAGGGGCTGGAGCACACGCATCACATGTTTAAAGCTACAGCCAGCGTCCCAGGACTGAAGGATCGGCACGTGTGAGGGTGTGTGGCAGGGCCCAGGACATCCTTGCCCTTTCATGATCCCGCAAAGAGCAGATCTAACTGGCAGGCCTCCTGGCGGGGTGCACCTCACAGGTGGAAAGTCCTGCCTCCCAGCCCTGCCCTGCAGAGACCTCACAGTCCCCAACCCTGGTCACCGCGTTAGTTTCATGCCGGTGGTTCTCCTCAGCAGCTCCTGGCTCCTTCAGAAAACGGAGGCTGGTGGTGAGGAGAGGAACCGTCTTCTGCCCTTCTCCTTGGTGAGGTCCACTTTGGGAGGACTCCTAGTTATGGCCCTGTGACGATGTATGTAAACAAAGCTCATCTCTCTCTGCGCTGGATGGGACCTGGGAAACTGCCTCTCCTTGCCCTGTCCCTGTTCTGTGCACCCCTGTGTTGCCTGTGTTCACGTGCTCTGTCCTGGCTCAGAGGAGCTTGTTTCCGAGCGCAGTGTTAATGACTGGGAACTCAGCCGGCGGAGCGGAGTCTTTGGATTTGGTGCTGTACAGTTTCTGAGTCAGGCCCCCTCCCTCTTTTGTTTCAGTTAATTCTTCACGGACTATCCTGGATGCAAATGAAGAATTCAAGTCCATGTCGGGGACCATCCAGCTGGGACGGAAGCTCATCACAAAGTATAATCGCCGAGAGCTGACGGATAAGCTTCTCATTTTCCTTGCGTTGGCCCTCTTTCTTGCTACGGTTCTCTATATTGTGAAAAAGCGGCTCTTTCCGTTTTTGTAAGATTGAGAGCTGCCAGCTTTTGCCCTCTGACTTCGTGTCAGGATCCAGCCACACTCCTGAGCTCTGGTCCCGGCCGCCAGACGGATCCACGCCCACCAGTCTGCTCCAGTTGCTCAGCAGTTCAGATGAAGACACAGCCCCCAAGGTTTCTTCAGGTGGCTGGCGTGTTAAGGGGTGAGCAGAGCAAGGGGAGGGAGGCCTGTCATCAGGACATCTGCAGCGACACAGGGACCCCAAGAGCTGTCGCACACCATGGGTGGCTGCCACTTGGGGCACTCAGGCTGGCCTTCAGGATTTGATGTCCCTCCTGTGTCCCCTTCCCCTGCTGCAGCCTTAATACTGGATCTGGAGGAGGAAAGAGAAAAGGGGGAGAAAGGGGATGAAAACTCACGTCCATTCCTTGAATAAAGTTACTGTATTTAATAGCATGAAGTGCATTCGGTTTTGTAAGGTATCCCTCTGGAAATTCGTGTGCCTGTTCTTGATGTCCAGATTTCCAGAACATGAACTTGGATCATTGATTTGTTCACTCAACAGAGAAGGATGAAGCAGCAGCCACAGGCAGAGTGTTATAGACACTGCCGTGGTCCCTCCCTAAAGGAGCTAGATGAACAAGAGCCCGCAGACTCTCAGGCAGGAGGGTGCACCCAGCCCCCACTGGAGGCGGCTCACACCAGCGTCTGCAGAGGCTGCGGCAGACACCCTCCTTCTACACACACTGGCCTGGCGTGGCCTGGGGGTGTGCACTGTCGCAGGGACTGGCCCACACCTTTCTCTTGAGGTCCAGCGCTAAATATAACCAGGAGAGCGAAGCTAGTGATAAGCTGGGGCCTGTCTGGGCCTGAATTCTGTTGAGGCCTGGGGGATAGCAGGGCCCAGGCGAGGCCAGGCCGGGAGATGTTAGTGTCTCCTTGTGCTAAAGGCCTGGCTGACCTCGCACGCAAAATCCCAGCCTCCCCCACTATTTATAGCCCCAGAGGCCCTGGGAGGGTAATGGGGCAGAGGGGAAAGTGGGAAGAACGTATGGATTTGAACCTTGGTTCAGAAACTTGGATTTGAGTCTTGGCTCTACCACTAAGCAACCATGTGACCATGGGCAAGTTACCTTATGTCACTCAGCCTCAACTTACCCACCTGTAAAGTGGGGGTGATAGTCCACATAGATGCTTGTAGAGTCCGTTTGAGAGTCACAAGAATGTAAAGTAGCAAGTGTAGCTTCTGTCTGACTGAGCCATGGGCTTCCCCAGTCTGGCCACCTTCAGGCCCCTGGGGCCCAAGATTTCCTGATGCAAACAGCCAGGTTCTTCAGGGGAAGCTGGCCGGGGCATCAGAAGTTCTGTTTGAGCAGAGGCATCAACAGTGAAGGCCTCAACTGTGAAGCGTCATATCATCCTGGGACCAAGTTACAAGTCTGCACACCTCAGACTGACTAGTTTAACCAGTAGGTTCCGAGTTAAAGTGTATGTATACACAGTTCATACGTACCACCCTTAAACAACTCCTTGCCCCAAAAGACACTCAGTGCAAGTTGTGCATGGGTGTGTCTTATTTATAGTCAAATTAAAGCTGAGACTGAAGCACAGATGGGAGATTCCCACTCAGATTCCAACTGTAAGTGTAGCAGATGGATGTGATCATGTTAGCATTTCCTTGTCTTAGCATTTTTCTTTACTACTTCCCACTAATTGTCAACATCCTCCTCACAATGTGGAAATGTGTGGGCTCTGTACTCCCTAACAATTCTCCCTTTGACACTTTATTCCTCTTTTCCTTGCCTCCTTCTGAAAATAGGGTTGAATTTGACCCATTTTGAAATGTCGTCAATAGCATATCTTGCAGCCCCAATCAGCCACCAGGGTCGGAAGTCGTCCCCAGTGAGGCTGGCGGTGCAGAAAGCGGCATCTCCATGTTCAACCAGGAGGGGGCAGTGCTCACACTTGCTCTATGGTCTTGCTGTGTGTAGCCTGTTTCCATCTGTCCATATGAAAGGCTGTTATGAATTTTTTTTTAACAGATACCAGATTCTTTTTTAAAACATGCAAATATACAAAGTTTACCCGTAGAGTTTTTGAAAGACATTTCATGAATGACCTTTATTTTCATTGTTAAACAGTAAGGCAAGCTTATATTCTCCATTTTGCTTAGCTGACGGTCAGGGAATTAAAAGCATTAGAACAGCCTTCACGGGATCATTCATTCAGTTATTTACTGAGCACCTACTCTGTGCCAGGCGCCGTGTTAGGGATACTCAGCAAACAAAACAGAGATTCCCTGCCATCTTGGAACTTGTAGTGTGTGGGGGAGGGTGGGCATATGATAACAGACTAGAAAACAAACTCGTGGTTACCAAAGGGGAGACGGAAGGGAGGAGGGGCAAATTAGGGGTATGGGATTAACAGATACAAACTGCTATGTGTGAAACAGATAAACAAAAGGACATATTGTATAGCACAGAGAATTATAGCCATTATAATAACTTAAAATGGAGTATAATCTGCAAAAATACAGAATCACTGCGGTGCACCTGAAACTAATGTTATTAATAATTCTCGAATATACTTCAATAAAAAATTAACATACTCAATCAGTCATTCACTATGCCAGAAAATAAGTGTTTGGGAAACGTGGGGTCAGCTAGTGAAGATTTGGAATGGGGGAGGGCAAGTTTGCAATGTCAAGTAGGCGGGTCACAGTTGGCCTCATTGAGAGGCAACATCTGAGCAGAGCAGACAGCCAAGGGAAGAGGGTTCCACCCAGGGCCCAGCTAGAGCAAAGCAATAAGCAGGAGCATCTATAATATGTGATTTATAGTAAGAAATATATATTTGGTCTTTGTCATGTTCCTGGCACAGAGGTCCTAAAACCATTGGAATTTCCTACCATAAAGGAGTGATAAATTTGTCCTTTGTTATGTTCAGGAGGAGACTTTTGGAAAGCACAAAGGATGGGGGTTGGTTGCCAGGGGAACCAACCACACATGATTAGTGGATTGGAACTTACAGTCCTACTTCCCAACCTCCAGGGAGGGGAAGGGGGCTGGAGATTCAGCCCATTGATCTTGAGCTCAGTCATCGATGGCCAGTGATCTAATCCATTGTGCCTATGTAATGAAGCCCCCATAAACCCCAAAAAGATGGGGTTCGGAGAGCTTCCAGGTTGGTGAACACCTGGAGACTGGGGAGACCAGTGCACTTTGGGAGACCATGGAAGCTCCACTCCCTTTCCCCATACATTGCCCTCTGCATCTCTTCCATCTGGATGTTCCTGAGTTATCCTTTTATAGTAAACGGATGCTCTAGTACAGGGGTCCCCAACCCCCAGGCCGGGCCGTGGACTGGTACCTATCCGTGGCCTGTTCGGAATCGGGCCACCCAGCAGGAGGTGAGCAGCTGGTGAGCCAGCAAAGCTTCATCTGTCACTCCCCATCACTCCCCATTGCTCACATTACCACCTGAACCATCCACCCACCCCCACCACCCACCCCCCAATCCACGGAAATATTGTCTTCCAAGAAACCGGTCCCTGGTGCCAAAAAGGTAAGGGACTGCTTCTCTAGTAAATGAAACATTTCTCTTGAGTTCTCTGAGCCACTCTAGCAAATTAACTGAACCCAAGGAGGAGGAGTTCGTGGGAACCTCCCATCTGGAGTCTGTTGGTCCGAAGCACAGGTGACATCCGGGACTTGTGATTGGAGTCTGAAGTGGGGAGTGGGAGGACGGTCTTATGGGACTGCGCCCTTACCTGTGGAATCGATGCTATCTCCAGGTAGATGGTGTCAGAACTGAGTTGAATTGTAGGACACCCAGCTGGTGTTGGAGAATTGCTTGGTTGTGGGGGGAAAAGCCTCCGAATCAGAGCATGACTGGCATATGTGTGGACTAGCAAGGAAGCCCGTGTGGCTAGAACAGAGTGTGAGTGAGAGGAGTAACAGGTGGTCAGAGAGACAGTGGAAGACGAAATCATGAATGGCTTCGTAGGTCACTGGAAGGATTGGCCTTGTACTCTGAGGGACACGGGGAGCCATGGGAGGGTTTTGAGCAGAGGAGTGACTTCATAGGACTTATATGTTGCTAGCAAAGTGAGGGGGACACGGGCAGAGCAGGGAGACCAGTTAAGAGGCCAATGGCAGCCGCCCAGGCGGCAGGTGATGGTGGCTTGCACCTGGCTGATAGCGGTAGAGGTGGCGAGAGGTGGTCATATTCTGGATGTATTTGGAAGAGAGAACCGACCCAACCAGACAGGGTTTCCTGAAGGAATGGATATCATTCTTGAAGGAAGGAGGGCAAAGAACTATGAGATTTTTGGCCTAAGTAACAGAAGGAGGAAGGTGAGCAGGACTTGGGTTTTGGACACGTTGAGTCTAAGATGTCTTCTAGACACCCAAGTCAAGGTGACAGGTGGGCGGGTGGCTCCCGAAGTCTGGAATTTGGGAGCGTGTTCGGAGCTAGAGGTGTACCTTTGGAAGTCTCTGGCACACAGCTAGAATGTAAAGCCATGAGGTTGGATGAGATCACCCAGAGACCTGAGTGTATATAGAGAAGAAATAAAAGGAATGAGCGAACAGGACTGAGAGGGATGACCTCAGGCAGAGGAGGTGGTCTGACTAGTTAGACTTCTTGGGGAGTCTGTTCTTTTCATCCCCCAAACAGGAGATTTTCTGATCTTCAAGGGTCCGTATTTTCACCATCATCTCCATCGTTGCCGTCATTGCTGTCGTCAGCATCATCCAAAGCATCTAATATTAGTCAAGCTTCCCCTGCGTGTTAGGCTCCTGAGGAATACACAGAAACAGAGGCCCCACTGTTCAGGACAATATGGAATGACAGTGGTGCCTGTGCCCTGGGTATGGGGGGTGGGGTGCTGTGCAGGGAGAGGGCATCCCTCTGGACAGGACACAGAAGAGATTGTTTCCCTGTTGAGCCGTTGCTCCGTCTTTTATCCTCTTTGCTGCCTAACTTCTGTGCCCCGTCTCCCTCTCCTCCCATCCCATGCCCTGGGCCCCTTCAATCTGACTTCTACTACCATCATTCTCTCCAAACGAGCTTCGCTGCAGTCATCGGTTACCTCCAGGCTGCTGATCTGCAGGACGTTGCCCCACCCTACCTCCCAGCGTTGATCAGCTGCTCCTGGCTTCTTCCCAGAAACCCCCCGCCTCTGTGACAACCTCCTCTCTCGGTTTTCCTCTTGCTTCTCTGGCAAATCCTGTGCCGCCGTCTTGCTTCGTCTTCTATCCAGCCTTTAATGCGGCCTCAGGTCTTCCCCTTCCCTCTCCTGCTGTACCTGTCCTCAAAGGCAAGGTCATCCATTCATGTCCCCAGAGCTGTCACCACCATTGAGAGGATCGTCAAGAATTCCAAAGTTACAATATGAAAAAGAATATATATGTGTGTAACTGAGTCACTCTGCGGTACAGCAGAAGTTAACACAACACTGTAAATCAACTCTACTTCAATAAGATAAGTTTAAAAATGTTTTTTAAAAATCAAAACAAGAGTCAAAAATAGAAAAAATAATTCCAAAGTTTTGTCTCCACTCAGGTGAGCTCTGGACTCCCCTGTCATCTCCATTCAGATGTCCCCGAGGTCCCTCCACCTCAGCACGTCCCTGACCTCTCCCTCCCACGCACAGCCTGGCATTCTCCAGGCTTCCCTGTCTTCCCTGACACCCTCGCATTTCCCCTCCTGGGTGCCTTTTCCCATCACCAAGCCCCTCTCCTAGACACCTCTTCCCACCAACCCAGGAGATGGGACTTCATTCAACAGGTACAAGTCCTACCTCCATCCACTGGGTGATCTTAGGGGTCCAAAAAGGCCCTGCTGGAGGCAATCTGGCAGGGTGACTCAATTTGGAGATGCTTCTAAAGAAGAAAAGGAGGCACTTCCCTGGCGGTCCAGTGGCTAAGACTCTGCGCTCCCTGTGCAGGAGGCCCGGGTTTGATCCCTGCTCAGGGAACCAGATCCCGCATGCTGCAACTAAGAGCCCACAAGCTGCAACTAAAGATCCTGCCCGCAGCAACGAAGAGCCCGCTGCCGCAACTAAGACCCAGGGCAGGACTTCCTAGGCGGCGCAGTGGTTAAGAATCCGCCTGCCAATGCAGGGGACACGGGTTCGATCCCTGCCCCAGGAAGATACCACATGCCTCGGAGCAACTAAGCCCGTGCGCCACAACTATTGAGCCTGTGCTCTAGAGCCCGTGCGCCACAACTATTGAGCCCATGTGCCGCAACCACTGAAGCCCATGCGCCTGGAGCCCATGCTCTGCAACAAGACAGGCCACCACAATGAGAAGCCCCCGCACCACAAGGAAAAGTAGCCCCCACTTGCCGCAGCTAGAGAAAGCCCACGTGCAGCAACGAAGACCCAACACAGCCAATAAAATAAATAAATAAATAAATAAATAAAGATATCAGGGTCAATGTATTACAACAAATCTGAAAAACGTGCTCATGAAAGAAATTAGTCACAAGACCCAGGGCAGCCAAATAAATCGATTAATTAAAAAAGAAAAAGAAAACGAATAAAAAGGGTTTTGTTTGTTTTTTAATGATAGTAAACATGTAAAATAAGCTCTATTTCCTTCCTCGGTGAACGGTGGTCTCCCCTGGGGCCCTGCCTGAGGGTTTGCCCAAACTGTGATTCTTCCCTACGCAAGGGCAGAATAAAAATAGCTGGGGGCTAATCTAAGAGATACCAGGCGGGAGTCTCAGCCGTGTTGTCAGGAATGAAGGGCTACAGGCCGGGGTGAGGGGAGGTGAGTGTTAACAACTCCTTCTCCTCAGTCCCCAGCAGCAAAGCCCCAGGCCCACGGTATTGCTCAGCAGACCACAGTCAAAAGCGCAGCCTTTGGGTGTATTGCACTCTTCCCGGCCCTATGTCCTGGGCAGGGATTGCCCCTCTGTCGTTCCCGTCTCTGGCACACAGGGACAGCCAACACCACTGACCTCTTAGGGGTACTGGGAAGATTAAAGGACAAAACTCCGGCCAAGAGCTCACACCATGACCCCCGTGGCCGCTGCATCCACTCCCCTTTCTCATTGGGACTTTATTTTGGGGGAAAAGGTGCTTAGGCCAAGAAGAGGATGCTGAGGTTGGCAAGGAATCAGGACCAAGGATGGAGTAGAGTCCGTCAAACGGCAAAGGGCTGAGAGTGGGACAGAGCAGGCCAAGGCAAATCGGGCATCCTTTCCAACCCATCCAAAAAACAAAAGTCGACGGGTAGAATTAGCTCAGTGTAAGATGTTCTCTTTTTTATTATTCTGAAAGCTTTGCTCTTCCCCTCCTCCCCTGACAGTTTTGTTTGCTGGCTGAGTGCTCCTGGATGAGATGAATTCATTAAGGAGCAAATGAATATGGGCTGAGAAATGAGGAAATGGTCCATCAGTTTTAATCGGACAGCTTAACTGGTATGAAAAAATAAGCTTGCTTCTGACAGAAATGTCACAGTTTCTCGGAAGGACATTCCTGCTTTGCACAAGACAGCTCTTCCATGCATTCTCTTCCTCCACCTAAATAAGTTTGTAAACCCTGGGATGAGAGGACAAGGGGGTGTGAGTTGTTAGATTCTGCAAGCTCCTGGCTGCCTTCCTAAATGACCTCATCCTCCTAGATCCATTCCCGAATCTTACTGAGTGTGAGTGCTGGCTACACTCAGTGCTGGGCACCGAGGACAGAAGGGTAAGATTCCACCTGCCTTGCGGAGCCTGCAGCCTGTTGGAGACACACCCAGAGCCAGACAGACTAGAGGGTGGTGAGTGTCCTAGAAGGGACCCTAGAAACCCTGGGAGCCCAAAGTGACACCTCCTTTAGACTGCTTAGAAACAGCAAATGGTAGTCTAAATAAAATCGATGGTACACAATTAATAATGAGATCCAAAAACAATATTTGGTGAGATATTTATGTTCAGCAGGTGATGATAACATTAAGAAATTTACCGAGTGCTTATTTATTATTTCATTTAACCCAGGAATTCTCAGAGGTAGGCAGTGTTATCACAGCTGAGGCAATTAAGACCCAGAAAGGACCAGAGAGATACCCCAGGCCACACAGCTAGGAAGCGGGGGATCTAGGGTTCAAATTGGGCTCCAGAGCCTCTGGAATTCTCTCAACAGCAGGAATAAGGGAGGCCAAGTAAGTTCTAGCGGCAGAGGGACTAGCTGCCCCCCACTGATGCAGACCCCACCCAATAACCAAAGTCACCTAAAGGGGAGGGCGGAGAGGGAGGGGTTGATGGGTGTGAGGATGCCTGCTGACCTGGGGTTGGCAAGGGGAGTTCAGGAACGAGGCAGTCACCTCAGCGTTTGCTTAGGAGGGAATTCTCTGGCTGATACACCATGGAAAGTGACTTTAATCACAGCGAGATCCAGGTGCTCTAATAACCATGTTAGGAACTGCTTTCCCTTCATCTCTCCTCCCCGTTTCTCTTCTTTACTCTCAGGCGGACTTGCCCGATGTGGCAGGTCTCTCCCTTCCTCCACAAGCAGCTTCCGACTTACATCCACTAAGCTTGAGACCCCAGAAGAAACAGCCTTTTCCCTAAGAGGTCCTGAAAATCCCTGGGTGGGTCCCCGCGCTACTTCTTGCCGCCATGGGCGCAGGATGTCCTGATTGGTCAGGCTCAGGTCACATGTCCAGCAAGGGGGTGGAGTCAGCCCTGCTTCCACCAACCACAGAGTGGAAGGCGGAAGCAGGTGGTTCCCACAAGGAAATCTGGGCGCTGTGATCAGAAGCGGTAGACAGTGCCGGCGGACCCTAAAGCTCAAGGGTATTGATGGGGGTGCATGTGAGTTTCCAGTCACTCTAGGGTCCGCCCTTCACAGACCTCAGCTTAACTTGGGGGTTTCACCCCAGTTTATGAAGGCGGGGGGATGTTTCCTTTACAGGATGGAGCATACTTTTATCAGAGTGGATTTTTGTATTATGAAAGCAATGCAGTATATGCCAATTTCAGGACATATTTCTCCCCTCAAAGATATGAAGAAGGCATAATTCCATCTAGAGAGAATTGCCATTAACATTTGGGAGTGGATTATGTATCTTTTTTTCTTTTTATCTTCTTCAAATAAATATGGGATCATATTGTGCAAAGGGTTTTTTTTTACTTTAAAAATAGTTTTACTGAGATAAAATTGATATATAACAGACTGCACATAGTTGAACTGTACAATTCGATGAGTTCTGACATATGTATACAACCACGATCAAGATAATAAGCATATCCATTACCCCCCAAAGTGACCCTGAGTGATCTATTTGCCCTCACTTGCACCTCCACTGCTCCTGAAATTTCTCTAGGGGACCACTGATCTGCTTTCTATCACTATTGAATAGTTTGCATTTTTCATCATTTTATATAAATGGATCATACAATATATACTATTTTGAGGGTGTGGCTCCTTTCACTCAGTGTGATTATTTTGAGATTCGTTTGTGTTGTCAAATGTATCAGTAGGTCATTCCTTTTTGTTGCTGAGTAGTATTTCATCATAGGAACATATCACAGTTTGTTTATCCCAACTGAATAATGGGCATTAGAGTTATTTCCACTTTTTGCTATAACAAGTAAAGTTGGTATAAACATGTGTGTAGAAGTCTCTGTATGAACTTCTGCTTTCATTTGTATTAAGTAAAATACCTAGGAATGTATTGCTTGGATCATATAAGTGTATGCTTACATTTTAAGACATTGCTGAACTGTTTTCCAAAGCGTTTTCCCCATTTTACATTCCTGCCAGCAGTGTGAGTGAGCTCTAGTTATTTTATGTTATCACCCACACTTGGTATGGTCAACCTTTTAAATCTGAGCCATTCTGGTGGGTGTGTGACAGTGTTTATTGTGGTTTTAGTTTGTATTTCCCTAATGACTAATGATGTTATGTGCTTCTTTGCCATCCATATGTCTTCTTTGGGGAAGTGTTTATTCAAGTATTTTGCCCATTTTTAATTGGGTTGTTTGTCTTGTTGAGTTGTAAGAGTTGAGCATTTGTTGGATATGTTCTTTTTTTAATATAAATTTATTTATTTATTTTTACTTATTTTTTGGCTGTGTTGGGTTTTTGTTGCTGCATGCAGGCTTTCTCTAGTTGCAGCAAATGGGGGCTATTCTTCATTGCAGTGTGCGGGCTTCTCATTGTGGTGGCTTCTCTTGTTGAAAAGGATCGGCTCTAGGAGCACAGGCTTCAGTAGTTGTGGCACATGGGCTCAGTAGTTGTGGCTCATGGGCTTAGTTGCTCCGCATGTGGGACCTTCCTGGCCCAGGGATTGAACCCGTGTCCCCTACATTGGCAGGTGGATTCTTACCACTGTGCCACCAGGGAAGTCCCTGTTGGGTATGGTCTTACGTTCAGTCAAAAGCTCCCTAGTTAATACACAGCCACTGCTGTTAGCTTACATCTCCTTCCAGAAATGTTCTAATATATCCATTCACAAAATCGGGCTTAGCCTTCAGCTGGGATGCAGCAACAGGGCATATCTGCCAGCGTGCATGCTAACTGGATGGTGCCCTGCCCTACCAGTTGCTAAATACTTTGAATTTTGTCCATCTATTCAAGTATATGTGTGTGTTTATATGCACATATATAATAGGCACGTGTGTATATAAAATTATACAAGTGGAAGAATCCTGTGTACACCATTTTGCACCTATATCAGTACATCTCGGGATCCTTCTATTTCAGTTTTCACAGAGCTGTCACATTCTTTCAAATGGCTCTGTGCACTCCACTGTGGGGACACACTATAAATGATATACTTTGTTCTCTGTTGATGGACTTTGAGACTATCTCTAGCACATCATTTTTTCATGATTGTATCGTACCCCATGATATGTTTAACCAATCCCATAGTTTAAAGGATATGTCAGTTACTAACTTTTCCCCTGCTATTTGAATAATGCTTGGTTAATGTCTTTATGCGTATATCTCTTTGCCCAGCCTAGGTTATTTAATCAGGCTGTTTGCTAAGGCGCTTGTGAACATTAGCCATCCAGTCAAATACCTGTGGGGCTCACAGTCAGGCACCCCATGCATTGTGCTAATTGTCTGGAGATGCAGCACGACCTGTGGAAGAAGGAGATGAAGTTAGGGAAATCTCATATGGTAAGTCTTGGCTTTGACAGTTTTTTTAACAGCTTTGTTTAGATATAACTCACAAGCTGTACAATCCATCATTCAAAGTGTGCAATCCAATGGTTTTTAGTATATTCGCAGATATGTGCAGCCATCCGCACAGTCAATTTCAGAACATTTCATCACCTCGACAAGAAACTCAGTACCCATTGGCAATCACTCTTCTAGCCCCCATCCCACCCCCAGCCCTAAACAACCACCGATCTATTTCTCTTCCTATATTTCCCTAGTCTAACCTTTCCTATGATTGGAATCATATAAAATGTAGTCTTTTAGGACTGGTTTCTTTCACTTAGCATAATACTTTCAAGGTTCATCCATGTTGATGTAGCATGCATTATCAGAACTTCATTCCTTTCATGGCTGAGCAATTTTCCAGTGTATAGGTCAACCACATTTTGTTTATTCCTTTATCTGTTGATGGACATTTGGGTTGTTTCCACTTTTTGGCTATTATGAATATGTTATGAACATTCATGTAACAGTTTTTTTTCTTCTTATTTTTAAAATTTATTGAGCAAACATTATTATGGTTCATACTTTTTTAAATTAATTTTTAAATACATCTTGAGATTAAAAAAAAATTTTTTTGTGTAACAGTTTTTGTGTGGACACGTTTTCATTTTTCTTGGGTATATACCTAGGAGTGGAATAGCTGGATCATGAGGTAACTCTAGATTTAACTCTTTGAAGGACTGCCACACTGTTTTCCAAAGACTGTTTTCACATTCCCCAGCTCTGACATTTCTGATGCTGAGCAAGTCCTTAGACTTACTGAGGCTTTGCTTCTGTCAGCCATAAAAAGAGACTAAAAACTCAGGGTTTGCGGGTGGATACATGAAAAAATGGATATGAAGACACTTTGCCAATTAGAATTGGTTTAGTAAATCTAAGGGAAAGTTGTTTTTGTTTTTTAAAAATTTTTGCTCAGTTGTTAAAAGTGTCTGTGTGTTATTGGTTCAGTGGTTTTGGGGACTCACTCTTATGCCAAAATAATTAACAAGCAAGAGACCCTGAGGTGTCATTATCTTCTCTGACCTGTTCCTGATCAAGACAGAAGGCCAGCACTGTCTGGAACTCGGGGCCTCTACTCCCAGCCCTCTGCTCAGAGCCAAGCCACAGGTGCCCTGAGTTTACAGATGCTATTGATTACTGCCCTTCAGTGATGAAGGTGACTCTAGAGGTCAGGGAGCCTATGGCCCCACGCAGCCATGTGGTCTTATTGGCACATCAAGGACAGTCGGACCATCTGGCTAACGTGCCTCTTGGCTCCTTTCGGCATTTCCAAATGACAAGTGGCATCCGTAGTGTGGACAACACTCCCATAGGCCCCAGGGAATAGCATGTGCGGTGGGGCATGTGCCTCACACTGTGTCCTCTCAGTGTGGCCATGCCGGCTGGTGTTCTATAGGGCACTTCCCTGAGCAAGCCCAGCAGGGCCCCAAGCTCACCTGCTGGGAGGGAGGCAGTGGAGCCCAGAAAGGGAGCTGGGTGCCTGGGCCGGACTTCTTCCCAGAGAACAGCCCTGCTTCTTGGAATATGCGTGTTTGCCCTGTTCTGGAAGCTGTGGGAGAACCTGTTGGGGTCTCTGGGAAGCCCTGAAGTTTAGCCTGGTGAGCAGGGCCTGGCTGGGAGTGTGGGGTACAGACCTGAGACGGGTCTCTCTGTGCAAGGCAGGATGGTCTGGGTGACTGAAAAGCTTCGAAGGTGCCCGGGCAGTTGATGGGAGTTAGGAGATACAAATAGCCAAGGAAAGATGAAAAGACACTTGGCCTCAACTGGAAATCCATGATCCAAAACTTAAATGAGATACATGTGATGTCTTTTTTTTTTTTTAAGGTTTATGGGGTATTTTTAAAAATATTTATTTATTTATTTATTTATTTGATTGTACTAGGTGTTAGTTGCAGCAAGTGGGTTCCTTAGTTGCAGCTCGCTGGCTCCTTAGTTGAGGCACATGGGCTCCTGAGTTGCGGCACACAGGCTCCTTAGTTGTGGCATGTGAACTCATAGTTGAGGCATGCATGGGATCTAGTTCCCTAACCAGGGATTGAACCCTGGCCCCCTGCATTGGGAGCGTGGAGTCTTATCCTCTGCGCCACCAGGGAAGTCCCAATACATACAACGTCTTGCCCACCAGAGTGGCAACAGTGAAGAAGACCCGTGATTGCCGGGTGCTGGCACGCGTGTGGGTAAGTGGGAACAAGTGCTACTCGTTACCCCAATCGTGAAATCCCAGTTCTAAGTCATGGACTTCAGAGAGCAACGGGCTATGCCCTCCATGATTTGAATGGGAAAGGCCGTCCTGCATCTCCAGTCCATCTAGAAATCCCATCTGATTTCCCCAAACATCACTGCAAATGTGCACTCTTAGACACCCATCCTCACAACTCATCAGACACTTCAGCATAATATCCAGCATTTAAACAACTGTTTCACAGGTACTGAGTATGTTTATGTTCAACACAAAATATTGCCACACAGTATCCAGTGCAGATGAAACTTCCTGGTTTGTTTTGGTATTCATTTGTTACTCTTTGTCACTTACAACTTTTCTTCTAGGTCTCTTAGGCCATACAGTTTCTTCAAAAGCTATTCTGCTTTTTTAAGAGGTTGTGTCCGCTCGGTTGGTTGGGGTGTTGGCTATGCTAATGAGCGTGAACTGTGACCCTGAAGCAAAGCGTTAAGACATCTGCCTGGCTCTCCATCCTTTTCCTGGGTCCCCGCACAGCTTTGATGTCATTGCTGGTACTGCGTGCAGGTTCATCAGAGCCAGTTTTGCCTCAACTAGTGAGCTTGGGTAAACATTTCTGCCGGCCACCACAGCGGATCTTCAGTGAGTGACAGCTGCCATCCTCCTCCTCTAGGCGAGGAGAAGCCAACAGCCTCTGAGAAGGGCACTCTCAGCCCCTGGACCCTGCTCCTATCGCCTCCTTTCTCTTTGCTTCTCTGGAAAGGCTTCATCTTTCAGCCTCTTCACCGCAGGATACGTACCCACTCGCTGCTCTGGGATTTAAGAGGATGGAGGGAACTCTGTCTTAGCCTGTTTTTCTTTAGTAAGAAAGATACCAGGCTATGTGGGACGCAAAGCTGGAAAACTCAAAGTCACGTTCAAAAACTCCCTGTACCATATATACAATGGAATATTACTCAGCTATAAAAAGCAATGAAACTGAGACATTTGTAGAGACATGGATGGACCTAGAGACTGTCATACAGAGTGAAGTGAGTCAGAAAAAGAAAAACAAATATCATATATTAACACATATATGCGGACTATAGAAAAGTGGTACAGATCAACCAGTTTGCAAGGCAGAAATAGAGACACAGATGAAGAGAACAAACATATGGACACCAAGTGGGGAAAGCGGGGAGGGTTGGGGGCGGGAATGAATTGGGAGATTGAGATACCAAATAGTACACTCTAAATATATGCAGTTTATTGTAAAAAAAAAAAATTTAAAGAAAGAATTACTTACAGCTTCACCACCCAGAGATGACTTTACCTTTGTTAAATTGTGTAGGTTTCCTAGCCTTCTTTTTTAAAGTAAATATATATTCCTATAAAAACAAAAAAACAAAACAAAAAAACCCCCACAACAACTCCCTGTACCATCACCTCTAAGGGGATGGCCATTCTATTTCCAAAGGGGACTTTCCTTTGGCCAGCACTTTCCTGCCTTTTCCCACTGCCCTGATCTGACCTTGGCCAGCTTATTACCGTAACTTTCTGAATGCTTCCCTCCCCTAGGCTCTGAGGGACTGGCTTATATAAGGTAAAGAAACTGAGCACATTCCAAGAATATGAAGGAAAAGGGAGAGAAAGGATGGACCAATAGGTTGGGTGAGGTCATGGAAGAGGTGAGGGGAGAGGGGTCACCTTGGGAAGGGGATTCAGATTCAGCCCTGAGAGTATGTGTGTGTGGAGACATCTGCTGTCTCTGATGTCCCTTTCATGAGGGGACCAGGTCTTCTGCTGAGAGCAGAGAGTCCAAGGTGGGGTTTAGGGATGCTGAGAAGACAGATAAGACAGGGACTCATGGGCTGGTGGGTAGGATGACTGGTAGTGTCTGAGGACAGCAGAGGTTCTTGGGAACTTTGGTTCAGGAAAACACTGCAATCCCTTTTAAAGATGTTTGCAAATTTCCTGATATTCCTCCCATCATAATGCGGAGTCTAAGTCCTCTCCCCTTGAATATAGGCTGTCTTTTGTGTCTTTTGCTTCCAATAATAGACTGCAGTGGAAGTGTCACTGTGTGACATCTGAGACCAGGTCATAAGGCAATATAGCATCCATCTGGCTCTCTCTTTCAGGGCACTCACCCTTAGAACCCAGCCAGCATGCTGTGGGGAAGCCCAGGCCATACAGAGAGAGCCCAGTGTTCTAGCCCAGCCGAGGTCCCAGCAACAGCCAGCCTCAAATGCCAGACATGAGGAAGCCTTCAAAATGACTCCAGCACCAGCCACCATCTGACTGCAGATGCATGAGAGACCCTGAGGAAGAAATGCCTGGCTGAGCCCCAACAAGCTCCAGAACCACAAGAGAAAATAACAATGAACGTATGTTGTTTGTTTTTGCCACTATGTTTGGGGTGATTTGTTACACAGCAATAGGTAACTGGTGCATGCTGCCGGACCATTCTCAGAGCATAAGTTCCTTTTGTTGATTTTCTTTTTGTTGAGTGATCATTAATTTCTTTTATGATGATAAAAGTGATACAGGCTCATTTTGAGAAAATTTGGAAAACACTAGCAAATTCTACAGAAGAAAAAATAAATCACCAGCAAAACTTCTACCCAGAGATAATTGCTGGCACATAAAAGACATTCAATAAATATTTACTGAGTAAGTGAATGAACCTGATGCTTTGACTCACCTGCTTTCCTTTTGGGGCATTTAGGTGGTTTGCAGGGTTTAGAGCAGTAGGGTCTTGGCTGCTAAAGCTCTCTGTACTGAGCAAGGTAGAAGCAGGGCAAACCATTCTAAGGTTTGCTCCCTGCACATGTGTCTTTCCCAGGTAGGAAAACATTTTATGGAACCTTCAGCTCTCTCCCATCTGCGGCGCTGACTCACCCCAGGTCAGAAAAGAGATCACAGACATCCTCCTTCTGGAAAGTGGATTTACACAGGAGGTGAGCTTTCAGGGCTAATACATATTTACATCCATCTTTCAGTCCCGCTGCTCATGTTACTCTGCATCACTCTGACTTCAAACACTTCTATCCAGCAAGTTATAGGCGTTGCTATCAGCTATTCTCAGGAACAAAGGTGGTTGTGTAATCCCAGGACCCACGCGGAATGTGGCAGCAGCTGAAACCAAATTATTAACCATTTTCTAAACCAAAATCCTGGAAAGCAAATAGCAGAGGTACTTTTGAGCAGATAACATTAGCAATCCAGAATTTTCCCAGTCCTCTGACCAAAATACATCCAGTCCCTTCTGACTTGAAAACCTCCGCTCGTAAGGTTAATGCTTTTCCTTATGCACCGTAACACACTCAAAATTACTTTTTTTCATAGTTTTTTTTTTTTTTTTTGCAGTGATGTAAAACAGGAGTGAGCAGAGACAAGGGAGCCTCCCTGGGTACCCAGAGGTACTTCTCCCCTTTCTTTAGAAGTAGGGACAGTGGATCTAGCTGAGCACAGAGGAGGTTATTTGGCTGTGGTAGGAAGTGGTCTGGGAGAAATTCCCACACTCCTTGTTCTTGGGCAGAGAAGAGAGGTCCCCCTCCCTTTGGCCTCAAGGTTGAGAGGCAAATGCCCTGTGGTGGTATCTGCTGTGTCTGCCTACCCTGCATCCAGTCCCTTTCATCTGGGGATTTTCCCTTGTGGAGCCACTCCTGTCCACTCTCAGTCTACCTGGTCTGGGTGGAGTTCACCCAACCCCCGATGCCAGGGTTGGAGATATGACCTGGACAGTTAGTGTCAGAGTCATTGGCTCACATACCCAAAGCTAGGGCACTGAACGTCAGTTCTGGGATGTTTGCTGCAATTCTCCAGATAGAAGCATTCCCTTCATCTGGGATCATAAGTTTATAGGAAGGGATCCTGAAGCCATAGGGTGACCATCTTTGGGGGGAGCCTGTTCAAGAGGAGAGCTGAAAGACAGAGGGACAGCATCCTATTGATATCCTTTGAGCCCCTGGATCCAACCAGTCCTGAAACCAGAGGTATCTCTAGTCTTCCTGTTTAGGTCAGCCAAAAATTAACTTCTGCTTTGGGTTTCTGTCCCTTGCAATTCCAAGTGTCCTTAATGATATAGCCCCTGTGTATTGAAGGTGGGTGAGATTAAGAGGGTGAGACTGGCACACCAGTCCCCTCCCCAACAAGGCTTTCAGAGAAAAGCCCTCCACATCAGTGTGGTCCCAAAGCAAAAAGCCTCTCCCTGCACAGACCCCGGGCCCCAGTGCAGGCCGTTGGCCCCTGCAGCTTACTTTTCCTTTTACCACCAGTTGTTTAGCTGACTGTGACCTGGTCTTATGCAGAGCTGGGATTAACACTGCTCCAAAACCTGGGATTTGGCTCTTCTTGACGTTAAGCCTGATCCTTGGCCTCATCACAGGGTTGTGGCCCAAGACCAGACCCCACCTGACCACAGAAGGTGGAGGACGGAGGCCTGCTTAAATGGGACCAGACTGAGGATAAAAAAGCTGGGGGTTAAAACCTTTACCAACCCTAGTGTTTCCCATTTTGGTTGCAACTTAATCCCCACCTGGAAGCCTCCCCTACCCTCCCTGGCCCTCAGTATGTAGGCCACAAACTCAACCTGTTTCCTGTCTCTTTCATCTTCTCTTCTTCCTGGTCAGTCACGGGGGCCCCCACTTCTTCATTCAGCCTCTGCTTGGCTCAGGGCTCCCCATCTCCTGCCTGAATCACCCTGGCAGCTTCTGACTGGTCCCAATCAGTCTTTCCCCATTAAATCAGTGCCCACACATCAACCTCTCTCTTTCAGAAGCTCATGCCATACCCTCCTCAAAACCCTCTGTGGTCCCACTGCCTGTGGCAGGGTTCATAACACAAACATCTTCAGGCCAAGCAGGGACCTGGGCCCAGTGATGTCACATTTTCAGGTTTTTCTAGAAAAGCCAGATACTTGAATTTTTTGTAACTTTCTTGATTTTTTATTTTTATTTTTTAATTAATTAATTTTATTTGGTTGCACTGGATCTTAGTTATGACATGTGAACTCTTAGTTGTGGCATGCATGTGGGATGTAGCTCCCTGACCAGGGATCAAACCTGGGCCCCCTGCATTGGGAGCATAGAGTCTTAACAACTGTGCCACCAGGAAAGTCCCTTGATTTTTAAATGTTAGCTGCTAATTAGGAAAAAACAAACAAGCAAGCCAAAACCCAAAAGACAAACAAGCAAAAACACCCTGCATGGATCCCGGAAGTTGATGCCACTCACGCCAAGGTCACATTCTGCTTGCTGCTGGCTGCTCACTAGGGGTGGCGCCTTAGGGATCTGGAGGGGCTGGGCTTGCAAAAGGATCAACATGCTGTTGGTCAGAGATTTACTGCATCCTTCCTTGGAAGAGGAAAAGAAAAAACATAAAAAGAAATGGCTGCTTCAAAGTCCAAATTCTTACCTTATGGATGTAAAATGTCTAGATTCCTACAAGATTCCCATGGGTTTCAGCCATGTTCAGACAGGTGCTTTGTGTAGGTGTTGTGCCAGCCAACAGGAGGAAAGGCCAGACTCACAGTTGGGTGTTCATTTAGAAGAAAGCAACACTAATGATCTACACAACTTCCTGAATTTGTGTTTGATCACAGAAAGCCTTATCAGTTCAATAATTCTAGTTAATCTACCAAGATAATATAATTACATTTAATTTTGTAAGGTATACAACAGTGCTCTCCTATTTGTGGTATCAGGTTTTCAAAAAAGTTTTGATTAGGGGCAAAACAGAAACAAAACTCTGCTTAGGCCAAACAAAATACATCTCTGCACCAGGCTGACACGCAGTCCATCATTTTGCAACTTTTGTGCTCCCAGAATAGAGTCCAAATATTCTGGGGCATCTTCCCTGGGGAGGAGACATCTGAACTGAGCTCTGAGAGTAAATGGAAGTCACCCAGGTGAGCATGGGGTGCTCCATGCAGAGGAAGGAGCTGTTAACGTTCCAGGAAATGCTTCTTCTTGTATCCGGAATTCCATCGATTCCGAGATGCACGTGCTTTTACTGTGAGCATCTCTGAACTCAGGATGTCTTACCATCAACTGTGTGTTGTAGTTTAAATAGCAGCACCTTTTCTTTCTCTGTGGTACATGAAACAATGGTGGTCTTACAATCGTGGGCATCTTAGATTTGATGAATATGGTGAGTTGTTTTCTTTTTTTAACAAAACGAGGTCCTACTATACATTCTGCTCTGGGGCAGGCAGCTTCTGGGAATACGAATGGAATACAGCAAAAGGGATGGGTTGCAAAAGACCATGGCTTCTGTCTTGCTAGTTCTTTTTCTCTGGCTGGCGTTCTTCCTGGGCCACAGGAGCGCTGGTCTGTGAGTCCACTTTAGGGAGCCCAGATGAGTGTGCGGGCCTGATGGTGGCCCTGTGGTGCCCCAGAGGCCACCATGAGCCTCCCTGGTGTGCCATGGTCTGGGCTGCGTGCTGGGCGCAGCCAAGGTGGTGCTGCCAGCTGGATGCGGGCTCATAGCAGAGCCTGCCGTGTGGGATGGGCAAGGCCTATGAGGCTGGAGGGGCTTGTGTTCAAGGTGCTCAGAAGCAGCGGGTATGGACACAGTGGGGCCCAAAGGACGGAGGTGGGGGCCTGGGCAGGGTCAGCCCAGGCTGCTGGCTTGAGTCCGTGTTTTTACACAGACAGTTCTGCCAGTGTGGCTGATGTGTCCCCTTTAGGGGCAACCGTGCTATTAAGCCCATGGATGGTCCATTAGGACAGTTCAGGCTTGGCAGGATGAAAAATAAAACCACATCAACCACTGTTTGCAATGTCATCATAAGTGAAACGGCAGTACAATGCCTGTCTCTTCTACTTTTCAGACTAGAACAATTATCTCTCAGATAAAAAGAACACATTAACATTCTCTCATATGTGAGTTCTATATAGAAGAAGCCCCATTTACAAAACCTGTGTGAGAACAAGATGATTTCCCTTTAGAAAAATGACTAATACCTGGTGCTTTAAAACACAAAATATAGAGATTTCCCTGGTGGCACAGTGGTTGAGAATTCGCCTGCCAATGTAGGGGACAGGGGTTCTATCCCTGGTCCAGGAAGATCCCACATGCTTCGGAGCAACTAAGCCCATGCGCCACAACTCCTGAGCCTGTGCTCTAGAACCTGAGAGCCATAACTACTGAAGCCTCTGTGCCTAGAGCCCGTGTTCTGCAAAAAGAGAAGCCACTGCACTGAGAAGCCTGTGCACCACAACAAAGAATAGCCCCCACTTGCCACAACTAGAGAAAGCCCGAACACAGCAACGAAGATCCAACGCGACCAAAAATAAATAAATAAATAAATAATTGAATAAATAAATAAATAAGATGAAAGAAAGAAAGAAGAAAGAAACAAAGAAAGGAAGAAAGAAAGGAAGAAAGAGGGGAAACAATTACGAGGGTTAAAAGAAAAAAGCGAAAACAAAATACAAAATCTAAAGTCTTTGCAAGTCTTAGCAGATGTGTGCCAGGTAAAAAAGCAGCTTAAAACTAAAATTCGCTTGGGTATTTATCTCAGAGAAATGAAAACTTCGGTCCACAGAAACCTGTGGACGAATGTTCAAAGCAGCTTTAATAGCCCCAAACGAGAAACCACCCAAACATCCTTCAACCGGCGAACAGCTAAACAAAATCTGGGACATCCCGGCAATAGGATACTACTCAGCAATATAAAGGATCAAGCTATTGATACGTGCAGCCACCTGGGTGGATCTCAGCGGAAGGATGCTCAGTGGGGATAACCAGTCTCAAAATGCTTGCATACTCTGTGAGTCCACTTATCAAACACTCTCAAAATGATGAAACTAGCAAGATCGAGAACAGAATAGATGTTGCCAGGGGAAGGGGTGTGGGGACCAGCGATTGGGAAGGGTAGCACGAGGAAGTTCCTGTGTGGGGATGGATCTGGTCTGTGTCTTGATTTCCATGCGGTTGACACCAAAAACGGGCAAGAACGGTAAAACGTGAGTGGTCTAGTTGACAGCTTTATACCCAGGTTGTTCTCCTTTTGATGCTGGACTACTGCTCTATAAGATGTCATCATTGGGGGAGGCTGGGTGAAGGGTCCATGGAATCCTCTGTACTCTTTTTGCTACTTCCTGTGAGTCTATAATGATCTCCAAATAAAAAGTTTAAAAAAACCTCTAAACATCAGAAGTTACTGCAGATGATATAAATCAAGAAAGAAGGCTCCACACTGGCTGCTGGGGTTCATTTTACTCACTCTTGACTCACTAAGTGCTCTTCAGGGGTGGAAGTCCAAGTGCTGAATGTCATTTAGCTTATACCCTTCTGAATTTCACATGTCTGATACCCCTAGAATTCATTCTTGTCCAGGAGCCCAGGGACCTTCAAACAACACACCACAGAGTGCAATTCAGGGTGGCAGGTAGCATGAACGGCCCCTCTTAAAACATCTAAATGGTATCAGAATCCAGTCTTGCATCTTTATTTTCCAGGGTCCCACTCAGAAATGCACTGGAGACCGAGAATCCCTTCATAGCTGGTCTGAGAGGTGGGGGGCATAGAACAATTGAAAAACAGCCAACATTTCCTGAACCCCTACCATGTGCCCTTTTCCCAAGTAAGGTCACATTCACAGATTCTAGGGATGTGATGTGGACGTATCTTTGAGGGGCCACCATTCCGCCCACCACACCCAGGGAGACTTGGGTAGCAAGTGGCAGGGCTGGGATGTGAACTAAGGCTGGTCTGATGATCTGGAGGCTGGGAGTGGGGAGGTGGGGTGGTCCCTGCCACTTGGTAACCTCCTGCGCTGAGCCCAGCAGGGCCATGTCCGGGGTGGGCTCTCAGTGACTGCGTGTTCCATGACGGAAAGAACAAATGAACGAGTGAATGAATGAAGAGGGGAGGATAGGAAGGACTCCCGCTTCCAAAGAGCGAGGGTTCTTTTCCTTCTAGTATCACTGTCCACCGGGAAAAGGTCAGGCTGCAGCTTGTCAACTGAAATAAGAAGTGGCTTTGTCCCTGGACTCTCAGTCCCCTTTGATCCCACGATCACCATTTTGTTGGAGACCAGAGGTCACTGACAGCAGAAGTGCATTCCTTCTGTCTCCCTTCCTGCCTCCTGGGTCCTTTTAACAGAGTGGGTCTTCCAGATGTGGCCCCGGTGGCCCCGTCTCCCCCTCTCTGGGTGCAGTGGTCACTCAGAGCCCGCTCAGGGCTCCACCACTGGCTTCAAAGGCAGCCCTTTCAGGGACGCAGACAGGGCTCAGCTGTCCTGTGAGTAGTTAAGAATTTGGGCAGGAACTCTAGAGAATCGCAAGCAGCTCCAATTCCCGTGCTTAGGGCCACCCAATCCCCCCCGGCTTTGAAGCCCCAGCTGGGGATCTGTGCTTCCAGTGGGGCAGAATTCAGAGAGGGAAGACAGATGGCTGAGTCGTTAGCAGAGGGTGAGGGGCACCACCCTCAGGCTAAGGAGCCAGAGCTCCAGGTGGGTTTCTGTGTCCCCGGGAGCTTGGAGCCTCTGGAAGAATAATCCTAGGAGCTTTGGCCTCAATGGCATCCTCTGAGGGTCACGGGTCCTCAGGTCCATGCTGGCCAGTGGGTGGCAGCCTTATGTGAGAGCATCTGGCCAGTTCAGGGAGAGTTCAGAGATGCAGGCTGGGACGGGCTATGAAGGACTTTGATTTTCATGCCAAGGGTTTGGACCTCATCCTGTGCTTGAGGGGAGGGCCAGGAGCTGTCAGTCAAGTGAGATGTCCCTTGATCTGAAGGAAGTCTGGTTTCCAACTTAGTGGATGTAATTGACTGTGGTGGTTTTGAAACATGGCGGCAGGTTGCCTGACACTTGTCCTCTGCAGGAGGGGTCTGTGTCTGTGTCCACAGGATCCACGTCCTTTCTTTTGAATCTCTGAGGGACCGCTCTGACCAATGGAGTGCAGTGGAGGTGATTCTATATGACTTCCGAGGTTAGGGGATAAAAGGCCATGCAGCTTCTGCCACGTTCCTTGGATCTGTTGCCCTTGGAGAATGGGCTGCCGTGGAAGAAGTTCAACTACCCTGAGGCCGCCATGATGCGAGGAAGCCCAAACCACATGGAGAAGCCCGTGTAGACGCTTGGGCTGTCAGTTCCAGCTGAGCCCAGCCTTTGAGTCATCCCAGCCCAGGCACCAGGTGATTCCAGCCTCAGCCATTCCAGTCTCCCGGCTGGAGCCCACACATCACGGAGCAGAGACAAGGCATCCACACTGTGCCTTGTCTGACTTCTTGACCCACAGAAGAGTTAAATGGTGCTTGTCTGATGTCCCTAAGTGCAGGGTGGTTTCTTCCACAGCAGTAGGTAACTGCAGTATTATCAATAATCTGAGGAAGCCAGGGATCTTAACCTCAGATGCTTTCCCTTGGGCAAGGCATGCAGTAAAAATGGGAGAATAGAGTCTACTGATGAAGTGGGACTGGGGCAAACACACTGCACCTTGCAAACAGAATGCCCACGTGATGGCCTTGAGTGAGTGCTGTGTGACAATTGGGTTAAACTAGTAACACGCTGGTAAATGTGAATGGGGAGTTTTGGGGATGTCCCAAACTCCAACCAATGTTGTCCAGGGACAGTCTCAGGGAGGCCTATCTATTGGATGGGACTGTAGTTCTTTTTTTTTTTTTTTTAACTTTTTATTTTTTACAATAAACTGCATATATTTAGAGTGTACAATTTGGTATCCCAATCTCCCAATTCGTTCCCCCCCCCCAAACCCTCCCCACTTTCCCCACGTGGGGGACTGTAGTTCTTAAAGCAGAAGCCTCATCTACTGTGTTAGGTCCATCAAGAGAAACAACCTGATCACCGCAGCCCAGAAGATAGGAAGAGGCTGCCCCAGAAGTCTCATCTCAGAGTCCCCCCAGCTCTGTCCACCAGGGAGGATGAGTCCTCACCTCCCCTGCCTCTAGTTCCACTCTCACCCACAAACACCTCTCTGTGATGGTGCCCTGGTCCTGGTACCTCTGCCCCATGCCTTTCACCAGCTTACCCACCACCTGGGGCCCCACGTCTCCAGATGTGTCCCTATGATCTAGCACAGTGTCTGCACATAGTTACTGCTCAATAAGGACTTGGTGCAAATGTAGGTGGCTTAAAACAACAGAGAATTATTATCTCAAAGTTCTGGAGGCTGGAAGTCTGAAATCAAGGTGTTGGCAGGACCACCTCCCTCTAACGGCTCTAGGGGAGAATACTTCCTTGCCTCCTCCAGCCTCTGGTAGTTGCCAACAATCTTTGACATTCCTTGGCTTGTAGATGCATCACTCCAGTCTCGCCTACGTCACCACACAGCTGTCCTCTCCCTCTGTATCTTCCCATCATCTTCCCTGGTGCACGTCCATCTCTGTGTCCAATTTCCCCTTCTTATAAGGACACCAGCCATACTAGATTGGAGGCCACCCTAATGACCCCATCTTAACTAATTACATCAGAAAGGACCGTATTTTCAAATAAGGTCAAAATCTGAGGTACTGGGGGTTAGGACTTTGACATATCTTTAAGGGAACACAATTCGACCCATAACAGCTTAGACAACCTCTGGGATAAGGATCTGCCCCCGGGATGCTGATAAGCCAGAATGGCCATCATTAAAAACTCTACGAGTAACACATGCTGGAGGGGGTGTGGGGAAAAGAGAACCCTCCTACACTGCGGGTGGGAATGTACGTTGGTGCAGCCCCTATGGAAAACAGTATGGAGGTTCCTCCGAAAACTAAAAATAGAGTCATCATATGAGCCAGCAATCCCACAGCTGGGCATATATCTGGACAAAACTCTAATTCAAAAAGATACACGCACCTCTATGTTCATAGCAACACTAGTCACAATAGCCAAGACATGGAAGCAACCTAAATGTCCTTCAACAGATGAATGGATAAAGATGTGATACATACATACAATGGAATACTACTCAGCCATAAAAAAAGGATGAAATAATGCCATTTGCAGCAACGTGGATGCAACTATAGATTATCATACTAAGTGAATGAAGTAAGTCAGAAAAAGAAAGACAAATACCATGTGATACCACTTATATGTGGCATCTAAAATAATATAGCACAAATGAACCTATCTACAAAACAGAAACAGACTCACAGACATAGAGAACATACTTGTGGTTACCAAGGAGGAGGGGTGGGGGAAGGAAGGACTGGGAGTTTGGGGTTAGCAGATGCAAATTATTATACATAGAATGGATAAACAACAAAGTCCTACTGTATAGCACAGGGAACTATATTCAATATCCTATGATAAACCATAATGGAAAAGAATATAAAAAATAATGTATATATGTGTTAACTGAGTCACTTTACTGTACAGCAGAAATTAACACAACACTGTGGATCAACTATACGTCAATAAAAAAAATAAATTAAAAAAAGAACTTCTGAGCCAGCAGGATGGGCTCGGGGAGAACCAAGACTGGAGGGATTCACCAAGTTACCAGGGGAGCACCCACTCTACTCCCCCGGGGGGACCTCTGAGGGACCCCAATGCATCAGCGAATTGTGAGGTTACCACCCCATCCAAAGGCGATCCCCTTTTATTATCTTTCTGCTGTCTCGTCATAGGACAGCACTCACTACCCTGTCATTATTTTATTCACTGCAAGCTCCAGGAGGGGCGGCATCCTTACATACGACTTATTAGCGCTTATCTCCCCAGCCCCAGCACAATGTTTCAATAAACATTGACTGAGTGCAAGAATGAGTGAATGAATGAAAGAACGATGACTTGTTGGAGGGGTAAAAGGTTCCCAAAAGCTTCTTTGAACCACACTGGAGGGGCAGAGAACAAAGTCGAGGGGACCAGGGAGGTGGCCGCAGCCACAGGCTCACGTAAAAAGCATCCAATATTGATTTGAGGAGGTTTCAACCTGAGAGCAAATTGCCTCCTGAGCCTTCCAGGAGATAAGGCGTCTGTGTCCAGTGATAACAGTGCCCCTGGGAGCCAGGGAGGCGCTGGGCAGGGATTAACACACGCCCGGTCCCACGGGCAGGCCAATGGGGGGTATATATAGACCAGCACGTAAGCAGCCCCGCCAGCGCCTACGTTTCCAACTGTGTGATGGTCAAATACGACCAAGTGAGGGTTGCTAACTCACCCCTTTCCAGGCCTATCGTGCCTACTCTGAATGGGGCCAAGGTGACCAGGGACAGTGACAGCAGAGTGGATGTGTGCCCTTGGCAATCCCTCTTGCAAGAAACAGTCAGACCGGTTGGTTCCTGGCCAGCCAGCAGACACAGCAAACACTGTAATATCTTTCTGTTCAAACCACATTATACAAACCCACTTCAGGGCTCCCCAAATCCTTTAACAACCACCATGCAGTGAGTGCTTCCGCATCCCAGTGTCCACTCACAGCGGCTCCATGAGGCAGGACAGCATCATCCCAGCGATGCATAGGAACCCAAGGTGCAGCAGGGGGAAGTGTCTCGGCCAAGGGCACGCAGCTGGCAGGCAGTGCTCAGGGCTGTCTGTGGCCAAAGCCTGTGCTCTAACCGTGCTACACCTCACCTCCACTCTCACTGGCCTGGGATTGTCTGTGCGGGATCTCAGCTTGGGGAATCTTAGACTGACACTGCCTTAGGCCCAGCCTCCTGCTTGAGACAGAGACTCGGGGAAAGTGGGGAAGCGAAGTAACAGTTGTTGAGGACCATTTTATACTCCCCACGATAAGGCCTGGGGGGGCTTTATTAGTCACATTTCACAATCAAGGAAATCAAGGTTCAGCGAGGTGGAACAAGCTGTCCAAGGTCTCATGATAGCAGGACTGGGATAATAACATAGGTCAGTGGGTGCTAAACCAGTGCTTTTGCTACTACTCTTTGGCCCCTTCCAGAAGAAGACCTGCCTGCACCCCCATCTATGCCTCTCCCAGACAAGTCCTTCTCTGTCCTACAGGACTTCTTGTTTCAGGACTGGTCAGCTACACGCTCTGCTTGCCTGTGGCTATAGGACGTGGCCATCCTTCCACCCAGGTCTGGGCTCTGTGGAGATAAGAGGACAGGGACTGCTGGGCTGGGCTGACTGGGTGGCTTTTAGGGATGAGAACAGCTCTCATGCTGGCCAAGGCCAGGTAGAGAGGGACCCCAGGTGACCACGGCCCCTGGAACCTTTCCTATAGACTCAGGGTGAAGCTGCTCTGCAGATAACCAATAAAGATTGATAGGCCCTGGGGTGAGACCACCCCGCTCACCACCCTCACCATCTCCACAATCACCACCACCACCACCACCATCACCACCACCACCAGCACCACCACCAGCATCACCACCACCCTCACCACTACCACCATCACCACCACCACCACCACCACCACCAGCATCACCACTCCACTACATTTGCCACAACCACCATTCCTATAGGAATGAGCAAACAGCAAAATCACCTAAAATATGGAAAGAACTCAGTAGATTAAAAGAAAGGGCCGGCCTAGAGGAATTAAAGCAATTATCTCCTGGGCTGGTCCAGTGGTTAGGACTCGGAGCTTTCACTGCTGTGGCAGGGGTTCAATCCTTGGTTGGGAAACAAAGGTCCCTCAAGCTTCTTGATGTAGGGAGAAGAAGAAGGAGAAGGAGAAGAGGGGGAGGAGGAGGAGGAGAAGAAGGAGAAGGAGAAGAAGGAGAAGAAGAAGAAGAAGAAGAAGAGGAAGAAGAGGAAGAAGAGGAAGAAGAGGAAGAAGAAGAAGAAGAAGAAGAAAGAAAGAAAGAAAGAAAATAGCTCCCTTCAAACATAATACTAGAAAAAACAGAAAGAAACAAAGGAGCGGGGCAGGGGAAACAAGCTCTCATTTATCTTCATCTTCTTAGTAAGATTTGAGATGACACAGCCTCTGGAAAACAGAGCTAGGCAGTTATGAAAAAGAAATAATCTGAGAATCAGAAAAACATTCCTGGGAGTGAAAATTATGTTGATCAGATTTTTTAAATGTCATGGAGGAAGTGACAGGAATTTGGATACTACAAAATCATGAGAAAAATTGAGGAATTAAAGATAAGTTCTCCCAAAACTCAGTGAAAAAGACTGAAGGAAGGACATGAATGGGAGAGAGGAGAAGGAAATATGCTGAAGATCCCCAGAGACCCATCATCCCCACAGTTTACATGCACTGGAAGGAGAAGCAAGCATAAAAGAAAAGTTGGAACAGAAGCAGGAATCAAAGAAATGACAGAAAGCTATTTCTCACCTGAAAAATACTTCACTTATCAAAGGTCGAAACTGTAAAAAAAAAAGAGAGAGAAAGAAAGAAAGAAAAAGAAAGAAAAGGAAGGAAGGAAGGGAGAGAGAGAGAAAGAAGAAAGAAAGAAAGAAAAAAGAAGGAAAGAAAGAAAGAAAAAGAAAGAAAGAAAGAAAGAAAGAAAGAAAGAGAAAAAGAAAGAAAGAAAGAAAGGAAGAAAGAAAAAGAAAAAGAAATAGGGCAAATTAATCAGTGTCTGAATATATCCTAGTGAAGTTTTTAAATTTATTTATTTATTTATTGACATACAATAAACTGCATGTATTTAAAGTATACAATTTGATACATATTTTTTCTTATTGGTATTGTATGTATGGCAATCCCAATCTCCCAGTTCTTCCAAAGTCTTTAAATTTAAAGGATCCTGCCCATTAGCCACTGAAAAAATGTGATTCTCAGAAAGGAGGGAAAACTAAGGTTGGTGTCAGACTGCTTCCTCAGAGTAGAAGATAGTGTGCAATGTTTACACAATATTGGAAGGAAAAGATTATAGCCCAAGAAGTCCATATTCAGTCAAGCAATTTTTCAGATTCAAGGGCAACATAAAATCACTTTCAGACCTGCAGGAACTTAGAAAGTATCATCTTTGTCTTTCTGATTTGTATATTTATATTCTGTTTGACTTTTTGCAAGCTTGCCAAGCTTTTGTAATTAAAAACCAATTTAAGTATACTATCTACATACTCTTCCTGCAAAAAATTGTATGAGATATTCCATTTTTTAATTCTGTCATTTAATGAGTGTATAAAATAGAGGACAGAAGAATTGGGGAAGGGACTTCCCTGGTGGCACAGTGGTTAAAAATCCTCCTGCCAATGCAGGAAGCACGGGTTCGATCTGGTCCATGCCTCGGAACAACTAAGCCCGTGTGCCACAACTACTGAGGCTGCGAGCCACAACCATTGAAGCCCATGCACCTAGAGCCCATGCTCTACAACAAGAGAAGCCACCGCAATAAGAAGCCCGTGCATAGCACTGAAGAGTAACCCCCACTCGCCACAGCTAGAGAAACCCTGCATGCAACAACGAAGACCCAATGCAGCCAAAATTAATTAATTAATTAAGAAAAAAAAAGAATTAGGGAACTATGGTGTAAAGCAAATGGCAGTTAGCAATAAAACTGAAATTAAATCTAAATACCAGTTGATAACATAATCTTGATGCTTAATGCAAATGTCAAGTGTAATTCTTGAATAATAATAAGAAAGAACTAAGTAAGAGTACACTCAATTTCTTACCCTCCATAGATAGGAATCAATAAATCTGTTTCATTCTGGGCATTAATAGAGAAAAATAACTTCAAGTGTGTCATGTTTGTGAATTTGATATAATGTACCTACTTAGCAAAGTGTGGATATAATGTGTAACTTCCAGATCACCAGAGAGACTGATCAGACTATTAAAAGAAAGGAAAACAATTTAAATAAGTTAGATTCTCTAAAAAAAATACAGAGATTCAGATTAGGTTAAAAATATTTGTGTCATTCTATTTATTTTAGATCAACCCATTATAAATAATAAACAGTATGACAGATCTAAAATCAAATGACAATGGAAAGTTGGAAATAGAGATTGCTGACGTACAGGTGTATAAGACATCTAATATGCCTCATCTGTCTTCAGGTCACCCTAGTCACACCTCTGTGAGCTCCATCCAAATTCCTGTGGGCATAACCCAATGCTGGCCTCATGCCCATACTGTGTGACTCTCACCTTGGGTCCTGCGGTTTCCCCATTGTTGCTGAGATGTGAGATGCTTGAGCACCACTTGGTCTCCACACAGGGAAAGCTGGAAAAGCAGGGAGCTGACACTCTATGGGGCAACCCTCCACCAATGAGAGACCAGAGCTGGCAAATCATTCTCCATCCTCCTTCCCCATGTGCTGTCCTGAGATGCAGTTGAGTTTACAATCTCCGGAACACCATCCCATGAGGTCATCGATCAACCGTGCTGGGTACCTCGTGGTAACCAGCTTGGAAACTACCTTCCCGTGGTCTCACCCTCCTTCCCGACCTCACCTCCTTTTTCCTACTCCTGCTGGTCTCCTATTGCATTGCAAAATAGTAAGTTTGACCTCAGCTCTGCTTTCTGAGGAACCAGGATGAAACCTGAGGGGAATGCAAGGAAAAACAACATCAATATCAGACAAACTAGATTCAGGCAATGAGGAGTAAATGGTACAAATTCATTCATATTGGTAAATAGTACCCATCACAATGAGGAGCAGTATAGTGTAGTTAAGTGGTGATCTCTGGAGCCAGAACTGCTTGGGTTCAAATTCCAGTGTTGCTACTTCTCTCCTGTGTGACCATGGTCAGTTACTTAACCTTTCTGTGCAACTTCATTTGTAAATGGGACATTAATTAAATGCTATATTAGAATATTGCCTGGCACATAGTAAGTAAAGATATATAAGTATGTAACATTTATGAATCTTTGTATGCCAAAGAACAAGCCATTAAGCATACAACACAAGACTTCTCAAAAATACAAGAATTTGCCAAAATCACAAATTTCATGAAACACTTTAACAAAACTTTCTTGGGGTTGTCTAACAAAGTAGACAAAAAATATAGAGGATTTAAGTCACACAATTAACATGCTAAAAATTGATATTCCATGCTTCCAATTCAAGGAGAAGAAAAAACTTAAAGCACATAAGAAGCAGAAATGAATAACAAAAAATATATAACTTAAAGTCCAAGGGAGGTTATTGGCAGCAACAAAGACAAAGAGGGAAGGGTTGGAAAACATACAGGCACACCTTATTTTGTTGCACATGCTTTATTGTGCTTTGTAGATATTGTGTTTTATCACAAATTGAATGTTTGTGGCAACCCTGAATTGTCAGAGGATGGTTAGTATTTTTTGGCAATAAAATATTTTTAAATTAAAGTATGTACACTGTTTTTTAGACATAATGCTATTGCACACTTATCAGACTACAGTATAGTAGAAAATAACTTCTATGTGTACTGGGAAACCAAAACATTCCTATGACTCACTTCATTGCCATATTCACTTTATTGCAATAGTCTGGAACTAAACCTACAATATCTCTGAGGTCTGCCTGTATTGTATCAGTTAGCTGTTGCTGCATAACAACCATACCTCCAACCCCATGAATGGGTAGAAGCAATAAATGTGTGTTATTGCTCTTGAGTTTACTGGTCAACTGGGCAGTTTTTCTGGTCTGGGCAGGGCCTCTGCATGCATATGCAGTCAGCTGCATGTCATTTAGATGAGCTCTACTGATCTTAGCTAGTCTTGCTCATGTTTTTGGGGCCCCTGCTGGCTGTGGGATGGTTTGGGATGGCCTCAGCTGGGATAACTGGCCTCTCCTCACAGAGTCTCTGATCTCCCAGTTGGCTACGTCTGGCTTGTTCTAATGACAGTGACAGGATTCTGACAGGGAAAGCAGAAGCAACCAAGATCTCCTGAGGACAAGGTCAAAACTGGCACACTGCCACTTCTACAAGATGCTGTCGGGGTAAACAAGCTGCAAAGCCAGCCCAGATTCTAGGAGTAAAGAAATAGATTCTACTGCTTGATGGGAGGAGCAGAAAAGTCACACTGTAATGGACATGGATGCAGGGAGAGGTGGATAATTGGGGCTATTTTACCATCAATCTGCTATAGACATTAAGGATGTAAATCCACAGAACTTTGTAATGCTCTATGTGTTCACTGCTGGGGCTGAGAAGGAGGACAATATCAAGAGCGATCCTGTGGTTCAGCTGCTGGGAGGACAATTCTTTCTTTTTGTTTTATTGTGGTGGGATACACATAACATAAAATTTACCATTTTCAAAGTGGACAGTTCAGAGGCATTAAGTACATCCATATTGTTATGCTACCATCAGCACCATCTTTCTCCAGAATTTTTTCATCTTCTCCAGCTAAAACTCTGTATCCATCAAATACCAACTCCCCACTGACTACTCCCCCAAGTCGCTGGAAATCATCATTCTACTTTCTGTCTCCATTCATTTGACTACTCTACGGTGCCTCATGTGAGTGGAATCATACGATATTTGTCCTTTGGTGATTGGCTTACTTGACTTAGCATGAAGTCTTCAAGGTTCATTCATGTTGTAGTACATGTCAGAATTCCCTTTCTTTTTAAGGCTGAATTCTATTTCACTGTGTGTATACTCCACGTTTCATTTATTCATTCATCCACCCATTGATGGACATTTGGGTTGTTTCTACCTTTAGGCTGTTGTGAATAACACTGCTATGAACATTGCTGCACAAATATCTATTTGAGTTCCTACCTTCTCTTCTCTTGGATGTGTACCCAGATGTGGAATTGCTGGATCATATGGTCATTCTAGGTTTCATTTTTCTGAGGGATTGCCATACCATTTTCCACAAAGGCTGCATCATTTCACATCCCCACCAGCCGCATACAAGTGTTCCAGTTTCTCTGCATCCTCATCAACCCTTATTTCCTGTTTTTTTTTTTTGTAGGTGGTAGCCATCCTAATAGGTGTGTGGTTTTGATTTGCATTTGCTAATGATTAGTGATAGTGAGTATCTTTTCATGGATTTATTGGCTTATTTGTATATCTTCTTTGGAGAAATGTCTGTTCAAGTCCTTTGCCCATTTTAAAATCCAGTTATTTGTTTTTTGTTGTTGAGTTGTAGGAGTTCTTTGTATATTCTGCACATCGATTCCTTATTAAATATATGATTTGCAAATATATTCTCCCATTCTATTGTCTTTTTACACTGTCGACAGTTCCCTTTGATGCACAAATGTTTTTAATTTGGATAAAGTCCAATCTACCTACTTTTTCTCTTGTTGTGACAATTCTCTCTTAACCTGTTGTCTAGGAGTCCTCTGTTAATGCTGCCCATTCTCTCTAGTGGTGGTGTTTCTGGAACTTGTTAATTCAGAGTGGGGACCATTCTCCAAGGGGACCATGGTGTTGAAAACACCTGACTTCCCAATGCCCTCTGAAAAGGGTGATGCTCCCAGCACAGCTCAGAACAAAATCCGCAGTGTTTCTGGTAAAAAGATTAGAAACATAAAAAGGAGCAAGTGTCTGGGCATGGCAGCTAATTGCTGGCGCGGCCTCACCTGCCACAGCCTCTGCGGCTCACCCCACACTTGACTCCAGACCACAGGCCCCAGAGGCTGCGGATGAAAGAGCAGAGAGGAAAAATTCCAGCATCTTCATGTCAGCTCCCAGCTTGGACAGCTGTGTGGAGCAGGCCCTTTATTCCACCAGGGAAAGACGGCCAAGCCATCTGGTTGGCGGGAGTCAGGGACATGATTAGTTTCTTCTAAAGGCCGTGCTTAAACCAGGTTCTCTGGCTTTGAAGATGATTCCTGCAGGACTAAACAGTGCATTTCCTTGAGGGAAAATGCTGTCAGGTTTGAAAGCCATCATTCTCCAGTGAGGCCGGGTGGCTCTCTCCTTGTCTGTAAACACTTTTAAGGAGGAGCTTGGTTTCAGTTCTAACAAGATGAAACTCCTTGAGCTTTACACTTAAAGAAAATTTTTTTTATTGAACTGTAGTTGATTTACAATGTGTTAATTTCTACTGTACAGCAAAGTGATTCAGTTTTATATATGTATATACATATATATATATATACATATACATGGATAAATTCTTTTTTATATTCTTTTCCATTATGATTTATCTCAGGAATACACTTCTTTTAAAAAAAACCAAAATATAGTTGACATACAATATTATGTTAGTTTCAGGTATACTACATAGTGATTTGACATTTGCGAACTTTACACTTATGGAGACAAGGTGGCAGAGGGGACAGATGGGCAGTTGGGCGATAGATGCCTCCAAATAGTTTGGTGTTGTCATCTTTTGCTTTCCATCTGTGTTTTATTTTAACCAGTGCAGCTGTGTCCTGTCCAGCATTCCTACTCTTTTAATAAGGGCACACACATTCTCAGCCCTGGGATGCACCTCTAGATAACAGCCATTCATTTGCCACGTATTTATTGGATACCTACTGTGTGCCAGGCAATGATGAATCAGCCAGAAGCAGTAGAGTCCAGTGAATAAAAGAATGGGCTCTGGACCGGCCTGTCTGGGTCTCAAGTTCAGTCCTGGCTCTGCCCCTTCCTCCCAGTGTCCTGTGCACTGAGCCTCTGGGCCTTATGTATAAAACAAAGATTAGGATGGTGTCTAGCTACAGAATTATTGTGAGGATTCAATATGATGTTGCATGTGCATTCTGACACTTTGTAATCACTCAGTAGGTATTGGCTGTGATTGCAAAGTCCCTGTCCTTGTGGTGCTTACAGAGTAGAAGGGAAGGCAATGCATCAATACACCTTCAAAACTGCGACAACAGACTGTAATAAGACCGCTAACACGGGGGACTCGAGAGCACCCAGGTTAGACTGGGACTCAGAAAGTTCTTCTCAGGGGAAGCTGCATTCGAGCCAAGTCCTGAGGGAAGAGGAGGAGATATGGGCTACAAGTGAAGGGAGGAACATTGTGGGCAGAAGGAAGAGATCTGTAGGAAGGGGCTGAGGAAAAGCTAACATGGCAGGAGCTGGTGACCAGGAGGGGTCGACGGGACTGGAGAGGTGGACAGGGACAGCTGCCCAGGCAAGGAGTTCAGAATCCCCTACAAGCAAGGGGAACCCCTGGGGGGCTTTGTGCAAGGAAGTGACAGCATCTGATTTCCAGGTTTTCATAGCTCACTCTGGCTGCCGAGTGGAAAATAGACGGTAGGGAAGTATATTCGTTTTCTATCACCATAAACTTAGCAGCTTAAAATGGTACAAATTTATTATCTTGCAGTAACGAAGTCAGAAGTTCTAAAATCGAGGGGTTGGCAGGGCTGCATTCCTTCTGGGGACTCCAGGGAGAATCTGTTCCTTACTTTTTCTAGCTTCTGGAGGTTGCCTGCAATCGTTGGCTCCTGGCTGCATCACTGAGCAACCTCTGCTACTATCGTCATATCTCCTCTGACACTCAAGGACCCTCGTGATTACATGGGGCCCACCCAGAGAATCCAGGATAATCTCCCCATCTCAAGACCTTGAACTTAATCACATCTGCAAGGGTTTTGCTTTTTGTTGTTTTTTTGTCTGTCTGTTTCTTTTTTGTTTTTGCACATTCACAGGTCGTGGGGATTAGGACATGGACATCATTGGGGGCCATTATTCTTTTTAACACAAGGAACAAGAGTGAAAAGAAGGAGACCAGCTGGAGGCCGTTGTGGTCACCCAGGCGAGAGATACGGCAGCCTGGAACAAGCTGGGAGTAGTGGAAGTGGAGCGAAGTCTGTGGAATTAGACGAGATTTACTGGTTGCCCTGACAGAGGAAGAATGACAGGTGGTACAGGGTTCTGGCTCCTAAAGCTTTTCATCTGGAAGTGACATGTTAATATTGCTTCTGCTCACAAGTCACATGGCCATGCTAACTTTAAGGTGGTGGGGAAATGCAGTTATGTTCTGTGCCGCATAGAAGGACAAGGAGAGTGTGAGTGAACTGCCCTCATGACCGCCCACCTGCTGCCATCTAAGGGCCATGGAAGGAAGCATCCCCAGCTGGCTTCTCATTACCCTTGAACTACACCCCCACCTTCCTGCAGTGGCCTTCTATTAGTTAACTGTATCCACAATAATACTGTGAAACTACCCTCCCCACTAATCCAATGGCTTGAAAACATCAGCTTTTCTCATTCACACATCTTTGGGTTGGCTGGAGTTTGGCAGAGGTTGGGGGCTTAGCCCACAGGTCAGGTCCAGGTGTCTCTCGTCCTCCTTGGACCAGTGGGCTGGCAGAACATTTCTTTCCATGACGATGGCAGAAATACAAGAGTACAAGTACCACCGTAAAAGCACGTCAAGCCTCTGCCTGTGTCACATCTGCTAACATCTGTTCATCAAAGAAAGTCCCATGGGCAAGTCCAAAGTGAAGAGTCAGAGAAATTTGGGTATGGGTGGAAATCCTACACAGGGGAGTGGAGACTATATCCAATAAATCAATCTGCCCCATGCCTACGAGGCTGACCTCTCCAACCCCATGTCATACTCCTCCACCCACCCGCCTAACTACCCAAATGCTCACTAAGCTCTGACCACACTTGTTGTTTCTTGAACAGGCCAAGGTCATTCCTACCTCAGGGCCTTTGCACAAGCTGCTCCCTCTGCCTTGAACTCTCTTACCCAGATCTTCCCGTGGCTGCTACACCTAAATATTCAGGACTTAAATGTTGCCTTCAATGTGTGGCTTTGCCAGACCACAAAGTCTAAAACACCTCTCCCCCCTCCCTCACCTACCTCCCCCAGCACCCACTGTCGTGTTACCCAGCTGAATTTCCTTCTTAGCACTGATAACTATCTCAAATGGTCTTATATATGTATTTGTTTATCTGTTTATTGTCTGTCCCCCCACGAGAACCGAAGATTTATGACGGCAGGGATCTTACTTGCTAGTGGGTTCCCCAGTGTCTTGCACGATGTTTAGTAAATATGTATGAAACGAACTTCAGGGCTGCCAGGTTGGAGCAGAGGAGGGGAGTTTGAAACGGTGAGGAGTAAATTGCAAGCAGATGTATTGAAAATTCTTTTTCCAGAATTGTACTTCTTTATCTTGAAAATCAGAATAATAAATCTGTTCCTTCATTCAGGCATTTATTACCTGGCTGCTACGAGCAGGCTCTGCGCAGGGTGAGCACACAGACACTGTGTTTCCCACATGGAGTCCACAGCTTAGCAGCAGAGAGAGAGTTACAACAGGACTTACAAATGCCATGAGTGTTCCAGAAAAGCAGCACAGGACATTAAGGACCTGCAAATGTACTGCTTCCCACATGCAGGCTTTATTCATTCACCTGTGAATCACTCACTCGTCAGATGAGAGCACCTACCATGTAGCATGTTCTTTGTTAAGTACTGTGGGCATAGAGATGAATCAAACACAACAGTGATCACCAAGTTACAAAGTCAGTTCTCTAGCAGTGGGGGATGCTCTCAGAAAGAGGGAGGGGGGCATATGCCATGGACCTTGATGGATGTGTAGGAGTTCATCAGGTAGAAAGGAGGAACTGCAAATACAAGACCATAAGAGTGGGCTTCCTAGGTGGCACAGTGATTGAGAATCCGCCTGCCAATGCAGGGGACACGGGTTCGATCCCTGCTCCAGGAAGATCTCATATGCTGCGGAGCACTAAGCTCGCGTGCCACAACTACTGAGGCTGCACTCTAGAGCCCGTGAGCCACAACTATTGAGCCCAAGTGCTGCAACTACTGAAGCCCACGCGCCTAGAGCCCGTGCTCTGCAACAAGAGAAGCCACGGCAATGAGGAGCCCGTGCACCACAATGAAGAGTAGTCCCCACTCACTGCAACTAAAGAAAGTCTGCACACAGCAAAAAAGACACAATACAGCCAAAAAAAAAAAGACCATAAGAGAAAGTTCTGTCCTAAGACAAAACAGGGGATCATTGTTTTCTCAAGAAAACTCATGCAGGAAAAAAAAACTATTTAAAATAGAGTCCAAAATGTGAAAACACATTATAGAGGGAAAAAAAAAGATTAGTTTGGGACTTTGTCTTGAAGAAAATGAAATGAAAAATGTAGGAAAGTAAATTCATCTTGTAGTCAAGAAATATTGTTGTATTTGCAGTTTTAATTCTTTTTAAAAAATTATAGTTGATTTATAATGTGTTAGTTTCAGGCATACAGCAAAGTTATTCAGTTATTTATATATATACTCTTTCTCAAATTCTTTTCCATTATAGTTTATTACAAGGTATTGAATGTAGTTCCCTGTGTGATACAGTAGGTCCTTGCTGATTATCTATTTTATACACAGTAGTGTGTATATGAGAGATATCACAGGGTATTTGTCTTTGTCTAACTTAGTATGATATTTCTAGGTCCATCCATGTTGCTGCAAATGGCATCACTTCATTCTTTTTTATGGCTGAATAATATTCCCTTGTATATATACACCACATCTTCTTTATCCATTCATCTGTTGATGGGCCTTTAAGTCGCCTCCAAGTCTTGGCTGTTGTGAATAGTGCTGCTATGAACATTGGGGTGCATGTATCTTTTCGACTTAGAGTTTTCATCTTTTCTGGATATATGCCCAGAAGTGGGATTGTAGGATCAAATAGCAACTTTATTTTTAGTTTTTTGAGGAACCGCCATACTGTTCTCCATAGCAGTTGCACCAGTTTACATTCCCACCAATAGTGTAAGAGGGTTCTCTTTTCTCTACATGGGGTGCAATTTTAAATAGGGGCCTCATGATAAGGGGACATTTGAGTAAAGACTTGAAACAGATGAAGCATCAGCCAGGCAGATATCTGGGGAAGGTCATTCAAAGCAAAGGGAACAACAGCCTGTGCAAAGGCTCTGAGGCAAGAATGTGACAGGCTTTGTGACAAACCTCCCCGAAGAAGCTGAGGACAAAGGCAACTAGTTTGGGGTGAGTGGCAGAGTTAATGTGAGCCAGAGCAGGAATGCAGATTTCTGTAGGTTGGAGTTTGGGTGGGGCGGGCTTAGTTGGGGTGTGCTGGAAAGGAGAGGGTTTGGTGTTAGAATTCAGCTTGGCTGCTTCTTAAGTGTGGAACAGGGCAAGTGACCAAAACCTTTTCAAGCCTCCTGTGGACAGAGGGCCAGATGAAAACTTGCCACCCTGTAAACCCCTGGTTCACCCCTCCTCAACCTGAGGAGGCTGGTTCGCCCCTACTCACCTTCCTGTGGCGCTCCAGGGGGGAGTTTAGGAACACATGGACTGTCTCTGTAGAGTCCTCCCAAATTTGTCTTCTCTCCTATGCAGTGCTGGCAGGTACTGGGCTGCATAAGCCACAGGGGTGGTTTTGTGGTCTGGGCCAGGACAGCTGTGTCCCCAGTACCTCTCTCAACCTCTCCCCCTCCTCTTTCCCTCCCTCTGCCCCCGCCCAGGGTCCCCAGGCTGCTGGGTTTGTGCAGTAGCTACTGCATCCAAGCAAACACACAGGGACCCTGAGATGGGCAAGTGGGGCTTGGAGAGGGGAAATCTGACTCCAGTTTCTCCCAGGACATCAGGAGAGGAGCCTGAAGGATCTGGGGCCTCTGTGAAAGATGCAGTTCTCCAACCTGCCAGGTGATGCAGATCACCTGGTTGCAAATGTGGTTTTGCCGGCGGGCGACATCCCTGGGGAGTCCAATTCCAAGGAGCTGGGGCAGGCAGGGGCTGGGTTTGTCCCAGTTGCCTGCAGTTTGTGTCTTCAGGCAAGTTTGGGATCTGATGAGAGTGGTTCAAAGAGCCAGCGCTCTCGCGGAACCATCTGGATTCCCGCTTAGGATTCCCCCAGCCACACTACCAGAGTGGCCTCAGGTAGTCAATGTCCTTAACTTCTTTGGGTTTCAATTTCCTCCTTGGGAAATGACAGAATGAGATTTGCAGGTTCCGCACTTAGCCTTGTGCCTGGCACAAAGGAAGCAAGAACAGATGTTAGGCCGTAATCCCCACTGTTATCCTTGGCAGCTGTGGGTTGGAGCAGGGTGGCTCTCACGTGGTGGCTCTGGGTGACTAGCCTGCTAGACCTTCTCACTTCCCACCCGCCTCTGCAGGAAGCTCTCCTGAGAAGCAGCAGGGTGGTGCAAGGGGGACAGACAGGACCCCTGGAATCCCAGCTGCCCTGCCTCCCCCATGGTGAGATCTTGGATGGGCCACTTCTATGTGCCTCAGTCTCCTCTTCTGCCCTAAGTGAGAAATAATTGTGCTTACCTCATACGCTTGATATGTCTGGCTCGTAGAAATCTTTGAAGAATTGTTAGCTAATATTATTACTGTACCCTTTTATCAATGGACAGACATTTTCGTGCCTACTCTTTGAACTGGGGATGAGATGTTACCTTGTTTTGGGGTTCCAGAGTCAAACTGCCTGGGTTTGAAACCAAGCTCTGGCATTAATCAGCTGTGTGACCTTGGGCAAGGTACGTCTCCTCTCTGGGCCTAACATTGATTCTTCATCTATTTCCTCAGTAGAACTCAGAGGTGTAAAAGAGGATTCGATGGGTTTATTGTAAAGAGCGAGGACAGTGCTTGTACCTCAGTAAGCTCCATGAGTGATAAATGAAATCCAAGCCACGGGCCCCTTTTTCCAGGAGCCCTGTCTAGAGGGGAAGTCCGCAAGACCTGGAGTTTCTGGGCGGGGCGTTGCCTCCCGCAAGGGCGCTTGCGGACTGAGCCGGGAATACCTCCCAGAGGCAGCCAGGGGCCGGCCCAGGAAGGGCGTGCCTGCCAAGGAGCAGCCCAGGTTCCCGGTCGCTGTCAAGTCGTCGAGTTCCAGGGCCTGCAGCGAGCCCTGCGTGTTCTGCGCGTTCTTTTAAATACAGGTATTGAAATACGCCGCGTGGCATCGATTTAAGGGGAAATCTATACAAAGTAAGATGGGAGCTATTCTGATTTGGCAAAACCTGTGTCTGCTGGCTGGGAATAACGCTAGGAAGCGAGAGGACGTCTGGACCAGAGCGCCCCGGAAAGGGGAGAGGCGTGGTGGCCCAGCCTCTGGTTCTGGGGACCCCCCACCCTGGGCTCTCCTGCGCCGGCTTGTGCGGGGCAGCGCTGGGCTGAGGGAACCACTCCCCTCCAGCCTGCGGAGCCAGCTTCTTTCTTTTTAATGTCACGGTTTCTCTCTCATTAATTTTTAACCGCGGCTGGAGCCTGATTTTTTGTTTTTAATGATTAAGTATAACTATTTCCCTGTGTGCGCCCCTGGCTCTCCTGGCATGCAGAGCCCGCCTGCACCACCCTAATCTCCGCGCGCTTTGCCATCTCGGAGGCGCCCAGCATTTCCCACTTTTCTGTCCTGGTTGAATTTTCTCCCTCTGCAAGCGTTGCTAATAGAATACTTGGAAATAGAATACTTGGAAAACAAAACAAATACTGACGATTTGCTTTGGGAAGGCATCGCTATGGGAAGGCGGGCGTCATTAGTTTAAGATAATAATGACCCGTCGACTCTCGGCCCCGTGGCTTCCGGACCCAGCACCCTCCGCTGGCGAGAGCCGTGTGCCGCCTCCCAGGGCTCTGCGCACTACAGTTTACTCCATAACGAACCTGGATACCGAGCCTGAGATCTTCACCCCACTGATGAGAGCCTGGGCTCACTTGGGGGCAGGGAGTAGGGTCCCGCTACATCTTTAGGAGAGACGCGATGGGCTCTTGGTTGTTAAACACATCCCCTTCCGCCCTCAGTATCTGTCCGATGTGTTTCCCAGCTCTGCGCTTAGGGAATGTATGACCTTGACCATTGCCTTAACCTCTGGTCCTCAGCTTCCTGGCTTGTAAATTAAGATGGATTAGATTAGAGAACCTCTGTAAGCAGTTAGCCCTGAGTCCTGGCTTTTGGTGAGCGCAAAGCCAGCCAGCTATTGTTATCCGTTTGTGAGACACCTTGGGGCCACTCAGCTGATTCCTGAAGGGTGACAAAAGAGGGAGAGGAGGCATCACAGAAAAACCCTCCCGGTATCACATTGTGAAAAAAATTTCTTTTGGTCTCTCTAATGTTACTGTAGACGCGTGTAAGATGAGAAAGGCCCACGAATGTGCAGCACCCCAGAGGGTTTCTGGACACTGATTAAGGGCAAAAAATGTGGGTGAGCTCCAGGTAGAAGGATTTCCCTGGTTGTGTGAGTTAGGCCTCCTGCTGGGGCTGCCTGGTAGGAAAGGGCTCTCTGAATGAAGAGCTGGTCTGGTAGCCAGGCACAGGCTCTGGGTGCCCTTCCATGAGATGGGACCACAGCGGCGTGTGTGCATCTCGTGGAAGGGCAGAGAGCACTGAAGGCTCGAAGTAGGGTTGTAGGCTCAGGAAGTGGAGTGTGAGCGCTGAGCGGAACACACCCCCCTCCCCGCAGACCCCGGTTTGGACCTTACAGCAGAGAGAGTCAAGTCCAAGGGCCCAGAGCCAAGCTCTGAGGCAGCCATCCCCCTGCCTTGCGGAGCACAGCCCATGACCCTGCAATGGTCGATTGCATACACCCCAGCATCCCTGTATCACAAGCTGTGTCCAGCTCGGCTCTTAGCTCTTAGAGTCTCCTGGCATCTTCCCCTCTCCCCAAAGGCAGTGGGGCGAGCCTGAGGGACAAAGGACAGTACAGGCATTGGCAGAGCTGCTTAGTCCCTGGCTCGATGGCAGGATGGCCCTAGGCCTGGCTTGGGGATTCTTCCCCAGCCTAAGAGGCACACTGAATGAGGACATGCCAGGAGCAATGTTTTGTCTTCCACGAGGCGCTCTGGGGCCAGTCGGCCAGGCCAGTACTTTCCAGGCAAAATTCAGAAAAACCATATTCCACGGGAATGAAAAGCCCCCGATGCCCTCCCTTTTTCCTCCTTTTTAAAGAATCAAGTTAGTTCCTCTCGACTTTGGAGGCTGGCGGTGGATGAGTCGGAGGTAGAGGAGCTTGGAAGTCAGGTCTAACCGAGCCCCTGTGGAATGGCGGGACCTGGGCTCGGAGCAGGTATTTTTGTTATTCTTATTTTACTGATGAAAAAACAGGGGCATATGCAGCAAGAAACTCCCACAGTGAGCAGGTGTTTAGCTTGATTTCCCTAAGTCTCAATTTTCTCATCTGTAAAATCTGTACAATAGCATTTTTTGGTCAGGACTAGGGCAAAATTCGTTAAACGCTGAGAAGTGGTCAAATGGGGCAGAAGGGTTCCCTGACCACGTGAATTCATGGAGCCCGGCCACAGAAAGAGGTGAGCACGGTCCGCCGGACACCTCTTTGTGGTCCAGGCTCTGCACTCTGACCAGCCGAGCAGCTGGTGAGGCCTGGGCCACGGGACCCCAGCTGCACTTCCATTTGGAGTATTTGAGTATCGCTGGGCTAGGGAGCTCTGAGGAGCTTAACAAGGGCTTTGGTCTGGGCTTTTTCATCTATAAAATGGGCTGCAGCATTCTTCTAAGCAGGATGAGTTCCCGTGCCTTCCAATCTCATAGGGCCCAGGTGTCTTTGCCCTTCATTTAATGCCCAGTACCTGGAACAATGCCTGGCACATAATAGGATTTAAGAAGGTGAGGTTGGGACCTCTGGGCTGGTGTCCTCAGTCTCGGAAGTGAAGCCCAGAGTGGAACCTCAGTTCTACCAGTACTGGCTATTTGCTTCCAGGTAAGTCCTTAAACCTCTCCAGGCTTCAGCCTGCTAAACTTTAAAATAGGATGTTGGGCTTCCCTGGTGGCACAGTGGTTAAGAATCTGCCTGCCAATGCAGGGGACACAGGTTCGAGCCCTGGTCCAGGAAGATCCCACATGCCATGGAGCAACTAAGCCCATGTGCCACAACTACTGAGGCTGTGCTCTAGAGCTCACGAGCTAAAATAGGATGTCCCTTCCTCGGGTTATTGAAGATTACATGAGCAATCCCAGAGAGCACCTAACATGGGATCTAGCCCAGGTTAGCCTTTATTTATCATTACTATAGATTTTCTCAGTGAATACCCATCCCTACAACTCAAGGCCGGCTGCCTCCGCCCTCCCAAATTCAGTTTCTGAAGCGCCGCAAGCTGAAAGAAGCACACAGGCCGATCAGCGCACTCTCTTTAATGGGAAGGGGATTCTCATTTCTTACAGAAACAGGTAAAAACATAAATACGGGTGGGGGCGGGGAGGGGGGAGGGGGCGGCGGCAAGACAGCAAGGGCTCGGCGCCCGGCCCAGGCTCGGGGAAAGGCGGCCGGATCTTAGGCGGCCGGATCTTAGGCGGCCTCGCCCGGGCTCCCAGTCCCCATTGGCCGGTGTTCGGCCGATTGGGGATGCCCGCGGGCTCTCGGAGGGCACTCCCGGGGCGGCGGCTTAAGGCACCAGGCTGCGGGATCACTCACCACAAGCTCCGTAATGCCCACCACAAACTCTCCCCCGCGTGGGGACAAAGGCGCGCGGGGCGGGAAAAGCTCCGTGGGAGTGAATGTGACGTCCGAGGGACGCGGGATCTTGTCGGGAGCCCTCCCTCTCCCCGAGAGTCAGCGCCCCTGTTCAGAGGTGGGATCGATCGGGGGCGTCCCAGACCGGTCCCTTCCCTACCAGGCTCGGATACCGTGCAGCGTGGACACTCCTGAGTTGCCTTGCGGAATCCCGGGGCCCTGCACCGCGTTCAAGTCCCCGACGCCGAAGTTCACGAAGCCGTTGTTGGCGGCCGCCGTGGCCGACTGCGCGGGGGGCGGCCCGGCGGGGTAAGCCGCGGTGCAGCTGTAGCCGGGGCTGCAGGTCGCGCCGCCGTAGCCCGGGTAGGCGGGGTAGGCGTTATAGCCATAGGCGTTGAGGCCCACGCCGTAGGCCGGCGCGTAGGGCGCCGAGTCCCCCAGGCAAGGCTTGCCGTCGCGCACCAGCACGGGCACCGCGATCCTGCGCGCTGGCGGCGGCGCGGGCGGGGGCAGCCCCACCAGCTCCAGAGTTTGGTCCTGCCTTTGCCGCTTGCACTTGTAGCGCCGGTTCTGGAACCAGATCTTGACCTGCGTGGACGTGAGCTTCAGCACGCTGGCCAGCTGGTCGCGCTCGGGGGCCGACAGGTACCTCTGCTGCTTGAAGCGCCGCTCCAGCTCGTAGACCTGCGCCTGCGAGAAGAGCACGCGCGGCTTCCTCCGTCGTCGCGCTCGGGGCCGCTCGGCGCTGTCCGCCTCCGGCTTCTCCAGCTCCACCGCCTTCTGCAGCGCGCACAGCTCTGAGGGGGAACAGAGAGGCAGAGGGACGCCGGGTCACAGCCGCTCGAGCCCCGGAGCGCCCGCGGGGTGACGCGCCGCAGTGGCTGCCGCCCTGTCCCGCCTGGAGCCCCCAGCTTGACTGCGGCTCACTCTGCCGGCTGCACTGGGCACCGCGACTGCTTGGTTTCCGCTCGACAGTCAACACGTGTTGATGGCCTACTATGTGCCAGGCACGGCTCTAGGCACTGGAGGACAGGACACGACAGGTCCCTGACCTCGGGTTGGTTCACATTATGGAGAGAGAGATGGGCAGTGACTTACAACTTCAGGCTGCAAAGGAAATAAAGCCGAATGATGCGCTGGGGTGAATTAGATTAGGGCAACTTGGGTTTGAGACGTTAAATGAAGGAGTCCTAGGCCTCACCCCAGGGTCGGTCACACTACCTCAAAAGTACCGCAGGCGAAGACACAAAGCCGAGAGGTGTTGGTTTGATCTACCAAAGGTTCCTGTGCAACCGCTGCGGGGTTTCTGCAGGACCCCAAAAGCAGTGGGTGGGCAGAAGGCCTTGGAACCTGCCTTGGCTTCCAGTTGAATTCGAATTGGTAGCGACCAATTCAAGCTGCCGTGCCTGCCGGCAGCTGTTCCCGGGGCCTTCCCTCTGCATCTAGACAAACCTTTGTAGGATCACAGAAAGACCCTCTGGGTTCACGGCGGCCCTTCACGCAGCGTCCCCGGCCTCCCTCGCTTCTCGAGGGCCCAGCGTTAGGCCATCGTCTCCCCGGGGCGCCCTTCCCACCGCTGGGCAAGCCTCCCCTCACCCCGGACCTCGGGATGTGCGCGGCGATCCGGCCAACTTCCCCAGTCGTCTCCTCCATTGCCCCACGCCTTTCATCGCGTGGCATTTTCTAACTTTTTCCGAGAGAGAACCTCTGGGCCCTGGCCGCCTGGGGAAATTGTCATGGGAAAATAAAGCTGCTATGTCAGATTCTTGAGAATTCGCAGTATCCCAATTTTAATTCAAGATCCTTGTTCTCAAACATTCCATTCTAGGGGCACAAAGGAGGAAAGGCCCCAGAAACCCCGGGGTAACCGGTGGGCCACAGAAGGTCCCGGACCTCCTCCAATTGTGCGCAAAAGTATGTCTGGTGTGCAGCATTTAAATTTCTGTTTAGCGGTTTTCTTCAGATCCTCAAAAAGACCTTTAAGAGGTTAAAAAAAAACGGTATAGAGAATCTCTCTCCCTCTGTTCTGTCCACCACAAGCAGATCTCTCAACTTCAACTTCAAAACAAATCCAGGAGCAGGGCTGTTGCCGCCTGGGGCTTTGTTAGGCCGAAAAGGAGTATATATATTTTTCTCTTTTGTCTTTTGTTTTTGATCATCACAGCCCAGCATTTCCTCTAAACCTCCGACTGGACGCGGGGGCCCGGGGGCCCGGACTACAAATTGGCTCCTCACATTCGGAGCCCCCTTTGCTCGACCATCCGCCCAGGCACTCACCTCTCTTCTACCCAGGTTAGAGTTTCTTGGCCGCGCGGTTTGGGGACGAAAGCAACCTCAGAGGGGACAAGGAGCTTGTGTTTTTTCCTCACCTTTCTTATCGGCCCGAGGGTCCTTGGCAGGGTCGGGGTCGCCATAGGCACGCGGGTAGAAGGCTGGGGCGGCTGAGAAGGCAGGCGCGCACTTGGCGGGCGAGGGCGCGGGGCCCAGCTCGGTGCGCAGCTCCGGGAGGCCGGCCGCTGCGGCCTCCGGCCCCGCGTAGGCCTCGGGCTTGAAGGCGGCCAGCATGCAGGAGGCGGGCGCCAGGGTGGCCTCCAGGCGCGCCGAGAGCTCCCCGGCGGCCAGGCTGCGCTGCTGCTGCTCCAGGTTCAGGATGTCTTTGACCGAGAACGGCGTGGGCGTGAGCGCGGGGCTGGGGAACATGGTGGCAGCGCGCGTCTCACAGCGCCAGGTGGGCGGCAGAGAGCGGCGCTGCCCACGGCCCCTGGCAGCCTCCCTGCATGGCGCCCGCCGCGCGCCAGCGCACCCGCCTTCCAGCTCGGGATGTGGCCGAGCGGCAGGTAGTGCGGGGCGCAAGGGGCAGGAGAGGCGGGACCAGGCCGGAGGAGGGGGACTCAGCCTGCCATTGGGCCGGGGGCCTCGTTGACAGGAGCGATGAGCACTTTCGGGTCACCTAATATAGTCAAACGGCTCAAAAAAAAAAAAAAAAAAAAAAATCCCGCTCAGCTTTTTAAAGGGGCCGCGACGCGTTTGGAAGACTCCTTTCGCTCCTGCAGCCTGAGATTTGTCTAAAGCATTAGCCTGAAAATCCTACCAGGATGCACGCACAGGAAAGGCCCCGATTATTCTCGGAATCCGGCCTTTAGGGCGGGTTGGATGGATCTGGGATTTGAAGAAATGTTCCTCAGCACCTGAAACAGAATAAGAAAGTTGAAGGATTGGGTGGGGGCTGGAGGGACGGAGTTATTTTCAGGAGTCGGAAAGGCTTTATTTATTACTGAGGGCATGGTGTGTCCGACTTGGAAGAGTGTGAATAAGAAGAGAAGCATTGAGGAAAAGGCTTGCTCTGGGGTGACGGCAGGAGGGGGCCATTCCGGACAATTTTGGGAGTCTGTGTAGCTTGATTTACAGGGCCAGTCATGCCCTAGTGGTACACCCTTCACCAGGAGGCCAGGCCCTGGGGGCTCGTGGGTGAGTCAAGCTGAAAAGCAAGGTGGGTGGCTGTGTGCACTACCTCCTACAGTAGTGCAAGTGATACAAACACAACTCCAGGGGGCACCAGTCACTGCTGGTCTCTTTTCAGAGAGATGACCCTCCCCTTAAGAATGAAACAAATCCAGAATCCCAGCAGGTAAACTCAGCTCCCCAGAAGAGAGCTGTTTTCTAGGACGTCCCAGCTCCCAGTGGTCTTTTCTCCTGTTCTGAGGGCCCATCATTCGGGCCTCCCTCTTTCCCCTGCCCTCCCTGCCTAGCAGCAAGGCCCCCAGGCCTTTGTCAGCACCAGGGCCTCAGGTCCCAGCTCAGGTTTAGGTCAGAGGCAGGCGGGGCTCCTCTGAACCCAACGCGGCCAAGATTTCTCTGGGCCGGCTCCGAGTGGGGCGCCGCGGCGGCGGCCGGGCCAGGCGCACGGGGGGAGGGCCGGGGTGTTAATTTTTAGCCCAGGGTCAGTAAAGTAGGGATCTTCTGTCAGACAAACCTGTCAGTGTTTCCCGAGCAAGCTACTGGTCAGATCACGCGCAAGTCCGCTTCCTCCCTCTGGGTCCCTTGGGAGATCTGATGAAAGCTTGGGGGGCCTTCCCCTCACCCCCAGAAAACTGTGGAGAGGTACTCTATTTTGTGTACCGTGTCAGGCAGGGTCCGGACAGACAGAATGGCCCCAGATTATGGTCTGCGTCTTACCCTGTCTCTAGCGATTGCGAGGCTCGTCAGGGCAAAAGCGTCCGTTTCCCACGACCCAAGCTTCTGCGGGAAAGCCGGGGCGGAGCGCGCGCACTCTCTGAGAATGGAGACTTGTAGGGCTCGGCTCCTTGCGGAGGGCCAGTTGGGGACGGGGGGAGAAGCGTTTGGACCAGAAGAAAGGTTCACAGGGCCAAAGACAACCTAAGGACAGAGGTCAGGGCCTTAGATTCCAGAATACGCACTCAAGGCGCCCAGGAAATGCACAAAGCAGGTCCAGACCGTGAACCTTAGGGTGCTCAAGCCTGATGGCGAACCGTCTGGCAGGGCCACTGGGAAGGGCGCGAGTGGCGTAAAGCATAGACCTATCGTTGGAACTTTGCCAGCCCCTCATCATATCCACACTCCCAGGATCTGTGGCCTCCAGGCTTGGGCGAAGGAGAGCGGAGCCCCGCGCGGCGATCGCGGAGGCTCGGAGCACTCGGACCCGGCTTCCAGGCGCCAAACCGCCACTACCAGGCCCCCACCACTGCGGCGGAATCTCGCTTCAAGTCTTCGAGCCGGGGACCGCGGCCGATTCTGGGGTTGTTTGCTTGGTCTGCGTAGAGATGCCTTTTTCATTTGTGGGGAGCTCGCAAGCCCCAGGAACCCTCCGCACCCGCCCACCTCCCAACCTCCCAACCCGGTTCTCCCTCGACGGATCTGCAGATCAGTGGCCTCTCCTCGGCCCTACCTCGCCACGGCTTTTAGCCAATGTTACAGTAATTGCCTTCAACTAACCTAGCTTGGGGGCCCGCCTCGCCTTTCAAGAATGTTTTAGGGGAGTAGGAGAGGATGCCCTATCGCCGAGGCGGTGACGTCTGGCAAACGAGCCACATCCGATTCAATTAAACATCTCGCTGAAAAGAGCTCGGAGCGAGGGTCCTGGGAGCGCTGTTAAGTGAATGGGCTGGCCGGGCAGCTCGCGATGACAGTTTGAAAGATTAGTGTGAGCCGACGCCTGAAATATTACCATTTAATGGGGGACATCGAGGCTGCATCCGGGATCTGTGTGCGTGTGTGTGTGTGTGTGTGTGTGTGTGTGTGTGTGTGTGTGTGTGTATGTTAAGAGGGAGTTCTGGAGGAAGAGAAAAATTCAGCATTTCCTCTGCAAATCAAGGCGGTGAAGATTTATCACCTATTTTCGGGTATGGGGGTTCCTAGGGCTGACAGATAGATTTGTGGGTCAGGTATCACGAAAAGGGGAGGAAAGAAGACCCTCCATATTTGGACAAAATCAATAACTTTTCAACCCCCTACAGCCTCTGTGAATCCAGTAATAATTTCTCTTGGGTGTAAAACAGGCCTTAGCGTTGCCAGAGAGGAAAAATGGGGGCAAAACCGGGTAAATACGTGCAAGATCAAAATTAGGGTGACCCATGCTGGTCTCTGCAGGGAAATGTCCAAGAGCAATTTCTAACTTTTCTTTGCAGCCCTCACAATTTCTGAGGCAGTAAAAACATTTTTGTTTTCTTTAAATAACGTTGCAATGGTTGGGGGTAGGAAGGGAGGAAACTTGATTCTCCGGCCCCACCAGGGATGCATCTTCCTTCCCAAGGGCGACTGACCCAACCTGGCCGCCTCTCTAAGCCGCACTTTGGCCAAACTAGCAGGACAAACAAACAACCTTCAGTCCAGAGAAAGGCAGAGAGAGGGAGAAAGACAAAAGGAGGCAGAGAGGAGAGATCGAAAATCTCTCTCTTTATTCCCTTGCCTTTTAAAGAGTGCTTTAAGACGAGCCAAATTCCAGGATGACTCGAGCGCATTCTGCGCACATAAAATATTATTAATTGAAAGCGATCGGAGCGGCCCGAGCCGGCCCCCACTTTCCTGCAATCAGCAGGGTCGGCCGCAAAAGGTATATATGATTAATTGAAAGATAAGCTGGAACTATCACCGGGAATGTCATTAATGCGCCGGGGAGACGTCCATTGGAGACAGGCGGCGTTATCCTCGGCTTTATCTTCAACAACGCCTCGCTCTCGGCCCGCGCCGGGGAAACAGATGGGGGTTTCTGTCTGGGACGCTCGCCCCGTGTTTATATTTTGGGAAGAATCGCAACTCGTGGGAGTCCCCGGCAGGCCCCCTGATAAATGAACATTAGCACTTTTTCGGACTACTGTATCAACAAAGGGGCTACGGCGCGGCAATAATTGGCGAGAAAGCAAACAGAGGGCGGAGAGCGCGCCTCTGCTCTTCGTCCGGCTGATGGATGAGCAGCAGCGGCTGCGGCCCGGCTCCCGGCCCTCTCGCCGGCTTCCCGGCCGGGCCGCGGGGCCCCTCAGCTGTCCTGGCTTCCTTCCGGGCCCGGGCTTGAGAGTGGGGGGCGACTCTGGGGGCTACCGCCCTCGCCCTGAGCTCCGGAAGAGTCCGGGCGGCCTCCGCGGAACCGGATTTTTCCTGCTCGGGACTCGCCTTATTCGGGCGGCTCAGCAGGTACCAATTTCTTGCGCTCCCTCGGGATGAGCTACACGCCCTCGAACGTCATCGCAGATCGGCTTATCTCGATTGCTCCGCAGAGGAGAAAGGCTCAGAGAGGCGAAGTGACTTGCTAAAGGTCACACAGACGGAAAGTGACAGTTCCAGTATTCGAACACAGGGCTGACTACAGAGCTGTGATTTTCTTTTATTGCACGTCGCTGCCTCCTAGAGCCATACCAACTGGAGAGGAAGCAAGACACTACCTCCTCCGTCAACACACACTCCGCGCAGCTAGAGAGGAGGACCAGGCTGTTGGACTGGGAATGCTGGGTTCTCCAAAACCTTCATCGACAAGGGGGCTTCTGACATAGTTTCATCTGAGTGAGAGAGAGAGCAAGAGGGAGAAATTTAAGATTCCACCTCCCCCTCTTCCTCCACTTCCTCCATAATCTCCTCCAAAGCCTCCCCTTCCCCCTCCTCCCCCTCGTCCTCCTCCTCTTCCACCTCCTCCTCCTCCACCCCCCTCCTCTTCTGCCACCTCCTCTTCCTCCTCCTCTTTCTCCTCCTCCACCTTCTTCTCCACCTCCTTCATCTCCTCCTCTCTCTCCTCCTTTTCTTCTTCTTTGGTAACACCTTTATTAAGATATAATAGATATAATTCACATACTATATAATTCATCCATTTAAAGCATATAATTCAATGACCTTTAGTATATTCACAGAGTTGCAATCATGACGCTATTAATTCTAGGACATTTCATCAGCTCCAAAGGAAATCTGTAGGCTTTAGCCCTCAACCCCAACACCCTCCCCTATCTCCCACCTCCCTAGCTCAAGATAAGTACTAATTACTCTACTTTCTGTCACTATAAATTTACCTATTTTGGACATTTCATACAACTGGAATCATGCAATAGGTGGCCTTTTGTGACTGGCTGTTTTCACTTAGCATGTTTTCAAGGTTCATCCATTTTGTAGCAAGTATCAGTACTTTCTTCCTTTTATGTATTGTACTGTATTGTATTGTATTGTATATATTCTATTCTATTGTATGGGTATTTCCATATTTTACTTCTACATTCATCAGCTGATGGGCATTTGGGTTGTTTCCACCTTTTGGCTGTTATGAATAATCCCCTTGTCCACTTCTACCCTCAAATCTGAGCCTTTAGAGATCTGGGGAGGACGCTTCTCCCACCTCCTTCCGTAATGAACCCTATCCTTCCCTGAAAGCTGGCTTCATGGGTATGCCAACCATTTAGTCACACAGGGCCTGAGCTTAGAAGGGCCCTGTGTTCTGTTGTTGCTGTCTGGAAATTCTTGATAAGTTTTGAACAAGCGGCTCCACCTTTCATTCATTTTGCACTGGGCCCCACAAATTATAAAGCTGGTCCTGCTTTCTGGGCAGTTTGAGCAGAGCCCTGGAAATACTATCTTCATGTCCCCAAGGCCCCTGTAATCTGTCAGGCTTCTGGCTTCTTTTGCCCCAGGGTCTAGCCTCCTCTAGCCAGCTGGGACAGGCAGGAAGTCCCCTGAGCTCCTTTAAAGGCTGTCTATCCAAAGTTGCTCAGCCATAAGAAGGGCCTGGAACCCATAGAAGTGGAAAGCAGTGGGCAGATCCACCTGGCTGGTGGATATTGTGTGTATATAGATGTATGAGTGTGTATGTTCGGGGAGTGAGTGGGGGTGAGGGGAAAGGCTTCGAAGAGGGGGCCAGGACTTCCACCCAGCCTCCAGGTGACTCATAGCCTAGTCACTACTGGATACTTGGCCTAATTTCTGCATCTTTTTACCCACATTGACTAGGTGCTCACCTTGCACCAAGTCCTGGGGTTGCACAGCCCAAGACACACAGACCCTGAAGGAGGCAGAGTTGTACCAGACTGGGTACCAGACTGTGAGCCAGTACTGGGTTTTTGTCTTGCTTCTCTCACTGATTGGCTGATCTGAAGCACATCCTTTTTCCTGTCTGGCCACTGGTTTCATGTTTGTCTCCTTGGTGGTTTTAGGTGTACCTAAGGTGCCTTCCCAGCTATGCTATTCTGGGAAACATCCCATGTTGTCACCTGGACTCACCTGGGCAGTGGGGAGGGGTGGAGAGGCATGTTGGTGGTTGTCTAACCTACAAAATGAAACTGGGTAAGATGGGAAATGAGGCCCTTGCTGATTGTAACATTATGCAACACATATTCCAAATAAAGTGAAAGTGATGTTAGGGGAAGGGAAATGGATTAGTTTTACACCACATACACTTAATTCCAGATAGACTGAAAATTTAAACTTAAGAAACGAAACAGTACAGTGCTATAGATGATTAAGACAGTCACTTTGGAGTGCTTATATATTTGGAAGGGTGGATAAGGAGATCTAAAGACCTAAAAACCATAAACGATGAATTGTATTACCTGACAGCATAAAAATAATTTGTGTACAGCAATACAAAAACAAAACAAAACCAGAATGGAATCAAAGAGAAAATGACACAATTTATGTGCTAGAAATAGTGACCAAAAAAACCCTCTAATTTCCACAATATGGAAACAGCTTCTGTGAATCAATAAGAAAATGACTCAACAGAACAACTGAAAAATTGGCCAAGAGTAGCAGAACTTTGCTGGTAAAAGAAAGGAAGGGAGGGAGGGAGGGAGGAAGGGAGGGAGGAAGGAAGGGAGGAAGGGAGGGAGGGAGGGAGGGAGGGAGGAAGGAAGAGAAGGGAAAAAAAGAAGGAAAAAAGAAAGGAAGAAAGAAATTTAAAAACCAGGAGACAAATGTTTTCACTCATCAGATTGACAAAGATCACAAAATTTGATAATTAGTCTGCCTAGTCACTCTTTTATGTTGTTGATTGGAAGTGTAAACTGGTAAACCTCTTCAGAGCAATTTAGTACTATCAAAATAAAAAATGCATAAGCCCTTTGAACAAATATTTCCACTTCTATGACAATTCTACATACACACATATGTTTAGAAAAGTATTTTCATTGCAGTTAAAAAAATTTTTTAAAGGATCAAAACATTAAAAAAAACACCCAATATATCTATCTTGGAGGACTGGTGTAAAAAAATTATGTAGCCAATGCAACAGAAATACTAGCAGCCATGAGAAAGAATTTGTTACATTTATATGTATTCTTAGAGATACATTTTGAGACACATTAAATATCAAATCAAGATGCAGAATTTGTATTTTAAATATGGGCATATGTACATATATATGTTTCTAAGGAATTTTCTGAAGGATAAACAAAATGTAATGAAAACTTCTAGGGAAGAGTACTGGGTGGGGGGGGTCAGGAATAAAATATGATATTTTAGTACATTTTTTAGGACAATTTCCTCCTTTTGTGGTTGGAGTTGTTGTTGTTGCTTACCATATGCCTATATTGCCTTAAAGAGATTTCTAAAAAACACAATTCAAATATAGTGAATCAAGTTATGCCTTTATAGAAGGGGAAGAGACTCCTGGGCTGTGGAAGCATCTAGACCAGAATCCCCTGGAGTACAAGTTAAAAATGCACCCCTCATCTAGGAATCTGCAAATCAATGGTGTGTGTGGCTTGATACTTCCACGCACCCAGCCATCCAATGAAATCTCCAGTCTCCGAGAGGAACCTGGAGCTAAGCTATCAGTGTAGGAAGACTGAGGAGGGTGGTCACTGGAGTTTCAGAGAGAGGGGAAGTGGGGTGGCCTTTGCCCGCACTATCCAGGGACAGGACCTCAATGGTCCCGATTACCACTCAGCAGATTTGCCCTCATGATTCTTCTCTGACTTGTGCTTTGGTCTAAGGCTAGACCCCGGTTTTGGGGGTCACTGGGAATGCCATCCCCACATTAATCAGTGCCTTGGCTTGCTACTTGAAGGTACTGTGGGTCTGGTGGCTGTGAGTGGAGCAGTAGATGAGGCTGGCGGGAAGGCCTGGTAGCCCCACCCAGGCCCTGTCCCCAGGCCAGCAGAGGAGTCTGGCAGGTCCTAGTTTTCCTGGCCCCAGGCCTTGGACCCACTGTCCATCTGTCTCTTGAGGGCCAGCCTCCAAAACTCTCTCTGAAATAGCTCCGAGTCGGAACCAGGTCTGGAATCTGTCCTAACAAGGCCAAAGTGACTCTTCCCTATCTTGCAGGGTGAGAAACGGAGTTATGTCATATCTGGTTCCCCCTCAAAGCGGTGGGACCCTTGCAGTCACGGGTCTCCATAGAGAGGTGGGCTGGGCTTTGGGTCCACAGAGGCTGCGCGGCCTGGGGCCTCCCTGGGCTCCAGGGATCCTGCCGACCTGCTTAGCTATCTTCTGGGAGGCCCTGCTTCCACTTCTGGGAGGACTCTCGGGGTGCTGAGCACTCCAGGGTCTGGCCTTTTCTGGGCAGCGCAAGGGGCCACCTCGTCTTTGCTCCAAGCGGGATAGCGCACTGCTCAAAGGAGCGCCCAGGCACAGTGGCCAGGAAAGCCTCCTGGGGCCTCGCTCAGAGCACTCCTGTGGTTGGCCTTCCCTGGAAGTCCTCCAGTCCTCAAGGAGATGACAGCCACCCACACCACTCGTAAGCACCAGAAAAGTCTTGGTCCTCATTTTTCGTTGGAGTCCGAAACACAGGAGCAAAAACCAAACGAAACAAATCTGAACAATAAAGATACTTCCCCTCCCCCAATATTTTCTGGGCTTGGACAGCGCACACTTTTTCTTATCCCTGTAAGGGGATGTATAAGCATCTTCTGTGCTTGCTTTTGTTGGTTTCCTTAACAATTGTTTTATATTTGCATCATTGAATATCCTAATTATATATTTTGAATAAATAATAACCGTAAAAACAAAACAACAACGAAAACCCAAAATAAACACGTAGAAAGGGAAATACAGGGTAAAGTATCCCAGGCCTCTCCCCAGTCACCCAGTTCCCCTTCCTAAACGCAAAGTTGTTTGCAGGTTTATTTTTTTTAAATCAACTTTATTGAGGCATAATGTACCTAGAACAAAATGAACACAGTTTAAGTGTACCGTTCGATGAATCTTGACACACGGATAAACCCATGCAAGGACCACCACAATCCAGCTACAAAAAAACATTAAAAAAAAAAAAAGAATATTTGCATAACCTTAAAAGGTTTCCTTCCACCCCTTCTCAATTCCCACCCCCCAGCCAGGCTGTCATCAGCTTTAAAACAGTATATCCCTCCAGGGAAATTATCTGTAAATTTGTCCTATTACACATTTAAAATTCTTTCTGTTTTTGTTTTTCCGAGAACTACCTTCGGCCAACTCCTTTGCATTTCCCCCCCTCCCTCCTTTGCAATTTTGACTTAGTATTTGTTAATAGTATCTTTGTGTAAGTCACTTTCCCATACTTTGGGGGGTATGTTTCTTATAACCGAATTTATCCTGGGTCCGTAGATGTGACCCGCTTTAAAACTCGCGTTCAGGTTTGCAGGATCGCTTTGAAACTTCTGCGGTCGTTTGGTGTTAATTTCGCGCTTTCTCCTCTGTCCCGCGGGCTCCCGCCTCCCCCGCCCCCCGCTGCAAACCGCACCAGCAAAAACAGCGCCGAGAGGCGGAGAGAACCGAGACGCGGCAACTAGTCCCTCAGGATCCCGTCGCTGAAGGTCACAGCCGGAAAAGTCAGGTGACATTCGAGTCGGACAGACGAGTCGGAAAGCGGCGAAGAGGAAACTGGATTTTCTAGGGCCGATGCACACCTGCCCGGTGGGTGTACAGCTCGGGAGCCGCGACTTTGGAAGAGCCCTTGGCGTGAACAGGAAGCTCTGGGAGAAGCCGAGCTGGGCAAACGGACGCCTGTTTTTGCCCAAAGCCCCGGGGGCTCGCGGGGTCAGCGGTGCCGCGGTTAGGGCTGGGGTCGCTGGCCGCGGCTTTCCGGGAGAGCTTCAAGAGTCGCGCCCAGATCTGTGCGCCTCGCTGGGCTCGAGCTGACACCGCGGCCCCAGGAGCTTCCACCTGGGATTGCTGCGGCCTGGTCAGGGCCGAACTGAAGCTGGAAATGGGCGATCGAACCTTCCTAGGCCCTCCACCTCTCTTTTTCCGCATCTTCCTTCCTTGTCTTAGCTTCCAGCCTGCTCTGCGAAATGCAGCGAAGTTTCCACAGACTGGCGGAGCGCATCGCGAATGCCTAGCTCGCAAACTGCTGCATAGAGGGAAAAAAAAAAATTCGATTCTGTGCAATTCGGCTCAGTCGATATTTCTTAAGAGCCTCCCCGGGGCATGGCGCAGGACACGGAGGCCAACAAGCTTTGGGGTTCCGGAGCAAATTCAATGTCAGTAGCGGAACATCGCTGATGGCTCGCGACAGATTGGCGAAATGCAGGAATTCAGACACGAAATGGGCGCACTCTAAAGGGGCGAGTTGACCCGTCCCCATACTTTGTGTACACATGACAGTTGTAGACGTTCAAGCACGTAAAAGGAGCACAATGGAGCGTTCACTTTTGAGACAGACGTGTGTCTGTGGAATACGTTCACAGCGACCAGTAACGCGCTTTGAATGTGTTTACTGGTGCGCTTGAAATTTGCGGAAAAGACACGGGTACACATCCACGTACTTTAAGTGCATAGTCACTTTCTTTGTGAGTATGTGTGCTTTAAGCGCACACGGTCAAAAAAAAAATTTCCAAGCGTACGGGAGATCATCCTGTGAAATTCCCCCTTTCCCCCTGCTCCCCTCTCCGCTCCTGCCCTCCAGAGCCGTTCTTGGCACACACGCGGGTGTGCAGCGTGCTGTGTGCGTGTGTCCCTGCGCCCTAATTGGGCGTCGCCTGTGCAGACCCGCCGTTGTGTGTGGAGGGCTGTGGCCTTGTATCTCTAGGTAGGGGACATCTTTTGTCTCTCGGCAAGAAGCTTTCCTCCGGGAAAGATAAAGTAATCGATAGGGTCTTTTAAATAGCTCCGCGTTTCCTGTCGGGAAAGGAGTATCAGCGCGCGCACCAAATCTGCTCTGGTATGTCACCTTATCTCCCGTCCCCGCTGTTGTCCCCAAACGCCGCCTGTCAAGGGAGACGCCACCCGCATTAGGACCCAGACTGGGGCCCTTCCGCTCGGGGTCACGCGCAGAGCCCTCGGCTAGGCCCCACCGCCCCTGCAGGGGTCCGGGAGGGTGGGCCAAAGAGGCGGGGGCCAGGATGAAGGGGCCGGGGGCCTAGAACTCCCACTCGGGGCCAGGAGGAAATTAACAGGCTGAAATCGACCCGCCTGGGGGAAGCCTTGGGGTGCATGTTACTCGCGGGGGACGGGGCGGTTTCTTTTCTTTTCGTTCTTTCTTTCTCTCGCTCTCTTTTTTTTTCTAACCACGAAAACAGTTGCTGAGAGCAGTGCTTTTGGCTACTCTGTGGGCAACCTTGCCCGCGTCCGGAGGAAAATCGGCCATGTCATTCGGAGAGGGCCGCCTGGACTTAAGAAAGCGCCTGCCCGGCGCCAGGTTACCTTTCGCAGAGGCAAGAGTGAGGTTTCGCCAGGGTCAGGGCGACCTGTGAGGGGAGACGAGCGAAATCCCAAGCCCTGAGGGTCCGTGGGACCTCCAAATCCGGCCACCATTCTAGCCTCTGGCGGCGTCACCTCTCCAGCTTGCAGCAAGTTGGAGTCTGAGCTGACAGCGGCCGGGCCTGAGAACAGGGCGCAGAGAAAAGATGCAACCCAGGCTGGTCTCCCAGCCGTCGCAAAGGCCCTGTGGCCTCGGCTTTCCCTTCCTTTGGCGAACCCTCTGCAGAGATCTGCAATCCGGGCCCTGCGCGGAAGTGTTTTTGGATGTGGCGACCTGCCGGTAGGGCCCTAGGCCTCCCTGGATGTCTAAGCACTGTTACCCTGCTCTCCTCATTTTTCTTTCTGTATCAAAGTCAGTTGTATCCAGCTATTTTTGTTGTTGTTTTCTTTAAAGAAAAATGATCCAATAACAAATACTTTTCAGTCCCCTTAAGGATGCATACTACCACCAAACATCTGGGAAGGTGGGATTCAGCCTCCCTTTATTTCCAGCCTCAAAATTCCTTACAGGGTTCCTTTTTTTCTGGGAAGCTGGGGGAGGGGAGGGGGGTGGGGGGGCAGGGAGGGGGGAGAGTACTTCTTGGCTTCAATACAGACTTGCTCCCTTCCAACTTGCCCAGGATCATCAGGATTATTCCAACTGCTGACAGAGGACCACCCACCAAACATATCCAGAGGAAAATGCAGGCCTTGGGAAAATGTGGGTTCTCATTTATCAGCATTTATTTATCCAAATACAAATTATTATGGGGAAATTAAGTAGAGGAAGACATCATCTTTCTCCCTCATGGAGAGGAGCATGCATTTCTGAATCTTCCCATTCTTCACTGCCTAGGTCTGGGTCTTCTTACTCTTTGTGGGCCCTTTCATTTTATTTTATGTGTAGTTAAAAAAATACCGAATTTGATTATTATGAAATTGGTTGTGGCAGTAGAGGGGAAAGTCTAGCTGTGCATTCTTGCAGGGTGGGCCATGCCTACCACGTGCTATGTTGAAACCAGAAGAATGTGAACTGGACACCACCATGCCATCTTTGAACCAGTGGCCTAATGTCCTCCATCTCCTGGCTGTTCGAGTTACACTGGTGACCTAGTTATTCAGTCCTGGGTAGATCTGGACATGGCCCTCCTGGATGGGAGGGCTGCTTCCACCACTCTTCCAGGCAGTGGCCCTCACAAAAAGGTGCTGTGCATGAACACTTCTGTAGAAGGAATCCAGGGTGCTTTGTTTCTTTTCTTCTAACAGAGTGTGTGGGGTGAGAGTTGGGGAGTTGGGACATTTAGAATTGGGAGTGGTGAGAACAGCCAAGGGTAAATCAGGTGTGGACCTCAGTACTCTGCCCTCTCCCTAGAAGCTCTAGGCACTTTTCTTAAAGGGAAGCTGTACCATGAGAAGTGGTGAGAGGGGAAGTGGGACCAGGCAGCCCTGGGAACAGCTCTTGGCCAGATCCTGGGTTCTGAGCAGTGACTCAGTGCAGTGATCCTGGGCAGTGACTTTGGGAGATGCTCCTTGGGGTAAGAAAGTGAGCTTTGTTCCTGTGACAAACCCTGGGGTGTCCTATGTCCTGATGCAGTCCAGCAGTACACTTGCTCCCCCTCACTGAGCATGTATGTGGCTCTGCAGCCTTCCAGGTTTTCGGAAACTCATCATTCCAGCATCACCCGGAAGTGAACAAAGTAAATGTGAACAGCCCTGTGAATTTTCACAAACTAAACACGACTGTGTAACTAGCACCCAATTCAAGAAATGGGACAAGTATCTAGAAGCCCTGTGCCCTTTCCCCAGGATAATTACTATTCTGACTTCTAACAGCACAGATTATTTTTGCCTGTTTCTGAACTTCACATATATCTAATCATGTAGTACATAGACTTTTTGTGTCTGGCAGTTTTTACTTAGTATATGTTTCTGAGATTCATCTACATTGTTTGTAGTTGTATTACTCCATTTAATTTCTGTATAACACTTCATTGTATAAATATACTACTACTGACCCATTCTCTCTCTCTCTCTTTTAATTGAAATATAGTTGATGTATAATGTGTGAGTTTAATCTGTACAGCAGTGATTCATATATATATGAATATATTCATATACATATATATCTGAATATATATCACACACACTTTTTTTCCCCAATTCTTTTCCATTACAGGTTATTACAAGATACTGAGTATAGTTCCCTGTGCTATAGAGTAGGTCCTTGTTGTTTATCTATTTTACGTATGGTAGTGTGCATCTGTTAATCCCATACCCCTAATTTATCCCTCCCACCTTTTCCCTTTGGTAACTGTAAGTTTGTTTTCCACGTCCGTGAGTCTGTTTCTGTTTCATAAATAAGTTCATTTGTATTGTGTTTTAGATTTCACATATAAGTGATGTCATGTAATATTTGTCTTTCTCTGTCTTAGTATGATAATCTCCAGGTCCATCCATGTTGCTGCAAATGGCAACATTTCACCCTTTCCCTCTTGATGCACTTTTGGGTGGTTTCCGGTGTTTGACTGCTAGAACAGTGAGTGCTGCTGTGGACACCCTAGTACATGTCTGTTGTTGAACACATGTATGCGTTTCTGTTGGGTTTCTATCTAGGAGTGGAATTGCGGGCCATAGGATGCTCATAAATTCAGCTTTAGTAGATTCCACTCAGCAGTTTTCCAATTTCCAGTTGTACCAATTTATCCTCACGCCGGCAGTGTTTGAGAACTGCAGTTGCCGCACATCCTTGCCAACACTTGGTATAATCAGTGTTTAATTTTAAGCTGTTCTGATGAGAGGGTAGGGCTATCTCAGTGTGGTTTTATTTTGCCTTTCCCTACTGACTAATGAAATTGAACAGCTTTTCAAATGTTCACTGGCTTTGTGAATGTCCTCTTTTGAGAAGTGCCAGTTTAAATCTTTTGTCTGTTTCTTATTGATTTGTGGGAATTCCTTATATATTTGGATACCAGAGTCTTGTTGGATATTTACTTATTGTGACTATCATCTCCCAGTCTGTGGTTTGCATTTTTACTCTCTTAATGCCATAGCATCCATTTTTGGCTCTGGCATAGGGACGTGCTTCTGACCTTGAGGTAGTAGTGCTGCTGGTTTATATGTCTGGGGTATCTGTGGCTGAGTAGCTCCTTGGGTTCTGGGCAACCAGCCCTGCCAGCCATGGTGAACTCCTTGAAGACATACCACGTTTGATTCTGCTTGTTTTCCTTATAGTTGCCAGAGCAGTGTTTCTGCTAAGAATACTGTAGTTGCTCATTAAATAGGGGAAACTCAAATAAAACCCTTTGGATTTGAAGGAGAGGGCTGAGATCATTATTATGTATCCTTTTTTAATACATTGTGGTGGATCAAATCTTTACATAGCATTTTAAGTGGGACAGTTTAAACTCCATGGGTTTTTAAAACATAGACAAAGTAAATGTAGAGATGTAGAAGAGACATCCTACACCATCTTAAGGTCCCAATGCTAGCCCTGCCTCCACCAGGTAGTCTTTCCTAATTGCTGCAACCCCCAGAACAGCCCCTCTCTTGGAACACGAGTGAAACATGAGTATAGTTGTGTACAATCCATCTGGAAAGCAATTTGGGGATTCTCATTTTATGAATCTTTGCAAATATATAAATGAAAACACCAGACTATAATTATATTAAATTATTTTGATTATTTTCAAATGTTTGTAATCCATTTGTATTTTTCTTTTTAAAAATGTATCACCTATTTGCATCTTCTACTTATCTATTGAGATCTTAGTTTTTTCTTATTGATTTTTATGAACTCTTTATATTAGCTAGTATCCCTTTGTCATTTTATTGCATGCTACATGTATTTTTATCATCGTCCCATTTGCCTTCCTAAAGCCTTCTTTTTTTGTTTTAAGGCACCTGATGTTAATATATAAAGGAGATACTCAAACACTGGTGGGGTTTTGTTTCCCAGTTAGGACTGGACATGGGCCAATAGCAGAATGAAGGCTGGGTGCATCAGGGCCCCAGTCCAGCTGCCCTGAGGCAGTGGGGATTCCATAGGACAAAGGTCATTCCTACTCTGGCTAACAGACCATGAAGAGCTCACAAGTGGCTGACATTAGAGATTGGTGAAAACTGGAGGGCTGCCTTTCTTGAAATTTCCATCCTGGGCCCCAAAGCTGGTGAAGATGGGATGAACGTGGAATTATCATTGGCTGCTTCCAGGACAGACAGAAATTCAGAGCAGGTAAACGAATAGAAAGAGGTGAGGAAAGAAGGGTCCTGGAGTTTGGGCTGGGGGTGGTTTTGGGGAGCATCCAGAACAAAGGAAGGCGTGAGAAATGCCAGGCAGTGAGTCTTGTGGGCAGTGATTTGGTGCTCAGGCTTTGGAGTAGGGCTGTTTGCATTGTTTAACCACCCTGAACCTCAGTGTCCCCATCTGTAAAATGGGAATAATGCTTATACCTCCTCAAAAGATTACTGTTTGGGAATTAAAGAAGATAGTGTTGTAAAGCAAAGATTCTTTGACCCTTCTCCCGTGGTTGGTAGGGTTGGCGGGTATGTCCTTTCCCTTTGAATGTGGGCAGGTTTGACAGTGCTTCAACCAATATAACCAGTAAAACACTTTAGAAGTGGCTCCCCATGACTTCTGTGGCTAGATCAGAAAAAGTCACGTAACTTCTGTTTTTCTGTTTGCTGGAACATTTGGTCTTGGAGCCATGAGGTACCACATGAGAGGTCTGACTACCCTGAGGCCACACCGTGCTGTGAGGAAGCTCAAGCCATAGGACGAGACCACATGGAAACCTGCTGATTGGCAGTTCTGGATGAACCAGCTTTCTAGTCATTTCAGCTTAGGAGCTAGACCTGTGAGTGAAGAAGCTACCAGATGTTTCCGGCACCCAGCTGTTCCAGTTTTCATAGCTGAGGCCCCAGACTTCACAGAGCAGAGATAAGCCATCCCTGCTATGTCCAGTCCAAATTCTTGACCCACGGACTCAGTGAAGTTAATAAAGTGGTTGTTTTCATATCACTAAGCTTGGGGATGGTTTGTTAGGCAGCTGTAGCTAACCAGAACATTGTTCAAGCAGAATGATTTAGCATCTACTGTTTGCTTGGTAGTAGGTGCTCACTCAACAGTGGCTCTTAATAGCATCGTTGGTGACAGAGTTATTCTAGAGTGAAGAACGCCAAGGCTGTTAAGGGAAAAAAAAAAGCAGATAGGCTTGCTGTGGGAAAGTTGATCCAAGATGGTTTCAGGACTTCCACCTGGACTGTGTCTTTATTTTGGCTCCAGTGTTTGGCCCCCTTCCATCCAGAGTTCCAAACTGCAAATAGCTGCAAAAGAAGGTGGTTGGAAGGCCTTAGAATTTTCTCTTTTTGCAACCCCTCTACTCTTTTAAAAACATTCTAGAGTGGTGTTGGCAAAGGTTGTAGGCTGGAGTGGAGCTTGGGGCATGTGGGGGTGAGGAGCTGAGGAGGTACGAGAACCCATTTTGTTGCTTGAACTATAAAACCATGGTAAGGTAAGCATAAAAATAACGGTGCAGAATAACCCCTTGCCTCTGGGCACCACTTCTCAGTTTACTGAGTGCCTGTCTTCCCGTGCAGTATCTTGTCTTTGGGTATTTGAGGGCAGAGGATACATTCTAACACACTTCCAAGCAGCTTGTGGGTGTACAACAAATGCTTTCAGATATTTGAAACCCACGGGGGGCAGAGACTTTAGAGCAAGCCCAGGCCCGTGCGCAGCGCCTCCTGCACAGGAAGGGGATGTTTTCCTGGTTGTGAGTCACACCTCCAGTGCGCCCTGATCAGGTTCACCTGCTTACGTATCCCTCCCCAGGGGCTCAGGGGAGACAACTAAGGGGGGCTCAGACCTGCCGAAGGGAAAGCCTTGGATGAAGCAAACATGGTCAGATTTAGAGCTGCAGCATAACTGTCGGAGACGGTGTCCAGGCCCCGGCAGCGTCCTGGAGGGGCGGGCTGGGGTGGGGATGGGGGTGGTTCCAGGAGAACTGCGCCTGGGCCTGGGTGCCGAATCGTCACCGCTCAGCACTCCGGAGATCTAAGAGGCGTATCCTCCCCATGGAGAGCGGTAAGGCAGAGCAGCACCAAGAGGTTTTCGGCCACCTCAAGAACATCTGGACTGATGGTCGCCGATGCGCAGGTCACGCCCCGCTCCCGGGCTTCCTCCGTGCTCTCGCGTCTCTTGCATCTCACCTTGACCTTGTGACTTTGCTGAGACGGCCGGCCGCGCTCACGGGGTGGCCTGCCTGCTCTTCATTCTGCGGGGCTGTCTTAGTTGCTGGCTGCTTCCAAGAGAACCGGAAGGGAGAGGGAGGGAGTCTGAACGAGAAAAGAGAGATTGGGAGAGAAGAGAGGTAGTGATGGGGGTGGGGGTGGGGGTGGGGGAGAGAAACTTCCAGGGAAAGGAGTTTCCAAGTGTGAGGGAATGCCCCCAGCCTGGCCTCGGAGGGCTGCTGTGGGTGAGGGGAGAAGGAAAGCTCTGCTCTCTCTGTCTCTCTCATCTACGTGGAGACTGACAGAGGCCAGGTGTCAGGGAAGGAGAGCGGGCATCGGATTATTAAAGGACATTTAGCTTTGATGAAAACGTTCATCTGCTTGTTTAACTATGGTGAGAGGGCCTTTCTTTTAATCAGCTAAATGTGGCTGAGTGGGGTGAAGTAGGCAGTAAATCATTTTGTGTCAGAGGGAACTATTCTGTGCGAAGCAGGGGCGCGAGCCCTGGTGGCGGAGTCCAGTGGATAATCGGTTTCTCACTAGGTTTGCGAGCCCGCCAACCCCTTCCCTCAGTTGTGAAAATAGAAGGAGTAACAGTACCAGCTTCTGGTGGTTGATGTGAAAATGAACTATGACTTTCTGTATTCACTACCTAGCTCAAGACCAAACTGGGAGGGTAAAGGTTAGTTTCTTCCCCCCTGCCCCCCAACTCACTCAACATCCTGTCCTTTTTTTTTTTTTTTTTAAATGAGAATAATCACACCTGTCAATTTCTGGTTATTGAGCTTTTAGGAGAAAGACGTTACACGCATGTAAGCAAGAACTTTGCACTATTGGCAATATATCTTTGAAGAAATTGCCTCCCTGCCTCCTCTAGCCATTTTAAACAGTGAATTGTGTCTCTGGTTTGTTTAAAAAGAAGGAAGAAAAAAGCATGTAAAAAACAACAAAAACCAAATAGACACAAGGTCTCACCTTATGGGAAAACCTTCCACCCAGATGTCCTGGTTTCTTGGATGGTGGAGGTAGAAAGAAACACCTTTTACATTCCCACAATAGGAACAGGGGCTGAGGGCAGGCCCTGGACCGGCAGCCTGAGCATCCTCTGATTTAGAGAGTTACAGAAGCAGGGCTAATTCTGGACAAGGCAGTCTTTACCAAGAGATGGCCTGTTTTTAAGTTGTCGAGTCTTTAAGCATCATTCACTACATACAGTGAAAGAAGAGCGGCTTCCTTCAGGGTGGGGCAAGGAGGAGTTCTAAGTGGATTTCATATCTTCCACCAGTTTTTGGCAGCATGATTCTAGGTGGAAGCAGATTCTAGTCAGTAATCTGGCAGTGGAAAGCTGGCTAGAAGAGGAGGATGCCCCTTTGTATCCTAGTTGGGCTTAGGAATCTCCTGGAGTTCTTATTTATTACACATTCTTAGTCCCCACCTCAGAAACTCCTATTTTGTGGGGCTCAAGAGTCTGCATTTTAAAACAAGCACCGCAGTCTGTTTTGATGGCACAGGTTTTTCTGTCTGTACATCGACAGACGTTCAATCTGAGTATTTGAGGACACTGTCCTGTTCCTCTGAGCAACAGACTGCTCAGGGAGACATCATGGTCCCTGTTTCTAGGTGGAGAGCAAGCAGGGCAGCCCTCAGGAAGCTGACTTTCAGCTGCTGGGCAGGCTAGTGCAACCCTGAGGCGGGCGGGGGTCAGACTTAAAACACATGCAAACACTCTTTGCTTGATGAACTTATTTATTTATTTATTTAGATGAACTGATTTTAATAGTTTCCTCTTAGCTCTTTCATAGAGTTTGTTAGGTTTACATCTCACGCTCTGGCTCCTTACTTTAAAAAATGTCCAGTTCTTGTTGTTTTATAAACTTATGTAAGTAGTGACTATATTCTCACTGTAAAAATGTCAAAATTCTATACCAATCCCTCCATTTTCCTACTCCCACTTTCCTCCTGGTGTGTGTCCCTCTAGCCCTGAGCTGTTGAATAATACCATAGCCGTAAGCCACATGTGGCTTTTGAGCCCTTGAAATGTGGCTCCGAAGAATAGAGACTGCTGTAAGTGCAATTTTGAGGATTTAGTACAAAATAAGTAAAATAAGATTAATAATCTTTTATATGGATTTACATCATATTTTGGAGCTATCAGGTTCTATACAATAAATTTCACTTTGTCAAAATATGAATGTAGAAAATTTTAAATTACATAATGGCTCACACTGTATTTCTATTACATAGGGTTGTTCTAGACCTTTTATACATTTATACTCACAATTACAAAGAAAAGAAAACTGGGATCATTCATGTTGCATTGATCAACCGTTTGTTATTTTTCTCTTAACAAACTGCCTTGGAGATCTTGCCATGTCAGTACATATAGATCCATCTTTTTCTTTCAAACTGATGCAGAATATTCCATATTATAAGCCTTGACTGATTAAACCACCTCCTATTGATAAATCAATCCTACTTGGATTGTTTCCATGTTTCCCTGTTACAAACTAATGAACATCGCTGCTCTTTGGCTTTGGCTTTTTAAAATTTATTTTTTGAAATGTATTTTACTTCCGGCTTTTTTGGTTTGTTTTCTGTTTTTAATCCCCACATCTCTTGGCTTGCAGGGCTATCTGGGGCTTTTCTGATTCTTATCGAAAAGCGTAGGTGGTGACTGGGCCAAAGGTAGAGGGACTATCTAGCTTATTGTCCAAACGGGGACTGTTGAGAGTGAAAGTCAGGGACATCAGTAACAATTCTGGGACAACAGGAGGAACAAACTGGGGCTGTCCTATGCAGAGTAGGACATATAGTCACCAAAGCCATAGGAGTCCCAGTGTGAATCTTTACAAGATAAGGATGGAAGCTCATCTAAACCCCTGTTTCAGGGACTTCCCTGGTGGTCCAGTGGTAAAGGATCTGCCTTCCAGTGCAGGGGATTCAGGTTTGATTCCTGATCAGGGAACTGAGATCCCACATGTGGTGGGGCAATTAAACCCCCATGCCACAACTACTGAGCTCACACGCCTCAACTAGGGAGAGAGAAACCCACATGCCACAACTAGAGAGAAGCCCACATGCCCCAAAAAAAGACCCTGAATGCCTCGTGCTGCAACTAAGATCCCACATGCTGCAGCTAAGGTCCCACATGCTGCAACTAAGACCCAACGCAGCCAAAAATAAATAAATAAATAACCCCCTATTTCAAACAAATGCTGGACTCTAGTCTCCACTTCCACCCTTTCCTTTCCGAGAATGGGTGGGCACTGGGACCGTCTTCTGAGGCTGGCCGTAGGGAAAGGATCAAAGTCTCCGAAGAGAAAGGCTCCGTGAGTGGGGAGACCCATCCGCTGGAGGCCCCGCCCCGAGGAAGCTCTTTGTACAAAGTAGATGGTGGACAAGTCAGCAGAGGGTTTGCAGAGGTCGATTTCATTCTTGACCACTCAGTGCTAACTCAGGGACAGTCTGAGCTGTTGTGACCTTGAGGTGAAACAGCCCAGATCTTGTTACTGATTCCTTCGGGAAACCTCCACTGTGTTCCCGCCCTCATTTCTGTGACTAATTTCTGAAATCTCTGTAACCGAGAAGGCATTGGATGAGGTTTCCCACTCTGGGCGGGCTGTGGGTGCCAGACTGGGGCGGGGGTGGGGTGGTGTGATGGTGGGTGAGGGGTAAGGCTCCTGCGGGCTCACATGCCGTCCCTCAAGAGCAGAAGCGGGGGCCTCCGGATTGGGTGGCAGCAGCTGGTGGGGTGTTGGGATAATCTTGCTGATGACTGGGTAGATATGAACCTCTTGTGTTAGTGGATTCCAGAAAGCAACGTGCTTCTTGATGAAAAGGCCATGGTCATTGTCTTGTGGGATTGGCCTGGCCTGGTTTTGACAGTTCTCAGCTGCTCCATAAATCTCCCATCAGTTCCATCTGGCCAAAAAGATGTCATCACCATTTTCTCATAGAGACTAAGAGTAAAAGGTAAATAATGAGACAGCTCTGCCACCCCTCTTCGAGCCAAGGAGGATGAACTTAACTTTCTCAGTGGAAGGTGAAATCAGTGTTACGTTGCGTTGTGCGTGCTGCAGTGATCGTTTATACTCATCCGTTAGAGATTACTATAAGGAGGGTGATTATGGTTTAGGTATCATTGAGTGTGCTGGGCACCCAGATTCTTAACACGCAGAACAAGGAATCTGAAAGTTGGAAGGAACCTTAGCAGTCATCCAGTTGAGTTGTTTTCAAAGTTTTGTTGTAAAGCATGGAACCTTTATTGCAAATGATCTTTGTATGCACAATCCCAATTCACAAAATAGAAGGGCTGAGTGTAGGGGCGTCCTCCTGTCTTCATGGTGGCTCCTGTTTGGAAACTGCTGTTTAAAGTTTCTGTCTAGTTCCTAAATGCCCTAGAAACTGGTTGCTAGTGTCCTGCCTCTTGCAGGCGTGACTCCAGTGAGAGGGCCTCATTACCTATAATGCAAAGATCGGGCGATGGTCAGAAAGACTTACTTGAATGCCAGTGAAGTCCTCTGACTGCCTCCTCTCCCACATCTGTGCCCCTGCCCCCACCCCAGGAGGCTCCAGTGGCCCATTTAGTCCCTGCCTTGGTGATGGTGAATATCAGGCCGTTGAGTCATTATTGTGCTGAACAAAGATGGGCCCTTTCCCTGGATCATGTGGTTTATCTAAGAATCAGGAAAAGTTCCCGTTGTCTGGAATTGAATGGACACTGTCGGGGGTCACACATCTCCCTCCTCCATCAAGAGCTTGAGGACCCAGGTGGCCCTGGGTGGGAGGGTTCCTGGAGGGGGAGGTGGGAGAGGCTCTGAGTCCCAAGCCCTGTTCTGGCAGTTTCCCCTCCAGCCAGAGGCTCCCTGGTACACGGGGACAGTGTGGCCTTCCGTGTTCCCTTGTGCAGCACCCTTGACTGCAGGTATTCAGGTGGCAAGCTGTCTCGGTAATTTCCAGAATAAACAAGAACAAAAAACCAGAGGCATAGTCATCAGATGGGACTCAAGGGGAGCTTGGGAGCTTGACTGTGTTCTGCCTCTGGTTTTGCCTAAATGCTGCAGAGCAAGAGGCGGGGTAGAGGGTGATGCTGGAAGACAGGGGTTCTTCTTGCCCTCTGCGTGCTTTCTGTTGGCAGTCACCAGTAGCAGTGTTGTCCCACTCTGCTTCTTTTAAAATTTTTATTTTTTATTTTATTTTATTTTTCTTGAAGTCTAGTTGATTTACAGTGTTGTTTCAGGTGTATAGCAAAGTGATTCAGTTATATATACATACATATATATATGTATATATATATATTCTTTTCCCTTATAGGTGATTACAAAATATTGAGTTCCCTGTGCTATACAGTAGGTCCTTGCTGGTTATCTATTTTATGTATAGTAGTGTGTATCTGCCAACCCCAAACTCCTAATTTATCCCTCTCTCCTCCCCCTTCTCCTTTGGTAATCGTAAGTTTGTTTTCTTTTCTTTTCTTTTTTTTAATAAATTTATTTATTTATTTATTTATTTATTTATTTATTTATTTATTTATTGGTGTGTTGAGTCTTCATTGCTACGTGCAGCCTTTCTCTAGTTGCTGTGAGCAGGGGCTACTCTTCGTTGTGGTGCGTGGGCTCCACATTGCTGTGGCTCCTTTTGTTGTGGAGCATGGGGTCTAGGCCGTGGGCTTCAGTAGTTGTGGCACACAGACTCAATAGTTGTGGCTCACAGGCTTAGTTGCTCTGCAGCATGTGGGATCTTCCTGGAGCAGGGATCGAATCCATGTCCCCTGCATTGGCAGGTGGATTCTCAACCACTGCGCCACCTAGGAAGCCCCGTAAGTTTGTTTCCTACTGTCTGTGGGTCTATTTCTGTTTTGTAGATAAGTTCATTTGTATCAGTTTTTAAAAAAAGATTCCACATATAAACAATATCATATGATGTTTACCATTCTGTTTCTTGATCAGTGATACAAATTTAAGTTCTGGGCTGAGGATAAAAAACTCTAAACAGACTCTGCTAGTAGTTTTTCAGCCTTAAAAAACTATTTTATTTAATATGAACTCCCCCCACCCCCATTTATTTCTGCTAGTATCTTTAGTAGCAAAAACAAAAATAGAAGAGTCCTCTTGTTCTTCCAGTCCAGCTCCCAAGGAGGGCTGGCTGCCTTCGTGGCTTCCTCCCCGCCTGGTCTGCAGACTCTGTTGAGCCGCTTATGTTCCTGCCCCCTTGATGGGTGACACGATTCTGTTGGGAGTGTGAGGACTATTTCTACCAAACTCTGTTATGAGGGAGAGAGTTTCGTGTTCAGGTGAATGACCAGAGACCAGGGAGAGGCAGGGTGGAGTTGGAGAGGGATGCTTTCGCCTCTACCATCTTTTTTTTTTGTTTGTTTTTTGTTTTTTAATATTTTATTTTTTTTATTTTATTTTTGGCACACGGGCTTAGTTGCTCCGCAGCATGTGGGATCTTCCTGGAGCTAGGATCGAACCCGTGACCTCTGCATTGGCAGGCGGATTCTTAACCACTGCGCCACCTAGGAAGCCCCTCTACCATCTTTTGAGCCAGTGTCTTGGGCGTGTACATGTGTCTGATCTGGTTGCTCCCTCTAGGCCAGGGATTCTTACACTTGAACGAGCAGCAGGATCGTCTGGAGGGCTCGTTACACCAGATTGCTGGTCGCCATCACTGTGTTTCTGATTCACCTGGATTGGATAGGATCCAAGAATTTGCTTTTCTAACAAGTTCTCAGGTGATGTTTATGCTGTAGGTCCGGGGACCACACTTGGAGAACCACTGGCTTAGAGCTGTCCCCTGAACTGTGGGCCCCGAACTGAAACATAGTTAATCTTACCTCCTGTAGTAGATATTTTGTTAGTCATAGATTCCTCCCAGCCCAATATATGTACCCCCTTGAATGTGAGCTTGCTGCTTCTCCCCAGCAGAGGTGGAGTCTTCCTCCACTGCCTAGAATCTGGGCTGACCTTGTAACTTGCTTTGGCCAATTGAATGTGATGGAGGTAACCTTGGGTGAGTTCCAGAGTTCAGATCTCGAGAGGCCTTGCAGCTTCCACCCTCACACTCTTGGGACTCTGCCCTGAGACCATGATGGAATGAGGTTGGGTTAGCCTCTTGGAGGATGAGAGGCCACATGAGGGAGAGCTGAGGTTTCTTAGCCGACTGCCAGCACCAATGCCAGACATGTGAGTGAGGGCATCTTATATTTCCTGGCTCAGCTGACTCTCTAGTTTGAGTTTCTCAACCTCAGCACTATTGACATTTGGTTCCTGTGTACTGTAGGATGTTTTGCAGCATCCCTGACCTTTACCTGCTAGATGAAAGTAGCACCCACCAACGATGTCTCCAGACATTCCCAAGTGTCCCCTGGGTGGAAAGATCACCCCTGGTTGAGAACAGTTGCTCTAGCTGAATGCAGCTGCAGAAGTGAGTTCGGGGGTAACCAGCAAAGGAAACACCCAGCCAACCTACGAAGTCATGAAAGGTAATAAATTGTTGTTGCTTTAAGGCATTGCATTTTGGGTGGTCTGTGTTGCAGGGATAACTGAGCTACTTCTCCTCTAGGAGTTTCCCCCAGAGCGCTTTCTCTTTGCAAGCCTTAGCATCACATGCTAAGAATACTAATTCCTTTCGTTGAAGTGTTTGCTCTTTCATTCCACTTTTATATTTATCATTTGACCTTCCTGTAAAGTGGTTGGACCGACATTTTAAAATCTATCCCTAACAGAGGAAAAGGAGGAGCAAGACATTAAGTAACTGCTCAAGGTCACATAGCTCCTCGGAAAAGCCAGCATCTCTGATTCCTAGCCCAGCGTGACCCAGACCCTGAGGTCGGGCTCCCTGATAGGAACCTTACAATAAATACCATCTTGGGCAAGTCACTTAACTTATCTAATGCTCCATTTCTTCATCTATATAATGGGGAAGGTAATATCACTTACTTCATGGGGTTTTAAATTTTTTAGATAATTGTTTTTATTTTTAAAATAAATTTATTTATTTATTTATTTATTTATTTATTGGCTGTGTTGGGTCTTCATTGCTGCACATGGGCTTTCTCTAGCTGTGGCGAGCTGGGGCTACTCTTCGTTGTGGTGCGTGGGCTTTTCATCGTGGTGGCTTCTCTTGCTGTGGAGCATAGACTCTAGGCATGTGGGCTTTAGTAGTTGCGGCACATGGGCTCAATAGTTGTGACTCACGGGCTCTAGAGTGCAGGCTTGGTAATTGTGGCACACGGGCTTAGTTGCTCTGCAGCATGTGGGATCTTCCTGGAGCAGGGATCGAACCCATGTGCCCTGCATTGGCAGGCAGATTCTTAACCACTGCGCCACCAGGGCAGTCCCAATAATTGTTTTTAACCTCATGGAGTTTTTATAAGGTTTTAATCAGATAGAGAACAGGCTGGCAAACGTTTTCTGTAAAGGGCCAGATAGTAAATATTTTTGGCTTTGCAGACCGTAAGGTTTCTGTTACTGCTCAGCTGCTGCTGTAGGTGAAAGCAACCATAGGTAGTAGATATTCGAATGGCTGAGTTCCATTAAGATTTTATTCACAAAATCTGGTGTGGGCCAGATTTGACCCACCGACCATAGTTTGTCAGTTCTTGTGATGGAGCATGGAAAGATCGTGATCTTTGTCCAACATAAGGGAAGCACTCAATAAACGATAGCTATTATTGTTATTATGATACTATTATTATGACTGTATTCCTTCAGCAGTCCTGTTCTGCTTTTTATTTTTGTACTTTCTCTCCCAGCATTGTTGTCTGTTTTGATCTACTGGGAAGTTAGGAAAAATTCAGTTCCGTTCTAGCCAGCTGTGGTAGCCAGTTCCTCAGATGGCCCTCAATGATCCTTGCTTCCTGGTATTCTGGAAGGATAAGAGGCCAAATGGGGAAGAACTGAGGCCCCAGTCCCTCCCACAATGCGTAGGGATGAACTGGTAACCAATAAGGTATTTAGAAATTACAATATGACCTCTGGTGCTAGGTCATGAAAGACATTTGTGACTTCCTCCTTGCTCTTTTTCAGATTACGTGCTCTGAGGGAAACTAACTGCAGCATTGTGAGGACACCAAAGCGGCCCTGTAGTCTACATGGCAAGTAACTGAGGCCTCCTGCCAACAGCCAGCTTGAACGTGCCAACCAGGTGAACAATCTTGAAAGGGAATCTTCCAGCCCCCATTAAGCCTTCAGATGACTGTGACTGCCTTCAGCCTCATGAGAGACCCCCAAGCTGAAACAACCGTGCTGAGTTATTCCTGTATTCCTGACCCACAGAAACTGTATGAGATAATAAATATTCATTGTGTTCTAAGCTGCCGGGATTGGGGGTAATTTGTTACGCAGCAGTAGAGAGCTAACATGCTACTGTCATAACTGAAAATTGCCTATATTAGCTGACTGTGGTTTAGCTTGTGTCAGAGCAGAAGAATGCTTTCAGATGAGAGTTGGCTGATCCCCTAATGCTTTGAGTGACAGAACAATTTGCAGAGCTGTGGTCACTTGGCCACTGCTCCTACATGATTTTGGGGGTCCCCTGATCTCAAGTGTTCTGACTCCAAGCTGCCCATCTAGTCACATCTCTCAGAAACTTTTCATGCACCCCATGTTCTAGCCACACCAAATGATTAAAACTGTTACTCATTATACATGCATAATTATTATTAATTCATATTAATAAAACTACCATTTATTGCATACTCATAGTGTGTTTTGCCAATGCTCATCTAATTCCCCACACAGCCCTACAAAGAATGTACTGGCATTAGTTCCATTTTTCTCAGGTTGGGAAACTACTTTTTGAAAGGTTACAGAGCTGGGGGCTGAGCTAGAATTTGAACACAGCACCTGACTTCTGAGTCTGGGCCGCTCAGATACTCGGCCCTTTTTATTGCTTCCCTCTCTTTGCTCACACCATTTCCTCTTCTGGGCGTTTCCTTCCTCCTCCTCCAGTAGGTGAACACTTATATTTCAGGACCTAGCTCAAATATCTCCTCCCCGCTGAAACCCTCCCTGACATTCTTAGCTGGTAACCCATACGTATTGAAGAACTGTTCAGTGACAGTCACTGTTCCACAAGCTGAGATGTAGTAGGAAAAAGAAATCACACAAACCCCAAAAGAACAACGAAGTTCCTGCATCTGGGAAGATACCATTCTGGGGGAAGAAAATGAACTCACGGACTCAAACTCATACATGGAAGCAGAGCCCAATACTATGCTGATGGGATTTTGGGGGAATGAAGGGATGGGAAGAATTGAGGATAACTCCTCAGTACTTAAGTGCCTGACTTAGGTAACTAAGCCTCATCTCCTGGGGTGGCAAGACTTGAAGAAAATCAGGTTTGTGTGTGTGTGTGAGTGAGGTGAGGTACATGAGGCAGGAACTCAATAGCTCTCTTTTAGATGTGTTAAGTTTTAGATTCTTGCAGACATCCAGGTTTCTCTTTCTTTTTTTTAACATTTAATTAATTAATTTGGTTGTGCCGGGCCTTACTTGCAGCTCCAGGGCTCCTTAGTTGCGTCTTGCTGGCTCCTTAGTTGTGGCATGCATATGGGATCTAGTTCCCTGACCAGGGATTGAACCCAGACCCCCACATTGGGAGCATGGAGTCTTATTCAATTCGCCACCAGGGAAGGGCTGACATCCTGGTTGCTCAAGGGCAGTTGTCTTCTGGGTCTGGAGTTTAGTGGATGGATCTGGGTCAGATGTGATTTGGAGTCCATCAGTGTACAGATGGTATTTAAAGCCATGGCAATGGATAAGATTAAGAATGGAGAAAGACAAGAGGGCTCAGGACTAGTCCTTTATTTGCTCAAGTTAGTTTCCCCCTCCTTCTAACTCCATCACACCCTATTTTGGTACTTGTTGAAATGGTTTGCTCCTCAGTAGACTGGGAGCGTCTTGGGGGCGGGCACCATGTCTTACCTCTGCAGCGGCCATGCTGAATACAATGCCTGATCCATGGTGGGCTCCTGCTAAGTGTTAACTGCTCTTCTATGATCATATGATTGAGTGAGGGTGATTGAGTGAGGAACTACTGTCTTGGAGATCTAGGTTTGCCATGGTCAAGTTCACACTTTCGGACTTCCAGAATATAGCTACACTCCAGCCTTAAGGCAGTCAGGTATCTGACGCATCACTGCAGAAAAGACAAGTGGTCATCAACCTCCCGTGTGTGGCATTCAGGAGGTGGGGTGGCCAGAGCGGTGAGCTCTGCCTTAGGGGGGCTGTAATTGAGTGATCCAGACCAGGACAGATAGGGAGAACCACTCAAGATGGTGAGATGGTATAAAGCCGACCATTCTCCCAGAAAATTTAAATACGTGTGATAGAACTATGGTTCAGCAAATCACAAGGATTTGAACTGTACAAGAAAAAAATGAGAGAAGGTGAACAAAATTTATCAATGATGTTTATTTGAGGGTATATCACAGTCTCAGGGAGGAAGAAAAAAAATGAGGCAGCAGGGATTCAATTTTGTTGAGCTGCTAATTATCAGACACTTTATATACATTTTTTATGAAGTTTTTCTCTTCTGTGTTGTAGAGAAGGATAGCAGAGGCTTGACATCAAATGGCTGGTATTTGAACTCAGGTGCATCTAGCTCTAGAAGCCACTAAGAAATGAAAGCTTGGGTGGCAGCAAAGAGTAGTAGAAAGAGAACTATATTTGTAGTCAGGGAACATGAGTTCTTTTGGCCAATTGAAAATGCAATCTTATTGCCTGCCTGTTTCCACTGCTGCTGAGGAAGGTCAGTTGAATGCCTGATTCTTGCTCCTTTTTAAGGTAATTTATCTTTTCTCCCCCTCTAGCTGCTTTTAAGATTTTCTCTTCATCTTTGGTTTTCAGTAGTCTTTTAAAACAATGTGCCTAAGTGTAGATCTCTTTTTATTTATCCTGCTTGGGATTTGTAAGGCTTCTTGAATTTGTGGTATGATGATGTCTTTCATCACTTTTGGAAAATTCTCAGCTGTCATCTCTTCAAATATTGCTCCTCACAATTTTCCCCCTCTCTTCTCCCTGGGCCCTTAATAACACACATGTTAGATCTCACTGCCTTTTACGTCTCTTTGCCCTGTCTTCTGTATTGCTATCCTTTTGTCTTTCCTACTGTTTTCTGGTAATTTCTTCTGACCTAACATAGTTCACCAAATTTTTTTTTTTTAAAACTAAAACTATCCTTTGAGTTGTTAATTTTAATTATTATATTTTTCAATTCTAACATATCTGTTTGGTTCTTTTTATAGTGTTCAGTTCTCTGCCAAAATTCTCAATCTTATGCTTTATTTATTTATTTTTTATTTCCTAGGATGTGGTGAGCATAGTTACTTTAAGCTCTTTGGTAACACCAATATCTTGAACTTCTGTGGGTCTGTTTCTACTGTTTGTTCATTTTTCTATGTTTTTCTTTTTTAAAATACTGCTTTGTATCCTGTGCTATAATTTTTTTGTTTGTTTGTTTTACTGTGTTTGGGGTATTGGTTTTGCAGAATTGCTTGCAGAATAAATTTGAGAACTCCAATGATATTATTTTCCTTCTAAGAAGGTTTGTGTTTGTTTCTGCCAGGTTCCTGGGGCACTAACAATAAAGGATTACTGAAATCTAATTTCAGGGCTTTGGAATACTTAAAGCTGAGCTGTAGGTTCTGCAAGGGCCTGTCTACTTCTGGTTCACACTTACTTGTAGAGAATATCCCTTTGGAGATCCAATCCAAAGCAAGCCCCAATCCTACTCTTGGTGGGCCTCAGATTCCATCTCTGCCCCTCTTTTCTCTTGGAGGCTGTCACAAGTGCCACTCAGTCTCTCAGCCACCACTTGCAGAATTAGCAAATGCCCCCAGGTCTTAAAGCAGCTCAAAGAATGGACTCACTGCTCTGGGCCTCCTTCCCTTGTGTCCTGGCTGGTAATTCTTCATTATTTCATTAGCTCTCTGATGTCTTTAAGTAGGTCTTTTTGTTTAGTTTTTTGTTTTGCTTTTTACTTTGAATAATCATCAATTTTATTAAAAACATAAGCAAATGGTTATAAAGAACAACAGCAATGCAAGCTGACAGTGTATTTCACTGGATTTACCCCTTTTCTTTCTCAAAAGATATTTTGGCAGACAAATTTTTTTTTAAGAACTTTTATTGAGATATAATTGACATACAATAAACTGCATATATTTAAAGTGTACAATTTGATTTTTCTTATTAGTAATGTATATATGCCAAACCCAATCTCCCAATTCTTCCCACCCCAACACCCCTACTTGGTTGGCAGACAAAATTCTTACAATGAAACCACTGCTTTAAAAAGCACATAGAGATTTTCCTTTCAGTTTATTCTACTTCTGCATGCTTTAGTGATAAATCCTCACACCTGAGGCAAAGCAATCACTATTTAGGACTAATAGTAATATGAAAAATAATAATTATTGTTTTACATTTACCAAGAAGAGGGGCAGGATAATTTTGTTGCTGCCTCTGAGTCTATTAATAATCTTCCAATTTTATTTTATTCATTTTTAATTAATTAATTAATTAATTTATTGGCTATGTTGGGTCTTTATTGCTGCGTGGGCTTTCTCTATTTGTAGTGAGCGGGGCTACTCTTTGTTGCGATGCGAGGGCTTCTCGTTGCAGTAGCTTCTCTTGTTGTGAAGCATGGGCTCTAGGCTTGAGGGCTTCAGTAGTTGTGGCTCAAGGACTCAATAGCTGTGGCTCTCAGGCTCTAGAGCTCAGGGTCAGTAGTTGTGGTGCACGGGCTTAGTTGCTCTGTGGCATGTGGGATCTTCCCAGACCAGGGATTGAACCTGTGTCCCTTGCATTGGCAGGCGGATTCTTAACCACTGCACCACCAGGGAAGCCCCAATAATCTTCCAATTTTAAATGTGCCTGGGAAAGTAACAGACAGAACTTAACCATATTCCTCTTCTTCTTTTTTTAATAAAGACTATTTATTTATTTGGTTGCCCTGGGTCTTAGTTGCAGCGGGCAGACTCCTTAGTTGTGGCATGAGAACTCTTAGGTTTCGGCGTGCATGTGGGATTTTGTTTCCTGACCAGGGATCGAACCCGGGCCCCGTGCATTGGGAGCGTGGAATCTTAGCCACTGTTTCACCAGGGAAGTCCCCCCTCCTCTTTATATATTCCAAGAAAATTCACAAATTTCTTCCATTTGTTCAGTTAAGAATCTACTTGTTCTGCAGCTTTGCTGTTTGTCCTCAGCAGAATGGCAGGTGGTCTGAATGACCTAGTTTGCTATAACTGGTAATGGGAGTTCACTCTTTCAGATTTTAGTTGTAGTCTCAGCGCTGTCAGAAAGTACTTGTAGGACTGTGGGGCGCCTGCTCTTCCCTTTCCTCATTAGTTAAAAGAGGACAATAAAGGAATCCCCTGGTGGTCCAGTGGTTAGGACTCTGTGCTTTCACTTCTGGGGACCGAGTTTGAGTTTGATCCCTGGTCAGGGGACTAAGATCCTGCAAGCTGAGCAGCTTGGCCAAAAAAAAAAAAGACAATAACAGTGGGTTACTTGCCTTACAGTTTACTGTGGGAGCAAATGAAATAAGCTACATGGAAACATGGGACCCAATGTAAATGAAAAGTGCTAAAGTCCATTTTGCCTTGATCCGCGTTCTCGAATTTCCAAAGGCATCTGAACTCTTTGGGAAGGAGGGTCTCTGCTGACTCCAAGCCTGGGGTGGTGGTGCCAAAGCGGTTTGCATTAGGCAGCCCCTTCTGTGACTTTCCAAGCATCGGGCCAGTTAGTCACCAGTCCACGATTCATCACAGCAGTCAGATCTTAAATTGGGAGCATCAGGGGAGTTTTTACTATAACCTTTCCTCACTCTTTAAAAAAAAAATTGCATTTCAGGAGTCGTGCCTGAATTCTTTCTTTCTTTCTTTTTAAATTAATTAATGAATTAATTTATTGGCTGCGTTGGGTCTTCGTTGCTGCACACGGGCTTTCTCTAGCTGTGGTGAGCGGGGGCTACGCTTCACTGTAGTGCGGGCTCCTCATTGTCGTGGCTTCTCTTGTTGCGGAGCATGGACTTTAGGCGCACGGGATTCAGTAGTTGTGGCACATGGGCTCAACAGTTGTGGCTCACGGGCTTAGGTGTCCTATGGCATGTGGGATCTTCCTGGGTCAGGGATCGCCGTGTGTCCCCTGTTTGGCAGGCAGATTCCTAACCACTGTGCCACCTAAGAAGCCCTGGATTATTTCTTTTCTTTCATTTTTATCCCTAATAACTTTCCTTGAGCAGATCCACAGTGGGCAGCAGCAAGGAACTTAGCTAAGAGCAAGCCTCCAAGCCTTGACCTCCCTCGGCCAGCCAGGCCTGCCACCCGCAGGGGCCCCTCTGGGTCTCACTCTTATTTTGGCCTTGGTGCACTGTGCAGAACCAGGGCTGACCCTGCCCATCTGTGGATGTGTGGCCAAGACAGGTCCCAGTGTCCTGCCGGGGCTGTGCGTGTGAGGGGAATCTGTGATGCAACGTGATGGCATGTGTGACAGGGTGAGGGAAGAGATTGCTGGCTGGGGCTTTAAGGGGTGCGATTAGATTACAGCCGGAGTTGCCTGTCTGGCAGAGATGGAAGACCTGGGCCTGTTGATTTCATATGCAGTGAAACCTATATTTACATACTGGCCAGCAGGCAGTAGCCCAACAAGCTCAGAGCCAGGAAGCTAATTCCACAGTGCTGCCCTGTGACTTTGCTTTTGATCCTTTGCTCCTTTTCCTTTTCTTTTTTTTTTTTTCTGAGCTCTTGTGTCTCTCCGATGCTGAAGTGTCTGGGGAGAAATGTTGTCAGTCACCTGGAATCGTGTCAACCTCAGCTTATGTTCCCCCTCTTCTTCTTACACCCTCATTGCTTTCTTTACGTAGGTAAGTCCTTTCAGAGGCAGGGCGCAGTGTAGTTTGGTGCCAAGACCTTGGGCTTGGGTGTCAGATTCAGCAGTCCTAAATCTTTGCTTGGCCACTTCTAGCTGGCTGACCTTGGAAGAGTTATTTAACCTCTCTGAGGCTCAGTTTTCTCATCTGTAAAATGGATGTTTTGAGATCCATCTCTTAGTTGTTGTGAGGGCTGCATTAAATAAAATATGTTCTGTTTCTAATATACTTTTTGGCACAATGTATGCATTCAACAAATAGCATTTCCTTTTATTTTCTTGTTATTTTTGATGACGAGTAAGAGATTCAGATATAGTTAGGATGCACTGTAGTTATGATCTCAAATGTTGTCTTTGATGTCAGTCTTCTGGGGTCTGTTACCAAGTGGATGAGCAGTGTCTGGACCAAGGTTGAAGCTGACTGGATCAGGAGGGACTCCACCTGGAGCCTCATGGATTCACCCAGGGTTGAAGAGGGAGCTGAGCGTTGCCCTCTGCTTAGGGACCTCCAGGCCTTCCACACATTCGTTGTGGGGCTCTGTCCCTCTCTCTGATTCTTTCTTTTTTAAAAAAATTTATTTATTTATTGGCTGCATTGGATCTTTGTTGCTGCCCGTGGGCTTTCTCTAGTTGTGGCGGGGGCTACTCTTTGCGGTACGTGGGCTTCTTGTTGCGGTGGCTTCTCTTGTTGCAGAGCACGGACTCTAGGCATGCAGGCTCAGTAGTTGTGGCTCTCGGGCTTAGTTGCTCCACAGCATGTTTGATCTTCCCAGGCGAGGGATTGAACCTGTGTGCCCTGCATTGGCAGGTGGATTCTTAACCACTGTGCCACCAGGGAGGTCCCTCTCTGATTCTTTCTGTGGGTCCCCCCAAGGGGGAAATGGATTATTCCTCACCAAATCAGACATTGGTACATATTTAAAAATTTTTTTTTTCTTTTTTAAAGTCAATAGCCTAATGTAAAGTTTCCTAAACATCAATTGTTTGCCACAACTAGGCAAAATATTATTTTTATTTAATATTTTAATTTACTTTTTATTTAATATTTTAACTTGACCCTTTTATATTTTTTTAACTTGAAAACTTTTTTCAACATTAACCAAAGCAATCATACCCAAGAAGTCATGGTTTTTTTTAATGCATAGGTGATTGTCAGGCCCAGTTCTTCTTTAGAAAAGAAAGAAATTGGGGAGAAACCCATGGCATGATGAGTTCATGCAATAGAGTAAGAAAAGTTATAGTCTTACTAAGCAACAAAAAGCCGGAAAGGTGGTCCAGTGGTTAAGACTCTGCTTCCAATGCAGGGGGCGCAGGTTCGATCCCTGGTCCTGGAACTAAGATCTCACATACTGGGTGGCACCGTCAAAACACTAAAACTAAAAAAAAAAAAAGCCAGGAAAATATTTATGTGTGTGGTTTTGTTATCTTTCTACATGTGTATTTTACATAACTGAGGTCACATAATGTGTAATTGTTCCACTTAGTATAAAGTTATAAGCATTTCCCACGTCATCAAGTACTCTTTGCAATTTTGATCCCGGTGGCTGAGCTTCCTGTGGGGGCCCTGGCTGTCTTTCAGCCTCACAAACCCCTCTTCCGACAGGGTCTCCATCTTCCGTGGGCCCAGGAGCTCTGAGGTGGGCAAAACTTCCGTCTATTTCATTTGCCACCCTGAGCCGGGGGATCAGACACTCGTACAGCTCGGGGCTTGCTCTTCACTGAGACATCTGTGGCTGGTCTTTATGATTATGTTAGGGGGAGAGAACACAGTGACTTTCTTCTGCAGTGACTATGTGACAGACTCTGTGATAAAGGGACATGAACCTCCAAACAAAAATAACATTATTCTTAATAAGCTGGATTCCCCATTCGAGAGAATCAGAGAACAGCCTCTCAGAACCCAGTCAGGAGGAGTCTTGTTCGCTGCCACGCTTGGATTGTACAGAGATGACAAATGATTCCATTTCTTATTCTTTCTGGTTTTCTCTGGACTATTCCTCTCCCCTTTTCCCAGATAGACAGAGGATGGTCAAGGTGCTTCCATAAGGAATCAAGTGTCTCGGGTGCTCACCAAGGACATACCTCGGAGGCCCGGCACCCACCCTTGTTTCTGAGCCCCTCTGTGGCCTCCGCCATCTGCGTCCATCCTGTGGCCCAGCCCGGGGCCGACTCCAGGGCCACCGGGCTCTGTCTGCAGCCTTGTCTGGGCGAGAGAGCGCCTCTCGACCGTCAGAAGGGATGAGTGTCCAGGGCCCTTCAGAAGCGCAACTGGGAAGCCGGGACCAACCACAGAGTGTGAGGACAGCCATGACTGGTGGCTGGGGACGGCCTGTCCATCAACCTGAGAAGCAAGCAGCACAGTGAACGGGGCAGGGGAGGCGCCATCTCAACCAGCCCTGATTAAATGTGGCGTTTGAACAGCATGGCTGAGGACAGCAAGCCCAGCAACGTCTCCCAGATGGTTGGTGGTGTCTGCAGGAACAGGGTCCACGTCGTCTGGAACCTCAGGGACGACCATGTGGGGCAGCCAGCATGTCAGAACTGAGCTCAAGAGCCTGGGGTTGGCGGCCACAGCCTGACCACCCTGGCGCTCAGGGCCAGAATGTGGGAGGGACACGGGAGAGGCCGCGACCTCCCAGATTGGAGGATCCTAATGACACCAGGGATGATAATAATACCCAGAAGTTAAAAAAAAACCCCAAACCTAGATGATTCCATGTATGTCATCACACTGCTGCAAGCTCAGAATTTTCATGGTGCCACGAGAAAAAGCATCTCTTCCCGGGCAGAGCAGCGATTAGAGGTGTTTTTCATCGGGTCTCTGTCCTCCAGTTGCCCCCCCCAGCCAGCTTTGTGCTGGTGCGCACTCTCAGCCTGGGCCACCCAGGGACGGTGGGCTGCTGAAGGGGGCGGCCCCGCAGCTGCTCCCTCCAAATCCTCCGGGATTCCAGGCCGGGCGCTGGGTGATTACACTGCTGTTATCTGGGATTAGCTATTTTCGCTCCCTATATTTATATCGTGGAAGCTGCAGCGTGATGTTGCCAGATGCCAACACAGGCAAACTGTGCCTTCCTTCTGGACCCACCCGCTGTCCTGCTCACACGCGGCAAGGTGGCAGTTGGTGGGGACCAGACCCGCCACGCCCTCCGCCCCCCCTCCCCAAGCGTCCAGAGAGGGCAACCGAGACACACGGAGAGGCTGGGCTCTGGGGGTAGTTGGCAAAGGCTGGACCCACGCTCCGGGAGGCGGGGGCGGGAGGCTGGCAGCATTCCCTGCAGAAGACGCCTGTCACTGTCCTAATCCCCTGAAGTCTTCGAGTCTAGGAAGCTGTTTGCCTGCCCGCCCCTCCCCCCACCCCTGTTCCACTCCCACCCGTGAGTCCTCCCCTACGTGCACATGAGGAGTGCTGAAGGGCCTTCGTTTCAGGGGGCCCGGAAAAGTGCCAAATGCCCGAGAGTCCCAAACTTAAGTGCAAGGGGATTAAAAAGGCCCTGCTCTCTTTAGCTGGGTCCGTCTTTGTTTCCACCCTTCTTCCCTCCTCCTCCGCCTGGGAGGAGGTGGGGAGATCCTGGCTCATCAGCTCTGCTTTCAGGAAATGGAGAGCTTTTCCAAAAGTATGTTATATCTCACTCAGATTGAACTGGATGACCTGAGCAAGTGACTTAAAAATGCAGTCTATCATTTAGCAAGTGGGATTTGCTCCTGGCCCTGGTGCACGGTGATGGGGCTTCTTCAATCGTTTGGGGAGAGCTGCTTGCAGACGTATGCCCTCTCCTGGGTGAGAGGGGACAATGTCACGCCTTGGCTACCCACCTTGGGCACTTTCAGACCCCTCCAGGAAGACACTCCGGATAGAGCCCGGCGGAATTCTGCCCTCCTGGGATTTCCCCGGGAAAATAGTACATTCACGTTGGCTTCCCATTTACCCCTAGTGGGGCTCCCCCTCTGTCCGTGCTTCTCTGTCCAGGCCCGCCTCTTGGGGTGGGGAATCTCAAGCATGACAATGAATTATCCCTCCCAGTTATGCATTAAAACATTAAAAAAATTAATACCCTAATGTGGAGTTTCCTAAACCCCGTTGTCTGCCACAGCTAGGTAAGATGAATCATGTATACATAAAGGTATATAAAGATAAACATAGTTAGTAAATAATATATTTATTGAAATAATATTTTAATTAAAAGGGACCTACTTTTTTTTTTACTTTAAAACTTATTTTAGCCTTGCCCCAAGTAATAATGTCCAAGAAATCATGGGTTTGAGACCCTAGTTGTATTTTGTCATAATATAGTTTAAAGTCAATACTTACTAATTTAAAAAAATCCGTGTAATAACCATGCATTGGAAAAATTCTGGCCTAACTCAAGGAAAGATGGAAAAATGTGGGAAATTCATGGAGCCATGTTGGGCTGGCAAGGGTTGGGCGAGGCGGAGGACATACCTGGATGGGTGCTTATTGGTGGCTGTGGGCTGATGGGGAAGCTGAGGTGGGGGTGGCAAAGGAGAAATTTTTTTTTTAATCATCACACTTTAATTAATAGACTAATCTTTTAGGATAAACAGTAGGACAGCTAGTCAATAAAAAAAAAAATCCAGCAGCGCAAATCTAAATATATTCATCTCCTCTCAAGCAGACAGATTAAAAACAAAAACCAGAACAGAGTGTACACCACAAGGAAACATGGTACTTACGTATAAAGGAGAAACTTCTCGATTGACAGGAGAAGATAGAGCAGCATTTTATTTGGGGAATATTTATTCCTTGGGGTGAAAGGAGAGACGCAATGAGAGCTGCAACCCACTCATACAAAGACTCTGCCCAGATCTTAACCTGGAATGGTGATTTCCCAGCTCAGCTCCGTGGGACCAGAGATCATCTGGGGAGCAAGGTGAACAGAGGCAAAAGAGAAGGTAGCGTGGGGAACTCCAAGCAGATGAAAGGAAAATGCAGTTCAGCCCTTACTCTAACCCTCCCATTTCAGAGTCACTCTGACACGTGAAGGCGCCCAGACACCTTGGAGGTACCTCTGGAGGGAGGTGGGGGGGAGGGGGTGTTTCTCCCTCCTGTGTTCCACCCCCTCCCCTATTGTATAGAAGAGCTGCAAGCTCACTGCTGTCATTTTGGGAAACAGAGAAGCAGAGGAAGAAATAATTTCACCAATTGACAAAAAGCACTGCTAATATTTAAGTGTGGTGCTTTCCTTTTGTTTTCTATACATATTTTTTTACATAGTTGAAGACACATTGTATTTCTGATCTGATTCTTCCACGTAATATATAAAATCATAAGCATTTTCCCATGCCATGGGATGCTTTTTACAAATTTAATCTTGGTAGCTAAGTTTCCTGTTTGTGTGCATTAAAGCTTTCTTCCTTTTCCTTCCTTCCTTCCTTTCTTTTTCTTTATTTTTCTCTCTTTCTCCCTCCCTCTTTCTTTCTTTTTCTTTCTTTCTTTTTCTCTTTCTTTCTTCTTTCTTTCTTTCTTTCTTTCTTTCTTTCTTTCTTTCTTTCTTTCTTTCTTTCTTTTCTTTCTTCTTTCTTTCTTTCTTTCTTTCTTTCTTTCTTTCTTTCTTTCTTTCTTTTTCTTTCTTTTTGAAACTGTTATAAATAATGCTGCAATTAATATCTTTGGTCATACAACATTTCTAGTTGTTTTCCAAGAACAGATTCCCAGAAGTGGTACCTGTAGAGTGTTTGGTGTAGAATGTAGAAAACTATTTTGTGTAAATAAGAAGCAAATATAAGCGTCTATATTTATATTTGCATAAAGAAATTATTAAAGAATCCACAAGAAACTAACAACAGTAGTTACCTGGGGGCTGAGAGTGGGATGGGATCTGGCCATGTGAACTTAGAATCAAGGGAAACTTGGGAATTCCCTGATGGTCCAGTGGTTAGGAGCTTGAGATTTTACTGCTGAGGGCCCAGGTTAAGCCCTGGTTGGAGGAACTAAGATCCTATAAGCTGTGAGGCACGGCAAAACAAAACAAAACAAAAAACAAAAAAACACTCCCAAACCAAAACAAAACAAAATAAAAAAGAAATCCATAACAGAATTAAGGGAGACTTCTCCTAATATACATTTTGGCATATTTTGAGTTTTGAAGCATGTGTGTATGTTACCTATGCAAATTAATTAAGGACAAACTTTCATTGGTGCTTGATTGTAGAACTGAATGAAGCAGGGAATCCCTCTGTAACTGGCTCTTGTGTCTTCCCATCACATCCAGTGCGAGGCGTTTGCAGTCAACACTTGGGTAAGACAGGCTGGGGGTTCTCAGTAGCTGGGTTGTGGGTCAGGGAGACAGCTCTGCTCCCCTACATCATCTGGGGCCTCAGACTCCTTCTGTTTTGTTGGGCGTCATGTCCTTGAACCAAAGAGAAAGGATGTGGAGGATAGGCAGCTTTCTTTTGAGGAAGTGATGTGGAAGTCACACTCATCACATCTTCTCAAGTCATTGTAAGCCCTGGGTCAGGGGCCACCCCTGGCTGCAAAGGAGGCTGGGAAATGTAGTCTTTACCTGGCAACCAGGATGGAGTGGGGATTCTGTGATTAAAAGGAAGATGGGAGAAACTGAGACTTGTGGATAATTAGTAGCTTTGGCCACAGGGGCTTTTATTAAAACAGGATGGCTAGAAATTATTGGTTATACAGGATTATTTTGCAGTCTTTTATTTTATCCAAACCCATAAAACTCTGTTACTGTGAAGGCAATTAAAAGGGCTGGGTAGTAATAGTATTATTATAATGATATATTTCCATTTTCTTATAATCAACCCTCAATGAAATACTTTCTCTCAGATGGCCAGTAAGTCATAATAGCCAATTATTCAATTTGGCAGTTTTGTCAGATGAAATGCTTTACACATACTTTGCTGGGTGCTGGGTGGGTGGGTTACAAAAGAAGCAGAGGATACAGTCCCTGCTCCCTAGAAGAAATAAGATGGCATTCATGTGAAGCAGGAGAAGTGAGAAGGGATCTCCCATTATTTACAATCTACAAAGACATTGTGTCCTTGTTACGTACTAGGTAGAGACTATTAACACAGAAGAAACTGAGGCCAGAGAAGGGAAAAAACTCACTCAATTTCATCCAGCTTGGAAATGGCAGAACCGGGTCAAATCATGTCTAGATTTCAAAGTCAGTGCACTCACTTAATTTTTAAAATTTTGTCAAAATTATCCTGCCGTCTCCTTCTGATGCCCAAGGCCACGCAACTAATGCTGACCCCCTTCTCCCAGAAGGAGCGTCTTTCAACGCAGTTAATGATTTATTCTGGTGTTTGCTTCCATGTTTCTAAATAGTCGGTATATTAAGCTATCTCTCTATTCATTAATTTGACCGTTATCGCTTGACTTATCATGGCAGTTGAAGATTTTAGCTCACTTATACCTTCTCTTTCCCTTTCCCTACAATATAATCATCTAAATATTTCATAAAATCCTTATTCAGTGTTTCCATTTTATGATCTTGTAAGCATTGGTCACTATTGTATCTGATAGTCTACTGTGATTGTTTCCTTTCTTGTGCAATATTTTTGTTCGCTTACTTTTCTTTGAATACCTGACCAGTCACGCCCCACTCTTCAACAGACCTATGAGGGAATTCATCAACTCAGTATTTTTCTTGAAGCCTTTCCTCCTCCTGCTCATTAAGCTTCCTGCACAGCTGTTGGTTGTCTTGGCATTTCCCTTCCCTCCTTCCTGGGATATCTCTTTACCTTTACTTGTGTTGGTTCCTTTTCCCCTTGATCCTTTGCCTCCCTTGTTTGTTTGGAGAACATCCTTCAATAGTTTTCTCAGGAAGAGTGCACAAGAGGTGAATTCTTCAGATCTCTCATGCTTAAAGTGTCTTAATTTTAAACTTTTCACTTATAGTCTGGCTGGATACAGAGGTTGAAATTCATTTTTCCTAGGATTTTGAAGTCATTCTCCATTTTTCTCTAGCTGTTGAGAAGTTGGCTACCATTTCATTTCTTGATCTTTTTGTATGTGACTTGGTTTTTTTCTCTGTGGGTGCTGTCAGCATCTTTTCTTTATCATTGCTGTACTGCAATTTCAGAATGATGTTCCTTCCTATGGTTATTTTCTCATTTATTGTGCTGGAAACTTTGAGGGCTTTTAAAATCTGGAGACTTATGTCCTATACTTTTTGTGAATTTTTCTTTATTTTTTTATGATAATTTTCACACCGTTTTATCTGCCCTCATTTTCTGGAATGTCCTTAACTTGGATTTTCATATTAGGCTTCCTGAATTGATTCTATAATTTCTTTTCTTTTTTTTTTTATAATTTTATTTATTTATTTATTTATTGGCTGCATTGGGTCTTCATTGCTGCACACGGGCTTTCTGTAATTGCTACGAGTGGGGGCTACTCTTCATTGTGGTGCACAGTCTCCTCACTGTAGTGGCTTCTCTTGCTGTGGAGCATGGGCCCTAGGCACGTGGGCTTCAATAGTTGTGGCACATGGGCTCAATAGTTGTGGCTTACGGGCTCTAGAGCACAGGCTCAATAGTTGTGGTGCATGGGCTTAGTTGCTCCATGGCATGTAGAATCTTCCCAGATCAGGGCTCAAACCCATGTCCCCTGCATTGGCAGGTGGATTCTTAACTACTGCACCACCTAGGAAGTCCTATAATTTCTTAAATTTTTTATTTTTTGGAAGCAAGCAACCAAAATGTCCATTGACAGAGGAATGGATAAAGAAGATGTGGCACATATATACAATGGAGTATTACTCAGCAATAAAAAGGAACAAAATAGTGCCATTTGCAGAGATGTGGATAGACCTAGACACTATCATACAGAGTGAAGTAAGTCAGAAAGATAAAAATAAATATCATATAATATCACTTATATGTGGAATCTAGAAAAATGGTACAGATGAACTTACTTGCAAAGCAGAAATAGAGTCACGGATATAGAGAACAAACTTATGGTTACCAAGGGGGGAAGAGGGGTGGGACGAATTGGGAGATTGGGATTGACCTACATACATTACTATGTATAAAATATAGAACTAATGAGAACCTACCATACAGCACAGGGAACTCTACTCAATGATCTGTTGTGGCCTAAATGGGAAAGAAATCTAAAAAAGAGTGGATATATGTATACATATAACTGATTAACTTTGCTGTGCAGCAGAAACTAACATAACATTGTAAACTAACAACTATACTGCAATAAAAAATATGTATGTATATAATTTTGTCTTAATTTTTCTCACTTTTTGCCTTCTCTTAGATTTTTTTATTGGGGGATGGTATTTCATGGGAACACACAACTTAATTTTCTACTCCTTTTGTTGAAAGTTTTATTTCAGCAATAATTAAACAAAAAACTTTATTCTAAGAATTTTCTTGTTCTTTGGCTTCTCTACTCTTACTCTTTCTTCTCTTATCATGCAGAGCATATTAATTACAATTATTTGAAGTTTTCTTCTGAGCCCTGCATTATCTCTGCTCTGAGTTTCTTTCTTGTCTTTGTATGTTTTGATCTTTGTCTTTCATGGTTGAGATGTTCTTCAAGATTCTGGTGACCCTTGTCTCCCAGTTCATATTTAAACCAGAAAAAGCTGATCAGAAGTTCTGTGTACTTTTTTTTTTTTAAATTGAGATATGATTCACATACTACAAAATTTATCCCTTGAAAGTGTGCAATTCAGTTGCTTCTGGTATATTTACAAGATTGTACAACCATCACCACTATCTAATTCCAGAATATTTTCATCATGCCAAAGAGAAGCCCTGTACCCTTTAGCAGTCACTTTCCACCCCGCCCTCCTCAGCCTTTGGCAACCACTAATATACTCTCTGTCTCTATAGATTTGCCTATTCTGGACATTTTATATAAATAGACTCATACAATATGTAACCTTTTGTGTCTGGCTTCTTTCACTTAGCACAGTGTTTTCAAGTTTCATCTCTGTTGCAGCATGAATCAGTACTTCATTGCTTGATAAGCTGAATAATATTCCATTGTATGGATATATGATATCTTGTTTATCTGTTCATCAGTTGATGGACTCTGTGCACTCTTTAAAGAGATTTTTAAAAAATTTTTGATCTTCATTCCCTGCTCAGCCTCTATCTAATGTGAGAACTTGGGGCTTCCTATTTTGGAGAAATTGGGGTTCTGTAGAACAAATTGTAGGTCCCTCCAGCAAATCCTGCAGATCCTTGAGTTTGCCTTGCTTCCTCGCTGCTGGGTCATTTGCATTTCTCTATGCACTTGAGTTTTCTATATAGGGGTTAGGCTTACAGATGTCTCCTGTTTCATTGAAGATGCAGTTTGTGCATATTTCTTCTTTCTGTCCTTGTGTGATCTCCAAGAAGAAAATGTTTGTTCCACCATCTTGCAACTGGGAATCCACCCATCGCTGTGGAGCTTCATTGAAAATATAGCATGTAGATCAGATGGTAAGTGCAGTCATTCATTTAATCAATTTATTCAACAAATACCGATGATCACCTGCCATATCTGGGCACTGTGCTAGGTTCTGGGGAATTGAAATAATAAGAAAGACACATCTCTACCTTCAAGGAACTCACACGTTAGGGAGAGATCTAGATCAGTAACCAGACAATTGGAATGCAGTGGTAAGTCTGAGATGGTAAGGGCAGAGGATGAGTGCACAGAGGGAGAAGCCCTCAGCCCAGACTTGGAATAAAGATCTAATTTTGCAAAACACTTTCTTTTTTTTTTAATTTATTTTTTTAGGTGCGTTGGGTCTTCGCTGCTGCGCGCAGGCCTTTCTCTAGTTGCAAACTGGGGCTACTCTTCGTTGTGGTGTGCAGGCTTCTCATTGCGGTGACCTCTTGTTGCAGATCATGGGCTCTAGGGCACGCGGGCTTCAGTAGTTGTGGCACGTGGGCTCAGTAGTTGTGGCTCGAGGGCTCTAGAGCACAGGCTCAGTAGTTGTGGCTCATGGGCTGTGCTGCTCTGCGGCATGTGGGATCTTCCCAGACCTGGGATCGAACCTGTGTCCCCTGCATTGGCAGGCGGATTCTTAACCACTGCGCCACCAGAGGAGGCCCCAGAATACTTTCACACGTTTAAAAGAATCCCAGTGAGACAACAGCCCTGTATTGTGCCCTTCCTGCTGCCCCAAAACATCTTCCTTCGGTGTGGAGACGGCTCCCTGAGCAGTCCTCGCTCCCTGCAGCCTCTGGGAGATAAAGATACTTAAAACGGCGACTCTGCTTCTGCGGGAAGTTGGCCCAGAGCCTGGTTCTCCCCTGGATGCAGTGTGGACATGGTGCAGAGATGAGCGTTGGTGGAGGAGGGCTCCAGGCAGGCGTGGCCCATGCAGTATGTGGTCCTGTGGACAAAAATGTGTTCTGACTCCAGCCCTGTTTGCCCGATTATTCTCAGTGTCTGAGTGTGTTAGAAAAGGAGGCTTATTGCACAGAAACCCCTAGAACAGAGAGCAGGACAAAGGCCTCACCCCAGGGAGGCTGTGGCTGTCAGTGTGAATGAGCTGGGGGTTGAAGCTGAGAAAGCCGGCAAGTGTCATGGACTGAGATTCGTCACGTCACAAAGTGATCCAAGCAAAACGGTCCTTTTTATTTTCAATCTTGTGCTTCCCGTGTCTTTTCTCCTTCCATTCTGTCACTGTAAGACAAAAGAGGATCACTTTCGCATTAATATTAGCCGGGGTCAGGGAAGTGGCAGGGTCCAGCTGGATGCCGGCAGGCATCCTGTTCTGGGCTTCTAGGGACAGGGATGCTGAGTGGCGAGGGGGCCCTGGAGGGGGCACGATGGGGAGAGCTCCTCCTCAGCTCGGAAGCAGCTGGGAGAGGGGGACTGGCTTTATTCAGTCTCTCTTCCAGGGCAGAAATAGACCTGGGGGAGGACGAATGTCGTGTGAGCCAGATTTAGCCAAATATATTAGGAAGACATTTCTAATCATGAATGTCTTCATGAAAGAACAAGCCCCTCGTGGAGCAAGGATAGTTCCTTTGCAGGTTAAGTGACTGGAAGCTGTCGTAGGACCAGGTCACTTTAGTCCTTCCAAGTCTTGAGTCTATAATCTCAATAATAGCTAAACAACAACTACTCTCTATTGAGTGAGACCATGTATTGCTTTACATGAAGGAACTTATTTAATACTCATAACAACCCTCTGAGGTAAGTGTTATTACTATTATTATTATTTTGTAGTGTTTTTTTTTTTGTTTGTTTTTGGCTGCATCACACAGCATGTGGGATCTTAGTTCCCTGACCAGGGATTGAACCTGTGCCCCCTGCATTGGAAGTGTTGAGTCTTAACCACTGGACCACCAGGGAAGTCCCAGGTGTTATTATTATTATTGGCCCATTTTACAGGTGAGGAGCCTGAGGTGCAGAGAGGTGGCTGTGAAGTTTTTGTTCTCTTTTCTTTTTTTAAAAAATATTTTTATTTATTTATTTATTTATTTATTTATTTATTTATTTATTTATTTATTTTGGCTGCACTGGGTCTTAGTTGCAGCATGCAGACTTCTTAGTTGCGGCACGCAGGCTTCCTAGCTGTGGCATGCAGGCTTCCTAGCTGTGGCATGCATACGGGATCTAGCTCCCGACCAGGGATCGCACCCAGGCCCCCTGCACTGGGAGCGCAGAGTCTTACCCACTGGGCCGTCAGGGAAGTCCCTTGTTCTCTTCTCCATCTAAGCGGTCTGGCACTGGCATTATATTGTAGTGGTTGAGAGTTTGGGCTCCAGTGAGCTTGAACTCTGGAGTCTGTCACACTTTCCCAGCTAAGGGGCTTTGGGAAAGTTCCTTCCCATCCTGAATTTCTCATCTGTGAAATAGACACAATAATAATGACTCCTTTGTGAGTACCTGGACATACAGGCGTTAGGTAAAACCCAACCCAACTCAAATTCTCTCTCGTGAAAAGTTCTCTCTTTTAGCCCATTTGCCGATTGCCCAGCACTGATTTCACGGGCTCTGCTCACCTGAGTTTTGGGGATGTGTGGTGTGAATGCAACTCTTTGACCTTGGAGCTTTCCCACACAGGGAGGCACTCAGGTTTTGCACTCTCACCCATTGATGCTAAGAGGCTGGAAACCCAGAGCGAGGGAATAGGAGACACGCAAAGGTGGAGACTAGGAGCCATGTGCATCTTCTGAAGATGCTCCCTACTCTGCTGCCAGCCAAATGCTTTGCTTTAATCCCACCCAGCAGCGAAAGTGTCCAGAACCTTCTGGCACACAGATGTCATTCAAGTCATCATTAGGATGAAGACAAGGGTCTCTGGTGAAGCTTTCTGCCCCTCGCTTGGTGCTTAAGGCCAAGCACAGGTCCTGCCCTTGGTGGGGCCCTTCCAGTCTCCTCTGACTGCCTCTCCTAGCAGTTGTGTGTGTGTGTGTGTGTGTGTGTGTGTGTGAAGCACAGGCTTTGGAAACGGAGACCAACCCAGGTTCAAATCCTGACTTGGCCACTAACAAGCCATGCACCTTCAGGCAAAGGATGTCTCACAGGCTCCATTTTTCATCGATAAAAAGTGGAAAGTAAATTCTACTATCTCACCAAGTTGCCAAGTGCACTCCACCAGGTAACATACATGAAGTGCCCAGTGTCATGCTTGGCACCTAACACACGGAGATGCTTACTAAATGGCAAGTCATTATTGAGACAAACCGGGTCTGCCCAAGTTAGGGATCATTACGCACGAGTATCTCCTTCCACTTTCTCCCTTACATTGAAATCCTGATTTTCTATCGTAAAGAGAGAGAACCTAATAAACATGCACATTCTTACTTTCTACTGTGTTGTAATGAATCCTGGAACAGTGCTTTTCCCTTCCCTCTGGTGGAAATTTTCTTAGCCACTCTCTGGAGAATATTTGTATCTTAAGCCACAGGAGGGTCTGTACTGTGGACCACCCGTGACCTCACCGGGCAGAAGTGCCAGGACAGTGTTATTACAGAATCTGGGTGTTTTCTACACTACACTGCACCAACAGCCATCAATAGTCCTGAATATTTTTTTTAAAAAAGGAATAAATAACAGGAATGCAAAACAGACTACGTGAAACCCCTAGTCCTCTCACCTCTGCAATTTAATTCTTTATTTATTTCTGTTTCCTTTGTCTCCCCTACAGGCACGCATAACTTTTAGATGGCTGCAATGAAAATATAGAGAAGAATTGCATTCTTCTTTCTGCTTAGGGAAAGGCCCCACGTTGCTGTATTATCTTCCTCATTAGCATTTTAAATGCTTGTTTGAGTATCTCTTATAACTTACCTAGCTATTGCAGTCATTTATGTTGCTTGCAATTTTTTATGACTCAGATAATTCTGCAAAGGCGCACATAGGTCCCCTCTCCCCATCTTATTTTTGCTCCTTATCTGCTGAAATCCCTTTTTATTTTCAGCTGGTGCCACATTTAGGTGGTGGGAAGCAGCATGTCTTTTCTGTGTCTCTAGAATTGCTCTCTGTGTGTTATGTGCAGCCTGGTTCTGTTGATCTGTGATTTGGTGATGGAGGCTGGAGCGGTGAGGAGGGTGAGCGCTCCTGGGCAGGTTGAAATCTGAAGCTCAATGTTGCCTTCAAGTGAGAACACGCAGGAACTGCAGGGTTGGGAGCTGGGCTTGTGTTTTGGATGCGGATGGGGGGTAGGGGGTGGCCAGAGGCCAGGATGGGGGGGTTTGGTTTCAGATGTAGGGTTAAGAGAGGAGCACGTCCTCTGGAGTTTTGAGGAGACACTGTCTGGTTCAGAGATGGACCAGATGACAATCACCAGGCTGGAGATTATCTGGATTCAGTTTTCATTCCATTCAGCTTTATGGTTGATTTTCTTTCTAGGAGAAGGAGAAGGAGAAGGAGAAGGAGAAGGAGAAGGAGAAGGAGAGAATAATGATTGGTAATGAGTGTGGTTACTATTCATCAAATGTCTTCTGTATGTCAATTTCTTTCTTAGGTGGTTTACGTTCATCAATGCTTCCCTTGCCTTTTTTTCTCTTAAATTTTATTGAAGTATAGTTGACTTACAATGTTGTATTGATTTCTGCTGTGCAGCAAAATGACTCAGTTATACAAATATGCACTCTTTTTCATATTCTTTTCCATTATGATTTATCACAGGATATTAAATATAGTTCCCTGTGCTATACAGCAGGACCTTGTTGTTTATCCATCCTATATAGAGTAGTGTGCACCTGCTAATCCCAAACTCCCAGTCCTTCCCTTCCCCATCTCCCCTCCCCCTTGGCAATCACAAGTCTGTTCTCTATGTCTGTGAGTCTGATCAACACTCACTTTTACAAGAATGGCCTTATAACTCCTATTTGGCAAATGGGAGAATTGAGGCTCAGAGAGGTCAGGTCAGTTGCCCAAAGTCACCCAGCTGTCAGATGCAGGAGCCAAGTTCAAAGCCAAGTCTGTTGGCTTCTGAAGCCCCATCCATTTTACTACACAAGATCCATCTGCCATCTATCTGCCGTTAAAACTGTCAGGACAGCGTTGACCTGAGCCCAAGCTGGATTGGCAAATTCCCAGGTCATACTAGCTGCTTTCACAACTCCAGGGGCCCTCAGCTCTGCTTCATAGGCCCTGCTGTGTTGGGGGCAGGGGGCCTTACTAGTGGGATTCTAGCACCAAGCACCAAGCACTCGGTACCTAGTGGACCGGTCGTGGTTCCTCAAAGACAGCCTTGGAAAATCGGATGGTGCCGGCCTCCCTATAGCTTGGCATGCCTGGGCCCTGTTCTCCAGGGCTGAGTCTGCCACCCTGCCCTGGAGGGAGGGTACCGTGCAGCCAGGCCCTCCGGCTGGGCCTCCTGCCTTGGGGTGGGGCAGTTGGCAAAGGAGGCGGTGCTCATAGCAAGCCCTAAACTGCCCTCCTCCTTATTGATAAGGTTAAAAAACCAAGAAAGTGTACAAAATGAAAAGGAAACAAGCAAACAATCAAAAAAACTTCACAAATCCCAATCTCCAGATAACCTCTGTTAATGAAAAAAAATCATCAATGCATTCCAAAGGCAAAAATGTAATTCAAACAGCACAGAAAGACAGAAAAGAAAAAAAATACAAGCCCCTTTTCCAAACGTGGCCTTCATGAACTTTATTTTTTAGAATTAAAAAAATATCATTTCAGTAAACGTATGTTCTATTTTCTAGATGTCTCCTGAAGAAAAAGTTTGTAAGTACTGTGGTATCCGCTACCTAATTCTTCATGAGTTTAAGGCCTTGGAAGAAAAATTTGTGAAAGCAATGGAAAAAGAGATGAAATTTTATCAAGGAAGTGTAGAAGGTGAAAAGTGGCTTCAAGAAAAGCTACAGTCTCTTGGCCAAGATTTTGAACTGTACAAAACTGGTGATGAACCCAAAACAGATAGGTTAGAATATGTTACTCTTTCTGTCATCTATTTAGTTTGGAAGAAAAATACAGAAAATAGACTTGACTTTGTTTTTCTAGAATTTCTCTATATCAAGTATAATTCACACCTTAATACATTTGAGTGTGTTCATTAATTATTGCTGATGACTAAATATAATTCTTAAATATAGTTTGAGCATTCCTTTGAGGCATATATTTCTATCTGAATAGTTAGATACCAATGGATTCCACAACTATAAGTTGAGATGGGTTGATTTTACTTCCCCCCAGATATATATCTTAATTTTATCATGAGGAAGATTGGTCTATCAAAAATCAGGTGAATTTTGGTAGTTTTGATATCTGACTTTTTTAAAAATAAATTTATTTATTTATTTATTGGCTGCATTGGGTCTTTGTTGCTGTGAGCAGGTTTTCTCTAGTTGTGGCCAATGGGGGTTACTCTTTGTTGCGGTGCGCTGGCTTCTCATTGCAGTGGCTTCTCTTCCTGCGGAGCACGGGCTCTAGGTGCGTGGACTTCAGTAGTTGTGGCTTGTGGGCTCAATAGCTGTGGCACATGGGCTTAATTGCTCTGCAGCATGTGGGATCTTTCCGGCCCAGGCACTGAACCCGTGTCCCCTGCATTGGCAGGCGGATTCTTAACCACTGCGCAACCAGGGAAGTCCCTGACATTTGTTTTTAAATGTCCTTGAATATTCAGATTCATAGAATAAGTTTTTCATGTTATGGAAAGGATGCCAAAACATTAAAATTGACACATGATTCTAAACAACTGAAACTGGAATAAAATTAAAGGTTGGGTTCTTAATGCTGTCTCGTCTAACCGGCAATTTAGTCTGTCTAAAGACACCTTACTGGGCTTCCCTGGTTGCCCAGTGGTTAAGAATCCACCTGCCAATGCAGGGGACACAGGTTCAAACCCTGGTCTGGGAGGATCCCACATGCTGAGGAGCAACTTAAGTCCATGTGCCACAACTACTGAGCCCATGTGCCACAACTACTGAAGCCCACACACCTAAAGCCCGTGCTCTGCAGCAAGAGAGGCCACCACAATGAGGAGCCCACGCACCACAACGAAGAGTAGCCCCCACTGACCACAACTAGAGAAAGCCTGTGCGCAGCAACAAAGACCCAATGCAGCCAATAAGTAAATAAATAACTTTTTAAAAAAAATACAGTTCACTGAACTTATACAAACACTTTTACAAAAGGGTTTTTGCTGTTGTTTCATGGCTTTTCCTTTGAATAAATATTTCTCCCTTTAAAATATCGACAGCAGATGTTAGTAAACCATGAACTCATAAATATAATGAACATCGTGTCCTTGTAAGGTAGAAACTTTCTTAAATCTCTCAGGATGAAGTACTTCTGCTAAATTTTATTACCAATTTGAATAATTACATTAAATAATGTCAATTCTTAGTCCTTTGCTAAGAAAAGTTTGCCATATTTTCTTGAATTTCAAGTCTGAATAGTAAAGTATTTAATAATATTTGAGTGGAAAAATAAAAATTTTAAAGTATTTAGTTTACAAATTTAAATTTGGAGGGTTTTTGCTTGTCAGATTTGTTTGTTTGGTGTTACTCACTTTTACTTTCTTTAATAATATGTTGTATTATGTAAGTAATACATAAACATAGATATAGAAGTATATAGAAGAAAAGGCCAAAACCAAAGCAAAGCAAAAAAACCCCCCAAACCCAACAACAAAAACAAACAAACAAACAAAACGTAGCCTTCAAGCAGCTACTTGGGATTCCTTCAAGAATTTTCTTCTGGGCAGACCAGCACACAAATAATATATATACTTATGTGCACTTATTTACAATTTACACAAATGAGGTTGCTCTGCACGCAGGGTCAGCACTTTGCTTTTTCTCATTTGATGTATGTCGGGGTCTTTCCCACATCAGCAGGGGCCACAGGCTTCAAAAGGGCTGCCTGGGGCTGAGCTGTACGTGCCGAGATTGTTTAAGCTGCCCCCTAATGGCAGGCACTGAGATTTTGGTTGTTCCAGTGTTTTCTTAAGCACTCCTAGCCACAGTTCCCCCCATCCCAACAGCCAATTTACAGGCAGGAGTTCACAGGGACGGGCCTGGCGAGGGCACTGGTGGAACTGGCGCCTGACCCAGCCCTGTCCGCCTGCGGTGGGCGCATGCAGGGAGATGCTGCCCCCTTGTGGCCTTCTGAGGAGGCGCTTCTTGCTAACCAGGTGGGTCCCGGTAAGTCAGAATCCCACCCAAATCCTCCGCTCGGAACCTCAGCTCATCAGCCATTCTTATCGTGAGCAAGAGAGGAGATACTTTGGTCCTCGCCCTAATGGCTCACCCTTGCCAGTGGCTGAATCCAACACCCGGCCTTGTAGCTATGGAAACTGGTTGGAAGGAGGATGTTTGCGGGCTACTGTATGTTTGGGGGAATGTTTGACAGTGATTGGGCCCTGCCCTGTGCCTACTCTGGGTGCTAAAAAGTAAGAGCTCTCTTGTGCTCAAATGGAAAGACCTCACTGGAGTCAGGTAAACCTGGATCTACCACTTACTTGCTATTTATCCACCTACCCATCCACCCATTCGTCCAGGCACCTATCCATCCATCCCTCCATCCATCCTTTCAATCATTCAAAATTATTTGTTGAGTGCCAACTTGTACACCTTGAGTGCTAAGCTCTGTGATTTTGGATGAGTTACTTCACCTCTCTGAACTTTCGTTTCCACATCTGTAAATTGAACATAATGACATTTAAGTCATGTGGAATTGTTGGGAAGATTAAATGAAACAATGTAGGAGAAACAATTGGTGCATGGTGTATACTCAGTAAATGATGTTTAGTAGATCGGAGAACTCAAAACTGCCTAATCCTGAAGCTTACATTTTAGTTAGGGAGACCTGATGTGGGTACATAAGGCAGGCAGGGAGTTTTAGCAAGCACAGCGTATTCTGAGACCATTGTGCATGCTTGTGCGCGCGCGTGTGTGTGTGCGTGCATGCCCACATGGTGTGTCTAAACTGCTGGTCTATGGGCTGAAGCAGTGCACAGTGAGGGATGGGCTGGTGTGGGCTTCTTGGAGAGACAATTCTTTCCTCGGGGTTTGAAAGATAGAGATCGCTAGGGAGAAGATGAGGGGGTGTGTCAGGAAGAAGGGACCACACAGGCAAAAATACTTTCTCCCGCAAAAGTCCCATGCCATGGGTTTACTTACTCTCTAGCCCATTAGCCAGGGCACCTGCCAACCCCTCTCACCCCCAAACCAAAACTACCACCACCACCACCAAAAAGCAATCGTGGGCCCTGTCAAGACAGCCTATTTCCTGGGGACAGTGAAGCAGCCAGCCTATTCTGAGAGCAAAATCAGTCACGGCCATTTTTACTGCCCTCATCAGTCAATTCGATAAATTCATGCAACAACATCCCTCCCGGAGTACCCTGTGAACCCAGATAGAATTTGTTAGATTGATTGTAGAGGGAATTTCCAGCATTCCAATTTAATCCATGATTTTTGAACACTTGTTATATGCCAGACATCAAGCTGGATTCTTCACGTGCCTGTGAAGTCAGACTACGACACCCATTTTCAGAGGAAGAGACTGAGGGTCAGAGAGGATAAATGACTTGCCCAGGACCACACAAGTAGTAGATGTAGAGTCCATATTCCAACCTAGACCTCCTAATTCATTGGTTTTCCCCTATATCTCCTCTGTCCTTGGCCATATTCTCTCTTGGAGTTTAGCTCCGGTTACAAATTACCCTCCCCGCCCCCATCAGGGAGGACACAGTGGCTCCTCCCCATCCAGAGTGATTGGAGGGGACTCAGGGAAACCCTCAGGGAGCCTCCCTGTCTTTAAAAGTGAACCCTGAATGCAAGCTCTGAAATTTAATCCCAGAGTCTATAAAGTAAGTGCACATAACCTAACCTATTGTGATGAGTCATGATAACTGTGGGTCACAAGGATGTTTTTAATAGTTTGTGATGTCCACTTTCAATTTCTTCACTTTTCTTAGCAAATACATTTTTAAATTAAGATAATTTGAATAAATCAAAGAAAATGAAAGAACTCCTAACTTCACCAGCCATTTTGACTCAGCGTTTCCACATCTAAGAATTAGCCAAATATGAACATTCTCCCCGACCCCTCCACCTGGGTCCGAGTGACTAAAGTTATAGGTACAAGGATGCTCTTGGTGGCTCTGCTTGTATCTGCAAAGAAAGTGAAAGCAACGTCCACCTACAGGGGACTAGTTTAAAAAAATAATGAAATTCTGTGGCACCATTCATAAGAATACGGTAGCATGTGTTAACATGGAAAGACGTCCCGTCCAAGACAGAGTAAATCAAAAAGACAGCTGCCATGTGTATCTGGTTCCCATTTCATAAAAAAAATACTGTACACAATTTCTGTTTTTATGTAGAGCAATAATTATTTAGTTGAATATGCACCAAATTATTTATGGGGATGGGGGATTGGTGCATTTTCTACATTTTAAACATTTCTCTAATTTTAAAATTCTGTGTCATGTGAGAGGCTGGCCTGCACGTCTCTTGGTCCAGGCAGGTGGGCAGTCTCCATCGTGGGAGGTGTGGAGATGAGGTCAGCAGGGACTCAGGGTGTGCGGGCTCCACGGCATGTGTTTGTCCTGACATCGCAGGCTGTGTGAGTGGAAGGACAGGACACGAGGGCAGCAGCTGGAGATGAGCAGTTGGCTGCACAAGATTAGGGGTCCTTCCCTTCTAGTGGTCCCGGCAGACCACGGGCTGAGACCACCTACGTGAGGAGGCTCCCACATCTAGAGGATGCCTTGCAGTCTGTTAAGCTGGGTCCCTGCATCTTTTTCATCCAGGCCCCCAATAACCCTGTGACACAGGAACTATCATCTCTATTTAGCAAATGAGAAAATAAAGGCGTAGAGTGGGTAAGTGACTTGTCCAAAGCCACACAGCTATTTGTAGAGCCCAGCCTTGGACTGTAGGTTGTCACCTCGCTCTCTCTCTCTCAATTTCTCTCTGTGGAAAGAGGCCTGGCAGAGTGAAGAGGCTGCACTTGACTGAGACTGAATCCCAATGAAGCCAGAGGTGGGGCCAGAGAGTCAGGAGTATTGCTCTACATCAGAATTGCAAAGTGGTGGCTCAAAGAGGTGCTTTGTTTGGTCTTCACAGTGTTTTTAAATGCTTTGAGTTAGTTGCCAACATTTGAAGAAAATCAAATTTTTCATGTTAAATTTAGATTTCCAGCTTCTTTTGAAAAAATCAGCATCCTCCTCCCTGTAAGGCAGCCCATCAACCAGCTGCTTGCTCCCTGAGTCTGGGTGTGCTGTTTCCAGGGCACTGCCGTCCCCAGCACTCCTTCTTGTCTCCTACCCGTGGTCTGCTTCACTCGTTGACTAAAGCATAAGCCATAGAAATAATAGTTAAGAGCATGGACTTGAACCAGAGTGGGTTTGAATTTTACCTCCTGGGCATATGACTTGGACAAGTTAGCGAAACTGTTTGCTGCCTTGGTTTACAGACCTGTGAAATGGGAGTGATAATAGTACCTATCTTATAGGGCTGTTTGGGGAAGCTTAAGTGAGTTAATACATAAAAAGTGCCTGATACATTGAAACATTATATAAATGTTAACTATTATTATAATTGTTTTTGGGTGTAGGTATTTGCATTTTTTAAAACTGCTGCTCACAGAGACCAGTGCTTTTTCCTTGAACTACCAAACTCTGTTTCGATCTGATCTCATGTAAGAGTTTGCAGAGAGGGCTCTGAACTTGCCCGAGATGCTGCAAGAAGCAGGACCAGCAGAGGAAGGGTCCCAGTGTGACCCTGGGCTGCCTCACACCCTGGCCATGTCTTTGGGGGCGGCCGCTCCTGGCTGGGATCCCGAGCTGCCCTGGGGAATCACTGAACAGGCTGTCACTCAGTGTCCCCAACACCCTGGCCTGTCAGGCCGAGCCCAGTTCCTTCTGCTCAGCACCAGACACCTCCAGACCCTGGAGTCAGGAGGCCAGTGAAACAAAGGCCTTTATCTCACGCTGGCCTTCCTGCGGCTCAGCGGGGCTGCTGGGCCCTGCTCTGGACAGCATAAAAAGTCAGGCTCAGATGACAGAGGCAGAATTTAGAGCCCTTTCGGATGGCAGCTGGGATTCAAGCTGTCAGCTGGAGGCAAGTGATCGCAGCCAGGCTGGTGAGGACCGTGGTGCGTGCGAGAGGGCAGGGGTGACGCTGTGCAGGGCTGCAGCCACCCGCGGCTCCTTCTATTTATAATTCCCCGTGATCCTAGGGCCCATTCATCCCCTCTGCAGGCCACTAATTGCTCTGGAGCGGAGGGATGACAGCCTAATTATTAACGTCACAAAAATTAAAGTTGGGCCGTGTCAACAGGGTCCATGTGCTGTCACCCAGATGCAGTTCATTGCCCTTCATTGTGGCAAAGGGCAGTCAGAAAAAACCCGAGAGCCCTGGCCTGGTTCCAGCCCCAGCAGACTTTTATTTTCTGGCGTCAAATTATCTTGGGGAGGTTCTGCTTCAAGGAGACAGAACGCCTCTTTCCTCTTTGGCCGTAAACTGCGGTCAGCTTGCCGCTGCTCCTCTGACAGAAGGTGGCATTTTTGTCCCTGGAAATATGGGATCTGAGGGTTAGAAGGGACCTTGGTGAGACTGAAAACCTGCAACTGCTGGGCCCAATCCAGCCCATGGATATGTTTTATTTGGCCAGCAGAATGTTTTAAAAACTTAAAAAAACAGTCGGGTAAAATTCCTATCACATAAAATTAACCATTTTAAAGTGCACAATTCAGTGGCATTTTGTACGTTCACAATGTTGTACAATCATTACCACTGCGGAGTTCCAAATCATTCTAATTGCCCCATAAGGAAACTCTGGTCATTCCCCCTCCTCCTCCTCCTTCCCCCTGGCCACCACCACCAATGCTTTTTTTTTTTCTTTAAATTGAAGTATAGTTGATTTACAGTGTTGTGTTAATTTCTGCTGTACAGGGCTTCTCTGGTAGCGCAGTGGTTAAGAATCTGCCTGCCAATGCAGGGGACACGAGTTTGATTCCTTGTCCGGGAAGATCTCACATGCTGTGGAGCAACTAAGCCTGTGCGCCACAACTACTGAGCCTGCGCTCTAGAGTCTGTAAGCCACAACTACTGAGCCCACGAGCTGCAACTACTGAAGCCTGTGGGCCTAGAGCCGGTGCTCCGCAACAAGAGAAGCCACTGCAATGAGAAGACCACGCACTACAACGGAGTAGCCCCCACTCGCCACAACTAGAGAAAGCCCGCATGCAGCAACGAAGACACAACACAGCCAATAAATAAAAAAAAAAAAAAAAAAAAATTATATTAAAAAAAATTTCTGCTGTACAGCAAAGTGACTGAGTTATACATACATATATGTACACACGTTCTTCTTTATATTCTTTTCCAACATAGTTTATCACAGGATATTGAATATAGTTCCCTGTGCTCTACAGTAGGACCTTGCTGTTTATCCATCCTATATATACTAGTTTGCAACCACCAATGCTTTTTGCCAATTCCGGATATTTCCTATAAATGGAATCGTATGACAGGGGACCTTTTGTGACTGGCTGCTTTCACTTTGCACAGTGTTTCTGAGGCTCCTCCACGCTGCAGTACGTATTGGGACTGCATTCCTTTCTAAGGCGGAATAATTTTGAAAGCTTTTGAATTCCTTTCCAACAGCCGAATTAAGATGTAATCCGTGTACTCTCCAATTCACCTGCTGAAGCGTACAATTCCTGGCTCTCACAGTAGTGTGGACCATTCCAGAGGGTTGCAATTCAGTTAGTTTTCAACATCGCAAAGTCAGAAGATTTCACAGAAAACCCTGAGAGACCAGAAGGCCTGGTAACATGCGGCCTCCCTCACGACACGATGAGGCAGCCCGGCCTTCTTCGTGGACTTGTGCTCCTGGGTGGCCCCATGACCGACCCTTTGCTTGGGCCTGGAGGCATGTACGTGTGGGTCTGGCCCATCACCCTGCCTGGACAGGTGAAGAACCTGAGACCCAGCGATGCTTCACTGCTTGCTCAAGGTCACATGGGACAGACTGCGAGTCTTCCCGGTCCCAACCCAGGCTCCTTCCACTCCAAGGTGGTTCTTGGCACAGGTGTCGAAGCTAATTATCAGAATCTCTATCTTAGGGGAAGTGTGGCCCTATGTTAGTGACAGCCTTTGTGTTGTGTTATTGATGAATGTGCATGTTGGGGGTGTCTGCCATTTCTTCCTTTCTGTGGTAACTGTACCCAAAGTTTCCCTTGGGTAAATGCCCCAATCATCACATGGTTTGAGGTGCTTATACCTTGCTAGGACTGACAGTCAGACTCTTGCCTCAGTGTTTGGGTTAGGGCTGAGGAGCTTTTTTGGAGTTCCTGGGAAATAGAAGCACTTTCCCTGCTAAGGGTCCTGAGACCTGAGATGGTGAGATGTGGAATGAGGTCTGCTGAGAGCGTCTTACCACTTCTAGGAGGAGCCTGCTTGAGATTTGAGCCAGTACAAGGGAAAGAAGAATTGAGAGATGGAGAAAGAACATCACTAAAGACACCATTTGAGCAGCCTGATTCAGCTCTGTCTGAAACCCTCATCTTTTCAGGTCTGTAACTTAACAAATACTGTCCTCTTACTTTTCTTAAACTGGATTGAGTTGGGTTTCTGTCACTTGCACTGAACTGCACAATACTAAATATATAAAACACTATTCACTCAAAGAGCATTCATTAAGACTCACTCCATACCAGTATTTTCACATACACGCTCTCATTTAGCCCTCAGACTAACACTGTGAGGTAGGTAGCTAAAATTATCTCTGGTTTGTGGAGGACAGATGGGGGTTAGGGAGGTGGCTTGCCCAAGGATACCCAGCCTGTGAATGGAAGACCTGGGCTTTTGGCCTCAAGTTCAAGGCTAGTTCCTACACCGCAGCTCCACTGTGCATCACAGGAAATGTTTTCAATTTTCCAAAAAGAGTAAATGTGTCTTGTGCCTCGCCCTCCCCACCCTCCCCATAAAAATGGTATTGCAGGATAACTGTGGAAAATTTGGAATATACAGAAGAGTATATTAAAAATCCCACCACTCACAAATAACCCTCATTAACATTTAACATACTTCCAGATTTTCAGTGCAATTTTGTAACACGGGAATGTTTATGTAAAAAGAAGAAAGATCACCCAGTACATACAATTTTATATCTGCATTTATCACTTAAAATGATGTCATAAGAATGAGGACTGTTCTCCACCTGTTTTTCCCTGCGTTAGAGGAAAGAGTTCTCAGGGGCTCTGGCGTAGGCCTAAGGATGAGCTCTCAACTAGCCAGTTTAGAGCTCTGTGTGGCATCTCTGCATCTGCGATGGCCTTTTCCCTGCTTGGAGCCGGGCAGACCACTGGGACTCCATCAAAGGGCAGGCATCCGCTAGTCGGTACTGGACTGTGCCCAGCAGCCACCAGAACCCACAGGAGACCACCTGGTGATGAAGGGAAGGCTTCTGTGTCTGTTTCTTACACGGGCAGGGCGGGCTGTAATGGAGTCAGTGCAAATGTGAGTCCCATGCGGAGGCGGAGCGGGCTGTGCCGGAAACACTGGGTTTGCTGTTGGTGTGACTGACAGATTATCTCCTGACTTAGAAGGCGGTGAGACTTCCTCCCTTTGCCCACTGGATCAAAAACACACTGTTTTCTCCACGGCCGCAAGGTGGCGCTACAGAATTGGAAACGAATTCGCCTCTCGGGCTGTGGAAGAAGCAAAAAGGCAAAGACAAGACCTTTAGAGAAAAGCTGAAAATGTACAGCTGCTAAGGGTGTGTGCACCATGCAGGGCAAGGAGGGTGAGGGGATCCCAGGAAAAAGTAGGAAAACACTGGGGAAGAAAGATACAGCGCGGGACTTCCCTGGCCTTCCGGTGGTTAAGACCGCACGCTTCCAAGGCTGGGGGTGCAGGTTTGATCCCTGGTGGGGGAATTAAGATCCCACATACCCAGCTCAGCCACAAAAAAAAAAAAAAAAAAAAAAAAGGAATTCCTGTGGGTCCGGGGGCTACACAGACTGGCTGTGAATCCAGGGTCAGGCACTTCCTAGTGGCGTGGTTGTAGCTAGCTGGTTTGTTTCTGAGCCTCAGTTTCCTCATCTGTAAAATGGGCAGCCCTCCGGGTGTCATCAGGGTAGGTACCAAGCTCTAAAATGCTGTGCTGCCGGGCAGATGAGGAAAGGAGGCAGGGGGTCTTGTCTGGGTGGCTCCCACAGCCTGCTGGGAAGGTGCAAGGAGCTCACGGTTCTACACGGTGTTCCCACCTCAGGGTTCTCACTGGGGTTTAGGGTCCTGTCATCTTTCACGATGTCTGTCCTGCTGCCTTGTACAGAGGAAGTGCCCAATATAGTCTGTTATATTGAATCAGTAGAGCAAATGTATACTCTTGAACATGGTCATGGGTTTCAAGTTGTGAGAAGGATGGTCAGTACTACAGGCTGTCAGATAAGGGGTCCGGGAATGCTTCTTGGAACAGGTAGGGTATGAGTCAGGCCTTGGAAACAGGTGGGGATTGAATAGGGAGATTGGAATCCCAGCCCGCGGGGGCTCAGGCACGGGCAAGGCCAGGAAGTGGGAAAGGGGGAATGGATGTGGTGCTGGGAGAAGAGGGGGATGTTGGAGTGGTGAGGAGGGAGGGGTGCCATGCGGGATGCCTGGGGGGCCCAGCTGAAGCACTTGGACTCGTGCAGGCCACTGGGCATTCAGGTCCAAGATGCCTGTCCTTGGGGCAGCCACCAAATCAAGCTCCTCTGGGTTCCGGCCCCTCCCCTCTTGCCCAGCGGCAGAGCCTCAGGCCCTGGAGGAAGTGCTGCCTGTACAGGCACCGGCCAGGTCTGAAGGATGCCATCGCGGACAGTGGGGTCTGGATGCCCACGGTCTCTTGAGGTTCAAGGCCTCCTGCTCTCTGAGGCTTCATCTGCTAGGATAAGGGAGGGGAGGTTTCGGGGCTGGTCTGACAGGTTTGGAGGGACTGTTCTAGCCCAATACACTCTCTGCTAACTCCTGTATCATATGGTCTCATGGAATGGGAAAGATCACAACTGCCTCCCTTCTCTGGGGGTGTGCGGTGAGAAGCCAGGAGACCAGGCCGGGCACCTGGTGCTGGGTCTGTGTAAACTGCAGAGCTCGGGGACTAGCGCTGAGCTGGGGTTAGGGCTGTGCTTGTTAGCAAGCAGCTCCAGGGCTCTGAATCAAGGGGTCACTAACTGTACTTGGGACCAGAAGCCAGACTCTGTGTGATTGGTGAGAGGGACCCACTCCACTGCTGGCTGGCACGGGGCCCCGGAGAAGAGGAACTGACGTTTTTCCTGCATCAATTCTTGTGCCAAAAACCCACACATTACCGTGTTTAATCCTTTTCAAGCCCTGTTTGACTTAGGAATTATTTTTCCCATTTTAAAGATGAAATAGAGCTCAGAGAGGGTAAGTGACTTGCCTAAAGTCACATAGCTAGTAAGTAGCAGAGGCAGAATTCTAACCCAGGCCTGCCTGTTCCAAAGCCTTCTTTTATCATCACAATAATGATTTTGATAACAATGAAAAAAAATATGTTTACATACACACGTGTGTATATATATCTATACACACACATGCATTAAATGATTTTTTAATCATTGTTTTTTTTTAATGGCTTTACTTATTTTTTTTAAGAATTTTTATTGAGATACAGTTAACATACAATAAACTGCATATAATTAGAGTGTACAGTTTGGTATCCCAACCTCCCAATTCATTCCCCCCCAACCCTCCCCGCTTTCCCCACTTTGAGCTATAATTCACATACCACACAGTTCACCCATTTAATGCATACAGTTTCATGACAATTTATTTATTTTTTCCAAAGTGCTTCCCCATCTAGATATTATTTTAGAAATAATGCTAACTGACATTTACGGAGCACTTTAAAATACACAAAATGCCTTTGTTCATCCTCTCTCATCTAGTTTCAATCCTTTGATATCCTATGAGCAAATAAGGCAGTTTAAAAACAAAATCAATCACTCTTATTTTACCAACAAGGAAACGGAGGCACAGAGAGGCTGTGGCTTGTCTAGGAGACAGCTGACCGATGAACAGAGGGAATGCAATGAGTCAGAGTCCATGGACCCAGGCTGGTTAGTGGCCATCCCCCCACCCCCACCCCCGAGGCAGAGGCAGGCTGGAGTTTCTGCTCCAGGTGGAGGCCTGCAGGTGCCTGGGGTACTCAAGAAGGGTATGTGTGTGAGCAATGGTTGTTGGGTAAGAGCACCCCAAGCCTGGGCCCTGGCAGGCAGCTAGGGTAGGTAGGATTCTGGCCTGGGGTGAAGGGGAAGGACTTGATGACTATTATATCATCTTGGCTGCTTTTGGCTAGCAAGTACAGGAAACCCCAGTAACAATGGCTTAAGCCATAGAAACATTGAATTATATCACCGATAAAGAATCTGGAGAGGGCAGTTCCAGGTTTGGTTCTGCAACCTCACGATGGCTGCATGAGACCAAAGCTTGTTCTTTCTTTCCACTCCACCAACTTTAGCACTGGCATTTTGGCCTTAGGTTTGTCCTCTAGGTCACAAGATAGTTGCTGATGCTCCAGGTGTCACGTCTTCACACAGAGCAGGAAGGATAGCAAAGAGGGCCTTTCCCTGCAGTGTTCTTTTTTTAGTCAGCAACCTCAGAAAAGCTTGGCAGACTTCTTACATCTCAATGACCAGAGCTGGGTCACATGCCCGTTCCTGGACTCTCACTGGCAAGGAAGAACAGGATGCCCAAGGTTGGCTTAGACCAAGCATAATTTATTCCCTAGGTCTGGGAGAGAGAGTCTGGTTTTCCCCAGCCAGATGTCTAAACAATGTCCATTTTTATTAGTACTAACAAAAGTAGGGCAGGCAGGTTGGGAGGTGATGTAGGGGAATGCTTTTTGGGTGGGAAACTACCAGTGTCCCCCTAGACTGTGGTGGGGGTGAGTCTAGCATGGCCCAGGGGGGTCCAGATTTGGGCAGGGGAGGAGGCTGCCTTGGCAGGTGTGTGCTTGTGACGTGGACTCACCTGTGAGTGAGGGCCTAGGTAGCTCCTAACTCAGCTGCCAGCAGGATGGCACAGGTGGGAGAAGCTGGGTGCAGGGAGCCTTGCCTTGCAGTGGATTTAATATGGCTACTTTTTGCCATGGGGCCACTTGGCCCCTTTAATGGGGGAGAGAGCAGGTTCTAGTGTTTCTGACTCTTCACCCTTCTTTGGGCTTTGCTACTTGCCTTTGCAATCACTCTACATCTTCACCACCTGTCTTGATGTCAGGGGCAAAGCTGGGGTGAAGGCTTCCAAGGTAAGAGAGATAGATTGGAAGAGAGCACGCGGCAGGGATGGATGTATCAAGGGCCGTGACACAGGGCTGCCCTGCTTATTCACTGCACAACCGATGTGCTGCCACTTGCTTCCCTGTCTGTCCTCTTCCCTGTCTCTGCCTCTTGTCACCTTTCCCCTTGCCTCTGTCTCCTTGCTTTTTTCTTCCACTCCCGGAGCCACCTTCATACCCGAGGAAAGGCTCTGCTGCTGGAACCCTGGACCCACTAGTGTGAAAAGCTGGGCCATTTTCGGCTCCTGCCTGGCTTTCCTCCACTGCCCATGCCCCAGCATCTCTGAGCAACCTCCCTCCCACCTCCTGCTACCCTCAGCATCAGCCTCTGTGCCGGAGGGGTCCAGCTTTATTTTAACATCAGCCGAATCAAGGGCTCAGTGAAGGATCCGGCGTCACCTAGGACGGGTGAGGCTCCTTCCCCCTTGAACCCTCTGTATTTCTCTCTCTATCTCAGGTCAGGGACTGTTCTCTCCCCTTCTCCGTGACCCGCAGATGGGCACCGTGGTTCTTGGGCAAATGCAGCAGGGTTGGGGGGCGGGGGGGAGGTGAGGACACTTGGAAGAGGATCCGTGCAAATCCCTCTCCAGGACTAGCTAAGGTTCTGGCACTTGTGATTGCACACCAGTAATGTCATCTTTCTATAGGAAGAATGACACATTGTTACCACGAGACTCCTGGAAACCACCCCCATGGCCTTTTTGTCGTCTGCAAGCCCCCTTGGAAAACCGAGTATGTGATCTGTGTCAGACAGCCACAGTGACCCTACCGCCACCACCGCCCATATCTGAGACCTTCCTTCATTTGATCGGATGCCCACATGGCAGGTCAGTCTGGTTTTCAAGCTGCTGTCTGTTATTAGCTTTCTTCGTTTCTTTGTCTGAATTTTTTACCATCTACTTCTGGACTGCTGAGGGATGGAGGGCAAATGTTTGGGCAATCTTGCAAAGAAGGTGCCCAGGAGACAAGAAGGCAGAACAATAGTTAAAGGAGCAGTAAAACTGAATTTTCGGTTCTGAGCCGCCTTTTTTGAATCTGTGAATTTTGACATGTTTTGCTGAAGACCTCTTTTTATCCCTAAGCTTAACAACAGCAACAACAATCTCAATAATAGCCGTTATCAGCACTGAGTGATTTTTTTCAAATTTTATTTATTTATTTATTATTTTTTGGGGGGTACATCAAGTTCAATCATCTGTTTGCACTGAGTGATTTTTATGTGCCAGTCAGGAAGTTATTTAATTTCACATAGAAACCATTATCACCATTTTGCAGATGGTAAAACTGAGGCCCAGGAAGGCAGCCAGGGTGGCTCCAAAATGCAGGTGCATTGTCACTTCCCAGCGAGCTGTACTGCCATGCTGATCAGAAATTCTGACTCAGAGAAGCCAGTGACATGCCGAGGTCAGCTGCCAGGGGTGGGCCCGAGGGGAAAGAGCTAGAGGTGTTTTAAGAGTTGCCCCTCAGCTCCCAAGCTGGGTGTTCTTGCTCCAGGGGGCCCCCGGGCTGGTGCGTGGAGCGAGGAGGAGCCCCTGAAGCTTCCCCAGGCTCGTGGCCCTCGTGGCTTTGCCTGCCTCGTCCTACCCGTCTGGGCCTGACACTGGGCAGAGGTGAGCAGTGGGTATTCCAACTTTCTAGACTATGAAATGAGACTTGCCAGGGTCTCTCCACCTAGGAATGACAGAAACACAGAGTCACAGGCTCACACCTGCTCTCCTGCAAGCGCCCTGGTGGAGCCCACCTCCCCCACTCAGCGGCTCTGACTGCACTTGGGAAGGTCTGGAGGGAAGTTCTCAGCAAAGAGAATCTTTTTTTTTTTTTCCCCTTAAGAAATGTATATTTATTTATTTATTTAGGCTGCACTGCGTGGTATGTGGAATCTTAGTTCCCCCACCAGGGACTGAACCCGTGTCCCCTGCAGTGGAAGTGTGGAGTCTTAACCACTGGACCACCAGGGAAGTCCCGCAAAGAAGCTCTTGAAAATGCAAAGGCAAAGTGAAGGGAGGATGGGTGAGGTTTGGAGATGGCCTCCCCAAATGGGCGGCCTGCTCTTTCTTCCTTGTGAAGGCTCCTGACTGGATCCCCACCCGCATCTGGGCCACGATTGCTGGTGTCATCCTGTGGCCCCTTTCCAGGAACAGCGGGTGGGGTGATTCTCATGTTTTTCTGAATTCAAAGAATTTCTCCAATCCCTTAGAACTCAGGGATGGCCTTGACTTGGCCCTGGAGCTGCCAGGCTGTGTTTTCCTGGCCTTTGGTGAGTGGTTGGATTCCTCCGGTCACTTCTCTGCCCCTCACCTTTGCTTCCCTTTCCCGTTTCTACCCTCTGGACCCAGCAGTCCCAAATCCATTCACCGGAGGTACATTCTTGGCGGTTCTGCACTTGGCTTTCCGAGGGACCCTGCAGTTTTGATAGCTCGTGACGTCTCCGGTAGAACCTCTTGCTCCAGCCTTGGCATCCTGGCCAGCACCTGGCATGGCCAATTCCTGCCTTCCAGCCCACAGCTGCAAGATGGAGCATGCCAAAGGGAACGGAGGGAAAGGTGTAATAAGGCCTGGTGGCCCAGGCCCCTCCTCCCTCTTTAGTCCAGTGCTCCCCAGGACTCTGAGGAGTGCCAAAGGGTGAGCCTTGGGCAGTCTTGAGGTAGAAACAGGAAAAGGGGAACTAAAGTGAGAAACCAATAGAAAAAAGTAATAGGAGCCACTGTTTGTTGAGTGCTCTGTGCTAGGCACTTTACATAAGTGATCCTACTTGATCTCCACAAGAAGCCATGGCAGTAGGTATTGTTACTTATTCACGGATGAGGAAACAGAGGTTCACAGTGGGACACTGACTTGTCTGAGGCCCCACAGCCAAGGAATGGCAAAACTGGTAACCTCGGCTCCATCCTTATCCCAATGAGTCCGTTTTTTTTTTTTAATCTCCAGCCCAGTCTTTTCTCACAGAATTCCAGACCCTCGTATGAGACTCCATGTGTGACTCCAGTCCAACCAATCAATGTATTCCTTCTCTCTGGCCACAGTGACTGTGATACAAATGGAGTCAACGAGGACCCTTGGGAAGGTGAAGCTCCTTTTCCTTTGTGATTGCCAGCAGGAAGGAGGTTGTAAGCCTGCAGCCTCCAGGGGATGTCACACATGGCATCTTAGAATGACGCTGGTGTGGAGGGAAGCAGGGCCGAGAGGAGGTGGCTGAGTCGTCATGGTACTGTCTGAGCCTGGATCCAACCATGCCTGAAGCTGGAACCCCTGACTTTTAGTCCAGTGAGGCAATAAATTCCCCTTGTTGGCTTAAGCCAGTTTAAATTGGGCAGCTGCCACTGGCAACCAAAATCCTCTAATACAATTGCCAGGACTTGTCCTAATTCTCATTTAAGCGATTTTCTTAGATGTGTCCTTTGGAAGCACCTTCTGAACAAGGGCCTTATGGTCAGTCTTGCCCCACAAGCGGGCACTGCCCTTATATTTAGCTGTCTGCCTAGTGCATAGAGATGTTTTACCCAGATTTTTTTCTTTTCATTTTCTACTGCCTTTTTTTTCTTTTTTTATAAATAATTTTGAGTTCTAGACTAACAGCCAGGAGTCACCTTCTCTCTTGCCTGTTCTGGTAGGTCATATATTTAGGTTTCCTCAACCCCCTCCCCAAATTTCAGCCCCTCCATCTTTCTGGTTCCTGTTGCCTTTATAAATACATGTAATGCTCTGAGTGGTAGGCTATGAGTCCTCAGAGGTCCCCTTTATTTTGGTGCTCCCAGGTATAATGTAGGAGGCCAGGCCCCAGGTTTGGGGATACTTTGTTCTCTCCTGCTTCTGGCCCTCAGCCAGCCTCCTGTCACCTCTGAGAGATGCTTGGGCAGCCTTCAGCCTTCAGCTGGTGGCTCAGCCTTCCCGATTTCTGCTTCACCCGGTGACCAGTTTAGACCCAGAATTGAAGATGCAAGCTCAGCTCAATCGCAGTTTTCTTGCCCAAGATGGGTTGGCTTGGTTTTGGACAAGCGTTGGACCCAGCAGAACTTGGATGGAGAAGCTCCTACTTTATCATACACGGGCTCACTTCCCTGAAACGAGCCCCTCTCCCCTCCATTTCGCCAACAGGAAAACTGAGACTCCCCCCGCCCCCCGCCCCCCTCCCCCGCAACTGACCTGCTTACAATCATAATTGAGCGTCTGACCTTCGGACCCGGAATCCCACGCGGAGCATTTCTGCACCACGTAATTCCTCCTGCTGCTTTATTTGGTCTCTTCCCTTCCGAGCCAGGGGGAAACACAGCTGTTGGAGCTTTGGGGGAGGATGTCATGCTTATGAGGACCCCCGCTCCCCAGGCAAACGGTTCAGCGGGTGAACTCCTGACCCTTGGGCTGCTGCAGGAAGTGAGACGTAGCGACTCCGGCTGGATTCTCAAGTCTGTGGGGAGAGGCACACAAGCCCGACTGAATTCTTCCGTCCAGGAGGTTAAAAGCATGCAAGGGAATGGCAGAGCTAAAAGTGCTGATGCGCTGCGCTCAGCTCGCCGAGGAGTCGGCCCTGCTGGAATGCCGTGTGAACATCCGTGCGCCTGCTGCTCGGAGGGTCCCCGCAGGATCTGGTGGCCCTCAGAGGCTGCAGGTGTGGGCGCTGGGCCTCCAGGCCACCGTTGGACACCTGCAGCCTCCCTGCAGGGCCGGGAGGTTTCACAGCTGGGAGTCTTAGCCAGAGCAGGTGGTGAGCTGCAAAGATGGGGTGAGGGGGGCAGATCTATCCCTGCGCTGGGAACCCCAAGCTCTCGGAAACCCAGCTTTCACTTCGGGAACCTCCTGTGCGGAGGCAGGGAGTGCCTTGGAGAGAGCGGCGTCATCAGACAGAATGGTGGGCCCCAGATGCAGGAATGGTTGGTGTGAAGTAGACCCAGCCTCCCTTCACCCTTCAGCCAAAGTGTGTGTGAAGCTCTGCTGATTTTTGCTGCGCCGTGAGCACTGCCCCCTTTCGTTTGGTAACAGGATCTCGCTATTCCTTTTAGGAAATCTCAGATCACATGATTAAGGTGGGGCTAGCCTCAATTCTCTGGTTCCTGGGTTGGCCCTGTAACTCAGTCTGGCCAGTCGGAGCACCTTACCCTGAGTCCGCTTAGCCAGTCAGATCAGAATACCGTGCTGGCTGCAGGTGTGAGCCTGCGTCCCAAGCTAGACCAAGGAGACATGTATTGGTCAAGATAGGCCAGTAACAAATAAACCCCTCAGAAGCTCTTTACAGCAAAAGCTTTTGTTTTCGTTTGATTTTTGTTTTTAATACCCCTCAACTACTGGAAAAGAGAAGCTTTCTCTTCCTCTTGGGGTTGCTAAGCTGTAGGATCTACATCCAGGGAGCCGCCCTAGAGGGACCCTGCCTTGGGATGACACTATCACAGAGGAAGCCAGAATGGAGAAAGGCGGATTCCTGATAATATCATTTGAGGCCCTGGATCCAGCCAGGCTTACATCCCATTTCCTGAGCCAATGCAGTATCCCCTATTTTTTTCTGCTTTATCCCTTCCCTTCTTCCCTCCTCCTTTCTTCCTGCTTATTCTTTTCTTTTTTGGCTTAAGCTACTTTGAATTGAAAGTGCTATTGCTTGCAGTCAAAATAATTCTAATATATAAGCCCGAACTCTATTTCTAGTAACAGGTTCAAAACTCACCTTGTCCAAGCACCTTCCCACATTCATGCTGCTTCTTTGTGATTCACTCAGTTTTCAGTGCTCCCCGGGGATTTATGTCTTTTATTGGCAGGGCATCATTTTGTGCTTATTTGTATATTGTGACTTTCTCATGCAGCTCTTTTTTAATCTCCTTAACTAGATGATTTTCAGGTCAAAGACAAAGATATTTACTGAGCTCTTCTGAGTATACTGCATTTTGCTGGGTGCTGGGGTCGAGTGAGAATAAGTCATTTTAAAATAACAGTAAAAGATTTGAATTGGGTCAGAGATAAAACTCATGCATTAGGAAGGTCCATTCAAGCTGGGGGTGTCCAGGAAGGGGTCGTGGATGAGCAGGGCTTTGTTCTGAGTGTTGTCACAGAGTCCTGGGGCTGCTTTGAAGGTTACCTACTTCGCTCTCATGATTTGGAGAAGGGCCTCCTGAGCAGGTGGACAGGAGCAAGGTGGCCAAGCACGTGCTGTTTCCTGAATTGCCTCTGAGGCTTCCCTGTCCTGTGGTCTCCAGACTTTCAAAGCTGCATCAATTGTAGACTCAGGCGTAAGTTCCACGACCACTCAGGGAGTATAAAAAGTTCCTCTAAGTTCTCTCTGGCTGAGAGCATTATGTTACCTCACTCTGACTTACAACCCAGCAGGCCCATCTCCTGTCTCATTTCTCAACGGAAAAACCTCAAAGCTCTACCTGGATCCTTCACTCAAGAGCAGATTTCTTCGGGGAACAGGGTCCTGCCATGGCCCGAGTCTTTGCAGGGGCTGGGCCCTGTCCCTGAGCCTTGGGCTGAGTTCCTCCTGCTGGCCTCTGCACTCTCTGCCCCACCCTCCCTGACTGCCTGCTGCTTTCCTGTTGGGCCCTCTGGGCTCTGAGCTTTGGCTGGTCCCCATGAGCTTGTTGTATCCAGACAGACCTGGTAGGATGGGTTCTGGGGGCAGTAAGCTCCCTCTGCCCTCTGTCAGATCACCTTTGTCTCCTTGAGAGCCATCTGCTTTGCCCCTGGGGTGCAGGGAGAGGAAATGACTGCCCCAAGGTCACTTGGAGGGTCTGCAGTTTTATCCAGAAATATCGGTTAAACATTTTGGGATTCTCGGATGGGACGCAGCTGAGAAATATTATTAGAGCAGTGCAGAAGGACGTTCCCTTCTGGTTTTGGAGGAATTGGAAGGGAAAGGCTCGGAATTCTATATGCTCAGGCTCGTGGCCCAGGCTTGACAAAAGCCCTTTCAGGATGGAAATAACTCAGCGGCGCCCAGCTCTGCCGCCCATCTCCAGGACCAGCAGCACTTTTTCTTTGTCTGCAAACTGCTGTGCTGGTGTTTGCAGAAGGGGTTCCTGCTTGCTGACTGTGTACTCTTTCAGTCCTGCAGAAGGCAACTTCCTAGGAAACAGGACCTCTCATCCCACCAGGCCTCCCTGTTGTTTATCTTGTCTTCAGATGAGTCATTGCATCTTGTGACTTATTGACAGGCCCGATGTGGCTCTGTAGAGAATCCAAAAGCCGCGGGTGGCCGCCCAGACCCCTGGGAGGAGTGCCTGTGTCATGGAGGAGAGAAACCAGCACTCGGTCTTAGGGATTCCTGAGGTCAAGTCCTAGCTCCTCCAGATATGACCTGGAGGAAGTTACTTAACCTCTGGGAGTCTGTTTCTTTATCTGTAAAGGAGGAATAACAATTTCCACCTTTCTGGGGTGTTGTGCGATTTTATCTTTTTGAACACTGGTCTAAATGTGGAAGGCTAGGAAAGATTTCAGAGCTTGGGGCTATCTGCAGGGTTGTTGTCGTGAAGTTACTTGGTCCTCTGGTGGGTTCTCGGCCCTGTGGGCACTACCCAGTAACTGAATTCCATATATCGACTTCTTAGTTTTCCTTCTGGGACCCTTCTGGCTCCCCGACTGTGGTGGGAGCATTTCCTATTGCCTGCCCAGGTGTGTGCTCTGTGCTCAGGACCAATGCAGCCTGCAGTACTGATCCACCCAGGAGAACTGCTTTGTCTGTTGACTGCTCACGCTACTTCTTTTTTAAATTTTTATTTTTTAATCAAAGTAATACCTATATATAGTTTAAAGATTTAAACACGGGTCTGAATGACAGAGAATCCCCTCTTCCATGGCTGGCACGTGGCTGTCCAGGTTAGAGATTTTTTTTTTCCAGCTTCCCTTGCAGCTAGGAGTGACCATGGGACTCAGTTTTGACCAGTGAGATTTAAGTAGAAGTGTTGTGGGGTTGCCTTGGGGAAATATCATTAAAAGACAGCTGATAGGCACCCTTTTTCATCTTTGTCCCTTTTTCCATCCTGCTGGTTGAAATGTGGATTTGATGGCTGAAACTGGAGCAGCCATATTGAACCATAAGGCGGTCTTGGAACTGGAACCTGTGTTATGGTACAGCAGTGAGAAAAAAGGAGCCTGAATCTTTGAGACCTTTGTGGAGCAGCCCTGAGTTGTCTATCTCCAGACTTTTACATTTCTGTTTTAATTAAGGGATTTTGTTTTGGGTTCCCGTTTCTTTCTGCCCAACCTAATCCTAGCATATCCAAATGACCTGCCCGCCACATCCCCACCACCAAATGCTACTCCCCAGAGACAACCACTTGCTGCCTTTTAGCCATTTCTTCTCGTATGCACCTTCAGAAATCTGAAGAACACACCTCACTGCTCTTTCTTGTTTATTTGTATATTTGATTTTAGACATTATCTATTGACTTCCTACTACAAAATATTAGGATTTAGCTCTCTTTGCTCAATCCCCAACCCTTTGCTACACACAGACACAGCCCTTTTGCCCATCCTGCCAATATAGATTTCTAGTTGAATCCATATATAGTGTGTTTATCCATTATTACAGCTGTGTAATTATTGTTTACAGCCAAGCTAGGTCCATATTACAGGGAGTGCCCTATGATTACATTTTCCTTTTTAATATAAGTTTTTACTTTTCATGGAATTAATAATGCATCTTTTCGGGTTTGTTCCCTTTTCTTTTTTTTCCCCAGTACTTTATTGGGGAATAAATTACATGTAGTAAAACATAAGTTCCCAGCTTAGCGACTTTTACATACGATGTGCCTGATGTGCCTGTGACGCCAGGACATAACTGTCACCCTAGAAGTTTCCCTTTTGTCCCTGTCAGTTTATACCTGTCTGTCCTAGTCCCCCAGAGATAACCACTATTTTGAATTCTCACCCCATAGATCAGTTTTTCCTGGGTTTGAAGCCTATGTAAGTAGACTCATACTGCATGTATTCTTTTCTGTCTGTCTTCTTCCCCTTATCGTGTTTGGAAGATTCACCCACGTGGCTGTGCTTGTCACTCGTTCCTTTTGACTGCCAACTCGTATTCCTTGGGTGGAAGTATCACGCTTGGTTTATCCATCTCCTATTGGATGGACATTTGGGCTGATTCCAGTTTTGGGGTATTATGCATAAAGTTAGTCAACATTCTTGTACAAGTATTTTTGTGGCTCTACGTATTCATTTCTCTGGATATATTCCTAGGAGTGGGGTTTCTGGGCCGTAGGATGGGTATATGTTTAACTTTATAAGAAACTTCCAAAGAGTTTCCCATGGTGCCCCACCAGCAACATATGAGAGGACCAGTTGCTTCATTTCCTTGCCAGCACTTGGGACCGTCTGTCATTCTTCATTAGATCTGTTCTGCTGGGTGGGTAGTGATGATCATGGGGGTCTTAATTTGCATCTTCCTATTGACTAATGATGTTGCGGTCTTTTTCATGTGATTATTGGCTATTTGCAGAGCTTCTTCTGTGAAAGGCCTATTCAAGTCTTTTGCTCATTTCTGCTTTGCTTAGTTTCCTGTAGCTCATTTAACCATCACTAACTTACCCCCCAAGTCCTCTGGCTGAACCATGAAGTGACTGTCTGCCATCCTCGTGGCCCCCCCGTTCCCAGTGGGACTGGCTGCTCAACTGCCACCCTGGACTCTTCTTACCATCATCCTGGGAGCCCCTTCCCTCTCTCCTGGGCCAGGTCTCTGCTTCCTGGATATGATTATGTCTTTGTTCTAATTTTACTCCCTCATTTTAGCCATGCGCAGCCTTCAGGAGCTTCCTGTGAAAGGATATTTCAGAAGGAAAGTTTTTGAGACCTGGCATGTTTGAAAAATATCTGGATTGTACTCCACTTAATTGATGATCTGACTGGGGGTAGAGTTACTTTCCCTCAGGGTGCTGAAGCATTGCTCCTTTGTCTTCCGGCTTCCAAAGTTTCTGGTGAGAAATCTAAAGCTATACTGACTCTTGATTCTTTGTAACGTAATACTCCCCCCTCCCTCTTGGAAGTATCTGGGGCTTTACCCCTTTATCCTTAGGATTTTAAAAATTTCACAAGGATGTATCTTATTGGGGAGTTTTTCCATTCACTGTCTTGGGTCCTCTTTAGGCCTCTTCAGTCTGAAAACTCTTGTCCTTCAGTTCTGTACTATTTCTTAGATAATTTTCTCCCTACCATTTTCCCCATTTCCTTATTCTGGAACTCATTCTGATTGGATACGTCTCCTAGACTGATCCTCTTTCTCATCCATAGTTCATTTCTTTCTGAGGGGTTTTCTTAAATTGATCTCCTAATTGTTTTATTGATTTTTTTTTCATTTTTCTCTCTTACATTTTAATTTCCGAGAATTCTTTTTAGATTTTCCAAATGTTCGTCTTTGTATCTCCCTAAGAAATGGAATGACAATGAATGGCTGAGATGCATCCATGAAGGTAGGCAGGAGGGCTGCAGAGGCCAGTCAGGTCAAGTATGTGAGCGAAGCAGGTAGGGTGTAAGACAATAGGGAGTGGTGGGGACTGTGGTGAACTGGAATGTGGGCTCAGGATGGGTGGATGGTATTATTCTTGAAAAGAAGCTGGAAATTTGGATTTTTGTGGCTTATATGTGGATTTTTGTGGCAACTAATTTTAACTTAAAAAGAAAATCAATATGTGAGTCAAACAAAACCCACAGACCCTATGTGACCTGTGAGCCACCATTTTGTGAACTTCTCGTGTGGGCCTTCCAGTTTGCCAATCACTGTAATCTTCATTCTCTTACTTGTTTTGCACAATGACCCAGTAAAGCCTCTTGCCAAAGGGCTGGTGATGGGTAGAACCTGTCTCAAGAATTAAGTACTCTGTTGAGGTTTTAATTTTTTTGTTGTTGTTCTTGGTTTTTTTAATTAATTAATTTTTAATTGAGGTATGGTTGATTTACAATGTTTTGTGTGTTTCAGGTGTACAGTAAAGTGATATATATATATATACACACACACACAGACACACACACACACACATATATATTCTTTTTCAGATTCTTTTCCCTTATAGGTTTTTACAAAATATTGAGTGCTATACGGTGCTGTACCCTGTGCTATACAGTAGGTCCTTGTTGTTTGTCTATTTTATATATAATAGTGTGTGTCTGTTACTCCAAAATTCCTAATTTATCTCTCCCCACTAGCTTTCCCCCGTTGGTAACCATAAGTTTGTTTTCTGTCTGTTTGAGTCTGTTTCTGTTTTCTACATAAGTTCATCTGTATTATTTTTTTAGATTCCACATATAAGTGATATGTTTGCCTTTCTCTGTCTGACTTACTTCACTTAGTTTGAAATACGTTTAAAAAAGGCGTTGGCTATTTAGGTAGCGGTGGGAGGGTGCTGTGTAGACCTCCCTGTTGTGAAGAGTGGAGCTAGTTCAGCCCCTACCTGCCACTCCTTCCAGGCCCATCACCGTGTGCCGGCTGAGCACCCTCTTCCCGGGCTGCTCCCGGTGACGACTGAGCACACGGAGTGGGGGCCAGAGCTGGCATCCCTGCCCGACACAGAGCAGCACCCTTTGCCCTGGGCTCCCCACCATCCCGGCTGGGACTTTCTCAGAGCTGCCCTGCGGTCCTACTCAGCCTTCTTTCCTTCCCTCTCTCCCTTCCCAGGTGTCAGCCCTGCACTGTGGTCTGAGGTTCTACCTGCCTGCTTTTTCTTTCCATTTGATCCTTCGCAGTGTTTCTTCCAACAAATCTCTTGCACTTTGAATTCTGTCTCTGCTTTCCCTAACTGGCCCAGCTTCCAAGGCCCCAAGCCCTGGAAATACAGGTGTGGAGATGCTTCTGATGGTGCCTGTGGTTGTCTGTGTAGAAAGTCCAAGGTTGGTAAAGGAAGCTCAGGGCAGCTGCAGCTGGCAGGAGGGGCCTCAGAGGGCAGCTGGCCCCATTCTTTCTATATAGCTAGAGTCACCAGGCGCTCAGAGACCCCCCGCTGGGTGCTGGCAGCCATTGGAATGGCCCAGAGGGACAGCTTCTCTTCTCGGAGGTGCTGGAATAACCCGGGGTCTGGAAGGCCAGGAATTCTCTGCTGGTTTCCTGTTTTCTGTTAGAATGTAGGGCTACAGTCTGCGTGCTCTCTCACGGCAGGGGGGTGGGGGGGGGGGGCGGGGGAAGGCTTCCCACCCCAGCCCTGCCTCTGGACAGTGGGTGGGGCAGTGGGGTTTGGTCACCTGACCCCCTTCGGGCTCCTGCTCTGCCTCTGTCACCGTGCTCCCTAGCAGGCTGGCTTTCCTGCTCCACATCCTCCCCGGAGGACACACGACGGTTCTTCCAGGGATAGGAGCCTCTGGGTAAACGTTTGAGTGACTCAGGAAGGCTGACAGGGTTGACACGCTTGTGTGAGGGGTTCACAGTGCTTGGGCCATGCGGAGCTGAACTCTTCTTCCCAGTCTCCCCTCTTCTAGAAATGGGAGTTCCGTGCTAGGCGGGAGGTGGAACCCAGCGTGAACCCGGCACTTACTGGATGGCCCAGGGGAGGGAGACGCAGAGCCGTCCGACGGCGGCGGCTTCTCTTCTGGGCTGGCTTCTCTGTATTCTCATCTCTCTTCTCACTCTCCATTGACACTTTTGCAGTCAGGGTCATCTGATCTTAGCTGTTGGGTGGGGGAAGGGTTGGAGTTGTGTCACCTTCCGGGGAGGGAGCCTGGCTGTATGCGCCAGCACCCACCCCAGGCTTCGGAGGATGGAAGGGAGCAAGGGAGGACTCCCAGGGCATCGTAGGAACCTCCTCCCAGCCTTGCCCTGCTGGGCGAGCGGGAGCTTGAACGTGAAATGAGTTTTCACCTAACTCCTCTGTTCCAGAACTGTCCCCAACTTCAGAATCAAAAGTGTGGAGAAGCTTCTGGGCTGCCAGGTCACCGCCAGCATTTCTCCTGCAGAGGTGGCACCAGCCCCTGAGACCGAGGACGTGGAGGGCTCCAAGGGTGGCGGGCCTGGCAAGCCTGGAAGATGCTCTTCGTTTTCGAGGTGTTATTCTTGGTCTGGAAAACCTAGTGAGCTCGCTTGCGTTTCGCAGATTGGCCCCGCTTCCTCTGAGAAGGCATTTGGACCCGGTCCTGGGGCTCCATCTCATTCCTTTGTGTCTTTCATCGTTTCCCTTTTTAAAAATACATTTCTCTTCATTTCAGCTGAGTCATTTTCCTCCCCCTCCTTCTCTTCTTGACAGTCCCGGGAGCCGGAAGGAGCCCTGTCCCACATCCTTGGCTCCTCCAGGCCAGATCTTTTCCAAATGTCAAACTCTCAAGAACCTTGGCACCCAGTGGAGTGGGCTCTGGCCCCGAATCTCTTTCCTCCCTCATCTCTGTCAGTCTCTGCTTTCCTTTCTCATTAAGGAGTTTATGAACTGGCTTTTCTGTGGGTCCCTTGCCTTGAGGTTTGCAGAGAGAGAGCCTGGCAGGAAGGTCCTCTGCTCCCCAGCACGTTGGCCGCTGCCTGGCCCAGTTTGCCACTCAGGGCTGCTCTCCCACTCTAGAGAGGGTCACCACCTAGTCAGTCTCCCAACCCCCCACGCTTGGTTCAAATTCCCACCATGTGGGGCTGACCCCCCTTGTCCTGGCCACAGAAGACTTCGTACTTGCCTCAGGGACCTGCCAGGACAGTGGAAAGGATGGGGCAGCTAATCCCGTGTGTGCTCTTGACTTTAGATTCACGCCTTCCAAAATGGCCAGGAGAAATAATCCCCGCCGTTGACATCCCATGCATGGTCTTCAGAGCATCTCCTGTGTGTTGTCACTTTCGTCTAGCTTCAGTCATTTTCTCCTCACTACCCCTTGTGAGAGAAGCAGGGTAGCTGTTAGTTTCCCTATTTTGTAGCTGAGGAAACAGGCTTAGAAAGGTTAACTGGTTTGCCAAGATGTCAGGACAAATTTGAAAAAAATAAATCTCTTGATTTATTTTTTTAATCATTATTTAAAAAAAAAAAGAGATTTACCAGGTGCAAGACAAGTAAGTAGCTGGATCAATATTCTGTCTCCTGACTTCAAAATTATTAGACTTCCCAGTGACTTTTAATTCTGACACCCACTCACTGACTCTCTGGCATGTTGGTGCCCCTTGCAAGGACACAAGGATATATTTCCTTTAGGAGTTAAAGTGAACTGAAACTTATCTGATTTGACAATTTGGCGTCCTTTTGGACAAGAGCTTTCATTCATTCATTCATTCCCACTGTGTGATGGCAAGGCCGCTGGAGAGACATGAAACTGTGTGCGGAAGTGACAGTCTCTGCCCTTGTGACATTCATTTCCAAGGATGAACTTAAAAGCCTAGTTTAGATCTGCACAACGTGCTGTAAAATCCTCCAAGCTCTCTTGGGGAAGCCAGTCACCACGGAAGAAGGGAAACGAACCACGCTGAGATGGCCATGCTTTGCGAGGCCCCAGGGGGTGAGGAGTCTTGAGGAGAGGGAGAGGGAGAGAGAAGGGGACGGGAGTGGGGCCGGGAGCACTGAGGCGCCATCTTGAAGGGCCTCCATCCATCTGGGAAGGCAGCTGATGACATCTGGAGAAAGAATCAACTGCCCAGCAGAGCTCTTTCTACGTTTCTGACCCACAGAATTGTGAGCAGAATAAAATCATTGTTTCAGTCTACTAAGTTTTGGGGCTCGTTTGTTAACATAGCAATAAACAACTGGGACAAAATTCCAGGGCCTGGTCATCCTCCCTGCATGAAGTCCTCTTCGGTGCCCCTAGACCTCTGTTGAGTAGTTTTCATGACTCATGAGGGCAAGCAGGCAGGTGGTCCCCATCCTTATCAGGGTGTCACTTCTTTTTTAAAAATAATTAATTAATTAATTTATTGGTTGCATTGGGTCTTTGTTGCTGCACTTGGCCTTTCTCCAGTTGCAGTGAGCAGGGGCTACCCTTTGTTGCGGTGCACGGGCTTCTCATTGCAGTGGCTTCTCTTGTTGTGGAGCGTGGGCTTCAGTAGTTGTGGCTCGCAGGCTGTAGAGCGCAGGCTCAGTAGCTGTGGCGCACAGGCTTCGTGGCTCCTTGGCATGTGGGATCTTCACGGCCCAGGGCTCGAACCTGTGTCCCCTGCATTGGCAGGAGGATTCTTAACCACTGTGCCACCAGGGAAGTCCTGTCAGTTCTTTTTACATGGGCACTCCCCCTTAGCTTTAAGAACTGTAAATGATCCTGGAAACTCTCCAGTGGAACCTGGAATTAGCTGATTCTCCTCTGCACCTTGTGAACAATTGCCCTGCCTCTGAGAATTCCTGGAGGGGCTTCTCTTGTCTCTCCCAAGCCTTAGCTCGCCCAGGCAGATCCAGTGTTAAGTCGTGGGGTGGGCACACCCCCTTGAGTGCCAGGAGGCTTGGGTCTGTGGGACAGCAGGGTTCATCCTGGTGGGGCGCGACTCATGTATAATCTTAGGTTGGCTTTGTGGCTTTTTTCCCCCATTCTCTTTAGGGAGTGACCTTTGAGTGTGTGTTCTTTCTGGGAAGCGATAAAAACTGAACTGCTTATGCTAGCAGCCTCGCATGACTCCCAGCCCAAGGCTTGCATTGCTCTTTTCTCCTTTTCTCTGACCTCCCCCTGCCCAAATGATTTCACATGAAACCTGTTCTCTGGCCAAGGCTTGTTCCCTCCTCCATAGGGGGCTTTCATTTTTTGTTGACTTTAGAACAAATTCAGATGGCGGGACCCACAGCTCCAGCTCCCTTTGGAAACTTTACTTAAATACCAGCATATTTGGAAGACCTTCTACCATCTTCCTCCCACAGCCACATCATTCCTGAACTGGCGGACTGGAGCAGTCCTGAGGGTTGGGGGGAGGCAGCTGCGTTTCTGAACGCGCGTGTATTTAACCCACATTTTCACATCTGGGCTGATCAATGGTAAGACAGAGCAAGCTGAGCCCTGCCACCGCCTGGAGCTCACGAGCCTTGTGACAGGCTCTAGACGAAGTAAGACGCCTTTGAGCCTCATTTTACACATAAGGAAACTGAAATCCACGCGAAACCGCAAGCATCATGACGAGGGTGATGACGGTGGTGAAAATTTCAGGGAAGCCTGACATCTCAGACAATGGCTGGTGATCGGGTGGGGTTAGTGGAGAAAACTCAATCTGCCTGGTCACACAAGCCAGCCACTCCCCAGATGCTTTCCTCAGGGACACTTGAGAAGCACCTTAAATGTAATTACCCACAGGCACAGAAAAGCGATGAGACGCCATGATTTTCCTGCCCTCCCTCTAATCTGAACCAAAATCGGAGTCTTTGCAGAGAGGAAAGGTGAGAGTATCAATTTTCCTTTCTGTTCTAAAGCAGAACTCCTCAGAGGCCTGGTGCTATAAATATAAGAGTATAATTATTCTTTCTCTAAGCCCTGTGAAAAATAGGAATAATACTGATTGGTTTAAATTAAAAAGAAATCGAACGTGGAGAATCTAGGCCTGAAGTGGGGGAAAGCATGTGGGCTTAGAGCCACCGATCTGGGTTTGAGTTCAGACCCTGCCCCCCTCACTAGCCACATAGTTTGGGAGATGTTGCTTTACTTTTCTATACCTTGGTTTCTTCACCTGTAAAATGGGAATACTACCTGCTACTCGTGGGACGTAGCGGGGATGAGATTACGTATGCTAAATGCCTAGCCTAGTGCTGGGCACGTAGTAGGTACGCCGATGGTCGGGTAAACCATTGTCAGTCAGGGACTCCAGCTTTATTGTGTTGAGGAAGGAAGAGCTGGGGAGAAGGCTTCCCTGCCTGTCCAGGGCCACTGAGCTTTTATGCTGGTGGCGTCCACTGCAGGCTCAGTCTGAAAGAAGGGATAGCTAGCTCCGAGGCCTGTGGACTCCAGAGGGAGCTGTGAGGACCGCCCTGGTTGCCCTGGGGCTTTGGTGCTTCCAGGCAGGTCACAGGAAGCTCATCCTTCTCTTTGTCTAGGTGATTCAGGCAGGACTTTGAACAGAGTCCCTGTGATGGAAGCCCGGGGTGGTCTTCTTCTCTGATTTCCCCTCCCTGTAAAAGGCATATCCAGCACTAAAAAAAGAAAATTTATGGAAGTAGAGTTGATTTACAATGTTGTGTTAATTTCTACTGTACAGCAAAGTGACTCAGTTACACATATAATATATATAATATATATTCTTTTTCATTTTCTTTTCCATTATGGTTTATCACAGGATATTGTATATAGTTCCCTGTGCTCTACAGGAATTTTTTTTTCCTGGTCCCACTGTGCAGCTTGCAGGATCTTGCCCCGAACCTCGGCCACCAGAGTGAAAGCCCTGAATCCTAACCACTAGGCAGCCAGGGAAGTCCCAGGACCTTGTTGTTGATCCATTCCATAAATAATAGTTTGCATCTGCTAATCCCAAACTCCCAGTCCATCCCTCCCCCACCCCCCGCCCCCTCGGCAACCACAAGTCTGTTCTTTCTGTCTGTGAGTCTGTTTCTGTTTTGTAGGTATCCGAACATCCCGCATTTTAAATGGACTCAAAGCCCACTTGCTCACAGCCATGCCCCTTGGCCCAGCCAAAGCCCTCACAGATAATAACACTCCTCAGAGGGGAAGTCAGTTATTTGAAACCTTTATTAATGCTTGAAGAAAGGTAATGCAATGTGACAACGTACAGGTCCTGCTTCCTAAATCCATAACAGAAACAGATATTATGACTTAGCAAGCTCATGTGGTGCCGATGCTGAGATCAGACGAGGGGTGTTCTTCCTTAGGAAATGGGCCCTGGAAGCATTGTTTTTCCATGTTGTTCTAACGAAGACTCTTCCTTGGTTCGAGCTGAAATTTCTGTGTGTGTGTGTGTGTGTGTGTGTGTGTGTGTGTGTGTGTGTAAGTATGACTACAGCTCTGGGCTGGCGTTTTCTATTTATTTAGTTTTGAGTGTCAGCATTTCACTCTACTCAGGCCTCTCACTTCAGAATAACAGGGCTATTTATTGATACAAAGGAGAGGTGTTTGGATCATCTTGTTAAAATGCAAGGCTCAAAATAAACATCATATCTTTATTTGGAAATCCACATCCTTCCTCAAAGGAAGGCTCGAGAGTACATTTGTATAGAAGTACGAAGCCCCAGGTTGAGGGGCTATTTTTAAGGACGACTTTGCTTACATTTTCGCTTGTACAAATGCCTCCGTCCATGCTTACAGGAATCTGGATTTTCCTCAGTTTTGAGATAAAGAATCTCAGCAATAAATACTACCACAGGCTTCAAAACATTAGGAACCAGAATGCAAGGATTTCTACCTGACTTTTGAGAAGAAACAAACCAGTGGCGTGAAAAATATACAACAGAGATCAGTGAGGGGTTTCAAATCAACATACTAAGCAATTTCATGCCTGGGCGGAAAACAGAGGTAATAAATACAAAGGACAAATATTTACAATAGAAGCGACACATGGGACATCAGCAGCGAACACGTAAAACATTTACACTGAGGAAAATGGAAAAATGATGCCTTTCACCCACCCAGGCCAGGAGCCAGCGAACAAATGAACAGCTGACCGAGCAACGCGAGAGAATGTTATTGCTTCAGCCTTTGAGTGATGTAAGGAAAACAGTCCACGTGCTGCGTGGCTTAAGACAGCCAACGGTTTACGTCCGGTTGCCATGGCAGACCCTGACGCACCGGTCCTCCTTCCTCCGAGGGCAGAGCCGGATTAGCACACCATCTCCTCTGCTTTCTGCAGCTCCAGCTCTTTCTAGGTGCTTCTCCCAGCCTTTTGTCCCCCTCCCCCCACACCTGAACGGCTTCTTTCCAACAAGGATGCTGAACGATTGGGGAAACGACACTCGGGCATCATGTCCTGGCAGCCGTGGGATTGGATTTGGGTTATATAAACACGAACTGTGCTTTGGGTGAGGGCATTCCGTGGAACAAATCATTTTCAAGTGGATAAATTTAGCTTCTTTATCTCTGGCCTCAGGTTGCTTGGAGGGAAAGCTACGAGCTGATATTAATGGACGATGCATACTTTTTTGCCCAGTCACTACAACAGCAGTCAGGAAACTCAGGCCCGAGAGCTAAATTCAGTTAGGCGCCTGCTAAATAAAATTTTAATGGAGTGGCGCCAAGCCTATTTGTTATATGTTGTCTACGTATGTCTGCTTTCAGGGGACAAGGGCTGAGTGGAGCAGCTGCAACAGTAACCGTACAACCCGCCAAACTGAAAATAGTGTATTCACTTATCTGGACCTTTACAGAGAAGGCTTGCCGACCCCTGCTCTAGAAGGACCTGGCCCAGAACATCTATCCACTCCTTGCAATACTGGGCTCCTATTTGAGTACTGGCTGCAAGAAAGGATAAGCTTTAATTTGTAGCCCGTAGGAAAGAGAAGAAAAGGCCTGTCTCTGAAACCTTTTCCGTAACCACATCCACTGCTGACGCTTTCTGTTCTACTCTTCTCCCTGTGTTTTTAGTTCTGTCCTCTCCTCTCTGCCTTCCTTTGGTTCACTCTGACTCCTTTTCTTATTGCTACATTTTCAATCTGGATCTGGAAAAATCTCGTCCCTCAGTGATTTTCAGCAGTCTCCTCCATTTGTGTAAAAGGTCGGCATTCCCTGGTGAAGATTACTGAGGAGTCCTGTGTTCGCCTTTTCCATCCTCTGGCACGGAGAGGCCAGCTTTCCAAACTGGCCTCTCAGAACCCAGGGTATGGTGCTTTATCCGTCTTGGGCCAAGGTAAGGTACCAAAATACAAAGGGAAATCTGCCAAATGCACTCCTCCGTGTGCAGTTTCCTCCAGGTGTGGGCTTTGCCCTAAGTGGCAATGAGCCCACGTCAGGCAGTCAGATGCTGGGCTACATCGCTCTTGGATTCCTTTTAAAATAGCACGTAAAGAAAAATTCAGCCCCCAAAATTGGGTTGTTTTTTGTTTTCCTTTGAGCTGGTTTTAATGACCCAGTTGCTTTGTTTGAAAGCTATTTATTTAGACGACAGACTTGGAGATGTAACTGGGTAAATAAAAAAAGTGAAATCGAGATTTGAAGCAGTGGTTAAAATACAAACACACAGGGGCCACTCCCTCGGACAGGGTCCCCCAGACAGAACAATGGCTCAGAAATTACACTTCGAACCCTCACCCTCCCCGTCCCAAGTTGCTCCAAACCTCAAGGTCCCGTGCAAGAAACTGGAGTTCGGTTTGGCACCAGGCACCCGCATGGCCCCTGCCTCCTCTCCACCCTTCTCCTGGTTCCCAGGTAGCTTTCCACACCCACTCCTGCACCGGAATCCAGCTGCCCTCCACCAAGACAGCACCAGAAGCTGCGGGCAGGGCCCAGCACCAAGTGCGTGGTCCAGCCCCGGGGGTCACCCCCGCCCCTCCCGTCCCCTCCCGCAGCAGAGGGAACCGCAGGCCGCTGCCCGCGCGCGCGGGGGTTCCGCAGATGGAAAGAAGGCAAAGTTGCTTGGGAGGAGGACAGGTGGCGCCCTCCCTTCGGGATGTGCAGGCGCGGACCCACTGGTCACAGCCGAGCCCTCGCTGCTGCCCAGGAAGCCTCTGCCTCACCTGTTTCATGCTGCTAACATACACTTCCATCAAGTCCGCAATCCCCATCACATCCTGCGTGGGACATCCCCCCTCTTTAATGGCAAATGTTTTGGAATGTCCAGAGAGAAGAAAATGGACGGCGTGGAGGAAAGATTTCCCGGCCGGGCCTTTCGTTTCACCTCCGGATATCGGAATACTCAGACTGTTCATCCTCCCACTCGCTGCTTCCAGAAGTTCCCTGGGCCCCGTGGCTGGCCGCTCGGCCCCGGGCGTGGGCGTTTGTGTGGCTCTTGCTACCTCGCTCCCCCTTGGCACCTCGGCTGGTCTCCCGACTGCTGGGCTCCGAGAGGTGGTGACCCGCTTCCCCGTGGTGGCCCCTGGAGACCTTGGCCCTGTCGCCCTGGAGCTGGCGCTCGGGAGGTGCCGTGGGCGGCCTCTGGATGGCTGAGGTGCAGAAGCTCAAGATTGAACACAGGCTCCCCCAGTTCTGCTCACACTGAGCCTGGACGCTGTGAGTGATGGCCTCCTTCACCTCCTCCCCACAGGTCAGCAGCAGGTTCACCAGGTCCACGTAGGGTCTGGAGATTGAGGGAGAGACCGAGGATGGAGCGTGTCCCGAGTGGGCCGCAGAGGGCAGGACCGGTACCAGGGAAGAGAGACATGACCGATGCTCGGCTGGGGTCTGGTTTGGTGAAAGATCTTTTGGGAACTACTTGAAACCTTTACCGATATTCTTTGGAGTGCTGGTCTCAACCAACATGGGCTGGGTGGCCATTACACACCGGGCTCCATGCCAGGCCCTGGAGAGAACTGGAGGCCGGGGAGAAAGCCCACCACAAGAAAAAGGGCCAGGGAGGGAATTCCCTGCCGGTCCACTGCAGGGGACCGGGTTCGATCCCTGGTTGGGGGACTAAGATCCCACATTCCTCACAGAAAAAAAGGGCCAGTGACAATTCACAGGTGCATATGCTAGAAGCCTAGGAAGAATCCCTGGCGGGGGTGGGGGTGGGGCGGGGGGGGGTGGGGTGGTAGTAGCGGCTGAAGCAGGTGGTGGGGTGGGCAAAGAAGCCAGCTATGTGAATGAGAGGAGGGCAGGAGAGCTCCGGTCTGCTTGGGGTGTGCTCACTAGGAGGATTTTAGTGGGAGTGGAGGTGGGTCTTGGAGCCAGTGGAATACTTGGGCAAATGGTGAAGGGCCTTCAATACCAGAGCAGACTTTATGGCAGGGAAGCGAGGTGGGCTGGCTTTGCACTGGGTGTCCTTCTGCCAGGTGAGCCTTGTCTAAGTGAGGCTCCCAAGAAACCACTTTCCCCATGTCTGTATTCTCCCCTGGTTTGGGCTCACAAAGGGTGTTTTGGGAAGTCTCTGGATGTACTCTCTTCTGTATCTGGAGGAGTCTGGGATAGATGTAGAAGGGTGGGGGGATGTGAATTCCCATGGAGCTCTTCCCGTCCTTGGTAGTGGGGGCTGAAGCAGGGACGTGGCTGTCTGAGCATCTCTATTCTTCCCATCTGGGCTTCCCCACAACGGGAGGTGAGGGCTGGCTGAGAGGGGTCTACGTGCTTGGGACGAGAGCCAACTGTCCGTGAAATAAGCATGCTCGGTTCCCAAAGGGGAGGACCAGTTGCTCGGGCCATCCCAGCTGCCCCGGGTTGTTCTTTAGGAAAAGTGCTGGAGGAGGATCGACCACGTCATGCAAACCTTCCTCTTGGGGGTGGGAGGTGTGTGCAGAAGGCCGAGTGGCATGCCTGCTTCTTATATTTATGGGCCCATCTGGCAGAAGGCGGCCTCAGCGATGGGCTCTCCTGGCCCACTCACTGGGCCTTCCTTACAATCTCACTGGCCTTTTATGATCCCCAAGGGCGGGGGGGCGAGGGGGGTGTATGGAACGTTCCATGTGGCTAACCAGCTTTCTTAAGCAGTGCTCACTGGCAGAATCTCTGGATCTAGGCAGGAATTCACTCTGGAACATGAGATCATTTATAAGAAGAAGACTTTTTCTCTGTGAGCCTGGACCACCTGGGTGGCTGCATTCTAGTCCGTTTAATCTTTTCTCTGCAAGTTGGCAGCTGTCGCCAAGCAGGAGGAGCAGATTGTGTTTTAAGACTTGTGAAGTAGTTTACTGCCATTTTAATGAATTAGTCCTCAAGTTGTAATTGAGTGAACTGTCCTCATTTCACAGATATAAAAAAAGGAGATGAGGCGGGGGAGAAAGTGGCTTTTGGAAGCTTTTGGGCCCGGAAGGCCTGGGGCTGGGCTGAGAGGGGAGAGGAGGAATGTTCTGGCTGATAGAGATCAAGCTGCCTTTTAAGGCCTACTTGATGCCTTCGGAGTCGGAGAGTCTGGGCACGGCCGATGGGCAGGGGCTGAATGTCTCTAAGGCAGGCCCCTAACCAGGACAAGCACAGGGATGACCCAAGTCTGCCTGAGCTAAGAGAGGAGGACGTGGGGCAACACAAGGAAAATGTTCCTTGCATGTCTGTTTCCTTCCATCTTTTGCAAACTAGCAACTGACTGTCTCAGGGAGGTCAAGTTCGCTGAGTATATCTGCTAGAGCAGCACGGGGATTTTGGCACGTGATCCTACCTGCCACCCCCTGAGGCTAGATAAGCAGATCGCAGAGGCTGAGCACCTGTCTGTTTGGGATGCTCTTCTTCCACTTTCTTTCCCCAGAGTAAGGGGAGGGCTCTCTAGGGAACGCATGGACTGCCTCTTGGCCTCCTTCGCCAGGGCATCCTGCCCGCCAGATGAGCTCTCCGAATCCCAAGGCGGATCCCAGAAGGCTGGACTAGCCCACGCTCTCTTCTGCCCTTGGCACTGCCCGCCGAGGAGAAAGCTGTGAACCGTGGGGAGGGGGTGTGTTCATCTGAGCTGTGTTTGGAGCTGGCATGGTGCCTTCTCCGGCTGCTAGCTCAGCCCGTGTCTAATGACAAAGCCCAGCTCTCTCCACTGGGCGTCAGCAAGGCTAAAGGCTTTTTAAAAATACTTGGAGGGGGACGTGCCTGGAGGCTGCCAGCACCCGGTGTGACAGGGTGTGTGGTGGCCAAGTGGCTGATGTGGAGAAAGTGGGTCGGGAAGGGGTGAGGGGAGCAGAGAGTTCGAGGGAAGTCACTTTAACTGAACGTGAGTGTTTTGGGGTGGATGAGGGATGGGGGTGAGGTGGATTCTGGGGTGACTTTGATTTCCTTCTCTCTAGAGCGAAGAGCAGACTCAATTTTTATGTTCTTATCTGTAGCCAAGGCCACCCACTTAAATGGTCCTCTTGATATTTGGGGACTGATGGGATCCTTTGTGCCCAAATCAGTTCAGATAGTTAAAAAAAAACCCCCAAACCTCAATTCAGCTTGAAGCGCTAGCTGATGCAGTGTGTAGCTGTGGCTTCAGAAAGGAAGATAGTCGGGGTTTGTGGGTGCTAGAGGTGCTGGCTGAGCAGGAGCGGGGAGGACTTGCATGCAGCCACAGTGAGTATTTAAGAAAATGGCCCAGGTTTCCTTTTGGGGTGGATCACTTGCATTTCCAGGGCAGGCTAGGGTGGGGGCTACGTGTTGGCTCTACATGATGTAAGGGGCCCTTTGGAAGTAAGGGTCCCGTGGCCCCATGGGCCATGTTTCCATGGAGGAGGCATCAGAAAGCCACCTCTCCTTAAATTCAAGGGGGAGAGCATGGCAAAAAACCTCAGCGCCTTCGGTTTTCCTGAAGAAGACTTTTCTCCAAAAAGACAAAGTCATCTTGGCTCCGAGAATGTACTAGAGAATTAAAAACTCGTGCCCCATCATCCATTCTTGAGGCCAACAGACTATCTCTAAAGGATGACAGTGGGGTGAGGACAAATGAACTTTATGAGTTTCTCAGCAATGGGCTATCTGCCTCTTGCGGGGGCACCTTGAAGGAAGGAAATCTCACAATGCTCTGCTTGTGTCACTGGGCTATTTTTGAGTAAAGGGAAAAATCCTGCCACATTTGGGGACCAGTGAGACTTTAGCCAGTCCAGTGGGGAGAACACAGGCTAGGACAAGGAGGTTTGAGGTCTATTCCTGACAACTGGCTTCAGAATCACCAATTCCCAAGGTGAAAGGTAGGAACTGAAGCTCAGAGTAAGATCTTTAACCTCTCAGCTTCCCTTTCTTCCTGTGTTACATGGGGACAGTATTCTCTGGCTTGTGGCACTATTGGGAAAGGGAAATGAGAAAAGCCAGGTCAAGTCCCTGGCCCAGGGCCTGACCCACTCGGAAAATGATAGTTGTTATTGCTATTGTGGATGCTACTGTTGCTTTGTTTCTCTACAGGGATTTGGAAGCATAGAAAATATTTTATCAGGCATTAGTGTAACTCAAGGAAAAGGCAACATCAGTTCGCGCTTGGCAAGAGCTGCCTGCAGAGAGTCATGGTGAATTGTATAATTCTAACACAGCACCTGGGGTGTTGTAAGACACCTAGAGCCTCATAACCAAGTGGAAAGTGACAGGTGATGGTTGCTTTCCTCTGTGATCTAAGTGGTGTGGGGGGTGGGTGGGTAGGGGCCTGTTTAGTGACATAGCTGGGGGAGGCCATGGCACGAACTAAGGAGCAAGAGTTCGTAAAATTGTACTGATTTGGCCCAATGAGTCACTGTGTAAAGACTAATGGTGCTATAACGTGTACTGGGCTGCTTAATTGATAGCTTGCCATCTGCCCTAAGTCCCCATGGAAGTGGCCATTGCAACCTTCAGGGGCTATTCTGTACCCACATGCTTTACTACTCTGCAAAATTTAGGATCCCACAGGGATTTTTTTCTTTTTAAGGAATGAGATGTCCTGGGTTTATGACTGAATCGCAAGTCTTCCAATAAGTATGTTTCTGTTTCCTCACTTTGGCAAAAAGGTGTTTAGCTGATTGAAGTTTTTACCATTTGTTTTGCATTTTCTCTGGGAGGGCATTAATGTTACAGAAGGTGAATTGGACCTTCTAAGGGAAAGGAGAGCTTATGAAGGAAGGAAAGAAAGCTACTGGCATTTAAGAGGGTAGGTCCTGGAGCTGGACTGCCTGGCTCCTCATCCTGGCTTTGCCTTTCATTGTCTGTGTGACCTTTACTGCAGTGAATCTCAGTTTTCTCATCTGTAAAATGGAGATGAGAATGGTCCCTGTCATGAGGATCAAGTGAAAAATTCACATGAAGCCCTTAACACGATGCCTGGCACTTAGTACATGCTCGATGTATGTTATTAGCTCTCAGCTGTCTGCCAGGGTACCTACACAGCCACTTGGAACGCTCAGAACTGCTGGGATCTTGACTGAGGGGAAGAGGAAAGGTGTTTCTGAATTCTACACATTTCATGCTCGGCGAAAAGATTTCCCGTTGCTACTGCTTAGGATTTTGAAACCCATGGCAGAAATTTCTTTTGCTTTTCCTGAAGGCCAGCCGGAAAGGGACTCCCAGGGGAGTCAGTGCAGCTTTCTGAGGTAAACCGCAACCTTCCCCATTTGACAGGCGAGTTCAGTCTCTGCAGGCCAGCTGGGGAAGACTCTCCTCCGATCCCAGCAGGTCTTCCCTTCCTCTATCCAAGCAGCACCATCACCCCCACGGCCCCCCGCCCCGCCCCCATGGGGCAGCACTCACTCGTGCAGCAGTAAGTCCTTGAAGTGAATCATCTCCACCATCACCCGGGTGTTCTCCTGCGCGGCAGAGCACAGATCGTGCTTGAGGTAGCATTCCCGCTGTAGCTGGAACACCATCTCCTTGATGGCCGGGCACTTGCGGCTGATGCAGCCGAATCTGTGCCGCAGAGCGTGGGCTTTACACTTCAAGGCATCTTTGATGAATGACTTGCCCTGAGAGCAGAGGGGACAGGGGAGGGAGAGAGAGGTGGAAGAGACAAGTCCTTGTTACACGCGTTGACATTTTAACCCTTGTTGGGCTTACATGGGATTTTTCTGACAACTGAACCCAAGGCCCCACCGCAGACCAGACATCCTTGTAGGTGACAGGGTGAGGCTACATCAGGAGGTCCGTCCAGAGTGACGGGATACCTCCGCATTCAGCCCCAAAGGATGTTACTTGGGAAACTAACACATCTGCCTCCTTCCTCCCAAGCTGCCCTACTAGCCTCCCTGGTCCTGGGGCTCCCATGGGCCTCTGTCCTCAAGGCAGCCTGGGGTTGGCCGTGTGGTGGCAGCGTTTCTGGAACACAAAGGGGAACCTGGCCAGGCATAAATCCAGAACTCCTTGGTGGTGCCTGGCAAGAGTTTTTCCCTAGTAGAAGGTGTCCTGCTTGTCCAAATCTCACATCTTTCATTGTTCCTTCTAGTGATGTCAAGATCGGGTGCTAGCTGTGCCTCCCTTTTCTGCCTCAGTGCCTCCCGCCGCCCCCAGCCCATACTCTCTCTCTCTCTTGCCTCCTCCTAGCCTTTAAGGAGAAGCATTCTTTTCCTTTTTGAAAGCAATTCGACTCCTTTAAACTGTTAGGATTATTGCCTCTAAAAGGCCCGCCTGGCACACTGCCTGGCAGCATCTGGAGCCTGAACTGCCCAACTGACAGCCCCTCCCCCACACTCCCGGCCTCTGAGTGGTGAAGGCAGCCAGGCATACATCTGGCCTACAGTTCTCTTTCCTGGCAACCTCATTAGATTGTTCTTACCCTAGAAAGGAGACAGCTGTTGGGGGTGTGGAGGCGAGCCTGGGCCGTTAGCTCCCTTATCAACCTCTCCGGGCAGCGAGGCACTGTGGGATACCTACCCAGGGGTCCCTGCACCCCCTTTACTATAGAAACAAGCTGTCATTGGAGAGGTCGCCCCTGTTTTTAGATAGGCCCGGAAGAAATGAAGTTGAGAAAGTAAACGGGTTTAGGTTAGAAGTGGGAAGGCAGCCAGCACATTTATTTCAGTTCTCTCCTTGAGAAGCAGTTGAAATGTCTAAGAGAGTGTCTCATCACTGAAAAATCACCTCCCCGTGGTCCCCTCTCCTCTGACTCTCCGGTGGGAGCCAAATAGGATAGAGGGTAGGGTGTGCCAGTCTATTCAGTAGTTATGGGCTGACAACCGACTTGAAAGGGATGCTTCTAACTTGAGCACATACTCCTGCTGGTTGAGAAAAGAAAGGAAGATTAATTTCTGCGAGGGCTGCGGCAAGCTGCTCTCGGTATTCTTCCCTGACATCCTGTGGGATTGCCCTGAAACACACATCTTTCCTCCGGATTTCCTATTACGTTTCCTAATTCCAGTTAATCCAGAAGGGATGCTTTATTAGGGAGTCTCAAGGAGTTCAAAGGTTCTACTCCTCTTTCCTTCCCCGGTTTCTGTTTCCCCTGCTGCCACCCCACATCCTCTGTAGGGGAGGCTGCCAGCCCTGTCGCATCCCCTTCTGGTTCCCAGGGGTTGCTTTGTCAGGCTCTCTACAGGATGTCGGTACATGGTGACTGGTGACTTCACAAATCACACCTAAACTGTTGGCCTCATCCAAACACTGTCATGGCTCGCCAATGAAATGGGAGAGGAAGTTTGTGACAACAACGTACTTCATAGTGTATATATGGGCTGGGGAGGACGTGAAGGAGGTGAGCCTGATGCTTCACTCCATCTGTAATGTGTTTGGATCTTGGGCACTGGAGCCATAAGGTTGCTTGCTGGGTTCTTTTCCTGCCCACACAGCAACTGGGCTTTACCCTGGGGACCCTGGGACAACTGAAGTGGGTCAGACCCTGACTATATTTATCATATAGAGCAGGACTCATTCAGGGTTCTGACTTTTCAGGTTGGGAGAGGAGGATCTGTTACTTAGGAGGGAGAAAATCTGCTCTTCTGGAGGCCCTGATTTATCCGTGCTGCCTGCCCACATGCCCTGTAGGAGATGATGAATTTCTACAAATTTTGTGTGTCTTTTATTCTTGCCTATTAGGTGAACAGAGCTTGTGGCATGTTTAATTGGGGTCCCTGCCCTTCCCCGCCTCAACCTACTCTTCCTAATGTGATGGGCCTTGCAGACTGGGTTGGAAGTGACTTTTGTCTTCTCTGCTAAGAATCCTCAGATAATTGTTCAACCTGGTTTCCACTCTGTGTGTGTAGACATAGCTGAAGAGTGGAGAAGGATTTAGCCTACACGATAGGTCCAGAAAGCTGAACCCCAGGAGTGGAGTGGGGAGTCACTGGCATCCTGCTGCATGCCTAGAAGGTCTTGCAAGTGCTAAAACCCACCATGATGATCAGCTAAGAGAATCTGTTAACACGTCTTTCCAATGAACATTTCGATTATGCTACGCTAACCTCAAATATTCTTGGTACTCAATAGGGTTTTTACCTGGGCATCAAATTTTCCAGCGTTGTGCAGAAAAGTCATGCAAATCCCATGTAAGCCCCGAATCTCACAAGAGTTGTTCTCAAAACATTCAAACACGCCACACCCCACATCGCCAGCGTTGACCAAACAGTGCTGGATTTCCGCTAAAATGAGAATTACATACAATCAGATACAGAGTTCTCAGCCATGCTGGGGAATGCAGAGAGGGTTGAAATAAAAGTGATGACTAAAAGAAACTTTAAGGAACAAAGTGAGAAATGACTATTTCAGGATCTAAAAAATCAGGGAAAGAAAATGTCATCACTTAATCTACTTATGAAAATGTATTTGTAAATATTTCTAAAAAATTAACCAAACCTACATCACAAAAGTCACAATCATAAGTTAGGTTTGAGCACTCCATTTTTCATCCTTCTCATCTTATTAAAGTATTTGTGGGAATACTTAGTTTGAAAGCATAAGCTATTTCAGTTTTCTAAGCCCACAGACAAAAAAAAATGTCAACCGATTAGCTTGCTCTTTCCCTTCTGTACTTCATCAATGAAATACCCTTCTCTACTTGGATGGAGCTGCTGCTATTAAATCACGGCCATTTCCTTCCTGACCCCCAAATGAGAGCGTCCAAAAAGCAGTTTCAATTCAGCTTTATGATTCAACACCTAAAAATCAAAACAAAATTCCTATTAAGGCAGCGCCTCCAAACCACCCGCATTAAAAATACCAGGCTGGGGAAGCTGCGGTTTGCAAACAGGCTCAGGAATCAGATCGGGGCTAGCCTGCAGAAACGCAACCTTCGCGGTTAGAGGCTCCTTTTAAATAGAGATCCGGGGCGAGATGTAGCTTAATCTCCTAGAATTCCCCCGACCCGGGAGTTTGCTGCCCTCCTTCGCAGAATGTGGCCCTAATTAGTCTCTCGGAAAGGAAAGGATGAGAGGGAGTTAACTGTCAGCCTGCCGCGTGCAAAGCCTCTTCCTTCCCTCCCCCTACCCAATTCCCTGACTTAAACCAACCACAAAATTACATCAGAAAAGTATATTTTGGAAGAAGGGCGGGGCTGGAGGAGATAATCCGCGTTTAGATTAAATCTGCGGAGAGAATGAGGGGCGTGTATTTGTTGAGGGTATCCAACCAGCGAAAATCACGTTCGATTCTCAGGGAAAGCTCTGGGAGGGTAGAGTGTGGGTAAGGGTTCTAGGATGAGCGGGGCTCGAGCCAGGGATGCTGACACCCGCCTGTGGAGGTGGGAGACTCCCGGATGGCCCCACGCGCGGCCCCGGCGCGCCGGCGAGGAGCGCGCAGGGCAGCGATTCACTGGCTGCCGGCGTCCCTAAAGGGCACTCGTGCATTCCTGCTCGTGCGGAGAGCGCACGCACGCCGCCGCCGCCGGTTCGCAGGCCCCCTAAATAAAGGGAGGGCCATGGAGCGCGAAGGAGCTGTAGGCTGATTTTCTTCCTCTCCCGGGGTCTGGAAAAGGGCCAGCCCTGTGCCCTGCACGCCTGGCTGTGCTCGGCAGCCTGCGGGTGAGCGGAGAGCCGGTCGAGCGGCGGCGGCGCACAGTTCGGGCCGTGTCACCATTTCTTCCCTTGCTGATCTGCCCCGGAGCGGAGGACGGCGGCAGCGCCGCAGAGGTACGCTTTGCGCCACCCACCCCTACCTAGTCTGAAAGGAATGTCCCCCCCCCGCCAAGGGGAAAGTTCGCGATGCAGTTTGTCTCGCCTCCAAAGTTCTTGGATATCGGGCATCTTTTGAGGAGGGGGAGAAGAGGTCCTGCCTCGGCCCTCCAGCTGGGAAGAGAAGTTCTCCGGGTTCAGGGCGCAGCCGGGCTCCGGGGACCTTCTGTGCCTCCCGCAAGCCGGTCACGATGGAGCAGGGCGCTTTGAACCCGACCGGAGACTCCGGAGCCTGCACTGGCAGCGTCAGGCGCTGCTTCATTTACCCTCGACCCTGGGAGGACAGCAACAAGTCCTGCCCCAGCCATTTCATCACCCTGCCAGCACGTGCGGATTCCGGGCGCGCGGAGCCCGGCGCGGACCTCGCTTCGCTTCGCGCTCTCCTTCGCACGTCCCGCGCCACCCCAAGAGTTTGCGCCACCCAGGGTGGGCGCCCAGTTCCGGGCGAAGCGCCCGGGGCGCGCTGTGTGGGTGCCGGCTGTCTTCTCTCAGCAGCTCCAGGTCGCGAGGACGCACGCACTTACCTGTGTTTTGCAAGGACAGACGGCCTTTCTGCTGGGAGCCCCTGTCTTGGGGACCTTCGGGAGGATTGGTGGCGTCGGTCCCTCGCGCCGGGTCGAAGGTAGCCAGCACCAAAGCCAGGGTCAGGAACTGGCCCAGCCGCTCCGCACACATGGTTCTTGCGGTCAACCTCCCGCCCGGAGACCTGGATTCTTTGTGCTCCCCTCCTCCTCTTCCTCCTCCTTCGTTGCTTCCCCTCCTCCTCCCACTCTTCCTCCTCGCTCGCCTTTTCCCTCCTCGCGGCCGCCGCTCGGATAGAGGTTACCCAGCGCCCTCCCGTAGCTCTCCGGAGAGCATGTGACCAGGCTGTTAGCAGCGCCGCGAGTGCCCGGCAATGGCAGGGATGGTGCCTCAAATATCCCTGGAAGCTCTGGTGTCACTTGAATGAAGGAGTCGAGCAGGTGTTGTCCCGGCGGCTGGACCAATCCGAGACCCCCGCCCGTTTGACAACACGGCCGGGAGGCGGGGCCTGCGCCCAACTACTACGGGAGGAAGCGGAGCGCCGCTGGGAGCGCCTGACAAAGTTGCCGACCTGGCGGCGGCCACGCGTTTGCGTGCGTTGTGTGAGTGTGTGAGAGCGCGGTCAGAGATGCATGCGTGTGTGCGGGTGCTCCAGGGCGATGGCTGAAAGGACTTGAAATACTAAAAGCGAATTCCAGCGCCGGTTGCAGCTAAGGAAGGGCAAGAGGGGACGGTCTGCGCTGGGACAGCGTCCCTCCCCCCCCAAGCTCCGGGCTCCCATCACACCCACATCGGGCTGGGAAAGTTTCCTCTTCCTGCTTTTTGGAATTCACTAGAGATTCCCAGCCCCGATGCCTTGACAGATTGGAGAAGTTTCCTGGACACAGTGATGCTGGGGGCAAGCCGGGCACGTATGGGAATTCCTGGCGTTGTAACGCTTTGCATTAAAAAAAAAAATTCCTCAAACTATTTAAGATAGGAGCAGAAGCACTAGATATAGGACTTCGCCTGAGCGACTGCCCCATCTTTCTCTTTCCGCCCCGCTTTGGTGGGCCTTGCAACACCTTAGGTGCCAGATTCTCGCCCCTCCCTCAATCCAGATGGATTCCGGGTTGGGCTGCAGGGATCCAGGTGACAGACTGGACTTGCATCATTTCCAGGCGGGTGGCTGGGGGGCCCAGGCAGCCCTGAGTCAGCCCGCCGCTGAGCATCGCGTGCCCCAGAGGCTGGAGCTTGAAAGGCAACTTTACGCGTCTCCAAATATACTCTTCCATTTTCCCAAAGCGCTACTCGCCACCCCGTTTTGGGTTCTCTTTACCCTTCATTCATCGGAGGGAAAAGGTCAAAAAATTCTCCCCTAAGTCTAAACACAGAACGCGAGGAAATTCTCTCCATCTCTTTTCCTTGTTTGAGCTCCCTCCCCAAGCGCGGCCGGGGCTGGACTGCCCTCGACTGCTTTCTCCCCAGGCCTGCGGAAGCAGGGAGAAAGTTGGGCGCAGCTTGGAGCGCCTCTTCCCCCGCTGTGTGTGTACGTGTGCACGCTCACGTCTCCCCGGCGCCGGGGCTGCGGACAGGAACTGCTCCGGGCACAGTCAGTCCGACGGCGCAGCTCTGGGGGCTCGCAGGGCTGGGGGAGGGCGGGGACGCGAGCGCTGTGCCGCTCACCCCGGGTTGACGCGCCCTCGCCCCTCCCCCGCCGTCTCCACCCTCCTCCCGGAGAACAGGTGAGCCCGCGTACCAGCTCCCACCCCCCACCCTCCACCCCCCCCACCCCCGTCCCGCTCCGCTCCCTGCCTGCTCCCTCTGCGGTAATGCGCCGGGGAGGTTTCATCACCCACTGCCCGCGGCGATGCGGCCCTGGGTCTCCGCGGCTCTGGGTCTCCGCGGCGGGGCGCACTGCGAGCCTCTTTGGGCCGCCACGTGACACGGTTGGGGGAGAGGGTGCGGAGACGCTGGGGCCAGGTCGTGCTCCGGCCGCCGTTGGGCTTCCACAGCTCCCTTCCCAGGGTCCCGGATGCGCGGGGGCGTTAGGAAGGGGAGTGAGGGCTGGGTGGGCGCCGCTGGCTGCGGCTGTCCGCGGATCCAGTGTCCTTGAGGCGGGAGGAATGAGAAGAGGGGGTGGGGAGGGCGCCAGCGAGCGGGCTGTCCCCGGGGTCGCAGCGCCTGGGAGCTGCTGTCCACCGTCGCCACCCGATTTCAGGGCCCAAGGAAGTGGTCACTTTGAAGGTCCGAGTCTGCAGCGGTGGCAAGAAACTGACCGCTCGCTCGTGCCCATGCTTCCAATAACAATGATTTCTTGCAGCCTTAGAACTTTGGGGGAAGGAGGTGGGGTGCAAGCACGTTAAAACAGGTGGTTCGCATTTCCCACCCGGTTTTTGTTTGCATAGTTTACTTCCTTTATTAGTTTATGAAATGTCATCTCCTGTAAGATCCTGAAAAGACAAAACATAACAACAGCAACAAAAAACAGCCGCAGTCTGGCCTCCCACGAACTCCATAAACCTCTGAATTTCCTGGGTAGGTTTCCTTTCCTTGGAGAGCCTCTCTTGTAGGTGAGAACGTGAGCAGTACTGGCATTAAAAAGGGCATCTAGTCTCTGGGTTCTTTGAGCAACAGAAATAGGAGAGGTCCAGGGGATGGGAGCAAGCCCACCTTTGTTGGATGCAGACACTCTGAGTCTTCTCAATAGAAGGCTTGGTGGCCACCTGGAGCAGGGGCCAGGCAGATGGGGCACTCTGGGCTTCTGCCTCCCAGAGGTAGGGCACGGCCTTTTGCCACCATGAGGCCCTGGAGCTGTCCTCAGAGGACCTGCGTAATGGAAAAATTCATCTTGTGGCTTTTTGCTCCAGTCTCACAGGGGACATTTGTGTTTCCCACCTGAGCCACCTGCCCCTTTAGAACTAAAAGAAAAGTAGTAGCTAGATTTCAGGGGTTGCAAGTAGAGGTACCAGTTCTTAAAAGTTTTATCTTCAGGCCATTAGGCCAGGGCCAAGCATCCAGAGAAGAATGCCCGTACCAGTCTGTCCCATCAGGGCTGAGAAAATTCTGCAGAATCAGGAGGCACTGTGCTGGGTTTACCAGTCTAGGCCACAGGCCTGGGGTGGGAGTGGGGAGCAGAGCTCAGGCTGGTGACGGTGTTGTGATCTCCCCTTGTTCATTTTTCTAGCTCTGTAACTCAGGCCTGGTTTGGCGGACTGTGGCTGGTGACAGTAGGGAGTGGGGGAGGGGCAGTAATAATAGGAATTGTTATTATCGTAAAGGAAACATGGGTTGAGAATAGACACTGGGCCGTGCGTTGTGCTTGCAGCTTTGGTGTCTCTCTAGATGAGAGCTGACACTTGGGAGAAGCAAGGATGGTCCAGCTGGTAGCCCCGAGGCTCAGCAGGAGTCTTGGCTGGATGGGCCCTCCTTCTCAGTTTAAGACCCATCCTTTCCCTGGCAGTGGAAAGGATGAGGCAGGCTCACCTCATGTCATCCCAGGGCTTTTGTGGTTGATGTGTGGAACCCAGATTTTCCTCTCTAACTCCACCAGTTAAATCCAAACGTAAGTAGGTAGATTCAGATTAGACTTTGAAAGGGAGAGGATACTGACAGGTAGAAAAGGAACAGAGGGTATATCACAGGAGGGAGGACCAGCAGGGGTAAATGAATGGAGGGGATGTGGTGGGTTTTGTATCGGGAACAGGAGTTGCTCAGTTTGATATTCAAATGGAAGATAAAGCTGACAAGGGCGTCTGGGGCCTTGCTGCTGGGCTTTTGTGACAAATCTGTGCTCACCAGAGAAGGTCTTGTTTTCTCATCCTGATGGCATTTCAGGATGAAACTCCAGGATGCTCTTAGACTAGATTCCCTTTTGGAGTTAGGAAAAGATCAGGGGCCCAGTGCCCACACTGAAGGAGAGATGGAATGAGAGGAATGGGAAGTAATTAGTTGGAATCTCGATGTGGATTGCTATACCTAGAAAGGTGTTCTTGTTCAGGTGTGAGCAGGTGGGGCCTTGGAGGGTGGGAAATTCTTGGATGATGAGGCAATGTCCCGTAGGTTGATACTCGGTGTCTGGTCCAGGCTTTCTCAGTTCCAAAGCCAGAGTGGAAAACGTGGCTTCCACCTGGAGAGCTCCTCCTCCTGCAAGCCACGCCCCCTTGGGGCCGGCTGTCTGGGCGGATGGCACCACCTTATGGTCAGAGAGGGAACTGTCTGACCAAATAGTGGACTCTCTTCCTGACTCAAGGGCCTCGGGGCACTAATACTGGGTTTTCCATCTTCTCCTCAATTTCCTTAGCAAATCAGTTAATACTGATTTAGGCAATTTCCCCCATCAAGAAAATTTCTTTCAAACTTTTTACCTTTGCCGTGAACCCCAAGTCTACCCTTATCATAGCTCCTTTGTGTCATGCCCCTATGAAGGAAAATGAAAAAAAAAGGTATCCAAGTGAAACTGCACAGACAAAATAGCTATAAAATGCTGCTGTCATCCTCCAAAATTCTCATAAGTAGAGATCTCTCCCTAAAAAAGTCTCTATCTTTCCCTTTATCTTCTTTCATTAAACCAGTTGTTTCATTAAATAGAATTCAGGAGAAAGGAGACTATATCTTCCACATTTGAGTTTGTTTATGGGTACTACAACAAAATTGCTGTCGACTAATTTTCACCGTAAAAGTCCAGGCCGTCAACAACATTACGAGTTCAGAAGGCTTTTGTGGGGCTGGTCTGGAAACCTCACCATCATTTGTAATATTGTTTATTGAAGGAAAAAATATTCTGAGTTCCCAAAACAACCAACTCCTGAAGGTTTGGAATACACCACTTTTGTGAATTGGACATTTCCTCTCTGTCGTAGATTAATAGTCAAACCATAGTCATGGATCGACTAGGGACACAAAAGATGAAAAAGAATTTTAAAAAACCCCAAGAGAATAGGAACACTGTCTCCTCACAATAAATCCATTTACTGGAAAGAATAAAAAGCAGTAAACTTCAGTGTCTGATTGTGGTCTGAGTTTTGTTAGTGCCTTGCTCTGAAGCCTGCATAGTATTCTAGATGCCTTCTCTGTTTTGTTCGGGTCATGATTTTTGCTTCCTCATTGTGTGTGGAGACAGACTCCAGGAGGAAATGTCCCAGGCCAGGAGCTGCTTGGTCTCCATGGGGAGTGCTGGCGGAGCCCAGAGGTGAGCTTCGGTGGTCTTGCAATACCATGGAGCTTTCTCTCTGACTGGGTTTGGTCTGAGAACTATGGGTGGGGAAGGGTCTTTTGCTGGGGCAGTTTTCCAGTGAGTCAGGTTTTGAAAATCTTCACGAAACGACCAAATCTATTAATATGATTTAACCATCAGTATACCATCAGGGTCCATGGGACCCAATTTTAGCTTTTTTTTTTTTTCCTGAGCACTTCTAAAGGTTGATATATCATGACTTTGGTTCTTTTTAAAGGAAAAATTTCAAAAATCAAAGAGAACATTTACTTTTGAACAAAAACAGAATAAAACTCATTCTATCTTGAATGTACCACATGGGGACCATTGGAACCATTTATATATCTAAGCCTTCATGGGATCCTAGTGATCTGATTTTTCCTCTATCTCGAAATGTTTTCCATTTTCTCATCCTAGGAATTATTTCATCCTTACCTATCGATTATTGCCGATTATGCTAAAAAGACTAAAATGATAAGAAAATGGAAGAATGGTGGAACCACCATCCAGAAGGACGATGCAGTAGTGAAATAAATCATCATGACTGCATCACCATCAGTTCTTATTACATTGCTTAGAGTATTACATCATCTTTCAAGAAGGTATAAAAGAGGATGGAGGACACCATCTTCGTAGTTTTTTTTATTATCGCTTTCATTGCATGCCAGTGAGAATACAGAATTTTTCATTGCCTGCACAAAATGGTAAAGAGAAGAAAATTGACAAAGGAAAATGTTTTACAGTAGTTAGACAAATCAGAAGAGACAGCAGCAATGTTGACTTTAATGATAACAGTAAAATTCACTCCGCAAGCAAAGTCTCAGACTGAGTTTTATTATCCCATAATCTGGATGAATTTTCTCACACTCCAGAATCGACAGATAAACAGTATATTTTTGAGGACAAAAAGAAAATATGATATTCTCATCCAGTAAGTCATTCAACAAGAATGATTTCATCACCCAATATTTTGCAACAAGAACCTGGGCCATCCTGTTTTGCTCAGAGAAGGGAAGGCCAATACTCTTTTACCTTTTGTGGTGTTTATTTAGCAAAATTTCCTCGATACAGTTTGAAGGCGACAAATGATGAAATCAGGTGTGTTTGCAAAGGTGATCTGAAGAATATCCTTACTAGTGTTTATAAATGTAGAAATGCTGTGCAACTGTGAAGAGATTTGCTTCTCTTTAGCAAAATTACGACCCATTGAACGTTTCACAAGTACTAGTTTTATGATGCAAGTGCAAGAAGAACCAGAAATAACGATAAATTAGAACTTAGTAGGGATTTCCTTGAAATCTGGAATTAGTATTTGTGAGATGGATCTGATCCAGGTTCATGTTTGACGGCTGATGAATAGTTAGTTGCACATAGAGAATTGCTCATTTTGAGTTTATATACCTTCAAAGTCAGGAAATAGGGAATGAAAATTTGCTATGTTTATTTTATTTATTTTAAAAATATATTGTTTATTTATTTAGGCTACGCCTGGTCTTAGTTGCAGCACCTGGGATCTTCGTTGCTGTGTGCAGTACCTTTAGTTGTGGCCTGTGGGCTCTTAGTTGCGGCATATGGGCTCTTAGTTGCGGCTTGTGAGATCTAGTTCCCTAACCAGGGATTGAACCTGGGCCACGTGCATTAGGAGCGTGGAGTATTAACCGCTGGACCACCAGGGTAGTCCCTGCTGTGTTTAAATTACCAATTTTGTAATAAAAAGTTAAAAGCTGTCCCTTTATTATTATTTCTGTAAATTACTCAGAAAAATAAAAAGGCTTCATTGGACCAAATGATGATGAGAACTTTTTCCTGCTGTACTGCAGGCTGAGGTTGCAGACGAGAATATCAAAACAAAAATCAAGTAAACCCCATCAGGCAAGCAGGAGCTAGTATAGAAGTCTCCGTCCATTCCCAGCCCTTCCCACACCCCATCTTCCTTAACACTCGCTGTTAAGGATGGATGACTGTTTTACAGAGGGGTGCTTTGAATGAGAAACACTGTCCTATAGTCTCTCTGTTTATTCTCCCCTTTCGTGGAACTCAGTGCTTCTCAAAATTCAGTGGGGATAAGGATTACTGCACAGGACGTAAACATGGATGCTGTATTTTAGTGTGTGGTAAGCAGGATTTTTAAGATTAATTTTGACCATTCAAGATTTTTACTTTGTTTGAAGACTTTAAAACCTACTTGTCTTAGTCCCTTGAGGCTGCTGTCACAGAATACCATTGCCTGGGGGGCTTAAATAACAAATATATATATATATTTTTTTGGCTACACTGCAAAGCTTGCAGGGCCTTAGTTCCCCAACCAGGGATTGAATTCACACCCTTGGCAGTGAAGGCTCAGAGTTCTAACCGCTGGACCACAAGGGAATTCCCACAAATATTTATTTCTCATAGTTCTGGAGGCTGGAAGCCTGAGATCAGGGTGCTAGCGTGGTTGGGTTCTTAGTGGAGGCCTGCTTCGTTGAATTAGGCATAAAGGGGGCGGGGGAGAGAGGTACAGAGAGAGACAGAGAGAGAGGGAAGCGCATCTCATATCTCCTACTCTTTTTATAAGGGCATTAATCCCATCATGGGGGTCCTGCCCTCATAACCTATCTAACCCTACTTACCTCCCAAAGACTCCACCTTCAAATAGCATCACATTGGGGGTTAGGCTTTCAACATATGAATTTTGGAAGGACACAAACATTCAGTATATAGCACTAACCCAGTCTGGCATTCATTCATTCAGTCAACTCTTGTGTGTGTCTCTGTGTTAGGCCCAGTGCTGCATATTGGACAGCAAGGAAGAGATAAACCCAGGCACTGCCTTTACGGCAGTCCTAGTCTAGAGGAGGAAATAATAATTTTTACAGCACTGTGTGGTTGGAATTATGATGGAGATGAGGGCAGGGTACCCTGGGAACTAAGAGAATGGTTGCCCTCAACCATTGACACCTCAGTGGTTGACACCTCATGAAAGGTGTCAAAGAAGAAAATTTTTACTTTTTATGTTCACTTAAAAAACAGGAACTGAAGAATGGTTCGGAGGCATTTAGAGGGTGGAAACAGGGAGAAAAAGCAACCCAGGCAGCTGGACCAACATACACAGAGGCCCAGAGGAGTGAGGGAGAGCAGGCAGGATGGAGAGCTGGGTGGTCTGGTGTGGCTGGGAAGGATGGTATTTGTGAAGGAGAGGACTCTCGGCTGAAGGTTGACTGGGGTTAGGGCCCGAGGGCCTGGTGTGTCTGTCTACTTCATCTGCAAGTAACAGAAACCCCAATGCAAAAGTCTTAATAAAGGCAAGTGCGTTACTCCCCATTCCAGAAAGTCCTGAGGATGTGAGGCTAGTGAGGGTGTAGCAGATGGATTGGAGGTGGAGACCTCTGAGGGGGGGAGCACATTGAGAAGTCAGGTGACCAATTGGAGATGCGAAGGTAGAGGTGATTTTGAGAAGCTTGTACGGGACAAACTGGCAAGATAACCAGCTTTTGCATTTGAGGGATAGGTGGGGAAAATGATGGAAGTTTAAGCCTCTCTCTCCACTTTTTTGTTTTTGGCCATGCCGCGTGGCTTGTGGGATCTTAGTTCCCCTTCTGGGATCCCTTAGTTCCAGGGATCGAACCTGTGCCCCCTGCATTGGAAGCACGGAGTCTTAACTACTGGGCCTCCAGGGAAGTCCCTAAGCCTCTCTTCTAAGAGTCCCCGCTTCACCTGCCCCCTGCTCCTCCCCTTCTTTTCCACCCCTCCCACCCCCATCTCAGTGAGTGCTATCATTACTTTTCTGGTCGCTCCAGCAAAAAACCCCAGGAGTCATCTTTGATATGAAAATGAGTCATTTTGTCTTTCCCTTGGCGTCTGTGTATGCAACTTTTATTGTTTCTGACTCCAGAATACCTGTTGATGCTGTTCACTTCCCTCCATTTCCACCATCCAAGCCTCAGTCGTCTCTGTCGTGTCCTGCCGTGGAGCTGACCATATGCTCTCTTGCGTCCACTGTCGCTCACCAATACTCTCTCCAATCCTCGTTCTCTGCACTATAGCCAGACTGATAAAGAACCAAACCAAAACAAAACAAAAACCAAGCAACCAACAAAAATAAACGCTAAACCCAAGCCTATCCCTCCATTCACAACTCCAGAGGCCTCCTTAGAGTCCAGTCCACACTCCTGACCACTGACTGGAAGGCCCTGTCAGATCTGGCCCTGCTGGTTTTGCAGACCTCAGGGAAGCCACTCCTTCCCTCGCTGCCTTCCAGCACCTTCCTTCTATACTACAAATAGGCCAAGCTCTTTACTGCCTTGGGGCCCTCATCATGTAGGCTGTTCCTGCACATCAGGGGCCTTGATCAATTATTACCTTGTTGATTTGTTTATTTCCATTGCTTGTTGTCTTACCTTTTCTCCCACCCAAAATGAATTATAAGGACCCTGAAGGAGAGGCTGGTGTCCGGCATGGTCAATGTCCAGTCCCCAGTACCCACTGCGGTCCCTGACTCACAGCAGATTACGTGTGTGTCGGGGATTGTTGGGTGATGACGTGCCCCCCGGTTCCATTAGCAGAACTAGGACTTCCAGAGGGGAAACCCAGTTTGGGGGAAACGTGGTGGATGGAAAGTGTTAGTGGTCCATCCAGGTGCGATATCTAGTGCACAGTTCAAAAGTGTCCTCCCCGTTCCTGTGGCATTTCATAGTTCAGCCAAGGCCCCGATTCCAGACGCTGTTATGCTGAAATTATTTCTAGGTTAAAAGTGCTTTCATATACATGGCCTCTTTAAACCTCTCTACAACCTTGGAAGAGAGTAGAATTATTATTTCCATTTGACAGATGAAAACCTCAAGCTCAGAGGTTCTTGTCCAAAGCACACACAGCTGGAAGGGTTCAAGTCCAGATTTGAATGTGGATATTCAAATTCCCGGATCTTTGTATTTGATTATTGTTCTGAAGTCAGTACCCACTTTTCCATCCCCACCAGTAAATAATGAGTATTATAGATCACATTGCAAAACACTTTCATTTTGAAGATGAACAAGGTGAACTTAGCTGGAGGGCCAGAGGAAACCATATATATATGATTTTGTTTTTGTTTTTTCTCCTTAAGCTCTTAAAAACCTTGAGAGAGGCAGAAGAACTAGGAAGAGAGAAAAGTAAAAGAAAGTCCTCAGAAGAAAGAAATGGACAGGCACCAAGGTAAGATTATAATCTAAAAGGAAGCCAAAGAATGTTTTTTAGACTCTTCTTGTTTTTTGGCTAGGCTACAAACAGAAAGAAGTGGGTAAGGAGATAAATCAGGCATACCAAACTAAAGCAAGAGGGCTGTTAATTGATGAGAAAAGAAAAGAGGCCCCCACCCCCCCATGGGGGGAAGGCAGAGGGAGGGAGGGGTGGACCAGAAAGGGATGCTCTGCGAGCAGCCTGGGTCCATCGTCATCCGCCACATGGAGGTCATTGCAGGCCGGCAGGCGCTGGGTGTTTAGGAGAGACAGAAAATAGGAAGGTGTTGGGCTCTTGATGTCAGTTACTGATGGCAGAGATGAAGTGGGGTAAGGAGAGCTAATCTATGGTGTGTGGAGGTGGGGGGACAGCTCCTGGGTAGTTAGGGATCTTGGTGCTGTGGCCTTCAAATCTGAGCCTTGATGCCAGTTAGCTGTGTGATGTCAGCCAGGTTACTTAGCCTCTCTGTGCTTCAGTCTGCTCAACATAAGTTCAAGGATAATACTATGTGCTTCATAAGGTTGTTGTAGGATTACCTGAGATAGCGTGTCAAATGCCTTGCTTGGTGCTTGGCCCCTGGCGTGCACTGGGTAGGCATTGTTTTCCGCAGTGATCAAAGCAGGCAGCGGTGGCTGTGGCCACTCTCTGACCCACATCTGCGTGTGAGTAAGAACCGTGACCTTCTGTTGCTTTGGACACAGTCAGATCCTCAGAAGACAGGAAACAGAGTTGGCGAGCTGCCCCCTCCTTGTACCTTGGTTGATGGTGAGATTGGGGTGGGTTTCATCTGGGGGCAGCTGTGTAGGTAGCAACTGGGTCCATTTTTATTTGCAGGTTGCTGTATGCCGTTACTTAGCACATTTGCTTTTTCAAAATGCTTTAATGGACTGCTATAGTAAAAAAGAGAAAAATCTTTCATTCGTTATGTGTGTGTCGTCCAAATGATATTTTTAAAGGTTTATTTTTGTGTGTTCATGATGTTCTTGAATAATGTTTCCATAAGTGTGGTCAAAGATAAACCACGCGGTGCACGAAATCTGGTCGTGCATATTTTAGAGTGTGACTGTCTTTTGACCAGCCCCGGGCCTCATTTCCCGAGTTCTGCGCTGACCATGTTTCCCTAGGAGGGCTTGCGTGAGCTGGCTTGCCGGCTGGGAAACCTTTGAACGCAGGCCAAGCTAGCAGTGGTGCCCTCGGCCAGTGTCACCCCTTCCCCTTTTCCTCCAACAGCTTGGCTCTCTGTCTGGACTCGTGGAGGCCAGACGCTTGTGTCTCAGTCATTTATTCAACAAATACGTGATGAACACCTTTGCTGTGCTGGGTGCTAAGCTGGGCTTTGTGGGGTATAGTGGTGCATAAGATGGGCTAGAGTGTCTAAGGGCCTATGTCAGTGAGGATGGTCTGGGAAGGCCTCCCTGAATAGGGATCATTTCTATGAAAACCTGAATGACATGGAAAAGCCCTCTGTATGAAGCCTGGGGAGGGCTACTTCCAGCCAGAAGCAGAGAAAGAGCAAAGGCCCTGAGGTTGAAATTAAGTTTGACACATTCAGAGAACTGAAAGATGGGTGGTGTGGCCAAGGTCTGGTGAGTGATGTGGAAAGTGGCAGTAGATGAGTAATTTGAGACCAATGCCAGGCCAAGGGCCTGCTATAAACAAAGTACCATAGACTGGGCGGCATAAACAAGAGACATTTATGCTCCCACAGTTCTGGAGGCTGGGCAGTCTGAGATCAGGGTGCCAGCCTGGCTGGGTCCTGCTGAGGGCTTTCTTCCTGGCTTGTAGATGGCCGTCTTCTTGCTGTGTTTTCACACGGTGGGGGGAGAGAGAGAAAGAGGGCAAGCTCTGTGGTCTTTTCTTATAAGGGCATTAATCCCGTCATGGGATGCTTCACCCTCATGACCTCATCTAACCTAATTATCTCTCAGAGGTCCCACCTCCAAATATGTTTACACCAGGGGTGAGGTTTGCCACATATGAGTTTTGGGAGATGTAAACATTCCGTCTGTACCAATGGACTTAGTGTTAGGTGTGATGGAACCCTTGAGTCCCGTGCAGTTATCTTGGAGAAGGAGGAGAGAGGGGTGTTATGGCAGCAAGAACACTTGGCCAAAGGCCGAGGAAGAGCACGGCTTGTTAGGGCTTATCTCCTTTTGTCTTACGTCTCTGCTTCTCTCAGCAGATCCACTTTCTCTGCATCTCTGGGCCACATGGCAGAAGATGGCCTCCCTTAACTGTAGAGCGTTGCATCTCTGCTGTCCAGAGATTAGCCCAGAGTGAGCTGGAATCTCTCTGTTGTAGTTCCAAATTCCAAATAGTTCCTGATTCCAGGGGAAGAATCTGATTGGCTCAGATCTCTGCTCTGATGCTTCGTGGTCAAGGGGGTGGGGCCGTGCGATGTGATCTCATGGATGGGTCCCCATCCTGGGACTCTGCGGATAGGGCTGGGGGAGCAGTTCCCTGAGATGGAACCTCACTGTAATTAGGGCACCAAGAGATACTAAAGGTGTCACCTCTCAAGATTTGGAGAGAAAAGCAGCAGCTGTAAATCTGCCTCTGTTCCCCACTCAGCTACACCCAGCTCTCTGGGTTCCTAGGTCAGCTTCGGACTGGGAAGGGAGATGGTTCTCCCCAGCCACTACAGAGAAGACAGCGTTAGAAGTTTGAGAGCCCGGAGAACCACACAGGGATGCAGAGAGTAGGCGGAGCCTGGCTAGAGGGTGCTGAGGTCCTCAGCGCCACCACAGAAAAGCCTTGCCACGTGGGCTCCGAGGGTGGCTGTCAGGATTACAGAGCCGCCCAGGATGTGACTCGCTGGTGTCTGCCCTTTTCTGAGGGCCGCAGGTGAAGACTTTCACTGCCATAAGGTCACCAGGGTGTGGAGCAACTCTTGGGATTCAGGTGATGAGGTTGGAACAGAAGGAACATTCCAGGCTCCTCAGAACTGACTGGGATCTCCATGACCCATCCTGGGTCCCACCCTGGAGTCACCCCAGCCAACCCTGGACTCCCTTTTCTGGTCCGCCCACTGCTCAGGTCTGCTTCTCTCTCTTACATGCTTTTGTTCCATTCTCTAGCAGTTTCCTCGAGTGTAGATCTGTTCTTTCCAATAAGTTAACAGAAAGCTTCCTGAAGTCAGGGGTGGCTGTGGGAGGTTGCCTTTTCTGTGTGATTTTCACAGCCCTGGACACGGCAAAGGCTCTTGGCAAATATCTGCGCGCTGAATTGAAAATGGTTTGTGAGTTTGACCTATTTTCAATTAGCCGAGGACCACAGTGGGTCTATGGGATGGGTCTGAATCCATGCAGTTAATGTCAGAATCACCAGTCATCAGTCATTTGCTTATTGTCTTTGTGGCTTTTGCCACAACTGCAATACCCAGGCAGTTACTATTTACTTTCTACTTTTCTTTAAAGTTGCTCACATTTTTCACTTAGACAATTTATCTTAGCAGGAAACTTTATTCCATGACCGTGCGGGAAAACCATTACTCCTTCCTGTAAATAGAAGGTGATTGTAAAAATAGGTGCACATCTCTTAAGTAGAAAGCACGTGTCCATTGCCCTGTGAATCATCTTGAGAGGTCCAATAATACACACGCCACACCTTGGGGAATTCTGATTTATATGACGGGGGAGGATGACTTCAGGAAGATGCCAACTGGCTCTGGACACACTTCTGGATCTTGGGCGACCTGCCATCCTGTGAACCGTGGGCATGGCAGCCAGGGGCTGCTACTTGCTGTGTGGACCTCACTGAGGAGGCAGCTTGGGTGACCAGCAAGAGGGCCCAAGGAAGGACTTGGGTGTCTTTCTTTTGTCTTTGGGGACTCCCTGCTCCTTGTGCTCCTGCCCTGTTCCAGGCTCCTTCTGCCAAAATAGAACTCACTCTTTTCCTTTCCCCATCAGCTGCTAGTCCTGAGAACAGTTATGGTGGAGGAGGTGAAGAGGGTGGAAGAAGAGATGAAAGACACGGGATGGGGGAGGAAGGGGAGGGGGAGGGGATGGAGAAGGAGGAGGGGAAGGATGGGGAGGCCTGTAGTGTGGGAAGCGGACTGGGCCTGTGGAACAAAGCTGGGCAGTGGGCTTGGAGGCAGAGAGAGCAAAATGGAGGGGAGGGGGCTGAGAGGTGCAGAGGGTTGATCATAATACTTTGCAGCAGGAAAATGGTTTTGGCTGAGAATGAGAAGACAGCACAGTGCATATTTGCCTCTGGAGCCTTGAACTGCTGGCTGGGTAGACAAGCACAAAAGCAACGTTTTGGTTCTTAACGTTGCAATGGGTAAGGCTTCTGTTGGATGAAAGATGTTACCAATAAGAGGTAAGGCACAATTGTAAAAGCAATAGGGTTATTTTTAGGGTAAATATTCTGGCTCTCATTCTCTCTGTGTTGGATGTTTGGACTTGGCTTAACTACCAGTTTAGATTGTGGCAGGTCAGGAGGCAAAGGACACAGCAGATCATCGATAAACCCTCAGGTTCCAAATCTGTTGTGTCCCACAGCACGGACGTAGAGACTCTAGAGCTGGCAGGGGTTTTGGGGTAAAGCATCTCCTCAGAGCCCCTCGGCTGAACTACTTCCAGCATCCCCGGCATCCCCAGCATCTGAACGTGAGTCTGGTGGGGGACTTTCCTGGCAGGTGACCCCCTAACTTGTCAGGGCCCCTCCAGCATTGTCCAGGCTGCTGACGCCTGAAGGTGCCGCCCTTGCCTTCTGGACCCCAGACCTCTGGCTCCTGTGCAGATGTTATTGTGGTTTGAGAAAAGTCTGCAAGGATGTGGGGAACCAGTGTGCCTGGCTGAGGACTGGAGGGGGCATTGCAAGCTCCTGGTGAGCATTCTTCTTCTACCTCTGGATCAGGATACTCAGAGGATGACCCAGGCCAGATGGGTAACCAGCCACCATATGTGTATGCTTGTGTTGGAGTTCCGAATTTATCTTCTCACTTTATTTCAGACAAGTCATTTAACCTCTCACGCCTAAGTAGACTGTCTAGGTTGAATCCCAGTTCTGCCTCTTGCTAGCTGTGTGACCTTGGGCAAGTTCTTAACCTCTCTGTTCCTCTATTTCTCTGTAAAATGGTGCTAATTGTTGTACCGCATCTCTTAGGGTTGTGATGATTAAGAGACTTGACGTGTTAGTGCACAGAGCTCCTAGAGTCGTGTCTGGTGGGCAGCAAGTACCATGTAGAAGTGTGAGCTATTGACATCGTCTGGGGCTGCTGCCTCTACCACCACCTTTTTTATAAGTAGTCTCTTATTTTTTTCGAGATACAGGTATACTTCTCTTCCCACCACCCCTTTCGTACTAGGCAGGTGTCTGAGGCAGTGTTGGTTGGTGCCCACATCCTGATACTACTGCCACGCTAATCTTCCATCTTTGGCTTGAGCCTGGGAATCCTGTATCCAGCTGTGTATCATCTAATTTGCATCTGCTCCCCCACCCTCCTTAACTCTGTCAAGTAACAAGGCTCTGTTCCCCGCAGTCCTCCTGCCCTCCCCCCGTGGCCACCTCCTTCACCTTTCTCCCAGTTTACAATTGTCTTTCTCCCTGTTACCTGCTCCTCCACTTTCAGTAATCCCACCCCACCTCCATCCTACTGGGTGTCCAGGTGTTAAGTAAACCTCCACTGAAGTCTAGTGCAATTCCACCCATCCTTTCCGGGGGTCTTCCGCTAGCCCCCTCAGGGCTGCAGGAGGGCTGACTCCCGGGAGAAATTCTCCTCTCTGCCTCAGCCCCCATCCTCGACCACATGGTCGGTGCCCTTGGCTGTAAACTCTTCTCTCAGGTTCCCTTGCACGTGGGAGAAGCCCTGAGGGCAGCTCAGGTTTCTTGCTGGGGTCACTCCTAGCCGCTTGGTCACTGTGTTGCTTCTGCCGTTTTGCAGGCCTTTCCTTACACCCTGGTCCTCACCATGGCCCTCCACTCCCTCTGTGGCCTGGCTGGCATCTGTTGATGGCCCGTCGACATCCTGGTTCCATCCCCTGGGTGTCTGGGCTCTTTGGAGCCACTTTCCGAGGCTCAACTCTCTAACCTGTTCTCTTTTCTGTCTCTCCCTGGGAGATGCTATTGGTCACCAGGCATCAGCACTGTCCGGTTTCTCTCTGTTGTGACCGTGACTTCTGCTCCGCGTGTGGCTGTGTGTCCCCGATGGTCTCAGCATGCATACCCTTGAGACATCGAGACCCAGCTTCCCAGCCTGCCCTCCAAACTGGCTGTTCCTTTTGATTCTGTCTGCTGCCCACGGGGACTGGGACGTCTTTTCCAGCTCAGTCCCTCAGCACTGTGTCGGCCCCTCCCAGCCCTCTGGGCAGCCTGCCTCTTGCGGCCGTTCATCCTTCCGCTCAGCTCCTCTCCCCTCACCAGCCTGGGATCCGGTCCTTCCCTTGGGTGGATTCATGCAGATTTCTCCCTGGTCTGTTCTTCCCGGTCTATCCTCAGGCTCCCTCCAGACTGCAGTGTTGCCTGTGTCATGGGAGACCTATCACGACGCCAGGGGCTGGGACATGGGCCCCAAACCTCTCAGCAAAGAGTTCAACGTCCCCGAGCTGACTCTTAAGCAGCAGTTCCTGCCCTGTGGCCCTGTTTTTAGCTCACGGCCTTCAGCTCTCCGACACACCATTCACTCCCAGGCCCAGCCCGCCTCCACAGCCCTCAGCCTGCCCCTTCTTTCTCCCTCCTCGGAGGCCTCCTGGGAGGTTAGTTTTATCAGTCAACTTGGCTAGGTCATGGTCCCAGCTGTCCCGAATTTAAGTACTGCTGCGAAGGTATTTTGTGGCTGTGGTTAGCATCTACAATCAGTTGACTCTAAGTAAAGAAGATTACCCTGGATGGTGTGGGTGGCCCCATCCAATCAACTGAGGTGTCCCAGAGAAGGAATTCTGCCTGCAGACTGCGGTATCGACGCCTCCCGTGTTTTCAGCCTAAGGTCTGTCCTTAGAATTCAGGCTCGTCAAACCCCATGATTGTGTGAGCCAGTTCCTTACAAGAAATCAAGCTGTATGTGTGTAAATATACATACACACACATACATGCATTTCCATACCTACAGATATGTATGTATATATTCCTGGTTCTGTTTCTCCGTGAACCCTAACTCGTAGACATCTTCTGACTTGGCCCAGACCTCACTTCCTGGAACCCTGTGCAGCCAGCCTCTGCAGGCTGTGCCTTTCAACGTATTCCGAGTGCCTTGACTCTGCCTCACTCCTTGAGTCTGCTCACATAGTGCCTGGTGGGGTTATGTAGCTTTAAGGTTGTACACCCACAATTCGGTTGCTTTTTTTTTTTTGGCTGCACCACATGGCTTGTGGGATCTCAGTTCCCAGACCAGGATTGAACCTGGCCCACAGCAGTGACAGCCTGGAATTTGAACCACTAGGCCACCAGGGAACTCCCCACACTTGGATTCTTGAGGAGAGGTATCCATTTTGTGCTTTTTTTCTTTTTTTAATTGAAGTATAGTTGACTTACAGTGTTGTGTTAGTTTCAGGTATACAGCAAAGTGACTCAGTCAGTCATACATATGTATCTATTTTTTTCAGATTCTTTTCCCTTATAGGTTAGTACAAAATATTGAGCATAGCTATACAGTAGGTTCTCGTTAGTTATCTATTTTATATATAGTAGTGTATATATGTTAATCCCAAGCTCCTAATCTATCCCTCCCTGCTCCCTCTGGTAACCATAAGTTTGTTTTCTATGTCTTTGGTCTATTTCTGTTTTGTTTACAAGTTCATTTATATTATTTTTGTTTTTTAGATTCTACATATAAGCAATATCATATGATATTTGTCTTTCTGTGTCTGGCTTACTTCACTTAGTGTGATAATCTCTAGGTCCATTTTGTGCTTCTTTGGCTCTTCCTCAGCTCCCAGAACTGGGCACATAGTAGGTGGTCACCAAGTGTTTGCTGGGTGAGTGCATGTGGGGGGATTGGGTGGTAAGTTGGGGATGGTGGTGACTCTAGGCTGATTACAAACACTTTCTTAGATTTTCGGTGGGGAGAATCGAGGGTATCTAACCTAAGGTCATTCTTCAAAGAGGTGGTTTATTCTTTTTGTGTTTGAGGCCTGAGGATCTAAAATACACCCAGACTGCATTTCTTTCCCTTGTTCTCTCTCTCCTTGCTCATCAGTGGTTTCCAGATCATAAGGTACTAGTTCAAATATAGCAGAGGAGCCCAAGACTCAAAACTCCTGAGCTTGCAGATGGTCATTTGGTTGGTGGTTACACCTCAGTCGTTGCTGTGCTTAGATCTGCATCTTGCTCATGGTTGAATATCATTTTGGATTTGCCTCCTAAGTGGCCATCCCTTGGGTATCTCCAAGGAGTACCAAGTGAAAACCACAGAAGTGCCATTTATATTTGGATAGCTAAGTAGACTGCAGGACCGGGGCATCCTCAGGACATGGAGCCCAGTCCCCACCATGCAGGCTGACTCCTTCTGTGTCCCTGGTGATGTGTCACCACATTCATTCAAGACATCCCTGCCTTGAGCTAGGGAGCTTTTCAGTTTTAACAAAAGCCAAGGCCTTCCTGGAATTTTCTTTTGAAGACCTAGTACATAACCCTGCTTTACCTCTGCTGGGACGTTTTGAAATTGACAACCCTCATGCTTTCTCTTTTAATGAGAAACACCACTCTTGTTGGTGGGCAAGGCAGAATTAATGAGCCCAAGGACGGCATGGCAAATGACTTGAAATGGCCCAAATTCCTTTAATTTTGTCGTTTTTATGGAAAGGTCAGATAATTGGGAAAAAAGGCCTTCGATGAAGAGTTATACTTAGGGTTTACAAAAAAGCACACTTTGTTGATAAAATATGAACTGTTTGAAAGATTTATAAGAGTCGAAAATCCTGCATAGCCCTTCAGAATTTGAAGCAGCAGGAAACCACTGTGATATTTTTAAAGCAAGTATTTATAAAAGTAATTGGGTTCTCTTGATGTGGAATAAGGAGGGAAAAAAAACCGGTAAGGAAGCTATATTGGACTTGACATAAAAGCGAGGTATGTAATTTGGGAGCAGAACGAAGGGCGAGGGATGCGTACACACAGTACCTGTGGGCCTCTCTCGCTCTGAAGCGCTGGAGGCAGGGACAGCACGGCGCTGGGAGGGAGGAGGGCTCTTTGGGGCCTGCGGGCAGTGCCCAGGTATTGCAGCTAATTTCTGAAACCCCAGTTTAAAACTCCGAGGCCCTCTAAAACTGATTACATGCAAACAGGACAGAAAACACATGTTTCTGAGAACATTTGGGTTAAAATTAAAAATGTGGTAGAGACCGTGCCAATAATTTACTCGAGAATATCCGAACCAGATGCTGCTAGCCCGTAATTCCGAGTAATTTGCCAAAATTATGTATCACTTTAATCCTAGAGATGAAGTTAAAATATGCATGGGTTTTGTGTTTTTTTAAATTTGTGATGCAAAAAAAAAATCTGATGTGATTTCAGCTAATACTGGATGGAGGACAAAGAAATGGGCAGGATGTCTGTTAACTACTGTTCGAACCCGTAGTGGAGCAAAAATGTCGTCAGAAACAGGTCTTCGAAAAGTGCAAGACCCTAGGAAGTTAGGCAGACTTTTTTGCGTAGGACGTTAATTCATGGACAGCCTTGCATTAAGACAGTGTTTCTACTGGTCATAGAGTTCTAATTCCTGAGCGGCTCCCACGCGTGGACGGACATTATGGGATGCCAAACATGTGGGTGAAAATGAAAAAAAGACTTTAATCAACTACATTTCTGTTCTCTATAAGGCCAAATAATCAAATAGTGGGACTAGCTGGTCAGCAGCCTTTTTTTTTTTTTTTGCTCTTATTTAGATGTTTAGCATCTAATTGGATAGAGGCAATTTAGCGTAGGGGGTGAGCATGCAGGCTCTGAAGCCAGACTTCTTGGGTTCAAATCCTGGCTTTGCCACATATGAGCTGTGAGGTAGTTACTTAAGTTCTCTGTTTAGTTTTCTCATCTGTAAAATGGGCGTAATAACAGCATCTACCTTGTAGAATTGTTCTGAGGGTTAGATGAGTTAGTACTTGGTGTAGTACTTAGTATAATACCTGAACACGGAAAAGCCCTCAGTAAACGTTATTCATCTTCACTCTTTATAGTATTTGAGACCTAGGGGAGGGGGTCCTTGCATTTATGCCTTTTGTGCTTTTAACAAAGGAAAAGTGTAACTTGGAGGGGGAGAGGTTTTTTAGAAATCGTAAAATATACATTTACCATTTTCACTGTTTTTAAGTGTGCAGTTCAGTGGCATTAAGGACATTCACATTGTTGTATAGTCATCAATATCCATCTACAGAAGACAATTTTTTTATTATGATAACACTGTCTGAAATCCACAGCCGCCTGTCCACACCTCGGTTTGGTCCTCATCCTCTGTCTCCTGAACTGTGACAGTGACCTGGTAGCAGGCTTCCTGCTCCCTCTAGACCAGTCCTTGTAAGATGCAAATCTGATCTCCGTTCGTCCTTTAGGGTCTTTCCACAGCCCCTCACCCCCACCCCTTGTACCATTCCTACATGATAAAGTCTGGCCTCACTAGCATGGCATTTAAGACATTTATTTTATTTATGTATTTTGGCCCCACTGCAGGCAGGTGGGATCTCAGTTCTCCCACTAGGGATAGATTCCGTGCCCCCTGCAGTGCAAGCGTGGAGTCTTAACCACTGGACCACCCGGGGAAGTCCCGAGGCACTGAAAACGTCGTGCCCGATGGCCCAGTACTTGGTACACAGGCTCCAAGAAGTGTTTGGAGGTTTCTGAACACGTGCTACCTATTCAGATAGGGAGAGGAAGGGAGGGGTTCAGGAGTCATGCCCACTTCATGGATGAGAAGTGGCATGGGTTTCAGCCTGGGATGGCGCCCCACTTACGACTGGGTGCTGTTCGGGGTCTGTCTCCCTGTGCACCATTTGAGGGGCTCCAGGAACCAGGCAGCCTTCTCTGCTTCCAGACTCCGCTTGGGGTTGGTCCGTGCATGTGAAATGGTGCCGCCAGTGAGTCGGGTCTAATGAGATCAGGATTCCAGTCCTGCCTCTGCCTCTCATTTGTGGGGGGACATGATCGTTCTTCTCTCATCTCTAAAGTGAGGTGGGGCCTCGTTGGTCTCTGCGGGAGTGGGTGAGGCCTGGGAGGGTGCAGGGTGCTGGCTTCCCTCTGAAGGGTGGAGAGACACGGTCAGGGGGAGAAGGAGGGACCTCCTTATTGTTCACTTTGCCTGGCTCTCAGCACCTGCTTGCATTCAGAAAATGTGCAGCCCAGGGCCCGGTCAAGAGCAGACCCCAGGTAGGCGTCTGTGGATTGAAAGAATGATTTCGGCCATCAGTGATACTTTTGGTGATCCCTCACTCGTGAACAGAATTCTCTTTCCTTCGGGTCTAGTGATCCGTGCCCCGCCATCTCCCTCTGCATTAGCTAGTATGCCTTGTATTAGCTATCCTCTGGCCTGTTCTTATTCCACAGTTCACCTTGGGGAATTGATACCTTTTTTTCTGGATGCTTCTGGATGCTTCAAGAAATAACCTCAGTGCTCACTAGGCTCCTTTCCTGCAATTTGCTGTTTCTTACCCTTGCCGCATTGCTTTGGAAATGATCCCAGAGCTCTCTGGCTTTACAAATGGGACAGGGATCTCCCTGGAGGGGTGCAATTTCTATACAGCTGCCCCCAGCCCCAAATCTCTGGAGAGGCTGCTCTTTAGGGCATCTCTCCTTTTGACCTGTTTTCTGGTGGAGTCTCACATGAAGGTGGAGTCTTGTGCGAGCTGCCCCTGGGGGAAGGCTCTGCTAATTGTCTTGAGTGGAGGAAAGGTTGCAAAACTGCTTTTTTTTTTTTAGTACTTGCAGTATGCTCTGAGGGTATTGACAGTGTTAGGCTTAGGCAAGGAAGATCCCTGCCTGCTAAGAAGTTTCCATCAAGTCTCCCTTTTCTGCTATTTTCCTGGTTTCAAGAAAGGCTCAAAAAACCTCCCCCCGCTTTGGGGCAAGAATGGTCCCATCTGTAGGACACACTTGAGAGTGTGAGGTCATTGTCACAGCCAGAAGAGCCCAGGAATGGGTGGGTTAAATTGTCCACCCCATCCGAAGGAGGGGTGGGGGAGGTGACCTCCCTCTTGGTGCGCAGGCGCCAGGCCCCTCGGCGCTGCCTGTGCTGCGCTTGACAGTGCTGGCCATTGACACTCTGTGCATCTGCAGGGAGAGTGGACTAAGGATGCTTTTTTCTTCTTTCAAATCTGAGGAGTGTGTGAAAGGGGAGAGTGTCAGGCCAGAAAGGAGTGGCCACCAACTGTGCCCCTGGCACTCCCACCGGCCTGTCCTGGCTACTCCCTGGCCACAGCCCCGCTTGCTGTCAGTTTGTCAACAACTTGGACTGAGGTGCTCTGTCCGCGGGGCTCTGTGGGCTCAGGGGAGGCAGGGGAGGAGGCATTTGCTGCCTCTTGGAGCAAGGGGTGGAGGGTCGGCTCCCGGGAGGCTGTTTATTTCTGATGAATTTTGCTGGCAGTTAGACCTGGTTGCCGCTGGCAAAACACAAGTGCGTTGGTGATGGTCTGGTGCTCACACGTGCACACTTGCACACACCCTCACCTGTGCAGACACATCCGTGCACTGCACCTCCACGTGCACACACTCACGGCATGTGTGTGTCCCCCCCCACCTGCACATACCATCCATGCACCAGCGTGAGCACACACTCACACACGCGTGGCCACACACTTACCTCGCAGCTCCTTTATTAAGCAGGAGAACATACACATCAAACAACACCTTATTTATAGAAGCAATGAACCTAGCAGAAATTAATACGATACATGCCAACCCCAAATCTCATACTTTTCTCTATACTCTTTTAACTATTAATACTTCATCTTTCTCCTTCTCTCTTTCTCATTGTGCTTTAAGATGAGAGGCCGCTGCTTCTCACTCTTACTTTGGCTTTGAAAGCTGCCCTTGAGCCTTATTTTCAGCTCTGACCAGAGTGAAAGCTCCCACTCTGCCTTTTCTGGGTGTGGTGGTGTTTCATACCATCTGGAATCAGGCTGCCTGGGTCTGTAGGGCAACTCTGACACTTCATTGGCTGTGTGAACTGGAGCAAGTCACCTAACTCTTTGTGCCTCAGTTTCCTTGTCTGTAAAATGGGGATAATAGCACCACCTTTTGGGGGTGTTTTGAGAATTAAGTAAACACTGAGCCCAGCATCTGGTACATAGATGTATCTGATAAATACTAATAGTGATTAGTTTCCTCCTGCCCCTGACTAGTCTTTGGAGAGGCTCTTGGCTGTCTTGGGCTCTTGTACTCCAGCACCCAGGTGTTTGTGCTTTGGGGAGCAAACCGTCTTTCTCTTCCATGTGAGCTAGAAAAGAAGGAGCGAGCATGATTAGACATTCTTCATGGTTCCTTTCTCCAGTTTGTAGGCTTCTGTCTAACTGACTGTCTCTTTTCACCTTTTTGAGCTATAGTTGGGATTATTCCTAATTTGCATCACATGATTCCTTAGCAACCCTCACTAATATAGGATTAGGTACCAAAATACGTTTGGTTAGAATTTTAAACATCTTAATTCATTGTAGACCTTTAAAAAATATTTACTTTGATTTTTTTCCTACCTTAGTTCAAAGGTAGTGCAAATTCATCATAAAACATTTAGAGTATCCAGATAATCAGAACAAAAAGCACCCTGCTGTCAGCATCTTGGTGTCCACCCCTCCAGTTTTAAACATGCGTATGCATAGATATTTGTGCCAAATGGGAATTGTTGTGCCATTCTTTTTGTAAACAGCCCCTACCTCCATTTCACGATGTCCGTCTAGCCATAATGTTTTAAAATGAATTTCTTTAACTTTCTAAATTTATTTTTTATTGACATATAGTTGATTTACAATGTTGTGTTAAGTTCTGCTGTACATCAAAGTGATTCAGTTATACGGATGTAAACATTCTTTTTTAAAAAATATTCTTTTCCATTATGATGTATCACAGGGTATTGAATATAGTTCCCGGTGCTATACGGTAGGACGCATTATCCATTCTATATATGATAGTTTGTATTTGCTAACCGCAAACTGCCTCTCCATCCGTCTGCCACTTTAAATTGATTTTTTTTAAAAAGTTAATATTTCAAATCAGATGAAACGTGGCTTCTCCAGCAAAAATGCAGTACCTGTGTACACTCTCAGTGGAGCGGAGGTGGCTGTGTGGTGGCAGTGGCCTGGACTGGCTGCACCTAGGGGTGGCCCAGCTGTGCACTCCTGTGGGAAGGACAGGGAGGATGCAGTTAGAATGCGGGTGGGGAGAGCATCTCCCTATCCTGACTTTTCTCTTGCAACCAGAGATGGCTTTCAGCCCAGGTGCGAGTGGATGGATGGACAGCCTGCTGCCATTGGCATTTGCCGACACCAGGGCAGCTACAGGGAAACATGAACCCCTTGGGACCTGGCCATGGGGCAGAGGGATGCAGGGCTCGCCTCCCAGGGGAGCAGGCAGTGGTTCACACAGACGCTGGAGCCAAGCTGTCTGCGTTCAAGTCCCACCACTGCTGCTTGTTAGCTTTGTGATGTTGGGTGGATCTTTCTTCGTGCCGTGGTGTCCTCATCTGCGAAGTGAAGATTATGTGTGTGTCTACCGCATAATGTTGTCGTGTGGATTAAGTTCATATGCACAGACAAAACACTTAGAACAGTGTCTGGTCTATGATAAGCACAGCGTGAACTTTGCCTGCAGGTATTACTGTTTTAGGGCAGTGGCTCTAAAATACCACTGGTGGCTCTGTCCCACCCAGATCCGTGCAGACTTGTCATCGTCGTGGGCCCCAGGCAGAAGGGCCTTTTTTCCCTCCCCCGGATGATCCCAACGTGCAGCTGAAGCTGAGAACCATATAGTGGAGAGGGAGCTGGCTCCCCAGCCCTGTCTATTTGTTTATTTATTTATTATAAATGCACGAGGGGGCTTTCTCTAGTTGTGGCGAGCGGGGGCTGCTCTTCATTGCGGTGCACGGGCTTCTCATTGCCGTGGCTTCTATCGTTGTGGAGCATGGGCTCTAGGCGCCAGGGCTTACAGTAGTTGTGGCACCCAGGCTCAGTAGTTGTGGCTCGCAGGCTCTAGAGTGCAGGCTCAGTAGTTGTGGCACATGGGCTTACTTGCTCCATGGCATATGGGATCTTCCTGGAGCAGGGATCGAACCCCCGTGTCCCCTGCATTGGCAGGTAGATTCTTAACCACTGTGCCACCAGGGAAGGCCCCGCCCAACCTAGTCTCTGATTGACAACAGCACTTCATTGTTCAGGAGGGCAGGTGGCAGTACTTGGGAGCTGCCTGTTGTTAAGGTAGTTGGACAAGGAGGCCAATAGGCTGGGTGTCCCTAGGGACTTTGGCAGCCTGCATAAGGAAATCCAAGCTTAAGACAGAGTCAGCGCACCTGAATCTAAGAAAACAAAACTCAAGAACAACTAATTATAAACAGCCAGCTAGATTTACTTGAATCTGAGAAAATGAAACTGAAGAACAATTATCTTAGCTAAATAACTAGATTTTCCCAATTACGATAACTGTTTAAGCTACAGGCAATTAACTGATTTGCTTTACTTTGCTTCTCTCTCCACCCTAGCCCCTGCCTTCCTTGCTTATATAAAGTCTTCAAAATTTCACGTGCCTCAGTTTACCTTTTTCATTCTGCAGACGTGAGTATTTACCCTGGCAGCCCCTGGCTACACTGTGCAGTGGTCCCCAAGTCTACCCCCTAAGGAACTTGGAGAAGAGATTCTTGGATTTGATTCTTGAACTTGGAGATTCCTGGAGATTCTTATTCAGAGAGTCTGCCACAGGGCTGAGGAATCTAGATTTTGAACAGCTCCTAGGATAATGGCTGGACTAGCCACGGCCGTTACAGATCCTCCACTTCTTCGAGTCTCAGTTTCCTCAGCTGTAAAATGGGGATAACAATACACCTTGCAAGGTTGCTGTGAGGATTAGAGGCGTGAGGTCCTGCCTTTATTTAGACCTGCTGGGGCTGCACAGCTGACAGGGTGATGGGGGAGAGTAGTGGCAAGCAGCCGAGTAGGCCTCACACCTGCATCCTCAGGCTGGCTGTGCCCCCAGGCCAAGCTGGACAGGGCCGGGATTCACACGCAGGTGCGGCTGGTGCTTGACCCACAACCTCCGCTCCCAGTGGGACTAGGTGCCTCTTTCTGAGCCCCCAAGGCTCCTGTTCTCCTGTGCGGGGAATGGATCTCTGTCTTGTTAGATTGGTATGGCAGCTGTAACAAACAACCGTAAGTGTAGCGGGGTAAAACAGCACCACTTCATCATCTTACTTGTGTTGGTTCTAAATCCAGTATGGGTTTCACTGGGCTATGATCAAGGTGTCAGCACAGCTGTGTTCCCTATGGAGGCTCTAAAGGGGAAATGAATTTCCTTACCTTTTCCAGCTTAGAGAGGCTGCCTTTCTCCATCTTTAAAGCTAGCAAGGGCAGGTCGAGTCCTTCCTCCGAGAGCATCACTTTGATCTCCTCTTCCGCCTCCCTCTTCCACTTCTGAGGATGCTGGGGATTCCATTGGAGCCTGCTGGATAATCCAGGATAATCTCTTCCTTTTAAGGTCAGCTGATGAGCAACCTTCATTCCCCTTTGCCGTGGAAAGTAACATATTCACAGCTTCTGGGGATTCGGATGTGGACATCTTTGGGGGCCGTGTTGATTCCCACCATTTCTATTGTCTTGAATAATATTTTATAGTTTATTTTTTAATTAAAAAATTTTTTATTGGAGTATGATTGACTTACAGTGTTGTGTCAGTACAGCAAAGTGAATCAGTTATACATATACATATATCCACTCTTTTTTGGATTCTTTTCTCTGGTCATTGCATAATATTGGTTAGAATTCCCTGCGCTATACAGTAAGTCCTTATTAGTTATCTGTTTCATATATAGTAGTGTGTGTATGTCAATCCCAATCTCCCAATTTATCCCTACCCCCCTTTCCCCCTGGTAACCATATGTTTGTTTTCTACATCTGTGACTCTATTTTTCTGTTTTGTAGGTAGGTTCATTTGTACCATTTTTTTAAGATTCTGCATATGTGATATCAGATGGTATTTGTCCTTCACTGTCTGACTTACTTCACTCAGTATAACAATCTCTAGGTTCATCTGTGTTGCTGCAGATGGCATTTTGTTCTTTTTTATGGCTGAGTAATAGTCCATTGTATGTATGTACCACATCTTCTTTACCCATTCATCTGTTGATGGACATTTAGGCTGTTCCCATGACCTGGCTATTGTAAATAGTGCTGCAATGAACATTGGGGTGCATGTGTCTTTCTAAATTATGGTTTTCTCTGAACATATGCCCAGCAGTGGGATTGCTGAATCATATGACAACTCTATTTTTAGTTTTTTAAGGAACCTTCATACTGTTCTTCATAATGGTTGTACCAATTTACACTTCCACCAATAGTGCAAGAGGGTTCCCTTTTCTCCACACCCTCTCCAATATTTATTGTTTGTCGATTTTTTGATGATGGCCATTCTGACTGGTGTGAGGTGATACCTCATTGTACTTTTGATATGCATTTTTCTAATAATCAGTGATGTTGAGCATCTTTTCATGTTTGACCTATATTTTAGATTGTTTTCTGTTATTGATTTCAGGTGGAGTACTTATAGATGTAAACTCCCTGTCCAGATGTAAACTCCCCAAAGACTGAAATTGTCTTGTTCTTACCTGAATTGCCTACGACTTGATCTTCATACTTGGGCTCCTGGTATCCCTGGGGGTATGGGAGAACTTTGCAAGTGGATGTGGGCAAAGGTAGTTCCAAAGGAATCCACTTGTGTCCTTTGCTTAAACATGTCTGCCTGAGCATGTACCTGCTGTGGAGGCCACTTCTCCTTTGCTCCTACTCTTTGCAAATGCTTTTCTCTCACTTTCTCAAAGAAAGACTCAGTCCTCCCCCTAAAGTGCCAAACAGTGACATTCAAAACACTGATGTCTGTGAAAGCCTCATATTGATTGACTTGTATTTTCAACAATTTGTATGTGTATATTTAATACATATACACCAACATTTGTAATATATCTACAATGCTTTGACCAAATGTGTAGAAATAATAATTGCAGTGATAGCTCAAGCCAAAGGAAAAATTGTTAACATTCAGGGCCTCATGGTTGCAGAAATCAAAAATTACAATTTCAACTTGTATGTATTTTCCTGCATAAAACTATGACACGATGATTAAAAAAGAACTTTCTAGCATGAAAAAAATTATAGTACAATAAAATTCTGTGAGAAAAGTAAATATTTCAAGGAGGAAAAAGGAAAAATGTAAACTTTTCTGATTCATAAAGAAGAGTTTGTTCATATATTTTTTAAAATAGCTGATGGTGGGTATCAAATTGCTATGACATTTGGATTCCATTGGAAACATTTAAAAGAGTGATGTAACAGTTTTATATTTTTTAAAATGTCAATATTTACAATACAGTGGGAATTGCAGGGTTTGTACTATTTAAATTTATGATGAAAATGCGCAGGGGCCTACATAGGGTATCAAAACTCTTTTAGAAGTAATATGAGCTTCAAAGTTTAAAGACCATCTGCCCCCGACACCTTACACCTAGTGGATGCTTAAAAATTTTTGTATTTGAAGAGGGATTTAAGTAAAGTTTGGAAAACATTAGAAGGAATATACTTGAAGTGGTCATAGACGCTTAAAATGAGAACGTTTTCACGAATAAGATTCTCTGATGGGTGGCTTGGATGTGCACCTCCTGACAGCTGGTGAACATATTTGGGGTCTCTGTGTGTTTCGTTTTCCCGATAACAACTGCTTCTTCCACCTGTGCTGCAGTTCAGTTCACTTCTGACACTACCCGGAGTTAGCACAGACCCCGTGGGTTAAGGGTTCAGTCCCACGAGACTGCCCCCCACTTCAGATGCCAGTTGCTGCCCCAGGCTACCTGCACTCTGCCTGGCCAGCTACAGGCTGGGGCTTTCCATGACCCCTAGCCCCACTCAGGTTGCGTAATTTGCTAGAATGACTCAAAATTCAGGAAAGTGCTGTACTTACAATGATAGTTTTAATATGAAGGATACAACTCAAGAACGGCCAAATGGAAGAGATGCATGGGATGAAGTTGTGGGGAGACAGAGCTTCTGTGCCTTCTCTTGGGGGCCAACCTCCTATCACGTTAGTGGATTTACCAACCTGAAAGCTCCCTGAGGCTCGTGTTTCAGAATTTTTATCAAAGTTTCATTACATAGGCACAGTTGATTAAATCCTTGGCCATTGTTGACTGGGCTTGATCTCTAGTCCCCCTCCTCTCTCTTGAGGTCCTGGCTGTGCAGCGTGGGGTGGGGCTGAAATTTCCAACCCTCTACTCCTGTGGTCGGTTTCTCTGGCATCCAGCTGCCATCCTGAAGCTATCTAGTGGGTCTGCCAAAGGTCACCTCATTAGCATAGTTTCAGGTGTGGTCAAAGGAAGTCATTATGAATAACAAAAGGCATTCCCATCACTCAGAAAATTACAAGGGTTTTAGGAGCTCTGCGCCAGCCACCCAAGACAAAGACCAAATACTGTATATATAATTTTATTATACCACACTGGCATTCTAAGAAATCAGGAATCTTCTTTCTCAGACTGGGAAATTGGAGGGTTGGCTTAAGGGAGCAGGGGCATATGTGACCTTATGGCCTTTGCCAAGTCTCAGAGGAAAAGTACTTGGGAAGGCTCTCATTAGAGATTTTAGTTGCTCATTTAACCAACCAACCAACCAACCAACCAACCAACCAACCAACCAGCCACCCCACCAACTTCACAGTGTGCTAGGTCCAAGGAGCCTAGGAGCCAGGAGGTGGAGGGGAGGCAGGAAGTACAAAGTTGAACTAAGCACAGGCCCTTCCCGGAAGGAGCCTGCAGTCCATGGTGAAGTACACAGCCTCTTGGCCTTTCTAAGCTTTTCCTGGAGATCGTCTCTCTTTGCTGTCCTCTGCTATCCTTTTAGGATTGTGTTTCACCCGTAGAACATGCTTCTGGGAGAAGGGGATTTTACTGTTCCACACTGCCTGCCTTGGGGAGCAGGATGTCCAGTGTGGCAGCTGCTCCTCCCCCTTCCCCTACACATCCCCCTGGATGACCCCTGGACCCTCCCTTACCTATGCTCCAGGCCACCTTGGTCTGTTGATTCCTCCTTAGCAGGGACAAGTCCATTTTTAGGAGTGATGAGTGGATGGAAAAATGTCACCAATCATTCATGACAGATGTTGCCAAAGCTTAATTAAGACCAGACAGTTTCAGCTCAGGAACTTTATAGATGATGTGGGAAGAATGCTTGATCACAGAGCAAGGATCCAGGGTCTCAGGCAAGCTCCTGTTATCAATGTGTCTCCTTGTGCAAAGAGGTCAGCTCTACAAAGTAGGGGATGCAAAATGTACAAGATGTAGTTTCTGTCCTCATGGAAATTACAATTAAGAATGTAAAAATTTGTGTGTGAAAAGAAAGAAGGTATTAAATCATATTTATACTTTTACTGCCAATACCTCCTCAGAGGGGGTGGGGGGTGGGGATTGGATTTTGGAGTCTGTCCCTGGCTGCTGGGGTTGTGCCTCCTCTCTCTGCTAAGGGAGGCTGTGGGTCTGTCTGCTGAGTTTAGGAGGTGAATAAGTCAAGAACCTTAGGCTAGGATTTTGGGACAGATTTTGATAGGGAATTAGTCAAGACTGGGCATGAGGAGGGAGATTGCTGAGGAAGCAGTGGGTTAGAAGAGATAAGAGATGTGAGGAGAGAAATGGGAAAAGAGGGTTTAAGTGTTGATATGGATTAAGAATTAGATCCCCTTCGATGTTCTAGAAGAGATGCCAGTAAAGCTTGGAATTCTAATTATTCTATTATCTATTTTTGATCTCTAAACTGCACTTCCTAAATAGGATATCAAAGACACTGGACCACATGATACCCTAGTTTGTATTTGGGTTATGTGCATTTTTAAATTAAATGAGTTCATGCATCTAGTGGTATAAATGATAAAATACTATGCATTTGTTATTGCTAAGACTCCAATAAAAATAACTCCCAATTTATTTATTCATTTATAATAACTTTATTTATTTATTTATTTATTTATTTATTGGCTGCATTGGGTCTTCATTGCTGTGCACACAATGGTCTAGTTGCAGTGAGTGGGGGCTACTCTTTGTTGTGGTGCGCAGGCTTCTTATTGTGGTGGCTTCTCTTGTTGCAGAGCACGAGCTGTAGGTGCACAGGCTTCAGTAGTTGTATGATGTGGGTTCAATAGTTGTGGCTTGCAGGCTCTAGAGCACAGGCTCAGGAGTTGTGGCGCATGGGCTTAGTTGCTCTGCTGCATGTGGGATCTTCCCGGCCCAGGGACTGAACCTGTGTCCCCTGCATTGGCAGGCGGATTCTTAATCACTGCACCACTAGGGAAGCCCCATAACTCCCAATTTAAACTGAGGCCAGCTACACTATTTGAAAATATCTTCAAGATGAAATGTAAATTTAATCACACTATTCTTGTGCTTAAAGCTCTTCCTTGCACTTGAAGTGACTCTCCCTTGCACTTGAAGTAAAATTCCATCTCCTTACTGTGGCTTCAGGCTAGGCCTCTGCCCACCCCTCCCAGGACATCTCAGGCCATTTTAGTTACTCTGCTCTGGCCCCACTGGTCTGCTTTCGGTTTCTGGAGGGCTGTAAACTCAGCAGCTTTTGGGGCCTTTGCATAGATTGTGACCTCAGTCAGCAATGCCTTTCTTCTTATGCCCATGCATGGTATGGGGATATCATATTCTCCTCCACTTTGCATGATTTGTTTTTCCTCATCCTTCAAGTCTTCTCTTAAATCTTACTTCCTTCAAGGCCTTCTCTGACCACCGTCACCCCCCCCGCCATGCCTCTGATCTAAAATAAGTTATCTCATTATTATTTCTTATGGTGTAGTGGATTGAATGGTGACTCCCAAGTTCCAGGTTCCATAGGCCCCCTGGAACCTGTGAATGTGACCTTTTTTTGATAAAGGGTCTTTGCAGTTGTAATTAAGTGAAGGATTGCAAAATAAGATCATCCTGGTCTATCTGGGTGGGCCCTGAGTCCAACAACAAATGTTAAGAGACACACAGAGGAGAAACACATGGGAAGAAGAGGAGATGGCCACCTGAAGATGGAGGCATATACTGGAGTGATGCAGCCATAAACCAAGGAGCACCTGGGACCACCACGAGATAAAAGAGGCAAGGAATGATTCTCCCCTAGAGTCTTTGGAGGGAGCGTGGCCCTGCCCACACCTTAATTTTAGACATCTAGCCTCCATAACTGTGGGAGAATACATTTCCATTGTTTTCAGCCACCCAGTGTGTGGTACTTTGTTATAGCAGCCGCAGGGAACTCATACACACAGCATTCTGTTCTTTTCCATCATATTGTTTTTGATGAGTTACTTTCACGTCATGAACATGGTGAGCTATTTATTATCTACTTCCAACTCCTCCTCAACATCACTCATCACTGTCACATTCAGATCTTTTCCATTTCCTGCTCTATCTGCAGTGCCTGGCACACAGCAGATGCCGGATAGATATTTCTTGGATGAATGAAAATAAAGAGCACGTCTCCTTTTTTAGAATCACTAAAGAAAGCACCACCTTCTGGAGAGCCTTGGACTTGTTGAGGTTGGAAAGCCTGCTTCTTGAGAGCTTGACATCACCTGAAGATGTCAGGTGACAAAGAGCTGCTGCTCTTTGTAAGGGTTATAACCATTCCCTCTGAAGCTGAGCCCACGCTTTTAATTCTCCTTGCTAATCCTTTCTTTATGGAAAGGGGAGGCACTTAGCTTCCCATTGTCTTTGTCTGAATGACCCCAGATACCAGTGGGGTTGGGGGCAGCCTAACTCAGAACCTGGAGATAAATGCAGAAGGCCCAGGCACATCAGGTTTCAGCAGGATTCAGTGCCAAAGAAAACACATTCTTTAAAGAGAAGGGTAATTGCTGAAGGCTTTGTCTAATGTTAAGGCAGAGGGGATGGACCATTTGAACTGGTTTAGTATTCATGATAATATATGGTTCAGGACTCAATAAAAGGGTATAATTCTATTCAGGGATTCCACTGAGCTCATAAACCACGGGCGTGTGGCTCGTCAGCGGAATGTAGAGATTGGGTTACTGCGGAGCTTGTCAACAGGGACCACTCAGGGCTGTTGATCACTCCCGAGAAAGGATTATCATGGGGCTTCTCTGGACTATATGCCTAGAAAAATCGGTGCCCAGGTGATTCTGTTAAATTGTGTGTGTGTCTGTGGTCCCAAAGTATACCAAGGATCGCAGTGCAACAAATGGTTTCATTGCACAGTATTTGTTAATGAAATTTATGTACAAAAAAATTTGTCCCCAAAGATGCCATAAATAAGCAAGTGGGTGTTTCCTGAAACTCTGGGTGAAACAACCTTTACCTTTACTCAAGAGTCATGACAGTAAATGTGAGAGTGGCATGGTGTGGGGCAATAGGGAATAGTGGGGACTATGGTCAATTAGAAAGTGAGCGTCTTGCTTAAACCCAGGGTTCGGCAAACAAAACATGTCTGCAGGCCAGTGTGATATTTTGGTTTACATACTTACCTTTCCACTAGACCAGGGGTTCACAGACTATAGGACCTTGGGTCAGATCTGGCCCACCACTTTTATAAAGAAAGTTTTATTGGAGCACAGTCCATTTGTTTGCATACTATCTATGGTTGCTTTTGAGCTACAGTGGAAGAGCCAAATAGTTGTGCAAGAGAACATATGACCTTTAGAGACTAAAATATTTATCATCTGGCCTTTTACAGAAAATGTTTGCCAACTCTTGCACGCGACTGTGCGCTTCTAGAGGGCAACTTGGCACATATTCTAAACTCAGTAAAGTTAACTTGTTTGCTTTGAGGAGGAGATTTTATATTATTCATGGCAGTTGCTGTGGGTTGTTTACCCAACAGCAAATTCCCTCTTCTTCCTTGCTAATGGGGTAGCCATGGGCTTTAGGAGTAGGGTATGGACTTCTCCCCAGTCTCAGGGGGTGAATTTTGGTTAGTTCAAGCCAACTATGGTAATCCCACTCCTCTTACTAGTTCTGTGCTTTAGGTGTAGGTTTGTGATGGGATTTTGGCCACAGAGATACAGGAAGTGTAGACTTCCCCAATGATGGACGTCTACTGGGGGTTTCTGAGAAGGGAAATCTAAAGGATGCTTTCACATCCTTCAAAAGGAACCCAAGGAGTGCTGGGTACTTCTTCTGCCTGCTGGACATTGTTGAGGGAGGATGTGGCACTTGCAGCAACTGTAGCATCTTGGGACAAGTCCAGGGGCAAAAGCTGAAGCCGAGGATTGTAGATTGAAAAAATATAGAGCCTGGGTTCTCAATAACATAGTGAAATTAATCAATCCAGGATACAGCTTACTTTTTTTTGGTGGTTAAATGTCCTTATTGCTTATTCACTTTTAATAGAGTTAAGAAGTTTATGCCTAAAAAATTAAAAATATTATGTTGTTGGATCTGTCTATTCTTTCTTTTGAAATTTCTAATTTTTATGCCTGCTTACTAGAAAGGTCTCCTATAGATTTTATAAAAATGTTCTTGTGATATTATTTTATTTTTCATTTAGAACTTTATTAAGAATTAATTTTTTTATATGGCTTGAAGTATCTAACTTTGTTTTTCTTCCAGATGGAGAAAGAAAAAAATCTTTGAGTGCATGATGGTGAATGAAATCCAATGTACTCATAGAGTTTTCATAAAGATAATATGTTATTTTCTAATATGACAAGATTGGTTTCTTAAAAATATCTTAGAACATGGCTAACTTAATGATTTTTAAGTGTGATATTGATGTAACTAGAGTGTTGGCTAATTTCCAAGAAGGAACCTAAAGTAACATGCAGATCTTTGCCAGAAATTATCAATTTTAAGACAGACCATATCATGTCAGAGAAACACCCATCCTGTTAAGTTTATCCAATCTGGTCCATCTCAAGGAATAATATTGGGTTATTTCCTAGTGCTGATTTGGAATGTTAAAGAAAAAAGAGTAAAAATTTATCAGTACCTTGCATTGACTTGAAGGAAAGAGTGAGTTTGAACTGCAGAAGATCCTCAAATCTGAAGGTAATTGGTACTGGGAAACAACCCTTCAGGTAAATCTGTTTAAAATAGGGGCTAATATTTCTTGTTGAATCTAAAACACATAAACAGACAAGCAAAAGCCCTTTGACATATGCTTTGTTTATTAAAAGATACCTTCAATCAATTGAACTGATAACTTAGTAGGAGAAGATATTTGCAATACACACAACCAAAGATTAGGACCAAGAGTATAAAAGGAACATCTACAAATCCATAAGAAAAGAAAATAGAAACATGGGCAAAGACATGAACAGATATTTCTCAGAAGGGGGAGAACAAGAAGCCAATAAATTTATTAATTCTCCCTCATATTATTAGGGTCAGGGTCAAGACCTCAATGAAATTCCTCTTCACACCTATTTAATTTGGAAAAATGTACCATATACTTAACCAAATTTAGTTTATAATTGCAACTGTGCACTAACTCGTGGAATGTACAAAGTGTGAGTCAGTTGTTTTTTTTTTTTGGTGTATTTAAAAAAATAAAATCATAAGAGGCATTACTTGATATCTAGAGTCTTACTGTAAAAAGGATCAATGTTGACAAAAATATTTAAGGACGTCAAATTTTGATGTTTAAATCATTCTTTTTGAAACTCTTATCTTCACATCACCCATGCAGACTTTTCCTTTTCAGTTGTAAGCTGTTTGACTTTGGCCACATCCTCCTTAATCTTGGTAAGGAGGTAATCTTGCATTTGATTTGAGCAGCTCTCCACCATCACTGTCTGCAGTTCATGACTCCTTGCATCTTTGGGATGATTGTAGTGTCACTTTGCAGTCTGTTTGCACTGAAATGATGTTGCCTTGTAGGGCCTTTGCAGTTTCCTTGGAGACAAAGGAATTTAACTTAGAATTGAGATTGGGGGGATGCGAGGATGTTTGCAGCTAGAGTGGCTCCCAGTTGCTTTTCTCTCTCTAGAAATCACTTAGCACTCTAATTTTCTTGGGGCGACTTACCCTTCCCAACTCTTAGTCCATGTGATTTGACTGAGGCTGCTACAACCTCCATCTCCAGAAGTGGGCATGTGTCCCAGGCCTGGCCACTCAGAACACTTGCATTTCCATGGCTACAATGATTGGTTCAGAGGTGAGCATGGGACTGAAACCAGGCCAATGAAATTTTTAAAATAAATTTATTTATTTTTATTTATTTTATTTATTGGCTGTGTTGGGTCTTCGTTGCTGCGCGCTGGCTTTCTCTAGTTGCAGAGAGCAGGGGGGCTACTCTTCAGTTGTGGTGCACTGACTTCTCATTGCTGTGGTTTTGCTTGTTGCGGAGCACGGGCTCTAGGCATGCGGGCTTCAGTAGTTGTGGCGTGCGGGCTCAATAGTTGTGACTTGTGGGCTCTAGAGCAGAGGCCCAGTAGTTGTGGTGCAAGGGCTTAGTTGTTCCGCGACATGTGGGGTCTTCCCGGACCAGGGGTGGAACCCGTGTCCCCTGCATTGGCAGGTGGATTCTTAACCACTGCACCATCAGGGAAGCCCAGAATTTCATTGTATGACTTTTGATAGAGCCCTTGGAAAAGAGTGTGTCCCTTTTTCCTGGGATTGCTGAGCTGCTGAAATATAAGCCTGGACGTGCTGTGGTCATCTTTGCTGCCACTTGGGGAAGGCAGATCTGAGAACAGAGCCAACAAAAAGACAGCAGTGTGCTGTCACAGAGGGAGATAGTTTCTTCTTGACATTTTTTGAGAACCTGGAGAGGTTTTTATTTTCTAGTTTTCATATAAATTGTGTGAGTTGTGTTTCTTTCACTCACCTTCAAAAGAGGTTGGTGGACAAATATGATATCAGAATTGGGATTAGAACCCACATTTCTTAGTTCACTGTATTCTCCACTTGGGTACTTCTCTCATAGTCAGTTATTCAGTTTACCTTGCTTCTGGATTTGTGGTCTAGTGAGAGAATGTTATCACATGTGGAAGAAATTGCAGTCTATGCTGATTGGACCTTGTTCATATCTGCCAAGCTGGTTGTCTGGGAAAATATTCACCCTCAGCAGGCTTGTAAAATACATCCAAAAAGAAACTCCATAGCAGAGGGTGATTGGGAACCAGAGCTGGTATGGTAAGTGTAGACCTTGGACGAGGGGTAGAGGCACTGCCACGTGGATCCCACTTCAGCTCATATGTGGCCCAGTAAGAAGCAAAGAAATATGATCGGGCTTTCTCTCTCTTCTCCCTGTTTTGCCAAATTCTGTGCCACTGAACATGGCCAGAAATGGCATAAGAATGCTAGCACATTAGTTGTAGGTTTGGGGAGAAAAGAAGAAATTTGACAAAACACTTATCAAATGCTTCTGTCCTTGCAAAGTGCTGAAGGGTACAATGGATTAAGTTAGGGTGTATGTATCAGATAGGTTAGGCTAGGTTTTGCTGCAGTAACAAACAGTCCTTAAATCCTGGTGGCTTTTAACAATGAAAGTTTATTTCTTGTTCATGGTACATGTTCATTGTTGGGTTGGCAAGGAGCTAGAATAGCCACCATCTTCGTTATGGTCAGTCATCATCCCAAATGGGAAATAGAGATTAAATGACGCATATCACTTTCACTCACAGCTCATTGGCGAGAACTAGGCCCCACCTAACCATTAGGGGACCAGAAAGTACAATCCTACTATGTGTTAGAGGGATAGAATTGGAAATATTTGGGGAACCAGCACTCCTGATGTCCATGGTAGCTAAGTTCCAGCCTTCTCTTTGATGGAGGGGGGAAATAAAATGTAGAGGGGGAATAAAAAGGACACTGATTGCATGGAGGTGGGAAGAAAGGTAGGGGTGAGAGGATGCTGGGGTGGAATGAACAGGCCTCAGGGTCCCATGAGTGTGTGATTCAGTCTTCTGAAACGTAAGTTACCACTTGTTGCTTAAAAATATAGAATTTCAGATCTCACCCTAGACTGGACAGAATTAGAATCTGCATTTTAACAAGATCTCCAAGCAATTTGTATGCATGTTAAAGTTTGAAAAGTTCTAATATGTACGACAAATAAGAGTATTTTAGGTAGCATATGGACTATTTTCATCTTAATAATTATTAAACAATTAATTGTTTTAATAATATTTGATAATTTTTTGTTTCATTACATTCTTTCTGTTTTTTCTCTTATGGAATTAATAGCAGATAAAACAGCTTATTTCACCAAAAATTAGTCAATTTGAGGAAAATATTAACTTAAGAGTAGCACAGGTAAGACACCGATACGGGATAAAGTGTTAAAAATGGTACCTGGATGCCTGAGGTCCGGGAAACCCTGCCCCACTGGAGATGCTCCCAGCCTCCCATTTCCCCACCCTGGCATCCCTCCTCCCAGATTCCCTGGCCTCACCCAGCTGCCTGTCTGCTGGCAGAGTCCCCTGGGACCAGCCTCCTAGTGGTCACAGGTAGGAGGAGACATGACAAAGACACACATAGAGTCTGTGCACGTAAGGGGAAATGGTCATTCAAGTTCACAATATCTGGGTGGGAGAGGCATTTATCTGGAAATATCAGACCTGATAAATATTAGGAGTCTGAATCATCCAGCTGATTCCTCCTTTTCCCAATCGCTGTGTATGCATGTGCGTGTAGAGCCTCAAAATTCTCTCTGTTAAAGGTTATCACACTAAAATTGAAAATTCTGAATGACAGCAGTGATGTTCAGAGTATCCTTTGCTAGTTTCCATTTTAAGCTGATCCATTAGAAAGTGTCTTTCTCAGCCCTCAATGGTGGGGATGATGTCTTCACAAGGTGATGCCTTTTTTATTAGCCCTCATGTGGTAAAGCTCCCCCCACCCCCAAAAGATGTCCATGTCCCGATTCCCCAAACCTGTGAGCCTGTTGCATTGTATGGCAAAAGGGACTTTGCAGATATGATTGAGGATCTTGAAATGGGAAGATTATCCTGGAATATCCAGATGGGGCCAGTATAAACACAAGAGTCCACATAAGAGGGAGACAAGAGGGTCAAAGGCACTGAGGAGATGTGACAGTGGAAACAGATGTAGAGGTAGTGTTTTTTGAAGATGGAGGAAGGAGCCATTAGTCATGGAGTGCAGGCAGCCTCCAGAAACAGGAAAAGACAAGGAAACAGATTTCCCCCTAGAGCGTCTAGAAGACAGCCTCAGTGACGCCTTGATTTTAGCCACGTGCGACTCGTTTTGGACATCTGACTTGCAGCACTGCTAGGCAATAAATTTGCATTGTTATTTATATACTTATTTACTTATTTATTTGGTTGCGCTGGGTCTTCATTGTGGCAGCTGGGCTCCTTAGTTGGAGCATGCAGGCTCCCCAGTTAAGGCATGCATGTGGGATCTAGTTCCCCGACCAGGGATTGAAACTGGGCTCCCCCCGCATTGGGAGCGCAGAGTCTCATCCACTGCACCACTAGGGAAGTCCCAAATTTGCACTGTTTTAAGCCATTACGTTTTTGGTGCTTTGTTACAGCAGCAAGAGATGGCCAATCCACCTCAACTCTCATTGCAGGGGCAGTGAAGTAGATGAGGCCTCCAACAGCCCATGGGAACAGCCACAGGGACACCTTCTCAATTAAGACCCTCCAGATGGCTATTATCCCAGAAGTCTCAATGATCCCAAAATAACCTGTGCAGTCAAGTGACCCTCACAAGCAACACTCACTGTAGTGTATATGTATACCCATCTGAATGACGGACAAGCTGGACCAAAAGATACCTCTTTTTTCAAAGACACTGTTAGCGTAAAATAACCTTTTAAAGTCACTCTCATAGTGATGTCCAAAGATGACAAGCTAGCCCTCGGTGGGGGAGGTGGGGGAGGTCCTCACTTCCCTGCCCCAAATCTAAGTAGAATTTTGTATGTTTAGGGAGAAGAATGCATGGTGGCTTCCTAATAGTTCCCCCAATTCTTCTGGTTCCACTTTGCACTTCATTTTTAAATTTTAACAATGTTTTTTTTTTCCCCATGGACCCAGAGGCTGAAGGTCCTTTATTTCCTGCTTTCTGAGGATGGTATTAGATCCGCGTGAAATTAACTCACACATCCCACTTTTGTTTCTCCAAGTATGAAAAGCAAGATGTTGCGCTGAAGCTTTTCGCGCACAGAAATCTGAGTTTGTGGTTCTAGTCTAGCCCTCTCAGCTGTGTGGCTTTAAGTCACAGTACTGTTCAGAGCCTTGTTTCCTCAGCTATAAAACAGGAGTGACAATTCCAAATTCTGAGGGTTATTGTGAGGATGAAATTATTAAATGACATGATGTAGGGAAAGTACCTACCTCCATGTTCAATTGCTATTGCTCAATAAATAGGAACTGTTATGATGCTTTTCTCTTAAATTACATTTGGTGATCTCATATTAGAGTTTTGACTTGAGATGTGACATTTTATGAGATTTTCCCCCTGGACTCCTTGGCACAGTAGTTTCTTACTGTGTGTCCCCTGCCCTCCACCATCTTTGTGGGATGGGCATTGTTGGCTAATTAGCATCTACTTTTCCTTTCTCCATCCCAACAGAACCTGGTTTTCTGGTTTCTGCCTCCCCCATGAGGCTCCTGGGTCCCACAGGATCTGAGTCCATCCCCAACCCAAGGCCCTGATTGGCCTAAGGGTGATTGTCAGTAATTGGTTCAGGAATTTGGATTCAATCCAAAGATCACATGGCATTGCCCCAGCAACAGTTATTGGATTGGGGTGAGCATGTGGCCTAAGATGGAAAGAGGTACAAAGTCTTCTTTCTCTTCCTAAATATGAAAAGTAAGCATGTCCATTTGCTACAGACTGCCATATGCCACAGTGAAGGAAGCCAGCTGGAAGTGCAGAGTCAGTGTGTGGAAGAAGGCTGAGCCCAGAGAGCCAGAGGAGTTCAGATAGAGCCCTGATCATGCCATACCTGAAGCCCAAACCATGTCTTGACTCCCTGTCACAGGAGATAGTGTGTCTTCTGATTGTTCAAATAAGTATGTGTCAGAGTCAATCTAGAGGTTCTTTGTGGAAGAATTTTCTCCTGTATGTAAGTGGGCATGTGCTGGATAAAAACACTATTCCCTATGTTATTCCTAAGCCTACAGAGCACCCTTTAAGGGGTCAGCGCAGATCTGACAACTGCAAGGCTAGGTGAGTTTAAGGAAAAAACTCTAGACTAAGGATCATGCTTTCACCCCATGGAGATAAAAAGTCCATTGAAGGTAGGGTGATGAGTCCTGGGAGAACTTCAGTGGGAAGTGAAATAAGACACGAATTTAGCCCTTTCTACCAGAAACTCCAATCCCCTGTGAGAAGTAGCATGGCTCTGAGAGGCAGCATGACGTGGTGGGAAGAATCATTCAGAATCTAGACTCCGATCTGGGTCTGGGTCCTGACTCCCCCACTCCCTAGCTGTCCACCTTTGGACAAGTCACTCAGTCTCTCTGATTTATCATTTATTTGAGTGCACTGTTCTAGGTACTTTGTGTGAGTTAGCTCACTTTATCTTTATGCCCACAAAGTGGGTACATTTTACTAATGGGGAAATGGGCTCAGAGAAACGAATAACTCACCAAAATCACAGAACAGAAAATAATGATACTGGGATTTGAAACTGGATAATGGGACACTAGAGACATCTGGTCAACCCAAACCACCACATCTTATTGTCTCTAAGCTTCAAAGGAGCAGAAGTGGCTGGTCTCATGCAGGCAGGAAGTTGAGAGTAGTGACAAGGAAGCTTTACTACCCATAGCTCCTCCATTCTCTTATTTTTAACTCACTTCTACGGACATCCCCAAAGCTATGAAGATTTGATTTGGCTTAACATTTTACAACATGGAACATTTGCTAGGGGCCTCCTAAGTTAGGTATTAGGGATGCAGGAAGGGTTGGGAGCTGAGCTTCCTTACAGTCACACTTCCTCAATTCCGCTAACACCACTAAGTAAGACCTACACACACTTGGCAATGGAGAACTCCCCCGAGAGCCCCATGGCAAGGCTGAGAGACCAAGCTCTTCCTTTAAAGGCTCTGGGTTCCCATGCATCTCATGTGCCTGGCCAGTTCCAACCACAATCCTGCCAGCCCCACACTGCAGACCAGCAAACTGAGTCCTACATCTGTCTTGAAAGCCCTAAGTCACCACCTCCAACTGAAAACAAGACCTGGAAATGCTGGGCACACCCTCACCAGCTCCCAGCCAATTGTTTGATCTGAGCTCCACATCTTCATCCAATAAATGGGATGGATGATAGAGGGTCACTATCACACTGTGTAAGGCCAAGGAGGTCATATATGTGAAAACACTTTGTAGACAGTAAAGTGTTCTACAGATGTAATGTTTGCATGATTAGTAGTAATGTGACCATTTTGTATTCCTTCTCCTCATTTTAATGCCTCATGAAAAATGGCAGCAAAAAAGCCACCAGATCTGTGTAAGACAGTAGATAATAACAGTGGTAAAGGCTCAGGCTCTGGGGCCTCCCCAGAGTTGGGCCTCTAACACTTATCAGCTCTGTGATGTTGGAACATTCCTTATGCTCTAAGGCTCAGCTTCTTTGTATATAAACAGGGGGAGGGTGATACCCATGTTATGGTTGTGAGAGTCCATCCATTTGGTTGTGAGTCATATTAGGAACATCTGTTTTGCAGCACCTTGATTTCCCTCTGGGGGATGTCCCTACTGCGTGCAGCCTTAGTGGGGTTGCCAGTCAAAGAGCCTTGGCCTCCCCTCTTCAATGTGCACAAGGACACCAGCCATGCTATAGCCTCTCTGCAGGGGATCTGACACCTGCGTGATGTGAAGACAGGACCCAATTGGAGCTGATGAAGATGTGGTTTGGTCTTGGCGTGAGAACCCTGGAGCTGATCTGGTTTCCACTGGGAGGCCTAGTTCACCTGCTCTCCCTCCAGTTCTGTGAGCGCCCCCGGGGAGCCTTCTGTTATCACCCATCTTTGTCCACAATGGATTTCTTTGCTAACCTCCTAAGCACCCTAACTGATCCGAAAGCTTAGCACAAGCACTTACCAGGTACACATGACACACGTAACGAACAGTAGCTCTAGGTTCAGTGACTTAATCACACACTCATAGGATCTGGAGGCCTGTTCATTCCAGCCCAGCATTCCCCCCGCCCCTACCTTTCTTTCCTCCTTAGTACGATTGATGCCCTTTTTATTCCTCCTTTATGTGGTATTCCTCCTCCATCAAAGACAAAGCTCAAGGCCCAGAACCTACCTATTATGGTCCTCATGAATGCTGCTTATCAAATATTTCCAGTTCCACCACTTCCAACACGTGGTGGGATTGTACTTTCTCGTCCCCTTATGGTTGGTTGGGGCCTGATTCTGGCAAATGAGTTGTGAGTGGAAGTGACATTGTGTCATTTAACTGCCAGGGCCTGATGCCCCAGAGTTTTTATGCCCTCTTGGATGCTGACTAACCATATTTGAGGTGGTTGGTTGCTGTATCAATCTGGGTACCCTTGCCAACTCACTGTGGGCATGTACCATGAGCAAGAAATAAAACTTTGTTGTTAAAAGTCACTGGGATTTAGGGGATTGTTTGTTACTGAGCAAAACCTGACCTAACCTGACTAATACATATACTCACTTTTCCTTTCAGCTCTTTGCATGTTGCAAGCACTTAGGAAGTGATTTCTCAAACTGCTTATTTTTCTCTTCAAATCTACAGCCACCATACTGTCACTCTGATACCATTTTGGGCCATGTTCAGTGGCACAGAATTTGGCAAAACAAGAAGAAGGGTGGGAAAGCCCGTGTCTATTTCCTTGCTTCTTACTTTGAGTCACGAGAATGCACACCATCCTTCAGGAAGCACTGCCTTGGGATCACACGGATGATGAGGTCCTCGGGTGTAGACGTATATCCCATCATTCAAGTGGGGACTCTGTTGGATGCTGTGCTAGGTGTAGGCAGGTGGGGGAAGATGTGGGTGAGAAAGCCAGCAGTCTCAGCCCAGCACTGTTCAAGATGTGAGCCAGATGGCCTGGGAGTAGAGAGGCAAGAATGACTAACCCCAGTTTTGGAGATCCAGGTGACACTTGAGTCAAGTCCTTAAAGAGAGCAGGACTTACCTGCCCCAAAAATAGCTTGGGAGCAAATCCAAGGGCACCAAGCATGTCAGTGGGGAGAATTCTTGGCTCCCAGGTTCCCAGGCACATTAAACAGTGAACTCCCTAGAACTGTGGTGTTCAGAAAATGTGTGCATAAAAATTGGTAGGTTAGCTCGCTCCCCCAGCACTTCTTGTTGAGGGATGGGGATTTGGGCAGCTGAGGAAGCAAGTTTTCATCAAGTGTTTAGAAAAGAGCAGGGACTTGATCTAACATGATGCTGAAATGAATAGGAACAACTAAAGCCAGAGTTTCTCCGTGGTGCTTGGAAGAAATTAGCAGTCCCGGGAGCCAAGAGGATGTCAGGTGGGGACTTGGGGTTGAAGAGCACGTGAGATGAAGGGGCTTGGGCATTGCTGTGGTTTCAGTTTTTCAGGTGGAGTTGAGCATGGGTATGGCCACCTTGAAGTTACTGTTTTAGCAGAATGCATCAGGAGACTGCCAGCTCGTAGGAGTGAAGATCTTGTGCCCAAATGGAAGGAACCTCTAATTTTGGCAGACCCGGGACACCCCCTACAGTAAATCAGAAAATATATGCTCTTCTTATATTTTGCATGATGAACATGAAGTTTTTCCGTAAAATGATGGTCTTAACACCTGTTAATGATAAAAATGCCATGAAAATGAAAATGTGCTCAAACTTTATCAGTAATCAAGGAAATGAAGAGCAAGGATTTGTACTGGTCTTGTTAGGTTGAATTCCCCAAGTTTGTGCAGGATCTACTGAGAGATAAGCTATGTTCTTTCCTGCTGGACTTAAACCTGGAGGGATATAGGCTGATGCTGCTGCAGCCATCTTGCCACCATGAGGGGAGAACTTGTCTGAGAATGGAGCTAAGCCAGAGGAAGGAGAGACGAGATGGAGAGAGAGAGAGAGAGAGAGAGAGAGAGATCAGGGACTGACAGTACCATTGGAGTCACAGGATCAAGCTGTACCCGAGGCTGGTACTCCCCTGGACTTTTCAGTTAAGTGAGCTAAGTTTGAGGTAGATTTTCTATCTCTGGCAAGAGTTCTAGTCAACACAAGCTTAGTAATGGGGGAGAAAAGGCTCATGATATTTGCCACTTATTGAGTGTTTACTACATACTATTATAAGCATTTTATGTGTATTACTGCATTTAATCCTCCCACCAAGCCCTTGAAGTAGGGCACTCTTATCCTCATTTGACGGACAAGGAAACTGAAGCTTATACAGCCCAAGATCACACAGCCAAGTTTGAATGTAGGTAGTCTGGCCCTAGAGCTCATACTCTTAACTACTGTCTCATGAGAACTCTTGGTGCTTTCTCTGCGGTTGATCAAGGCTGGCTTTGTGTATGTGAGCACAGCCAGTGGGATCCTGGACATTCAGTCTGCGAGGAAAACCCACATGATGTTTTCAAAGTCATTGTCTTTCTACATTTAGAAGATGTTGATGATTTTCCATCCTGCAGTACAATGCTTGTGGGATTAATTTGGTAATTAAATGTTTGTTGCTGGGAATGAATAAATTGTTCTCCATCACCAGGAGATTTTGTCATCTCACTTTGAAGTCGGAGAAGCAAGGCGCCTGCTTGTTCACGGCGACATTCACTTCCACTTTGTAACCTCATATAATATATGCTGACAGTCTTTCCCCATTTGTAGTCTCTGGGAAGATGTTATTTACTACCCCTGATGCTAGAGGAAAAAAATTAGGTCACTGCCTCACGCATCTTCTTTAAACCATCCAAACACGTGCTTCATCAGGCAGAGATGCAGTTTCTGAAGAAGAGAAAACTGGCGCTCTCATTTTTTCTCTTCTAGTCCAACTTGTCTAAAACCACGACTGCTGTGTTTGCAGCTAGCATTCTGAAATAATGTCCAATGTGTTTCTTTTTCTTTTATGAAGTGGGTGAGCTGCAGTCTCTGTTCAGTGGTAACATCATTATATTTTTATAAAGTCCTGAAGTCCTTTAACCCCTGAAGCACTGACTCTCTGCCCCTCCTCTCCTTCTTGCTGTTGGAAGACATTCAAGATGCCTAAGTGGCCTACCCCTTCCCACTGGGGGCCACCTCCAAGATGCCCAGGGTTTGCACTGCCTGGAGCACACAGCATGGGCAGACAGACATGTGCAGATGAGCTCTTTTGAAAGCTGCCATCTCAAATACCTGTGTTTTGTGGATGACACCTTATAAAGAGAATCACTGGTCCACCTCATTTCTGTGAAATTATATCAATGTGGTGTTAAGCTTTTTTTTTTTTTTTTTTTTTTTGCTTATTTTTGGTTGGGGGAAAGTCATAATCTTTTTGAGATAATTTACTTTGTTGTTTTTAAAAAATATGCAGAACATTTGGAATGGGTTTTTTGATTCTTATTGTACCCTAAAAGAGTGTAGAATTTTCACCCCTTCTGAAATTAAAAAAAAATCCTGTTATATGAAGATCAATCGTTAAAGTCCTTTTAGACTCCCGTGCAACATTTATTCTCAAAATGTTTTACATGAGAGGATGCTGAGAAAGCATGTATATAGAGGCTTTTGAGTCAGATTAGGCTCAAATTCAAGGGCTTTTCTTAGTAGTTGTGGGACTTTGGGCAAAATACTCCACATTTCTGAGCCTCAGTTTCCCTCCTCCGTAAAATGAGAAAGATAATATCTCTGTGCAAGGAATGAGGAACACGATAAGTTTCTGAGACGTAGGAGGTACTCATCTGCTTTTTCTTTTGTCATTATTTTTAATATTGTATAGTTGATTTACAATGTTGTGTCTGTTTCTGTTGTACCATAAATGGATTCAGTTATACATATGTACATATTCTTTTTAAAAAAATTTTATTTTTATATTCTTTTCCATTATGGTTTATCACAGGATGTTGAATACAGTAGGACCTTGCTGTTTATCCATCCTATATGTAATGGTTTGCATCTGCTAACCCCAAATTCCCAATTCTTCCCTTTCCCACCCCCCAGATAATTGCTTTTATTATTGTTCCTGCTTGTGGCTTTTCCCTCTGCTTGAGATTCCCATAGGAACTTAAGTACCAACCATCAGCTTAAGGTGGGGAAGCAGGGATAAAGCTAGTGTGATGCCCAGGTATACGTTTTGTCAAGCAAAATTTTATGGAAGTTAGGACTCAAACCCAAACCAGAACAAGTAGATGTTGGAAGCATTCATTTGCTTTCAGAAAGATTCGTCTTAAGCTGTAAATTTACATTAAGCTGTGAATTTCCCTGATTCCTTCCTGACTTCCTGTTCAGGCTACTTTGGGGAGTGGATTCCAGACATAGTCTGGGGTCTGTTCTCTAAGACCTTGCCTTGGACCCAGAGGAGACTGGGCTTCTTTTGAAAAACAGATTTAAGGTAGAAGTTAGGATGCTCTTAGCCAATCAGAGGAGCCAGAAAAGCAGAGGGGATGTGGAGGAAAGGGGCGGGGGCGGGGAGATGGCCTGGAGGAGGGCCGGCCTTAGAAAGCAGGGGACGTCCCCTTAAGAGGAAGGGAAACCCCTGAAGAGGAAGGCACACAGCAGGGTGGGAGAGAAGAAGGAGAGAGGACAGGAGAGAGGGGCCCCAGCTGCTAGATGAGAAAGGCCACGTGCAAAATGGTTAAAATATCGCTCACTTCTATTATATCATGAAAAAAAGGCAGTGACCAGAGCTGCCTGGATTAGGAAAAAAGGGTGTAATTCCATCTTGGGGCTTCTGGTGAATCGAGCTTGTGGTTCTGTGGTTTATGATGTCACCAGAACCCCTGGCTGGAATTGCAGCCTTTTAATTTACAACTTGGTACGTGGGGAGGCCAAGGGTCCATCATCCCTGCTTGAAATGTGGTGAGGACCCCAGGGTCAAGGCTGGCCTGGGAGTCAAGGTCTGGAGGCTGGCCCCTTCTACCCTTAGTGGGTAGATAGTCTTGGTGAAGCCACTTTTCCCGTTCTGTCCCCTGTCTTCTCCCCCTGTCTCCCCATCCCTCCCTCCTCATTTCCCCAAGTTGCACAGTTTGATTTTCCCATGATTTATTTTATAAAAAAAACCCATGTTAGCCAGATTCCTCTGGCCTTCGTGTTCATGAAGCTCACAGTTCAACACTTTCCATCTCAAAACCCACCCACGAAAGGCTCAAATGTAGCATCTCTAACTTCTAAAGGAAGAACCCTACAGTGAATGGGGGAGCTCATTTCTGTCTTTTGTTCTACTCCCAATCTCCCACTTCATCATGCATGCCAAGGTCAGGAAGTGATGGAGCTCGTGGTACCACTGGTCCAGTGGTGAAGCCTCAAGAGTGACTGCTCACAGCCTCCTCAAACATGGTGGCATTTGGTGCCCCAGTGCCTTTGGTTATCCTAGTTCCTCAGCCTCCAATTATTCTTCAACCTTTAACATAGGTTTTCTGGATATTTATTATGTACCAGGAGGCCCTGGACTCAGATCTGGGGATATAATGGAAAGCAAGATAAATATGACTGCTGTCTTCATGAAAGCTCCACCTGCCTGCTTGACGTTACATTTTGGGTTTGCAGAGATCTCAAAGTTAGAATGTCCTAGACCTTATTTCCAAATCCACCCCTCCTTAAGGGTTCCCTGTTTCAGTTTCTGCCGCTATCGTTGCCTAGTTGCTCAAGCCAGAGATCTAGGAATGTCGTGTCCGATTTCCCCCTTTCCCTCGTCCCTAACATCCAATCTATTGGCTAGTCTTGTCCATGGTACCTCCAGGATAGAACTCTTCTGGACCACTTTTCTCCATCTCACTGACATCATTTTATGACATCAGCTCTTAATGATTGCAACAGCATCCCAGTGGCACCTCCTACTTCTTTATTGTTCTCTCTAATCCAAGAGTTCTCAAAGTGGAGTCCCCAGACCAGCGGCTGTAGCAATACCTGGGAACTTGTTAGCAATGGGTATTCTTGAGTCTCTCCCAGACCTATTGCATCAGAGTTTCTGGGAGTGGGACCCCAAAGTCTTGAGTTTTACAGGCACCCCAGGTGACTTTGATGCAAGCTCATGTTTCAGAACATCTTCAATCCATCCTCTGACTAGGCAGGGTACTTTTTTTTTTTTTTTTAATGCATTCTCTTATTTTTTTAAAAATTTTGTTTCATTTAAGTATAGTTGATTTACAATATTGTGTTAACTTCTGCTGTATAGCAAAGTGATTCAGTTATACATATGCATACATTCTTTTTCATATCCTTTTTTATTGTGGTTTACCATAGGATATTGAATATAGTTCCCTGTGCTACACAGTAGGCCCTTGTCCTTTATCCATTCTATATGTAATAATTTGCATCTACTAACCCCAAACTCCCAGTCCATCCCTCCCTTACCTCATTCTCCCTTGGCAACCATAAGTCTGTTCTCTCTCTGAGTCTATTTCTGTTTCGTAGGTAAGTTCATTCTGTGTCATATTTTAGATTCCAGTTTGATTTTCCCATGATTTATTTTATAAAAAAAAATATCATATGGTATTTGTCTTTCTCTTTCTGACTTATTTCACTTAGCGTGATAATCTCTAGGTCCATCCATGTTGCTGCAAATGGCATTATTGCATTCTTTTTAATGGCTGAGTAATATTCCATTGTATATATGTACCACATCTTTATCCATTAATCTGTCGATGGACATTTAGGTTGTTTCCATGTCAGTATTCACTATTATGAATAGTGCTGCTATGAACATAAGGGTGCATGTGTCTTTTTGAATTATAGTTTTCTCCAGCTATATGCCCAGGAGTGGGATTGTTGGATCATATGGTAGTTCTATTTTTAGTTTTTTGAGGAACCACCATAGTGTTCTCCATAGTGGCTGCACCAATTAACATTCCCACCAACAATGTAGGAGGGTTCCCTTTTCTCCACACCCTCTCCAACATTTATTGTGTGTAGTTATTTATGATGGCCATTCTGACTAGTGTGTGGTGGTACCTCATTGTAGTTTTGATTTGCCATTTCTTTATGCAGGCTTATTTACTCCCATTTTATAAAAGAGGGAACTGAGGCCTGATCTTAGAAGGTAAATTGGATTATATAACTTCCAAACTGAAAGCCCTTCAGGAACTTGCCACTGCACTTAGGATAGAACCTACACCATCTGGCTCTGGTTCTCTCCCCAGCCTCCCCTTGAGCGACGCTTTTCTTTGGACTTAACGTGTTTCCAAACATTCTCATCTTTCAGTTCCATGGAAACACAATTCCATTTCCAGCCTCAGGGCCTTTGCACATACCGTTCCCTCTCACTTTACATGAATAGCACGATCACCTCATCATTCTTGCTTAGCAAAAATGTCACCTCCTCAGAAAGACCTCCCAGACTGTCTTAAAATAGATTTCCCCAGTATTCACCATTTCAGTCCCTTATTCATCTCTTCACAGCACAACTAGTGGTAACTTTATTCATTCTCTCTTTTTTCTTTGTCTCCTCCACTGGGAAGGTAGGAGCTGTGTCTTTTCACCACCGAATTCCTAGTACCTAGTTCCCAGCATAGAAATATAGCAAGGAATGAATGAATGGGTGAATGAATGAACGTAGTCTAGAACACAGTCTTTGCTTTGCCAACAAAGTCCTTACTTGTCCTTAAGATCGCAGCTCAAATATCACCTCCTCTAGGGGGCCTTCCCTCATTGCCCTAAGCAGAATGAAATCTGTGTTCTCCCAACACTCGGGATGGCACCATCGGGACACCCATTTCCTCGGGGTGGGCGGGGCAGTGGGATGGCAAGAGTGTGGCCTTTGAGGCACAGAGACCTGGGTCCACAAAATAGCCGGTGTCACATCCTGGCTGCTCGCCATTTCCCCTGAGTTCCCTCATGGGCGTGATGGGGAGTTTCTTGTGAGGATGGGATATAATGTGCCTGGCACCAGGCAGGTCCCTCAGAAGTGTAGCTGTTAGGTTTTAGAGTGAGTTATTCATATAGCTCTCTCACCTAAGAGCCTGGGAGCTCCTGGAGGGCTACCCTGTGTCTTGTCAGCTGTGCCGGTTGAGGGAGGAGGCAGAGTGAGTCCCCTGTATGCCCTCCCCACTGCATGTCCAGGGCATGGTTTTGGTGGCCAGCTGGCCAGAGGACGATAAGCGGGCGGTCTCTGTGTGTGGGTGAGCCTGGCCTACGAGTCACAGGGAGAGGGAACCTAAGTGGTTTGAAAAGCAAACTAGACATCTTTACCAACGCTCCCCTCCAATGGACATCATAACTAGATGAGCCAGGACTTCCCTGGTGGTGCAGTGGTTAAGAATCCGCCTGCCAATGCAGGGGACATGGGTTCCAGCCCTGGTCTGGGAAGATCCCACATGCCACGGAGCAACTAAGCCCGTGGGCCACAACTACTGAACCTGAGTGCCACAACTACTGAAGCCTGCGCGCCTAGAGCCCGTGCTCCACAAGAAAAGCCACCACAATGAGGAACCCGTGCACTACAATGAAGAGTAGCCCGTGCACAGCAACAAAGACCCAACACAGCCAAAAATAAATAAATAAATAAATTTATTTTTTAAAAAGCAAAGAAACAAATAGATGAGGCAAAAACGCAAAGAAAATCATGGGATCATAGGTTGAGCTGAGTATCCCATTTGCTCAGGGACACCATTGAGTTGTTTTCTAACACTGCTTGGAAAGACCCAGGGGACATCTTTACCACCTGAAACCAATTCCTTCCAGCATTTGCCCTCAGTTGCATGGGTGGCAGGAAATGCAGGAGACCCCAGATTCCTAGGAAGTGCCTCAGGCGTTTGCCTGACCGACCCTCACTTGGTCCTAAGTGAAGTCTGCTTTTCTCTCAGGAGACTCCTGATGTCGGTGGATGCCGATGCTGCCTGTCCAGTCCACCCTCTCTCACGGAGCTTCTTAAACTGCTCTACCCACTGCTGACCTCTGCCCAGGCCCTTGAGGAGGAGACCCACCTCTGAGTTCAGCCGTGTCTGCCATCTTGTACTGTGTTGTGTCTCAGGGACACTTTGAGATCCTGGCTTCTTCTGGAGGCAGGGCTTTGCCATTGGTCAGCTTGCTGAGTGTTCTCCAGGCACAGCACACATGAGGGGGACCTCTACTTCCAGGCCTCCCTTAGTGTATATCGATATTTTCCACACTTGAGGCATTTGGACCTCACTTTCATGATTTTTGCTGTAGTATGTCTGCAACTACAGTTGCCCCTCATATCTGTGGGGGATTGGTTCCAGGATCCCCATGGATACCAAAATCCAAGGATGCTCAAGTCTCTTGTATAAAATGGTGTAGTACAGTCCACACTCTGTGTCTGTGGGTTCTGCATATGTGTGTTCAACCTGTCCATCCCCAGCTGGTTGAATCTGCGGATGCGGAACTCATGGATGCTGAAGGTCAAGTTGACTGTACTTACATTGTCACTTTATATTTTCCTTTGCACGTACTCACTATTTAATATCAATCGATTTATTTTAAATGGAAAATTTACACCACTATCTGCTTTATTTCAACTGCCAGTGTCAACTCACATGAAATGATAAAAATAATCCAAAAAAAAAAGCAAAATCACTTTATGCATTTCAGCTCGATCTGCCAGAGACTTGAGCTTGAGGCCTTCTTTCTCCTTGTTGAAAGTGAGAACAGCAAGTTTTAGAGATGTGTTAAAGTGCGACTTTTTCCTTGAAATAATCAGAAAGTTTGAAAGAGAATCGAGAACAAATTAATCCCTTGATTAAATGTTCTTTAAGGCTATGTCTGGGGACCGCCTAAACCATTTTAGGTACAGTAATTGTAGTTAGCAATACTGTATTATATACAGTACTTCAAAACGGCTAAGAGATTGGATTTTAAATGTTCTCACCACAAAAGAGGAATGTTAATTATGTGATGTGATAGAGGTCATAGCTAAAGCTGTGATGGTAATCATATTGCACTATATAAATGTATGAAATCAACATGTCATATACCTTAAATTTATACAATCATATGTAAATTATATCTTAATAAAAATAACTAATACATAGTTAAGACACAAAGTGTTTTAGCGAGATTAACTCACCTATCTTTAGAATAAGCCTATGACGTTGTACTATAATCATCCCCCTTTCACAGATTAGGAAATCAAGGCATCAGGAGGCCAGCTTGCCCGTGTTCATACAACTGTTGAGTAGTGGAGGCAGAATTTGAAGCTAGTTACCTGGTTCTGGATGCCTTCATCTCAAATGCTACTCTCAACAGCCTCTTGGAGGTCCCTCTCATCTTAATACGTTGGGGATGCTGGCTGCATGGAGGGCTACAGGTGGCGAGGCCAGGCCGCCTCTTCTTGGGCATGGTGGGTTTGGAACAGGCAGAGCTATGTGACCCCTAGACAGAGCTGCTTCCTCCTGGGTCCAGGAGCTGTGATTGTCATTGTGACTGTGGTGTTTCTGTGTCTTTAGCTCTGTTGTCTTCGTTGAGTGCCTGCTGGGGACTGGGGACATGGACACAGATACATCCCTTGCTCTCCAGGAGCTCCCAGTCATCCAGTGGGGAAGCGAGACCATAAATGGACACTAAAAGAGCCACAAGATGGAGTTCTGTTACAGAGGGGAGCACAGGGGGGTGGCCTGGGCTGTGGGCACGTCGCTCAGGCTGGGAGGTAGAGAGAAAGGTGGGGTTTGGAGAATGCTTCCTGAAATGAGGAAGGAAACAAAGGAGGTGCAGAGCGGAGGGAAAGCGAGAGAGAAGGCACAGGGCAGACCAGCTGGATACGGACAGGGCAGCATGCTTCTTGACTCCCTTGGAGAACGTAGGTAAGTCTGGGTTCCCTTCCGGCCCTTGCTTGGAAAGTCCTGGGCAGCACCGCAGGGAAGAACTTGGGCCAGTTCTCCTTTGTCATTGCTTTTTCAAAGGGTGCAGCTTTGAAACGTATGCTCAGCGGACCAGTGAAGACCTCTGGCTCAACAGAGAAAAATGGAGCTTTGCTCTCCAGACGTTACCCTGAAGAACCAACGATCACTGCCGTCTGATTTTTACACACTCCGTACCACTGTTGCAGCCTGTGACTCTGAGGTGCCAACTTGGCCAGCCCAGAGAGGTAATTTTCAGGGTGAGTTTGTTTATTTTAAACCCCACACTGGCAGTTGGGTCAGATTTTTATGTGATGATTTTGTGTTCTGCATATAAGGAAGTACTGCTTGTTGGCTACTATGAATGTGTCCAAAACATCTCTCTCCAGAATAAACTCGTGCTTTACTGATGAAATGAAACATACTGGGGCCACACTCAGAATAGAAAGTCCTTGGCTTGGAGATCCCTGGTGAGCTGCTGACAAGAACCTGAGAGCCGGCACTGCCACACTCCATACTTGGAGCTCCTTGCGGAAGGCAGGAGCCTTCAGAACTCGGAGCCGAAAGCCTGTGCTGAGTGGTGGGCTGTGAACATTTTGGGGAGGGGTATGCAAAGGCTCCCTGGAATATTTAAAGGAGACCCACACTCTCGTGCGGCATTTGATAAGTGGTGGTGGAGGGCCAGTTTTGGCACAGGAGGGGAGGAAAAAAGAGTCACAATTCAGACCTTCTACCCAGAGCAGTTTAGGTTGTATCTACGTGGAAAACGGAAGTTGTTTGGAAATCTGCTCAGGACACACAGGCAGGTGGGAAACCTGACCATCACTAGTGAACCGAAGGACACTGGCTGTGTGGCCTAAGTATCCTTTTTGTGCAGAACATGGAGGTTGGGCTGTCAGGGAAGGTTTCAGGTCACTTTCAGATTTTAAAGGAAAGGGAAGCGGAAATTTGCTGAGGTTGTTTTTCTCCGTGTATTGGGCCAGGTTCTCCAGCTGCAAGCAGCAGAAACTCTCTGGGAATTTATCGGCAGGACATTGGGTGTACTCAGAAGATCAGAAGAAAAGCTGAGTGCCTGAGTCCTGCAAAGGAGGGGACCCAGGACAATGTCGAGGACCTGGGTAGCAGGACTTAAATGCTGTCTCTGGGGCTTTACGGACACGTCCATCAAAGTCTAACCTTTTTTGCCCTTGCATCGCTCTGTTCTAGCTTTGAAATATCTGGGTGAACTGAGTCTAACTGACCCTATCTTGGGTCTAGTACGCACTCCTTGGGCAGGGGAGCACAGGCTGCCTGGATTAATAGCCCCCAAGACTATGCAGTGGGGAAGAACTGTGTGTTGTTACCCAAAAAGGGGGGGAGAGATGCTGGATGGACTCACAGGACAAATTTCTCTTACTCAAGGTAATGAATAAAAAGGTGACCCTTAGGACTGTCACACAGCTTATTTTTTGAGGTCACAATGAACATGAGTATGACTTTTGGTCTTCTTAGGTCGATCCTGTGGAACACCTGCTTGAATATTCTAATCGGCTGGGGTAAGGACCAGCATTTCTACCTATGGTCCATGACTTGGCTGTAGTGCAAGATCTCAACTCCCTAGGAGAACGTAGGCAAGTCTGGGTTCCCTTCCTGCCCTTGCTTGGAAAGTCCTGGGCAGCACTGCAGGGAAGCACTTGGGCCAACTCTCCTTTGTTATTGCTTTTTCAAAGGGTGCCGCTTTGAAATGTGTGCCCAGGGACCAGTGAGGACCTCTGGTTCAGCAGAGAAAAATGGGAGCTATTTCAGCCATTTGTCCTATGGACTGCTGGCTAGACTGGAATGCACAGGATTAAGTGACGCTGAAATGACTGCAGGGATGATACTGGGGTCTGTCTTTTCAGTTCGGGAGTCACAAGCACGACTTTTTTCTTTTTGTCAGAGTTCTTTGCACATGTTCCTTGGACTAGCAGGGCAAAGAGATAGAAGGAATATGAGGGGACTTGACCGTTATCCTTAAAAATGGCTTGGGTAATTTTTGGCTTGCTTAATTCCCTTGCCCTCTTGGGTTAGGTAGGCAAGTTACATGGCTAAATCTCCACTAAGTACTATTCTTACCAGGCACTGACAGTCAAGAAACAACTCTGAGCAGCATTTCCAAAGCATATTTTATGGGATCTAGACCGTAAGATCAAAAGAAAAAAAAGAGGAAGGGTCAAATAAGTCTGTAATATAATGCAGATTACACCGTTGGATATTCATGATACACATTAGCATATTAAAGGAGCTGATAAGTCCTTCAGTAAGTAAGCCTGTTTAGTTTTGTCTAATTTGGCATTTCCTAAACATTTTTGACCACAGAACATTTAAAAGTAATGCCTGTTACTAAATAACACCTCTGGCTTTGAGGAATGCTCACAACACTCTTTCACCTCCATTGCTGTGAAACACACGGGGTCACTGGTCACATCTTCATCTTCTTGGCACTTACAGATTTCTACATGGTGACTTCAGAGGCCATGTTTCCTTATATTTGATCATTGTAAAGTAAACCTGGGGCCTCACAGCATACTTCCATGTTGCTCCAGATTTGCTTTGCCAAGGTTCATTTACCCTACCACCAAATGTTTGTCAGGTGCCAATGTACAGAGTGTTCTGTGAGGCACATTTGGGAGCAGAGAACGAATAAGGGATGGAGCCTTCCTTAAAGAGCCACTGGGCTCACAGAAGAACAGTACAAGCAAACAAATTACTAAAAAAGTAGAATGAATAACAATAAACAGATGCTCTATGCCAGCCCCATGATGGTTTTGGCATTCTGTGTGCATGCTGTCTGAGGACACATAAATTAGGTACATTGCACCTAAAGCTCAGCCCCTCTGCTCTAGAAGCATTCTTTCCCTTTTGTACAGGTTAAGGAACTGAGGTTCCTGGAGGTCTGTCTCTTGTGTGATACGGTACTGTCAGTGAGTGATGGAGGCAGGGTTCAAACCAGCTCTGATTCTGAAGCCCAGGGTCTTTCCAGACCTGCCATGCCGCTGCCATGCCCTGACCAGATTTCCTAAACCCCAAAGCTGGAGAGTTTCTGAGACTACCGTAGGTGAGAGTGGGCTCTATTTAAATGAGTACTGTCTCAGAAAACCTGAGCTGTGATCCTGGTCACCCGTGGGAATTAAGAGCAAGGCAACCTTAGCCTTTAAAAAAAAAAGGTATTGCTCATTGCATGAGCACTTCATAAATAAACTCTTCTAAACAATAAAAATATTGCAGGTGAGCTATTCTATAACAGCCATCCTGGTCTCCTAGTCTCTTCCCCAAAGGTAAACCACATAATCAGTTTAATAGGTACTCCTCCAGACCTTATGTACAAATGAATATAATGTGTGAGCTATCACACTGAGTGAATTACCTTGCAGATTTTCTTCTTTCACTCCACAGTGTTTTTGGAGACGTTTCTGTGCTCGTATGGAGAGCTACATCATTCTTTTTTTTCAACTTTTTATTCTGCAGCAATAGCTGCTTCTTCTGAAACACAAAATTTGCAAGAATAGAATAGTTCAAAGAAGCTTCAAATATCCTTTCTCCAGATTTAGTATTTGTTGTATAACTATACATACATATATATACATACATATATGTATATACATAATGTATGGAATGTAATTTTATTATATAGATAAAATGTAATTTTCTTTTCTGAATCATTTGAAAGTAAGTAGTGTACTTCTTATCCCTGCTCCCCTAAATACTTCACTGCATAAAAGTAAAGATATTCTCTGAAATAGTCATAGCAGTTATCAACTCCCCTAGATATAATATTGACATGCTACTTTGATCTAGTCTACCATCTGTGTTCCATTTGTCAATGAATTGATTAATGTCCTTTGTAGGATTTTCCCCTCCCATCTAGGATCCAATCCAGGATCAGATATTGCCTTTAGGTGTCATGTCTTTTCTTTCTTCTATTGATACGGAACATTTTTTTTACAGTCTTTCTTGGTACTTTATGATATTGACACTTTTGAAGAATGCAGTCACTTTTTATAAAATGAGCTGTTTCTTATTTTGGGTTTTCTGATGTTCTCTCATGATTAGATTGATGATTAGATTCAAGATAAGCGTTTTCAGACAGAATATTATATAGTGGATGGGTCCTTCTCAGGGGACCACATCCACACACGCACAATGTTCATCTGCCCCTCATTGGTGATGCTGATTTTGATCACCTGGGCAAGGTGTGATCTGAGATGTCCACTACTCTTTTTTCCCCTTGCAACTAATACGCAGTCTGTTGGAAGGCACTTAAGACCATGCAAATAGCCTGTTCCTTGTTAATTAACATTCCCCCCGCAGATTTAGCATCGCTTGATGATTCTTGCCTGAACCAATCTCTGTTAAGATGGTTGCAGGACTTCCTTGGTGGTGCAGTGGTTAAGAATCTGCCTGCCAATGCAGGTGACACGGGTTCCAGCCCTGGTCTGGGAAGATCCCACATGCCGCGGAGCAACTAAGCCTGTGTGCCACAACTACTCAGCCTGCGCTCTAGAGCCCGCGAGCCACATCTGTTGAGCCTATGTGCCACAACTATTGAAGCCTGTGCACCTAGAGCCTGTGCTCAACAGCAAAGAAGAGCCACCGCAATGAGAAGCCCTTGCACCGCAATGAAGAGTAGCCCCACTCTCCACAACTAGAGAAAGCCCGCGCACAGCAATGAAGACATATCGCAGCCAATAAATAAATAAATAAGTAAATAAATAAATCTATATATATAAGAAAAAAGATGGCTGCAAAATGATGATTTACTAGATGTCACAATCCCTCCATGTAAACCAGTGGGCTTGGCCTTCTCCCATAAGCTGAGGTCCTCCCTTCTCCCTGTGTATTTGTTTATGTATCTGTTTATTATTGTCTCAAAGGTTTGGCCAGATTTGGCCAGTAGAAGCTCCCTCCTGTGTCTTTGTGACATGTACCCATCTTTTTTTGAGTATTTCATTACTTTCTGGCATTACAAAATGTTCTAGGCTCATCTTGTACCTACCGTGCCTCAGCCCTGGAATTGTCCATTTCTCCAAGATTTCTTTTCCTAGGGGATGGATATCATAGACCAGGATCTGCATGCTGGCATGTTCATCACTCCTGGATCTCCTTGCTTCTCTCTACTGTAGTCTTTGTGACTGCTGCCTGCTAGTTCATAGAATGGCTGTGCAATAGTGTATTTCTTGCTCTGTTTAGGGATGTTTAGTTTGCTTCCAGTTTGTCCCTGTTTCTCTCAGTGAAATTCTTGTGCACACTCCTTGTGCTTTTATTGCAAATAGTCTCTCTCCAAGGGTGGGTGATGAGAACGTAGAATTGCTTGTTCTAAGGTATGCATGTTTAAAATGTTACTGGATATTTCCAATTGATTCTCTACAGAGGCTCCACCAATTTCGAGCCCAACAAACAGGATATGAGAATCTTTCTTTTTCCACACCCTTTCTGATGCTCGGTATTAGCCAACATTCTGTTTCTACATCATCTGAGGGGTGAATAGTAGTGTCTTCGTGTTCATTTTCCTGATTGGGAGGACAAACATCTTTTCACATGTGTATTGGCCAACTGGCCATCTATCATTTCTCTGGCGGAAGCGGAGAAAGCTTTATGAGGGCTTTAACAGTTGAGCCAGACCTAACTGGATGAGAAGCCTTTTAGGAGGTAGGCAAGACAGGGAGGCTGTTTCAGACATAGGAAGCAACAGAGCCAACCACAGCGCGGTTAGGGCCAAGTGGTCGTAGACTTTGGATACCCCACCTTCCTGGGGTGGGGCCCGCTATTTCATCCTGGCTCTGCCTCTTTCGTGGTCATCGCCATGACAAGCTTTGCAAAGAGCCTCCAGAGATGGGCGGGTGACTCCCTGGCCTTCTATTTTAAGATCATATTAGAATTCACACACACCTTCCTTGTCTGAGTGAAACGTAACGGGGCCTGAGGTAGCCAAGTGTTTTTCTTAAGGCAGTAAAACCAGCTGTGCTCACCAAAAATTGGATCAGTAGAGGGTGCAACCAATGAAGGAAAGAATACAGGGGAAATGACCTTCAGTGGGATATGGACTGATCGGTCAACGGTATGACGCACATAAACCTTTATCTGGAAACAACAGATGGAAACCCAGCACCGTGTGGGGTATAGTGATCAGGACCAAAAGAGAGGCCAGCTTTGCACTGTGGCTCAGTGGTCAGAGGCTTGGAGGAAAAGCAAGATAGTGTTGAAGAAATAACGATGTCTTATTACAAGAATCATCTTGCATTATATACATATATGAGGTCTTTATGTTGTACACCTTAAACGGATACGATATTAGATGTCAACTCTCTCGGTGAGGCTGGTCCCCCCAAAAATGAAATTAAAAAAAGAACAGTGAAGATGGTTACAGGGTTTTGATGGCATTCTGCCAAGAGGTGGGTGCAGGGTCACTTAATAAGGTATAGGAGAGGCCTTCTTTCGTAGGAAAAGGGGCTTCTGTGGGGGAAGGAGCAAGAAGGGGCTTCGTCTGGAGCACGAGGGGTTTAGGTCAGAGGTTTGGAGCTGCCAGGGACGGTCATGATTGTTGAAGGGATTTCTCAGTGAAGTTTCTGAAATGTCCTCTTTGTCTTCAATAAAGGCACAGGTTCTTTTCTGCTGGGAAGATTTCCAGCAGAAATCATGAGATGGAAAAAAGGTCATGACCTGTGTGAAAGACCTCCCCCTCAACCCCCTCCCCCCACCCCCGGATTCTCTGTCGTGTCAGGGCCTCGGTGGGTGACTGCAGGTACAGCTGCTAGTTTATGGCTCACACATCCATATGCTTTCTCTGTCTAGGAGAGAAGCCAAACCAGCAGGACCGTAACTTCTCATGGGGTAAATGGCCTTTGGGGCTGCAGATGTACTTGGTAAAGTAGCAAAGTATTTTTTTTTTTTCCTAATGGGGATCTCAACTTACTCCTCATAACAATACCATGTGTGAGGTGTTACTGTCTTTATTTTCTTCTTTTATTCAACTTTTTAGCATGACAATTTTTTTTGGCCACGCTCCGCACAGCTTGTGGGATCTTAGTTCCCCGATCAGGGATTGAACCCAGGCCCTCGACAGTGAAAGTGCAAAGTCCCAACCCCTGGACCGCCAGGGAATTCGCTACTGTGACAAATTCTATACTCACAGAAAAGTGAAGATCTAATGTGATGAATACCCCTATACTCACCACCTAGATTCAACACTCTTATCTCTCTCTCCTTTGTCTTAGTATCTGCTTGTGTATGTGTGTGTAATATCTGTACATATGTATGCTGTCTCAGTATCTGTATCTTTTTTCCTTTTGGCTAAATGTTTTTAAAGCAAGTTTGCAAACATTATGGCACTTCACCTATTCAGGAAACAGAAACCACGCTTGCTATTCGAGGGGAGAGAATTTACTCTAATGACTTAACTAGATTTAAAGTTATTAGCTAGGTGACCAGAAGAACAAAATGGGAACTCCAAGGCATCATGGGGGAGGCAATTTCAGGAAGCAGCTACCATCCTTTGGGCTGGTGGCATAAAGGACAAAAACTAGGGTTATTACACCTCCAGGAGGGCTCCCTGTCTCTGAGACTCTCCTGTCTGAAGCGGAGGGGCTGCTCAGCTAGTGCTGGTCTCTAAGTCGCGGTGCTGGGACCCACACCTCTGAGGATGGGGCTGGTCGGAGGGTGCTGGTGTCTCTGTGGGGCAGAATTTCCTGGCTGCTGTGGGAAAGAAGTCTTGCTACCCAGGTGAAGAAGCAGCGCTGGGGGGCAAAACTGGAACAGGAGGCGGATGGGAAGGAGTAAGTCTCTTCTTCCTCCTGCAGCCTTGCAGGCTCTCTGTCTCTCTAGTGCCCCCTTTTGGCAGATCCTCTCATGTGGTTTGCAGAATCCCAGACCCAGCATCATAAGGCCAAGTATAGAAGGGTGAGTTTGGAGCCAAGAGACAGTATTTTAATAACTGGCACAAACCTTAAATACTCTAGCACACATCTCCTAAATTAAGAAGGTTCTCCTACATATACACATATAATTTTCATGCCTGAGAAACATCACTGTTATTATTAATATGCGATCACTTAGCAGTAATAATAATTGTAATAATATATTTAATAACATGCAATGCATGTTATTCCCCCCAAGTGTATTTTATGGCTGGGATTTTAGTTTTTTAGGGATTAGAATCCTGTCAGCATTCCCGCATTGCATTTGCTTGATATACCTCTTTAGTCTCATTCTAGAACAGTCTACTGCTTCCCAAGGTAGGCCAAATGAGTTGTACAGAGTCCCACATTCTGAATGTCTGAGTGTTTCTTCATGGTGTTGCTTTACCTGTTCCTCTGTCCCCAGTATTTCCTGTATCCTAGAATTGAAGTGTAAAGACTTGATTAGATGCATTCATTTTTGTAAGAATACGGTGTAGGGGGTGATGCACACTTCACTGCAATGTGTATTTTAGCATATGAATTCTAGTGTCATCTTTTAAGACATTTATTGACTTCAGACCTACTTTTGTATCCTTGGGAACAAAAGCCGAACAAGTCTCATGATGAGGGGGAAGGGCAACCGTTTTCATTGTAACAGGTGCTGCCCATTAGTTCTGGAAGAGCTTGCCCTTGTCCCCCTCATGCCCTGAGCCCTACCCTGGCCATCCTCTCGCGTCATCTGGAGATGTTCTGTACTATGTCCTGGAACGTCTGCTCATTGAGACGATGTTTTATCCCCCAAGAATCCTGTTTTGAAATCTTCTGGGTTCCCCCACGAGCCCTGAAGGGTAGAGTGCAGGCATCACCACCTCCTTGGGCACGCCAGGCTTGGCTCTGTGCCACCTCTGAGTGCTCTGCTGCAGAGCCAGTTTGGTGAGAATTGACTCCAAAAAAGGAGTTTTCTCTCCTTTTCTTATCTGTGGTTGTCCTGTCTGTGAGTTCTTCCAGGGCCTGCCTTGTAAATCTTGCAGCATTGTTGGGTGAAAAAGGCATGATCGTAGAGAGGTCATGCCCTCACCCCTCTATGGTCATGCCTTTCTCGTCTGATACTTTGGTCTGTCTCAGCATTCCTGATGCTCTCCCTGCTTTGCTGTTTACCACCTGGGGTCTTGGCCATCCTGACCTGCCTTTGGTATTACTGAGTAGAGCCACCTACCTTGGATCCTCTTTCTAGGTTTTCTTTTCATCCAATCCATTTCACTTTTCTACATGCATGAGTGGATGGGTCAGGCATGCTTGTTCTGAGCCAAGTCAAAAGATGAGAATTCTAGGTTTAGTTCCTTAACTTGGGTGCTTACACGGCTCCAGGTAGAGTGAAGCTTTGAGGAAGGTCAGTTGTAAGAAAACCAGCAGCTCAAGTTCAAGGAGAAATGGCAACAGACCCCCAGTTTCTGCAAAGTGGGGGTTCTGATGAACTGGAGAGCTCATGAAAAAAATAACCACACATTCTTTGTGGCTCCTGCTATCGAGGTGAAATCTATTTCCCTAACCCTTGCATCTGGTTGATCTTGTGTCTTGCTTTAACCAACTGGACATTAATAAAAGGCATGCAGGCAGAAGCTTGAAAAATGCTTGCCTATTGAGGCTTGCCCTCTCTTGCTAGCCTGCTGGACAGGCCATGTGGAGGACAGTCGAGGTATCCCATCCAACACCTGTCAGCCTCTGATTGCAGCCACATATGTGAGCCTAGGTGAGACCAACTGAAGAAATGCTAGCTGAGCCCAGGCTGACATCCAGAATGGTAGCTAATAAATGAATGTTTTAAGCCACTAAGCTTTGGAGTACTTTCTTACGCAGCAAAGGGTCACTGGTACATGTGCCCTCTGGTGGGGGCAGCTCCTATTCAGCCCCAACCCAGAGCTGCCCTGCCAGAATATGGGCCTGGTATCACCATATCTTCCAATTTTTTGCAGAGTAGAGGAAAGTTCAAGATAATTTTTACATGAAATAGTCCAACTTTTAAATGATGGCACTAACTAAAAAATATTCTAGAGACCCCCAAAAACATCTGGGGGCTGGACTTATCTCCCCGGGGCCATGCTCCTTCTGGCTATTGGCTCCACTGTTTGCCTCACCATTCTCCCTGATCCTGGGGAAGTAGACTTTGGAAGGGGGCACACAAGTCAGCAGCAGCCTCTAGGGACCGCTGGGAGCAAAGGCTTCATCGTGCCTGCCTTGGAGCACTGAGACAGTTAGGGATATTTGTAGGAGGATGAGGATGCCTCTAAAAAACCCCGAGGAGGGGATTTCTTCTGCTTGTTCCTCAAGACTCAAACAAAATACCACCTCCTCTGAGCTTCTCCACCAGGTAGTTCATTCTTCCACCAGGGCAAGTGATAAATATGGTACTTTTCTTTTCTCTCTCATCTGTCTCCCTCACTAGACTTGGGGGAGCTTTGGGAGGGCTGAGTCTGGGGGACGTACTTACCTTTCCGTCCTGAAGCCCAGACCAATGCGGCATGTGAAAGAAACAGGCAACCTGGAGAATGCCCGGGATGTTCTTTTGTGCCCCTCTTCTCTGTGGGACAGGCTGCATCTTGTCCTAGTCCCAGTCACCTTTCCTTGAAACTCTGTATCAGGGTGAGTCACAGAGCAGAAAATGTTCATCTAGCTAAGGAATTCTAGATGGAATTTTCTTACATTTGGGTCAATTTATGGAAAAGCAACAAACAAACGGAAAACAAACCCCTCAACCAAACACAGAAGTCCTCCCCATGTCAGATGTGTCAGAGGCAAGCTCCAAAGATGGGGTGTCAAGCTGCCTCTTGACCTGGGAGAGTGATTTTCCTCCTTGGGGCCTCAGAACTGTGGGGCCCCAGGGCAGCGTGAGGTGGGCCTCTGAGCGAGGTGATGTACCTTGAGTGGAGCCTGCAGCATTTTATTGGGCCTGTGCATTCCAGGCCAGGCCAAACATCTGGCTGATTAGGGAAGAATAAAGCCGCCCCGTGTCTGGTCCCATAACTCCTTGTATTCCCATTGAGAGTGTGAGCACGCGGACACACTTTTCCATTTTTATTCACATATTTGACCTCTCCCAGTCTAAGACTTGGCTTGGACTGGGTAGGCCAGAAAACTTTGAGCGCGGGCCATCAGAGACCCTGGGGGGAGGCCTGGGGAGGAACAGATGTGCCCGGTGGGGCCTCCAGCTCCTTTCTGGCATGGCTCGCTGAGCCCAGCTGGTGGAGGCTGCCTGGTCTTGGCAGGAGCCCGGCGGGAGGCGCACGGCTCGCCTCTCTCCACTAGGGGGTGGGGCAGTTTGGAGTCCAGCGCTGAGGCTGCCTGCATGAGACTCACCCAGCAAGGAAACCAGGAGGCTCAGAGAACTCCTTGAGTCACAGGGATCGGAAGGGGGTCAGGCCTTTTGATGAGCTGGCTGTTGGAGGCAGATCTGGTTCCCGGGAAGGATGAACAATTGGGTCTGGTCCAGTGCGGCTCAGGTGGGCTGCAACCCCCGCAGTTCTGAGCTGCGACCCCCGCAGTTCTGAGCTGCAGACCCATCTCCGAGCTCTTCCCCATCAGTGATGGCTCTGTCCTTTGTCACAGGCCAGCTATAAAAGGTAACTGGGTGCTGGGTGGAGGACACGGGGATGGGCTTCCTTTTTTACAACAGTGCGATATGGGGCCTCAGGCTTTCCCATGGCAAGGGGAGTCAGGGTGCCGGGAAGCCTGCTGCAACTTGGAATATTTCCCCAATTTCCTGCTTACTGCCTGGATATGCCACATAAGAAATTTTACTCCTTTGAATCAAGATATGGTGGCTGTGGTCTCTTTCAAAACTGCAACTCTTTTAGGGAGAAGGGTACATTAAGAAAAGGACATTGTATGTCTTCTTTGGAGAAATGTCTATTTAGATCTTCTGCCCATTTTTTGATTGGGTTATTTTTTCTCTAATAATCTCTATGGGTAAAGAATCTGAAAAAGAATGAATACATGTATATGTGTAACTGAATCACTTTGCTGTACACCTGAAACTAACCCAACATTGTAAATCAACTATACTCCAATAAAATTAAAAATAAAATAAAATAATGTTAGGAAAAAAAAAAAGAGAGGGCAATTGTAGTTGACTTATATTAAATTAATCTGTCACACTCCTCTCTCCCCCCAGGCCCTTGACCTAGAAGCAAAAGATGGGAAGAAAGGACAGGGGCTGGGGCTGGGAGAGAAAGAAGTATTAGGAGGTCTGGAGCAAGTGGAGAAGAGTGACGGCAGAGGCCTCTTGGCAGATTTCTGGGGAGGGAAAAAATGGAGTAGAAAGAGGATTTTTAGAATGAAAGCGGGGAGCTAAGGAAGGAAGGGACAGGGACATTGAAGAAATATTCCATAATTTAATTTCATGATGCCTTTCTACCTGAGCTCCTTGAATTCTAAGCTAAATTTCTAGATTCTCACCCTTCCCAACTTCCCCATCACTAACTGAGGAATTGACAGAAGGATGAAATGCAAACTCGAGTTCCGGAACTCTTCAAGTCTGGATATTCTAGCTGGTAAATGCCGAGAACTCTACTCACCATTATTCATGGAAGGAACCAAACACACTATCTGTAAGGAAATACTAGTCAATGGATGCCGTAAAAGATTACAGTATCTTCCTTTACCCCAAATATGGAAAAGTACATAAATAGTAAAAATGCTGTGGTTGCTGGGAGGTTGCAGTAAGGGTTCTGGTGAGAATGGAAGGCCAGGAAGATGCTGGCCTCAGCCTGTGAATCACCATCTAGTTGTGTCAGATGTTGCCATCGGCTGAGAGTAAGGAAGAGGTGCCAGATTGGCTTCTGCGATTTCCAGAGAAGTAGCCCCACGTCTTTCATTTGGAGGGCTACATGTAGACCGAGGCTCTAAGTACTCAAGAAGTTTTTTTTTAAAGAAGCTAAAATAGACAAGCAGTGCACAAACACCACTTTCAGTGATTTACACCCAAACAAATAATTTCAGAAAACCACAATCTACCAAAAGTATAAAAAGCAAACCACGTAAAAATGCAAAATGTTTCTCCATGGAACAAACAGGATGTTTGTTTTCCTATGTGCATACAGGCCTTTCCCATCCTGTGGCCCAGATGCTCTTCCCTGCTCTGTCTTCATGGAGTGAAAGGAGAGCCAAAACATCAATGAATCCATTCCTCTTCCATCTAGGACACCTCATAGCAAACACATGCAAAACAGCAGGACAACCTATATAAATAAGGATACCAGGGTGAAGAGGAACAAGGGTAAGACAATACAAGATTAGACTTGAGCACAGACATTTGAGCTAAATTTAAAGTCCTGTGTAATTTCTAAAGGCAGACTACAGGTTTGTCTGTGAGCTTTGTGGCGGCCAAAGCAAAGAGGGAAATAAGAGCCACAAGAGGACTCACACTGTCCGTCAGCTGAACCCAGGTCAGCTTGCTTAGGAGAAGCACGGTACTTACTGGAACTGAGGCTGGGCTGGTTTCTTCCTTAAGTTTTCAGGGAGGAAACACTATGTGATGAAGGCGAGGACTTCCTTACCCCAGTGCTGCCGTACACAGAGCTGTGAGTTGTATGCACCTCGCCAGAAAAATTGCTCCGTGGAGGCAGGTGCCTTGTACGCAAGGCCCATCCAATAAAAGACGATTGTACAAGAACCCCAGACACTCTGGCCCAAACATGCAGCTTTTTCATGGTCAGATTTTACCCAGAAGTAAAATTTAGAAAATGTGGAGCGGTTGCTTGCAAGGTGTGTCCAGTGGGATAATAATATGCAGGATGGGAGAAAAGGTGAAACCAAGGTAAATGGGCTATTTTTGTAAACTGCAAACCCTCTTGGAATCTTTCTTGGGCTGCTGCACTTATACCTCTATGGTTTGCAGTCCCTCCAAAACCTGTGTAACAGCTTAACTCTTTGTTGTCTGTAGGATCTTGGGGGTCCCTTGGAGGGGAAGGACCGAAAACAAAAAAGACCCCAAAGCCCCAAAGCTAGAGCTACACAGTTTTGTTCCCCAACTGCACCTTGGCCTCAAACTCATTTTTTTTTAAAGCTCTTCATTGGAATATAATTGCTTTACACTGTTGTGCCAGTTTTTGCTGTACAACAAAGTGAATCAGCTGTATTTATACATATATCCCCATATCCCCTCCCTCCTGCGACTCCCTCCCACCCTCCCTATCCCAGCCCTCTAAGTCATCACCCATCATCGACTTGATCTCCCTACGTCAAACTCATTTTTGAAAGGGATGCTTGTGGGGTGTCACCTTGGATGGCACTCTTCTGAAGCAGTGTTTCCTGGATTGGCTATAATTTTCCTAGAGAATATAAAGGAAAAATATAAAGAAATTTATAATTGCTTTAACAGTAATATGCAACTAAGCCCCACCTAAAATGATCTTGCCTCTGTCCAGTGATGAGCCTGCCTATCACCATGGGAAACCCAGCTCTCCATGGAGGGGTGGACTGCCACATGTCCTTTCACTAAGTCACTGTGGATCTGGCATGTCATCCCTGAGATGTGATGAGAGTCCGGCAGAGAAGAGTCAGTGGTTATTCTACGGCCTGGCCATAGTCCTGGGCTTGATGTGCCAGTGAAGGGCTGACCCGTTCACTCGGGCCCTCCACGGAGTGCAGGGTGTGGTTGGGGAGAGCTTCCAGGGACCCTTCTGGGTATGAGCTGGAAGAAATTGAATATCATTCCCAATTTCTGAAACTCCTCTGTGGGTCCACTTCTTTTTCTGCTTTGTTTATGTATTTTTTTGGTCTTCTTGAAGGGAGGTTTCCAGATGGGATCCTTCAGGTTGTATGAGAGTGGATCAGGTTCCTAGCCTATCAGATCATCGGCATTTCCCACAGTTTTGTGGCCAAATGTTTGGAAATATTTGCTTTCCAAAGACAGCCATTCATTTATCTCTTTCGGCAGCAAACATATATTCAGTGCTGGCCATATGCAAGACAAGAAGGAGCACACACACACAAATATACACAAAAGTCATCTGAAAGTTACATAAATCTCTGTATAAATAGCGTAAACCAGATTTCCAGCCAAAAATGGCAAGCATCATGGGTTTGACAAAGAACATGTATACCACAAACCCTATTCTTTTGGGAAAATGCTTTTTAAACAGTTTACAATCAATGATTGTTGCTTACCAAACCAGTCTGATCGCTAAATATGGGCATCCCGATTTGGGACAGAGTGATGTGGATGAATTTTTGACTTTTTTTTCTTTTTGGCTGTGTTGGATCTTCGTTGCTGCGCGTGGACTTTCTCTAATTGTGGCGAGTGGGGTCTACTCTTTGTTGCTGTGTGCGGGCTTCTCAGTGTGGTGGCTTCTCTTGTTGTTGAGCATGGGCTCTAGGCACGTGGGCTTCAGTAGTTGCAGCACACAGCCTCCCTAGTTGTGGTGCATGGGCTCAGTAGTTGCGGCACACAGGCTTAGTTGCTCCGCAGCATGTGGGGTCTTTCCGGACCAGGGCTCGAACCTGTTTTCCCCCTGCATTGGCAGGTGGATTCTTAACCACTGCGCCACCAGGGAAGTCCCGAATTTTTGGCTTTCTGACATCCGTTTGATTTTGATTGTATTCCCCCTGCTCTGGTCATAAGGCCTTTCTCTGTCCTTTTCCTTTATACCATTGCTTAGGACTAAGACCTTTAATATACCAGCATAATCCCATTCAGCAAACATTTACTGGCTATAGTGTCTTAATATCTTCACACTGTAGAAACTTTCATCTGATCCCCTCCAAAGACCTTTCAAAGTCACCTTGTGTCCAAAGCATCTCTTTGGGGACCTTTCTCTTTAGCTTTCTGCCAAGCAGGGCTCTAAAAGAAAACAGGGGGCTTCCCTGCTATCATAGTGGTTGAGAATCTGCCTGCCAATGCAGGGGACACCGGTTCGAGCCCTGGTCCAGGAAGATACCACATGCCCCGGAGCAACTAAGCCTGTGAGCCACAACTACTGAGCCTGTGCTCTAGAGCCCACAAGCCACAACTACTGAGCCCATGTGCCACAAATATTGAAGCCTGCACTCCTAGAGCCCATGCTCCGCAACAAGAGAAGCCACAGCAATGAGAGGCCCGCACACCACAACGAAGAGGATCCCCTGCTCACTGCAACTAGAGAAAGCCCATGCACAGCAATGAAGACCCAACACAGCCAGTAAGTAAATAAGTAAATAAATAAATAAGTAAAATTTATTAGGAATAAAAAGAAAGTGATAAAAGAAAACAGAACACCCCCTTCTACCAAAATTATGGTTAAGAGAGGTTTCGTGCAGATCATTTCCAAGCAAGGTGATGTACTGTGCACATCGGCCGTCTGAACAGTCTGTGATTTGGTTGGTAGGACATGCGCACACAGTGGAAAGAAATCCCCAGGGTGGTTAAAGGCCAGTGAGGGTAAATTTCTTTTACAGTCCCATTGTTTATAAAAAAAAATATGTTAGAAATGAAATTCTCTCTACATGTGAGGTCAAAGATCGAAAGGAACTGTTGTCTGGATTTGGGGAAAGATTGATAATACAATAATAGGGGATGTTGTGATACTGGAGTGTGGACAGTGGTCCATTAGATTACAATAGAAATTCACATTTGAATGAAAACAGTGTCTTTCTGACTTGGCCCAAAGACTTAAATGAACCAAGGAGGCCTTCTTTCCAGCACATGGATGTGTCGACGGGAGTATTAATGGATTTGCCAATTGCAATTTCTGGAAGTTAGCACCTGTTTAGGAGGATCTCCCTAAAGACAGTGGAGAAGGGATGCTAGTGGATTAATCCATTAGCATCCTATTTACACTTTCTTGTATGTCTAACTTTCCCCTTTATTGAAATGTTGTATTGTCCTGAAAGTCTTAGTGCTCTGGCCTAAGTGTTTTGTGCTGGCCTCCACTGAGAGGGAAGATATTTCTGACTAAGGATGGGTGGTCAAATAGGAATTGTAAGACTAGTGAAATTCACCTCCAATATTATCCAGTCAGTATTTACTGAGCAACTCCTATGTGCCAGGCGTGAGAGTGTGTGTGTGTGTGTGTGTATGTGTGTGTGTGTTTTCTAGCCTCAGAAGAGCTAGGCAGGGCACTGAAGATCTCTAATTCTCCCTCTTTGCTATTTTATCTCTTTTCTTACCATTGCACATCAGTAGTTTGCAGCCTGCAAATTGCATTTTCTCCTCAAGTATACCTCTTTCTTTCTCTGAAAATCTGAGTTTCACATTGGCATGAAGCAATGTTATTAGAGAACCAAACCATCCTGGTCCTAGAACCCGTGAAGTCTGGCTTCAGCCCTTCCACCTTGAGTTTTCAAGATGCAATTGTTTTCTTCTAAGAAAATAAGGGAGCATGCTTCTTGTCTTCTTTTCTGTGGGTAAGAGTAAGTTATGACTTTAGAATGTTGTCCAGCAAGTTTTGCAACGCAATGACCTCATCTGTATGAACTTGGATTCTGTGGCCTTACAAAAAAAGGAATAGAAGATTAATTGGAGGGGTTATTTGGAACAATTGATACTACTTTATCTTATTTGATATGTCTTTGGTTCTTAACTTCAGTTAAAGATGTTTGTTTCCTAATTGATTACTTGAAAATGATTCTTGGATGCGTTTCAGCACTGGGTATTTTTTATTTAAAAAATACAGATTTTCAATTGCAAAAAATGCAGAAAGAAGAAAATTAAAATAGTCTATGATCAGATATTTAAAAGTTCAATGTGGATATATAGCTATCTTTTTTTATAAAAGTGGGTTCATATTGTATAAACCATTTGTACCCAGTGTTTTTCATTTCATGTACTGTGAACATTTCCATGTTCTTTCATATTTTTCTCTATCATCATTTTAATATCCGTATAGTTATTCCCTGTGTATAATGTCATAAAATATTAACCCAGTTCTTCATTACTTGGACAGTGAGGCTATTTCCAACTTTTTGCTCTTATAAACAATGCTTCTCTGGACATCCAAATGCATGTATCTTTGGCCGTGATGATTTTCCTTAGGGATAAATGCTTAGCAGTGGATTAGCTATGTCAAAGTTTATGCATATTTTAAAAATTATTAATTGGCTTTGCAATATTGCCTTCTAAAGGGTTTTACCAGTTTACTCGCCTATGAACAGTGTATGAAGTTCTTTACCTGTCTCTCCTCTTATCGATAAGTATTATACAATTTTTTTGACTCATGTTTGCTAGTTTGATAGGCAAAAATGTTATCTGACTTTTCATTGTGTGTCCTCAATTATTAGTGGGGATGCAGATTTTATGTTTATTAGCCACTTGTTTTCCTTCTTTCATGAATTGCTTATTTATGTCTTTTGCTCATTTTTTATTAAAGTGTGGTTTTTCCCCAAGTGCTTTTTATATGTTAAGATAGTAAATATTTACTATCATTAATATTGTAAATATTTTCCTCTCCTAATATAATTTAAGGTAATTTCTTTTTTTTAATAATTAAAAAATTTATTTATTTATTTTTTGGCTGTGTTGGGTCTTCGTTGCTGCACATGGGCTTTCTCTAGTTGCGGTGTGCGGGCTTCTCACTGCAGTGGCTTCTCTTGTCGCGGAGCACGGGCTCTAGGCAAGTGGGCTTCAATAGTTGTGGAGCACGGACTCAGCAGTCACATCGTGCTGGCTCTAGAGCGCAGGCTCAGCAGTTGCGGCACATGGGCTTTGTTGCTCTGAGGCATGTGGGATCTTCCCAGACGGGGATCGAACCTGTGTCCCCTGCATTGGCAGGTGGATTCTGAACTACTGCACCACCAGGAAAGTCCCTAAGGTAATTTCTTTTTTTTTTTAACACATAAAATTTTCAATCTTGTGCAGTTAAGTCCATCAGTCTTTCCCTCTGAGGTTTCTGCCTTTATCATATGCTTAGCGTTTAGCCTTTATTTTAAACACTATAAATGCAATGCATACATGCTCCTTATGAAGGCTCCAGATGATGGATATGATGTAAAATGGAAAGCAGAGTTCTGTCTCCTGCTCTCCATTCCTGTACCCCAAAGTAGCTACTTTTAGCTGTTTGGATGCCCTTGGTCTTTATAAAAGAGGAGTAATTGATCTTTGGTCAATGGAACAACTACTTTCATTTGTTTATGCTGTGATGGTGCGGCAGGCTGTTGGTGGTGGCATCAGCTCCCTATCCTCTGTGTGGCATTTTCTTTCTCCAGGCCCTAGGACTGGTGTGGTCTGCATGTGTTTATGGCCGGAGGAGGGGCTCTCAGCCTCTTGGTTCCTGCTCTGGGACCCTGTAAGCAGCTTGTCCAGAGGTTGGGGTGGAATGAAAATGGGACAGTCCAGCTGGCCCAGTGTGCTGTCCTCTGGGGCATGAGATCTGGAGTCAGATGCATTTGTGTGGGTCAGGCCTTCTAAAAGGGGGCACACCCAAGGGGTCCCTCCCTGCCAACATCAGGTGGGCTAAATCAGGCTGTTCAAGAGCCTACCCTTGACTTCTGGTGACCACAGCTCCAGAGTAACGTGCCTGAGGTCACCTGGACGGTTGGACCCTGGTCTCAAGGCTCTGTCCTCCTCCCTCAGGCTTTTGGGCTATGCTATTGTAATGGATCCATTGTGAAATGCTTTTGTCAGTGCAAGGGGAACCCAACGCTCTGAAAATTTCTGATTCATCCTTATGAAAGGTTAAAATGAAATAACATTTTTTTAAACCGCATTTACAAGAAGCCAGCCTCTATTCTTCGCACAAAGTTCCCGAGAACACTGTTACACACCTCACAGAGCCACACAGGGAGGTAAAATGCTCCTTCCTGAAGGCCTTTTCAAATCAAGAACTTGGGTTGGATGAATATTGGTTTCATTCACAGAACATTTTGATATCTGATTTTTGTACCTGTTCAGTAGTCTTTGAAAACATACAGGTTAAGCTCAGGTTAAAACTGGTCTGCTATTTTTTTTTTTTTTCCCTGAGAAAAACCCGCTTTGGTTTGTTTCATTGCTTGGTAACAAAATTAATGCTTGGGTCCAGCTCAGGGTTTGGCTAATGGGAGGGTGGGTTGTTTTGGTCCCAGATTGATAAGCATGAGCTCTTGATGGGACTGAATTTCTTCTGTTCCAGGGGAAAACCGCTTGTCTGTTAGCCGGGTGCCGTCACAGCTCTTGAGAGCTGTGTCAGGATTCCCTGGGAAGGACGCCTCACCTCCTGGCCAGGTAGTGCAGGGGGCTCTGTGCAGTGTGGATGGAGCTGGCAGCTAGACGGGTGGAAGGGCGGGGGGTGCAGGGCGACCTCGGCGGGGAGTTGCTCTTCCACTCGCAGACCTGGGCTGCCCCAAATGCCACTGGTCTTTCCTCTTGCCTGACTTACGCCTTCCTGAACTCCTCTCACAATGGATGAATCCATCCTCAGATGTTTGGGAGGAGTCGGTATGGGATACGCAACACTGGGCTGAGGGGTGTGTCTACAGAGCAGCGCGGTATGACCCAGAAGTTTATCATCTTAAAGAATCCCCCTCTCTTGGCACATCTGGCTGGATGAGCCCTGGCAAGTGAGTTATTTTCTTCAAGCTTCCCCTCCTCATCTTTCCAGCAGGAATAATGAGATGATAACCTACAGGATGGCTGTAAGCATCTATAGGAGTCTGCATGTAATAGGTTTCTTAGCACAATGCCTGGGAGGTGGTAATACGCTTAGCTACTCTTAGGCGTTTTGGGGGAGAACACAGCACACATGCATGGACTGTGACCCGAAAACATCAAGGTGGCGTAAGAACAGTGAGTGGCACAGACAGGTAAACGTTGCAGGAATTCAAAGCACAAGGTATCCCCAAGGGCTGGGGAGAGAAGGGTTGGCTTTCTGGAGGTTCGAACTGGTCTTTGAAGGAGAATTCGCAGGAATTCAAAGCACAAGGTATCCCCAAGGGCTGGGGAGAGAAGGGTTGGCTTTCTGGAGGTTCGAACTGGTCTTTGAAGGAGAATTCTGTGGAAAGGAAGGTGAAGGCCAAGCAAACTTGGTGTGTTCCGCCCAGAGCCCAGATCTGTACATCACCTCTCCACTGCCTTTGTTTTAGTTGTTAAGGGCTCTGCCCAAAGCCATGTGGGGCTAGAGGCAGTTTCCTCTCTTGTACTCTATCCATCAGTGTTGCTCTTGGTTATTATGCTTTTGGTTGCAAGAGACAGAAAACCTGATTCAAACTGGCTTAAGCAGAAAACCAGAAAAAACAGCAACAAAACCCCAACAGTAACAGTGCAGAGGAGGCATTGATTTCACTCTTGAACAAACCCCACGGTGACGCCTGGCCTTTCCAGGCTTGTGTGCTCCCAGCTTCACATCCAAGAGAGAGAAAGCATCTCTCTTCCCCCATGAGTCCACCGTCAGGTCTCACTGGCCTGGCTGTGGTCATGGGTCCGCCCCCAACCGATCGCTGTGGCCGAGGTCCTACGTGTTTATTTTGTCATGCCACCTGCTCATCGTAGGAGCCTCCAAGTGACATGGTCTCGGGGGTTCTTACTGGTGGGAGGGGGAGTGGCTCCTGAGAAAACAAAAGCATCAATGCCCACTTGATGCTGGGACAAGGTCTATATACTTCTTGGGGTCGTTTCATCCACAAAGGCAGGAGAGGCACCGTAGAATCACCACCACCAAGAGCAAAAGCTTATCTAGTGGCAGCAAAAGAAGTAGAAATTTAGCTCTGGCTGTCCATGTCCCCAGGAGTGGAAGAAACTAGAGGGCCCAGTGTGTGGTCCTGGCACATGGCATGGTGGGGCCCATCCAAGCCAGGTCTAGAGAGCTGGCTGTTAGAGTCGAGGGGCACTGGACCACGGCACTAGTGACCGCTGCACATTCTGAAGGCAGTGTGGCCAGACAAAGGAGAGGCTGAAGAGGGGAGGGATCCGGGTGCATTGTGCAGGCTGGCCTTGAGTCCAGGGCTCAGAATGTGGAGGAAAGAACTTGTGCCTGAGAGTCCGTTATCACCCCTGCTGTCCTTCTCCTTCGACAGAGAGCCAGGCTGGTTTCCCTTCCCATGTCACAACCCGCTGGGTATTCCAGAAGCAGCCCACTCTCTGCTCCGTGGCTGCCAGGGGGGAGGGGAGAAGTAACAGCCTGTGCCCTGCGTGGAATCTTCTGGGGGTTGGTGGAGATGACCTCCAGGCTCCCCAGCCCCTTGTTTTCTAGAGGTGCTCAGAGCCCACCTGGCCTGACCGGTTTGCACGTGGTGTCTTCGGTGATGTCCCTGAGAGATTTGTGTGCAGTGATGTATGAAGTGGGTGCTCCAAGAGAAGGTGGTCAGGAATGGGAAGCAGATGTGAAGCCATGCGAGAGGGTGGCTTTAGACAGAGCCTGTGAGGGTGGCTTCAGCCTGATCCTGCTGGGGTGTAATCACCTCTCAGAGTTGGTGCTGAGCAAGAGAGCCGGGCTTTCATACCCCCATGACCTTCAGGCACTGGCTAAGGGCCACCCAGAGAGATGTAAACTCCAAGCACTTCTCGCAGGTTCAGACTTTTGGAAACAGAAACACATGGAAAGTGGGGGGCTGGGCACAAGAAACAGCAAAAGGCACTGGGGTGGGAGTGTGGTCTAGATGCAGCAGGGATATTGTCTATTCCAGTAGTGTGTTCTGTTCACAAAACTCCACTGCATGTTTTCTTGCTGAGACCCTTGAGCAGACTTTTCCCCTGTGGGGAACAGTCCAGGAAACACTCAAGCCCCTGTTTTAACTTGTTCTGAGAGGACTGAGCTAAACACAATCAACTCATCACACTGAGCAGGACAGGGGTGGCTTCAGGCATGGCTGCATCCAGGTGTCCAAATGACACATCAGGAGCTCTCTCTGTCTCTTGGCTCTGCCTTCCTCTGTTCTGGCTCCATCTTCAGGCTGGTGCTCTCCTCATGGTGGCAGGATGGCCACCAGAAGCACTAGGCAGACTTAAGTCCCTTGGAAAACTTTCAGTAAGGAAGCAGGCTTCTGGTAAGGACCCTGGGATGAATTCTGACTGAGTCCCATGCCCTCCCCTGAACAAATCTCTGATGCTGTGAGTGACCAGGCCTGGGTCACCTCTCCACTGGAGTGTGTGTGTGTGTGTGTGTGTGTTTGTAAAACTTTCCCAAGAAACATTGGGACTCTGTTACTAGGAGAGGAGACTAGGTTAAGGCTGGGTTCAGGCCCCAAAGTCAGGCATTCCGGGCCATGTTGCACCACAAAGACGTCTCGTCCTCCCTTAATGCTCATGTGACCTGTCCCTGACTTGGGAGGCTGGAACCCGGGCTCAGAGCTCAGGGGCTAGAGTCTCCTTTCTGGCGTGGACTGTGTTGCAGTGTGCGTTCATTTGCTTTATTTTTTCAATTTAATATTACAAGTTACAGGGAGGCATATTATAGACTTTCAAACAATATACAACATATATAAATATATATTTTAAATATATAAAATATAAAAATATAATATATCATCTATTACTATATATATTTATACATGCATATATAATAGAAAACATATAAAATATAAAATGTAAACCCCTCCCAATCCCAGCCCCAGAGAAAATCACTGTCCGTTGGTTTTAGGAGTATCACCTTCTAGATATCCCTTTCTCCATCTCAGTGACCCAAATTTCCACCTCTTTCTTTTTTTTAAAATTAATTAATTAATTAATTTGTTGGCTGTGTTGGGCCTTCATGGCTGCGAGCTGGCTTTCTCTAGTTGCGGTGAGCAGGGGCTACTCTTCGTTGTGGCGCGTGGGCTTCTCATTGCAGTGGCTTTTCTTGTTGTGGAGCATGGGCTCTAGATGCACGGGCATCAGGAGTTGTGGCATACAGGCACAGTAGTTGTGGCTTGCAGGTTCTAGAGTGCAGGCTCAGTAGTTGTAGTGTACAGGCTTAGTTGCTCCGTGGCATGTGGGATCTTCCTGGCCCAGGGATTGAACCCATGTCCCCTGCATTGGCAGGCGGATTGTTAACCACTGTGCCACCAGGGAAGTCCTTCCACCTCTTTCTTTAATATCCAGATGAAATTACTCCAGCCCCAGTCTCTTGTGTCTTTGGAAACCTTTTTCTTTTTTTTGGCTGCGCCGCATGGCTTGAGGGATCTCAGTTCCCTGACCAGGGATCGAACCCAGCCGGGTGGTGAAAGCACCGAGTCCTAACCACTGGACCGCCAGGGAATTCCTAAATCTCGTCTCCCTTACATTGTCACTTGTCACTTCTTGCCTTGAGCCCGCCCATCCATGTGTCCACTCACATGATTTTTACTGAGTGCCTGTTAGATCCAGAGTGTGTTGTAGGCTTTTGAGATGAAAAGATGCCTGCCCTGGTGGAGCTTACATTTTTGTGGGGTCCAGGCAATGAACAGTCAGCATCTGAGGGAGGGCCTCACTGGGAAGAGGGCATTGGAGCAGAGATTTGAAGGGGAGGTGAGGGTCTAGGGGAAAAACGTCCCAGGTAGAGGGAACAGCCATCGAGAAATCCCTAAACTGGGAAAACACCTGGAATGTTCTAGGGAGAGAAGGGAGGCTGGGATGGAGGGAGCCAGGTGACCGGTGATGGGGGCTGCACGTGGGAGAAGGTGGGGCACGTGCAGGGCAGTAGAGTGGGGTAGGACCCCACAGTGGGAGCCTTGGAGGCTGTGAGGACACTGGCTCTGATGAGACAAAATGGGGAGTCGTTCAGCAGCTCTCTCCTGCTGCCTTAGCCCCCCCACACGGGGCAGGGCTCCCTCCCCAATCCCTGGGGCAGGTCCAAGCCCAGGCTGATGAGGCATATAGGCACTGAGTGAATTTTGTCAGCATTTAAGCAAGATATGGGCATGCGCATGATGTGTGTGTAAATGCACAGATAGGTACCTAGAAGAATAAAAATGGACAGAAGCATCCACAGTGCTGGGGAGGGAGCCGGAGGTGGTGCAAGCAAGGGGTGATGGCCAACATGTGTTTCTGTATTAACAGCTGGGATCGCAGAGGAGATTCCAGCTTCATCCAGGTTGCTTCTCTCTGGGTCTCACAGCACCTGCTGCCGCCTCTTGGCTTTTCTTCACCTCCCTGCTTCTGCTTTTGGCTGCCTCTCCCACCCCCACTCTCTTCTCACCTTCTCTCTCTCTCCCCGTCTCTCCAGCAGCTGACCCTCTCTGTAATCCCTCATTCATTTTCCCCCAAGACCAACCATCCGAATGGTTCAGTTGACCAGCCTTATTCCTATCCCAGGACACATGGTAGATCAGTACGTTGGCTCTGGGACTTCCCTGGTGGCACAGTGGTTAAGAATCCACAGGGGACACAGGTTCGATCCCTGGTCTGGGAAGATCCCACATGCCACGGAGCAACTGAGCCCGTGGGCCACAAGTACTGAGCCTGCGCTCTACAGCCTGTGAGCCGCCACTGCTGAGCCTGCGTGCCGCAGCTACTGAAGCCTGTATGCCTAGAGCCCGTGCTCCGCAACAAGAGAAGCCACCACAATGAGAAGCCTATGCATTGCAACAAGCACCCCCGCTCGCCGCAACCAGAAAAAGCCTTTGCAGCAACAAAGACCCAGTGCAGCCAATAAATAAGTAAATCAATCAATCTGTTAAAAAAAAATCATACTGGAATTAAAAAAAAAATACATCAGCTCTGAAGAAAAAAAAAAGTGCCAGTGTGCTATTCCAGCTCACAGGACAGTGTGTGTGAGACGTAGGTGTCCTGTCCCACCGTCCAGGTGGTCATGGGAGGTCTGTATGCGTGTTAGGGAAGACAACTGTGACTCTGTTGGGGGAAATTCTCCTTTGCTTTTCACCTGTAGTTGCTGTCCAGAGTCTGTCTCTTTTCATGATTCCCTGTGCTGTACTTCTAGTTTCCATTTGCTTAGTCATTCAACAAACATTTTGGGAGCATCCAGGCCCTGCACTGGATGCTAGAGACATCTAGATGATTTTTTAAATACAATTTTGAAAGGTTACTTTCCGTTTACACTTATTACAAAATATCGGCTGTGTTCCCCATGTTGTACAATATACCCCTGAGCCTGTCTTACACCCAGTAGTTTGTACCTCCCACTCCTCCGCCCCTGTATGGCCTCTCCCTCTCCTCACTGGTAGCCACTGGTTTGTTCTCTGTATCTGTGAGTCTGCTTCTTTTTGGTTGTAATTTGTTGTATTTTTAGATTCTACATGTGAGTGATATCATACAGTATTTGTCTTTTCCTGCCTGACTTATTTCAGTTAGCATAATGCCCTCCAGGTGCATCCATGTTGCTGAAAATGGCAAAGTTTCATTCTTTTTCATGGCTGAGTAATATTCCAGCGTGTATATATACACCACGTCTTCTTTATCCGTTCGCCTGTTGATGGACACTTACGTTGCTTCCCTATCTTGGCAATGGAGGCACACAGAGGGTTTTGATCAGAATCCTGATCCCTGGGAGGAACATACTCGTAAACGGTGGAAAGCCTTCCAATAACAGGGTTATTGCCTCCTTCTTCCCCTTCTTCCCTCCTCCTCTTCCCCTCCCTCTCTGCCTCTTTCTTCTTCTCATCCCTCCTCCTCCTCCCCTCCTTCATCATCGTCCCCATCACCACTAACATTTATTGTAACTGTTCTAAGCATTCCACACACATTAACTTACTTAATCCTCACAACCACTCAAGGAAGCGGATGCTATTCTTACCCCCATTTTACTGGTGAGAAAATTAAAGCACAAAGAGGTTTGGTAACACGCCCAAGGTCACACCACTAAAAACTGCTAGAGCAGAGATTTGAATGCTGGTGCTTTGATTCTAGAGCAAGAGAGGTAGCCGTGGCCCTCAGTGCATTACACCATCATCCAGTATTCTGATGAATGTTGGTTTCATGAGACAGTAATAGACATTCCAGAAGGAAAGGGGAGCAGTTAAATGGTTTAGGAAAGACTGGGCTTAATAGGGAATTAAACAGCTTTCTTTACTGCAGGCCTTCTCAGAGCCTTTAATTTGCTAAAGTATGAATCTCTAGCAATTTCCAAACTTAGCTGACCGTGCTTTGGGGAGTGGGAACACCTTTCAGCATTGCATGGCACTGGTATGTTACTGAATGCAGTTTAAGCAAGGCTGCTTTATGGCTTCTTTTTTCCTTGCCATTCCTACTTGTAGTTTTTGGACCTCATCTTTCTCTGACAACTGCTGAGTATCCTTTTACTACTCACTCTACTTATATGATCCATGCAGAGTGGGTGGGTGGATTCCATGTGGAGCGTGTTGTTCTGACACTTGAGGCTCAACAGCATTTGTCTCTGGCACTAATGAAGTTGGTGTGGAGCAGAGCAGGCACTGAGCTGGACTGGTAGCATGGTCCAGAAGGGCAGGAGGGCAGCAGGAGGGCAGCAAATACACGCCATGTGTAGTCTGCTGACATCCCACGTGGCAAGGCAGGGGCAGTGTCTCGGTCTCAGACAAGGTGTGGGGTCCTCTCTGTGGTTGGTCTTTAGAATCCAGGGTGGACACGAGGAGCAGGAGACTGTCCACAATGTGTGCAGGTCTGTCCAGGAAGTGGCTTCATCCATCAATGGGGCTCACTGTTGCTCCCAGCTGGAGCATCTCTGCCCTCCCCGTGGCCTTTGGCACCTTCCCTCGTGTGGACCATAAAGGCTGGAAGATTTGTGTTCCCTGAGTGAAGCAGGGATGAAGCAAGACTTAAGTTTTGCTTTCAAGTTGAACTTACAGGGATCCTCCTGGGGTGATTTCCACTCTTGGCTTCTTAAGACTTTCACAGCATGGGAGAAGGCCCACAGGGCAGCAGTTTAAGACAACACATGGTCCTGACCTGGTCAGAACTAAGCTTGAATTCAGTCTGGCTGTGCAACTTCTCAGAATCTTGACTCTGAGAAAGAAAGAGTGAAGGATAGAAAGTGAGTTTTAAGGAGAAGGAGAATGCAAAAACCGAAAGTCTTTTAAAAAAGGAACAATGGCAGGACTGTGTGGGACTTTGGAACTGTAGGCACTAGAAGACTCTATGGGAGGTGATGAAGTACAGTCATCGTGTGGATGAGATGGCTAGTGGCCTCCTGATATCCATTCTTCCCTTTCAAGTAGCACTGCTGCCTGGCTAGTCCCAGCCTCCCTTGCAGCTAGGTGGGGTTATCTGACTAAAGTCTGTCCAATGAAGTAGAAGAAGGAGTAGTGAGTGGTAATTCAGGAACTGACCTTAAATGGGAGGGAATACCCTTCATTTCCTCTTTCTTCTTCTGGCTACTTGGAATGCAGATGTGATACCTGGGCTTGAGCATCCATTTTAGACCTTGAGGTGACATGCCAAGGATGGTGAAGTACAAAAACAGAAGGTGACAACTGTGGAGCCACCACACCAACCCTAAGCTGTCTATCTCTAGACTACTTTTATGTAAGAGAAATGAATGGCTTGTCTTCTTTTAAGTCACTGTTATTTCCAGGCAGCTGTCAGGGAGTTCTGTTATATCAATGGAACCTATACAGCCATAACTCTCCCTTTCTAATCTAGATGGGTGGGAGCCTGAAAAGTAAAATTCTGGAGATCTGAGGTCACAGTAGAAACGTGGAGGCCTCGGGGTGGTTCCCCTGACTGGCTCAGGCTGCCGCTGTCCACCGCCCCGCTGTACTCCTCCTTTTTTGGCCAAAGCCGTGAAAGAGGTGGACATAGGATGGTGGGGAGGGGAAGCTGTGACTGGTCCTAGCGAGGCTGGGCTGCCAAATGTCTCATTCTGAAAAGGGAGAAGGTTTCACATGGACAAGATGGAAGGACTGCTTGTTCCCTCTGGAAAGTTCTATTAAAATGACCAACCCAGACACACTTTAATATTAATGGGAAATTCCTCCCGTTGTTTATGAAATCATTTTAGAGTTGATTTTAAAAAGAGAGGAGAGAGAGAGAGAGAGAAGAAAAAAAGCCATTTGTTAGCTAAACGAAGCCCAGACAATTATTTATAGATGCATCTGAGTGGCTTGTTTTAACACGGAGAGACTGTCTGAAAAGACTCCACTTTGACACCGGTAAGCACCCCTGGCACTAAGAATAAATTTATGAATGTCTTTTATGAGAGTCAACAAACGAGACAAATAACCCCACAGACCATCCTTCACGTCGAGAACCAGAACAAAGGCACTCGTATTTGTCACTCCCTTGGGACAGAAATGGTGCCAAGCTGTGCAGCCCTCCCTGGGGCCGGATGCTCCCCTCTAGCTAATGTGATTTCTTTGGGCACTGCCACCGTGGCAGGCGGATGCCTGGTTTATTTCCATTCCTCCACTTCTCTGATTTGTTTGGGTAGCTAAATATCTCTTTCCCAGGAGAACATCTGCTTTTTTAAAAATGGAAAAAAGCAGGAAGACCTCCAAGCCATTAGACTGGAACTCACCCTCTGGTGAGGCAGACCAGAACCTCATATAATGTGGCTCCTGGGGTCTGTGCCACATCTCAAGAGAGAGCTCGTGCTACCCAAGCTCCATCAAGACTCCTGGAATTCTATCCCGTTCAACGGACTTCAAGACAGTTCCAATTCCACTCTAGGACGCCTTAAGCTTCTTCAGTGCTTTGACCAAGTTGAGGTCATTTTTCTTGCTGTCTCATTTGTAGATGACTTCTATCAGTCACACCAGAGTTTGGTTGGAAATGAATCCACCGCAGTTCAGAGGTGCAAAAAAATGTGGAAAACCTCACAACTAGTCAGTCAGAGGTACTTAAAAACCGACATGCTTCTGAATGCAAACAGTCTCTTTGGGGCAAATCGTCTTTCAGCGCTCCCTCCCTTTCCCGGGGGGCCTCTGGATAGCAGGGGATGCCCCCCTGGCATTGTGGCCCTGGGGGGGACTTCTTGCTGCAGCTGTGCTGTGGGCCATCATGTGTCTGATGTGTCTGGTCTGGCCTGGTCCCTGGCATCCCGTAGTGTGTGTATGGGGGGGCTTGGTTTGGTCACCCTTCTCTGTCCGTGTGTGGGTCACGGCAGCACCCGCTACTGAAGGCTCTGATCTCTCCACTCCCTTTGGTGGTGAGTGTTCCATGTTTGAATGCAGTCTGGTCCCACCCTGGGGTCTCTATTGGTGCACGGATACTCGCCCTCCCAGGAGCACCTGACCACACCAGGTGGCATTTCACACTTGACTGGCTGCTCACCGCTGCTCTGGGGAGATTCTTTGAGATGGTTTCTGTATTAGTTCCCTCAGGCTGCCATAACAAAATACCACAGACAGGGTGGCTTAAACAATAGATGTTTATTTTCTCACAGTTCTGGAGGCTGGAAGGCCAAGGCCAAGACGTTGGCTGGCAGGGTTGCTTTCTCCCAAGGCCTCCATCCTTGAGTTGCAGATGACGGCCTTCTTGTTCATCTTCACATGGTTGTCCGGCTATTAAATCGTACCCTGGTGACTCTTCCTCTTCTTGTAAGGACACCAGTCAGATTGGATTAGGGTCTCACTCTAATGGCCTCTTTTTAAACTCAGTCACCTCTTTAAGTATCTTATCTCCAAATATGGTTGCATTTTGAGGTACTGGGGGCTGGCACTTGAACATATACATTTGAGGGAACACATTACAGCCCATAGCAGTTCCCTTCCCCTTGATGTGCCTTGATAGTTGTACCTTTCTCTCTCTCTCTTTTTTTTTTTTTTTTTTTTCTGGACGGCCAAGGTGGGATTGTTGGGTTTTTCAGAGATCAGGCCAGGCCAAGGGTGTCCCCATCCCATTTGGTCTGCATCTCCCTGTATCCTCAGCACCATCCTTCAGACCTGAGGAGAGGAAGCCTGGAGAACGCCCCTCCTGTTAAATCCTGTCTCTTCTCTCAATGTAGCTAATGTGTCTGGACCACCACATGGTGTTCTTTGCAAGGGAAGCAGTTTGGAATTTAGAAATTCCTTTACTCAACCAAACCTGACATTCAAAACTACTTTCTCACTGCTGCCCTTACAAATCTTGTTTGAAATCCAAAGCGCAGCAATCACCTGGCCCCCTGAAGCAATGCTTCAGAGCTTTGAGGCAGTGGGGGTGGGGGTGAGGGCTGCAGAGCAACTTGACTTACAAGGAATGAAAAATAAATTTATATGATATTGTCAGAATTATGATTTCTTTTTTTTAATTTTAATTTTAAATTTTAATTTTTTTCTTCAGATCTTTATTGGAGTATAATTGCTTTACAATGGTGTGGCAGTTTCCGCTGTACAACAAAGTGAATCAGCTGTATTTATACGTATATCCCCATATCCCCTCCCTCCTGTGACTCCTTCCTACCCTCCCTACCCCACCCCTCTAAGTCATCACCCATCATCGAGTTGATCTCCCTGTGTTATGCAGCAGCTTCCCACTAGCTAGCTATTTTACATTTGGCGGTGTATATATGTCAGTGCTGCTCTCTCACTTCATCCCAGCTTCCCCTTCCTCCTCTGTGTCCTCAAGTCCATTCTCTACATCTGCGTCTTTATTCTTGCCCTGCCACTAGGTTCATCAGTACTGTTTTTTTTTTTTTAGATTCCATATATATGCATTAGCATACGGTATTTGTTTTTCTCTTTCTGACTTACTCCACTCTGTATGACAGACTCTAGCTCCATCCCCCTCAATACAAATAACTCAAGTTTGTTCCTTTTTATGGCTGAGTAATATTCCATTGTATACATGCGCCACATCTTATTTAGTCATTCATCTGTTGATGGACATTTAGGTTGCTTCCATGTCCTGGCTATTGTAAATAGTGCTTCACTGAACACTGTGGTACATGTGTCTTTTTGGGTTACGGTTTTCTCAGGGTATATGCCCAGTAGTGGGATTGCTGGGTCATATGGTAATTCTATTTTTAGTTTTTAAAGGAACCTCCATACTGTTCTCCGTAGTGGCTGTACCAATTTACAATCCCACCAACAGTGCAGGAGGGTTCTCTTTCTTCACATCCTCTCCAGTATTTATTGTTTCTAGAGTTTTTGATGATGGCCATTCTGACCGGTGCGAGGTGATACCTCATTGTGGCTTTGATTTGCATTTCTCTAATGATTAGTGATGTTGAGCATCTTTTCATGTGTTTGTTGACCATCTGTATGTCTTATTTGGAGAAATGTTTATTTAGATCTTCTGCCCATTTTTGGATTGGGTTGTTTGTTTTTTTGATATTGAGCTCCATGAGCTGCTTGTATATTTTGGAGATTAATTCTTTAGAATTATGAGTTCTGTTTCATATGTCGTGTGACTTTTTTTCAGTTCAGATCTTTTTAAAGTTCATTTTCTTTTCATTGTGAAAAACAGCAAATGTTCATTTTAGGAAATTTGGTAAATAAGTTCAAAGGAAAAAAAAATCATGCTTAGGTTTAACATCCAAAGACAGCCACTGTTATCATTTCAGCCTATTTCCTTCCATCTCTTTTTCTATGGATAATTTTTAGGCTTTATTTTAAATTAAACTTAATTTGTGTTTTATAAAACTGGTGGGACTTCCCTGGTGGTCCAGCGGTTAAGACTCCACACTTCCAATACAGGGGGCCCGGGTTCAATCCCTGGTCAGGGAACTAGATCCTGCAGGCTGCAACTAAAGATCCTCCTACATGCCACAATGAAGATCCCATGTGCTGCAATTAAGACCCAGCGCAGCCAAGTAAATAAATAAATATTTTTTAAAAACTGGTAATACTTTCAAATGGTTAAAAAATAAAAACAGCATTCAGTGGTGTACAGTGAGAAGTCTCACATCCTTTCCTGCTTCCGTTCACCCCACCCCCTATAAGTCATCGAACACCCCTAGTTTTTTGGTGGTTCCAGAGTTTCCTTATTCAAATACAAATCGAATATACACTCTTCTCTCTCCCTTTTCTTACACAGAAGGTATTAGCATTCTGCAGCCTTCTGTACCTGCACAACTCCCCACATTAGCATTTCTTTAATAGCTTCCTGCAGTCCAGACGCCCAGCTCTCCCCATCCCTAGCTGTGACACTTTGGGCAAACCCCTTCACCTACCTGGGTCACGCTTCGCCGGTGACTCGGGTCTTTGAATTTATGGGAGCTAATGTTACTTGTCCCTTTTCCCTCTTCCTGGTAACAAACCCTGCTACCTGCTCTCCCACCGCAGCCCTGGCCACATGGTGTGGCCACAAGACCCAGGCCTGGGCAATCAAATGACAGTCATTGGTTCTGGGATGGTCACGTGACTCCAGGTGCCTAGGACTCTCCTCCTGGCACTGATGGGAATGCTGGCCTCCTCCTGCCTCTCTGGGCTTGCCATGCTGGCATGATATGAACTTGGTCGTCTCATGGTCATCTTACCCATCACATGGAGGGGACCCATCACTGGTAGGACAGATGTGGCAACATTCAGAGGGAAGCAGAGAAGAGAGGTGACGCGCCCTGATGATTCATTAGAGTCTTGGATTTAATGCTGCCTTGAGATCCATCCACTATTCCAGTTAGGAGAGTTTCAGCTGTGCTCCTGTCATAGCTGGGAGAGTCCTAACTCGTCCTGAGTTCAGTGAAGCCCCTTGGGGAAGGAGGGGAGCTCACTGAGAGGTGGGGGTTAAGGGCATAGGCTCTGGAATCAGACTGGCTAGATCCACATCTTGCCTCCACCACTACTCAGTATATGGCCTTGGGCAAACCGTGACACTTTGACATGTCCGTTTTTGAACTTGAAGGGTGACATGATTGAACGAGTTGATATATGTCAGGTGTGCAGCTGGTACCTGGGCCATCACACTCTCACTAGCTCCCTCTTCACGCCACCCCATCCCATCCTCCCTCTCACCAGCCCAGTTGCTGTTGAACATTCATTTGAGTTGTAATTGTCAACATCAAGCTGGCAGGAAATGACTGGTGATTTTTCAATCAACATTCATCTAAGGCTGGGCAAACAAACAAACAAACAGACAAAGCCAGTTTCAAATGAAAGAGCAAACTTTAAGGATGGATTGAGAATGAAACAGCCCCCCATATGCAGTGGGCCATCTTTCTCCAAGAGTTCTCTTAAGGGACAGTAAGGATCTCTCATCAAATGGTTTCCCCAATACCAAGGTGTTGTTTTTTTCGTTTGTTTCTTTTGTCTTTTAAAAATCTCCCTATATTAATCTGCTAGAGCTGCCATAATAAAGTACCCAAGACTTTGGGTGACTTAAACAAAGAAACCGGTTTCCTCCTAATTCTGGAGCCTAGAATTCCAAGACCAAGGTGCTGACAGGGTTGACCTCTTCTGAGGCCTCTCTCCTCGGGTTGTAGACGGCTGCCTTCTCCCTGTGTCTCCATGTGGTCTTCCCTCTGTGTGTGTCTGTGTCCTTATTTCCTCTTCTTAGAAGGATACCAGTCATATTGAATTAGGGCCCACCTGAATGGCTTCATTTTACCTTAATTACCTCTTTAAAGACTTTAAAACCTTACAATCTGAGGTACTGGGGGTTCAGACTTCAATATATGAATTTTGGCCTCCGCAGTTCAGCCCATAACACTCCCTGAAAGGGACTTTTCACTGCTGCCCCAGACTTCCTGGGCTTCTCTCCTGCCTGGCATGCCCTTTGCCTGTACCTGAACTCCGGCAGATGCCACACAATATGGCGTTTTGATAGAAGTGGCAAAGCAGCTTTCATCAGAGTCCTAGGATTCTGCGAAATGTGAATAGCACGAAATTCCTCCTGAAGCTGGTGGGCGCGGAGATGAAGAGGTGTGGGCGGGAGTATTTTAGGACTGTTTGCCCTTCGCACGTACTAAAGGCTGGCTTAGTTTAAAATGGAGTCTTTCCTATTTTTTGTCTTGTTTAATTGTAGTTTTGAAAGAGGGCGGATGATTAGTGTCTGCGCGCAAGAGCCTGTCTTGGGGTAAAAAATAAATCAGTGGACAGTTCTATAACTGGGTATAGACAATCTCAGAATGCTGGATGAAGGAACATAGCAAGATTCCTGGCCTTTTATTTTCTAACATCCTCAGAATATTTTCAGTCGATCTCTCATGCTTAGCTTGGAGCCATAGGAGAGATGTTGTTTCATTTAGTTTTGTCACCAGGAGAGCAGAGACAGTTGACTGTGATCGTGACACATTGGGAATAAGCTTTTGTTTTGACCGCTGGGAGCTGAGCTTGCAGCCTGTAGGCAATGATTGTGTAGCACTGGCACCTTGAGTCTCTGTGTGTGAACTTTCCCTGACGCTATCCCACTACCCAGGCTTCCTTTTCTGTATCTATGATTTTACTCTCTTTTACATTAAATACGTTTTTATAAGCTTTCTTCAAATCCATTAATCATTCCATCTATCCATCCATCCACATATAAATTATTTGGGAATATTTTCCTGTATCTCAACATGATGTTGAAAGTAATCAAGCTTTAACCTTAATTAGAGGCTGAACCTCATTAGTATTCTATCGAACCATGTTTAGCTTATCTCTTTCAAATTGCGATAGGTAAAAAGCAGAGGTTTTTTGCAAAGGACACATATGCTTTCTTTGGCTTTCAAACAAAGAAATATCTTTTGTAGGTATTTTGACCGTACATATCTGCAAATATATGTACACACACACACACTCACACACACATATGCAAGTATAAATATAAGGCACATGTATTTAGAATCCTGGCATTTGGCATGATTAGGATTTGTGGGCTATTTAGTTTTGTCAAATGTTCTAGTTAATAATAAGTTACTTTTTATGTCATCTAAAAGCTATTGATTGGACTTCCCTGGTGGCACGGTGGTTAAGAATCCGCCTGCCAGTGCAGGTGACATGGATTTGATCCCTGGTCCAGGAAGATCCCACATGCTGTGGAGCAACTCAGCCCGTGTGCCGCAGCTATTGAGCCTGCGTGTCGCAACTACTGAGGCCCGCACGCCTAAAGCCTGTGCTCTGCAACAAGAGAAGCCACCACACTGAGAGGCGTGCACACTGAAATGAAGAGTAGCCCTCTCTTGCTGCAACCGGAGAAAGCCCATGCGCAGCAACGACGACCTAATGCAGCCAATAAATGAATAAATAAAAGCTATTGATTAAAACAAGAATGTGTACACCTGAAACAAACACAACATTGTAAATCAACTATACTTCAAAAAAAAAAAGAGTGGGAAAAGGAAACAAGAATGCAGTAAAACATATACTCTAGAGTTAGACCATGCATAATTGAATCTTTCTTTTTAATTCAAGAGGTACTTCAGTCTTGGGCTGATAAATGTAGCTGTGTCAGTGGACTAGAGATAAACTAGTCAATTCTGGACTTTCTGTTAAGTTAGGAGAATATCTACCAGAAATTATAAGTGTGTGATTTGGGGCTATGTTTTATACTGATGGCACGATGTTTGACATTTTTTAAATGCCAGCATTTACAAATTAAGAGAGTTTATATAAAAATCTAGATTTTAGGCTTCTCTTGAGTGATCACTGGTCCTGGAGTCCAGAGGCTCTGCTTGTCTCTGTCCTGCCTGGTTCCTGGTGCTGTTTGAGATTGCAACTCCTGAATATGTCTTCATAGTTTATTGCAAGTTCTTAATAAGCAATGATTAAATTATTAGGATGATCTGTGTTTTGCATCTATTTGGTACTTTTTATTTTTCAAAGGACTTTCACACACAGTAGCTCTTTGCCACAGCCCTGTGGAATAGGCAGGGCATGCCTTGCACCCATTTCCCAGATGGAGAAGTTAGGATTCCTGGACAGAAGATACTGCCCTCTGTATTTAAGTTGTTATCCATGAATTTATGAAACCTCTCTTGAGGTTACATACATTTTTTCCTTTCAAATGAAAATGTAGTTTTGTTTTTTTCTGATTTTATAAAGAATACATTCTCAAAGCAAAAAGCTTAATGAATACAGAAATATATAAAAAGAAAGTAAAAATCACCTGAAATATTTTCACACAGAGATAATCACTCTTAATTTTGGTGAACTCACTTCAAAACCTCCCTAAGCATATGTACAGATGTTTGTATTTACGTAAGTTTACCCTAAATGAGATAATATTAATGATGTGGTTATGTAATCTACTTTTAATTTTAATCAGGAATACACCCCAGATAGCTTTCCAGATCTGTACACGGAGATGTACATAACCGTTTTTAAAGTAACATAAAATTTCATTTTGGGTACGCACTGAGATATCTTTATGGAGATATCTTTAACCAGCTCTCCCTGGTTGGCCATTTAAGTTGCTCCCATTTTTTCTGTTATAAACAAGGCTGTAATGAACATCCTTGTATATGTTTATTCGTCCACTTTCTCAATGAACCCATAAGGGCAAATTACTAGTTTGAAACTGTGCACCTGTGCCTCCTTTAATCATCAACAACTTTGGAGAGAATGTCCTTCAAATCCACATGAGCTCTTGGAGTTGAGGGACAAGCCTATATTGAAGGTGTTCTAGTTTCTCTAAGGACAAGCTGTGTGACCAAGGGCATTGAGAATTCCAATAAACCTTTACTGACCATCTTTTATATACATTAAGCAGTATATAAAGGCAAATGAAACACAATTCTAGATCTTGACACCTTCTTGATCTTGACATCTAGTGTATAAGTGTGCACGTACCCACACACACAGACACACACACTAATACAATATAAGTGATGAACTTGTAGGCGAATGAGTCAGAAGACAACATGCATAATTGACACGCATAGGAAAGTCTGAGGTGATAACATTCTCATCTTGAAGGATGACTAGGATTGCAGCAGAGATGAGGAAGGCTTTTCACATGGAAAGATGGTATGAGACAGCCTGAGTTCAAAGGTTTGCGGAATAGGTATCCTGGTATGACTAGTAATTAGTAATTGGACATGAAAAGCCTTCCTTGGGGAATGAGTTTGTAAAGCTCCCTTGGCCTTGTCTTCCTCATTTATGAGGGTAATCATTTTGCCTATTTCAAAGAGTTAGAGGATTGAAAAAGGTAATGGACGTAGGTGCTTACAATGGCACCTGACACCTACTAAGCACTCAGTCGGTGCTGTCATCATGACAATTATTATCTGTTCTCTTCACAACTCATCTGAACTCTCCGTTCAGCCTTTAGCTTTCTTCAAAGAAGTTCGGTCATCTTCCTGGGCAGCTGTCCTGCACCCACCCTCTAGGTGAGCTCCCTGGACCATCTCCCCCTCCTTTGCGATCCTTGTTGAGAATTCCAGCTTCAGATGTAGAGGCAGAGAGCAAAGAGGCTCACATTATTTTTTTCAATATCTTTACTCTGAAAAGTTGGTTTCTGTGCTGAAGACTCTTGGACATCAAGCTGGACCTCTAATTTGGAAATGTGGAAAAGCCGTATAATTTCAGATGTTTTCCATGAAGTGTCATAAATTTTTAGGACCAGGCAATTGTGCTGTCTCATGGTGATGAAATGGAAAAACCCACTGGTGTGGAAGACTTTGTTTTGCCACAAGCCACAGCTGTGCGATCCTTGGAGAAACCCTTCATCTCCCTGGGTCTTAGTGTCGTGATGATACGGGTGATGGTGACGATGATGGTGATGAGGGCGGTGGTGATGGTGGTGGTGGAGAATACTTACCACAGTGAGAGGGGCACGTGCCAGGCTCTTGACACGTATTATTTAATGCTCACAACAACCCTATGGCGTTGGTACTGTTATCCCCATCTTACAGATGAGCAAACTAAAGTCCAAAGACAATAACTCACCTTGCTGAAGACCATATAAATGTCAAAGTATGTGTCAAAGTCAAGTTCAGATCCAGGGCTATTGAGCTCAAAAAAATCAGTGATCCTCACCACTTCCTCCCTATGTTTTTCCTTCTGGGAAAATGGAGAGATTTGGTGAGATGACCACAAAGGATGCTTTAAACTCTAAAATCCACAGTGTATGGAGACATGCCCACCCGCATCCAAAGGTGGTTGATGTTATTGAATAAAAGGTGGGATCTTTGTTCCAAAAGGTTGCTCTAGCCCACCTGGCAGAGCAGGACAGGGCAGTGTACGTGAAGGGTGGAAAGTTGGTGTCATGGGCATCTATATTTATTCTGCCTCAGAGTAGGAAGGGTGGAGGGGACGGTTCGTGTCCGCGCTTTCTGCTGCCAGGTGGGCTTAAATTCATCATTTGATTTGGGAGGTTTTGTCTTTGGCTGGTTTCAGCCACACCTTCTGAGCTAGTATCTTTTTATAGACAGGGGAGCTGGGGTGTTTTGTTTTTTTTTTTTTGCAGGCAAAGCGACTCCACAGACACCCAGGGGGGCAGGGGGCCCTGCACAGGCTCAGGAAGGACACCGGCCCAAAGTGACCCAGATTGTTATTCAATTCCTTGAGCCACACGAGTGCAGAGAGGTCAGCAGCCTGAGCCCTCCCCGGCAGGAGGGAGGCTGTCCTCAGCCCAAGCAGAACTGGATTGACCAGTTTATTAGAGAGGAGTTGCTTTATGGGCGTGGGACCTGAGATGGAATCCAGCGTCTGCCCCACTGGCTGGCAAAGTACCGGGGATGCGGACGAGCCTCGTAACTGAAAGAGGTATTTAAAACTCTTAGGGTCAGTGGGGCTGATGACGCTTCCTCCAGATCTTACATTAATTAGACTTATTAATTAAAGCATAAAAATCTTTGTGTGTGTGTGGTAGAAAAGACATACGTATATTTTTCATTTAACCGTTCGTAAGTACGCGATTCAGTGGCGTTAAATACATTCACGATGTGGGGTAGCCATCCCCACTGTCTGTGCCCACACCTGTTCCCTCATCCCCGTCAGAAACTGTGTCCGTTAAACAATACTCCCCCTTTCCTCCTTCCCCTGCAGCCCCTGGTCGTCTCTGTTCTACACTCTGTCTCTGAATTTGCCTATTCTGGAGACTGCATGAAAGTAGAATCATGCCGTTGTCTTTTGGTGTTTGACTTTTTTCATTCAACATGACATTTTCAAGGGCCACCGGTGTTGCAGCATTGCAATATTGTGATGTATAAGAAATATATATTTGGTCATTCAGATGACCAAAATGTATTTTTTATATGTACATGGTCTTCAGCCACAGTTTTTGGCTCACAGCTCTCAAAACCTTTGGAGTTTCTTAAGTGTTAAGAGTGATGAAGGTGTCTTTTGTTATGTGAATGAAGTGACTTTTGGCAGGTACTGAAGAACTGGGGGCTGGTTGTCATTGAGCCAACGTTGGTTTAGAAGGTCGTTCAGCACCCCCTCCCCACCCCCCACCCCCACCCCTGACCTCCGGGGAGGGGAGAGGAGCTGGAGGTTGAATTAATCACCTACTGCCAATGATTTAATCCATCATGCCTGTGTAATGAAGCCTCCAGAAGAATACAAAAGGACGGGGTTCAGAGAGCTTCCTGGTTGATGAACACGTGATTTGGGGAGAATGGTGCATCCCTGGAGGGTGTGGAAGCGCTGATCTTTTCCCCATACCTTGCCCTCTGCATCTCTCCCATCGGGCTATTCCTGAGTTAAATCCTTTTATAATAGGCTGGTGACCTAGTAGGTAAAATGTTTCTCTGAGTTCTGTGAGCCCCTCTAACAAATTAATTGAATCCAAGGAGGAGGTCGTGGGAACCTCTAATTTATAGCCAGTTTACCAGAAGCACAGGTAACAACCTGGACTTGCAACGAGCATCTGAAGTTGGAGGTGGGGAGATGGTCCTCTGGGACTGAGCCCTTAACCTGTGGGATCTGATGCTATCTCCAGGTGGACAGAGTTAGAACTGAGCTGAGTTGTAGGACACCCAGCTGGTGTCTTGAGAATTGCTTTTTGGTGTGAGAAGCTCCCCACCCCACCATGTTGGAAATTGAGTCTCAGAACTAAAAGAAGCGTAGATCAAAATGTCATTTCTTTTCATGACTGAATAATATTCCACTGTATGTATATATCACATTTTTTCCAATTTTTTTGTTTTTACTGTGGTAAAATTTCTCATCTTAACCATTTTTAAGTGTACAGTTTGGTGTTCTGCAACCATCAGCACTGTCCATCTCCTTACCTCTTTTCACCTTATAAAACCGAAACTCTACCTATTCAACAATAATTCCCCATTTTCCCTTCCCTCCAGCCTCTGGCAACCTCCATTCTACTTGCTGTTTCTAAAAGTTTAACTGCTCTAGGTACCTACTGTAAGTGGAATCATATGGTACAGATCTTTTAGTGACTGACTTATGTCACTTAATATCTTTAAGGTTCATCCATGTAGTAGTAAGCGCCAGAATTTCCTTCCTTTTTACAGCTGCATACTATTCCACTGTATGTATATCCTAGGTTTTGCTTCTCTCTTCATCTGTTGATGGATACTTGGATGGTTTCCACCTTTTCACTGCTGTGACTAAAGCTGCTATGAACAGTGATGTGCAAATATCTGTCTGGTCCCTGCTTTCACTTCTTTTGGATATATGCCTAGGTGTGGAATTGCCAAGTAGAGTGTACTAATCTTAAATGTACAACTTGATGACAGTTTACAGATGTTTACACTTGTAGAACCGCTACCCAGATCAAGATATAGAATATTTCCATTACTCCAGGAGGTTCTCAAGTGCCCTATTACAGGAACCACGATTCTTCCACATTCACAGCCTTACGGTCCCTCCCTGGGCAGGCTTGGAGACTCATGGAGGGTTAACTAGGTGAATGGACTAAAGGGTCACACACACATACACATGGATACTCAGGCATGTACACACAGGCACACACTCACGACTGGTCTCTCTGTAATCCTGTAGGTCAAAGAAACAGCTTTCAATCCATCTTTTCATTTGGACTTTTTTGGTTTCTTGTCTTCTGAGATGTTTTTAGAGGACACAATGATTCTCAGCTCCTCTTCAGCTTTTTGAGGAGAGAGGAGAAACTTAGAGGTCCAAGAAAGTCATCTTGGTGGGATGGATTTTGAATTCCTGGGTCTCAAACTGTAAAGTCAGTAAGAAGCGAGCCACTGAAGAGAAGGAGCCTCATCGGGTAAGAGGGGAGAAGTCACAGGGCCTTCTCCTAGAGGACATGTCCATCTGCAGCGGTCAGTGAAGGAGATCTTTGGCTAACCTGGTGACCCACTAGGGCCCCTTGAACGAGGGGTAGGTTGTGAAGAATACCAAGGGGGAAGGAGGACCAGGAAGGCTTTGGGGGCTGAAGTGGCCCGGGGGCTGTGACCCTCCCTGTCTCTCTTGAGTTTACTGCATCCACAATGTCCCTGCTTCTTTTTTTTAAAATTGATATTATTTATTTATTTATTTAATTTTTGGCTGCATCGGGTCTTAGTTGTGGCATGTGGGCTCTTTGCTTCGGTGTGTGGGCTTATCTTTAGTTGATGCATGTGGGTTTCTCTCTCTAGTTTGGGCACAGAGCCTCCAGGGCAGTGCAGGGGCTCAGGGATGAGACAGCCTTGGCAGGTATCCTGTTGACCATTCTCAGCCTCCTGCCTTCAGGGTATCATTCCTACCTCACAGCAGAGGACATGCCCAGCCCAACACACAGCCAGTGTTGATGGTGAGGATGGGTGTTGACGGTGGCGGTTGGAGGTGGGATGGGGCAAGTGGAGGAAAAGGGGAGTCAGGGGGACTTAGGACCAAGCAGAAGGCAGTGTTTTTCTCGTTATGATTATTTCTATCTTCTCATATGTTCATGGAGTCCCTCCTGCCTCTGGAGTCTCTTGGTTTTCCATGAATTCCCTGTGAACGGTGTTCACACTCCCAGTTGGGTTATTACTTCCAGTGTGGTTATTATTATTTTAGTTGAGCTATAATTGGCATATAAAATTGTGTAAGTCCCAGGTGTACAAGGTGTTGGTTTGATACATGTATGTATTGCAATATGATAACCACTCTAGTGTTACCTAACACCTATCTCTATTGCATCCTGTAACTTATCATTTCTTTGTGGTGAGAACAATTAAGATCTAGTCTCTTAGCAACTTTGAAGTTTATAATACAGTACTTGTTGACTATATATCACTGCGCTGTGCGCTAGATCTCCGGAACTTATTTATCTATTGGTTGCAAATTTGTACTTTCAAATAACGTCTCCCTAATTCCCCCACTCCCAACCCCTGCTAACTACCAATCTACTCTCTGTTTTTACATGTTTGACTTTTTTTAGATTCCATATAAATAGATCATAAAGTATTTGTCTTTTTCTGACTTTTCTCACTTGATATAATGCCCTCAAGGTCCATCCATGTTATTGCAGATGGCTGAATAATATTCCATTGTATACATGTATAGCACATCTTCTTTAACCACTCATCTGTTGACAGGCACTTAAACTGTTTCCATATACTGGTTATTGTGACCGATGCTGCAGTGAACATGGGTGTGCGTCAGTATAATTATTACACATAACAGTAACCTTCTTGAGGTCTGTGAAAGTTCCAGTTCTTCCATATCCTCACCGACACTTGCTATGGTCACTTTTTATAATTTTAGCCATTCTGATAGGTGTATGGTGAGCCCCTGAGGAAATTAAATCATTTAATGTGCTTATATTTGCTTCCCACATATGTTTATTCTAGCACTTATCTTTATTTTTATAATATTATTATTATTATTATTTGGTAACACAGGTGGTCATGCATGAAATAAATAAGACATTGTTGTGTTAGGAATCTTTCCATTGATTATGACAGAAAACTCCAATTGGATCAATCATGCAAGGGAATTTGTTGATTCATTTAAATAAACTGACTGAGGGCCTTCAGGAGTGGCTTGATCCAGAAGTAATGCAACCTAGATCAAAATCTCCACTCTGCTTCTTCTGGCTTGGTTCCAATCTCATATGGATTCTCTCCTCATCGTCCCAAGATATGATTGATCCAATTGGAACCCTGGGACTGCATTACTCCTGATCATATCTAGCAGAGAAGAAAATATCCCTTCCTACAACTGTTAAACAAAATCCTGGGTTTTACTCTTATTGGACCAGTTTGGGGAACATGAACCACTTCTGTAGCCAGGACAGTAGGATTATATGAATTAACTTTGACCCAACCTGGTGCCCAACCGTAGAGTCGGAGGGTTGAATCGGTTTCCCTCAGGCACTTGGGAGAGGCATGGATGTGGGAATAAAGGTCCAGGGCTGCTCCTGAGAAACAGAATGTATGCTGCAGCATCCAGAATAACCCATCTCCACGGAGTATGTTAGATAGTCTGGAGCTGGAATGGACCCTAGTCCTTTTGTCGCCCTCGTTTGCACTGCCCGAGGGCAAACCAGGTCTCAGCAGGCACAGTCCTCAAATCAGGGAAGTGCTTACCCTGTTTCTGTTGCTGAGACGTATCTCACCTCCCTGCTCAGACCCAGACTGGAAAGCCTAGCAGAGCCTGGCTTTGTCTCCCCCACTGCTACCGTTTCTTTTCTTTTCTTCTCTTTTTTTTTTCACTCAGTCTCTCCCTTATTTTTATTTTATTTATTTATTTATTTTGAAGTATTATTGCTTTACACTGTTGTGCCAGTTTCTGCTGTACAGCAAAGTGAATCAGCTGTATTTATACATATGTCTCCATATCCCCTCCCTCTTGAGCCTCCCTCCCACCTTCCCTATCCCACGCCTCTAGGTCATCTCCAATCACGAAGTTGATCTCCCTGAGTTATGCAGCAGCTTCCCACTAGCCATCTATTTTACATTTGGTAGTGTGTACATGTCAATGTTACTCTCTCGCTTGGTCCCAGCTCTCCGCCCCCACCCCCCGCCTCCCTTTGCCCTCAAGTCTGTTCGCTACCGTTTCTTTAAACTCTATCTCAACTGCAATGCTGTTGTCCCAGTTTCCAGGTTAAGGCTTCAGGCTTTTGAGCGTGAATTACACTTCACTTGTTTGAATGAGCTGTGATCTGTCCACGGCTGCTTGTTGGAGGGTTCTGATCCACGCTTCTGCATCCACACCCCACCCCCGGCTCTTTCTTTAGCGGCTTTGCTGCCTGTCTTACTGCAACTTTCAGGGAACCTCCTTCTTCCTTCCCGGCTCTCTTTGCTGGTTCTATTACACTTTTTCTTCTTTTGTTTTCCTTCACTTTGTCTCTTTTCTGTTCTGCCTTCTTTTTTCTTTCCTTTGTTCTTGTTGCCTTGCCTTGCCAATGACAGGGAGGGCTTGCATTTTTTTTTCTCTTGCTTTTGTTTTAACACATTACTGATCACATTACTGATGGGTGTTCCTTTTATTTTATTTCCATCTTGAAAACATGGTCATTTGTGCCCAGCAAGATCGGGACCCTGGAACACTCAGACATTTCTTGTTCTTTTGTGTGTGGCCACTGGCTGTCAAAACAGTGTCTTGAGTCTCCAATTCTGGACTTGGAGGCAGGAAATCTGAATTTTAGCCCCGAGTCCCCCGTCTAAGTGCTTAAGCTTCCTTATTCCTGAAGAGGCCAGAGGTTCCCAGTTCTCCTGAGATATTTGTGGAGTGCCATGGTATGCCCACGGCAATGTACCAGGCTGTTGGGAAAAGTAAACCAAGGTAAATCCAAACAAGCTGCTCCCTCTGCCCTCAAGGGCTTTGCGGTTGCAGGCAAACACGGATTTGGACACACCATGCTCCCCTGGTCCTCAAAACCGAGAGCTTCTATCAGGTGCCAGGCTCCATGCTGTGCACTCCATTCGCAAGTCGCTCATTCCTCCCTGAGACTGGACATTGCTATCTTAGCCCCATCTCCTAGATGAGGAATACGGAGGCACAGAGCCGTGGACTGACTTGCCCAAGGCAGGAGAGGCTGGAAAGCAGCAGAGACTGCCTTCGTATGCAGGCTTCTTCGTTCCACCGTGCAGTTCTTCTTTACTCCACTGACCCCAGATTCCTAACTTCTGCTGTACAGCTTCTATAGAACCCATCTCCTTTATGTTTGTGGCAAAGGAAGTCGAGGGGGACAGGAAAAAAGTAAGGAGGATTAGAGCTTAAAAGAGCCTGCCCGCACCTGCTGTCTTTGAGTGAGGTTGCTGTCATGGTCCAAGTTGCTGGGGGGAGAGGGTTGCTGAATATTCCTGGTGTCAAGATTTAATTTTTCTAGTGTGGGCGGTAGGCCAGAGAGTGTCTTCCGTATAATGTACTTGCATATGCATTGAGGAAATAGTTATCAATTTATATTTACTCTATGCAAGCCACAGAGGGCTGAGAGCAAAACCAAGATTTGGGTCAATGATTTCTTCCCTTGAGATGCCTCCAGTGGTGATTCTGCAAGAAAGGATGTGATTTTTATGCTCAGAGAAACAATAATAACATTAATAATTAATAATAATAATAATATCATCAAACACTAGCAGTGTTCTTCAAGTCTGGCTCTGTCCCTAGCATTTTGCATATATTAACTCATTGTTACAGTGCCCCCAATGGGTGGATTTTGTTACCATCCATGTTTTATAGATGAGGAAACTGATCAAGAGAGGTAGGTGACTTGGTCCTGGGCACACAGATCATAAGTTGGAAGTAGGGATTTGAACCCTAGCAGAATGACTCCAAAGCACAGCCGCCCTCTGCCTCCCCAGGTCCCCAAGCACTTAGAAAACCCACTTCATTCCTATCTGGGGGTTCTGAAGAGGATTCCTGCAGGAGAGACCTTTGAGCTGGCCTTTGCAGGGGAGGAAGGGGGCTGTCCCTTGGGCTGCAGAGCTGGCCTGGAACAATGGCAAGCTCTTCACCCTTCCCCCACCAGGGCAGGGGGGACCAAAGCCTGATGTTTTATTTCTCCAAATAACTGCATCACCTCGCATAACTGCACCGCCGTTAACAGTCATACATCGCCCATGTCTGGAAAACGTCAGTGAGAGTGCATATACAAGGAATCCCAGAAATGGATTCTGGGATGCACCTGAAAGCTCTCCCTTCATCGCTTCTCCGTTTCCTGGTGTTCAATTCCTCAGAGTGCCCTTGTGTTCTAATGGTGTAGGACAGGATCCCTGTGAGGAATGGGTAGGTTTTTGTTCTGTCCTTTGATGTGGTGCCCTCTGGGATACTTAGGTTTATCTTCTGAAGGCGAAAATGTTTCAGATCACTCTGCCTCACTTCCTAAAGCCGTGGAGATCTCCCTCCCCCCTCCTGCCCTCCCTCCCTCTCCCCCACCCTCCCTCCTGTGTGCCTGTCTGGAGCCGGTGTCTCTGGGCTCAGCCCCGTGTGGGGTGCTGCCCTGTGGGTGGGTAACAAGGCGGGTAGAGCCTGACGGGGGGAGGATTGCAGTCAGATGACCTCAAACTCATGTCATGCCCTTGGAGGTGTGCAGAAAGTGCAGACTGACAGGGGGCCAGTACGGACTTCAGTTGGGGGGTGACAGGAGGCTTCCAGGGGGAGGGCAGGTGTGGCTGACTCGGAAAGGACAGGACGGACAGGCAGGTAAGGTGGAGGGCTGTATCCCAGGTGTTACGGAATGCAGAAAGCTGACCACGGCTGTGAGGGGTGACAGGAGGGGACACTACCTGGAGGGGAGGATTGGATTCATCACCGGACCCTCCGTGAGGGTCACGCCTCAGTCCTTGCGGCTTCCAGGTGAGAAAGGGCAAAGCAGGTTCTGACAGTCACTTGGGATTCTTGGGCCCTGGCTTTGCTTCGCTGGCCTGAAATGATTGCAGAACCCACAGCAGAAGCCAAGCCAAGGAAGCAATAAGTGGAATTTCTTCACGTGGTGAAGAGACTTTGGGGGTCTGCTTGGAAGAAGGCTGCAAGGGGAACACATTTGTCTTATTTTTGGTCAAATGGATAACAGAGGAACACTTCACGGCTGCACCACTTGTGGACATGTCCTGTTGTTCCCCACATGCACTGGGCAGAGCCGGTTCCCTCGAGACAGTCTGTCAACAAATTTCATGAGCAAGTCATTCTGAGTTCTTATTGTTTCCCCATCAAGATTGCACTCAGCCCTGATATGAGCCAGGTTCTTTCCCCATCTTCAGTTGCATAGTTCAGCACTGTCTGGGGTGACAAGACATCCTGGTTTGCCCAGGATGGAGGGGTTTCCTGGGAAACAGGACTTCCAGTTTCAAAACAGGGAAAGTTCTGGGCCGACTGGGACATGTTGTTTACCCCAATTCCACAAATTCTGGCCCCACAAAACCCCTTGTCCTTGTACTGCTGGGTTGATGGAGGAGTCCACTGAGAAGCATTCAGAATAGTTCTGGAGGTCACTTGGCATCTCACCTCCACGGGGACTGCAGAAGCCATTGTGCTGTCGTTGAAGATTTTCCAAAGCCGGCCAGAGGCTAGGTCTCTCTACACTCAGCTCTCCTCTGGTCCTGCCCCGCTGTGTTGGGCTCCTGTAGGGCTCTCCAGCTGCGCAGGGCTCTCCCTCCCCAGGCTCCATGTCTGTGTCTTCTAACAGCCGATGTACTGCTGGGGGATGTTGACTTGAGGTCTCGCTTAGAAAAACCCGGGCCTGCTTGCAATTCCAAGATGCTTCAAGACAGCAGGGGCTTCCTGGGACCTGTGGCTGAGATGCAGACTTCTTGAGGATCTTCCCTCTTCTAATCTGTCCTGAATACCTCTGGGAGAGGACTCCTCTCCCAATATCACCTTCTTCTTCACATTGTTCCCGTGTTCCCACTACTGATTCCGAGTTAGTGACAGCAGGGGATTTCAATCTTTTTTGTTCGTTTTTAATATTTTCAGAGTACTGTGCTTTCTCCCATCCAAATCTGATGAGGAAGCCCAATATTCAAAGCAGGTCAAAGTGGAGCTTCTTATGTTGAAATGGGGGCAAAGATGCCTTCAGAGGAGCCTCCATGAAACCCCTCAGATCCCCCGGGGGCAGGCTGAAAGGCACGATCTACAGACACAGCCGGTGTCTTCATTGTGGAGGACTGCGCATGTATTGCATACTACTGCACGCGCTTAAGTCACACTTAAGGAGAGGGGACAGAGAATTACTGGCTCACAGAGCTGGGGTGGGCTTGGGGGAAGTCACAGGGCCAAGAGCCATCCTGCTGGACCCAGGCATCAGGAGTGGGGACCAGCCATTTCTCCATCAGCTTGTGTCTGCCCCTCTGTTCAGCTTCTCTCTGAAGACCAGTGTGTGCAGATGTCATGGAAGTGGGCAGGAGACAGCTGCTGGCTGCCCCAGATCCACAGATTCCCAGTTTAGTAATCTAGGTGGGAAAAGAGATGGTCACTCTCTCTGGACGCTCTGTCCTGCCAGGTCTCCGATTGGTCCTGACTCTATCACCCATAACCCTGTGGCCCGAGCATCGTTGCCAGGGAGATGACGTATTGTCCATCCGCCAGGCTGGCTGACCCTTCCGACTGGGGCTGGGGTGAGGGAGGAGGGGCAGGCTGCTGTGACGGGCCATCCCACCAGAAAAGGCAAGGGAGGTTCCCCAAAGGAACTGGGGTGCTGGGAAGACAAAGGCATTAATGCCCCTAGAGCATGTCGCAGTGGAAAGTGCGTGGGCTTTGGATCTTCCACACCTTGGTTTGAATCTCAGGTGTGTGTGACTTAGAAAATTGCTTCTTTGTGCTCCAGAATCCTCATTTATAAGTGGGAATAGTATTTCTCACCTTGCAAGGCTTGTTGGCATATTACAGGTATATGATAAACGGGGTCTGTAGCTATTATTGAAACTATTAAATCTGACCCTCAGCCCCCTGCCCTAGCTCCCCGCCCTCCCAGGCACCAATGTCATGGTCATTTTGCAGTGGTCGCTCTGCCGCCCAGTGGGGCTCACTCTTGGCTTTTTCTGATAGATAGTTTTGCGCTATGCTCTGAGGAGGCTGGGGCTCCTCAGGGGCGCCTCGGGGGCTTCTGGGGAGGATGCAGAGTGGATAGGGGGCTTGGGAGGGCTTGGCTGTGCAGTAGGACATCCCACTCCCAGCATCTGTACATCACCCAGAGCAGTTCAGCTCTGGGGAACCATTTTATGTTTGGCTTTTCAGAAAAGCTTTGTTTTGAGAAAGGATTTAAAAATATGTCATCGTACTGGACGTTACAGGGATACTATTAGGGAAGAAAAAGTCCCAGATTGTGGCAGCCTTGGCTGGCTCTCAGGGTCTTGCTGACTCTACTGTCTCCTGGTCCTGGTCACAGAATCCCCAATGGCCCAGGATGGGGTTCCACTGGGGAAGTGACATCCTCTTGTCCCTGCCCTGGGAACTCTGTGTTTTAGGTCAATTCTGTAGTTTCTGCAGAACTGAAAGCCATCACTCAACGTCACACCTGGCCTCTTACTATCTGGTTGGTCCAAGCATATTGTTCTGTTCATCCTCCCATTAACTTGTAAGCAAAGAGGGGATGGTGAAGTCAGTGACCGCTTGAATTCCACAGGCAGGAGAGCTCGGGAGTAGGCATTGCCAGGGCAACAGTGATTGGCATCTAAATGGGCACAGAAAACAGGTGGGTGAAATATCACCATCCTTCACACCTTACAAGGGCCCCTGCTCTTTTAAGGAGGTGTTGCTTCAGCATTCCTGTGGACAGAGAGGCAGCATCAATTTCCTGGTTACAAATGTAATGCGTACAGTAAGGTCCTCCTTCCTGTTCTGTGTGGAAATCCCTTACTCCCTACTGGGCAATAGAAAGATGAGGTCCTCTCAGCCTTGGGGACCCCTCTGGTAATACTCCCCTTTTGGTAATCTTCTCTGCCTCACCATCTGTGTGGGGACAGGTATCCTACCAGCAATCAGGTACAGAAGGTACCCAGTTCCCAGGTGTGGTACCTCCCCCAGACTAAGATGTCAGGGCAGTTTCCTCCTCTCTTAAGTATTTCTGTGAACTTTCTCAGAAGCACAGGTCAAGGTCTGGGTTCTGTAAAGAAGACTTTAGCTGATTTATTCCCTGTATGCATGGGTTGGGGGCAGATTTTTGGAAAAGTACCACAAATATGTCCCTCATTCTCCTGCCACCCCTCCCTTCCATCCTCCCCGTAGCCTTCTTGCTCTGTCTTTGAACCTCACCTCTCTGTCACCACCTCCTCCTTGGAACCCTCCATGTAGAGAAGGGTCGAATTTTTCATGAGTCTGCAGACACTATAGACTCCAGCTAGATGGGAAGGGGGTTTTCCTCTGCTCAAGCTTTAGAGGAGAGATGTAAGGGTGTGTGGTCGTCAAGGTTCCATCAGAGAAATGAAACGTCTGTGATACAGAATGAAGAATTGATTTTAGGGATCTGACTTTGTGCACTTGTGGGAGCTGGTACAATACTCTGTTAGGCTGTTGCTTCTGCATCTGCACTGGGCCTGAAGTCAGCCGGGCTGGCACTTGGTGAGAAGGTGGTTGTGAAGTGGGGAAAGCCAGGGCAAGCTGGGACCCACAAGGAGGAGCTGGGACCTGTGTCAGTTTCATGCACCTGCAAACACTCCACCTACAGAACCAGGATGCCCTGCAGGAGAAGCTGGTGCGCTTTGTCAGGAGCAGCACTCCTGGCCCAGGACCCAGAGAAGCCCAAAGAGGAGATCCAAGGGGGCAGAGGAAGCTGCCGCCTGGCTACCGCCTGACACCAACAAGGTGAGTGACAGTGTGCTCGCGCTGCAACCTGACCCTGAACGTGGATTCTGAGCCTGAACATGGATTCTGAGCCTGAACATGGCTGCAGCTTCATGTCCATCTTCCAAGTCCTGCACAAATTTCTCCTGTGGCCCAGAAATCTGTGTGCGTGGAAGAGAATTCTGAAAAAGATCATTTCAGCTTGGCTAAATTGACGTGGTGCAAAGTTGTCACCACATGGGGAGACAGCAGGTGATTTCAACTGTAAACCACTCTCTCCTTATGACCTGTGGTTGGTGTCTTTTTAATTTTCCAAGAGCAAGCACACCCCTCAGCCTCATGCAGGCCACAGACAATAACATCACAACCACCACCTTTTTGCCAGAGCCTACAGTTTCATTTCCCATGAGGAAAACGTGTTCCTTCTGTTACCGACAGTTAATGCGATTCCATATGAAGTGATCACCCTGGCAGGACACTGTGCCTCTTTCTTGGGCTAGTTTTCATCATGAAGACTCCTCCACATTAGCTCTGAATGCTTCCAGTCGTTTATTTGAGATGCCCACATTTCTGCCTCTGAGGCTCCCTAGAGGCTAATATCCTGACTGCCTGTGATGGTTCATTTTATGTCAACTTGACTGGCAGGAGACCAGTCAACTCGCCTATTTGGCCTGTGCAGAAGGCAGATGGATTTTGGAGGATGACACTGGAATATCCTAAGCTTAACCAGGTGGTGACGCCAACGGCAGCTGAAATACCAGATGTGGTTTTATTGCTTGAGCAAATTAATACTCCCCCAGTACCTGGTCTGTGGCTGTTGATCTGGTAAATGCTTTTTTCTCCATCCCTGTCCATAAGGCCCAACAGAAGCAATTTGCTTTCAGCTGGTGAGGCCAGCCCTACCCATTCACTGTGCTGCGTCAGGGGCCTATCAACCCTCCAGACGTATGTCATCATTTAGTTTGCGGGGATCTGGATGGCCTTTCCCTGCCACAAGATATCACACTGGTCCATCACATGGATGACCTTATGGGGACAGGACCTAGTGAGCGACAGGTAGCCACTTCTCCAGACTTACTATTAAGACATTTGTGAGTCAGAAGGTGGGAAGTAAATCTAACTAAAATTCAGGGGCTTTCTACCTCAAGTGAAATTTCTAGAGGTCAGTGGTGTGGAGCGTGTCGAGATATCCCTAAGGCGAAGGGCAAATTGTTGCATCTGACTCCTCCTATGACCAAGAAAGGGGCACAAGACCTCGGGTACCTCTTTGGATTTTGGAGACAACATATTCCTCGTTTGGGTGTTGCCCTGAATCATTTACTGAGTGACTCCCAAAAGCTGCTTGAGTGGCGCCCAGAAGAAGAGTAGGCTTGGCAATTGGTCCAGGTTGCCATGGAAGATGCTCTGACACTTGACTACAGGATCCGGCAGATCCAGTGGTGCCTGCAGCGGCAGTGGGTGCTAAAGATGCTTCTGTGAGCCTGTGGCAGGCCCCTCTCAGGGACGCCCAGCACAGGCCTTTAGGCTTTCAGAGCAAGACCCTGCCATCATCCGCAGATGACTACTCTCCTTTTGAGAAACAGTGCTTGGCGTACCGCTGGGCCTCAGCAGAAACCGAACACCTAACTTTGGGCCACTAGGTCACCGTGAGACCTGAGCTGCCTGTCGTGAACTGGGTTTTTATCTGATTCACTGAGTCACAAAGTTAGGCAGGTACAGTAATATTTCATCCTCAAAATGGAGGTGAGAGACACATGGTTGGGCCTTGAAGCCACAGGTAAATTACATGATGAAATGGCCCAAGTGCCATGGTCCCCACTCCTACTACACTGCCTTCTGTCTCCCGGCCTGCACCATGGCCTCATGAGCGTCCCCTGTGATCAGCTGACAGAAGGAAAGAAGACTGGGCCCTGGTTTACAGATGGTTTTGCACCATATGAACGTGAACAGCTGCAGCACTACCGCCTCTCTCTGGGACATCCCTGGAGGATGCGGTGAAGGAAGCAGTGCACCTGGTTGTTCACTTTGCTTGGAAGGAGAAGTGGCCAGTGCTATACTGATTCATGGGCTGTGGCCAGTGGTGTGGCTGGATGGTCAGGGCCTTGGAAGAAACATGATCAGAAAATTGGTGCTAAAGAAATTCGGGGAAGAGGAGTGTGGATAGACTCTCCCTCCCGCTCGCCTCCCCGCGCTCCTCTTAAGCTACCCGGCTCCTTTTGGCTCCCCAGACACTTTGCACTTTGTACTTGCCCTTCACCCCTTCTTGAGCACTGGGTAAAGCGGCCCTGCCAGTTACTCTCTGGCTCCTTACCCATTTACTGCCCTCCCGGCTCTCATCAGCCTGTACTCGTTTGCTTCTTTGTGTGTGTGTGTGTGTGTGTGTTACCTGTCTCTCCTACGAGAACGCGGCTCCTCGCGGGCTCAGCCCTGTCTGCCCTGTGCACTGTGGTTTGTGCTCTTGCCTAGCAAGTGTGGAGAGCGCTTGATAAACATTGCTCAGATGGGTGAATGGAGAATGTGGCCCTGCTGTCAAGAACTGGGGGAAAACACCGGTGCAGATCAGAGGGGAAGCATGTTAATGGTTTCGCTGGTCAACCACACCATGGGATGCCTACTGGCTCAGACCCCAAATGGGCCCTTGAGAGCTTGCAGTGCAGCTTCTAGTGTGAGAGCAAATATCACAAACCTGACATTCCAAATGAATACCCTGGTTGTATGAGCCATGTACAGTTGTTCATGCCAATAATCATACTATGAATATTGAGTGTTTACTGTACACTCAGCTCTGACTGTGTAATAAACAAACACAGAATCTCAGGGGTGTTCAGCTCACATGTCCACAGGTCAGCCAGGGTTTGCCTGATCTACATGGAACTTGGCTGGTGTGGGCTCCCGCTGCGGGCTGGATCCAAATCTGTTCCACGTGCTCCTCCTTATCCTAGCTGGTTCCTTGAGCCAAGGCAAGATCACGAGAGGGCAATGCCAGTCACGCAGGCCTACCTCAAGCCATTATTAGCATCTCATTGGCCAAAGCAAATAACATAGTCAAGGGCAAAGTCAAGGGCAAGGAAGGTTCCTTCATACTCCCTGAAGCAATGGCAGGGATTTGGATATGTAACACCATAGTGTACCATACTCCTATAGTATACAGTGTAGTATTCTCTATATTATATATAATATAATGTATGTAAACATATATAGTATGATATAGAAGTGTAGTATAACACATATGTTGTATAATATACACATATATACATCATATATAGTATACTATATGTATATATAATATACAGTAAATATGTACCATAATATATAATACTATATATTATAGTATATATTATACTATAGTATATACTATATATTATATAGTATGCTGTATATTATATGAATACATTATGCTATACTGTATATATGTATAGTCCAGTATACTATACTGTATATACACAATATATTGTGTATATATGCTACACTGTGTGTATATATATAGTATACTATAGTATGCTACATATTATATACACATATTTTTACACATGTAACATTTAATATTATAGTGGAAGTAGGATTTCAGATAAGTGGGGAAATGTGAGTTATTCAATAATAACTGGTGTTGGGACCTCTGAGTAGCCATCTTTGGGTAAAAAAAAAAGTTTGGTTCCTATTTCATAACATATACTGTGGTAAATCCCAAATGGATCATGGATTTAAATATAAAAAAAAGAACCACAACTGTATTAGAGAAATCATGGAAGAATAATCTTTAATCTTGGAGTGGAAAAGACCTAAGAATGGCACAAAACCCAGAAAGGGTTAAAAACAAGGACATTAGTTTAACCTTATAAAAAATAAAAACATTATATATATATATATGTACTATATGCCTTATACATGCAGTATAACATAGTATTATATATTATATATATTATACTATAGAATATAGTATAATAGTATAATGCATATGATGTATAATATAATCTATCATATTATTCATTATAGTGTAATGTAAAATATGAGTACATATTACATAGTATAATATGTAATAGTATATATAGTATAGTATACTCTGGTATTATGTATATAAGTATATATTATACTGTACTGCTAATAATATACGTATTTTTTATATTATATTATTATAATATTCTCCATGGTCTTATTTTAATCTTCTTTTTGCAGATAAAGAAACTAAGAATTAGAGGTGAAGAGACTTGCCCAGGGTCACACAATTAGAGGCAGAGCTGGAGTCTGGACCCAGAATGTCAGACTCTAGAGCTTAACCACAGCCACATGCTGTCTTCCATTGTTTTGATAAAAGACGCAAAGTGCCTCCCAGTTGGGATGTGGAAAATATTGCATACTGGTGTCCTTCCATCTCAAATTCAGATTCTTCTACCTACTTGCCAGCATCCTAGGGCATCCTTTGGTCTGGTCTTTGTACAAAGCCCTCTTCCCTTCCTATTAAAATGTGCACCTAAGGCTTCATCCCCTCAAGGTCTCCAACACCCTTGGGCATCCATGGCTCTAATTATTTACCCAAGAGATAATTTTCTTGCATCTTCAAGACCCCAAATTCAAAGGCCTGACCAATGTGGGAATTTTAGACTCCAGAGGGACTCATGAGGGGTAGTAGGACACAAGGAAGCTTTCTGGGATTCTTAAATCATTTTGAGATGGGAAGCTTACTTATGGGCCTGGCACTCTTCTAACAGAGTCAAAAGTTCCCTAGCACTTAGCTCCTGTTAGTCTTGGAGAGAGAGAGAGAGCATGAGATTGAGAGTAAAGAGAGCAAGAACCCTCAAGATTGATGCTGTGGGTCGTCATACATAGATATGCACTTACATAAAGGCATTCCATGCTGTGCAGAGGGCAAAGCTGCTGCCGAGAATCTGCTTCAATTACGATGGAATATTTCAATTCCGTCATCCGCCACATTCTCTAACCAGAGGTCTTTCGGCCCAAGACAAGCTGGTGGGAAAGGGATCTGTGTGGAGGGCTTAATGCCATGCCCTGTTCTGTGTGTATCTGTGTTTGTGTGTTTATAGAAAAATTCAATACTTAATTGTATGCTTGGCCTGCTCACCACTAATTTCTAAAAGAGATGTTCCAAAGCCTTGGTTAGGTTCGCTCATATCTCATAAAAGCCATAACTTGACTGCGGGCACCCAGAACTAATCCTGTGTGGAGACAGGGGCAGCAGTCACCTGGGAGGGTTTGACGTTCGGGAAGACCCACACTGTGCTGAGAGTTATTGGTCACCTCTCCAGCATCCATTTCCCTTTCTCCTTCCTAAATGGATCCCAAGTTTCCCAGCATGTTGTTTGCAGATCCAGAAGTGGACCTTTATTGGTTGGAGGCAATTAACCTAATTCTTGCTACAGTGAATTGCTTCAGGAGTGGGAATGTGGTGGGAATGGCTCCAACAAGAGGAAGCCCAGGAGTTCCTTTAAGGTTGTGGAGAAGAGAAATGCTCTTCCCCTTGAGATACACATGAGGAAAATGAACCCTGTTAGCTCTCTTGTGACCATGAGAGGAGTCAGTCTTAGGATGAAGATGATGCTGAGGAAGGTCCACAGAAAGATGGAAGGAAATGGATGCTAAGCAACATTTTTCAGCCACTTGATCAGACCATACCTGAAGCCTGCGCTGTCGCCAAAAATCTTTAGTTCCTTTTAAAGCTTGAGCCTGAGTAGGGGTTTCTGTTACTTGTAATGAAAATAACCTGCACTATTACACCCACCCAGCCAAAGTGTTGTCTTTTCCTGGTCTGCTCTGTTACTGGAAACATCCACTAATAAAATCGCTGCTCTGGGGTAAATCATGCTAGCCCAAACACTTCAGGAATTCCCACTCATCCCAGGAAGAGTTCCTAGTCTTGTGGAGGAGACAGATGTGTCATGTCATGACAACATGGCACAGTCAGTGCTGGGATGGAGCAGGGATGTGTGTACATAGAGTGACAAGGACTCCAGAGCTTGATTGCAACCTCATGTTGCCTCCCATTATTTCAGTAAAAGAAGCAAAGTGCCTCCTAACTGGGACATAGGCTCTGCCCAGAGGACTGTGGGAAGGCCATCATCACCCACCAAGCACTGGCGTATCACCATCTACCAAGCACTGTTCTAGGTAGGGGAGATAGCAGTCAGTCTTAGTTGTGCTGCTGTAACAAAATACCATCGACTATGTGGCTTATACAACAAACACTATTTCTCATAGTTCTGGAGACTGAGAAGTCCAAGATCAAGGTACTGGCTTGTTTTTTCCCTGCTGAGGGCTCCATTGCAGATGGCTTCCTTGCAATGTGTCCTCACATTGTGGAGAGAAAGAGAGCAAGCTCTCTGGTCTCTTCTTATAAGGAAACTAATCTCATTATGAGGACCCCACCCTCAGACCTCATCTAAACCAATTACCAAAGGCCTCATCTCCAAATACCATCACATAGAGGGTTAGGGCTTCAACACATGAATTTAGGAGTGGGGGTGAGGGTGCGGACACAAACACTTAGTTCATAACATGCATTGAGCAAAACAGAGCCCCTGCCCTTGTGAACTTTGCATTTCAGTAAAGGAGGCAGACAATGAACAAGCTAGAAATATACAAGGGATGATGGAAGAGAATAAAAATAAAGCGACGTAAAATAAAGCGAGGTGGATAGAGAGTAACAGGAGCAGAGGGAAGACCTGTGTTAGGCGGTGATGGTGGAGAAGATGCCTAGGAGGAAGTGAGAGGGTGAAGCATGGAGCCAGGATGGGGGAAGTACTCCAGGCAGAGAGAATAGCAAGGACAAAGGCCCAGAGATGGGACGAGGCTGGGAGGCTAGAGCAGAGGGAACCCCACTTCACTTCAACTCCTGATCTCCCCACACACATTAACCTGATTCTCCCAGTCACTCCTTCCGAAGATGTCCTTTTCATTCTACAATTACTTAGGCCGCAACTAGCCTACCTTCACAATAGGACAACTTCTGGCCCTTCACTGCTCCTACCCTAGGCCAAGGCAGCCTCCTGCTTCACCTGGATTATTGCAATAACCTTCTTCCCGATGCCCCACTCTACTCTTGCCTCCAACGTTGGTTTCCTGTGGCTGCTGTAACAAATTTCCTCAAACTTCGTGCCTTAAACAACAGACATTTATTATCTCACAGCTCTGAAAGCCAGAAGTGCAAAACTGAGGTGGCAGCCCACTACCAAGGGGCTGGAGATGAGGTCAGAGAGGTAGTGGGGACCATTTCCTAGGTCTTCTAGGCAATGAGATGAGGGCCTTTGGAGGGTTTAAAGCCCAACATGATTTGACGTATGGTTTTAAAGGCCCTGACTGGCTGCTATATGTAAAACAGACACTACAGAGGCTTAAGGGGTTAGATGGTGGTCCCCCAAAAGATATGTTGACATCCTCACCCCTAGGACCTGTGAATGTGACCTTACTTAGCGAAAGGGTCTTTCTAGATGTAATTAAGGATCTTGAGATGAGATCACTAGATTATCTAGGTGGGATCTATTCCAATCCAATGACAAATGTCCTTTCCTTTAAGAGAAAGAAGAAGGGAAAACATAGACATAGAGGAAAAGACCGCGTGCAAATGAAAGCAGAGATTAGAGTGTTGTGGCCACAAGCCAAGGGATGCTTGAATCCACTGGAAGCCAGACAAGGTAAGGAAGGATTCTGGCCTAGAGCTCCTGGAGGAAGCATGGCCCAGCTGACACCTCGATTTTGCACTTCTGGCTTTCAGAACTGTGAGATAATAAATGTCTGTTGTTTAAGGTGCCAAGTTTGAGGAAATTTGTTACAGCAGCCATAGGAAACCAACGTGGGAGGCAAGAATAGAGCAGGGCATCGGGAAGAAGGCTGTTGCAATAATCCAGGTGAAATACAAAGCTACCTTGGCCTAGGGTGGAAGCGGTGAAGGGTCAGAAGTTGTCCTATTGTGAAGATAGGCTAGTTGTGGCCTAGGTAACTGTAGAATGAAAAGGATATCTTCAGAAGGAGTGACTGGGAGAATCAGGTTAATGTGTGTGGGAAGATCAGGAGTTGAAGATACCTATTCAAGGTGGCAATGCCAAGTAGGTAGTTGGATATATGAGCTTGTCACCTGCACTGGAAATAGAAATCTGAGAGTCATGGACATATAGGTGGTACTTAAAGCCAAGAGCCTGGATGCTCACTCCAGGGAGTGAGAGTAGACATAGGGGAGGAGCTCTTGGACGCACCATGTTATCAGGGAGGCCAAGGAGGTGAGAAGGAACTGAGGAAGGGGGCTGAGAAGGAAGAGCTGGAGAGGCGGCAGGAAAGCCTGGCAAGTATGGTGTCCCAGAAGCCAAGCAAAGAAAGTAGAGGTCCATTCAAGACAAACTGGACATAATTTCATCATTCAATAAAATAATTTTAAAAAAATTGTGTTACTCAGGAATTGTGGCTTATACCACCTCTTCCTCCCATCCTTGAGGACATGAAGAAATGTATCATGACTGCCATGTCAGTTCTGGGATATGCTACTGACATGGGCCATGGGAGATGAGGGGTGCACATGGAGCGTTTATAACATGATGGAAATAAAGACGATAGCTCCTTGAAGAATGGGCTTCGACTACTTGTTCATATAATCCAGTTACTGAGCCATACGGTTTTGAACGTGTTTGATTCTTTTGGATCACGTTGTAATTTAAGAGGAGGGTGTATCATCTGGGTCAGTGCTGCTGGAGGTCAAGGCAGTGAGGGCTGGGTATTGACCACTGGATTGAGCACCGTAGGGATCTCTGGTGGGCTTGGAAGGAGCCATTTCTGGGGGGTGGTGAGCCTGAGAGCTTGACTGGAGTGGATTTAAGAGAGAATGGCAGGGTTGGGGTGGGATGAATTGGGAGATTGGGATTGCCATATACACATTACTAGTAGGAAAAAAAATATCAGACTGTACACTTTAAATATATGCAGTTTATTGTATGTCAGTTATAGCTCAAGCTGCTGTAACAAAATACCACAGACTGGGTGCCTTAAACAACAAACATTTATTTCTCGCAGTTCTAGAGGCTGGGAAGTCCAAGATCAAGGTGTTGGCAGATTCATTTCTTGGTGAGGACTCTCTTCCTGGCTTGCAGGTGGATGCCTTCTTGCCCTCAAATGGCAGAGAAAGAGAGCTCTGGTGTCTCTCTCTCTCTCTTCTTATAGGGACACTAATCCCATCATGAGGGTTCCACTCCCATGACCTCATTTAAACCTAATTACTTCACAAAGGTTCCACCTCTGAATACCATCCCACTGGGAGGTCGAGACTCAACATATAGATTTTGGGGGGACATATACATTCCGTCCGTGACCCCAAGCTACTATGTCTTCCTTATATCCGGGGACCATGCATGGTGACGTCTACAGCTTTGTCAAAGGCTAGAAAGTCCAGATTCCTGGACTTTCTCTGATGGTCACTCTCTGCAGAAAATGCATTCTGCACCTTTGAATCTGCAGGCGGAAGATTTGCACTTTCAAAGCAATTGTCACAAGTGTTATTTCTTTCGTTGTGTGCTTGTTGAATGCTGGTCTCATCTGCTAGCCTGTAAGCCTTGACGTTAGAAACCATGTCTGTTTTGTCCATTGTTCTATTCCAGAGCCTAGCACAGTGCCTGGTGTATAGTTGCTGTTCAGTAGATATCTGTTGAGTGAGTGAATCAGAGTCTTTCACAGCCTGAGCTCTCGTTCATATTTCTGCATGCCTTTGTGGCTGTCACAGAATCTATGTTTCCTGAGTCCCAGTGACTTGTCTGCACGAGTCCTCTCCGTGACCAAAAAGGACACCTATTTTAGAAGCCACTCCATAATCTCAACGCAGCCAAAAATAAATTAAAAAAAAAAAGAACTATTTATCGGATGAGGAAATCTTTGTAAAGTGTGAAATATTAGACACAAGTGTGATGGAACCGATGCAAAGATAAAGCAGCTCCCCCATGACTTAGGAATAGCGTCAGATCAGATCATGTGACCTTCCTCGAGGTCGAAGGTCTTGAAGACCCCATCCCCTGAGCATCTCCCATACCCCCTCTCAATCATTTGGCCCTTGCCTTGTGCTACCTTGGACTGTTCAGAATTTGCAGCGACAGCTCGCAGGGGCTTCCCACAGCTGTCCCCTGTCCTCCTGCGTGGCATTGATGGGGTGTAGCATTGATGGATTGGGTTCAGTGTACATTTTAGAAACAAGGCAGTCATTTACAATCAAGTAACGTAGACAGGGCTGTTTAAGTGAGCATGTCCACTGAGAAAGGTGGAGTGATGAGTCGTCACAGCAAGGACATCAACTGGGAATCAAGGAAACCTGATTCACTGGTCCTGGGACTTGGGCAAGTTATTTAATAAGAATAAGACAACAATATCCACAACAGCCACTAACATTTATTGAGCACTTACTGTGTGCCTGGCACTGTGTTTGGCATGTGTTATCTAGCTGAACTGTCAAAGCAACCCTGTGAAATATATACCGTTCCTGTTCCCATTTTGCAGAAAAAAAAATCCCAGAAGGTTCAGAGAAGCCAAGAGACATCCCACAATCCAGTGAGTGGCAGGGCCAGCTTGTCCCTCCGAATTTGCCCACCTCAGTTTTCTTAATCATAGCGGTATCCTTCTGGGGGCCTCTGTTTCCTCTTCTGAAAAGGGGAGGATGGCACTGATCACTTAGGAGCTCCAGGCCCCTGTGATTTTCAGCAGAATCTCTCTCTTAGAAGAGGGTAGCAAGTTGGTTAGGCACTGAAGATGATGTATCTTTAAAGTGAAATTAACTCACTTCTGAAACATTAAAACAAAAAACAAACCAAAAAAAAAAAAAAGAAAGAAAGAAAAGAAAACAAAACATTGCAGCACTGACCCCTATAACAAGCATAATAGTTAACTGAAAACCACAATGAGATATCATCTCACATCCATCAGGATGGAGACTATAAAGAAAACAAACAAAACCCAGAAATCAATAAGTATTGATGAGGATATGGAGAAATTGGGACCCTTGAGGGGGTTGTAAAATGGTATTCCTTGGGGAAGGTAAAATGGTATACCTGCTGTGGAAAATAGTATGGCAATTCCTTAAAAATTTAAAGATAGAATTACCAAAAAGAGAACTACCATATGACCCAGCAGTCCCACTCTTGGGCATATACCCACAGAAGACCATAATTCAAAAGGATACATGCACCCCAATGTTCATTGCAGCACTATTTACAGTAGCCAGGACATGGAAGCAATCTAAGTGTCCATTAACAGAGGAATGGATAAAGGAGATGTGGTACATGTATACAATGGAATATTACTCAGCCATAAAAGGAATGAAATTGTGCCATTTGCAGAGATGTGGATAGACCGAGAGACTGTCATACAGAGTAAAGTAAGTCAGAAAGAGAAAAATGAATATTGTATAATATCGCTTATGTATGGAATCTAAAAAAATGATACAAGTGAACTTATTTGCAAAGCATAAATGGAGACACAGATGTAGAGAACAAATGTATGGATACCAAAGGGGGAAGGGAGGGTGGGATGAATTGGGAGATTGGGACTGACATATGTACACTGCTATGTATAAAATAGATAACTGAGAACCTACTCTATAGCACAGGGAACTCTACTCAGTGCTCTGTGGTGACCTAAATGGGAATGAAATCCAAAATAGAGGGGATATGTGTATAGGTATAGCTGATTCACTTTGCTGTACAGTAGAAACTAACACACGCTGTGAAGCAACTATACTCCAATAAAAATTAATAAAAAGAGGATGTATTGTACAACATGTGGAATATGGCCAATATTGTGTAATAACTGTAATTGTGGTGTAACCTTTAACAATTGTATTAAAATCAAAAAAAAAAAACATAGAATTACCATAGGATCCAGCAATTACACTTCTTAGTATACTTCCAAAAGGACTAACAAAGAGATATTAGCACTCTTGTGTTCATTGCAGCCCTATCACAATAGCCATGCTATGGAAGTAACCTAAATGTCCATCAATGGATAAATACATGAAGAAATGTAGTATAGGGACTTCCCTGGGGGTCCAGTTAAGACTCTGTTTTTCCACAGCAAGGGGGGTGGGTTCGATCCCTGGTGGGGGAACTAAGATCCCGCATGCTGTGAGCCACCCCTCCCCACCAAAAAAAAAGAAAGAAAAAGCAAATGTGTATACATAAAATAGAATATTATTTTGCATTAAAAAATATGGAAATTCTGACATATGTTATAACATGGATGAACCTTGAGGACACGATGCTAAGTGAAATAGACCAGTCACAAACAGACAAATGCTGTATGATTCCACTTATGTGAAGTACCTAGAGTAGTCAAATTCATAGAAACAGAAAGCAGAATGGTGGTTGCCAGGGGCTGGGGGTGAGGGAGAAGTGATTGCTTAATGGGTACAGAATTTCAGTTTTGCAAGATAAAAACATGTGGAGATTGATTACCCAACAATGTGAATGCACTTCGCACTACTGAGCTGTACACTTAAAAATGGTTAAGATGGGGGGACTTCCCTGGTGGTCCAGTGGTTAAGACTCTGTGCTTCCAGTGTAGGGGATGCGGGCTGGATCCCTGGTTGGAGAACAAAGATCCCACATGCCGCGTGGTGTGGCCAAAAATTTTTTTAAAAAATTTAAAAAATGGTTAAGATGGGTATTTTATCACACTTAAAAAAAAAAGAATTAAAAAAAAGAAAAAAGAAATGACAGTAAGGGCTGTGACTTCACAGAGATTACTACTGCCAGCCCAGAGAGCCACAGGCCATCACTGGCACATCAGGAGCTTGACTGCAGGGGAACGTGGGTCTTGTCTTGGAAGCTCTCCGAGGGAGCCCTTGGTTGCATCAGTGGCCCAATCAGCTGTGACAGCTGATCAGGGGAGCACTCAAGGGCCGAGGCCACACTCATGCCTTCCGTGAGCCCTGCGACATCTGCACTGCCCATATCATTTCAGGAACTTGAGGACTCCAAGTGGGGAGCCCTGACAGCTGGGTTGGGGGGTGGCCGGAAGGGGAAGACGTTCTTCACATGGCCCTCAATCAGCAGCCGATGGCATTTGGCCTGATGCATGCATTTGTGGCATTGCTCTGGAATGCATTGAAGGGGAGAGGACCCTCTGTGACAAAGTCATTCTTTGTTGTTTTGGAAGGGAGGATGGTTTGACTTGTTCTTAACTCTGAAGTTCAGAAATATCCAATTCAACTCTGTCATATCCGTGAATCCCAGGGGAGGTGGGGAAATGAGGTGGTGACATGCTCCATTTCTTTTTCTGCAAGAAAAAATGAAAGGTTAACCACTTGCTGAGAAAATAATAAATGCGTGTACGCTTAAATACATGCTATGAAATATTCCTGACCAACAACGATGGACTTTGCCACCCTCAAATGTTTGGAGTCACCAGCTCAACAATGGTGGAGGCCAGCAACAGAGATTCTAGTGGAGGAACATGAAAATTGTATGCCTTTTCTTCACATTAAATTTAGACCTTGAAGATAAAAAGATGGAGAGAAGCAACTGCATAGAACAACTAACAAAAGGAGTGTCTCAATCAAGACCCTGTCAGTGGGGGAGGGAGAGAACCCAACACCACTGGCTGAAGAAACAAAAAGAAATTTATGGGCTCATATATCTGAGATGCTCAGGATAGTTTGGTTTCAGGCACAGCTGGATCCAGGTGCTCACACAAAATGTTTCAACATCTGTCTCTTTCCATCTTTCAGCCCTGGTTTTCCTCTGTGTTTGCTTCATTCTTGGCAATCTGTCTGTGTGTGGTGGCTCCCGCAGCTCCAGGCTCGAATCTTACCAGAAAGAGAGCTTCTCCTCCCTAATACTTCCTGCAAAAGTCCCCTTATTGCCTGTTTGGGAGCTGGCCTGGGGTCACGTGCCCATGCTTGACTCACTCACTGTGGCCAGGGTAATGGAATATGCTGAATGGCTATGCTAGGACCATGAACTCACACCTAGAGTCAGAGAGCAAGGGAGCCTTCCTACACCACAGGGCTGATGATAAGGGTGAAGCAGCTCCCCAAAGGGGAACCTGGGGCTGGTGCTAGAGGAAGGAGGAAGGGATGTGGGGCAGACAAACACAGTCGTTCACCACATGGGGCACGTGGAGAAACGCAGAGGCAGGTCCCTTCCAGGATTCTGATTTCTTTTTTCCCTCCATCATTATTGCAGAGTGCAGGGGCTATTGACGGAGTGGCCACTACTTCTCTCTTCTCTTCTGCAAGAGTTGTAGTCACCTCTTTTTAAAAAATATTTATCATGCTTTTATTTTTGCCCAGCTTTATTGAGATATAACTGACATATAACATTGTGTAACTTTGAGGTATACAGTGTAATGTTTGGATATATGTATATATGGTGAAATGATTACCACAATAAGGTTAGTTAACACATCCATCTCCTTGTATAGTTACAATTTGTGTGTGTGTGTGTGTGTGTGTGTGTATGTGGTGCGAACTTTTAAAATCTACTCTCTTAGCAACTTTCAAATATACAATAGAGTATTGGTAACTATAGTCACCATGCTGTATGTAAGATCCCTAGAATTTATTCATCTTATAACTGGAAATATGTACCCTTGAACCACCTTCACCCGTTCCACACCCCTGCCCCCATCCTTTGACCCTGTTCTCTGTTTCTGTGCGTTTGGTTTTTTAAGATTGCACACATATGTGAGATCATACAGTATTTGATCTGGCTAACATTTCTCTTAGCGTAATGCCCTCAAGGTTCATCCATGTTGTTTCAAAAGGCAGGATTTCCTTCTGTTTTTAAGGCTGAATAATATTCCATTTTATAAAATGTGTGTATATATACATATTTACATATACACACACATATATAAAATACATATATAAAATATTTTATTTATCTATTCATCTCTTGATGGACACATGGTTGTTTCTAGGTCTTGGCTATTATAAATAACACTGTGGTGAATATGGGGGTGCAGATATTTCTTCGGGATAGTGTTTCATTTCTTTTGGATATATACCCAGGAGTGGGATTGCTGGGTCATATGCTAGCTCTATTTTTAATTTTTTGAGTCACCTCCATACTGTTCTCCATAGTGGCTGCACCAGTTTACATTCCTATCAACAGTGTAGGAGGGTTCCCATTTCTCCACACCCTCTCCAGCATTTGTCATCTCTTGTCTTTTGATGATAGCCATTCTAACAGGTGTGAGGTGATATCTCATTGTGGTTTTGATTCGCATTGCCCTGGTGATCAGCGTTGAGCATCTTTTCATGTGCCTGTTGGCCATTTGAATGTCTTCTTTGGGAAAATATCTGTTCAGGTCCTTCGTCCATTTTTATTTTTTTAATATATTTTTTATTTTTTTTTAATAATTAATTAATTAATTTTATTTTTTGTTTATTGGCTGCATTGGGTCTCCGTTGCTTTCTGTAGTTGTGGAGCACAGGCTTCTCATTGTGTTGGCTTCTCATGTTGCAGAGCATGGGCTCTAGACACACAGGCTTCAGTAGTTGTGGTGCACGGGCTGAGTTGCTCTGTGGCATGTAGGATCTTCCCAGCACAGGGCTCGAACCCATGTCCCCTGCGTTGGCAGGCAGATTCTTAACCACTGCGCCATCAGGGAAGCCTCTTTTGTCCATTTTTAAATTGGGTTATTTGTTTTTATCTTTGCCATTGAATTGTATAATTTCCTTGCATAGTTTGGATATTAACCCCTTATCAGATATGTGGTTTGCAAATATTTTCTTGCATCCCATAGTTTGCCTTTTCATTCTGTTGATTGCAGCCAGGTTTTGATTTGGGGTAGTAAGGAGCCTTGTGGTCAGGATGCCGGTAATAGTGTTTCTGGGGAATGGCTGTTCTGTTTTGGGTTTTGCTCTGTACAAACAACTACAAACATTTATTTTCTTGCTCACGGACCTGGGGTTGACTGTGTCCTGGTTGGGATTGGCCAGCCTTGGCTCCGAGCTACAAGTTGGGTCCAAGTTTCTTTGGATTGGTGGCTACATAATCTGCCTTTCTTATGAAAGTATCAAGGACATACCAAACTGCGAGCCTGGAAGAGTTCACGTCATGACTGCTAATATTCTTTTGGTCAAAGCAAAGCAAGCCAAGCCCAGTGTCAGTGCAGTGGGGTTGCATCTTCTGCATCCCCTGCTCTGCAAAGCCACGTGGCAGAGGGAAGAGGGAAGAAAGAGGAACAGCCATCCAATCCACCATGTGTTTCCTTTGGTGAGACCTTATACATGTCAGGCTTCTCACACAGAAATACCTTCGTGATTCATTCAGTCTTTCAGATAAGGGAGATGTTTTTTGCAAGAACTCGAGTCTCCTCCTTGAGGTCAAAATCAAGGTTGAGATATGGGCCCATTCAAGTATTGCTCCACGGAGTGTGTAAGGGGATGGTCTCCATCTTACCTGTCTGGACTCCCCTGCTGGATAGGAGAGTCATCAGATCATCAGGGCAAGGGTCGAGGTGAGCGCAGGGCCAGGAGAGACCTGACCAGATGGCTGCAGGGCCTGCGGCCGACACTGAACTGGGAGAGCCACCCTGACAGCCAGGCAGCCAGTATGGCTAAGGTGCCTGTCCAGAGGGCTAGGCAGAATGAAATCAAATCAGGGCAGATGGACAGAGTCCAGGGAACCAGGCCAAAGCAACAGAGTGCTGGACAGATTGCAGGGTGGAAGCTCAAGAAAGTTCTCGAACAACAGGACTTCTCAGCCTGGGAGGGAAGGAAGTGTTAAGATCTGGAATATGACTTACTCCTTCGCTGCTTTTCACTCCCAGGAGGAAACAGTAGCTGGCCAGTCAGTTTTCCTTCTCATTCCTGCTTTGGCAAATTTCTTAACACTGCTTAAAAATATCAATATGGGGAACTATTTGCATGACTTCCCAATGCTGTGTGAGGAGTTCATAATAGAAACACTTGCGAAGAAATGTAGTGTGAGAGTTACTTTTTTTTTTAGCTCCTGGAGTAAGCTGAGTATTTTACAAGATGAATGGTTGCTACTGAAATTATCTTTCCAGCTGCTCTGATATTATTTTTTTTTCTTACAATTAACTTTTGTAATGCCAGAGTTGGTTTGTTACGTTTGAATAATGGAGGCCCAGAGTATCAACTGAAGGTGCAGAAAAAAGACACGCAGTTACTGTAAATGGGTATTTCTGTTGTGACGGAGCTGTTCTGCTTCGTTCTCTTACATATCAAGGATCTGGGGGGCGGGGACAGGGGGCAGCAACAGAGCAGGTGGAGGAAGGGAGGGAAGGGCTCTGGGAGGGCAGAGAGCGAGTTTCTCCTGCACAGAATGCAGGACCTTCTGCGCAACTGGGTGTCCACAGATGGCGAGGATCACATTTCCCAATCTGGTGTGAGTGAAGAAACAGAAAGCGTGTACTTTCCTGTACAATTGGAAGTTGATATTGGTACCAGATGGGAGAGAACCCATTTAATAATAATAATAATACCAAGATCTATGAGGAACTTACTCTGCACCATGCAGTGTATGCTTTAATTTATTCAAAATAACCCAATATAATAGGTACTATTATTATTCCCATTTTACAGATGGGAAAACCAGGGGCGAAGTGGCGAAATAAGCTGCTCAGGGTTACTCATCCAGTAAATGGTAGAGCAGGAATCTAAATCCGGCCTGCACTGAAGCTCATGGTGATTTGTCCAGTATAAGCTCCTAGCACGACATGCTTGTAAAAGCCAAGGGTTGGGCGTAGCCAGCGTTCCTGGACACCTGGTGTATCAACACAGGGCTCCCCTACATAGATTGGCTCCCCCATGCTGAGTGCTGGGGAGGGCAGGCTGTCCAGAAAAGGCCCAGGGATCTGGTCTGTGGTGGATCAGGCGAAGGGGCTGGGCTTTCTAAGCAGGAAAGGAGAAGGACCATGAAATAGACACACTGATTGCCCCTCCCACATCCAGGTACCCTTCTCCCACTATGTAACCGCAGTGGGGGGTTGGCAGATTGACCCACAGCTTGGATGGGCCCTGCTTGGTCCAGAGCTAAGCCAATCAGGAAAGTCCCATCTCTTTGCGTCTGTGATTGGTTCAGAGATGGGCCAGTGTAAGACAGTTCAAGCCAATGAGATGTAAGGAAGGATTAAGTAGGGGTGTCTAGGAAAGTCATTCTGAACTTTAATGAGCAGGTTCAGGAAGGGACCTCATCTTTGTCCAAGCCGCCCCCCCCCCCCCCCCCCCGCCCCAGCAGTAAGCAGAAAGCAGGTAGCCTTGCTGGTTATTGGCTGCCATCCTGTGACCACCAGGGCAACCAGCCTTGGGAGATGGCTGGGCTGCTAGATCAGTTGCCCCTCCCCACAGCAAGCCCACCCTATTTTGGGGCTGTCTTTTCAAATGAGTCTATGAATCTCTTTATTGTTTCCTCCCCTTTGAGCTGGGTTTTCTTTTTCTTGACGCTAACGGACTTTTAACTGGCATAACCTGATCTACATAAGGAAGATTAACTTTATTTCCTCATCTCCAGAAAAGCAGAATTAGAACTTGGGGGAACTAGATATCTCCCTCAAGGTAAAGAGCTGCCTTGTAGTGAGTGCTCCAGCATTTGAAGCACCTAAGCTAAAGCTGCAGAATCGCAGGAAGATGTCTAAGGGGGAAGAGAGATGCTGATGCGGGCATGTCCACTTCCAACAAGGTCTGGACTCTCAGACCACTTAAAAGTGGGAGCAGGACTCTGAGGCAGGACACTGATGCTGAATGCCCCTCCCTGCTGCTGGACAGCTTCTCAAAAGAAAAGCAGGACATCTATTTAGTTTTTCTTGTATTGCCTTGGCCCAAAAGAGGCCAAGATGGTTGAAATCATTTTTCCCAAATCTCTCACACATCTTAAGAAGGTGAGTCAAATTGGTGCTAATTTGATGTATATTATAGCTGACACATTGACTTTAAGTCAAGTTGGTGGTGCAATTGCATTGTACTTTTTAGTTGATTTTTATATGCTTTATGATAAAATGAGAACTTTCATACAATTACTGTGATTGATGAAGGAATGCCCATCTTACCAGGCATGCCACATAAATTCTTAGCACGGTAAACTATTATAAAGATTTATGGTTGTGATATCTTTGCCCTCCTGGCGTACTCAGAGTCGTATGTATGATTTAATTATCATGAAGTTCAGGGTCAGGAATGCTTCCTAACCTTGCCATAGCAATGTTGTTCTTGCAGGGGAGAGAGAAGCCCATCTGCTTTAGTCATTCTTCTTGTTCATAAACTTGTTGCCTGTTCTAGGTTCCTTTCACAGTCCCTTCTGGATCTGTCCTCTATGAATTTATTTAAACATTTAAAAACCATTGGCTGCTTCCCGTGTGGACTACCTACCTGCTGGCTATGAGAGGCTGGGCTTTCTTCTGTTTATCTGAAACTCGAATGTCGTGAGCTGCCAGCATCTTCAGCACGCTCCCCTTGGACTTAGTCTCGTAGAGTTTGACAAGCACAGTGCTTGGCCACTGTCAGCAGTGGCCTTCTTCCCTTCCCACCTGATGTCGTCTTAACTTAGTTTTATGTAAGTAGCTTATTTACTCTTCTCTGCTGGGTCTCAAAGCAGGTTAACGGCGCCGGTGGCTTTTGCTAAATGAAGATGGAAATAAGCAGAGACCACGGAATATATTGGTGCTACTTTGGCAGCATTTTACGTGGTGAAATGAAGGGAGAACTTGACTCTTGGCTGCCTTGCCCAGTATGTGACTCTAGGCAGGGAGATGAGTGAAAGAAAGGAAATGTTTTCTTAGTTGTTACTGAGTTGAGAAGGACGCGGCGTAGACAGTGGGGCTCCTTATTTGAGTCAGTAGAAGCACCTTTTTAGTTCCCAGATCAAATGGCTAGTCCCCAGATGTCAGGCTCTTATGCTTATTTTGTGACCTGGAAGATGAGGACAGGGCAGGGAGAACCAGGGCATGTTCTCAAGCATCTGGGATAATAAGACCCATTTTCTTGAATGATCTCTGCTTCATGTAGAATTAGTCCATTGAGCTAGCTGCCCTGAAACAGGTATGTTTGCCCCAGTTCAAAGCTGCAGATAGATGCCTTTGGTCTCTTCTTGCCCAGTGCCAACAAGTGACCATAAAAACTGCTTAAGTTTTGCCCATGTGACCCACCAGCCCCATAGCTCTGCATGCTCAGCTCCACACTGAACCACCCATTCCTATTATGGATCTTAGGAAAAGGAGATTTCTAACAACTTGAATGCTTGTCCCTGGCCATGGCACTTGGTAGCAGAGTATCAGAGGAATTCAGGACTTCAGCAGCATGCCCAAGTTCCAGCTTTTGCTCTCCAGCCAAGAGGAGACACTGGGCATTTTTGTGCGTGCTTTTCCTTCTCTCTGACTTTTTAATAAAGTGGTCCTTATTGAGGCCTGACTTTGGCCATGTGTCCCTCTCTCTCATGCTCCCAAGCACCTTGCAGGGTTTGTGTCATCCCTTCTGTTGGATGGATGAGGGAACTCATACCCCAAAGAGGGAAGCCCCTTGCCTGGAATTGTTTCAAGGTGGCATAAGTGGGATTCCTACCCAACACTGAAATGCCACAGCACTGTCTATTGATTTGCTTACATGTAATTGGAGGAGCTCTTAAAAAAAAAGATTGGAAGAGTCTTTAATCATTTTGAGTTTATTTTTGTTTATGGTGTTAGAGAATGTTCTACTTTTACTCTTTTACATGTAGCTGTCGAATTTTCCCAGCACTACTTATTGAAGAGACTGTCTTTTCTCCATTGTATATTCTTCACTCTTTTGTTATAGATTAATTGACTGTTAAGTGCATGGGTTTATTTCTGGGCTTTCTATCTTGTTTCATTGATCTATGTGTGTGTTTTTGTGCCATTACCATACTGTTTTGATGACTGTAGCTTTGTAAGATAGTCTGAAGTCAGGGAGCATGATTCTTCCAGCTCCGTTTTTCTTTCCTAAGATTGTTTTGGCTTCTCAGGGTCTTTAGTGTTTCCATACAAATTTTAAAATTATTTGTTTTCCACCTGCCAAACCCTGTTCTGGGCACCATATGTGTGTGAACTCACTGACTCCTCACATAATAGCTGCTGCTAGAACCTCCAGGTTACAGAGGAAGGGATTCAGCACAGACAGGTTAAGAAACCAGATTGACTTGCATATGTAGAATGTGGTGAGATTCAAGCTCAGGTGGGCTGCTTCCTGAACCCAATTTTAACTACTTGTTCTCTGGCCTGAATCCATGTCCAGTGGTGAGACAACCAAAATGGGCCTTTGTGAATCAAGAGTGGGGGCCTAAGGCGAACAGGCACAATTTCTTTGTAACATTAGGATTAGAACAAAGGTCAAGGAAAAGTCTCAGGGCCTCTCTGCATCCTGGACCACAGGAGGGTCCCTGGGCTGGAGGGCAGGGGTAGGAAAGAGTGGGTGTGGGGTGAGCATGACACAGAGAGACCTGGATGAGGTCCAAGGTTGAATAGACTCTTAACATGAACTACTTTTTGTTGTTGTTGTTGTTGTTACTTAGTCTTATTTTAAAAGAAAACTTCAGAGGCTTGAAAAACTAGTTATATTCTTCTATGGAGAAAATAAATCTATATCAATTTAAATAAAATAATAAAAACAAAGAACATTCATTTTTGCGTTCCATGTGTGCGATCTGTCTCTCATTTGTTAGATACAGTATTTTTTCTTTAAGCACTTTTATTGAGATAAAATTGACATACAATAAACTGCTTATATTTAAAGTGTACAATTTGATATTTTTTTCTTATTAGTAATGTATATATGGCAATCCCAATTGCTCAATTTATCCATCCCTAACTCCCCCTGCTTTCCCCACTTTGTGTCTATATGTTTGTTCTCTACAACTGTGTCTCTATTTCTGCCTTGTAAACCGGTTGCTTTGTACCATTTTTCTATATTTTGCATATATATGTTAATATATGATGTTTGTTTTTCTCTTTCATTTGTTAGATACAGTTTTAATTGAACCTCTCAGTGGTACAGATGAGAAAACTGAGGCCTGGTGACACGCTCAAGGCCACCCAGCCAGCCAGTGACTGAGCTTGGACTTAAGCCTAGTTCATCTGAATTATCCATAAATGTGCGTTACCCTTTATCCATCCATTCATGTGGACCCAGAAAAATGTTTGGAGTGTCAGCCCAACTCCAGGTATTGTGGCAGATGTAGAGAATATGGTGGAGTGCCTGTTCTGGTGGACTCAGATCTAGTGGGGAGACAGTGTTCTAACAAGCCATGTTGGTGTTCAGCTATGTGATGAGGGCTGTGATAGAGACAGGTGTAAAGGATCATGGGAGAGAGGAGCTCAGAGTCTGAAACTGTGCAACTGGATCCCAGTGCCACCCCCTATCCAGGGCTAAAGAGATACCTCTCTCCCAGCAATTAAATGACACTCAGCTACCAAATTTCCTCCCCCTTAATCCCATCATGTGGCATAGTGTAGTGGCTAAGAGAGAGCAACACCTCAGTGGTGTCCCTCAGACATGAGTTCAAATCCTGGGTGTGTGAATCACTAGCTCTGTGACCGGCGTGTGCTGTCACCTCTCAGAGGTTCCTTCTGTAGATGAGGTTGGCATGACCTGCCTGGATCTTAGGGATGTGGGAGGAAATGAAGTCATGTACATCCAGCACTGAACAATGCCTGGCCCATAATGTCCTCAAGAAATGAGACCTATGATATATTATTCTAGATGAATTGTTGCCTGCATCCTGTCATATCCCTTCCTCACACCATACCATAGGCACATTTTTCCTCTTCCCACCAATCTATCTGATAGGACACACCCCTGGTGTGTGTTTATGAGTGGATCTTTAAAATAGCCTTTCCCATGGCCTAGGACCCCCTGGTCAGAGTTTTGTGTGTGTCCTTTGTCAAAGCACCCACTTCTCTTGTGTATGCAGATGAGAAGTCAGTCCTTAAACACAACCTGGGGCTGGTTCCCGTGAACACAAGTCAGCCTGAAAACATGGTGGCCCCATGGCTTGGGCCTGGCAACTGGAAGTTGGGCCAAGTCTGTCTGACTTCATTTCTGGAGGCAAATGTAGCTCCAACATTACCTAAGCTGGGCAGTGAGGAAATTCTCATGTTCCCAACACTTTCAACAATGCCTCATTATGCTTGGTGACTCACGAATAGGCCTGTGTCCACGGAACAGCATGTGTCTCTCTGCAGTGAGTACAGTGCCTTGCTGTATGTCTGAACTAATTTCATAGGCTTGTCTCCACCATGGATGTTACTTGCCCTCTTTTCTGATGATTGCTGGAGGCTTGTTGTATCAGAGAAAGCCAGAAAAGGAAAGGGCTATGATTCTTTTCACTGGGCAATCGAGCACATTGGAGATGGTGCCTGGGAGGGAAACTTGGGTTCAAGCTGAATTAAAAGCAAAGTCTTGGGATCTTTGCAAAAAGGCACTCACCTTAGTTAGCAGGTCAAAGAAAACTCTCAGGTCACCCATCATTGTCATGGTTAAAGCTGAAGGCTTTCTTTCTCTTGAGAGGCAGGGGAAAGGGCAGCTGAAGATTGAGACAGCTCGTCTGACATGCCAGAGGCAGGGAGACACTGTAGATTGTGTGCGGAGACAGCCGATTTGCCTCCTGTGTTGTTACGATCATGAACTTGGGCAATTTCATTGGGAACCAAGAACCCTAGGAACACAGACTCTATTTCTAACATTCCAAAGGGAGGGATGAACTGCTAGCATCTACTTGGCACATGCACCTTGGCTGTGCTGAGCTTCAGCCACTTTTAAGGGTCTCGTGGAACGATTGGGCCCAGGGCCAGCCTTGCTTATGCCGTTTCAAGGTTTACGCCAGCCTTGCTTATGCCATCTGAAATGCCAGAGCACAGGCATTCTGGTACTCTGCACCTTTGCAAGTACTGGAATGCCTGCATCCCTTTGGCTGCCTGGTGAGCTCCCGGTCACCCGCCAGCAGCTAGCAGAGACCGCATTTCCGCAGCCGGCTTGCCGTGATCCCTGCGTGAGTTTCCACCCTTTATTATAATCCTAAGAATGAGAATGAAAACTTCCTGGCAAGGTCTTTGCTTACAGCTCTGTCTCCTCAACTCCACAGTGGACTTTCTGACATTAGGGACCTCGACTGTCTCATGCACTGTTGTGTCCTCAGCACACGGGATATTTCCTGGCAGGCACAAGGCACTCAGTAAATGTTTCCTGGGATACCAAATGAAGAAATGGATGAATGGCATCCACAGGTAATACTCTGTATATGATGAGGCACATTAAGTTTCTGGGATACTGGATACTCCTACAATTATCCATTCTATTGTGTTACTATATTGTCCAAACAGAAGGCCCCCTTTAAAAATCACACCTGTTATCATTCGTCAATACCTTTGCATGAATAGTTTATAGGATTTCGGGATAGTTGACAAAAGAGACTGAGCCTGGTACTGTTTTGGTTTGGAAACAGGGGAGTGTACACATGTGTGAGGCAATGGGTGAGCAAGAAAGATCTGGAGTGAGGATGTGGGGTGTCATCCAAAAGGGTTTCTGAAATGAGGGGCCCCTTACGGGCATGACATCTAGGAGAGTGTCCTTGAAAGGGGAGAGGCCTGCCCTGCGAGAGGCCTGGGAGAGGGCAGGCAAGAGGCCAAGCCTGGGGCAGGGGTGCTCCTTAGATGAATTTCTGGTCCTTGTTCTGGTTTCTTAGACAAGGGGTAATTGTCAAACCCACCTCCATTCGTATGTTTATTCATTCATTGAACTAAACCACACTGACCGTCTTCAATGCCCTAAGGTCATGTTCTAGGTGTTGAGGATACAGTGAAAAGTAAAATGGATAAATTTCCTGCCCTCACGGAGCTTACAGTCTAGCTGGGGAGAAACAGACACTAAGCAAGTGAGTCTACTGTGATGCCAGATAACCACAGTGTCCTGAAGAAAAAGGCAGCAGGGACAGGCAGTGGCGAGCAATGGGGTGGTGTTTTAGAAGTGCAGTCAGTGCGCACCTTGAGGAGGGGACACCAGGGCAGAGAATAAAGGAAGGGACCCCCTGACATCTGGCTGATTATTGGTGAAAGACAAAGAAACTGAATGCAGGTCCAGCTTCTTTGCTTTTGGCAAGCATATAGAATTGGGCCAAAGATGTTTTCTTTGGAAATAATTCTTTCATCTGAGCTGAATAGGGGCCTTTGACAGGTGTGCTAGGTGTCCCCGCCTTGGGGACACTGAGCCTCAGGTTGCTCCTTTGTGAAGTGGGGACAGCAATTAGATCCCCTTCACAGAGCTCCCTTGAAGGTTAAATGAGCCCCTGTGTGTTAGCACAGCGCTCAGTGAATCGTGAGGGACGGAGTGTAATTTACACGTTCACCACTCATCAACCTTCAGGGTGTTCAAGCCCCACAAGCACTTGGCTGCCTGCCGGCCCTGGGGAGCTGTTGGACACCCTCCTTCACGCCCCCAAGCCTGATCCCATGACCTTTGCGCAAGACTCCATTAGCGTCAGGGTCCTACAGCCTAGAGGTTAAAAGCAGTTCAGGCAGGGCTGGCTGGGTTTTGGCTGGCATTTGCAAGCATCGCAAAATCACTGACATTTGTCCTGATGAATTGGTGTCTGTACCAGGCCTGATATTAAAGTTTTTTGACTCTGAGTCTAGTTGGAAGTTCAAATCCCAGCTCCGCTACTTACCAGCTTTTTAAAAAAAACATAGGCCTGTTGGGAGAATTAAAGATATTATGCAAAGGCACTTGAAGCCATGCCTAGCATATAGCCCTAAACAAGTGTTTGCTGTTCTTTTTTTTTTTTTTTAATAAATATTTATTTATTTATTTTTATTTTATTTTTGTCTGTATCAGGTCTTAGTTGAGGCACGTGGGGTCTTCATTGCTGTGTGAGGGCTCTTCGTTGCGGTGTGCGGGCTGCAGAGTGCATGGGCTCTGTAGTTGCGGCACACAGGCTCTCTAGTTGTGGCTTGCATGCTCAGTAGTTGCAGCATGTGGGCTTAGTTGCCCCGTGGCATGTGGGATCTTAGTTCCTGGACCAGGGATTGAACCTGCATCCCTGGCGTTGGAAGGCAGATTCTTAACCCACTGGACCACCAGGGAAGTCCCAGTGTTTGCTATTCTTATCATTACTTTTGTTCCTCCCCTACTTCCACTGTGACTTCCTGTAGGGAAGACACCTTTTCTGTTCATCTGTTGGTTCTAAATGATTATGTCAGGCTTGGCATAGGGCAGGCACTCAATAAATGTTGGATGAGTACATGGATGAATGAGTGGATGGATGGATGGATGGATGGATGGATGGATGGATGGATGGTTGAATGGATGGATGGATGGGTGGATGGATAGGTGAGCTACTTTTACTTCTCCTAAACTTTATGATCAAGGCCTTAAGGGTGATGAAAGAAAATGTGGAGAGTGTTGGCACTGTTTGGAGAAGGGGCAGGGCACAGTGCACACTTCCCATTAAACCCCCTTTCCTACAGAAATGCCTGAGGATTGAGGGGAGAGGGGACCTGGCTCATCTCATCTGGGTGCCACAGCTGCCTAGTGTGGGCTCTGTGCCAAGCACGTTACAACACTATCCATCTCTTACTCCTGGCAGCCACCCTAGGAGGCATACTATTATTGGCTCCATTTTACAGGTGAGAAAGCTGAGGTTTGGATAAGTGAAGTGACTTTCTTAAGGTCACACCCAGGACTGCTAATTCCAGAACCTTCATCCTCAGCCTTTTTGGTCCACTGTTGGATCTATTCCTCAGCCACGTGATTCACAGTTTTGCTACATAGCACTGGCCAAGGACTTACTCTTTGGAAACTCTTCTTTCATCTGAGGTGAACAGGGACCTCTGACAGGTGAACACACCAGCCCTGAGTGCTGGGCATTTTCACCTTGGGATCTTTTACACCAGCTTCTTGTTGGGAAAATTCTGTGATTTCTCCAGAGCACTTTGGCTGAGTTCACTCCATTCACAGGTAATGATAAAGCTGGCATCTGGTAAAGCACACCCTGAATTCAGAAATGTAATTGTAGAATGTGACATCAGAAAAAATGGGGAGGGACCTCAGAAAGGAGGAAACGCAGTGTTTATGGCCTGCTTACAGGTGTACACCAGCACTGTGTATTCTCACTAGTCCTCACATCAACGATGTGAAGAGCGTTTTGTCACCTTCATGTTTCAGGTATTGGGTGTCTGGGCTGCCCGAGCCATATAGCTAATAAGGGCTCCTCCTGAGCTTTGAACCCAGGTCTCTCAAGCTTCCAAACTCTCCCCTTTGCACGGATCTTCCCTGGGAATGTGCATCTGGCTGTGATAAGGTGTGGGGTTCCCACAAATTCATAACTCTCTGTACTGACGGTAGAGTTAGAAATCTAATCTAAATGTGAATAAGTTCACAATTGCTATGTTCTTCACCATCTGACAGCTAGATCATTTACCCCGTCTCAGTGAATGCTGAGTTCTTCCCCCTCCACCCCCACCTTTCAGGGGAACTTTCATCACTAAAAAGAAATCCCAGTGGTATATACCCCAAAGAATCAAAAGCTGGGACTCCAAAAGATACTCGCATGGCCATGTTCCTCGCAGCATTTTTCTCAATAGCCAAAAGGTGGAAGCAACGCAAGTGTCCATCGATGGATGAATGGATAAGCAAAGTGTGGTACGAACATACAATGGAATATTATTCAGCCTTAAAAAGGAAGGACCTTCTGATACATGCTACAATATGGATGGACCTTGAAGACATTACGCTACATGAAATAAGCCAGACAGAAAAGGGCAAATACTGTATAATTCCACTTATATGAGGCACTTAGAGTAGTCAAATTCATAGACAGAAAGTAGAGTGGTGGTTGCCATGGGCTTGGAGGAAGAAATAGGGAAGTCTTTTTTGTTTTGTTTTTAATGATAAACATGGCTTGTATACACCTTATTTTTTTTAATTTTTATTTTATATTGGAGTATAGTTATTAACAATGTTATGGGACTTTTTAGGTGGCGCAGTGGTTAAGAATCCGCCTGCCAATGCAGGGGACACGGGTTTGATCCCTGCTCCAGGAAGATCCCACAAAAGCCACGGAGCAACTAAGCCCGTGCACCACAACTGTTGAGCCTGCACTTTAGAGTCCGTGAGCCACAACTGTTGAGCCCATGTGCTTCAACTACTGAAGCCCACGCGCCTAGAGCCCGTGCTCTGCAACAAGAGAAGCCATGGCAATGAGGAGCCCGCGCACCACAACGCAGAGTAGCCCCCGCTCACAGCAACTAAAAAGAAAGCCCACGCACAGCAAAAAAGACCCAACACAGCCAATAAAATAAATAAATAAATAAATAAATTTATTAAAAAAACAAAAAAAACGAAAAACAATGTTATGTTAGTTTCAGGTGTACAGCAAAGTGATTTAATTACACATACACATATATTATTTTTAAAAATAATACCATCCTAATGGGTGTGAAGTGATAGCTTATGATTTTGATTTACATTTCTTTGATAATTAGTGGTGTTTCTATCTTTTCACGTACTTGTCCATTTGCATATTATTGCAGAATGTCTATGCGAGTCCTTTGCCCATTTTTTAAGCGATTTATTTGATTTTTTGTTGTTGTTGTGCTGTAGGAGTTCTTTGTATATTCTGGGTATTAACCTCTCATTAGATGCATGATTTGCAAATATGTTCTTCCATTGCCTTTTAACTTTGCTGATTATATCCTTTGATGTACAAATGTTTTTAAGTTTGAGGTAGTCTTATTTACCTACTTTTGCTTTTGTTGCCTGTATTACTAAGAATTGTAAGTCGTATTATCATGTTATGCATGGTACATATATTATATATGTGAATTATGAAGTATAATAATTAATGCTGAATCTGTTATGCTTTAAGCTGTAGTATTACCTATTTAATTACCTTTGCACATGGACTTCCTTCCTTCCATCCTTCCCTCTTTCCTGACTTATTTATTAAATACCGACCATGTGCCACTCACTCTGCCAGACAGTAGACATGATAACATGCGATCTGTGTCCCAGTGTACTCCCATTTTCTTTCATTTTTACCATGTTTTATCGGTGTATACACACTCTCAGTTTTGCTTGATACTGATTCACTCTCCATTTATGTTCTACGTTGATTTTTTTCAGAGCAGACTGGACCAATTGCTTCGGCTTTAATTTACGATGCTTTGCAATGGCTGAGCTGAAGGCTGCACCACCAGAAGCTTGGTAAGCTTAGGTGACCGGCCTTGGCTGCTGGGATGCTGAGAGGTTCAAGCGGGCAGGGCCCCAGGGAGTCAAGTGAGTGTTTTCACAGTTTTCCGTGTCTGGCATCATGGGAATTTGCCTGGCCTGCTGGATGGAGAGAGTCTGACTCGGATTCTGGGGGCTTGGAAAGACTCTTCCCTTCCCTGAAATAGCCACGCATTTGTTTAAAGAGTTGAAACTGTTCTGATGCTGGAATTTCCCTCTGTGTTTATTTTCACATCTGGGTGATGGTCTTCTGCCACTGGAGGACTTTCAGTGAATCACTTCAGAGATTGCTCTTAATGTTTCCCAGACGAGAGAGGGCTGGCACTTGTCTGTTTTCTGAGGCCTGACAGGCAGGACTGCCTGGGCTTCCCGGCTGGCTGCCTGGAGCTGTCCCTTGGGGGAAGTGGACAGACAATTCTCCTCTTTCTGGGAAACCTGCTCCTGCAGAGCTCCTGATCCCCGGGCCCTCTTTCCACGTGAGGAGGGGGGAAGAGGTGAAATGAAATATAAATAAAAGATAGAACTGGTTTTAACTGGTCCAAGATGTTATGGGCTGCGCTCTCGGTAGCCACTGGCAGCCGGCACCCCTCTGCGTTCCCAGGCTCTGGTTTGCGGTGTCGGGGGCTCCAGGAGACAAGGCTGGCTGGGGTCACTTCCAGAGGGCAGCCTGGGAAGCTCGGGAAGGAGTTATTGGCTGCCAGGTGCCTTCTGACGGACGCTTGTTTTCAGGGCCCAGCGGTGTCGAGTGTCTCTGTGACCATGTCAGGCCTGTGGTACCCGCTCACTCGCAGCCTGACAGACAGGCTCCGTTGCAGCCACAGCCCTGCTCCATGTCCCTCTGTCACCCCCCCATCCCCCATACTCTGTGTTCCAGCCACATCTCATACGTTCTTCTGGATGCTTTCTAGTTGTCCGCACCTCAGAGACCCCTGAACTCTGCTCTGCCCAGCTCTGAGCCCCAGGAGACGGACCCCTAGGGGTGCATCACCCCAGCTCCCCTGCCCTGCCTTCTGGCTTCCCACTGGTCTGGGGCTATGGGGAGCCCCACAGGAGCTCAGAGGGTAGAAGGAGAGAGAGAGGTGGAGGGATTTATTCCCCTGGCTCCCTCCCTGTGGGGTCCTCTCAGTCTGGCTGCATGACTTAGAAGTCTCACATCCTCTTAAGGTGGCCTTCTCTGCATAGTTTCCTCTTTCTGCATCCAGGTAACTGTTGCCTCCCTTCATCCTTTTGAGTCCAGGGATGGTACAGCACCTGGAATCCATCACTATCTTTTGTGGTTTTCCTGGGTCTTATCCACACTTTCGTCAATAGTCTGTTTACTAACGCCTTCTTGAATTCTCTTCATTTGAGTATTCCTGCTGGAACTCAGACAGAGATAGATAGATAGATAGATGATAGATAGATAGATAGATATAGAGAGATAGATAGATGGATAGATAGATCGATCTAGAGAGATATAATGTTATTTTATATACCTGTACGCCTTTTCCCATGATTTTTTTCTCTATAAGAATTCCCTTCTTCACCTTTGCCACCTGTTGAACTGCTCCTTTTCCTCCAAAATCCCACTGAAGCTTCTTGAAGTGGGATTTTGAGTGACGCCTAACTTGAGTCCTGCATTAGAGTTCATTACTTCCTTCCTGGCCTTCTATCTCTCTATGTGGTGTCAATCTTGTCTATATACTTAACATCTCCATCCTAACCACTTGCTAATCAGACATGTCCAAATCTCCCCTCACCAAAATTTTACAGTGTTTAATTCCTTCAAAATCTGATAAAGTGACTATCTAAAGGGCCTGCTTCAATGCCTGGCCCAGATTAGATGTTCAATGAATGGTAGCTGTTATCAGAAAGCTTCATACTAAAGTGTGAATGGCTATGTGTTTCAATGCATTGTCGCTCCCAGGAGCAGCGTACATTTATAAGGGACGTTTTGGAGTTAGTAGTCCCTCCGATGAATCTCTACATTGGCAGAGCTGGATGAAGGAGGGTCAAGGGGTCTTCCTTTGGGGTTTCTCAAATTATGTCAAGTCTAAGGCCTCTCTGTCTGTAGGTCTGAGAAAACAGAGAATCACTTCAGGTCAGTCTCCAGCACGCAGAGGCTGCTTGGAAAGGGGACAGATTGCTCAATCATGGCCTGGGGGGAGCAGCGTCTATGGAAAAAGACAGATGTGACTGGACACATCTCTGCTCAGCTATTATACCCTTCCAGTGCTAATGGAATGTGATTTTCTAAATTGTGACTGGCCGACTTTCTTCTCTTGTGGTTGAGTTTGTAATAACATAGACTATGACTCTAGTTTTGCCAAAGTGGAAAAAAAAATGCCATCCAATGGATTTTTATGGCGGTTCTTAAACATTTTAAAAAATGTTATTAAAGATGCAGCTCAATAAGCCTTGAACGTCCTGCTTTGGGGCTGATGAGCCAAAGCACAGACGTACAAGGCTGGGTGTAGGCAGTGCAGGGATGCTACACCTGGGAGGTGCCGACACTGGTTAAGTCCCTCTGCACAATTTTGCCTAAAAATGGAGCTACCTACGTAAATACAAATCCAGAGTACTTTGATCATCTATGGCTTGGGGCAGAGATCAAAGCAAAGCGTCTCACTCCTCATTAAGTTCAAGAAGCTAGGGAGCCTGCTGTGTTCCAAGAAGTCCAAGTACATCCTACCCAGATTCCGGAGAATCACAGCTCACATCTTAGGTGGGAGAGAGCCCGAGCTGAGTGAAACCACCTCTTGCAAGCTGGTCTCCTCCCTGCTCTGTGGAGAAGAGTGGGCCAGTCGGACATAGTGTGATGATCAAGAGATTTGGGGACATCTTTTCTAAGAGGTTCCCGCAGATGTCCATGCAGGTGGCAAACTGGCGGGAAGAACCCAAAGTGGCATTGGCTGAGCTAGGGGTGTGGATGCTGGGTGTCTTGGAGTGGTCAGGACAGAGGTTTCTCAGGGAGGTGATAACCTCAGGTGAGCAACGTGGACTGTGGGAAGCTGTCATATAGCTACTGTGAGGCCCCTGGAAGAGAGGCTTGTGAACGGGGCTGCAGAGTGGGTTTGTCCTGGTTATTAATTGCAGCCCAGTTTGACCTCCTTTCTGCTTTGTACCTGGGCCCTCCGGCCGCCAAATGGTCATGGTCTCCACCACCCAGCGTGGCTCTGCTGATACACACCTTCTCTTGCTCTCTGGTTGAATCTGCAGCATAGTAGAGGCTCAATAAATGTGTGTCAATGGGATGATTCTGACTTGCCCTGGGTAGATTCTTAACTGTCCCCAAATACAGTTCATTTCACCTCTTCTGCCTCAGTGGCTATTTTCTTGGATTGGACCCAGTCTTGGGAGGCCCCTTCCATTGGTCAGAGGTGAGTGACATGCTTGCCCCGTGTCTCTGGCCTCCGGATGGCGTTACTGTCATTCGAACTTTATGACTTGTGGGGCTCTGGCTCCGGGCCTTTGCTCCACACTGCAGTGCAGAGCAGGGCAAGCTCTCTGAGCGAAGCGGGGGTTGAAATCCCCCTTGTTTCGAAGAACTGCACATCAATATATTCAAGGCATCTCAAAAATGTCCAGTCAAAACATGTTGGAAAGAGCAGCCAGATTTTGTAAAGAAAAAAAAAATAGGGGCAGTTTAAGGAGCAAAGAGGTTCTGAGTAATTCTATGCTTGATTGACTAGCCAAGTTAAGAGGCGGTTCGACGAGCATTTTCAGGAATTGAGGTCTCCAAGCTGACTTCTCAACAGAGCGTCTTCAGCTGGTCCTGTGGAGAGGCTCTGGTCATCTCACTCAGGGGTTGCACCTGCTCAGAAAACAGTGGTCCCTCCCCTGCCCTCCCACGATGCCACCACGCCTCAGGCTTCTTCCTCAGGGAGGGGACAGGTGAATATGGTGGCAGAAAGATTTGCCTTAGGATTGGTGGTGGGCGAAAATGATGCAGTATGCCTCGCTTTGTTCTTCTTCCTCCCACACGTGGAGAGCAACGACAGAGAATCCGAGCGGTTCTTGCCCACCTGGAAGTAGTGGGATGAAGTGGGTGCCCCCGAGGAGGCCTGTGCACGTAGTTCTGATGGTGGTCTCGCCACCTCACCTGAGCACATCAGCTCCCAGAGATGGGGTAGATGCTGCCAGCTTTTATATTTACGGAGCATTCTGTGACCCAAGGCAGGTCTCATCACATCTTTGTGCCTTAATTTCTCTGTTTGCCTTAATTTCTCTGTTTGCAAGACATAATATGGCGTCTCTTCTGAGGCAGCCAGGAGAAGACCGTGTTCCAAAGAGGGGGGTTGCCCCCCCCGACCCCACTTGCTCCTGTCTCCGTGAGGGTCACCTGTCACCTGGCTACTCCCCACATCTATTTCACTCTCGGCTGGTTGTCAATTTCTCTTCCTCTTAGATGTATGTTGATAACTTGAGGAATATTTTCTTTTAGGACTCCCTAAACATGAAAAAGGATTCTGGAAGGTCAGAAGGCTTTGAGCTGCAGATGAAGACATCTCCAATGATAATATTTCAGCCCAGATTTTGTCTGGTTTTCTTTTTTTCAAAAGGGAGTCGTTTCTAAAATGCCTTAAGTCCCATCCTGGTGGTAGAGGAGCTGTTATATAATTGAAGTCACGTAGTTTGCTTTTCCTGCTTAACGTTATAATGTAACTATTTTTTGTCATTTAAACTATTTTTCGAAAGTCTTTTTATAAAAGGTTTTCAAACAATGAAGAAAAGTTGAAGGAATTTTAGAGGCAACACTCATATACCTACTGCTTAGATTCTACATGCGTTAATATCTTACTCTAGTTGCTTTGGTCGTGTCTCTCCATCTAGCCCTTACCTCTGTATCCATCCAGCAATAATTTTGGGGTGCATTTCAGAGTTGCAGAAATCAGTACGCACTCTAGTATACTTCAGCATGTGTATTTTTTCTTTTTTGGCTGCATTGGGTTTTTGTTGCTGTTTGCGGGCTTTCTCTACTTGCGGAGAGCGGGGCTACTTTTCATTGCGCTGCGTGTGCTTCACATTCTGGTGGCTTCTGTTGCTGCAGAGCATGGGTTCTAGGTGCGCAGCCTTCAGTAGTTGTGGCGCGTGGGCTCAGTAGTTGTGACTTGTGGGCTCTAGAGCTCAGGCTCAGTAGTTGTGGCACACGGGCTTAGTTGTTCCTCAGCATGTGGGATCTTCCTGGACCAGGGCTTGAACCTGTGTCCCCTGCATTGGCAGGCGGATTGTTAACCACTGTGCCACCAGGGAAGTCCCAGCACGTGCCTTCTTAAGTAGAGTTTACTCTTTGCTTACAGTTTTTTTTGAACACATAATAAAATGCACACATCTTAAGTGCAATGTTTTTAGATATCGATTTTTTAAATAGCGTATCTATTTTAGTCCTTTACTTTCACCCTTCCTTACTTAGCAGTTAATTAATTAAATAACATTGGCTGAGTGACTACTCTGTATTCCACATTTGGAAGCCAGAGGTCTAGGCTCCTCTCTTCTTTACTGAGGAGAGGTAATTTTTTCCCCATCCTGATTCCCATTCAATTTGATCTCTCAACCTCCTGGGCAATGGACGTAGACCACCCTGCAGTTTCCCTCCAACCCTTGGTCCGAGAGTGCCCAGAGCCACTTCTTGAGCTCCTCTGTTGCAGCCTGGCGTTGTCCATCCAAACACAGAAATGCTGACTCTTGTTACCACGTGATAGTTAAGTAATTATAGACCTCAGCTACCATGCTAGTCGTTGTGAGGTACTTCTCTGTTTCTGAAGTTCGCCTTCACGTTATTTGAGACCTCCCTGCAGCTCAGTGGGGTAGCTATTATAACCATTATACCCATTTCTCAGATGGGGATATGAGGCTCAGAGAGGGGAGGTCCTGTGGCCTGAGTCTGGATCCAGGCCTGTGTGGCTTCAAGAGCTGTGCTCTTCCCGTGGCCCCATAGAACTTTCAGCTGAGCTGAATTCCCAGCCTGTGAAATCGTGACTAAGCACATCACTAAATGTGTCAGAGTAACCTTCTAGGAAGTTTGATTTGGGTTCAATGTTAAACTGACCAGGGGGTTGCAGATGACATAATTTGCTGTTCATGTGACAAGGAGACATGTTCTGGTGGAAAGAGCATGTTCTGGGAGTCAGCCAACCTGAGTTTTTTGTGTGAGAGTTGAGTGACCTCAGGCAAATCACTTATCAAGAGCCAATATTTTTTTTGTGTTCAATAGGTGCTCGGTGGGGGACACACATCATCTCATTTAACGTCTCCTCCCAACACCCTACCGTTATTTTTGACCTGCTTCATAGATGAAGCAACTGGGGCACAGAGACATGAAGTAACTTGCTCAAGGTCATACTGTGGGGGAACCCAGGCACTGGGGCCTGCCCTCCTAACCACAGCGCTGCATCACTGCCTCTGCACCCTGCTCATTACCAGCCCCCGCCCCCGCCCCCCGCAGGTGCTGTTGGGACCATGAGGACAGATGTGTAAAGTTTTCTCTCCAGAGAGACGTCTCTACGGCCCCTGCATTCACAGTCCAAACACAGAGGCTATAACTGGATGCCACTGGACCAAATTTGGTCCCCACGGTGCCTGCTAGAGAGTTTTGTTCTTTTGATTTGGATTGTCAACACTTAAAAACTGAGAGCATGGGACTGGTGGTCCTGTGGTTAAGACACTGTGCTTCCACTGCAGTGGGCATGGGTTTGATCCCTAGTCAGGAAACCAAGATCCTGCATGCTGCGCGGCGTGGCCAAAAAATAGAAAAAAAATAAAAATAAAAGCTTATACATAACAATATCTTTTTCTAGCTTACCTTAAAAATTTGAATAGCTAGCCAAAGTGGGCCCCTACCTGGGCATGAAGCGTTTGGCTGGCACTGAGGCAAAGCTGATGCCTGCTCCCCAGTTCTCCACAGTCCCCACCACTCCCTCTTGCCTGCCCCTTCCCAAGGTCAAGCATTAGTGGCCATTTCTCATCCCGATTGCCCTGTGGCTTTTCTGATGCCAGGCCCACTTCACTCACAGTCTGCCTGGCCCCTGTGGGCATGTGGATTTGTAGGCAGAGCAAAATCAAATCACTCAGTGGGGATAGGTTCTTGTTATTTTCCAGTAGGGAGCCACAACTCAGGTCATTTGCTATCTATGAGATTCAAATGTCAGGGTGTGCTCATGACAGTAAACTCGGGTATGTACCCAAGGAATATCTGGAAGGTGTTTATTTCCCAGCATGTCACAAACCAGTGGACCTACCAAACATGGTGCTTTGATGAGTGCTGTAGCTGTCCCTAGGGCTGTCAGCTTTTTCTTCCTTGACTTTTCCTTTGTCAGCCTTTGTCTTCCCATTTTTAGTACTTACCCCACCCTGGCCCATAGTTTCCTCATGGTTGCCCAGGGCAACCCTCATCATGACTCCCCAGGACTCAGATCTGAAAGTATAACTATGTTCCCTGAGAAAGGTAACATTAACAAAGCATTTCCCCAAGTGGAGCAAGCATTTAGGTGATGCACAAGCATTTTTTTAAAAAAATGTTAATTGTTATGTATTTATTTTCATGAGTACCAGAAAAATATAATTAGCACATCAAATCTCTGATCTTAAGACTATTACCGCTTAGGAGGAAGCTAAGTTTTAAAAAGAGTTATTCTAAAGTTGATTTAAAGAGAAATAGTAGGTAAATACTGCCACAGGTGAAAAGTCACAGCAAAAGTACACAGTGTCAGCACATAAATGACTGAGGTTTGGGAAGCACTGCATGGGACCTCTGTCATCCTCTCCATCCTCTTTGGGCCAAGTCCAAGGGCAGGAGACAGGTCCCTCTCTCTCATCCCTTTATTCACCTCCATCTCCCTTCCCTCCCTTGAGTCTGGGGAACCTTGATTTGGATTTGGCGGGAAGCTTTGCTATTCCTAATCACAGCTTCTCCTAAGTCTTTTGTGTTGTTTTTGCAAATATGCCCTTTCTGGTCTTGAAGGGACTAGACCTTTGAAAGTCAAGATGGGAAAAGATTCTTTGTGCAGTGTCATCTTGGGGTAGAGAATGTGGAACACCCTGGTTGCTGCATGAATGGGGGAATCATCATGGGGTGATAAGAAACAGTAGGAACAAAACTAAACCAACCAAAGAAAACCCTCACTCGTGAGTATTTTTAAGGAAACATCCCACTCTACATGGATGTAGCAACTTGATGTATGGACAGCAGTTGTTGGAAAGAACATAAGCATTGAATTAAGTGAACTTGGCCAAATTACTTCATCTCTCTGATCCTCAGTTTCCTCACCTATATAATGGGAATACAAATAATACTCAACTTGAAAGGACTACATGAGATGGTGTATGCAGAGTGGTATGTGTAAGTACTCAATAAATGATAGCTCACGTGGTAATGGTGGTGGTGGTGGTGATGATGGAAGGACTCTAAGATAGGGTCTTTGTTCAGGTGTTAGTGTTAATTTAGGAAGAAAGAGGAGCTGTATCTTGAGGTTTTGTGTTGGATTTTTCACCCATGAGAACATCTTGACTGAGGGCATGGTCTGTTGACATAATAATGGCCATGCCCTCGGGTCACCATTTTCCTATGTCTTTATTTGATCTGTGCGGACATGGAACATTCTGTTCTGTTGGTCATGAGGCAAGACTGTGGGAGTGGAGGGCAGCTCTGGGCACTTGGCTGCTTTTTAGATTGGGTAGAAGCCAGTGCGGACCAGCTCTAGCCCATTGGGTTATATCCAGTAGAAGCCGTTCTCCCACCTGGTGCCCATGCCTGAATGCACAGTTAAGTCTAAGTCTCAGCAGAGGGTCCAGTGGAGGGAAGGGGGCACGTGAGCACACGACAGAATGCAGACTGCTAGAATTCTCCCCAATAGAGCATTGGTGTAAAGGACAGAAATGGCCCGAAGAAACTAGCTTGGCTTCTCCCAGCGAGAGCTCCCCATTGAAAATAGATTACTCTGTTTGGAGACAAATCTCCACATTTGGAACACTGACACCGATGGTGGACACTCCCAGAAAAATCCATCTGGTGGAGCAGTTAGAACACTGCCACCCTTTTTCCGCAACATTGTGGAGTGGACATTGACAGTGGGGAATTGTTACCATGTAGAGCTAAATCGGACTCCACGTTGGATCTGCTTCTTTGACTCTAACCTTTGCTTTTCGTTGCTTTAAACATACACAATGGCCTGCCTCAGGGAAGCCTACCCACCTGTGACATTAACACATCCCTTCCCGGAGGCTAGTCATTCTAGGAGATGTTTTGCCAGACTGATAATCCTTTTTACTTTAATTCCCAGCCCCTCCCTCTCTGATTCTATAAAACAAACTGCATCCAGAGCGCAGTAAGATGATTTTTTGAAGACACCAGTCTGCCATCTTCATGGTTTGCTGGCTTTCCGAATAAAGTCGTATTCCTTGCCTCAAAAAAAAAAAAAAAAGAAAAGAAAAGAAAAGAAAAAAAGAAAATAGATTACTCTGTTTGGTGGGTCTGATTTAGCTTGCAGTTATTTCTACTGACTTTTGTAATAACTACAAAATAACCATTGGTTTCTATAATTGTTGCTCTCTTCAGTGGTTCCCAAAGGATCCACCACACTGACATCCTGGCTCTAGCCAGTGAGACTGATTTCGGACTCCTGGCCTCCAGAACTATAAGGGAATGAATTTCTGGGGTTTTTTTTAAGCCACTAAGTTTGCAGTAATTTGTTACAGTGGCCCCCACAGGAAACTAATATGCATAGTTTTCCTTCATTCAGTGGACACATCTTTGATGAGCATCTTCTATGAGATGTCAGCCATCCTTTGTGTTTATACAGTGTTTCTGGCAGAGCAGCGTCAGTGGGAGAGCTGCGTCCCATCCAGCTACAGCTAAGTCAATGGAAAAACGTGGCTCCCTGCTCCTCAGAGGCTCCAGCTGGTTCTGTCCGATAGCAGGGCTCTGCATCTGAGCTCAGGACTCCCCTCCTCCGGAGGAGAAGGGCCAGGGTGTCCTGGGAACTACCGGATGGGGAGGCTATCATGGACTTGTAGCCTCTTCCCCACCACGAGAACCAGAGCCGGGGAGCTGTTGCGGGCATCTTGACCCATGTGACCTGAATTCGTTTCCTAGTACCGTAAATGCAGTGGCTTAAAACAGCACAGATTTATTCTCTTACAGTTCCAGAGTCCAGAAGTCAAGATTTCACCATTCAAGGAGTGCATTTTTGGAGGTTAGAGGAGAATTCGTTTCTTTGCCTTTTTCACCTTCTAGAGGCCACCTGCATCCCTTGGTGGGTGGCCCCTTGCTCCCTCTTCAAAGGGCATCACTCCAACCTCTGCTTCTGTTATCACATGGCCTTCTCCTCTGACTGTCACTGCCTCCTGCGTCCCTCTTATAAGGATTTTTGTGATTCTATTGAGCCCCCCTGGATAATGCAGAATAATCTCCCTGTCTTGAGATCCTTAACTTGACGACAGCTGCGAAGCCCCTTTGGCCGCATGAGGTCACGCTCACAGGTTCTAGACCTGAGGATGGGGACATCTCTGAGAGCCATTATTCACCTACCACACGCCCCGTCAGAGCAGGGGTTGCCATTGCCCTTTGGGCGTTGATAGAACCCTGGCCTACAGCTCTCTCTCACTGGAAGGTGGTTGATAGTTATCAGGTCTGGAGGTCAGCCTTTCTCTGTGTCCATGTGAACACCGCTCAATTTGAGGGCCACCTGTACCTGGGTAAGGGGGTCTTTAAAGGCCTCTTGAGAAAGGAGCATAGACGTGTGATCATGAGATTTTGTAGCAAGCACTCAGTAATTACGGTAGGACTCAGGACTCAGGGAGCCAGGTTGCAGCAAGCTCTCTGGGAATTATTCAGAGACACCCATGATGGAAGGCCTCTCGATTTCCTTTCCATGGTGCTATAGCTGCTTTTTTTTCCCTGAGTGCATCCCCACTTCTCTGAAGCCAAGTTGAACATTCGTCTAAAGGCCGAGGTGAGTTCATACTGACCCGGACTCCAGTTTGTGCTCTCCTGTCTCCCGCCACGAGAACGTTATATGCAGCAACTGGAGTTGGAGTTCCTGTCAGAAAAGATCTTGGGCTGCAGTAATTGCATCAGACTTAAAGGTCCATAGGGTCAGTGGAGGTGGGTGGATTCTGCATCACAGCTTTGAGAACAACTGGAGTACGAGGTGAGTAGGGAGGATGCAGGGAGGGGCAGCATGGTGAACACTGCATCTTTTGAATGAGAAGCTGCATTTGGAAGATGCCCGAGGGGTAGATGGTGGGGACCAAGGTACTTGAAACTTCTGTGATAGCATGTGTTATGCGCAGGATAAGCTTGGTAGAGAAATACCCAGGCAGCTGTTACCTATGAATTAGCTAGAAGTTTGGTTGAAAATGACAGAAATATAACTTAAACTGTTTTAAGGGACTTTCCTGGTGGCACAGTGGTTAAGAATCCACTTGTCAATGCAGGGGACACGGGTTCGATCCCTGGTCCGGGAAGATCCCACATGCCGTTGAGCGACTAAGCACGTGTGCCACAACTACTGAGCCTGTGCGCTAGAGCCCATGAGCCACAACTATTGAGCCCACGCACCACAACTCCTAAAGCCCACACACCTAAAGCCCATGCTTTGCAACAAGAGATACCACTGTGCTGAGAAGCCTATGCACTGCAATGAGGAAGAGCCCCTGCTCACCACAACTAGAGAAAGCCCATGCACAACAACAAAGACCCAATGCAGCCAAAAATAAATAAATAAATCTGTTTTAAGCAAAAAAGGAAAAATTTTGGCTCCGATATCTTGACAAGTTCATAGACAGAGCCTGTCATCAGGTATAGCTGGATCTGGAGGCCCAGACGTGCCATCTTTCCCTGTCTAAGTTCTGCCCTGTTCCCATGAACACCATGGTAACTCTGGACTCGTGTCCTATCAGCTAAGCAGCCTCAGTGGAAAGGGACAGTGCCTTTCCCAATAATTTCAGCTGGAGTTGTTGGACTGATTCCCATTGGCTTGGTCTGGGCCATATGACCATCCTCAAACCAATAATCATCTGGCCAGGAGGGTCTGGTGCTCTGATTGGCTGGGTCTGGGTCTCCTGTCCCTCCCCCAAAGCAGGGGGTCAGACAGCAAATGAAACACAAGACCTGAAAGTAAGGGAAGCTTTTTAAGGAGAATTGGGTGTTGTTAACAAAAGATGGAGGAGTAGATGCTGATGAAGCAGAAAGAGCAGAATGTCTATGGCAACTTACAACATCAAAAGGGCTTATTAAAAGGCAACAATTAGGGCTTCCTAGGTGGCACAGTGGTTAAGAATCTTCCTGCCAATGCAGGGGACATGAGTTTGATCCCTGCTCCAGGAAGATCCCACATGCCGCGGAGCAACGAAGCCCGTGTGCCACAACTATTGAGCCCGCGCTCTAGAGCCTGTGAGCCACAACTATTGAGCCCATGTGCTGCAACTGCTGAAGCCCACGCGCCTAGAGCCCGTGCTCCGCAACAAGAGAAGCCACGGCAATGAGGAGCCCGTGCACCACAATGAAGAGTAGGCCCCACTCACCGCAACAAAAGAAAGCCCACCCACAGCAAAAAAGACCCAACACAGCCAATAAAATAAATAAATTAATTAATTTTTTTTAAAAAGGCAACAATGAGCTGTTACTTCCTAGTAGAAGGGGAGGAGGATGTGTATCGCTTTTACAAATCTTTGTGAGAACATTTGTATCATAAACCTCAGCCTTGCTCCTCAGTTAGGGTGACATATCCCATTAGACTTCAAGACAACTTGGATTTATTTCACGAACCCTACAAACGTGGAGAGCAAAACACTGCTTTTGTTTAAAACAAAAAGGCACTTCTTTGGAGATTCTTGAAATTCAGAGCATAATCTTTCCCAAGTGGAAGTGAGTTTTAGGGGACAAACTGAACCAAAAAATGCTTATTCACATATATAAATTGTACCCTGAAATACCATTCATTAAACATCTCTCCAGTGAGAGACTATGGGACAGTCCTAGTGCTCTTGGACACTCAGGCCCTCCTGGTGCTTCTAATAAGGAGAGGCTTGTTCTGGCCAGTTGTTCTGGCCATGATCCAGTGATGCTTGCTACATTCTATCTCCCAAATTCCCCTTCAATTTCCTGTGGAATTCTTCCCCTTTTTTCTTTCCCTTTTATCTTTTTTTTTGGAAATTGTTGAAATTCCTTTCCAGCCTGAATCTGCTTCCTGGCTATTATTATAAGAGCTGTGTGCCACCCAGAGGTGGCCAGTTTTCCAAACAGAGACATGTACATTTTTTCTTTTGTGTCCCTCCTTAATTTGAATGTGGAGTGAAATGTGACCAGGGTTTGGTCAGGTACTACAATGTCTAGAGGATGGTGGTAGCAGTTAAGGTATTTTGCAAGTAACAAAAAAGCACACTCAAACTGGCTTAAAAGCTTTGGGAATTTATTGGCTCAGATAAGTGTCTAGGGGTTGTAAGCCTTCAGGAACAGTTTGATCAGGCTTTAGCACTACTTCTGCCCATAAGGGCAAGCATTTTCACCTGCTTTATTCACTGATGTAACCAAGGCTCTTAGAACAGTATCTAGAATAATAAATCGTCTTTGAATGAAAAAATTTATCTCAACTCTGCCTTTCTCTGTGCATTGGTTTGGCCTCAGGCAGTATGAAGGTTCACGGGCTTTATCTGCTTCTTTCTCTCTCTTTCTCTCCTTTTTTCTCTTTCCTTCTTTCTCTCTCCTCCCCTCTCTCCCAATAGTGTTCCCACTTGCATTATTATGTTACTACATCCTCACAACTGCCCAAGACCTCTAGCATTTTAAAGAGAAGGAAACTGAGGCCAGAACTCCGAAAGAATATACCTTCAGGTGGTCCTTTCACCCTCCTCTGAAAGACTGCTGGCAGATATCTGTCCTCTAATTTCTCAGCCCAGACCTTCCCTTTACATTCCAAATGGGCAGCTGCCTCTTGGCCAGCTGAACAAGGACATTTATTCTCTAGTCCTGCTGGTTTATATATTCTCAAATTGGCAGCAAAACCCTTTCTAATCATAACTGCTGTCAGTGTGTAAAATGGGAACACGTGGCAGCTCCACCAGTCCATGGGGAGAGCGGAAAACCCTGCACCGTCGCGGGCAGAGGTACTGCCTTTATCCCCCGGCTCCCCCTCTGTGGCACACTGGTGGACTCTGCTGAGTCCAGCTGTCCTGAATTTAAACCCTTTTATGCCTACAGAAGATCCCAAAGCTCACATTGTCTTTTCTCAAATGAGTAAATGCACCTTGATTATGACTTAGCTGTATTTCCAACCATTGATCTCAAGCATTTAGTTTTTTTCATCCTCTTAGTTAAAAATATCTCATGTCCTTGGGCTGAACGTCACGAAGGAGGAACAAGAGTGTCTCTGCTTCTCCTAACACTTCTTATGGATTGTGTATCCAGGAAACACCCCCGGGGACTGTCGGGCCCTCACACCCTTCTGGAAGACTGGCTTTGGGGAACCAAATCCGAGGTGAGAAGGAGGCATGAACAGTAACCCAATGAAAATTATGTGGTTTGAGCTTAAATCAAGACCCCCAAATCAAAGACAGTGTGTGACAGACCCCACGTAGTTGCCAGAATTTAAAAAACCGGCCTGTCTTGCCAGGCTGAGAATCCACAGAGGCTGGCCAGAGATAACACTGAGGAGAAGCCAGGAGCCTCTCCAGTTGTGGTGTGGAATTTGCAAGAGCAGCCTGGACCAGGGTCCACAGAATTGCATGCGTGCTCCACCGGGTCATGTTAGTACACCATATTTCCTAACTCTCTGTGAACCCAAACAAAGAGGAGACACCCTTGGCAACCTGAGTTGTGCCTTCCTCTTGACCCCCCAGATTGGGCATTATCCTTACAGGTAAGCTGGTGAGCTGTGTGAGGGAGGGCAGAGTAGGCCGGTGAACATGCACCCTGGCGGAACCTTGATAAGTGGGTGGGGGCCCATCTGCGTGGAGGTCCCTGGGTGGGTGAGGGCTTTCCTTATCTAGCATTTTCATTTTTTAAAAATCAGTTTACCGTTACTTGAGTTGATTATCTTTCTCTTTTTTTTTTTTTTCTGGCCTCACTGCACAGCTTGTGGGATTTTAGTTCCCCAACTAGCGATTGAACCCGTGCCCTTGGCAGTGAGAGTGCAGAGTCCAAACCCCTGGACTGCCAAAGAATTCCCTCTGGCATTTTCATTAATGATATGTAACAGATATGTAAGGTAGGCTTATTACACTTGCAGATGAAACAAAGCCAGGAGAGAAAGGTAATTCTGTAGGTGGCAGAAAGAAAGCTCCAAAAGATCTTAGGTTCCAACCAATGTAACAGAGATCAATGTGAAATCTCACTTTACATCCATGAAGTCAATTCCATCATCTTTGCATCACTGAGGAAGGCTTGCCTTTAACTCCCTTCTTGAGTTTCCAACTCTGAAGGGCTTTCTGTTTGCCCGTAAAGGTTCCTGCAGGTCCACAGACCTACCCCCTGGATACCTTTCCTTGCTGAACTGGTTTCTGAAGCCATGAGGGAAGTTCCATCTGACCCCATGCTGTGTCTTCTTAGGCCAATACCTTCCAGCTCTAAGGAACCCACTTGGGGGACAGAGTGGGTTCCCAGAGCCACAAATAAGATATAAAATTCCATGGACTGGGAGCCAGGCAGAGGCTTCACCAGGGCTGCGCAAGAGGTGGCCAGCGCGTACCGAAAGCTGCCAGCTGTGGAATGGGCCTTCCAGGCTGCCGTAGGCTCTGTTCTTCATGGCTTCCCATGCCCAGACTGCCCTCTGCCCAGCCTTGGAATTCTGGAGTCTTCAGGGCTCAGGTCTCCGCCAGCTCTGCTTTGTTTGATTCTTTCAAGATCTATATCCCACACAGCTAAAGTTGTTTTTAGGGGTGTGTGTATATCTATATATATATCTATATATATATATATATATAGTTTAAATGGTTTCTGTTATTTTTTTTCATTTTTTTCTTTTCTCTCCCAATTCAAATCCATATATATATATATATATACAACCTTCTGTGAATATTGGATATGGAACCAATTACTCTAGGTTGCAGTAATTACTTTTATATAACTAGAGTTGGGGACTTGTGAATCAATTCCATGCCCGTTAGCAATGTAGGCTTGAGCCAAGCTATTTTTTTTTCCTTTCTTTTTTAAATAGGACTAGACAGTGTTGAATCCTTGAAAAAAAAAACTAACACTTTTTTTTTTTTAAGCTGACAGCACATTCCATCTACTCGGCAGTGTAGAACTAACGAAGATGTAAGTGTAAGGAAACCTATAATTGAAGCCGGCACTGCAGCGCGCATCGTTGAGCAGACCGCACAGCCAGCTGAGAGCACGTGTGCAAGGGGTCTGATCCTGTCCGGGTGGCCAGCATTCGGAAATATTTCTGGATTACATCTCAGGCAGTGATCGCTATCCACATGGCCAAGGCAGAATAAAAATGGCTTTGAGCTAGGTCAGGGAACACCAGAGCTGCCTTCGATCAGAGTGACCTTTGGTTGATTATTTAAAGGGTGAGGCTCTAGGAAAGGTAATTCTGAGAAACAGAGGTGTTTGGACTAGACCGCTTCTCGGAGCTTTCATTCCATTTCCCTGGACAGTGTTTGTCAGCTCCCTGCGTGGTGGCCTGAGGTGTGTCCCTCCCTACATCACAGAGTTGGAGCAGCCTCTCAGGGACGTGCTTTCAGGTCCCAGCCTTCTGGTTTCCAGCACTCAGGGCAAACCCGTTCAGCCCTGCTGACTAGTTCCTGCATCTGAGGACCCCTTTGATGTGTGGATCCACGTGGGAGGGAGACTAGAGTGGAAATAGATGTTTTCCTTTCAAAATTCCTCATTGGTGATTCACTGCTGGGTGTCCCCAATGCCCCCAGCTGCTCTGTCCCGTGCCTTAGCTCCCTGGGGATGAGTATCCTGATGGCCTGTCCTTGGCCCTGCATCGCTTCCTGTCTGGGGAGGGAGAGAGCTGTGGGGCCCCTAGAAACTGTGCTCTGAAATCACACCTGGCAAATAGGAAGTCCTGGAGCGCAGGCTTCTCAGACCAGCCAGCCACAAAGAAGGAACACCAGCCTAAAAACAGGATGGATTTGAATGCCTCTGGCCGGTTCCCCCCAGGACCCGCCACTCCCCATCGTCCCCTGATCGGCCAGATATTTACTTAGTTTTTTGGGTCCTCCGCCGGGCCCCTGCCCTGTGGAGATCCCTGCAGCGGTGCCTGTGTGGAGTTGGTGGCAGATTTACACAGAGACCCCCACCACCCAGCTGCCCCCACTCCTCTCCGGGATCCCTTGGGCTGAGGGTGGGCTCAGCTGCCCTGCGGCTTGGAATTCTCTTCTAGTCTATGGAAGGTGGCATGGCTCTCCCTGGAGGACCCAGCCAGTTGTGCTGCCAGGCCCTGTCCCCACGGCCTGGGAGACCGGTGTTGAGAGGCACAGGGAAGTCCCTCTGTGTCTGCTGAGCACGCGGCCTCCGCCTGGATAGCCAGCCCTTTCAGCTGTTGAGCTCTCATTGGAAGATGCATTCCAGGGACATTCTTTCTGTCTGGAGCAGGGGCTTGGCCTGAACGAGGAACCAGAAACCAGAACAAACTGCACCAGTTTGCTCAATCTCAAACCAAATCCAAATATTTTTTATATCACTGAGAACCAAACCAGAGTTTGGGGTTTGGTTTGGTTTGTTTTCCTACCGGAGAACATTTCGTGAACAAGGCTGAACCAGAACGGGACTCATTTGTCTCCTCAAGTGACTGTGAGGCAGTGGGAAGGGAACCTCGCATGGATTTTGGACCCAGGCAGCTCATGGGCAGGAAAACACTAGAAGGCGAGGTGGGGTCTACAGAGATGGCACTAGGTCCACTCCAGGATGGAGAAGTGACAGTGGCAGACCTCTGTCCAGAAGGCAGGGCAGAGTTGCAAATCCATGTCTCTGGGGAGGGTGCTGTGTGGTGTGGGTGGCCCAGAAAATCACTACCAAGCAGCTGTGATGGATACAGGATGCCAAAGATGAGTACAGCCCCTGCTCTCTCGGAGCCCCTGGTGTCCTTTGGAGCTGTGTGTGACACTACACTGCACTGTAAAGAAGATGTAATGGTTTAAGTAATGTACTTCCAAATTCATGTCCACCTGGAAACCCAGACTGTGACTTTATCTGGAAATAGGGTCTTTGCAGATGTACCTACTTGAGAATCTCAAAATGGAATCATCCTGGATTTAGGGTGGGTCCTAAATCCAATGACTGGTGTGGCTTATATTAAGAGAGGAGGACACAGAGACACACAGGGAGAAGAGGGCCACACGAAGATGGAGGCAGAGATGGGAGTGAAGCAGCCACAAGCCGAGGAATGCCTGGGCCACCAAGAGCTGGAAGAGGCAAGGAAGGAATCTCCCATGGTGCCTTCGGAGGGAGCACAGCCTTGCTGATGCCTTAATTTCAGACTCTGACCTCCTGAACCATGTGGGAGAATAAATACCAACTTGTGATGATTTGTGATGGCAGCCGCAGGAAGCGAATACAGAAGCCCCTGGCACCCCAAGGGCCTGCCACACCCACACCTCCTTTCTGAGGAACAGTGGTATCTTCTGTATGAATAACCACATTTATGTCACATGACCTTGGCACCGAGCCACACATGATCAGGCTGGGGATTAGCTGGACATATGAGGATGTACATCCATGAGGTACCTGGTCTCTTACCAACCTATCCTTTGAAAAAGGGAGGGACCTCCTGGTGGCGCATTGGTTAAGAATCTGCCTGCTAATGCAGGGGACACAGGTTCGATCCCTGGTATGGGAAGATCCCACATGCCGTGGAGCAACTAAGCTGGTGAGTCACAACTACTGAACCTGCCCGCTGCAACTACTAAAACCCGCACACCTAGAGCCCATGCTCCACAACAAGAAAAGCCACTCCAATGAGAAGCCTGTGCACCACAATGAAGAGTAGCCCCCGCTCGCCACAACTAGAGAAAGCCTGTGTGCAGCAACAAAGACCCAATGCAGTCAAAAAAAAAAAAAAAAAAAGAAAAGAAGAAAGGCAGGAAAGAAAGGAAGAAAGAAAGGGAGTCACAAGGCAGAAATCATGAGACAAGCAGAGTGGCGGGAGGGCAGGAGGGTAGAGAGAGAGGGAGGAAGAAGGAACACGTCGAGATGGGCAGTGTCTCCAGAATTAGCGGCCACGTTGCCCCCACTGAGAGGCTGGGTTTCTGTTTCACTCTCCAAGAAGCCTGAGTCTGGCTGCAACTGTGATTACCCTTGTTTCCTGGGCTCCTTCACTTCCTCTGGATTCTTACAATTCATCCCCCATGTCCCAAGAGAATGAGAACCTAGACACCTCTCTGTTCCCTGCAATCTGAAAACAGCCCAACCAACAGACAATACAAGGGAGACCACCGTAGAAAAACGGGAGCTCACATACAGTTGTGTTTAATCCAAGGCCCATCTGGATAAACTACTTCCTGGCTGTGTCACCCTGTGCCGAGGGCTTCACCTCTCTGGATCCCGATGTCCTCATCTATCAAGTGGGGTTAATGCCATCCTTCAGAGGGTTTTGTGAGTGTTCAGTAAGCTCTACAGCATCCACTGCCGTGCCTGGCACAAGACAGGCCTTTGACTGTTTCCTCCCCTTCAAGTGACGGCAATTCAGAAGCTGGGCTTGGGTCTGGGTCTACAGTGTTGGAAACTTCCGGTATGAACCAGTCTGGCAAGTGAAGTTTGGAAAACACTTTGGTTGGGTTCAGTGTAGGGCTCACTAACAAAATTTAAATTTAGGTTGGTTGGAAATTTAGCAAGTAAGTGTGGTTTGCGGTCTCCCTGCCTTTGTTTGCTCGTTTGTTTTTATCTTGATTCAGCTGATGTCCCTGAGAGAACCCATCCCTAGAGCCTCTTTTTTTTTTGAAGTGGAAATTGATTTTTATTAAAAAAAAAAATCATCTCTAGCCTTCATTATGGTAATCAGCATGGCCTCCGGTGTTGATCCACATGTGGGATACTGAAGTACTTGGTTATAATGTTCGCCGACAGGCTGTGCTGCATACGTTCTGCATTAGGGCGACCTGCACAGCATATGTTCCCAATCAGTGCTGTATAGATTCTCAGTCTAGATTTGCAGCTTAACTTCTAGTGCATATATAATATTTCACTGTGCAATACTGACATATTTTAAGATAAATCAGCCATCATGATACCTAGACATCCACGGGGTCTTAACTTAGTCAGCAGAAACCTTGCAGAAATAGGTTTTTGGAATCCACTAGCCTGCCCACACATTCCCTAGCCTATCAAACCTTTTTTAGAAGTCTGAGGACACTTACTACGTCACTGGACCATCACCGTATTATGTAGCCAGATCCGTGCTGACCTCACCCACGTTTCCCGATGCCCTGATCTCTCCTGTGCCTCCAGCTCTGAGCCTCCTCCTCCCTCAGTTCTTAAGAAAGCGAAGAATGTAAGATTTTTTTTTCATATTAGCGTGTGGAGTCATTTCCATCACCGGCACAGCGACTTCAGAAAAATGAAGGAGAGTTTAGGCAAAACAGATAATAATATCTGATGAAGCCTGTTTTGTCTTCAGGAGGTTGAAATATGTCTCAAGTCCTACGCCGTAGTTTTCGTCCTTTCTCTCCTGCAGGCCCCATCTCCTCTTCCTCACAGCTGCGCTCAGCAGTCCTGTTCTCTAGCTGAGCAGTTCTGATAGGTGGGTTCCCCCAACACACATTGTCTGATGCATTTACCTAGTGCGGTGCTCCTGACCGAGTGGACAGGTTGTGAGAGGCAGGAGAGTAGAGTCCAGTGTGAATGGCCGAGAATGCCAGCTTTAGCTAAGGGCAGGTGAGGGGCAGTGGGACGAGAAATGGGGATGTACACAGAGACCGCAAGGGCTTCTGCAATGCTTCCTTTCTTTTAAAAAAAATAAAGATCTGCGCAAATACAGCACAATGTTAAGATGATAAACTTGGTTAAAGGTTACAAGCTACGTGTATTCTCAAGACTTACATGTCCGGAATACCTTATAATACAGCTTTTTTTCTTTTCCAATATAGTTTATTACAAGATATTGAATATTGAGTGTAGTTCCCTGTGCGATACAGTAGGTCCTTGTTGATTAACTATTTTATACATAGTAGCGTGTATATGTTAATCCCAAACTCCTAATCTATCCCTCCCCCACCTTTTTCCCCTTCGGTAATCATAAATTTGTTTTCTACGTCTGTGAGTCTGTTTCTGTTTTGTAAGTTCCTTTGTATCATCTTGTAAGATTCCATATATAAGTGATATCATGTGATATTTGTCTGTCTGTCTGACTTACTTCACTAAATATGATAATCTCTAGGTCCATCCATGTTGCTGCAAATGGCATTCTTTCACATTTTTTATGGCTGAGTAATATTGCATTATATATGTATCCATATATATATACACACCACATCTTTATCCATTCATCTGTTGATAGACATTTAGTTTGCTTTCATGTCTTGGCTATTGTAAATAGTGCTGCTGTGAACATGAGGATGCATGTATCTTTTCAAATTAGAGTTTTCTCCAGATAGATGCCCAGGAGTGGGATTGCTGGATCATCTTGTAACTGTATATTTAGTATTTTTTAAGGAACCTCCATATTGTTCTTTATAGCGGCTGTACCAATTTACATTCCCACCAACAGTGTAGGAGGGTTCCTTTTTCTCCATTTGCTCTCCAGCATTTATTATTTGTAGACTTTTTAATAATGGCCATTCTGACTGGTGTGAAGTGGCACCTGACTGTAGTTTTGATTTGCATTTCTCTAGTAATTAGCGAAGTTGAGCATCTTTTCATGGGTCTGTTGGTCATTACAGCTTTGTTTTAAAAAAATGCTGGCAAAGAGAGGCGTTGGATTTAAAAGCATTTTCTTTTATGTTAGGTAAGTTTAATAGCAGTCCATACAGAATTGGCTTTTTGTGGACAGGAACTTGGGTATTGAAATACGCCTTGCCTTTGAATGACTTCCTGAGCACATCATTGAGATCAAGGTTGACATAGCTTTTTCCTCCGAACACAGCCACATGTCCGAGCCACAGACACCATGTAGACCCTTGAAGGGTAGGAACATTTCTTCAATGGGGCCTTCTTCGTGATGGTATTTTTATACTTTCTATCCAGAGCCAGCTTATTTCTCAAGATTGTTCCCTGTTGGATACAAAGAGATGTATTTCTGCAGTCATTGCCCATGGCCAGGGCACTTGTGCCTGGGGGTGGGTAGCCCATGTAAGGATTGTTTGTGGGGTTCCAGAACAACTACATGTCGAGAGGGGCCATTGCACGCACACCCCTGTACATCGGGCTTGTGTACCTGTTCTCAGATCTCTGTACGTCGCTCATGGGTTGTGCTCCCAGTGAAGACCCGTGGAGCCTGGGGGTGGGGCAGGGCAGCAAGTTCTTGCCCAGCACCAAGGCAAGCTTCAGTTTGCTTCAGAGATGGTTGAGGACGAGGGCAGCACTATTCATGGAGCCTTGAACTGCTTCATTATGACCCAATGCTGTTCAGGTGGTTTTTCTGTTTCTTTGTATATAATTACCCTTTCCTTGGCTATGAACTTTCAGACTGTAGAGGGGCCATACACACAAGGACCTCCTACAACTACTGGTGACCTGCTTGACTTTCTAGAAAGAGCTGCCTGGTGATCTCAGCCAGTCCTTTGGGCAGCGGCAGAGGGTCCAGGAGGGCTGAGTAGGCGCTGTGGAGATTCGGAAGTCAGAGGTGGGCTGCCGTGTCTTGGGCTTGTCTCACCACTCGGATGAATGGCCTTTTCCTCATCTTTCTCCTGGCGATGATAATATCCCAAACACAATGTTGCTGAATAAATGAAAGAGCCCCTGGAGGCCGATTTGAGGAACAAAATAAAGTAAGTATTGCGTTCTAATCCAAAGTATAGAATAAATATCCATGAGTTGGTAGTGATATAAACAAATGATTGATACATTAATAAGTGGGAGAGAAGAGACAGATCTCCCCTGCAGATGAATTCCGGATAATTTATGCAAATACTTCATCCTAAAGGAGGGGAGCATATGGGCTGCACAGAGCAACTTCCTTCCAAGTGAGAGGAGCTTTCCAGTGGAGAGACCTGACAAACATGCCTCTGCTAAGTGATCAAGGTCAACATCAGTAATCATAAATTATGTGAATAATGCATACCCTTAATATGTTATGATGAAAATAGCACTTTACCTCTGTGATCTTCCTCCCCTCAAGCCATAACCTCAATCTAACCATGAGAAAAACACCGGACAAATCCCAATAGTAGGGCATCCTATACTGTACCTTACCAGTGCTCCTCCAAACTGTCAAGGTCATCAAAAACAAGGGGAGTCTGAGAAACTGTCACAGCCCAGAGGAACCTAAAGAGATGTGAACAGCTAAATATAATGTGGCATCCTGGATGGGATTCTGGAACAGAAAAAAAAAACAGCTTACAACCATAGAGATTTGAATAAACAATGAAATTTAATAATAAGATATGAATATTCATTCATTACTGTTAACAAATGTAGCAGACTAATGGAAGATGCCAGTAATAGGGGAACTGTGAGTGTGAGGTGGAGGACTAAATGAGAACTCTGTAGAATTTTTGCAGTTTTTCCTGTAAATCTAAAACTGTTCTAAAAAATAAAGTCTTATTAATTCAAAATTTTAAAGAAAACAGAAGTACGCAGAGATGATTATAGCAAACATTTGTGCTCTGAGCATGCATATATAAATAAGATTTTGTCATATTTCTTTCGAGCTTATTAAATACTTACTAAACATGAAAAAAATGTTGCTGGGAGGATCAGCTAAAAATATGGATGTGCATTAAAAAATAGATAATAAGGATTTACTGTATGGCACAGGGAACAATATTCAATATCTTGTAGTAAGCTATAATGGAAAAGAATCTGAAAAAAATGTATAATTGGATTACTTTGCTGTACACCTGAAACAGACACAATATTGTAAATCAACCATACTTCAATAAAAAACGATTTAAGAAATTCTCTTAAATTGCCGCCACCTCCCCCCAAAATATGGACGTGAAAGTACTACAGCATCTATGGTAGGTCGAAGATAGTCACACATTCTTTGTCTCACCCTACACAGAAATGGGCTGTATGTCTCCACCCTCTTGAATTGGGGCAGATGGCATGCCAGTGCAAGGTCTAGCTTTGACAAGGCTGGCTGCTTCTGCTTTCTCCCTTCTGGAACCCAGCTGCTGTGCTGTGGGGCAGCCCAAGCAGCCATGTGGAGAAGCCCATGATTCCTCACTTATTGACAGCCCAGCTGAATTCCCAGCCCCGTGAGTGAATCATCTGCAAAGTGCATCTTCCAGCTCCTGCCAAACTGACTCTGCTGATGCCACTTGGAATAGATGAATTGTCCTCACCAGGCTCCACCCAACTGCAAAATCATATGCAAGTAAATAAATGATCATTATTGCTTTAAACCACTAAGTTTGGGGATGATTTATTACTTGGCGAAAGATAACCAAAACAACATTGTACAAAGAGAAAGATTTGACCCCGTGTCCTATCATTTATTTGTTTGTTTTTTATTCTTCTATAGGTTGAGATGTTTCCCAAAATGCTTCACACATTTTCTGGGATGACACCTTTTAAGCTGTTCCGTAGACTCTTATGTCCTAGCTCTTTGCCATGGGGGAAGGCTCTTTGCCATGGGGGAAGGGTCTGGCCACGGGTCCATTTTTACGGAAGCGTTTCCTGAAGAGTGCCCTGCAAAACAGAAGACCCACACAATTCTCTAGAGCTGCACTGTCCAATAGGGACCCGTATATGGCTACCAAGCACTTAATGCATAGCTAGATTTGAAATGAGATGTGCCGGAAGCATACAAAACTTACCAGATTTTAAAGCCTTAGTACTGGTCTTCAAAAAAGAATGGAACATATCTCATTAATAATTTTATATTATGTGTTGAATTGATAATATTTGGATATATTGTATTAAATGACATTATCAAAATTACTTTTACCACTTTCTTTTTATTTATTTATTTTAATGTGGCTACTAAAAGTTTTAGAATTACACTCGTGGCTCACATTAGATTTCTATTGGACCACTCCCAGTGAGGCTTTCCCTGACCTCTCTATCTAAAGTCATCCCCTCCCACCTGCTGTTTTCACCACCTCATTTTGCTTTATTTTCCTTCAGCTTCTTTCTCCTTGGCTGAAATTCATCTTGTGCATCCATCAGGGTCCTGATAGGAAACAGGGAGCAGTCAAAACTGGTCATTTCAGGAGTTTAATAGGGAGATACGGCAGAATTTTGAGAAACAAGGGATGCTGTAGGGTCCTGATGCTGGTCTCAGCTGGGAGCTGACACCAACAAGTGGATGGGGCAGTCATCAGTACCCAGAAAGGGAAGTCAGATGGAGAGGGCTGCCTGGCAGGCAAGAGCTGGGTCCTTCTGTCAGGGGACACACTTTATTTAATCTTCCATTGCTTGACTTGTTTCCATGTCTTGGCTGTTGTAAATGATGTGCAATGAATGTAGGGGATGCAGGTATCTTTTTGAGTTAGTGTTTTCCCAGAAGCGGAATTGCTGGATCAGATGGTAGTTCCATTTTTAATTTTTTGAGAAACCTCAAACTGTTTTCTATAGTGGCTGCATCAAATTACATTCCCACCAACAGTGCACAAAGGTTCCCTTTTCTTTACATCCTTGCCAACACTTATTATCTCTTGTCTTTTTGATAGTAGCCAAAATACTGTCTTGTTATTTGATAGTTGAAGACCCCCAGTTTTGTTCTTTTTCCTCAAGATTGTCTTGGGTTTTTTGCCTTTTGCATTTCCACATAGGTTTAACAATTGACTCATCAAGTTCCACAAAAAACTTTTAGGAATTTGATGTCAATTGCATAGGATCTGTAGTTAAATTTGAGGCCTTTACAATATCAAGTCTTCTAATCCATGAATATGGTATGTCCCAGCATTTATTTAGGCTTCCTTAATTTCTCTCATTAATGTTGATATTTTTTTGCTGATACAAATAGTAGTCTTTTGAAGTTTTATTTGCCACATGCTTTTGGCTCTTATATGGGAACAAAATTGATTTTTACATACAGTTGGCTTTATATCCAGGGATTTTGTTAAATTCACTTATTAATGAAGACCTTTCTAAGTTCATTTATTCATGTTGATAGTTTGTCTGTAGATCCTTTTGTATTTACAATGTACAAAGTCATATTTTTTGCAAATAATTATGGTTTTACTTTTTTCTTCCGAGTTGTATACATTTTCATTTTCTTACCCTTTTGCACTGACTAGAACCTCTAGTTCAATATTTAATAAAAGTGGTGGAAAAACAGCCATCCTTTTTCATTTTCATTCTCAGGCATAAAGCTTTCAGTAGTATCATTAAGAATGATACTTGCTGTAGGTTTTTTTTGTAAATACGCTTTATTGGGTTAAAGGTTCTTAATTTCTATTCCTTCTATTCTTGTGCAAGGAGGATTTTTTTGGTAGTCATGAATTGGTTTTGAAATTTGTCAGAAGCTATCTATACATCTACTGAGATGATCATATTTTTTCTCCTTTATTCAGTTAATATGGTGAATTATAGTAATTTATTTTGATATGAAATTGTCCTTTCATTCCTGAAACAAATCCAACATGATCATGATTTAGTATCATTTTTGTCTTTCATTGAATCTAATTTGCTAGTTTAGTTTTTTTGTATCTCTGTGCATAAGACTCATTGACCTGTAAATTTTTTCCATGTCAAGTCATTTTTTGGTGTCAAGGTTACAATGGCCTCATTAAACAAGTTAGGAAATATGATCATTTTTTTAGTCCATTCAACTGTTTATGTAAGATTGGTGCCATTTCTTCCATAGATATTTAGGAGAATTAGAGGAAAGCCACTTATGCCTGGAGATTTCTTTGTATAGATGTTGTTGATTACAGCTTTAATATCTTTAATATGTATAGGACTATTCCAGGTTTTTTATTTCTTCTTGTGTCAGTTTTTTCTTAGTTTTGTTTTTCTGAGGATTTTTCTTTTTATCTAAAATTTTAAATTTATTAATGAAAATTGTTCATAATATATTGTCATTATCTTTTAAATATCTGTAGGCTTTGAACTGATGTCCCCTTTTACTTTTTCTTTCTCTCTCTCTCTCTTTTTTTTTTTTTTTTGCTGTGTTGGGTCTTCATTGCTGCACACGGGCTTTCTCTAGTTGTGGCCAGCAGGGGCTACTCCTCATTGCAGTGCTCAGGCTTCTCAGTGTGGTGATTTCTCTTGTTTTGGAGCACAGGCTCTAGGCAAGTGGGCTTCAGTGGTTGCAGTGCACGGGCACAGTAGTTGTGTCGTGCAGGCTTAGTTGGGCCATGGCATGTGGGATCTTCCTGGACCAGGGATCAAACCCATGTCCCCTGCATTGGCAGGCAGATTCTTTTTTTTTTTTTTTTTAAAGAACTTTTATTGAGATGCAGTTAACAGACAATAAACTGCTTATATTTAGAGTGTACAATTTGGTATCCCAATCTCCCAATTCGTTACCCCCCAACCCTCCCCGCTTTCCCCACTTGGTGTCCATATGTTTGTTCTCTACATCTGTGTCTCTATTTCGCAGGCAGATTCTTAAACACTGTGCCACCAAGGAAATCCCTGATGTCCTCTTTTTCATTCAAGTTGGTAATTTGTGCTTTCTCTATTTCTTTCTTATCAGACCTTCCAGAAACCTAACACTTTAATTATTTTTTTGTAAGCGCCAGCTTTTGGGCATGTTGATTTTCTCTCCTGGATGTTTGTTTTATATTTTGTTAATTTCTGCTCTTAGTTTTTATTATTTCCTTACTTCTCATTTCTTTAGGTATAATTTGCAGTTTTTTTTGAGATAGATAACTATATTTATTATTGTCATCCTTTTTTCTTTTTAAAATGTGCATTTAAACTATAATTTTTCTCATAGCAGGGTTTAGTCACATCCCCCCTGTTTTGATATATTTTCATTATCATTTAGTTAAAGATATTTTCCAATTGCCATTGAAAATTTTTTCTGTGACCTATTTAAAAGTATACTGCTAAATTTCCAAGCATTTGAAGAATTTCTACTTTTTTTTCTTTATTGATTTCCAGCTTAATTTTCTGTGGTCAGAGAACATATTCTGAGTGATTTCAATCCTTTGAAACTTGTTGAAACTTCTTTTATGGCCAGCATAAATGTTCCATGTACACTTGAAAAGAGTGGACATTCTTTTGGGCACAACGTTCTGCGTATGCCAATATATCAAGTTTGTTAATTGTGTTATTTAGATTTTATATACCCTTACTGATTTTTTCTTCTTATTGTATCTTTTATGGAAAGAAGTGTTTCTCATTGTTAAACTTTTAAAGGTTCCCAGTGTTAAAGTTTCCCACTATGAGTGTGGATTTGCCTATATTTCTTTATAATGTCGATTTTTGTCCTGTGCATTTTGAAGCTATGTTTTTTTAAAATTAATTAATTAATTTTTGGCAGTGTTGGGTCTTCATTGCCATGCATGGGCTTTCTCTAGTTGTGGCAATTGGGGGCTACTCTTTGTTGTGGTGTGCAGGCTTCTCATTGCAGTGGCTTCTCTTGTTATGGAACATGGGCTCTAGGTGCATGAGCTTCAGTAGTTGTGGCACACGGGCTCAGTAGTTGTGGCTCATGGGCTCTAGAGCACAGAATCAGTAGTTGTGATGCACGGGCTTTGAAGCTATGTTTTTAATGTACACATAAATTGAGAATTAATCCTTTTAATCATTGTGACACTTTAATTTTTATCCTAATTATGCTTCTTGCCTTGAGTCTACTTTGCTGTTGGTATACCAGCTTTCTTTTCGATAATTCTTGCATAGTATATCCTTTATGGCCTTTAATTTTTAATTACTCTATGTCCTACATTTAAGGTATATCTTTAGTGAGAAGCATAAAATTAAATTTTGTTTTTTAATTTTGTTTTATAATTATAGACTTTTAATTGAACTACTTAATCCACTTCTATTTAATGTAATTACTGATATATTTGGGTTTATATCTACCATCACGATACTTGATACTTGGCCAAGCTACTGGATAGTAGATGAAAATGACAGCTGCTCCTTCCTGACCCACTTTCTTAACTTCTCTCTCTCTCTTTTTCCTCTTCCTACCTCATTATCTGCTTCTTATTTTTGTTTCTCTTTGCTTTGCCTCTCTCTCTTCCCAGACATCTAAATATTGGAGTTTCCTTTTGACAGGCCTCATAATCGTTTCCTCTCTACATATTCCTTAGGTGATCTTACCCATTCTCAATGCTTTAATAGGCTGAAAACTCCCAAATTTATAGCTCCACCCCACACCTCTTCTCTGAACTCCAAATACATATATCTAATGTCATACATCATCATCTGGATGTCTCATAGGCATCTCAAAACTAATGTTTCCAAAACTGAGGTCCTACTACAGTGAGACGTTCCATGTTATTCCGTCTGCAGTCTTCCTCATCTCAATAAGTAGCAATTTCATTTTCTCACTTCTTAGGCACCAGGCTGGGGATCAGTCTTGACTCCTCTCTTTTCTCCTGGAGTTGATATCCAATCCATCAGGAAGGCTTGTTCATGCTACCTTCAAAATATACCCACAATCTGACCACTTTCCCCACCTCTTCTGCTATCAGCTTGGTCTAAGCCTCTGTCAGTTCTCACCTGCTTTATTGCAATAGCCTCCTACCTGGTCTCTTTGCTTCCAATCTAGCTCCCATGAAGCCTGTTCACATAGCTGCTGGAATGATCTATACAAAGCAGACATCACATCACACCATTCTATGCCTTCTATCTTAATTGGAGTAAAAGCCAAAATCTTTACCATGGCCTCAAGCCCTGCATTGATTTAGCTCCATGTTACCTTTCTGACCTCACCATCTACCACCCTTGCCTCATTTACTCTGCTTCAGCCAAACTGACCTCCCTGCTATTCCTCATAAATACCAAGCATCATCACCTCAGGGCCTTTGCATGTACTGTAGCTTCTTTTCCCTCATATCTTTGCATGGCTCACTCATTCACTTCTTTCATGTCTCTGTTCCAGTATTCACTCATGGACCATCTTATATATTGATAAAATGTCACAGAAGCCCTCATTTCCTTTACCCTGTGTCATTTTTCTCCATAGTCCTCATCATCATCTGATGTATTCTATATTCATTTTTTGATTAATTTACAGTCTGTTTTCCTTCACCATAAGCTCTGAGATACAGGAACTTTGTTTTATTCACTGATGTAACTTTAGAATCTAGGGAAATGTCTGGCAGAGAGTGGGCTACCAATAAATAGTCATTGAATGAATGGGTGAATGAAATGCATTTTTACAACAATCCTGTGAAGTTGACAAGGGTACATATTGTTATCTGCTTACCAAAGAGGAAGCTGAAACTCAGAGCACTGAGGTGATTTATAGAAACCACAGAGCTGTGAAGTGGCTTAACTGGAACTCAAACAAGTCTCTTTCTGCTCAGTTCCGGACTGATTCCACAGCCACACATATCTCAGCCATGGCAGATTCCATACTGACAGCCAATGATGACAAAAAATGGAAAAGCAAGGGTCAGCCAGACTCTGAAGTCTCCTTTGCTCCAGTTTCCACACAGATCAGCAATACCAAAAGGAGAGGGTGGGAAGGCCTTTTGAGGTATGTGGCTTCTTCAATGTTTGCCATGGGTGGAAAAGAAGTGGGAGCTGAGTGAGTCCTAAGTGTCCTCACTACCAAGAAGGATGCTTCTCTCAACTTGGATATAGTAAGAAAGCATGTAGGTCTCAGAAATCATCTTGCAACCAAGAGGAGAGAGTTTTAATTATAAGAGAAAGACTGCTGGATGAATAAAGTGAAAGGAAGAGAAAGAAAGAAAAAGAAAGAAAGAAAGAAAGAAAGAAAGAAAGAAAGAAAGAGAAGAAAGAAAGGAAGAAAAAGAAAGAGAGGGAGGGAGGGAGGAAGGAAGGAAGGAAGGAAGGAGGAAATTGGATTGTTGGTTTGAGATGTTGGATGAACCAAAAATTCCTTTTATTGTTTAAGCTAGTTTGAGTTAAGGTCTCTATCAATTGTCACAGCACACACGAGAGAACGGACATGGACCTTTTTATTCAACACTCTGTTCCCAGTGCCTAGCATGTTACCTGGTATGTAGTGGGTGCTCAGAATATATGTTGAAATGATAATGAATGACCAAATGTCCATTTTTCACTGTTTTTTTACATAGTCTGACTAAAACCCCAAATCTAGTTCTAGGTTTCACAATATTCATAAGAATAATTAAATTGTTTATAATGTATGGTTTTTAAAGAAATATGTAAAAAACTTTGGAGTCAGACAATCCTCAATCTGCTTGTGACCCTATAAGCATGTAATCTCTCTGGAGCTCAGTTCCCCCATTTACCAAACAGGGGTGATAGTGCCCAACTCACAGGTATATGTGGGACTGAAAGAGGTAACATCTGTAAAGAATCTAGCTGTCTTTCATCAAGGAGGACTCTAGTAGATCTTGGTTTATGCATGGTGCTGACAACATGTATCATGGGATGCTTAGGGCAAATCCAGCACGTAAGAGGGTTCCTCACTATCGTCCAAGGAGATAAGAGAGACAGTCTGGGGCTGTGAAAAAAATTGGCTTCGGAGCCAGATGTGAGTTTGAATCATGTTCACTTAATAATCAATCTCTGCTTACTTTGTGCCAGCAACTGTTCTAGACACCTGGAGTCCCACAGTGAAAAAGACAAAAATCTAACTTTGTGGTGCTTTCATTTCAGTGTGGGAGGTCTACAATAAACAGTGGAATAAATAACATCGCATCTGTGCTATAAAGAAAAGTAACCAGTTTATTAACTCTGTGATCTAGGACAAGTTATTTTTAACTTTGGCTTCTTTCACTTAGCACAGTGCACTTGAGATTCATCCACGTTGTTGAGTTTAACTGTAGTCTGTCGTTTTTATTAGGAGAACTCCATTATTGGATGTACCACAGTTTGTTTACCCATTCACCAGTTGAAATATTTTTGGGTTGTGTGTTAGTCAGAATTCTCCAGAGAAACAGAACCAATAGGATGTGAATATGTAGAGAGAAAGATTTATTTTAAGGAATTGGTTCACACAAGTATGGAGGCTGCTAAGTCCAAAATGTGCAGGATGGGTCAGCAGGCTAGAGTAACCCAGGAAGGAGCCCAGGTTACAGTTCAAGTCTGAAGGCCATCTGCTAGAAGAATTTCCTCTGCTTTCTGAGATTTTGTCAGGAATAGATATTGGTTGGATTTTTTTCAAATGCTGTTACTGCATTTATTGAGATGATTTTGATTGATTTTCTTTTTTGTTTTGCTACTATGGTGAATTACATTGATTCTCTTTATATATAATGCTAGATTCAATTTGCTAGTATTTTATTGAGGATTATTTTATTTATACTCATAAGAGGTATTGGTCTCTACTTTTCCTTTCTTGTAATGTCTCTGTCTGGGTTTGGTGTCAGGGTAATTCTGGCCTCATGTAATGAGTCGGGAAGTGTTCCCTCATCTTTAATTTTTGGAAGAGATTGTGTAGAATTGGTATAAATTCTTCCTTAAATGTTGGTAGAACTCACTAATGAAGTCACCTGTGTCTGAAGCTTGCTTGTGTGAAGGTTTTAAACTAAAAACTTAATTTCTTCATTAGATATAGGGCTATCAGGGTATCTATTTATTCTTAATTTTAAGTTTTAGTAGTTTGTGTCTTTCAATGAATTTGTTCATTTCCTCTAAGTTGTAGAAAGTATTGGCATAATGTTCAAAATATTGTTACCTTTTTAATATCTGTAAAATCTGTACTGATGCTACCTCTCTCATATTGTTCATTTGTGTCTTTTCTCTTTTTCCCTGATGTTTATTATTATTTTTGTTTTTTTATTTTCTAAAGGAACAAAGAAAACTGTTGGTTTCATTGTTTTATTTTTTCTGTTTTCTATTTCGTTTGTTTAGGTAATGATCTTCATTATTTTTTTTCTTCCACTTACTTTAGGTTTCATTTATTCTTTTTTATTTGCTACTTTCTTAAAACTGGTTTCATTGATTGAGACATTTCTTCTTGGGCATTTGGTATATAAATTTCCCACAAAGTCCTGCTTTACCTATATCCTACAAATTGTGGTTTGTTGTATTTTTACTTTTTAATTCAGTTCAAATGCTTTATAATTTCTCAAGTGATTTATTCTGTAACTCATGAGTTATTTAGGAGTGTATCACTTTGTTTCCAAGTATTTGGATATATTTCTGTTATTCATTTCTAATTTAATCCCATTGCTATCAGAGAACATACATAATATGACTTGAATTCTTTTAAGTTTATAAAGGCTTGTTTCATGGCCAAGAATATGACCTATCTTGGTAAATGTTCTATGTTCACTTAAAAGAATACATATGCCACTGCTGTCAGCTGAGCTTTATTGTCCCTGGTATTATCCTTTGCTCTGAAATGTACTTTGTCTGATATTAATATAGCCACTCCAGCTTTTTTTTAAATTAATTTTAGAATGGTATAACTTTTTCCATCCATTTACATTTAACCTGTTTGGGTCTTTATATTTAAAGTGGGTTTCTTGTGGACAGCATATAATTGCCTTGCTTTAAAAAATATTCTATCTGATAATTCCTATCTTTTAAAGGGTGATTATTTTTATCATTTCCATTTAATGTGATTATTTTGATATGGTTAGGTTTAAATCTTGCTGTTTGTTTTCTTATCTCCTGTGTTCTGTTTGTTCCTTTTTTTCCCTCCTTTCCTGATTTCTTTTTGACTGAGTATTTTTCTCTTTTGTTTGCTATTAGCTATACTTTTTGTTGTTATTTTAGTGGTTGCTTTAAGCTTTATAGTATTCATCTGTGTCTTATCATAGTCTATCTTCAAGTGATATTATATTGCTCCATGTATAACATAAGAATCTCACAAGAGTATATTTCTGTTTCTCCTCTCCAACCTTTACACTGTTTTCATACATTTTACTTGTACATTTTATAAACCCATCAATACAATGTTAGTATTTCTGCTTAAATTATTAATTAAAAGACATTTAAATATTAAGAAAAAAATCTCATATTTATCAACAGTTACCAAATCTCATTATTTCAAAAGTTATCAGTGTTTTTTTATTTCTTTGTATATATCCATTTCCATCTGTTATTGTTTTCCTTCTATCTGAAAGTATTCCTTTAACTTTTCATTTAGCACAGATCTTCTGGTGATAAAGTCTTTCAGTTTTTGAATGAAGTTTTCATTTCTACTTGAATTTTGAAAGATATTTTCACTAGGTATAGAATTTTAGGTTGACAGGGTTTTTTTCCCCCCTCAGTATTTTAACAGTGTTCCTCTCCTATCTTCCAGCTTGCATAATTTCTAATGAAAAATGTACTTTCGTGGTTATCTTTGTTCCTCTGTACTTAATGTATCTTATTTTCTCTTTCTGCTTTTAAGATTTTATCCTTATCACTAGTTTTGAGCAATTGAATTATGATATATTTTGAAGTAGTTTTCTTCATATTTCTTGTTCTTGGAGTTTGTTGAGCTTTTTAGATATGTGTGTTTTTATTTTTCACCAAATTTGGGAAATGTTTTACCATTGTTTACTCAGCTATTTTTTTCTGTCATTATTCTCCTCCTTTGGAATTCACTTTACACATTAATAGGCTGCTTGGAGTTGTTGCACAATTCAAAAATGTTTAATTTACTGTTTAAAGTATTTTTTTCTCTCTGTGTTTTACTTTGCATGGTTTCTATTGCTATATCTTAATACATTATTGACCAGGGGATTTTTGCATAAACTAATGCCTATGGCCAGCAATTCATTATGTAAGTGAATATTGAAACACCTGCTTTTGAATAAAGAGTGCACTTAGTGTATTTACTTTTTTTTTCACTGTATTTGAAACTTTGTACATGTCTTACTAAAGCATTCTGATATTTCGTTAGAGTGTGGTAGGCAGTATGGCAGGCACCTCTGTGCACGGGAACAGAACATCTATTACAAATATACTGTGTTTCACTGCACTTTCCCCTTGAATAAAAGACTCTACACTTCCAGGTGGCATTTTCTTTTAAGTCCTATGGGTATTATTTCCTCTAGAATATGTTCTTTTATTTTACCTAATAGTCAACAAGGTGGATATTTGCGGGGGGCTCTTTTAGAAATGTCACAAGAAGGACCAGGTGCGGGACTACCACTACATTCACCAGAATGGTCAGTTATCCATTCTCTAGCTACTGCCAGCAAAAGTTGCTTGTAAGCTCATTTTATTCTGTGCATTAAGGCTACAGTAAATTTTAAACACATTGGATAAACTGCAGTTACTCAAAAAGAAACCCACTTAAACTGTTTTCAAGTTTTCCAGAAGATACTGAAGTTTGCCAGATATTGATCCAATAGATCAACTCCTTTCATATATTTATTATCCTCTGATATACAAGTGGGCTTAGTTATCTGATGGCCAGTCCTCCTGTCTTCCTTTCTTGTAGATGCTATGGAGGCATCATGAATAGTTGCCAGCATGTGGAGTAGCCTCTTTTCTTTCCATATAAGAAGAATCACTTCTCTCTTGCATAAGAATGTCATGTCTAGTGTCTGTAGATTTTTAGATTTTTCCTTTAATTGGTTTGGTAGACCGCGATTCTCTCTTCTAGTCCCACAAACTCTGGTTTCATTTTTCAACAATATTTCAGATGTGGACACACTGTTGTAATAATTGTCTTGGTAAATATGGTGCCATGAACAGAAATAGACACAGATGTAGAGAACAAACATATGGACACCAAGTAGAGAAAGTGTGGGGGGTGGGGGTGGGGAGGAATGAATTGGGAGATTGGGATTGCCATATATGCATTACTAATAAGAAAAAAAATATCAAATTGTACACTTTAAATATATGCAGTTTATTGTATGTCAATTTTATCCCAATAAAAGTTCTCAAAAAAAAAAAAAATGGTGCCATGAACCAAGATAAGGTTGTAGGACCGATAATATTGTTTCTTGCAGTTTCTTTCCTTCACCTGTGTAAATCTCCAGGTTGCACATATACCCAGTTTCACTTTCGCTAACCATCCTGACCAAAATTCCATATTTTGTAGGTTTTCTGGGATTATAGGTTTTGAATGTGAGTCATCCTCTCCACTTTATCATTGCTTCCTTGAGTGATAACTCTTGTTTGGGTATATAGATCGATTGAAATTTTGGTAGGAAATAATCCAAAAGAGGTTTAACTTTTGAAATTCTGTCTGCAGGAAGTGGAGTTTCTGAGTTATTGTTAAAGTGAAGAAATGTTACTATTTGTTTGAAGCTTCTTCGCGTCATAATCTTTGGAAAGATAAGTGTTTTCAAGTAAGGAATCAGTAGACCAATAGTCTTTCCAATGTGACTTTCTTATTTGTCCCATTAAAATTATTAACCCAAGAAACTTCATCATGTCACTGTTGGTTACATCAATCCATTTTAAAGCCTTATCATAGTTTTTATACGAGTTTTCATTCTGTTGATGAAACAAGTTTGTTTGAGGAGTGAGCAACTCGAAAAAGTCATTACCAAAAATTAGTTCTGTTATTTCACTAATACTTTGTGGGTTATTACATTCAATAGTTATACCTGGCACGCCTGTAAAGTCCTCTGATTTTCGTGAAATGTTGTCTTCAATCCACTCTTCTGTAGAAGCAAAGGAGCATTCTGCAGCACTGGGAGTTTCATTTTCACTTTCCATATCAGCATCAATCCGTAAGGTTTTTTTGTCTTTCTGTTGGTCTAATATTCACATCGTCTGAATCAGAACTATATTCAGAAGAACTATCATCTTCTGAGACACTAGTTCATGTGTCACTTGGACAATCAGAGAAAGTATGTGCATAAAATTCACCAAAAAATTCTTCTTCACTCAAAATTTCTCAATACGTCATTTCTGAAAATTTTACCATAATAAACTTGCATCTGTAATATACACAAGGTTGGAACAAAAACCTAACGGAGCAAAATGTGAATGACAATGACAGTCATAAGTTGTATAATGAACCCTTGATCAATTTTAAGGTCTAACAACTTCGCATGGTGATGTTAATTGTATCACTCTCTAAAAACGTATTGATACATCTCCAGTCAATAATGTTCGGTTAACAAAAGACGTATTAATAGGTCTCCAGTCAATAAGTGGTTAAATTCACTGATCTTTTCTGCAATGTCTAATTTGTTATTAATCCCTTTCAGTGTAGTTTTCATCTCAAACATTGTAGTTTTCATCTCTAGATTTTTTATTTGTATCCCTTTTTCTGTCTCCTCCGTGTTTCTACTTAACATCTTCAATGTTAAACTTTTGAACATATGGAATACAGTTATAATGACTGTTGACATGTTCTTATCTGTTAATTCAAACATCTGTGACATTTCTGGTTCAGTTTTAACTGATTGCTCTACTCCCTATGGGTCATGCTTTCCTGCCCCTTTGAATGCCTGGTAATTTTTGATTGGATGATAGACATTATGAACTTTAACTTCTTGATTACTGGATATTTTTGTATTTCTGTAAATATTTTTGAGCTTGATTTTGGGATGAGGTTAAGTAACTTGGACACAATTTGATCCTTTCAGGTCTTACTTTTAAATTTCTTTTAGGCTGACCTGAGGAGCATTTTCTCTAGGGCTCATTATTCTCTGCTACTTAGTCAGGACTGTTCTTATTGCTTGACCCAGTATCCCTTGAACTATGAAGTTTTCCATTCTGGCTGATTGTAACAGACACTGTTCCCTCCAATCCTTTTGGTGGCTTTTTCCCCAGCTTTGTGTAGTTTCTTTGCTATCATACACTGATCAATATTCTGCTGAATACTCATGGACGCTGTTTGCAGATTTCTGGGGTTCTTTCTGTGCAGCTCTCTCCTCTCTGCTATTTTGCCCTCCAAATTCTAGCTTCCTGTACTCTTAGCTTTATCTCCTAAACTCAGAATGTCCTCTGAACTCAGCTTGATTTTCTCTCCCTATACCATATCCTGGAAATACAGTCAAGATAACAAGCTGGGACAATCATAGGAGTTATCTCATTTGTTTCCAGTCTTGCTGGGGGTCACTATCTTTTGTTGTGTGGTGTCCAATGTCTTGAAAATCATTGTTTCATATATTTTGTCCAATTTCATAGCTGTTTCAGGCAGGAAGATAGATTCTGGTTCCCTTTACTCCATCACGGCCAGAAATGGAGGTCTCCACTTGTATAATTTAAATTTTTTTGGACTATCTGGAGTATTCTTTTTGTTTGATTTTTGTTGTTGTTGTTGTTTTAATATTTATTTATTTATTTATTTAGGCTGCACTGGGTCTTAGTTGCAGCACGTGGGATCTTCAGTTACAGCATGCAGGATCTTTTAGTTGTGGCATGAGGACTTCTTAGTTGCGACATGCGAACTCTTAGTTGCAGCATGCATGCAGGATCTAATTCCTGACCAGAGATGGAACCTGGGTCTCCTGCACTGACAGTGTGGAGTCTTACCCACTGGACCACCAGGGAAGTCCCTGGATTACTCTTCAACTCTGGGGTCATGTTGATTTGCAAAGCCTACAATGTTCAAAATTAGGGTTTACAATGCTCACAAATAATTCCAAAGTGAGCAAAGAGAACACACCAGGTCATCTCTTTTTGCCTTAGCTACTTGTTATAATCATTTTGCCATTTTAAAAGCATCCCCAAAGTATAATCATTGTATGGAGCCCTGAGAGAAATGCAGTTCCAGGCCAGTGAGTCTTCCAATGGAGTTTTATCATGAGAAAGAGACATATCTGATCATACCACTTGCTTTAATAATAAAAGCTCAACTAGCTTATAAATTTTTAAGATAACCAAAGGAATACAGAATCATTGTAAAAACATTTAAATAAGTAAAAGTATATAAAATTAAAAGTAAAAGCTCTTTCTCTCTCTGATCCTCCAAATCTTACTGCCCAAAAGTCATTATGGTGATATCCTTGAAAATTTTTTCTGTCATTGAAATGTAGATGTGAGAATTTAAAGGTTCATTCTGTTTCTTAAGGCCATTGGCTATTCAATCAACTTGGTGTATAGGAGAGAAATTGTCCTCTGTTCCCTTCACTGCCTCACTGTCCACTTCATTGCATGAAACTTCTGTTCTCCTCAACAGTGAGCACTCAGACACCAGTTTCTTCATCCGGGGAAGAAAGGACCCCTGGAATGTCAGTTTCTCATATCAGGCGCTATATCACAAAGGGTGCCAGGGATCTTGTAGATGGAATACTAGATTGATTCAGTGTCATTCCATGCCTCAGTTTATCTCATATTCCCTGCAGATAGTCTGAGAACTAACTAGAAAAAGCGTGAAAAGTTCTTTGAAAGTGAAAAATATACCAGAAGACTTGAAGTCTTTCTCACCATGGTAATCTGCAGATCCAATCATTCTTATCAGAATCCCAGCAGTTCTACCTCACAGCTGCTTGCTGATTCCATTACTAAGGGCTCCTGCGGAGTCATGATTCATCAAGACCTCATTGCTCTCACCGAGTGTGCTTCTTTACCCAGGATGTGATCATAGCAACCAGAACTAAATTAAACTTGTCACAGTAATAAAGAAAAGTCCTTCAGAAGGATGGATTATCCTGAACTTTCCTTTCAAATTGAGACATCTTCCTGTTTCTTGAGCATGTTAAAAGAGAGAGGGCTTCCCTTTGATGTTTATTTTTTTACCCATGGCAGAAAAAGAAAAGATTCAAAAATATTAGATCTTATTAGCATTACCATTGATATATTTAACCATCAAATTCAGTGAGTGGCAGCTAAACCTCTTGACATTTCAGTTGCTTGGTGTTTTGCCATTGACAATTTGCCTTTGCAGATAAACGAATGTCACAGATTTGAGTTAGAGGGACACGGAAGCATCTAAAGTGTCATATCATGATTCAAATGTATAGAAAAAAAAGGTGATTGTGAGAAAAGAAAATCCATTTGATTATAAAGTATGTGGTATTTTCCTTCTGCTGTTGCAAGTGTTGTGATGTAAGGTGGTTAAATCAACAACTATTGGATGACTTTTTCCTTCACTCTACCCAGAAACTATGACTACTAAATCTAAAGTATCCCTCACTTGTTACTGTGTAAATCCTATTCCACTTTATCTTCCTTCGTAATACTTATCTCTATCTGGAGTTATGTTATTTGTTCACTTGTTTATTGCCTGCATCCTTACTGGAATGTCAGCTTCATAGGGCAAGGAATTCATCTGTCTTCTCATCATGCTATCTCTAGTGGCTAGAGCAGTGCTTGGAAGGTAGCAGGCACTCAGTACATAACTGTTGAATAAAGAAATATACATATAAATCAATAAATGACCTAGAGAAGATAATTTAATTTTAACATACCACTTAGCCCAACATGAGTAGTACTAATATAGACATGTTGATGCTATATTTTTAACCAATGTGATTCAATCTCTAAACAATTATTAGTAATCAAGGTTGGAATGGGAAGGAGGAAAGAAAAGATTGGGGAAAGGGAAGAGTGTTGATTACCTCAACTCACAAAGTGAGTGGTAGAGATACATATGAAAAGTGACAGAATAAGAAATAGAGGTTTCGTTTATTTAAAGTTGCAAAGGTAATCAATGGATAACCACGCACACACACACATACACACAAAATCAAACTTTGGAAGGCAGAGAAGGATAGCAAGGAAATAGTAGAATTGAACCATATATTTATCTTTTATATTAGAGTCAAGAGATATTATCTACAGTTGATAAAGTAAGGGAAAAGGACTAAGCATATATTTCAGAGTAGTAGAGTCGACGAACTAAATAACGTTAAGTAGAAATAGTAAAAATTCTCAGTAGCATGCAAACATGCTACTTTTCTCCCATCTGAAAACAAATTATCTTTCATTCCCCATTTAGCTTCTGTCCCATTTCTCTGCTCTATAAAACAAAACTCAAAGGAGATTTATACTCCTAATTTTCACTTTTTCTTCTCCCATTATCCCTTGAGTCTTTCCAGTCAGGCTCTTGTCCCTCACTGCACCACTAAGTAGCTCATCAAGTTCACCGGTAACCTCTATGTGGCTAACTCCAAGTCAGTGTTCAACCCATGAGCAGCATTTGACCAAAAAGTTACCTCATTAACAGAGTAAGAAACACCTTTGTCACTTCACCACTTAGGAAATTCCAAGGCTTTTAGGAGCTCTATACCAGAAACTGGTTGAAGACCAAATATATACCTTTTATTATAAATTACAATATCACACTCTCAGGAGAGTGGGAAGCTACTCAGGGCAAGATAGGAGATAGTAGATACTCTTCTACTATCTCTATTACCATTCCCTCCTCCTGACATGAGTGAAAAATGAAAGACAACATATGAAAATTTGTGGAAAGCAGCTGAAGCAGTATGTGGAGGAAATTTTATAGCACTAAAAGCCTGTCTTAAAAAATAAGAAAGGTTGCGAATCAGTGACCTTTGTTTCCACCTTAAGAAACTACCCTCCCCTCCCCCCCCAAAAAAAGAGGAAATGAAACCCCAAATAAACAGAAGACAGGATATAATGATGATCAGATTAGAAATCAATGGAGTAGAAAACAAAACAAAATCCAACATCTGTTCTCACTTAAAACTCTTGGAAAACCCAGAAGAGAAGGAAACTTCCTCAATTTGATAAAGGAAACTAATGAAAACCCCCCAGCTAATATCATATGTAATGATGAGAGACTAAATGCTTTCTCCTTAAGATCAAGAGCAAGGCAAGGATATTCACTCTCACCATTTCTGTTCAAGATTGTGCCTAATGTTCTAGCCAGTGCAATAAGGCAAGAAAAGAAATAAAAGGCATATGGATCAGAAAGCAAGAAGTAAAACCGTCTTTGCTGAAAGATAACATTACCATCTATGTAGAATATCCTGAGGAAGCTACCAGCAAAACAAAACAAATCTTGAACTAGTAAGTGAGTTTAGCAAGTTTGCAGGATACAAAAATCAATATATGAAAATCAGTTATATTTCTGTATAGTAGCAATACACAATGGAAATTTACATACTTATACCATTTACAGAAGCTTCAAAAATATGAAGTACTTAGGGATAAATCTGACAAAATATATGCAAAACCTGTATGTGTAAACTTGCAAATTGCGAAATTATGGAGAGATATGATGGATCAGAGACTCATTATTGTCAAGATGTCTATTTTCCCCAAATTGATCTGTTGATTCACACAATTCAAGTCAAAATCCTATTGACAAATTGAGACGCTGATTCTAAAATTCATATGGAAATGCAAATGACCAAAAGAGCCAGGAGATGCTCAAAAAAGAACAAAGTTGAGAGATTTACATTATCTGACATTAAGACTTATAAGAAAGCTACAGTAATCAAGACAGTGTGGTATTAGCATCAAGACAAGGAAATAAATCAATGGAACAAAATCAAGTTTGTAAAAATGTAATTGTTTATGTAAAAAAATCAAATTTGATCCATACTTTGCATCATATGTAAAAGTTAAGTAAAAATGGATTATATATCTAAATGTAAAACCTAAAACCAGGAAACTTCTTGGGGAAAACACAGGAGACCAGGACTGAGCTGGGTTCGTTCATTTCCTACCATGTTTCCCAGAGCTAACTGTGTAATAGAAGCCTCTGGGGTGATTTTTAAAATGCAGGTCCCTCAGCCTCACCCTAGATCCATTGAGCCAAAATCTCCAAGAGAAGGGCCTAGGAATCTATATATGAACTATTCTCTGATGGTTAAGATCAGGCACGTTTAGGAAACTCTGCTTCTAGGGTCTCCAGGCATTACCACCACTTATCACCTCTACTTCCCTGGCCTCAGTTCACTGCCTTCTTTCTGACCTTCTCTATAATAGTAAAGTTTCTTTCTCATCTTGCAAATATCTGTGAGTTCAGATTCATTTTTCATTTGAGCATTATTATTATTATCATTACTAGGCTATTACCACTTCTAGAAGGCACCATTGACTGCTGACTATGAAACCCTACACTACAAGACCCCTACAAGGTTGGCACTACCTTCCCCATTTTACAAAGAATAAAACCGAGGCTCAAATGCATTAAGCAACTTGCCCAAGCACACCCAGCTCACTAATCATTAGACCAATGATGCAGACATAGGTTTTACCTGATTCTAAAACCCATGTTCTTACCCATCACACCTACATTGATTTAAAGGCACAAGGAACTCCTTCCCATAAGGTTGGTTCACGTACTCATAACTATTACAGCTAGATATTGATACCCACTGGGTTCCAGGCACTCCACAGGTAACAAAGATGCACGTAAACTTCTCATCTTGCCCTGAGGAGCTTCTGACCCTCTGAAAGTACAGATAGTGATATTGTGACTTACAATAAAAAGTATATATTTGGTCTTCAGCCAGCTTCTGGTACAGAACTCCTAAGACCTTTGGCATTTCCTAAATGATGAGAGGAACAAAGGTGTCTCGCTCTGTTAATGAGGTGACTTTGGGACCTGACCTAAGGATGGGAGCTGGTTGCGAGGAGAACCACCCATGTGATTAGAGGGTTGGGACTTTCAGTCCCACCCCTTAACCTCCAGGGAGGGGAGTGGGGCTGGAGGCGGAACTATTCAGCATTGGCCCATGATTTAATCCATCATGCACCTTCATAAAAACCCCAAAGGAAGGAGTTTGGAGAGCTTCCAGGTTGGTGAACCAGAACTCTCATGCATCACCGTGTCTGGGCCCCACACTCCATGGGGACCGAAGCTCTCTTGTACAGGACCTCTCCCTATGCACCCCTTCATCTGGCTGTTGATTCACATCCTTTAATATCCTTTGAAATAAACCGATAATCTAGTGAGTAAACCGGTTCCTAAGTTCTGTGAGCGGCTTTAGCAAATTAATGGAACCCAAGGAGGGGGTCGTGGGAATCTCTGCTTTATAGCCAGTCATCAGAAGCACAGGTGACAGCCTGGATGTGGGATTGACATCTGAAGGGGGAGGGGGGGCAGAAGTCCTGTTGGAATGAGCCCTCAACCTGTGGGATCAGATGCTCTCTCCAGGTAGACAGTGTCAGTATTGAGTTGAATTGTAGGACACCCAACTGATGTCTGAGAATTACTTGCTGGTTTGGGGGAACCTCTCCCCCACAGACATTGGACCTGGGTCCAGAAGGCTTACAGATAATAAACACAAAACTAAAGAAGAACACAGGGACCTGGTTACTAAGTCCAATGACGGAAATTACAGAGACGAAACGGAGAGGAAATGCGCAAGGCCACAAAGAAAGGGAGGGAGAGAGAAGACAAGGGAGGGATGATCCCTGAGCCCAGAGTTTGCCCCCTTGGAGGATGGGGACTGTTTATTGTGGCTTTGCAAACACTGGCAAGGAGACCACCTAAAAAGCCACTTGGGGGGGCAAATTGAACAAATGGATTGTGACACATCAAACCTAGAAATATTATGCAACTGCGTACCAAAATGTGTTTGGTTTTATCTATGGGGGAAGAAAGCTGTGATGCCTTGTCACGTGAGAAAGGCGAGCCGCAGATAAGCCTGTATTATAGAATCCCAGTTTTGCAAAAGCTACCAGCCCCAAACCAAAAGTCTACCTGTGCGCGTATTCTATGTGAGCAGGAGAGGAGGAAGATTACACTCCAACATGTTTTAGGTGTGGGAAGGGCAGATGAAAAGGTAATGGGGAGAGGTGATGATTTTTTTCTTTCAACATCTTACAGAGTAGAGTGGACACGTTTGTATAGTTTGAAGAGAAATTGACAAAGAGGGGGGAACGAAAGCAGAGGCATCGACCATGACACTGGGAACAAGACGAAGGAATTCCTGCCCTTCTGAGTGACAGGAGGGTGAGACTCAGGGGGAAGCAGGCCCCTTTGGAGAGGTGACACTTTAAGAAGAGACTTGTGGTTTCTAAGTGGGGAGGCTGTGTGCCCCGGGGTCAAGGCTCCAGGCCTCCTTTGTCAGCCGTGGGGACAGGACAGGCAGAGCGCCAGCAGCCTACCCTCTGGGGAAGACAGGGCTGCAGGTTGGCAGCGGAGGCTGAGCCTTGGGTGTGGAGCAAGGGAGGAAGAGCGAGGCACTGCCTGGACCCATTGGGGCTCCTGCAGGGATGCAGGGAGGGGGCCCCAGGAGGGCTGCGGGAGGCCGGCAAGCAGCTGCTGACCCAGGGCCATTCCAGGGCCTTGGGCAGGGCAGCAGGTGGCAGTGTTGACACAGACCCCCTAGAACAGTAAATCCTCCAGGCGCGGGGGCCTGGGGAGAAAGGCTCCCAGTGAAAGGAACTCTAGTTCCCAAGGGTCTGCACAGAACTCGTTCTGTTTGGAGCTTGCTGAAGCGCCTCTCCTCTTCACCCCGGCAGGCAGACGCCTCTGTCACTCCAGTACCAGGCGTGCATGGCAAAGGGAGGGGGGCCTGCCCCAGCCTCTCCCCACGAAGCTCAGATGTGGTGCAGACGTGCTGACTCTCACAGGGCGACCCCTCAGGAGAAGCACGTCATCCCCGTTCACCTTGCTGCCTGGCTCACAGGTCAGGGATGCAGGCTTTTCCCGGGACCCCCACCCCCCACCTTGTATCACTGCGGATGGCCACCTTGTCCCTTGTGAATGTCTCTCCTGTCCTCAAGGCCCCTTGAAACCCTTTGTTCTCCTCCCTGGCATCCCTGGAATCTATTTCCTCCCGGATGGACCTGGAGTGAAGGGGGTGGGATGGGGTGGAGGATGTCTATGGGCCTGACTTCCTCCTAGCCCATCTCCTGCCAGCTCCCTTTTCCTAGGCCCTGAGTACTTCCCGATGGCCTGGCAGGTCCCCCTTGGTGTGTGCAAGGCCTGGGCCCTAGGGGCGAAGATCGCCTGTGTCTCTCCATAGGAAATAGATACAGAATCCTGGACACAGAATCACATTCTGGAAAGGAAGCATTTGGTGAGCTTAGAAGCTTGATTTTCCCTCCATTGCCCCCCACACCAACTCCCTGCCTACTGAATTTCCTTTTGGCTCCAAAAGACAAAGGATTAGATCAGGACCCAAGGACCCCTGATGTGGGCTCGTCCCAAATTGGCATATGCCCAGCTGGACATTTGAGAGCCCCCCAAAAGCTGGGTTGCCTCTAGTATGCCTGTTACCTCAAATCCCTGAAAGATTTCAGGCAGAGAAAGGACGCCCACCCACATATGGCCTCAGTGTCCACAGCACCACGCTGTCTTTCTCTGTCCATCTAATGGCTCCTGTAAAATAAAATCTTCTTAGGGCCAAAGCTGCTCCTTCTGCACTTCTCCCTCTGCCTCTGCTTCCCTACAGAGTTTATCTTTCAACATGGGTTTAACTTCTACCCTAACACCTTCCACTCAAATGCTCCCCCCTTCACTGTGCAGGACCTTCCGTGATCTACAAGGGCATCTCCCCCTGGTGTCTGTCACCCCACACTTCAGGCTCTGAGCTCATTCCTTTCTGAAGGCATGTTCTCGTAGGTGTAGGCAGATTCCCTGCCCTCATTTTCTCCCCAGCATCCCTCCTGTTAAGAGCCCCAGTTTTGTTCACGAGGAATCAAAGCCAGTTGTGGCAATTCCATTCTCCTCTGTCAGTGACTGGCCCAGGAGTGAGCGTACTCTTGAGTCTGAGCAGGGAGATGATAGGGGCAGTCTGCTAGGAGCCTTCTGGAAACATCTGTCCTCCCTAATAGAAAGACAAAGGCCTGATCGCCACGCTTGTTTCCCTCACGCTTGGGATGCTGTCCAATGAGCAAATGGTGTCTGCATATGGAGGCTGTAACAGCCATTTTGCAACCATAAGAGACGACCTGCTACCAGATGGGATGACCCAAGACCTTGGTGACCAGCCCTGCCTTCCTCTGGGCTTCTTGCAAAGTGGCATAGTAGTCTTCTTTCAGCCACCCTTCATTTGATGATCCATTACTTGCAGCTGAGAGCATTCCAAGTGCTACCCAGGGTACCCAGACACCATCCATCTGCCTCCATCCCTTTAAAATCCATCCTGTTCATGGTAGCAACATTCTCTTTCTGCAACAAGTCTTCAGTCATGTCACTTTCCTTATCTAGAGTTGGTGGGAGTTCCTGACCACCTAGCAATTTGAGCCACAACTTCCTGGCAGTTCTGGCTTGAATGGAAAACCTCTCAGGGGAAGCTTGCAGCTAATGAAGCCACCATGAAGGCTACTACATCCTTAAGAGTTCACGGTGGTATTTGTTACACCGGCCATAATGGACTGTCACCGGGACCCGGAGAAGTGATTTTCAAACCATGCATTAGAATCCTCTGAAGATTTGTTAAAAACACATTGCTGGGGGACTTCCCTGGTGGTCCAGCGGTTAAGACTCTGTGCTCCCAATGCAGGGGGCCCAGGTTCCATTCCTGGGCAGGGAACTAAGATCCCACACATGGCAACTACTGAGCCCGCAGGCTGCAACAAAGAGCCTGCGTGCTGCAACAAAGACCCAGCACAGCCACAGTAAATAAATAAACAAATAATAAATTTTTTAAAAAGTAGAACCTGAAATGCATCGTAAGAAAAAAGGTTCTACTTTGAAAACACACAAACACACACACACACATTATTGGGTCTTATCTCAGAGGTTCGGATTCAGATCTGGGGGAGTGGCAATTCACAGCCTTGTTTTGAAGTCACCGCCAGGCTATGGGTACGTATTCCCAGGGCAGTGGGGACTTGAAGGGTTTTAGACACCAGGGTATTATCAGCCCCGGGGCTGGCTTTATGATGCAGCCTGGCTTCCCCCACTAACTCAGGAGATCACAGAGCTCTCCCCAGGGCTTTAAATGGGGCCAGCCTTTCATCACAAACATGCGAAGTGCCTTCTTCGAACCTGTTTTCCCTTATAAGTACACCAAATTCACTCTTCCATTCAGGAATTATAAGTGGGCACCTCCTGCGTGCTGGGCCCTTTATAGATAAGAGCCTGCACACGTCTCCTCATTTGACCAAGCCTATGAGATGGCAGAAAGGGTGTTATAAACCACGTTCTCCAAATGGGGACAGGGGATTTGATTGAGGCCACAAAGGAGGTAAGTGAGAAAACCGGGACTTGGACCTAGGTCTTCTTTTCCAAACCTGTTGCCCTGCCTGCCACAGCCCATTGCTTTTTTCCCCACATCCTTGGTGGGTCCAGGCTACCCCTTTGGGCCCCTGATTGGCACTTCTGGTATCTCATTTCCAGGAAGAGGGCACTCCATGCTGATGGCGTACATCCTGGGCGGGCAGCCCCAGTGGTGGAGAATTCTCCTTTTTGTGCATGCAGATGGGGGCGTACAAAACTTACCGCAAAGCCTGGCTAAACCCTCTGCTGGCGTGTCAGGGTGCAGAGCACCAAAGAGCTTCACCGACCGTGTCCGGCCCCCCTGTCTTTTGCCCAGTGAACACCGGCAGCCGCCTCTGAAGGCAGTGCCCTGGTCATCTGTGTCATCTCTTCTAATGAAAACTTCACGACCTAACCGTGTTGGCCATCTCGCACCTACTCTTTGTATTTATGTGCAATACGCGCTGTGCTTTTCTGGTGCCCAGAGGGGTAAACAAAAACAAAACCAAACCAAAAACCCTGGGCCTGTTTGAAGAAGGAGGGGCACTTGGGAGAAGTCTCCTGGAAGCATGTTTGAGCTGGCCTGGGAGAATGTCTCTGAATGTTTTCTGGTGGAGGCCTTGGAGGCCAAAATTCCATAGCCTTGAACAGGAATAGTCAGCGCAGGCCCACGTGTCCTGTTGCTTCTGAACCTTGGACAAAATTAGGGGCAGCTGCTCCGGGCCAAGCAGGAATGCTTTATGATGTGCTGACACCTCGAGCAGATATGATAGCGAGCACCGGTGCCATCTCGGGAGGATGTGAGTTTATGACTCTCCCCTCTGCGGCCCCCGGAATGCAGGCTCCCCGTGTGCCTGCCGCTGACAGCAAAATGGGAATCTGTTAAGAGTCACCTTTGCCCAAGGTCTGGCCACACCCCACCCCATTCCTCGAGGTTTTGGCCTTCAAAGGAAAGAGCAAATCCTCCGCTGGCAGCGCACGCTGCTTCCCTCTGATGTTGCTACGGCTCTGATAGGGGCGCTCTGTGGTCACGTCCCACTGAAAGATGCGCTGTGGCTCACGAGTCGGGCCAGCTCAGACCTAGGTTCCATTCCGGCTCTGCCCCTTCCTAGTCATGGGACCTGGGCAGGGCACCTTTGTCTCTTCGCCCTCAAAAGAGGGCTGAGAGAGTAGCAATCAGATGGTAGCTGTTCTTGATCGAGAGCTTAGTTGCCCTAGGCACGGTGCTAAGCTCTTCCTATGGGTTATTTAACTTCGTATTTACAAGATTCCTGTGATAGGCACCATTTTACAGAAGAGGAAATGAGGCTCAGAGAGGCTAGGAAGCTTGTCCAAAGTCACACAGCTGGCAGGATTCAAATCTGCCAGACTGCAGGGCAGACCACTACAGTTGACCATCTCCTAGATTTTCTTTTGAACTGTTGTGAGGATCAAATGCCACTCAGATCAGTGTTACTCAAGGCCTGCAACTTGAGCTGCAGCAACATTTGTATTAGTTCTCTTGCCCTGTGCCCACCTCCAGAGTTAAGAAAGCAGATAAGCAGACGGTGGCACCGGGCACTGTGACTCAGAACTGGCAGGGAGCCCAGTGCTAGGGTCAGGGGCTGGCTGCCCCAAGGCGTGGGGCTTCCACACTGCTTTGCATTAAAGGGCCGTTTTCGTTTTCTTAGGCTTGAGCTGTAGCCTGCAGGAGTAGTATGCCTGAATGGTATGATGGTTAGGAATCTGGCATTTGATATGCAATAGCCCTGGGCATGTTAATTACTGCTCTGAGCCTCAGTTTCTTCCTTTGCAGAATGGGATGATAATAGCTCTTACTCTTCAAGGCAGTTGTGAGGCCTAATAAGATGGCGCATATAAAGCATTTAGTATTGTACCTGGTGTAGAATAAGCATTCCATGGAGAGTAGTCACTGTTGTCCTACTCTAAAGGCTTCAGATGAAAGGCAGGATGAGAACAGGGAACTGAGCCTTCATGATGAAAATATTTTAGGAAACAAGAAGACAAAAGTCAAAGAAAGACACAAGTATAATTTTACACCCAGCAGACCGCCCCAGCCTTTCTGGCCTTCATTCTCTGTGTATCTAGTCTGAACCTTCCTTTTAAATATCTCTAACCTTTTCTCAAGTGAAGCAAGAAGCCTCACCCCACCCCCACCCCAAGGGAAACATGAGATGCTAAAGATGCTGCTGATGTCCAGCTTCTGCTGAGAAAGGCAGAGCGTTGCCTTGCTGAGAGCACAGGCTGTCCTGTACTCTAAGTACCCTGGTCAGAGTTTGCTGTGTGTTATGTTTAAGGCAGATAATTAGTTGTGCCTTTTTCCTGAGGTCTTTTAAAGAAACCCTTAAATTCCCACAGAGTCCATTTGAATCATATAAACAGTAAAATTCTTTTTTCATTATCCTTAAGGGGGGAATGAGTGGTTTACAGACATGTCCAAGAAGCAATCATTGTATGGGAGCTGAACACTATCAAGGGACCCACACCAAGAATTCCACCCAAGAGGGCAGCAGAGCTGTATTGCCCGTGGAAGGCAGTTGTGGTTTATGGCTGACTCCGTATCCACATCCCTCTGCCTTGATGACAACATTCTGATTTTGTTTAGAGCAGCAATGAATTCAGTTCCCAGTGCAATACTCCCTTTCTCAGACATCCTTGTAACTACGGGAAGTCATGTAACATGTTCTTGGCAATGAGACATGTGCACATGGGAGAGGTTCGGGAGCTCTGTGGAAGGTGTGTACTTACTTTCTCCCTTCTCCCTTATTTCTACCTTGAGCATAGTCATGACAGGTGGCACCATAGCTGACATTCTGAAAACAAGATGAAAAGGTGAAGAGAATTGCAGAGACAGTGGTCCTGACACCATTGAGCTGCTGAATCCTACCTCCAGGTGTAAAATGTGAGAGAAGCTCCCTCCTGGTGGAGGAGAGGGCTATGGTGGCAGCTGGGTCGACCAGATGGCTAAAGTGCTTTGGGGCAGATACCTGAAAGAGAGTGCAGTGGGGGTAGGAGAAACCCCCTAGATACTAGAACTCCCATCCACCCTGACCCTTCCAATCACACAAAGAAAAAAGTCATTGAAGTCACTTTAGTTGAATTTTCTGTTACTTGCAGCCTAAAGTATCCCTGACTGATAAGCAAGACTCCAGATAACCTTTGGAAACCCAGATAAGGAAATCTGGGAGGTAAATTTGGTGTTGGATTGTACTCTCTGGCCATGGTGTCTCCACTCTTTGTGGTTAGAGCTTGGCTGAATCCTTGTGGCCGAACCCTTGGAGAGCAGCAGGGTGTTGTCAGAAAATCTAGATCAGGAATTCTAGCTATGTCACAGACAAGGGGCAGTGTGGGTCCCTGGGTCATAAACTCATAGGTTTTCAGAGAAGAATGTTCTCTCAGAAAGCATCCTGCACCTCACCCTGCCCCTGCCTGGTTTCCCCCATGCCCACTGCTAGATTCCTATTCAGCTTTGTCAAATTACTGACTATTTCCTGAACATTCCATGCCTTGGTTGATCTATCTCCTTGGCTCTAAAGTTTCCATTATCTCCTCTTCCACTTCCCATTTTGGCTTATCTTTCAAGGTCCCACTTGGCGACCTCTTCTCTTTGGTCCTTCTGATCATCCCCATGCCTCACCACCCACACAGGATGCACTGTTCCTTCTGCTAGGTCATCCCAGGACCCCACTCTGACTTCTCTTCCAGCCTTCACTCATCTAATAAGGGCCTGTCCCTTGGCATCAGGCTAGGCACTTAGCACAAGACACTGTAATTCACTGCAATTCACTGTAGACATATTTATGTCACCCGTGAGAGTCGAATCTCTTTGAGGGCAGGATCCATTTATGCTGACCGTTTATATTTTTTTCCAGAGACTAGAATGGTACATGGAAGACAGCATCCAGTGTTTGGGTGTTCAAGTCCAGAGCTTCTTAAAGTGTGTGCTTTGGAACATCAATTTCCAGGATGATCTTAGGAATTTCACACCATGGTTAAATAGGTGTGGAGAATGCCAGACTGTATAAGGTTTCTCAAAGCCTTAACCACACGCGAATCACCCAGAGGGAGACTGAATATGCAAGGTTTTCTCCAGTGGATTTGACCATGGGATCTCTTCCTCAAGGAGAACGTTGAGGGACTAAAATGTTGAGGAATGCATTTTGGAAACCCTAAATCAGACAACTGCTTTATTTTAAAAGAGAAGCATAATCCAGTGCCTTTCTTAAGGTCTACCAGCTGGTTGGAGGCGTAGAGGAGCCCTAAGATTGAAAGCCCTTGAAGGCATACCTCAGGGGTCACCAGATAGACAGGCAGTGAACTGTGGTTGAAAAGGCGGAAGTCTGCGGGGTCAGGAAGACCTGGGCTCCGAGCTGGATTTTGCAAGCACTCCAGACTCTTTCAGTCTCAGATCTCTCATCTTTAAAATGCAGCCTGTCTCCCATGGCACTCGTGATGTCTGAAGGGTCGACCCTGTAATAAAGGCTCAATCAGTGGTTGCTATGGAAGCCAACAACATTCTCCAGACTTCTTAGGATGTGAGGAAGGAGCCTGCAGATAACTGGAGGTAAACACTGAAGAAGAGTCAACAGCACCTTGGGTACATGCGCAAATGATACACAGTGATGCAGCCAGGAAAGCCTCCCTAGGTGAGAGGCTTGAACTCAGCCCCATATTGCCAGTAGGACAAGAGTCTGGTTCATTCTGGAATCTTCCTCCCTGCACCTGTGGACTGATGTGTAAACGGCATCCTAACATCCCTCATTCCTCGAAACCAGCTTCCTTCCCCGTCCTGGTGGTCATCTTCCCGTGGTCCTCTACACTGCCCGAAGTGGGCAGCAGTGTGGCTGGACCTGCACATTTGTCCCCAGTCCACCGTGACCTGACCTCTGTGCATCTCTTTGCCTCTTTCCTCCACTCTCTCTGCCACTCTCTGCTTTAGTGACACTGACCCTCTGTCACTTCCTGGCATTCTCAGGCTCCTCCCTCTCACCCCAGGGCCTTTGCTCGTGACCTTTCCTCTGTCTGGAAGCCTTCCCTTCTCTCTGCGGGTCTAACTCTTCCTTCTGATCTCATCTCAAATGTCACTACCCTAAGAAAAGCCTTCCTCCAAACACTGCCATGACTAGTCCCTCCACTGTCACCCACTCACACCATTTGTTCTGCTTTTTCTTCATACTAAACACTATTAGCAATTATATGTTTATATGGTTAAAAAATAGTGTCTATCTCCCATTCTAGAAGGCAAGCTTCATGAGGTTTGCTTTGCTGACCACTGTGCCCCTGGGGCCTAAGCAGAGCTGGCCACAGATGCCCATCAAATATTAGGTGAAATGACTGACAGATGATACACCGTCTAGACAACATTTCTGGTTTATTTGGGGGGAGGTGTCCATGGGTCCCACACTTCTCTGAATGGCATTCTTTCTTTTATGGATCTGGGAGGGGTGGGCTGGGAGGTTTGCCAAGGCTGCTTCTTTCAGGAAAAGACTAGTGTTTGAGCTTTGGTGTGTGTATGGCCAGGCAGAGGAGCACAGTAGGAGACCCGTCACCAGTGGGAACCCAGCTCTGACACCCCACAAATGACCCATTCTGGAATCCTGGGAGAAAATTCTTCCAGCCTTCAACAGTGCATTTTCTGAAGATCTGATTGCAAATTCTGGAAGAACCCGTCTTCCATTTTGCTTCAGCCACTGGGAAGCTCAAGTTGAAATTGTGGCCACCTTTTACAATCCAATGACAGCTCAAGGCTTGCAGTTTGCATGGCAGGCACACTCAGGAGTCACTTTCCTTTCCTACCTACATTTCCTTTGGTTCCAATTTCTTTCTGTATACATTTTGTGTCTCCAAGCATGTATGCAACAGCCAGCCAAATCCTTTCTGCAGTGATTCGGGTATTTTTTTTTTAATTGAGATGAAAGTTGTTGATCCAAAAATTAACCATTTTGAAGTGTACAGTTTGGTGGCATTTTTAGTACATTCACAGTGTTGTGCAGCCACCACCTCTATCTAATTTCAAAACATTTTCATCACTCCCAAAGAAAACCCCACAGCCTTTAAGCAGCCACTCCTCCCCCCTCCCCCCGCCCCAAGCCAATCTGCTTTATGTCTTTACGGGTTTGCCTATTTTGGGTATTTCACAGAAATGGAATCATCTAATATGTGACAACTTGTGTTTGGCTTCTCCCACTTTGCATAGCTTTTCAAAGTTCACGTTGTCAAACTTGTACCTACTTTGTTCCTTTTTATGGTTTGCTTCAATAGTTTGATTAGAAATGTGAGTCAGCAGAGGCTGGGAGCATTTGCTTGCCTCTAACACGTGAGAGGAGGAAAAAATCTCTCTCGAGGTCTCTATAGAGTTCACAGTAGGGATTTCCACCCAGAGAACCAATGTACCGTGGGCAGTTCAATAGTACATTCCAGAGGTCTTGGGACCTGGGCACGAGCTGCTTCTCTCCAGAGATATTCTCCCAGAATAGACAGAGGTGTCAGTCAGCATTAAAATAACCTTGGCAGAAATCCTCGTGCCAGAAAGATAGCCACAAACCTAAGCGCCAAGGTACGTGGTGGCAGGAAAGGGGCTTCTAAATTAAGTCTTGGGCTGTGAGTTATATTGACTTGGGTCTGGTGGGACTGACCGGTCAGTTCTTCCCCTTTTGGGTGCATGTCCCTGGTTTGGCAAGTGGTGGGTGAGAAGGGCCTTGTGAAGGCCAAGGTGGAAACGCTGCCGAGAAGTGTGGTATGGTTTCCAGCACCAAGGAGCTCCAGGCCAGAAACAAGTTGAGGCGGGAGGAGTAGAGGGAGGCAAATGGATTTCAGCTTCTTGGATGGGACTTAGAAAAGCAAATTAATGGCCACATAGCTCATGGAAAGGGGCTCTGTTGTGTTGATGATTGACGTTGGAGATGATCAGAGAGGTGTCAGGGGACTTAGACAAAAATGACTGCAGAAACCACTGTGAACCCAACCTAATTTCATTCTATGGTATATTATGAGGTTCTTCCTCGTTTAGAATTTCACAGCAATATGAAATGATGGTTTGGGCATTTGGGGAAGGCTTAGGCTAAGATGAACCTCGGCACAGATTCCAGCCATGTCGTCTCTAGTCATGTCAACCTGGGTACATTTCCCCTCTGACCCTTAGTTTTTTCATCCTTAAAATAGGAGCGTTATAGCATGGTAATCTCAAAGAACTACCGTGTGGATTAAAACTGGTCATGCAGGGGAGACGTCTGGAATCGTAGGTGTTCCTTAACGGCTTGCTCTCTTCTTCTTTCTTTGTCTTCTAAATATTAAGGAAAAAGACCAGATCTTTAGGTGAGCCCAGCTGCAAGTGATGCAATGTGAGGCCCCAGGGTGGGATGCAGTGAGAAAGCAGAGGGATAAGACAGGGGAACGCCTTATAGGTGAGAAGACTTCAAGACCTCAAGTTGCAAGAGACAAAGTAAATCCACGTGAGAAGAAATTTCAGAATAACCGCAAACAGTGTCTAACAAATGTGAGGGGACCTGTGCCATCCTTGACCATCCGTTGGTGGTCTCTCCTCTGGAGACCCTCAACCGAAGCCTCAATGGGTGGATGCCATCCCCAAACACTCTCCATCCAAGCACTGACACGTCAAGTCAAAATGATCTATTTGTGGGTCTGGGCTTCCCTCCTCCAACCTACTGTGAAAACTACCTGGTACATAAACACTTTTTTAATACTGTAAGTTAGCATTTATTGGGTACTTACTATATGAGAGGGCCCGTGCTAAGCTCTTGGTACTGAACACCTCCTTTTTTCATTAGAACATCCCTAGAAAGTAGTCATTGTATTCTCCCAGACTAACAGAGGAGGGACTGAGGACTCAGAGGCAGAATATACTTGCCCAAGGTCACAAGGGTAGCAAGTGGCAGAACTGCCCTTGGACTTAGGAAGCTGGATCTCAGAGCTCCTGCCTGGCATCTCAGGCCCGCGGGCATCATTTCCGCCTACTGGGTGCAGCAGGAAGGGATGCAGGAGCAGTGTGGGCCTGACTGGCTGCGGAGGAAGGCTCCAAGGAGATGCTGTGACATTGCTGGTCATGTTTGCCCTGAAGGCCTGGGTACTCACAGGAGACAAGGAGACCAAAAGCTTCCCAGTGGCCGCAAGCTGTCATGAGCATTAGGGGTGGCCAAAGTGGACAGCAGAAGTAGGAAGACCAAGGAAGTTCCTGCGGATGGGAAACAGCAGCCCCAGAGGGTCTATTGCCCCATCACACGAGCCAGGCAGCCAGAAGCACACGGCTACGTGCAAGCTCAGAGGCTAAGCTGTGGGTGTGACGGGGGACAGGAATGTCACCATCTGTTACCTGGGAAGTTTGAGAGCAGGACGCTTGGGAGGGGAGGGCATGCCTTGGAGCCACACCTGGGTTTAAGAGCTGGCTCAGCCACTTAGGAGTTGTGTGACTGAGAAGGTCATCTTTCCTCTCTGGGCTGCAGATTTCTCACCTGTAATGTAAGGATAATAATAGTAGCTCTGTGATAGCATTATCCCCCGGGATTAGAGAGAACACACACACACACACACACAAGATAACAAGCACAATGCTTCCCCCATAGATAGAAATGTTCATTACTAGGAGGAGCAATGAGTGGTATTTTTTAAAAAATATTTTTATTTATTTATTTATTTTGGCTGTGTTGGGTCTTCGTTGCTGCACGCACGCTTTCTCTAGTTGCAGGGAGCGGGGCTACTCTTCATTGTGGTGCGTGGGCTTCTCAGTGCGGTGGCTTCTCTTGTTGCAGAGTATGGGCTCTAGGCATGTGCGCTCAATAGGTGTGGTTCGCAGGCTCTAGAGCACAGGCTCAGTAGTTGTGGCGCAAGGGCTTAGTTGCTCCGCAGCATGTGGGATCTTCCTGGACCAGGAATTGAACTCATGTTCCCTGCATTGGCTGGTGGATTCTTAACCACTGCGCCATCAGGGAAGTCCCGCAAATGAGTGGTATTAATATGCATGTCACTCTTGGCATAGTTTTAGGGTAACCCAGGTTTCCTTTGAATGGCCTTGCCAATTTTGGCAAAAATCAAAAGTGCCTGGGGACTTCCTACGTGGCACAGTGGTAAAGAATCCGCCTGCCAATGCAGGGGACACAGGTTCGAGCCCTGCCCTGGGAAGATTCCACGTGCCACGGAGCAACTAAGCCCGTGTGCCACAACTATTGACCCTGTGCTCTAGAGCCTGTGAGCCACAACTACTGAGCCCATGTGCCACAACTATTGAAGCCCACGCACCTAGGGCCCGTGCTCCACAACAAGAGAAGCCACTACAATGCGGAGCCTGCGCACCACAATGAAGAGTAGCCCCCGCTTGCAGCAACTAGAGAAAGCCCGTGTGCAGCAACGAAGACCCAGCACAGCCAATAAAAAAAAAAAAAATCAAAAGTGCCCACCTCTTTAGCTAAAACTTTGGAATCAACCTTAGAATGGAAGGTGGAGAAAGTTGGGGTGTGTGTGTGTATGTGTTTATGTGTGTGTGGAGTTGTGGGTGATTTCAAACATGGCAGAAGAATATGATAAAGCTGTAGAGAGGTCTGTACCAAGCGCAGTTCTGGCGCAAATGAGGGGTTTATTCACCCTGTTAAGGTGCGGAGAGGGTGTGGCATCTGCATGAGCTCTTGGCAGAGAGGTGCAGAGTCTTGATGGAGCTTGTTCAAGAAGCAAGGTCAGAGGGAGCAGAGGCAGGGGTTTGGGGGAGGTGGCAGGATGTGTGGCTGTGCACGTGGGCCCTTTCCCAGCTCCAGCCCAAACCAGCATCTGGCTTCCCACCCCAAGGCCCCCTGGACACTCAGCCACGGTTGGCACCATCCTCCACCCCTCCTGCCGTGCCACGTGGGCAACTCTGCGCGCAAACGTCCACGTATTCCTGGCCGTGGGTCTGCGCCAAGGCCCTGGGAAGGGAGCAGCACACAGGTGGATGAAGTGGGAAGGAGTCAGAAGCTGGGCAAGGACCCAGGGGAGGGAGCCTGGAAGACAGTGCTCTTTGAGCTCCCAGACCTTAGAGGACCCACGTAGCCTCTGCTGTGAGCCCTGCCAGGGTGACCTCTGGCCGTCTGCAATGTCTCCGTGGCAGTGGGCCACGGAAATCGAGGGTGGAGATTGTTCTTGGCGAAGCCCGCCAGGGTCTGGTACGTCTCATCATTTCCCTTGGAGGCCTCCTTGGGTGTGCTGTCCGTCACAGGCAAAGATGTCCATGGGGCCCCCGTCGCCTCTGACTTGTTTCCCCAAAAGTGCGGCTGGGTTTGCTCAGTACCATCTGCACTATCTCACCGGCCACCCCACCCACCCATCTGTTTACAGGCTGTCAGACAGCTGGCTGGGTGAGGGGGACACTGTGTGACCGCGGAATGCACAACGTCGGCAGCTTCCAACGGGAGGACCCTGGGGTCTTTACCTCGCTCGCCCCGGGATCCCAGCTGAGAGATGGGCCCCATCCACCACGAGCTTGGCCTATAGCAACAACAGCAACAGCAACTATAGTAACACCAGTGATTGAGGGTTTATTAGGTACCAGGTACTGCACAAACATCTCCTTTATCCTCGTAGCAATCCTGCAAGATGATGGGGTGGCAGGGGTAGTTATTAGTCTGTTCTTTCTGATGAGGAAGCTGAGGCTCAGAGAAGTCATGTAAGTTGCCTTCGGGTCCACAGCCAAGTGACAGAGCCAGAAGTAAGCCCCTGGAAGCCCAGGACCTTCTAAGCTGGAAAAAGCCCCCTCCTCCTGGCCTTCCGGTTCAAGGCCCTTTGGATCATGTGCTGATCTACCTGCTCTGCCCTCAGACCCACAGCCCATCCACAGTTCCCCGCTGGCCATTTCCAATGCCCCATCCACTTTCCAGCCTCCCTGCCTTTGTCCCCATGGTTTTTCCCCCCAGGGTCCGTGGGAGTATCTCAGAGGGACCAGCCTGGTCTACACAGGGAAGATTTTCTCTTCTTGGCATTTCCGGTGTCCAGCACTGCAGAGTTGATAACATTCGATTCTAAAGATACCAGCTCATTGTGAAAGATGCCAAGAATACAACAGTGCATAGAGTCACACTCTCCTTTCCTCTCACATCTGCTCCACCCCCAAACTCCCCAGAGATAGCCACTGTGTTTGCAGTGTGTCCTCAGATGTTTTTATGCATGTGAAAAGGTAGACATAATTTACACAAATGGGATCAGACCACCCTCTGTTTGCCTCCTTCTCCCCTGCCGCACAATGCTTCTGTATCTTTCTCCACCCCGTGCTGTGTCTGTGAGGACGGCAGTGTCCTGGCTCCCATGGGCTCTGGCTTCAGGGTGAGTTGGCCCCGTGGGAGGCCCCGGCAGGAGACGGAAGGGCAGGAGGAGAAGGAGGCCGAGGTATTTATTCCTTCCACCTCCCCTCCTGCTTCTGCCCTACCCCGCTGTGGTTCTCGAGGTGGCCAGACTCCCTGACTCCCTCACAGCCCAGCTCTCTCTGGACTCAGTAACCTTGGGCCTCCCCAACGCAGGGCAGTGACTTCCTGCTGTCCCTGCCCCCAGGTGCTTCACAACCCCTGCTGGTTCTCTCACCCTTGCCCAGCACCACACCTGTCCTCTCCAGGACATCATCTTCACACCTTTACACACTTAGCAGCATGCCCTCTGCTTGCTGATGGAGTCCTGTGACACACGTGCCATTGTGGAACTTCTCTGCCCCACAGTGCTATATCGTGGGCATCTTTTTCAGTGTTCAGACCTACATATCTATTCTTTTTTGGGTTTTTGGTATTTTTTGTTTTCTGTTTTTTGGCTGCACTGGGTCTTAGTTGCAGCAAGCGGGAACTTCATTGAGGCATGGATCTTTCGTTGTGGCACACGGGTTTCTCTCTAGATGTGGTGTGCGGGGTTTTCTTTTCTCTAGTTGTGGCGCACAGGCTCCAGGGCTCATGGGCTCTGTAGTGTGTGGCATGTGAGCTCTCTAGTTGAGGTGCGCGAGCTCAGTAGTTGAGGCATGTGTGGGCTTAGTTTCCCCATGGCATGTGGGATCTTAGTTTCCCAACCAGGGATCAAACCCGCCTCCTCTGCGTTGCAAGGCGGATTCTTTACCACTGGACCACCAGGGACGTCCCCTACATATCTATTCTTTTTTTTTTTTTTTTTATTATTATTTTATTTTATTTTTTTGGGGGATACACCAGGTTCAATCAACTGTTTTTATACACATATCCCCATATCATATCTATTCTTAAAGCAAGCATGCTGCTACTTCCTGGGAAGACTATAATCTAGAGTTTGAGACCAAAAATGAATAATGACCAGATAAAGAGATGCGTGTGTTGGTAAAGCAAGTGGTGGAGAGGGCTGCGGGGGCATGACAGAGACCAACGGGGTGACCTGCTGCCTGGTCTCCCGTCATCCCCAAGGACCGTAGTCAATTTCCCCCGAGTCCCACTGATGGACACTCACATCTCATCCACAACTTCACTCCTTCAAACAAGGCTGCAGCATTCTGGTACCTACATCTTTGGGTCTGTGTCCCAACATAGCTGGAAAGGAATTTCTCAGATGTGAGACTGCTGAAGAGAGGTGGGGGTGAATTTAAAATTTGCTAGGTTTAATAAATGATGATGAAGGAGCACCCCTTCCTGGGGAGGGCAATACAAGATGAAGCCACAACTTGTTTGCCCCCTAGGGAGCTGGAGCAAAACTTGTCCAGGGGACGGCTCTGTGAGAGCAGAGTCCCTCCAGCCTTTGTGGAACTGAAGCCCCATCACAGATTTTCTCCTTTTATTTAAAGTGACAATAATGTGACCTGCCCACCATCCCCTCCCTTGACTTCCATGACTGTCTCTCTTCCAAGGAACCTTGGAGTTGATAAAAGAATGTTACAACCAAATACCACAGAGATTAAAAAAAAAAATCCAAGAGAAAAGCCTGGAAGCAATTACTACTTCAACCTTTCTGGTGCCTCAGTTTGAATAGATAGTTAAAGAGCACTTAGTCTGTGCTTGCTCTAAGCCGGTGCTGGGAAAACATGAATGGATACTGGGAAAACATGAATGGATACTGGGAAAACATGAATGGATACTGGGGAAACATGAATGGATACTGGGGAAACATGAATGGATACGATGAAGCCCCTCTGCCCCCTGAGGAGCTCACAGTCTGGGGAGGGAAGGGGAGGAGGTAAGAAAGCAGTTTCCAACTTGTCAAGGAAGCTGTTACATCAGCATCATCTCAGAGCTTTTCAAAAACACAGATCCCAGAGGCCCACCCTGGGGGCTTTCTGTTCAGCACGTCTGAGGTGGGGTCTGGGACCCCTGCAATGATTCTGACATTCAGGGCAGGTTGCGAGTTGAGGCTGTGACACAGCTACATGGGTACACTATGTGGTCGCTTATGTGATGTAGAGATGGCAGAGCTGAAGGGCCCCAGGGCCAAACCTGGTATTTTGTGTGGCCTAGAGTTTGGGCTTGTGCATTTAAAAAAAAATTCATTTCCAGCCTCTAAAAATCAGGCCATCTCCTTTTAAAATCTGGACTTCACCTATTTGAAAAAGGCTATCAACTGGGCCACACCCTTGGCCTCTTAGATGAGGCAGCCATCCTCCAGTGTCTCAGTCCCCAGCCCGCCCTAGTGCCTCTCTCTTAACATCGTTGGTGGCTATGTTGTCGTTGGAGGAACACTACTCTTCTTCATACAGTAGAACTGAAGGAAAGTGAAATACTTCTGTCCTCTTAGCTAAATCAAAAGTTGGAAAATACAAGACAGACCAAGATGCCTATGTGTGCGTTTTGTTTTAATGAGCAAGAGCATGTTTCTTTATGAAACCGTTCGATACAGCGCATCAAATGTGTCAAAGGAATGTGAGCCCAGCTCCTTTCTCCCATTTTCACTCCCAGCCTGATCCCGTGCACCCGCACCAAGAACCCTGACGGGGGGATGGAGGGCAACGGCATGGATTCCTCCAGCCTCTTCAGCCGTGAACTTGCTGTGTCACCTTGGGTACAGTATGTAATTTGTCTCGGCCACCCTGCGAAACAGTGATTCTCAACTGCTGGAAACTTTGCCCTCCCTCCCAAGAGACATCTGATGTCTCGAGGCATTTTTTGTTATCACAGTTGGAGGGAGACGTTGCCCTTGACATCTAGGCAAAGCTCCAGGATGCAGCTAAACATATTACAATGTGCAGGACTGTCCCCCACAGGAGAGAATTATCTTGCCCAAACATTGACAGAGTTGAAGTTGAAAACCTCTGCTATAAATGAAGGGGTCCGTCCCTTCTAGCTCTAAAAATCTATCCTCTATGTGAACACACACACCATTATGACTTTCAGTTTGGGCATCTGACTAAGCCTCAGGAACACGTAGACTCTCGAAGGGTGAGTAGGATGGGAGGCAGGGAGAGGGTGTTCCGGTCAGTGGGAGCCTAGAGCAGAGGCAGCAGAAGGTGAGTCCAGAGCACGGTCATGGGCGTGGAATGGTGAGTGGTCTGCTTTGCCTGGTGTCATGGGCCGTGTAGAGAAAAACATGCCTGGAGAGGCTGGGGCACAACTGTTTGGGGCAGTGTTCTCAGTGCATGGGTGGGATGCAAGGCCATATGGCTGTTCACAGATATTCCAGTTCTCTCTCCTTCCGGGACATGGTAGGATTGTACGTCCTACCCAGGTGAAGTCAGGGCTGGCCGTGCGACTTGAATTAGCCATTGAAGAGTGAGCACTAGTGGTGCGTATTCACTGCTGGGTGGAAGTATTAAAAGCCAGTGCATGCTTCCTATCACTCTTTCCTTTCCCTCTGGCATAAGGACCCTCAATGGTCAAGATAGTGGCTGCTTCATCAGCTTGGAACCCTGAACAACAAGAAGGTGTGGGGACCCTGCCAACCCACAGTGAACAAAGGGCAAGAAATAACCTTTGTATTTTAAGCTGCTGAGATTTAAGCACTATTTGTTGCTGCTGCAGAATGTGCCTATCCTGACTAACTTAGATGGAAATCACTCATGGTACCTGAGATGACTGAAGATGCTACACAGAGATGGCATGAAATTGGGCTACATCCCTCAGTGAGAACACACCTCCCTTTTTAACTCTTTGGATCACACCAAGGAGTAAGTCTCAGTGTGGGGCTAGACCGTCTCTAACACCTGTCCAATACATCCTATGCTCCTTTTTAACAAACAGACAGAGGGCACAAGCTCAAGTTTCTGTATTTAGCGACAGTTTCATAGCACAGTTTTAAAAGTGAATTTAATTTGAGGGTTGCCTTCTATTTATGGTAAGGGGTTATAGTTTTCCATTTACGGTAGTGATATAAATTTTTTTTCCATGGTGAGTGAAGAAAGTGAGTCACTTAAAAGACATACAAAGCCAATAAAACACAGGGGGTACATGCTTATGGCTGAAATCACAAGGATGGCTTACAAATGACTGAAGTCGGGGGAGTAGAGCTAATAGTATATGGCAAGATATCTTGCAGAGGTGAGAGACCCCTCTCACGGCAAAAGGTGTAACCGTAACAACAGACGCAACACTAATAACATTCCCAGGCATTCTCCTAACAAGGTGAAAGCAGCTGTCACACACCATAATTCAGAGGGGCATAGAATATAGTCCCATGTCCTCTATACCAGCAGTCCCCAACCTTTTTGTCACCGGGGACTGGTTTCGTGGAAGACAGTTTTTCCACAGACGGGGGTAGGGTGGGTGATTGGGGAGCGATGGGGAGAGATGGGGAGTAGCAGATGAAGCTTCGCCCGCTTGCCTGCTGCTCTCCTCCTGCTGTGTCCCGGTTTCTAACAGGCCGCGGATGCTGCCGGTCCGCAGCCCTGGGGGTTGGGGATCCCTGCTCTATACCACCCAGGGCCTGGTGCACAGTAGCTGCCTGGCCAACATTTATTGAATGAGTGATGAGTGAGCATTACTGGGTGAGTGGGCGGCCGTCTTGGGAAGGCCTTCACTCTGCTCAGCTTGTAGAAAAGCTTCTGCGAGCACATCTGGGAACCAAGGCACAGTGCTAACTAGCTCTGCAAACAGAGGGGAGAACAGTGAGGACCCCTGGGTGTGGGGATTGGTGGGTGGGAAGAGCAACCACAGAGGCTGGGGCTACTGACCGGGAGGAAAGGCCGGGAATCTTGGGGATGTGTGTGGGTGGGGAGGGGGGAGGGGGTTGTTAGAAAGGACTGTGGAGACCAGACGTTTCTATTATGAGTTTGTAGGCTGTTTGCATGAGATATGCAGTGTAAATCCCTTCTCCCTGCTTCCCCAACACAATAGATGAGTTCTACACCTGTATGTGCACAGCCCAGCTCCCACTCAACACGGGAGAAGGGGGGACTGCAGAAATACTGGGGAAGCTTGGGCTTTCCAAAGCTGTGGAACTATTGGGTAAGAGGTAATTCCACCGTGATCTCAAGAATTGATGAGGCTGCAGGTGCATTCTGGGTTACTCATGAGCGAGTGAGTAAGTGAATGTTGATGACTCATGTACACGATGATGGGACATCTGGAGACACTCTGTATCCACCATGAACAATGAGTGGCAAATCATTTCCCAAAAGTTGCTGTAACAGAGTATTCCATCACACATGCTCTTCTAAATACGATGTGACTGGGCACCCCCTCCTGCTGGAGAGGTGGTATCTGTTGCCCCTCCCCATACATATATGTGAGTTTGTGATTGCTCTGACCAGCAGAATAGGATAAAGGATCTTATGTAACTTCCAAGGCTGCATCCCAAAGGGTCCTGTGGCTTCTTCCTTGTTGCCTGGGACACTTGTGCGTTGAGCCCTGTGCTACCATGTAAAGAGTATGACCCCTCTAAAGCTGCCATGTGTGAGAAAGCCAAGCCACATGGAATGGCTACATGCAGTTGTTCTGGTCTGTAGTCTTAGTCTTCAAGTCATCCCAGTCCAGACCTTTAGATTATTTCATTTCCCAGCTTCAAGTCACCTCTGGGCTTTGTGTTTCCCCAGCTGAGGTCCCAGACATCAAGGAGCTAATCCTAGGGCACCGCAATTGAATTCCTGACCAAAGAATACAGGAGCATAATCAAATAGCTGTCTTAATCTACTAAATTCTGGGGTAGTTTGTTACACAGCAGTTGCTGACTGAAACACAGTGATTGAGTGCTCTCCATCTCTGAATCCTCAGCCCACAGCACCAGGTCTGGACCCAAGCAGGGGTGACATAGGATTAGTTGAGTAAATAAATCAGGGAATAACTAAATAAACGAGTATGTACTTTTAGAGCTCTGCTCACGAGTAACCCCTCTTTATCATCTAACTGTGTGTTCACACTAGCAGGCAGAGTACCGAGGCTTTAGTGGGTACTGGATGCTCTGGAACCAGAAAACAGCGCCTTTTTTTCAAAGAGAATCTGGCATTATTTGCTGTCTGACAAATCAGCTTTTCTGGTTGATTGGCAACTTGGGTAGGAATGAGAAGCTCACAAGCTAGTGCAAGTGGGGAAAGGGAGGCATGTGCAGAAAGCAAATAGGCAGGAGAGGGATTTTATTATCACTTGTGTCATTTTCCACCAAAGCAAGCAAAGGCCTGCACTGCATCTTTTAGAGGCAGAGCACTGACCAAAGTGCACAAAAACAGCTATCAGCTAAACTTTCCCCTCTAACTCATTCCAGCCCCACGTCCCCACCCAGCTGTAGAGGTTAGGGAAGAAATTGCTCCTGGTAAAGTCCACCTTCATTTAAGTCCCAGTCCTGGATGGAGGCAGTATGTTGGCCTAGACTGTTTTTCAAATGCTGTCCAGTGCGGTTCCTTTGATTCGCCCCCAAGCCGCTTTGCAATTGCTGTTAGAAATTATAACTGTGAGAGGGGATTTATAAGGAGCCAGGGGTTTGCCTACCTGGACAACATTGGTGGGCAGCGTCCAGCGAGGGCCGTTGTCTCTTGGCTGAGAAGGCATCACATTGCATTCAGAGGCAGGAGGCCAGCCCCTTTCAGCAGAGGGCTATGCCTGTGTCTTAATAGCAAAATCATTGCATCCTGGGGTCTCGCTGCCCTTGAAGCTTTCCCTGACATGTGACCTAAGAGATGTTGGGAGCACTTGCTGACTACAACCTGGCAGGGATCACTGAAGGAGACAAAATTGTGCTGTGGGGAGAAGATCTCTCTGTGAGAAATCCACATGGCAAGTCAACTGAAAGAGCCCTCTGTCAACTAGAGCCTCGGAAAAAGAGTCCAGTTCAGCTACTTCCTTTTACTAAAAGGGTCGTCAGTAAGTTTTGAGTTCTCAAAGCAGAGAAGTCGGCATCTGATTCATTTCACGTAACCAGAACCCTCAATCTCAAGATGTATTTGATGCTGAAAAGTGTGTGAGCAGATGCCCCCTATAGGCAAGTTGTGATGCTGCAGCCTACCTCTACGAGATGCTGTACCAGACAAAAAGCACCATAAAGTCAGTATATAAAAAGTGCAGGGGAATTCAAAAAATATACACATGTAAATATTTTTGGCATAATTTGTTTTATAAGGAGGTAAAAGTTCTTTCAAAGTGGAGGCAGAAATCATTAAATTGTATGCAAGAAGATGGAGAAAACTGTATTAGGGGAATTCCTCTCGGAAAAAATTCTGTGTGCTAAGGAAAGGAATTCTCTGATAAGTCTCTTTGGTTGTGGAGTAAGACTCCAGAGGCCATGCTCCAGGAAGAGTAGATGATCTTAAACTGCCTAGTAAGGAGGGTGGATCCTCTTAGCTGCCCGTAGTTGATCTGGCGGGGGTAGACATGTTTGAGGGTAAAGCTGCATTGCTTGACCCAATAGAAAGGAGACAGAGCATTTGCAGAGGAGTTTAGAAGAGGAAAATTACCAGGGGCAACACAAGAGAATGGGCACTTGGGGGATGGACATGTCTGATGAGGGATGGAGGAAGCGTGTTGTGAGGGGTACAGGGTACCATCTGGCCCGCATTTCCCCCATTGGAAATCTGGTTGGAGTCTTTGTGGAAAATTAAGTGGTGAGAGCCTGGGTTTTCCTGGGTTCTAAATAGAATCTTGAGTTGAAAGGAATTTTAAGAGGTTACCAAGCCCATTCCCACCCAAAGTAGAAGCCCCTTCCCCGACTCCCATGGGAGATGCGAGCAGTCTGGTTCAAACACTTCCAGGACAGTGAGCTCACTTCTTCAGGAGGCAGACAGGGCGAAGTGAGGAGCTGCCTGTCTTTGGTTTGCTGTCTCTGTTTGATTGAAAGAAATTGCAAATAAGGAAGTGGCCAAGTTGTGGTGGGGTGGGGAGGAGATAACAGTAAAGTCCCTTAGCTCTTGGTAGAGCATTCCCACTGGTGCCAAGTACTTTACTTACATTAACTGCTTAGAGCCTTATGGAAAAGTCATTTCTTCTGCTTTGAGATAAAGAAATGAAGATTTTGCAAGCTCAGCTGATCTGCCTGAAGTCACACAGCTAGCAAAGATTTGAACTTTAGCATCTTTGAGCTTTTCACCCCATCACCATTTCTTCCCTGTTGATTTTACTGGGAAGTCACCCCCTGACAACATTTGTGAGAGAACATTTGTTCTGCAAAGTGATGGACTCCACATCAGGTCTGATTGCAGTCTCTGCACCTCAAGAGGAGCATAGAGAGCTTCCCAAGGGGTCAAGTAATTTGCGGGGGAAATTTGGAGAAAAAATAATCTCTGAGAAACGTTGAAAAGAACTGAGATTATTTCCCTTGGAGAAGGCTGGTTATATAACGGGTCTTCAGGTTTATGAAAGATTCTTAGGGACAGTGGCCACCAGCTGTTGTTCATCTCTACCCTGGACCGGAGAGGAGGAAATAGGCTTAAACAGCAGCCTGAGGGTGTCTATATGGAAGAATTTCCTGACCCTGGAATGGGTCAGTGCAGGAAAAAAAAAAAAAGAGCAGGCCCTTTTTCTGAGGACACCAAATGGAGAGCAGAGTCATCTTGGTGTGTGGGGGCTTTTTAGAAGCCAACGTCTGCTTTACTAATTGGGTTCACTGGCTGTGTATCTCAGGATTTTGTCTCTAAAAACACTCAGGGTCAGAGGGCAATATTGTGGGATCCCTTAAGTATCTTCTGTGACAGTAGCCCCAGTAGAGCTAAGCCCCCCTTATAGCCAGTACATCAATAATGACTGATCTTGCCAAGCTCCAGGGCATCATGTGTAAGTAAGTGCCAGGGCTCTGGGCCACTGGCTCTGCCCCTGGCAGTTCCTTGGTCCCTAAAACTGGGGCTCGGGGCATCTCATGGGATTCTGGGGACAGGGGAGTGAAATTATCTATGTGTAGGTATGGCAGAGAGCCTGGCATGTAGATGGTACTCAATAAATGATAGTCTCGTGTGTATATAACTGAACCACTTTGCTGTCCACCTGAAACTAACACAACATTGTAAATCAACTATACCCCAATATAAATTAAAATTAAATTAAAAAGAAAGTTAAGGGAAAAAAAAGATAGTCTTCTGCTCCCACTACCCAAGTCTTAGAACTTATGTGAACTCTATATAAACTCTGCCTTTTTAAAAACAATTTATTTTTGGCTGCGTTGGGTCTTTGTTGCTGTGCGCGGGCTTTCTCTAGTTTCAGCGAGGAGCGATGCTACTCTTCCTTGTGGTGTGTGGGCGTCTCATTGCAGTGGCTTCTCTTATTGTGGCGTGCAGGCTCAGCAGTTGTGGTGCACAGACTTTGTTGCTCCATGGCATGTGGGATCTTCCCGGCCCGGGGATCGAACCTGTGCCCCCTGCATTGGCAGGCAGATTCTTAACCACTGGGCCACCAGGGAAGTCCTAAACTCTGCTTTTTGATGGTAAAATTATTTGATTTTGAGTTGATGAGTACTACAAGATTACTCTGTTGGCCCTACTCTAAGATTCAAGGGACACAACTTAAATTTTTGGAATGGAGATTTGGTGACAGAGCTCATATTCACTCTCTCCCCACACTCATAATATTACAGACCTTGGATCTCTGCTCTTAGCCCAGATCTTTCCAGACTGAAGTGTCTAGGGTTCATTAGAGGTCAGCCTTGCCCACCTGTCCCTTCAGTCCATCTAGCCAATGTGGCCTGGTCCCATCCAGGTCTCTAGTCCTCTTTAGATACAGAATCCAGGGAGCCTTCAAATTACTTTAGATCAGGCTGGGTTCCAACCCCAGCTCTTCCACGGACTTGATCCGTGGCCTGGGACAAGTCACTTGATCTTCCCAAACCTCAGTTTCCTCATCTGTAAAGTAGGAATGAAGATCTTGCATCCTGTTGTGTGGATGGGATCAAACAGGTATGCAAAGCACCTGGCACAAGGTTTTGTATGCAATCGCCAAATGAATGTTGAGACCAGGGCTATATTTTGAGGATTGTTTCTAACTCTTGGCCATAGCTGAACCTCTCCGGAGCATTTCCTGGGTCCATCAAACTCTGGAGCTTTATTAGACAACCTGAATTGGGCTATGGAAGAACCCTCTTTTCTCCTCTCCCCAAGTCCCGTCCCTGCTCACACAGTTAGAATGTCCTCCTTTCTGGCAGAAGAGCTAGGAAGGCAGCTTCCACAGCCTCCTCTGCGGCCTTAGTTTCCCTGGAGCAGCTAATGTGGTTGGCCAGAGCCTTTGTCAGGAGGCGGGGTCACTGATGACTAATTACGCATGCGTGCAGCTCTGGCCTCTGGCTGGTGCCTTCAGACTTCCACACAGCCTTCCAAGGAGGCCAGTCTTGGAGGGCAGGGTAATGGTGGTGGTGATCAGATGCTTGCTTAGCTGTTAAGCCACGGTTTCTCAGCTTTGGCACTGCTGGCATTTTGGGTTGGATAATTCTTCCTTGCATACATTGTAGGATGGTAAGTAGCATCCTGTATACCCATTAGATGCTGGTAGCTTTCCCCACCTGCCACGAACGTCTCCAGATATTGCCAGACATCCCTGCTGGGGGGCACGCTCGCCCGAGGCTGGCCGAGAACCACTGAATGAAGGTGAGGCTTTGATCCTGATTTAGGTCATCAGCCTCTATCAGAGGTGTGGGTAGTGAGTCTGTATCAAAACTCAAAAGAGGGAGAGGGGAATTTGATTCCCACTAACCCCTAAACTCTTCAGCGGTGCTCCAGGTGGCGAAGTGAGAGGCCTTCTTTAGTCTCTTCACAGAGAGGTAGAAATAGAGCAACAAATCGAGAGAAAGGAAGAAAGGCCAAAAGGGGAAACTGAGGCAGGAGCCAGCCGCGAGTAACTTCCATGGAATTCCCAAGGGTGCTGGGTGTGCAGGAGCAGAGGAACTGGCGGGGCGGGGGTGTGGGGGCCTCCCCAAGCCTGGGTGAATAGGCTTTTTGGGGTGGAAGGGCTGGCAGGTACATATTAGTGACCATCTCCACAACAGCGACCGGAGAGACTGAAGTGCGGGGAAGGACACACAGTCCCTTGTACAGAAACCACATATTTTTCTCCCTCTGTCTCTCTATCCAGCCAGTCACCGCAAACTGCCCTGTCCCGTCCTCCCCTGCCCAGACACCCTGCCCCGGGTCATCCACCTCTGCCAGCCGACCTGGTCCGCTCCAGGTCCTCTGCGCCGGAGCTGGAACCCAGGCACATGGAGACAGGGGGCAAAGGAAACTCCCCAGCACTGAGCCATTGAAAATAATCCCTGCCTTTTCAAAGGCCGCCTTCGCCTGGTGCCAAGGCAAGAACTGTCTGTCTCGCCACCTTTCAGTTCTTGTTAAAAAGCAGAAGGCATGTCAGGGCCGGGCCGGGTCACAGGACAGAGAGGGCTTTCTTTGCAGCGCTGGATGAAACTCAGTGCTTTAATGAAAGCTCTTATTAGCCCCAGCTGGCGTCCCATTTTCTTGAGCTGGAATAAAAAATTGCCTCGGTCATCCTTTCCCGGGCTAATTTCAAAAGCATAATTACCATCATCATAATTGATTACTATTTATTTTGGTCATTAATAGTCATGCACCCCCTTGTTCCGTGTGGATTAAATGGTCCAAGGATATTTATGGCACGTGGCAGCTGTACTCTTTTTTCTTCATTCCACACGTCCCCCAGCCCCTTTTCAGGATAACCCCTTGATTTCATGACACCCAGAGAATCCTTCTCTGGCTTTCATGTTCCGACTCCTAAGCTATGGAGACTGATGAGAGTTGAGGTGAAAAGGTGGGGGTTCAAAAAAAGACACGGAGAGAGTGTTATTGGGGGTAATAATATTAAACGGCAAGAGGCAGGGTTACACCTTCCAAACTTGTGTTGGGATGTGGGAGGCTCTGGAGGGAGTGGAAGGGAGACAAATTGAACAATTAGGAGATTATTGTTTCTTCTCTCTGGTCTCTTGAAGGAGGCAGTTACCAAGCCTCCTTGGGCAGCTAGTTTGGGAAGAGAATTGGTATTTTCTGCCTTCAAGACAGAGAGCCTGAGAGCTGCCTGCGTGTGACTGCACAGGATCATGGTGTTCTCCCCAAATATTCAAACTATGAATATTGCTTCCAGGTTGCCAAACTCTTGAGACTCCATCAAATGAAATTCGCAGAGGAGGTTAGTCTAATTCACATCGACTCTTGCGAGGGAGCAGTTTTAGTTCCATATCGTCCTACCTACTGTTAGATACTCAGAGCCCCTCAAAGGCTCTGGAGATTACGGGGGGGGGGGGGGGGGGACGGACAAAAAAGCAGAGGTTTAGAGCTTTAAATTCCTCCAAAGGGAATGCTCAGATACCTTCTGCCTCCTCCTGAACAGACATGCTGGGTGCAGGTGGGAGTCTGACTCAAGCTAAGGCAAAAGTACTGCCCACCTCCAGCCATCCTGCTCCCTGATTAGTGGAAAGATGAATGCCAAGCTCAAATATATCTATCAGAGTCCTTCTGCAGAAGTTTTGAAGCTGAGATGAATAACAGCAAGAGTCAGTGTTCCCTGATGTTGGAAGTAGGGAACCATTCACTGACAATTCTTCACCCACCACGAGTATGAAATCAGTCCATGGTGGGAAGGATTTGGTCAATACTCAGAGAGAAGCCCATTTCAGAGATGCAGAGAGAGTCCTGGTGGCATTTGAGACCCTGCTTCCAGTTATTCCTAAAACCTGTACAAGGGACACTGAGAAAAGCTAGACAAGTTGTGCCAGGAAGTGCCATTCATATAGTCACCTTGTGATAGTGGCCCCTCGGGTTGTGCAGTGCGCAGCTTGTGAAACTACGTGATGACCCATCTGGCAGCATTCCTGCCCCTTCTTCGGCTTTCTTGGAGATACTCCAATACCCTGTTATTAAACTCCCCTTTTTTGCCAAATCCATTTGGAATTGGATTTATGCCATTTAAGCCAAATGAGATCTAAATAATGATAACAGTTATCTACAACCACAAACCAAAAAAAAAAAAAAAAAAAAAAAAAGATGTATTGTCTCCTGTCCACTCCCGCTTATTCTAGATAGCAGGAGGGAAGTACCTGTCTTTCTCAGCTACAAACTCTCAATTTACTCACCCTTCGGGGAGTCATAGAAGGGGAAAAGAAGAGTAGAAGCCAATCAGCACCCCACCTCAGCAGCAGTCCTGGGGTGCCATGCCTTGCAGAGCTGCCAGACGTACAGAAGGCACATGAATGCAAACAATTTCCGGAAGGCCTTAGGTCTGGCTGCCTGGCAACAGCTGCACAGCTCCATAATGGGTGTCAGTGTCAACGCAGACTCAACATTTTCCAGGGGGAATGGGGCTGAGACAATGCTGTGCTCTGGCCAGATGGAGTTCCAGTGGGGTGGGGGGATGTGGAGGGAGAAGGAAGTTTGCCAGGCAGGAGAGTTGCACGTCCCGACTCAGGGGCAAGAGAATGAGGAAGAATCTTGAGGAAGTTTTCAGTTCATAGTTCCTGCATCCCATCCCTCTCAGCTCTCTGAGTCTCTCTAATCAATAATGAAAGGATTTTTTAAGGGTTGGGGGAAAGAGGAACACTGGCAGAGTTCTAAGTAAGAAGGCCGAGAGAAGAGAATTCAAAAAATCCCAAGGAATGTAAATAAGTGTTCTACAAAGAGACACGGGCGGTGCCGTGGGATTAGTGTGGATTTTGAAATCAGCCTGATTTGGGTTCATGTCCTGGCTCTGTGGAACCATAGAGAAGCCACGTCCGTCCGGAAGCATCAGTTTCCTTGTTAAAATAGGCATAGTAATACCTAATTGCGTGTGGGTGTGTTATCAGACACCGTAAATAAGTATGCAAAAGGAGCACAGAGCTAGTGTCACACAGGAAAATAGTGCCATGCGGGAATGTGAGCTACTGGGTTTTGTTTTGTTGCTGTTATTTTTCCCCTTGCTACATTTTTGACCCTGTGCTAGGTTCGTATATGCGTCTTTTCTAATAGAATTCAGTTCTCTGCTTTCATCCTCAGGCCAAATATTTTTGGAGATATGTAACCTAGTCCTCTGGATCATAGAGGAACTCAGACTCATAGGCCTTCCAGGATCCACGCCACCACTGTTTGAATCTTTTACCTCCTCCCTGCCATACGCACCACCATCTTGCCTCCGTGTGCGTCCTTTTGGTTTTGTTAGCTATCGCTGCTCTCATCTTTTTCTCACTGCCCGTTCGTGTTGGTCGTCCATGGCTGCATAACAAATTATAGCAAAACGAAGTTGCTTAAAACAAGAAGCACACATCACCTCACAGTTTCTGCGAGTCAGAAATTCTGGAGCAGCTGAGTGGTTCTAATTCACTGTGTTGTGTCAGACTGCAGGCGGACGTCGGCCCAGGTTTCAGGCAACTGAAGGCTTGCCTAGGGCTGCAGCATCTGCTTCCAAGTGGGCTCACTCTTGCGGCTGTTGGCAGGAGGCCTCAGTTCCTCCCTCCATGGACCTCTTCACGGGCGGCTTGCGTGTCCTCACAACACGGCAGCCACCTGTCCCAAGGGGGAGTGATGGAAGGGAGACGGAGCACGCAGTGAGTCCCAGGCCCTTTTAGGACCTAATCTCCACCGTCACACGCTGTCGCCTACACTTTATTCTGTTTGTTGGAAGTGAGTTACTAAGTCCAGCGCATACTCAGCAGGAAGGAAATTAGAATACACTTTGTGAAGAGAGTATCAAAGAGTCTGTGGACATTTTAAAACCACCATAAATAACATCGAGGTTAGTCAGCCTTCCCATCATGTCTTCAGTTTCAGGATTTTTTAAAAAATAGTTATTTATTTATTTGTTTATTTATTTATCTATTTATTTGGGGGGAAGAGGGGCTGTGTTGGGTCTTAGTTGTGGCACGTGGGGTCATTGTTACATCTTGCAGGATCTTTTGTTGTGGCTCACAGGCTTCTTTCTATTTGTGCTGCACGGGCTCCAGAGCGTGCGGGCTTAGTAGTTGCAGCATGTGGGCTCTCTAGTTGTGGTGCATGGGCTCCAGAGCACATGAGCTCTCCCGTTGCAGTGGGGGGGCTTAGGTGCCCTGCAGCATGTGGGGTCTTATTTCCCCAGCGAGCGATCAAACCCTCATCCCCTGCATTGGAAGGCGATTTTTAACCACTGGACCACCAGGTGAGTCCCCAGTTTCAGGATTTTAAGATTTATTTTCCCAGCGACCTGCACCCTATTTCAGTGGTGTAGTGGGCTGAATGGTGGCCCCTAAGGATATCAGGTTATTCCAGCATATTCCTGGAACCTGTGACTGTTACCTTAAATGTAAAGTTTTTGTAGATGTGATGAGGCTACAGATTTTGAGATGAGGAGGTTTTCCTAGATTACCTGGGAAGGTCTTAAATGCCATCACAATTGTCCTTATGAGAGAGAGGCAGAAAGAGATCAGACACAGAAGAGGACAAGGTGATGTGAAAACAGAGATAAAGATGGAAGTGATGCAGCCACAAGCTAAGGAATGCCAGCAGCCACCAGAAGCTGGAAGAGACAAGAAACAATTCTCTCCTGGATTCTCTCCTGGGGAGAGTGTGGCCTTGTTGATGCCTTGATTTCAGCCCAGTGACACTGATTTCAGACTTTTGGGCTGCAGAACTGTGAGAGAGTAAATTTCTGTTGTTTTTAGCTGTCTGGTTTGTGGTCATTTGTTATGGCAGCCACAGGAAAATGGTACACATGGGTTTCCTTCATTAAGTCAATACGTCTCTAATATGCATCTTTTATTAAGTGTCAGCCACTATGCTAGGTCTTGGGTAAACACTGGCTTTAAAAAAACCCTTATGAAACCCTACTTCTAAATGTGGTGACTGCCACATATATGTCCACCACCCAGACCTCTGTCCTAAACCCCAGAACCCTATCTACTAAGTATCTTCACCTTGACCTCCCATGGCCTCTAAGGAACTCAAACGAAACTAGCCCAACTATTTTTCTTCTTGCCCTACACCCTTTTCCTTGTTTTGGTGTATGGGATCAACATCCACTCAAATGCCCAAGTAGGAAAACTCAGCCTTGATTCTACTGTCACCACCTACATCCAGTCTCAAGTCCTATGGAATCTACCTTACAACTCTCTTAATTCAGCCCTTTGTGATTTGTTACCTAGAGGATCTCAACAACTTCCTGTGATATGGTGACTTATAATAAGAAGAAGTAGACCTTTGGGCTTCATCCCAGTGCCTGGCACAGGGCTCCTAAAACCCTTGGAATTTCCTAAGTGAAAAGAGTGATAAAGATACAAAGCATGTCTTTTGTTATTCATAACAAGCTCCTTTCAACCACACCTGAGTTTATGTTAATGAGGTGACCTTTGGAAAACCCCTAAGAATGGGGGCTGGTTGATTGGGGAACTGACCTCCATTAAAAGGTTGGAAATTTTAGCCCCACCCCCTGACCTCCTGGGAGGGGAGGGATTGAGTTACTCACCAACAGTCAATAGTTTAATACATCATAATCATGCCTTTGTCATGAAACCTCCATAAAACCCTAAAAGGACAGGGTTCAGAGAGCTTCTAGGTTGGTGAACACATGGAGGTGCTGGGAGGGCGGTGCACCTGGACAGGTCATGGAAACTCCAAATGTCCCCGGCTCCCCAAAGCTGCTCTATGCCTCTCTTCTATTTGGCTGTTGTATACTGTATCATAAACTGATTAACATAAGTACGTGTCTTCCTGAGTTCTGTGAGCCCATTCTAGAAAATTACTGCGCCTGTGGAGGGGGTGATGGGAAACGCTGAGTTACAGCCGCTTCATCAGAAGTGTAGGAGGCCTGGGACTTGCAGCTGGCATTTCCAGTGAGGGCAGTCTCACAGGACTGAGCCCTTAGCCTGGGGGGTTGAAGCCAAAACCTTACTTTCTCTGCACACCAGTGCTGAATCTTGGAGACAGAGTTTTGGGTGAAGTAGAAAAGGATAGCTTTATTCCTTTGCCAGGCAAAGGGGGCCACAGTGGGCTCCTGCCTCGAAAAACTATGTGCCCCAACTTGGCGAGGATAGTGACAGGGTTTAGAATAATGGTTCAAAGAGCGCCTGATCAGCTCGAGGACATTCTTCTGATGGGCTGGGGGTGAACTAAGCAGGAGCCAGCACTATCAGCCTTCAGGTCCCAACCCGTCTGGGGTCCGCATGCTTGTGGGCAGCATAGCATCGTTAATTGTTAACTTCTCCCACCGGGAGGGGGTTTCAGATCTGCAGAACAACTCAAAGATATCATTGTGTGTATCCGTTGATGGGGAACCAAGGCTGCACTATTGTCTCTCAACGGTTTCTCCCTGGTCTTGCATCCCTTCCCTTCCCTAATTAACAACTGCTTGAATCTGCCCGTTGGAACGCAGGGAAGGTCATGGAGGCTGAATGAAGGCTATTTCCTACAATCAAAGAAATGGGGGACACAGAAAGCCTTTGTGCCCAGGAGCGCACAGGGTCTGACACTAACTCCAGGTAGTCGGAGTTGAGTTGAACTGTGGGACACCCAGTTGGGGTCCACAGAGAACTGAAGAATTGGTCAGTGTGGGAAAAAAATCACAGATCTAGTGTCAGAGTGTCGTATGATAAAGAAACTGAGTTTTCCCAGATTTCCTCACTGGGATTGCTCTTTTCAACTGACTGTGGAGCAAGAGTTTCTCAACCTTGGCACTAGTGACATTGGGTCAGGTAATTAATTTTGTTAGTTGTTGAACAAATTCTTTGTTGTTGTGTACTACACTCGGTGCGTTGCAGGATGTTTAGCAGTATTCCTGGTTTTTATCCGCTGGATGCCAGTAGCACGCTTCTCCCAGAGTTGTGAACGTCAAAAATGCCTTCAGACATTGTCAAATGTCCCCTGGGGTGGGAATGTGGGGGAATGTGGTTCCCTTAGCTGAGAAACACTATGTTAAGCTGACTTTAGGGTTTCATCACAAACTATGTTAATGAGAAAATATACATATGGTGGAGTGTGCAACGTATAATGCTGTTGATGACTGGCCCAGTTTGTGCCTTTCTCTCTCATTTTGGTTCTTCTTTTTCTATTGAGTTGAGGTTATGAGTATGCAGAGTTCAACTAGTTCTGCAAGGTTTGTTAGACAAACAACATTCCTCCGTTTTCCTCCCCTCCCATTTTCCCTTTCCTGGGGCCAATAGTTTCAACTCTCTTAATATTTACTCCATATCTCTCTACATAATTGAATTACTAACTCTGGCTTTTTCAGTTTTGGGCCTTATCCATTGCCTGTGGAAGATAAGGACTTATCACTACTTCCTTCCTCCATTTCCAACACCTCCCATCCCCCCATCCACTCCATATATTTATGTTATAATTTTGGCTTGATAAGCATTCATTGTTTCTTTTATATGTTTACATATGCCTTGCAGAACTGGGGCTATGAAGTAATCTTTTATTTTTCCTGGAATTAACAAATGCCTTTTTATTGGTGCTATTATTTACTTGTTTAATTTTCTAAGTGTTTATCATTAATTCAATCCCCAAATTTCAATTTCACCTTCCTGACAAAATCTATGAGCATCTAACCTGCTCAGTCTGGTCTGGATGACCTCTACCCTCATACACAGTTGGGCTAGTCCTTTGCCATTATCCAGAGAATTCCTCTCATCTCCTGTTTCTGTATGTTGTACTGGCTTAAATATTGTCCCTCCCCTCCCAAATTCATGTTTTCCCCAGAACCTTAGAATGTGACATTATTTACAAATAGGTTTATTGTAGATGTAGTTAGTTAAGATGAGGTCATACTGGAGTAGGGTGGGGCCCTTAACCCAATATGACTGATGTTCTTATAAGAAGAGGAGAAGAGATACAGAGATAGACATTCACAGAGGGAAGGCTATGTGATGATCAAGACAGAGACTGGAGTTCTGTTCCCACAAGGCAAAGAATGCCTGGGTCCACCAGAAGCTGGAAGAGGCGAGGAAGAATCTCCCCCTCAAGGTTTCAGTGGAAGCATGGCCCGACGGATGTCTTGATTTGGGATTTCTAGCTTCTAAGACTGTGTAAATTTCTGTTGTTTTAAACCACCCAGTTTGTGGTAAGTTGCTATGGCAGCCCCAGGGAACTATTACATATGGCATATCTTTTTCTTTTTAGCATAAGCCTTCATTTGGTAGCGTATACTGTCCAATGGCTTCCTGGGAAAAAGCATGTGGAAGTTAAATTTTTTTTTTGAGAATTTGCATGTCTGAATTATTTTTATTCTCTTCCCACATGAGTGATAATTGGGTTAGATACAGAATCCTAGGTTGGAAACAACATTTCTTTAGAATTTTGAAGTCACTGCTCCATTGTTTTTTGTTTGTTTACTTGCTCCCTGTGTGCTGTTGAGAATTCCAAATTCTTTCTAATTCCTGTTTTGTTTTTTTTTTTCCTACCCTTCAGAAGCTTGGTAAGATGTTTTCTTTATTTCCAATGTTCTTGAAATTTCATAGCAATGTACCTTGATGTGAGTATATTTTTTTCTGTTATGCTGTGAGCTTGAAGTTCCCTTTCAATCTGGAGATTCCTGTTCTTCAAGTTTAGGAATTATTCATGTATTATTTTGTTCATTGGCATCCCCTGCTCTCAGTTTTCACTGTTCTTTCTTTGTGGCACTCTTCTTGTTTGCATGTGAGACTTCTTAGATCATGTTCCCTTTTCTTCCTTGTTTTCCATCTCTTTATCTTTCTGACCTATTTTCTGAAACTTTTCCTCAGTTTCATCTTCCATTTTCTTACAATGTTTTTTATTTCCATTTTCACGTTTTCAGTTTTCAAGAAATATTTGTATTCTGTTGTGTTCTTTTTTTTCAAGCATTCTGTTCTTGTTTCATAGATGCAATGTCTTTTCTTATCTTGCAAAAGTTATCAATGATAGTTTTTGGAAGTTTTTCTCCTTGCATAATTTCTGTTTCCTCTAAGCAACTTTTCTTTTGTACTCTGACTTACCTTATGGAGGCTTTTCTTGGAAGTCTCTTCATCCGTGGTTGTCTGAATGAGTGGAGCTTCTTGACTGTGAGCTTTATTGTGGAGTGCCATGCGGTACCGGTTGGTGGGGGATTCCCTGTGTCAGTATCTTCAGGTATTTCCACCTGAGCTCGTCAGACATAGCAGAGAAATTTCTTCCAACCTTTGTCTAGAGGGCAAAGGCCTGGTTATCAGCATTCTGGAAACTCAGCAGGGGCAGAGCGATAGGAAAGGGGCACGTCCACAGTCACTGAATCCCTGTTTCTATATGATACCCTGGGTATCAGATCCCATCAACTGGGTCTGATGTCACATAGACCAGAGCCCTTATGTTTTATCCTCCCTGGAAAGCAAACGGTCGGTCTTCTGCCAGAGTGAGGGAGGGGTATGTACCCAGGAGTGTGGAGTGTGGGAGTAGGTTCCAAGCATTTAACTACTAGTAAACAGATTTCAACCAACCTCCATTATTTTATGTTCTCCCTCCCCACAACTTTGCTCTGAGTTCCAGAAGTACCTGCTGCCACTGGCTCCTGAATTTCTCAGTGAAGTCTCTTGTATCAGCCCAGTTGGTTCACGGATTTTCCTGCTGTGAGCTTGGAACTCCACTCAGTCAGGGCTATTTAGTCAGTTACTGCCTATCCATAAGCTTTGCAGCTCCCAAAGTTTTGTAATTTTCACCTCTCTCATTTTCCTTTTAGGTTTATGTCTTTAAAAACTCCCATCATGATAGGCATAGCAAAGTTTCATGAGGGATTATAATCAGATGCTTGTGTTCAATCCAATCTCTTAACTCAAAAGGGTCTAGTTTGCATTTCCAACCTCATCTTGGGTGTTATTTTGGAAGGGAGCTCAGGTATGTCTCAAGTCTGTTCTGAGATGCCTTCCTCAGCATTACTTGGTCCAAAACCTCACTTTGAACCAGTCGTGCCCTATCCAGCAAAACCCATAAAATGTATTTACTTATATCATAGTATTTTCCTTTACACCCCAAGGAATCATGGTTCCATCAGATACTTTTGGCAAGCACTTTGCCAATCCTTTCTACCTCACCCGCACCTGATCCGCATGTGATACTGGGGGGAAATAAAGAAAACAGAACTGGGGTGGGGGAGGTTGGTGATTTATGGGCTTGTGACATATGCAGTCAAAAGTCCACTTGGGGACTTGTTTATTTATGATGGTCAGGGAACCCCGCTTTGATGAGGTGGTGTATGAGCAGAGACCACAGGAAGTAAAGGAATCAGACATGTGGTTAGGGGTGGGGGTGGGGGGAGTTTTCTGGAGTGGGGAAGACAGAGCCAAAGGTTCTAGGAGGGAAAAATCAATGAGGCTGGAGAGGGAGAGGGAGAGGCAGCATTGTGGGGGACCAGGTCCCTGGACCCATGATTAGATGCTGACGTTTTCTCTGGGTTAGACGGGAGCCTTTATGGGTGAGATGGGAGCCCGTGATGCATCCTGAGTCGCTCTGGCTATGGCAGGAAGAGAGTCTGCAAGAGCAGAAGCAAAAACCCCGGCGAGAGGGCTTCCCTGGTGGCGCAGTGGTTAAGAATCCACCTGTTAACGCAGGGCACATGGGTCCGATCCACGCCGCAGAGCAACTAAGTCCATGCGCGGCAACTGCTGAAGCCTGTGTGCCTAGAGCCCATGCTCTGCAACAAGAGAAGCCACCACAATGAGAAGCCAGCGCACCATGACGAAGAGTAGCCCCCGATCTCCACAAATGCAGAAAGGCCCTGTGTGGCAACGAAGACCCAACGCAGCCGATTAAAAAATAAGTAAATAAATTTATTAAAAACAAAAAAGCCCAGCGAGGATACTGCTGGAGGCACCCTGGGGAGAGATGATGCTGACCTGGACCAGGTAGCAGTGGAGGCGGTGAGTTACAGCTAAATTCTGGGTCTGTTTTAAAGGTAAAGCTAAAAAGATTTGCAGGTGAGGTGTGCAGACAGAATGGAGTCCCATTTTTTTTTCCAGCTCCTAGAGAGACAGTTGCCGGACATTTGAGGGGGCAAGTGTGGGGGAAGGGCAGGTTTAGGGAGGAGACCAGGAGTTCAGCTTTGGCTCTGCCAATTTGAGTTGCCTGTTGGATGTTGAGGTGGAGATGGTGAGCCGGCAGTTGACTAGAGGTAGGAGAGCTGACGGAAAACACCCAGTGTTTAAGGAGCTTCTCCAATGAGCCGAACACTGTCTGTGTGCTTTACACATACCTACTCACCCCATCTCTACGGCACCGTGAAGAGGGATTATTCTTTCTCTGCATGGACAGGAAAACAAAGACACAGAAAGGTAAAATATCTTCCCCACGGCCATACTGCGAATAAGCATTGGACCTGAGTTCAAACTTGAGCCATCTGGCCCCAGAGCCTACCCTTCCACCCATTGTGCTCTCTTTGGGGTTTGCTGTGGGCTGCAGGAACCTGATGGGCCCTGCGTGGAATAGAGAAGTGTGAAGCCCTCAGGCTCGGGGCGAAGCAGGCAGCAGATTTGTGGCTGTTGTCAAAATGAGGCTTGTGGGGCCAGTCACATCTGGGTTTGAATCTCCATCACTTACTAACCTTGAGGAACTTATTTCCCCCCTCTCAGCCTCAGTCCTCTCTTCTGTAAAATGGGGATAATAGTGAGACTACTTCATAGGGTTATCGTGAGGATGAAATGAAGCAATGCATATAAGGCGCTCAATAAATATCATTAGGTATCATCACTGTTATTAAATGGCAAAGATTGCAGTGTCTCCTGATCAGACTCCTACCCCACCCTCAATCCCCCATAAGGTGTTGTGTTGGGAGGGGGGGGGATTGGTGGAAGGACGCTTGAGAATCTATTATAACATAGCAGACTTTATAGAGTCTTTGCGAACAGCCTCTGTCTCTTTTGGTAGTCAGGTGTGGTTTAGGGCATTACCCAAACCCTAGGATGTTAGTGAGATTTTGTGGTCAATAAAACCACCTACAATTCTTCTGACCCAGTGGTCTCTTTCTTTATTTCCATTACTCCAGATTGGGGTTATGGGAGGCAAGGGTCCATCTGGGTGGAAGATCAGACTCATAAGGAAGTTTTCTCCTTCCTGAGCCTACCTTGGACTCCCACTTGGAGGATGCTGGGATGTAGCTTTAATTGGACACCTCACCACACAACATGTCAACAGCCCTGGAAGGTATCCTGGGATGAGGCCGTCTCTGACTTACAGGAATGAAGAGTCACCTTTAATTCTTGGGTCCAGAAGGATCCCAAATGAATTTAGAACAACTAAATACTCTCAGTTCAGAAGGACACTTTAAAAAGCAACCAATAATTACAGTTTGGGAACCATGAAGTAGCCCGAAGAGACCAAAGAAAGAATTTTGTTTACCAACTTTTCATTTCTGCTCTACCTACTTCCAAAAAGAATCTGGGGTGGCTGACGGGAGAAAGCAAACAGGAGTCCCAGCTCTAAGGCTTTGCCCAAACTCCAGAGGTGGACTCACTAAAGTGGGTTATTTTGCCAAGAGGAAAAAGAAACAGATCATGGAACCAAATACATCACAAGGATGAACTAGCTACTTGTATGCATAATATACATTGAAAAGAGAAACTCTTCCAAATGCTTCTTTTTTTAGCGTCATTGGGGAATGGAATTTTTAAAGCAAATGTTGCCATATTTAAATTACTGATTCCTCTCTGTTCTAGGCACTGAAATTCTACCGTTAGAATTCTTTTTTTTCCTAATCCCTATTTTATTTTACTTATTTATTCTTATTTTTATTTTTTTGGCCGTGCCCTGTGGCTTGTGGGATCTTAGTTCCCTGACCAGGGATTGTTGAACCCAGGCCCTCGGCAGTGACAGCATGGAGTCCTAACCTCTGGACCACCAGGGAATTCCCCTACTGTTAGAATTCTTAATGCAAACGTGCCAGGGAATGTGTCCATTTATCAGATGGTTCCTAGCGTGACAGTTGGTCTAGGAGTGGATGCTAATTTGGGGCAGAAGATTTGAGGGTCTAGACTCTTGGTACTGCTGGGGGAAGACAGGATGGGCTGGGGTGGGGCACAGGTAGAGGTGGGCTGACCGTGTGGGGCGGGTCTGGTGCTGAATGGGGAACATGGTGAAAAGAGGTGGGCAAATGTGTGAGAGCAAGAAACTGACATTTGATGAGCATCTATTTTACGTTTAGGCCTTTTAAATGTTATCTTTACAACAAGCCTGTGAGATCAGTATTGTTACTGCTAATTTTATTAAGGAGGAAAAGGCTCAGAGAGGCTCCGTGATGGGGCCTAAGTCACACAGCTAGAAAGGAAGTGAGCCCTGGATTGTTCACAATGTGATCCAGAACCAGCCATCCAAAACCGTGGCACGTGTTGACTCCTTAGCGTCTAGAATCCCAGACCTGGGGACATTTTAGGGATTCTCTCGTTCAGCTTCTTCCTTTGATGAGGAGGGAAGCAAACGCTCAGAGACCCAAGGCCTCCTGACTGCTGGGTGATAGCAGAGACTCACCCTGCAACTCCCCTCGAAAGCCCAGAGGCCTGCTGTTTGCTAACGACCACACACTTCGGCTGCACGGACGGCTGCCAGGACACCGCCTTACACGACAGAGCTCCCGAAAATTCTCCAAGCCCGTGACCATTTTCAAAAATGGAAAATTTCAGCAGCCACACCTGCTGGGAAGTGGAGTCTATTTTGCGCTGGAAGCCGCTTTATTTACCATACCTGACCTTGGTCTGCATCAGAGAACATTCTTAAGGATCTAGAGACATGTGGGTCAAGTCCTGTTACAACCAGTACTCGGGGCAGTGGCGGGGGACGGGGGGACGGGGATGGGGGGCGGGAGGGGGAGGGAATAGCTGTGCTTCCTCGTGTCAAGTATTTCCAGGCATAAGTGGCCTGGGGCTTGGAGATATTTTTGACATAGTGTACTTTTTGTTGCTTATGGGATTCACATTTTTTTTTTTTTTAGGTAAATATCAGCATGAATTCCAGTGCAAACACAGACTTCTCTATATCATTCACAGGTCAATTAAAATTAACATCACCTTCACGAGTGTCCTATTAAACCCTGGCAAATTTAGGCAAGTGGGATATTAGATATCAAGCTGTTTACTTTTTTTTTTTTTTAATTTTTTGGCTGCACTGCCTAGCATGCAGGATCTCAGTTCCCCAACCAGGGATCCAACCCTCCCCCCGCTGCAGTGGAAGTGTGGATTCTTAACTGCTGGACTGCCAGGGAAGTCCCAGAAATCAAGTTGTTTAAAACCCACTATGACATATATGAAATGGTTGAATATATCAAACCAAAGGCATGCGCCCAGTTCTTACTGGGGGTGGAGAGGAGAAAGCAACAACACATGTAGGTGTTCAGAACTATACAGCCAGCCAGCACATCATAGTAGCCAAGAGCTGCCAGTTTTTGCGTATCTCCCCTGTGCTGGGCACTGTTTTCCCTACAACTTATTATTTAATAGGAACTAGTCGGACTGCCTGGGTTCAACTCTCAGCTTTGCCATTTCCCAACTGTGTGACCTAGGGCAATTTACTCACCCTCTCTGTGCCTCCACGTTCCTCATCTGTAAATTGGGGATAGAACTGGTCCCTATCCAAAAGGCAGGTGAAAGGGGGTTATCCTCCTGAGGCGTTTAGCACAGGAGTTGGCCCGGAGTTAGCACTCAGCACACATTTGCAGCTGGTACCTCTGGACTGTCACGGACATGCCAAGTTAGTTTTCTTTTCTTCATTTTGTGAATGCATGCTCTGGGCTCACCGAGGGCTAACACACTGCCCACAGCCATACAGAGGGTCTGGGGCAGAACTGGGGCTTGAACTCAGACCTTTCTACCTGTGAAACTAAACCCAGAGAAGAACCAGAGGGAGCCTGTACGTGACTTCAGGCAGGTAGATGCTGGAGGGAGGGGAGGTGGCTCTGAGTAGAAGGGCCAGGCACACATCGCTTCTCCTGGGGCTAGTATGGGTCCTTCTGTTTCACAGATGTAACAAGAGGAAGTACATTGTTGTTACCATAAAACCAGTTTGTTTAAGAGGAATTCCATTTTAGGAGAAAAATAAAATACACCTTACTGTTCTTATTTGATTTGAAACATGAGGTCTCCTGGGCAGAGCCCATTGCACCGGTCCTCGCCCTATCAGACCCAATGGCTCCTTCTTACAGGAAATACTTTGTAAAATCTCCTTTGCCATCCTGAAATGAAATGTATCTACACACATAATCTCCCCTCCCAAGCTAATACAATGCCCTAGTTGTAATAGAAAAGATAAATAAAAATAGTGATTTATGATAAAATCATAAGTGCACCAATACCTAGCTGCCTGGGCATGACCAGACCAGGGGATATAGTTTAAGTGATCTAATACATGCTCTGAGCTGTAATGACTACATCTGAATTGAAGAGAAGTAAGACAAAAGATTATTGAAACTGCCTTTACAGTTAATAGTTTGGAAAAGAGTCAACTAAGTATGTGTATCTATTTCAAACATAGAATCATCTAGAAATGTAGATGGAGAGGGGTGGGTTATATGGGTAACTCACGTAACTTGAGCAACTTTGCTGTCAGTGATGTATTTTTTCTGAAATGGTGATTCAAATCTTAATAAAGTTCCAAATAAAACAAAATATAATATTCTCTAAATTTACACAGGAGTTACATGCTGGGAAACTCAGTGTATATTAAACTGTACCAAAAAATACTTTGTGTTTAAGTGTAAAGCTGAGCTAGGCTCTAGGTAGATCCTTATAAACAAGTATTTCACCTTCATGGATGTCTGATGGATCATTCAAAAGTGTGTGGGAGGGCTTCCTAGGTGGCGCAGTGGTTAAGAATCCACCTGCCAATGCAGGGGACATGGGTTCGATCCCTGCTCCAGGAAGATCCCACATGCCACGGAGTAACTAAGCCTGTGCACCACAACTATTGAGCCTGCGCTTTAGAGCCCAGGAGCCACAACTATTGAGCCCATGTGCTGCAACTACTGAAGCCCACATGCCTAGAGCCTGTGATCCACAACAAGAGAAGCCACGGCAATGAGGAGCCCGCACACCACAACAAAGAGTAGCCCCCACTCACTGCAGCTAAAGAAAGCCTGCGCACAGCAAAAAAGACCCAACACAGCCAATAAAATAAATAAATAAATAAATAAATAAATAAATAAAATTTATTTTAAAAAAAGTGTGTGGGATTATAAATGAGAATGTGAAAGGTGAAACTATGAAACTTCTAGAAGGAAACAAAGAGGTAGGAAAAGATGACTTAGCACCAAAAATTATTAACCTTAAAGGGAAAGTTAATGAATTTTGCTCTCTAAAGATCCTGTTTCATCATGTGACACTGTTAGGAGAGTAAAAAGACAAGTCGCAGAATGAGAGAGGATGTCTGTAATCCACATATCCATCAAAGAAGTCATACCTGGAAGACATAAAGAGCTACATATCAATAGGAGAAAAGACAAATGCCTCAAAAGTAAACTGGGCAGAAGTCTTGTGAGCAGACAGTTCACAAAAGAGAATATCCAAATGGCCAAACAACCACAGTGCGATGCTATAGCACACCCTCCAGAATGGCTACAATGAAACAGATGAACAATACTAAGTGTTGACAAGGAAGCAGGGCAACAGGAATGCTCCTACTGTGCAGGTGGGAATGTCAACTGCTACAACTTTGGAAAACTCTTCTGCAGTAGCTACAAAAGCTGCATATATGCCTGTCCTGTGATCCACGTATTCACTCCTTGGTGTCTGCCTAGGAGACGTGTACATCTATCAATCAAGAAGTGTGTGAGCGTATGTTCGAGGCAGTACTACTCCTAATGGCTCCAAACTGAAAACAACCCACGTGCCCGTCAAGAACTACATGCAGCAACATGGAGAAATCTCACAAACATGATAGTGAGTGGAAGAAGCCAGACACAAAAGAATACACATGGCATGACATCATTTCTAGGAGGTTTAAAGGAAAAAGGAATTCCTTAGCAGTGTTAGAAGTCAAGGTGGTGGTTACCCCCGGTGGATGCTCATGGCTACAAGGGGATTCAAATGGGTTTGGGGGTGCTGATGCTTTTCTGGTTTTGGTCTGGGAGCTGGTTATGTGGATGTTCACTTAGTGAAAATTTTTTGGGTGTACACTTAAAATACGTGTACATTTCTCTATTCATGCCATAGTTCAATAAGTTTACAGTGAATATTGAAAAACAACGTCAACCCCTATCCACTGATGTCACTGTCTCCCCACCAATCACTGGGACAGCTGAAGATGACACACTCATCTCCAAAATGTCCCCAAAGTTTCCCCCCATGAGAACCACTGGCCCACACAAAAGAGGTTAAGACAAAGGAATGGGGAAACTCTCTATGCAGGAAAGTAACAGGGGTGTTTCTGAGGCCAAAGAACCAGCCTTGAGGTCACTGGTCACAGGTGGAGGCATCAGCAGGGCGCCAGCAACCAGGTGGGAAGGGCCATGGCTCGGGATGCCAGCGGGTCCCAGTGAACACCCGGGCCAGGGCCCCTCCCTTCCCACGCTGGGAGGGTGCGTGTCCCCTCCCCACCACCTGGATGTAGAGGTGTCTCGTGTACATCACCCATCAGAACACACACGAGGCAGGTGAGTTAGAGCAGAGTCTTAGCCCCTCGTCTCCCCAGGTGCTAACTTTCAAGTTGCTGGGTTATGTGAGTCTGAGGGTTACAGGGAGCAACCAGGGACAGAGTCGGGGTACACTAGTGGGGCTTGAAGCAGTAGCTGTTTACAACCTGCGGGGTAGTGTTTATAATTTATCAGCCAGTACAAGTGTGTCTTTATACACTGGCTGAAGGTCAGAGCAGCCTGAACTCTCTATCCAGATGAGAATCAGGGAGAGGTCATCCGAAAGCCATTTTTATCCAAGAGACACCCAGGCAGCATACACGTCTCTCTTATAAACACTTGTGCAAACCACCTGAGAAACAGAACATCCTGGCCCACAAAGTGGGTTGAGGCAGTTCACCGGATGTCAATTCTACATGGAGAGAAGGGGAAGACGCATCTCAGCTGGAAGTCAGCCCAGGGAGAGATGGTCTCATGGTTAAGATTAAGTTCATAGCAGCTGCTATGAAAGCACTGCGCCTAGGACAGCAGTAGTTTATACACAATAATGCTGACTTTTCTCTCATTTCAAACAGTTCTTCAAGTAGTTAGTCCACTGCTGGTGTGATGGTTCCATAGTCAAAGGGGTGCCAGGTTCCTTCACTATTTCTGCTTCCCTATTCTTAGCCTTTGCTTTCATTCTCTAGTTTGCCTCATGGCCCAAGGATGCCACTGGAGCTCTAGCTACCTCATATGCATTCCAGAAAGGAGGATGGAGGGAAGGGCAAAGGGATACTCCATCTAGCTGGCTTCCTTCTAAGGAGCGTCCTTGACCTAGCCTAGTGAAGACGTGGAGTAATTCTCACAGGGAAAGTGAGAGCAGCAAGTCCTCAAGAAAACAGAGAATCAGAGAAGCCTCCCAGGCAGTCAGATCTGGAGTAGGCATTTTGCAGAGCATATTGGGGGAAAATGCCTTTTTAGAAATCAATAGTTGAGTACTCTGTGATTTATGAGCATTGGGAGATGTGATTAGCAACAAGAGCTCTGCCCCACAAAGCAATCTGGGAGAGGGTGGAGGGCAGAGGGCAGAGGGCAGAAGATTAGGTTCAGTTGAGTCTAGATGCTGGAATAGAAAGAGGATCCAGTCAGATCAGCACAGAGAGTGGCCTCCGATGCACCCGTCCAGGGGGCTTTCTGCTCCTTGGCGATGAGGGCCTGGTGTGAATGACAGTTCACCACCATGTGACACAAACATCTGTGTCCAACCCATGCCACACAGGTAACCAGCTTCCTGGAGTCCTTCTTGAGCCCTTTCCCAAGATACCCAGGACTCTCAGACTCAGGGCAGTGGCCTTATCACCAAATTAAATCTCTAAGTTTAAGTGATGCAAAAACATGTCGGTTCAGCGGTGGGGATGTGAAGCTGAGACGCTCCGGAGCCTAGGAGAAGTCCGTCCTCTGGCTGCTTCTGATGGCTGAGCAGGAGGGCAGCCTTCCCATTCCAATGCCACAGGCACTTGAGTTGGAATCCAGCCCCACTACAGCGCAAGTACAGGACATTCTGCACTCTGTAGTGGTCAGCCTCTAACCCCTCTGTTGCCCCCACCCCAGCCCCACAAGCTCATTATTTCAAATCAGATCTCTTGAGCATCTACTGAAAATGCCAGTAGTGTTCTAGGTGCTGGTTGGTGGTCAGGTCTGTCCCTGGAAAGGCCCGGCCTGGGCAGGAGTACCGGGTGGACCCCATATCATATGCTCGGCAGTTACGAGTTTTAATCAAGCAAACGAGCCATTACGTACAGTGTGCTCTAAACGCTTCTCTTGATAAATGTGTCTTCCTAACTGTCTGCCCCGAGGTGAGGCCTAGTGGGGACTGTGGTGAGCTGGTGTGTATGCCCAGTCCCAAGAGGGCACCGCCCCATAGCTCAGAGAGGTTTCCCATTGTGAGGATATGGACCTTTCACCCCATTTTATATGCAAAGACAGAAATCTGGATTTTATGTGAAATCTCCCAGTTTTAGAATTTTAAAATAGTGACCCCACCCCCACCCCCAATTCAGTTTATCAGACACCGTGAAGCTGAAGAGAGGATACCTGGGGGCCAAATCTGGCCGACGGGCTGCTCTGTTGCCACTTCTGTGTCGCCGACCTCTGGGAAGTTCTCAAGTCCCGGAGTAGGTGGTCTGCATTGGCTGATTTCATTGCATTCCCCCATTCAGTCTCCAGAATTACTGTTTCATGCATTTTCAGTGTCACCCTTGAGCCAACAGCCAACTATGCAGGAAAAAAAAAAGAAAGAAAGAAAAAGGGATCAGGGAATTGAATTGAATTCCAGATACCCCAGACTCTCTGCCCCGGGGTTCGCAGGTTCGCTCCAAGCCCACAGCGGGCTGCGGTCCTGCGGCTCAGCGCGAGCATCTCAGGCTCCGCGGAGCCGCGGTGCCGACAAGGAGGAGTTGCGGGCGCCCTCTCGTGGACAGAGGGAGGCACTGCCGAAAGCCGGCGCGCTGGCTGGGGGATGTGGAGAGCTACCTAGGGCGGGGGTCGAGATGGGGAAGCCTGAAAATGACCTGGCCGGGGCCCCAGGGGTCGAAATGACCTGACCTGGCACCAGGGACACAAAAGGCAGGCGGCTGTCTGCAATTCAAGAACTCCTCGAAATACTAACAGTATCAATAATAACAGTAACAATAATAATAGAATAACAAATATAATAATTATTACAGTTCACAAAAGGTTTTTATTTACTGTGCCTATTTCATAGCTAAAAACACGTCACATTTTAGTAGCATAAATGTATTCTCATTGAACAAGATTCAAACAATACTGAAGAACATACTACAAACATTTTTAGGGTCTTTTACATAATTTTTATTTTGCGATCATTCCAAATTTACTGAAAAGTTGCAGGAATAGTGCAGACATTCCATATACCTTTTATTTGATTCATCATTTGTTACTATTTTGCCACATTGGCTTTATCATTCGCTCGTTCTAAATATTATTTTATAAATCTTAGCCGTTTGAGAGTGAGTTGCAGATGTGGTGCTCCTTCACCCTTAAATAGTTCGTGGGTGTTTCCTAAGAACAGGGTCCTTTTCTCCCCTGACCCAGTCCAGTTATCAGAATCAGGAGCATTAATATGGATGCAATACTGTTATGTCGTCACAGACCTTATTTAAATTTCACCAATTATTGTAATAATGCCCTTGCCAGCATTTTTGTTGTTGTTGATGACCCCAATTACAAAATAAGAAAGTACAAAGGCTTTTCCTCATCCTCTCCTCTCCCTTGCCCAGAGGTACCTCCCCCAACCGTGGGGTGTGCTCTCCTGTGAAATCTCAATACGCCTTGAGAATTCTTGTTCCATCTTTCCTCAGCCGTCCAAGGGAGGACTCTCCCATCCTATTTGACACCAAAGGAAACAGGGTCTCAGCTCAATGAGGAGAGTGCCTGTGGTGGCGAAGCTGGGACTCCAGTCCTGTCCTGTAATCTCGGTCCCCGGACTTGCTAAGAAGGCAGGTGAAGATGCTGTCCTCAAGGGTGATTACAGTGCCATCAGCAAAGGCCCTACTGTAGTCCATCCTGTGTTGGGTCCTTTACACTCAGCTCTTGCCCTTGTAATCCTTCTTGGCTCTCATCTCTGTGGACCCATCACCATCGTGGCATCTGGAACAGCCCATGGCGCCCCCTCCTTTACACCTCTTCATCTGGCTTTTCAGACACGTCTCTCTCCTTGTCTCCTCCATTGCACTGCTGTGGTTTCTCACATCCTCGCCTCTCAGTGCTGGAGCCAAGGGCTTAGTCCTGGACCCCTTCTTCTCTGTCCCTGTTCTCCCTGCACAGGTAAGCTCATAACCTCCTCACTTTAAGATGCACCTGAATGCTGGTCACTCCCAAATTTGTCCAGCCAGCCTGGAGTCTCCCGTGAACTCTGGGCTCATACATCCAACTGCTTATTTGACATCTCCCCTTAGATTTCCAATAGGCACCTCGTGCTTAATAAGCCCAAAGGCAACTTCAGTTTCCCAGTCCCAGCGTGGTCCCATTCATCCCCAGCTCAGGAGGCAGCTACTCGTTCCTTCTAGTTGCTCAGGTTAAAGCCTAGAGCTACCCGTGATGCCTCTGAGCTCTCTCACACTCCACATCTGATCCAAGAGAAAATCTGATTAGTTCTCCTTTCAAAATACGTCCCAAATCCAACCCCTTCTCACACATCCATGGCTGTCCCCCAGATCTGCCACCTGCATGATCACAGGAAATCTCACTAGTCTCTCTTCTTCTTCACTGCCTCCCTTAGAGTCTATTTTCTACACAGCAGACAGAATAATGTTTATAAAACACAACTCAGACCATGTCACATCCCTGTCCTAAAGTTCCCAGTGGTTTTCTGTCTCAGAGTAAATGCCTCCTCAACTCTCTGATCTCTCCCCACCCCTCTTCTTATCCTGGCCGTCTTCCAGCCACATTGACTTCTTTGCTGTTGCCTAAACACACTGCATGCTTCTACCTCAGGGCCTTTGCACCGGCTGTCCCCTCTGCTGGGAACGTTCTTCCCCCAGGGATTCCCAATCCTCGACCTCTTCCTACATGACTTGGTTAACTGTCACCATTCAGTGAAGCTTCCCTTCATCATTCATTCATTCATTCAATTCATTTCTGCAACTAGTATTTGTTGGGGGCCCACTATGTGACAGCACTGCTCTAGGTATGGGAGCAACATGTTTGAACAAAACAGACCAATGTTCCTGCCCACATGGAGAAAGACTATAAACAATATGATACTTAGGTCAATATTAGAGGAGAACTGCTATTTTTCAAAAGGGGGGGAAAATGAGCAGGCCAGGGAGATTGGGTGTGCTGGAGGGGGTTGCAATTTTAAATTGAATAATCAGAATAAGGCAATTCAGAAAATGCCATTTGAACATAGTTTTGGAAAGGCAAGGGCTTAAGCATGAGGGCATCTGGGGGAAAAGTGTAATAGGTAGTCGCAACAGCCCGTGCAAAGGCCCCGAGGCAGGGAGCACTCTTGCAGGTTCAAAGAACAGCAAGAAGTCCAGTGTGGCCGAAGTGGACGAGCAAGGAGAAGAAGTGGGAGATGAGAGGGCAGAGGGGTAACGAGGTCTGTGGGGTGGAGGGTGAGGGTGGCCAGGTCTATATTCTGAGAAAAGCAGTGGCCAGCAGAGGGGCCACCATAGTAAATACCCTCCTTCTCCCCAGCGCCCTCACGCCCTGCCCTGCTCTGTTTCCTCACTCAGCAAACGTATGCGTCATTTCCAGGTTCGGGGGACCCAGGAGGAAGTTGCCGATGGCTGCCCGCAGAGACTCCCCAGGCAAGTGGAAGGGACAGACAAGGGACGACAGTGCAGGGAGCTACGTGGACAGCTTTGTGGAGCGATGTGGGTGTGATGGGGTCCAGGCCACCTAGTCCCCCAGTGGCCTGTGGTTGTGGTGGCTGCACAGAGGTCCTGAGCAGGTAGCCAAGCAGGCTGCAATCCCGTGCCTGGTGGGAGTGTTGACTGGGGTCAGTGGTCCTGAGTGCAATGGCAGGAGTGGGGCTTTGTGGTCAGGAGAGTGGGGATCGGAGAGGTTCAGAGAAGGAGGATGGAGAGGACCCAAGATCTTCCCTGTGATTTTAACCCAAATCCTGGGAGTTCCCTGATGGTCCAGTGGTTAGGACTTGGCGTTTTCACTCCCAAGGGTCCGGGTTCAATCCCTCGTCGTCGGGGAACTAAGATCCCACAGACCCTGCGGCATGGCAAACAAACAAACACAAATCCCTTGCAGCAGCTGTGGCCTTTGGCCGCAGGTCCCTTGGTACCGGGGACAGAGGACAGAGCAGAGGGCTCAGAGAAGACTGCACACCCCCCATCCCAGCGCAGCTGAACTGCCCCCTCCTAGGAGTCCTCGGATCTCAGTGGGGAGCGGGGGACAGAAAGGGCAGTCGTGCCCATCACCTGGGTCCTCCGCTCCCGTCCCCTGCTTTATGGGACACTATTCCTAGATTTCACGCTCCCTGGATCCCAAGAATCTGGGCTATGAAACTCTGCCCTCTGAGGAGCTGGGTCACTGGAGGACCCGGGTCTCAGCCCTTATTTGGTCCCATTGGAGCTGTTGAAGGAAATTGACAGCCAGTGTCCTGGGGGCCAGCGTTGATGACCAAGGGGTCACAGGCAGAGTTTCTAGGATTCCTGAAGGCTCTAAGTGAGCATCCCTGCTTTGGAGCATTTCAGTCCATAAGTGACCAAGCCGGGTGCACAGTTTGTCCTTCAAGCTTTCATTCCTGCCACACCACGTGCTGGCCCCTTAGCAGGCACTGGGGACACAGGAGTGACAGGGCACAGGCTGACCATGGGATCCGCTGGAGAAGACAGACAAGTCAGCTGCAGGTCCCCTGCAGCATAAGTGCCACCGGCCAGCACTGGGTGGCAGTGGGGCTCAGATAGGACCACCAGCCCAGCCTGGGGTCGGGAAACCCTTTGATTAGTTTCCTGTAGCTCTTGTCACAAATGATCACAAACTCAAAGGCTTAAAGCAACATAAATTTCTTCCTTTTCGGTTCTAGAAGCCAGAAGTCTGAAATCAGTGTCACTGGTTAAAGCCAAGGTTCCTTCTTGAACCACTGAGGGGAAAAACTCCCCTGCCTTTTTCGGCTTCTAGAGGCTGACTGTGTTCCTCCGCTCAGAGCCTCCCCATCTTCAAAGCATACCACCCCAGTCTCTGCTTCCGTCATCAATGGCCTTGTCCCCTGTTGTCAGATGTCCCTGTGCCTCCCTATTGAAGGACACGTGATGACATTTAGGGCCTCCCTCGGGAATGCATGATCATCTCCTTGTCTCAAAATCAGTAACTTGAACTTCCTTAGTGGCCCAGTGGTTGAAAATCTGCCTGCCAATGCAGGGGACACAGGTTTGATCCCTGGTCTGGGAAGACCCCCCATGCCGCGGAGCAACTAAGCCAGAGTGCCACAACTACTGAGCCTGCATGCCACAACTACTGAAGCCCGTGCACCTACAGTCCATGCTCTGCAACAAGAGAAGCCACTGCAATGAGAAAAGCCTGTGCACTGCAACGAAGAGTAGCCCCGCTCGCCGCAACTAGAGAAAGCCTGTGTGCAGCAACAAAGACCCAACACAGCCAATAAATAAATTAATTAATTAATATAAAAAAATCAGTAACTTAATGGCATCTGCAGAGCCTTTGCCATACAAGGTGACACTCCCGGGTTCTGGAGATAAGTCCCTAGACCCCTGGGGGGCCTCCCACAGCTTCCTAGAGCAGATGACTATGGGGGGGGCCAAGAAAAATGAGGGTGCTCTGGAGTGGACAGGGCTAAGGAGCAGGGGGAGGGGCAGACCTGGGACTGCCCCTCTTCGGGAGGCTGTGACCATCCCAAGGAGGGAGGCGGGGGTGGGAAACAGAACCCAGAGAGGGCATCACGTGGAAAAGGCCACGGGAAAGGGATGCTGCCGCCCCCGGTACAGGGCAGCCTTGTGGGCAGAGCAGGGAGGAGGACTGGGTTGGGGGTGGGGGAGTGCCAGCACAGCTATCACTTGGGCAGTGGCACAGCCAGGTCATTTTCGAGAAAGTTCTCTCTGGCCACACAGGAGAGGATGGATATGAGTGGGACAGAAGGTGGAGGCAGGAAGCCAGATCCTTCTGCATGGTCCCCAGTGCACGTTTAAATCTGAACGATGCTACTTGGAGGTCTACTTACCCTATGGGGTGTCTGGGTTAGTTTTGGAATCAACTGTGTCTGATAGGGTAAAAGGCATGCCACGCAGCCGTCACACGGCACACTAAATGCCTCCCTTTCAAAGGTGCTGGGCCAACAGGGAGGTCTCGGGCAGGCTTGGTTGAAAACCGCAGAAACCACCTGCAGTGAGTTTAAGCTGAAACGGAACTTATTACAGGATGCTGGGGGCTCCCAGCGTCTCCCGAGCAGCCTGAGACCCAGGCTGGAGGCTCTGCTGCGGGAACACGGCCCAACCGCGGGGCAGCTGCAGGGAGCAACACCGTGGCCGGCGCCTAGCAGAGCCACCACACCGAAGGGCCCAGACATAACCCTGGCCCTTCTGCCCCTGGACCCTGCCGCCTCCCCACCATCCGTGGGAACCTGCTTCATCTCAGAGCCGCTGGCCCGGAATCAGAGGCCACTGCTGAGGCATCTAACCAGAGAGACGGCTCACATGCCTGCACCTTAGTTTCTGGGAAAATGGAGTTTCTGGGAAAATGGAGTTTCTGGGAAACTCTGGGGAGTCAGGGACCCAGGAGGAGGGAATTATTCAAAGCCATGAAGGGTGTTCAAAATGCCAGACACGCAGAAGGACAAATATGCATTACACGTAAATAAGGGGAAAGCATTTTCAGGTTCCATCACAAACCTCACCATTGGAGAGGAGGGACAGCACATGTGCTAGTGGCTTCTGTCATCAGGGAGAATAATACGGGAGGGGCCTCCTCTATGCGAATCCTATCCGGGGTCTCCCCTGGAGGCTCACAGGCACCCTAGAGCACAGCCAGCTCTGGGCCATGTGGCTTTGTCACTATGTGTCAAGTCCCCTGGGCAGGGTGGCTTGCTAAGTCAGTGCTTCCCTGGGGTACCCTTCTTTCCCCCCGCTTCCTCGGAAGCGTACTGAGGGCCTAACCTCTTCTAGACTTTGAGGGGTGGGACATGAACACTCTCATTTCACTCCCAAGCTCTCTGAGACCCACTCTGGGAATCAGCAAACATCATACCCCTCTCCCTTCCCAATCCATCAACTCCCTGGAGACCAGTGGGCACAGCCCGTGCTGCTGGGTGAGACCCGCCCAGAGGCCACCGGTGGGGCCACACTGCCTGTGTAACGAGTATGAGACCTTCAGTGGAGGCGCCCGATGCCTGGACTCGCCCTGAACGCCGACCACCCAATTGATTAGGTACAGTCTCTCCTCTCCGTGTTGCTGCAGTGTTGCTAAATTCCTCCCTCCCCGTGGCAGAAAGTCCCCTTTCTTCCAGTTTCCACTGTACATCCCTGCGCCTCTCCTGTTCCTGCTTCCCGGCATGTCTTTGGTGGCGGCGAAGGGGATGGGTCTGTTCCCACACAATTGCTGGGAATTGTGAGCAAAATGTGGCAGTTACCATGGAAATGTGACCCATGCAGGCTCTCCCTCCTGCATTGTTTGTAGTAGTGGAAGCCCGGACTCAGAGAAAGGTCTTTCCAAAAGGGCGTGGTCGTTTACACAATGGCCCTAGCATGTGCTGTGATGCCCTGGTTGCAATGATGCATTCCAGAAGAGTGATTAAAGCATGTGTGCTCTGAAGACAGATGCTCTAAATCCCAGCTTGGCTGCTTGCTGTGTGATTTCGGGCAAGTCGTTTAACCTCTCTGTGCTGTGATTTCTCCATCTGTAAAATGAATGATAACAATGGTCCCTGCCTCACAGGGTCATTATGAAGATACAAGGAAATTAGTACCATGTATACCATAGAATGATCCTCAAAATGTATTAAATGGAAAAAGCAACTTCCAGAAATACATATGTGTAGAGACACATACATTCTGTTACGACATTTGTGAAAGAATTTTGCCAACAAACCCAAATCATTAACATGCATACACACGTTCACATGCATAGAAAAAGTTCTGGGAAGATCCACAGCAAACATGTAACCCTTAAACAAACAAAAACAATAAACCACTGTAAGAGGAGCAGCTGCCAATTTGCGAGTTCTTCTACCCTGGGGGTAGCTTACTCTCCAATTTCATCTTGGCCCTTGGCAAGAGGATTTAGTTTAAAAGAAGAAGCCACTTCCCTCTAACCCACTGCTTGAGCATTGATGCTCCTTTGGCGGTTGCTTCCTTGCTGGGTCCTTGCGCATCCTGGAGGGGGAGGGTGGGCGGTGGGGAGGGCATCTAGTCCTTGCTGGTCTCCCAAGCCGCTTCCTCCCGCCCCCTCATACGGCGCCCTCCGGTGGTGGTCACGAGTAGCGCTGTGGGCCCGTAACACGTGGGAGAAAAGCGGAAAAGTGTTGCTGGATTCGCGGCTACTGGTCTCGCCAGATCGTGCGCTAGACGAAGTCTTTCCCTTTATTACTTTTTAAGTTGTCCCTATCTGGGGTTTTCAGATTTAGCAAGGAAAAACACTGGGTACCTGGTTAGCTTTGAATTTTGGTAAATCACGGATCATTTTTTAGTACGAGTATGTTGCATAAGTGCATGGACATACTTATGTTAAAAAATTACTCACTGTTTATCTTAAATTCAGATCCCTGTATTTTATGCATCCTGCCCCGGGAGAGGTTCCTGTTAGCATGGGGGAGGGGAGGAAAGGAGGGAGTGAGAAAGGGAGGGAGAAGGTTGGGGGGGGGGGAAGTGCCTGAGGGAAAGGAGTTGTGGGTTCAGGTGAGTCTTGCTGCAGGAGGCCATAAATGACATCGGTTTTCTTTGAGGCTAGGGTTGTCAGGGTCCCTGACTCTAGGACAGTGCTGCGAACCCTGTCTAAGCCCCGACATTACCTGGGAGCTCTGAAAGTCTGATGATTGTGATGCCATTGGTTTAGTGGAGGGTTGGCTTGACATGTTTTTAAAGCCCCCAGGCAATTCAAATTTGCAGCCAAAGTTGAGACACTGCTCAAGGAAATCTGGGTGTGTGTGGGGGGGCGTGTCTGCACACGTGTATCCCAGATGCCTTAAGTTTGCATATATCCCCAGGTTCAGCAGTCTGGGGTCCCCCTTCCTGAGAGCCCACATCTGCATATTATGGAAAAGCCTGGAGCTCTTTCCCAAATGTTCCCAGACCCCTGCCCCTGGGGGTTATACTTTACTACACTTCCTGCCTCCGATTTCCTGTTCACACTGAGCACTCCATCTCATTCCTGTCTCCCCCCGGGGACTGTCTCTTTCTTTTCTGTCCCTGTCAAGTTAATGCTGGTTTTCTATGACTGCCAGCACACAGCTGTCAAGTTTAGCAGATGTTTCCTGAAGGTCTGCAGTTCACAAAGGGTGTCATCCCCAAAATAAATTACTCTGTCCTCAAGTTCCCCGGTGACTCCTACAAACCCTGCTTCCTCCAGCAGTCAGCATGCAGCTGCGAGCCAAGTTCCAAGTTGCTGTTCCCTTTTAATCAGAACAATTAAACTCTTTTTTTCCTACACATCTCTCACATGCCCAGGCATTTCCAAAAGAAAGGCACTATCGCTGTGGAGAACTGGATGATGCTCTTCCTAGGCCAGGCGTTTCCAGCTGCAGCCAGTGGTTAACAAAATAGCATCACCCTCGTCCTTCTACATGTGCAAATCTTCAGGGATTGTAGCAAGTTATCTTAATAGCTAGAGGACCCTGCTGACTTCAGTGCAAATATTCTGGCCAGAGAACCAAGGTCCTTGGATGAAACCCAATAGTCAGAGGGATCAGGGGTTCCCTGGTCCCGAAAGCAGCTGGTGTCCCCATAGATATTCCTAAAACCTGGGTTTGGGCCACATCTGTTCTGTGGGGAGAGCAGGAAAAGAAGGAGGGCAGGAGAGCGTGAGGAAAGAAATTGAAGAGAAAGCAAATGAGGAGAAGATTAAAACAAAATGATATAGTGTTACCAAGTCCAAGCTTGTTCTGCTCGGGCAGGACAGGCCCATGAATTGGAGACAAGGTGTTGAGGCAAGGAATACAACTTTATTCAGAAAGCCAGGAACCTGAGAAGATGGCAGACTAATGTCTCCTCAAAAAACCATCTTATTGGGGTCCGGATGCTAGTTTGTTTTATAGAACCAGAGAGGGAGGGGCTGTGGGGAAGTAAAGTGAAAGGGCCATCCGTCTTACAAAAGATCTCCGGGAATAACCAGCCTCAGTGAGGGGATGTGTTAATTTCCACCATTCACACAGGTGGGCAGGGCAGATTGTCCGCTGATGGGCTGCACAGAGAGGCACTTTAGTTCAACATTCAGGCAGAGGCGCAGTGTTCCCGGAGGCAGGCCATCATGTATGATTACAATAACAAAAGCAACAAAAAGCAAAGGTTAAAGTCAAAGAAACAGATCTAAGGTGGAGTTCAATTTAGCTCCAGGAGATAACAGGAGGAATCCAATTTTTTTAAATGATACAAATGAACTTATTCACAAAACAGAAACAGATTTATAGATATCAAAAACAAACTTATGAGAGACTTTCCTGGTGCTCCAGTAGCTAAGACTGTGCTTCCAATGCAGGGGGACCAAGTTCGATCCCTGGTCAGGGAGCTAGGCCCCACATGCCGCAACTAAGAGTTCGCATGCCGCAACTAAGGATCTCGCATGCCACAACAAAGATCCTGGGTGCTGCAAATAAGACCCAGCACAGCCAAATAAAAAAAATAAATATTTAAAAACAAACAAACCAAAAAACAAATGTATGGCTACCAAAGGGGAAACATGGGGGGCGGGGGGGATAAATCAGGAACTTGAGATTAACATACACACTACTATATATAAGATTAGATAACCAACAAGGACCTGCTGTATAGCACAGGGAACTCTACTCAATATTCTGTGATAACCTATATGAGAAAAGAATCTGAAAAAGAGTGAATATATGTATGTGTATAACTGAATCAATTTGCTGTACATCTGAAATTAACACAAGAGTGTAAATCAACTATACTTTAATAAAATTTAAAAAAAACAAAACAAAATGATATAGGTCCTTCTAAGATAGAGGCTCTAATCCCCAAGAAAGAAGTGAGAGAGAAACAGAAGAAGGAAGCCTCCTGGTGAGAACAAGGCCAGATTCCAGCCTCCCTGAGTTCCCAGGATCCGCTGTGAGGCAGCCACAGCCAGCCTTGGTGGTATGGGACGGAGCCCTTCCAGCCAAGCTGCCTGGGAAACCAGCTTCCCCAAGTCCACCTGCATTTCTTCCTTCTGCCCTAGGTGGCCCGTGACCGCTCTGTCTGCCTCTAGGATGGCACAGGGGCCCAAGCAGCCCAGCAAAAAGATAACTTCCTGGTTCTGCCCACCCAGCCAGCTGTCTCCTTCTTTCCTTCTCCACCCCCCTCATATTTTCCCAAAAGGATTTTTCTCCTTTAAAAATTTGTTTCAAAAGTTTAACGTGAAACTTCACTCTGTATACCCAGGTGAGTGAAAATTAGAAATTTGGGTAACGTCAAGTGTTAGCCATAGTGTTGCAATGCAAATAGAAGCGATTGTTCTTTTTCGTCTTGAGAGCAAGGAAAACGAAGAGAACGTCCAATAGGCTAGAGGAGAAAGATAACTTGGCCTGAAAGAGTTAATCATTCCTTCTTTTACTTTAGCCTTCACTAAATCTGTTGTTACTAGATTTTCACTTCACAAAGCTAACTCCCTGATAAGACTTAACTCTGTGTAAGTGACATCCTGCCTCTCATTTGCTAACCTTATTTACAACTTGGAAGCTGCATTCCATACGACCCTTGTAACAAAATCATTCCTATAGTTTGTTTTGCATTTCAGAAAGGAGGTCCCAGGACAAACCATAGAGGAACAGACAATCAACAAACTGCCAGACCCCAGTCACCAGGTGACCTGATGCCAGCTATGACTGCTGTGAAATATCACAAAGGAGAAAAAGAATAATGCAAAGAATACAAGCCTGCTGTGTCTTCCCTTTGCCGGGCAAAGAAAAATAAAGCCATCTCTCTCTTCCTCCAAAATGTCTGTCTCTGTATCTCTATTAGGCCTCGGTGTACGGAGGAGCTGATATTACAGTAACAATAGTATGACGGGGAAGGAGAACCCTGGTTCTCTACAAGGATCGTGGACAGGTGCTGTCTGATGAAGGAGAAGATATAGTTCCTCTCGGAAGAAAACAGAAGTATAAAATTATGTGACCTTGGATTGGGCAATGGTTTATTAGATATGACACCAAAAGCGCAAGCAACAAAAGAAAAAATAAAGCGAACATCACTAAAATGAAAAACTTTGGGGCTTCAAAGGACATCAATGAACAAATGAAAAGACAACTCACGAATGGGAGGAAAATTTTATCAAATCATATATCTCATGAGGGGCTTGTATCTAGAATTTATAAACTATTACAACTCAATAACAGAGAGACAGACAATGCAATTTAAAAAATGAGCAAAGGATTTGAATAGACAGCTTTTTAAAGAAGATATACAAATGGCCAGTAAGCATATGATAAAATGCTCAACATCATTAGTCATCAGGGAAATGCAAATCAAAACCACAATGAAATATTACTTCACACCCACTAGCATGGCTATAATCAAAGATAAGTAAGAAGAATCACTGGGAAAAATACAGAAAAACAAAACTCTCATAGACTACTGGTAGGAATATAAAACAGTGCAGCACTTTGGAAAACAAAGCAGAGATGGAAACACAGCAGCAGTTTCTCAAATGGTTAAACAGAGTTACTATAAGATCCAGCAACTCCACTCCCAGGTGTGTATCCAAGAGAAATGAGAACATATGTCCACACAAAACTTTGTACACTCATGGTCATAGAAGCACTATTCATATTCGAAAAAAAAGTGGGAAAAACCCAAGAGTCCGTTGACTGTTGAATAGATAAATAAACTGTGGTGTGTCTGTGCAATGGAATGTTATTTGCCAATAAAAGAATGAAGTACTAATACATGCTACAACGTGACTGAACCTTGAAAACAGTGTGCTGGTGACAAAGAGCCACATACTGTATGATTGCATTTATATGTAATAGGCAGATCAGGCACATTTGTAAAAGGCAGAATAGGCTAATCTATAGAGACAGAAAGTGGATTAGTAGTTGCCTAATCTGGGGGCAAGGGAGGGTTGAAGGGTGATAGCTAAAGGGTATGGGATTTCTTTTAGAGTAATGAAGATGTTCTACAGTCCATTGTGGTTTTGGATGCACAACTATGTGAATATATGAAAACCTTATACTTTAATTGGGTAAATTGTATGATATATGAAGTTATTGTACTGTTTGTCATAAGATTCCAATTAGTTAATTGAGGTGGTCTCTGACTTGAACTCTGAGTTTCCTAGTAGTCAAAGCAAAGAAGGAAACAGGTGCCAAACAGTGCTATCCTCATAGTAAATAAAATTGAGGTTCTTATGACATCCTCCCATGTCATCTTTCAATGCCCAAGGCAAAATACCAAAGCATGATTAAGAAAAAGTAATTCTATCAGGGTCCAAAGATATTTTTATTATTTTTTATTATTGATATTAACATTTACAGGAGTAAATTTTCACCCAAACATTTACAGGAGTAAATTTTCACCCAAAGAGGACAAGACTGACTTGGGCAGTAAGAACTGTGGTTCCGTAATGGGTTAATTTCCCTTCAGTGTTGAGTAGAAATGTGTACATAATTCAAGACAGGGAAGTGCATTTGCCTCGCCTACAACTCTGACCGAAGGTAAGTTTATGGGTAGGAGTTTAATAAGATGATGACATGGACAAATATTTTTTACAAACCCAGCTTCAAAGATAAACATTAAAGGCTGGGGTTTATTCTTGGTTGAGAGAGGGTAGATGAATGCAGAAGGAGCAGGACCAAGGTCTAGGATGAGCTGGTAAATGATGCCAGACACGATTAGGCAAAATTTTTCTAAACTGCTGGCAGCAGGATTCCTCTTAGGAAGGGGAGTGTCTTTGGGAAAATATCTTGGCAAGCAGCCTGGGATGTAAGGTGTGACCCAGACTTCAAGCGCATGAACAAGAACCCAAGCAACAAAAATATTTTTATTCTTTTTCTTAAGAGAGGGAGATAGAGAAGAGCCCAGAGTTGGGGGTGATGCTGGGGATCTTCTGAGACAAAAGGACCAGCGGAAAGTACCTTAAGATTCCATAGCCGGTGGCCATTTATGGATATCGATACCTGGTGTCTAGCTGGAAAATGTTTGGTCGCTGAGATGTAAAGTCCTCCTTCATCTCCCTCCATGCCCTTGCATTTCAAAAACATCTCTTTATTCTAATGAATGCTTGGTGTTGGTGAGATTTTGTGGAAATCAAGGGAGGGGATGTATTTCATGAAGTCTGTGTATACAGGGGCAGGAACGCAGAGGGAGAACTGGGTTGGGGACATTGAGTGTCTTGTTTCCTTGGAGAGCTGCGTAAATCTAAGAGGTCTTTGAACCACTAGGGGCACACAATTAGGGTGCAATCCAGTTCTGTTGAGGGGCTGGGGGCTTCTGTATCTTCTGCCTTTCAAAATAGTCCACAGGATATTAGTAGTATGCAAGTTATAAATATTCTTTTTCTCCCCCTCCTCCTCCCCCCATCCACCCCTCATCCTCCTTCTCTCCTGTCCCCCTCCCCTTTCTCCTCCTCCTCCTCTTTCTTCTTCCTTCTTCCTACTCCCCCTCACCCTCCCCATTTCTCCCCCTTCCCTTCCCCCTCCTTCTCCTCCTCATCTTCCTTCTTCCTCTTCTCCTTCTTCTCCTTCTCCTTCCACTCATATCTCCCAGTAGGAACCAGTGGAGAACCTCAACTCCCTATGAAATATCTGACTTAGCCAAGCATCTATGCAATAAGCATTCAAACAGAATGTTGTCCGAGACTCTTGGGAGCTTCCTTAAAAATGCCTGAGGAGGACTGATGGACACTGGTGTGTCCATCTCTGGATGAATTACTGGCTGGATAGACTAAACTTTTATAAATATCCACAAAGTGAGAGAGCAAAGTAAGTAAATAGCTAAATAAATTTAAAAAGATGTAGGACCAGGTATGTTGCAGAACGGCCCCAACTGGAATTTGTCTGTTATTTTTCTCATGATTATACTGAGGTTATAGGCTTTGGGGAGGAAGACCACAGAGGTAAAGTTCACATCACCTCATGTCAATGGGAACATACTATCAACATGGCTGATGTTGACCTTGACACCCAGCTGAGGTGGTGTCTGTCAGACTTCTCCACTGTCAAGTTACCTTGCCCGCATTTCTGTAGGTCCTCTTTGGATGAAATTGCTGTGCGCAGCCCTCAGTTACAGAGCGGGGAGTTATACGGCCCCTCCTGGAGGGAGTAGCAGCTACATCAATTCTATAGCCCTGGGCTGTCTCAACTGTACCACTCAAGCTGGCTGACATGCCCAGAGTCTTGACATAATATACCCATGAGTTTCCCAAACAAGAGTGGAAAAGTTTTCTTTCTTCTGCTGTGAGCAGATTGTTTAAAAAAAAAAAAAAAGTCGAACAGTTACAAAACCATAGCAAGATAATGTCCCAAGAGCATCTCTTCTCCTCCATCCCCTCTTTGAGTGAGTGGCCTGTGCTGAGTTGCGTGCCCTCCCGACATAACATACTCTCCTATGAATGGCCCAGAAGCACCTGGTCAGGGGAGATGGGGCCCTTGGGACTCGTGGGCAGGTCCCAGCTCTGGGAGAATTCCACCAAGGACTTTTCCACTCTGTGATGAAAAGTAAAGCTCTTCTGGGTTGGGCTGTGTCATGACAGGCAAAAGCAATTTGGGAAAAACAAGATTTGGCTACTAAAGGCAAAGGGTATTTTTACTGCAGAGGCCTGGTCATGTATTGAAAGGCTGCCATTGCCAAAGTGGGTCCAGCCTGCAGGAAACCTTATGGGCACTTTTCATCACGGAGCTCATCTGCTGTGAGTGTCTCAAGGAGTTAAGTGAGAGCCTGGCCAAGGTCACATAGTCCCTGCCAACGGAGGTGGTGTCACCTAAGGGCCGGGGTGTGTTAGTCCCATTACGCTTCCTGGTGTGCAGCCGCCCAGGCCGTGTGCTCCACCCACGTGTCAGCACACAGGCCACAGGGGACATGAATTCTGGGTTGTTCTGTCCTTCTCCCAGACCCGAGCTGCACGTTTCTCGCAGAGGTCATGTGCCCTGTGCCCGGCTCCATTGAAGGGAGACAGAAGATATTCTCTGTCTGTGGCCGGGTACAGGGCTGAGTGTGATTTCTGCACTCCTGAATCCTGAATTGAGAAGATGTGTCTCGATAAGCCATTGTTCTCCTGGCAGCTATTTGAAGTGAACCTTGAGACGCTCCCCAATGCTTGCTGCAGGCTTCCCAGCCTCTTCCAGAGAGATGGACAGAGTGATACGCAGCGACCCAGGGCTGTGCAGGTAGACAAAGCTGGGTTGGAATCCTGGACTCACCACTCACTTGCCGTTGCTCCTTAGACAAGTCCCTGGAATCTCTCTGCCCCTCAGTTTCTCTAACTGTAGGAGGGGATGACATGAAGGCAAATTGCAAACAATAAAAACAGTGTGTGGTGAAGAATACATTTCCTCTTCTGACACAGAGCTCCAGCTCTCGATTCTTACAAAACAAAATGATTCCACATTTCCATTATTTTTTTAAGACAGATTAAAAAAAAATTATTTATTTATTTATTTTCTATTAATTTATTTTTATTGATGTGTCGGGTCTTCATTGCTGCGCACGGGCTTTCTCTAGTTGTGGCAAGGGGAGGCTGCTCTTCACTGTGGTGTGCAGGCTTCTCAGTGTGGTGGCTTCTCTTGTGCAGCATGGGCTCTAGGCACGTGGGCTTCAGTAGTTGTGGCGCACGAGCTTAGTTGCTCCACGGCATGTGGGATCTTCCCGGACCAGGGATCAAACCCGTGTCCCCTGCATTGGCAGGCAGATTCTTAACCACTGTGCCACCAGGGAAGTCCCTCCATTATTTTTTTTAAAAAAGTCTTCTTTTGGTTGGGGGGTGGGAGGTGGGGGGGAAGTTTTAGGTTCATAGCAAAGTTGAAAGGAAGGTGTAGAGTTTTTCACTATACCCCCTGTCCCCACGTTCCCAGCTGCTCCCATTATTACATCACTCACCAGAATGGTATGTTTGTTACCAAAGATGGATCTACATTGATACACATAATCGCTCTTCACGTTGTATATTCTATGGGTTTGGATGAAAGTATATTGACATGTATCTATCTTCAATTATAATGTCATACATAGTGTTTTCACAGCCTTAAAAATCTTTCGGGTCCTCTTCATCTCCCCCTGCACAACCACTGGTCACCACTGATCTTTTCACTGTCTCCATAGTTTTGCCTGTTCCAGAATGCCATCTCATTGGAATCATACAGTATGTAGCCTTTTCAGATTGGCTTCTTTCACTTAGTAATATGCATTTAAGCTCCTTCCATGTCTTCTCGTGGCTTGATAGCTTATTTCTTTTAGCACTGAATGACATTCCTTTGTCTGGATGTACCAGCTTATTTGCCCATTCACCTACTGAAGGACACCTTGATTGCTTCCAAGTTTGGGCCATTATGAATAAAGTCTCTGTAAAAACCTCGTGTGCAGGTTTTGTGTCAATATAGTTTTTAACTCTGAGTAAATACCGAGGACTGTGATTTCTGGATCATATGGTAAGAGGATCTTTAGTTTTGGAAGAAACCGCCAAACTGTCTTCCAAAGTGGCATACCATTTTTTTTTAATTGAACTATAGTTGAGTTACAATATTATATTAGTCTTAGGTGCACAACATATTTTTATAGATTATATTCAATATTTTTATAGATTATATTCCATACAAAGTTAGTGTAAAATATTCGATATGTTCCCTGTGCTGTACATTATATCCTTGTATTTAATCTATTTTATACACAGTAGTTTGTACCTATTAATTCCCTTCTCCTATCTTGCCTCCCCCGCCCCACCCCATCCCCACTGGTAACCATTAGTCTGTTGTCAATCTGTGAGTCTGTTTCTGTTTTGTTATGTTTGTCCATTGTTTTATTTTTTAGACTCCACATATAGGTGAAAACATACAGTATTCGGCCATGCCCCTCCCCACAGGACAAGGGTCATGGGATGTGCCCACCCGGATCAGACCCTACGTCCCCCCTACTTCTTCACCAGGCCCTGGGTACTCTGTACCCTGGAATTCCCTCCCCAAGTGGTTCTGTCAGGTAGGACCCAGGTGAGCCCGATCAAAGTATGTTGGAAGGAATGTAGATGAAGGGCCCCACAGACAAACTCACTGTATATGTCTGCTCAGGCTGCAATTACAACATACCACAGAGCGGGCAGCTTAAACAGCAGAAATTTTTTCTTACAATTCTGGAGGCCGGAAGTCCAAGATCAGGGTGCCAGCTTGGTCGGATTCTGGTGAGGGCTCTCTTCCTGGCTTGCGAATGGCGACCTTCTCACTGTGTCCTCACATGGCAGGGAGACAGGGCATGAAAGCTGTCTGGTTTGTTTCTCTTCTTATAAGGACACTGATTTAATCGGATCTGGCCTAACCTAAACTTCCATAAAAGCCTTGTCTCCAAATACAGTCATATTGGGGGTTAGGGCTTCAAATATGAATTTAAAGGGAGGAGAGGACAGAAACATTCAACCCATCATGGTTACCAAGAAAAATATGGAAGGCTGGGCAGTGAGTGATTCAACCTCAACACCTAAAAGCTAGGGGAGGCTGCTCAGGGTCTCACCTGGGGGAATCATGTCTGAACATGAACCAAGGGAGCCAACTCTGGAGCCCAAGTGTGGGACACCATTGCAGAAACAGCAGATACAGAAGAGCAAGGACCACTCTGCAGTGGTTTTTGTGTCCACAGGGCTACTCAGGACTGGTGTTCAGCAGTGCCCTCTTGTGGTGCAGAGAGGCAAGAGCAATAGAGGGCTATTGGCGTTCCAGTTCTCCCTGCAACTGGTATTTATTTCAGAAACAGGACTAAAGGTCCTGGGGTCTTTGGAAAATTCAAAAGCAAGATATTAAACTTTATAATAATAGAGTTTGAGGGGAAGGGAGGATTCGAGGGATGAATTAGGAAAAAAGAGATATGACCAGATTCATATTGGTGATACCAGTTCCTCAGGAAAAGAATGCATCTGCATAGCTGTTAAGCAACTTGGTAATAAAAGGTTTTCAGCTGTTCAGATTGGCTAGCTGTTAAATATATTCAGAGTACGTAAGAGCACAGGCACACCTAAATATCCACTGAACGTGGCACAAGACTTTAGTGGTTCTCTCGCTCATAAAATGCTTCAAATATTGATACTTCTTTTTTCCATTTTATTTATTTATTTTTTGAGGTACACCAAGTTCAATCATCTGTATTTATACACATATCCCCGTATTCCTTCCCTCCCTCGACTCCCCCCCACCCTCCCCATCCCAGTCCTCTAAGGCATCATCCATCCTTGAGTTGAACTCCCTTTGTTATACAACAACTTCCCACTGGCCATCTATTTTATAGTTGGTAGTATATATATGTCTATGCTACTCTCTCACTTCATCTCAGCTTCCCCTTCACCCCCCGCCCCCCCCAAACCTCAAGTTCTCCAATCCATTCTCTGCATCTGTGTCCTTGTTCTTGTCTTGTCACTGAGTTCATCAGTACCATTTTTAGATTCCGTATATATGAGTTAGCATACAATATTTGTCTTTCTCTTTCTGGCTTACTTCACTCTGTATGACAGACTCTAGATCTATCCACCTCATTACATATAGCTCCATCTCATTCCTTTTTATAGCTGAGTAATATTCCATTGTATATATATGCCACATCTTCTGTATCCATTCATTTGTTGATGGGCATTTAGGTTGATTCCATGTCCTGGCTACTGTAAATAGTGCTGCAATAAACATTATGGTACATGTTTCTTTTGGGATTATGGTTTTCTCTGGGTATATGCCCAGTAGTGGGATTACTGGATCACATGGTAGTTCTATTTGTAGTTTTTTAAGGAACCTCTGAACTGTTTTCCATAGTGGCTGTACCAACTTACATTCCCACCAACAGTGCAGGAGAGTTCCCTTTTCTCCACACCCTCTCCAACATTTGTTGTTTCCAGATTTTGTGATGATGGCCATTCTGACAGGTGTGAGGTGATACCTCATTGTGGCTTTGACTTGCATTTTGCTGATGATTAGTGATGTTGAGCATCTTTTCATGTGTTTGTTGGCCGTCTGCATGTCTTCTTTGGAGAAATGTCTATTTAGGTCATCCGCCCATTTGTGGATTGGGTTATTTGCTTTTTTGGTATTAAGCCGCATGAGCTTCTTGTATATTTTGGAGGTTAATCCTTTGTCTGTTGTTTCGTTGGCAACTATTTTTTCCCATTCTGAGGGTTGCCTTCTTGTCTTGTTTATAGTTTCTTTCGCTGTGCAAAAGCTTTTAAGTTTCATGAGGTCCCATTTGTTTATTCTTGATTTTATTTCCATGATTCTAGGAGGTGGGTCAAAAAGGATCTTGCTTTGATGTATGTCATAGAGTGTTCTGCCTATAAATATTGATACTTTTTAAAAGTGAAAATCCAAGGCAGAACCAGAGCAGGGGCCTCTAAATTGTGTGACCTGGGGCGGGGTCCTTTTTGCCCAGGTCTAGAGCCAGCCTGCCCGGGCTCAGTCGCAATTCCACCATCCACTAACTCTGAGCCTTGGGCAGGTTCTTCACTCTCTTTAAGCCTCACTTTCCTACCTGAAAAATGCAGGTAATGACCTTACAGGACTGTCATGAGGGTTAAATGATTTCATCCATGTAAAACACACAGAATAAGGCCTGACACATGGGAGCTATTATTTTTATAACTCAGCCACTCTGAGTGCTATCCAAATCAATTGCTAACACATAGCAATAGTGATCACTGTAGTCTTTTTTATTATTTATTTACTTTATTTTTGTCTGCGTTGGGTCTTCGTTGCTGTGTGCGGGCTTTCTCTAGTTGTAGCGAGCTGGGGCTACTCTTCCATGCCATGCACGGGCTTCTCATTGTAGTGGCTTCTCTTGTTGTGGAGCATGGGCTGTAGGCACACAGGCTTCAGTAGTTGCGGTGCGTGGGCTCAGCAGTTGTGTCTTGCAGGCTCTAGAGCACAGGCTCAGTAGTTTTGGCACATGGGCTTAGGGCTTAGTTGCTTCGCAGCATGTGGGATCTTCCCAGACCAGGGATTGAACCCATGTCCCCTGCTCTGGCAGGTGGATTCTTAACCTCTGCACTACCAGGGAAGTCCATCAATGTAGTCTTTTTTTATATATATAAATTTATTTATTTATTTATTTTTATTGGCTACATTGGGTCTTCATTGCTGCACACAGTCTTTCTCTAGTTGCATTGAGCGGGAGCTACTCTTCGTTGTGGTGCGCAGGCTCCTCATTGTGGTGGCTTCTCTTGTTGCGGAGCACGGGCTCTAGGCGTGTGGGCTTCAGTAGTTGTGGCACAAGGGCTCAGTAGTTGTAGCTTGTGGGCTCTAGAGCGCAGGCTCAATAGTTGTGGCACACGGGCTTAGTTGCTCCAAGGCATGTGGGATCTTCGTGGGTCAGGGATCAAACCGTGTCCCCTGCATTGGGAGGTGGATTCTTAACCACTGTGCCACCTAGGAAGTCCCCGTCAACTTAGTCTTTACTCAAGATTTAGTAAGTGGGCCAGAGGCCTGGGGTTACAATATGCTTTCCACAGTAAAAACCCTAAAGTTTTCCTCTCAGGAAGTTCTGTTCTCTGCGTTCTCATTGGTCATCCTGCCAGCAGGCTGTCTCCGGTGTCAGCCCGGTGGCCCCTCCCATTCTCATTCTTCATGCTCAGAATTTGCTCTCTTTCTCCTAGGGGAAGACTTGTTCCCTTCCTTTTCTCCTGGTCTCTGAACCATTCAGTGATATCTTTTTTATTTGTACATGTGCTCAGGGTCTCACCCTCCATCTCAATCACTCTATCAAAGTACAGGTATGGCCTTGAAAAGGAGACAATGTGTTTTCCTTCCGAGGATGCTCGCAGAGGACATTTTCTCCATCCTTCTGTGCGCAGGGCTATGGTGGGCTTGTGAGGCTCAGCTACACTATTTCATTCCTGCCTCTGCACCTGCAGTTGAAGAGGCAGGCCTGACGCCTTATGAGCGACACTAGGGCCTGGCTCCCAGAGGCACAGATGGCGGGTGTGTGTGGAACGGCTGCATGGGCGCCGCCCTGGGTCCCTGCCGGGTCCCAGGAACAGGGTGGACTCTCGGGGCTGCTCCACACCGAAACCCCTCCTGGGAACAGCCCTTTTCTAGCTCCCACTAGTCATTTCCATTTTTATCTTCACCTGAGGGCTTTTGAGAAACTCAGCTCAGTGCTTTTCCTTAGCAACACAATGTTCTCAGCTTTGGCATTTAAAACTATTCCCTTTGTGTTGTTTCACTTTAAATAGGGAGCAAAGCGACTCAAGTGCCAAGATTAATGGGGAACACCCCCCCCACACACACATGTTCCTGATCCAGGCCTGATGTCTGATGTAAAACAAAATATAAATTAAGAGTTTGTACAAAGGTATCTAAATCCGCAAGCAACCGAGAGTCATGTTTTTAATTAGATCAGATACTAGCTTAGATAACTGCATAATTTTAAATGTTCACACAATGTAACCTCTAAAAACAAACTGAGACACTTATGAAGTAGACTGCAGCCACCCCTGGACCTGAGAAACCTCAGGATGAGAAACCATAGGATACTGGCACTGGATAGCCAGCGAGCGCTGTGAAGGAATCACTTCTGTGAGCCCAGGCGATTGCATCTTCCCGTACAAAGAAGAGCGCTCAATTCCTTAGCTTGAGATATCTGCTTTTCTTTTATCAACAGTAATCTTTTGTTCCTACTCTCTGGTTTTGTTGCCAAAACTCCTCTATATCCTTCCTCTTCAGAACAATTCTCTCAGTGCTTATCTGAGATTCTGACTCCCAGGTTTGAAGTCCTAAGAATGTCTGCAGAATAAAACAACCCTCAAATTTTAGGTTGTGCATTTTTTTTTTCAGTCAACGATATATACCTATAATGTTTTGAACATAACAAACATTTCATTGGAACTTGTTTTATGACAGGAAATGTTCTAAGAATGTTACAAATGCCGACTCACTGGTTCAGCTCTCTGAGGCAGGCACTCTTATAACCCCCATTTTACAGATGGGAAAACTGAGGGACAGGAGAATGAAGGAACTCACTCAGGAGCACACAGCTGGTTGGGGGCAGCTGGGATGAGGAATCTAGGTTGTGGGGCTCCAGAGTCCATGCTTTTTCCACCTATACTACGTTTCTAGAACTTCAAGAAACCTAATAAGTAATCTGTTTACCCATGGGTCTATTCCGTGACCAGACTCATGATGATCACACATGCTGGGCCAGGTCCACTCTGGGTGGTGGCCCCACAGAGGGGAAGGCATTGGTGGTCCACATCAGTGTCCCAGCTCTGGGTCCACACTCAGAACTGCCCCTTAAGAGCAATGCCATCCTTGGGCACGTTACTTAACCTCTAGTCTCCGTTCCTTCTGTTGTAAAAGGAGAATCAGACCACCGACCCACGTGGGTGGTTTTGAGGGTGAAGTGAACGTGTGTTTGCAAAGTACTGTGTGAAGTCCTGGTGAGCACTCCATCCATGCCCTTCTCCTTCAGAGAAGCATTTCCCACTCGGATTCTTGTTTCTGTATCCATCTGTAGAGCTGTTCAGCAAACGTGCTTGTTTCACTGGGGATGTTGGAGTGCGCTTGGTTCTGGCAAAAGAAGGGTCAGCAGAGGGTTGACTCCAGGGCAGGCCGAGGTGATTTTCCAGCGTGGAGCAGGATGAAAGCTGGGGTTTGGAGCCAGACTTGGATCCCGATTCCAGGCATCCCTCCAGCTTTATGATTTGGGGCCAGTCGTCTAACTGAGTCTGTTTCTTTGTCAGCGACGGCACGCATCACCTTGGATGGTGAGGGTATTCATGAGAGGCCCTGTGTAAGGTACTTTGGTCAAAGCTGCTGTTGTGGTCACTCCTGGGGGTGAAGCCAGCCAGGGGCACTGAGAGAGAGATACTGGCTCTGGGGAGGGGCAGGTGATGCCAGGCCCAGCTGGAGTGGAGGGACAGAAGCTGGGGACTCGGCTCGGATGCCCTCTGGCTTCAGCACCCCGCTTGCTGCCTTGCCTGGCCAAGGGTCTTTCGTGGCCTTTCCTGTCCCTGGGCTCAGTCGTAATTTCCATCAAACAGGCTCCATCACACCTTCCACCATACTCTCCACCTGACCTCCTTCGAGACCGGGGGCCTCCAGGTCAGCAGGGAGTGTGTGTTTACTTACATCACCTCTGTTTATGGCAATGACGCTGATGAGATGAACACTGTGGCTGGGTCTGGGTGGCTGCCGCATAAAAACAGCCTTCAGGCTACACTCAGCTGGAAAACTGGGGGCAGGATCAGGGTGAGATTGAAGTCAAGGTCAGGCCAAGATCAGGTTCAGGCAGAGAGTGAAACAGACAGGCAGTAATAACAACTACTCTTTTTTAAAGTCCTTACTACAAACCAGATGTTACTCAGGGCTTCACATGCATTATCTCAGCAATTTATTCCACACGGATGAGGAAACAGAGAGGCTGAGAAACTTGTCCAAGGATGCTCAGCTACTTTTTAGGGGAGCTGGGATTTGAGTCTGATCTCTCTGAAGTCAGAAGCCTGTGCTATCTGCAGCTTGGTTATTTTGTCTCCACAGGTAAAATTAATACCAGTAGTTTCTTTTTTTCTTAATTAGAAAAAAAATTATTATTTATTTATTGGCTACATTGGGTCTTCGTTGCTCCGTGTGGGCTTTCTCTAGTTGCAGTGAGCAGAGGCTACTCTTCATTGTGGTGCAGGGGCTCCTCATTGTGGTAGCTTCTCTTGTCGCGGTGCATGGGCTTTAGGCACATGGGCTTCAGTAGTTGTGGCACATGAGCTCAATAGTTGTGGCTCATGGGTTCTAGAGTGCAGGCTCAATAGTTGTGGTGCACGGGCTTAGTTGCTTCACAGCATGTGGGATCTTCCTGCAACAGAGATCGAACCCATGTCCTCTGCATTGGCAGGCGGATTCTCAACCACTTTGCCATCTAGGAAGTTCCTCTTAATTTTTTTTAAATTGAAGTATAGTTGATTTACAACATTGTGTTAATTTCTGATGTAAAGCAAAGTGACTCAGTTATACACATATACACATTCTTATTTAAAAAAAAATTTTTAATACCAGTAGTTTCTGTTTAAAGTTTTTCTATAGTCCTCAAGGCAATTTTATAGATGAGGAGACTGATGTTCAGAGAGGACCAGTCATTTGCCCGTGGTCACACAGGTAGGAAGTGACAGAGCTGGGGCACAGTGCCCAGCTCCTCCAAATTGTGAGAGAAGGAGCCTGGCGGGTGGGCCAAGTAGCTCTCTTCTGGTGGAAAATTTTCCTCCAGGAAAATGCATGGCAGAGTCTTGCTGGTTCTTTATCCTGTCACGACCACGTGGAGTGGATCTGAGAAGGGCAGGTCTATGTCTCTCTTTGGCTCCATGATAATAACCACAGCTTGGTCGAATGATGATTAAGAGCTGTGTGCTGGATGTTATGTCATCAATCCCCTCAGCAGCTCTGTGAAGTAGGAACCACCAGATTCCCCCATCTTACTGATGAGGAAACAGAGGCTCAGAGAGTTAGGAGGACTTGCCCCAGGTCACCCAGCTACTGAGGGGTGCATGCAGTGCATTCACCTAGGTGGGTTTCACTCCAGAGCCCAGACCGGTCTCCATTACCTCCTGCCTCCTGCATCCGCCCCAAACCCCCCTGCTCCCCCCACAAACTGCTGGGGCCCCTCCCATCCCCCAGCTCTCCTCTCTTCCAGGCTGTGTCCATGCCCACACTTCCCATCTCTCTTCTCCCTTTCCCTCCATCTTTTGGATCTTGTTCTAGTTCCACACCTTGAGCTGGGCTCCCTGACTTCCGGCAGGAGACAAGGTCTTGCGCCAGCTCTGCTGCCCTCAGGGCAGTGGGCAACCAGGCTCCTTCACAGCTCTGAGCTTCAGTTTCTGTAAAATGGGGGCATACTGGCTGCTCTAAACGCTGGAGTGTTTTTTTTTAATTTATTTATTTATTCATTGGCTGCATTGGGTCTTTGTTGCTGTGCGCGGACTTTCTCTATTTGTGAAGAAGCCGGGCTACTCCTCGTTGCGGTGTGTGGGCTTCTCATTGCGGTGGCTTCTTTTGTTGCAGAGCACGGGCTCTAGGTGTACAGGCTTTAGTAGTTGTGGCACATGGACTCAGTAGTTGTGGTACACAGGCTTTATTGTTCTGCAATATGTGGGATCTTCCCGGACCAGCGATTGAACCCATATCCCCTGCACTGGCAGGCGGATTCTTAGCCTCTGTGCCACCAGGGAAGTCCCACTCTGGGGTGTTTTCATGGTCAAACGAGTCATCAGCAACAACGCCTACTACTCCTGTTGCCACGTGAGCAATAACAATATTAAACGAGTCTTACTGCGTGCCCTGCATGGACCAGTGCTCTGCAGGCACCATCTCACTTGATAAACGATGGGAAGGGGTGAACTAAGGGATGTGAGTGTTTCTGATGTTCCCCTTAGCTGCTGTTTCCTCCCATATTCTTATTCCTCTCCCATTTCTATCCTATCTCTTTTCTATCTCAGTGGAGCCTGGCTGTGAGCCGAGTGCCATGTGTCAGAGCCCAGGGAACAAGAAAGCTGCCGGATAACAGAGGTAGCAGTTGAGTGAGGTAGTCCTGTCTGTCGAGGATGTGGCTGTGTCACTCTTCACAAATGGACGGGCCACAAGTTCACGGTCAGTCTTACATGAGGGCACCTAAAAACCACCCCCAAGGCAACCTCTGGGAACCATGCCTCTCCTGTTTCCAGTTCTTACAATAACCCTTGACAGATTGGCGGAAGGCTGGCTCTTGCCTCCCTCGGCCCCTCCACTCCACCCCCGACTCTGCTCTCAGGTTGATTCCACCAAGGAGGACCCCCTGGCTGGGGGGACCAGCCTCTGTCAGAACAGATCAATTCCAGGGCCCCAGCAGGGCCACAGGGCTAGTGTGTAGTCACGGGTCTCCACTCACAGGTCCAGTGCCCTGGTTGTTGCCTTTCTCTGACCATCCTATGAGATTAGAGTGGGCACAGAGGTAACTCTGCCCCCTGAGGGCAGGGCTTGGCACCCTCTACCTCTTTCTCTTCTGCTCTGGAGACATGTGATGAGAACACAGCCCGGCTCTACTGGCCTTGGTAGGGCCCTCTCCATTTCTCACGCTGTCCCTCCCTCTCTCGCCCCAGGACTCAGCTCTGCTCCACTGCATGTGCCCCTCCTGCCGTGCATCTTCCCCCCTCTCTTCCTCTGCCTCAGGCGGGAGAGGCCTGTGTCCCCCTGGAGTGGTAAGTTCCAAGACTTGGCTGTAGCACAGGGAAGCAGGCAGCGCTGCCTCCTTCAAGCTGCCTTTTGTTCAAGGCTGTGCCATCTGAGAGCTGGCTGGGGCGGACACAGCCCCTGTGTGGTCCAGCTTGTCTCCCTGGAGTTCTGCGTCAGGGTCTGGGGCCAGAGGCTCTGCTGATCATAAAGGACCACTTTGCCAGCGTCAACTGTGCAAACATCTCTTCGGGGACTTGTAAGAAGGCAGGAGGCTGGGCCAAGGCAGGAGAGAAGTGGTCCTGGGTCTCCAGGTCACATGGGACTCATTTTACAACTGCAAACCACAAGATGTTCCCAGGGTGAACTTAATGAGGAAAAGTGGAATGACGTAACACAATACTCCTTTGAGGGCGATTTCAGCCAGTAATGTTCTCTGTGTTTTCGTCCATGCTTGCCAAGTGTTTATGGAGAGATTTGTGCTTGGAACGGACACCAGTAAAATCCTAGGTTACTAGTAACTTATGGAATATAAATAAGTTTCTGTTAGCTTCCACAGCTTGTGGACTTTCGCCAAATTTGGTGGGTATATTCCAGGTGGTCTAACTTGGTGATGAGGAAGAAGCAGGCATCAGAAGGCCAGACGGCCTGCCACCAGAGTGGCTGACACTGAGCCACAGCAAGAGGACCCAAAAAATGGGTGGGGGTTGGGGTGGGCTGGGGATGATGAGACAGCATGAACAAAGGAAAAAAGAAAGAGCGAGATTGACCCCAAAACCTCTCTCTGCTGGTCCACACCGCCTGGGAAGTGACCCTACTGTTTCCTCTTGTGGACAAGCCTGAAGTCAGCCGAGTCACCTGCTCCACTGGGCAGGGCCTGTCCTGTGCTGCGGACTGGATTCACCGCTCCTGCCATTTCATCTCTTCACATCACCATCCCCTGGCCCATTCATACCACAGGACCTTGAAGCAGGGATCAGGTCAAGGGTGTGCAAATACTCCCACGGAGATGGGAGAGCTGGGGCAGAAGATCAGAGTGCACTGTCAGAGCCAGAACGGGCTGAGGAGCATCTGTGAGGGCTTGAGGTGGTGACAGTGATGGGAGATGGGTTCTGAACAGTGGTACTGATCCATTGTCAATGTGTGGAGGAGAATGGGAAAGGGATAGAAAAATAATCACAGTTGAAGGAGGGAAGGAAACTAGTCAAATCCTGAGAGGATCTGGGAGCAGAGGCACATCTAGCACTCAGATTTGATTTTTAAATACCAGCCAAAGGCATCCAGACTTCTTGGAAAAATAGCAGATTCCAAGGTGGGGGTGGGGAAAGTATGAGATGAACTTGGGGCATCTTCTTTTGCCAGAAAGGAAGTGCTCAAAGAGAGATGGAGAAATGTCACACAGACAGAAACCAATGTCAAGGGCCACCCACTGGCCAAATCTGGGACAATTAGAGCATCAAAAGAAATAACTCTAACACTAAATAATAGAACACATTGATTAAATAGGAATCCATAGGTAAACACAAATAGAAATAAATAAGAAAATAAATAAACGGGGCCAAGAGAGAGTTTTCATCCTTCCCACAGTAAGACGCCAACTAATAATTGTAGAAGGAATGGTGGAATTAGAAAATTACCACTTGGCCCTTGTCATAGTGATACTTAGTTCAAGAAACATCAATAGATGTGAATGTTTGGTGAAGAGCAGAATACTTTACAAAGTCTTAAAGCACCTCCCCACAAGGTAGTAATTAATCACAAAGGGACAAAGCAGTAGTCTGGCAGACGTCTTTAATCAAGGTGACTATCACCAGCAAGGGGACAAATCTAAATCATGCACCTAGTAGGATGCTATGAAAAGAACACAGCATCACTTCAGGACATTACGTAAATGAAATAAGCCAGCCACAAAAGGACAAATACTGTATGATTCCACTTACATGAGGTTCCTGGAGTAGTCAGACTCATAGAGACAGAAAGTAGAGTGGTGGTTGCCAGGGGTGGGGGCAGGGGGGGAGGGGGAGTTATTGTTTAACGGGTACAGAGTTTCAGTTGGGTGAAGATAAAAAGTTCTCGGGATGGATGGTGCTGATGTTTGCATGACAGGATGAATGTACTTAATGTCATCGAAAAAACGGTTGAGATGATAAATTTTATGGTATGTGTATTTTCCCACAATAACGGAAATTGGAGGGGAAAAAAAAGCTAGGCTTTGGAGGTGAACAGCTTCTCAGCTCCGACAATTGCCACTGAGATCTCAGGCGAGTGCTTGTTTCTTTCTTTGTTACTGGGGACAAGGGCACTGTCTTCATAGTGCAGTCACAGACCTCGTGGGGAAGCCCTTCATGTAGTGGCTGTAGTGCACAGCACACATCAAATTCTCAAAGCAGACTACCTCCTCTTATGCTGATCATTACGCATCATCGATTCCATAACTCTGCAGCATGGCTGCTATTTTCCCCACTGCCCCTCTTTCACCTCCAAGACTTGCCGACCACTCAGCCCCCAGCCCGCTATCTTCCCCTTTCTAGGAACTTCGTCTGCAGACAGTTAGAGAGGTGGAGTGTGTCCCAGCTAAAGACAGATAGGAAAACTTACATGCTTATATAAGCACAGACCATCTCTGGAGGGCCCGTATAGACTGGGTAACAGTGGGGGTATCTGGGAGCCTGGAGGGACACGGTGGGAAACTCCTTTGAAACCCATTTGTACCCTTGGGATGTCTTCCCACATACAAGCATTATTTCTTTAAATAAATAAGATAATTAGCTGAATCAATCAATCAAGTTACCAAAGAGGGGCCCTCTATGACAAATGAGTTCCTTTTGGAGGATCTGTCTTTAGGCAGAGAAGAGGAGTTCAGAGAAAGCTTCTCCCTGCATCTGCTCTTTTTCAAAGTAATCAATGTACCAAAGCAGCTTATTTTGTGGAGGCACGTCCTCAACTCCCACAGACATATTTTGGGGCGGCATATTTTTCCCTTCACTCTCATTGACAAAATGTCAAGCTACATACACTGAGTAGCTACACAGATGAGCCTTTTGGCCTTGGCTCAGGGAGAATGCCACTTGGGGCACCTGTGAGAGGCTTCCGAGAGCACTGGGTGGTGGTTTCTGTCTGCTTCCTCCTTGTAACTTGCACCTACCTCTCCATGCTGTCTACATCCTGTCACCCGCATGCATCCTCAAGTGGATCTATGTAGATATCCAGACAGGGATGAGAGGGAACCTCAGGCTCCCTTTCCATCTTGAAGATTCTAGAACCCAACTCAGGTAGCTTAACAGCTACCTTATGGAAAATTAAGGTCTAGAAGATAACCAAAGAGATGCTTTTGAGTAATCGAAAGCAATCACAAGATAATGACCCTCTAGGGCAAGTATTTTCAACTCAGATGTCCTCAGGGGCTGCCCGGGTGATGGAAATGGGTGAAGACAGCCTGTGGCATCTGTGTGTCCCACATGTCATCTGAAATGGTGAGTTTCTTGTCATCCAGTGGGAATACAAAAGTATTTCCAAACCTTGACATTTTCCTTTAGGAGCCAGAAATACAGATCTATATGGAAAGTATCACCCCAATTAAAAATACTGGTTATTAATTGAAAACAAAACAAAATAATAAACCGTTACAACTCCTCGGCCAACAGAACATGGTGAGAGGGCACAGCAGAGCAGCCTGTCAGTTTGCAAACTCTGCCTTGTGACATACACTTGAGGGAGGGGAGCAAAGGCTGCCTAGAACCAAGGGTGTGTGTTGAGATGTAGAAGGAGGTCAAGTTGATTTGATTTGGGTCTACCTTTGGAGGACTGACAAGTTTGAATTTGTTAAGTAATAGGGAAGCAGAGTAGCAAGGGGTGAGCGGAACGGGGAAATACGGGTTCAGAGAGGCTTGGGTTCAAACCTTGCTTCCCTACTTAACAGTCATGTAGCGAGTGAGATGCTTCACGTCTCTGAGGCTTGGTTTCCTCATTCATAAGAGAGAGGATGGTTCCTACCTAAGAGGGTCATGAGAATTAAATGAAGTTGTGCCTAAGAAAACGTCTGCCACCTGGTAGGCGCCTACTTCACTTGCTTCTTTCTTTCAGAGGTTTGTGAGTGAGGACCATGCTTGATGAAAGCAGTGTTTCAGGGAGGCTGGTCGGGTGGCACCTTGCAGACTGGAGTCAGAAAGACTGGCTAGGTCTCAGGCAGTGTGATCAAACTGAGAGGATGTGTACTTATTACTGCATGGCCTTGGAGTTGAGCCCATCCCCAGAGACAAGACCGTAAAAGCTGACCTCCTGGTCCTCCATGGGTGAGGTGATGGACAGGGTGCAATGCACGGTGCCAAAGCAAGCTTGGCTGCACCAGCTTTCCTGTCTGCTTCCCACCCCATCTTCGGCGGCCTTAGGGCAGCCAAGGGAGGCAGGGCCTGGCCTCTTGCCAGTGCTGAGCCAGATGCGATTTTCAAGCCCAGACCTCGGTGCCAACCTCAGGCATCAGCCAGGCCCTGACCTTTGCTGGGTCCCTACAGACATCTCTCCTCTATCTTTAGGAGCCACTGAAGGTCTCTCTGCAGAGTTCCTGGCAAGATTCTGAGCTGCTTAGCAAACTCATCTTCAGAAGGTGGCTTATAGCTTTTGAAAGTTTAGGAGGTTTAAATTACATGCAGACATTTCTAAGCCAAAATGGCCAAATGCAGTCCTCGCAAGGGCCTAATGGAAGAATCAGCTAAAAAAATATATATATATATGATAATCTTGCCTACACTGTTTATCCACTAACAATAATTAAACCATTATTACGAGTCAGAATCACCCACTTTCCAAAAAGGTTTCCTAAAGTTAACATGACTTTTAGTGTACATCAGAATCATCTGGAAGGCTTGTTGGTCCCCCTCTCCAAGTCTCTGCATCAGTAGATCTGGGGTCAGGGCTGCATTTCGAATAATTCCAGGGTGATGCTGGCGCTGCTTGCTGGTGGTTGGGTGGTTAGGCTTTCAGAAGCTGTAATGAGCATCTATTCAATCCACAGTGCCAGTGAGTGTTACAGAACGCATGGGAACCTCTACATCCCCTGAGGAGTCAACAGATGCTAATTCAAATGACAGAAATAGGATAAAACAAGGACTGAAAATCTGATCTAAGGGCCACAAACTTCACTATAAGCCAAGAAAGAGTTAAACAGTCACGACTGGGTGGACGTGGTGGTTTGGCAATACCAGTCAAGCATTTAGGCTAGTAACTGGAAACATGCTGGGGGCGATCGTCTCCAGTAGCAATTGTAGACGCTGCCCCAGGCCAAAGAACTGCACTACGAAAATGAGCATAGGGTTCTTCCTATCACTGTGGCTCTAAGACTTTGATGGTTTCTAAAGGTTGGTAGTATCTGTTGATGTCTTACAAAGGTTACTTCTGTGCTTCAAGAGGCTTTTGCAAATGGCAGTGGTTTTTCCAACTATAGGGAGAGAAGCCTTGAGGCCCGAGACTAGTTTCTTCTTTAGGAGTGAATGCAGCAAGGGTGTTCAGGGGTGAGATATTTTTGGTGGTCTCATCTTCCTCAAGGAGGAATTCTACTCTGTCTCAGAACACACATAATTTTTTAGGTTCTGCATGCCTAATACCCAAGCATGAGGACTCTGCTGAGAATGCAAATAGGTGTAGCAGGTGACCGGTTCTTAAGGGGACAGAGGTGGCTCTGGGCTTCCCAGCCCCTCTAGTGCTTTTGTCTGGTCTCATTCTCCCGGCGTGTGGACTTAACTACTTCCATTTCAGTTTGGCTCAGCTAAGAGTCAAAGTCAGCCCTCTGCCCTGACAGTAGTGATATGTTGTTACTTCTGTACTTAGATTTCACTTGAAAAAATTATCTTGTCTACAGTGACAGTGGATATAACAGTGATTTTTAAAGAAAGAACAAAACTCCTTGGTATCTTGGTATATTTAACATTCTGTGAAAATTAGGGCGCTTCTCATCATCTGGTACACCCTTCTCTAGTAATGGAAAAAAGAGAGAGCTGAGATGGACCGAAAACTGTCTGCCAAAAAAGCATACACAACAGTCACTTGGGCGTTTGTGGGCAGGACACCTCTGGGTTGCTCTACTCTGCCCTGTGTCACTGGGTTGAGGTCAGTGTTGGATGAGCAGGATTGTGGCTGGGTCAACAGAAAGGGGCTCTGCTGAGACCTCCCTCCTGAGGCAGAGGCCCCCCAGGGAAGGAGGCTTACGGTCTGGAAGAGGGGATACAAGTCTGAGAAGCTTCCTTGCAGAGCAGAGGACTGGCGAGACTGGTCATTCCATCTTTACCTATTAGCGAAGAGGACTAGAGCTACAGGGGACCTTCTCTGGGCACTGAGGACTTGCTTGTTGAATCCCAAACTGAAAGAGACAGCAACCTGTTTCAGCTGGAAGCAGAACACACTTCAGAAGTAACTGCCACCTGCCCTAACACGTGGTCAGCTTGCTTTAAAATAAGGTCACATGCTGCCCAAACATCTTGCTAAATATGGAAGTGCAGTAACTTATGGGTATTGATGGTAAAGGTGGAATTCTAAATAGTTTAAAGTTTGAGTAATACTATCCAGGAGTAGGCTCAACTAAGAACCAAAGTCTCTGAGTTCGAAGTAATTTTTGGTATCCAAATCTTGGGATGCAAAATGCCGAGGGTGGCAGTGCCAGCACCACCAGGAATTTGTCAGCACTCTCAGGTCCTTCCAGAGCTTCTGAATCAGAATATGCATTTTTTCCTAAAATCCCCAGGTGACATTTCTGCAGACAAGTTTGGGAAACTGATAGAGCACACTGTCCTCAACTGAAGACCGGCATCAGGAAGGGTCCGGGGAAAGGGAATGTCTTGCTCACTTCCAGCTACACCCACTAGCTGCAGGGCGGTGGTAGTTCCAAGGTGCGTCTACCAGCCCTTCACGGCCATTAAGTCTTGTACTGAGCGCAGGAATGGCCCGCAGGCTGAGGAAGAAGGTTACCCCCTACACCAGGGGTCTGAGAATTAGTTGAAGCTTCAGAGTTATCAAACCATTTAATTACAAAACTTAAGCCACTTACTAGTTATTCACCTTCTAAAAAACACAAACGCGAGAATAAAATAAACACACCCAATACTCAGGAGCCCTTGCAGGCTAGGAAGCAGCCCTGGACAGAGAGCCTGCCAACGTTTTTCCTCACACCTAAGTCTACGTTTCCTCATGCATTCTAGGGGTCCCATGTTGACACCTCTTACACGGGAAAGGAAACAGGAGCTACGAGAGTCATGGACAAGAGGGCCACAGCAACCTTAAAGCTATTCGATGCTGATGGCTGGCACGCTCTAATGTGCAGCTCTGAGAAACAGCATCAAACACCTCCTCCTGGCTAACCTGTACTGTCATTCTTTGAAATGGCATCTTTGGGACAGGTTATGTTCCTTCACTGCAGCTTTCGCTTATCCCCAAGCACAAACCCTAAAATTCATACACAGCCTCTAAGTTCCAGTACAAAGGTTCGTTTCAGGACAACCCCGAGTTGATGTAGTGTTTCTTAATATCTCTGTAGTGTCTACTGGGTGTCATCCCCTTGGAGAGGCCAGCCAGATGGCAGCATGATGTGGGGGCCCACATGGTCAACTTTCCTACTGGCCCACTCGCTCCCTATTTTATCTGGACACAGTCAACGTTGAATCCTGAAGTCAGCGATGACCTTAGCCTGTCTTCATTCTGAAGTTGTCCTCTTATGTAACTGAATCCAGTTCTTCACCATTAATTCAGTGGAGCTTCCAAAACGTGTCAGGCATATTCTAAAAAGAAAAGATAATCATATCAAAATGTTAGTTTTGTGCTTTGTTTAATTTTATGTTCCCAAAGGAACTGCACTAGACAGACAGACTTGAAATGCACGTTTTACACTCCATAATGGAACTGAGGTTCTCTCCTAATATGGGCACCAAGGGACAATTTCTCTCAAGTGCCCTGCACGAGCCTTACGTTTACTTATGTCTCCCAATTCCTGCAAAAAGCATTGTTTTGTGCATCTAGAGCTGAATTTTTAAATTAAATTTCAAATGTTAAGAAAAGAAAAAGGGAATGCTCTTAACAGAAGAATCCCATGGTAACTGACAGTGCTAAACTGAAATCCTTACTAAATGCATGGAAACCCAGCAGGGCTTAAAGCAGACTCTGAGCCCCATTTAGGATGTGGCTTTAGAATACACTGCCTGATTTTATATTCAAATTGTAAACCCACGTTAACTCCTGTCCAGGGGAGAGACTGATTTAAGCAATTTCGGAAGAACAGGGCTTTCCTCTGGACTTGCCTTGTGCGCACCCACCACCCCCGCTGGTTTCTAATGAAGCATCTATTCATAGCTTAAAGGTTTAGCTCTGCTGGCACAGAAAATCACACTCGCTGACACAGGAAAATGCTACTAATTAGTTCTCAGGAAAAAATGACTCATAACAAAATGAAGTCCATGTGCAGTAAATACTTTCTGAATAGGTAAGAAACGTGATCCTCAACAACGGCTTACCCCTTTTCTATCCATTTCTATATCTATAAGGCAGAGGTGAATGCTCCTGGACAAAGGCCGGGATACTGGACCTTAGGAGGCATCCTGCGATGGAGCTGCAGGGTCCTGGCGTTCCGGCTCTGGAGGGGGCGCTGGCACAGCCTCTTTTTTCTGGGCCGCCAGGAACTCATGAATCGCTCGTTCTATCTGTGGCCTGAAGATGTGGTTCAGTTTGGGATCCACCACCTGGGAAATAATTCTGTCCACTCCAGCTTCCAACATCCCTGACCTTGAGGAGACAAACAGATCATTCCATTATTTAGCCTCCAAGTGTCATGGGAGAGCCCAAATAACGTCCACATGGTCCAAGGTACAGCCCCTTGAGGGAGGTCTTTCAAAGGGCAGTCCATGTACCACACAGAGTTCAAGCCATGTTATCTTTAGAGGGCAATTCACGACCAGCAGCTATCATTATTCCTAATTCACAATCTCATCTGCTCCCACCTCAACCTTGTGCAAAAGAACCAGACAAAACTGTCCCAAAGACAGAGAGCGGATGATAACATGGTAGGAAAGGACCTATGGCATGGGGAGAGTTGAAAACCTCAATCTGTCAAAGCCAGCGAGCCTCCCACTTGACTCCATTTCCTTCAATACCTGTCCTCTCACAAGTCAAAGCAGGAGAAGTGGCCTCCAGCAGCAACCTGGCGACTAAGCCCTAAATCTTACACAACACAAATCAGTCAGGGCTGGGAATCTTTACAGCATCACCAGCAATTCAACAAGGCCTTCAGCTGTGGCTGTTACCTATGACACATACTAGGTAACTTGGACGCAAACAAGTAAACAGATATGAAAGAGACCGGTTCTAAGCTCCTAACGGGCTAAAATACATCCGAATCCTTTTGGAAACAGAGCAAAAATTAGTCCAAATGTTTATATTCAAACACCAGGGATGGGTAGTGAGGAAGATTATGGTCATAGGAAACACATCACATTTGAAGAGTTTGGAAAACAGTCCATGCACGGTCAAACTGAATTATCCTCCTCAGGGGATCAAAATATTCAAATACCATCACAAGCATGGTGGACAGATTTTACTTACTTTCTTTAGACTTGCGTTCTTAGGCCATTCAAGCTTTTACTTGGATAAAAATAGGTCTTGCAGTAATGGGGCAAATGGTGTGTCACGGTACAGCCAAGGAGACAACTGAGTGAACACACACAGTAATAAGTGAGATGAGAAAAACGGGCCTTGAGCTGATTAGGCTGAGCCGTGAATAAAGTGCTTCCTAGATCTAGTGGTAATTGACAGCTTATCAACAGAAAGCCTAGATGTAAACAGACCACCATCAGAGTACAGGGGCACTTTTGGGCAGACAGTGTGTGCCCTTAGAGTTGAGCACTGTGAAACACAGCGAGGTCAGCAGCAGGTCGCTGGGGAAGCAAAGCCACCTCTCCTTAGGCACAAGCCAATGGCTGTCCACCTACACCACCCCACTTCCCGGGTCAGATTCACAGCGGTCTTTACTGGAGGTGAAAGCCTGACCGAGGAAAACAAAGTACCAAGAGTGTACTCCCTTTCTTGGAGATTTTAAGTGTTTGGAGGAAACAAGGAATCTTGTCAGGAGCCTAAAACAGAAGATGAAATGAATAAACGTCATGCAGTTAAAAGACTTATCGGTCATAATTAGGCTCAACAGTAGAGTCTGATTTTCTGTTGAGCCCTCCACGCTGCAGAACTGGGATACATCTTCTGGGCCTGAACAGCCAGGCCAGCTAGGCAATGCTGAGGGCTGCGATGTTTCATCTATAGGGTTAAATAGCAAAGCTTCATTTTAAAACTTCATTAAAATCTGCCTCAAATTAAAATGTTAGCAAGAATCACAGAGAAATGTCTCAGTATTACATCCCAATTCATTTTCTAGATCAAATCAAAAAGCAGGAAATATTTACATAGGTGGTAAAACTATGAAAAAAATGAAAAGAAAAAAAAAAAAAAAAAGCAAGGAAATAATGACCATCCAATTCGGAGTATGGTAAACTTCTGAGAGGAGGAAGGTATATCAGGAAAGGAGGGAAGCAGGGCCAGGGTGTTTTGGAGGGTGCTGGTAATGTTCTATTTCTCAACCTGGGTGGTGACTATAGGGATGTTCTAATCACCTGTTATACTACATTTCTGCTCTAAGCACTTTTCTGTGTTACATTTCGTGTTAAAGGTATATAAAGAGATGTGCCACCTGCATACCTCAGGAATGACATCACTGTGCATTAGAAATTAACAGTAATGTTGACAGTTTTCATACCATTAAGGGCACCTTTTCAAATATTTCAAACATTTGGTATTTTGATTTATTTTCTTAATATGCTTATCAATCTTTTAGAAGGTAGGGTTAAAAAAAAACAGTTTCATCTGATCTGTTACTTAAGCTGTCAAATATTTTTGTAAGGACTGGAATAACACACACAGGGCCAGACATGAAGCAGTTGCTCAGTTAGTGGCAGCTACTGCCCCCTTCTTTCAGACTGCGCTACAGTCTGCTCCCAAGAGAAGCAGAAAGGCAATGGGTAATGAATGCAGAATGACAAGGCACTGGGCATCCTGTGGTATCATGCTTCTTCCCCAACGCCGAGAGCTTTTATAAATTTTAGTTTCATTTAAAAAGATTTGGATTTCATCAGCCATACTGAAAGTGTCAGCTTGTTAATAAGCATCCTTTTCTATTTTAAAAAACTTTTTATTTTGAAATTATATATTCATAGAAAGTTGCAAAGAAATGCACAGGGAGGTCCATGCACTTTTTACCCAGCCACTGCTCATGCTTGTACTGTGCACAACTGCAGTTCAATATCAGAACCAGGGACACCAGAAAAAGGGAAAATTCTATAACTGTCTGTGGTGATGGATATTAACTAGACTTACTGTAGTGATCATTTCAAAATATACATAAATATGGAATCACTATATTTGAAACGGATTATACCTGAAACCAATATGCTATATGTCAATTATACCTCTGGGAAAGAAAAAAGAAGGGGGGCAAAAAGCCAGAAAACCAGCACAGGTGTATTTCTGACCTCAGTCACATCTCACTTACAGCTGCATGCATGTGCGTCTGTGTGGGTAGCTCTGTGCAATTTTATCACGAGGCGCTTCATGTAACCACCACCACAGTTAAGATACTCACCTGTACCCCACCCCCTTCACACTACCCCTCCGTAGTCACCCTGAAAGCTCCCCAACCCTAAGCCCCAGCAATCACTAATCTCTTCTCCATCTCTATAATTATGTTACAGAAATGGAATCATGCACCATGGATGTTTTTGCTATTGGCTTTTTCCCACTCAGCACAATTCCCTGATATTTCCGTTTTTTAAAGAGGAAGGCTTTACAAGCTTTTAGATATTCCCGGAGAATTAGTGGATCAAGAAAACCTGAACACAAGTTCTGGTTTTAAGAGTAAAAAAGGATTCTGAATAGATTAGAAAAGACTTATCTTCGGACACCGGATTCCATGAGTCACCTCCACTTTTGTGCCCAGTGACACTGAGCAGTCACTTGGATGAGCAATCAGTAGCACCTCATTAACTACAGTTCAGTTTGCTACTGTGAAGGACATGCTTTAGTAAGGCTCCATGCCTTCCTGAAAGCTGCCAGGACACTTTACCAGGGCCATGTGAACTCAGAGAATTTGTAGAACTCACACTGACCTGTGAGAATAAAGATCCAGCTACTCTTGCCCAAGACCAAACACTGATATACTGGTAGAAACTCCAGCGTATGTTCACATTACACTGAAACCTTCAAAGAGCATGAAATTTGGAATATCTTTCATGGTAGAGATGTGCATGGGAGGCCAACGTAGGCAGCAAGAACTTCAAATGAGCCCTTAGCCTGTTTGAACCTTGACTGTAGTAAGGCAAGGGGTCTGCTGCCCCTTGTGTGTCCTATGTGCTAGGAAGCAGTGTGCACCTGGACCAGCCAGGGACCCGCACCGGCCTTCTCATGCATCACACTCGTGATTACTGGCTTTTCGCTCTCAGTTCTGCTTACTTACTGAACCACACTCTGCCTCAGACCATTTCGCAATTGGTTTTTGTTCATCGTAGGATTCCATTCCTGCTTGTCCAGATGTGTTGACACAAAATTATCCACTTTCTGCCTCAGGTTTTGGTAAGCTGGCTAAAATATTAAAAAGAAGGGGCAAGGTCAGAAGTTACATGCACCACAGTTTTGGAAAACAGTCATTCAGAACACGGCTTTCCAAAGAAACGCAGAATTTCAAGTCCTTAAATACACTCCCATCGTGTCCATGAAGATCACCATGCAGCAAGGCAGAGCAGGGATTAATGACCAGCATGTGTGCCTACCTCATGGTAGGTAGGCAAATGCCAGATGCTTTATTACCCCACTCACTTTTCAAGTAACTCAACGAGGGAGGGCCTATCAGCTCTCTCCTGCTCTCATTAGAGATTTAGGCTTACAAAAAGTAAACAACTTGCCTATATGGCTAGAATATGGGCAAGCCAAGGATACACCCAGGCCATTTCCAAATCAAAAGAAATGGATTCTAGCCCAGCTCCACTGCTTGCTAGCTCTCTGATTTTCAACAAATCAGCCAACCTGAGTCTCAGTTATTTCCATCTGTAAAACAAATATTACTGCCCTGCTTACCTCACAGGGTGTTCTCAGCAACAAGCAAGGGCTCAGGAAGGCCCTCTGCGTAAAATGCAGGGCCACCCAACCCTCAGCGTGACGCACGAATACAGGCTGAAGTCAAAGCCTATGGAACACTGGGAAAGGCTGAAGGGAAGCACAATTTATGTCCCCAAAGGAGCCTGAGAGGGACTTATTGGTCTCAAATGTTCTAGACCCAACCAGGATCAGGAGAACAAAATGAGAAATGAACTTGATGAACACACAGATTCCATGTGAACACAAGGAATGCATGTTCTGAGCCTCCGAGACCTTCTGGCGCTTTCAGCTGTTCTTCTCCAAACCAGGTGTAACAGTGTGCACTGCCGTTTCACACTTCACTCCTCTCTCCTCCCACTGTGGGAAGAGAATAATTCCCTACCCCAGTAATGTTGCGTTTAGCAGTGACTGGCTCTGGCCAATGGCATGGTAGTGAAAAGAGGTCCTAAATGTGGTTGTGCCACCTGGTTTGGCTCTGGTACTCTGGTGACCTATGAGGATACACCCTTTGCAGCCCTGCTCCCTTTGACTTGGGACCTAGGATGAGCACATGTGCAGCAGACCTACCCCAACCCACAGCTTGGAGCCAAGCCCAGGCCGCCTACAGCTGACCACCAAGCCTATCTAGATCAGCTGCACTCTAGCTGACTTGCAGCCCCGTCAGCATGAGAACAAACGCTTGTTATAAGCCCCTGAGATCTGGTGTATTATGCAGTGTTACTGTGGCAAAAGTTTGCTAAGAGGCAGGTAAATGAAACTGACAAAGGAATCAACAGGCCTCAACTCCATGAGTGGGCTCTTCCCGAAGGCCATGGCTCACAAACATGAAGACTCTCCTCCAAACCTGGGAAGAGGAAGGCAAGGAGAAGGGTGAGGAGTAAAACTCACAGATACCCATGTACTGTCTGCCTAGGAACTCCTTTTTCCTGGTAACCACTTTCCCCTCTTCACAAGGGTAGGGCAGTGGGTGCCATGTTCTCCTAGCCACAGGGGTGGGTGACCGACCCACATTTAGACAAGGCAGACAGTTCCTGGGATTTTTTGAACTGGAGCTGTTTCTAGAGGAAGAAGCTGTAAGATGTAACCAAGAGCTACTGGTAACCAAATGGGTGACTCTGCTCTGCAGTGACAGTTAAAGTGTTATAAAGAACAGGGATGAAAGACAGCCCTAGTGGAGCATCCGTGGTTCCAGATGCATCCCTACCCTTCTGGAAGTTTGTTCATTCTAGCCTTCCTTAGATCCCAGGAGTCAACAGATTCTCCCCTTTGCTTACAGGAGTTAGAATTAGGTTTGTCATTTGTAACCATTAATCCTGATACTATACCTTCTACTATTCAAAATAATTCACCCAGTTTTAGTAGGAATGGTTCACTGAAAAGGAAAAAGGACAGCTAATGTCACCACCAAACTTTAACAGACCCTGACAACAGAGAATGATCCCTTCAGTTCATGAAGTGAAAGGACCTAACGTGCCCGCCACTAACATTTTAGTACACTTATTATCACGATCTTTCTCTCTTCTTCTCCTATCAGTTTGTTCTATTTATTCATATTTTGGATGCATCACAAAATAAATTACAAACATCATCAGTACACTTTCCCTTAAATAGGTCCACAGTCTGGGGGGAAGCCGAACAATATGCAAGTAATGCTGATGATCCAAGGACCGCACTTTGAGAACCACGGGACTAAAGCAACAAAGGCTGTGCCTGAAAACACACTATCTCAAGAATTAAAACAACCTGGTGACTACTAGAAAGACCACCTAAGGAAGTGTTAAGTGGTGAAGACTCCAACTCCCTCTCCCCCAAGAGATTCTCAATACTGATGAAAAAAATATGTACACTACACTGATCAAGCCACACAAAACCTAATAAGACATGAGAAACATGTGTGGAGAATGTGTGCTGGGAAGCTGAGAACACCCAGTACTGGAAAAGGTGAAAGCTCTATTAATATGGACCTGGGACCCCTAATTAAATGAGGAAAGCTGAATACCCCATTTTGAGGATAGCATTTCTCTTTGAGTTTTTAATCTTGGAGAATAACAGTACACACCACTTACTATACATATTATCTGGTCCTCCAGTGTTCTACCCTAGAATACAAGCTTTGAGGACTGTAGGGACTCACTCGATCCTGTATCCACAAACCCCGCCAATAAATGTTTAATGGGTACATGGACTAGGTCTTTCAATTATCTTTAAGGCCTAGTTTTAAGCTCACAATCTTGCTGTGAGGTAGGCAAAAGATTTCTATGATAGAGTCAGAGAGGAGAAGTCACTTCCCTAGAGGAGCCCATTCAGTAAGAGACCCTCCTAAGTACAACCATAGTTTTGTCACAGAAGCTTCTGAAATGGGAGTATAGGAACATTCCAGCAACTCCTGTCAGTCTGACAACACACGTGGCTTCACTGAATACAAATGAACCTTGGCAAGTAGGCAGTGAAACAGCATTTCACTAGCTGATGACTAGGTTGACCTGTGGCAATAGCATCTAAAACAGGCACCAAATCCCTTTCAATCAATGACGGAGTACAAAATAAGGGTGCTGATTCTGCAGCAAGGTACTTAATTAACTGCATACTCAAGTCTGCAGATCACTGAGAAAAAGCAGTTATCATAGGCTGATGGTTGTGTATTCAAACCATTCACGCTTACCCACCTGGTTTTCTCCACTGTTTTTAGCACACTGAGATTCGTTACTTGGGAAAGGCAGGGGCTAGGCTGTAAAACCGGTATTGGATCCCCAAGTTCAGAGGAGCGACTGGGCTAAGTCGCACAGAACAGCGATGGGGCTGGGGGCCGAACCCACGTGGTCATCCCTCAGAAAGCTTCCTCTATTGCCCCAAGCGGCCTCCTCGCTGCTGAGCTTTTTAAGATGTCTTGCTTTTGTCTCTGCTTAGGAAAGGCGAAGCTGCAACCCCGGCAGCCTCACGCCCAGCCCAGCACAGCCCGGCCCCCCCGAGCCTAGGCGGCTTCAGCTACCTTGGTGTCCACGTCGGCCAGGCAGTCCCGGCGGAAGCTGTCAAACAGGCCCCGGCTCTTGAGCTGCTCCACGATGAGCGCGATGAGCTGCGGGTCGCCGGGAGGCAGCGAGGCCGGGTTGATGGGGCCGCCGCCGCCGCCGCCGGCCCCCGTCGCGCCCGTCCCCCCGCCAGCCGAGGCCTGGCCCGCGCCGCCGCCGCCCACCGCGCCGGTGCCCCCGCCACCCCCGCCGTCCGCCATGGCGGTGCCCCGGGCCAGCGAAGGAGGCCGAACACAGCTTCCTTTCAGGGACAGAGGGCCTGGGTCGTGTAGAGGTGGCGGAGGGGCTGGAGAAGGAGGAGGAAGGGGTGGCGGCAGGGACTGCAGCGGCAGGGACTGCAGCGGCAGGTCCTGAGGCGGCAGGGATGGTGGTAGAGGCGGCAGAAACCGCTCACCCCATCCTGGGCGCTCTCCGGATGGCGTCACCGCCGACCTTTGCATTCTGGGGCGGGAGGTTTTCCCGCCGTCATCCCCAGCTTTCTTATAGGCAGAGGTCTGGCCGACGGAAACTACATCTCCCGGCAGGCTCCGGACTCTCGCCTCCAGTTTGCGGGGCAGTATGGGACTTGTAGGCTCAGGCCCTCGTGATTGCTGCAGCCTGGAGTGGCCGTCCTCGCCCCATTACTGCCCCCTCGCTCTAAATCAGCACATCTGAAAAGTTCCTGGTTTATAAGAATCGTCTGCTAGGTTGAGTGAACGTATAGATTAACAGGTTTGTCCTTTAGGGATTCTGAGTCAGTATTTCTGGGTCGGGGCCTAGGAATCTGTGCTTTTAACATGTATTCCCGTGCCTTTCTTGAACAATATGTTGCGGGAAATGTGGGAAGCAATGGACTAGTGCAATTTCTTTTATTCAAAAATTGTGTGTTTTATTTCCCCTTCTGATTTTAATAGAAATGCATATTTATTTTAGGAAACTGAAAAATAACGGAAAACTGTGCTGTAAAAATGTTTCCCTGACTATTTTATGTGTGTATGTTTGTATTTCCTTCCAGGTAGTAAATATTGTCAATAATAATAATAATAAACGAATATTGAGTAATTGGAATATTACGGCCATGATACTAACTACGTTACATACACTACTTCACAATCTAAAAAGCAGATATTATCATCGCTATTTTGCAGATGCAGAAATGGAGGCACAGAGAGTTTGTTACGCTGATAACGCAGCTAGATGTGGAAGAGGAGGGTTTGAACTCAGGTTTCCTGAATCCAAATCTTGGCGATGTTTAACCTAAGGTGTACTACATTCTGAGAGCTAGCTGGCATCAAAGGTAAGGCTTTTTTCCCGCTTTTTTTGTAGCCACAATTCGCCATTGGAACTGCCACCACTGTCCTCTCTTCCTTTCAGCCTTTTGTCCATTATTGCCTGAACTCCTGCCCACCACACTGGCAGTTGTGTCTGCTACTGTGATTTCCTCATCTTCCGTAAGCAGTGGAGGGAATGTAAATAGTAAATTCTTCAATATCCTTGCCTCCTGGAAAGAGGCATAATAGACAGAGATCTGCAGTGCTCCCCACTCCAACTTTTCCGGTTTAAGAGAGTTTAACCCTTAAAATGAATATCAGGATGTTAGTTTATACTTATCCTTCAACTCAAGCTAAATCTTCCTCAAAGGTTAAGTTAATGATCAACATCCTCTCTTAATACTTCACCATCCTGGAGATTACCTAATCACTGTTCCTCCTAATTGTTCCCACACTTATCACCCACCTTTAGCCCCAGGAGAGTCCCCGTTCAGGCCACCTGGGCCCCACGCTCGTTCTCCTGCAAGCTCCCTATCGCTTTGACCAGCCTCTTCTCCACTGTGGCACAGCATACCTTACTCTTTTTCCTCAGGGCAGACTTTTCTGACCCTCTGACCTGATCTGGTCTTGTCTCACTGGTATAGACTCTCAGAGCCTCTTTCTTGTAGCAATTATTGTAATTGAAAGTGAATAATTTATAGGCTAATTGGCCACCTGTTTCCCCTGCTACAGTGTAAGCTTTAGAGTTGAGACCACGGCTTGCTGTTTGTTCATCACTGTGTTCTCAGCCCAATACCTAGCTCAAAGTAGAAGTGTAAATTTTTATCTGTTTCCTATAGTCATGGAGTATGGTCAGATAGAGACAGTGTGTGGGGGGGGAGGGGCAGCGTGGAGGGTAGATGGAGGAGGGTGTCATTCATAGCCATTGCTTTCAGAAGAGAAAGCAGGAGATGATGTAAGTGATCCCAGAGATTGGCAGCAAATGGTTTAACCCTTTATCAGTCTCCTGGGGACCTTGTGTCCTAGTTGTTAGAACTCAACTCTGAAAAGAGGCTGCATCCTATACCTGTGACCTTGCCTCTGGAATTGATATAAATGGGGTGTGGTGAGGTTGGGGAATGAGGAGTGAAGGTAATCAAGTCTAGGGGAGGCTTATTATTCGTCCAGATTTGCAGTAGGAAGCTTCCAGTATATCCAAAATGTGCTTCACCCCCAAGTCAAGGAACATGTAATACACAACCATTGTCACCAGGGAGCGCCATTGCTGTATTAATCCAGGACCTTTAGCCATGTCTACGCAGATATTGTTTTAATTTTGGCCCAGGTAGTGATCTCATTTTCAGATATCCTTTAGGAAAAAATAATTGTTGCCTCTCATTGTTACAATTTGTCTGTAACAAGTTGCCTGAGGCCAGTGAATTGTACATATTAGGTGCTGGAATATTTTGTCAGAGACTGCAAGGCCAAACCCAGATCTCGAAGGAGGAAGGGTAGAAACTGGAAAGGAGAGCCATACTTTGCTAAGGGGGGTGAGAAAAAGCAACCAAGTGCGTGGGCTTTTTGCATCAGATGGCGCTGGATTGGAAGCCCAGCTCCATCACTTTGGGGTGGTGTGACTTTGGGAAAGCTGCATCACCTCTCTGAGCCTCAGTTCCTCAGGACTTTGAAGAGGATGAAGCTTCGTTTTGGTATTCTTTTTAGCATAATTCCTGGTCCTCAGCAAATGCTGAGAACATAGTACAGTCACAAGTTTACACTTCGGTTGGGAAGTTGTTTGATTAACCACTGTCCCCCCGCTAACTTCTAAACTGCATGAAGGAAGGGGTTGTCTGTTTCATTCATCATTGTGTCCCCAACACCTAGAACAGTGCCTCGTCCATACAGGCTCTCGGTAAATGTGTGCTAGATGGATGGATGAAAAAAGGATGAATGAGTAAATGGGAAATTTGCTCTTCTAAGTGTAGAATCAGGCCATTCAAGATTTTTGATACTGCCCTCCACCAAATGCAGGATATAGTCAACATATTGACAGTATATACAGAGGGGTCAGGTACAATTCAGTAAGCAGTCCATAATGTATGACTGGACTGGACTAGGAGCCTGGGGCTGGGAGCAGGTCCTGAGGTTAGAAGTCAGTCTGTGGGTTGCCTTGGTAACCTTCCAACCTGCTAATCCAAGATCCGGTTCCTTAAGCAAGAGCATTCCGGAGCCCAGAACTGGATTTGGACACCACACCCACTTGGGGTAGATAGGTCGTTTGTCCTTATTCACGTTCATGGTGTGGCCCTTTTTCTCCTTGCTTCCCTATTTTCATCCAAAGAGCCTTACTAATTCTTAGGCTGGACAGCTGTTCATTTCTTAATTAACAGTATCCAGCATTGCTTGAGATTACCTGTCTGTAGTGTATTGACTACATCTGCAGCAAGGGATCTCGGCTGCTTTTTGTTTATTTCTTTGTGATGTTTTCCAGCACCTCTAATGACAGATTGATTCCAAATACACACTCAGAAGACAGGGCTTCGATAAGCAGGCATCCTCGGCACCAATCAGTACTATCACCACCTCTCCCACCAAATATGCATCTTCGATAACATTTCAGGCTGCAGTGTTTTTAACATGTTGTCATTTTGAATTATTACTGAAGGATGCTTAGTGAAAGAGACAACCTGATATGATGTACAGAAAAGAAGTTTGAAGTCTGGGTTGGGTTTGGATTGAGCACCTCTGTTTATCATCTGTGTGACCTAGAACAATGCATGAACCAGTCTGAGCGTCATCTGCTAAAATGAAGATATTATCACGTACCATTTGTTGTCATGAAATGTAGAGAAAATATATATGCAGAACCTGGCACATAGGAGGCACTCAATAGCTAATAGCTGATAATATAGTCTTGATACAACATCCTAATGTATTCAGTTGTAGTCTATTATTGGGCAGAAATCTTGATTAATTACTTTGCTAGTTTTAATCTTGTGATGATGCAGACAGCCACCCACTCAGTCCCTAAATTGGTGGGCTCAGTGAAGCCAAGTTCATAGTCGAGCCCTCCATGCTGTTGCTGCTGGGATCTGGATCTATCCTCTGCCTTTGTCTTTGCACCTACAACACTGTCTCTCATTCTCAAGTGACGCAGATGTCGATCATTTACTGCTAGTTATCCAGTATCCATTCCCCTTCTTTATCAACAGAACCCAGCTTTGTCTGGGGCTTCAGTGTGCCCTGTTAAGGTGTATACTTCCCTAGATTCCTTTGTTACTAGGGGTGACCATAGGTGCCAGTTCTGGCCAAGGAGATAGAAGCTGAGGGTATCTGGGAAAGCTTTGCTTTGCTGATAGAAGCACTGGCCCTTCCTGCTATAGCATGGAGGTGCAGCAGTCCTAACCAATACCCTACAGTTTAGTTAGGAGGCATGTAACTGGTTCTGGACAGTGAGTTGTAAGCAGAAGTGACTCATGTGACTTCTGGGCTAGGACACTTAAGTACTAACATGAGATCCTTCAAGAATTCTCCTTCCATTTGCTATGACAACCAGCATGGCTTGAGATGGTGACTGATCTACTATCTTGGCCCCTAGAGTGAAGGGATATAGAGTAGGGGCCCCGACTGGTCCCGAATGGACCAGCAGGAGTGAGAAGTAAACTTTGGTTATTTTAAGCCAGTGAGGTTGTGGAGTTGTTTGTTACTGCAGCATAATCTAGCTCATCCTGACTGATATAACCTTGACCACCTTTCTCCACTAAACCCATCATTTGTGGAATGACTGAATGTAAAAACTAACAAACAAGTGATTGATTGACTAAAAGCATGAAGGAATTGGCTTTCTTCTCCTGGGCCCCATCCCTTCATATCATGTCTAAGAATGACTGTAAATCCACCTAGTTTACTGTGTGTCCCTTGGTAGACAGCTTAGGTGTCTTTCTTTAACTTTGATGTTCATCAAAATTCCCTGAGGACTCATTAAAAATATAGACGCCCAGCTGTCCCCTCAGACCTACAGAATCAATCTCTAGAGGTAGGTCATGGCCATCTGCGTTTATAATAAGTTTTCTAGGAGGTTCTGACAATGGGTCAAGGTTAGGAACAGTTGCCTCTTTGGGTAGAAAATTTAGACCCCCCATCCTTGGGCCCGAAAGGGTGATTATGTTTGGCATGTGGGTATTTCAGCTTCTTGCAGTCATCCTTGCCTCAAGTCCTACTCTCAGCCCTCACCCTTGTTCCCAGGTGACCACTTCTACCTAAGTGATAACCTTTGGTTAAGGGTTCCCTTGAAAATATCAGTGACATCTTCCTCTGGCCCTTGCATCTCTCATCTGTAAAACAAAGAGCGTTTAAACCTAGAAGGAGGTCATCAATAGTGGTGCCTGAGAGTGGAGGCAGGTACGAAGGGTACAGAGGGGTGCAGGTAACTGCTCGAGGCAGCTCTGGGGATGTCTCACAGAAGGTGGCATTCAGACAGGGTCCTGATGAGTGTGGGGGGCATGCCCTTCTTTGTAGAAGTGCCTTTAAACATGTTCCTGCATTTGGGCTGTCCCTACCTTACGCGTCTTGGCAGGATGGGGAGACCCCTTCTACCTGGGAGCCCAAAGACTTGATTTCCTGGCTTCCCAAACATGTGGCCTTGGCCCCAGCCATCAGAGGCCTCTCTGGCACTGGACGCAGCAGGTGGCATGTGAAGAAGCAAGCTGCATAATTCGGGGAGGTGGTGTCTGCCTCCAGAAGGGTCTTGGTGGGGTTCCACAGGGTGTCCAGCACCTGCACGGGCAGTGTCAGAGGCACCCAATGCTGTTCGGTCCCAGCACTGGGCAGTGGCATCTCCATGGAATGTCCAGTGGTGTGATTTTGGGGGGTGGCTCCTGTCCATTGTCATCTCCAGGCCTGGATCTCTGGTCCCCCCAGGGATTCTGGAAGCCACCCCATATTTTTTACTACATACCTTTACTGCTTAAACCAGCCAGAAGTCACTTCTGTTGATACTAAAGGACTTTTCCTGGATAAGTCCATAGAGAAGAGAGAGGTTCAGGGTCCCAGGCAGAGGGTACAGCTTGAGCAAAGGCCCAGAGTCTTGAAGAACACGGATGTATTCCATAAAGGGTTGCCAGTCCTATGGACTGCGCGGGGTTGCAGAGCGTGGGGTGGAGAGGGGACCAGCAAGAGATGAGGTTGATGAAATAAACTACGACCTCAAATGCTGCCATTTCAGAGGTTGAACTTGACCTTGGAATGGAGACAGCAGGTTTTAAATAGGGCAGGAGGAGTATCAGATGCAAAATTGACAAAGATTTCTCTGGGACAGCAGCAGGGTGTGATTGGACCCAGTGAAGCTGGGGACAGGGAGATGGATGAGGAGGCTACAAGAGGCATCTTATGCGGCAGATGTTGGCTAGTGGGTCCCTGCCCTTGAGATCTGGCTGAGACCGCTCACTCCTTCCCCATCACCCACCCCGGCCCCCACCATCACCGTCTTGGGCCCTGCAGAAGGCCAAGCCTGACTGCCTCCGCAATTTCTGCAACTTCTCCACGGTCACCTCTGCTTCAGAGCTGCCGTCTCTGCTGTATTCACTTTAGTTTATGTGTTTTCATGTGAAACTCAGCACCTCGATTCTTTGGTATGGACTGAAGTTCTGAGAGTGTCAGAGGAGAGACTGACATTTCAGCAACATTAAAAACAAACTGCAAACTGTGCTTTCAACCTTCTTGTTCTTAGAGGACTTTACATGTCCCGAGGGATTCCTGGTCAGCTATTTCTCCTCATGGGGGCACCAGCTTCGGTCCAACTCATTACCTCCTCTCTCCCCTCCCCATCTCCATCTCCCTCTTCCCTCCCACCCTCATGGTATGCCTGTGAAATGCCAGATACTCCTGATGGGCTGTACCACAAGTCAGCCCTCTCAGGCCCTCTCTTCCAGTCTCAGCTCCAGGCCCACTTTTGCACCTCCAGGCCCGTGGAAGGGGTCATCCAAACATGAGGTCATCCTTTTAAAAAGCCCCACACGCCTCTGAAGACAGGAATGGTTAGCAATTATTTTTCTGCCTCTACGATAGCTTTTCACAGTTGAATTCTGCTGCTAGTAATTGTGTGTATGTATGTATGTATGTATGTATTTTACTTTACTCTTTTGGCCGCACCATGCATCTTGTGGGATCTTAGTTCCTCAACCAGGGATTGAACCTATGCCCTCAGCAGTGAAAGCGCAGAGCCCTAACCGCTGGATCGCCAAGGAATTCCCAGCTGCTAGTAATTGTAAACCACAAAATAACAGAAGTTCGTCTATCTCGTGTAAAGGTCTGGAGGAGGTCTGACAGGGCAGCCCCGCGACCCTCAGGCTCCAGGCTCCAGGCTCCTCTGCCGTCTTGAGGGCTCCGAGGCAAGATGGCCGCCCAAGTCTCCAGGCCCGAGGGAGCTGCGGGCAGGCTGGCCAGTGCAGCTGGGCCTTTCTGGCACAGCCTCTGATGAAAATTTGGTGTTCCTATTATTAAGGAAGAAGTGGCAAATGGCAGGAAACTAGTGGTCTGTGCTGTAGCTATGAAGCCCACTTACCTCAGAAGTTATCCTGCCCTCTTCCCTGAACTGGGTGTTGAAGGAGGCTTAAATGTTTAGTCTGTTGGTCATGGGACACGGCCGTTCCAACAGTTGTTCTCGCTGCTTTAGGAGTGTCAACATGACAAGTGCAGGAAGGGCTGAGGGCCAGTCAGACGCGGGGTGTGTGAGGCCCCTCCGAGGCACAGGCAGACCCTCACGCATAGTTCCTCGCTTCCCTGTGTTTTCCTGGGACTCAGTCTGGCCGGTCACCTCTCTGCAGCTGAAACAGAGTATGGGCCCCAGAGGCCTGTGGATACACCAGCTATCTCAGCTCCTGCTGCCCGTAGAGAGTTTCTTTCCAGAGGGATCTGGGGCTACTGAGAAGTGCCTGTCTTTCTGGGGAGACAGCGCAATGGCTCAGGAGCCTGTGAGCGAGGAGGAGGCTGCCTGCCTGCCCGCCTGCCTGAGCTCCTGGAGGCTGGCTCGGCTCCTGGCTCTGGTTGCTCCTGGCCCCTCCAGTGCTTCATTAGTGCGTGTGCTCTGAGCGTTTGCTGCTGCCACGTGCAGTTTGAGTGGACTGCCTTTTGCGACCACACTCCAAAGTGGGGGTTTCCTCCATTCCTTAGGGGTGCTGGAGGAAGTACAGTGTCTCGACCTGGAATGAAACTCAGGTCTCCTGCCTCCATTTCAGTGCCTTTTTCTTCTACTTCCCTCCCTAGGAAGGCTCTGGACAGCAGGCTCCGTAGAGTAGACTGTGGGCATCCTTCATGCTGTTCACCAGATAGTCTCAGCTCTCTGCCTTCTAGGCCCAAAGCAAGATTGTACCTGCCGGCCCCAAGGGAGGGCCATGTGACTAGTTCCAGCCAAGGAGCCGTGAGTAGACGTGATGTCACTTCTGGACTAGAGCCTTTAACGGCTGCTCCAGGGCTCTTGTTCTATCTGCCGTGGTGACGGTGGACAGGGATGTAGCTGCTCCGTCAGCCTGGGCTCTGGGTGACCTGGAGCAGAGCCCCCAGCTGACCCTTGTTGGACCTGTAGAGTGAACAAGAAATAAATCTTGGTGTTTTAAAGCCACTGAGATTTAGGATTTTTTGTTATCACAGCATTAGCTGGTGTAACCTGACTGACAGTGAACACCTACCGTCTATTTGGTTGCCAGGCATCTCAATGCCCTTCCTATTTTGGGGGTAACCTCCACCCTCTGAGACTTGTTGGGAGGCAGAGCCTTCCTGTAGATGAAAATGCCAGGGACCCACTTTCCCAGCTCTCCTGGCAGCTCAGGTGCAGGCACACGGCCAAAGCCGGGGGAGATAAGCGCTACAGCGGTGGCGCCCTGGGCTCTGTGTTTGTAGCACTGCAGTGCTGATGTTGCTGGGCTAGGTCTGTCACAGAAGTTTGCGCTGTGATTCTGGCTGCGTGACCTCCCTTTTTTCCTGCCTACTCTCTTAGGCCTAGTTCTCCAGCCTTCCTGTTTCATGTGAGCGACTCAGCATCCTTTTAATAAATTCACTTTCAGTTTAAATCACCCACAGTTGTTTTATTTATTTATTTATATTTTAAACTTTTTTAAAGATCTTGCTGCGATTTATTTATTTATTTTTTATTTATTTATTTTTCTATCTATTTATTTATTTTTGACTGCATTGGGTCTTCATTGCTGCATGCGGGCTTTCTTTCTCTAGTTGTGTTGAGCAGGGGGCTACTGTTTGTTGTGGTGCACAGCCTTCTCAGTACAGTGGCTTCTCTTGTTGCAGAGCACAGGCTCTAGGGGGCACGGGCTTCAATAGTTGTGACACATGATCTCAGTAGTTGTGGTGCACGGACTTAGTTTCTCCGCAGCATGTGGGATCTTCCCAGACCAGGGATTGAACCCGTGTGCCCTGCATTGGCAGGCAGATTCTTAACCGCTGCGCCACAAGGGAGGTCCCACCCTACAGTTTATTTATGCTGCTTGCAACTGAGAGCCGTGGATGGATACAGCCAATTAAAGGACAGTGTGGGTGGCAGGGGAGCCAGGATCTGAAAGGAAGGATCTGGCAAGATGTGCCTGACTTCTCTCCCCTGCACGAGCTGCTTCTCTGGGAGCAACTTTTGTCTATCTTAGGCCAGAACAAGTCAAAGTGCTGGGCAAGGGCTCTGGTCAGACTTCATCAGCCTTTGGGCATGTGAACCTCACTTTTCTTATCTGTAAAATGGGACCAGTGATAGGACTTCACTTATAGGGTGGTTGTGAGGAATGTTATTTGGAAGAGAATGTTTTTGAGAGTGTTCTGGGAACCATAAAACAAAACCCCAGTGCCAGTTCACCACGTTATGCTTCTGTGTTAACTTGCCTGAATGTATCCAGCTGGGGAATCTTGGTTGGCGTGACAGGGTTACATGAAAACTGTTCTTCCTGATGCCACCGTTCTGTCACTTACCTCTCTGGAGGTCATAGACCAGTCCTTACAATTCAGAGCCATCTGAGGTTCCACTCGAGAGGCCAGGGACCTCAGACTGGAGGTAATGAAAAGATTCCTGATGGGCTTGGTAAAGGCAGAGAAGCACAGAGATGGGAAAGGATGTTAGGAGTTGTTTTATTCAATCCTCTCCATTTTCAGAGTTCAGAGAGGGAGGCGCCACCAACCCACAGCCACACAGCAGCTGCGTGGCTGAGCTTGGGGTTGGGCTGCAGATCTTTTCACTCTGACAGTGTGTCTTAATCTGGAGGTACGTTTGTGCTGTAATCCAGGGACGCAAAATGAATTTGGGAGTATGACAGCTCTCCCTCAAATGAATAACCCTCATTTCCTAGCAACCTGTGATCAACGGATCCTTATCCCCCTAGAGAAGGATCCCTGGAGCACCCCTTCTCTTTTTTCTCTCTCAGCCCTCTAAAACACTTTATTGAGGAAGGGTGAAAAATTGCTGAATCGATCTTTTTAAATTAGCACGGGATCTGAATCAAAGCAATTTGGAAGAAGAGAACTTTCTCATCCGAGTGGCTGCCAACACCCCCACCCCAGCTGAAGTGCTCCCTTGTTCTCTCCAGCTCTGCCCCAGATTCATGGGCCGCTCTCCGAATCGTTGGCAATTTTCTCTGCACTGTCCTGACAACCTCCGGCCAGGAAATTAAAAAGCTAGCTACCGAATCTCGAATCTCGCTCTGAACGGCTTTGTCTTTGCCAGCAGTTTGACAGAGAAATCTGGAAGAGGGAGCCTCCCTAAGCTTGCAGTGGGCTGAAATGCCACCAGAATGACAATGGGCTTCGCTGCGGGGAGGAGGGGAGAATGCGCAGTGTGCCAGGAAGGAAGGAAGGAATGAGAGGGAGTGAGAGAGAGACAGAGAGCGAGCGAACTGTGGGCTTCAAATTGAAAAATTCCAGTGGCTCAGCAGAGGTCCTGGTGCCTGCACTCCAAGACCTGCTACCAAGTGCTGAGTGGGGCACTCTCCCCGTGCTAGGGCCCTCTGGTCCTCTGCCAGGGTACAGAGCTCGGGGCTGGAGAGCAGGGAAGTCACAATTTGGGGAGGAAATGGCTCCAAACTGGGGCAAGCCCTGGGAGGCCGGCCCACCTAGCCAGTTTGCTGTCTGGCCAACCCTCCCCCCGCCCCCCCCCCCCCACACACACTGCCACCTCAAGGGTGTCCCCTGAATTCAGACATCAGTACTCACTCCACATACCATCACCACCCCCCTCACCACCCTGCTAAAGGAATTTTAAGGAATCCTCAAAAACTGGAGGAATTTTAATTACCCTTAATTAAGAAAAAACGTTCTAGAAGACCACTGTGATGGGTGACTCACTGCGACATGGATGTCCCCGAGCTGCAGGAGGGTGGGGCTCAGCCTCATGGTTCTGTGTCCCCAGCCCTCGGCCTCGGGACCCACACAGAGCAGGGACACAGGCTTGTTGGGTGAAGGAGGAGGAACGGCTTCATCCGGAGAGTTCTTGTTCCTGTCCCATCCTTGCCCCGGGGGGCAGACTTGCGGACTGACGTGGAGATGTGCAGGGGAGCAGGAGAGAGGTGTTCCAGAGCCAGGTGTCCAGGGCCAGGCCGAGCAAGGTCTGTGACTGCATAGCCCAGAGACCTTGAACAAGTTGCTCAACATCCTCAAGTGTGTTTCCTTATCCCTGACATGGGAATCACCATGTCAGCAGAGGGAGGCTGTGAATTAAACAAAGACCTAATGTCTGCTTGCTGTATAGTCAGTGCTCAATAAAAAGAAAAACTTAACTAGACCTAGACCCAGAGCCCATCCTGATACAGGGCGACTCTTCTCAAGAGCTTCTGCCGCATCATTGATGGATTTGGGGATTTAGTCTCATTACCGGACAGGCCTGACATCGAAGGGACCCCGGGGAGCTGGGCTGGTCCTCATTGTTTAACTGAGAAGGTGCGTTCACTCAGTCAGTCTCTCATTTGTTCATAGAAACATTTATCGAGTGCCTTCTGTGTGCTGCCCTGTGCTGGGGTTTGGGCTTAAAGAATAAGTAAAAGGTGGCCTGGTCTCTTGAAGCTCACAAGCCAGCAAGAAACAGACAAGCAGAGTCCAGATCAGAATCATGTGGGGTCCAGATCAGTAGGTGGTCAGGGAAGGCTTCTCTTGGGGGCAGCGTTTGAGCTGAGATCTAAATAACGAGAAGGAACGGCCACGCTCAGGCCTGAGGGAGGAGGAACCCCGGAAGGAAGCAATAGATCAAAGCCTTGGAGGTGGGGACAGGACTTGTTAGGGGGTGAGTGTGGCCGAGGTTGATGGAGCAGTGGGACGGGGACAGCAGATGGGTTCTGGGAAGCTATGCGAGAACTCGTTTCATAGGACGGCTGCCTGGAGGACTGGGACTGGGCCCAGAGTCCAGAACATGTGCTGGGGGTGGAGTGCTTTCACCAGTGTCTCCCTGGAGGCCTGCTCTGGCCCCCTCTTTGCCCTGCACCTGCTGTGACGCTGCATTAAGGGACAGGTCATTCAGAATACAGGTGTAGCTCCACCACTATTATGTGTGGCACACCTTCTCAAAGTGCACATCGCCCTGAACTTGGGGTCACATCTGGATGGAGGGGCTGGATATGCTTTCCCGCCTGCCACCAGGCTCTCCTGCCGCTCTCTGTGTGTGGAGCACACACTGGTGCTGGCTGCCAGGAATCAGAGATGCCCTTCCCCAGCTGGGTCCTGATTGGGGCAGTGGTCAGGTAAGCTCCACGGTGGGCCCATCCTCCAGGCCCCCAGCCTGAGATCACCCCTGTGACCAAGCCTTCCTTGGTCCCAGCTCTGCAAACAGAGGACCTGGATGTTGGATCTGGGGTCCCGACACCGTATCGGCGTGACCAGCCGATTCACGAAGGGTCACCTGCTTGGGGTCCGGCAGCCGAGGAGCCTCTGGTGATATGGAGCCTGTCAAAAGGTGCTAAGAGACGTTTAACCCAACCCCATTCATTCATTCATTCATTCATTCATTCAATAAATGTTTATTAAGTACCTACCACATGCCTTGCATTATATTAGTGCCATATTATATACTATACATGGGAAACAATGCAAATGATTCTGGTCCTCACAGACATCAGTATTTTTAAGAGGGTGAAGACACAAAACAAGGAAACCTACAAATACGTAATTCTGAATACAATGAGAGAAAACACAAGAGCAAGACATACAGCGTATGTTACAGACCCAGTTTGGTCAAAACTGATCTAATGATCCAAGTATGAAGGCTCAGGTAAGGTTCCAGTCCCATATGAATGCCCAGAATGCCCATATCATTGGTGAGGTTCATGACTAATAATACCGCCAAAATGAATAAATATGAAAACCATGTTGTAGAGAAAGTCTGAAATGTGGCCAGGATTGAGATTAGCTGGCGAATCCTGATGTTAATGAAAGTGGTTAAAGGTGACAGTCATTGACTGTGTTTGTAAACTCAGAGATGGGAACAGGTGACAGGCGTGTGGAACATCTCCCATGCCAGGCTCTGTGAGGGTGCACTGGGGGTCCCCAGGATGTTCAATGTTCACTAGAAGGAAGGTGCCCCCGCCTGCCCGCCCCTTGGAGCACCTCACAGGGCCTGCCCGAGCTGTGCCACGTGAGGCATGGCCGGCCTGCAAATTCCTGGTTGTCTGTTTTGTTTTGCTTCAAGATTTGACCTTGTTGCTAGATTTCTCTCGAGATTAACCTGACAGAGTTCCGAATGTAGTTCATTCTACGGCGGGTTAGGTTTCCACAGTCGATGAAGTCAATTATACCTACGTCTCAGTGAAGCAGGCACAGAAGAGGAGGTTTGCATGGCAGAAAAATCTCTTTTTAGGTTGGGCAAAATAGAATTCATGCTTGAGAAAAGAGTGCTATTTCTGTCTCTAGTCTGATTTTGTACCCATTTCAGTTTGAAGCTGTGTCCCATTCCAGAGCTAAACCCTCCTCCCCTTCCTCTTCCTCCCACTCATCTCTTCCTCCTCCTCCCACTTACTTCTTCCTCCTCCTTTTCCTCCTCCTCCCTCCTCATCTTTCCCCTCCGCCCCTTTATCTTTCTCCTCTTCCTCCCACCTCCTCTCCCCTACTCCCTTCTCCCTTTCTTCCCTCTCCTCCTTTTGAAACTAATCCACATTTGCTTGGTTTTGATTGGGGTGTAGTAGCAACCAGGAGATTTCATGTTAGAAGAAAATCAGATAACCCTGGAGCTGCTCACCTGATTTATAGGAGTTCCTCTGTTTTTCTCTGTGAAATGGGAACAGTTCAGTACCACATGTATTTGAGCATATATTTGTTTATGCCAGTCTTCTGGGTTCCATGAGGAATAAAAAAAGGAACGAATAGGACAATATCCTCCATCTTAATAACTTCCTATCTCAACGGGAACCTCCTATCTGATAGGACTTTCTATCTCATGACATTAGCAAGACAGACCACAGTATGTACATAATTGAAAGACAGACACGAGATGCTCGTAGAGATCAGGATGACTGGGGACTGGAGGAAGGCTCTGGAGACAATGTGGTGCTTAAACTGAGTCCTGAGGTTTGGAAAGATCTGGAATCGGAGGGCGAGGCCCTCCTGATTCTGATGGAAGGAACAGGTATGGTCATAGAACCAACTTGTCTGTCCCTAGATTCTCTGTTCCTACACTGCGGGGACCTGCCTTCTTGTTTTCCTGCCTGTCTCCCCTGAACTGCAGTCCCCTACTCCCAAATCATTTTGGTATCGGGCTTTTCCTCTCCCCTTTCCTCTCACTGACAGTGATTAGCCCTGTCAGCCATGCCCATTGTTGGGGAGAAGTTCCCCTCGACTCTCCCAGGAGGACCAGATGTCCTAGCACAACGGGAGCAGTGAACGTGGCAGGAAGGGCTTGGACTCGGAGCTCACACTGGCTTTAGTCTGGATCCTGCTCTGACTGCGGAGCTGGGCAAGTCAGTTGACAAGTTGAGCCCCAGATCCTCTCCTCTTAGCTGGGCGTGATCATCTCTACCTTGCAAGACTGTTTTCAGGAAGAAATAAGATAATGCGTGGGTCTGGTGCAGGTGGAGACTCCCCCAAAATACTAGTTCCAGCTTTTCCCCAGTCCCTTTCAGCTAAGTGTGATGGATGGCAAAGAGGACTGGCCAGAGGGGCGGAGTGAAAGCCCTTACACTGTGGAATCTGATGACACTGGCCTTGGTTCCTGGTTCCTGGGTCCAGGAGAGGTGTCTTTCGGATCAGTGACTTATCCACCAGGAGCTGCACTCCCCTCATCTGCCAAACAGGGATATCCAGAGTTCCCCCCACCCCAGCTGTGCTCAGCCTGAAACTAGGCAATACAGGTGAAGAGTTGCACCCAGTGGCCGGCGTGTAGAAAGTGCTAGCATCACGACTGTGGTGACCGTGGCTGAGCCAAGGCCACAGAAATGGTACCCTCCGTGGCATCGGGAGAACTTTTGTACCAGCCTTAGAAAGATGATGAAACAAGGTGGAAATGGCATCAGGTTTTTGCGTGGGGTGGCGCACCATCTCTCATAACGGCGTCTGCAGGCCGGAAGCGTGTTTGGAAACAGGACCCCGGAGCCCCAACGTGACTGATTTGCTTGCCGTTGCCCTTTGGAGCCTCACACACACACATCCCGCCCTCCTCAGAATGCACGCAATGCCAGGAGCTCATCACATCTCGAGAACAGAGTAACCAAACCCGAGGCAGCTGGCATTCTGGGGTGCTTTGTTCACTAAGCTTAAAAACAAACCCAGCACACTGACAACACCCCGCCAGCCCGCTTCAGGCAGGGCAGAGCCCAGGGACTGGAGAGCTCTCCTCGCCTGCCGATTAGAGTGACAGCAGCAGAGATCAAAGTTTAACACGCCGATTATCTTTCTGGTTTTGGGTGCCCAGCGGGACTGAAAGGGCTGCCCCATCCTCAGAGCCCAGAGAGGGTGGTTGGGTAGACCTGAGAAAGGAAGGTGGCTCAGCTGATACAAAGCCAGACCCACTGCAGTTTTAATCAGGGCTCTGAGTATCCCGGGCCTTCTCTGTGACTCGGCCGGAGGGCCTGCTTCAGTTATGTTCAGACGTCTCAGGTCCATGGAGGTTTGGCAGGCGTGAGGAACAGAACAGAGGGACCCAACTGAAATAAGCCCCCGGGAATAGAACTGCTTGCAGGAAAACCAAAGAAATATCTGGACATATTTTCATGCTTCTAGACCAGCTTAAAATGCATCGTGTTACCAGAGCCTGCCCTTCCTGTGGGAAAGTGGGCCATGAAACTGACAGGAAGAGGACGGTGCTCACGCCTTCTCCCGTGTGATATTTAACAGCACTAATCATTATTGTGATGACAACAAGGGCAGCTCACACTGGTCGAGTCCTTCCTATGTGCCGGGCAGTTTTCTAGGCACTTGACATACCTGAATGCATTTAATCCTCACCACAGCTCTATGACATAGGGTGCCAGTCTCCCCATTTTACAGAGGCGAAATGGAGGCTCAGGGAGCAAGTGCAAGCACCAAGAGATAGGGACCTCCCTGGTGATGCAGTGGTTAAGAATCTGCCTGCCAGTGCAGGGGACATGGGTTCATCCCTGGTCTGGGAAGATCCCACACGCCGTGGAGAAACTAAGCCCATGTACCACAACTACTGAGCCCATGTGCTGCAACTACTGAAGTCCGTGCGCCTAGAGCCCCTTGCTCCACCACAAGAGAAGCCACTGCAACGAGAAGCCTGCGCACCACAAGGAAGAGTAGCCCCCACTCCCCACAGCTAGAGAAAGCCCGCGCGCGGCAACGAAGACCCAACACAGCCGAAAATCAATCAAAGTGTATCCACAGGTTGGCTTTGTACATGCTGACATCTGTGGCTTTAAAAATAAATAAAATAAATAAATAAATAGAACAAAGAGATAATATTCTTAGGCCGGTGTGGTCCCAGCCATCAAAGAGCCTGCAGTCCAGGAGGAGTGGGTAAATGAATCGATCAGTAGCTGTAGGCAGACTGATGCATGACGTCAACGCAAATAAGAGATGCAGACGATTAGAAAGGAGAGGTTGTCTGAGCCTGAAAAGGTTGGTAGGTTTCCAACAGTTGATCAAGATAGAAGAGGGAAGGGACTCCTGGTGGAGGTCACTGCTCAGGAAAGGCCTGAAGCAAGTATGGATGGAAGGATCCTAGTGTGGCTGGACTGGCGTTCGTAGGAGGCGAGGCTAGGAAAGGGAGGTGGAGCTGGGTTGGGAAGCCTTGAATGCCAGGTGGGAGGGACTAGATCTTTTTTGGTCAACTGTAGGGAACAACTGAAGTTTGGAGCAGTGGAGGCCCAGTAGTTGCAGCACGCAGGCTCAGTAGTTGTGGCTCACGGGCTTAGTTGCTCCGCAGCACGTGGGATCTTCCCGGACCAGGGATAGAACCTGTGTCTCCTGCATTGGCAAGTGGATTCTTAACCACTGCACCACCAGGGATGTCCCCCATCCTATTGATATTTGGACCGGTAGTGGGAAGTGGCACCAAAGTGTACAAGGAATCATGGAGCCATTGTGTCCTTCACTGTCACACACATGCCAGCTTCACTTAAGAACGTCCTAAATGAAGCAGTAAAATGATTACCTTTAGAAATTTCTGCCCTCCAGTACCTGTCTTTTTAATGATCTGTGTTAAAAAAAAAAAAAAAAAAAAAAAAGCTACGTAGAAAGCACTTCTGCCGCATACCAAAGCACGGTGGTTGAAGGGAAGGTTGAGGAAAACATGTGTGATGGAATTGTCCTCTGGATCGGTCGCTTTTTTCATGGCACATTATTTTTACTTGAGAGGACAGCTGATGCACCACGGTTTTCAGATCTGGGTATTTGGCAGATGCTTTCTCAAAAATAAACAAGGTGAGCCTGCCACCTTAAGGAAAGCAACAGGCAGTATTTGTTACCCGTGATAAAATTCGAAGATGCTAAGTGAAAATTACACGTTTGGAGAACTTTATCTGAACTTGGCATCCTCTCACGAAAACGGTCTCTGATGAGAGCTGTGGTGATGCTAATATATTTGAATTTTTGATGCTGTGTAATGCAGTGTGTCAATATTTGGAAGATCTGCATAGTCGGTGAGGCAATCGTTTTCGAGTGAACACTGTTATAAAATGTTATGGAAAATCATGCCTGGGTAAAAGAGTCATTCAAAGTGCAAGGCAGACCAGTGGGTTTTAATGTGCCAGAGTAAAAGAGTTTGTCAGCGTGGTTTCAGATCTTACATTGCAACCACCCCTAACACTTGTCAAGTTTTGGTGTAGTACCAGGGAATATCCATCATTATCTGAGAAGATGATTTAAATACTTCTCCCTTTTCCAACTACATATCTGTGTGAGGCCGGGTTGTCTTTATACATTTAAACCCAAATAGGATACTGCAACAAACCAAGTGCAGAAGCAGATCTGAGAAGCCAGCTGTCTTCCTTTAAGCTGGACAGTGAAGAGATTTACAAATGTATAAAACAATAACATTCTTCTTAGTGAAATGTCTTCTTTTTGTAAAATGGTTTATTTTCATAAACTGTGTTACATGTGAAAATGTAATGGGTTTGTTGTTTTTAAAAATTGATCTATTTATTTTTTAAGTCTACAGCAAAGTGATTCAGTTCATATATATATTTTTCCAGATTATTTTCCACTATGAGTTCACATGAGATATTGAATTTAGTTCCCTGAGCTGTATAGTAAATCCTTGTTGCTTACCTATTTTATGTATAATGGTTTGTGTCTGTTACTCCCATACTCCTAATTTATCCCTCCTCTCTTCCTGTCCCCTTCGGTAACCGTGTTATTGTTATTTTTAAACGAATGAATGAATGAATGAATATTGGTGTAATTCTTCAATCTTAATTTCTTGGATGATAAATCGATGCAAAAGTGCTTTGGGGTTCTCAGCAGTTTTTAAGTGTGTAAGGACCAAAGATCTGTGAGAGCTGCTGCCTCACGACCTAGCACGTGGTAGGTGCTCATTAAATAGGTGTGGAGTCCAGGCCTTTGGGGGTGATGGCCGGCCAGGCCTCCTGGTCCCCATGTCATTCTGTTTCTCTGTTCTTTGAAGGACAGTGTCTGGACTGCCTGGTCCTCCCTCCTGTGACTAAGCAGGGGCTGGACGTGGTGACCTTGGAGCTCCCTCAAACCAAGTTCTGCTGCCCGGTTCATGCGAAGTAGACTTACCCATGAGCCCTCTCGTCCACATCCCAAATCTCCCCTGCGGACTGCAGGTTCGAATTCCATTTGCTTTCTGCCTTTCTCGCTGGGTATTGGCCAGATTGGGAAGCCGGCAGAATTGCTGAGACAGTAATTTGCCATTAAATGTAAGACATGTTAAGGGTCAGGCCTGAGGAGATGTAGGCTATTTTTAAAGATGGGCCACTTAAGAAGAGTAAAGGTGGACCACTTAACACTAGGCCCTTCGTCTGCCTGGCTGGGAATGCTGCCTCCTGCGGGGGGCGGGGGGGGGGGATGCTGATTCCACGCTCCTTGCTCAAAGGCAGAAAGAGGTGAGGAAGCAGTGACCCTTCCCTGATACCCCGCAATCCAATCTCCCCTCTCTTTCCTCTCTCCTTCTCTGGGCTGGTCCCCAGGGGCCTGAAAGAGTGCATGTTCCCTGGTGGCCTGAGCGGCTGCCTGTCATCAGAGTCGAGACCATGATTCACTTGAGGAGACAGTAGTGGGACCTGGGAACAAAGCTCATTAGCTAATGTGCTAAAACATGTAAAGAAAGAAATCCAAGCACCTCCAAGGCTGGCTTGTGGAGCTTGAGGTGACCCTGGGGCTTCCGTGACACCTTTGAGAAGGTCGGATGCACCCGGGCTCCGTTTGCTTGAGTTTTATTGGGGAGGGACCGCTGGGGAGACGGAGCTGGTCGCAGCGCTGGTTGGGGACAGATGCTTTTGGACAGCGTCTCAGGTGGGGTTTCTCAAGCAGCAGACTCTGAGACAGATGGTGTTGGGGGAGCGGGCTCAGGAACCACACCTGTGAGGGAGGGAGTGGAGGGGGGCTAGCTGGAGAAGGTGGTCTGAGATGCAGCTGCAACCCAGACCTCAGCCCATCCCCCGGGGAGCTTGGGTGGCCCCGCAGAGCTGTTCTGAATTGAATCAAGGGGTTTCAGTTTTGTTCCCCCACAAGGATCCGTCCCTGCTTGCACTGCCCCCAGGGGGATGGACTAGAACTAATGTCCATGCAGTTCTCTGCGGTCTGGTGCAATTCCCGGAGAAGGACTCAGTGAGGGCCACCAGAAGCCAATACCCATGGAAGCCAGAGGGACGAGAGCCTGGTACAGCCCACGGAAGCAATCAGGGGCCATTTGAGGATGCAGGGAACAGAGGGATGTGAGTCAAGCACGCGGGGAGCTAGAAACAGCAGGTTTCATTTGAAAATAAATATTGCTCCAAAGGAAACATAGAAGATACTCAGTGCATATCTGTTGAATGGCCGGATGAAACAATGAATAGATAAATGAACTTGTATATGGGAATCCAATGTGTACAAAGGATAGAATTGCTCTTGGGCAGGTATTTAACCTTTCTGTGCTTCAAATTTCTCATCCATAAAATGGAAATAGTCATGGCACCATTGTCATCAGTAGTTTTCTGAGGATGGAGTAATTTAATATGTGTAAATGCTTAGAACAGTGCCTGGTGCGTGAGAAGAACTATATAAATGTTTGCTGTGATGGTGGTTGTTGCTGCCGTTGCAGGGACTGTGGTTATTGCTGTTATGCAAACTACTCACCCACCGTGGCAGGCCCCAGGCACAGCCATGGAGTTCAAGGTCTCCAAGGAGCGTAGTTACAAACCATCAGCTGCCAGGAACGATGGAGACCCGTGTACGGTTGGGGTTTGGCTCCGATTTTGGCTCGGACAGTTTCTCCAAGTGTGGGGACACTGATCGTATCTAGGATTCCTTTAGTCGGGGACACAGATAAGCATCAGAGAGCGCATCTCTCAACCCTGATCTCATCAAGAAGCTCTCAGGCTGGTGCTGGGGCGTCCCTGACGCCTCCCTAACACTAGCTGTTCTCTCTCTTTAACGGCAGCTAGAGAGCGGGCTGCAGACCTAGCACCTCCCCGAGCTGCAGAACCTGGCTGGATTTCAGGAACGTTATCTTGCTTTCAGTGTTCTTATTTTTATGATGATCGTCTATCTATAGCAAGTGAAACCTATTTTCCAATCGCTACTATGAGAGAAAGATTCTTCTTAACATAAATTTTATGAAATAGAAACCGGTGAGTTGATTTAAGGAAAAATGTGATGTGAATAATAGCCCAGGTCCCACATGGACACGGCAGACATGCAAGCGGTTTCCATGAGTAACTGAAGTTTGGGTTTAAGGGAACAGACAGGAAGTGTGAGGGAGGCAGAACTCGGCAGGACTGGAACCTGCCTCCATCGCTTTGCACACCGTGTATGCCACAGAGAATACCCCTGCCTTCTCACCTCTGTGCGGCTTGGATCCAACACACCTTTCCCATCCTGGCTCCAAGGCCACTTCCTTCACCAGATTTCCCCTGATTCTTCCCCAGGTGACAGGTACCTCTCTCCCTGCTCTATCCCTGTAGCACGTAGGGGGCAGTGAGGCTTTTCTGTTCTGTTAGAGCACTGCACCCCCAATTCCAGTCATTTGCCCCTAGCACAGTGCAGGGCATGTAGCAGGTGCTCAGTGAACGCTCACTCTGAATCTGGACCTTACTGAACTACGGCCAGATGATAAACGCGTGCACTGCTTCAGGTAAGTGGAACCAGAGACGGAACCCGTGGCATAGTGCTGGGGGACCCCCAGCTCCCGGGGCGTCCTGTGGTTTAAGACTTTGCAGTGATCGCACGTAGCTCAAACTGAACTTGGTGGGAGGTGGGCATGAGGGCTGGGCAGTGAAGACAGAGAGGGACAGCCGCCATCCCTGTTTCTGTGAGGTGCCGTGGGCAGCTAAGGGCCGTGGGAGTTCATCAGAGCTGATGTCTGTGGCAGCTCTTGTCCTGTCCCCAGGAGCCGCCTGCTCGTATCAAAGCCACTCATCCTCCTCCTCCCTCCTCAGGACACTGCCGCATCCTCCTCCCCATCGTAGATGACTAGCGCTCTGCCCTGATAGCGTTAGCTGCTCCTCAGGAGGGGAGAGGAGCTTTCTTCTCTCAACACCGTGATTACCTTCCCTGTTTCCATTTGGGGAGAGAGTTTGGCCTGGTGGGAAGCTCCCCAGGACACCCTGATGCCATGCAGACTGGGATTTGAACCCTAGCTTCTCCGCTGATGGCCTTGTGACTTTGGCCAAGTGACTTCCCTCTTGGAGCCTCGGGTTTTCCATCCTGAAATCTGCCCTCCAGGTTGTACTGGCAGAACCGGCACAGTGATGGGCACGTGGCAGGAGCTTCCGCTCCAAAAAGCTTGGGTTCCTTCGCCTGCTGTGCTCCGAGGTTGCGGTGGGGTGGGGGTGGCATGGCTGGGGAGGAAAACGCTAAAGAGGAGGTGCCCCTGCCCCCATTGTAATGGCTGCAAATGAAGAGTTTGATTTCCTATTAAAACAGAAAATCCAGGATTTGTAGCTCTCACATTTTGGTGAGCGTAAGCACCATCTGAAGATGCTTTCTAAAATGCAGATTCCTGGGTGCTGGCTCCCGAGAGTCTGGGTGGGGCCGGAGAGGGCACTTTACATAGTCCCCTGGGGTGTCTACGGCAGGTGGTTCCCGGCAATCCCGCTGAAAGCCCTGCCCTGGATCACAGGGCTGGACCGTCTAGTCCAGAGGTCACAGGCGGGAGCCCACCCTCAAAACGGAGAGAGTGTTCCTTTCCTATTCGGATTTCTTGCTCTTTGGGAACATCTGAAGCATTGGCAGTCCTGGGCCTGCCGCCCTACCTGACAAGGGGCCAGAGCTGAGTTGCATCTGCTCCCTTCAGACGGAGCTGCCGTCGCTATTTAAAGTCCTGGCCTAAACCCTGGTGTCGTTGGCATTTGCCGGCCTCCAACTGGTCTAGTCCCCTCAACCCACAGATCAGCACATTGAAGTCCAGAGTGAAAATGGCTCAGGCGTGGTGAGCCAGCTTTGGTGAGGCTGCAGAAAGCCAGGGCCAACATGGGAACGTGAGGAGAGAGAGAGAGTCCACACGATGTTACTGGAACGTCAGGATCCAGCTTGCTTCATGAGTTAAAAGTACCCCCCCCCCCCCACCCCCCAGGTTGCCAGATAAAACACAGGTTGGCCAGTTAAATTCAAATTTCAGGTGAACAATGACTCTTTTTTCGTATAAGTATGCCCCGTGAAATATTTGAGACATATCTATACTAAAAATTATTTGTTGTTTATCTGAAATTCAGATTTCACTGGGCATCCTGTATTTTGATTTGCTCCGTCTGGAAGCCTCACCTCGCCCCTCTTTTGGGCTGAAGCCAGTCTGGTTGGGTTTCTGAGTCTTGCAGCCACAGGGATCTCAGTGGAAGCAGGCAGTTGAGAAATGACTCAACTTGCCTGGGGTCACAAGGCCAGCAAGTCACAGCGGCTGGATGAGAACTCATGTTTGTGACTCAGGAACCTGTGATTACTCCTCCCAGAGGCCGGGCTGTGGCGGAGAACAGATGATCTGACGCTCATGTGACAGAATGGGGCCTGAGCAGAGCACAGAGCGGAGAAGAGGGTGAAGAGAGAAGGAGATGGGGACTTGTAGCTTTGCTGACTGAGAGGTGACAGTACTTTTTATTATCATTTGCTAATATGCTTACTAAATACGTATCAAGTACCTATCGGGGACAAGGCACTGTGCTCGTTTCTCCGATATCTGAAATGGGCTGCTACTATCATTGTTTATCTTTCCCATTGTACGGAATGGGAGCGCAAGGCTCCGTGAGGCCACAGGTGTGGGAGCTGAGGGAGCTGGGGTTTTTCCAGGCCTCCTGAGCTCCACGCCCCACCCTGCCAGCCCACAGGGTGGGGCGTGGAGCTGGTCTGCTCTGCCACTTGCTGCATGTTCAAACCCGACTCCCCATCCCCTGCCTGGGCAAAGCGATGCAAATTGAAATTGCCAGTGAAGGCTCAGGCTGCATCCACCCTTGGCAGGTGCGTCTGTTGTAACATATCTGATGTTTAATCCCGACAGCCTGTGTCCCACACCTGGCCACAGCCCTCCTTGCACACCCCCAGTGTGGGTGCCCAGCTGTGTCTCCTTTCTGTGTTGTGGGATGGAGAATGCTGGGGGAGGGGGACAGGAGCTCTGAGTGTCAGCAATGCCGGAAGTTGGATCCAGACCTCTGGTGCCATGGTGACGGTTACTATAGAAACACAAGGGCTGCACTCAGCACTCCTGCCGGGATCTGTGGGGGTTTTCATGGACTGGAGTTGATAGAGAGGGGGGACTCGGTAGTGGTTAGAGTCCCCATTCCAGAGTGAGGGCCAGGCCTTGTCTTGGGGCTGCCCCACCTGTGTCTCCATCTTCCTCTCCTGCCACTTCCCCTCCCATCCCCTACCCTTAAGCCATACAGTCTCCAGTCTCGGGGGACCCAGGCTTCTTCCCTTGGCGAATTCCTTCTCATCCTCCAAGCCTCATTCTGATGCTCTCTTTCCTTCAGCAAATATTTAATGAGTGGCTACTAAGTATAGGACACTGTTCTGGCCACTGGGGACCAAGACAGATAAGGGCCCTGCTCGCATGGAGCTGCCAGTCTCAGTGAAGAGACAGGCATGAAGAAAACACCCAAATTAAAGCATAAGACTGCATTCTAACGAAGCCATGGACAGAGAGAGGAGGGTGATGAGGCAGACAGTACTGGACTGCAGGGATCGGGGATCAGGCAAGGTGTGTATAAGGAGTGACGTCTGTCCTCTCTGCGCCCTCCAGCCATCTCACCTGCATAGTCTGGTCTCTGAATCACAGTATTGATGACACTATAATGTCACTGCCTGTCTCCCACCCTAAACTGCTTCCTCCTTGAAGGCAGGAGCGAAGTCTCATGTGTCTCTGTGTCCCCAAGGTCTAGTACATAACAGAGACTTGATAGGGCACCCACACGTACCGGGTGTGACCCAGATGGCCTCTCATTTCCTCTTCATATTGAGTCCAGGAAGTAAGTATAATTTGATCATTTCATATCACTTTAGAAATTGGGGAACCAAGCTCAGCCAGGTTAGGAAACTGGCTTCATGCCCATCCCCCACCCCCACCCCAGAGCATAGAAGGGCTGAGAGTCAAACCCAGTCCACCCTCTTCATGCTCCTTTTGTGTGATGTGGTAACAGCTTTATTGAGATATAATTCGCATACCGTACAGTCCACTCTTTTAAAGTATACAAGCTATAGTTTATTCACAGTTGTGAAAGCATCGGAACAATGCATTTTAGAACATTTTAATCACAGCCCCCCAAACGACCACATTCCTCCAGCCAGGGCCCCCAACCTCAGCCTCGTAGGAGGACTTGAAGTTCAGAAGTTAGCTGCAGTTGTAAATTTAGAGCTGAGGAGTTCTGTGTGGGTTGGCTGCCTCTCTCTTGGCAGAGCAATAATGAGCTTTTGCTTATTGGCATTTTAAACATATATGCTTGGCTTCTCTGAATTAAGTCCCTGATTCTTCACTGAAAATCCCAAAACAACCTCCGGACAAATAAGCTGAATTCCAGGAGAGCCTTCAGAAGGCTTTCCTAGCTGGGACATGGGGGGTGCTGTCTGCAGTGGCTCAGAATGTCTGGAATTCACCAGACTCTGCATTTTTAAAGCCCCAGGCTTTCTGGAAGCCTGACTTTGTGGCATGTGCTGGGGCACAGGAGGGGCTGCAGCCAGGGGGAACCGGGTACTCTTTGAACCCCAGGACCCCTCTGCCCTCCTCTTCAGGAAGGACCTGGGGTGACCATTTTAACCCACATGTCCAGTTCAGTTAGCCCCAGAACCAGTGAGTGGAGTAGGTGATGGATTTATCTTTTCCTCAGTGTCAGGGGAGGTTCCATTGCCCCAAATTTTCACATCCTTCCCCCCTCCCTCCTTCAACTAGCCACAAGTGCCTGAAATTGACCTCTGAAGATGTGTTTATTAAACTGTTGAATGGGAGTGGTTTAACTTTTCCCCCAGCTTGGGGCACAAAAGAGGGCACATGTCATTTTGCCATGCACACCATAGCCCCCAGTTGCCCAGTTTAGCAGAAGGTTTAGAATCCCTCTCCTGGCTCCATCTCTCCCTCCCTTGGAACCGTGCGAGAAATTCAGGTTCTTCATTGGTCTCCAGGGGTCAGGCTGCCGTCAAAGATGGGTGAGGCAAGCTCTGGAGAACCTTCCCAGTTCTTGCATCCTTTTGCTCACGGCCAGCTCTACATTCTCTGTCCCTGCTCAGAAACAGGAACCAAACCTGGCCAGTTGAAGCAGGAAAGAATTTCTTAAAGGTTGCTTGTTGGCTAGTCTTTCGGAGGGCCAGAGACCCAGGCTTGGAGGTTGCTGAGCTAGGAACAACTTCCAAAACCACACGGCTGTTTTCCGCGGGGCACAGACACTGCCACCGGCCCCACCAACACTAGTAGGGCTGGATCCTGCATCCAGGGGCTGATGTTGCTATTGGAAACCGGATTTGGCTCACGGCCGCCATCCTTGCCATGCAGTCCCTGCGTCCCTGCGTCCCTGTGTCATTAGCGCCCATGCTGTCCTGACAGGACGTGTTTGTTAGGAGAAGACTAGCGCACATGCCATGTCCCTAGCTACACAGAAGGCTGCGAAGTGAATCTCAGCTTTTGTAGTGGGAGGTGGTCTCTCTGCCCACCAGGTAGACTCATGGGGTGGCGAATTCTCCCTAAAATGAGGCACCCAAATGAATACTCAGTTACCAATGGCTTCTATGCAGATTTGCCTGTCTCCACCCTGTACCTCTGTACCATGGGATTTGAAGAGGGACAGCCATTGGCCCCTCTCTCCCCCTTCCCCCAGGACCGTGAGTGTCTGCCTAGCGTTTCTATAACTAAAATGAACCACGTGTGACTGCATGGAATAAAGAAGCCTACCTCAGGATGACCGTATGACCCGCACGGACCCAAGTGGGAGGAGCTGTTTCCCAAAGGAAATCAGGGTACCGTGTCCAAAAGAAGGGATTTTTAAGAAGGAGACTGGTGCTCGTAGCTGTTCAGGCAGGGTGAGGTGGAAGGGATGCGAGATTACAGACTCTGTGGGCAAAGCATCTAGGGCCGGAGGGACCCCTGGGGGCACTGTGTAGGCCTTGATCAGTTTAGCAGTTCCTAGGATTCTGACATCCTTTCTCTGTTCTTTCATGACTCAGGCATCCAAGGTCACCTCATTATGGTTCTGTGTGAAGACAGTACCCCAAAGGGGCCATCGATTTGAAACATCTGATCGGCTTTCTGAGTTGGATCCACTAGCTCGTAAAATCCAATAAATGTCAAAGGTCTGTCAGGCCCATTAACCTCTGGAGGTCTATTAAAAGACTCTGCTTTTGCTAAGGAGATTCTGTTTCTGTCACACAGACGTCAGGGCGGCCAATTCTAAAAACCCCGGAATTTAGGACGTTAGGAAGGGGGCATATTTAAAACAGGATCACCTGGTCTCTCCCGGTTTTGTCTTAAGACTCCGCCACCTCTTCCACTGGTACATACAGAGCCCCTGTCAGTATGACCAGCCCTATGGTAGGTATGTGGGTGGGGGTCTCCTCCAGGAAATGGTCCAGGACTTCTTTACCTGCTGCCTCCAAGAAGATGAACCCAATCCCTCCCTTCGAAATACCACCCCTCCCCCCACATCTCTGTTTCATGCCTTTCAACGCGGAAGCATAATTATTTGGTACATGTGGGTCCCTTCCATTAGACTGTGAGGGCTGCAAGAATGCAGTGGGTGTAGGGATCTCTTTGACAAGAAGTGAGGGAAACCCGAACCCAACTGACTTTGGCAAAAAAAGAAATTTGGTTGGTGCACCTGTCACAGGTCCTCCCTGTGCATGTGGCAAGGTGGGCACTGGCAGGTGCTCTGTGATGGCAGGGCTGCCTCCAGCAGCTCCAGGCATCCCTCACCCAGCCTCACAGTCCTGTGAAAAGGAACGTTCTTTCCCAATAGAGCCGGCCAGTCTGCCAGGCTGATTCCCATGGGCCCAGCGTGAGTCTACCTTCAATCCCCATGAGTTCCTACTTGCCCGTTTCCTACCTGGAACTGTGAGTTCCCTGATGGTTGGAACCAATTCCATCTTCCCAGTGCCCAGGGTAAGGCCTGGCACCCAGTGAGCAGGTACTCAATGTATGGAATGAATGAATGAATGAATGAAATTAACATAGTCGACAGGCTTCTGTGTATTAGGTACTGGGAAAGTCTTTTTGTAGGACATTGTGTTTCCAAAGTGGCTGCAGAGATATCCCCTGCCTCCCATGCCTTTTTGAGAGGGGCACGTCTACATCCACACCAGTGGCGGAGTCCATTTGCCCTTGCCTTGAATCTGTGGGGCTGGCCCCACACCTGTTATGATCAACAGAATGTGATGAGGGTGACATTGGGTCACTTCTGGGCCTTAAGAGAGCTGTGGCTGCTGTCTTGGCCTCTTGGAATACCCCTCGCGGCCATGCTATGAGGAAGCACAAGCAGCTGTGTGGAGAGGGGCAGGGAGGAGAACTCAGATTCCTGGCCAACAGCTCCTGCTGAGATCCCAGACGGTGGTCAGAGCCAACGACCAGTCACGTGGGCGAGGCCATTTTGGACTTTCCAGCCATCTCTGGGCCTCACCTGCACCATGTGAAGCAAAAGAACCGCCCCATTGACCTACAAAATCATGAAACATCATCATACAGTTTCATCCTCACATCAGTCCTATGGAAACAGGCTCAGAGACATTATGTAGCTTCCCTTTAATCACACAGTCCTTAAACAGTAGAGCACCGACTTAGAGCCAGGATGTGCTCATGGAAACTAATTTTGCCAACAGTTAATAATGGAAATCCGTCATTGGAAAGCAAATCATTTGACGACATCACAGAAATGTGTTTCAGAGCCAGGCACTGGATTTGGTTTGACTCTTCTGGGGGGCTTTGGCATGGTCACTAGATTTAGCGTAGTAGGACATAGGGTAGGAGCTACGACAGTCACACAGTGGGAGAGATGTGGGCTGCTGTGCTGTGATAGCGGATGGTGGGGACTGCGGCAAACAGGAGAGGGCGTGCCTCGTCTAAAAGAGATAGCCATCATGAAGGCCGTGCCTTTGCTGCAGGGTGCGTAGGTTGCCTCAAGAACACCAGCTCCTTCAGTACCCAGAAAGCACTAAGTATTCAAATCCCTCAATTTTGTCTGAGTCCGGGGGAAGGAGGTTGGAGAAGACATTCGCGTGCCAGATCTGACCCCCAGGAGCCCAACTGCTGACTGTCTTTCCAAAGAGCCACCCCAGTTTAGGCTCTAGAGAGGGAGACGTTCCCACTGGCTTTGTTCCAACAGGAGAAAAGCAAAAGTTTTTCACTATAAGCTCTGGAAAGGGTTCCCAAATATTCCAATTTTTTTTTTTCCCCATAGTTAAGAGAATTTGCAGGGGATTCCTGGCCCATCTTCTACCTCCCAACTGGCTTTTGCTTTGCTGAGCTCTTATCATCTTGTGAAATGCTGCTGCTTCCCAGGGAGAGCCAGCCAAGGAAACTCCTTGTTGGGAGGGAGCTCCTGTTTCCCAGGCCGGGCCGGCCGTGGGGCCCCATCCCAGTCACGGGGTCCCTGGCAGTCTGGAGGGATGTCGTACTCCATCCTGGGCAGAAAACACCCCCTTAAATGACCTCACTTACTGGGTCCAGGACCTGAAGGTAGAGGCTAGCACAGGGAGCATGGGCCAGGCCTGCGATGGGCACAGAAGCCCTCAGGGAGGCTGGCAGCCACGCTGCCCTCATCCTTGAACTTGCCTCGTGGCCAGGCTCAAGCTCACGGCCTTTGTTTCTCTGTGTTCTTCCTGTGTGTTCTACCTTTTACAGAATGGTGAAAAACCTCCCCTGCTTCTCTCTGCCTCATGATGCTTCCTGCTGCTGCTTGGGTAGCTGTTTACAGCTACATCAAGTGTTTCACATCCATCAACTGGTTTAGCATTTACTGCCGCCCACCAGTGTCGTAGTGGTGGCTGACCAGGGCTCAGAGGAGGTAGGCAGCTTGTTCAGGATCACATGGTTAGTGAACGTAGTAGACCCAGATAGTCTCTGGTTATTTCTGTTTTTCACTTAGCAGGTTTTAAAAAATGATAAGGATAATTCCTGTGTTAATCATTGAAAAATTCCCTTCCTTGCCGTGATTCCCATATGCGCAGTCTTCTCCCAGAGGCAGCCACTGTTACCGGCTTCTTGTGTGTCCATCCAGATAGCAGATATACTAAAATTACATGAAGTTTGACTGGTTGGGATTAGCCAGGCTCCACGGTCACTTGACTAGTGATCACTGCTTCTTGGGGAGAGCCTGGCTTGCGCTCAGGGACACCTGTGCTTGATCACTGGTAGTGGTGACGATGCACGGCCTTTCACCAGGGTACTGCAGTAGACCCAGCACTTGGCCTGGGCATCAGGGGCCTGACACAGGGCAGCGCATTCCACTTTTACGCGATGAACCGGGAAACTCCCAACATGGATGTCCATCCGAATTACGGGAGTGCTTTCCAAAATTCAGATTCCTGGGTGTCACCCCAGGCCAGTGGAATCAAAATATCTTTGAGAGGGCCCAAGAATCTGTCATTTTAAACCTCCCTAATGTCCTTTAGTGAAGTCACAAAAGTACACAGAATTTATGTATAAGGGAATGGAAGCGCTAGGAAGCTTACTGCTGCCTTGTTTGACCAAGCATGTGGTTAGAACGTCCATAAATGTCCATCAATAGGGGCCAATTCCCTACAATGGAATACTATGCAGCCATAAAAAACTAGTTATATCTTCTGTCCTGTGTTGATATACACATACAGAGTACAGTGGTAACAAGAAGAACAGGAGGCAACATGGTGTGTGGACTGGGCGTCCAAGAGTGTAGAGACTAGTTTTGCGGGCACATACATGGATACATACCTTATGGAAGGTATGTAAGAAAGAGTGGTTGCAGGACTTCCTAGGTGGCGCAGTGGTAAAGAATCCGCCTGCCAATGCAGGGGACATGGGTTCGAGCCCTGCCCTGTGAATATTCCACATGCCACAGAGCGACGAAGCCCGTGCGCTGCAACTATTGAGCCTGTGCTCTAGAGCCCGTGAGCCACAACTACTGAGCCCATGTGCCGCAACTATTGAAGTCCGTGCGCCTAAAGCCCGTGCTCCACAACAAGAGAAGCCACTACAATGCAGAGCCTGCGCACCACGATGAAGAGTAGCCCCCGCTCTCAGCAACTAGAGAAAGCCCTTGTGCAGTAACGAAGACCCAATGCAGCCAATAAATAAATAAAATAAATAAGTAAATAAATTTAAAACAAACAAAGAAAAAGAGAGTGGTTGTTTCTGGGGAGGAGACACTGGGGGACTCTTTACTGAATACCTTTGTGTACAGCTGGCGAGTTCCACAGTGTGCATGCAGAGGGAAACCATTCCCATGCTAGCATGTGAAAAGCTCCCAGGTAAATCTGATGAGCCGCCAGGCTTGGTAACCGCTGGATCTGATGATTCTTTCCCCTCCTGGCGATGTTTCAGCTCTCAAACTCAGGCCCTGGGACTAATGACTAATACATGTGACAGAGACGTGTGAACTGTAAGGTGGCACCAGAAGCGCGGCGTCACCATCACTACCCCCCATGAATCAGTCTGGAAAGGCCACAGTGATGACACCTTCTCTAGATGGGGCTGAGTGCTGCTGTCAGTGCACGCAGTTCATAAACCCAGCCCCCTGCTGCTGGACACCAGGCACGGGCTGTGTTGGACCCTGAACAGTGATTGGCCTCCCCAGCTTTTCAGGGAGAAGGACAGTGATGGGACACACCGGTGGGCCAGAGCCGGAAGGGCCTGTGAAAGAGGCACTGCCCTAGGACTCCCTGCCCATTCCCAGGTGATTGCATCACAGCTGCTGTTTAGAGAGCGCTTACTCTGAGTCAGGCACTGGACCAGGCTCCTCCATGTGCATGTCCCCTTTACTTCACTTTGTGTAGATGAGGAAACCGGGGCTCAGGTCAAGTGATTTGCCTTTCAACTTAGGTCTTTCCGACTAGAGCAAGTCCTGTTTCCCAGTCTTCATGACCGAAGTGACCTCCTACTGCAGTGGGACCTGCTACCATGGAGTCCTATGTTCCCAGCACTCTTTCCTACGTGCCTCTCTTAGAGACCCCAGGGACCCAGCTCTCAGGGGTTTAGGTGACTGGGCTCTCTTGGCTCTGAGCTCAGAGTCACTCCCGTCAAGTGTGTGGGTGGTGATGTGGGAGAGAGGTGAAGGCACCTTGTGGTCCCTGAGTTCAGGCAGACCAGGCGGGTGACCTTGGCAAGTGACCGAGCCCCGGCTGTACTGCGGGATCGTATCTGCCCGGGTTTCATCTGTAAGGGCCAGGCAGCGCATGGCACGCATTTGCACCAAGCTCGGCCCCGGGTAATTTTGCACATTTACTGTACCACAAATGGACCTCCATGTATCCACGCTACACCGCCAGCACCTAGAATAGTGCTGCATACATAGTAGGCACTCAGTGAATGCATTGCCTAAATGAACAAATGAGCCATTGACGGTTTGCCGGAGCCGCTGCTGACAAACTAGGTGACTGTGGACCACTCCCTTCCCCTCTCCTAGCCTCCGTTTCCCCAGCTCCTAGGAAGTGGGTCCCTTCTACCCAGCCCAGGTCTCATCTGAACCAGCCTTCAGGGACCTGTGAGCAGCCCAGGTCTATTTCCCTTATATTCCAAGTTGAATATTAGTCTTCAAATTAAACGGACCTATTTGGAGTATTCAGCATTGCCATGGTATTACAACCACTCTTGTTCCTTGTTCTCCCTCTCTCTCTCTCTCTCTCTCCCCCCCGCTCCCCTCTCTCCCTCTCTCAGCCTCCCCCAAGCAGCCGAGAAGTCCCTTCCTCTTCCCAGCCCTGCTCCAGCCCTACCCCAGGAGATGGCCCGTGCACCTTAAAGGCCAGCTCTGCGGTTCCCAGAGAAGGATGCCTTCTGAAGTCACAGGATGACTGTTGCTTCCTGGCAAGGTGGTCATTAGGTTTTATCCTTTGGGGAGGCAAATTGTAGCTAGGAGCTGTGGAGTCAGGACTCCCCAGGGAAGTGGGGGCCGTCCCCAGGCTACAAGTGGTGACTAGCCTATACCTGAAAGGTTAGAACCTCATGCCACCTGATTCTCATACCCATATGACCCCAGACACAAGCGGGGTGGGAAATGGGAATGACCTCTACCTGGGCCCTTGGGCCAGGGGACCCTGGTTCTGTGAAAGTCCAGAGCTCTGCAGACACAGGCCATTCCTTTGGGCCAATAATTAATGCTTAAAATGCAAGACTTAAATTTAGTTGTGGTTGCCCTCTGAGGCTACTGACGTGGGCTTTGGGAGTGGGGAATTTTCTTTTCCAGATTTATTGAGATGAAATTGACACGTAACGTGTAAGTTTAAGGTGTACAATGTGATGGTTTGATACGTGGATACATTACAAAGTGTTGGTCCTAATAAGGTTTATTATCACATCTTTCACCTCACATAATTACCGTGTTGTTGTTGTTGTTATGGTGAGAACATGTAAGATTTGCTCTCATATCAAGTTTCAAGTGTACAGTGCAGAATTGTCAACTGTAGTCACCTTGCTGGACATTAGATCCTTGGAACTTATTCATCTCGTAACTGAAAGTGTTTGCCCTTTGACCAGCACCTCCCCACTTCCCCACCCCTGCCAGCCTCTGGTAGCCATCTGTCTACTCTGTTTCTGTGAGTGCGACATTTTCAGATTCCATGTCTAAGTGAGAGCATACAGTATTTGTCTTTCTCTCTCTGAATGATTTCTGGTGGAAATTCTTTTTATTTTAATTTTATTTATTTATTATTTTTTGGGGGGTACACCAAGTTCAATCATCTGTTTTTATACACATATCCCCATATTCCCTCCCTCCCTTGACTCCCCCCCCACCCTCCCTCGAGTCCCCCCCACCCTCCCTGCCCCAGTCCTCTAAGGCATCTTCCATCCTCGAGTTGGACTCCCTTTGTTATACAACAACTTCCCACTGGCTATCTATTTTACAGTTGGTAGTATATATATGTCTGTGCTACTCTCTCGCTTCGTCTCAGCTTCCCCTTCAACCCCCGCCCCCTCCCAAACCTCGAGTTCTCCAGTCCATTCTCTGCACCTGCGTCCTTGTTCTTGTCACTGAGTTCATCAGTACCATTTTTAGATTCCGTATATGTGAGTCAGCATACAATATTTGTCTTTCTCTTTCTGACTTACTTCACTCTGTATGACAGACTGTAGGTCTATTGGGGTGGAAATTCTTAAAGGCACTGCCATGGTAGGAGGGAAGGGCCGGAAGTTTCTGACAGTAACCAGATTCTGTCGAAGGTTAATAAATAATAACACCTTATTTTACTAGATAAATAAGTATTATAATAAATGAAATTTGTGTGCCTGTTGTGTCCTGAGCTAAGGAGTAGCACCTGCATTTCACTGATGGGGAAACAGAGGCTCAGAAGGGTCCCATATTTGACCGTGGTGGTTTGGACTGTGTTGTCCGGGATCCCCTTCCCTGCCCGGCTCTGGGTGTGAGCTGATGGAAGGAGCCACATGTGTGAGAATCCGGAAGTGGAGGTGAGCGGTGGCCGTACTCACCGTCGACCTCATTGGATGTGGTGGCAGCAAGATGTAGAGGGGCCAGTGGTGCCTGGGGGCCTTCGCTCTCTTTGGCTCTGTGTCCAGGTATCCTCCCCCAGACACCGTGGCAGACGCACACAGGCAGCGGCTCCCTGGTTTATCCCCCTCCAGCTCCCCTTTGGCTTCCCAGATCCACCAGCTGGTCAGCCATCTGACCCTCCACTCCTTGTCCCCACCTTCCTTCTCCCACATGGTGTAAGGTCAAACTCCAGTAATAAAGCCCTTATGCCATGACCCTAGTGGCCTCTTCCCCACTTGAATCCTGACTGATCCCTGGACAAAGGCACCGGCTGCTAAGAGATGGAAGAAACCTCAGTTTAAACCCAGTTCTGTCCAACTGGAAAGTCTCTATTCTCTCGATGACGTGCTCTAGGATTCTCATCAGTAGAGACTTATTGGTCACCCAGGTGCCCAGCGCTACAGTAGACCACGATGACACCAAAGAAAAAGAAGCCAGGCCTGCTCTCAGGGAGCTGTTGTCTGTTTAGAGAGAGAAAATGAACAGACACGACGCTTTGAGGAGATACATGTGTCAGGGTCTTTTCTAGCAGAGATCATGTCAGTTCCTAGAGTTTAATTCCATCAGCTTTATGTGTAGGGCATAAAGCCACACCCTAGAGGGGCTGCAAAGGTGAGCCAGCCATGGCCCCTGATGGCGTAAGGTGTGTGATTATAGAGATGTACAGCCAAAGAGCCGATGACACCTGCTGTGTGCTTGGCCAGCATCCAAGCCCTCTTCTTCCAGAAATTTGTTCCTTAGGGAAATGATGCTGCCTCTAGTCTCACGCCATGTGATCTGGGCAGGGCTGACCCTTCTCTTCTGCCACAGTGAGTGGTCCAGGCCGCTGAGGATCAGTTGAAGGGCTTTTGCCAGAGCTCTGGGAAAGAGGGCTATTTCCATGGGCTTGTCACGCTGGCAAGAAGTAAGCCTGGGTCCTCCAGGGGTTGCCACCTGGAGAGAGACTGCCCAAAGGTTGGCAGGGAGGCAGGGTGAGAGATGGAGAGAGGCAGCTTCCTGCCGTCCTTACACCAGCCCGGGGTCTGCTCTGGCCCTGGCAGATTTGTGAGTCTCTTCTCCCAGTTGGGTTTTGTCATAGGAAACCACCTGACTTCAACACAGGGACTCAGGAGGGAGGGGTCACACTTGGTTGGGACCCCAGAAAGGCCTCCTGGAGGGGTTGGCTTGGGTTCTTGGGAAGGAGGTCAGGAAGGGACAGATGAAGGCAGGGAGAAGGGAAGGTGTTGGGGGGAGCAATGAACTAGGGCAGGGAAGGGGGCGCTTGTTTCCTGGAAGATGTGTGCTGGGGCAGTTTGGCTGGGACCGGGCTCTGTAGGACAGAAGAGTAGGGTGAGGTAAGGAGGGCACAGAGCCAAGCTGGAGTGGGCCTTGAGTATCAAGCCAAGGCCGTGGAGAGTCATGGAGGGTTTATTTTATTTTATTTTATTATTTTTCTTTATTTTTTTAACACTTTATTATTTTTTCCTTGACCTATATCCATATTCTTACTCCAATTTGATCCTTTTCCTCTCTTGTCCTGGTACACAGTCTCAGTTGTAGGATTTTACCTCATTGTTTTGTGCTTTGGATTTTACTTCATTGTTTTTAAATTATTTATTTATTTATTGGCTGCATTGGGTCTTTGCCACTGAGCACGGGCTTTCTCTAGTTGTGGCGAGCGGGGGCTACTCTTTGTGGCAGTGCTCAGGCTTCTCTTTGCAGTGGCTTGTCTTGCTGTGGGCTCTAGGCGTGCGGGCTTCAGTAGTTGTGGCACTTGGGCTCAGTAGTTGTGGCTCACGGGCTTAGTTGCTCTGCGGTGTGTGGGATCTTCCCAGACCAGGGATGGCACCTGTGTCCGCTGCATTGGCAGGTGGACTCCCAACCACTGCGCCACCAGGGAAGTCCCTCACGGAGGGATTTAGATCGGGGTGCCGTGGGTGTCGTGCCCCGTGTTGCTGAAGATGCTACCTGTTCAGGGGGATGGGTTTAATCACCATTGAATGAGCTGGGATGTCTGTCAGAATTTGAAATGTGCTCCACGGCATCTGAACTGAATGGGAGACTCTCTCCACACCTGGCTGCCTTGGTCTCCAGAACATCTCTGGGTCTGAAGCTCCTCCACCTCGGAGGACAGGATTGAGTGACCCAGATGAACGGGGGCCAATAGGAGGCTTCCCGCATTCTGCAGTGGGAGGGGCCTCAACCCCGTCAGGCCAAGGGGTTGGGAACCCTCCTGTTTTTCCTCTGTGTCCTCCATCGCACACGTGATCACCTAGTAGGAGGATTATCTGATGACCGACGGTCCGTCTCAGGTGCTGACAAGGGCCAGAGAGCTGATAGGACTGGGTGTAAGTCCATAGAGAGTGGGGACGCTGATGGGGTGCAGAGCTCATGATCTTCAGGGCAGGGGGGAGTGGCAGAAATTAACGCCAAGAGGGAGTGGAATCCTCCAGTTCTTGGGTTTTTTTAAGAGAAGCCAGAAATCTAGACTTTGATGTGAAATTGCCTATTTTAAATGTTGGAAGCTATTTTCTTTTATTTATTTATTTATTTATTTATTTATTTATTTTATTGGCTGTGCTGGGTCTTTTTTGCTGTGTGCGGGCTTTCATTTTGGTTGTGGTGAGTGGGGGCTACCTTCGTTGTGGTGCGCAGGCTTCTCATTGCCATGTCTTCTCTTGTCGCGGAGCACAGGCTCTAGGTGTGTGGGCTTCAGTAGTTGCAGCACGTGGGCTCAATAGTTGTGGCTCACAGGCTCTAAAGCACAGGCTCAATAGTTGTGGCGCATGGGCTTAGTTGCTCCGTGGCATGTGGGATATTCCTGGAGCAGGAATTGAACCCGTGTCCCCTGCGTTGGCAGGTGGATTCTCAACCACTGCGCCACCTAGGATGCCCTTATTCTTTTAAGAATAAACCAAACATGCCCAGGGCTCAGGTTCTGTTAGCACCCTGCCTGTTCACCCTGCACCACGCTAAGTGCCCTGAGCACAGGACCGGCTCTGTTGTGGCTCCGGGGCCCAGATCGTGGAAGGAAGGCTGTCAGTGTCTGCCGTGTGAATGGAGGAGGGGACAGATGTTTTCTGTGGTATGTTTCTGGCTGGGCCGTGATGTAAGGATCCAAAGGATCCTCCTTTCTTGGATGCATTGATGCAACTGCCCAGACTCTTGGCTGGCCTGGTAGCCTGGAGTCACCACGAGTAAGAGCATCTTCCTCTTTGCTTCGCGAGCAGCTGCAGAAATATTATTAGCATTGTACAGCCCATCAAGAAGGTGTTGCCCCCAACTTCCCCAGCTGCCTGGCTGGAATTTCTGGAGCCCGAGGAAGATGCTGGCCACCTTGCCAGCTTCCAGGGCCCTCCTGAACCTTGGGCATCCTTGGGCAGCAAAGCGTGTGGGAGGGACTGAGGTGCTTCCTGGCTGTGGGTGGCAGGTGTCAGCACCTCGCCTTCCAGATACCTTCCCCAGGTTTGTTTCCTCAGCAGTCCATATTTGCTGGTGGAGAGAGGGGCCCTGCAGTGAGCCCAAAGCCATTTTCCAAATTCTGCCTGCACCAGGGAAGGAGGAGGTCACTGCAGCCCTGCCGTCCCAGAGAGACGGCTAAGGCCATCCTTGCATCATCCTGTGTGGTGAATGAGACCTTCCAGGAATGCATCCCTTCTCCCCTACTCCTCTGCAGGTCCCATCTCTGCCACACATCCAGGCTTTAGCATCTGCCCATCCAGTCAAACAAAATTTACAGCAGGCTTGCTGGATGCAGGACCGGGGATGGGTGCGGGCAGTACCTACCCTCCTGTAGCTCCAAGCATCAGACCGAGTAATCACAGGGAAGGAAAGAACAGCAAGTCGTGAGGCACAAAACAGGGGATCTGAGCTAGTCTGGGGGCAGGAGTCTTCATCGGGGAGGAGTGTTTGAGCTGCGCCCTGGGGAGCGGTTTTCAGCAGGGATCCTGATGTGCAGAGATGAAGGCCACCACGGCTGCTCGAGGAGCTCAGGGTGGTGGGTGCGGGGGCACCGTCAGGAGGCTGTGACAGCAGTCCAGGAGGAGCTGGGGGTGCTGGAAGGAGGGCGGCGGCAGCAAAGATGCGGCAGAGCCGTGGGCAGACGCGGGTTCTATTTAGGAGGCTTTGGTGACAGCTTGGACGAGTGAGGGGGCAGGTGCCAGGGTGCCGCCTGTATTTGCGGCTCGTGTCCCTGGGAGGCTGGTGGTACCTCTGCTGAGATGCGGGCTCCTGGGGAGAAGCAGGCTGTGGGGCGGCGCTGAGGGGAGTGGGGGTGGGGGGTGTCTGAGCCAGCCACCTGACATTTCCTCTTTCTCCATATGTGCTCTGCTTCTCACACCCCCACACTTTTCCATGTGTAGCTGCCCAGAAAGCTCTTCTTTCTGTTTTCTGGGCCAGATGCTTGTTCAGGCTCAAAGGTTCAGGTCAGATGCCCCTTGCTCCGGGCCGCTCAGCTGCACCCCTGGTGGGAGCTCAGCATCTCCCTTTGCTCATCGCCTGAGTCACACTGGACCCGAAGGAACATTTCAACTGGGGAGGAAGGAAGTGGGGAAGCTGGCAGCAGGCTGAGGTTCCCCTTGGCTTCTGGGGGCAGGAGGGTAGGGGGTGTGTGTGTGTGTGCGCACATGCATGCGTGCATGCGCTTACCTGAGAGAGGAGGGGGAGGCAAGTGCAGGGAGGTGAGGCCAAGGAGGCTGGCCTTACCCGTCTCCGCCACTCCTGGGAGGGCTGCATGTGCTGTGTGCTCAGGGTCATGGGCGATGGAGACAGGTCCGCCTGGCTTTGAGTCTGAGTTCTTCCACATCATAAGCCCCGTGACCTTGGGCGAACAATATTACCTCTCTGAGCCTAAGGGGACTTGCCTGTAATGGGATTATAATGGCATCTGCCCCACTGGGCTGGTGTGAGAAGTGAATGAGATGAGGCTTGTAAGAATACTTAGGGAGGACGTGGCATATGAAAGCACTCAAACCTAGTGGCCGTTCACCCCGCCCTTCCCCACACTCCGGGGCACGCTGCCCCATCACACAGGTCTTGTCTCCTGGTTATTCCTGCACCCGCGTGCTCCTGGTGGCACACAGCCAAGTGACAGTCTTGGGTTTATTTATTGATGTATTGATGCAGTTGAAGTTACCTTCTCCATAAGCTCCAAGACGGCTGCAGTGGGGTCTCGCATTGCCGACCATTGTCTCCAGGCCCCTAGTGTGCGTGGCACGTGATGGGTAGGTAACAAGCTTTTATTCAATCCGTTGATGAATGTAGAATGGTCGTCTCTTCCCTCCTTTTCTCTTTCCTTCCCTCTTTCCTGTTTCTTTGGCACTGCACTCCCACTAGCAGAGGGGACCCTCACACTCAACCTGGGACCGGACTCACTGCCCTCTCTGGGTGGGATAAAGCTGGTAGCCAGAACCTAGAAGGAGCGTGAAACGGCCAAGACAGTTCTGGGGCTCCCCTGAGACTTGGTGGTATGGCCAACGTCTGTCAAAGAGCTGGTGCTTCATTATTTAACTGATGGCTGCTGTCACCTTTCACACCTCAGAGCACACTTGAGAAATTACATTATTATTTTTATTACTTTTAAGGTCTCACTCCTTGTTTTAAGCATCCTAAATTAAGGCCTCTAATTTATATTCAGCCATAATGGCAGAGTTTTCTAATTTGTTAATTATTGTTGAACTTTAACCTGCTGGGAGATCTTACCAGTAGGTATCTTTTGCCCTGGAGAACCCTTAAAATTGTTAACGGATTTGTTATGAGTCCCGCCAAATAAAACAAATGCAAGAAAGCATTTCACTGCCGTCTGAAAGACTGATATTCATCCTCCCGAAATAAAGCCGCTGCTTCTTTCCCATTATCTTTGCGAGCTGAGGCTCAAGATATTTACATGGAAAACGAGGAGCAGCCAGCAGTTGGATTTTTCCCCCTTTCTTTTTTACCTTCAGGAAATTGCTCTCTTATGCAAGAGAAATGCAAGTTCACCCACAGCAGAGGAATCATATGATAAGAAATCTGTCTGCTGGAGAGGGAGGCTCATATCCCCTTTGAGAAGCTGCGTGTGTTTGAGGGAAACACAGAGAGAGAAAGCATTTTTCAGGGGGACAGCGAAGGGATTAGGGCATCATGACAAGCACATGGGTTAGAAATGCGCCCAATTAAAAAAACATGAACCCATCTGACCCTCACAGGAAAGTCTGGAGCTGTCACCGTTCACTCCTGGATTTGAGAAACCAGCACAATTATTCTGGAGATCATTAAGATTCTGGGGGAATGAGTTTTCTGGTTCCGCCTGTGATTTCCATTTTCTCATTACTGACAGAAGCTGCACTTAGGGATGTTTCTGTTTTAAATAGGACCTTCTTAGACGTGAGTATTAAAAATTGACCTCCCCTGAAGGTATCATGCCAAAGTTTAAATGGGTTCATCTCGGCTGGTTCCGTGAGAACTGTCCCCATCTCCTTCATCCCCACCGTAAAACAATTTTTTTTTTTTTTGCCTTTGGAGATGGATTCACAGCCATGGGCAGGCAATTAGATTTCAAAGCCAGAGAACTCCGTTGCACTTTGCCAGGAACTGCTGAAGCAAGCAAGACAGCCCATGGGCTTTGAATGCCTGGCCCGGAAGCAGGCCCTCCCAATGCAGCTCTCCCAGGATGGGCTCTCCCAGGATGGGCTAGAGGAGTGTGTGTTTGTCTTTGTTCTGCAAAGGGAAATCTGATTTCATCCCCGGAGCCCTATCTGCATGGTGATTCCACAGCTAGGCGATATCGCTGCGTTCAAAAGGCTGGGAGATGGCCGAGTTTGTGAGATGCTGAGAGCTGGCAGGGTCCGGGAGAGGGTTGGTTTGCAGTGAGCAGGGCAGCCCTCGGGACTGATTCTCAGCCTTTATCTGTGGCTCCGTTCCTTGGAGGGCTGCTGTCTCTCTGAAGACTGAAGACACCCTTGTATCCCCAGCCCAGCCCTCTCTCTTGCTGCCAACTGAGTCACAAGGTTCGGGAATGAGATCTGATTTCCAAAGCTGCTGAGAACAAAATGCCAGCACTTGTTCTGGAAGCAGGCCGGTGCTGTGGCTAGAATTCTTTTTTTTTTTAATTTACAAATTGAGAACTTTAATAAACAATATTTGAAATTAAATGGTTCAATGGGATTTAACTTAGGTGCATATTTTGTACTTTTTTTTTAACTTTTTATTTTTTATTTTTTTTTTCATTTTTTTACAGTAAACTGCATGTATTTAGAGCATACAATTTGGTATCCCAGTCTCCCAATTCGTTCCCCCCCAACCCTCCCTGCTTTCCCCACTTGGTGTCCATATGTTTGTTCTCTACATCTGTGTCCCTATTTCTGCCTTGCAAACCGTTTGATTTGTACCATTTTTCTATAGTCCACATATTTGTGTTAATATACAATATTTGTTTTTCTCTTTCTGACTCACTTCACTCTGTATGACAGTCTCTGGGTCCATCCATGTCTCTAAAAATGTCCCAGTTTCATTGCTTTTTACAGCTGAGTATTATTCCATTGTATGTATGTACCACATCTTCTTTATCCATTCATCTGTTGATGGACATTTAGGTTGCTTCCATGTCCTGGCTATTGTAAATAGTGCTGCAATGAACATGGGAGTGCATGTGTCTTTTTGAATGATGGTGTTCTCTGGGTATATGCCCAGTAGTGGGATTGCTGGGTCATATGGTAGTTCTATTTTTAGTTTGGCAAGGAACCTCCATACTGTTCTCCATAGTGGCTGTATCAATGTACATTCCCACCAGCAATGCAAGAGCGTTCCTTTTTCTCCACACCCTCTCCAGCATTTACTGTTTGTAGATTTTCTGATGATGCCCATTCTAACCAGTGTGAGGTGATACCTCATTGTTGTGGCTAGAATTCTGAGCTGGGAGCCACCTGGCAAGGGACCCAGAATTGCTGGGTTGTGTCTGTGACCCCAGACCATGCTGCTCCTCTCATTGAGCGCATCTGCTCATGGGGAAAAGAAAGGACACAGCTAAGCAACTAGAAAGATATTGCTAGTGATGAGCGCTGTGATTACTGAGTGATGTGAAAGAGCAAGATGGGAGGGCTTCTCGGTGGAGGTGACATTCGAGGGGAGACTTGATGAGAAGGAGCCAGCCACACAGAGATCTGAGGGAAGAGCATCCTAGGTAGAAGGAACAGCAGGTGCAGAGCCTCTGAGCAGGGAATGATCTTGGCGTGTCTGTGAAGCAGCAAGGTAGCAGGTGTGGCCGGAGCCTTGGTGATCAAGGGGGAAGGGGCATGAGATAAAGTCAGAGAAGTAGGCACCATCAAAGGAAGGAGTTTGAGGGAGATGCTGAATGTGTTGTGGTGATTTGGAGGCAGGGGAGAGACAGATGACCTGACTTGTATTTTAGGAGTATCACTCCGCTTTCTGGATGGAGAATGGATTGGAAGGACACAAGGCGGGAAGCAGGGCTGACAATCGGAAAGCTTTTCCAGCGCTCCAGGTGGGAGAATGAAGTCATTTTATCTTCCAGTGACAGAGGCACCTCCCACAAAACAAATGGGGTGCCCTTCTTCAAGAAAATATTTTTAGGGTTTAGCTTATTCTGGACGTGGAGAGCCTCATTGCAGTGGACAGCTGGATGGAGGTTATGAGTGCTCTCTGACATAGGTTTCACTAACCAGGCCCCAGAAACTCACCCGTGGGCAAGGGTCTGATTTTTTTGAGCACGAGCAGCCCTGCAATAACAAGCCAGTGAGAATAGACTTGAATACAGTGGATACTCAGAGCAAACCCCCAGTGGAATATAGAAAAGGCCGTGGTCTGTGTTGTGTAACTGTGAGGCAAGGCAAAACAATAGAAGTCATGTCTGATTTTCAGGGATGCATTCCAGACCACAGGTCTGATGTCTAGCTGCCTGTAGAAATCAACACAAACAGGGATAATTTAACACATGCTATATACCTAAGCCCTACATATCTCTCCATAGCATTCCGACATGGTTATCAATTATACTGTACAAAGGAGAGCAAATCATGCCCATTTTATTGCATGCGACGCTGGACACCATTCAGATTTCTTCAGTTCTTTGTACTTTCTGACTCTTCACAAGCTGAAAAAAAATCTCATCAGTGTCAAAAAATTGGAAAAATTTCTTTGGGAAGATTGCTGTGTGACTGTGAGCAAATTAGCCTCCCAGTGCCTTAGTTTGTTCTTCTGTAAGGCGGTGTCTCCTTAGGTGTGCTGTGCACATCGAGTCAGATCTTGATCACACAGAATTCTTGGACAGTGTTTAGGCCATGGTATGTGCTGGAAAAGTGTTAGTGGCTCCTGATGAGACAGCTTTTCTTCATACGAGTAGGGCCGCATTGGACCTGAAATACCACAGTTGTAAATGCACAAAGGATGTAAGTGTGACTCTACAGGTCAAACTGCTAGCAAGTCAAGGGCTACATGTCAACAACAGTGACAATAATAACTGTATAGTGAATGGAGATAGTGCTAATATATAGTGAATAATAACTGAACAGTGGATGGAGATAGTGCTGCTGTTGTAAGGTGCATTTATCAGGGTTCTGGCAGGAAATAGAACTTCGTTCAGATGATTCCATTGAGGAGACATTAGTGAAGGCACCACTCACATAGGAATGGAAAATTAAGGGAACCAAAGAATTTGAGGTACCCGAAAACTGCGGTGCTAGGTTGCAAGTTATGGTCACAGATTCCTCCCACTCCAATATCCAGGCCCCTTTGCAAAAAGACTTTGCAGTTGCTCCTATTAAAAGACGAAGTCCATTTTTCCCACTCCTTGAATCTGGCCTAGACTTGCGACTTGCTTTGGTTAATGGGATGTGCGAGAAGTAGTGTTGTGAGAGGTCCAAAGCAAGGCTTCTGGAAGCCTTGCAACTTCTGCTTTCACCTTCTTGGAAGATGACCTGAGACTTCTAGGTACGGAAGCCTGGTCTAGCCTACTGGATGATGAGAGGCTGCGTAGAGGAGAACCAAGGCACACAGCCAGCAGACAGCACCAACCCCCAATCAGGTCATCCACCTGGTCAAGCTGTCAGATGGTGGTAGCTACATAGGTGATTCCCTGGCCAGCAGAAGAACTGCCCAGATGAGCCCAGCCTGGACTGCAGCATCATTTGCATATAAATGACGAGTGTCATGAATCCCTACGTTTGGGGTGATTTGTTATGCAGCAATAGATAACTGATACAACTAATAATAGCAGAAGCCATTATCATCCCCAGGTCTGAAGGGTCACACAACTGCTAGAGACCTGTGCCTTTGGAAGATGGGAACGGGGAAGAAATGCCTCAACTTCTCTCCTTTCCTCACTTCCCTTTTCTTTTTAGTGCCTCCTATTGGGCAAACAACCAGAAACCAGAGGCTGAGAGAGACTGGGTGACACAGTCTAGAGGGGGGGAGAGCACAAAGGGAAAATAGCCAGCAGATAGGGATGAATGTGAGGCCTGACACTTATTCCACATGAGTCCCGGGTCCCTGTGGTCCTGTGGAGCCCTCCATCCTCCGTAACACCCAGCACACCCAGAGCCAGGCCTTCTTGACATCACTTGATTTCCTGAAGAAGAGAAAACAATTTGAGACTGCTCTGTTTTTCCTGAGCTTTAAGTGGGTGGGTTGTTTTTTATTTAATTTTTTAAAAATTTAATAATTAAATTATTATTTATTTATTTTATTTGTTTCGTCGGGTCTTAATTGTGGTGCACGGGATCTTTCACTGTAGCACACGGGCTTCTCTCTAGTTGTGGTGTGCGAGTTTTCTCTTCTCTAGTTGTGGCTCGTGCGGGTTCCAGAGCACGTGGGCTCTGTAGTTTGCAGCATGCAGGCTCTCTAGTTGAGGTGCGTGAGCTCAGTAGTTGCAGTGCATGGGCTTAGTTGCCCTGCAACATGTGGGATCTTAGTTCCCCAACCAGTGATCGAACCCAAGTCACTTGCATTGGAAGGTGGATTCTTTAGCACTGGACCACAAGGGAAGTCCCTAAGTGGGTGGTTTTCTCTGTGGTCCGTGCCATGCTCACCACCACCCAGATGCTCCCCATTCCCCGTGAAATATGAAAAGGGAGAATGCGTGTAATCGACCCAGGGACTTCATCTCCTGCCGTCCTTGCCTCCCAGCCCATGTTTCCCACAGTGGGGCTCTTCAGTCATCCTCCAAGCTTTAAAAGAACTCCCAAGTCCCCACTGGCTGGGTTGCTGGTGAGCACTGCACTGTGGGTTCTACCTTCTCTGCAGGACTGTGCATTCCTGCTGCAAACCCCCACTGGCAGCGCTCACCAAATGATCACAAAGTCGGTGACCTGCGGGAACAAAAGGAACTTGGCATGGCCAATGGGTCCCAAAGTTCTGCTCTCAGGCTTGGAAGGAAACGGGGGCTTTCTTTTTTCAATCCCCACCCTTGTGGCAGGAAAAGTGAAACCACATTTTCAACACTGCCCTTTCATAGGCGGCAAGGAGAGCCTTTGCGAGCTGGTGATAATTTAAACTTGATTCTAGAAATGTGAAAGAGATCCTCATTTTCCTGCTGTTTTACCCTGAAAGGCCATCAACAGACTAGAGAGTGGTCTAGCTTTAGAGAGTAGCAGGGCAGGGCTCCCAGGAGGGATGGATTTATCCTGACAAAAGCAGGGCTGGAGAAAAAAGCCCAGAGAAGAATCGAAGCAGGTTGACTGACTGGGGAGCGGGGAGAGCTTGCAGAATAGCCTGGATGATTAATACGGACAAAGGAACTCTTTAGCGTCTCACAAAACAGCCCAGAGGAGGAGCCAGCTGAAGTTGGGAGGGCAGAAAGTTAGCTGCGTGAAGATGATGGGGTACTTGAAGGTGATGGAGTGCTAGCCAGCTCCAGCAGAGGTGGAGCCTGACTCCCCAGAGCAGAGCAGGGGAAGCTCATCTCAGATGTTAACCCCTAGGGTGGAAAAGCAATAGAAGGAATGTGAAAAGGAGCTGCTCCCCTGGGTTACAGACCTAATAGGCCTGTTTCATCTCGGGCCTCGTGACGCTGGGGTCCTGTTTCAGGTAGTGACTTCTTAATGAGGCCCAGCGTGGGGAGGCTGCATGGCTGTGCTTATCTATCACACAGCCGTACACAGGGCTCCACTGTTTCCTGTCCTTTTCTGCTGCAGAATCTAGTCCCATCCATCCTCCTAAGTGATGAGCCATGGTCAACACCCCGCTTTTCCCACCTATGGCCGGAGGATAATGATGCCGGTTCTCATTGTGCTTCCAGCCCTTGGGACCCGAGGGACGAGGCTTTCTTTCCTGCTAGAGATAGGGAAAGGGTGGGCCAGGGTTTCAAACAAACACTTACCCTTCCTCCAGTTGAATAGACATGGGGAGGGATGTGGAAAAGGGAGAGAGGCAGCCGGAAGGCTCTGCAACCAGGCCAAGAAGAGCATTCAGTCAGGGACCTGACATTTGCCTTTGACCTCTTATCAGAGTTGCTAAGTCATGGAGGCTTTTGTGCTGCAGAATTGGGAAGGAAGGGATAGCCCGGCCCAGCCAATCGCACACCCGGCTCCCTGCCTGGCGCCGCCATTAGCATTTCCCTGACATCTGACTGATATCTTCATTTCACTTTGGTAAACAGGCCACCTCAAGGCCAAGGTGATGGTGACCTCTGGCGCTACAGGCAGCACAGGATTCTCCCTGGAGACTCCCTGGGAGTAAAGCACTTTCACGTGGGCCAGGGCTCTTATTTCCCATCCCCACCACACTGATGAGTGCTGACAAAATAAATGAATAACCATCCTGCAGAAGAGACAGCGGGGTGTGCTGTACAGAGAAAGAGACGCGAGGAGGGGCGCCAGGGAGGGTTAGGCGAGGCAGGAGGGAGGTCGGACTTAGAAGGTCGCCTTTGCTCTTTTGCCACTAAGAACAATGTGGCTGCCCAGGAAACGCAACCAGAGGCAGCCTGGCTATTAATAGGCTGGAGCACGAGGCTGGCTGAGCTGCTGCATGTCTGACGTTTGGTAAGGATCTCCAGTGTGAAGTTGCTTGCAGGCTCCAGTTTTGCAAAGACAATTAAATATAGATCCTTTGGGATGAGGGGTGGGTGGATTGTAAGCCGGTGCTGCCGTGCAATTTCATTCTGAAGGTTTCCGGGGATCTGGTCACAGCCTCAACAAGCACATTTGAGCACATATCGTGTGTCAAGTGCAGGGCACACCCAGAAGAAATGCACCTTGCCCCCAAAGAAACCCGTGGTCCAGGGGGTTGCAACCTCTCCTTCCTACAGGGGCCAGGCAGGCAACATAAATGAAGCAAACAGGTCATGAGACAGTAGGGAGTAGTGGGGTCTGCGTGAAAAGTCCTGTGTCCTCTGCATAGGGCTTAGGGAGCTACTCAGCCCCAGTTGACTGTTCCCCAGTTGACAAGAATAACTGCCCAGTATGGCTGTGCTTTATGATTTTTAAGGAGAAAACAAATATTTGGAATTTGCTATGAAATTTTTTTTTTTTCTGTTTTCTTTAAAACACTATGCGGGCCAGACAATGTCTTTTGGTCTGTTGGGCCCAGGGAGGCTCTTAAAATGACAGATGATAAGAGCTGAAATAGAAGGAATCCCAGAAGCTTACGGGAGCCTGGTGCGGGGGCAGGCATTAACCCAACCAGGGTGGGGATGGGAGTGTCTTTCCAGTGAAGATGAACTGAGTCTTAAATGATGGCAAAGGGAGCCCAAATCTTGACAAAAAGATTGGGAGAGCCATTCCAGGCAGAGGAGTAGAAATTTCGCTGGATACATTGCCCATGCCTCCCCAGCCGAAGACTCCATTTCTCAGCCTTCCTTGCAGCCATGCAGCCAAGGGTGGCCATCTAACTAATGGTGTCTGTCTTGTGTCTTTAAAGGGAGGAGGGCATGCACTGCTCCTGCCTCACCCCATGCATCTTACTGGGTATGGTCACCAAGAGCACAGATGGTGGAGCTGGTGATTCAACCTCTTTGTTTTCTGTAAAACTGAGATACTACTGTCTAAAAGATTCATGGCTATAAAGTGTTTAGAATGCGGCCTGGCAGGTACATGTGCTGTCAAAGCATTATTCCATCAGTGTGATTCTACTGACAGTATGATTCTGCAGTGCGCCAGGGAGGGCAGAGCAACAAGAGTATGGGAGCCTGGGCCCCAGTTCCCACATTGCATTTGCACTGATATGTGGGGACATGTTGACTGCTCTCTCCTTTAAGCTGCTGTGTTTTTGCATCTCTGAGACAGCACCCGAGCTTATATCCTTCCAGTACAATGAATACGTCAGAGGTCAGCTGGGTTCACCAGGTGAATTGCCCCAAAGCACATGGCCCTTGAGAGTCCAGACTGACACCAATACCTTGGTGCTTGTGGCTTCTGGACCTTGTGAGCCCAGCTTCCTCTCGTGCGACCCTGGTCCACAACACACCATGCCCTCAAGTTCCCATAACAGTGACAACCACCAGATACCCAGGTGACACATAAGTGCACTGAGCTGACTTCACTGAAAGAGATTGATTTAGTCCCTGGGTGGCAGGACACGTGACCATCACACAGACTTTGATATCCAGCTGGACTCCTGTAGCCCCTCCCTCACCCTAAGAGCCCATTTTTATCTCCAGCTGCCTGTGCCAGCCAGGGAATGCCCCTTGCAGCCCTCTGCTTACAGGATGTGGAAGTGACTGAGGACCCCTGCTACATCTGTGTGGCAGAGAAACAAAAGTGGGCCATCTCTGGCAGACATAGGACTCCTCTGACAGTAGACTTTGATTTAAGCATAGCCCTGCCAAACCATTGCTAGAGCACGACAGCCTAGGACATCTCCACCCAATCTTCATTCCCTCTCTCACTCTCTCAGGGTCAGAGTGCATCATGGTCTGAATGCTCTCTGAGCCCTCTCTTTCTCCCCCATTTAATCCCATGGGCCTTTCCTTTAATAAAACCCCTCTACATTTGTTCCTGTCTTGGCATCTGCTTCTCCGGTAATAACACGTTGCCCACACTTTTTAGAAGAAGAAAGAGATATGATTAATTTCTTCACAATTAGGGGACTTATTCCATCCTAGGGCCTTTTGCCTGTCTAAAAAGAACCATGCCTCACTCAGAGAGGTATTCAGACACCAGGAATACATTTTGGTAATGGTAGAGCTTTCCCAGTTGCCTTCAGATAAAAGGGTCTGTTCTGTCTTTACACAATTAGGAGAGTGGGAGTACAATGCCTGGGAGTTGGGAAAGGTCTGGAGCTTTGACTAGGCCTGTTTGAATCTCTAGAAGGAAATGGGAGGTGATTTCATGTCCCAGTTAGGATGCTTTGGAGAGCAGGTATCAGAAACCCCAACTCAAAATAGTTTAAACAAAGGAAGATCTGTGATTCCGTGTAGACTGTCTTCAGGGCCTGTCGACTCCCTAGTTCTTTATGCTACCAAGCATCTGGTTTCCTTCCATGCCGCTGTTCTGGCATCCTAGGCCTGACCGTCCTGCCTTAGGTTGTTTCCCTCATGGTGCCAAGGTGGCTGCCACAGCCAAGTCATCACACTCAATTGCAACAACTTTTTGCTGTAAACAAAAGAGAATGAATTTCTCTGTGTTTCTCATTTTAAGAGTATGCAAACTTTCCCCAGAGTCCTGCAGCAGGACTATGGTCAGAATTTTGTCACATGTAGTTTTGTACTTATTTTTGTCAGAGGAATGGGACTGCATGTTTGGCTTGGACAATTGGGATTTAGTCTTGAGCTGAGGATAGGGTTACCTTGCCTGAAGGGTGGAATCTGAACACAATTGTGATTCCATTTTTAGTTGGAAAATGTGTTGCTCTTCCTTCACTTTCCACCATTCAAGCTGTTCAGCCCCTTTCTATTTTTGCTGAACTGTCTCTTGGTCTCCCAAAAGGCAGGAATTTCTTCTTAGTCTCTTGACTGCTAAATTGATTCTATTTAGCATCTTCCTGGCAGCCAGGAGTGGTCTGATTCCTGAGCTCATTTTGCTAGTGAGTTGCCTTTGGCTGCAAATGATTAAAATCTTTTGAAGTAATCAGAAGTAATGAAAGATTTGTTTAACAACTTTCTGACTATGTGATTTCATATTAAAGATAAAATCTAAGTTCCAGGGGTCTTTTAGAAACTGAAATGTATTGTTGTGAATAAATATTTATGTAAAATTCATCTATTCCTTCCATTTTATCTATTTCTTTTTTCTGTTAGAATATAAAATAAATTTATATACCAAAAAAAAAAAAAAAAAGATAAACTCTAAGTTTGCTTTCAGCTTAATGTCTGACCTTGGGAGCACAGAATAGGTGTCTGACCATGGTGACCTGGGCTTTGCCTCTGGCATGCTGTGAAATTTGGAATAAATAGGGCTCCTCTATGGGCCTCAGAATCTCAATCTAAAAATTGATTGGGGTGGGCCAGATCTGGGATAGCAAATCATTTCAGCTAAGTGACTGAGGCTGCCTGGAGCAATATGTCAAGAAGGACTCATAAGTTCAGTGGGGGAAAGTACTGTGATCTATTGGTGATGTCTGCCAAGGGCACCAGAGGGGAAGGTGGTAGGACACATTTTGTTGACTCTGGGCTAGAAGATCTTGAAGAGCCTTCTAGCTCTAACATTCTTTGGCTCTTATTTTCTCCTTCCCCATAGTTTATGCTGAGGTTTTTAAGAGGCAGTCTAGTGCAGTTAGGAAAGTGGCCTCTGATGCACCTGGTAGCTGTATGACCTTGGGCTTATGTTTCTTCAAATACAACCTTGTTTTGCCTCTAGATATTCCCCCGTGAATACAGAGCCAGAAATAAAATCTTGTATCCCTTTATGAATATGTTCTGCTTTGTGTTTTACATATAAATATAGATACAGATATGGATATGAATAGAGACATGTAGATATGAATAGTGTGTGTATGTAAATATATGTACATATAATAACATATACACATACGTATCCTCATATGTCTAGAAAGCACATCTAATGCATAGTAATTCATTCACTCCATCACAAGAAAAAGATATTGTTAAGAATGAACAGCCACCACCCTGCCCCAGTTCAGTCTCTCTTGCTTGGAGCAGTCGATTTCTCTCAAGACTCATCCCACAAGCTCCCTTGATTTCCAAGGAAAACCAGCTTCTCAGAAGTGGAGAGACTCAAGTCAAAGAGCGGCTGCTCGTGGGGCATGTGCCTGTGACTCTGGGGTTTTTCAGGCCTTAGCAGCTGCAGTTTTGGAACTGGGTGAAGGTTATTTCCACCCCCTGCAAATTGAAGGCTTCCCAGATGAGAACTGCAAGATGTGAGGAACATAAGCCTGCATTTGGGTCTTTGATGGTCCCAGCTTCCTCTCAGAAGCTCAAGGTTGCCCTGAGCAGGATCTAAGCAGAGTAAGGTTGGAAGATGTAGAAATAGTGCTTGCATTTTGACATGTGGCGGTTTCTCTGCTTTCATCGCCATGTGATGAGATTGGACCCACCTGGATAATCCAGGTTCCTCTCCCCACCTCAGTCTCCTTAACCTTAATCACACCTACAAGATCTCTCTGCCACATAAGATAATACATTCACAAGTTCCAAGGATTAGGATGTGGACATTTTGGGGGGTCATTAGGTCATATGGCGACCGCATCAGTCTATTCCCTTTCTTTAGTGTGTAGAACAGACCTGAAAATTAGTAGGTGTTCATTGTTTGTTGAATGAGTGAATAGCTACCATGTATGGGACAGGGACCAGGTGATGGGCAGATGTGAAGTGCTGGAAGTATGTTTCCTCACTTGCTTTTTACAATCACCCTGGGTGGTAGGTTTTACCCCTATTTTACAGATGGGAAAACTAAGGCTCAGCGAAGTGACATTACTTGCCCAGGACCATCCAGCTAGGAAGTGGCAGAGCTGGAACTTGAATCTGTGTTTTTCTGTCTCCAAAGCCCAAGGTCTTCTGTAGCTAAGGAGGATATCTCAAGCCTGGGCCTGCCCCAGCCCACGGGTATCTTATTTATATCTGCTCACCTTTCCACGTCGGCATTGCCTGTTCCCAAACTGAAGATTGTTTCAGGCCTGTCTTTTGCCCTTTTGTAGGGAAAACCCCTGAACTTCTTTTGATAACATCAGTTCCACCAGCCCAACGGGAGGATTAGATGAGATTGGGGTTTAAGTTTTGCTACTCCATGTGTGGTCCAGAGGCCAGCAGCATTGGCATCACCTGGAAGCTGTAGGAATGTAGACTCCCAGGGCCCCACAGCTACTGACTCAGGCTCTGTGTTTTGATACACTCTCTAGGTGGTTTGTTCACACATCAGTCTTTTTCATTTATTTTTGTTGCCATATAATTGACATATTACATTGTATAAATGTAAGGTGTACATTGTATAAATTGACTTTGATACATTTACTGTATCTATTGCAATATGATTACCACCATAGCCTGTTAGCTAACACCTCTATCATGTCAAATAATACTAATTTCTTTTTTGTGGTGAGAACACTTAAGATCTAGTCTCTTAGCAACTTTAAACTATAGAATATAGTATTGTTGACTCTAATTACAATGGTGTGCATTAGATCTCCAGAACTTATTCACCTTCTAACTGCAAATTTGCACCCTTTAACCAACATCTCCCCAATTCTCCTATCTCCCAGCCCCCCAGTAATGACCATTCTGCTCCCTGTTTCTAATGAGTTCAATTTTTCTAGATTCCACATAGAAGGAATCTCATACAGTACTTGTCTTTCTCTATCTGACTTATCTCACTTAGCACAATGCCCTTCAGTTTCATCCACGTTGTCACAAACAGCAGGATTTCCTCCTTTCTCATGGCTGAATACTATTCCATCATATATAAATGCACCACATCTTCTTTATCCATTCATCGTTGATGGACACTTAGGTTCTTTCCGTACCTTGGCTCTTGTGAATAATGCTTCAATAAACATGGGAGTGTAGATATATTTTCAGTATCCTGTTTTCATTTCCTTTGGATCAGTACTCAGGAACTGGATTGCTGGACAAGCAAAAATCAGCAAGTGGGACCGCATCAAACTAAAACAATTCAGCATGGCAAAAGAAACAAGCAACAGAATGAAAAGGCAACCTACAAGATGGAAGAGAATACCTGCAAATCATATATCTGATAAAGGGTTAATAACCAAAACATGTAAAGAATTCATACAACTCAATAACGACAACAACAAAAATCCAATTAAAAGTAGAACTACCACACATCAGGCTTTGAAAAGCACTGACACACATCCAGATGCACTGTAAATGCTCAATAAAATGTTAGTTGATGATTGCAGGAAGTCAGACCTATTATTTTTATGATAAAAAAGCATCTCAAATTCTCCTGTGATGTAAATAGTCTCGTAGGCCCTTTAAAGTCAGTGTTTTATCTAAATCAGAAATAGAAAGAAAATAAGAAATGGGCAGATTAGAAGGACCCAGATTCTTTGGGTGAAAAAAAAAAAAGAGGGAGAAAGAAAAGAAAAATATATTGAGTGTGTTGAGTGTTTCCTAGGCCATCTGTGTGAAGAAATAACAAAACCAGCCTTGAAATACCAGCAGGAGAGAACACTGGAGAGCTTTACTTGACAGAATTATTCGAAATGGTTCCTGGTTCAGGAAAAAAGAAAAACAAACTCGAATATATTTGTCCTTTTTTTGCCAGCTTGCTTACAACTCCTGGTAAAGCCAACAATCAGTTTTCAGCTCTTTTTGATTCTACTCATCCTGTGGTTAATAATTTCCAGTTTACCCAGCAGGCTACGTCACCTCCCCTTTCCTGGGAAAGAATTTCTGTGCTCAGGCTGGCAGCGAACCTGTCTTCTTAGCAGCTGCCCAAGTCATCCAGCCCACCCCTGCCTTCTCTCCAACAGGGACCCTCCCGGTGGGTGTCAGAACAGTGACTTAGTGTTCTGCACGGGGGAGAGGGAAGAAGAGAGGGCTGTCTCCCTCTCCTTTTCTAATCTGGCTATGAGAAGAATTTTCTCCCTGTTTCCTGGGAAATAGCTGATAAAGGACATTTTGTCCGCTGCTATTTATGTATACCTAGGCTGAACAAATCCCCAAACTCTGCTCTCCCCAGCCCCCTCCGGAGCTGGAGCTTTGAAAACGGGACAATAATGAAAGCCTAGAGCCAGCAGCCTGGTATGAGCCTGGGCACCCCATCTCCTCTCGCCTGCTGTTGAAAGCTACGCCAGCTGCAGCCACCATCCAGGAGCTGGCTTCTGAAAGCTCCATGGCCCTGAGAAATGTTTCTTGGGGCGGGGGGCGGGGGGGATGGGTATGAGGGGATTTGGGGGAAAGTGGGGTAGAATAATCAGAGGGCACGGCTCTGCAGCCTGTAGCCCCGCCCACCACCTGCCCCCTCCCTGGGTGCAAATCTTCGCCCAGCAGCCCTTGCTGTCACCAAAGCTGTCCAGCGTGGGGGGTGGGGGGCAGGCTGCCAACAGGCTCAGTGAGTTTCTATCATCCTCTCCCCAGTTTATCCGAATGGGCAGAAAGGCTGCACAATAAACCGGAAGAAAACCCCAGGGTTTTCCTGGAGGGTGTACCTGCACCTTCCTGTTTACAGCTCCGCGAGAGAAGCCCTGGGGACCCGTTCTGCACACGTCAGTTTTCTTTCTGCTTCCTCTGAGATCCCTGACGTTGTGAGGGCAGGGGCCTTCCCTTCTGCCACCTGGAAAAATAATACGCTGGGAACATAAGCTTGACTGTGAAGGCTGCTCAAAAAAAACACCAAGTTGGCAAGCTGGGGTTTGTGACTGAGGTTGGCTTGAGCCTGAATCTTCAGGTCCTTCCGGGAGCATCTCCCTTCCCATTGTGGGGTCACAATCTGACACCCTGTGAGAAGCCCACTCGGGGGCTTAAGGGGGTCAGGCGAAGGCAGCTGCAAAGGCAAAGGCATCTAAGCCCCCCCTACCCCCGCCCCGCCTCACCCTACCTGCTGTGTGTCCCTCGCTTCGAACAGTCCCCTTTCCTGGTCTCCAATGAAGTAGTTAGGCATTCTCGATAGGGCTTTGTCATGGTGACACCAGGCAAGTGGTTGTCCCAGGAACCACCTAAATGGCCTGGAAGCTGTTCCTTTCATGCAGCCAGGCAGCGGGGATGGTGACACCATAGGGCCTGCCACTGAAAGATTGTGCAGGCACCAGCAACATTATCTTCCCTGGGAGCTTGTTAGAATGCGGAGTCTCAGGCCACGCTTGGCCCCACTGATCTGAATGAGCCTTTTAACAGACACCCCCCCATTTGCCGCCAGGCGATGCCTGCACACACTGAAACTGGAGAAGCACTGCCCTAGGGAGCCCAGCCCTCTGTCCTCCTTAGGTGGATGCCTGTGCTGACTTCGGACAACGTATGCTTTAAAAAAAATCTCATGGGCACTTTGACTTTTGTAATTGATCTTTTTTTCCCTCTTGGCTAAGCAAAGCAGGTTTAACTGAAATGTTGGCTTCTTTGGCCTCATGTGTAAGACATGCCACATAGCAGAGACCTAATAAGGACACTGCTCGGTCCTCATAAGAAGACTTTCTCAGATGAATATGGTGTGTCCTGAGACCTGAAAACTCAAATACCAGAGGGGCCAGGCAGGTGACAAAGATACAGAAAGTGGGCTGGGTGGACCTGTAAGGACTGGACAGCAGATATCCTGGCTGAAGGGGCGGCTGTTAGCTCAGCCCCAGCCTGTTCTTGTCATGCAGGGACCCAGCCCAGGTCCCTGGCCAGATCATGATAGTTTTCAAGAGAAGCCTGAATTTGGATTTTTTTGAAATCACCCACTATTAAAAGATTGGCAATTAATTAAAACTTTTTTTTGAAAGAAAGAAAACCTGGGGGTAAACCTAACCAAGCATGTCAGGGAACATCTTGGGGCCATGAGTCTGTAACCCCAGATTGAGTCCCTCCACCCTGGAAGAGCTCTCAGACTGGTGGGGGAGATGGAGAGTTTTGACATAATATCGCAAGGAAACATGTGCTACCAGAGGTCTGAAAAGAGGTACTTAGTGCACCCTAAGGGCATCTTTCTTCCGATTGTCCATTCATTTTTTGGAAGTGTTTACTGATCCTCTACTATGAGCTGGACTTGAAGCTGAAGCTAGGGATAAAACAGTGAACAAGACAGAGTCCCTACCCTCAAAGAGTATGCAGACTGGGAGCTGGGACAGAGAGACTACACATGGGAATGGTGTTCCAGGCAGGATACTTGCATGTGCAAAGGCCCTGAGGTGCAAACAACATGTTGCAGGTGGGGAGCTACAGGCACATCAGTGCTAGGGGAGTTTGCTATGTGATTGAGGAAGGGGTGTGAGGTGAGGCTGGAAAGGGAGGCAGGGGCCAGAAGACAGTGGTCCGTACCGTACATACAATTAAGGAGCTTGAATTTGGACCCGCATGGCTGGAATTCAGTTTCCCGAAATTCATGCTAGCTGCTGAGAGGAGGATGCATCTAGTGAGCAGGAGTTGGGAAATTCCAGTGAGCAGCCAGGGGAGACCTGGGCAGTGGTCCAGGAGTGAGGTGAGGAAGGACTGAACCAGGGCATCATGCAGGGATGGAGAGGTGGCCGTGGATATGAGAACCCTGGAGAGTTAAACTCAGCAGGGTGATGTTAGCTTGATGGTGACCGTGGGGAAGAAGGAGGAGCCGGGGTCTCTGGCTCTGTGCTGGGTGGACATGGATTGCCGTGGTGGGTGATAACAGTGGTTACTTGCATGGCCAGTGCAGTCAGAGCCTGCCTGGGCTCAAATGCCAGCTCCCCGCCTTATTCTGTGAGTGACCCTGGCCAAGTTCTTTCAACCCTCTGATCCTGGCATGCCCCGTCTGAGGAAGGCGGCAGGAATACTGGCTTAGTTGATGTGAGGGTAAGATGAGATAAAGGGTGAAAAGCACTCACTGTCTGACACATAGTAGGTGCTTAGTGATCATGGGTCTTACTCTCCAGGCTTCCACCGCCAACCCATCATGTCGGCTTGCACGGTGAAACCTACTGGCCGCCTAGCAATAGAACGTAGGTCAGAAAACACTAAAATGGCTTACAAGGTACCTGTTGTGGCCTGAATGGTGGCCCCCAAAAGATATGCCCACCTCCTAATCCCTGGAACCTGTGAATGTGACCTTATTTAGAAAAAAAGGTCTTTGCAGATGCAATTAAATGAAGGATCTAAGATGAGATCTTACTGGATTATTTGTGTGGACCCTAAATTCAGTGGCGGGTGAAGAGACACGCAGAGAGGAAGACAGGCAGGTAGAGATTAGAGTGATGGAGACAAGAGCCAGCGAATGCCTATGGCCACTGGAAGCTGGAAGACGGAGGAAGATTCTTTCCTAGAGCCTTGAGCCCTGCCGACACCTTGATTTCTAACCTCTGGCCTCCAGAACTGTGAGAGAATAAGTCGTTGTTGTTTTAAGCCACCCAGTTTGTGGTGATCTGTTACGGCTGCCCCAGGAAATTCACCCAGTGCCCTTCCACAGCATCTCATCTCGAAACCACATGAGAAGTAAGGGGTGTCGGTAGGCAGCCCCAGCTACGCCCATTTTACAGAGGGGGACACTGAGGCTCAGAGGGGTGGAAGCAGCGGCTTGAAGCCACACAGCCAGTGAGCTTTATGACTGGCGAGCCTGGAACCCAGCTCTCCTGAGTCCTCCTCCACCCACTGGCCTTTCTGGAACATTCCACCCTCCTCCCTGCACCGGGCACCAGTCTGTAGTCAGGGCACGTTTGCAGGGTCCCAAAGCAGCTTCTTCCAAGACCAGGCAAACAGCCGGTGGGGGTGAGGGCCCTTCTGAGAATGGAGAAGGGGGGCCAGCTGTTAAAGGCATCCGCCACGCCCAACTTCCTTAGGTCGCAGCTCCCCTGAGCGGCTCCCACGTTCCCTCCTAGAAACAAAGCCATGAAGAACCAAGCAGGGAAAGCATTCATGTTTGCTGGCGAAAGGCGGAACTTTGAATAACTGAGTAACTTTACAATACTTGTACTGTAGATATACCTGGTAGTCTTACATGTTTTCTAAGACAAGGTAGGGTTGAACAAACACCAACGAACAAATCAAAAGCAATAAATACATAAGTGTTATGGTCTTGAATATTTGTGGCTAAGTTTGCCTTTACATGAAGTAGATTGTGAATTTAAATTTATTGGAAGGACTCACAGGGTAACCAGCTCTTATTGGACTGAGTATGTAATGAGTGCTACAGTCTCAGTGAATCTCCATACCATTCTTGCGAGGCTATATTATTATTACTGATTTTTAACAAATGAACAAATCAGGACTGCAGTGAGTTGAGGGCCTCTCGTAAGGCTGCTCTTAGAAGTACCAGAACCAGGATTTCAACGCAGGCCGGTCTCACCCCTAAGCTTGTGCTTTTGATTTAAGCCCCTGGGTCGCAACCCTGCTCCCCCCTGAGCACTTGGGGAGCTTTAAATCATCCTGCACCAGGTGCTGCCCCTGTGAGTCTGAGCCAGTTGGCCTGGGGTGTGGCCCCCGCATAGAATTCCTCAAAGCTCCCTAGGAGATTTGAATGTGCAGCCAGGATAGAGAACCCCTGCTTGAAGTCCATCTCACATGTTGTAGTTTAGAGAGCCAAGGGGCTGGTTTCAAGGCCGGCTTCCTGATTTCGCCTTTCGTAATCCCAGGTCGGCTTAAAGGGGGAGGTACTGCCATCATTTAAAGCAAAACAAAACAATTGGGGTGATGACTCAGAACTGTGCTAATCGGGTTCCCTGCGTGCTGTCATGTCATCCTCACCGCGCTGTCTTCAATGTTCAGAGGAGGAAACTGAGGCCCAGAGGGTGGAGGTGTTTGCACAGGTCGCGGAGCTGTGGGTGGTGGCACCAGGATTTAAACTCGGAGCCCTGTTTCCTGGTAACCGCTCTGCTGTGTGCTCACACACACGCACCCGGTATTCTTTATTTCTGTTTGTTAAGGTTGTGACATGGGCTTCGGAGGAGTTAGGGATGTGTGTGGGATGGGGGGCAGGGGTCTGTTCTCCACACCAGCTTTCAGGGGCCCAGGGCCGCGTGTGCTTGGCTGGGCTGGGAAGGGGCAGGAGGCAAATGGGACCACCATCCATCCCTGAGGCCTGGCCTTCTCTCAGCAGAGGCCTCTCCCCCCCCTGCCTTGCTGCCCTTCTGGGCCCCTGCAGGTTTGGCTGCCGTAGGTGTGTTGGCAAGGGGGACTGAAGAACCGAGCACCCCCAAACTCCTGTGACTTCACTTCCTGCCTTTACTTTTAGACCCTTGTATTCAATGTGAAGGCTGTTTGTACCAGGACAACAATAATTTAAAATGTAAGAAATAAGAATTCTACCATTTCTTGAGAGATTGTTACATGTAGGTAGCAAGAACCAGCAAGTAGTAAGAATCAGCATTCTCATTTGAGTCTCATAACATGCTACAGAGAGTGGGAAAATTGTTCCCATTTTACTGATGAGGAACGCTGAGGCTTACAGCTCACGTGACTTCTTAAGATCATCCCACAGCTAGGAAATGGCAGGGTTGTTATTTGCACCTGCGTTGTTTAACTCTATGCTGACTCTGCTGCAAAAGAGGGTTTTTTCCTGCCCACTAGGCTAACCACCTTCCTGTACACTGCCCAGTGCTGGAGAAATTACAGATGTAGACTGTGCTTCAGGTAAACCAAGGGCTTGCAGATGCGTGCTTCCTGGTCTCATACCCTGAATCATAGCTTACCAGTCAAAGTTGGAAACAACCTCTGCAGAAATCCAAGTCCAATCTCTTTGCTTGACAGATGGGGAAACTGAGGCCCAGTGAGGCAAAGTGACTTGCCCAAGGTTATGCAGTCCGCTAGCTCTGGACTGGGACTAGAACCCAGGTCTCTAGACTTGGCATCTGGTTCTCTTATCAACCACAGGCTGACTGGTTTCATTCATTCATTCATTTATCTGTTCAGTCTGTTGAACAGTATTTTGGTGTGTTTGTCAACATTATTTCATTTGACTCTTGACACAACCCTACGCGGTCAGTTCTATGACTCCATATGAGGGAGGTGAGGTTCAGAGGGGTGAAGTACGCTGTCCAAGACCCCAGAGGGCAAGTGGCGGAGCTGGAATTGGAAGCCAGGTCTCCTGAGAGAGGGGAGGAGCTGGGGAGTCAGGAGGGAGGCTGCACAGGGCTGCTGCACGGGGAGATCAGGGCTGCCTTGGCCGCGTGGGCTTAGCCTCCGTTCTGGGTGTGGGGGTCAAGTCCCCGTGCTGGTGTTGAGGGTGGGGGTGGGGCGGGGCCTCTGGGCGAAGGGGAGCCGTGGAGACAGGTGTCTCTGAGGTGGGCCCATGGGAGGGATCACAGAGGCTCCTCCCTGAAAGGTTTCTGAAAAAAAGTCTGAGCAGCGCACACTGGGCGCGCCCATCTTCCGTGGGCGGGGTGGTTCCTGCCTGCTGAACCACAGTAGGGCCACCGGCTGGGCATAGCCCCTCTCGGCTGTCGTCTAGGTCTGCATCACTAGGGTGGGAGCAGAGAGGACAGGAGGCGTGGCCCGGAGTCTCACGCCTGGTCACGTCTGTCTGTCCTGTAGGGTTGATGCATTCACTGCACCGAAGCGTTTCCTAGCTGGAAACGGCTTTCGAGATGATCAGGGCCAGGCATTTCCCAGCGAGCAGGTCAAGTAGGTGGGATGTTGCCTGTGGTCCACATACCTGGTGCTAAATGACGTTGCATGAATCAGCAAGGCTTGTAATCCCCCTTCAAGTCTCCTTCAACCCTTGTGATTCTGCAGGGAGAGAATCTCACCTGGATGTTGGGGTGTCTTAAACACCTCCCAGAACACCTGCTCATCTCCTCCCACCCCCTCACCCTGGACCTGAGGCCCAGAGTCTTCAGGAAGTGACAGCATCTAACTAGCGATGTATCACCTTGTTTTGTTTATAGCTCTTTTCTATCGATGGCAAATGATCCTGGTTCTTCAGTTCGGGTAGTGTTATAAAGTTTTCGTTTAAATGAGTGATTTTCGTTTTTAAAAGGGGGTGCCTCTGTTTTGAAATAAATATCAAGTCAGTCATCATGCAGGCTTCTGCGGCTGTGACAACTTGTGAAGTGGAAAGGAGGTGGCTGAAGGTGGGAGGCACCTCTGGAGTTGGAACTGTCGCCTGGAAAGAGTCTTTCCCAGAGTCTCGCAGCGAGGCCGGGAGAGGAGCCACCTTCTAACCACTTTTCTGTACTGCTGCCCTAGAAAGCCTTCTGCAGCTTTTTGTGTTGTTTATATGTCTGGCAGCCAAAGATTTGGTGGATGAAGTTCTCCGGTAGTATGTGTGCCTTTATCCCAGTCTCCTCGGACATGGCTGTACCTTCTGATTTTATCCCAGACTTGAGAAGCCCCTGCCCCCAGGCAGATCGCCCTCTGGTCTTGGCAGCAGGTGTCTGTCTGCCCCTCCGGGGACTCCCACTCTCCGGTCAGGCGCCTGTGTTCCTGACTTCTGGGCTCTGCGTCTGCTGTCGCTCTCCTACATCACCCCAACCCACCCTCCCCAACTCCTCTCAGATGATTTCCCAGGTCCCCGAGGCTGGGGTGTCCCTGCTCTGTGCTCTCAGCCCCCTGCTCTCTCCTCTGTCACAGCACTCACCATGGGATATTGTCATTCTCTAGTTACTCATCCGGCGCCCCTATCACATAATGCACTCCCTAAAGGAAGGAGAGTGTCATTCTTTTTTTTTTTCTTATTTAATTTTTTTTATTTTTGGCTGCATTGGGTCTTCGTTGCTGTGCATGGGCTTTCTCTAGTTGTGGCGAGCAGGGCCTACTCTTTGTTGTGGTGTGCGGGCTTCTCATTGCTGTGGCTTCTCTAGTTGTGGAGCATGGGCTCTAGGTGCACGGGCTTCAGTAGCTGTGGCGCACGGGCTTCGCTGCTCCATGGCATGTAGGATCTTCCCGGCCCAGGGATCGAACGCGTGTCCCCTGCATTGGCAGACAGATTCTTAACCACTGTGCCAGCAGGGAAGTCCCTAGAGTGTCATTCTTAACTTGGCACTCCCAGAGCCTGGGGCCTGGCGCATAGAATAGAAGGCCCATGTGAAGGTTATTGAGTAATGTAATAGCAACGATCACTGTCTACTGAACACGCACAGGGTATCCCCATTTCATGAAAGAGGACACTGAGCTCAGAGATGTAAAGCATCTTGCCCAGGGACACACAGCAAATGACAGAACTGACACTTGAACCAAGGGCAGCCTCTGGAGCCCACATTCTTGTTGCATGTGGCAGCCAGTCTCTCCGTCCCTCTCTCCACACACACACACATAGACACACCCACACCCACACACACAAACATGGTGAGGCTGGAAAGGCTGGTGCGAGGTTCCCGCCCTTCCTGCTCCTTCCCGTCTGTTTGCTGTTTGCTAACCCGGCCTCTGTCCCTTCCGGGACCCTGACTCCGGCTGCCTGTGGGTGCAGCCGCCCTCACCATGCAGACTTGCCAGGCAGCCCACCAGGGCCTGGCTGCCCACCGGGAGCCCATTAGTCAAGTCATCCTACGGCAGGATTATGCCTTCGCCACGGCGATTTCAGGCCCAGCTGCCAGGCCCATGTGCAAATTTGTGCTGATTTGATTAGCTTGTTTAGTCATCGCTGCTGATGAGAGCAGGCTGCGGCCACCAAATGACATTCTGCTGCCTGCAACTCTGTAATCGCTTTTGGAAGGGATGTTATGTTAATATCTCACACAAGAGCCTCCGATCACGCAGAACGTCAGGGCGGCCAGGCCCAGGCCATATGGTGCGTCCAAGGTCCTCCTTTGTAATCCTGGGTAATTGAAATCCTCTGCCTCATTCAAATGTGGAAAGCCTACCTCCTGATGGGTACCAGAGGGCCCTATGGCAATATACTCACCACTCCTTATGGGAACATTATTTGGGGGATGATGGCAGGGTGGCCGGGGATTCATGCCAGAGAAACTAGACCCTTTTTAAGAACAAAAATCCCTGATACCTGATTATTGCAAAGGAAAACCAACAACAATAATAGTAACTACCAGTTACTGAGCTCTTCCAGTGTTCCAGGCACTGAGATAATCACAGCCAGTGCCTTCTGGCAAAGTGCCAGACAAGTGATACTCCCATTTCAAAGATGAGGAAACTGAGGCTCAGAGAGAGCAACCAGCTTGTCCAAGGCCACTGGCTAGACATGCAGGACTTCTCCCAGGCCTGTCTGACCCCACGCCCTGGCCTTCGCCAGCCACAATCAGACTGGGAGCTGGAAGGGCTTTTGAGACTCTCAATAAATCCCAGACAACTACCATTTAATGCGGTGCCTTGAAATTGTGTCTCGTTAAAATTCGTCATTTACTCGACCCCATTCCCAGAATTATGATTCAGTAGGTCTGGGGTGGAACCTGAGAATTTGCATTTCTAGCAAATTCCCAGTTGCTGCTGGTCCAAGGAGCCCACTTTGAGAACCACTGGTCTAGGGAGTACCTGCTGGAAGCTTGGTACTGCCCAAGTATAAGAGGCTGTTCACCCCCATTTTTCTGAGGAGGAAACTGAGGCTTGGACAGCTGAATGCGCTTTCCTAAAGGCTCGGAGCTAATACATGCGATTTGGAAGGGGGTGACTTGTCCATGGCAGGAAGGTCACAGAACCAGGCTTCAGCCCGGCTCTTTGATTTGCCATCCAAAGATGTGGCCTCGGGGAGGTAGATGTTACGTTTTGATTTTGCCTCCACCAGAAAGAACACAGGAAAACTGGATCAATGATTGCTGTTAACAGGCTGTCTCTGTTGTGGCCCCAGGAGGTCGCTCACATTCTCCTGCAGGCCTTGGCTTGGGCTGCAGTGGGCTCTTGGTGAGTGGATGTGTGCACAAGCCAGCCTGTCCTTTCTAAGGGCTGGCTCGGGTCTCCCCTTGAAGCTGACTTGTGCCTGCATGGAGGGACCCCAAAGTGGGATAGGCAGCCTGAGGGGCCAGAACCTGGGGCCAGTGAGGAGCTGGGAGTCTCGGGAAAGAGTGCGTGTCCTGCCTTCTGTTCCACCATCCGGGGTGTTGCATGCGCCACAGGGAAACTGGTGACAGTTAATTGTAGGCTCCTCCTTCTTAGTGATCAAGGTCTGCCCAGGCTGGCTAGCCAGATAATCCCTGGTCAGCCTCCCCTCCCTGCCCTCCATATTCCTGCCAGGTGAAGGAAAAGGAAACCCTCAATCACAGAGCATCACCCCAGGCTGGGCGCAGACCACACCCTGTCCTATATAACATGCAGTTTCCCCATCATTCCCATTTTACAGATGCACAGACTGAGGCACGGAACGATTCCTGCCAAGTCACCTAGCTGGTAAGTGGGACAGAGCAAGGATTTACAAGTGAGGCAGTCTGGTCCTCCTGCCTGACCCCTTCCTTAAAATGCTGATGAATGCTTGTCAGTCTCCTGGAGGAGAAATATTGTTTTCAGTGATTCCCAAGCATGTTCGTCAGTGGAAACTTTTTTTTCTCTTTTTGCCCCTAGTGCAGGGTGCCTTATGAGGATCAGATACAGGGGAATGAGGGTCTTTTGACTTGTGCCCTTGACTCCAGGGCACCAGCCTTTCCAGCTCAGGCAGCTGGATGCCTGTGACATATTTGCTGGGCTGAAACATGCAGAGGAAGCAAGGAAGGGGTCCCGTCTGCTGTCTCCAATGCTGTGTCCCCAAGGCTAGCACAGGGTCTTGCACGTGGCAGGTGCTTGATATATCTGTTTGTTTTCTGGTGGCAAACGTTTGTATCTTACAGCTCAGAGTACCTGGCAGGGCCACCCTCTGAGAGCAGAGCCCTCAGATCCCATCCTGTTTGGCCCCTCAGAGGCTGGGAGACCTTGGAAAAGTCACCTTTCCTCTCTGGGCCACAGGGTTTCTCCTCCCAGGCCTCTCTCCTCCATCTCTCCCAGGGTTTGTGCCAGTCCTGTGACAGGGGACCGTGCTGGGGAGGTGAGTTGCTGTCATCGCTGCTTTGGTGAGAGTAAGAATTTAGACCAAAAGGGAGAGAAGTCACAGCACTTGGAAGGGAACCATCTAAGTCTGCCCTGTCCAAAGCGGGAGCCACTCAGCACATGTGGCTGCTTAATTAAACTGATTGATTTACATTAAGTTAAATTAAATGAGATATGCAGTTTCTCTGGTGTGACAGCCACATTTCAAGTGCTTGATAGCCACATGTGGCCAGTGGTTACTGTATTGGACAGGGCAGGTAGGGGACACATCCACCACAGCAGAGTCCAGATGGACAGTGCTGAGGAGGTCGTGCTGGGTCATGATGTTCCCAGACGTTTATTATTTTCATGTCCTCATATGACACGTAGCCCCTTGGAAGTCCTCTTGCACCTGCTTTTAGGAGGAAGAGGAAAACATGCATTTGGAATCACCTACTGCATGATTTAATTAGCTCCTTAAGAAAAACAGAAAACAAAAAACAAAACCAAAAAAACAGATACCCTCAAATTCCTGAAGCATTAGCTGAGATTGGTTAAGCATCCTCCCTCCCATCTTAGCTCTATGAAACACCTAGGACAGCCTGGACCTCAGCTCAGCCCAGGCTGAATTGGCAGTGTCCCGTATGAGTGACATCCAGAGAAATAAGGCTTTTACCCTATTTCCTGGGCTGATGCCTCTGGCTTCTGGACGGTATCAAGATCCCAGGTCCCCGTCTCCCCTGGAGCACAGCCCCATGGGGGCACCTCCACTACTGTCCCTCCCAGGCCATGCAAGCAGAGGGTGACTTGCTGACCTGCTGACTGGGCCATGACTTCTGGTCTCCCCAGGAATGCCACTGGTGTCCCCTGGAGCCCCCCGCACCACCCTGTTTGCAGTGATAGCTACTGCATGGGCAGGTCTCATTGGGGTTCAAATTCTGCCGCTGCAGCTTCTGAGCTCTGTGACAGGGGCATTAAATTTTCTGAGCCTCAGTTGTCTCTTCTGGAAAGTGGGAGTCATGCCATCTTTCTCGCAGTGTGGTGGTGGGTTCACATGCAATAGTACAGTGTTTCTCAACTTATTCTATATTCTAGTCTGTGTCCTCTTTTGTTGTATACAAAAATCTCTGCCTTCTTCCTCAAAGACTCCACCTCTCCTTGGCCCGATGACAAATATTTCATGCACATCTGCCAACCAGGAACACTTTGTTCAGCAGCTTTCCCACAATTTGTATCATGAAATAAAAGATTTTTTCCCCAAAATGTAAAATCATATTATTATGCTGGCTCTGATGTTTGGAGCTATACACATTCTCCTCTCCTTGCCTCTCCCCATCTTGGTTCTGGTACATCTCCTAGAAGAATGAACCCCTTTTCCCCACTCCCACAGCACATGTGACAGATGGGCAGTACCTGGCGATGAGCTGCACAGAACAGGCACTCACGAAACAGGGGTTCCCTCCCATCCCTGCAGGCAGGTATGTGACCGTGGCCAAATGACCGTGAACTGGATTACGGTTCCAAGCAGTGTCTCTGCAGATGCTCAAGTGTACATAAAGCCCTCTGTTATAGTCTTTTATCATCATCTTCACTTTTTTATTTTTCAGAGCAGTTTCAGGTTTACAGAACAGTTGCACAGAAAGTGCACAGAGTTCCCATACACCCTCCTGTCCCCCAGGTTTCCCTATTTCTAACATCCTACATTAGGGCGGTGCCCTTGTTAAAACTGCTGAACCAATACTGGGACATCATTATTAACTAAAGTACATAGATTCCATTAGGGTTCACTCTGGGTTAAACAATTCTATGGGTTTTGACAAACGCGTCGTGCCTGTATCCACCAATTCTGTATCAGACAGAATAGCTTCCCTGCCCTAAAAACGCCCGAGCTCTACCCATTCGTCCCTCCTCCTTCCCTCTGAACCCAGCTTTCTTCACTTTTTCTTCAGGGCTGTTATTGCAGTGTGCAATGATATAATCGTGGGCTTACTTGATTGAAGTCTGCCTCCCCCACTGGGCTTTAAGAAGCTTCAGGGAAGCAACCGTGGCTCTGACTTTTTCAGCACCATGCTTTAGCCCCAGGCAGGGCATGTAGTGGTTGCTTGAAACCACTTTGTCGAGTGAATGAATGGGTGGGTAGATGGATGAGACGCAAAGTGGAGGGAACACAGGAGGCTGGAGGGAGGTGCTGTCAGGGCGGGAGGAGGAAGTACCACTCAAATCGACCTGGCCTATCCCAGTCACCTCCCTGTTAGGAAAATGACGCGGCAAGACAATTGTTCCTGAGCAAAGCAGCTGTGTCACACAGGGTCATCCCGGCAGTCGGTGCAGCCCATCCTTGCCCCATCGGCACAGCAAGGCGATGCCACAGGAGCCCAGCCCTGGAACCCATCAACAGGGCACAAGCCATCACAGTCTTCATCATCATGACTTTTGGAGTCACCTCCTGATTTTTTGGTCCAGTAAATGATTAAGCAGTTAAATAAAGACGGGCTCATTAAGGAAACATGCTTCCCTGTGTATCTGCCCCAGTTACTCCTAAATTTAATCTGTCCAGGAGCCAATTTCCAGGACAAACACACACTATCTTTTTTTATCTCCAGAGTCTTAACCTTGAAGTCATTCATTTCTCGGGGCTTTTCCTGATTCCTCTCTCCCACTTCCCTTCTCCTTGGTGGCCCAAGGATGGGGTCCCTTCCCCGAGCCCACCCCCAGGCTGTGAGGGGCCAGCGGGTCTCACGGGGCAGATGCTTGGAGAGAGGACAGGGCACCTGTGGGACCCATTTTGCAGGCAGTGGGGGCTGGGCCCATGAAAGCACCCTTTCTTCTGTGTTACAAGGGAGCTCCGGGGCGTAAGCGGATTGAGTTTCCTTGGTGGACAGGTCGGCTTTGTTCTACTGTCCAGATTTGCATCTGCTGGACTCCCCGAATCACTTCTCGAATGTTCTCTGACCTGGTTTCACTGAGGACACAGCAGACCTTTGTGGGGGTCCACAGGGGTGGCCAGAGCATAGGGCTGGGCGAGGGTTGGGTGGACCTCAGAGGCAAGATGGGCAGTGAGGAGCCAGGCCGACCCACACAGGATTTTCTCATGTCAACTCGTGTGTCCCCTGCCCGGCTTTCTGCTTCCTTTCCCTGTGCCCCAAGGGTGAGGACACGAGCCCCTCTGGGCTTCCTCGGTGTGGCCAGGGTGAATGGTACCCTGGGCTGCAGGGCTTGTAGTCAACAGACCCCGCCCCCTCCCAAGGCTCTGCAGCTCCCCTGAGCCCTGGATGTCCACATTCCTGCTGGTCCCAGGGCCCTCCCTGGGTGAGGTATGTGGAAGGAGGTGCTTGTTAGTTAAAAATACCGGGAGGAAACCTCTTTTCCCTGAATGCCAAATAGAAAGCTGTTAAAAGGGGACTTCTTTTGCAGTCTAGTTGAAGCCTGGGTAAAGATGAACGTCCAGAGAGAAGGCAGGACCCCCCCTCTCCCCGTCCCGGCCACCACCAGGCTTCCTCCATTCCTTGGCACCATCAGAGCCCTGGCGGTCCGTGAAACGACCACTCTGGGCCGCTGCCCTGCTCACAATCACTCACCCCTCACCCGGGCCCCGGGGGTTGTGTTCCGCGCTGTCCCCCTCCTGGGAACAGGCGCAGCCTCTGTGGCTGTGGGCTGGGGCCCCTCAGCCTGCCCGCACCAGTGCCAGCACCCAACCTCTGCCAGCCGCTAGCAATGCTCCAGCCGGGGACGGGGGCCTAGGCGGAGCTCCTCGGGATCCTTCCTTGATGTTTGGCTTATTTGGTTGTTTTTTTGTTTGTTTGTTTGTTTTACGTTTTGGTTGCACTGGGTCTTCGTTGCTGTGTGCGGACTTTCTCTCGTTGTGGTGAGCTGGGGCTACTCTTTGATGCGGTGCACGGGCTTCTCAGTGCGATGGCTTCTTTTGTTGTGGAGCATGGGCTCTAGGTACGTGGGCTTCAATAGCTGTGGCATGTGGGCTCAGTAGCTGTGGAGCGCAGGCTCAGGAGTTGTGGCGCACAGGTTTAGTTGCTCTGCAGCATGTGGGATCCTCCCGGGCCAGGGAGCAAACTCGCGTCCCCTGCATTGGCAGGCAAATTCTTAACCGCTGTTCTGGAAGGAAGGAAGTCCCTGGGTTTTGTTTTTTAACAGGAATTGATGGATGTGTTCGCAGGTGAGGTGAAGGCTGTAGGCAGCCACATTCCTGTCCCTCTGGTCGTGGTAAAGAGAACAAAGGCAGCACATTCAGAAATGTCAAGGTGGGGATGGAGAGGTGTCTGAGAGTGTGTGCCTCCCTGGACCTGGTGGGCCCCAACATCTGCTTCCTACCTGTCTTTTCTGGATTTATTTTTGTCATCCACTAAGTCCTCCTATTTGCTTATGTTCATTCATTCGAATTCTGTTTCTTGCTTTTCCTTTTTTAATAAGTAAAAGGATGCTGGTGGATTCAGGAGTGGGCAAGGAGTTGGCTCCCTCCATCTTGCGGGAGATGGGCCAGCAGAGTGGCAGGGAGTGCGGGGGCCAGGCTGCCTGGCTTTGAAGCTTGATCTCACTGCTTATTAGCACATGTTACTCTGGGCCAGAGCCTCGACTTTCTGTGCTTTGGTTGCTGATCTGTAAAATGGGAATAACATAGTACTTACCTCGTGCCGTTGGTTATGAAGATTCAGTTAATATGCATGGAAGGTGATTTGAACGGTGCCTGGTGTGCAGTCAGCTCAAGAGCTGCTGTTATTATCACCTCCCTGGGGCCCAGTGGCTTGTGAGCAGAGCCTCACTAGGCCCAAGTGTTGAAGGAAATGGAACAAACAGAGAGTGATGCTCTCTCGTGACCTAACTGGTAGCCAGCTGGAGGGGTGCTGGTCTTGCTGGGGGACGAAGGGCATGGAGGGGGCGCCTGCTGAGTCCTGGGAGATAACGGGGGCTGGCCTGGGTCTGCCTGCACAGGGCTGCTCTCCCCAGGCTCCCCGTGTGCTGGCACCGAGGCCCATGTTGGGGGCTGCTGGGCCCTGCTCAGGACAGAGGCCTGGAGAGGGCACTGGGCCCCACAAACCAGCAGTTCCACCCTCAAGGTTGCCTAGAGAAACGCGTGCACAGGTGTCACGAGCTATGCTCACAAGTGCCTATAACAGCACTCTTTGAGATGGCAGAGAGCTGGATGCTATCCAAAGGCCCACCGACAGGAGAATGGGTATGTAAGTGGGGTTACATATACACATATGCACAATGGAATACACCATATACTTGTGAGAGCCAATAAACTATTGCCACGTACTGGGAGAGAATATTTGCAAATGATAGGACTGATAAGGGGTTAATATCCAAATTATATAAACAGCTCATATGTCAAATAAACAAACACCCCGATTGAAAAATGGGCAGAAGAACTGAATAGATATTTTTTTCCAAAGAGGAAATGCAGATGGGCAACAGGCACATGAAAACATGTTCAACATCTCTAATCATCGGGGAAATGCAAACCTAAACCCCAATGAGATACCACCTCACACCTATCAGAGTGGCTGTCTTCAAAAAGGACACAATTAACAAATGGCGAGGATGTGAAGAAAAAGGAACCCTCGTACACTGTTGGTGGGATGTTAATTGGTGCAGCCACTGTAGAAAACAGTGTGGAGGTGGTCTCAAGAAACTAAAAATAGAACTACTGTATGACCCAGCAATTCCACTCCTGGGTATACGCTGAAACAAACAAGCAAACACAAAAGCACTAATTCAAAAAGATACATGCTCATAGCAGTGCTATTTATAATTGCCAAGACATGGAAGCAACCTATGTGCCCATCGGCAGATGAATGGATAAAGAAGATATGGCGCGCACACACACACACACACACACACACACACACACACACACGGTGGAATATTACTGAGCCATAAAAAAGGATAAAATTTTGCCATTTGCAGCAACATGAATGGACTCAGAGGGTATTATGTGTAGTGAAATAAGTCAAAAACAAATACTGTATGATATCGCTTATATGCGGAATCTAAAACATACAACACACTAATGAATAAAACCAAAAAGAAGCAGACTCACACGTATAGAGAACAAGCTAGTGGTTGCTGGTGGGGAGAGGGAGGCGGGAGGGACAATATAGCAGTGGAAGAGTAAGAGGTACAAACTGTTATGTATAAAATAAGCTACAAGGATATATTGTATAACATGGGGAATAGAGCCAGTATTTTATAATAACTATAAATGGGGTATAACCTGTAAAATTTGTGAATCACTATATTGTACACTTACATAGCATTACTGTATGTCAACTATACTTCAGTTTAAAAAAAACTACAGCCATGTGCACCAACATGGATAAATCGGAGACACAAGAAACTGAATTTCAAATGCAGGTGTCAGAGGATCTAAGATGCATTTTTGATAAAGCTTGAAAACAAGAAAATAAGCACGGTGTTGTTTGGAGACACATTCGTATTTGGTAAACACATGAGGCAAAACGAGGGGAAGAGACCAAAATGAAATGCAGAGCGTGGTCATCTCATGGTGGGTTTGGATGCGGGGGGGATGGGGAGGACATCAAGGTGGATTCGCCTCAGCTAGGATGGCCTCGGCGGGTTCTGATGCTTACATTGAATGGCACGGTCATGAGTGTTTATTAACATGCTTTATAATTTAGCATAAACTGCATGTACTCGTTGGTGTGAAATATTTCATAATAAAATGTTTCAAAAGAGAACATTGGCTGGACTTTGCTGTTAGATGTTTCTCCCCTCCTATTTTCTTTCCTTCCTTTTTCCCTCCTTCCCTCCCCACCCCCACCCCTCTCTCTCCTTTCTTTCTTGTATTTTAATGAGCAAGGATAATTTTGCCTCTGAAAAGATAAATTACAGAACAATTTTCAGTCCTCTGTCGTTGCCCTGATGCCCCCAAAGCTCCTTCCCAGCCTCCACCCTCAACCCCTCCACTTCAACCTCTACCCAGCCTCAGAGGGATCTTTGAAACCACCAGTGGCATTGGCCTGCTTTCCTATTTAAAACTCATCGGTGCTTCCTGAAAGCCCAAGGCTATCCGACTCCATTGTCCTCTTTAGCTGGGTTGATCCCTGACCTTTGTAACCAGAAGTAGAGTCCCCTGAACCACAGACCTGCCTCCTGCCTCTGGGCCTTTGCTCCAGCTGTACTTGAGAGAAGAAGTCAGGTGGGGGCAGCTTGGTCGGGGTCTCAGGGTGCAGCAGCCAAAAGAGACTAGGTTTGGGCTCCATTCACCACAGGGCTCATGTTAGGTAACACTTCCTCCAGGAAGCCTTCCCTGATGCCCACCCTTTGTTCTCACAGCCCCTCTGCTAATTCCATCAAAGCACCCTGAACTTTTCACAGTGCTTTTAAAGTTTCCATCTATGTGTCTGCTCCACTAACCTACAGCACCCTGAAAGCAAGAACTGGGTCTTAGTTTTCTTTGTCTCAGTAGTGACTGCACAGACTCTGGCACTGTGGCACTCGAATGTCAACTCCATGAGGATGGGGATTTGTCAGTTTTGTTTATCTGCGAATTCTAAGTGCGTAGAACAGTGCCTGGTACATGTAGACATATCATGAACATTTATTGAATGGATGGCTGAATGGATGCTACACTGTACTGAGTAGAATTCTACTACTTAGTCGCTGTGTGAGCTTGGGTCAGACACTTAACCTCTCTGCACCTCCCTTTCTTCCTCTCTAAATGAGGATATTAATAGTACTATTCTTTGAAGGGTCACTTTGAGGATTGGTGAAAAGACGCATGTGAAAGTACCTAACAGATGTCAGACACATAACCCAAGATTCATAACCTTGCATGTGAATCTAAGTCTGACCCCAAAGGCCTGAGACAAATTCTCAGTGGGCCTTAAGGTTGTCCATCTGAGTCAGAGCCCCTCTCCCCTCCCTGTGTGGTCCATGGGAAAAGCTATCACAGGTCTGTGCTCCTTCTCCTCGGCCAGGGGCCAGCGACCAGCGACCCCTGCGGGTCCCCTCTGACTGCCGGGTCAGTGAGTCTATTGTGTAGGGGCTGTTGATGGCTGGGCAGCTCCACTGAGTCCCCAGAGCCCAGCTGGTCTGTGCAGCCACGGTCATGGTCCCCATTTCCCGAATGGCTCTTTCTTTAAATAGAGGCTAATTCTTTGGCAGCCGCAGGCAGCTCCTAACTCAACCAGCTCTCTGACCACTCTCTCAGGTCACTTTGGGTCTGGAAATTCTAGAAAGGAGGCAGCAGGGAGGTGGAATCACGCAGACCTGGACTTCAGGGCTGCCTCCCCCCACTTCTGTCTGTGTGATACTGAGCAAGTAACTTCATATCTCTGAGCCTCAGTCTCCACATCTGTGAAATGGGGAAACCAAACCTATCCTGTGACGCTGTTGTGAGGAATAGAGACAATGCATGTGATTTTCCTGGTAAAGTGGTACTCACTAAAGAGTTACATAAATATCAAATATATATATATATAAAATATTATATAGAAGTATAAGATGCGATAGTTATGTAATTATGAAGTTGAGGATGACAGTGTCTGCATTTCAATGAACTACTTTATGTAGACTGAGCATCAGGGAGAAGAAAGAAGCAATGTGCACGTGTGCTTGTGCATGTGTGCGTGTGTCTGTATATTTATATATAGACATATCTGGTTTATAAATATACACTTTGCATTATGTAAGAGAAAGTGACATCACAGGAAAAATGCATCTGTATTATTGGACATGTTTGTGTAAATGAATGAACAACGAATCGCTTGGAGTGCCAGCTCGATGGTATAATGCTGCCTACACAGGCCAATGTCTTACTGTTGCAAATGCACAAAAAGAGGGCTCCTGGGTGTGGCCTCCCAGTTCTGCAGCACCTGTTCCTCTGTACCACACTCACCCATGTTCTTGCTGCTGCCACCACACTGGGCTTTTCCTGTCCCCCACACCAGGTCCAATTACCCTGTAACAGAACTTTATAGCGCTGTAGATTTTACCTTCAAAAGTACTTGTCACAGTTGATATTTTACACTTATTTGTAATTTTCTGTTTACGTGTGTTCTCCCAAACTGCACCGTTAGCTGCAGTGAGGGCAGAGGTCCCATCTGATCTTGCTTTTCATTTTATCCTCAGTACACATTGGAGTCTATTGTACAGTGTAGTTGCTTGATTGGAGGATGGATGGGTGGATGGATGGATGGATGGATGGATGGATGGATGGATGGATGGATGGATGGATGGATGGTCGATCAGATAGATAGTTGGATGGATGGATAGATGGATGGATGGATAGATGGACAGCCAGACGAATGGATGGATGGATGGATGAATGGATGGATGGATAGATGGATAGATGAGCTGTCAGATGGATGGATGGATGGAAGGATTGATGGGTAGCTGGATGGATGGGTGGATGGATGGATGGATGGATGGATGAATATCACAGACCTACCCTTAAGGAAATTACTGTCCATTTGGATTAACAAGATTTAGACCCATAAAATGGTCAGTAGTAACTCAAGGCACTTTGTGGTTTAGTGTCTTTGATGGAAGCACTTATTACTGTGAGAGGAATGAAGAAGAGGAAGGGCCTTGTGTCTGGCGAGTGAGGAGGAATCCCACGATCATCTCGTTGAAGGACAGAGATTTTGTTTGTATGAAACAGGAGACACATTCGCAAAAGACCCAAGGACAACCTCTTCCAGTCTTGAACACTCTTTCTCTGTCTTGGCTGCAATTCCGTACTGCATTGTTTCAGTTCCTCAAGTCTTTATTAGCCATTCCTTCTTCCAGGCCCTGTGCCAGGTTCTGTGAACACAGACAAACCAGAAGGTCCTTGTCAGAGCCTCAGAGTCTGGGAGACAGATCTATAAACACAGTACCACCTGCAGGCCACAGCAGAGGGATGGCAGCACAGAGGAGGGGCAACACAGTCTAACCACTTCGGTGAGACAGAGTCCGGGAGGAGGTGGTGCTTAAGTTGATTCCTAAAGGATGAATAGGAGATTGTCCCGGTAGAGGGAGAAGCACAGGCAAAGCAGACCAGATGAGAACTTGTGGCTTCCTGGCCTGAGTGCCCACTGCTCACGGGGAAAGTAAGGGGTGAGGCTGGGAAGTGTGGTGGCCCCACCGGTTGGCTAAGGCCTTAGACTTTATTCAAGAGGTGATGGGGAGCTCTTGGTGGCATTTAAGCATGAAGGAGACCTGGTCATGCTTGAGGCAGAGTAAAAAAGGGGCAGGAGGGGAAGAGGTGGAGGCAGGGAGGCTGGTTGGGAGGCCACAGCAAATCTGAAAGCGGTGTAGGTCTAAATAGAGGCTCCAAATAGATTGGATATCTCCTTTATTCATCTCTAAAAGTGGAGGGGAGAGCAAGCCATGGGGGTGGGGAGTTGATTGTTTTTCCTGCTCTAAGAAATTCAAGACATCTGCCCCCACCCCTGGCCCATCTCCCAGGTAAAGAGTGCACTTCGCAGTGCTGTCTGTCCTTGGGTCCTCTTGCCCCCCAGATGCAGAAAGGAAGGGCAAGCCCCTCAGAGCTTCAGGGGGCAGAGCACAGGGCTGGGCTTCTGTAGGGAGTGGGGGAAGAGAGGACTTAATGGGCAGGCAGAGGGGTGGGGGGTGGGAGAAAGAATGTAGAAAAGTGAGGACTGTAACCCTTGGTAAGATCCAAACTAAAAGGAAAAGTGGGGAATCTAGAGAAAGGGCCCAACTGTGACCACAGGCAGGGTTTTCTATTTCCAGATGGCTGTGAGAAGGAATATTTCATTTGCCATGAGTTTAGGAGAAATGACTCAGGATTACACAACAGAAGGTAATATGGTACAGCTGGGTTAGAACATGTATATAGCTCTGTCTCCTAAAACATTTTTCTTAAAAGGTGACACTCTAGGGCCAGAATCGTCAATGCATGACTACAGGACAGGGCAAGTCACATAAATGAGGGAAGTGGACCATGTGTTCACATCACAGTAGGTCAAGCGTAATGGTACGCTGCAGGCCAACACCAGGCTGTAGTAACCGGGAGACAACAGAGAGGGGTAGAGACTGCGGCAAACAGCACACAGAGCCAGCCCAAGGAAGCAGCACCAGGTCACCTCCAGCCGCTTGTTGTCATAATGAATACAGGTTCAGGGTGGCCATGTCTTCTGATTTTTTTCAAAAAATTCAGAAATTTGGATTTTTATATGAAACTTCCTGATTTGTACATTGTAGCAACTAGTTCAGATAATTCTCTAATCATTGAGCTGCCTATCCTGTACAGACAGGCAGACCTACCCAGCCCGTGGGACACCTGTGTGCCCCTCTGCTCTAGCCCAACCTTGCAGTTGACTGAAAACACACGTTGTGTAGGTTCTTCTGCCTCCACTAGTGTCCCCAGCTCTCCCAGAGGAGGTCTGGGGAGAGGACTGGCCTGGGGGTGGCATTTACTCTGCAGTCCTATGTCTAATGGGGTTTCTAGAGCAGGCCCTTCAACCTCTCCAGGCCTCAGTGTACCCCACCTGTATAATGGCAGGAAAATCTCTAAGGGCTCTGCCAGCCAAAATTCTCCTCTCGGTTCTCACCTTCCTTAAATCACTACAGCTTTCCATTATGAAGGCCCTACTGTGTGCCAGGCCCGCCCTGTGCTGCCCAACCCAGGATCACACAGCTATTAATGTAGCAAGAGCTGGTTTCCAGCCCAGAACTGTGTGACTCCACATGCCATTGGCCGAAACACTCTATTCTACCATCTCCAGGAAAAGCAAATTACTAAATAATTCAGGTGAAAAGGAAAGATGTTCAGTTGCTTTTCATGCTGCTACCCAACTTCTAGGAGACCTCAGAAGTGATTTTTGTTAGCTCATGGGCCAGTACAGATTTTTGAGCATTCTCTCTGATCTTGCAAAAGGCAGGAGACTAGAGAATGTCACCAAAGGCCAGAGGAACGACCAACACCAAATGCACCGGGGGTCTCAGCTTGGCAGCCAAACCTAGGCTTCCCCAAGGCTTCAGAGAGCCCTGGGCCCATGGCGGTGGGGGGCGGGGGGGTGTCAGTTTGCACGAAGGGCAGAGGGAGCCCCTGGGAAAGAACTGACCTGCAGAGAAAGAGTTGGGGTGTATGAGAAGACCAAGAGCACGGCCTCTGCTCGGGGTTGGGGTGCCTCTTCAGGCAGCTTATGACTGTCCCTTTACTCCAGCGTGGGGACCAGGACAGAAACCGGAAGTCCTATTTAATTAAAGGGTTCCCCCTCCCCGCCCCCCGCAAATTCCTTTTTCTGCAGTTATTTCAAATGTCACCACTTTCCACTCAGTTGTTGAAATCAAAACCTGGATGATCCTTGACCTTTTCTTTCCCCTCAAGCCCCACATTCAGTCCATTGCCAGATTCTATGACCCTTCTTTCCTTTCAAGCCCCACATCCAGTCTATTCCCAGATTCTGTGACCCTCCCTGAAATGTCTCAAGAATCGGTTAGCTCCTCGACTCCCTGTTGGTCTCCATAGTCACTCTTACTCCTTCCCAATCTACTCTTGACCCAGCAGCTGGAGAAGTTTTTAAAAATGTAGATCTGGCTTTGTCCCTCTTCTGCCCTAAAACCCGTTGGTGGCTCCCCAGAGCATCATTAATAAAATGCAGGCTTTTCTCCGTGACCTACAAATCCCTCCATCCTCCAGCCCTGACACACCACACTCCAGCCACCCTGGCCTATTTTCAGTTCTTCCAGTGCTTTGAGTTCTCTTTCTGGCTTTGGAGCCACACTGACCTGGATTTGAATCCCAGGTAACCTCGGGTAAGTAACTATACCTCTTTGAGCCCCACTCTGCTTACCTCTGAAATGGGTGTAATTGTGTAGCGTATTTCAAGGCTTAAACAATACAACCAACCTATGTGAGTGGTCTTTTGCTGGAAACCTACAATCCCACGGAAAAGGGCAGAGAGAGGGATTAATTTAATTTAGTGACAATTCTACCTGCCTTCTCTAACACAAAATTAGTCGAGACATTCCTAAGTTTTCTTCTTTTTAAGTGAGCTATACAATGAAGTATCAATTATTTTCAGTTTTTAAAGAAAATTACAAAGTCTATGCCACCTTCTTTTGAATGTTGTATTAATCCCTCCCTTGCTCTGCTTTCCTTCCTTCCTTCCTTGGCTGCATTGGGTCTTCGTTGCTGTGCGGGCTTTCTCTAGTTGTGGTGAGAGGGGGCTACTCTTCACTGTGCTGGGTGCGCTTCTCATTGCAGTGACTTCTCTTGTTGCGGAGCACGGGCTCTAGGCACGTGGGCTTCAATAGGTGTGGCTCGTGGGCTCTAGAGCACAGGCTCAGTAGTTGTGGCACACAGGCTTAATTGCTCCGCGGCATGTGGGATCTTCCCGGACCAGGGCTCGAACCCATGTTCCCTGCATTGGCAGGCAGATTCTTAACCACTGCACCACCAGGGAAGCTGCCTCGCTTGCTTTTCTTTATATTTTTATGGATTCATAAACAATGGATAGCTAGTTTTGGCTGTGTGGGGACTTTGTATAAGTGGAATCGTACTGTGTGTGTTCTGTGACTTGCTTCTTTCACTCACATTAGGGTTTGGGAGCCCCCAGGCCTATGCACGCAGTGGTTGATTCCTCTTCACTGCTGTGTTCTGTTTTGTTGGAAGAATACGGCCTAGTTTCCTCACACGTCCTATTCTCTGTGGACAGTTGGGCTGTTCCCATCTTTGTGATCGTGGACAGCACTGCTGAGCACAGGAGTGTGCGTGTTTCCCTGCTCACACGTGCAAGAGTTCCTGGGGCCTCCATAGCCAGGAGCATGACTGTGGATCCCTGGGTGTGTGTGTGCTCAGCTGAACTGGCGAATGCCAAACTGCTTCCAGAAGGATCGTTCTGCGTGGATTCTCCCACCGGCGATGGGTGGGAGTGCCCATCGCTTCCTACCCAGCAGCATCTCCTGGCGGCTTAGTCTGTAAGAATGATCGGGGCATCATACAGCACCTACAGTTTCTGCCTGAGCCCGCCAGGACCTGGGCTGGACCTCTTCTCGGACCCTCCAGTGTAGGGCCTGGGCTGATGGCAGTCTTGAAGAAGTCCAGAAACAATGGAGCCTGCTTTTCTAGAGCAAATTTGAGACTCCTCAGCTCATCTGGCCAGGGGGAAATAAGACTGTTGTGTTCCTTTGCCCAAAACCTTCCAAAGGCGCCCGGCTCATCTGCGTTAAAGTTCAGTCCTTCTTGTGTCCACGTAGTGCCATCTCCTGCACTGACCTTCTGTGTTTGAACTCACCAAGCGTGTCACTCGGGGATTTGCCCTCGTGGGTCCTCTGCAGGGACACTCTTGCCTGGGTTCCCCCCAGGCTCCTTGCTCACTCAGTCCCTTCAGCTCTGTGCCCAGGGACCTTTTCTGGCCACCTCGTCTAGAAGACAGGCCACCGCCCATCACTCTCTGTTCCCTGCCCTGCTCTATTTTTCATGCAAACATGACGGCACAATGCTTTATACACCGGTGTTCATGTGTTTGCTGGCTGCTTCTCCCCCAGGATGTGCGCTCCAAGAGATAAGGCTGCATCTCATTTCCTGTTGTATCAACCATGCCTAGAGCAGTGCCCGCTTAGGAAATATTTGTTGAATGAATCAAAGAATGAATGAGTCGTTCACCGTACTTTAAAACCTCAGCTTTGGAGACTGGTTCAGTACTGCATTCTTTTCGTTTAACAGCATTCCTTGCTAAATTCTTCCACAGGAATGAACAAAGTAGGGTTCTCTCATTACTGTGAGTGAAAACACTTGGTGGTCACATGGTCTGAACATACACATGTATACAAAGAGTAATCTCTCCATATTCATTTTATCCCACCTTTCTTGCCCAGCAGCTAATGCTAGCAGTCTTCACGCTCAAACACATACAAAAATAAGGCTTTTAGTTGCTTTTTTACCAAAAAGTGGTATCCTATTATTGACATTATTCTGTATCTTGTTTTTCTTATTTAACTATGTCCTAGACATCAATCCAGATTGTTGGCTAAATAGCTAATTTCTTTTTAAAATTGCATTAATATTCCACTGTGTGGGCGACCCCTAATTTACTCAACTGGTCCCCAGTTGATGGACATGCAAGGATTGTTTCCAGATCTTTGCCACTACAAACACTGCTGTGATAAACATGTGATACTTATGAGTCTTGTAAACTGGTGTTTGTTATGTTGGATAGATTCCCATGTAAAGGATCACTTGGCCAAAAGATATGCATATTTTGTGTTTTAATAGATATGGCAAGGTTACTTTCCAATAAGCCATTTGTCCTGCCCCTTTGCTTTCCCTGGTGACTTTCTTCACTTCTGGCTTCCCCAGTCCTGGCTCCCTACTCCCACCCCACCTGAGGTCACCCCAAAGTTGGAAACATCCCAAGCTTCTTCCCTGGAAGCCCGGTTTCCAGGCACATAGCTGCTCCTGGCCAGTATGCTTATTTAGGGAAAGAGATTCCAACCCCACTCTCCCGCAGGGGCCTCGACCATGTTCCCTTCAGCTGCTCAGCGAAGCCAGGTCTGGTCAGGCGAGGCGGCTTCAGGAGCAAAGCCAGAGACAGGGCAAGGGGAAGAGGAGAGAGAGGCGGGAAGTGGCTACTGGAACAAGGGCATGTTCTCATTCTGGTCTGGGTCCCCTTCCTGTTCTGACTGTTCTGTCTCATAGCTAATGTCATCCTAATGATGAGGATGTCAGTCGTAGCAACAAAAATAATAATAGCAATCAACATATATAGCAGTGACTCTCAACAGGGCGAGCTTTTGCCACCCAGGGGACATCTGGCATTGTCTGGAGACATTTTTTTGTTGTCACAGCTTGGAAGGGGGCTGCTATTGGCATCTAGTGGGTCAAGGCCAGGAATGCTGCTGCACATCCTACACTGCGCTGGACAGCCCCCAACCACACATACACAACGAAGAATTATCTGGCCCCAAATGTCAGTAGCACCAAGGCTGAACTCCTGGTTTACAGTGTGCTTACTGTATGATGAGAGCTGTGCTAGGTGCTCTATACGCACCATCTTATTTAGTTCTCACACTATTCTTTGAGCTAGGATTATCATCACACCCATTTTACAGATGAGGAAACTGAGGCTCAGAAAGGTGAAGTGACGTGCTCAAGGTCCACTGCTTTGGGGTGGCAGCGGAAGCATTTGAACTCTGGTCTGCTTGACTCCACTATTCCAAATGGTCTCTGGTTCCCCATTTTATCCCCCTGTCCTTGTGACTGAATGCCAGGGTCAGGTGGCTTCATGCTGTAGCAGCAGATGGAGTGTCTAATACAAACTATGTGCCAAAGACTTGTGTGGGGTGAGGGCCTAGTGTGATCTCGGTCCCTCCCATGTACCTCTGGGGCAGTGGAAAGGTCTCCCTCTGATTCCCTCAGCCCCTGAGCTCCCTCTGGGGAAAGAGGGGGGACTTTCCTCTCTGCACCCAGACACCTGGCCCAGGCCCAGCTCCAGGGCATCATCTGTGAACTGAGAAGCTGGCAGCCAAGGGGACATGTGGGCAGCAGATCCTGTTATGTCTGATGTGACACGCTCATGCCAAAGGTGGGCTGTTCTGTACTATACCTGGGAGTATATATTCGCATCCCCTGCCTGTGTGCATGTGTGTGCGCCTGTGTGTGAGTTTACCTATATGTGTCCTGATTTGTACGTCATGGTAGATCTGTGGATGTGAGTATAAGTGTGAGATTGCACTGTGTGTCTCTGTGTATCAGTGTTGTTCTTTGTGTACGAGGTGCCTTTCTTCCTCTATTTGCCTGTGTTTGAATATCCAGGCGGACATGTCTGCGGGCTTGCTTACCTCTGACTGTGCTAGAGCTGTGTCCACATGGACGTGAGTGTGTAGGAGACTGTGGGCATCGTGTGTCTATGTGTGTGTGAAATGAATCTGTGTACATGCATGTGCACACATGAAGGTGTGTTGATGTGTTTTTATGTACAGAGATGTCTGTGTGTGTGGAGTGTCTATAGCTACATCTCTGTATACAGTGTCTGCCTGTAAATGTGTACCAGTGACTTGGTAGGCTGTGTGTTTGTGTGTGCATGTAGATGGTGGTGACTGTGCACAGTGTGTGTGTGTGTGTGTGTGTGTGTGTGTGTGTGTGAGAGAGAGAGAGAGAGAGGGAAAGAGAGAGAGAGAGACTCCAGGATATTACCAACACAGATGAAGCTGCAGACACTGATCTTCATTTGCTCCTTGCAGTCTCCGAGGGTCTCTGCATCTTACCTCTCCTTAGGTCAGAAGAGGTAACTACGGGGAAGAGCATCATGGGACCCAGGCTGTCCCTCCCTGCCCTCTGCTTCCCCCCTGCAGCCAGATGTCAGGGACAGAGGTCCTCTGGCCTTGCGCCACCAGCCAGTCGCTGAGGTTGAACATTTCCCGAGACCTGAGGCTGTGTTTGCTTAAAACTCCGGGGTCACTGCACACAGGCCAACTCTGGTTTGAGTGCTTTCCCTTTTGTGAGCTGGGGAGAGTGGGTGCTGGGGCAGCAGGTAAACTAGGGTTGCAGTTTCCCTCCATGGACTGGGCTGGCTTAATCAAGGTTTGCTTCACCTCAAGAAGTTTAACCTTGGCATTGCATTCACTGCCTCGTTCATTTAAAGCAGTGTGTGCTAAACTCTAACTTTTTTGCCAAATCTGTATACCTCCTATAACTGTTATTTACTTAGCATTTTAAAAAACTGATCTGCTTTTAAAAATGTAAATACCTATTTAAGTTTTGTTTTATTTATTCAAAGCAATTATGTCGTATGTAATCGAAGATTAGATGTGCTACTTATACATCTATATATTTTTAAGATTTATTTCATACATATTAAAATAAAAGGCACGAATCCCTATACTCCGTCAATCATCTTGCTTGCCCCATGTTGGGATGAGAATGCTCTGGAAGTCCCCTCTTGCCTTCAGCTTTAAAAGGGACAGTCTGTGTCAGAAGATCTGATTTCCTTACAACTTGCTCAGAAAGACACCTTTTGCATAAAAACAGGCAGGTCTGGTGTACCTGCCTTCAGTTACTTGGAGAGAGGTTTCCGCACCCCCAGATGGAAAATGCTTAGTCGCCTGGGTCAGGGCAGGGCACCCCGGGAGCCTAGGAAGGCAGTGCTGGGGGGCGACTGTGAGGAGCATCTGATGAGCTCCCTGCTGTCTTTCTTTGCTCAGGATCCTCCCCTGGGGAACCAACGGCTCAGTGGTGTCACTGCCTCGGTGATCCTGGGCAAAGTGGCAGGCACAGAACTCCTCCCTTTGCAGGTGGAGAGGATAGAAGGGGAGGGTGGGGGTGGAGGGAGATGAGGGGGAGGGAAGGGGGGACAGATGCCCAGACAGATGGGCCTGGCCGCCCGCTCTCCTGGCCTAATGAATTTCCTTCCCTGGCCCTCAGGCAGGTCAGAAAATGAGACCAGTGACAGCATCTGGGATGATTCCAGGATGAGGCTAATAAATCAGGCCTAGGATGAATCCTGCTTCCTTGGAGATGGAGGGCCAGGCACAGGGAAGGCTGGGGGTTCCCGAGGCCCTGCAGCAGCCAATCTTTGGGTGATGCCAGAAGGAGCACCCTTCTGACAGGGTTGTGTCCCCAGAGCTGACTGGTGGTTGGTTGGGGGTGAGTTCTCCCAGTGGCCTGGCTTCCTGACCTCCGGGCCTCAGAACAGGACCCCCTCCTCCACTGTCACTTCATTCATTCCTTCAAATCCACTGTTCTCCAGGAAGGCATCATTCCTCTTCAGGGACGCCTTCTTGGACCCTGAGGGGCTCTGTCCACGTGTCTCTAAGGGCCCCTGAACTTTCACCTTCAGCCCCCTCACCACACACAGGCAGGCTTCATCTGCTCCTATTGTGGAATGCAAGCTCGTGGGGACAGGGATGGCCTCCAGGCCTTGTAGCTGGTGCAGTACCTGGCGTGTAGTAGGTATTGAATATTCATTCAGTGTTAGTTGAGTGAAAGAAAAAGGAAGGAGAAGCTAGAGGTAGCAGGGGTTGTTACTTCCCTGGGGGAGCAAACCCCACCCATCCGTGGATGGAGGAGGCGGGAAGAAGTCTGGGCCACTCTGGCAACCCAAAACCCTGCGGACACCTGGATGCTCCCGGCTGGCCCCACCACTGGCCGGGACAGGACTTAGCCTCCTATTCACCTTCCTGAGCCTCCAGATTCCCGTCTAGGTTGTGCGAATCCAATCAGGTAGGCTATTTGGAAATGCTGTGACCAGTGTGAAGTTTCTCACACCTGCCAAGTGTGAGCTATGAAATCACATACTCTCCATCCAATGGGGGGGTGGGTGTAGGGGATAAGAGAATACCTCCTTTTACTGCGTTTTGCAGAAGGGCAACCTCAGTCCCAGTTAGGGCAGTGAACTTGTCCTCACCGATACACAGGTTAAGTGAGCACAGCACTGGCGCTGATAGTCCAATTCTAGAACCAAACTGTCTGGACCAGAACCCAGCTTGTGAGTTGGCGGCTATGTGCCTACAGACGAATCGCTGACTCGTGTGTGAGGCAAGGGCCCGTCCAAACGGTGCTTTCCTCATGGTGTTAGTCGGGGATGGAAGAAGATAGTAGTAAAACTACCTTTTTATGGACTGCTGATATTAAAGCCCAATTCCGTTCCTACCATGTGTTCCTCCCCTGTCCCAGCCCACCATCCATTTGCTAATTTCCTCTTGCCCTCTTTGCACACGCTGGGATACAGGGCCTTCCCAGGGAAAGTCTGCATTGTCCCAAAGAAGAGGATTGAGGGGGTGTGGTGTGAATGTGCGTGTGTGCGCGTGTTAGACGTCATCAGCATTGGCGGATGGTCCTGTGCCCGTGTGCGCATGCGGGAGGCTATTGCGTGTGCGCATGTGTGGAATAGAGAGGGCGGGACTCAAGGGCACGAAGCAGTCTGTGAAGTGCGAATTTGTGTCTATAAATAGGAGCGCGCTGTGAGAGGGTGAGTGGGTGTGCGTCTGTGTGTGTGCATGTGCACGTGTGCGTAGTGCGGCTGTGCAGCCCGTGCATGTGCACACCCGGCCTCCTGGAGGAAAGGGAACAGAAGTGGGTGGGAGAGCTCTGTGGGTGAATTTCAGAGGACGACAGAAGGGCTCCGGGCTCAGCCGGGAGTTCTGGGGTTTGGCGTTCCAGGCCCAGCTGGGCGAGGCTCAGGTCAGAGAAGGGGATAGGAGTAGAACCTCTGGAAGGGATAGTGGGGACGAAATGAGGCTGGCCCCTGTGTGGGCAGTGTTTCCATGGAGAAATCCCCAGGGAAAGCAGGCTGTGGCACTGAACAGTGCATGTGCGGGAGACCTCCCCTCCCCTCCCCCCCACACACACCAGCCTCACGTGTCCTCAGGGACACAAAGCAGGCTGTCACAGCCCTCCACTGTCTCTTTGAGGATTTGGTACCTCTTGATTCTTGAGTTGAACATTTTGCACATCCTGTCACCTGGAGAAGGACTCACCTCTTCCCTCAGTTCCCATTCAGAAAGTCCCAGGGAAGGTCTCCGATTGGTCTGGGTTGGGCCACTGCAAACGGCTTGAGGTAGGAGGGTACCATGATTGGCTCAGTTTGGACCAATCAACAAAAGTTGGAGAGCAGGGTCCTATAACACATGGCCTCTCCAGAGAGAGGTTCAGTGGTTGGAGTGGGGACAGTTATTCCCGGGAAAGGGCTGCGGCAGCCGGGCAGGTAGGGTCATGGGTATTGATTCCACCCGATCCTCTGCCCAAATGTTTGAATTTTCTTCAGAGGTTTATTTGATTGGCCCCCAAAGGTGTTTCAGTCTCCAGAGGCTCCTATTGAAACCCCTGTTAAACTCACACTGAAGCTGAAATGAGCTGCCAAGGATTTGAAATCCTACGGGAATAGGGTAAGAACAGATGCCTATGGGATGGCTTTGCAATTTGGCTCCAGGACCTTCCAATGCATGCATAAAACATAAAGAGAAACAGCTTGGGAAAAACACAGGCTTTGGAATCAAACGAGGCTGGGATCAAATCTCCCCTCAGCTTTCCTAGGAGCTGGCTGTGTGGCTTTGGGCGAGTTACTTCACCTCTCTGAACCCCTGTAAAACCAGGAAACAAAAGCAGTGGGGTTGTCATGAGGCCATCTGGATGAGTTCAGTTACATCACTCACAGCTTATCAATGTTCACTCAACAGATGCAGCTGGAGGCTTTCTTTAGTTCAGCCTGGTTGGTCCTTATCCTCTGGTGACCAGATCACACATCTTATGAGCTGTGTATCCTTAACCAGAAAATGAGGCCACACATTCTCCTGGCAAAGCAAGCACTATGCTTTCCTGATTTCCCCATTAGGTGAGAGGCAGCAGGGAAACATGGCACAGGCGTAGCTTTGAAGTCCGGCAGCACCAGGCTTGAATCCCACCAGTGCCACCACCAGCTAGATGTATGCTCCAGGGCAAGTCACTTGTCCTCTCTCATCTGATCTTTAAAAGATAGTTAATTCTTTCTCAAAAGCTGCATGTGAGGATTGGATGCAGTAACACACATAACTGCCCAGCATATGAAGCCACTGCCCAGTCACTGATTTTAAAAGTTCGTAATGAGTACTTACTATTCATTCAATTATCTGACAGTATTTATGGAGTGCCTCCCACGTGCCAGAAATTCTTCTAGGTGCTCACAACCGTGTACAGAACAGACTGTCTCTCATCATCATCGCCTAGCGTATGCGGTGGAGGTAGACAACACACCAGGAGGTGGGTAAATACCTGGTGTTGAGTAGGGATACATTCTTTGAGGAGAAACAAAGGGAATTGGGATGGTGAGTGATGGGTGGGGCGTGCGGAACAGAGGATGCAAAGTGAGTTCAAATACTGCAAACCAGTTGTGTGATTTGCCAGGGGCAGAGAGATGGAAAGACCCAGTTCCTCCCTTCTAGAAGCTGGCATGCCAGTGGGGAGACAGAGAGAAAGCAGACAGTGTGATTGGAATTGGAATGGAAGCATGCAGAGGGAGATGGGGGCTCAGAGGCGTTCACTACAGAACCGTGTGCTTAGTGAATCCTGGCTCTGTCCCCTGTATCCCTTCCCTCCTGGGCGGGAACTAACCCTTCTCATAATCCACGTGGGATTCAGAAATCCACTTAGCAGCATCCTGGTCCCCTGAATGCTCCAGGCCCCAAGCATTTCTTTGGACACCTGTGGAACTAAGATCGTAACCTCCCTGACCACTTCCTGTCCACCTCCCACTCCTCCTCCTCCAGGGTGCCCTGAGCAGAAGCAGGAGGGATTGCTGTTCAGTGAGTTTAGAGTCAGATCTGGTTCTAATCCTGGCTCAGCGCCTACTGGCTGTGTGACCTTGGATGGGCCCTTCCCTGGACTGAGCCTCACCTTCCTTATCTGGGAAATGGGGATAATAATGGCGCAGAGTGATAAGGCATTTCGAAAGCTCCTCTCCGAGGGTCCAACCAACGAGATGCCACTGCCCTGCCCCCCTCCTCCATCCCCTCTCCTCCTCCGCTTCCTCTGCTCTTGTTTGAGTTCTCTTCCATCTGGAGAACAGGTCTGTGCTCCCCTTCAACATTCCATGATGCACCAAGGGCAGGAAAGGGCATGGCTTTTCGAATCAGGAACTGTGAAGTCCCGCCTTGGCATTCAGCTGTGTGACCTGGGGCAAGCCTTGGCCATTCAGCTGTGTGACCTGGGGCACTTCCTTGGCTCTCTGTCCCTTATCTTCCTCATCTGTCAGTCATGAGGAATAATGACTCCCATCTCCCAGGCAGGTGGTGAGGGTCCGTGAATATAATGCAGAGAAAGGACCTGGAGCATCTCAGATGCCCAATAAGTGGCAGCTGTTGTCTTTCATGTCTAGGCCTCAGCACTTCATCTGAAAATGAGTGACATTTACTGAGCACTCACTATGTGCCAGGCTTTACCTATATTAGCCAACACTGTGCGGTTGGCATTTTCACTATCTGCCTTTCTTTTGAGGTTACTGAGCCAAGAGAGGCCAAGTAACTTGCCCAGAGCCCCTGAAGTTAGTAAGTGTTGGGCTCAGCATTCACAGCCCAACCTCTGCCTTTCGGTAGATCTGGCGATATAGCCACCGTGGTACTCTCTGCTCTCAGCTGTCAGATCACTCTGATTATTTTTCCAGACATAGACTGCTCAGACTCGGAGCCTTGGCGCTATAAGAAGATGCACTGAGGGCCCAGAGGAGGGGCCGGGTCCTGCTGTCTCCTGGGGCACTATTTGAATTCTCTGCAGAACCTCTGTCACTCCCACGGGGGTAGATTGTCAGCAAGGGCCCCTTCTGCTCTCAAGGAGCCCAGTCTGGTGGTAGAACATCACAGGATGTTGAGCAGAGCTCTGAGTCCAGCAGCCTGGATCTGAAACTTAGCTCCAGCACTTAAGAGCTGTGTGCCTTTGGGTAGGTCTCTGAGCCTCAGTTTCCTCATCTGCAAAATAGGGTTAATAATCTTCGTGCCACCCCCGAGGGTTGTTTGAGGAGTAACTATGCGCAAAGCACGTAGAAAAGCGCTTGGCTCACAGGGAGTGCCCAACAGTGGCCGCTGTTAGGGGAGGGAAAGGCCAGCGTGGTCCTCCCATATGCAGGGCTGACTGGGGCATGTGCTCTAGGACCAGGCAGCTGCCCACAGGCAGGCCAGGAAGTTTATTAAGCACCTATTATGTGCTTCCTGCTTAGCAACTATAATCTCACCTGATCTTCACAGTAACTCTGTGCAGCGGCAGTTATTACCCATCATTTATAGATAAGGAAGCTTGGCTTAGAGGGGGCATGGCCAAGGTCAGGTAAGAGTGTGAGGGAGCTGCCCCCGTGTGCCCTGAGCAGGGGTGGGGGTTTCTCAGGAGTGAGCCTGTGCTCCTGGCAGGGCTGGCGTGGCATTGCCGGCCAAGCCTCTTCCTCCCTCTGACTGGCTGCTTGCCGATGCTCCCCAGGGCTGGTGCCCCCAGGGACCCATTGCAGGCCTCTGTCTTCTCCTTAGGAAGCTCATCTCTCTGAGCTTCCTAAAGGACGCCTTCATTTCAGGTTGCTATTCCTCAGGTGTCTAGCCTGTTTGCCTACGGGTGCCCCACTACCAAGTACAATCAAGCAGTGTCCCAGTAAGGATTCATCGTTGTGCACCGGGACCGTCACCAACCCTGGGGGCTCCCGTTCGTATTACCCAGGGCCCCCCAACTCCACTTCCATCTCCCGCCCTCCCCGCCATCCACGGCCAGTTCCAACTGGTCCCATCCAGCATTGCTCTGAGGGTCAGCCCTACTTCCCCCTCCACCCCCACCACCCCAGCCTGGCCCGCCCCAGCCTGGCCCATCCCATACTCAACTTGGGTCTTATTTAAAGCCATCTCCCCCTCTCAAAATTCCAGGGTCTCCAAAATCTAAGAAGAAAGAGCCTCATCAAATGCCATTTTGAATTTTCCACATTCCTTCTTTAAACACTGTATTTCTTCCTGACTTTTACAGAAAACATAAAGTCATTTTCTTCCAGTTTATTCAAGAAGTGGCTAATGAAAAGCTACTGTGTTAGGGTTCTCCAGAGAAACAGAATAGATAGATAGATGATGAATAAGATAGATAGATAGGTAGATAGATGATAGATAGATAGATAGATAGATAGATAGATAGATAGATAGATAGATAATTAAAAGGAATTGGCTTATGCAGTTATGGAGGCTGACAAGTCCAAAGTCTGCAGTGTGGGCTGACAGGCTGGAGACCCAGGAGAGCCAGTGGTGCAGATGAGGTCTGAGAGCAGTTTTCTGGAGAATTCCCTCTTTCTTGGAGGGCTGTCTTCTTGTTCTATTCAGGCCTTCAACTGATTGGATGAGGCCCACCCACAATATGGAGGGCAATCTGTTTTGCCCAGAGTTTGCTGATTTGAATGTTAATTTCATTAAAAAATTAACATGCTCACCAAGTTGACACATAAAATTAATCATCATAGGTCCTATCTGCCCAGTGCTCTGCTCCATGCTAAGGAGAATACCAAAGGGGAAAATGAGATTCCTGACATTCTAAAGCCCAACGTTTAGTGAAGAGATCACCCCAATTCTGTTATCAATCTCAGCCTGGGCTTCCAGCTCTTTGCCTGCTCCATCCCACCTACTATGCTTGTGTTTTCTGAGGAGAAAAGTGAGCCTTCATGCTGGTCCCCACATAATCGTCTGTCTCACTCCTGGCTCCTGGGAATCCTGCTGCCCTGAAGGGACACCATTTTTTTATCTTCCTGGCACTTCACCCACTTCTTTGGGTGAGCTACTCCCCCTGCTCCTACCTCATGACCTGGGGGTCCTGCCTCCCCCCTGCCCAAGAGTGACCATATGACCCAGGCTGGACCAATCTGCAACCTGCCCTGGGAGTTTGGGGATGAATATTAATGGTAAGGGCCAGAGAGTCCTTCTCTGAGGTCAAGCTGAGACATGAGAGTTTGGGGCCTGTTAGCAGCCCTGGTTCCAGCCTCATAGAGTAGAGCAAGATTGAGGGGCTAGAGAAGCAATGATGAAAGATGAAGAGAGGATATTCTGGTGATTTAGTAGCTGATTCTGTGTCTCTGAGACCCAGCCTCACCACTGCTTTTCCCACCTTTTGGTCATATAAGCCAATACCACACCTCCCTGTTCCCCCATTTCTGTCTTATTCTTGCATAGTGGCTCTCAAATGGGGATGAGTTTGGCCCCCCAGAGAATATCCTGCAATATCTAGAGATATTTTTGGTTGTTATGATTCAAGGGATGCTAATGGCATCTAGTGGGTAGAGACTGAGGATGTTGTAAGCATCTTACAATGCACGGGATAGTTTCCCACAACAAAGAACAATCCTGGCCAGAATGTCAAGAGACATTGAGGAACCCTGCTGTAGCAGACCTCCTTACCAAGACCATCCCTGCTACTCAAAGTGCTTCTCATGGTCACATTCCCGAATTGGATTCCCAGCTCTGAAGTGTATGAGCTGCGCGACCTGAGACAAAGCATCTCACACTGCCAAGCCTACACTTTTTAAAAAAATTTTTTAAATTTTTTGGCTGTGTTGGCTCTTTGTTGCTGCATGTGGGCTTTCTCTAGTTGTAGCACGCGGGGGCTACTCTTTGTTGCGATGCACAGGCTTCTCATTGTGGTGGCTTCTCTTGTTGTAGAACAAGGGCTCTAGGCATACGGGCTTCAGTAGTTGTGGCATGTTGGCTCTAGAGCGCAGGCTCAGTAGTTGTGGCACATGAACTTAGTTGCTCCGAGGCATGTGGGATCTTCCTGGCCCGGGGATCGAACCCGTGTCCCCTTCATTGGCAGGTGCATTCTTAACCACTGCGCTGTCAAGGAAGTCCCCAAGCCTCCACTTTCAATATCAGAGCTGCAACGTCCAGTATGGGAGCCACATGTGCCTACTGTAGGCTTGAAATGTGCTAGTCCAAACAGAGATGCACCATAAGGATAGAAGACACACTGGATTTCTAAGACCTGGTACATCTCATTAACAATTTGTCTATTGACTACATATTGAAGTGGTAATATTTTACATGTATTTATTGGATTCAGTGGAATATGTGATTAAAATGAATTTCACCTGTTTCTTCTTACTTTGATTAATGTGGCTCCTAGAAACAGTATTAATGCGGCGAATGTAAAATGGTAGTAGAGATCAGGAGCTTCATGAGGTGGATGGGATGGAGTCATCTTTCTGATGTCAGATACCTAGTGCTGGCAAAATTTCTGGAAATCTGAATCTCAAAAATTGCCTTAGCTTCTCACTCCAGCATCTAAGCCAGAGCTTGGCAGACAACAGTGCCTGTGGTCTCAATGCAAAGAGCAATCCCTGTTCTTGGGCTCTCAGCACAGGTAAGTCTTAGGAACGTTTCTTTCTCTCGGCCTGAATTTGGGTTGATCCTGTGTCTTTTCACTGCATTCTTGGTTAACTGAAAAGGTAGGAAACATGACTGCCCCTCCTTGCCAGCTCCCCGAAGTTCCCTGGTGTGATTTTCTGTTTGTGGCTTTCACTTCCCAAACATGTTTTCAGTGATTCTGCCATTGTTATAGAAAATTCAGGGGTGAATTGGAAGTTGATGCTGCCTGGTTGCCATGGCAATGCCAGCTGCTTCTGCCTTCGCACAGGAGAAAGTGGTCATGGGGCTGACAAGATGCTCTTTGAGTCTCTGAGAACAAAACCCTCGAGGCCCTTCCAGTCTCTTTTAACACCAGCCTTCTTCCAGACCCTCAACACCACCACCTGTCTTCCCGGGGTGGAGGAGGGCCAGCCTGCAGCTGATCTGCTGGTACAGTGAATGAAACACACCCCTCTGGGTGGTAGTGGAGGCCTGCATTGCCCTTGCCAGACACCCCAAGGTGTGAAGACCTACTGTGTGACATCTCTACATATGGACATTAGTGACTTCAGCTCTTATACCAGCCTGCATGGTGCTTACAGAGAGCCCTTCCCTGTTGGCCTGTTTTCTTAGCTACTGTCACTGCAAATTTCCCTTTTTGAAAAAAGAGCTGTCTTGCAGCGAATGTGGCAGCATCTTTGCTGATTCCTGGGAATGAAAGAAAATTAGTTGCATCTGAATGGATGGTGTTCCTGAAAAAGAGATGAAGACAAGTACCTCGGGTATCTTTAGGGCTTTTGCATCCCCAGGCGAGCCCTGAGTAAGGGCTCAGCAGAGAGATGTTAAGTGGCTAATGGTTAGATGGTGTTTAATCTTTACCACAACCATGTGGATTAGGGAGTCTCATTATGCCCATTTTATAGATGAGGTAACTGAGGCTTAGCAAGGCCAAACAAGGCGCCCAAGATGACCCTGCTGGCAGGCAGCTTAGCCAGGATTTGAATCGAGACCTCTTTTCCCAGATCCCGAGGTCTCACACAACTTTGCAGCACTATTATGAACAAAAGTGAGGATTAACAATTACCACCCCCAGTTTATATCTGAGGACACTGAGGCTCCCGGAGGTGACATTAAATGCCCGAGATCATTCAGCTAAGAAGTTGCAAAGCCAGGATTTGAAACTCAGTGTATAGTGTTCCAACCTTTGCTCGCTCTGGTGGGTCACTAGAATAGGCAAGAAAGCATCTTGGGACTTCCCTGGTGGCGCAGGGGTTAAGAATCCACGTGCCAATGCAGGGGACATGGGTTTGATCCCTGGTCCAGGAAGATCCCACATACCGTGGAGCAACTAAGCGCGTGCACCACAACTACTGAGCCTGAGCTCTAGAGCCCACGAGCCGCAACTACTGAGTCCAGGTGCTGCAACTACTGAAGCCCACATGCCCGTGCTTTGCAACAAGAGAACCCACTGCAATCAGAAGCCCATGCACCACAACGAAGAGTAGCCCTCACCCCCCACAACTAGAGAAAGCCTGCGTGCAGCAACAAAGACCCAAAGCAGCCAAAAAATAAAAAATAAAATAAAAAGCATCTTGGACACAGGAAGGTGCTTTCTGGCTGTGAGTGGGCATTTTACAAACGGAAATCTGTCCCATGAGCCCCCAAACATGCCCAGAATGTATGAGTCCGGCCAGGCTGGGAGAGCCAGACTCCAGCTAGAGCTTGGGGCTCATGCAGTGATCTGAGCCCAGGAAGCAGCTGCACCCACAGCCCCCTCAGCAGGCCCCATGGTGAATCAGGAGCAGGTGATGCTGCTGAGAGGGGCTGAGAATGCTTAGCTTGCCGTGGGGACGCTTTTGTGCCACGAGGCCCCAGCATTTGCTCGGGGAGGTTAGTCATAGCTGCCTGGCCCACGCAGATGTAGCCAAGCCACTGACGACTGAAATCTCTTCTAAACACGCCCCAAGGCCCCAGGGAAAAGCATGGCTGTCTTCCTAAAGAACCACCTGGACCTTCCAAGGAGGAAGACACATGCAGGAGGAGTTTTCTGAGGACTGTCAGTGGGGAGGTGATCTCAGGTGCAGCCTTGTTCAGGGATTGAGGAGAGATTTGCTTTCCTAGGGATTTATACCCCAAAGAAAAGCAAGGGAAGACATCAAGGAAAGAAAAGCAAAATACAAGAGCCCCCAGTTTGTAACCGAACAGCCTTGTGATGTCACCCTGTGCTTCTGCATCCAAAGACTGCCCTGGGCTCCTGTCCCACATGCACCTGGGGGCTCCCCAGCTGGCCCACAGCCAACCTTGTCTCCACATTTTGTTTTTCCACTGTGCCCCCCTGTTCCTCGCAGTTTCTCAGCTCCCGGATGGACCTGCCTCTTCCTTCATTTCCTCCTTAGAAGAAACCAGGCTTTCGGTTCACCCAGACCTAATTCTGAATCCTCGTTCTACCATTCTTCAGTGTCTGAGCAATTTGCTTCACTTCTGGAAGGCTTCATCTTCTCCCCTGTAAAACTAAGTAAATTTCACCTGTTTCTCTAGGCAGTTGGGGGATTCCGTGAGAAAGTGGAGGTAAAAGTCGCAGCTTAGTATGTGGCCCATGGCCAGTATTCATCACAGTTCTCTTCCCCACCTTTCCTCCATCCTCAGCAGGACCAGCACACGTATGGTCTGGAGCCAGCTAGACGCTGAGCTGGTGGCCCACTGGAGCGCTCCTGCAGGCCCGGACACTGCCCCCCACCACCACCCTAGGCCACTCCTTGCCGTCCAGCCTGCACTCCTCTCATCACAGAGCCGGCCCGTAATTAGTCTGCTGCCAGGCTTTGGAGAATGTGCCCCCAGCTCCCCGGCTCCGCAGGAGCCCCTTGCTTGTTGATAAGACTTCAGCCCTGGGCACAGGGACTGCATTGGAGATGAAGCCATGTCACTTCTCCCCATGGCCCTCCTTACCTCGGGGTTGCTGAGACAACGCCTGCATGGCATGGATGGATGGAGAGAGAGATTCCTGAGGAAGCTCCTGCCTGCCAGGGCCCAAGACTTCAGTCCTAACAGGGAGAATGAGGAAAAGTGTCCTAGGAGGTAACTCTGAAATGTCCTTTACCAAGCTGCAGACTACCTCACTGCAGATTCTGGAACAAGTTAAGGTTCCGTGATGTCCTTATCCTGACATCTCAGCCTGAGACAGAGGAGTAGAGGGTACCAGAGTCAGGCAGACCTGATCTGAATCCTGGCTCTACCTCTTATCAGCTGTGTGATCTTTGGCAAGTGACTTCACTGTCCTGAGTCTCAAATTCCTCATCCATAAGATGAGACTTCTGCAGCTTGTTGTGAAAATTAAATGGATGCAAACACATGGACATACATCACTCCAAACAATGAGTGATAGCTATTGTTGTTTTCTTTAGCCTGGCCCCATCCTGTTTCTGCCTTAAATAGGCCTTCCATGTTGCTATGTTTTGCACATGCGGGCCTCTCTGCCTAGTTCAACAATCTCCTATGTGACTTGCTTAGCAAACTTCTATTGATCCTCCAAGGCCCAGCTCAAATGTCACCTCCTCTGTGAAGCCTTCCCTGACTCCCCAAGCAGTTAGTTACTTTTTCCTCAGTACTCCAACAGTAATTTGCTTATGCATTTTATATGATCCTGTCACGTTATATGTTGACTATCTGTAATCGTCTCTCTCATCTTTTCTGCCTTCTGCCTTGCCCTGATCGCTTGACTCGGCTGTGAGCTCTTGGAAGACAGAGTCTCTACTTGTCCCGGTAATTCACAGAGTGGGTGCTTTGTAATTCTTTAATCAGTTGAATAAATGAGTGCATGGGACAAATAAATGAATGGGTCGGTGATTACAGAAAAGGGAACATTAGACATTAATAAAAGAAAACACAGAGACAACCTTCCCCTTCCACCACATTTCGCTCAAGCCCAGGCTGGGCTAACTGTTCAGGAACAGAAGAATGCACATACTCTGCTCAGAGGCCACCAAGGATGGAGGATCATGGCCAGAAACTGGAGAAGAGGCTGAATTCTAGACTCACCTGCCCCAAGGACCCGCTGGATGACCTCAGACCAGCCTCTTAGCCTTTCTTTGCTATAGCACAGATGGCTTCATCAGGCCCCCAGCCCCGGAGCCGGGAGAAGAGATACATGATCTGAGGAACGTGGAGACCCAGCTGAGGATGCATTCCCCACGGCCCTATCCTCTGAGGAAGGCCACGCTCCTCGACCCGTGATAGCAGGGATTGGTGACATAGGCCTGGCCCCACCTGGGGAAGAAGGACCTTGACTATAGCCACAGCTGTCTGTGAGCTGGAATGTTTCCAAGAGAGGCTCCTGGGTAGGGAGATGCCACTGGCTCCTGGAGAAAACTTCAAACCCCTCATTGTAGATATGGGCCATGTAGGTCTGGGCCTGACCATGCCCCAGGGCCTCATGGGAGATACTTGCCTCCCAGTCCAAACAGGCTCTCAGACACCCCTTACACCACTCTTCTCCCCAGGTCTGAAGGCTTTGCATTTGCTACTCCCTGGCTGGCCCTTTCTCAGTTTTCTGACTACCTTGTAAAAGTCATCTCCCTAGGAGCCTTCCCTGGTCACCCTCACCAGCCCTTCAGCCACTTTAATTCCTCATCCAGTTTTATTGTCTTCACAGCACTCATCCCCACCAGAACCATTTCATCTGCTCCTGTGTTGTTGTCTGCCTCTCTTCTTTTAGACCCTCTCATCTGTGAGGTCATGATTGGATTTCTCCTGTACAAGATGATATGCGGTCTTAGCACAGGCTCTGGTGCAGCATGGGGCATAGGAGTTGGGTGAATGAATGAATGAGGTGATGGATGAGTGAGTGAGTGAATGAATGAGTGGGCCAGATTCTGTGGGCTTGAGGAGGAACAGGCCTCCATGCTTGGTACCAGGCCAACAGACTGTGGGTTTCCTCAGATCCATCTCACTAACTAGACTGTTTTGAGACCTCCGTGGGCTCTAGAGGGTCTGATCCTAGGCTGAACCCCAGCTTCCAGGACAGGACTAGGCACAGAGTAGATAACCCAGAAGTATGCACGCCCATGTCCAGTGAATGGACAGATGGGATCTGATCCCCATGCCAAGTGTGGTTGTGAAGAACTTAAAAGCGCAGCTCAGGAGTCAGGAACCGACAACCTGGGAGCAAATCTTGGCTGTGGCGCTTTCTTGCTCTTTGAGACTCAGAGCATGTTTCTTACCCTCTCTGAGCCCCTGTTTTCTTCAGTCCAAAACAGACCAAAATGGTAGTGGCCCTGGGGGGATAACGCTTGTATAAGTGCTGACACAGGGTAGGTGCTAAGGACACTCACATCAGCAGCCTGTAGCTCTAGCACCTGCTGAGGGCCTGACCCACCCACAGGGCACTCTGAAGGTGCTCGTTAAATGAGGGAGTGAATTTATGTGAAATCTCACTCCCAGGCCCTTCAGTTGAGACTTTGGAGGGAGTTGAGACCCCCTCTGACATCCCGCCTTCTCTGTTCCTGCACCACCACTACAACTGGGCTACAGTTATGTCATGGATGAAATTAGCAGGGTAACGTGTCACAGAGAAGAGCAAGGAATGCCTTCATTGGTTTCCCTTGGTCCAGGGGCCAAATTGGTGATCATGGGCTAGTTGCTTACCATGTGAGGCTAAGGAACAAAACCCCAGTCATCCCAGAGAAGTGTGGACTCTGCCAGCTGAGAAGGGTCTATAAGGATCACTCAGACTTCTTGCCTTAGAAAATGGGGAAACTGAGCCCCGGAATGGGAAGCAGACTGGCTAACTCATGGCACGGCCGAGACTCACTCCTGGGCCTCTTAGCTTCCAGCCCTGCTGTTCTAAAGTGAGTCTTGGGCCCAGCAATGAAGCCTTTAAATGTCTTGAGAAAAATTTCGGTTGTGCTTGGAAACTAATTTGTTTTTAAAATTTTTTTAAATTTATTTTTAATTTCTGTTTTGTTTTTTTAGCTTGTATCTGTTAATCCCATAGTCCAAATTTGTCCCTCCCCCCTTCTTCTCCCCTTTGGTGACCACAAGCTTGTTTTCTTTGTCTGTGAGTTTATTTCTGTCTTATATATACATTCACTTGTATTATTTTTTAGATTCCACATATAAGTGATATCATATAATATTTGTCTTTCTCTGAATTATATCAGTAAGCTTAATGTTCTCTAGGTCCATCCATGTTGCTGCGAATGGAATTATTTTATTCTTTTTTATGGCTGAGTAATATTCCATTGTGTGTGTGTGTGTGTGTGTGTGTGTGTATATATATATATATATATATATATATACACACACACCCCACATCTTCTTTATCCATTCATCTGTCTATAGACATTTAGATTGCTTCCATGTCTTGGCTATTGTGAGTAGTGCTGCTGTAAACATTTGGGTGCATGAATCTTTCTGAATTAGTGTTTTCATTTTTTTTTTCTGATATGTACCCAGGAGTGGAATTGCTGGATCATAAGGTAGTTCTATTTTTAATTTTTTGAGGAACCTCCATACTGTTTTCCATCATGTCTGCACCATTTTACATTCCCACCAACAGTGTTCGAGGTTTCCCTTTTCTCCACATCCTTCCAGTATTTGTCATTTGTAGACCTTTTGATGATAGCCATTCTGACAGGTGTGAGGTGATAGTGCATTCTGGTTTTGATTTGCCTTTCTCTAATAATCAGTTTTAATTTGTTTTAAAAACACCACAACTACCTCTCTTACAGTTAGGAATCTTAAAAATAAAAGCGAACAAAAACAAAACAAAACAAAAAGACAAAATAAACTTAGACTGGCTTAAACAAGGAAACGGCAGGTTTGCAGATTGTCCAAACCTAGAACCTACCCTTCCTTCAACTCCACCCTACTGGTGCAGTAACCCTGGCCTCCACCTGCATCCCCTCACCACACATGGGGACAATGGCAAGACACTTGCAGCCTTCACATCCACACACCATCTCTTCCTGTGGCTATCCTGGAAGACCCCAGTCTACCTCCCCCACGTTTCATTGGTCCAAATTGGGTCATATGCCCATTTCTTTTTTAAAAAATTTTATTGAGGTACAGTTGATTTACAGTGTTGTGTTAATTTCTGCTGTACAGCAAAGTGACTCATATACGTATATGTATCCTTTTTCATATTCTTTTCCATTATGGTTTATCACAGGATATTGAATATAGTTCCCTGTGCTCTACAGTAGGACCTTGTTGTTTATCCATTCTCTTTGTAATAGTTTGCATCTGCTAATCCCAAACTCCCAATTCTTCCCTCCCCTACCCCTACCTCTTGGCAACCACAAATCTGTTCTCTATATCTGTGAGTCTGTTTTTGTTTTGTAGGTATGTTAACTTATGTCATATTTTAGATTCCACGTGTAAGTGATATCATATGGTATTTGTCTTTCTCTTTCTGACTTACTTTGCTTAGTATGATAACCTCTAGGTCCATCCATGTTGCTGCAAATGGCATTATTTCATTCTTGTTAATACATGCCCATTTCCAAATCAGTTCCTATAGCTCTTACTGGCTGAAGACTGGATTAACCTATTCCTCCTTTCAACAAATGTTTAAGAGCCTACTACATGCAACATAGCAATGAACAAAACAAAGTTCCAAAAATGGACTTATATTCTAGCAGGATAGAGACAGAAACAAGGAAACAAGTAAAACGTGGTATTTTGAGATGTGATAAGTAGAGAAAAATACGGAGAAAAATAAAGCAGAGCAGGGAGATAGAGCACACAAGTGGAAGACATTGCAATATTAATTTGGGGAGGGGGGCAGTCTATGCAGAGACCAAAGAAGGTGAAGGAGTGACCCATGAGGGCATCTGGGGGAAGAGTATTCCAGGCAGTGCAAACAGCCTGTGCAAAGGCCCTGAGGTAGGAATGTGCTTGATATTTTTGAGGAACAAGGGAGTCAAGTGACTAAAGCGAGGAGGAGGGCATAGGAGTGAGGTCAGGGAGGTAAGGGGAACAGCAGGCGTATAGCCCTTGAGGCCTGTGGTGAGAGCTTTGGCTTCTACTTTAAGTAAAATAGGAAGTCCATAGAGGATTTGAGCAGAGAAATGACATGATCTAAGTTTAAAACAGAAGTTTTCAAATCTCTGCACATTGGAATCCCCTGGAGAGCTTTAAAAAGTACAGATGCCTAGGTCCCTCCCCCAGAGGTTCTGACGTAATTGAGTGGAGATGGGGCCTGGGAATCACGATCTTTAAAAGCTCCCCTAGAATCCACATGATTCCCGTGTACATCTGGGATTGAGAGCCATGGGTCTATCTGCTGAGGACTCCCAAATTCTTATCTCTGACTTAAAACTCTCCCTGGATGTCCATATTTGAGTCAACTTCTAACTCCGGGTCTCCATTTGGATGCTAATAATCATAATAATCATCTCCTAACTTAACCTGACCTCAGTAGAATTCCTGACCCCTCCCCAAACTCACTGTGCCTGTAGTGTCCTCTGTCTTAGTCAGTGGATTTTCCCTCCTTCCAGTCCTCACATCAAAACCTTGGCATTGTCCTTGACTTGTCTTTTGGCTGCATATCACACCGCCAGTTCTTTAAAAGATCCTGTTCATTCTGCCTTCAAAATATATCCAGAATCCACCAACCACTTCTTATCACATCCAGTGCCTCCCTCATCAAACTCCCCATAATCTCCAGGTCTTGCAGGGCCTTCTAACTGGTTCCCCTCCTCCATCTCCTGCCTTTAGCATTGATTTCCAACCCAACTTCGATGGATTCATGTAGGGAGCTTTAAAAACTATAACACTGAGTCCTCAGAGTCTGCTGTAACTGGTGGGGCATAGCCAGACACTGAGAATTTTAAAGGCTCCCTAGTAATTCCATTGTGAAGCCAGGGTTAAGAACCACTGAAATGGAACTTAAACCCATGAATTTGGCTGTGGTCACCTGGGTAGGAAGTGTAGCTAGAGAATGAAAGAGAGGCAAAGACTGAGTCCTGAGTTCTCCAATGTGCAGAGATTGGGAAATGAGGAGGAACCAAGAAAAGACCAAAAAAGAGGCTGATCAAATCACTGTGGCAGGGGTTAGAAGGACATTGACCAAATCAGATACATCTTGAGTTGCAGGTGGGAGGTCAGAGTCAGACAAACAATTGAATGGATACCTGAATCAGCTACTCCTGGAGCAGGGCAGGAGCAAGATGAATGTTGGGTGGTCAAGAAAGTCTACTAGTCCAGTTTGTTTCTTTTGCCTGTAGCTGCCCAGTTTTCCAAACATCCTTTATTAACGAAGCTGTCTTTACTCCACTGTGTATTTTTGCCTCCTTTGTTGTAGATTAATTGCCCATATAAGTGTGGGTTTGTTTCTGCGCTCTCTATTCTGTTTCACTGCTCTATTTGTCTTTTTTTGTGCCAGTACCATACTATTTTGATTTCTGTGGCTTTGGAATATAGTTTGAAATTAGGGAGTGTAACACCTCCAGCTTTGTTCTTCTTTCTCAAGATTGTTTTGGCTATTTGGGGTCTTTTGTGTTTCCATACAAATTACTTGTCCTAGTTCTGTGAAAAATGTTTTGGTATTTTGACAGGAATTGTATCAAATCTGTAGATTGTCTTGGGACCTATGGTCAGTTTAACAATATTAATTCTTCCAATCTATGAACCTAATATATCTTCCCACCTGTTTGTGTTTTCTTCAGTTTCCTTCATCAGTGTTACACAGTTTTCCAAACACAGGTCTTTTACCTCCTTAGTTAGATTTATGCCTGAATATTTTATTCTTTTTGATGTGATTGTAAATGGGATTGTTTTCTTAATTTCTCTTTCTGATAGCTCATTGTTAGTGTATAGAAATGCAAAAGCTTTCTATACATTAATTGTGAATCCTGTGACTTTACCAAATTCATTGATGAGTTCTAATAATTTGGGGGTGATGTCTTTAGGACTTTCTATGTATAAGTGTCATGTCATCTGCTTTCTCACACCATATACAAAAATAAATTCAAAATGGATTAAAGACTTAAATGTAAGACCTGAAATCGTAAAACTTCTAAAAGAAAACGTAGGCAGTACCTAAGCTCTTTGACATCGATCTTAGCAATATTTTTTTGGATATGTCTCCTCAGGCAAGGGAAACAAAAGCAAAAATAAACAGAAAAGACTACAACAAACTAAAAAATTTTTGCGCAGTGGAGGAAACTGTCAATAAAGTGAAAAGGCTGCTTACTGAAAGGGAGAAGATATTTGCAAACAATATGTCTGATAAGGCATTAATATCTAAAATATACAAAGAACTCATAGAACTTGATATCAAAAAAATGAAGAAGCCCATTAAAAAATGGGCAGAGCATCTGAATAGACATTGTCCCAAGGAAGACATACAGTTAGCCAGTGGGCATAGGAAAAGGTGCTCAACATCACTAATCATCAGGGAAACGCAAATCAAAACCACAGTGAGCTATCACCTCACACCTGTCAGAATGACTATTATCAAGAAGACAACAAATAACAAGTGTTGGAGAGGACATGGAGAAAAGGGAACCCTTGTGCACTGTTGGTGGGAATGTAAATTGGTGCAGCCACTATGGAATACAGTGTGGAGTTTCCTCAAAAAATTAAAAATAGAACTACCATATGATCCAGCAATTCCATTCTGCATAGTTATTTGAAGAAAGTGAAAACATTACTTAGAAAACATATATGCACTCCTATGTTTACTGCAGCACTATTTTCAATAGCCAAGATATAGAAGCAACCTAACTGTCCATCAGCAGATGAATGGATAAAGTGTGTGTGTGTGTCCATATATCCAATAGAATATTACTCAGTCATAAAAAAGAATGAAATCTTGCCATTTGAGACAACATGGATAGACCTAGAGAGTATTATGCTAAGTGAAATGTCAGACAGAGAAAGACAAATGTGGTATGATTTTCACTTACATATGAAATCTAACAAAACAGTGAACAAACATAAGAAAACAGAAAAAGAGTCACAGATACAGGAAAAACCAGGTTGTCAGAAGGGAGGGGTGGGGGAAAGAGAAATGTAGCTGAGGGAGACTAAGAGGTAGAAATTTCCAGTTGCAAAATAAATGAGTCACGGATATAAAATGTACAGTATGGAGAATAGAGCCAATAATTATATAATATCTTTCTATCGTGACAGACGGTAACTAGACTTATGGTGATCATTTTGAAATGTATAGAAAGATCGAATTGCTATAAGAGAAACTAACAGGAACGAACATAGTGTGGTATGTCAATTATACTTCAAAACAAACAAACAAACTCATAGAAAAAGAGATCAGATTTGTGGTTACCAGAAGTGGGGAGTGAGGGGAGGGGGAATGGATGAAAGCAGTCAGAAGGTACCAACGTCCAGTGATAAGATTAATAAGTACTGGGGATGTAATATACAAATGATAAATAGAATTAACACTGCTGGATGTTATACACGAAAGTTGTAAATCCTAAGGGTTCTCATCACAAGGAAAAATATTTTTTTTCTACTTGTTAAATTTTGTATCTATATGAGTTGATGGATGTCCACTAAACTTATTGCGGTAATCACTTCATGACATATGTAAGTCAAATCATTGTGCTGTGCACCTTTATCTTATTTAGTGCTATATGTCGATTATATCCCAATAAAAGTGGAAGGAAAAGAAAGTCTATTAAACCAAGAATTTTGATGATGGTCATGAAAAAAAAATAATGCTAATTGAATTAGCTCAGGCTGCCATAACAGATACCACAGACTGGGTGGTACACACAATACAAATATATTTTCTCGCAGCTCTGGAGGCTGGAAATTTCAAGATCAAGGTGCAGCAGGGTTCAGCTTCTGCTAGAGCTCTCTTCCTGGCTTGCAGATGGCTGCTTTCTCATTGTGTCCTCACATAACCTCTTCTTGGTGGCTGCACATGGAAAGCTGGAGAGAGCTTTCTCTTCTTCTTCTTATAAGGCTACTAGTCCCATTGGATTAAAATCCCACCTTTTGAGCTCGTTTACGCTTAATTACCTCCCAAAAGCCCTGTCTCCCAATACAGTCAAGTGGAGGTTTAGGTCTTGAACATATGAATTTAGAGGGGACACGATTCAGTCCATAGCATTCACGCACATATAAAGTAGAGAGACCTTTAGCGCTTGCTTCTTAGAGTTCTTTGGAAGATTAACCAATGGCTGGCTCAATGCCTGGCACACAGCAGGAGGTCAGGGAATGTGCGATATTCTTAGGTTGGGTTAGGGTTTGCAGGCTTTGTTGTTAGTATTTGCAGGCTTAACCTTAGGTAAAGTTAGTCCACCAAACATTCTACCTTCCTTCACTTTTCCATCTTTCCAAATGCTGTTCCCTCCTCCCTCCTCCTCTCCAGGCTAACTCCTACTCTTCCTGAAGGTTGTGGATCAGGTCCCTCAGCTAAATTTTAGGGCCCCTCTTACAGGCTCCACAGCCCCATGTAGAAAGATCCCCATCCCATCTTAGCCCTGAGCCCACAGCATTATAATTGGGCCTGGTCCCCCATTTAGACTATTAGCCCCATGAGCGCAGCAGGTGGGTGTTATTCTCTGTAACCTCAGTGCCCAGCCCAGGGTCTGTCGCAGAAAAAGAGCTCAAAAAAAGTTAGGTGAACAAATAAGTCAAGTAATGATTGATGAATTATAGCCATCAACATAAAACAGGCCTCAAGAAAAGCCCATTCTTGCGGAATCGAGGTGGCCTTCATAACCATACCAGAAAGGATGTTGCTGATCTCTTGGGAAAGGAAACTGGTAGACTGGTTCAGCCACAGTCACCGGACTCATGGTCTTTTTTGGGGGGAACCCTAAATCCCTCTTGCTGCAAATACCAGTTAAACTTGCTTGGCCATAGGCCCCAAGATATTACAGCCAAGTGTGATACTCAGTGTGAATGCTTCTCTGCTGTCCTCTGGCTTTTATCCAGACCAAGCCCCACACACAGCCCAGCGTTGTGTGTGGCCTTTCTGTCCCATCTCCAGGCACACAGGGCAAACAGGAGGTCAGCCCAAAAGACAAAGTAACATTTAAGCCAACACCTGAAGAATGAATCAGAGTTATTTCGAATATTAGTCAAGGTAGACCGATTACTGTAACAACCCCAAATCTCAGTGGTTTAAGCTAAGACACGTCTGTTTCCTGCTCCTCTCACCATCTAAAAGCTTGGTAGGACTCTGCTCCGCAGTCATTCAGGGTCTCAGTTTCCTTATGGACTCTCCTCTAGGTCTTCGGAGTCTCCAAAGATTAAGTGCGGAAGTGAGGGGAGGTTTTAATAGGCTGAGCCTGAACATAGCAACATACTTCAGTCATATTCCGTTGGTCTGAACTCAGCCAGCTGCACTGGCTGCTGGGAAATGTCCAGCTGTGTGCTCCGGAAGAGGAGGAACACAGATGTTGTTGCTGGAAGGGGTGCAAGAAGGGGGAGGAAGGGTACTCTAGATAGGGGAACCGTTGTGTGCAGAGGTCTGGAGGAAAGCTCGCAAAGCATACTGGGAAACCAGCACACGCTCACCCTGGCTGTTGCTGGATGCAGGAGGAAGGGATGGTGACAGGAGGTGGCTTGGGTATTGTGCTCATCCTGGCCCTTAAAGGAGGGCCCAGGAACATCAGCTTGGGTCAAATAGCTGAAGTTTTTTCCAACTCAGACTATCAAGTAATTCTGTGAGCAAGTGATTGCATAGGATTTTTTAAATAATGTCTTAATTTTTTGTTTATCGATGGGTAACACACTCATATGGTTTAAAATTTTTAAAGGGCAAATGAGTAAATCATAAAATTTCCCTTCCGCCTTATCTCTTAGGCACCCACTTTTCCTCCCTGGAGGCAGCCAATGCTACCAGTTCCCTGTATCACCTCCCCATCTCAAGATCCTTAACTTCATCGTATCTTTGAAGTCCCTCTCGCCATGTAAGATGTTTTGTGACATGTAAGTACCATGTGTATTTATGTTTTCCCCTTGCCTATTTTTGCACTAATTGTAGCATGCACTATCAAGTACCTTACTTTCGTCTGAGAGATTTTTTTCTTGACGGCGGGTAAAGAGCATCTTCACCTTTTTTATGCCGTTGTATGGAATCTTAAACCACCAAAATAGTCCCTCATTGATGGACATTTAGGTTGTTCCCAGTTTACAAATAATCTTGCAGTAATTAAGTTTGTACATGTCATTTCACACATGGGTGAGTCTATTTGTAGGAAAAACTCAGCTGAATGAAACTTCTAGGTCAAAAGTTCACACTAGTCAAATATGACTGGACATGAACCACCAGGCCACTCCACCTGCCCTGTCTGAGCTCTTCTCTGTTCCTCCCCAGTGACACAGACCTGGATGACACCCCTGAGAGGAACTGTGCCCTGCCGTGTGGCCCCTGGTGTGGTTCAGTGGGCAGGAATCACCCCTCCCTTGGAAGATGACATGTACTGTCCTCGGAGTTTTGATCAGAGGCCCCTCAGGGAGGAACATCCCTTGATCCCGTGGCACAACCTCAGGGACATCTGTTTCCATGGCTTCCCTTCGCTCACCAGCCCAGCTGCACCCCCACCCCCAACTCCAACCAAGGAAGTTTTGGTAGCAGAACAATGCCCCCTCTAAAGATGTCCATGTCCGAATCCCCAAAACTTGTGAATATGTTGCCTTACATGGCAAGAGGGACTTCATAGATATGATGAAGTTAAAGATCTTGAGACGGGCAGGTGATCTTCCATTATCAGGGGTGGATGCAATTAATTACAAGGGTCCTTACAATATGGAAGAAGGAGGCAGAAAATGAGAGCCAGAGAGAGAATGGAAGCTATATGCTGCTGGCTTTGGCAATGGAGGAGGAGGCCATAAGCCAAGAGATGTAGGTGACCTTTATAAACTAGAAAAGACAAGGGAATGTAAACTCCCCTAAAGCTTCCAGAAGGAACACAACCCAGCCACCACCTTGATTTTAGCCCAGTGAGACCCATTTGGACTTCTGACCTCCAGAACTGTAAGATAATACATTTGCATTGTTTTAGCCACTATGTTTGTGGCAATTTGTTACAGCAGCCATCAGAAACCAACACAGCAGTCCCTGACCTACCCACGTAGCAGCCCACTACTTTTTCTCTCCTCACTCTCCAGCCTCCTCCCTTCTCTAAGAAGCCCTGACCTCAAACCCCAGTTCCAATTACCCATGGGCTGCTCTTGGGCACCCTCCGCATCTCTTTGGGCCTCAGTTCTCTCGTGATCAAACTGGCCCCACAGGCCTGCTGTGAGAGTTAAATGAAATCGTGCTTGTGAGGTCTCTTAGCAACGGTGCCTGGCACAGAACTGGTGCTTGATGATATTTTTAGTTGTTGAGCATAATTCTGTAACTTTCATTTCTGCTTCTAGAACCACCTCCTGCTCTGGCCTTGACTAGGGCCCTAGCCCTCCCTGAAGGGTCAGCCCCTAACTGCAGTGCTTGGACCAGCAGGGACCCTCAGGGAATAAACTCTCTCTTTTCCACAAGTCCTGGGGGCAACACGACCCTGAGCACTGCCCTCACAGCAAGGAGGAAACTCAGCCTCGGTTCAAATCTTTTCTCTGCCAACTTCAAGCCTTACTAGAAAGCTACCAAGTAATCAAGACAGTGTGGTAATGGCAAAATAATAGACAGGTAGGTCGTGGAACAGAGTAGAGAGCCCAGAAAGAGACCCACGTAAATAGAGTCAACTGATCTTAGAAAAAGGGGAAAGGCAAACAATAGAGCAAAGAGTCTTCTCAACAAATGGTGCTGGAAATTGGACATCCACGTACCAAAAAAATGAATCTAGACATAAAACTTACACCCTTTACAAAAATTAACTCAGAATGGGTCCTAGACCTAAATGTAAAACACAAAGCTATAAGACTCCTAGAAGATAATAGAGGAGAAAACCTCAATGAACTTGGGTATGGTGATGCCACTTTAGATACTACACCAAAGACATGACAATCAAAGACGTAATTGATAACCTGGACTTCACTAAAATGAAAAACTCTGCTCTGCAAAGACAGTATCAAGAGAGTTGGAGGACAAGCCACAGACTGGGAGAAAATATTTGCAAAACACACATCTGATAAAGGACTGCTATCCCAAATATACAAAGAACTCTTAAAATTCAACAGTAAGAAAACATGCAACCTCATTAAAAAATGGGCCAAACGGACACCTCAGCAAAGAAGATATTCCGATGACAAATAAGCATATGAAAAGATGCTCTACATCCTAAGTCACCAGGAAAATGCAAATTAAAACAACGGTGAGATACTACTACACACCAATTAGAATGGCCAAAATTCAAATACAGACAACAGCAAACCCTGGAGAGGATAAGAGGCAATGGGAAATCTCACATGTTGCTGGTGGGAATGCAAAATGGTCCAGCCACTCTGGAGTCAGTTCGGCAATTTCCTACAAAACTAAACCTACTCTTACCATACAATCCAGCGGTATTTACCCAAAGGAGTTGAAAACTTATGTCCACACAAAATCTGCATGCAGTTGTTTATAGCAACTTCATTTATAAGCAACAAACCTTGGGAGCAACCAACATGTCCTCCAGTAGGTGAATGGATAAATAAACTGTGTTACATCCAGACCATGGAATATTGTTCATCCCTAAAAAGAAAGGAGCTATCAAGCCATGAAAAGACATAGAGGAACCTTAGATGCATATTACTGAGTGAAAGAAGCCAGTCTGAAAAAGCTACGTGCTGTATGATTCCCAGTGTAGGACATTCTGGAAAAGGCAAAACTATGGAGACAATAAAAAGTGGTTGCCAGGGGTTGGGGGAAGGGAGTGATGAGTAAGTGCAGCACGGAGAATTTTTAGGGCAGTAAAAATACTGGGTAGGATGTTATAATGACAGATGTATGTCATTATGCATCCATCCAGACCCGTACAATGTACAACACCAAGAGTGAACCGTAATGTAAACTGTGGACTTTGGGGGGTTATGATGGGTCAATGTAGGTTCATCCCTGATTACAAATGTACCACTCTGGTGAGTGATGCTAGTGATGTGGGAGGCTGCCTGTGTGTGGAGGCGGGGGGTATGTGGGAAATCTCTACACCTCCTTCTCAGTGTCGTTGTAAACCTAAACTGCTCTAGAAAAATAGATTATTTTGAAAAGAAAGAAAGAGCAAACTTTTACTAATATCCAGTAGGGTCTTAGAAGGGGCTTGTGCCAGAGACGGGTCTCCATTAGCTTTTGCCTTCTGCTCTCAATCCTTTTTCCTCCGTGGTACCTGTGCTCAACAGCTCCCAGAAAAATCCCTCCAAACAGGCTAACTGTCGGGGGCAGTGACCACCTCAGCCTCCATGTAGTCTCCAAGTTCCCTTGGTAAGTGAGCAAGACCTCCGATGAAACAGATGCAAACTCTCTCCCAGATGAGACCTGCTCCTTGGGACAGAGGGAAGAGCTAATCTCCTTGCTCTGACAGTACGGTTGTCAAATTTGGCAAATCAAAATATTGGACACCCACTTCCATTTGAATTTTCAGATAATCAACAAATAATTTTTTGGTATAAGTATGGGACAGTTTTCAGGGGACATTTAGTGGGGTGTCCTGCACATTACCTGGCAGCCCTGTCTCATAGGGACCCAGCAGAGTCAGGTTCAGTGCTGCGGGAAATGAAATTGATTTTAGCAGTGGGGCTCCTGACTCTTTCCCCCAGACAGGGGTGTGGCTATTCAAACTCAGGGTGTGTCTTGCAGAAGCATCCCTGGTCTGGAAAGTGAATGGAGATACTTGATCTTCAGCACAAGAGTAACCAGTAGCAGAAAGGATTTGGGACAGCTGCCCCCTCCAGGCAGGTCAGTAACTGAATGACTGACCTGGAATTGTGAAGATCTCATTTCTCTCTGAATCTGTTTCTCCACCTGTAAAATGCTGGTTCCTCTGTTCTCGGGTGGTGTGAACATGAAATAAGAAAACATACATGTAAAATGTATGTATAGGAGTCAGTGACAAGTATCCCTATGTTAGGTTTTTATTCTCAGATATTTAGGAAAAAAACATTTTCCCAAACTGCTGGACCTGCTTTGCTGAAGCCGGCAAGTGGGGGCTCTCAGGCTCACGTGGTCCCTACCCGGGCCCCACTTCGCGTGGAACCCTCTGTTCTCTGTTGAGTGAGCCTGTCCTCTGTTCCTGCAGTGGGTTCTGGCAGGCTGCCCACTGGACTGTTTTGCCAGGGATCCAGTCTGGAGCCCCTCGCCCCCCCCAACTTTGCCTCTGAGTGCTGCAAGCTCTGTGGTCCCCAAGCACAAGCGGCTGACGCCCATCTCCTGTTGCTGCTGGCCCTCTGCTCAGGCCTAGGCCACCAGCCCTGCCTCAGACACACCAGGAGCATCTCTGGGGCTGCCTCCGCCTATCCCTGAAGAGTGACCGCGGTGCACTGAGATGTGGGTTGCACGCAACCTGGTACATTTTGTCTTACGTGAGCCTTGCAGCCGCCCCTGAAAGCAAGCATCAGCACACCCACTTCTGCAGATGCAGAAACCGAAACTTGTGGAAAGAACACCAAGTGAGCAAACACCTGTGCTGGCGTTTTACATGCCTGATCTCATAGTTTAGGGCGGGCAGACTTTGTTGCTTTTGTTCCTGTGAATGGAATACATTCAAACGTTAGAAAAGCACGATATTAAAAATAAGTCTTCATCCCCAAGTTCAAGAGCCCTCATCTCTCTCTCAACAGGGTTTCTCATTTGGGGCCAGAGAATTCATTGTGGGGGGCTGTTCTGTGCATTGCAGCATGGTGAGCAGCATCCTTGGCCTCTATCCACTAGGTACCAGTGGCACATCCCCCCTCCTCCCCCGCCCAGTGTGACAACCAAAAATGTCTCCAGACTTTGTCAGATGTTCCTGGGGCAAAATCATCCCTGCGGAGAACAGCCACTCTAGAAGAATAATTGTTAATAGCTTCCTGAAAATCTTTTTAGAATATTTCTAAGCATATGTGTGTGCCTTTATTTATTTATTTATTTTTAAGAACTTTTATTGAGATACAGTTAATAGACAGTAAACAGCATATATTGAGAGTGTACAATTTGGTATCCCAATCTCCCAGTTTATTCTCCCCCAACCTTCCCTGCTTTCCCCGCTTGGTGTCCATGTGTTTGTTCTCTACATCTGTGTCTCTATTTCTGCCTTGCATTTCCGCTTTCATAGTTGTTAGCATTTGCCTTATGTATTGAGGTGCTCCTGTATTGGGTGCATATATATTTATAATTGTTATCTCCTCTTCTTGGATGGATCCCTCGATCTTTATGTAATGTCCCTTCTTGTCTCTTGTAACATTTTTTATTTTAAAGTCTATTTTCTCTGATATGAGTATTGCTACTCCAGCTTTTTTTTGATTTTCATCTGCATGGAATATCTTTTTCCATCCCCTCACTTTCAGTCTGTATGTGTGCCTAGGTCTGAAGTGGGTCTCTTGTAGACAGCATATATGTGGGTCTTGTTTTTGTATCCATTCAGCTAGACTGTGTCTTCTGGTTGGTGCATTTAGTCCATTTACATTCAAGGTAATTACCGATATGTATGTTCCTATGACCATTTTCTTAATTGTTTTGTTTTTGTTTCTGTAGGTCCTTTTCTTCTCTTGTGTTTCCCGCTTAGAGAAGTTCCTTTAGCATTTGTTGTAGGGCTGGTTTGGTGGTGCTGAATTATTTTAGCTGTTGCTTGTCTGTAAAGCTTTTGATTTCTCCTTCGACTCTGAATGAGATCCTTGCTGGGTAGAGTATTCTTGGTCAGGTTCTTCCCTTTCATCACTTTAAATATATCATGCCACTCCCTTCTGGCTTGCAGAGTTTCTGCTGAGAAATCAGCTGTTAACCTTATGGGAGTTCCCTTGTATGTTATTTGTCGTGTTTCCCTTGTTGCTTTTAATGACTTTTCTCTGTCTTTAATTTTTGTCAATTTGACTACTGTATGTCTTGGCATGTTTCTCCTTGGGTTTATCCTGCCTGGGACTCTCTGCGCTTCCTGGACTTGGGTAGCCATTTCCTTTCCCATGTTAGGGAAGTTTTCAACTATAATCTCTTCCAATATGTTCTCAGGTCCTTTCTCTCTCTTGTCTCCTTCTGGGACCCCTATAATGCGAATGTTAGTGCATTTAACATTGTCCCAGAGGTATCGTAAGCTGTCTTCAGTTCTTTTCATTCTTTTTTCCTTATTCTTTTCCACATCAGTGATTTTCACCGTTTTGTCTTCCAGGTCCCTTATTCGCCCTTCTGCCTCAGTTAATCTGCTATTGGTTCCTTCTAGTGTATTTTTCATTTCAGTTATTGTGTTGCATATCTCTGTTTGTTTGCTCTTTAATTCTTCTAGGTCTTTGGTAAACTTTTCAATCTTTTCATCCAGTCTTTTTTCAAAGTCCTGGATCATCTTCACCATCATTATTCTGAATTCTTTTTCTGTAAGGGTGCCTATCTCTGCTTCATTTAGTTGTTTTTCTGGGGTTTTATCCTGTCCCTTCATCTGCCACAAAGTCCTCAGCTTTTTCATTTTCTCTATCTTTCTGTGGCTGTTGTTTTCAGTTCCACAAGACAAAATACTGCTGATACTGCTTGATTCTGCTGTCTGTCCTCTTGTGGAGGAAGCTATCTAGGAGGCTCGTGCATGGTTACTGATGGGAGGTACTGTGCCTTTATTTTTTAAACAAAGATGGATTAGTATATGCAACTCTCACACCACTTGCTTTTTTACCTAACAATGTATTATAGATGTCTTTCTGTATACGCGCACACAAATCTGCATTTCGCCTTTGAACAAACAACTGCCTGTCAGTTCTTTGTGGGTCTAGCAGCAACGGGCATTTGAGTTGCTTCCAGTGTTTCGCTGCTACAAACACTGCTGTTATCAGCATCCTCACACATATATGTTGATACATCCGGGGAGTAAACACCTAAAAGTAGAATTGCCCTCAGAGGTGTGGGCATTTTACATTTGACCTGCTACATTGTTATCCAAAATTGTCTGTATCAACTTACTCCCCTGCCACTAAGGTCTTGATTAAAAGTATCAAAATATTTAGTGATCATTCATTGTATTTCATGAGTGGTGCAAAGCAATTCGTGTGCTATCATTTAATTCTCGCAGCAATTCTATTTGGTAGGTATTGTTATTATTTCCATTTTACAGATGAAAGAGCTGTGGCTTAGAGAGATAAAAAATCTTCTCTATGCTTGAACTTGACAGTACTGGGACCCCAACCCAAAGCTGTCTCAGACTAAAGCCTGTCCTCTTAAATTTCATAACCATCTTATGAGGTGGGCCCCATGTTCCCATTTTCTAATGAGACTACTGAGACCCAGACTAAAATGACTTCTTTAGGGCCATATAATCCAACCACCGATTTGAGCTTGACTCCAGAATCTCTGCTTTTCCATGGGGGCGCCAGTGGCACCTCCTCCAGGAAGCCCTCTGGGATTACTCCAGTGTCCTTCTCATCTGACCTCCAAGAGCAACTCCCTGGGAGCCCTGGAATCTGCAGCAGAGTGCAGATTCTGCACTCACTGGCCAGAGTGCGTGGGTATGTGGGAGCAAGGGACCTCACGGGTATTGGTATCATCCAGACCTAGGTCAGGATCCCCCTCTGCCCTCTACCCCACTGCAAGCGAACTTGGACAGGAGACCTCCCCTTTTGGGCCTTAGTTATCCATCATCATGATTCTTGTTTGTATTGTTGTTAATTGTACTCGTGATAAGTGCAGTCACCACTTACGGAATGCCTTCTCTGTACCGTGTTTTGCAGTGGACAGTGTCTTAGTTTTGGTCCCCAGAATCAGACACTGAGACCAGGATTTCGAGTAAGTAGTTTAGGTAGGAGGCGACCCTAGGAAGCTTGGTGAGGGAGTGGGACATGACACAGGGAAGGGAGGAAAACCATTGAGTGTGTATAACGAACAGCTTCCCGACCTGGGCAACTGGGCTCCATCCTGCTGGAGACCTCTGAGAAATCACATGCCTCACCCCCTCAGATGTCATCCTGAGGGGACCCGCCACTTCGCCCCTCTGTGGCTGGGAGTCAGTTTATTGAGGGCAAGGCATTCCCACAGCCTCAGGGGGCAGGACTGTCTGCAGGTGCGCAGCCCAGCCTCTCCACAGGAGTTTACAGGAGCTTTAGAATTAACATTTAATCACCGTTAACTTTGTGTTTTCCCACTAGCTGTGTATCCCTTTTGGGGACTCTGTGCCTTTTACCTTGTCTAGGTGGCTCACATCACCATGTCAGGTGTGGCGTAAACCTCCGTAAATTCAGGCTGACCACATGCTTCTTTCAGTCATCAGCGTAGATTTATTGGATACCTACTGTGCGCCAGGTATGTTGGTTTTTTTGGTTCTTGTTTTGATAGTAGACTTTATTTCTTGAGCAGTTTTAGGTTTACAGAAAAATGAATGGAAAATACAGAGTACTCTACACCCTCTAACCCAGGGGTCCCCAACCCGGGGCTGTTAGGAACCGGGCCGCACAGCAGGAGGTAAGCGGTGGGCGAGTGAGTGAAGCTTTATCAGCTGCTCCCCATCACTTGCATTACCGCCTGAGCTCTGCCTCCTGTCAGAGCAGTGGCAGCTTAGATTCTCATAGGAGTAGACTGACTGGACATAAGCAATGCACTTCGGGTACCACTGTCTCCTATCACCCCCAGATGGGACCATCTAGTGGCAGGAAAACAAGCTCAGGGTTCCCACTGATTCTGCATTATGGTGAGTTGTATAATTCTTTCCTTATATATTACAATATAACAATAATAGAAATAAAATGCACCATAAATAATGCACTTGAATCATCTGAAACCATTCCCCCACCTCCGGTCCGTGGAATAGTCGTCTTCCACGAAACCGCTCCCCGGTGCCAAAAAGGTTGGGACCACTGCTGTAACCCCATTTCTCCTGTTATTAACGTCTCGAATCAGTGAGGTACATTTGTTCCAATTGATGAGCAAGTATTGATACATTTATTAACTAAAGTCGTAGTTTATGCTAGGATTCCCTTTTTGTGTTGTGCATTCTCTGGGTCTGAACAAATGCAAAATGATGTGTAGCCACCAGCAGGGTATCACACAGAATAGTTTCAGTGCCCTCAAAATCCCCTGCGTTCCCCCGTTCATCCCTCCCTCCACTGCCCCATCCCCCGACCCAGGTGCCATTTTTAGTGCTGGAGAGACTGTTGGGACCAACTGAAATTTCTGTCTTCATGAATCTGACATTTTAGTGGGGGAGATGGACAAACCAGCAAGCAAATAACGCATAGCAATTTCCAGTGATGAAAATCTCTGTGCAGAGAGTGCGTGGGGGTGGGGAAGAGGCTTCCTTTTTAGACAGGATGGTCAGAAAAGGCCTCTGAGGAGAGGGCCCTGCCCAGGGTGATAGCCACAGAACCTACTGGAAGCCCTGGGCTCAGAGGCCCCTGCCACTGGGAGGCCGGCCAGAGCGCGAAGCCCTGAGCTCTCGCAGTCAGGGGAAGGTTATAGGCTGAGTCCTGTCTCTTCAGATTCATATGCTGAGGTCATAACCCCTGGTACCACACTGTGACTATTTGGAGAGAGGGTCTTTACAGAGGTCACTAAGGAAAAATGAGGTTCATCGTGACCGATGTCCTTATAAAGAGAGGAAATAAAGACAGAAGACACAGAGGGAAGACCATTCAAAGGCACAGGGAGAAGGCGGCCATCTATAGGAAGAAACCAACCCTGCTGATACCTTGATCTTGAACATCTATCCTCTAGAATTGCAAGGACATAAATTTCTGTTGCTTGAGCTCCCCAGTCTGTGGTGCTTTATGTGGCAGCCCTAGCTGACTAAGATGGAAGGCAAGAAGCCTGCCCATGTCCCACGCTTCTCATCCACTCAGAGGTCTTAGGGAGGATGGTCTGTACTAAGGAAGAACAAATCTGACTCCATGTTGGATCTGTTTCTTTTACTTTAACTTTTGTATTCTGTTGCTTTTGCTGCAAGTTAAGAATGTAGCCAATAGCCTGAAAAATACAGGATAGCTCATTCTGGAGGCTCTGACCTTTCAAGGTATAACACTTTTCCCTTCATGTAGAGATAAAAAGTGGCAGAACAGAGAATAACCTTTGCCTTGTTGGACCTCGGTGGACAGCTGTAAAATCACATGATTCCAGCACCCAGAAGTGCCCAACATCCAACCACACCCCTCCCCTTTTAGCATCAAAGAAGCCTGAATTCTAACTTAGGAAAGATGGTTCTTTGGGTCACTAGTCCACCATGTTCTCAGTCTGCTGGCTTTCTGGATAAAGTCCGGAATATTCCTGCCCCAACAACTCGTCTCTCGATTTATTGGCCTGTTGTGAGGCAAGTAGTACGAGCTTGGACTCAGTAACAGTCTGCTAGACCCAAGCAGTGTGGGTGCAAGGATCTGCGTGCCAGTGGCCTTCCTCTCCTGCTGGGGTAGCAGAGCTTTCCTCTGTCGCTGCTAGTGGTGGCGGCCACTTACTGCGGGCCCACCAGGCATGCCCAGAACAGTGCCATGAGCAAGAGCACAGAAACTGGGGGTCTGGCAGACAGACCGGGGTCAAGGCCCCACTCTTCCTTCCGCTTAGCAGCCATGGGACCTTGAGTCGGTTATTTCATCTCCACAAGCCTCAGTTTCCCTGTCTGTCAAATAAGAGGAAACGATGGCTCCTGCCTCCTGTGACTGTTGTGGACCCATGAGCAAATGTCTAGGGCGCAGTCGGCACAGCGCCTGCCACTCGGATGAGCTGGCAGCTCTTTCATTCCATATAGTATTTGTCTTCACAATGACCCTGAGATGGAGGTATTAGTCTCACTTCACGGCAAGGACACTGACCAAGGGACCCCTTGTGCTGACCAGTCAGTCGGCCCACAGCCTTGAAACCCGCTGCAAATCCTCCAGTGGGGTCACTGGGGCGCTTGGCTGCGGCACTGATGTCATCGGGGTTGAGGTTGTGGGCGTGGCTTTGTAAATAAGTCTCAGAAATCCTGATCATCTTGTCTGTCCCTCTCCAGCCCCTTGAGTCAGCAGTACAGCCCTGGAACAGACTTTCTGTGACATTTCCAGCTTTTCTTCCCCCCCTACTTCCATTCTAATTTACCTCTCTGGGTCTCAGTCCCCTCATCTGGAAAATGAGGTTTAGAGGTCCATTGATTTTCCAAGGCTCCTGCTAGCAGCAGGACCATCCTGGAACTCTGCTTTAAATGCTGCTGGGGCATTGATGACCCCATGGTGACGGTTATGTTTAATGAAAGCTCATTGATTGTGTATCTCCTGTGTCCAGGACTTTTCACATATCACCTCATTTTGGTCAAAGGCTCTGACAGCCATTGAGGTGGACAGTGTTGTCCCTATTTTTCAGATGAGAAGACACAGGTCCAGAGATGTGCACTGATGTGGTCAAGGTGTCGGAGCCAGTGCCTGGCAGAGCTGGGAATCAAACTCAGGTCTGTCTGGGTTAAAAGCCTGTGCCTCCTGCACCCCTCCTCCTGCACCCATCCTGTGTCTCGTGGCTTACAAGTTTAGGTTTGTTTTGTTTTGAGGCAAACATTGTTTTGTCTGGACTACAATTCAGTTCAGGTTTATGGAAAAAATAACATTCATAACAACACAGGTGACCTTCATGTTTTAGCAGCAAGCTCGGTGCCTAGGGCATGATTTTTACAAAACTTGCTTTTCTGTTCCTTTTCCTTGTGAGGAGAAAAGCCTCTGTGCCTTGAGTATTTGCTTTAACCTTCACAAAAAGAAGCCAGAGGCAGGTGTGTTTCTCCAGCCCTCCTTTGAAATGGAGGGAGTGAGGAACAAAGATGTTATTGAGGCTTGGGGCTGAAATGTGAGGGCAAATTGAAATCTTTGAGAAGTTGCCTGTGCTGATTTCCTTTGGACATTAAGAAATCTGTCAGAAGGATGCTAATTGTCAAGGCTTCCCAGAGCTCAGAGGAGCTTCCCAGAATGCACTGCAAGAGAGAAGGACAAAGGCAAATGAGAGGAGGCTGCATGGCCCAAATTCCCTTTATTCTGCACGTGGCTTCAAATCTGGGCTTGCAGCAGCCTGGCATGATGGGGACAGCTACATGTGCAAACACTTTGTATGCTGGAGAGTGATTGGAGAGGGGGATGAGGAGAGGAAGAGGGGGAGGAGGAAAAGGAGGCAGAGCCTCAGAAGGCCTGGATTCAGGCTCAGCCTACCACCAGCTACCTGTGACCTGGAGGAAATTGCCCATCTGGTGGGCCTCAAAGTCTCAGTCTCTAAGAAATGGTTGAACACTAGACTATCTCATTGTCCCATTCGGGGCTAACAGAGATGACCTTGGCCAATACAGTGTGGAACACTGTTTCCTAGAAACATACCCTGGACAGCAGCAATGGGAAGAAACGACAAAAGTAGCTCGGATTTATTAAGCACTAAGTGTGGGCTGTGCACTATGGAAAACATTTGGCATGGCTTATATTACCTGTGTCTCCTGATAAATGCAAGAGCGGGATTCTTTTATATCCTCACACTTAAAGATGAGAAAGCTGAGGCTCAGAGAGGCTGAGTGATTTGCTCAAGAGCTAGAGAGTGGCAAACCTAGGATTTGAACCAGGCATTCCCTCTTAAGGGCAGTTTTAAGTAGCAGCCCTAGGCTGAATGCAGGGGTGGACACTGCCGGGCCCATCAGTAGGCCCTCACCCTGGGGTCCAGAAAGCCAAAGGCTGACCTCTGCCAACTGAGTGTCCCTGGCTTAGGCAGGCATCACCGGAGTGTGATGGGATCTGCAAAAGCTGGAAACCTGAGCTGCTTGCAGACCTGTCCCCGTGTGGGGCTGGAGGACAGCTTGGGGCTTGAAGATTGGTTCACACTAGCCCAGCTCTTCCCTAGCACCATAAGTGACTTTTGGCCCTTGTTAGTGGCATCATCTCAGATCAGTGCCCAGGGAACTGCTGGCCATGTGGGGCACTCTGGGATGTGGGGGGGCGGGGGGGTGAAGGGAGGTGGCCCTTGGTCCCTTTGGTGGACACGCCACCTGCTTCAAGTTGGCAAGGCAGAAATTGCAGGTGGGAGGGCTTCCCAGGTGCAGAAGTCAGTTTCATTCTTGCATGTACATTACTTGCAAGCCTGAACCACAGAGCCTGCCTGCAAATTCCAGACCACGCTCCTGGAAGCCGACCTGATCAAACATTCACGCGCACTGATGAGTTGTCATCCTCGTAGATCCCGTGATCTGCATTCGTTGCTTTGGTGCTATTTTATGAGAGTGATTTTTTTCCTCCTCTGCCGTGTGCTGCGTTTTCACCACCCTCCAAAAAAATCCGCCTTGGAGCCACGTGGACAGCTGTGGCTTGTCAAAATTGTGCTCAGACCTCAACCGGGGAAAGAAAATTAATTTCATCCATCACTGATGACAGTGATGGAACCACTCAAATATTTGTCTGTAGAGGTGCATGGTATGGAAGGGAAAAAAAATCTTCCAGTCAGACACTGGGTTTAGTCAAGATTTATCACGTGCTAATAGAGTACTCATAACAAATCTATGAGCTAGGTGACATCATTATTACCTCCATTTTTCAGATGAGGAAACTGAGGCACAGAGAAGTTAAGTAACTTGCCCAAGGTCTCATAAATTGCAAAAGGCAATTTGCTAAGCCCAGTTTGTACTTATTCGGAAAATGAGGGATGATAATTCCTAGTTTCTCAGGTACTTGGGAAGATAAGATTCTGCAAGGGAGGAGTGCTGAGCATATGGAATGTTCTGCATCCCTTCTTCCCTACTTCCCTCCCTCAGTCTTTCTTTCCAATGCTGATCAAAGTCGCCATTATGTCAGGTCTAGTGCTAGCTCCTGGAGGGATAGCCCAAAAAGTCAAACAACGCCCTCATCCTTCCTCTCTCCTGAGAGACTGACACTTTGCTGAGGCGAGGGAGGGGCAATAAACAATGACCCTTGCATTGTCTCACTCTCCCCCAGTGCCAAGGGGGGTCGATATTTCCCCTCATGGCTTCTGCGCCCCCCACCCCGGTTCTGGAAGGAGAGATGATTCTTACCGGCAGGCAGAATCAGAGAATCTTTGCCATCTGTTACCCCTTCCTTAGCATTTTATGTGAGCAAAACTCTGACCCCAGGCAGAGAAATGGAAGTGTTTGCCCAAGGTCACAGAGGGAGTAAGCAGCTCAGCCAGGATTTGGACAAGCCCCGTGCTAAGCAGTGCATTCCAAACTCTGGCCACTCTGATGGGTTCAAAGTCCCTCCCTACTTTAAACCCAAATCCAAAGCCTGCCATTTGCACCCAACAGCCTCTAACCCTTGGATTCAGACTTGCATGCACCATTCCCCAAATAGAAGTCACTCCTTTCAACATCCCTCTGGCAAATGTTTGACAGCGTGACTCTCCTCACTCAAGATCCCTGATTCCTTCCATCTTCTTGTTAGAAAGGATGCTGAGTTCCCTTCCCTTTCCTGGGACTCTTCCTGGACCTGCTACCTTTCATCCAAGTCCCCTTCTAAGCAAGATACCTGACATAGAATGGGCCACTGCAGATGAGGGCTCAAGTGCAGTGTGACTGGCTTCTCACCTGCCACAGTAAGAACTTGCTCTCAGCTTCCCTGCTAGGCACACTCACACAGCATCATCTTTGAGTCAACTGGAACCCCTAGGTGACAGGCACACCTGCTGCTACTCAGGCAAAGGTGTGCAGGCACCCACATGCTTGGAGCACCTTCTGGATCCTCCCTCTATCTCTCCAAGGCAGGTCTTATCAGCTCCATTTTGCACATGAGACAGCTGAGGCTCAGAGAGGGGCTGTACTTAGAAGCACAGAATTAGGTGAAAGCCCCCAATGTGGTGTCCCTGTGGTCAACTTTTGAGTCCCAATGGGCAGGACCTACAACTACCCTGTGAACATCATGTGATTGGATTCAGTCTCTCATACATGCCATTCACAATATTTTAGGGTTCTGAGCATTTCAGGACCCTAGGTTGGGCTGTGACCCCTAACTTTGTAGCTTCCAGAATTTAATCTTCATGACATTCATAAATTTCATAAATAGGACGCTGTTGCGTTCAGAGCCCTGAAGTCTCCGCTACAGACCTACCCCCTCCAGCCTCTACCAACTCCCTGACTGTCGAACTTTGACCCAAGGAATCCAGCAAACATACGCTTATCCTCCCCAAACTTCCCCAGCTCATCCGCACTGCATGAGACCACTGTGGTGGACATGCGTAGTTTTGAATCTACCTCTATTCCTCTTTTGGTATTAACATTTTTATTTTCCTTTGGGGAAGATGGTAGATTAAAATATTGTTTCTAATTCTGCATTCCCATAGAACAGGATTATACACTGTACCCTTCACCTCATGGGTTTTCAGTGCTTCTCAGTCAAGTAGCTGGAGTTTATCTCCCCAGAGCACGGTTGCTGAGCTTGGTCAAGAGCCTTGCACTGACCTATGGGATGGAGGTAGACACCGAGTTGGGCAGTGGGTCTCGATGTGTTTGTGCGGTTTGGTCTTCTGTGCATCTGTCATCTGAGATGAGAAAATCACGTCTCCTGGTCCGCATGGGATGACGAGCAAGTGGCACAGACCCAACTCAACCTGGAGCCTGGAACCAAGCCCAGGCGACCCCAGCAGGGGCACGACTTGTCCCCAGATGCATGAGCAAGAAAAAAATGCTTGTTCATGTAAGCCACTGGGTTTGGTGGTTGTTAACCAGAATTGGCACAGTAAATCAGCAGTTCCTACAGGGAAGCATTCCCCTTCCATCCTCAGTTGCTTGGATGGGGGTGGGGGGAGAGCATGGCCTGGGTGTGATTAGCAGACGTGCCTGTGCTGGTGACTCTCCATTTACCACCGCCCTCCCATCCGCTCTCTGCCCAGCTGCAAGCCCAGGGTCCCTTTCTCCCCTGCAGTCCCCACTGGGCTGATAACACTGTTTTCTTTTCTTGCCCCTCAGGCCCACGGAAGGTACAAGATTCTGTGCTCCTCCCAGCTGCCTCAACGCCCCGTTGGCCCCCATCTCTCTCTTTTTCCTTCTTTTTTCTTTTGTCCTACCCAGTTACACGGAGGTCTTCTGCCAGGGTTCGGTAGATGTTCTGTGTGAATCGTTCCCCCTGTAGATGTATTTTTTGATGGATTTGTGGGAGGGGGTGAGCTCCATGTCCTACTCGTACGCCATCTTGGTTCCTCCCCTGTCAGCTCCCCTAATTCACCCCATGTCTCCGTAAACAGATCAAGCAGGACTTTATATTCAGAATCCTGCCCCCCCCCCCCCCCCCCCCCCGCGTGGACCCTCTGTTGGGATTCAGTCTGGTCCAGTATCACAGTCCTGACGGCAACTCCCAGATGCCGTTGTGCAAGTTACTTAACTACATTTTTTCCCCAGTTGACAAAATAAGGATTATACTGTTGCCCTTTCGAGATGGTTGTGAGAAAGAAATCAGATCACGGATGAGCAGTGCCCAGCCTTGTGCTTGATGCCTGGGGCTGCAAGACAGGTCATCTCTGCCAGCCCATCTCGCTATGGCCGGCATCGAACGTAGTGCCAGGCGCAGACTAAAGCATTTATAAATATTTGTAGTTTGAAAAACTCTATGGTAGATTTTCTCCCTTTGACCTTTTGATTATTTTCTCTCTCGAAATAGCAGAATAAGGCCCCTAGTGCCATGGTGACAGTCTCTATAGAAATCCATAGCTTGTTCTCAGCACACCCACGGATGCCAGTGGGAGGCTGGCATAGATTTGGACCAATGGAGAGAAGGCATGTTTAGCCTTGTCCTGGTTACAAAGAACATTTTTTTTTTTCTCTCAAATGGACCTTCCTGTCCCCAATTCAGCATCACCTAGGTCTCTCCTAATGTGGGTTAATTTTCCAACGGCTCCTAGAAAGAGTGTATTTCCAGTCTCTCCCGGGACAGACAGAGGAGTTTCGAACAGGATAAAGCAAGTTTTGGTAGAGAATATTCGGAGTTTGCCAAGGAGTCAGGCGGCTCTGATGGCATTCCTGCCAAGGAGTGGGAGTGTGTTTGCTTAGAACAGGTAATCCTTTTGGATGCTGTAATCTGAGGTTAGAAATAGACTTGTGTTGCTACCAGAAATCCCTGCTGTTTTTGGCCTTTTCTTTGTCCGGCTTGCCCTGGTCAAGGTTGGAAATCTATTTGCTTAGGAATGGTGGTCCTTTTTGAAACCAAGAAGGGCCTCTGTCCCTTTAAGAGGGTCCTTGAGGAGGGACAGTCAGAGAATCACAGAGATGAGGGCCAGATGGCCAGTAAACAGGATGGCAGTGAGTTAGGGAGAGGACCAGCTGGGCCGTCAGCTCTAGTCACCTTGCAGGGGAGGAGCCTTTGTTGGTGGCTGCAGTTGGAAGATTTGGGTGAGGGCTGAGCAGCCTGACCCAGGGCCCATGGCATGGTCTGATGGCCCCACCTTCTGCTTGGACTGGGACTCAGAGTTCTAGACCTGGGAGACAGTGGCAAAGCCACAGAAAAAGTGTGGGCAGTGGGGTCTGGCAGGTCCAGGTTCACGTCCTAACTGTGTTCCCTGGACGGTGATATCGTCTGTCTGAGCCGCCATTTCCTCATCTGTGAAATGGGATCATAATCCCATCTCACAAATACACTGTGAGGTAAGTACAAATAATGGGTAGAGTACGCTGCATGGGGTAAAGCTCAGGAAATTTTAGTCCCCCTCTCCTCTGGAGAGCATACTAATAACATTTTAACAAAGAGGAGCATAAGGGAAAATCTTTCTCAGAGAGTCTGGAATCTTGGTAATTTAAAAGTGAAATCCTCAAATCCTGCTTAAATACCTTACTTAGAATGCAAGTATATCACTTAGGACTGACTGGTTTATCAGCTACCTGTAACAGAAAGCCTAGATAATAATGGCTTAAACAGGATAAAGATTCATTTTTCTCTCATAGGAAACGAAACAGTTAAGGACTGGAATGGCAGCTCCCTAGCAATTCCCTCCAAGGAGCCAAGGCTCCTTCCATCTTTTTGTTCTGCTATCCTTACAGTGTGGCTTCCACTGTGAAGGTCATTGCATGGTCATAAATGCTGCCACAGCTCCAGCCATCATGCTCACATTCCAGGCACCAGCAAGGAGAAAGAGAAGTATAAGAGGGTGCACCTCTCAGATGAGTCAACATTCAAAAAACAAGCAAACAAACAAAAAACCTACCCAGAAATTCCATCCAATGATTTCTGCTTATAGCTTATTGGCTCCCCCTACAGCAAGAAAGGCTGGGAAAAGTACTGGGTGAGTGGATCCCCCAATAATATAGGGGTTTATTAGTAAGGAGAATGCTGTCCTTGCCATAGCCAATGCAAAGCTTCTTCAATTTCAATGGAAAGGGCTGCCTAGGTCAACATTGGGACTATTTCCCCAGAAACCAAAAGCATCTTGAGAACCTGGTCGTCAGCAAAGGTTAGTTCCTGTCCCTTCCAACCTCCCGTTGCCCCCTACCACTTCCATGTTAGAGAATCTAACATCAGCTTACATCCAACTTCAAATGCTACATAGATTTTATGAATCAGAAAGGTTCAGAGTCAGAAGCTCAGGTGAATTACACACAGGTTCCACGTGCAGAATTTACTAAAACCTTAAGACAAACCACTGAAATCAAAAATATTTTGCATTATCTCACACCTGCCTACCTTATCAGCTGCATTAGTTATCTATCACTGTGTAACAAATGACCCCCAAACTTTGCGACTTGGAAAACAACATGGATTTATTTTGTCAGAGTTTCTGTGGGTCACGAATCTAGGTGTGACTAAGCTGGGTGCTCTGGCTCAGGGCTTCTCACAAGGCTGCAACCAAGTTATCCACTGAGGCTGCGGTCATCTCAAGGCTCAACTCAGGGTCGATCTGCTTCCGAGCTCACTCATGTGGCTGTTGGCAGGATTTAGCTCCTTGCTGGCTGTTGGCCAGAGGCTTCCTCAGTTTCTTGCCACAAGGACCTCTCCATAGGGTAGCTTACAATATGGCAGCTTGCTTCATCAGAACAAGCAAGTGAGAAAGCCAGAGATGGAGTGGAGCAAGAGGTCTTTTATAACCTAATCTCGGAGGTGGCATCCCATTGCTATTATTCTGTTTGTTAGAAATAAAGCACTAGGTCCAGCCCAAAGTAAAGGGGAGCAGAGGGGGGAACATTTCAGAAGCACCAGTCAATGTCCTGCTTCATCACTCACCTGCACTCTCAGGGTTCCTGACATAGAGTCTATTTCCTTCCATAAACAAGCCCAGCTCCTTTCTACCACAGGGCCTTTGCATGTACAGTTCTGTCTGCTTGGTAGCTCTTCCCTTCCTCATTGCCTCAATTTCAGATTTCTTCTCCAGCCTTATTTATGCAGAGAGGCCTCTCCTGACCAGACTTCTCCTGAGACACAGGAAGAAGGGGTGCCTGAAACATCACTCAGCCCTGGGTAGCCCCGGGAGGTTTCCTGCAAGCAGAAGCCTGGACCCTGACCATTCAGTTCTCTCCCTTGTATGGTTTGCTGCATTGGGACCCTTTAGCAGTAGCTATAATTGTCAAACAGACAGACTTTGGATCTAGCTCATAGATTCTTGACATCTGATATTGGGCTGCCCCAGAAGTCAAAATAAGGGAAAGAGACGGACCTCTGTTTCAGGTCAGGACCCAGCTTTGACCTGAGTTTTTCTGGCCAAGCTTCTTTTATCATCTGTGTTCATTCCTTCATTCACTTGTAATGGGTATGATTTTCCGTCTACAAACTCAGGTGTGGGGTAAATAGAAACTATGTATTTCTTTATTTACTGAACTAAGTTCAGTTTCTATTTTGAGCCTCCATTTGGCCAGATGGATCACAGATGAATCACAGTCAATCCATCCCCTCCATTCCCCAGCAATCGCATCTACACTTGGTCTGCAAAGATGATGGGAGGAAGGCCACCGGACATTGATGTCAGCTTCAGTGGCATTTGCCATTCAGTCATTGGTCAATGCCGGTCACCATAGTGCTGTCCTTTGTTCTTCTTTGGGACCTGTCTTAGATCAGGTGACTCTGTTACCTCTGTGACATTCTGGGGCTCACAGGAGTCATTGTATTACTTCTTATGCCTCGCAGGATTGTGGGAAACCCTGAGATGTCTAAGTTCCCAATTGCCTACATGCCATGTGGACGCTTCTGCTCTTTGGGGCTTTCCTTTTTCCCTGGGGTCCTCCCCTTCTGCTCGGAGATCCCCCAGGTTGTCCCTCTGGGGACTTTGTCTTTGTCCCCACACCTGGCTCTGGGAGTAGAGCACACAGGCCTCTTTAGCCGGGACAGTGACTTTCTCATTCCTCCCCCTCCCAGTCCTTTCCGTACAGCCCAGGGGACGTTTTTCTGGCCAGCAGGGGAGTGGGGAGCACCTTGCTCTACTCATCTCTTCCTCCAAATGTTTTTAACTAAGCCACGAGTTCTTTCCAATCTCCTGAGAATCTCATCTTAAGAACCCAAAAGCCAAGAAAGACTCCTGACACCAGGTGATAAGTGACGCTGGAGGGTGTGGAGGCCCAGAGGAGGCGCCGCATCTGGGCTGACCAGACAGGAGGGGGTGGGTCTGGGAGGCCAGAGCTAAGCCGAAGAACGAGAGGAGTTAGATAAACAAGGAAGGGACCGTTCAGTCGAGGGAAGAGCCCAGTTAAAGGTGGGGAGGAAGACAGGCCTCTGGGTGGCGGCCGCCTGTTTGAGTGGAACGCGGGTTGTGCCTTGGGGAGTAGCTGTAGATGAGGCTGCAGGAGGGAGCAGGGATCTGGTACCAAGGGGACCTGGATGTCAGGTCTCGACATTAGGATTACGTCTGCAGGAAATGTACATCCACGGGAGGATTTTTAAGCATGCGGTGAGCTGGCCGGCTTTGGGCTTTAGAATGTTGTCTCTGATCCCGGGTGGAGGATGGGCTGGAATCAGGGTACCTGAGGAGCCCGGCGCAGCCACCGGGACCAGGAAAGGCAGGGCTGCAGTGGGCGGACAGACATGGCGAGCGGGAGACCAGTTCCCTGGGGACTTGAGGGCGGGGCCACCCAGGCTTGTAACTGAGGGCAGGTGGGGGCACGGAGCGCGGAGCGTTCAGGACGACTCCACCACCTCTGATGGCGCCCCTTCCCGCGTCCGCAGGATGGCAACCCCCAGCTTGGTGAGGAGGCGACAGTTAGCTTAGTCTGAAGTCCGGTTTGGAATTAGGATTCTGTGGATAAGGAAACGTCTCGGCAGAAGGCTGTGGAGCAGAATAGTTCACGTCAGAAGTACGTCAGAGAGGCAGCCTCAGAACGCCAGGACTTCCTCGTAGTTTCTACGGACCGTGGGCAGCTAGGACGTTTCAACAGTAGGTGACCATCAAATGCCCCCGTGGCCCAAATAAATACGGACGTCAGGATTCACTGAAGAAGAGAGTCCAGGGCTGCTTTCAGGGGCTCAGCCATCCCAGCCGGGACCCAGGTGCGTGCCTGCTTTCCGCTCCACCATCCGCGGGGCCTCTGGCCTTTGTACTGATCCCTCCCGCTCGCAGATGTGTGCTGCATCCCCAGCTTCCGTGTTTCAGGGAAATAGACCAATTTTCCAGGAAACGTTGCGTTTTCCTGGTCCCACCAGCGTATCAGAATTGGCACGTGCGCTGACATTTCTCATCCCAAGGTAGACAAAGTGCGGTGTGTCAGGCAGCGTTTTAGTAAGACTGTAAAACATGTGGGAGGTGATAGGGATACAAGGGGAGAGTGTCGCCTGTGGAGCCAAACAAACCTGCCTCCCGGTCTTTCTGCGAGTGCTGAGTAGCTCACTTCCCCTCTCTGAATATCCCTTTCAGCGTCTCTAAAATGGAGACAGTCGGGGACTGTGCGTGTCTGAGGGGATGACTTTTGTAAAGTGCCTGGCGCTGTTCCTGGCCTGCAGTGGCTCTCTCCTCTGCTGTGTTAGCACCCTTCCTTCCCACCCATCTGCGCTGCACGAGGAGAAGTTGCTTTTTTAGCGAATAACCGCTCCCTGCCAAAGGAGCAAATTCAGTCCCATGAAATGAACTGACCATGGTAGAATTTCATGCAGATGCGGAGGGAGAGGGGGGAGAAGGATTTGAGGTGCCAAGGGTAGGGAAAATATAGGTTGCTTAGCTAATATGTATACTATATATATATATATATTTAAATCTATTCTGTTCACATCGGCTATCCTGATGAATAAGGCCACAGTTGGAAGGCAAGAGAGTGACTTCCCTCAAAATGGAAGAAAATATTTGCAAACGAATCAATGAACAAAGGATTAATCTCCAAAATATATAAACAGCTCATGCAGCTCAATATCAAAAGAGAAACAAACAACCCAATCAAAAAGTGGGCGGAAGACCTAAATAGGCATTTCTCGCAAGAAGACATACAGATGGCCAAGAGGCATATGAAAAGATGCTCAACATCACTAAATGTTAGAGAAATGCAAATCAAAACTACAGTGAGGTATCACCTCACATCAGTCAGAATGGGTATCATCAGAAAATCTACAAACAGTAAATGCTGGAGAGGGTGTGGAGAAAAGGGAACCCTCTTGCACTGTTGGTGGGAATGTAAATTGTTACAGCCACTATGGAGAACAGTACGGAGGTTCCTCAAAAAACTAAAAATAGAGCTACCACATGACCCAGCAATCCCACTACTGGGCATATATACCCAGAGAAAACCACAGTACAGAAAGACACACGCACCCCAATGTTCATTGCAGCACTGTGTACAATAGCCAGGTCATGGAAGCAACCTAAATGTCCATCGACAGAGGAATGGATAAAGAAGATGTGGCACATATATGCAATGGAATATTACTTGGCCATAAAAAGGAACGAAACTGGGTCATTTGTAGAGATGTGGATGGACCTAGAGACTGTCCTACAGAGTGAAGTGAGTCAGAAAGAAAAAAACAAATATCGTATATTAACGCATATATGCAGAATCTAGAAAAATGGTACAGATCAACCAGTGTGCAAGGCAGAAATAGAGACACAGATGTAGAGAACAAATGTATGGACACCAAGGCGGGGAAGGTGGGGGGTGGGGTGAATTGGGAGATTGGGATTGACGTATATACACTAATATGTATAAAATAGATAACTAATGAGAACCTGCTGTACAGCGCAGGGAACTCTACTTTGCTGCACAGTAGAAACTAACACAACATTGTAAAGCAACTATACCCCAATTGAAAAAAAACCCACCTGTGTCATGTTAGGGTTCAAGCTGTCAGAAATAGAACCGCCCTCACCCTCAGATGCCTCTGTTCTGCTCCTTCATCTGGCAAAGCCGTGAGTAACCATGGAACCTGCTTGCCGGGGACTAGTCGAGTCGCTGCCTGGCGTAGCTGATGAGTCACTGCCGCCTGCCCTGGCCCCCTGCCTGTGAGGTGGCCACTATCTTTAGACATTTTAATTTTCCTTTGTGGGGAAGGGTAATTATGGCCTCTGTGCCCTGTGGCTGTTTCCATTTTGCATGGCCCTGGACAGAGGCAGAGAGCCTTCAAGAAATCCTCTTTTTTTTTTTTTTTTCTCTTCAGGGAAATTGGTGGGGGCTGGTTGTGGGGATTTGAGCCTGTCTGAGGTGTGCAGAAGCAAGGCTGATGCAAGTGTAGCAGCCTTTCAGGATTTGCAAAATGCTTCACTATGCGCCATCAATTACTGCCAAATGCGGTTGTTATGCAAAGCAGCTAAATTGGCCTACAGGTTGGTTGAGTTTTAAGCCCACAGATTGTACCAGTGCAAGAGAGAGGAAAACAGATTTGACGGATTCAGGATGGGGCTGTGTGCTTTATACGAACACAGAAGCAAAACATCTGGGGACAGAATGGGCCTTAAATAGAAAATGGTCAGGTGATGATGGATAGATAGATGGATGATAGATAGATAGATAGATAGATAGATAGATAGATAGATAGATAGATAGATGTTAGCTGACAGGGACCAAGGGGAAATGCAGACCTCAGGAGTTTGGGATTGTGATATTTTTAAAATGCAACCATGGCCATATGGAAGATGTGCTGGACAGATGCTGGATACTGAGAAGTCAACCCGGGATTGAAGATAACAGTTCACTCTGAAGAGTTACTCCACATTGGCTGCAGACATCATCAGTTGAGTTGTGTCACCAGGGGAAAGTATTTATTCATGGAGACTAGAGTTAGGTTTTAAGCGTGTGTTCAACCATCAGATTCCTCGTTTTGAACTGCCACCCCCAGGAAGCTGGGTAACCTTGGGTGAATTATTTAACATCTCTGGATCTCGGTTTCCTCATCCACAAGTGAATGCCTGTTACATGGCGAGTGTGGAATGCAGTGAAGGACATGCCTGGCATGTGGTTAGAACTTGGTCCATGGTTGCAATTATACTTGCATGTATTACTTTTTTCAACACACTTTAACTATACTTGAGCACGTACTTAGTGCCCAGCCCTTGCTAGAAACTAAGGATGCAGACTTGTTTGATTCATTTCACAAATATTTGCTGAGCACCTACTATGTGCCTGGCAGACACTGCTAAGCCCTGGAAACCGACTTGGGTGGAAACAGACAAGATCCTTGCCCACAAGCTGCCTCCCGCCTGGGGAGGGAGACAGACATTCAAATAATGAAAATACTTGGCACAGACAGGTCCTGGCTGAATGCCAGAACTTCAAGGGGCTCCAGTCCAATAGACTCATCGCAGGGATTATCAGCCCCTTCTGCAGATGAGAAAACTGAAGCTCAGAAAGGTGAACAGACTTGCCCAGGTCCCCACACCTAGTGACTGGCAGAGCCTCAACTGGAACCCAGACCAGCCTGACTCCAAAGTCCGCGGTCTTTCTCAATAGCACACAGCTGCCAGGGTGTGTTTCAGGTTTCTGGATGAAGACATCAGACGAGGCAGGGTCGAGAATACACACAGACTCCAGCCGTATTCAGTTTTCAGAGGCTCTAATTTGGGGAGGATGTAATTTGAGGGCTACAGGGGAGGGCTTTGAGAAGAGTCAGCTCCTGCTGGCAGCGAGGGGTGCTGGGTGTGCCTTGGTGTGTCCGTGACTGTAGTGTGTGCCTCTATTTCTGTGCATGTGTGAACGTGTACATCTACCTCTGTGTCTGTGTGTTTGCATGAGGAGGGGAGGCAGGCATGTGTGTGTGTCAGTGTATTTGTGTAAATCTGTCTTTGTGTGACTGTATATCTCTGCATGTCTGTATTTATATGTATGTCTCCATGTGTGTGTGTATATGTGTTCACGTCACTGTGTGTGTCTGAGTCGGAGATGTGTGGATAGATGTGTGTCTGTGTTTAGGCATCTGTGTGCATCTCTCCATCTGCATGTGTGTCTTTGGAGATGTGTGTGTTGGAGGGTGTCTGTGAGTGACCGTGTGTGTGTGCCTCTGTGGGTGTGTGTGGGGTGACCTGGCCCCCTCCCACCCCCCCGAGTGTTCCTGTGGAACTAATCTAACTTGTCCTTCAGAACCAGGGAAACGACCGCGTCACTGCCTTTAGCCTTATCTCCCAGCCTGCCACTCTGTCAGAGGAAATTAGATTTGCTTGGCACAACCTACTCCTTATGAGGTCATTTTGGCTGCGATCTGCACGTTCTGCTCTCCTAGGTATTTGTCTTTTGATTGCTTGATGAATACCTGCCAATGTAGAGATTAAGAGAACATGAGTTTGGGGTTTTTTTTTTAAAATAGGAAGCATCCAGGGGTGGCACGGTAGCTGTCCATCTTCTCTGCTGTGGACTTGACAGCCATGATAAAGGAGATAGAGCTTTGGCCTTGGAATGGTAAGAGCTCTGTTCAAGTCTCCAGTTGGCCCCTTCAAAAGCTGTGTGACCTTGGGTAGGACACTTGACCTCTCTGAGCCAAGGTTCTTTACCTGATAAATTCAGAAGGTTCTTTGGAGGAGCAAGTACAATAATAGACGGAAATGTTCTCAGAAATCCACAAACTCCTTAAATCCTATGATTTAAGCTCTCGAAGCCGAGAGTCCAAGCGGGAAGACTCAGGCTCAGATGTGTGTTTGGATCCTGGCTGTGTTCTTCTCCTGACACATGACCTTCAGCAAGTTATGATGCCTCTCTGAGCCTCAAATGGTGTCTCCGTTAGATAGGATATTATTTATAAAGCACTTAGCTCACTGCTAGCCACTGTGAGAGCGCCCCAGAGGAGAGCTGTTAATGTTTTGGCTAATACAGCAGGGGTGATGGAAATATGAATACCTGCCCACTTTCAAACTGTCCGTGAGTGTAAGCAAGACGTAGCCTCTGGAAGTGAGGGTGAAATGGACGACGTGATAGAAATGATTTACTATTATTTGTTTTTACGTCTTCAAGATGCAGCGTCAGCAGAGTACTCTTGGCATCACTATATCCCTGGCAAGCAATTTGCGTTTCATCTAGAACTCAGAGGCTGTTCTAGTTGCAGAAAGGAGCTGAGAATGAGGTGGCCTTCAGCCCAGAGCAGTCCAGGCCAACTGCGAGGGGCCAAATTCCCCATATCTCCAGTTGCATCCCTTCTGCACGATACTCTCATTCCAGGAGGACCTCACACCCCCTTGCCTTGGAACATGCCGTTCCTGCCCCTGGAATACCCTTCACCACCACCCTACCCCCAGATTATCTGGGCTGGGCTCCAGGTGCCCCTGCTCAGGTTAAGGCAGATGCCCGTGCTCTGTGTCCCTAGCCTACCCTGGCTTTACCCCACTGTGCGTGACATCCAGGGCATTTGAATGGTCTGCTCTGTGTCTGGCTCCCTCCCAGCCAGTGCCCTCCAGGAGGGCAGGGACGGGGGACCACAGAGCCCTCGGTGGCTTTCTGCAGAGTGAACACGTGGAGATTGGCTGTCTTCTCTCATTTTCTGTCCCCACCCCCTTAGATGCAATGCCTTCAGATATCGATCTAGGCATCTGGACCCGCTTCTGACAACCATTTTGCTCAATAACAGAGATCCTGGAGAGACTTGCCTTGTTGATTCGGTTTGGCTTGGAAGCAGATGGGTTTATGTCTGCTGGACTGCTTGTCTTTAATAAGAGTGCCACGCAGGCCAGAGGACAGAAGATTCCCAAGTGTTTGGCCAGCTTTATCCTGTGTTTTAGGGATAGCGTGTGGGTTTGCCATAAGGACCGTGGTTGTCCACGTGGTCCTGTGACATCAGCTTTGAAGAGTGGTTGGGGACCTAGGTTCTGGGATTGGACTGCCTGGTTCCAAGCCTCAGAGTATTGAACCTCTTTGTACCTCAGTCTCCTTATCTGTAGAAAGGGGATCCATCATAGTACACACCCGTCTCACTGAGGTTTTGTCAGCAATGAGGGCGATCATTCAGGTAAAGCCCAGTGTCTGGTGTAGGGTGAGTATTCAATGAAGGTGAGCTAGTATTTCTGTTGCATTGCATTTGTAACCAACGGAGTTATCCGCTCAGGACCTCCACTGTGACTGTAGCAGAGACTGAGCATTTGCAGTGAGATATCAGCCTCCATCCTGCCATAGCTGGGCCCCAGGGACTAGACGATGGAATTACTCTTCAGTTTCAGATGAGCTTTTGTGATCAGGCAGGCATCATGCAAGGAGAGATAAAGGTCTGTCTGTACCTGATGAGGTACGAGCCTTTCTCTCCCTCAGCAGCCACCTGGCACACCTAGTTGGTCACCTTACTTGGCGCTGGGGCCACCTGATGGCACAGAGCAGGGGTCAGCAAATGACAGCTCTCGGGCCAAGTCCCGCCAACAGCCTGTTTTTGTAAGTAAAGTTTTGTTGGAACATAGCCACACCCGTTCACTTCCATATTGTCTATAGCTGTTTTCGCATTATACTGGCAGAGTTCAGTAGTTGCAACAGAGACCACAGGGCTTGCAAAGTCCAAAATATACTCTGTCTTGTCCTTTACAGAAAAGTTTGCCGACCCCTGGTGTTAGATTGAAGCAGGGTTAAAGCTGTTTGGGTTCAACCAGTACGTCCGGCACAGTCCCATCGCTAGCTCTCCCTCAGCCCTGATGTCAGGCTGGTCACCGAGACCAGATTACTTTGCCCCACTCTGTTTCATACATTCGGGCCCCCATCTCTTCCTCAGATGCCACGGCCTTAGCTCAGCCCCGTGCCCGTCCCTCTTGACTGTCACACACAAGAGCCCCCGTCAGCCCGTGTGGTGTCTGGGTGAATTAGATAACGATATCTTCCCTGGGTAGATGCAGCTCCGAGACGTGTCACTGGGCAGCAGGAGTGCCTCTGTGCAGAAAGAAACCTCACCTAACCCTGCTGATTACACCCAGTCAATTATAGCTCTTATACCTCTTGGTTCTGTCTATTGATTATACTATCTCTCGGCCTCCCTGTCCTGCAGCCCTCCACACCAGAGCTAGAGTGAGCTTTCTAACCAGCTATGTCCCTCTCCTGCTTGACCACGCCATGGCTCCCCTCCCCCGCCCTCAGAACAGAGCCCATGAACATGACATTCGAGGCCTGTCATGGTCCGGGCTTGGCCAGTCCCCCAGGCCCATGGCTCACCACCTGCTCAGCCCACATGAAACCTGAGCGCCGTCCTACAACGTGAGGCCCCCCAGACCTGGACCTCCACACTTGCTCATACTTTTGAGATTGGCACAGTCTTGTCCTTTGGGAAGTACTCCGCTCTTCCTCTTACCTATCTGGAAAATTCTCAGTCATCCCTCAGATCTGCTGCAAGCATCTCCCTGTTTCGTCCACTGTGATTCGCAGGCAGACTTGGGCACTCCGTCTATGGTTCAATTCAGTCTTTACAAACTGTGGTCCACAGTCCACAGACGGGTCAGGATAGCAGTGTAGTGGATCTTGACGAGCACTTCTTGAAAGATGAACTAGACTAGAAAACACAAAAGTGCATCACTCTTTGTCAGGCGTGGTTATAACATAGGTAAATAGCACAGGCTCTGGAGCTGGACTGCCTGGGTTCAAATCCAGCTCTACGATTGATTAGCAATGGCCTTGGGCAAGTGATTTCCTCTTTCTGTACTTCAGTTCCCTCATCTGGAAAACAGTGATAATGTTAGTGCTTCCTTTATGGCCTGCCATGAAGATTAAATTAATATACTACCAAATATATATTTATATATTATGTATGACTATATGTATATATATGTATGTACAGGTGTACCTTGGAGATATTGTAGGATCAGTACCAGATCAACACAATAAAGCAAATATTGCCATAAAGTGAGTCACACAAAGTGCGTGTAAGTTGTGTCTGTAAGATGCTGTAGTCTATTAAGTGTGCAGTAGCGTTATGTCTAAGAAAACAATGTACATACCTTAATTTAAAAATGACGTTAGGGACTTCCCTGGTAGTCCAGTGGGTAAGACTCCGTGCTCCCAGTGCAGGGGGCCTGGGTTTGATCCCTGATCGGGGAACTAGATCCCACATGCACGCCGCAACTAAGAAGTCCTCATGCTGCAACTAAAAAAAAAAAGTGGTCTGCCTGCCACAGCTAAGACCCGACACAGCCAAAATAAATAAATAAATAAACAAACAAATAAATAAATATTTTTAAAAAAATGATGCTGTTGGAACCCTTGCTCGACGCAGGGTTGCCAGAAACCTTCAATCTGTAAAAAAACACAGTATCTGCGAAGCACAATAAAGCAAAGCAAAGTAAAAGGCCTTACATATATATATGCAATATATTGTCTGCTTAGAAAGAACCTAGGCCACATGCCGAGTGCTATAAACCTGTTAGCCAGCGTGCACGTGCGCGTGACCGAGGTTTATGATGAGGGTTATCTGAAAGCCTGTGCTCTGGCTGGATTCTATTCTGATCCTTCTTAAAGCAATTATTTGACTACCTTATGATGTTTTTGGTGTTATTTTGCTTTTCTCTCTCCTTTGCTAGACAGGAAGCTCCTGGGGAGGCAGTAAGTGCGTCTTATTTATCTCTGCATTCCAAGCACCTAGCATCGTGCTTAGTCGATCGATGTTTTTTGAATAAATGAGAAAATGAGGCCTAGATGCTGAAGCTGAACCACCCCAGGGTCTCCTTCCTGCAATCACAGGGGCCAGAATCCTCCAACCCCTCCCCCCCGGCCGGCCCCCACCTTCTCCTGGGAGAAACACACCAAGCCTGCCTGGGATTTGGGTGACTTTCTCAGGCTATCTGGTCCCCACGATGAGAATACGTGAACACATCTCGCTGTCAGCGTGAGGGAGGAAGGCATGAGGGACCCTCGAGCAAGAAACTGAGCTTTTAAACTGCTGCTGAGGAAAATGGAAACTCCAGCTGACCTAAGAGATTTCTATAATGAGAGAAAACCAATTTAAATGCAAATAGCCCACAGCTAGTTGGGGAAAGATTCTGTGCTGCCAGAAAGGCTGGGAAAACAAACACAGCCCTTGTCACGAGGCCGGTCCACCATTGGATAGGAGGGTTGCTTTATCCGTTTAGGATTAAAGTCTAAACTAGTGACCAAAGTCACATGCACTGCTGGCAGCATTTCCTAGTGCTTCGTGGTGCCCGCTGAGAAATGTGTGTCCCTAAGGGGGGCAGTCGTCAGCCACTACCGTTTATGGGGCAGGCGTCGATTGCCTGGCGAGGCATGGAGGACAAAAGATGTCCCATAGGTGGGCACTGCCTCTGAGGGGCTCACAGCCTAAGGACCTTCAGACCCTAAAGTCAATTCTGGGGCCATAATAAGAACTAACATTTTATGCAGCCTTTACTACGTGCGAAGCCCAGGGCTAAATACTTTATATGAGAGTAACTCATCAAATTCTCACAGTGACGTGAGGCAAGGCCTAGTATGATTCCCATTTTACAGATAAGCAAACTGAGGTTCTAGGACCCAGACAGGGTTCCAGGGCTCTGGCTCACACTCCTCCTGATGTGCTGGGAAGAGACACAGGGTGCCTGTGCCCCATTCTCTCCAGAGCAGAGGTGCCCAAAGTCAGGAGGCCCCTGGGCAGAGGCTGCCCCAGGCCTTGGCCTGAGGAGGCAAAAATAACCCTGTTCAATAAAACATGAGTTGTGGGTTGCTCTGCCACTCACTAACTGGCTGTGTGACCTTGGGGGTCACTTTCCCTCTCTGGACCTCATTTGCCTATATAAAATGAAGGGGGTAACCTCAAATTATTTTAGGCTCTAAAATTATATTATTCTGGGACTCCAGCTACCCTCAAGAATAGCCATTGTCCAGCTGATAAAACACCTCCTCCATCCTCCTTTGTGCCCCAGCCCCTGCCCTGTACCCCTGCTGGCCCCTGTCTGTTGCAATGGAGCACTTTAATTTCCTCCTTTGGTTTCATAATTCAAGGACAGCACCATCTGCCACATTAAATCCACAGTCTCTGATAGCCTCCTTCTCAAAACAAGAGATGGATAAAGGCTTCATCCGGTTTATTTCATGGATGAAGCAGGAGCTGGCAAAACCAAGTGGGCACAGCTTTGGCCTGGCAAGCTGCATTAATCCCCTAATCTTCTGGGAGGACCCCAGAGCCCATTCTGTCATGTTCATCGCCTACTCTGGCCAAGTCATCACAATGATGATGGTGAGAGGTGACATTTACTGAGGTGCTTCTGAGTCAGGCATTTTCTTAAGTGTTTTGTGGGTTAATTTATTTCATCACCACATCTCTGCAAGGAAGCGGCTAATAATCACAGCCCCACTTAACACATGCAAAAACTGAGGCCCAGGAGCCTTCAGAAACTTGCCAAAGACTGAATTTGAACGGGCTGGGGCAATAAACAAATGCACTCAAAGACGGCCAACCCTGGAGGAGCTGGGCTTCCCAGCTGAGCGTTCTGACCTCTGCTTTTGGAGGAGTTGAGGCCACTCTCTTTTATTAAACAGTCATTTGACACATTTGTATTGAGCTGCCCACAGGGTGCCAGGTACTGCTCTCCAGGCTTGGCTGCCAGCTGGGAACAAGGCCCACAGGAGCCCACCCTCCTAGGGCTGACTTTCTCCTACAGGAGATGGGCCCCAAACAAGCAACTGAATATACAGACACAATCATTTTAGGAAAATACAATAGGAGGTGAGAGAGAAAGAAATGGGTGGATGGTCAGAGAAGGCCTCTTGGCGCGGAGAACTTTTGAGCAGAGACGTGGGCATTCCGTCCTGCCACCGGACTCCTCCACCTCGGCACCAGGGACATTTGGGGCCTGATAGTTCTTTGTTGTGGGGTCTGTCCTGTGCATTTCAGGATGTTTAGTAGCATCTCTGGCCTCTAGCCACAAGATGCTGGTGGCAGCCTGCTCTCCGATGTGACAACCAAAATTGTCTCCAGATGTCACCAGATGTCCCTGGAGGACAAAATCACCCCTGATTGAGAACCACCGCGCCATGAGGTCAGCAAAGCAGGCAAATGTGTGGAAGGAGTAGCAAAGCAGACTGAGTATATGAGAAGCAGAAAGTTGACTGGTTTGGCTGGAGGGCAGTGGGCCAGGGGAAGACAGGCAGAGTTACCAGAACTCTCCAGAAAGTCCTCAGCAACACTTACAGAGTTTCTTCTCTGTGCCAGGAATTGCAGCAGCTGTGCCCAAGGACATAGCACATGCTGCAAGGTGGTCACGGTCGAGGTGCCTGGGGAAGGAAGCTGTCGGCATGGGGCTGTCCATGGTAATAGAATATTCTGGACAGAAGGCCAGCAGGGAGCTCCTTGGAAGGCAGTGACCACAGTGCAGGAAGCCCTAGGGAAGGCAGTATCTAGACCACCTCGTGAAGAGATAGCAGGTGACTGAGGCCCTCACCGTCCCAGCATCCTCGCCCTTCTGTTTCCATTAGCAAATGCCCGGCCCCCTGGGCCCCATCGCCAACTATTTTGGTGGATTTCTAATCACGGTGCCCCCCAGCCTAGCCAAAGGGCTGGCATGAGACCCAGGCTTGGCTATTGAATTCTTTCTTCCTGGAATTAGAATATTGGGCAGAGAAACCCAAGGGCAGAGAATGGGTTGAGTCCATTTTTCTAATGGAAGTGGAACAAGGCATGCTCTTTTGCTCTGGCATATTTTTTACTCTCTCAACTCCCTAATCGTTTCTCTCTCTTCCAAGGCCTAGTTTTTCACCTTTTCCTTGTAATGCCCTTTTGATAGATGTATATCTATTTAATTTACCAGAGTGGGATTCCGATGCTTGAAACCACAATTAAAATAGAAATGGTGCATTGTGAACAGGAGAAGAGAGTGTAGATTTCTGATCTATTGCACTCGTTACTTGATATTAAATAAGCCGTGTGTCCCTCTCTCTCCTAGCTGCAACCAGAGCTTCTTCGGGGCCGGAACCGTGCCTTTTCCCCTTTGTACCCACAGTGCTAGGCTCAGGGATGGTTTCTTTTTTGCACTCACCATGGCTTGTAATTATTTCTTTGCAGGATAATTTAATGTCATCCTCTGCCGCTCTGCTGGAAGTCCCACGGAGATAGAGCATGTGTAGCCTAACCCAGCAGGATGACCAACCATCTTGGTTTGCCTTCGTCCCAGGGGTTTCCTGGTTCTGGGTCTTCCAGTGCCAGAACCAGGAAAATCCTCAGCAAATCAAGACAGTGGTCACCCTACCAGGCCCAGGCATATAGGAAGCCTTTGAGCACCATTTATCCTTGACACTGAAGAACTACATGTTGAAATGGACAGTGGAGGCAGCCCAGCATAAGACATACTCTTTTTTTTGTTTTGCTTTTTGTTTCAGCACTTTATTCTTTTTTTTTTATTATTTATTTATTTATTGGCTGTGTTGGGTCTTAGTTGCAGCACGCGGGCTCTTCATTGCAGTGCACGGGCTTCTCTCTAGTTGTGGCGTGTGGGCTCCGGAGAGCACAGGCTCATTAGTTGCGACATGTGGCTCTCTAGTTGTGGCACGCCAGCTCCAGAGTATGTGGGCTCAGTAGTTGCGGCATGTGGGCTCTCTAGTTGTGGTGCACAGGCTCCATAGTTACAGCACGAGAGCTCTCTAGTTGTGGCGTGCAGGCTTAGTTGCCCCAGGGCATCTGGGATCTTAGTTCCCCGACCAGGTATCGAACTGGCGTCCCCTGCATTGCAAGACCAATTTTTAACCACTGGACCACCAGGGAAGTCCCAAGACATACTTTTTTATTCAATTACATTTCCACACCTACTGTGCGCCAGGGAACAAGCTTGTCAGAAGCAGGGAATTCAAGGAAGGACATCCCAGCATCCAGGGCTGCAAATGCAGATTGGAACCAGACTGGGGAGGGGCTTGCCTATCAGGCTAAAGAATCTGGATGCGGCTCGGGTATGGCAGATCCCAGCCGATTTAGAAGCAGGGAGAAGGGACTTCCCTGGTGGCACAGTGGTTGAGGATCTGCCTGCCAATGCAGGGGACATGGGTTCGAGCCCTGGTCCAGGACGATCCCACATTCCCCAGAGAAACTAAGCCCTCGAGCCATGACTACTGAGCCCATGTGCCACAACTACTAAAGCCTGTGTGCCTAGAGCCCGTGCTCTGCAACAAGAGAAGCCACCACACTGAGAAGCCTGTGCACCGCAACAAAGAGCAGCCCCCACTCACCGCAACTAGAGAAAGCCCATGCACAGCACCAACGAAGACCTAATGCAGCCAATAAATAAAGAAATAAATAAATTTGGGGAAAAAAAAGCAGGGAGAAGACCTGAAAAGAGGAATAGTCTAGGAGCGATGCCTCAGCAGCTCCTCCTGGGCTCTCTGAAGAAGGAGACATTTGCAGGGACTGCTGAACGAGGGAACGAAACCGGAGGTCATTTTGTCATTTCTTCCGAGCGTCTAGGCTGGGCAGAGAGGGGTCTTGGCTACTTCTTTTTCAATTCAAACACAGCCATCTGCTCAGTTTAACGTGCAGAAAATCCACCCCCAGAAAACGTGAGCTCATTTGTGGCTATGTGGTGAATCCCACATCTTTGCTTCTCATGGAGACCCAGAGATCTCTGAACTATTCCACGAGGCCATCCTCTGGATGCATTTCACTCCTGCTCCATCAGCAGGTAGAAAACATGAATGGGCAGCCGACACACTTTGGGGGCCTGGAAATTGTTAGAGAAGAACATTTTTCTAATTCAGCCCCCTCAGTTCAGAGAGGGCTAAGTATCTTCCTAAAATGACCTTACAAGTGAGAAGCAGAGGATGGGCTGTTCTCTCCTTAGCTTTTCTCAGTAAATAATTGAATCTCATAGAAGGCAGCCCCTGGCAGATGGGAGAAAATTCTAGAAGGTGAACGGACACAGAAATAAGAACATTGAATCATGTGGTTTCCTCTTTAAATTCTTTTTCAATCCTTCTTATTACACCAAGAAGACAATCTCACTGTGATACTAATAGGTCTGTCACACCTCTCCAAATCTCCCTTTTAAATGGAAATCAAACAGGCTTCAAGAGCCCAGTCTTCAATGGGCAACCCTCTTTCTCTAGAATTCAACAATACTGCTTTATTTTCGTGATATTTCTTTTTATGAGTAGCTTCTGTTTGTGGCTTTCCGTTTATGCTAATGCGTACGTTCTCCTTTTGAATAAATGTATTTTGAGTTTTAAATGTGAGACAAGTTCGAGAAAAATAATGAGGGAAAGACTAGACCCAGTGGTATACAGCTGTTGCACAATTATTGGTGGTCCTCAGACAATTGAAGCTTGAAAACAGGGGTGGAGGTCAGAGGTCCTGTGACCCCAAGGCTGCTCACCCAAGCAGGCTCCATTCATGTCATTAAGCAAATGTCAAGCCTGAAATGTAAAAAGTGGCTCTAAGTGAATTAGAGACAGAGACACTGGAAAATGCCAGGGAATCCTTCCCGTGACCTTGAACAGACAGAAACCTCCTGAGATGAGCAAGAGTAGATCTATTGTTTAACTTGGCAAAGGACCCTCCTGGTGGGTAAAGGGTCTCCTTTCTAAACAAAGAAAGGGACAGTGAATTTATATGTTTCTTATGAAAAACCACTGAAGCAGTACTAATGACAGGCATGGCAGTAGAAAGGCAGTAGCAGCAGCTTCTACTGATTGGCACCCTGTGCTAAGTTCTTCTGTGCTTCTGAAAGCAATGCAAGCTCTCTAAAATGCTAATGGTATTATTATCGGATATTTAAGGAGCAAATACTATGTGCTGAGACCTCTTCAAAGTTCTCTATCCATTCATTTATTCCTAACACCTAACATGAGACAAGTATTATCACTCCCAATTTACAGATGAGAAAACTGAGGTGTTAAGAGGCTAAACAGCTCCACACGGGCCTAGCTAGGAAAGGGAGAAGCATATTCAAGCCCCGGCAGCTGGGCCCCAAAGCCTGCCCCCAACTATCACACTTCACAGAGGTGAAGGAGTACAGACCTTATCTCCATTTGAGAGAGGAGGACACAGGGCTTGGACGGTAGAATAATTAACCTAAGATCACGCAGCTACTGAATTGTGAAGTCACCTAAACCACCTCCCGCGGGTTAGCAGCATTTTCCTGAAAGCAATGTATTTCATAAATTAACAAATGTTTATTTAGCATCTACCATGTGAGCAAGACCCCTCTTCTTGCACACACGTGCTCTTGCACTAGCCATTTGCAGCTGGGGGCAGTAGGTCCCTCCCTGCCCTCCCCCAGGCAGGTAGGAGTAATCCCATGACTCCTTCCTGGGGCCTCTGGGTATCTGGGTGCATCTAAGGCAGGCCCGCCCAGGGGCTCGGCTACGTGGTAAAATCAGCCAACCTGGGCAAAGGCTATAGAAACTTGATTCTGGTCCCAGTTCTGACAGTTTCTGCCAGAGTCTTTGCATCTTCCAACCTCAATTTCCTCACCTGCAAAATGGAGTTCATTAAAATGGTCTGACTTAACTCACAGGGTTATTGCAAAAATTCAATGAGATGGCGTGGGCAAAAGTCTTTTCTTACTGCACCTCCACATAATTGGCAGCCAGTAGCTCACGCTGCTCTCTGGTGAGTTGTTTTTTTTGTTTTTTTTTTAAGAGAAATTGTTGTTTGTTTCTAATTTCCAAAGTTTGGGATTTACGGAAAAACACACAGAAACAAATAAATTTTTATTACCCCACTACCCCTTGATGATCTCTATTAACCTGTTGAGATTAGCAGGTGCAAACGATTCTATAGAGAGTATACAGTTACATAAATATAAAACTATATGGCCACATAACTATAAAAGTGTAATATAATCATTGCCTGACTTAAAATCCAGCAGCGTCCCACTGCACTTCAAATAAAATGCAAACTCCTTGTAAACACCTGACCTTGGCTTTCAGACTCTATGTTCTCCTGCCTGTGCCTGCCTCTCCCCTACCTCTTCTGTCCCTACTCACACACTACTTCTCTTGCTTTATTATTTTTCCTACTGCTCCACTTGCCTTGTCCCTAAGGCCTTTGTGGCTCTGCCTGAAATGCTCTTCCCCACGTCCCCACGACTAGATGTTTTTTTCAGTAAGCAGGTGGCAGTCGGAACGTCAGCTCCCCAGGCCATCCCTCCCTTGTTACTCACTCGAAACTAGTCCATCCCGTACCTTCTTCATGGCATTGTACTACTCTCAGGAATTACCTTGTTTATTCCTGAATATTCCTGACAGTTCTTTGTCTGACTTCCCTCAAACAATATACTAATCTTGTTCCCCTCCATACTCACAGTGCCCAGAATGTTGCCCAAGACACAGCACATTACTTAATAAGTGAATGAATTAGATTAATGTACTTTCAAGCTAGGGTAATACTATATTAATGTTTTGCAACTTGATGGTTTCACTTAATATGGTGGGACCGCAGTGACTTTTAATGGCAGTGTAGTATTCCACTGAATGGATATATCATCATTTTTAACCAAGTCCCTGTTATTGACTAGTAGTTGGGACATTTTTTTAAAATTTATTTTATTGAAGTATAGTTGATTTACAAGGTTGTGTTAATTTCTGCTGTGCAGCAAAGTGATTCAGTTATACATACATATACATTCTTTTTCATATTCTTTTCCATTATGATTTATCACAGGACACTGAATTTAGTTCCCTGTGCTCTACAGTAGGACCTTGCTGTTTATCCATCCTATATATAATAGTTTGCATCCACTGATCTCAAACTCCCAGTTCATCCCTCCTCCACACCCCCTCCCCCTCAGCAACCACAAATCTGTTCTTAATTTTTTTCAGGGGCAGGGAGGATGTTTCTGATTCTTGTGTTTGCAAGTGATACTATTGCAACCATCCTTGTGGACACATGGTTTTGCATACCTCTATGACCATTTCCCTAGGATTAATTCCTAGCAGTAAAATCATGGGATCAAAGGGGACATTGTGTTCATCCTCTTGATACATATTGCCAGACTGGCTTGAAGAAAAGTTGTACCATCTCTGAGTTTGCTTTGGTGACCTTTAGTGTTTCTTCTTCTAATAGAATCCTCTGAAGGCAAAGGGAATGTCATTGTCTCCTTACCTAAGGTTGAGGCCACTGGACAAGACAGGTGATGTCTACTGACTCTGCAGAAACCTCCTTCCTTTCCAACAACAGGTACATCTACGAGCACTGCTGACCAGGCCCAGCATGTGATTTGTAGGAATCCTCTAAGTGGTGATACTCTAAGGCTAGAGATCCCTTCAGCTGGGCTTGAGGAGTTTATCATTCTGGAAACTGATGACAGCCTGCCCCAGCCAGATTCTGTCCCGACTGGATATTCCTCCTTTTGCTTCCAGAACACATCTTGGGCACAGCCAGCTGGTCTGTGGCTGAACCCTGCCCATACCTGGCCAAGTCCTGTGTGCCTTTGCTCACCTGCCTTCTCCATACCCTCCTCCATCTCCTTCCCCAAGGTCTAGTGCTACTGCCCACCCCCACCTTCTAGGAAGCCCCTCAGGGAGCCCCTCCCAGCCTAGAACCGCAGTTACTCTGATGACCGACCTCTTCTCTGGCATTGCATCACCTCACTGCCTTGTGCTGTCTAGATACCTTTGTGCATGAATAAGTTGAAATCTCCAACTGAGAGTTTTTCTCCCTCTGGGTGCTGTTCCACTGTAGATTAGTCAGGACCTTTGCAAGAGTCAGAGCTGGAACTGAGCCTCAGCTCTGCTACCTACTAGCTCTGTGCCTTTGGATGACATATTGAATCCTTCTGAGCCTCAGTTTTCCCATCTGTAAAATTATAGCATTATAGTAGAACTGACCTGAAAGAGTTACTCTGAGAATCCGATATGCATAAGTGCTTCATGGAGTGCCTGACACGGAACAATTGCTAAAAACAACAATGGAAAAACAGCAGTGTTTATCTTCATGTTGTTTGTCTCTACCTCCACAGAGGCTGAACCAGTGGCACGCACAATGTTAAAGGAAACATTTATGGATGGAATGAACACATATCATATAAGTATTCACTGTGTGTGTATTTACCCTTACTAAACAGCACCCGGGGGACTGGGACCAGCCATCTCGGGATCTAGGGGCAAAACCAGGAGAAAGGAATCTCTGTCATTAGCTGACTTCTCACTAAGACCTGGGTCCAGTGCTTTCTTGAGAGTGAAGATGCGTTATCTGACTTCATCCCCACACCAACCCGACAGGAAGATATTTTCACGTCTCTCTGATAACAAAACCTGCCCTTTGGGGACCATCTACTGTGTGTTAGACCTAGGCAAGACACGTTTTCAAAACATGATTTCATTGAAATCCTCACACTGTCTTAATTATTATTATTCCTGAAGATGAAACAGGGTCAGAAAGTTTAAGTAAACTGCCCAAGGGCTGACAGGTAGTAATGGAAGAGAGTGAGCCAGGATCTGAAAAACAGAAAACAAAACAAAACTATTACCACCACCCTCTCCCGCCCCCCCCCCCAAAAAAAAAACCCCTGAAACTTCTGGTACACCACCTGACTTACTGACATCCTCACAGAGCAGAGCTCTGCATTCAGTCGGCACTTAACAGGAATGGGGTTGCAGTCGAGTGGTGATAGTGGACCTTCTAACAGATGCTTCCAAGGGAGCGGTTTCTGTTTCGGGTACCCACTACGATCTCCAGGGAGGTTGCTCCCCACCCCCTCCTCCGCCGGCACGATGTTCTTGTTTTCCTCTGGGCCCTATGACTCAGCACGCAGCTCCAGATGGCTTCCTGCATTTCCAGCCTTGCTGGCTGGGGTGCCGAGGCCCTGGTACAATAAACTAAAACCGAAAATACATTACAACTAAGAATGGAAGCCTCTCTTCTCTGCCCTCTAATATGAAGACTGTGGGGATCACGAGTTATGGTGATTGGTCCCTCTAAGGCCCTCCCTTACACCATTCATCCCTTCTAGCTCCGAGACCCCCACACTTCACCCCAGTGCATGCCTGATGCCTTGAAGATGACACCCAAGGGCCAACCTGGGGGCCAGGTTCTGCCACCGCCTTGGTCGATTGACCTTAGGCAATTTTCTTTCTGAGCCTCAGTGATCAGATGGGGACACTAATATTGCCTGTGTCTGAGGAGTGTAGGGTTAGGGTTGCCAGATAAAATACAGAAGGTCCAGTGCTATAGACTGATTCCTTGCGTCTCACCAAAATTCATGCGCTAAATCCTAATGCCCAATGTGATGGTATTAGGAGGGAAGTGCATAGGTCATGAGGTCAGGGGCTTCGTGAATGCGATGAGTGCTGATAACAGTGACCCCAGGGAGCTCCCTTTCTACGACATCCTTTCTACTACGTTCTCCTGTGTCCTTTCTACTACGTGAGGACACAGGAGAAGACAGCCATCTGTAAACCAGGGAAAGGGTTCTCACCATACACCACATCTGCCAGGGCCTTGATGTTGGACTTCTCAGCCTCCAGAACTCTGAGAAATAAATGTTTGTTTTTAAGCCACCCAGTGTATGGTATTTTGTTATAGCAGCTCTAATGCACTGAGACACCCAGTTAAAGCTGAATTTCGAATAGGCAAAGATTTTATTTTTTAGTATAAGTATGTTCCAAATATTGCATTCAAATTTAACTAGGTATCCTGTAACTTTATTTGCTAAATGTAGCAAGTCTGTGTGGAGTGAGGTGACAAATGTGAAAGTGCTTTTTCACCTATCAAGAGCTGCACGCTTAATAATGTCTTTACTATGAGACGTGTGCGTATCGACCCCTGGGCCACCATCGTGGTCTGGAGCATAGAACAGGTAGTCTTACCATCAGGTAATGGAGAATTTGTACCACCTCGGCCTGTGAATTGGGAAACCTGGGTCTTGTTTGTCAATGGACTGATCTTTGGACAGTTCATCGGTGGGGCTTCAACATTTCCATCTTTAATTCTCCCAGATACTGGAATGAGAAACATCAGGACAATAGGTACCCAGACTTTTGCCTATAGCACATGTCTGGGCCAAATCTCCTTTTGATTATATGGTTGAAGATGAAAAAAAAGCCAGCATGACTTAGAAGTGAATTATGCAATGAAGGATGGATTTAGCTCCAAGAGCAGTGCTTAATATAGAGAAACAAAAGGAAACAACTAGCATACCATATAGAGACTACTTGTTTATTTAGGGCTTTGGGTGTCTCCTCCTACCAGAATTCTGAAGGGAGGGATTTTTGTCTGATTTGTTTCCCAGTACTTATACCAAACAGTGCCTAGTGGGCAGAGTGGACTATTTGATTACCTAGAACCAGTTGAGCTAGCTACATTAAAGACAAATGAGGGTCATAATCTATGGAGAAGGAACTCTTCTGAGACGAATCCTCCTCCCTCCCTTGCTTAGGAGATGATATTCATGGCCCCAAGGTTTTGTTGGTTTTGTTTTGTTTTGTTTTTTGGCTGCACCCCGTGCCTTGTGGTATCTCAGTTTCCCGACCAGGGCTCGAACGCTGGGCCCTCGGCAGTGAAAACACAGAGGCCTGCCAAGGAATTTCTGGCCCCAAGTTTTTTAGAGCAGTTTTTACCACCTGTCAACAAAATCTCCCCTAATCAGTAACCAACTCAAGTGTCCAATGACTAGGGCCCAAGGGCTGGATTGCCTGGCCTGCATTCCCCCAAACTCCTCATCTGCTGTCATGTTTGGTTTAGGGTTTTTTTGTTTGTTTGTTTTTTGTTTTTGTTTTATTCATCTTTATTGGAGTGTAATTGCTTTACAATGTTGTATTAGTTTCTGTTGTACAACAAACTGAATCAGCTATATTTATACATATATCCCCATATCCCTTTGTGTTTTTTTCTTGTTTGGTTGGTTGGTTTTTTGTTTGTTTGTTTGTTTGTTTTTAAATAGATTTGTCATTGGCTACCAAGACACTAATGAATGCCCAGTACCCAGTGAATATTTGGATTCCATGACTGGCTGGCTCCACCAATATAGGAAAGGCAGGCTGACCTCTGGAACTTTTTAGCATTCAGAAAGCCATCTTGGGATTTGCCTCTTACAAGCAACTCTCCAAAGTGGGGCCTGATATTTTGGGGGACTTGGGCAGTAGCTCACTGATTCTTGCAGCTGCATTTGGGTCCCCTCACCTCGGCGTGGTCCTTCATTCAGCTCTACTTGAACTGTCACTATGCCAGCATTCTCCCCCTTAGTTTTCAAAGCTGCTCCCCCATCTGCATTCCTGTTACCTGCCCTAATCCAGGCATCCCCCTCTGTCACAGGACTTCCACACTTTCCTCCTCAAATCCATTTTCCCCACCACTCCAGAATGCTCCTTTTGTAAGCCAAGTGTCAGCTGCGGTCAGCCTGTTCCTTATCTCCCATTATATAAAATTTAGGAAGCCTGATGCGCTCCCTAAAGTGTTTCTTTGTGGGAGGTGGGGGGATACAGGGGTTACACTCTCATGGCCATTTCTGGCTTTGAATACCTGCTTCCACTGAAGTCGCCCAGGATAGGAATCGAATGCCTTGCACACACATGGGTGTCATCCAGTCATGTATCCCATCAACCCAGATATGGCTTTGGCCCTTTTCCCGTATTTCCCACCGCCCCAAACCCATACTGGTCATTTTTGTGAGCATCAGACTTTTCCAAATTTTTCTGGATGGAGAAATTTATATGTCAGCAAAGCATCAGCTTCAGTGTTTTTAATTATGTACTTTGAAATAAATATGGAATGCATGAATTCATTCTCTTCATTAAAAAAAAAATGTGAAAGCATCAGAGATAAAGCTAATGAGACAGAATGGGAAGATGGAGGAACATGGTTTCTCGACATTACCACTGAGTCCCCATCCAGCCCTGGACTGCTTACCTCTTGGACTTCCAGTTGTGACATACAAACTCCTACACACTAGGCTACTGCAAGCCACGTCTTTCGCCCTTGCAGTGAGCACACTCGTATCTGACGCATTCCTCATCTGGCACTGAGCCTGCCCCTTCTCATCAATTTCTAGCCTCTTACCCACATTTATTTTTCTACCTAGCATTTCATCACCAGCTGGAGATACACTATTTCTTAATGGTTTACAAGTTTGCTGTTTTCCCATGAGAATGTTGGCTCCCATGAGGAAGGAGTTGGTCTTGTTGCCGTGATATCCCTAGGGTCTATCCCAATACTTGGCATGTACTTAAGACTTGCTCCATATGTCTTTGTCAGATAAATGGGTGAATACACATTTGATCATGTTCCCATTTAGAGCATAAAATCCAAGCAGCTCAGATGGGCAATCAAGGCCAGTTCTGTCCTGGACTCTGCCTGCCCTGCCTACATGGTCCCAAACCACGCTTTTTGCTGCTGCCTCTGTCTTCACCCTCCACTGAGCTTTTGCACAGGTTTCTCACTCCTGTGCACACACACATTATTGAGCACCTACTCTATGCCAGGCACTCTTTTAGGTCTAGGAGAGAACTCAGTGAACCAGACCAATAGTCTCTGCCCCTGTGGAGTCCAGCAGAAAGGACAGACATTGGCCTAGTAGCTGCAGTGTGGTCAGTCTTTTTTTTTTTAAATTATTTATTTATTTTATTTATTTATTGGCTGCGTTGGGTCCTCGTTGCTGCACACGGGCTTTCTCTAGTTGCTGTGAGCGGGGGCTACTCTTCATTGTGGTGCGCAGGCTCCTCCTTGTAGTGGCTTCTCTTGTTGTGGAGCACGGGCCCTAGGCATGTGGGCTTCAATATTTGTGGCACATGGGCTCAATAGTTGTGGTTCACGGGCTCTGGAGCACAGGCTCAATAGTTGTGGCGCACAGGCTTAGTTGCTTCGTGGCATGCAGAATCTTCTCAGAGCAGGGCTCGAACCCATGTCTCCTGCATTGGCAGGCAGATTCTTTACCACTGCACCACCTAGGAAGTCCTGGTCAGCCTTAATAAGAGGGGGGATAAGGGAATTATGAGAGCTCCTCAGTCTCTAGGCAGCAAACTCCTATTCGTCCTTTAAAGCCCAGTTCCAATGTCACCTCCTCTAGGAGGCCTTTTCCACACCTCTGGCCTGGGGTGGGTGTTTTGGGTACCCCCATAGACCTTTGCTAGACAGCCCAAGCCACAGAACTCAGCCCACTCTGTTGTCTTTGCTGCCTCCTTGTGTGTCTCTCCAGCCAGCCTATGAGCCCAGTCTTACTGATCTCCGTATTCCCAAGGTCCAGTGCAGGGCTCGGCATGGATGTTTTTATTGAGTTCAGTGACTGACCTGTCCTTTCCTTGGCCTGACCCCTCCTCCCCAGCCCCTTTCCCTTGCTCAAATTTCATGCTGCCTTGGTCTCTCCCTTCCACACTCAGCTCCTCAGGCATTTCTTCATCTTGTTCTGAATTAACCCTTCCTCTCCCAAGGGAAGCTGTGGATTGGGGAAGTACCAACTTCCTCAAAGCTTAGGTAAAAGTCTAAGAAAGGTCACCCTAACTAATAGTGATTAATTGTATGCTTTTGTTAAGCCCCTCTCCCCCAACTCCCCCTCCTTGTCCTGCATTGTCACCCAACTATATTGGGTGACAATGCAAGACATTGTCAGAAAACACCAGATTTCTCATGCCTCTGTACCTCTGCACATGCTGTTCCCCTCTGCCAGAAATGCTGTTCCCCTACCACTCCTTCTTGATGAAAGCGACCACAGCCTTTGAAGCCCAGCTCACATGTTACCTCCTCCATATGGCTTCTCCGATGCCCCCTCTCCCATCGCCAAGCAAAATGAATTGTTCCCATGGTGCTCTGTGCTTCCTTGGCTGTGACCTTATCCCAGAACATTTTGGTGGTTCGTCCACAGTACACTTACTCTCAGACAGAGAACTTCTCACCGTCTGGATCAGTGACAAGTCTGTGCCCAACCCCTCTTTGTCCTTCCAGTGCTCAGCCTAGGGCTGGGCACCCTGCAAAAGCAAGTAAGTGTTTATTGCTTTGGGTGGCTGAGGTCTTGGGCAGGGGATGAGAAGGAGCGGCTGCCCCTTCTGTTAAGAGCACCTTGATTGGTCCCTGGGGAGTTATCTCCCCTCTCTCTCCACCCGTCTGGTATGGGTGGAACTGATCAAGTCTCAGGGCAGAGCATATGCTCCAAGGCAACCCAGTCCGACAGCTCAGCTGAGCTCAGTGATTGCCCGGCGCCGGTTAGGCCACCTGAGCCTGGCCAATCAGAGCAGGGCAGCAAAATTAAAGATAAGTATGGAAACTGGGGGAAAGGGAAATGAGGGCAGCAGAAAAATGATACACCGAAAGCAGAGTCAGTGCCCCTAGAAAGTGTCCATGAGGTCCAGGATATTTGACAGTCTGGCTACCCATGGCTCTGTGCTTCCAAAGGACCAGAGTGTTCCTACCCGAAAAATCTGCTGTCGTTGTGGGAGAAGCAAGGTCCATCCAGAGTTGAATGAAGCAGGATGAGGCTGTGGTCAAAGAGCATGCCCTTTGGAGTCAGACCATCTGAGTCTGAATCTTAGCGCTGCTGCTTGCTGACTGTCCTTTACCTCTCTGACCCTCTGTCTCTTCATCAGGAAGAGGAGAATATCAATTTGCAGGGTCACTGGAATAAATAGGAAGTGCATGTAGTAGCAGTTATTCAACTACTACTGTTATTCTGTTGTAATTATTAACTGGTGGTCTGGTACAATAATCCAGGGTGGGGATGTCAAAGCCAACCCAGACGCAGGGAGTGAAAACAGAGAGGAGATAGAATAAATACTATCCAGGTGGTGTTAGAAACCTTTTGTTTGCAAATGACAAAAACCCAACTTTAAAACATGCATAAGCAAAGAGGAAAGTATTAGCTCCCGTAGCTGAAAAGGGAAAGGCACATTTTGAGTTTCACAGATGGCTGTAAGGCTGGTGTCCTGCTTGCACCCTCTCTTGGTCCCGCTTGTCTCTGGGGTGACCTCATTGTCAGGCAACCACCAGGCACATGGAGGCCCTAGTTGCTCCAGGCAGCTAGCAATCCCTGTAGAAAAAAAGAATGTCTCTTTCCCAACATTTCTGATGGATATCTTGGAACTGAGTCTCATTGGTTATGCGTCCGCCATGTTCCCATCTTGGAGCCAATCAAGGACGAAAGAGAATGTTCTGATTGGCTACGCCTGGGCCTTGTGACCAGACAGTGTCTGGGGGAAGGAAAGAATCCAAGTTCATCCAGGCTGAGAGTGGGGAAGAGGGTCTCCACAGAACCCTGGAGTGCTGTCACCCAAAGAAAGGGAGAAGTGCTGTGGAAAAACCCCCAAAACAACAGCTGTTCCCTACAGAAGGGGATTAGTAGGGCCCAAGGAAGGATTAGGCATGGAAGGCCAGGGAATCAACAGGCTCAGTGCTAACCAGGCAGTTTTGAGCCTGCGGCCCCCGACTTTGGTCCCCCACTGGCCTTGGGAACATGACTCAGCAGCGAGGCTGCCACACAAGGGGTTTTGCAACCGACCTTTCCCCTCCTCCCCAGCACTGCGTTGGTGTGTCCCTGGGGCTGCAGCCAGCTCCCGCCTAGAAATGCCCCCTGCCTGGGCTTCTGCCAGTCCCTGGGAGAGGCAGGGTCTCTGGCCTCCTCACCCCAGCTCTCCCGTGTCACTCTTCCTCCTCGCCCTGGGGCAAAGTCTGGAGATGGTTGAGAAAACGGTCAATGGCCACCTTGCACTTTGGTTGGGCAGCACGTGGCCAGTGCTGTGTGGCTCCCCTGCCCCCAGCCAAGCAGGGGAGAGACCAGGACTGCTTTGCAGATGCCCCAGTCCCCAGAGACCAGCATGATCAAGCACTTCTCAGCCTCTAGAGTGATAAAATGGGGATAATAATAGCTGTTCCGATCAGTCCTCTGTCAGTAAATAGCAGATAAGGTCACGCTCAGAGCACGCCCTTTGGGGGAGGCGAGGGCACTCCTGCCTCAGCTGACCTTTCCGGAGCACCTATTACATTCCAGACCCAAGTTGCACAGTGGGACAGAAAAAAAGAGTAAAATCCAGTCCCTGCCCGCAAGTTGCTCGTGAGTTACTCTAGGAGACAGACAGGTAGCAGTCAGCCCACAGTGTACAGAGATAGAAGGAAGCACTGGGGCTTGGAGAATACAGAGGAGGCATAGAGGAGACAGCCCGGGGGGCAACTGGGAGGGGGTGGCCAGCGGGACGGGGATGGAGCTGGCTCCCAAAGGAGAGAATGCTGACCTGTTGGAGAAAGGAGGGAAAGGGCATCCTGGGGCAAGCAGCATGTGCAAAAGCAAAAGTTGCTTAGGAAGCTGTTAGTGGAGCCCAGGGCACAGGGAGAGGAGATGGGAAGAGAGGAAATTGGAGCAACAGATGGGACCAGTGTTTAGAGGTTCTGAATGGGGGAAGGGTCATGTCTGATAGAGACCTCTGGTTCAGGTCATTTCATCAGAAACAATTAAACAGAAGCTCTGGCAGAATAAAGGTCTCCCTTCCAAAGGAAATTGACTTAGTGAAGATTTGGGACTCCTGGGGAAAGATACAGGGAAGCCCGTCTTCCCAGGAAACCCCAGCCTCTCATAGTCATTGGCACATCCAGTGCCAGTTTTTATTTCCTACATTGTCACCCCCTTAAATCAAGCTCCTTCCTGAGAAGTCACAGCGCGGTGGATGATTGGACTGTAGCAGTAGTCAGGAGGAAAGGCATGTGGTCCCTGCCCACCCCAGCTGGCAGGCAGACGCCCACCCAGCAAAGCCTGCACATGCTGAGTGGGGCCTTCCAAGAGAGCCAAACACATCTCCTTCTGTCCCCTCCTTTTACCATTTCAAAATTAACTTGCTGTTTGTTTGGGCAAGGCGAAAGACCCTTGGCTATCTGTTCCTGGCTGTGTGACCTTGACCAAAGCTTTGTGAGCCTGAGCTTCCTCAGCTAAAAAGGTGATGTGAAGGGGCCCTAGATGCAAAGCGCTTGTGTGAGGGGGAAGGGTACCATGCTCATCCCTTCTCCCAACTCCCTTCTGCCAACTCCCTCCTCTGAGAAGCCCGGGGGGTCTCCTCTCCCCCACCAGACCATTGACTCTGTCATTGTGCAGCTGGGGAGACTGTGGTCCAGAAAGATCTGGGACTGACTCAAGATCTCACTTGGAAATGAGAAAACCAAGAACCTGATTTTTTTCCTCTCCTCTCCTCCACCAGACCGTGCTGGAGGCACTGGGTAGCAGCGTGCACTCCAGACAGCGGATTCACCCCAGATCAGGTCATAAACCAGAGTCTGCATATTTCAAAAGTCATAAATCAGGTGAATAAACTGTTAACTAAAATATGCTTTATCGCCTAATGTACCGGGTCTCCCTAACAACCTGGAATTAGGCCTAACGCCGAGGTTTACACCAGCACGTGGCAGCTGCCTTCCCGTCCTCTGTGTTTTCTTGCACTGTAAGGGGGCACGGAGCCCACACTTTGCCCCCCTACCCCCATCCAGTAAGCAGCACCCACTGGCACACTAGAGAGAACACAGAACGGGGAAGAGGCCTGCGGAGGCCTGGGAAGTGGGCCGGGACATTTAGCCAGGAATCCCAGAGTCCTGGGAACCCAGAGTCCCACGAACCCAGAGTCCCACCTGTAGGGGAGGTGCATGGGCTCCAACTGGGCACATCCCCTTGCTCCCCAAGACTCCTCACTCGTGGGGAAGGAAGAGGGCCTGAGTGGGATCCTCTGAACTGCAGGGCCCAAGGCTGGAATCCCTCTTGTCCTGGACAGGGAGTAGGGAACAAAACATTAGGTCCTTGGTTTTCTTATTTCCAAGTGAGATCTTGAGTCAGTCCCAGAACTTTCTGGACTGCAGTCTCCCCAGCTGCACAATGACAGAGTCAATCTATTTAGTCTCTGGGCTTCCTTCTGGCTCTGACCCAGGGGCCTCATGCTGACCCTGCCCTTCCTTGGGCCAACGGGTGTCATTGAGCAGCTTCCCTAGACCTTCCTGCCTGGTGCCAGCACCTCTGAGGGCACAGTTATCCTCAGAAATGAGCACCTGGACTCCCTAAACAGCAGGCCCAGCACTGAGACACAAACAAACTAAAACACCCGTTCATTTATTTCATCTGTGACCTCGGAACATAAACGCAGGCTTGCCAATAAAGGTGTCCAGGTCTGCCAGCCGGGCCAGCCTGGTTGCTTCTCCCAAGCCAGGCCTGTAATCAGGATTTTTAAATAAAAGAAGTGAATTAGGCAAATTGAGAGGCCAGAGGGTTCCTCTGAGTTCTGTAGGGCTGGGGACGGTCCTGGTGAGGACAGATAAGGATGGAGGAGGAAGGGAGGGGAGGGGGTGGGGGAGGGGCACAGGAGGAAGAGTGGAATCATTTTTACCATTTAGTGAGTTTCACCAAAACTTGTATATACGTTTGCTCAGTGATTTAAGGATTTCACAGACCAGTAAAATTCTCTCCTTTCCAATGACTGACTTTGGGAGCTGAAAAAGGAGTGAGTTGTTTGTTTTTAATTCTGCCAAGGAAACACATTAAAAAAACAAATACCCATCCAATTGTTTACTCATCTGACAGATACTTACTGGGGGCTGACTACGTGTCAGGCACTATTTCAGGTCCAGGGATATAGCGGGAAGTGAAACAGACAAAAATCTCTGTCCTCGTGGGGAAAGTCAGGCAGTGGACCAAAACAGGAAATAAATGAACAGGCCCAATGGTGCTAAGTACCATGGAGGTAAAATAAGGCAGGGACGTGGACAGGGTGCCCCATGATGGGCTGTAGTTTTACATAGGGGTCAGGGAAGGTGTCCTTGAGGAGGAGACTTTTGAGTAAAGTTCTGAAGCTGGTGAAGGAGTGAGTCTTGTGGGTGGACAGGTGGGTGGGTGAAGGATTCCAGGCAGAGGGAATGAGGAACAAAGGCCCTTAGCCCTTTCTACCAAAAAGTAATAAAAGTAGAGGAAAGATATCATCTCAGAATAAACACCAATCCTTCTCAAGGGAGGGCAATTGGAACCTCTTATGGCGATGACTATTACGTCACTATCTGTTTCTATGTATCTATTTACATAATATAGATCTATAGATATGGACACATAGTTATATTCATGATAGAGAGAGATCTGTAGATATAGAGATATACATATATATATGTATCTATATCCATTGTCATTGTTTTTCTCGTTATGTTGTACAAGGGTAAAAAGTTGTCCCAAGTCAGTATTTCTCTGCAGGTTAACATTTGGCAGTTGTATTGTTTGCATTTTTTAAGTGAGGAATCTGAGCCTCGGAGAGGGAGGTGGCCTTGCCCAGGGTCACAGCAGCTGGTACCCACAAGGCCAGTATTTTACCTAGACCCAGGGCCACGAGCTTTGTAGCCACACCTCCTGACCCCGGCCTGAGGGCTCCACAAGTGCTGATTAAAAGAACAGCTTGGCCATCTGGTTGAACCTGATTTTTGTTCCTTTTTCTTGCCCAAACTGTGGGCCCAGGAAGCCGGGAAGATATGGACAGCCGCTGAGCCGGCGGGACAGAGGGTGGGCGGGCAGGGTCGCAAACGTTGCTCCTTTCTGGAGATCAGTGGGCAGCTCCCTGGCACCGGGCTTGCAGGGGCCTTTGTGCTGGCATTTGCCCCTATCAGGAAGTCCAGCTGTGCTGGCCGGGTGTGGCCTAGGAGGCAGCGTTGCTTCAAACCAGTTCAGGCCAGTGGGCATGTTACAGGCACCTGCTCAGGGCCGCGCTCCATGCTGGGAACTTTGTAGGCCATCTCACTGAAAGGAATCCTCTCTACAGCAGGGAAAGCTGGGTCACGTGTTATTCATTCACTCACGCCTTCATTCCACCAAAATTTGTGGAAGGCTGTTTCAGTCCAGAGAGCATGGTCTGAGCCTGAAAGATGTGTCAGATATTGTATCCTGCACTCGTATTCTTATTCAAAGAAGTATTCATTAACCTATGTATGAAACCAGAGACAGAATCATGGACATAGAGAACAGACTGGTGGTTGCTGAGGGGGAGGGGGCTGGGGGAGGGATGGAGTGGGAGGTTGGGGTTAGCAGATGTTAAGCTTTTACATATAGAATGGATAAACAACAAGGTCCTATTGTAGAGCACAGAGAACTATGTTCAGTATCCTATGATAAACCATAATGGAAAAGAATATTTAACAAAAAGAATATATATATATATAAATAACTGAATCACTTTGCTGTACAGCAGTGATGAACACATTGGAAATCAACTGTACTTCAATTAAAAAATAATTTAGGACTTCCTTGGTGGTGCAGTGGTTGGGAATCTGCCTGCCAAGGCAGGGGACACAGGTTCAATCCCTGGTCTGGGAGGATCCCACGTGGCTCGGAGCAACTAAGCCTGTGTGCCACAACTACTGAGCCTACACTCTAGAGCCTGTGAGCCGCAACTACTGAGCCCGCATGCTGCAACTACTGAAGCCCACGCACCTAGAACCTGCTCACCGCAACTAGAGAAAGGCTGCATGTAGCAACAAAGACTCAACGCAGCCAAAAATAAATAAATAAATAAACAAATTTTTTTTAAATAATAAAAAAAAAATTATGAAGTATTAAATCAGAGCATGATATATGGAGAGATTCTTTGGGGTGGATGGAGGGGTTTATTCAGATTGGAGGAGACCTGGAGAGGTTTTGAGAGGAAGTGAGATCTGGGCTGGGTCCTGCAAAGCTGGGGCCTTGGACAGTTTAAGTGGGGAAGGGCATTCAGGCAGGGGGAACAGCCTGAGCAAAAGATGGGCAGGCAGATAAAGAAGGGTGTGTTTGAAAACCAAGAGCTGACCCTCTGGAATGGGATTTCCCTTCAGGTCAGCGGAAAGAGAAGTGGTTAGTCGGAGAGGAGGCTGGGAAAGAGTGGTCTCTGTGTGCCCTCTGGCTAGTCACGTACCTCTTTGACTCTGTTCGCTGTCCTGTAAATCAGGCTTCGTTACCCTCATCCCACCTGTCTTACAGGGAAGGTTTGAAGGTCTAGGGGACCGTAAGATTTTGCTATGCAGAGAAGGGGGTCACTTGCTTTCTCTGGCTTTCTTTTGCCTTTCATGTTCCCACAACCCCCTATTTAGCCTCTGTCCTGTTGGGCACATGGAACCCCAGTTTCAATGGTGTCCTCAGGGCTGGTCTCCAGCCACAGCTCACCAGGCCCCTAAGGAGCTCGTGGAGGTAAGGGGTGTATCCTGCCCATTTGCATCCCTGGGGCCCAAATATGGCCTGTGCATGAGGTAGGTGGTCAGAGCCGTGGGGTCAACTTCCCCCCAGTCTGAGTCCCCAGTCAGGTATAGGTTGCCCGTGTGACTCCCGGGAAGTCCCTTCCATCTCTGAACCTCAGTTTCCTCGTTGGTGAAATGGGAGTGATAACAGGGTGAGACCTAATGGGCCGTGGTTGCTGAGGTTTCCAGGCTGACCCACCCCAATGAGTCCTCCACGATGGGCTGCGGTCACTGGGGTACACCAGGGCCCTCCCCACCTTGCCCAGGAGACCCGGGGGCCAAGAAGGCTATTGCTGGTCCAGCTCACACGATTGTGAGGGCGAGAGGGGGTGCCACCTGACAGTCACTCGAAGCATTCTCTTGTTTGTTTACCCAATCACTCACTCTCTTACTCTCTCACTCATTCCTCAAACAGGTGTTTACTGAGTACCTTCAAAACACCCAGCACAGCACTGGGTGCTCTGCTGATGCAAAATGTGTAAGACAAGGTTTCTAATCTCAAGGGAGAACATATAAGAGAATTAAAACTAGCCAGTAATATATAATTAGGTGCCCCTGGTTGGAGCAGGCAGTGGTCTTTTGAGTTGAGAGAGAGGAAAAGACACCGAAACTGGGAGGTGAGGGCGTGACCGGGGCACACCTTAGGGAAGACCTCCCAGAGGCGGTGGCCTGGGTCTGGGTCTGTGGAACTCCCATGGGTGAGGGGGCATTCCGGATAAAGGGAACTGCTCACTGAGCCGAGGAGCAGAGGAAGGAGCGCCCGTGGCAATCTGACCTGCTCGGCTGGATGGAACGGGTAGAATCTGGTTTGACAGGTGGCCAGGGCTGGGCAGCCAAGGGCCAGGAGGCTGCATACTTCCTGCTGCCTGGGAGTCCAGGCTGCTGACGGGACGGGGCTGTGACCCCACCAAACTCACAGGCTCCTGGAAGGGGGTTTGGTGGGAGGGTCAGCGGTGGCTCCCCTCCATGCCCTTTAGGGCTCCTGCCCCATCACATAGGGATCGGTAGGAAGAAAACTGTATTTTTGGAGGAGCCTCTGCCTCCAGTTCACTGAGTGACCTCAAGTAGGTCACTGTGTTTCTTAGGGCCTCGGTTTCTAAACGTATAAAATTGGAATGACTGGGCTAGATGATCTCAGTTGCCTTTCCAGCTCTGGGACTCTAAATCCTCTGATTGTTGATTCCAGACACACGTGTCACTGCAAAGCTACCATCCAGGTTCTTGGCAATCACTCACCCCACCAGCCAGCCATGTGGTTGGCATGGTCAGTCCTGTTTGTGCCACGTGACCCCTCCCCCCAGCCAAGCTAATTGGAGCAGATTCCAAAAGATTCCCGACCCTAAAGAGACATACTCCATAGCAATCAGATTGATCCTTTGAAGAATTTATTATTTTTTTTATTTTTAAAATATTTATTTGGCTGTGTCAGGTCTTAGTTGTGATGTACAGGCTTAGTTGCCCTGAGGCATGGGAGATCTTTTTTTTTTTTATAAATTTATTTATTTATTTATTTAATTTATTGGCTGCGTTGGGTCTTCGTTGCTGCACATGGGCTTTCTCTAGTTGATGTGAGTGGGGGCTACTCTTCATTGTGGTGTATGGGCTCCTCATTGTAGTGGCTTCTCTTGTTGTGGAGCATGGGCTCTAGGCGCGTGGGCTTCAATAGTTGCGGCACATGGGCTCAATAGTTGTGGCTCATGGGCTCTAGAGCACAGGCTCAATAGTTGTGGCGCACGGGCTTAGTTGCTCCACAGCATGTGGAATCTTCCCAGAGCAGGGCTCGAACCCATGTCCCCTGCATCAGCAGGCAGATTCTTAACCACTGCACCGCCTAGGAAGTCCGGCATGGGGGATCTTAGTTCACCAACCAGGGATCAAACCCACATCCCCTACATTGGAAGGCAGATTCTTAACCCCTGAACCACCAGGGAAGTCCCTCCTTTGGTGAATTTAAACCAAGATATCCAGGTCCTGGATCTATTAGATAGGGTTTGTCTACACTTGCAATATTCTAGGAAGAAGACTAACTAATACTTATTGCACACTTGTTCCCCTGTGCACTTTATTTCATTCTCACATCACCCTGCAAAGTAGGCTCTGTTAGCATCCCCATTTTACGGATGGAGAAGCTGAGTTCCAGTGCGGTATCATACTTGTCATGTTATGGCATGCAGCTGGTTAGATGCATTCTAATTTTCCAGGAAAAAGAATTAATGTATTTCTCATCATACATATATTGAAAATAATCGTAAGGTATTTGTAGAAAAAACCATTTCATTTTGTTCCTGTAAATACAATATATTGTATACTGAAATTCCAGTAAAAGAATTCCAAATAAGTTATATTTATTCTGAAATAAAGCCTTTCTTGGAACTGGCACAAAAGATAAAGTGTATAAGAACTGAATGTAACATGGCTTTTGTATACAGCGGAGGACCTCTGCTGAGCTCATATGATCATATATCATCAGGTCTATCTGTTATTTTATGTCTTCGTTATGGGCCTCTTATCAATAATATAGACACACTGGCTACATTTAGTGGGGAGGGGAGATGGAGGGTTGTGGATGTAGAATTTGTCTATGTTGCTATTTGTGTGTAATGTTATCCCATTGGCAGAGGCAGTAACAAAGGTCCACAGATAGCCTGTGACCTGGATCTTTATCATTTCAGGCTCCTGTCTCCCCAGGGCATGATGGAGAGCTGGACCAGAGCTTGAAGCAGGAAGAGAAGACCTGTAGACAATATGGGTCTGCCGGGGGAGTGGAGCACGTGGTCAGAGAAGCTGCCCCAAGCGTGGAGCCACAGAAACATGTGGAAAGAAGGCTTTGGCTCCCCTGAAGCCCAGCGCATTTCCTACAGCCCAGGTCTGTCAGGCTGCTCTACATCTTTATGATCGGCTCCCTTTGATGTGAACTTTTCCAAGTTAAAGTCTGTTGCCAGCAACCAGACAATTCCTGATGAAACCCTCAGGGTTATGATTATGTCCTGTTAATAAATGTTGTAGGCTATGAATCCATAAACTTGACTGAGCAGGAAACGTTGCATTTATTTTCTTTCCTTAAAATCCAATGAAATCTGACCCCGAGTCCACATTCTTGCCGAGGTGACTGGAAATTTAGTCCCTGTTGTTATTGAGGTGAGGGGACCCCTCTTCATTAGGGCAGCCCTCAGTATGGGAGAGTCCTGTCTGAAATGGGTCTTCAGGGCATCCTTCCAGCCGTAGCTACTGTTGATCTGCTCCTGGTCTCTCCTGTGTGGTCCCCTGAAGGAAGGCGTCCCTGTTACTGCTATGCCAGGGTCCAGCCTCCCTAAGTTTCATGTCCCCCCCTTCCCAGCCACCTCCCCTGACACTGCCGATCTCCACTCCCTTCCCCATCTTGGGGAATCTCCCCTCTGTCTCATTGTACTCAAAGACCCTTGGGTCTCTCTCTTCCCTGCAGGAGAATAACTTAAGCTCAGGCTTTTGAAATACAGGAGCCAAGGAGGCAGACTGTCATTGAGCATCTTCTATTTATCGCACGTGGCTACCTGTTGGCACTGGGGAAAGGAAGAGTGAATATAGGAGCACAAAACACAACGTAAGGCCCCAGCGGGTCATCCTGACACTCTGCTGGTGCGTGTTCCTGATGGCTGTGGAGCTCTCTACTTCTGCCGACCTCCCTTTCCCAGGAGTGGCCCTGTGGCCACAGAACCCAGTTCCTCCACTGACATCTGTGTCGGTCACCGGAACTCCTGCCTGGAGCACAGGCCTACTGGCTCCGAGCGGTGAGGGAGAGAGAGGCAGCAGCTGGATCCCCGGCTCGGGACCACCTCCTAGACACGGGGGTGCCGTGGCAGGTATGGTCAGCGTGAGGACCCGGCAGCCCCCAGCAGGTTGCTGTCTCCTCAGACACACTTCCCAGAAACATCCGTCCAGGCCCCTGCCATTTCTCCTGGATTCTTCCTTGGAGTAACTCTAGGTTTATTTTTATTGGATGTGCAAAAGTCACTTTCCTTAAGCTCACATCTGACCTCATTTCCTTGTTTAAAACCCTTGGCCTTGGGATAAACCCTAAACTCCTCGACGTGGCTTTCAAACCCTCGTGTCATCAAACCTTCGCTCGCCTTTCCAGTGTCAGTCCTCACCTTTGCCCACTTGACATTTGCTCTACGCTCCAGAATTACATGCAATTTTTTCCTCTCTTCCCCGGGTCCCCTGCCTGGAACAGTCTCCACAGCGGCCTCATCGGCTGGCCCTTGAGCCATCCTTTAGTGTCAGGGAGCACGGGGGACTCTGGTCCTAAAGACCATGGACCTGGGTTCAAATGCCAGCTCCATGCTGGGTGGATGTGTGACCTTTTATTCCTTGAGCCTCAAGCATCTCGTCTGTAAACTGGGCATCATTAAGCCAGTTTCATGGGGCCGAGGTGAGGATTCAGTGAGGAAATGGGTATAAAATACAGAGGATGGCTAGAAAACGTGCCCCTCTGCCATGTGCTCGGTGAATCCAACCATCTCTCATTTCTTCGACTGATGTGTCCTCTTTGTGCTCTACCCCCAGCTGACTAGAAGCTGAATATAGTTTATTGAGCGTAACTGGTGACTGACAGCAAGGTTCTTGGCCAGGAGTTTGAGTAATAAAGTGAAAAGAAGGAAAGAAACAACCATCATTTATTGGCATTGACTGTAATCCAGACCCCGGCCCCATGGGCAGTGCTTGAAGACATCACCTCATTTCATTCATGATTCCCCCAGTGGGAGAGTTTCTATTTATCTGTTTTTATGGACAACAAAACAGAGGCTCAGAGACTTTAAGTGATTTATCCAATGTCCCAAGCTTATAAAGTGGCACAGTCCAATTGGAGCGGAATCTGAGTCCAAAGATCATGCAGTTAAACACACCCACACACACATACACACGTATGCACGCTTTGCACTCACGTCTACAGATATACACACCCGTATTCATACACACACGTTCCATAGTGCGTTTTCCAACACCACCAGGCGATTAACTCAAAGCTCAGTGGACACCGACTGCGAGTCCTACAGTTTAACTCAATTCAGACACTATCCACCCAGTAAGAGCATCAGATCCCACAGGTTAAGCGCCCAGTCCTACAAGGCTGTCCAGTTTTCCTTTTAGACGCCAATCACAAGCGCACGTTGTCACCGGTGCTCCTGATCTGTTGGGTATGAATCAGAACCCATGACCCCCTCCTTGGGGTTTGATGACTTTGCTAGAGCAGCCCTCAGAAGTTAGGAAAACATTGTGCTGACTAGATCACCGGTTTATTAGAAAAGGATATAACTCAGGAACAGCCAGACGGGAGAGATGCCTTGGGCAAGGCCCAGGGAAAGGAGCTTCCTCGCCCTCCAGGACTGCCCCACTCTCCCTGCACCTCTGCATATTCACCAACCGGAAGTTCTCCAAGCCTCATCCTTTTGAGGTTTTATGGAGGCCTGGGGGGGTTGGGTGAGACTGAAAATTCCAACCCTCTATATCACATGGGAGCCTGTTAGAAAGTAAAATCCAAGTCCCCCCCTCCCCAGATTAAAATCTACATTTTAGCAAGATCTGCAGGTGATTCATACATGTTAAAGTTTGAAGATAACTGTTCTAGAATCCTTGGTAAATACTAGATGCTCAATGACTGTCTACTGAATAAAATAATAAAGTAAAAAAAAAAAACCGACAAAATTCCAGCTCTCTAATCTTGGTTGGTTCCCTGGTAACCAGCCCCCATCGTTGGGGGCTTTCCAAAAGCTACCTCATTAACAAACTCAAGTGTGGTTGAAAGCACCTTGTTATGGATATCCAAAGACACTTTTATTGTTCTTATCACTTAGGAAATTCTAAGGGTTTTAGGAGCTCTGTGCCGGAAACTGGGATGAAAACCTAATATGTATTTATTATAAAGCACAATATTGCACACATACACACACTTGTACATGCACACCCACACACACCTATGTACACACATACACACCTCTGTACACACACGTAAGGAAGGGTACAGGGGATACATTATGGGGGATCGGACCTAACTTGGAAGGGGCAGATGGCATGAACAGTGAAGGGGACAAATGACACTGCTCCAGTCCCAAACAGGGAGGGGACAGCAGGCTGAATTTAGGGTCCTGGCCTCTCCCCTGACTTTGTTTCACTGACACTGTGGTTTCACTGGGGTTTAAGGGGCTGCTGTCTTTCCTGAAACACTCTTGCTCCTCACAGCAGTCCAGATGATCAGGGCCTGCAAAGGGATGTGCTCACTTGGAGGAGAGGGTGAGGGGGGATACTGGGCCCTTGTCCCAGAGCCCCCCAACCCTCCACCTTACCTGACTCCAGCAACACAGACACACTGACAGAGCGGCAGAATACTTCTCTGATTTCTCCAGCTTCCCGATGCGTTGTTGTTGGTGCAGGCACTTTTCATTTCTATGGACTGTGAGGCACACATCATTTTTGTAACTTTGGACTTAAATTTGCTTTTTTAAAAGAGAAGATTTTTAAAATAATGGCTGTGAACGCCTGTCCACATTTTAGTGTTTCAGACATGTCCTCATTTTATTTTATTTTTTATTTTATTTTATTTTTTTTTTTTGGGGGGGTACATCAGGTTCAATCATCTGCTTTTATACACATATCCCCGTATTCCCTCCCTTCCTTGACTCCCACCCCTCAAGTCCCCCCCACCCTCCCTGCCCCAGTCCTCTAAGGCATCTTCCATCCTCGAGTCATGTCCTCATTTTAGAAGTGACTAGTCTTGTGCCCAACAGGCTGGCCCATCTGCAGTGTTACTCATCCATTCATTTTTTCATTTAAAAATGTTTATAGAGCACATACCATCAGCTGGTCCCTGTGGTAACAACCACGGACCAACCAGACAAGGTTCCTGAATCCAAGGAGACATGGGGGGGACATGGAAATCAGGTTATCAAACAAAAGAATAAGCAAAATAATTTCAGGTAGTGGTGTGGTACAGAGATGATTCAAAAGGGTCTGTGAAACCCAGAATAATTGAAAGCAGGGACTCAGACAGATGCTTGTGTGCCAGTGTTTCTGGCAGCATTGTTCACAGTGGCCAAAAGGTGGAAATAACCCAAGTGTCCATCAACAGACAAATGAATAAACAAAATGTGGAAGATGCATACAATGGAATATTACTCAACCTTTAAAACGAAGGAAATTCTGACTCATGCTACCACATGCATGAACCTTGAAGACTTGATGCTAAATGAAACAAGCCAGACACAAAAGGACAAATATCATACGATCCCACGTATATGAGTTACTCAGAATAGGCAAATTTATAGGAAGAGAAATTAGAACAGAGGTTCCCAGGGCCTGGGAGAGGAAAGGGGATGAGGAATTATTGTCTGATGGGTACAGAGTTCCTTTTGGAGGTGATGAAGGCTCTGGAGGTGGATGGTGGTGATGCTCTCACAACACTGGGAATGTACTTGATGCTACCGAAGCATACACTTAAAAATACTTAAAATGGTAAATTTTATGTTATGTGCATTGTACCATAGTAAAAAATATTGATTTTTTTTTAAAAAGTTATACGATAGAAAGGGAGGTCTAATTTACGTAAGCGGGTTGAGGAAGGCCTTTCTGGAGAAGGAACATTTGGTCAGAGTGGAAGAGGGAACAGGCTCCGGCCGGCTTGGCCAAACCATGGTAGGTGAGTGGGCTGAGATGACATGGGAGAGGGGTAGGGGCAGTGCCACGTGGGACCTCGTAGGCTGGGGTAGGGAGTGCAACTGTTATTCCAAGAGCGGTGGGAAACTAAAAAGATTGTAGCCGTTGGCATGACAATCAATTTGACACTTTAAAAAGACCACTCAGGTTTCCGTGTGGCACAGACACTGCCAGAGGATGCCGAGGGCACAGTGGGGAGGCGACAGGGTAGTACAGGCACCAGGTGACGTCCACCTCCTCTCCCGTCTCATCCCCTGACCTTATCTCCCTGACTGTTGCCTCGTCATCGGGCCAGTGGACCACATGTTGGGAAAGGTACATGAAGAAATTGGAGTGTTGAAATCTGCTAGTGCCTCTGTCAGTGGCAGAGGCTCCCTTACTGCTCTATAAGCCTGATTCACCCAGCTTGCCAGAGGTGGGAAAGGCATAGGGATCTGATGGCAGGGCCAAGCGCAGGCAGGCAGTGGCATAGAAGAGTAAGGGCCTGACAGTTCGGCAGAGCTGGCTTGACCCCAGCTCTGACACCAGCTGCAAGGCTTGGGCAAATGAGTTCACCTCCCTTGGCCTCAGTTTCCTCATCTGTAAAAGCATGATAATAACCGTACTTATGTTGCAAGGTTAATGCAAGGATTCAATAAGTTACTGTGTGTTAAGCTCTTCATACGGCGTCTAGCACAGGGTAAACACTCAGTAAAGATTATCAGCCTCCTTGTCATTATTTTGCTACCGCAGATCTAAAACATTTATTCAGTCTGCTCTGGGTACATTAGGACCATGAGACATCCTCATCGGAAGATTATAAATTAAGTCCCTTTGATTAATAGCGTTGGCTACTTCTTTATACTCTGTGAGCATCTCAAGGGCAGAGTCTGGATCTTCTTCATTATTTTGCCCCCTTTGGGTCACACGGTTGGCTTGGCCATCTATGTCCCTTAACACCTGGAGCTATGTGTCCAGTGCCTGTTAGACATGCTTCATCAAGGCAAGACTGCCCCTCCCCCAGGCATCACCGTGTTGATAGGGCACTGGTTACGAATCTGGACTTCATGTACATATCCTAAATAATCGAAAGCAGTATCTTGAAGAGATACACGCATATCATTCAGATTCATAGCAGCATTATTGACAATAGGCAAAAGGTGGAAATAACCTGTGTCCACTGATGGATGAATGGATAAACAAAATGTGGTGTACACACGCAATAGAATGTTACGCAGTTGTGAAAAAGAAATTCTGATCCATGTAATATCATGTGTTTTCTGTGATCAAAACCCCCAATGACCTCTCTTTTTACTCAGGGCAAAATCACAGTCCTTACAGAGGACTTCAAGGCCCACGTAATTGGCCCTGTTACCCCTGTGACCTTGACTCGGACTACCCTACTACTGGCCCTCTGCTGCAGCCTCCCTGCACTTCCTGCAGTTCTTTGAACATGCTTAGCAGATTCCTGCCCCAGGGCCTTTGCACTTGCACTCTCAGAACCCAGAAGCCTCTTCCTGCTGATATCTCTGTGATGTCCTCCCTCTACTTTTTCAGATCTCTACTCACAGGTCACCTTATCAGCAAGGTCTTTCTGCCTCCCTTATGAAGAGTGATGTCCCTCCAGCAACTGCCTCTCCCCCTCTATGCCCTTCACCTTGCTGTATTATTCTCCACAGCGTCTGTCACCATCTGACGTGCTATATAACTCACTTATTAATCTTGATCATCACCCATACCCTCCTCCCAACAAAATGTCAGCTCTGTGAGGGCTGGGACCTTGCCTGCTTCGTGACCGACTGTCTTCCCAGAGACCATCTCAAGCACATGGTGGGGCCCTGGTACACATGTTCCCAATGAATGAACGAATGAACTCAGTGTGCACACCTGCAAAGAGGCAGTGACCTACAGGGATGCTCAAGCTGTCAGAGTCTATGGATGGTTGAGATTCACCGTGTTGTGTCTTTCCTAGAAGAAAGAGCGTCTCTGTCCTAATCACCTCAAATCTCACCACTCTGGGTGAGTTTACTGGGTAAATCCCATGGCCCAGCCCAACCTGGAGAATGAGACTGGCTGTGTCTTTTTCCCATTTCTGCAGTGACCTCCTCAAGTCCCTGTCTAAAGCCAGCCCCTCTAGCTGGCACCTTTACTAAAAGGGATACTGTGTGCCCAGGGTACCAGGATGGACTCTTGGCTCCTCTAGGGAAAGGTTAGGAGAAATGCAAACACTCCTCCCTGGGATGCTGAGTTTGCTGGTGACATACAGCAGAACACACAGCAAATTCTTTACAAGCAGAGCACGAACCTCCCTCCCAACCCTCTCCACTCAAGCTGGGAATTTTCCTTCCTGTGCACTGTGGCAAGCCTGCCCTAGTCATGGCATCAGGCAACTTTTTTCTGAGTCCCCGGCTTTCTCTTCGCGTTGCCATGGAAATGGGTCCCTGGCGCACTTCCGAGGGCCTGAAAATGCAGACGGACGCACACACGCACGCACACACAGTGACCTTGGTGCGATGGCTCTAGCTGCCCCGTGACACCACCAACATGAGAATGAGAGTCACATGGCAGGGACTTAAGACTCACATGGGCTGCTCATGTGCCAAGAGGAAGGGAAATAAGCTCGATTCACAAATGCGATAATCTTTGCAGGAATCTCGTTCTCTCCCCCTTGCATTCAGCTAAGAGGCAAATCCAAAAGAGGAGCTTTTTGCTCTAAGGCAAATCAAATCATTGTTCTAGATCTCCTTAGTGGGGTGGGGTGGGGGCGGGGGTGGGGGCTGCTGGGAGACCCGACGCCTCTACTTAACGGCGGCTGTGACCGCCAGTCCCCATGTCTGCCACCGCGTCACGCACTGTAAGAAGGGTATGTCTGCTTCCCAGGCTGGTGAGGACCCACGCTCTGGTCTCAGGCACCTTTGGCTTCCCACAACCTACCAGAGAGGTCGTGGAGGGAGCCTCGTGTGCTGGCACCCGTGGAGCCATGGGGAAATCCCACGGTTTGCTGTTTACAGATGAGCTCTGGATGTGCACATACAGCTCCAGTACACGCTTCACACACACACACGTGTGCATGCACACTCCATGAGTACACCTACTGAGATCATTTCCACGCACCTCACACATAGTGTGTATCTATGCACAGACATCTAGCCCTGCATACTCTCCACAGGCACAAATAGACTCATATATAAGCATCTTCTACTCCCATGCCCGCCAAACACATGTTTCCTTATGGAACACATTGATGGAACATCAATTTACCAAAATGGGACCCTTTCTACCGCAAAATGATGAACACCTTCCCCTAAGCAGGACCTATGGCAGTGGGGGTCAAAATCTAGCCTTGTAACCCTGAGCCCAGCACCCGCTTGAGGGTATAAATGTGTTGAGACTGAGAAGGTTGAGAGGGAAGACCCTCTTGGGAAAGGTTGGAATACTCTTAGCCCCGCCTCAAGGCAAGAGATGGGAGGGAGTACTTCCTTCTCATCTGAGACCTTCAGAGGACCACTTGGAGAGCTTGGCCTTTGCCCTTAGAGTTTGGGGAAACACATAGGGCTGATGTTTGCTCCCCATCCAAGAGGTGAGTCGAGAGGTCAAGATGAGGCTGGGCTGGGGAAAGAAGAGCAGAGGAGCGCTGAGCTAGGAACGGCCATCACTCCAGCCATCTGGTGGGGCAGAGAGTGCAAGAGCATTTCCCATGGATGTGTGGATCGTGCAGGAGAGCTGGCTGGAGGCTTTATCCAAAAAAGTCCACCCAGGTGCAATGACCCCAATGATGAGTCTACAAGGTGAAGCAGGTACACAGCCAACCAACAGAGATGATCTGTGCCTGGCAGTAATTGCTGTTGGGAGACCCCCAATGATAAGGGTTTCCAAAGACTCACAAGATGCCCAGAAGAGAAAGAGTTAGGCTTAACCCTCTGCCGAAGCCAGGGGAAACCAAAACCAGAGACCATGGGTACCAGGAACCATGGAAACATGAGCTCTCCCCAGCCCCACCCTCCATTTTACCTGAAGGAATGAAAGGAGATCTGGGCGAGGGCCTTAAGCAGGTCCCAACTTGGGGGAAGAGACACACCTTCACTTTAAAGTTTGGAGTTCCTTCAATTACCCAGACTGGAAATTTTAATTATGGAAATGATACCATTCTTGGGAATATAAGTGTCTGGGGAAGATTTGTTCTTATGTAAGATGAGTGACCAAAGAAATGATGGCTGAATTTTCAGCTCTCAAAGGTTATATCCAAGGAGGCAGGGAGAAAGGAGTCAAGCTAATGGTTTACAAGGGCAGTCATAAGAAAAAATGAAGTTCTTTGGTTGGTGCTTGGCATCAAAAGGGCTGTGCTTTTCGACCAAGGACTGCACCTCGGTACAGAGTCAGCTTGAAGAAAAGATTCAGCAATGAGCTTTCTGTATCCAACCCACACTTCCACCAACACACATATGCTGTTTCTTTGTGATTTGATCTCTTCACCTAGTCCCTGCTGCTCCCCACCCCCAGATTCACTCACCATTAATGCTATGGTTTTGCTGCAAACCAGCCACAACCAACCTAGGAAAGAGGGTTTCGGCAACCTCGACCAAAATATACATTCTTTTCCTTTTTAGATTCAAGGATAACAAGTGAAAAGAACAGCAATTTAAGACCTTGGGTGATGTCTTATCTTTTTAACATTTTTCTTTTTGGCCAAAAATGTCATCGTGACCTTACACCAAATATTAAGTTGAACCGTAGAAATTGCCATGACCTGCAAAACTATTTCCTGTTTTGACCTAATACTGTATCTTTTTGAGAATCTATGCATCAAATGAGGGTAATAATTCATACCTAAAGGATTGTTGTGCAATAAATACTGGAACATAACTTGGTAGCCAAATCCACCAGTTTTCAAATGCATCTTTACCACAGATTGATGGGAACAGGTACCCTGCTGCCCAAAGCTGTAGCTTAATCTTCTGATGTGTTACCCTCCCTAACGTCTGGGAGGGCAAAGGCCTTCAGAGTCCCTCTATTTTGTTCTCCTTTTTCAAAAGGGCTCTTTCTTATCCTCTGACCTTTCATTTTTATAGCCTTATTCTTGTCTTAGGGCTGGAGTCACCACCCCTCCCTTTCTGAGGATATTCTTGCTATTGTTCTTCTTCTCATTCCTTGGCAGTTTTCGTCTGCCCTCAGCATCATCTCTGTCACCTTTGGGTTCTCCTCTTTTCTGTTTGTTTTGCTCCAGAGGCTTCGTTTGGTTGTCCAATGGCTTTGGCTGCTGTTCATCGTTAAGAGCTGAAAAGCTGTCTGAAAGCTCATCAGTGGGGCTTGTTGACAGGTGAGCGTCACTATTGTGCAGAAACGTGGTGAATTGGTTTTGCTCTTAGGCTAGTTAGCTTCCCTAGAAAGGACCCCTTCAACCTCCTGCCTGGGGACTATTACCCTGGTACCCAGGACGGATCTCTGTATTCAATATGGAGACTTTCATTTGATACCTCTGTAAAATAGTCTTTGGCACCTGCCCTGAGCAATAGGAGGGTCTCTCCAATTCATCTTCCCACAAAGAAAAGCATCCAGGCTTTTGTTGTCTGCATTTACCAGCTGAGGGAGGGGATGGTGGTGGTGCTAGTGTTGATGCTAGTGGGTGATGGTGGTGCTGATGGTGCTGGTGGTGCTGGTGGTGATGGTGTTGTTTGGTGCCTCCTACTTCTTCAACCATTCTTATTATTTTTAGCTCTACTCCTCACCCCATCTCCAAGCTACCTGCTATCCAATTGGGGTCCTCTGGCTTCTCTCTTCTTGGCTTAGGTTAAAACTTCCCCTGGTTGGCAAAACTGATTACTCTTCACCCGTGTGTTTTCGCTTTTCATTAAATTAATTGCTATATCAGAGTTCCTATTTTTTGGTAAACATATCTTCTATATTCCTTTGTCATTTTAGTGGTGTTTGAGAGAGGAACCAGATACAAAAGAATGAATTTGATCTCCATTTTAAAATAAAATTCCCCACTGCTCTTTTATAAACCTAAACTTTGCTTCTTTTCATCTTCTTTTCTGCTTTTTCCCTGTTTATCTTATTTTATTTATTTTCAATATGGAGCATAGGGTCCATTTATAAGCATGTTTGAATGGTCCAAAATGCTCTAAGAGCTATGAACTTGTCTCTATACCATATGAACTCATCTCTATAGCATACGAACTTAGATACCAGGGGCCTGGATTTCTCAGGGAATAAAATGGCCCTGGGCCACTTCAATTTTTTTCAGTGTTTTTGAGTAAATTTTTAAAAAGCGAAGATATGCTGAAACAAAATTTAGGAAAATTGAGATATATTTTAAACACTTGCATTTGCCAAATTCATGCTTTCAACACTGAAAAAAATTACAAAGCAATGTAATTATGCTACTCACAAGATAATTACAGGATTTATTAAATATATTAACTCATGACACACAGGCAGAGTGGTACAGTAATGAGATGCAAGCTTAAAGCACCGTGATGAATACCTTAGTTGAATTCTGTCTCAGTTCAGTTAGAGGTAACATCAGGCTTGTAACCCTTAGGACTTCCATGAATCGGGTGGCCATAGCGTATGCTTCCGTCCTCCACGCCTCCCTGTCTCCACCCAGCACTCACCCCCCGGTGGTAAGATGCACCCCAGAACATCAGCCAGGCAGTTCCCACCAAAGGCAGTGGGAGCAGAGTGGCGGGAGTGGTGAGCAACCAGTTGCCCCTGTGTAGTGGGCAGGCGGGCCAGGCTTGCTCAGCAACACGCCGCAAGACAGCTGATGCTTTCTGCTCCTGGCTCTCATCACAGGCCTGAGCCTTACACATGACCAGCTCTTTGGAGCTGAATGTCTCCTGGGCCCTGACAGTGGAAAAGGAGTTAACGGACCAACATGGTATCTCCCTTTAAGATATTCAGGTTACCCAGACTCAACCTTACAAGGGCTTGGAAACTTCAGTGGATGCCTCTCTTTTCAGCTCACCCTAACATTTAAAGAAATGATATGCAAAGCAAAAAAGAAAAATTACTCCCACCCGTCACCAGCCAAGTAAATCATCCAGATTTTTTTCCATGTTGTCTCTGGATAATTGATGATATAGACACACACACACACACACACACACACCACACACACACACACATCTTGAAGTAAACAGAACACTGGCTCAGAAGCCAGACAGAGCTGGACTCAAATTCTGTCTCCTTTTCTTATCAAATGCATGGCCTTGAACATGTGACAACTTCTCTGAGCTCCACTTTCTCATCTGTACGAAGGGGATAATAATAATACCAACTTCAAAAGATAACCTCAGAATAAAATAACATGATATAATACATGGGAAATGCTGATCACAATGCCTGCCACATAGTAAGTGCTCAATAAACAGCAGTCAGTTATTGTCATTGATTCTTTAATTCAATAAACATTTATTAAGCATTTTTTAAGGCCAGGCAACAGGAGAGAAAAAACAGAGTGCCTTTCCTCCAAAAATGCATCATCTAGGGCCAGAGGTGGACATGTAGGCAGATAATGAGAATTCCCATGACACGTCTGCTAGCAGCAATGAGGCCTGAACTGGGCTAGACAGGAAGGTGGGGAGTAAAGACCAGGCTGGTCAGGATCTGGTTAACACGGGCTGTGGGGGGTCTGGGAGAACTTCTAGAGAGACAATTTGGTATTCTGCCTTTTTACACTGAACATTAAATTACAAGCACTTTTGATGTTGCTACCTAATCTTCCCGTCACTTTTAATGACTGCATAATATTACACTGCCTCTAAGGACTGTATTTTCCCTCACCTTTTTCCCTGTCATTTGATTTTGAGGTTACCAATTTGGAGCTATTAGAGATATCACCACAACGAACACGCGTGTGACAGTTTTTCCTTTCAGGAATTATGTCTGTAGGATAAATTCTAGGTCAAAGGGGATGAACACTGTTTAATAGCTCCGGCAACTCACTGCCAAGTTGTTGTCAAAGGATTCACGTGCTTAATACGATCATCATTTTGTGTGTTTTGTCAGAATAGGTAAAGCTGGTACTTCAGTGTTGTTTTCGTTTCCATCTCTTTGATGAGTTCTTTGGCGGAGGAGACTGAATGAGAACGAGTATCCTGGGTAGACCTAAGGGGAGGAGAGTGCAGGAAATTGTGACTGCGGGGACCAGGCTTGGGCGGCGGGTTTCTGCCGTGCCTCGGTGAGGAGGAGGAGAAGGAGGAGGCTCGTGAGCCGACACCAAGTGCGTTTCTTAATTGCATTGTTTGTATTTCCCCTCTCTTCCGTGGTGGACTACAGGAATCATTAACGTGGTAATCATCACTCCTGTATGTAATCACCAGTGTGTACAAAAAAAATTGTCATTTCTAACCCCGACTGCCTTCTCAGGAAGATGGTGACTGTTGACTAGCAACCCTTTGTTGTGCTGAGCACTGGGAAAGGTTTGGAAAAGCAATTGAAGCCAGGATAATATTTGCGCATCTTCCATTATTGATTGGCCCGTTGCTGGAAGTGTTGTTGTTGTCTGCCTGCTCCCTGTCTATCATGGCCTCAGGGAAGGAGCAGGATGAAGGCCATCCCAGGAAAGAGGAGAAGATTAGATTGCCGTGAAGTCCTGAGCTGAAGGAGAGGAGGAAGGGGAGGCCTGTTCCTTCCGCTCCCTTGTAATTGTTCCACGAAGAGGAAGATGCTGAGATGAAGAGGCCAGACGGATGTGTGTCTGGATTTCCCAGGTCAGAGAGGACCCCCAAACGAGGGCATGGTGGACGCATCCAGGTGGGAGGGAGAATGCTGAGAACAGAGGATGGGGAGGGGGAGGAGGGGTGCTTGTGGCTTCCTTTCCTGGGTGTGGTGAGCAGGCTGTGCAGCTGAAGGGGGGCACTGCACAAGTCCATGTCCAGCTGTGCAGGGACGACAGTGCCTGTCCCAGCAGTGCAGGGACAGAAGCGGGCAGCTGGATAAATGAACCTGAGGCAACATGAGGTATGCAAGGTTTTGGCAAACTCCTAGGGGCCCCAGCAAGGGACGATGAGATACTGAGAAGGGCTAGTGTGAATGGGCTTTAAAACTAGAGGCAAACAGCTGGACCACGGACTTCAGTGATCATGGCCACCCAATGCCCCAAAGGCCAGTTGAGATCAGGCACCAATCCAGGGACCAGACTAAAGCAGGCAGTCCACAGCATAATGGACACCAAGAAGAACACAGAAGAGGGATTAACATATACACACTACTACGTATAAAATAGATAACCAACAAGGACCTACTGTATCGCACAAGGAACTCTACTCAATATTCTGTGATAACCTATATGGGGAAAATCTGAATAAGAATGAATATATATATATATATATATATATATTTAGTTTTGCATAGATATACACACACATATATATAACTGAATCACTTTGCTATACACCTGAAACTAACACAACATTGTAAATCAACTATACGCCAATAAAAACTAAAAAAAAAAACAAACACAGAAGATACATGTCTTACAAGGTCCCATCAACCCTGACACTAACTGCTATTTCATGCTACCCATATTTGGGAGAAGATGCTGAACTACTTTGGATAATAAAGGGAAAAGACTTTAGAATTCTGAATTTCAGAAATTCTAGAAAGGAGGGAGAAAGGAACAGAGATAGATGGAAGATGTCTCAGACAGCTTGGCTGCTACAATGCAATACAACTGACTAGGCGGCTTAAACAGCAAACATTTATTTCTCACAGTTCTGGAGGCTAGGAAGCCCAGGTTGGGGTTTGGTTTCTGATGTAGATTCTCTTCCTGGTTTGCCATCTTCCTGCTGTGTCCTCCTATGGCAGTGAGCAGACAGAAAGGACTAGCTCTCTTCCTCTTCCTATAAAGGCACTAATCCCATCATGGGGCTCCACCCTTGTGACCTAATCACCTCCCAACCCCACCTCCTTATACTATCCCATTGTGAGTTAGGGTTTCAACACATGGACCTGGGGGGAGGGGTAAAATATGCAGACCGTAAGAGACGGGAAGAGATGACTTAAGAGCCAGCAAGATGGTGGGAGGCCGTGTGCTTTGAGGTACTCTTCCTTCCTTTGACCCCTAAATTTCCACTAAAATCTACTCAGCTAACTTAGCTGCTTGTTGTCATTTGATGTTTTGTAAAAACCAAGAAAAAAGGTCATTTTCCAGTCCAGATGGATGTGGACTAGCTGTGTGGCCTGGCCAATCCCCTCATCTCTGTGCCTCACTTTCCTCTTCTGTAACACGGGGCTGGTCACGGCACCATAGGATTGGTTATAAGTCATTTAGTACGTGAACAGCCACAGAAAGCACTCAGTGAATGGAAAGCATTGTTGTTGATCTTATTATTATTATTCCTTTTGTGCCTAGTAGGGTCCAAGAATTTGAATCTCTGACAAGATGCAGGTGATGCGGGTGCTGGCAGTCCGAGAACTGCACTTTGAGAACCACTGGCCTAACTTGCTGCTTCTGAGACAACAGAGCAGCCTGTGTTAGCAGAAGGCAGTGAAGTGGAGCAAAGAAGTGAAGGAAGAAAGGCAACAAAAGCTTGGAAGTTCCAGCACAGAACTGCCCAGCCCGTATATCACAGCGGGAGACGTTTGTGCCCAGAAATTGATCTCTTATCCTCCGCAGCATCCTGAAGACCACTGTACAGGTCGTGCACAGAACAAGGGCATCCAGCTTCAGCTTCCAGGGAAAATGGGGCTGACACCCCCAGACAACATGCCTTTCCCTAAGAGGCATGTGGTCCAGTCCTTAAGGGGGATTGGCAGGGTGGGGGAAAACTGGGCTATCTGGCCTATTGCCTCTGGCCTTGATCATGGTCAGCTATTCACCCCAAGCAATCATACAGGCTGATCATTTCCGACATGTGCTGTAACTTGAAAACATTTGGGAAGCCTTACTGTACAGCTGCATTCTCCAATTCGGTAGCCACTAGAAACATGTGTCTAGTGCAAATTGAGATGTGCCGAAAGTATAAAATACATACCAGATTGTGAACATTTAGAACAAAAATAAGAACCTCATTAATAATTTGTTTTATATTGATCGCATGCTGAAATGTTAATATTTTGAATATATTAAATATGCTGCTAACATTATTTTCACTGCTTTCTTTTTACTTTTCTTAATGTGGCTGTTAGAAAATTTTAAAAGGGCATGTGTGGCTCCCATTATATGTATGGAAAATGCCGCCCTAGAAGAAAAAATTAACATTTTGCAGAAACTGTAGGTGGTTTGGTCTATCTGCAAGGGTGGGGTGCATGTGTGTGTGTGTGTGTGTTGTGTCAAGCCATTGAGGGAAGGCGGAGCAGACCCAGTGGCAGGCTAAGTACTTGGACTTGAGTCTGTAGGAGACAGAGAATGATTCAGAAGCTATGAAAAGCAGAATGACCTGATTAGATTGTTTAGAATGACACCTAGAAGCAGAGTGGGGGAGGGATTGGGAGGTCTCACAAAAAACAAAAGCCCTGAGAAGCAGCGCAGTGGAACTGAAAGAGGAGCGAGCTGATGGTTGGTCACACAGTCCAAGTTCACACCAGATGTATTCAGCCTCAGGACAGCCTAGTGGTTAAGAATATGGGCTTTGGCACCAGACAGTTCTGTTTGATTCCTAGCGCTTCCACTTAAGGTCACCTGTTTTACTTACCTTTGCCGGGTCTCAGTTTATTCATCTGCAAAATGGGAATCTGTATCATCATGTTGTTACGAGGTATAAAGGTGTTCAGAGATGTAAAGTGCTTAAGACAGTGTCTGTTTGATCCTGCTGGGTCACATGCTCCTCTCTCATTTTGCCAGGAGGATGTGGTCTTATGACTGGATGAGCCTGGCTCTTGTGCCCAGCCCAGGTGGACAGGCAGCTGGGTCTGTTACCCCGAAACAGGAGAGGCAGGGAAGCGTGCCAGCACATACAAACAGCAGCTGCTCTGTCTGCACCGCCCTCCTGGCTCAGGGACCTTGGGCAAGTGGATCAGAAGCCCAGCTTTCACTTCTGTAAAACCTTCCTAAAGAAATTGTAAGGGTTACACAATCCCTGCCCCACGGAAGCATGACCAGCAAATAATTTCAGGTGGTGCTGCCATCGTCATAGGCAGAAAAGACCTGGGGCTAGACGATTACCTGAACTGGGGAGCTGTCCTTTCTGTAGGTCAGGTCACACCTCAAACTCTCAAATCAGTGCCAATAGAAAGGTCAGCCGGGCCTATAGGGCTGAGACCTGGTGGGTGGGCCCTGGCCCCATGTCTGTTTAGTAAACACCCCCGAGTCTTCTGGAAGCCTTCCTTCCCTGGCTATGCAGTTTTGGTCCAACCAGTTCTCCTTTTGTGAGCTGGGGTTTTGTAAGAGGCCAAATTCCAGGCTGGGGCAGGATAAACAGGATCTCATGGCTAGTGATCTGTGAGCTGGCCTGGAATGCAATTTACTGCAGATTTCCGTGGAGGAGAGTCGCTCACCCCCTGGACAGTTTACAGGGAGGCTGTTAAAACAGGAAGGAGCTTCCAGGCTCTGCAGGATGGCTGCTTGGCATTTTTCTCTACCCTTTTTAAAGGAACGGAGACACCTGCTACCAGCTGGGAATTCTCTGCGTCAGTCTGTTTTACAAAGAAATAAAAGCTTCTTGGTCAAAGCTTTATGTTTGTCCAATGCTTTGCAGCTTACAAAAGGTTCTCAATTCTACCACCACTCCAGTTTTGCAGGTGGGGAAATTGGAACTCAGAGAGGGGAAGTGACTTGCCCAAGCACACACAGCCAGGAAACAGCAGGGACCAGGATGAGAAAATTTTCCACAAAGCAAATCAGGGGAAAATAGTGTCTGTGATTAATCTTCTGGTTCATCAGCTAACCCTTCTCGTTGGGGGTTATCTTGACTTGAGGGGGGTGATGGGATTGAGAGGGTCCCTTATTCCAATGTGGGTATCATCATGGTTGGGAAATATTCTTCCTTTTACCTAGCTCAGAATTTTGGAAATCTGTTTTTTTTTTTAACCTTGTCGTTTAATTCATTATTTATTCATTTACTATGCAATCTTTTTTTTAAAATTGAAGTGTAGTTAATTTATAATGCTGTGTTAGTTTCAAGTGTACAGCAAAGTGATTCAGTTATACATACATATATATAATATAGTCTTTCTCAGATTCTTTCCCAGTATAGGTTAATACAAGATATTGAGAAATCTGTTTTCTTGACCTCACACTGTCCCCTTCTCTTCAAACACAGCCCCAGCCTCTTCAACCTAATTCTGGTGCCTGCCCCATCTTTAAAGGGATTTCAAGGCAGATAGGTCAGTATCAAGCTACTGGCGTTCAGTTCCCAGCATGGCTACATGCCTGACCTTAGGCAAATCGCTAACTCTCTCCGGACCTCAGTTTTCTTATCTGAAAAAGGGGTATATAAAGTTTAGATGAGCTCCAAGAGCCTACCCATGCTTCTAAATCTTCTAGTCTGGGCCCCTGCCTGCATCTCGGCCACAGGAGGGCTGGGGCCCAGGGCAACGTCTGGCCCTTCCCTGCACCTTGGTGACCTGCCCTGCTGGGGACATCCACAGGCCTCCTCAGGCCTTTGAGGGATCCCCCTGGCTGCCCTGTCTGGTGAGCTAAGCTCAGCATTCATGAGAGCTGATGGTGGAGATAAAGACAGCCCCGCTGAAATAAGGTATGCTCACTCTCTGCCCCCACGCAGCCGGCCTCCCTCAAGGATGCTGACAGGCCTGGGGGAGGACGGGTTGCCATCCCAGAATGGGCAGGGCTGGGGTGGGCAGGTCCCATTAGCTCATTCTCCTAATTGTTCTGGCTGGTGATTATTCCTCCTGATTAATTTCCAGTTAGCACCAGGGAGCCCAGCTTGGGTTGGATTCTGCCAGTTTTCCAGAGCCAGGTCTCAGCTATTTCTGGCTTGGCCAGACCCAGGACCTTCCTGCTTCCATGGGAGTTGCCATTCTGGGCGGGCCTCTTAGGCATTGACACAGGTTGCCACCCTCAGGACAACACTGAGAAAGTGGTCTCATTGTTGCCATTTTAGGAAGGTGGAAACTGAGGCTCAGTGAGGTGAGATGACTTGCCCAGTTTCCCACAGGCAGTAAGTGAGCGGTGAAGTTGAATCCGGCCTTCTGGTTTTTCAGACACACGTGCATTTTTGTAAAACTGCCGCCTCCATGTTCTTCTTTTCCCATCGCAGTGCTTGAATCATTTAGAAACAATTAATCCACAAATAAAACTCGGGCTTGGTCTTTCCAATTGGAAACCCAGATTCTGGGACAATCGGGCCATTTTTCTTAGCTGGCCAGGAAATCTGGTCATATTAGGAAGAAGCAAAGCCATTTGGGTTTTAATAACATGGTGAGAAAATAGTGTGACTTTAAAGTCTTTATGAGCCCTGGAATGCATTTTCCAAAGCAGGAATTAGCTGACACAGGCAGAGTGTCAGCTGGAAAAACAAGGTCTGGGTTAGGTGGCTCAGAAAAAAGCCTGCTTTGGTGCCCAGAGCCTCCCATTGATTTCAATTGCTGGTTAGCACAGGCCAGCAGAACAATTGTCCCACTGGCGAACGTGCCATTAGAAATGACCCCATGCAGCTAATGCGGGTTTAATACTGGCTTGCTTGGTCCTTGGTATGGTTCCTGTTCTCATTTTCAGCTAGAAAATTACCTGCCTGTCGTTCCCTTTAAACTTGTACAGTAATAATTAGCCAGGCCCCACAGAGAAGCTAGTTACCTTTAACCTTGGCTGGATGAAAGCTCAGTGACCCATTAAAGCGTGTGAAGTCATTTGACTCTGGCTGGCTAGGGAGGAATGCAGCAGATATTTGGTAGCAAATGGTTATAATAACTCACGTTTGTTCATCATTTCACAATCGTCAGAGCTCAGGGTAACCTTGAGGTCATGAGCAAGAATTCTCACTTATGGGTCAGCAAACCACGGCCTGCTGCTAGTGGGAAAAAAAAAAAAAACAATTTTTGCAAATGAAGTTTCAGTGGAGTACCTCTGTGCCCGTTCATTTACATATTGTTTGTTTGTGGTTGCTTTTGCACCACAACCACTGAGATGAGTCCTCGTAACAGAGACCGTGTGGCCTGGAAAGCCTAACATATTCACTGTCTGACCCTTGATAGAAATTTGCCAACCTCTGCTCTAATTCACAAAAGCCAAGTTTGAACCAGCTGTGTGATCTTAGACAAATCATCTCCTTTCTCTGCTTCTGTTTCTCCATCTGTTGATTAAAGGTAGTATCTATGTGGTAGATGCTACCAGCCCTCACCAACTCCTTCAGTTACACAAGCTGTCTTGCACTTAGATGTGACCAGTGGACTTGCCCCGAGCAAAGAAATGTAGGTAGAAGTGATGTGCATCACTTCTAGACAGAAGCATTTAGAGCTGGGGTGGGTTTTCCATGCTCTCTTTCTCTGCCACTTAGACCCAGGAGGTCATGTGCCCGGGATGTTCTAATTACACGATGGTCGGTTGGGTTCCCAAATGCTTAAAATAAATAGAGATCCCTTCAACTTACAAAGGGCACTTAGCATGAGTGAGAAATAAATTTTTGGTGTTGAAAACCACTGAGATGTAAGTATTATTTGTTACTTCAGCAAAGCCTTGCTTGTGCTAACTAATCAACCTACTTCATAGGGTTTTTGTTAGGATTAGATGAGTTAGGTGTGTAAGATCTTTAGAATAGTGCCAGGCATATAATAAGTACTCAATGAACGCTAGCTGACATTACTTACTTCATTACATCAATTATTATGAGTGAAAGTGTATACTATTTTTCATAAATAATCTCATTTTTAACTTCATAATGACTATGAGGTAGTAATTATTATCCTCATTTATTTAGTCAATAAACATTTAATTGGCGCCTGTTTTCTGTTAGGTAATAAGCTAGAGTAGAATGTAGAAATAAATCAGAAAAGCTTTATGTTCACAGAGGGGAGGTCTGTTGCACCCAGATTTTAGAGTGGAAGTGATGTTAAGGGAAGTTGTCACACAACTGAATCTTGGAAGGTAAGTAGGGGTTTACCAGATGAAGAAGGTAAGGAAAGGCATTGCAGGCAGAGGGAAGCAGCGTACGCAATGACATAGAAGCTGCAATTATATGCTCTTCTGGGGGAACACAGTGAACTGGTACAGTAGAGGGACGAGTTTTTGGTTAGGGATGTAGCAGGTAATATATTGCTTGGCCACTCAACAAACATTTGCAATCCACTTCTCTCTCACCAGCTTTACACTACAGAGAGAAGCAAGATATATGATGTACCAGCCTCCCTTGCAGTTAAGAGAAGGCCATGTGTCACAGTCTCTTCCAAAAAGATGCCAGGAGACATTTCCTGGGAAAGTTCAGATTAAAGCAAAGCCAATGAAGAGAGCGTCTCACTGTTGTTTGTGAGTGTGATGCCTGGAGCTGTGGCAGCCGTCTTGTGATAATAAGGGGAAGGCCAGAAGAAGTGGGGAGATGTGGAACCATGAGCTGCTGGACCTTGAGCTGCTGCTGAAGGGAAGCATGTCCCCCTAGACTTCTTGCCAAGTAAACAATATACATGCTTGTGATTTAAGCGACTGCTCATATGTTATTTGCAGCCAAAAGCATCCTAATGGGGAGTTGTGACAACTGAGACTGAACAGGTTAGCAGGGCCTAGATCATGCAGGGCAATAGGGGAAAACCAAAGATTTTGCATAGGAAAGGGAAACGCAAGTTTAAAGAGGGCAAGTCACTACCTAGGAATTCCACGGCTAATAGGTGTCAGAGCTGGGATTTGCACAGAGATCTACCAAGCCAAGACCAAGTCTCTTTCCACTGATGTGTAGGGCATGTTGCCTCTTCAGCTGAATGGTCCTAGCCTGTCTCTACAGGAGAGCCTTGCTCATGCTTGTTTTGGCCATTTCTAACCACATGCTGTATAATTTGGGATTTTGCCAAAGCATCCTCCTATTTGGGGACTTCATCTGTGACTTTCATGAATAAGGAGACTTGAGGAGGTGTGTGGAGAAATCAGAGAAGGTGAGAAGGTAAAGCAACTTAAAACTGAACTGGGCTTTGGGGGAAAGACTCACAAAGCCCCAGGACATGGAGGAAATTAGAAACAGGAAGAGTAGTGCCAACACTTCCATCATCTTGGTTTCACTGGCTGAGAAGAAAGCTTACAGCCACAGCATCCTCCCCTGCTTCTCTGTAGTTTGCACCTCTCTGACATATGTTACTGCAACAGGCAGCTAGGAGACCCTGAGCTCCTCAGGGCCAGAACAATGCCGGACCCAGCTGTGTCTCCCAGAGCCTGGCTCTGTGTGTCACCCAGATGGGCACTTATCATATCTCCCCTATGTGGACTTTGAAACTTAGGACAAAGTAAAATTAGGAGTGACCTCATCTGTAGGGTGGCCACCCCCTCAAAAGACAGTGTCATAGGTTATCCTAATTTTTCCCCCCAGGCACCTTAAGCCAGGTAGACCCAACTCACACATCGGCCCTGCCCCCAACCCCCCCCAAATAGCATCAAAGACCAGCGGATATTCAGTTAAGTTTAACAGTTAAGAGAGCCAGTTCTGACAGCTCACTGGCTTGGCTCTACCACTTCTTAGCTGTGTGACTATGGGCAAATAGTTGACCATCTCTTCTTCTCGTTTCTCTCATTTGTTTAAGAAAGTATTGATTTCATATACTTGTGAGGATAAAGTAACACATAGAAAACGCTGACATGCACCAAGCACTGATACATGTTATTATTATGTTATTATGATGATGTCAGTTGTTACTATTATGATGGTCATGATTCAAGGCAGCCCTCAGGACCCTGACCCTCACTTTCCCCCTCTCCAGCTCCTAGTGCTTTATAGAACACACATCCGGAGTGTTCGCCTGTGTACTCCTGACTGCCAGCATCTATCCTACCGTTACACCCTCTGGATTTGGAACCAATGTATTTGCCTCCAGGACTTGGAGCCCAGCATTTCCCTATAGGTCCTGGCTGAGTCAGCCCATCAGGCCCCAGTGTCCCCTGTTGCCCCAGGTAGGACCAGCCCTGACCCCACACTACCCCCACACTATCCTGTCCCCTCCAGCCTCGCCCCCAGCCTGCCACCCTTCTCCACTCTCATCAGTAGGGGAACGAGGGAGGGGACGTGTGCCCAGGCAGCCCAGCCGTGCTGAGCCTTGTTTGTGTATTTCCACCTTCACGCTTCAGTGGCCGTCGCCCCTGACTCATCAGTTAGTTAACAAGCTCCAGCACCATGCTTCTTCCCCGTGGCACTTCATCAAACAGCCCATCTAGGCTGTGAGAGCGCGGGCTCCATGGGGATGTTTCCGTGGGAGAAGGTTGCCTGTCTGTTTTTCAGTACAGCTGCCCTCCCTTTCGCATTGCACCGAGAGCATCTCAAGGGCAAAGTCTCTGTCTCTTCTTTCTTTTGCAGTTTCCGAATAGGGGTGGAGAGGTTTGCTTTTCACAGCGAGGAGTCGTGAGCCATCTGGCTGGCTGATGGGGAAGGTGATTATTTTTAACAGTAATAATAGTAGCTCACACTTACTGAGCACTTACTAGGAGCCAGGCAGTCTGCAAAGCGCTTGCCGTTCATTAACTTGTAGAGTGTTCACAATGACGTTGGGAGGGAAGATGCTTTTTTTTTTTTTAATTACTATTTAACAGATAAAGAGACTGTGGCTTAGAGAATTACTTGCCCAAGTCATGCAACTAGTAGGTAACCAAGGCAGGATTTGACCCCAGCCTTTCTGACTCCAAACCCCTGCCAAATCTGTGTTTCTCAAACTTTGGGGGACACTCAGATCACTTAAAGACCTTGTTAAAGTGTAGCTTCTGGGCTAAGACCTAAGACTTAGCATTTCTAAGAATCCCTCAAAGGATGGGGACGCTGCCAGTTCAAGTACACGCTTTAACGGAGGTCGAAATTGTATTATATGTCCTCCTGGTATGTTAGGTTGACCACAGGATGTTCAATTAAGTTCTTTCCTGGAAGGAATTTCCTTAAATAGAGTCGTGGAGAGGGTTCATGGCTAGGAGTCCTGGGTTTGAACTCCAGCACCTACTTAGTTATCATGATCTTGGGCAACTTCCATTCTTAGAAATGCAGCTTCCTCCTGGGCATCGTGAGGCTAATTGTACCACCTGATGGATGATGATATAATAATGCCCCTGGGACAGGGCTCTGTAGACTGTCCAGAAAGGATGGTTATTCAAGGAAGAAAAGCCAAAATGGTATTATTGCTAATAACAACTCCCACTCGAATGGACTGTGGGCAGAGTCATTCAAGTTTTCATCCATTTCCCAAACTTTTTTATTTTTTTTGGCCATCTGATGACCAAAGGTTAAGAGATTCAACAGTGTTTCATTGCGCTAATCGGGAGCTTTCACTACGTCAGCATCTGAGTCCTAAAGAACCATCTGTGGAGTGTGGTTTTATACCCATGGACTGATTCTCCCAAGCCCCTTCCATCTTTGGCATAATAGATGAAACAGGAAAATAGACTGGGCCCAAAAAAGATTACATCACAAGGACAGCTTGATGGAACAGGGATGCTGAGCACAGTCAACGCCCACCACTGCGTTCCCAGCCATGGAGACCCAGCGTGGAGAGCAAGAGATGCCTGGAATAGACACTGCTGGTCTGACCAACTGACAGATCAATGGGATTTAGGTATTTCTCTTTCAGTCTCTTAATTTGTCCTCTGTAAAAAACTAGATATGGGGGTGGGGGGGTCGTGATGGCTACAACTTCTTTGCTGCTCCTCCCATTAAAAGATGGAAGCCTAGTTTTCCTCCCCTTGAATATAAGCTGGCCTTGAGGCTTGGTTTATAATAACCAAGAGAATATGGCAAAAATGATGTTCTGGGGCTGCCAAGCTCAGACCTTAAAAATAAGACGGACAGCTTCTGCATTCTCCCTCTTGGAAGCTAGCTGCCTGCTCTAAAGAAGCTTGGGCCAGACTCCTGAGGGGGTGAGAAGCCAAGGCATGGAAAGAGGCCTTGAGGGTGAGAAGCTGCCTTGGGGAGTGTAGCTCAGCCAAGCTTCCAGTGGAAGGCAGGTCACGAGTGCCCTCAGCTACACCATGTGGAGAAGAAGAACCACCCTGCTGAGACCAGTCAATCCAGAGGATTTTGAAAAATAGTACATTGTTGTAGTTTTAAGCCCCTATGTTTGGGGATGGCTAGTTATACACCGACTGATTATTAAAACACCTGACATTTCAAATAAAAACAAAAAATAAAAAAGTAAAACATCTGACATCTCTTGAATCTACATTTTTTTTCCTAATCTTCCCTTCTATTTATACATCTAACAAATATTTCCTACACGTTAAGTCTATGGCTCTTAGTGTGCTCCCTATAGCAGCAGTAAGAGCATCACTGTGAAACTCGTTAGAAATGCAAATTATCAGCTCCACCCCAGATCTACTGCATCTGAAATTCTGGGGTGGGACCCAGCAACCTGTATTAATAAGCCTTTCAGGTAATTGTGATACAACACTCAAGTTTAAGCACCAGTGGGCTAAGCTGATGGTTCTCTATCCTACCTGTGCATGTTATTCACCCTTGAACTTTAAAAATCTATACTCTCTCAGGGCTTACTCGCCCCCAGACCTACAGAATCAGGGGAGGCCTAGGTGTATGTGATGTTTAAATAGTTCCTTACTGATTCTGCTGTGTAACCACGGAGAAATGAAAGATGACCTTCGTGAAGCTGGGCCCTGGAGACCAAGGCTTCTCAAATTTTAATGCATACATGACTTACCTGAAGCTTTGGTAAAAGTGCAGACTCTGATTCAGTAGATCTGGGGTGGGGCCCAAGGTTATGAGTTTCTAATCAACTCCCACCTAAGGCTGATGCTACAAACTTCACTTGGAATAGCAAAGCTCTAGGGAGTCACCATCTTCTCCAAAGCGTAAACAGCTTAAAAGGCAGTTTTATATTACACACACACACACACACACACACACACACACCCTTCTATAAATGCTTCAGTCTGAGGTAGGTCTACAAAATGCTGTGAGGCAGCCTCCTCTCTGCACTGCATAGTCTTTAAGGCCCTGCAAGCGATGCTATTTGAGTTTGCCTCGAAAGATGAAAGATGAAAAGGACTTTGTCCAGAAGACACGAAGACCATTTGTTCTTTTTTCTGTTCTTTTTTAAATTGTGGTAAAATAAACATAACATAAAAGGTACCATCTTAACCATTTTTGAGCGTACAATTCAGTGGTCTTAAGTATATTCATAATGTTGTGTGACTATGACCACCATTCGTCCCCCATAATTCTTTTCATTTTTTAAAGCTGAAATTCTATAACCATTAAACAGCAACAGCATTTCTCTCTCTCCCCAGCCTTTGGCAACCACCATTCTACTTTCTGTCTCTAGGCTTTTGACGTCTTCAAGTACCTCATAGAATTACGGTATTTGTTTTGGGGATTTTTGTTGTGGTTGGTTGGTTGGATTTTGTGTTTTCGTTTTGTTTTGTTTTTGGTGCCTGGCTTATTTTACTTAGCATGATGTTTCCAAGGTTCATCCAGGTTGTGGCATATTATGGAATCTCCTTCCTTTTTAAAGCTAAATAATATTCCATTACATGTATATACCACAATTTGCTTATCTCTTCATCCGTTGATGGACACTTGGGTTGCTTCCCTGTTTCAGTTATTGTGAATAATTCTGTTATGAACGTGGATGTATAAATATCTCTTTGAAATCTTGGTTGCAATTCTTTTGGGTAGATAACCAGAAATGGAATTGCTGCATCAGATGATAATTCTATTTTTAATTTTTGGATGAACTGTCATACTGTTTTCCACAGCAGCTGCACTATTTTACATTTTCTCCGACAGTGAGCAAGGGTTCCAATATCTCCACATCCTAGCCAACACTTGTTATTTTCTGTTTTTATTTATTCTATTTTTTTAATAGTAGCTACCCTAATGGATGTGAGGTTGGGAAGAGCCTTTCTTAAGGGAGCCTAAAAGAGCCACTCACAGTGGCTGGGGTCTAGCTGGGGCAGCATGGGGCAAGGGGAAAGAAGCCAGCAATAATTTGTGGCTAGATTATGAATGACCTTGAACATCAGGCTTTAGAAGTCCGAATTTTATCTCACGGACCCTGTAGAGTCATGGAAGTTTCTTTAGCAGAGGAGCGATATTTCTGTGCCACCAGAGCCTGGTTCCCACATAGGTGAAAAGCTGCCCTGATTGCCCTCATGACCGCAAGATGTATATGATGAGGGGCTTCCCTGGTGGCGCAGTGGCTGAGAATCCGCCTGCCAACGCAGGGGACACGGGTTCGAGCCCTGGTCCAGGAAGATCCCTCATGCCGCAGAGCAACTTAAGTCCATGAGCCACAACTACTGAGCCTGCGCTCTAGAGCCCACAAGCCACAACTACTGAGACTGTGTGCTGCAACTACTGAAGCCCGTGCACCTGATAGCCTGTGCTCCACAACAAGAGAAGCCACTGCAATGAGAAGTCTGCGTACCACAAGGAAGAGTAGCCCCTGCTCCACAACTAAAGAAAGCCCGTGCGCAGCAATGAAGACCCAACACAGCCAATAAATAAATAAATAAATAAATAAAATTTATCTAAAAAAAAGCTGTATATGATGAGAAGGAGTGACACGGAGTGACTTGGGGGCTTGAAATGAATGCAATAGACCAATATTTTGAAACCAGTGTGGCTTGTCTTCCTTTAAAGAGAAGAGTTCTCCAATCTCTTTGAGGGTTTGTCCCGAGGAGGAGAAACAGCAAGGGTTTCCACTCCCAGAGAGCATAACTCTGGTCACATGTTCCAGTAAGTAATGTTCTCCTTACCACGATGAACAGAAAAATGTGTGTGATGGAATGAAAATCCCACTGACCGGCTCGCCGTGGGCAGCCTTGGTTACTATGGAAAATTCCTGATAAAAGTCAGCAGAAGAATTTCCTAGCTAGCGACTATTATTAACAGGCGCTTCAGCCTTGCGCTGACATTCAAGATTGGGTTCTTTCATATGCCATTGCACAAGCCAGGTGATTAAACCCCTCTGTTTCTTAAAAGCAAAGGGAACGCACCCACCTTCGCCAGGCTGACTACCCTTTTTAATAACCCACGCAGTCCTGCTCAGTTAGCATGAGAACAGAACTGCAACCGTGAAATTATGTTAACAAGACCATAAAAAAAACAATTTGCTTGAGTGATGTTTAGGGAGAAGGGGTGGGGGGGGGGGACCCGCTCTCTCTCTCTAAACTAATTAAACTGTACTATATGTCCTTGTGTCGTTCCTGACATTTTTCTGGTTCACTCAGTTTGAATAGTTGCACAAGGATCGGCGCCAGGCTCCCAAATGGCTAACTCAAAACAAAAGCGAGGTCTCCAGAGTATTCTTGAGCATCCAGCCAATTGAGGGAAAGTTATTTTGGGTTAATCAATGTACTTCAGCTGCAGTCACATCTTGCCTCATAGAAGAGACCGAACACAAAGAATCACTGTTTGAAGTCCAGTCCAGGAGGAACTAGGAAGTGACATTGACATGACTTTATTCCTATTTGATTTTCATTTTTCTTAAAATCATACCCTGCTTTGGATAAAACCATCGCCAGTTGTCCCTCATCGTCTATCCCCTCAGCCCCACCCCCCCACCCCCCGATAATGTATGTCTTTCCCACTCACACCACCTATTCCTGGAAGCCACTGGCAGTTTCCTTGAACATCTTTACAGGCAAGTGGTCTATTCTGAGCCTGGTAGGGACCAGACATTGATTAATGGCTGGGAACTTTGGTTTCTGGCAAGACAAGCCTTAGTTTAAGCTGGAGAGGGCTTTGGGTGTTGGTCAGGCCCTCATCAAAGCCAAACTGAAAAGCATGACAAGAGTCTTGGACACAGCACAAGTGTGTATGTGTGAGACATGAGACCCCTTCTGAGAAATGAGCCCGAATAGCACATCCTTATCCTCCTTCAAACTCAAGTGTACCAACCCCTTTGGAGTTTAAAGAAAATGTTCCTCTCAAAAAGCTCCTTACCACTGACAAGGCAATAAAATTTGTAGACTACCAGCTCCCTTTAAACTCCTAAGAACTGTGAGACACAGATAAAACATAATAATTCAATTCATTTCCATTTAAGCAAAATACAGCCAGCACCTGCCATGTGTGAGATACTGATGGGGTACCATCCTTTGGGTGAACAAGATGAAACTGATAGAGGTGCTTCTTGACTTCAAGGAAATTAGACTGTTCTAATTTAAGACGGGAATCAGTATGATAAATAGTAGAACTGCTCATAGGGATAAGCGCTAATGTTTTCATTACCTTCTACAATATGCAAAGTGCGTGCATGCGTGTGTATGTGTACACACAGCTACGAGGCTGTTCTTATCTCCCGGCAGTAGATGCTAGCAGTCTCTGATGGCTCCGAACACTTCTCCAACTCAGTGGAGTCATGGGCTCACTTGCGGAGGTGAAGACGACCAGCTGATTGACTGAGAAAGTACAGACTTTTGGCGTCCGACAGAGATGTGAGTCCTGGCTGCGCCACTTGCTAACTCTGAGCTTAGATACAACGTCCACCTTTCAGGGTCACTGAAAGCCATCTCCAAGATGAAGTATCCTAACCCAACACCTGGCACATGGCCAGCTCTCAATGACTATCGCATCCCTTTGCCTCTCGTGTGATTATTGCCTGATCAATCCCAAGCATGCCTTGTGTAGAGGCAGTGGGCCATGGCAAAGCTCTGCCATGCTTGCCAGGGTCCCCCGTCCAGGGCCACCGCCTGCCCTGTCTCCAGGCCCAGAGCTCCACAAAGGGTGCGGCCTCAGTCTTTGCGGAACAGCCGCCTCCCCTCTTTGTCTGAAGGAGGGGGCTGCCGAGAAGGGAAGCTGCCAGAAAGAACAGCAACCCAAGTTGGGCTACTTCCTGTTTTGAAACCCAGGCACTCGCTTGCAATCAAGGATGAGCAGTAGAGGCGTGGGGAAGGCAGTTCCCAATGCCCCACACATAAGGGCTGCCTGTTACCCGCGGTTAGCATGACTAGCCGAGGGCTCTTGAGCTCGTTTCTGGCTTTGCAGTAAGCCCTTCCTCCACGGGGTTCCTTTTTACAGAAATCCAAGATCAAAGAAGGGCATATGTGGTGGCCTGACCTGATGTAGGAAGGGTAGCCTGTTATTCAGCCTCGCAGATGTGTTGCCTCCCCTTGGTTGCTCTGGCATTCTCGGTCCCTATGCACATGGATAAGAAGCAGAGCTACTAGTACAGCTGGGAGAATGCATTACTCACTACCCACAGCTGGCCAGGAACACAATGCCTGGACCTCCACTCTGGTACCACAGTTTCCACCCTCTTTCAAACCACCACCGTCTCTTGCCTTGATCCCTGCAATAGTCTCCTAATTACTGCTTCCCATGTGTCCTTCCTGCAACCCCTAGTCCATGGCCATGCCGCAATCGATATCATCTCTCAGAGTGTAACTCTGTGACCCAGGCCAGGCCAACGAGAATACAACACCCCTGACGGGTCCAGGGATGGGCTGTAATCCAAGTTACTGAATAATTATGACTCCCATCTATTAGGCACTTGCTGTGTGCCAGACATGGACAAAACACCTAACTGCCAGCATCTCACCCCTTCACCTGAGCAATAATCCTATGGGGTCAGCACTATTATTATTAGAGGAAGTAGATAACTGGCGAAAAGAACCTAGTGAGGGCACAGCCAGAATTTGAACTTGATTCTTTCAGACTCCAAAACCCAGGCTTACACTTAAGTGAGAGGGTGGACACAGAGAGCTCTGGGGATGTTTTCTCCAAACGACAGGATTTGTCCTTTTTAGTATTTGTCGTCTTGTAAGGACGGCATTCTGTGGCAATAAGGACAAAATCAAGGAAAATTGAACAGCTGGGCTGCCCGGGGCTTGTCCCCCTCTCCTATCAGCGATTGGGAGGGTGACATATTTGCCACCTTACAATAATGAACATTTAATTTTTTGTACGTAAAACATCACCATGTTTTCGCAATCTGGTGGATCTTAGTGTATCTCGGTGGATTGATCAGTTTCTCCCTCTGAAACTGATAGTGGACATTGCTGTGCGTTCACCTTGGAATGAAATCTTCTGCAAGAGTCTTCCTTTTGGGTTTGATATGAAATGAAATTGGCTTTGTGGCCAATACCCACACCCTCAGCACACGTCACAGACTGCCCAGAGAGGAAGAGTCTCATGCTCTAGGGCAGAAATCTAGAGTCGAAAAGACCAGTGTTAAGAGCGGTCTGATCTCTGGCAAGGTATGAGAACCTGCTAAACCCCTCAGTTGGTGGGAAGGTAATCCTTCCTCTCTGGTCTAGGTCTGGGCTCATTTATGTCATCTACTTAGCATAGTGCTGGGCACCTAAAAAAGACTCTTGTATACATTGTAGCTCTTTTTATTCATTTTTCTGCCAAGAGGAAGAATTGATTTCAAAACTCAAGACTAGAATCCTCTGTTTGTTCGTTTAAGTTCTAACTTCCTTCCTGGTCTGAATCTATTCAAATCTGTCTTTCGCTAATCTTGATTTGGTCTCTACTTATAAATTTCTGGTTTATGGTATTATTGTACTGTACTGTATTATTGTACATATATACTATTGTATGTGGTATTGGAAGATGCACATAGAAAGGGGTCAATTAACAGAGACATATAAATTGTCATTGGGCAGATAATGTATTAAAATATTAAAATTAAAAAAATTATCACATAAGCTTGTAAACCCAGAAGGTAATGAAGCAGATTGGTGGGGGAAGGGGTGTGTGTGTCAGAGAGAGGCAGAAAGAAGCTTCAACCACAGCATATATAACTCTATGATCTATAGTCGGCTTGGGTCCCTGGTGACAGTTTGTCACCTGAGAGAGTTTGTGATTTCTATCTGCTGTCTTCTGGTAAGCCTGGGTGACTCACGTCCCTCTGGCCTGCACATCTGTCACACCTCCTGGCCACTCCCTGGGCTCCAGAATGGGCACCTTTGATTCACTTCCTATTGGCTCCCAGTGTTACCCACAAAGTAACTTTTGAACTTCCTAAGCTAGTCCAACTCTCTCATTTTATAATTGAGACTCAGAGAGGTCATGGGGCTTTCCTGAGATCACACAGCAAGTGAGTGCCACAATCAGGACCAGAATCGAAGTTTCATTCCTTTGTTCATTCATTCCTATGGGCGCATATTTATTTATTCAAAAAATATTTTCAAGGATGAATAGGCATCAGGCATATCGCAGGCTCCAGAGATGCAGCGAGATGAACACAGTGCCTGCCGCCTTTGGGCTTCCATTCTAGAGGGGCACATGGACACAGGTGGACAGGAGCACTTCAGGTTGCAAGAAGCGCTACACAGCCTACAAAGGGGCACTGGGCTAGAGTGAGGGGTCAGTGTGGGGAGGTGGCAGAGGCCACTTTAGGGAAGGTGGTTGGCAAGGGCCACTTTGATTATGACAGCAGCCAGCCCTGGGAAGATCTGGGTCTGGGTATGTGTATGAGGTCCCAGAGAGGACACTAGCTTGGCTTGTTCTAGGATCAGGGACGTGCTCCATGGGCTGGTGTCCACGGAGCGAGCCGGAAGGATGCCGCAGGAGAGGAGGATGAAGGGACCGGTAGAGCCTCGGCAAGATCTCCTGCTCTGTCTGCGGGCCATTCCCTCCACACACTACTCGACCAAATCTCACCCCTTCTCGCTGGATCAGATTTACAGCCGGCGGTATTTTTAGCCTTCTCTCTCCACTCGGCAAATGCACCCCACATGAAAGAGGAGACGCATTTATCTTTGTGGCTGAGAAATGCTCACATGGGAGAGGCAACGTGACAGCAGGAAAGAGCATGGGCTTTGGAGGGCAGGAAAGCTGGGTCTGAACCTTAGCTCTGCCACTGAACTAGGTGTGGTCCTTAAGCAAGATTTCCTCACTGCTCTACACCTTGGTGTCCCGCCTATAAGATGGAGTTAGTAACAACCAGTGTTTGTATAGTGCTTAGGCAGAGTCAGGCACTGGTTTAGGTCCTTTATAAACAGTATCTCAATTCATCTTCTCAAGAACTCTCTTATACCTTGCTATTGCACTTTGCAGATACTGTGTCTTTGTACAAATTGAAGGTTTGTGGCAACCCTGCGTTGAGCAAGTCTATTGGCGCCATTTTCCCAACAGCATCTACTTTGTGTCACATTTTGGTAAATCTCACAATATTTTGAAATTTTTCATTATTATTGTATTTGTTAGGGTGATCTGTGATCAGTGAGGTTACTACTGTAACTGGCTGAAAGTTCAGATGATGGTGAGCATTTTTTAGCAATCAATTCTTTTCTTTGGGGCAGGGGCTGCATTGGGTCTTCGTTGCTGTGCGCAGGGCTTTCTCTAGTTGTGGAGAGAGAGGACTACTCTCCGTTGTGGTGTGTGGGCTTCTCATTGCGGTGGCTTCTCTTGTTGTGGAGCATGGGCTTTAGGTGCACAGGCTTCAGTAGTTGTGGCACATGGACTCAGCAGTTGTGGGTCTCAGGCTCTAGAGTGCAGGCTCAGTAGTTGTGGCTCACGGGCTTTGTTGCTCCACGGCACGTGGGATCTTCCTGGATCAGGGATCGAACCCGTTTCCCCTGCATTGGCAGGCAGATTCTTAACTACTGTGCCAGCAGGGAAGTCCCAAGTACTTTTTAATTAATGTATGTACATTGTTATTTTAGGCATAATGCTATTTCAAACTCAATAGAGTACAGTCTAGTGTAAACATAACTTGCTCTGGGAAACAAAAAAATTCAGGTGATTTTATTGCAATATTCGCTATACTGAGGTGGTCTGGGAACAGACCCACAATATCTCTGAGGTCTGCCTGTATGATCAAGCCCCTTTTACACTGATGAGGAAACTGAGACTCAGAGGGGGGGACCCGGAAATCAAATCCCAGCAGTCTTGCATCTTGCATGTCATGCTGCTGTCAGGAGGCTTCAAAGAACTAAGTTCCCAGCCTGGGCTCTCACAGCACTTAATCAATCTTCTGTTTCCCCTAAGGAAGCAGATGGATGGTGTTGCAATCAGATGCTCCGTGGTTGCAAATGTGGAGACAAGCAAAGCTGGTTGGCTGGGTGGCCCACCGGGGTCCCCTGCTCAGCAGCTAGATGCCCAGGACATTCCTCCTGCCTTTCTGCTACGGAAAAATAAGTGGGTTTAAGTTTTTCCCAGTGTACTTACTAGTGGTCCTTCAGCTGTGATTTTTGTCTCTGACGTTCAATGCTCTTCAAGGTCCCTGTGAAGTAGGCAGAGCATGGCCATCCTCCGGGCTCCCACTACACCGTAGACATCCTGCCTCAGCCCTTAGGAAGCTCTATGGTAACTAGCTTACTTGCCCAGGGCAAGAACACAAATAGAGGCCCACATATCATAGGCCTAAATATTGAAAGTGATAATTCAAGCTAACAAACTGTTAAACAAAATTTGTCCTATCCACATACCTTGACACATATATCTGCCTCACAATCTGGAAGGCTAAGATGGAATTGAGAAATCTTAAATGTCTCAGAATTCTGTGCCTCAGTCTGATGACATTAGGAGAGCTGGTCCCCAACCCCAGGCCTGGCCCCTGCCCCCACTCTGGTCTCTGTCCTGTTCTGAGATGGGTCTCCTGCAGGCATACACCTGGCAGTACCCCAGCCTCATGTCCAAGCCCCATCACCTACTTCCTCTCCCCTTCTACAGCTGCCCTTTGGCCTCCACTGGGTTTTCAGGTTTGCACAAGGGCAGCTTGCTCAGCCTTCGGGAGGACAGGCGGGGGAAGAAGTCTATGCAGCTCCCAGAACTGGGCTTTTAGCCATTGGGCAAGGCTTCCGTGGTCCCCAGTGTGTGCCGTGGAGCGTGATCTAGAAAAGTGCTATCTGATAGAAATATAACGTGAGCTACAAGTGCCAGCCACATGTGGAATTTAAAATTTTCTGTTAGCTCACATTAGGAAAAAAAGAAAGTAAAAAGTAATAGGTCAGCTTATGTAATTTTAGTAATCCATTTTATTTAACCCAATATATCCAAGATACTATCATTTTAACATGTAAGTAATGTAGAAAAAATATGCATGAGAAATTGTACATCCTTTTTTTGTGCTAGGTCCTTGAATTCCAGACCATCTCAGTTAAGTCCAGCCACATTTCAGATACTCAACAGCCACTCAACAGCTAGCGGCTGCCTTGTTTGGCAGTGCAGGTCTAGAACTCTGCTGCACCAAGTGTGGTCTGGGGACAAGCAGAATTTACAGCTCCTGCAGAATTTCAGGCCCCACTCTAGACAGAATCAGCCTTTAGCCAGATCACTAGGTGATGGATATGTACGTTAAAGTTTGAGAAGCTGGCTCCTAGCAAATGCTCCTGGACCCACTGACTCCACTGAGAGAGGGCCAGAGCTGGACTGGGAGCCAGGCAGGGGTGCCTTTTGAGGGAGGTTTTCCCAGACTGTTTCTACTGATCCACACTGTCTCCCCTTGAGCCCTTTCAGCTGGGCAAGAAAGACCAGCACAGACATCTATGAAAAGGAAGAAAGACAAAAAAGCCTGGTCATCGGGGACAGCAAGCCAAGAGTCCCTGAGGCAGATCTGGGGAGGGAAGTTTTGAAGAGACTCCACTATGATGAGAGATGATAGATAGATACACTGGTTTCTGGGCGTAATTAGGTGGGCATCCAGTAAATGAGAGAAGTCCAAAGTCACCAATTGAGAGGCTTCTGAAAAGAACTGTACAGGGAAATTCTTGATCACAAGTCCTTCCACTGCAAAATCAGAGCTGTGTTTCAATCAATGACATTTGCCAAAGGTTTGAACTGGCATTTTGTACTGAAGGTAGAAGCCAGTCCCATACTGCACACTTCATGGAGGTGTCTCAGAAATGCTGGAGGTGAGAGGATCTATGGGAAAGTTACACAGCAGGAACTTCACTGTCCTTTCCATCTGCATAATGAAGATTTTTTGAGACCAGCACTCCAGGTATATTTCAGACTGTTAGTTCAAGCAGGACCTGTCTCAGCTTTGCTTGGATGGATAATAGCACCTTTTTAGATGTCTTCAGATGAAAATAAAGACAGAATGAGAGAAACTAAGGTCCACCTGAGCACTGTGGCTTTGCTTGATACATAAGCTATCTCCGTGAATGGGCATAATCCTTTCAAATAAGTGCAGTAAGCTCACTGCTGCCCCTCCAATGCTTGAATAAATCATTTCCTTTTAGGAAGAAGCAAAATCATTTCCTATCAGGGAGTGGGGATAGGCGATGACGACTTGCAGGCACCAACAGCCTGCAACGGGGACAATTATTGCACCCATTTTACAGATTGAAAGTAAAGTTCAGTGAAGACCACACACCTAGAACATTGTAAAACTGAGATTCAAACCCACTTATTTTCTGACACCCCACATCTTCCCACTGCCTTATTCCACCTGTGGATTTATCAGTAACCCAGACCTGCAAGGTTCCTCAGGAGCAAATATGCAGGTATGGATTATAACTTGGACACATGCTGTTGATAGAAAAGAGGTCACCAGCTGGACACCTCGCCTGTGCTTTGGTTGGCAAGAGATTTTTAAAATTTTTACATTCATGCCTGATGTTTAATATTGGGAGAATTCACATTAAAATTCCAGTTTCTGGGTACAGTGGAAGAAACATGAGAAGATCTGGCATCCCTGGCCTGACTATCCCTCGTGGCAAAAATCAGTGGGAGTTGGGTAGCAGCAGCTGCATTTAGATGGAACAGGGCACCCTAATTTCCCTCATTCCCCTCTTTTCTCGACCACCTGCCCCTTGGCCAGTTCACCTATTTGTGTCATTGGCCTTGTCCCAGTTGGCATTTTGCAGCCTCCCCAACAGATCTGATGCCTGCAATGGCTGATGGTGGGATCCAAAGGCATCCGTTCCCCACTCCAGTCACCCAAATCTGCAGCCAAGAGTCCTCAACGAAGGGCAGGGGTGGGGAAGTGGGAACACTTGGAGAGAATTTGAGGTTTCCTGTGGGACCAACAGCACTGGGACTCTAGCATTTCTCTGCAGGCACCACTTTGCAGAGACACAGCCCTAGGAGGGAGGTGTGGGGCATCACCCCCGGGGTGTATGGTGTGGGTGTGAAGCCTCAGCCTGTGAGCAGTTTGGACAAGGGGTCTGGGATCAAAGAAGTAGGGACAAGCCAGGCTGCTTTAGCTCCCAGAAGCTGGTTTCTGCTGAAGCTCTCCAATTTTCCTGTGCAATTTCACACTCCTTAGACTCTCCATCTGTCCCCTGGGACTTGTTTGAGTTGTAAAACACTACCTTGGGACTCATTGTCCTCTCGCTTCAACCACTACCACAGGAAGTTGTGTATAAACTTTGGGCCTCTTTCTTTAGTTTCGCAGTTCTGAAATGCTGTTTGTTTGTTTTTTGTTTTTTCTTAAGTACATTTATGAATTCCTTTGGACAGTGTGGCCCCAAGAGCACTCATTTACAAAAGGAAAAGCAAAAACGACGATAAAAATGCTGAGGATAATTGTATAGCTAAGAAAAGAGGTAATGCAGGGGAAAAGTCCTAGCCCAGCTCTGAGCCAGCTCTGAAGACACGAATCCTCAGGGAATTCTCAGTCCAGTGGGAGAGCCAGACACATAAACAGGCCATTACAATGGAATCTGAGCAGGGCGGCTCCAGCAGTAAACAGAGGGTATTCTCGGATCTTGGAGGATTGACGCCTACCCTGAGATGGGAAAGCTGCTGGAGGAGGTGATGACTGAATCCTGACAAAAGATTCAGCAGAGCAAGGGAAAGGAGAAGGATGATCCAGGCAAAAGGAATCGTAGGAGCAAAGGTCTGGAAATAGACAAGAGGGTGGTGCACAGTGGGACCTACGTGCCCCTGAAACTTGCCGAGAAAGGTTTTGGAAGAGGCTGGAGGAGTAAGGAGCAAGTCACTGAGGACTGTGGATTCATCTTAAAAGAAGGGAGATGCTATGAAGGGTCTTAAGTATCAATGTGTCATGATCGGATGTGCTTATTGGAATGATCACCCAGGCTTCAGATCTCCTAAGGCTGGAGGACAAATGGGAGGGTGCATCTGAAGCCAACAACTGCTCGGTACCTTTGCCCACTAAGGAAAGAAGAAAGCTGATATTCGCCCTTCTGTCTCCAGGGTTCTTGATCTCTGAGACTGGAACTTGCTTCCATCCAGTTGATCAAGTCAGAGACTTGCACGTCTTCCTCACCTCCTACCTTTCTCTTACTCCCTTTACCACCAAGACATAGAAAGACTACATCTTCAGTATCCTCCCAAAGTGCTTATTTCCTCCCTGCCACTGCCAAGTTGACATCATCAGCATTGTCCTCAGTGGCCTCCTAACTGGTCTCCCTGCCTCCTGGTGTTCTCCCTCTCCCAGGTGTTCTCCAAGTCACAGCCAAAGTGGTCTTTGTAGAATGCAGACTTATCCTGACAGTGCTTAGCAAAAATGCCTTCAGTGGCTCCCATCAGTCAGAGTTCCCACTGCAATCAGAAATTTATAAAAAGGGTATAGAGCAGCACATGAAATCACCAGAAGGTTGTTTGTAAGCTATTGCATGGCAAAGGACATGACTTACCTCTCAGTCACGCGATGCTGTGTAACAAATCATTCCAAAACTTAGTAGATGATCTCTCATGACTCCGTGGGTTGACCAGGCTCTGCTGAGCAGCTCTGCTCCACACGGTGTTGGCAGAGGCTACTTTCATCTAGAGGCTCAGCTTGGCTGCGATGGCTCTCTCTCGTGGGTGGTCATTGGCCTTGGCTGACCAGCTGGGAGCTCAGCTGCGACTGTCAACCAGACTGCTCTGTTCTCCATGTGGTCTCTCCATGTGGCATGGGCAGCTGGATTCCAAAAGGAAATATTTCAAAGGTGTGAAAGTGGAAGCTGCAGATCTCCTAGAGCCCAGCTTCATGAGTTTCACGGCATCACCTCTGCTGAATTCTGTTAGTCAAAGCAAGTCACAGGTCAATCCAGATTCAAAATAGACCCTTCATGGGAGAAGAGGCAAAAAATGCACCACCCCTTACCTGCATAACCTCCTGAATCATCCATATGGAGTAGGACTTAAATGATCAAGTGATTCCATCATTTACCTCTTTACTTATTTGGGAATCACTGACCTTGAAATAGGTTGTCTTGTTGGAATAAGTGAGACGGCAGCTCCATGTACTGAAGAGAGCCCATCAGACCTGTGGTCAGACCTTTTTTCTCCTATGGCCTTAGGTAAGTCACTTAGTCTTTTTGGGTCTCAGTCTGCTCATCAGTAAAATGGGGACAACTATGCCTACAGATGAGAGTAACAGCATCCACCTCCCGAGGTATTTCCCCAGGTTTCATTGGTCACGTCCTAGCCTTGCTGGTTAACCTTGAGGATGTATGACTAGTGGAAGAAAAGCTTAGTCTCCAGAGAAACAAGTTTATTTGGGGGAAAAAAGAAAACAAAACCAAAAAAAACAGCAACAAAAAACACCTCTTGTGTTACTTTAAAGCAATCTATTTGGAACAGTTAGAACACTATCAGCAAAGAAGACATTGACTTTTTACTTTATAAAGATTGTTCATTGAAGAAAACCCATAGTAGAGGTTGCCTCTGGGGAATCAGGAGTTAGAGACGGAAGGAAAATCTATGCTTTCCTCTTTACTCTTTGGCACTGTCTAAATATTTTTTCTCATGTACATGTAGTCTTTATCATTAAAAAAATTAAGAATTTAAGTATGGGAAATTCAAATGTTGAAACAATTTCTTCTTGGTCACAATTATTTTGCCGAGCACATAGTTGGTCATTAATACAATTTACAGCTAAACACAAAGAGGGTCAATCCTAGTTTTCCTATAACAAGAAGTCTTGAAAAGTGCACAGAGAGTGGGACTCCACCCAACTCAGTTTCCTCCTGGATCCTCTATTTCTGCAGGGCAGTGGCTCCCATTTGCGAGGGTTCCTGCTGCAATCAGAACTCCAGCCTTTTTAAACAGAAAATTAAGTTATAAAAAGGGAATCGTTGTTTTATAACACCCCTGGAATGCTTCTTTATTTGTTCATTAAATGCCTGTTCAGACTGCAGACAGCTTGGGCGTATCCCGTCATTACTGGACATGATGCATCTACACACCTACAGCCTCCTACCCACCCGCCTCCGTGGCCCCTGCTTCTGCTTGGCTGGATCCTTTAATCCATGACTTTCAGTCAGTTTAATGCCTAATCTTTTTTTAGCAAGATCATGGTGTGACATATACTGGGAGCCAACTGAGGAGGGGAGAGGAAGCCGGGATGAAACGTGGATGGAAGAGAAGAAGGGGTGGGGCGGGGAGGTGCTGAATCTTGCATTTTTGTAGACTGCCTCTCCAAAGCCTCTCTTCCTCTAGACCCTTGCCCCTCGCCCCTTGCCTCCCTTGTCCCCTCTCCCCTTGCAGTCCTCTGCTCTTGTATGTTACACAGACTGGTGCAGATCAATACATGTTACTCTGAAACACAAGAAAAGGGGCTTAAAAAAAAAAAAACCTATCATTGGGCTTCCCTGGTGGCTCAGTGGTTTAAAATCTGCCTGTCAATGCAGGTCCCATGGGTTTGAGCCCTAGTCCGGGAAGATTCCACATGCCATGGAGCAACTAAGCCCGTGTGCCACAACTACTGAGCCCATGCACTGCAACTACTGAAGCCCAAGCACCTAGAGCCTGTGCTCCCCAACAAGCAAAGCCACTGCAATGAGAAACCTGCACACCACAACAAAGAGCAGCCCTCGCTCGCCACAACTAGAGAAAGCCCGTGCACAGCAACAAAGACCCAATGCAGTCAAAAATAAAATAAATAAATAACAAAACAAAGCTTTAAAAAAAAAAAAAAGTCTACCATCATCCCCTAGTCACCCTCCCCTACCCACCCTCTCCCAGCTGCATGCATCTACAGGTCCTGTTAGTTCTATGAAAATGATTTGTCTAATCACCCACCTCTTAGATTCTCCACCACCACCATCCTCAACCCTCCAATGGAAATAGGAACAGATATGAGCCAATGTGTGTAAACACTGCTTAAGGTCATTAAAAAACAGGTTGCCCTTAAATTTTATTGTGGCTTCTAATCTTTTTCTTTTCTTAAATCTTTTTAGCTAAACCCATCTCCAAGTGGCAGGCAGACCCCCACCAAGTTGACCCCCAGTCTTCCGTGATAGCTCTGTTATCAGTTAAATTGTGTTACTCAGAAAGATATTTTGAAATCCAGACCTCCGCACCCCCTCAAAACAGGACCTTAGAAAGTGACCATATTTGGAAATAGGGCTTTTGAAGATGTAATTAGTTAAGATGAGGTCAATCTGGAGTAGGTGGGCCCCTAAGCCAATAAGACTGGTGCCTTAGAAGAAGAGGAGACACACAGACACACGGGAGAAGGCAGAGACTGGAGTGTTGCAGCTAAGCCAAGGGACACCAAAGATTGCCGGCCACCACCAGAAGCTGGGAAGAGGTGAGGAAGGATTCCCGGCTGAGTCTCAGAGGGAGCACAGCCCTGCTGATACTGATAGGTTCTCAGGACTTCTGGCCTCTGGACCTGAGAAAGAACAAATTTCTGTTGTTCTAAGGAAGCAGTGTGTGTATTTTGTCACGGCAGCCCTGGGAAACTCAACACAGCTTCCCATAGTCATCTTCGAATCTACCGCTGAACAAGAGTCTTTCAAAAGGAACCAGGTGATAGATGTCAATTGGCTCAATTTGAATAGAACTTTGGAAGCGAAACATGTGCACTTTCACCGGATTCTAAAAAGGCCCGTCTTCTAAATGTCTGATCAAAAATACAGAGATATTTGAAGATGCAACACGGCCCTCTTTTTCTTATCCTCAAAAATTAAGTTCTCAGGATAACAGGGGGCAAGAAGGCAGAATAACACAGAGGGTGGACAGAGGGAGAACGTGGGATCTAAAGTCACCCCTTCCTTATCAGCTGCTTGCTCTTGGACAAGTGGACCAGCCAAACCCCTGGAGGAAAGGCCATTCACAGCACATGGCTAGGGGACAACCGGGGATGCTAAGACAACAGAGGGAAGCTGGGAGCAGCCCTTGGGCTGGGGGACAAAGGGAGGTCATGAAAAATTTAGTTGTGGAGGAACACAGCTCCTTGCAGACCTCCTTCTCCATTCTGAACTTAGTTCTTTCCTTGGTAAAGTGGGGATAAGACTACTGACCTGATAGGCTTGTGAGTAGTTAACCTGGTAACGAATTAAAAGGGACACAGCGCAATGCTTGGCACAGAGGTGTGTCCTCCCTCCATAAACATCTCATAAATACACAATGATGGCAGAATGAATATTTTTATAAGGCACACACATAATAATTTTCTTTTTGTGGAAAAAAAAGTCTTAAATGATAGACTTGGATAAATTATGCCTCCACTCCGTGTCATAAAAAGTACAGAGGGAATTGTACAGCATATTAGAGATAATTAACTCCAAGTTGAATCAGGGCTGCCAGAATTCAGGAAGGATTCCTCTAGTCAATCTTGCCCTAAAAAAGGCACTGAGGTACATGTACGGGAAGGAAAATAGAAGCCAATTAATTCAAAACATTTGGTACCTTGTAGCCTCAAGAGGTTTAGATGGAAGCATTTAGTAACTATGACTGAAATAGCTAGTGCGTTTGTGGCACGTGGTAGGTTGAACAGAGCTGATTCGGCCGCTGTCCAGAGGAGTCCACGGTGATGTCCATTTCCAGGCAAAAGGCAACATTAGGGCCAGTGGGTTTGGAAGGGGAGTTGAGAGCAAAGGCTCTATCTCTGGGGAATTACATTCGGATATTTACTCAATTGCAGGAGAGAAAGGAAGGGACTGACCGGCTAACTGGTCTCCCACAGACACGTTCAGGGATGGGCTAGAAGGCTCCTGTGTGCTGCTTCTGCAAATCCTCCCAGCACGAGGAGAGACAGAGAGGAAACACACCCAGGGAAGACAAAGGTCTCGTCCAAGGTCCCGTCACAACCAAGCGGCCCAAGAGGAATTCAAACTTAGGTTGTTTTCACTCTTTGCCATGCATCGATATGTTTTCCACTGCGTCGTGAGTCGAACACGTTGGTCCTGCTTTTAGAGTCTGGCCATAACAACCCCCACAGGAGCTCTATCACCTTCCTGGAGGAAAAGCAGAAATCAATCCATCACATAGGAAGAGAGACAGGGTACCTGGATTTAAATTCCAATTCTGCCTCTGCCCCGGAGGTTGCCACCACCATATGTCAATGATTTGAACTCACATATATTTTTTTTTTCACCTTTTCACATCTGAGAAATCAGAGCAGAATTTGCAATTAATAGCACGTCATAGTTTGACAGTGGCGATGCTTCCTTAATGGTTCATGAAATAATGGTGTGCTTTAAAATTGCTGGTGCCTTTATTTATGAAATATATGATTATGACCTTCATTTCTCATGGGTGAGTGATATAGCCTGTTCACAAGCGAGTCAGGGGTCTCTTGCCCATCTCCCTGACCTCCCCTCCTCCTAGGACACCTCCCTCTTGCTACATTTGCCTTCTCTTCCCACCTCTCACCACCAGCTAGTGCCCATTTATACTGTGTACTGTCGGTTGTCTGGTTAACACACTCTCCCGCCGCCCCCCTACCAATAACAGGATCCTGATTTGAATAGACGTGTCCACTCCCAGAGGGTGGAGGGGTTATCCTACCCCACCGCAATTAGATGCCCAATCTAATCATGGATAAATGCCATTTCTCTCACTTGTGATCGGTTTGGGGCTGGGTTTGTGAGCCAGTTCTGCCTTAAGAGAAAGTGTCCTCCATGGTGAGGGGTGGGGGGGGGGGGTGGGGGGCAGTGGTCCTGGGGAAATCGTCCTCTCTTTTCAAAATGACACATGAGAAGTTTCCTTCCTTCTCTTAGACACAGGTCTGAATACGCCTGGAACTACAGGCAGCCATCCTAGGACCCTAACGGGGACCCAGCCTTGGGATGCTGGGACTGGCAGAGCAGTGACACGCGAAGACTCCACATTCTAATAACGTGATCGAGCACTGCCGTGTCTCCCACTTTTCACCCCTTGGACTTGAGACCTCCCAGTCAGGGAAGCCAGAAACTTCCTTATCATTTAAGCCACCTTGAGTTGGTTGAGTTCTGTTACTTTCAGCTGGAAATGTGTGCAGAGCCTCAAGGCTTTTCCTCCTGCCTGAGCCTCTCCCCCTGGCTGGCTCCACCCCATCTTTCAGGTCCACCTCTGAGGTCACTCCCCATCGCTTCCCTGTTGGATGTGCCTCCTGCCACTCACTCCATCCCACCCTGTTCCGTTTCCTGCAGAACCCTTGGGATTGATGAAACCTCCCCCTGTGCTGAAACGTAGGCCCGCATGAGGGCTGTTCATCTCACTTCCCAGGACCTAGCCCAGTGCCTGGCATGTAGTAGGCACTCCAGAAATCATTTCTGGGTGAGTGAGAAGTGGAGAGCTGGCATTCTAAACGGAGGTACCTCCCACCTTGCTAGACACCACCTTTCAGAACCCTTCCCCTCCCCCTTTTCGGATTCGGGTTCCTTGTTTCCCTAGCATTGCGGGCTCCCTAGCTCGTGGAGACAAGTTCCAGTTGATTAACCTCCCTGGCATCTGGCATTTCCCCCCAATCCTCAGCATTCTCCCTTTGCACTTAAATGCTTAAAAAGCAGACAACCAACACATAAGTAGCTTCCTGGTCTGCAGTTGCGTTTCTCTGCCCAGGATTAATGCCTGCGGTCCCTAGGCTGAGATCCCGGGTCCGGGATTGGAATGGCTTTATCATCCCTCTGGTCCATCTCCCTGCCTTCCCTGCCTGTAGTCCCCACCTGATCTGCTGCTGAGTGAAAAAGGTCACGTTGGCCATGGATCCTAAGAATTCCTCAGAGATGGAGATTGCAGCTCAGACTGGGAAAGTGATCTGGGCCACAGGCAGTGAGTGGAAGTGAACCTCAGTTTCGTCTCTCTTCAGATTCCAAGATCCTTTCAATAACCTGTTGCTTCTCCTTAGATAGAGACAGAGAGAACTGGGATCAGACCCCCGAGTTGCCATTACCTCCAGGATAACCTAGAACACATCATTCACATTCTGTGAGCCTCTATTTACCCATCTGCCAATTGGTGCGCTCAGCCAGCCTCATGGTTGTGTGTGTGTGTGTGTGTGTGTGTATCTTAGAAGATCATGCAAAGGCTGATATAATGCTTATAAAAACACCAAAGCAGCTTCTTTTTTAAGGCCAGGCTTTATGTCCATCTAAGTTAGGCATTTAAAAATTTGACCTCTTATAAACATGCATCCCTGTCCTTAAATGATGCTCAACCTGAAGCATCCATTGTCTGCTTGCCTTGTCTGACAGGCCATCTCTCCCAGCTCCAGGACATCTGGTGCCTGCGGCTGACCCATTAGCTGCCTCCCCTGCCCCCAGAGCAGAGAGATCTGTCCTCCAGCCTGATCCAGGCCACCATGAAATATTTAAGCAGGCCTGACAGCAGATAACTTATTTTGACTGGATTCTGCTAGGATCGTGGATTGGATTACAGATGAGAGGTCTGACCAGCTAAAAGAAGTAAGAGGTCTGAATTAGGGCTGCTTGCAACACGGAGAGTGAACACTTAAAAGTAAATTGCAACTTAGGATGCTATGTTTTCAACAGATACAAACTTTGCAAGCTCAAACTTGCTGCAGACTCCTAAAGCAGCGGCCGAGACCTGAGAACCGATTCCAGAGAGCGGAGGATTGCAGTCCTTAGAGTTATGAAGACCTGGGTTCACATCCAGCCTGGCCATTTTCTAGCTCTATTCCCCTGGTGAGTTACTGAGTTGTACTGAGACCCAATTTCTCTCTCTGTAAGTTGGGGAAAATACGGCTTATCTCCCAAGGTTGCCATGAGGCTTCAATGCAACAAGGTTATTTGGAGATATCGGGTAGGTTCTTACTTTATGTAAGTTTCCTCCTCCCATCCAATCCGGGGCTTCTTATCTAGGTCAACTTTAAGAGACAGCCAGGCATTACCTGATGGATATTGGGTCACCTGGCAATGGAACCAAATTCACTCCATCCAGACACTTAGAACCTACCCCAGACTCCTAGGACTTCTCTACCGTTCACCTCATTCCCCCCAAAAGGATGTGAAGCTTGTTGACTACAGAGTGTGTTTATATACACTTCTGTTAATAAAACAGGAGTAGAAATAATAACAGATAATGTTTACAGAGAGCTTACTATATACCAGGTCCTGAGTTAAGCACCTTACCCACATTAATGATTTTCCAAAGATGGGAAAAAAAAATAGGAACATTCTGGCAAGCAGGTGAAAGCAGATCTGCTACACATTGGTGGCCCATTTCTGGCTTTAATGCCAGCGCAACCCTGAGTTCAGGGTCATGGTTATAAAATAAATTGTTTCAATGACAGAAAAAAAATAAGGGGGTTTGGACTAGAGAGCTTTAGAGTCACAATAACAAAAATAATTTTTCCTCCAGGAGTCCCAGCAGTAAAAGTGTTTCTGCAGCTGGGAGTTCACAGCCATAAAACCTAAATGTCAGCAGCTCCCGTGGTGTTGGATCATGTGCTACCCCCTCTTGTAGGGCCACCAGCTCTGACATCCAGGCAAAGCATCTTAGGTATTTTTTTATCCTCTTTATTGTCTTTTTCAGCCAGTGTTATGACGAAGTCTCTCAAAGCAAATGTTACAACTTCAAAGCAATTCACCTATCACCCTTGTGGTTCCCTCAGGGGGCCCTGTAAGGGCCAATTGTATACCGTAAATAATCTATCGGGTTATAGCCAGTTTGCACAATGGACACTCACACCGCAGGAGAAAAGTCTGTGTCAGAGAGCCCAAGGTCTCTTGAGCTCCCTGGAAGCCCATTCCCAAAGGGAAACTCGGTGAAGTCCAACGCGTGTTGGTGCTTTGGCTGGGCTCTTTTGAAGTGGGTGTCATCTACCAGGCTTTGGGTTGGTTGATTACTTTTTACCCCTCTGGCCGTGACTTCTGTGGCGTGAACATGGGATCTGTCTACCCGCTCAGTGCAGAATGCCCGTGGGATTTGACAGACCCTAGGCTCCCCTCTCATCACCCCCAGAATGTGTCAGCCTCTGTCTATCTGCCCAGATTTCACACACACCATTTCAAGGAATCTTGAAAGTCTCCTGTGAGGTAGACAGTATAATCCCCTTTGACAGATGAAGAAAAGGAGGCTCAGAGACACAAGGTGAGCTGTCTGATCTCACACAGCCTGCAAGGGGCAGAGCCTGGGCTAGACCTGCTTCAGAGGAGTCCAATGATGGGCTTAACTGCACAGAGGGGTCACAGAGCTAGGACTCATACCCAGGGCTGTAGATGCAGGTCCAGCACTCACCACATAACACTACATGACCTCCTAGCTTCCATGCATCCGTGTAATAAATATTTGCTGCCCACTTGCCAGGCACCAGGAGCTATTGGAGGTCCTAAGGATGCAGCTGGGAGCAAGGCAGATAGGATCTGTGTTTCTTGGGCTCACCTTCTAGTAGGGGAGGGAGACTCTAAATAAGGAAGCTGAGAAATAGACAATCATTGTGGTTGGGATGAGTCTTATGGTGGAAATATGCAGGGTCTGCGAAGGGAAGAAGAGGTGGTGAGGGTGTGGGGTCACTGCTTTAGACAGGAGGTCAGGGAGGGCTTCTCTGAGGAGGTGACATTATCGGAGAACTGCATGATAAGTAGGAGGCAGATTGGAAGAGAGAACAGGATGCAGGAGGGCCTGGAGGTGGGAAGGCTCTGTCAGATGGACTGATACACGATTGTGTGGCTCGAAGGTCATGAATGAAGACAAGAAGGGCTCGGGGTGAAGTTGGGCTTGAATATTTTCCTATGAGCAACACAGAGACACTGAAGGTTTTAGGCATGGAGGTGAGATGACCAGATTTGTATTTTAGAAAGAGTATTCCTAGATGCTGCTGCTGCTGTGTGGGGTGTGTGTGTGTGTGTGTGTGTGTGTGTGTGTGTGTGCGCGCGCGCGTGCGCGACATGCGTGCTGGGGGTGGGGGTGGGAGTTGCAGGTGGGGATCCGGGAAGCCAGTGAGATGCTGCTGTGGGGGCCCCAGCACATCTGGACTAGGTGGTGGTAACAAGAATGGAAGAAGGGGGCAGATTTGGGTCATGCTTAAAAACAAAATGATCAGCACTTACAGATGGCCTGAAAGTGAGCAGCGAGGGAGGGGGAGGTGTTCAGAATGACTTCCAGGCTCTGGGCTCAAACACACCAGGTGCAGAATCGGCCTTCTATTCTGGGGCTGTTAGAACCGGTCTGTGAGAGCGGGGCAGGGGGAGGATCAAGGGCCCTGCTGGGAGGCTTGAGTCCTGATCCCCACCCTGCAGCAGGAGCCCTGCCAGCAGCAACCAGACCCCTCTGCCCACAGAGCGGGCAGATAACAATCCCCACTGTGCCCAGAGCCTTCCGGGAGCCCCCGCCAGCCAGGCCCTGCAGCCGCCAGGGCGCTGCACTCTCTAGATTGGGTTCCTGGAAAAACTGTTCAATTATTGATAAGGAGCCCTTCTGACATCAGTGAAAGACGACGAGGCTCTCTCCTCACTTAAGTAAGGCCTCTCTGCCCTGCAGATCTGGGTCCTGCAGCCCCGCAGTTGGAATATGAGGGAAGTGGGGGAGGGGGCCGTGCAACAGCCATAAGGAAAACCCTCGGCACAGAATAATAATAATGACAGCACTGTAGTAACGAACGTTCTCTGAACCCTTGCTGTGTGCCAGGCAGGGTTCTGAGGGACCACGTGTTTCTTAAGAACTCTAAGAGGAAAGTCCTGTGATTATTCCCACTTTACAGGTGAAAAAACTGTGAGGCAAAGGAAGGTTAAGTAAGTCGTCCCAGGTCACCTGGCTTGCAAATGGTGAAGCCAGGTGTAAACCCCAACCATCTGGCTCCAGAGGCCCTGGAAACCTGCACTGCTCTGAACTGTCTCCATGCACTAACCGAGATGGGGAGCTTGAACTTGCAGCAGTGGGGGCTCCTTTGTCGCTCCTCATTTCAAATGCATTTATTGGATAGAGTGATGTGCAAAGCATTTAACTAAGCCCCTGTTAGGGGCTTATATTCACTACTTTACTTAATTTGATTTACTAAGCCCCTGTGAAATGAGGAATCTTGCCATGCCTATTTTACAAATAAGAAAGCTGAGGTTAAAAGACATAAGAAGTTTTATCCAAGGCTGGGCAGCTAGGAAAGGATAGACCTGGAATTTGATCCTTGGTCATTTAACTCCAAAGGCAGAGACCTCTAACTTCACTGCACATGTAGATATATGTATATCATATCCATAAATTGTTCAAGTTCATTGAAAAAAGTCTTACTGTTTGGACACGGAGCTATAGGGCACAACCTGATGCTGTGAGGTGACAGCATCTGCTGTCCTGATGCTTCTAAGCGTGTCCATCCCCACAGAAAGCCCAGTGAAAGGTCCACACGGAAGCGCAAATTCCAGCTGCTTCCGTGCTTTTCTTTCTCTGATCTTGGCGGGGGTGGGGGGGGGGTGCCTGTCTTTTGTGACCTTAGAAAAAGGAAGTTAGAACCTAGACCCATTTCTCTAATCTTCCATCAATTTACTGCTTTGAAAAATTCTGTTGTTTCTCTTTATTTTGCTGTCTTCAACTGTTTTCAGTATCCCTCCTTCTTCTCCTTCCTTGCCTCCTTCGTCATTCAATGAGGACATTTACAGAGCACTTGCTGTAGCTGCCGGCGATGCACAAAGATCACCGATAGTGGAGCTACACAGCCAGTGCTCAACCGCCAGCTCTGCCCTTGACTACCTCTGTGGCCTTGGGCAAGTTCTTTCCCCACTCCCAGCCTCCATATCCTCATCTATAAAATGGGTTAATCGTACAAGCAAGTCCACGTGGGTTGCCACAAATGGGAAAGATAGTTACGGTTGTGAAAATATCTGACGTGGAACATGCTTGGTGAGTGTCGATGGACACTGAGACTTTGAGTGTGAGATGAGACAGAAGGGTCAGAGGCAGACACTGCCCCTGAAGAGCTTCCTGCCTAGCAGGTAGGGCCGAAATCAACAAGGCCCTGTGACAAGGGCCGTAAGATGTACTTAAAGTGTCCTGAGGACTAGTAGGCATTGTCATAGAAATGCCTTAGGTTCTATAGAACAGCCTAGAAACACATTCTTTCCTCTCTCTCTCGCTCCCTCTCTGAGGGGTCAGGAAGATGTTTTTCTAGGCCAGATTCGAATCTGCCCTGAATCCTCAGTAAAATAGGGCAGAAGGTAATGAACAGGAATCGAGGTGATACTACCTGTGATTGAGGCCAGCAGGTTTAGAAGCAGCAGCAAACTCCCTCGGCCTGGTCTCACCCATGGGCAAGAGCCGGAAGTCCAGATCTGTCCTGAGTCTGCACTCTGCCCCTTCTTAGCTGTATGGCTTTGCACAAACACCTCACCACCTGGAAGCCCCAGGTCCATCACCTATAAAACACAGTTAACAGTAAATAGTGCTATCTTCAGGGTTGCTGTGAGCATTGAGAGAACTATATGCAAGTTCAGGGCATATGGAATATGCATAAAAAAGACCAGCTTTTAACTTTCATTCTCTTTTTGGTGAGTGGGGGTATGTTTGGGGCTCTTCTGAGACAGGTGAATTTTATTGGCCACTTAGAATTCTGGCAGCTCCATGGCAGAACAACTGAAGGGGAGACACTTGACAACTTCATGTTTTCAGTATTCGACAGAGGAAACTGTCAGAAATAGGTGTGCTTTGAATCAACGGGAGCAAGCCAATTACGAGAGAGTCAGGCTCCTGCATCCAATTTAGAGCCGAGTTCAGGGTCAATATCCCTCTGATCCGATCTCATGGTCATATTGCAGCATGGGTTTTGGGAGACGATACAGGGAGGATATCCAAGAGTGCTTTAGTTGGCAGCAACCACCAAACTGGGATGAGCACTGTGCGCAGGTCGGCTCCATCAGCGATGCTCAGAGCTGCGCAAACCACATACACACATACAGACTCCGCTGAGCTCATTCATGCAGTCAGCTCATGCATATGCATGAAGCTACCCTTCAATGACCAATCAGATGACACCTTCTGAGCAGGAAAGGAAGGCGCATTAGGTCAGGGAAGCGGAACTCTGTTCAAATCCAGGTTCGGCCTTTTTCATCTCCCTGAGCCTCAGTTCCCTCATTTGTCACAATGGGGATAAAAACAGGGGCTGTTGGGAATATTAAATTAGAGAACTGATGTGAAAATGAGCTGACATAGTGCTTAGAAAGCAGTAGGGGTTTAACCAATGCTGGTTACATTGGAGTCTGCCGAGGACTACAGGGACATAAAGATTTAACGAATATTTTGGGGATCCTACAGTAAGTCAGTCTTGCGTCAGACATCAGGCATACGGAGATGAATAAAACATGGCATTGTGGGGTCTATATTTTAAAGAGTGGGACACGTGCACACCAACATCAGGAGAGACATCACAGAAGGGAAATTTATGCCAGGTTTGAAGGACACAAATGTGTTTGTAGTCAGAGACACTCCTACATCTGCAAAGTACTCTTTGGCTATTTCTGGCTTTTAAGAGCATAGAGCCATAGAGAAAAATGAGATTCAGTAGTCGATTCAATTGAGAGCCTGCATCCAAAGTGTGGAGGGACAGGAGGTGATGGTCAGGCTCCCAGTGTGGCCAATACGAGTCTAGTCAGCTACCAACCATCCAACTCCACAATCCCAGGAACAGGCCACCAGCACTAAGATTCTAAACTTCTCTTTGCCTTTGAATCTCCAGGCCCAGGGGGGCAATGGCCTCTCTGTGGTTCCAGTTAAGAACCAGTGTTCCAGAAACCTTCCCTGTGCCCATCCAGACCCACACTCCACCCTCTTTCACCCTGCTCTGTGCCTGCCCCAGGGAGGCTGACCTTGGTGGATTAAATCAATGGAGCCCCTTACCCTCTGGTTCCTGGTTAGGCTCAAACAATGGGGAGCCTGAACAGGAGATGGGGAGGCAGGAGGAAAGTGAGGTCGGGGTATTTATTCCCCTTCCTCTGCCTTGCTGGGCCTCTGTGGGTTGACTGAGTCCCTCTACCTAAGGCCACAGCTCCTGCCAGGTGGAACTCTGCACACAGTCCTGTCTCAGGGTTCAGGTCACCACTCGGTCCCCTCTCCCTCAGGCCTAGGGGAGGTGACAGCACTCAGCTGTTACCAGCCCCAGGGAACTGCCATCTTTGCGGCTCCTCTACACCTTTGTAAATAGCTCCTTTATTAAACTCTCCTCAAATTGCCTAATTTGAGCATGCCATCTGTTTCCTGCCAGCCCCTGACTGACACCTCCAGGTCCTCAGCCTGGAGATCCCTTTGCTCTGCGCATATATGTTTCTGGTCCAGTGGAAAATAAGGTTGGAAATTTGGCCACGTTGAAGTTGCCCTTCCGAATCTTTGCACATCCTGTTTGCTCTTTGGTTTGGACCGGCCACAGAGACTTCTTCCCAGCTCTAAGGAAAAGTAGTTTTCAAGCCTCCTCTGAGATCAGGAACTTCAAATGGATGTGTGGACAGAATTCACATGAACCACCAGGGCTTATTCATCTACCACGCATGGTGGCTCTCAGAATCAATTTGCAATTACATACGCCAAGCCCTCGGGAGAACACCTAGTATACAGTAGTCACTCTTAACCTTATTTGGTTGTATCATTGTCTTGACTTCATTCCCTAACGACTCACAGAGTGAAGCAGATATTGTCTCAAACATCCATTCTGCTCTGCCACCTTGTCATGTTACATCTGCAACATACATTCACATGTTTTTGAACTTCTGTGGTAGAGAGTGGGATTGACAGAGTGACTAGACATGCTCACTCTACCCACTCCCTGCCTTACTTATTTACCAGCTTGTAACCTTGAACCAGTTACTCAGGTTCCCTGTGAATGCCTGTCTCCTGGTGTGTGAAGTGTATGATAATGGTACCTACCTCTTGGATTTGTGGTGAGGATTGAATGAGTGAGCTGTGTAAAGCATTTATATATGCTTATTATGATTATGTACTTACTTAATCCTCGCAGGATTAAGAGGTATATGTGATTGTCAGAGCAGTAGGTCTGTCTGACTCCAAAGCCTGGTTCCAGCATGCAGTTTCTGTGGCCATGGGGATTATTCTGGGAGACAGAGTCGAGAAGGGATGGAACAAAGATATGAACAATGGCTGCCGTGTGTGGGGTCGTTACGATGCTTGTCAGGAACTAGGCTAAGCACCTTACATACGTTATCCAGATGTCGACTTCCAGTGATGCAATGAAGAAACCACTATTAACCTCACTGTACATGAGGAAACTGGGGCACTGAGGGTTAAGTTACGCACGTCAGATCATGCATATTAAGTGGCTCTGGCAGGATGGAATCCTGGGCTCCTCTGACTCAGACATTCAGGTTCTTTAGCACCAACAAATGACAGTGCCATGACTCTCAACTGACGAAACTCAGGGATCCTACAGAAGCCCTTCCGGGGGGATGCTGCCCTGTGAACTCCATCCCAACATAAACCAGCTTGGCATGATCCCCTGCCGCAGCAGTGAGACGCGTAGCTTAGCACTGAGGCTGGCAAACACAGCTTCTGACGTAATCTCTTCCATTACTGAATGTGCAGTAGCTCATGTTAAAAAAAATAATAATAAAAGGAAAGAAAGGAAAAAAAAAGACTGAAGAAATGATAGGAAGGTGGGAGGCCCAGAACCCAGCCAACTGAAAAGCAGCAGCTGGTATTATCCGCACTGATCACGGTGGCCATCAAACAGGAAGCAGGGGAGGACCCTAACTGTTGAGGTCGACACCATCCCTGCCTGTGGGACAATGAAGGATGAGGGCACTTTGACAAGGCCCGCTTCAGCCAGGCGCCCAGCTGTACAGAGCAGTGTCACTGCCTCGGAGGAGACCATCTGGGGGGACAAGAGCCCTAGTATATAGTCCGTCCTCTGTGTGTGCTGTCATCACCCAGCTCTGCCTCCACTGGCTGCCCACACCAGAGCAGGGGGAGACTGCCTTAAAGGCCTTCACTCATGGAGAAGAGATGGACAAAAAGCAACAGGAAAATAGGATCTGGTTTCATCCAACACAAAAGGGGGACAATGTGTGTCAATCCCAGCATGAAAGAGACTGGGGACAAGGCTGTGAGGGAGGGGTCCTCCTAAAAGGGAAAGCCAACAGGACCTAGCAGCCGAGCTGAAGCCTTGCTAGAACCAGCTCCAGGGTAGGTTGCCGTCTTCTGGCCCGGTTGGCTTCAGGAACCAGATGCCCTGAATTCTACACCTTAACTCAACCTCCTGGAGGGCTTCCAGCCACTGAGGCTGAACGCTCCGACCCTGCCCCTGGGCATGTTTGATTGGGCAGGGGAAGTGGTCAGCTGACCCAAGATAGACCAATCAGACTCTCACTGGAAGGGCCCCCCCGCCCACACACACAAGGGCAGTGTTTGGTTTGTGTTTCTTTTTTTCCTATTTTGTACATTGCTAAATCCCAAGTGCCTAAGGTTATGCCAGGCACAGGTACTCAGTATATATTGAATTGAATCTTTCTTTGCACATGGAACAGGATTCAGCCAACTGGTCTCTGCAGGGCTGGAACTGAGGACCCTTAACCAGAGAGCTGAGGCAGCCACGATCTGCAAGGGGATTAAGGACTGTGCAGAGGGAAAGGGAGGAGGAGTAAGAACCAGAAAGGAGAGAGATGGAGGCAGAGAGAGGCTGAACAGGCTTCCAGAATACATCCCTGTAACCTATGATAGTGTTCCCCTCCCTGCTTTGTGCTCAAGCTAGCTTAAGTGGGTCTTGAGATTTAAAACCAAGTCATTCTAACCAAAACATGTCTCCTCGAAGTCCTTCCCCAAAGGGATTGGTGAAATTTCCTGTGAATTTTTGAAGTATTTTTAGCTGCGCACACTTGGACAACTTCAGTCCCTGTCTAATCTGCCTACTGAGACACGGAGGTGGGAAGGCAGGATGGCAGTCTAGAGCCTGACTGCCCGGCTCCCCATGCTGGCGCCTCCCCATCCATCCTGCACCCTGTGCCAGATTATCTCACTTTTCTGAACCTCAGTTTCCTCCCCTGCAAAACGGACATTATAATAGCACCATGGATTATTCTGAAAATATAAAGCACTTTGCACAGTACTTAGCACGTGGTTGGTGCTAAGTAAAAATAACATCTCCAATACATTGAACAAGCAGGACTCTTATAAAAGCAATTGATTTTTGTCTCCCATTTCCCTTTAAACCTCTTCACTGCATGCAATCTGTTCCTCACTCCAGAATGAGATTATGAGCAACCCCATGAATTTCCTAATCACTGTTATGTAATAAAAGGTCCTGGGGTCACTTTAAGTTGGGGACAACTGCCTCAATCCATTACTTACTTCTTCTCCCCTCTTTCCACCAGGGCCTGCTGCCAGCATGGCTCTGCGTGTTGGGTCTTTCTGTTCTTCCACTAGCTCACTAACCTAGTTCCTGGTCCCTCCCAAGATGACATGGGGATCGAGAAGGGAAGTAAGGAGGATAGGAAAGCTGTCGATTGTTTCATCCCGTCAAAGGCTGGTGTTGCCCTCTTTGAGTCTGATGGATATTTGAAGGTGACAGTTTTGCACCTAGGTTTTCTGGAGATGTCCCTGCCAGACCACCTATGACAACACGTCCAGGCTTTCCATTTCACCAGTTCCCCCATTCTCCATCTTGGTCTCTCCCTTCAAGTACTTCCTTCAGGACAGGATCTCTCTCACAAAGACCCCTGGCTGACATTCCTACTGCTGTTCTGAATGTGACAGCCCCCCAGCTCCCCAAACCCAGCCCCCGTTTCACCTATCTCTGACCTGCCATCGTAGGGCCATGTCCCTTCTTCCCCTTCTTTGCTGCCACCAGCCACTGTAGCTTCCTTGGGCACAAGTCAGGCCCAGGCCCACCACATCCTCCAGCTGCAGGGCACACAAAACAAGCTCTCTGAGAGTCCCAATGGGCTAGGGCTGAGGGTGAAAGCACACTCCTTCTCCAAAGAAGGCTTCACAAAATCTTCCCGAAATTTCAACGACCTACCCCTTACTACCCTCCAAAGTGGTGAAGAGCTTTGAGAAGGGTTCGACTGGTTTGGGGAATTTTCTTTTGTAAATTCTGCACTTGGCTGGCCTTGCCGCTCCTGTGGAATGCAGCAGCTCTCATACCTTGGTGCCTCGGCTATAACTTCAGTTTGAACCTCCTGTTAGTAATAAATCGACATGTACAGCCAGCCTTTCCATTTCCGAAATGGGATCAGATGCATTAGCTCACCTATTTCTCACAGCAACTGTATTGAGGTGGCAAGTCTGCTCTCATTTTTCTGATGAGGAAGCTGAGGCACAGAGAGGTCAAGGAGATTGTCTGAGGTCACACAGCTGGAGACTTAGAGCCAGATCAGTCCTGTCTGCCTGAACCCTTTCCACTGTAGTACACAGCTTCCTGAGGAAGAAGGCATATCAAAGCTCTGTGCCCTTGCTCTGTGCGACCTGGCACTTGGGCTGTGGGCCTTCCATGGCCCCAGGACACTCCTGACTCAAGGGATGTCCTAAAGGCCTGCCTGGAAAGGCGGCGGCCTCCTCAAGACAGAGCTAAGGCACAGACGGGAGACTTCCTTGAAGCGGCTCAAGGCAGCCAGTCCTGTGACTGGCAGCTGGTTCAGAGAAGCAGCCAAAGAAAAGCCTCGCTCGCTTCCTTTGCACATAAAGCGTCCATTCTCAGCCACACACACTGGCACAGACACTCACAGACCAGCGCCTCAAAGGGACGGACAATGAAACAGACGCAGGCGAGAGCAAGAGATTTTTTTTCCTTTCCAAAGGCAAAACTCAGATAATACTCAACACATACAATCTGCATATGAGCTGACATTTTGATAGGAAAGGCAGAGATGTTTTGTGCCAGAGTTTTGGGGCAGATGGCTGGGGGAGGTGTGTCTAAAGACAGCTTCATAGCCTGTGGCCACTTCCTCATGGTGACCAGCACGTGGGCCAAAAATACACCAGCTCCCTCTCCTCCCATGTTTCTTATCTTCTACTCGTCTTCCCCTCTCTCCTCGCCTTCTCTCTCCATTATTGATATTTTCTAGGGGCCAGCCCTGGAGATGAGTGGTACTCAAACCTGCCCTCCAGGGGCTCACAGTCAGGTAGGGGAGACAGGAGAGGAAAAACCAACCATGAAAACGCAGGATAATAAGTAAAGATGGAGATGCATGCAGAGTGCTGTGGGACCCCAGAGTGGGGTAAGGGAAGGAGGGATGGGGTGGGGGGTGGGGAGGGATTTTCCAGATATTTTACAGCTGGTACTGACAGACCAGGCAGAATGGCTGCCTAACCCATCAGAAGAGATTCCAGCCTTTACACGGAATTGGGTGACTGTCAGCTGTGGTGGATTGAGAGAGCTTCACAGAGGAGGAGATGCCTGAGCTGAGCTGTGAGGGCTTGCTCACGAAGCAGACAAACTTCAAGAGCAGGGACAGGAGAAAGCCAGTTAGGGGAACTATTGAGACCTCTTTATCTCCGGTCCCTTAGAGGCTCAGAGTGGTCAGGAGATGTTTGTTGAATGAAGTGGAGGCAGTGGGGTGGGGAGTCGTAGAGGATGGGACTAAAGAGCAGGAATGAGACAATAATGGAGCCACCATTTATCGCAGTCTCCTGTGTTCCATCCTGCCTGTCGGAGGGAGATGACTTGCCAAGATTAGAGGAGCGAAGATATATATAAAACACCTAAAACCGTCCCTGGCACATAGTCAGTGTTATATCGGCGTCAGTTATTATTATCCCAAAGTTACAGAGACACACGTGGAAACTCAGAGAAATATGATAACAGCTTGGACGGCCAGGCCTGTCTGACACCAAATCCCATTCTCCTAGCCCGTACTCTGCGGGGAGTGGGACTGTTTCACTTATGTGTATTGCACTATACATATTTGAAAAACAACACAACATTTTCATTCTCAATGTCCTGGGCCCTGGAGTCACTATGGGGGAGAAGGCTGACTCATCCCTGTTCCTACAGGCCTCTCATGGCCAAAGCATCTCAGTGTGGTTTCCACACAACAAGGCTTCTAAATGCAAACCTATACTCCGTTTGGGGCTCCATCCAAGAAATTGTGATCTGGTCCCCAAACAGAGGCTAAACCATCTGACCGTACCGCACACATCAGATCGGAACGTGAAGGCATGTCCAAGGGTTGTTTTTAACAATATACATTGCCGTACAAGCTGTAGTATATTGTAAGATGCAGTCGTGCTGTGTACAGCCCCCAGGGTTAGGAATGGTCAGCTGGTATTTGGATTAAAGGTCCTTGGCTTGGCGGTCATACTTATGCCCCTTTGTCCTTGGAGTGTCTGGAACCTTCTGAGTCTCGGTGGCCAAAACACTCAGATTTTGCCTGAAACCCAATATTGGTTTTCCCAGGTGTGGAAACACAATGAAAATCTAATGGACCCCACTTGGATGCTCCCCCCGGTTCTCCACTGCTGGTCATTTTGTAATTAACCTTTGGACCCCAGAAATGAAGGCTCCGGAGCAGACTTGGAAGGTTCTCTCCAGGACGAGAAGGAACTTCTGAGCTGAGACCCTTTCTCTTGACAATCTGAACATCAAAATTCAATTGAGGATAACAGCCACCACCTGGACCCATATTTCTAAAGTGACCCAACATGATAGGCACCAAAATAACATCCAAATCTTACCCCACACAGTGAGAAGGAAAGGAAAATAAAATCAGGCTACTTCATCATTCGTCTCTCATGAACGCCTCTCATGAATACTTTTCTTTAAAAGACTAACGTGCTGAGGATTTGGGAAACCGTATTCGTTTGTGCATTCATTGTCTCCGACTCCGAAACACATTCTGGGACTAATTATTTTTTAGCTAACTAATCAGCCTGTTTCATTCATACATTGGGATGTATCAGTATAGCGCCTGAAAGGAGAGACCATATTCTTCTTTTAATTTGGTTAATATGCAAAAACGCCCTGTGTTTGTAATGACCTGCTTTCAGTGAATAGAGGCAGGCTGGAAATAGTAGCAGCTTCCTCTAATGAGGGTGCTGGCTCACGGGCCCAGCTGTTCACCACCAGACATTCGATGTGCTCCCTGACCTATCAGTGCACGTGTTCCTCCGGTGAGGACGCAGGAGAGATTTCCTCATCAGGGGAAGAACGGAACGCCTTGTGTTTGTTGGGCTGATGGAACCAGTTATACCCGCTTTGTTAGTGGGAAGTAAAAGCCTAGGGCGTGGGGGTGGAGGGTGGTGGGAAGGAGTGTTCACTTTTATTGGCTATAACACACAATCTCTCTCTTTCTCTCTCTCTCTCTCTCTCACATACACACCCCCTGAACCTGTCAAGAGTTAGGGCCCAAATCTATTAATAAGAGATTCCACCGTAATCTAGTAATTCTCGTCTTCCTCACCCTATTGTGCCTGCCAACCCGTGTGCAGCTTGTCTGCCATGCAAAGAAATCCCCCGTTCTGAAGTCCCCTGATAAAGGGATTTATTTATCAGCCTGACCTGAGTGTCCCATTTGTTCCTGCACATTTGCTCCTCCCTGCTCTGGCGCCCTCTGATTTAGAGCCAGGGATGCAGGTTCGCTTGGTGTATGCAGCAGGAGCCCGGATAATCCCCCCACCCCACCCCCCAAACCCCAGGTCCGGCTTTGAAGCCGAATCCTCTTGTCCCTCTGGCCTGCAGAGCTGCTCTGGCCTCACCCAGAAGGACAGCGTGGGGAGAGGTGGGGGCCAGAGTGGCGCTGGCCTTCCCGTGACACATTGGAACAGGGTCCAGCCGCATTCTTTCTGTCCAGCTCTGGTGCCAGCCTGCCGAGGACTCCGCCCGGGGACATCCTGATGTGGCACATTCTCGAGCCAGGCGCTGCTTTTGTGTTTTAAAGGAGGACACTTCCTCTTCTGGTTTTTTTTTTTTTTTCTTTTTCTTCCTCCTGTTTGTTTTTGAAAATTTTACTCTAGGAGCTATTTGTTGTTGTTGTTGAAGTATAGTTAATTTACAATGTCGTGCTGTTGAAGCATAGTTAATTTACCACGTTGTGTTAGTTTCAAGTGCACAGCAAAGGGATTCCATTATACACACATATATATTTCTTCTTCAGGTTTTTTTTCCATTATCAGTTATTGCAAGATATTGAGTATAGTTCCCTGTGCTATACAGTAGGTCCTCGTTGTTTACCTGTTTTATATACAGTAGTGTGTAGATGTTAATCCCAAACTCTTAATATATCATGCTCATTGTAGAAAATTTAGGAAAACCAGAAAACTCAGCATTAAAAAATCGAAATGCTGCTGCCAAGAGACAACCAGCTTGTATACTCCCATTTGGGGTGTTTCCTTCTGATCCTTTGTGCCTGTGGCAGAACAGGTTCTCTCAGCGGGTGAGAGCAGTCTGGGCTTCCTCTATTTGTGAAGCAAATGCTAAAGCAGGATGGAAAAACACTGTGCTGTAGTTTAAATATTTACATGCAACAATCAGAGTCACATGGTATTAGCAAGAGTATATCTGTGACTGTGTGACTGTTCAGAGTATCCCTGTGATTATTTATAGAACTGCAGTTAGAGATCATGTCAAAAATCTAAATTTGAGACCTTAGGTGAACATGAGGTCCAGTCAAACCACTCTCCTGGGTCCCTTACCCCACCCCCATGGGTCTTATGCATGTGTATTTGTGCTTATATCATATTTGAGATCATTCTATCTTCACCTTTTTGTATTAATATTACTTTGGTCACATTTTTACAAGTAACAAAATTCTTCTGCAACGAGGTTTTGATGGCTACGCAGTATTTCAGTATGTAAACTTACCATTTAAGTTTTCACCCATTACTGTACATTTCAGATGATTCCCCCTCTTTTTTTTCCACTATGATAAATAATACTGCATTGAACATCTTTATATGAAAATCTTTGCGACTCTCTGGGATTATTTCCTTTGGACAGACTCTCGAAAGGAAAACTACTGGGTTATAGGGTAGGAACATTTTAGTGTCTTATTTCACTTTGCTCAATTCGATTCTCAATTAGTGGTATCAATTTACTCTGAAAGAACATTTTCACCATTTTAATTAATCTTTAATTGCAGCATTCATTCACAGAATACATGCTCCTTGTAAAAAGTTTTAAAAGGTAAGGCCAGTATCTCTTTACACTACCTCCTCCAATCTCTGAACCCCTCAAAGGCAGCCAGTTTTCAGTTAAAAAGCCTTCAATCAATGCACGTAATTAGTTACTTGCGTGCTTATATAAAATGTATATCTATGAAGTAATGTGTATCTCATATCTCTGTAACTATAGAAAACATGGTTTTGTGTGTGGATTCTTTTTATGTGAATGATATCATATTGTATGTGTATTACGTGACTTTTTTTCCCCTCAGCTGTCACGTAGCCTTTACTGTGTATACATAAATCAACCTTACTCTTTCTAACTTTCCATACGTTTCTATGGGATAGATTCAGCCTAGTTTTGACAGCCATTCATCTATGCATAAATATTTGGGTTGATTCCAATTGTTTTTCATTTTGACAAAATACACCCTTTTACACAAGCAAGTGATTTGAACAGGTTTTTTTCTCTACAGTAGAAACCAGGAAATAGAATTTCCGGGTCATGGGATATGCACACTTTTTCTTTTAATAGATATTGTCAAATCGTAGAGGACATTTATTAGGGATCTTCTAGAATGCCTTGGATTTGGGCTTAATTATCAGGATGTAGTTCTGAAGTATCCTATCAGGTAGGATGTCACCCCAAGGTCTGTTCACGTATTCACTCACTAGCCTACCCATTTCTGTGTTCTGAGGACCCAGCATGGCCCCTAATAAAAAGTGCAGAGTCAATAGGTGTTGGTTAGATCCTCTTCTCTGCACCAGCCACACCCTCAAGGGGCCTCAACACGACATCCGATTCCTTCCCGCAGCTGCCAACCCCCAGCTCAGATTTCCAGACAGTGCTTAAATATCCCCTCTTCTTGGAAGCCCTCCCTGGAGCCCAGGCTGAGTAAGGCAGCTTCTCGTCTGTGTCCCCATGGCACCCTTATTTATTGGCTTGTCATGCTTACTGCAATTTGGAATTTAGTCACCTCTCCCCTGTTACACTAGATAGTCTAGGGATTTCAGTGGTGCATGGCATTTAGGCATCACCTGATGAATGTTTGTGGACTGTCGACGGGACAACAAGCGTGTGTGTGTGGCAGTCTGTCGCCTTTGAAAGAGAGGGCCAAGTGCATGCAGCATTCTTCACATCAGGCTTAACGGAAAAAGGTTGTAAAAAATTAGGTGGCGAATAATTGACCCTTGAAGTGAATATGATGTTGATAAAAATGATGAATGCTCGGGAAGCAGGGTAAATCATGAACTCTCTCGCGCACACGACAATTTAGAACCACGTCATTTACCTCTTGGGAAAATGTTTGTAACGCTCCTCACTTCAATATTTCTCCATGAAATCTAGAAGTTTCTTATGCAGTTTATCTTTTAAAATGCATCACAGGGAGTGACAAACAGCAGCCAGAAAGCTGCTCAAGTAGTTGGAGTATGACAGCTTATCTTCATAAATCTCCGGTAGGATCTCAACTCTGAAAAGAAACATACGAAAAAAGACTGAAATAAATATATCAAAATGTTAATAATGGCTGCACCAGTAGAGTCAGCGTGATGTGGGATGTTCTCTTCTTCTTCTTTCTACTTTTTTTTTAACCTTTCAGATGATGTTACCATGTACATAAATTCATTTTACATCAGAAAAACAGAAATAACCAAAAAACATTTCTAGCAATTAAGGAAGTTGCTAAGAAGACAATTTTAAATAATCTGTGATGTGTGGACATCTATGATAGAAGATAATTCTAAGAGGACTAACCTGAAGTGTCAACTCTCAGGTTAGACAGTCACTCATTCAGTATGAATTGGGTACCACAGCCGAGGACTGTGCTAGGGGTGGGGTGATAAAGTGCAAACATCAGGTACACTTCCCGCCCTCAAGAAGCTCACAGTCTAGTGGGAACCACAAACTCAAGCACTAATGGGGGTCAGGCAGCAAGGAGAAACAAGTGAAATCCACCGGCAGGCCCACTCCTAATATTTGCTACTATCTGCAGGTCCTGGGATAACGTTTAAATGGAAGCCCATTTACCAGATGGCTAAATACTTTGCTATAAGTCCAGTTAACAAATTGAAGTAACTTCTAGTCTCCTACCTTGACAGATGCTTTAGAATGACCTGGAAGGCCAAGTTCAAATGTAGAATTCTCAGACTCCTCAGGGTTCCTTACCTGAAGATGATGGGGAGAACTGGTCCCCAGGTCAAGGGCCTCCCCACACCACTCAACACACCATTTGCTCTTCTCTCCCCACGCCTGTCTCCATCCCTCACAGCAAGGAACTCTGTACAGGTGGATGGACACCGAGGCCTGCGCATTCAAGCTTCAGTCCCTTCCCTCCTCCCACCTTTGTCTTGGCCACCCCTTAGGCATGGGGTATACTCCCGAGCAGTGCTATTCGCTCTTGGGAGAACTAACTGGGAAAGAGGTCTCTGCAGGCTCTGGAAGCAGGGTTGGGCCACATGGGCAGGGAATTCCAGGGCCCAGCAGCACGGATTAGAAGAGGCAGTTGCAGGCATCCGTTGGTTGCATGGGGTCAAGGGCAGGGGCCCCACTTGCCTGAGTCCTAGGGCAGCACTGTTGCCTTGAGAGTGTTGTAGAGCAAATGTCCCATCCTATAACAGCAGCAGATACTCAGCGCCAGCCCTAATTTGCCATATGTGGGGAACAGATTCAGATGGCTACATCTTCCACTTTTTTAAGAGAGAACACAAATCTGGGTTTCCCTATGAAAATGCATAATTTTTACATTACCAAGAAATAATAATAATTTAAAAAACACAAAAATCATCCGGCCGGCCAAATTAAAAATATCTGTGAACCACTCTGATCTCTATAAAAGGGAAGACAGTTAAAATTCCATTTATAAGGTGCTTGACCACCATTTGCTTTTGAAAATGATATTCACCAATTCATTAATGCCATAAGTAAATATGTCTCCATTGCTGTATATATGTCTGAATTTCATGCACTTTCTGTTCCCCAGCAGACGTCCAATTACTTGGTACCTCCTGGTACTGATGTATGTCCCCATAAGTTATCAGGAAAGGCCTGATTTTGGGATCGGCACATTTTTCTTCCCTGACACTGACTTTCATCACGTCCTCCTCTGGCCTGCCGTTATAACCTGGGAACTTACCTTCTCACTGCACTTTCCATATACCACTGTCATTAGCTCTATACATGTCTGTCACTTCAAGAGTTACCTCCACATCCCCAGGGCCTACCACAGAGCCTGTCATATGGCAGATACCTGGCACATTTTGTTTGTTCTGGACTGAATTCATTGGTGGTTGGTTCCCTGTGACGACCCACATCTCCCCAGTCACAAATTAATAATATTCATAGGTGATATTTCTTGGACACTTGCTATAGGTAGGCACTGTGCTAAGAGCTTTACATGTCTTAACTCATATAATCCTCGCAACTAACTGCTCAACAATTTTTTTATTCCCATTTTCCAGATGCAGAAACTGTGGCTCAGAGAGACAGAAAGACCTGCTCATGAGTCATTCAGCTGGCAAATGTCAGAGGTGGGACTTGAACCAACCTTGCATGGTTCGAAAGGTACCTATCACTCAACCAGTAAACCAGGCTTCCCTGAAAGTGCCACTGACAGTTCTTGAGATGTTTTTAGAGATAGCACAGAGGAACTCTTATTTCAATTACTAGGCATTTGTTCGACTTAATTATATATTTATTTTAGTGTGTGTTAGGAAAAAATAAGTGATAGCGTCCATTTATATTGATTTTTCTATTTACATTAGTGATACAGAATTTTCCTTTTAAACTTAGTTGAGTTCTAAAAAATTGAGTACATTTACAAATAACGTTGGTTGAATAATAAATGACAGGTCATACAACAATAAAGCAAAAATTATCTGTCTGAATTTATAAAAAGGACTAGAATTTGAAAAACACTGCCTCATAAACTGCCATATATGGATTTAAAGACACACACACACACACACACAATGAAACTAATCTTTAAACTCACACCATGTACTTACAAGTCTGTAGAATGTTGCTTAAAAAACACATCCCAGAGCCTGCCTAAGAGGACTCCAACTAGCCTCTAAACTTCTAAATTTGAAGCATGTTTATTTCTTTTTCCTCTTTCTATTTTTGGAATTTAAATAGCCAAATGGATTTAAAAAAAAAAAAAACTGCCTCTAAATAAAAAATGAGCTAGGGGCCTGGAGCTCTCCTCTGCCTCATTTCAGCTCTGAGCAAATGGTGAATTACAACACCCCTGGACATAGTGGTTTCTAACTACCAAGCTGCCAGGCTTTTAAATAACAGCAGCACAGAAGTGCGGCCATAATGCTACCTATTTCCCTTGCTAAATTATTTATGCATTTATTATATTTTACATGGGCTGTTGAACCTGAAGGTACTTCTGTGGGGTCCAGGTCATTTCAAGAAACGCACTACTGAGAATCAATTCAGCTACATTAGAAACTGGCACATCTAAATTGTATGTGATATTGCTTGTTAATATTATATAATTACTGCCTCTGCCACTGTTTTCAGGTGGTGATAACTTTGTGTGCGTGTATGTGTGTCTATACACTATTCAATGGCTTCAAGGCAATCCACTTCATTAAGAGCCTGTTTAACTTGAGGGTATATCAATAAAGACTAGCTTAATGCAATCATGGAACTGCACCTAAGATGACTGGGCCAAATGTAGCTATTTCCCTGTATAATGTGTTTTACACAAGAGTGAAATGGTTTACTAAGTTTATAAAACCACTTGCCAGGATTTACAGTGACTGATTTGCTGTAAGATCAGCAGCGTGGTAGGAGTTTTATGCCAATAGAAAACTGGAGGTACACTATTAAGAGATTTCCCAAATTTCCCAAGGCTTGCTGTTGAAGTTAACCTAACATTTATTACTTTGGACTTCCTTATGACTTGTATGTCAAGAAGAAGGAAAATTGATTACTTCAACTTTAATTCAACAAACACTCATTAAAGGCCTACCATGTGGGGGCATAATGTCAGGCTCAGGGGATGTGAAAGAGAAAAGTGCCTGACTTGGAGGAGCAACTCCAGTGGATGGGATCTAAATAGTCAATTACATAACAGTCAGTTGTGCGGCCAAGTGTCTGTGCCAAGCTAGCAGAAGACGCCCACCTCTGCTGGAGGGTCAAGGAAGGAAGTGAGGGTGCTTGAGTCCGAGCTCTCCTGGCAGATGAGGTAGGTGTTCTTGGCAGACGGACACACACAGGAAGGCCTAAGGAAGTTGTGTAGTGAGCGTCGGACACATTTGTTGATTCCTCCAAAGGCTTTCTTACTCTTGCTAGCAGAATTCTGATTTTGTTTCACATTGGGGTCCTTTGGTCTCAGGGAAGGTAGGTCTAGGTCTGGTCTAGATCAAGACATGTGACCCCATCCTGAGCAAAAAGATATAATAGGAAGTGTGCTTGGAGGGTCCTTGGGAAAGACTTTCCTCCCTGATCAGAGGAAAGCTCATGAACAGAAACTCTCAGCTCTTTGAAGCCCTCTGTGTCTGGCTTTTGAATGCTATGGTGTGATGACAGGGGCTGTGGTAGACATCTTAAGACCCCGAAGGCAAGGCCAATAACATCCAGAGATTCCAACCCAGAGCTCTGTCATACTTGACCAGCTAGCATCAGCAACTGCTCACCTCTAGACTTCTTGATGTGTGAGAAAAAAATCACCTCTTATTGTTTGTCGTTCTTACTCATACATTCTGTTCCTTCCGGCAAACAGTATTCATGACACTGTAAGTTCATGGAACCTCAAGTTTTTCCGAATGGTTGGAACAATGCACTGAGAGAGTTGCAGGAGATGATGCTAAATGTCACACAGGTGCCAGTTCATCAGGTGCATGGGGTACCACATTCAGGAGTCTGGCAGTGCTTTTCAGACAGTGGGTCCCTTCCCAGTGGGGTGAATGAGACAGTTGTAGGTGGTACAGAGAAGGCAGTATATAATCTTGAATCACACAATGAGAAATTTAGTTCCTTTTTCATTCTTTTTTAGCCCTTCTCATTATGTAAAGATGACCTTTTCAGGTTGGGCTAGTAAGTTTTTAGCACCTCCCTCTAACCTTATTCATCTTTCTCTTTAACAAAGAGAAGGAAAGCCTCAGACTTAGGGCCTTTGATATACATATGGGATCTAGGAGAAATTCAGTACCATCATTTTGTCCTCATTGTTTTACATGTGATAATTACCTTTCGGTGATAGCATTTAGGGTGGCAAATCAAGTTGCCTTGACTGTATATTTATGTGTTTTTTTTAAAGGTAAGCCAGCTTATTAAAAATGTTAAAAGAGTGACAATGCAGGAACTACATCCATATGGCAAAAACTGGGATGCTGGAATGAAAATCACCGAGGTGTGAAAAATAGAGTTGAATACATCAGGAAGCCACTGAAAGTATTTAAGCAATGAAGGACGGTCATTAGACTTTCTATTTAGAAAAATTCAGCGAACAAGGCCAGGTATTTGGCCTGAAGATAGCTTCTGGAAAAAAAAAACTCCAGGTGAGAAATAATCAGGTTTGAACCAACGCAGAGGATGGGGAGAGAAAGGAGATGTTGATGCGGCAAAATGAAAACATGGGACCAATTATTAGCTGATGGAAAAGTAGAAGGAGGAGCTAAGGGTGACTCCTGTGTTTGGCTGAGGCAACCCAGAGAATGAATCATGGCACCACTGAGTGAGCTAGAGAAAATGGGAGGAGGACCAGGGCTGGGAGGGTGGTGAAGGGTTCAGTTGGTCACATTCAATGGAAGGCCCTTCTTAAACCCAGATGGGGATGGCCTGTGGATCACTAGCTCTGCAAGTGTGTTCAACAAACCAGCAGCAACAGCACCACCTGAAAATGTGTTAGAAAGGCAAATTCTTGGCTCTACCCATCTATTCAATCAGAAATTGTGGTTTAACTAGTCTTCCGGGTGATTCTGATACCTCCTAAAATTTGAGTACCGCTGAGTGGAGGGAAGAGTTTTGACTCAAGATACCTGGGCAAAATAACTGAGTTATTTCAGACAAGGCCCCTCCCTGGACCTCAGTTTCCTCAACTGCAAAATGAGGGCACTGACTTGGCTGTAAGACCTTAGGTAAGTCATAAAACCTCTATTGGTCTACATGCCCCACCCCTGATATCTATCTCCCTTTGCTTCTTTGGTAATAGAAGCATTTTTAACTTAAGCATTTTTAACTTAATACACAAAGCATGAAATAAAGATTATACTTCCCAACCTCTTTTGTCATTAGGTGTGGCCATATGGCCAAATTCTGGCCAATGAGAAGAGAGTGAAAGTGATGTGTATGTCTTCTGAAAAGTTTCCTCAAAGAGAAGGATGTGTCCTTCTTCATCTTTTTCTCCTTCCTTTGGTCTGGAATACAGGCGTGATGGCTGGAGCTTGATCAACTTGATCTTAGATCTGAGGCAGAAGTTAAATTCTGAGGCGGAAACAGCAATGAAATAAAAGGAACCCTAGTTTCTGATGACTTCTTGAAACTACCCCACCAGCCCTACAGTTACTCTCGCCAACTTCTTTTATGTGCAAAAGGAACTCTTTTGTTTTAGCCATTCTTCATTTGGGTTTTCTGTGCTTTTACATTATTATGAGAAAATCTCTTGTACCTTATAACTTTATGAGAAAACACAATCAGAAAACTTACTTAATCAAAATATTCTGGGGGCAGGGCCTGGGAATTTGCATTTGATGGGCTCCCATGGGGACTGCATGCTAAAATTTGAGGTTGGACGCTTACGAATCAACTCTTATAATTGTTCTTTAGTTATATATATATATATATATGTATATATATATATATATATACTCCAAGAATAGGGGAGCAAGAAATTTGGGCATAAAAGGAAAGGACCATCTTTAGTGTTTTATTTTACAGATCACTTTGAAACTTTATTGCTTACAGTTTCCAAAGTGAACCTCCTTTGGTAGTAAAAATTCTGGGTGAAAGGAAATCATCAAATTGGACCAGTGCCTGTGAGTTCAAGGCTATGTTGGGGCTAGAATTTTGGTCTCTGACTCCCAGATCTCTGACCTCTGGTATCTGCAGCTTCCCTGCAAGCTCCGAAAAGCTCTTCTTTTTCCTGCATCACAAGTGAAAATCCTCTAGTCTAGCCACAGAGTGTGAGCTGCCAGCTGTGCGGCAGCCTGGCCATGGTTTTGATACAGGGAAGTGAAGTGTGTCCAATCAAAACAGCCAGGGGTAATCTAGCTCATCGGCCCATCCACATAGGTGGCTGGAGCCACAAAAGAACCCAAGTCATTCCCTGTGATACATGTCACAGTTTGGAAGGTTCCAGCTCACCTAAATCTCTGCCAGGGTATGGCGATTTCAAGTGAAGCATGTCTCTGTCCCAGACCTTTCCAAACCTTTTGTTCCGTCACATTGCGTTGGAGGAACTGGCTTCACCCATTCCCACCAATATGGGTTGTTAACTATGGACTCCATGTTAATGATAACACCTTAAATGGGAAAGCAGGAAGAAAACAGTATTTAAAATTGCAGACGGCTTGTGCAGGTTATAAAACAACAAACAAAAGGAGAAAATGTAACCCAGCAATTAACTGTAAAAAAAAAAAACCAGTGGTGCTTTCTAAGTAAACATGCCTGCTTTCCAATACTGAAACAGGGTGAAGATCAGAGATGGGTTTAATAAAACCTGCTTGTGGGACTTGGTTCTGTTTCTGTCCAGCTTGCCTTCTAGTAGTGAGCTTCCGGGTGGTCTTGGGAAAGAGGATATTCCAAAAGTAATTCCATCCTTCTCTCTTCCCCTACCTTCACAAGACCTGCCTTGGAACATTATTATTATATATTTTTAGTTTCAGTAACATACATATGCCTCTACTACGTTAGAATGCTTATTAATGCTGCCAGGCAAAATAACTGCTGGGTATTAATCTCTTAGGGGACTGGACCATATACTTGTCCAGACTTGTCTTCTCACTACAGCTCCCCACCCAAAAAACATCAAGGACACCGTCTCCTTCAGTTCCATTACAGAAAGCTCCTGGGCTACCAAATCGAAGATCAACTGCTTTACATGTTCATGTGTTTATGTAATTTATGGTAGTATCTGGTGGCTTTGTGTATGAGTGTCATATTTCCATAATGTGCCTTGGTGTCTCATGGAAATGAACCAAAGCAGGGCCACTGAATTGTGTAACTCTAGGGGATGGCATTCACATCACAGTCTGTGGTGCCTTAATGGAGTTGCACAGTGCACAACCTGGGCGACCCTGGGTGGTGGCCCTGATTGCGAAAGTCATCAGACAGGCCCCTGGGGAGCTTGGGTGTGTGTTGTTGGGAGAAGACAATGTATGCTTCAAGGGCACTGGTGGAGGACATTAGTTAGCGTGGGACAGAGTTCACTCTGTGTGATTATGGAGTGAGATTTATACCTCTTGCCAAGCTTTAAAGAAACGGGTGAAGGAAATATTAGGGCCCTGCTTCCTGGAAGGCTCTGAGTTTGGGGTCTGGTTGACCTCAGAGCCCAGAGGGGCCTGGGCTGTAGCCAGCAGGGTCCATTCACTAGCCTACAACTTCTCTGAAGGTGTGTCAGACCTTGATGGATAGGAAGGGAGGGCATTTTAATTTTTTTTTTTTAATTAAAAAAATTAAAAAAAAAAATCTGGTAGCACCTTAATGTTCAGAGTTTGCTTTCTCTGCAATGTGAAAGCTTCTCAGTGAGCATGTTTCATGGGAGGGGCCCTCTTCTGCCGGCAGAGTGTTCAAGCCAGCACTCATCTGCAACTGTTGATCTCTTTGGAAATCCTAATAGAGCTGCTGAATTGTTGCCATGGTTAACTGGGACAGTTTCCGAGGCCAGAATGTTTTCAAGCAGGGCGGCCCTGAGCTGGGTATCCTGGGTTTCTGAGTAGGCAACTGACTCAAGAGAACTGCTTCCCCCTTTCTTCTCCCAAGCACCTAATCCCTAAGCAGGAGCCTGATGTCTACAGAGACCATCTTAGCTTTAGCCCAGCCCAAACCTACTGCCCATGTTTGATTTAGCCTTAAAAGATCAGGCTGACCCCACAGCACCCTGATTATGGGTCTGGTGTGCCTCCTCGCTCTACAAACCAACACAGGTTCCTGGATTTACTCATGCACGCAGCTTCTAGGCAAAAGACACGTGTGAAGTGGTTCTCTGTGCTTAATATGTTAATATGGAACTGACATTTTTGAAAACCTCCTATGAGCCCAGCAGTTCACTTGTATCTCCTGTAATTTACCACCTCCTAGGCAGGGAGGAAATGTCATTCACATTTTATCTATGAGGGACCAGGGGCTTGTAGAAGTGATGCCCAGAGCTCTACAACTAGGAAGCAGCAGATTTGGGATTCAAACTACCTGCTTCGTTCTAAAGATAGCCCTCTTTCCTTCAAACATGGCAGCCATCTTAGTCAAAGAATTGGTAGCCCCAAAGACTCTCAACCATCTAAGGGGCATTGAACATTCATTCATTCACTCATTCATTCAATAAACATGTCCTGAGTCCGCTCTGTGCCAGACCCTCTGATGGCCACTGGGGACACACAGATAAATCAGACACAACCTCTGCCTGCAAAAAAACTAACTCACTGACAACCAGCAGTAACTAAATGAGAGGAATCTGTAAGATGCCACAGAAAGGAGCAGTCAGGGAAACCATTCTGGAGGAAATGACACCTCACTGAACCAGCTAAGTCTCAAGGTATGTCCACTTGTGGGGAATAAACGGTAGAATAAGACCCAATCCCTAACACTCAAAGAACTCAAAATAGAGTTACAGAGACAAGATTCATGTTCATGACACAAGGAAAGCCAAAAAAAAAATCACCGACTAAGGTCCCCAACAGGTGTTCCGCATGGAAGTATGGGAGGATTGATAGACTGAGGCGGCAGAAGTTGTCTTTGATCTCTCCCTTTTTCATTCCCTACTCTTGCCATAGTCACTTGTGGCTCTACTCTCATTTCTTCTTTTCATTTTTCATTTCTCATTTTCTACTAAAGGAAAACACTTATTCAACATCTTTAGAGCATATGCTGAGAACAAGGCTAGGTGTTGATGGCGTTCCCAGTGGTGGGAATGTACAAATATGAACAAGACATGGAGCCCTTGAGCAAATGAATAACCTAAATGATGAAAGTTTGAGAGATGTGAGCCCCAAACCAAATGGCGTAAGGAATGAAATAACGCAGATTTGGAAAGGGGACTGTCATTCAAGAAAGTTTTCATTGTAGTCGGTTTGTTCACTCGTTTCTTCAGCATTCATTCACTGATGACTCAAGGTTCCCTCCTCAAAGAGCCCACAGTTGACCACAGGTCCGGGAGACATAAGCAACCATTACAATAGAGGGTGACGGGTGTTCGTAAGAGGGAATTCAGAAGACAGAGTTGGTAGATTCTGAACCGATTCCTAAAACTAAATAGGAGTTTACCAGGTGGAGAAGAGAGGAAAGGGAAGGTAAAAAGGCCCTGAGATTATATTTGGAGCAGCTTGGTGTGGGGCGTTTGGAGGGAGATGAGGTGTTAAGATATACTGCCCCCGGAGTGGAAAAGCTTCGAATACCAGACTAAAAAGTTTCGTCTTTCTCAAGGAGGTAGTGGGCAGCTGTAGAAAGATCTGAGCAGGTGAGGTCCCTGATAAGCTTCTCCCTTTGGAAATGTCCCTCTAGTAAGCGGGAAGGGTGCACTACAGCCGGATGCGGATGAGGGCTCAGCCACGCACGCCTACAGCAGCTGTATCTTTGTGCCTGAGACCGCACCAGACGGGAGCCTAAACCAAGCAGGAGGAGTGGGGGTGGGGGAATGGAAGGTGAAGGGAGAGTCCCGCGTGAGGTCTATATTCAGGACAAGGACATACGCAATTCTATGCACCGCACAGCTGCTGGGAAAACCCGCCTCCTCTTCCAGATCCCTCTGGGGCGGAGCTCGGGCCAAAGCACGTGATGCCTGGGGAACCACGTTTACTACGGGCAGTCCTCCAGCTCATCCGCGGTTTCTCAGGTCGCCGCGCCGATCTCCCACACCTGGACTCTTTCTCGCAGTGCTAGAGGAATCCGTCCTCTTCCGCGCGTCCCTACGTGCTCCTCCTGGAGAGCGTGGTTAGGCGAGATAAACAGCGCAGGAGTCCTTTGCCCACACTAAAGATGGCGACCTGCCGCGCTCACTTTGGGTTGGGGAGCGAGTTCCAGACGCCAGGCCTCACTGGGCGAGGCGCAGACGGAAGGAGCGTCTCTCGAAGTAACTTTTCGACCTTCCTGGGAGGGCACCTGAGCCGAGGGGCGTGGCTTCATCTAAATTATAGCATTTGATTGGCCTTTCGGCAGGTGGGCGGGGTGCCTGCCCTAACCCACCCCTCCCTCTTCGAACCGGAAGTGTCTCTCGGTCTTTCCAGCTGGTTGTCATTTCACTCGGCTCGGTCCCGAGGAGAAGGACTCAGCCGCGGCTGCTGGACCCGGGCACCGGGAGGCGGTGGCGGCGGCGGCGGCGGCGGCAGCAGCGGCGACAGCAGAGGAGGAAGAGGAGGAAGAAGGAGAGAAGAAGAAAAGCCAGGCGGAGTCCGCAACGACGACAGCGGGGACTGCGGGACCGGGGTAAAGCGACGGCGGCGGCGGCGACGACGGCGGCCCAGCAACCGTGAGGAGAAACAAAAGCCTTCTAAATTATAGTTTTTAAAAAAAAAAAATCTGGGGGAAAAAAGAGAGAGAGAGCAAAGGGCGGAGGCCCTTCTCTTTTCGAATAACTAAGCTAGTGGGGTTTTCCTTTTTTCCCTCTTTTTTCCCCCCTGCGGAGAATCGAACTGAGAGACCTGAACAAACCGCCCCTGGGTCCCATGAGGGAAAAAAACCCCGGAGCCGCAGAGAGGGGAAGAGGCCGAAACCACAGGACCTTCCAGGTCGTCCCCTTGGTCCCCGCACCCCCGGGCCGCCAGCTCGTCCTCGTCGAGTCTCGCTAAGCCGTCCTGATCGCGACACCCCCAAGAGGGAGAAACGGGTGTTTCCAACCCATTTCATGGGGGAGAGGAGGCCGGGGGGCAGCCCAGGAACAGCGACCGCAGCAAGATCTGCACCCAGAGCTTCAGGAACAGCCCCAGAGGCCAAAACTGCACCCGGTGAGAGATCAGAAACAGGACCAGGAACAGCAGAAAGCGCCCTGCAATCACCTTTCCATTAGTCGATGCTGATTTCCTCTCCCTCAACCAGGAATTCGCCCCCCACCCCAGATAACCTAATATAATCTATATATATAAATATATAATATATAATGTTCTTAAATTATTCCTGATTTTTTTTAACCAAGCTGCCAAGAAAAGAACGTATTCTTCCCTTAGCCCTGTTCTAATTTTTATGTGAGTGAATCTAAACTGCTGAAGAAGACCATATGTGATTGTTAAATTATATATATATATATTTTTACTCCGCGCAGTGCTTATTCTTCTACATCCATAGATGCTTGAGAAGCTGTGTTTTTGTCATTCATGTACGTTTTCCTTTGGAAAAAGAAAGCGCCTATTTTACTAACCAAAGACTTGATTTTTACCCTCTTCGTTTTTATTCCCTCCTAGAATAAGTTGGATTCATGTCAGTGTTTTAAGATATATTTTTCTTTTCTTTGTGTTTTTTTTTTTTTTTGGTTTTCTTTTTTTCTTTCAGAGACCAGAATTCCAAATCTGAACTATTTAGGGTGATAAGCTGCGATCTTTGAGCTAGCTAAAAATAAGACATTTCAAACAAGCAACTTAAATTTGGGATAGAGGATACAAAGGCGTGAGACATCAGGTTGTTTTTTATCATAAGATTCTGAGCCCAAAAATAATAAATGGGGGATTACGGGTTTGGAGTGCTAGTGCAAAGCAATACTGGGAATAAATCTGCTTTTCCAGTCAGATTCCATCCACATTTGCAGCCTCCACACCATCACCAAAATGCCACCCCCAGCCCTGCTGCTTTTATAAATAATAACACAGCTGCCAATGGCAGCAGTGCCGGGTCAGCTTGGCTCTTTCCTGCTCCGGCTACCCATAACATTCAGGATGAGATCTTGGGATCAGAAAAAGCAAAAAGTCAGCAACAGGAACAGCAAGACCCTTTAGAAAAGCAGCAGCTCTCCCCCAGTCCAGGTCAGGAAGCTGGAATACTGCCTGAAACTGAGAAGGCAAAATCCGAAGAAAATCAAGGGGACAATTCTTCCGAAAATGGCAACGGGAAGGAGAAAATACGAATCGAATCACCAGTGTTGACAGGGTTTGATTATCAAGAAGCCACGGGGCTAGGTACTTCGACCCAATCCTTGACATCGAGCGCATCGTCCCTTACTGGTTTCAGTAACTGGTCAGCAGCGATAGCGCCTTCTTCCTCTACAATCATCAATGAAGATGCAAGTTTCTTTCACCAGGGAGGGGTCCCGGCTGCTTCGGCTAATAACGGTGCTCTGTTGTTTCAAAATTTTCCCCATCACGTCAGCCCTGGCTTCGGAGGCAGCTTCTCTCCTCAGATCGGGCCTCTCTCACAGCACCACCCTCACCACCCTCATTTCCAGCATCATCACAGCCAGCATCAGCAGCAGAGGAGGTCTCCTGCCAGTCCCCATCCCCCACCTTTCACACATAGAAATGCTGCTTTTAACCAGCTGCCTCATTTGGCGAATAATCTTAACAAGCCCCCCTCTCCATGGAGCAGCTACCAGAGCCCGTCTCCTACGCCGTCTTCTTCCTGGAGCCCGGGAGGTGGTGGGTATGGTGGCTGGGGAGGTTCCCAAGGCCGCGATCACCGCAGAGGGCTGAATGGAGGAATAACGCCCCTGAACTCCATCTCGCCTTTGAAGAAAAATTTTGCAAGCAATCATATTCAGCTGCAGAAGTATGCTCGCCCCAGCTCTGCTTTTGCTCCTAAATCCTGGATGGAAGATAGCTTGAACAGGGCTGACAACATTTTTCCTTTTCCGGTAAGGTTATGTTCCATTAATAGATTAAGATGAAATAAGGAAACGGCATGGTGTAATATCTCTGTAACTAAGAGTTTGAATTGTCCATATTCATATCAGGGCTCTTCGTAGAAAAAGAGTTAATTACCCGACATTGTTTTGGCAAGAGAGGAGTGTGATTTGGAGCAAAATATTCAGCTGTTTTTTGTTTTTTTGATAAAGTTCTGTTATGTTCCCATAGATAATCGCATAAATTAGCATAATTATGAATACCAGGTAGCTGGTGACGTAATGACTGTTAACCATAGTACCTTTCTAGCCTGACAAGAGAATCATGGTTGTTTTTTCCCTACTTATCTTTAAGTGAGAGTAAATAACTTAGATATAAATGTATCTCGTTGTGGAAACCCATGAGCATTTTCTGCCCATATGCATAACTATATAACCTCCCAAAGTAATTTTTCTCCACTGTAAGGTAGTGATTCACTGAAAACCAACTATTGAATTATAGTTTTCTCACTGGTTATATTTTAAACTGAAACCTTTATGAACCATGCAGTCTGAACAGTTTGAATTCATCATTGCTGGCAATTCCTATTAAACCTTTTTGCAAATTCTGGCCTGCCTTGTGTCAGTAAGGAGTGCTAGAGAAATGATCTAAATATTTTCTTCATCCCCAATTATTTTTGAATACTATGAAGCTGTTGATTCTCAGAGTGACTCTTTTATGATGCCTTTCACCCATTTGTTTATTTTCCAGTGTTAACACTAGGGATGTAGATAATTAAACCATTCCTAAAAATAGACCCAGGCAAAGATCACTTGTCTTTCTTGCCACCAGTGTATCCTTATTCTGCAAGAGTCACATTGTTTGATGTTTTTGAATTAATGAGCAGCCAGTCTAGTTGATAGATATAAGATAAAGGGAATGTCATAGTTAATTGGACATTGGATGCCCCACTAAATTTGTATACTGTGGGGGTATGATCATTTATATGTGTTTAAGAAAATGGATTATAAGCTAACATTGAATCGGTCCTCACAATGAACCCCACAAGATAAGTTCTATTATTATCCCCATTTTAGAGATGAGAAAATTGAGTATCAGCAAAATATAAGAGCACACAGCTGATAAGAGTACAAACTGTAGGCTAAAAAGCAAGGATTAAAAAATACTACATGCATGTGTACACATTCACATGTGGTATATCTAGAGGGTTATTTTAGAGATCTTTCTGCAAAGGTTCAAACAGATTTCAAAATAGCTGCAATGTCTCCAAATATGATCTCAAGTAGAATTATCTGTTTTAAGTAATAATTTACTCAGAAAGAAGAGAAGTTTGCTAAGAGAAACCTGTGTCATTCCAAGGAATTAAATATCCTTTTTCTAAGGATTCAGGTATAATGGTTAGGATGTATCTTAAAATATTTGGTGAAATCTAGCTTAAAAACTTTTTTAAATAATTTTTTTAGCCCAGGTATAAAAAAGCTGTTGGGTTTTGTTTTTAGAAAGGGTTTTTTACTCAAACCGAAGAGAGCAATTATCATGCTTTAGTGGTCAGGTAAAAGACTGTTTAAGACATTGGCAAATCCCATGAAGTCTGTTTTTAAAAAGTTGGCTTTGATAATCCTTTGAACATAAATTTAAGGGAAATTTAATGCAAAGGTAACTTTTATGAATTATTCATATATTCCTAATTAAAAAAATCCAAGATGGCATTCTCGACATTTTAACTGGGTTAAGATTGGCTCAGAATTGAAAATAATTATCTTCTTTTATTATGCTACTTATAAAGTAGCAAATGAATTTATGTGACCTGATAGTTTGTTTTCCATTCTCAGTTTACTGACTTTTCATAAAGGTTTGCCTTGGGAAAAATAAAAATTTCAGAAAATGAATAAACTATATATATATATGCACATTATTAATATTTTTATGGAGCTAATGGGATGTGTTTATTTAACATGTGAAATTTTTTCAATCAGTTTCCTAGAGATTAAGCTGGTGTATGAAATAATAATATAGTAGACTAAGATTGATACTAAAAGATATTGTTAGAAACTAACTCTTCCATTAGAACTGTCTATTATGCTGAGGATGGGAAAAGGATGAGTCAGTATACCTAGCTCAAATATGGTAGGGTTAGAAACTAAGTCGTTGATTTCTGTTTATCATCCCCACCATTTTTAGGTGAGTGTGTGTATTTCTGTGTGTGAGAGAAAGAGAGAGGTTGGGAGGTGGGGAGCGGAGAGCAAGCATTGGGGTGATTTGAAAGTCAACAATAAAAATAAGTGATTTGAAGAAAATCTTTATGACAAGAAATTCCTAATTGAGTTTTAAAAATATAAGAAGTTAGTAAACTGAGTACCATGGTGCTTATTTAAACGAATGCCATTCTTTGCAATTCTTTGTGTGTGTGCGTGTATGTTTTAAAGAACTATTCTTTTGAATAATTTTTTGGCAAAAAAAGTACTGTTTTGAGTTGATATGAATTACTTGGTTAAATTTGATATGAAAAAATTTGAAGGAACATTTATTTGACTGGGAGCCCAGATACCTAGGTTGTGGTCTTGGCCCTATCAGTGTCATAGCATTTGGCGTCTCAGTTTCTTCATAAAAAATGGGGGGGAGTGGGGGAGTGACCTAGGTGATTCCTAATTGTAAAGCAAGCTACCATGAGATTTAAACTGCTGCAGTTACAGTCCATACTTTTTTCTAAACACTGCTATCTTTTTTAAACTTATTACCTTAAGCACTATTAATTTTAGGAAGGACATTTTATAGGTTAGTAATTCAATTTCAATTGCTATTAGAAAGAATTCCTTAGGTGTTATAGAGAGCTCTTAAAATTTACTACAGAAATTCCAGGATAGAATTTACATGGCTATATTACAATATTGGTATTCAATGAAAGGCCAGCATGGAATTATTATATTAAAAAGAAATAATTTACCTGAAATGTAACTAATACTGGGCAATGTATATTTTAATCTGAAATGAATCAGAATGGTTTTTACATTTGTTTAATACAGTTTTGGGTACATACAGTGAATTAAAAATCATGATGACATTTTAAATTAATTTTTTGGGCCAATCTTAACCTTCTCTTTTAACCATATTTATGGAGCAGGAGCAAAGATTTCAAATATGTGAATAATCCTCTAAATAACTGATATGACAGGCATTATGTTTGGGGATTTTCTTTGTATTAAAATTGTTTCTAAGTTATTTTTGCTTAGCTTCAAGCTTTCATTATGTGAATTCAGATAACATGCCTGAAATCTAGTTTTCAGATACAACTAAACTAATGTGTATTTAATAATGGCTAACATGCCTATGATATGCTAAGTGTTTTACATGTATTAACTCATGTAAATCATTCAACAATCCTATGGAGTAGAATTATTATTATTGTTGTTATTATTACTATTCACACATGAGATTTGGCTTCTAACCATTATACTACAGTGTCTCTTCACATAGACATGATACAGGTGAGGTGGGGGGGCAGGTGCCTCCTGGAAGCATGTAAGATGAGAGGAAAATTTTTATAGTGAATCATTGATACCTGATGACCAAAAGCTGATTATAGATAAAGTTTTGAAAGTGGAAAATAATAAATATATTTATCAACTTTAAAAGATTAAACTTAGATAATATTCAAATCAATATTTTTTTTGTTTGATTTTAGTATTTTACTATGTACCAGGCACTGAGCTAGGTGCTTTCATGTATGTGATCTCACTTCGTATATAGGATTTCTCAACCCTATGAAGTTTGGTTTTATTGTCTTAATTTCAAAATGAAGAAACAAGGGCCATGTTCACGTGACTAAAGGCGTGATTTGACCCTTACATTAAGGGGAAAAAAATCCTACCCATCCTGCCAGACGCATCCTGGAATCCTGATGTCCAAACCAAATAATATATTGGGGCACCTGCCAAAAATTATATTTGAATGTAGCACTTCTTTTAAGGGGTGCCTAGTTTATATTCTGTCCTTACAAGAAAGTAAAGGAGAATTGTGTGCTATATATTTTAGTACGCTCTTATATTCAGCTCAGTTACACTCCCATCTCCATTGCTAAGAACCAAGAAGTAGGCCAAAAAAAAAAAAAAAAAAAAAAAGAAAAAGAAAAAGGAAAGACGGGGAAACAAAATCTGTTACAAAGATGATCCTAAAACTTGATTGATAGGGAGACATTGTAGGATTTAGCTCGTTTGCTTTTACTTGGTCACCATGGATTTGTTCTCTTAACCAGGCAAACAATTCATGTCACTTTAATAACTCTCTTTATGTTGTCAGTTTATTGATCCTCAGAATTATATATGGCATCTTATATTTGAAAACAGAAAGTTACTGCATTGCTTCAGGACTGAAAGTCATGGTGAATTATCAATATTAAAATTCTCTAAAGTACAGAGTTATTACATTTTTTGTTTTTTCACATAGTCCCAAGAGGGATCTTTGCATAGGAAACATTTTCTTTGACTTTGTATTTATTTATATTAGAAGAGGGGAAACTAATTTTTTTTTTTTTGACTGTGAAGTATGGGTTGGATTGTTCTGGCTCCAGCAGAACTGAAATACTGGGAAAACTTTGGGATAAGCCTACCAGATATAATTTCACTCCTTTTTGTAGAAAGCCTTTTAACTAGGTTTAATTACTTTTCTGATGGAATTGAAACTTGGGCAGGGTTGTTTTTTGATTATTTTTTGATGTGTTTTCAAGGAAGCCATGGAATATGAGCAGCACACTATTCCAACATCTTTCAGGAAAAACCTGGTTATTGCAAGCCTGGTGAATGGGGTTGTTGCTAGTTGCAACTAGAAAGATGCTACTTAGTTCACAAGTTTATGCTTTTGAGAATAATTTTTGTTGGTGTTCACGAGAAAGAAATGGAAAAGTAGTATTAAAGTTAACATATGCCTGTTTTGAATTTTACAGTCTAAATTTATTCTCCTTATGACTTTTTTCTCTCTTTCTATTAAGGAAAATAAGCTTGAAGTTCCATTATCACATTTTTTCAGCACTGTTGTACCTCAGTTTTTGGTCCCATCACAGATTAGTGTATATAATACATTTCTCTTTAAGGCAGGGAACTTGTAACATGAACATTCATTTTAATTTTTTCTGACAAAGGTCATTTTATATTTAATTGTTCAAAGAAAATTGTTCTTGCAGAAATTAAAGTATATTTTTACCATGATAAATTTATAGCAATATAGAATTTTTTACTTCAAAGTTAGCATAGAATCTCATCATATTTTATAATATTGGAACAGAAGGAGTTACACTTTTAGGTTTTCAGAAAATTCTTAGTAGATAGAAAGATAAAGGTATAGATCCTATTTTTAAATCAGTTTCTGAAGCTGAAACTTGGATAATTACTGAGAAAGGCTATATTGTGTGAAGCCAAAAATACAAGAGACTGAAGCACAGGCCCTGGATCCAAACAGAATTCAGTTTGATCTGAACTCTACTTAGCTGGGTGACCTTGAACAAGTCACTTAAATTTGGGAAGACAGTACCTAGCAGTGAAGGGTTATTGTGAGGTACTTTAAGTATGTAGCCATATTAGGTAACTTACATCTTTTTGTCTAATTTAAAATAAAATTAAAATCTCTAATGTTGAGTAAAATCATAAAATTAAAGTAATTACAAAAAGCTTGGGTATCTATGAAAGATTTTGAGCAGTCCTTAGTTTTGCTCATTTTATCATATTTGCCCTACTTCTCAGAGTACTTCTTTTAAATAAGCTAGGTGCAACCCAGGACGGATAAAACATTGAGCAGAATTTTCAGTGTTCTTGAAGAGAAGTTTTATATTGTTTATATACCTAAACTTTCATTAACATTGGCAGCCTACATCTTTCAGTTCTTTGAAAGATTTTGCCCGTTTTTAAGAAATTTAGAACATTTGATTGTTTTTGTATACATTAAAGGGGACTGTACTTTAATGGAGAATTTATGATTTTGTTGATTGACAGGAAAAGGTAGCATAGATTTGAATTGGATATGTTTTAGCTTTTATCCTGGAATTAAGTTCTGTGTTTTATATTTTAATTAATTTATTTAGCACATATTTATTGAGCACCTGTTATGTTATGGACTAGGCACAGAACTAGGAGCTCATAAAAATTGTTTTGATTTGAGTCATAACGTATTTCTGATCTGTGCTACTGAACATGCAGTTTTGGTCATTGTAAACAAATTAGCAACTAGCCCAATAGTTATATTTCATTGTAATCCATGAGCTGTTTGAACTTCAGGGCAAACTAGCAGGTTCAATTTTAGGTATAACAGAAACAATGTGTAAATGGCATTTCCAAATATTTTATTAATGGTCACATTTATAAATATACACCTGTACACAACTGCTTTTTTAAGTTCTGTGACAAAATGGTACCACAAAAGGTAAACTTTAGCCTGTGGGTCACAGAATTGAGGTCTCATTACATGTCAAGGAAAAAAACTCCATCAGTCATTTACAGGTCCTCCCTCATGTTTGCAAACTGAATATTTAAAGTTTAAAGCCTTAAGCTAAGCAAGTACTTTTCATATTGTAGAGTATTTAGATTGGGCAATTCCTGTTTGCTGTGTATTTACCAGATGTATTCCAATCATTGCTTTCTTGTAGCTCTAAAATTATAGTATTACAAATTTTAAATCCACGTTTATATTTAAATATTACGTGACATATGTTTAATAATAGTTCTCCCAGGTAGTTTTTGAGGAATACATCTGGTGCTAGTCAGTAGCCTTACGGTCTGTAAGAACCTTAAAAAGAACCAAACAGAAAAAGTTAATGTAAGAACAGTTGCTACTTAGAAAAACCTAATTATGATATGGAAGTCAGATGTGAGTTTCAGGGATGGCTCTGCCACTTCCTAACTGTGGGACCTAAGGCAGGCTAACTCAGCTTGCCTGATTCTTCATTTTTTCATTTCTTTTGTCCAGTGTTTTTGAAATAAAATGAAATATGCCTAATATTTGGCTTCCAAAAGATTCCGTTGGTATAAGAAAGTCATCAAATAGAAATATTCATTCAAAATTTTGCAAATGACCAGATTCTGAAAAGGTGAAAACCATTGTATAACTGATGTATGATAATTTGAGCTTAATTTTAAAGAATTTTATAACCTGAACTATAATTTTGTTTAATAAACTCAATGTAGTTAATAGTGGAAATCAGCCCAGGTGATGTTCCCATTTTCTTAAACACTGCTGGAAAATGTAGTGACCAACTGATTTTTTGCTTGCTTGTTTGTTTTCTCTTTCGATAAAGTCCCCCCTTCCCCCCAAGTCTTTTCTATTTCTTATTATGGAAAAATTTAAACATTCAATAATAGAATAGTATAGCAAACTTCCATGTACATACATGTCACCGGTACATACATGTCACCTGGCTTCCAACAATGATCAGCTCCTGGACAGTCCTCTTTCATCTGACTTCTTAACTCTCTCTTCCTGCTTTCATGTTATTTTGAAGCATTTCCCAGGTATTGTATCATTTCATCTGTAAATGGTTTAGTATGTGTCTCTAAAAGATAGTCTTTTTTTTCCCCTTTAAAAACATGCAAAAATATTCTCTAGTTGTGTTTTGAAGGAAGATAGTGAGAAATTGAAGCAAGGCCCACATTTCTGTTGTACCTGCTCAGCCTGTTTTCACCACTCAGCCTGGTGCTAATCCCTAAAGAAACCACTGTTGGCCACATCTCCTTTCTAGGCCAAGAAGGGCGCTGGTGGTCACATGGCTGTCAAAAACAAAAAAGAGAGAGACCCAACAAGACACCAAAACATCAGCTGATGACCAAAAATTTGGGAGGAGATTGTTCAGTTTTCCCCTCTTCATCTCAGCCTTCTCCTGGGTTCAGGTTTCTGTGGACTTGGGGGAAGGATCTCCAAACGGAGAGAGAACAGGACAGGACTGAGAGTTGTTTGGTTGTGTTTTTGTTTGTTAGTATGTTTTTGTTTTTTGAAGGGGAATTTAAAGGTTTGGGATCTTTTGCAGGCCTTTGGACTGCATCACACTTTTTTTGCATCTCTTGCTCTTTTTCAACCCACAAATGTGTTTGATGCTTTCAGTGGACCATGTGCTGGGAGTACATGACCAAGGCAGACACGCTCCTCCTCATGAACTGTACAGTCCAGTGACCTCTTGCTTTGTGCCTGAGTGTTGAGAAGTGCTTTCTGCTCAGGAGACTGTGCAGAGCTAAGGATGTGGGGGTGGGAGCTGTGAGGGCCCTGAGGCTGACACTGGGCACAGGCTGCCTTTTGAGGTTGCTGTCAAGGCTCATGAAAGAGAAGAGATGTTAAGAATGTTATGGGTTACAGGATACAAGCCTCAGTTTAGGAGTAAAGACTGTGTTTTTGGGTGACCATTCTCTCTGCTGACTCCGGACCCTGATCAGGCCCAGCAGACGTATCGCAGAGGAATGCTGACTGCTAGTAAGCAGCCAAAGATAGAGGGATGGCCAGAGGGTCTAAATGACTTCATTCCTTAGGGCTGAGTTTTAGTAGTTCTTAACCACTTTCCTGAACTAATGACCTCTTGCCCTGAGTAGCTTATTAGGTTGGAAAGATCTTTTCCCCCCCCCTTTTTTGTTTCTGTATGAAAATGAGCTACAGGAAATAGCACAGAACAGCTGAATTATTCAGATACAAACAATACCTAATTTAATATGTTAGTTTCAGGCTCTTTTGCCATTTCACCAGAGAGAGAAGGGGCAGAGGGAATGTTTATTGAGCGAATCTCCTAACTGGCAGGTGTCATGCGGACCTTATCTCATTTCTCCTCACCCCAGTTTTATAGGGGAGGTGCGATCCTTATTTCACTCATGCAGTTGAGGGTCAGAGACAATGCAGTGTCAAGGTCACTTGTCTAGTAAGTGGTGATTTAAATGCAGATCTTGGACTGGATTTTAATTATTTCTCTTTGCCAGGCAAGCTGAAAATGAACAAATAGTTAACAAGGAGTCTATTGATTTAGGAATTGACTAATCAAGTCTAGAACGCTAAGTTGTGTTTGTAATACAGTCAAGTGGTGATAAGAAATATTTACCACTTTAAGGATTTCTAGTGGTGAACGTGAATGTGGTGGTTTATTTAGTGAAGGTGGAAGAAAAGAAAATTTTCTCAAAGGTTTTCTGGAGAGATCTGATTCATCAGTTCACATGGAAGAAAATGGAGCTATTGATCTAATCAGGGTAATGCACCAAAGACATTGATTCATTTTGTTATAATTTATTATTTTATTAGGAAGCACTTGGTAGCCCGCGATCTGGAAGACTTTGCCTCATTGTAAAGCGGTCATAAAGAGAAGGCACTGACTGAAGAGGGGTCTTGCTAAGAAATATGAGATGCTACTAAATGTGGTTTCTCCAACTTCAGATAATTACCTCTTTCACTTTAACTTCTGACACTTGTTCTCTGCATTCAGACCCTGTATACAGTGAAGGATTTCATACCTTGCAGGTGTTAATAGATTGAAATTTCTAGGTCATGACAAAGCTCATTTAAATAGACCACTTTTCTGAGCTTCTGCTCTGAAGTCAGACTCCACCGCTTACTTGGTGACTTTGAGGGCAAGCAGTTAACTTCTCATAGCTCATTCGCCTAAAATGGGAATGATAATTGTACCCACTTTACATGACAGTTGTGAGGAACTAATGTACATAAGTCATACATCGTTCATCCGAGACACAACAGAGCCGGGAGGGACACGTTAGCCACTTAATAATGATGGTGACAATGATGAGGGACTTCCTATACACCGCACAGTTGCTGCAGCCTGTGGCTGTGGGGATTAGTGGAGCTCGCAGTCCAGTGGCGGAGGGGGTGGGTAGCTGAAACAGACCTTGTCGATGTCACATGGGCTGTCAGTGTGCTAGGAGGATACGGGGAGGAAGGGACCTGTGCCTGCACAGGGATAGGAGGGTCATCTGGAAGCAGAATCTTGAGAGTTGACTATATTGTCAACTTTTGATGTCTGTGGCCTTAAATATTTAATCCAAGAAAAATATTTACATTTTGGCAAATTTTAGATTAAAACTCCCATAGTTACCTTTGATTAATTGTGGGCTCTGCTGGCATCTCAAACTTCCTATTTATTTTGGCAGCTGATACACTGGCATAGGCTTTGCCTTTCGAACCAAAATATTTTCCTTTCCCTTCTTCACCAGGGAAAGTTTAAGCCAGAAAGAGAAACTTCCATAAGCTGATATAGATTCCTAGCAGTCTAAGAAGTAATGCTCACAGTAATGTGTGTCTTTGTAGGAAGACAGTGAGTAAATGGAGTAGCTGAATTTTGGCTTTGGTTCTTGATAATGTGGTTATGTTCAATTAAATACATTGTGTTTTAGACCAGGTCTAGTAATGCTAAAACATACTCACTCAAATATAAGAAGACAGGAACCAGTAATGGAGTGGTCATGGTGGTGGTTCTGTTGAAATTGAACTGAATTGTAATCTTTTTTCCAATTTATGCATCTTAGGGCTTGGAAGAGATTTGGGTTTTGAGAGCAAAGACCTTCTCTTCATAAGGAAACCTTAAAATGGTTGATGTAAAATATTTAAGCTGGATTGCATCATAGCTGTCTACAGGATGTAAGCTACAACTCACACCCCCAAGTAACTAATGAAGTTAACCTGTGGAATGGAATCGCTTAACTCAGTGGTTCTCAAATTGTGGTCCCTGTCTTCACTTGGAAACTTGTTAGAAACGTGAATTCTTGGACCCTATCCAGACCTACGGAATGAGAAACTTTGGGGGTTGACCCAGTAGTCTATGTTTTGATAGGACCTCCAGATGGTTCTTATATACCCTTAAGTATGAGAAACACTGGCTTGTATTATCCATCTGGATTTTTTTGGTAAAAAAGCTAAGAAATGATAATTTTGGTTTGTGGCATAATTGCAATCTGGTTGTTTATCCTGATTGTAATTGACCAATAGGTTCACGTGCTTCCTGTAGCTACTTCTGGGATGTTATAAAAAGCCACATCATCAGTTCTTTGCTGATATAGGTCTTCCTATTTTGCTGTGGCAGTCAGGATTATTCAGGTGTCTATTAAAAGGACAGGTCCTGCTCTTTAAAATACTAATTTGTTTCGTTAGAAGGTTATTTTTGTCAATTTTGACTTTCATAGTGGCTTGTGTGGTTTTTCCTTTAGAAATTGTCCTGTGAAGTAGAGTTGACAGAAACTGAAACCAGCCAGTTACTAATACAACTCAATATATTAAATACAACAATTAAGATTAGAAAATAAAAAGAGGCCTACACATTGTAATCAAGTTTGCTTTGCTGAGCCTTGAAAATAATTGGTGGTCTTTTATTTTCATTCATGATTATTAAGCTCACACGGTCTAGAGTCAGACGGCCTGGGTTCAAATTCTGCCTTCTCCACTTACCTGACATTGATAAAGTTACTTAATCATGCTAAGCTTCACTTTCTTCATCTGTGACATGGGATAATAACTGAACACTTAATTGTGTAGGATTTTTGTGAGGAATAAATCAGATTATGCATGTAAAGCATTAGCGCTTGATAAGTGTTAGCTGCTGATATTGTTATGATTACTGTTACTACGACTTCTGCCCCTGTGGTTGACCGTAGTGAACCTAGAGATGCATTTAATTTGTGGATCACATCTACCTATCTGTCATCTCAATGGGAAGAAGGAAGATAAGGCTTCTCTATCTCTTCTTATATTTTTAGTATCTCTGATATTATCCTGTATTACTCTTATACATACATTTTGTTCTTTCTTTCATTTATTGAGTCATATTTGAGTGCCTGCTGTTTGCCGCATACTAGCCAGCACATTCCTGCCCCTAGGAACGTGTCTCATTTATTCTAATATATATCTTAATTAGTGTGGTCTTTTGACTGCCATGACCATTACTTTTACCCAAGGCAACTCCACCTGCTATGGAGTGAAAGTTGGGCTTGAATCCTAACTAAGCTGCTGAACTAGGAAGTAACCTGCCTGTGCAGTAAACTGTGGATTTTCCCTAGTCTTAGTTTCTATCATTAAAATGAGAATAATACAGTCTAACTTATAGGGAGGTTTGAAGATTAATTAAGACAGTATTTAAAAAGTACCTAGGACTTCCTAGGTGGCGCAGTGGTAACGAATCCGCCTGCCAATGCAGGGGACATGGGTTTGAGCCCTGCTGTGGGAAGATCCCACATGCCACGGAGCAGCTAAGCCCATGCGCCACAACTATTGCGCCTGTGCTCTAGAGCCCGTGAGCCACAACTATTGAGCCTGTGTGCAGCAACTATTGAAGCCCACGCGCCTAGAGCCCATGCTGCACAACAAGAGAAGCCACTACAATGAGGAGCCCATACACCACAATGAAGAGTAGCCCCTGCTCGCAGCAACTAGAAAAAGCCCGTGTGCAGCAACGAAGCCAATTAAATAAATAAATAAATAAATACCTAGAATAATGTCAGGTACTTAGTAGATGCTCAATAAAAGGGTAGCTCTGCTTTTCTGCTTTTTAAAAAACATTTATTTATTTATTTATTTTGGCTGCGCTGGGTCTTCATTGCAGCATGCGGGCTTCTTAGTTGCAGCATGTGTGTGGGATCTAGTTCCCCGACTAGGGATCGAATCTGGGCCCCCTACAGTGGGAGTGTGACGTTTTACCCACTGGAGCACCAGGGAAGTCCCTGCTTTTCTGCTTAACTTTTTTGGAAAAAGCTTGTTGTTTTGCATTATGTTTAGCATAATGAAAACGCAGTGACTGTCCTTTTAAGATTCTATAAGAGTTCATTTTCTTATTAATCAGTCATTGACCCCCACCTTTTTGTGGGCAAGAGGTGATAAACTTTGATTCTTATTCACATCTTTGATTCCTGCCATACTCATCATAATTTAAACTGCAAATCTTGAAAGCACAGACTATCTTATGATATCGGAAAGATAGAATACAACTGTATTTTGTTGCTGGGAAAGGAACATTAGAGATCTAATCAAACTCTCCTGTTTCGAATCAGGAAAGAGGGTCTAGAGGATGCAAATACCCAAGCTCACATGACACTCCAGGCTTCCTGGTGTCTGATGCTCGGTTCCACTGATTTAGGCTCATGTTCATATTTTGATTATCAGCTCAAGTTCAATCAAGAAGAGCTGTCACTTAACAAGGTTTCTATTTTGTAGTTAGTTTACTTTCTGGGAAATGGATTCTAGAAAATAGATAAGTGGTTATGATATTTGCCCCAGTTAGCAAGCCAAAAAGGAAAAATCGAAGAATGAAATACAGAAATCAAAGTACTCTTGATTTGACGTTTTGATTCTTGGGCAGGAAAACCAGCATCGTTTGTGCTGTTCTTCTTCCTTGCATTTATTTGTGTCTGTACTTCTCTACCTACTTCTTAATGGCACAGACATTTACATTTTAGTCCTTTTTGTAAAATTAGATATTTAAAATGGACAGAAAAAAATCAGTGAGGGAGTAATCAAGAATGATAAACTTAGGACTCTCTGAGAACAGAATGTTCTCTTGACAAAATATGTGGCTTGGAACACTTTGAATTACCATAGCATCATTAGAAACAAGTGTTATACTAATGTAAAGTAGTTTATAATAATTGTAATTGCGAATAAGGTTGGATTGTAGGGAGGAATACATATTAGACCAGGGTTGGCAAAAATGTGGTACTTGTGCCATTGGGTCTTGTATCTTGCACTTACAAGTGTCTGTTGAGACACTGTTTTCTCTAATTCCATTCAGAGCCTGAAAATTCTTCTCAACACACTGCATCTGCGAGTTGGTACCCATTAATCAGAGTTTGCATATTGGTATTTATTTATCATCCTTGTATTAAGTCACGACAAATGAAAGGAAAGCTAGTATGAGTGTAAAAAGGATAGAGGGTTTTTGTTTGTTTTTCAATCCCAGAAAGCATTACTGCAAATTTAAGTATTCATTTAGGATTTTAGTTTTACTGTACTCTACCAATTAGAATATTTAATTTTTGCAAAAATCTGTATGTTCTAGGCAGTAGGCTGGGGGTGGGGGGGAGTGGGTAGTGGTATGAAGTGGCTTTGCTAGATTATAGGTGAGAAAGAGGCTTCTTTACTTACTGGAAACAGCTGTCATAAAACAAACTAAACAAAAACACTGTGTAGTATTCTTTATCAACTGATTCTCTTGAGTGGTCTTGTCATTCAGTGATTGGCAGAATGCAAGTTCTGGAAGTTCACAGGTTGCTTACTACTTTAATTGCATTAAAAAAAGTAAATAGGCTGAGGTCTCCTCCCCATCTCCCCTCACTGCCATTACGGTTATTTTGACCCTAAAAAACCCCTAAAGCTCTATAGCTGGAAAAGGGATGTATGAAAACAAACCTCAGAATAAGGAAATAGGAGAAAAATATTTTCAACATTTAAAAATTGCTTGGAGGAATTCCTTCATTCATCAATTGAGGAAACACAAGCGTGCTTTCTAAGCTGCCAGGCCCTGTGTGAGGCATAGCGATACAGATAACGTGAAACAAGGCTTCAGAACCTGTTTCACATCATGGCACACATAGAAAATGATAATATAGAAACAGAAATCATCTGCCAGGGAGTTCCTGTCGTCTCAGGCCCTCTGGGCTGTCCTGTGGGCTGAGGAGATGAGGATCTCAGTGTGACACCATCACCCTTTGGGAGTTATACACATTGGGAACTTTTGATGTAAGACATACTTCCTACCCTTGGGAAACTGACAGAGGATATAGGCAAGTGAACAGACACTGAGCATTAATATCTCCAAGACTGGTTTTGTTGTGGAGATAGAGATAGTGGCTGCCCTGATTCTGAGTGTGGTTCATAGTGTTGGAGAGAGGACAAATCCAGCTACTGCAGAATGAGATAGTGGAATTTTGTCTTAACTTGTTTCCCCTGTTATGCCTCAAAGCCACTTGGCTTCCAAAAGAATATGCAATAAAGTTTTGATTTAATCCAGCACTTGAGATGAGGAAGGATAAAAACAGAAGAGTTTCTCCTTTGGGTGAACGCTAACCTTAGAAATTCTCATTCTGGCCACCTGTCCTCCTGCCTCTCTATTGACCAGATTGAGAAGATGAGGACAGTGATCAAAGGATCAGGAGGAAACGTGGGAAAGATATTCTGGAGGAGCCATACCAGTTTAGAGCCGAAGAGCAAGTTAAGGCAGCTACTCCCCATCCCACCGTCATCCCCCCCTCCCCGCTACCCCAGGGGAAAAAAACTGTGATGCTCTCTACTTTAAATATGGATTTTATCCCAATGTAACTGCCCTTGGACCCCTCAGGTTGCAGAAGTGAAGAAAAAAAAACAAACTTGTATCCTAAAACAATTCAGTGACTTTTACTAGATGTCTGTATGGTGGGTGGGGTCAGGAGGTGTGGTCCCTGTTTCAGGGAGGGATAATAATAGTACAGGGTGAGTAGCAGTATGGAAAGACAAAGGAGAAATGTCAGGATGATCAAAAGATAGAGGACATGCTCTATCAACCCGAAAGTTCTAGAGGAGCTGGAAGGTGGAAACGTGAGATCTCAACAAGTTTGGAAAAAAAAAAAAAGAGGGGGATAAAATTAGGCAAATTCTTTTACAAAGCCAAAGCTTTGAGTTAAAAAGTAATGAGAGAGAAAATATAGTTGAAGATGGTGTATAAAATCACGGTTCTCAAATTCCTTTGGAAGCCCCCTTTTTCGGTAATACCCTTGCTGTGGCCTTTGTATGTGTATGTGTTTGTTTATCCTTAAGGTGGGTCAGAAACATGGATTACTGCTTCCCCTTCAGTATTTAATTTGAAAATGTTTTCATCTACTTTTCACTATCAAGCTAAACTTTAATTTCAGTTATCTCTAGTACTTTTTATCCTGAAGAATGCTGCAGCAGTTTGGGGTGGTTGTACTTTCAGATTCGTCACCCACTCATGAAGTGCATATTGTCAAGCCAGGGTTTAGACCAGTAGTGTTCTCCACACCTTGTCTTCCCTTTAATTTTTTTTTTTTTGGGGGGGGGGTACACCAAGTTCAATCATCTGTTTTTATACACATATTCCCGTATTCCCTCCCTTCCTTGACTCCCCCCGCCTCGAGTTCCCTTTAATTTTAATGGCAGAAAAATCAAGAATACTTTGCCACTTAGTGGTCTTACGGACATTTGATGACTATTTTCAGATCTTGCCTTACAAGTAAATATAGCTATTCTGAATAACACGTTTAGATGCCACCTTAGATTACTTGCTGAAACAAGTTTGGGAAGTTTTGCCACATTACTGCAATCTTATGTGACAGAGAGAGAGAATGAATTCTATTTTTATATTTATTTAATATTCTTGACCATATGGAAATTAGCTTGTGTTTGCTTTGTTCATGAAAGTTATGCTTTTATTGAAATTACTATTAGAAATCAAATCAATCTTTGCTGAGCCCTGGGTATTTAACTTTTGTGGTTTTGGTGTTTTGTAAGTGTTAATAATGAAATGTAGTAATAATGTGCCTTACACAGAGAGGAAGGAAAATTGCTACTTTTTGATGTGTCCCATCAAATGCAGGTTATTATCCTCTTTTATAATTAAATGCTATTTTAAAAGTGGTTTGTGGCTGTTTGTGTTTGCAGGATCGCCCCAGGACTTTTGACATGCACTCACTGGAGAGTTCACTCATTGACATAATGAGAGCTGAAAATGATTCGATTAAAGGTAATTTTGCAAATGTAACTATTTGATGTTAGTAAATAGTTAAAATGTGTGTTATCTGTGTAACATGATAAGCAATATGGCAAATATTATAGATTCATATTTTATAGCCAGTCATTTCCGGCAATTTTACACATGTAAAAATCAAGCATATTTGATGGACATCCACTGTAAGCCCGTCACAGTACCAATTAAGGGACCTGCCCACTAGAGTATTAATTGCTAAGGGAGGGCAGTTAACTGGAAAGATGGGAACCATACTCCTCATTTTTTTTTTTGTCTCTCAGGCAAAACCTGCTTAGTGCTGCTAACCTGTATGTCTGTTCACCAATGTCAGTGACTGTACACTAGGAGGAGTTCAAATGTTGATAGATTTTTTGGCCTAGTTTCATGTTTTTTAAAACGGCCAACAGTTTCAGAGTTAAAATGAAGTTTTGTAGTTGTTGAAATACTTTTACTGTATTATGTTAAAAAAAAATAGTGCTATTCCCACTTGGATTCTGGTCTCAATTCTTTTACCTTGAATAAGATTGCAGTTTGACTAGGCCTCAATTTCTTCATCTTTAATAGGGGACTTAGAGCCACTCTTTTAATAAGGGACTTAATAATGGTGAGCTTTAAAAATACAGGTGCCTGGGCGCCATCCCAGGTGTGGGGTAGGGCTCATGATATTTTTTAATGTCTCAGGTAATGTTCATGTGTAGCCAGAGTTGAGCGTGACCAGATTAGATGTTCTCTAAGGGCCATTCTAGCTCTGATTTTGTGAAGACTACCCTGCAAAATAAAATATTTTTCTGCAAAAAATCTCATCTTACCAGACTGAAGAGTTTTTTTTGTTTTGTTTTGTTTTTAGTTTTTTTTTTAAGACTTTTGGGTTGTTTGAGATATTTGCTCCTGTCACTTAAGTTGTTCATTTGTTCGTTCACTCACTCACTCACTCACTCACTCACGCATTCATTCATTCAGTGTTTCTGAGCCTACTTTGTGCCAATACAGCTTTGCACTGGGATCAAAGGTGGACAGGAGCCTGTGGCTTCACGCGGTAACCAGTTTGGCCTAGTTTTCCTTTGAGTTTGGTTTCTCATATTACTGATGCAGTAAAAGTATTTTTCAGCAGACCTATAATGGTAAATTTGTTCATGAGGAATTTTTTTGAGGTCTGGGGAGATGAAGAATAAGATGTGAAAAAATATGCCTCCATCTGAGGAACTAACTTTGAAATAGGATTATTTTGAAGGTCTTTGCTGAATTCCTCAGGGAATTCTGATGGCCTCTAATCTGGTTGCATACTTTGTTTCTGAAGAAAGATGATCTCTCAGAATTGGCTTTTATTTTTTGTCACTTCTTAGCACTCTGACTTTGGCTAGTCCTTCAGCCTCTTCGACCCTTTGTTTTCCCATCAGGAAAATGAGAGTCTAAGGCCCTTTCTAACACCAGAAAAACTGCACACTTTAAAATAAAGTAGCTGAAGGAGAAATCTGAATAAAGTCTGTGGCTTGTACAGTCTCACTTGCCTGGTTTTGTACTATAGTTATGTAAGGTGTTCCCAGTTCCCAGTTCATTGAGAAGACAATAAATGGTATCACTTATTACTAAACATCTATTAACTCTGTTTTCGTGTTTATCAAATGAGAAAACCAGTTTCAATATAAGTGCCAAGGTGACTTAAGCATATTAAATGAACTTTGTGTATTTTTTCCTTCTAAGAGCAGTAAGGAATTCACAGATGAGTTCATGGTCCTAAAATGCTAGACTATAGTTATGCTTGATTTTTTTTTTTTTTAAACCACGATGATGAACTTTATACCATCGTAGTCTATTGCAATGCAGTTTTGCTCAGGGGAATACTTTATTTCTTGTCAAACTCTCCTCTGATTTAGAGCGCTGTTTTAGGAAAACTATGTTTGATTTTAATAGTGGTTCTGTTGTGAAATTTTGTTTAAAGGTGATAATAAGAGTTGAATATCTTAAAAAAACCTAACACATTGTCCTTTTCAAGTAGGTGTATAAAACTGCCTATCCATTTTGAAAATGAATAAATAGCCTTTTCATGTGCTCTGCTTCCTTAGAAATAGATAAAACAGAAAATGGGCATTATTTCTATGAGGCTAGTATAGAATAATACGCCTTTCAGAAAAAAAAGTATAAAAATGCAGTTAAGAGAATTAACTTGAAAATTGTTTTTAAAAAACTATCATATGGAGGCAGATTTTATACTTGGGATCAGTTCATCTTAAAAATAATTTTATAAAAAATATTACAAATGACTTCATTTATTTTTACTTTCATTTGCAATTCCTTATAGATATGTGCTTTGTGTGTATGTGTTTCAATAATAAAGCCTAAAATTGATACAAGACCTGTCAATTGAATAAATTGGTAAGGCTGTATTATTTACTTAAATTAAAAAAAAAACAAACCCAAATTGAATTTGCCTTTTCATTTTGGGGAAAAAAAAAACTCCCTTAATGAAGTGGGTTTAAAATTTTATTTTTGCCATCAACAGACAAGATGTTAATATGCCTAGGAGCTTCCAAATATAATTTCTGAGTTTTTTTAATGAATGTGCTGTTGATTCCAGTTGGCTTATTTAGCAACCTTTTTTTTTTTTAAAGAAATGTGCAAATGGAATAGCTAGATAGCTAGCCTTCATTTCACAATTTATATTAGCTTTTTTTTTTTAAACAGTTCATTTAAAAATAGTTTTTCTAAGAATTTTAAGGCTTCTATCATTTTTTCCATGTACGGAGGTTTACCTCTTTGAGAGGAAAAGGGTCCTCCCTCTGCCTTATCTCCATGTCCTTTCACTGATCAGCTGGCATGTCTGTATGTTATTTTTACCCACGAAATTATGTATTGCCTTCTCCATAACCAACGCCAGTGACAGTCTGCAGCAGTTCTTCCCCAGAGACCGATTTCATTTTCCTCCCTGCACACCCAGTCTCATAAGCTAAGAGCCTGTTCTGTAGACCAGTTTTTGAATTTTGATCTCCCAAGATGGCACCTTGTGCATTGCTACAACAATTATCAGGCTTATCAAGTATTTTCTTCACCTGGACAGGAAAATCTTTTACTATTGTAGATGCTGAGATGCTTATTTGGGAAATATTGTATCTTCCTGTTATTTGTGTTTTTTCTCGCCTGTGAAATTGGTACTTATTGTTTAGAAATGGAGTAGCATGAAATAGATTAAAACCATGTGCGAGTGCATCTGTTTTCAGCCTTCTGAAGCATAGTTTGGATACAGTGAAATAAAGATTCATGAAGTGGTGTTACATTCAGTGTACAGTAGGAGAGACCTCTGGAAATTAAGGAGCCTTTTTTTTCTTTCCTGTGTGTGAAGGAATATAGGTATAAATCAAGAAGTAGTAGTTTATGGAATGCAAGCAGAGGGAGACAGCACTGGAATAAAGAGACAAAAACTAGTATTTGAAAATTATCAGACTTCAGACAGAGTAGAACAATTCACAGTTTCATAATAGTGGTTGAGTGTTTTAAATCCTATATATGAAAACAATTTAATATCCATTTGCCTCATTTCACTAGAAAGCCAAATGAGACAGCAAAATTATTGAGAGAACAAAGGCAATCTGTAACTTGTCAAAACATTATATAGTTGTTCTTCAGATATTAACTAAATTATGAGTCAGAATATCATTTTATTTTTCCTCAGAATACTGTGAAATTGGAGTCTTTCGCTCTTCATATTGTTATAGAACATATCTTGCTTCCAGTTTTTGGAAGGGGGAGCTCAACCTATCTACCCCAATCCCTCTGAGTTTCAGGCATTTTAAGTACTTAATTTGCATGTAAGCAATGATGATTGCATTCAGAAATGCAGGTTGTTTAAAGTGCCAGTCTTTTACATATTCCCTTGCTGCCCAAGAAACCTACTGCACATGTCGAGTAAGTAGTGGGAATGTGTTGTACAGTTAGACCTTACTGCCTCACTTGCTTCACGCATTAATTTAATAAGAACTGATTTTAAGAGCTGGACCTACTCCAAAAATGCTATGCATTTAATTCCTGACTGCTGAAGGTACTGGGACCTTGCATTTTAAAATACTTATGAGATTTTTTTTCTTTATCTACACATTAAATTAGGGGGCCCTCCCCCCACTATTTTTCATGGCTGTGAATTTGAAACAAATGCTTAAACGAGTGGGCAAGTGATGATTCCATCTGTGCCTCTTTTCTTTGTTGCTAAGCAAAAGCATTTATAATAATCTCTCTAGAAGAAAATCATGAAACTCAGTTGAAAGTTTAGTACACAAAGCCGGTTTTGTTAATTTTGTAGATTTTTTTATGTCGCTGTGGGAGAGCGTGACTGTTGGGATAATTATTTAAATTCTTTATCTTTATAGTAGGAGAAGGAATAAAATTAGTGCTGCTTTAAAAAGATATCAAAATAGCCAGAAAACCTTCAATTTTCTTTTGATCCAGAATTCTTTTAATATTCCTATACTCCCAATTGCAGTCACTTAGTTCTGTATTTTCAAGAACAGTTATTTTATATATATACGGATACAGATGTCTCGAACAGATATTGTATACTGACTTTACGTACACTGAGATAGCTCTGGACACCTTCCATGAGAGCTGCTGAAAACAGGACTAAATTTAATATCATTCAGTTATAAATTTGAGTTTCAGAGTAAATACAGCTTTAAAAAAACAAAAGGGACTTTTACAAAGTAAGTTCTGTAGCTATAATATTAAAATGATTTATTTGAAACAGTGGCGGGGGAATATAATTTCTTCCACTGTTTGACCTTTTTCTATTTAAGTCAGTTTGCCTGTGGCAATTTGAGGAAAGACAACTATGCACTACTGTGCACCCCACTCCCCAGTCACCTTTTTAAAGGATTAGGTGGACATTTTTCTTCAAGGGATATTTAATGGGGCATGATACAAAGTACCATAAAGAAGACACAGATAATGCAGAATGGCAAAATTTTACTTGGATTCGTAATCAAATTTCTCCTCCCTCGCAAATTACCATTATGTGGTATCAAATGTCTTCCGGTGAACTGGGGTATCTTTAAGTATTACAAGTCTTGAAGATCCAGAGTCTTGAGGCAGCTGCCCTGTAAACCTGTCTGGAGCCTTCCTGAAATCGGCTGGTTCTTTCCTGCTCTGTATGGATGATACCAAGTAATTCAAAGCAACATAGCAGGGGAGTGCCTGAGGTCTCTGGGGAGTAGAAAATTGCCTTACTCCTAGAAGCTTCATAAATAATGGAGAAAGGCACACAGCAAAGAGTACAGTTTATAAACTTGGCTACAGTGAACTTCGCGAGTGGCTGTTTAGAAGTGAAGTGGTTTCCTCTCCTTCGGCACTCTCCCTTTCCTGACTGCTGAAATGGAACATCCTAAATTGTCTTTCTCTTTTGCTTGGTTTAGTTGTGCCGGTAGGATGGGACCTGGGCTTCTGTGTTGAGGTAACTTCCTTTGTGAGGAAGAAGGGGACAGAGTGGTGGGGCACGATTTTCTTTGTATTACTGGTGCAGGGTGTGTTCTTAATTTGGACCCACTGTCTTCTTTCTGGTTTACTGTTTGGTCAGGATTTTTATAATTCCTCATAGCACAGTGTAGGCAGAGTTTACAAAGGTGTGGGTTTCAAATTATGTGACTCTACTTTTCCAGGTTGAGGATTGCTCTTGTCTTGGGTTTTGTTTTATTTTGTTTTAAATTTTTCAAGGGGAGGAGGGGAAAGGGAAATGCCCAGGATAACAAAATGTGATGTTTGTGAACACTGACGTGCTCGTGGCCTTGGATTGACGTCTTCCTTACTCTAGCCTCTGAACTGAAACCAACTCGGTTCGTACTAAATGCTCCTTGTGCCTTGGCCAGAGCCTCATCTGCCCGATTTTTTAGATATATGTGGTGCTAAGTACAAAGTAGCGATCCCCTGTCCTCTGCCCTCCACGTGTTTGTGATAGCATATTGACCCTTGTTCTTATTTATTCTGAAAACCGTATAAGCAGTTGTCACAAAGGGGGAATTTGTCTTATGTCATCCGTGATGTGGGTCCGTAATTACTCAAGCAGTTCCCTTATCTTAATCCTGACCATTGAGCACAAAGAGCCTTACTTGAGTCCATGAAAATTGAGTAGGCATCTTAAAACATTGTTGCAACTCTGCTTTTACCTGGGTGAGAGGTGAGGGTAAATGGGGTAGGGGGTGGGGGGCAAAGGGGAGAATGACAGTAAACTTTTTATGTTATTAGAAGGTTGAAGAGCTTCTGTCAAAGATGCTTTTAACTCATTAACTTTTTTTTTTTTCTTTACAACTGTATTAAGGCTCACATACTTTATGGCTGTTGTAACTTAATTTTGTTAGATTCAGGGCAGGAATTGGTAAAGGAATAAATGATATGTGACAGTTAACACAGAAATATCAAATCAAAAAACAAGCAGCAATCAGGTAGCAAATTAGCGAGTGTTTTTCTGCAACCTGTACATTTTCACACTATGTGTTGTGTACAACTTAGTAACTATAGGTATTACCGTATGGACAGACAATAACTATTATTTTCCATTCAGAAATGAAATCTGAACAACATTTAAGTTAGTAAGGCTTTCAGATTTTTGTCAACAGTTTGTTAGTTTCAAATATCAGGGACTTCCCTACATTATAAAAAGGTAGAAGGAGGGCCAGAACATTTATAGAGATCCATTTTGCTCATGTACCATGTCCAAATGAATAATAGTATGTTGTACATTTTGATAGTCACTTATTGTTTTTCTGTTTTTTCCGTCTGTATTATAAAATTCTGTAGAGGGGTGACTTGCTGCTTCATTTCCTGACAGCTACTAGAGCAGCCCTATATGCTAATAACCTGCATAATGAAAGCCCTTTTGATTATGGAGTAATACAATGGGGAGTTGCCTGTGACCGTCTTAAGACTTTCCTTAATCCTGTTATATAATCCTGGAATATGTTATTTGCTGACCTTAAGGGAGGGGAAGCAATGCCACCTGATTCATAGCTGTCATAAAAATATCCAAGATCCTCTCTGCATTCAGTTTAACAACAGGAAGCAGAACAGATGCACAATTGTGCCACAGAATGATTTCTTCCTGACCCATGTGGAATTTCTACCTGAATATTGTAAGCAGTTGATTCACTTATCAGCTGTGTATACCTGATTTGTGAATTTCTTTATTCACTACTCCTTATTTTTTTCCCCTCATGTTGCCACTCTTTTCGCTACCAAAGTTACAGGAGGGAAAAAAAAAATTGATGAATTTGTTGCTGTTCAGCGGTAAAAATTTGCAAAAGGAATACCTTTAGCTAGTTTTAAACAGGATAACTACTTTTTGAATCAGAGACGGAGATGGCCAGGCTGCCTCTGGGCTTCATTATTTTGTCTGATAGACTGAGTCTGAATGCAGTACCACACCAGTGTACCCTGTTATAAAAGCAAAGCTTTGTTTTATTCTGGGTATTACCTGGTAACCAGTCAATTAAGAACATTAGTGGAACTCTGAGGGGAAAGCAGTTCCATAATCTCTTTGGAATCCAGTTGGGCTGATGCCATTTGCTATACATTGGGAAAGAGAAGGAGGAATCAACCAATTAGGGGACCCTTTTTCAGTTCTTGAGAAACCAACACTAAAGTGCAGATCTTCATTCCGAAGAGCAGCCATGATTAATTAGTGTTAATTAGTGTAAAGAATCTAAAAAAGAAAAAAAAATCTAACTGCTGCTGGCGGTAATATTCCAAATAATAAATGTCTGGCATGGTTAAGTAAATGGAGATATTTAAATCGGCCACTTGATCTCTTTACTGCAAATGAACAGAAGTTGTTAGCTTATAACAGGCTTTCCCAAATTGTAAGAAATAAAGAGACTCATTTAGGAGTGAGTCTTAATGACCTGGTTTTGCCATTAGCAGTTACATGGTTTAAGTTGGTCACTCCCCTCTAGATCTTGGTTTCTTCACCTATAGTAGGAAATGGAGAGATTCAATTTAGTGATCTTTAAATTGCTGTCAGCAATTCCACACAGTCTCTCTGGCATGGTATTTCTCAGTGATAAAGTTGAAGGTTTTTATAGTTTGATGACAGAAAGTAGCATATGGATTTCATGTGAATTGGGCTGTGGCAGCATTTAATACTGAGTAGCTTGTAAGAAGGGATAGAACCAGAAATCAGATTTATTCTTTCTAGACTGCATTTCTTTTTTGAGATAAGCCTGAAAATATTGTGTTTAAAGTTGACTTTATGTAATGTTTCTGTTCTCAATTTGTGGACCCTGGGCGTCTTCAGCCATGGGAATTATTTGATGGGGTCTAGGAACCTAGTAGAACCAAGCATCCCAGTTAGATGATAGATTTGTCATGTATGTGTTGCATGATTATCGTCTAAAAGCATGTGGATGCTGATGTAATACAATGAAAATACACTTAAAGGTGTTGCTGAATTCACAGTGGCCTTTTATTATTAAGAGTTTTTGTTGTGGTTGTTTCACTTGCAGTATCCACTGGAGTGGGGCTTGAGGGCTTCAGTTGTTACGGTAGGGAGCCTCTGTGAAATGTTTTGATTGAAATAGGTCTTAATAATTATGAAAGGTTATGAAGCACTGCTGTAGAGAACTTCTCTAATTGCTTTGCTTTAAACTCCTGCCATTAGAATGTTCCCCATTACCAAAAAGCACATACCAAAAATGGAATTTGATAGAGGAAATTGTGAGGATGAGGACAGAGGATTGAGGAGTCACTTACTCCATCCTAGATTATCATCTCCACCAAATAACATTTTGGAACGTTGTCTCTGGCATCTGAAGCCATCTTTTTGCCTTTTGAGACACGGCTAGGAGTGTGGACCGTTCAAGCTACATCTGGCACAGTGCCGGGGGGTAGGGGAAGCCCTGTGGCAAGAGGGGTGCATCCTGGATTGGGGTAACATGGCAGCGCTTGTTAGGAGGGGGAGATGGCCTTCTTCAAGTCACATGGTTTGGAAGTACCTTATATTTTAGCTTCTGCTTATATTCCAACTCCACACATATTTGAGTGTATTCCATATACCGGATAGTAGTAGACCACAGGACACATTTGATGCTGGTCTACATATTTCTTTTCTGAGGTGGACCTGGACGTTTTGGGTAGGAAGCAGTGTTAACAGCCATTTTCAAGTGAAAGGGCAGTTGCTTCTGATAGCATTTCTCTGACTTTTAGTCTTTGTCCCTTCTGAGAATTATTTCTCACTTATATACGTATGATAACCTTCCATGTGAGTTTTGTAGTCTCCGATTTACAGTTGAAGAAACTGCAGTTCAGAGAGATACAACAGCTTTTGTAAAGTCACTCAACTAACTGGTGCCTAGAGAACCAAGATAGGAACACATAGCCTCTGGCTTCTGGTTCAGTAGCTTAGGTGTTTACTGTGTAGCACTCGTGAGGGAAACAAACTTTTGAACAGTTTGTTTTAGTATACTTTAAACAGAGAGCAGGCATTCAGGTTTCTTAATTTCTCTGCAGGAGACTGGGGACAGAGTTTAAAATCTGTATTTTATCATAATCTTCTGTAAAAGATTCAGATCTCACACCTGCTGATTTCTTATTGAAGGGTGCTGTTGGAGGGTGGAGGTCAAAATAGAATCACTGAGGGAACTTTTCCAAGCTGGCTTATTCTTTTCGCTGATTCTGATTCACCAGGTCTGTCATGAGACTTAAGCATATGTATCGTGGAAGTGATTCAGATAGACTGCTCTCCCTCCTCACCCCCACCCGCACTCCATTGGAGAACCACTTTGGATATGTAGCTAAAGTCTAAAGCTATGCGAGGCCATTCAGAAAACAAATAAATATCAAGCACTATTTTAGGCTGTTGGGATATATCAGGAAATGAAAACTAAGACTCTAGGCCTCATGCGGCTTATCCTCCAAATAATTTGCAGATATCTTTGAACAGCCCGTTGTTTAGTTTTGAAGGCTAATTAATAAGAGGAAGACTCAGTGCCTTTGGTATTGCTAAAGGAAGGTAAGAACTGACCCTTTGAGAAATAACAAAAGATGAAATTAGGTATGAAATTCAAGTGCATTCTGTGTTAAGGTTCAATAAAGTCATCAGAATTTACATTAAGTGATTAGGGTTGATGACAGGTGTGTATGCCGAAAGCCAACTACTGACTTTGCTGATTGCTTTTTGGGGTTGGGACTTCAGTAACCAGTGTTAGGAATGGTTTATCTCGTCTCTAAAGTTCTCAGTCATTTGCAAGCAACTTACTTTATAGTACCTAGGGATTTCATAAGTTTGTCTTATCTTTTTCATGTCAGTACAGAAAGCCATTTTCTCAAAATCATCTTTACCTTCTGGCCAGTTCTACAATTATTTATATTTATTCACTGGTTCTTTTAAAATGTGTCTCTTATAACACGTTTCTTTTAATCAACCTTTTTGCAAGGTAGGAGAATTTTAATTTACTGCCTTGGCTTTATTTCTGGGTTACTTAAAGCTATCCTAGTATCCATTGGTCTGTTTTTCCACTTTTCTTTTCATTGTATTATCTCTCTCTCTTTTTTTTTTTTTGTTAACCGGCTTTGGCTGGTTTATTTTGGATAAAAACTATGCCTTTTTTTAAAGCTTGAAAAATTGCCATTAATCACTGGTATCATAACATCCTCTTAAGGCAAGTTATCTTTTGCTCTGTCCTCTAAATGTAGCATCCAGAGTCAGAAGGCCTCTGGCAGGGATAAAAATAGCCTTCCTGCTTGCTGGTTTGTTGTTAGGTTTACTGGCAGTAGGAAATCTTTTGAATTCCTTAATTGGGTCAGCTCTTTGCTAGTTAGTGTCTCTCCAGACATTCCCTTCTGCCTGAAATTCTTAGATGCGTTTAGATTTTCCACCTTTGCACCTGCCCTGAGTGATAGTCAAAGCAGTCTTTCTTTTATTATGAAACCTTCTTCAATCTGTAGAAACATAGCCCATTGACTTTACTTATCTTACAGGTACATGTTATTTTCTTTTTTCTTTTTCTTTTTTTTTTGGCCACTATACATTCTGGTTTTCAGCTATCATATCACAATTGAAAAATTAAATCTGAGTTATTGGCTCCTCCTTGGCTTTTATTAAAAGGAACATTTTTAAGTTGAATTTTCAGAGTTTTTATTTCCTAAAATACTTCTGTTACTTTGGCAGTTTGGCTGTCATAAAGAAAAGAGTTAGGTTTTTTCTCTTCTCTCCCTCAGAGAAGAATTGTATTCGTTTGTAACTCAGAACATTAACAAACTCTCATTTCTCTGAAGGCGAAAAATCCCCCAGATGGCCACTCCCTTCTCCAAGGTTCCAGTTTGGGTCTTATTTGCCTAAGATGAATCCTTCCTCTTTCTTTATCTCACAAGTAGAAAATTGTTGGTTATCTCTGGCTTATAAATTAGTGAGCGGAAAGGGATTAATACTTATTGAGCACGTACTCTATACTGGGGGACTTTTCTAGGCATTATGCAAAAACTGTCTCATGAATTTCTTACGTGTAAATAGAAGTATCTCTGTTTTACTTCAGAGAAACTAAGTAATTTGACCTAGCTCACAACATGGGATTGGTCCAACTCTATACTTTGCACTGCATGGTTTGTGGCAGAAAGACCACCCCAGCTGCTAGCTTTGTTCTATTCACTAATTCAACAGCTATTTATTGAGTACCTTTCTCTGCTCTAAGCTCTGGGATGCGAGACCCAAAATGTGCCCTCAAAGATTTTGTTGCCCTAGAGGAAGACAGTTTAGAAATAGGTGATTTAAATATCATATAGTAAGTGTAAAGAGTCTTGTATGGAGCCCATAGGGCTGTCTGAACCAGGGAGCAGGTGGCTTGGGCAGGGACTTCCCGTAGGGTGTGAGGCCTAAGAAAGAAGCTACCTGGACAAAAGGGTGGAGGCTTGAGTGGTGGAACACTGGGGACAGAGAGAAAGGAAGGCATTCCAGACAGAGGAAGGGACCCAGAAGCAGAAGTTAATGGGCCAGTAGTTCTGAATGTCTAGAGTACCCAGTGTGGGAAGGGAGATGGCAGTAGGAGAGATGAACCTAGAGAGGCAGGCAAGAGATATCAAGTATTTTTGACAAGCCCTGGCCTTTAAACTGAAAGTCATATCTGTCCTGGAGAGGGGTTTTGGGTAGCCTAAATAGTGTGTGTGTGTGTGTGTGTGTGTGTGTGTGTGATTTAAATGTCTCTTTTGGAGGGGGCAAGACTGTCCATCCAGTTGATGCCAGTCCCAGCTGGTGTTTCCTTCGTAATTTTGCATGGAAACGTCTTTACTGGAAGTCCGTTGTGTCACAGATGGGTCAGGGGGTAGAATAAGGTTACTGATTATGATTTGGGGAGTTACTTTTAGGTCAATGGGAGAAATTATTAAAATTGATTTTCTTTGTATCATTAAATGATAGGAAATAACGAACACTTTTTTATTAGTTCATATGAATATGTGTTCTGTGTTTGTGTAAGTATAAAGTTGGTGTTCAGAGATTGATTTTATTACACATTTCTTGGACCCTGCTTGTGTTGTCCAGGCCCCCACAGCGCCATCTTGCTGCAAGTCTCAGGCGGTGTTGGTAAAAACAGCAGATGCAGAAAGGCAGATACAGCACCTCCTTTAAAAAATTATTTATGGCAGTATAGCTTTGGCTTACTTAGATATGGACTAAATAAAATTAGCAGGAGCAGAACCAAGAGAAGCATCTCTAGTTAAACAACAACAAATAATATGTGTGTGTGTGTGTGTGTGTGTGTTAACTGTTTTAGAAATGAATGTAAGTCCGTGCTTATCCTTTCCCCATGAGAAATTTTTAACGATGTCCACCGAAAACCTCTCCCTTTTTGTTGGAGTATCTAGGTTTTTATAGTGTGAGTCAATAAAAATATTAACTCAGAATTTCATGCTTCTTGTCACTTTTTTGGACTGCATGGCTGTATTTTAGACAACCTTGCAAAGTTATCCCGTTATCATTCCTTGCCCTGTATCATGTCCCCGACAATGCTAGCATGACTGAAACAGAGAAGGTCATAGCATAAAATCTGATAGCACTGTAGAACATTTGATATTTTTCACTGCTTGTGTATTTGAAACGGAAGCATTTATTGTATCATTTCCTGCTGAATCATTAGTAGCAATAATATCTGGGTTACTTTTTAGAAAATATCTTATTTTACCTAATTTTGAAAGTAATAGATACACTTTAGAGTATTTCCTTCTAGTCTTTTCTCCTTTCATCTCATTAACTTGGTTGCTTTAGTTAGTGTCTTAAGAGAATATGATAGTACATGCTGTTCTTTTGAGTACCTCCTCCCCCTAGCAGTTCTTAGTCATTCTGGTTGGTAAATATTGGTTCTTTCCAACTCGCAAATGCCTAGCATAGAATTGCCTAGTTGGAGTCTGAATCTTTTCTGCTGTAGAATTTGGTAGTGTAGTTCCCCAGAGTCACACTGTATCAGTTGCCTATATTTGGCTAGGTTGAGTCATGTCACCAAATATAGAGTCTGTGCCTTCTGCATGATGTATGCCAGGCTTCTGGCTCCAGATGCCACAGCTGGCCTCCAGAGACGAGTGCTTTTCCTGTCATTGCGTCCCTTAAGGTTAGGACTGCTGATCTGGTAGTATTCCTTTGTATTTATAACACGATCAATACTGAGAGCCTCCAAAGATTGAATTTATCCACTAAATAGGTTCACTTGCCTGAAATACTAATGCCTTTCTTCTCCTTTGAGGAATTCAATTCTAAATGTGCCCAAACCTGAGTTATGTTTATAAATAGATGAGTTATCAAAACCCACAAACGCTGGGTTATAGTCATATTTAGATAGCTTAGTGATTTTTATTTTACTTCACTTTATTCATTTGTGAAAGGCCGGTGTTTTAAGTTCAGTGGAATGAACTTAGTTATGCTTACCTGGTGCCCAAACAGGAAACTCAAGGTATCTACGTTTTTAAAAAAAAAAAAGAAGAAGCTCTTGGGAGTTCCCTGGTGGCCTAGTAGTTAGGATTCTGGGCTCCCACTGCCGTGGCCTGGGTTCAATCCGTGGTCAGGGAACTGAGATCAGTAAGCCTGTGTGATGTGGGTGGGGGGGTGCGAAGCTCTAATTCCTAAATGGGGCTCTTAGTTAAAAGAGATTAGGAAGTTAGCCAGTAGCTGAAATGATTACATAAGAAGGTTGGCTGTTGCAGCATAGATAGAAATAAAATTTGGTGAGTTAGTATAAAAAGGGGGTTTCCTTTTTGGGAAAGGTGCCCTGGAAAAACATTTGAAAAACAAGCAAACAAAAAAAGATTTGAAGATATCCTCCATTGGAAACAAAGAAAGAGGGCCACTGTCTCAGAGGGAGGGAGGGGACTGTCAATAATCTAGCCATGGAATAGAAAATGCAAAAATGCCAGTGAAAATTGGCATCCACAGAGCAGAGAGGATATTAGAGCAGAAATGAAAGGGGTACAAGTAGAATGTGAAAGGCTTGTAGAAGACTTGAAAGTCCCATGGCACTTAAAATGGGAGCTTTCTGAAGATTTCCAGAAAGGAAGTGATAATGTATTTGCCATAATAGATGTCATGAGTGGATGACTCTAGATATTTTAATTATAGAAAGAATTTATAAAAGGATGGGGCAGGTAGGGTAGGGAAGCATTATGAAAGTTTTTTCTAAAGGTTTTTTAATGTCACTGCTAATATTTTAAAATTGAGTAAGAAAGTGTTGCTGATTGTCTAACAGAATATTACAGGTGTTTTCACTACTCAGAGGCCAGAACTGACTCCAGCCCGACAGGACTCCTATCATAAGAACAGGTCAAAAAATAAAAACAAGTATCACTTTCAGAGTTAAACTCTGAATTTTGCCAGTGATTCTTCAGTGCTCTATTGTCTTAGCTGAAGGGTAGAATTACTGTATTTAGAAGTCTAAGGATCAGAAAAAGCCTCAAAGGTTACCTCCCTTGGGGGTGGAGGGTGGCATCTCTTTAAGAGGTGTGTGTTGAGGCAGACTCTGAGAACTGAGTTAAGGGGTATTTTTGTGCCTGTCAAGTTGAAATGTTCTTATCTCTCTCTCCTTGAAAGGAAATCCAAAGGTAAGTTTCTGATAAGGTGGAACTTGATTTGTTAAACTGGGGCAGCTAGTTTGGAACTTTGTCTTTTGTAATCTTATTGTTAATTATCCTTCCTTAGTATCAAATTACAGGCTTTATAGTTCATATGGAACAACCCTTGTTTCAATGGGAATGTTAGCATTAAAAAAAAATTAGAGTATCTTAGAAATGCAAAGCATTTTCTAAACTTCAGTTAATATTGTTAAATATTTTTGTTTCTGTGTGGATTTATATCATCTTTTTAGAAAATGTTTTATGATAAAAAAAATGGTGTGAGTGATAGCCGTTAATTCATTTACTAGAGGGTTTTACAGCTCCAAGATTAATGCAAATATTCCATCCTGGAAAATCAGCTGCTAATTTGAGTTAAGTGATTCAGAAACAGTACTCTCTCCCTCCCTCCCTCCCTCCCTCCCAAGTTTTTAACAATTAAGGTCATGTTCTTGTTCCAGCATCTCAAGTCTATGCGTTTTTAAAGATACTTGTGACAGGTCATATGATTGGGGCTTGTTGTTAAAGCAGTTCAGCTGGAATTCACTGGGTTTGGATACTTGGCTTTGTATATAAGCATTAAATAACAAAGCCAATTTTCAGGAAGAAATCAAAATATCAAAATTAATTTTCACCTCCTCCTTGCCCATCTCCATCCCTACCTCTCCTCCCTAATAGGAACAAGCTGAAATTTTAAGTGGAGCAGTTAACAACTTAATTTTAAAAATCCTTGTATTTGATTTTAAATTGTAGAAAAATTAAGTTCAGATTTTGTTTCACATTAGACCCCCGAGTTTTGCATGTGGATTAATTAAAGCTATTAGCAACAGAGAACAGTTTTCTCTTTTCGTGACATGAGTTGGTTTCTGTGGAGACTATTTCAGAGAAGTAGGATTTTGAGAGATTGAAGGATAGTTGTGGTCTAAAGTTCCTTTCTGAAGAGTTGTAAATGTGTGGCTGATAGGTTGATAGGACCACATATTAGCTCTGGTTCCCACACTGTTCATTGGAACTAGGTAGAGTGTTCCTGACTTCCTAAGAAGCTTGCTCCATCCTCCAGGCAGGGGAGAACCTCTACTTATCCACTTTTTCATCATCTTGGAGAGTCTATTATGGTTCTGTGGGGTCATAGTTTAGACTGCTGTTTCTTAATTGGAATGTTTGTAATTCTGAGTCAATTTTAAATTCTCACACTACCCCTGATGTATAGAGTGCGGGACTGTGATGGGTAATTAACAGTCAAGTTTCCCTGTCCATTCCTTAGATAAATAAGACTTGAGGGTTCCCCACCATTCTTATGAAGGGCCTGTGTAATATGGAGACATAAAAATGTTGTCATAATGAGTTTTGTAACTTACAGCATAGAACTAGATACATGGTGTGTGGTCTAGCTGCCTCAACTTACATGTAGAAACTCTTCCAAAACAGAAATGCATGTCCCCCCTTTATTTGTGGCTACCAATTTGGAAGATGGCACATCCTCCAAAAATTTTACTTTCACAAGCCCTTTTTTCATGGGTATCTTGGGTGTCCATTTTAGGTTCAAAATGCGAAGGAAATTAACCCAGCATTTATTGACTGCTACTGTGCCTCTGGGCATTGTGCTGTGTGCTTTGATACTTTCTTCATGTGTAAGTGCAATGAAATGTGTCTTTTTACCTTCTGCACTTATTCCCAAAATGTGAATTTAAACCCATTAGCGTTTCTGTACATGTAGGCGTAAGACTGGCACATTTGGTATGAATCATATGAAAAATACTTCTGCTAACTACATGCTTTTAAAAAGCAATGAAAAACTACATATTAAAGAAAAATTGCACAGTTATGGGGGGAAAACATTAAGATTGTTATTATGAGTTGGTATTAAAACATAATGGTGTAAAAAATTACTTTGGATGAGGATTTGGAAATTAGAATAATCGAATAGTTAAATATAAGGGATATTTTCTTTTCCCACTTTCAAACTTCCCCTTTTTGAGTGTTTGTGAACATGCTGTTTGATATGTCCTCTGACTCTGTGTTTATTAGCACAGCTAAGTTTTATTCCCGTAATATGGCTTTTTAAATACCTATTAAGAGATTAATTCAGCTTTGTTGTTGAATACATTTAAACCATCTATGAAAAAAATAAATTTAGTAACGGCCTTCTTTTACCCTCAGGTCGTCTAAACTATTCATATCCAGGATCCGATAGCTCTCTGCTTATTAATGGTAAGTGATAATTGATTCACCCTAGTGAAGTTCACAGAACTGAAATGAGTTGGTACTGGGTAGAAAATATTGTAGTTATGCTTCAACAGAGGTGGAGAAATGACATTTGTTTGCTCTGTAATGATAACTGCAAGTTGCTCTTAATCTGTCAGCTATTTTATGAATAATTATTTATTCCTCTAAATTAAAGCAGGAACTTTTTCTAAACTTTGAGAGCCAATAAATGTGCTGTCTTGAAACTGGTGACAATGAGAAGAAATGAGAATCCCATAATGACACGTAAATAATGGCTTAATCTAATATTAGCTTCTGTGGAATGACCTTTGAAAAGTCAACATAAAAATCATTTCCATGTAGTTGGTAAAGTGTTCCAAGGGAAAAGGAAGGTAATCAGAGATTTAAAATCAGAAAAAACAGCCCAAGACCACAGGACTGGACATTGCAAAGGACAAGGTCAGTCACTGTTTGCTGTCTAATGACAACAAGAAAAATGGAGTTTTATTAGCCTCTGCAGTGCCTTCAGTAAATTCTCCTTGCCTATTCGAAATATTACCACTGTGCTGTTGAGTTCTCCTTTTAATGTGTGTATTCTGAAGCAAGCTAAATTTCACAGGAAAGGAGGGGCCATCTACTCATAGAAGGAATTTAAGAATTAAAAAGTGTCTTTTTTGTAGTGCTATAATTTAAGTGCTATAGCTGGGTGGAATACAGAAGTCTTGTTTACTTCTTTTCCACTCTTTTACTATTGAATATGGATTTCAAATTTGTGTGTTCATAATGCCTTCCATTTGCCAAAACTCATTTTAAAATGTCCCACCACTTCTGCGAAGTATTCTTGACCAAATAACTATATTCTCCTTGTTCCCAAAACAAAGCAAAACCAAAAAATCCTATTCCTTGTCCATGGTATAGTGTGAATGAGGAATTAAAAATTAATCCAGTTTTGTGACGCGACTTCTTTTTGGTTAGTGTTTAAAAATCAGTGTTCTGTAGAATGTAGGATTGTTGAGCCAAGAAAAGTTAGAAGGAGATGTGATTTATGAGAGTTGCAGGGTGCATTAGATCCTCTGGAGACTGTGTGGTTTGTGAAAACCTCACTTGTTCATCAGTCTTTGGTCTTTTCATGCTACAGCTGCCAGAAGTAATGCCAAAATATAATATTTCAGCATAAATGTGTGTAGACTGCAAAACCAAACAGAGTGGTGACAGTGGCATCAAGATAAAGGGGAGTAATGTAAGGGTTGCCATTGTAGCGATGGTTTCATCTTTTCATGGGGAACGAGTTCCAGAGTCAGGTGCTGGGAACTGCAGTGAACCAAGATTTGAGATACTGCTGTGTGATCTTAGGCAAAGTGATCAACTGTTTGTTGTCCCAATTGCTTCATGAAGTCGCTAAATTAGATCTTTTGCCCCTGGGGTTCATCTTTGTTGAGATGAGAGAAAGAAACACTCTCTAGTGGGTTTTCCTTAAAGCCAAATTCACTTTATTTTTTTTTTTAAGTCTATTATTGAGATGCTTTCCTTTTATCCTCTCCACCCCTCAGTTAATATCCTCTCTTTTAAGAATATTTTTTAACACGCTTTACTTGGCAAAGAAAAAAGGTAACTTTCCCCCTTAAATATTTATGTTTTGAAATTTTACTGGCCCATAGACCCTAGAAGGAGACTAGATGGTTTTTACTGTTGTACACATGGAAATTTTATTATAGAAGTATACTGACTGAGGTTAACGTTATCTCAGACTGAAAGGAAGGTAAAGAAAAAAGAGATGCCAAAGAGGGGAAATGTGCTGGCTCCTCAGGCAAGACCCAGAGTATGGGGTTATGGCTGCTATGTTCTCAGATCAACTGTTCTGCTTTGCAAGGTCCCAGAATGTGATTTTGTTAGATTTGACCAAGTGTTCTTAATAGCAAGCCAAGTAGGACCAGATACCAGTTTATACATTCATAATGAGGAGTACAGCTTCTGGGTAGACCAGATGCTGGAGTTTACTGATAGACCCATTCTCTCTCTGATAGCAAAGTCCAGGTTTTAGAAGATGGCTTAAAAATCTTGAAATTAAAGCAAGGTCGTAGTGGAGGGATGTTAAGACATTCTTTAGTCACCTCAATTTAGGTTTAGGCATTGCCCATTCTCTACAGTCAAATTTATGAAACATCTTCCATGGTGGATTGCTTCTGTAGATAAATTGATCTCATTCACATGTTGATTCTTAGTCGCTTTGTTCTCACTTTAGCTTATTAGGCTTTGGGGGTCCTCATATCGCAAATCCTGTGTAATGCATTAATTGTGTTTAATGAAGATAAACTCAGAAATCACAAATGCTACCCATCTCGTAGGATTGTGGTGGAGATTAAATGCGCGTACAATCATTTAGCATAGTACCTGGCATGTAGTCAAATTAAAATAATTAGAATGTCATTTTGGTGGGATTGGGAATATTAGGGCTAAAGATTTTAAGGGAAAAAAACACAAAACAAGGGTTTATGATGAGTTATAAAAATTGTCTGTGATCAAACATGCTTTCTTTATCTATTATTAAGATAGGTAACCTGAAACTTAGTTTACTTTTAAATGAAGTCCGTTTGCATCTTACATCCATTCAGCCTTTTCTTAAAACTGAAAATAAAAGCCTAATACTTTGTGTTGCTGTATATTCATTATTCAATTTTAGACTTTAAGGAACCATCAGGAACTATTCTTTCCTGTCTACCTAAATAGTCTATTTCAGGCTTTTAAAAACCGTTAGAAAGGTGATTATATAGATATACTCTACTTTGCTTCAACCGTAACTTTCAGAGCTTTTTCTTCCAAGCTTCTGTTGAGTTGAGAATCATTTCTTGCTTTGTTTGAATAAGAATATGAAAGACCTGTTTCCTCTCTTTCTCACGTGCACATTTGAATTTCGACATGATTTTTATCATATAACTTGTTTTGAAATTTTCAAGCAGTCTCATAGCTTTTTGTAAAGAAATGGGGTTTAAATCCTAAATAAATAAAAAGAAAAAAGATATCAGAGTACTTAGTCGACTAGCTTCAGCAGTTTATATTGGAAAAATATTGGAATTTGCAAGTACAAAGATAAAAAGGGCTCACTTACCCAGTGGATCAGATTGCTTTCTTTTTCCCCTTGGCTATGTCAGTCATCAGTTTTCAGACTATGTAGTTACCTTCATATTACCACTCATGACTTTTGAAAGACATTGCCAGTATAATTCAACAAATAATAATTGTGTATTCTAGGGAATTATTATTGTATTATTAGTTGTAGAGATTTAGTTTGAGGGGCATTCTTGGGGAAAATCCTTGGATTTTAAATGTATTTTTAAGAAAATACCTTTCTAGCTATTTTTTAGATACTGTATTGGTTTGCCAGGACTGCCCTAACAAGTACCACAGACTAGGTGGCCTAAACAGAAATTTATTTCCAGTCTTGGAAGCTGGAAATCTGAGATCAAGGTGTCAGCAAGGTTGATTTCTTCTGAGGCTCTCTCCTTGGCTTGTAGATAGCTCTTTTCCGTGTCTTTACATGATTTTCCCCTCTGCACAAGTCTGTGTCCTAATCTCTTATAAGGATAGCAGTCATATTGAATCAGGGCTAACCCTGGTGACCTCCTTTAACCATAACTACCTCTTTAAAAGCCCTGTTTCAAATACAGTCGCATTCTGAGGTTCTTGGGGTCAGGACTTCAGCATGTGAATTTTGAGGAGGAAACTATTCATCGCATAATAGATACTGTTTCCTAGTTAATCTTATGTAGTAGGAATATAGTTAGAATATCCCTTTTTATGGTCCTGAAAAGCAATCCTGAAGCGTACTCAGTTTCTCAGCAAAGTCAGAAAGAAGTGCTAAGCATAGGCCAGACTCATCTCATATTCCTCTGGTGTGTCTTGATTTAGCTCTGAGATGGACACAGATTAAATGATTAATTTTCCTTTTACCCAACTTGAAGCTTTGTTTTGTCCAAGAAAACTAACATTTAACCACCACCACCTGTGTGTAAAAGTGCTTGTGCATGGTACGTTTTGCCCCAACCTCCCGTTTCACCACTTTAGCCCTTAGGATTAACTGCTCCAAAAGTGAACCTTGTGCCAGGGAAAGTTATAGAACCGCAAAATATATTCCTTTGAGCAGATGCATGTATCCTTTACGGATGTCTCTCATTTAGAAGCATCAGCTAAAATACTTGCTTGTCCCAGAAGAGGAGATCAATAAGAGATCTTTTAAAGGTTAGCATAGAACGACATCTCTTAATTATAGTTCTTTGAAAGGAAAGGGAGAAGATTGTTTGCTTAAGGGGGTGGGAGACAGAAATCTATGAAAAAGGAGGGTATACTTTACCCAGGAGAAATGTAGATTCTAGTCACTTGCCGAAAATGTATATACTATGGTTCTAGTTGCTACAGTAAGGAGCATGTTGAAAGATCTCTTCATGAAAAAGACAGTATGAAAACATACTGTAAACTCTTAAGTGCTCTACAGTTGTTAGCCTTGGAATAGTAAGGAAAAGCTGAAAGTAACTGTTGAAAACCAACCTAAGGATATATACATATGAGTTTACTTTTGAAGAAGGGAGAAAATTATTATTTACTGAGCGTCTGACTGTCTGAGCATCATATATACATGTGGTATCTTTTGTTATTCTCTCCTCATTTCTGCATTTTTATAAATAAGAAACTGCGAGTTAGGGAAATACAGAAACTGAATTACATTCATTCGCTGCCCTTCTGTAAGATAGTTCTTTATAAATAATCCTCTCATATCTTTATTATATCTTGACATTCTTGAATATTGTTAGTACCAGGGAGCTAGTATAAACACAGGCCAATGTGATGTAGGAAATTCTGTTAAGCATATATCTAAAATAAGTTTGTGACAGTGAACCCATTAAGAAATTAAGAGGTAATTTATAAAACCATTTGAAATGATTCTTTGCATCTTTGTTGAATTGTATGCTTTGCTCTTTGTGAGGATTATCTGCTTTTTGGTTCTACTGCCTTTATTCTTTTGTTAACAGGTTAACTCCTTTTAGCTTCCAGGCTTTGATTTATGTCTTTTTAACTGATTTACTAATTTGACTGATTCCTCCACATACTTTTTTTTTATTTGGTTCTACTGGAAAAATCAGTTATTTGATAACATCTTTTAATCTTAGCCCTCTCCCCTTGTTTTTCCAAGTAGCATTGCTGTCTGCCTTCTCAAGATGGGGGCAATGAGAGGTAGATGGAGAGCCTGAGGTAGGCCAGAGGTAGCATAAATAGGATCAGTCTTTCATTGCCCACTAAAAGCTAGTCATCATTTTATTCCTTATGGCCCGAAGTCCTGTTCTTTACAGAATTGCTTAGATTTCCTCAGGAAAGTGGTGAAGATCTGTGTTATAAGTATTTCATCATAATACGTTTCTACCAAGTATAACTTGAAAGAGGTGAGAGAACGGTGCTTAGTACCTCATTCATACATAGATGAAGTGACACCACTTACCATTCTGTTAATATCTGAGTTCTGGTTACATAGATGTGTTCATGTTATGGAAAGTTCATTGACCTGTACACTTATGCTTTGTGTACTTTGCTGTATATATGCCATATGTCAAAATCTACATTAAAATGAATGTATAGCATTATAATAATAAGTGGAAATGAAAAATTTAAACATATTTTCTGTGCTCCAGAATGTCATTGTTTTTATTTTTTTGGTACTACTTTATATTTATTTGATCGGGCAGTTTCTGTAGCTATAAGCATTGTACACCGATCACTGGTTTTCCCTAAATGTGGGAAGATGTTTCTAAATAGTTTTTAGAATTTAATTTTGGAATTTAACTGTGAATTCTTTTATATTAACCAGCTTAATTTTATGGTACAGAATCAAAGGTTGAAAGTATATGTTTGAACTTTGAGAGTATTTGATTTTTGCTTTTGATCTATAGCCTTTATTTTTCCTGAAACTGTATTTATTTTTGAAATAGTGAAAGCTATGAGAATTTTTAATGTTAATTTTGTAGCTTTTAAAAGCCCACTCTTTTCAAATATCTTTTTTTCTCAGAAATCCAAGCAGCATCAATCAATTTTTTAAGATTGACAGAACCAACATTTTCAAATCATTTCCCCAGACTCCCTTGTCTTTGAAGCTGTTGTATGAATAGGATGTTCTTAAACAAACATCTACTTCTGTGATATCTTTGTCTTTCTAACCTTTGTCAGGTTGACTAAGTGAGAAAATACTTCCACCCCCATCCCAGATTTAAGAACTACTAAAGCAAAAACCTAACTGCTGAGGGAAATTTTATTGGTTTTAATCCATTTGCCCAAGTACTTTGGTGAACTTCAGTATTATCTAGCAATGATCGAAGTTATTTTGGTATGAGACATAATTTCATTTTGGAAAATAGGCACATTTGTACTTCTAAGTTATGTTTGTAACTCAGTTATAACTGAGTCGTACTTACTTAGCATTTATCTAGAGCGCTAAGAATGAAAACCCTGACCAGTTCGTGTAATGCTCTCTTAAAAGGTACTACACTTTCTAACTGGAAAACCTATTGGGAATTAAGCTTCCTGTTTAAAATTCCTCTCTAGCCAAGAGCTCACTTATACGCTTCTGTTCTGGTCATCTTTCCCTGAGCATTACAGCACCTCTATTCGTGCCATTGCCAGGTCTGTCATACCCTTTCTCTGTTTTCCCTTTAAGGTCCATCTCAGAGCCACACCCTCCACTCTCTGACTCTAATCAGAACCAGTTTCTCCTCCTCCTCTGCTTCTTTTGCACCTAACACTTCACATGCCTGTTGCTGTAATGGTTGCATTATCATTATTTGCTTATGTGGCCATCTGGTCTTCAAGTTCCATGTAGTCAAGAGCCATGTGCTATTCATCCACAGTGCTTAGGCATTCAAGAAATGTTTGTTGAATAGAATTAAGAGTATTGGACAGACTGCACGTACAAGTTCCAGTTTGTTTGAGGGAAGACATTTTATCAAAAGTTTCCTGATTTGAAATTTGTACTGCTATTTTGTGAGTATTCAGGTATATACATATAATAATTATGTAAGCCTATATTATTATATTATATTCTTTTTCTTCTCTTCTTGGTTGGAACCTACTTCGTGATAAAATGCCAGACTTTTTACTTTTCGACATTTGGGCCATGGTAGATTTGATGAGGGACAATAAACTGGCTGAAAGGAAGTTTATAAAGTACCTAAAGATTTCATTTGTTATGAGTGTCTTTACTAGGGAATAATTGAGAAATAGTGTAAAATTGCTGTTTATCCTGTAGTGGTTAAAAAAAGTCATGAATTAAACATCGAAATATCTATTGAATGGCTAATTCGCCGGGAATTCTGGAAGAAATTAAGGTCAATAGGAGTTCCTTTAGATCATGTTACGTACTCCCTTAGTTTCATACTAGTTTGGACCTTGGGTGACAGATACAGTAGAAAGCTTCCCTTAAAACAAATAAGGCTCAATACACTTTTATGGTGTCCTTGAAAAACTTAAAAAAAAAAAAAGAATACATTAAATCGACCTCTCACTATCCAAATTCCATATTTTTGGAGATATTTACCAGGAGATGAGAAATATAGCTAATTTTTTTCAGTTTCTAAAGCTGGTAGTTAAAATCACAGTTGATTCATTTGACAATGTTTGAAAGGTTGTTTTTTTTGTTTTTTTGTTTTCTCATTTGACATGCAGCAAGGACATATGGGCGAAGGAGAGGTAACATTATTGTTTCTAACTTTTGAATGTATCAGTTGTATTTAGAGAGGACCCAAGTTTGCTCAATTTCTAACCCTTGTTGGGAAGCGGGGAGGGGGAATAGAACATAGCTGTGGTCAATTAGTGCTTTACATCTTATGCTTAATATTATAGACATTCCAATTTGAAGGAGTCAGAATGTTAGGATTTGGATTTGAATTGAAATCATTTCAAACTTACCTTATTTATACCTGAAGATTTGTTTCCCTTTTTTTCCTTTCTCAAAGGAATTTCTTAGGAGAACAAAATTAAGAATCTTTAGAAAAGGAAAATATTGTACGACTGGTCTCAAAATACCTGATTATACTGGAGGTTCAGTTATGCTTGAATACCTTATATCGACTTTCAAAAGTTTTTATTTATCTATTTATTACTAAGCATAATACTGCATTTGGTTTAAAATGAGATTAACTAAACAGATGACTAATCTTATGAATTTCAGACATTGGGGGGAAAAGCTCTAGACATTTTAGAGAATTTCAAAGAATCATTTCCTAGAGGTGTCTGAATAAACTTTAGTTTTGCCTCCTGTACTACAGCTTTGCCTTTTTATAAGAAAGTTAGACAGTTAAATAGCATAGCTTTAAAATGTGACTTTTGAAGATTCAGAAATAACCTCCAATTTTAGAGTAATTTTTTATCCTCATTATTTAACTCTTTTGAACTGTGGTTTTATAGGGTAAATTCTTAACAAATATACTGGTCAGTTGTGTTTAATAATGAAAGTTGAAAGGAAGACAAGTGTGGTGACAAAAGGACATTGGAATGTTTTTAGTAAAGGAAGAGCACTTAAGATATATTTCTGCAGGATCCATTAACGAATTCCTTATGTAGTACCTAGAAGTAAATTGGCAGCCTGAAAAGTAACAAACCAGTGCTTGAGAGATTCTACAGTTCTTTGTAGCTCTTTGTTTTGCTTATGATTTATAAGTTTGTATTTTGCTGGCAGGTAAATATGGGAAGAATATTAACCACATTGGCATCTCTGGTCTTCTCTGTTTTTATATTCTGAATGATAGGATTTTCTAACAGCAAACATAATGACTAGTTTTTAAGATTAGATACTACCTGTACCAGCTGATAATTACTCAGCTAAAAGAAAATTTACCTTTAGCATGGCTAAAAATCTTAAATTCTGTAAGAATAGCCAACAGTTGGATAACAGCATTAAATAGGTTTTGATGACATCCCACTGGTTAAGATACACAAAGATGAGTGCTCACTTTAAAAATCAGCTTGTTCATTTTAGGGACATTCTTAGAGGAAACTGGGCAGGCTATATTGTATGATGTTTTAAAGAAATTTAAGTGATCTAGCATCTGATAGTCAAGTTTAATACTTAGTGTACGTGTGTAGCTTGCCAGTGGCCGTGGAGCCCTGCCAGGGCGGTGCAGCCTGCTGCCAACTGTTTTCAAAAGAGTGCTCTCTCCTACTGTACTTTCACCTCGCTCAAGTGTCTGGATCCCAGTGGGATGGTTGAGCAGCCCTCTGTTTAACCATGTCCTTTCTCTCTGACTCAGTTGGGACCTTAAGGTGATGGAAATTCAAGAGCGTATCTAAGTGGTTTGTTGTTCAGCGAGAAAAATAAAAGCAGCAGTTTTATTGGATCTACTGTTTTCCTTGTTTCTTGTGTAAGATAATCAGTGGCAAGGAGCATTTTCTGTTAGCTCTTTTTTTTTTCCTGCTTTCTGTTTCAGGTCAGTCTTCACTGTTTCCAATGGAAGATGGATTCTTGGATGATGGCCGTGGGGATCAACCTCTTCATAGTGGCCTGGGTTCACCTCACTGCTTCACTCACCAGAATGGAGAAAGAGTGGAACGATACTCTCGCAAGGTGTTTGTGGGCGGATTACCTCCTGACATTGATGAAGGTATATTTAGAAAGAGCCGTTTATAGCTCTGTGCCCAGACTGTGGCGCATAGTAGGTAACACATAGGTAATGGTTGCTGCTAGTATAATAACAGTCTTATCTGGCTCCAGGTGTTCAGTTGTGATTGCATCAGTTTCTTGTCCTGTCTTCCTAACACAACATGTAAGACTAGTTCATGGAAGGAAAGGGAGCAGGACTTTGGGAACCAGCTGAAGCAAGTGGTTGGACTAAATCAAAGAGTAAACATCATTGGGAAAACCTCAAGGATTCTGTTGTGGGCAAACGCAGACGCTAACTGCATTTTTGTCTGTGTGTCCTGCCGTGGCCAAATTCAGTTATTCATTTTCCTATTTTCTACCTTTTATGAGGGCTCTATAAATGTACAGTTAATTGTTTAAAAGTTTAAAATCTTAGATTAAGCCTGAAGTTTTGAAAAATATAGCCTAGAGTTGTAGGGAATCTTAAGAGTTATATCATTTTCTGAGTGTTTTTTCTCTTGTCAAATATTTACATGCTTTCTGAATGTTATGCACTGTTCTTAGGGTTGTTTAGAGTAGTAAACGAGAGAAATCCCCTGCTCATATAATGGTGATGTCTAGTGGGGGAAGGGAGATAAAAAATGTGTGAAAATATTAGAGAATAAGTACTGTAAAGAAAACAGATCGATATAATATAGCAAAGTCTCAGAAGGGGGACTTCTGAGATTAGGTGGTTAAAGAAATCCTTTTTGAGGACATGACATTTGAGCTGAGACCTGAATAAGGAGCCAGTCATGCAAAGAGATATAGAGGACTAGTTGTCCAGAAGTATTTTATTCACCTGTGGGTCTAAGTGACCTTGACAGAAATCAGAGTAGCAGACCAAATAGAAACCATATATCCTTGCTTGCTTTTTTCCCCCAATCTGTTTTGTCTTGGTTTCCTGAATGGAAATGGAAAGAAATGTTATGGAGGATGGAAGAATATTCTCTAAAAATCTAAAAGGTCTAATAATGAGGTTTAATAACTTCCCATTTAGATTGAGAGTAAATTTACTGGGCCACTACATTTTCCTTAAGATGATCAATCTTTTGAAAGGTTGAGACAAAAATGGCTTCAAAACAGCCAAAGATTGAAATAAACACAGAAATTTTTTTTTTTTTTGGGCGGAGGGGAAGGGTCTGTGATAAAATGCCCTGGAGGAAGCTGTGCTGAAATTTCAGGCCAGACTAACTCAGACTCCATTCTGTCTTCAGAAGGCATAGCTTCTGTTCAGAGTGTTCATCCTGGGCTGAACACCTCATCTTAATAGTGTCCACTCCAGTGAGCTTCTGGGTGTGACCTTTTCTTTTCTCTAGCTGGAGTCCTCACTTTCCTTAGCATTATGGATTCTAGGTTTTATGCACCTTTGCAGGTCAAATCTTTAACACTCCTGAGCCCTGGATGGACTTTGATGAGGAAATTATATGCTTATGTACAAAAAGAGAAGACTGAATTTTATCTGACATTACTTGGGATAAACTCCTTCTCTGGCCTAGATAGTCTCTATCTTTTAGGAAAATTACTGAGCGGTCTTAAATGTATCGTTCCTAAAATTCTTACAGGCACAGATAAATTTGACCAGTTTGGCAAAGGAGGTGGTTTAAACTGAGCAAAATTAATGGGAATTGTGCTAGTCATCTTGCTTTATCCTCAAGACCACGGATGTTGATAAGTCAGTAGCAATTTAGGTGGGCAGGCCTTTCTATTAAAATATGAAACATGTATTCCTGAAGAATATTGTGTTCTGCAGAATGGTGTACTAAGAATGGGGCAAATGGGGGTAGAGGCAGATCACTTAGAACCCAATGAATTTTGTACCAGAAGCACTAACAGAAAGAGAAGTAGTACCTTGGAAATAACTTGGACAATTCAGACAAGTAGCTCAGTATGGTTAGAGGCTGCCTGAAAGAATATTGAAAATGCATAAAACCAATAGAGCAGGAATTCTGGCTCTCTAGCTTCGAGGCAACGCAGATGACAGTGGATCTCTGAGCAGCTGAGGAATGCAAACTCTCAGGAGGTAAGAGCCCTGCAAGGCTCTGCAGCCCTGCAACCTCTCTGACCAGAGAGCCTTGATTGCTGTGCTCAATTTTATTTTTTTTATAATAGAGCTGAGGGTCTCCTGCCTGCACATCACACAAGCTGGGGGCTTTTTCCTTTTCTGCTGAAAGTTATGGCTCTCCCACTATGCTAGCTCATCTTGCTTAGGAAAAGTCATTTGTGAAGCAGTATAATGTCTAGGTTACACTGACATCATTCCGCTATTCATCAGTCTCACATGAACTAAACGGGACTGTAGAAGCAGGCATCACAGCAGTTCGCACAGACTACTGTTTCACAGTCTGGAGAAGATGAGAACAGTTCCAGCAGACTGAAATGGAAACATTTCTCATCTCTTCCCTTCCTCTGTCCTGCCCTACTCCCAGATCTTATGCTTACCTACTCTTCCTAGAAGTTCCCTGAAAATTTATTTTCCTATAATCTACTCATTAGTTGTCCAAATATATAATACAGCATAACTGGTATTATTTACATTAATAGTAAAATATGCTCGTCTTCTTTGTCCATCGCATGTGCCCTTCCGTTTCCTTCTTCATAAGGCTCAGAGATATTGGTGTCCAAAGAAGGTGGTTGGTGAGGGGGAGGAGGGTGCCAAGTGGAGGGTGTGTGTAGGTATGTATGCGGAGGGGGCCTGCGCAGAGGCCTCGGCAGCAGTGTGCATGGTGTCCAGTAAATCAGGGCAGTAAGAGCTAGGGTGCAGGGGTGGAAGGTAGAGGAGACTGCCAGGGCAGCTAGCTGGAAAGATGGGTCACATCGAGCAAGGGAGCAAACATATTGAGGATAGTGAGAGCTTGGTTTCTCATAGTGAGAAGGGAATTTACAAACATGGGAAGGGGGAAGGCTAGAAAAGAACATGAGATGTTGAAGTGGACTTGTCAGTACCAGTATGAACTCATTCTTATAAATGTACACACAGATATAGAAACAGTTGTAAATATATCTGTGTGTGTATCCATATAGTTCCTAGCTTTGTCCTCTGAGAAGACTTGGAAATAGTATCTACCAGCAATGACTATATGGAATACCCAAATCTTAGTTTCTAAATATCTTTTGTCACTGAAAGGAACCAGGGTTTCTTGGTTGTGGGGGGTGGGGGGAGGGTGGAGGGGGTGGGGAGGAGGCTAATTCTAGGGCTAGGGCAGAGAAAGAACAAGGTGAAAGCCTGGAGTATCTTCTTGGGTCAGGAAGTATAGAAGCCCTTGCAGAATGATGGGGGGGATAGGTCAAAAGGACATAGGAACCCCCACCGGCCAAATCAGGGGCAATTTTGAGGACAAATTGAACATCACAATAAAAAAAAGGAGAGAATCAGATTACAAGCCATTGAATAAAATAGTTCCATACTGATGTAAATAAATACATGACTAAATAAATGTGGGAGAAGGGAAAACTCTTCCTTACTGTATAAGACTAACTAGTACATGTAGAAGGATTGATAGAAAGAGATAACCAGCATTTGGCATTTATCATTGTGATAGTTGATATAGGCAGGAGTCTTCAGTGGATGCCAAGTCTAATGAGGGAACAGGATATTAATGGAGAACACAATATTCCCCCACAAAATATTAATCACATTCAAAGGGAAAAATGGTTTCTTTTTGGTGGCGAGATCAGGCAGCTGTCAACTTGATTAGCAGATCAGGATAACATACCTAGTGAAAGGACAGGATGACATAACATCATTAATGTGATTTTCCTGTTTGGAATGCATAGGTCATGAGGAAACAGTACAGACCCAGGTTGAGAGCCATCCTACAGAATGAATGGCCTATATATTTTAAAGCTATCAAGTATGTAAAAGACAGGAAAGAATGAGGAACTATTGTAAACTGAAAAAGACTGATGACCTGGGACATGACGTCTAGATGTAGCGTGGTTCTGGATAGGATTCTGGATCAGAAAGGAAAAAAGAGATATTATTGTGATAGTTTAAAATTTGGATGGAGTCTGTGAATTGGGAAAGAGTCTTGTATCAGTGTTGATTTCCTGATTGGAAGGGGGTTGTTTGGTGGCACATAAGGGAGTGACCTGGCTTTGAGCAGGTACCGTTAGTTGTGTTTTAGAGCATCATGTCAGAAAAAGATTATAGGTAGGTAGGTAGGTAGATAGACAGATAGATAGATTCGGGCATAGATGAAAGGAGAAAGGGGAAGAGGAGAGAGACAAATGTGAAAAATGTTAACAGTGGGGGAATCCAGGTGAAGGAGATGCAGGAGGTCTTGGTGTACTATTCTTATAAATAGTAGAGTTGAAACTGTTTTTTTCTAAACTATTCCCAAAAGTGATCATAAAAATACTTAAATCTGCTTTTTTGGTTTGCTGTTCATTAGATGAGATCACAGCTAGTTTTCGTCGCTTTGGCCCTTTGATTGTGGATTGGCCTCATAAAGCAGAGAGCAAATCCTATTTTCCTCCTAAAGGTAATTCTCAATATTCAATATACATGTATAGTGTATCCTGTATTCTTTTCATAAATGTTTACCTTCACTGTACAGTTTTTCATTGTTAAACTTATTTTCCCAAGTGTCTTTAAAATTTGTACTTAATATATACTTTCAATACAAATTTTTTTTTTTTTTTGTGGCGCACGGGCTTAGTTGCTCCATGGCATGTGGGATCTTCCTGGAGCAGGGATCGAACCTATGTCCCCTGCATTGGCAGGCGGATTCTTAACCACTGCACCACCTAGGAAGCCCTCAATACAAATTTAATTTTACTCTAAAAGAGGTTTCAAGATAATACAAAACTGAACTTAATGTTGATATTATTAGACTTTGGGTGAGGTTAGGGGTTTGGGGGGTTTTAGGGGTTTTTGTTTGTTCGTTGTCATTTCTTTCTACACCTTTTCCCTTCCTTAGTTTTATGCTTCCTTAGCCTTGGAGAATTGTTAAAAAATAGGAAAAATAAAAGCTGTTCAAAATTTTTTACTAGGCTATGCATTCCTGCTATTTCAAGATGAAAGCTCTGTTCAGGCTCTCATTGATGCTTGTATTGAAGAAGATGGAAAACTCTACCTGTGTGTATCAAGTCCCACTATCAAAGACAAGCCAGTAAGTGCAGTCTAGCATGAAAATAGCTTCTCGGTTTTGCCTCTGTTAGCTCTGAAAACCCCACAGACATCTTAATGTATCTGTTATCTGACACCTTTGTAAGTAGGCTCGAAATGAAACATTTTAGTTGTTGTCAAGTTCCCAGCGTTGACATTCTGTATATTTGTGCACATTATTTTGACACTGAAGTTTTGGTTAATTAAAATATTGGTGAATCTTTCTATTAAAAGATTTCACCTGGTAATGCATTTGATAAATATAAAGTACCCGAATTTCCTCTGAATAACAGAACTCAACTCACAAGTACATATGTCTTTCTCCTTCCTCTCTTTGATCAAAGTTTTACCCAATACTGTCATTAACTAACTTTTTGCATATGGTACTCTCGCCAAGTAAAATGAATTATGTATATATATAAATGTAGATTGCATATGGTTTCCTTTTGAAACAGTTTTTATTATAAAATTTAGCCTTTAGGAATAGTAGCAACTAGCCTGTTTTGACAAATCTGGCAAACCAACAATCTGTTATCACTCAGCCAGTACCTAGTGATGGGGTCCAGTTCAGAATGGAGGCGCCAGTGGGCTCAGCACAAGCAGTAATTTGTGGAGCTCCTTTAGTGTCATGGGGTTGTCCCAGAATTCCTGTGTGGCTAGACTCTGTTTGACTTATTTGTTCCCTGTTAGTCCCTAAATTTAAATATTTAAATTTGGGACCTTCTGACCTTGGGACTCAGTTGGTATACTTGTTGGGAATACCCCACTATCAACCCCTTAGCCTTTGGTGTGGGCATTTGTTAACAATTATTAAATGCAAACAGTTGAATTGAGGTACTTGATTCTTGATTGTTGTAATGGACACACTGAAGTGTTTTATCATAGAAAGTTTACTGCAAATATCATCAGTATTTTTATTCTGAAATGCTTTTTGAAAGAATGCAACATACTTGTTAGTATCAGGGCTAATTTGCATTTCCTGGATATAGGATTGGACACACAATCCTAGTTTACTTAGCACTGTATACTGATCAACATCAAATACCGTGCTAACTTTGAATTATATGGCTACTGGGGGGTTGGGTAGGATAGAGGCCCAAATAAGCTGTAAAATATTAACTTACAGGTAATTAAGGGCTTGTTAGTGTTAAGTGATTTGGCTTATAATAGGCAATTAAATTGAACTTTCCACCTCGGTTAGTTTACTCTTAAATATGAAATGAAGGGTTGGCATATGCTACTTTTAAGTCTTTTCTAGTTTTCCAGTTTTATTGATTTTTGTAATGATATAGATTATTGCTTTTAAAAGTAAAATTCTCTGCAATGATTTTAAACGTCCTTTCTCTGTAAATTGTGTTGAGAATGAGCTGTTTTGATTTGCACACTCTCTAGGTACAGATTCGGCCTTGGAATCTCAGTGACAGTGACTTCGTGATGGATGGTTCACAGCCTCTTGACCCACGAAAAACTATATTTGTTGGTGGTGTTCCCCGACCATTGCGAGCTGGTATGATTGAACAAAGAAACAAACAAAAAACCCTGTTTATCCTTTAGCACAAGAAATATACAGACTTTTTAGGATAAATTCTCCATAAGCATCTGAGTTATAATGTCTAGGAGTGAGAGTCCTCGAATCCATGTTTCTGGGCTTGAATTCGTGTGGTCTTCTCCCAGTTAACAGTTGAGTAACCTTGGACAAATTAATTTCTCGAATTCTCAGTTTCCTCATCCGTCAAATGGAGTTATAAGTATGTCCTTTATGTAGAGTTGTTTTGAATATTAAATGAGATTGCGGATGCCCAGTGCTCAGTGCAGGGCCTCATAATGTGAACGTCGTCAGTCTCATCATCGTTGAAGAGAAAAAGCCCATCCCTGATGGGTTAGGTATCGAGAGGTTCGCTGTCCGCTTCCCGCATCCCCATGTGCTCAGCAGCTGCTTACTGCGCTTTGAAATACAACAGGGTTCTCAGCAGTGCATCGTGTTTTTAGAGCAGTGCTTACAGAAGAAATTTCGTCCCCAGCTTCAAATAATTTGAGGTTTAATAGTATAAGTGAGATAAAGAACATAATAAAATGAACATGAATGCAGTTTCAAAATTGTAACATTTCATGGAGAAGAAGTTGCATTTATTATTTCAAGTTTCTATGTGAAAAATCGTCAAATAGCTACAAATAGCTACACTGTCGGGAAAGCTGAAAGGGCTTTGATGGAAATATGCTCGGAGGACCCCCAAAGAGCCTGCCAGTCAGCTTTCTAGCGTTCAAATGATTATTTATATTAAGCAGTACATTGTTAACTGGTAAGTATATGACACATTGTGGCATAGAGCAGACAGACCAGGGTGCCAAGTCCGCCATAATCACTTAACTACCGATGACCTTGCACAGATTGATCATCCTCACTGTGCCTCAGTTTCCCCCAGGCAATTACTACCTACTTCATAGGGTTGTTGTGTAGATTGAAAGTGAACATGTGAAATGCTCAGCAGAGTCCCTGTCCTTAGTTATAGTAGGTTAAAGATAAACACAATGGACAACTGGTTAAAATAACTAGTTTCACTTTAATAATTGTTACAATGACAGAGAGATGCACTGCTTTTGATGAAACCTTTGGTGAGCCAGATGAGATTTCCAATGTCCTGTTTGCTCCTTCCGTTTGTAGTGGAGCTTGCCATGATAATGGACCGGCTGTATGGAGGCGTGTGCTATGCTGGGATTGATACGGACCCCGAGCTGAAATACCCAAAAGGAGCTGGGCGAGTCGCATTCTCTAATCAACAGAGTTACATAGCTGCTATCAGTGCCCGCTTCGTGCAGCTGCAACATGGAGAGATAGATAAACGGGTAAGTCCCGGACTACGTTCTGGGAAGTTCTAGAAATGGCCCTCTGTGTCATCACCAAGCTTGGAATTTGGGAATTTCACATGACAATACGTTGACAGTTGATGCCTATGCCTAGAGGACACATCAGATGCGTGCTCTAGAATAAATCTGAAAGTCTCCTAGAAATTTCTTCTGCCTCGTAGTTTTCTGAATAGCCTAACCAGAAGACTACAGTCACTTTGCTTGAGTCCATTTAATCATCCCTAAGCTGTCACCTCCATCCATTCATTTATTCAGTTAATCATTCAATAAATATTTGCCAAATCCTTTGTACTATATCAAATACACAAACAAGAATGCCCTTGAGATCTCCTCACCTTTTTTTTTTTTGTTTTGAAACCTGGGATATCAAGAATACCTCAGCAAGCCCTATTTTCCTATGCACTATGTAACAAATGATTGAATAAATTTGTTCGGAGGACTGCACATCTAAGAAATATTTCATTGTAACAGATGAAGTAGAAGAACTCAGAATCCTTTCATCTGTAATCTGTTTTACTGCCTGAAATTAGGGAGTAGTTCATTAGCATTATTTTCAGACTTTAAATTCCTCTTTGCTGCATTTCTCCTCAGAATCAGAAGGCTGGAGAAAACCCCAAAGCTAACGCTTCCGTTTTTTAATGTATTGTATCTGAGACTCTGTGTTCCATTATGCGTCTTTTTTCTTTGCATTCACAAATTTCTTATCTTTGTGTTTCACTCATTCAACAAATATTTGAGTGCCTAGGGCAGGGAGTCCCTGTCCTCATGGGTGTATATTCTGGTGTGTGGAGCTCTGTCTGAACACCAGTACTACTCAAAGTGTGGCCGTGAACCGACTTCGAGTTGGTACATGGTTTGTTACGAATTTGTGGTGAGATGGGAATTTACACCAGAATGTGAATCCACTGCCTTGATAAGCACAGTGTTTATAGTTCAGTTGAGATTTTTTTCATAGAAAGACCTTCTTGATGAAGAAGGTAGTGCATTGATTTGCATTCTGGTGTCAGCCCCTTATTTCATGGCAGACTGGCTCTTTCACTAGGGCTGACTTAGATATCCAACACTCTGAGGCTCAAAAAAGTCTTTATTGATTGACTGTATTGAGTCTTTCTCAATTCAGTATGTAGAAACTATCAAGTCACTAGTGGTTTACACTTGCTGCTTATGTTCCATTTCATGTGTATTCCACATCGGGCAGCTGAAAATTTCCCATCCCAGTGGTCATCGTACTGTGAATATATTAAGGAGAAAGGCATAGATTCTATTATAAACATGGAGGAAGGGGGCAGGATTAGTTGCAGTATATGTTAACATGCCTCCTTGTTTTTCATTCACACTAAAAAATATGTACATCCAAGTAAACAGCGTTTCCCACCTCATCACTTCATTCCAACATCGGTTTCAGAGTTGTAAGGTTAGCCATTAGAAATTCAGACTTAATTTGCATTCCTCTACGATCCAGTTCTTTGACCAGTGTTCTTGCCTTCCTGTAGATGTTATGGAATGGCCTCGGGGCCAGAAGCCTCCTCCTCTGGTTACACCTGCTCTTCCTGCCTTCTGTGCCACTCTTCTCTTTTTGTTCATGGCTAACCTTTGTTAGGATTCCTGGTCAGAAGTGGATGGCACCAGTGGTAGTCACAGCCTGGTGTGAGGGCGCTTCAGTCATGAGTCTCTCCAAGACTAAAAATAACCAACTCTTTTCTCCCTGGAGAATTAATAGCCAGGTTATTTTTAACGCTTGAGAGGCTCAAATGACAGATTGGCCTATTGAACACTGGAACAGACCCAGTTTTATAAATTCACCTCTGACTTTTAGACTGAAGTAAACCGTGCTTCCTGACAAAGAACAAAGCAAGGTTTTAGATTATGAGTACCATGGCTGCCTCTTGTTTTCCCGGAGTTCGAGGTTTGTGATTATAACTCAAGATGTGTGTGTACACTGTAAATAGAAACTGTGACCCAAACCTTATTATGGCACAGAGGCTTGTGATGCGAAAGTCAGGCAGCTGCCCTCTGATCTGTACACTGAAGTGCTGTTTTGGGCGCTGGGGATCGCTTAGCTGCTCTTGTGTAGATTGTAATTCCACATATGCGAGAGTCCAGATCCACTAGTTAAAGTGACGGTTTGTGTCTGAAAACTCGCCTGTGGGTCTCACCGCATCATGTTCTTAAACATTAAGTTGGCTTCACTTTTAAATTTCTGCTGGAATCTTGTTTTCCCCTTAAAAACTGTTTCTGTAGTAAGACAAAAATGTAAAATGGTGTAAAAGCCTTACCAGTTTCTTAAAGATGATAATTTAATTTCAGTAAAAGCAGTTGCCTCTTCCTCTTGAACACACTGGCGCAGGTGCATTCAGACAGTGGCTGGAAATGTACACACACAGTCAGCGTTGCCTGGTCCATGCACTGAGAGATGTAAACACCTTTCTTTTATTTTTGATTGCAGGTGGAAGTTAAGCCATATGTCTTGGATGATCAGCTGTGTGATGAATGTCAGGGGGCCCGTTGTGGGGGAAAATTTGCTCCATTTTTCTGTGCTAATGTTACCTGTCTGCAGTATTACTGTGAATATTGCTGGGCTGCTATTCATTCTCGTGCTGGCAGGGAATTCCACAAGCCCCTGGTGAAGGAAGGCGGTGACCGTCCTCGACATATTTCATTCCGCTGGAACTAAAGGATAACTGCAGCGCTCATTTTCAGGCCTCAGAATAAGTGCACTCTTCTGTTAATTCTGCCCCCTTCCTCAACCTCTTCACGCTGGCATGTCCTTTTGTGCAGTCTGTAACTTAACAATAGTCTAACGGAAAGAATGACCTATAATATAGGTGTTTTGTAGATTCTCGTGTCACTGAAAACAATATGTATGAACTCCTTTTTTGTATTGCCATCCTGTTGCACGGAAGTTTCATCCTCTTGTTTTGCAGGAGACCAAGAGGATCCAAACTTCCTGCAACATTTTCTTAGAGGAGAGAGAAATATTAAAAGAGAAATGAAACAATAGAGTATTTTGGGTTTTTAATTAAATTATTGTGAATATAACAGATAAGAATACTTTTATGAAAGTAACCACATAACAATAACACTAGCAGGCGCTCCTGACGCGGGGTTTCCCCCAGGGAAGTGCTTTTGCCTTTCTCTTTCTTTTCTTCCATCTTTTTTGCCTCTCTCTTTTTTTTCCCCATCCCCTTTTTATTCTTTTAACAGCAGTGGAGGAAGTTAACAATTATTAACAGGGAAGAGGCAAACACAAATGCGTGAGCAAGATTGAAGCAGCATTGTTACTAAGTTTAAGGGTTTAGAGGCAGAATATAATTTCATTATGCCTCGAAGTTACTACCACATCAGAAAAAAAAATAGTAAAGTAGGCAGAGCTAGGTTTATTTTCTTTCAAACAGGTTTTTAAATTTAGAATGTAAAAATTGGGTACATTTACTTCTGAGGGGAGTGCACTTATTTATTTTTGAACTTTTACTTATCTGGTCACAGCCCCGGGAAACCTACCAAAGCTAGAGTTAATGACAACTGGTGGGAAAACTAGCATTTCCTCTCCTAAAGAACAAATGTATAAATTTTATTTTTGATGTTATATATAAACTCTATACCCTAATTTACTAACACTCATCAGGTGTCAGCCTTTGCTCTCCATTTTGACGTTAAAAAAAAAAAAAGACAAACAGATCTAGAGATACCTCAAGGATATCATTTTTGATTTTGTGTTAGACTACCATGTGTAGCCAAAACTGGAAGACAAAACCAATATTCAAATTGGCTGCTGATTGGCTTACTTTTAGATTTAAAGTTACTTTGGGTATCCTGTAATTTAGTTGTAACATAGAAAATGAAAAAAAAAGTAAGTAGTTGCAAAGTGTTTTGCACTGTTGAACTAAGTAACTGTGTAAATCTGTGCAAAGGTACGTATGTTTATCTTACTCTTCCTAGAAAATAAAATAACATTACAGTTTCCGAACTTAGCATGGGACATAGTCAGTGTTTGAAGTGCCAACTTCATCAAGTAATGCATGCTTTATTATAAATAAAACTCTCGCTTTTGAAAGGCGTTATTATGTGTTGAACAGTATGCTTCAGGGGTAAGTTGAAAATAGTCTCTTGAAGCCCTGGTCATGGAAATAACTTTTATTTTAACGGACATTCTCTTATGAAATGCCCTAATCCACCATGAAAAGGATTATCATCAGTATGCAAAACGGTAAAAAAAAAATATCGAATGGCAATCTTGCTAGTTGTGCTACCTGACAGTACCATCTTGGATCCTTCAAAACCAAAGACTTGCCCCAGCACTGCGGTGGAACCACCTGGCTGATGATCCCCACTGATCATCTTTAGGAAAAGCAGTCCTTTATTTTTAATCCAGGCTTTAATGAACTATATACCTGTTTAGTTCCAAAGGTCAAAATGGAGGCATTTGCTGTCTTAATAGTCAGACACAGGAAGGGAGCTGCTTTGAAAGAATCCCCTGCAAATATTGAAAGCGGTCATGTGAATGGAGGGTGCTCTTGTGTAGCTGGTCAGGGACTTTTTTTTCTTTTCTCCTGAACGACATAATTCTAATTGGAGTGTTCATTTGCCTCTTTTTATTCTTTTCAGTGCTCGTAGGTGGCTTGGGGTGTGCTATCGTGCTGTTCCTACTCAGTAAACAGGCGTGATGAGCTGATGAGAAATAACACTGTTTGAGAACTAGCTTTGAATAATAATTTTTCCCTTTGTACATGACCTGCTGAATTTCGGTACAGTGTTTTTGTAGCTAACTTATTTTGTCATGCACATAATGTATATTTGTTAGGCACTACTTTTGTATATCTTGTTTTTCCAACAGTGAACATTTTTAGGCACACTTTTCACTGACGGGATATCTCTTTATGCAATACCTCAATTTTTCATATTGCAAAGAGTAGCTTTTTGTACTTTTATTACTGAGAGATCTTCATATACTTCATTTTTTAATATAAATAATTTTAATAAATTTTATTTTCTTATATTCTGCTTTTTATACATTTCAGTGCTCTGCATACATTTTAAATTATGAATGTTGTGCACTGGCAATGCTATTTTAGAGTCTGCAGAGAAGAGAAAGCATGTTGCTTAAACATCCTTCCCCAGCACCAGCTATTGGTGTACCTATAATTTAAGAAATAGTCTATGTAAAGTCACAAATTAATGAGAAAAAAAATTCGCATGAAAATGACAGATAACACTGTAGTTCCTAAAAAAAAAAAAAATTTTAATGCATAAGCATAGGGTAGAAATTTAAAATAACAAAATTGTCTACAGCTTCTTACTAAGTTTTTAAAATTATTCATAATGCAGACATTTTTGGTGAATGTTTAGCCATTTTTAATATTAATAAATTGATGTTAAGTGTTTGATTCAGAGATGTCTGCTCTTTTAAATTATATATAAAGAAAAAAGAACAGCCTGCATTGGGACAGGTGTGTAATGTTAGTATGCATGACTAATGTAAGAAATTGTTATTCTACTAATATTTACTTGTGATTGTGTGACAAGCGTGTTTACAGATTATTTGGTTACACTTCAATTTACAGGGCATAAACAATTATTATCTATTACTCTGAACTTTATTAATTACATGTCCTTCAGATTACATGGGATTGTAGTTGGGAGTTACCATGTAACTCAAAACATAATTAACATGTAATTAGTTTACAGATTTTAGGGTATCACTTCAATGTACCAAGCATGTAGTTCTAGCGCACTAGCATGGCCCCAGCCATGTACTTACAATGTAGTTACAGAGTAATTACATGGTTATTTTTGCAATGTAAAATAAAGTGTTTCTGATTATTTTCTATGTAAAGGAACCTTCTCCCTTCCCCTTCTGGTCCCCATGCTTTGGTATAATATATATACTTCTCCATACACAGACCTCTGCAGAATGCAAAATAAAACTTGCAGTGAATGAATTTAGCATTTTATGAGAGTGCTGTTGGAAAGACTTGATAATTCACCCTTTTTGTTTTGAAGAGTTGAATCTTCTGTTAAAAGGTGATTTAAAACTTGAATGTGATGAATTGTGGCAAGTTAACTTCAAGTTATGTGCAATACTTATTTCAAACTTTTGAAAGATCTTTGCAGTGTAATTCTTTGTTTTTAATTGCAGACATTTAAAAAATGTCTTTTTCTACTGTTAAGAGTAATCCTCTTTCTTGCTGGTGTTTCTAAAGAAAAGAATCAGAAATCAATCTTTCTACTAATGTAAATTTGAGATTATTTTTAAAAATGGAATAAAAGAGGTTTTGGTCATTTGCTTTATTTTATTATCTTATTTTAAAGCTACTGTGATTGATAGCATTGTAAGAATTGGGACAATATTGTATTCAACTGTTTTATTTTTTATATTTTTAAAATTTAAAGTATAATTAGTTTTTATAATTTTCATCAGATTTTTGTTATATTTTTTGGAAGTGAAACTTTTAGCAAGTGGGTGTCTAGTTTTTACTAATCCCTAATGTTTTTTTTTTTTCCAGTGTATTGCTCATATTATCAGAAGGAAAAGTTATTTAAGTATGTCAGTTAATTGTACTACTTGGCTGAATTTCCATATAGTTTTTACTGTGTATGGGGAGGTTGTAGTATTTATTATAGCATTTTAAATAAGGGTAATTCATTTTTTATTAAAGTCATTTTCACGTTAAGTTCCTATTTTTGTATGTTCTACTCTTAAGTTATATAACACAGTTCTTTTTTAAAAGAGTTCATTTGTTGAAGTGCTAGTGGAAAATTAATGTTATTAAATAGTTTGCAAATGACTATTTATACCAGTATGCATATAATTTTTAAATATTTGTAATGTGAGATGTTGAATGAATAAAACTTTTAACTCAGCTTTCTTTTAATATACTTATTTATTTTCAACATAAGTAGATTGACTATTGTTCCACGGTTAGGAATATAACATTTAAAAAATATTCGGAATATATTCTTTGGCCAAAGCAGAAGAAACCGAAATGAAAAGATGTCCGGTCATATAAGTACTCCTGGCCAGTGTGCCTTGCTTATGTAAACCCATAAATGTCAGTGGTTGTTGTCTTTGGCCTGCACTGTTGGTTCACACGCTGCTCTGCAGAGGTCTTTTCATCTGCAGCCTTCAGTGTGTGTGTGAGGCCTAAGCCTAGGATCCGAGTGTGCAGTCATCTTCTTAAGGCCAAACGTCCGATGAAAGTAAGGGAATACATGTTTATTTAGTAGGGAAGGTGAGTATTTCAGAAGTTTGGTTTGGGGTCTTTGTCAGTGAAGAGCCTTGATTTCTGGCCACTCTAACAAGAGGATCCAGGTTAACAAGTCTCTTGAATTTTAACCACTCAGTTCCTCCCTAGATCCTACAATCACAGGATGTGGCCTCAGGGATTATAATCAATAGAGCATGTGAACTGAAAGTATTATCTTTGGGTTGGTCCATAAACCGTGGGGACTACTGCATACTGTGATGTGTTAGTCATTTATCTTTTAGACTGCATTTTCAAGCTTTTAAGGGTTTATTATAACATAAAACCTACTAACACTGAATATATCCCGTTTTGTCAAATTTAATTTCTGCTCTTTCTTACCTTGAGTATAGTATTCTTAAGACTAGAAGGAGCAGTTCTTGTCCTGAGATAAATGGACTCTGGAGGTCTTTTGCTTCTAAATTTGTCTAAATATTCCCAATATGCAACTCTTCCAACTCTAGGGGTTTCTGAGATACAGGCTGAACCAGCAGTGCATAACATCCCCCAGGAGTACTAGGTGACAGAAGCTTTGGCGGGCAGTTCTGGCATCAGCCACAACTTATGTTCAGAATTCAGGGAAGGGCTCCTGAGAAAGTCCCAGGGACACAGGAGATGTGGGTAGCATTTGGTTGCCATCTCTGCAGTATCCCTGGGCATGCTGACATGATTTCAGCACTGTAGGAGAGGGGGAAAAAAAGATACGAGTAGATTTAGTTTCTTTATTTCAAGAAATATTTATTTTAGGCAATTGATATGTCAACTATAAGTGATGTAACTATCTTGAAGTAATATGTAGGTGCAATACTTCTGGTGTCTTAAGTCACAGAATGGTAATGGAAAGGGTGTGTGAGGTTATAAGAGCTGCACTTTCTTATTTTGTTCACTGGTAGCTTACCGAAAAAGGAAAACTCTCTACTCCTTTCTTAACTGAGTAATGGGCTTGTAGTCACACACAGTTCAGAAGGAAAATGTCATTTTCTTAGGGATTTTTTTTTTAAGTTTGAGAAATACTTAAAGTCAGATAGAAAGTCACTGGGAAAATCCTGATTTTAAAAATTAAGGAACATTGAAGATGTCAATGGAGCGAGTTAAACACACTTAAAGGGGAATTACTTTTCCGAAGTATATAATGACAGAATAATAAACAAGAAACTCAACATTTATTTCCCAGATTCTGATCCTAAGAGCACTGAGATAGTCCTTACCACAAGAAAAGAACCAAAAAATTAAAAGTTCTGTCATTAAATTAGCTTAGAAAGTAAAGCACCCTGTTTCTTGGAAAATCAAAATAGGCAATTGGCTTATCAAGGCTTTGAGAAGTTCTGCAGTGAAGAAACCTATCTGCTTTGTTTCAAGTATTTCCCCCCTAAGTGGCTTTGACTGTAGGCTCTGTTTCCAGGTAATGCAGGATCCCGGGGCATTTACTTTGGGGCACACTGCTCTATGTGTTAGTATGTCCCCACTTCGGATTGTATTCTGCAAGGGCTCCTGTTCCTGCCCCGCCTGAGTTATATCCTGGGCTGTTGCCGTGGTCCGCAGCGAACTTAACTGGGGTTCAACGCCTAGCCTCTAACCCCTGTCTCATTTCCAGTTCACCTCCCTCCTTCCCTCCTCCCTCTACTCCCACCCCAGGAGAACAAGATGAGTTTCCTCTGCGACAGGAACTATCACCTTGCAAAGCTATTTCGATCACGCTCTTTGCTGGCTCGGATCAGCCCTTATTTCTCACAAGTGCCACAAGTACCACGTCACCCAAGGGATCTGTGCTCTGAATCTGCCTTCTCTGGTACTCTGTCTTTCAGATAATGCATATCATTTCCCTCCTTCAAAAATTTCCTTTGCCAACTTCCCCCAGCACCCCCCCCCGCCGGCACCCCATGCTCTGAGCATAGGGACCACAGGCTTTGAATAAACTAAGAATTCAGAAAACGAACGTTTGAGCCCTGCTATGAACCCTTTTACCTAGCAGTACTCATTCGATCTCTCTTATTAGAGAACATTTTGTTTTGGCAGGCTTGAGTCCTGTTGCTGTATTTTAACTTTGAATCTTTTTCTAGTCAAATTGGGTGTCGTTGGCTGGCTGGAAAAAAAGTGTCTTATTGTGATTCATTGCGGTGACCAGAGTTGGAAACGTACAGTTTGTCTCAAGGAAGTTAAAAATGAATGGCAGTGTGGGCCCAAACCTGCAGTGTCTTGTGTTGCGTATAATCTGGTTAAGTAAGTGTCAGTGAAGGCCTGCTTGTGGGTAGGTGCGGGCGAGGGTGGTGAATCAGTGATCACCATGCCAGCAGCTCAGCCTGCACTCCATCCTTTTCATTGCCGTTCTATTTCAGCAAGCAGGGCTTTGACACCATCAGAATGTCAGTGCAATCAAGCAGATGTCACGATTTTTAAGGAGATGATTTTCAAAGCTTCTCCAACCCCACCCCCAACACCAAAAGGGAGAAGAAAAGAACCAAACGTATCCAGGAAGGACCCCCACTAAACGCAAGAGGGTATTTAAAACTTGTTACCAGGAAGAGAACTGGAGGTAATAGAAGTCTGTGAAACCATAAAAGGTTTTAGACAGAATCCAGGAAAGACCTGAGCCTTCTTATTTGAACGAATGGAGGCACAATTCACCTCTCAAGCCAAGTGGCCCCTTGTGTGTTTAACTGTGGGGGTGGGGCGGGGTGTGGAATGGCTTCACGACTCTGCAGTGATGATGGTTTAGTTCTGGAAGAGAAAACTAGCAATTGCTAATCAATTGTGTGGTGCGGTCAGGCACTTTGGCAGGTTAAACCCCACCCCCTACCCCCCACCTTGAGGTACTGGGGGGTGGGGGTGGGGGGACAGAATACAGAACTGTGTCCGGGAGTGGTCGGGTGACCTGCAAGCTTACACAGCTAGTATGTGGTGAAGCCTGGACTCCAGTCCCCACCTACCACATCCCCAGTTCTTTCCCTAATAAACCTCATTGCCCCTGGAGTAGCAACGGACATTTTTTTCTCTTTTAAGTTAGGTTTGTTTTTAAAACAAAAAGTTTCATTCTTAAACCTAATCTGGGGCTTCCTAGGTGGCGCAGCGGTTAAGAATCCGCCTGCCAATGCAGGGGACACAGGTTCCACATGCCACGGCGCAACTAAGCCCGTGTGCCCAGGAAGATCCCACATGCCACGGCGCAACTAAGCCCGTGTGCCCAAAAAACAAACAAACCTAATCTGGGTACAAGCTCTCATATTTAAAAGTGCCGAGAAAGGGTGAGGAAGCAATTCACTAGAGAGAAGGTGAGTTTTGATTGTGAGTCCTCACATGAGACCACTTGCTCCCCAGGAACTAGTTCTTGGCTAAAGGGTTTGCCCAAGGAACTAGTTCTTGGCTAAAGGGTTTGCCCAAGGTCATATAGGTGGGTACTGGAAGCCAGGTAAGGAGACCAAAGCTCTTCTGTCTGTGAAGCCTGGGTGGCTCCCGCCTACCTCTACAATTCTTCTCTGCCCCACTGGCCTCCCTTAAATGTCTGTCTGTGATTCAGCAACCACACTGGGGTATACACTTCCAGGAGCAGGGGCAAGGGAGTTGTGTCATTTTTATTTACTGCAAGGAACTACAGACTTCTTAGTGCATATCCTTTCTCTTTGACTTCCCCACCAGGAAAAGACACATATCAGTTTTGGGGTGGGAAACAAGGAAAAAGCAAGGGCCTTTTCTCCAGTACTATGACCCCCCTCCCCCCCAATTCCAGAAACACAAGCAGTCCCAGGAGTGAGAAGAAGAATCATGAGAACAGCATCTGCTGACATGCATGGAGTGCTTACCGGGTGCAGGCATCGTGCCTCTGTCTCCCCGCCACAGCCCTGTGAGACAGGTACTGTGAGCATGCTCATGTTAAAGGCAGTCAAGATTCAGAAAGGTGAACCTGTTTGCAAAGTTAGGGTTCACACACAGGTGCTGCTTCACCCCACCCCTTGTAAGTTTCCACCAAGAGCGAGAAATTCCATTAAATTCTTATTTCCCCCATGCATTGCCTAAGAAATCACCAAGTTACACGAAAGGATACATAGCATTTTAGCAACCCATGAAAAATTTTCCTCTATTTCGTTTGACAAGGATATCTTTAACAATAAGGTGATAGCTGTTCTTTGTGGTTGTTACCCTTGCTAAATTGTCAGCTGACTAGGAAGTGGTGCAACCAATCAGAATTACATGGATGCCAAGCAAGGATCTCTAGTTAGCTGGCTGGCTGGCTGGCTGAATGGATGGATGGATGGATAAACGGATGGAGGATGGATGAATAGATGGATAGGTAGGTAGGTAAGTAGGCAGACAGACAGATAGATACAGATAAGACATACATGTGTATGTGTATACATCAGATTTTCTTTTCTTTTTTAGATTCAGGGAAAATACCACCAAAGGGAAAAGGTTTTACTTCCTTCTATAGAACTACAATTGAATAACACATGCTATATAGAAATTAGGCGTCCTCATCAATCTCATCCTTTGAGACGCTGCACCATCTCTGTAATCAGAACAAAAATAGTCCTGAAAATCCAAAGGAGTCGGGGAGAGGCTTTCTTACTGGTGTGTCTTGTCGAATTTCAAAACAGCACTTGAATATTTTGCTTCCAGGCTGAGATGTCAGAATCATTAAAATTAGATTTCTGCAGAGAATTTATGTTTCTGATTTATATATATATGAAGCATTTGCCATTTTTAGAGCACCAGAGCTCTGGAATGCAGAGCTTTAACCATTGCTGCAGCCTGAACAGCTGTTCCTGAACAGATGTGACGCTGTGGAGCCTGGAAGAACCAACTTAGAATTCTGAGACATAGATTTGCCTCAAAACAGTCCTTCTGAGGGAGATATTAAGGCCATAGCCAAATAGAGTCATCAGCAACTTCCTTTTTATTTGCCACCCAAAGAATTCAAATCAAAGATCAAATGCAAAATTCTAAAATTGGAAGGGGTGCAACTGGGGACTCAGATTTAGTGCCCTGAAGTGTCTGACTTAAATCAGGATCAGCAGGCCTCCTCAAGGGGTGTCAGAAGGTGTCAGGGAGGAGTGTGGGTGAAGGGGATCGTGGAGGGAATGGGAAGGACGGGAGGAGAAGGGCAGTGGAGTTCAGCTGAAGTGCAATTTAGTGTCCAGAAGCCAAGGGCATCTCCCTCCACACACACCCTCCATAACCAAGACACAGCTTCCCACATTCCTGATCATAATCTCATCTCTCTCTCTCCCAGCACAAGGCAACTTTGTCGCGATAATGCAGCCACCCACGGGGGGCGGCTGGAATTGGAATCTTTTTTGGCTTTCCTTATACTTGTTTCAGATCATAATATTTTCTTCTTTTTATTACATATGGAGAGTGGCGCTCCATAATTCTCGGAAGTTGGGCTCTGTCTGTGTCTGTTTCTGATAGGAGTTAGTGCTGTGTTATCACAGAGTAAGTACTCAGTACATTTATCTGCTCTTAGTAGCATGATCACGATGGTAGTTGTGCTATTATTACCTACCCCCTTACCAATTGTCAGTCCCTGTGCTGGGTGGGGGGCGGGAGTGGGCGGCAGGGTCACTGGCAGCAGGTGAAACCCTCTGATGCTGCTTTCGCACCTCCTGCCTATTCTCACCGGTCCACCGGCTCCAGCCTGGCAGAGTTGCCATGGAGATGGAGAAAGCAGAGACTCCAGGCCCAGCGCCCACTGCCACAGCGCTCAGTTCCTGCTATCTTCCTTCCCATCTCAGGAACAGGACTCTTCCCACCTGGGGGGTGGGGGGGACCACATGCTGCTGCAGAGGGGTTGAGTCTGTACTACCAATGTGAGCCCACGCTCCAGGGGGCTATGTCCTGGGACCCTGGTTTTCTGGAATCTTTCTCTTTAGGGAGAGAAGCAGGAAAAGAGGAGTGGGAGCTGAAAAGTGGGCCTTGTGTCTCCTAGCTGACAGCTCCATTATACTGCCTTTGAGGAAATATGATTTTCAATTCCTCACTTATTTCCCATTTGCCCTTGTGAACAGCAAATTGCAGGCAGTGACCCGAGCATGATGTGGGACAGCAGAGGCCACTTGGATCTGAAGCCACGCAGAGTTGGGCTCAAACCCCAAAGACAGAAATTACGGGGATTAAGGACGTGGCTCTGGGGAGAGACCCCCAGGATTTCTGTCCTTTTGCCACCTCTGGCCCAGTGACTTTGGCCACATTAGGTAACCTCTGAGCATTGGTCGTCTCATCCATCAGAAGGGGCAAATAATATTTCCATGATCCGGCTGAGGTGCAGATTAAATGATACAATCATAAAAAAATCCCCCCCCCAACACACTCTATAAACATTAGAGACTCTCATTATCGTTATTGTCCCGGATCTGGCCATTGCTGGCAGCAACACCCTTGGGAAAGTTCCTTCCCCTCTGCCATACCACACCCAACCCCACCCATCTGTGTTCCCAGGACTGGGGTGAGGATCAAGCCATGTGAACGCCTAGTGCCCCGCCCGCTGCAGCAGCGCCTCCTGGCAGCCCCTCCCCGCTGCCACCCTCACCCTGTTGCAACTTTTCTCCCCCTGCAGCTAGAGTGGAACAGAAATCTGGCTTTGCCAAGCTTTGCTAAGACCCTCCAACAGCTTCCCATGGCCTTGGAGATAAAACCTGCACCTTTTCCCAGGCGTGGGTGCCCTGCGTGATCTAGCCCCGCCCCCCACCTATCCTCCTCTCCTTTTTCTCTGCGTCTCCTCTCTCCCTCCTCCAACGCGAAACCCCCCTTTCCTGGGGCAGGGTGTTTGCCCTCATTGTTTTCCTCCGGTGAGAAATTATCCACCCGCCCGCCCTGCTCGGTCCTCTCCCCCACTTCAACTCAGCTCAGAACAGACCTGGCCCTTTGGGTCGTAGATTAAACATCACCTTCTCTGAGAGAACTTCCTGAATCACTCTTTCTAAACGCCCCCCGCCCCCACTCGCCATCATCACACTCCATGTGTTATAAGAAGCGCTTCTTCTGACTAGCATTTATTACAGTGTCTAATTATCACGATATATAATTTGTGTACCTGCTTTTTGGGGCGGGGGAGACAAATGCTGTCTTAAGCATATTGTGTCCTTAGGACTTGTCGTGCGCCCCACACATTATAAATCTTACTAAATGTTTGCCGAGTGGGTGACTCACAGAATCCTGGCGTTAGTTCTCTTTCCAAGGCCGGCTCTCAGAACTGCCACTAAGAGGATGGCTGTGCTGCAGTGGGGCCCCAAGGTTCAGGTATTTCCCAAGCAAAACAGAGATCGGAATGCTTGATAAAGGCAGCTCAGATCCCTCAAATGCTAATGGGCACCGGGTTCACCTGGGGATATTGCTCAAATGTGGGTTCTGGTTCAGCCCCCTCCCTGGGACCCTGAGACTCTGCATTTCTAACAAACTTCTCAGACCACGATGGAGGCTGGAGAAAGGAGCAAGTCCCCATGGAAGCCTTGGAGGAACAAGGACAGGGCGAGTCGTGGGTGCTGAGAGAAGAGGGTCTGGCTGGGTTATGGGTGCAGCTCCTGGACTGGAGACTGGGAGACCCAGGCCCCTGGGTGGACGGAGGGGGAGCAGCAAAGAGCTGGCCTCTCCTGAGGCTAGAACAGAGGAGCCAGATACAGCAAGAGGCTGCAAGCTGCTATGGTTTAAAATTTTCCTTAGTCCCCGAGAGAGAGAGAATTCTATCCAGGAGTTTGCACATTCATGTATTCATTCATTTCTTCAACAAATATTTGCACATTGTTCTGAGGATGCTGTGGGGATAAGACACACTAAGTCTCTGTCCTCTTGGCGTTTACATTCTGGAGACAAAGACCTGGATTTGAGCCCTCAACTCTGTGTGTGTTTGTGTGTGTAGCTATGTGATTTTGCTGAGTCATTTCAGCAATCTGAGCCCTAGTGAAATGTGATGCCCACACCCAGGGTTGGAAGTTGTTGGGTGGATCTCAGGAGATAATGCCTTACAAAGATAAGGCATTCTAATTATTCACAGAATCATGAATCTGAATTTTGAACTTGCTCTCTGTTCGCCAAAGGTGGGAATCTGCAAAGGAGAATCATATCAAGGAGTTTTCTGATTCATTCAATCATTCATCCACGTGTTCGCCCTGTTCTAGACTCTGGAAAATCGTGGGGGCAAAGCCAGCAAAGTCCCTATCTTGTGGCACTTATATTCAGAAGATGAATCCAGACAATCAACAAGTACATATATAAATGAGAAAATGTTAGTGCTGTTAGTGTTATGAGAAAAGCAAAACTGGATAATATGGTGGAGACTGGGAATGGGGCTACCTGAACTGGGAGATTAGAGAAGTCATCTTGGACGGGTGAGGTTTGAGCTGAGATCTGAATAATAAGAGAAAAAGAAGCCCTGCCAAAATCTGAGGAGAAGGTATTTCTGGGCAGAGGGGACAGCATATGCAAAGGTCCTGAGGGAAGACTGAGCTTGATATATCCAAGGCAGAGCAGTGCAGGTGGGCACCGTGACAAGAGGGAGGGCTCATGAGACAAGCTCAGAGAGGTCAAGAGGCCAGATAAGGCAGGGCCTTGTTAGCCAGGGTACAGACTTTGGATTTTATTTTAAATTGGATGGAGAGCCGCTGAACAGTAGCAGCAGGGGAGGGGACAGGAACTGATCTGTGATCACTCTGGCAATTGCAAGGAGCATAGATTGTGGGAGCAGAAGAACCATTTAGGAAGGGTTGGCAGCGGTCTCTGTGAGTGATGTTGGTGGATGACCGTGAATGTCAGTGGATGACAGTGGCTTTGCAGCAGGAAGGTGGCAGCACACAACCTTTAAAAGAATGACAGCCATTGAGAACGCGACATAAACTGGATAGAACCAACTAGGTGCAAGATAGCAGACGACTGACTTTCACTGGACCTTGAGCCTCATTATATGCTCATTGTAATACATTAGCATATGCTAAATGACATACCCACAGGCACCATGACAGTTCTGAGACTGACCATAAAAGCCCAAAAAGTCAGCGGTGCCCCAATTCCTGGAAATCTCCACCTCTTCCCCCAAAATAGTTGGAACAATCCTCCCACTCATTAGCCTATGACATTACCCACCCCTATAAAAACTGAGAATCCCATCCCCTGGGGCCTCTTGCCTTCCGGGGTGGCCCACACTCTGTCTATGGAGTGTGTTTCTCCCTAAATAAACCTTCTTTCACTTTACTGTGGCTCTCTCTTGAATTCTTTCCTGCACAAAGCCAAGAACCCACACCTGGCAGCCATCCCAGGGACTCACCTGAGACCTAGGGTGTGACCGTCATCTCCAGCCCCACTTTCTTTCCTGCGATGGCTTGAGGCAGGCTGATAGCAGCAGAAAGGACAGAGGTGGGCATGTTAGTGATACATGTTGGAGGAAACGTGAGGAAGATACATGAGAATGACTTGAGTTTTGGCAAAATCCCACATGCAGCACAATTTTTGGAGGAGATACAATTTACCATGCAGTACTAATCCCACTCCCTTGGAACACTTCAGCAAAGACAAAACCTTTGTGAAAGCAGCGGGAAAGAAGGCCCATCCTAATCCTACCCAGACCCACAGAAGCTTCAGGAGGAGGGTATTGATTACAAAGGGTGATCTTTACCCCAGTCCCCTCCCTGTCCTCTGAAGGCTCATTAAAATGCTTCGCTCGTTTGAAAGGGCACAAGAGATCCTGCTTTAACAAGTAATGAGTGGCACTTAGCAGCACTGAACAGGCTCTAATTCTGATTAAGCGTTATTCTGATTCGGAGAGGGTGTATGAAAGGAAGACGAGATAGATGGAAGATGCAGATAATTAATCTTAGAGATCAGGCTCAAAAACCAGGAGCTGAGGTATGCGTGTGTGTGAGTGTGTGTGTGTAGGTGTGGGTGTGTGTGGGTTTAGTGGTGTGAGGCAGCAGTTAAGGTGGGAAGGGCTCAATTTCCCTGCTACCAGGTCTACAGGATTCTCTCTCATTTCCCCGTAGGGTGGAGTCCTCCTATCCATTCGGCCCCAACAAATTCGGTGTTAGGCTAGGTCCGCTGGGACTCAAGAGCCTCTCTTTCACAAAGGGCCAAACATGGAGACAGCTGACATTAAACAAAGGCCACAGAGATCCAGTGACAGGTATGAGAGCAGAATCCAGCCATCACACACCTTCAAGCTCGGGTGCCATTATCACACCTTCTGCTTGTAACAGAGAATCCAGTCTTAAAAATAACTCCTGGAATTTCTTGGAGAAAAGCATAATTCTGTTACATTGTATTTTGGGGGTTAACAGCATTTATTTGTTTGATGTAAGTATTTTAAACACATCACAATTTCTTCATTTAAAAAAAAATATACCTTCTCTCTTGCCTCCCTCCTGCTGCCATGGAATTGGCCTGGGCTTCTTTCTTTCTCGAGGTCCTGGGGTTAGCTTTTGGAAAGTCAGGGTGGGCTTGGCAGCAAGAACCATTCCAGCCCCCAATCACATTCCACTTTCAGGAACATGGTGGAAGCTGCCAGAAGCGTGTGGCAGAGCCAGTGGAGAGTGAAGGAACAACCTTTCAAGCACAGATGAGGTGGGAAGGCCCTTTTCTGACACTATCTGTGGATATCTCCTCGGGGACCATATGTCCCCATGCCTGCTCCTGGCCAAATGGAATTCACGACTAGGAATACGCATCCTTTGGTTTTCTGCTCCTGCAGCTGTTTGATGAGGGGTGGGGAGGCAGGAGCAAATCATCTCTTTTGTGGGCACACAGGACATCTTGCACGATTGCTCCTGGTCTTTCTATGCAGGGCACCGCCAGGCAGGCGCTGAACTTCTCCACCTGCCCTGGCAGAGCAGCCCAGGGCCAGGCACCCCATGGCGCCTAGGAATGAGGAATGCACTTTCTCCAAGTGCCATTTTCAAAAAGCTCAACCGAAAAGGGTAGAGGTTTGAATTCAGACTACTCGTTCCTTGGTAAATATAAAAATTGAGTTCTTTCTTAAAGCAGGGGGTGGGGGTCGGGGGGTGGGGGGTGTGGTTAAGGGGGAGATGATTTTATCTGGGAGGTGCGGCTGCCACCTGGTGGCTAATGTTAACTGAGCAACTAAAAAGGCTGCTTACTTTGAGTCAGACGTTCAGTCATTTCTTCCCTCCTCTGCTTAATCATTGTCACGGGGAGAAGCTTGGGTGGAGGGGAGGTGAGGGCCAGCCACTGCACAGGGGGCTACATGTTGTGATAGGGACAGTCTTGAGTAGGGGTTAAGGGCGACGTGGGTGGTGGAGCCATACTGCGCAGGTTTGAATCCCTGCTCTAGGACTTTAATGTGACTTTCTGGCTGAGCTGCTACACCTCTCCTGCGCATCCGCTTCCTCATCTGTGAAGTGGGGCTGATGACAGTCCCTATCTCATAGACTGATTGTGAGAAATAAGCTACATACTCCTTGCAAATGCCTAGCACAAATCTGGTGCATAGAAAGCATTCTGTAAAAGTTAGTTGGTGGTATGGAGAAAAACATGGGGCTGTGGGTACCTTCGGACCTACTATGTGCTGGGTGTGCTGCCATGCACTGGGGATATGACAGTGAGCAGAAACATTGCCCCTTTCTCATCAAGTTCATTGTCTGGAGCGAAACAGGCACAGGCAAGCAAATAACCACATGAAGAGCAAAACAGACAGAGCTGTAAACGGGCAATTATAATTTGTAATAAGTTTATTCCAGGATGGTCCTCAGTGCCATAGGACACACAAGGGGCAACTAGCCCATCTGGGGAGGGGGATGCTTTGTGAAGACAGGGCCTGTAAGCTGAGTTCTGAAGGATGAAAAGAAGTAGCCAACTGAGGCAAGGAGAAGAGGGTTTGAGCAGTTAAAATGCTGCTTGCAATGGCTACGATTGAAATCAGACTCAGTGCATTTGAGGAACTGACAGAGGTTGGGTGGGGCTGGAGGCCAAAGGGGAGCTGGGACGAGGGTGAAGGTGCAGGGAGGCGCCAGCGCCCCGAGAGCCCTCTGAGGCCCATGAAGGGGACTGGGTGTTTTCTTCAGAGCAATGGGGAGCTGTGGAGAGGTTAAGTAGGGAGAGCAAGGTCAAAAGTGGAGAATGACCTTGTCATGTCAGTGGAACAGCAGGGGTGGGACACCCTGGTACAAAGGGTTGATTACCGGCTGTATGTAGGAGGCAATGTTGGCTATGTAAATGGTGAGATGAGCCAGCACACTCTCTCCCTCTGTTATCAGAAGGCTAAAGTCAAAGGAAGCCAGGGGAGCTGACATGGGGAAGCTGGTGCTGTCCCTTGGAAACACTCTTAATGACAGGGGTGGCTTCTTTTGAAATGGCATCAACAAGGTGAGATGGGGAACAGGAGAGAATTAGAGACCTGGCCTCTAATGCTAGCGGGGAAATAAACAGCTCCTCCTCCAGAGACTTCTGGCCTGTATGTAGCCACAGAAAATGAATGTTTATCTTCACTAAGTGACGTAGTAAAGAGAAACAGCTGTGCTGAGAGAGAGACCCAGCTGGGATTGGGACCCTCCCATCCACCATCATTCTTAGAACTCAAGTCCGACCACCATTCTCCCCATCGGTAGGACAGAATGGAGAAGGCCACCGCCTGTCTGGCAGACACCAAAGGCATTACTTGGGATTCCAAGACACAAGAAGGGACCAAGGGATAAGCTCCTCCTGGGCAGGGTGAACTTTCTGAGGGAGAAGGTGAGTTCTGGGAGATATGCAGGAGGCTGCCGGCGGGGAGGGGTGGGGCTGGGAGAGAGCAAGAGTCAGGAACAGAGGAAACATGCTCTTTGCAAAGGTCTTGTGTGGAAGAGATGGTTCTCGTGGGATTTTTGCCCTTCATTCCTTCTACTCTTGCCCTTTTATAATTTGTCTGGCCATTCATTGAGTTACAGGCAGACTTCATTTTACTGGACTTCATTTCATTGTACTTCATAGATACCGCTTTTTTTACAAATTGGAGGTTTGTGGCAACCCTGGTTGGACAAATCCATCTCCTCCCTTTTTTTTCCAACAGCATTTGCTCACTTCCTGTCTCTGTGTCACATTTTAGTAATTGTCACCATATTTCAAACTTTTTCATGATTATTATATTTTTTATGGTGATCACTGATCTTTGATGTTACTACTACAGCTTGCTGAAGGCTCAGATGATTAGAAATTTTGAGCAACAGAATATTTATAAAGGAAGTACATTTTTTAGACACAAGGCTATCGCACACTTAATAGACTATAGTATAGTGTAAACATAACTTTTATATGTACTGGGAAACCAAAAAAATCATTCGACTCTATGGCAGTATTCGCTTTATTGCAGTGGTCTGGAACTGAACCCACATATCTCTGAGGTGTGCTTGCTTGTACTTCTTTATTAGTACAACAGATGACTGTGGAATGCCTGTGTGTGTCAGGCACTGTGGTAGGCACCTGAGCACATGTTGTGGGAACAACAGGACCAAGGTCCCCACTTTCATGCAGCAATTGTGGGGGTTGTGGGGAGAGGGTGGCACTCAATAAATAAGTAAACCACTAAATGACAAAGACAATTTCAGGCCATGGTGGAGACCATGTATGAGGGAGGGGACAGGTGCTGCTTTGGAGAGAGGGTCCCAGGACGGGTGCTCTCTGGAGGGACCTATAGGCTGAACTGAACGTGAGAAGTTTCTGGCTGTGTGAACCCCTTTCACCCACCAGGCTCTCTTGCCATCCTGCTGGTCATCCCGTCAGTATCCACCCATGCTGATCTCCAGTGGAGCACTGGGAAGGCCCCAGGGGACAGGGACAGTGACAGTGAGCTCTGTGACTGCTCCATGTGGGTAGACTCACGAGGTATAGTGGCTTCAGACTTCCCTACGTTTGTCCCATCCCTCTTCTGGCCAAGGGGAGCTAGTTCTTGACAGATCTGTTGTCTCTTCCACCAAGAAAAAGATCAAACACTGAATGAAACAGTAAAATCTGTTCAAAAGCACTGGAAATTTACTGAGGCGGTAAGACCTCGAGGAGTCAAGTTTCCAGGGACAAGAAAAGCACTGCAGTGACTCAATATTCAGCATAGCTTTCCCTCACCAGACATTGCTGGTTTATGAGTGGCAGCTTAGAGGCTGAGAAGTTGAGCAGAACTACGAGCAGTCTTATGGGCTAAAGGAACACAACTTGGAGTCCAGGGCCAGTCAAGGAGGGTCCTAGTAAATGTCCTAGACTTTAAGTTGGGACACCTGAAGAGCTATACTGTAAAGAGTAAGACCAAACAAGACATACACTTACCTATACAAAGACCAAAGCCAAGCTATAAACAGCTCAACTTCTGATAGGATTAAGATGAACTCCCACTACCTTAACTGCCTGCCAGAAACAACAGTAAATTCTCTGTGGGGGATGATAATATCATCCCAACCCTTGAATAAGCTCTACAGTTTTCATTATACAATATCTGATATTTGGTTAAAAAAATTCCCCATTACACCAGGATTAAAAAAAAAATCAGATAACCAAAACACAAGAGAGAAAGAAGTTGTTGCAGTTATCATAATGGTATTGAAAACAACTCTGATCAACATTTCTAGAAAATATTCGGAAGAAATTCTGAAGACGAAAATTCAACAGAATGGAAACAGAAATTCTAGAAATGAAAAACATAATAACTGAACTTTAGAACTCAATAAGGGAGTTTAATGGCAGATTAGATGGTACTGAAGAGAGGATTAGTGAACTGCTATACAGATTAGTAGAAAATAACCAGACAGAGCTTCAAGAGAAACAAAGACAGAAACTACAGACAAGAGAAAAAGAGATGAATGGAATTGAGTAAAAAGATTTAACATGTGTAGTGGAGTCTCATAAAAGAAGCAAAAGACTAGAGTAAAATCACCAAAACTGATGAATGATACCAAATCATATGTTCAAGAAGCACTATGATGTCTACGCAAGATAGATGCAAAGAAAATCGTATCCAGTTCTGTCATGGTAAAACAGCTGAAAAGCAAAGACAGAAAGAAAATCTGAAAAACAGGCAGAGGAAAAAATAATGCGTTGCTTTCAAGTGGGGCAGTAATATGACTGACAGCTGACTTCTCAAAAGAAATAGTAGAAGCCATAAATAGAATGTATTCAAAGTGCTGAAAGAAAATAGCTGGCAACCTTGAACTTTATACCCAGCTATGATATTCTTTAAAAATACAGTTAAAAAAAACATATCAAATAAACAAAAATGAAGTGAATTCATCTCCAGTAGAACTACACTAGTGTAATGTGTAAAGGCTGTTCTTTAGGTAGAGGGAAATTAACCCCATTTGGAAGAATGGATATGTAAGAATGAATAAAAAACAACAGAAAGTGTAAACATATCAGAAAATCAAAATGAATATTGACTATATAAAACAATAATAATTTAATGTCTCAAGGTGTTTAAAATATATTCTAGAATATAAAAAAATCTATATGCTGCTTACAATAGACTGTAAACATAAGAATGACGAAAGGATGAAAGTAAAAGAATGAAAGAGATACACTGTGATACACTAACCACAAGAATATATGACAAGAAACACCATTAGAAATAAACACTTCCTAAAGATAAAAGAGTCAAATTACCAAAAGATATAACAATTATAAATGTGTAGGCACCTAACAACAATTAAAGACAGAGCAAATATTAACATAACCTAAATGACAAACAAATTCAGAGCCATAGTGGGAATTTTTTAGCCTACCCCTCTTAGTAACTGATAGAACAATCTGACCTACTGATAGGACAAATAGATTAAAAAAAAATCAACAAGTATAATTGGAACAGGAAACCTAGATAAGACACTTCACAAATGTGATCTAATTTGTACATATAGAGCACTAGACACAACTACAGAATACACATACTTTTCAAATGCATACAGATATTTCCTAAAGGTGGACCACATGCTGGGTTGTAAAGCAAGTCTCAGAAAATTTTAAAGGACTGAAATCATTCAGAGTATGGTCACTAACCACTCACCAGAGTATGGAATTAAGCTAAAAATAAATAATAAAAAAGTAGAGAGCTCCTAAATACTTGAAAGTGAAACAATATACTTATACATAACCCATAGGTCTAATAAAAATTACAATTAAAATATTTTGAACTTAATAATAAATGAAAATATGACATACAAAAGTTGTAGGATGCAGCTAAAGCTATGCTCAGAGGAAAATGTACAGCTTAACATGCTTGCATTAGAGAAGAAGAAAGGCTTAACATCAATGATTTAAGTATCCATCTAGGATGTTATAAAAAAGGATTAGAAAACAATTAAGATTAATAAAATTGATAACTTACTATCGAGATCAAATTTTTAAAAAGTGCATAAATTAACAATATCAGGAATGAAAAGGGGGATATCACCATGCTTCTAGAGACATTAAGAAGATAATGAAAGCATATTTGAACATGTTTTTGCCATCAAGTTTTAAAGGATAGAAGGAATGAACAAATTCATAGAACACAATGTGTTGAAACTGACACAAAAAGAAGTAGAAAATCTGAATAATCTTATAATTACTAAATACCTCTCACAAAGAAAACTCCATGCCTAGATATCTTCAATGGTGAATTCTACCAATCACATAAGAAGGAGCTGTTCTCTCTAATGAACATGGAAGTAAAAAGTCTAAACAAGACATTAAGTCAAACTTAGAGATATGTCAAACATATTAATTGATGATATGTCACAAACAAGTAGGATTTACTCCAAAATGCAGAGTTGGTTTAACGTTAGAAATCAATCAATGTAATTCATCACATTTACAGAATAAAGAAGTAAAATAGTCATCTCAATAGATTATTGCAAAAGCATTAGATAAAATTTAACACCTGCTTATTACCAAAAACTCTTGGCAAATTAAAAATAGAAGGCAACTTCCTTAATCTGTTAAATTATATGACAAAAACAAACTTACAGCAAATATTATACTTAATAGTGAATCACTGAAACTTCCCTTTGAGATCAGAAACAAGACAAGGATGTTCACCATCATCACTTGTAGTCAATATTACAGTGGAAGTTTTGCTAGAGTCAACTGGATATACATATGGACAAATAATTAATCTTGATCCTCTACATCATACTACTCATAAAAACCAGCTCCAAGTGGATTGAATATACAAATGTGCAGATAAAACAGTAAAGCTCCTGGAAGACAACAGAGGAGAATATATTGGAATAAGTGAAGGTTTATTTAACCAAACACAAAAAGTGTAATCCTAAAGAAAAATATTGATAGGTTGGACCACATTAAACTTTTTAATTTATTGACTTTATAAAGAGAATAAAAAGTTGAAGCACAGGTGAGAAGAAAATTTGCAATACATACAACTAACAAATAACAAATATATAGAATATATAAAGAACTCCTCTTAATAAATGAGAACAAGATGAGAACCCCATATAAATAGACAAGATATTAAAACACAAAAGATAATATCCAAATGGCCAATGAGCTCAGCTTCACACAGCATCAGGGAAATGCAAATTACAAGAAAGCAGTACCACATTGTGATGGTTAATTTTGTGTGTCAACTTGCCTACGCCATAGTACCCAGATATTTGGTCAAACATTCTAGATGTATCTGTGAAGGTATTTTTTTAGATAAGAATATCATTTAAACCAGTAGCTTTGGAGTAAAACAGATTACCCTCTGTAATGTGGATGGACCGCATTGTAGCCTCAGTTGAAGGCCTTAATAGAAAAAATAGAAAAAGAATGACCTTCAGACTTGAACTGCAGCATCAACTCTTCCGTGGGCCTGGGTCTCCAGTCTGCTGACCTAGCCTGAAGATTTTGGACTTGTCTACACACACACACACACACACACACACACACACAGACCCCACACACACCACCCTCCTGGTTCTCCTTCTGGAGAGTCCTAATATACACATCCATTAGAATGGCTAAAATGAAAAAGACTGACAACACCAAGAGGTGGTGAACATGTGGAGCAACTGGAATTCTCATACTTTGCTGGTGGGAGTGAAAATTGGTACAATCACTTCAGATTCCTGTCTGTCAGTAGCTACTAAAGCTGAACATTCAAATACCCTAAGCAATTCCACACTAAGGTATATATCCTACAACATATGTTCAACTACATATATAGTTGTTCCCAGCAGCACTATTGATTGATGATTACTGTAAATTGGAAACAATGTCCATCTACAGTAGAATGAATGAATAAATGGTGGTATATTCAAATAATGTATAAACTTACACAATAACTTGCATCTCATAAACATAACTTGAGTGAAAGAAGTCAAATACAGTAGGCAAAACTAACTGATGCTGTTTGAAATCAGGAAAGAAGGGAAAGGGATCGGAACTGGGCAAGGACATGAGGTGCTTCTGCAGTGCACCATTTCTTAACCTCAGCGGATATTACGTGGCTGTAATCACTGTGTGAAAATCTATCCGTAAGTATACTGGTGATTGATGCACTTTTCTGCACATATTTATAATTCAATTTCTTTGAAGTTTAAGAGAGTATGTCTGTCACTTTCTATTACTTTGCGGAAGTCACTCCACATTTTGGAGCCCCAGACCCTCTGTTGTAAAATGCTGCATGGATTTAAAGAGATGGTCCGTGGTAAAGCGAATTGACCTGGTCTCTTCCCTTTCCCCCACCCTGTTCTTGGTTCAGTTCATTTCCTCAGAGAGATCTGCCCGTCGTGGTCTGCTCCCCACCACTAAGTGATCTGGTCCCCAAACTCTAACACACTTTTCAGATGAGTGGTCCACCATCCCCCCCCCCCAAACCAAACATCTTCCAGCTCCCCCCTCCCTGCAGAGTGGTCCAAACTCCCCTTTTGCCGCTGCCCACAGAGTGACTGGACTCTCTAGGTTCTCTCACTCCCCTACTTCTTCCCACATCCCTATCCCTCCCCAACCCATATGGCCCGCCCCCGCCTCCCGCCCCTCCGGGGTACTGCTCTACAGCTCGCCCCACATCTGCTATGCAGTGCACAGGGGTCAGACCCCAACCCCCAACCCCTCTCCTCCCCGCCTCTGCCCCCGCCGTCAGGCACAGTGGTCCTTTCCCTCAGCTCTGCCCCCCCCCCCCCCGCCCCACAGTGGTCCGTTCCGTCAGATCTGCTCCCTTCCCCCACACGCACGGTGGTCTGGCCCCCAGGTGCCCCCTCCTGCCCTCGTCGTCCGCTCGCCCGTCGCGCGGGGCTGGTCGCTGAGGGCACCTGGCCGCGGTTGCGCGACGAAGGCAGCGATGGCGGCGACAGGCCGGGAGCGGGAGCGGGCGCGCTTTGTCTACGTGAACCGCTTTGGCTCGCACCAGTGTGGCGGCGTCCTGTGGCTGGGCGGCCGCCGGGCTCAGGGCCCGTGGAGCCGCGGGCTCGGGGCCGGCCGAAGCCAGGAGGAGACGCGCGCGGCGGCGGGGGCCCCGGGCGGCGGGGAGCTGCCCCCCGGCTCCCAGCCCCGGGCCCCTGCGACCTCCTCGCCGGCGCGGGCGTCGAGCGCGCGGAGCCGGCCCCGGCAGGCGGCACAAGCAGGTGGCCCGAAGGGCTGGGCGGGCGGGGACTCGGGCGGGGGCCCCCGGCCGGTCAGCCGGCCTTTCCGAGGATCCGAGGCTCAGGGCGGTGGGCTTCTCAGCTTGCGGCCTCCCCGTCGGCTTCCTGTCAGCCTCCCTCCCCGTGGGCCGCTCCGGGCTTGTGTAGCTCCGCGGCCGCCAGGCCCAGCCTCGCCAGGCCGCGGGCAGCGGGCCCCTGGCGCCGTCGGCGGCCCTCCTGTCGGTCCGGGGCTGAGAGACCAGGCCCGCCTGCGCCTCGGTGTCTCCCCGAGGGGGCGCGGAAGTGCAAGTGAAGGTCACTTGCGACAAGCCCGAGACCCGAATCCCAGAGGGGAGGCCCCTGGACGCAGCCACCGAAGTCCTTCAGAATGATGGGGGCCTTGGCACGTGTGTCCGTACTCCTCTTAGGACTCATTGAGTTTGTCAGTTGGCCTGTGGAGGACCAACGTCTTTAATGATGTCACTTTCTCTTTGAAAACAGAGCAGAGGATGTCTTTCCATTTTCACGCTACTTTTGTGTCTTTCGGGAATGTTTTATATGTAAAAATTTTCCTTCTAGAGGTTTTTCCTTTATCTTGTTAAATTTATTCCTAGGCATTTTACCTTCTCTGTTGTTGTGAATGGGGTTTCCTCTTCCATAATGTCCTCCAGATGGTCATCGTTTATGTATGTAAAGCCTCTTGATTCAAACAAACAAACAACCCAACAACTTTGAGGAGATTTGACAAAGTTATACACCTGGTAGTACACCATCACAATCAGGATCTAGAACATTTCCATCACCTGGAAAAATCCTGCCTCTCTTTTGAGGTCCCATCCCTCTACCTGTGCTTTAAAAGAAAAAAAATAGTTTATTGAGATGTAATTTACAATCCACACAGTTTACCCATTTAAAATGTGCAATTCAGTGGTTTTTACAGTGTTGTGCTACCATCATCAAAATCAATTTACAACATTTTTATTTCCCCCTCAAACAAACCCTGTACTCATTAGCAGTCACTCACCATTCCCCCTCACTGCCCCCAACCCCAGCCTACTTTCTGTCGCCGTAGATTTGCCTGTTCTGGACATTTCATATAAATGGAATCATACAATATTGGGGCTTCTTTCACTTAGCCTATTGTTTTTTGTATGTTAATTTTTGATCCTAGTACTTCACTGAATTCTTTTATTATTTGAGTTAATTTTGTCATTAATGCTCATGATTTTCCAGGTATGCTATTGTATTATTTGTAGAGATAATTTTATTTCTTTTTAACCCATTTGTATGCCTGCAGTTGATTTTTTTTTTTTTTTTTTGGTCTAATTGCACTGGCTAATACCGTGAATCCAGTGTTGAATAGTAGTGGAGATAGTGAGCATTCTTGCCTTGTTCCTGATCTTAGGGAAATCCCTTTAGTATTTCCCCATTAAATAAGGTATTCACTTTAAGACTGAAGTGTATATATTTGAAACAGTAAAATGTATTCTTCAATTTTAATTTTCTTCAGTGTTTTTACCAAGAATGGATGTTGAATTTTGTCAAAGGCTTTCTTAGATCTGTGAAAATATTTTTTTCCTTAGATTTATTAATATGGTGTATGATACAAATGGCTTTCCTAAGATTGAACCAACTTTGCATTCCTGAAATAAATCCCACTTGGTGATGGTGTACTCTTTTCTTAATATAGTGTTGAGCTCTGTTTGCTAATAATTTGTTTAGGATTTTTTGCATTGGAATTTGAGACAGGGTAGTTTTTATTCCTTTGTACTTCATCTGGTTTAGGTATCATGGTTATACTTAGTTCATAAAAGGAATTAGGAACTTTTCCTTCCTATTCAGTGCTCTGGAATAATTTATAGAACATTGAGACTATCTGATGTTTGAAGATTTGGTAGAATTCTTCTGTGAAACCATCTAGGTCTCGTGCTTTTTGTGGGATAATTCCTTAATAACTTTCTCTGTATCTTCTCTGGGAACTGGTCTCTTTACACTTTCTAACTCTAATGGGTCAGTTTTGGTAATCTGTATTTTCCTAGGAAATTATCCATTTCACCTTGGTTTCCAAATTTGTTTGCGTAGAGGTCTGCAAAGTAGTGTCTTATGATTTTTAAAAATTTCTTATATTTCAATGGTTACGTCCCCCTTTTCATTTTTTTGATGTACGTGCTCTCTGCCTTTTACTTGATCAAGTTCGCCGGTGTTTTGTCTATTTTGTTAATTTTTTTTAAAACAGGATTTTGATTTGTTAATTAGGTATTTTGTTTTTCTACTCTCTTCCTCAATAATAAGTAAAGATAAACAATAAAGATAAAACTTTGTTATTCCCCTGTGGGTACTTTCTTTTGGTTTACTTTGTCCTTTCTATGCTTTTATATTTGAGCAAGAAATTTAATTAATTTTTTCTTCCTTTTTATTGATGTGTTTAGTACAGTGGGTTTTCTTCTATTACTTTAAATCCCATTGATTTTAATATATAGTGCTTTTATTGTCACTATTTAAAAATAATTTTTTTTTGTAATTTCAGTTTGTATTATTGCTTTCACTCTAGAGTTGCTTAATAGATTTAATTTTTCAAAAATTTCCAGGACTTTTCTTTTTCTTTATTTTTTTCCCCCTAGTAAACTCTAGTTTTATTGCATTGTGATCAGAGTGCTGTTTGTCATGTCTCCACTTTATGGATGTTACTGATGTTTTCTTTGTGACCTAATCTGTGAGCTTTCCTTCTGGTTCTTTTTCTCCTCCCTAAGCCAAGAGATTGGAAGACTGTCCCTTTCAGTTGTGTTTATCCTTTTAAATCATCCTTGCCCCTTTAATGAAGTCAGTCCCATTAAATTGCATGCTTTTGGTACTTTATGTGGTGTCTGGCCCTTTAAATTGTACATTGAAATTCTTTCCTGTAGTCTGTGCTGTGATCTGCCTAGTTATCTTCTAGTATTTTCAGAGTTAGGATGGATTTCATCTTTCTGTTGGTTGCTCCAGCTCTCCTGCAGGCACCTTTTCTAGAGTCCCTCCTTTCTCTTTGTTGCTGACTGCAAAGCCCTACTTAGGGTGAGGTTGGAGCAAATGGAATCATAGTACCACGATTTTAATGATTTTTCTCATTTTACTTACATTTATTTTGCATTTTCAGCATTCTCTGTCTTCAAATAATGCTGAGGGTGTGTTTTGTGTAGAATTTTTATAATGTAAAGTTTGTTCGGGGAGACATTTGGGGAAGTTGATTACTATACCCTTTCTGCCCCCCGCCCCGCCCCCCCCACCCCATTGTCTAGAACGACCCAGAAGTTCTGCATTGAAAAGTTTTGAACAAGAGAAGTAATAGGGTCAGATTTACTTAGTTCATACTGTAAAGGGGAGATTGAATTGGAGGCAGGCAAGACTAAAGCCCAAGTTGAAAAACATATAAATATTTTTTTTGGTATCCTTTCAGAACTTACTTAATTTTGCTTTGATACTTTAGAAGTATACAACTGTACTCTGTGTAACTTGATTGACTCTTGATAATGAGCTCTTCAGAGACACTGAAGGGCCACTATTTTAGACTTCATGCCCCTCCAAAGGTCCCGTTGTTAAAAAGGCCCTCAGGTTTTTTGAGATTTTTTGGCCCCTGTGCTAGTGATTAAAAAATTAAAGGGTAGTATAAGAAACTTTAGCACTAGGTTTCCAGCTCCTTTGAATAATAAAAACAGATAAAAGATTTATTCTAGGAATTGGAGAGAGTATGTTGGTAGTGGTGGTGAGTTCTTCAGCTTTAAAGGGTAGAGAGCAGGGAGTGCGGAAAGAATAAAATAGATCTGGTATTGCATTAGCACCAGCAGATCAAAGAGACAAATAATAGGCCAGCACCAAGGTAGTGGGTTGGAAATGAAGAATATTGAGAAACAGATGAAGAAGCTCATGGGGGAAGGGAAAGGATGCACGAATTGATTGGAGATCGCCACGTAAGTCAGGTAGAAATAACAGAATGGCAAAGAGCTGAGATTGTGAAAGCAGCTTTCTGCACTTTTAACTGGTTTGTGCTGACCTAGAATGGCTTTCCTCTAGTTGGCAGCTCTGCTGGGGTGGGAAATGATAAGGCAATTTGTTTTGAAGTTTGGTTCTGAAATTTTGAAATTTATTGATGTTTCTTTGTGGCAGGGGTGACATGATCAGAGCTGGAGGAAGGATAACTGGGAGGGAGTCGGGGTGGGAGAGATTGGAAACCAGAGACCAATTCTGAGGCAGTAATCAAGTGGACAGGTAAAAGGCCTGAAGTAAGACAGTGGCAGTGGAGGCAGGATGGACAGGATTGATGACGGGTTGAGACCAAATCTGAAGTTTCTGTGCTGGGCAGCTGGGTGAATGATGGAGACATTAACTCTGATGACCACTCTGCTGTGCTTGTCAGACCAACAACAGAATCAAGGGAAGAGGGTCCTGAGGTAGACATATTTCAATCAAGCCAGAAAGTCCTTAGGTGCTTAGATTTTACTCATTCTTGGGTGTATATAATTTTAATATTAAGTGGACATTCATTGAATACTTGTGCCTGGCTCTCTCTGGGAAACAAAGGTGAATTATGTATCCATTCAATAACATTAATACTGTAGGCACTAGGTCAGTTGCTATTGACATAGATGAATCCAGCAAATATTTTACTCTCAAGGGACTTATACATGAAGAATGGAAATATAAGCTAGTCTGCTGTGAGAGAGACATCTTAGAAGGGCTTTGATAGTTCAGGAAAAGGGAGACATAGAAGCAAGAAATCAAGGTACATGAATGGAGAAATTGCTAGTAGGACAGTGGATATTATCAAGAGCATTGGCTTTGAAGTCAGAGAGTAATAATCTTGGCTGACTCACTTACTAGCAGTGTAACATTGGCCAAGTTAGTTAACAGTTCTGATGTTCAGTTCCTAACTTAAATGGGGATAATAGTTCCTACCTTAATGAGTTACTGTGAAGATTAAATGAAATAATGCATGCAGAGTGCCTAGCACAGTGTTTGGTGTAGAGTAGGTGCCCAGTAAATGTTGGCACACTCAGCAGAAATGGCTTGAGGGAAAGGGGGTGATTAGCCCAGTGTCTGTATACTAAATATTTATTAAATGAATGAAAAGTAAATTTTGGACCACATTGTGGATTGCCTTGGAGACCCTCATAGTCACTGCAGATTTTTGAATGATGGAAGTCAAGTTATCAGAAACACATATACTTCTGGAAGATAAACTTGTAAGCTGTGTGTGAGATGTAGTTTAGAAATCCAGGGGCCGGCAAGTCAGGTAACTCTTCTAATGTCTCAAACAAGACTGGTAAGTAAAGCTGGTTCCATGTTCTCACAGAACTTGGGAGATAATACCCATAATTTATATATAGTAGAGGGTGATGAATGCTGTTGTGGAGGTACAAATAAATGCTTTGGAGGTGGTGAATAATTTGGGGATGAAGGAATCAGAGAAGGCTTCATGGTGGTGGAAGTAGCTCCATGAGATTTACACATGTTCCTGAGATAGGAGGGGATTACAGGTGAGAAAAACATGTTAGCAAAGCACCGAGTATGGATCAGTGATGGATGATGATTAGGGAAGAAAGAGAAGTATATTTTGATTGGGTCAGAGTGTGTGGAAAGGGGTAGAGACAGATTTGAAGGATAAGCTGAGACAAAATCTATGACACACTGGAGCCACAGCCTCAGTAAAGTACATATTTTGACATATTTTATATTCCCAACTAATATAGATAGGTACGATGGCTCCTATCTTGACCTCAAGGAGTATATGTCTAGGTTAGATAAGACTTACAAGCAGAAAACATTTGGAAATGATGCAAGTACAGTATTCCAAACATTGTAGGCACTTAGAGAGAAGGATCCATATGGGTATATGAAGAGCACAGTTTCCCAAACTTGTTATTTTCCTGTGCTATATCTGTACCTCATGTGCACTATCATTTACTTAATATATTTATTTAAATAGGTGCGTTTTTTTCCTCCCACTGAATTTCTTTTTAGAACAGTTTAGATCATTACCTCAGTGGAAAACATGTATCATTTTCCATAAATAGAAATTAATTAAAAACAATCTAATAAAGGCAAAACAATATTATTAAATTCTAGCCAAACAGGTTGTCTGCTGGAGGTCGCTGCAGTCATAAAGTGAGATTAGCAAGTCTTAGAAAAGTCTTAATGAGATACTGTTGCAAACCCAGACTTTCTCCTTGATGTAATCAGAAGATTAAAAAAGAATTTGGAAGGGAATGTTTCTCACCATGTGAGTTAATGTTCTTTAGTGCTATGTCTGTGCTTTGTGAAATTGGAGAAGGCCCTTTTGCCCCTGGAAAGCTAAATATTGGATGAGTAGAAGAAAGCCAACTATAGAGTGGTGTTAGGGCAGGAATGAGGTGGGGAAGGGTTAGGGTATGTACAGGGTGTTACAGACAAAAGGAGAATAAATGTAAAGGCTTTCAGGGAACACATGCTTATTATTGTACAATTTTGTCTTTTGGACAGACAAGCCTTTAGGTTTTCTGTTTCACAGTTAATATTTGGGAAGGCAGTATGGTTTAGTGAGTAGAGTCAGAAAACTTATCACTGACAGACCTTTATTAGTACCTACTATGTGTCTGGTAGTGTAGATAGAAAGATGAATAAGGTACACAGTGACGCTACCCCTTCAGGAGGTCACAGCCTAGCGGAAGAAACAGTATAAACACATGCTATATAAAGTGTGCCAAGTGCTGGGAGCAAAGTGTTCCTGGAACCAGTGCTGTTTGCGGGGCTGTGGGTGTTTGAGAGAAGACTGTAGAGAAGAGGTGATGTGTGAGCTGTCTTGAAAAGCAGGCGGATGTTTGCCTGCTGGCGGGGTGTGTGTGTGTGTACAGGCACACATGCACACAGTGGTCTAGCCCGATAGAACAGCATGTGCAAAGGCTGGGAGGGGTAAGAACAAGACATATTTGAGGAACCATTTGGTCTTTTTGTGCAGTTGGAAGCCTAATGTGTACATGGAGTTAAACAGAGAAAGACTGTAGAGATAGCCTGGGCCAGATGTGGTTTCTGGTATTTGTTTACTCTGTTGCTGACTTTTTTGGGGCTCACCTTTCAAATCAGAAAAGGAAGGAGATCTAGGCACCCCTAAGATAGTTTATCCTTAGTTTTCTTGTTTTATTTTTTTTCCAGTATAATATTAGCTAATTGGTAACCTGGTATTTATCTAGGGATCTGAAATATACCAGCAAGGATAAAACTCCCCAAAGAGAGCTCAAGAGACGTTTATAATCGTCAATTCTCAAGATAGTGAATTCTTTAAAGTATATGCTGAGCTTGATATTTTACCTTGTCACTCTTTTTTTTTTTTAAATTAGGTTTAACCCAGAAGAATTTAGCTAAAAAGTTTGACTTCCCCATACCTTTGAATGAAACTTCCAAAATAATGAAGAAAAAGAAAAAGGTATATTACTGTAAAGGGAAATGAATGATATTTTGAATTTTGGATTAACCTGTCTAAATACAAACATGTGAAGATACTGAAGACATTAAAAATAGTGCCATCTTTTGAAAAATTTAATTTACTGAAATGAGAGAATAGAATTAATTTAGCAGAAATGAAACTGGGTTTGGAAATATTTATTAACCATAAAAAATAGTTCTTAGAGTATTTGAAGATACATTTTCATCAAAACGTAACTGACCATGAGCTTTTTCAAAGCATGAAAATATATGTTCCATAGACTATAACAAACTCCCATAGTGTAACATAAGAAAATCATGGATTTCATGGAAAAGAAAAAGTTATCTACATTGGTGTCATTGCTGTTTTAAAAACAAGAGATGTATGAGTTTCTAGCAGGACAGCTGACAAGCACAAACCTTTATGCTGAACCATTTTCATGTCTGGTTGTCCAAATGTCATGGTAACTTGAGTGTTTTAAACATATTCAAGATCTGTTACTCTACTAATTTTTGTTTACCACCATATATTTTACACTTCAGTTTAAAGACATTGTTGGTTGAGGATGACACATAAAATCATGTTATTTCTGAGCTTTGAGTTTGTTTGATTTCTAACACATGTAGAGTATGAAATAGCATGCAAAGTGACTAACCCTTGCAGCAAGTGTATTTTGAGTGAGCATTTAATCTTCCCATTATACTAAGAAAATTTTCTTCTAAGAATCAATTCCTCTTGGGCAATAGCCAATATTTACCTATAACTACTGCGTGCCAGACACTGGGGTAAGTGATTTACATATCCTTTTCATCAATTCTAATAATCCAGTATTTGAAGTTATTCCCCAATGAGTTTAAAACACTTGCCCAATGTCAAGCAACTGGTTGAGTGGTGAAGCCAGAATCTGAGCCCAAATCTGTCTGTTTGCTTCTGTAGTCTCCATTCCTCCTATTCTAGTGTCTTCATGCTCTCTAGTAAGTTTGCTGTGGCATGTCTTAGGAGAAATGTTTAATTATTAACTAGAATAAAATACATTAAAAATCATATCATTGTCCAGTGGTTTAGACATAGACATAGCAAGAGAAGTTCACTGTTATTACTGCCTTTCAAAACAAAATTGAGTATGTTGAAACTATTGGACTTACTAGATATTGCCTTCGAAAGACATTGCTTTCATCCAGGACAATTAATTTAAACTCTACAGAGAGGGAATGCTAGGAATTTGGGAAAAGATACCAGAGAATTCATCGCATATGGGAAAACAATCATGTTTAATTTTCAGATCTCTAAGTATAATATTACTTTATAATGATAATATCAAATCGTGCATGCAACACAGTTGACTCGCTCTCAGTTGCCTGCATCACAGTGTGGTCCAGGTTCTCTGCTCAGTGTTCCTTAACTGTGCTTGTCTTTTTAAGGTTTCAGTATGGAATGGGGTGTACAAAGTCATTTCTAAAATGCTTGAAGAAAATGAAAAATACAGACATAGGCTGAAATGCCAACAATTATTTAGTGACAGTAAGTTAACACAGTTTTCATTGTATTAAAGAGAACTGGCTTCTCTAATAGTTTAGTTACCCTTGGATCACATTAGACCAGTAGTTTTCCTAATTGTCACATTCAGTGTATAGAGCTATAGAGAAAAAGCTAACATATTATCACTGTTCATCGTAACTAAAAGTACAAAGCATTGTAAAGCACTGAGTGTAGAGTAGACCACAGGTGTAGGCATGAGTGGAAGAGTGCAGAAGATGAATGTTGACTGGAACTTACTGAGCCAAGGGAACATGCTTGTCTATTAAATCTGAATTTTGATGCCAACTTTTTTTTTAAAATGCCAACTTTTTAATACAGATTACAAAATTCACCCATATTGATGAAGAAAAAGATTTTAACTGCATTATAGCAGTATACATTCTGTGTCAGTTCATACAGTCACTTCCTTTTCATGATGCTGCAGTCCAATTTAATGTGTTTAGCAAAGTCTGCCCTTGAGTTATGGCCTTGATGTCATCATTTCATTCCTGGAAAACAATTTATAAATTAAACCATGTTCTAAAGCTGCATCAAAATTGAGTGGATATTGTGGCCAGAGCAAAATTAGATATAATCTAGTATATTTATTAAAGTAATTGGAAGTTTTGGATTCTCAATTAAGTTGGATAAAACTTATGTAACTAATAATGCCACATGAATTGCTAAATCATAAGTGAATTTCTTTCCTTCACATGCAGTGTCCTAATACATATAATACCATGCTGAATGCTTCTATAAGTTTTTAGTACAGTCACTCAATGACAACTTTTATTTTGATAGTCAATAAATCTGCAGAATTTGATTTTGTGAAGAATATTTTCATAAGATAATTAAAACAGAATGCCATTTTGTAAGCAATGTAATGGTGGAAACTCGTTACTGTTCCTGTAATATTGCATTCATAATAGCATAAATTGTTTGCAGTAATGGCATATAAACTAATGTTCACATTAGTGATACTCTGTTTTACTTTTCTTATCCAATTAAGGAGAACGAGGCAGGAGAGGGAGTTCGGAGGAAAAAAGTTGACAGTGGTTTCTTAGGTGACGAGGATGTTTGAACAGGCAGAGAAATGTGCAGAAACCCTGGACATTGTTCTGAGTGTTAATCAAGACCCAATTACTCTAATAAACGTACTAGATTACATCTAAGTTTGGTCTGGCCATTACCTCGAACTTGTCAGGTTCTTTTGTGCCTCAGCACTAGACCTTCTACTAAATATCAAGTGATCTTGTAAGGATTATTTAGCAACTTAAAATAATATGTTGTGGTTTCCAGAAGTAGCCTCTTATAAATGAAAGGTATCCTTATAATTCATTATTTCTATTATAATTTTAAACCAGATTATAGAAACTAATAATTATATTTTTAAAATGTATTATAATTCTTGTGCCTTAATATATATTTATTAATGAGAAAACCAGTGCCAGAGGCCAACTTGAATTTTCCTAATATTTTATGTTGTTCCTAGATTTAAATTACACAAGATGAATCTTCTTGTGATCTTCTGGTAAGAATCCACTTAGATGACAGTTAAAAGGTACAGACTTTTTCCTTCCCCTTTACATCCTACCATTAGCAACCTTTAGTGTATACCCATTGCTAATTCCAGCCTGTTTCCTTCCTTAAACCCAGAGTTTGGCACATAGAAGGCACTCATTAAATATTTGTTGAAATTTAATAAGCTTCATTTGGGCCTCGTATTCACAATGCTATTGAAACTGCTCTCTCCATGGTCCAAGTTTTTTGTTTTTTCTTTTTGTCCATATCTCTTTTCTTTTTGAGCATGCTGTCACATTTAATATTTTTTACTACTACTCCTTCAAAGTTTTCTTCTTACTTATTATCCTGAAGACTATGTTATGGTTCTCTTTCTACCTTTCTGACCATATTTTCTGTGTATTTTTTATTTGTCCCTTTTGCTACCATCTAATAACAACTGCTTCCCCTAGGAGGAATTGTTGGTCCTACTCTCTCTTTACATATTTATTCTGAGATGACTCACCCATTTTATAGCTTCAATTACTCTTTCTGGGTGTATGACCCTTAAATCTCTATTCTGCTTCTGAATTTCTTTAGACTGTTCTACAGTTACTTTTAAATGCCACATGGTTTAAACTGAGCATGTCATCCTCCCACTCTTTTTTTTTCAATTGTGCCCAAATGATTACTAATCATCTGGGGTCATTCAGTTGTTAGGAATAGGTTACACCCAGTTTGGTGGGGTTTGGAAAGTAGTAGAAAGGGTAAGTAAGATGGGCTTTGGAATAGAGAAATTAGACTTTTATAAGTGGGAATGTGGGGGGAAGGGAGTATACTTTAAGACATGGACATGAGCAAATTCATGGAGTCCAGGAAAATGTTTCAGAACGTACAGCTCGATTAAAGCTTGTTTAAGGTAGTCCTAGTGAAGAAAGGTATACAGTATACTGACATTGTATTTCAAATGGTCTCACATGGATACTTGGCCAGGGATTTGTACTCAGTTTAGTAGGCAATGAAGAAACACAGAACCCTTTCTTAACCCTTTATTCCAAATGCTTTCAAGTATACAAAAAATTGCAAGAAGAATACAAAGATGTTCAGAATACCCATTACCTGGGTTCCCCGAATTTTACATCTTGCCACGTTTGCGTTATCGTCATCCTACTCCCTCTCTCTTTCTCTGTGTTATGTGTATAAAGTATTGCCTATTAATACTTTAGTGTATATATCCTAAGAACCAGGATATCTTTTTTTATAACCACACAACAGTTATCAAATTCAGGAAATTTAATATTGGTATAAAACTGTTATATAATCTATAGTCTATATTCCAGTTTTTTCTTGTGCCAATAATGTCTTTAATGGCATTTTTTTTTCCTGATAGCAGGTCCAGGGCCATGTATCGCATTTAATTGTCATGTCTCTTTAGTCTTCTTTAATGTGTAACAATTCTTTAACCTTTCTTTGTTTTTTATGACATTGACATTTTTGAAGAATGCAGGCCAATTATTTTTCAGACTGTCCCTCTGGACTTGCTGATACCTTTTCATGATTTGATTCATATTTTGCATTTTTGGCTGGAACATTATATAAGTAATGGTATTTCCTTCTCAGAACATTACATCTGGAGTCATGTGATTTTCATTTATCCCTTATTGAGGATGTTAACTTTGATCTATTGGTTAAGATGTCCATTTTTCCACTATATATAGTTACTATTTTTCCTTTTGTAGTTAGTAAGTATTTTATGGAAAGATAATTAGAAACTACTCAAATATCTTGTACATCATCAGTATAGAACATTTTAAAGCAGTGGGTTGATCAGATCTGCATTTTAAAAAGAATACAATGTCGCTTTGTGAAGAGGTTTGGAATAGAGGCAAGACAGAAGGTGGAAAAGAAAATGTAGGGATTGTATTAGCAGTCCGTGGGAAAAGTGTAGGGAAATATGAAAGATGATACTAAGGTTTGAGAATGAGTAGATAAGGAAGTCAAGAGAAAGAACTGGCTTTGTGAAGCTACTGAGTTTTATTTTGGCATGTAGAATTTTGGGCGATAGGTACTCAGATGAAAATTGTAAGCAGTTGGAAGTGTATCAGAGCCAGTGTGATATCTATACTGCATAAAGGTCCTAGCAGTAGACGCAGATGAAACCTCAGTGTGGGGATGGAGGGAGAGGAGAGGACTGAGAACAGAATGTCAGGCATGTCTAGGATGAAGAGGAAGTTTCAGTCCCTCCAAGAGGGATCCTAGGGGCTTAATTAGGAGTAATGAGAGAAATGATTGTGGCTTGGGGGGATACAAATGAAGCTTGCAGGAGATCAAGGGATTGACAGTTCAAAGGAGGGCAGTGACTTTGTTCAGTGAGAGTGTGGGGATAGGAGCATATCAGCTGGGAACACTTTAGGAGTTCCAGCACTTAGAAGTAAAGTAGAAGTTCCAAGTGACGATGGTGACCATCCAAGCAGTGCCTTTGTTTGTGAGTGGATGAAGTGGCCTGGGGAGGAAGGCCTGTGGGATAGTGTTTCTGTGGCACAGTTCTTGGAATTGGGGCTGTTGAAGTCACCAAGGGTATTGGCAGGAGTTGGAGTGGGGAAGAAAATATGAGTTACACACTGAATCCATTGGAAGCTTTTTATGGTCAACTGGAGAAAGTAAAAGTCATCAAAACAGTAAATGCAGTCTGTTGCTTTGCAGTCTTAGAAATGTTATATTTTTTCAGTGACTACTGATTATGACTTTTTATATTAACAAGATTCAATTTTGTCATCTTTTATTTAGAATTAACGTATCTTTGGATCTGATTACCAAAGAAGATTATGAAGAGTTTAAAGATGGAATTTTAAATTAAATCATAATTGTATGTTAATTTTGATGTGTTTTGTTGGAATTGGAACTTTAATAGTTGAACAGAAAAAACTATGTTCTTTATGAATTAGTAGTATTTCTTTGCAAATTAATAAAAATTTTAAATATTGTTATCATGCATACAAGCATTATTTTTAGAATTAATACTTATTCCATATTTATTCAAATTAATATTTTACATAAAATTTACATTAGTGTATCAATATAATTGCATGCATTTAAAATTGCCAACTTTTCCCTTTTATTAATGAGTCTGCAACTGCCGCTTTTTTAAAAAAATTTTTATTCTTTTGAGGTATAGTTGGTTTGTAATACTGTCTAAGTTTCAGGTGTACAACGTAGTGATTCACAATTTTTAAAAGTTATGCTCGATTTATAGTTATTATAAAATATTGGATATATTCCCTTTGCTGTAAAATATATCCTTGTAGCTTATTTATTTTATACATAGTAGTTTGTACCCCTTAATCCTCTCCCTTCCCTCTCCCCACTGGTAACCACTAGTTTGTTCTCTATGTCTGCGATCTGTTTCCTTTTTGTTATATTTACCAGCTTGTTTTATTTTTTAGATGCCACATATAAGTGATATTATGCAGTATTTGTCTTTCTCTGTCTGACTTATTTCACTAAGCATAATACCCTCCAAGTCCATCCATGCTGTTGCAAATGGCAAAATTTCATTCATTTTCATGGCTTAGTAGTATTTCATTGCATGTATATATCCATTCATCTGTTCATGGACACTTGTGTGGCTTCTATATCTTGGCTAGTGTAAATACTGCTGCTGTGAATATTGGGATGCACGTATCCTTTTGAATTAGTGTTTTTGTTTTGTTCAGACATATACCGAGGAGTGGAATTCCTAGATCATATGGTATTTCTATTTTTAATTTTTTGAGGAACCTCCATACTGTTTTTTACAGTGGCTGCATGAACTTACATTCCCACCAACAGTGTAACATGGTTTCCTTCTCTCCACATCCTAGGCAGCGTTTGTTATTTGTGTTCTTTTGATGATAGCCATTCTGACAGGTAAGAGGCGAGATCTCATTGTGGTTTTGATTTGCATTTCCCTGATGATTAGTGATATTGAACATGTTTTCATGTGCCTATTGGCCATCTGCATTTCTTCTTTGGCAAAATGTCTACTCAGTTCTTCTGCCCACGTAAAAAAATTTTTTTTGATGTAGAGTTGTATGAGCTGTTTATATATGTTGGATGTTAAACCCCTACTGATCATATCATTTGCAAATATTTTACATAAAATTTAAATTAGCATATCAGTATAATCTCATGTATTTAAAATTGCCAACTTTTCCCCTTGTATTTATGCGTCTGCAACCACTGCTTTATTCACCCCTTCATATAGATTTAATTGTTTTGAGTTAAATTTGGATTCATTTAAATTATTTTTGGCTTCACTTTTTCTAAATTTCTCAATTATCTTATGATAAAAACCTACCATTTACATAGCAACAATTATTTTGGGTATTTAAACTAATAGTTATTTAAGCCATCTTTTTATCCTAGGGAAAAGATAAAAAGTAAATTTATGCAAATTCTATATTATAATATGGAGTATTTTAGGGAAATTTCTGGATAAAGATCAGAGGAATCGTTCTCCTTTCTAGGCCCCTAATTAGATACATTATTTTTAAATCAATAAATGAGAGATTCAGATCTCTGAAAATAATTTAGAAGTGTTTTTCAGTGAAGTCCCTTTATTTTCTACCCAATGTTAGTAGTAATCATCTAGCAGCTATGCAAGTTCTGCTTTTTGCTGATGCAGTCTCTTTCCCTAAATTGTATCAAAGGCTGAACTGAAAACATGGGAGGGAGGAGACAAAAAGAGGTTTTCTCTTAATCAGGCTCCACGTGCACTCCTGCTTCTTCCCTTGAGGTGAACATCCTCTTTTTTTATCCAGCATGATAACAGTGACATCCGTTATTTTTGAGGGTACTGAGAGGCTGAGCTTCCTCATTTCTCTTACAATGGCATTACAGAGTGGCAATAATACAGAATGCTCATGAAATGGTACAAGATGTGTAAGGATTGTAAAATAATTCATAGTTTTGTTTCTCCTTCTAGTTATAAGTTAACTACTTCATTAGACTGGAACAGACTAGGATTTATGGTAACATGTTCTTCTTGTGACTATTTACCAGATCCGCCTGTTTCCAGTTGAAGGACACATTGCCTGAGTGAATGGGCCCTGTTTGCCGTGCGGTGTCCAAAGGTCTCCTGGCAGGGAGGGTCATGCAACTTCTTTGGAGTTCACTGGGAAAATTTTCAGGCTGCTAAATTCTTGGGTGAAGCTTCCAATTTTAGCTTATACAATTTAAATCATTGCAGAATGAGACCTTTACTTGTTTACACTGCAGTTTATGCTGCGTAAAGGGTTTTGATGAATGTGAGTGAGGATGTTAGGTTCCCTTCAATGTAGGTCTATGTTTATGTGAGTTATACTACTTGACATAGTAAAGTAGTCTGTTTTAATTTATCCAGGGTGTCAATATTTATTAGATTTAAAAAATGAGTCTCATGCTGGATGCAAACTTAGCTTGTCTCACTGTTCTAGAACTGTGGAGTAAAAGAAGACTCTTACTAAAATGAATGTTCTAGATATTGCTTCTAAACCTTTAAATTTTTATTTAATAATATCTGGTGAAAATATATTAAATCTCTGTTTTGTTAAGTAGAATATACTAAATATAATAAAACTTTGCTGACACATCACTGAATATCAACTATGATATTGTGATTTATTTTTGGTTCTGTAATTCCAGAAGGAGTTAATGATGCCTACATTAAATGACCTCACACTACTCTGAGGTCCTGCCTTCTCTTCATCTCCAGCCCGGAGTATCTTTTTTCTGGTCTCTATGAGTAGGAGCACTCACTCGCCAAATGTATACCTGACTTTTCCTTTCTTGTGCTTAGACCAAAGGCATTTTATTTTAGCCCAATAGTCTAGTATTTGCAACTCCATTTTGGAGCTCTGCCGTGGGTGTTTTGTGCTTAGCTGTGCAGGGTGGGGAGAAAAGATATTTTAGTGCTTCAAATTAAGGATTTGGGTGAGTACAGAATAGAGGAGAAACATGTCTGTACTTCACAATATTAATCAGCCATTTATTCCAGTCATCTGGAAGATTTCAGGTGAGCTTTGGAATTATGAGGAAAAACCAGTGGGATCTTTTAGCAAAGGACCTAAGTCAAATTCAAGATATGTTCCCATCTAGTGTAAACTGAAGAAAGGTTAAAATTTGGGGAAAGTTTTGGGTAACCTAGGGTCTTTGAGAGTTGACTTATAATACAGCGGTGAAGGGCCCGTTTTGAGTTTGGGAGCCAGGACTGTGGGGGTGGAGGTGGAAACACACTAGTGCATCCTTAATTAAAGGGAGAAAGCTTGGCTGGGCACTGGTATGCCAGTGGAGTAGCATCCCAATTGCGTAAGTCAGGGACCATATATTTATGGCAGTTAGGTAAATATGCTTCTCAGATTTCCTACCATGGGGGTCATAATTGACCGATGGCCCACCTGTACTGCATTGTGAATCAACTACTGCGTTTGTAAGAGGCCCTGCTTCCCAACTAGTTGCTCCTAGCCACTGATTAAGCATGGCAGGGATGTTACGACAGACACATTTCTGCGAGACATGCCTCAAAAACTCATTTGCTTTGCTGAAACTTTCTTAGAACCACAGCAGAGAGAGAGAGAGAGAGTCTAAGACTTTTCCTACCTAACCCTCTTTCCTTCTTTTTCTCTGCTGCAGAGGTCAGCCCTTTGTCATGGTGGGATGGCTCTCCCAGTCTCCCCTGGCTCGCTCAGTTTTCCCTCACAGGTGTTTCTCCAGTAAATACCTGCACATCTAATTCCACCTTGGCATCTGAGAGGACTCAAAATAATGCAAGTGATGTGGGGAGTGGTCTGATAAAGTAAGCAGTAAGATGGGGTACTGGGATGGTGTATTCACCATCTAGATGGCGACAAGACACCTTCTTGAGTGGTATGTGCAGTGTGGATAGTCCCTGGCATGTGGTGGTTGTCCCATTCTTAAAGATCTCTACTGAGGTCACTTGGGAAAACTTCACAGTGGAGTGGAACGTCTGCAGGTATGATGATCCAAGCATTCGAAAGATATGGGCTGAGTAATACCTTCAAACATAGTTCAGATGTCTGGTTACAGCTATGTTGTATTAACATTCTACAGAGAGGATGGTAAGAAACCGTATGTCCATTAACAAGCAGTTAAAGAATAAATGTGAGGACCAGCGGGTCTCTCTGGTAGTTTATCGTAAAGTTTTTATCTGTTGCAGTGGAAGAGCAGACCTTGTTAAGTGGCAATTAGAGTGTCTAAGAGCGAAAGTTGCAGAGCTCCAGAGATGAATAGATGATCAGTTAAGGCAGATCTGCTATCACAAAGTCAGGGCACAACTCGGGGAAATCTGAGGCCCTGGAATGTGTAATGGCACTATCTGGATGGATATCCCTGAAGGTGTTGGCTCTGCAGATTCCTCTGAACCCTTGGAGTTTGCGAGGTAGTCCACCCTTCCTCTGTGCTGAAAGGTGTTGCAGAAGCCCCTCCCCTTCAAAGCAATGGGTGCCCTCCTCAGAAGCTGCCCTCACCTCCTCTCCCAGCTGCTAGGCCATGACTAAGGTTAAAGCCTAGTGTAACCTAACTGGAAAAGTGCTAGGCTGGATAAGGTAGGAAAGCGGTTATACACAGAAAGAACTCTAAAAATTAGCTAGCATGCAGTGTCATGAGAGTGGAACATACCCCAAGGATTGGATTTTGAGGTGCTTGATCAAAGGGGCTGAAACATAAAACTATATAGGTAATAAAGAATTCATAGACATTTTGGAACTTTCTTGGGGTACATGGGAAAAGAGGAATACTCAGGATTCTTAGACACAGGTTCTGAGTTTACTTGAGTATCTGGAGCCCCAAAGCATCTTCAAGGCACTCTGATTAGAGTGGGGGCATCTCAGGACCAGGTGCTAAATGGAATCCTGGTTAAAGTCTGGCTCACAATAGGCCCACTGGATATACAGACTTCTCAATGGTCATTTCCATAGTCCCCAGGTAATTTTCACATTGGATACTGTCCTTTGACATAAGGGTTCTCATAGCGGGGAAGGACAAATGGAAGTATCTGAAACTTTCCCCTTTTCCCAGCCAAGATATTAAATAAAAAACAAGATCACATTCTGTGGCATGGGGGGAGAGTGGCAGAGATTAGTGCCACCATTAAAAATCTAAAGGATGCAAGGATGGTGATTCCTGTCATAACTCTGTTAAATTTACCAGTCTTATCCCTGAAAAAGCTAAATGGATCCCCAAGAAGGACTGTAGACCCCTGCAGCCTTAACCAAGTAGTAGTGCTGTTTGCAGCTGCTGTGCTGGATAAGTACCACTGGTAGAGCAGGAACATGATATGTAGCTATTGATGTGGCAGATGCATTGTTTTCCGTCTCAATCAGAGGTCAGAGACAGTTGCATTCATGCAGGGCAGATAGTGTTCATTTAGTTTTGCCTTAAGGCTATGTTAACTCTCCTGCCTTTCATCATAATGTTGTCCAAAGAGATCTGGCCTGCTTGGTCATCCCACAGAACATCAAGTGATCCATTACATTAAATGCTGAGCAGGCAGGTCAAACAAGAGGTGGCTAGTACTCTGAAAGCCTTGATGATGCACATGTACTCCAGAGGGTGTGAGATAAATGCTGCAAAGTTTCAAAGGCTTGCTTGAATTTTTAGTGAAGATCTTAGGATTCCAACAAAGAAAACTTAAGTGACCATCCACTTATTACAGAAGTGACTCATGGCGAGAATCTATATGGATTCCTGGGCTGTAGGCAAGGGATGGCCATCTGACCACCTAATGTTATTAGGTGCATACACACTTAGATATATATATGTGTGATAAAAGTTGATTGATAACTTTATCATTAGGTAATATATTTATTCCTGGTAATGTTTCTTGTTCTGAAGTCTACTCTGATATTAATAGTTACACCAGCCTTCTTTGATTAGCACTGCATGGTACATCTTTTCCCATGCTATTACTTTTAACATCTCCATGTTATATTCAAAGTGTATTTCTTGTAGAAAGCTGATAATTGTTTTTCTAATCCAGTTTGGCAAGTTTTGTCTTTTAATTGGTGTGTTTAGACCGTTTAGAATAAATACGATTATTGATATTATTAGATTCAAGTCTACCACCGAAGTAGCTGTTTCCTGTTGATAATATCTATTTTGGTTCTTTCTGTTTTCTTTTGGATTGAGTATTTTTTTATTTTTCCATTTTATTTCAACTGTTGGCTTAAGTATTAGTTGTCTGTTGATTCACAACAAATTATCCTCAAATTTAGTGGCTTTAAAGCACACACATTTATTATTTCACAATTTCTATGAGTCAGGAATACAGACACAGCTATACTGAATGCTCTGCTTTATGGTCTCACTCAAGGCTGCAAAGTGTCAGCTCAGCATGAATGGTTTTATCTGAAGGCTCAACTGGAGAAAGATCTACTTCCAAGTTCACTCATTGGTTATTGGCAGCATTTGGTTCCTTGCTAGCTGTAGCTTATGGCCACCTTTGGTTCCTTGCCACGTGGGCCTCTTCAAAACAGTGAAAGTATTGCCAGCAATGTGGAAGTCATGGTCTTTTACAGCCTATCAGAAGTTATAGTCCATCACTTTTAGCTAGTTATACTAGTTTGAAGAAAGTCACTATGTTTCTCCTGTATTCAAGGGGAAGCAATTACATGAGGATGTGAATACTAGAGGTGGAGATCATTAGTGACCATCTTGGAAGTGTACCTACCACAACTTTTTATTTATTAACTCTTAAAAAGATTTAGTGGTTTCTTTAGAATTTTCAATATACATCTTAAATTATTCAGCCTAATTTCAAATAATCTTTTAGAGTGATTAAAAATAATAAAAAATGTGAAGTATATATTTACACTCTTTATGCCATTTCTAGTAATCTTCATTTATTTGTGTTTAAGTTTCTCTCTGTTTTCATCCTGACTGAAGAACTTGCTTTAAAATTTTTTGTAGTGCATGTCTGATGGTAATGGTTACTCTTATTTTCCTTTTTCTGAAAAAAGTCTTTTTTGGAGAATATTTTTCTTATATAGAACTCTGGGCTAGCTTCTCTTTTTAAGCATTTTGTGGATAACACGCCATTATCTTCTAGCTCACATAGTTTCTGACGAGAAGTCTGCTGATTTTCTGTCTTTGTTCCTTTGTGTGTAAAGTTTCTTTTGTCTCTGGCTGCCATCAAGAGTTTCCTTCTATTTTTGCTTTTCAGTGGCTTGAATATGATGTGTCTGGGTTGTGGGTAGTTTGTTTTTTTCTTTTTATCCTTCTTGGTGTCCTCTTTTTGGATATTTGGTTTAGTGTTATTACTTTTGGGCAGTTCTGGCCATTATCTCTTCAATATTTCTTCCATTCCATTCTTTCTTTCTTCTTTTGGTATCCAAATTATACACTTATTAGACATTTGATATTGTCCTACAGCTTGTGGATGTTCTGTCCTATTTTTTTTCCTATTCTTTTGTATCTTTGTTTTTCAGTTTGGACAATTTCTATTGATTTATCTTCATGTTCATTGATTCCTTCCACCTCTGTGTCAAGTCTACTGATGAGCCTTCAGAAGGCATTCTTCATCTCTGTTACTAGGATTACAAAATTTTAATTCCAGCATTTTATTCCTAGCATTTCCACTTGATTCTTTCTTACAGTGTTAATTTTTCTGATGAAATTCCTTATCTGGCCATGCATATTGTCAATCTTTTCCACTAGAGACTTTATTCTCTTTATCAGACTTATTTTAAATTCCCTGTTGTTAATTCCAACATGAGCATCACATATGAATCTTTTCTTTTGATTGCTTTGTGTGTTGAATTTTTTCCCCTGCTTCCTCATGTGTCTCAATTTTTGGATATTAAGATGCTTAATTATTAATGCTTAATTCTTTTACTTGTAGAGGATATAAGGAAGAAGGATCTGGACAGGATTTTGTGCCTTTCTTGCAGTGCTGCTATTTTCCTATCCAAGTTCTACACTATAAGGAGGCTTGCTGGGGTCTCTGTTCTGTCTGAAGTCTTTCTTGTGAGCACCTTGTAAGATATGTGCAGAAGACTCGTAAATAGGTGAAAATTCTCATGTCTGTGGTTCCTGGGGATTCTATACTTTCACACTGGTGCACATTCAGCTTTTAGCAATCCATTAAAATTTTAAGCTGAGTTATTCTTACCAGTTTGTACAATGTCTGGCATTTACCCTCGGTAAGCAAATGCTGGCATCTTGTTTCTTCTTGGAGGTGCCTGTCTTTAGATTTCAAGTAAATTGGTTGCACAGCTACCTCAGCAATGTGATGGATTAAATAAAAATTGTGACTTTGCAGATATCCAGCTTTTTTTGGTGGGAGTGATGCTCTTTTCATTTCGGTACATACTAAGCTGAATTTGGAAATTTGGTCCATTTACTCTTAATTGATTATAATTAATTTCATGCAATCATGTTATTATAACTACTTTGTCTCTCCCCTGTCAAATTTATGGATCTCAATAATAGAGGTTAGATTAATCACTAATCCTTTGTTCATGACATTCTAATTGATCAGTGCATGGTCTGTTTTTATTTAGTTATTTTTAATAGTTATATTTAACTAAAATATTAATTATATTTAATTCATATTTTATATAATTACATATTATATAGATATAATTTTATATCTTAAAATTATTATATTTAATTATTATTTATTTATATAAATTTAATTATTTTTAATCAAGAAGCAACTGTGAACCTTCTCAAAATAATATCTTGAAAATAACTTATACTGATCATATTTCCCAATACCTCCCAACCCATTCTTGCCTTTTCTACTCAAGAAAACTTTCATACTGAATCCATGCATATGCCTTCTTTATTTTGCTTTTCATGTAATTTTATTGCAATTATATGTCTTTTTAAAACTTCCATTATAAATCTAGGTGTTTAATTTTCTAATGAGGGCATTATGTTACAATCTTTTTTAGACTTTTAATATTACATTAATATTACCTTTTAATATTACATTGCTAAAATTTATGCATATTGTTGACTGTCATTGTGGTTCATTTGTTTTATTTGGAACTTTCTAAAAGTCAAGTAAAGTGTGGAGAAATATCCACATTCCTGGGAATAACACATTTTGAGCCCAAATTATCCCACCTTTCCTCATGATCATGATAAACTCATTTACCACTTGTTTAATTTGTTTACTTTTATTGATAATAAATGATAACAGCCTTAAACGAGTCCTCTGATTCCTATGCTTTTAGAAACCTGATTGCATGTATAAAAACAGTTTATATTCCTAGAAAAGTTATAGTATAAAATCAAATTAATATGTAGACTCCCAGTTGAAAGACCTTATTCACTGCTTCATGAAATATACTCATTTACCCTATTCTCTACTTTCTAAGAATCTGAGTATGAGGGAGTTTTTTCAGATTTCAGGACATGCTCCAATATGGTCTCAGATGACTCCATTTAGTTGTCAGTTGTCATGTTGGTCTTTCTGTGACCCTAAAGTGTCCTTATGGGACCTTATTATTTTAGGAATCTGGTGAAATTTAGAGCAATTTTTCAAATAACTGGAAATAGCCTAGTTGACTATGGGTAACTCCATTAGTCCCAGTATTTTAATGTGTGAATTATGTAATTTAGTATATGTCAGAGAGGAAATATCTTCTTTGAGCCTGACATTTTATTTTCCTTTTAAAAAAACACCATAAAATGGAATTTTCTGGACATCAAGAGACAAGAGACCAACTGAAAACTGAAATTATCTCAACAAAAGGTAATACTAAGTAGTTACCAAACATGTACTACCCACTCCTGCCTGAAGGTGGGAGTCTTCAATTATATAATGGTCTAGGGTAGAGCTTGTGGAGGAGTGGTGCCATCCAGCCCTAGTTTATGTGAGTCAGGTTCCAGTGGGACATTCATTCATTCACTCATTTATTTATTTATGTAATATTTATTGACTCCATAATATGCTCCTGATTCTGTACTAGGCTTGGGGCAACAGAAGTGAACAAAATATGATAAAAAAGCCTATGGAGAAAAATAAAAGAGGTGAGGGTATGTCAAGGGCTGCAGTGTTAAGTAGGGAAGTGAAGAGAAGGCCTCTCATAGAAAGTGACATTTAGATAAAAACCTGAAGTTTGGAAGCCTGACATGCAGAAGGAGCATTGGAACATTCTGGGTAGAGGCCAAGGTCCTGAGCCTGGAGAACAGGAAAGAAAAAAAGAAAGAAGAGCTCTGGTGGAGTAAGAAAGATAGCATGGTAGATGAGGTGACAGGGGAAAAGTAAGGTGTGCTGTTTTGAGGACTTTCCTTAGATGGAAAACTACTGGAGAGTTTTAAGCAGAGGATTGACACAAATTGGCTAACATTAATTAACAGAACTACTTTGGCAACTGTTTTGAGAATAGATTGAAAGGAGGCAGGCCTTTCTTACCTTATGTGAGTCTGTGAGGGACAGTTTTTCTCCCATTCTTTAATATGAGAATAAAAAGTCAAGCAAGTAAAATTTCTCTACAAAAAGGAACTTTTCTCAGGGAATTTGTGAATATTATAAGCTCTCACTCCTTGATGGAGATACATTGTCCATTTTCTGGGAAGAGACACTCATATTCTTGTTGCATTTTATATAAATTTATTTATTTTATTTATTTATTGGCTGCATTGGGTCTTCGTTGCTGCACACGGGCTTTCTCTAGTTGCTGCGAGTGGGGGCTACTCTTCATTGTGGTGCGCAGGCTCCTCATTGTAGTGGTTTCTCTTGTTGTGGAGCATGGGCTCCAGGCGCATGGGCTTCGATAGTTGTGGCACATGGGCTCAGTAGTTGTGGCTCATGGGCTCTAGAGCACAGGCTCAATAGTTGTAGCACACGGGCTTAGTTGCTCCATGGCATGTGGAACCCTCCCAGGGCAGGGCCCGAACCCATGTCCCCTGCATTGGCAGGCGGATTCTTTACCACTGGGCCACCTAGGAAGTCCTCTTGTTGCACTTTAAGAACAACAGGTATATGAAAAAATGCTAAACATCACTAATCCTTATGCAAATCAAAACCACAATGAGATATCACCTCACAGCTGTTAGGATGGCTATTATCAACAAGTATTGGTAAGAGTGGAGAATAGGAAACCCTTGTGCACTCTTGAAGGGAATGTAAATTGGACCAGCCACTATGGAAAACAGTATGGAGGTTCCTTAAAAAATAAAAAAAAAAACACCACAGAATTACCATATGATCCAGCAATCCCACTTCTAGTTATATAGCCAAAGGAAATGAAATCAGCATCTTGAAGTGATATCTGCACTTCCATGTTTACTGCAGATATACATCTCTTTTTAAAAAAAGTGATTAGACCAGACACAGAAATATAAATACTGCCTGATCTCACTTACATGTGGAACTGAAAAAAGTCAAACTCATAGAAGCAGGGGGTAGAATGGTAGTGGCCAGGGGCTGAGGAGAGGGGGAAACGGGGATATGTTGGTCCAAGGGTACAAAGTTAAGTTATTCAGGATAAAAACATTTTGGAGATTGAATGGTGACTGCAATCAGTAATACCATATTGTGTTTGTAAATTTGCTGAGGGAGTAGATCCTAAATGTCCTCACCACACACACACACAAGTGGAACCATATGGGGTGATGCGTGTGTTAATTAGTTTGCTTGTGGTGATCATTTCACTGTGTATATGTATATTAACACATTACGCTGTATACCTTAAATGCACACAATGTTTGTCAATTATATCTCAATAAAGTTGGAAGAAGAAATAATAGTAGATGTTTATAATCCATTAATCCTTTCTGGTGTGTCAGAGAGGAATAAAAGGAATTTTCCATAGGTCTTCCATAACACCCATTGAACTGATATTCAACTGTTTGATTTCACCATGTCAGTTTACTAGTCTCTGTAAATTCACTGTTTTAAAAAATGTTTATGTTTTCTAGAACTCAGTAGTTTTTTTTTTTCTCTATCAGGAAATTGTTCATGCTTTTTCCTATTGATTTAAAAACAAATGACATGTTTTGGGGAGATGAGCAAAAAGTATTAAGAAAAGGATGAAATCACCCAGAAAATCACCCAGGAAAGAAGCCTATAAGTATTTTTATTCCTTTCAGTCTATTTTTTAATTGAAATATATTTGACATATGACACTGTATAAATGTAAGGTGTACCACATGTTAATTTGATACCTTTATATATTGTAATAAGATTGCCATTGTAGCAATAATTAGCACCTCGATCACATTACATAATTATTTTTTCTTTTTAGTATTTGGTATTCAGATTTTATATTTTCACGTAGTTGAGATCATAATGTCTATACAATTTTGACTCCTCTTTTTACTCAACATTATAAACATTTCCCATGTTATTCAATATTCTATTACATCATTTTTAAAGACTGCATAATGTTTATCCATATGGGATGAACAAAAATTTACCCCCTGGTTGTTGATATGTAGGTTGAAAGAACTCAATCCCTACTCTTACTAAACCACAGTTACACAGATAATCATATAATTTTTAAGAACAGGTATTTCAGCATAGAGGAACAGAGTACTAAGGGGGTACAAGAGGAGTTGAATATAGTCTGGGATCTCAGAGGAGACTTCTCTGAGGAAATAATATTTAAATGACTCTGAATCACAAGACATTAATTAAAGGATTGCGCAAGGGCACACCCTCCAGAGGGAACCATGGAGCAAACATCACGTGGAAAGTCACCTGGGTTGGAAAGGAGTGTGTGTTTGAAAGGTCAGGAGCGCTGAAATGGAATTGCAAGGGGAAGACTGACAGCAGATGAAGTTTGGGGAGGAATCAGGAGACAAATCATAAACAGCTTTACAGGCTAAGTTTGAGATTTTGGTTTTTATCTTTAAAAAAAAAAAAAGAAGAAGAAAAGCCTCTGAAGAGTTCCAAACAAGGAAATAACACTACCAGAATTTTATTTTATAGAAATTGCTTGGACTATAGTCTGAAGAATAGATTGGTGAGGAGGAAAGCACAGTTGTCAGGAGACTTGTCAGACAGGGAGACAGAGTGCACACAGGGGGGCTCATGGACATAGGGAGGGGGGAACTGCTGTGAGAGATACTTGGGAGGGAGAATGATCAGGAATTGGTGATTGGATGTAAGAGTGAGGAAAATGCCAAGAATTCCTCTTAGTGTTTTGGTTGGCACCATGGATGGCTGATGGGGCAATTCACTGAAATTCAGCACAGGAGGAGGAGCAGTTTTGAGAGCAAGGCCAGGAGCTCAGTTTTGGACATGTTGAGATTCAGGTGCCTGTGAACCATCCAAATGAAGATGTCAAGGAAACAGTTGTATATAGGGGTCTGGAGTCTAGAAGAAATCTATCTGTTGAAATTTAGGAATTATTGATATATGAATGGTATTTGAAGTCTCAGGGTGTGATTGCCAAGTGAGGGAGTACGATATGAGGACAGCCTAGGATAGAGTCTGTGGTGGAGGCTGTGCTCGCAGATAGATTCCCCTTTCAGGATGGAAAATCTTTTGTCCCTTGGCTGTTGGCTCACAGCTTTAGTTATTAGCTCTCCCAAGGAATTGCCCTTGGCTGAAGAGTGACACTTTGCCCAAGGTCTTGACCTCTCCGGGAAGGGCACTCACCTGCATCTCAACTCAGGACAACTACGGAGGGCCATCCCAGCTTTATAGGTACTTGTTGTGAGATTGGCTGAGAGCTTTGTTGAGACTGTATTACCATTCAAGTTCTCCCTCTAAACAATTCTGCTTCCTTCCCTTCCCTTCTTTATCCCAAGAGCACTCCTGAATAAACTTTCTGCATTCAAAGCTCTCAAAATTGGCTTTTGGAGGAACCTGTCCCACAATAAAACTTTCCACTCAGTTGAGACTTATTTCACAACATAGACCGGGGAAGAATTTTGTTAGAAGAGACAGACGAGTGGATCGATCATTTAACAGGAAAAGAGTCCCTTGGAATGCCTTTTAAAGACGTACATTTCCAGGTAAAATTCAAAAGCTTCCTCAAAAAACCTTTGTTCTTATCAACTTATTTCTTTCTAAGCGGATCCCCAGACCTTAATTGGAATGGTTCTTTGTGAGCTGTCCTGCTTGTACTAGGCTGATGTCAGTTTTCACCCCCAGGGCTTGCCTTCTTTAGAGTGTCTCCTTCTTCATCTATTTCTAGCCAATCAGAGGAGAAATTTTGAGTGGCCTTTCTGCCTCTCTCTTGTCCTTTTCCCTTTAAATCAAAAGTAGGCAATGTCCCCTTCACTTTTTAAGAAGAAAGAGAATCTCAAGGTTTTCATAGCTTTCTGACTGCTGTTATTTGAAATTTAAATATAGAGCTCCTGGCAATAATATGAGCATAGCTTCCTTTTACGCTTGCCTCTGGGAGAACAGATTTCTGAAAAGCTTATATTCCTATCATACCATTAAATTTTGAATAACATCCTTAAACTGACAACAAGATTTATAATGAAACATCTAAAATGCTTTTATCATCTCTTTCATTGGAGATATATCTATACTATACATGGAAACAAAACAAAACACTAAATGCTAAGATATAATGAAAACCGATCACAGAAGCATCACAGATCCTTTGAAACTTATGTATGTAGAATAATTATTTTCAGATAAAACATCATTGAGCCCTTTGGAAAAAGATTCACATTGTATTCACTTTTCTTCCAGTTCCAGTTCTGACAAGAGTGTGTCAGAAGAGCAGAACACAAACTGCAGAAGGAAGGATTTGCAATTATATCCTACATAGAGAAGAATCCAAATTATGAAACATTAAATAGGACTAATAGGTTATTTCACATCTATAAGCAAAACTCATGAGAGGACGTGGCATCATGAAACTATGTGCCAAATAATATATAGCTTTAATGCGAGGAGAAATATCACAACAATAGTGGAAAATAGCAACACCCCTCTCTCGTTTCTTGACAGATCAAGCAAGTAAAAAATCGATGAAGGTATAGAAGATTTAAATAACTTAAGGAACAGACTTGATTTAATAGTTATGTATAAAAATCTATATTTATATATAACATGACTTTCCTTATGCTTAGAGAATTTTAACAGAAATAGTTCATATATTAGGCTACAAAGAAAATTTAATACATTCCCCAAACCAGGACACATTTGGACTACATGCGGTGAAGCCAAAAACTAGTCTTAAGAGATATAAATTAGCTTATTTTATGAATAGCTTTTGAAGAGCAGAGTTTTTTAAAAAAGAGATATAAATTAGCAACGATGAAAACCAAGCATTTAGAAATTAAAATGATACAAAACTATTTTACTGAATGACTTGAATCAGGGAAGCAAATCCTCAGCTATACAATATTTGAAGGAGGGTAATAAAAAAGCAGCACTAATCAGAGATATATTAAAGTAACAGCATTAATTTCTTTCATTATAAAACAGGAAGAAAGTAAATCAGTAGACTAGATATTTGTCCCAGGAGGTTCAAAGGAGAAAAATGGGATAAAAATAAGGGAGTGAAGAATAAGAAAATAATTTAAAACATAAGTTAATAAGTTACAAAACTAAAAAAACCTGAGAGCTAGTTATAAAAAATGCTTATATAACAATTGAATAATGAGTAAATATTTGTTTTTCACTTATAGATGTTGTTATAAGCAGTATATATTCATCTAATCCTTGTAATGACCCTATGAAGTATTACTAGCACCCTCGATTTGCAATGAGGACATTGAGGCACAGAGAGGTTAAGTAACTTTTACCTAAAATCAGAAATCTAGCAAGTGACAGAGCTGAGATTTGACCCCAAACAGTCTAGCTGCTAAGACTATGTCCTTAATTCTAACACTAGACTCACAATTATGAAGGAAAATGGTTACAAGCTCTTGGAAACAATAAATAGCAATTTAAAGATTTATTAGTGAAAACGAGCCATATGATACTATGCTAAAAACATAGGTGATTTAAAAATATTCTTTATAGGTAATATATGGTAAAAGTCACCTGGAATTATCAGTTAATGCTCCAAAGAATATTTCGTTTCATCCAGGCCAATGCCAATATATTACCTTAAGTGTGTATATTAATTTAAAAGTAAAGTTGATAAGCTAAACTGTTCAGCATGGCATTGTGGTATACAGACATCTGGTTTTTGGAGTGCTCAACACTCTTTCCAACTTTTTGAATACTCCCTTCCTTTCTTTCAAGAAATGGTTTTGTCCACATCAACCATGTGGTTTGAGTAGGGGTTGTCATCTTCAAATCTCATTTCTCTTATCAGAAATGGGTGCTGACTTGACTTGTGCCTATCAAAGTCCTTCCTTGGAAGTTTTGAACTGAGGACCTGAGAGAACACATTTCATGCTGTTATTTGGTATGAAAGAGAAACTTCTCTTAGCAGTATGTCTGCTGAGAACAACTAAAATTTCAGTAAAATGAAAAACAGCTGTTTGAAACAGCAATAAGATACCACTACATACCTATTAGATTGGTTAAAATTCAAAACACTGACAGCAGCAAATGCTTGTGAGAAGGTAGAGCAACAGGAACGCGCATTCATTGCTGGTGGGAAGAAAAATAGTTCAAGCGCTTTGGAAGACGGTTAGGCAGTTTCTTTCAAAACTAAATATACTCTTACTGTACTATCCAATAGTACTCTTTTTTGGTATTTATCCAAATGGATTGAAAACTATGTTTACATAAAAACCTATGCACATACATGTTTAAAGTAGCTTTATTCATAATTGCCAAAACTTGGAAGCAACCAAGATGTCTTTCAATAGGTGACTGGATAAATAAACTGTTCAGCATCTAGATGATGGAATACTACTCAATGGTTAAAAAAATGACCAGTCAAGTTGTGAAAAGCCGTGAGGAACTTCAAATGCATATTGCTAAGTGAAAGAAGCCAGTCTGGACAGGCAACATACTGTAAGATTCCAACTATATGTGATTTTTGAAAAAGGGGAATTTATAATCCGTGGTTGCCAGGGGTTTGGAGAGAGGGAGGGAAAGAGGAATGAATAGATAGAGCACAAAGGATTTTTAAGGCAGTGGAACTCTTCTGTATGATACTGTAATGATGAATATATTACATACGTGTAGTAATGGATATATTAAACATTTGCCAAGACTCATAGAATGTACAACATAAAGTGAACCCTAACGTAAACAATGGATTTTAGTTAATAATACTGTATCGATATTGGCTCATCAATTATAAAAATGTACCACACTAATGTCAGATGTTAATAACAGGAGAAGTTGTATATGTGTTCTGCTCTGTGTGTGTGTGTGTGGGAAGGGGGAGCGGGGGTGATGGCAGGAAAGAGGATGTATGAAAACTCTGTACTTTCCTCTCAGTTTTTCTGTGAACCTAAAACTGCTCTTAAAAACAGTCTGTTAATTAAAAGCAAAACAAAGCCCCAAACAGCTGTTTGAAAGAGGGGGACTAATGAAACAAGGACTTGAAAATGTATGATTCTGCGGAGAAGTTAATAATGGATTGGGGCAAGCCTCAAATTCTCCATTGCTTTCCTCCTTCACACTGCCAATTGTGATGGCAGACCTAGAAACTGAGAAGAAAGCAGTGGCCAAGAGCTTTTGGCAGTCTCTTGGGACTGGGAAATCAAACATTGGAGTTCATTGCTACCAAGATATCCAGGACTGAAAGGGGACATGTTCCCAGAGAAAAGGGAACTTGCTGAGAAGTGAGCCCAAACTTCCCTACTTTTTTTTCCCTCAAGAGGTTTTCTGATTCTTAATCTGTTTGGGTTGATGGCCCAAATGTAAAGTTGATATGAAGAGGTTAAGAAGCTTAAACAGAACATGTGAAGGCTCTTGGTGACACAGAAAGACAACGATTGGCATTCAATGTCTGCCTTGGAAGAGGAGTCTTGGTAAATGTCCTAGGCTTCAGTTCGAAACCCCCAAGAGCCTGTTCAAACCCCAAATAGACCAGACCTTACAAAAACTGAAACTTGGCCTCTAATTATCTCAATCCCTAATTGGACCAAGGTGAATTGCTCCTATTTAACTGCCTATGAGAATAAAAGTAAATTATCCTTGTTGGAAGATAATGGTATCTATATCCTCTATAATTTTTCATATACAATGTAAGACATTCAATAAAAAATTTAGTAGGCATGCCAGAGTCTAATTACTAAAAGCCAGGACAGAAAAAAGATAATAGAGATTAACATGAGATATAGATACTGAAGTTATCAAATGTGGATTTAAAAATATATGTAATATCATTAAAATTGACAAGATGCAGAGTGTCACTGAAGACCTGAAGCTGATAAAAAGAACTATAAAGACTATTTAGAAAAAATTTTAATAACTAAAACCAAGAACTCAATAGATGATTTAACAGTAAATTGGATAAATTAAACAGAAAACAAAACCCATAAAGATTACACAGATGAGATTAGTCAAGTGGAAGATAGAATATATTTAAAGTATGGAGAGGAAAAATAAAAACAGGTGGACAATGCAGAAAAGGCCACAAGAAATGTTGGACAAGGTCTACAAGACATGTAATTAGCAAGCCAGAAAGAGAGGAAAGTGGGACCAATAAATATCTGAAGAAATAAAGTAACAGGAAATCAACATAGAAATCAATGAAACCAAAAGATGATTGTTTGAAAAGTTCAATAAAATTAATAAACCTCTCACCACCGTAACAAAGAAAAAAGAGAGGGAAGAAATAAATTCCTAATATCAAAAATAAAGGGTACATCTGCCAATCCCATGGATGTTAAAAGGATTATAAAGGAATACTATGAACAACTCTTTGCCAACATACTTGATAACCTAGATTAAATAGACAAGTTCCTTGAAAGACACAATCTGTTTAAACTGACACAGAAAAAAAAAATAGATAGTCTGAATAGGCTTATATCTATTAAAGAAACTGAATCAATAATTAATAACCTTCCATAAGAGAAAGCACCATGCCCATATGGGTTCACCAGTGAGTTCTACCAAGTATTTAAGGGAAAAATGATACCAATTCTCTACAGTTTCTTTCAGAGGAGAGGAGCGGAGGAAAAACTTCAACCCTCATTATCCTAGTCCAAGTCTAGCATTATCCTAATGCCAAAACCAGAAAAAGACACTACCAAAAAAAGAAAATCACCAATTAATATCTTTATTGAACATAAATGCAAAAATCCTCAAAAAATATTAGCAAATTGAATCCCATAATGTGTAAAAAGAATTATATACCCCAACCAAGTGGGATTTATCCCAGGTACGCAATGCTAGTTCAACATTTGAAAATCAATTACTGTAATCCATCACCTCAATAGGCTGAAGAAGAAAAATCATACGTTCATTTCAATAGGTGCAGAAAAAAAAAAAGCATTAGATAACATCAAACATCTATTCACGATGAAAGCTCTCAGCAAGCTAGGAATAGAGGGAAATTCCTCAACTTGATTAAAAATATCTGCAAAACCCTGCAGCTAACATCATACTTAATGGTAAGAAACTGGATGCTTGCCTACAAAGATCAGGAACAAGGCATGGATGTCCCCCTCTCACCACTACTTTTTGATATCATACTGGGAGTACTAGATAATACATTAAGACAAGAAAAGGAAATAAAAGATATACAGATTCGGAAGGAAAAATTAAAACTGTTTTTGTTTGTAGATGATATGATTGTCTATGTAAAAAATCCAAAAGAATCAACAAGAAAATTCCTGGAATTAATATGCAATTACATCTAGGTTGCAGAAAACAAATTTAATATGCAAATGTCAGTTGCTTTCCTACATACCAGCAATGAACAAGTAGAATTTGAAATTAAAAACACAGTACCATTTACAGTATCACCAAAATATGAAATGCTTAGATATAAGTGTAACAAAATATATACAAGAACTATATGAGGAAAACAACAAAAACCTGATGAAAACAACAAAAATCTGATGAAAGAACTCAAAGAACAAAATAAATGGAGAGACATTCCATGTTCATGGATAGAACAAATCAATTTTATCCAGATGTGGGTTCTTCTCAACTTGATCTGTAGATTCAATGCAATCTCAGTAACAATCTCAACAAAAGTTATTTTATGGATATCAACAAACTGATTCTAAAGTTTATGTGGAGAGGCAAAAGACCTAGAATGGCAAACACAATATAGAAGAATAAAGTGGTAGGACAGAAATTACCTGACTTCAAGACTTGCTATAAAGCTGCAATAATCAAGAGAGTATGATGTTGGTGAAAAACTAGACAACCCTGAAATAGACCTACATAAATATAGTCAACTGATCTTTGATAAAGGAGGAAAGGCAATACAATGGAGAAAAGACAGTCTTTTCGACAAATGATGCTGGAACAATTGGGCATCCATATGCAAAAAAGAAAAAAAAAAAGAATCTAGATACAGATCTTATACTCTTCATAAAAATTAACTCAAAATGGATCACAGACCCAAATGCAAAGTGCCAAAATATACAGCTCCTAGAAGATAACATAGGGGAAAATCTAGATGACTTTGAGTTTGGTGTTGACGTTTAAGATACAGCAGCAAATGAATGGCTCATGGAAGAAAGAAACAGTAAGCTGGATTACATCAAAATTAAAATTTCTGCTCTGCAGAAGACACTGTCAAGATGATGAAAAAACAAGCCACAGACTAGGAGTAAATATTTGCAAAATTTATATCTAATCAAGGACTGTCAAACAAAATATACAAAGAATTCTTAAAATTAAACAATAATAGACATCCCGCCACTGCCATCTTGGACTGAGGTGTCGGGTGCAGCAGTTTCTCACTCGGAACTCTGGTCTGAAGTGCCCAGTGCAAGGCCCCCATGAGCAGGTGAAACCAGACATCACAAAGGAAAAGAAAGAAAAAGACTTAATATTCATTTAATCCAATACTTGGACATTAGTCTGAGGCTTGGACAGTCTTCTATAAACACCTCTATCGCCAGGACAAGCAACCCCAAAAGTTTGGACAACCATGAGGAAACAAAGAAACACCATGCAGGCAAAGGAGCAGGAAAAAACCCCACAAGACCAAATAAATGAGGAGGAAATAGGAAAAATGCCTGAAAAAGAATTTAGAGTAATGATAGTGAAAATGATACAAAATCTCGATAACAAAATAGAGAAAGTACAAGAAACAGTTCATAAGAACTCAGAAAAACAAACAGCAATGGATAACAAAATAACTGAAATTAAAAATACTCTAGATGCTATAACCAGCAGAATGACTGAGGCAGAAGAACGAATAAGTGAGTTGGAAGATAGAATGGGGGAAATAAACACCACAGAGCAGGAAAAAGAAAAAAGAATAAAAACACTAGAAGACAGTCTCAGAGACCTCAGTGATAACCTTAAATGAACCAACATTCGAATCATAGGCATCCCAGAAGAAGAAGAAAACAAGAAAGGGTCTGAGAAAATATTTGAAGAGGTTATAGTGGAAAACTTCCCCAACATGGGAAAGGAAATAATTAACCAAGTCCAAGAAGCACAGAGAGTCCCATACAGAATAAACTCAAGGAGAAATACACCAAGGCACATATTAATCAAACTAATGACAATTAAACACAAAGAAAAAATATTAAAAGCAGCAAGAGAAAATCAACAAACAACATATAAGGGAAAACCCATAAGGATAACAGCTGACCTTTCTACAGAAACTCTGCAGGCCAGAAGGGAATGGCAGGATATACTGAAAGTCCTGAAAGAGAGAAACCTACAGCCAAGAATACTCTACCCAGCAAGAATCTCATTCAGATTTGAGGGAGAAATCAAAAGCTTTCCAGACAAGCAAAAGTGAAGAGAATTCAGCACCACCAAACCAGCCTTACAACAAGTGCTAAAGGAACTTCTCTAAGTAGGAAACACAAGAAAAGGAAAACACCTACAAATACAAACCCAAAACAATTAAGAAAATGGTCATTGGAACGCACATGTCAATAATCACTTTAAATGTAAATGGATTAAATGCTCCAACCAAAAGACACAGACTGGCTGAATGGATCCAAAAACAAGACCCTTCTGTATGCTGCCTACAAGAAACCCACTTCAGACCAAGGGATACATATAGACTGAAAGGAAAGGGATGGAAAAAGATATTCCATGCAAATGGAAGTCAAAAGAAAGCTGGAGTAGCAATACTCATATCAGACAAATTAGACTTGAAAGTAAAGACTATTACAAGAGACAAGGAAGGACACTACATAATGATCAAGGGATCCATTCAAGAAGAACATATCACAATGGTAAATATCTATGCCCCCAATATAGGAGCACCTCAATACATAAGGCAAATGCTAACAGCTATAAAAGGGGACATCGACAGTAACACAATAATAGTGGGAGACTTGAACACCCCACTTACATCAATGGACAGATCATCCGAACAGAAAATAAATAAAGACACACAAGCTTTAAATGACACATTAGACCATCTCGACTTAATTGATATTTATAGGACATTCCATCCAAAAACGACAGACTACACTTTCTTCTCAAGTGCACACGGAACATTTTCCAGGATAGATCACATCTTGGGTCACAAATCAAACCTCAGCAACTTCAAGAAAATTGAAATCATATCAAGCATCTTCTCAGACCACAACGCCATGAGACTAGATATCAATTACAGGAAAAAAAACTGCAAAAAATACAAACACATGGAGGCTAAACAATTCACTCTTAAACAACCAAGGAATCACTAAAGAAATCAAAGAGGAAATCAAAAAATATCTAGAAACAAATGACAATGAAAACACAACAACCCAAAACCTATGGGATGCAGCAAAAGCAGTTCTAAGAGGGAAGTTTATAGCAATACAGTCCTACCTTAAGAAACAAGAAAATGATCGAATAAACAACCTAACCTTACACCTCAAACAACTAGAGAAAGAAGAACAAAGAAACCCCAAAGTGAGCAGAAGGAAAGAAATCATAAAGATCAGAGCAGAAATAAATGAAAAAGAAAGGAAAGAAACCATAAGAAAAATAAATAAAACTAAAAGCTGGTTCTTTGAGAAGATTAACAAAATTGATAAACCATTAGCCAGACTCATCAAGAAAAAAAGGGAGAAGATGCAAATCAACAGAATTAGAAATGAAAAAGGAGAAGTAACAACGGACACCTCAGAAATACAAAAGATCATGAGAGACTACTACAAGCAACTATATGCCAATCAATTGGATAACCTGGAAGAAATGGATACATTCTTAGAAAAATACAATCTTCCAAGACTGAACCAGGAAGAAATAGAAACCATGAACAGACCAATCACAAGTATGGAAATTGAGGCAGTGATTAAAAATCTCCCAACACACAAAAGCCCAGGACCAGATGGGTTCACGGGCGAATTCTATCAAACATTTCGAGAAGAGCTAACACCTATCCTTCTCAAACTCTTCCAAAATATTGCAGAAGGCGGAGCACTCCCAAACTCATTCTACGAGGCTACCATCACCCTGATACCAAAACCAGGCAAAGATGTCACAAAAAAAGAAAACTACAGACCAACATCACTGATGAATATAGATGCAAAAATCCTCAACAAAATACTAGCTAACAGACTGCAACAGCACATTAAAAAAATCATACACCATGATCAAGTGGGGTTTATCCCTGGGATGCAAGGATTCTTCAATATATGCAAATCAATCAACGTGATACATCATATCAACAAATTGAAGGATAAAAACCATATGATCATTTCAATAGATGCAGAAAAAACTTTTGACAAAGTTCAACATCCATTTATGATAAAAGCTCTCCAGAAAATGGGCATAGAAGGAAATTACCTCACCATAATAAAAGCCATATATGAAAAACCAAAAGCCAACATCGTTCTCAATGGGGAAAAACTGGAAGAATTCCCTCTAAGAACAGGAACAAGACAAGGGTGTCCACTCTCACCACTATTATTCAACATAGTTTTGGAATTTTTAGCCACAGCAATCAGAGAAGAAAAAGAAATCAAAGGAATCCAAATTGGAAAAGAAGAAGTAAAACTGTCACTCTTTGCAGATGACATGATATTATATATAGAAAACCCTAAAGACTCTACCAGAAAACTGCTAGCACTCATTGATGAGTTTAGTAAAATAGCAGGATACAAAATGAATGCACAGAAATCTCTTGCATTCCTATACACTAACAATGGAAGAGCAGAAAGAGAAATTAAGGAAACTCTCCCATTCACCATTGCAACTAAAAGAATAAAATACCTAGGAATAAACCTGCCTAAGGAGGCAAAAGATCTGTATGCAGAAAACTTTAAGACATTGATGAAAGAAATCAAAGATGACACAAACAGATGGAGAGACATACCATGTTCCTGGATTGGAAGAATCAACATCGTGAAAATGTCTGTACTACCCAAAGCAATTTACAGATTCAATGCAATCCCGATCAAACTACCAATGGCATTTTTCACAGAACTAGAGCAAGAAATCTTACGATTTGTATGGAAACGCAAAAGACCCTGAATAGCCAAAGCAATCTTGAGAAGGAAAAATGGAGTTGGTGGAATCAGGCTTCCTGACTTCAAACTATACTACAAGGCCATAGTGATCAAGACAGTATGGTACTGGCACAAAAATAGAAAGGAAGATCAATGGAATAGAATAGAGAACTCAGAAGTAAGCCCAAACACATATGGGCACCTTATCTTTGACAAAGGAGGCACGAGTATACAATGGAAAAAAGACAGCCTCTTCAATAAATGGTGCTGGGAAAATTGGACAGCAACATGTAGAAGAATGAAAGTAGAACACTTCCTAACACCATACACAAAAATAAACTCCAAATGGATTCAAGACCTACATGTAAGGCCAGACACTATCAAACTCCTAGAGGAAAACATAGGCAGAACACTCTATGACATCCATCAAAGCAAGATCCTTTTGGACCCACCTCCTAGAATCATGGAAATAAAATCAAGAATAAACAAATGGGACCTCATGAAACTTAAAAGCTTTTGCACAGCAAAAGAAACCATAAACAAGACTAAAAGGCAACCCTCAGAATGGGAAAAAATAATTGCCTATGCAACAACGGGCAAAGGATTAACCTCCAAAATATACAAGCAGCTCATGAAGCTTAATACCAAAAAAGCAAATAACCCAATCCACAAATGGGCAGAAGACCTAAATAGACATTTCTCCAAAGAAGACATACAGATGGCCAACAAACACATGAAAAGATGCTCAACATCACTAATCATCAGAGAAATGCAAGTCAAAGCCACAATGAGGTATCACCTCACACCAATCAGAATGGCCATCATCACAAAGTCTGGAAACAACAAATGTTGGAGAGGGTGTGGAGAAAAGGGAACTCTCCTGCACTGTTGGTGGGAATGTAAGTTGGTACAGCCACTATGGAAAACAATTTGGAGGTTCCTTAAAAAACTACAAATAGAACTACCATATGATCCAGTAATCCCACTCCTGGGCATATACCCAAAGAAAACCATAATCCCAAAAGAAACATGTACCATAATGTTTATTGCAGCACTATTTACAATAGCCAGGACATGGAAGCAACCTAAATGCCCATCAACAAATGAATGGATACAGAAGATGTGGCATATATATACAATGGAATATTACTCAGCTATAAAAAGGAATGAGATGGAGCTATATGTAATGAGGTGGATAGAACTACAATCTGTCATACAGAGTGAAGTAAGTCAGAAAGAGAAGGACAAATATTGTATGCTAACTCACATATACGGAATCTAAAAATGGTACTGATGAACTCAGTGACAAGAACAAGGATGCAGATACAGAGAATCGACTGGAGAACTCGAGGTATGAGGGGGGGCGGGGGGTGAAGGGGAAACTGAGATGAAGCAAGAGAGTAGCACAGACATATATATACTACCAACTGTAAAATAGTCAGTGGGAAGTTGTTGTATAACAAAGGGAGTCCAACTCGAGGATGGAAGATGCCTTAGAGGACTGGGGTGGGGAGGGTGGGGGGGGGACTCGAGGGGGGGAGTCAAGGAAGGGAGGGAATATGGGGATATGTGTATAAAAACAGATGATTGAACCTGGTGTACCCCACCCCCCCAAAAAAAAAAACAATAATAAAACAACCCAATTAAAAAATGGGCCAAAGACCTTAACAGACACCTCCACAAAGAAGATATATGGGTGGCAAGTAAGCATATGACAACACCAAATGCTGATGAGAATGTAGAGTGAGAGGAATACTCATTCATTGCTGGTGGGAATGCAAAATGGTACAGACACTTTGGAAGAAGTTTGGCTGTTTCTTACAAAACTAAACATACTTTTATCATTTGATCCAGCAGTTGAACTCCTTGGTATTTACCCAAATTAACTGAAAACTTATGTCTACACCAAAACCTGCAAACAGATGTTTATAGCAGTCTTATTCATAATTGCCAAAACTTGAAAGCAACCAAGATGTCCTTTAGTAGGTGAATGGATAAACTGAGGTACATTCAGATAATGGAATATTATTCACACTTAAAAGAGATGAGCTATCAAGCCATGAAAAGACATGCAGGAAACTTAAATGCATATTACTAAGTGAAAGAAGCCAGTCTGAAGAGACTGAATACTGTAGGATTCTAATTATGACATTATGGAAAAGGCAAAACTATGGATGGAGTGGTTGCCAAGTATTGGGGGGAGGGTGGTGTAAAGAGAATTTTTAAGGCAGTGAAACTACTCTGTATGATAGTCTAGTGGTAGATGCATATCATTATAAATTTGTGCAAACCCATAGAATGTTCAACACCAGGAGTGAAACAATGTAAACCATGGACTCTGGGTGATAATGATGTGTCAATGTAGGTTCATCAATTGTAACAAATGTACCACTCGGGGGGGGGAAGGGGGATGTTAATAATGGGGGAGGTTATGAATGTATGGGGGCAGGGGACACATGGCAAATCTCTGTACCTTCCATTCAGTTTTTCTGTGAACATAAAACTGCTCTAGAAACCATAAAATCTATTTAAAAAATGAGGTAAGAAAATTTGCCTAATTTGACAAAGGACATCAAGCCACAGACTCAAGAAGTACCGTGAACTCTATTCAAGATAAATTAAAAAAAAACAAAACACTCTTTGGCACATCATGATAAAACTTCTGAAAACTAAAGCCATGAGAAAATATTAAAAGGATACAAAGTAAAAAAGAAATATTATCTTCAAAGGAGAAACAATAAGTTGCTTTTTTAAGAAAAATGAAAACAATATAGTACCTTTTAAAGTGCTGAAAAATAAAATCAACTGCCAACCTAGAACTTTATACCCAGCAAAAATATCCTTTTAAGATGAAAGCCAATGCCAAAGAACAATGAGGGACTTTATTACAATAAAGCTATACTAAAGTAATACTAAAGAGTATTCTCTTTTAGAATAAATTTTGGAATAAAAATGATCCAGATGGAAGCCCAAAATGCAGACAAAATTAAAAAGTGATATAAATGATAAACATCTGGGTAAATCTAAATGAATGTTGATGATAATACTTAATTAAAATAATAATCTATGGTGAGTTTTCAATATCTATATAATGTAAAATTTATGACAGAGCATAAAAGTAAAAGAGTGTGATTAAATTGTTCTAAGGTTCTTGAGAGGTAAAAATATTAATTTATATTAGACTATAATAAATCAGAGTTGCACATTGCAATCTGTAAGTTAATGACCAAAGTAATAAAAAAGAAATAATTAAAACAAATGTAGGTAAAACTAACAAAATATTTTACTCACCCAAAAAATGGTAAGAAAGGAGAAAGAAAGGAATAAAGGATATATGGGGATTTCCCTGGTGGCACAGTGGTTAAGAATCCACCTGCCAATGCAGGGGACATGGGTTCTAGCCCTGGTCTAGGAAGATCCCACATGCTGCAGAGCAAATAAGCCTGTACGCCACAACTACTGAGCCTGTGCTCTGGAGCCCATGAGCCACAACTATTGAACCCATGTGCTGCAACTACTGAAGCCCGTGTGCCTAGAGCCTGTGCTCCACAACAAGAAGCCACTACACTGAAAATCCTGTGTACCAGGACAAAGAGTAGCCCCTGCTCTCTGAAACTAGAGAAAGCCTGTGCACAGCAATGAAGACCAGATACAGCCAAAAATAAAAATAAATACTATTTAAAAAGAAAGCTGGTACAGCTGTGTTAATACCAGATAAAGAAGACTTTAAGACAAGATGTAGCTGTAGAGATAGAGAATATTTCATAATGGTAAGAAAGGGTTAATCCAGCAGAAATGATTCTAAATTTTTATCTACTTGATTTTATATGCTCAAATATGTAAAGCAAAAACTAACAGAAATAAAAGAAGTAGGTAAGTCCACCATTATAGTAGGACATTTTAGCACACATTATAGTTATTGATAGAATGAGCAGATGAAAAAATCAATGGGCAGATTTGAACAACATGACAAACAACTCTAACCACATTGACTTATACAGAATCCTGCACCCAACAGTTCAAGAATATTCATTCTTTTCAAATGCACATGAAACATTTGCCAAAATTGGCCATAAGCTGAGCCATAGAGTCTGTTTTAACAAATTTCAAGGGAATAAAATCCTAAATAACATGTTCTTTGATCACAGTGCAATAAGGTATTAGCTAATAACAAAAGAGATATCTAGAAAAATCCCCAAATGTTTGGGAATTAAACGTACATTTCAGAGAAAGGGAATCGCAATGTCCATTAAGAAGTGATCCTGAAGGCTGTTGTTAACCTTAACTTTCGTTTTATGGAGGAAAACGATCTGAGAAAATAAAGTCAACACAGAGAGAAGTAGAAAAAATGATGAACAAATTAATCAATTGATCTATCTCTGTGGTCCCTACAGTTGGACTATTTGAGCCAATACATTTCTGATTCAATCTAAGGGGATTCTACAAACTTGTTATTTGAAACAAAAAGAGTCCTGATTAATGACAACACACAGGAAAGACTTTCCTCATCTGATCTCTGCTCACTTCTATTTTTTCTGCAGCTTAAACTCCATGCTCTGAACTCTGAACTCCAGCCAGACTAAACTACTTTGCCTTCCTGGGAATTGTCCAAACTTCTGTACCTGTCTTTACCCTCTTTGCCTTCCTGACTCTTATTTGTCCTCGGACCTCAGCTAAGACTTCCTCTAGGAAATCTTTCCTGTTCCTAGTCTAGGACTGGGTAATGGAATCGCAGCACTCCTACTGTAGTCTGTTCTTCCCTTTATATGTTAGTGTCTGGATTCAGAGACTTCCAATTTTGTGACTTACTAGCTGCTTGACATTGGCCAGTCACTACTATGAGCTTTGATTTTTTTCTTTTGTAAAATGGGGGTAATAACAGTATCTGTACTATAAGGCAACCATGAGAAATTAATGGTATTTTACACGGTAAATGCTTAGACTATTGCTTGGCACATAGTGAGTACTCAATAAATGTTAAGTATTGGTATCATTATTTCAGAAGTTTGTTGTAAAGGGTAATAGACAATGCATACACAGGCTTTATCACAGTGGCTGGCACACAGGAAGGACTATATAACTCTCTGTCAGTTGAGTCTCTTTTAGTGGATTGTGACTTCTTCAAGATCTGGAACCATGTTGAAGGTGGATTCAAAGCCCCATGTATGATCTCATCATCCATGCATTTTCCACTTCACATTATTGCCTCTTTGGACAAAGTTGGGAAGTAGGTGAAGTTTATCTTTAAAGCATTTTAAGCTTCTTTCTTCCATTTAATCATGCCCCATTTCTTTCTCTATAAAGTCTTGGAAGAGATCATAAAGATTCATTCATTCAATGGATACAGAAGATGTGGCATATATATACAATGGAATATTACTCAGCTCTAAAAAGGGATGAGATGGAGCTATATGTAATGAGGTGGATAGAACTACAATCTGTCATACAGAGTGAAGTAAGTCAGAAAGAGAAAGACAAATATTGTATGCTAACTCACATATACGGAATCTAAAAATGGTACTGACGAACTCAGTGACAAGAACAGGGAAGCAGATACAGGGAATGGACTGGAGAACTCGAGGTATGGGAGGGGGCGGGGGGTGAAGGGGAAACTGAGAAGAAGCGGGAGAGTAGTACAGACATATATATACTACCAACTGTAAAATAGTCAGTGGGAAGTTGTTGTATAACAAAGGGTGTCCAACTCGAGGATGGAAGATGCCTTAGAGGACTGGGGCAGGGAGGGTGGCGGGGACTCGAGGGGGGGGGCGTCAAGGAAGGGAGGGAATATGGGGATATGTGTATAAAAACAGTTGATTGAACCTGGTGTACCCCCAAAAAAATAAAATAAAATAATAATAAAAAAAAAAAAAAAGATTCATTCATTCACACAAAGGCCTATTGACTTAATTATGTCCTCTTCTAGGACTGTAAGGCCTAATGATTTTTGAATATCCTTTGTGTATATTTGCCATCTATTCATTCTCTTTGATGAAGCATTTGTTTCAGTCTTTTGCCCACTAAAAATTTTTTTTAACAGTTGAGTTTTGAGAGTTCCTTATATGTTCTGGTTACAAGTAATTTGTCAGGTATATATAATTTGCAAATATTTTTTTTCAGTCTGTAGTTTGTCTTCTTTACTGTGTCTTTGGCAGAACAAACATTTTAAAATGTGCTGAATGCCAATTTACCAATCTTTTATATTTTGTGATTTTGGTGTCAAGTGTATGAACTGTTTGCCTACCCAGGACACAAAGAGTTTTTTCTTATGTTTTCTTCACAACATTTCATAGTTTCATATTTTGCACTTAGATTTATGATCTATATTTGTATAAGGCATATAGTTTAAGTCAAATTTCATTGTTCCAACACCATTTTTAAAAAAGATTATCTTTTATCCCTTGAATTGCATTTGCACTTTGTCAAAAATCAATTGACTATTATTTGTATGAGTCTATTTCTCTTCTCTCTATTCTCTTCCATTAATCTATATGTCAATCCCATTACCAGCACAATGCAGGATAAATAGCTATAGCTGTATATAGTAAGTCTTAAAAGTGGGCAGTGTGATTTGTCCAATTTTATTTTTCTTTGAAAAAAATGGTTTTGATTAATCTAGTTCCTTTGCCTTTTCATATACATTTTATTTATTTTCAAATCTTTATTGGAGTATAATTTCTTTACACTGTTGTGCCAGTTTCTGCTCTACAACAAAGTGCATCAGCTGTATTTATACATATATCCCCATATCCCCTCCCTCTTAAGCCTCCCTCCCACCCTCTCTACACCCCACCCAGGTCATCACTAATCATTGAGTTGATCTCCCTGTGTTATGCAGCAGCTTTCCACTAGCTATCTATTTTACATCTGGTAGTGTTCATATACATTTTAGATTGATCTAGATTTACTTATAAAAATTCCTATTGAAGATTAGACTAGAAAATTAATCCATAAATCAATTTTGAGAATTGACATCTTTATTTTGTTGACTACTCCAATTCATGAACATGGTATGTCTCCTCATCTTCTGAGGTCTTTCATAAGCATTTCATAGTTTTCCCCATACAGATCTGGTACATATTTTGCTAGATTTCTAATTGTTCACTGCTAAAATATAGAAATGTGATTAATTTTCGTACATACATATATCCACAACTTTGCTAGACTAGTTATTTAAATTTAGTCCTAGGAATTAAAAAAAATAGATTTCTTGGAACTTTCTATGTAAATAATCATGTTGTTTGCAAGTAAGGATAATTTTATTTCTTCCTTTCCAATCTGTTTACCTCTTATTTATTTGTCTTGCCTTATTGCACTGGCTAGTACATCCAGGTATGATGTTGACTAGGAGTAGTGAGAGTGAACACTCTTGCCTGTTCTAGATCTTGGGAGGAAGACATTTAGTTTTTCACCATTAATTATGACATTAGCTTTTCTTTCCTTCCTCCCTCTTCCTTCCTTCCTTCCTTTCTTTCTTTCTTTCTTTCTTTCTTTCTTTCTTTCTTTCTTTCTTTCTTTCTTTCTTTCTTTCTTTCCTTCTTTCTTTCTTTCTTTCTTTCCTTCCTTCCTTCCTTCCTTCCTTCCTTCCTTCCTTCCTTCCTTCCTTCCTTCCTTCCTTCTCTTTCTCTTTCTTTCCTCCTTCCTTCCTTCCTTCCTTCCTTCCTTCCTTCCTTCCTTCCTTCCTTCCTTCTTTCCTTTTTTCCTTTCTCTCCCTCCCCTCCCTTCCTTCCTTCCTCCTTTCTTCCTGCCTTCCTGCCTTTCTTTCTTATGCCCTTTATCAAGTTGGGGCACTTTCCTTTTTTTTATTCCCAACTTTTTGAGATTTTTTATTATGAATGAATGTTATGTTTTATTAAACTCATTTGCTCTTTCAATTGCATCCTCATGATAAAGCCCACTTGTTCATGGTGTATCATTATTTATGTCTACTGGTGGATTTGATTTTCTAATATTTTGTTGAAGATTTTTGCACCTATGTTCATGAGGTATATTGACTTGTAGTTTTCTTGTCTTGTACTGTTTGTCTGTTTTGGTAATTATGGTAATCAGCATTCAAAGAATGAGTTAGGAATTGTTTCCCTCCTCTTTTATTTTCTGGAAGAGATTGTGTAGAATTGATGTTATTCCTTTAAAAATATTTGGTTGCATTCACTGTGAAATCATTTAGGGCTGGAGACTTGTTTTTCTGGGAGATTTTTAACTACAAATTCAATTTCCTTAATAGTTAGGACGATTCAGATTATACTTTTATCTTGGGTGGGTTTTGGTAGTTTATGGTTTTTGAGGAATTGGTCCATTTAACCTAGTTCATCAAACCCATGCACATAGAGTTGTTTGTATTAGTCCCTTATTATCCTTTTAATGTCTGCATGCTCTGTTGTGATATGGGTAATTTCTATATTCTCTCTTTTTTCTTTGTCAGTTTTTCTAGAAGTTTATCTGATTTATTGATCTTATCAAAGAACCAGCTTTTGGTTTCATTGATTTGCTCTATTGTTTTTCCTGTTTTCTATTTTATTGATTTTTGCTCTTTAGTATTTCTCTCCTTCTGTTTGCTTTGGGTTTATTTTACTCTTCTTTTTTTCTGGGTGATGGCTTAGATTATTGATCTGAGACTTTTATTATCTTATGTTATACACATTTAATGCTGTAAATTCTCCTCTAAGCACCATTTTAGCTGCACTCCAAAAATTTTTTTATATCTCATATCTTCATTTTTGTTCAGTTCAAAATATTTTTAAATTTCCCTTGAGACCTTCTCTTTGACACATGGATTATATAAAAGTGTGCTGTTTGATTTCCAAGTGTTTGGAGACTTGCCCATTATCATTCTGTCATTGATTTCACGTCTAATTCTATTATGGTCAGAGGACATTCTTTATATAATTTTCAATTTAAAAAAATGCTTGTTTTATAACTCAGGATATAATCTATTTTGGTATCTCAGGATATAGTCTATCCTAGTAAGTGTTCCAAGTTCATTTAAAAATAATACATATTATTCTGTTGTTGGGTGGAGTTTTCTATAAATGTCAATTAAATCCAGTTGGTTGATGATGTTGTTCAGTTCTTCTATAACAGTGGTTTTCAACTGGGAGTGATTTTGCCCTTCTCTTCCAGGGGACATTTGTCAATGTCTGGAGATATTTTTGATTGTCACAACTTGGGGGAAGATGCTGCTGGCATCTAGTAGTAGAGACCAGAAATGCTGCTAAACATCTTATAGTCCACAGAACAGCCCCTGACCCCCACAAGAAATATTTATCCAGTCCAAAATGTTAATAGTTCTGAAGCTGAGAAACCCTGTTCTATAGCTTTGCTGATTTTTTAAATTTGTTTTCTCAATTAATGAGGTGGCAGTGTTTGAGTCTCCAACTACAATTGTGCATGCGTCCATTTCTCCTTTCAGTTCTGTAAGCTTTTGCCTCATGTATTTTGAAATTTTGTTATTACATTCATACATATATAGGATTGTTATGTCTTCTTAGTCAGTGGGCCCTTTGAGCACATGTAATGTCCGTCTTTATCTCTGGTAATTTTCTTTGCTCTGAAGTCTACTTTGATAATAATATAGCTACTCCAGCTTTCTCTTGTTTAGTATTATCATGATGTATCTTCTTCCATCTCATTACCTTTTCTTTGGTTGTCAAATAATCCCTTATTGAAATATTTTCCTTTGTAGTTTTTAACTAGCTGGGCATTCTACTGTACCATTGTTCATGCCATCTATGATACCTTGAGAATCATGGCCATCAAATTGCACTGAATAGGCCATCCCCAGGATCATTTTAATGTTTCTAGAGAGTTCTCTAGCTAAAGATCAGTGCTGTAACTGTCAAGCGATGTTGATAATCTCATCAAAAGTGATATTTCCATTGTGCTTACTGTTTGTCTGATTCTTTCTGCCTCTGGGTGCTTCCTCGAGGACTTTGGTGATCAGAGCAGAGGCAGAATGTACCACTTCAATCTGGGCCTGTCTGTTCTGAATGGTGTTTCTCTATAATCCTTAGACCCTTCCAGTAATCAGTTGTCTTGGTAATGCCATCACTAACATTTTTTGGAGACAGATCCAGCAGGATGATCTTGGGGGCCAGGAAGATGGGGCACTGACTTCCTCATTGGTGTACCTGAGGTTCAAGATTTTGATCTCATTGGGGTCAAACTTGGGTGGCATGACAGAGGCAGCTAGTGGCAGATGAACCCAGGTGTGGGAGCAGAAGAGAGTTGCACCTTGGCTTCCTTTGAGTTGAAAGTCAAAAGCTTGACCCAGTATTTTAGCCTACCTGTATCATTTTATTTGAAGTGAGTTTCTTGTTGACAACACACATTTGGTTCATGTTTTTCCTTCATTTTGACAAACTCTGCTTTTTATTTGGTTTGTTTAGACCACTTAGACTTAATGTAATTATTGATATGTTTGAGTATGTCTACAATTTCATTATTTGTTTTCTGCTTGTTCCCTCTTTTTTTGTTGTTGTTGTTTCTCTGTTTTTCATCTTATGCCTTCTTTTGGGCCATCTGAACTTTTTTAGTATTCCATTTGCATTTATTTTAGACTTTATCTCAATATATTTTGGTTATGGTAGTGATTACAATCAGCATCATTAAGTTTTCACAGTTTAATTGGAATCAATACTTTACCACTTCAAGTGGAATACAGAAACATTATCAGCAGATTGGTCCCTTTATCCTTCACTTATGTTGCAGTTGTCTTATATATTACATCTATGTCTACATACTTGGACCTCACCAGAAAATATCATAATTTTTGTTTTCAGTTGTTGAACATCTTTTCCAGAGCTCTATAGGAGAATAATAGTCTATTACATTTAGCACCCCTCGATATAATTCTTCAACAAGGTGCTTCTCCGCATCACTCTGGCCCCCTGTTTCTTTCTGCACCCTCTCTCCTGTCCTCATATATAAGGAAGCCTGGATTTCCCATTGCCATGAGATAGGCCCTTCTCCTGGACCTTACTAAACTCACAGGACCTGTGGCTTAGAGTTATTAAAGGTGCAAATTCTGCTTGTGAATCAATCATAAGCTGTGTTGAAGAGACTTCCCTTTTCCTTTGGAGGCAGCAATAATAGGATCAAATACAAGTGTTCACAATTGTTTCCATGTAGCTGTCTACATTTTGTTGTCCTTAGACAATGCCTACACCTGAAATTCATCCAGGTCTTTGGAAAAGCAGGGAGTGGGGGACTAATACTTATTGAAATACCTCCCTCTCATATATCTGTATACTTCTATTAACAGAAGTGCCCTAGGAAGCTGATGTAGTATAGCCTCTATTGTCTCAGAAACATCTGTCTGTTTCTCTACACACACACACACACACACACACACACACACACACACACACACACACACATTTATTTCATTCCTAAACAGTACAGGTAATATATATGTTTTCTCCTGACCTTTTAGCTAGGACACTATATGCTCACTATGTGAATGCCAACAAAAGTGGCCAAATACTTTATGGTGCAAGCCAGGATACTTTTGAAAGTGAAAGGGGATGCTATTACTAATGCCAAGACCTCATGAAGTGCATCATAAACTGCAGCTGGGAATGAATGGCTCACGGTGATTTGGACACAGCTGGGGGAAACCGGTGGCAATAGCCTTGACCTCAGAGGATCTGAAGGACTTGTAAGAGCAATCCCCAGGGATGAAACAATTCAGCCCTTCAGAACCCTGTCCCTGAACTGAAGGGGATTTCTTTAAGTGCAGTCTCTTCTCATATTCACAACCACTCTGCAAGGGAGGTGTTATTATCAGAGATAAAGAAAGGGAGGCTTGGAGAGTGAATGCAAAATGTCCAAGATCCCCACAGCCAGAACTTTGTAGAGCTGACACTAGGACTTTGCCCTCTGTGATTCCAGACACCAACCTGGAAGCCCCGTAATGTCGTGGACTGCATACAGACTTTGACAGCAGTGGATCGGGGCTCAAATCCCAGTTCCTGGTGCTATACCAGCTCTGCAACCTTAGCTGACCTGCATGATCACAGTAGCATTATGAGAATAGGAGCTTATGTTTAGGCACTGCTTGCCATGCACCCTGCTCTGAGCTAAATGCTTTCCTCAAGTTATCACATTCACACCTCACACTAACCCCACCATGTAGGTACTATGAGAAATCACCATATGCAAATGAGGGAAATAGTCTGAAAGAGCCTGGAAAAGTGCCCACTGCATGGGAGATACTCAATAAATATTAGTTCTCTCCTTACACAGGTCAGAGCATGGTGCAGGTCCTGAACAATTCTGTTTCATAATATTGTTCTGGAAGATCTTAGGAGTGGCCCCTTCTCCTAATGAATGTGCCTCTTTCTCCAGTTTCCCTAAAAGCTCAAGGATTGCTTATAATATGGTGCATATTAATTTTTTTTTTAATGAATCCCTCCCACTTTTTTGAAACCGTTTTGTACCGGGCTGTGGTTGTGGCCATGCATGAGAAACAGCAGGTGGTGCCAGATGACAGATGGTGTGGGAGCCCGTTTCCAGGTGGGAGGGGGCGCGAGCGAGCGAGCAGGCAGGCAGGCAGGCAGGCAGGCAGGCAGGCAGGCAGGCAGACAGCTGCCAGGAGCCCGCTCGCTGGCGCCTCGCTCGCGCCAGCTCCCAATCCAGACGCACGCAAGGCGCTGTCCTTTCAGCACTACAAGCTCCGGCTGAGGAGGGAGGACTCCTGGCCGTCCTCCTCTTCAAATTGGCTTGAATCTGCTCTGACCCCCAGGAGCGCAGCACAGTAAGTAGGCATTTGCTTTTGCTCTAACCACTCCCCAATATCCTCCAACCCTTCACCATCCCTTTCACCCCCACAACAACCCTATTTTGTCTAATAACGTTCCATTAGCAGGATTGACAAGAAACATTCAGTTGTGCTGGGCTTCTGAGGGTGGGGTGGGAGCACGGTTTGACTTCCAAGGGAGCGGGAAAGAAGAAAATGTGATTTGTTTATTTAGTTGGCAATCTTGCGATATGGGGGTGCTAACTTTCCATAGAAGCCCCCCCCCCCCCCCCGAAAAAGAGCCCTTCGCTATTGAGGAAATGGAGGCATTCCATGGCTGAATAACAGGATCAGGTTCAAGCCAGCCCTTTTTTGTTTTAGGAAATTGTATCTTCTGCACAAGCTACATATTGTGTAAAAGGGTACACTACACATAGAGGCACTGAATGTATTTGTTGTATTTTAGGGAGATTAATGGGAAAAAAAACCAACATAATAAAATAGCAACCAAGATGGTAAGGTGAAATTTATCATACTGCAGGGTGACCCAGAATAACAGAATTTATTTTTGCACTAAGAATAAGCTTTCCACTGAGATTATATGATTATGTTAGCTCTAGTGTCTTGGATATTTTTTTAAGATTGTATATTTTGTGTGTAAGCCTGGAATTTTCCTTGAGTTTCTCAGATTTGAAGGCTCTTCAGTGCCGTGGGTAGGTGGCATGTCTTGATGATTAAAGAAGTTTTGCTGGATAACAGGAATCATGTCAGGAAATCTAGCGGAAGATCGATGACTGATCTGTACATTGAAGCTGCCGAAGTGGAACTGTGGAGGACAGCGCTATTTTTTCTGTCATCAGCCCTCTCTTTTCCTGCCTCACTTCCCACTGTAACTAGAATCCCACTGCTTGCCTTAGGTCTGGGAAGAAAGGCGTAAGGATGGTGAAGCTGAACAGTAACCCCAGTGAGAAGGGAACCAAGCCGCCTTCGGTTGAGGATGGCTTCCAGACCGTCCCTCTCATCACTCCTTTGGAGGTTAATCACTTACAGCTACCTGCTCCGGAAAAGGTAAAGCAGGTGCTCTTTTCCTCATCAGCTCCCCCATGCTCACCCCATCTTGGGAAATAAAGCAGCAAAAAATTCCACCTCCCCCAAATCCTTTCATTCCCTCATCAGCCAGATACATTCTGTTTCTTGTAAAATGTAGTTATTCCTTCCAGAGACATGACATCTCACATTATTTCAGTTTTATGGTAAGTGTTTATTCATTTTTTTGTTCACATATACAAACATGGGCAAGAAAATTAATCTTTCCTTTTAAAAGTTTTATCATAGTAGATGACCACTAATAAGCAGCTTCTAGATATGAAAGAGAAAATTGCCTTTATTTTGGGAAGATGTTTCAAAAATCGACTGTTACAGATTTGAGGACAGAGAATTGGATGCAGTCCAACAGGCATTTAGTCTTTGCACCTGCGAAGGCCCTGTTCCTATGCTGGAAGTTTGGTTATAAAAAGACACATTACAAAATCCCTGTTCCGTATAATACTTAAATTAATATACAGCATCATGGTAAATGCAATGCCTGAGCATTACAAAGATTGTGAGAGCACAGGGGTGGAAACAAAACTAAATTTTGTTGTGGTAGAGAGGGGACTGGTAGGACAGCTTAGGTATGCAGAGGAGAACATTTGAATTTGGCTTTTAAAGCTGAGTAAAAACCTCCTGGGTAGACCACTGGAGGAAAATGCATTTAAGGCAAAGGGCACACATGTGCAAAGGATGGAGAGCTTTTGGGGAATAGCATGACAAAAGTAGAATGTCTTTGTGGGAGGCGTGCCTGGAGATGAATGACTGGCTGATGGCACATCTCCTGACATAGGAGTAGTCCATGAAGGATGGAGGTGAGCATTTGTACAAAAGTGGGGGAGTTATCCTATGGACACAGGTGGCAGAAACAGTATTGTTTAAGATCCATCTGAGAGGACTTGGGATTTTGTAATGTGAGCTTTTGCATACCATAAGAAATAGATTTGGAGGCAGATGATGAAGTTCCCTGGCTGAAGAGTGAACAATGGATCATTCCATTTGTTTGATTTTCTCATTGGCATCTCCAGGAGGGCATTGTGTGTCTTAACCAATTGGCTCTATCCAATGAACAGAAGAGGAGCCAAAGCTAGATAAAGGGCCTAGCTGATTGGCTAAGGGTTAAGTCATCTGTTTTGAAAGTGCAAAGGTTGTCAGTATGAAAATGTGTGTAGGGGTGGCAGGAATAAAGAATCCTTGAGCCATCCTGAGATACTGATAAGACCTTTTGAAAATAAAATTTGAGCAGGCAGTTAGCAGTAAAGAAATGTGAAGGAACAGTATTAACTGAGTATTGGCTACCTGTACAGCAGAGGTTTTCAGTTTTTGACTGCATATTAGAATCACCTGGGAGCTTTTGAAAATCCTGATATCTGGGCCACACCCCAGAACAATTGTATCTGAATCTCTGTGGGTGAGACCCAGGTGTCAGTATTAATTAAATCTTCCCAGGTGACTCCTGTGTGCAGCCAAAGTTGGGAACCACTGTGCTAAATGCACATTATCCAGGGATTATATATCCATGTTTGCAGGCAAAAGGTGAAGGATCAGAATTTGGTTAGTTACCCAAACTCACAGAAGAAGTAAATGGCAATGCTGGAATTTGATCCCAGATGTAATGGAAATTGAGGAGAAGCACAGGGAATATTCTCTCAAGGTTTTGTGAAATTTCAGGAAGAATGTTTACCCTTTACAGCCTCGAAGATCTATATGTCCCTGAGAGGCATGCAAGGAAAAGGAATTGTGGAGAGGTCACCTGTCTTCTTAACTCTACACACATCTGTGGGTCATCCAGAGATACCATGGCCTCTGTCTCTACTTATTCCCCACCTCCAAGGGCTTCTTTCTCTCCTTGAGAGAGGAGACATGGCTGATAACCACTGAACATCCAGTCCAGATGTGCCAAAAAACTGTCCCAAAGCCCGAAGATAAATACACTGTGGACTTGCGTGCATGGAAAGGAAACCAAAGTATCCTGAAAGATGCAAATCCCTAAAGGGACACATCCCCACAGGGACACATCACAGATTCCCTCTGATGTTCATGACAAAGTCTTTGTACCAGGTGGACCTCAATGTCCTCCTCTGTGAGGTGGATCAAACCTACTTCACAATGGTCGGGGCAAAGTTAGATGTGGCCTTATAAATAAAGTGCTTGGCCCAAAACTAACCATAAGAGAATAATAACTATCATTTTCATATGCTTCTGAAATGCTAGATGCTGTTGTAAGCCACAAGTACACACACACACATACACACACACACACACACACACACCCAAACATGCACACAATTTTCTTTCATCCTTTCAGTAGTTAATAGGACCTAATAAGGGAGTGGGTACTTTGATCCAATTTTTAAAGATGATAAAACTCAGGCGTGCAGTGATAAAGCCACTTCCCAAAGCACAGGGTTGGTAAGCTTCCTGGCAAGGTCTGGAGAACCCAGAGTCCAGGCAGTGCTGTTCTAGAACCATCCACCTCAGCAGGAGTAGGGGCCCAGCTGGTCTGGGAGTCCCCAGACTTAGACTCTAGCAAGAGCTCAGTCACCAGCCTCAGCTCAACTCCTGTGAGTTGTCTCTCCTCCCTTAGGCCTCTGTCTTCTCTTCTCTGAGTGGGAGATTGTATCAGCAGTTTTCTGTGCTTGGATTTAGATTTTATAATATTTACAAGAGTAAACAGGGTTTTTTCCCTGACAGAGCAGTTGTGTTAACAGTAAATTCCACTTAAGAAGCCAAATGCTGAGAACAGGGTTGTGGTTACCAGCACAGACTTGGAAACCGCCTCTCTCGGGGAGTCACTGCTCTACCTTCTATGAGTCCAACTGCCTCAGCCTCAGACCCGCCATGGGTAGAGGGGGGCTCAACCTCACAGGGCTGTAGAGAAGGTGAGGTGAGTTCTGACACAGTTGTCAGCTCTCTTATTAGATCCAGCCAGATGGTGAGGGTTTGAAGCTAAAAAGTTTATAAGAGAGAAGTATATTTGGCCCCAATGTTACATTGTAGGTTTTCTTCTTGACAATATAAAATACAGAGTGTGCTTGGTGTGTAATACTAAGTACTATCTTATTCATTAAATGCTCTTCAGTATGGAATGAGAGCTTCTGGGGAAAAGATTTTGGAGGCTAAGTGGAGAGGACGAGCATGTATGGAGCCCTTGCTCTGGGCTGGGAATGGGCCATACAGGGCATTCATAGCTGTCGTTTCAGTTAACCTTCCCAACAGCCCCATGAGGTGGGTGTTAGTGCACCCATTTCACTGATGGGGAAGCTGAGACTCAGACCAATGGAGTGGAAGAGCTGGGGTTGGAACCCCGGTGCACCTGACACCCCAATTTCCCCCTCTGCCCTGTGCTGCCTTCTATAATGAGAAGCCTTCATCCCCAGGCAGTGCTTCCTCAAACTCTACATCCCCTCATCTGTGGCCACAGGTCCTCCTCGAGCTCTCCCGGACCTGCAGGTGGGGTCTGGGGCAATCCTGCAGCGAGAACATCAGGGCCTCCAGTGCCCCCTCCCTACCCAGGGCTACAGGGACGGTGCCTGCCTTAGGGGAGGAGATTGGCCAGCCTCATGGTTGTTTCCCCACCTCTTCTGTCACTCTAATCAGTCCTCCACACTGCATCTGCAGTAGTGCCTCTGGAGTCGTGACCGGTCCTTCTCCCATGGAAAGCCTTTCCAGTCATCCCCACGGGGTAAGGTCCTCAAGTCCTGACCTCGGCACTCTAGGTCCTCCATTATCTGCCCCACTGGCTTCCATTCCTATCACTCCTCACTGTGCACCTTGAACACCAGCATGGCAGAACTACCTAGAGCCATGGTTGCCAGCCCGGGGGTGATTGTCCCCCCAGAGAGGCATTTGGCAGTGTCTGGAGACATGTTTGGTTGCGACAACAACAGGGGGGATGCTCTGGGCCAGGAATGCTGCTGACTATCCTACAGGGCACAAAATCGCCCCCACCCAGAAAAGAATTGTCCTGCTTGAAACGTCAACAGTGCTGAGGGTGAGAACCCCTGCCCTGGAATTTTCCACTCTCTCCAGGGTATGTCTTGCTCCCTCCTCCTTGCGCACGCCATTCCTTCTGCCTGGGATGCTCTTCCTGCCCCTTTGCCTGTCTGATAAGCCAGTGCTCATAGTCCTAAACCCAGTTCAGATGGCAGCTCTCTTGGATACCTTCTCTGGCCACCCATAATTATAGCTAAGGTTATACTTATTACACTGGAAGGTACTCAACCTCTCATCCAGCATGTCTGTTGGGCACCTTCTCTGTGCCAGGCACTATGCTAGGCTATGTGTGTACCACCATGAGAAGTCAGGCATGGCCGTTGCTTTCATGGAGCTTCCAGTTTAGTGGGTAAGAGGGACTTCAAACAAGCCAGCACACAAATAGAAGTACAGAGATGCAAGCTGCAAGAAGGGCTATTCAGGAAAGAATCAGGTGCAGTATTGTAAGAGGGGAGAAGACTTAACGGGATTTAATTATGATGGCAGGATGGTCAGGGAGGTCCTTCTGAGGAAGAAGCCCTGGCTGAGAGATGGAGGATGGGCTGGTAAAGGGAGTAGGGGACGGGGGAACCAGCATGTGGACAGGCATTGAGGGAATGGGAGGAACAGTCGGGAGGGTGGGTTGGCTGGGCACACTGAGTGAGGGGGAGAGACTTGGGAGATGAGGTGCGGTGGGCACCAGTTCATGTGGGGCCTGGTGTATTTTTTTTTTTTTTTTTGGAAGGGGTTAGAAGAAGGAGAGTAATAGGATCAGCTTTCTGTTTTAGGAACATTCCTCTGCTGCTGTGGGCCACCCCAGGGCCAAAGGACTCATGCTCCGTTTCCTGGTCTCTTCTTCCTTTTTCCTCCCAACCCATTTCCAAATGAGGCAGCACCAGGGAAATGTCTCCAAAACAGAGGCTACTGGTTTTCCTGCAGTACCACCAACTCCCCAGCCCTGGCCATGAGTGGTGGAAGAAATGAGTGGATGGCATGAGATCAGCTAGAAGGCCACCGCTGTGCTCATGAAAGGGATGGTGGTGGTGGGCACTCGGGCGGTGGCAGCAGGAATGGGGAGGTGGATGGATTGATGGAGATTCGGTGCTGGGTCACCACTGAGGAGCTTTTCCTACTACGTCTGAGGGTCCTAGCTCTGTCTCATCTCTGTAGTCTTAGTCCTGGCATATGGTGGGCAGCAGGAAATGCTGGCTGAATGAGGCCCCCTGCCCCTTGCCTATGTGAAGCTGGGCTTGATTTCTCCACTTGAATCTAAGCAGTCTGGTGGCTCTCTCCAGGCTATGGGAGCAAGCTCTTGAGAAGTTGGAACATCAGTCTGTAGATACCAAATTCCAGGACGTGCCTTTGGTTTATCTAAGTGACCACAATAATTCAGATGTCCCCACAACTCCTCTGTGAAGTTATATCCATTATCTCCATGCAAAAACAGGCTCAGAGAAGTGGAATGCTGTCCTAGGACACACCAAAAGAAAACAGTGCAGCCAAGATCTGTACCCAAGAGTGCTAGGAAATGCCAGCTAAGGGATGGCTGGTATGCAGAAAGCAAGCCACAGACAGGCACAACTCCACCTTGGCAAAGCCCCAGGTGCATTGTGTATTCAGCAAGGCAGCTGCCAGGCTCTAGGCAAATGTTCCTTTCCTTTCCACTGATTACTAAGTCTTTACATATCCTAGAGGAGGTTGGCTCACCTGCTTGTGGGAGGGAAGGAATGCAGACATTAAAAGATCAATTATTGATGTTTGGCATACTTCACATTTTGCGTTGGTAGGCCACATGTGCTTTGTTGTCTTAGAGACTTGGATTAAAATTTCAGCTTAACTACTTATGTACTGTGTGGATTTAGGCAAGTTGCTTGGCATCTCTGGGCTGCTGCTTCTTTTTTTTTTTTTTTAATGATCATAATAGCTACCTCACAGGGTTACCACAGTAAAGAAGTGTGAAGTAAGAAAAAAAGTGAAAATTGTCTAATGGCACAAAGGTGATGCTCATTGATAGACTTTATTTTCTTTCACTGGATATTTGGAATATGTCTCTCAAAGGTGACATTTTGCGAGGATGACTGTCAAAGTGAATTAAGCTGAGAAGGATGGGGTTTCAACGGTGGGGGTGCAGGGGTCTGATGGGGTGGATCTGGAAGGATGTTAGGCAAAGGAGATATTGCTCCTGTCACTGAGTTCTCTGTGCCTTCTTGGTTGTTCTCGTGGCTTCACTAGAGGGTTTCTTTTTCTCCCTGATACGCAGGATCAGAGAACCATCAGCATTTCCCTGGGGAGCAGAGAATGCACATCTCTGCAGATTCCAGGCTCATAAAGTCCCCTCGATCTGCTTTTCAGAGACTCACAAGAGAGATTATAAATCACCCCAAATTGGGACAAAGGCTCTGACTGGGTGGTTCCAGCAAATAGACAGAAAATGACCTATAAGCAGATTAAAAATTCTTTATAATTTCAAAACATAATTTAAAATGAAACATAACTTTTTACCTATCTGATTGGCAAAAATAATGAGATACTGCCCAGTGCTGCTGACACTGGGGGAAAGCAGATCTTCTCATTGCACTCCAGTTGGTTACATAATATGATGGCAATGTTTTTCAGAGGGTATTTGGACATTGTTTATAAATTTAAACTGTATATCCCTTTCGATTGGTGTGCTTGCTACCGGCAAGAATTTATCCTATGGGTATATTTTTCAAGCATGCAAAGATGTATACATACACACACACACGTAGATAGAGAGGTAGATAGGTAGATAGATAGGTAGATAGATAGATAGATAGATAGATGTGGAACAATTGGAATGTTCCATGAGATTGGAATGGTTAGATAAACCCTGGTGCATGGATGTGGAATAGTAAGTGATTGTTATGAGGACGAGACAGATTTGCTCGTGTTTACGCTGATGTGGAAAGAGAAACAGACACGTTGCTCTGTTAAAGCAACTTCAGAATGTGGTATAGAGTGACCCCATTTGTGGAAACATGTGCGTATGTCTCATTCTTATAACTCATAAAGCAGTCTTGAAAAGACACTCAAGAAACCATTAAATGGTCATGGAGTGTGGATGGAGTGGTTGGGGCCCATTTGAAGACGTTTATTCTACAATTTTCATACCTGTTTTTTTTACCATGAGCACATATCAAATTTTCTATTTTTAAAAAATCACCTCCATCTCACAGTTGGTGAAAGAGTCTCAGAGAGCTAAAGTGACTGACTTGCTCATGTGCCTCTGCACGTAGACGGAGGCCTGTATAGATGCATGTGCATTACAGCAATGCAGTTTGAATTTTTTAAATTAATTAATTAATTAATTAATTAATTTTATTGGCTGTGTTGGGTCTTTTTTGCTGTGCACAGGCTTTATTTTAGTTGCAGTGAGTGGGGGCTACTCTTCGTTGTGGTGTGCTGGCTCCTCATTGCCATGGCTTCTCTTGTTGCGGAGCACGGGCTCTAGGTGCATGGGCTTCAGTAGTTGTGGCTTACGGGCTCTAAAGCACAGGCTCAATAGTTGTGGCGCACGGGCTTAGTTGCTCCACGGCATGTGGGATCTTCCTGGGGCAGGGATTGAACCCATGTCCCCTGCATTGGCAGGCAGATTCTTAACCACTGTACCACCAGGGAAGCTCTGCAGTTTGAATTTGAATCCTAATTCTACCACCTACTCGCTGTGTGACCCTGGCCAAGTTTGCTAACCACTCTGTCTCTCTGTTTTCTCTTTGTTAAAATGAGGACAGTAATATCTTCCTCTAAGAATTTAAGGGGTAAGATGAGAAAACCCATGTGGAATGTTTGGCACAGTGCCCAGCACAGAGAAACTCATCATCAATTCAGTCCCAGAATCAGGATCATTTTTCCTGGAGTACACAGGGCTGGTCTCAGGCTGCAAGAACAGTTGAGCAGTGAGGTGGGCTGGGCCTTACCCTGTAGGGGACAGGGCTGGGTGGCAGAGCTGTGGATTTTGCTGTAGGGATTCCAGCCCAGGCGGCTAGCCTCTGCTCAGAGCAGGAGCTGTCAGTCCCTGTAGGACCCAATGAAGACTCCCTCATCTTGCCCAATTCTATGCCTTGCCACAGAGTTGGAGAGTCATAGACTTATGGGGCTAGCCCATCTCTTTGAGGCCATACTGGTCAACCTTCCATTCTGCCCTGAGAAATCAAAGGCCCAGCAAGGAAAGGAGACTCTATTCCACAGAAAGAGCCCTGGACTGGGAGTCAGCAGTCCATACTAGAGTCCTGAGTCTGACACAACCTTGTTGTGTGATCTGCAGCAAATCCCTCCCCCTTTCTGGGCTTCCATGTCCCCATCTGTGAATTGATGGGATTGCACAACACTGCTACTAATGTCCTTAGAGCACTGACATTTTACCTTGTGTTCTGAGCCCTGTACCAAACTTCAAGCATCCAGGGAAAGACTTAAACCCACAGGGAGGGAGTGTGGGTTGAGGAGTGAGGCGGTAAATGGGAGCAGGTTCCCAACTATGTACTCAGGCCCCACTGGGGTGACTGCTTCTTGTCTCTTTAGATACAGGATTCATTCATTTATTCATTCATTCAATAGCATTTATGGGGCATCAGGTGCTACAGGACCAGAGGTTGAGTGTTATGATTTTCGAATGGTAACCTTACTAGTGGCACTTGATCTGAGCCAGAAGCCCGGGTTCAAGCCTTGACTCTGTCTGTTAGTGGTTATGTGAGGTTGCGAAGTCATTTCTACTCCCCGAGATTCGGGCTCCTGTATAATGGAGATAATCACTCCTACGTCAGAGGGGTGGAGAGGATTTACTGAGATATAGGATGTAAAGCTTTTGGTATAGTGCCAGGCACATAGTGAATACCTTAAAAAATGATACAAAAAAGCATCATGTTCTTGAGTTTGAATACCAGCTCAACCACTCACCAGTCATTTGATCATAGCCAAGTGACTGAAGTCTCTGAGGCTCAATTTCCTCATCTGAAAAATGGGAATAATAATGATTGTAAAGGAGAGATGTGAGGATCGGAGAGGGGAGTTATGAGAATTAACTGAGGACACGTTAGTAGGGCCTGTAGAACAGTGTCTGGCACACAGGAGCTAGCCTTTCATTGTCCTGCCCCAAACTTCTCTCTTTGCTGCAGGAATGAGCTGAAGGATACAGCTTAGATCTATTTTTGGCCTGTGCAAGTCCAGCTCATAAAAATACAATCATGCTCCTTGTCAGTGCTTCTGCACTTTTATTTATTGTTCCTGCCAATCCTGGGTCCTCTCCATGTGGGAACCTCTTCATTATTAATAATCCTGGGAAGTAGTATTTTAAATTTTTATGATCTGTACTTTGCGCCATCTGAACCACCATGTATTATCTGGCCTTGCCAGCAAAGGGGGAATATATCCAGACGAGAGGTCCTTTCGGGATGAATAATTTATCCCATTTTCACAATGCCAATTATGGTAAATTATGTTCTTCATATCAGCTGCCGACAGAACAATGGGCACTGATGTATTGATATGAAAAGAAAACAAATTTATTTCCTTGCCCAAATTCACAATGATATTTGAAAACCTGGAGTTTCATTCTTTCAAGTACCTATAAAACCCCACTTTTAATAATAGGAGTAGAAAGAATTTTTCCTCCCCTCTCTCCACTTTTTCCTCCCCTTTCTGTTATTAATCAAGGAGCTCAGGGCTCTGTTTTGCTCCATTTTTTTTTTCAGCTGCAGAAAATAGAGCCTTTCTTTGCAAATTTATTTTCTCTTCTCTCTCTTTCTTTGCTTATGCAGGCTGATTCCTCTAAGGTACAATTAATAATGATTGGCTAACATTTCTTATGCTTTCCCCTTCATAGTACTAAAAAAAGTGACTGTTACTATATCTCCTTTTACAGAAGGGAACTGTTTCTGGCTCCAGTCCATGGGAATAGCACACCATGCTTCCCAACATGCCCCATAGCTGGTTGATTCCAGTAACTGTAGGGCTGGTTTTTCCTGCTCTCTGCATCTCTCCAGTGCATCTTCACTGTGCCAGAGGCTCCTCCTCTACCTGTAATGCACACCTGGGAAGTCATTCTCTTGTTTATAATCCTTCCTCAGTTCCTCACTGCTCTCGAGTTCATCTTCAAGATGCTAGGCATGGCATTCAGAGCCTCTGTTTACCCCTCCCTTCACCTATTCTGTTCCCTGGCCACCCAAAACTACCTCTTTGTGGTTCTCCCAGGTGCAGCCTCTTGGATGTCTTCTGAGTGTTTACTGGTCTATGATGCTCTCTTGGTCTAGAAATCTCTTTTTGTTTGGGTTTGGGGAGGCAAGGATGGAAACAAGGAAGCTGGTCAGAGCGAAAGTTCATGAAGAGAGGATGATGCTCTGGACTAGGATGTTGGCAGTGTAACTGGACAAATGGGTTTATTTGAGAGAAATTTTTGAGGAAGCGGGAACTGGTGATGGAATGGATTTGGAGACTGAGGGGAAGGGAGGCATCATGAAAGATTCCTGTAAATGACTTGGCATAAGCAATGGCATATCATGCTTCTATTTTCTTAGCTGGAGATTGCACGGGGAAGAGAATGTCAAGGGCAAGATGGTTGGGGAAGGTGGATCAGGGAACACAGACATGGTAAATTTAGGTGTGTCTATCCAAGGGCAAATGTCCAGTAGGGTAATCTGAGTGCTGGGTGGGGTCAGAATTGGAGATGTAAATTTGACAGTTATGAGAATAAAGATGGATCTGGAAGTGATGGGAGTAAGAACACTCAGAAGGGACTTGTAGGAAGGAAGTGTGCCCATGAACTTGCCCTGAGAGGTTCTAACATTGAGAGGTCAAGCAGAGGGGGAGGAGCCTGAGGAGAAAACTGAGGAGGGCTGGTCAGTGAGCAGGGAGAGGACTGTGGACCCTGGAGGAGGACTCTTAGGGAGTGAGTGAGCAAGCCTGTCAACTACTACAGGAAGGTCAAAGAAGACAGGACAAAGGACTGCTCCTTTGTTCCAGGCAAATGGGCAAAGACCTGCTTTTGATGTGGAGAAGGGGGTCTAATGAGCTAACACTTCCTTAAGGGCAAAGTTAAAATATTACCTGGGTTGCTTTTGGAGAAAATATGGCCTTGCTAAAGAGAGAAGCAGATGACTGAAGACTGACACGGGGTTCGTTGCCCACCTGTCTGTTGGCCTAGTTTGAACTCTGTGGTTTGAGAAGTGTTCTGAAGCCAAAAGAAGTGTTTTCATTAGAAACTCAGGGCATAAGCAACATCTCATAAGGGTTCAGGGCAAAGTAGTACATGGATTGAAGGAGGGCTATGACCCCAACTCTGCCTAAACTCAGCACCCCTCCTATTACTGAAAATGGTAAATGGGATATTAAATATATGTATTTATTCAGATAATACGTAAATTACTTTATGTATATTGAACATGATATAAATGAAATCACACAGGACATAAAAAACCTTTTTGCTTCAGATTTCTTGTAATGTCTGGGAGAGTCACCCATGTCCGTGTAGCATTGCTGTGTAGCATTCCATCTCATGAATGAACCACAGTTTATCCATTCTCCTATTAATAGACATTTGGGTTATTCTCAGTTTTGTGCTATTATGAAAAAAGTCACTATAAACATTTTTGTGTGTATCTTTTGATGGATCCATCATATTTTGAGGTGATTTTTTGCTAATGCCAAGAAAATCTAATGGTTTTGTTATACTTACTTAGTACTTGGCCATCTTGCTAAATTCTAATAGCTTTTCGGTTCATTTTTCTTGGAACACATTTCTATCAGATAGAAAGCTTCTCACCTCAAGTACTCAAAAACCTAACCTAAATTGGACTAAGGCCCAAAGAGTATATATTTGCCCCCCAAGCCACCCCCATGACTGCAGGGTCCAGCTTGTGCCTGGTTTCAGGCAAGGTGTGATCCAGAGGGCAGGGTGTCATCAGGGCTCATCTCCATTTCTCCGGGTTCCTCTTGGCTCTGCCCTGTTTTGTATGCTGCCTTTGACTTCATCCTGGCTCCTCCTCATAGTAGCAACAATTGCTTCAGAAATTTCAGAACTAAGTCCTCACCGCACCATCCAGAGGAAGAACATGCTCTTTAGGGAACACTCATAAAGAGCAAGGAGGTTTCTTCCCCCAGGTTCCTGGTCATTATTGCCCCATATCTCTTGATCCAAGTTGGGTAACATGCCCATCTCTGAGCCAATCAAATTTTGTGGTCAATAGAATAGTATGCTCTGATTGGCTTAACCTAATTAGGGACCATCTCTGTCATCAAGGAAGGCATCAGTTCCACCAAACCACATGGCTGTCACATGGGACAGGGTTGAGTTCTTGAAAGGAATATTGGGGGCCTTTTGATTGAAGAAGGAAATGGATGCTTGAGAAGCAACCACAAAATATTTATTATGACAATTAGAATGATATTGCCTGTAATGGTTATTCATTGTCTCATTCCAACTGTAATATTCTTTTAGTTTTGTCTCCTGTCTTAATGTGTTGGCTACTGCATGAGGTCTTCTAAATTTACATGGAATGATATAAATGGTTTAGGGTTTTCTGAGAAGCTTTCAGAAAGAGGTTTATAAAGATAAAGGGGCAAAGGGAAAGACTAAGAAGCAAATGCTTCTTAACATTTGATGTATGATACTTGAGACCAGTCTGCTGGCTAAGGATCTAGAAATGAAGGAATCAAGCTAAAAGATGATTGAGATGAACTTGGCAATGTGGGAAGGCATATTAGCTTTCTGTTGCTATGTAACAAATTATGAAAACTTCAGCGGCTCAAAACAACACAAGTTTATTATCTCACAGCTTTTATAGGTCAGAAGTCCAGGCACAGTTTAGATGGGTTCTCTGCTCGGGGGCCTCATGGGTCTGAAATTGAGTTGTCAGCTAGGCTGCATTCTCATCTGGTTCTTGGGATCCTTTTCCAAGCTCATTCAGGTTGTTGGCAGAATTCAGTTACTTGTGGTTGTAGGACTGAAGTGCCCATTTTCTTAAGTGACCTGGCTATTGATCAGGGTCATTTTCAACTTCTAGAGTCCACCCTCAGGTACTAGCTGCACAGACCTCTCACAACATGTTAGTTTACTTTTTCAAGGCCAGCAGGAGAATCTCTCTCCAGTCTGCTGTGATGGAGTTTTAGATAACATAACATACTCATGGGAGTGACTGTGCCATCATATTCACAGGTCTTGTCCTCACTCTTGAGGTAGGAGATTATACAGTGCATGTACACAGAAGTGGGAAGCTTGGGGACAATCTTAGAATGCTGTCTATCATAAAAGGCAAAGGCAATTATTGCCCTAAGGCTTATGGGTCATGTGGCACACTGACTAGGAAATTCACTATCTTAGAAATGGGCACTGAGATGTATTATAAAATATATATGTATATACATACAGACATTAGATATATACACACACAGAACACGGGGAACTGGGAGAAGAAACAGTAATTCCCAGTTTGTGAATATTTCTAAAAATGTGGATTAAGAGAAATGATCAGTCATCTAAATTTTCTCTACGCTTCATAGACTGCCACTTGATCTAGTGATATTCCAAATATTTTTAATCATTACAATTTGTAGAATATCTTTGATGTTCACAAAGCACCTGCACATGTATTATTTCATTTGGCCCTTCCCAGAACGTTCTAGCCTGTGAACAGTGCCTTAGCATTTACTCTTACATTTATATCAGCTCTTAACTCTCACTAACACATCACGTGATAGTTTACATGACACTAAAATGGCCTAATGTGTAGATTACACGATATTTTACACTTTTGTTTTTTTTGACCGTGTGGTTCACTTTGCATAAAATATCTTGTCTTGTTCACCCAGGAAACTTCTATTCACCCTTGAACGCCCCCTTTTTTTCAGACCTTTCTTGAACAGCATTGTTCTTGAGAAATCCTTGCGTCACTCTCACAGGGCTGGAGAGGGAGGGCCTGCAGGCTGACGGCTGCAAGCCAGGCCCAATTCCACATCTGTCTCAGACATCTATTGGCAGAACATTTGGCACCACTCGGAGGCAGTGTTCAAAAACACATTGGTTATTGAATCAGTGGTCTGAGAGCTTAACTTATGTTAACTCATTTGAACCTCCTAACAACCCAACCAAGTAGTTATGGTTATTTTCCCATTTAAGAGATCAGAAAACCAAGACATCAAAGTTGTAATGCTTGAGCCAGGATTCAAACCCAGAGCACAATCTTTCATCTCCCTACGATACTAGCAGAATCAGTATTTGCCCCACAGCATAGAATTAAGTGAGATTAATACATGTCAAGTGCTCAGTGTCTGCTATATAGTAAATTTGCAAAGCAGGACATATTTTTATTACTGGTGGCAAAGAGGCTTCTGCTTTCCTATTCTTTGGAACAGGAGATAGAAAAAAATAAAAATAACAAAACATCTCCCTCCCCACTCCTCCCCCAAATCCTCACCTTGTTTAGCTGTACCATTTCTTTGTTTAAGAAAGCCAGGGCTCGCTCTTTATTGTTTGGAAGAACAGAATCTAAAGGGGGAGGGGCACAACAACAGAATTTACATTTGCAAATAAGTTCTAAACGTCAGGGAAGGAGTGAGGTTCTAGATGCGCTGGGACCCAGATCCTCTTTAGCTTACATGTTTAAGTGCCGCATGGTAGGTAGATGTTCAGTCAAAGTAGTTCCTCCCCCATCCTTTCCTTTTTGAGCTATATTTTGTCCATGGTATGCCTCACCTTAAAGAAAATTCTTCATAGAAGAATTGAGTATTGTCTCTAGGAAAATTTGGTGAAAATTGTCAGTTAAAATTCGGTTAATTTAAGCTCTGATGAGAAGAATGATCATAGTTAGAAGACTGCTTCCTTTGAGCTGTGTGATCTTGGACAAGCGACTTGGCAGCTCTGTGCTTCAGTTTTCCTTTCAGGAGAATGGAAATAATAGTGGTATGTAGATAAAGTATATGGAGAGCTTGATCTATCTCTGGCACATAATACATTATTCCCCAAATATTACCCATTATCATCTCATTTAGTCCTCAAAACAGCCTTGCTAAGTAGGGGTTATGATTATGGCTCTTGTCCATGTTTTACAGGTGAGGCCCTGAGACTCAGACAGCTTCTGTGTTCCCCATGACACTGCACTCAGCAATAGTTATTGATTATCTGTCAAGTTTCTTTTTTCTTCCACTTTGCCTACACAGTGGGATGGAGTTCCATAAATGTCTTGGCAGGTTGACAGCTTATCTTGAAAAGGTATTAACCACCTCTGCAAAATATTCAGACTTCAGAAAAATAAGATGATACAATAGATTCAATAGACCTTTATGTTTTTCTTTGTGACAGTCCCTAAAGCAAATTGGAATCATGTATATGTGCAAAAGTTTAGCTACAAGATACTCACCGAAACTTGTTTATAGAACCCAAACTGTAGAAACAACCTACATGTTCAACCATCAAGACTAGTTAGATTAATTGTGGTATATGCATACAATGAAATATTAAGCTACATCAAAAGGCAAAATGAAATATATTTGTCTACATGAAAAAAATGCTGGTAGAGTGTTGTGTGATAAAATGAAGTATGAATCCTTTTCATAAAAGTATATATTGGCATAAATAGCATATACATATAGTAATCTATGCATATATATGCATAAAAACTTCTGGAAAGGTGCGACCCAAGTTGTCACCTGTGGTCGTCTCTGTTGGAATGGGAAAGTATTATGGGTAATTTGAATTTTCTATTTTCTTTCCTTCGTTTGAGTGGGAGTTTATTTTCTGATTTTTATGCAATATATAGTAAATTCTAGTTACTAAAAAAAAAAGAATAGAAACTCTTTCAAGTCTCTATGCATGCTAACACTGGTTGAACATTTCAGGTGATTGTGAAGACAAGAACGGAATATCAGCCCGAACAGAAGAACAAAGGGAAGTTCCGGGTGCCGAAAATCGCCGAATTTACGGTCAGTTTCTTTTCTTTTTTAAGTTCTTTATTGGAATATAATTGCTTTACACTGTTGTGCCAGTTTTTGCCGTACAGCAAAGTGAATCAGCTGTATTTATACATATATCCCCATATCCCCTCCCTCCCGTGACTCCCTCCCACCCTCCCTATCCCACCGCTCTAAATCATCACCCATCATCCAGTTGATCTCCCTATGTTATGCAGCACCTTCCCATTAGCTATCTATTTTACATTTGGTGGTGTATATATGTCAAATCTACTCTCTCACTTCGTCCCAGCTTCCCCTTCACGCCGCGCCCCCCTCCACTGCCCTACCCTGTGTCCTCAAGTCCGTTCTCTACATCTGCATCTTTATTCTTGCCGTGTCACTGGGTTCATCAGTACCATTTTTTTAGATTCCAATGGTCAGTGTCTTGATGGTGTAACAGAAAGACTGGGTGTGGGTCACTGAGTCTAATCACATAATTAAAGCTCTTGAGGACGAGTTTTCTCCTCTCCTGCTTAAAAATGTTCAGACCATTTGATAATTGATAAAAGTGTCTCATTTCTTCTCCTTCCTCCTGTCCCTGTCTCTGCCTTTCCATCACAATCTCCAGGAAATGTGATGGAAATGTACAAAGAAACTCAAATTTTGGACATTGGTTAATTGCAGCAAATACAAAGAAGACAAAGGGAAAGAAAAGTTGATTTCTTAGTGGTACAAACCAAACGGTTGCTTTTCTGTTTCTTGGTGGCTGGATCACTAGGGGAACTGATAAATATGTATCACTGTGATGAATTGTGTGAAGGAGCCATGACGCCTGCTCTGTGAGAATGTAAGGAGGAAGCTCAGGGAAGTACCCTGGGGAAGTCACTTAAGTGGCTAAGGACAGCACAGCTTGTGCAAAGGCCCTAAGGGAGAGAGGTTGAACCCAACATCAAATAGGAATAAGGACAGTGAAGCTGGCCTCTAGGTGGGGTGTGGGGAACAAGCAGAGATGAGGTATGAGAAGTAGGCAAAGGGCAGACAATCCCAGGCCTTGTAGGCTGGATGGAGGGAATTTGATTTTATGTTAGAAGCATGAGGGAAACCACTAAGGACTTCAAGAAGAGGAAGGACATGATTCAATTGGGTTTTTGGAAAAAGCATGTTGGCTTTTACATGGCTAATAGGGTGTAGTGGGCAAGAGGGAGTGTGGGGAGATTGTTGGGCTACTGCAATTGTCCAAGTTAAAAAACTATAGTGGCTTAGAGAAGGATGGTGAGTGGATAGAGACCTAAAAGATATTTAGAAGGCAATATCAGCTATGGACGCAGTAGAATAAGTGCTTCTGTGGTTGGATACTGAAGCAGTCTGGCTGGGTTTAGCCGTTTCCACCTCAGACCAGCCATGTGGCCACAAGCTAGTCTGTAAACCTCGTTTATCAAATGGTGATAATAGATGGTTACTGTGAGAGTGAAGTACAGAATACGTGCAAAGCCCTTGGATCTATACCTGATAAATGCATGATTAATAGTAGCTATTGTGTGCCAACTGCGGCTGGGGGCGGTGGAAGTGGAAGCAGCCCTCGGCTGGTTGTCTGGGGACTGGAGGATGTATTATGCATGGATAAACATTTCGGTCCATTTCTGTCCCTATCCGTCTCCCTGCTAAGTGTGTTAGAGCAGCTGGGTGTGTGAGCCTGGGAGGGAGTATGGCCCCTCTGTGTACATCCCCCAGAATGTGGAACTTTCCTGCCTGTTGACACCCTCTTTGAGGGCAAGGATTGCTTTTATTTGTGGCTGTAGCTTTAGTGACTGGCACACAGCATGGGCCCAGTGGACGTGGCCTGAACTGCATGCAGGTATCTGTAAGAACCAGCAGGCAGCTGTGAGGGGAGGGCAGGAGCACCTTGGTGCATAATGCATGGGCACCAGGCCAGGGAGTGAAGCTGACCTGTCCTCTTGGCAGCAGAGATCATCAGAAAGATGCCCAGAGTCACGCACAAAAATGTTTATTGCAGTGCTATTTGTAAAATCAAAGCATTGGAAACAATGCTGGATTTTCAGCAACTTTCTCATGATTCTGTATATAAAACTACATGCATGGGTTGGACTATTTCAACAGTTTCTTAAGAATCACTTTTGTGGGGAGAGTATTTCGTTTACTCTGAATTATGGGCTTATGAGATATTTTCATCTTCCTTTTACTTTCCCATTATACACGAGCATGATTATTACAATAATCAGAAAAAAATCAGAAGTATTTTCAACATTTGCTCTTTTTACCAAATAGAGTGTTACAGTTTTTCATGGAATTATTCCTTATTTAGCAATCATTTAAAATGATGGTTATGAAGACATGCAATAATTTGGGCAAATATTTCATAGAGGAGGTTGAGTGAAAACAGCAGAGATAAAAAATTGTATGTTTTCTATGATTGGAACTATGAAAAAAGCCACACGTATACAGAGGAAAAAGGACATGGAAAGAAATGTCTCAAAGTGTCATCTCTGGCTGTATTATCAGCAGTGGTGTTAGACTATGTTGTTGTTGTTGTTGTTGTTTTTCCTATTCATTGGTAACTTCTGGTGACGTGGCTGTTTTATCATATTTGATGTCTATGGGTCCCTGAGAAGCTGATATAGTGCCCTGCTGTTTTTCAAGGGGAGCTGTGGCTCAGAGCAGTGATGTGATCTGCTTAGCCACTAGCAAGAGGCAGGGCCAGTGCTGAGAGCTGGCCCCTGGCCTTTCTGTGCAGCCGTGCCGCATGCAGCAGGTAACTACGGGTTAGAACAGAAGTGAATCAGACAAGAGAAAATGAGTGGCTTCTCAGGGTCCCGGGCCTGTGGAAGCCCCCCCACGCAGCTTGACTCAGTTGGCTCTGCGGGTTGGCAAGAAAGGGCGTTGGGGTTCGGGGCAGCCGTTTGTCAGCACTGACTGTCAGCTGTGGGCAGAAGGCCCTGCCACTTGAAACAATATGGGAGGAATGGAGCAAAACTGTTTGCTTTTGTAGAGCTGGGAGCATTTATTTAGCCTGGCTTTCCACTTCCTTAAAGGGAGCTCCCCTGGGCTGCATGGAGGATGCGTCTGCCGTGGTGAAGGGGGATGCAGCAGACTAGGGAGCAGGCTGTGGTGGCAATTAAGAAGAGTCTGAGGGTCTGAGCTGTCAGCTGCTCTGGACCTCGGGGGTCCAGGTGGGCTATTATGGAAGTGGAATTGTTCCTGGTTGGAGAAAGGGGCATCAGGGGTTCCTTGGTGTTTGGCTTGGCTGACTGAGCTGGGAGGATGCTGTCCACTGGATAGGAGGCGGGGGACCGGACAGTGGGAGATACATTGAGTGGGAGGTGCCTGGGGACCATAGGAGGGAGTCTGGCCACTCTTGGATGTAACAGGTCTGAAGCTCAGGATGGAAAGTTTGGCTAGAGAACAGGGGCTGGAAGTCAGAGAATTCCCAGTTCATCTTAGAGAGCATATGCTGGTAAGCAGTGGCCGGGCTACCCCTCCAGGATATTGCCCGTGGCACAGGTAACCATGGGGATGGCAAAGATGCCTCCCTCCCTCATTCCAATGTCTTCACAGAGCTGGAACAGCTTGTGACTTCACATCTCAAACTTGACCTGGGGAGATCAGCTCATAACAATTACACTATGAGAGAGAATGAGACGAGAGAGCAGGGAGGGAGAGACGCATTGAGAAAGACTGAAAGAATTGCCTGAAATTTCTTTTTTAACATGAAAGCTCTTGCAGTCATTGCCAAGGGCCACAGACTTGAGAGATTGTTCAGCAGGCTTCTTTGAGAAGATGGGAGCATGCGCAGAGAAATCCCTCCTTTTTCTTTGTCCTGGGAGCTGGAGGTTCTTCTAAAGCTGAGATCTCTTTGGAAGGAGCTGGCGCTATGGAAGGAGCTGGTGCATGTGGCCATGCTATCAGACCTGGCTGTCCCCAGGCTCACCTCTGAGAAGGAACCGAGTCTTGCATTTGGAGGCTTTTTGTGCCAAGCTGATGAGAGGTATTCTAGGGAACACCTGCACTTTGGGGCTAGATTCACCTGGCAACTCAGGTCATATTCCTGTCACCTCAGCTTCATGACCTTGGGAAAGTCCCTTACACCTCTCTGAGCCCCTGATTCCTCATCAGTAAACCAGAACACACTCTTGAGATAGCATGAAGCGTAAGTCCTTGGCGCACTCTAGTTCTCCATGAATGGCCGTCTTAGTCTCTTCCTGTTTGGTCCCTTTCCTTCATCCTGGCTTCTTCGCTTGCTGCCTATTTAGCCAGATTTTGTATGTTGGTTGAGACAGACCTGGTCCTCCCTTTCCTGGCTTTTTCTCCCTGGGAGTGTGGCTGGGAAAACCTGGAGGAACTGTTCTGAGTGTAACCAGTTCAACGTCAAGATCCACGGGCGGCCTCTGGCTCTCTACAGTGGCCTCGGGGGCCATTTCTTTGCCTTCCGGGAGGTGTAGGCAATATTTTTTGGTAGGTTACTTCTCAACACACTCGTTAGAACACAAGTAATCCTAGTACCTGTTAAAAATGCCTGTACATCCAACAACCCTGTGTACCCGCTACTGTTATTATCATCCCCATTTTACGGAAGAGGAAACGGATGCTCAAGAAGTGAAGTGTCTGCCAATGCCACGCAGCGAGGACATGTCAGGACAAAACAAGAACCCAGCCCTGTGGCTCCATACCCCATTCTCTCTGCTGCTCCTGAGGCCACCCTGCCATTGTCCCCACCAAGCTGTGGCCTGCCTGACTTCTTCCCTTCCTGCCCTCTCTCCCCTTTCTTCTTTGTCTTTATCAAATTGGCTCTGGGCTGGGCTGGTTGCCTGTTGCTGGGAGACACACAGATGTGCAAGACAGAATCCTTGCTCTGGAGGAACACATGAATGTGTGGATTAGACAAGAACGTTCCAGCCAATTTCTTGGCTATACTGTCCCTGTAGCGTCACCTCCTCTGGGATGCCGCCCCTGATCCTCTGAGCTGGGTTTGGTGCCTCCCCTGGGCTCTGCAGATCAGGGGGTCACGAATGCTTCTGTACAGTAACTGGCTACGCTGGCGTCTTCATCCCCCTCCAGCCTCTGGTCCCTGGAGGGTAGGGTCACACTGGCCCACTCATGTGTTCCCAGTTCCCAGAAGAGGGCCTGGTGTGGAGTGGGTGTCACGTGTGCTGCAACTCAAGCCCGGGTCTTTCGGGACTGCCTCAGCAGTCATCCCCAGTGACACATCCTGAGTCAGGGTTCAGAAGATCTGACTCTGGTGGCTATGGCCTGGGCAGGCTCAGATTAGAGGGTGTCTGGACACATGCGGGGGTCCTGGGGATGCCTGCAGACCAGACCCTGAGCACATTCAGTGGGGAGAACTCAGAATGGGAGGAACACATTAGTGTAAAGGGACCAGAACTCACCATTCCTGTCAAGCAAATGGACACATTGAAATAAAGCGGGTGGGGGAGAATTGGAAGTGAGAGGCTAGCAACTTTTAAAGAGTTGGTGTCTGTGGGCTATTACTAAAAACAAGCAGCAACAACAAACCAACAATAAAAATCCAGTTAAAGCATCAGGCTTAATGTTACGTATTAATATTAAATATTAATTATTATGTGTTAACATATGTATATAATCAATATTATATAGTGACTTTTCACTGTTTCATCCATTTGCTGATCCACTTAACTCTTTGGACTTGTGCTCTGCTGCCGACCTGACCTTTGGTTGGTGCCTTATGTAAGATATCCCACTGAATGATCCCAGCACACCGGGGATTTTCCCAAGTTTCATGCCCAGGAGGCTGTGGAGCAGGGATGTACTTGCAGGCCCTAAGCAGGGGGTCACGGCTGGCCGTAAGGGGTCAGGGCAGCTGCCGCCAGTGAAAGGGGAGTCCGGCTACCAGTGAATAGCTCCTGGGGGATGCTGCTGAGCCAATCTACCTGCTAGCTGCTTCTTTCCTCCTCTTCCTCTTCCACGCAGCCAAGGGTTGGGGGGCTTGGCACTCTGCCTCAGGCCTCAACTCTTTTCACATTCCCTCCAACACCAACATGGGAGAGACATGGTGAAATGCCAGAACCAGCCTCCCCGGGGAAGTGGCCACATCTAACAGAGTCTAGGCCCCTCTCCCTCCTGAAAGTCTCTGATGACTGCTTTCTTTTCTGGTCTCTGTCCTCACTCATCATCTCCTGGCCCAGCTTCCTTCTGGGCCCCTCTGCCTTCTTTCTGAGCCCCCTCCTGCCCATTTTTCTCACCTCCCCAAAGGAGAACTCCTTCTAATGTGCATATCCTGAAAGGACACTGCCATCCTTCTTACCCCGCCATAGCTTCCATTGCTCACTTGCCTCTCCCTGACCTGGCCGAAGCCCTGGTCCTTCCCTCGTGACACCATACATCCTCTGCCTCCCTGTCTTTGTTCGTGCTGTCCCTTTCAACTGGAATGCCTTTCCCACCTCCGCCATTGGGCAAGCTCCCTATTCATGGCTCAGCACTCAACTCAAATGGCTCTGGCCTGTGAGGGCTTGCCTGCCCGCCCATGCAGAGTCTGTCCTTCTTCCTCGGAATTCCCGCTCTCGCTGTATAACCCTCCAGTTACACAGTGTTGGCATCAACATTACCTGCTGTGTCTCCCACTGACTTGAGGCTGGGATGATGTCTTCTTCATCTTTGCTCCCCAAGAGCCTAGCCAGTGCCTGGCCACCCTAGGCACCAAATGATGTCTTTTATAACTAAATAGACAGGTGAATGAGCAAACAAACAAAATCCCTGTGGCTGATGGCAAAACTCCACATTGATAAACACCAGAACTCTGGTTGCCTCATTTTCAATATCTTTATTTAAAATCAGGGCTCTATCTTTGCTTCTAAGCTTCTTGCCGATGACACAGTCTCATAAATGTCCTCTTCCTGATGTCACATTCCCCGGGGGGTGAGACCTCATTTATAACTGTGCCATTTGCTTCTACCAGTTTTTCATCAAAAACCCCAGGGGCTGGCTTCCATTGGTGGGATTCTAATATTCGCTGACAGCAGCAAATGGAGATAAGCGATTTTACTTTATTGTTTGTTGTCTTGGTTTTTATTGCTCTCCTATTTTTTTTAATTTTGAGGACCATTTTAGGTAAGTTATTAAAAACACTGCCTGCTGTTAGGAGCAGAGTCATTATCTGGCGTGGAAAGAATTTGCATGTGAGTGCTTGGTGGAGAAAGGCTGCAGTAGTATTTGATGTTTATTATTGCACTTCTGGCGAGGGTTTTACTGAAAACCAGAATAAAGATGCAAGCCTGTGTTTATGGCTGGGTGCTTTCTCTTGACCTCATGGAACTATATTATTAGAGTGACCTTCAAAAGCATATATTATTGAGAATTGAAAAGCAAATGTGGCTTAATTTTTTTAAACAAAACATTTCCCTGGGAGAGAAAACCTCCGTGGTGCTATCTCAGGAGGAATGTGCTCAGGGTTTGGATGGGGGACTGGGTGATGCAATGACCACTTCACAGCCTAGTGACTGGGCTGCTTTTATTGCCAGCTTCTCATTCTCATTGATTCAAACATTGGCAAATAAATGCTGTAATAAAGCAAGTCCCTTGTTAACAAGTTTGGTGTAGAAGACTTCTAGAGTTTAGTGAATACTCTTATCTCCTGAGACTCTTTTTTTTTTTATTTTTTTTAATTTTTTTGGGGGTACACCAAGTTCAATCATCTGTTTTTATACACATATCCCCGTATTCCCTCCCTTCCTTGACTCCCCCCCCTCGAGTCCCCCCCCCCCACTCCGCCCCAGTCCTCTAAGGCATCTTCCATCCTCGAGTTTCCTATGAGACTCTTATAGGAGTTGGCCGATTAAAAGTTTGCATACCAGTTGTTAAACCGTTGGAAGTTTGTAACCAACCATTGTGGGAGTATTTACACCGTGGAAAGGAACAAGCACTGTAAATCACACATCCCCATCCTTTCCCTGCCCAGGGCAGTCAGCACATTTGTGTGAAGGGCAGTATGGAAAAGGGGAAGTACATGGGTTGGGGGTTTGACACCGTGGGTTTGTACAAACTAAAGCACGTCATTTCATCTCTCTGAACCTGCGTTTCCCAATCCGTAAAATGGGATAATGCTGTCTACATCATAGGCCTGGCGTGAGGACAAAATGAGATAATATTAGCTGCATGGTAGCTTGATAAATGTGAGCTGCCTCTCATCATCACGTGATAGTTTCATGGCTGGGGAGCTGGTCATCCGGCTGGTTGGGTGGGTCTCAGTTGGAAGCCATGCCTGGCTCCGCCTCACTAGGCCCTCTGTCTCACCTGAACTTGCCCTGGCTCAGGTGTTCCTCCTCGCCCACCGTGCCCACTGGGCCAGCTTTTGACCTTCCAGCTCCATCCCATCTTCCCCTTTCCACCTGTTATGAAGTCAGAACGATCATCAGATCTTTTTTTTTTAAGCCCGTTATTGGAATGTAATTGCTTTACACGGTTGTGCCGGTTTTTGCTGTACAACAAAGTGAATCAGCTGCATCTACACATATATCCCCATATCCCCTCCCTCCTGCGACTCCTTCCTGCCTTCCCTATCCCAGCCTTCTAAGTTATCACCCATCATTGAGTTGATCTCCCTGCGATCATCAGATCTTGCCTGAGAAATCTTTGAAGGCTCCCGGCTTCCTACAGCGAGTGTGAGGTTTCTAGCTTGGTATTGCAGGTTCTTCCAAAGATGGTCCTTGCTGCCAGTCCCTCTGCCATTTCCCATGTCCTCAGTGCTTCAGGCCCCTCACGATTCTGCAAAACCACCATGTCCTTTCACACCTCCAGGTCTTTGCCCACACAGTTTCCTATGGCTCTATTTGCCAGCTCATGTTTTCTGCCTTGTGACCCAGCTCTGATCTCACCTCCTCCAGAAATCTGGCCTCAATTTCCCAAGTCAGTTTCTCATGTGGAGTCCCACAAGTCCCAGCCTTTCCCTGCACCCGTCACTGCTCTGAGGTGGCACGTTGGCTTCAACTAGAGCTCTCCTGCTACCTGGCTGGATTGCCGAGAGTAGCACAGAAGGTAGAGCTTCATAAAGGATTCTCACATCCCATACTGGGGTAATAAAAGAAGGGTGGTCATGGAAAGTAAAAGAAGATTTAGGAAATTATTATTTGTAATTAGTTAATAACAGTAACTTCCATTTCATTGAGCTCCTATTATGTGCTGGGCCGTTTGCCAATCATTTTCCATTTTATCTTTACTCTAACTCATGAAGTAGGCATTATTTTTGATATACAGATGAGGAAACCAAGGATCAGAGAGTTTAATTAAGGTACCCAAGGTCACGCAGCCAATAAGGGGCAGAGTCATTCTTTTCTGGCCCAGAGGGGTATGGATGTCTATTGTGTATATATGAGTGTGAGTGTGTGTATGTGTGTGTGTTCTTTTGTCTATATCAGCTTCCAAATCAGGAAACCCTGCACATATGGGGAATTGGCTACATGAAACTAAACTGAAAAGTGGTTGCTAGAATACTAAAATTTTGCTGCCTATCCCTGTTATTTGCCAAGCATTAGGCCAATTTCGCTTTGGCTCTCTTCTTTCTTCTCTTTAAATACACTGTTTGGCCAAGTCCTAAATGCATTGATCCAAAAAAGAAAAGAGAAGCAAACATTTCCCAAAGAAGAAATGCATTTTCCTCGTGGCTTGTCATGTGACTTCCCTCACCATCCCCTCACACAGCGGGCGGGTTAACCTCCTGACTTTCTCGCTCTCTGGGCCTCTGCTGCTGCAATGCATGATTACTTTAAATGGGATTTTTTTTTTTTAATTTATTATGTTTAAGCTTCTGGAACTGTCAGAGGAAGACAGGTCCTAACAAAGTGACTGTCTTTGAGGCTTTGTCGTGTCACCACCGTGTTCTATAATTATAAGAAAACTAGTCGTCATAGCAACTGCCACATAGGCCTGGCTTCTTCCTGGAGATGCTGGCAAGCCCCTCAGCTCTGTGATCCAAGCAGTTGTGGGGGATTTCGGTTCTCTGAGGGGATTCAACTCTCACCTGGGCGATCATCATGAGCCATTCTAAGTCTCCACAACCCGAACTCAGTTTAACTGTGCAGTCTGACAGACCTAGGTCTGAATGCTGGCTCCAGAACTCACTGGCTGTGTGGGCAAGTCACCTCACTTCCATGAGCCTCAGTTTCCTCTTTAGTACCATGGGTGTGCCCTTGTCCACTTCAGAGGGTTGCTGTGATGACTGAGTTTAGGATGTGCCTGGCAGAGCGCCTGGTGTGCAGGCGCTCAGATATATATTAACACCTTCCCCTTCACCTCTTCACTGTGAACAAACGCAACAAGGGAATGCTGAATTAGAGAAGGATGGATGTTTTCATAATCTTTTGTCATCATCGTCATCATTATTGTTAATTTTGGTAGCATGTGTGGCTAGAAAAACAAGTTAGTAAATCGAAATTCTAAGCTGAATCATGTATATCAGGGAGAGAAAGAGAGAGATGAAAAGAAAAGAGAGAGAGAAAACATAAATGAATATTCAGCTAGATGAAACTGATTTGATGTTTTTTCCTTCTTTTTTTCAAAAATTTTCATTTTAGTGGGCACCTTTTTATCTCTGGAGCACAGTTGATTAACAATGTGTTAGTTTCAGGTGTACAGCAAAATGATTCAATCATACACAAACATGTATCTATTCTTTTTCAAATTCTTTTCCCATTTAGGTTATTACAGAATATTGAGCAGAGTTCCCTGTGCTGTACAGTAGGTCCTTGTTGGTTATCCATTTTAAATATAGCAGTAGGTACATGTCAGTCCCATAATCCCAATCTATTCCTCCCCCCTCCCCCCATAACTATCATTTGTTCTCTAAGTCTGAGTCTATTTCTGTTTTGTAAATAAATAAGTTCATTTGTATCATTTCTTTAAGATTCTGCATATAAGTGATAGCATATGAAATTTGTCTTTCTCTGTCTCACTTACTTCACTAAGGATGATAATCTCCAGGTCCATCCACGTGAAACCGATTTGATTTAAAATTCCTTCAACTTTTTTTTTTTTTTAAATTTCACTTCTCTGAGGCTAAGAAAAAAATATCTGGTCTCTAAAAAAGAATTCTAAACTGAGTAAGGAAACCTGGTTTCTGGTCTTAACCTCTGAGCTTCAGTTTTCTCATCTGTAAAGTGAGGAATTTGGGTGGTATGGTCCCCAAGGGCTCTTGTCTCTGGGATGTTCTAAGGCAGTGGTTCTCAGTCAGGGATGATTTTGTTCCCCAGGGGACATTTGGCAATGTCTGGAGACATTTACGGTTGTCACCACTCTGTGTCTGCGTTTGTGTGTGTGTGTGCTACTGGTATCTAGTGGGTTAAGGCCAGGGATGCTGTTCAATATCCTATGATGCACAGGACAGCCCCCCACAATGAAGAATTATGCTACCTAAAATACCAATAGTGCCGAGACTGAGAAAACCTTGGCCTAGGATTTACCACCATATTTATTGGCCTGAAAATAGGAATTACGCCACTGTCGCCCCACCAAGACCTGTCAGATTTGTGGAGCATCCAGTTTCTTATCTAGCTGCCTCCTGGAGGTTTGAAGCACTAGAAAAATTAGTAGAGGTAAAGATAAAAGACCTCTCAACGTTCTAAGGGACTTAATATATGAGATGATCGCAGGAGGTGGGAAAAATTAATTCCTTTGAATTTTCTTTTCCTTGGTACTGCATAACTTTTAATAGATCAAAGGTGTTTGTTCATGGGCAAAGTCAAATGTACAAAATTCAATTTTAAATAGCTTTATCATTTTTCTATATAGGATAAAAATTAATCTTATATATATTTCAATTGCATCCCTCATTTTCCAGCTGCTTCAATTTTGACATTCCAAGTCATAGTCAGTGTCTGTCTCCTCTGAGAGTCATGTGTGACTCCTCTCTCCTGCTTAAAGCCATTCTGGGGCTTCCCTGGCCTTTAGGGTGAAGTATGAGCTCCTTAGTCTACTGTCCATGGTCCTCAGAACCTCTCCTGTTTCTCATCTCTTCAGCCTCCTCTCCTTCCTGCCTTCACACCCCTCCCCCAATCTGAATTACTTGTGGCATCCTGGGCACACTCTGCCCTATCTGCCTTCACTTCTCCAAATAGCTGTTTCCTCCACCCTGAGTGCCTTTTTCTCCCCCGTGGTCTAGTGGGCACATTTTTTTTATCTCCTAGGCTGCCTTGCACATCACTGTCTGGGTGAATGAAGCCTGTTCTAATAGCCCCTCCTCTCTTCCCCACTGTTAGATGTAGAACTGAACCTTTCTTCCTCTGGGACCTCACTTGCTGGGGAGTTTGTCAACTTGACCTCCTCTGTGAAGTTATTTCCTTACAGGTGTTTTCCCACGGCCCTATGAAAGCCTGGGCTCTTGAGGACAGACACCACCCTTGATTCACTTCTAAATCCTCTGCTATGACTATTAGTCATGGGACCTTGGTGGCCAGTAACTTTCTAAATAGGAGTAAGAATTGGATGAAGGTAGACTAGGTACAAACTTCCATTTATAAAAAGATAAGTAAATACGAGGGATGCAATGTACAGCATGGTAAATATAATTAACACTACTGTATGTTATATATGAAAGTTGGTAAGAGAGTAAATCCTAAGAGTATTCCTCACAAGGAAAACCATTTTTTTTTCTTTTTCTTTTGTTTTGTATTTATAAGTGAAGATGGATTTTCACTAAACTTTTTGTGGTAGTCACTTCATAATGTGTGTAAGTCAAATGATTATGCTGTACACCTGAAACTTATTCAGTGCTGTATGTGTATTATAGCTCAATAAAACTGGAAGGAAAAAAAATAAAGCAAAAGTTTTGGAGATTCTGTGTAATCAAATGTCCATTGAAGAGCATTCAGATTGCTGTGTAGAGCATATTCTACACAGATAATAAATTGAAGACAAATAAAATCTGCTTTAAACTATAAAAAAGTAACGCATATAGTACATGTACAAAATTCCAACAGTATAGAAAGGCATAAACTGAAAAAATATCTCCCTTTCTCTCCCTTCATAATCCTTCTCACCCAAACTATCCATTGTCTATGTCTGTGCTATCCAAATTGGAAGCTCCTAGCTGCATGTGGCTATATACATTTGAATTAGTCAAAATAGAATAAAATTCAAAATTTAATTACTCAGGACTTCCCTGGTGGCACAGTGGTTAAGAATCCGCCTGCCAATGCAGGGGACACGGGTTCGATCCCTGGTCCAGGAAGATCCCACTTGCCGAGGAGCAACTAAGCCCGTGTGCCACAACTACTCGGCCTGCCCTCTAAAGCCTGCGAGCCACAACTATTGAGCCCATGTGCCACAACTACTGAAGCCCGTGTGCCTAGAGCCTGTGCTCCCCAACAAGAGAAGCCACTGCAGTGAGAAGCCTGCACACCACAACGAAGAGTAGCCCCAGCTCATCACAACTAGAGAAAGCCCGCGTGCAGCAATGAAGACCCAATGCAGCCCATAAATAAATAAATAAATAAATAAATATTAAAAAAACAAAACAAAAACAAAGAGTAGCCCCTGCTCTCTGCAACTAGAGAAAGCCAGCGCACAGCAATGAAGATCCAATGCAGCCAACAAATAAATAAATAAATAAATAAATAAATAAATAAAATACATTTATTAAAAAAATTTAATTCCTCAGTCACAAAAGCCACATTTCAAGTGCTCAATAGTCACGTGAGCCTAGCAGCTACCATATTGGACAATTCAGATTTAGGGTATTTCCATATTGCAGAAAGCTCTACTGAACAGCCCAGGAATATCTCCTCGTTTCTATCCAGAGGCGTTTTCCTACATGTCAGCATAAATGTATTTATATATGCATATGCACATTTGATATTCTTTTTCATTTTCTCAAATGGACCAGTTTATATACATTCTTCTGTACCTTGCTTTTTTCCTCTTAATAATACATCTTGGAGGCCTTTCCACATCAGCACATTGAGATCCTTTTTTGTTCTCGTAATAACTGTAGTCTGAGAATTTTCAGTCTTTCTCAATCAGTCCCCTATTGTTTTAGCTTTCAGTCTTTTGCTGTTAAGACCTCTGCTTTAGTAAATTTCCTAGTATGTGTGTTTTCACACGCATACACACACACACACACATCTTTCATGTGTTTTACAAGTAAATTTGTATGGTATGAGAATCTTTATCTTAAGAGCTTTGCCAGAGTGAATATGAATCTTCAATTTTAATAATTTTCCCAAATTACCTTCCAAAAATTTCCCACCAATCTATACATCCTCTACTATGCCTACAAATATGTTTTTCCCCACATTGCCAGCACCTGTTTTAACAAATTTTAAGAGTTTCACCAGGAGTTCCCTAGGATAAACCGTATTGGAAAAGAATATACAAAAATTGCAAAAGAATACAAAAAAGAGTGTATATATGTGTATAACTGAGTCACTTTGCTGGACAGCAGAGATTGGCACAACACTGTAAATCAACTATACTGCAATAAAAAAATTTAAAAAACAAAATTAAATTAAAAAATTTTCACCCATCCGATAGAGCGAGAATGGCTCTTCACCTCTGCTTTGTTGGTATGTCTTTCATTACTGGTGAGATGCAGCCTCTTTCCACGTGCCAGTTGCCTGTTGACTGTGTCCTTCCTGGAAAATATCCTACTTGGTTAGGTCACGTGCTGTTCCTCCCTACTGATTTGCACGGCCTCTTCCAAAAGCTGAGAACTCATTAGGTATTTTCTCAGCTCTCTTTTGCCTTTTTGTTTTGTTGATGGTGCAGCCTCTTTCTTAAGCTTGCAATATTTCTTACTTTTGCTTTAATCACAAACTCCAGAGGTATAAAGGAAATTATGGGTACATTTGACTCTAAAAATCAAAGCTTTCTCTCACCCTGAACTCATGTTTTCTTCTGCTATGTTTATGATTTTTTTATATTAAAATTTGAATCCCTCTGGAATTTGTAAAGAGTAGGGTAGGAATACAGCTTGACTTCTTTTTGAATGGCAGTTCGACACTTGAGCTATGATTATTAGTTAATCCTTCCTCTCTTTGACTTGACATGCCACAATTTTTAGATACTGCATTCCCATATGTATTTGAGTTTACTTCTCTGCTCTCTTTTCTTCCTTGGATCTGACAATTATTTGCTATTGATAACTGAGACAATGCTAAACTGTCTCAATTACATAGTTTTATAATACATTTTGAAATCTATGTAAACTGTTCTTCTCTTACTCCTTTTACATTTTAGGAACTCCTAATCCATTCTTGCACATTTACTTTTCCAGATAAATATTAACATATTTTTAGGTCCAAAAAACTCCTGTTAACTTTTTAATTTGGATTACATGTATTCAAAGATTAGCTTGAAGAGAAGCTGCATCTTTAAAGCACTGAGTCTATTTAGAAACAAGATTTAACTTTACATTTGTGGAAGTCTTCTTCTGAGCTTCTCGGCTAAGCTTTAAAATCATCTTTACAGTTCTTATCAAATTTATTCTGAAGTATTTTACTTATTTTTTGTTGGTAATGTAAAAGGCCCTTTTCTTGCATTGTATTTTCTAACAATTTTTATTAAGTTTTTATTTGTACTTGATAAAAATGCTTTTGAATTTTGTACATTTATTTGCCACCAGGGAGTTACAAACTTCTCTTATTGTTTCTAGTAATTTGTTAAAAAATTTGATTCTTTGGGTTTTATACACATATAATTGTCTCATCTGTCCATAATACTCATATTGCTTCCCTTTTCTGATATTTAGTTTTCTTATGATATTTCCTCTTTGAAATTTTTAGACTCCTAATGTCACTTTCTTATCTAATTGCATTGGTGAATACTTTCAGATCTGCTGTTTCTAGCATTTCACCGTTTAAATTTTGATGAATTTTTTTTTGCTCAAATGCCCTTTCTGCGTTTATGGAGATGATCATATGTTTGTCTTCATTGACCTAGTAGTATGGTAGATTATACTGATAGACTTTTAAATATTAATTTGTTCTTACACATCCTCATTTAGTCATGGTGTACCACTGAATTCTGTTTGCTAATATATTATTTAAAATCACTGCCTTAATTATATTGTGTGTTGGGTTTTCTATGCTGTCTTTGTCAGGTAAGGTTATTAGTGTTATGCTGCGTTTGTAAAGAGAACGTACACGCTTTTTCCTTTCTCCACACTCTAGAAAATTGGAAAGAGTAGAGAAATAATGTTCCTTTGAGTCTTTTATAAAACAGAATTTACCCATAAAATCATCTGGCTTAGTGTTATTGGGAGGGTGTGGGTAGTTTTCAGTAAATATGTGAAGAATTAATAAACAAATTCCATTTGTATCCAGCTACCTGTCTAAATCTTTAGAAGATGACATTATGAAATGTACCCATTGTCATTCTCCTAATTGTAACTCCCTTCAGTAATTTTTCTCCAAGTGGCCCCATTCAGCCAATAAGTATTTATAGAGTAGCCACCGTGTCCCTAGCCTTGAGGTAGGCGGTGCAGGTGATTCATGGAAGTACCAGACGTGGTCCACAATCTAATGTTCCCAGGATGCTGGCATGCATATTCTTGAAACCTCCATTTATGTAAATTTGATGTGAAAGCAACATCATTTATCATTGGATATTAATAGAGCTCGAGGCTCTATATTTACAGATCACCCTTTAGGCACACATTAGTTATTCTTGGACCTAGAGTACAACATTCACTCCAGGCTGCACACATTGATGCAACAAATTCATCTTTCCTTTATGTAAATTGAGCCCTCTCCATGTCTTACGCTGCAAGGTAGGGCCACATTGGTCAGCAGACCTGCCTTACTCATGGGCTTTCCCCATGTGGCTCACTTCTCTTTACCTCGCTGAACTTTAGGCTTTTTAATCTGTAAGATGGAGATACTACTCTTGTTTTGTGATACTTAAATGAGATAAGATATATAAAGCATCAAAACACAGTTGGCACCCAGCAAATGTATGTTTATCTCCTTTTTTTGGTGTCTCCCAAAGTACCTAGCTCACCACTGGGCTATGGAATACTTGTTTAGGTCTGGACTATTTTTAGAGCCCTCAACTGGTTCTCCTACCTGCCAATTTCATCCCGTCCAATTCAATTTCCACCCATCCATTCAATTTCCATTTGAAAACAATGGAGCCATGTCAGTAAATGCCAGATGTCAAACATCTGTTAGCTCTCCAGTGCTCACAATAAACTCTGTAGTCTGACATCCATGCTCCCTCTTGAGCTTGTCTCTGTTTACCTTTTAAGCCTCATCTTTCACATACCACCCACACCACCATATCTTTGCACAGACTGTTCTCTCTGCCTGACTCACCCTTTCTCCCTCTCCTCCCAGGCTGGCTTAGGCGCCCCTTCCCCAGGGCTTTCTCCATCACAGTGCTTCTCACCTTGCCTTCTCCTCTCCTAAGGGCAGAGACCACGCATATGTCATCCTTGTATCCTGTGTGCCTGGCCCTGGCCCTGCTACGGACCCGGTGTTCCACCAGTGTCTGTTGCCAGTTGCACAATTAGTTTTTGGGTTACATGGTAAAATATGAATGAGATTTTCTCCATTTCCATTTTCTAAGGAAACCCTGGGAAACAGTTCTTTAAAATATGAAAATAAGGCTAGGAAAATCAATTGTATTTCTTGGCTGCTGTAGATGACGGGACAGTGTGACTTTCCTGAGCCTCCCGGGGCATGGCCCTCTAATGGGAAGTTAGAGGCACCTTTCATTTTTACGTGGATTTAAGCAGGGCCCAGGCTGGAACTCACCGGATCATTCAGCCGCCCACTGCTTGTGAAATTCAGGAGCAGGCGTGCTTGAAAAGCCCTGCATAGCTCCTTTCTTCTTTTTAGGCAATAAAGAGCTGACTGAGCAGCCTTGCCAATGATTTTACAGTTAAACACCCACGCTCCAAGATGCCTCCTTCAATAAGTGGAGGAGGCGAAAAGGCCAGAAATATGACAGGGTGAGTAATTGGTGGAGCATCTTCTGGGTTCCAGGCACTGGGCTTGCTGCATTTATCATCTCCTTTGACCTTCGTAGATGCCCTGTGATGGGGCCATGATTGTAATCACTCCCTTTGCACAGAAAACAAAGACAAAAACAACCAAAGAACCAGAGGGTGAGAAAGAAGTGACTTGTCCAAGGCCACGTGTATTAGATAGGAGCCATTTGTGCATCTTCTGAGAAATCAGTTTGTTTTTATTTTCTGGACTCTTGCGTGTTATAACAGATCCAGTTCCTATGTTTGGTTAGGCTTCTAGAAAACCTTGCATCAATTTATTGCCCCCCTGTTGCAGGTACAAGCACTGTCACAACACCTGCTTCTGATGATTGCCCATCCTTGTCCCTTTTACTTCATTCCTGTTTTCCTCATCTGTAAAATGGGGGCAATAATAATAATCCCTATCACAAAAGATTGCTGTGAAGACGTACTGGGGGAACCATATGAAATGCTCAGGGCCGAACTCGGCACCCTGGGAGTCCTTAGCGGATGTTAGTGATAATTCAATCATGCAGCCTGTACGCTGCCTTAAATCATTTCCGGAAAAAGATAGGGGTGTAATGAAAATAAGATGAATGAAGCTAGTTATGGACATTTATTTACTAAGCACAGATTTATCGGGCACCTCCTGCCATCAAGCTTTTGTCAAATGCAGGGGCTACCAAGGTGAATCCCCAGGGCTGGGGCCCCCCAGGAGCAAAGAGCTTGGTCAAAATTCAAGTCCCACACAAGCTTTCTGGGCCGGCCTGCGGTCTCCCACCATGGAGCCTGTAGCCGAGACCATTCTGCCATCGCAGTATCTTCTGTCCTGCTTTATTTGCTGTACCCAGGAAGCAGCCCTGACCTGAACCTCACCCTCAGCCCTGTGGGTTTCCGCAACCCTGCAAAGAGCAGCTTTGCATGTATGAAACATGCTGACCCTTCACGCTGGGTCACCACGTCTGCTTATCCTGCCAAGGCTGCTGGGAAGACTTGGTGGGAGGTCACAGTTGAATAAGCACACAAACCAGGGACCCAGATTGCAGCCACTGTAGGGAACTCGTTGAAGGAAGGCAATTTCCATAGGTTCCAAGCCCTTGCCTCAACGCTCTGTGGAGAGGTCTCTGCAGCATCGCAGACTAGCTGTGTGTGCACCCCCGTGTATCTATGGGTGATTTGCTCACCTTGTAGAGTCAGAATGGTTTATAAGAGCCGTGAACTTCCATTATTTGGAGCCAGGGATAGGGGGCGAGAGGCAAGGGCCTGAAACATGGTTTCCCAGTGCAACCATGGGAAAGTTAATTAAAGCTGTGACTCAGCAGACCATTCTGATGAAATTAAGAGGTCCAGCTAGGCATCCTGCTATTTTTGTGACAGGGCATCAAGCAGGTGGCTTTATAGGTGACTGCTTAAGGAATGTATTTTGATAGTAATGGCAGTGATGATATCCAGCATGGCTGGGAACTTTGCAACCAGTGTCCTTGGAGGCCTACCAATGTGCCTGGTAGTGGGTGTTATGATTTATCCCATTTTTGCAGATAAGGAGACTGAGGCTCAGAGAGGGGGCATCACCTGCTTAAGGTCACACAGCCAGTAAGTGTGGAGCAGAGACTGGACCCAGGCCAGTCTGGCGCTAGAGCCTGGCCCCCTCTTGTACCACCTGACCCTGCTTTCCTTTCAGATGCTTGTATCCCGGCCTCTGCAGAGCTGAAAGTGGGCCCCCACACCACCTGTACTGGACCCTTGGATGCCTTTCATTTTCTTACTAATAAATAAAAAATCATATAATCACAGCAGCAGTAAACAAACTTCATGGCCTATCTACTCAAAGCCAATTTTCCTGAGCGTTGGGACCGATTTGCAGCTACAATCCCTCCCTGTGAAAACAGCAAGGCTTGTGTGACATCTTAATTTACTGAGTTCCACTTTGTACAAAATAACCCTGGTCAGCTTTGTGAGGCCTTCTGGCCCAGACTGTATTCTACAAAATGCTGGTGATTGACCACATTGCACTGGAAGCTCCAGGCCTCTCTTTGCCTAAAGCCCAGGCAGGAGGAAGGTCCAGGAGTTTTGAGCAAATGTTAGAATGAAGAACCTCAATCTGGCCTGCCTGTGTGGTCCTGGAAGTCCCTCAGGAAGGCAGGAATAATAACACCTTCAAATAGCTGTTGTGTGGATTCAATAAACCAGTGCATGTAGAGCCTGGGGCCTGACTTCTGGTATTTGCTCAATAAATACTAGGTCCTCCTTCTCCATGTCCCCAAATCCTTCCTCCATGATAGATAGTGCTTTGCAGCTGTTTTCTAGACGTGCTCCAGACCTCTCTAATCCCCCACCCTGTTCTGTACAGTAAGTGCCACCTGGGCTGGCTTTCCACTCAGCCCCAGACCAGTCACACTCCCCAGCTCATCACCTTGGACCTCGTCACCTCCCTCCCAGAACAAACTGGGAGCAAGTCCCAGTTTCAGCCTTTACTGGCTGTTTGACCCTGGACCAACCACTTACTGGAAACTTGTTTCCTATAAAATAGGGTTAAAAAGACTGACTTTATATAGAGCCACTGAAAGGTTTAGAGGGAATAATGAAAGAAAGCGTAGTCTTATATCCCCAACTTAAAAATTGGGACATTTCACTTATGAGCAGAAGCTCTGTATTTTCTTGAAAAAGAAGAAAAACAGCCATATGAGGGCCTCATTCCCATCCTTGACGACAATTGTCTGGGGCCGAGCAGCTGCCGCATATGGGTGGGATATGCTCCCTCCAGTTCCCTCCAGTCCCCGCAACTGGCCCTCCTCCCTCAGTTATGTGGCTTGTCTGTTCTGTGCTTACACATAGTAGGTGACCAGAAAAGGTTGGCTCCTTCCTCTGATAGGCTGTTTCCATCTAGGTACACTGGTTACGATCTCTATTCTGCATTTGCCTTTGATTATCGGCTGATAAAGACACAACCTTGTGAAGGAAGGCCTCAGCTTCTCCAATCTGTAAGAGGTTTGCTCTCAAAAGTCTTAATATCCTCTGGTCCAAGTTGAACAATGGCTTGCACTTGCAAAATGAAAAACACACCAGGAGTCCAGAGGTTTATCTCCTACCTCAACTGGGCCCCGGACCCCTGTTTCTTCTTTCTAATGGTTATGCCAATAGCAAATTAAATTGGAAAATGAGTTATTGCTTTGGAATGTTCCAATTTAAATTGTGCGTTTTCTCTTTCAAGGGTTCCACTAATATTAATGAATTCCTGGCTCTGGCCAGGATCACGCTTCCGTACCGCTCCTCCCTCCGTGGGGAGTTGCCCTTTCTGGCTTCTGGAAGAGACTCTTGAATTATTGCTCATGTAAAGTTTGAGGCCACAGATGTTTCATTTTCCCTTTCCTTTCAAAAGGCAATTTACTCAGCGGGATTCACTAGGGCCCTAGAGGATGGACTTCTTTAATGGGTTTTGGGGGGCTTCCATGGGGAGCTGACCAGTGTGATATATAATCTTTTTGATTTGGGATGGAGAGAACCTTTGTATTCCAAATAGCCACTCTGGTAGCAGCCATTCCAGAGGAAGTGGAGGTACACACAACCGTAGGGCTCACACCTGAGTTCAAATTGTGCCTCTCCACTCATTACTTGGGTTTACTTAGGCAAGCGGCTTAACTTCTTTGGGTCTTACATTCTTCACTTATAAAACAGGAAGAATGATAAGACATCGTATAGGGCTGGTTTTAAACATTTTCAACAAGAAACAAAGCGAAGCCATAAGCAAAGCCAACTTCTTCGTCAGGAACTGACCCTCACTGAGGAATTAAATAGAATACAGGCTGTAGATAAACAGATGCTCACCCTCCAGACCCGTCCTGCCATTTTAACATTGGCATTTCTACTGGAGAGATAACATCTTGACAGAAATCATTCCGATACATTCACTTGGAAGCCACTTACTGAACACTGCTTCAGACCAAAGCCAGGCAGGTGGTCTGGATGAGCTCACGTTGCCTGTCAGAGCCTCTGGGAGCTGGGGATCATTGTAACTCCCATTTCATAGATGAAGAAACCGAGCCTTAGAGATGTCACAGAACTTGTCTGAAGTCACATGGACAGTAGGGGGAGGAGCTACCAGCGGAGAGCACGTGTGTTCTCAGAGTCTGCACCAGCTGCAGACCAGCTCTGGTTAGCAGCGGTGGCTGTCTGCAACCTCATCCCAACATTTCATAAAACCCAAAGGAAAGGGTTTCTTTTCCTCTGATTAGTCCAAACAAACCAACAAAAAATACCAGGGGTCTTTGTTTTGGTCCCTCTGCTTATTTCCCATTCACAGCTATGTGTGTGAGTCTGATGAGTTCACAACAGGAGAATGAATTCACTAGCGTTGAGTGGATGCGTTCTGTTTGGCATGAAAAAAAAAAAACTAAAAAACAATCACTCAAAGCCTGGAACCATGGCACAGGCTGAGGGCACATAGTTTTAGATCCTGAGGTGGGTTCATCCTTCCCAGATCCTGGGGACGAACCTCTCTGGCCCCCAGCTCTGTGCCAGGTGTAGCCCTCCGTGTTTTCATACAGCGATCTCGTTTCATCTTTATTTCAGGGCTTCACTGTAGTTATGAGGATCCCAATTTTCAGATGAGAAAGCTGAGGCCCAGGAAGTGCAATAAGAGAACCAGGAAGTCGTAGGGTTGGAATCTAAAGATGGGCATTTCTGGCTTCCAAGCCAAGGCTCTGGCCGCCACCCCATCTTTCTTTATTGAGATAGAAAGGACCGAGGGAAAAATTTCCATCTGAGGCTACATGGAAACCTACGTAGCTGACCTGAGAACATTTGGGCTTGAGGGTAGATTCAGCTTCTCGGTGCTACTTAAGGGTGAGGATGTGCGCCCTTGATGGGGCTAAGCGGCTGAGGAATCAGCCTGTGCTCCCACGGCTGCAGATTGGCAAGGGCTGGGAAGAGTTTTTGGTGCCAGAATCCTTCCACTCTTTCCTTCTGAGGCTCCTGCCAAGGAGGTCTATATATGAGGACGGACTCCAAATGGCAGATGAAGGACTGCTCTCGTCACCTGGTGGGCACCCAATAACCCAAAAGGCAGCTTCTCCCATGAGCACAGCTGGGCAGTAGGCTCAGGATGGGAGGCCCAAGGGATTTTCTAGCTTCTCACCCTGTTTTTTCCACACTCACTCCAGGGAGGGATCTCATACTGATGGATACTCACTATCACTGGAGGGAAAATCCAGGTGGAAGGTAGGAGAGAGTGTCTGTTCCTAATTCCTAATATCAGGCTCACCCAGCAATAACCTTGGTCAAGATGGTGCGGGGGAGGGCAGGGGGGGGAGGGATGGAGGGAAGGAGATGGCCCAGGCTTCTTCCATGTAGGAAGAGTGAGAACTTTACCCCGATCCTGGCCCATGAAGCAAGCAGTCAAAGAAGAGAGTTGCATGGGGCCTGGGTGCTGGGGGCAGGAAGGGAAAGGTTAACGGCTGGAGCCTAGTGCTTTAAGGCACAGGGTCTGCAGGAAAGCACAGCCTTTGCTGCCAGGCTCTGAAAAATACGATTCACGGTGTCTCTCCTTCAGGCGGAACCAAAAAAGGGGACAGCAAGGGAGCTGTGTCCAAGGTCCCTGAGGCCACCCCCAAGTCGATGATTCACTGGAAGAACTCACAGGACTCAGGGTGCAGCCGTTGTCACGGCTATGCTTTATTACAGGGAAAGGTTACAAAGCACAAACAGCAAAGGAAAAAGGTGCAGGGGGCGCCCTCCAGAGGAAAGCAGGCAGGACTTGCAGGGGCCTCTCCTGGCGGAGTCACAGGACACACGCTCGTTTCCCCCCGGCAATGAGTGTGAGCACACTCATGGAGAGTCATGGACCAGGGAACTCACGAGAGACTCAGTGCCCAGGGTTTCTGTTGGGGGCTGGTCACGTCGGCACCCCCTGCCTAGCCCGTACCCAAGCTCCGGGCTCCAGAAGAAAGGCAGCTGTTGAGCATAAACCATGTTGTTTGCATAGTTTAGGCACAGTGAGCCCCTCTTACTAGTTCTGGGAATGGTGGGAACCCTCCTGATACCCACGTTCCCGGATGCCAGCCAAGGGTCACCGCTGCAAGCGGACCTTTCCAAGGGCAGCCGTCTCAGACCCAGTCTGCTAAATCTTTTCTGTGGAAACTCCTCCAAGACTCCTCCCAGGTAGGGAATGTGTGTCTGTGTCTATGTGTGTGTATGTACACAGGGCAGGAAGGATGAGGTGGTAGAAGATTGGGTAGAGATTCCTTCCTCCTCATGGATAAAAGCAGCAAATTGAATAGAGGCAGAAGTAATTCCTCCCCCAAACACGGCCACCTTCTGTCCAGAGGCGATCCTGCTGCGTGTGCTGTTGTGTTATTGGCAGGCATTGGTTCTCAGCCTTGCAGGAATTATAGGAAGACATGGAGTAGCTTATCTGGCTCAGAACCCCCCACTGGCATGCCTAGCAGTGCCACACATTGGAACTCGAAGATGATTTCTAATTTTCCAAACCAATTTTGCTGACCTGATTCCCTTTTTTTTTTTTTTTAAAATCATCTCTTCTGCCAAGAAAGGGGATTGAGGAATGAAAGTAGCTTTATGGAACAGGTTATTTGGGCTGCAGGGCTGGCGTCTCCATGGAGATGTGGATGCAGTCTGCGTGCAGACAAAGCTAGGCTGGGATGCGGTGAGGCAGCGATGTACCTCTGACTGTGGTCAGGATGTGTGTGGCCAGTCCTCTGGGGGAGGAGACCACCTGCCCTGTGCTGGGGCCTGGCTCTGGGCTGGCTGAAGCAAGTGGATGTGAGGCCTTCAAAGCTCACTCATGTGCTCTTGGTGCCGAGCCCTGGCCGAGAGCTGGGCAGGAAGTTGGTGAGGTACAGTTCTGCCCTCGAGAAGCTCATGGAGTGGTGGGGCAGGCTGATGGGTCTGGAAGTTGTGATAACACAGCAACACATGACGGTGGCCAGGCTGGAGCGAGGGGGAGCCCAGAGAGGCCTCACGCCTAAGGGAGAGATCCGGGAAGGCTTCCTGATGTATAGGGGAGACAGCCTCCAAGGGGAAGAGAGTGGAAAGGCTTGCCAGCAGCAGAGAGCGCAGAACTTTCAGCAGCTAGGACTGTTATTGTGTGTGCGTGCATGTCCGTGTGATTGTGTGTCTGTATGTCTCTGTGTGTGTGCATGTATTTGTGTGCCTGCGTGTCTCTGTGTCTGTGTGTATGTGTGTGTCTCTGTGTGTGTCTGTGTGTGTATCTGCATGTGTGTGTCTGCATGTGTTTGTGTCTCTGTGTGTGTGCCTCTGTATGTGTGTGTGTGAGGGTTCCTAGGGCCACAGCAATTGGTGCTGTGGGACAGGAAAGCAGGGCCAGAGAAAGAAGACAATGCAGGGCGGAGGGAAGAAAATGTGTTTAGGGTCCAGACAGACCTGGGTTCTGGGTCTTGCTCTACCATTGATGGCCTGGAAAACCCTGACAATCACACAGCCTCTGCCGTCCTCAGTTTCATCGTCTGAGAAGCAGGAATATGAGCAGTACCCACTTTATGGGACTCTGGGAGGACTGAGTGAGATCATCTACGTAAAGTGCTGAGTGTCTGACCGTCAAGCATATAAGTTCCTTGTTCTCTTCTCTTCAGAAGCCACACAAAGGATGTTGGCCCTTGTCTTGATCTAACTACAGACTCTAGGTCACTGGCATCCAAACCTCCTGGACTTGTGTAGAAATGCTGATTTGTGAGTGTCGTGCAGACCAAGGGAACCTGGATCTCTGGCTGCAGGGCCCAGGGCTCTGCATGTGATCAGTCTCCTTAGGTGGCTCTGATGCTCAGTAAGGTCCTAGACCCACTGTGTCAGGACACAAAGTCAGCCCCACAGCGGGCTCATGGGGACCTTCAGCCCTACCATGAAAGGTTCAGAGGTAATTTAATTTTTTTTTTTTTTTGGCTTACAAACAACAGAAGTTTATTTCTCAGAGGTCTGGAGGCTGGGAAGTTCAAGATCAAGGCAAGAGGGGATTCGGTGTCTGGTGAGGGCCTACTTCTTGCTCATAGAGGGTGTCTTCTTCCATGTCCTCACATGGTGGAAGGCACAAGGGAGCTCTCTGGGGTCCCTTTTATAAGGGCACTACTCCCATCTTTGAGGGCTCCTCCCTCATGCCTAATCACCTCCCAATGGACCCACCTTCAAATGACATCACATTGGGGGTTAGGATTTTAACATATGCATTTGCTGTCAGGGGACATATACACAAGCATTCACACCATAGCAAAAAGTCAGGAAACTTTTTCTGCAGAAGGCTGTTTCTGATCTAGGGGCAGGATAAAAGATGGGGCTGGAACGTCCGGGGGGTGGTCACATGATGCTGGGCATTGAATACTAGGTTAAAGCATCTGGTGTTTTTCCAAACCCGTGTCAAATGCAGGAAACCATGATATTCAGACATCCCTAAATTGGACCCAGAGGGATAATTTAATTTAGGAAGATCCCGTTGGTGGCCAGCAGGGATGATGGATTGGGAGTGGCTGGCGGGAGAGACCAGGGAGGAGATGGCCTGTGTTGGAGATGCTTTTCTGCCCCAACAACGTGAGTTAGCAGCAAATCCTTTAAACAGTAGGATCCTCAGGCCCTCGGAAGCCCAAAGACAGAGGGCCCTGCCCTGCCCTCGAGGGACTGTTAGTCAGGGAGGACAGGTCACAGGTGATGGTAACACAGGGTAACACCTGATGGTCCTCGTGCTGAGGAAATAACCAAACACAGCTCCGATGTTGTACAATTATAATGATAACGGTGGGGGGAATGAGATGCATTAGTTTATCATTTTTGCCTTTACATGGTGTTTTTCATTCACATTATTCATCTTGGTTGTATCCTATGACAGTGTTTTGTTTGTTTGTTTTGGCTACATCACGTGGCTTGTGGGACCTTAGTTCCCCGACCAGAGATTGAACCTGGGTGCTTGGCAGTGAGAGTGCGGAGTCCTAACCACGGGACCACCAGGGAATTCCACTCGTGACAGTTTTGTGTAGATCAGTGAATGATTTGGAGCTGCTTTGCAGATGGTGATGTTGAGGCCTATCTTGTTCTGGGGTGGCCTGGACTAGGCTTGTGACGATGTTCTATGTGATCAGAGAGAGTTGGATGCGCCACAGATGGGTAAAATGGAAGGAGCAGAAGGGATCAAGATTTATGCAGGGAGGCAGGTGGATAGGAACAAAAAGCAAGTGTGTAAAGACGGACCTGAGAGGGTGGCAGGATTGTAATGGGTGGTTCTCCTCTTGGATTTCCAATATTGTTCTTGTAATGGTGCAATACATGTTTAGTAAAAATAAACTCTAATGTAGTTATAGATTTATTGGCAATATAACATCTGGTTAGGCAGCTGGGCTTCTGGCTGAGACAGACCTGAGTTCGAATCCTCAGTATCCCCTCATATAGGTAAAGTCTTTCCGTCTGTAAAACGGGCACCTTGATAGTACCTTTCCCACAGAATTGCGAGGATACAAAATGAAGTCACGTGTGCGCCCTCAGGATGCTAACTAAGGTCATTATTTGGGCCAGGCCTATGCTTGAGGGCTTCAGACACGAGCACATTCTGCCTCACAGCAGCCAGTGGAGAGAAGTAAGCAGAGGCCTCCAAGGGGCAAGCAACTTGCCCAGGGTCACAGCAAAGATGTGGCAAAGCTGAGCTTTCAGACTAGACCATCTGGCTCCAAAGACTCAACTCCATTCACTGCTTGGTGCTAGGGAGAGGACTAGGGAAGCCAGGGTGTCATTTGGACAGAATTTATGGGTTCTGTGATCTCCTCGCACGTTCACTCAAGCCCTATCGTCAGGATCCTTGGGGCCGAGCCAGGAGCAAGGCGCCGGGCGGCCTACTTCTGTCTCTGGAGGTTCCAGCTGTCACATACAAAAGATGAACGTCTGTTGGGCAGCTCTGTTTTTACCTCCCCACAAATTTTAATTTCCCCGACGTGAGTGGTTCTATTGCTCTGAGGTTTCCAGCGTTTGCATTCTTCATAAAGAAGGACGGTTTATTGGGTATCACGGTGCCGAGAGGCTGCAGGACATGAATATTAATGAAGTTCATGTCTCCTGGCATGATGAGGGTCCTAGATCCGTGCCCTGGCTTGACAGATGGGGGGGGAGGTTTTCGTTTTCCTCCTTCTTTCGAACTCCTGGGGTTTCATGTCTGCGGTGACTTCTCCTCCTAGAATAAGTTTACAGTACACATCACCTTGTTTCATTGCACTATTGCAAGTAAATGCAGCTGCAGGACCGAGACATATTTATCAAAAGGCTGGTTAAGGTAGTGTTTAGGATTGAGGGTTTCAGAATCCAATATTCCAGAGTTCCAATCAGGCTCCGCTACGTCAATAACCGTGTGAACTCAGACAAGTTACTCTGTGCCTCTGTGCCTCAGTGTGAAACTGTAAAATGGGGTAATATTTAGGCTTATAGGGCTACCACGAGGATTAAAAGAGATATTACATGAAAAGCGCTTGACACAGGACCCGTGCATTACCAAACAGTCAATAAGTGACTGCTATTATTGGTTACGCCCAGGGGCCAGGCCAGCACTGGGTAATGTACGGACGTCATGTCATTTAATCATCATACCAGTCCTGTGGGGTGGGATTTTTGTATCAATTTACCAGAAGAGGAGACAGGCGCTCAGAGAGGTGAAGCATCTTGCCGACGGTCACACAACTCATCAGAGGCAGAAGCAGAATGGGAACCTTGCAGGGATGGGGCCACAGCTACTGCGGACAACTGCACGGACATCGCCTGGAACGAAGGTCTAGTTCTCCTGGCCATCAGAGAAAAGCTTCTCATCTTTTAGAGGCACAACAGGCAGACTAGAAGAGTGCTTCAGGGGCGAAACTAATCATTTCCCAGCATCAGACAGACTACTTCAGATGACACAATGCAATGATTTTATTCAGTTACCCTATCACATGTGGAACCGTTAAAGGGGGCCCTAAAATTCACTCTTGGTAGTGCTTTGTGGCAAAAATGAAGAAAGAGGTGTGGGGTAAGGAATGTGGGACGTACATTCTGCTCTGTGCCAGGTCATGAGCTGGGATCACAGAGACAAACAAGGTGTGGTTCCCCACCCCCCGCCCCCAACCTGATGACACACAATAGAATGGACAGTTGTGATACAGGGGGCTGAGTGCTAAATGATGAAGGGAAAAAAATGTGTGGTAAGGAGAAGGCGAGAAAAGGCTTCCTAGAGGAGGTGAGGTGTTGTGAGTTGGGTTTTGAAGCATGACTAGGAGTTCTCCAAGGAAACCAAGGGCCGAAAAATATACAAGAGAAATACATGTTGAGAAATGGCATTCTTCCTGAGTGGCTGCAGCTTTTGAAGTACCTGCTGAGGAGCATGGCAGATGACATGGGTAGATGGAGGAGAGCACATCTGTAGTACCTGTGCCAGGCACTGTGGGAAGTCACCCTATTAGTTTCCTGGGGCTGCCACAACCAATTACCATAAACTGACTTAACGCAACAGAAATTTATTCTTTCACAGTTCTGGAGGCCAGAAGTTCAAAATCAAGGTGTTGGCATGATTTTGGTTGTTGCCATGCTCCCTCTGAAGGCTAGAGAAGGATCTGTCCTTGCCTCTTCTAGCTTCCGGTGGCTCCAGGTGTCCCTTGGCTTGTGGCTGTGTCACTCCCATCTCTGCCTCTTTGCTCACATGCCCTGCTCTTCTCCCTGTGTGTTTATGTCCTTCTGTGTGTCTCACATAGAGCAATTGTCCTTGGATTTAGGACCCACCTGCACAAGCCAGGATAATTTCATCTTGAGATCCTTGGGTTAATTACATCTACACAGACCTCTTTTCCAAATAAGATCATATTTACAGGTTCTGGTTGTTCAGACGTGGACACATCTTTTGAGAGGCCATTATTCAACGCACTATAGGGCTTCCCATGCATTATCTGAATTAATCCTCAGAACTCTGAGAGGCGGATACTACTATTATTCCCCTTTATAGAAGTAGACACTTGTAGAAACAGTTAAAGTTAGACTTTACAATAGCAGAGACCTCCCTGTCGTCCTCAGCACTGTACACGGTATAGCATGTAGAATTCTCTCTGGCACATAAGCGCTCAGTTAATATTCAGTGAATACATGCTTTACGAGAAGTGTAGCATAGGCTAAGAGCCCAGGCCATACTTTATAGAGTTGAACTCCTGACCATATTACTTAATTAGCTGTGTGACCTTGAGAAAATTATGTAACCTCTCTGTGCCTTAGTCTAAAATGTGAAAAGGTACTATCTCATAGGGATGTTATAAGAATAAATCCATGTCAGTGCCAAAAACAGTGCCTGGCGCATAATCAATGCTTAGTAAATGGAAGCGTGAAGTATTATTCCACACTGCCTTGGGAGGGGAGGCATACAGGTGGTGGTTAATTAGAGTGCTCTGGAAAAAGTGTCTCAGGGGCTGTGAGCCGACAGGGCAGTGGCTAAATACCACCTGAAGACTTTGGGGAAGAGAAGAAACTGGACCTGGGTAAAGGATGAGCAGGGGCTTGATGGGCTTGGGAGGGGAGGCTGGCATTCTGCACAGAGGGACCAGCAGGTGCAAGAGCTTGGAGGTGGGGGAAACGAGGGTGCAATCAGGCAGCGGAGGAAGGGGTTGGGGCAGAAGCGGGAAATAGAGGTCCCATCAGGAAGGGCCTTGTCTGCTGTGTAAAGAGTTCAGACTGGACCCTGCAGGTGTGACAGCTCATTCATCAGGGAAGCCGCATGCGTAGGTTGGCTTGTGAGAAAGTCCGGGGTGGTCTGGAAGCCGGGAGGCTGGAGGCCCACGAGGAGGCTGCTGTATGCGGGGGTGAGGTGCTGGTGGTCCTACCCACGGAAGTTATGATGAAGATGGTGGAGGGAGACGAACAAAGCATGCCAGAGGCAGAAGCTCTGGGAGCTGGTGGCTGACAGAGGTGGGGCTGGGAGAGGAGTGGGAGGGATGGCAGGGGTTGGCTACAGGAGGGCAAGCTCCAGAGGTAGGTGGGCAGAGCTGCCTCCCACCCCAGCTGAGGGGAAGACACCAGGCTGCTTCTGGCATGGTGAGTTCAAGGTGCCCTTGAGGCACCTCGAAGCATTGTCCGAACTTATCTTTTACTAAATGTGGGACCTGAAGCAAGTCACTAACCTCTTCGAGCCTAAGTTTCTCCATTGGCAAAATGGGGTTAAGAATTCTACTTGTTTCAAGTGACGGTGGTGATATTAGTATACAGCAAGTTCCCATAATTCTTCGCATCTATTGTTACTATGACTACCATGACTGCTGCTATCGTCATCATATGGAGATGTGGATCATGGAGGGCGGTCCCGATGACTGCCGTCTCAGGACTTTTTGGCCAGAGACCCTGGCTGCACTCTTAAGCTCTCCCTCTATTCTCTCCCTGACCTATGCTCAAAAGCTGGAGGAGAAATCTAGGGTAGGTCTTAGCTATGCTGCCCCAAACCCTGATTCTTTTCAAGGTTAGGGTACTTTAATTTGAGCATGTGTATGGGTGGGTGGTGGAAGGGGTTGCGACAAGGGGCTGGAGAAGTAGATGTTTCAGTGCCCAACCCCATCGCACGTGAATTTGCAGTGTGGTTTGGGCCAGGTTGAGTGTGTGTGTGTGTGTGTGTGTGTGAAGAAGGGGTGTGCATGTGCATGGGTGTGCATGTGTATATCTATGGGTTTGCACTCCAGGTCTTAAGTCAATTCAGCATTTCAGTTCAGGAAATGTTTACGGGTGTCCCCTGTGGGTGTCACCATGCCGGCACAGAGGAAAGGATGAGATTGCTGGCTGCCCGAGGCACTCCCAGCAGAGGGAGGGTTCAGAGGTGTGAGGAGGTAAGATGATGCAGTGGGTTCCATCAGGGGAGCCCAAGCAGGCCCCAGGTACAGAGCAGGGCAGGGGCTTTAGGGAAGGGGCTCCAGGGCTGGAGCAGGAGGCTGATGAGGAAGGACACCGTGGTGGGGAGCGGGTGTTCCAGGGCTGGACAATGCCCTGATCAGCATGACAACAGGAGCTCTCAACAGGGTAGTGGTGGTGGGGGAGCTGGAGGGGAATCTGTGAGCCAGGGAGCGGTGGCCTGAGAGGCTGGAGGGTGGCAGGGGGAGGCCAGGCTGGGCGGGATGTTACCCGGAAAGCGTTGGGATGGAAGCTGGAGTAAGCACCTCTCCTGGGCAGGACAAAGGGTGATCTTGGTCTCCAAAGCCCTATAGCGTCTCACCTCAGGGCTCTTTCCCCTTTGTCCCCCTCTCCTTTCATCTCAGGCAGACTGCTCCTTCCAGGTCCACTGAGACCCTGAGCTCCTCTTCTTCCTAGGGGGTTTGGGGATGCATCTGGGTCTAGATAACTGTGCCCCGGGGTCTTCTTTTGTGGGGCTTCTTCTGCTGCCCCTGCCCACCCTATCTGAGGCTCCCCTCTGATGCACTGTTCCAAACCCTTCTCAGGCCTTGTTTTGAAGTGATTTAATTGGTGATTTGCTTGTTCAGCGTCTGACCCTCTCCCTGCCGTAAGCTCCCAAGGCGATGGCTGTATGGCAGCATCTGGCTCACAGTGGGCTCTTTAATAAACATGTGCTGAGTGAGTGAACAGATGAACAAGGAGACAGGGAGCAGGGAGGACCACATCTTTGAGGAAACACTCAAATCCAACACCAGAACTTGTTTATTTCTAATCCCAGGCTGTTACATTCAGGAGGTAAAGCCAAGGGCTTTAGAATATCTCCAAGCAACAAGGTTATATAAACCAAGTCAATCAATACTGATGTGTGGCTATGAGCCAGGGAGCGGTGCTCTGTGGGGGAAGTGGGGGCTTCTACCCCGGGTCCTCTGAGGCTCTCACACCACATGGGGAGCTTTGCTGTAGGGACCAAGCACTAGGACCTCTGACTTCCATGAATCTAATCCTCTGGAAAGGGAGAGGCCAGCTGCAGGATGCCCCAGGGTGACTCACCTTCTGCAACCAATCAGAAACCTCAGTCTCCCCATCCCACCCTACCCAATAGCCAACACTGACTTGGTCATTAAGAATAAGTATCCAGGACTTCTTAGGTGGTGCAGTGGTGAAGAATATGCCTGCCACTGCAGGGGACACGGGTTCAAGCCCTGCCCTGGGAAGATTCCACATGCCATGGAGCAACTAAGCCCGTGCACCACAACTATTGAGCCTGTGCTCTAGAGCCCGTGAGCCACAACTATTGAGCCCATGTGCCACAACTATTGAAGCCTACACGCCTGGGGCCTGTGCTCCACAACAAGAGAAGCCACTACAATGAGGAGCCTGCGCACCATGATGAAGAGTAGCCCCCGCTCACAGCAACTAGAGAAAGCCCATGTGCAGCAACGAAGACCCAATGCAGCCAATAAATAAATAAAATAAATAAATAAATTTATTAAAAAAAAAAAAAAGAATAAGTATCCAGACCCAGGTCATCCTCCTTCCTCCCTGGAGTCAGCCCCTTCCTCCTTCCTTTTCACATCACTCTGCTCCCCTCCCAGGCCTTCTCAAGCCATTGACCCCTTCCACCCTCACAGCCCCAGGTCTGGCCTGTGCAGGGCATGCCCTGGTGCTTCAGCCTACCTGCCCCCAGCCTTGTGCCTGAGAACCTGCCTCCATGTCCCCCTCCCCCACTCCCTGCCTCCGCCACGCCAACTTTCCAAAATGTAATTCTAATCCTGTCACTCCCCTGCCTAAAACCTTCAGGGGCTCTCTGTCACCCTGGAGATAAAACCCAAATTTTAGCCTGGTCCTTCCTTATCTATTCTCTTCCTACCTACCCATTGCCCCAAGCCTGACTCTCCTTTGCTTGCATCCGGACCAGCCATGACAAACCATATAACGTTTCCAGAACAGTCCCAGCTTCTGCACTATGGCAGCTGTGACTTCCTCTGCTCAGAAACTTCTTCCTCCCCTGTCCTGAAATTCTTTCCTGACATCACCTCCAGAGTCACCTCCCCCAAGAGGCCTTCCCTGATCCCCCACCCGCAGACTGCTTTGGTCCGGCAATCCCCTGTGCTGATGCCCTCCCTCATGGTGCCACCCTTGTGCTACAAGTGCCTATGTCCTCCTGTCCACCTCTCCCCCGCCCTGGGGGCTGGGAAGCCTTGAGGGAGCACGCGTGCCGGATTCACAGCCCTGAGCTCTCTGACCTCTGCAGGCTCTTAAGGAATGACCGATCTCGAGTTGTTGCAGAAGTTACCAAGATTCAGGACAGGGAGGAAGACTTATCTTTGCCTAAAACGGCCTGCCATCACTCTCGTTCTGGTGCTGTGGAACACGTGACAGAATTTAGCCTTGCTTGGCAGAATCCCTCGTGGTGGTCTGCACCCCTTGCGTCCCAGTCAGTGTCAGACCCTTGACACTGATGGTCGTATAGGGCACCCCGCCTGGAGTCTATGTACTGCACTCTTCTGGACACTTGTCTGCACCTGGCAACCACCTTGGGACACTGATGTAACTGGTCTGGGCCAGAGCCAGAACATCAGGATTATTTAAAACACTGCGCAGGTGATCCTAAGGATGTACAGCCAGCTGGAGAACCCTCATACACAGTCATACTGGAGTAGTGGCTCTCCTCTCTCCTCGCACATGAAAATCACCTAGAGAGTTTATAAAAATACATGTCCTGGACCCACCATCCCTGACCTGATAAATCAGAATCCGCCTAGCCATCTGCACTGAATCCTTTTGGATCCTCCCTCTCGCTCTGCTCTCCTTCCCTCCCTCTCTTTTCTTTTTCCAGAAACATTTGCTGAGCTCACCCTGTCGAGCCTAGGAGTGCTGTGGTGAATCAGACCCTACCCCTCCTAGGTGGGGACTGTTAACTCAGGGCTGTTAGGAACGAAAGAGGTTCCCCCCGCAAAAGAAACTGCCATAAGAGGAAGCTGTCCCACAGCCAGCCTGCCGGGCCCTGCCGCAGCTCCCAGCGCCTTCACCAGCCTGCTGGGAACCAGGGGAAGCGTCCAGCCCTGCCCAGGGATGCCCACGCTGGAGTCTTGTCCTGTTCCTGAGTCAGCCAAGGGGCCTGGCTCTTTGCTCAGTCAGAGGTTGGAGCTGCATGTAGTCATTAGGATGGGAGGGGGGTGCTCTCTATAGGTTCCCCCAGACCCTGCATCAGCCTGGTGGTGGTGGCAGAGTGGGTGTAGCTCTCGACTTTTCCTTTGCATGTTCAAGGTCTGAACGCCCATGAAGATGCCCATGAGCACATCTGTCCCAGTCTCGCGGGCAGCTCTGGTGAGGGGATGCTAGCAGGAGTTTAAGGTCCCTTTGACGGAGTTGGCCAGAGCTCTGGGCATTTTTTTAAAAGTTGATATAAAATTCACATCACATGAAGTTAAGAAAATTAGAGTAAAAAATCCAGTGGCATTTCGTACATTCACAATGTTGTGCAACTATCACCTGAATCTAGTTCCAAAATGTTTTCATTACGCCGAAAGGAAACCTGTCCCCATAGGCAGTTGTTCTCCATTCCCCCCATCCCAGCCCCTGGCAACCAGCAGTCTGCACGCTGTCTCTATGAATTGACCTTTTCTGGATATTTTGTATAAGCGAAATCATACAATATGTGGCCTTATCATTTATCATGCTTTCAAGGTCCATCGGCATTTGTATGAGAACTTCATTCCTTTTTAAGGCTGAATAATATTCTGTTGTACAGATAGACCAGAATTCGTTGATCCACTCATCAGCTGATGTTGTTTGGGCTATTTCTACCTTTTGGCTATTGGGAAGACTGGGGCATTTAAAATTCTTTATGTCTATACGCCAAACATCTGCTGACTGGGTGTCCCTAGGTTTTCAGCATTGCACAGTGACCTTACCTGACCCTGTACTAATCAAATACTGTCTTTGGGGTTCCTAAGTAGGGTATGTGTTTTGGAGGCACCCCTTGCTCCAAATTCTGGCCTCTGACATCTCCATCTCTCTCCACATCTTGCTGGGTGACTCCAGTCTGACCTGTCCATACCATTGCACCTGACAATGTCACCACCTTCATCCTGGGCAGGAGGCTGTTGCGTGAGGGTCTGGGATGCAGATGAAGAGGGCGGACATCATATTGTGTGGACAGTAGTTTAGAACTGCATTTTACATGTCACTAAAGGAAAAAAACACTTCTTTTCATGTGAATGAAAAAACCAGGTAAAGGAAAAAACCCTTTTTCTCTGTCCTCTCACTTCTGACACCAAATGTGTGGATTTTTTCCCTCACCCTGCAATTCTCCAGTTCTTGGTGGATGCTGACTGGATGTCCTACAACTTAACTCAACTCTGACTTTACCTGCTCTGAGTGAGCACAGATCCCACAGGTCAGGGGCTCAGCCCCACAAGACTTCCCCCACTTCAGGTGCCAGTCACAAATCTCAGGTTGTCATCTGTACTTCTGACTGCCTCGTTATAAACTGGGGGTTCCCACAGCCTCCTCCACAGGTTCAGTGATTTGCTAGAATGGCTCACAGGACTCAGGAAAGCACTTTACTTACTGTTACTGACTTATGATGAAAGCTGTTAAAGGACACACGTGAACAGCCAGGTGAGGAGGACACAGGGTGAGGTCTGGAAGGGTCCTGAGCACGGGAGTTTCTGTCCCTGTGGAGTCTGGAGCGCACCACCCTCAGGGGCATGGGTGTGTTCTCCTTCACTGGCCTGCAAGCTCTCTAAGCCCCTTTGATTAGGGTTTCGTGATGCTTCATGATTCCTTAAAACATTGGCCATGGGTGATTCACTCAGTCTCCAGCCCCTCTTCCCTCCCTGGAGGTGGGGGAGGTGGTTAAGTTACAACCCAATGGTTGTAACCCAATTGATCGTCAGTTTCTCTGGCAACCAGCCCCCATCCTTAGGGGTTTTCCAAAAGTCACCTCATAACATAACATAACATTCGCTCAGGTGGCGTTGAAAAGGGGTTGTTATGAATAATAAAAGCGTCTCCTTTTACCTTTGTGGACTGGAGTTATTTCAGGACGTGGGCACAAAAACCAAATATTAGAACAAAAGATGCTGCTACCCTGCTTTTATCACTTAGGAAATTACAAGGGTTTTAGCTCTGTGCCAGGAACCGGAAACAAGGCCAAATATATATATTTCTTGTATCACAATAGCACACCATCCTAAAACTTCATACACACATGCACAGGCATTTCTCACGGAGGGTGTCTGCCTGTAGGATTCAGATGGACTTCTCCCACATCCATCTTCCTCTTTTCCTTTTCAAATTTCTTCCATCCATTATTTATAGCTACTAACAGCTTCCGTTTGAAGTGATGTAGAATCCCATCTTCTCCTGTCCTTGTAAACCATGGTCTGAGGTGGAAAGGAGATGGATGAGGGACCTCCCCCTGCCGCCTCCCCGCCGCCAAGGCTGATTTCACTTTTCTTCCAAATCAAAATGAGCCTTTTCTCCATAGCAGGAATTCTGCCATATTTCTGCACAAAGTGACTCAAAAGCCCACCAGCTTTAAAAATAACATGAAAAAAAAAGTCTGCTTATAACACGAGGTGCTCAGCATCATGGGGGTTATCCTACCCCTCGTACACAGGCAGTGGGATGGGGCCAGTGTAAGCCTGGAGGTGCCTCTGAAATTAGCCACTTAATTCTTTCTGATGAATCCTGGTGGTGACTTCAGTTTGTTTGGTGTTGTATGTTTTTCCTTTGAGCTTACTTGTTGATAGTGGCTAGGAGCTGGGCTTTCACTATGAGCCGTTTAGAGGCCATTAGATGCTTCTGAGCAGAGAAGGAACATGCCTCGAGTTAGAGTTGGAATGGAGTCCTCAGATTGCGGTGTGTGAATACATAGGGGTCGAGGAGGCTGCTAGTTAGAAGGCAGTTTCAGTACTGCCGGTGAGAGGTGATGGATGACGGCATTGGCCACAATGGAGATGACTGAGGGGGTAAGACGCGATTAGATTAGGGATGTGTTGGAAGGCAGAAATGATGGCTTCTGCAGGTAGCTGGGATGTAGAATGTGAGAAAAAGAGAGAGTCAAAGATGACTTCAAATTCTTTGGCCTGAGTGACTGCAAAGGTGGGGTTGGCGTTTCCTGAGATGGGGGAAGATGCAGGGGGAGCAGGGTTGGGATGGGAGGGGAGCAGGCGTTTGAGAAGGCAATTCAGGTGAGTATTGGACGTCCAGGTGGAGATGGAATAAGCGTTGATATCTGAGGTTGGAATTCAGCAGTGGCACGGAGGGTGGTGATGGGAGGCAGAAGCACTGGAAGTGGTGGCTTAATGACCATTCCGCTGCCTCCCCCGCCCCCGCCACAGAATAACAGGAGAAGTAAATGGGGACGGGGTGGAAATCACACACTGGGCCAAAACGGAGCTTCAGAGAGTATCTATCTGGAAGAAGGGGACACCGAGGCTCGAAGAGCGCAGGTGGTTTGCTCAGGCTCACACTGCAGGTTCACGGTGAGGGAGCTGAGACAGAGCTGGTTCTTCGGACCCCTGGCCACCCCCTACTCTTTCTAACATACCAGGCTGCCTACGAGCTCCAGGTTTCGAGGGATGCACTGGTGGACTGGAAGCAGGCAAGCTGAGGCTGGAGGATTCTGTTTTGTTTTTCTCCAGGTCACCATCCTCGTCAGCCTGGCCCTAGCTTTCCTCGCCTGCATCGTGTTCCTGGTGGTTTACAAAGCCTTCACCTATGACCACAGCTGCCCAGAGGGATTTGTCTATAAGGTAAGGGGCTCCTGGCATGGGAGTGGCTCCAGGTCACTGTTGACTTCAATTAAAGGGTTTATCAACACCTTCTTTTCATTGGCATTCAAATTCTGGGTGTGGCAACCTCCCTGCAGACTGCTTAAAGTGTAATATGTGTCCGAAGAAAATGAAAACTAATTTGAAAAGATGCTTGTGCCCCAATATTCATAGCAGCATTATTTATGATAGTGAAGATATGGAAGCAACCTAAGTGTCCATCAATGATGAAGGAATAAAGAAGATGTCATGCACACACACACACTGGAATACTAAACCATTCGGTCATAAAAAGAATGAAAATTTGCCACTTGCAACAACACAGATGGACTTGGAGGGCATTATGCTAAGTGAAATAAGTCAGACAGAGGAAGAAAAATACTGTATGGTATCACTTATATGTGGAATCTACAAAATGCAACAAATTAGTGAATATAACATAAAAGAAACAGACTTACAGATGTAGAGAACAAACTAGCAATTTCCAGTGGGGAGAGGGAAGGTGGGAAGGGCAAGGTAGGGGTAGAGGATTAAGAGGTACAAACTAGCATGTATAAAATAAATAAGCGGTAATGATATATTGAACAGCACAGGGAATATAGCCAATGTTTTATAATAACTATAAATGGAGTATAAACTTTAGTAATTGTGACTCATGATATTATACACCTGAAACTTATAAAATATTGTAAATCAACTATACCTTAATACAAAAGAAAACTTTAGGCACTGAAGGCACTGAAATATGTAAAAAAATTAGTATAAAGAAATGTATAAGTAACACCAAAACAAAATTGATGGTGGCAATCTAAAATTATTTTCACTTTCTAAAAAGTTGTATATTCACAATAAATTTTGATATGAAATAAAAATTACAATGAAAAAAGTCATATGTGTCTGGCAAGGAGCTTTCAGGCTTGCGTGAAGGACTTGGTCTCCAGCAGGCAGTAGAGGGCTCCTCCCAGATGGCATTCTCTTTGGACTGCATGTCAGCAGCTGGGCAGAGCTCACTGCCGCTCCAGATAGGCTGGTCCATCTCCAGAGCGCTCTGCCTTGGTGTGAGTCTTCCTGGTTAGAAGGCTGCTGCCTTATCCCTGCAGAGATGTGAAGACAGGGAGCAGTGCCTCTGAGGTGGCCTCCCCCAGCCCTGCAGCTGGGCCCTTTCCCTGTCACCCTGACTCTGTGCTCCTTCCCCTGGAAAAACTGAACTGGCTGCATGACCCCCAGGCATCCTGTTGCCCCTCTGAGTCTCAGGTTTCTTGCCTGCAATGGGCACCAATAATGTCTTCCCACAGGATTTTGGAGAGAATTCTAGTAAAATCAGTCAGCAAAGGGCCTGCTAGAGAATGGCCTCTCAGCAAATGTTACTGGTAATAAAGATAGAAGCTGGTTCGGAGCTGAGATGACTATTTACAAATTACCATTTATAAATTACCCATCATGTCACCCCTCTTTCTAGACAATTTCATAAATAGTATCTGAGTTGAGCTGTCCACCCATTCTGAAAAATAGGTTTTATTGCCCTCATTTTACATCTGAGGACACGAAGATTAAGAGGGTTCTGTTATGAGAGTTTTCCAAGACATCACAGGTGTTATGTTCCAAAGTGAGGAAGTCAAATGTTCTACCTTAAAAACACATGTTCTTTGGTTCTGCTACATGACTTCCTAAGATGACATTTTAAGTTGTTAGAAGCTGAGGTCCTGAAAGATTGGTAACAGCTGTCCGAGGAGACAGTGGAATAAACTATGACGTATCTGCACCATGGAATTCCAAACAACTGTGAAAACGAGTGAGGGGAGGCTCCAGACATGGACATAGAATGCCCTCCAGGGTGTTAGTGAAGAGGAAAAGGTGCCACGTTTGAGTGAGAAAAGGGGAGGGGAAGCATATTTGCTTCTATTTTCAGAAAGGAATTCTGGATGGGTAAGTTAAAAAACTAAGAAAAATGGTGACTCAGGCGGGGAGGGAGAGAACAGAAGGAATAGGGACGAGGAACAAGGCGTCTCTGGACATACCTAACTACACTTTTGTCCTGGATGTATACCAATGTTTGATGTATTTTTAAATAAATAAATAAAAAATAATTCCTCAAATTAAAGACAAGCTAAAATCTAGCTGTATATCAAGTTGGGGACATAAACTTACCAAGGAAATAAATATTCCAATTAACTGTAGAACACAATACATAGACTGTACCCCTCAGTGGAATATATTCTAAGGACATGGAGAGCTGCGGAGAAATCTAATCATTCATTTTAACTGCCACTCATCACATTGTTATTATTTTGTGACCATTTGATCGATATTGTAGGATAACGCAAATATACAATGATAGCAATGTTGTTAGGAACCAAGGCTTTTGATATGAGAAAAAGAGTTACCACAGTCAAGGAGATGAGATAGACAGCAACTGGCCGCAGGCAGTGTCTCAGAGAAGCAATGACTTAGCCAGGTGATGCATGACTTAGCCAGGTGATGCATGACTTAGCCAGGTGAAGAGCTACCGACAGCGTGCACTGCAGCCCCACGGTCAGTGAGCACAGGGTGTCCACCTTGAATTTGTATCAGCATCAGCTTCCTGCCTCCGCCCTTCCCTCCCTCCCTCTCTCCCTCTCTTTCCTTCTTTCTTCCTTCCTCCCTCCCTGCCTTTCTCTCTCTCCCTCCCTCCCTTCCGTCCTTTCTTTTTCTTTCTTTCCTTTTCATTGAGGTGCAATTGGCATATAACATTATATTAGTTTCAGGTGTATAACATAATGATTTGACATGTGTATATATTGCAGAATAATCACCACTATAAGTCTAGTTAACACCCTTCACCCTACATAGTTACAAATTTTTTTTTCTTGCAATGAGAACTTTTAAGATCTACTCTGTTAGCAGCTTTCAAGTATGCAGTTCAGTATTATTAACTGCAGTCACCATGCTGTGCATTACATCCCCAGGACTGACTTACTTTATACCTGGTAATTTGTACCTTTTGACCACCTTTATGCGTTTCTCCCACCCCCCTCTCCACCTCTGGGAACCTACAATGTAGCATCAGGTTAGTTACTTCTGGCTTCAAGTCGGTGACAGCTTTGATGGTGGTGATGATGCTGGGGAAAGCCTGATGAGAGCCAGGCCCAGGTCGGGCGCCAGCCCCTGCCCTCTGGCTGAGAGTCTGGTGTGCCTGTGGCCTCCCGGTGGGGTGGCCCGTGCTGCAGGGCGGGTTGGAAGTGGTCCACTGAGCTACCCCTGACTCTGTCTGTTTCTTCCCCAGCACAAGCGCTGTATCCCGGCCTCCCTGGACGCTTACTACTCATCCCAGGACCCCAGCTCCAGAAGCCGCTTCTACACGGTCATCAGCCACTACAGCGTGGCCAAGCAGAGCACCGCCCGGGCCATCGGGCCGTGGCTGTCGGCCGCCGCCGTCATCCACGAGCCCAAGCCGCCCAAGACCCAGGGCCATTAGAGGCCCACCCCCAGCCAGAATGGGGGGTGGAGAGGGGCACCCCCGTTGGCTAAGCCAAGCTCCAGTTACAAGACAACACTGTACTCCTGGGATATGGGGGCGGGGGCGGGGGCGGGGCCGGGGCCAGGGGTGGGTGGGGGCGATCTCACCGAAAATCTCGTGCACTGGAGTTGTTGGAATCGATATTTCTTTTCGTCCTTTGGTATTGTTGATTCGTCCCCGAGTCAGGCTCATGTACAAAGGCATGTTTCGTGTTGACTGTTCCCATGTAAGATATTTTCAAAGCCACTGCTTATTATTTGTTAGGAAAATTTACACACAGAAAAGAGAAAGAAAATGAACAAAGAAAGGATTAGACTGGCTGCATCTGGAAGACGTTGAAGGCTAGTAAAGAGCACAGACGCTCTGGGCTTCTTAGACAAGAAATGGTAGCTTCAGTGTGGGCTTCGGAAGGTACAGAACTTGGGAGTGAGGCAGGCGGGGCTGCTTGCTTGGCCTCGGTCTGCAGGGGAGGAATGCTGGCAGTTAGGATCTGCCGCGTTGGAGAGAAGGAGCGATTCTGGCATTTGTAAACCCAGGATGCACACAGCCCAGGGAGAAAAGCCTCCGCCATGTGTGTTTTGCGAAGTTAGCATGAACTTGTCTGTATGGGCATCGCAGCTGAGGCCTGGGCCGCATGGCCTGGGGATGTGTAGGGTATAAGCAAACATTAAGCAGCGGGCAGACTTTCTTCGTCTTTCTCTTGTGTTTCTAGCCCTACACCTGGGTACTGCCCATGCTAGGAAACGGCAGGGGTAGAAAGAGAAGGAAGGAGAGCTGAAGGAGAAGGCACAGCGTGGACGTGTGACATGTGGCCAAGCTATAAGCCAAGCATCCAAGTTTAAAATTTGTGTCTGTTGTTTCCCAAAGTACTAAGAATGGTAGGAAGAACAGGAGGGGTCATAACCAGGAACCGCAGGTGACAGCCAAGGAGACTTCTGATCGGGGCTGCAGCAATGCCGGATCATTTCTAAAGGAAGCCGAGAACGGTGGCTGTCTTCTGCCGCTCCATTGTGTTGACAGGGGACCCTGTCCAAACTCCCCAGTCTGGTTCTGGAAGCTCCTGACCAAGAGGCAGCATCTGGCATTGCCTGGGCCTCCCGTTGCCCTGGGCCCACATCAGGCACTCCCATGTGGCTCTCCCACAAACATTTTGGGGAGGTCCTCTGTGTGTGTTGGCTCCAGGCCCAGCAGAGCTGGAACCGGCTGGGAGAGTTGGCTATTTGAGATGTGGTACTGTTTCCCCACGAAGCTCGAACAGGCCATTTAAAGGGCATTTTTTTTGTGGCTTGCTATGATGCTGAAATCATCGTACACAACAGCTGGGTAGTAAGACTAGCATAGCTCACACTATTCTGCTAAAAGCTATCATCTGACTTTTCCTCCCTCCCCGCCCTCCCCCCCCCATCCTCCAGTCACCTCGAGTCACCTGTAAATTCATTGGTCATCTGAAGCGGAATAACAAATTGTCCCTAGCAAAACTGCTGAACGCTTTATAATTTTGTGGTGTATTTTTGTCAGTAGGTAGCAGAGGCTGAAGTATTTTTTGGTGTAATTCTTGAACTTTTCTGACAGGAAACAAATAAAGATAGATGTGTCTGAGAGTCTTGACCTTCCTTTGCATTTTTCTTTAGCTTCTGCTCAGTAAGCCTGGTGGGGAAGACGCTGGGGGCAGGGGTCCCCGAGCATGGGTGAGTTCTGGGGACAGAGTGTCCTGTTAGGCTGGGGCTGCAGCTGGGCTGTGGGGAGATCTCCATCTTCAGCCAGTGGGGCCTGAAATGATGCTGAGGTCAAAGGCAAGGACCAAGAGATGCACCTGACTCTTGTCTTGCAGCCCAACATCCTTTATCCTATGAGCATCTGCTGAGCACCTGCAGAGCATCAGGCTGTGCTGCGCACGGGGCATTCAGCCACAAATGACACGTATTCACTCCCTGAAGCCACGTGTGGAAACAGACATTGGCACGAAGAGTCTGAGGGTGCCATTGACAGAATGCATTCGGCCGTTAGCCAACAGCTTGAGGAGGAAGCTGATGGGTGATGGGTGGAGGTTTATTGTATATTACCTAGGCATGTAGGGATTATTGGTTCCCACTTGACAGATGAAGAGACTGAGGCTTAGAGGGATGGAGAGATGCCCTGGGGCTCTAGCAGATGAGCTGGGGTTCACACCCAGGTGTGTGTGACTCCTTTATCCCCCTCGACTGCTTTTGTTAAGACCCTGAGCATCGCTGTCAAGGTTCATGCCTCAGAAAGTCAAGTCACACTTAGTGAACTAGCTTCTTCTCAGCCGGAACTCAGTACCAGCAGTGAATGTTAAGGAGAGCAAACTTTTAAAGGCCCCCGGCTTATTGCCGAGCACTAAGAGCTTTGGGCATCTTGGTTCCCGTCACCCTTCTGCTGGATCTGTGAGGTAGGCACCCCCATCCTCCACATCCCTGTCATCATGTCATCCTTACCCCCTTTTTGAGGTGAAGGAACAGAGGCTCAGAGTAGTACAGCGCCTCTGCACGAGGCCTGCAGTTAGGAAGTGGCCGAGTCGTGATTCCAACCCACACTTTTGGGTACTGGTGTCTTACCCATCCCACCAGCTCATCTCTGCCCTTTGCTTGGGAGTTACTAGTTTGTGTTCACAACTCTTCTCAAACTCAGATGGCGGACCGTGGAGGGAGAGGCCAGGATTGACTTTGGGCAGAGCTGGAGGCTGAGGCCTCAGGCTCATTGCAGCACTGGGGGTGGTGGCCATTCATGCATGCCTGGTGGGAAGGAGGAGGCGGGTAGCACAGCTCCTGCCCTTTGGGGCCATAAACAGGACTTAGACAACCCCACCTGCACCCTTAATGCCTTAGATTGCGGCCTCTGTTCAGGCCGGTTGAGCTGGGCAGGCAGGGCTGGGCTGTGGGCTGGCCTCCCACTCACAGAAGCCTCATCCGTATGGCCAACGTGTAAACACCCACTATTTTTCTCAATTACACAAAGTCAGCTAAAGACTTAATGAACACATGTTCAAACATTCTGTCATAAATGGATTTGACACTCCATTGCTTCAAAAACTAAACCAACGCTATCTTTTCTCTGGAATGAACAGGCTCTGGGAGTGTGACGGGAAGGAAGGGACCGGAGACGGGCACAGAGATTTCTGTTTTTAGGAGCGACTCTGGGGCCATGTGCTATTCCCAGAGGAGTCAGAATTTTCTCATCAGAGAAAAGAAGGATGCTCAGCTCCTCCCACGAATACGCAAGGAGTGGAAGATGGATTTTAGAAGAGTTGAACCAATGGGGGTTTTGTCAGGGAAAACTGCTCTGGGTTTTGGAGGATGGGGTTTTGCAGGGCACTGTTGGCTGCCAAAGGGCCAAGGGGATCCAGGTAATGATTATTAAAAGCAGTGCCTTGGTTCATAGAAAAAGTTCCTTTTGTGGCTTTTGCACACTTTTGAATCTGCTCACCAGCAGTGGGAACCTCTCTCAAGATGCTCACAGTCAATGAGGAGGTCAGACAGGACCGCGGGTGTGCAAGAGAAGAGCTGGGGCAGAAGTTCTCAGGAGGGGAGACTATGGCAATGGGGTGCCAGCTGGAGGTTCTTGGAGGGACTGGACTTAGACCTGGGCCTTGAAGGATGGATTGCATCTTGACAGGAAGAAATCGGGAGGCGGAGAGAAGACACCACGGAGCCGTCCTTCCAGGCTGTGGGAACAGAATCATAAAGGTGCAGAGGAGAGACGGCCTGGGGCTGCCCCTCACAAATGCCCCTGGTGTGTCTCCCTGGTGCCAGTGCTGGACACAAAGACTAAGCAGGCACAGGAAGCTGCCGCCGCTGTCCTGCAGCTCATGGTCCAGGCTGGGGGAGGGGGGAGGGAGATAAATGAAGACACAATTGCTGTACCTTGGGGAGAGGCAGGGATGGTGCCTGGAGTGATCCCAGCAGTCAATCAGGTTCGAAGATATTAGGGAACGTACATTTTTCTGGAAAATTGAAAGACTGCTTGTCAGAACTGCTGTCAATCACTTTATCTCCCCTCTACCCCTACGATGTGCTCTAATCCTGGGCGGGGGGTGGGGGTGGGGAGGGACTCACGTGGAGGAAGAATAAGAAATAAATCTCTGATAAGTTTTTCAAAAAGCACACAACACCATCTCTAGAAAAATAGCGCTCCTTAACTGTTGAGGGAAAAGGGTTGGTTTCCATGGCAACATCAATGCCATGAGACAGTCTGGCACAGCGGGGTGTTCATCTGACTCTGCCCTTTTGTCAGAAATGATGTGTTTCTGAGAGCCCAGCCCCAGAGTTCGTGAGACCAAGTTGCCCTGAGAGGTGACCACACCCCTCTTGGACACTCTGCTCTGTCTCCTCTCTGTCTTTGTCTCTGCCTCCCTGTCTCCTTCCAAGGGAATGATGTCTGGAGGTATGGACTGACTTGCTGTAATTTATGCATCAATTCGAGGTCCGTGGTGACGGCTGTGCAGAATTTGGGCTGAGTGTGGGGTGGGGCACATGGCAGAGGGCAAGACAGCGTGGCTCCCAGGCTCTGCTCCTCCTGGCTCTGCGGCTTTGGCCAACCCCCTTCCTCTCTCTAAGCTGCAGCTTCTGCATCTCTAAAATGGGGATACTAATTGTATCTACCTTGTTTTGCAAGAATTCAATGAAATGATACATTTTTAAAGAACTTTTATTGAGGTATAATTGACATACAATAAACTTCTGGGATGATGTTTAAAGTTCTGCCTATAGCTAGCACTCAACAAATGGTGGCTGCTGTATCTTGAATGTCTCACAGATGCAGTTTCCTCATTTGTAAATTGCAATTATTTATAAATAACCCCTCCCCCTCATAGCCTTGCTGTGGCTTAAAAATAAGGCAGTGGCTGTGAAGTGCCTATGACACAGAAGTTGGTTACCTCCCACGGGCCCTTAGGAAGCTCACGGCCGCACCCCTTTCCTTCCAGGCCTCCCGAACATCATCGCAGCAGATGCCCTGACACAGAGCCACGCGCACCCCATCTTCCTCTGTCTACTAACTGCTTGTATTTGCTAAACTTAGACACAAATAAATCATTTTCAATGACAACATTAAAGCATAGCTTTGAGGTCTCCATCACATTTCCAGAAACAATTTTGATCAAACTCTTTACATGCATTAAAAAAGAAAGAAACGACTAAACTACAGACTTTATTTCAATTTCACCAGTTTTCCACTAAAATCCTTCCAGGATCCCATGTTACATTTAGTCGCCTCCTTAGTCTTCTCTAGTGTGTGACAGTTCCTCCATCTTACCTTGTCTTTCACAACCTAGACAATTTGAAGAGAACTGTTCTATAGACTGTCCCTCAGTTTGGGGTTTGTCTGATGTTTTCCCATAGTTACGATGAAGATGTGAATTTGGGGAATCTGAGGGGATGTGCTGTTCTTAGAGCATCACGCTGGGGATATGTGATATTGATCTGTCTTATTCCTGGTGTTGCTAACCTTGACCCTTCAGTTTAGGTGGTGTTTTCCAAGTTTCTCCAACTGTTTAGGTGGTGTTTTCCATTTTCTCCAAATGTTACCATTTTTTCCCTCCGTAATTAGTAAAAATTTGGGGGGAGGTACTTGGGGGATGTATGAATATCCTATTTTTTCTTAAACCTTCTCACGCTAATTTTAGCATTCATCAGTGGGTTTGCCTGCAGCAATTACTACTGTAGTATTCTAGTAGTAACTTTCTGTTTCCTCTATTCCTTCTACATTTATTTATCAGAATTCTTCTGAAAGAAAGAGTTGTTTCTTGTCCTCATTTATGTGTTGATTCAATTATTCATTTTATTAGTGTGGACTCATGGATATATATATATATTCTTTGGGTTATAATCAAATACTGTATTTTGTTGTGCAAATTGTTTCAGCTTTTGTCATTGGAAGCTCTTTCAGGTTGGTTCCTGTGTCCTTTTGACACATCCCACTTTTTTTCACTTTATTTTTTTTTAACTTAAAAAAAATTATTGGAGTAGAGTTGTTTTACAATATTGTGTTAGTTTCTGCTGGACAGCAAAGTGAATCAGCTATGTGTGTATATATATCCCCTCTCTTTTGGATTTCTTTCCCATTTAGGTCACCACAGAACACTAAGTAGAGTTCCCTGAGCTATGCAGTAGGTTGTCATTAGTTATCTATTTTATTCACATCCCCCCCCTTTTTTCAGTGCTTTCTTATTTTCTGGCACTACCGGGTGCTCCAGGGTCATCTTGTGTTCTCTCTTTCCCAGTCCTGGAATCAACCGTGACTCCAAGGAGCCCTGATTCTTTTTCATTGAGGAATGGTATTTAGAAACCAAGATCTGGATGTTAGTTGTGTTCATTTGCTAGAGGAGTGTCATTGCTTCTAGGTCCTCTCAGGGGACAGAGTTAGGAAATGATGGATGTATAGCAGTCCATTGCACACATACCTCTCTCTCACATTCTCCATCTCTCTCTCTCCATATCTCTCTTTTATCTATCATCTATCTGTCTATCTATCATCTATCTATCTATCATCTATCATCTATCTATCTATCTATCTATCTATCTATCTATCTATCTATCTATCATCTATCTATCTATCTATCTATCTATCTATCTATCATCTATCTATCTATCATCTATCTATCTTTCTATCATCTATCTATCTATCATCTATCTATCTATCTCTCTATCTATCTATCATCTATCTAATCTATCTCTGTCAAAATCAAATGTTTATTTTGATACCTCTGATTCCAATGCAAAGGGTTTATTCTCACATCCTCTCTTTGCTTGATCATAACTTATTTCCCTGACAGTGAGAAAGATGACTATTATTTACAATATATTTACTTACTCATTCATCTCTCGTATACATGTAGAGTCATTTCAGATACATGGCTTTTTGACATTTAGAATTTCTGACATCACTAGAGACACGTTTTGAGTCATTAACTTTGTGTTTTAGGGCATACTGTCTTGCTTTGTGTTTCATTGTAAAGAGTCATTTATAGAGCCACTTATTTTCTGAAAGCCAACATTTTTGAAGGGGTCAATGCATTGTGTTATATTTATGCTGAGTTTCTCAGGCTCACCACTGACGTTGATGATGGAGTCTTAATAACAACAGCACCTTAAATGTCATAGACACCTGCCCCCAACTGCTTATGTGGGATTCCACCCCCTTGTGAAGACCAATCTCACCAGCCCAGGTAGACTCTCACATGTGCTGGGGAACAGGTGCGAACCTGCTGGGCTGTGCTCTCCTCCACCAAGCTTCCTGGATGCCCAGAATTTCTCAGACTCTGATGGGTGGGGCCACTGATGCCTTAGGGTCCTGTGGCTTCCAGTTTCCCCAGGCTCTGGTAGGGAAGGGGAGAAGATGTCCTTTTCCCTTTGTATTTCAGTCTATCATCAGAGGCCTGCTGCAGGACAGCTTGTTCTTCTTGTGCCCTATAGAGTTTTAACCAAGCAGCTCTTTTATTCTTTTGCTGTGCCGGTAGTACCTTTTCCTCCTCCACACTCTACTTGGGACCCCAACATGAATCCATGGGGATGCACTAAAAGGCAAATTTAAGGAAAGGCTATCATGCTTGGATTGGAAGTAACTGGCCACACACCATAACTACTCCTATCTGCACCCATGGCAGACTGTGAATCTGTCACATCAGCTCTCTTACTGAGCCCTGATGCGGCCAAATCATCGTTCCCTATAGCGGTTCTCCATGCTCCCTCCATCACTCAATTTGATGCTGAGAGTGACAGACATCTCTGGTTCTACTGAAAATCCCATGACCTCCTTCCCTAGCATGGAGTTGTCACCAGGGGGGCCTCGGTCGGTAAGGAATTATCTTTCCCAGGCCCTCTTGTTTCTAAGCTTGATTACATACTAGTTTTCAGCCTTCACATGTGAGCGGAAGGTGGAAGTGACGTGTGTCCCTTCTAGGATGGCACTTTCAAGCAGGTGGTTGGGCTTCTCTAGTCTCGCTTCCTTCCCACTCCTCCCTGCTCTGTGATGTTGTTAAGCCGAGGATTCTCAGGGGGATGATGGGGCCGCAAAACGGAAGGAACCTGGATCCCCTAGTCACCATGTGCAGAGCTGCCTGCCTGCATTGGGCTGTTACATGAGTGAAAAACAGCTTCTAAGGTGTTACTAATGAAATTGGGAGCTTTATTTGTGACAGTAAAAAGACTTAACCATGATCAATATACAAAGGAAATCCATTTTCCATTTGGACACCATGCCTTGTTTAGGACTGGTTGCGACAATGGCTGGGACTTCCTCTGGGGCTAGGCTTGTGATTCCAACTCCATCCTCAGGTGGGCTTTCTCCAGGAAGCTCCTCAATGTCCAACTCTCTCATCCATCAAGGACTTTCCAGTCCACAGCTCAGGACTCAGTTCAGGTGTCACTTTTTCTGTGATCTCCCTGATCTCCTCAAGCCGGAGAGGAGTTTGTTGCTTGTCTTTGTTAACTGAATATCCTTGCAGGTACCTCGAAGTCAACATATGCCCCAGAGTCTTATTCATATTTCCCCCAATATGCTTTGTGTCCCATGTCCTTTTTAAAATTTTTTAAGCTTTTTATTGGAATATAATTGCTTTACACTGTTGTGTCAGCTTTTGCTGTACAACAAAGTGAATCAGCTGTATTTATACATATATCCCCATGTCCCCTCCCTCCCGCGACTCCTTCCCACCCTCCCTATCCCAGCCCTCTAAGTCATCACCCATCATCGAGTTGATCTCCCTGTGTTATGCAGCAGCTTCCCACTAGCTATCTATTTTACATTTGGTGTATATAATGGTACCCTCTCACTTCGTCCTAGCTTCCCCTTCGTGCCCCCCCTCCACACACCCCGTATCCTCAAGTCTGTTCTCTATGTCTGCATCTTTATTCTTGCCCTGCCACTGGGTTCACCATGTCCTTTAAATTGGGTGATGATGTCACTAACTGCTCAGCTTTCTAGACTGGAAACCCAGGTGCCATTTTATTTATTTATTTTTAACTATTATTTTATTTATTTATACATTTTTGGCTGCATTGGGTCTTAGTTGCGGCACGTGCGATCTTTCTTTGTGGCGCATGGGCTTCTCTCTAGTTGTGGCACACGGGCTCAATAAGTTGCGGCCCGCAGGCTTACTTGCCCTGATGCATGTGGGATCCCTGACAAGGGATCAAACCCATGTCTCCTGCATTGGAAGGTGGCTTCTTAACCACTGGACCACTAGGAAAGTCCCAGGTGCCATTTCAGATGCTCCCCTTTGTATCAATGAACACTTGCTCAGCCGCCTTCCACTTTCATAGTGGCTCGAGTTGGCCCCTTCCTTTGCCAGAACCTGAGTGCAGGTCCCCTTCACTCCTCCCTCAGACACCTTCTCACAATCTCCCTCCTTCAGTTTTTCCTCCCATCTATCCTTCTCACTGGCTTAAACTGACACTGTCACTCCTCTGCCTACAGCCTCTCAATGGCTCCTCCTGGTCCTCAGGATTAAATCCAGTCTCCCTGCCTTGACCTCAAAAGCCCATTACAGTCTGAACCCTGCCTCCTCCCACCCTGAAGGGTCTTCCATGGACCACACCCCTTTCACCACCCACACTCAGTCCCACCAAGCTGGCCCTTCACAGCATCCAAGACCTCAAATGCCTTGTGAGATGGGATAACATTATGGAGACTGTTTCATTTTTCCCCTCTCTCCATCCTCCTCACCACGCCTGATTGAAATAGGTAATTGCCTTCGTGCTCCTTGCGTGGGAAGAGGATAAGGCAGGGAGGAAAGCAGAAATCGCTTTCCTGACCTTCTTGCTTTTGTTTCCAAAATCCACACCCTGGAGAGGAGATAATTCCTGGGTACAGATGAAGTATCTTAAAGAAACATATAGAAAGATTTGTCTTATTCCAGAAAGGATCCCCTGGCCTGAAGGCAGCAGGGGATGGAGCAGAGAGATTGGGGATCTCAGAGAGAAGAGGGACCCTGTAGGCTACTCATCAGGTGCCCCCTCCCCAACCCAGGGCCACCAAGGCCCCAGAGAGGAAAGAGTACAGCATGTTCGGGAGAATGACCAATCACTCAGAAGACTGTTGGGGTTCATCTGAGGCTCAAAAGCAGACTGAAAAGGCCATGGAGACAGGCATGCGTGTCTCTAAGAGATGCTTTAGTTCCCAGAACCAAACTCCTCAAAGGGCTGAGGTTACACCTCCTACTGGCCCAGCAGAATGAGGGCTCAAGATAGGAATTTAATTGAATTTGGGGGTAAAAAAAGAGCACAATCTTGCCCACCTGAATTTATGGAGTAAGGTTCATACAGTTGCCAAAATCTTGGCTCTCTGTGCACCAAGGCTGAATCAAATACAGAGACAGAGATTTGGAGGATAAGAAACAGAGAGGCTTTTGATTTTCTTTGCCAGGCAAAGGGAAGACACAACAGTCTAGCGCCTCAAGAACTATGCCCCCTTCCTTGGGGAATAGAAGATTTTAAATGTGGGGCTCGCCGTCCGGGGTACGTGATAAGGATCAAAAGTAGTGAAGGTCTTGCATATCTTTTCTTCTGCAAATTCGTGGCCAAAGCTGACATCAGGCAGCACAGCAACTGGGTCTCATGTCCCTGAAGCTATGGGCCCGTGACCTTCTTTCTGAAATGAAGAGTGCTGCAAGGGAGTGCAGCGGGAGAAGAAATACCAGGCGTAAAGGGCAATTTGTATGGAGTCAGAGAGTAATCAGCTTTGTGAAGGACCAGTCTAGTTCCAAGTGTTTGTTAGTAGTCACAGCTAAAGAATAACCAAGCTTGCTTAACTCTTTCAGGCCTGTTTATGTTGTTTCCCCTGTCTGTTCACTGTTTCCTTATTTTTCCTGGTTATCAGAAGAGGAAAAACCTCCTTTCTATTTTTGTTGCCACAATACCCTCTCTGCCCTTTTCACCATCATCATCTCCTCATCGTTCTCAGGCTCCATCTCATCAGCCTCGTGGAACAGGCTTGCTCTGGCTGCACGAGCCCCTCCTCTGGGCCTCCATAGCTCTTTGTCTATTCCTCTATTACATTACTTATTTTATAATTCTTTATACACTCAGTAGGATATGTGGTAGGTATTATTATTCTTTCATTTTATAGATGACGAAATAGAGGCTCAGCGAGGTCAGATGCTGGGGTTTTGCACCTGCCCTGCTGCTCCAGTGCCCAGGCAGGGATGCCTGCACCCTCGTGTGGAGTCCGTTTTCACCCGCCCTCACCATCCGCCATCCTCCGCACAGCCCTCGCCATCTGGCTTGGAGGCCCCTGGCCCCGCTCTCCTGCAGGATGACAGCATCCTCGGCATCTCCACGGGCCAGCTCTTTCCCCTGCAGCTTTAAACAAACACATTTGATTAGGAGGATGTGTCTCTCCATGTTGGCAATTTATTCCTTTCTATGCAAATTGTCCCACTAATTAGCGAAGAAAAAAACAACACAATTCAGACCAGTGAGCTCTTGAAAGAGAAAATGAAGGAGCTGTCAGCAAATTGGTGACACCCGAGTCCTGGGCTGGGAGTCAAACAGACCTGGATTTGAATCCCTGTTTCACTGCTCTCTGCCCCGGGCCCTCAGGCAGGTCACTTCATCTCCCTGAGCCTCACTTTCCTCATCTGTGAAGTGGGGGTGCTGATCTCTACTTCATAGCGTGGCTAGGAGGATCATTTGAGAATGTATTCAGATGTTTTGGGGGCCTCAAGATGCTCTGGCAGTAGGGGAAGAATAGTCCTTAACATTAAATTGTAGAAAAACACACAGGTGGCTGTGCATCCTCTTAGGACCCTAGAGCACACGGTCCCACTGCTTACCCAGGTATGATCGACTCAGCTGTGGGTTGAAATATGTCTCCCCAAAAGATTTGTTGACAGCCTAGCCCTTAGCATCTCAGACTGTGACCTTATTTGGGAACAGGGTATTTAGAGAGGTAACCAAGTTAAAGTACTGGTTAGGGGCCACTGGTGGCCTCAAATCCAATGTGACTGGTGTCCTTCTAAAAATGGGGAGTTCAGACACAGAAACAGAGACACAAGGTGAGCACCTTGTGAAGGCAGAGGATTGGAGCGATGCGTCTACAAACCCAGACATGCAAAGATTGCCTGCAAACCACCAGAAGCTAAGAGAGGGGTGGGGGCAGATTCTCTCTCACAGCTGAGACTCAATCAACCCACCAACACCTTGACCTTGGACTTCAAGCCTTCAGAACTATGAGGATAGTACATTTCTGTTATTTTAAGCCACTAGGTCTGTTGTCCTTGTTTTGGCAGCCCTAGCAAGCTGATACAGACCCCCCAAAGTTTTGCTCTTTCTCTGAACTGCATGTAACAACTATTCACTGTGTGGTTGCTACTGAAACCGAGCAGGACCCTGTGAGGCTTCCTCCCCCATTTCTTGATTACAGGAAATAGGCTTCACTCAGCCTCCATGACCTTCCCTGAGTTCCAATGAGCAGGATCAAACAGCTGCTAATCAGAGAAGGGAGGGGATGCAGAGACAAGGAAGGAATAGTCAAGAAACAATAGTGCAGGGACTTCCCTGGTGGCACAGTGGTTAAGAGTCTGCCTGCCAATGCAGGGGACACGGGTGCAATCCCTGGTCCGGGAAGATCCCACATGCTTCGGAGCAACTAAGCCCGTGTGCCACAACTACTGAGCCTGCGCTCTACAGCCTCTGAGCCACAACTACTGAGCCCTCATGCCACAACTACTGAAGCCCATGCACCTAGAGCCCATGCTCTGCAACAAGAAAAGCCACCTCAATGAGAAGCCTGCACATCGCAATGAAGAGTAGTCCCCGCTCACTGCAACTAGAGAAAGTCCACGCGCAGCAACGAAGACCCAATGCAGCCAATAAAGAAAGAAAAAAAGAAAGAAAGAAAGAGAAAGAAAGAAAGAGAGAAAGAAAGAGAGAAAGATAAAAGAAACAATAGTGCATCCTTAGGGCAGGGTCCTGGTTCCCCAACAAGGGATATACATAACAATATCTTTGAGCTGTTTTGCAGATAATGGAACCCTCAGCGGGTGAAAGAAGTTAACTGTATGCTGCCCACAAGTACTAGACCCCAGACTGGCTGGAACCAGAAGATTGATGATGCTGACTTCTACTTACATCACCACCAACCAATCAGGAGAATGTTCATGAGCTGATCACGCCCTCTTTGAACCATTTCTATAAAACTCCTCACTACCTCCTCCAGGTCGGGACACACAGTTTTGAGGGTATTAGCCCACTGTGGCCCCCTTTGCCTGGCAAAGCAATAAAGCTATTCTTTTCTACTTCACTGAAAACTCTGAGATTTAATTCGGGGTCGGGGTACAGAGGTTGGATTCGACATCATGACAATAAGTGAATACAAGGTTGAATGATTCCTCTAAGTCAGTGTTCACTGATAACCTCCCACGTGCCAAGTCTCCACTAGGAACTGGTGAGCCAGTGACATCTAAAATGCAACCCCCACCTGCAAGGAGATAGTGACAAATGCCGAACACATACAGCTCCGAAGGGTTGCTCTTTTGTCGTGTTAAATGTCTAGCAGTCATTCAGGCAGTGCCCACACTGCCTGGATCAGCTGCTGGGGACTTACCGATGGGAGCACCTGGCCCCGCCCTTACGGAGGTCTCGCATTGACCCTTGCAAGGCAGGACACAATGTTACAAACAGCTTGGAGGGGGCTGTGGGAAGGGAGTCCACCACCAGCTCTGGCGCTGGGGTTTCACAGTGTGGCGAGGGGAGCACACCCCACAGATAATAACTGTCACACCCACCACCACAGCCCAACCATGAGCTGGCCGGGTGGAAAAAAAAACAAGAGAGAAGCTTCATTTGGACTAGATGAGCTGGAAAACAAACTCTCTCCCTTGCAACGTTTGCTGTTATCTCTCCAACACTTTTGTAATCATGAGTTAGATAAAATAGCATCAGCCATTTGGACTTGAGATCAGCCAAGGTGGTTGGCATCTAATTGCGTTTGGAAAGAAAACAGAGGAAAATCTTTTAAAGTCATTATTGTATTTTCTCCAGCATGAGAAGTGGTGCTTTTAATTAGTTGTTCTTTGACCTTTTTCTCAGCATCACACATGAAACAATGGAACTGGGCTTGAGCCAGCCCTGCAGCCAGATGTATTCTCTCTCCATGCTTCCTAAGCAAGCTGAGGGGCTGCTGCTGGTAGGGACGCCTCCTCATTGGAGGGTGTGTTGTCCTCCAAGTGAAGGTGGCAAAGGGGGTTTAGACTCAGCATTGTTGAAAAGCAATGAGCAGTACTTTTTGGTTGGGCTTCAGTCTGTAGCCCTTTCCTGCAGCTCTGGAAAGAAAGCCTCTTTCAATGGAGGCCTGTAAAATACAGATTGGCCGAAAAGCATACCATATGATTCTGTTCCTCTCTGATACGTCCAGTCTTTCATCAAGGCCCATCAGACAGCTTTATTGTGGTTGATCAAATCCTTTGCAAATGAATTTCCTTTCCCCGAAGCAAAGGGACAGCTTTATCATTTCTTTCCTCTAATGCCAAGAGACAGGGAAAATTCAATTCTCCAGACTTTCTCCTGAGAAGAGCACAGTATTTATTTGGAAGAAATACCTGAGAAGACAGTTTGGATGAAGGATGTTACCCCAAGGCAGGGGTCTTGAAAAAATTTTACTTCAAATCCCCCTGAAACAATAATGATTTACAAATCTTTGTTTTCCCTTGCACATTTTTTCAGGTTAATAACATAACTTCTTTTAAGTCATAAGTTTAAATTGTTGTGAAAGATATAGCTTACTATTCATCGTGTAACTATTCGCTTTAAATATATCTTCTTTGAAATCTTGAAGCTGCACATTTTGTGCTTTCAAGTTTGAAAAATACCAGCCCCCGCTCCTAAATAGCAAGGCCATTTACTGAAACTATCAGCCAAATCAAAGTATTTGAAAGAAAACCTCTGACTTCAGCACTTAGTTCAAATAAACTTGACCATGATACAACTACTGCACTTCTGAATTCTAAGTTAGTATATAAAATAGATAACCAACAAGGACCTACTGTATAGCACAGGGAACTATACTCAATATTTTACAATAACCTATGATGGAAAAGAATCTAAAAAAGAATAGATGTGTATGTATGTATAACCGAATCACTTTGCTGTACACCTGAAACTAACACAACTTTGTAAATCAACTATACGCCAATAAAAATTAAAAAACAAACAAAAAATTCTAGGTTAGATAGGCAGACAGACAGATAAATGGAAAGACAGATAGATGGCTGAATAAAGTCGGGGATCCTGCAAGGCCTTCACTCCAGTGTTCCTCACTGCAGGTCTTTGCTAAGGGGCTCCCCAACCCTGGAGCTCTCCTTCTGAAATCTTTCTCTTTGATTTGGTCCTGGAGGTCCTTGCCCTTTGTAGCAATAATACACTGGAGAAGAAGTAAACCTTTCTTCTGCTAAGTGCAAGAGGTGTGATTGTGAAAGAGAAGGTGGGGACCAAATTACCCGAGGGACCATTTTGGAAACAAGGGCTTTGGAAGCTGAAGATCTGGAAATTGATTCCCTAAAACGGTGGTCCGCAACCTTTTTGGCTCCAGGGACCAATTTCACAGAAGACAGTTTTTCCAGGGACGGGGGTGAGGTTGGTTCAGGCAGTAATGCAAGTGATGGGGGGTGGTGGCGAGCGATGGGGAGTGGCAGATGAAGCTCACTTGCCCGCTGCTCATGCTCACCTGCTCACCTCCTGCCGTGCACGCCCACCCCCCCCCCCCCCCCCCGCCGCGGACCGGTTGGGGCCCCCTGCCCTAAAACATACCCGAGTCCGCGTCCTCTCAGGGATCTGCACCCCACTCCAATTTGAAGATTGCCTGATAGTATAGGAGTAAAAGGGACTGATTGAAATTTGCTAAGGGGTTCCCAGCTTCGTCAGCGGGGCTGAAGACCCCAACACAGGCTTAGCTCCTTGGGCAGCACCCACAAACCTGCTGCCGGGGCAGTCTGGGGGGCCATTTACTGCACCAGCTGCAGGGCGGTGAAGCAATGGAGAAGCAGCATGGAAATACCCTCATTTCTCAGCCCAGACTGGCTCCCCTCCGGTATTAAATAGGTCAAACCTCTTCAGAGTTAATAAAAGAAAACACTGGCATAAATGTTAAAATAGTCCACGTTTATAAGCCTCTTTTCTCCCCAGAAATTACTGTCTAAATTCAGAATGGAGACTTCTCTCTCTCAGCCTTGTCTGGCCTCCTGGTAGAAGTTTGGGATTATTCTGAGCACACACACAGGATCAAAATCCTGCTGTATTATAAGCCTTCTAAAAAGAAGAGTGAGATCTTAGTGATTTGGGAGGTACCTGTCCAGCTCCTGTCACCTGCTCTAGAATTGCAAAGGCCTCTCAGTCCATCACCTGCCTGGTCTGCGCCCTTCTTCCTCCAATTTACCTTCCTCAGAGGTCACCAGGGTGATCTGTAGGAAATTGATGGGAGTGTAGAATGATTTAGCTACTTTGTGAAACATTCTGGAGATTTTTTTTTTTAAATAAAACTAAACATATCCCTACCTTATGAGCCACAATTGCGTTCCCAAGAAATATGAAAGCACATTGCACACAAAGACTTGTGTAAGAATAACCATAGCAGAGTTTTTCAGAACAGCCAAAACACAGGAAACAGCCCAGGCGCCCACCAGGAGGAGAATGGCTAAACAAGCTGTGATCGATCCATACGATGGAAGATGACTCAGAAACAAAGGAACGACCCACTGAGACACGCAGTAGCATGGATGCATCTCAAAAGCATTATGTGAGTGGAAGAAGCTTGCCTCAAAGAGTGCCTACTCTTTTATATATGGTTCCATATATAAAGTTTTGCAGCAATCAAAACTAGTCTCTAATGACAGAAATCAGGACAATAGCTGCCTCTGGGGGTAGGCAGGTGTGGAGACTGACTCAGAAGGGGCATGGGAGAAGGTTCTGGAGTAATGGAAATGTTCTGTGTCTTGATAAATGCTTGCATTTCACAGGGGTATCACTTGTCAAAATCCACCAATGGGTACTTTTAAGATTTGTGCATTTCACTGTACTAAATTTTATCTCAAAATTAAAAATATATTGGATACTGGTTAATCACACGCATGCTGAAATGTTGAGGAGGTAGAGTACTGATGTTGGCAACTTACTTTGAAATGCATTAAAAATGAGATGGAGTAATGGAAGGCTAGAAGGGGTGGAGAGATGGAGAGGTATGTGATGGAGAGGATGCAACAAAGTACTAATCATATCTAGGTGGTAGGCGTGTGGCTGTTCACCATGCAGCTCTTTCAAGGTAAGCTTGCCCTAAGTACTACTCTGTACTCAGCACTTAGCACGATGCCTGCTTGGAACTACTTATCAGGCATTTTGCTCATTGAGTCTTCATGACAATCTTATGAGGTCTGCATCAGCCTAGGTTACAGATGAGAAAACAGAAGCTCATGTATGAATTCATATGGTTGGTTCAATGTAAGCCTAGATCAGAGCCCAGGCCATCCACCTTTAGGACCCATGTTTTAATCCTCTTGAGAAGCCCACAGCCCATTATTTTAGGGGTCAGTTGCTATTTTAAGTCCCGAGAAAGAAGGTTGGAGAAATCAGAAGTGTTTTCTGTTCTCTAGCTGTGGACCAGGAGGCACCACAGAGGATGGCTGGCTTCCGGGCAGTGCATTTTGTTCTCTTACGTGGTCCTTGCTATTTCTCCTTTGAACATTTTGATTTTGAGACAATGACTGTTATGGCTTGGATTGTGACTGCACAAATTCATATGTTGATGTCTAACCCCCCGGAACCTCAAAATGCAAACTTCTTTGGAAATAAGTTCTCTCCAGATGATCAAATAAAGGTCATACAATCCAATATGACTGCTGTCCCAATAAAAAGGGGAAATTTGAACACAGAGACAGACATGCCCTAGGGAGAATGCCCTGTGAACACGGAGGCAGAGATCAAGGTGATATACCCACAAGTCATCTCAGACTTTTGGTGTCTAGAGCTATGAGACAATCAATTTCTGGTTTTTAAGGCACCTAGCTTGGAGTACTTGTCACTGCATCCTTAGGAAACTAATACCACATCCGAGCAATTCTTAGTCCCAGGCCATTTTACTCTGCAACCGGTTTTGAGAACCATCTCACACACACACTCACACACACACACACTCAAGTTGGTGATATTATATGTTTCACTAGATTCTTAAAGGTGTTATGGCTTAGAAATACGCTCCCAGAGAAACTCGACTCTGACATAGCATCACGTAGGCCAGGGGAAGACAAGATTTAATTTATAGAAAAGTATTTCCAAGTGACCTTTCAGGAATTAATCTATACATGATATACTCCCCCCAAAGATTCTGGGACTGAAAATAAATCTTCCTAATAAAGGGTGAAGTTTTCACTGCTTTATGCTAACTGTCCATATATCTGTGGAAAAGTAGTTCATGCTCATTTAAAATAATGAGACTTAAGGATGAATAGAATTTTTTCCCATCTAAAGGAAAAAAATAGGGCACGTTGTCTTCCTCTGTCCCTTTTTCCTACCATCTTTCTCTCCCTCAACTGAGCTCCTATAACATGTTCAGCGCTGTGCTAGCTGCCGATGACAGTATGTCCTTAAGAGATCCATGCATTTGTTCCATGGTGTAGAGTTGTTGCAAGGAATCAGCTGTTGAGCTTTGGACTACATTTCCCAGACTCCCTTGCTTCTAGGAGGGATTCTTTGCCTGAGTCCTGGAAAACTTGTCTGAGGAGGTGATCTATACCATTTCCCCATAAGCCTTGTTCTTAATAATAAATAGAACCACTGGTCCCTTAACTGTAGAAACCTCATTTTATTATAAAGTTTTTGGTTGCAATGATCAGAAACCTGTTATTAGACATAGATTAAGGAAAAGAAAAATAAAAACCCGCCAGAGGGAGAGAGGAAAGATTTATTAGAACACTAGCTTTTAAAGGTACCACTGAGACAGGGAGAAGCTTTTAGGAGGTTGAAGAGAAGGCACTAAATAACACTGAATGACACCAAGAAAGGGTTCCTCTTTCTTTAAATCTCTATAAGTACTGATTACATTGAGAAGAAAGTCTCAATTTAGGTCTACTCTGTCTGAATGCATTTCTTCAGCATGTGATGGTACCTAGTTAGTATTTACATCATTTTATTTCTATTTACTGTCATCATTACCTCTAGGTATAGCAAACACTGTTTTCTACTTATAGTCTTAATATGAAATTTCCTCTTTAAATCAAAAGATTTTAAGAAAAAATATCTAGTCAATTGAAAGAAAAGTATTAAGCAAATGGCAGCAGATGTAACACAAGGATGTGGTTAATATAAAGATGGCGTTTGAATGCCCAAATACTGCTTTTTGTAAGGAAATCGGGAAATACAAGTCAAGAAGATGCCGTGTTATTTTAGGGAGCTGGACCTCAGGAACCAGAGAATGAGAAGGAAATTCGTGATGCCTTCCGATCTTGCCCTTCCTCTGCTTCTCTCCACACACCTATTACATTTTGGTGCCACCCTGCAGGTCAGCTTTATCCCTGTAGAAAATAGTCATCAACAGCTCCCAAACTTGACAGCCACCTGGGAAGAGACGGATTGATTTCCACTCAGTCCCCATTTCACCTTCTTTAATAATGGGATCACCCGCCCAGTGGGGCCAGGTGCCCACCTGTGACCCAACTGCTTGTATCCACGAAGGCAAGATAACCCTGAAGGGGGCTTCCTAGGTGGTGCAGTGGTTGAGAATCCGCCTGCCAATGCAGGGGACACGGGTTCGATCCCTGCTCCAGGAAGATCCCACATGCCGCGGAGCAACTAAGTCCATGCGCCACAACTATTGAGCCTGCGCTTTAGAGCCCATGAGCCACAACTACTGAGCCCATGTGTTGCAACTACCGAAGCCCATGCGCCTAGAGCCTGTGCTCCACAACAAGAGAAGCCACAGCAATGAGGAGCCCGCACACCACAACAAAGAGTAGCCCCCACTCACCGCAACTAAAAAAGAAAGAAAGCCCATGCACAGCAAAAAAAAAAAAAAAAAAAAAAAGACCCAACACAGCCAAGAAAATAAAAATAATAATAATAAAAAAAAAGATAACCCTGAAGGTATGTGGCTGTCTCAGCTGTCATCACATGGTTGGGACCAGGAGTAAACTGGGGGGAAAGGGGGGGTCCTGACAAGAAAACTTGGATGAACCTGACATTAAAATGGAGGATTCTTTCTCAATGAAGAATTGTACCAGAAAAGTTAATAGACAAATGACAGGCTGAATAAAGATTTTTGCAGAATGTCACATCAACCTGACAGTCATTGCTAGGCTCTGAATGGAAGGGGAGGAGAGGATGGAAAGCAACCTGAGTGGCCACCACTGGGACAAGGACAAGTCATATATGGCGGATGTGCACTACAGAATACTCTGCAGAAGCCAGAAACCACAAACCAGGAGCGTTTACAGCTGCCCGGAAAGGTCTCCATGCAAAACAACTGAGAGAGAGAAGGGAAACCAGATGAACCTAATAGCATGATACTACTTATTTAAATTAAAACACATTTTAAACAAAGCAACTTTACTTAGCTGATAAGAATCAATGCATATTTAAGGCCACGTATGGGACCCATTAGGCTGAGTGCCCAGGTGGGTAATGCTCAGAAAAGATCAGGGAGGAAGGAGAGAAATGTAAAACAAAGGAAAATGTAGATAATCAGAAGGATGTGTGACCACTACCCTAGGTGGTGCAGAAATCAGAGGTGGGAGGGGGGGACAGAGGACCCAGTCAGGGGGCTACCGTCATAGTCCTGGAGAAAGAAGATGCAAGTTGAACTAAATAAGTAGTAGGGCTGGAGCAATGTCAACTGATTTAGGAGATATACTGGAGGAGGCAGAAATGATGAGGTTTGTGCCAGACTGAGTGGGGGGGGGGGAGAGGGAAGAGTCTAGAATATTCTTGTATTTCTTGGCATCAAAGTGACTGAGCTGGCATTACTAGGGCAGGGAACCCGGGAAGAGAACCAGGTTTGCAGTGAAAAAAAATGAATTCCATTTTGGTTGTCGGTTCATGATGAAACGTGTAAATGTTTCATTGCAGATAAAGTCAGGGCAGTCCATTTGAGCAGATTCCCTGCCTAATCCTACACACGCTGCCATGCTAAATCAGCCTTTTTAAGCAAAAATGGTTAGAAGACTTGATAAAGCAAATTTCTGGACTCAAGAAGAAAGCAAATCATATTTATACTCCAGTGAAGGTTAGAAAATTGGGCAGACCCAGACTAACTGCAAGATTTTAATCTGAATTTGAACAGAAATGCTGGAGTTCATTTTAAAATCTCTAAGTCATAAACTAGGATTTGTGCAAAGTACTTTATTCCCTATTGACTCCAAGTCATGGGGAATCTCAAAATTTTAGGGCTCTCATAATATAATACCAGAGTTTACTTAAGGAAATAAATACTCGTGACAGTGACAGAAATTTCCTTTCCCAAACTCTCCATTTATGTAGCAGTTGGCAACCATAAGGACAGAGGACTAGGGGAATAGGGGTTTGAGCATTTATAAGGGATCTCCTCATCTACAACAAGAAGGGCTTTGAGTAATTCTCATCTTTGGGGGATGTAGTGAACTCCACAAGGGTCCAGAAAGATACAGGGATTAGAAGGCAAGAAATTCCATGAGAACCAGAGGAAAGGCACTGAACTCGCTGCTAAGAGGCATTGGTTCCAATTCTGCCACAAACTCCCTGGCGGGCCTTGGGTGAGTCTCCTCCTGCCTATTTTCCTTGAGTCCCATGTTTCCTTATTTATGGGTTAAACCGGTTCAACAGTGGGGTCTCTAAGCTTTCCCCCTACTTGGATCCAATTCCCTCTGCCCTATTCCAACCTTCTGGGTCCTAAAAGCATGTTCCAAAATACACTCACGTGTGTGACCCTTTATAAAAGACTTCCCCACCCACCATCTCCCTGGGTCCCTCATCAGATATCTGGAAGGTAGCCTACAAGGCTATGTCTCACTTTTAAAGTGAAGAAAATGAGGCTTGGAAAGGGGGTATCTTTTCCTGAGGCTACACAGCCAAGACACTGGGTGACCAGCTGCCTCAGTTGGCTCAGGACTGTCCCAGTTTTAATGCCCTAAGTCCCACATCCCAGGAAACACTCACTCTGGGATGGTTGGTCATCCTAGGGAAGTATAGTCTCAAGGATTTAAAATCATGCCTCTCATTTTTCAAATCCTGTACTCTTGCTAAATAGATATTTTACTGTATACTCTGAGAAGTGGTCTTCCCTCCTTTCTTTCTGTTTCTCTATCCCACTCCCCAGTATCCTTACCTCCACTTCCTAGGAGATTCTGGAAATCCTTGGAGCATCTTTGTAAACTTTAGCTTAGAATTAAAGCAGAATGGCACATAAGACATGGAAGCAAACTAAATGTCCAAGGACAGATGAATGGATAAAGAGGATGTGGTATATACAAAGGAATATTACTTGGCCATAAAAAAGTAAGAAATAGTGCCATTTGGAGCAACATGGACGGACCTGGAGATTATCATACTAATTGAAGTAAGTTAGACAGAGAAAGACATATCTTTCAGACACATGAAATATCATATGACATCACTTATATGTGGAATCTAAAAAAATGATACAAATGAACTTATTTATAAAACAGAAATAGATCCACAGACATAGAAAACAAACTCATGGTTACCAAAGAGGGAAGGGGGCAGAGGATGGATAAATTAGGAGGTTGGGATTAACATATACACACTACTAGATACAAAAGAGATAAACAACAAGGTCCTACTGTATAGCACAGGGAACTATACTGAATATTTTGTAATAACCTATAAGAGAAAAGAATTTAAAAAAAGAATATATATATATATAACCAAATCACTACTGTACGCCTGAAACTAACACAACATTGTACATCAACTATACTTCAATGAAAATAAAAAGCAGAATGGCAGAGCCTGGCTAGTGGTTCACCAAAGCATTCTCTTTTCTCTTCCTTCTGGGCGCAAGCTAGATTCCACTCCCCAGTCTCCTGTGGATGGCATGGCTCGGTGACCGAGTTCTGGCCAGTGAAATATGGGCACACTACTTCAAGTCTACACTGTGAAATCCTCTCTCCCTTCTGATCCTCTATTCTCTTTCCCCATTTTCCATCTGTACAGAGGAGGGTTTGGAGGAGGGTTTGGAAGGAGCCTGGGCCCTTCTGTCCTTGCTTAGCGGGGAGCTACTCTTGGGAGATTATTTTTCATGGGGCTTTCGCATTTCTGTGTGTCTTGTGAGCAGAGGCACCGACAGCTTTTGTTCCAGACTATTTTTGCAAGGATGTTTGTACAGTGAACAGCTTTGGAAGATAAAGATGGTGTCCGCTTCTGAAGCAGAAGGCAGATTTGCTTGCTGCCTAGTAGAATAAAGATAGTACTTCCAGGATTTCCTAGGTGGTGCAGTGGTTAAGAATCCACCTGCCAATGCAGGGGACAGGGTTTTGAGCCCTGCTCCAGGAATATCCCTCATGCCGTGGAGCAACAAAGCCCATGCACCACAACTGTTGAGCCCATGTGCTGCACCTACTGAAGCCCATGCGCCTAGAGCCTGTGCTCCGCAACAAGAAGAAGCCACAGCAATGAGGAGCCCACACACCACAACAAAGAGTAGCCCCCGCTCACCGCTACTAGAGAAAGCCCGAGTGCAGCAACAAAGACTCAACATAGCCAATAAATAAATAAATAAATAAATAAATAAATAAATAAATTTATTAAAAGTTATAAAAAAAATAGTACTTCCTTCCAGGGCAAAGATCAGATAGACTTACCACCCAGGCCAAAGGATTTGGGTTCTGGAAACACGAGGCTCCTGGTCTGATATAAGCCCACTGTGCAGCACCCACCCGGGCCACTCTGTTTTGTTGATGTGGAGCTTGGGAACAAGGAGAACCGATGTGAATACAACACTCGTGTCCTCTGCCTCTGACCTGGAGTCCTGTGCCTTCCGCCAGCATCCACGGAATGGTGGCAAGCCAACTTGCTGGCTTGCAAGCAGGGTAAAATCTTGAGCCTCAAGGTTCTTCCTTATTACCAAGGGAATCTACCATCCAGGAACACTAACTTTGAACTTCTGTTTGAATGAGCCAGATCCTTTCTTATGATGATCCACTGAAATGTGGGGGTTGTTTGTTACAGCAGCTAGTCTATCCTAGTCTACACACAAAGGATCTGGAAGGACTCTGCAAACCTGCTGGCAACTTAGTACACTTCCAGGCTGGGGGTGGGGGGAGTGGTATGGAGGGAGGCATGACTCTGTCAAAGGCTGAGAAGTTCAGTGTCTTTGGGTTCAAATTCTGGTTCCTTCCTGAGCCCAGCACCCATCCGGTCACATGGCAGAGCTTGATAAGTTTCAGTCTTCCACCCACCCCCTCCTCCCACCTCCCACAACAGAGACCAGAGAGGCAGAGAGATGTCTCTCTCGAGGGTGGCTGGCATTCAGCCCCTGGAGCTGCTGTTCAGGCAGAGGTAACAGGAAGACAGTCTGTGCCTCTGAAGTGCATTTGAAGTCAGGGGAGTCTATGGCCATACCACCCTGAACGCGCCCGATCTCGTCTGAAGTCAGGGGAGGCAAACCCATCTCCAGTCAGGAGATAAGGTCCTGACTTTTATAGTCTTTGAGAAAAGATTATTGATTCATCAGAGGGAAGGCAGTAGCTGTGTGGATCCAGGCAACAAATCCTACCAGACAAGGGGATTTTGAGAAGGTCTTAAAGGCAAATACTTATAGTTGAAATCTGCAAAAAACCAGCTCTCACAGGTCTTCACCTTTTCTCCCAGGCGAGCCTCTGTGTTTTCCAGCATATGGGTACCTGCTAGTTTGGGCCAGAGACAACCCTGATGTTATCTATACTTACAGGTTTAGTTGCATCCTCTAAAGATATGCTGAAATCCTAATCCCTGGTACTTGTGAGTATGTCTTTTATTTGGAAATAAGTAATCAAGTGGAGGTTGTTAGGGTGGGTCCTAATCCAATGTGATTGGTATCCTTAGAAGAAGAGAAAAATACCGTGGAAGATATGAACACATGAGGGAGAAGGCTATGTGGGGATGGAGGTAAAGATTGAAGCTCTTTAGTATATGTAATGAGGTGGATAGACCTAGAGTCTGTCATACAGAGTGAAGTAAGTCAGAAAGAGAAAGACAAATATTGTATGCTAACTCACATATACAGAATCTGAAAATGGTACTGATGAACTCAGTGACAAGACAAGAACAAGGACGCAGATGCAGAGAATGGACTGGAGAACTCGAGGTTTGGGGGGGGCGGGGGGTGAAGGGGAAGCTGAGACGAAGTGAGAGAGTAGCACAGACATATATATACTACCAACTGTAAAATAGTCAGTGGGAAGTTGTTGTATAACAAAGGGAGTCCAACTCGAGGATGGAAGATGCCTTAGAGGACTGGGGCGGGGAGGGTGGGGGGGACTCAAGGGGGGGGGGAGTCAAGGAAGGGAGGGAATACGGGGATATGTGTATAAAAACAGATGATTGAACCTGGTGTACCCCCCCCCAAAAAAAAAAAGTAGTCAATATTCATAAGTTGCTCTTGTGTAACTTATCTTTAAACATGTGCACTGTTGGGCGAGAATTGCATGAACCCACATGTTTTGTACAGTAAAGGAAGCAACAATTAAAAAGTAAAAAACAAAACAAAACAAAACAAAAAAAAACAGATGATTGAACTTGGTGTACCCCCCCAAAAATAATAAATAAATAAATAAAATTAAAAAAAAAAATACATGTTTCCAGACTCCATCCCAGAGCTGGATTTAGATTCTTTGGCAAAAAAAAAAAAAAGATTGAAGCTCTTTAGGAAGCTTGGACAAACCAAGGAATGCCAAAGATTGCTGTCAAATAACCAGCAGCTCGGCAGAGGCAAGGCAGGATTCCCCTCCAGCTTTCAGAGAAAGCACAGCCCTGCTGACGCCTTGACTTCAGACTTTCAGCCTCCAGTACTGTGAGGCAATCAATTTCTGTTTTAAGCCACCCAGTTTGTGGCACTTCCTTACAGCAGCCAGAGGAAACTAACGTAGCACAGCGATCTTTCTAAAACACCAAGTTCTAGGCTAGTGCTCAAATACCCTCTTATACCCTCAACATACTCTCCGTTACCCGCACCACCCACCCTAGATTCCAGTCATAGCCATGAGCAGTCCAGATCCACGCATTTGAGCCTTTTGTCCATAGGGACTCTCTCCCTCAAAAGGTCTTCTTGCCCCAACTCCATCAAATCTCATTTTCCTGGGCCGTATTTTATTCATCTCATTGCCTCCCATTTTCCCTCTTGTGAACTTTGCTCTGGCCACATTGATCTTCTTTCCCCTCTTTGAACGTGCCACGCTGATTCTCAGCATCTTGGGAGACACCCCTGGTAGGAAGTCTTGAGCTGATTTTCCGCGCATTCAGCCAGGGTCATCGGACCTGCCACGGCCAATGTCCAGCTCTCTCTGTCTCCCGCTCCTCCCCAGCTGGCTTCTCCTCATCCTCAGAGAATTAGCTCATCTTTATAAAAGGCCTTTCCTGAGCGGACTAAGTCACCTGCTCCCCTGATGTATTTCCATCACAGCCCTTATCGCTAGCATACATTATCTCGTTCATTTATTTTTTGCATCCTTATTGCTTATCTTCCCTCACTAGACTATTTACTGCATGAAAGCACAGACCTTGTTTATTTGGTCCCCTATCATGTCTCCAGTGATTAGAACAATGTCTGGCATGCAGTGCCCCTTAATACACAGATACTGAATAAGTGGTTCTATCACATCCAACACATAGAGCATTTACTTTTGTGGTAGGCATGGTTTTAAGTGCTTTAAATATATTAACTTGTTTAATTCTATAACAATCCCAATGAGGAAACAGAGAGGTTAAGAGACTTGGCCAAAGTCACACAGCTGCTCAGTGGGGAGAACTGAGGTTTGAACCCAGAGTTGGCACTCTCAACCACATCCCATACTACCTCTTGGGAGAAAGAAGGAAAGAAGAAACATTGTTGCAGTCATTTTGCCCACAGAGGATTCTTCCCAAACTCTTGTCATGTGCTTACCTAGGGACCCAGACAGCCCCTGGGCAAAGCTCAGCCATGACACCCACCATACTGCATTATTATTATGACTATAATATAATAATCTAGGTTCTCATCTCTCTTACTAGAATATATGCCCCTTGAGAGCTGCTCCTGTCTGCTTTCCTGTACCCAGTGCTGAGCATGGGGTCTGGCACACAGGGTGTGCTCTGCAGACTCCTACAGCTATCATCTCCCACCTTGCCTGTGTGTTCTCACCCTCCTCTGCCCTGGCCGTGCCAACCTTGCTTGCCTCTGGGCCACGGCACATACAGCCATTTGCCTAGAACGCTTTTCTCCTCCCTTCTTCCTGGCTCAGTGCCCTTTCCCACTTGAAGTTCATCACCTTCTCCAGGAAGGACTCTGGTTTCCCGGGTCTGCTTGGGGGCCCTCGCTGTGGGGGTTCACGGCTTGCTAACTATTCTTCCACCACAGCACCAATGTCCCTGTGGGCCACTGTCTGTTTACCTAGTTGCCTCCCTCACCAGCCTGGGAACAATGTGGGAGCTGAGGTCACGTTTATTTATCTCTGTATCTTCCGTGTCCAGAACCCAGAACAAAGGAGAGGTAGTTAGGGGTAGTTATATAATGCTAGAATCTTTTTATTTTTACTTTCGGCCAACATCTCTTGGGTATCTTCAGTGTTCCAGGCATTGTTCTCATGCTTTTCCCGTGGAACCCATGAATCCCCACGTCGACCCAATGAGGCAGACGCTGTTTTATTCTCAGTTTACAGATTTGGAAACCAAGTCCTAGAGAGGTCATGCAACTTGCCTAAAGCTGCTCAGTTAATACTAAGCAGGGTTGATTTTCAAACCCAGACAGCTCCAGAGCCCACAGTTTCGGCTATTAAACTAAATCTGCAAAGGTCCAACAAGCTCTCTAGGGACTGCCTCAAACCCCCAGTCCCCTCTGTGGGGTCCCTTCTCCTTGTGCTGGGGCAACCTTCTGGCTGTGTTGGCCAGGACACAGAGCAGAATGATGCCAATCATCACATGAGTATCCCTGGCCCGTGCCCTTAAAGCCACCACTCTGGTTCTGTCAAGAAGGTGGGCATGAGATAAGGCTTCAGCATGCTTTTCAATGAGCACTAGCTCTCAGCTTGGAAAGGAGGATTTACAGCTTCTCTTGCATCAAGGAGTCTCAAATGTACCAAATCTAAAGTCTCGCCAAGAATATAATGTTCCTTTTTTCATTCATTCATTCATCTATTTCTTCACTGACCAGTGATTTATTGAGCCCTTACTACATACCAGGCATTATGTGGAGGGCTTTGCAGACCTCATCTCATTCAATCCTCACAGCTCTCATGCAGGTTACCTCTATTTGCAGATGCAGAAACTGGGGCTCAGGGGCTTAGCAGCTTGTCCAAGGTGGTGGAGTTGGGGTACCAACTCAGATCTGCCTGACATCAAAACTTGCAATAAATGGGCCAGTGAGAAAAACAGTGAACTGATCATTTACTCACTGAGGAAGGAATGCTAGGGGGGGGCACCACTGGCATTCAGCTATGCATTTGCTCAGCCTGGATGATTCTTAATCATTCCCTCATTCATCAAGGATCAGGAGAATCTAGTGTGACCTAGGAACTCTGCTTGGGGGAGAGGGGCCAGGAGAACTGGCCATGAGGCTCGCTATGCAGAGTGAGGCAGAGGACATCTCTGATGGGTCTCAGTGATCCTCCTAGCCACGGGTCCTGGCAACCCACCCCCAGCTTTACCCGTTCAGAAAGGAGAATGCTCTGCTCCTCTCCTCCCTCCTCCGAGCCTACTGAGCCTGTTGTAATTTCCATTGATTAACTCACTCACACACTCATACAGGGATTTGCTCAGTAAATATTTACTGAGCATCTCTGCTGTGTCCATCACTTGTCCAGGTTTGGGGGATATGGTAATGAACGAGACAGGCAGGAGCCCTGCCCTCAGGGAGCTTACATTCTAGCAGGGGAGACGGGACTCTACCTTGGAGGGACATTTGGAAGGAGACTGGAGCTGAAACAGGAGGAGCCATGGGAAGAGTCAAGGATGGGGGTGTCTGAGAGAGAGGGCACAACAGATTTGGAAACCCTAAAAGAAAGGGGCTGGGAGGGTTCTAGTAGCTGCAAAAGGCAGAATCTGCTGACCCCCATCCTAAAGAGAATGAATCAGCTTTCCATCTGTGTTCCTGCAGCATTGCGCTTCCTTCTGTTCAAGCTCGTGCCATATGGTAATTATTGATTCATGTCTTTGTCTTCCCAATGGAACTCAGAGTGCTTCTAGGTCAGGGACCATCTGTAATAGGCAGTTAATAATAGTGCAAGCCTTACAAACCTCACAGGGTCATTGGGAAGATGAAAGGACATCATTCATAGGAAGCCTTTAGCGCAGTTTCTGGAACTGTAAACATCCAAGAAATGTTATTTGTTATTGTTGGTGGCAGCCTAGTGCCCACCAGCCCAGGTATAGCACACAGAAGGGATCAGCGCTGTTGAAGGATGCCTGGAAATGAAGGAAGCAGGTGAGTTGGTCCAACTGAAAACCATTGATGGGTTGCCACCAACTGGCTGAGGATTTCTGTTTCGACAAAAGTATGCCTACTGAGAATCCTAGACCACAAGCTTACTACAAGAAACATAACTTCATTTTCTATCATTTATATTAACTCTACTTTTAGTCCCCATTCTAGGGTAGTGGACACGATCAAATATTTCCTCACTTTTTACTAGGGTGGAGCCTAAGATCTGGAGGGGTGAAGGAGCTGCCTACTCTGGTCTTTGACAACATCCACCAAAACTCAGGATTCCACCTGACTGGTCCTTGGTTAGCTACCAACATGGTACATTTATTTATCCAATAAATAGTCATTGATCATAAGGGAAATGTCAGGCGCTGTCCTAGGTGCTGGGGATACAGACATGAAAGAACCGTGCTTTCAGAACTTGTAGAGATTGGGTTCTCAGGTAGTGCTTGAGCCAACACCTGAATGAATTAAAAGGAGTAAGGTCCATGCCAGCCTGGGAGCATTCCAGATTACGTGCAAAGGCCCTGAGGTGGGATGTGAGCTCACTGTGTCTGAGGAGCAACTAGGAGCAGAGTGGCTGGTGCTGAGTGAGCACGGAGGATGTACCTGGGAGAGGAGTGAGCAGGTAAGACCTCGTAAGTCACAGAGGGAATTTGCATTTTGTGCTGTGTGAAATGAGAAGTTGCTGTAGGATTCTGAGAAGAGGAGGAGTGTCGTGCTCTGTGTTTTTAAAGGATCATGCTGACTGCTGTGCCAGAAAAACTGTAGTGGAATGAATGTGGAAGTCAGGAGGCTCAGGCAGCAGTTCAGCTGAGAGATGGTGATGGCTGGGTCCAGGGTGTGAGGAAGGTGAGAAAGTCAAAGTAGAAATCATAATACTAGTGGGACAATCCCTTATGTACTTATGTTTTGAAGGATCAGTCTGAGGTTTTCTGATGCGGTGTGTGTGTGTGTGTGTAAAGAGACAGAGAGAGAGATTAGAGGGAGGGAGAGAGACACAGAGGGAGTAAGAGATAGAGGAAGGGAAGGAGGGAGAGAGAGAAAGAGAGAGAGAGAGAGAATGAAGGCTGCTTACTTTCAGCTGTGCTGACTCTGCTGGCCCCTGGCTCTTTGGATGCTCAGAGGTCATTTCACTACTTCCGCAGCTCCTGGTCCCCGACACACCTGTGTGATGCTGTTCATAGCTTGTTTCCAAGACACACCGTGACTCACTTTCTGTGGTCTCTTTTCCCTCTCTTGAGGTCCTTGTGGGTTGCAAGGGAGCATGTCCTCTCTGAGTCGGGATCCCACAGACATCTTGGGGATTTTGCTCCCTTCCTGGGGCTCAGCCTGAAGAGAGATTGGGGCGTTTTCTTCAGGGCCCACCCAGAGTATCCTGATTCTCCTCAAAGACCTACTCTCCAGAGGAGAGCTATCCCCAGTCTGGAAAAATCAGTTCTGATCTGAGCGGTAGTGAGCTACAAAGGAAGGGGAGACCTTGTTTGTACAACCTCATGTTTTCTCGTAAATATTTTGTCTGTGCTGTGAGGAGACTTCCTTGCCCTGAGGGTTCAGGTTTTTAAAAGCCAAGAGGAACTCCCTCTTCTCTCTGCTTTAGTTGCCCACATTTAGCCCCTGTGGCTGCCAGCAGGACAGGGCCCAAAGGCAGGGGAGGGGATGGCAAGGAGCAGAGAAAGTAACATGCGGAAGGAGGAGGGAGGATACTAGTCACTAGGTCCAAAGATTATTCCCTCCAAGAGCAAGAGAAGTTTGCTTGAGATCTGAACGCCTTCTCAAGTGACTATGCTTGTCCATTTGGCTATCAGACCGGATATACTTTAATGTTTTGCCATGAGACTGTTGTGTCTTTCTTTTTTGAAGGAAAGTAGACAGGTAATGCTATTTCCCAGGGGAGGAAAGTGCAAAGGCCAGGAAGCAATTGAGGAGGCAGCTGTAGACAGAGGAGGTTACTATTCTCAGGCCTCTGGGTCTTTCTGGACAAGTTTGAGGATTGAGAGCCTATTAAAGTACAGGTGAGGCTAGTTTATTTCTCCCCCGTATCTTTGTATCTTCGCTTTCAGAAGACAGAAAGATACTCTATGATGAAAAAGATATAGTAGCGATAATACATAATGGGTGAAAACAATGATGCATAAGCAAAATGCATGATATAAGGAAGACACGTGATTTCAGAGCAACTTTTTGAGGGCAGAAGAAGAACAGACAGTCCTGGGTTCAAATCCTACCTCCTCCTTCTTTTGGTAATCGACATGGAACTTCGCTGAGTCTATTTCCTGTTCTGTATCGTGGTAAAATGCCAATATATGTTTTTCTAAACACATTGTTATAATTCAAAGAGACTGTATATGTCATCGGGGGGGGGGGGGGGACATTTCACCCTGACCTGTCACCCTGAGTCCTGGATGCTGGGGCTTACCTTCAGTGCCAAAGCATCCCCAGTGATTCTCACAGGCCCTACCTCTCAGTCTAGTAGTATGGCTGGAGAGCCTTGGCTATTGGAAGGCAGTGTCCTCCTGGGGCATTTTGGATGTGGTTGAGCTTCTCTAAGTCTCTGCTGGACCATCCACAGGTGGGGTGGGGTTCGCTGCCTCTGGGGCCCCTGGCTTGAGAATGGCGGGGGCCCTCCTGTTTTCCTGATGCCGGTCTGTGCCTCTCAATGTGGCGCCACATTCTACCTCGCCCTCCACACCCTGGCTTCCCTCCTTCCATGCCTGGGGCACAAGCAGGGGCAGAAGAGGCTTAATGGTCCCCCTCTTCTCTTTTCCGAATCTGGGTCCGTAAACTCTGCATCAAGCTTTCTGCACAGCCTCCCCTGTTGATCCTCCAGAGCCAACTTTGGGAGTCAGTAAAGCACACGTCTGCCATGCCTGTCTCTTGATCTTCCTGCTCGCATCCAGCTGTCTAAAGAAAGGTCAGCAGAACCCAGAGGGTGAACTAACCCCAAATGACCACCTAGAGACATCATTCTGCTCTTTGTGTATCTGTTCTCTGCACACAGGAGGGGATCAACAGGCCAGAATTTCCCTCCCTTTCCTTCTGAAGGAGCCTTCTGGGCAATGGAAACCAAGCTGTTCCTTTAGCCAACCAGGCAGATGGTTTGGATGGAGGAAGAGTAAGTAGATGCTGTGGGGGAAATTTTGAGCGAGACCAATCCAGCTCTGGCATATGCTAGTTTCTCTCTGAGCCTCAGTATTCTCATCTGTAAAATGGGGATGATATTCCCTCTTTGAAAAGTTGGCTATGAGGATTTAAGGGGCCAATGCATGTGAAATCATTTTATAATTATAAGGTGCTGTTCAAAGATGAGTTGTTACTCCTGATGGTTGATTAGTTCAGTGTGTTTGTTTGCTTGTCCTGAACTGATCAATTACTTTAGAGACTAAGCAGTGACTTTGTGGGCATGTTGACCACAGCAGTTTAAAATAAGCCCCTTCCCAGTGTATGATCACTGATCCAGTCAATTTGCTGGAGAGATTCTGGAAAATGTATTTTCCAGAATAAGAAGGAGGCATGTGAGCATAAACTATACCCCATGCCACCTCTATTCTCTGCAACCTTTTTTTTTTTAATTAATAGACTTTATTTCTGTAGTTTTCACCCCCATCCAAATGGGACATTTGTTATAACTGATGAGCCCGGACGGACACATCCTCACCCACAGTCCACAGTTGACCTTAGGGTTCACTCTTAATGTTATACACTCTGCGGGCCTCCTCCAGATTGATGATAGTTGAGTGAGGTTGTGATGCCTGGTGCCATGACAACCATCTTGCCACCAAAAGGAGGAGGACATGAGAATTCAAGAATATTGATCTAGCTCACTAATATTGTTGAGCTGATACATCAGCCCTGGGCCACTTACTTTCTGACGTCTTCCATGAGAGGAGAAAGGGAGAGAAATAAATGTTCTTAGTACAGGAACCAGAGTTAGGGCATTTTCTGTCACTTCAACTGAAAGCCCCCCAGTGGTACCCTCCTAGACCATCATCAACTTCAACCCCATCATCTTTAACGTCCCACTAAGCTCAAGTTCTTGCTCATCTTTTCAGCTTCTTCATCTCTGTGACAGATCCAAGAAGGAAGAAAGAGGAGTGTGCTGCCTGAGATTTTTCCCTTATCTAACTTTGTATGACCCTCACAAAAGCCATGTCAGGTGAAAGTTTCCATAGCAGTCTCCAGACATACTTTCCCTCTTATTGTATCTCAAATATGAATCTTGCTAGTTTCTGACTCAAGACCTTTGTTCTTATCATATCCTCTTCCAATCACATGGACCTGCCTGCATAACACAGAATGTCCCTCTGCCAGACAAATGGGTTTGGTGAGTTCCGAGCCTGTATTCTCTGCAGTGGCTCTACTCCAGCCCAGCTTCATGGCTCGACTCTCTGTCAGTCATGGTCTGCTGGGCAAGGACAGCTCTGTATTGTAGGTATATTGCTGGCACCCCAACAGGAGACCGTTCTGCCACTCTGCACCACGGAGGACATGATTTGTCCATCTTCCCAACAAACCTGGGTGGAGTAAACACTAGGTATCAGGCACTATACTTGGAAGTGAAAATGCAGGTATAGAAGCTGATGTCACAGTGAACAAGATAACACTCATCCGTCTACCCATGCATGCATTTCGCAACATTTGTTGCGTACCCACGCTGTGCTCGGCGACGAAGAAATGGCCTTGGGCTTGGCCACATGGTGTCACGGATCCACATGATGGATCTGACATGCTCGGTCTTCACTTACCAGTGGGACCCTGTGTGAAAAAGTCCACCTCTGACTCGCAGTTTTCTCATCTGCAAAATGAATGTCACGATTCAACAGTCTTGCACAGAAGGCAAGTATGGTAACAGCACTCTCTTGGGTATTCAATAACTGGGATTTTCCTTCCCTTTTAAGAGCTTGGGCTGTCTGCTCTGAAATTCTCACTTTAAAGCCAAAGTTTTTTCCAACAATTGGCACCAGAAGAGAGGAAGCAAAGCAGGTCAGAGTTTACATCTCCACAGTCTCAGTTTAATGCACGCAAAGGAAAATAGTGCCTGAATCAGGAATGAGGAAGGATTTTAAAAAATCTTTGATGGTAACATAATTAGCATAGAAGAAAAAAATCATTTGTTCCTTTGCTATTGACATTGAGGCAAGACAGAATTTGGCAACGAGAAAGAAAGATACCCTTGGAGGTGAGCTCTGAGAGCAGTGTCTTGGTTGGTCTGGGCTGCTGTAACACCATACCACCAACTGGCCACCTTACAAATGACAGAAATGTGTTGCTCATGACTTAAGCACCTTCCAGGCCCCACCTCCTAATATCATCATCTCTAGGAGTTAGGATTTCAACATATGAATGTTGGGGGGACACATTCAGATCACTAGCAGGGAGCACAGTTTTGTTCCTTGCTACTTTCTTTCTTCCCCTCCTTCCAAAACCTGAGTCTTCTGGGAGGCAGTTAATATAAGGTGAGAAACTTGGGTTTTAATGCTGGAAGGAACTGGGTTTGATTCCTGGCTCTGCCCTCCATGTGGAGACTTGAGCAGATTTTTCAACCTCTCTGAGCCTCAGTTTCTTAGTCTGTAAAATGGAGAGAATAATGCCCACCTAGTGGACTGAACAAAGCAATGAACGAAAAGTACAAACTAAATATCACATAGTAAATATCAACATGTGGTCCCATCTCCTCCCTTTTTATGTTGGGAATCTAGACTAGTGCTAACATCATAAAGCAGTTGAGTGTTTCATGTAAAAATCTCTCAGGTCTTCTTTGTTCCTAATTTTGTACTCATCTTGACTCCAGACATTCTCATTCCAGCCTCCTTAACTCCCTGCCCTTGCCCCACGCAGGAGGCCCCGCCCCCTCCTGGACCCACCCCACTTCTGGACCCTCCCCTCTCCTGGACCCTGCCCTCTTGGGCCTGCCCCTCTCCCGGACCCGTCTCCTCCCCTGGCCTCCCTGCCTCCAGTCGCTCCCCTCTCTAACCCACTGCGCCAAAGTGATCTTCCCAACTGTAATTCTGACTCCACCACGCTCCTGCTCAGAGCCCTCAGAACCCCGCACTGCTCTTTGACAAAGCACACAGGTCCTGACTTTGCATTTCAGGGACAGCCCGCCAGCCTCACTTCTTTCAGTGGAACCTGTGAACCCTGTGCTGCAGCCATAGGGAATAGCGTGTGCTATCACCAATGCATCTCGTTGTTTAACACCTTGGTTCTTTGCACACAGTTTCTTCATCCACCTGGCAAACTCCTACTCACCCCTCAAGGACCAACTCAAGTCTCTTCCCAGGGAAGCCTTCCTGGACCCCTGCCTCTTCTTGTTTTGTGCCTACTCTTCCTTGTTCATCTGTTATCATGATTACACTGAATTGATACCATCTGAATGCTTGTCTGTTGTTCCCAAGCAGACAGAGCTCCTTTGGGTTCAAGTGCTGCACTTTGTTCACCATTTATTTATAAAGGCATCCAATGGACATAGATTCAATATCTCACATGCCAGGTCCTGGGCTGGCACTGCGAACTGGATGGAGAACATGACGAGAAGACCCTGTTCTAGCAGGAGAGTACAGATGGGGAACAAATAGATGAATAAAAAAAGTCTGATGGTGATTAGCATTAGAAAAAGAAATACATTCCCAGGAGACAGAGTAGAGGGGTGGCATGTGTTGGGACAATGTTGGGTGAACTGGGAAGGTTCCTTTGTATCTACCATAGAAGGCACTAGAATACTTGCTGACAGAAAGGAGGAGTGGCAGGGGGGTGGGAATGGTGGGAGCATGTCCCTCTCTTGGGTGCATGTGGCCTTGTGACTAGCTCATTAGTGAGGAGTCTAAGTGAAGGTCAATATTTTCCCAGAATTACAATTCTCGGATTGGATTGGTGTCTTCATAAAGCTGACAAATGCTTCCTTCTCTTACCACAATCGCCGTGATTAACCCATGGCGGAAAGACCCAACGCGTAGGAGCTGATAGGGAGCGAGTGTGGGCTCTACATCAGAGAACTTCCAGAACAATTAGTGCTGTGTGACAGCCTCATAATGATGGCAATTATGACAAAAATAACCCTCACCACCACACGTGGCTTGCCATTTCAGAAGCACATCCATAGCCAATATCGTATTGGAATCTCCCTGCAGACCTGTGGGGCCACAAGCCCTATTTATGGAAAGGGAGACACTGGAACTCACAGGAGTGAAGAGGCTTCCCCAGGGTCATGTGCTGAACTGAATATCCAATCCAGGGCTCTGATTCCAAAATCTGGGTTCCAGAGAGGGCCATCTTGTGAGGTGATAAGCTCTCCATCAGTAGAGGTATGCAAGGAGAAGCTGAGCATCTCCTAAACAAGGAGACAGAGGAGGCAACAGAGTGAGAGGTAAGCTATGTGCCCTCTTCTGCCTACTCTCAGGGTCTGGCTTTCTCATTGTAAGATTGTGCAAACAGCACATCCCAGGTGCATAAAGGCTCTCTGTTCTCCTGCCTCTGGGAGATAACCAGAAGCAGAGCCTGCCCTCTTTCAGGCTGTAATTGAGGGGTGTCAGGTTCTTCCTGCTGGGTGAGAAAGAAGGTCTGAAAACTAGCCTACATTTTGGCAGATGAACCCAAAGCCTTTAAACTTTAACGTCTGATGGGCCTCACACAGATGCCAGAGTCTCAGTTCTGCACATTTTCCCATCCTTGTGCCCAGGACAAAGAGCCAGAAGAGATGGCTTTCTTGGTAATCCAATGGTCACTGTTTGGCACACAGCCACAGCCGGCCACCTCCTGGGGTTCTGCTGGGTGGGAGACGGGGTGGAGCAGGAATTGGCCAAACAGACAAGTTCAAGGAGGATGTTGATGGCAGAGCTCTGAACTGGAAGTCCTGAGCCACGGAGTCAGGCCCCTCCCGCTCTCCAGTGCCGTAGCCTTTGTGACATCTCAGTGAGGGGTGCTGGAGTCACCCAGCCGTGACTGGATGGCACTTTCACTCACTCCGGCCTTTGGCCTTCCTGGGATCTGGAGGCCTCAGAGGGCTGTGGGACAGCAGATGGATGGCATGAGGGTAGGGGACACGAGGCACACCCTGAAGCAAAGCCAGGCTCCCAGCTTCGGAGGGCCCTGGCTCCCCGTGTCCCTGAAGTGCAGGTGAGCGTGTGTTCTAAAGATGTAGCCTCAGAGAAGAAGTGCCTCTGACTTCAGAGCAGGTGTTCAGCTTTGGTCCCAGCCAGTGCTCGCCTTTCTGGAAGTGCCTGAGATGGTGAGAGGAGGGGTCTGATCTCCAAAAGCCCCTGGGCAGTAACTTTTATGGCAGACGGAGCAGGTTCGTGTCCTGACTCTGCTGCTTGCTCCCTGGGGGGCCTTGGCCACAGCCCTCAGCCCTCTGAGCTTCAAGTTCCCCATCTGTCCTCAGACACAATGCTCTTGCATCCTGTGAGCATTCACGTACTTAAGGCGCTCAGCAGAGTGAGAGCTTAGTGGGGGAGTGTGGGTACCTATTATTATTATTGTGGTGGTGGTGGTTGTTTTTAGGGGAAGCGTCACTCTGAAGGAAAAAGCTGAGAAGCATCAGGCTGAAATTTTTTCTCAGCAGACTAATGGCATTGACTTCCAGCGATCACAGCATATTGGCTTTTTGTGAAAGATACAGTAAGCTGGGAGCACCTGTGTGGGTATCAGGCAAGCCCTTGATTTTGTTCTTTTTTTTGATATTTAGCATTTAATATGGAGAATATTGGAGGCTGTTATTCCACAAACTATCAAATGTAACAAGTTACATTTAAAAATAAAATACCAAAAATTTAAAAAATGCTGTTTTAGTGTTACTCAGGAAAGTCACACTTGGAGGTGAAAGAGAAGAGTCTTTGGAAATGAAAAAGAAACCTTTTATAATAAATAATAACAGAAACCATAGTAATAGCTGATCATTATTGAATGTCTCATGAACACTGGGCACTGGGCAGTTCCAAGTCATTAACTCTTTTCATCTTTTCGAAACTATCCATGTGTTTTTATTAACCCCATTTTACAGATGAGCAAATGGAGGCACAGCGAGGTTAGGTGATTTACTCTAGGACACAGTATTAATCTAAGGCTGTGGAGCAAATTGCCCCACAACTTAGCAGTTTACAACCAACGTTTATTATTGCACAGTTTCAGTGGGTCAGGAATCCTGGAGTGGGTGATTCTGGGTTGGGGTCTTTCATGAAGCTGTCATCCAGGTGTTGGCTCAACCTGCAGGCATCTGAAGCCTTGATGGAGAGCAGGACCTGCTTCCAGGATGACTGTGTGTGTGTGTGTAGATGCATGTCTCTAAGCAAGTGTGTGCACGTGTGTTTGTGCATGTACTGTGGGCAGCCGGCATGGGGACTGGGTTGTGTGGGATCTTGCAAGCCTGGTGAGAAGTTTGGGCTTCAGATTGTGGTAGGTGGAGCCATATAGGGTTGAAGCAAAAAGTGCCAAGGTCACATTTGGCCTTTGGAAGGAGCTGCGGGGTGACGCGTGGGGTTGGAAGCCGAGGCTGGCCTGCAGTGAGCACACACCGTCCAGAAGACCATGGCTAGACGTGCATTGGACAGATGACCTGGGAAGAAAGGGGGGGATGTGGGAAGGGGACAGTTGCTGATTTGGTGACTGGCCTTGAGGTCGAGGAGGAAGGGAAGGGCCCACGGTGACACCTACTTTATTCAGCGTGGCTGCCTGGTAGGTACTGGTGCCATCACAGAGAAGAGGACTCAGGAGGCAGAGGAGCTGGTTGATGGAGGACCAGGAGCCCAGTTTTGATGCTCTTGAGTGCAGTGCCTGTGGTTCCTCCATGGGTACCAGGAGTGCTTGGCTATCTGGGGCTAGAGCTGTGCAGAGAGATGACAGCTGGGGAGCAGGATCTGGGAGGCACCTTGCAGCGTAGTGAAAAGAGCGTGGGCGTAGAGGCTAGCTAGACTCCAGCTCTGAATGTTGTCCTCTCTGGGCCTCAGAGTTCACTGAAGAAGAACCGTTCTGAAGACGGCATACGTAATGCACACAGAGTGCTCTGGGATACAGTGGGAACATAAGTAACTCTTAGTCTCCATCTTGTACCAGAAGGCCCAGGGGCTGGTGAGAGGGGTGGTCCCTTGGGGACAAAACAGGAGCTAGAACTGAGGCTGGTTCCTCCCTGGAGCTAGAATTTGGGTAAACTTGATCCCCTCCAAAACTGGCTCCCACCAGTTCCCAACAACTGGCTGTGAGTCATCTCTGCTGCTGCCTTTGTTTTGACGGGTGCCTGATGCAGCCTGGCTCTGTAATGATGCAGGGGCTGATGCTGTTGCTAGGCAACCGAGCTACTGCACAAATCCTGTGAGGCCTCTCTGCCACTCACCACCCCTCAACCCGGACCTGCTAACAGTGGTTGCCTTGGAACTGACTGTAAAAATGGGGAGGGATTCACCTGAAGTCCAAGGGTATGTTAGGGCAGTGAGCGTTTATATGCACAACAGGGAGGAAAAGGAGTGATGGTAATAGCTTCCGTTTACCAAGCACTTGTCCTGTGCCAACCACTGTCCAGGGATCAACTCATTTAGTATTTTATAGCAGCTCCAAGACGCATGCTGTAACTACTCCCATTTTACAGAAGAGAAACCCAGGATTTAGAGAGGAGAAGTGGCTTATCCAAGTCCACCTAAATATTAACTAGTGGAGCTGAGATTTAAATGGAGACCCCTCTGATTCCAGGGCTCATAAGTGGAAGGGAAATACGGCTTTGATTTCTTGCCTGATTTCAGCACTCCCTGCTTTATCTACTGTCCGCAATGCATTCTCTGCAAAGCAGCCAGAAATCAGATCTGTGGTCCTGCTACAGCCCACCCACACTGCCAGTGCCCTCAGGACACTCCTTAAATTGAATAGCATTGCTGTGTGTGGTCTGAAGCTGCCAGGCCCTCTTTGATGGGATGGCTTTGCCTCCCTTATTCACGCTTCCTCCTCCCTCTTTTTTGTATCTGCTTCCTTTTCTCTAAGCTTCATGCTTTTGGTTGCCTCAGAGCAGGTGACATCCTCCATCTTGCCTTTGGGAGCTCCTCCTTCTCCTCCTGATTTCGGCTCAGACATCCCTCTTCCCAGCAGCCTCCCTGGAGCCTGAGAGGGGGGCCTTTGACTCCCAGGTCACCCTGTAGCCCCCTCTCTGTCCATTCACATGCCTCTACCAAGAACAGGGATTGCACATCTCACTCAAACTTCATCTGCTCCGATATCTGGCCCAGGACCTGGCACACAGGACAGGCCCAAGAAATACTTTCTGAATGAATGAACAGCTGAGGAGTAGATGTTTGAATCTGGGGAGTGAGCTTCCTGGGATCTTACATTCATATGGGAGAAATCTGAGCATTAGCATTCAATCTGCTGCTCTTCTGGGCCAGACCTTCTCCTGGGGTCTAGGGCCCATCCAAGGGTAAGCATTCAAGCTGAACAAGTAGCCCATTTTGCAGGTGAGGAACTGAGACTCAGAAACAGGAAGTAAGTGGCTCAAGGTAGCACAGCTTGTAACTAACAGGATCTAAGCCTGAATCTCTCTGGTCCCATAGCTCTGCTGTGAAGTTGCAGGTCTCCCTGAAGAGCATTTAAAGTGAAATGGGGTAGAAAGAAGTGCACTGACATTTTCACAAATCCACAGTGTTCACAGACACCTTCGGTTCAGAGACAACAACTGCCAGAAAATGCAAAGACCACATGGAGGGAGGGAAAGGAGGAGGGTGGAGAACAGCAGGGTTAGGGAGCTATGGGAGAGCACAGGGAATGAGTGGCAGCTCTGTCCTGCAGAGGCCCGGGCCCTCCCGAGGACACCAGGAGGGGGTGAATAGGAGGGCGGAGGGCAGCTCAGGGTCAGACCACTGGGACCATTTGTCCCTCTTCAGGGCAGCATCAGAGGCAATGTTCTCTGTCCATGATCTCCACGAACTCATTTGATCTTCACAAAGGGAGGAATTATTACCCCCAGGTTAGAGAGGACCTGGAGCCTCACTCAGTTGTTCACTTTCATTCATTCGTTCATTCATCCAGCGGGTTTTATTGAGCACTAGTTGAACCCTATCAGCTCCACAAAGCTGCCTCATAGGCGCTGCAAACTCTCCTCAAACTCTGCCCTCTTCCAGGCTTCCCATCTCCATACAAAGCTCCCCATCCCCCCAAGAGCAATTCTCAGTCCTTGTCTTCCTCATCTCACTCATTTGTGTCTACTGCTTCTCTACTTCTGATGTGTAATAACTGGATTCTCTGATGCCAATACTCACTCTCTGGCCCTGGTGGCCCTTGTCTCCTGCCAGGATGACTGCATCAGCCTCCTGATTGGTCCCTGCTTCCACCCCTCCCCTTTGTAGATCACAAACTCTATCATGTCCTGCCGCTGATGGAAATCTTCCATGGCTGCCTGGAGCCCTTGGAAGGGCATGCCGTCCTTACCTCGGCCTGTGTGCCCACGATGGTTGGCCCTCTGCCCACTTCTTGCCATGCTCACGCCTGCCCCAGGGCCTTTGTCTTTGTGATTTCCCTACAATGCCTCACTCCATACTTGCACAACTGACATTTGTGCCGCAGCTCATGTCACTGTCACCTTGAAGGCTTCCCTAGCCTAATCTCTGTCACATCATACTCTTTTATTTATTGGTAACATTTAATTTGTTGTCTTGTTTATTTTTTTCCCCTCCTTACTATAAGCTCTATAAAGAGCAGGAATTGATCCTGTCTACAACACCTAGAACAATGCCAGTCATGGTGCTTGCAGGGCTGATGTACTGCACAACTCTAGAGGGCACCATTCACATCAAATCTGTATGAAAGGATGCGCTGGAATAGTACAGTGCACAACCTGTGCAACTGTACATGGAAGTTATACTCGTGAAGACAGAAACAGTTCTGATCTCACAGATCCTACACTTTAAAAGGCTTAATCCAACAATTTGAGGCTTTTATAGTAATGAGTGCCAGACATTACCAGACACTTCACTTTCATGATCCACATTTTTCCTAACAAAAGCCACCATTTTACAGATTAAGAAATTGAGGCTCAGAGAAATAAAATGACCTACCTTAAGGTCACTTACCTGATAAGGAGCAGAGCCAGGACATGAACACACTTCAAGCTGGTGGCAAAGTCTATATCCTTAGAGATGCAGAAGATAGAGGTTCCCTTTCCTAACAGAGCTTGCCATCTTCTTGGGGTGAGGACCTAATCTTTATTGTGCAGTTAGCGTATGTCCGTCATGATAACAAGCAGTTTATATGCATTTTTCTTCCCATATTTAAGATCTTACAACAGTGAGGGCTAGAGACCCAAAGAGGAGAAGGGACTTCCCCAAGGTCACACACATAGTGAGAGGAAGATCTTGGAACAGGAACCCCAAGCCATCTGATTTCCTGGTTCTTTCTAGTTTGTTACACTGACCAGGAATGATCGTAATTAAATATGGCAGCTGCTGTAATTGAGGGATGAACAGGGTGCTGAGGAGTGAAGAGGAAAGTGTCTAACTCTGCTGAGAGTGAGACAACAGTCACAGAAAGTGGCCTGGAAATGAGGAGAAAGTTTCCGGACATTCCAGAGCAAGGGCCAGCCTTAGAGCCATCATTAGAGGTGGCACTGGGATCAGAATGCAGACCTCCTGACTCCAAGGCCAGCCCTTGCTTAACCCAGGACCCCAGATGCTGTTGGCATTCATCTCCCTTCCCCCTTCCCTTATCTCCTTCCTCCTCCCAAACAGAAAATTCCTTAGCAGCTGGAATCAAAAAGGTAGGTGATTTCCCAGCCATTTGAGCTTGGCTGAGCTCATCCACACTGATAAGTCCTGGCTCCATTTCTTTCTAGGTGTTACTGAGTCCAAGCTTGCTCTGCTTGCTGCATGACAGGCCAATAAATCAGAGATGAAGTGTTGAGTCAAGGAATATTACTTTATTCAGAAACCTGGCAGACTGAGAAGATGGCAGACTAATGTCTCAAAAAAAAAAAAAAAAACTTATTGGAGTCTGGATGCCAGTTTCTTTTATAGAATCAGAGGGAAATAAAGTAAAAAGGCAGAATAGAGAGGGAGAGCTGGGAAGGAAGTAAAGTAAAAAGGGCCATCAGTCTTGCAAAGCATCTGGAATGGCCAGGTGTGGTGAGGGGATGTGTTAATTTCTTCTTTCTTGCAGCCATTCACAGGTGGGCAGGGTCAGATTGTCTGCCTGTGAGCTGAACAGAGGCACCTTAGTTCAACATTCAGGCAGAGGGGCAGGGTTCCCTGAGGCAGGCCATGATGTATAATTATAATAACAAGAGTAATGAAAAGCAAAGGTTAAAGTCAAAGAAACAGATCCAATGTGGAGTCCGATTTAGTTCTTCCCTGATATATAGGTGCTTCCATCATCTAAGTAAAGGTCTAGAAACGTAATGGCTGTGACTTGAGGGAAGGGGGCCTTAGGTGACTCTGCCTCCAAAGGTTTCAACTCTTTGTCAAGATTTCTCTGCTGTGAGATTGTTGGCATTGGTGCTGGGACTCCAGCTTTCATGGGACTTCCAATCACCCCTCCACAGATGTCCCAGCTGGCTTCCTCCGTCTCCTCTCAGCAAATTGTAACATTTTCCCCCTTTGCTGATGCCACAAAGCTGGGAGTGTTTATGCCTCCTTCCTCCAGCATTCTTCCCACATCCACTTCATCTTCAGTTCTGTTAATTCTGTCTCCCAATAAATCTCAGCCCTGTGCATGGTCCTCCACCCAGCAGATCATTCCCTCCAAAGTTCTTTCCAGAATGGGATGCTGCTGGTGCAGAGCCAGTTATAATCCCAGGAGGAGCTGCTGTAAGGAAGTCTTGGGCATGAGGAGGAATCACTAGGTTTTTCTGGGGATGGGACAAAAGAGGTGGGATTTGAGCTGAGCCTGGAAGGCTGGATGAGGAAGGCTTTACAGAGGAGCTGCTGACTGAGGGCCCCAGGAAGTTCTAGAACTAAGCATCAACTATCCCAGCCCCACTGCCCCTGCTCTGGGTAGGCAGAGAAGGCACAGCCTGGACAAAGTTCTGCAAATGGGAAGAGGGCAAGTGTACTCTAGTCATATCTGCCCCACCAGACCTGTGGGAGGATTAAAGAGGCTCATGACTGACTACATCCTGCTGGAGGTGAGGAGAGCAGGGTGGCGGTGGAGTGAGATCTCAGGGCTGGGTTGTGTGTATAGCAGGGTTTTCCCTGCCTTGGGAGCCAGGATTTGAATCCTCCCTCCACCACTCACCAGTGGGTGACCTTGAGTAAATTAATCGCCCTGGTGCTTCTTACCATTTCTCATATCAAAGAACACACAGAAAATGTACACATTTGTGTGTCATCCCGGAGAAGACACGTGAGTTTGCTCACAGTCAGAGACTCAATGCCAAGTTCACCCATACTTTCTCAGCACACCCTTAACTCAACAGGGTGTCTTGGTGGGAAGCATAACATATCTCTCTGAGCCTCTGGCTCCTCATCTGTGAAATGGGGATGTTGATAAAAATAGAGCTCTCCTCCTAGAATCGTAGTGAGGATCAAATGAGAAAATCTGTGCAAGTGCTTCCCACCCTAAGAAGACTTCGGTACACACTCACCTTTTCCCTTGCCTGTTCCTTCCCTTGTCTCCTGCTGACCCTGCTCTGTCTTAGTTAGCTTCTGATGACTTCCAAGAATGTCCTCATTCAATGGCCCAGCTCCTCTTTCTCAGATAATGACAGAACATGACTTCTGGTTTATGCACCCAGCCCTGGTGAGTCTGATTGGTTCTGAGCCCAGTCGGCTCCAGGTGCCTCACAAAGTCCTGTTTCTGGTTGTGCCAAGCGGAGGCAAGGCTCTTGACCATGGCAGGGGTATGATACACACACACACACACACACACACACACACACACACACGGTGCAGGGGAGATACAGTGAGAAATTTACTGAACAACAGCCTCTGTGTATGATCTTACTTGATTCTCTAAATAATCCTGTGGGGTCATCACTATTATAGACACTATTTTTGCAGATATGGAAGCAGGGGCTGGGACAGGGGAAGGTACTTGCCTAGTTTGCACAGCTGCTAAGAGGCAAAGATGGCTCACATTCAGATCTGTGTGCTTCTGAGTTGAGTGGCCAGCCATCTGTCCATGTGTCCATCCACTCATCCATCCATCCATCCATCTATCCATCCATCCATCCATCCATCCATCCAGCATCCATCCATCCATCCATCCATCCATCCATCCATCCATCCATCCAGCATCCATCCATCCATCCATCCATCCATCCATCCATCCATCCATCCATCTGTCTATCCATCAATGCAGCCACCTATCCATCCAACATTTACCAAGATTTGCTAAAACCATGTCAATGCCTATGAGGTCCTGGTTCAGGGGCCCCTGCCTCTCTCTCATCTCCTCTACTCTCTCCCCTTCCCTGCTTGGGCTAAAGCCACCTGGTTTCTTTACAGCTTCTCCAAGAAGCCCACCAATTCCCTATCTCAGGGACATCACACAGGCCATTCCATCTGCTAGGAACATACTTTGGTGGGCTGGTACCTTCTCAGATTTCAAGTTCCAGCTTAAATATCCCCTCTCAGAAAGCAACCCCAGGACCCTTTCTAAAGTAGGTACTTTCTCTTTATTTCTATCACTGAAAGAAGTTAATTTCTTTTCTACCTATTGTTACAACAGTAATTAACTTTAATAATGACAATAATAGCCACCACTTACTGAGTGCTCACTGTGTGTCAGGCACAGTTCTGTTACTCTGTACAATAGTATTACATATAATATCATATAATGTTACAAGATTGTTATAATCTTCACCGACAACCCAATGGTTATTATTACCTCTGTTTTACAGATGAGGAAACTGAGGCTGAGAGATGTTATGTTTCCTTATCTATGAGATTATCTTTCTCTCCAGCTGTACTGCAATCTTCATGAAGGCACAGTCATTGCCCAGCTCTTAATAGGTGTGCTTTACATGTTTGTAATGAAATAATTATTTTGAAAGAATGACTTCTGGGCTCTGTGCTGGGTGTTGGAGAAGAATGAGACATGAAAAGCCAGTTCTGTGAAGGGTGCCCATGTATATAATATATCCGTGGAATTCAGAGGAGGGGAGAATCCATGACTCCTTGGGAATGTCTTAGAGGGCTTCACAGACAAGGCAAAATTTGAACTGGACTTTTAAAGATCCACTTTCTTGAGGTGTAATTGATATACAATAAACCACATCCATTTAAAGTATAAAATTCAGTGAGTTCTGACACATATACACACCCATGAAAAAGTGTCACAATCAATACATGGAATTATTTCTATCATCCCCCCAATACTCCTCATGCCCTTTTCCAGTCCTTCACCCACCCAACAATCTCAGGCAACTGTTGATCTGATTTTCATTAACATGCATTACTTGCCTTTCATAGGATTCAGTATAAATGCAGAATTCGTATGGATACTTTCAGTCATCATAGTGATTTTTTTCTTTTCTTTTTTTTAAGGATAAGGTATGATTTACCTTCAGTTAAATTTACCCTTTTTAGTACATGGCTCTGTAAGTTTCGACATATGTATAGAGTTATGTAACCATCACCACAGTCAAGATATAGAACAGTTCCATTAATCATCCCTGAAATTCCCCCAGGTCCCTTGTAGTCAACCCTTCTCCCACTCTCAGCCCCTGGCAGCTACGGATCTGTTTTCTGTCCCCATTGTTTATATTTCCAGAATGTCATATAATTGGAGTTACGCAGTATATATCCTTTTGAAGCTGGCTTCATTCACTTACTGGGATGAATTTGAGATTTTTCCATGCTGTTGAATTTCAATTATATACCAAGGGTTAGTTTCTTTTTGTAGCTGAGTGGTATTCCATTGTGAGGATGTACCATAGTTCATTCTTACATTTACCAGTTGAAGAATATTTAGGCTTGTATTTGGATTTTGTTGGTTGAAAATAAAGCTGCTGTAAACATTTGCATACACATTTCATTTTATTTGGGTGAATGGATTTGTTGGGTCCTATGGTGAGTGTATATTTAACTTTACAAGAAACTGCCAAACTGTTTTCTACAGTGACCGTATCATTTCACACTCCTACCAGCAATATATGCAAGTTCCAATTGCTCCTCATTCTCCTCAACATTTGATGCTGAAAGTCAAAAATATTTTTTATGTTCTCCATACTAATACACATGAAGTGGTATCTCACTGTGGCTTTAATTTGCTTTTTCTTAATAACTAATAACGGTAAGCCTACCCTCATGTGCTTATTTGCCAGTTGTACATATTCTTTGATAAAGTGTCTGTTCAAATATTTACCTCATTTTTTCTTGGGTTGTTTGTTTTCTTATTATTGTGTTTTGAGAGTTCTTTATATATTCTGGGTCTATGTCCTCTATTAGATATGTGATTTGCAAATATTTTCACCCAGTCTGTGATTGTCTTTTCTTTTTTTAAATTTTTAAATTTATTGTTATTTTAGTATTTTTTGCCTTTTCATTTTTAAACAGTGTATTTCAAAGAGCAGAAGTATGTCTTCAAGTATGATATTGTTCAATATCATATTGCTTGTAGTGTACAGACCTTACAATAATACACAGCCAATTCTTCCCACCTGCTACTGTTATCATACATTTTACTTTTTTATATGCTCTAAACACACAATACATTGCTATTCTTATTGGTCTAGAGAGTCAGTTATTATCTGATGCAGCTAAAAAGAAGAAAAATGATCTTGATATTTAACTTTATTTTTTTCTACTTTGAGTGTTTCCTCCCTCCCAGGCCCCATTATCATTATTATTATTTTTTGTAGTTCCACACTTCTCTCTGGCATTATATTCCTTCTGTTTGATGAACATCTAACATTTCTTGTAGTGCAGGCCTGCTCGCAATGAATTCTCTGTTTTTGTTTGTCTGAGAAATTCTCCATTTCTCCTTCCTTTTTAAAAGGTGTCTTTGCTGGGTATAAAATTCCATGTTGGCAGCGTTTTGCCTTCATCACTTTAAAGATGTCACTTGGTTATCTTCTGGATTACATAGTTTCTAATCACACCTGTAGGACTTCTTATCTTGATCCTTTGTATGCAATGTATGCTTCTCCCCTCCGGCCACCGTCAAGATACTTTTTTAAGTTTTCAGCAATTTGAATATAATATGCCCAGTGTCTATATGCAATGAATTCAGCAAGTGTTTTTAATTTTCCAGGTTGTCTGGATTTTGTTGTTGTTTTTGTAAAGAGGAGAACAGTATTCTTTCCAGCTTTCTGTATCCTAAGCTACAGGATTCTGATTCTTCAGAATCATCATGTGTTTTATCATTTTTGACTTTCTTTTCCCTTGTAAATGGGTTGCATTTTCCTAGTTCTTCATATGTTGAGTAATTTTGGATTTTGTCCTGAATGCTTTGATTTTCATGCTATGGAAACTCCTAATTTCTGGTATATTCCTCCCACGAGTGTTGATATTTTTGTTTCAGCAGACAGTTAGTTAGATTCAGACTGTCATCTCTGGCTTGCCTGTGGACATGGTCAGTTAGTTCTCAAGGAAGTATTTCATCCTTATTGGGCTGTTTCAAGTGTTCCCCAGGCATGCGTGGTCCATGAGGTTGGCCAGACACATGGATGAAATTTACACTCAGAATCTGGGGATCCCCTTTTCTAGCTCTCTCCTAGATTCCTCCCCTCCCTTTCTAGTGGGCTCTATCTGCTTATTCCTCGGGTCAAAAAGATGGTGGGTTTTCTTATCACCACTCCAAGATCACACCCTACCCCCAGACCGAAGCTGCAAGAATGGGGAACTCTTGCTGTGCCAGTCCATGTTTTGACTCTCTTCCAAAATGTGCCTGCTTTTGACCAGTCTCCAGAGGCCTCAGTGTAGTTGCTTTTTGTATTCTGTGCATAGTTTATAGTGGCAATTTCTGGGAGGACTGATGCCTGCTAGGAGTTAACTCACCACATTCAAAGCAGGATTCTGAGCTGGATTTTTAAAGGAAAAGTAGACATTCTTTGTGCAGAAAATAGGGAGAAAGGGCACCTAAGGCAAAAGGATCAGTGTGTACAAAAGAATGAAGGTGGAAAACAATGTGATAAGCTCAGGTTTCCCTATGATAGCTTTCCTTTAAATGAATATACAAGAGAAAAAGCTTGCGAACGGATATAGCTACAGTTTTTGGCATCCCTACAGCCTGCTTTTTCCCCTAGAGAGAGGAATTGAGATAATGAGTGTTTTAAATTCTTCTTTCTGAATATAGACCGAATCCTACAACACACATTCTCTTGCACACAGTCCTTCAACTAACAGCCTGAAGGGTAATGACACATTTTGGACCCGGTGCTTGAGATGAGGTTTGGAAACATCCTTCTGGCATCCAGATAGTGTCGAAAGGAATATATCGTTTCCTATCTCTTAAAAATTCCTTGCAGATTTCTATGACATGAATTTATCCAGAAACAGACTGGCAGTCAGCTCAATGTCAATGATTTAAAATGTGTTCCTCTTTGAACCTCTCTCTCCCATACATCTTTACCCACCCCAAGAGGGCACATGCTTCAGAAAAGCAATCGTCACAATAATCAATCCTGTGGGCTGGAACTGTCTGAGATGTGATGAAAGGCTACTACATTTTATTCCTAGGAAGCTCACAAATGTGCCCTTGCAGAGTCAAAAGCAGAAGTAAAAGAAAATTAATTTCATCTCACTCCTGCATTTCTGACCATAGTTACAATAGATATGGAAAATTCAATTTTTTAATGGGCAAAAAATTTTGATTACTGTTTCTGCCCATTTTTAAAAAATAAAGGAATAAGTAAACCTAGATGGTCATGTCTACTTGACACACCTCTGCCTGTCTTTGGGAAAGCGGGAGATCAGAATGGATTCACAAAAGATGAATGTGATGTTTTATTTATGGAAGTGTTATCCGATTTTGCATTTACCAGTTAGGATTTACTAGGAAATGAATGTTCCTCTGTGTGTGTGTCAAAGAAAGCTCTTTTCCCTCTTTAACCTCTTCCTGTGACAGCTGGTGCTAAGGCTGCAGTGACCTGAGCAGGTTAGAACCCTACGCCCACTCTTTCAGTGGGAGTGTGGGATGCACCTTCCAGTCTTGAGGGCGGGGCACAATCTGCCCTAAGGCCAAGCTGATGAGCTCTAAGGAGGGTGGAACCAAGAACTGGACAGAGTTCTGCCTGTACCCCTGGGGTACAGAGTGGACAAAACCCAGTTCCTGCCCTGGGGATGCTTCCAGGCCAGTGGGCACTCCTGGGATCTGTGCTTGCCTTGTCCAATGAGAGAAGGGGCTGTCTTCCATGGCAGGAGGAGAGGGGCCCCCCCAACTGGTATTTCCACCAAGCTCGGCAATGGGCCACCATCAGAGGCCCTGTCTGCACCTCAACACCCTCCCTCCCAAAGTCTCCATCCATCACTGTCATGTGGTCCAGGCAAGTCATTTCCCCACCTGAGGAATTCTTCTCATCTATAAATGATGATGCATAATATCTCCTCAGAGTTGTTGGAAAAATAAATGAAATAACTCAGGTGAGGTTTCTGGCTTATAGTAGGTGTTCCACGTGTAATTAGCTGCTATCATCACCACTGCCCCCTTTATCCTCACTCTCGTCCCAGTGCTCCATCGGGGATATCTTCACATTCAGACTCTGACTTCCACGAGGGGGCACCTGGCTTTCCTTCTCCTCTGGGTCCCAGTGCCCAGAGCAGGGGTGGGCGGACTCCACCCCACCTCCTCTTTCTGTAAATACAGTTTCACTGGAACACAGCCACCTCTGTTTCCTTGTGTATTGTCTATGCTACAATAACCACACTGAATGTGTAGTTGTGACAGAAACCACGTGGCCCACAAGCCTTAAATATTCACATTATATTTAAATATTCACAGATCTTGCCATTTATAGAAAAATTTGCTGACCTCTGTCCTAGAACCGTGTATAACACCTAATAGAGAGATGCTTTTAAGTAAAGTACTTGTTTTGAGAATGGAAGAATGAATGCATGGATGCAATAGAACCATGTCCTACAGTCTGGGCACTGTGGTCATGGGTTAGCTCAACTGGAATTTTCCTTTTGTTAGGTTTTTTTTTTTTTTTTTTTTTTTTTGTGCAAGTAGGTTCTCTTCTTTGAGCTAACTGGTATTTAAAGCTGACACCCTGATTATTAACTTCATCAGAACATGGCTGTGTGGGTGGTAAAGCCCCAGAGAGAAGAAAATAAGAGGAAGAATAAGCAGGGAAGCGGGAGGAGGAGGCACGGAAAGGAGAGGCACAGAAGCTGCCCCTTACCCTCCTGTGCAGCCACTGCCCTGGCTCAGACCGTGGTTAAACGGAGCTTGGACTGGTGCAGTAGCCCAGCCCACAGCTTGGCCTGGGGGAAGCACTCAGGAGACCTTTGTTGGGTGAATGAATGAGATGGCTGTGGAGCACTGGAAAGAGCATAGAAACCCAGATACCAAGTTTACATTCCAGCTTTAGCCAGCTGAGCGCCCACAGAGAGGTCCGTTGACCTCTCTGATCCAGAGGGAACACAGATCCTTGGGCTGCTTCCCTCGTAGGAGTTCAGGGGGCATCGGAGGGCTTGATGTGCACCAGAAGGAAGAAAACTCCCTGATGGAGAAACAACTAGGTACTGGGTGCTGAGGAGGACACTTCATATACTTTAATATTCACAATGAACCAGGGAGGAGAGATGACCAGCCAATTTTAGATGGGGAAAATGAGGCCAGGGGACCTAAGCTGCTGGTCTTCTCATGTCTCTTGAAGTTCTATAATCTGGGCTTCCCCCAAGGAAGAGGTGGGACAGGGGTAACTTCCTCAGGTCTGAGAGGTGAGCTTCTTAACTGAACGATGAACAATGGCTTATAAGAGGACTTGACAGTTTACTGAGAGCGTGCTAACCCATCATCTTCATTCAATGAAATAATATTAATACAAAGATATCAAATTGAAATTTCCCTACCATTTAGCAAGTGTTTATTTTGGGCCAGGCACTCTGAGACTTGGTTTGACATGCATTATTTTGGTAACCTCACACAATGATGTGAGGGAAACAATTTCATCTCCACTCTACAGATGAGGAAACTGAGACACTGAAACAAGTCACTCATCCAAGGTCAAGGCCCAGGGCAGGACTGGGATTGGAACTCTCATCTGAACGACTCAGATCACTAAGCCTTTCATTCTGCTATTTACTTGTGGAGAAATGGTTTGCTTTGTTTCCCTTCTAGAGAAAAGTTCCCCACTTAGTGCTTCAAGGGGAGCACGATTGATGACGGTAATTACAATATACTGCAAGTAGGGTGTTCAGTGCTGTTAAGTCCAATGCCACAAACACCGCCCAAGCAGCCTGATTCTTTTGAAGGAGCTGATAATTAGGTTTTTTTTTTTTTGGATTTCTAGAATTTTTTTTTTTTAATTTTATTTTTTTGGGGGTACACCAAGTTCAATCATCTGTTTTTTTACACATATCCCCGTATTCCCTCCCTTCCTTGACTCCCCCACCTTGAGTCCCCCCCACCCTCCCCGCCCCAGTCCTCTAAGGCATCTTCCATCCTCAAGTTAGACTCCCTTTGTTATACAACAACTTCCCACTGACTATCTATTTTACACTTGGTAGTATATATATGTCTGTGCTACTCTCTCGCTTCGTCTCAGTTTCCCCTTCACCCCCCGCCCCCTCGATAATTAGGTTTTTATAATTACACACCCTGTTCTCCTGGAGATAGAAAAAAAAATTAGGTTTCTTAGGTTGAGGGAGAGTTCTTGACTAATTGTCAGAAACGACTATTTTAACTGAACCGGGGAAAATGCGAAATGTGAAAGCATGCCTTCGGGGGCTGGAGGACGTGGAGTGTACGGCCAATGACTGTGCATCTAGGAGGTTTCTTACTTTTAATGACTCTATAACTGAAATACAAAAAGGCTGAGGCAGGGCTTAATTTTAGATTGGATTTTACTGCATATGGCTGGTGCTAAAGGCAAGCGTTGGATGATGGTGGGTCTTGAGGTGCAGTGGGCTGTGGGCTTGGGTGCTGCCTGCCTGGCACGCGTGTCCCCTTAGTCAAGTAACAGATCTTCATCTTGGGGGTGTTACCCAAAAAACTGGGTTCACCTCCTGCTGGGTGTCGAGCCAAAAGGCACAACCAAGCCAAGCATCAGGAGAAGGAAGGATATGTTACTCACAGCAAGTAAGGAGAACACTGGGGATCTTTCCCAAAGCGGCGTCTCCACAAGCAAAACTGGGGGAAGTTTTAAGCTAAGGGCATGTGCATATTCACGAAGGGGCTTTGGTGGTTGACAGAGTCCAAGCTTTAGTTGACTGAAGTCCTGAGGGTCAGAAAATGTCAACATCATCATCTCTTAAGTTCCACTTGATCTGTATTCTTTTGTTCACTTAAGATCATTAATTAGTGAGACCTGCTCAAGGGCAGGCGTTGCAGCCAGGCTTCGATCACAAAAGGGCTTAGGGCAAAAATGGCTTCTCTTATGTCAAGAATGCCACACTGGGTTCTTTTTCTCCCGGGACCCCCTACCCTATCTGCTTACAGGGGCACACAGCCCGCCCCCCTCCACTTGCAGTTCTTGGGTGTAAAGAGTCGAACCCGGGACTTAGCCAATCAGTCCTTTGAGCTCTTCTGTTGCCCGGGTGATCCGGGCAAGTAAGCCAGCCTCGGGAAGCCTCAAGTTCCTAATCTATACAATGGGTACAGAGATTGTACCTGTGAGATGGATTACTCTGAGGGTTTAAAAAGGATACAACCTGTCAGTGCCTGGCACACAGTAAATGCTCGGAAATGTTAGCTAGCTTCATGATTATTACTGCCTGTCATGGTTTATGCAATTATAGTCACATTCGTTAAACTGTGAAGTTAAACACATGCACATTTATTACAAATCCCTTTGAGGATTTCAGCTGTCAGTGCTTCCTTGCTTGGGGGCTGGGCCTGTTTCCTTGTTCTGTCCTCTTGTCTTGACGCCTCACATTCCTCCCAGCATCTCTACTTATTCCTGGGTTCTCACTAGTTGGCTAGAAGGGCCAGAGGCTCTTCCGGCATCCCCTCTCTTGGTGGCAGTGCCATGGCAGGAAACTCACCAGCCTGGGAAACAACACCAGGCAGGGTGCTAGTGGGTGTGTAGGATGAGGGAGGTGGTTAACAAGATGTCCTTAAAAGCAAAGGCCCTGTGTTGAGCTTCTGCTCTGAGCAATAGTCCCGGGACTGTGAAACACTCTCCTTGGGGCTTAGCTCACCTTACCTGGACCCCTCCAGCACTCTCCTTGCTTCTCCTGCGCTGTCCTCTTGGCTGGGCCCAGCTCCTCCCTGTGCTGTTGCTGCTTCAATCACACTTTGTGGTGACCAGTTGTCCTGGCTTACCCAGGACTTAGGGGTTTCTGGGGCTCAAGGGACCTCATTTCTCTTCTCCCTGTTCCTGTGATGCTGACTCCCCTCTTGGACCCCTTCACGCTGCATGTGTGAGGGGCCTCCATCCCTCTTGCTTCCTCCCCTCCTCCCCTCTCTTCCCTGCTCCTCACCAGGGCTTCGTGAAGCCCATTCCTAAAGAGGGACAGGACCAGAATCTCTCCTGATAGTAACTCGCATCTGAGCCCCACCGTGGTCCAGTCCCATGCATCCTACACCATTTCATCCTCACCCAGCCTGTGAGGAGGCGACTGTCCTTGTTGCCATCCTGTAGGCATGAGAAGATACAGGGATCTAGGAGGTCTGCCTCCCAGCCAAGGTCACACAGCAGGTGACTTGTGAAACTAGACTTAGAACCCAAGTATGTCCTGCTTTGCAGTAGGCGTCTATTGGCCTATCTGTGCACACTGCCTCCTGCTGGAAAGGAATCTCGGGGCAACAGCAAAAGCTGCTGTGAATCAAGATGCAAGGACAGTGGCCATCATGCTTCTTCAGCATTTTCCACTCACTTCCACCCAGTGTGTCTCTGTCCTAGGTTAGATGCGTCACACTTATTCCCTGATTGTTGGGTCATAAAATTCAAAAAGCATTGATGCATGTCTGCTACACGCCTGGCACAACATTGAATATTTCACCTCCATCATTTTATTTATGGTTTTAAAAATCCCTGCCACAACCTCAGAGGGTGGATGTTAAGAAGTCAATTCCATAGACACAGAAGCGGGCTCCAAGATGTTAAGTAATGGTCCACGTGGCAAGGCTGGCAGCGGCCAGAGCCGGCTCTGTCCCCAGGGCTTTGGAGTAAAAGCTGCCTTGATCGGGCATCCATCGCTGGCAAATATTCCCTTTTAAGTTCTCAAGCAAGTTATAAACTCTCCCCAGGCGGCAGACGCTACTTAGTTTACTTTATCATCTCCCGGGCTGCTTTGGCCAAGTGCTAAGTGCAAAGTCAATGCTCAGAATGAGACTTTGGATTGATACTGTCACGTGATTACGAGAAAAACAAAAACAAAAAACTGTGTGAGAGGATCATTTTTTTAGTGGGGGAATTAGTTCCAGGCTTATACAAGTCCAGAGGGAAAGGAAAGGAAGCAGTTGTTGGGCACCTGGTCTGTGCTGGGCACGTTTGATCATTGTCTCGTGTAACAATCCTCTTGGACGTCAGGAGTGGAGCATGATTATGGCCATTTCTCAGATGCGGAGACTGAGGCCCAGGAATGTGAGCCCTCATTCCCACAGTCTCACAGGTTGCAAAGGGACTGCCTCTCTTCCCCCTACTTGCTTGCTCTCCTGCCTCAAGGTCGCCTGGCCCAGAGCTCTTGCCTCAGTGCAGAGTGAGCCAGTTAACAAGGTACCTGTCAGTCTCCCTCCTGGGGGGCTGCGTGTGGCTGTGTCCTGTGACAAAGTCCTCCTCAACTCTGCTGGGACACAGAGCATCACAGCTCAACCCAGCAGAAACTCTGCTCATTAAAGCTTTCGGGAAAGCTCGATCGATTGTGGCTTTTTCCTCAAGCAATCAATATTTTTGGTGAAGCAAAACCCTGGGAAGAAGCCTGCTGAACACCAGGGCTCAGCAGAAAATTAGAAATTCTCCTTGAGTTTGGTTGTGGAAAGGAGATATAGAAAATCTTTAGTCTGATGAATCCTCAGCCAGGGTGTGTTGGGGGAATTTATGAGATCAAGCTCGCGGAAAAATGCAAATTCCGTGACTGCTGTCCCAGAAGCCAGGAACGGTGCTGGCTGCAGAGTCCTGACTTGTCCTTGACATGGGGATTTGGGGATTACATTATTCAGGAAATGGAAACTCAGGCGCAGAGGAGGAAAATGGCCCAAGGCCTGCAAGATAAGGTGTTCAAGGTTTGTTGAAAAATTCTGGGGAGAGGAAATGGGACTTGCCCACCAGGAGGGAGAAGGGCCTCCTGTACCTTACCCTGGGAGGTCAGAAATCAGAAGGGTATGTCCACAATGGGGATCTTATCAGGAGCAGTCCAGGCCCTCTGGGAGGGCACAGCTGCTCAGGGCTGGGCAGGGCAGGGGAAGCTACTCCTTTTCTGTTTGCTGAGAGTCCATGTCTCCAGAATTTGAATAGACCACACTTGGTGGATTTAAAGACAGGACACATGACTTTTTGAGCTCACCCAATGAGTTTATTGAGTGCTTCCAAGTGCTGGGGATGGGATAAACAGTGAACAGGATCAGGTCCCTGTTGCCCTCATTCTAGTGGGAAACAGTTTGCTGTGTGAAAATAATTATGACATAAAAGGCTATGGGGTGATGACAAAGGATGGATGCTCAGAGGTTGCCACGTGGTTTCTTGCTTCTCCTTGGGGGGTGGTGCTTGTGGCTCAGGTATACTGGGACTGTGGCCTTGGTGTTCACTTTCTGCACACTTCAGATGGGAAGGTCTGGATTCCCCCATTGGGCTGGATGAGCCAGGACTGGCTTGGGAGTGAGGAGATAAAGCTAGGGATTGTCATAACAATGAAGACCATGGGTGAAGGCAGTCCCAGGAATCAGACGGTCATCTGAATGAGGGCCCAATTCAAGCAGACAGCTCTTGAACTTGGCCTAGACAGAGAGGTGGAACTGGTTCCAGATATAATGGACTGTGTCTGAACATAGTGGGCAGGCCTGGAACATGCAGAGGGTGAGTCCAGAGAGTTTCCTGAGCTTCCCAAAGCTCCAGGTCTATTTTGTAGGCCCCCGGGGTCTTTCCCATGGTGTATTATAGAATCGTTGTTCTTATTTTTTTCCACCTAGACAATTATTATTAAATGCATAAAATTAAAAAAAATTCATGAATACATTTTCAGTGTGAAAGATTAAAATAATCTAAAACAAAACAGATCAAAATGAGAACTTTCTCCACACCCCCTTCCATATTCCAATTTCCTCCCCGAAAGTATCCACTGTGAACAATTTGACATCTGTCTTCAAGACTCTTGTCTAGGCATTTATATTCAAACATGTACCTGCATCATACCTCAGAAATGGAATTACAGTATGCATATTTTTCCATGGCTTACCATTTTTCACTTTACAATATATATTGGAAAACTTTCTATGTCAGTAAGTACTCTTTTCATTATTTTTTAATGATTATAGTCCATAAAATTTTTACTTTCATCTTCATTGTTTCCAACTGAGAATAAAATATTATTTACTGAGTTGACCACATGTTATCATAAAATAAATTCTTAAATGTGTACAGGTTCAATTACATATTTTCTAATTTGATTGTCTATTTCTGAGCCATAAACACACTGTTCTATATACTATAGCTTTATAGTATTTTTTAATGTGGTAGAGCAAGTTTTGTATCAATGTTCATTTTGCAATTTTCCTAGTAATTTTTATGCATTTTTTTATGTCAAGTCCACTTATTAAGTTTTATTAAAAATCATGCTCAAATTATGATTGGAATTACATTGACTATGAGGATTATGTGAAGAGAATTGATGTCTTTACAATCTATCTTCCCATCCAGGATTAAGGCATGAATATCCATTATTCAGGATTTTTCATTGTTGTTAACATTCATTTCATAAGGTTTAATAATTTTCTTCGTTTAGGCCTTGTACAGTTCTTATTAGGTTTATTCCTAGCTTTTGTATGTATGGTTGTTTTCCCTTATGAATGAAAATGTTAATTCTATAATTGCTTATTATGTAATGAAGGAAATTATTAATTTTTAATGTTTTGTAGATATCTACCTATTCCTCCTTTACTGATGTCTCTTATTAGTTCTATTATTTTCTTAGCTAATTTTCTAGAGAGGTAATGATATTGCCTACAAATATTGACAATTTTCCTTATTTGAAATTTTATTCCTTTATTTTTCTTGCCTTATTGCATTGGCAGGGCATGGAGTAAAATGTTATGTAGCAGGGTGATACAGAGAGCATCCTTACCTCGTTCAAGTCCTAAGAGGTAATGTGTCTATATTTCACCAGCATGTCTGATGTTTGTTAAGCAACAACTATTAGGTTATGACTTTATTTTAGCAGCAACGGGTTTTTAATTTTATCATGAACTTTTGAAACATCTACTGAAAAATCATATGTTATCTTATTCTCTTATCTCTTAAGCTGGTGGAATATATTGATTTTTATGATACTAAATAGTAAAATAACCTTGTATTATAATTTTAATATGCCAGTATATTTGTCTTGCTAATATTTTTTCAGCATATTTATGTTTCTGAGTGAAAATGGCCTACTATTTCATTTTTTAGTTTTGATGTTGGGGTTTTGCTCAGAGCCTAAGGAAAAATGATTTCTACCTTATTCTATGTTCTAGAACAGTTTATGTATCATAGATAACATCTACTTTTGAAAATTTGATGGAACTCACCATAAATCACTTGAATTTATTTCCTTTTTAAGAAGTAGTTCTTTGGTTACTTCTTCAATTTCTTCTGTTCTTTCTGCTGATCTATTTATGTTTTCTACCTCTTCTTGAATGAATTTTAATAATTTACATTTTCCTAAGAAGTTATTCATTTCATCTAGATGCTTATATTCATTGATATTAATTTGTACCTAGCATTCCTAAATACATCTTTAATATCATTCTTATCTATAGTTCCTTGTCTCCTCTCATTTCTAAGGTTATTTTATAATATATTCTCTCTGGTTTTCCTGATAAGGGTTCCCAGAAATTAGTCTATTGTATTGGTCTTTTCAAAGGACCATCTTTGGCTGATTTTGTTTTGTTCATGTTCTATTTATTAATTTCTGCTGTTTTTCTTAATTGCTGCTTTTAATTCAGAGTGAGTTACTTTTTTCTTTTCTGCCTTTTTAGATGCATGTTAAGTCCTTTCCTTGTCAATCTTTGTGGTTTTCTAATAAATGCATGTAAGGCCATTTTCTCCAAGTGGATGGACTGGCCAGAGATGTTAATGATGCCATGCCAGATAAGATAAGATGCTGCTAACCTGGATGCACGCCTGGATAACAGTGCTCTGAGCCCAGTCATTGGTCCAACATCAGATCAGACTTGTTTATAGCACATAAATTATGTTCCAACAACTCTGAAGAGATTTTCAAACTGAAAATTAGCTGATCATGGCACCATCTCTTGTTGGTTGAGCTTAAAATGACTTCTAATCACATTTGCCTGCTCTCTTCTTTCCACTGTTCATCTGTGTGTGTATGTGTATCACGCGTGTGTGTATGTTACCAGTCAACCACTCAAAAGTTCCTGAGCATCTACTATGTGCTCAAATTACTGTAATGAACCAGATGTAGTCTCTGTCTCCAAAGTGTTCACAGTCTAGCAGCAGAGACAGATATGTAAGTATATAATTCCAGTCAATGGATAAAGGGCTATGAGTCTAAATATTTTAAGAACTGAAAAGAGGGATGGACTTAAGTCTGCATGGAGGTGGATGGGACCAGAAATCAGGGAAAATCTCATGGGGGAGATGGCACAGGTTGAAGTTGGATGTTCAATCAGACTTTATGTTGTTCATGAGGAAGGGAACTGTTCCAGGCAGAGGAATCAACTAAAATAAAGAAAAAGAGGTGGGACTTCCCTGGTGGCACAGTGGTTAAGAATCCGCCTGTCAATGCAGGGGACACAGGTTCAATCCCTGGTCCAGGAAGATCCCATATGCCGTGGAGCAACTAAGCCGGTGTGCCACAACTACTGAGCCTACACTCTAGAACCCCTAAGCCACAACTACTGAGCCCATGTGTTGCAACTACTGAAGCACTTGCTCCTAGAGCCTGTGCTCCGCAACAAGAGAAGCCACCGCAATGAGAAGCTGGTGCACCACAGCGAAGAGTAGCCCCCCTCGCTCAGCAACTAAGACCCAACACAGCCAAAGATAAATAAAAATAAATAAATCAATCAAAAAAAAAAAAAGAAAGAAAAGAGGTAAGATGGAACTGGGAGTGTTTGGTTAACAACACAGGGCTCAGTCTGAAGGGCTCATTTCTGGGGGATGATGCTGGAGGGTCGATGGTGGACTCACCATGCAGGACCCTGAGGCTGAGGCTGAGGACCTTGGACTTTGTCCTGTGCTAAGTAGATATGAGATGATGTGGCCACACCATGTTTGCATAGACCCTGTGGCCTCAGTGAAGTGGGCATTGGGATGGAGAGATGGAAATTAGGGAGACCAAGACAGAGGAGGCTCAAGTTGGAAGTCATCCAGCTGGAAGATGGCATGAGCATGAATTCCAAAGATACCTGTGGCTCTGGGCTGCTTCCAGGTTTGTATCAGCACACCTATGGGGGTGGACAGTGAAGAAAATCTTCAGCATCCCTTCCCTTCTCCCACAGGCACCTGGCTCTTAAATCTAGCACTGATGACATGATCACTGTTTCCCAGGACAGCATGTTGGCAAGCATATTCCGTGCTGAGCAGGGCTCCAAGATGGGCTCACATCCCTGCCCTCCTCTTATTGGTCTGTGACCTGAGAGGGCCGTTTGTCTTTCTCAGACTGAGTTTCCTTACCCAGAAAAAAGGTGGTTGGGAGGGTTTCAGGTGATGGAACGTGTAAAGTCCATATTGTTATCGTATTGTTGTTCTCCTTGAGACATGAGCATCATCTATTTTCTGGTTCTTTGATGGGGCACTGAGGTACATTTTATTAGTTTTGTTTTTTCCCTTAGAAAAGAAAGGACTTATCTGGTTTGATGCAATGAAATGGTTTGTATATTTTATTTAAGAGGAAAGAAAAACAAAAACCTGCTACAAAAAGAGCTCCTGCCCTGCAGAGCCATCCTCTTAGAGGCTGCCGCAGCCTGACATCCTCCCATTGTTTGCTGCCTCCCCCTCACAGCCTAATGACATTCCTAAAGGTGGCAAAGGAGCGCTTCTGGTTGCCATGGGAACCGGGCACCAGCAAGAATTGGAGAATTCTAGCTCTTGAAGCCTGCGGATTTATTCCCGCTGCTCAGGGAGCAGGGCTGGCTGCAGAGACTGGGGGTGGGGTGGTAGAGATGCTGCTTTAGGTACTGCCTCGGGCTCTGTTGGAGGCAAAGTTGGTACTAGGGGGCTGAAGCTATTGTCTGGCCTGACCCAGGGCCCTCTCTGGAGCAACATCAGTCCCCTTTCCTCTGATCACATCCAAACCCAAATATAAGCAGGAGGGGGGGGAGGAGCAGGGAGGCGTGCAGGAAGGAGGGATTCTCTCTCCAGCCTGTGGCCCCTGCACCCACCCCCAGCGTCTTGAGCAGGATGGGCTGCTCTGGGTTCCCGGTTCCCTGCAAGGACTTTGTCAGGGGCTTGTCTGAGATGCCATCATCCCCACCATCTCTAGTTATCCTGTCCCCACCCGAGCCTCTTCACAGATGACAAAGCCCTTCCAAGTGTGTCATTCACCGGCTCTTCACAAATTCAACCCACAAAGAGAGGCATGGGTCAGGTGCCCATCACACAGATCTGCAGACACAGGGGCCATGCCTGGGAAAGCAGAGGGGAGCACTTAGCCCTGAGGTGGGTCACCCGAGATCCAGCAGTCTCCAGGGTGGAGAGAGGGCCCACAGGGGAGGGTGGGGAAAGGTGTGTAGGGTGATAAATGGTTAACGTGGCAGCCACAGCCTCTGCAGTGAAAGAGGTTTAGAAGGCGGTAAATCACCTCAGATATCAGCCCAAGGGGTCCCAGTGGGAATGCAGTAAGGCCCAGAACTCTCCTCCCTCTGAAATGGGCAGCTTTGATTTGCTTCTAGGACACCGGCCATGTGCCAGGAAGTCTCCACACTTTTCCTAGAAGAGCCTCACAAAGTCACCCGCACGGAAGGGGCTGCTACTCCCACTTCACTGGGATGGGAACATAGACACTCAAGAGTCCCTCACTCACTCACACATTTACACACACACACAACTCTCTCACACAGGTTCTCATGCTGTTCACACACACACACACACACACACACACACACACACACACACAGTCGAGCCTTGCTTTGTGTTGAGGGTTTGCCAGCCACCCTGATGGTGGGCGCTGAGCTGTCCCAGTCACTCCAGAAGCTGAGGTGTACACACCCTCCCTGGACACCTCCTTCTCCCTACATGTCTGGCCCCAACTCACAGCCCCTCAGCAAATGCTCCGCTCCAAAGAAGCTGTCCAAGCATCAGTCAGCAAGTCCACGGCCTGGGACTCTCCCCACAGTGCTCAGCCAAGCCCTTAGAAAGAGCCAAGGCCAAGTCCTGCACTTGACTTCCTGCACGTCCCCACCAACCCACTGCTCCCAGGGTCTCACCCACCGACCCACCCTCTACATCTGCCCTTTGCAGACGCTCCTCGCGGGGGCTGCTGCCCCTCTCCTGCTGGGCTGGCTGCCCTGCTCTCCCCTCATCCATCCTCTTGTCCCCTCCCCCACACTGGCTCAGAGCCCACCTACAGGAGTTCTGTGGCCAGAAGCAGAGAGGGACACATTCTGGGTCACAACCCAGTAGTTACTGTGAAACCTATTTAGCTTAAGAGATCAGTATTTTTAAATAGTTTGGAATAGAGTAGAAAATACGAGATTTTTTTACAAGTATAAAGGGCAGGATTGTGTATTGAGACTTATTTCTGTTCTATCCAGACATGAATGAATGTGTCCTGGATTGTGGTGTAGAATGTGCTTGCTTCCTGCAGGGTGTGGTCTGAGAGGTTTGAAAGTGGGTGGAGTTAAGTGAAAATTTATCTGAGCTTTCCAAGCTCTCATGGTCCAGCTCCTGCACCACTTGGAGTTACCTCTGCCCACACGTGGCTGGCACTCCAGTTTTCAGCTGCAGAATTTGCAGGGTCTCTGCTTCCCCTCGCCATCATCTGAGCTGTGCCTCTGCCCCAAAGGCTTCTCCATCCACCACAGTCACACATGCCGTCTGCCTCCACCCAGTTTCTCCCATAGAGTCCACTCAGGGGTCATACCCTCTCTGAGGTTTTTCTGCCCTTCTATTCTTTACCCCAAAGACATGGTTCCCTCAGACGTGTTCACACCCTGGTCATTTTGTGTCACAGTGAGTAGCATCTGTTTGCTCACCTTCCTTTCCTCCCACCAGACAGAATATTTCAGCCAGAAACATGGACTTGCTAGGCACCAGGCACTTTGCAGCACACTGAACTGGCAGCAGTTAACAGAATAGACCCTCTGCCTCTGTGAAACCTAGGATAGAGTGGCAGAGGCAGAAAATAAGAAAGGAAGCAAACCGAAAATATGGTTAGATGTCTCATTGAACGCTATGAAGGAAAAGCAGGGGTGGCTACTTCATTTTATTTTTGATTGAAATATAGTTGATTTACAGTGTTGTGTTAATTTCAGGCATACAGCAAAGTGATTCAGTTATACATGTATGTATCTATTCATTTTCAGATTCTTTTCCATCATAGGTTATTACAAAATATTGAATATAGTTCCCGGTGCTATGCAGTAGGTCCTTGTTGGTTATCAATTTTGTATATAGTAGTGTGTATATGTTAATCCCAAGCACTTAATTTATCCCTAACCCCCTTTTCCCTTTTGGTAACCATACATTTGTTTTCTATGTCTATGAGTCTATTTCTGTTTTGTAAATAAGTTCATTTGCATCATTTTTTGAGATTCCACATGTAAATGACATCGTATAATATTTGTCTTTCTCTGTCTGACTTACTTCACTTAGCATGATAATCTCTAGGTCCATCCATGTTGCTGCAAATGACATTATTTATTCTTTTTTAAGGCTGAGTAATATCCCATTGTATATATACCACATCTTCTTTATCTGTCCATCTGTTGATGGACATGTTGCCTCCATGTCTTGCCTATTATAAATAGTGCTGCAATGAACACTGGGGTGCATGTCTCTTTTCAAATTAGTGTTTTGTCTGGGTATACGTCCAGGAGTGGGATTGCTAGATCACATGGTAACTCCATTTTTATTTTCTTAAGGGACCTCCATATTGTTCTTCATAGTGGCTGCACTAATTTACATTCCTACCAATAGTGTAGGAAAATTTCTTTTTTGAGGGGTGGCTACTTTAGATAAGGTTGTCAGACAAACCCCGGGATCTCAGGGGTCTGAGAAATCAAAGTCCATTTCTCTACCTCGTCAGATCCAGTCACGACTGGAGGTGGTGGCTCCGCTCCATGGGTCCTGCGGAGAGCCAGGCTGGTGGAACCACAGAGCCTTCAGGATGGTGCTTCCGAGTCATCTGTGTGTCCACATCCAGGAGGGAGGATTGAGGGTGGAAGGGGATGTGTGGCAGGTTTCTAGGGGTGAGGGCTGTCTACGGAGCACGTAGCTTTCCATCACATTTTGTCTGTTACAACGCAGTCGCATGGTTAAGGGCTTTTGGAACCAGAGACTGGGCAGCTTAAACAACAGAAATTTACCTTCTCTCCATTCTGGAGCCTAGAAGTCCAAGATCAAGGTGTTGGCAGGGTTGGTTCCAGCTCAGGGCTGTGATGGAGAATCTCTTCCACGCTCGTGCCCGTGTTCTGTGTTCCACATGCCCTTCTCTTAGCTTCTTGCCGTTTGCTGGCAATCTTTGGCATGCCTGGCTTGTAGAAGCCTCACCTAGTCCCTGCCTGCATCTTTCATGTGGCATTCTCCCTGCATGTGTGTCTGTGTTCAAATTTTCCCTTTTAATAAAGACACCAGTCCCATTGGGTGTCCCTACTCCAGGTCAACCTCATCTTAATTAATTACATCTGTGATACCCTATTTCTAAATAAGGTCACACTCTCAGGTACTGGGGGTCAAGACTTCAACATATAAATTTTTGTGGGACACAATTCAACCCATAAAGCATGGTAAAACCTAATTGCAAAGGAGGCTGGGAAATGAGGTTCAGCTGTGAGGCCAAGAAGACCAGGAAACTGATTTAAACAGTTGGCTGTCTCCAAGGCACCATGGAAGGTTTAAAGTAGAGGGGTAACCAGATCTGACCTTCAGGAGACCATGCACTCCTCAAGGGCAGGAGTTTATGAGGAACTGTCTCTGACTCTCCCTGCACCATCCAGATGTCTGGGTTTGGGTAGGTGCTCAGTGAATGTTGAACTGAACTGGATTCAGAGTTTACTTATGGGTAGGGAGGGAGCAGGTGGTACAAAGTGAGAGGCTGGGGTTTTATAAGCTGGGTGGTTAAAACGATTTAGAAACTAAAGCCGTATGTGTGTAAGCTCATATGTGATAACTGCTTTATGATTCTGGCTGAAAACCCAAGCCAATTCTGCCAACTCTGACTGAAGCCAAAAGGAAACAGCTACAGGATGAAAAGAAAATTCACTCTGCAAATTTACTTTTGGCATCTCCCTTGCTAAGGTGTCCCCAGATGAGGACAAGGGGATTTGGGTTTAGGGCAGATGAACATTTCAATTTCCAACATCGTACAGACCCAGTGCCCCACCAGCCTCATCCTGCAAGCACAGAGTCGGGAGGAAAGACAGATTTTTCACAGCGGGGGGGTCAAGGACCCACTGGTGGAGGATGGATTTTTTTCTTATTCTCCCAAGATGATGAAAGATCAGGATGGGTAGCAGTGAAAGATCTGGGGCTGACTTCCTACCCGGGAAGCCCTTATTTAAGCCAAACAGGCAACTCTGATGACCTTGAGGACCCTCCAATGTCCAGCTGAAAGGCTGCATCTCCACAATGTAGAACAACAGTGCCATTTTTGGAGAGCTTATATGTGCTGGAAGCTGGACTCAGTACACATTGATTGGCTGAATCTCAAAATCAGCACTGCTGTTATTTTCTCCATTTCACAGGGGAGGAACCTGAACATTAGAGAGTTACCGTGACTTGCTCGAGGTCACGTACCAGGGATTCAAATCCAGCATTGGCGGCCTCTGTACTGTAGCACCTCCCACAATCACCCCAATCTCCTCTGCCTTGGGCTTTGGTCCCAGGAGTCTGTCAAATGTGGTGGCTTGGGACATCCCATCTCATCAGACCTCCTGGGTTTGAGTCCTGGTCTCTCTGCTTCTGGTGGACCAGCTACTTCACCCCTTTAAGCCTCAGTTTCCTCATGTATCAAATGGGCATCATAACAGTAATTACTTCAACGCGCTGCGATACGTATTCATTTCACTTAACACAGTACCCAGCACATAGTCAGTGCTGAGAAACACTTGGCTATTATTGCTAGCTCGTGAACACGCTGACTTCCAATTTCCAGCTCTAATGCCACCTCCTCAGAGAAGCCTGACCATCTTTATCTATAACGACCTTGCCAGTCCTTGCGGCAAATCAGACTGTATTCTGATAGCGCTTATCCCATATCTCACGCATGTGTGGTTTATTAATCTCTTTTATGCCTCTCCCTCTTCCATCCCTCCACCCACACGCTAGGAGGCAAGGTCCTGGGGCTCATTTTCCTGGTTCAGGCCTCTCTCCCCAGGCCCGGCCCAGTGGTTGGCACGTGGTAGGTACCCAACAAAGTTGTGCTGAATATTGAATGACTGCTAAGCTCTGTGGTCCTGGCAATGTCATTGTCCTCCTCCCAACCTGAGTCTTGTCATTGGTGAAACAGAGAGTTGGTGTCACTCAGGAAAATACCTTCCAGACCTGATGGCCTTGAATCTCAGCCACCCCCTGCTCTGGGGCCATGTAGGTCCCTGCGTGTAACACATGCTCAACCAGTGTGACTTCCCACTGGTCTATATCAGAGGCAAAAATTATGGTTAAATCTAGCCTTTGACTCCCAGAGGCAGGTCTGGTCACCACATCACACTGCCTCCCTGTGGTTAAGCAGAAGTAGAGAAAAATGGGTAGAGACAGCAACTGGCATGCGGTGGGCACTTACAGGATGCTCCAGGATGAGAGATTAGCTCCTTTACAACCATCCCTTGAGAGAAAGCCCTGGAGCCACATTTTACAAATGAGGAAAAGGAGATGATTTTCCAAGCTGATGCCACCTACAAGGGGCAGGGCTTGTGGAAGTGTGCAGTGGGTCTAACTGCTTTGGTTCCAATCCTGGCTCTAGGTTTGCTGGCTGTACTAGAAGCTCACTGACTCAGTTTTCTTCTCTGCAAAATGGGGGAATAATACCAAATTTTGGGGATTGCTATCAGGACTGAGTGTGTTCAACCATGTAAAGGGCTTAGCCCAGCCCTAGGCCATCAAAAGTTGTGTCAGTCGCCATCATTATCTCTTCACCCAGATATCATATTTTGCAGGCTGCTACAGCAAAAAGACCATAGACTGGGTGGCTTAAACAACAAACATTTTCTTTTTCTCACTGTTTTCAAGGCTGGTAAGTCCAAGACCAAGATGCTAGTAGATTTGGTGTTTGGTGAGAGACTGCTTCCTGGTTCATAGATGGCTGACCTCATGTGGCGGAAGGGGCCAGGGAGCTCCCTGGGGTCCTTTTTTTTTTTTCTTTTTAGTATTTTTATTGAGATACAGTTAACACACAATAAACTGCATATATTTAGAGTGTACAATTTGGTATCCCGATCTCCCAATTCATTCCCCCCCAACCCTCCCCGCTTTCCCCACTTGGTGTCCATATGTTTGTTCTCTACATCTGCGTCTCTATGTCTGCCTTGCATTTTAGTACCATTTTTCTATATTCCGCATATATGTGTTAATATACGATATTTGTTTTTCTCTTTCTGACTCGCTCTGTGTGACAGTCTCTAGGTCCATCCATAGGGACACATTCTATTCATGATGGCCCCACCCTCATGATCTAAGCACATCCCAAAGGCCCCACCCCCTAATGCCATCACATTGGGCTTTCAGATTTAACATGAATTTTGGGAGGACACAAATATTCAGCACCAGGACTACTCACTTAACCAGTGATTCTCAAAGTGAGGATCAGGACTTACAGCATCAGCATCACCACCTGGGAGCTTAGAAATGCAAATTCTTAGTCTCCACCCTGAATTCCCTGAGGGGTGAGGCCCAGCCACTGGGTGATCAGGCAAATCTGATGCAGGTCCAAGGGTGGCAACTTGCTCTTCCTCACTGCCGCCCTGTGAAGAAGAACTAAAACTGAAGGTCATATTTCATTGTTGATTATAAGACGCATTGTTATTCCAGATACTGCTAAGACGGAAAGAACATTGTCAACGAAATTACAATGCAGCCCTTTCTTATCACGGTGATTATGACATGATTATTTCAGAGATATTAAAATGTGGAAAGAAAATTGCATCTCAGCATCAATGGAATATAGCGTTAGGAATATCAGAAGGTGAGAAATTACGTCGTCCTCATCCCTCCTCTCCAGTGGTTCGAAGCCCTGGCTGCCTATTAAACTCACTTAGCTGACGTTAGAATTTAAATACCAGATGTCAGGATGGTGCCCAGGCCAATCGCACCCGAATCTCTGGGGCTGGGACCCAGGCATTGGCAGAGCTGAAATCTCCCCAGATGAATGCAGTGTGCAGCTAGAGCCGAGAGCCGGTGCTTTTCAAATATCTACCCTCATATACTGTATGTAGGAATGAAACCAAGTTTCCTGATTTCTGAACAAATGAAACCCACAAGCCCCATCAGCATTCCTCACTGGAGTTTTATATTGAATTCATAATGGTATGGAGGAGGCTAGTTTCCATTCCTGGACTTTATGCCAGAATCTGAAGGTTTACCCCAAACTTCCTCCCTCTCCAGTGGCTTAGAGGTCATAAGTTTCCTTTGTACTCTTCTAGATCCTGACCTGGGGAGTCTTTCTGGCTGAGGTGTAACCACCCTCCTTGAAGAGCTGGCAGGGTAGGTAGGCTGAGCCCCAGCCAAACTCCAAGAGCCAGGACTGAGAACTGAGAAGGGGCGGGCGTGGTATACAATTAGTGAAGTCTGGGGACTCAAGGTATTCTCCCCTGGGACACAGGGAGTAAGAGGGGAACATTTACTGTGTGTTTACTAAAAGTCAGAGGCTCTGCTGTCTATATATGCCTTCATTTCATGCTTATTCTATGAGGTAGGTTTCATTCCCCTTTTTATAGAGGAAGATACTGAGGGTCAGAGAGGTGATGGGACTTGTCCGAGGTCACAGCGAGTAGTGGAGCCAGGATTAGGATCCAAGATTGTCTGACTCTTCTTTACACGGAAGCTTCCTTCTTTCCTGGGTCACGAGGCTTCAGTTTCAAAACCTGGGAGCTGAATGCGGGGCTCCAGAATTTCCCACTCTTTGACGTGAAAAAGAAATAGAGGCTAATATTTGTGTGCTACTCTGGGCCAGTACTTTACATCTGCCATCTTATTTAGTCCTCAACACAATCCTGCCAGTTAGATGCTGTTATCCCCATTGTACAGATGCGGAAACTGGGGTTTAGGAACCAGGCCGGTAGTTCCCTTTCACACCTGGGGCCCCACCTGGGAGGAATGAGGATCCTGGTGATACCATTGAAGGGAGTATTTTGGCAAGACCATGAGCTCCACAAAAGCAGGAACGCATCTGGTCTGCCTCTGCACCCCCAGACCCCAGAATGGGGCTTACCCCAGAGCAGAGGTTCAGAAAAATTAGAATCACACTGTCAGCTGGGAAAGTTTTCTGTAATCTGAAGAGTACCAGACAAGTGCGAGCTGTTGTTGTTTTTAATTTAAACAACCATACAGTTGTTTGGGGCAAGTGTGAAAATGGGTGGCCGGAGGATTTTGTTGCCCTGCCTGAAACAGAAAATTTCATGTAACAATAGCGGTTTCCGGTGTCTCTAGAAAACTGGAAAGCTCCGGCAGCACTAGAATCACGCTGTACACGGCGGCGATCAGGTGGAGCCCAGGAGAAGCTGCCTCCTTTGCGGGGGGCCTGGGCTCAGCAGTTTAACCGGAGCCCCTACCGAGTCCCATCAAATCGCCTCACACCCAGCAAGCTTCACTATTCACTTCTCCAATTTCGTCCCCGAGGGAACTGGAATTTGTGATCCCTGCTTTGGGGCTGAAATTGCCACAACAGTGAACGCATTTTGAAATTGGCATGTTAAAGGGGCAGAGCTGGCAAAAACCAGCAGCATCCCAGGACGTCAAAGCCGTATCGACTGATAACCATTTGATCAGAGACAACACTGGTGGAAATAATCAGTGACCTCCTTCAACCAGCTGTATGTCAACCCCTCGTGGGCTGGACCATCCTTGACTTTAGGTTCCCAGGAACAGCTGTAGGAGAAACGTGAACACTGTGCAAAGGTGAGCGGGAGGCCCGGGGTGCCAGGGGAAATCGCCTTGGTCATTTGTTCAATTCTGTTTACGGTCTGAGTGATTTTGTGCAGAGCCTTGCACGGAAGATTTAAAAGAACCGAGTGAGAATGTTCTCGTACCATAAAATGCCTTTCTTGTCCCTGCGGCGAGAGGAATGCGGCCGTAAAAATGCTGTTCTGACCAGCATTTCGGTCCCTGAATAAACATTTCATCTTTCATCAGAGGCAATGGTTAAAAAGGACGTCTCAAGCTTCAAAGAGCTGTGAACATACTGTGTGCTCATCTCTTCTTACAACAACCCTTTGACGTAGGAGTTCGGAACCCCATTTTGCAGAGGAGGAAACTGATGCTCAGAGAGAGGATGTTACTTGCCCAAGATCACACAGCAGGGAGGCCACATAGCAGGACCAGAAACATACTTATTAGTGGGAGGGCGGGAGACTTTGCCCTCTACCTGACCCTAAGGACAGGGTCCCCCCAGGTTCCCTCTTCCGTGCTTTAGTCTGGCGATGATGGGGGATGGGTCAGGGGTCATGAGACCCCATCCGTGCCTTTAGTCTTCCAGAATTCATTCTACCTCTCTGACCTTCCTTCCTGAGGTCCACTGCTCAGCACCTGCCCATCCATGACGAGCTGGACAGCCTACCCCCCAGACTCACAGCACTGCTGGGGGACATCACCACCTTTGCTGCCTGCGTCTGCCTCCACTTTCTGGTGTTGAACATTGAGTTTACTCTTTCCTGTAAATAATTTCAACCTTCGCGTTTTCCCCGACTCCTTTTTCAGTCCATCACTTGTCAGGGATGCCACATGTTTTCCTTTACAGTCTCCCTCCCATGTGCCTCCTCACCTGCATCCTCTGTGCCCTGCCCAGCTGGGGCCTCATGAGTTCTCTCACCTGGGACCATTCACAAGCATCCACGTCCGGCCTCACTTCACCCAGCCCATCCTCCACCCCGCATCTTCACAAGGATGATATCACCTCAAATCACAAAACCTTTCAAAGCCCCCTGAAGTCAGAGGTTACAATCAAATGCTTTTGGGTGACATTTAAGGCTTTGGTGATCTGGTGGCTCCCCATTTCCAGGTCTCTCCCACCTCATCCCTACATGAGCTCTAGCCTTCAGCCAGTTTGGACTTTGTGCTGTTTTCTAAACTTGTTCTGAGTGGTCCTGCTTCTTAACTTGGCTTTTGCATTGTTCCTTCTGCTTAGCTCTCCTTTCTCAGCCCATCTTGGCCTAAAAGAACCACTTTCATTCTTTATGGTCAGTCTCAAAATCGCTTCTTTTAAAATATCTTCCTCCTCATCTATGGAAGGCTGCACTGGAAGGGGTAAAGGTGCAGGATTTGAACCTCGGCTTTGCAACCTGGCTCTGGAAATCATTTTCTTGGGCAGTGGTTCTACCATAGGTGTTGTTGGCATAATAACTTCTAGCTCCTAGGGTTTGGGGAAGGATAAGATGGTTCTGGTAAAGGTTAGGACATGATAGGTCCTCAGTAGATGGTAGTTTCCTTCTCCCTAGTATTCTTAAACTTTTGAACACACTACAAACTGCTCAATAGCTAAGTCAGGGTGGGGAGTAGGTGCATTAATCAGAAATTTCTTGGTGGTGACAGCAACTCAACACAAACTGGCTTACAGCAGAAGAGAAATGTATTGATTCATGCAAATGAGCAGTCCAGGGGTAGCTTCAGGCACAGCTGGATCCAGAGCATTAAATGATGTCAGCAAATTGTTTTTCTTTCTCTTACTTGTCCTTTCTCTTCATCTCTTTCCATTGTTTTTCTTCCATTTTGCCTTTTTGATTTCCTATTTAGAATCTTCCCATTAAGGGGATCCCCTATGGCCCCTCTGCATCCTACTAGCTTAGCAACCTTGGTTAAAAAAAAAAAGAGAGCCTGTCTTTCAAAAGTTCCCACCAATGGTCCCAGGACTTTCACTGCACCAGCTGGGTCACATGCATATCCTGATCCATTCACTCACTGTCAAAGTCCACTCTTGAAGCAGAGAGTGGTGGTCATTCCCACAAGAACCACATGGATTGAGGATGGGGAAAGACGGGTTCTCAAAGCAAAATCGGGGCACTGGGACTAGATGGATGGATGGGGGTTGGACGCTGGGCAGGCAAAGACAAATGCCCACACAACGAATGGAAGCAGCATCACTGGTTTCAATCATTACACTTATAGACAACCGTACAAGAATGTCCTGCAGTGATCTTTTTCCCTCTGACTCTGTGAGGGCAAGGACCCATATTCCAATCTCATGTCCCACATGGTCCCCTGGACCATGCCTTCTCCCAGTCTGTTGTGACAGCATTACAGCTGCCCCATTGCCCCTCCCTCCCCTCCTTCCCCATCATCCCCACCTCCTGGGGCCTCTTCCTGAGTAACTCAGTCCTGGGTTCTAGTTCTGTTGGTCTCTCATGCATGGTGCCACTTTGAGCAAATTCCAGGAAGGAAATACTCCTTTCTTTGTCCACACGTTGAGAGCTCCAATAAGAAAATGGCCAGTTATCTGACACTATGGAGGGAAATAATAGCCAGAGTGGTTCACATTTACTAAGCGCTCACTCAGGGCCAGGCGCCTGTAATGTGTTTTCCATGCATGATCTCACTGAATGCTTTCTGTGGTCCTATGATAACTGCCTCCCATCTGCAGATAAGAAAGCTGAGCCCAAAGTGGCCAGGCTCCTGGATCCGGACAATAAAACTAGTTAATGCTAAGGCTGGAATTTGAACCCCACCTGTGACTCTAGAGTACATTCTTAATCCCTATAGCTGTTTGTTCAGTAAACATTTATTAAGCTACTACTGTGTATCAGGTACTGTTTTAGATGCTAGGGAAAACCCACACAAATCCATGCCCTCATAGAATTTACTTTCTAGTGGAGATAGCAATAATAAGTGTTTTAAAATATACATTTGTATGTTGTGAGACCATCAGTGAAGGGGTCATGTGGCAAGAATCTGAGAATGGCTTCTAGGAGCTGAAAGCAACCCCCAGGCAGCAGCCAGCAAGAGGGAGATGGAGGAGGAGGAGGAGATGGAGATGGAGGAGGAAGAGGAGAAGGAGGAGGAGGAGGGAGAGGAGACAGGGGAGGAGATGGAGGAGGAGGAGATGGGGAGGAGATGGAAATGGAGGAGGAGGAGGAGGAGGAGGAGGAGAGGGAGGAGATAGGGGAGGAGATGGAGGAGGAGGTAGGAAGCATATGCATTTCTGGGAGAAGAGTGGTTTTGAGTAAAGGGAACAGCAAACTAAAGAAAACAGTAGGAGTAACCAGGTTTGTGAGGTACAGTTGGAATCTTCCCTCTCAGCCCACTGGCTCTTGCTACTGCATCAGGCCCCAGCTATTGCGGGTGATTTCCTTCTCAGTCTCAGCGGCCACCTGCCCCCAGATCCAGCTGGCATGTGGGCCACTGTCAGGTTCAGTGCCAGCCTGCCAGCAGTGCTCTGAGCTGGGGGGGCGTGGGGTGGGAGGAAGCAGGGCAGACAAGCGCAGAGAGGCGGAGTGAGGGTCACATGTTACTTCTCGGCTTCAGGCTTTGCCATCACCCCACTCTCAGGCAGTGCACCCACATCTGTTTGTGGACATTAAGCTCAGAGGGTGTGGGGCTATCTTGATACCCACGGCAGGTTCCCAGGTGACTCTCAGAGCCAGTATCCTCCCCCTCCAAGCCAGGGTGAGACCAGGCCTTTTTGCAAAATTAAGACGTTCGTGAAGACGTAATTTACCCTGAGGGCAATCTCGGCATTTCCTCCCCCTCCTGGCTCAGTCCTGCTCCCTGCTGCTTCCTCTGTCCTAGGTTTTCTTTTGTCAAGAGGAAGTCAGCTGGGATGGGCATCCCATATTCTGAGTTTTGGGGTCCCATCTGGCAAGGAAGCCCTATAGGCACTGCCAGAGGTCTCATGTAACCCCTGAAAACCCCACGCCCCACAACACGCAGAGCCTGTGACTACAGGTAGGTCATGCTTTGTTTCTATGGTGGAAATGAGCAAAAGGAGAATTCCTGAGTCTGAAGGAAATTAAGAGACTCTCACAGAAGCAGTTTTCCTGGGCCTTGGCTGAGTTTCTTCTGGAATTTTGCCCAGCATGGCTTAATTATGCCGATATCATTCAGCTGCCGTCTGAGGCGGGACTGGGGGCAGCCAATCCGCCCACAGAGGCGATGACACGATTCCAGGAGGGAGGAGGCCGGGATCGCCTGTTCTAGGCAGTTTCTAAAGAACAGTGTGTTAATTCAGAAATCCAGCCACCCCCACCCCCAGTTTCACTGAAAGTTCCTGAATGAGAACTTACCACCTGAAGAACAAAAACTCAAAGTCTTCAGCGTGGCCCTTTTGAAGCCCTTTGGGAGGGGGCTTTGGGTCTCCTTTCTGCCCCTCTCCACCCCACCCTCTCATTCTATGGTCAAGCAACACTGTGCCTACCTAATCCAATGGCAATGTTGTTCTCTATGTTATTCCCATCACCGAGAGATCTGACCAAGAAACCTCATTCATCCTTTAAGTTCCACCTCAAATGTCCTTTCCTCTATGAGGCTTTCCTGGCCTCCAAATAGGGAGGCCCCGTGCTGTGTATTCCTACTCCATATGATAGTAATACCTCACACATCTTGTATTTGCTGGGAATCTTTCAGTTGCAAGTATCAGAAGCCCAACTCTGACTGACCTTAACACAAGGTTCCACCTTCAGGCATGGCTTGATCCAGGTACTAATGCAAACTCAATGAGAAATTGCTTCATTGTGTTAGGCTCATTCTCACACAGCCACTGGTAACTTTAAACTTATATTTCATCAGATAAGCAATGCCTTCAGGAAAGGAAAAATCTTTTCCCCAAAAAGTTCAAAAGAAAAAAAAAATCCTGGGACTGGTGTTTGCTGGTCTGGCTTGGCCAGGTACCTGAATGAACCCAACCACTGTGACTTCAAATGATCAGATAAAGATCACATGCCTATCCTGGGAGGATGCCGGCAACCCTACAAAGCTATGTGGTCTGAGCATGGGGAAGGGGATGCTTCTTCAAGGGAAAATAAAGGACTGTGAGCCGGAGGAGGAAGGTTGGCTGCTAGACAGGAAACAACAAGAGCAGTAGCAACCACAGCTTGGTATCCATCAGAATCCATTTCCCCCACCAGGCTGTGAATACCTTAGGGAAGTGCCTGAGTCCAGGTGAGTTAATAACAAAAGGCAGAAATTAGTGTTCACAGAGAGCAGGGCACTGCATGGAGTGTCTTTGGAAGGCAGCTATGCTCACCACTATACCACCAACGCTGCACTGCATGGAGTGTCTTTAAACGTAGGTATCCCTAGGAGCCTGGGTCTACCATGACTAAGCTGGGTGACGTCAGGCAAGTTACACAGCCTCTCTGGGCCTCAGTTTTCTCATGTTTAAAATGATGAAATACCAGCTAACATGCAGGGTCGTCATGGAAAGAAAAACAAGGTAACAGGTATTAAAATTCTTTATAAGTTCTATAGCGATGGTCTCATTTTTTCTCCTCCAGAATATCTGTGTGCAATCACTAGCCGTGTGACTTTCCAGAAGAGAGAACTGAACATAGCCTGATATAAAAATGCTCAAACGTTAATAAATCTCCATTTTGGTTTATAAAATCAGGCCACAAGCATTGGGGGATCTTTTTTTTTAAATTAATTAATTAATTAATTTTATTTATTTATTGGCTGTGTTGGGTCTTCGTTGCTGCACATGGGCTTTCTCTAGTTGCTGTGAGTAGGGGCTACTCTTCATTGTGGTATGCCGGATCCTCGTTATAGGGGCTTCTCTTGTGGTAGAACACAGGCCTTAGGCGTGTGGGCTTCAATAGTTGTGGCACATGGGATCAATAGTTGTGGCTCATGGGCTCCAGAGCACAGGCTCAATAGTTGTGGCACACGGGCTTAGTTGCTCCATGGCATGTGGAATCTTCCCAGGGCAGGGCTCGAACCCGTGTCCCCTGCATTGGCAGGCAGATTCTTTACCACTGCGCCACCTAGGAAGTCCTGGGGGATCTTTTTAATTTTATTCATTCACGTGTTCCCTTAGGAATGTAATCATTCAAATGTTGACTGTCTGCACGGGCTAGTGTCACGTAGGCAGTGGGGATACAGAGGTGAGCCTGTCCCCGTGACACTTTATCTTATTTTTTAAAAAGATTGAATGATTGATTTTTGCGTTGGATCTTTGTTGCAGCGCGCGGGCTTTCTGTAGTTGTGGTGAGTGGGGGTTACTCTTTGTTGCGGGGCGCAGGCTTCTCATTGCAGTGGCTCCTCTTGTTGTGGAACATGGGCTGTAGGTGCACAGGCTGCAGTAGGTGCAGCACACGGGCTCAGTAGTTGTGCACAGGCTTAGTTGCTCCACAGCATGTGGGATCTTCCTGGACCAGGGCTTGAACGCGTGTCCCCTGCATTGGCAGGCAGATTCTTAACCACTGTACCCCTAGGGAAGTCTCCCCATGACACTTTAGTGGCGTTGTTCCTGTCCCCATGACAACACTAATTGCCCGTATGAGAGACAAACAAGTGAATAGGGGAATAAGGTAACTCCAGGTCACGATGCTGCTGTGTGAGGAAAGGAAAAGAGAACCTGAGGCTGATTGGCCCGGGGTGTGTGGTGGGGTGGGGATGTGGGGACAACTTCAGCCAAATGGTCAGAGGAGGGCTGGGAGGAGGACATTTGGGCTGAAGGCCAAGACGAAGGAGGCAGGCTGGAGGATTCAGAGCAGGGCGCTGCTCTCTGAGGGTGTAGCAAGTGTCAGAGCCCCAAGGCAGGGAGGGTTTGGGGCGTTCGAGGAAGGGATAGGAGGGGGTCAGATGGGTCCAGGGGAGTCATGTGGCCCAGGGCTGGGTCACGTCCCCTCCCCTCCCCCTCCTTGCCCAGGGCAGGAAGAGACTTTGGCTTCTCTTGTAGAGGGATGGCAGCTATTGAGGGTTTTAACCTAAGGACAGATGATCAGGTTTACGCGTTGACATTTTATTAATTTTTTTCCCCCAAGTCCTCTCACTTCACTTCATCTGGAAACCAGAGCAAGGAGGAGATGCAGAAGAGACACGAGGCTCATATCTGGCTCTTCTCAGGGCCCTTGCGGTTCTTGAAACCCTTTTCACACATGTCATCTCATCTTACCTTCACGCAGCCTGGAGGAACCAGTGGAGAAGCAGGTCAGCTCCTTGAAGCTCCCAGGCACATCAGACTGTCAGATTCCTCCAAGCCTTTGTCCTGATTTGCACAGGATTCCCTCGTCTTTTAATTTCAGACCCCGCGCCCCGTACCTGCTGCCAGCAGAGCCCTGGCCTGGTGAGTGGGGACCCTCCCAGCAGTCTGGTTAATCTTACTTCTATTGCTGCCTTTATCACACTGTTATATGTAGAGGAGGAAAACGCTTTCCTCCACTCTCTCAGGGTCCCTGCCTTGGTCTGGCTGTTAAATGGACAAAGACAGATCAATAGGAGAAAATGTCCACGGACATTCACAGGGGAATGAAGACCTGAACAAGTGACCTCAACAGGAAGCTTTTATAACGTTTCCATAAAGAAGCATTTGAAGAATTGCCAGGATAGAGGGGTCTGGGCTTGGGGTTGTAAGTGGTGAAGAAGTAACTAAGATGATAAGGGTAAATTTAACATTTTTTTTTATTTTTAAATTTTTTTATAAAGAATTTTCTTTTTTTAACATTTATTTATTTATTTATTATTTATGTAGTTGCACCAGGTCTTAGTTGTGGCGGGCAGGCTCCTTAGTTGTGGCATGTGAACTCTTAGTTGCAGCATGCATGTGGCATCTAATTCCCTGACCAGGGCTCGAACCCCGGCCCCCTGCATTGGGAGTGCGGAGTCTTAATCACTGTACCACCAGGGAAGTCCCTAACACAGTTTGTTTATGCAGCCAGCTCAGCCCCAAATTCCCTGTCTCGGGTGGTAAAAATGTCTTCCTTCCTCCTGGTACAAGGAGGGTACATTTTGCATGGGAGTTTCATGGCCTGTTTCAGGGAAGAAGGGCAGGAGGCTGGGGGGAGATCACAGTGACCTTCCTGTATTTGCTATTTTCTCAGACTCCTTCCGCTTAAGGTATTTAATAGACCAAGTTGCCATATTTTGGGGTAGTGTGTCCTGAACCCCATCACGTACAATGGGTTTTCACTTCCATCTCCCCAGGTGGACTTGGGTTATCCTTGTGGGCCCAGTGTAATTCCAAGGAGGATGGAGGGCAAGTAAGGTCAGAGGGGAAGGTGATGTGATGATAGAAGCAGAGATTGGAGTGATGTGGCCACACGTTGAGGAATGAGGGCGGCCTTTAGAAGGTACAGGAGGCAAGAACAGATTCTCCCCTAGAGCCTCCAGCATGAGCCATCCCTGCCTACACCTTGGTTTTAGTCCCAAAGACTGACTTTGGACTTCTGACCTCCAGGACTCTAAGAGAATAAAATTGTGTTGTCTTAGGCCACCAAGTTTATGCTAATTCCTTACAGCAGCCGTACAAAATGCATCCACTCAGCATGACTTTTGTTCTAGAAGTGGGCTTTTTATAACGAAAAAAATGGTCTTAACGATCTACCAAAAGGTCATGATCAAAGACACATGGTTCTTTAAAGACATGTGATTTTCTGTTAAACCTAATGCTTTGCATTTCCAGCCCACTGCTGGAGCAGTAACAGCAGCCAACTCCAGACATGGCAGCATGCCCACCACCTGGTGTGCCGGGGGTGGGAGGAACAACCATCCCGTGCTTGGACTGGGCTGGGTAGTATCTTCTACTTTGCAGAAACCATACACAAAAACCCCCCAAACAAAAACAACCTGGAATTGGATAAGATGTAGGAGACCCAGGGGCATGAGCAACAACCTGGATGTCCCTTCACCATTCTCAGAGCATTGATTTGGGACCCATCTTAGCTGGGCTCCAAGCCTAGATGCCAGGTCCCTCAGGATGCTCTGAAGATGGCAAGATGCGGGTGAGGTCCACAGGATCCTCTTAGCTGGACAAAGCCACCCTGAGCCATGGCCATCTCTTCCTTCATGTCTGCTATATTTCTGCTGGGACAAGTGTCCTTTTATTTAAAGTAACACATCCTCTCTTGTTTCAGTAGCAAGGATTTGTGATGGCAACTATTATCTTTGAGAGAAGCCCTCAGGGGGAGGGGGAGGTCAGAGAGCTGTATGCATTTCCTCCGACGGATACTTGCTTTGAAGACAGAGGTTAGTTTGCTGGAGAGTCTGCTGGTGAGGTTGGGAGACCAGGCTGGGGTTGTGTGTATTTCCAGGCAGAACCACTTAAGAGCTTTAAAATCACGTGCAAGGACTAGGGGAGCCCACCTGGAGGCCTTGCTCCGATGCCACTGTGGCTGGGACACATTCCAGTATCACTGATAGAGAAGGAGGTCTCCTTGAGGGCCCCCAGCTCCTCTCACCCCCTCTTGTTTCCTGGTTGGATATGCAGCAGCCCCAAGAGGGAGCCCTGGCACTTAAAGGAATCAGGAGAGACCCCTGCTCTGCAGCAACCTGCCACAGAGGTGATCCCACTGGGGGATGGCCGTTCGGAGCCGAGGGGGAGAAGACAGCTTCCTGTGGTGCCCAGAGGGAAGTGTCCTGTGTGATTTCCAGAGGAGAAGCTGTGGAAAGCCACAGCTGGAATAAACACATCCCTGTGTCGGTGCTAATATAATGGGGACAAGAGATACCCCTTCTCCATCTGGCACAATAATCTCTGTGGGGGAAGCAAGTGGATGTCAGGCACAGCTGGTTCTAGGCTGGCATGCTGGCAATTGGTTTTCCGACCGCTGCCCCCCACTCCCCCCCCTCCCCCAGGCCCCTGCCCTGCGTATGCACACGCACACACATGGGACAAAAGTGAATTCTGTGAAGTGGAGTGCTTTTGTTCTGCTGAGCCTGGGATGAGTGTGGACTCGGAGTTTAGGGAATAGGACTGAGGGTGAATTGCTCTGTCTAATGGAGACAGGACAGCTAGGAATCCCTGAGAATTTGGGTAGGGAGGAGACAAAGAAACCGTTGGTGGGAAAGGGAAAAAGAGAAAGGAGAAAGGGAAATGGCAGAGGGTGGCCTGGGGTTTGATCTGACTCCTTTCTATGACCTACCAGTGGTCAGGAAAATCCACAAAAATACAGGAAGTATGTATTGACGTGTTGGTTGGGACTGGTGAATTCTGGAGCAATTTCGAGGGCTGTTGTCCTCATGTAGAGGGGAAGGTTGCTGGTGTTGGCTTGTCAATTCCAGGATGGCAGGGCCGAGGTCATGGCCATTAAAGGCTGCTGGGAACTCTTGTTTTTAGCTCATGCTTTGCCAAGACCCCATAGTCAGGGTTCCATTCCTGGGAGGAAGGGGAAAGTGGAGGTGACAGGCACCTGGCAGTCCCTGCACTGTGGGGAAGGAGCAGCGTCTGGTCTGGGGGACACACAGAAGCACGTGGATGTCCCCTGGGTAAAGTAGACCTGGGAAGGAGAAGAGGCTGGACAAGAGAGGCCCTCAGGGAATTTGCAGAAATCCAGGGAAGATTTCTGGACTTCAGTTTGAGTCAGTTTTCCCTAGGATTTGAGCAGCATGAAGACCAGTATGACATGGTTACCCAGGTGTGGCTTTGCACAAGTCACTTTTTCCCTTTGTGAGCCTCAATTTTCTCATCTTTAAAATGGGGATGCTAATTCAATGAGATTGTTGTGAGGCTTAAATGGGATAATAAATGCCAGCACCGAGCCCAGTGTCTGGCATCTAGTAAACAGTGGTTTCCCATCCCTGGACTTGGCTTTCTGGGCTGGACCTACTTCCTTTGTTGCCTGCTCTCATCCTGGAGGAGAGGATGGTCCATGGTGGTGGGCTCCTCCCAAGGTCTCTGGCTGCTGGGTCTACGTAGAGTTTCATCTCAGGCGCCAAGGTTGCGGTTGTTGTGAAATGCATTCACAAAGAACTTGCTGCTGCCTTTAATTGTTTCACTGCTCTACCTCCGTATGTGCTGCATCCCGTGCCTGGAACACTTTTCCCAAAGTGCTTGGTCTGAGAAACACTCAACTTTCCAGAGCCCAATTAAATGTCACCTCCTCTGTGAAGCCCTCCTTGACCACTCCCCCTTCCTCAGGGGACTGAATTGCAAGCACCTCCTTCCTCCTCTCTTGGTCTATATAGAGACCTTAGAACACACTGCCTCTGCCTTCATCTTCCCCCTTCTTCCTCCCATTCTTCAAAATGACACAAGTTGCAGACGCTGTACCAGACAAGGTGGGGTATCTGTGTCCAGAACCAAGCCCCACACCCTGTTTCTTGGGTTTTTTTCCCGTAATCCTTCACCCATCACACTCCCTTCCTCCTACACTTGGCACCAGTGGACTTCCTTTGAAACCATGCAATTAAGATACATCTCAAAGCCTCAGAAACCATATCAGAAAAGCTTGAGATACCACTTTTGGGTCAGGATGGTTGTCCTTAGGCCATATCTATGCCAGACAGCAAGTTCTAGGTCAGGTTCTGGGGCTCTTTAATTCCACCTGAAAACAGATGGCATCTCCTTAGTTTTATGGTCCCAGAAGGTCCTTGCCCCAGACTCCACTAACAAGAAGGGTGGTTCAGCCTCATTCCAGGCCCAGGGTCCTCCCAGGCCCCTGAGAGTCAGATCCATCCTCCCTCACCCCAGGGTACCACACTCTAGTGCCTAAAGTCATCTGAGCAGACCCATCCTGCTCTAGTTTACTCCCATGAGGCCTTGGAAGCATCAAGGTCAATTATTCAAATGAACACTTCAAAGGGTATATTTAACACAATGTGCCAGGTAAGTGTGTGTTCATAACTACCACTTATCCAGAGTTTATTATACTTTTTAAAAGCCTTCAATAACTGTTACTTATTTTCTACACACAGAAAAAGGCAATGAGTAATTTTGTTCAAGGTCCCCAGCTAGAAATATTAGGACAGAGATTTGAACCCAGGCCACTGGGATCCAGAACTTGGGGGGGAACCACAGGGCCATGACACAGTCCCAGCCCTGGTGCCTTCAATTCTCATAAAAGCAATGGGAGGTAAGAAGTGCTGGGAGAGGTGAACAGCTTCAAGAGAGGCCTTGAACAAGGCTTCAAGCCCAGGTCTGCCCGAGTCCAGGCCGTAGACCCCGCCTAGCCCGCTCTGCCTCGGCCTCAGCTTCTGCCGTTTGAGTGCCAGTGGCTCCGGGCTTACCCATCAGCACTGATGCACATCTGCTCTTCCATCTGTGAGCAGCACAGACAAACTGTTCATTTCCCCAAGGCTGATCACTTTTGTCTAACATCTGGTACCCAGAGAGCAGCACATCTGTTTTCCGGAAGGGCTACGCCCTCTGATAAGTGTTCTCAACCCTTTCTCCAAGCAGGCTGCAAGGATGTACAGGCCCTCCAGTGCCCCTCACTTCATAAAAGAGCTCATTTCATCATGGAGGAAGCTCACACCTAGAAAGGGAGCTGGCCAAGCCAGAACCCATCTCTTCGACTTTTACCCAGGACTCTTTCCTCCTACCGTCAAATGTCTTCATTGGCTTATTTATATTGGCCACCAAATCAGACAAACCCAGAGTCTAGAGCAGCACGTGGCCTACTGTAGCTGTGGAATATCTATCACATGAATGAGTGCATCCGGCCTCCGTTCATCAGACATTTATGCCCTGTGTTTGACCTTCTGCACGGCACGGAGAGGGATGCAGCCAGGTGCTTGCTGTCCAGGAGCAGTCAGGAGCTCACGTTCTAGGAAAGAAAGACAAGTAGACACATCCCATCTGGTATCATAAATAAGTAGGTGGGATGGAAGTCGCATGGGCTACAGTGAATTAGCCAGCGGTTCAAGGAACGGGCTTCACGCCTGGTCTGCTGAGTGGAAGGGGATTAATGAAGTACTCAGACTGCTTGCCAATTAGGGCTGACCTCTGCTGGATCTGTGAGCCTCTCCCTTGAAATACTGCCCTTAAGTAATATATTCTAAGAAAGAAACAATCCTCTTCCCGACGTCAGAGGGAGAGATGGAGCAGAGCCCCAAGATCTGTCTTGGTTCTTTCCTTGCTAACTGGGGCCCTCCAAGAACATCTAAGCTGGAAATTCGTTAGACCTCGCTCATGGGAGTTGTGTTTGGGGCCGGGTCATAGAATGTGCTGATGCTGAGGGAGCCGCCGCTTTGCCCCTGAGGCAGCTGCAGCCTAGACTGTTCTGTAATGCGCCTTGAAGGAGAAAGACAGCCTGCCTCCTGTTTGTCAGGGAGGCCCAGGCGGCATTTGTTTTGTTTGGTAACCTTGACTCCAGACTGATGGGTTGATCTGGCAGTTACTGCTTCCAGGGTGGGGCTGCCCTCAGGAAGCTGGTGATGGGGTCCAGGAAGCAGGGCAGAGCCAGGGCTGAGCCAGGGACATACCCATCGATGCCCACAGGATGCCTGGCTCCTCCAACTCATTGCCATGACAACGGAGACTTCTTCCAATCCAGGCTGCTGGGTACCTATTTATCAGGGCTGGGAGAGGCAGACATGAAATCAAATCCTGTCTTCCCCTCTAGCAGCTGGGGGTCTTGGCCAAGTCTCTTTTCCCTCTAAACCTCTGTCAAATCATTTACAACATGGGGATGTCACAATGTCTCCTTTTTGTAAGGCAAAAGGGGAGAAGGTATCAAAATTTGATCCTGAAATTCCACACTCCAGAAACATAAAAATGTACACACAAGTGTGCACGCGCGCACACACACACACACACACACACACAGGGTGTTCACGGAGGCATTATTTGCCTGGTGGGGAATGGAAACAAAGTAATGTTCAGAATAGAGGGTGCTTAAAATTTTTGTTTTCAGGCTGTAGATTATTTTGCAGTTGTTAGAAAGAACAAGGTAGTCTTCTAGGTTGCGACAAGAAAAGATCTCTAAAGCATATGATGAACTGGGGAAAACAGGTCTCAGATCAACATATGTATTTTGACTTCACGATGATAACAAAACAAAAGCGCCCAAACCCAAAGAGTTAAGTCAGGTATGTAATAACATGTGAAGGGGAGATCTTTGCCTGCTTCTGTTCTGTCCCAATGATGCATGGATGGAGGGGCTTTTTGGTCCCCATCAAACCTTCTTCTGTCTTCTGCAGCCTACCCCACATCCCTAGAAGGGGTGCTCAGGAGGGTCCTGGGAAGTTGGATGGGTGGTGGGCTGTCCAGGTGAGTCAAATGGGGCCAGCACAGATGTCTATGGACGTTGTGGGGGCTGTGAGTCATGCACCCTCCTCTGGCCTGTCAACCACTAACCCAGCTTCTTGGCACTGCCAACCAATGGCACCGCCAACCAATGGCACCCACGGCTACAGAAACTGAACTGCCCATGGGTAGGCTGGTGGTCCCCTCTGCTGACTCAGCTTCTGCCAGAGGCCCCCAGGTTGGTTTCCCGTCCTGGGCTGTCTCCGAACCATGTGCCGTTGTCATCCTTGTTGTCACCTTCCCCTCCACCCCTCGTGTCCCCAGTGATGCCGAAACTTTCAGGGAAGATGAGCTCTGACCACTCATCTCTATTTTTTTATATTTTTGTGATTGGAGAGTGACCTTAGAAACTTAAAAGCCAAGGATTAGATACACTTGTTGTCTGTTCTGTCAGCATGATCTGTCCTGGGATCAGGTAAGGGATGCTTCATATCAGACTGTATGAATGGGGGACGTTCACCCCACAACAGAAAAAGGAAGGGAAGCTCTGATTGTAAAAACAGGATTTTGTTACCATCACTACAGGAGGCTTACCATATGGAGTAGAGTGAAGTGCATGAATCTTTGCCCCTTCTCAGTGACCCCAACATAGAGACTCCGTCTGCCTGTTTCCTGCAGGTTTCATCTTATGGGCACTTAGGTTTCATCATCCATGCGTGGCCATCATCTGATACAGTCAGCTCCCCGCATTCAAACAAAACTCTCAGTCCTGCTCTCAGTAATTAAGATAAACTGCCCGGATAGTTGGACGCCATGAGAAAGCGTGGTTCCCCACTGCCTGCCTGGGGGAGGGAGAAGTGGACCAAAGCCTGCAGCCCGGCCGTGGCGTTTTCCTCCCCAGCTCCATGGTTCCTTCGCTTTATCCCCCAGCACCCTCTTCCTGCAGCCACCCTTGCTGCTTCCCCTCCACGCACCCAGAGCTGCAGAGACATCTTTTCAAAACGAACCCCAGATCATGTGACTTCTGCTGAAACCCCGTCAGCAGCCCCCGTAGCTCAGGATAAAGATCAGAGTCTTCAGCTGGCCTCCTGGACCTGCACAGCTGGCTCAGGCTGGCTTCTCCCCACTCAGCTCCCCGCTCCACCCCACCACGCTGGCTTTCTCTCTATCTGCGAGAGCCAGGTATGCCATGCGGGGTTTCTTGGTAAGGTGACCCAGGGAGACCCTCCTGTGCTTTGAGACCAGCACCCACCCCTCCTCAAGCAAATGACACTTTCTTTCTCCAGTTGCCAGATTTTTCCTAAAGCATTCAAAGCCAACAGAGAATTGTTTGAAGACGGCACGGGGATCGGGGTGAGTGGCTTTTGATGTGTTTTTATGACTGTAAAAAAGTGAGAATTTTCACCACCTGGGTCCCTGTAAGGGGGCCTGATGGCATCTCTCACGGACAGACTAGTCTGACTGGCTGTGCCTCCTGGCTCCTGAGGACCACAGAGCCCCCTGGCTGCCTGCAGATGAGGGATTCCTCTCTCTCTGCTGCCCAGGAGGTCTGGGAAGCTGGGAGGCTTCAGGGACCTTGTGGTTGTGCCTGTGAGTAGAGGCCCTAGTTCCACCTTGAGACCCAAAAGTTTAGTCCTGGATCAGACAAGACCCTGTACCAGGTTTCCCTCCTCTTTGGAAGTTTTCCCCTACCTGACCCCCTTTCCCTGGGTAACTCTGACTCTTCGAAAAGCACCATTCACTTGGCCTTCGGGGCACTGATCCCAGTTTGCAATTACACAGTCATCTGTGGTTATTCCTTACATGTCTGTCTCCCTCACTAGGCTATAAGCATCCTGTGGGCAGGCTTTTATGTCGACCAAAAACCACAGAAGGCTAGAGATAAGAGTTTATTTAGGGCCTTATGAATTGCAATTTGGGAGACACAGATTTGGGTAAAACCAAAGGAGTGTACCAGGGAAGAGAAAGAGTCAGGGGCTTATAAAGGTAAACGCCGTAAGGCTATACTCCAACACAAGAAAAGAAACATTTGTCTTAAAGTGTGGTTATCACGAGTTATTTTAGGGTAAGTGTCCCATAAGTATCTTGAGTTTCTAGAACACTTGGGCAGATGTTCTGTATGCCTGTATCAAGACACAAGTTTAGATTCCATTTGGGCTGAGATGTGGGTAAGACACATTTCCACCATTGGCCTCCCAGCTCCATTTTAGAGGGCTCGCTTAGCAATACCAACTCCATTTTGATTTTCCTTTCACATTTATAAAGAGCACACGGTACCCTGGTCATTAGCACAGAGCCTGGCACCTAGGAGGGGACCACTCAATATTTGTTGATTGAATGAGCCAGTAAATAACTGAACAGATGTACTGCTGATGGCTGAGTGACCTTCATCTCTCCAAGCCTCAGTCTCTCCATCTGTCAAATGGACAAGATAAAGGTTCCTGCCTCGCTGGTTATCATGAGCACTAAGAAAGGTAACATCCCAGATCCCAAGCTTCCAGACAAATTGGCCAAATCAAGCATTAAAGACATGTTGCGGCTTGTCTCAGTCTGTTCCGGCTACTATAACAGAATCCCAGAGACTGGGGAGCTTGTAAACAACAGACATTTCTTTCTCACAGTTCTAGAAGCTGGAAGCACGAAATCAGGGTGCCAGCAGGATTGGGTGCTGGTGGGAGCCCTCTTCTGTGTTGCAGACTGCCGAGGGGCTGCGTCCTTATGTGGGAAACGGGACAGCAGAGCTCTCTTCTTGGGGCACTAATCCCATTTGTCGGGGTGTTGTTGAACCCAAGTTCATGTGCCCAACACACAGTGAAGCCGAAAAACCCCAAATGTTGACGTTTGAATCAGAGAAAGTTTTACTTCAGAGCCAGGCAAGGAGACCGGGTGGATGGTGCGCAAAAGACCTGATGGGTTTCAGGAAGGCATTTTCAAAGGCAAGTTTGCAGGGGAGGGCTGCAGGGTGTGTGACGTTCTCCTGATTGGTTGGTGCTGAGGTAATGGGGTGATGTTCCAGGAATCTCAATCTTCAACCTTGTGGGTCCAGCCAGTCTGGGGTCCACGTACTTGTGCGCGACCTGACGTTGCCGTTCTCCACCGGGGTGGGTGCCCAGCTCCTGTAAAAGAACTCAGAGATGCGTATGGGATTGCTGTGCACATCCCCGAGGAGCAACCGGGACCCCGCCCATCGCAGCACTATTGTTTCTCCTTGCTCTTCCTTCCTTTCCGCATTCCCTCACTCCCCTAATTTGTATCTGTTTGAATGTACCCTTTGGAACTCAGGGAAGGTCTAGGAGGCTGAAGCCTTTTTCCTACCAATAGGAAATGGGGGACACAGAAAGGCTTCTGTTCCCAGGAGGGCCCCACAGGGTCCCTTTCTGTTTCGGGGGCTCCGCCCTCATCACCTATCACCTCCTAAAGCCCCGACCCCCTCATACCATCCTACTGGGGGTTAGGTTTCAACATACGAATTTTGGGGGATCACAAACATGCAGTCTACAATAAGCCCTGTGCTTTACCCCAGGAACAGTTTCATTTCTCCCTTCTTCCTTCCTTCTTCCACCCCTGGGATGCACATCCTACCCCTGGGAGCCTCCAGCCAAGAATCTGCATTTCTGTTCCCCTACAACAAACTAAACTCTAAAATGTGTCTTGTCAGGCAGACTTAGCTGCGGGTAAGCACGTCTTTTTAACTATAACCAGAGTAGCCACGGGTTTTAAAATTAAGATGAAGCGCCAACTGTATGCCTGGAAATCTAAGTACGCTGTCTCATTTAATCTTCACACCCACCCTATAAGGGTGTTATCATCTCCAATGTCTGCAGGAAACATGGGCTTGAAGGGACAAGGGGATTTGCCCAGGGTCACACAGCCAGTGAGTGCCCAGGACAGAATTTGGACCCAGCTCTGCCTGGCTCTGAGCCTGCATTTGGCCCCCCTTTTGCTGGGGCGTCATCTTATTCATGTCTGCTTCCTCGACGCCCGGCACAGGGCAGTGTCCTGTCCCTGTTAGATGACACAGCCTGCCTGCCAGATGCAGTTTATCATCCAAGAATAATAAACAAAGACAAGCAGTTTCTGAGCAGATCCAGGACGTCAGAAATCCACGTGTCCTCAGGAAGAGGTAACCTCCGCAGCGGTGTCCAACACACAGTGCAGGGATGCCATGGTCCTGCCGTGGGATGTGCCTGGGCTTCAGCAGCTCATGTGGCCCCTCTCCTGAGCCCTCGATTCCTCCCCTTGAGACCATGGTCATTTATTCTATTTTTCCAAGCTTTGGTACCCCTGAATCTAAAATGGGAATGACATTACATCGGGGTAATGAGAAGAACATTTTGAAAGCACTTGACAAATGATAGGTTCTGGAAATGCAGTTTCCTCTCCTGGATCTTCAACATGATAATTTTTTTTTTTTTGCATATGAAGAAGAGCTGCATTAATATTAAAGCTTTCATTTTTCTGCTTCAAATCTGAAGATCTGCCAGCCAGTCCTGCTGCTACGACCTCCTCACCCCCACGTGGATTCATGTGGCGGCCCTGATGTGGGTTTGCCCTGTGTTCAGATCTCACCCCCAGGTCCCACTCAGCGCTCCATGGCCTCAGCATCTCAGTTTTGTCTGCTTTGTCTTGAAGGCCTTTTAGGGTATGGGAGGGAACTCTTTATTACAGAATTACAGACATTTGAGATTTCTTAAAAAAGCCAAAAAGCCTCAAAATAAGCTAGCAGAGATTCTCTGTGTCATGCACACAGCCAGCTCTTTTTTTTTTTTTTTTGGCCTCAAGAATGTGGTGCCCCATGGTGCCACCTGAGCCAGCTTCCCAGCCCCCTTCTGTGAAAAACCAGCTCATCACAGCACCGATGGCGTATGAAAAAGGATCGCCCAGGGTGCTGAGACCCAGGGGCTCCTCAGGCCTCTCCTATAGGAGGCTGGCGAGCTGGGAAGCCAGCTTTCTTCATCCCAAGAGCTCACATCAGCTCTCTAAGGAGAAATTACAGCTGCAGACTCTGCTTGGTTTAGACCTCCTGTTCTGGCCTCCCTGTTGGGGGTAGGAAGGGAGCTTGCTGGGGCTTTGTTCTACTGTGTCATTTTTCAGCCTGGAGAGGGGGGACTGAGCAGGTGTCCCATGTGCTTCTCACTGCCATACTTTCTAGAAGGGACCCTGTGCCAGGCCCAGAGTGGGTGCTGATGCAACCGCTGTCTCAGGGAGCCAGGAGGAAAGCCAGAGCAAGGAACCATCCTTTATCCAGCCCTTTCCATGTGTCAGAGGGCACAGTGTGCACCCAAAAGCAAGGAGGGAAGAAATGATAACAAAGATGAGAATACACACTCCTTAAGAGCCGGGACTCCCCTTGTCTCCCAGAGCCCCTCACAGCACCCAGCACTCCAGGGTGCTCAGGACATGTGGGCCATTGAGCAGAAACGGTCCTGATGGAGCGCCTAGTTGGTGCTAGGCCTTGTGCGGGGGTGGGGGGGTGAGGTGGGGGTGGGGTCTTCTGCTTGTTGAATCTACTTGACAACAACCATATGAAACAAATACTATTACCCCCATGTTACAGAAGAGAAAATTGAGCAACAGAGAGGTTGGTCCAGCCCCCGGGGTCACACAGCTTGTGCACAGCCAGAGCAGGATTCTAAGCCATCTCTGTCCAACCCCAGAGCCCATTTGTAAGCCAATCCCCTGCTCAGACTCACTGACGAATGCCTGTGGCTTGAGTTATCACAGGTCCAAGTCATGGTGGGACTGCTGGAGGAGGAAGGGTTAATTCTTCCCTTAGTGGGGAGAGGACAGGGAGAAAAAAAAGCAAAGGAGTGATATTTGATCTGTGTCCCTTCTCTGTACTTAGCTTCCCCCCCTTGCTGGCACTTGTTTAATTTGGATTCATTAAATGAGGATAAAAATTAATTGAATGTATTTGGGAAACCATTAAAAGGCTCGAGTTTTGCCTGGAGGAATAAGCCACAAATCGGGCCTGCAGCCTGATGGTAAGAATTTTCTTTGAAATTGTATGTATCTTAAATAGGCAATTTCTACATGTAGAACAGACTTTAAAATGTCTCTCTTTCGAAATGCAAATCAAAACTACAGTGAGGTATCACCTCACAATGAGTCAGAATGGCCATCATTAAAAAGTCTACAAATAATGAATGCTGGAGAGGGTGTGGAGAAAAGGGAAACCTCCTACACTGTTGGTGGGAAAGTAAATCGATGCAGCCGCTATGGAGAACAGTATGGAGTTCCCTAAAAAACTAAAAATAGAATTACCATATGATCCAGCAATCCCACTCCTGGCCATATATCCAAAGGAAACCCTAATTTGAAAAGATACATGCACTGCAATGTTCATAGCAGCACGATTTACAATAGCCAAGACATGGAAACAACCTCGATAAATATCCACTGACAGATGAATGCATAAAGAAGATGTGGTATATATAGTACATATACAATGGATGAACACTCAGCCATAAAATAGAATGAAATGACGCCATTTGCAGCAACATGGATGGACCTAGAGATTATCATACTAAGTGAAGTCAGACAAAGACAAATATTGTATGATATCAGCTATATGTGGAATCTAAAATATGATACAAATGAACTTGTTTACAAAATAGGAGGAGACTCACAGAGAGAAAACAAACTTACCAAAGAGGGAAGGATGAGTTAGGAGTTCAGTATTAGCATATATACACCATCATATATAAAAGAGATAAACAACAAGGACCCACTGTATAACACAGGGAACTATATTCAGTATCCCGTAATAACCTGAAATGGAAAAGAATTTGCATAAGAATATATATGTGTACAACTGAATCACTGTGCACTGTGAAACCAACGCAACATTGTCAATCAACTATACTTCAATAAAAAAAGTCTCTCTTTGCCCCCATCCCTGGCCATCCTGTTTTCTTCCTAGAAAGTAACCAATAATACCAGCTTTTTGCGTGTGTCTATCCGTACATGCTCTACACGATGCAGGCTTATAAATATAGGTTAGGTTTTCACACAAATGATGGTATATTTTGCACTCTATTCTACATTGTGCTTTTCTTTTCTACTTTTTGGTTCACATAAATAGTTTTCTTATTCTTTTTAAAAATTGTATTCTATTGTATGGCTCTTACCACAATTTATTTAAACAGTCTCCTATTAACAGGCACTTAGGTTGTTAGAATCTTTTGATATTACAACACTGAAATGCAGAACTTTGTACCCACAGTGTTTCCCACAGGTGTGATGGTAAAGCTGTAAGATAAATATTTAAAAGTATAATTTCTGAATACATTTGGAGTGTGCATTTGTGATTTTGATGGATACAGTCAAATTTCATTTCCTAGCTTGGATACCTTTTTATACTCCCACCAGCAAGAGATGAATGTGTTTTTCCCCAGCGCCTCAACAGCACAGAATATTATCTAACTTCCTGATCTTTGTCAATATGATTGACAAAGCAGTTTTAATTTTCCTGTCTCTTACTATAAGATCTAGGATGTTTTTGCCTGTTTCAGAACTATCTAAGCTTCTTTTCTTGCAGATTTCTCTCTTATTTGATGGTGAGATTTGGAGAAGCTGCAGCTATAGGTGAGTGCCATCCATTTGGATGGTTGCATTTTCCATGCTTCTAGAGGACACAGATTCTGCTCCTGACTCATCAGTGAAACAGTCCCTGAAGATCAGCACGTGGCCTTGACTTTGCCAGGGAAGCTGTAGATTGTGGAGGGGAGAACCTAGGCTTTTACACTCACACACCTGACCTCCAGTCTCAGCTCTGTCACTGTTAGGGGCTGAACTGTGTCCCCCAAAATCCACATGTCGAAGTCCTAACCTCCAGTATCTTAGAATGCGACTGTATTTGGAGATAGGATCTTTAAAGAATTAAATTAGAATAGGGTCTTTAGGGGGGGTCCTAATCCAATATGTCTGGTGGCTTTATAAAGGGGGAACTTTGGACACAGAGGTATGTGTAGAAAGAAGACAACATGAAGAGACAGGGAGAAAGCGGCCACAGCCGAGGAGAGAGTCTGGAATAGATTTTCCTTCAAAAACCTCAGAAGGAAACAACCTGCTGACACCTTGATTTTGGACTTAGAGCCTCCAGAACTGTGAGAAAATAAACTTCTGTTGTTTTAAGCCACCGAGTCTATGGGACTTTGCCACAGCAGCCCTAGTAAAATAATACACCCATCTACTGGCTGGTGTCCCGGGCAAGGGGTGTCACCTCTCAGAGGCCATTTCCTCATCTACAAAATGGGGGTAAGGACCCCTTCTCCACAGAGGGCTACAAATACCTGGCTCACGTCAGCAGCTTGGGGATTTAAGTCTGAGAGACGGCACACAATTGCTCCCTGGAGGACCCAGAAGACCCCAGTTTGGAGCCTGAGAAGGAATTGACTTTAACCACCAAAGAGTTATTTCTAGTGTCTCATATACCCAAGGCCAAAGCCATGCAACAGACCTGATGGTCTCAGGCCTGCGTTCTCTCTCACATCCGCCATCAATTGGAGGCCTCCTAACCTTTCTGGACCTCAGTTTTCTCATCTGCACAGTGGGCAGAGGAGTGATACAATGATCTCTAAGGACAAGCGGACCATAACATTCTATAGCTTGCTTTGAGAAAGATCACCAGACAAATATATTCATTCTCTGCAAATGACTCCATTAAAAAATCCACAGTTTCTAATGCTGGAACTTCATTGGAAAAAGCTTTGACTTGGAGGAATGATTTGGAAGCGGGAAGCCCATAAATTGATTTATCTGTGTAGATAAACCACTCTGTCTCGAAAAATTAAACACTCAATTACTTCCCTATAGCTGTTGCACTTACTATAATTGCCCCTGAATTCTGTTCCCTGGTGGGTGGGTTAAGATGCGGCAGTATTTCTCTCATTTCTTGCATGGCTGAAAATGTTTAAATTCGGTTCAATAATCATGGACAAGCCTCCTAGTGAGTACAGGGGGTCATTTGGACCAAGCTCAGAACCACACAGGGTCCTGGCCCTGCCCAGTGACAGCCAGAAGGATTTGCTCTCCATTCCTAAGATGCCGTAATGATAACTTCTGCTTCATAGGACCAGGGGCATTCGAGGTGACAGCTTGCCTTCAGTATCTGGCTCACAGGAAGAGCTCAGGAGAGGTGGTTGTTTCATTTACCCAGTGTCACTTCTTCACTGGTGACCATCTTAAGAGCAAGCTTCCAGCACATCCTTTTGGGAGTAAGAAGATCTAATTAGTGTCTGGAGTCTGCTGCTTCCATTTCTGGTCTGGTCTGTGAGTCATCTTTGGTTGTCCAGCAGCCAGGGGCCAGAGCAGAGCCTAGTGAGGCCAGAGAGAGCATCTCAGGGTGGGGACAACATGTCTGTCACCTGGGCATCTATCACACTGTGGAAGTGGGAGGAGTGAGTAGAAGGAGTCCAGGTCTAGATGAAAATGCCTGTTGCCTTGGACACTTCCCCTCTCTGAGCCTCAAGTGTCCCCTCTGGGAATAGTTCCCTGCCAGTGCTAACATTCTGGGATTCTAGCTCTTCTCGATGAAAGGTTTAGAAAGCTTTTCTTTTCAAATTTTAATGGTGATAAAATACACGTAGTATAAAATTTACCACCTTAACCATTTTTAAGTGTAGAATTCAGTGGTATTAAGGGCATACACACTGTGTGCCACCATCGCCACCAACCGTCAACAGAACCCTCTTCATCTTGCAAAACTAAAACCCTGTGCCCATTAAATACTAATTCCTCTTTCACCCCTGCCCCAGCCCCTGGCAACCACCATTCCACTTTCTGTCTCTATGGGTTTGATTACTTTAGATACCTCATATAAGTGGAAGCATACAATCTTTGTACTTTTGTGACTTGCTTTTTTCACTCAGCATCATATCTTCAAGGTTCATCCAAGTTGTAGCAAGTGTCAGAATTTCTGTCTTTTTTTAAAAGACTGAATAGGTCTAGTTGCCGAGGATAGACTTCACTCCGGTAGTTTAAGCAGAGCAGGATTTATCAGAAGGTCTGACGTTGCAGAGTCTCTGGAAGGGTCTGGGAACAGAGTCAGGTGTCTCAATCCAGGGACAACACAGCCAGGAGAAATGTCCTCCACCTTGAGACACTGATGTGATGATGAAAAAGCACCATAGCCGAGGCTGCCTGCCGCTCCACACAGTGGCGTGGTGACACGACTCATCACAGCTGCCCCAGAAGGAGCAGGTCCGCCCCTAGTCCTTCTTACCACTGGACACATTCTCCCTCAGAGGCCTTCCTTTGTGCTGTGACCCTACAGCACAAGTCAGCTGGGGAGAGTGGGGTGCACCGCGCAAGCATCATTTGTTATCCGGTTAGGACAGCTCCCATGGAGTTGAACTAGGTAATGAGGGAGCAGACTGCAGGCACCATCACACACCATCCCCGATGAGAAGACCTTTATGCATCTCTGAGTGGCTCTCAGGGACCCACGAGAGGCTGTCTGTGCAGTCACACCACTTGCCTTCTTCCCTTGGGGGCCGTTACTTCTCCGGGCTCTACCTGGAAAATTGGTAGTGCTGCTCTCAGATCTGGGGTTTCCCTCTTCCTCCCTGCTCTGGAGAGAACCCACAGGCAGCCTTCTAAGGGACCCACTGACATCTAACCTTGCCTCTCGTCAGCTCCAATACCTCCTCTTATCCTAGGGGCATCTCCATCTGGCTTTGTTGGTGGGGAGCTAGTTCTTCTATGCCTATGGATTCTCCGAAGTTTATTGTATTTTCTAGAATTTTTGCATATTCCCCAGAAGGCCTCTACTTCTGAAACTGAAAAGCCTCTGCTCCGTGGTCCTTCTCAGGGTAATGAACACAGCACACCCACCCTGGCTGTTGGATGGGCAAGGGGATCATGGCTACAAGGAAATGCATGGAAAGAAAAATTCCAGTTCATCTTTCAGCATATTATTCTGCTAAGTTGCACTGTGTCCTCCCCATCTGTCTGTCTGGACCCTCGTTGGTGGGTAACTCTTAAGGGAGGAAGGAAGGGTGGGATCACAGCCTAGGTGGTACAGGGCAGGGGCAGGGTGGCTGTGCATGTCATATGCAATCTTCACCACCATCCTGCAGGACACGTGTTGTTACCTGACAGTGAAAGATGGGGAAGAAGCTCATCTCACAGAGATTCCACAGTAACAGGGCAGGGGCTGGAATCCTCTACCCTATTTCTGTCTAATTCCACACCTGGAGCTTTTGCCAAGAGCTCTCTTTGTGAATTCGCTTGTTTTGAACTTTCTGACATAAAGTAATAATTCCTTTTTTAAACCGTCTCTGCCTTGCTGAAGTGGGAATCCAAGAACGCTACACATTTAGAGTCTGAAGGCTAAATTCCTCTTGGAGTTCTTTAGATAACTCTGATTCGTGCTCACGCCCCTGGCAGGGGAAGGCAGGAGCGTAATTAGAACTATGAAATCTGAAGATAAAAGAAAACTCTCTTTTCCCCGCCTGGGTCTAAGTTTGGCATTCTTGGCAGTTGTCAAAACAATGGGTCATTGGGGGAGAAACTGGAGAGCAGGGGGACGCACCTACGCTGAGGATGCTCTTCTGACATCTTGCATCCATTTCCGTATTCGTATTCCCCATCCGTCAGTGACTGCCAGCTGCTCTGCATCCCTTGGTGTGTGCAGTGGCCAATGCTGGCTCTCCTTCTCTTGCAGAGCCCAGAACACTGCACTTCTCAGCCCCTTGCCCTTGGCCAGGGCCCTGTGATCAGTCCTGGACAATGAAACGTGAATGGAAGTGACTGTCACTTCTGGGCCAGGATACTGAAAAGCCCATGTGTGCCTCCCTGGTCTCTTTCCTCTCAGACTGCGGCAGATGTGGGAGAGGCTTTGTGTTAGGGTGGCAGAACCACAAGTTCCTAGGAGCCAGAACTGCCGAGTTGCAGGTCACTTTCCCTAGAGACACGCCCAGATCCCTCTAGACTTTGCAAAAAGCATAAAACAGGTCTTTGCTGTATTGAGTCTCTGAGATCTAGGGGACTGTGAATTACATCAGGGTAACCCTGCTTCTCTGGTCTGCATGCCAAAGCAAGGTTTCCCCAATTTTTCCTGAGTGCTAGGCTGCTGGGCTTCACTTAGAGCCTGAAGCCCAGTCCCAGCCATACGGATCCTAGCCTGGGGGCTGGCCACAGCCTCTTGCTTCCCAGCTAATGCATGAGAAGGACCAGAAGACAACTTCCTGACCCAGAGAAATAGTACATTTTGGTCCTTGTGGTAGGCCTGCGAAATGGCCCCCCAAAGAGGTCCACATTCTAATCTCTGACACCTATAAATGTTATCTTATATGGCAAGACAGATTGCAGATATGCTTCAGTTAAAGGTCTTGAGATGGAGAGATGATCCCAGTGATCTTGATGTACTATCCATACTGTTTATAAAAGGGAGGCCAGGGAGTCAGAGTCAGAGGAGAAGACCTGTGATGCTGGAAGCAGAGGTTGGAAGATGCACTTTGAAGATGGAGGAAGGAGCCACCAGCCAAGGAACGCAGGAAGCCACTAGAAGCTGAAAGAGGCAAAGAAATGCGTTATCCTCTCAGACTCTCCGGAAGGAACCAGTCTTGCTGACACTTTGACTTTGGTGGAATATAACCAAGTTCAGACTCCGTCATTGGAAGAGAACACATTCATGTGCTTTTGAGACAGTAAGTTTATGGTCATTCAGCCAACAGCCATAGGAAACTGACACAGTTCCCCACACAACAAATGCTTTTATTAATGGAGTCAACCCTGGTGATGGTGATGAAATTCAGGCAGTTTCTTTGCCTTCCAATTCATTTTTAAAGCTGCAGCCGCCTAGGAATACATCACAGATTCCAGATCAAGGAAGGTGAGAATGTTGACAAGGATTGACCATGACAATGGTCAATTGTCATGGGAAGAGCGGACATCAAGGGGTCAGGGACAATGGGCAGTCGATAAGACTGCAGGCCCTGTGGGCTGGAGGATTGTTGGGTCTGAGATCCTGGAGGGAGTGAGCAGAGAGGTCGGTGAGAAGATGAAATGTTTGCAACTGAAATTTTGGAGGGGTGGTTACAGTGACTGGTGATGCTAGGGACTAGGTGTGGCCCTGGGAGCAAGCTGCTGAGAGAGGGTAAAGCATGAGCTAGGGGAGGGGTCAAGGATGTGAGAGCAGGGTGCTCTAGGATGGCCTACATGGGCTTTGAAATCGCTAAAGGTTATGACAGAAGAGATGAGCAAAGGGACAAGTGATACAGGTGGCAAGAGATGTAGATGATGCAACACGGGAGGATGCGTATTAGGTGCTGTAGTCTAGTGATGTGGCAGGAAAGCTGAGGGGTTCCCAGGCAGGAGGACATAAGGTCATGAGGAACAAGGAGGACATCTACCAGCCTCCAGATGCAGAGGCATGAAGGGTATGAGGGAGAACAGCCTGCACTGGTGAGGACCACCAGAGTCCTAACATGGTCAAGGTTAGAGGCATGATGACATTAGTCCCTGAGGTCCCAAAGTTGGTAGATGCAGGCCGTCAGCACTGAGGATTGGTGGAGTCTTGCCAGGGACAAGGAGATTTCTGGAACTCTTAACATGATCTCTGAATGTGGATTCTGCGAAAGAGAGAGAGTCCCAGGGAATGGACCCTCCTGATGCCAGCTAATGGCTCCCTCTGGGAACTGAGTCCTACCTGACCTCGAAGCCTAGGTCTTCCTCTCATTGCACCAGCTTCCCAGCGAATGAACTCTAGTTTTTATCTCAGGCTGTGTATTAACTTAGTTTGTATATTAATTTTCACCCGAGAGTTGGGCCTTAATTTTTTTCAAAGGATCTATGTGTTGAGATTTCTCGTTTTCATTCTTTCATGAAGATGATTGGATATAACTGCCCAACAGAAGCTACGAGAAGCTTAAAGGACCATCAGTTAGGGAATAGAAAATGTCAATATCTGAACGGAGTCAATGACGCTAGTCTAAAATTTTCACTTGTCTAAAGAAAGAATATCTTTGCGATCTTTCTACTGACCCTTGAAACTCTATTGGTTTGTCTTGGAGAGCAGTATCTTGAAAATAACAGCAACTATTTATTGAAAACTAATATGGAAGGTCTAGATTAGTGTCCATTAAAATTCATTCTCTTCTTCCAGAGTAATGGAGCTGGAACTGGGTATGTGGCTGCCCAAGGGTCTCTGTACCCAGACCCCTGGATGTTTATATTTGGGGGTCTTAAGGCATTGAGGATGCCTACTCCATGCACTCCTTCACCTCCATTTGGCTGGTACCCAGAGGAGGTGGGGTCTCAGCTCCAGCCATGCAGTCAATCACTCAGAGTGCCAGTGACCTGGTCCCTGGATTATGTCACAGAAGCAGAGCTGCTCTGTCATTTCAGGACTCTTCTGGAAAGAGAAACCAACTCCTGCATTCTTTAAGACAGTGAATGTTTCAGCATCTTTTTTACAGTCGTACATTACTCTCCCCAGTGTCACTAGGATGAGCTAAGCCCTGTACTGGCCATTTTACAGATATTATCTCATGCAATACTTACCAACTCTGTGATGGAGAATCAATATTTCTATTTTATAGATGAGAAAACAGGTTGGGGGGAGGGAATGTGATTGTCCAAAGTCTCAGAACTACTTGGTGGTAGAGGCTGCCAGTGGAAGCCAGGCTCTTGTTCCTTCCACACATCACATTGGGAAAAACAAAGAGAAAGCATTAAAACCACACAGAGGGCTTCCCTGGTGGCACAGGTTAAGAATCCACCTGCCAATACAGGGGACACAGGTTCGAGCCCTGGTCCAGGAAGATCCCACATGCTGCAGAGCAACTAAGCCCATGCACCGCAACTAGTGAGCCCATGCACTGCAACTACTGAAGCCTGTGAGCCTAGAGCCCATGCTCTGCAACAAGAGAAGCACTGAAATAAGAAGCCTGCGCAACGAAGAGTAGCCCCTGCTCTTTGCAACTAAAGAAAGCCCACGTCTAACAACAAACACCCAACGCAGCCAATAAAATAAAATAAAAAATTAATTAATTAAAAACAAAAACAAACAAACAAAACACACACACACAAACTGGGAGGAAAAAGTACACACCCTACCCGAAGCCTACCAAGGACGGCTGATTGCTCCAGGAGATCAGTGTGCTGGGGTCTGTTGATGGAAGACCGCATAGGGACTGTTAGGAACAATTAGAAGGTTGGCTGCAATCTCTTGGACACCCAGGAGGGGGCACTGTGTTATGTGACTCAGCTGAGATCTTTTCTCTCCAGCAGGTCTTGGTGAGCAGCTTCTGGTCTAGTCTGACCCGATTTGTTTACCTCTGCAGATCAACGTAACCTGGTCCTGCAGGACCTGAGGCCCATGCCGGTGCATCCTGAGGAGCCTCGGTCAGGGGTGTGTGACCCCATCCTGGCTCTGCTGCCTTCTTTGCAAGGGGAACTGGGGCAAGTACTTCTCTCTAGACCTCAGTCTCCTCACCTGAAAGATGCAGAGGATGATGGCAAAACCTTCCCCACAGACTACCAGGGGCGTAGATTGGATAATTAATTGCACTTTGTACAAAATCCTGGACCCTCATTTTTCCTTATGTGACCCAGCGAGGATTTGCTTCCCCGTGTTGTACAAAAGGAGTAGCTTGGCTTTGGGGATTGCAAATTAAGGGGAACCCCATTGCCAGTATTGAGCAGGCCTAATGTTTCTTCCTTAACAGGAAGAACCCTAAAGCTCCAAGGTGGAGAATATTGTCCCCACTTTGCAGATGAGTAAACTGAGGCTCAGAGAGCTTAAAGGGTGTATCCAGGTTTAACGCCAGGAACTATTCTGCTTGTTATTCTTGGAGGGATTTGATGCTTGTTGGAAGCTTCCTGTGCCCAGTGCAGCACCTCTGACCAACAGCTGGGAAAAGAAAACATTGGGTTTACCACCCCGAGGGTGGAGTTCACCACCCAGATCGGTAACCTCCTCACTGCCTCTGGTCTCTCCCGCTACCCTGCATCCTCCACATGGTCCCACCCAGGCGGTCTTCCTAAACTCAAATCTCTCTGTGCTGCTGCACTGTGCAAAATGGCTCTGTGGCTCCTCATTGCCCTCAAGAGAAAGTCCAGCTCCTTAGCTAGCTATTCAGGGCTCCCTTTGAAATATCTACGGCTCCTCCCATTCCTCTTCCTCAGGATCTTCCATCCCCATCAGTTTTGATCAGACTTATTGGGTCTTCTGCCTCTTTCACCCCAAGGATTTTGGCTTTCTCACCTCCGTACCTCCTGATGTGTCATTCCCTCCACATGGAATGCTTTCCTAACCCACTTCCTCCCTCGTCTCTCCATTTTCTATCTTCTGAAATCCTGCATACATTTCAAACTGTAAGTCCTGGTGTGGCCTTTTTATGGAATGACCTCCGATCTTGCTAATGGAAGAGACCTTCAGTGGTTATTTGTAGATTGCATGCTTCTCCAGTAGCCAATCCCCCTTCCCAAGTGTACCTGAATTTTCTGGCTGTTGAAGTAATATGGGATGGACTCCATCCATGGCTCTGAGGCTGAGCCCCTATTAGCTTAAGCCTGGCCACAGTGATAGGTTCAAGGATGGGCACATAACCCAATATGGCTTAACTTTAGATCACTGGTTCACATTACTTAGTAAGTCAGATTTTCTTTTCTTTCTTTTTTTTTTTTTTTTACTGTTAGAGTTGAACATGGAAGCACATGACCTAGAATATTGCTGGAAGGCAACTTGCAACCCCGAGCCTGTGAGACTGAAACCATTCTGAGGGACAGAGATGTAAGATGCTAGGTTACATTATTAGAGAAGCTGCATCACGCCTCTCCTGAAGCTGACATAAATGATTCAGTTAGGTAAGACACTCAATTCTCTTTGTTGTTAATGCTGTACTCTTGCCCAACAACACTCTCCCAAATCCAATGGTCCAAAACCTCCAGAAAGGACGGACTCCTCTTTCCTTTGATAATTCCAGTCTTTTGGGTTTTGGAATGTATGCAGATATAGTCACTGAGAAATTTCTCTTTCCTAGAGCATTTCTCTTGGGAAACAAAAATGCACAAAGAGGATATTAAAATGAAGTCCTGAGACTCCAAATACTTATGTAACAAAACTTTTGTTGTTTTTGTTGTTTATATTCACAACTGCTTTCAAAGGAAAAGGAAAAGGGAAAAAAAGAAAAAAGAAAAAGTATGGATTCTGTTAAATGAAGCAAGAACTGTATAGAAGCGAAATGGATGCTGTTAGATGAAGCAGGAACTGGAGAGAAGTAAATTATTCTGCTTAGCAGAGGGAGAAGATTTTTGAGTTTTCAGAGCAGTTCAGAAGAAATTCTATGAGGATGCAGATGGTGTGGGGAAGAGGTGTCAGCAGAAATTCTCCATGGGCAATAAGATGGAGGGGGTGGGGAGAAAAAGATGTCTGTAAGTCCCTTGCTCTGTTCCAGTCAGTACTCCCCATCTAGAATAAGGTCTATTGCACCCATGGAATAGGTGCTAATAAATATTTATTAAATAAATGAATGGATGAACAAAGCAACCAAAGTTACAAGGACTTCGCAAATGCACATCAAGAAAAATAACTTGACGGTTAGGCAAATTTCCAGGTGATAAACCTTGAAGGTGTCATTTTCAATAAGTGAGAGAGGGTGAAACCCATGCAAATGCTATTCCCAAATGTAGATAAATCTGCCTAAAGTTTCACCCTAATCCCTTATGCCTCAATAATATGAAGACAGAATGGGAGAAATGGAATTGAAACTGACATCGAGTCTCTTTCCATAGAGAACCACTAACAGCTAGCTTTACCTAATAGATCAGTTCCTACCTAGGCAACGACACCCAAAACTGCAAACCCCCAGGCTGGAGGCTAGGCGAGATCTTGATGCTTAAGGGATGCAAAGCTGCAGAAGGACAGACACATTTCAGCACAAAAATTAATAAAATTCATTCATTCATTTAGTCGTTCAACCACAGCAGCATATAAGATGCTCTCAATTCCAGTACTCATGGAGTGTGTAGACTGGCGGGGGAGATGACAGGCAATTATAAAAATAAATGTAAACATTAGAAAATTTACTTTATAAAAAAAATCATAAACATCTGAAGAAGAATGGAAAATATTTCTGCGGTCAAGGGAACCAGGAAAGGTTTCCTTGAGGGAAATGGACAGGCCCTCATCCCGACTTTCATGGGCCCTAGGCACTTCACCCTCCAGGGCCCTTTTCTCATTAAAAAAAATATATATATGTATACACACACACACATATATATATGTAATATACGTATATGTATATATAGACACACACACATGTAAAAATTTTTGGACTGCATTGTTATGTTGGTATAAAAATCAATATACTTCAGAATAGATTCATAATTATGTACTCATTAGCATAGCAATTTTGTTCTTATTTTAAAACAAATTAAAATGAAGTCTTCCCCCCCAACTTTATTGTGAAATTATTGATAAATATAATTGCATTTATTTAAAGTGTGCAACTTGCTTATTTGATGTGCATTGTGACTACCATAATCAAGATAATTAGCACATCTGCCACCTCACACAGTTATCATAGTTAACTCAGGGATTTTTTGTTGTTGTTTTTGTTTGTTTGTTGGTGGTGAGAATGCTTAAGATCTACTCTCCGCAACTTTCAAGTATACAATACTGTATTGTGAACTATGATCACCGTGGGCTCCGTGAGATCCTCAGAACTTAGGCTTCTTATAATTGAAAGTTTGTACCCTTTGACTGACATCTATTCATTTGCTCCCTCCCCTCAGCCCCTGACAACCATCCTTCTACCTTCTGTTTCTATGAAATTTTTTTTGTCTTTGTCTGGCTTATTTCACTTTGCATAAAGCCCTCCAGGTCCATCAGTATTGTTGCAAATGGCAGGATTTCCTTCTTCTTCTTCTTCTTCTTTTTTTTTTTTTGCTGTACCATGAGACAAGCAGGATCTTAGTTCTCTGACCTGGGATGAACCTGTGCTCTCTGCATTGGGAGCATGGAGTCTTAACCACTGGACCACCAGGGAAGTCCTAGGATTTCTTTCTTTTTCACTGCTGAATAATATTCTAATATGTAGATCTAATATGTATTCACGTTTTGTGAAATGAAAACATTTTTTGGGTGAGTGATACTTTTAAGGCTCTGTGCTTTCTGTGCTTACTGATATGCTGGCCCTGGAAATCTGTTTGAGTTGAGACTCTAGGGAGTCAGGCAAGGGGGTCTCTGCAGCACAGAGACAGCCTATACAATGGTCCTTAATGATGAAGCCTGGGGAGGCCGAGGGGCTGAGATGAGCGGGAGAGCCCCACAGGGCCCACACGGTGACAAGTGGATTTGCTTTTGACGATTGCTCTGGTGGTGGCACGTAGCATGGTCCTTCTCCTTTCAAGTTCCCCCTCAGATTTTCCTTCCCATCCTGGATGGCTTTCTACGTCCCCCTTCTCTGAGCTTCCACAGCCCTTGATCTGTCCTGCTCAGATCTGTCACAACTCTGTGTACTTAATCCTTCTGCACGTGTCTGGAATCTTTGCTTTTCAAAGAACAGGCACCTGACTACACCTGGCCTAGGCAGTCAAGGGGCTTCTTGGCTCCTGTAAGGGGCATTTCCATGGTTTGAATATGTCTTCAGCATCTAGCTTCTTCTCCTGGTGCTGTCACCCTGTATGGTAACTCCAATCTCAGCCGGGTTTCCTTTTGTGGTGGTGAGAACTCACCATAGAACTGCATCTGAAAGGATCATGAAATTGCATTTGATGGATTCTGGCAGTTTGCAAGCCCATCGCTGAACCAGTCATGGGACCAGGAGTTAGGGTGCTCTGTTTGGCCACACCTGATCATACATCCAACTCCTTGATTCAGGAGAGAAGTCAAATTCACCCAAAGCCCATGGATTGAGAAAGGGGGAAGGAATTTTCCCCAAAGAGGATGGAAGTGCTGTTCCCAGCAGAGGGGGCCCTGAAAGTACAGGTGGAGCAAAACACGATACCTACTCTGTGCTCTTGCCATCAGTGAGTTCCAGAAAAGAGGGACCACATTACTCTTCTCGGATGCTTGGATTAGTCGTGGCAATGCCAGGTCCAAAGTGCAGTCAATATTTCTGGTAGGGAAAATGCTGTTCTCACCTCTTACAAATTCAGGAAACCTCACCAGACTCTGATTCTACTCCAAGTATACCCTAACTTGCTTGGTAACCAAATATATATCTCTTAAAATCTCTTGGGGCTTTATTTCCCTACCCATAATATAAGGATGCTAATAAAGGTCTGGCTATGAGATAGCCCGTATGAACACTGGAAAGATATTTGTTCTATGTCTGTACGGGGATATTGGTGTGTTCACCTCTTCTATTAATGTTTATATTCCTTGGAGTCAGGAATTGCACCTCTTTCATCTCCAAACCTCAGTTTCCTTGCCTGTAACGTGGGGATAACTTCAACCTTGGAAGACGATTGGGAAGGTTGAATGAAATAATGCATGCAATGGGCTTCTTGAAAAAGAATAAATGAACGAAAAAGAAATGACTGAACACATAAGTGAGACATATCATAGGATGCTAACTAAGAAGGTACCAAGGAAAGATGAGGGGAAGAGAAGCAGAGAGTGGAGGAAAGAGCCAGAGTGATGTCCCTTGGCGTTCTTCACCATGACAAGCAAAGGCAGCCCCCAGGCGTGTGCGGACTGCCAGCGAAGCTGTGATTCCCAGCCTGTTCATTGCTGGAGTGTTTGCTTCTGTTCCCCAGGGCATTTTGGCTCCAGTTTGAGATCTTTTCCCTCCGTTTAAAAGTTTCAAATGTGTGTGTAACTATCTCAGAGAACATTATATCCCCAAAGGAGGGAGGAGGGAAGTGATGGGATGGGCTTAGTAGGTGAAGAGAGGGCGTTGGTCCAATATCAGAGGACTTCAAATGGGAAAGAGGAAAAGGGAGGGAAGGACTTCCTAGGTGGCGCAGTGGTTAAGAATCCGCCTGCCAATGCAGGGGACATGGGTTCAATCCCTGTTCCGGGAAGAGTCCGTGGAGCAACAAAGCCCGTGCACCACTACTGAGCCTGTGCTCTAGAGTCCGTGAGCCACAATTACTGAGCCCATTTGCCACAACTACTGAAGCCCGCGTGCCTAGAGCCTATGCTCTACAACAAGAGAAGCCACCACAGTGAGAAGCCCGTGCACCACAATGAAGAGTAGCCCCCACTTCCTGCAACTAGAGAAAGCCCACGCACAGCAAAGAAGACCCAATGCAGCCAAAAATAAAAATAAATAAATTTGTAAAAAAGTAAAAAAGAAAAGAGAGGGAAGAAGAGGGATGATGAGAGGAAAGGCAGGTGGGTGGGTGTCGCCTCTGTGGGCAGCTGTCATATGGGGTAAGGCAGGTATCATGGTAACCTCGGCCAGGACCCATTTTTCTAATAATGCTTCGGAATCATGGAGTAGCTTAGAAGAAAACACAATGAAAAAGAAAGTCCATCTCTCAGAATCTTAAGAGAGTCTGTTCATGACAATTGCTATGTGAGCCGACCTTCACTGTTTGCAGGCACTAGGCAAAGCTCTTCTTTCAATCAACCTTTGTAAACATGACCAAGACGATGGCGAGGCCAGTGAGGGGCCCTGGATACCAAATCTAAGGAGCATTCATTGTGTGCCCGTGGTGAGAGCAAGTGCCTCCTTACATTTTATGTCCAAGGCTCCCTTTTTCCTCCCCGTCTTGGCCCAGTTTGTAAAAACCTTGGAGGAAAACAGGAAACCTTGGAGGAAAACAGGCCCTGTTACAGAGGGGAAGGCTGAGACAAAAAGAGCTTAATTAAGGGATCCAAGGTCACAAAGAAAGCGGATATTCAGGATTCAGATCCAGACCCACACTCACGCCTCAATACAGCCAGAGCACCCGGCCCCAGGCCAGACATTCTACACCAGAAACATTCCCAACGCATTTCTTGTCCCTCTGCAATGGACTGTAGCTTGTTCTCCATCTCAGGCCACTCACAGGTCCCCAAGGGAATGGGAAGTATGGAGTGGGCACAGGGGGAGGGCATGGTCAGGAGAGACAGAGCCCTCATCCTGAAGGTGATGGCTGAGTGCCGTCCCCATGTTATCTCACCAGCCCGACAATGAGGCCTGCGGGTCCACCCTGGCTCAGGGCCCCCTTTCCCAGGTCCCAAGTCCGAGGATCAGGTAAACGCCTAGAATTTCACAAGACTTAATTGCCAGTTGGAAAGAAAGGGCAATGCTCTAAAACAGAGGCAGAGTGTTTTATTTTTCCTTTTTAAACAGTTTATTGAGGTATAGTTTGCCCATTGAAAGTGCAAAATTCAATGGCTTTTACCATATTCACCACTACCAATTTTAGAATATTTTCTTCACCCCAGAAAGAAACCCTGCACCCCTTAGCTGTCACTCGCCAAACCTCCCAGCCCCTGGCAACCACTCATCTGCTCATCTGCTCTCTGTCTCTCTCCAGTTGCCTATTCTGGACATTTCATGTAAATGGAATTATGCCTTATGCGGTCTTTTGTGACTGGCTTCTTTCACTTAGCACAATTTTCAAGATTCATCCATGTTGCCGCAGGTGGCAGGACTCCATCACTTTCTACGGCCAAATAATTTTCCATTGTATGAATGTACTTGGTTTTAATCCAGTCATCAGTTGATGAACCTTTCCGTTGTTAGGTGGCTTTTTTCTGGATAAGAGAACATATCCAGCTGGCTGAGGGAGGACCGACTGTAAAACTGTTTAATCCTAGAGCAGCTTTAACCCTGAACCACCTGAGCTTAACCAGGGAGCCCAGGACAGCTCCTTGCCCTCTGAGCAAAGCTCCTGCACCAGTTAGTACCCGCCCCCGCTTTCGAGATAAGGACACTGAGTCCCAGGAGGACAGGAACTGGTGCTCAAGGTCACAGAAGTGCCACAAATCAGCAGAGAGCCCAGAGCAGTGTTCCAGGCTCATCGCCTCCCACATCTGCCTCCCTCAGCTCTTCACTCCTTTTCTTTCCTTCTCTTTTTTTTAGAACTTTTATTGAGATATAATTGACATACAAAAAACTGCATATATTTAAAGTGTACAATTTGATATTTTTTTCTTATTTGTGATGTATGTATGGCAATCCCAATCTCCCAATTCATCCCACCCCAATCGTCACTCCTTTTCATACAGTCTAAGATGCCATCGGCTGTGAAAACACGTTTTTGATGCGACACTAGGAAAGAGAAGATGCTGCCAACTGAGCTAGGATATGTGGCTTTCTGGGCACATCAAATGTAAGATGCACTTGAATTTCAGAGACACTGACATGTAGGAGAACACATGTCCTAGAGTTAATAACATCCAGTCCCCTTTCAGCAAGTGTTTCTAAACACGCCCACTCCTCCTTCCCCCCTCTACCCAGTCCTCCTTCCTTCTCTCTGACTCATATTCATGTGTTACCATCCAAGGACACCGGAGCTATGGTCCCGGAGTCCTCCTTTCTCTCCCTCTTTCCCTCTACCTGCCATCTAATCAGTTACCTTGTCTGGCTAGTCCTCTAAAGGGCTCCTCACACTGGACAGCAATCTGTCCCCACTGCCAGAGCCCTTGCTCTGAACCCTTCCTGATCCATCAGTGCTCCTTCAACCTCCCCCATGCTCTACACTGCTACTCTCACAGGTGGGACAACTTTGCTTGGCTCCCTGTCAGCCTCTGACGTGGTTCCCAGCATCTGCAGAATGGAGCGGAAACTCCGGAGCACAGCATCCGGGGCCTGGCTTGCCTCCAGTGTCTCCCTCCAGGGTCGGGGGTGGGTCCCAGACACTGCGTGTGTCCCCACTCAGAGAGACTTGCTGTTGGAGGCCATGCCCTGACTCCCCACCCTTGTCTGGGGCTCCTCCCCCAGCAATGCTCTTGTTTTGTTCCCATTTGGGAGATCCGGTTCCAATGGCTTTGCCTGTGTCTCCCCTTCTGAGCTGAGCTGACCTCCCACTACGTTTTACTCCAAAGCGCCTTGCCCAGGACCACGTTACTGCGCTATGGTGTACACAGATGAGGGGCTTTGATTTGGTGGGGCTTGAATCCCACGCCACAATTTAGCGGCTGTGTAACCTTGGCCACATACCGTAGCCAGCTCTGAGAGCTCTGGCCTGAGTACCAGCTCGCGGCACACACAAGAAGAGGAAGGGAGAAAGCTATAGAAGAAGGGATTCTTCCCTCCCAGGCACCGAGCACTTTTCCAGCCCCCACCAAGAGAGGCAGGCCTGCTGGTTCCTGAGGGCCTGGAGCTGGGGGGCACCGTGCCTCCCAGATCAGCTCACAAGGCGCCGTGCTCCGTGGCTCTCTGCTCTCAGCCAGGTGAGCTGGGCTCCCAGGGCCTGCTGCTCCTCCCCCCGCACGTCCCCCTTCCAAGGAGAATGTGTGGGCGAATGTGCTCGGGGGCTTAGCCCTCATTTTCTCTGTGAAGCACCCCCAGTTCAAGCTGGCGAAAGATCTAGACTTGGAAGCGGGTGGTCTGTTGGGGAAGAAGAGGCTTATTGAGGCCTCCAATCTAACCTGCATGTTTCAGCCCAGGTTTTACCAGCAAGCTCTGTTCTCAGGGAAGTGGGTCATGGGAGCTATTGGTATCAGACGGTTGCCCAGTTAATTAAGCATTTCTTGCTTCGCACTTAGTTCTTGCTCCATGCACATGGGTCTCTCGCTTTAGAAGCCTGCATGTGGGGGGAGGCGACAGCAGGGCTGGACTGAGGTGTTCCTGGACCTCTGTCCTAATGCCGGCTGGGTACCAGCCTGGGTACCAACAAAACATCTCCTCTCACATCAAATAGGAACCGCATCGCTAGTGCCACCATCCTCATCTTCATTCTCCTCATCTGGGCTTCCCTTTGTAGACTGTGGATTCCTGTAGACGTGTGTTCCTTGTTCATCACTGTCCACACAAGGCCCAGAGCAGAGGAGGGGCTCCCAATGCTGGAGGATTTGAAGCACAGGATTCGGGCAGAACTATTCTAGTGAGGGACAGAGGACAATTAGAACCTTGTCCTGGAATGTGACCCTATTGGACTGTTGCAGGGGAGGAGATTGCCATACACGTCATTAAGGAAGGAGGACCCGGAGCTGTGACTTCTGTGTCTTGGATTGGATTGTGTCTCCCCAGAAAAGTGGTGGTCAGAGTGTTGTCATCATTGCCAGGCCTGGTCTAGGAAACACCTCCCACATAGGAAAACTTTCTTGTTTTTCCCCATTCACCCTTTAGAATAGAGGGACTCTGAGGGCCTTGGGCATGGAAGAGAAGGAAGGAAGGAAGGGAGGGAGAAGGGGGAGGGGGAGAAAGGGAGGGAAGGAAGGAAGGAAAGAAGGAAGGATGGAAGAAAGAAAAAAAGTAAAGAGCTTGAGTCCCTAAACCACTACGTGGAGTACAGTTGCCAACCGGATTTCATATAAATTAGAGATAAATGTAAGACACTGAGATTTGAGGGTTTAACAGTTAGCAAGAGTGTTATCATATCTTAAATACTCTCCCAAAACAATCTGATCCCAAGGCTTGAAATAAGGTAGAGATGAACATTCTTGAATATATTCTTTCCTTGGGATCCTTCCTATCTCTGCCTCACCTCAGGCTCCCACCCTTCTCACCGGAACTGTTTCATCAGCCTCCAAACTGTTTCTACCTCCATTCTCTCTCCACATTTGTCCTGCACCCTGCCTCTGAATTTGCTTCTCATTGTGTCCCTCCATCCCAACTATTCAAACCCATTAAGGACTCTGGCAGGCGGGACAAGGCCCAAACTCCAGGCTTGCTGCAAATGTTTTGCACTGGGCAGACCCACCAACCTCTCCAGCATCTTCTCTGGGTGCACCCCTCCCCCATCACATGAAATTACCTCCTGCCTCCTTCTGCAGTCTAGAATGCCTTTCCCTTCTTGTCCCCTAGGCAAGTACGCATATGTTAAAAACCTGTTTAGAAATCACTGCTTGGTAGCTTTTCTCTGATGTCCCAAAATAGAAATAACCACCCTTACGTTTCCTGTCACTTGTCTCCTTGTCTTAGGACACTTCCCCCATGAAATATAATTTTCTGTGCCTGCATCTCCTCCGTAGACAATGTGTTTCATTTTCACATCCCATTGCCAGGCCTGCTGCCTGACACTGGCAGCGCTCAGCAGAAATTTGCAAGTGAATAAGTAGATGCTTGGGAAAGGGAGGTTTCAACCTGAGCCTGGGTTGAGTCCTCTGCTCAGTTTCAGCCATGCCTGGATGTCTCTGTGACACTCATAGGACAAGTGTGATAGACACTTAGTGGCTGGATAGCTGTCTAGTCATTTGGCTGGGAAGCCCATCAGTGGGAGGACAATGAAACAGGATGGGATACTGGGATACTGCCAAGGAAGGGTGCCTTCCAAGGGGCGCTCTTGAGTGTTGTTGTTCTGTAGATGCTCTTGGGCCTGGAGTTTTGTCCCCTTCCCTGAAGTACATCATAATCTCCCAAACAGAAAATGTGAACCTGTCATTTCCGGGCTGACAGACCTAAATGCCTACAGAAGCCAGATAATAACTAGAATGATTGAAGAGGGTCTAGTGTAAGGTAGTAGGGAGTGGTGAAGACTGGGGCAAACGGGAATGTAATATACCCCATTCGAAAGGAGGAACTGCTTCTCAGACCTCTAGCTAATGGCTGCCATGCAGACTTAAGGGCCCTGTATTATTAGACTTTCTGATTTTTTTGGATGAAACCTCAAGAGACAGATTTTGGGAGGGGGGGCAAATGCAAATACCATATCTTGTCAAATATAAGACCTCATTTCTTATAAGTTGCACCATCATTTTATGTACCACGAAGAAAACAAAATTTGCTAGATAAACTATGACACAGGCCTTTCTTATCACTTAAAGATTTATTTTATACATATAGAAAGAGCTATTTTAGACTTATTTAGACCCAAAATCTTTATCACACATCCAGCTTGTGCAGATCTGGGAAGGAAATCTCATGTAAAATTAATCGGTTAAAGTTCTCCTAAAACATCTTCCCACTTTACATCTGACTGCTTTGTGCTGCTTCTCCACCAGCATCATTGGCATCTGTGTTCTTCCACACAATATCGTCCTCTGTGCCTGCTCCACTGTTGCCTCCAGGATCTTTTGCAAGCTGCTGACACCCGTTCTGCAAGTTTTGATGAAGCAGGAACAGGCGAGGACCAGTCACAGCTTATGCCTCACCAACAACGACCTTAAGATGCATCTTGATTTCAGGGATGCTAAAATGAGAAAACAGAAAAAAAAAAAAAAAAAAAAAACCAAAACCAAAACGAAATACAGTAATTCCAATGAAAAAACAAGCAAGCCAGGCAAGGGAAGCACTGACACTGCATGGAAAGAAATAATGCATCTCTGGGCCAAACTGACCAGTAGCTGGAAGTCCTGATTAGCAAGCCCAGCATTAGAGAGTCTGTGGGTTCTTAGTGAAATGGTGTACTGCCTTCACCCATGGGTTTCTCCAGGCATTACAATCCCCTCTTCAACCACGAGCATGTGAGGATACGGTCGTGAAGACCACTGTCCCCTGGACTTTCAAGTAGCAGCAAAAGATGGCTGGCTGGCAAGACAAAGAATCTACCTTAGGACAGGGCAAGACGGCACATGGGAAGCGCGGAAGGTTTGCAAGTAGAAAGAACTGCATCTGTGTCCTGGTCCTGCCACTTTCTAGCAAGGTGATCTTAGACTACTACATCCTCATCTACAGAATGGGAAGAATAATAGTACTTTCCTTTTAGGTTTACTGTGAGGATTAATGAGGTCTTGCACATCAAGCACCTGGCACCTGGCATTTACCAGGTGCTCAGTAAATGTTAAAATTGTATTCAAAGCTGATCAAGAATGTTTGGCTGAGTAGAGGAGATTCTGGGAGTCTTGATTGCTTATAATGGGCCTTGCTTCTTATCTTCTCTGTCAAGTGGAGGGGACTGAACTCCCGGGTGTCTGTGGAGTATACTTTCTTTACACCCAAGGGCAGTGTTTTCTTGATATGACAAACCTTGCTCCTATGGTTATTTTGAGATGCTTGTCCAGGACAGGGGCTGAAGAATCCCTTGGAGACAATATATCAGACAGACAGTGCTAGGTGGCTCTCATGCCTTAGAGGGACACTGTCATCTTGGAAGAGAAAGCCATGTCCCAGGAGGGCAGCTCAGCCCGATTCCTGGCCACAGCCTCTCTGACTTCTAATAGATAAAAACTGAAAACGCTGCTTCACTTAAATTTCGAAACACTGCTTTGGGACCCCCTCCCCCATCATCCAGTGTTACTCAAAGGGATTCAAGCCGTTCTCCCTGTATCCCCTCCCTGCCATCGCCACTTCCCGAAACAGGCAGAGCCAGTCAGGGTATTAGCTTCCTATCGCTGCTGTAACAGGTGGCCCCAAACGTAGTGGCTTAGAACAGCATGAAAGCGTCCTCTTACAGTTCCGGAGGTCACAAGCCCCAAACTGGTCTTACTTGCTACCATCAAGGGGCTGGCAGGGCTGTTCCTTCTGGAGGCCTCAGGTGACGGTCCATTCTCCTTGCCTCTTCCAGCAGCTTCCAGAGGCTCCAGCATCCCTTGGCTCATAGCCATGTTACTCTAATCTCTGCTTCTCCTTCTTCATCACCATTGCCCCACTCTCATCTCCTGCTTCTCTCTTACTTATTTATTTATTTAAAATATTTTTAATACAATGTTAAAGTTTACTTTCCATCTACAGTTATTGCCAAATATTGGCTCTATTTTCCTGTGTGGTATGATACATCCTTGAGTCTATCTTACACCCACTCCTCCACCCCCATCTTGCCCCTCCCCCTTCCCTCTCCCCACTGGTAACCACTAGTTTGTTCTCTACATCTGTAAGTCTTCTTCTTTTTTGCTGTATTCACAAGTTCGTTGTGTTTCTTAGATTCCACATACAAGTGATATTGTACGGTACTTGTCTTTCTGTCTGACTTATTTCACTTGGCAAAATGCCCTCCAAGTCCATCCATGTTGTTGCAAATGGCAAAATTCCATTCTTTTTTTTTTATAACTGAGTAGTATTCCACAGTATATATACATATCTCACATCTTGATCAAGTCCTCTGTTGGCGAATGTTTAGATCGCTTCCTTATCTTAGCAATTGTAAATAACACTGCTATGAACGTCGGGGTACGTATATCTTTTTGAATTAGCGTTTTTGGGTTTTTTGGATATACACCCGGGAGTGAAATTGCTGGGTCATATGGTAGTTCTATTTTTAGTTTATTGAGAAACCTTCATACTGTTTTCCACAGGGGCTGCCCCGATTTACATTGATACCAACAACGGTGTACGAGGGTTCCTTTTTCTTCACACCCTCACCAACAATTGCTATTTGTGTGTTTTTGGATGGTAGCCATTCTGACAGATGTGAGATGATCTCTCATCGTGGTTTTGATTGACATTTCCCTGGTGATGAGCGATGTTGATGCTGCCTCCCTCTTCTACGGCCCCTGGGATTACATCAGGCCTGCAGGGATCATCTAGGTACTCTCCCCAACGCAAGATCCGTAACTGCATCTGCAAAGTGCCTTTCGCCATGTAAGGCAATATGTACATATTCCGAGGACGTGGACAACGTTGGGGGCCAGTATGCAGCCTACTATGGCCGCGCTGGTGCCCGTGCCAAGCTGGCCAGCAGTGGTACTGGTACCCCCAGCACCAGGGCAGCGGCAGCACCCAGCCTGGGCGACTCCAAGAGCTGATGTGAAGTCCTCTCCAGAGAACTCTGAAGAAGGCGTAGCTGAAATTCGCGAGGGGCTGGGGAGGGGCTGGCAGGAGCAGAGAGCCCAGATGAGTGAGTACCCACAAGCCAGGCCATGGCAATAAGCCAATAACTTCACCTTTACAATCAGCCTCTCAACTCCAGATGCGGTTCCTGCTCTTAGGATAATGTAAGGAAAAAGGGGAAGACAGGGCCTCCTCTCCCGAGTGCGGGCAACACATGTTTTAGAGCAGAGAGCAGGAGGCCGTCTCCACAAAGCTGACCTGGGAATGCTGCTTCGCTGAGCTCAGCGAGTGGAAGGCCTTGGGTGGCCTTCGCCTCAAGTCCCCGATCAGCCGCCCAGACAGAGCTCTCATCTCGGGCCCCCTGAAAGGCTCAGCACAGGCAAGAGAACCAATTAATTAGAGAAAGTGGTCTCTGTACGCGCACTTTCTGGAGAGGAGATAATTGGATTTCTGTGGTTAAGAAGACAAACTCCTGTTCGATCTCTCGCAAGAATGGGGCCGTTTCCATGCTGAATACAGCAGATTTCTTTCTGTTTCATTGGTTGCAATTCCACTGCATGATGGGGTGCTTGGTTTATAATTGGGGTGAAGACTGTCAGGGGACTTGAGGTGCAGGGACAAAGGCCTCCTGCACCCCCAGAGTGAGGCCAAGTCTCTAGGGGGATAGAGGAATCTTCTTGGATGTCAAGGCCACATAGGGATCAGGCTCTGGGAGACAAATTTACCTTTAGTTGACTGTCATGATTATGGAATATTTTGTCATCATATGCCTGTCCTGTAGGCATGGACCCTACTGGAGGCAACGGTTCCTGATTCTAATCTGGGTCTTGGACCAAAGCCATCAAATTGGGTCAGAGCAAACCCAGGGGCTGTACTTATGGCCCCTGGAAGAAGGATGTACACCTTTCCTCCTGGAGTTAGAAATGGGAGGGTAGCAGTGAGCGAGTGCAGGAGCAGCTGTGGACGTCTTGCTGCTGTGATGGGAGAGACTGTGGGATTGTGGAGCCAAGAGAGGGGCAAACAGGAGGACACCCTGCAGGTATCTGAACCCCTGGATCCAGGGATCGAGTAGGGCCTGCAGCTGTTACCTCCAGACTTTTAATTATAGGCCCAATAAATCCCCCCCCTCTTTGTTTTTTCTATTTTGGTTGTTGCTAAGTCAGTTTGTGGTGGGTTTTCTATCCTTAGGGTTTACCAGGTACCAGTCACTGTTTCGGAGTCTGGGATCCAGGCAGACTTTTCATTGCCATTACAAGGCCACCAATTTGGGTGAGGCTCAGGGGCACACAGCCAATCAGGGGCAGAGCTGAGCCAGGTTGGCCCGGCTCTAACACCATCATCTTCTTAACTGCTCTGCTCTATAGAAAAAATTGGCCGTAGATCCTAACTTCAGCTCTGGATTCCCCATCCTCTGTCTTGTCTGCCCTGCCAGGACCCCACATCTTTCCAAACCTGGTTGAGAGAACTGAGCCTTCCGCAGTGATGAATGGAGTACCAAGCCTCTCTCGCCTCAGGGCCTGGGGGCCCTTCCTGGGCGCTCAGGAAGGACCCAACTCTCCTCTCCATCCCCTGCTCTCAAGGACAGGTCAGAGGCCAGAGGCAGAGCTACTTCGGGGCTAACCCTTCTCTTGGGAGCAAGTGAGACCGTCACATTATTTGTTAGGGCAGGTGCAGCCGGCAGGGACTAGATAAGCTTGGAACTCAGAGAGGCTACCCGTTGCCGTGGGAAGAACACCAGTTCATATACCTTGTCAGGCAACATCTCCTTTAACGTTCAGATGACTGAAGGGAGACTCAGAAAGGGGAGGTGATGGTTCAAGGTCCCATAGCCAGCTGTCAGGGGATGGCAGAGTGAGGGTTAGCCCCAGACCCGTCTCACCCCCAAGTCCGTGCTCATCTGCGGACGCCTCGTGGATGGGGAGGGCTAGCGTCTCCTAGTGGGAAAAGCAAGGCCACGAGAGCAGAAGCTGGGAACAGTGGGTCAGCCCTGGAAGCGTCCACCCCTTCCCAGTTGCAGACTGTCTATGGCGTCTCTGTCCCCATAGAGAAACTCAGCCTTACCATTCCACAGCCGTTGAGCCAGGCTGGACAGCTGGAGGCCTGGGTCTGGGCTGAGGGTGGGTTCTGTGTTCTCAGAACCTTTACTTTACAGCCTCTGCCATCCCTGGAGGTTTGCCTGGTTTGCTAATAGCACTGGATTCCCGGCGCCAGGGCCTGCCTTGAAGTGGGATCGGCTGGCTGGGCTCTGACATCATCCTAAACTCCAGGCAGCTTCCACTCCTCAGGGCTGGGTACAGGGCTTCATGCCCCTCACTGGCTGGGGTCCTGCCAGTGGCACTGGAGCGCCAGTGAGAACGGCAACACCTAAGGTTCTCGCCCCTGTATCAGCTCTTCACCTGGATTCCCTCCTGCATCCCTAAGGGGCAGGTATCACCACTTCCTCTTCTAGATGAAGAAACCACATCAGACAGGTGATGTGGCTGTTCGGGCTGCAGCTTGACTGGCAGAAGGGAGGGCGGCATCCACATCCGTCTGACTCCCAGCTCTCCCGTCTCCTCTCTGGTCCCTGAAGGCTTTCTCGCCGGAGGCAGACAGCGGCCAGACTGTGTTCACCACCCCACACCCACACTGAGATGGACTCCTTTCCTCCGCCTTTTTAGGTTGAACTGAACAGCTGAGAATTGGGTTGCTTCGGGTACATGACCCGGTGGTGCCAGAGACAAGAATAGAAACCAGCCCCTGGGTTCCAAAGATGCCCTGGCATCATTTTCTATTTACCTCCACCTCCCGGAGGAAGCTGAGCCTTCTCAAGACAGCAGCACATCAGAACCTCTGAGGCTCATGTGAGCAGTGCCAAGAGGACCCTGGAGAGGCCGGGCTGAGTGCAGCCCCCGTTTTGGCAGATTTCCCACTGAAAACGAGGAACCCAGCTGGCCCTGCTCTTCGGGGGTCACACTTAATGGCCAGTAAATTGGCTTGAGCCCCCATCACACACTCTGGGGACTCCTGCTGAGAATTCCAGGGGACATCTTACATTCTCCTACGTCCCTTCTGCCATCCCTGCTCCCAGCAGCATTAGTGACCCCGTGAGCTTCCCTGCCTGGGGCTGCTACCCCTCGTCCTACCCCCAGCCCTCTAATACTGACTGATGTGCTCACAGACTTGTCCTGCAGGTTTGGGGTGGGGGAGTGGTCACAAAGGAAGGCTTTGGATGTAAAAGCAGGAACCAGTAATCCCATCGCTGCTCTTAAGCCTTCCTCCTGCAGCCTCCTGTCTCCTGGGGCCATTTTCTCCCTAAAACCCAGCCTGCCCCTGGGCGGCTGGAACCTCCTCTCTCCTTGGACTCCTCTTCTCTACCTCCCGCTGCCCAAAGCAGACTCCTCATTCCTGTGGCTCAAGGATGTAGAGAAATGCAGCCCCTCAGACAAGGCTCCGGGCTTGTTTTGACTTAAACTCCAGGATAAAACACTCATCATCCCCGGGTCTTTGCCTGTGAATTGTGGGAGCCAGGAGATACTTTGAAAGCATGTTTTTCTTTTATTTCTACCAGTTCAGATTCTTAGGCAGGCCTCCTCCACTCACCAGACCAAATCCCCCCAGTGGAGCTGACGGCCCGCCTCCCTCACCCCAGGGAAGCAGGGCCTGGGGCAGCCCTGGGGCCAGGGTAAAGGCAGAGGCGGGCTTTCCAGTAAAGGGCCACAGGGCAGAAGCTGGAGGAGAGAAAGAAGCTTCAAGGTCAAGGACGGCAGAGCCTGGAGGAAAAATCCCAGAGATGGAGGAGGCAGCTAGCTGGGTATCCAGAGAAGAGGGGGGTGGATCCGAACACGGGATTACATGCGAGAGGGGGCACTGAATGTAAAGGTCTGGGTTCTGAACACAGGAGTTCATTTTGTGGACAAGGTGCGGGGAGACCAAAGGACAAAGGCAGAAAGGTGAAGGTTTAGGGTCTGGAGAAATACGCTTCGAAGGATGGACTGTGTACGTCTCCACACACTGACTCAGCGGTTTGCTGTCCTAGAAAAACGAAAAAAGATAAAATCCACAGGCAGGCTTTAAAAGCCATATCAACATTGAAATCATTGAAAGCCGGGGTCTTCAGAAGCCAGGCAGGTAGGCTGTGCAGGACCTGACAGCACCTGGGAAGGCCCCGGGAACAGTCTGTGGGTGCAGTAATTGTCTAAAAACCTTCAAAGTAAAAATACTTAAAAACAGTGAGTCATGCAAATAGACACACAGGGGGCAAACTTGAGTGACTGGGCCCCCAGTACAACCTCCGTTGAAAGGCACATTAGCACACACTGTAGATGAAAGTGGGGAGCTGTTAGCTTCATAGGAAATTATCACTCTGAGTTTCAGAGATGCTGGCTGCAATGTGATTTTGCTGTGGGAAAGCTCTGAGCTTTGTGTTAAACAGGTGGATCCATTCTGATACACAATTTCTGATTTAAGAAGTAATTGCCCTGGACTTCCTAGGTGACGCAGTGGTAAAGAATCCGCCTGCCAATGCGGGGGACATGGGTTCAAGCCCTGCCCTGGGAAGATTCCACATGCCAAGGAGCAACTAAGCCCATGCGCCACAACTACTCCGCCTGTGCTCTATAGCCTGTGAACCACAACTACTGAGCCCATGTGCCACAACTATTGAAGCCTACGCTTCTAGGGCCCATGCTCCACAACAAAAGAAGCCACTACAATGAGGAGCCTGCACACCACAATGAAGAGTAGCCCCCACTCGCAGCAACTAGAGAAAGCCCATGTGCAGCAACGAAAACCCAACAGAGCCAATAAATAAATCAAATAAATAAATTAATTTAAAAAAAAAAGAAGTAATTGCTCAGGAGAATCTATTAGTGTGTGCATTCAATCTATTCAAATCACCACCATCAGGACTTCCCTGGTGGTGCAGTGGTTAAGAATCCACCTGCCAATGCACAGGACACAGGTTCGAGCCCTGGTCTGGGAAGATCCCATATGCCACAGAGCAACTAAGCCTGTGTGCTACCACGACTGAGCCTGCGCTCTACAGCCTGCGAGCCACAACTATTGAGCCCATGTGCTGCAACTACTGAAGCCCTTGCTCCTGGAGCCTGTGCTCCGCAACAAGAGAAGCCACTGCAATGAGAAGCCTGCGCACCACAAGGAAGAGCAGCCCCCGCTCGCCACAGCTAGAGAAAGCCTGTGCACAGCAGTGAAGACCTAATGCAGCCAAATATAAATAAACAGTAAAAAAAAAAAAAAAAATCACCACCACCACCTACTCCCGACCCCTCAAACCTGCCATTGCCTGGTCATCAACACATTTATGGAGCTCAACTCAACACTGGACGCTAGGGGCACAGTGGTGGGGAGGTTCTAATTCATCCCACTTCTCAGAGGGGGTAGCTTCAGCGATGGCCAAATAACACTAGTGGAATGAGGAGATGGGAGTTTAAATCCTGGATCTGGTACTTAACCTTGCTCAGAGTGATGGTGTGATGGGGCTCAAGTTACTTCACCTCTTTGAACCTGGTTTTCTCACCTGTACCATGTGGGACCAGTGATGCCTCTCCACCCCCTCCCCCCACACCCCGCCCCAGGTTCTATGGGCATCAAACATCAAATAGGACAAAGGATGCAGGTGGCATGCAGAAGGTCTCAGCTATTGCTTTTAATAGCAGGCAAATGAAACATACCTGAACTTTGTCTCGGATGCTAAGCTCCAGCCAAAAGTAATATATTTAAAAGGACTTCAGTAAGTTACAGAATCCTGATTTTCAGTTACTTGGAAGAATGATGACATTTATCCAGCCTTCCCTATCTTGTAACTAGGTACAGCCATGAGAAATGAGTGGCTGTTAACTCAGCCAGGAAGGGAGACTTTTTGCCTCCCATTGCCCCCCACATATCTGCTTCCTCCCACTGCCAGCTCAGGATAACAGGATATACCTGCAGCATCCACCTAGGACCAGGATGTAACTTTGAGAATAGAAGCTTACATGCAAGTTCTTAATGACATCACACCAGCTTTGCATACCCACCTGTACTTGTTTTCTGTGAGAGAGAACCATACATCTAGCTCTAAAGCCATTTTTTGCTTTTTGTTGTAGCAGCTGAACAGAATACTCACGGATAGCCTGAATATGTGTGGCTTCTGTACCCAACATCCATTCACTCTTCTTGTAACCACCCCGCAGTTTTCCTCTATGGTGCCACCTCCTGCTCCACATTCAGTCTGTATTTCTGGTGGAGTTGACTGACACAGAACTGAGTCATCAAACTGCCGTATCCCCTGGTGACAGTGATTGATTGATTCCAGCGTGAGTACAGATCCTAAAGTTTTCAATCAGAACGGATTCCAGGCTTTGCTGAGAAGACTGCTCACTGAGGCTCACATATTTCTGCTGGCTTTGAACCTGGACACAGGAGCCCTGGGAGCTCAAATTACTGGTGACCATAAAAGGAGAGCCTTCAGAGAAAGAAGCCACATTGCAGAAAACAGGGCTAATAAATGAAAAGAGAAGCTCATCCTAGTTACATGATTTTAGTCCTGGATCAGACTTTGCCTGAAGCCTCTAGACTACTTAGTTTTGTGAGCTGATGAATTTCAATTTTTACTTAAGTGCATCCAAGAAGAATTTTCCTGTCACTTGTATCCAAAAAATCTTCAACTGATAATACTGTAAGGGTGGAAAATTTTTTCCTTCTTCCCTTTTAGTTTCTTTGGCTGGTCTAATACTTTAATTGACATAAAATATTGACAGGAGAAAAACAAATTTAATTTCATATGTATGGGAATCCCATAAAAATTCGAGACTCAAAGAAGTGACCAGCGCAGGAAACTTCTGTACATTTTAGACAAAGAAACAATAAATGTGTGAAGAACTGATAAAACAAAGGGGTTTGGGTTTGGTAGTAAATTGGTAAAGAAGTAACAAAGTTGGGAATACCCGGATGGTCCAGTAAACAGGGCTCTGTGCTTCCACTGCAGGTGGCACAGTTTCGATCCCTGGTCTGGGAACTAAGATGTTGGATGCCTCATAGTGTGATTAAAAAAAAAAAAAAGTAACAAAGTTGGTTTATAGGTTTATATAGCTTATGTAGCTTTCTTGACCCTAAATTCCCTACCTCTGATGACAAGGATGTCTTCTATGCTCCCGGTACAGCGAGGGCACCTTTCACATGGGAGATTTATCTCCTGCTTCCAGGGGAAAAGGGAGAGTCAGAGTGTCCTTCTTATACCAATTGTTTCTCAAGTAACTTTAATTTAAAATAATCAAAATGCCAAAGTGGCATATTTTTTTGGGAGGGGTATATTCTGCTCCCTTTCAATACACTAGTTTAAAGACAAAGTAGCTACTGTTCCAGTAAGCCAAATATAGGAATTCCAAAGGGAATACTACTGTGGTCCATGTGGGATAACACTGGGAAAAATAGACCAGCGTGGCCTCCTTCAGGGCACCTGAGTCCTGAGACAGCTGCAAATGTCTGAACCACAGCTGTGGTGTGGCTTCCAGAGCCTCCTATGATGCATTGGGACTCAGGTATGAGGGGATGTAGCTTCCTCCAGATCACCTTTTCAGTGTACACAGACCTCAGCTTACCAGGTGGTATGGGACTTTTATGATGGTGAGGAGACCGCCCTGCCTAGATACACTGGGGAGACTCTGGGTGTGAGGAAGCAGGCTGAAGAGGGGGACAGGCAGGAGCATTGCCAAACTCTACACCAACCCAGCCATCTGTGTCCCAGGGGAATTGTCTCTCACATAGATAATATCACAGTTTTCCCAAAGCTTGGTTCCCATGATACCTTGCTGGTTGACGGGGTAATTTTTGGTGGGACAAGAACTGAAAAAAAAGAAATTGTCTTTGGTTGTGTAATTTAAAAATATTGTTTTTTTTTTCTACTTAAAGTAAGACTATATATAGCCTTTCCTCCTAAAATATATTGATTAAGAGAAAATATGAAGTCATTAATAGCAAAAGAGGTATCGCACTTTGGTGAGATTGAGATAGTTATACGCCAGCGATTGAAATCTGCCACTGACATGACTTCTTTCAACCTTTATGCCAATCTTACTCTTCTGTGCAGAATATCACACCCATTTTGCAGAGGGGGACAATGAAGGCCAGAAAGGTGAAGAGCAGAGCTTACTCTGGACTTCAAGGCCCTTGATTTTTCCGTTAGCCCTCTGGCCCTAGGACACAGGACCTCTGTCTGCTACCCCAGTGAGAAGCCTGGCTATGAAGAGCCCTCCCCTAGGAACTAGAGATCTGAGATGGCATTGGACCCCTGAGCTGTGGCTGCAGCAGTGCGTGGGCCTGCACAGAGGTGATAGCTGTTGAATTGCTGCAGAAAAGCGTGAAGAAGCCTGACCTGCCTCGAGAACTGTGCAATCCTTTGTTTGAACAGTTTCCAAGGAAGCCTAATTAATCCCATTGTTGATGCTAATGCACTGCTTTTTAAGACTCAGAGTTGATGCTGCAAACAAATTTCTCTTTGGTTTGAGGCTTTGGAAAGGAGACAGAAGTTTTACCAGATGTGCCTGGATTGTGTTCTGGGCTCCACACACTAAGCAAATGAAGGCGCATTTAGCTGTGACAGGGTGGCCAGCCCCCAGAAAAACACCACTTCCTATTCTGGCCACTTGCCAAAGACTTCTCTCTGTTTGGGTTTTCTTTGGTGAATTTTCACTCAGTTGACTGGCTGTACAAATATATGAACCAAGAGCCAGGCAACCACATAAATTTTGTACACATGACAGCAAAATGATTGTAATAATAATAGTAGCCACAGTGATAACCATAGCTACCATTAATTTCATTCTTACTGCGGGCAAAGATTTAAATATTTGGAAACAGTTGAAACATGAGGAACATTTCCTGAATGTTGATTTTATGGCAGGCATACAGAAATGATTAGACATAGTATTTAGGGAAGAACAGGTCAGAAAGGAAGGTGGATACATTGCCCCTGACAAAGTCAAGGAATGTTTCCCCAAAGTGGGGCCATTTGGATTAGGTATTGAAGCATGACTAGGAGTGTGTTATGTGAAAAGTGAGGATAAGGGGCATTCCAAGCTTGTGGGAGGCTTATGCAAAGGATCACAGAGGGGACGTGTAAGGTCACATGGCTATTAAGAAACAGAACAGGGATTTAAATTCAGGTTTGTCTGACTCCAAAGCTCAGGTTGATGAGGAGCACGCTTGAGAGTGAACAGCTGAGGACTGAGATTCCACTTTGGGTAACTGGATGGATGATAAGGAAAGGACTATATATAATTACCCTAATACCCGTTCTCTTCCTTTTCTTTAGTAATAAAACCACCTGTTTTTGTTGGGTATCTGGAATAAAGGCTGTATTTCTAGGCACGCCAGGAGGTAGGTACGGAATGTGGCTAAGTTTTAGACAGGGGGATGTTAAGCACACGTATTGTGTGGCAGCTTCTGGAAAGTATCCTTAAAGTATAGCTGGTCCATTTATCTCCTTTCCCTCCTTTCACATCATCTGTTTGGACTGTGGATGTGATGGCTGGCACTCCATCTTGGACCAAGAAGATGAGCACAATTCCTGTGGGGATGGTGGAGGAGAAAGCTGGAAACAGTCTGTGGTCAAGACCCAGATACAGCCATCACTCTAGCCCTGGATGGCTTAGCAGATACCTGAGAGAGAAATGCAAGTTCTAGGTCAACTCCCAACTCCCTCTGCTGAGATGGCGTGATAGAGAACTCCATCTTCCTAGTTGTTCTGGCTCTAAACCTTGGAGTCATCCTTGACTCCTCTCTTTCTCTCACATCTCCTATGCAATCTGGGGGCTCTGTTTTCAAAATACACTCAGGATCATCCAGCCACTTCTGTCCACCTCCACCGCCATCTAGTCTGAGGCCACATCCTTCTTACCATAGGAAACTCCTAAGTAGGCTTCCTGCTACAACTTCTTTTTTTTTTTTTTTTTTTTGGCTGCATTGGGTCTTCACTGCTGTGCGCTGGCTTTCTCTAGTTCTTGTGAGTGGGGGCTACTCTTCTTTGTGGTGTGTGGGCTTCTCAGTGCATCACTGCGGTAGCTTCTCTTGTTGTGGAGCACGGGCTCTAGGGCAAGCAGGCTTCAGTAGTTGTGGAGCAAGGGCTTAGTTGCTCCGTGGCATGTGGGATCTTCCCAGAGTAGGCATCAAATCTGTGTCCCTGCAGACAGATTCTTAACCACTGCACTACCAGGGACGTCCCCCCTGCTACCGCTTCTGATCCTTACAGTTTATTCTCATCATAGCAGCCAAGTGGTTCTTCTTTAATGCAGTCAGATCCTGTCCCTCCTCTGCTTAGAACACTGCATGACTCCCCATCCTGTTCAGGGTAAAAGCCAGAGTCCTTAAAAGACCTGCAGGGCCTCACATGATCTTGTCCTGGTCCCTTTGCTGCTCTGATTCCTCTTCCGAACTACACTTCTCCAAACACACTCCATTCCAGCCATCCTGGTCTCCTCGCTGTTGGGCAAACTTCACAGACACACTCTTGCCTCATGCCTTTGCATTGGCTGTTTCCTCTCCCAGGAATGCCCTTCCTGCAGATATTCATGTGGCCAACTCCCTCGTGTATGTCAAGTTTTCGCACAAATGTCCTCACCTCCCAGTTTAAAATTATAACTCCCTCCCTCCCCAACTCCCAGCCTTTCATAGTTGGTTCATGGTTTTTCCTAGAGCACTTTTATAACAAGTGTTACAATTTGCTAATTTTGTATGTTTATTATTTAGAATCTGTCTCCCCTCCCCCTGAAAGTGAGGTCCAGGAGGGCAAGAATCTTTGTCTGTTTTGCTGCTAATGTATTTCAAGCACTTAGACAAGTGCACAGTATCTAGTAGCTGCTGCAAAAAAAATTTGTTATTGAGTCTTGTTGAAGGCATTTTTCAAAGCTTCAAAAAATGATGGGGTTGGGGGGGAATGAATTGGGAGATTGGGATTACCATATATACATTACTAATAAGAAAAAAATATGAAATTGTACACTTTAAATATATGCAGTTTATTGTATGTCCAAAAAATAATTTTAAAAAGCTGGTATATTTCAAATTTATGTAAATAAGTAGAGACAACAGTATATCATACTCCAACATACCCATCACCCAACTTTGACAGTTGTCAACTGTGGACAGCCTATGGTCCTCTAGACCCTCCTCCATCTGTACCCAAGATGATTTTGAAGTAAATCCCAAAGAGCCTATCATTTCACTTGCAAATATTTCAGTATGTATCTCTAAAAGCAAAAACGCCTATTTTATTTCATTATTTTCACAGCTTTATTGAGATATCATACAGAACTTGTATATATTTAAGGTGTCCAACTTGATATTTTCATATACATAGTGAATGGGCATCACATTGCAGGTAATTAACACATCTGCCACCTCTGCATACTCACCGTTTGGTGTGTGTTGAGATTTAATTTAAGATCTCTTAGCAACTTTCAAGTATACAATACGGTCTTAATAACTATAGTCACCACGCTGTACATTACATCCCTGGAATTTATTCATCTTGCGTAACAGAAACTTTGTACCCTTTGACCAATATCACCCACTCCCTCTCTCTCCTTTCTATGAAAAAGAAAAATTCCCTTTTAAAATTTAATCACATAAACAACACAGTCCTACTGTATAGCACAGGGAACTATATTCAATATCCTGTTATAGACTGCAGCGGAGAAGAATATGAAAAAGAACACGTATATGTATAACTGAGTCACTTTGCTGTTGAGCAAAAACTAACACAACACTGTAAATCACCTTTACTTCAATAAAAATTTTAGAAAAGAAATATCATTGTAAATAAAAGTGCAGCAACTTCTGAAAAATATATATACGTATATATAATCACGATCCCATCATCACAGCTCAAAACAATCAATAACAATTTCTTCATATCATTAAACAGCTAGTCAGTGTTTATGCTTGCCAATTGTCTTATACATTTTTTTAAAGATTATTTGTTTGAATTGGGATCCAAATAAAAGCCACCCTATGACTAGTGAATGTCTCTTAAGACTTTTTTTTAATCTATAAATTCTTTCTCCATCGTCTTGCAATTTGTTTGCTGTTATTGAAGAAACTGAGTCATTGGTCCTCTAGGTTTTCCACAGTCTGGATTTCCCTAATTGCATTCCCTTAGTAGAATTTAATATGTTCCCTTGTCTTTTGTATTTCCTGTAAGTTGGTGGTTGGATCTAGAAACTCCCCTGTCTGGATTTGCTGCTTTGGCAGCCCCACTGTGTATGTGGTGCTGTGCCCAGGAAGCAGCTCAGATATGACTGTCTCTTTTCTCCTGTCTCTTTCATCCTTACACCATGAATGCCAACATTCATTATTTCATTAGGGGTTGCAAAATGGCGATCATCCAATTATACCTTCCTTCTTTGACGAGATAGAAAAAGGAACTGCGTCAGCTGAGATGCAGTATATGCAGAACTTAAGATTTTTATTCGTGTCTAGATCAAATCTAATCACCTGGATGGTGAGGCCACTACATGCATTATGAGCAGAGCAAAGTGAAGACGGGGAAGGAAATGTGATGAGATTGTAGCTACCTCTTCAGTCTCCAGTTGGTTGAAGTCAAGGAAGGGGCATTGCCTGGTCCGGAGCAGTACCTTCTGTTGACAAGGGGTCGGATGGATGGATGGATGGATATAACTGGAGATCACTATCGTTCACAGGTGCTTATAAACTAGAGGTTGCCTAAGGGACAGCGTGTATAGAAAAGTGGTTATTACCACAGTCAAACTCTGGTGCTTTTTAAAACAATTTTATTTTATTTTTTTACCTGGAGGAAAAGCTTCTCTAACATTTCCCTTTCAAGGGGCTATTTCAATTCCCCAGGTCACGAGTGCTACCTTGGCCTGCAAAATGGTGCCCGACTTGGCTGCAGCCACCTCCCTCTTCAGAGCTCTTGACCTTGGTAATGGAGAGTAGACGTCAGCCATAGCCCTCCCCAGGCTGCCCATTGAACAGTGAAAGCTTGGTAGCTTTGGGGAACACCTGGCAGATTTGCAGGCTACCCCATCTGGAGGGAGGCAGAGAGTGAGAAAAAGATTTAGGCTCACATGACAAGCAAGAGGCAGAACTATCCTACTCCTCTCTCTGGCGACTGACAGCCCAGCCCATCCTGGGTCTGGAGGGAATGGCTCTCCAATATCTGTTCCAGGAGGTGTGAGCTGACCAGCACATGCCAAAGGGTGGTAACAGTGAGATCTGCTCACAGTACCTGCCACGGCCAGGCAGTGGGCCAGGTACTCAATATGCATCAGGAAGCCGTGAAGCCCAGTGGATAAAAATCTGACCTTTGGATATGATGAACTGGATTCAAATTCTCCCTTGAACTGCCCCACACTATGTGAGCTCAGGCGAGGCCCTTAATCTCCCTGAATCTTGGCATTCTCATCTGGAAAACTGGGGAAATAACTCCTACCTCATCGTGTTTCTGAGATGATCAAATGTGAAAAGGCAAGTCAAACGCCGAGCATATATTCAGTAAATAGAAGTTGTTTCTCTGCCTTAATTATACTTTTCAAACTGGGCTGCTCAGGCACCCCCAATGGGATTCTGATGACGTCTTAGAGGATATGTACATTTGTAGGGTAAAATCTTTCCGAAGCTTTGGTTTTTGTATAAAATTACATTGAGGGAAATTTTCAGTGATTAAAACAAACACAATGTGTTATAGGCGAGAATGCACATTTTATGTTCATTTTTAGTGATAGCTTGGGTTTCAAGAATATTTCATATATGCAACAGCGGCTTTAAACTCCACCCCCAATCTTTTAGAATTGCACATGCATCCTTCTCTCCCTACTGCTCCCAGAAAAGCTTCAAAAATGGTCTTACCCCCATCTGATGCCACAGATACCACAACTGTCCCTGAAGGAAGGAAGGTCTCAGATTTGAGGAGGTAGGAGTCAGGATTCTAAACCAGATCTTTTTTCATGACGAAGCCCGTGCTCTTTTCCCTGTTTACCGTAACATCAGAGCTGAGAAAGAGAATAATTAAACGTGAGTTGTATTAGTCTTTATTAGTTTCTCTCCGGAGAAGCACAACCAATGGGATATGTAGAGATAGAAAAATTTATTATGTAATTACAGGGAATAAGGAATCCCATGACCTACTGTCTGCAAACTGGAGGCCCAGGAAAGCCAGTGGTGCAGTTCTAGTCCAAATGCGAAGTCCTGAGAACCAGGGTTACCAATGGTGTAAGTCCTGGTCTGAGTCTGAAGGCCTGAGGACCAGGATCTCTGCTGTCCAAGGGCAGGAGAAGATGGATGCTCCAGTTCAAGCAGAGAGCAAATTCACCCTTCCTCCACCCTTATATTCTATTCAGGTCCTCAATGGGTTGAATGGTGTCCTCCCACCCGGTGGGGACATCTTTACTCAAGCTACCAATTCAAATGCTCACCTCTTCCGGAAACACTCTCACAGACACACACAGATATCGTGCCTTACCAGCTATCTGGGCATCCTTTAGCCCAGTCAAGTTGACACATAAAATTAACCTTCCCAGGAAGCATTCCTGATCGAGGCCCCACCTGCATCTGGGCTGGGTCACTTGGCTTGTACCTCAACTGGGGTGGCCGGAGCAACATATCACACTCTTTCTCCATTTATAAAGCCCCTGGCCACAAGGGCAGGTGATTCAACATCTAAGCTAGCTGTGGTCTCAGTCTCCCTCCATCACACGTTCCATGTTGCCATTGTGGGGGGAGTGCCCAGGTGCTCCAGTCCAGACTCACGGAGGCTGCCCAGGCCAGGTGATGCCATCTAGAGGTGGAGAGTTAGAGCCCAGTGAGGGATGGAGATGGGCAGCTAATTGGGTCACTCTCCTAACACTGATGGAACCGTCTGAGACACAGTGGACCCATGCAGACTTTCTGAAATGGTCCAAGTGACCAAGAATGGGCTTGTTCTCTCGTGAAGCTGTAGCTGGCTGGGTAGTGAACCAAGCTAACCAGCTGGCCTTGACTTTCCCTCCCTCCTCATCTCCCTTCCATCTACCCCTCATTGTGCTTCTCTGATACTGCAGCCTCCCCAACACTCCATCAAGTGTTTTCTTCCTTTCTTTCTTTCTTTCTTTCTTTCTTTCTTTCTTTCTTTCTTTCTTTTTCTTTCTTTCTTTCTTTCTTTTTCTTTCTTTCTTTCTTTTCTTTCTTTCTCTCTCTCTCTCTCTTTTTCTTTCTTTCTTTCTTTCTTTCTTTCTTTCTTTCTTTCTTTCTTTCTTTCTTTCTTTCTTTCTTTCTTCCTTCCTTCCTTCCTTCCTTCCTTCCCTCCTTTCTTTCTTTCTTTCTTTCTTTCTTTCTTTCTTTCTTTCTTTCTTTCTTTTTCTTTCTTTCTTTCTCTTTCTTTTTCTTTCTTTCTCTTTCTTTCTTTCTTCCTTTCTTTCTTTCTTTTTGTTTCTTCCTTTCTTTCTTTTTCTTTCTTTCTCTTTCTTTCTTTCTTTCTTTCTTTCTTTCTTTCTTTCTTTCTTTCTTTCTTTCTTTCTTTCTCTCTTTCTTCCTTCCTTCCTTCCTTCCTTTACTCCTTTCTTTCTTCTTTCTTTCTTTTTCTTTCTTTTTCTTTCTTTCTTTTCTTTCTTTCTTTCTTTCTTTCTTTCTTTCTTTCTTTCTTTCTTTCTTTCTTTCTTCTTTCTCTCTCTCTCTCTTTCTTTCTTTCTCTTTCTTTCTTCTTTTTTCTTTCTTCTTTCTTTCTCTCTTTCCTTCCTTCCTTCCCTCTCTCCCCTCCCTCCCTCCCTCCTTCCTTCCTTTCTTCCTTCCTTCCTATTTTTGGCTGTGTTGGGTCTTCGTTGCTGTGTGCCAGCTTTCTCTAGTTGTGGCAAGCAGGGGCTACTTTTTGTTGCAGTGTGCGGGCTTCTCATTGCAGTGCCTTCTCTTGTTGTGGATCATGGGCTCTAGGCATGCAAGCTTCAGTAGTTGTGGCACACAGTCTCAGTAGTTGTGGCTCGAGGGCTCTAGAGCACAGGCTCAGAAGTTGTGGCACACTGGCTTAGTTGCTCTATGGCATGTGAGGTCTTCCTGGACCAGGGAATGAACCTGTGTCCCCTGCATTGGCAGGTGGCTTCTTAATCACTGCACCAGAAGGGAAGTCCTCATGCTCTGTTTTCTAGGGGACCTAGTTCACTATGGAAAATTGAACCTTTTTTTTTTTTTCCCTAACTCATGTTTTCAGGCTGGTTCATATCTCCTCTAGATTGTTGACACTTTACATACTTTTGTGATATTCGAAAATAGTAAAATACACACAATTATGGAATGAACAGAATGGTACAAGAGTTGGGGGACTCTATCTGCCCTTCTTCTGTCATTTACTGGGTGCATGGCCTTGGGCAAGTAACTTCTGTCCCTTTTGGTTTCCTCGACTACAGGGTGGTGAAGGAACTGTCAGTATGAAGCGTAGACAGAGCTTGGCCTTGGGTGAGACAGAGATGGGTTAGAATCCTGGCTTCGTCACCCTCAAGCAGTGGCTGTTAAGCAAGTTATTTAATTACTCTGATCCTCGGTTTCCCCTTTTGTTTAAAAAAAGATAGATAATAAGGCAATCTCTGAGGTTGCTCAGAGGATCCTATGAGACAGTGCCTGAAAAGCCTGAACAAACAACTTGGAGAGATAAAGGCATTAGGTGCACAAGCATTTTCATCAAGGATCCCTTCTAGTTCCCCCTTTCCCCGCCCCCCCCCCCCAACTTATTTGGAAAGGTTCTGCCTGCAAAAGAAAACCACTTAACAGGAGTAATCATTTCCTTATTTATTCATTTTTAAACACAGATGCTCTCTGGAGCTTCTCATTAGCAGAAGATAATCGATGTGATGTCACAGAGAACATAGGCTATTTCTAGGCTGCAGCAGATATCTCTCCCTTCCTATATCTTACAGGTATTATTCAGCACCCTCAATAATACGAGAGTGGTACCCTCGTGTGCTGGCCCTGTGCTGGAGGCTCAGGATATAGGGATGAACAAAAGCAGACATGCTCCCTGTTTGCATGGAGTTTACCACCTAGAGCTAAGTTAGACTTTCATCCAATAATCCATAAACCAGATTGTCACAAATGCTACAGAGAAGAGGCATAAGAATCAAGAGGGAGTTGAAGCCTGAGACCTGAGCAAGAATACCAGAGGTAACAGAGTTGAGCTGGGCTCCGAAGGATAAGTAGGAGTTGACTAGACAAAGAAGGGAAGGAAAAGCATTCCAGGCTGAGGGAACAGCATTGGCAAAGGCATAAGGGACCCTGATGCACATGGGGAATTGATGAAAAGCCAGAATGGCTGGAGCACAGGGAGCAAAGGGACTGGTGGTAAGTGATGAGGTTGCAGCCAGACCTTGTAAGGACTTGGGCCCTGTTGAGCATTGGGTGCTTCATCATAAGACCTGAAAACACTGATGTGATTTTAGGGGAGGAGTGACAAGGTCAGAATTGTCTTGCCAAAAGGTTACTTCAGCTGCAATGTGGGGAGGGGTTTGGAGCAGAAAGAGGAGAACAGAAGCAGAGGCCAGGTAGTTGCCAGTTTACAGTTGCCTCTTCAAGTGATTCTTGGAGGAGGAGATGGAGAGAGTCAGTGGTTTAGGAAGATGTTAAGAAGGGGGAATTGGGCTTCCCTGGTGGCACAGTGGTTAAGAATCCACCTGCCAATACAAGGGACACGGGTTGGAGCCCTGGTCTGGGAAGATCCCACATGCTGCAGAGCAACTAAGCCTGTGTGCCACAACTACTGAAGCCAGAGCACCTAGAACCCGTGCTCCGCAACAAGAGAAGCCACCACAATAAGAAGCCTGTGCACCACAATAAAGAGTAGCCCCTGCTCTCTGCAACTACAGACCCAATGCAGCCAGTAAATAAAAAAAAAAATAAGTAAATAAATAAATAAATAAATAAATAATTTTAAAAAAGAAAAGAAGGGAGAATTGACAGGACCTGGTGATCATCTAGACACACTAAGAAAGGGAGAGAGCATTGTTGAGGGTGATTTGTAGGGTTCCGCTGTAGACAGCTCAGTAGAAGAAATTGCCTTGTGTTGAGACGGGAATGCTAGAAAAGGAACTGGTTCATGGGGGCAGTGGGGAACATGGAAGAGATTATATATTTGGGTTTGGACCTGCTGAGGTGGAGATGCCTTGAGAATTGCCAGAGGGGATGTAGTTTGGACCAGTCTTGATTCAGGTCTGGATTCTGGGAAAGGGAGTCTGTGCTGGAGCCTGTGAGTCACCACTGTGAAGGTGGTGGATGAAGCTGGGCGATGGATGAGATCACTGTGTGACATTTCAGGGAGCATTCAGTAAATGGAGGAGCTCTATTGAGCTTTGTGAAATATTTAAAAATAGCTTCTGTTCCACCATCTCTTTTACCTGCATCACTTCAAGAATTTAAAAGGTCTTGGCAGGCCAGGTCCAAAACCAAAAACCAATAACCTGCTTGGTTTTCTATCTCATCTTGGCTGTGGAATCTTTTACTCATATTCATAAGCCAAATAAACTATAAAGCCCACAAAGTAAAAATGGAACAGGTCTGGTGAAAACAGGGGGTGAAGGGCAGCATCCCTGACACTCAGACTTCTCCCACCTGTAGGTACCTCTGTGGACCAGCAGGGCTCCTAGGAAGTCAGTTTAAAATCTGCTGGCCTACAAAATTCCCTGTCTGCTTTCATATCTAAAGGTTTCCAAGTCTCTGATGCCCTCATGGGTGTGCCAAACATGGTCAGTTATGCCCACGATGGCGAAGAGGAGACCCAGGATCTCATCAGAGCTCTGGGTCATCTTAGCAAACCTCCATTACCTCTGAACTTCAGACACTTTGAAGACTTCCAGCTGACAGAACTCCTAACAGGCCAGCTTTTTTGCAGAGGATGCAATTTAGAAACACAGTTTTTGTCAATTGATAGTCTCCTTGACAGTGAAGGCCCGTTGGGTTTCCCAAGTGGCACTCTCGTTAAGGAAATGCAATTTAACTGTCAGTGGAACTAAGGGCATGTGTTGGATACTGCTGAGTGGCATTTATTCTGCAATGACAAAGATGAGGAGGATGCCGGGAGAAGCTTGTGGGAGTGGGAAGAGGAGGGAAAGGGTGGCACTTGGGGAGTTTGCTAGTGCTAAATTGCTCCATCTGTTGCATTAATAACCAATCAGCCTGGGGGGCTGGGAAAATGGGTAATTGGAGTATACGGTACCTATTAGGACCTATCTGCACATATGTAACTGCTCATTTCATCTGTACAAATGACTGCTTACTTATGCAAATGGCAGGTCTGAATGCCCACATTGGGAAATTCTGCTAAGAAGGCATTTCCTTAGGAAAGGCTATATTCAAACCCTCAAAATGCTGAAGGGTCTAGGAGCAACTGTGTCATGGATGCATAAGAAAAAGAGCTGTAAGCAAGGTGGGAAGAGAAAAGTTCTATTGGAAGGTTGAATATTGGAGGTTATGCTTTTCCAAAAGGGGCTGGGGAGCATGAGTTGTGTTGGCCATAGAACGAGGTAGACTAACAGAAAGTGACAGTGCTCAAAGCAAAGACCACTGATAGGTTGGGGGTCCAAATTTTGGAAGAGTTTAGGTCAAATAGCCCAGTGTAATTTGTGGTTCAGAAACAGGTATTAGAAATACCAATAGTTACATAACTAGACATGTAACCCAGATATAACCTGGGACTCTCTAGCACTCTGGCACCAATACTAAAGTCTAATGAGAACCAAATGTCTCTTTTTGATTTGGGGGGAAATTACTTGTGCTTTGTTTGTTTGTTTGTTTGTTTTGTGTTCATACATTTGCTTTCTTGTGGGCTATTATTTCACTCTCTAACCTCCTAGAGGCCAAGATCAGCCTTGTCACTAGTTGCTACAGGTGGCTCACTTTTAATAGCATTTTGTGACTTTTGAACACTGCACTAGACTGTGAAGATGTAGGAGGTTGAGGGGAGTCTCTAGCAGAAGATGTGACCCTGGGGACCACCCATGTGTTCCCTAACTTTCTGCTATATCCTGGCTCCCTTCCCTTTCTTTTCCTCTCTAATTCTAGCACTTCATGCCATCCCAAGCAATAAATAATGTCCTTTCCTCTGCTCTGCTCAAGTTCAAATGCCTCAAATTCTCTCTGACCTCAAACACTTATCAAACTATTTTTCCCACAAAGACAACTATCACTCTCCAAGAGGAATTGTGAATTCAATTTTCTCCAACTTATTATGTAAAAATGGACCCTGATCCAAAATCTAATATAAGCTTCTATGTGTATGACTGTCCTTTTCTTACTGTTGCTGGAAGGAAAAGTGGATTTGGCTAAGCATTATCAGGTCTCAGACAGGAGGTGACTTAGGATATGTTTAGCTCCAATATAAGCAATAAGGAAATTTATTATCTAACATGCCAAGAACTCAGGAAGTAAGGCATCTATCTCCAGGTTGGCTAATTCAGCAGCTAAGTTATCTAATTAAAGACCCGTATTTATCCACCCTCCACTCTGCCATCTTCAGTAAGTGAATTTTTTTCTTATGTTGGACCCCTCCTGGGAGAAGGTCTCTATCCTTTGGCTCACTCTCCTTTCTCACACAGTATTCACTTCTGTTAACTAAATTCTCACAAAAATCTTCCTAAGTTGGGTATGCCCATTTTACAGATGAGGACACTGAGGCACAGAAAACTAAGTATCATGCACAAGGCCATGCAGCAACATACGCAATGTTCAGGTCAAGACTGGAACCTGGAACCCAGTCTTTCTTGTCTAGGGCCTCTTCTGGCATCCTTGTTGCTTTTCCCTTAGGAGAAATCTCACTGGAGGAAAGGAGGCCATTTGAACAGCCCTGTGGTGGCCCAGGGGCAGGCACCAGAGCTGGAGAAGCTGAGACTATGTTTGCTCCTGGGTTTCCCAGCTGAGGTAACTCTCTCCCAGATCAAACCCAGTTAGAAATGAAGGAAGTTGCTGAGATACCACTAGCGGTTTGTGCTGTCTTGATATCATTTCCTCCTACTGAGGAGCTAAAGGGTTTCTGATTTTGTGATGTGCAAATTATTTAAATAATAAATTTTCCCATCTCCTTTGGCCATCAGGAAACTCACAGCTAAATGAATAAGTGTGCAGAGGCTCATGAACTCTACATCCACAGTCCAACTTTACCCCTCTTCTTGACTTTTTCATGTGATGTGTATTTTATTTGGCCCTGATTTTTTTTATGTATAATTTCTATTGAGAGGATTCTTGTAAACTGCCCCTATTCCACTGTGAATTGAAACACAGTACAAAGATATCAAATATCATCTTTTTTCCAGAAAAAGGATGTTTTTGAACATGAAAGTCCTTTTCTTTTTTTGGATGATAGAAACAGAAGATAAGAAAGAGGTTATCTAATTTCACAGACTTTGTGCTCTGGAAAATACAGGGCTATGATGCTTGATATTAAATGCATGGGCTACAGTATAAATTTTTACAGTTGGAATAACTGTGTTGGTGTTTTTTTCATCTCCATGACCACTTTTGTGTATTATTGTTGGAAGAAAAAGTAGAGTAGAATTCTTTCACTCCTTTTGTTCAAAGTTAGGTTTATTGAGATATCATTCACAAAGAGTAAAATTTATCCTTCTTAGGTATACAATTCAATGCACTTTGGCAAAGTTTAGAATTGTGTAATCACAATCACGGTCCAGATACAGAACATTTCCATCACCTTAGAAAGTTTTCTCAGGTGGTCAATGCCTTCCCCTCCCCTGCCTCCAGGCCACTCAGCTGATTTCTGTTCCTATAGTTTTGTTTTCTTCTCCAGATTATCATATAAATAAAATCATACTGTGTATAGCCTCTTGAGTCTGTTGTTTTCAATTAGCATAATGCTTTTTGAGGCTCATCCCTGTTGTTGCATATACCAGCAGTCGATCCCTTTTTGTGCTTAGTAGCATTCCATGTATAAATATATCATTCATACATCAGTTGGAGAATATTTGGGTTGTTTCTAGTTTTTGGTGATTATAAATAAAGCTGCTGTGAACATTTGCATACTGGTCTTTGGTGGACATATATTTTTATTTCTTTTGGGTAAATATCTAGAACAAGATTGCTGGATCACATAGTGCATGTGTAACTATATAAAAAATCACCAAACTGTTCTTCCAAAGTGTCTGAATGTATCATTTTTGCATTCCTGCCAATGCTATGTGAGAGTTCCAGAAGCTCTGCATCCTTACAGTACTTGGTATTTGTCATAGTCTATTCAGGCTTATTATAACAAAGAACAACAAACTGGGTAGCTCATAGACAACAAAAATTTGTTGTTCACAGTTCTGGAGGCTGGAAGTCTGTGATCAGGGTGCCAGCATGGTCAGTGAGGGCCCTCTTCCAGTCTGTAGATTTCTCATTGTGTCTCACATGCTGAAAGGGTTGAGAGAGCTCTCTGGGGTCTCTTTTCAAGGGCACTAATCCCATTCACGGGGGCTCCACCCTCAGGACCCAATCAACTTCCAAAGACCCACCTCCTAATACCATCACCTTTAGAAGTTAACATTTCAGCAAATGAATTTGGAGGGGACACAAACATTCAGAGCTTAGCAGTGTAAGTGGGTTTTGTTTGTTTGCTTTTCCAATCCTAATAGGTGTGAAAAACTATCTCCTTGTGGTTTAAATTTGCATTTACCTGATTGCTAATGATGGGGAGCATTTTTTTATGTGCTTATTTGCCATCTGTACCTTTGCTTTGAATAAATATCTATTCACATCTCATGCCCGTTTTGGAATGGTGTTTCTCTTCTCATCATTGAGTTGGTCTTTACAGATTCTGGGTACAGGTCCTTTCTCAGATAAGGGTTTCACAGATACTTTCTCCCAATCTGTGACTTGTGTTTTCATTTTCTTAACCATGTTTTCTGAAGAGCAGAAGTTTTAAATTTTAATGAAATCCATTTCATCAATTTTTTTCTTTTGTGGCTTTGGCTTTTTGTGTCTTATCTATAAAAATCTTTGCCTAAATCAAGGTCACTTATGTTTTCTCCAGTTTTATTCTAGATGTTTTATAGTTTCAGGCTTTACATTGAAATCTATGACCAATTTTGAGTTGATTTTTGTATATAGTACAAGCTGAGTGTTGAAATTCAGTTTTTGCATGTGGACGTCCAATTGTTCCAGCACCATTTGTTGGCAAGTCTCCTCTTTCTCCTTTGACTTTCCCTGGTGCCTTTGTGAATTCTCTCATTCTTGACTTGGAATGAGATGCTGCCATTCCCATCCCCCTCACTTTCCAAGTCTCAGCCTGGTATTAAGCCTAGAGGGAGATTTTTGTTGCAATAGGTAACCATCTGTAAAGGGGAAAATGTTTGCTGTAAGTGACTAATAAAAAAAGCCTCCTAAAGCCTGATGAATTAGCCACAACATCGAAGTGCTGCCCCCAGGTTTTAAAAAAGAAAGCTGAAAGACATCCAGTCTCACCTGCTCAAATGAAACTCAGCTTCCTCTGATTGGATGGCCATAAAATCTGTTTTTATCTGCTACCCCAGCCTTTTCTGAAAGCAATCCAATTTAACGAGTAGAATATAAAGCCTTTCCAGCTGATAACTATGTGTTGGTGGCAAGGCACGGAGAGCCCCTCTGCTTTGGCACCTGCAGACTGGCTGAGAAGAAGGGGGAGAACCTGAGATACCTGAGCCCTTGGTGGGCCATTTGTCCTGGGTCCTGGGATGAGTGGGGTCACCATTAGCTGTGGCCATGGGGCACTCTCTGTCCAGCAAAAAGGCAGGAGTCTTAAAAGTCATCTTGTTCTGTCACCTATGTGTCCTCTGATCCTGGTAAATCAGCTCCCCTTTGCAAACCTCCGTTTCCTCACCTCTAAACTGGGAGAGAAGTGCCCACGTATCAGGGCGAAGAGAGGAGGTGATACAAATGATACACAAGCACCAGTCTAGTGCTTGGCACCTGGGAAATTCTCCATAACCTGGCAAAAGAAAAAATCGGGTGGAGTTGGGAGAAGGGGACCAAAGTTTGCGATGTGACTTACTAGGTGTGTGACAATGGGTGACTCTCCAAGGTCTACTCTGTAGCGTTGCTGAGTGGATGAGAAAGAATCCCAGGCCAGGGTTCTCAGCAGTAAAAGGGCTTGATAAAGGGAAATGCTATTTTGTCATTGTTATTTCTCATAGGCGAACGATGCCCCTCTCAAATGTCCACATCCTAGTCCTTGGGACCTATGAATATATTAGCTTACGTGGTGAAAGGGACTTTGCAGGTATGATTATGTTAGGGAGATTGATGAGGAGATGGTCCTGGCTTACCTGGGTGGGGTCTAAATGCGGTCACAAGGGCCCTTATAAGAGGGAGGCAGGAGGGTCAAGACCAGAAAAGGCGATATGATGATGAAAGCAGAGAGAGCCTGGAAGGTGCAGCACTGTCAGTTTGAAGCTGGAGGTTGGGACCGTGAGGCAAGGAATCCAGGCAGCTTCTAGAAGCTAGAAAAGGCGAGGAAATGGGTCCCTTCCCAGAGCCGTCAGAAAGAATGCAGCCTACTGACACCTTGAGTTTAGGACTTCTGACCTTCAGAACTTTAAGAGAATAACTTTGCCTAGTTTTAAGTCACTAAGTTTGTGGTAGTTTGTTACAACAGCAATAGAAAAGATATTATTATTATTGTTATTAATTACTCAAGAAGTTACAAACCCACTTCTGTAAGTAGCAATTCTATAGTGTTCTTTTTGCTTTGAAATATCATATGGCCATTTGTCTTCAAAGGCCACTTTCTTGTTTTAAATCTCTCATGCTCTGGGCTTCATACTTTGAACTTGTGGAGATCATAAAAATCTATTGGTAACTTGGTATAGATGGGCTGTGCATGGGACTTGGAAATGGCCCATCAGTGGTGTAAATGATTCAAGGATGGACTGCACTGGTAGTAGATGCCTTGAGTAACCCCGGGAGGGCACGTGGCAGAATAGAAAGAGTATAGAGGTGGGAGTCAGACCTGGGTCTGATTCCTCCTCCACCATCACAGCCTGGGTATGTTACTTAATTTCTGTGAGCCTCCATTTCCTCCTCTGCCCCTTGGGGGGTGTGATTCTCACCTCTCAGGGGGGTATGGTGGTTTCCCCAAGAGAGCATCGCGGGCTTCAGGCACAGAGGCGCTCAGATGCTGCAGGGTCTGCTGTGCATGGTCAGGTCTTACAGATCCTGGTCTGGAGGAGTCTACACTTGATTGCTGTGGCTGTGCCTTCTGCTCTCATAGCTTGAAGTCAGGGGTCACAGACAGGACTATAGGTCTAGGCCAGTGCTCTCCAGGAAAGCTTCTCAATGAGGGAAATGCCCAAAACTGCCTCGTGAAGGCAGTGATCACTTGGAGTGTGGCTAGTGCAAATGAGAAACTGAATTCTTACTTTTATTTAATTTTAATCAATTTAAATTTAAATGACTTTCTCTGGGTATATGCCCAGTAGTGGAATTGCTGGGTCATATGGTAATTCTATTTGTAGTTTTGTAAGGAACCTCCATAATGTTCTCCATACTGACTACAACAATTTACATTCCCACCAACGGTGCAAGAGGGTTCCCTTTTCTCCATACCCTCTCCAGCATTTATTGTTTGTAGATTTTTTGATGATGGCCATTCTGACCAGTGTGAGGTGATCCCTCATTGTAGTTTTGACTTGCATTTCTCTAATAATTAGTGACGTTGAACATCTTTTCATATGTTTGTTGGCCATCTGTATGTCTTTTTTGGAGAAATGTCTATTTAGGTCTTCCCATTTTTGACTGGGTTGTTTGTTTGTTTGTTTTTGATATTGAACTGCACTCAGGGAACTCTACTCAATGCTCTGTGGTGACCTAAATGGGAAGGAAATCCAGAAAAGAAGGGATACATGTATATGTATAGCCTATTCACTTTCCCATACGGTAGAAATGAACACAACATGGTAACACAACCTTCTCCAATAAGAATTAATTAAAAAATTTAAATGGCAACATCGCAAAGCAGGTCAAGAATGAGAAAAATCACAAAGGCGTGCCTGGGTAAATTACTGAGGAAAGGAGAGTTTTTTCCATCAAACTGGCTGGACATCCATATGCCAGGAAAAAAAAGTGGCTTTTTAAATTTCACTTTTGGGACTTCCCTGGTGACACAGTGGTTAAGAATCTGCTTGGCAATGCAGGGGACATGGGTTCGAGCCCTGACCCAGGAAGATGCCACATGCCGTGGAGCAACTAAGCCTGTGCGCCACAACCACTGAGCCCATGTGCCACAATTTCTGAAGCCTGCATGCCTGCATGCTCTGCAACAAAAGTCACCACAATGAGAAGCCCATGCACCTACAATGAAGAGTAGCCCCCGCTCGCCACAATTAGAGAAAAGCCTGGGCATAGCAACAAAGACCCAACACAGCCAAGAAATAAATAATTAAAATAAATGAATAAATTTCACTTTTAATCAATTAAAATGAAATAAAATCCTTCCTCAGTTACACCAGTGGCCTTTCAAGGGCCCAACAGCCACATGGCTACCCTATGGGCAGCTCTCATCACTGTTCCATCACCCATCATGGTTATATTGCACAGCGTTGTCCAATAGAAGACCCATCCCAGGTATCACAGTTTTGTGGTTTTACAGAGTGCTGACTTGGATTTTTCGGCAGTTGCTGCTGGTGGGCTCTGCTGAGAAGGGTTTTGAGTCTGGGCTGGGTGGGAAGGAGTACTGGGATAGATTAGCAAAATCTGCCCCGGGCGTGGATAAGAGAGGAATGGGCAGAACGTCCCATGTTTGTCTAGTCTGCTGAAAGGCCCAGTGGGCTCTCCATGCTCAGCTCATCTCTTTCTGCCCAAGATCCTGAGTGCTCCAAGCCCCGGCTCTCAGAGCAGCCAGAGCCAGCCAGCTCCCCAGCATAGACTCTGGAGTCTTTGGGCACTGGTCTCTGCCTCTAGCCGTTGCTAGTTAGTTCACTCCTGAAACCTACCTCACACCTGGGATTGCTAATCCCCCCCCCGGAAGGTGTTTTCCAGGTAAATGTTTCTACCTAGGAGGCCCTGAGTGTCAGAGTGGAAGATGCTCCCTGCAGTGTCTGAGACCACAAACTTAGAGTGCTTGAATGTTTCCAAGTCACACAGCTGCTCTGGGCTCTGCCTGTAAAATTCCACTTGGGCTTTGCTTGGTACTAAATGCCCCCACAAAATGCTTCCTGTACACTGAGCTTGCAGCCCAGGATGCCAAAACATTACCTGGTTTCTCTTCCTTCCTTTCTTCCTTCCTTCCTTCCTTCCTTCCTTCCTTCCTTCCTTCCTCCCTCCCTCCCTTCTCTCTTGCCTCCCTGCCTTCCTGCCTTTTATTAACATTGATTGATCACATATTATGTGACAGGGATGTGATAGGAACTGCATGCCTCTTCTTCTTTAAGCATCACAATAGCCCCTTAAGATACATTTTCTCCTTAGATGAAGAAATCCTTTTCATGGTAATAAGAGGGGAAGACAAGATTCCAGCCAGGACTCTTTCAAAATATGCTGCACTGTGCTGGCCTTTCCTCTCATTCAGTCACTGAATGGCACAGCTGCGAGAGATGGGCACAGCTGTGCTTCAGGAACTCAGAATCCTGTACTAGAGGCAGAATGGGAAGGTTGCTCATGACCACATGATGTAGTTGATGTCTCTGTGTTACAACGGTTTTTAAATATGATGACCCCAGACCAGCAGCAACAGGGTTGGCTTGGAGCTTGTTAGAAATGCATATATTGGGACTTCCCTGGTGGCGCAGGGGAAAGAATCTGCCTGCCAACGCAGGGGACACAGGTTTGATCCCTTGTCCAGGAGGATCCCATGTGCCGTGGAGCAACTAAGCCTGTGCGCCATAACTACTTAGCCTGCATGCTGCAATCACTGAAGCCCGAGCACCTACAGCCTGTGCTCTGCAGCAAGAGAAGCCACTGCACTGAGAAGCCTGCCCACCACAACGAAGAGTAGCCTTGGCTCACCACAACTAGAGAAAGACCATGTGCAGCAACGAAGACCCAATGCAGCCAAAAAGAAAAAAAGAAAAAGAGGAAGGAAGGAAGGAAGGAAGGAAGGAAGGAAGGAAGAAAGAAAGAAAGAAAGAAAGAAAGAAAGAGAAAGAATGAAAGAAAGAAAGAAAGAAAGAAAGAAAGAAAGAAAGAAAGAAAGAAAGAGAAAGAAAGAAAGAAAGAAAAAGAAAGAAGGAAATGCGTATACTTAACCACCACCCCCCTCCCCGCCCCCAACCTGTGTGTGCAGACTCACTGAAGCTGAAAGCCTAGGGTGGGCCCAGCAGCATGTGTTTTAACCAGCCCTCCAGGTGACTGGGATGCTCACTAAAGTTTGAGAACCCCTTTTATGTTATGTGGGATGATGTGACAAGGAGCAGCTGACCCTTCCAGAAGATGGGGAAGGCTTTTCAGGTGTTTGAGCAGGGTTTGAAAGACAGCACAGGGGAAGAAAGCATATTCTGGGCAAGGGAGGCAGAGAACAGACTACATCACTGTGCCACAAAAGAGATGCAGAATTGTGAGATCCGTGAGTAACCATGGTGACCCATCATCGGTCTAAGGTAGGAAATGGGAGGCAAATGAATTTGGAAGAGAAAACAGCACCTGACCTTGGAGGTCACTGAACGTTGAGTCAAGGAAGTGGGGAGTTGACTGGGTAAATGAGAAGGCGCACCTGGTGATTTTTAAGCAGGCATCGGGCACGCTGTGTTTGAATTTAGGAAGCATCACTTACAACAGATGAATCAGAGGAAGAGACAAGAGGCAGACCAGCGTGTGAATCCAACCATGAATCAGTGGATAGAAAGCACAAGAGAGAAAAAGAAAATAAAAACGTAAGTCTAACTAGTTAATTGAGAGTGCCTACCTCTTGAATTGGGATTTTGTTCCCAAGACACAGGCTGGTATTTTTGAGGCCGTGTAGAGATGGATACACAAGTATCATGCCTAGACCTATGGATTGTGTCTATACACAAGTAAAGAGCCCTTTATAAATGGGAAAAATAAATACATTTAAGGCATTTCTGGTGTCTTGTAGAGATCTCGAAATTTAGCATACATACATACAAATCACCTGGGACCCTTGTTAAATTGCAGTAGGTGTGTGATAGGGCCCAAGAGTTTGCATTTCTAATGAGCTCTCAGGTAAAGTGAAGGCTACTGGTCTGGGGGCCAAATTAGCCAAACTCAGGGCAAATCTTATCACAATTTTTGCAATGATTGTGTTGATGAGGAAATTGAAACTTCCATACTTGTAATTGCTTACTCTCCTCTATCTTGCAAAGGCCTGCTCACCACTCTTAGTTAAACAGTAAAATGAATTACTAAGAATGATCAGATAAGGGAAGAATGTCTCACTCTCAGGCACCCACCCCAAGCCTTTGCTTGAGACCCTTTGCACATAGACTTGTTAAGTGACCATTAACTTCAACCTGCAACCAATACAAGAATGCAAATTGTGACCTTAGTCCTCTAACAGGAGGAATGGAATGTCTGGCTCCTACAAGTTCCTGTTAGGACCCCCTACTATGTGGGTAACCCATGGCAACTCCCGTGCTCTGTAACTGCCCGTGACCTATAGTAATTTGTAGCCAATCAGTTTGTACCAATTATAGCTGTATGTTTTAACCTATATAAGGAGAAGACTCCCCTGAAACGGGGCCCCAGAATTTTGGAGCGTTAGCTTGTCTGGGTCCGCCGGCTCAATAAATCTGAGTTCTCCAACTCTCCGAGTGTGGTGCTTGGTTTCTCGTGGGATCAGTTTTTTTCTGCAACAGTATAGCCTAATTTTTTTTCCATCTAGGAAAACCCATTAGCATATGAACATACATCTATGGGTACCATTACCTCCCCATTCTATTTCCTCCTCCATCTGCAGAAACAAAAGTAGCATATGCCATATGAACAAGTGTCTTTACTTTAAAAGAAGACAGAGTCCAGCAGGCCAAATGTCAGTTCTGCCAGCTATTGGCTGTGTGACCTTGGGTATCTCAAGTATATTCCCTGCATCTTCCATCTTTATTGGTAAAATGGGGATAAAAATTTTTTTCTATTATTTAAAGATGGAATGGGTTAATAGGTGTAAATTCTGTATGTGCCCATCATATAACTTTTGTCTGGGCCATATGGACTGTAGGGTAACATATCTATGTATATAGCCCTCATTGCCTTACCCAGAGCACAGACCAGACTTCGGCTACTTCTTTGCCTTAGGCAGTATGAATCAGAGAGAAACAAAGTCAGGAAGACCTATTTACTCTGTGTCACACAGGACCCCAGGGAAGGGCATTCAGCACAACAGAAACCATTTTTTTCAAAGCCCTAAAGCTGCAAGATAAGCATTCTGCTTGGTTGGCCAGAGCATTCTGGAGAGATAAGAAAAACAGACAACAGACCCCCAAAGCAAGATTTTTTGAGGCAGCTAACCGTTATATAATTTAGGGCAGCTCTAAGATTGGATGTACTTTCTGTAGAAATGAATTGCCTGCATTATCCATCAGTTCTGGTTCCACTCTTCAATTGCTGAGCATGTGGACAAAATGGGAGAGGAAAAAAAATAAACCTTGTAATCTTTTCCAAGGAGGCAGCATGGTGCAGTGCCAACGCACTGATATGACTTTGGATTTCAGTTCAAATACTGGCCGGGCAACCTTGGGTGAGCTATTTCATTTCTCCAAGTCTTGTTTCATTATCTGTGAAGTGGAGATAACACCAGCTCGCTCCCAGAGTTGTTGGGAAGTGAAATGGCCCAGGCCAAGCAGTGCCAGGCTGGAGGGATGCCCCGTCAAGGCTTTTTGAGTAAAAGATATCATATTACCAGGTCCACCTTAAACTCCTTGAGGCAGCAATGGTCTTATTCATTAATTACAACCCACTGCCTTAAACAGAGTAAGTCCTCAATAAAGGTCTTTTAAGTTAAATGGATACATATGTATCCTTATTCACTGAAAATAAAATGTTCTAGGGCTGGGGAAAGCTGGTATTTTTTACTATCTCTAATCAGAGTAATTTTCCTTAGGCACAAATATGAGTCTGGCAGCTCCTGCATGCAGGTGGGAATGTCTCCCCAAGCCTGCAGCAGGCATGTCCAGTAGTTTCCATCTTAATGTTTCATCTCTGATTGATTGGCTATGGCTGCCTGGAGTGCTGTGTGGAGAATGGTTCTGGGCCTCCTAGGAATGATGCTGAGGTCAGTTCTTGATGTCAGGCATAGGTGTGGCAGGGGAAAGGCATAGAACACGTACTAGAATTTGCCATCCTTGGCCTACAGAATGAAACTCATGAACATTTAGAATTGAAAAACTTCTTAATAACTCAAGACTTAAAGACAAATTTGTGAAGAAAATTTTAAAAATACTTAGAACTGAGTGATAATAAAAATGCTATGTTAAAAAATGTAGGATGCAATTAAATCGCTTTTTAGAAGGCATTTTATAGCCTTAAATGATTGTATTAGAAAAGAAGAAAATGAGATGGGAAAAAAGTGAGCTAAGCATCCAACTTAAGAAGTTAGAAAAATCACAAGCAAATAAACTCAAAGCAATTAGAAAGAATGAAATATAAAAATAAAAGCTAAAATCAAATAAAATAAGAGAGGAAATAAAGATAAAGAGGTATAATAAAACCCAAAGTTGTTTTTTTGATAACTCTAAGAAAATTAACAAACTTCTAGCAATACTGACAAGTCTCAAATAAGACACTCAAATTTTTAAAAGAATAAAAAATGGAAAAATAGACATAAATGCAGATTCAGCAGAGATTTTAAATTAAAAAATAAGACTATGAATACTTTTATTTTAATAAATTAAAGAACAGGCATAATGGAAAAATACAAGAAAAATATAAATTATTGAGACTCAAGAAAAATAGAAAACCCAAAAGGCCCATTACCTATCATGAGAGTTAATGGTAAAATTATTTTTTTTCTTATAAATAAACCACCAAATTCTACTTAAAATTGAAGACACAGATCATTTCAAGGTTTAGACAAATTCAGAGGAAAGAGGAGGAAACTCCCCAACTCACTTTCTGAAGTGATTACAAACTTGACATCTAACCAGACAAGGACAATATTAAGAAGCAAAATATAGACTCGTCTTCTTCAAGAGCATAACTGCAAAATTCCTAAACCAAATATCAGAAAACTGATCCCAACAATGGATTAAAAAAAAGATAATATGCCATAATTAGTTTGGTTCATTTCAAGAGAGCAAAGTTGATTCAACAGAGGAAAACCTATTTATGCAAATTATCAGCTTAGATTAAAGGAGAAAAAAATCATCTGATCACATTAGATATAGGAGAAGGATTTGACAAAACTTGGTCACCTTTCATGATTATCAACAAAATAAAGCTTTTATAGAAGTAAAAGGCAGGACTTCCCTGGTGGTGCAATGGTTAAGAACCTGCCTGCCAATGCAAGGGACACGGGTCTGAGCCATGGTCTGGGAAGATCCTACATGCCACAGAGCAACTAAGCCCATGTGCCACAACTACTGAGCCTGTGCTCTAGAGCCTGTGCTCTAGAACTTGCAAGCCACAACTCATGAGCCCATGGGCTACAACTACTGAAGCCTGCATGCCCAGAGCTGGTGTTCCACAACAAAGAGGAGCCACCACGATGAGAAGCCCATGCACCTCAAGGAAGAGTAGCCCCTGCTTGCCACAACTAGAGAAAGCCCACTCGCAGCAACAAAGACCCAACACAGCCAAAAATAAATAAATTAATTAATTAAAAAAAAAAGAAGTAAAAATCAACTTCCTTTGCCTGATAAAGTTTATATAAAACAATGTAAACAAAACAAAAAGTACTGAAAATGTTCTACTCAATGGTGAAATCTTAAAAGCATTCCCTTTTTATTTGGAATAAAAGAAGACTTCTGTTTCCACTAATACTGAGTCTTATGCTGGAGGAAAAGAAATGAGAGTTGTGAGGAATAGAAAAGAAAAAACTGTAATTACCCATGGATAATATAAATGTCTACTTAGAAAATGGGAAAGAATCTACATGCACATTATTAATGAAAATTCTTAGCAAAACTATTGGGTCTACCACCAAAATATAAACTCAATTGCATTTATATACACCAGCAACAATTAGAAATTTTAAATTAAAAAAAATACTTACAAAAAGATAAAATATAAAAAGATATGTCAGTACTTTAAGTAAAAAATTTGTAGCATTTGCTGAAGATATACTTTAAAGGCCCAAATAAGTGGGAAGACAAACTATTGTTTATGAACAGGAAGAATCAATGTTATCAAGATACATATAAACTTTCCCCCATTGATCTCTAGATTTGATGTTTTACCCATTAAAGTGGCAACATAATTTTTCATGGACATTGACAGGCTGATTCTAAAATGCAAATGCCAAGGGCTTGAATAGCTAAGTAACTTCCTAAGAAGAATAACAGGATGGAGGGATTTGACTAATCAGATTGCAAGACAGTTTGATGTTACAAAAGGATAGACAAAAAGACCAGTGGAAAAGTGCAAAGGGACCCGGGTACCCAGAGGGATTCTACACATGTGACAATTTGATATATGACAGAGATGGCGTTGCAGAATAATTCAATAATTAATGGTGGGACAATTTATTATCTGTATGGGAGAAATGAAATCAGATATCTTCCTCATATAAAAATCTTTTTTTTTTTCTGGCCACACCCCATGGCTTGCGGGATCTTAGTTCCCCAACCAGGGATTGATTCCAGGCCCTTGGTAGTTAGAGAGAGTCCTAACCACTGAACAACCAGGGCATTTCCTAAAAATCAATTTTGAATGGATTGAAGATTTAAATATAAAAGAAAAAGTTTAAAGCCTTTAGAATAGGACTTTCTAGATAGCACAGTGGTTAAGAATCTGCCTGACAATGCAGGGGACACGGATTCGATCTCTGGTCCAGGAGGATTCCACATGATGAGGAGCAACTAAGCCCGTGTGCCACGACTACTGAGCCCATGTGCTGCAACTACTGAAGCCCACACACCTAGAGCCGGTGCTCTGCAACAAGAGAAGCCACGGCAATGAGGAGCCTGCACACCACAACGAAGAGCAGCTCCTGCTTGCTGCAACTAGAGAAAGCCTGTGTGCAGCAAAAAAGACCCAACACAGCCAAGAAAGAAAGAAAGGAAGGAAGGAAGGAAGGAAGGAAGGAAGGAAGGAAGGAAGAAAGAAAGAAAGAAAGAAAGAAAGAAAGAAAGAAAGAAAGAAAGAAAGAAAGAAAGAAAGAAAGGAAGAAAGGAAGAAAGGAAGAAAGGAAGAAAGGAAGAAAGTAAAAGAAAGAAAACCTTTAGAATAAATTTAGGAACTTAGAGCAGGGAAATCGTTCTTAAATGTAAAAGAAAAATGCAAACTGTAAAGAAGAATTTCTATAAATTTAACTTTATTACATTAAAATGCCATAATGAGTAGAGACAAATCAAAAAATGGGGAAAATGTACTTGAAACCTAAAAAGATTGTGTACAGAATATATAAAGAACTTGGAGACGCAAAGTAGAAAATGCCACCAGAACCAGTGCATGCAAGCAGCCTTGTAGAGCATGAAACAAAAGAGAAATCTGAACATGCAATTCAGAGGGGAGGAAATACAAATGGTTGAAATGCATATGAAAAGATGATTAATCTTTTAAGCAATCACTGAAATGCAAAATAACGGGACAATGAGACACCATTCAATACCCAAACATTTGCAAAATTTTTTTTTAAGTTATTAAATGTTGGAAAGCATGAAGACGCCAGGAAAACATATTCCTAGTAAGAGTATAAATGGGTATGAATTCTTTGGAGAATTTTTTTATTTTGTACCAGGCTCTCCCTATTTCTCCCACCCCTCAGCCCAGCAACCCCTTTTCTACTGTTTCTATGAGTTTGGCTTTCTATTTAGATTTAACATATAAGTAATACAATGTAGCATTTGTCTCTGTCTGGCTTGTCTCACTTAGCATAATGCCCTCCAGGTGCATCCATGTCCTTACCAATGGCAGGGTTTCTCTTTTTCTCCTGGCTAAATAGTATTCCATTTTGTATAAATACCACATCTTCTTATCGATTTATCTGTTGATAGACCCTTGGTTGTTTCCATATCTTGGCTATTGTGAACAACAGAAAAATTTTTTTTCTCCTTAAAGTTGACATAATCTAGTAAGCCTTCATATGGGCTTACTGCCCGAGGCAACAGTGCCATTCCTACATACACCCTGGAGTAAGTGTGCATGGCCACATTGTTTACATTAGCAAATTAAAGCAAACCACACAAATGTACCTGAGTAAGGGAATGGATAAACTAACTATGAAATACTATGTAACAGTGAAAATGAACCAGGGCTACATTGATGAATCTCAAAACCAAAATATTGATTCCATATTGAAAAATGTCACAGTATGATTCCATCTATGCAGAGAGTCGGATTCCAACTATGTATCAAAAGCTGGCAAAGACAAATCAATATGTAGAATATTGACTTGGGATGCATACATAAATGCAGATAAACCTATGAAGAGACATACGTTAATACAAAATTCAGAATTTGGGTGATGCCAGGTGTTTGGGAAGGAGAAGGGTATGATTGATTAGGCACAAACTGAAATCTCAAATGTTCTAGTAATATTCTCTTTGTTTAAACTGGGAGGTGTTAAACTATACATATTCGGTTCTGTAATATAAATAACACATACGTACGAGACACAGCTCATAGTTTCAGGATTAGTGTGAGTTGGTGTGGAGAGTACCATATGCAGTAATTTTCCATCCTTTCCTCTCCACTGAAGCACTTGACACACCAGTCACCGATTTCGATTCTGGTTCAAATATATAGTGGTTATTTTTTGAACTTTATGTCCCAAGAAACTACTGGATTTTCCTGTTTTGTCCTTCCATTTCTCTCTCTTTGATGGCAAGACCATACCCAGAAATGTATTTTCTGTATAAACACCATTGTTATGTATATAGAAATAAAAGTGCATCTTCTTCCAGAAGGATTATTTACAAAAGTTTCTTTTTTGTTTGCTTAGTAATTTGATTAGAAATAAACTAAAAGTGTTCACTTGCAGAATGATTTGAGTAGAGATATAAAATTTTGGAAAGTGCAAAAAGAAAAATAAAGCTCAAATAGGATTTTTTTTGTGGAGGGCAGTATGTTTGAGCCAGAGAAACATGGAGTGGGATCCAGCCCCACCATGGCTCCTGATGTGTTTGCTCCCAAATCCAAGTTTTGGCACTGCTCCATAATTCCTAAAGCTGACTACCATTTGGAGTCTTAGTTTCTTCATCTGTAAAATGCACTTCATGTCTCCGTGTCTATTTCCTCATCACTATCTCCGTCTCACAGAGTCACTGTGAGAATCAATGAGAAAAAGTGCATATGCCAAACAGTACGGCAGTTCCTCAAAAAATTAAAAATAGAATTATCATGTGATCCAGCATTTCCGCTTCTGGGTGTACACCCCAAAGAACTGAAAGCAGGGTCTGGAAGAGATGTTTGGTCACCCATGTTCAGAGTAGCATTAAGCAACCCAAGTGTCCGTTGGTAGATGAATGTGGAAACAAAATGTGGTATTTACATCCCATGGAGTATTATTCAGCCTTCAAGGGGAAGAAAATTCTGACATGTGCTGTAACATGGAGGATATTATGCTAAGTGAAATAAGCCAGTCTCAAAACATTGTATCATTTCACTGATAGGAGGTCACTAGAATAGTCAAATTCATAGACACAGACAGTAGAATGGTGATTGCCAGGGGCTGTGGGAAAGGAGAATGGGGAATTATTTAATGGGTAAAGAGTTTCAGTTTTGCAAGCTGAAAAGAGTTCTGGAGATTGGTTGCACAGTGATGTGAATGTAAATGCACTTAACACTACTGAGCTACACATATAAAAAATTGGTATGATGGTATATGTGAATTGTACCAAAATTTAGAAAAATACATAGATATGCATATTGTCACAGTGCTTCGCACATGGTAAGAATTCATTATAATCTAAAATTCTATTTTTCTTGTTGTCCTTAGCAGCTGACTTCGCTTTCATGTTATGAACTGGAATCCACTCTATCATGAAGACCATATGGTCATTTTTGCTTTAGAAGTGCCGTTAGCTGATGACCTAACGCCTCTGCTGGTGGTTACAATGTAAACAGTGGCAATTATATAAAATGATGCTAAAACCTTTCTCCCCAGGGCCAATGGCTGCCGCTCCACCACAGGCCGAGCCTGGAACATTGTTCCTGCCTTTTCTGAAGTCTGTTTTAGGGCTCCCACACTCCAGCTGTTAGGCTGGTGCTGGTATCTCCTCATCATTGACAAGGCTGAGAGTGAATTAAAAATTAATTCAAAATGCTTTGAAGGAAAACGGAGCTGACGTTTTCATCTGTTCCCGTGGTTCAGTATGTTCAAGGCCCCTGTTTACTTCTGGCTCTAAAATGTCTCAGAGGTCATGCCCGCTTGACCCCCGGTTTGCTCTCATGCTTGGAGGAAGGTGGCGAGAGAATTCCCACAAAACAGCCCATCGGATTACACTTAGGGATGGCGTCTCTTCAGGATGACTCATGAAATGGATTGGAAGCCAAGCATGATGCTTTAATATGCGCTGAGGTGCCCAAACAGTCATTCTTTTCCTAAACAGCTTACATCTTCAGTGTGATGCTGAATGCGAATATTCCAGGACAAGTAGGAGGCCCCTGATCCTTTTTTCCCACCTCCCTCCTTGCCCGCATGCAAGGAGGAGGGCTAATAGGATTGCCTAGAGCCAGGTTGCAGCAACTAGAAGGTAGGAGAGGTTGTGCAAACTTTCACTCAAGCTACCCTGCTCTGCTGGTTAGTCTGGTCTCTTGCTGTTTCCCCACTTCACATGGTCAGCTGACCAGCTCACTCATTCTCCATAGGTGTCTGTACACCTGAGCATGCTGGCCATCGCCATGGTCCTGTACCAGGTGGTTCACAAGATAATGACAATATTGTGAAATTTACTTCGGGCTTAGGGAGAAATACAAGTCCCTTATTAAGCCTTGTGGTTAAGCCATGTGACCCTACCAGCTTTACCAGGAGTTCAAGCAATGATGTTGTGGAACTTCTTTGGTCCTCATGGGAATCTGCAAACTGTGGAAGGTGGAGAGGTGGTCCAAGCTCTATCCAGGCCCCCCGGATAATTGAGTCAATTACCATCAACCTCAATCTGAACCCCTCATAGTAAATAGAGACAATTCTAAATTATATCCAAAGAGAAAGAGCTCCACATTTTGTTTGCCGTTTAGTTCAAACATGAAGGAAGCCATATGGTAGAGTAGAAAGAGCAGTATTAAACCCAGACAGCTCTGAGTTCAAACTTGGACTCTGCTTCTGCCTGAGGGACCACAGTTAAGTCACTTCACCTTTCTGACCTCAGTTTTGTTATGTGGTAAATAGGAAAAATGAGAGAACATACCTCCAAATATTATTGGGTATATATTAAATGAAATAAGGCATGGAAGGAGTATATTGGGTCCTCATTTTTGGCTGATATTAATGTCACCATTGTTATTGGAACCCGAAGTGGAAAGACTGGATTGATGCTTTGGCCAAAGGTACACCTTGGCTTGTCTGATTACTAATGAGGGTAAGTGTCCTCACTTCCAAGAAGAATCCAAGTGGGGGGCTTCTTGCTGACCAACTTGCTTGTTTTACCCTTTCAAGAAGAACTGGTTTATAAACGCTGTGTTTGCATTGATCAGAGTCCTCTGAGGCATTTCATTTTCATTTGTCTAGAACTAATGTCTTGAAGGGAGAGAGATGGCTGACCTCATTCTTCTCAAACCTTCACATTATTCCACCATCTGTCTTCTCCTGGTGAAATGCTACTTTGGGATGCGTTTGTGCCTTTGGAGGGAAAGGGAATTCTGGTTGTATTTGCTTTGTTAAAATGAAGCATCTGGTTAAAACAAAAAATAAATCACTCTGAAAGAGGATATTTTTCTTTGGAAGTTTTTGTTGTTATTGTTAGTAGTAGTATTATACAGGTAACAAATTGTTCATTACATAAAAATAAATTAAAAGTTAAGGAGGCCTTCCTAGGTGGTGCAGTGGTTAAGAATCTGCCTGCTGATGCAGAGGACACGAGTTCGACCCCTGCTCCACATGCCGCGGAGCAACTAAGCCCATGCACCACAACTATTGAGCCCATGTGCTGCAACTATTGAAGCACACATGCCTAGAGCCCATGCTCTGCAACAAGAGAAGCCACTACGAGGAGCCTGCACACCACAATGAAGAGTAGCCCCCACTTGCATCAGAGAAACCAAATTCATTCCCCCCCAGCCCTCTCCGCTTTCCCCACTAGATGTCCATATGTGTGTTCTCTACATCTGTTTCTTTATTTCTGCCTTGCAAAAATTGGGTCTTCGTTTCTGCACACGAAGACCCAATGCAGCCAAAAATAAATAAATAAATAAATAAATAAATAAATAAATAAATAAATAAATAAATATATAAATAAAGCAAATAAAAATAAATATTAAAAAATTAAGAAGAAAGAAAAAAAACATATTCCTACCACTCAAGTAACAATTGTTAATCTTTTGGTATAATCCTTCCAGGTATTTTTGCTGTCTATCCTTCCATCCATCCATCCATCCATCCTTTGAGAAAAAAACAAGGGATGCTTCCATGTAAGCCATTTCGTATCTTTTTGTTTTTTACTTAAAATAAACATTTTCCCACAGAAATAGATCTTTATAACAATTACTTACAATGGCTGCAAAAAATTCTATTTTGCGGATGCACCATAGTTTAACTGGTCTACTGTTGTTACATATTGGAATGGACACTTGTTGGCTGTTTGCCCATATAAGTAGTTTTCCAATAGTTGTCTAAGTGTCATTCAGGAGACCACGTCTTCTCCATGTAGTCAAGGGGCTGTGGGGAAGCTGATTGCACCCCCAATTCCAGGGGTAGGAATCAGCACACTCCTTTCCCCTAGTCAAAGCCCTTTGTGGTTGTCTTGTCACCTCAGTTGGTCCAATGGTCAGACTCATCTCCCCGCTACTCCTGTTTGAATGCGGGAACAGATGTTTCCTCTCTCTCCCTCATGGATGAAAACACAGGGAACCCTAAGGGCAACCATCTTACAACAACAAAGGGAACCAGGCTTAAAATGTCCTGCACTGCCTGATGCTAATGGCTAAACAATCATTGTTTCATATATTTTGTCCAGGTTTTTACTTGTTTCTGATAGGAGGCAAAATCTGCTTGAAGCATTTATGAGTCAAATGGAGTACAAAAGTAACTGCTGCCACATGGGTTGCACGTCCCCTCCCCTGACCTAGATCGGGGAGGGACAAGGCACTGTTACAGACACATAGATACCACACAGAATGGGCATAAGTTAGTTCATCAAATGAAAGGGGTGTTCATCAAACAGACTATGCTTATTTTACCACCTTGCTGTGTTATCATGATGATTAGTTGAAAATTTCAATGAACAGCATCTAGCATGTGCAAGTAGGTGATATTACAGAAGAAAAGCAGGTTAAGGTTGACGTATATGTAAATGGATTGGAAGAGGCTTTGAGTGCATCCAAGAGGCTGGAATGAGGGAGTAAATCTGCTTGTACTGATTGTTTGGGAAGAGTTACTTATTGGCTTGGGGAAATCCTATCTCTTGGAAACTGCTTTTAAGGGGAACATCTTCCATTGGTGTGTTTCTTTAGAGATCTGAAGGCACATTTCTTAGTCATCTCAGGCTACCATAGACTAAGTGGCTTCAACAGCAGACACTTATTTTTCACATTTCTGGGGACGGGATGTCTAAGATCAAGGTGGTGACAGATTTGGTTCCTGGTGAGAACCTTCTTCCTGGATTGCAGACAGCTACCTTCTAGCTGTGTCCTCACATGGCAGAGAGAAACAGAGACAGCAAGCTCTCTGGTGTTTCTTCTTATAAGGACACTAATCTCATCATTAGGGCCCCACCCTCATGATGTCATCTAAACCTAATTATCTCCTAAAGGCCACACCTCCAAACACATTTACATGGGGGTTAGGACTTCAACATATGAATTTTGAAGGAATAAACATTCAGTTTCTAATGGGGTCATGTAAGAGAAAATTGAAAATGTGAATGGGTTTTGGCCTGGAGAAGAGAAGGCTAAATGGGGGAAATGAGTAAGCTATTTTGGTGTGCCCACAGGGCCATCAAGGAGAAAGGATTCTAGTTAATTGAGTTGCCTTGCCTCACCCAAGGTCATTAGGCAGCTAAGTGGCAGAACTGGGACTAGAGCCATAGTTCCCATAGAATCACAGTTCATTTGATTTCCAGTGCCATTTCAGGGAGACTCTCTAGCAAATAAAATCATTCAACAGTGGAACTGGATGCTTCCATAGGTTGTGAGCTCCCTGTCCCTGGAAGCAGTCAAGCAGAGGCTAAAGGGTCATTCACTAAGAATGCTGCAGAAAGCCTTCTTACAGTGCCTAAACTGTCCTGAGTGCACTTCCAACTGAAAGAATGTAAAGCTTTTCCAAGTTTGAATTCTCTATAGGGCTCCTGGTGCTGCATACAGCACAGTATGTGATGTGCTCTTAATTCTTTTGAAGACTCGTGTAGAAATATGTCCAGCAAGAACATACCAATTATGCAATGAAATGATTCATACCTTTTTTTTTTTTTAGCTGTTCTGACTTCTATAAAATACACTCCCTCTGGATCTCAGTAGGGAATTTACTAATTTCAGAGAAGTTCTAGGCAGATGTCAATAGTGATTCCACCTCATTTTAAATAAAGACCATGGAAAAATAGTTACTCTGTTCTCCAGAGATGAGAAAAATTAGTTTGTGTGTGTGTGTGTGTGGGGGGGGTTGTTGTTGTTGTTTAGCCTTATCTGAGATTCATAAAGATATAATTTTTTCATTGAATTTGTACATGAACCTTTTTTTTTTCCTGGCGTCATTCCAGAATGGAAGGCAAAACAGTTGTAAAGGTGTTGACTTTGGAATCAGACAGACCTGGTCAAGTCTCAATTCTGCTCCTTCCTGGCTAAGTGACCCTCCTCAAGTCACTTATCCTCTCTGAGCTTGTTTTCTCATCTACTCATTGGAGAGAGTCCATTTAATAGGAGATCATGATATTAAATGAGCTGACATTTTAAAAATATGTGTAACACAGTAGGTTCCCTTTCTGAATGTTCCATTTCTTCCATTTCCACATTATTTGTAAACATTGAAAGCCTTTTAAGTGCAGGTATAATGGCTAGTTTATCTTCATAGTTGTGATGCGTGGGGCCATGCCTGACACAGAGTGGGAATGGAATGCCTTATGGAATGAAAATCCAGAAGGAAGACATTCAGCCATGAAAAGCAGACTTAAGGAAAGGTTAGCAAAACACTGAATGGCCCTTTTATCCTTACATGAATAAAAATAAATACACAATAAAAAGCAAAAAATATTTACATGACAAAAAATTACACAAGGCATATAAAAGAGTATATTGAAAACATGCTACACATCTAAATTTACTTGTAATAAATACTTCCCAAGTCACTTCTAGTTACCATTCTTTCTCAGTGGAAATGATTTTAGTAACTCTAAACCCTGAGGTTTCAATGAAAGACTTCTAATAAGTTCTGACGTCTTAATAATAATTCCATCTTTCAACCACAATGGAATGAAAGTAGAAATCAATAGCAGAATGAAAACTGGAAAATTGAAAAATATGCAGAAATTAAACAAAACACTCTTGAGCAACCAATTTGTCAAAGGAGAAAGCACAAGGAAAATTAGAAAATGTCTTGAGACAAATGAACACAAAAATGTAATATACCAAAACTTATGAGCTGCAGCAAAGTCAGTACTAAAAGGAAGTTTACAGGAATGTTTACATTAAAAAAAAAAGAGTGCAAATCAACAACCCAACTTTACTTCAAGGAACATAGAGAAGAAGAAAACTAAATCCAAAGTTAACAGAAGAAAGAAAACAATAAAGATTAGAGCAAAAATAAATTAAATAGAGAATAAAAAAACAACAGAAAAAAATCAATGAAAACAAAAGTTGGTTTTCTGAAAAGGCAAACAAAATTGACAAACATTTAGCAAAACTAAGAAAAAAATAGAAGATTCAAATAACAAATCAGAAATGAAAAAAGGAGACATTACAACTGATGCCATAGAAATAAAAAAGGTTATTAAGAGACTATTATCAAAAATTATAACCAAGAAATTGGATAATCTATAAGAAATGACTAAATTCCTAGAAACATACAACTTACAAAGACTGAATCATGAAGTAAAGAACATTGGAACAGACGTGTAACTAGTAAGGAGATTGAGTCAAAATGAAAAGCATCCTATAAAAGAAAGGCCTGGTACCTGATGGCTTCATTGGTGAATTTTACCAAGGATTTAAAGAAGAATTAACACCAATCCTTTTCAAATTCTTCCAAGAACTTGAAGAGGTGGGAAGAATTCCAAATTCATTTAATGAGGCCAGCATCACACTGATACTGAAGCCAAAAAAAGATTCTAGAAACCAATGCCCTCGATGGATAGTGATGCAAAAATCCTCAACAAAATATAAGCAAACTGAATTCAACAGCACATTGAAAGGGTTATATACCATGACAACTAAGTGGGATTTATCCATGGGATGCAATAATAGTTCAACATATAAAAATTAATGTAATACAGCACATTAACAGAATAAAGGATAAAAATCACATGATTATCTCAATTGATGCAGAAAAAGCATTTGGCAAAATTTAACACTGTTTTATGATTAAAAAAAAAAAGAGGCCTCAATAAACTAGAAATGGAAGGAAATTACCTCAACATAATAAAGGCCTTACAGAAAAAGCCCACAGCTAACATTAAATTCAATGGTGGAAAACTGAAAGATTTTCCTCTAGGCTCAGGAACAAGGCAAGGATGCCAATGCACATTCTCACTATTCCATTCAACACAGTACTGGAAGTCCTACCAGAGCAATTAGGCAAGGAAAGTAAGTAAGTGACATTTAAGTAAAAATCTTTATTCACAGATGATCTTATACATAGAAAACCCTAAAGATAACACACACACACACACACACACACACACACACACAATGGTTATAACTAATAAATGAATTCAACAAAGTTGCAGGAAACAATCAACACACAAAAATCAGTTGTGTTTCTATACACTAACAATGAACAGTCTGAAATGAAATTAGGAAAATAATTTCACTTATAGCAGCATCAAAAAGAGTAAAATACTTAGAAATAAACTTAACTAAGGTGGTAAAAGACTTATACACTAAAAACTACAAAACATTGCTGAAAGAAATTAAAGACAACACCAATAACTGCAAAGGCACCCTGTATTCATGCACTGAAAGATTTAATATTGTTACAATGTTCATACTACCCAAAGTAGTCTACAGATTCAATATCATATCAAAAACTCAATGACATTTTCCCCCAGAAATATTAAAAAAAAATCTAAAATGTATATGGTATCTCAAAGGACCTCAAATAGCCAAAACAATCCTGAGAAAGAACTAAGCTGGAGGTCTCACATTTTCTCATTTCAAAACATATTGCAAAGCTACAGTGATCAAAACAGTATGGTACTCTCATAAAGGCAGACATATAGACCAACATAACAGAATAGAGAGCCCAGAAATAAACTCTCACATGTATAATCAAATGATCTTCCTTTGACAAGGGCACCAAGACTATATAGTGGGAGAAGGATAATCTATTCAACAAATAGTGTTCGAAAAGCTGGATATCCACATGCAAAAGAAGGAAGTTGGACCCTTATCTTACACCACATACAAAAAGTAACTCAAACTGAATTAAAGACCTAAATGTAAGACTAGAAGTCTAGAAGATGAGAAGAAGTCACCACTAGAAGAAAACATAGGGGTAAAGTGTATGATACTCGATTTGGCAGTGATTTCTTGGATATAACATGAAAAGCAAAAAAAGACAACTGGGACTATATCAAGCTTAAAAATTTCTGCACAGGAAGCAATCAATAGAGTGAAAAGGCAACCTATAGAATGGAAGAAAACATTTACAAACCATATATCAGAGAAGAGGTTAATTTCCAGAATACATAAAGAACTCCTACAATTCAATAGCAAAAAAATAAAAAATAAAACAAAATACAAGCAAAAAAACCTAGATAACTCTATTAAAAATTGGTCAAAGGACTTGAATGGACATTTTCCAAAGAAGATAAAAGAATGGCCAAGAAGCATATAGAAGGGATGCTCAACATCACCAATTATCAGAGAAATGCAACTCAAAACAACAAAGAGATATCACTTCACACCCCATTAGGATGACCACTATCAAAAATATAGAGAAAGATAAGTGTTGGAGAGAATGTGAAGAACTTGGAGACCTCCACGCTGTTGGTGCGAATGTAAATGATGCAGCTGCTATGAAAAACTGTATGTACATTCCTCAAAAAATTAAAAATAAAGAACTCCCATATAATCTAGCAACCTCACTTCTAGGTACCCCAAAGAATTGAAAACAGAATCTTAAAGAGATATTTGCACACCCATGTTCATAGCAGTATTAGTCACAATAGCCAAGAGGTGGAAGAAACCTAAATGTCCATTGAGGGATGAATGGATAAAGAAAATGTGGTATTTACATATAATGCAATATTATTCAGCTACAAGAAAGGAGGAAATTTTGCCACATGCTACAACATGGATGAACCTTGAGGACATTATACTAATTCAAATATAAGATGGTTCACAAAAAGGTAACTACTACATGATCTCACTTCTATGTGGAATCTAAAGTAGTCAAACTCACAGAGACAGGAAGTGGAATGGTGGTTATCAGGGGCTGGGGGAAGGGGAGATGGGGAGTTGTTTAGTGGATGTAGTGGCAGGCTGGTGGGTTCTGGGATCTACTACACAGCAATATGCATGTGGTTAGCAATCTTGCACTGTGCACTTGGAAATTGTTGGGAGGGTGAATTACATATTAAGTGGGTTTTTTTTTTTTTACCACAATTAAAAAGAAAATTCCATCTTCTACTTACTGAGTGTCTGCTCTATCCTACAAAGTGTCTATCTATCCTTCAAAAATCTCTGCAATGTAGGCATTATTAGCTTCATATTACAGATGAGGGAAGTGAGGCACAGAGGTTAGGTAACTTGATTAGAGAACTGGGATTTGAATCACACTTAGTTTCATCCCAACCTTGATCTGGTTCTGTGATCCCAGACTGTACACAATACACAAACTAAGAGCCTTTTAGTTCTAGGCCTGCTTCTCCATGCAAACTGTCTATGCCTTCTTGATGTTCTGATTCAGGTCTAGGTCATGATGTCAGTGTTTCTCAGCCTCAGCTTTTGACATTTTTTCCGACATTGTGAGCTAGATGATCCTTTGTTGTAGGGCTTATCTTGTGCATTGTAGGGTGTTTTTCAGTATCCTTGGCTCCTACCCACCAGATGCCAGTAGCACTCCTCTGCCCAGCTGTAATCACCAAAGGTATCTCTAGACACCGCCAAATATCCATGGGGACAAAATTTGCCCAGCTGAGAACCACTCCCCTAGAATCATGAAGTCTCCATTTCTGGAAAGATGTACAATGGAAAATACCTATAAACAAGAATTTGGGGAAAGGCAAAATTGGGGCTAAGATAACACTGCATGGGAAAAGATGTCTTGGGCCCCCAGGATCTGGTAGATAAGGGCTTCATTCCCATAGCGCTAAAGCGTTGTCTACGCTCTGGTGAAGACCCTGTATCCAGGGCTTGCTCCCTGGCCCTGTTGGTCTGAGCTCCCACCATGCTGATGGCCTGCTCTGCTTGATGGCTACAGCCCATGTGCAGCAGAGGGAGGCACCCAGAAGGCCTCTTGGAGGATGCCCTGAACTGAGCTTCATCTGAATGGGTCCAGAAATGGCACCCCAATCACTCCCCCGCCTCTTAATCGACTTCAGAGCACTTTATCACCACCCAATATTTTATTATAAAGTCTACTGGTTTTCTGTTTATTGTCTGTGTTCCCCACAATAATGCAAATCATCCAAGGAAAGAAGTGTGCCTGTTTGGTTCTCCACTGAATCCAGATTCGTCCTGGCACAGAGAAAGTATTCAATAAAGTGTGTTGGATGGACGAATGAAAGAATGGACCTTGGGAGTTACTTAGAGCTAATTGGCCTCAGGGACCAATTTAAAATACCCAAACCCCTAAGAGAAGAAGATTTTAGTCAGAGACCAGTTCAGGATATTTATTTATAGGGTGGAATTCTAAATAGACCAAGTTCCCTTGCCAACCACTCAGCATCTTTGCTAGCTCTGTCATCTTTTCAAAGTCTTTGGGGGAAACTCAAAGGTCATCAGAAGGTTGATGAAGACAGAGTTGGGCAGCATGGGCTACAGGATCATCTAAGGGGTCTGTGTTGTCACCCTCAGATGCCTGACAGCCCTTCCCTGTGCCTGTAAGGGGGCCAGATCCGGGAACACAAGGCTGTATGATAAGCCCTGAGCAGATTCCTCCCGATTGGGGTTGAGGCTGGAAGAGGAACATGATCCAAACAGAGGCTTCCTGGAGGTGATGTTGCCTGGGTTGTCTTTTTTTTTTTTTTTTTTTAAGAACTTTTATTGAGATATAATTGACATACAATAAACTGCATATATTTGAAGTGTACAATTTGATATATTTTTTTTCTTATTAGTAATGTATATATGGCAATCCCAATCTCCCAATTCATCCCACCCCAACACCCCCTGCCTGGGTTAAGTCTTTTAAAAGCATGAGGAGTTACTACACAATGAGTAATTGTCAAATAAATAGAGAATGAAAAATTGAGAAATGTATTATCATCTTTTTTTTTCTTTTTACTGACAGAAACAAAACAAAACCAAACCCCACTGGCTAGGCTGATGGCTGTAATTATCGTAATCATTATTTTGCTCCGCTACCACTGCATAGTTCAACTACTAGAGTAAATGGGCTTATATTGAGGGAAAGAGACAAAGGGGGAATTTTTCACTCTCTCATTATTAAGATGTTTTTTTTTTCCTCAAATGGAGATGCCATTGGAATGTGACAGCAGAAATCACAGCCATGAATTATTCACTCTGCCTAATTTCACACTATTTCATTTTCTTTATGAGTTACTAATTAGCACACGCAGGTTATTTAAGGAACAGAAAAGAGCTCTTTAAAGTGAGGTAAAAGGAAGTCATATACTCCTTTGTTAAAAATGAATAAACACATACAATGATAAACAAAACCCCCAAAAGCCTAAAGGAGGCATCTTTCCGGGACTCGTTACTTCTGGGAGCTTCTCAGGGCTGCAGCCACTCATAGAGAAGAAAGCTTCCAGGGTCAGACACAGTGGATGCCACCCAACAATCATTTATGCCGCCCAAATGTCAATGCTTTTGTGAAATGCAGGCACTTGGCAAGACTTTAAATCAATAGTGTCTTGAACTCCCAAGATATTTTGCTAGCCTAAGGGGTTTGGGCCACTCTGACTGGGTATATCTGCATAAAGGCTTACAATGCCTTGGGCCATCTGTAGACAAGGGTGCTAGAGAACACCCTGAGTCCCGCCTCGTGCATTCTTTTTGGGGTAAGGACCAGAAATGGGAATAGTGAGAGCTGATGGTCAGTACACATTTCTTACCTATAAAATAGGGACACTAATATCACCAGGTAGGTTGCGGTGAGGACCCAGTGTGATAGGAAATGTCAGGTACTTGGTTTTCAGCCTGGCACACAGGAAGTGTTTATTATTATATTTGTATTGTCAGTGGTAGAGGTGTTTTAGTGTTGCACCGTGAGGAGGCTCGGTAAGATGAAACCGTCAAAGGCCATCATGCTAGTCATCCTCTGCTTTCCCCACCCCTGGATGCTTTCCCCTCTCCCCTCACATCTGGCCCCCTGGTCTTTGGGTTTCCTGGGGCATCAGCCAGTGGGAGGCCCTGGAGGAAAGACAGGTCAGGCACTCACTGCCTTCCTCACTTGCTTCCGGCCTCACTGCTGTTGGGCTGTTTCCACTGCTACATCCTGTCAGAGGTCCTGCTTTGGGTCCACAGCTGTCTCTAGGCCCTGCGAACACCGTTCCCTTCTCTTGCCCTTGAGTCTAGGAGGGTACAGGTCAGAGGAACGGGACCAGCCCCTGTAGGTTTTCTTTAACCTGCCCACACCTCTGTAAATAGTTTTTCCATTAGACCATCCCACCACCCCCCGCCCCAAACCCAGGTAAACCCTTGAGCTTGCCATTGTAGCCTACCGGGACCCTTACTAATTACTAATTAAACCAACACCCCCAGTAGCCTTAAATATTAAGCAAAGAAGAAGCCAAATGTAGGAAATGAATGCACACTCATCAGGAGATAGAAATGTGAGAGCAAACCCAGAACCGCTTGATCAATTCTGCCCATGTGTGGCTTCTATCTTGCCTGGGGCTGCGTTTATTGGCCCAGTCTCAGCTGATATTGTCCCCCTGTGTCCTAAAATCATCACTTAGTATTGACATTAGTGGATTATGAGTTAAGAGGGCTGTGAGATGAGAGTAACAGAGGACCTGGCTTACAGGCACTTAAGCATATATGGGGCTGATCTTCTCAAACAAGAGCCTGAGAGTGGGCAGTGCAGGCTGGAGGCAGTGGTGTAATGATGCCAGGAATATCCAAACATCTCTGTCTTTCCATGTTCTGTCATAGCTTGTTGGCTCATCACTTCATAGTAGCGTAGTAGCCATTTGTCCAAGTTCAAAGGAAGAAGAAGACTGGGAAAGAGCAGCAGACTTTGATGTGGAAAGCAACAGCTTTCCCTGAAACCAACCAGCAGATCAATGCCCACTTCTTATTGTCCAGAAACCTGTCACATGCAGCCCATAACAGCAAGAGAAGTGGGAATATTAGTATTTAGCTTTTGTAATTGGAAGGAACAAGGGAGAATGAGGCAGGCAATGACCGAGGTCACAGGGAGATGGATTGACTTCACACTACCCACACTCTTCTCTCCCCTGACCCATCACTCCGCAGAAGAATATGCAGTATAAGAACAACAGTAATACCTGTGGTGTTAGCAGCAGCCAGTATTTCCATAACAATAATTGGTAACCCCCAAGAATGTTTGCCCACCATTTGCCTCTCCTGTACTTTCTGTGTGGCTGGTGTCAAAACAAAAAAAAAAACAAAAAAAACAATGGAATGAATGGCAATCTGCAGTTAAACATTTCTGTTAAGTTTCTAATATGAGAAAAGAGGCATACAGGATACATAATGAGATAGGGTTTACTAGTCTCATTTTAGAGGCAAGGCAGAGACTCAGAGAGATTCAGGAATCAGACTAAGGCCTCAAAACTGGAAGCCTGGTCCATTTGCCTCCATGTGCAGTCCCTGGGTGGAGTCTGCTGTCACCTCTGATATAGAAGGGGAAACGGAGATTTGTTGTCAAGCCCCAAGTTTGTGTTTGACATAGTAAGGCCAAACAAACCTAAATGTCAGAGTGTGGAGTAGAGAAAGGTTTATTGCAGGGCCAAGCAAGGAGTATGGGCAGCTCTGCAGCTCATGCTCAAAAAGCCTGAACTCCCTGATGGGTTCCAGGGAAGAGTTTTTAAAGGCAAATTTGGGGGGAGGGCTGAAAGGGGGTATGACTTTCTTCTAATTTGTTAGTGGTGATGTAATGGGGTGATGTTCCAGGAACCTCAATCATCAACCTTCTGATGGGGTCCAGCCCTCATGCTCAGCCTGAATTACCATCCCCCCACTGGGGTGGGGGCCTTAGTTCCTGTAGAAGAATTCAGAGATACGTATCGGATTGTTGTGCACACCCCCCAAGGAGGAACCAGGATCCTGCCCCATCACTGTACTATCGTTTCTTGACTGCTTTTCCTTCATTTCTGCATTCTCTTCCTCCCCTAATTAGTAACTGTTTGAATCATGCCTTTGGAACTCAGGGAAGGTCTGGGTGGCTGAAGCCTTTTCTTACAAAGAAGAAATGAGGGACATGGAGAGTCTTTTGTACCTGGGAGGGCCCCACGGGGTTCTGCTCAGTTTCAGATTGAGAAATTTGAGTCCTCAAAGAAAGATCCAAAGCTTCTGCTGTGTGGGTGTGGATAGAAGCTGTATTCCACAGAACAATAACGCTTCCACGGAATTCTTGAGTTGTGGCTATAAATAATTACTGAAATGGGGGTGGTGACATTAAAAAATTGTTTTCTAAGGCAGGTCAAGGGAAATGTAAACAAAAAATTTTCTCTGCCTTTTGGCCTCCCCTCTCCCCTTTGTGTTAGGCATTGACCAAATCTCCCCATCAGCAGAAATACCTGCTCAACTATCAAGAGCAACATTCTCCTAGCATCAACAAGACAACTCTTTAGGAGCTAACCTTCCTTCTTAATCTTGGGAGGGGCCAGGATGACCCATTACCTACTAGTCACCTCATATGTGTGGATCTGGACTGTGTAAACTGCAAATAATATAATATTTAAGGTGTGGCCCTTTGTCTTAAAAACTTATATAACTATGCGCTGACCTCTAACAGGTTCTCAGAGTTCTCTGAGGCTGTTCCCAGGTTATAATCCACAATATGGCTTGAGTAAAATTTTCTATTTCTTTCTTAGATCAACCGGTTAATTTTTTCATTGACAGGGGCAAAAAAAAAAAAAAAAAAAAAAAAAAGGAAAAGGAAAAAAGGAGGAAGAGGACAGAGAGAACAGGTGTGTGTAATGGACCAAGTTTTTTTCTTACTCTTCGGGCTCATGAGAGCTGACCTGCAGCCCTGTCTCCATTGGACACCCTGACACTCCAGTGAAGCTATTTGGATGAAGCCATAAACATCTGGCTGCCAGAGAACCTGGCCCTTCTGGAGATACCAAGGCAATCGCTGGATTATTTGAAAGAAACTAGAGCCTCTGATGAAATTCCTGTGGCAAATACTCTCTTGGCAGTTTGCCAGTGTGACTTGAAACCTGCCCAGACTCCACAGAAAGGCTCATTATCTCCAGGGCTGCATTTGGTAATTAAAAAGGTATGATAGATTACCCAGGGCCTGTCTGCAAATAACGCTGTACCTGGGGGGCCAGGTCTGATTGTTGTTCAAGGAGGTTTTGCGTATCAGATTGGAAGCAAATGTGCTTCTGAGAGGGGGATGTGAAATGGCCAGGAACACTGAAACTGCCAAAGCTCCCAACACAAAACAATTCTCTCATCCCTGTATCTTTAAGAAGAGGGCTGTCAACGAACCCATATTCAGGCTCTACCCTGAAAAAGAAGCACTATCTCAAACTGCCACTTCAGAGTTACCTAAAACTCTTACTCTCAAGGCCACTTTGACTGTCTGTCCTTAATGTTCTGGCCATTACCTTGAAGGCCAGAGCCCTCGGCTATGCAAAGAAGCATATGATGCTTCAAGCAGATCAGCCACAGTCCATCCATTTATCCATCCACCCTCCATGCTACTTTACCACTCCTCATTCAGAAAGTTTATCCATCCATCATCCATCCACCTACTCAGCAATCATTTTATCAGCAATCAATCATTTTATTCACCTCTAAATATGTAATACACTCACTGATTGAAAAATTCATCCATTCATCCATCCAACCATCCATCCACCCTCCATCCACCCACTTATTCATTCACCAGCTACTCATCTATTCACTTGACTAAACATTCATTCACTTTTTAATTCAACTAGCATTTACTTAGGACTAATAATAATGACAAACCTTTGTTTAATTCTTAGCAGTGTGCTAAGTACTTTACAGGGACTGCTTCATTTAGTTCTCAAAACAAGACCTTAATGTAGATGTTACTATCATCTCCATTTTAGAGATGAGGAATCCAAGTTTCAGAGAGACTGAGTAATCTTCCCAAGGGTACACAGCTGGAAAGCAGCAGGGTCCATGCCCTTCCTCCTCACTAGCTGTCCTGCTGGTTACAGGTCCTGGGCTGGGTCCTGGGAACGTGAGTTTGGCAAAAACAGAATATAGTCCTTGAGCTGCTCACAGCCTGTGGAGCTGGCAGACACGTTAAGAGAAAATTAAAACACAAAGTTCTACTGCCTGTTTTTGACCAATGGGGACCTGACATCAGGGAGGTTGACTTTCCCCAACTCACAAAGACAAGAAGGGGCAAAGCTGAAATTCAAACTCAGGGCTGCCTTATCCCAAAGCTACTTTTGCACTCAGCCAGTGTTTCCTAATCTTCAATTAGTTGGAACTTTGTAACTTTCTGCCATTTCTTTTTTTTTTTTAAGCTCTTTATTGGAATATCATTGCCTTACACTCTTGTACCAGCTTAAGAGGTACACCAAAGTGAATCAGCTGTATTTATACACATATCCCCATATTCCCTCCCTCCTGCGACTCCCTCCTACCCTCCCCATCCCGGCCCCCCAAGACATCACCCATCATCTCCCTTTGTTATACAACAACTTCCCACTAGCTATCTATTTTACAGTTGGTAGTGTATATATGTCTATGCTACTCTCTCACTTCGTACCAGCTTCCCCTTCGCCCCCCACCTCCCCAACCCCATGTCCTCCAGTCCATTCTCTACATCTACATCCTTATTCTTGTCCTGTCACTGGGTTCATCAGTACCTTTTTTTTTTTTTTTTTTTTTTTTTAGATTCCGTATATATGAGTTAGCATACAGTATTTGTTTTTCTCTTTCTGGCTTACTTCAGTCTGTATGACAGACTCTAGGTCTATCTACCTCATTACACATAGCTCCATTTCATTCCTCTTTATGGCTGAGTAATATTCCATTGTATATATATATGCCACATCTTATTTATCCATTCATCTGTTGATGGGCATTTAGGTTGCTTCCATGTCCTGGCTATTGTAAATAGTGCTGCAATGAACATTACAGTACATATTTCTTTTTGGTTTATGGTTTTCTCTGGGTATGTGCCCAGTAGTGAGATTACTGGGTCATATGGTAGTTCTATTTGTAGTTTTTTAAGGAACCTCCAAACTGTTTTCCATAGTGGCTGTATCAACTTACGTTCCCACCAACAGTGCAGGAGAGTTCCCTTTTCTCCACATCCTCTCCAGCATTTATTGTTTCTAGATTTTTTGATGATGGCCATTCTGACTGGTGTGAGGTGATAACTTACTGTGGCTTTGACTTGCATTTCTCTAATGATTAGTGATGAGCACCTTTTCATGTGTTTATTGGCCATCTGTATGTCTTCTTTGGAGAAATGTCTATTTAGGTCTTCTGCCCACTTGTGGATTGGGTTATTTGCTTTTTTGGTATTAAGCTGCATGAGCTGCTTGTATATTTTGGAGATTAATCCTTTGCCCGTTGCTTCATTGGCAAGTATTTTCTCCCATTCTGAGGGTTGCCCTCTTGTCTTGCTTATGGTTTCTTTCGCTGTGCAAAAGCTTTTAAGTTTCATGAGGTCCCATTTGTTTATTCTTGATTTTATTTCCCTTATTCTAGGAGGTGGGTCAAAAAGGATCTTGCTTTGATGTATGTCACAGAGTGTTCTGCCTATGTTTTCCTCTAGGAGTTTTATAGTGTCTGGCCTTACATTTAGGTCTTTAATCCATTTGGAGTTTATTTTTGTGTATGGTGTAATAAGACACTGATGAAAGAAATCAAAGATGATACAAACAGATGGAGAGACATACCATGTTCTTGGATTGGAAGAATCAACATTGTGAAAATGACTGTACTACCCAAAACAATTTACAGATTCAATGCAATTCCTATCAAATTACCAATGGCATTTTCACAGAACTAGAACAAGAAATCTTACGATTTGTGTGGAAATGCAAAAGACCCTGAATAGCCAAAGCAATCTTGAGAAGGAAAGATGAAGTTAGTGGAATTAGGCTTCCTGACTTCAAACTATACTACAAGGCCACAGTGACCAAGACAGTATGGTACTGGCACAAAAATAGAAAGGAAGATCAATGGAACAGAATAGAGAACTCAGAGATAAACCCAATCACCTACGGGCACCTTATCTTTGACAAAGGAGGCACAAATATACAATGGAAAAAAGACAGCCTCTTCAATAAGTGGTGCTGGGAAAATTGGACAGCAACATGTCAAAGAATGAAATTAGAACACTTCCCAACACCATACACAGAAATAAACTCTGCCATTTCTTATATCTTCAAGTTCTATTATTTGTTTAACATTTTTCTTCAACTCAAAAGCTTAAGCCTCACCCTGAGCAATATCATCTGTGAGCTTGCATTTTGATGTGCCAATTATTGATTCTTTCCTGGTACACATTGCAATCCACTAGAGCTGCCATAATAAGATACCTCAGGCTGGGTAGCTTAAATAACAGAGGTGGATATGCTCACAGGCCTGGAGGCTGAAAGTCCAAGATCAAGGTGCCCCCAGGGTTGGTTTCTGGTGAGGCCTCTTTTCCTGGCTTGCAGACGGCCACCTTCTTGCCATGCCATCACATAGCCTTTCCTCTGTAAATGTGCCTCTGTGGTGTCTCCTTCTCTTCTTACAAGGACACCAGTCCTATCGGATGAGGGCCCCATAGTTAAGACTTCATTTAACCTTAGTTACCTCCTTAAAGGCCTCATCTCCAAATACAGTCACAGTGAAGGTTAAGGCTTCAACATATGAATCATGGTAGTGGTGGGGGGTGTGGGGGAGGCAATTCAGTCTGTAACACACACTAAAATAAGTTCCAGTCTGTAAGTGTTCATTCTGCACACCATCAAAAGAATACTAAAGAGAACGATGCACTCTCCAGAGCTGACATTCATAAAACAGCAGTAAAGCAGCTGTTGGAAGTGCTTGGTGGCTATAGACATAAGCCTACATAGAGGGAGAAAGTTGGGGTAAGGGGGGATAAGAGTCCCCAGTGTGGTAGCAGAGTCCTACTGCTGAGTTGTTCCCCAAGGGCACTGATTAGCTAGAGAAGATGGAGCAAAACAGGTGTCTGGATAGATGGGACCCAAGCAAGGAGCCATATTTGGCTCTCCTAGAAATGTACTTATTTGCTACAAATTAGATGCCAGCCAGGCTGGGGCTGTGCCCCATGTGTTGCAAAGTGATGTGTGGGTCTTTGCTGCTGCCCTGTTGTCTTTGCAATGGTTGCCTCCCTGCCACCACCCATTTGCTGGGGTCTGTGTGGAACAAATGCTCGCTGTTCCCCTATGAAGCCATCCCCATAGTCCCTCCTTTTGTGACATCTTGTCACTACAGGCTGGGGCAGCTCAGCTATTTCACTCGTGTCTGTTATGCTAGAATGAAAGGCTGGGAGGTCATCAAGTTCTCAGGAGCACAGAAGATATTCAGAACTATCGGGGGCTAACAAGGAGATGGGCAGTGAAATGAACTGGGGAATAATAATAGTTACTGTTGTTATTATTATTATCTTGAGTCCCCATTGATGGAGGGCCTATTATATGTCAAGCACTAGGCTGATGTTTACATGAATCAGGGATCTCAGGGTTAGGTGACTGCAGGGGCCACACTGCTAACGGGATTGAATAAAGCCAGCAGATGGTGTGGACTGGTGAGAACACGCTCCATCCGAATGGGACCCCTGCTACGCAGCTCTGGGCAAACACATGGGCCATGTTGGGATGTGGGGCACTGCAGTTAGAACTTATTGATGTTTCCAGGGAGATCTGAAGTCTGCATTTTTCTTTGACATCGCCTTTTAAAAAATATTGGCAGTTACATTTTTTAAATATGAAAACATAGTGTCCAAATAAAACATAGCTGCAGGTCATGTCTGCTCCTTGGAGCAATTCTTGTTCTCCAGAACACTTAGGATGACTGAATCCAGCCCTGGCTCTGCACCTCATGCTCCCCCTTGCACTGACTCATTTATTTCTTTGTCTTTCCTCCTACACTCACAGCAACCCGAGCTTTGTCCTCTGTGTGTTCTCCGGGTCACTTGGACCAGGCACAGAAGGCATGCCAAGTGACCATTTGGGCATTTAGTTATATTAAAGCCCAGGGCTCAGATACAGAAGGACTGAATCAGCCAGGCTCTTCCTGGTGCGGGGAGATTTCTAAGAAGGGTCAAGCTTCCTTTAAGCCAATCCTTACTGTGCCTGGGACTGGATCTGCCAGGTAGGAGGTATACAGTGTCTCTATTCTTCCCCGCCCACCCCTTTCCAGCTTAGATCCCTTTATTGTTTGGTGACTCTGAGCCTTTGCAAATGTTAGTCCTTTGGCTGGAAACACCCTTCTTACATATTTTCTTTGCTTGGCCTAGTCACTCCTCAGACCTCAGCTTAGGCAGAACCTCCTTTTAGAAACTTTTACATCTCCCGCTAGTCAAAACTAATCCAACATTCTGCTGCAGGAAAGACTACCGTGTACTATCGCTGTCACCCTCCAACTCTCCATCCATCTAGTAGACTGTGAGTTCCTTCAGGGCAGTGACTTATTTCAGAGTAAAAAAGCCAAATATCATCCTCACATGCAGCGTGTCTCTGTCATTGGCCTCTGCATTGGTCTCTCAGGAAACTGAAGCCTATACTTTTTTCTAGTGTTTTTTTTAACTGAAGTATAGTTAATTTACAATGTTGTGTTAGTTTCAAGGGTACAGCAAAGTGATTCAGTTATCTATCATCTATCCATCTATCTGTCATCTATCTATCTATCTATCTATCATCTACCATCTATCCTTTTTTAGATTCTTTTCTCTTATAGGTTATTACAAGATATTGAATATAGTTCCCTGTGCTATACCGTAGGTCCTTGTTTATCTATTTTAGATATAGTAGTGTGTATCTGCTAACCCCGAACTCTTAATTTATCCCTGCCACCACCCCCCACCCTGCTTTCCCCTTCAGTAATCATAAATTTATTTTCTATGTCTGTCAGTCTGTTTCTGTTTTGTAAATAAGTTCATTTGTATCATTTTTTAGATGCCGCACATAAGTGATATCATATGATATTTGTCCTTCTCTGTCTGACTTAGCTTCACTTAGTATGATAGTCTCTAGGTCCATCCATGTTGCTGCAAATCGAAGCCTATACTTTCAAAGCATAAATCTGTGAGTTTGCTACCTCTAAAGGCCATGTCAGACCCAAAGAGGAGAGTTCTGGGGGGCCGGGATTGGAGGGCAACCTGATCTGCCCATTGAGGATTTGGGTGTGCACCGCTCACACTGTCAAGGCTGGTTCTGCCTGCATTTACCATGTGTCTGTATTTTGTTGTTGTTGTTGTTGTTTTAATTAATTAATTTATTTATTGGCTGTGTCAAGTCTTCATTGCTGGGTGTGGGCTCTCGTTAGTTGCGGTGAGTGGGGGGGCTACTCTTTGTTGTGGTGCACGGGCTCTTCATTGCCATGGCTTCTCTTGTTGCAGAGCATGGGCTCTAGGTGCGTGGGCTTCAGTAGTTGCAGCACATGGGCTCAATAGTTGTGGCGCATGGGCTTAGTTACTCCGCGGCATGTGGGATCTTTCTGCAGCAGGGATTCAACCCATGTCCCCTGCACTGGCAGGCAGATTCTTAACCGCTGCACCACCTAGGAAGCCCTACCACGTGTCTGGTGAGTCCTGCACGATGCCAGGTCTGGTAGGATCTCAAGCAGTAATTCTTGACTGAGCAAGTAGAGATAAAAAATGTATGGTAAGGTGGAAAGAACTCCTATATAATTGTCCTAAATTATTGTTTTTAGGAAACTCTCTTTAGGGTTGTTTGCTTGCAAACATTTCATGGTTCTCTTTCACCTCCAGCTTGGAGCTAAGATCTTCTGAGCAAAGTGGGGTGGCCACAGGACATCTAGACTTGCAGGAGCAGCCACATGCCAGGATTTTATTTATATAGATACAGGGAAGTAGCCTGGCCCCTGAGTAAGTGATTGGAGTGGTGGTCCTCAAATGATGCTTCATCCACGACTGACTCCAGCCTCACTGCCCATAGCAACTACTCTCTCTCTTCCATCAATTCATCATCTTCCACCCACAGCAGCTGTAGAGTTCCCCAGACAGGCCAGATTGTATCAGACGTAGGGTAGCTGAGCTCTGGCATCTTAAGTCCTTGCCACCATGGCCCCACAACTCCTTAGGATGGACACCACACTTGGTCACCTTGGTTCTCCCAGTGCCAGAGGGAGTTGTTGGCTTAGCACTTGTGCTCAATGGACACATCAAATTCAATCAAATTGCTTCTAAAATCAAATCACCTCATTTTCCCACCCCCACCCCCACCCCCGTTTTGCCAAACAAATGAAAACAATGGCTGACCCTCCTTCCATGGATTTTCTTCTTACCTTTGTGCCAATTTTTACTGAGATTGTGCACAAGCAGCATATGGGATGCAAACAGAGCCTGAGAAAACTTGGAAAAATCCAGTTGGGCTTATTTTGACCATTCCTTTTATAATTCATTATATTTCATAGCCTCCGAATTAACTATATTTAAGCTTTATGCACAACATAAAATTCTTGCCTATAATATCATTCCTGATCCAGATGTCCCCCCTTCACGGTGCTCTGTGAAGAGTCTAAGACCAGCAAGGAACTCACCATCCCGACGTTTAAGACCCTCTGCTCCCAGAGCTTTTTGAATTCATCCTTTTATTTTTAGTATAATCTTTCTCTCTGTGTCTCTCTCTCTCTCACACACACACACTGCAGATGTTTAAAAATATCCCTGTAAAATGTTTTTTGTGTGGGCACCTGTGTTGAGAAATATGATTAGCTTTTCTAATATAGTCAATAGCTTCTGTAGGTGTTGGTAAGCTTGCAGGCCTAGAAGACCCAGCTCTGTTTAGGGTTTCTGGGACTCTGGCCAAGTCAGTACATAAAATGTCCAGATCCCTAAAACATGCAGTTGCCCTGAATGATCTTTACATTTTCCTCCAGGAGTCTCGGATTCACTGAAACTTTGAAGTCAGCTCATGTACTTCTGCTCAATAGGGCAGAGAGTGCTCATCTATCCCGGGCCCCCACACAGACGCACAAGGCAGAAACCTCTTCTATTTGCCCTGAAATTCACCTTAAGGTCTATCTCCCGCCTCCATTCTCCAGTCCATTCTGGGTGATCTCAATCAATTGAGGGTCTCTTCAACCAAGTTGGGGGCTTCCTCTCGCCCCCATCCCTCCTGTGTCTGAGTTCTCAGAGGCTATGTAGGACCACAGCATTGTGGGGGTGGGTTCACTGTTCCTGGGTGGTCCTATGTCCATGCTGGCATGGTCTGAGCACCCACGGCTCCATACCAGCCGGGGTTGTCCTCCCCTGCTTGCGTCTTGTGCCCTCACCCACTCCTGACTCCTCATCTCTCCAGGTCCCGTCGCATTGTCTGCTTCTGCCCCTCTTCAGGGGAATAGGAACATTTCCGGTCACAGGAGATGCCAAGTGCTTGTTTGCATCCTTTGTGTTCCTTTACCTAGCTGTGACACTTCACCACTTTTACTCTACTGAGCCTGGGGGATGAGGGGCTAAACAAACTTGCCACCTCCCTTGGCCCCCATCTAGAAAGCAAGGAACAATCTTGTCCACTCCCAGTTAACCCCCAGATTTGCCCAGGATTTCTGTGCCCTGTGGGCTGTTCCTTTCCCTGGGTTTCAATGTTGGGGGATGGGCAGGTGCTGGGTGCCTTCCTCAAGGATCATCAGCACAGCTTTGTCTCTGACCCTTCCTCCACCCATCCTGGTCCCTGTTTCACATTTTTGTCTAGACTCCCATTTGGGGCTCCAGAGGAAGGCAAGAAGTCTGGGGTTGGCCTGATCACACACTCCTCTGTCACCGGGGCTTTTGGCTGTTGAAAATCTAAAGATCTGAGTCTTTTGTTCAATGGTTCCATGTGTCAGCCTTCTCTTGCGGCACTTGCGGCTCACAGCCTGAATGATGAAATCTTTGGAAAAATACATATCTGCAAATTATCAAAATATCACCCCACTGCGGTTTTATGTGAGGGACAGCGGCTGGAGTGAAGAGAGCGTATCTGGTGGTTCCTATCGCCTCACTCACATTTCCCTGTTCCTGAGCGCCTGTGAAATCTGCAGAAGCAGCCGCGTTTGCAAGAGGGTGCTGCACCCCTCAAACCTGGCACGGTTGAGCTGCAGCTGAAATCGTGAGAGGAGGGAGGGAGAGAGAGTGAGTTTTCTCCCTTCCATCCCCGAGGCTGTATCGCCACACCATCTGGAGCCAGAAGGGGAGAATGGGGCTGAATAAATATAAGGTGTAAACGCACAGAGCGTAAACGCATGAAATTGGCAATGACTAATTCATCATCTCACAAATCTGTCTTTACAAAGTGAAATAAAAATCAAGTCGGTTTGAGCAATATGAAAGGAGCCTGGCTCTTCCAAGAATAGCTAATGAAAGGGGGGAGGGGAATGAGGAACTGATGGGAAAATATGCAAATTTCTGAAACTGGCAGATTCAGATGACACTTCAAAGTGATTAGTGTGCTGATTGGGGTGCTTTGGGAAGCACTAAGGAAGCATCGCATTGTTTTCTTTATAGAAACATGATAATGAAATGGAATCAAAGAGCCCAGTGCTTCCTAACTGGAGGCCGGAGTCTGCAGTGTCAGCTGTGCCTTTGCGAATGGTGAGAAGTGCTTTGTGCCAGTTCTTCCGACACCATGAAGCTGTCTTAGATGCAAGCCTGGCATAAGCTAGTTTATTTACTTACTCACTCATTCAATAAAGATTTGAGATCAACTACTCTATGCCAAGCCCTGTGCTGGGTGTTTAGGACACAAAGATGTATCAGGTGCTTTCTCTGACCTTGAAGACTTCAGGGCCTAGTAAGAGAGAGAACGTATGTTAGGTTCAATGGAATAGATGCTACGATATGGGGGGTTCAGCCAAGTGATGCTATAACAGAGCAGAAGGAGAGATGCATTGACACAACTCAATAAGTTGGTGATGATGGGGGGGGAGGGTAGGAGGTGGAGAAGCTTCATAAAGAAGGCTGACACTTGAGATGAATTTGAAAGATGCAAAGAATTTTTCCAGATGGAGAAAGGGTATTTCCACTAGGCAAAGGGTATTTGAGGCAGAAGTAACAGTATAAGCAAAGGCATGGAGGCATGAAAGTACTTAGCACAGTTTCTGGGAATGACAAAATATCTGGTAAATAGTCCTTCCTGAGCCCACCCACCTGAGAGTAATTGCTGGATGGACTGAGGAGACGGGACGCTTGGGTTCCTAAAGCTCAAGAGCAGCAGTGTGGCAGGAATGGCCACGATGGCAGCAGAGCGTGGGACACAATGGTAGATTCATCAAATTTCTCAGATTTCTGGATATCTGGGTTCCTGGGGAATAAAGATGACCACCCTAGGTTTTAATCTTCCCACATCTTCTAAAAATCCACAGACCAAAAGAAAAACCCTAGTCTACAACAACAGCTGCAGCTTAACTAGAAAGAAGCAAAGACCTCAAATCCCAACTCACACGTGAGTTGAGAAATATATATTTGAGTTCACAAGAGCTGGGGCCAAACCTAGTGCAGGGAGAACCATGGGGGCTGCATGGAAGGACAGAGTGTGAAGAAGGGGCCTGGCAGTGAAAGAACCCAGAACACACTGACAAGATTCGCTCAGAAGGAGGGAGACGCTCCCTTGGTGGGGAATCATTGACAGCAGGTTTGAAATGTGATGGGTGAGCAAATAGGAGAGACTTGGAAGGAAAGAGGACCAGAAGAACACTCAAGGGAGTGCACTGGTTTGGGGGGAAGAGAGAGGAAGGCACCTTGGAAGATAGTGGAGTCCCTTAGTGTCAGAGCCTATAAGGGAAGAAAGCCTATACATGTTCTTATTATAAGAACACTTCTGAGTCTAAGATGGCCAGCTCATCCCATTTTTCCTAGGACTTTCTCAGTTTTCCAACCACAAGACAGGGCTTCAAGACTTCACATCCCTACCAATGCCCACTTGACTTTAAACATCCTTTGCCCCTGGCGTTCTCTGTCCACAAGACTGGTCCCTTATGGCACCATCCAATCATGTGCTTTGGACACTTTAAACTATAAGGATTGGATTAATCTCTACTCTTTTGAGCATAAATATCAAAAACTCAATTCAAATAAACAACAACAAAAAAAGAAATTTTATTAACACATTCAACTGAGAAGTCTAGGGGTAACTCTGACCTTAGCCGTGAAGTGTCCTTTCCTGGTCTTTCATTCTCAGGCAGGCTCTTTCCAAGTGTAAGTGAGAGTGACCACCAGCACCTCCAAATTCTGCACAGGAGCAGAGCCCCTCTGTCAGATTTCACTGGTGTGGGTCGAATCACGTGCCCACGCCTGAATTAACATTATGATTCTGATTGGCCAAGCTGGGTCATGTGTCCAAGCCTAATTGAAGTGGAATAGATGAGGTCAGCCTCACTTGAGCCAAATGACCTGAGAGTGAAGGAATGGTGATTCCCAAAGACAAACCCAAGGCAAGCAGAGCAGATGGCCACCACAGGGCTGGACTTGTATTACCTGGTCCAAAGGATTTTGGGGCATCAAATCTAAGTTCAAATTCTGGCTCAGTTGCTTAGAGTCATATGTCCTGTGGAAAGTCTCAGCTTCCCCAAGGCTGAGCTTTTCTTTCTGCTAAAGGTAGTTAATAATGTTTCGCTTGTCATTATCATAATTGGGTCCATTCTTTTACCCACCATGCACCAAATATAAATTCTGCAGTTTTAGCATAACTTCTGCCCAGAAATGACACTAGCTGAGCTAGGTGGTGTCAGAGGAGCAAGCACACTCGCCAACCTCATTGTCTCTATGGTGCAAACTCAGTCGACATGGGGATCACTCCTCTGAGCCATCTGGAGTTATTTTCATTCTCTGTGTGGCAGGCAAGAGTGCGGATTCACCAGAGTTCAGCAGGGTGACAGCATATTTAGTAACTTAATGGAACACCTCTCTGTAAGCTCACAGTCATGGGGAGATCCTGTGTGGCCAACAATAAGAGTTAATGAAGTTCGTGACATTCAGTCAAGCTGATGTCCCTTTGGAGAGAATCACCAAAGGTATAAATTACTTAGATTTTGAAGAACCGGATTTTATTTATTTATTTATTTTTATTTTTTTAATTAATTGATTTTTATTGGCTGTGTTGGGTCTTCATTGCTGCATGCAGGCTTTCTCTAGTTGTGGCAAGTGGGGGCTACTCTTCGTTGTGGTATGCGGGCTTCTCAGTACAGTGGCTTCTCTTATTGTGGAGCACGGGCTCTAGGTGCAGGGGCTTCAGTAGATGTGGCACTCAGGCTCAGTAGTGTGGCACACGGGCTTAGTTTGAAGAGCAGGATTTTAACCGTGCCTAACAATCATAACTCAAAAGGCGAAAGTTGTTATTCTGGTTCCCAAATAAACTTTGGCAAAGTAGCCATACTTGTGGTCAGGATCTCAGATGAGGAAGGACTTAGACCTCAGTATACAGCTGCCAAGAGGGGGCTCAGCTTCAAAATGTAATTACCTACTTGCATAAAAATCACCAGACACATGCATATGCTTGCAACATTTCTTCATTGAAATTTGGGGCATCTGGTGTACAGAATTTCTTGAATTGGATAATGGGACTGTTATGGGTTGAACTGTGTTCTGTCTCAAATTCATATATTGAAGTCCTAATGCTCAGTGCCTCAGAGTGTGACCTTATTTGAAGACAGGGTCTTTGCAGAGGTAATCAAATTAAAGTAAGGTGATTAGGGTGGGCCCTAATCCAATATAACTGGGTCCTTATTCGAAGGGGAAATTGGGAGACAGACACACAGGCAGGGAGAAAACCATATGAACATGCCCACTGTGAGCCAAGGGGAGGCCTGGGACAGAGCCCTCCTTACAATCTTCAGGGGGAACCAAACCCACCAACACCATGATCTCAGATTTCTAGATCTCCAGACTGGGAGACAATAAGTTTCTTTTGTTTAAATCACCTGTTATTTTGCTACAGCAGCTCTAGCTATCTAATACAGGGACATATTTACTAATGTAACAATAAAAATGGAGATATTTTTATTCGCTGCTTTTCTCAAGAAGAAAGCATCGAACTGCATTTGGCTGAGCCACTTAGGGTGGAAGGAGAGGCCCCCCTACCTGCCAGCATATTCAAGCTACAAAAAATCTCTCTTTTTTTTCCTAAGGACTTTTATTGAGATATAATTGACATATAAGCTGCATATGTTTAAAGTGTACAATTTGATTTTTTTTCTCTTATTAGTAATGTATATATGGAAATCCAAATCTCCCAAAAAAGATCTTTCCTTAACTTCCAGGAACGAAAAAAATGGAGAAGTCTGTTTTGATCCTAAATGAAAGTAGGAGAGAACGTTGGCTGAGAGAGTGAGGGCAAACGTCAGCCCTCTCCCACAATCCATGACCCACACACCTTCACTGAGAACTACAGAGAATCTCAAACTGTTTTGCCTGAGCAGTTTCCTCTAGGCACCCGTGCTGGGACTGAGTTTTGTGCTTAGGTTGTTGTAGGACCTGAGGCAGAGGAGGGCATGGGTATATACGCCTCTTCAAACTGGCAGAAATGGAGTGGAACAGTGTAGTCTTCTTAAAGCCATGGGATGGTAGCTCATGACAGTCTGATCTATAGAACTGATGATGCCCAGCTGACCTGAGTTATACTGGGAATGATAATAACACCACAAAACAAAGCAGGTGAAATATAAAATATGCACAAATGTAATTGTTATCAAGTCATTTCCATAACCTATACACTGGTGTTCCAACCAATCAGGCTATAGCAGTGCCCCTCACTTGGGTGCACAGACTTGATCTCAGGACTTTGCCTAGTCTGAAGTCGCATGGAGGGGAAATAATGAAGTCTATGGATTTTTTTTTTAATTGAAGTATAGTTGATTTATAATACTGTATTATTTTCTGATGTACAGCAAAGTGATTCAATTATATATGTGTGTGTGTGCGTGTGTGGTGTGTGTGGTATGTGTGTGTATATACATATATGCACATATTCTTTTTCAGATTCTTTTCCAATATAGGTTATTATAAGGTATTAGTATAGTTCCCTGCGTATACATAGGTCCTTGTTGTTTATTTTATATATAGTAGTGTGTATCTGAGAGCCTCTAGCATATACCCCTAATGGTTCCATTTTCTTTCAACAAAGAATCTCTGAGGAATAGGCTCATGTCCCTTGTCAAACATGCCCACAGCACTGCAGAAGACCTGCGCTCCTCGTTTCACAGACCAGGAAACCAAGGTGAGGAAACTTACCCAGAGCCAAACAGCTGGAGAGAGACAGGCGGAGATGAACGGTATCACAGTTTCTGGTACCAGATTTTGGCTTCTTTTCAGAATATTCCTACCAGCCAGGTGTTGGATTAGTCTCCCAGGGCTGCTGCAGTAACACAGCACCACACATTGGGTGACTTAGGACAACAGAGATCCTTTCTCTTCAGTTCTGGAGGCCAGAAGACTGAAATGAAGGTGTCGAGGGCCATTCTCCCTGTGAGTCTCTGGGTGGAATCCTTTCTTACCTCTTCCTGGCTTCTGGTGATGGCTGTCAATCTCCGGCATGCCTCAGCTTCCAGCTGCATCACTTTAATCTCTGTCTCTGTCATGTCATAGTGTTCTCTTCTGGGTCTTTGCATCATCTTACAAGGACACTATTGGATTGGATTAGGGGCCCACCCTACTCCGGTATGACTTCATCTTATCTGATGATATCTACAATGGCCCTATTTCCAAATAAAGTCTCAGTCTAAGGTACTGGGGGTTAGGATCTCAACATATCTTTTGGGGGACACAATTCAATCTCTAACAGGTCTCTTTCCTTTGCAGAGGACAGAAACCCAACCCAGATCCACCTAACTAAAAATGAAATTGGTTGGCTCAAACGACCAACGAGTCTAAGGTGGAGATCAGGTCATAAATACATGGATCTAAATGTTCAAGTGGTATTTTGGGGACTCTGCCTTCCTTTCCTTCTCCCTCTCCCTCTTTCTAGTCTGTTTCCTCTCTGTGTCCCCCCTTTCTTTTAGGGAGCTTATCTTGATATGATGGCTTCAAGTAATCCATACTTCCATTCTATTACTGCTATTTATTTTTCTGCTTCCCAACAGGTACAGCAGGGTCCCAAGACAAAACCTCACTACATGGCTTGGACATGTGCCCACCTGGAGAAAATCACTGATCCAGCCTAGGGAGGAATGGGTTGGCTCCCCAAGGAAAATTATTATCATACATAAAAAAATGACCTCATTAGATACTTTTAGAGCATTATTTGTCTTATGAGATCATGTCCACCATTGCTGGGAACCAGTGGAGCCAGCTTTCTTGGAACTGTTCATCTGAATACAGCTCCAGAGGATTTTGTATGTGAGCAATCTCCCAGGCACCACGGCTGGGTCTGTTTACCAAGATCCAGACAAAGCTTTTTTATTAGTCACCTTTTCCCTGATTTCTATGGCAACTGTGAGAATAGGAGGCTTGTTTCTATGTGGGTTGTGCTGTTTTTATCTGGCACCACTTTAGAGCTATTCAGCTGGGGTTGAATTTGGGCTGCAACTAAACTCATGGGATGAGGAGGAAACTCAAGATCAGCAAAATCACAGTAGGGGAGAAAAGCCAGTTCAGTTCTGTTTCAGTCTTTTGGTGCCTCCCGAGCTAGAGGGAAGAGGAGCATTTCTCCACTCTCTTCTCCTTAATTTCGGTCTCTAAATCGGAAGTAAAATATTTGGAAAACATTTCCAACATTAGAAGTCTCTCTCAGTCACTCTTGAGAGATAGTGGGAGAAGTGGTTTTGGAGTCAAATATAAAAAAATAATGTCCATTGTATGAGAATTTAGGTGCCAAACACTGTGCTAAAGAATCATGTATTGGTTAGCTATTACTGCATAAGAAGTCAGTCTGTGATAACACAGCACAATTTATTATCTCAGTTTTTGTGTTCAGAAATCTGGGCATGGCTTAGCTTGGCCTCTGCATCAAGGTCTCTCACAGGGGTAGTCAATGTGTCACCCAGGGCTGTAGATATCTTGAGGCTCCAGTGGGGAAGGATCTGCTTCCTAGGTCACTTGTGTATTGTAGACAGGATTCAATACCTCTTGGGTTATCAGACTGAGAAACTTAGTTCTTCACTGGCTGTTTACTGGACATAACCCTTAGTTCCTTGACATGTGGGCCTGCCCCACATGACACTTTTATCATCAGGACAAGCCTGAGAAAAGAACCAGCCAGCACAAAAGGCAGGGGTGTGTGGGGAGGAGAGAGAGAGAGGGGGGCAGTCTTGTGTAATCGTATCTAAGAAGGGACATTCCATCACTTTTGATGGGAGGGAATTTCACCAGAGCATGAATACCGGGAAATGAATCATGGAAGCCATGTCAGAAATGCCTCCCACACTGAGGCTTATATTACTAGCATCCTCCAGTACCCATGCTCCACAGTCCATATCTGTCCCATCCCAAAACAGATCTGGATGTAGACATGAACCCCTCTGGACCATGAAAACTAATCCCATCATTCAGACACATCAGTAGAAATTGAAAAGGAACAGTTACTTCCTACTCGTATTGTTTCCCTGTAGAGGAACATCCCCAGGACCCTTTGGCACCTCTCCCCACTGTTTATTCTCTCCTTCAGGTGGGGGGTTAGGGAGATGATGCTGGCTCAGGCCTGTCTCCTCTCTCACCGTCACTTCTGCCTGCCTCCAGGAAAAGAATATTTTGGTTTACTAGCTTGGTCATCTTAGCCGAGCTCTGCCTTAAGTTTGGGTGAGTATTTTCAACTCAAAAGGGTTTTAACAAACCCTCCATCACACCTGAGCCACGTCCTCTAGTGTAGCTTTTTCAGTAATAAGGCAGCACTTTGACCTCCGTTTCTCTGATTCCTATTTCACTCGCAGTTAAGTGCAGAATCAGATGGAGCTACCTACCAAGAGTGACACAATCTGATCTAGGTTTTCAAAGGACTATTTGTCTGCCCTGTTGGGAACAGGCTGCAGGGGGCAAGGGGAGGCATTTACCATCATCCAGGCAACAGAGGATGGTGGCTCATCTAGGCTGGTAGTGAGGAGATTGTGAGCAGATGCTGAGGGTAGAGCTGACAGGAGTAGCTGACAGACTGGGAGCAGGATGTGAGAAAGAGGGAGCCAGGTCCCTGTGACTTGCACAACTGAAGGATGGACTCACCATCAGCTCAGATGAGAGTGGTTGCAGGTAGAGCCAGTTTGTTGGAGGGGAAGAGAGAGTTGAAAATGGGTATGTCAAGCTTAAGATGCCTGTTAGACATTGTGACAGGCAGAATAATGGCCCCTAAAGATGTCCACATCCTAAACCCCAGAACCTTTGCATATGTTACTTTACACAGCTAAGAGGAATTAAGGTTGCAGATGGAAATAAGTTTACCAATCAGCTGATCTTAAATTGGAAGACTGCCTTGAATTATCCAGGTGGACACCATCTCATCAGAAGGGTCCTTAAAAGTGGAAGAAGGAGGAAGAAGAGTCAGTGTCAGAGTGATGCCATGTGAGGACTCAGTGGGTCATTGATGATGGAGGAAAGGCCACAAGCTGAGCAGAGCAGGAGGCCTGGAGAGGCTGGAAAAGGCAAGGTCAAAGATTATCCTCTAGAGTCTCCAGAGGACTGTAGCTCTGCCAACACCTTGATTTTAGCCCAGTGAGACCCATTCTGGACCTCTGGCCTCCAGAACTGTAAGAGAGTAAATCTGTATTGTTTTAAGCCACCAAGTTTGGGGTAATTTGTTACAGCATCATTTGGAAACTAATACAGACATTTTAGTGGCTGCCTAGTGCTGGAGGATAAATAAGTCATACAAAATCATCAAGGCAATGAGAAACAGAGGGAGAGATGAAAGATGATGGAGAGGCAGACAGACAGACAGACAGAGAGACAGAGGCAGAAAGAGCTGGACAACTTATAATGGGGCATTGGCTCCTTCAAGAGCTAATCTGTTTTTCTTCCCCAACTATGTGAGTAATAAGTTTTTTTTTTTTTTCTTTTGCTTAATCTAGTTTGGGCCAGTCGTCCTTAACTAGCCACCAAATTAGTCCTGACTCACAGATGTTTGTCATGAGGTTAGAATGCAACACCATCTGTGAAGTGTTTGGCTGATGCTCAGAGCTTTCTGGATGCTGCAGGTCATTAGAAGTCCAGTCTCAACCATTTAGAGCTGCAACTTCTCTCCTCTCTCCTCTATTTTCCTGATTACCAGCCAGGCTGGAGGCTTAGGGGACTCAGTGTTGGAGAGAGGGTGTAAATCTGCTCTTTGATTCTTTCTTCCCACCCTGACCTTGTTGGACAGGACGACAGCTGCTGCCATCTGTCTCCGAGACTCTTCCTGTCTGCTCCGTCTTCCGGGGACAAGAAAGAGGAGGGACAGGGAAGAGGACCGATATCTCTGCTCACTGGCTTCTCTTGTCCTCCTCAACCATGCTTCTCTGGCCAACACTGATGGGGCTTTGATGCCCTCTGTGTGGAAAGTACTGGAACACTTCTGGGTTCATGTGGGCACATATTTGGGCCCTGGAGGAGGAGAGGGATGAACTCTGCCCTCAAAATTCCAAAGATCACCTCTTCTTTACCTTCTTATCTTCTACTTATGCAGCCTGGGAGGCATGGGATGGGCTTGGTGTGGTTTTGTGAGCCCCAAACTTCCCTTCTTGGTAATCCCTCGAGGGTGGTCTAACTTTGTCAATCTAGGGGCCCTGGTCGGTTAGCCTGTGTAACTGCCCTCCTGGGCCCTGAGCTCAGAGATATCAGGGAACCTGCCCACTTCTGTGCCACATGGCATGGAACAGATGCCAGTGTGTATCTGTGGAATGAATAAACGAGGCACTTAGTGACTTTACAAAGGAGAGAAATCAAAAGAAGAGGAGCTGGGTTGGGTCCAGGGAAAGAGAACACATAAGAATCCATCATCTGCTTGAATTGTTGACAAAGGATGAAAAAGCAAGTTTCAATGACACACAGCTGAAAGCAGGATGGAAGGAAAACAATAACTTCATTTTTATACCCCCACTGACTTCAGAATATATAAGAAAACATTACATGGCATACATTATTTCATGTAATTCTTGCAACCACACTCTGGAGGCAGGTATTATTCACTCACTGTGCTGATATGAAAATGGGCCCAAGGTCACACAGATGGTGGGTCTGGTGCTCAAACTCACAGCTGCCCCTGGACCTTCCATGACCCCAGGATGCCACCAACAGCAAGAATCTCCAAAGTCACTTAACTTACAAAGAAGACTTATCCTGGCAGCTCTTCTCAGCTATTCTAGGAAGTCAGACAAGGCCAGGGCAGCTGTGTCAGAAAATTTCTCTGCCTTGAGGTTTGAAGATCCAGGAGTTCTCTGACCTCAAACCTTCAGAGCCTCTGAAATGACTTAAAGAGACAGCTACAAGCTTCTCCAGCAGAGAGAAGATGTTTCTTAAAAGCTCTTTTTTCTTATTAATCTTACATCCTAGTTGGCTGTTTCCTAGTCCCCACCACTGCCACTGGATTTCTTCTCTTAAGTTGGTCTTAAGAATGGCAGAAAAGTGGTGGTGCAGCTAGATGGTGGGTATATGGGAAATCACTGTAAATTTCTCTACTTTTGCCTTATGTGTGAGCAGTTTCATGGGTTAAGCTTCTCTAGCAAGGTGGATTTCTATCCTGTGATGGAGGACAGCTTGGCTGTCAGATTCCCATGCAGTCAGGGAAATGTTATTTCTGAAGTCTGTTTAGGTCACAGGTCAGCAATCTACAGCCGGTATATTTTTGTAAATAAAGGTTTATTGGAGCACAGCCAACTCATTCATTACATATTGTCTGTGGCTACGAAGCTGGGCTTCAATGACAGAGTTGAGTAGTTGAGACAGAGACCAAATGGCAAATCAGTCCTGAGGCATTTACTATCTGGTTCTTTAAGAATATGATGGTGATAGTGATGGTGGTGATGATGGTGATGATGATGGCCATGATGCTGGTGATGAAGATGTTGGTGATGAAGATGTTGGTGATGATGGTGATGGTGATGATGATGGTGATGATGGTGGTGATGATGGTGATGCTGATGATGGTGATGGTGATGGTGATGATGGTGGTGATGATGGTGATGATGGTGGTGATGATGGTGGTGGTGATGGTGGTGTTGGTGGTGATGGTGATGATGGTGGTGATGATGGTGATGATGATGATGATGGTGATGATGATGGTGGTGGTGATGGTGATGATGATGATGATGGTGATGAAGATGTTGGTGATGATGATGGCAATGATGATGATGTAACTGACTCACCTCGGGGCAGGCCAGGCAACCTGAGCGCTTCCTTGGGCCAGATGTGGCCTCAACAGCAGAGAAGGATAGATGAGAGTTTACATTCTGCTGAGGGGATCTCCTGGAAGGGGCAGCTAACATTGAATGGAGGGATGTCCAAGGAACGAGGTCCTGAGAAGAGAGAGGTCATCTAAATGAGAGGCACCACCACCACAGCAGATACCCTTGTAGAAAAAGTCAGCTTTAACCCCCTACCCAGCCAAAGAATGCAAAGCTACCTTGTCAAGTACCAACTACTGCTTCTTCTTTCCTCTCCCCATTTGGCCCACAGTGTGATATGAAAGAGTAGTATGTGCACATGGAGGGACGGACACTGTTAGTTTCTGAATTGAGGCTGTGGCAGGGAACTTAAGTGTCTTAGGCCTATCTCTATTACCCAGGAGGGAAGAGCAGGAGAGGACCAGGGACCTCCTCTCTAAAGCAGGAGACAAAAATAAAGCTGTCTTTGACCACTAATGCCAGGCATTCTTGTTCAATGTAGCAGTTATGGCAACAACAGCCAATCAATTAATAACAGTGATGGCTCTACTGACATCAGCGCCTTCTCCCTACCTGTGGACCCCTGGGTCTCATGGCAAAGTCCATGACAGTCACCCTCAGGATCAGCTCCTCCTTCTGCTTCACCTGGCTGCCTCCTTCTCAACCTTGAAGGCACCCTGACCACCCAATGTACCAGAACCACCTACCCCATCTCGCTGATCCCCTTGCAAGGCCCTTATCACCAGCTAATGTTGTTGCTGTGCATATGTACCTGTTTGCTACCCACCTCCCTGGGCCTCTGTCCTCTTCCCACTGTACCCCTAGCACTTAACTCAGAGCCCGGCATGATGCTGTCTCTCTGCACAAAATTTCGTATTATCACAGTATCGCAGTTTACTTTTCTTTAAAACACTGCAGCCAAACAAGACTCGTCTCTAAACTAGATTCATTGCACCATTGCTTGCCTTGGATGGATGCTCTAGGAAACTTTCTGAAATCCTAAAGAGGAGGGAAAGACCCATGGCATCCCGAGCTCAGGTGGCAGGCTTCAGGGAAAGGCCCGGATGAGGAGAGCGGGAGGTAGGTGGAGACAAACAGAGTTGCTGGGGAAGGGGGAGGAGTCCACATCCAAGGCTCTTTCCTGGATGGCTCCCTGACTCAATAGCCTCTGTCCAAGGACACAGTCTCTGCCATCACCAAGGGCAACGGCCTCCCAGGCTCCACTCCAACTCAGGCCCAGAAAGAATTCTTCCTGTGAAGGCAGAACATTAGCACTCTGGGTTTGGGCAGCATGACCAGGGCCCCAAATAGCATCCATGCCCCTCCCTTGCCCCAGTGGAAGGCTCCAAGGTTTCATTATTTTAGTATCACTGTCTGCAGTCTGCTCTGACTTCAACTCCCTTTCTCCATCCTGTACCCTGGCTTGCTCTCAGTGGGAAAGCTGTGAACTCAATTCTTAATTAAGTTCCTCTGGTGCCAAAAATAACTAGAGCCACACACACACATACACACAGAGGCTACACTGGTCCTTTCCTCTGTGCATCTGATGAGGCTGGGTTTGAAGGAGAGGGAATTGGAGCAGAGAGGGCCAGTTCTATGCCTCATTCATCCCTTATCTTAACCCAGCCACACTCCAGGACCATGGAAGGATAGACTTTTGGATAGTGATGAATTACTCAGGTTCATACCAACCTTTGCCACTCTTCTGCTGTGTGTCCCTGGGCAAGTCACTTCACCTCTCAGAGCCTGTTTCCTCATCCATAGCAAGGAAGATTATGTCCCCATGGCATTAAGTAGACACCCAATTAAATAGTAAAGGTCCAGGGACGTGGTCCTGTTGACTGCCACTTTATGAAGGAGGAAATGACCCCAGCCACATGGTGTGTGTGTTAGGGATTCCAGCCAGGATTTCAGGTCCCCAGTCAGGAGAAAATCTGATGCTGTCAGTCAGCTGTTTAAACTTCTTCAGCGTTTCCTATTATTTTAGGGCCAGAGACCAAAGCCCTTGCCCATCCTATCAACCCTGATTCCTATCAACTTGATTCCTCCTCCCTGACCCTCTTCCCTGGAGCCCCATATCCCACTTCCCTCTTTTATGCCACTTCCCTCCTTTATCACTTTATTTTTCTTCCCTCTTTTATCACTTTCTCTGCTCCAGCTACATTGTTTTTCTCTTCCTTGAATATACCATGTTCCCTCCTGCCTCAGGGCCTTTGCACATGCCACTCCCTCTGCCACAGCCCCTGCCCTTCTTCTACTCTTCACCCAACACCTCCTCACTTCTCAGCTCTTGGCTCAAACTTCCCTTTCATGGAGAAGCTGGACATACAGGGCCCCAGAGGTACGTCTCGTGTCTCCTAGTTCTTGACATTGGTAATGAAATATTGTTTGTGGGCTAATAATGACTTTGTCACTCACATCAGCCCGTGAGCACTGCAGGAGCAGAGGTCTTGCCTGCCTTGCCCACCATTTGATGTCTGGGCCCAGAGTGTATTGGGTGGGGGTGGGTGGAAGGAGCTCCACATGCAGTTGTCACTGTATAGAGATGGATGGTGGACTGGAGTAATGAACTTGTCTTCAGGCCCTGGAAAGAAATTGGCATGGCCTTGAAGACCCCATCCCTTATCTGAGACCTCTGACACCAAAGGGTCAGCTGCCCACCACTCCATGAGATGGCTCAGGGCCCCTGCCACATGCCCCAGTGCCTTGCAGATGTGCTTGCCTGGCAAGTCTGTGGAATAACTAATGAATAAGCAATAGGTGCTCTGGAAAAATACAGCTTGTTGTGCAAATGCAGCACCTCCAGCAGTGGAGCCCGGGTGGTTTCTGCTCCCTTTATCCCACCCTGCAGTGCCTCTCCCGCCCCTGCCCCTCCTGCACAGGGTCTTGGACTCCAGCAGGGGCTCTGATATCAGCACTGGGATAAAGCATTTTCCTTTTGTCCTTCTGCTGACAAGCCAGCCCCAGTGGATCCTGCTTGCCTAGGGAGGTGCTTCCAGCAGGGCTGCGGCTCCTGCAGTGCAGACGCCCGAGGGAAATGGGATTCGGGCAGCAGCATCCCCAGGGCAGGTGGAGGGAGCTATGTGCCTGGGCTTCCGTTTCCTTGGCTTTCAAGCCTCTGTGGCTTTTCAGAGCAGGGAGCAGGGTCCCTCTGCATGTTTTCCCTATCAAACAAACAAACAAAACCCAGAAAAACATAACATCAGAGAAATTTTGGAAAATAGATGGGAAAAAAATCTCCCACAAATCTAGCGGCCCGAGGGTGCAACGTTACACCTTTTGTAGGCTTTGTCTACAGGCAGCTCTGCTGTTGCACGGCTCGTGCAGAAGCAGATTTGCTTTCACATTGTTTCTTCGTTTGGTGTCGCGTGGAAGCATCTCCCAGGTGGCTCCACTGTGCTTCTAATTATCAGTGTCAATGGCAGCAGAATGCAGCTTCCCCCTTGGTGGCAGGGCCCTGACTCACCTTCCAGCCTCACCTCTCACCCAACCCCAGCCTCCCTTCCCCATGCCACCCCCCCTGCCCCGCCACACCCCAAGTCCTGTCATGCTGGGCCTGTTATTGCTAGAGTCAGGGGAACCCGGGTAACTTTGACCAAGCCGCCAGAACTTTCTGAGCCTCCCTGTCCTGATGTCTAAACTGGAGGATGATAAAAGTGCCTTTCTTCTGGGTGGGGCTGCTGTGAAGATGAACAGAGTGTCTTCCTGTTCTAAGGCCACCAAAACAAGTTACCGCAGACTGGGTGACTTCACACAACGGAAATGCATTCTCACTCACGTCGGGAGGCCAGATGTTCTGCAGGTGTGCCTCTCTCCTGGCTTCTGGTGGCTGCCAGGTAAGGCAGCTGGCAATCCTTGGGCTTCCTTATAGACACATCATTCCAATTTCTACCTCCATCTTCATATCACCTTCTTCTCTGTGTCTCTCTGCGTCCTCGCCTCTTCTTAGAAGGACATCAATCATTGAATTGAACCAGAATGATTTCGTCTTGAGGACTCTTTAATTACACCTACAAGGATCCTATTTCCAAATAAGACCACACTCTGATGTTCTGAGGGGACGTGAGTTTTTGGAGGACACAACTGAACCCACTCTACCATGATAACACAAGGGAAGTTATTAGCACCAACAAATCTATCACTACTAGCGATGAGAGATGCTCAACAAACACTGAGTTAACAGATTGACTCATACACCAGGCACTGTTGACATGGTTAACCTTCATCCCTTGTGCTGACATCAGAGCCCCTTACAGAGCCCAGGACCCTGTGCAGGTGGGGACTGGGGTGGGAGATGAAATACAGGGTGGTAAGGTAGAAAGCAAATATTCCTAGGGGTCCACGAAAATACTTCAATTTATTTTAAAATAATAAGAAAAAATAAATATTATTCAGCCTGAATTATACTTATCTTTATACCAGTTGCATGACATTTTAAACTTATTTTGTGAGGAAGGGGCCAGGAAGGCAAGAAAAGTTGGGGGTCCATGGAAGTCCCAGTGGGGTCCTAAGTCCTGCGGGTGGGGCCCTGTGAGGTGCTTTGCTGTGTTGTCTCATTTCATCCTAACAACTTGGTAGGAATCATTGTCCCTATTTTAGGGGGTGAAGAAACTAGGGTTATGTGACGTTGATCTGTACTAACCCCAAGCTGGGGCTGGCTCTGGAGACCTCTAGTCTGGCCCCCAGGAAATGGCCCAGCCAGGGCAGGGCACCCAGGGCTGCGCTGACCTAGGACAGAACTAAGTCTCCCGCCTGGGTTCTCCTGACTCCAGACCTTGTCCTCATTGCACTCACGCCTATTGTGCCTGGAAGGTCCCTGCCTCCATAACCCAAAAAGACATGTGGGCTGCTTTCTCTGTAAATCACTACCTGATCTATAGGAAAGGCCGTGTCCTTGCTGAGCCCCAAGAACCTCCCTGTGGGAGGAGCACCTCTTATGAGGCCAGCGGTGCTCACACTTGCTCAGCCTGAGCCCGGGGGAGGCCGGCCGAGAGCCCACATCATGGGAGGAGCTGGATCTTCCTGCCGGCCCCAGCGGACCTACCCCCACACGTGGACTGGGCCTCACCCTGTCCCCAGCCTGGGGACGCATGGATGGATGCAATGCAATCCCTGCTTCCAGGAGCACCCAGTCATGTGAGGGAGGCACTGAGGGCTCCCCCAGGCGGTGGTGATGGTCCGGGTGAGTCCTGAGTGATGGTCAGGTGAAGAGAGTATATGTTGTGTGGAACAGGGTCGGTGGGAGCACACGTATGGCAGGCAGGTAGGCATACAACATTCCAGATAGGAACCAGCAGCTGTAGACTCTGGAGCAGGGAGATAGAGCCAGTGACCTGAGGGAGAAAGGACATGAGAAAGGCCAGAAAGGTGGGTGGGACCAGATCGTACCAGGTCTTAGAGGCCTTTAGAGGAGTTTGAATTTTATTCTGTATACAACAGAAGCTGCTGAAAGGTTTTAAATGGGGGAGTGACCATATTCTGACCGAGGTTTTTCTATGGTATCTCTGGCTTCTCTGGAGATGAGACGGAAGGAGGTAGGAGGGGTGGAGGGAAAGTAGGGAGACCTTTTCGGGGGATGTTGTCGTCAGCTGTCTGACGGGTTTTGTGGGCTCAGCCCACAGTACGGGCAAAAGAGTTGTCAAGAAGCTGAAGGATTTGGGACATTTGGTATAGGAAAAAGAATAAGCAGCTCTTCTGGGGAGTCTGAGTTCAGAGGGTGCGTCAGGGAAAATACCACCAAAACAATGATGGTGAGTAGGGTTTTGAAGATTGGATAGGAGTTTGCTCAGCAGCAAAGCCTAAGGGGTTTCTCCCAACAGTGAGACCAGCATGGACAATATCGCAGAAGGGAAACCCTCAGTGGCTGTGTAGTGCTGGAGTACAAAGAATACAGGGGAGCATGGCAGGATGGGAGAGTGCCTTCAGTCAGGGCCTGGAAGAGCCTTGAATGCCATGTCGAGTTTGGACGTGGTCCTAGAGAAATAAGGAGCTGCAGAAACCACATGCTTAGTTTAGACCCTGAATTCCAATGAAAGGACTGGAAACCATTTTCCAGGCAGAAGGCATAAATGAATTACTCAAATGCACTGTAAAATCCATTTTAAAAAATCAAAAGCTGATAACGACGCTCGAAGGAGCGTTCCCTGCTTCTCCTGACATCTCTTTTTACCGTCTGCGAATCCCCGTGGCAGAGGAACAAAAACTGGGAGAAACCTCCTCTGGGAGAAGCAGCCAGTATAGAACATCACACTGCCCTTTAACCTCAGCCCAACCTGAACGGGGTGCCCCACCCATCGCGAGAGCTGGCAGGATGATAAGCCACCATCACACTGACAAGTTTGGAAAGTTTTAACAGATGCACTTTTTTTCTTAACGTGGGTGAGAAAAAAATAATTAGCTCATCAAAGCCATTGTTTTACATACACTGTTCCTAAGTGCAAGCTAGGTTTATGTTAAAAAAAAAAAAATGGGTCAACTTAAAGAAAAAATTATGCAAATGATGGTAGAAGAGATACTGACGGTAGTGCAGCGACCTGAATATCGGGGAACACCGAGTCCACTAAATTTGGGGGGGGGGATGCAGGGGATGTGTGGCTGCAAGCCGGACCTCAGTCTGGCGTGTGGGGCACAACAATCTGAAATGTGCAAGTACAGCTTTATAAAGGGACCGGGTGGGACCCTGACATAGTGAGGCTGTGTTGGGGTGCAGTGTACGTGAACTTGCTCTTTGCGGCATCGTGCTGCTTGTGTTCCTGCACCAGGCTCTGCGCTCACCGCGCCTCCCATGCCCCAAGGGGTGAACTCAGAGACAGCAGACCCTTCACAGGACTCTCCTCTGGAGCTTGGGCTCTGAGTTCCATCGCTGGCTGACACAGAGGCCCTTCCTATAGGAAGGACCAGAACAGGGTACAGAGGGAGAGAAAGCTGTTTTCCCACTCACACAGTAAAATAATAGTAACGACAGTAAAAAGGTACAGGCCCTCCTCTAGGCACTCTCCGTGCACTTCATCATCTATTCTTTCCCCGATCTGTGAGGTTGGCATTCATCTCTCTTTTTGACTGAAGAGGAAACTGAGGCTTAGAGAGATCTGGCAAGGTGCCCAGGTGACCTGGCTGTGGCAGAGCCAGGATTCCAGCGCAAATCTGGCTGATGGCAAAGCCTGGGGCTTGAATGATCAAGCCAGAGGCAGCAACGCTGCAGCCTGGAGGCCAGGCTGGGCTGCAGATGTGTTTGGTTTGGCTCGGTCTGTGTTTAATTCTTTTCTAATTGGTTGGCAACGTCAAAGGATGGACAGATTTCACAGGAACATCCATCGTGCTGATTCTCTAAGCTGAGCGGGATGATCTGGCTAACCTGGGCCCACTTCTGCACTTGGCAAGATGGGGAGGGCTACCCCTCTGGCCAAGGTCTCTGCTCTGGGCTTTTCCACAGACCCCACCCATCCTTATTGCCCCTCTCACCTGCCCACCTCAGTCATTTCTAGGACTCGAGAGGCAGGAATCAAGTTCTGAACATTCACCCTGCCTTGTCTACAGTGGGCACGGGGAGAGCCCAGGCCTCCTGGAAAGACCTGCTCTATCTCCATGTAGCCTTAACTTCCACTCACTGCAGCCTGTGCCTGAAACTCCTCTGTGTCCACAGCCTCAAAAGGGAAACAGAGGCCCAGAGCGGGGAAGGCATGCATTAGTTTCCTACTGTTGATGTAACAGCTTATCATGAATTTACTGCCTTAAACCAACACACATTTCTTCTCCTACAGCTCTGGAGGTCAGAAATCCAAAATGCATCTCACTGGCTAAAATCAAGGTATCAGCTAAAATCAAAGTCCTAGGAGCATGTCTTAGTCTGTTCAAGCTGCAGTAACAAAGTGCCACAGACTGGGTGGCTTATAAAAAACAGAAATTCATTTCTCGTAGTTCTGGAGGCTGGAGGTCCATGGTCAGGGCACCAGCCTAGTAGGGTGAGACCCTCTTCCAGGTCACTTACTTCTCGTTGTGTCCTCACGTAATGAGAGGGGCAAGGGAGCTCCGTGGGGCCTCTTTTATAAGAGCATTAATCCCATTTGTGAGGGTGGAACGAACTCTTCGCTTCCCAAAGGCCTTGCCTCCTAAGAGCATCCCACTGGGGGCTGAGTTCAGCATAGGAATTTTGGATGCACACAATTAGAGCATAGCAGAGAGAATCTATTTCCTTGCCTTTTCCAGCTTCCAGAGGCTGCCCGTATTCCCTGGCTGTGGCTTCTTTCTCTATCTTCAAACCCAGCAGCACCGTGTCTTCAAATCTGTCTCCTGCCTTTCTATTATAAAGACCCTTGAGAGCACACTGGGCCACCAGGGTCATCTCCACATCTCAAGATCCTTGACTCAATCAGACCTGCAGAGTCCCTCTTACCGTGGAAAGTTCATATTCCTAGCTTCTGGAGATGAGGACGTGGACATCTTTGGGACTGTTATTCAGGCTCCTACACAGGGACCAGTTTAAGGTATGATGTGAGTGCTAGGTGGGGCAGAGTGAGACACTCAGGTCTGCACTGTTCTCAGTGCTCTTTTCTGACACTATGCAACCTCCTTCCCAAGAAAATGTTTAAATCTTGATGTTCTATAAGGAATGGGCAGAAAGGGGCAAGAGCAAGGATTTGGGTAAAAGCTGAGTGAGGAAGCCCCCAAATCACAGAGATCCTAGGATTGTGTCTTCAATGGCCGAGTCCAATGGTGACCTGTAACAGGAACATAAATGGGAGCAGGGCAGCTCTTTGGCCCTCGGCCAGGCCCCTGTGTCACCAGCTCTACCCATCTCCACCTGGCCGTCTCCCTGCAGGCCTCCAGTCTCTAGCCTCTCCCTTCCCACCAATACTCCTTTCCTGAAATGCAAGTCTGAGCACTTCCCTCCACACCTGCCATGGCTCCCAGAAGAAAACTCAAGTTCAGCGTCCAGCATTCAAAGGCCCATGACTTGGTCCTGCCACCATCTCCACCCTTCCAACCTGGAGAGAGGGCTGGACTGGGGATTAGGAGCTCAGTGCTTCTCTTGACCTGATTTCATCAGTCACGTTCACATTTCATATACTATTCCTCAGTTACTTGGCACAAAAGGCTGTGAGTGGTTGGCCCCATTTTATAAATAAGGAAAAGTGCCCAGAGAGGTTGAGTGGTTTTCTCAAGGTTACACAGCTAGGACGAGGCAGACCTGAGGTTTGAACCCAGCTCTTTTGACCCCCTGGAGGCCAGCTTATGGAGGTCTGAGCCCAGCATCTGGCATGTGCTGTGGGTCTGACAAAAGTGTGCAGGAGAGAGGACCGCTGTGGTCTCTCGTGAGCATCTTCCAGTTCTGACTCCAGCAGCCGCCAGGCTGGCAGCGTAGTAAATTGAAAGCCAGTGAGGTGGACAGCCCCAGACGGGATCCCTCATGCCGGAGGAGTAATTCCTGGCACACGACTGGGACTTGAGACCAAAGCCTGCCAGAATTAGGCTCCACAGGGCACCCTGCCCTGCCCTGCCCTGCCTAGCTCTGCCCCGGGATGCAGTTCACAGCCCGGGCAGCTGCGGTGGAGACAGAGAGAGCTGGCTGCCGATCTTCTCTCTGCCACCACCGCTGTGAAGCCAAGGAAAGCTGCCGCCCTCTCTGTGCTGACTCCCTCCTCTCCTTCCATGGTGTAGATGGGGCAAGCCGGACAGCAGGGGTCATCTAGACTTGCCCTGAGAGGACAGCTTCCTAGGGCTCCAAGCCCACCCTTCAGTGCAGTCGTTTCATTAGCAATGCATTAGCAATTGCAAGTCCCCTGCAAGCCTCCCATCTCCCCCGAGCCCCCTGCACCGGGTGCAGCTAGCAAGGCCACGGAGGCCCTGACCCCAATGTTTACTTTATTTAGCCGTGGCTAGTATTATTATTTTCATCACCTAACTTGCAGGAGGAGGGGGGCCCGTGCCCAGGGCGGTCTGCACGGTGCCTGGACACTGCAGCCTCAGCCTGGCCCTCTCCTCCAGTTGGTCAAACCCCAGCTGTGCTCTCAGCTCACCCCTCCTTCAGTAATGTAACAGCAACACAGACACTCCAAAGCCCGCTTGTTCCATCACTTTTTTTTTTTAGACTCTTTATTGGAATATAATTGCTTTACATTCTTGTACCAGTTTTTGAGGTACACCAAAGTCAATCAGCTGTATTTATACACATATCCCCATATTCCCTCCCTCCCTCAACTCCCCCCCACCTTCCCCATCCCGGTGCTCTAAGGCATCACCCACCATAGAGTTGATCTCCTTTTGTTATACAGCAACTTCTTTGTTTTCACGTGGTTTGCTGAGATACATTTTACTGTGTTGACTGTTTTAGTCCATTCTATTTCTATTTCTGTTATTAAAATGTGCAAAGAGAAAAAAAACCTGAAAAAGAATAAATATATGTGTATGTATAACTGAATGACTTTGCTGCACACCTGAAACATTGTAAATCAACTATACCTCAATAAAAAATAAAAAAAATACAATAAATAACCATTGATCAATTAGAATATCACGCAAGGTATTTTCAACACAAAGACATATAATTTCATGTTTATAAACCCTTTAACCAAGTACACCTTAATCGGAGTCTTGATTCACGTAGATCAGAAATGCTCCTTCTTTTCCATCCCGGCCGGCACTCTGAGCCTGGGTGTCATCATCCAGGGCGTGGAGATGATGGGGACAGCGGGGCTGATGTCACATACTACCTAAGGTTGTTTCTATGTTTCATTCATTCATTTAACACGTTTGATTGAATACCTACTATGTCAGGCAGAGTGCTCTGTGTGGGGAATAGCATGGTGAACAAAATTCACACAGCTCCTGCCTGGTGGAGCTCTGAACGGAGAATGAGAGACGGGCAGAAACAGGCCTATGAGAAAGTAGCTGTGTGTTGGACCCTCCTGAAGAATCAGGATGGGGAGCCGTAAGAGAGAGCAGGGGAATACCTGAGAATTGAAGGCCGAGGCTGGAGCAATGAGAGTGGGCAGTTTCCAGGAGGAACAGCTCTGGGAGGGTTGCCAGGTGGAGGCAAGGCTTGCAGGTCCTTCCCCTGCTTTGGACCTCAGTTTCCTCATCTGTGCAGTGGGTGAGGGATTTCTTCTCTGCAAAGCTGATTGAGGGGAAATGAGGAGATACACATGAAGAAGGTTATCCAGCAGAAGATAAACGTTCAGTGCAGATCAAGTCAGAAGGTCTTTTGTGTCTGTGTGTGGGGAGGGGTAAGGTGGGGGTGGGCTCCGATTTGGAGCAGCATTGGAGACAGCCTGCCTGGGTTGGCATGCTAGCTCTGTTGATGGCCAAGTAATTGTCCCCAGTGTGGGGCTCACTTTGGGTTTGTAAAAGACTTCCAGCACATGAACCCCCACACCAGGAGAAAAGCCAGATGCAGAAGGATGGGTGGGCTTGCTGGGAACCAGGGACTCCAGGCACCAAGGCACCCCACATAGGGGTTGCCCAGCAAGCACCAAGCTGCGCCTGCAGAAACCGGAGTGGCTCAGAGGTGGTCCTGGCCCAAGGTCTTGGTCCATCAACAGACCAGCCCGGTGTGATCAGCACGGAGAGGGGACACAGACCCTGGCTGCTCTTGCAGCCGGGGAGGCCCCAGCAGCCTCCACATTTCTACCAGGACGGGCCTCTGGGCTCACTCTGGACGAGATGGGGATGCTGGAATACACATTTGCACAGCACTGCGCACGGGAAGGTGCCTACGCGCCCGAGTGAGGCTGATGGAGGGAGGGCTGGGCTGTGGAGCATCCATCCGTGTGTGCAGAAGATGAAGGCAGTCTCCCTGAAAAGGAAAACGGCTGCAAAGATCTTTGAGCCAGGCCCTGACAGATGAAAGGGAATCCAATTCACCTGCAAGAGAGGAGAGAGGGCAAGGCGATGAGAAGGACAGTGTGCGGGGTTGCAGCGCGGGGCCTGCGGGGCTGGCTGGGTCCAACCGCAAGATGCGGGAACGGGCCTCCCCCGGACAAAGGCAGCCCCGGAGCTTCCGCGGGCGTGCGCTGCCCCCTGGCGGTGAGCTGCTCCCCGCGCAGCCAGCGGGCCCGCTGCCTTTGTTTGCCTGCGCCTGCTCCAGCTTGCTGGAGATTCTGGAAGCCCCTGCTCCAGGCCAGGATGCCAGGGCCGTGCCTTGGAGCCAGTTCGATTCCCAGGCGCTGTAGCTCGTGGCCTGGAAGCCCGCTCAGAGTCTCAGTTTTCCCGTATGTAAAATGGGGACAAGGAGGATTCCGACTCATGGGATTGGGGGTGGGGATCGGTGGTGTTTCTGCACACGTGGCACAAGATACTGATTGAGGCCTTCTTGCCCCCCCACCCCCAATGCATCAGCTAATAGGGTATTGGTCTCATCCCTACCCTGGTTACAGCTCCTTCACAAGTCTCATTAAGGAATCTCATACGGAACAGACTTGTGGTTGCCAAGCGGGAAGAGAGTGGGGAGGGATGGATTGGGAGTTTGGGATTAGCAGATGCAAACTATTACATATAGAATGGGTGAACAACGGGAACTATATTCAGTATCCTGTGATAACCATAATGGAAAAGAATATGAAAAAGAGTGTATATATAACCAAATCACTTTGCTATATAGCAGAAATTGTAAATTGACTAATTTCAATAAAATATTTTTAATTAAAAGAAATGGTAAAAAGAAATCTACTCATATGCACCATTTTGTGAGCTTGCGTGGAATTTTACAGGCGATTTGGCAGTAGGAGGCAGACACAGGGGTCTCAGCACCCAGGGCCTTGAAGTATCCCTTCCTCTCCTGTCCCCACCTCGTTCTTCTTGGCCTCCATCACACCTCCTCTCTTGTATTGGAGAACCACCTTTGTTGCTGGGGCAACGTGCCTTTCGGGGTCTCGCCCTACACCCAAACATTGTCCCTAAGCAAATTCCATACTGTCCCTGAGAGGAAGCCCAGGAATTCCTGAGAGACAGTCCTCCACCTTGGTCTGTGGGAAGTTTTGGAGGTGGATCTGTGCTCATTACATCCTTTCTGGAGCAGATCTGTCCCCCATTCATCCTGTGGCCTTAGCTTCCTTCTTTAATTTGATCATTTTCTGTTCTACTTGATACAAGGGGTGGGGGAGAGAGAGAGAGAAGGAATCAGTTTGCTGGGGCTGCCATAACAAGCACCACAGACTGGGAGGATTAAACCACAGAAATCTATTCTCTCACAGTTCTGGAGCTGGGCAGTTCAAGATCAAGGTGCCAGCAGGTTTGGTTTCTTCTGAGGCCTGTCTCCTTGCCTTGCAGACGGCCACATCCTGCAGAACCCTGTGTTTTCACATGGCCCGCCTTCTGTGTATCTGGGTCCTAATCTCCTCTTCTTACAAGGATACACATCATATTGGATTAGGGACCACCCAAATGACCTCATTTTAACTAAACCACCTCTCTAAAGACCCTCTTTCCAAATACAGTCCTATTCTGAGGTACTGGGAGTTAGGGCTTCAGCCTATAAATTTTGGGGGTCTATGACTCAACACATAACAGAGAGAAAGAAAGAAAGAAGAAAGAAAGAAAGAAAGAAAGAAAGAAAGAAAGAAAGAAAGAAAGGAAGGAAGGAAGGAAAGGAAAGGAAAGGAAGAAAGAAAGAAAAAAAAGAAAGAAAGAAAGAAAAAGAAAGAAAGAAAGAAAAAGAAAGAAAGAAAGAAAGAAAGAAGAAAGAAAGAAAGAAAGAAAGAAAAAGAAAAGAAAGAAAGAGAGGAAGGAAGAAAGGCAAAAGAAAGAAAGAAAAAGGAAGAAAGGAAGAAAGGGAGGGCGGGAAGGAGGAGGGAGGGAGGGAAGGTGGGAGGGAGGGAGGGAAAAGAACAAAAGGAGACAGTTTTTCCACGTTGCCTTTTGCTCTGTCCCTCTCACTGGAGTTTATGTGATGCAGTGACGTGGCTCACATATGAGGACCAAACACAACGTGCAGATGTGACTGACTACGTTTAAATGTTTGGAGCGATTTCCTGTGAGAACTTGGATTTCTGCTTCCTCCTGAATGAGGTGCCCTGGCCTGTGTTCTGAAGGAGTGAGGGCAGCCCATATCCAGCAGGGTTTCCCAAGCTGCCCACCTGCCCAGCTTACTCACCATGTTAGTTACCTGCCCAAGCTCTGCAGGGCTGCGCTGGATGTCCCTGCTGTCGGGAAAGCAGCGTCACAGCCTTGGTGGGTGTGGCTGCAGAGGGGAGGCCTTCAGGGGACTCAGGAAGGCAGATGGACACAGGGGGGAAAGCTGGGGTTTAGACAGACCTGGGTTCCAATCGGAGTTCTATTATCTGTAAGCTGCTTGAGACTTTGGGCAAGTGGCTGCCTCTTTTGGAGCCTCAGTTTCCCCCTCTGTGAAATGGGTATAACAATACCCTGCTTTCCAGGACTGTGTTAGGATGAAATCAAATGAAGTAATTTATACCAAAGGGCCTGGCACATAGAAGAAGGCTGTCAATAAACACTGTCCCAGCTCAAGAGATTTCATCGAGCATGGAGCTCACTTGGGCTCCTTTCCTTCACCGTCACCCCCAGTGCTACCCAGGGAACCGTATTTTCAGACAGACTTTAAATTGAACACTTTCTGTGGGTGGCAGTGGGTGAGTCCTGGGCTGGCAGTCAAGGATTTGAGATTCAGCCAGCTCCAGCTTCACAAAATGCTCTTCGTAACCTTGGGCAAGTTGTTTTATTCTCCTGCTCTTGAGAACTGCGTGGGGAATGGAAGGTGGCAGGGGCCTTGGGGTTGGGGGGGCCCGCAGTGGGGAAAGGGAACTGGTATTTGCTGTGTGACCCCTATGTGCTGGGTGCTCTGTGTACGGCCTGTGTCTGCCAGGTCGCCCCACAAAGGGCTCTGTCCCTACCTAAACATCAGAGCAATCCATCCATGTGCGGGGGGGGGGGGGGGGGGGATGGGGATTGCACCCATTACACAGAGGGGGAAACTGAGGCACAGACAGGTGGATGGTCATGCCCAAGTCATAATGATTGGGGAAAGAAGATTCAGAATCTGAGCCCAAGGAATGTCCCTGCAGAGTCTTTAATATCCCTTTGGCCAGGCTGTCTTCGGAGGGGAAAGACAGAACCAGCCCAGAGTGCCATTTTGGGGCAGTAAATTGCATTTTTCTAGGTCAAAATTCTTTGACTCAATTCCAGCCCCCAGTGTTTTTGGAATGAGTTCAGGAGTAAACGTTCTACGTGTGTCCATGAGGAGAGGTGAGTGGGCTTCCGGAGGAATTGGGGTGCAGAGAGGAAGCCAGTGCATCCGAGCATTTGACACACCCTTTGATTCTGAAACAACCCCTTAGAGTGTACACCAGACTTAATGGGGAAACGTCCACTCACTCACGCAGTCATTCTTCCCTCCATTTCCTCTTCATGCATTTATTCAGCATCTGTTAGTTGAGTGACTGCTTGTTGCGGTGGCTGAGGGCTAGTGACTGGGGACTGAAGAGAGAACCAGGTCCCTGCCTTCTCGGAGTATGCACACGTGAGAAGTACACAGTCAGTTCACAAAGTGTTAAACTGCCGTGTGGAGGTAAGAGCTACAAAGAACAAGATGGAAGGGTGAAGGGATGGCAGGTCTCCAGGTGGTGGGGAGGATGGTATCCTCGTAACGTGGAAGGAAAGGGCAGCTCTGCTGCTGGAGGGTCAGCAGAGACCAGAAGTGGCTGTCTGGGGAAGGGCATGCTAGGCAGAGAGAACAGAAGGTGCGAAGTGTTTGAGGAGTGGATGAGAGGCCAGCACCGAGGCAGGGGGGAGGGGGAGGTTGGAGGGGCATACGAGGGGCAGATGGTGAGGGCAGGGAAGCATTTTGGGTTTTATTCTGAGTGAGATGGCAGCCACTGGAGAGCTCCATGCAGGGGAAAGACAGGACCTGGCTTTTATTTTAAAAGGACCGCTCTGGTCCCAGGAAGCTGGAAGTAGCTGAAATGACCCCGGGTTGCACCGGGCGGTTGTCTGTAGTGTGGGGTGAGCAGGCATCAGGCTGGAGTTTGAGCAGCGGCATTTGCTGACTGAGTGGATGGGGAGCAGGAGAGAAAGTCATGGGTGAGGAAGATTTGGGCCCCAGCACCTGAAAGGATGGAGGTGCGGAGGGGAGGGGAAGGGGCGCATGGGAGGAGGGTCTGGTCCAGGCTTTGTGCTGCCAGTGGGTATGTCTGTCCTAGTCAGTCCTCAGGACAGCAGTCCGGTGTGAGGAAAGGTCCCTGACATCCGTTTATGATGAGACTCTGCCAGGGAGAGGCAGTCCTCAGCTTGGAGCAGAGCCGGGAGCTGAGGCGTGAGGGTCAGCCATAGGAATGTCAGCGTGGACTCTCCCAGCAGTGCTCACTCACCCAGGCTCCCTGCTCAGTGCTCTCCCTGCAGAGCCCTGTCAGGCCTCACACTGTGGTGCAGGGGCTACCACTGCCCCCCGCCCCCGCCACTTGCAGAGCAGAAAGCTGAGTTCGGAAACTGGATGTGGCCGCCTGTCTGTGAAGCTCTGAGCTGGGTGGCGTCTCCTGGCGGGCAGCGTGCGGTCCCCTGGGCTTGGTTCAGGCACCACAACCTCCTCAGTCTGGGTGAGGCTCGGACGCACCCTCCTCTCCGTGCCCCTGCTGGAGCCGGGTGTGGGACGGTGCTTGCCCTGCGGAGCTGCTCCAGGTTGCCAGGCACCCCCCTCTGTTGCTCGGTAACAGGGAAAGACGCTGCCCGGCCAATGAAGACCCGACACCTCCTGCGTGGGTGTGCGTGTGTGCACGTGTGCGTGCACGCGTGTGTGCGTGCGTGTGTGTGTGCGTGCATGTACGTGTGAGCATTTGGTGGGGAGGATGGAAGGAGGAGGTGTTGACAGGTGCCTTGCCCACCCCCTAAATGCCAGACTCTGCCAGGTAGCAGCACTCATGCCCAAAGGAGGAAACAGGCTCGATCAGTCCAGACCGGAAGCCCGTTAGAGCAAAACCAGGCGGTCCACTCCTCACTGTTGCGGGCCTTACGTGCATTTGGAGCACATGGGAGTTGAATGAAGAGATAAAGGGATGGCTTCTTTGTTATGAAGTACCCTACGCTCATGTCCCTGGATCTCACCCTGACTCTGTAATTGCAAGTCTCATTTTACAGGGAAGGAGCCATGCTCAGAGAGGGGAATGCCGAGTCCCAGGTGGCCCACCCCGGTGGAGGCAGGGGTGGGGGTGGGGGAAGGAGCGGCTGGCTCAGGCCCCAGAGCAGCCTGCAGACCCTCTTCTCTCTCCATCACCTCTGCTGTGCCGAGTCAGGAGGAGAGACTTGCGGCGTTATCCAGACCAGATCAAGTCCCCGCTAATCCCCACTCACTGTGCAGCACTGGTCAGTCGCTTCCCTTCTATGTCACTCAGCGTTTTATTGTGTAGAATGGAAGATAATAGTACGTACCTCAGAGGATGGTCTGGAGGACGGGATGAGACCATCAATGTTCCATGCACACTGTGACAATGACAGCGAGTGATGTCACTGAGGGGTCCCTGTGTGCCAGGCACCATAGTAGACTTTATGAACCATATCATTTAATCATCACACAGCCCTCTGGAGTCAATACTATCATCCTCTGTGGTTTACAGATGTGGAAACGGAGGCTCACAGCAGAGCAGTGTCTGCCGCACTGCTTGTAAGAGGAACCAGGTGGTTTGAATGGTGACTGAGGCTTGAGTCCTCTCCCCTCTCCCCTCCTCCACCCCCAGGGGAGGGTCCCAGGGCGCTGAGGGGCTGAGGAGCTGCCAGCTTCACCGGAGCCTGGGAGCTCCATCCGGGCTGTGCAGGCGAGTTGGCTGTGGCTACACTGCCCTCCAGTGGCGAAGATGAAGCATAGCCCCTGGTGCCGTGGCTCTGGCGGCACAGACCACAGAACCCTCCGGAAAGAATGGTGTTCCTTGGATGGAGCCTGGATAGGTCTCCTGTGTGCTATAAAATTAATCCGTGTTGATGCACTTCCCGGCGTGAGGAATAAGCAGGTCTTTGAGTGGGAGCTTCTGGAGACAGTGCCCCTTTCCTGCTCCCCTTTTCAGCCCCTCGTGGCAGTGACATGCTGGTAAAAGTTTAACGACTGGCTTGCAGGGCATAAAACTGGAACGTGCAGCATCTGCCCGTTTCCGCGGTGCAGATGCTACCAGCGTGCCCACCCGAGTGGGGAGAGCTTGGGGCTGCGGAGTCTTCTGGTCTGAGCAGAGTTGGGGTTTTGCTTCCTAATAATCCTTGGTGTTCATATATTCACATCTTTGGGGGCTTTTTCAACCACAAATGAGATGGTGCTTCATACATTTCTCTTTGACTTGTTATTTTGAGGTAAGGCTCATCTCCCTAGGCCATCTGCTCTGTAACAGGACCACAGCCATTCCCTGCAGGGATTACCTCAGTTTATTCCTACCCCGCCCTCCCACCAGCCCTAGGAACATCCTAGTGGCTTCCTCCTCTTCTGTCTCCAACAGTCAGTGCATCTTCATATGTGTGTTTTTATATCTAGTGGATAGATTTTTTCAAGAGTGGGCCAAAAGGTAAGTGTTTATGAGCCTACAATATTTTTTTTTCCAGAATTCCTCAAAATTGTGGCAATCAACCCTCCCACACCATTGTATGAGACAGACTATTTCCCCACATTGGAATCAGATTTACTACTCTTTTTGAATGTTGCAAACCTAATGGGTGAAAACAATATTGCATTTTGTTTTATGTTGCATTTCCCTGATGAAACAGATTTGCTTTTTTATATGTTTTTTATATTCTTTGCTCATTTTTAGATTGATCGTTTGCCTCATTTGTCAATTTGTAGGAGTCCTTCATATGCCGGCAAAAATCAACTGTTTGTCACATACATAATGTTTTTCCCAAACCTTTTTTTGCTTTTCAAAAATTCAAGCACGTTGTTCAGTCAGTTCTTTCTCCTACCTGTCGAAGCATCTAGGTTTCCTGACTTGTTTTATTTTTATTTTTAAAAATTTTTATTGAAATATAGTTGATTTACAATGTTATGTTAGTTTTGGGTGTACAGCAAAGTGATTCAGATATATATATACACACACATATATTATTATATATATTACATATAATATATATTATGATTATGTATTATATATTATAATATAGTATATATTATATATATTATTATACATGTATTCTTTTTTAGAATTCTTTTCTATTATAGGTTATTACAAGATATTGAGCACAGCTTTAAAACAGCTTTGTTCTTTTCAAACACTATTGCGATACTAACTGGAATGGTAAGAATTTATGCTATTTCTATTCCTGTTCAGGAACCTGATTTCTTTCTGCTTGTTTAGGACATATTTTGTGACTTCAATAAGATCGTGTAGCTTTATTCATACAGGTGCTGTATCTTTTGTGTTAACTCGGTTGCTAGGTATTTTATAATTTGCCTTTGATGTAAATAAGTTTATCCTTTTCCATTTTACTTCCACATGGTTAACAGGAATGCAGAGAGAGGATAATGAGCTCTACCTTCAAAGCAGAGCATAACTAGGGACATTGCTGTCTCCCAAACCCTAGTTCAAATTAATAAGAGGAGGACCGGGCTTCCATTGGGCCCAGCAGGCTCGGGGAGTAGAGGTCAAGGCTGACTCCCCGGCTTCTCAGCAAGAGGCAGCCCTCCCCAGCCAGGAGCCCAGCAGGGCCTTTGCAGGAGGCAGCTGGGGTCAAGGGAACAGCAAGGTCTCAGGCATCAGACAGAGCAGGGTCTACATCCTAACTATTGCCTACAAGCTGGGTGCCCTTGGCCAAGGTCATCACCTCATTGGGCCTCTGTTTTCTCATCTATAAACTGGAAATAACAAGCCTTAACTCACAGAGCGTCACACATTGAAAGGCCTAATAATGTTCTCTTTGTCTCTCACCTCTTTTACCTGACTGCATGTGACTGTTCATTGACGCCCATGTCTGATATTCTACACTTGGCCATCTCCATCAGTTGGAGTCCTCGGGGCCTATTCAGAGCCGCCTGTGCCTGGAGGGGAGATGGCTTCCCTCTGTGCCAGCTCTGGACAGCCGGGTGGACTCGGAGGCATGTGTCCTAGACGCCAGAGTCACAAGCAAATGAAATCCTGCTGTGACCGCCCCATCAGCCTCTGTGATCAGCCGTTTCCTCTGCCTCCCAGCACCTGTGTATTTTATATGCCCCTGAGACATGACCCCTGCGGGGCTCACCAAAACCTGACTCTTGGTTTGAACAGACCAAAGTGGTCTTGGCTCCAGAATCCTGCTCACAGACCCCCACAAAGACGTGTGCCCCAGGTCCTTCCTCCTCTGTGTGCACTCTGCCTTCACCACCCCATGTGGCCCCTCGAGGTGTGCGGTGTATGATCTCCAGGACCTATGAGTGATAAACTCCTCTTTTAATTTCTCTTGTGGTCTGTTGTGAAACCTCAGCTCACCTTCTGGCACCCTGTTCCGGTGTTAACAACGGTTCACAGGAAAACGTCCTAATATCCTCCTCGCCCTGAAGTTTCCTCTTGGTAATTTTCCAGGCACGGACCCCACCCTGACCCTTGGCCATAAATTCCCACCTGTCCCCGCAATGTTCGGAGTTGAGCTCAATCTCTCTCTCCAGCTGCAAGACCCCGTAGCAGTGCCCCTACGCCTATCAGGATGGCCCCGCCTTGAATAAAATCTTCCTTACCAATTCCAACAAGTGTCATGAATAATTTTCTTTTCTTTTTCTTCCTTTCTTTCTTTTTTTTTTTTTTTTTAACAGTGACATGGGTTTGGGAGTAAGAGCTGTGGCCTCAAGCTCTATTGGCCCCTCACTGGTTATATGACCTTGGACAAGTCATGTTACTTCTTCAAGTCCCTGTTTTATTATCGATCTGGCTCAGGAGTGCGTGTGTGTGTGTGTGTGTGTGTGTGTGTGTGTGTGTGTGTGTCCAAATCTGGAGCAGGAAATGTACAAGAAGAATCTGGAAGATCTTGTCATGCCTAAAAGTTAGAAGCTATTAAAGACTTCTAGAACAGGGGAGGAGCCGATGTGAAGGGCTCCTCCCCTGTATAAAGATGGGATAATATTAGCTTCAGAAAGAACAATGGCTGCGGGCATTTGAAATACAGCAAATGCATAAAATCTTCGCATTCCTAACGATACTACTTCTTGCTAGCTTGCTAGGTCTGCTAGCGTGCCAGCTTATTCTTCTGAAAATTGATAAATAAAAGGAAAGAATAAAACATTGGTCTTGCCTTTGCTCTGCAGACTATATTTCGGGGTAAACAGCTGGTTGATGAAGCACTATTCTTATTTTGAGAAGAATCAAAGCTAACACATGCAAGAGGAATGATAGTGTTAGAAAACCAACTTTTTGCAAATAAAACACTCCATCTCAGCCTCGTTCATTAATTTCTGCTAAAACTCTCAAGGGACAGATTGATGTGGTAAGTTACACTCAGTGAGGCAACCAGGCTGACAGTGCCTTAACTCATTGGGCAATTCAACATCACCAGAGAGGGGACCCCCCAGACACGAGGTGTGCCCTGACGCGGTAGGAAGTACACAGCGCCACCTGTGAGGTATTCTTGCCGAAAATTGCTCACCTGGAATTTCATCAAGCTTCTAGAACTAAGTTTTCAGGGTATATGTGGGAGAAGGGCACTTAGAAGCACCATCAGTCAATCTGCCAAAACCACAATGTGAGAAATTCTACAGGAAAAATGACCTTGTTTCTTCAAGAAATGAATGGCAGGTGCTTCCTTGGTGGCTCAGTGGTTGAGAATCCACCTGCCAATGCAGGGGACACAGGTTCAATCCCTGGTCTGGGAAGCTCCCACATGCCAAGGAGCAACGAAGCCCGTGTGCCAGAACTACTGAGCCTGTGCTCTAGAGCCCATGAACCACAACTGCTAAGCCCGCATGCCACAACTACTGAAGCCAGCTCGCCACAACTAGAGAAAGCCCACGTATAGCAATGAAGACCCAACGCAGCCAATATAAATATAATTAATTAATTAATTAAAAAAAAAGAAAGAAATGGCAGGCAGGTAGCAGAGGGAGAGCCTCACTGAAGACTAACAGAGAATTAAGAGACATATCAAAAAATGCAATGTTGGATCTTTTATTTAGATACGGATTCTAGTAAACCAGCTGTAGAATGACATTGTGGAGACAAGTGGGGAGAAATGAACATAGACGGTATTTAGTAAATACTACTTATTTTATTGGAGGTAATTTTTAAATGTCCTTAAGTGACAGAAATTCATACTGAATAAGCGGTCCAGGCTTTCTGACTGGATATTAACAGATACACTGGTTCTCCCTCGGTGCTCTTTGGGCCGGTACCAGTATCACTACCCACGCAGTGAGGAATGAAAGAGGTTTGAGCATTTTCCTCTGCTCCTCCCTCTCCTTCACACCCCTCCCTCTGTACTCCTTTCACTCCTCTGCCTACTAATGTCTAGATTCTGTCTACTTCTTTCCAAATCTGACACCACCATTCACATCCAGGGAATCTTTTAACTGGGCTTCCCCACACCCACTGTTTTTCCCAGCTAGTTCACTCTGCTCCTGGCAGGTAGTATAATCCTTTAAGCTTTGGTAGATGAGTTAGAGTAACATTCGCTGCAGTAAGAAAGAAATTCCAGGATTCTATGTCTTCACCTATGGAATTAATTCCATAGAATTCTATTTAAGTCTTAAGTCACTGTCCAATGTGTCCTGGTTGGCTGGACACTTCTGTCCACGAGGTAATTCAGAGACTAGGTGCCCTTATCTTGTGTCTCCACCCTCCTCCAGGGCCTCCAAATCCTCTGCTTCTGGTGGTGGAGCTGGAAGAGGGTGCCAAGACTTTTAGGAGCTCCACCCTAGTGATGTCACACCTCCCTTCCCCCCACATTTCACTGATGAGAATGAGTCATGTGGTCACCACTGGCTGCAAGGCAGACTGGGAAATGTAGTCCCTAGCTGGGCAGCTGCCTCCCCAGAAACCACGCCACCCCTGTAACTCTGCATGTGGAAAGGATGACTCATGTAAAGTGCTTAGGACTGTGCCTGGTGCACAGTGAGTACTTAATACATGTTACTGTTTATTATTTAACCAACTTCCACACATTACTTTAGAAATTAAAAGAGAACACAGAGGTTTACAATAAAAGTTAATTTTCACTCCCATCCTCCAGTCTCTTTGTTAAGAAAATCAATGTGCTCAGTTTCTAGTACATTCTTCCACTATACGTAGTATGTGTATATGTGCTCATATGTGTAAAAGTACAAATACATAAGTGTATCTTTTTTTAAACAGCAGTGATATCATACTATATATTTGCTTTGTTTCCATTGAACAATATATCTTGGAGATCGTTCCAAATTTGTAGCTAGATCAGACACATTCATTTTACCACATGCATAGTTTTCCATTGAATGATGGGAACACAATTATTTGAGCAATCTTCCAGTGATGGGGAAGATGTTTATGCAATTTTCATTTTTTTTTCCAATTGAGTCAAAGAAAGACAAATGAGTAGACTGCAGGCTGCCTGAATATAACAATGAGCACAGAGGCCTTGACTTATTTACGGGAAGGCGTTGCACCGGGCAGGCCGTGTGTGTGTTCAGAACCTCATCAAGCTTCCGGAGTCCAGATCGGGTGTCTTCTGGACTCTTCACCAGCAGCTCTTTGGAAAAAGACTGAGACCTCGGACAAAGGAACATGTTACAGATGTGACCATGAGAGAAACCAGTTTGGGGAAATTGATGCGACTTGAATATATGTATATACACACACACACTAATTAAATGAACTTCCTGTTTTTTCAGTCTTGACAAGGTCACGTATTTGGGCTATTGGTTTGCTCTTCCTCATGCAAGGTGGCCACTTCCCCCAAAAAAACAGCTGGAGAGAGAAAGAGAACATCTGCAGCGACCTGGCTGGCAGGGATGTTCCACACTCCCCCCAGATCACAGCCTTCTCTGGGTGCAGCTTGGAAATGATTCGTCCAGTCCCCCCTTATCTTCCTGCTCCGTGTCTCTCCGTGGGTTTGCGCAGCTCAAGCCAAAGCCCAGCCCATTCATTCCGCAATCGTTCCCTGGGTACCTGTCATGGAACAGATGCTGAGTGGACCATGTTAAAACAAAGCTGGCGAGGCTCACTGAGAGCTCGCCCTGGCACTGTGCTGTGCACTCCAACTTCATCCCCTCTCTGACTGTTCCGCACAAGCCAGTCTTAAGGTGCTGGAGAGGAGGCACGACAGAGGCCACGGCAAGCTTCACAGTGAGTACCCAGTGAAGGCCAGCCACTACTATAACTTAATACTATGACTGCAAAGCTCTAGGCATTCTGCCTGGTGGGTAAGAAGGCAACCACACTATTCCTTGCCTTGACTTAAGGCCATTTAATCTTGTTCAACACTCTATTAATAAGAAGACAGACGGGTTTTCCTTCTTGGGAAAATCCCAGTGTTCTTAGGAACCAGTGCGTACCCTCTGCACAGATGACTCTGAAAGCCGGTGCCAGCCCCCAGCTCCCTCCCCACGGGTGTCTCAGAGACATCCCACTGTAAATAATTAAGAAATGAAGTCATTATCTAGCCCCATCCTGCCACAGCCTGGCTTTTTGCCAACATTCCCAGGGCAACCACCCTGTCCCCAGCCGTGTGCCATCCTTGACCCACCCCCTCCCTCTCCACCATCCAAACACCTTGCCAACCACCAGCTGCTGTCCAGCCTCCTTCCTTATCCCTCCCTTCTTTCTGTTTTTCTTTGGGGCAGGACACATCACCTCCTGCCCAGGCTGCTACCAGGATAGCAGTTCTCAAAGTCTGGTCTGCCGCCCCTGAGGCACCCGAACCTCCTTTCAGAGGAGCTGCAAGGTTAAAATTCTTTTCATGGGAATACCAAGATATTGTTTGCCTGTTTCACTGTGTTGATGTTTGTACCCAGGGTGCAAAAGCAATAGAGGTACAACTCCTGAAGCTTTTGCAGAAATCAAAGGGAGTGACCCAAACTGTCGTCACCATCACTGTATTCTTCACCACCAGGCACTCAAGGCAAGAAAGAGAGAGAGTGAAAGCAAGAGAGAAAGCAAAAGCGAAGAAGAGGAAGAGGGAGGGCGGGAGGGTGGAAGGAAAGAAGGAAGGAAGGAAGGAAGGAAGGAAGGAAGGAAGGAAGGAAGGAAGGAAGAAAAGAAAAGGAAAGAAAAGCCAGTTTCACTGAGAAATGTCTGGATGAAGCTGTATAAATCATTAATTTTATTACATCTCAACCCTTGCATGTACAACTTTTTACTTTCCTGCCTGACAAAAAAGGAAGTATATGCATGAAACATTTTTGCTGCAGACTCAAGTGTGATAGTTGCCTTGGTGAAAAGCACTTTGTTAATTTTTTTGAGCTAAACTAGCCACTTTTTCATCAACAACCATTTCACTTGAAAGCACAGCAGACAAACTATCCAGACTGATAGTATTTGGGAGACATTTTCTAAAGTAAATGAAGTGAGCTTGTCACTTCAAGGGGGAAAAATGACAATATGTGTTACCAATGATGACATTTGAACTTACAAGTGAAAATTTGAATTTGGGAAAACCCATGTCCACCACCATGAGCTTGACAGTTTTCTAATAATGAAACACTCTTCTGACAAGACGTGGTAATGTTAGCAAATGTGATCTTTTGATATTTTAAAATGAAATGTACCAAGATTTGAAAGAGCTGCATGACTCAGTGAACCAACCAATGATTCCCAAGTGGGATGTTACAAAATTGTGCCCGGGTGAACATCCATCCAAGAAAGAGTAATGGATTTAATGTAACAGAGGAAAAAGAAATTCAGTGGTATGGTTTCAGATTTCAGGTTGCAGCTAACCTTGGAGAAAGTACCATTTGTCAATTTGGGGTGTAATATCAAAGGAGAATATTCACAATTATCTAGAAAAGGATATTAAAATACTCTTCCCTTTTCCAACTACATATTCATGTGAGACAAGATTTTCCTTTTATTCTTCAGCCAATATATCTCAACAAGTTGAGTGTGGAGCAGATATGAGAATCCAGCGGCCTTCTATTAAGCCAGACATTCAAGAGATTTGCACCCAAATTGATGCCACTCTTCCACTAATTTTTTTGTTTTGAAAAATACAATTATTTTTTATAAAAATATGTTATGTTAAATGTAATGGGCTTACAGATGAGTTTAAAAAAAAGTGTTTTATAATTCTCTCCACTTTAATTTCTCATCCAGTAAACAATGATAAATTTAACCCACACAAACAGCAATAATAATTAAAACCACACATTAACAAGTGCTAGTGAATGACAAACATAGCTATGTGTAAATAATTAGTAAAATAATAAAAGCAATAATTTTCTGGAATGAGACCCCAAAGTCTAAGAACGATTAATGCGTTACATCTGTCATTTTGTGGACTGAGCTTCTGCACTCTAATTGTGAAATTATTGCCTTGTCCCATCAGTAACACACATTCCAGTAACTGATGAGAACAAAGCAGGCAGGGACAAGGTCCAGATCACAAGGGAGAACCCATCCCACAGGCACAGTCCATCCCCTGTCCACCTCCAGGGGGGTAAGGTTTTTGCACAGGTAACTAGGGATGTCATCACACACGAGGATGGGAGAGGGGGAGGGTGGAAAGGTAGAGTTAAGTCACAATAATCATTAACACTTGCCAGGTGGTTGCGATGAAGACAGCCCTTGGACTCGGCCGTTGAGTTAGGGACACACTGTGCCACCAAGAAGGGAGAGGTGAGTCAAAGTGGGTGGGAGAGCTCCTGCTGGCTGCCTCCAGAGGGACAGGAGGGTTGAGCAGCCAGGCTCCTAGAGCTGGCTGCCTGGGCTCAGATCCCCATCCTGCCTCTTGCTATTCAGCCAATCTGTTCAAGGAGCAACTTTAACTTCTCTGGGCCTCACTTTTGTCATCTGTAAAATGGGGTAAGGATGCTCATCTGGTGAGGGTGAAATACATGAACATCTATAGCACTATTAGGACAATGCCTGGCCGTGACGTGTGTGCTCTTGACCAGCGACTGTTTTTCTTGCCTTTTCTTTGCAGACAGAGCCTGTCTGCCATTCTTAAGGCTGAAAATGCCAGCTATTTGTTTTCCTCAGCCTCTCTTGGCCCAATTCTGGACAATGAGATCTGAGGGAAAGTTGGTGGGATGGAAATTCCCCTTTTTCTTGCCTTTGAACATAGTGTTGGGAGGACATGGTATTGGGAGTAGGGGTGAACATCAGGGGGAAGCACGAAAAGAATCATGTAGAAGCTGACCCAGACCCTGACATTGACCTGCTGAATTAACCACGCCTGTGCCCGCCTGGCTCCTGCGGATCCCCAGGCTACCAGAGATTACGTGATGTGTCCAGGGAATCGAGGCTAGTAGAGGAGGTCACGGTCATCATGATGACTCTGGGAGGAGGCAGATATTATTTCTGTGATGCAGCAGCTAAAACTCAGAGGTTATATATGAGGGCGAGTCAAAAATTATCCGCACTCTGGCTGTAGAATTTACAGAAGTTTTACTATAACCAGAGTGCAGATAATTTTTGACTCACCCTCGTAATTTGCCCAAGGTCACACAGCTAGAAAGTGATGGAATGGAAATTCCAACCCGGGTCTTTGAAGCTGGAGAGAGAGGCTAGATGAAATACAGGACACCTATTTAAGCTTGAATTTCAGATAAACAACTTTCTTAAAAAAAGTATAACTATGTCCCAGTCAATATTTGGGATCTGCTATACGAAAAGTGTGTTCTTTACCTGAAATTTGGGGGGGGGGGTTGTGTTTTTTAAATTTATTTATTTATTTATTTATTTGTTTATTTATTTATTTACTGGCTGTGTTGGGTCTTCGTTGCTACACAAAGGCTTTCTCTAGTTGAGGCGAGTGGGGGCTACTCTTCGTTGCAGTGCGCAGACTCTTTATTGCCATGGCTTCTCTTGTTGCAGAGCACGGACTTTAGGCGCACAGGCTTCAGTAGTTGCGGCACATGGGCTCAATAGTTGTGGCTCACAGGCTCTAAAGCACAGGCTCAATAGTTGTGGCACATGGGCTTAGTTGCTCCGCGGCATGTGGGATCTTCCTGGATCAGGGTTTCAATCCCGTGTCCCCTGCAGGTGGATTCTTAACCACTGCACCACCTAGGAAGCCACTGAAATTCAGTTTTAACTGAACATCCTTTGTGCTCACTTACTAAATCTGGCAACCCTCTAAAGTGGGGGACCTTGCTTTTGTGTCCCACTGCAAAAATGCTGCGCTGAGTTCACCTAAATAAACAAGGGGCAAAATCGGATGGTGTGATCAGGTCTCTAACTGGGATGGAAATGAACTGGGCCAGACTAGACAGTGCAGGGCAGTGGGAGGCATATGAACTTATGCTCCAACTTCACCTGGGGCAAGTTCATTAACCTCTCTGGATTGCACTTATTTTTCTGCAAGTTGACAAAAAAAGAGAAAATTCTGGTACTTAAGACCAAATGAGGACTTCCCTGATGGCGCAGTGGTTAAGAATCCGCCGGCTAATGCAGGGGACATGGATTCGATCCCTGGTCTAGGAAGATCCCACATGCCATGGAGCAACTAAGCCCACGTGCCACAACTACTGAGCCTGCGCTCTAGAGCCCACGAGCCACAACTATTGAGCCCATGTGCCGCAGCTACTGAAGCCCTCGCTCCACAACAAGAGAAGTCACCATACTGAGAAGCCTGTGCACTGCAACGAAGACCCAACGCAGCCAAAAAATAAATTAATTAAAACAAAGAAACAAAAATTGCTCAAAAAAAAAAAAAAAGACCAAATGAAAGCACATCTGTAAAGTGCTTAACTCTGTACCTGGCACTAAATACTCCATAAAAGCCTGTGTTCTTCCTTCTCCTCCTCCTTGTACTGTCATTGTGAGGTATGACTATGTGTGTTAATCATCGATGCTATTGTTTCTGTTATTAGCATTAAATGCCTTATTTATTATTAGCATTAAAAGCCTTGAGGCCAGCTGCAGGAAAGCCTCTTCTTGAAGCCGCGTCTCTTTGCGCTGCCAGCAGAGGGCGCCATTGTTTGACAAAGAGGCCGCCAGCCAGGCTGTAGCCACTTCAGAGATACATCTGGGATCAGGTTTCTCCGCTTGGCCTAGAGCCCCTGGGGAGGGAGGGGTGGCAGCCTCTGGGCCCCAGGTTAGAACTCAGCTTGTACTGCCTCAGAACTCAGACCTGTCGCTGCCCGCTTTGTCTTGCAGTCCCATTTTCAAGATCTGCCTGACCTCCCATTTGGGGGATTCTTCTAACAAGGCCACCTCTGGACCATTTATTTCTTTCACCTCTTACCAACCCATGTCTCAGTTTTTGATAAAAAATCTCCATGGAGACTGATCAGAGGAGGCTCTGTTGACCTTTCTCCAGGATCTTGAGGTCTGGGAGAGGCGGATAGAACTGGGTTTGAATCCTTGGTTCTCCACTCACATGCCATGGGACCCTGGGCATGTTGGGCCACCCCTCTGAGCCTCAGTTTCCTCATTTTGTGAAAAGGGAAAGGTCGCACCCGAGGCCTGGAGAAGCTGGTGTCAGCAAAGTGCTTGCCCCATCCTGAGGGCTCAGTCAACGGGGCGTGTCTTCGTTTCTATTTCAGACTCAGTAGAATCTTCTCTAAGAGTCCATGCAAAGAAGCCTCTAGGCTGGTGATCACAATAAGAATTGATTCGCCTGTCATAGTTTCCAAAGAAGTCATCCCATTTGTTGTTGTTTACTCTTTATAAGAACTCTGTGGGATAAGATGTATTTTTATACCCGTTTTATAGCAAACGTGTCCAGTTGAGGTCATGCATGGGGCATTTCCTCCAACAGAGGGCGAATGGCTGTTTGAAGTTGGATGTTTCAGTCGGGACATCACTGTCTCCAAACCATCTGCGTGGCCAGCCGATAGCCGGGGATCAGTTTCTCTGTGTCAGGAGCTCCACACGGTTCTTTGTAGGAATTCTTCCATTTACTCCTCAGCAGCCTTAAAGGATAGTGACAGTTTCTAACTTTGTTTTACAAAGAGACTGAGGCTGAGGGAACTTACTAAGGAGCCAGGGATGGAACACAAGTTCCCTGACTCCAGACTTACGCATGTGGCCACCAGCCTCCAAGGAGGGAAGGCCAGGGGGTGGGGTGGAGGCCTGCCGCAAAGGAGGGGCAGCCGTGCTCTCAGAAGACAGGGGTCTGATCCTGACCTCTCCATCCATGTGACCTTCTGAGTTTCAGCCTCCCCATTTGCAAAGGAGAAGAAACTCTGTTTCCTGCCGAGTTCATGGGATTATTCTGAAGCTTATTTGAGTGAGTAGGTAGGAAATTGTTCCCTAAACTGAATCAGAGGGTGAGGATTCCAGCTGAGCCCACTCTGGAATTCAGACAAGCCTGGGCCTGTTTGGGAAAGGCCCAGCCAGACAGCCCTCCCACCCCCACCCCCAGGAGTCAGTTTAGTGAGATTTGGGGTTGTTTGTGACTGAAGGAGAATGAGGAAGTGGTTTTGCACGTGGAGCCTGGGGAAGGCAGTGGCCCGGGTCCCTTGGGCCTGTTTCGGATCCCATCCTGTGCAATCAGCTCGGGCAGCTGGGTCTGAGCCCCACTCCCCGAGGGGCCGGCAATGGAGCTGAGGGCCTGCTTTGCCAGGGGGGTCCCTGAGCTGCACCCGAGCCCCCACGGAACCAACATGGGACCAGGGCACAAAGCGACTGAGTCACGGTGGGCCTGGAGAGGCAGCTGGGGCAGAAGACAAGAGAACGGTGCCTGAGCTCCTGGGGGACCCTCCAGGGCTCCTAGATGCCTGTGCCTGGCGGGGACAGGCCTGTACCCTGGAGGTCCAACAGCCAAGGCATGGCCACGGTCCCTGTCACGGTCAGGCTGGGGAAATGTGAGTTTCAGCTTTAAAGGTCTGCAGCAACGGTTTGACCTGTGTGTCATTTCCAGGAATAAACTCAGACAGGGGAGGTAATTTTCTGGCCAGGTCCTTAGGCTGCTGCACATCCCTGACTAAATGAATGTCTTTGCCTGTCGCCTGCTTCTGAATTGAACACTTGGCTCCACCTTTATAAACAAATGGTCTCACCTCTGAGCGCAGCCTGCCTCCCCTGCAAAATGCAGGTAAAGACGCCTCCTCCCAGGGCACTGGGGCCACTCAGTGACACACTGTGTGACGTGCCTGACCTACCAGCTGGCACTCACTCTTCTTTTCTTTCCTCCTTTTTCTTTCTCCTTCCCTCTCTCCCTCTTTCCTTCTCTCTCCTTCTCTTCCCTTTTCTTTTCCTTTCTTCATTCATTCAAAATAAACTGTCATGGACGAAGAGAATAGACTTGTGGTTGCCAAGGAGGAGAGGCGGTGAGGGAGGGAAGGATTGTGAGTTTGGGATTAAAAGATGCAAACTAGTATATATAAGATGGGTAACCAGAAAGGTCCAATGGGCACTTGAGAACCAATCATCTCAGTGCATCTAGGGGATGCGGTTCCAATGCAGCCCACTGTTCCCTTACAAAAACAAGATAGGCCAGCCATCTCCCTGGACACAGCTGGTTTTCATCAGTTCTCCATGAGACAGTTTTGATCACTGCTGACCATGATAACTTGCTCTCTTGTCTCTGGTTTTCACATCCCTGTTTCGTGGAGAGGCCGGTGAATATCTGAACAGAAGAGAAGTCAGAGTCTCCTGCTGAAAAGGGATGCAGTGTGGGGTGTGTCCGCCAGTGAGAGATGGGGAAGAAAGAAGACAGAATACGATCCACAAGGGATCTACCTGGAGAAGATGGGACAGGTAGAAAGAAGTGAACTTCCGCGTTTGCCAAAAGGTGTGGCCAGAGATGTCCATATCGCTCACTGCCAAAGGATGAGAAGAGGACGGCTTTCTCTGCAAAATCCCTTTCCTTTCCAAGAAGGCAGTAAAAATGCATAGCGGTTCATTTTAAAAAGTCAGCTGCCTCCGCCAGGTGGTGTCACATCCGCGTAAGGATGAGACCTGGTGGACACTAGCGGAAGTGAGGGCACTGGGATGGAGGGGCTGGTGTTCATTTCAATGTTGCTAATACTTGTTACGCAACAATGTGTGCAACACAAACACAATAATATCACAGGGAAGTAAAGAACATTTTGTCAAGGTCTTTTTTTATCCCTTTTCTCCCTCCAGCCAATGAACCAGCTATATAAAGAGTACAATTGATGATACAGAACAAAGAGCAAAGCTGAATGATGGTGAGGAGCCCTGGGCTATCTCTCTGTCCATTCAGAAAGAGTGAATCTGAGGTTGTCCTGGGTGGTGGCAGCTCAGAGAGAAGCAGGAAAGGGGGTCACCAATGATGGCAAAGCACAGGATGGTAGCTGAGACTACTGATCTTTACAGCCAGATGGACCTGGGTTTAAATCCTAGCAACATCACCTGCTAGCTGCCAGACGCTGGGCAAGACTTTTAAACTTCAATAAGTCTCAGTTTTCTCATCTGCAAAATGGGGTAATAATGATAATGGTAATAATGTAGTGCCTCTTGGTGTAGCTGTGATATTAGGCAAGATAAGCTCCCACAGGGAGCACTCCATGGAGAGGCCTCATCGTCATTGTCACTGACAGAGCTGATGACTTGGAGCTCTTTCTGCTTCTCCCTGTCCACCTCACACATCCTTCTTTCCAACCAGTCCTCAAATCCTATTAAGATTTCCTTCAAAATATCTTGCAAATCCATCCTCTCCCTTGCATCAACACAAACTGCCTGGCACGCATCATGTCCCCTGGACTATTCAGGGGCCCTCACTGGTCTCCTCCTCCAGTATCCCCTTCCAGTCCACCCCTCACTGTGCATTTAGGGGGGGAGGGGGCGGGGGTCCACCCCAGAGACCCAACCACACCCTCCATTGTCTCTGTCAACTTCTGGACAAGACCCGAGGGCCTTATTAGCAGGACAATTGTGTTTGTTAGAAATGGTCTGATTGAAAGTGTCAGAAACCCAGGTCAAACTGGCTTAAGAATGTAATAAAAAGGGATGGGGAGTCAGTTCAGGTCTTCCCAGGCAGCAGATGCCAAAATGGAAATAGACATGCAAGAGATTTGATGGCGGATACGCTTGGGAAGGTTCAAAAGGAGGGGTCAGGCTGATTCAGCTCTGATCCTGTGAAAGAGAGAAGGAAGTGGGGAGGGCTAGGTAGAAACAGTCTCAGACTGCAGTGCAATTTCTAACAAAGTTTTGGACAGACCAATGGGGAATCTGAGAACCAAAGTCACCAGAGAGAGGGGACCCACCGGAGTAGGACATGGGACGGTACTAGGGCTCCCAAATGCTCAACTATTGGCTGGAAGCAGCCTGGTGTTGGGAGGAGCGGAGGGGAGCTGGCCTGGGAGCAGATGTAGTGGAAGATGCAGAGGGGCTGTCGGTCAACTATGCTCGCACAGCAGCAGGTCTGAGTGGCACATTTCATGGCTACCACAGGGAAAGTCCTGTGGGGGTCACACAACCCAAACGTCCAGAGTCAGCTTTGCTCCAGGCATGGCTTTATGTAGGTGTCCACGTGGCATCCCCGCAAGGTTTCTTCACTTCTGGTCCTACCTTCCTTGGTACGGGCTCCATTTTCCAACAGGTTCTCTCCAGGTGCTGGTAAAATAACCATCAACAGCCCCAGCCTCACCTCCTCTCAGTTTCAAATCCACCGGGAAAGAACCTACTTGTTTCTTTCCTTTTGAGCAAATGTCCCAGAAATAATAGCTCTGATTGGCTCCAACTGGATCATGTGCCCAACTCTGAACCAATCACTGTGGCCTGGGGGAGAATCATGCTCTGATTGGCCGGTCCTCTGGATTGACGGCCAGGGTCTAGAGCCGGAGGAAGATCAGCTTCACCAATCACACCTGAGAGTGGGTGAGCGGTGGCTCCCTGAGGAACCCTGGGAAAAACTGGGGTGCACTTAGCAGTAGAAAGGGAAATGGACACGGAGTAAAAACAACAGGCGTCTCCTCTCTATAGATCATTCTTTACATTACTCCTGGAGGCACGTCCAGTGGTCTTTCAGCTATCTCTTGATGGACAACAAACTGCCCTAAAACTTAATGTCTTAAAATACAGGGATCTATGATTTCTCATAGTCTGTGAGTTCACAGGGCAGTTCCTCTGCTGACCTCACCGGGGGCTGCACGTGGGACTGCCTTCAACTGGCTCCTCTCACTCCTCAGGGTCCCCTACCTGCCCTCTCCCTCCACGTACTCTCCCATCTTTCGGCAGCTACCTTCAGATGCTTCGCTTCAAGGTGATCTTCCCACAGGAGGGAGGATGAGGCTGGCACCTGTCACTTGTGCCACACTGATGGCATTGGTCCAGGTAGGTCACAAGGAGAGCCCAGAGTGAGGAGGAGGGGAAACAACCTCTACCTCTTGAAAAAAGGTGCAGCATAGAATCTACTTTTAATCCACAAAAGTGAAAATATGATTGGGGGGTCTGGTTTGGCTTACCAGCTCAAAGTCTATGGAGATTTCCTTGGCTGCTTTCCTGGCCAGGGTCACAACCCCACTCTTCAGTTTCAGCATTTGTCTTTGGAGATTTGGGGAGATCTGTGACATCTTGAGGGGGCTGGGGTGCTGGGTCTAGCCAGGTGAACAAACCACGGAAGCAAGGCATTTAGCCTCCAGACTCTGAGTACTTGAGGGCGAGGACAATGGTGACCTTTCATCCCAGTGCTGGGCCCAGGAAGCTGGGACATATGCAAGCAGCAAAGCCTTTGGGACATGCAGACCCGGGTCCCATCCTGCCTCTGTCATTTGTATAGGTGAAAGCTCCCTGCTCAGAGCTATTTCCCCAGCACCCAGTATAGCACCTGACACATAACAGATGCTCAATAAATGTTTGCTGGATCAATGAACAAACCTCTCTGAGCCTTATTTTCTTAATCGGAAAAACTGTGGTAAAAATGGTAACAGCAACAGCTAGTGCAACAGCTAGCACAGAGTGGTAACATCAAGACCCAACTTTCTTAAAAGCCTGTGAGCCTCTGCATGGTCTGGACACCGTGTACCTCCCCAGCCTCATTTCACACCAAGTTCTGCGGCTCTCTGTACTCCAGCCACCTGAGCCCTAGTCCAATTTTTTAGACTCACCTGTCTCCTTACCTCAGGACCTTTGCACATGCTATCCTCTGGGCCAGATGTACTTCTCTCTCCCTCCTAACTTAGCTAACTGCTAGCTGTTTCTCACATTCCAGTTGCATCAGCTCTTCCTGGGATAAGCCACTCCGGACCCTCTGGACCCGGCTGGATCCTCTTGTTGTGTGCTTTCAGAGCACCATGTGCCTTTTCTTCTTGGCTCCTCTCAGAGGTGGTATTAGTCAGGGTTCTCCAGAGAGCAGAACTAACAGAAACAGAATACACACGTGTGCATGCACACGCACATGCACACACACAAGGAAAATATTGCATTAAAACATTACTTATCTTGAGAGAGATTGAGAGAGAGATTTATTTTAAGGAACTGCCTCACACAGGTATAGAGGCTGAGAAGTCCCACGACCTGTCATCTGCAAACTGGAGACACAGGAAAGCCAGTCTGAGTCCTGAGGCCTGAGAACCAGGAGAACCATTAGTGTAAGAACCAGTTATAGGGCAAGAGAAGACTGATGTCTCCACTCAGCCATCAGGCAGAGAGAGAGCACATTCTCCTTCCTCTGACTGTATTTTATTTAGACCCGCAACTGATTGGGTGAGGCCCACCCGCAAGAGGGAGAGCAATCTGCTTTCCTCAGTCTGCTGATTCAAACGCTAATGCCATCCAGAAGCACCCTCACAGACACGCCTGGATATAATGCTTAACCAAATACCCAGGCTCCGTGTGGCCAGGTCAGGTTGACACAGAACATTAACCATCACAGAGGTGGGAGCTGCAGTTTGCTTATGACTGTTTGGTTACTGTCAGGCTCCCCAGACTGTGCTCAGTTTTGCAAGTCTAGCAATGGGGCTGGTTTGTTTCATAGTGTAAATCCGGAGCTTAGCCCAGCACCTGGCCTGCCGTAGGTGTGTGATACATGTTGGGACTGGGTGAATCGGGTGGGGGGGGGGTCAGTACAGGATTGTCCCACGTGGTGCTGTGTGCCTGGAGGGCATTCAAGAAGTGTCAGTCTTCTCTGTCAGTATTAGTAACTGTTTATTTAAATGAACGAATGAATGAGTTAGTGAATGGCTGGAACTAATCTCTTGCACTAATTTGTAGGAGAAGACAAAATCAGAAATGCAATTACAAAGCAATGAGCAAACGTCAAAAAATTTAAGCAAATCACTGTAACAGTTGCCCAGCTGTTCTTCTCATTGTTCTTAAAATAAAGGAATTTCTGCTGTTGGGGCTGGGGGTAAATTTAAAAAGCCACAGAAATGAAAACAGTGACCCCAAGAACTGGCATCCCAGGAGCACAGGCCAGAACCATCAGTGACTGTGATGGGCTGTCCGTGCCACCAATGCCACAAAAAGCAGACAGAGCTCCCCTCAAGCCATCCCTGCCCCACGGAGATAAAAATGCACCAACGTCATGTCTGTCGTTGATGTCAGTTCCCAGCGCCTTCCTGTGCATTCTTGGGGATGCGCTTTTGAAACTCAATCCAGATGCTGCAAAAGGACAGTGTCACAGCTGTGGACCAGTAGGCACCTCTGCAGGGCCCACGCCCACAGCAGAAGCCGCCAATGGGCCAGGCTAGGACTTGAACCCTACTCCAGCATATCCGAGTTGGAAAGGGCCTCACAGGCCTACAGCATGCCCCCTTTAAGCAGACTGGGAAACTGAGGCCCAGAAAGGGAAATTGGATACCCAGGGTCACACAGCAATTTAAGTAAGCCATGTCATACCAAGTCACAGTGGAGCCTGAGGCAAAAGGAGACATCTGTAAAACCAAGCCTGCTTTTATTGTAAAATTTGGTACTTTGTTCATCATGAGTTTTGCATTAACTTTGACGTCGGAAAATATTGCAGTAAGACATTACTTATCTTGATTACTGAATTTTTTGACATCCCTTTAAATTCCTCGCCTCGGGCAAGCACCTCACCCCAACGAGGGAGTTAGCGTAGAGAGTCAGGACAGCCTCTTGGACCCGAGTCCCTGTTGGGAAGCATGCCATCCTTTCTTAGACAGGCAGCTCAAACTTCTGGGTGGAGTGGCTTTGTGGGTGGGTCCACCTGGACCCAAATCCCACCTCTACCCTACTTGGGTGACCATGGCCTAGCCACTGAACTTCTCTGAGCTTCAGTTTTCTCTTTCTAAAAATCTGGCAGTCCGTCATTTATCCAATCGATTTTTTCCAAGGGTCTACCATGTGCCTGGCTCTGTGCCCGGCCCTGGGCATGCACAGAGACCAGGTGAACATCAGAGACAAAACACACATTGCTTAGGGCAGAGCCTGAGGATGGGAGCCTGATTCAATGTTATCATCTCCTCTTTCTCTTTCGAGATGGGTCAATAGTTATTTTAATGCTTAATATCCCAAAGGCCAGCCTTAGATGCTCTCAGCCTGTCTGGCAAATGGCTCTAGTTGGGGTAGACCCCCGTTCTGCCCAGGATGCTCCAGAAATCTGACCTCTGCCTCTTCCATCCTCCCCTCCCTTCCAGCCGCATTCCCCGACTCCTGGGCGTGAGATAAGGCCGCTGTCTCCTGTTCCTTTCTCTTTTGTCTGGCCCAGCCGAGCTAGCATATACGATCTTAGTTTTTTTATATTTATAGCGACGGGGCTGCGGGGCTGGGGGACACGGGCAGGGGGATGGGGGGCTGGCCCGGAGCTTCTGGGCCTGTGGAAGGCACTGGCCACAGGGGGTATTTAACTTTCTGCCCCACTGGTTATAATTCTGGAGGCAGCCGAGCTGCTTGGGATCAGGTCCCTCTGGCTGTGATGACAGGCCTTCAGCAGGCACTGTAATTGCAGTTAAAACCACCCATTTTCCTCCTGGCAAGCTCTAGTTAAAGAGGTGCTAGCGGGCAGCCTGCTTGTCTGCAGTGAGGCTGATCAAAGGGCTGAAGGCATCTGTTTTGTCTCTGTTTTCTTTCACCACCCCCCATCCTTTGAAAAAAAAATAGTTAAAAAGTAATTTATGAAAATGAATACCTGTCCTTCTCCGGAGGCTAAAAGGCAGCCACATATTAGAGATATTCAATGTGCACTGGGGGTTTTTTACACTTCGGTCAGTTTCATAATGAGAAAATTGGAGCTAGAGAACGCTCCTGTTACGTCCGCTCCCATTAAAACCTCTCGGCAGGGTTTTTATAATATTGGGCCTGACTTTTTACACCCTGAGGATTTCCTGAAGGAGATTAAACTCTCCTACCTCCAGCCTGTGATGGGCAATTGTGTCCTGACTGGACCGCAACCCCACAGGCCTCCCAGCCCACCTCTCCCTGTTTTCTTGGAGCCCAGCACAGAGGTTGTCCTGGACAAGGTTGTCGGACTCCAGCCTCTGCCTGCTCTCAGGCCTCGCAGCTTTGGAAATTTCCCTTCATCGGACTGCATACACACAAAAACGTTTTCCATTTAGCAATACACACACCCCACCCTCGCACATATCCTTCCTCTTTGGCTTACAAAGAGGATAAAGGCACTTACACATGAGGATGAACTAACCTGAGCAGAGAGGGGATGAAGAACCTGCTTGGGACTCTCAGGAAATGGGACACATTTAAGGAAACCTTAAGAGAAGAATTCACTGTAAAAACAAAACAAAAACAAAAACACATGTAACGTCTCAACGTTGAAGTCTCATCAGCCACACTCCATACTGTGTGCAGCTCTGTGTCTTTGGTGGGAAATTTAAGCCGGATTTGTCACTCACATGGTCATTTACACGTGAAAGCATCACTATGCATGTTCAGGAGCTGGGAACACAGAGAGGTCCTGGTCTGCTGGGCACCATGTTTGAAGGGCTCACAAGGTACCTTAGAAGCTCCCTGTCTTGCGTTTCTTTCCCACCCCCGTGTGCCAAGATTCCTCCGGAGGCACCCAATAAGAAGGGTACCCAGTTATGCCCTGTTGGATTTCCAGCCTTTCCACCTTTAAGGGTTACTCTCTAGTGTCCTTGCTACCTTCTTTCCTGCTTTCTGAGGCCCTCTGGGAACTCAGAATAAAAGAATCTCTGCACGTGTGTACAGAGAATTTATAGTTTACAGAGTATTTTCATAGCCCTTGTTGCAATAGAATTCCCACCATGATGCCTTGAAATAGGCATTACTGTTCCCATTTTACAGATGGGGAGTATCAGAGGTCTGAGGGAGGAAGGTGCCTTTCAAGGTCACAGGGCTAGTAAATTTCAGGACCCACGACGTCTGAATGACTCTAATAGAAGTCTCCTCACCACAGCCAGCATCACAAGTTTGCCAATGAAACAACCCAGGCCCTGACACCTGGCAGACCCTAGCTGGAAACTGAGTCTGACCTTGGACAGGTCACTTTGCTGCCCATTTCTGGGTTTGGAGGGGCCGCAGGAATCAGGAGCCTGGTAAAGTGAAGGCACCACTGCCCTCCCCTTGATGAGGTTTGGCTCAAGGGGAAAAGTGTGCCCGTTTTTGGGTCCTCCAGGCCCTATGATGTCCCCTTCCCTCCCTTGGGTTTGAATGCAGCCTTGGAAAATAGAACACATTGTTCAGGCCTGTGGGAATGGAGATGCCCAGACTCTGATCCCTTCCTGTCTTCACGCTTGCTCCCTCCCAGCAGGCCTGGCGGCTCGTTAGCATGATTCAGCTGCCTATTTGTTCGGGCCATGCGAACATACGTTCTGGTTCCCAAACACCCCGGGGAAAGGAAGACTGCAGTCCCCGCCATTCAGTAATTCCGTTACATACGCCAGAACGCCACTCCATGTGGTGCGGGCCAGCTGATGGAAGTATTTTCTTCAAGTGGGCTTTCATTCTCTTCCAGAATGAACTCCCTAGCGTGTTAGCTTTCTATTCATTAGACTCTGGGCCTCTGCCTAGGAAAGTTGAGCTGGATTGAATGGAGACAACCTCCCCGCCTGACACGCAACCCTGACCCGGGAGGGATTCCGGACCACCTCTCCCGCCCCTTCTCAGCATCCGGCAAAGACTTGCAGGTTGGTTAGATGTTCAAGGACAATTCTTAGCCACGGGCCAGTCTTCTCTGTAATGGGAGAAAGAAACTGAACACCTACTATGTGCTGAGCACTGCACTAAGCACTTTGATAGGCAATGACTACTTAGCACATACCACGGGCCACATCTTGAGGCAAATGTTTTCTATGCATTATATCTCATTCAAGGTTCAGAATCACCCTGAGATCTAGACTATTGCTGCCCACAATGTTTTAGGTGAGGATGCAGAGAGAATAACTTTCCCAGGATCCCAGTTAACAAGCAATGAGGCAGACATGCACACCCAGCTATGTGTGACTCAAAATCCTAACCAACTTTTTAATATCAACTAATGTGATCTTCATAACAACCCATGAGGATGTGGTTGCTAATTCCATTTGATACATGAGAAGATTAAGGCACAAAAATGGTACGTAACTTGGGCATCTCTCCTGAGGTCACGTGTCTGCTGAGTGGGAGGATGGGATTTGAACTCAGGAAGTCTAACTTGAAAGTGACATACCCAAGGACTAGTCTCTAAACCCACCAGATCCTTGAACATCATTCTTTCGAGGCTAAATGCCCTTTGCCCGACTTCAGCAGCAAGCTTCTACTCATCCCTCAAGACCCAGTCCAAATGTTCCCTCCACAGAAAGACTTCCCAAATTATTCAAAGTATATTAGTGCTTCCTTCTCTGTGCACTTAGATAACCAAGTCTGTATCCCCAGATGTCACCTTTTGTTTGTACCTGTCTCTCTCACTAAATAGTAGCTCCTTAATGATGGAGTCCAAATGTCATTTGTCTGCATATCCTTCAACTTGGCACAATGTAGACACCTAAGTAGTAATAGAGGGTAGAGAGCAGCTCATTTCTTTCACCCACCTTGGGATCTTCAAATATATCACTGGGTGTATTGTGCCCATATAACATATTTAATAAATATAGATCAGTGTTTCCAAATTGAGAGTGACATATGTGACATATCTAATGGCGTATGTGACATTAGAGTAACATATGAAATTTTTAAAGCTATAGATCCTCCCTGAAGCCTACCAGATTACACAGTGTCATGGCTAATATCACATCTGTCCAGGATGCAGTCATCCACCCTCTTAGGTAGGAGTGTCACCTAAGCTGATGCAATTGGAGTTATTCCCTGGGAATTTTCTCCTGGAATAGTGGGGAAGAAGCGTTTTCTTTGTGCTTCCAGTCATAGAGCTAGAAAATTGTGAATCTATGACAAGGCAGCAACTGTCTTTCCCAGAACATAGGGAAGCCTGTCTCTTGCAGGAGATGGGATGGGGAGAGAAAGAGAAAAAGAGGGAGAGAGACAGAGAGGATACCCATCCATCCCAAGGTCCACTGAACCCTTGCATTTTTTGAAGTTTGATGAAATGAGACAAAGAGTTCCCCTCTTACTCTTAAGCTACTTTTTGAGAGGTTTCTGTCACTTGCAAATGCTAGTGTGTGATGTGTATTATGTATACATTTTAATGAATTAGAGTGTTAAGCAGTACTTTATATAAAAAGACAAATAAATAAATATGAAATACTGCTCAAAACTTGACCCAGTGGCATAAGATCATGCAGTACTTAGCTCACGCCTTCCCCTCCATGAATACGTCCCTGGGCAGGGAGGTCCTCTCCCCTGACGTGGTCGATGTATGCACCCAAAACTGATGGAAAGAATGTGAGGGTGACATCATGGTTTTCTCAGCTGCCACAATCAATTGGAATCCAGTTTTCTGAAGACAAGGTTCTTGAGGGGTGATGGAATCCTACTTCTTCAAACAGAAAACTAAAGAGAAAATTGATGGCCACCAACACAAAGCAGACCGATGGAGAAAATCATCCATGAGGTTGGATACATAGACATTTCTTCTTGTTATTTACGGGGATTTAAGGGATCTTTGAGGGCAGTGTTGATCCTTCTTGCTCTTAGCTTACCTGCTGACTTCACACCCAATAAGATCAACCTCCACCCTGTGTAATAGGTTGTTTCTCAATATTGTTTGTCTAGTAAAACTAGTCACTGGTGACTTTCCAGGAAATACTATGAGCTACCTCTTGGCGCAACTACTCTCCTTCAGAACAATCTCCTGCCCATGTTTCTCCATGAACTTGTGTTCACTTGTCTACTACAGTGAATGCAAGTACATCCCTTGTTAAGCCATCAGGTAAATACCTGCTACATGGCAGGCCTGTGCTGGCTTCCATGGCCCCAGCATAGATCAGAAGTGGCTTCTGACCTCTAGGAGGTCATAACCTCTAGTGAGAAATAGACAAGGAAATAGACAGGGTATCATGTGCTTTGACAGTGAGAAAGCACATGATACCCTATAAAAGCTGGTCCAAGCACAGATGAGGGGTCCACTACTATTAGCAGCAGGTCGGGAGGGTTCATAAAACATGGCAACTTTGATCCAAACTTTGACGTATATGTAGGAGTTTACCAAGAAGAGAGAGAAGAAGAGCATTCAAGAATTATATCCCCAAATGCATATCTCACAGTAAAGGGTCATTTTTTTCCTTATAAAAAATTGTGGAAGAGGGAAGAATTTATATCTCACTTGGAGATTTGTCTGGGGCCTTTTCCTAACCTGCACAACTGCCTCCTGAGGGAAGGAGAATCTGGTAAAATATCTTATGTCTAAAAGCCACAAAAATATACAGAGCAGGAGCTAAGTTTGACATATAAATATATTAAATAAATGCATGCACAGCTCAATTTCCTCACCCTCTGACTGCCAGTAATTTATTCAGACAGCTTCAGCTGAAACCATTCCTCACTTGATATAATAATCTGGAAAGGTGTGTTCAAATTTTCTTCATTCTGCCGGACTTTGTCTTTTTCTTGCCAAGAAAGCATTACATTCTTGGGCCTCTGGCCTTTCTGAGCTGAGGTGGGTGGGGGGGTGTGGAGGGGAGGGAATGGACTCAGTCCTCTCTGGCAGGAGAATCAAATGATTTTTGTGTTGAGTTTTGAGATGTTTTCTTTCAATTCGGTCTTGATTGATGTGTCCAGTGCCTTAGAATGTAAGTAAGGCTTTCATCATCGTTTACAATGACCCAGGGAAATGTGCCTTATGATTCCACCCTCTTCTATAGGTGAGGAGTCTGAACCTCAGAAAGTGAGGAAGAAAGAACAGAAGGAAGAAGGGCAAAGAAAAAGGAAGACTTAATGAGCACTTACTTTTGAAAGTACTCTTCACATGCTGGATCTAATTTAAGTCCTCCAAACAACCTTAAGAAGAAGGAATTATGGGTCCATTTTACAGCTGAGAGACTGAGACTCGGAGAGGTGAAAGAACCCTTAGAAATCAGCAAGGCCTCCATGTGAACCCAGGTCCCTCGCCAACGCCCTCTTACCTGAAATCAAATTCCAAGGCCTTTTGACACCATCACACTGCCTCTGAAAGGCTGTGCTGGGGACCTAATAAGTGCCTATCAGTTGGAGGGGTGTGAACAAAGGTGAGATATGGATCCTACCCTCCTGGCTGAGAGGCTCAGCAAAATCCTGGAGAGATGTCCTTCCCTGGGCACCCGAAAAGGCCACTCTCCAGCCTGTCAAAGGGTAGGAGATCTTGTAAGCAGACTAAGCCTCTGGCAGGAAGGCACAGCCGGCTCAGCTTTTCCATTCCCAGGACAAAGTGTTCAGCCAGGGCCCCAGCAGCACTTAACCCCCGGGTCAAGTGAACTTGCTGAGTTTCAAAGGCAAATCAGGCTGAAAATGTGCCCACTTTGATAAAGAGCTTTAAGGCAAGGCGTTGGAACACCATCCTCTGCCTCCCCCTTTGCTCTCCAAAAGGCCAGCTTCTAACAGTCTCCATCCCGTGTGTAATCCACTTGTTACCTAATCACAAAAAAATAAAAGGCGGCATTTGGTTACAGAACCAATTGGGATTTGTCACTCAGGGTAACAGAGAGCCCATAAACCATCCTGCAGTCCCCTGCTTCTTCATCTATTCAACAAATACATCCTAAATCCTCCTATGTGTAGCCCTGGCCAAGCACTTTCTGGTCCGGATACACCATTCATTCCTCACCGTCATCTAGGAAATGAAGATTGGTTCCTTCACAAGGCAGACCAGGAAACAAGCTGAGAAAGATGGTCAAAGTTCACTGGTAACCTGGTAAAGGGCAGAGACAGTTAGACTTCATGCCTCTCTATTGCCAAGGCCCATGCTTTTGCCTTTTTTCTTCCACTTTACTGAGCTATGATTTATAGCTAATCATTATATATATCTAAGATGTACAATATGATGTTTTGATATATGTATCCATAGTGAATGATGCCCCCAGTCCTGCTAATTAACCTTCCCATCACCTCATGTACTTACCTTTTTCTGGTGAGTGGTGAGAACATTTAAGATCTCTCTAAACAAATTTCAAGTATACAATACATTATTATTAACTATAGTCACCATGCCATACACCAGATCTCCAGAATTTAGTCATCTTGTAATCAAAAACTTATACCCTTTGACCAACACCACCAACCCCCAGTTCCTGGCAACCACCACTCTGCTCTCTGCTTCTACCAGTTTGACTTTTTTAGATTCCCCATACAAGTGAGATGGTGCAATATTTGTCTTTCTCTGTCTCTGTGCTTTTTCTACTGATCTCCCTAAGTTTCTTTAAAGCTTCAGCCAAATTTTAAAAAATCATTTAAAAATTTAATTAAAATGTGAAAGTAAGGATCCCACCACCCTAACACAATCCCTTTTCACTTGTTCTGTCTCAGATATAGCACTAGTTAAATAATTGAATGGAAGGGTGATGGATGGATGGGTGATGGATGGATAGATGGATGGAAAGATGGATGGATGGATGGATGGATGGATGTGTGAGCTAATTAATTCACTAATTTTCTTTCCTTTGCATCCAGGACTTCTCCTGTTCTAATCCACCTCTCATTCAAGCCATACTTTTTACACACAGTGCATGTCCCCCAGTACCCACCTCCATTCTCTGTCTACTAGACTGACAGTAAATCAGGATTGAGGAGGTCATCTTCCCACTGTTCTGGAGCACAACATGCCTGAGGTTGGAAAGGAGGGCTGAGAACAGCTGTGCCCTGAGTCAGAGCCCCCTCATAACTGCTTGGCTGCATAACTTATGTCATAGAATAAAGTGGACAGCTAAAACTGGATAAGAAGGCTCCCAGGAAAAGGTGCTATTCCAAATGCTGTAGAGCTACAGCTCCTGGACCAGGGAAGAGGCAAGCCTGCTCCCACTCCCTCTCTTAGAGACCTGTGAATCCTACAGAGTCACAAGTTAGGAGCACCTGTGAATCCTATAGAGTCAGTCTGGGTATTCAGAACCAGGCTTCCATCAGTTTAAAACTGGCTCCAAAAGTAGAGTAGATGGGTAGAGAGGAAAGAGCACTGGTTTAGGAGCCAGGCAAGACTTGCATTGTGTCCTAGCTTTACCTCTGATCCTGGGAAAATTTCTTAGCCTTGCTGGGTCTCAGTTTCATCTATAAATAGAGAATGGTGATAGTACCTACAACAGGATTTTGGGCTTGTGGGGGTCAAGTGGGGGTGATGGTGAGGGCTGCACTACAGAGAATGGGCAAGTTGCTTGTACAGCACTGGGAAAATATTGGTAGGTACTCAGTAGATATTAGTCTACCCACCCTGCATCTCTTACCTTTGTGGCTGGCTTCTGGAATATAGAAATGAGAATGGCTCTTTGTGTAACTGCATTCTGAGTTTCCTGTTTTCTTACACACTGGAATGGGAATTCGATGAGTTTGGTCTTGGTGTATATTTCACTTGTTTGATTCTGCTTAGCTAAACCTGAAGTCTCTCAGTGGAGACATTTGGAAAGGCCTTGAGCTTCAAAATGTTGAGAATATGATTTTGAATTCCCTCCCATTTCCCACAATGATACGAAAAGTTGGTTTTCTTCTTCCTACTCCACTGACTCGACAAAGATGTGATCCTCTAAAATAACAGCCCCCGCCCAGGCAAAGGGAGTATTCCACACACTCCATCTGCAGTGTGTCATGAAAAGGAAAGGAAAAATAAAGAAAGCTTTAACAATTTGCCATATTGTATGCTTTGGAAGAGGCTGGTAAACTTTCTAGCAAATTGCTTCTAATTATAGGAAACCTGCCTTTGGCTTTAGGAAACACTCGCCAGCGTCATTCCAGTTTTCGGTTCTTGGCAGAAGCAGGCGTTTCTCCCGTTATTATTTCAGTTGGCTTGAGCTATTGATAATGGATTTATCAAATGGGGCTGGGAGCTGCCCATGGAATAAGCCTCTAGAGAGGGCAGAGCTTGGGAGCCCAGTGAAATGGGCCAACAGTTGACATGGTCCTGATGAAGTTTCCAAAACCCATGTCAGCCCATCAGCAATGATGATCTGTCCCATAACCCATTTCTACTTAAGAACTTACAGAATGCATACATGCTTATTTTCTTAAAATCTACAGAAATAAGTACATAAAAATATCAAATTTCTACATCTGCCTTTCCCCAAGACCATATCACTTCCAGGGTGTTTTACCACTCCTTTGGTTTTTTTCTAACCCTGTTCATGCCTTTCAAGAGTCTTCTGCTCAGTTGCTTCACTGGAGTACAACATCTGGTTTCATCCTCCAGGGACCTTTTCAGATACTTCTCCTTATCTTTCTCTTTGCAATGTGTACATAGTTTTTGAAATATTTTTATAAATTGGATTATGCATTTAGCTATACAACTTGCTTTGTTCACTTAACAGTAAATTTATATTAGAGATCATCCTTGACAGTACCTATAGATGGACTCCATTCATTTAATGGTTACATAACAGTCTCTAGTAGCACAGTCCAATAGAAATATAATGCTGGTCATATTTGTAACTTTTAAATTTCTAGTAGTCTCAAAGTAAAAAGAAACAGGTGGAATTAATTTTAATGTCCCACACATCATCAACTTTTGTCTACAAAGGTCATACTTACTGTAATATTATGGCGTCATGGGAATCTTGGAAGTGGTCAGCTGTTATTTCTGGGGGTTCCCAAGGTGTGACTCGTGTCAGCGACAGTCACTAAATAACATACCGTCCCTTCTTCCTCTCTTTTCTCAGTTCCCATTCACCATTTGAAACTACTTGGTAGAGTCTCCCCATGGCTCTTGTGCATCCGAAGAACAAGAATGTTCACAGCAAGGTCACCTCTGAAAACTCCCAGAGTTTCCAGTCCCTGGGGTGCTGGAGTGCTGGTGGTTTCTGTGCAGAGGTGTGGGGCACCCTTCGTCAACACCCCAACACGTTTTGTCAGCTGGACTCTAAAGCAGTTCTGCTTGAACCCAGAGTTGCGCAGAATATTTCTAGATTAGACCTTTCAGTTTCTTTCATGACCTTCCTCCCAGAGGTCTCTAAGCCAGTCCAGAGAACCCTGGGGGAAGCACACACTGCTTTATCCTTATTCACCCTACTCTTCTGGCCCATCTCCTAACAAAAATGTTCATTTTTGAGAAAGCTCTCCCACACATGATATAAGTAGTTACTTGGAAAAGGGTCAGTAGCAGAGTAGCTGTGGAAAGAAAAAATAATTAATTAGTCTGAACCCCAACTAAGATAGCTCAAAATTCTGTAACTCATCCATTCATTCCCTCATTCATTCATTCCACAAGGGTTCATTATCTATGCTGCCCCGGGTCTTTTTCTGGATTCAAGGAATGCCTGACTCCTGCTTTCAAAGAGTTTACAGTCTTATGGATGAGACAGACAGGCAGACCAGCCAACGTAACATATGTGGTAAGTGTTGGGCTAACATTAAACACAAGAAATTGGGCAACCAAGGTTTTTTTCTGGGGAGAGAGTGAAGCCAACCTGGACTGGGAGAGTGGACAGTGGTTAGTTAGGGAAGACAGCCATCATGTGGAGTGTGCAAGGTTAGTAGGAGTTTGCCAGATGGACAGAGGCGAGAAGAGCCCTCTAGGCAGCGGGAACAGTGAGTGAAAGCACAGAGGTGGCAGGGAGATTAGACAGTTTCTGAGACCATAGGGGTGTGGTAGTATGGAGTAAGGGGTGGAGTGGAGGAACTTTTGCTGGAGAATCAGAAGAACCAGCCCAACTAGATCCTTTGTAGCCACCAAACCAGATTCAAAACATGTCCAAAATGAAATTTACCATCTTCTCTCAAAGCCTCTTCCCATCAAGTGTTGTCATCATGATTCAGTACCCTCTCCACCATCCAAGTGAGAAACTCATTGTCTTAATGCTTCCGTCTCCCTCGACGCCATATTTAAAAGCATCCTCCTGACCCTCCAATCCAATATCTTATTTACATCCCAACTGCTGCCCTCTTAGTTTACACTTCCTCACCTTTCATGGGGGTGTTGTAGCAACCTCCAGACTTGTTGCCTTGCCTTCACCGTGCTTCCTCTTATCCATTCCCCACACTGCAATCGGTGGTCATTCCAGAACAAAAATCTGACCATACCACTTGCTGTAGAGTTGTTCACTGGCTCCCTGCTTTCCTCAAGATTAAGAATTTAAAAAAGAAATACTTTTTAGAGGTCTGTTAAGAAATTAACTTTCTAGAATAGTCTCCACTTTACTCTCCTAATCACCCAGCCTTAGAAGCCATCCCATTTCCTAAACACAGAAGAGCTTTCATGTTTCCATCCTGTTCTTTCTGCCTGGAATTTTTATTCACCTGTGCTACCAGGCTAATTTTTTTCTTATGTTTTTAGGATTTAGCTCAAGGAGCTTCTGCTTTCTCTACCCCACCCATCCCTCCCATCCAAGTAGGATAAAGTAATTGATTCTCCATCGGTGTTTTCAAACACTATTGTTCTGTCTCCAGTCCTTAACATACTATACTGTGATTCTGTGATGGCTTGTACATCTCAAGAAAATTTCTCTCGAGGGAAACACTGGTCCAATTTCAGCATAGGTTCAGGTCCTCAAAAGGCAGAGTCTTGCAATCCACAAATAATGAAAAGCATAATGAAAGTCTTTGTTGAGCTCCCGCATGGAAATGGCAAAGAGGAGGATGGATTTTTACTACCACACATCTGAGAAATTCTCTCGCAATGGTTGGCTCTCTCAGTATCCTTCTGTCAACAGTTGTTCTATAACTAACCCGCTCATGCTTCCTCTCTCTTAGATTTTAACTCCCTGAAGCCAACCCTGACCGCAACTTATATGTTTATTTCTGCCTCTTCATCAAGCAACCCGAATTGCACACGTCAAGGGTATCATTCCTGCTCTAGTCTTTGGAGTGGTGCTTCTAAGGATGCTGCTTTCATAGAATATGGTGTAACTGATGCTCTCCGCAGTTTTGTAATAAGTAACTATGTTTCTTATCTTTCTCTCAGCTCTATTTTATATAGATCGACTTAGTATCTCTGGCTTACTTTATTTTCTCTACAGCTCTCCCTTAGCCAGTCTCTGGGTGCTGACTCAACAAGCAAAGATCTTTCCCACGACAGTCATGGGAAAAAGTGAAAGCTCATGACTACTCATGCAATAATTATTGTTCTTCCTGTTACATCTGTTTCCAAGTCAATCTTCCTCAGCAAATGGTGAGCTCCTCTAGGTCATGGGGCTGTATTTTATTTATCTCGGAGCCTACCACATGTTCCAGAACATGTAGACTCTCAATTATTGAATCAAAGACTTTTAAAGAGGAACACATATGTAAATGCTTAAATGGCCAGTCACTTTCCAAAATCAAAATAACACTGGACTCATTGCTTGATATCACTAATATATCTACCTTATTCTCTTTCAAAGTTCAGCTTCTTTTAGTTATGGGCTTTCTAAATACAGTTTGCGTCAAACAAAATTTCAAGCACAGAAATTACCCTTACTTCATTCGATACATTCTAGTTTATTCTGTTTCTTTCTTTCATTATTAATTTTCTTTTAATTTAAAGCTCGTCATGAGCAACGGAACTGATTTCACTACATTATCAGTTTTGTTCTACAGTTTGAAAACCACTGTCCTAATTTACCTTGGGACGGATCCTTTTTCTGTCTGCTCTCCAGCACGCAAGGCCATCTGTGTGTTTCCTCACATCAGCAGTGGGACACTTCTCATTTACCTCTGATGACACACTGCCGCTCCTGAATATTGTCTCCTCTTTAGGAAAATCTGCCCTCTCCATGGCTTCGGTGGAGAAGTAAATGTGGGGCTTCTTAGGAAGAGCAGGTATTGGATCCCGTATGTCTCAAATCATGGATCAAGTTGGGCCCTGAGGTCACCATTCAGAGCCCTTGTGGTCTTCCTTCCGGCCATGGGTTTAAGGCTTTCTTTCTACATGCCCATTGCTCAGAGGGTAACTTGCCTTTTTTGTTGCTTTCAGTTGATTTATTTTTATTGAAGTATAGTTGATTTACAATGTTATGTTACTTTCAGGTGTATGGCAAAGTGATTCAGTTATACATAAATATATATATATATTTTTCAGATTCTTTTCCCTTATAGGTTATTACAAAAGATTGAGTATAGTCCCCTGTGCTATACAGTAGTAGGTCCTTGTTGGTTATCTGTTTTATATATAGTAGTGTGTATATGTTAATCCCAAACTCCTAATTTATCCTTCCCCGCTCCTTTCCCCTTTGATAACCATAAGTTTGTTTTCTATGCCCTTGGGTCTGCTTCTGTTCTGTATATGAGGTCATTTGTATCTTTTTTTTTAAGATTCCACATGTAAGTGATGTCATATATTTGTCTTTCTCTGTCTGGCTTACTTCGCTTAGTATGCAACACGGATGGACCTTGAAGATGCCCTACCAGCATGAATGTACATACAAGCATGGAAATGCAGCCATCCACACGCACACACATGAGCTCCATGAGCAAACAGGAATCCTCAGAGAAAATGGGGTCTCAAGTCATAAAGAGGAAGAGAAAATGTTCCTAATCACCAAATGATTTGTACAATGCCTCTTTCTCCACGCCGTCCGTACTTTCTGTTATTCTTTTGAGTAGCATTTAATTCCATGCATCTACCCTCATCCCACTTTCAAGCTGTGCCCTTCGAGGTCTGCCAGGAATAGGAAAAGAAGCTGTTTTATACCCTCTGAATGACTCTTCCCATGCGCTAAATTTGATTTGAGCTGGCCATTCTGGGAAACACTGGATTCTATTCCTGGACTTGGTTTCTGTCTGTGGGGACAAATGGGATGACCCTCTCCTTCCAGACACACTGGGGAGATAAGAGAGCTTTGCTGAGAATTGAAACTGAACCCAAGATGGAGAGGGAAGCAGTGATGAATCTGTGGTGTCCTGGAGTTGTGGGCCTGGACTCCCCCAGATGCCCCGGAGGTGATGAGGTCCGTGAATTCAGTGGCCAGCACCCAGCATCTACTCAGGAGGGAATTCTGTCCACACAGCCCTTCTGGAGCCATTGCAAATAAGAAGGGGGAGAAAACAACAATGGTAGCAGCAGACCTGGCCCAAGCCATGGACTTAGGCAAAGCAAGCGTCCTGTGAGAACCTCAATCTCTCGGTCTCTAAAATAAAGACCACACCCTGCCCTGCCAACGTCACATGGCTGCAGGGAGGTGTGTATGAGACCCACATGGGATGAAAATGTGTTGTGAATATGGTTCAGTACCCTGTCAGTGCTATGATTTTAAAAAGAATTATGGACCTAATTAAACATGAGACCTGCAAGAGACAAATGAGAGGAAATGAGAGGAAAAAACTCACATTCACATGCAGGCATTCAGCTGGATCATTTCACAGACCATGGCTCATTTCATTCTCAGAATGACAGTAGGATGAGGCAGTGTTATTTTCTCTGTCACAGAGGAAGAAAGAGAGATTCAGGAAGAAGAGTTAACCTGCCCAATTTCTCAGCACAAGAAGACAGAGTCTGAGCTGAGAGGTAAACTCTGATGGCCTGGCTCCAGGGAAACTTGCTTCTACATCTACCCAATATCCAGTAACCCAAAACTAATTGGAGACACCCAGGGTGGACTCCATTGCACAGGGCAGAAAACCCAGCAATTTCAGGCATAAGGAACCCAGCAGGGAGGCTCTCCATCGAAGATTCCAGGATGGGCAAGCCCTGTGCAGCCTGACTTCACCTCCAGTAGAATACGACTGTTTTCTGATCTCCCTTCCAGATCTGATATACACGGATTCTGGGGATTAAAGAAAATGAATCATTTCTGAGTTGATCAGGGAACACCGCTTCTTGAAGCCACCAGCCTCCCCTGTCCTTTGGTGGCATCTCCCTCACAGCAATCACACAACCCCTATCCATTCTGTGGACTTAGAGGTCAATCCCCAAACACTTGACCTTGGCCTTCAGCTTCTAAATTGAAGTAGGTGGTAGTTGAGGTGGCTTGGATCCCAAGGACTGGGCTCTAGGATTTTGGAGACCTCTCTCTGTTCTTGGAGAAGACTTTTTTATTTTTAAGTGTTCTCTGATAGCAGTTACTAGAATACTGCCAGCTTCCTGGCCCCATTCTGGCAAGGGAGATGAGCTGCCTTGGAGAGGCTGTCTGAAGCTTGATGGGGACGCCACCCTCTGAAGTTGTTACATCCCCTCAGTCTGTTTTTAGAAGGCTCTTGAAGAGAAGAGATAAACTGCTTGGTGCCCCGGTTCATGATAAGGGGATGGGAAGGTGGTGGTGGGGGGGAGCTGGGATCTTGGAGACACTGCTGGTTCTGCATCAGCACCCGTCTCCTGACCTCTGGTCCAGCCCTGTGCATGCTGGGCCACTCTAGGAGCAACTCTCTGAGATCTTAATCTGACCACATCACCACTTGCTTCCAAAATTAAGTCAAATCTCCTTAGCCTACCCATCAAGCCCTTTGCACTCCAGCTCCTTGCCACCGCTCCATCCTCCTTGCCCTCCCCTCCTCTGCTTCCTCTCCAGACATGCAAGTCTGACATAGCATTTTATGCCTCCCCACATTTGCTCAAGATGTACCCTCCACCTGGAATGACTTTCCCTACACTCTTGGCCTTGTCAGCTTCCCTTTCCCCTCAAGATCCAGTTTAAGCTTTACCCATTCCCCGACCTACCACCTCTGCATGGCCCCAACTGGACGTGAGTCACTGTGTCCCTTACCTGTGAAAACCTGGGCATGTCACTTAACCTCTCTGTGCTTCAACGTCCTCACTTGTAATGTGAAGATGAAAAGGCTTGTAAGGATGGATAAGTCAGTACATGTAAGTCACCCACAGACACAACAGGGTTTTAGGTGGAGTAAACAGTGTCAGCTACTGTAACAATTCAACCTGGACTCAGCCGCTCACCATCACCTCCTCCACAGACTCTCTCAAGGACCCAGGCTGCTTCCATCTTGGTGCATCTTCCTCTGGGTCTTGAGATTTCTACCCATTGGGCTGGCAGTTGGGAAAGAGAGCAAGGATTATCCAGAAAGGGGGGACTTCATACCACAGACTAGAAGACAGGGCTCAGCTGTGGGTACTAAGAAGGGGAGAACATGGTCATTGGGGGGCACTGAAGTTCAGTGGCTCAGATGTGACTTGGCACACTGTGAGCTTTCAATAAATGTAGGTACTGTTCTTACAGGGAAGGAAATCTGCTGAAAACTGTCCTCCATGATTCTGGGTGGATTATAAGGTATTTGTGATGGCCAAGGGCTGTGCTCCTTCCCCGAGGCATGGGCTCTGGAATCAATATATTTTTGAGGGTCTGTTCTGGAAAGATACTGCACAGTTACTGTCTTTCATCCTCACAGGGGAGATGGTTTTGTGCTCATTTTACTGATGAGGACTCTGTCTCAAAAAAGAGAAGCAGTGTACCAGGTGATCTAGGCAGAACAAGACCTAGGGTATCATTCTGGCAATAAACCTCACATCTATGTGGCCTCAGTCACCTCACCTGACTGCTCAGGATTCCAGCTTCCACATCTTTAAAATGCTTGAGAGGGGAGGGGGACATTGTGGAAAGGATGATCTCAGACAGAGCTCCCTTCCAGCTTTAAAAGGCCTTTCTGTGAAATGAGGCCAATGAAGAGTATTTGTGGGGACTTTCCTGGTGGCGCAGTGGTTAAGATCTGCCTGCCAATTCAGGGGACACTGGTTTGATCCCTGGTCCAGGAAGATCCCACAGGCCGAGGAGTAACTCAGCCTTTGTGCCACAACCACTGAGCCTGCACTCTAGAGCCTGTGAGACACAACTACTGAGCCCACGTGCCACAACTACTGAAGCCCACGCACCTAAAGCCCCTGCTCTGCAACAAGAGAAGCCACTGCAATAAGAAACCCATACACCACAGAATGAGTAGTCCCTGCTTGCCACAACTAGAGAAAGCCCGCGCAGCAACAAAGACCCAACACAGCCAATAATAAACAAATTTATTAAAAAAATAAATTTATGAAAAGAAAGGATTATTCTGCAATTGGAGGAAAAATACTGGTGGATCCTGTATGTAATTGCAACAGCCCCACCTCTACAGAGAGAATTGTGCTGATTTCCACAGAGATCTGGTCACTGATGTCAGTGACTCTGTCCAGGGTTGACATTCTGTGCAGATTTGACTAGAGCAAATATATTTTGTTAAGTATTTTCCCCTAGAAACATTTGTTTTAAAAAAAAAAGAACAGTAATTGCAATTAAGAAATAGCTAGGGGCTTCCCTGGTGGCCCAGTTGTTGAGAGTCCGCCTGCCAATGCAGGGAACATGGGTTCTATCCCTGCTCCGGGAAGATCCCACATGCCATGGAGCAGCTAGGCCTGCAAGCCACAACTACTGAGCCCATGTGCCACAACTACCGAAGCCCGTGTGCCTAGAGCCAGTGCTCCAAAACAATAGAAGCCACCACAGTGGGAAGCTTGTGCACCGCAGCGAGGAGTAACTCCCACTCTCTGCAACTGGAGAAAGCCCGCGTGCAGCAACGAAGACCCAACACAGCCAATAAATATATAAATGAACAAATAAGTTTATATGAAAAAAAGAATTAGCTGTTAATTAGCACAAACATACTCAGTTGTCAACTGAAATGACTTGGATCTGTGAAAGATGGAGCAGGCTCAGATGAATTCCATAGGGCTTCCGTTTTATAAGGACATGCATGGCTTTCTTTGAAGTAGTTTGCCTCAGGAAGCTTGTGTCTGCCCAACACCCTAGCCTGTTAATCTGATCTCGGGGAGCGTCTTGAGGTCATGAAAGTTTAGTCTGTTTAAAGAATGCTCTGATTCAATTGTTCACTCTTTTGTAAGATTATTAAATATAATGTGACATACAGACGCAGTTTGGGCAAATCATAGGTAGGGGGTGTGCAAATAGGAGCTGTCTTGTTTTCAGCTAACTGTTTTGGGGCACAAAGATCTAAAATAATACAGATATCAAAGCGGGCCAGAATATTTCCAAAACTGTGTTGTAAACAATGGGTAACCAAAAACTGTCCCCAGTCAAAATGCCCCATCTGATGTAATGACTTTTCTGGAGCTCCAGCTTCCAAATGGCCTGAAAATGATTAGTTAGCAGGACCTTGGGGCTGGGTCAGTGGTGACTTGGAGGGTGAGATTATTCAGTCACCCACTGTATTTGTTATTCATTAACAGTTTATAGAGTTTGAAAATGTTTATGGAGTGGGGAAAGGAAAAGAGAACAGAACAAAGGGAATTAATGACCATCATGGGCCTAATTTTCCACCCCATCAGGGATCTGGACCAACATGACCATCTACAAAGGGCTTCTCTGTGATCTCCACGCACATGCTGTCCTATCTGCTCCCTGCACTCTGCTCAGACTGTTCTTTATGTTTTTTCTTCCTTCTTTCTTTCAATACTAATGAGAGTTACTCTGTCCCTGGCTCGGGACACTCAGCAGAAAATAAAACACAGACCTTCCCTCCAGGAACTCCAGTCTACTGGGAGACACAGGCAAGTGGACAGGTAAGTACAACAGCGGGTGGTGCAGGGGTTTCTGAGGAGCACAAGGAGGGCCCCAGCTCTGTCCTGGAGACCACAGAGGGTTGCTTGGAGGAGGGATTTTGACACTGAATTCCCAAAGGATGAGTAGGAGATGAAATCGGGAAGGGGAAAATGTGCCTAAAAGCAAAGGAAAATGAAAGAAAAGATAGAAATGATATCAAAAGCAACGGAAGATAAAATAGATAAACTGGATATGGTCGAAATTTTAAAAATTGTGCTTCAAAGGACACCACCAAGAAAGTGAAAAGACAACCCACAGAATGGGAGAAAATTTTTGTAAATCATATATCTGATAAGGGACTATTATCTAGACTATAAAGGACTATTATAGCTCAATAATAAAAAGACAAATAACAAATAGCTTAAAATGGACAAAAGACCTGAATAGACATGTCTACAAGATGTATGGATGGCCAATAACACATGAAAAGATGGTCAGCATAATCAGCCACCAGGGAAATATAAATCAAACCCACAAGATACCACTGTCTGTCTACTAGTTGGGCTATAATCAAAAGATAGATAATAACAAAATGTTGGCTGGGTTGCAGAAATTGCAATTTTCATATACTGCCAGTGACATTGATAAATGGTACAGCCGTTTTGGAAACACAGTCTGGTAATTTCTTGAAGGAAAGTTAAATATAGAGTTATCACATGACCTAGCAATTCCGCTCCTAGGTATGTACCCAATAGAAATGAAACTATATGTCCACGTGAAAACTTGTACAAGAATGTTCATAGCAGCTTTATTCATAAGAAACAAAAAGTGAAAATCCAAATGTCCATCAACAGACAAATGGATAAACACCATGTGGTAAGGCCTTACAGTGAAATATCATTCAGCCATAAAAAGGAGTGAAATACTGATACAGGCAACAACAAGGATGTACCTCGAGGAAACCAACAAAGGATCCTATAGTGTATGATTCCATTTATGGGAAATGGAATTGTTCTAAAACTGATTGTGGTGATGGATGCACTGTGAACATACTAAAAGCCACTGAATTGCACACTACAATTTAAAGGGGGTATGTATGGTATGCAAATTATAGATCAACAAAGCTGTTACAAAAGAAAAGAAAACAAAATAAAAGAATTACTTTCATAACTTGCGTTTCATCCAGAAGGCTGTAGACAATAATGGTTAAGAGTGTCTGTTCCAAAAGCAGCCTCCTGGGATTTGAATTCCTGTGACCCTAGAGAAGCACCAGCATGTGTACTCAGGGAAACAGGTACAAGAATGCTTTCTGGGGCATTGCTGGCAAGAGCAAAGAGAACCCCCAAAATGTCTGTTTTTTAAACAGCCTGGTAATGGGTCCTGCCTGAGCAAGGGCTCCCGCCATTCTGCGCAGCATGGCCAGGGGAACCTGCTTGTGGGCCTGGTAAACCAGTCTCCTGCACACTGCCCCAGGAGCTTAACTGACTCTGTGCTGCCTGAACTAGGAGAGGAATAAGAACAGAGTTTCTATGTGTGTCTTTGACAGAGCGGGGGCCCCAGAGAAAGGCAATGTGCTGGTTTGGGAAAGTGAGGCCTTGGGCCCCATCTTCCTCATCTCCAGAAACTCTGGGCGTTTTTTGTTTGTTTGTTTTATTTTGTTTTGTTGGTATAATCCATTATTGAGAGACTAGGGGCCATAGGGAAAAGTAGACAGATTACAGGGAGAGGAGGGAAGGGAATGGAGGAGGGTGGAGCTGGAAGCCTCACCTACCTATGTTATTTTTGTGGCTCAACAACATATGCCAAGAGCCTGCCACATTCCCAGGTGAGAAGGGGTCATCCTAACTCTTTGATTCCTCTCACCTGTCCCCAACCAGGACATCTAATTCTTTAGCAAGCCCAGTCAGCTCTACCTCCAAAACATCCTGAATATGTCCAGTTTTCTGTCTCCACTGCCACCTTCCTAGCCACCAGCATCTCTCACCTGAAAAATTGGAATAGTTCTGACTGGCCTGCCTGATTCCATCCTCACCTCATCTTCTATTATCTACACAGTGGCAAAGGTATCCTTCACAAATCATGCATCAGTTGGATCACCATTTGGTGGTGGTGGTGCTGATGCTAATGATAATGATGGTGATGGTGGTGGTGGTGGAGATGGTGGTGATGGAGATGGTGGTAGTGATGATGGTGGTGATGGAGATGGTGGTGATGAATGATGATGGTGGTATAGATGATGATGAATGATGATGGTGGTGGTGGTGATAATGATGGTGGTGACGGAGACAGTGGTGATGATGGTGGTGATGGTGATGATGGCGGTGATGGAGATGGTGGTAGTGATGATGGTGATGATGGTGGTGGTGGTGTTAATGATGGTAGTGATGGTGGTAGAGGTGGTGGTGTTAATGATGGTAGTGATGGTGGTAGAGATGGTGATGAATGATGATGGTAGTGGTGGTGATAATGATGGTGGTAATGGAGATGGTGGTGATGATGGTGGTGGTGATGGTGATGATGGTGGTGGTGATACCTAACTTTTTCTGAGTACTCTCTATGTCCTAGGCATTGTTGTAAACACAACATTGACTCTTTTAATCCTCAGAACAGCCCTATGAAGCTGGTACTACTATTCTCCCCATGTTGTTGAACATAGCACTCACTGTTTAAACTTCTTCAAAGGGTTCCTGTTGCACTTAGAATAAAATCCAAACTCATTACCTTACCCCAGCCTCCAGTGGCCTCTTTGCTCCACCCCTGCCCAGTGTTCTGGCCATGCCTCCTACTTCCCTGCTGTTCCTCATGTTCCAGCCACACCGACCTTCCATCCATTCTCTCAACTCACTAAGCCCATTTGTACCTTAGACCTTGTGCACCGACTGCTCCTTTTACTGAGAACACACTTCTTCTAGTGCAGTAGTTCTCAAAGTGTGGTTCCAGAGCCAGCAACATCAGTATCACTTGGGACGTTGTTAGAAATACACATTTTTAGGTCGTGCCCCAGACCTGCTGACTCTGAAACTCTGAAGGTGGGACCCAGAGTCTTTGTTTAACCAGCCCTCAGGTGACTGTGATGGTCACTAAAGTTTGAGAATCACTGCTGTAGGTTTTCACAATCTGGGTCCTTTCCATCATTCAGGTCCCAGTTTACATGTCACATCATTAGAGAAGCCCTCCCCAAACTACTATTCTAAAGGCACGCATCCTTTTCACATCTCTTTATCATGTCACCCTGCTTTATTTCCATCACAGCTCTTATCATTACCCAGTGTTTTCTTGTTTGTTGAGGCGTATGTGTGTCTGTGTGTTAATTGTCTGGCTTCCACTCCTGCCTATAAACTCCAGGAAACCCCAGATCTGCTGTTTCTAACTGCATCCTCAGCACCACACACAAGTCACCACACAGGAGGGCTCAATAAACATCTCATCAGCTTGATTAATTAATTAGATATCTAAATGAGAAAGACAAGAGCAATTGGTTGAGCTATAAAGCAGGGGCAGTCAACTCAAAAAATTTTGGGAGCCAAGTCCTGTAACAGAATGGAAAGACAAAGTAAAACATGGGGGTGTGGTGGTGATGGGGCAGACTGGGGTGTGCACGGCTAAAAGAGTCAAATCTAACTTCAAAGGGTAGTCTTGGCCAAACAAAACCAATTTCTGAGCCAGATTCAGCCCAGGGGCCACCAGTTTGCAATCCTTGTTATAAAGCCTTGATCAGACAATTCAATGAGGGCATGTCTTTCTTTCTTAGATAAAATCTTCTGTTATAAGAGTTAAAAAAAATCTGACCTTCAGTTTAAGAGTTGGAAAAGTGGAAGAGACCTTGGAGAAGACTCATTTGTGAATTAGAAAGCCAACCCTTGTGGAGCGTTACATGTCTTGCCAGTCACAGAGAGAGCTGGTGGAACCAATGGACTCTTGAATGCCTGCATGAAAACATAGATTTACAAAAAGCGTTTATTCCAACCTTTTTTAGAAACACAGAAAAAAAGCCCTGAAAGTCCAAAAATATATTGCTTAAATAAATTGTGTTAAAGGAACTAGATGCAAGAATACTAAGTGACAAATTAAAAAATCATGTTTTAGAAGAATTTTTGATAGGCAGAAATGTGCATATGAAATACGATTCTAATTTCATAAAAAGCACCTGTGTCCCAGCTGAGCCTGAACCCTTAGACACGTCTCTTTGTGTTAGATGCACTCATTAAACAAATGTCTAATGGCATGAGTTTATCTTAATGGAGGAAAGGGAACATCGAAGAGGCGATTTGGGGAAGAAATGGGGGGAGGAGCACGGGGCGGGCAGCGAGGTACCTGCAGCAACCTGGCCAGCCCCATGGGCTCTCATGAGAAAGTGTGCCTCAGGCAGAAGCTGGAGAAGCTGTGTTCAAGGACTCTGTGACTTCAGGCAGCTCAGTGGCAGCCCTAGAGGGCAAACTGGGACCGGGAGTGGAGGAGAGAAACTTTCCCACGTCTTTTCCCAGTACCCTGGTCCAGGCACTAGAGAAGGGTGTGGGAACTTAGGATCCCTTTGGTTTTCTCAGGGGCATCCGGAGACAGGCTTTTGGCCCAGATGTCACCATTGTCTCAGTGGACACTGATAGGGAGAGCAGTAACCAAGGTGGGCACTGCCCTAGAGAAGTTTTTCAATAGGGCACAGAATGGTGGGCACAGGATAGCAGAACATGAGGGCACTATCTTGAGCTCATATGAGATCCCCCCTGGGGCTTCCCTGGGATAGCTCAGGGAGATTGACAGATGGAGACACAGACGGCTAATTTAGTGAATGCGACCTCATTTGGACACAAAGCATAATGGGGAAACTTGGAGGATACAGTTGCATTGATATCATCCATTATAAATACATAAAAAATATGAACAGTTACTTTGGGTGGTAGAATGGTAGAAGGTTCTCAATGTCTGCTGGATAGTTTTTATCTTTTATCATTTTTGTTTCCAAAAGGAACAGATGTTACTTTCATAATAAGAAAATCCAAATTGTATTATTTTAAAAATACATGATTGATGAGGTCAGATTTTCAGGAGTGATCTGGGGAACTGACTTCCAAAAGTGTGAGTGACCAAGGAGCCTGGAGGATGTTCAGATCCAGGAAAGGTGACTAGGTGATGTCCCAGCACTGAAGAGTCATAAATGTTGTGATGTGAGTTGGATGCTCCCAGTCCTGACTGATGATCAAACATCACTTTACAGTTGTTATTATTGTGTTTAATCCTCATGATAGCTGCACAGAGTACTATTGACCACACTTAAATAATGAGGAAACAGCCTCAGAGACCCTGGAAGAGCAGGTGGGTACACAGATATGTGATGATTGGGGTACCCACACCTCATCCAGCAGTAGGATGATGATTCAAACCTCATTTTCCTATGACACCCCTCTTGATTTTCTAAGATGAGTGTTGTTCTCCAAACTCTGGCTTCTAGAGTTTGGCCTCTTCACCTGGCTTTGGGAAAACCTGTAAGCCTTTTGCAATTAGATCCAGAGCTTGGCATGCATGTGCTTTTTTCCAAAAGGATGATTCCCAATTTTACCACCTGCTCCAAAATAGAAGAACTGTTCCTTCATGTTGTCCAGAAAGCATCTGCATCAGATACAGTGTTGAAGATAAAAATGCTTCCTAAATGGCACGACTCTGAGGATCTAATGGCAAACAAATCAGCAACATGTGGATTGAATTTCCTTTAAATTAGGCATGAACCAAATAATTCAAATGGTTTGGCAAAATTCGCTTGGGGTTTTCTCAAACCCCAACTGTTCTTGAAGAAAAAAGTTGGTATTTTTGATGAACCCCAAACTGGGCCTGTTTGGGGGATTATAGGTTGGGTGGGCGTGCTTGTGGTGTGAGTTTGAAATGATGTGTTTTTGACTTGGGGTCGCTGATTCATTTGGAGTTGGATGTTGTGGGGTATGTGGTGTGGTGGGTGTGTAGTGGTGGTGGTGGTGGTGGAGATTGGGGTGAAGGAATACTTCACATTGCCCTCTTCCATGGTTTATTCCAGGTTGTTTGTTACCAAGAAGGGTTTGACCACTGAAACCATCAGGGACCAACAGAGACCAGGAAGGGGTGGAACACAGCTTCTCTGGCACATAAGCCAGCATGTGAAACCACATGTCCCAGAGGGAGCCGCAGTACTTGGACACGGGAATGGAGATCATTAATAGGTCTTCTGCTGAAAAACTCAGTAGGGAATAAAGAGACAATGGTTTTAATAGCTTTGGGGCCTTAAAAGGGTGATATCAGTTGCTAATATTCCCCAAACACAACCAGATGTAGATTAAGATTCACTAATCTTAACTGATACCTACCCTGTGCCAAGAGCTCTCCTCGGGTGGTGGACAAGGAAAGGCACCACCCAGATTCCCCTTCAAGGCAGGACTTGCTGCCTGGTTGTGGAGCTCATGGTCAGCAGATCCCCTGCTGTCAGCTCGTTCAGGGTCTGACCCAAGGTCACATACTTCCCCTCTGTGTACATGGTGACTGAGCAGGGCAGAGGAGTGAAGACCTAGGCATGTTCTGAGGACACTGGACCGTCCTCATCTCAGGCCCTTGCTCTGTTGACCAAGGCTCTGCCAGACCTTAATCACAGTGTGTCTTCTCCCTGTACCCTACACTGCTGTGTCCTCTTCCTTTCAGAGACATTGATCTTTAGAGCAAAGGCACCTTGTGCTCTAAGAGCTCTCCATTTCAGTCTGTTTCAGAAACAGGTCTACACCATCCTGTTAGTTTGTAACCTTCACAACCATTTTATGGGGTAAGAATTGCTATCCTCATTTAATAGATGAGGAAACTGATGCTCAGAGGAGCAAGACTCCTTAAGTGAGAGGATAAGCACCTTGAAAGGAGGATGTTGTGAATTGGGATTTGAATTCAGCTCCTCCCACCCCAAGTTTACTGCTGTACCACTGTCCCCAGCAGCCTTCCACATCCTGCAGTGATTTTGCTTTAAATTTTCCAACGGCCTTGGAGTGCGCTGATGAATTCTTGTATGGTTAAGCGTGTTGGTGAAGGGCGTGGACAGTGAATTGTATCAGAAGAGAACATTCACCATTAATAACAGAGGAGGAATTCTATGATTTATTGGGCATTTACTAAGTGCCATGGAATGTACATATATAATTCCATTAAATGATCTAAATGATACTAGTAGCTGACACGTAGTGATGTTGACTAGGAGCAGGGCATAGACTCATCAAAATCTCATCCTAACCAATAAAGATGCTGCTGTTAATGTTCCCACTGAGGAAGCCAGCACAGAGCTAGGAGTCACTTGCCTGAGGCTGAGGAAGGACCATCTACTCCAGACCCCCCGTGCTTCCCTGCTGTGCTACCAAGCCTACAGGTGACTATTCATATCCCCATTCTACAAGGAGAAGACCCAAGGCTCAGAGTGGTGAATATACCTACTCAAAGACTGAGCTGGTGGAAGTGGAACCAGGTCCCAGCCCACATCTGCTCACCTCCAAAATGTATGTTCTTTTCTTTACCTGATGTTGCCTTTCTGGGGGGAAGCAAGAGATATAAAAACATGTGTTGTCTCAAGAGAACTGGGGTCAGATTTTAGCTTTAGGTGAAGTCCAATGCTGGCCAATGCCAGAGGGAAGGCATGGACTTGTAAGGAGAGGAGGGGATGCTGCAGGCAGGGAGACACCCTCATGGCCAGGAACCTGCAGGAAGAATTCAGAGCAGATTTGATTTCATATACACATGTTGGGTGCTCACCATTGCATGCTGTTGACTCCCACACTCCTAAGTCTCTCCGGGTTTTTCTCTTGACATCGGGAGTAGGTCCACATATCCAGCCACCTCCCTTCTGGATGCTCCATCCTCATCCATCAGCTCATTCAGCAGGTATTTTTGGTGTACCAGCTAGTACAGGTATTGTCATATGCTCCGGACTCAGTGGTGAGACAGACATGTTTCCTGATGGGCAAAGAGTTTGGTGAGGGAGCCAGACATGGGAACAGGCAGTTACAGCCACGCTGCCCTTTCCATGCCCAAGAAAGCAGGAAGTCAGATCCCCAGGATGGTCCTCTCTCTCTAGACCATGAAAACATGGTCCAGATCACGGGAGGAGAAACACAAATCAGATCTCACCTTAACCGCACTTGACTTTGTAATTTCTCGTTCACCACCATGCGATAATGATTTGGTCATTTCAACCACACCTGCCAGGTCCCCACCGGTGCCCCATCTTATGCCTGTCACGGGCCCCTGAATGTCAGCTCTGTGACCCACAATATCATCCTGATGCTGCAAAATGGCCTCACCTGTCATCCAGGTGTCCGCACCCAGGTTCATTCTCCCCTTTCCCCAAACCCACTCCTCCTCCCAGCTCCAATGGTGGCATTGCCAGTTCCCCCACACATCCTGGACTCCTCTCAGTCATAATCAAGGAATGTCAACTATAGCTCTTCAAGTTCATTATCTCTTCATCCATCTCTGTTGCCACCATTCAAACCCCTGGACCCCTCCTGGACCAGGCTCCTCTCTGGTCTCCCTGACTCCAGTCTCTCCTCCTCCATCCACCCTTGGCATCAATCACCCTAAAACACTCATCTCACCATGTCACTTCCATACTCACAGTGCTCTCCTGTTTCATCTTCAGCCTGGCATCACAGCTTTCCATGTTCAGGGCCCTGTTTTTCTCCACCCCTTCCCCATCCTCCCTACCAAATGCACCAAGGGCTCATGTCACAGTGTCTTTTTTTTTTTAATATGTATTTATTTATTTTGTTGCACTGGGTCTTAGTTGCAGCAAGCAGGCTCTTTAATTGTGGCTCCAGGGCTCCTTAGTTGCAGCTCACCAGCTTCTTCATTGCAGCACGCGGGCTCCTTAGTTGTGGCATGTGAACTCTTAGTTGCAGCATCCATGTGGGATCTAGTTCCCTGACCAGGGATCGAACACTGGCCCCCTGAATTGGGAGCATGAAGTCTTATCCACTGCACCACCAGTCAAGTCCCATGTCACGGTGTCTTGAATGTGATATTTCCTCCAACTTACCCCAGACCTCACCTCTGCCAGGACACCTCGCTTGCATGCCTCACATACACCCATGACATCTCCTCTGTCCCCAGCCCCAGGTGCTTCCCTCCAATGTAATACTTGTCCCACTGTAACAGGGGTCCGTGCACACGTTGACCCCCCACTCCCTCCATTCAGAAGGTGTGGGCTCCTGAGCATGAGGGCAGTATCTTCTGCAACCTTGTATTCTGTGTCTGGTGCATAGTTGGTACAAATAAGCCTTCCTGAATGAATGAACGAGTACAGAGTCTGACACTCCAGTTGGCTCTACCATGAGGAAAGGCTCCTAAATATTTTGTCCCTGCTCCTGCGCCAACCTCAACCACGAGATCTTATCTGGATGTCTGCTTCTGTCACTGTGTCAATCTTTCAACGGGACATGAACCTCAGGGACCCCCTGGTAAATCATTTGCAGCAGCCAGAAGTGCTTTAGAGAGCCAGTCATTTGGTCATCGCCTGCACGGGCTGGTGACCCGCAGAGAGTTTGTCTGCAGACACCTTTGTGGGCAGCCATTCGATTTCCTGAGCACGAGGAGGCCTTGATTTCAGATTCCAAACTTTATTGCAACTTCTGAGTGACTGCCTTGACCCCACTGGTAACCTCACAGCCCTAACAATGATTCATCTCTTCGGGAAACCGTGTCTCCCCTGGGTTTGCCCAGTGATATGGGGCCAGATATGCCGGCTGGGAGTGGGATTGGAGAGAGGGGGAAAGCCCTTCACCATATGCAGTCTGCTGAGTGGTCTGTGAGAATGAGATTTCTTTTGCTGGACTAAGCGGCTAAAATGACAAGGAACTGGACCCTGGACACGGCCCAGCAGGCAATGGGAGGGAATGGCCAAGTTCACTGGCGCTCCACCCATGGCTCCCTTCCAGGAAGCCATCCACCAAGTCATCCAGTGCTTCCAAACCATTCTGATTCCAATCTTTCTGCGTATTGAACCCCAAACATCACTTCCTCAATTCTTCTCGACTAACGAGAGACAGACAGGGTGGTGTCCTTGAAAGATGACAAGTTTTGAAGTCGAGCACACGGTAATTTTTAAGCTCTTTTTGGAAAGAATTAACACACATACATAGAAGTCCACAAATCACGGCTGTGCAGTTCACTGAGTTGTCTCGAAGGCATATCTGACGTCGAATTCCCTCTCTCGCTGCCCAAACTTGCCAAGTCACATATCCCCTCTAAGCTTCAGTTTCATTAATTCTCAAATGGAGTTCAAAACCAGTCTCTCAGAGAGTTAGGCTTTCATTACAAACTAATCTGAAATCCTATGCCCTCGCCTCCTCTCCCACCCTGTGGTCATGCTGTCCCCTTGCCCTGGGATTTATTGTTCTTTACAGAACATAGCATCTGACATGTTAGTTGTTGAAATTTGCTAATGTTCTCTCTCCCAGTGAGAATGTCAGCTTCCCAAGCAAAGGGAATTTGTTTTGTTCACTACCTTATCCCAACTACAATGGTGTCCATGCGTCAGAAGTTCTAAATGAATACTTGCTGGGTGAATTTAGACAGTGGTTTTGAGGACTGCTAAAGTAATGCTTTAACATTTGGGAGATGCCATTAGGATGGCTATTCTAAAACCAAAAAAACGAATATAACAAATGTTTGTGAGCTTGTGGAGAAATTGGAACACTTGTGCTTTGCTGGTGGGAATGTAAAATGGTGTAGTCGCTGTGGAAACAGTATAATGGCTCCTCAAAAAATTAAATGTAGACTTGCCATATGATCCAGCAATTCCACTATAGGGTATACTCCCAAAATAATTGAAAACATGGGTGTAGAAATATCTTTTTGAGAACGATATATAGATACAATGGAATATTACTCAACTGGAAAAAAGGAAGGACATCCTGCCACATGCTGCAATATGGATAAACCTTGAGAACATCATGCTAAGTGAAATAAGCTAGTCACAAAAAGACAAATATGGTATGATTCCACTTATATGAGGTACCTAGAGTAGTGAAATTTGTAGAGACAGTGGAGTGGTGATCACCAGGGGCTGGGGGAGAGGGGGATGGAGAGTTGTTATTGAATGAGGACTCTTCCATTTGAGAGGATGAAAAAGTTCTGGAGATGGATGGTGGTGGTCATTGCACAACAATGCGAGAGTACTTAATGTCCCTGTGTAATTTCTGTATATTTTTCCATAATAACAAATTTTTTTAAATGTGAGAAATGATGTTGGCTAGTAATCCTATAGACACCAATAGTGAATTCGCCTCCCACAGGTCCAACCAACTCCAGAAAACCTTCCTCAAACCTCTTCATGACCATATTACACGTTCTGCAGCTTCATCGTGCCTTGCATTTATGTCACGTGTGTGAATCTGGGCTTTCCAATGAGAACTTAGGGCAAAAACGATGTTATGTGTCATGCACGGGGCTAGTGGCTTGAACCCATCCCCTCATTTCATCCTCACCACGGTCCTGGTTTTACAGAAGAAGAATCTCTGTCCCAGAGAGAGGTTAAGTAACCTGCTCAGGACCACATTTTATTCATTCATGCAAACAAAGATTTATCAAGCATCGCCATGAACTTGGCACTTTACTAGGTGCTAAGGCTCTGATAATAAATGAGACCAGTCCCTCGGCCTTAAGGAGCTCCTTGTCTGCTGGGCAAAGCAGGCAATTAAGTAAGTCACCGTAGGAACATGTGGTAAGAGGTGGGATAGGGGAGAAAAGGCAATATAGGCAGGTCACACAGACATGGCAAGCTGGGAAGCTGAAAGAGTGTGAGATTGGGAGGGTGGCGTCCAGAGAGGCGGCAAGGGAGTCAGGGGTGGGAAGATTATGGAGGGCCTCATGGACCAGGCTAAGGAACTTGCACTTGATCCTAAAGGCAGTAAGGTCACCGAAGGGTTTGAAACTGGGGAATGAGTTTAAAAGACTTTCTCTGGGTGGCCAGGAGAATGAATTGAAAGTGGTGAGAATGTGGGCAGGGATTCAATGAGGAGCTGCTATGGCGCGAACTGCACAGTCCACCCCCAATTCATACACCAAAGCACTAACTCCCCACGTGATGGTGTTTATAACTGAGGACTGTAAGCGGGTAGTGAAGTCGTGAAGGTGGGGTACTCATGATGGGATTAGTGCCCGTGGAAGAGGAGACCAAAGAATGTGTTCTCTCTCTTTCCATCAAGTGACGACACAGCTAGAAGACGGCCGTCTGCAAGCCAGGAAGAGAGCTCTCACCAGGAGCGAAATCAGCCAGCAGCCTCCAGGATTGTGAGGAATAGATTCTGGTTTTTTTTTTGTTTTTGTTTTTAAGATTTATTTATTATTATTATTTATTTATTTACTTATTTTTGGCTGCGTTGGATCTTCGTTGCTGTGCATGGGGTTTCTCTAGTTGTGGCCAGCCGGGGCTACTCTGGCTACTCTTCATTTCGGTGCTCGAGCTTCTCATGGCAGTGGCTTCTCTTGTTGGGGAGCACGGGCTCTAGGTGTGTGGCTTTGAGCAGTTGTGGCATGTGGGCTCAGTAATTGTAGTACACGGGCTTAGTTGCTCCGTGGCATGTGGGATCTGCCTGGACCAGGGCTCGAATCTGTGTCCCCTGCATTGGCAGGCGAATTCTTAACCACTGCACCACCAGGAAAACCCTAAATTCTGTTGTTTAAGCCACTCAGTCTATGGTATTTTGTTATAGCAGTCAGAGCTAAGACAGGAGCCAAGATGGAACTCACATTCCTCCCCAACGTTCCTCATCTGTTTTTCACCATAGGATGCCACTTTCTAGATGTGGGGGAGTTAGGCTTATTTCCCCACCTCTTCATATTGGCAATACTCAATAGTGCCAAGCACTTAACAGGTGCTTCATGAATCCCGTGGCCCAGTCCTAGGAGATTCCAGGAGGACTTAAAGAAACAGAACGCAGCATGGGCTCTGTCTGCGTGTAGGATGCACGGCACTGCGTGCATGCCAAGAAGTAGGAGAGAAGAGCCATCATCATCTGTCTTTGGCAAAGGCTCCCTGTTGCTGTTTTCCGATGAGTTTGGTGGCAGTTACCACTGAATTGTCATGTCACAGTCATAGTTAGGGAGTCCGGGAGTTGAGAGCCAGGAAGGGAGTGTCGGAAGCTGTTGCAACTTGATTTGGGAGCTTAGACACTGCCGATCTGATTTGCATTTTACAAAATTCTAACAGATCCTCACATGCCCACCCCACGCCCTGTTCAGGTGTATCACATCATTTCCCCTGGAGCACTCCGTAAAGAATTTGGGTCTAGAAGACTCCATTTAGAATCTAGTTGTTATCAGCAGTAAGATCTGCATTTCAGGAGGATATGAATTGCTCTCTGTTTTGTAGCTCAGAGCTGTGAGAGAGGCCTCCAGTGCTGAATTTTCTAATAGTCACACCATGGTTATGGGTACCCATACAGCTATAGATCAGCCAAGTCACTAGATCAAAGTTACTTGGAACTGAAGAGTCCTTATAGAGGTGACCACCTGGCCGCAAGTTGGGAAACTGAGGCCCAGGGAGGAGATGGACAGGCCCAAGTTACTAGGTGAGCCAACTGTTGACTAGGCAAATGCTTACTAACTCCTATAATGTGCTAGGGCACCTGGGTTACAGATGATAAGTAAAAGACTGCTTTCCTCTAGACTAGGAATCCTTTTTGCTTCTACTTCTTGTTAAACAAAATTTGATTTAGAATTAGGTTTGTATCTCTTTACATCTTAAGGTAAGAAATCCATTCATTGACCACTTATCCTGTATCAGAGACTACCCTGGGCATTTTGCAACCATTAGCTTGTTCAAATCTTACCAAACCAAGAAATAAATATCATCATTCCATTCTATAGATGAGGAAATCGAGGCTGTGAAAGGCACATTACGTTGCCCAAGGTGGCATAGATGGTAAAGTATAGAGCTGGGATTAGACCCTTCATCTGCCTGTCTTTAAAGCCTTTGCTATTCATTCTAATCCTTTGTCTCAGGCCAGCTGATCTTTATATCCTTGGGTAAAAGCCTCTACAGTGGATATTACTTGGCTTTCACTAGGTAGGAGCCCAGAAACTTCATTGAATGGGTCCACAGTGTTCCTGGGTTCCATGATAATTCTGCAGGAGAAGGTGTGGGGAGCCTCTTTTCCTCCACTTTCCTTACACATGGGCCTCTTAAAGAGTCAGGGAAGTATTGAACTGGTATCTAGACAGAGACAGCTGGCTGGGTAACTCAGCCCAGTATCCCCCATTTACAATTATGTGCCGGGCACTGTGCTAAGGGGGTTATAAGCACCAACTCTTAAATCTTTACACCATCACCATGAGATTGCTTCCATTATTCTCCCTGTATTAAAACTGAGAAATGGAGGCACAGAGAAGTGAATTACTTTCCCAAGGTGGCAGGGCAGCAGAGGCAGGATTGGAGGAGCCTAGTTCTGACTGAATCTGGGATCCAGGCTCCTTATCATTATTTTATATGCTCAAGAAGTGCTTATAGACTGAAGAGTTGAAATTACTTTTTAAAATCGATCTTTGAAAAAATGTCAATAAATAAAAATAAAATCCATCTTTGTGTCCATTCTCCCACTTGAGCAGACTGTGGGCTAGACAAAGGCAATCAGCATCAGGCCAGGTGCCTGGCAAGTATGTTGAATGAGCAAGGCAGCCCCTCGGTGGGCTCCAAGGGAAGAGGAGGCTGGTCCCTGAGGCTGACAGCCAGATGCTAGTGACCCAGGGTGAATGACGCCTGTGGTTAATTCCAGAGGCTCTCCAGTTTTCCTCTCCTGATTCGGTCCTTTGATGCATAATGGTTTGCCTCAACCCTCTGCTCCCTTCCCTTGGGGTTAGGTCACCCAGGTGAACAAAGCCTCCTTTCAAGGACCCTAAAGAAACCAGATTATGTTATGGGTCCTGTAAATTAGAGGCCTGGAGAGGAGGCCTCTTATTTGGGGATAAACACCATTTGTTCGCTGTTGGACGACTTGTTTCAAGATAATTAGAGCTTCACTTTCTTTCCTTGAAACAGCCTTTGCTGTTTTCTCTTGTCCTCACCAGCCCTGGAGCTGACTCTCAGCGGATGCTACAGTGAGGCATGTGACATTGGGAAATGCATGCCAGGTCACTGCTTTATCAAGAGCTGTCAAAACAATCGCCACGTATACAGCCTTTAAAATTGGGCACAAGTGGTCCAGGTAAGATACATGTTTAAACCTTCAATCATTCAGATCTTTAATTGATGTGTTCAGCACACACATTTCTAGGTGCTAGAAAATGAAGACCCTCGCCTGCCTCATGGAACTTGTATTGTAGTCTAGGAGCAGAGAAAGGACAGGAGGGGCTTGACTCACCTAGAAATGAAAATAATTTTAGCAATAAAGCATGTTCAGTAAATGAAACCCTAAGAACTGATCATTATTATAGCTGGGTACAACACTAGGAGTAATAATAATAAGATCACCATAGTAATAGTATTGAGTCTGGTTTTACTTAAGCATTAAATGACTTTGCCAAATCTATTCATTATTAGACTAGAGTCTGTTGTATAGAAACTTGCTAAAAGTAGGTGACCAATATCTAGGACCTAGCACTGTTTTTGTTAAACAGATTTGTTCTTCACTCTTTTATGGTACAGTCGGGGGAAACCAGAGCACCTGGGCAATGGGGTTTTTCATTAATTGAGTTTTCTTGCTTTTTTGTGTGTAAAAATCACTGTTAATAATACAATGATGATTCATTATCTTTTTTGGCCTCTAGATTATTGTTCCAAATGATAATGATTATGTAATTCAAGTCAATGAGCATTTACTTCTGTGAGACTGGGGCTGGGCTGAGAAGCAGGTGAAGGAATTGATCTCTGGATAAGGAGATTTAGAGGACAGAAATGATGTGTACTCACCCCAGAAGATTTAGGGAGTGAGGTTCCCCATCCCCATAACACATCTCAATCTTTTTCTGGGCTTCTGTTTAAGGTAATACTTAACCATGTGTCCTTCAGGAATGATTTTTAACACAAATTTAAATAAATGAAAATGTGTTTGCTTAACCAGGAAAAAAAACTAGAGATTTAGTTGGAAATTGACAAGCTCATAATCATAATGGAGATTTTAATATACCTATTGGAAATGGAAAGACCAAAAAAGAAAAAATTAAGAACATATGGAAGATTTGGCCAGTAAAGACATACACAACCTTAAGCTGATAGAACCTTGCATCCAACAAACAGAATATGTATGTATTTCCTACTCACATGGAATATTTGCAAACATTTAACAGATATCAAGCTCAAAGGAAATCTCAACAAATACTAAAGAATCAATATTACAGAGATAACCCTCTAACCACAATGCAATAAAATTCAAAACCAATACAATACACATTTAGAAACTAAAAAAGAGCCCTTGTAAATAATTTGTCAAAGAGGAAATTATAATGAAGATTACTAAATACTTATAATGAATGGTGAAGATATTATTGCTGAATGATATAGCTTGCAGCTAAAGTGGTATTTAGAGGGAAATCTATAGCCTTCAACATAAATGTTAGAAAACAGGAAAGTTAATGAAATGATCTTTTAATTCAAAAGTTACAAAATTAATGCCCATTGGTTTAAGCATGGAACACACCTGGAACATATTATCTCACACTGACTCACTGGTAGGCAGTCCCACATTCAACAGACTGATGCAAGGGAAAAGGGCTGGGTCTGATGGAAAATTAGAATGGCTCTAAAGGAAATCAGACCATGCTGATGTTAAAACAAACAAACAAACAAACAAACAAAAAACCCCCCCAAACTCCAAAAAACAAACAACTCTCATTACAGAAGATATTTTGTTACTAATTGCTGTATAACAAATTACCTCAAAATTTAGCAGCTCAAAATAACAAACATATATTATCTCACAGTGTCTGAGACTCAGGAATCCAGGGGCACCTTAGCCAAGTGGTTCTGGTTTAGGATTTCTCATGAGGTTGTGATGAAGCTGTTAGCTGGGGCTGCAGTCATCTGAAAACTCAACCGGGGCTGCAGACTCTGAACTTGGAAGTTTCCAAGTTCACTGACATGATTTATTGCAGGTGGTCACGTTCTTCACTGGGCGTGCCTCACTTGCTGTTGGATTCCTTGCCACATGTGCCTCTCCACAGGCACGCCTACAGCATGGCCTCTTACTTCCCCCAGAGCAAGTAGTTGAAGATACCAGCCACTCCTCAAAGTGACCTAATCTGTCCTCACCATCTGCTCTTGGTCACACAGACTAACCTTGGTGCAGTGGGAGGGGGCACTGCACAAGAATGTGAACCAGGAGACGGGGACCACTGAGGGCCACCTTGGAGGCTGCTTACTGCAGAGAGAGTCTCAAAAAATGGGATTCTTGCTCGGCTACTAATCCTCACACAGTGAAGAGTAGGTGAGAAAAATCAATTCCAACTGAACAAAATCGTCAGACTTACCTTTGGGATTCAGATGATATTGAAATTCAAGGAAAGGTAGTGGTCTCAGGATTGGATTTCTTGGCATTTGGATCGGGACTTAGGTGAACTTTCTTATGTTTTGCTTTCCCTATGAACCTTTCAAAATATCTATTTTTCCCCCAAATAATTTTAGCCCACCAAGTCCCTTAACACATTTTGCCAATCCACTTTTCCCATCATTTTCAACTTGATGTCTCCTCAAAAGGAAATTTGATTTAAATGTTTTCGATTCCTTTACATGAAACTATTGAAACTCAAGTTAACGAGAATGATTGGATGGCCAAGAAATCCTCCAATTTCATGTGAAAGTTGCAAGGCCCATTTTTCTCAAAAATATGAAATCGTGCTTTGCCAAAGAGTCAATAAAATACTGACTCCACCAGGGTTAAGTTTAACCACTCGCAAATCAAAACGTCTTGCTAACTTTATGCCAAACAATTTTTTGTAGTTGGTTTAAATATTGAAGTGACCATTCCCACCCACTCCTCAATTTAACTGAATTGTAAAATCATTTTCTGTCTTATGGACTCGTAGGCATGGAAAAAGTGGAGTGCTGAATTAAGATAATTCAATTCCTTTAAACACCTCTTTCTACTTTAATCCACACTCCCCAGATACTAGTGTTATCTTACTAAGACAAAAAACCAATCTTATTTATCCCCTTCTTTTTTTATTTTAACGTCTCACTGCCTTCTCATTCTCTTCAGGTAGATTCTACCATGCCATTCATGACTCAGTATTACATAGTCTCAACCTCTTTTCCTAACCTCTTTCCCTCCTGTCTCAACTGGGAGGATTTAATTCTAGTCCTTCAGGAAAGCTTTCCATTTCCTGAATGTGACATGCACATTCAGACCCAAAGTCCATTCATAAGCTGTTTCCTCTGCTCACAATGCCTTTCCCTCACTCACTCCTTGTAACTATACGATTCCCTCTTCAAGGTATATTTCAAATGTCTTTTCTTTTAAGGAGTCTTTTCTGACACAACCCCTCCACTGACACCCAACAACTCCTTCAATTTGATGGAAAATTGTTCAAATCTTTTGGTCTCTAAAGGAGGTAATTCCACTCCTCATTATTCTACAAAATCTTGCATATACCCCCATTACAACACTTTCCTAACTACATGCGACTATCTAGAGTATTAACTAAGGTAGTGCTAACTGCTTCAACAGATGTACCCCCAAATCTCAGTGGCTTAACACAATAAAAATTGATTTCTCACTCTTGTAAAATCTAATCAGTGGCCAGGGCTGGGAGGATGATTTGCTCCATGCAGCCAGCCATTCAAGGATCCAGCTTATAAAAACCCTCCCTCTGCAACTGATGGCTTTCAGGATCATCCTGGGTGTAGATACCCAATCAGCAGACAGTGAAAGAGATGGGATAGAGAAGCAGGTAGGGAATTTCATGGAGTGAGTTTTGACGTGGCACAGATTTCTTTCACTCACATTCCATTGGCAGAATCTGGTCATGTGGCCTCACCCAGCTGCAAGGCAGAATGGGAAAGAGTCCAGCTGTGCACCCAGGAGGAAAATAAAACAGATCTACTGAACAGATAACCAGTCTCTTTCAAATACCTGCAATAAATTGTGAAAATTTGAAGAAAGGGGCTAGGCCTTTTCTACTCTTCCATCTTCAGCATCTATCACTCACCATCTTTAGCATGTACTGGGACACAGTAAATATTTGTCAAATTTTACATTAAAGGATAAAACTTTTTGTTGCTGAAATTAGTTGAAAATTGCCTCAATCCTCCACTCTATCCTTGTGGGTATAGAAAGAGACTATCTGTGTATTTCAAACAAAATGGAGAATAGAGTCAAGTATCTAGATCATCCAGTCCAAATGTCCTTCTGCCTGTAATAACTGGTTAAAGGGATTGCCCAACTTTCCCTGAATAATAATAATGAATGATAATTCAACTCATTGCTTCAATGTCCAGTTTCTTCTCATTTGTTTGGGCAGAGTCTTAACAGCAAACACGCTTTTCCCTAATGAGCAAAGTCATTTTTCAGCATTTGTCTTCAGCAAAGCAACAGAATCCACACACCATTCTCTATCCACAAACAACATGGTAACTGAAGCTTCCATGCCTAAGCTTCCTGGGATTTGCAGATGGCAGCTGCTTCTAAAGCTTGATTTTCTTATGTATAAATGGGGGTAGAAGGTAGAAATGGGTTGGAGACAGAGTGATGGGTGCTCACCTATCTTCACATAGATGGCCTCGCTGTGTCACTTCATTAGGTTTCAAAGAGCATGGAAGCAGCTGATGGAGGTGAGGAGCCTGCTTGACTTTCTGGGGTTAATGACCTTCGCTTTTGATATCAAAGAGACCTGATTGTGAACCTTGGCTCTGCCATTCCCTATATGTGTGAGCTTGGGGCTGTTTCTCAGTTGGTACTGCTGGAATGATGTGTGCAGAACTTTATCTTGGGATCTCCTCTGATTATCCCCAATAAAGCACTTGCTGGTTACAGTTTTGTCATCTGTTTACTCATCTGCTTCTCCCACTAGACTCTGAGCTCCTCAAGGGCAAGAATTTCCAATAAATGCTTATTGACAAGAAAACAAAATAGGAATGCCCTGGAAATGCATGCAGTTTCAGGTCTAAAGCTTTAGGATTGAAATTTTTTTTAAGTCTGTCTAAAAGAAGAAGGTATGATAAACTGTAGTTTCAAAAGAACCCATCCCATATGCTCTTCTTCCAATGTTCCATTGTCACTGAGTGGTGGGGTCTATGTTCCCTCCCTTTGAACCTATGTGACTATCTCAACAAATGGAATATGGTGGACATGACTCTGTGGCTTTCAAGGCAAGGTATTAAAATGCAGTGTTCTTTTTCCTTGCCTCCTGTGATGTTTGCTCTAGGAATCTAGTTGCCATCATGCAAATAAGTTAGGCAGCTGCACAGACAGGCCAGCACCAACCACAGGATAGGAAAGTGAGTGAGTCTTCAGACAACCCCAGCCCCTAGTCTCCAAATCACTTCAGCCTTGGAGCTGCTGCAGCTGATACCAGAAGGAGCAGAAGAAAGCTGACCCCAATGAGCCCTGCCCAAATTGCAGACTGTGAGCAAAATAAATGACTGTTGGTGTCATTTATGATTGTTTGGGTAGTTTGTTACCCAACAATAGAAGAGTAAAAGAGGGTTCAAAGGGCAGAACTGTAAGGAAGGCAGAAATGCAGAGAGATTCAATGGATGGATGGCGGGTCTCGGAAAAAAATCACCAAACCCAGGAAGGTGTGTCTGCATCTTTCCGTATACCTTAGGTTGTATGAATCCTGCTTTCACTCTAACCTTTTTATCTCTCTCGTATGCCATTAAATCTTGGTTCATTTGCTTTGTAAAAAGTGTGTTTTCATGTTACTTTGAATAGAATCTCATTTTAATCTAATGGTCCATTAATTTTAAATTAATATATACGTGATGGTTTCTTCTTTTACCAGAATAACCAAATCTTTCCTTGAGGCTCAGCAAATAGGTGATAGAGAGACAGACACAAACATATGTACATACACACATACATACATATACAGAGATAGGTAGATGGATCCATGCCTCTAAGGATATTTCACAATGTTTTTAGGAATAAAGTTTTAATGTTGAGAATAGCCTTATTGAGCACTCGTATTTTTCTATATGGCAGACACCGCAATAAAGGCTTTATATGCACCAACTCATTTATATCCCCTCATCCAAATCCTTATGAGCTTTATACAATTAGAGTTCCTTTTACAGATAAACAAACTGAGGCCCATATTGCCCAGGTCATGTATTCCCAAGGTTAAGCTGGGTGACTCCAGGCTATGTGATTCCAGAGCCCACCCTTTGAACCCCTGTCCTCACTACCTCCACCTGGAAGGCTTTTCTTCCCATGGGCCAATGTCACTCCTGTGACCAGGTGGTGGGGTTGATGTTCCCTCCCCTTGAGCCTACGTGGGCCTTGGTGACCTTCTGAACATTGCCTGGGGCAGAAGAGAGGTACAACCAATGCCTCCCTCCCTTTCTTTCTAAATAATGGGAAATAAGTTCCTACATGCTAAGCCACAGCCGGCCTGTGTGTTTATCTTAGTTTTCCATTCATGGCAGAGTTTACACACGGTACATGTGCAGTACGTGTGTGTTGATTATTATTGCTTCTGGATGGCCTTTTGCATCTGAGGACTCCAAGGGTGTGCAGTGGAGCAGAGGCCAGTGGGTATAGAGAGCCCAGGGCTTCAGAGAAGGGCTTTCTGCGTTGATGTGTTTCAGGAGACAGCACATCTTGGACACATTACGAAGTAGCATGAAAACAAATGGCACCTTCACTCAGTCTTCGTGGGGGAGGAGGGGACATCTGAGAAGATCTTCCCTTTTAAATAAGAAGAGAAATTGCTGAATAAAATTGCACAGTCAGCCCCTGAGAAGGGTGCCCCTCAAAGCAGGCTGAAAGGCATTTTCACCAAGCTCTGGGACAGAGGAGGGCCCAGGGTTAATGTACAGTCTTTCCCGCCCCCAGCTCTGCCCACCTCCCCACCCCTGCCCCCATAAAGGCGATATGAAACAGAGGCTTTCAGAGAACCAGGCTGAAGCGGGCTGCATGTTCCGGCAACTGTTATAAGGCAGGCCAAAGCCACGTCAGGTCCAATTACAGTCAATGAGGAACATCTGTATTTCGGCACCCACGTTGCTTAATGCAAACATTTCATAATTACAGCCCCTCGCACACGCGGTGTGTTATGAGATGTGGTGTCCCAGTGTGAATCACGGTCACATTTTTCAGAGTCGTCAGCAGTCTCGGTCTGGCTGGGATGCCGTTTGCTCACTGCCCATAAGAGCATTTCTCTAAAATATTGAATTAAGCAAAGTCCGGCTTTTTCCTCTTATCTATGAAATCTTGTGGTTGGGGCTTGACTGTTTTTATAGAATGAAATATAGAAAATGCATAAAATGCAAATAAAGTTGAGGTTAGAGTGGTGTGTTTTTTCTTTCTCTCTCTCTCTTTCCTTTTTCCCCCCCCCCCTGGAGAAGGACATCTGGTTTCTTCCCCACTTTTCCCTTCAGTGTTTTCAGCTGAAACGTAAAGGTTCAATTGTGAAGCACGATCTGAAAGGCTCCAGTTCCAGTTTTTCACCTCATCAGAAGCAAGTCTGGTTACAAGGACTCAGCTGGTTTGGGGATATTTTCTCACGCACAGTTTTCCCTGGGCAAAGCGATTAATATTGGCTTTGCAGTCAAAGGAAATCCAATAGCCCTGGGTTCAAAGTTGAAGATACTTTAAAAATTCTTATGATGTTCTCAGTGTAGCCTCACAGCAATAGAAACTGTGGATTGGGGCACCAAGGATAATGTGAATCTGTCAATAAACTTGCAGATTTACAGTCTGGACAGACGTTCTACCCATAAATTGCTATGCTCAAGAAATTTGAACTCAGCACTGCCACTTTATGATGCTACCTTGACCTATTTTGGTTCCTCATCTCCTGATCCTGTGCCCTAGAACAGCCCTAATTTAGTCAGTGGATAAGACCCCAATGACTGCTCTCCCAGGCTGGTCTTCTCTCCTTTGAGAAAGTTTCTGATTCAGCCCAATTGCAGGGAATCTGCCCCCAGCACAGCGAAGGGCTCATTCTCCACCTCGACCCTATCTTCTGCAGGGAGCAGAATAGGGTTGACATCAGGAAAAGATGATCAGCTGCTGGGATAGCTGAGCCTTTGAGCCAGCCAGCCACTTCTTTTTAACTGATGCTCCCAGGCTCTATAATTGGTATGGAAGTGACAGAATCCCAAGTGAAACTAATGAAACAAAAAAAAAGGTGGGGGAGCTTGACAGGCTACTAGCATCTAAGTAGTGATTGGAAGACCAAGTTTCAGGAAGGGCAGGGGCAGCTGGGCTGGGGACACAGATGCTGCCAGGAAAGAACTCACTTCCTTACTCGTTCTCATCCTTGTTTACCTCTGTGGGTCAGCTTCATCCCCCCTCCCTGCAAATGCCTTTCCAGTGTTTTTTAACTCCCTGCTCTTTCCTGCTAAGTATAATTATAAACTCTGGAAATGACTCAAGAGACAACTGTGATAGTTGATTTTACATGTCACCGTGGCTGGACCATGGTGTCCAAACATTTGGTCAACCATTCTTCTAGATGTTTCAATGAAGTTGTTTTTTTGAATGTTTTTTGAGTTTGCATACAAATTGGTGGACTCTGAGTAAAGCAAATTGTCCTCCATCATGTATGGGCCTCATACAATCAGTTGAAGTCCTTAATAGAACAAAGTAGACTTCCCCTGAGCAAGAAGGAATACTTCTAGCAGACAGCCTTTGGATTTGAATTGCAATTTTCCCCTGAGTTTCTAGCCTGCCAGCCTATCCTGTAGATTTTGGACTTTCCAAGCCTCCACAGTCATGTGAGTCAATTTCTTAAGATCTCTGTCTCTCTCTCTATATACACATAGAGATAGAGATATTTATACCTTTATCTCCCTGTACCTATCTATCCACATGTATATATCTCTCTCTCTCTACAAAAATAGATATCTCTATCTATATGTCTATATATAAAGAGAAGATATATTGTGTTTATATAGGATTTCTATCTATCCATCTTTTTATCTATCTGTATCATCTATCTATCATCTATCTATCTATCTAATCTATATCTATCTATCATCTATCTATCCATCTATCTATCATCTATCATCCACCTATCTATCATATCTATCCATCCTGTTAGTTCTGTTTCTCTCAAGAACCCTGAATAATACAGCCACCCAAGGAGAACTCTGAAAGGTAATAAAAAAGAAGATGAACTGGTTTGGGATCCCAGGAGTGGAGGAACAGCACAGGGGTGGGGCATCTTGTCTCTACCACCCAACAGAGGAAGGTCACGCAGACCTGGCATTTCTCAACCTCCAACATAGCAACAGAAGGCAGCCAGACTAGGTCATTCCATTCCTGGCTCAAAAGGGGGTCCCTCTAACAACATCAAGTGAGCCTGACATCACCAGTACAGAGATTGATTGGGACCCTTGCCAGATGCAAGAGTATAAGGGAGAACTCTCCTTCCCTGCCAGGCCTGGGACACCCTTTTCCACTGAGAGATTCAGAGGAAGATGGGAAAAGCTGGCAAGAGAGACCCAGCTATAGCAGGCAGCCTGGCCTAGGAAGCCTCTTTGTCCTTGTAAGTACAAGATTCTCCTTCTCTGCCAACAGGCACTGCGCAGCCAGGAGACAGTAATAGGGGGAAACCCACCACAGTTTCCCCATCATGAGGCAGGTCTGGGGATATCATTTCTGTCTGCTCAGGCAGCCCCAGCATGGACTAGTGAAATCCCCAGTGGTACCAGATAAATCAAGAAGACTAAAATAATACTACAAAGGCCCTGAAAATTAAGCTGCCATTGGAACCACAGCACATGAAAGTGGGCTAAACCCATGTGCTGAACCTAAACACAGTGACTGCCTGCTAAAATAAAAGACTTATGTAGTATCCAGAGTCTCCTAGGAAAATAGACAAAAATGTACAGAATTCAATTTTAAAAAACCCACCTGTTATACAAAGAACCACAAAAATCACAAGTTGAATGAGAAAAGAAAATCAATAGATACCCATAACTGACATGAGTCAGATGTTGGCATTCTCTGTCAAGGATTTTAAAGTAGCTGTCATTGATTTTAACAATCAATCAGAAACTTACTTGAAACACATGAAAAAAAAAAATAGAAAATTTCAGCAAAGAAATAGAAAGTATGAAAAAGAACCAAATGGAAATTAAGGAACAGAAAAATACAATCACAGAAAGAAAAACTTGTTGGGTGAGCTAAATAGGAGAGTGAAGATAACAAAAGATATAATCAGCAAATGTGAGAAAATAACCATAAAATTCACCCAATCTAAACAACAAAGAGAAAATAGACTAAAAAATAATCAGAGACTTAGGAACTTATAGGACAGTAACAAATAATTCAACATCAGCATCATTAGAGTCCCAAAACAGAGAAAATGGGATTGAAAATATATTCAGAGAAATAATGGCTCAAAACTTCCCAAATTGGGGGAAAGACACAAATCTACAGATCCAAGAAGCTGAGAAAATCCCAAATAAGATAAATCCAAATAAATGCACACCATGGTACATAATTAAACTTTTGAAAAGAAAGAAGGAAAGAAAGAAAGAAGGGAGGAAGGAAATGGAAGGAAGGAAGGTAGGAAGGAAGGAAGGAAGAAAGAAAGAAAGAAAGAAAGAAAGAAAGAAAGAAAGAAAGAAAGAAAGAAAGAAAGAAAGAAAGAAAGAAAGAAAGAAAGAAAGAAAGAAAAGGAAAGAAAGAAAGAAAAGAAAGTTCTTGAAAGCAACCAGAGAAAAACAACACCTTTGTGGGGATGCACCAACCTGAATGACAGCAGATTACTCATCTGGAGGCCAGAAGGAAGTGGCACAATATTTTTCAAATGCTGAAAGAAAAGAACTGTCAACTGCAAACTCTATATCTGGTAAAACTATCCTTCAGGAATGAAGAAAAATAACATTCTGACATGAAGTAAAACTAAAAAAAAAAATCATTGGCTTAAAGATTAGCTAAAGGAAACTCTTTAAACAGAAAGGAGCTGATAAAAGGAGGAATCAAGAACATCAGGGAGGAAGAAGAAATATTGGAAAGAGTAGAAATGGGTGTATATGATAGACGGTTCTCATGACTTATAAATCACGTTTGATGGTTGAAACAACAGGCGTCAACTACAATATGGCTCCTGCTCCTCTCTATATGGGCACTAGCCAGCTCCCTACCCCACAAAACAAAATAAAGCAAAACTAAACAAACAGTTGTTTCTCCCAGAAGAGGGAAAAGATGGGCTTGCCTCTTATCTCTGGTTGAGGAGCCCTGGAATACATTTTCATTTTATTTTATGTGTTTATGCACCTGTCCACTCTGTTCAACCATCAGCCCTTTGGCCATAACCTTGGCCTAACCTTAACCCTAACCCTGTACCCACAACCTAGTGGAGTGCCTGTCATATAAAGATGCTAAGGAATGTTTGTTGAGTAAAACTGACCTATTCATCTCAGCCACCTCCACCAAACAAGCACAACTCTGGATTTAACTAACCAACAGCTTCAACTTCAGTGGAAGTACTGCTAACTGTTGAAAGAGAGAAGGGTTGAGTTTTATGATTGATTTTAATTCACAGAGGTTAGTAAATCTCTTCTATAATATTTGGTTGAATAGGAGGAGAACCCAAAATGTGGTATGCCTGGTCTGAACAAGTGAGCTCTAAATCCTACTTATGGGTTGAACTAATGAGAGATGGAGTTTTAACTCCATGTATCAATGAACACCAAAATTCAAAGGCCATGCCTTGTACGTGATATATTGCAATTCTTTTACTTGACCTGGAAATGCCTGAAGAGAATATTAAAAGTTAAGAAAGGATGAACTGTTGACTACTGAAAGCCAGCTGGTAAAAATAGGCCCATCTTGTCAAGAGTTCAGCAAAGACCCTCTCCATTAAGCATCTGTTTGTATCTTTTCTTCTCTTCTCCTGGGGATGAAACCTGAACCACGTCCACAATGGATTCAGATACACATGGATGTTGCTGATGAAGGTGGTATCACAGGGAGCAGTGGAAGCCAGATTTCAGGGAGGGATGTTGAGTCCCAGGAGAGGATTCTTGTGAGGGAGGAGGAAACCTTGGTGAGAAAGCAGATTTTAGTACAGGGCCTGAAGAATAGACTGTCTTCATTGTTCTTGCTGATGAGAGGCAGCCAGTAACTGAACTGGTCCCAATCCAGGGAACAGTGTAGGAATAAAGAGGATTATCTTTCTAAATGCCACAGCACTGAGGGTTCCAGGGAGCCTCTGCACAGAGGCCTGCTGCACCCTTATAGCACCGTGAGGGTTGAGAGCATGAGTGGCTGGAGGAGGTAATGGGAATTATCACTGCAACAGGGCAGAAGCACACTAAGGGACACCAGTGAAACAGCCTTTCTCATAGAGGCAGCAGTCAGCAGAATATAGAAGCAGCATTAATTTGCTGTGCAGATAAGACTACTCCCCCATGCCTACTCCTTGGAGACTTGTATCAGGTACTTGCTAAGATGAAGGCGGCTCCCTTTCTAGGCTTTGCCTACTTTTGGTTCTTATGATATAAGCACTGACTATAGACATTTCAAAACAAAGAGAGGCTCAGAGACAGTCAACAAATGACTCCATTGCCCTTTATTTTATACTCAAAGAGACATTACATAACACACAGCTATTTCCCCCACAGGTTTAGGTGGGGTGACCAAAAAATTTATCATCCAAGCCTATAGTTTAGAGAATCGCAGGGGACAATCTTAGTAGTTACGCTGGGAAAGCAGGTGTAAAATGAGACTGCTCTGGGCCAATGGGACATATGGTCACTTTAAGTCTATTCTTCTGCTTTTAAGATTTCTTCTTTTTCATTTTTCTAAACTAATCAGAGCCTCTTCCACTTTGGCGGAGGGGTGTGGGGGGCAGTGTTTGAACCTGACATTTTTTCCCACCACCAAGAGTCTTCTTCAAAACAGGGAGGTGTTCTGCACCTTCTTGTACCCTCTCCTGGGACAGGCATGGTTGGCAGCAAAGATATTTAATTTGGGGGCCATCCCTGCAATTCAGGCATGCTTAACCAGCAGCTGTCTTTCTACACTTTAGTGGCAATTTAGTAGCTGCATGATGTTTTGAACTGAGATATAATTCACATACCATAAAATGCACTCTTGTACAATATACAATTTAATGGTATTTTGTATATTCACAAGGTTGAGCAAGCATCCCCACTACCTAATTTGAGGACATTTTCATCACCCCAAATGGAAATCCTGTCCCTATTAAATGGTCACTCCCCATTCCCCCTCCCCACCAGACTCTGGCAACCATGAATCTGCTTTCTGTCTTTATGGAGGAATCATACAATGTATGGCCTTTTGTGACCAGCTTCTTTCACATATCATGTATTCAAGGTTCATTCACGTTGCAGCATGGGTCAGTACCTCATTCCTCTTTATAGATGGATAATATTCCATGGTATGGATAGACCTGCTTTTGTTTATCCATTAATTAATGGAGGAGCATTTGGGTTAATTGCATGCTTTTAAACAAACATTTCTCATAAGGACTTTGCCAACATCAGACATTACGCTTATTGCACACATGTGAATTTATTTTTCTGGAAAATACGTACACGTATCTCACTGTGGCTTACTTGAGAATAATTATCAATAGTCTTACAAGTGTTTGCTGCCGTCTGTTTCTCAAACAAGAAGGGACAAGTTGTGTGAATATTGTTCAGGGGAGCTTCGAAACTATAAAGGAGAATTTGACCAAGGATCCAGTAGAATAGAATATGTCCAGATATTCCAGGGTCCCCTGCAGGGATTCAAATGCTTGAATGAGCAGATGGGGCTGGAAGCAGTGAAATTCGTGGACAAAAATGAATGCAGTGTCTTTCTTACTGCAGCCTGTAATTCGGATGACAAAAAAAGAAAGCCCTAATACATTATGGGGGTAAAAAAAAAGGAGGGAAGGGCAAAGAAGGCTGCTCAGAGGAGAAACAACTGTGATAATGAATAGGAAGCTCCTAGGAAACCAAAGGAAGAGGACAAGTATTTTAGGCAGGAGGATAAGCATCTGCAGTGGCTCAGAGGTGTGGGTGAGCAGAGCCCAATCAGGGGGACGTCAAGTAGGCATTCATTCAGACGTCTTGACTCTGGAATCAGCCAAACCATGGTATTGACCTAGAATGTTTTTTGTGACATTTTATCTTAAAGAATTCCATTTCATTAATGCACAGCACGTGGTGCTGGAGTGACCCACCAGGCCGGGAGGTCACAGGTCATCATTGCCACAGCCGCGACACCAGCGTGATGCAAATCAGGTGGTGTGGAATGTAAATGGTGCTCCTGATGATGTCACAGCTGCCTTGCTGGAAAAGCCCCTAAATGGGCTCTGTTTTCTTTTTTATCAAATCCAGTCCAAGAGCCTTGGCCTTTATTCCTTAGACCAGCATTCTCAAACAGTAGTGTTTGAGTCACCTAGGGAGCTTACCAAATACCTGTTCCCAGGAACCTCCAGAGGGTCTGTCAGTGGGCCTGGGAAGTCACTGAGCATTTCTAACCAAGAAAGTGTCATGTTTTATCAAGATACATTTTAGATTTATTATGCTTTAAGTTATTCACGGGGACTGACTATCTCTTCTCAACATGTGGAACTCAAGACCCTTGACACACAACAGGTAATCAGTAAAAGTTTGGTGAATGACTGAATGGTCACCAGTATTGGTTTTGGACTGGAGATGGTAAGACCAGAGACAAGATTGATAAGGATGTAGCCCAGTGAGTGAGGATGTGATCTAAACCAGGACTGCAACAGATGGGACAAGGCCAAAGGAGTCTGTTGTCCTGTTCCCAAGAAGATTTGAGAAAAAAGAGAGAGAATCAGTGACCAGGGCTGAGTAAGGTCAATGGCCTTACCAATAAGCCATGGGTTTCAGACAAAGCCTCCCAGTGCCCAAGGGGCAGGGAATCCTGATGCCCGCCCCAGAGGAAACAGCCCAGATGTGTTCAGACTCTTTACTCTTAAATCAGAGGCACCTCCTGAGGTCTCTGGGGCTGGGCTAGGGCTGACCATGCCAGGCAAATGAGAGGGATATTGAAGGAAAGGCAGGGCCTGCTGCTGGGAGGCAGGGAGATATGGGTGGGGGGGTGGAATAGGAGGAGAGTTTACCGTGGGAAACAGACTCGAGAAAGCAATTTGTCTTTCAGGGTTGTGGCTGTAGTGAAAAGAATGTGCATTGTTAGAATTCAACACAATCTGGAAACCCAGCTACCAGCTGTGTTGGCCTTGGTAAGTCACAAAATGCCTCAAAACCTCAGTTTCCTCATCTGTAAAATAGGGATGTAAATAATTTCCATGCAATTTATCTTAATTAAAGGTGAGTGACATATAATATGATATGTAGTAGGTGATGAATTAAAGGGTCTTTTTATTTAATTTGAAGAATTTAAGCAGATGTTATATTGTAGGCAATAATATAATAAACATTTATTAGCCACCATCTAGCACTGTCAAATCCAACATTTTGCTTTATTTGCTTCAGGTATTCTTTTAGAGAAATAAACCAGTTCAGATATGATTGGCTCTCCCTGTGCACCCCGCCCTGATTGGATGAATTCCCACCTCCTTCAAGGTGGCCATGCTGTGCGTCATCCCCAGGCTTATGTATCATAGAAGGCTAGGTCCCTAAAACTATACAGCTTTGAGTTTTGCTGTTTTTAAACTTTATATAAATGACACCATAGGATTTACATCTTGATGTTGTTTGCTTTTCACACTGAGCATGGATTTCAGAAGCTCTAGTTAATTCACTGTTATTGATGGGAGTAAGTCACTGCATAAACATTACAGCTGAGTTACCAGGTCTCTTATTGACCAGGCTTCAGGCTGTTTCTAAGTTATCATTATTATGAGAATTGCTAAGATAACCATTTTTCCTCATATCACCCAGCAGCATGTGCTATAAATGAGAAATTCTATTGCTTCACACAAACAATGGATTTCGCCAGGCTTTTAAATTTGTGCCAGTCTCCGATGAGTGCCATTTATTGTTCTAAGAAAAAAATAAATAGTAACAGGATCTGCACCTCTGGAATTTCCAGGGCTGTTCTAATCCAAATATAATGTCCTATTGTCTCCACGAGTAACAATTACAGTGGTTAGAGAAGGTAGTGAATATTTAGATCAAGAGCCACAGCCACTGTAAATGGAGAGCCTGGCCAACCAGGAGGGTGGGGGTGGCCTGGGCAGAAGATGGCCTTGGGGGAAGGACATCATCTTTTTCAACGGCCTTGACACCATTTTATTGTGTGTTCTTAAGAATTGCTTAAGAATTGCTATCATGCTGATGCAATTCTTGGGTGTTTTGGTCCTTCCTGAGACTGATCACTGGGGAAGAGATGAACTTTTAGAAATTTAAAGACTTCAGTCAATTCACAAACAGAGGCTTATAGAGATGATAAGGACTTCCTAGGTGGCGCAGTGGGTAAGAATCTGCCTGCCAATGCAGGGGACACGGGTTCAAGCCCTGCCCCAAGAAGATACCACATGCTGCGGAGCAACTAAGCCCGTGTGCCATAAAAAAAAAAAATAATAAGAGATGATAAGATTCATCTCCGTCTTGGAGGCACTCAGGGCCTGGAAGAGGGGATGCAAACAGGGTGAGGGATGCAGGGTGCAGTGGGAGGGCAGAGGATGGGAGAATAAAGTTCCACTGAATGAACCTCGCCAGGGTGGGAAAAGGGTCTGTGCAGAGTTGTATTTTGGGACTGGGCACCTAGTGGGTCCGGGGCCCACAGGTGTCAGGAAGAAGGGAAGCCACCTGCTGTGTAGGTGTAGAATGGTACCCAGACCCTATTGAAAGGGGACTGTAACTGATCAGGGTCTTAAAGGGTACAGGCTCAGGGTGCCGTTGATTTAAGAGGAGTTCTCCGGAGGAGACAGAATCCACTTTTGGTGGTGCTGGTGAAGTTGGTGGGGGGAGGTGCCCATGGCTTGAAGGTTTAAACCTCGCCTGTTTTAGGATGTTAACTAATTTCATTTTTAAAGTAAACACTGTGTGGTCCCAACAAAACCTACCCAGGTAGTGCATCTGATCCATACGTCATCAGTTTAAGGCCCCTGAACTGATCCGATATCCTTTTCAATACTCTAAAAGCTGCTTACTCTGGGCCGAGGTACTGCTACCCTCTTCCCATACTATCTCATCAACCTGCCAACCTGCCTCTGAGGAACATCCTCCCGTGCTCTGTGTTCACAGACAGAGGTCCTAGACACCAGCTGCTGCGTGGCAGAGAAGACTAAGGCCGAGTTTGTTCATCTCTACAGTCTGGGTAACTTGATTTTTCCCCTAACTGTGTGACTGAGAGATGAAGAGAAGATTTCTCATAAATGTGACATATGCACTGGGTCTTGTTGGATTAGAAGTTTGCCAGGCAGAGGGAATGGCAAGTACAGTCTGAAGGGGACTGGGTCCAGGACTTCTCCCTTTCTCCAGGCCCCGCAGATACCCAGATCCTTGGACACTCAAGTCCCTGATATTAAATGGCATTGTACAGTCAGCCCTCCATATCCACGGGTTCTGCATCCACAAATTTAACCAACTGCGGCTAGGAAATCCATTGGTTGTATCCACAGATGCAGAACCCGCATATTTGAAGGGCTGGCTGTACACATTTTAGGGCCAGGAGTATTCTGTATATCTCAGGGCATTACATTACAGGGTAGAGAGGGCACAGTTCTTGACATTAAGTCACAGCTGAGTCAGGGTTTGATAAATTACATAGAATGACTGGAGTGGGCACTGTCTGAGATGATCCCTAAAGAGGGCACAGAGCGGTGGTCATGGAAGAGCACCACGAGGGGGCCCTACTGAGAGCCTGCATGAGACCATTTCTGGGGTCTCCCCAAGATAACTCAGTGAGCATTGCAGGGGGGAGACTGGTAGATGGTGGCAAAAGGCAGCTATATTTGAGTTAATGTGGCTTCCTTTGTACACACAGGCCAATGAAGAAACTTGGGAATATATTTGCATTTACATCAATGAATATAAATATATCAAAATACTAACAAAGTCTCTTTTGCTGATAGAATAGCTCCTTGCTCCATGTTTGTTTGTTTCTTTGTTTGTTTTGATCAACATATGCATCACAATCTTCTATTTACTGGCCATGTTTTCTAATGCACCAAATAAGCTGTTTATGACCTCTGTTGAATTTTTAGAAATTTGACTGTTCCTATTAAATGTCTCAAAACAACCATTTTTGATCTCCGAAAGTTTCCTTCTCAACTACATGAAAACCTGGATATATACGGTCTCCCTTCCTAAACAATGAATCTTCCTTCTGAATGAGGATACTTTTTCCTATTTGCTCACTATTATAGGATATTTGTCCAGCACTAGCAACTCAGATAAACTCTGGGAGAGGTAGGGTGACCCTTGGCTTACATTGTTCAGACACAGAGAGCGTACAGAACCATCTAGAATGAAATTACTTCACCAGCTGACAGCCTGTGCCCGAAGCAGAGGCAGATATACTGTGAAGGATTCTTAGATGCAATAGAGATGGCAGTAAACATATAAGAAAAAACTGATAAATTAGACTTCATCAAAATTAATCTTTTACTCCTCAGAAGAAATCATTTTTAAAAAAATGAAGATGTCATTATACATTTGTCCAAATCCACAGAATATATGACACTGAGAAGGAACCCTCATGTAAACTATGGACATTGGGTGGTAATAATGCATCACTTTAGGTTCACTGCTGTAACAAGGGTACCCTCTGGTGCAAGATGTCGACGATGGAGGAAGATGTGCATACGTGGGGGCAGAGGATACATGGACGATCTTCTGCTCAATTCTGTTATGAATCTGAAACTGCTTTAAAAAATAAAATGTCTTCAAAATAAATGAAAAAAACTACACTTTTTTTTAACGGAAGAGGCAAGCTACAGATGGAAAAATATCTGCAAGCCATATATCTGACAGTGAACGTCTGTCCAAAATACATAAAGAACTCCTAAAACTCAGTAATAATGAGACACACTAGCCAATTTAAAAATCCAGGCAAAAGACACTTCAGAAAAGAAGACATGTCAGTGGCCTATAAGCATATAAAAAAAATCTATATCGTTATTCATTAAAACCACACATTAAAACCACTACATACTTACCAGAATGGCTGAGAATACCAAGTGCTGGTGAGGACACATTCCTGGTGGGAGGGTAAAAAGTACCACCACTGCAGGAAAACATTTAACAGTATCTCATAAAGTGAAGCTTACATCTATCGTATAAACCAGCCTTCACCCAAGAGAAATGAACAGATATATCCATGAAATGATTTGGACATGAAAGTTTATAGCAGCTTTGTTCATAACAGTCCCAAACTGGAAGCAATCCAACTGTCCATCAACAGGAGAACAGATAATCAACTGCGTCATATTCACACAAAGGAATAAGATTCAGCAATTAAAAGGAACAAATACTGATAAGTGCAGCTCCATGGATGAATCTTACAGATGTGATGCTGAGCCAGAGACAGAAGAGCACAGGCTGCGTGATTCCATTTACATCAGGTTCAAGGAGAGGCAACGCTAATGCATGTTGAAAAATTCAGAATATTGTCATCTCTGGGGGGAGAGGAATTGATTGGGAATGTCTGTGAGGGAACTTTCTGGGGTGAGTGGCAAGATTCTACATTGTATGGAGATGTGAGTTACAAGAATGTATCATTTTGTCAAAATCGTACATTTAATATGCATGTATTTCAATGTATGTAAATTTTACCTAAAAAAACTTTAAAAAAAGAACAGTGATTGAATGGGGATTTGGAGGACTGGGGAAGCAAAGGTGTATAAAGAATGACAGAATGTCAATCCTTATTGAAACTGGATGATGGGCATATGTGGGTTCACTATATTATTCTGTTTACTTTGCATGTGTTTGAAAATCCCATAATGAAACCCTTTTTACAGTCTCATAGGATTTCAGAGCAGGAAATTTTGCTGTTTCAACACCTTAAGCTCACTCTCACCTCAGGGCCTTTGCGCAGCTATTCCCTCTGCCGGAAAGGCTCTATTCCCTGATCTTGAAATATTCAGGACTTGGCTTAAATGTCACCTCCTGAGGCCTTCTCTGACCAACTTAGCTAAAGTAGCCCCCAGGCATTCTCTATTTCATCTGTACATTTCAATTCTCAGTGTAGCACTTACTTTTATATGTTGTTTTCCTGTGTGTATAATATTTGGTGATTGTCTGTCTTCATCAAAAATGTAAGGTTCATAGTAGTGGGGATGTATCTTGTTTCGCCCCACCACCTGGCCAATGTCTGATGCTGTGTAGGTTTTATTCAATATCCACTGCTGTAGAATGAAGGAATTCAGCAGATAAGTGCCAGAGCTGGTATTGGGGCTGAATTCACATGCGAAGTCCTAACCTTTAGAATGTGACTGTATTTGGAGATAGGGTCTTTCAAGAGGAAATTAAATTAAAGTGAGTTTGAATGGGCCCTAGTCCAATATAACTGGTGTCCTTATAAGAAGAGGACATTAAGACACTGACAGGTATAGAGGGAAGACCACGTGAGGACAAAGGGAGAAGGTGGCTGTCTACAAGCCAAGGAGAGAGGCCTCAGAAGAAACCAACCCTGCCAACACCTTGACCTCAAACTTCTAGTCTCTGAAATTGTGAGAAAATAGATGTCTGGTGTTTAAGCCACTCAGTCTGTGGTATTTGTTACAGAAACCCTAGCAAACTAATACAGCTGTTATCTGAACATAGTTGTGTTTGAAGCCTCTAGACTTACCTGCCTTCCAAATAAGAAAGCCAACTGAATTTAGAGTTGCTGAATTGAGTAAATAGAAATACATGACTCCCAGTTAAATTTGAAAAATAATTCTTTCAGAGTTTTATAACTTACAAAAAAAAAAAAAAAAAAACCCTAAATATAGAACACTTGGGGCCCTGAAAAAGTCAACACAGGACAAATTCATTAAATATAGCACGTTTTATATGTATGAGACACATAGAAATCTTAACAGAGGGGATTCTAGAATCCCAGTCACCTGGCTCCCATTCTAGAGGCACATTTTGAAGACAAGAAGATGGTTAATTGAAGCAAACACCCCAAGCGTTCATTCCTTCCCACTAAGTTTCCCTGGACCCATCTGGTTCGGAATGACAAGGTGGAAACTTCACCAGTAGGTGAGGGAGGCTCCTCCAGAAGCTTACCAGGTAAGGCACCATGATGGATACTTAAGTCTGGGCAGGAGAATGTTTTCTTAGGATGCTTTTTTCACTTGCACAAGAATCTAATGTAACAGGGAAAGCCTGAGTTTTATTGGAGGGCAATTTTCAAGCATCTAATAAAATTTTAAAATTGATCACCTACCAATTCCAGTTCTCTGTATCCACCCTAGAGAAGCATCCCTGTGTGTGGTCCAGGAGGCATAAACAAGAATGTTTGTACAGTGGAAAATCAGGAAAAATGGAAATAGAGACGTAAAAATAATGGTACGACTGTTAAATGGAATACTACATAGCTGTTAAAAGGGATGACGGCCATCCGTAGGATCCATAGGACCATATGGAAGCCCAAGATATATTCTTAGATGGAAGACCAAACTGTAGAATGGGCAGAATGGCAGGACACTGTATAATACACACACACATAAAAATGCCGTGTGTTTATTGTGAATAGATAGCTATGTGTGCAAACGAATGAGAGGTGTTCTGGAGGGCAGCCTCTTAAACTGGGAACCAGTGGAGCAAATACATCCTGGAGATAAGAAAGAGCCAAGATTGCAGTGGGGGAGGCACTAGCTTTACCTGTGATGTTTTGAGTTTTAAAAGAAAAATGTTTTGATGTCTTATGTAATTAAAAGATTTTTTAAGAGAAAGATCATGGGTTTTGCCATCGGACACACCGGTGTGTGAGTCTCAGCTCTGTCACTTACTGACTATGTGTCTTTGGCTGCTGGGGTAGCTGAATAACAGTCCCCAAGATGTCCATGTCCTAATCCCTGGACCCTGTGAATGGTAACTTACATGGCAAAAGGGGCTTTGGAGGTGTAGTTAAGTACGGGATATTGGGATGGGAAGATTATCCTGGATTATCAGATGGGCATAAATGTTATCACAAGGATCCTTGTAAGAGGGAAATAGCGGGAAACTAGGCTACAGAAGAGGAAGAAAGGAACAAGGGAAGCAGGGGCACAAAAGGTGACGTGACAGGGGAGGCATGAGCCAAGCAATGAGGACAGCCTCCGGGAGCAAGAAAAGGCAAAGAAATGGGCTATTCTTTAGAGCCTGCAGAGGGATGATGGCCTGGCCATCATTGACCTTGATTTGGGTCAAGTGAATGCTTTTCAAACTTCTTGCCTGTAGAACTGTAGGAGGATAAATGCATGCTGTGTTTGCACCACTGAGTTTGGGACAGTTTGTAGGGAACTGATTCAGCAAGTTACTTCACTTCCCTGAGCCTCTGTTTGCTCATCTGTAAAATGGGATGGTTCCAGGACTTCACAGGCTGTTGTGAGGACCAGAGCTCATGTTTGTTCAGCCAGTCATAGAGACATTATTGCAGCTAACATTGAGTGGACTCTGCCTCTCAGACAACCGTTATCCCCATCAAGGCTTTGAGGAAGGAGATGTCTGCTAACTGCTCAAGGCATGTCAACCCAAACCTGCACTCTGAATGTTGGAGCTATCCTGCTTCTCAGGACAGAGCCTGTCGCATGGTTGGTTTTTAGGAAACTGTCCTTGTAAGAAGGACATGACCATTTACTTGATATGGGCTGGGAGTTCCTGAAACTAGAAATGCTGTTTAGAAGCAGTTCTCCCCTGGGTCTTGTTTCACTTCCTGTCACTTTCCTGTTGCATTCAAGGATAAATGGTGCTGTCATAGAAAAGCTTGGAATCAGTTTAATCATGGCTTCTGATGTCAGGGTTGACTAATTTTTACCATATTTGAAGCTCATCATTGCCTCGCACAGTAATAAACTCAATCTCTATGCTCGGGGAATTATATCTCTCTTGGGAGCAAATATCAGCAGTGAACTCCAAGAAGGCAATGGTGTGTCACTCCCACAGCCTCTAGGCTTCTGATGGGAGGTACTACTCCCATAAACAGAGAAGGAAGGCCCCTCCTGAGTGTGGAGATCCAAGAATTGTCAAGAGGTAGACAGGGTCCCAGGAGGGCCCCTGCAATGTCCACAGTTTATTGCTTATGTCATGGAGAAGGCAAAGTCCGAACCACTTCCTCCCAGTCCTGTCACAACCTCCCAGCATCAGGAGGGCTGGGCTCTAGGGGAACAATGGCTTGGAGACCTCCCAGCCATGAGCTCAGACAGGAAACCATCATCTCATGTCAGAATCAGTTGAAAATGAGCCCAAGCTGTTTGACATTGCAGCACCTGTGCTTTATCAGAGAAAGCCTTCACTATAGGCACTGAATACGCCGCACTCCAGGATCAGGGATGCTGCGAATCTGTGACCGCTTTTTACTCTGCTCAGAGGCTGTTAACTGAAATACCAGTTCCTTTATTTTCTGCAAATTTTCTTCAGTCCAGTCTTTATGTAGATTTGGGATGATCCAGGTTGGAGTAAATGATTTTAATTAAGCAAAACTATGTCTGGAGTGGAGGATGGGAGATGTTAATTAAAAAAAGAAGGACAGGGACTTCCCTGGGGGTGCAGTGGTTAAGAATCTTCCTGCCAATGCAGGGGACACGGGTTTGATCCCTGGTCGAGGAAGATTCCACATGCCGTGGAGCAACTAAGCCTGCGGGCCACAACTACTGAGCCCACATGCCACAACTACTGAAGCCTGCAGAGCTAGAGCCTGTACTCTGCAACAAGAGAAGCCACTGCCATGAGAAGCCCGCACACTGCAACGAAGAGTAGCCCCCACTCGCCCCTACTACAGAGAGCCTGCGCACGGCAATGAAGACCTAATGCAACCACAAATAAATAAATAAATACATACATACATACATTTATAAAAGAGAGGGACAAAGAATCAGCAATTACACCTCCGAGTATTTACCCAAAAGAATTAAAAGCAGGGACTTGAACAGACATTTGCATTATTCACAATAACCAAAATGTGGAGACAACCCAAGCATCTACCAACAGATGAATGAATACACAAAGTGTGCTATAGACATAGAATGGAATATTCTTTGGTTGAAAAAAGGAAGGAAATTCTGACACATGCTACAACATGGATGAACCTCAAAAAATGTATGCTAAGCCAGACACAAAAGGACAAATGCTAGATGATTTTACTTACTTAAGGTGCCTAGAATAGTCAAATACATAGAGGCAGAGTAGAGTAGAGGCTATCAGGAGTTGAGAAAAGTGAGAAAGGAGGAGTTAGTGTTTAATGGGTATAGAGTTTCAGTTTGAGAAGAAGAGAAAGTTCTGGAGATGGTTGGTGGTGATGGTTGCATGACAATCTGTATGTGTATGATGCCACTGAACTGTACACTTAATGACGGTTAACATGGTAAATTTCATGTTATATGTATTTTTCTGCAATAGAAAAGGGAAAGGGTGGCTGAGGAGTGCAGGGGGACCAGAACCACTGACGCTAGAGCAGGATTCCCACATGACTCCAAACTGCAATCACCTGGAGCGTTTGAAAAACCTTGATACCCAGGCTACACCTGAGACCAAGTACATCAACATCTGTGTTTTTTTTTAAGCTTCTGGGTGATTCCAAAGGGCAGCCGAGGTTGGGAACCTGTGGGAGAAACAGGTGCTCTGAATGAGAAGAATAGAAGGAGGTGAGGGTTGTGGTCAGTGAATACTCTCTGGGGAGGTGACATTTAGCACAGGTCCCTGAAGGAGCAGAAAGAGCAATGTCTAGGCAACGTCTCTTTATCAACAGCTTGTGTTGCCTTCACGATAGAACAGATTTCCTAGTGCTAAGCCCATCTCTCATAAAAACGTGGCTCGCATTTTATAGGCTGCCCTAGTAAAACCCAGCTCTGAATTTATATGGAGATTCAGTTGGAGATACTGGAAACTGAGAGAGGAGATGCAAATATACCTGCTGGGGTCTGGAGCACAGCTGTCAACTGCCATCAGTACCTGCTTCTGCTGCCTGTAGAAGGAGATTTCTGTAACCGATGGAAGGTGTTACTATTTTTCATATTTTATACTGAAATATAAACTATAGGCAAAAAAGTTTCTCAATGAATTTTCAACAAAGTGAATACCCCCATGCGCTAGATCAAGAAAGAGAATATTATTAGCACCCTAAATACCCCCACACCCATCGCTGCTGCTAGTATCTCCTTTCCCCAAAAGATAACTGCTTTTGACACCATAAATTTGTCTTGCACTTGGCATATTTTTAAAGCTTTGCATCCTAGGCCCAACTTGCATCTTGTAAAGCTAGACTTATGCTCTCCGTGATGAGGTGTGAAATGCCCCTTTCCCCAAACACCACAAGTCAGGTCATTATCCTTCTTTAATCTTGACCAATCTGATTGATGAAAATACGCTCTCGTGATTCTGATTCTTTTGGTTGGCTTTTGTCTAATGATGAATGAGATGAAATAATGCATAATATGTTTAATGGCCAATTGACTTTCTTGTGAGAATTGCTTGTTCATGATCTTGGTCCAATTTTCCTTGGGAATATCCTACTCAATTAAACCATCCTGTGTATAGCAAGCATGTAATCCTTTGTCTACTTACATGTGACAAATATTTTCCCCAGCGTGTCATGTGCTTTGTAGGTAGCTTTCTATAGTGTCTTGGCTGCTTTTCTTCTCTTCATTTACTCTCACTCTTTTGGTCATCTCATCCAGTCTCATGGCTTTCAAAACCATTCGTGTGCTGCTACAGACTAAATTGTGTCCTCCCAAAACTTGTATGTTGAAAACCTAACCCCCTATGGGACTGTATTCGGACCTAGGAGCTTTAGGAGGTAATTAGAAGTAAATGAGGACATAAGGGTGGGGTTCTAATCCAATAGAACTGTAGCTTTATATTAATATTAATTCTTTTTAAAAATTTTTATTGGAGTATAGTTGCTTTACAATGTTGTGTTAGTTTCCGTTGTACAGCAAAGTGACTCAGCAGGAAATCCAAAAAGAGGGGATACATATATATATATATATATAGCCTGATAAGAAGACGAAGATCCCTCATGCACACGTGCTCGCTCTCTCCCCCCACCCCACATGAGGACAAAGTGAGAACGTGGCCGTCCATAAGCCAAAAAGAGAGCTCTCATCAGAAGCCAATGACACTAGTACCCTGATCTCAGACTTCCAGCCTCTAGAACAAGTAGTTTTCTGTTCTTTAAGCCGCCCAGCCTATGATACTTTGTTGTGGCACCCCAAGCTGACTAAAACATACTCTGAGCCTGCCCCCAAATCTGTCTCCAACCCAGACCTTTCTCTTGAACTTCACACTCCTCCATCTAAATGCCCCCTGACCCCTTGATGTCTAAGGCACACTTTCAACTCAACCAGTCCAAAATGGGATCCTGACCTTCTCCCTTCACAACCACTCCACTCTCAGCCTTGCCCATTTTTCCAGGGGCTCCAGCTGTGCAAGAAAACATATCCTGAAGGCATCCTTGATGTGGCTTTTTCCCAATCACTCCCCATCTACCCCACAGGAAATCCTCTTAACCCTGCCTTCACACTGTATCGAGAATCCAGCTCTGGTCACTGGGCCCACCTGATACAAACTGTCCTCATGGTTGCCTGGAGGCTGCAGCTGCCTCCTAACTGGTCTCCCTGCCTCTGCTCTTGACCTCCCACAGTCTATTCTCAACCTAGCATCACAGTGATCCAGTTCAGACAAAGCAGATCCTGTCCTTCTGCTGCTCAAACCCATGACTCCCACCTTTCTTGGAACTTGCTGTGACCTCTCCTGCCCCATGACCTCTCTGGCCTCACCTCCCAGGGCTCTGTCCTTGCCTAGCTCATCTCCAGCCACAGGGTCCTGTTGCTACTCTTTGAATGGTCCAAGCATGTTCCTGCCTTAGGGGCTTTGCACATCTGCTCCTTCTGCCCAGAACATTTTTCTCTGGGACAGCCATATGGCCCCTCCCTCACTTCTTTCAAGATTGTCACCACTGTCACCTACTCAATGAAACCTACACTGATCAGATTACTGACATTGGCAATCCCTCCTCTGCATTCCCAACCCCCTTAAAAAATTAAAAAAAAATGCTTCACGTATATTTATCTTTTCAACCTTCTATCAACTATACAGTTTATCACTTTCTAAAAAACTGTAGAATTTACTTATATATTAAACTATTACTGCTTATTATCTGTTTCCCTAGTGGAGAGCAGTGATCTCTGTTGGGTTTTGTTCACTGTTGCTCCCTGAGTGACCTTAATAGTACTTGGACATTGAAGACATTATTTATTTACATTTGATTATTTGGCTATAAACCTATAGCCAAATCCATCCGTCTTTTACTTCAACTTTCTGCTTTCATGGTCATGCCCAGAAAGCCCTTCTCAACTCATGAGTAGTGAGAACACTGGAAGGAAATAGCATTGCCTGACCACCTATATATCCTTCCAGATAATGGCTGTGTTTTGTACATTTAAAATTTTCACCTAGTTTGGAATTTATTTATTATATGGTGTGAGATAGGGAAATAGGTTTTTTTTTAAGTCCATGTTTGTCTGTTTTCCAGTATCTTTTACTTCCTTACTGACTTAAGATGCTCCCTTAATTTTTTTATCCTTTATTTGTTATACATAGTTCTGTTTCTAGACCTTCTATTACATTCCATTGATCTGATTATTTACTGCTCCACCAGTTAATAAACTATTTTAATTATTTTAAATGCACATATTCCTTTTAAAAAATAATTAATTTGAATTTCCAAAGCTTTGTTTCTTTATCTGGTCTTTCAAAGAACTGGTTCTCAGATTTACCCGTTCTACTCTGGGTATTTGTTTCCTTTATATATAATTGATTAATTTATACTTTTGTTTTTAGTAATAGCTTCCTTTTTAAGGCTTACTTTACTTTCTTTTAAGTTTTTGTTTGTTTGTTTGTTTGTTTGTCAGGATGTTCAGCTCATTTACTTGCATTCATTCAAGAAGCCAAGGCTGTCTTTTCATTGAGTTAAAGTTTGACCACATCTCTTAAGATTTGATAGGTTTACATTGTTATTGTCTAAATGGTCCATAATTATGCTTTTAATTTTCTCCATTTTTAAGAGTTGTTTAGATTGTTTTTTATTTCCCATAAATATACTTATATTGTGATTTTAGGATAAATTATTTTGTTTCAAATCTCTATTATTGTTGTCAAAGGATATTTCTATAAATTTTCTAACTTTGAAAGAGGGCTTCTTTTTGAGATTTTAGATTGGTCATTTTCTGCAACTGTCCCTGCAGAACTTGAGAAGAATGCATATTCTTTGTGGGTACTGAGTTCAATACATATCCACTAAATTGAGCTAAATAATCCTTTCATCCTTTTTTTTTTTAATTTCTTTTTTGTTGCTTGCTTAACTCTCAAAAAGAAGAAACGTTGGTTAATGCTCTCCTTTCCCCTGGTGTTTCTGTTAACTTCTCCCTGCTGTTCTTTATGTATTTAGAATCTATGCTTTTGGGAATGTCATTGATGATACACTAATCTGTATAAGTATTCTTTTTTGGTGCTCTCCTAGTCATGTCTTTTGTCAGTTTCTTTGTTGGGGTGTTTTACCTTCTTACTAACCTGAAAGAGCTTTTTTTATGTTAAATATACTAACTCCCCACCATCTGTGTCACAAATATTTTCCCAAACTCTTGGCTTAAAAATTCTGTTAATGATGTATTTAATATACAGACACTTTAAATCTCTCTATAGTCAAATATTATGCTTTTGCTTGCATTCTCAAAATAGTGTGGTGAGAAGATGTTAGGTGAGGGGCAAAAGTCTTGGTCTCCTCTCCTTGATCAACCTTGAACTTCTCTGCCTGTTTGATTAAGTGTCTCAACCCCTATTTGCAAGCTATGGTCCCATGTCACCTCCCTCTTCTGATCCTTCAGGATATTCCAGGGGCAACTCAGGGAAAGAGAGAATTCCTTTTACCTTGTAGAGTCAAAGACCTAAAGGTGTAATTAAGAAGCACACTTTGACACCATTGATTGGTGTGTAGCTAAAACAGTATATATTTTTCTGCAACTCCTGTTCTTCAGGTCTTCAAATATATTCCCTGCTATACACAAAAGACCTCTGTGCATATATTGGGTTGGCCAAAAATATTGTTTGGGTTTTCTGTAAGATGATACGTAAAAACCCAAACAAGCTTTTTGGCCAACCCAATAGAAGCTATCAATGAAGGGTTCTGAGGATGCAGAACAGTGATTTCACTTAAGCACCTACCATGTGTTAAAGATGAACACACTGCATGTCTGTTCTTAAAAATTCCACCTCCATTGCTGACTAAGCCCTCCCCTCTCCCCACCCGCCTGTCACTCCTGCTTATGTCAAATGAAAAGCAGTCAGGATTTGTGTGTGTGTGTGTTTATGTGTGTATGTGTGTATGTACCTTGTCTTTTACTTTTAACTAAGTACACTTTTTCTTAAGAAAAGTATGTTATTTTTTTAGAGAGTATGTCTGATATCAACTGTTAATGTATTTTTTTATATATTAACAAATATATGAGTAATACATATATTTATTACATGTATTTATTTATATAGTTACATATACTTATTGATATAGTTATTTATATAATACATACATTTATTTATATACTTATTAATATATAATACTTACAAGTGTACCTATGATTATGTTAAAAAATCTTTTAAAACTATTCCCTGTAATAAAAGATTGAAGAAAATGCAATGCTGACAATAAATACATTTGAGTGACATGGCCTTGGGCAAACCATTGGATCTCTTTGGATCTCTGTCTTCTAACCTGACAGGTCTAACCCAGTGTCATTGGATTGGGACTGAATCTAAGAAAGTACCAGTAATGTGACTTTACCAAGTTCTTGAATCAGTTACCTACCTCACCAGTTAGTTAACTAATTGGTGGCTGACCTGAAAATATACTCTCTTAACCAGCACCACTCTGGCATTACCTGAAACAGAGACAAAATTGCCTCCAACTTTTATATCAGAATTTTATCTACATTGAGCACTAAAGTTTTACTGACTGTTCCATCATTCCCTTAAATATTCATTGAGTATCTACCCTTTGGCCGACACTCTATCAACATTTTGCATGTCTAAGGATATCTCCCCAGTGTCCAGTTCCCTTTCCTTTCTTCCTAGAAACCCGATTATGTCCAAGTATCTATGCAACCCCGTGCAGCCTTCTACATCAGGGAAAACTGATTTCACCCCAGCTCTTGGGGTTGGGCCAGATAGATCCAAGAATGATTCCATTTCCCTTACTGGTGATTGGATAAGGAAAAGTCATCAGACCTAGTTCGAGTACATGAGATGTGATTGAAAGTCAGTTAAGGCACTGCTGGGAAGTTCTTTATTCCTAAGAGAGAGTCCTGGAAGAGCAGTCCTTTGTCTTTCTGTGAATGCTGTCACATCCTATGAGGCTTAGAAATGCCATAGGCAGAAATGGCAATCAAGATGGAGGGCGTGCGCTCACTCCCTCTTGCAAGAGCACTGGAATTACAATGAACTGCTGAACAACCATCGACAGAAAGACACTGGAACTCACCAAAAAAACCCACCCCACATCCAGAGACAAAGGAGAAGCTGCAATGAGATGATAGGAGGGGCGCAATTGCATTAAAATCAAATCCCATAAATGCTGGGTGGGTGACTCACAAGCTGGAGAACAGTTATACCATGGAAGTCCTGAGGTTTCTGAGCCCCACAACAGGCTTCCTAACCTGGGGGTCCAGCAACGGGAGGAGGAATCCCCAAAGAATCAGACTTTGAAAGCCAGCGAGATTTGATTGCAGGACCTCCACAGGACTGGGGAAAAAGGACACTCCACTCTTGGAGGGCACACAAAAAAGTGTGCTCACCAGGACCCAGGGGGAAGGAGCAGTGACCCCATAGGAGACTGAACCAGATCTACCTGCTGGTGTTGGAGGGTTGCCTGCAGAGGTGGGGGGCAGCTGTGTCTCACCAAGGAGACAGGGGCACTGGCAGCAGGGGTTCTGAGAAGTGCTCATTGGCGTGAGCCCTTCCAGAGTGCACCATTAGCTCTACCAAAGAGCCTATAAGCTCCAGTGCTGGGTCACCTCAGGCCAAATGACCAGCTGGGTGGGAACACAGCCCCACCCATTGGCAGATAAGCAGATTAAAGTGTCACTGAGTTCCACCCACCAAATCAGATTAAAGTTTTACTGAGCTCCACCCACCCAGCCCAACCCACCATCAGTCCCTCCCATCAGGAAGAACCCACCAGCCTCCTAGACAGCTTCCTCCACAAGAGGGAAGACAGCAGAATCAAGCAGTATCAGCAGTATTTCATCTTGTGGAACTGAAAATCACAGCCACAGAACGATAGAGAAAATGAAAAGGCAAAAGACTTGGTACCAGATGAAGGGACAAGAAAAAACAACAGAAAAACAACTAAATGAAGAGGAGATAGGCACTCTTCTGGAAAAAGAATTCAGAATAATGATGGTGAAGATGATCCAGGACTTTGAAAAAAGATTGGATGCAAAGATCGAAAAGTTGCAAGAAAAGTTTACCAAAGACCTAGAAGAATTAAAGCACAAACAAACAGAGATGTGCAACACAATAACTAAAATGAAAAATACATTAGAAGGAACCAATAGCAGATTAAATGAGGCAGAAGGGTGAATAAGTGACCAGGAAGACAGAATGGTGATAATAACTGATGCAGAAAAGAATAAAGAAAAAATAATGGAAAGAACTGAAGACAGCCTAAGAGACCTCTGGGACAACGTTAAATGCACCAACATTCACATCATAGGGGTCCCAGAAGGAGAAGAGAGAGAGAAAGGACCTGAGAAAATACTGGAAGAGATTATAGTTGAAAACTTCTCTAACATGGGAAAGGAAATAGCTACCCAAGTCCAGGAAGTGCAGAGAGTCCCAGGCAGGATAAACCCAAGGAGAAACACACCAAGACATATAGTAGTCAAGCTGACAAAAATTAAAGACAGAGAAAAGTTATTAAAAGCAACAAGGGAAAAATGACAAATAACATACAAGGGAACTCCCATAAGGGTAACAGCTGATTTCTCAGCAGAAACTCTGCAAGCCAGAAGGGAGTGGCACGATATATTTAAAGTGATGACAGGGAAGAACCTACAACCAAGAATACTCTATCCAGCAAGGATCTCATTCAGATTCAACAGAGAAATCAAAAGGTTTACAGACAAGCAACAGCTAAGAATTCAGCACCACCAAACCAGGCTTACAACAAATGCTAAGGGAACTTCTCTAAGCAGGAAACATAAGAGGAGAAAAGGACCTACAGAAACAAAAGCAAAACAATTAAGAAAATGGTAATAGGAACAGACATATTGATAATTACCTTGAATGTAAATGGACTAAATGCACCAACCAAAAGACACAGACTGGCTGAATGGATACAAAAACAAGACCCATATATATGCTGTCTACAAGAGACCCACTTCAGACCTAGGGACACATACAGACTGAAAGTGAGGGGATGGAAAAAGATATTCCATGCAAATGGAAATCAGAAGAAAGCTGCAGTAGCGATACTCATATCAGATAACATAGACTTTAAAATAAAAAATGTTACAAGAGACAAGAAAGGACACTACATAAAGATCAAGGGATCAATCCAAGAAGAAGAGATAACAATTATAAATATATATGCACCCAATATAGGGGCACCTCAATACATAAGGCAAATGATAACAACAATGAAAGAGGAAATCGACAGTAACACAATCATAGTGGGGGACTTTAACACCCCACTTACACCAATGGACAGGTCATCCACACAGAAAATTAATAAGGAAACACAAGCTTTAAATGACACAACAAATCAGCTGGATTTAATAGATATCTATAGGACATTATATCCAAAAACAGCAGATTACACATTCTTCTCAAGGGCACATGGAACATTCTCCAGGATAGACCACATTTTGGGTCATAAATCAAGCCTTGGTAAATTCAAGAAAATTGAAATCATATCAAGCATCTTTTCTGACCACAACACTATGAGATTAGAAATCAATTACAGGAAAAAAACTGTAAAAAACACAAACACATGGAGGCTAAACAATACACTACTAAATAACCAACAGATCACTGAAGAAATCAAAGAGGAAATCAAAAAATACCTAGAGACAAATGACAATGAAAACACAATGATCCAAAACCTATGGAATACAGCAAAGGCAGTTCTAAGAGGGAAGTTTATAGCGATACAATCCTACCTCAAGAAACAAGAAAAATCCCAAATAAACAATCTAACCTTACACCTAAAGAAACTAGAGAAAGAAGAGCAAACAAAACACAAAGTTAGTAGAAGGAGAGAAATCATAAAGATCAGAGCAGAAATAAATGAAATAGAGACAAAGAAAACAAGAGCAAAAATCAATAAAACTAAAAGATGGTTCTTTGAGAAGATAAATAAAATTGATAAACCTCTAGCAAGACTCATCAAGAAAAAGAGGGAGAGGACTCAAATCAATAAAATTAGATATGAAACAGGAGAAGTTACAACGGACAACACAGAAATAAACAGCACCATAAGAGACTACTACAAGCAACTATATGCCAATAAAATGGACAACCTGGATGAAATGGATAGATTCTTGGAAAGGTATAACCTTCCAAGACTGAATCAGGAAGACATAGAAAATATGAACAGACCAATCACAAGGAATGAAATTGAAACTGTGATTCAAAATCTCCCAACAAACAAAAGTCCAGGACCAGATGGATTCACAGGTGAATTTTATCAAACATTTCAAGAAGAGCTAACACCCATCCTTCTCGAACTCTTCCAAAAAATTGCAGGGGAAGGAACACTCCCAAATTCATTTTATGAAGCCACCATCACCCTGATACCAAAACCAGACAAAGATACTACAAAAAAATAAAACTACACTGATGAATATCACTGATGAATTTAGATGCAAAAATCCTCAACAAAACACTAGCCAACAAAATCCAACAACACATTAAAAGGATCATACACCATGATCAAGTGGGGTTTATCCCTGGAATGCAAGGATTCTTCAATATATGCAAATCAATCAATGTGATACACCATATTCACAAACTGAAGGATAAAAACCACATGATCATCTCAATAGATGCAGAAAAAGCTTTTGACAAAGTTCAACACCCATATATGATAAAAACTCTCCAGAAGGTGGGCATAGAGGGAACCTGCCTCAACATAATAAAGGCCATATATGACAAACCCACAGCAAACATCATTCTCAATGTTGAAAAACTGGAAGCATTCCCTCTAAGATCAGGAACAAGACAAGGATGTCCACTCTCACCACTACTATTCAACATAGTTTTGGAAGTCCTTGCCACAGCAACCAGAGAAGAAAAAGAAATAAAAGGAATCCAAATTGGAAAAGAAGTAAAACTGTCACTGTTTGCAGATGATGTACTATACATAGAAAATCCTAAAGATGCCACCAGAAAACTACTCGAGCTAATCAATGAATTTGGTAAAGTTGCAGGATACAAAATTAACACACAGAAATCTCTTGCATTTCTATACACCAAAAATGAAAGAGCAGAAAGAGAAATTAAGGAAACAATCCCATTCATCATTGCAACAAAAAGAATAAAATACCTAGGAATAAACCTAACCAAGGAGGGAAAAGACCTGTACTCAGAAAACTATAAGACACTAATGAAAGAAATCAAAGAAGACACAAACAGATGGAGGGACATACCACGTTCTTGGATTGGAAGAATCAACATTGTGAAAATGACTATATTACCGAAAGCAATTTACAGATTCAATGCAATCCCCATCAAATTACCAATGGCATTTTTCACAGAACTAGAACAAGAAATTTTACGATTTGTATGGAAACTCAAAAGACCCCGAATAGCCAAAGCAATCTTGAGAAGGAAAGACGGAGTTGGTGGAATGAGTCTTCCCGACTTCAGGCTATACTACAAGGCTACAGTGATCAAGACAGTATGGTACTGGCACAAAAACAGAAATATTGATCAATGCAACAGGATAGAAAGCCCAGAGATAGACTACAGTCAACTAATCTATGACAAAGCAGCCAAGGATATACAATGGAGAAAAGGCAGCCTCTTCAATAAGTGGTGCTGGGAAAACTGGACAGCTACGTGCAAAAGAATGAAATTAGAAAACTGCCTAACACCATACACAAAAATAAACTCAAAATGGATAAAAGACCTAAATGTAAAGCCAGACACTGTAAAACTCCTAGAGGAAAACGTAGGAAGAACACTCTTTGACATAAGTCACAGCAAGATCTTTTTTGATCCACCCCCTAGAATAATGGAAATAAAAACAAAAATAAATGTGGGACCTAATGAAACTTCAAAGCTTCTGCACAGCAAAGGAAACTATAAGCAAGATGAAAAGACAACCCTCAGAATGGGAGAAAATATTTGCAAACGAATCAACAGACAAAGGATTAATCTCCAAAATATATAAACAGTTTATCCAGCTCAATATCAAAAAAACAAACAACCCAATCAAAAAATGGGCAGAAGACCTAAATAGGCATTTCTCCAAAGAAGACATGTGGATGCCCAAGAGGCACATGAAAAGCTGCTCAACATCACTAATTATTAGAGAAATGCAAATCAAAACTACAATGAGGTATCACCTCACACCAGTTAGAATGGGCATCATCAGAACATCTACAAACAGTAAATGCTGGAGAGGGTGTGGAGAAAAAGGAATGCTCTTGCATTGCTGGTGGGAATGTACATTGATACAGCCACTATGGAAAACAGTATGGAGGTTCCTTGCAAAACTAAAAATAGAACTACCACATGACCCAGCAATCCCACTACTGGGCATATACCCAGAGAACACCATCATTCAAAAAGACACATGCACTCCCATGTTCATTGCAGCACTATTTACAATAGCCAGGACATGGAAGCAACCTAAATGCCCATCAACAGATGAATGGATAAAGAAGATGTGGTACATACATACAGTGGAATATTACTCAGCTGTAAAGAGCAATGAAACTGGGACATTTTTAGAGACATGGATGGACCTAGAGACTGTCATACAGAGTGAAGTGAGTCAGAAAGAGAAAAACAAATATTGTATATTAATACATATATGTGGACTATAGAAAAATGGTATAAGTCAACCGGTTTGCAAGGCAGAAATAGAGACACAGATGTAGAGAACAAACATATGGACACCAAGTGGGGAAAGCAGGGAGGGTTGGGGGTGGGGGGGAAGAATTGGGAGATTGGGATACCAAATCGTACACTCTAAATATATGCAGTTTATTGTAAAAAATAAAAAAATAAAAAGTTAAAAAAAAAAAGAAATGCCATAGGCATGTTACTTTTGGTCTGAGAATGGAGCTGATCGTGAGGGTGGCAGAACAGAGAAATAGAAAGAACCTGGGAACTTGATGACATCATTAAGTCACTGAATCAACCAGCCCTGAAGCCCGTCCTCTGACAGGCAGGACTTCTGCTTTTGAAAAATAGTAATTATCCTCATTGCTTACGGCAGTGTGGAGACACAATCGTTGCTACTTGCAGCTGACGGCATTCTAACTGAAAGACCTGGATGGCTTTATTTAATTATGCCATGGCCCTTTCCTCCAGGAGCTCAGAGTCTAGTTTGTAAGTACTAGGTTTGATAGTTCCATTAAACTGAGCTAAATAATCACTTAAGCTATTTCTTGCATCCATTTCTTAGGAGAGAAGCAGATGTCCAAACAGAAGGTCGTTTAAAAAAGGGTGCTATCCATGGACAAAGGATACATGTGCAGAGAGCTGTGAGGACACAGAGAAGGAGCAGTTCCTTCTCCTAGGGGATCATCACAGGCTGTGGAGTCATGCTGGGCTGGGTTTTGAAGGCTGAATAAGAATTTATCGGGGGGAGAAAGTGAGAAAGGCATTCCCAACAGAAAAGCTAACATGTACAAAAGCATGAGCTGCTTTTTTAAAAAAATAAATCTATTTATTTATTCATTTATTTTTATTTTTTGGCTGCATTGGGTCTCCGTTGCTGTGTGCAGGCTTTCTCCAGTTGTGGCGAGTGGGGCTACTTTTCCTTGTGGTGCACAGGCTCCCCATTGTAGTGTCTTCTCTTGCTGTGGAGCAGGGATCTAGGCACGCCGGCTCAGTAGTTGTGGCTTGCAGGCTCTAGAGCACAGATTCAGTAGTTGTGGCTCACGGGCTTAGTTGCTCTGTGGCATGTGGGATCTTCCCGGACCAGGGATTGAATCCATGTCCTTTGCATTGGCAGGCAGATTCTTAACCACTGTGCCATCAGGGAAGTTCTGCATGAACTGCTTTAATCTAACAATCATACACACATTTGCTCTTTTTCATGGCTTAGCAAGATTGCATTGGGAGAAGAGAGGAGGGCATTCGTTCATTCACTCACTTAGCCATTCACTGGACACCTATTTTTAAGCATGCATCGTGTGCCAGGTACTGTTTTAGGTGCTGGAGTTAGAGCATTGAGCAAAACAGAAAAAGACCTGCCCTCATGGAGCTTACAAAGAAACATCACGTGAACCTGCCCCTAGCCCTTCCACCCCCACCCATCTCACACGCTCATTTTTGACTTGGTATTGGTGCACGTTCTCCCTTGCTGCACAAGGCTGGCCCTTGAGAAGTTATCAAGTGGACAATACTGGTCTGAAGCACCTCCATCTTCCTGTTTCGAGCCCTTTCCTTTCCATGCCACTTGGCCTCTTCCCGTGCATCTTCCATTATTACCAGTGACTCTTAAGTTACACATGGTCCATTCACTGGGGTTTTCATTTTACCCAGGTTGAAAGTTATCAATTAAATGAATGAAGTTCTATTGGTGGATTGTCAGAAGTCAGCCAGTAAATGGGGGTCCTATTTGGAAAATTGGAGACTCTGTCTGTAGGGCCACCAAAGCTGCACTTTCTAGGCTGATGTCTACAAGACTGATCTTCACTGGGAAAACTGATGAACGCAAAATACCTCAGAGAATTTGATCATGACTCCTTGACGCTTGTGTAGGGCTAACCTTAATCCTCGTGAGAGATTCCTGTGGTCAAGGAACATGGGGCGAAGAACGCTGAGGACAGGGCACCTAGGTTCAAATCCTCTCTCACTTGGGATCCTGAGCAAACTTCAAAACCCACCTGAGCTTCAAACGCCTCATCTTTGAAGCTTCAAATGCCTTGTCACACTCCCTTTGCAAAGCTGAAATGAAGATTAAAATAATTTGTATGGCTAAAACAGAGTGAATCCTGAATTAACGGTCATTACAATTTGTTTACTATAATGGTAGTCATGGGTGTACCCTGTGTGTGGAAGCCTTGAAGTTGGAATTGAGGGGATTTGGGGTGACTCCACTGATTGGCTGAGCATGCTCTAACACCGGTCCTCCAGCTAACTAAGTCTCCTTTCATCTTGAAACCTCCTTTGCCAACAGGAAAAACAGAAAGAAGAAAAAAAAGTTTTTCATTGTTGGGAGAGAAAGCATCCTTCAACCAAACAAAACCGACTAACCATTCATTAAGTCCATTTTGTTATTAAAGGCCAATAGGATTAAAGAGCTAATTACAGTGTCCTAGGTTTGGTATTATCCATTGTTACCAGGACTGAGTCATGCCAGGTCCCTGGCTTTTTAAGAACCAGAATGATAGAGCATTTGGTTCACCTGGATATGTTTTCATTTCTCTGGCATAATCAAGCACAGTTATTAGCATCTGCAAACTCAAACCAGACAAGCAATCTGGGTTTAAGATAGAAACAGGCTGATAGGCTGCTCCCCCGGATTTTCTTCTCTGACAGCCCGCCCCTCTGGGTCTGGGCTATGCCCAACTACTGCAATCGGGCAGAATGTACACAGCATCTATTAAGTGAATTCTGGACACTTAATGAGGTAATTGCAGACTAAATATATTCCTGGAGAATCAGAGATATAAAGTTTCCCACCATTCTTTTCCCCCTTGTAGTCTTTTTCTTTTTTTTTTTTAAGGTCTTATTAATTTGCAAAGCAGCTAATTACAACTCCTCTGGGCTAAATAGCTGTGCCGTTGGCACTGTAATAGATGAGTGGTTCGGGCTGAGAGAGCAGGTCCTGTTTTTTTCTTTGCCTATTACACACATTGTTTTAGGTAATTAACATCCACTTTGTAGTGGCAGCTCTGACGCCTCCCTGTCTGAGCAGTGTCTTGGCTGACAGCCTCCGAAACAGCCCTGGTGAACTTCTTGCAAAATCATGTGATATTATTATATAACTCCTCCCGATGAAAGCTCGGAGAGAATTTGCACACGTAGCTACGTGTGAGCTTTTGGATCTAGACACACTCACACGAAGTCCCTTTTTGAAGGACTGTTTTCTTCCAGCTGGGCAGGGACAGGGGTGGGGGCAAAGGAAAGAATTGGGTCTGAATTCTGGCATTGCTGCCACCAGATGAGATGTCACACTGACCTCCCAGGGCTTTTGTGAGCATTCCACAAGTTTTTAACAATACTTGGCAGAGTAGTTTCACCTTCTACCAAATTAACAATCCCTTCTCCAGAGTTAATAAAAATTAACAGGTAGGCTTTCAAAAGAATCTATTATTCTTTTCCCCTTGTATTCTTGCCTTTGAGCACTACTTTGAATAAAAAATCTAGAACTTTGAATTATAGCTACAAGGGTCAAGTGAAGACCTCAGAGATTGCCCAAGGCCCTTGAACTATGTAGGTTACTGGTCTTAAAGGTGCTTCTTCTTGTCTCCTCCTCTGTTCACTCTTCCTTGGCAAGGGCCTGAGGCATGTGGAGAATTCCCTTCCAGGGTCTTTTCCAAAATCGGTTAACGGTTGGCATCGGATGGAAAGTGTTTCTAAAATATTTTGCAGCTCTTTGCTCTGCTGAGCCCCAGAAGAAATGGGGAGAGGGGATTTCTCGATACTTTATCGCCTACCTCACAGTGTTTTGTTGGTTTCAAACAACTACAGCAACGACAACAAAATAGATGGCTAGCATTGTGTCATTGAAAGCAGCCCAACACCCAATATTTTCTTGCACTTGTGACATCTAGAAGCCTTCACTAATTAACAGTATGCTCTCTTTCCTCCAAAGTTAGGGGAAGTTGGACAATCGATGAGTCTAGAATGACACTAGATGACTCTTTTGTTTTTTTCTTCTTAATGGTTTTGTTTTCTGGGGAATTAATTCTTAAACCTTCCCTCCACCCAAGCCTGAGCTTTCTCCAGAAATAAATCTCACCAGGCCAGCATGGAGTTAGGCCACTCTGACGGCCTGTGGGCTGGAGCTGGCTGACTCCTATGGTGATATAACACAGTGGATAAACATGGGGAGTGGACAAAGTCTGCCTCTCTGTCTCCTTTTGGAAACACCAAAGGACCCTGGGGTTGAAAACACAACAGACCAAAGGATCTGCAGGTCTGAAGAGGGACGAGAGAAAGAGAGGCCAGAGAGAAGAGGATTTGTGGGAGGTGGGACCTGGCTTTAAAATGACGCACATTGAATTTGTATCACTTACCCAGAATGACCACATCATCCTCTCATTTAATCCCCACAGTTTGAATCCTATGGAGGTGATATTAATAACTTACAAAACAGGTTAAGTGACTTAGGCAAAGTCACATAGCAAATAGGTAGCAGAGTCAGGAATTGAACCCACGTGCATCTGACTCCGTAGACCTCGCACAAACACCTTTCCCTTTTGGGAAGCCAAGAATGGCAATCCGACTTGCAGGGGTGCAAAGAAAAAGAAAAAGCTGGGTTCCGATGTCTGTACTCTGGTAGCTGACCAAAGAGAGTCCAGACTGCTTTGTTCCCCTGAACTTTACTTACAAACCCAAACCCAAGCCGAGTTTTCCTCGTAGAGCACAGCTTTTGCTCACTTGCATTCCAAAACACCAGAGGTCACAAATTGGCAGCCTGTGGACCCAAACTGGCCTAAAGATATGTTTTGTTTGGCTCTTAAGAGTTGGATCACACAATATATTTCAAAAATTAGATCCATTGCCAACACAGAATTCATGGGTTACATCGTTCCCTTCTAGCCTTGATGGCCTGGCTTGATTCAGACCAACCCTCCCACAGCGAGCAACTAGAAAAGCTGGACTTGAACACTATCTGTGGGATAACACTGAAGAGCAGCTAAGGATGCCAGGGCTTGAGGAGCTACGGTTCCAGAGGGAAGGAAAATGCTTCAGGATAAAGCCCACAAGTTCAAGGTGTGTGCCAGTTCATAAGCTGTGCAGAGAGAGGCTGAGGAGCCCTGGAGACAGCAGCATCTAGGAGGCCCAGAGGCTGAGCAGAGCTTTTGGGAGTCTCACAGGCCAGAGAACCAAAAGGTAGAGTTCAGGGCTGTCAAGACAGCCAGGACTTCAGGGGCCAAAGAAAATACACAGAAGAGAGTCCAATATTTGGTGGTGCCCTTCTCTGCAAAGGGGAAATGAACGGTGTTTCTAGGAGTCTCACAGATGTGGGGGGATTAAAGTTAAAAAAGAATTCAGAACCCATTAAGGAGGAGGGGCCTTGGAGAACACTCAGGACTTTTAGTTGGGATTCTGCAAGGGTGAGATTCTAGGAATAAGGACAAAGAGAAATAGATGGTATCACAGGCACACTGAAGCCCACCTCACAAAAGCTCACTCCCTGAATGCAAAGAGGTGATTTGCTCCTACACTGACTGCCTTCTAGAAGGACTAACAATCCTCTCTGCAGGGAGATAACATTATCCAGAGATGCTAAAGTGTTTATCTGTGCCCACAGGCATCTGTGCTTACAAAACCCGGATTGGGTTATGATGGGTAAAGGTGACAAAGGAGTAGATGGAGGACCAGAGGACCAGAGGACCAGAAACCATCGATGTGACTGTCTCTGGAATGTTGGTCCCAGGATAAAAGGAGATAAAAGCCAATGGTCTTATCCAACTTTCCCCCAGGGCAGGCATTTACTCTGCAGAATCTCTGTGAAGTTTCCATACAGCTGTGTATTAGAGCTAATCTCTTCTCCTCTAAGCATCTCTCGGGAGCGAGCACACCAACTTGGAACGTAGCAGGTGCTCATGGAATGCCTGTTGAATTGATGTGTATTACGCAGCCAAGCACTGAGACTGCTGCTGACTCGTAAGAAACCCACAACCAGTGGGGTGTTGGAGCCGGCTCACACCTGCTCACAGGAGCTGATTGTGTGGATTTCTTCCCAACCAGCATTTAGGGACCTCACAGAGCTCGCTTGAAATCAACCATGGTGGGAGTATTTGCACCATGGAAATTGGCCATGCTCTAAATCAGAGCCCTTTTCTTCCCCCTCCAGATTGTCCGTTGTCAAACATTTACCAACACACCGCTGCTCACAGCCATTTAGGTTAAGACCGTTTTAAAACACAGAGAGCAGAGTTGATAACTTACACATGCTTGTGTGAATGTATGTGTGGAGTTTCTGCGCCATCTTGCTCATGCACCTCCACTTTGCTGAATATCAGTGGGCACAGGAAGAGAAAGAGATGGGCAGTCAATTTAGTTTAATCTGGAAAAAGTGTGATTCAATAACTTATTTATTTATCTTTAAAATTTATTTATTTATTTATTGACTGTGTTGGGTCTCTGTTGCTGTGCATGGACTTTCTCTAGTTGCGGCAAGCGAGGGCTAGTCTTTGCTGTGGTGCACGGGCTTCTCATTGAGGTGGCTTCTCTTGTTGTGGAGCACGGGCTCTAGGTGCTTGGGCTCAATAGTCGTGGCACACAGGCTCAGTAATTGTGGCTTAAGGGCTCTGGAGAGCAGGCTCAGTAGTTGTGGCACACGGACTTAGTCACTCTGTGGCATATATTCTGGACCAGGGCTCAAACCCATGTCCCCTGCATTGGCAGGCAGATTCCCAACCATTGCGCCACCTGGGAAGTCCCTAATTCAATAATTTAGATCCTCAGCTATTTCAATCTCTTTGGGGTAAATTGCTCAGATATTTAGAGTTCTACCCTGCACCCCCCTTCCTTTGTGTAACAGGTTAAGTTTCAGAGAAACAGACTCAAAGATAGAGACTCACTTACAGAAGTTCATTGGGAAGTGCTCTCAAAATCACCACTGTCGGTGAGGGAAGGAAGATCTGGGAAAGAAAAGTTGAACAGAGAAACAGTCACAACAAAGGCCTCAGGGATCCTACAGACCAGATGTCATATGTGTCTGCATGGAGTTGTAAACTGTTTTTAAGTAATATTTTGGTATCGTTTCATAAAAATCAGGCTTCTCAATTTCTATGGAGGAATTTGAAGATGTGGCAATGATTGGCTAGAGCTGGAACCCAGCTGTGCCTTTGAATAGTGCTTATGGCTTTGGTTACTGCAGGTTGTACCTGGTCAACTTCATAATGATTAGGAAATATGACTTTTGAATCAAATAACTCCACTAAGAAATGCAGGTCTGAAATAGTAACTGTGTGACCTTAGGCAAGTTACTTAACCTCTCTGAGCTTATGTCTATAAAGTGAGGATTTACAATACCTACCCCCACAGCATTGCTGTGAGGATTAAATAAGATCATGTTTTGAAAGTTCTTGGCACAAAGTGAGCAGTAATAAAAGGTGCTTATTTATGCTTCACTGATTCAAATTGTCTCTGAATCCTCTTTGGATTTTCATTTATTCCTGGAAAATAGAAGAAGTAGCTGGCACTTCAGCTTTTACAGCCCCATGAAGGCTTCTGTTCTGTATTTTACAGATGCAAACTGATAAGCCTTTCATTTTATGGAAATCGTAACTACAGATGTGAATCAGTTCCATAAATTAAGTCAACCTTCTGGGTATATCATCAACTACCTCTGTAAGCAAGATGAAAACAAAAAGAAATTATACACCTTGCCTTCAAAAAAAGGGAAATCTCAACAAACCTCAAAGAGATAAAGCTCCCTAAAGACAAAAGTTTTATTTCCATTGGCTTACTACGTCCATCACACTGACTAATTTCGTTTTCTTGGAGTAGATATCCTTTAATGACCATGCTGCCAAGTGAGCATCCTGCTAAAGAGAAGAAAAGAGCCCAGGAGAGTTAGCAGGAGAAACGCACCAGATAGTATCAGAATCTTGTCATGAGTAAGTATCTCGTGACTATTAGATACGTCAATAGTCTTTTATATACTTATGCCTTTTTATTCTAAAGAAAAACTTGAAAACAACGATCTTCAACATTTTTTTTTTTTGCCTTCATACTCTTCATAGGTCAACGGGGTCCCATCAGTAACGTCTCCCTTAACACACCGTGATTCTCAAAGTGAGGAAGTAGGGGAGGCCCCTCTTTGAAGGTTGCATCAGGATGGGGGTGGTGATGTGAGCACAGTTTGGAGGGCCCCCTCCAGCTGGAACTTCTAACGTGCAATCAGCTGAGGGCTGGTCCTGCTGGTGGTGGTGGCAGATAACCTGCCCGGTTAGGTATATCAATAGTCAACTCTGCCCTTAAATGCTTTCTGAGTCATTTCCTTACTTTTGGCTCATTCAGTCATTCAAAACATTTTATTGAGCATTTAGTATGTGCCAGTCGCTGATCATGGTAACAGAAGCCCCAGCTATGGAAGAGCAAAAACACAGTCCTGTGGGAGAGACAGAGATACAGATAAAAATTATATTCCAACATGACACTTACTGAAGTGTCAGTGTATGCAAGTGAGTTTGATGCCTTGCATGGGGATAAAGATGGGGCTAGCTCTGCCTGGGGGAATTAAGTAGGTCTCATAGAGGAACTGGCCTCTGAGCTGGGCCCTTGGTGGATATAGAGGAGTTCACAGAGTTGGGGAGGGAACCGTGAATGGAGGGACAGTGGAGAAAGGACATGGAAGAAAGGCAGAGCACTTGGGGAAGAGTGGATGGTTTGGCTGAACTTAGAGAATCCCGGGAGGGAGAATGCAGGACTCAGGGCTAGGCAGGCAGGTCAAGGGCCAATTTGTGAAGACCTTCAAAGCCGGACTAAAGCATGTAGACCTTGCCTCCCAGCAGAGAGTTTCCAGCAGGGGACAGCCTCACTCAGCTTCTCTTGTAGAGATATGACAGTTGCTATTTTGTCATTCCCCATTGCTTTGAAATTATACAAAGGGATTCTCTGAAGATGGCAAACCCAGTGGAAAAGGAGAAATTGGGCTGCAAACTCAAGACAATATTTCTCAGACAGGTATGGGCCAAGTTTTATGGTCCAAAAATGAACAGAAGCAAGTGCACATCACTCAAAATGGCAGCAACTCCAAGAGCTTCCTTTATATTTTATTTGGTAACATGTCTTTATGTTTAAATATTATGTGTGTCACAAGTTCTGGAAACTCATTTCAAGCAACACGGTGGCATTTCATCCTAGAACATGAAAGCTATTCAATAAATCTTCCACGTCCAGGCTCAGCATCATCTCAGACTGTTCCAAACCAACTGCCCCAAATGACCAGACAAACATAAATATATACCAGAAAGTGTCAAGCAAGGGACATGGCTCCTAATGGGTCCTCTCTCCATTTTCCCTTAAAATAATGGTTCCCAGACTCCAAATGCATTAGCCCACCTGAGAGGCTTGAGAAAGCATGGATCGCTGGGCCCCATCCCCAGAAGCCCTGATTCATTTGGGTGGGGGCAGAGGGCAAGAATTTGCATGCCTAAAAAGTCCAAGAAAGCTCCCAGTTGATGCAAATACTGTTAGGAGACTACAGTTTGAGAAACATTGCCTGAAAACATGTATAATTCTCTAGAGATGCTGTTCAGGTTCACGGGTCTTTCTTGTACATTAAACCCAAGGAGACAGCAGGTAAATTATCAGAGCCCTCAATGAAATATTCTAAGTGTTAACTGTACAAATCTTGATGGCAAGATCTGCTTGGGCACAATATGGGTTTGGCTGTCTTGGAGTGGCTGAGGCTGGAGGTCCCATCTCATTTTCTTCTGGCACCTCGATCCTCATTCTGTCCCGGATGGGGCTGGGTCGTCATGCAATGCTACTCCTTTCAGAGATCTCTGATGAGACCTGACTAGCAAATTCAGGAATGGGAGTCCAATCAATGTCCCAGGCTGGATGCCAGACTCTGGCCCTTGGAGTAAAGCAGAGCCCCAGTGACTGGGGCCAACAGCAGAGTCAAACAGCTGGAGAGGCCCAGGCTGACAGAGGGTGAACCCTAGCGTCAAGAGATCAAGAAGCAAAAATGGGTGCAGGGCAGCCTGGAAACATACCCCAGTCCCCCTTCTCTTGTCTCAAAGTGGCCCTTATCTGAACCCGGCCTCCCCTCTTTCCCAGTCCCTGGCAGGCACAGGGCAGAGCAGAGACCCTGGGATTCAAGCTTTCTCTGGAAAGCAGAGTCAGGTTTTGCTTTAGCAAAGAAAGAGCTAAAAGCAACTGGGGGTCCCCTGGGCCCTTCTCGAGAGGAGGTACGCCAGGTCAGGATTCAGCATTTCAGTTGTGGATGCTAATTGATTGGCTCATGGAAGGTCAGTCTGATCCCCACTTCCCCACTGTTCCATATGAGGCAGGCATGAGATCTCTCACACTGCCTGCCCCTTCCTCCTTTGGGAGGAAGAAAAGCTGGGCAGATGTTCTGGAATCCTCCTTTGCTACCTTCAAGCAGCCCCTTGCACATCCTGGCAGAGGCCACTTGGACACCAGAGGGCGCTGTGGCACCAGCTCGCTCCCCAAAGGCTCCTTCCGCCAAAGATTCCAGGCTCCAGGGCAACTGAGTTCTGAGCGCCCGGCAACCGCATCCAACAGACACAAGCTGGAAGTGAGCCAGCAAAGGGGAACTTTGTGTTTTTGCTCACTTCACGTTGTCACCGATGGTTCAACAGCTTTTCTGGAGGAAAGGAAATGGAAAGAGTTACTATTACGCTAACTGTGTGTAGAGATTTTAAGACCTGTTCTGATTTCAGACAGGTTCAGAATTTGAAATAAATAAGTAAATAAATAAAGTACCTTGAAAACAAGAAAACGAGGTAGTAATTGTTGGGGGAAATTCTACAGGGCTCTATGCAGAGGCCCGTTTGCAGATTATGGCCACTATAGGAACTCATGTGTAGGTCAGGAAAATTCCAGTTGCCCAGGAAATAGCCACAGACAAGCACGACTGGACCAGATTTCAGGCTGGATATCAGCAAAGGAGTCCAATCTCTCCACTTGAGGGGAAGCTCGAGGGATGGTGCTAGTACTTATTGGGTACTTACTGTTAGCTAAGGGAGTCAATGGTTTACACAAATTTTCTCATTTCGTCTTCGCCGAAACCCTCCGAGGTAAAGATGACTTCCCGGATAAAGGAACTCCCGCTGAGAATAGCCAAGTGCAGCTAATCAGCTAGTGAGTGGTGATGCAGGCTTCAAACCCACGTCTCCGAGAAGGTGCCCAGGCACACAGGGCTCACTCCCTGTCCCCCTGAGTCCAGCTATCAGCTGTGCCCAGCAGCAGGTGACCTGGACCCCAGTCATCCCGACACCCCTAAAGGCAGTGGAGGTCACAAACCAGCACAGACTGTCAGCTTAGAACTCACGGGGTGGGGGGTGGGGGGCGGGTGGAGAGGGGACAGCATGATTGACAAGCAGGTGAAATATTTCTATGTAGAAACCAAATAAAACAAGTTTTCTGGGACAGGCTCACTTCAGATATTCAATAACAGCTGCTGTCAGGGATGTGTAAATGATGGGTCGGGTGATGGCTCCTGATTTTGAGTCTGCAGATTATGAACCTGAAGCATTTTAGGCAGAATTGAGCCTCTAGAGATAGGAGCCTCGAGTTATAATCCAGCCTTGGCAGTGACCACATCTGCCATGTTATATGAGCTAATGAATGAGAAGGCTATTGAAATCAGGACGCACCATATAAAAGAGAATTGTACTTGGTCCAGACCAAGAGTTCCTCCCTCTCTCCCTCTCCTTTGCCCTTTCCCTCTTCCTCTCTCTCTCTCTCTCTTCTTCTCCCTCACAGGAACACCACTCCCCTTCCCATGGAGAAGCCTCATGACACACTGCAAACAGCCATGACCTAAATCACCCTGGCCCCGCTGCTTTCTCATTGTGCAACTACACCTCTCTGAGGCTCAGTTTTTTCATCTCTTAAGTGGAAATAAAAGCAATCAGACTTCACAGAGAAGGTAATAACAATGACAGCACACGTGTATCACATGCCATGAGCCAAGTGCTGTGCCCACTGCTTTATAGCTTTCAGCACATCACATCTTCCCAACAGACCGCTGGGCAACAACTGCCGTTATCTCCCGATTTATCCTTAGGAGGAGAGCCCCAGAGGGGACACTGTTTTTTGTTTTTTTTTTTTAATTTTTTTATTTAATTATTTATTGGCTGCATTGGGTCTTCGTTGCTGCACACGGACTCTCTCTAGTTGCTGCAAGCGGGGGCTACTCTTCATTGTGGTGCACAGACTTCTCATTGTGGTGGCTTCTCTTGTTGTGGAGCACAGGCCCTAGGTGAGTGGGCTTCAGTAGTTGCGGCACATGGCCTCAATAGTTGTGGCTCATGGGCTCTAGAGCACAGGCACAATAGTTGTGGCACATGGGCTTAGTTGCTCCTCGGCATGTGGGATCTTCCCAGGGCAGGGCTTGAACCCGTGTCCCTTGCATTGGCAGGCAGATTCTTTACCACTGTGCCACCTAGGAAGTCTGAGGGGACACTGCTTTTAAGGTACAGAGTGGAATTCAAACTGGAGTTTATCAGACCTTAGGGCTTAGAACTTAAACAGCTACTGATTAGTTGTAGGAGCCAGTGATTAAACCTGAAAGGGGCTGGAGAAACAAGACCTCTGACAACTTAAATGACGTCATAGGTTCTCATGGATAATTTAATGGCACAGGGTGAATTTTGTTAAAGAAAGAGAAGCGAAGGGAGAGGAAAGAGGTTTTCTGATTTTTCTTTTCTTTTTTCTTTTCTTTGCTTTTCTTTTCTTTTCTTCTCTTTGGACAGGACTTTGTATTTCCCAAGACACTTCCCCTCCACATACTTCTCTTTTGATCCTGGTGCTAATCCAATGAGGTGCACAGGACAGATTTCATTATCTCCATTTTACCGAAGATAAAGTGGGTCCTAGGAACTAACCGACAGTCCAAAGGCCCCACGAGTGACAAAGGCGCAGGTAAAATTTCACAGGGTGGCTGGAGGATTAAGAGCTAGATTATGAGTGAGGACTTGGCATGTCGACTGGCATATAGTAAGTGCTCAGTAAATGCTCGCAGGATCTGAAAGGGTTTGAAAAGGCTTCCTGGACCAAACTCATTCCCTCTTGCCCCAGGCATGGGTCTCCTACTATGTGGCATGTTTCAGCTGTGGGGCAGAGACATTTTTGGGTCACATGGACTTTTCAGTGAAAAGCTTGGTGTTATTTTGAACACTGTCGGAGGTGGGTGGTCAGGCCTGTAAGACACCAGGTGACTGATTCTACCAGTCCCTCAGAGAACCTCAGAGCAGGAAGTAAGCTAGAGATGGTCCAGTTGAGTATTTTCTAATTGTCAAGCACTGCAGCATCCTGCCACACCTGAATGCCACCTGCACTGCTATTTACTTATAGATTCCTTGAAGTCAACTCATTTTTTAATTTACACAAATGTATTAAAATGTATTGAAGTATATTTTATATATATATAAAAATATGCATATATAATCAATATTTATTCAATGAAATCGTGGATTGGATTTGCTGGATGTAGATTTTTCTAATATGTTCATCTGTTCCAATTCGTGTATTTCTAATAAACACACAGTGATCAGAAAATTAACATGTGTCCATGTTCCACACTTCTGGAGCTTCTGATCCAGTCACATGCCTTCATTGTCTAAAGGAGAAAACGCAGCATCAGAGAAGAAAATACGGCACAGGTAATTAGTGACACAGGGAGTCTGAGACTCAAGTCTTAGAATCTAGGGCTCTTTGCCACTAGATATCCCCTTTTGACCTTAAGATCTGCAACATTAGCTCCCTAAAGTTGTGTGGGATAAAAGTGTCAGGAGGTAGGAGATATAACACACCCAACGAAGGCTTCCCGGGGTCCCCGGGGGGGTAGGGCTGTGGGCTATTTGGGGCTCTCCTTCAGGCTAATCGACATCTTCTCCCAGGCTGTGTATAGCTTCTGTAATCTCGGTTTCTGTGTAAAACAAAGGGAGGTAAATTTATTTTAATATTTTTATAATATGTATGCTTCGCAAATCCAGAAAGATGTGCATTGCACTTTAGATGACAGGAAAAAGTTATTTTTGCTATGTGCCAAGTGCTTACTCTCTGTAATCATACCTGTCAGTGGTTGAGCACGTGCTTTGCACCAGGAACTGGCTTGGGGATTTATCCAAATGATTTCATTCTCACCAGCTTAGAAGGTAGATGGTGTCTTCCAGCAGCACTAGCAAGGTGTAGAAATGGGATCTGAGCTCAAGGATCTTTCCTACACTGATTTCTTGTCAGAGCAACAGGCTGATGTTTTTTGGTTGGTTGTTTCTGTTTTTATTTTTTGGGTTTTTTGTTCGCTTGGGTTTGGTTCTGTTTGTGTGGGGGTTTTTTGGCAGGAGGGCAACTGCACGGCTTGTGGGATCTCAATTCCCCAACCAGGGATTGAACCTGCGCCCTCTACAGTGAAAGCACAGAGTCCAGCCCAATGGACCGCCAGGGAATTCCCCAACGCTGATGTTTTAGAGATGGGACGATGGTCACGCTTGAGCTGCCTCCTCCACACGGCCTGGAGGTGGTGGGATGATGTTGGTTCCTATTATCCAAACTGCAGAAGCGGATGGGCAAAGTGTGTCCACAATGTGCCCATGAAATCACACAGCTGGGGCCTGGAACCCAGCCACTTCTGGCTCCTGTCCTTTCTAATGGCTGAGCACATTGCTCACAGTTGGTCGGAGGCATTTACATCTAAGGGTGGAAGCAGAGGTAGCTGGGCATGCCCAGCACAGACTGCGCCTGCCCGGGCGAAGGCCTTGCTGAGGCGAGCGCCCTTCTGCCCACCTCCCTACAAAGGATGACATCAGAGGGGCTTGTCATCTGATCGTCAACAGCTCATCCTGCCAGTCAGGGGAGAGTTAAAACACAGTTAAAGTTTAGTGGACTTCATCTACTTAATAATAAAAATAATAATGGCCCAATTAATAGCAATCCTGTGCACTCTTATGGACGCTTTCATCTGAGAATCAAAGTGGTTTGGAAGAGAAGCCATCATTAGGCTGATTTTACAGATGAGAAAAGTCAAATGACTTGCCCAAGGTCGGGGCCGAGTCAGCCCTGGAGCCACGGGGAGAATGCCAGGCTCGCTCCCTCCCTCCATCCCTCTCTGTACCTGGCACTTTGGTAGTACCTTTCATCTGCGAAAAATCTCCCCAAAATTATCACCGTTCATTGGTGGCCAAAAAGAAAAAAATCATCTCTACCTGGCTTGCCCATCAGAGGAGGTCTCCATCCTGTGATGCCTTCCCTGGCCAACAGGAAAGAGTGGGTGCCACACACCACTCCCACTCCCCACCCCCAAGCCTCCTGGGTCTCACCACTTGGTGGGGCTGAGGCCCCATGAAGTCAAGAGACTGGGAGTGAAACAGGCAGCAGGCCCAGTATGTGAAACCATTTCCCATATAATAATTCTGAAAATCATTTTGATGATGCTGGCTTTGAGTGTATGTTTATTCCAGCTCACATAATTCCAGCCACTATGGCACGAGGTAAAAACAGATTTTGGAGTCAGATACACCTGGATTTGAATTTTGCCGCTTATTAGCTGTGTGCCCTTAAACAAATTGCTTGGCCTCTCTGCGCCTCAGTGTCTTTTCTCTTCCCCCAACCCCAGAGCCTCAGCGTCTTTATTCGTAAAATCAGTATGGCTATATCTTAGGTGCCTTTGATTAACAAAATCAGCTACGTGTGCTCTTTCTTTAATTGAAATGGTGTAAAATGATATTTTGCATGCCTGGTCCTGAACATACAGTACATTGCCCTCTACGCTATGGAATATGTACAGACCCAGAGTGCAGAGGATACATCCCACACCAAATATATCAAAACTTATGGTTAAATAGTTTTAAAGGATTTTCAAGAATAGTTTTAACACTATTCAATTTTTATCTTTACACTCTGATTAGGGGCTATAATGTCCTTCCACCATAATAACCATTCATTGTAAAGCTATTATACTCCAATAAAGATGGAAAGAAAAGTAAATAAATAACCATTTGTGACTGTTGGGAGGTCAGAGCCAGGGGGCACTCCACCAGTGGGAACGGTTTTTATTAGGCACAGTCTAACAAAAGTCCAAAGGTGAAAAAAATTAAAACAAAAATTCCTGCCTCTAAGAAGGAAAAAAGGAGCCAAAAGAAGAAAGAAGAAGAGACAGAAGGAGAGAAAGGGCCGCCCTGAGTGCCTGTGATTGGCTGGCCCTGTGCGGGGCTGTCCTGACGGTCCCCCTCAGCCCCACAGCCCTGGAAGATACCACGTGTATCTCGCTGCACAGATTAGGAAGCAGGTTCGTCGTCATGACAGGACCTGTCCAGGTTCACCGAGCCAGTAAGCAGCTCATAGGGATTTGAGCTCCTGCCTGTCTGATCCCCAAGCTTGCGTTCTCTGTTGGGTACTTGGACGTCTTCTTCCTCAGAATACATTTTTCACGGATTGGATGATGGAGAGGTCTCTGCTTGTATCCGCCAGGGTCTGGGCAGGAAACAGCAGACACACTTACCCCAGGCCCTGATGGTCAGTGAGAATCCAAGGTGCGGGTGAGGTGAGATGCCGTGCCTGGGGAGCTACTCCTCTAGGCCCAAAGGGATGAGGGGAGGCAGCGGTTCCAGGAAGCTGAACAGAGAGAGTTATGTAGAGGGGCTCCTTCTCCAGGGCAGGGTTCGGATGTAGCAGATCCACACCCCACCTCACTCCTCTCCTTTCCCTGATCTCCAGCCCGGCTCCCTGCTGCCCAAGTTAGGCTGAAAAGCAGAGGGCAAGGGAGCTGGTTTTCCAGGTCAGCCTCCTGGGACAAAAAAGCAGAAGAGAGAAGGGTAAAGATATAGGGTGGGATGATGGAGGACCAGTCTTCCTTCAATTATGAACAGTCCCTGCAGCAGACTGCCTTCCCTCCCAGAGCCAGTGGTAACGTCCCTGTTGGCCAGTCCTAACTTGTTCCGAGAGTTCTTGAAAGATCTTGTCAGTAGGCAGGAAAGCATCCCTGGGAGCTGGCAAGTGAAGACCATCCAGTCCATTTTACAGATGAAGAAGCTGAGATCCAAGGAGGGAAAGGATTGGCACAAACACAACTAGGGACATCACCAGAAACAGCAGATGGCAGACAGATTGTTCATTCTGGCCCCTGGCCGGCATCTTCATCCATCCATCCATCCATCCATTCAGCAATTATCCAATTATCTATGGAGAAGCCAAGGTGTCCCAGACGTCCTAATCGACCAAGCGCCTGCGGCGATGATGTACTTTTTCACTCTTCCGTGGTTCAATTATAAATAGTGATAATCACTGACGTTTATTCAGTGCTTTCCGTTTGCCAAGGACTGTGCAAGGAACCTGCCCCTTGCCTGCATTATCTCATTTAATCCCCACAATAACTCCCAGAGGGAGGTATAATTGTTATCATCTCCAGTTTACAAACAGGAAATCGAGGCTTAGAGAGATTAAATAACTTGTCCACCGTCACACAGCTGGGAAGCGATGAAACTGAGCTCAGAGCCAAGATCTTTCTGACTCCAGAAACTAGTGTTTAAACCCCTGTGCTGCATTTCAGAGGCCCACACTGGCCACCAGTAGGCCAGGTGCAGCCCATAGACATGCTTTATTTGTTTTTAATCAAGCCAACGTGCAAAGACGGAGAGATTTCACTTTTAAATATCCAGGTTTCCTTACTTGGCTTTTGAAGGTCTGGAAGATTCTGCCACGTGGGGCGTGTGTTTCTTCCTGGCATAGCTGCCTGCTTGTGCAGCGTGCCCGTGGATGTCCGCCGCCTGTCTCCATAGACAGCCGGGTTTGTGGTCCCAGCTGCTCTGCCTCTTTATTCCATGGCAAAATGCAACAGCATGATACAGGGTAAGTGCCCCCAGGATGGGGACTGGAGCTTTCGCCCTGGAGAGGGTCACTTTTCTGGCCACTTGGCCAAACTCACGGGAAACCCTCCAACACAAAGGATTCAGGGCAGTAAACAGCTAATAACGTACATTTCCTCCGCACCTCCTGGCCGGCCCCGGCCACGGAGCACAAAAGGCAGCCCCACAGTGCCAGAAAAATGCCCAACCAGAGAGGCCTGTCTCCAAATGCAGCCCATGGCAACCCCATTGAAGGCAGATAAAACATTTTCAACAATATCACCTTTTATCTTTGCTCTGTGGGCCAAAGGGATAAAACACAGTTGCCAAACACAAATTAATGTGTAATTATTTTCCTTGCCTGAATCATTTTCTTTCATGTGTCAGAGCGTGCTGAGCAAATAGCACCACACCTTGAACTTTAATTGTGGTGATCAGGGCTGTGAGCCACAAGAAAGTCTTTTTCTAATGCTTCCTTCAGTGCTGACTTTCAAGTTGAAGCAACTCATTTTTTTTCCCCTCCTCATCTCTTCTTTTTAAGGAAAAGAGGCATATACTGGGGGACGTCCGTCTCAGGGCTGCTGCAACCAATATCATGCCTGCTTGGCTATGGGAAAGTGCTCCCTCCCCCCCCCCGCCCCCCACCAAATATAAACCCAGCCACCTTTGACAAATGACTTAGTTAGTGGCTGTTCTTTTCTCTTATTGATTTGGTGACTAATTATTTGCTTAGTGAGTTTAAGACCACCTATCTTTGTATTAATACTATAATGGGATACATGTTCTACTGTTTATCTGCTAAGATGGTCTTGAAGTTTGAGTTGCATGAAACTAGCACAGGGAAAAGAGCAGTGGGGGCTTCCTGCGGGCCTCTGTCCAAAGGAACATGGGTGGCATCTTACGATTCTCTAAGCTCTGGAAGTTATTTTGAGCTGTGTCTTCTTTCTGCCTTAGCAGACGTAAGGCGACACTCCCAGGCACACGGTGATGGTCTAGACATGAGAAACCGGCTCTCCACTCAGGAAAATCACCTCCCTCTTGTCATTGGGGAAGATAGAGTTCAAAGATGTTTATGAGGAATCAAAACACAACTGCAGTTCTCCATGACCTCCAGTTCCTCAGCTCCAGGCATGACAGCATCGTTGAATGGAAGTTCAATCAGTTCTTCTTGAGGCTCATTTGGGATTCTTGGGGCTGCGGGAGGATGGTGGGGTTGATGACTTCGCTTTCCTTTAAGTAATACATGCATCTGGATGCTGTTTTGAACATGAGACAGAAAAAGTCCTTGAGTCTAGAAATGTTTTATCTTTTCCATTCCAGTGTTCTTCATTACCATGTGCCCAGCCCATGAAAGTTAGTTAATACTAACACAACTGACACCTAATAGGACCCAGCAATATAAGTTGAGGAATAAAATATGCATAAACTGATATCTTAAGAATTCATTTTGTTGGGGATTTTGTTGGGGATAGGGTTAATTCTTTAGTCATGCCATCGTGCACGCGTGAATTCACTTCCTCAACAGTAATTAAGTGCCTACCCCAAGAACTGAGGATTCTATAAAAAGAAAGACTCAACCCTGCTCTCAGGTGGAGTCCAGAAGAGGGGAACATAGGTGGGAAAATTCCAGAGCCCTGGAGTTAGGGCTACCGTGGAGAGAAATACAGCCGGGGTGCTGCTGAGGGCTGCACGGAGATGCTTTGAGTGTAGTTCTGAAATGATATTTCCATTGACATTAACAATGAAGATGAGAGTCAAACAACAAGGACTCTGCTGGCACCCCACTTATTTATCAATGTTATTAGCAATTTCTTTGCTAAATTGAAGTCATTTTCAAATATCAGAAGAATATTGTCTTCCATTTGGGGGAACTACTCACAGTGCAGTACAGGAAGTTGAAGCTGCCCTGTTGAGATTTTCTCCATCACTTTGTTAAATCTAATCAATCAACACAGCAATACACTAAGCCCTGATAGGTAGCATTTGTCAGTTTCCGTGGTGAAAATATTCCAACTGTGGCTGATTTCAGAGCTACCAGTGTGATGTCACTGAGAGGTGCACAGTAGTGCCCCATTATGTAGCATCTCCACCATACGGATGCACTGGATGTAAATACTCTTCAGAGCATAGGTAACAGTAAAATGTAATACAATAATTAGGAAATGATGAGTTTTGAGTATTTATGACCTTTGTTTTTAATATAATTTACTTAATTATGTGTTTGTAATTTAATCTTAATAATTGCTATGTTTAACAACTGGCTTGCAAAATTCCTGACAGTCTAATACTTGGCCTTCACAGATTGGTAAGGGCAGGCTCCAGCACCATCCTGGGCCTGATCCAACAGAGGGGTCAAGGAGGGCTTCCCAGAGAAGGAGATTCCTAAGCCAAGAAGCCCCATAGTGTGGAGGAGATATTGGGCTCCATCCAAAGGCCAACTCCAGGGATTTGAATCTCAGGCCTGCCTCTTCCTGGTTCTGTGACCTAGTTGCTGGTTGCTTTCCTGTTCTTTAAAGTGGGTTGATAATGCTTACTCCCAGGGTTGCTTTGTGGATGAAGTGTCTGATATGCTCCCACATGCTAATTCTTACTGAAAGACAAGTTGGAGCCCAAGGGGAGGTGGGGGAGGGTGGGGAGCATTCCAGACAGACTGGAAGAGCTAATGCACGAAAGCAGACAGGGAGAGACCCAGGGGCTCCTAGAAAAAATGAGCCACAGAGAAGTTAAGTGAATAACGATAACTGTGATGACTTTTGAGCATCTAGGACCGTGAAGTAGCTTTACATGCATGAGGCTGGAAGAGCAGGCAGGGGCCTTGAATGTCATGCTCGGAAACTTCACCTTGATCCTGGAGGTAGGTTCCTGTGCTCTAGGGGAGGTCTAGACAGATGCGCTTGTTTCCCCATCTTTAAAACAGAACTCACTCAGCCCATACCATCACTTGGGATGATTATAGCAATTAAAAGGATTACCTGGTAGACAGTAAAAGTGGCTTAATGTCATTGTTTTTATTATTCTGAGAGCCCTGCTTGGTGCCTGGGAATGACAGGAGACGAATGAAGGTTTGTTATTTATGCTGGACTGTCTCAGGCAGAGATACTCTCCTATCCCACCCCCTCCTACCTCCTCCCCACCATGCCCTGGTCAGATGGCTCCCAGGTAGAGCTGAGAAGGCCTCTGGAAAAGATCTACCTGCTGCCAGAAATGGCTTTCCCCAGGTGGTGATCTGGGGGGCACAACACCTAGGGGGACTCTCTTTGAGTCCCTTTGAAAGCGTGATCGCAGCAGGTGGTGTCCCCACAGCCCATAGAAGCTGCCGTCATGTTCCCAGGTGGCTGCCAGCTGATGCTGGGGTCCACGTGATGCCGCGGTGCCCCATCACGGCTGCCCAGAGACCTGGCCCTGGGACCACCTTTTCTTCCTACGCTGGGTACAAGTGGGTAGTCAGGTTGGTCCTCTGGGATAATTTTTAGGCCCTAAATGCTATTGCCCAGGAGACAATCGGAGACCTTTGCTTGCTTGTTCTGCATGAAATCACCAGTTTGCCTGTTTATAGAAAGCCACTCAAAGCTCTGCCATTTGGCCTGAACAGGTCCAAGCCAAGAACTTACTGTTGCTTTTTTAATGAAGTACCTACTGTGCGGCAGGGGCTTTCCTGGACTACCACCCACAGCTGTTTATGAGAGATTTCTGGAGCTAAGTCTGGCGGACAGAGGAGAAATGTGTGTACGAAGCCTCTGTGGGGCTGTTGTCTCCTTGAAGCCTTAGGACAGCTTGAGGGGCAGCCGGTGTGAGTGCCTTCTCAGAGATAAGAAAAATGAGCCGCAGAAAGGTGAAGTAGTTTTCCAGGCATGAACCCATTCCTGAGTCACGGCGTAGGGGTGAAGAAGCTGCTGTTATTATCAGCCTCATTTTACAGCTGAAGACTCTGAAGCTTAGACAGATCTTAGCTGCTAAGTGGTGGAACAAGCATGTCAGCCCTGGTATCACTCCAGAATCCAAGCGCTTAACCACGCCTGGCAAAGGGCCCAGGGCTGGGAGGTGGAGTCGGGGTTGAGACCAGCCGGCTTTGTCTCTGAGGGGCTGTGTTCTTCCCGGTCCCCACCACTGTTCCTGCTACCATCTTCTCCCACTTAGAGTGGAGATTTTCGCCCTCTGAGCGTGGAATAACATCACCTGGGGCTAAGATTCCACCACCAATGCCAGTGCTGTGCAGGTTCAGTTTCATCCACTGTCTCTGGGTCCACTTGAGCCAGTTCTCATCCAGTTCTAGATTTCGATCTAGAAAATTAGGATGAAAATAAAAACCACCCTTTGTCCTCCCTCAAGCTTCTTCTCTCCCCTCAAAGAAGATGCAGGCCCAGGGGTGAGTGAGGCATTGTTCCGTGTCCAGGGAGGGCTGGGGAGAAAGGCTCTATGTAAACATCACGCCAGATGTTTTTGTTCTGCCTCTGTGCTACCGGCGGGCTGACAGTGACCAGCTCCTCCAGGAGCTGCCAGCTTTGCTGTTTCTCACTGCACCCGCTGCCCCAACACCTGGACCAGACACTTTATAACACGCATCTCCTCCCAAACATCATCTCATGTTTTTTGTTCATTTGTTTATTTTTCCTTTTTTTCCTTTTCTTTTTTTTTATAGCCAAATTCACACCAATTTAAGACACCTCCTCCTCTACCTCTCCTCTAGGAAATGAAGCAGAGAGAGAATGAGAGGGGACAGGAAGCTGAAGAGGCATAAAACCTTCAGAGAGCAAATCTATACAGGTGCTAAATGCCACTGGGAGAGGGGTTCTCCCATTATTTTCTGCTTGCCTAGATGGAATCTGTTTTTCATAAGAAAAATATAGTCAAGAATGACTGGTGGGCTCCTCATCTCTGAGGAGAGTGAGGGAGCACTGTACTTAGAGTCATTTGGAATCTCAGCTCTGCTATCAATTGCTGTGTGACCTCGGGCAAGTGTCTTAGCCTCACTGAGCACTCATAGCCTCCTCTATGAAATGAAAGGATACAGACTGGGGCTGGTTCACTCTTCCCCTAGCCTCTCAGAGCTCTGAGGTGGAAACGATCATTGTGCCCACTTTACAGATGAGAAAACTGAGGCACAAAGAGGTTAAGTAATTTGACCTGAGTCTTAGAACTACAAAGTGGCAGAATCAGGATTCAAAACCCAGATCCTCTGCTCAAAATACTCATTTTCTTCCCCTTCTCTTCCCATCGCTTAATCTGAACTTGGTAACTATTCAGTGTCATCTCTCTACCTGGGAGAATCTTGGACATAGGAGGGCTGAGAGGACTGACCCACCCACAGGAGAACCATGGAGGACAATCACTCCACTGTCAGTTTTTCCCCCCCCACAACACTTCTCCTTTGTAGAACGTTTCCAAAATAGAGTTAAGCCAAAATGATAAATTATAAACCATCCATAATCCCACCCACTCCAACATAACGGTTTTTAACTCCTAGAGCTTTACTCCAGACACCTTTCTATGTATATAAACACATACATTAAAATATCTAACAAAAAATAGTATTATGCTACATAAGCTTTTGCTTTGATTTTTGGTCCTAAAGTGGATACAGATTTATGAATTTATATGATTATAGATATACATTGTTAAAACCATGTAGATGACGCAGGAAATGATGAGGTGAAAAGTCACCCCCACACCACCAGCCTGAAGTGATCACTGTTCACTTTACCATGCTGGCCCTCCCCAGCCTTCCTCTATGTAGGATAGTGTATATGAACTACATTTGTTTTTGTACAAATTTATTGACATGGGAAAATGCCCACCATATAATATTACAGAAAAAATAATGATTCAAAAAACTGCGAGTATGGTTACATTTTGAACAGTTATTTTTTTCTGTAATATTATACGGTGGGCACTTTCCCATGTCAATAAATATAGCCCCACATCACAATTGCCAATGACCACACAATATTTCGTTTTATGCATGTGTTGTAATTTAACCATTCTCCCATTGTCAGTGGTCTAGATTGTTTCTAACTTTTTCTTTTTACAAACGGTGCTGTGATGAACAGTCATATGGCTGAGTTTTTGAGCATCCTTAGTTATTTCCTTAAAATTAATTCTGAGGATTAGAAAGTCATGGGCTTAAATAAGAACTCTGTCCCTGGGACACTCAAATGCAAAGATTTTCAGGAAGAGCTCATGTAACTCATGGGTTGGTGAGCCAACTGCATTCTACAGGATAAATTTGAATAATTAGTGTTTATTTTGCCTCCTGAAGAAGAAATGCTATTTCTCAGTTGGACTCAGGCTGTTTCTTTTTCCAGCGTTCACATAGTGCATCCTTCCATCCACAGCTCAGATGCCAGCCAGGCTCACTCCAGCTCTTGAGGTCCAAATAGATCAAACCCCCATTATCATGTCTTTCTGAATTTTCTAGATTCCTGTATGTCCTCCCTGAACGACAGGTCCATCCTGGCCAGTTTCCACAGCAAAATATTGCCCATCAGGCATTTCCTCCATTCCTGCAGAGTTTCCTGGGAGATTTTGATAAGGTATAATACTCCCACAAGGTATCAAGGTCTTTCTTCCAAATGAATGCAGTACTTTCCAAAAGAAAAATTTTGTTGAATAAAATTCTCTATATCTGCCTTACCCATCTCCATTTTATTTATACTAAATCTATGAGACTGTCTCAGTTTAAAATATTGTGCCCATCTACCTAAGGTATGTCCTTAGAAATTCCAACAATACTTTGTTATTCACACTGCTTCTCCCAAAGTGTGAATACACACACCAAAGTGACTGTAGCTATCAATTGTGTGCTCTGATTTGGGTTCTAAAATTATACTTAGCCTACTTCACATAAATAAAATAATAACATAAAATAAAATTTGTAGAATTTTAACTCTTTTCTTAACATTCTGCCTTGCATTATAATTACTTGTTTATATTTATATTTCCCCCTTTATCCTCCTTTGGTTGTTCATGTCTTTAAGGCAAAGACAAAATTATTCAGTCTTGGACCCTTCATCTCCATCTCCCCAGGCCCTAGCCCCAGCATCATGCCTAAGACAATGTGAGCCTGCAATAAATGCCTACACATGTAACTGACTAGGATGCCCTTGGATCCTCAGCGTGTTCACAGAATCTCACAGGTGGATTCCCATAAATAGCAGCACTGTCATTGATACATTCAAAGTTATACAGACTGCGTCAACAATGAGCTGGACAAGTGTTTGTTTTTACCCATCTCAGGAGCTGGTTCCTTTCTGGTGCAATGAGAGAATGAACAGAGATCAGACTCTGAAGACCAGTGGGTTTGGATGGCTTAGGCATGGCTTTCTTTCCAGGTGATTCACATTGGGATTTGTCCTTGAAGAGCTGAGGGGTCTCCAGTTTCTATCTCTCAGCCCACTGGATCTCCTGCATATACCAGAATTCAATTTGGACTAAAAGCTGAAGGGATGTTTTCTAGCTACAGTATCCAAGGCTGCCTAGAAGGCAAGAATTATAAGCTTAATTGGAGCCCCTTTCTCTAGGTCAAAGAGGGTCACACTCTTTCATCCCCATCTCCAAAATTCTTCCATTTTACATAGTATTTCCTCTCTTTTTTTTAACCCCAATATCTTAAATTTGGAGGGGGAAAAAATGCTATCTAAAACCTTATCTGAAGCTCTTTATGAGATAATATCTATCCTATGCCTGGAAAATAATTGTTTGACCCCTCAAAGATGATAAAATTTCCTTCCAGTACAGAAGCTCCATTCCTCCTGAATCTATAATTTGGCAGGCACGTTCAAATGCTTTTACATGGTTATCCCTTGTATTTCCTACAATTGCTCCGTGAGATAGGGAGGATTATGTCCACCTTCAAAATCTGGAAACTGAAACTCAGGAAGGGAATATGACTTGAAGACTTGGGACCGACTGCTACTACAAGACAGACTGGGACGTGCTTGTTAATGTAAACTTCTAATCACTCTTTAGTTGCTGCTCTATATATGCCTTATTGCTCCCAAGCTAAATTATTATCTCCTTCAGGGATGTAATCATGTGTTTAAATTTTGTGCCCCTCCCAGAACCTAGAACAGGGTTGAAGTCACTGTCAACTTCATAAAGTGCAACTTGGAGTCCATCACTCCCTTGCTCAGATACTAGGTTTCTCATTTCTTGCTAAAAAATATGCAACCTAAAATCTTTGGCTTGATACCAAAGGAACAATGCAACTGACCCCAATCTCTCTTTCAAACATTTTTTTCCCTTCAGGATTCCCTTAAACAAAATCTTCATTCCAGTCAAACCGATGTGTTAAGAATTCACCAAGCCTGTCTTTTGCCTTCCCACCCCAGGGCCTTTGCACATGCTATTCCCTCAGTCCAATCCACTCTCTCCTCTTTTATTCCCTGCCTCCATTCATCTTCACCTACTGACATATTCATTTGGGGAACAAACCTATAACCAGATTCTGAATTCAGAGGGTGCATTTCTGGGGATAGGGCTGGAGGGGGTATAGCTGTACCATTGATTGGTGAAAAAGTAAACATAAAAACAACATTTTACCCTTCTACCACCTTTTATGTGCGTATCACAGTTTGACCACTGGCATGTCAATCACATGTTACACTCTTCTGCTAATATCTTTTCATCATAGTCTTAATAATAATTTTGTTCATAGATATTACCTTTAAACATTATAAAAGAGGCCAGTTTGGAGGCAATGCTTAGGAAGAGCATGTGCTTTAATTTTCCCCTCCCTGCCTTCTGCTTGGATATTGTCAGTTTTCTGACCGTTTTCTCTGTTTTCCCAACACCAAATCAGGGCCCTCACTGTGTTCCTATGACCCTGGGTCTTCCCTTTCACAGTACTGACTATACAGAATGTAACTGTACTTTGGTATTCCATCTTTTCAATTAGACCGTGAAGCCATAAAGGACAAGGCTGTGAATATTCACCTTTCTGACCCCGGGAACCAGCTGAGGCCTGGCACAAGTGGGTATCAGGGAATATTTTATGAAATCTTAATTAACCAGACTGACCCTTAGCCTCAGACTCTCCCGTTGCTTAAGCTCTCACGCCTCCTTTCCTGGAGGGGCAATGACTCCACGTGAGAACTTTTTGCAGTTTTATCCAGGTCAAAGGCCACTGCTCAGGGTTCTGGAAAGGATGCACCAGCCTGGTCAGAACAGATGACATACATGCAAATAGCATGTGTAATGTACACACAGCTCCCCCTGTGAAACCTGATCGCACCACCCAGCTGCCGCCACCAACGCATATTCCATGTCACCTCTTCAGAAGAGGTGTCTTGATTTGCCAGCAGCCTTGTTGGCTTGAGTTGTGTCCCTCTCCCGGGTGGGCCTGAAGTCGGACAGCCAGAAAGGAGCTCTTTTCACCCAAATAGACTGTCGAATTACTGATGACTTCAGATGCCAAGAGGCTTTGATCAAGATTTCTGCACCAGGCCCTGTATAACCACCAACACCTCAACCAGACTGCTTTTCATTATTGTGTGATCCCAACACGTTAAAAAAAAAAATCATTTAGCTGGTAATGGTTTGCACAGAAAGAGATGGTTCATCGAGCTCTGCTTCTTTTCCAGTTTCCTAAGTGGGGAAGCAAGTCTGCACTGGGGGAGTGGGTTTTGATATATTTCATGTACTCTGGGTGCTACTGCAGTGGACCGTGCTGTCCCCACCTGTTTTGAATCTATTAGGAAACTTGTATGGGGTTTTGATTGCCACAGTTTGAGTGGGTGCTAGGGTTGGAGTTGATGAGGTAGGAGCAAAACAAGACCAACCCGTATTCATAACAGTCATTCTCTAATGAGCTGGTGTTTGTTAGAAGGTATTTTCTCATGACAAATGCTGGAAATTGTAATGGCCTTTAATAAAGTGTAGTCGGCAATCCATCAACCACAGAGCTGGATCCTTCACTGTGGTTCTCTGCAAAAGGACTCTTCTCCCTCCACCAAAAATAAATAATAATGATGAAATCCTGGGAGCTTCTAGAAGGAGCTAATAAGCTAGCTCCTGGTCACCCCCTTGAAGAAAGGGAGTTTGGAAACTTTTGGAAATTGTGTTGATTTTTTTCTGATGGCATGCTGAGATTGTATATGGTTTTGGCTATTGTAGGATGGACCGTGAGAGTTAGTGCAAATTACTCACTGTATCTGGGTCTCAGTTTCATCAATTGTAAATTAAAGGAGAAGAGATTCTCAAAAGAGGTCTGGGTAACCCCCAATTCTGTGATTCTAAGTCCCTCTTCCTGTTGGAATCTGTGGTGATTAACTGAAAAGGGCTGTGGTCAGGGAATTGAGCAGCCTGGGTTTAGTGCCTGCTCTGCTAACTACTAACACAGTTGACTCTGCTAACTGTGACTGTAGCTGGTTGAATAGTGACCACCACCTCCCCACTCCACAAAAAAAAAAAAAAAAAAAAAAAAATGTGTCTACATCCTAATCCTGGAACCTGTTAATATGACCTTACTTTTGAAAAGGGTATGAAACTAATTGCTTCTAGAGAAATTGATGAGACTCAGTGTAGGAATTAGGTACTTGCCTATCAGACAATTGTCCATTACAAAGTAGATTGGATTCCAGACCTACCAATTTCCTTGAACAGGGAAGAAAAGATGTTTTAGGTAAGATTTCATCAGTACAAATATAATTAAGAATTTTGAGATGAGGAGATCATTGGGATCAACTGGGTGAACCTAAATCCAATGACAAGTTATAAAAGAGAAGCAGAGAGCAATTTGACACAGATAGAAGATGAGGAAGCAGAGACTGGAGTGATGTGGCCTCAAGCCAAGGAATGTGGGCAACCACCAGAAGCTGGTAAAGGCGAAGAAGAAATCTCCCACAGAGCCTCCAGAGGGAGCATGGCCCTACCAATGTCTTGATTTCAGACATTTGCCCTCCAGAACTGTGAAAGAAAAAATGTCTGCTGTTTTATAGCCTCCAACTTGTGGTAATTGTTATAGCTGCCACAGGATGCTAATGCAGTGAGTGTGAGAAGTACACAACCACTTGGATCTCTGTTCCTCCCTGTAGAGGACAAATAAATAATTCCAACCCTGCAAAGCTATTTCTAAGAGAAAATTCCACATAAGAAAATGTCCATTGCTGGGCCTGGAGCATCACAGCTGCTCAGCATGTGTAGTTGAAAGGAGAAAGAGGTAGCATTAGCATTTACTGGAATGTGTGCTAGTCAGGATGCTTCTTTGCAAGGGATGGGCACAGAGTATCTAGCTTAGGTTTGGTTGAGAATTTATTGGAAGTTTTCTGTAACTACAGAAGATCAGGCTTACAACAGAACTCCAGAGAAAATAAGATCAAGTAAGCTAGGAATAGAGGGAAACTTCCTCAATATCTACAAAAAATCCTATATTTAACATTCTACTTAATGGTGAGAAACTGGAAGCTTACCTGCTAAGATTAGGAACAAGACAAGAATGTCCCTTCTCACCACTCCTTTTCAACACTGTACTAGAAGTTCTGGCAAATGCAGTAGGACAAGAAAAGGAAAGAAAATGTGTACAGATTGGGAAGGAAGAAATAAAACTGTCTTTCTTCACAGATGATTTAATCGTCTTTGTAGAAAATCTGAAAGAATTGACAAAAAATCTCTGGGAACTAATATGCAATTATAGCAAGGTTGCAGAATACAAGGTTAACGTACAAGAGCCAATCACTTTCCTATACACCATCAGGATCAAGTGGAATTTGAAATTTAAAACACAATACTATTTATATTAGCACCAAGAAAACCTTATATATAAATCTAATTAAATATATACAAGATCCATATGAGGAAAACCACAAAACTCTGATGAATAAAGTCATAGAAGAAGTAAATAAATGTAAAGATATCCCATGTTCATGAATAGGAAGAAACAATATTGTCAAGATGGCAGTTCTTCCCAACTTGATCTATAGTTTTGCCACAATTCCAATAAAAATCCCAGCAATTGCTTTGTGGACATTGGCAAACTGATTCTAAAGTTTGATAGAGAGGTAAAAGACCCAGAATAGTCAACACAATATTAAAAGAGAAGAACAAAGTCTGATGACACATCTACAAAGTCAGATGATTGACACCACTTGACTTTAAGACTTACTGCAGAGACACAGTAATCAAGACAGATTGGTGTTGGTGAAAGAATAGACAAATAGGTCAATGGAAACATTGACTGAATGAGTGAATAAATGAACGAACAAATTAGTGGACAAAGAGACCTATTTTTTCTTGTCCTCCTTTGCCTGGATGCTTAAAGTGACAGGGTGCGAGACTTCATAAGGGACCCCAGCCTCTTAAACTAACCTACTCTAATCTGCATATGCCAAGACCCAGCTCTGAAGTGGTAAACTCGCACTCCAAAATGACTCTGTCATTAAGAGTTCTATAACTTTCCTCACAAGATAAGCAAAATCGCCTCAGGGTCTTTTGAGTTTCCATCAGCCTAGTCAAAGGCTACTCTAATTTATTACAAGAGACCTTGCTTCTGCTGTTGGACATTTAGGTTGTTTCCATGTCTTGGCTATAAAGAAGATGTGGTACATATGTACAATGGAATATTACTCCCATAAAAAAGAATGAAATAATGCCATCTGCAACAACATGGATGGACCTAGAGATTATCACACCAAGTGAAGTAGGTCAGGCAAAGACTAATATCATATGATATCACTTATATGTGGAATCTAAAATATGACACAAATGAACTTATCTACAAGGAAGAATTAGACTCAGACTTGTGGTTGCCAAGATGAAGGGTGGGTAGGGAAGGGCCAGACTTGGAGTTTGGGATTAGCAGATGCAAGCTATTATACATAAGATGGATAAACAACAAGGTCCTACTGCATAGTACAGGGAACCATATTCAATGTGCTTGGATAAACAATAATGGAAAAGAATATAAAAAAGTATGTGTGCATGTGTGTGAGTCACTTTGCTGTACAGCAGAAATTAACGTAACATTGTAAAGCAACCATAATTTAAAAAAAGACAGTGCAGATCTTGTAGTGGAGGTAGGAAATGGTCTTTGCCACTGCATTGATTTCTCCATGAAAGCTGGGGCTGCATCTGCTTTTATTTGTTGCCTATTTGTTGCTCTGGCATCTACCCCAGAGCCAGGCACACAGAGTGTCCTGTTCCTTTGCATAAGTTTAGACTCTGCTGAGCTGGCTTGGGGTCATGGCAACGGCAGGGGCGGAAGATGAGCGCCAAATATGGGGTCATATTCATAAGCATAAGGTCTCACATCTCTAACTCTTGCTTCAGCTAGAGAATTTCCCTTTGTGTCTGCATAACATACCAGGCATCTGAATGAGTCTTTTTGAAGCAAGAGTTGTGCTGCCAGATAAGTTTGACAATCAATCTCCAGAGTAGATAATGCCTCCACTCCCTTCCAGCTCTGACAGTCAGCAAATTAACACCTGGTCCCATTAGGAGAGGTGGAGGATCCCCAAGGTTAGGTTCATGGTAATTTGTTACTTGTATTCTCTGGTGATATTCATTTCCAACTCTCAAGTTATTCCAAATAAATGACAAAAACTAAGTGTTTGTGATTTTTCAATCACTTCTTGGATGTCTAAACTTGGGATCTGCATGCTTGGAGTATGCAGGAGTAATGGAAGTTGTTTAAAAAATTAAAAATAGAGTTACAATATGAGCCCACAATCCCATGCCTGGGTTTATACCCAGAGAAAACTCTAATTCAAAAAGATACATGCACCCCAATATTCATAGCAGCACTATTCACAATAGCCAAGACACGGAAGCAACTTAAATGGCCATCAACAGAGGAATGGATAAAGAAGATGTGGTCCATATATACACTGGAGTATTATTCAGCCATAAAAAAGAATGAAATAATGCCATTTGCAACAACATGGATGGACCTAGAGATCATCACACCAAGTGTAGTAGGTCAGACAGAGACAAATATCATATGATATCACGGATATGTGGAATCTAAAATATGATACCAATGAACTAATTTATAAAACAGAAATAGACACAGACATAAGAAACAAACTTATGGTTACCAAAGAGGAAAGTGGGAGGAGGGATAAATTGGGAATTTGGGATTAACATATACACAATGCTGCATATAAAACAGATAAACAAAAAGGACCTACTGTATAGCACAAGGAACTATAGTCAATATCCTGTAATAACCTGTAATGGAAAAGAATCTGAAAAAGAATATGTGTGTGTGTGTCTAACAATCACTTTGCTGTACATCTGAAACATTGTAAATCAAATATACTTCAATTTAAAAAATTATATTCCTATCATTGGCATTATAATTCTTCTAAGAGAAGGAACTGCCTTTGTTTGGAAGAAACACCCTCATAAGTTGTTTGTGGGAAGAAGTCAGAATGTTACCTGGCTCAAAGTTCTAAAGGGGTATGTGTGTGTGCATGTGTGTGTGTGTGTGTGTGTCCTTGTGGGAAGGGAAGGAAGTTGTTATACATAAGACAAGGAAATAATTTGTTGCTCCAATGGGAGGAGTGAAGGGCTGAGAGAAGAAAGAAATGGGAAGGAACAGTCCAAGTTAATAACACTGAGGACACCTGGGACTCATTTGGTCCCTGGTCACTGGTCATGAAAACACTCCCAGAGAATAAAGTGGCCAAAGGACATTTTGAGAGATGTGAAATCTACTGCTGCATTTGAAGTCGTTTGCACTTTTATAATATAAACATTTCCTCTGCACTCTCTCCCTGCTTCATAAACAAACAGAATTTTTCATAAATTCTGTTTCCCAATTCTTGGAAAAGTCTATGAAAAGTCAAAACAAGTCTGTACTTTTTTTGTTTTGTTTTGTTTTTTTGGAGAAACTCTAAAGTATTGGCTTAGAAGTACCAAATGGAGATAGCACCCAAAGAGAAAAACCCAAGGAAATGAATGCCCAGGAGGTGAAGGGGGTTGATAATGTAAGCCTCTGGAGAGAAAGCTTTGGACTTCTACCAGTCCTGAGAGGGGAGAAATGGGAACAAAATTGATCTGGCTTTTGGGAGTAAGACCTAGCTGACTTCTAGGTTGCCCACCCTCAAAATATTTTATTATCCACACATAGTCTAGGAATTTTCTTAAATCATAAGATTTTCTGGTGTAGCTGATGGGAGTCTGATGCAGATAGGAGGAGAATCAGCTACTAATGCCCCAAGACAGAACTTACTGCTTCTGGACAGTGATACTCTCAGATCCAGGCAAGTGTGTGCCCTGCTCTAGGCCCTGCACTTCAGGGATGCAACATGTCAAAACCACATCAAAAAAGCGTTAACTAAATATCACCTGGTGTTTCAGTCTCTGTGGACCAGCCACTTCATTGCTAACACCATTCAGGCCCCTGGAAAATTCTTCCACATCTTCTGCTTTCTGTCCTTGAACAGAAGGCAGGCGAATTTGAATGTGGGGAAGATTTGCATGCTGTACCATGATCAACATTGGAGTTGCTGCTGCTTCAGAGAGCAGAGTGTATGAACCATGGGAGAGCTTGGGTAAGAGAAAACACAAGTTCATTAACTCGCTCAGTCTTTCCCCTCAGTTAGTATGAATGTATGGTTTCACAAAATGCCAGGTTTCCCATTTTATGACCTCTCTTCACTTTCCAAATCGAGGTTCTAGACAAATTCATGAGTTGACATTGAGTTCACATCGGCTGCATTTGGAGCCTGAGAACTTGCAATATTAAGCAATGAATTCGATGCTCTAATTTGTACCTAGAGCTCCAATGGATTTGGAGGTCTAGGTGTAACATGCATGAAACCTGCTACGGACTCTTTATTTTAGCAGTTGGATGGACATTGAAATGTTTTTGAAAAATGTTTAACCATGAAAAGGTTTAGAATATTTAAAATGTCTGCCTTATAAGGAAGGAAATTCTGGCACATACTATATAGCATGATGAATCTTGACATTACGCTAACTGAAATGTCAGTCACAGAGGCAAATGCTGTATGATTCCACTTATATGAGGTGCCTAGAATAGTCAAATTCACAGAGACAAAAAGTAGAATAGTAGTGGTTGCCAGGGGCTGGGAGGAAGGGGGAATGGGGAGTTGTTTAACGGGGACAGAGTTTCTGTTTTGCAAGATGAAGGAAATTATGGGGATTAATGGTGGTAATTGTTGCACAATCTAAATGTACTTAATACCACTGAACGTGGTAAATTTTATGTTACATGTGTATTACCACAACTTTTAAAACTTGTATACACAACATTGTAAATCAACTATACTTGAATAAAATTAAAAAATGTTTTTAACTTGCATAAAGTTACAAATAAATGTCATATTTTCATTATGCTTTAAAAATAATTTCTATATGAATTGGAAAAGAAGTAAAACTGTCACTGTTTGCAGATGATATGATACTATGCATAGAAAATCCTAAAGATGCCACCAGAAAACTACTAGATAGAACTAATCAACAAATTTGGAAAAGTTGCAAGATACAAAATTAATGCACAGAAATCTTTTGCATTCCTATACACTAACAGCGAAAAGTCAGAAAGAGAAATTAAGGAAACAATCCCCTTTACCATCACAATAAAAAGAATAAAATACCTAGGCATAAACCTACCTAAGGATACAAAAGACTTGTATTCAGAAAACTATAAAACACTGATGAAAGAAATCAAAGATGACATGAACAGATGGAGAAATATACCATGTTCTTGGATTGGAAGAATCAATATTGTGAAAATGACTAAATTACCTAAAGTAATCTACAGATTCAATGTAATCCCTACCAAATTACCAATGGCATTCTTCACAGAATTAGAAGAAAAAATTTTACAATTTGTGTGGAAACACAAAAGACCCCGAATAACCGAAGAAATCTTGAGAAAGAAAAATGGAGCTGGAGGAATCAGGCACCCCAATTTCAGACTATACTACAAAGCTACAGTAATCAGGACAGTATGGCACTGGCACAAAAACAGAAACATAGATCAATAGTATAGGATAGAAAGCCCAGAGATAAACCCACACACATATGGTCACCTAATATATAACAAAGGAGGCAAGAACATACAATGGAGAAAAGACAGCCTCTTCAATAAGTGGTGCTGAGAAAACTGGACAGCTACATGTAAAAGAATGAAACTACACCATACACAAAAATAAACTCAAAACGGATTAAAGACCTAAATGTAAGACTGGACACTATAAAACTCTTAGAGGAAAATATAGGCAGAAAACTCTATGACATAAATCATCACAAGATCCTTCTTGACCCTCCTCCCAGAATAATGGAAATGAAAACAAAAATAAACAAATGGGACCTAATGAAACTTAAAAGCTTTTGCATAGCAAAGGAAACCATAAACAAGACAAAAAGACAACCCTCAGAATGGAAGAAAATATTTGTAAATGAAGCAATTGACAAAGGATTAATCTCCAAAATACACAAGTGCAGCTCATGCAGTTCAATATCAAAAGAACAAAGAACCCAATCCAAAAATGGGCAGAAGATCTAAATAGACATTTCTCCAAGGAAGACATACAGATGGCCAACAGACACATGAAAAGATGCTCAACATCACTAATCATTAGAGAAATGCAAATCAAAACCACAATGAGGTATCACCTCACACCAGGCCATCATCAAAAAATCTAGAAACAATAAATGCTAGAGAGGGTGTGGAGCAAAGGCAACCCTCCTGCACTGTGGGAATGTAAATTGGTACAGCCACTATGGAAAACAGTATGGAGGTTCCTTAAAAAACTAAAAATAGAACTACCATATGACCCAGCAATCCCACTCCTGGGCATATACTCAGAGAAAACCATAATTCAAAAAGAAACATGTACCACAGTATTCATTGCAGCACTATTTACAATAGCCAGGACATGGAAGCAACCTAAATGTCCATTGACAGATGAATGGATAAAGAAGATGTGGCATATATATACAATGGAATATTACTCAGCCATAAAAAGGAATGAAATTGAGCTATTCTTAGTGAGATAGATGGATCTAGAGTCTGTCATACAGAGTGAAGTAAGCCAGAAAGAGAAAAACAAATACCATATGCTAACACATATATATGGAATCTAGAAAAATGGTACTGATGAACCTAGCAGCAGGGTAGGAATAGAGGTGCAGACATAGAGAACGGACTTGAGGACACTGAGGGGAGAGGAAGCTGGGACGTAGTGAGAGAGTAGCATTGACATATACACACTACCAAAGGTAAAACAGATGGCTAGTGGGGGGCTACTACAGAGCACAGGGAGATCAGCTTGATGCTTTGTGAAGACTTAAAGGGGTGGGATAGGGAGGTTGGGAGGGAGGCTCAAGAGGGAGGGGATATGGGGTATATGTATACATGTGGCTGATTCACTTTGTTGTACAGAAGAAACTGACACAATACTGTAAAGCAATTATACTCCAATAAAGATAAAAAATGATAATTTCTATTTGTTTGATATTTATCAATTATAACTTATATTCTTCCTTTTAACTTGAATAGATAACTTTGACTTTAGAAGAAAATTTATTTCAGAAAATATATATAGAAAAAACAATTTTTATTGCTTAACTTTTTCCATTTGCTTTACATTTCAGGTCAAATACCAATATATTCACATTTTGTATATTTTGAATAGAAATATATTTATTTAATAGGCAGTTAGCTTGATTATTTTTAAACCCCCAAACACACGAAAAGGTGTCCTAAATTTGTCTCAAAAGCAGGACCTTCCATTGGTGGTGATGGGTCCTCCTTGAGTGCCCTGCTGCTTCCCAAGCACCTTGGTTTTCTTGCTGTTCACCCTGCCCAGGAAGCCCTTCTGTCCATTTTCTGCCTCCTGAATGCTTAACTATACCTCAAAGCCCGGCTCCAATGTCACCTCTTCTGGGAAGCCCTCAGTCATGTCAAGCAGAATAAATGTGCCCCTGTCCATTCCCTGCATTGCTGCACCCACCCCTCTCTGACTACACACTTTCTGTAGCGGATCAGGACTCTGTGGGGCCTTTCCAGGGCAGACCCCTCCCCTACATCCTCTGCTTTAGCTCCTCTCTGAAGTAACTAGATAATGGTATCTGATGCACATTTCCTGAGTTGTTTTACAGATGTAACCCCTGCCCCCTACCAAATGGAAGATGCTAACTACTTGATGAGCATGAGCCCATCGCCCCAGGCCTCCTGGAGTCTAAGGACTGATAACGTTCACCCCTGTGACACCCCCTCAACATCAATTATTGACTTGTAAGAGCTGATCACATACTCCATGATCCCCCTCCCTCACCTGGCCTTTAAAAAGGCTTTGCTGAAACTCTTCGGGGAGTTTGGGGTTTGGGGGGCATGAGCCACCCTTGTACGTCCCTGCAATAAACCTTTCTCTGCTCCAAACTCTGAAGTTTCAGTTTGTTTGGCCTCACTGTGCACTGGGCACACAAACTTGCGTTCAGTAACAATTTCACTGTACTGTTTGTTTTTCTCACATCCATTTCCTGCTTAAAGATGGTAAGCTCCTTGAAGTCAGATACTATGCTTTATTCATCTTAACTTCCCAGTTTCCAGCCCAATGAAGATGATCACACCTGGCTACTGAATAAATATGTTTTCTTGATGATGCAAAGTCATCATTTTAAATATAAAGAGCTATTGAGCTGCATAGAGCTTAGCACTAAAAGTTCTCTCTAGACCTTGCTTTTGGGGATAAAGCATCCCAAGGCTGCCACACCTTTCATCATCTTTCTGATTTTCTGCTGAAGAAGAGGAATAAGCAAGTTGTGTGTAAGGAAGAACCGACAGTTCACCTCCAAGGACGATGCTTGGACTTTAGTGTATGAGCTTTGTGACCGCTGGTCCAGCTCCATGCAATACTCTATTCCTTACTCCAGCTGTGTGAAGACCCAGATCTGTAGCGTAATCTTCGGTCCTTGTTTGCCTGGCACGGCCCAGGTTTACACCTATTGTCCCAACAAAATTATTCATATTACCTACTTATCACTCTCAATGTGTCCTGGTTTCATAAGAAGTCAACTACGGTGAGTAATCTCTGATGATGTTACACTGCCTTCCCTACTGCATGTCACCATCATAAAAAAAAAAAAAAGGAGAAATGGGAAATATGTTCTAACCTTCTAAATTCTGAATGGTGAGTGGGTCTTTCTTACCCTCTCAGATCAATCCATGTTCATCACCCTGAGAAACCTGAGTGGGGGGAACTTCCCAAATAACCCCCCTCCCCAACTTGACTCCTCTCTCTCTACCTCCCCCTGCACACCCATAAATATTCGTTAAACTCAGGAAATTACATTCTTAGAATTTACTAGAATGTAAATGGTTGAAGGGCAAGTAGTTTCCTGTTCACCTTTGCCAAAGACAGTATGGGATGGAATAAATACAGGCCTGGAAAACAGTCTTGGTTTGTAACCTGGGTGGACACACAGTTGTTGAGAATCTTTGACTGCATAACCAGTGGGTTACCCAAAATATATGACACAGCACTGGTTCAGGGGATACAACCTGACACGTAGTCTGCTTGGAGCTCCCCCGGATGGATCCTTTCCAGGGGGCCCTTCGGTCGTCAGGAATCCACTGGGGTCTGAAAGATACTAAACATTTTGATTCATTTATCCCTTTAAGGAATGAGGAGGAGGGAACTCAGAGAAAAGTATCAATTCATACTGTATCTTTACAAGACCAAAAAAAAAAAAAAAGAAAGACAAGAAAGAGGGAGCGATACTGACTCTCTGCCCCCAGGTCCTGACAGAGCGGTGAGTCTCTCAGACACTTTAAGTAGGCGCCACGGATTGTGTAAGCGCTGACCGGCTGGCAGTCTGCCTAGTTCACATGACAGTGATGTCTGATGGTTTTGGCAAGGGAGGCGGGGTGGAAAGGTGCCTGGGATCTGGAGATGAAGAATGGGGAAAGGCAGGGGACCATGAGAATCCTGAAAATGAAGGATACAGGGGACACAGATATCGCGATGCCAATGGCATCCTTGTATCCATGGGTGAGAGACATGATCCCACCTCGTGCTGGGGCATGGAAAGGAGGGCAGCACCCCATAAAAGATGAGCCAACATAGCTCCTTACTCACGATCGTCATTCTGGGGCCCTGGTCTTCGCTCCCTGTATATGGAGAATGACAAAATGTCCCCTCCTGACTTCCTGCCGGGGTGTCTATCTCCACCTCCCACAGCTCAACCTCTTGCACGGGAATTTTGAAAATTTCTGCTTGTTGAGGAGTGGGGCAGACGGAGGCAGAAAATGGGAACAGCATCTAACACCAAGTTCCCGCTTCCTGTGTCTCAGACCCTGCCCTGGGTGCAGTGAGACATGTTTTTCTTATGTAATCCCTGTCACAACCGGAAGTACTTCTGTGGCTGTTGTACACAGAAAGACAGAAGCTCAGACAACGTGGAATGGCTAGTCCAGCTTGGTCTGTGAGTGGCAGAGCTGGGATTTGAACCCAGGGGTTTCTGGTTCTTTCCAAAGGGCTTGGCAGCTGTGTGACCACAGGTACACAGAACACCCTCCACCAATGACCCACTGTCCCCTCCCTGCATTTCTTGTCCATCCTCACTTCCCAGCCTAGGTTCATGCTGTCCCCTCCCCCACCCACTGCCCCCTTCTCCACCTGTTAATTTCTAAGCCACCCTGCGAGGTCCAGTGCAGATGTCCTATTTATATGAGATGTCCCAATCTCAGGGTGGCTAGTTTTTTCTATTCCCCCAGCCCTGAATGGGTCTTTTGTAAAGTATATTACTTTTTTTATTAATTGCTAAGAGAAACGTTTTCCCTATTTTACCTTTCCCGATATCAGAAAATGAATATATAATATAGGAATATATTTTCCATAAAATTTTTCATAAAAAGTTTCTATTAAGTTCACAGGTCAGAGAATGGAGCGCCATCTGCCCTCCATCCTGGCTGGTGTGAGAATTAGTCCTTCTCTCATCTATCTCCCTCCCCACAGGGTGATTTTCTGGGCAGCAGCCCATGTTTGGCCACCTTTGTATCCCAGCGCGAGCCCAGGGCCTCTTAGTAAAATGCACTTAGCAAGTAAAAATGCTTTTATGTGCCACTAAGAGAAGGGTCTTATTTAATCCTTGGATAAATCTTGTGAAATATCTCTTATTATCCCTGCTTTGCGAGAAAACCGAGTCACCTGAAAGTTAGGGATCCTGTGAAGGGAAGAGCCTGAATGTGGACCCACATGCATCCAATGTCTCAACTCCACTCCCTCTTCTTCCTGCTGTTGGAGAGAACACCACTAGATTATGGGAAATACACACTCATGTAAATGAGTTAAATACCAACATAAACGATTTCTCTCTAGGGTGCAATGTGCTGTTAACTTGTGTTATTTACCCGTTGTGTCCCTGTAGGTCATGACATCCATCTCACAGAAGGTAAGCAGTATTGACTGATTGACTGATTGATTGATTGACTGATTCATTCATTCATTCATTCAGCAAGCAAGCAAGCAAGGAAGCAAGGAAGCAAGGAAGCAAGCACATGCTGGTCTCTACTGAGTGCAGAGTCCTGCAAGGTTATAATGATGGACCTGATGTGGTCCACGCCACAAAGAAACTAAAATGTAGAATTGAATTCCATTTGATTGCAGGTATCTATTGAGCATCTACTCTGCACAGGAATCTGCACTAGGATTTGGGGAAAGGAAGATTTACAGCCATGGTCCTTCTGAAACTCATTAGAGTTGCATGCAAAACACCATTATATCCAGACCTTGTGAATTCTTCGCAATGTGCTCCCTGTTAGCCTGGGTCTACAACCAGAACAGCAGGCTATGTCATGGCTCCTATACAGCTACTTCAAGTCTGGCCTTCCATCTTCTCTTCTAGGGCCCTCAGGAGCAAAAATGTAGACACTTCATCTGTCTCTTCCCAGTATAATAGTAATGATAATAATTTAGCCACTTCATTATATTTTTGAATTCTTTATGAACCTACTCTCTCAGTTATACAAATGAGGAAATGGAGGCCCAGAAAGGTTAAGTCATTTTCCCCAGGTCACACAGCTAGGAGGTGAGGGAACTGATTTGAACTTGGGCAGTCTCAGCATATTGGCTTTGGGGAGCAAAAACTACCTGGTACAGAAAGGGGAAGAGATGATAATACTCCAAGTAAACAACTATCCAAGGCACAGGAGAGCCCTATATGGGCTTCAAAGTTGACTTCTTGGCCTTGTTTATATATTAAACTGTCTGCACAGGGGACAATGATTTTACAAATACAAGCCTAGTGCCGGTCAGTTGGTCGGAGCCAAAATGAAAAGAGCCTTGATCTTGCAAATTCTGACCAAAAGATTGGCTACTGGGGCAGAGGGGAAGAATTTCCTCTACACTGCTTCCTCTCCCAAGCTCGCCTTGGCTCAGCCTGGGACCAGGCCTTCGGGGCAAATGTGCAACTTCATTTAGAATTGATGGTTCATCGGTTTGCAACTGTGCCAGACACTGCTTCATACGTTTTATATACATATATATATATATATTTTATATATATATATATATTAATTTCCTGGTATTCTTTGGCACCAGGCCATTTCATTAAGGGGAATTTGCCACACTTTCAAGTGCTCCAATAAGGCCTGTGTAAAGGGTCAGTCATTTGTGCTGGCTGGTTAGAACGCCAGTACTTCACATCCAATCCTCGAGGCCAGAGCCAGGAGCAGAACTGGTATTTCAAGCTTCCTGCTTCCCAGGACAGTGAAAAGGAGCATAACAATGTACCATGCCGGGCCCCCCACAGAGCAGAGCCAGACACCTGTCCACCAAAGCAATAAATGAATGAATGAATGAACAAATGAAAGATATAGTTCTGTCAGTGTTACGTGGACCAGCCACGGACTGTACCAAATATGAGATTAAGGCCATGTCTGGATTTCAAGGTAAGAGTCTAGCACAGTGGTGACATGGCCTGGGTTTCAAATCAGAAGATTGGATTTGGTTCCTCGTGGAGAACTTGGACAAATTCCTTCCTTAATCCTTGAAAACCCTGATTGCTCTGTAGCATAAAGAGATGGTGACCACAATACCTAGAGCAAGTCCAAAGCTCGTAACCTGTTGCCTAGGACCTAGTCAGCCTCAGTACACATGAATGGCAATCATTTCTTGTTTGCTTACGTTTAATAAACTTTATTTTTTAGAGCAGTTTTAGGTTCACAGCGAAACTGAACAGAAAGTACAGAGATTTTCCACACATATATCTGCTGCCCCTCCACACGCACAGCCTCCCCCAACGATGGACATTGCCTACCAGAGTGAGATGCTTTACAACCCACGAACCTGCATGGACACATCATCATCACCCAGAGTCCATAGTTTACATGACGGTTCACTCCTGGTGTTGTACGTCGTGTGCATCTGGACAAATAATGTATCCACCATTATAGTGTCATACAGAGTAGCTTCACTGCCCTAAAAATCTTCTGTGCTCTTCCTATTCCTCTTCCCCCAACCCCTGCCCACAACCACTGATCTTTTTACGCCTTCATAGTTTTGCCTTTTCCAAAACGTCATATTGTTGGAATCCTACAGTATGTAGCCTTTTCAGATGAGCTTCTTTCAGTTTATAAGAAAACATTTTAAGATCCTCATGTCTTTTCATGGCTTGATAGCTCATTTCTTTTTAGTGCTGAATAATATTTCATTGTCTGAATGTACCACAGGTTATGTATCCATTTACCTACTGATGGACATCTTGGTCACTTCCAGTTTGGAGCAATTATGAATAAAGCTGCTATAAACCACCATGTGTAGATTTTTGTGGGGACAGAAGTTTTCAGCTCATTTGAGTCAATACCAAGGAGTGCAATTGCTGGATCATATGGTAAGAGTATGTTTCCTCTCCTAAAAAACCACCAAACTTCCCTCCAAAGTGGCTGTTTCTGTTTTGCATTCCCACCAGCAGTGAATAAGCATTCCTGCTGCTCCAGAGCCTCGTCAGCGTTTTATGTCATCGGCATCCTGGAGTTGGCTATTCTAATAGGTGTGTAGCGAAATCTTGTTTTAATTTGCAATCCCCTAATGATACGATGTTGAGTCATTTTCTTATTTTTTTATTACCCCATAGGGTTTCTGTAAGGACTCAATAAGCTAACAGAAAAGTGATTAGCATGGTGTCTGGTCCATAATAATTGTTCAACAAACTGTAGGCTTAAAAAGGAAAGTGCTATTAATGGTACATTGAGTCACCTTGTTTTCTCTGGCTAAAGGCCACAGGGTCAATTTGGTGCCCATGACTGCTTCCCAGTCAGTTACTATTCTTGCTAAATACCCTTTACACATGCCAAACACAGCACTCATCAGCTTACATCATGATCATCTGTTTTCATATCTGTCTCTCCCATTTCAGGGAAACTCCTTAAGGCCAAGGCTGTATCTTCCTTCTATGTTCATCCCCTTAACCTAGCACAGGGCATGGTACCCAGTAGGTGCCAGGTCATATTTTTTACACTAAATTGAAAATACTGACTAAACTGAGTCATACTGACTTTGGTCCAGTGCATGCATAGACTTGGATTTAGAAAAAAATTAGTCAGAGAAAGCACACTGTGAGGTATGCAGTGCTGGTCACTCTCCACCCTGCATGCCCTCTGTACCTCCCAAGGCTTCTACCATGGACTATTGTTCTGTGACAGGTCAGGGCAAGCTCCTGACTTCCCCACTAGGATGTGAGTGTCATGGCCAAGATGGCAGGGCACGGAAATGAATATGCTGGATGGCATTGAAATGAGAGTTTGCCCTCTATGCCCTGAGAGTCCAGGCCCTGCGCTTCTCCTTCCAGAACCACCCATCTCCCCTCCCTCAGTAACATAAAATAAAATAGAATGGAATGAAATAAAATATTAAAACAAACACTGCCCTCTTTCTTTCTCTAATGGGGCCCTTGACTTTTGAATGCAAAAAAATTCTCGCAGAGAAGGTAGCCAATTGCCACTAAGGAAAAAGTTTATGAGAAACTGCTGGTTAGCCATATATTTGCTAGTATTTTAAGGTCACTGATTAATTAATTCTCTCAAGGCCCCTTGGAGGGGAATGATTACAAATGCAGTTCCCACTGCAGCCAAGTTCATGATCCCAAAGTTAACAGAATTAACAGAGAAAAGGGAAGCTTGTTCTGAGGCAAAACTTAGAAAAAGAGAGAATAAGGCCCCACTCTGTGCCTGTCCCTAATGCCCTGTGCTCCCCACAACTTACTCCCCAGTACGTTCTCCATCAGACATTATGGTCCGCATTTGATTTATTGTTCAGTTGACATCAAACCCAACAATAGTATAATTAGAAGTTTGAGATGACGGTGCCTGGAGGGAGAGTAATTATTTGCTGAAAGATGAATTGTGATAAAGGAGAAGCCCAAGCATAGTTTTCTTGGGCTGAGAGCCTACTGTTCCTAACTTGTTGACACATAGAAAGGGAGATTTTTGTCTAATGACAGCACTTCTTTCCCTTAGAAGGTGCAGTTTACATTTTCTCTGCTGGAGACCACGTTTACCAGCGTCCACCTGACTCCCTTCCCAACTTGGGTCCACAGAAAGAGCTGTGAGTGAAGCTCTTGGGACCCAGACTTGTTGGGCCCAAGTGCTATCTCCTGGAACAGCACTCTACCTGCCCAGGATGATATCACCCTTCCCAATGGACATTGCACTTGCTGCTGGAACTAGCTGCAGAGTCTTGGGGTGGGGGTTGAGGGGGGGCAGTGTACTCTGCAGGCAGACTCAGACCTGGACTTGGGGGAAGAGTTATGCACAATGAAGGGAATTGATATTTACAAGTGTCTACTCCTGCATTAACCCATTTGATCCTCATGGCATATTGGCAGGTAGAGATTCGTATACCCATTTTACAGATGAGGAAACTGAGGCTCAGAGAAGTGAAGAAGCTCATCCAAGACAACACAACCAGTAGTTAGAAAGGCCAGGATTCGAACATAGGTCTGTCCCCTGCTTCTTCCTCTGATACAACCTGCCTTCCCCAAATGAGAGAAGAGCCCCCAGAGGGTTCAGAGAGAACACATTAGAATGTTGATCACCTCTAGACCTCTTGGGTTCCCCTCTCCTTATCCTTGGTTAGATGCTGGTTAAAAGACTGTTGGTTTTGTCATTGTAATACCTTGTCCTGGTGGGGAGGGACACACCGCTCATGTTGACTTTACAGTGTGCTCTGTCCTGGGTCATGGTGACCCTACTACTCCCCCACGCTGGGTGTGGTTACTCAAGAGGAGAAAGGCCAAGCTGTGGTTTGAGGTCTATTAAGGAGTGGGTTGAGCTTCCCCGCAACTGCCAGGCCTAGGCATTAGGCTGGATGGACCATGGCCTGGCATCTCTTGAGCCCCCTCCCCATTGCACTGCAATTGAATGGCCCTCAGCAGCTAACATTTTCTCAGCGTGGGTTTTGTGCCAGCCACAGTCTCCTGGCTTCCCTGCCTTTGTTATCTCACTGAATCCACACATATGCTCTTCAAGCTAGAGATTGGCAGTCCCATTTTACAGAGGGGAAGTTTGGGGCTCAAAAAACCTAAGCAACTGGTTATACATCATGCATCCAAGGAAACCATGGACAAAATGAAAAAACAGCCTGCTGAATGGGAGAAAATATTTGCAAATGATATGACTGATAAAGGATTAATATCCAACATATACAAACACTCATACAACTCAACATCAAAAAAATCAAACAACCCGATTAAAAATGTGCAGAAGAACCGAATAGACATTTTTCCAAACAGGAAATGCAGATGGCCAACAGGCACATAAAAAGATGCTCAACATCACTAATTATCAGGGAAATGCATATTAAAACCACAATGAAATATCGCCTCACACCTGTCAGAATGGTTATCATCAAAAAGAACACAAATAACAAATGTTGATGAGGATGTAGAGAATAGAGAACTTTTGTATACTGTTGGTGGGAATGTAAATTGGTGCAGCCTCCGTGGGAAATAGTATGGAGGTTTCTCCAAACACTAAAAAGAGAACCACCACCTGACTCAGCAATTCCACACCTGGGTATATACTGGAAGAAAAAAAAAAAACATGAATTCAAAAAGATACATGCACCCCAACGTTCATAGCAGCATTATTTACAATAGCCAAGATATGGAAGCAACCTAAGAGTCCATCAACACATGAATGGATAAAGAAGAGGTGGTATATATATATGTATATATACAATGGAATGCTACTTAGCGATAAAAAGAATGAAATTTTGCCATTTGCAGCAACATGGGTGGACTTGGGAGGCATTATGCTAAGTGAAATAAGTCAGAAAGAGACAGATGAATACTGTATGATATCACTTATATGTGGAATCTAAAAGATACAGCAAACAATTGAATATAACAAAAAAAAAGAAGTGGACTCACAAATATAGAGAACAAACTGGTGATTATCAGTGGGGAGAGGATGGGGAGAAACAGACAAGGAAATGAAGAGAACTGGAACCCCACATGATCAATGGCAAAACTGAGGAACCATGGCATGGAAAATGCGTGAGCCAGGGAAACTAGTGGTGGTAGGAATCCAAGGTTTTTGTGGAAATAGTTAAGATACACTGCTGTCAGAATTTGTCTAAATTGATCTGGCCTCTTTGGTTCACGCCCTTAAAATTCAAAGTCCTAGGCAGGGGCATCTAGTGCCAAAAGTTGGAAGCAGCTAAAATATCCTTCAATAGACAAATGGATAAGCAAACTGTGGTACATCCATACAATGGAATATTATTCAGTGAGAAAAGGGAATTAGCTCTTAAGTCATGCAAAGGCACGGATGAATCCTAAAAGCATATTGCTTAGTGAAAGAAACTAGTCTAAAAGCCTACGTACTGTATGATTCCATTTATATGACATTCTAGAAAATGCAAGCTACATAGACAATAAACAGATCAGTGATTCCCAGGGGTCCCGGAGCTTGAGGGGGTATTTTTAGGGTGGTGAAACTATCCTATATAATATTTTAAGAACTAATACATGACACAATTTGCTTGTCAAAATCTATAGAACTTTATAACAGAAGCAGGGAACCTTAATGCATGCAAAGAAAAAAAAAATAGGAGTTTGGGGATCCTAGGCTAAAATGCAGATTGTGACAAAACAATCTAACCGTTTTATAATTCTGTGAAATAACTTCACAGAAGGGGGTGGGTGAAAAGGTCCTGACCTAAGTAACTGGAAATGACTGGAGTCTGGAAGACTAAAGGCAAAAGGAACTACACATAAGCACTGTCCACTAGTTAACAAAGTTATCCTATGTGGGTACAGGTTAACCATTCTGAAACCACTGTATGTGCAAACTTAAACTGAACAATTAAGTAAATGTATGGTGGGTGGTGTTAGCCAAGTTTCTCACTGCTGGAGTGGAAGATTACAGACAAGCAGAGGAAAAAGTCTAGAATAATCCATGGAATAATGGAGTGGAGCTGGGAACATCAGTTAGAACTCATGTTTAGTTTAATATAGGTACAGATAGATATATGTAGAAATATTTATAGAGTCATGCCATCTGCAGTGCATCCATTCTCTTCATGTTTGTAAATCTGTAATATGCCATTCTCTTGGCCTTTTTTTTCTGGAAGGAGAAGAAGAAAAAGAAAGGTTTGGCAGGCCATTTTTTTTTTTTTTGTACTTAAAAGTAGCCTTAAGAACAATAATAAAGTGTTCTTAAACAACACACACACAAATATACATACATATATTTATATTGAGACACACACACACACACACACACACACACGGGTTAGTACACATGCATATATTTCCTTTTTCTGTCAGCTGAGTGGGCCTGGAAGCAATAAGCCCTCAGCAGCAGTGCGCACACCTACCACCCAGATCTTGGTCTCTAACACCAACCTCCACTAAAGAGAATGAGGGCTCTTTGGAGAAATGACTGATCTGAACCTGGAACAGGACACATACAAGATAAGCCTGGAACATTTTGTAGTGCCAAAAATTAAGGAATTGCTAAAAAAAAAAAAAAGATAATCTGTTAAAGGAAAGAGCTCCCAAAGGCCAATGCTGGAATAATTTGAGGAACAAAATAAAGCAGTATTGTTTTATAATCCAAAGTACAAAATATTCATGAATTAATACTAAGTACTGAATAAATAAATACATGGGGAGAAGAGACAGCATACAAAAGGATTCCAAATAATTTACGTAGCTACTCCATCCTCAAGCAGGTGGGATGTGACCCCTCCTTCATCACGTGTGAGGTCTGTGTGTAGCGTCTGCCTTCCAACTGGGATGGTACAGAAACGGGGGAAGGGGAAGAGACCTCATAATGCAGGAACCTGACTGTCACTACCTCAGCCATGTGATCAAGGTCCACATCAACAGTGCTAAGTTATGTTGACAGCACGTACCCTTGATAGGTTGTGATAAGAATGGCACTCTACCTCTGTGGTCTTACTCCCTAAAGCCTATAATTCTCATGTAATCATGAGAAAATGTCCGATAAGTCTCAGTTGAAGGACATTCTACAAAATACCTGCCCAGTGCTCCTCAAAATTGTTAAGATTACATAAATAAGGAAAGTCTGAGACACTGTCAGCACGAAGAGGAGCCTAAGGAGATGTGATGACCGAATCTAATGTGGTGCTCTGGATAGAATCCTGGCATAGGAAAAGGACATTAGGTAAAAACTAAGGGAATCTGAAGAAAGTGTGGGTTTGGTTAATCATTGTGTCAACACTGGTTCATCAGAAGTGCCCAGGCTACTGAAGACTCAGAGCAACACATTAGGATTTCTGAACTTAACTGTGAAAATTAATCAAAGAGGGGAAATAAAGGATATGAAACCACCCCCCAAAACAAAAAACCAGTGAGAAATGTACCATGCTAATGTAAGATGCTAATGATAGGAGAAACTGGGTATAGAGTGTAAGAGAACACTCCATATTGGCTTTGCAACTGTTCTGTTAACCTAAATCTATGCCAAAAATTTTCTTTTGTTAAAAACGTTTTTAAAAATAAGAAAGGTGGTTGCAACTTCAGACTCAGGAAGGCTGCCCGGGAGCCAGTGTCTAAAATAGATAGGTTATCTCCATGATGTCAAGGTAGAGACCTGAACCCTAGTATTCAGATGAGAAAACTGAGGTCCAAGAGAGAGAGCAGATTACTGAAGGCCACACAACTGGCAAAGGGGTGGAGGTGGGATGGAAATTGAGCCATGGCAGCCACCGATTCCCATGCTCTTTCCCCTCCGGCCTGGCAGCGCACACCAGCCTGATTGGCCTCCAGGTTAGTAGTGGCAGGACACACACACACACACACACACATACACACACACGTGCACATACTCCCAAGCCTTCTTCAGCCCCAGCCCAGCCAGCCTTGTAAATCACTTTCAAGCTGCCTCCAGCCTCAGGATTTGCATCGGCTCTCCTTCCTTTTCCAGTCTGCCTCCTCCTTGTCAATTCCCAGGCTGGGCCACCCTTTCCCAGGCAGCTCCCCAGGCTCCTGAAGATGCTGCTAAGGGGCCCTGGAGCCTTGCTGTCCTTCGCCAACACTGACCCTGCAGTGGGGGACAAGGTGGTAGGAAAGAGGAGGGTGGAGGAGGGGCTTGGGCTGGTATTAAAGGGCAGTGTTCATGGATGAAGGTGCTTTCGGCTGGCGGTCGCGGTGGAGAAAACCATCTCTCTCAGTGCAATGCACACATAGTGCTTAGTGCAGCCCCTGGCATGAGGCATGTGCTGCAGTTTTAGATTCAGAAATTTTCTCTATAGTATGTGATCAATGATAGGAACCTACACTTTGAAGCTTCTCTATCTGCCTCCACAAGCTAAGCCCACTTATCTACAAGCTCTTTGAGAGCCTTCATTGGTCTAGTTAATGAATAGTTACCAAATGCCTCCCATGTGTCCTGAACCTTTTGGGGTTTTGCCCTACAGCCACAGGAGCTCAGGGATGCCTGGGGCCAGCAAGCTGTGTCCCTGGGTGGGTGGACCAGTGAGTCCTGGGATTAAGTGGCTGTTGAGTGAGCATATCTCAGGACTCATGGGAAGTGTCCCAGACGCTGCTTTCCATGTCACTTTAGACCACAGTTCCAAAGTCCCAAGTTGTTGAAAGTTGTCCCTGAGCTACAGAGAGTTTACAAAGAGGGGTGTGACCACCAGGACTCAAACGATCCTGCAGCATCTGGAGGCTGGCCTAAACTTGAGCATGGGGGCAAGGCCATCCAGTGGCAAATGCCTTTCCAGAACTTTCCAGTTTAGCAAATGACCCTTCCCATATTCCTCCTCCATTTCTAATTCTGTAGACTGTCACAGTCAAAACAGGTATGGGGTCTCTGTGACAGGGTGTGTTAAATCTAAGCCTTTCGTAGATGACAGCCACCATTGATCAAGCTGTGACCATAAGGCAGGCAGTGCCTGGTGTCTTTAGTCCTGTGCTGTTTTGTTTCATTTCATCCTCAAAAGAAGATGATGTCCGGCTAGAAATAGCAGGTGTGAGGCACAGAGCTTTGATCTGTATGTAAGATCTAAAGCCTAAATGATAGGATCCTGACATAGTCAGCCTATTTATTCCATGATGTAGAGAAAGAGGCAACCAAGGAAACATGGGGATGACAGGCTGGGGTGAGAAGGCAGCAAAGTCATCCTCAGCAGGAGAGTAAAAGGAGAGGACCATGAGCTGTTGGGATCACGGCGTCCTGGCCCCAGTGTGGGCCTCCCCAAGCATGGGAACCGGCCTGGGAGTCCCATACACGCGGAAATCGGCCAGTTCCACTAGCTGAATGGCAGTGTCTGCTCGAGCCATGGCACCTGCAAATCTATTCAACCAATGACAATTTAGGATGTCAACATTTGATTCACTCTGTCCTCTTTACATGCAAAGAAAACACAAGGCCACAGTGCCCTTCATTCAGTAAGGCATTTAAGATTTTTTTCCACAAGAAGCTGTGTGATGGGCAGTCAGGAGACTTTATTTCTGTCATATCAATGTGGCCTGGTTGCCAGAATGAGCTATCACCTCACAGTTGTCAGAATGGCTATCCTCAAAGGGTCTACAAATAATAGATGCTGGAGAGGGTGTGGAGAAAAGGGAACCCTCCTACACTGTTGGTGGGAATGTAAAGTGGTGCAGCCACTGTGAAGAACCGTATGGAGGTTCCTTAAAAAACTAAACATAGAGTTACCATATGATCCAGCAATCCCACTCCTGAGCATATTCCTGGAAAAATGAAAACTCTAATTCAAAAAGATACATGCACCCCAATGTTCACAGCAGCACTAGTTACAATTGCTAAGACAAAGAAACAACTCAAGTGCCCATCAACAGAAGATAGGTTTAAGAAGATGTGGTGTATACACACACACGCACACACACACACAGTGGGCTATTACTCAGCCTTAAAAAAGCTTAAAAAAGAATGAAATACCGCCATGCACAGCAACATGGATGGACCTAGAGAATATTATGCTTAGTGAAGGAGGTCAGAAAGAGAAAGACAAATACCATGTGATATCACTTGTATGTAGAATCACTAATAATACAAATGAATCTATATACAAAACGGAAGCAGACTCACAGATACAGAAAACAAATTGATGGTGACCAAAGTGGAGAGCGAGCAGTGGAGGGACAAATTAGAGTACGGGATTAACAGATACAAACTACCATGCATAAAATAGATAAGCAACAGGGATTTACTGTAGAGCACAGGGAATTATATTCAATATCTTGTAATAACCTATAGTGGAAAAGAATCTGAAAAAAAAAAAAAAAAAAGACAAGATGGCCTAGCTGTGATAATATTTAACAGACAGTTTTTGTGCTGGCCAGGTTTACACCCCTTACATATATGTTCCTCTTAATCTTCCCTAGGACCCTTAGGCATAAATACACCTGAGCTCACTGCTGCCTCTCTGCTCAGAGCCTTGTGCCTGGGTATCTCTGGAGCCTCCCAGCTGCTCTCCTTGTTCCCACCCACTCTCCCCGCAGCAGCCACAGAATCCTTCTAAATTGTACATCAAATTATGACCCTCCAGGATCTAACTTCAAGGGTCTAACTCTCCCCTCCCTCCACTCCAGCCACATTGGCCTCCTTGCTGACCCTCAAACCCTACCAAGCTTTTCCCCGCTCACTTGGGACCTTTGCATGTGCTTTTCTTCTGTCTGAAACACTTCTTCCCAAGTTAGGCATTGGACGCCTCCTTCGATTTCCCCAATTTCCATAATATCTTATCCGTGTAGCTTTTCCAGATCCAATAGCAACCCCACCCCCCCTGCATAATCTTCCCCTTACTCTTCCTGGCTTTGTTGTAACCTTATCACCACACAACATACTATAGATTTACTTGTTCCTCCAACCCACGGAATGGAAGCTCCGGGGGCCAGGACTTTGCTTTGATCACTGGTGCACCCTCAGTGCTAAGAACAGTGCCTGACGCATGTGGAGCTCAGTAAGCCTTTGTTCAGCAAATGAATGAACTGATCAGATGACTTAAAGGCACACAGAACAAGGATCCAAACCCAGATATTCTAGATGGAGGTGCCAAAGACAGTTCCGTAATATGAGGACCACTTTACATGCATTTTCTCAAATCCCAACGTAATGGTTCGCATTTCCCTTTTACTGTTGCAAAAACAGAAGCTCAGAGAGCCTAAGTCACCTGCTGCAGGTCACACAGCTGGTAAACAATAGAACCAGGATTCTAACCCAGATATATCTGAGCCCCAAACCTTGCTCTGTACCACCACCATTCCATACTGGTTGGAGCTGCCAGAGGCCTGAGATGTGATGGGTTGTGGATCAGGTAGCCGCAAGGCGGGATCAAATAGAGGGTCTCTCCCTCTTCTGGAATGCTCTCTCCAGGTCTTCCCATGGACAGCTCCAGCTCCACATTGAGATCTGTTTTGTATGTTTCCTGCAATACTTAAGAACATTCAATTCTGCTTTATTGAGAACAAGAGAAACAAGAAATAAAGTGGCGGGGTGAAACTATGTCAGAATAGTAAGTAGCTTGTGAGTTGGCGTTGGACGCAGATGGAATGAGTTGAGCATCTGTGTGTGAACATGGGTGGGATGGAGTGAAGGGGCCAAGAAGCATCAAATAGTAAACATCCACAGGCATTCAGTGTTCACAAGGTCTTAAGTCGTCCACCATTAATGACACCCATTCGGGCCAAATATGTCCTGTGTCCAAGATCCTCGGATAGAAGCCACAAAGCGCAGCAGGCTGCATGGTAAGTCACGGCTCAGGCTGGGGGAATTAGCCCCGCGGCTCTCTGGTGGGACATGTGTATGCTGGCTCTGGGCATCTTCCATCCTCTGAGCCCCCTTGCTCACCCTCAACTCTAGTGTTCGTAATCTTACCATCGGTGGGGTAGGCTGACGAGGCAGAAGGAGAGACAGAACACGGAAGCATCACATAGCCCATTCAGGTGGTGCGCTCCTGCGACCCACTGCAGCATGTCCTAAGTGCATTAACCAACCCCAGCTCTTTCCTCTGGCTTCTCACTGTATATTTTAAGTGAATTTAATAAACTGTGTGTTTCAAGCACCTTCATTTGGTCTGTGAGTCTTTTCTGTGTGGTGGTCTCTGGGACAGCCTGCCCAGCAACATGCCCGGGGGCTACTCTTTGATCAAGGGGGTTCTCCCATGGAAAGATCTCAGCTCAGATGTCACCTCCTTCCATCCTAGGGGGAGAGAGGAGCCCAGAGGGAGGCGTGGCTAATGCTCGCATCACTGGTTTTCTTTCCCAGTGTGTCTAGGGCAGAGTGGGAAGCTGTTTCCTCCCAGCCACGGTACGTGGAGCCACAAAGTCGGGATTCATGGCAAATTAGGCTGCTGATTTGTACGTTGAACAAGGTTAATTCCATCCATTAGGCAAAGATGTTTTCAAAGTGCCTGGCACTAGAGTGAGGAGCAATTAGTGTCTTTGTATTAGTGGATGTGGGCGTGGAGCCAGGATGTTAGGGGAGGGGGTGAAATTTATACGCTCTTTATGATATCATCAAAAGTAAATGAATTATGAAAACAAAAGAGCCAATCTGAGGCTGCCAGGACTAATTACCGGGTGGGACAGAAAGTTCACAACGAAGGAGGGAAGAACGGTCCCAGAAGCATGAGCGTGCCGACCAGCTTGGTCCACGGGTGTCTCTAGACAAGACTGTGGCTTCCACACCTCCACCTCCGGATTCAGGGAAAAAAGCTCTGATTTTGCCTCAGATAAAGAGGTTGGATCATGAAGGGTGATTTCATTTGTTATTGTTGTTTTGGGTTTTGGCTTTGAATTTTCATCCTGGTCTGAGCCTTCACAGTGCTGGACAAGTTGGTGGACTTGACTCAGAGGGTACTACAGACCTGTTGGAAGCAGTTAACTGATGAAGCCCCAGAGCCTGCTTTGTGTACTCATGATGGTGATGATAACTCACCCCATCTGCAAGAAGCAGAGGCTCTTTCTCACGCACTGGGGGATGCGGTCTTGAGTGGTCCACAGAGCCAGCCCGGGGATACACGGAGGCAGTGACACGTGGGTGCCAGAGCACATGCGGATGACATTCAAGAACTCCGGCCTACCCAGGGAAAGCTGTTTCCAGTTCAATTTTCTTCCACTTCTTCGGATTAGATCAAGGGTAAGAGTTCAGTGAGGTGCTAGTCTGTCTTTAATTCCGCTCCTAGCAATGGCTAATCCTCTTTTTAGCAGAAGTCGGGCAGGCAACAGTATCAAGTTAGAATTTACTAAGAAGTTTTCTGTGTTTTAATGTATCTATTAGTACAGTTATGTTCTATTAATGTCACATGATCATGGTTCTCCATCTATGGTAATGCTACAAAGTTCTAAAAACAGCAAACTGATTTTTTAAATGATCAAGTCTATAATTTTATAAATGATCATATAGCCTTATGAAATTGATACTTGAATAACCAATGTCTGGAAAACACCAGTGTAAGGGAAGGAACACTGCCTGGAGGGATTAGAAGAGCAGATTCTTAGGTCCTGTTACATTGCTTTGTGACCTTGGGCAAGTCTCATAACCTCTCTGTGCCTTAGTTTCCATCTGGACAATCCAACACAATGCCCGTTGGACAAGATGCTCTCTCAGAGATCAACAGGCCATGTTACAATCCCTTCTATGCCCACAGTTGAGATGAGGAAATTGAGGCTCAGAAAAGGTGAGAGGCACTCAGGGTGGCCAAATGCCAGCTTTGGGCCTGGCACATGGTAGGTGGGGCACAAGCTGGTCCCACCTCCCTTTTCCTGTCTCCCTCCACCACCCCAGTCTTGCCAGCCACGGCAGAAATAACCCCAACTGCATTTCCCACTGACAGAAGACCTACAATCACCAACAAGTGAAAATCAAGGGCAGAGTCAGGGAAACAGCCAGCTATTTTGGAAAATATCTGGTCCCTGTTATAGCTGATTGTTTGGAAAGCACAAGAGGTGTGTCACCCACAGAAAACTTCTGGTAAATGTTACCACCGGTTTTCTAAAAGCATTTGGTAACAGTAACTGGTTGTTTTTAAAATAATTGGCTATGTTAAAGGCAGAGGGAAAAAGAAGTCAGGAGAAATATATAGAGAAAACAGATGACAGCTGTCAAGAAATGCCTGAGGAATTGGGATGACTCTCTCTACGCTCAGCAGAAGCATGTATTACGTTTTATAATCGGATAGGGGAAAAATCAACATGGATATATATATTTTATATTTTAAATCAATATCATATATTGATGCAGGGAGAGGGGATGATGCAGTATATTTAATAGGGATTATAGATTCAAGTGTTTATGAGATCCAGATGGAAATGTACTGAATAAAGCACAAATCAGTGAAGGAGATAGATAGGAACTGTGGGAAAAGAGGGGGACTGGTGGAATGTGGACCTAGAGATGTCAGATGGTCCAATCATTAAAAAAAAGGAAATCCAAATTTTAGTGTGGAATGCTTCTCATTTCTTAAAGATTCTATGTAAGTTAAACTGAACAGAGAGCTGCCAGATTTAAGTCTCTGCTTGAAATATCTAGAAAATCCATCCAGAGGCCCCACTTGCTTGGGTCCCTGGGGACGTGAAGAAACCTGGCTCCTTCTCTCCATGGACTTTTCTGCTCTGGCAGATAGCGGGGCGGGGGTAGGGGAATCTCAGTGCCTAGTTCAGATACCCCCTCCTCTGGACCCTCATAGTTCCAGGTTTGCCAGGCTCCAGAATAGCTGCTTTAGCCAAGAATTCAGAGTAGAGTTGGCCTGCTCTCTGTTTGCCTTCCTGCGCTGTGAGTACCCTGATGGCTGGGCCCTGGGGGCTCATCTCGGTTTCCTGGCACCTGCACTGTGTCAGTGGGTATGCAGTGCAGTTCTGCTGAATGCATGAGGAAATGAAGGAAGAGAACACATGAGTTACTTAAGAGGGACTTAACTGAACTTAGAGTAAGCAGTGGATGAAGGGCAAGAAATCACAGAATAGGGACTGTGTCTATTTCCACAGCCTGGCCACATATCTTTACTAACAGGCCTGCTTGGTGTTTCACCTTTGAAGGACTCTAGACAAGCGTTTTCCTAAAAGTGGTCTGAGAATGTTACATAGGAAAAAAGGGGACTCATGCCCAAAGATGTTTTGAAAATCTCGGGTTTAGTGCCAATAAACGTACTTTTTTAAATTGCAGGATTTTGCAGATCAAAATGCTAATAATTTTCCAAGTACCTTTCGCTCTTTTGATGAAGGAGTAACTTACTCTGACAAGAGTTCCAGGGTAAACGATTTCAGAAATGCTATTCTAGGAAATGAAAAGTCCAGGGTCCAACAAGACACGCCTGTGCTATTCTCAGGTCTCTCAATCAACAGCCGGCTCTCACTTGGCAAAGCCAAGGCCTCAGGTTTGCCTGGAATGACCTGCTAGGGCAGGAACAGGACCTGTTCAGTGCCTGACCTGTTCACATCCACTCATATGTCCAAGATTCTTCATCCTACATTATCTCATTGAACCTCACGACAGATAAGACACCTAACCTGACTGCCATTTCACAGGTGAGAAGACTGAGGCTCAGGGCAATGAAAAGGTAACCATTTTTTTTTAATATTTATGTATTTATTTTTGGCTGCTCTGGGTCTTTGTTGCTGCGCATGGGCTTGCTTTAGTTTTGGCCAGCGGGGGCTACTCTTCATTGCGGTACGCGGACTTCTCGTTGCAGTGGCTTCTCTTGTTGCAGAGCACAGGCTTCAGTAGTTGTGGCACATGGGCTCAATAGTTGTGGTGCACAGGCTCTAGAGCGCAGCCTCAGTAGTTGTGGTGCATGGGCTTAGTGGCTCCAAGGCATGTGGGATCTTCCTGGACCAGGGCTCAAACCTGTGTCGCCTGCATTGGCAAGTGGATTCTTAACCACTGCGCCACTAGGGATGTCGCCATTATGTTTTTATCGTGGTAAAATACATATCACATAAAAGTTACCATTTTAATCATTTTTTCAAAAATAAACAACTTTTTCTTGAAGCATAGCTGATTTACAATGTTGTGTTAGTTGCAGGGGTACAGCAAAGTGATTCAGTTTTATATATATACATATATATATTCAGTTATATAATATACATAATATTCACCATTTCCCAATGTACAGTTCAGTGGCATTAAGTATATTCACAATGTTGTTCAGTCTTCTCCACTATGCATTTCAAGAACTTCTTCATCATCCCAAATAGAAACTCTGCATCCATTAAAAACTAACTCTCCATTTTCATTTTCCCCAACCGCTGATAACCTCTCTTCTACTTTCTGTCTCTGTGAATTTGATTACACCACATACCTCGTGTAAGTGGAACCACACAATATTTGTATTTTGCATCTGGCTGTTTTCACTTAGCATATCCTCAAGAGTGACCTGTGCGGTAGCATATACAGAATTTCCTTTCTTTTTGCAACTAAAGATTCCTTTGTGTGGATGGACCACATTTCGCACATCCATTCATCCCTCAGTGGACACTTGGATTGTTTCCACGTTTTGGCTCTTGTGAATAATGCCGCTATGAGCTTTGGTATACAAGCACTGTTCAAGTCCCTGCTTTTAATTTTGGGGAGTGTATATATCTAGGAGTGGGATTGCTGGATCAGATATTTAATGTTTGGAGAATCGCCAATTCGTTTGACTCTCCAAATGGCGAGTGGCTACACCAATTTTATTTTCCCACCAGCAATGAACAAGGGTTCAAATTTTTCTACATCCTTGCCAACACTTCTTATTTTCTGTTTTTTTCTTTTAATTTTAAAAAATTATGGCCATTTAATGGGTATGAAGTGGTATGTCATTATAATTTTGATTTGCTTTTCCCTGTTGGTTAGCGGTTGAGTACATTTTCATGGACTTATTGGCCATCTGTATTATCTTTTTTGAGAAATGTCTGTTCAATTCCTTTGCCCATATTTGAGTTGGGTTGTTTGGGTTTTTCAGTTTTTGTTTTTGCTGAGTTGTAGGAATTTATATATTCTGGATATTAATTCTTTAGATATGATTTGCAATTTTTTCCTCCATTTTGTGAGTTGACTTTTCATATTCTTGATAGTGTCCATTGATGTACAAAATTTTTCTTTTTTACATTTTGAATGAAGTCCAGTTTATCTATGTTTTTCCTCTTGTTGCCTTTACTTTCAGTGGCAGATCCAAGAAATCATTGCCAAATCCAATGTCATGAAGATTTTCCCCTGCATTTTCTTCCAAGAGTATTAGTTCCAAAGTTTAGGTCTCTGATCCATTTAAATTAAATTTTGCGTCCAGTGTGAGGTAAGGTCTAACTTCATTCTTTTGGATGTGAATATTCGGTTTTCCCAACACCGTTTGTTGAGGAGACTGTTTTCCCCATTGGGTTCATTTGGCACCCTTGTTGAAAATTTGTTGACCGTACATGTGAGGGTACTATTAATTTTTGAGACACTAGAGCATAACAGGCATGGTGCTAGGTGTTTTCACAGGTGTTCATGTGTCCAAGGTCACACAAGGGGCAGGACCAGAACGCAGATGAAAATAACGATGATGAAACAATAAAAACTAACAGCCATTGGCACCTGCTCTGTGCCAGATATACTGCCAAGAGCTCTTACTTGCATGTTCTCATTGAATATTCCTGAAAACCCTATGATCACCTTCACGTTACAGATAAGAAAACAACTCTCAGAGAAACAAAGTAACTTGTCCAGGGTCACACAGCAGCTAGGAGCAGAGGCTGATTTCAAAGCTCACGCTGTATCCACTGGGCTGTCCTGTCTTGGACCTACACCTCCCTGCTCGCAGCCAGGGTTGAGCTGTATAATGGTGATGAATCAGAACACCACAGTGTCCGTTTATGTCCAATCCCACTGAAGTCTCAGCAGGACCAGCTCCATAATTTGCAGGGTCCAGTGCAAAATAAAAATGCAGGTGCCTTGTCCAAAAAGCAGAAAAAGAGCCTTTTCCTTTCTTCCATGATCTCTCAAATTGTCGTGATGATTTTTATTTGCTATTTAATCCCTTTGTCATAGGGATACTTGTAGGGTGAGGGCAGACCCTCAGAGATGCTGGGAGCTCTGTGCCACAGCTCATCTGATGGGGGTACATGGACCCAACCCCAGCCCCCTTTACTTCTGTTCCCAGGCCCCTGCCAGGCACAGAGGTGGCCAGAGTCACTGGGTGGGGCAGAGAAGTAACCCACTGGGAATCCATCCCCAAGGGGCAACAGGGGAGGTAGGACCAGGTCTGAGCTGAGACGCCATGTCTCTAGTGCATGCTCCGCTCTCCCATCATATTTCACCTACAAAAAACAAATTCAAAGATAAAATTGTTGAGAATTGCAAGGTGGTGGCCACAGGGCGTTAAACCTTAAGGACAGGACCCTGCATGACCGGGCTGGTTACACATCCATAAAGCCAACCCTGAGTCCCCCAAACACAGAGTCTAAAAAATGGGAAATGAGATTCCTCCATTTCTCTCCCCTCCATGTTCCCTGGAAAGCTGATCCTCCCCTGCTCTGACCCCACCCCCTCCAGAAGCCATGGAGTCATCAGAGAAGGGGTGGTGGGCTGGGAATAAACAGTCACAAGCTTGCCTTGGGCAGAGAGTGACACTCACACCTCCTCGTGTGACCTTCTCAATAGTTCCCGTGGGCGCCGTAGGAAGAACTACTGTGAGAATACTTCCAACCAGGGATCCAGAGACACTTGGCACATCCCACATCCAGGAGCCACGCAGGACCAGGATGTAAACGGAAAATCGAAGCTGTTTTCTTCCAATTACGTAACAACTAAGACCCTGATTACTCTGCCTTTGGGGATAAGAGCCCAGCCACCCCCAACCAAAATCAGCTGTGGGACCGTCATCTCCCTAAACAAGCAGGAGCTGGGCATCAGCAGGTGTGTGGCGTCAGCCTGTGGCCAGGAGCTGGAGTGCTGGCTCTCTTCTCTCTTCCTAAAAGCTTAGAGTAGTGAGGAAGGGTCCACACCCACATTGGAAGCCCCGACTGGCTGTGCACACTTGGCTCCCCACTTCCCGCCTTGGAGCCTCAGTTTTTCCTTTGAAAATGGGCTGACAGGGAATTCCCTGCTTGCCCAGTGGTTAGGACACAGCACTTTCACTGCCGTGGCCTGAGTTCAAGCACTGGTCAGGGAACGAAGATCCTGCAAGCTGCCTGGCATGGCCAAAGAAAAAAAAAAGAAAGAAAATGGGCTGAAAATCATCCCCACAGAGGTTTCCTGTGACTTTCTGAAAGGAAAATTGTTTAGAAGCTGTTCCTGATGGCATGTAAGTTGGTCATCATGATTATTCTGCATGGTGTAGCAAAGACTGACCTGGCACTCATTTCTGGCCCAGCACGGCGCCAGGCACAGCAGGCCAGAGGGAGGGCACAGATGAGTCGGATGTGGCCAGGCCCTCCCACCCCTGATGTCCTAGAGGCCCTGGGGAGACGCAGAGTAAGCTCGGGCTCTAGAGGCAAAACCCAGCTCATCCTCGGATTTACAGTACACACGTGTGCCCTCCCTTTCATCCAGATAGGAGGCTGAAGCTTCGAGAAGGTAAGCAGTTTCCTAAAACCAAGCGGCCAAGTGGGAACTCACAGGGCTTATCTTGTGTGTGTGATCTTGCTTTATCTCTTGTAACATGTGATGCAGAAAGGAGCCTGTGGGAACTATCGAGAAGGTCACATGAGAACGTGTGAATGTCACTCTTTGCACAGGGCAGGCTTGTGACTGTTTATTCCCAGCCGAAGCCAGCCCCTCCCTGATGACCCCGCCTCCAACCGCCTGTGACTAGACAGAAGGTGCACAAGCTGGCCTTGCAGATGGTACCCCATCCTCCACGCCAGGAGAAGCCCAGTGGAGGTGGGCATTTCCATGCCAACACAGTTGCCCTTCTCTCCACTTTCTATTAGAACTCACTTGATGTAAGTCTGTCTCTCCATCAGGCTGTCAACTCTGGGGTTCAAGACCTTGAGGTGAATTATCCTTTTTCCCCTCCCTATTCCAAGACCAGTTTCCTGCCTTCTTGCTTCCCATCCACTCATTTTGCAATTGACTAGCAATGCTCACGTGGGTCCCGCTCTGGACATTAGGGATGCTGACGGGATGCTGGTGATGGCGAAGATGAGTATAGTCATAATAAGATGAAGGTGGAAGAGGTGGAGGAGGAGGAGATGGAGGGGGCGGAAGAGCAGGGGGAGAAGAATAGTTAACATTTATTGATTAATTTACAGTTAACATTTACTGTCTACTTCATGCAATATTTGGCACCTATGTCCCCAGTCAATCCTCCCTGAACTCTGTACCATGCATATTATTATATTCATTTTACAGATGAGGAAACTGAGGGTCAGAGAAGCCAAGTTTCCGCAGTCAATAGCATCTGACTTGAGACTTGAAGCCGGGTGTGTCTGATTCTAAAGGCATGCCTCTTCACTAAATGGAGACTGGTGGTGTGTGAAAAGCACAGAGCCTGGCACCCAACAGGTGCTCAGTAAAAGCCTTGAATTAAATTGTATTGTGTTGTTTTAAGCTGGCATGTGAGGTGGCTGAGTCAGGGGGACTGGGCCAGACCTTTCCGACTTCCCTCTGGGAGCCCAGGGCATGTGGGGAGAGGGACGGGTGGGCCCTGCAGACCCCAGACCCAGCGAGAGGGCAGCTCCTAAACTTCTGCCTGGACAGAGTGCCCTTTGTTTATTGTGCCTTCGCACCCTACCCAGTAATTAGCATTGGCAGCTTCATATCGAGCTTTTGTTTTCATAATTCATTTGCCTACCATGACATAATAAAAGGAATATTGATTCAATCCTGGCTTCTCTTGGCCAGAGGCCCACATCAACCAATAAAAAAGAATTGCTAATTGCAGAGGGCGCTTGCCCAGCTAAGGCATTAGAGCAGGTCGTTTTGATATCAGGCGGAGGGCAGGCAGCTCAGTTGCTGAGCACACTCCCCCCAGCCGCCCAGGCACCGTGTGCTCTCCTGGGCGCAGGGCCCCATTCTCCTGTGAGGCCAAATACAGCCTCTTCATTGCATCAGGAAGAAGAGCCAGCGGGGCCGCCAGGGTGGAGCCCTGGGAAGGAAAATCCTCCACGGGCCTGTTGACAGATGTGGCATCAAATGAATTGTTCTCTGCTTAGACACGACTTTGATATTTATTGGTTCAAATTGCTCGGCTGATTCAGTCTTGCCTAAGTCTCCACGGTCCGTTTTAATCTTGACGTTTGGGGAAGCCACACTGATTCGGGTAATGATGGGGTTTACCTGGGATCAAAATGAAAAAGGAGAAGGTGGGGGTCTGGAATAATTATAGTGGGGCAGTGTATATTTTTGTGTAATCTGGAAAGGCGATTTATGAGGCCGATAAAAATGATAACATACTTTGATGGAGCCAAGAGGGATTAGCTGCAACAGAGCTTTCTTTGCAGGAAACGAAGGAGGCGAGGGGTGGGGGGCTGTTTATTAGACAAATAGTTGTTCAGGATCCATGGTTTTCTTTTCACTTCTCTTCTGAAATTACTGAGATAAGACGCATCGGTATATAGACTGTGGTCCTCCTTAGGTTACTACTATTCACTAGGAGTTGTTTCCGGAGGGCAGGATTTGTGTAATTAAGACCAGAAAGGATGACTGGGGTGGGAAGGGAATCCCCCAACCCCCATGCCTGCTCTATCTTTAGAATCCAAGCACAGCCCCAGCTGATTTAGTTAAACTTGGCCGGAGCAAGGATTCTCAATTCCATGAGGAAGCTTATATAACTTCCTGGGAGGTCTCCCCCCACCAAGGCACATTTTGCTGACCCAACTATAAATGAATCAGAAACATTTAGACCCCATCCCTCTGAACTGGTGGTTCATAATCGCAGCCGAAAATAGTAGGAGAAAAAGCAGCCAAGTGTTTGCTGAGCTCAAGGTGGGAAGACAGTTACGATAGACGTTTAGTTGACCTATACTTCTTCCCCCTCTTCCTCAAAATGTTCCTCATCTCCTCAACCCCGAGAGTGCCTGCCAAACAATGCGCCCCCACCCCAGGCTCACCCTACCCCTGGTGGGACACAGAGTACCAGTGACAAAGGAGTCAGCATCTGCAAGACTCATGCTGAGCTACCCCAATCCCATACACGAGCATCCACCAGCGACTACTTTACCTGGGACAACATGAACTTGGCATTCTGCTCCTCCTCCCCAGCCCTCCTTCCGCATGAGCCCAAATGTGGTCCAGGAAGACTGGAATGAATTCTCCCAGCAGCCACACTGACCCATCAGGGTTGGCCCTTGGGAAAAACCCATCCCTGCTGGAAGTCATCAGATGCCCGCCTGGTACCTGCTCCTGGCACCACGTTAGACACTTGGCATCTTTGTTCCATCTACCACCCACACCACCCCCGAGCTCAAGATTCACCCTGTTTTGTAGGTGGGGAAGCTGAAGCACAGAGAGGTAAAATAACTTGCTCAAGATCACACAGGCAGTAAATGGTGGAGCTGGAATTCAAGTGCAAGTCTGATGTTGATTTCAGGTCTCAGGTACCAACCCTCCATCCCCAGGTGGCTTGGACGGGCTTGAGTCAAAGCGGGTGCTGTGGGATGATCAACCTTCTACAAGGAAAGTAGAGAAAGAAATGCTTTGAAGGTTGGCTCCTTGACCCACTAAAACACCCATGTGATGAATGTAATTCATGTATCTATTCATCAGCTAGGTACAAATAGCCTTATAAGTTACCTGGCAAGAGAGAAAAGCCATGAGATTGGGAAGCACCTTCACCTCAATCAGTTAGCAAGGTTTTGAGGCTCTCCCCCTGATCAAAAGCTTTACCAGGTCCCTGATAGATTGCTGCTAGGCAAGTGGCACTGGGTGGATGGAGATACATTAGATCTGAGGTGCAGCCCATCTCTGCTCCCAAAGGGGAAGTAAATAAATAAAAGACAGTGCATGGATACATGCCTATTGTTGTCAAAGGCAACAGAACTATTTTAAAAACCATATAATTTTCCATGCAAGAACAAGGGAAGTATTGCAGACACGTAGACCTTCTATAAAATGAAATGCAAAAGGCTTTGTTTCCTAGGGCCAAAAGTAATGTGTTTATTTCTGTATGTGTTTATTGTGATGTTGTGAATCAAAAGGAGAGAGAGAAAGAGAGCAGGAGGGAGAGAGAGAGTTAGGACAGCAGGGCAGTTAGGATACCTATGCATTGAAATAACGCGTGTGAACACCCTAGGCACTGTGCCTGACCCCGTATGAATGCTAAGTTAAGTGAGAGATTTATGCCTTGAACGGATGCTTACTGAGTGTTTACTACTACACCATGCTCAGTGCAAGGCTCTGGGGCAGACAGCAGACACAAGACACAGTCCCTGTGCTCAGGGACGGAGGGAGAGTGTTGGAGACACATGGAAGCACATGTGCAAAGGCCCAGAGGCAACTGAGGGTGAGCCTTTCCATGGGCCAGTGGGGAGGTGGTGTACAAGGGGGCTTAGTAAGAGCTGGGCAGGCACGGGACGCAGGTCCAGGTGTGACAGCCTTTCAAGACACAGTATGGAGTTAGATGCTTTCCTGAAGGCCATGGAAGCTTCTGAAGGGTTTTAAGCCAGAGGTGACACAATCAGATCCTATTGGCTGAAATGGAGAGGATGGATTGGAAAAGGACAAATACAGAGGTAGAGGAATGGGCAGGAATCCAGATAAGAGACAACGGCAGCTTGAACGAGGGCAGAGCAATGCAGGGGGGCTTGTAGCTGTTGTAATGACCTCTTATAGCAACTTTTACTCCATTCAGTTCACACTGTGCTTTCAAACAAAGTATTTTATTTCTGTTTTAACTCTATTTAAAAAAAAAAGAAAAAAGGACCTCTGTGCCTCTTTGCTAACAAGGATGTCAGGGCTCAGAGGGTTAAGCCCCAGGGTTCAGAGCTGAGTCAGGTTTCAGGCCTACATCATTTTACTCCCTTTTGAGGTTCATGTAAGGAAGCAGTGAAGTGGTTGCTGTGACAAGGTGGTACCTCCTTGAGTGACCTGCCTGGGAAGGAGGGAAACTATATCTTGGGAAAGTGATCTCATCAACCTTTCCATTCTTCTCTTTTGCTGGTCATCACCATGATTACTTGAGGTTTTATTGTCCCCGTCTTGCAGATGAAAAAACTAAGGGCTCAGAGAGGTTAAGTAGCTTACCCAAGCTCACAGAGAGCAAGGGAGTCAGACCCAGGCCTCAAACCTAGATCTTTTAACTCCACATTCAAGTCTATGTCTTTATATGATTCTAGGAATCAAGAATTTGACAGTAAAAAAAGCAAAAAAAAAAAAAAAAAAACAAAAAACAAAGAAAAGATGAATACATTTACGAAACTCACATTTCTTTCACTGTGATAAATCTGTCACAATAAGCTTAATGGGGGTCACAGGTGTATATCTACCCAACACACATTTGTCAACTACCTACTATGTGCCAAGCACTGAGTTACGTTCCTGGACATAAAACAGCTCTGTCCAGTCATCCATTAACTCTTTAAAAGATAAACATTGATTGTGTGCAATCTGCAGGCCAGATTTACCATTTACGCCCCCTCATGGTGCCAGGATGCCGTTGGGATTGACTTTTGAAAGGGGTGGGAGTTGGCCAGGCTGAGAGAGACATCCAGGCAGAGGACAGAGCACATGCAAAGGTGTTGCATAAGGCAGTGTGATGATGTCTGCAGTCCTGGGGGGGCGGGGGGCCGTATGGAACACAGTCAGAGGGCAGAGGTCGGCCCTGCTTGGGGAGGGTTGGTTCAGGAGGCAAGAAAGATTGGCCTGGATTCCTTTTCCCAATTCAACCCTGAAGCTATTTTCTCTTTGCTATGTGCAATGACCTCCAAATGGAAATGTCTACAGGCTGGTAATATTCAAAAGTGAAGGAGGAAGTGGGAATGGGCTGGCTGGGAAGGGCCGTGAGGGGAAACAAATGTTCTGTATCTCGCAGGGCTTTGAGTTCATGGCTGTGTGCATCCGTCAACACTTATAGCATAGTACACCTATACCTGTGCCTTTCACTCTATACATAAACCTCATCTCAACAAAAGGAACCATAAATAAGTATTGAACTCTAGTTAATGATACGCACTTTGATGTGTTAAGAGGTGAAGTGTACTGAGGTCTGCAGCTTGCTCTGAAATGTATCCAAAAGAAAGTGGAGCTGTGGATCCCTCTTACTTGGTTGGTATTGTCATGGGTGATTATAGGTTCGGTGATGCCAGGTCCTCTCATTTGTATGTGAATTCTTCTGATTTTTGTGTCAACGATTCATAACAAATTGTCAAGCAGATCATATGTGTAAATGATTTGCATGAGGACCACCAGTGGGCATGAAACAAGCCAATTCAGAGCATGTACTTTGTGCCCAGGACACATTCCCTGGCGGTGAGGTTTGGAGCAGGCACCTCACCTCCTGGAGCCTCTTTTTGCTCATCTGTAAAATGGGGCTAAAAATAAAGCTTAGATCAGTGGGCTGAAGTGAAGCTTCGCATACAGTGAGTGCTTAATAAGTGGCAACTCTCACCTGCCATGACCTGAGCATCCCTGCTCCTCCCAGCCTCCTTCTCCACCTTCTTACAGCCCCATAGAAGGTGTCTCATGGGTTTGACTCCAATATTTTGGGTGGTACCACTTGTTCGCATGATGCAAATGCCTTAACCTAGTCTCCCTATTGTTTGCATCATCCGCTTGCCTTTTGAGACACTGTCCAGCCAAGTCCTTTCTGTGCAGGGGGAGGGAGGGGGGTCCAGGATGCTTGCTTCCATAGCCATGTCCATGCTCAGCCCTTGAAGGCCCGGCTGAGCCCCATGGAGTTAGGGCTTATCTCCATTAGGGGATGGGCTGAGCTGAGGTCTCATATGTCACCAAGGAGTTCCGTGCAAGGCCAGCTTAAGGAGCACCTGGACCACACTCTGGAGAACCAGGAGAACAACTTCTGAAGGCCAAATCCATTAACAGTCTTCCCCTGCAAGACCCTGGCCAGTGACGCAGGTTCACAGGTATTAGAGATGGAAACACCAAGTGACACCATGGGTGCCTTGGGGGACTGAAGTTGATTCCCTCCCCATCTCGGACATCTTTCTCAAATGGTCCTTAAAAAAAGGAAAGTCTAGGTAAAATCAGTCTGCTTCCATAACAAGCACAAGACTGTTCCCCTAGTCCTTGCTTCTAATCAGCTGGTCCTTTGTAAACCTCTCCTCTGTAGACATTCTAGAGCCATCTCAGAGCCACCTCTGCGAAAAGAGGTGGTTTTTGAGACCAAGGTATGAAAACAAAAACATTTCCAAGATCAGGCAGGTGATATTAATAAGGGAAGCTGATGGGTTCTTGCCACAGTTTATTTCACATTCTCTTTAAGTAATGGTCCATATAGATGCTCATTTCTTTCATGCGTTCATTTGTTTATTCCTTTCTATATGTTCTTTGCTTTTAAAGATGCTCCTGAGATTTGTCTTTTTTTTTTTTTAATAAATTTATTTATTTATTTATTGGCTGTGTCGGGTCTTCGTTGCTGCACATGGGCTTTCTCTAGTTGCTGCGAGCGGGGGCTACTCTTCATTGTGGTGTGTGGACTCCTCATTGTTGTGGCTTCTCTTGTTGTAGAGCACGGGCCCTAGGTGCGTGGGCTTCAATAGTTGCAGCACATGGGCTCAGTAGCTGTGGTTCACGGGCTCTAAAGCACAGGCTCAATAGTTGTGGCACACAGGCTTAGTTGCTCCATGGCATGTGGGATCTTCCCAGGGCAGGTCTCGAACCTGTGTCCCCTGCATTGGCAGGAGGATTCTTTACCACTGCACCACCTAGGAAGTCCCTGAGATTTGTCTTTAAATCAGCAGCCCTCTGGGTCTAGCTTTCACCATCCTATTTTGACAAGGATATAAATACAAGAAATATTTTGCTTCCCCCTACATTATAAGAAAAAGCTAGCATGATCATACATGACAGATGACATGTAGTGACAGCACAGGGGAGCACTAAGGAGCAGTGAGGACCATGATGAATTGTGTGCCCATCCCAGAGAGGCAGCTGCCACCTACATCCGGATGGTTGCTGCCACCGTAATACACAGTCCAGTGGTGCTAGAGCTCCTGGTTGTTTTCTTTTCCCCAAGAGAAACCATGAACAACAATTCATATGTCAAATCTCTTTGTTTTAAAGTTTGGCAACTATTTGAAATTAAAATGAAAGCAACAGCAACACTGTGCAAGCAAAATAGACAATGTCCATAGGCCAGGTATAGCCTGTGGGCCGCCAGTGTGCACCTCCGTTTGTTTCATAAATTTGACACAATCTGTAATTACATGTCCATTGGAATGTTGACTGGCTTATTGTGAATGCCCCATTAGATTTTAAGGGACCACAACTCCTAAATTTGGTCCCTTCGTTGCCAACATTCATTGTGAGGTCTTGAACAACTCTATGCCTTCAGGCCTCCATGTGTGGAAAAAGATTAGATTAGGCTGGTCTTTCCAAATTTCTCTGATCGAAATGCTCAAAAGGCACAGAAAAGGAGCTACAAATGGCTCTTAAATATGTGAAGAGATTCTCATCCCTCATCCATCCCAAAGAAATGTGCATTAACCCAAGATGGAGATATTTAAAGGTGATGATGTGGAGGGTGTGAGGAAAGCATTGTTCTCATCTGCACACTGCTGGTGTGCACACTGTCACAGCCTCTCAGAGGCAATGTGACAATCCCCATGCAAATGAGGAGGGTGCAGACTTCTGACTCAAGTCACTTTTAGAAGCGTTTCCTAATCATGCACATGTACGAGATGATGTATGTATAAAGTTACTTATTTCAGCATTGGTTGCCTTAGTAGATCAGAAACAACCTAAATGTCCATCAGCAGGGGATTGATTGAATACTCTATAGTTCATCGTTAAATGCACTATAGTTCATCTATACAGTAGATTACTGTTCAGCCATTAAAAAAAAAGGAGGGTGGACTTTATCCAGTGGTGTGCTGATAAATGTATAGCAACCAGTTCTCCAGCCGAGAGTGGAGACAGGCAGGTAGCCAGATTGTGGCATTTGTCCATGGGGTAAATACCACCATGGCCAATTTCGACTTCCGCCAACATGAGGTTATTCACATCGGGCTTGAGTAGAGATCCGTTCCTGTTGGCTTCAGCATGTCACTGCCTTTATTCACTGATATAAAATGATCTCCAAGATGTATTAAATGAAAAAAAAAAAAGGAAGATACAGAATAGCATGTATGGTATCATTTATGTAAAGAAAAGAAGAGAGGATCTTTTATGTAAAAAACAGAGAGGAGAGGATAAGGAATATTACATGTACATATGCACATGCTGGCTTGTACATGACAGATTGCTCTGGAAGAGTGCCTACGAGTATACACACAGAGAACCATTGACTTTGGTTGTGACCAGGAGCAGGAACCAAGTGACTGGCGGACAGAGTGGATGGAAACTCTTTACTACCACCCATTTATATAGTGTGAATTACCAGTGATTCAATGATGTGAGTATCTTTCATATCCAAAATATTTAAGTTAAAAATGTCACTGATCACCAGGAAGATTTATTAATATTGATTCCTTGGCCTCTCTGGGGGAGATTCTGATCTGGTATCCTTTGTGTAGGGCTGAGGAAATCTGTTTGTAACAAGTTTCTCAGATGATTCTGAAAGGTAGGCAAATACCCATGGCACTGCCTAGTCCAACATTTCCATTTTACAGGCACTGGAAGCCATGGGCCACGGATAAGAGCCTGACCTCAGGGCACCCAGGGAGTCAGGGGTGAAGGCAGAGCAACCCCTAGCCCAGGGGCAGCCCTCAGAGGCCAAGACTGAGACCCAGGGAGAGACATGATGTGCCTGGGCCCTCACAGCCACAGCCCAGGAGAATTCTATCCAACACACACAAGAGCGCCCGGCACTCTGCCCTGCCTTCTTGGCCTCCAACCCACATCCTGAACAACTGGGCTCAAACCCACTGGTCAATGTCAATCAGGATCTTATTCACAGATGACAGCATTGACCCAGATGACTTGGGGCAGGGCACAAGATCCCTTTTGGTTAGCTCTGGCACATAAAGTATCATCTATTACCCTCCCAGGACGCATCACCAGCTGCTGTTTCATGAAGGAGAGAGATGGGGGTGGGGAGGGGGCAGTGAGGGGAAAGAAAGAAAAGCCACTTCTCCCCAAGCATTTTGCCAGTAACATCTGATATGCTTGGCTGCAACTCGGTCCCTCTGTGTCGCCTGTGTCACTGTACCTGCCTTTTACACACACAATTAACTGTGTGTTTTCAGAAATCATGCCTCCATAGGAAACCACCAACTCAGTCCCGAGACAAATTGAATCAAGTTCTTCAGGCATTTTTTTCACTTCAATTAACATGAAGACTGGCCTATATCAGAGGTGCAAATCTCCGTGCGTTATGCGACCACAAACAGGGATGCAGCAGAATGTACACCCCGAATTATGTCTTTAAGTGCTCATTGGAGACACTTGTAATCATGTTTTATTACTGGTCTCCTCCCCGGCATAATGAACTTTGATGAAATAATGAAACAGCCCTGGCGCCTGAGCAGTCGGGCTGGCGGCCTCACCAGCTAAGACCTCCCATGAGTACAATAGCTCGAGCTGGGCGCCCGGCTCCGGTGGCAGCATCGGGGCGGAAAAGCTGGCACCCCGCCCTCCGCTCCCCACCTCCTGCCTGCTGCGCCTGCCCCCTGAGTCACAGAAATGCCATGGCCAATTGGAAATGGGGAACGGGCCAGGAAAGCTGGGGCTCACGGTGTCAGAGAACAGGAGTGCAGGGTAGGGGGTGGGCACACCCTTTCCCTCACCCCCTTCTGTGCAGATGGGGAAACTGAGGCCCAGGGAGGGGAAATGACCCCACCACATTCACAGGGTGGCAGAGGAGGGATTAGAAGCCAGATTTCCTGTCTGCTAATCCAATGTGTTTCCTCAGCTCCTGAGGTGAGTTCTCTTAACCAGTGATTCCCCAGCCCCGCAGAAGCTTTGAGATATGGGATTCCATCCTACCCTTCTCAGAGGTAGGGCCCTACCCCTAAGTTAACTGATTTGGGAGGCCTACTGGCAAAGCCAAGTGTCTGTTTCCCCAGTAATTCTGAAGGTTGGCCAGATGCGGGGGAGGTGAGAGGAGATTTAAAGTCCTTGCCAAGTGAAGATGGCTAGTTCTTGCAACTTCAGGTGCAGCCTTGTCCCTGCAGCAACGCTTGGGATGTCTGGAATCAGACTCTGCATTTTAGCACGACCTCCTCCAGTTTGAGAAGCACTGCGGTATCCCCTCCATGTAGCCCAGATTATGTGCTGAGGATCTGATCCCATTGTTGTAGCGAAACAACACCGTTTCTGCATCATAACAACCTCTGCCGTGAGCAGCCGCAGCCCAGATGCCGTGCCCTGTAGGGAGTTCAAATTATCCCCATTTCACGGATGAGAGAAATGAAGCTAAGGAAGTGATTAGACACTTCAAATCCAAAGTTTTTCAAGGTATTTTTATGCCTCCTAACTCCCTCCCCTACCACATACGTGCGTAGAGGAGGAGGGGATGGTATATGTGAATTCTCACTGTAAATTATTGTGTTTTCCAATAATGTGTTTGGAGGCTTTTCAAGGAGAACCTCAAGCTCTTTTGGTATCAGATGGAATGAACTTGTTCTTTCAAAAGCACAAATAGGTAGTTGGAGGTATTGAAAACTCCTTAGGAAAGAAACCTCATTTCTTTGTGTTATATTGTCTATATCTTGATTTTAAATGCACTGTAAGCACTATGATGAGTATATATGTAAGCAGATCATTTTTACTTTTTAAATAACTTTACTGAGGCACATTTTACATACCATGTAATTCACTCATCCCACGTGTACAATCCAATGATGTTCTAGTAAATCTCCAGCGTGGTACCCCATTACCATAAATCAGTGTTAGGATGTTTTCCTCGTCCAATAACATCCCTCATGCATATTTACTGTTAGTTCCTCATGCCCACCTCGGGCAACCCCAATTTTGCTTTCTGTCTCTATAGGTTTGTTTGTTTCTGGACACGCATATTAATGGTGTGGTCTCTTGTGTCTGGCTTTTCTCACTGAGAGTAATGTTTTTGAGATTGAGCCATGCTCTTGGATGCAGCCATGGCGGATTCCTTTTGATACCTGAATTGTGTTCCATTGTATGGATGTATTACATTTTTGTCTATCAGTATATGTGAGTTAATTGTATCCGTAGCTGGGGGAAGATAGTTCATATTTAATGGACCTTCATCAGGAGTTCACGCACCTCAAGTATTCTGATCTAAATCTGCACCAGATGGTTGGTTGTATAGAATACAGGATATTAGGGGTCATTTGCCTTTAGTGAAATAAGCGTCGCTCAAGAAACGTGGTAAGCTGGCAGACTTACAGCCATGACGGTCCTCTCTGTCCAGTGCTTCTCCTTTTAAGCACAGTCTCTGTTTCCTGGTTCCACTGGACAATTGGCTAAATATGCCAGGAAGGTGTGTGGTACCCAGGATGGAGTGATCCTGTCCTGAAATGTACCTGTCAGGACACTAAGGACAGAGAATCAAGACTGCACTTTTTTTTTTAATAGGAACTGATTCTCATGTGTGTCTATTGTTAGGTGACATTTTTTCCCTTATTTGCTAAGAAATAATGTTCACGGAACAAAATTCAACCTGAGACTTGTTTTCATTACACCATACAATCCAGTAGTAAAGCTGTGAGGATGGAGGGGGAAATCAGCTCCCATCTCCCCGACCTGACCCCCATAAGAAACTGACAGTTGGTCATATTGGCTTAGACCATTTTGAGACACTTCCGAGATTATTTACTGAGTGCTTGGGTACTGGACCGTTGGGCTGCACCCCACAGGCTGGCAAGTCTTGTAGTTGTCCAGACGCGAGACCAAAGAAAGAGCCTGGAGACAGCAACAGAGACATCCATGGTTTATCGGACAGGGGGATCTTACACAAGGGGTCCTGGAGTGACACCTCACCATGTGTGACAGATGACGAGTAGGACATGACCACAGTCTTTGCTGCTTGGGGGAAGGAGGCTACCATCTATGGGGGAATTGACGTCAGGTGGGCTCATCGAGGACCAGGTAGTCATGCGAGTGAAGCAAGACCTGGTCAAGAAGAGGATGTACAAAGAGCAAGAGAACAGCCATCGTGAATGGCCTGGCCATATATGGGCACTGGCTATTGGGATGTGGGAGACATAACCATCGCCAGCCCTGTAGCCTGGCACAGACATGTAACTGGTCCTGGCTAGGAGGATGTAAGCCAATGTGTCACTTCCAGTCCACAGCAGTTATTGCCACTCTCAAGCCTCCACCCCTCCTGCAGGGAGCCCTGAAGCCTGAGCTGAGACTCCCTCTAAGACAGAGGCACACTCATCAGCCCGGGTGCCTGACTGCTTACCCTGAGCAGAGCCCCTGCCCACCTGTGGTGGATGTGTAGCCCAAGCAAGAATAAAACTTCATTGCTTAAATCACCGGGATCGGGAATTTCCTGTTATTGCAGCCTAAGCCAGCCTGTCCTGATGGATTACAAATGTAAGCACGTTTAAGCATGGTCCTTAGACTCAAGAACCTGGCAGTGAGGAGGGGACGTCAGGCGTTCTTCAGCCCATTAAAAGAAAAAAATGGAGCATGGCAAATGGTGGTAAACGTATAGTGAGTTCATAACACACCTGGAAGGCCCTGAAGCTTGTTGAGGGGAGTCAGAGAAAAATAAAATGTGAGCAAAAACTCCCCAAAGGAGATTTTGGGTTCTCCTTCTGGGGTAACATGAGTGTGATGACCCAGGGACACAGAGGTCTTGCTAGGAGTTCACGGAAGCCGGCACTGTCCCTGTGAGGCATGAGGACCAGTCGGTGCACACGTCTGCCCCTCCCCACCCCCGGGTGAGGAAACCAGGGCCGTAGGAAGGGATGTGTCCAGCCTGGAGCTGGTGCCCGGGCTCTGGACAGGTCCGTCTCGTTGAGCAGCCCCGTGGCCTGAGAGGTGGCCGGAGAGGTGACCCTGGAGCTCTTTCACACCTAGTGCCTCAGGATCCTGGCACTGCCTGTTCTCACGGAGGGAACCAAAGGACCAAGCTGCCAATGTGATAGTTTTAACTACAATGGAAAGTTGTTATTCACACATGTGATGCTAATAATACTTTGCCTTTGTACTGGTGAGTTTACAAAACATTTTCTTCATCTTAAACATGCTTTTATGTATATTAGAAACACTCCAGCAGCTTCCCAGTCATTTAGAATAAAATGCAAATGCCTTAGCATGGCTGATGAGGCCCTGTAAGATGCCAGCTCCGCCCACCTCCCCAATCCCATCTGCCCCCTCATGCATGTAGCTCCAGCCACCCCAGCTGCCTTGCAGTTTCTCACGCCACCCACATTTCCACTCAGAGCTTTTGCACGTGCAGCTCTTTCTGCTAGAACAGTCATTCCATATACGTCTATAAGAAGGCCCTTTCTTTCCTCCTTTGGCTCAAGCATCCTTTCTTCAAAGAGAAGTTTCCTTGCCGCTGGGTGAAGTTGCTATTCCACTTGCCGTCACACCCAATACTCGATTTTAGTATCTTTATCTCAAGTGCCACCATTTAGTGTAAATAATTTACTTCTCAGTCATGTGTCTCCCCATCCTAACTGTGAGAGTAGAGACCTATTTTTCCTGTAAACCCAACACCTGGAATTGTTCATTGGCTTGCTATCCTTTGAGAAGTACATTTTGTCCACTTTACCCATGAAGAAAGAGAGGTGAAGTGGTCTGCCCACTGTTCTAGGGCCAACAGTTAGAGGAAGAATGAGATTCCAGATTTTGGCCCCTGAGTCTGTATTTTTTTTTCCCCACCCAATCGAGCCAAACCTCACTGTTCAATGTCTTGTACCCTGGGTTTGTTTCATGAAGAACCTCTCTCAAGTAACAGCCACATTTCAAAAAAGGCTGATGAACTAATTCACACTAGAAGATGACTGATTTTCTGCAGCCCTTTATTGAAATCCAGGAGGACTTGGATTTCAATAAAGCAGCGAGAGGAGAAGCCTGAGCTCAGCATAAGCAGATGGGTCCTGGCCACTCCCTGCTCTAAGTCTGAACGAAACCACTTCAAAATGAAGGTCATTATCACCTGGAAGCCATTTCACAGCGAATTTCCTCAAATCAGTTCCCTGGCCAAGGTAATGAAATCCTGGCCTGTCTCAGGCCAGGCTTAGGTGGCCTTTCACAGAGGGCCTCAATTCAGACTTAACAGTAAACAAGCGATACATCCATCACATTGGCCTGTAAGAAAAACATGTTCACTTTACAGCTTTAAATTTGTGCCCCATTTTAGGACCACACTTAATATTTTTAAAACAAGCTACTCATTATTTTGTGACTAACATAATTATATTACATTGTCACATTCTTGGTTAATGGCATGAATTAGTGCAAACTAATGTGCCGGTACTTGTAACTCTGATTTGTCATTTCTGCCTCTTTTAATGATGCCCAGACGCTCACAAAAAAAATCTCTCCAGTTCTAAGAGGCCCAAAAAGAAAACGGCAAAGCAGAATATGAAATCATGTGGAATGCCAACTTCCGTTCTTTGTGAAGAGTCCTGGAGCATTTTGAGTTGCAGATGAGTTGGCATTGTTTAGAGGAGGCAAGTGACCCCCTAATAGAAAGGGCTTGTCCTGGCTCAGGAGCCCCACAAAGGGCCAGGACTAGAACCCGACCTTGCTTTAACCATTTCAAGGATTCCTGAGGTCTCTTTCCTGCAGTTCCTTGAGCTCAGCCTGAGAGAACAAAGCTTGCTATCAGTGGGCGGGATCTGAGCCCTCTCCAGCTGAGCTCTGGGTACCTGCCGAACAGTCTGTGTTGTTGTCTGCTGCCAGGAGAGAACACCGATAAGAGAGGAGATTAGGTGACTAATCCTCCCTGCCCTTACACAATGCCAGCAGGTAAGTCATTGAAGCTTAATGGCTGGATTTAGTCCTGAAGGAGACCTGCAGAAAGAGTGATGTCAGGAGTGCTGTTCAATTGGTAGAGGAAAAACATGTTCAGTAAGACGTGTAAGTGTGTCTGTGTGTAAGAATACAGCATACTGTGTGCACTCATGTATGTGTACTAGGGAAGAACAAATGTGACTCCCTATCAGATCTGTTTCTTTTACTTTAACCTTTGTATTCTACTGCTTTTGCTTCCAGGTAAGAATGTTACATATAGCCTGAAATATACAGGATAGCCCATTCTCAAGGCTCTGACCTTTAAGGGTATAACACTTTCCCATTCATATAGAGATAAAAAGTTGCAGAACAAAGAATAACATTTGTCTTGTTGCAAGTTTACAGGAACATGGTGACCTGACCTACCTGGACAGCTGCAAGAACAAAGGATTCAGACACCAAGAAGTTTGCAACGACAACTACACCCCTCCCTCTCATTGCCTTTAAAAATGCTTTGCTGAAACCCTTTGGGGAGTTCAGGATTTGGGGGGCATGACCCACCTGTCTCCTTGCATGGCCCTGCAATAAACCTTTCTCTGCTCCAAACTCTGATGTTTCGGTTTGTTTGGCCTCACTGTGCATCCGGCAGATGAACTTGCATTCAGTAACGTATATTTGTATGAGAGAGAGAGCACACCAAAGAACAAGAGAAGCGGAAAAGACTTGGACACCATCTAGTTCCAGCACCTTCTTTTACAGATGAGGAAACTGAGGCCTAAATGAAGAAAAGGACTTGCCCAGGAAAGATCTGGCTTCTGAGAGGTCTGTTTCCAACTGATGGAAGAGAGTGGAATTTTTCCAGCATTACTCTCCACTTTTAATCTAGAATTATGACCAATTTTATCTCTCCCAGTAGATCTCTGTTTGCCCTATGCCCGAAGCCTGCTGCTGGGAAACAAAACATCCCTAACATGCGTCTGGCAGGCACAGTCACTGCATGGCCAGGCAGGTGGCTTCTGGTAAAGCAGAGCAGCTGGTAGGGTGTGTACATATGGGAGTGGTGGGGACTATGGTTCAGAGCAAGAACACTCCGAAGCAGAAGGAGCAAGCTGTCACTCAGCACCAGACAGGTGTGGCCGCTGGGGATGCTGGCCCAAGGTTGCCAGACCTCAGGAGTCTCAAGAGAGACTACTTTTTTTAAGGCACGATCTCTACTTTTTAAAAATGTAGGCGACTATTTAAAACTTTTTTTCAACACTGACCCCAACAACACATCTGCAGTCAGAAGGGCACACAGTCCCGTTTGTGACCACTGATGGTTTTATTGATGGGAACACTGGGGTCAGGAGAAAATTAAAACCTGAACTGGAGTCTTATGCTTCCTTGTACTGTATCATCTTTTCCACTGCAGTGTGTGTGTATGTGTGTGTGCAGGTGGGTACAATCTGATAAAGAACCAGAGCGCCACATCAATATCTACAGCTATTTATGGTAGAGAATGATCTTTACCCACATCATCAGTATAGCTGCAACAGGCTATAAACATTTACATATGTTTGCTCACTCTTCACCCCAGATTGCACAAGCATTCATCATCTATCACTGCATTAGGCTCCCTTACACATATTTTCTCATTTGTATCCCTGACCCTGGGACAGAGGAGACAGATGATATCATTATTCCCATTGACCAGATAAGGAGACTGAGGCCCAGGGTGGTGCACTGACCAGCCCGAGGTCACGTGGGGAGTGAGTGAGAGGCAGAGGTGGAACTCAAATGCCTCCAAATTCCCATTCCAGGGTTAGTTCTCCCAGGCTGCTCTGAATTTGTGTTGTTTCACTTCCCGACACACAGGACCTACTTCTGTTTCCTCCTGGTTTGTGCCCCTGCAGACATTCTGAGCACATGAGCCTGGGATCCTCTCTAAACTCCAGGGAGACAGAACCAGCCCCCCCCCCCGCCCCAACCAATGCTGCTCCCCAGAGACACTGGGAGGCAGCGGGGCTCAGAAGAGGAAAATCCAGATCTTTTTCCTCTTGTGGACTTGAAGCACAGTTTTATTATTCTCTGGGATCCCCCTGGAGGAGTATGACTTGGTTGAAGAAGAGACGTAATTTTAACCCTTTAGTGCCTCCCCATCTCTGCATGGGACTAAAGCAGAAGATGGACTTCTGTAGCACAAATTAGCCACCAAATTCTAGATATTTGCAGAATCTCGGCAAAATTTCAGCATGAGGTCCCCAAGGACAGGCACCTGGTTTAATCTCATTTCCAGTGTATTCTCAGAGTCTGAGAGAGGGCTTGGCATATAGCAGGTGCTCAACAAATATAAAGGAGGAAGAAGGAAGAAAAGGAGGGAGGAAGAAGAAAAGGGATAAGAAAGGAAGAAGGAAGGGAAACTTACGTGTGGATGCCCAATCCTTAGAATTAAACTCCAAAAAGTAAGGCAGCAGCCAGGTATCTGCAAACATCTAGAACACTGTGGATCATCCATAACAAAGAATTCCAGCTTCAGTTATGCTCCACAGACAGGTGGCAGTAGGGAGCAACAGGTAAAATGTTATGACCTCGGAATCAATCCTAACTGTGCCACCGAGCTGGGACAAGTTTTTTTTTTGGTCTTTCTCAGCTTCAATTTGTCCACTGTATTAGTTTTTCTATGATCACTGAAAAAAATTACCCCAAACATAGAGACTTCAAACAACACACATATATTCACTTATGGTTCTGGAGATCAGAAGTCTGAAATAGGTTGGTGCCCTTCTGGAGGCTTTAGGGGAGAATCCATTCTCTTGCCTTTTCCAGCTTCTAGAGGCTGCCTGCATTTCTTGGTTGGTAGCCCTGCATCTATCCAACTTCTGCATCTGTTGCCACATCTTTAACTCTGATCCTCCTGCCTCCATCCTATAAGGACCTTTGTGATTACATTGGACCAACCCAGATGATCCAGGGTAATCAATCCATCTCAAGAACCTTAAGTTAATCACATCAGCATCGTCTCCTTTGCCATATAAGGTAACACATTCACAGGTTCTGGAGCCATTATTCTGACATGCGCGCGTGCACGCGCGCGCGCGCCCACACACACACGATATGAATGTTACTGCCTGTATACTTTAAATCATCTCTAGGTTACTCATAATATCTAATACAATGTAAATGCTAAGTAAATAATTTTAAGTCCAACGTAAATGCTGTCTAAATAGTTGCCAATGAAGCCCATTCAAGTTTTGCTTTCTGGAAATTTCTGAATTTTTTTTTCAAATATTTTCCATCCACAGTTGAATCCATGGATTCAGAACCCCCAGATACAGACAGCTGACTGTACTTCTTACCAGGTCTCAGGATTCTGCATTGTGTCCTGCCTTGAGGACCATACAATTTTGAAACATCTTTTCCATGCTGAGAAATGTGGTATACTATCAACGGAATACTTGGAAAAAATAAAATCCCCCACATCTCACTACCTGAGACTAATTCTATTTGCTGTCCTCCTTCCAGTCTTCCCCAGAAAGCAGATACATTTGACATAGCTGCATTTGTAGTGTACCTGCCTTTCTCTCAAACTTGCTTCTTTGCTACTTCTCATGGACCTATTGGCCTTGTTCTTTGTCATACTGTTGCAACAAAGTGTCATTTGCAAAGGGCTCTATCAGGATGCACTGTAATTTCATCAGCCACCTCCTAGAGTTAGACAAGGTAAAGGTGACTCTAGTCTGTTTGCTTTTTCATATAATTTTGTTTTTGTTGTCTTCAATAAAGTTGCTAAGAGTATCTTTATGGAGTTCATATTAAATGTGATATGTATTTATATAAATGTGTATATTACATATGTATATATAATGCACATTTATGATAGTATATATGTGTATAACATACATATACATTATATGTATTTTATATATTTATATAAATATATTAAATATTTAAGCAAATAAAATGGTATATTTATACATAATGCACATTTATAGATATAAAAATGCTTACTGAGTAAATGAATGAATGGACAGATTAATACATGAATAAAAGAGTTAACATATATATAACAAATGAGTGAATTTAATTAGTAAACAAGTTGCTGAGTCATTTACTTGTTCTTTCTACAAGTGTTGAATAACTAAGAAGGACAAATAGACAAGAACCTGCCCTCCTGCAACTTACATCCCCGTGGAGAAGGGAGAACAAATGAGCAAATAAGTAAACGAACAAGGTAATTTCAGATAGTGATAGATCATGCTAGGAGAAAAATAACTAGAGAAGAGAGCTAGAGGGGGAGAGGTAGGGGTGAACAACTGTAGGCAAGATGATTTGCAAATGCTCCTCTGAGGAAGGCAGCCCCAAATCGAGATCTGGATGATGGAAGGGAGCCAGCTTGCAAAGGGCCTGGGAAGCGGGGTCTAAGACAGAGACAAAAGTAGGTACAGTGGTAAGTGAACTAGCAAAGAGCTTAGTGTTCAAAAAGCTTGGCCACAGGACGGTGAGCGAGGGTGAGAGTCTTATCCAGCCAGGGCTCAGAGAGCCCAGGGCTCAGGTCAGGAAGGCCTGGAAGTGGCACGGGCAGCCCCTGGAAGGTTCTAAGCAGAGGCATGTATACAATACATTACATAAATGAATGAAAAAAATGGCTGAATGGGTGAATGAATGAGTGAGTCAAGCGAAACTCAAAGACGTGAGTGAGTAAATGAGTGATGGTGATAAAGAGTGTGTGGGGTGGGTACTGAGATGCACCATCCACATGGCCCTTCAGAAATAAGGACCTGTCATCCCAGACACTGGCAGTGCTGCCAGCAGACTGCTCAGCTCTCAGCGGAAGAAAGCTACCTTGTCCTCCATCATATCCTCTTCCCAGGACAGCTCACATCTGATGATTGGTCTGCCTGGGGGTATGATGGTTGGCCCTCTTCACCCAGCTCAGGAGAGCTCTGAAGCCTTATCTCATCTTCAGAACTACCCCAGGGAGGGCTGAGTTCTCCACTAGACTGCATCGCAGTTGATTGTAAGGTACTCCATATGAAACCTGCTGTCTGTTTTCCAGGGGACCCAACCTGAGGCAATGTGAGAGAGAAAGGAAAAGAAAGAAAGGAAGGAAGAAAGAAAGAAGGAAAGAATGAGGTAGAGAGAGGAAAGAAAGATAGAAAGAAAGAAGGAAAGAAAGAAAGAAAGAAAGAAAGAAAGAAAGAAAGAAAGAAAGAAAGAAAGAAAGAAAGAAAGAAAGAAAAGGAAAGAAAGAAAGAGGGAGAGAGAGAGGAAGGAAGGAAGAAGAAAGAAAGAAAAGAAGCAAGTGAGGAGCTAAGTAAATGTGTGGGATTCAGCCCTCCTCCAGTTTCCCCCCTGTAGATTTGCACAGCATCTGCTGAAAGTCCCCACCTGAAAATATCTCCTTAAGCTTCTCCCAACTGGGAGTTTCACACTCCCTGCAGATCAGTACATGAAGATGGCACTTGACTTCAAGAGCTGGGAGTGGCCATGGCAGATGGAGGTGTCTGGGGGCCCTGCTGTCCACCCAAACCTGATTTCTCAGCCTGCCAGCTGGCCCGGCTCCCACCATCAAGAGCCTCCCCTTCTCCCAACAACGTGTGTTGGGAGCACAGCACAGGGTGTCCTTTGGGAGACGTTTTTAAAACAAATTTTTGTTTAACCTCCTCTGTGACCCACAGAGTCAATTCATTCCTGAAATATACTCAATTTCTGTTTATTTAAAGAATGTTTGCTTATTTGGTGCTTGCTTGAGTGGAACCACTGTTATTATTCACTTCTCTGTGAGCATTAACCTGACACAATTTGCCTGGCATCTTTAATTATCCACAGATTATGTTTTCTCATTGTTTTTCTTTTTTGTTTTTCTATGTTGGGGGGAGGGTGCAGGACAGGCAGCTAATACCACCTTGAAGGTCTGCTCCCACCTGATGCTGCTGGTCATGGAGGATCCAGACCACACTGTCCAATATGGTAACCCCCAGCCACACTTGCCCAAAGAATGCTTGAAATGTGGCTTGTCCCCATTGAGATGTGCTGTCAGTTTACCAGATTTTGAAGAGTTGGTACAAAAAAAGTACAAGCATACCTAGGAGATATTGCAGGTTTGGTTCTAGACCATTGCAATAAAGTGAGTCACAAGAAATTTTTGGTTTCCCAGTGGATATAAAAGTTATGTTTCAGTATGGAAGTTCCTTGAAAAACTAAAAATAGAGCTGCCATATGATCCAGTAATCCCACTCCTGAACATATATCCAGAGAAAACTCTAATTCAAAAAACACACCCCACCCCAATATTCATAGCAACAGTATTTACGATAGCCAAGACATGGAAACAACCTAAATGTTCATCAACAGATTAATGGATAAAGAAGATGGGGTACATATATACAATGGAATACTACTCAGCTATAAAAAAAGAATGAAATAATGTCATTGGTGGCAACATGGATGGATCTAGAGATTATCATACCAAATGAAGTAAGTCAGACAGAGAAAGACAAATATCACTTATATGTGGAACCTAAAATATGATACAAATGAACTTATTTATAAAACAGAAACAGAGTCACAGACATAGAAAGCAAATTTATGGTTACCAAAGAGGATACTTGGGGGGAAGAGATAAATTAGGAGTTTGGGATTAGCAGATACACACTACTATATATAAAATAGATAAATAACAAGGACCTACGGTATAGCACAGGCAACTCTCCTCAATATTCTGTAATAACCTAAATGAGAAAAGAATTTGAAAAATAATAGATACATGTATACGTAAAGCTGAATCGCTTTGCTATGCACCAGAAACTAACACAGCATTGTAAATTAACTTCAGTAAAAAATAAATAAACAAAATAGACATATCCTTAAAGACAAAAACAAAATATATTATGTCTACACTATACTGTTGTCTGTTGATGCAACAGCATTATGTCTGAAAAAAAACAATGTACAGGTGCTTCCCTGGTTGTGCAGTGGTTAAGAATCCACCTGCCAATGCAGGGGACACGGGTTCAAGCCCTGGCCTGGGAAGATCCCACATGCTGCAGAGCAACTAAGCCCATGCGCCACAACTACTGAGCCCACATGCTGCAACTACTGAAGCCCGAGCATGTAGAGTCCGTGCTCCACAACAAGAGAAGCGAGAAGACTGCACACAGTAAGGAGGAGTGGCCCCTGCTCGCTGTAACTAGAGAAAGCCCGCGTAGAGCAATGAAGACCCAATGCAGCCTAAAATAAATAAATAAAATAAATTTTTAAAAGAAAAACAAGAAAACAATGTACATACCTTAATTTAAAAAATCTTTATTGCTAAAAAATGCTAACTATCATGTTCAGTGAGTGGAAGCAGTAACAACAAAGATATCTGATCACAGCTCACCGCAGGAAATATAAAAATAATGAAAAACTTTGAAGTATTGTGAGAATTACATGTGACACAGAGACGCGAAGTGAGCAGATGCTGTTGGAAAAATTGCGCTGATAGATTTGCTCAACACAGGGTTGCTACAAATATTCAATTTGTAAAAAACTCGGTATCTTCAAAGCACAATAAATCGATTGTGTTAAAACGTCTGCCTGTAAATGTAAAATATTTCTTTCATCCGTCTTTATAGCGATGACCTGTTGAAATAGCAATATTTAGGGTCTTTTCTGTTAAATAGAATTTCTTATTAAAATTAATTTACCTCTTTTGACTTTTTTAATGCGACTACTAGAACATTGTAAATAACCTATGTGACTTGTGTGCTATTTTTATTGGACAGTGCTGACGGGCCCCAGGTTCCTGCGTCCTGCGCCCCGGCGGAGAGAGGTCTGGAGCTGTCTGGGTGGCAGCACCTTCCACCTGAACTTAGCTGCCACGGCCTTCACACAGTCGGACTCTCAGAGAGGAAGCCTCTGCTCTTCCCAGCCAGTCTCTTCCTTTTCCATCTGGGTTTGCTTCCTCATCTTTTGCACATTTCGGACCAACTGTTTGCCCCATTTGCATTTGTGACGGCTGCGAATTCTCTCTCATTATTTTTGTCTAGCCCTCCTACTGACGCCTAGCTTGTGCTGGCATTCAAGAGGTGTCAGGGAAGGCAGGGGGTTGCGGAGGACTGCGTTGGTGTTTGTGAGATGCCAGACATCTGGGCCGCTGGAAAACTTCTGCACCAACTCTGATTTCTTTTCGCAGCTTCCATCCAGCTGTTTGGCAGTGGGGACCGCCGCCTCTGCTTGACTTGAGAGTGTGTGGGAAAAGCTGTGTTTATACAACTGCAAATCCCAAGACTGAAAGTAGGCAGGGTATGTTCTTAGAGACTCCAGTGGCTCACCGGCTTGGACAAATTTTTGGATTCAGATGATCGGGCAGAAATTCATTACTGGAAAGAACACAGCAAGCAGAATAGCTCCAGCCAAACCTAGCCTCTCAAAGTCTATTGGGCAACTTTGCCCTAACTTTTCGTGTGATGGAGCACGATGTCTCCTATCTGCAGACATCATTTTTATCTGTGACTTTACCCAGAGTCTGGTTCACAGACCAGCGGGATTGGCATCTCCTCGGAGCTTGTAGGAAATGTAGAATCTTCCATCCCCTGTATTAGTCAGGGTTCTCCAGAACCTATATATATATATATATATATATATATATATAGGTTCTGGTATATACATAACTCTTATATTGACAAGATATCTATATATGCAGATTTACCTCTGCATATATATTATATCTATAACTCACTCATATGTGTTTATATGAAGGCTGGCAAGTCCGCAATCTTCAGGGCAGCTTGGCAAACGGAGACCCAAGGAAGACTTGATGATGCAGCTCAAGTCCAAAAGTAGTCTAGAGCCAGAATTTCTTCCTCTTCAAGGGACCTCAGCCTTTTCTCTCAAGGCCCTCAGCTGATTGGATGAGGCCCACCCACGTGATGGAGGGATTCTGCTTTACTCCAAGTCCACTGGTTTCAGTGTTGATCCCATTTAAAAAAGACCTTCACAGAGACATCTAGACTGGTGTTTCACCAAACAACCGGCTACCATGGCCTAGCCAAGTGGAGGCATAAAATTAACCATCACGCCCTCCCACCCTCAACCCTATTGAATCAGCATGCGCACTTTAACAAGCTCCCTGGGAAAGTATATGTACATGAAAGTCTAAGAGGTACCGCCTTTGCGTTTCTCCTGGACATCTAGACCATCCTCTGGATAAATAGGGTCCCATTCTCAGGCCCCTGCCACCTTCACCATGCCTGGAACTGGGAACTGACATTGCAGGAGGAGGCAGTGAGGTGCTCAGGCCACCACGCTGGAAGACACACAGTCCGACACCCTGGGATTTGACCCCAGAGAAAACCAAAGGCCCAGGAATGGAAGCATTTTCTTGTGATCCCCCAAAAATTCCTGTGAGATCAGGCCACAAAAGCAAGAGCCACATCCGTTTCCTTTCCCCCTTTATCCCCAACCCCTGGATGTAATACCTGGCAAGCGATGAAAAGCCAATAAACGGTATTGAATAAATCCATTATCTAAGCTTCGGTTTCCCATCTGTAATCTGCAGATACTCTCCTAGTTGTGGATGGAGAAGCAACCACATGTGAGAAGCACATGGAAGCCTGGGACACTGAGCTGGACACTTAGTAGATACTCAGGAAGTCATAGCTGAGGGTGTTCAGTGCATGTTTGTTGAGTGAGTAAATGAGCTCACACTTCGGCATGCAAATACTTGGGGTAAAGCAAGCATCCTGTGCCCCGAGTGCAGAGATTGGAGCCCTAACTGGGTGCCTTCTCATAGGATCGGTTACACCTCCCAGCAGCACACAGCCTATGCAGGGCTCTGGGCGTCTCATGCAGTGAAAGGCTCTCTAGGTGTTACCTCCTGGGAGCCTAGAGCAATGCTGGCAGATATGATGGTTCTTAACATGGCTGTCATGTCATGTCCACCTGACAGAGGAGCAACACTGAGGCACAGAAACATGCAGCGCCTTGTGTGAGAACATGCCGCTGATAGCAGGATGGAGCCCTATCTGGAAACACTTTTTCCCTAACTTCAATATCTCCTACAATCCCTTCCTCTTTGGGAAGGGGGGTGGGGTGAGGAGAAGACACAGATGTGTCTGGGTGTCTGCTGGAGTGTATGCACATGTGCCCACATGTGTGGGTGTGGGATGTACAAGAGTAAATATGGGGGCTGGAGCGTGGGAAACAGTTTAATCTCCTCCTCAAAGGGCCAGCAAAACTTTTGGGTGTCCCTCGAAGTCAAGCTTCTTTCCCGGTCATCAAAGTTGACACTTGGGCAATAACACACATGTAATTAACTGAAAAAATATAATGAATCTATCTGCAGTGACATAATAGTTAGTGCTGAATCCTATTAAAGCACATTTAATTAAAAATTCATTAAACCTTCAAGCTTTGGAACACACCCTGCCCTTCTTCAAAGTCTCCCCTTCCATGGAAGACTTCCCCACTATTATCTATGACTCAGCCTGTGACCCTATGGGCACGACCGGGTGAGGTGAAGTGGCTCTTAAATGCCTGAACCAGCATATCACAGGTGCTAATGGATTTCAATCAGGGAGATTAATTCCATTCATTTGGCTCCTCGTTTCAGAAACAACTGTCACGCCGAGTCTAATTGCTGGAGATGCTTGATGGCCCCGGGAGGTTGGAGCCTCTTAAAGTTGGTTGGTGGCCAACCGTCAATTATTTGGGCTATTGCAAAGATGATGAAAATCCACAGACAACCTGATGGCCCTCGTTTACCACTAGCTTCTGTCTTCACCGTCAGCGGAGTTTCTCCGAACGCGGGAGGTAGCGAGGGGTGGTAGGAAGCCGTCTGGGTTTGGACCGCAACTCTTCTTCCCTGTGTGCGGGCCAGACTCCTCCAGCCATGGGGTACTGCAAAGGCTATTTCCCTCTCCGAATGCCTTTCTGCTTCCTCTTTGCCTATTTTGTTCCTATCTACCTTCCAAATTCTGCCTGAATGAATGGATAAGTAAGGAAATGAGAGGAGTGACCAAGAGTCTCCGAGAAGGGAAATGCAAAACCTTACACTTGTGAAGCAGTGGCCCGTTTGCAGAGGGTTTACCAGTTGTCCTCACCCTCATTGGCCCCTGACACCATCCCTTCTCCGAGACAGCCATTCTTGTCCTTTTCCAAAAGATGGTTCTAAGGGGCAGAAAGGGAACACAAAACTGCTTACCATTATTGAGAAGGAAGGGGAAAAAAGCCAGGATTCGAACCCTGAATCTCTTGCCCCATTTCATGCTGCCTGAGTCATCTCCAGGCACATTGCTTAATCAGCTGCTGACTCATGAAGGGCTGGCAGAATGGGCTTCCTGCCGCAACAGAAGGAGAGAAAGCCAGTCTCTGAGCAGCACCTGGGGGGAAGGAAGGAGGAGGTGAAGGTAGGCACAATCTATTGGGTTGGCCAAAAATTCTTTCGGGTTTTTCCATAACATCTCACAGAAAACCCTAAACGAACTTTTTGGCCACCCCAGTAATTGGTTCCCTAGGGGGCCAGGGCTGCCACCCCTGCCACAGGTCCAAGCTGTGCACAGTTGAAATGAGGAGGATCCCAGGCTTGCTTTAACTCTCTGCTATCATCTTGAAATTCTTAGTCATTTTTGAACAAGGGCCCCTTGTTTTCATTGTGCACTGGGCCCTGCTTGTTATGTAACCGGTCCTGGTACCGAGGGCAGGTTTGGGGAGTGAGTCCGGCTCAGCTTCCATGAAGACGTGCCCAAACTCTCCCCAGTCTGCTCCCTTGATTCTCCAAATGCCTTCCCAGGAAGACTTTTCCTTGAGATGTCTTCACTTCTGTCTTCCCTGGCAAAGCACTTCCATCTTCCCTGGCAAAGCACTTCCCTGTTTTCCTAGGGTAAAGCACCCAGCATATAGCAGATATTCAATAAAAGAGAGAGACGCGGGGTGTACGGTAGCCGTGCCAGCAGCCTGGTGCATACACTGAGGCTTGCAGACTCCTGAAGCCTTCTGAATTATCAGTCTTTTTTCAGCTCCACAGCAAGTACACGATCCAGGGAAGCATTTCCACAACTTCCTTCTGCAGAGTGTTTCTCTAGTTAACAGAAAGTGCTCTGAGGTCACAGTCATTTCAGAAATGCTGCCCTGTCCGCACTGAGTGCACATTAGCCGTTTCAAGGCTCTGAGAAGCCTGGCAACAAAGATACCTTTTTATTTTCTTGATTCCAGCCTTCCTAAAACTTAGGTGACTCTGGAAACTTTTTTTTTCCCCCTGATACTTATTCACCTCCCATGGAACATTTAGAAGGCAGTTATCTGGTCCTAAAAAAGTGGAGATGAAGATGTAGGTGGAGAAGCAAGAGATAACAGCAAAGAGAGGATGATGCGTGCTGTGATGGAGGATCTCCCATATCTAAATCTGTATCCATAATGCTAACAGAACTGGGCCCAGACTATGTTGCTTTTGTTTTGTTTCTTTCTTTCACTGTGGTCAGATTAAGAATTTACAAGAGGGTTACTCATCGATGAGGCTGTTTGAGCCCCCCCCAACTCCCACCCCCTGGGTTATTCCTGCAGCAGAGGTCTTAACTCTGCAGGGTAGTTGCCCAGGAGACAAGAGAGCAGGGACTTCAAGGGGGCTGGGGATTTCACACATGCTCATAAACAAATGAGATCACTTTGAACAAAGTAATCAAAGTATCAAATGATATAAATACCAAGGTTAGAGCAAAACGTGAATCATGCCGCGGTTAGACATGCACTGATCAGCTGCAGAGCAACCTGATCCCGCTGGACCTCAGCTCCAAGGACTGGTGTGAAACATGGACAGAGCGGTGGGAGGAAACCCGATTGCACAGAAACTCTAGAACTGAGCTCTGACAAGCAAGGCCCTCAGCCATCCCAAGTCATACCTCTTCATGGGAGAATGAAATCCTAGTGCTTTCTAAGCAGAACAGAGCTTTAGAGATGGGGATGCTGAGGACTGGGGAATTGGAAGGGACTTGCCTTGCTAGTTAGGGACAAAACCAGGTCTCAGGTCCAAGTTTCTAAGTTCAATTTTGAATCCTTGCAGCAGGTGCTGTCAGTCTCCTTCCCCATCCGCCTCTGCAATCAGCATCCAGATGGCTTCTTCCTGCAAGCACTGGGGCTCCTTTTCTGAAGGGCTCTCTCCAGCTGCAGAAGTGTGCCGCTCTGCACACAGTCCAGGCCAGAATTGTCAAGAGTGCATCCCTCAACCAGTGACCTCGGGAGTTGATGTAAATATCACAGCTCCCCTGCGACTCAGGGCTCTGAAGCTTGTTCTACAAAATCTCACAGAGGTCCACTGTGAGGGTGTATTTCAAGTGCCCACAGCAGTCACCTGTTCACTAATGCAAGCTGTGCTGGATTCTGCCCTTCCCTAGCTCTCTTCTCTGCCCCACAACCATGCTTCCCTGTGATCCTCTTCCAAATACTCTTTCAAATCCCTGCCTTAGGGGAGTCCAACTACAAAAACTTACTTTTTTTATGCTAAAATGATTCAGGGAATCTCTGGCCTTGGGACTCTTGCTCCTGTGATAAGGAGACTAGAGAGATGATATCTCAGGTACAGGGCTCCTTTGAACAGATAAAAATTGATCTTTCCAGTTTCATCCAGTGGTTACAGTAGTTGGCAGGAGATGCCAAACTGTCATTCTCTTCTTTAACCCATGACATTTATTGAGTTTCATGCGGGTCAGGCATGGGCTGGACGCTGGGTGTGCAGACTGAGTCAGAGCCTTCAGGGCTAGCACAAGAATGGACATAGTTATCTACTCACTCATTTATATGTATTCTTTTATGTAACAAATTTCTCTTGAGGACCTATTTTGTACCCAGAATGGCTGGGAATACAGAGGGAAACAAAAATCATTTCTGGCTTCAGCTCATCATGCAGTAAAAAAGAAATACTTGAAACAGACAAATACAGTACCTGGACAAGTACCATGTGAAAAGAAACCCATGGTGCCCAGGATCATATAGCAAGAGCTATGCCCAGACTGATGGGGTCAGGGATGACAGCTGGTGTAAGAATTATAATCATGAAGCTGTGATCAAGATGTTAATTGCTCTAGATTGAGAACATAAACACAAACTCCTTTGCAATTGCATTGATTTGAGGGAAATGGGAACTTTTGTCAAAGTGTGGATTTTATACAATGATGTACAAAGTTCCCGTTTACCAGCAATCTAGAATGCATCATAAAATCAGTCAAATGGGAGGGCAAATCACCATTCACTGAGTAATTCTGGGACAATAAGCATGGTGTGGAAGTGTTCTACACATTATCTTTCTTTCTTTCTTTCTTTCTTTCTTTCTTTCTTTCTTTCTTTCTTTCTTTCTTTCTTTCTTTCTTTCTTTCGAACTTTTATTGAGATATAACTGACATAAGGTAAACTGCATATATTTAAAGTATACAATTTGATATTTGTTTCTTATTAGTAATGTATATACGGCAATATCAATCTCCCAATTCATCCCACCCCAACCCCTCCTCCCCCGTTTTCCCCGCTTAGTGTCTATATATTTGTTCTCTACATCTGCGTCTCTATTTCTACCTTGCAAACCAGTTGATCTGTACCATTTTTCTGGACTCTGCATATATGCATTAAAATACATTTGTTTTTCTCTTTCTGACTTCACTGTGTATGACAGTCTCTAGGTCCACTCACTTCTCTACAAATGTCCCAATTTTGTTCCTTATAGAAAATCATAAGATTCAGTTGTGTTTATATACACTAACAATGAACAACTCAAAAAGGAAATTAAGAAAAGAGTTCCATTCATAATAGCATTGAAAAAAATGAAATAATTAGGAATAAGCTTAACCGAAAGAGTGAAAGGGTGAAAAAGACACTGAAAACTGTAAAGCGTTGTTGAGGGAAATTAAAGATGACCACAATAAATGGAAAGACCTCCCATGTTCATGGATTGGAAGACTTAATATTGTTAAGATGTCAATACCACCCGAAGTGACCCACAGATTAAATGCAATCCCTATCAAAATTCCAGTTGCGGAAATACAAAAACCCATCCTAAAATTTATATGGAAACTCAAGGAACCCTGAATAGCCAAAACGATCTTGAAAAGAAGAACAAAGTAAGAGATTGCACACTTCCTGACTTCAAAACTTATTACAAAGTTACAGTAATCAAAATAGTGTGGTAGTGACATAAAACAAACATATACACTAATGGACTAGAATACGCAGCCCAGAAATAAAAACTCATTTATAAAGTTAAATAATTTTGACAAGGATGCCAGGACCATTCAATGGAGAAAGGACAGGTTTTTTGTTTGTTTGTTTGTTTTTTTTAACAAGTGCTACTGAGAAAATTGGATACCCCCATTTAAGAGAATGAATTTGGATCCTTCCCTCATATCACATACAAAAATTAACTCAAAATGGATCAAAAACTAAACACAAGATCTAAAACTATAAAACTCTGAGAAGAAAACATCAGGGAAACTCCATGACATTGTATTTGGCAATAATTTCTTGGATATGACACTAAAATCACAGATGACAAAAGTAAAACTAGATAAATTGGACTATGTCAAAATTAAAAACTTAGGTGCATCAAAGGACACAATCCCCAAAGTGAAAACACAACCTATGGAATAGGATAAAAATATTTGAAAATTATATATAAGGTAAGAGATTAATATCCAGAATATATAAAGAATTCTTACAACTCAACAACAACAAAAAAGAAGCAACCCAATTTTAAACATGAGCAAAAAACTTGAATAAACATCTCTTTAAAGATGGCCATTGAACACAGGAAACGATGCTCAACATCACTATCATTAGGGAAATACAAATCAAAACCATAGTTTTTTCACACCCATTAGGATGGCTGATATATTTTTTAAAAAAAAAGATGAAAAAGGGGAGAAAAGAGAAAATAACAAGTGTTCTTAGCAAGGATGTGGAAAAATTGGAACATGTGCTCTATTGATGGAAATGTAAAATAGTGTAGCTACTGTGGGAAACAGGAGAATCATTCCTCAAAAAAATTAAAAATAAAATTATCATATGGTCCATCAATTCCGTTTCTGAGTATGTACTTGAAAGAGTTGAAAGCAGGTTCTCAAAGAGATATATTTGTACACCCATGTTCACAACATCATTATTCACAAACACCCAAAAGCTAGAATCAACCCAAGAGCCTACTGATTAATGAATGGGTAAATGAAATGTGCTATATACATGCAATGGAATATTAGCCTAAAAAGGAAGCAAATCTGATGCATGCTACAATATGGATGAACCTTGACGGCCTTATCGTGAGTAAATTGTCATTTACAAAAAGACATATACTGTATGATTCCACTTGCATGAAGCACCTAGAATAGAGAAATTCATAAAGAAAGAAAGTAAAATGATGGTTTCCAGGGGCTGTGGGAGGTGGGAATGAGGAGTTACTATGTAATGGGTATAGTTTTGCTTTTGCAAGATAAAAAGAGCTCTAAAGATGGGTTACACAACAAAGTGACAGTATTAATACTTAACACTACTCAACTGTACTCTTAAAAATGGTTAAGAGGGTAAATTTTATTTGTATATTTTATCACAATTTAAATTTTTTTAAGTTTAAATGTAAAAAAGACAACAGAACAAGAAGAGATTCACAGAAACAACAACAAAAACAAAACAAAATGAAACAAAATGATGGGATATCATTTCTGAGATGTAGATTGTAAAAGACTAACTTCTGTCTTACTCTCTTGCTTGCTCTGAGAAAGCGTGCTGCCATGTTGGAGAGGCCCATGTGGCAAGGAATTGAGGATGGCCTCCAGCCAACAGCCAACAAAAAATTGGGGCCTTCAGTTCAACATCCTGCAAGAAACTGAACCCTGCCAATGACCACATAGGTGAGCTTGGAAGCAGAATCTTCTCCAGCCGAACCTTGAGATGACTATAGCCCTGACCAACACCTTGAGCCTGTCACAGACCCTGAGTTGGGGCCCAGCTGTACTAAGCCCAGATTCCTGACCCACAGAAACTATGAAATAAAATATATTGTCATTTTAAGCCATTAAGTTTTGGGGTAATTTGTTACACAGCAATAGCTAGCTAATACAAGGATGTTGGGATTGAAAGAGAATAAGCATGTAACAAGTGAGTGATGTCTGAAGCATGTCTGGTTCCAAAGTTCCCTTTCTACACCACTGACATTTTTCCCCCTAAAACCTCTTCCTAGGTGAGGAAAGCAGTTGAGGGAGCCCATACCACATTCCAACATTTTCAACACATGCAGCTCTGCCCAGGGAAGACTCATGGTTCTTTGATGTGCAGGAAGCTGTAGTATTTTCCTTGTAAATATATACTAAAAAATAGAAATAGAAATAGGAATATATATATATGGTTATATTCTATATGTGTGTGTGTGTGTGTGTGTGTGTGTGTGTGTGTGTGTGTGTGTGTGTGCTAAAACCATTTTATTTGATCAATTTGGAAACTGCCATCACTATAGGGGATATAATGTCAGTCATAGACAACTGAAGCATTCACTTTAAACTAACTCACTCCATCCTTCCAGAAATGAGAAACATCTGAGTTTACAATTAGTAGAAAAAAATCAGTGTCTTCCTGATTCCTAGGAGGAAGCTGCACATTTAATAAAGCTAGTTAAAGACTGTAACCTACATTCCAAAGAAAATCTTGTTACTCAAAGACTTGGCCTTAAAAATCTAGCTTCCAAAATTAGAATGAGGGCTTCTGCCTAAAGCCTGACAAACAGAGCACAACTGGCCTCAAGGCCAACGTCAGTCCCAGGCCCCTCTCAACAGCAGCGGCAACAAGGCCCCTGGTAACATCACCTGTGGGCTGATGATATGGTAATGATAAGCATAGCCACCCAGTTCTGAGCACCTCAAACATCCAGGGCTGCAAGTCTACTGCATTGTTGAAAGTAAAACAGAGTAGTGTTTCGAAGAATGGGCTCTAGAGCCAATGGGCAGAGCTGGAATCCAGGCTCTGCCACTCCCAGCTGGGTGGTTTTGGCAGGCTTTCTGGATGCTCTTTGTCTGTTTCCTTGCCTGTAAAATAGGCTTATAGTAGTTACTGTCTCATAAGGTAATGATGAGGATTAAATAGTGAAAGGACATAAATCACACCAAATGGTGCCTGGTACAGAGCAAGCAGTCAACAAATGTGTATAATTATTATTATTATTATTAACCATCATCATCACAGTCACCTTCGTTATTTCCTAGAATTAGTACAACAATAATATGTTAGCTCGGATTCAGGAACTGGGTTTTCTGACTTTCAGATGAGGAAATGGAGGCTCAGAGGAGTGAAGTGCCTTTTCCACAGAGCCATTGAGGGATGACCTGGGGCTCACCTCCAGGTGTGTCTGACTCCAAGGCCGGGCTTGGGTACTGATACACCCCGTTCTCTTCTCAGTCACTTGGTGCTTGTCCTCCTTGCTTTCAGGTCTTACTTGACTTATTTAGATTCTGGAGGTCTGCTGCCTGGGTGGTTTGAGTAGAGGCCAAAACTGTGACAGACTTAAAGAAGTGAAAGACTTTGGGAAACTCTGTGGGGTGAGATAGAGGAGAAAGGCTGCTTCCTCCTTTTGGGAATATGTAATACAGGAACAGCCGTTTCATGAATGAAGTTTCCATGTATGGACCTGTGTAACCTTTATGACATCCCAGTGAAATGTAAATGATCATGCCTATTTTTAAGATTTTTTTTTTCTTGTTTAAACCAATGAATAAATTGGCTGAGGCTCAGAAAAGGAATACATCTATATTTCTTATTTGAATGACTGGATAGATGAACACATTTTCTGAGGCTCAGACAAGTCATTTGCCCAAAGTCTCACTATTTGGATCTAGCAGAACCGGGACTTGAACACTCCTCCTCTGACTGTAAGCGGTAGTTCTTGTCATGGTGCCCCATTTCACAGATGGAAAAACTGAGGCTCCAAAGGCAAAATGACCGGCTCCAGGTCATGCAGCTGAAAGGTGATAGAGACAGGATTGAAGCCCAGAATGCTCTGGTTCTGAAGGCATTGCTCTTTTTTTTCTTGCATTTTATTTTGTAATTTTTATTTATCTTTTTAATTGAGGTATAGTTGATTTACAATGTTTCAGGTGAACAGCAAACTGATTCAGTTATACACACACATACTTACACATATACACACATATGTATATATTCTTTTTCAGGTTATTTTCCCTTATAGGTTATTACAAGATATTGAATATAATTCCCTGTGCTCTATAGTAGGACCTTGTTGGTTATCTATTTTATATATAGTAGTGTGTATCTCTTAATCCCAAATTCCCAATTTATCCCTCCCCCCTTCCCCTTTGGTAACCATAAGTTTATTTTCTATGTCTGTGAGTCCATTTCTGTTTTGTAAATAAGTTCATTTGTATCATTTTTTTTTTGTGGAGTCCACATATTAGTGATATGATATTTGTCTTTCTCTTTCTGACTTACTTCACTTAGTATGATAATCTCTAGGTCCAACCATGTTGCTGCAAATGGCATTATTTCATCCTTTTTTATAGCTGAGTAATATTCCATTGTATATATGTACCACATCTTCTTTATCCATTCATCTGTCAGTGGACATTTATGTCATGAAGGCATTTTTCTTTATACAACATCTGATGGAAGGCACCTGGTGAAGTGGAAGCTCCTTCCTCATGCCTGGTTGGTCTTCTGCCTTGTTAGTCAGATTCCACAGCTTAAAGCACCTCTACTTAGGAACTTTCCAGGAGCCAACAAGTCTACTCACCGCAACAAAAACCCTTCAGCTCTGCCCACCACAAGTTGGCGATAGTCAGTGCGTGAACCCTCGGACTTTGAACAGATTTCCTTTCTTTTTGCATTCAGTCATCATTATCTGAAATTATTTACTTGTTTTCATTTGCACCCCCTCCCCAAATGGAAGTTCTATGGAGACAGAACTTTGTTTTGTTCATTACTGTGTCTCCAATACCCAAAACAGTCTCTGACACGGCATGTAGGTGTTCGATAAACCTTTCTTTTTTTTTTTTTTTTATTGGGGTATAGTTACTCTACAATGTTGTGTTCGTTTCTGCAGAGAACAGTATGGAACTTCCTTAAAAAACTAAACATAGAATTACTGTATCATCCACTACTGGGCATATACCCTGAGAAAACCATAATTCAAAAAGACACATGCACCCAAACAAATCTTTCTTTCTTGAATGAATGAATGGATGTTGAACATGAATTTCATGTAAGACTGAAGTCTCATCAGAGAAAGCAGTCATTCTGGCTTTATCTGTGGTGTGGATTGCCTCGCCACTGCTGATCCTCTGGCTAGCTAGGCAAGCTCTGCTGTGTCATCAGAAGTGCCCTGTGAACCTGACAAGCCACTTCACCTCCCGGACTCCCCAGTCTGTTCACCAGGACAATGAGGGAGAGAAGAGAGGGCATGTTGGAAACCCCTTCTGTCTGGAAGAAAGTGATCAGGATCTGGGTATGAAGAAAAGAAGTGTTAGTGGCATCAAAGGTTAGACCCTTGGGGCAGGGAGAAGATGGAGTGAGCCAACCTGCCTGACCAGCTAAACCGGAGGCCCCATCTCTGATTTACTCTGCAGCTTTGTCAAATGCCCTTTAGCAAGACAGCCTAAGCTCCACCCCAGACCAACGCACACGAAATGTTCACAGCCAGGGTGGGTGCCCTCAATCATTTATTTTTCACTTAACAAATATTTATCAACGGCCTGTCTGTTATGTGCCAGTCATGGAGGCTAGGTTAGTGAATAAAACCTCCCCTTTGCCTCCCTTGCAATCTAAGGGAGTTCATAGTCTAGTGACTGGTGCTCAAAGTGGGGATCCTGAGTCAGCAGCATCTGCATTACCCGAGAACTTGTCAGAAGGGCAAATTCCCCATCCCCACCTGACACCTACTGAATGAGGGACGCTGAGGTTGGTCCCACGATCTGCCTTTTAATAGGTCTTCCAGATCCTTCTGAAGCACACTCCACTGGTCTAGGATGGGATTCAGACATTAGGTACCTAATTAAATAGCACAGCACTTGATTTAATTCATTAAAACACTGATCAGGACTGATGTGAGGTACAGGGTGCTGAGAAAGTACAAGTCACTGAGGATGGTGACTCATCTGGAGTTTCCAGACAGAGTCCCCTTAGGAAATGAAAGTCATTACAAATAAAGATGCACATCTGTATGTTCTGATACCAAATATATGGTCACAAAGAAAAAAAAATCAAGGGGCAGAAGGACACGGGCACTATGTTCCTATTTGCGTGTGTATGTTTTTCTTTTAATTTTTATTTTACATTAGAGTATATTTGATTTAAAATGTTGTGTTAGTTTGAGGTGTACAGTAAAGTAGTTTAGGTATACATATACATATATCTATTCTTTTCCAGATTTTTTCCCATATAGGTTATTAAAGAGTATTGAGTAGAGTTCCCTGTGCTATACAGTAGGTCCTTGTTGGTTATCTATTTTATATATAGTAGTGTGTATATGTTAATCCTAACCTATCCCTTCACCAACCCCTTTCCCCTTTGGTAACCACAAATTTGTTTTCTATGTCTGTGAGTTTGTTTCTTCTGTGTGTGTGTGTGTGTGTGTGTGTGTGTGTGTGTGTGCGTGTGTTTTAAAGACACATTGGCCTTTGTACAATGTATCTTTGGAAGGATATACAAGACAGTGGTTCTCAGGTGGTTGTGTCTAGGAAAGAGACATGGGAGTAGTAAGTGGACTGGAAACTGACTTTAGCTTATGTACCTTTCATACATATTTGATTCATTTCAGGACAACACAGATCTCCCTGTTAGTTCCTGCCCTGTCTAGGCAGGTGGCAGGGTCACTTTGGCAGACAGCTGTGGGGGTGGGCTGTTGCTTTAGTCTTGACATCCAACCCTCTTCCTTCTTTCTTCCATGAGGCAATTATTGACTCCAGTCTTCTCCAGACCCCTGCCCAGGAGGAGCTTCTAATTTGGCAGGTGAGATAGACAAGGCAAGGAGGAGACAATTACAGGGACATAGGCTGAGCTGCTCCTGTGCCAGGGCGGTCTCCCCAGAGCACAGGATCAGGTAACAGTTTGGAGGAAAGAGTGAAGCCTCGTCTTAAAGGACAGGGAGATGTTCAGGGAGGGAATCAGGCTATTTCAGAAACTACAGGTATTTTCAGGCCTCTTGTGTGTGCTAGAGAGATAGGGTGACCAGTTGTCCCACTTGGCTGGGGACTGAAGGGGTTCTGGGATGGGGGACTTTCAGGGATACAACTGGTTGGTTACCCTCAGTTAGGTGCAGCTGGTATAGATGAGGCAGGAAAAAGAGGACGGGCAGGTGGATTTCAGTGGAAATGGTCTTGGGGAGGGACCTTACCTGAGCTGGGCTGTCTGGTGGTTTCATGCAGTCACAGAGTCTGTCTCCCCAGGCATCTCCATCTTCAAAGCGAATCATCCCAGATCCTGCAGATTTGAAAATGCACCCTTCATTTACCTGCATATCCTACCTCTCAGGTTTACACAATACAGCAAATTGTATCTCTCTCCATTGGAGCTGATCCATTTTTCATGTACAAATGCAAGCTTGGTGTACACACATCCCCCAGGCACCAGTGGTCCTAGAACCCTCTCTCCCATTGTAATGGTCAGTATTCAGGGGGCCTGAGATAAAATTGGGTCATTTCCAGGACCATATGATGGGAATCAGCACAGTAGAAACTGAGTATGTCAGAGGATTGTGAGATAGGAGACTTTTATTCCCCCCGTGGCCTCTGGCTTGAACTGGGTGCAGCTGAGCACAGGTGATTACAGCTATTGCCTGGCCCATTGCTTTTTGATGACCTAAGCGGAAAGGGTTGGTGCCATAATTCCACTTCCCCTGAGACTCTTGCCCAGCCTTGGGTCACACTGGTAATTGGTCCCAAGTGACCAGGTCCGGGTCTGAATCATTTCCGCCCAACTTGACCCAGCTCTAAGTCACAGAAACTTGGGGAGTAGTTCCTCATTCCCACCCCAAGCAAATCATGAAGACACCCCTGGGGAGGTGTGCCCTTGCCTAGTTCTCTCTGGAAGGCAGTTTCCAACTTCATTTGCCCGGCTGTAAGTTGACATCTCTGCCTCTTATTTCCTCATCCTTTGGGGCAAGGCTGGATCTGGGGGCTGAGATTAACTTGATCTGCATAAGACTTGAGGGCTGAGAAGCCCTTGGAGGTTATATGATGACACATCATCTTGCAAATAGGTAAACTGAGCTCAGAGGCAGGAAGATACTTGCCCAAGGTTACTGTGATGTGCTGAATTGTGGCTCCCCCCAACCCTGACATCCACCATTCCAATTCATATGTTGGAGTTCTAACTCCCAGGACCTCCGAATGTGACCTTAGTTGAAGATAGGGTAATCAAGTTAAAATGAGGGTATCAAGGTGAGGTCTAATCCAATAGGAGTGGTGTCCTTATAAACAGAGGAAATTTGGGCACACACAGGCACACAGGAAGAAAGCCGTGTGAAGATGAAGGCAGAGATTGAAGTGCTGATTCTATAAGCCAAAGAATGCCAAAGAGTGGCAGAAAAGCACCAGAAGCCAAGGGCGATGCCTGCAACAGATCTCACAGCACTCACAAGGAACCCACCCTGCTGACCCCTTGATCTTAGATGTCTGCCCTCCAGGACTGTGAGACAATACATTTCTGTTGTTTAAGCCACCAAGTTTGTAATACTTTTTTTTTCCTTTTCATTTTTTTTTTCATTGAAGTATAGTTGATTTACAATGTGGTGTTAGTCTGTGGTACTTTTTGTAAGGACAATAGTCCTACTGGATTCAGGACCACCCTAATGTCCTCAGTTTGATGTCATTACCTCTTCAAACACCCCATCTTCAAATGAGGTCTCACTCTGAAGTACAGGGGGTGAAGTTAGGACTTCAACGTGTGAATTTGGTGGACAAAGTTCAACCCATAACAGTCACCCAGCAAATTGTTAGCATGGAGAAGGCAAGAACCCATCATCCCAAATCTGACTTCTCATGCTGCCTCTTCACACCACCTGCTTTTTCATATGCTCTTCTTGAGTGAAGGGCTAGGTCAGACCAGAGTTGCATCTCTTTTGACTTGTTAAAAAGATGTGACACGGTGACTCTTTGGTCTTCCCTATAAACAACTTCTCATTTCCTCTCTATCTGGATGGAGAGGCCTGGTACCGGATCCCGGGGCCATCACCCGACACCTCGCCCCACCTCCGCCTCCTGTCCCAAGTTCCTGGCAGGACACAGGAAGTCCCAACCAGTCGCCAGCTCTCTTCAAAGCATTTTTCTCCTACCTTTGATTTTTATTGGTTTGTGTCTTAAATGCTTTGTCTGTAATTACACAGTTTGCTGCCTGTCTTGTTTCACAATGACTCATACGAAGTACATGTAGCAGCAAAGGGAAGCACATAACTAAGTGGACATTTAATAATTAGTATTCATTAACACAATTATTTTAATAAATTAGACTCAGTTAAATATAACCATTTCCCCCTGATTTCAAAACACAAGAAAACAAAACAAAAAACACCTGCCTAGTTTAACATGGCAGCAAAAGAAGAGAAGTGGGTAGAAGGAAGGATTCAATGACAAAGGCAGAAGCAGGAAGGACCTGGGCAGAGCAGAGCGGATGCACATAAATGTCGGAAAAGGTTTGGGAAGTAAAGTATTGTATGTTTCACATCAGTAATCAGAGCGAACATCTATTAAGGGCTCCCTCAATATTAAGTCCTTTGCCTGCATCATCTTATCTCATCCTCATACCAAGCCAATGAGGCAGGAGCTTTTATGATTATGGCCATTTTCCAGATGAGGAAACTGAGGTTGGCCCAAGGTCACAGAGCTGGAAAGTAAGTAATGGAGCCAAAAGTTGAACCTTGGCATCCATATTCCAGAACCTGTCCCAGTCACCTGTTGATTCGAAAGCCTTCCCATTACAAGTGTTGGACAATGGGAGGATAAGCCAGCTCCCTCAGGAGGGTGAGAGATGGACAGTCATGCCTGCAAAATAAGTAGCTTCTCTTGGGTCAGACTTAGGGTAGTGGTTAAGAGCCTAAACTTCTAAGGGATACTGCCAGGGCTTGAAACCAGAGTCACTAATAATCTAGTAGGGCCTCAGTTTCCTAGTTTGCAAAATGCAGTAATAATAGTACCTTCCTCAGAGGAAAGAAAGAGTAGCTGCTGGGTTGTGAAGGAAGGTCTCAGGGGGCCACCAAATCAACATCCTTGTCCAGACCTTGCTGTAGCCACATCTGATGATCCAACCACACCGAGGATTGGCTCAATGTCTGTCTACGGCAACCACTGAGACCTGTGGCATTTGTCACCTCTGATTTGCTCTCCAGGAACTTGTGTTCTCTTGTTGTGTCCCAAGTGTGGGAAATAATGAACTCTGAAAATTTCTCAAGAGTGCATGTGCCCCAGGGCCCCTATCATGAGAGGCAGGCTCTGTCTAGGTACCTGGTCTGGTTCCTTCCTGACCATGTGGTGTGTCAGAAAATGATCAGAATCACGACCCTTTCCAATTGTTGAAAATGACCCATCTTGATGATCCAACCTCCTGGGCCTCGTGAGCTCCCACCTATATTCAGGCATGGGCTTCATGGGCATACAATCTGGGCCATCACACAGGTCCCCATGCTTAAGAAGGGCCTCACATGTGATTTAATGCTCTGATGTCACTGTCTTGAAATTCTTCACAATTTTTGAACAAGGAGCTGACATTTTAATTTTGCACTGGGTCCTGAAAATTATGTAGCCAGTAGTAGGAATAGTTTTGCTGCTATGACAAGGAGATCAGAAACACATTTTGGAAGTTTTAGCCACAGCAATCAGAGATGAAAATGAAATAAAAGGAATCCAAATTGGAAAAGAAGAAGTAAAATTATCTCTCTTTGCAGATGACATGACATTATACATAGAAAACCCTAAAGACTCTACCAGAAAACTGCTAGTACTAATTGATGAATTTAGTAAAGTAGCAGGATACAAAATTAACACACAGAAATCTCTTACATTCCTATACACTAACAATGAAAAAGCAGAAAGAGAAATTAAGGAAACTCTCCCATTTACCATTGCAACAAAAAGAATAAAATACCTAGGAATAAACCTGCCTAATGAGGCAAAAGACCTGTATGCAAAAAACTATAAGACACTGATGAAAGAAATCAAAGACAATACAAACAGATGGAGAGAAATACCATGTTCTTGGATTGGAAGAATCAACATTGTGAAGATGACTGTACTACCCATAACAATTTACAGATTCAATGCAATCCCTATCAAATTACCAACGGCATTTTTCACAGAACTAGAACAAGAAATCTTATGATTTGTATGGAAACACAAAAGACCCCGAAGAGCCAAAGCAATCTTAAGATGGAAAGATGGAGTTGGTGGAATCAGGCTTCCTGAATTCAAACTATACTACAAGGCCATAGTGATCAAGACAGTATGGTACTGGCACAAAAATAGAAAGGAAGATCAGTGGAACAGAATAGACAACCCAGAGGTACACCCAAGCACATATGGGCACCTTATCTTTGATAAAGGAGGCACAAATATACAATGGAAAAAAGACAGCCTCTTCAATAAGTGATGCTGGGAAAATTGGACAGCAACATGTAAAAGAATGAAATGAGAACACTTCCTAACACCATACACAAAAAGAAACTCCAAATGGATTAAAGACCTACATGTAAGGCCAGACACTATAAAACTCCTAGAGGAACACATAGGCAGAACACTCTATGACATACATCAAAGCAAGATCCTTTTGGACCCACCTCCTAGAATCATGGAAATAAAATCAAGAATAAACAAATGGGACCTCATGAAACTTAAAAGCTTTTGCACAGTGAAAGAAACCATAAACAAGACAAGAAGGCAACCCTCAGAATGGGAAAAAATAGTTGCCAACGAAACAACGGACAAAGGATTAATCTCCAAAATATACAAGCAGCTCATTCAGCTTAATACCAAAAAAGCAAATAACCCAATCCACAAATGGACGGAAGACCTAAATAGACATTTCTCCAAAGAAGACATACAGATGGCCAACATACACATGAAAAGATGCTCAACATCACTCATCATCAGAGAAATGCAAGTCAAAGCCACAATGAGGTATCACCTCACACCTGTCAGAATGGCCATCATCACAAAATCTGGAAACAATAAATGTTGGAGAGGGTGTGGCAAAAAGGGAACTCTCCTGCACTGTTGGTGGGAATGTAAGTTGGTACAGCCACTATGGACAACAGTTTGGAGGTTCCTTAAAAAACTAAAAATAGAACTACCATATGACCCGGTAATCCCACTACTGGGCATATACCCAGAGAAAACTGTAATCCCAAAAGAAACATGTACCGTAAAGTTTATTGCAGCACTATTTACAATAGCCAGGACATGGAAGCAACCTAAATGCCCATTAACAGACTAATGGATAAAGAAGATGTGGCACATATATGCAATGGAATATTACTCAGCTATAAAAAGGAATGAGATGGAGCTATATGTAATGAGGTGGATAGACCTAGAGTCTGTCATACAGAGTGAAGTAAGTCAGAAAGAGAAAGACAAATATTGTATGCTAACTCATATATACGGAATCTAAAAATGGTACTGATGAACTCAGTGACAAGACAAGGACAAGGACACAGATGCAGAGAATGGACTGGAGAACTCGAGGTTTTGGGGGGGCGGGGGGTGAAGGGGAAGCTGAGATGAAGTGAGAGAGTAGCATAGACATATATATACTACCAACTGTAAAATAGATAGCCAGTGGGAAGTTGTTGTATAACAAAGGGAGTTCAACTCAAGGATGGATGATGCCTTAGAGGACTGGGATGGGGAGGGTCGGGGGGAGTCGAGGGAGGGAGGGAATATGGGGATATGTGTATAAATACAGATGATTGAACTTGGTGTACCTCAAAAACTGGTACAAGAGTGTAATGCAATTATATTCCTAATAAAAAAAAACAATAAAGAACTGATTAGAAGTTAAAAAAAAAGAATAAACAAATGGGATCTAATGAAACTTAAAATCTTTTGCACAGTGAAAGAAACCATAAACAAGACAAGAAGACAACCCTTAGAATGGGAGAAAATACTTGCCAATGAAGCAACAGACAAAGGATTAATCTCCAAAATATACAAGCAGCTCATGAAGCTTAATATCAAAAAAGCAAATAACCCAATCCACAAATGGACGGAAGACCTAAATAGACATTTCTCCAAAGAAGACATACAGATGGCCAACAAACACATGAAAAGATGCTCAACATCACTAATCATTAAAGAAATGCAAGTCAAAGCCACAATGAGGTATCACCTCACACCTGTCAGAATGGCCATCATCATCAAAACGTCTAGAAACAATAAATGTTGGAGAGGGTGTGGCGAAAAGGGAACTCTCCTGCACTGTTGGTGGGAATGTAAGTTGGTACAGCCACTATGGACAACAGTTTGGAGGTTCCTTAGAAAACTAAAAATAGAACTACCATATGACCTGGTAATCCCACTACTGGGCATATACCCAGAGAAAACTGTAATTCAAAAAGAAACATGTACCATAATGTTCATTGCAGCACTATTTACAGTAGCCAGGACATGGAAGCAACCTAAATGCCCATTAACAGATTAATGGATAAAGAAGATGTGGCACATATATACAATGGAATATTACTCAGCTATAAAAAAGGAATGAAATGGAGCTATATGTAATGAGGTGGCTAGACCTAGAGTCTGTCATACAGAATGAAGTAAGCCAGAAAGAGAAAAACAAATACTGTACGCTAAGTCATATATTCGGAATCTAAAAAAAAAAAAAAAAGTGGTACTGATGAATGCAGTGACAGGGCAAGAATAAGGATGGAGATGCAGAGAATGGACTGGAGGACACGGGGTTGGGGGTCGGGGGGGCGAAGGGGAAGCTGGGACAAAGTGAGAGAGTAGCATAGACATATTTACACTACCAAATGTAAAATAGATAGCCAGTGGGAAGTTGCTGTATAACAAAGGGAGATCAACTCAATGATGGGTGATGCTTTGGAGGGCCAGGATGGAGAGAGTGGGAGGGAGTCACGGGAGGGTAGGGATATGGGGATATGTGTATAAATACAGCTGATTCACTTTGGTGTACTTCAAAAGCTGGTACAAGAGTGTAAAGCAATGATATTCCAATAAAGAGCTTAAAAAAAAAGAATGAAATAATGCCATTTGCAGCGACATGGATGGACCTAGAGATTACCATACTAAGTGAAGTAAGTCAGACAGAGAAAGACAAATATCATGTGATATCACTTATATGTGGAATCTAAAATATGATATAAATGAACTTATTTACAAAACAGAAACAGACTCACAGACATAGAGAACAGACTTCTGGTTGTCAAGGGAGACGGTGTGAGGGAGGAAGGGACTGGGAGTTTGGGGCTGGCAGATGCGAACTATTATGTATAGAACAGATAAACAACAAGGTCCTACTGTGTAGCACAGGGAACTATATCCAATATCCTGTGATAAACCATAATGGAAAAGGATATGAAAAAGAGTATATATTTGTATAACTGAGTCACTTTGCTGTACAGCAAAAATTAACACAACATTATGAATCAACTATATTTCAATAAAATTTTAAAAAATGTGATGGTTATGTCAAGAGTGTTGGATCTGCCACCAACTCACTGTGTGGCCTTAGGTGAGTATCTTAACCCTCCTGGGCCTGTCTTTTCCTTGGTGACATGAAGGGGATGATGAGCTGGTTCTGAACATCGTAATATTCTTTGACCACCACCCCATGATCACAGAGGCTGCTTCTTTCTGAACTCTCTCCATTCCTCAGGAAGAATACCTCCTGGTGCCTGGAAAAGGGCCTGGTCAGGACCATATTTAGAGGGCCTATTACCCCACAGGTCCTGAGGGCCCTGTTCCTGTCCATGATCATGCCAGTGGAGCCAGCGGTCTGACTCACGGGGCTGCACCGCCCAGACATTAAGGGATTTCAAACTGGAGGATAAGACACTTGTGATTTAACAGGATGAAAGAATAATGTGGCCTTGTTAGTAATACAGTAAAACTAAGCTTCCCTACTGCTTAGGGTACACTGGCTAATTGGACATCCTAAGTATCTGAGTGCTAAGCATAGTGGCTAAGAACAACGACATTCTGTCAGGCTGATTCATATTTCTTTCCTCCTCTAGCACTAACTAGCTGTGAGATGTTGGTCTTCACTGATCTTCAGTTTTCTCTAAAGTAAATGGGAATGAGTAACAGTACCTAACAGGTAATGTTATTGCAAGAATTAGATTAAAAAGAATTAAATGTTGCAAGAACAGAGTAATACAAAAGTTTCCGAACTTACTCTGTTCACAGGGTCCAAGCATCTCAGTAATTTTTTTCATGGTGCCCTAACAAAAAGAAATAGCTAACAGTTTCATTTATTAAGCAGTTAGCTCCAAACTACAAAGTTAATAAGTATCTATGTCTTAACAACTTTGTATTCATCTGGAAAAAAAAATAGTACACATAAATCAAAAGAAAACTAATATTTTTGGTTTTATTCTTAAAAAGCCAAAATTACTTACAAAAGGGATGTGCCTGTTGGGTACCACACAGTTTCTCAAACCTTGGAAAGCACGTGGGATGCCGCCATCCTCATATCCTATTCCACATTGAGTTTCATACTGTCCTTGTCTTTTATTACAGTAACTGCTGAAAATCAAAACTATAACATCATCAAAAGGGATATAGCAGAATCTAAGGCTGAAACTGGGAACTACCTCGAACAATTAATTTGCATGGTGTTCTACAGATATCAAGTATCACTGTCTCCCTCGAAATTTAAAATAGGCTGGAGCATCCTTTGTCTGCTGCATCACTCTGGGGAGCCAGTGCTCACAGGTTAGGACCTTCCCAAGAAAGCACTTAAAATGTTTGCTCCTCCTTCCCTATTCCCTTGCCATGTGCCTTCACCTCTTCCTCTCACTCTCTCTTCCCCTCTTTACCACCTCTCTCCTCCCTCATCCTCTCCCTTGCTTCTAGAAGCTACCAGCTCCTGGAGGTGACATCAGATTCATCCTGTGTCCCCAACGTCCAGAACCAGCTGGAGCAAAGTCTAGGTATTCTGTTTGAAATGAAATGAAGTGAAGACCTTATTGGTCTCCATCTTTGGTGACCATTCTTCTCAATGTCTCACTCCTCTCCATAGACCAAGTCAACACCTTCCCAGGAAAAACCGATCCAACTCTTGCACATTCTAAGTCGTTAGCTGACTGTTTGACTTCCAAAATTTGACGCCATAAATCCCAGCTTTAAGGTGGCTTCCTTGTTGGTTTCTCCTGTCTTAACTCTAGGAATGTTTCCACGTGGTATTATACAGTATTAGATTTAGCTGGATTCCAATTACTAGGACTTTCAAATAAAGCAGTGTTTTTCACAGTGGGTCCTCAGACTGCCTACATCTGATTCATTTGGGGTGCTTGTCCAAAATGGGCACCAGATCAGATCAACTGACTTTTTTCTTCACATTTCTTTAAAGAATCTCCCCAGGTCATTCTTAGAATCTCCCCACTACACCCACTGACATTCATTTGGAAAATTAATATCAAGCGACTGTTGTACAATAATCAGATACCACTCAACACAGCCCTAACGGCCCAGTATTTTCTGAGAACATACTTGTAAAATGGTGGTTTCTGAAAGCAGAACCTCCTGCTTAGATCCTCTGGGGATTGATGGCTTTTCACCAAACATTCTTGTTATTGCCAAGAGACTTTGGGAACAGATTAATGAGAACGCTGTTAACTGGCTCTGAAAGATCATAGCTGAGGAACTTCCTGGACAGAGACCCCACTTCATTTCCCAAGTCTCCAAGGTGTTTGTTTACAGTTTATGGAACTAGGTTCTATTCCTTGAACCTATAGTTACTTTGTATCTTTAAACCTCCTCTTGTAAAGTGACTCTAGAAACCTATAAGTAGTTACAGATTGTTTTTTGTGATCTTTAAGCTATATCACACCACTATCTTAAGTCAATGTGGAGATTTTAAGAAGCTTTTAGAAAAATTTCTTGGTCACTTCTGCTTTTGACTGAGGGAAGGGAATTTTGGTGAACTCTTAAGAGAGTTGTGGTGGCTTAAGCTTCAGCCCAATCCCAGCATCCTTCTGGCCTTTACTCATTCCAAGAGAACCCGATAGTCTCTCTAAATTGCCACACCCAACACTCCAGAGACACCACACCAATCTCACTCCATCTTGGTCTGCTCCCATAGTACTCTGGGCTGATAATGCAAATTAACTGTTAACAAACTAAGTTACCAGAATTACATAAAATATGAAGTTTTTTTTTTAATATTTCAAAAGTTTTTTTTAAATAAAAGCAGATGGGGCTTCCCTGGTGGCACAGTGGTTAAGAATTGCCTGCCAATGCAGGGGACATGGGTTCGATCCCTGCTCCAGGAAGATTCCACATGCCTCGGAGCAAGTAAGCCCATGCGCCACAATTACTGAGCCTGCACTCTAGAGCCCGCGAGCCACAACTATTGAGCCCATGTGCCACAACTGCTGAAGCCCATGTGCCTAGAGCCTGTGCTCTACAACAAGAGAAGCCTCCGCAATAAGAAGCCCATGCAGTGCATTGAAGAGTAACCCCAGCTCATCATGTGCGGCAACAAAGACCCAATGCAGCCAATAAATAAAAAATAAAATAAATAAATTTATTAAAATAAATAAATAAATAAATACAATCAGATGAAATAATGAATCTCCAAGTATTAGGTAAATTAAAGACTGTCCAGTCTACTCCCTAAACAGCTCTGAAAAGCGTTCCCTTGTGAACTCTCAGAGTCTATTCCTTAGTTCAAGTCTCACCATTTTCCTTCAGCACCATGATGACATCTCCTCACCCAACAGAGACTGGCTGTCCGCGTCTGTCTCCACTCTGCCATAACCACTCTGCTTAAAAGCAAATCTGATTAAATCGCTTTTCCTAAAACCTCCCTCAAGCCCCCAACTGTCTTCAAGGAATATTCCAATAGGGCAGCACCACATTCAGTGTTCCCCTGACCTGGCCCACTTTCCTCTTGTCTTGATCCTGCCTTCTTGCAAATTTCTCTCTGTTCCCTTCACCTACCCAGTTTCCCCAGCCTCCAGGCCCAGGCATAGGCTGTACCCCCACTTGGACTCCTTATCCCTCTCATCCTGACATTCATGGGCACATATCTGGAAAAGAGAAAAACTCTAATTTGAAGAGATACCCCCAATGTTCATAACAGCACTATTTACAGTAGCCAAGACATGGAAGCAACTTGTGTCCATCAACAGATGAATGGATAAAGAAGATGTGGCACATACATACAATGGAATACTACTCAGCCATAAAAAAATGAAATATTGCCATTTGCAGCAACATGGATATAACTAGTGATTATCATACTAAGTAAAGTAAGTATCACTTATAGGTGGAATCTAAAAAATGATGCAAATGAACTTATTTACAAAACAAACGGAGCCGTGGTCCATCCGGGGAGGCGGGGCTGCCGGCCGGCAGTGGTTGATGCTGCGGGCGCTGCTGCTGGCGCGGCCCTGGTGGAAGAAGTCTGCTGTGCCACGCGGCATCCCTGCGAGGAGCTGGGCATGAGCCGCGTGGCGGGCGAGGCAGATGCGCGGGCCTCCCGCCAGCTGGCTCCGCGCTACCTCCCCGACCGCTGCCGCCTCGAGCCCGGCGACGAGGGCCCCGAACGGACGCCGCAGAGCGCCGAAGAGGCCCTCCTGCTGGTGGCCACCGCCTACGAGACTCGTAGTCCTCCTGCACAAGCCCAGGAGGATTGGGAGTGGAGTGGACCCCAGCAGAAGCACCATTTTTTCCTGTAGAGATGAGAAAGGAGGAGCTTATTGCCCTGCTTGTCAAGGCTCAGGACAGAGAGGAGGAAGAAACAAGTGTGAAGGTTTTGGTTTGGGAAAGAAGTTGGAATCTCCTGACCCGGGGACCTTAAGATCCACAAAATTGCTGAAAGAAAAAGTACTACCTTATCGAAAGGGTGAAGAAACTCGAAAAGATGGATTCCACGCTGAATCACCCAGAAGAGTACTACAGCCATTACTACCACTGCTACAGTAGACCCTTGGCCCCTAAAGTGGGTGTGAGAGTTGTGATTTTGGTCAGTGGGTGCACCATTTCAGTGTTTCAGTTTTTCAGCTGGTGGAACAGCTATGACAAGGCAATCAGCTACCTGGCCACGGTGCCCAAGTACTGTATCCAAGCCATGGTGATTGCCAAGCAGCCGGGATTGCTGAGAAAAGCCAAAGAGAAGGGCAGAAACAAAAAGTCCAAAGAGGAAATTCGTGACGAGGAGGAGAACATCATAAAGAACATTATAAAAAGTAAAACAGATATAAAGGGAGGCTCTCAGAAACCCCAGATCTGTGACCTCCTCCTGTTTCAAATTCTCTTAACTCCTTTTCACCTGTGCTCATATATAGTCTGGTATTGCTGGTGGATCTATCACTGCAACATCAAAGATAAAGAATATGCGGAAGAAGAAAGACTATATATCATACGTAAGTCTATGAAGATGTCAGTCTCAGTTCGATAGTCTAGAAGATCATCAGAAAGAAAGTTTTCTTAAATGGGAGCTTTGGATAAAGAAGAATTATGAGGTCTACAAACAAGAACAAGAAGAACTAAAGAAAAGATTGGCAAATGACCCTAGATGGAAGAGATACGGGAGATGGATGAAGAATGAAGGGCCCGGATGGTTAACGTTTGTGGATGATTGGAGATTGCTGGAACCTTAATTGTGATACTATTTTCATAACTGAATTATTTTAGAAATGTATCAACTGCTCCTCAGCAGTAACTAAAATTCCTCAAGTATTTGATTAAACAGAATAATGTAGAAATTTGAACTTTCCCTTCAAAGCTTATACATAAGACATGTATGTTTGTTCAATTTTTATAATCAATTTGTGGATTTTGTTAAAAGATTTGGCATGAAGATTTATTAGTTGCCATTTAAAAGTTTTATATATTTAGTTTAAAAATTTGACATGAAAATTTATTAGATACCATTAAAAAAAAAGCAGGGGTGATAGGTGTGGGTTAGATTTAGCCTTACGAGATATTAAAACTTATTCATAAAATCTCTCTTATTAAGGTGGGGTGGTATTGGTGCATGAATAAATAGACAATGGAACAAAATTTGAAAAAAAGACAACACAAACAGACTCAGACATAGAAAACAAATTTATGGTTACCAAAGGAGAAAGGTGGGGAGGGACAAATTAGGAGTTTAACAGGGATGAACAGATACACACTACTGTATATAAAATAGATAAACAACAAGGTCCTACTGTATAGTACGAGGAACTCTATTAAATATCTTGTAATAACCTATAGTGGACAAGAATCTGAATATATCTGAATCACTTTACTGTACACCTGAAACGAAAACAATATTGTAAATCAACTATACTTCAGTTTAAAAAAAAAAAACTGTGCTACCTAAAAACCTGCTGGTCAAGCTCCCCTCCCCCAAGCCCTGTTCCACTCCCGCTTCCCCATTGGTGAGACTCGCAGGTGGGTATACCTCTTGGAAAGGCAACTTGGACGTATCTGTCAAAATTGGCCATGCATTTATATTCTGACCCAGCAATTCTGCTTCTGGAGTTTGTTGTATACTTACTATGCACCCCTCACACAAGTGCGCAAAGATATTCATTGGATTATTTGTTATAGTGCAAAAAAAGGAGGTGCTGGGGGAATAGGCATTCTATTAATAGGGAACTGATTATAAACAATCAGTAATAATAATAAGGGAGATTAACACATACTGATATAATATGATCCTCAAGATATATAATTAAGTAAAACTGAGTATAGTGTGCTGTGGGGTTATTTATTATATGCTTATATTTGCAGGTAGACCCTACAAAAGGTAGGGCCCCAGAAAGGAAAACTCAGGGATTTGGAGGAAGATTACTTTCACTCTAAACTACTTTGGAACTGTTATTTGCATGTTTTACTTATTAAAGAAATAATGCCTAAGTACGTTCTGATAAACCTTGTATAGGCATCAACTTCTCTGAGAAACTTGCTTTAATGCTCCAGGCTAGAATGAAAAGTTTCTAGTCTGAACCTGAAACATCCTTCTGTTGGTTAAGTGCTTTATCCCCGCCAGACTATTATTTGGGTTCTTTCCCTCCAATCCCAGTGTCCCCCATTCTGTGTCTGCCTCACTCCTCTACGTGCAGCAGGCAGCCTGGGCCAGGAGTGGGTCTCAGTGCTTGCCACTAGAAGGATTTGAGTCCTTAAGCTCTTACTAGGTGGGGAAAGAAAGCACGGGAGACATGTTCACTGCACTCAGGTTGCTTACAGCCTTAATGTAGAGGAAAAACTAGCACACATGGACAGGTAAGACACACCTCCAGAAGGAAAATGAAGGTAATTCAGGTCCTAGCTATGGGAAATGGGAGGCAACGCTATGGACCAAACATAATACTAGAGATGCAAGAGCAGACTGATAGTAGTGACTCGCCTGCCAAGAGTTCTCAGCACATCATTGGCTCTTTAGAGGGTCATGGAATGAACACAGGGGCTCCTGGAGACCTTCTCCACTCTGTGGTTAAGTGTGAAAGTAACAGTAGTAATTCACCCTCGAGCACTGGTCATGTGCCAGGCAGGACCAAGAATGTACTTGCACGACTTGTTTAGTCCCCAGAATTACCCTAATAAAGTTATCACCCTCACTTTGCAGATGAGGAAACTGCTTAGAGGTTATAGAATGGGCAGAGGGTCAGAAATGGTAAGTGGCTGGGCAAGGAAGACAGGTCTGGTTTGCTCTAAAGTGCCTCCTCTCAACCATCCCTAACACAGAAGGACGTGTGCCCATGAAAACATCAACTTTGGCAACAGCCTTCTGAGTCATCTTTCCCTGTGTTCCCACTGGACAGATAAGAACAGGAAATTCCACAAGGAGAGAGTGACTTGGCCAGGTGCCATAGTGATGGTGGCCCATCCCCCACTGTTTCCATCTCCTCACAACGAGGTCAGCAGATCAGAGGGAGTGTAAAACCCACTCATGAGTTCTCATTGCACTTAGGGTAAAATCAGACCTCAGAACTGAAAGCAACATAATTCCCTGTCCCTGTATTAAAAAATGCGAAGTCCAGGCAGGTTTTCCTGTCCATGTTTAAGTAATACTGAGCCTCAGCAAAGATAACTTAGCTATGTGCTTGAAAAAAGACCCACTACTGGAAGAGAAATCTGTGAACCAATTGAAATAGCTTAGGTATGAAGATGAACAGTAAGACTCGCTTTAAGACGCTCTCTTCACTGTGTTCACAAATCCAAGGCATAAACAAGTCCACGTCGTAAACTCTGCTTAATCCCAACTAATTCTCTGCCTGGTAAAACCAGCCTTAAAACCATCAAGCCCAGGCCCTAAAACTCTATAAATAGCCTCCCCTGACCTCCACCTTCTGATACATCACTAAAACTCTGTCAAGGTTGTGTTCTCGTTTATTGCAGTAGATCTAGTAAACTTAGCTTTGCTTGACCAACTGCTTTTTGTTTTCTTTGGGGATTTTTGCAGTGGTTTGCTGGGGGAATGTAAAGTCATGTGCCTTCTGACTCTAGTTGACTTCTCTCCCCATTGCTCTCTAAGCTCCAGGCGCTGAGGCCCTTGGTCAGTTCTTTGATCACACCATGCTCTCTCTGACCACAGAGCCTTTGCACAGACCATTCCTTCTGTCTTAAATATTCCCACTGACCTTCTTTGACTGGTTAACTCGTATACTTCTTTCGAATCACCTCACTCGTCATTTCTCCAGGGAAACCTTCCTTCCCTATCTCTATGAATAAGCTAGACCTCCGTGTTATTTGCTCTTACAGACACATGTTTCTGCTGCATAGCGCTTACTCTGTTGTTATTTTACCTTTAGTTTTTGGTTATTTGATTACTGTCTAGATGACCCTTTAGAGTGTAAGGTCCCTGGGGTAGGCACTGTGTCTATTTTGATCACCCACCCAGTTCCTTGCACTTTACCTTGAATAAGTGCTCAGCAAAGAGTTCTTGGATAAATGAATGGATGGATGGATGGATGGATGATAGCAAGATCTTGCTTCTAATAAAACCTCATGTTTGTGCATAGGTATCAATGAGTGTGTGTGTGTGTGTCACGTGTTTGTAGCATAAAGCTACAACTGGAGACACGGGTCAGGACATGGGAACAGTAACACCACTGGCAGCAGGAAGAAGGTGGGAGTCTACAGGATACCTTGATCTCAGGGTTTGGCTCTGGAACCTCCCTGCACTGAGACACTCCACATCTAACCCCATTCCTCTGACCCACCACCTAGTGAGAGTTGAATGGGTTTGGGGAGAACCCCAAAATGCTTCCATTCAATTCAGGCTAAGTTGGAAAATTACCAGCCTCCCAGAACGCTGCTCACATACCCGATGTCCAGGGGTGCACAGACAGGTAAGAACCTCTGGGCTTATATTGAGGCACATAAGGATTTTTGGTATGGTTAATTGGTTGGTTTTGTTTTAAGACTTTATTTTCTAGAGAAGTTTTCATTTCACAGAAAAACTGAGAGGGAAGTACAGAGAAGTCCCATATATCTCCTGCACATGCCCGGTTATCAGTACTCCCTATCAGGGTGATAATATTTGTTAAAATCAATGAACCTACATTGACAAGTTGTTATCACCCAGAGTCCATAGCTTAGCCTAGTGTTCACTCTTGATGTTGTATGTTCTATGGGTTTTTGACAAATGCATGATGACATGTCTCCATCATTACAGTGTCATACAGAGTAGTTTCACTGCCCTAAAATTCCTCTGTGCTCCACCTGTTCATCCCTCCCTCCATCCCCTCCACCCCAGGCAATCCCTGATCTTTTTACTGCCTCCATAGCTTTGCCTTTTCCAGAATGTCACACGTTTGGAACCCTACAGTAGGTAGCCTTTTCTGATTGGCTTCTTTCATTTTGCATCTAGGCTTCCTCCGTACCTTTTCATGGTTTGATAGCTCACTTGTTTTTAGTGCTGAAAAATATTCCGTTGTCTGGATGTATCGCGGTTTATTTCTCCACTCACCTGCTCAAGGACATCTCAGTGGCTTCCAGAGGCACGTAAGTTTCAACCATCATGCCCAACTGTCTTTTCTTCTTGGCTGAAGACCTATCTCATACTTTAATCCTTCAAGCTGGGCACACTGAAACCATTTTATTATTTAAAAAATATACTATTAAAAAACAAAGGAAGTAATTCGGTTTGTTTTTACAACTTTATTCAGGCATAGCTGATAGCTAATAAACTACATATTTAAAGAGTAGATTTGACAAGTTTTGATGTAGGTATACACATGTGAAACCATCAATAACAAGATAATAAATACATCCACCCCCCCCCCCACAATTTTCTTCACGTTGTTTTATAATCCACCCCTTTCCTTCCTCTTCCACATGTGATCACTGCTCTGTTTTCTGCCTCCTTATACTAATTTGCATTTTTAATTGCAATTTTTTGTCGTTAGTATTTCTAGAACTTCTCTTTTTGCTCTGCAATTGCAAAGAATGTGATAGAAAGCAGCAAGTGTAGCTTGAGTCTTCCTTCTTTGGGCAGCAATATGGTAACCCAGTGGCTTCTCCTGATGGTACTGAAGCCCCGTAAGCAACACTGTGGGGAAGAGGGCCCAGAAGGCCCAGCCCAAGGAACTGTACTGGTTTCTGTGAGCAAATAATCCCTAGGAAAATAAGGACCCGAGGAGTTAAGCCAGACAGTGGACTTAATAAACTTTGCCCAAAAGGGCTCCACAGGTTACTTAGAAAATTCTGAGTTGGACACATTTTCAGATCCTGGGTTAATTTGAAGGAAGGAAAGAAGCTGCTTCACTTAGAAGAATAACCAATAAAGATGAGGTGAAACTGACACTTCTAGAATGGGCCCACTTTTAATTTAATAATAATTTTTAATTTAACAATAATTACCTCTACATTTCACTTCTAAGCTCACTAAGAATTTAGGGAAGGAGGCTTATCCTAAAATTACTTTGGCAACGGGCAGCAGAGTCTATTTGCTAACATGGAACCTTGAAGGTATTTGTCTGCCATTGTTGACACACATGTGCAGCACGTCCCACCCACATGCACTCTGTGCTGATCAGAGCTGCCTCAGAGGCTCATCCCACACACACCCTCCCTCTCCCAATGGTCCTGTTTCTGCCCTTTGCCGTGACTGATGAGGGAGACTTACAACCTCGGAGCAGGATAATCTCTGCGTTGCAATTCACACTCCAGACATCTCCATAGGACCCAGCTAGACTTCTCTGGAAATCACACCTTTGCTGATCTTTCCCTGCCCCATCCTGCTTCCCTTGCTCCCACCCAGGTTTCAGCAGAGATCACTTCTTCAATCCATCACTTGCACAAGAAGCCCCATCTCCAGATCTGCTTCTAAGGCACTAACCTAAGACAAAGTTGCTCAGGGAGTAGCAAGTTTAGAGTGAAGGGCCATGGGAAGGTCGCTTCTCTGGAAGAACCTCTTCTCTCTGCCCCAATTGGGTCCTCAGAAGCAGTAGGGGTCCTATGGATAGTCGCAGGGTTGGTTTACAGGGTATGGTACATCACCAGGGATGGAGGCAGGCTCTAGGCTCAGATCTCGGCCCTCGCAGTAAAGAGAAGTTGCTGTGCATGGCACTCTCCTCACAGAGATGGGATAAATGTGATAATGGATCAGCACTGCCCCATAGAACTCACTGCATAAATGCGAAGCGTATTCAGGGATTTCCGTGAAGGAGAGTGTTTCCTGCCCCTCCTCTTCCTACCCCAACCTCAAGTACTAAGCAGAATCAATAACACATTACCCCTAAGTTGGACAAAATAACACAGTAGATACCAATTGACCACTTTTGCCTCCAACATCTAAAGTTGGCCTGATGTGCTCAAATCAGGGAAAATCTGAGATCCTCTTTTGACTAGAAATGGCCCAGAACCTGTTGCCCAACAGGTATGAGATGGACCTGGAAGTTCCCAGCTTCTGGGTTTGGGATCCTTTGGGATTCTCACGAAGAGTCTATGTGATCCTTCAGATTGGATAATGCCAGAGCCTGCCCTCACATGCTCACCCAGCCAGCCCATCTCTACTCTCGCTGCTCATTCCAAAGCATCCCTTCTCCCCCATCCTCAGCCTCAGTGCGCAAATGCATTTAAGCTTGATTTAACACCACGTCTCCGTCATAGATAAAGCACCATTCCTTCATGAATTCATTTAACAAACAAAATTCCATGTCTACTCCGTGCCAATCACTGTTCTAGATTCTGAGGATACAGGGTGAACAAGCTGGAGCCCACAGTCCAGTGAGGGAGCCACACCCACATTGTAGCTGCATGAAGGTCTTATTCTTCCGTCTATATATATGGTGTCCTCCACCTTCCAATGCTGGACCCCTTGTTTTTGGCTGAACTATACTCCTCCTTCAAGTACCTGCTCATACATCACTGCCTCCTCTTCAAAGCCTCTTCTGACCTTCCCCCACCAGCTGGAACCCATCCCCTTAATGTCAAGAGTCCCTTGCTCTTCCTTTTTCATAGCCCTTATCACACACAGTGATGTGTTTACAGATGGTGAGCTCCTTGAGGGCAGAGCTCATGCCCTTCATCCATTGACTCTTTCCTCCCTCCTTTCATTCTCTGGAGAGCCAGGCATGTGATAGATGCTAAGGGTTTCCAGTGATTCCTTACAGACAAGCTCCCTTCCTGTCCTCACTGCACTCATTCCACTGGGGGAGGCCCTGATGGAGAGTGGTTCCTCATTAAGTCCATGAAGTGAATGAATGAGAAGGCCAGGAATTCCCTTTCTCTCAGGCGAGGGATTGGGAGGCTACAATTATGTCAATAGATAATGAAATGAACTCAAGGAGAAATCTGACAATTGTCTGACCAAATGCAAAGTTCCCTGGAAGAGTGATGCGTCTTCAGTTTGGGCTGCATAGACTAGGGGTCTAAAAGTCACTTACAGGGGCCTAGAAGGTCATATGCACAGGTGTCTTGTTTCAGGTACAAGATCATTGTCCTATACTGCCCATTTTGGAAGCTGTGGTCAACAGAATAGTGAACACTGGGTGACATGAAGCTCCCCTTCTCAGCTACTTTATTTTCCCTATAGGAATGTGGACCAAGTCTTTTTCAATTTCTCAACGGAAGTCAAAATTTCAAAAATTTGCAAAAATTTTCAGAATTTTTGGCTCCATCCAATCTCCAGATTTTCACTACACAGTTGTTTTAAACAGCTAGACAAATAAAAATACTCTGTAAAAAAATCACTAGCAACTTCAGGTATTTATTCAGCCCCAAATCAGAATCCCACCTAAAGAGACTTCTTTGTAGTTAATGCTTCTTGCCTGAGTAAACTTAGAGGGGAAAAGAAAAAAAAAAAAAAAAAAAAAAACAGAAAACAAAAACAAAAACAAAAAAACCCAGGAGGAACTGGACAAGGCTGAGAAACAGTTCTTTTGAACAGGATGTTCTTAGCAAGACATCCCCACCCCCACCTTGTAAAAGCTCCAGGTTAGAGGCATGGGGTTGGGGTTTAGAGGGAGGATCAGGCCTGGCATCAATGATCTCCCCAGATGGCCAACTCAAAGCCATTAGAGCAAGGCTTATGTCTCCACTACAGGTCGTTTCAATGAAGAGGAGCCTGCCAGGGTGCAACCGGATACCTTCCTGGTCGGAGGGCTGGACAGTATTAATTTACACAGGCCTACAAACAAGCGGGGCACTCTCCACCCTATTGGGTTACATGCAAAGCACAAATAAACTTCCTGGGCTGACTAATAGAGGAAATTGGGAAGGAAGGAACAATCTATCAATTATCAATAGGTGGCTCGCAGGAACCCAACAAATTAAGCAGTTAACATGGGTAATAGAGATGAAAAGAAAACTATAGGATTAAAAAAAATTCCTCCATGATGCAGGAATAGGCTGCTTTGCTTGCAACCACAATAATACGCCAGATCAAGTAAAAGAGGAGAGAAGAGTAAAGACGCATGCCCCCAGTATCTTCGCATGGCTGCAAGCATCCTTATATGTCACCAGGGGAAATGGCCTTCCATTTGAGAAGCTGCCACAAGCAGGAAAGCATGGTGTAGCATCTTCCAACCTGCCATGGCAGGATGATGGTGGGTGATTTTAGGTGGAATTGATTCAATGACCGTAGACTGTCAAAAGAAGACGTATTCCCTTCCCAATTCTATTGCAATCTGGTGCTACTTCCCTCTAAAACCTTCCTGACCCTTCAGGCTCTCCTCTTTAGCAACAAGGGGACACAGGCTCACAGTCTTTTGCGGGAGGCTGGAGCCAGCTAGAATGCCAGGCTTTCGTTTTGTCTTTATGGTGTTTATTTTTCTAATTACCTTGTTCATATCCCAAGTGGCACTGCATTCCTGTTGAGCAGCCGTCTGCAGGCTTTTGAAATAGATTTAGTTAAGTTTTTAAAAGTGAGATGATTTTAAAAATTATAGTCGGGAAATGATAGCACTTAGTTACAGGGAGGTGATCACGAGATGCTGAGCCCCCTACCAACTCACGCAACTCTTGGAAATGGCTTTGGATTTCCACTGGGTCTATCATTATATTAAGGGCTGATGTCATTGATCTCCAAGGACCTAGCAGAGGGACCATACATGAACTAAAATCACTATTTCCTTAAGTTCTTCCAAGTCCTTTGTGAGATACATAATACATTGGGGGTCACGTTTTACAAATAAGGAAACTGAGGCACTGAAAAGCTAACTAATTTGCCCAAGGATACTCAGACATGAAAATGTGGAGACTAGATTGTTCCTTAGAGGTATGGGAGCCTGGCTGCCTTCTGAGTCACTGGAATATGTTTACTAATCTCAGGGATCTTCTGAAGATTGAATGAGAGAAAGCAGGGAAAGCACATGGCTCAGTGCCTTGGTGTGTAGCACGAGTCAATCAATTCCCTCCTCCCTTGGCACTGAGATGTTCAGGGCTCGAGGAGACTTTCAAGTCATGGTCTCAACCTCTGCATTGTATTGAGGCACCTGGAGAGTGTTAAGGGACTTCCCAGGATCTCACAGCAAGTTGTGGTGAATCTGGCACTTTTGGTTGGGTGCCTGGCTCCAACCAGAAGTTCTCCATCATTCCTCCTGAACAGGGCACCCACTACCCTTCTTGGTGTCTGGCTACATGTCCCAAGGTTGATAGACCACTCTCAGTGCTCCGGAAGACACAAATCTGACCCCAGCCTCCTCTGACTTTATCATTCAACAGCTATCCATGCAGCAACTGCTATCTAGGTCTGAGATTCACAGACCCAGGCCCCACTATCATGGACTTCCAGTCTAGAAGGGAAGGCAGACGCTAATCAAAGGATTGAACAAAAAAAATGTGCATTTACAATGGTAAATATACATTCACATACTGTGAAGGAACAGCTCACCACACTGGTAGAGTGCATGCCTCTTTCATCTGTTTAACAGCCTACTCAGTTTCCTAACTCCATCTCTCTCTCCAACCAATCTCCACATGACTGCTGGGTTAATCTACCTAAATCCCAATTCTGACATCACTCCCAGCTTTCAAACCCTCAGTGGCTCCCCACAGCCCAGAGAGTGAGCAGAGATGTAAATGCCTGAGCCTGGCAGTCAAAGCTTCCACAAGATGCCTCCAACCAAGCTTTCCAACCTTCCCATTCCTGGAGGCAAGAGCCAGCATCTCCCTCCGCACTGCCTTTATCTGTGATGATCTGTGATACCCAAGATGCCTTCTTAACTGAAACCCCAACCCACCATCCCCCAAAGCCTGTGCCAATGCCTCCTCTTCCATGAAGTCTTCTCTTTATCCCCCTTCACTCCCATCATCCACCCGCAGCACTTTGCTTCATCTTTGCCTGAGAACCTACATGCTTCCGTGCATCACTGTGATGTAAGGATCCTTCTTATGTTTCCAATTTGAGTACAATTTCCTTAGAGTAGGGCAGAGATATCAATGTTTTGTTCATTGTTTTGGGTTGTTCATTGTGTTAATAACACAATCTTGTGTTTAATAAGCATGACTTGCATTCAATTGGTGCTAAAGGGTAGCCTAGAGACATGGGTTATACACAAACAATAAAACATAAATTAATTATCCTTTGAGTACAAATCATATCTCTAGTCTGCCCTTTAGCAACAACTGAATTCAATTTGTGCCTATAGAACCAGTGGTGGAAACTAAGAATGGAGAGTGCATGGGACACAGCCCTTGTGCTTAAAGACACAAAGGCTACAGGGAGAGGCAAACACCCAAGCATCTAGTAACTCCTAGTAACTGTCAGGGTGATGGGTGCAGCCTATGGTAGTAACAACAGCCTGCGCCCACTAGTTGCTTCCCATGTGCCAAGACTGCGCCGGGCTCTTCACACGCATTAGCTCATTCAACCTTCAGCGCAATCCCATGAATTTGGTTCTCCCTATCTCTGTGTTATAGATAAAGGAGCTATGTTGACTTGCCTAAGGTCCTAGTCAGGGATTACATTCAGGGGTACATTACTGAAGCGCCCCAACAAGCAGCCTGTGGCAAGGAGTCCAGGGCTGGTGTGTTGACACCTTGATGCCATCAGAGACCAGGTACCTCCTGTCTTTCTGCTCAGCCATTCTCAGTGTGTGACCTTCATCCTCTGACTTGTCACCTTGTGGTTGCGAGATTTTGGATCCACATCGGTCTAGCATCTATGATCTAAATAGGGAGTAGGGAAAGGACAGAGAGTAAAAGTCACAGACCAGTTAGTCTGCCCACTTTTAAAGAGTTTCTGAGAAATCCTACTAGTAAACTCCATCCATATGTCACTGGCCAGAGTCATGTCACTTGAGTACTCTTAACTGCAAGAGAGGCAGGAAATGCAGTTATATAAATGGACACACTGCCAGGCTAAACAAAACCATAATTCCTCGAGTGAAAAACAGGGAGAAAAGGGATATTGGGTCAGTAGCGAGCTGTGTCTGCTATCCCACTTTCAAGCCTGAACTTGAACTAATGGTGTACTAGTAAACATTTAACTGGGGACTTCCCTGGTGGTGCAGTGGTTAAGAATCCACCTGCCAATGCAGGGGACATGGGTCCATCCCTGGTCCAGGAAGATCCCACATGCCGCGGAGCAACTAAGCCCGTGTGCCACAACCACTGTGTCTGTGCTCTAGAGCTGGCGAGCCACGACTACTGAGCCCAAGTGCCACAGCTACTGAAGCCAGTGTGCCTAGAGCCTATGCTCCACAATAAGAGAAGCCACTGTAATGAGAAGCCCACGCATCTCAATGAAGAGGAGACTCTGCTCTCCACAACTAGAGAGAGCCCACACACAACAATAAAAACCCAACGCAGTCAAAAATAAAATAAATAAATAAATTTATTTAAAAAAAAATTTTAACTTGTTGGGGGTGTAGGTGAAGGGACAGGAGAGCTCTGGGGTGTGGTATTTGCCAATTTCTATGGTGTAAATTCTCTCATCAGGGTCATGTCAAGCTGCAAACGTGACTGCACATGGTTCACAGATTTCCTGAAGATTTAACAATCAGCTCTCATGAGCTGGTGCTAGCTGACTCCAGAACATCATGGACTTGAACCTGCCCAGCTCCAGGTAAGCACTCTTTGCCATGATACTTTACCAAATGCCGTGGGATGTATAGAGAAGGGACATCAAGTGTATGTCCAGAGACCATGCAGTTCTTGAACTCTGGAAATCTGTGAAGGCAGAGAAGCCCCCATGAGATCAGATGCACGGAGTGTTTAAGCAGAAAGAGATAGTGAGAGCTGCCCCTTTCCAGGCAGATGTGTGGCAGACAGGCCTGAAGCCCTTGGGAGCATGGGGGGTAAAGAGGTGACACACCAAAGGTTCTTCCCCAGGGACTCTTAAGGAACTGCTGGGTGATGACTCAGGACCTCCAGGCACGTGATCACGGCAACTAGTGCCCAAAACTGAGAGAAAAGGAAGACATTTACTTTAATAATCTTCTTTCCTACCTGTATGACAATGGTTCTCAACTGGGGGCCATCCTGCTCCCCAGGGACAGTTGGCAATGTCCGAAGACATTTCTGGTTGTCACAGCTGGAGGAGGGGGTGATGCTACTGGCATCCCCTGGGTAGAAGCCAGATGTGCCGCTATGCATCCTACAATGGAGAGGAGAGCGGCCCCCACCCCCACAAGGAAGAACTACCTGGCCCCAAATGTTCGGTTGAGAAATTAGCCAACAACATTGGCTCCTTGAGGATGGCTATTCAATTTTGCCTCCATGAGTTTTGTGAGCCACAGAAAAGACTTATTCTCTTACTTTTCTTTTCTTCTTCTTCTTTTTTTTTTTTTTTGGTATGTTGATGGGGGGAAGGTCGTGAGGGGGGAAGGGAAGACGCTGTTTATTATTCAACTCTCACTTCCCCAGCAGGGAAAACACTGTTTATACAAAACATCAAAGGTCGCTGCCACAGATATCAATTCCATATTGCATGAGCCTTTGCCAAATCAAATTAGCTTATTTTCCTTGATATTAAGTTTGACAAGCAAAGAGACTGTGAAAACCAGAATTCCAACTGGGTGTGCCCCTGTAATACGGTACATTTTTGTAGCGCGGAGATTCCGACAGTAGCCTTATTCTTCAAGTAAGGATTATATTACTGTCTGTATTTATCTTGTCTGGAAATTTACCTCATTGTGTCCTCCATTCCTTCTAATATTCGGATTCTTCAGGAATGGGACGCAGGCAGCTGGTGTTGTTTGGACTGGCAGAGATGCCCGTGGTGGTCGGCCGTGTGGTGCCCCAGGAAGAGAGGGGCCCCAGCTCGGCATGAAACCCACTATTAAGACGATTTGGTGCAGAGCAGTGGTGTGTCAGCATCTGTGTCAGTCAAAAGAAAAAGAAAGAAAGAAAACATCCCCAGGCCAGTTACTCTTAATGGTTTTGCGTTCCGGATAGCTTTGAAAATCTGATGAAAGCTGTGATCTCCCTTTTGCAGACGTGTACACATATCCCCACATTTTGCACAGAATCCCGAATGTTCACTGGCTTTCTGACACACCATGGAGGAGCCCCCCCTCCCCTGACCCGGATTAAGTACCTCTGCTATAGGCCACTGTGTGTTGTAATAAGAGGCTGAATGTGACACCAGACAGACGCAGTCATGTCCTGACTCTTCCATAGCGTGACCTTACATCTGTGACCTTAACCTCACTTCCTGGAGTCTGAGCTTCTTTGCTGTAAAACGGGCACTAACATATCCTTAGCCGGGTGGCCCCATTCATTCAGACAAAATCACTCCAAGGCCGGGTGGAGACTGGACATGATGCAGAAGGAGATGGAGGCAGGGAAACCACTATTCATTGAACTGGTGTTTTGGGGGCACCTACTACGTGCAGACAACATACAGAGTGCCGGGAATTCTGAGATAAACGAGACTAAATCCTGCTCTCCAGGATCTCAACGACCATTTCAAATTCACAGGAGAGAGCTGGGGAGGCTTCAGCTGGTACGGTGGCGCAGGCTGGACCCACCAGAATGAATTCAGTTTAGTTTTCCTACTACACAAAAGGCCTGACCTCAGAATCATGCATTTTTAATACAAGCCCAGAACTAAACAGCTTCTAGGGCTGGTAACAGCACCCAGAATCCCTATCAGAGGGTAGAGTCTCAAATGTGATCTTCCATCAATCACTGTTTGGCACCTGCAGTGTAAGGTGTACTGGTCATCCGTGCTTTCCCTTTGGAGCCGTATAACATAGGATATGCCCTCCAAGCTACATGAAGCCTTTCCTGTTCATGGCTCCATTCCCAGCACCCAGGATTGGGCCTGACAACCAGGAGGTACTCACTTAACATTCGATGGAAGGAAGGGATGAATGGACTCACCTATGGGAGGCACAGACTTCACTGGTGCAGTAAAAGGGAAGGGAGGGCTGAGAAGACAAGTGCCCGGAGAGGCTGCCTTGGTTAGGAGGCCTTGGGGGTGAGACTTGAGCAAGAATTAATGAGGTGGAGAAAGAAGACTGAGGAAACAGCCTGTGGGAAGGCCGGGTGGCAGGCAGGAGACTGGCAAATTCAAGTAACTGAGAAGGTCAGCATAGCTGGAGCCCTGAGGATGAGAGGAGGGATTCAGGGGGTAACTAGAAGGGCAGATCATACAGGAACTTCCTAGAGGTCCCTCATTGCCCTAAGCCAATGAACACATATCCTCCCTTTGACCATGAGAATTGGTTTGATGGTGGTCACAAACACAGTCAAAGGAGGTTAGAGGAGACATTGACTATGAACTTCCAGGATATGAGGTCCTCTCTTCCACAGGAACTACTAGATTCTCTCCTTTTTCTCCTGGGTAGTTTGGTATGAAACTCCCCTTCCGCATCAGAAGTTGTAGCCAGGGAGGAGCCTTCAACTGCTGGAGGTTGGCATGTGGGACTTAAACATTAAGCTGACATCTTAAAAGACAAGAGCCAAGAAATGGAGCTAAACTGAGCCTTGATGATCCTCTGTGAGCACCTGGATCAAGCTTCGCCTGATGCCAACTACTTCTGGACCTTTTAGCTTCCTAAACCAATAATCCCTCTTTGTTTTAAAGCCATTTTTGAGTTGGGATTTGGACACAGAGGTACTTAATTGATTCAGGCAGTTGAACCAGTGATCTAATGTTGCTGATTCTGCAGAACGATTTTTACAAACGCTTGTCGAAAGACAGGGACATCTGGGAGTAGAAGCTATGTGGAAACTGTAATCTGAAAGCATGAAATTTCATATTTTACCCAAGTATTATGATGGGCCATCAGACCAAAACTTCACACCACGGTACAACTGAGTTCACAGTGAGTGGTCTGAAATGCTTGCGGACACAGTTGCAAAGATTCAGGATTCAGTTTCCATTTGGAGAAGAGCCTAGAATTTTTGGATGTTTCCCCAAGGATTCAAAAGGATTCAAGCTGGTGGATCTGAAAAGCCAGCAGGGGGATCTCCTGAGAGGCGCTTTCACAGCTCTCCAGGATACTTCCTCCCGGAGGATAAGAAGGCACTTTTCTTCTGGGCTTTAGGCACTTCCATGGTGGAAAGTTGGCTGGAAATCAGAAGGGATGAGTAATGAGGAAAAGTTTGCAGGCTTCAAAGAGCAGCATTGGGTTTGGGCTGGGCTTAAATAATCAGGGGAGGGCCTGGTGGGTGCGTTCACATTTGCTGAAGCCCGTTCATTCCTCCCTGGTGTCTGGTATGCTTAACCATCCCTTTTTCTTTTTCTCTCTTTCTTTCTTTCTTTCCTTCTTTTCTCTTTCTTTCTCTTTCTTTCTTTCTTTCTTTCTTTCTTTCTTTCTTTCTTTCTTTCTTTCTTCCTTTCTTTCTTTCTTTCTCCCTCCCTTTCTTTTCCTTCCTTCCTTCCTTCATTTCTTTTTTCCTTTTTTTTTTCTTTCTGATTAATCATCTCTTTCTTTTGAACTAAAGTCAGAAGATAAAAGGCTAGTGGCAACTCTGCTGGGTTGAAGCCTGAGTCGCAGAATCCACCCTAAAGAATCAGTAGCCTGGATACCTCAAGCCTTGGGGCACTTTTTCCTGAGAAACGTGTTCAGAGATTGTTTCCAGAAAGGAGATGAAGAGGGATCTTGGTGCAGGAAAGAAAAGTAGAAATAGAAGCGTAGAAATAACATTTGATTTGCCTGTATGGACTAAATGATTTGTTAGAATTTGTCTTTTACAGCCAATATTTTTTGAGTTCATCTGTGAGTTGGACAGTTCCCTAATCTCTCTGAACGTCCATGTCTTCTCTGGTTCAACGAGGACCGTGCCATCTATTCAGATAAGTTGTTCTAACAACGATATAAAATAGCATATGGAAGTTGCCCAGCACAATCCAACACGTTAATGAGCTCAATAAATATTGGCTGTAATTGGCAAATCCCAATATGAGAATGCTACAAAAGGAGCCAACTTTCAGCCCCTGTTATGAAAGGTCATGTTGCCAGGAAAAGGAAAAATAAAATGTAACCAAATAAAAGCCAACTGCTTCCCAGTGCTGTTTGCATGAAAAACACAATGATATACTTTCAGTTTTGCAGTAGAGGGGTCAAGGAGTTCAGCCCACGCATCGGCATGTGAACTTGTGGTTTCTGCCCAATGAATCAGTCCATGATGGGAAAATTAACTTATTCGAGCAGTGATGTCAATGTCACTCTGAAGAAGGTGCCGGTACAATGTACAGTCACTACAAACGTCCGACGTGGGGAGACTAAATAATGTTGTCTAGGGGACTTGCTGACATGCTGTTCGCATTTAAAACCCTGATGTTAATCTAAAACATTTTGGTTTGACGTTGGGGTTGGGGGGAGGGCAGAAGGTGGGGGACTCTTACGTTCCCGTCGATAACAAGTAGGCAGGGACTGAATGTCTCCCATGCTTGACTCTTGGGGCAGCCGTTTAGGGGTGAGTCATTCTGCCAACTGCACAGCGGCTATGTAACTCAGACAAAGCCAACTCGGGGTCCTTCCCCTCCAACTTGGTCCAGTTTGCTTGTGAGCACAGGCCCATCCTCCAGTCTCAGAGCCAACGGACCAGAAAGCTGTTTGGACATGGATTGTTCTTTCTTTTGCTTCTAATGGGAAACTTCCTTTCCCAGAGGGGATCTCTCCGGCGACTTCTACTTAGTTCTCATTGTAGAGTTGTCTGAGCCCGAGAAGCAAGTGAAATTTGCAAACAGGCAAAGCCAGCCAGGCTTCTCAATATCCCTCGAACAGTGCTAGATTGACTTTAGCGGTTTGGAAGAAGTTCACATTTTTCCAAACCAGCTCCTCCATCACCATAACAGCCAGGGTGTCTGCGAAAACCGCCTGTCTTTTTGCACGGACCATTACGTTAAGAGATAAGTTAAAAGTAATAGGAAAGTGTCAGAAATCTTCTTGCTCTGAGCCAAGAAGAGAAAGAGTGAGAGGTGAATGATTGCAATTTTAGGGGGACCTGGATAGCCAGGCTGCTGTGCACCAACGGAACTGTTCCATCCCAGAAGGGGAGATTTGGTGCAAAGAGCCATGGAGGCCCCTTATGGACTTCTCAGTAGAAGCAACTTGGAATGCTAGAAAGATTCTTCTTTTTCCCTTCTGAGAATCATGCTCCTGGCAAGGGCTCCCTAAATGAGGTCTGAACGGGAAGAGGGGATTAGATCAGAGAAGGAAAATCTCACCACAAGGACTCTTTACAAGCTATAAATCCGGTTGTTAATTTCAAGCCATCAAAACCGTTCTTCTGTATCTAGCCTGAAACAACTGATGGTCATCAACGCATGGGTAATCCACCAGAGGAACACTGAGTGGAGCTGTAGAGCTCCAGCCACGCCAGCCACGCCAGCCACTGCCTTTCCAGGCAGATAAAATATGACCTTAATTATAAATCAACTCGTTCTCATTAGGAGAGGGGGAGGGGGAGGCTGGAGAAGCCTGGTTGAGAAATGGAAGCTGGTCGCAGGGAGGAGAAATGTGCATGCAATTTGCAACAGGAAGAAAGCAAGGCTGACTTTTATAAAAGATGTGCCAAGAACACCTCAGGCTCCAGGAGAGACATGAGACTGGAGCAGGCAAAGCCTTGTTGACTACAAAGAGGCAAGATCTAGTACCACCCTTCATTCCAAGGGCTTCCTTTCTTCTATGTGAAAAGCTTACTGTAAGGCAGAAATTTCTCATAACTGTCCTAGTAATTGTATGTGGGAGGAGGTGTGGTTTTGCTATTTACCCTCAAGAAGTAATGATTGACGTATATTAACACATATATGTGGACTATAGAAAAAGGGTACAAATCAACTTGTTTGCAAGGCAGAAGTAGAGACACAGATGTAGAGAACAAACATATGGACACCAAGGGGGGAAAGTAGGGAGGGTTGGGGAGGAATGAATTGGGAGATTGGGATACCAAATTGTACACTTTAAATATGTGCAGTTTATTGTATGTTAACTGTATCTTAATAAAAGTTCTTTAAAAAAAAAGTAATGATTGATAACTGTGATAACTTCACAACGTTATTATCACATCTATTACCTCTTTTCCTTGTACCACTTACGTTACTGTCCGTTTATTATGTGCTAGATACAAGGTTAATTACAATAAGGTAAATATTATTATCCCCACTTCATGGGTGAGGAAATGGAAATATAATAAATTGCACAAAGTTACATAGCTAGTGTACGTTTTAATCAGGATTTGAACCCAGATTTATGTAGTTCTAATGGCTTTGCTTGTATTTGCTCTGCGATAGAGGTTTTGCGTTTCATAGCTATTTTCCCCAAATCCCATGAGGTTTCCCATTCAACCTATGAGGAAACTGAGTCTAAAAGAAGAGAGTTGCCCAAAGTGACTCGAGCCCTTGGATGCTGAGGTTGGAATTCTGCAATATTCCCACCCAAAAGGCTGGGCGTGGAGTTCCAGAAACCAAAGATGAATCTGCATTGATGTTGACCCCAAACAACCAATGGCAGAATCAAAAGGTGAGGAGAATAAGCATCTCCTAAAGAGACTGCCCACTAATTGCTGTGCCCTTGATCCTCAGAGGTGCCCTGTCCTCTCCCTATACAGAATTCGGTTTTTCAGCTTCTCATTCAATTTTGCAAGCGTCCCCAATCCTTCCATTAAATCTATTTTTTGTTGTTGTTTAAGTAGCCAGAATTGGATTTTGGTTGCTTGCAATCACAGAATTCTAACTGTTACAGTGAATATTCTGAGTATGAAAGATCAAAACTGGGAAACTAAATTTTAAAGTCAAGACCAAGGGGGATGCAAGGCAAGGCCAGAAGGACAAGGCAGAGGGTTTGAATTTGTGAAGGTATAAAAGGCAAGTGCTAGTGGAGAAAGAGGCTTTAGGACAATGGAGGAAGTAGGCTGGACTGCTGGATGCTTGGCTTTTATTGACTGCTGATCTTGTGGTATGGTGATGGGTTGATGTGGTTTAAAGCACTCCCAAGGCCTTGCCTATTAGATCACAACAGTTTTCCACAAATTGCAATAAGCATGCCACTGGTGGTAAAAAGGCAAATCTTTATTCAAAAAATATTTTGGTTTTTATTTGTATATTTCACTTACATCTATGCTGTGATGCTGCTATCTATTTATAAGGACAAATGAGTCAATTTAAAGAAAAAAATCTGAGATAAATATGGCAAAAACATAAATGTGACATAAAAAATAAGTGATGTTTGAGACACCGCATAGCACTGTTATTATTCCATGATAAATAATAGGATCTGACCTCTGATGACAAAGCAAAAACCTTGAATTAAGTAGGGATAAATGAAGATGAAACTTTTCCACTTCAACCTCAGTTACCCAGATATGTAAGTTCTGGAGAATTTTAACCTTGATTGTCCAGAGGTTAACTTCCCTTTAAAAAAAAATTTTTTTTTCATAAGGAAGCAGAATCTGCATCCAGATTGATCTTTTCGATCCAGAAATTATACGTGTTATTGAGTCAAAAATAAAGCAGGAATAGCAGAGGTAAAAAAGAAAGTTACAAAACTAGGTATATAATAAGAAAAAATATCAAATTGTACATTTTAAATATATGCTGTTTATTGTATGTCAAAAAAATAATAAAGGCAAGGGAGCTCTAAAAAAGAAAAAACAAAACTAGGTTTATAAACTTGCCAGTTAAGGGAGCACACATCAGTGGAGAACCTCACTGAGTAGTTTTGTGCAGAGTTAAAACTCAGGGCTTTGTAAGTCCTGGAAGTGGGGAGCTCCTGGTGGTTGGTCCAATTTAGCATTGAAGTCTGGTCCTCTGGATAGGACAGATCGAGGCCACAGGTCAGAACACAGTTGGTTAAAGCAAGTCCTGTTGTTGGTGGTCAGGAACATCTTCAGGTATGTGCAATGAGAATCTGAGACCCAAAGTCATTCAAAATTCATCTGCCTTAACTACTTAGAGCCAATTGTAATGACACAGAACATTCAGTTTTGCTATCGCCTAGGCAAATAGTACGGTAAGTGGAAATTTCCCACAGATTGGTTCTCCTTCTTCTCAATATGACGGCCGAGAGCATAAGGCACAGGTAAATTGCCAGGTGTCCAGGGCCACACCACCACCTTGTTTCAGTGCCATTTTCACAGATCCCATTGTGCCTATTTAAGGCACTTATTTAAGTCACCTTGGAAATCGAATCATCTGATGTATAAACCTACAAGAGGGGAGCTGTGCAACAACATTTAAGACCTTGTTAACAATATACTTGACAAGAGCTACAATGAACACAGCAGTATAACAAACACTAAAATGCCCCTTAATCAGGCCATTAAGTAGACGAGTCATGAGGAGAGAGTCCGTTGGTCAATTCATCCCACCTTGGACAAGGAATTCCTTGTTCTTGCATTTGATATAGGAACCTCTTGACCTACTCTGAAACATTACTCCAAATGCCACAGGAGGTGTTAGCCAGTGCACAAAAGTTATCTTGTTTGGTCAGTAAATAACCTGAATGGATGTAGTTGCCCAATGTCATTGCAAGTGAACAAGTGAGTAAGGCTATCACCGTTGAACTTGATCAGCGGACATCTTCTAGACAATTTCATTCAGTATGATTGCATTGCTAGGGATAGTTTCCAAAGCAGTGTTCTGATCAGAAACCACAAACCGAGGGAGAAGCCCATGCACAAAGCGGTGGAACAGCATCTCTCCCTCCTCTGGGACATCTGCTCTCACAAGGCAGGTCCTTTGGTGGAACCCTAACAGGGGCACATGTTGTACATGGGTACAACCAAGCCTATCAAGATGGTAGACTGCTTTCCCTCTCCAAGGCCCACATTGGGTGGTGATGTTATCTTGGTAGAAATACGCAGAGCCACGGGGGGCACCACCTGACATTTTGGTAAATAGTGTGAGTAGACTTCTCAGGCATCAAAGTGCCATTTTAACCAAATATACATAAAGTTTAACCGAAAACAGTGTGTGAGTTCAACAAGGACATTTTCTTTGATGTCTCAAAAAGAAGTAAGCAAAAAGAGCTTTATTAATTATTTCCTATGAAATAATTTATCATCAGCAAAATTTTACAGTGTGCCACTTGGAAAAAATTTTAAGTAATGTTGTTCCCAAAAGTTGGTTGTTGAGTATTAACTGGGAAGATGTCATTCTTTCAGGTAAAGGTATTAATTACAGACCAAACATGAAAAAATGAATTGCCATGAATGTCTTATCATTGCAGCTAATAACCTTTTCAGCATAGCACCTTAATAGAAGGGGGCACCATGAAATTCCATGAGAAGAATAACAAACAAATTCTTATCACTGTCAGTGAATAAAATAAGCTCTCACAATAATTTTGAGTTACTTAAAATCTGGAGAATGCCAGACAAATCTAATTATTTTTATTGTCTTTTTATGGCAATTTCTTTTTCTTTTTCTTTCTTTTTCTTTCTTTCTTTCTTTCTTCCTTTCTTTCTTTCTTTCTTTCTTTCTTTCTTTCTTTCTTTCTTTCTTTCTTTCTCTCTCTCTCTCTCTCTCTCTCTCTCTCTCTCTCTCTCTCTTTCTGTCTTTCTGTCTTTCTTTCTGTCTTTCTATTTTTGGCTGCGTTGGGTCTTCATTGCTTCATGGGCTTTCTCCAGTTGTGGTGAGCAGGATCTACCCTTCGTTGGGGTGTGCAGACTACTCATTGTAGTGGCTTCTCTTGTTGCGGAGCACAGGCTTTAGGTGCTTGGGCTTCAGTAGTTATGGCACGTGGGCTCAGTCACTGTGGCTCCTGGGCTCTAGAGCACAGGCTCAGTAGTTGTGGCCCACGGGCTTGGTTGCTCCGCGGCATGTGGGATCTTCCTGGACCATGGATTGAACTCGTGTCCCCTGCATTGGCAGGGGGGATTCTTTACCACTAGCTCCACCAGGGAAGTCTGTGTCTTTTCTTTTTATAAGGTGAGAGAGAAAATCTTTGTGTTTACTCACTGGCTATCCAGAAAAACCCAAAGATATTTTACGTGTAAAAAATATCCTTAGAATTTTATGATTCTAAATTTGAGGTCTCGTTTGGGGGAAGCAGTATCCAAAAAAAGTCATCAGAATAGGTTGGTCATGAGAACAAAGGCAAGTCTTGGCTGCCTCACTGAATAGACCAACAAATAAACAGAAGTTAACACAATAATCATTAACATATTAAGGAAGAATTCTTATTGCTTCACTTAAAATAATCTGGCAGCATGGTAAGAGGCAGTAAAAATTAAAAACTGAAACTCTTAAGAATTGAGTCTACCTCAGATAAGATGTATATTTAATTATTTCCTTATGTGGAAAGAAGATTAAAAAGTGCAAGGTTATAATCTTCCTTTATTGGACCTCTTCTTTCTGTCTTATTGAGGTTTTGCTCATTTAATCATTGTGTTTATATATTAAAACATACATAAATAAGCATAGTATACAATCTTTTACATCATTAATCTTATTTACATAAGACAGTGTATATGTCACATTGATCTTACCATTTGCATTCAAAAGTTGTAAAACAGCAAATGAGTTCATGTATAGGTAAGTATTAAAGCTGAAATGATTTCAGGTGTGGTGGGTTGATTGACGACCCTTCAAAGATGTCCACATCATAATCCCAGAACCTGTGACTATGTTACTTTACTTGGCAATAGGCGTTTTACAGATGTAATTAAGCTGAGGCTCTTGAGATAGTCCAGTACTATTTGGGTGGGTCGGATGTAATCACAGGGAGGTAGGAGGTCATAGAGAAGAAAAGATGCTTAGCAGATTAGAGGAAAATAGCTTCTTCCCTGAAGATTGGAGGAAGAATCCCCAAACTACAGATGGCTTCTGGGAGCTGGAAAAGACAAGAAAACGTATTCTGCCCTAAAGACTTCAGAATGATTGAAGACTAGTCAACAGCTTGATTGTAGACTTCTGACTTCCAGAACTGTAAGAGAATAAATTTGTTTTCTTAGGGCACTAAATTTGTGGTAATTTGTTACAGCAACGCTATGAAACTAATACACATAACTCTGCAGAGATTTTCCTCTCTGCTTTAAGAATTTGAAATAAAAATTATTCATTGCCGACTCTCAAAGTTTCAAAGTCTATTGGAGATCTTAGAAATTAAATTTGTCATCCTTCAAAAACAATTCAATTACTAATGATATTAGACACAGCAGAAAACACCATGTTAGAATTTACATTGATAGTTTAAGTCAGGTGGTTCTGTAGACTCATGGAATTTGTGACATGACTGAAGTTACAAATATCAACCCTTTTTATGAAGACATTGGCTATTACAATTCAATCTAATTGTATTACAAATATTTACACATTTGTAATTTTAGACATGTATGAAAGTAAATGTCTAGCTTTAGCTTAAGACAAGTATAGGAAATTTAGACAATTCAGATTAAATAAGCTTTCTAGCCTAAACTAGAATGTTATGCTAACATCTTCATAATGTAGTAAAATCAGGGATAAGTCATTATCAAAATAGGCTATTTTTTAAAAATTCACCTTGACTGTAAATATTCTCTTATTTTATATTATATAACAACGATTAACATTTTAAGTTGCTTAAAAGCACTAGAAAACTACATTCCATCTCAGTGTGTAACTTAGCTATACAACACTAGCTCACAGCTAAATCTTTCTTTTTCAGAGATGCAGTCTCAACAGGAAAATATCCCTTGAAAAAACTAAAATATTTAAAGCATTAGCAGTTAGGTGGTTTTGCCTTTTGGAAATTCTTGAGTTCTCTTAATTTATATCAGTGCTTTTAAGTCTCTATAAACCAGCTAGCTTAAGGGCTCCCATAGAATTTGAGAGCTTATAATCTGATTCATTAGTTTTCTCCTATCTGCACCAGATATCCTAGAGCATGGCATAAGAACAGAGTTTACAGCCAATTGAAAGACTGACTATAGCAGATCTGAAATAGTTTTTACGGGGATGAAGGGGGGGTGGTATTAACTGTTTTTGAACTTGGCAGTGCCCATGTTTAACAAAACAAACAACCAAAAACAAACAAAAAACAAACCAAAAAATCAGACATAGAAGGGATTCTTTTCTTAGCCAAAAGACAGTCTTAAGTAAGCTCAAGGAAAGAGAGTTTTGCTTCCCTTCTCCAGACAAAACATAGAAAAATACACACAACAAGCCAAGACTAAAATGCTGCTGAAAAAACTCTCAAATTAAAGCCAGGTCTTGCAGGAGATTGCTGGACAGAATAACAAAAGAAGTCAAGAGTATGACCACCAACTTAAAGTAAACTCAGCCATGATGTAGGAAACACAATTGCACATGAGGGCTTCATCACTACTGCAGGACTGCAGGACCCACCCACAGCACAGGAAGACCAAACTGAAGCATAAAAGGGTTCAAATGTTCTCGTTCAGAAATCAGGGATAAACGTGAGTGAGGCTGGTCAAGGCAATCTTGGTGGAACCTCCATTCTTTATGCCTAGAAGTAGAACAAAGAGCACCAGAGCAGCAAACTAACATGACGCAAAACAAAAAGAATAACAAGCAAACAAAAAATGGGTCTATTAACTTGCCAGGCAAGGGAACCTATGCTGTTGAAGAAATTTGCTAAGTAGTTCTCCAAGGAGGAAAATGTCAGTAATTTTTAAGTGCTGGAAGAGGGGAGTTCTTGATTGTTGTGCTAATGAAGCATTGAAAACCAGCCCTCCAGATAGGCTAGGACCTAGGTCTATACATGGTTAGATAAATTCTGTTGATTATTGGTTAGGAAAGAGTTTCTGGTTAGGTCATGTAAGGGTCTGGTATACTGGATTGCTCCAAGTTCATGGTTCTTTAATAGCTTCAGCTGTTGAGAGCTAGCTGTAATGAAGCACAGCATTCAGTTTTGATAGCCCTTAGGCAAGCGCTGCTGTAAGCACGAGGTTGTCTTTCTATAGATGGTATAAAAAGGAAGGGACCCCTAACTGCACTCCTACACTCATCCAAATTATGAAGTGGTGCACAGAGGTTGTAGTGACCAAGAAACGGTACCATCCTTCAAAACTGGAGGCTAAGAGAATGCAAAGTAACTGGGAAACGATAGAGGGCACTCTTGCTGGTATGTAGTCTCAGACTGTCAGCTGGGATCCAGGAAAAAGGAAGTAGTATTACTCCTGGCATCTATGCTTGTTTTTCGTTTGGTCCTTTGTTTCTGTGTTGTTGAACATAAGCAGCTACTAGAGGAACATCTCTTTTTAATTAACAAGGTTATTTTTATTTGGATTGAACACAGTCCCAATAGGGGCATGCTTAAGGTTTGTTATTAATGAACCCAATAATACTTGAGCTTATTGCAAACCTTTTATTATGGCCATTTGGAACGAATGCATGAAACATAAACTCAGTTGCTCTAAACAATACTTGATGCTAATAAATCTATTCCTGGGTTGTATCCTAACCAATCAAACATGTTAGGTTTCCAAGGCATAATAAACTATGATTAAGGAGACCACTGGAAGAGGGTATTTCCTCTTCTTCTATGTTAAGGTCAATATAGACAATAAAAAAACTTTGTATATTTATTCACCTATTTAGTGCTGGAGTATATGTTTTTTAAAGTTGAGAAAGGGACTCTGAAGAATTGTCAAAAGAATTTTGGTTTGTCAGAACTCAGAACTCTATCCTAAAAAGGGCTAATTTTACTGTATGTAAACTTTAGCCTAATAAATTTCATGCACAGAGGGAATTTGGATCATTTTCCCCTGATGATGAAAACACTAAGAAGTTGATGGAAAACTAACTTCCAATAAGCTATAGATAAAATATCTGAAATATGCTTCAGAATACACCAACTTTATGTTGGATGCTAACTAGACTTATTGTGGCGATCATTTTGCAATATGTACATGTATTGAATCACTGTGTCGTGCTCCTAAAACTGGTATAACGTTTTATGTCAATTTGATCTCAATTTTTTAAAATTAATTAATTAAAAAATATATACCAACATCAGAGAATAGGGAGGGGATAAAAATGAAGCAAGATCAGCCAACGAGTTGATAAATGTTGGAGCTAGGAGGTGGTCATAGAGGGATTCATTATTTCCTCTCATTCTTTGTATGTTTAAAAATTTCCATTATAAAGTTGAAAAACTAACTTTTAAGTTTGAGAAGTGCTTTTATGCAGGGAATCCTGAACTAGTGTTCCAGTGCCAGACACAATGCTCAAAATATGAAACATCAGATAATGAATGTTTACCACGTGCCATGTTCTGAGCTGCCTGCTTTACGTGTTTCAGTTAACTCAGTCCTAGTACCCCTGTAAAGTAGCTATTATTATTCTCATTCTATAAAGAAGGAAACGAGGCAAAGGAGATTAGGAGACTTGTTTCAAGTCCCACAGCTTGGAAATGAAGAAGCCAGGATCCAAATCTGGGCTGATCTGATTCCAAAGGCTAGTTTTTGTTTTGATTTACATTTGGGGACTGTGCGTGTGTGTGTGTGTGTGTGTGTGTGTACAGTGCTTTAATACTCAGAACTATTTTCTCACATTGTTGCCATTCAGCTTTGAACAAATTAACCAAGGAAGGACACTCAGATTTTTTCCCTATGCAAAAAGTCATATGTGTCCATTTTGCTGGCATGCTTTAAAAATCCTGTTAGCTCCTGTTGGCAGGTTGGTCAGGAAGTGATGTTACTGTCCTGAGTTCTCTCTCATCTCCTTGGAAAGTCTTTCCTGATCCCACAGCCCCAGTGGGTGCTCCCTCCTGACCCCTGCCTCCTTACTGAGAACAAGGTTCTGGGATATGCCCGCTTTCTGTGGCTCCCTGGGCAGCCCAACCAGACTGCAATTTGTTCCACTCCATCAAAGATCACAGCTTAGAGTCTCCCTTCTATTTTGTATCTGCCTACAACTCCAAGAAAAGCCACTTACAAGATTAGAGCATGTTAGTGAGGTGATTGAAGTAGAGGAGAGACAAGGAAACTACTCTGCCTTGAGCCACCTAATATGTGCTTTATTCCCACTTTACAAAGATTGAAGCTCACAATGTTTGAGGGTGTCCAGGATGAATGACCTGACATCCATGCTCTTTTCTAGGACGTGGTTTTATTATTTTCTAGCAGGGGGACGTTCTTGCTTCCCCTCCCTGAACCTAAGTTTCTTTATATGCAAAATGGTATGCATGCTAACTGGAAGAGGTGTAGTGAGGATAAAACCAAAATGCTCAGGGCCTAGGTATACACAAATATATATATTCACTTAAGTGAGGGTTTACTGCCCCAGAAATGATGGCGCAAGCATCATTTCCCGGGGCCTGCAGAGAAGGTACGCTTTTCCAATCAGTGACAATATCAGGTGGCATTGGGGTTCTCAGCTATGCATGCCTCAGCCCCCCCTGGCGCCACAACCCCCTTTCTGCCAACCCTAGATTTGCCCCCACCCTCATGGCAATCCTTGGAGGAACTATACGCAAGAAGGAAGTGCCCCGTCCTCACCCTGACCAAGACAGTGGCCCCCAGAATAGTGGAGTTGAAAACCCTACTCCTGACTCAAGCACAGAGTTCTGATTACATCTTTGCCGTTTCCTGGAGTTGTCACCTGGTTATGCCAAGTGCTCCCATCCACATGCCCTAGGGGTCCCCATTTTTCTCCTGTGCAGTCTGGATCATCACTAAAATCAGATAAGTAATTATACAATTAGTTGTTAAAATCTACTCTGCTGGACTTTGAGGGCCAGGACCAGGTCTCGTCAACCACTGGATCCCAGCATCTTGTAGAGTACAAGGCACAAAGGAGGAAATTGATAATATTGGTTGAATAGTCTAAGGATAAAACATTTTAAATGTGTGAAAATTTTCTCTCTACAAAGCCAGATTCTTTGTTCCCACTATTTTGCTCCACTAGTTTAACTATAGTATTTTCACTGTGTTGCTTGCTCTTTGCACTGTCAGGGATGTGGCCAGTTAGTAGGCAAAGTCATGACAAGTTTATGGAACAATCAGGTTAGTAATGCTATCAGCAATAAAATCCCGGGATCACTGGTGAGAATTTCACGTGGTTGTATCATGCATTAGCTGAGAAATAATTATAAATGTTTGTTTAATCTAATTTATGATGAATATTGCCAGTAGAAAAATATCCATACAAATTCAAGCTAACACAATCTACACTCAGCAAAGTGGAGACTTACAAAATACAGGCATACCTCATTTAACTGGGCTTCACTGTAGTGTGCTTCACAGATATTAGATTTTATACAAATTAAAGGTTTGTGGCAACTCCACGTTCAGTAAATCTGTCGGCACCATTTCTCCAACAGCATTTGCTCACTTCATGTCTCTGTATCACATTGTGGTAATCCTCGCAATATTTCCAACTTTTTCATTAGTATCACATTTATGATGGTGAGCTGTGGTTAGTAACCTTCTCTGTTACTATCGCAATTGTTTTGGCATTTTTTAGTAATAAAGTATTTCTTAGTTAAGGTATGTACTTTTTTAAAACATAATGCTATTGCACACTTAATAGGCCCCAGTATAGTGTAACCATAACTTTCATATGCACAGGGAAACAAAAAAAAATTCATAGAACTCACCTTATTGCAATATTTGCCTTTTTTGCAGTCGTCTGGGATGGAAGCATAAAATCTCCGAGGTATGCCTGTATCAGGAAAAGAATGGATTCAAAAAAGAAAACTCGAAGCTATGGTTAATAAATCGATAGAAACAAAATACCTACAGATGAACCACGTGTGTATTGTAAAATAGACCCAGACGTTAAAGTGACCAATTCGTCCCAGTTTGCTTGGGACACTCGTGGCTTTAGCACTGAAAGTCCCACGTCCAGGGAAACCCCTCGGTCACAGGTAAACCCCTCCGTCCCAGGCAAACCAAGACGATGCATCATCCTAAAAATAACTGAGCCTGTTGAAAGGAATTTTGGCTCTACTACTTATAGCTATATCACTTTGGTTTCTTGCCTTAGTTGTTTTTATTAATCCGGGCTAATAATGGTACCCACTTCAAAGGTTCTTGTGAAGATAAACTGAGATAATATACAGAAAGTATCTCATACAAAGGAAATGCTCAAGCCATGTAATAGTTATTATTATTACTGTGTTCAAAGTTGTAAACTAGTTAGTGGCCGATGTAAACTTTCAGAATGAGGACTTTCTCCAAGTCTTCTATTTATTCTCCTCTTACATTATGCGTGTTTATGCATAAAACACTATATATGTTTATGCACTGAATTTAATAGCCAAGAACTTCTAAGAACGGTGGTTTGCTGTGAGGTGCCCTGGGGTTAGAAGAAGCACACGGCTACTGTCACCTTTGCACGTGAGCAGATAGACCTGACCTCTAGGCCTTGAAAAGAACAAAGTTGTAAAGAAAGCCCCGACCACCTCCAGGTCTCCATAATGCAGAAGATGGTGGGTATAGTACTAGCACCCGAAAAGACTGGGCAAGGTTCAGTTCAGACCCATCCGAGTGCATGGCTGCACGCAGCCTGGCTCATTCCAGGCGCTCCATCACTGGCCGCCACCTTGATTAGGGAGTAGCAGCAGCTGCCCTGCTGCCCTGCCTCAGGCAGATTCCAGTTAGAATAAACAAGAGACACTGGTTTTGAAAAGAAACTCTTGTTAAAACAAATAAGGAGCCGATCAAGGTTTCAAGAACTCTCAGATACTGTTGTGTCATCACTTGGGCTTGAGTCACAAAGCTGCCTTTTGCGTCTGGTGCCGTGACTTAATTAATCCCTTTTATTTCCATCATAGCTTCACCATCTCTTCCTTTGGTTCCTGAGACAGAAGGTTCTAGGGCCAGACTCATTGTAGAACTAGAGGAGAAATTGTAGGGTTGGGAGTAGATAGAGCAGGTGGAAATGGGTGTCAAGAGGGGTCTTTATCCCCCATGTTGTCCTTGACAATATTTCACCCCCTGCTCCCATTCATTTCATATTCTTCTCACCTCCAACTGCTCTGACAGGGCTACCTTTTCTTCTGTCAGTAGAGAAATTGGGCCCATATCTCCAAAATCTCCATAGCTCTCATTGGCTCTCAAAATCCCCATCAGCTTTGGAACACTCCATGCAGACCCATCACTAATCCGCAGGGAGGACTCTGAGTCAGGCAGCTTTAGAACCACTTCTGAGATTGGACCGGGGTAGGGACCTTCTGCAGTCCGAGTTAAACTGCACAAGATCAGAGAAGCAATCAGGGTGGCCTCTAAAGCAATTCCAGGGCTAAGCCTTCACAACGAAGGATGGTTGATCCGACTTCACCAAGACAGCTTGAATCGGTGTACTTGGAAGCCTGCTGGGGCGTTTTTGAAGCACATAGCTATTTTGAAGCACATAGCTCTGGCCCCTTCCGTGCTAGCAATTTCCCCTCTGCCTCTGATGGGAGAGCTAGCTGAGCTTCAGCTATGAATGAGGAGGACTCCAGAAGAGAAATGTTTGTAGAATTAAGGATTTTGTGAGCAATCATTCTGCAATATCATTAAGGAAATCAGGCTGCATGAGCTGAAGAGGGAAGGCAGTGTTTTAAAACTGACCAATGAGAAATTGGGGTATTTTCTGTGGTTCGTTCAAAAGAAAGGGACCACATCCCCAGGAAGCCTTGCTGAATGGGCAGGTGGATCTTGTAGGTGACACTGGTGTGATGAAAAGGCTCAGACAGGACACAGTGGTGGCAGTGAAAGACGGCACAACCCTTTGGGAAACCAGTTTACTGCTTTATAGGAAAAAATGTAAACTGTAGGACAAATCACTTGAATATTGCAAAAATGGTAAAAGTGTTCATGAATGATGGCAATGTGAGAATGATTGTATTTGGGACTTCCCTGGTGGTCCAGCGGTTAAGACTGTATGCTCCCAATGCAGGGGGCCCGGGTTCGATCCCTGGTCAGGGAGCTAGATCCTGCATGCCACAACTAAAGATCCTGCATGCCACAACTACGACCTGGTGCAGCCAAATATGTAATTAAATATTTTTTAGAAATCATTTACAAAAAAAAGAAAAAGGGTTGTCTTTAGAAATTATCCATTCCTTCTGTCCTGCCTAATGGGATTGGAGGGCTCCTAGATAAAGACTAGGTAAAGACTCTACTTTATGAATGCATTGAACCCGATTTTCACTTGATTTTCAAATCACCCTAGGCCTGTTTTCCACCTGACTTCCCTCCCCTAGGCTATGAAGACCAGCCCTGCTCCTGCTAAGACAATCTTCTCCCCTTTCCCTCCTTCTGTGGCATTAGGAACATCAGAGATTTGACAGGTTCGAGGAAGTCCTAGTAAATATTCTCTACCATATCCTGATGGAATGTTCCATATGAACTGCTTTTTTTTAGATGTGTTCTCTCTGTGACTTTTCAAAATAAAATAAAATAACACAGGCTTAATTTTGAAATGAACCCAGCCCTCCCCTTTCCTTCCCAATCAGACCTGTGTGTCTGCATTTAATTAATTGGGCTTGTTGCTGAAAGATCATCTGATTTGAACAGACAATTAAGTGCAATTAGTTGGATACACCCATAAGGGCTCCTGATATATTATGCTTGGCAAATTTGGGCAAACAAAATTCAAGATGTTGTTTCCAAATCTGGTTCTTCCGTGCCTACTGCACTCACTCTTGGTAATAAATGTGCAGTGCAGAGTTGATTCACATGTTCAGGTGTTCTGATATTTTATGATGTTCTGATGTGTTGTCATTGCTTCCAGGGCTAGATGACCTTGTTTTGAGAAACCCTAAAGCCTTCTTTTGTTCAATTCATTTCAGCATATATACTGGGCACCTTTGAGGACCATGCTTCATTTACTTCCAACCTCCTTTCTTAACATTCACTGTGTACTGAGCACACAGCAAAATGTGTCATACTCATCATCTTGTTCTAGCTTGATTACTTCTGGATGTTTATTGCCTGGGAAATAATTTTCAACTCTATGGTTTTTTGAAACGAGTATACAGACACTTTTGAAGTCAAGTCTTTTGTCGTCAATGTTGCTTACCTTTATGTGCTCTGCTTGCTTTTGCAATTTTTTTTTTTTAGAGTGTGCAAGAATCATAGAAATAGAAGACCCTTGCTTCCCAGAGGTAATGACTGAGCAGACCTGTGTCCAGGAAACTGGTCTTGCCTACCTTGCATGGTGTTTGGATTGGGGTTTATGGTGAAGCTGAGAACTTAGAAGAAGAAGCTGGGAATCTAGATCTCTGGGCTGTAGCTCAGAATATTGCAAATGGGGTAATAATTTGTAAAGTTCCTCTTGTAAAGGTGTAACAGATGTCAGGACCAAAGATCTAAGTTTGTAAGGAAGAAGATAAAAGAGGGAAGGGGGAGGTGGTTGCCCCCAGGGAAAGAGGAAACTGCCATGTCTCCATCATTCTTAGGATGGGAGTCTTAGAACGGGGGACAAAAGCCTTCATTTAAAAAAGGATAAATGCAGACCAGACTCAGGCATATTGGGATAGGTGGGAGTGGCCACATCTAACCTCATAAAGGAGGAGGGCACTTTCTTGTCTCCTCTTTCACTCAGGGACCACTCCACATTTAGTACAAAGCACCTGTGCTCCATTTGACCTATCTTATCAAGTAACTATGGGACTGTAAGCAAGTCACGAAGCCTCTGCTGGTGTCAGTCAAGTCATCCATTTAATGGGAACGATTGTAACTTGCTGCATAAAGTTGTTTCCAAAGCCTAAAATCTCTCTCCACCTTCCGGTTCTGGCCACATTGGCTGCTCTTGCCCTACTTTATTTCTTTAATTTGAATTGAGTAGAGTTATGTTTTTAAATTATTATGAATTCTGTAATTGCACAAATAATACATATATATATTCTCCGTACACATTATATACAGTTTACTGTATGTCAAATGTATCTCAATAAAAGTTCTTTAAGAAAAAAAGAAAGAACAAATAAGGCTAAAGTCTCCCTTGATCACTGTCATTAATTCGTGTGTCCATTCGATCCTTTTTATACAAATTAAATATAAATGTTTATATTTCAGATCTACTCAGCCTCAAAGGGCACATATTCTGCAAGATGTTTTTGTTCACTCATCCTGTCCTGGAGATCTTTCTTTGGCGATTATTCTATATTTATCTCCTTTTCTTTAAAAACTGCTACATAGAATTTTACAGTATTAGAGCCCTAGTTTTTTTATTTATTTATTTATTTATTTTTATTTATTGGCTGCATTGGGTCTTTGTTGCTGCACATGGACTTTCTGTAGTTGTGGGGGGGGCGGGGGGCTACTCTTCGTTGTGATGCTCAGGCTTCTCATCTCGGTGGCTTCTCTTCTTGTGGAGTGTGGGCTTCAGTAGTTGCAGCACGTGGGCCCAGTAGTTGTGGCTCTTGGGCTCTAGAGTGCAGGCTCAGTAGTTGTGGTGCACGGGCTTAGTTGCTCTGTGGCATGTGGGATCTTCCTGGATCAGGGCTTGAACCCGTGTCCCCTGAACTGGCAGGCGGATTCTTAACCACTGCACCACCAGGGAAGTCTGAACCATAGTTTAGTTTTGTTTTGCTTTGTTTTGATTCCTGCAGGTGGACATTTAGATCATCTGCCACTGCATCAGATGATGTACAAGGGAAACTCCTGTTACTGTGTCCATGTGGGGGCATCCACAAGGCTATGAGCTTTTTTCAAGGACTTGTGTCTCAGACATATTTATTTCCCTGGCAGCTACCTTATCTAGTGACTGGCACTCAGGCTGTTGCCAATGTTCACTGAATAAAACAAAAGTGAGTTTGAGTAGCTGGGAAGACTGAGTGGTCCTGCCTTCAGGAAGCATGGAGACCTAAGAACCCATGAAAGCAATGTTGTGTTAAATATCTTTATGTCCTCAGAGTAAACAAAGGAAACATAGAAGTGAAATGATTCATTTGCTCCCAGGACAGATGCTAGTAATTTAAGGCAAGTGGTGGCAGTGGGATGTGGAGGTAGGTAGGAAGAGGCCCTGCCTTCAAACAGCTCACCATCTAATGAAGGGGCATCTCAAGGAGATAAGATGTGCAGACAGAGGAATGTGCAAATTCCTCTCAGAGCAGCAGAAAGCAAAGCTGCAAAGGAAAGACACTTTAAGTCAAATTAAAAAGCTAGAAGGGGAATGGATGAAAGAAGATTTGGGGAGCAGGAAGGGAGAGAGATTCCAGAAAAGAAGAAAGTGACGGAAGTTAGCAACTTGACCTCACACAAGTCACCCGGGGGTCTTGTTCCAATGCGTATTCTACTGCATCAGGCTGGGGTGGAGCCCAAGAGCCTGCATTTCTGCAAGGTCCCAGGTAAGGATACGCTGCAGGTCACATTGGAAAGTGGGATCTAAAGTAGAGAAGGAGGAAGTCTCAGACTTATTTGGAGGCCTTAGGCCTAACTAAAATGACAGGAATTTGGCATTAAAACCATGACCAAATTCCAGAGGGACTTAAACATCAGCATGACTTGATAACGCTGCTTGTTTTGAGCAGTTCCTAAAAATGTAGCACACTCTGGTGTGGTTTGTTTACAGTGACAACGACCAAGAATATTTATTGAACTATTACTATATGCAGGCACTCTTCTCAGTGACCGAGAGGGACCAAAGGCCTTGCTCTGATGGAGATGACCTTGTACTGCGTTGAGAAAGATAATGGAAAAAGCAAATAATAAATGAGTGATGTAGTGCTAGAGGGTGATAAGTGCTGGGGAGGAATGGAGCCAGGAAAAGGCGATGGGGTGAAGAAGGTGAATTTTATTTTTAAGGAAGGTGATCGAGGTAGGGCTCGATGATTTTCATAAAGATATGAGGGACCTAAAGGGGTTAACTATGTGAGTGTAGTGGGAAGAGCATTGTAGGCAGAGAGAACAGCCAGTGCAAAAGCCCTGAGGTTTTATAGATACGGAAACTAAGACCCAAAGAGGATAGGTGACTTACCCAGGATCGCCCACTCAGGATGAAAACACAGGTGTAACTCGAGATTCTGATCTTAACCATTATTCTGCTGCCACATATGGTCTGTGATAACACTGATAAGCTTCTGGTAGTGAAAAAGGCTGTCACTCCTTTGCCAGGCCCTGGTCACTTCCCTGCTGTACAATGAGCAGTGACCCCCTCTGCCTACACTCTGCAGGGGGTGGGAGGAGGTGCAAGGCCAGACCAGGTAAAAAGGGCTCTGCTTCACCTAGGTCTGCTGTCACACTCCAGCATAACCAGAAAAGCTTCTGCATTGGTTCCTACCTGGAATTCCTCACCATCTAGCTGTATGACCTTGGATAATTTAGTTAACCGTTCTCAACCTCAGTTTCCTCATCTGCAAATGAAGATATCTCACAGAGCTGCTGGGAAGACTAGATGAGAAAATGTATACATTATTATTGGCCATCTACATGTGCCAGGCACTGTTGACCACTTTGTGTATATTCTCTTTGTTAGTCCGTAAAATAATCCTGTGAGAAGGTACTGTTAGTGGTGTTGCATTTTGATGACAGTGAAACTGAGGCTTAGAGAGATGTGACTTAGAGAGAAGTCAGCAGTTAGGAAGTGCAAGAGGAACCTGGGAAGGCCTAGCTCTAATGGCCCACGTTCTTCACTGCTTACACTGCCTCACTGACTTTACATCCTGCTGTTATGATCAAACAGCTAAGAACTGCATGGAATTTGGACCTTCTTTGCTGTTCACGCAGAAAGATCTTTGTTAGTTTCAGTTCTAAGTCTTATCTTGTCCAATTTGTACCTAAGTATTTAAGTGCTAAGAATCTTCATAGAGAGAAGAGCTTATATTCTGATGGGAGAGAAACATAATCAACATTTAAATAAATAAACAAATTAATTAAGATAAACCTGGAAGATCTTCTAGTGCCAGAAAGTAAGAAAATCTCAAGGATTGGTGGGGGCAAGTCAGAAGAACTTAGACACCAGCTTAAAGGAACTCCCACGGGCCTGGACTGGATCAATTTTAGTATCAAAATGAATAATGACAGTAATGAATTATAAAATATCAAATGAAATCCATGAGTTCATTCTGATTCAAACAAACAAATAAACACATAGATATTAAAGGGGAAAGGAAATTTTTTCTTTACAGTAGAATGCCAATTCATAGATATAGAAGGAAATGAGGAAAAAAATCATTTTGCAATTCCATAGCAATAATTGATTCAGGCTTAATTATCAATGAATGTCAAAATCATTGAATGAAAATTTGATGAGAAACAGGATATTCACGTAGTTTCAGAGGATCTCCCTACAGACTAGTTATAAACTGCTGAGGGGAAAAAAATCATTCCTTGACAATGGAGAACTCTGGCAAATACCACCTTTACCAAGAGATCAAAATAAGTGTCCCCAATAACAGAAAATTAACATCAGGTGCCTCCTGATTCGATGCACTGAGAAGAATATATCCTTAACTGGCTCTCCTACCAAAATGCATAACCTAATTGCAATCATGAGGAAACAAGCAAACAAATCCAAATCCAAGGGCATTTCTCAATACAACTGGCCTCTGTTCTTCAAAAATGCCAAAGTCATGAAAGACCAAGAAAGCCTAAGAACTGTCCCAGATTAAAGGAGAATAAGGAGATAAGACAAACACTACACGTGATTCTGTATTGCATCCCAGACCAAAAGGAAAAAAATGCCACAGAAGACATTTGGGGGATGATTCGTGAAAGCTGAATACAGAGGACGTATTAGACAATGGTATGATATCGATATTAGATAACAGTATTGTGTTCATGTTAAACTTCTTCAGCGTGATGATGGCATTAGGAGAATGTCCTCGTTCTTAGGGGTGTTTAGAAATGCTATGATATCTGCGGCTAACTCTCAAAGGGTTCAGCCACCTCCCACCAAAAATTATATACACTCATATAGAAGATAAAGCACATTTGGCAAGACTAACGGTTAATTAATATAGGTGAAGGGTTCATTCTATTATTCTTGAAATTTTCTATAGAGTTGAATTTGTCATAATAAAAAGTTGCAAACATAAAAAGAAATGATAAATAATTTGGAATGGTGATAACTGCTGTGAAGAAAGTAGGATGAATGTTGGAATAGAGCTGAGCTCACCAATGTGGTACCAACTAGCTCTATGCAGCTATTTAAATTTAATTTGAAGTTTATTTAAATCAAGTAAAAGTTGAAATCCAGTTCTAGTGCTCGATAGTTTTGTGGATGGTGGCTGCCGTATTGAACAGCACAGGTAAAGAATATTTCCATGATACCAGAAAGTTCTATTGAATAGTGTTGGGAAGGGAAGAAGATCAGAAGGGAAAATTTCTCTGAGGTGATGACATTTGGCTGAGACCTGAGTGATGGGAAGGAGGGAGTCTTGTGAGGACCTTCAGAGCTGGGGGAAGTGTTTCACGCTGAGGGAAGAGCAGGTGTAAACACACTGGAAGAGGAACAGACCTTGAGCTTTAGAGAAACAGAAAGACCAGCATGGCTGCAGGAGGATGAACAAGAGGGAAGGTGTTAAAGGATGGTCAGCCAGGTAAGGTGACACTTTGTCATGTCTGAGGCTAGATCGTAAAAGGAGATACAACTTCTGCCTCATTTTCTTTAACACTCACTCTTAGAACCCAGCTGTGATGCTATAAGGAAGCTGTAAAGAGCAGCCCATGGGAAGATCTATATAGAGAGGGACAGAGGCTCAGCCTGCAACTGTGCCAGAGCTCCCAGGAGGTAGCTAGGATCCAGGTGGCTTGGAAGTGGATCCCCCAGCCTCAGATCAGCAACCCAGCTAACCCTCCTTACGTGAAATAGAGACAAGCTGTCCCCACCAAGCCCTGCCCAGATTGCTGGATGATGAGCCTTAAGCTACAACGTCTTGCAGTGGCTTGAATCCACAGCAGTAGAACACAGAGAGACATGTGCAGGAGGTCACCCAGCTAGGAAGTGGTGGAAAGCAGATTTGAAGCTACCCCTGTAATTTTCAGCTACCCTGAGAGTCAACTTTCACATCTTTGCCATCTAGTGGGGGCCAACGTCAGACAAACTTCCATGCATGGGGGAGCACCTAGTACAAGCTAGACTGTTAGATGGTGCAGATGCTACTGTTGGCCTATAAAAACTCAGGGTCCATTTTGAAGTGTAAACACACCTTCCTTTATCCACCTTGAAAATTAAACTCGTCACACCTGATTAAATTTGGGGTTCCCCTTCAGTAGGTCTCCCACTTTTTAAGAATCATCCAAGGAGCTTGTTAAACTACAGGTCCAGCTCCTCCCTTAGTTCTCTCATCTCTGAGCTTGGGGTCAAGCGCAGGTGTTTGCACTTTTTACAATATTTTTTCGACTTTATCAAGATATAATTGAAACGGCTACTGACAATGTATAGCTTGATCAGTTTTGACATATCTATACACCCGTGAGTCCATCTCCATAATCAGAATTTCAAACACTTCCTTGGCCATCAAAGATTACCTGGCGCCCATTTTAATCCTCCTTCCACCCCCTCACTAGGCAAACACTGATATGTATTCTGTCACTATAGATTGCATTAAAAGAAAAAGAAATTTGTAGATTGAAGCAGACATCATGTGTTCTTTTTCTTTTCTGTCTTCTTTCACTCGGTATTGTAATTTTGAGATTCATCCATATGGTTCCTTTCTATTGCTGATTCATATTCCATTGTACGTATATGCCGCAGGATGTCATCTGCTGGTGAACATCTGGGTTGTTTCCAATTTGGGGCTATTACAATGAAGCTGCTATGAATTTGGGTATGCCCAGATGTTCAATGACTGACTTAAATGGCAGATGATGTTTAACTTTTTTAAAAACTGCAGAACTCTTTTTGCCCAGTGGTTTTTATCATCTTACATCCTCAACAGCAGTGTATGAGAACGCCAGTGGCCCCACATCCCCATCAAGGGAAGAGGGACGGTCAGTTTCAAACATTTTAGCTAGTGATGCGCTGGAGCTAGCTTGCATCAACTTGTGGGAGCCAATCGCATGCATCTCTTCCCAACTCTGGGTTCATTGATGTCTTGTTGTTGGTAGCTTGAAATTGATCATAGTGGGAGTATTTACACCATAGAAAAAAGCAAACACTACAAGTCAGGCTGCCTCTACTCCTACATAACCCAGAGCTAGCTGTTAAACGTTTACCAGAATACCACTGATTCTGGCCATTCTAGCGGGTATGTAGTATATCACATTTTCATTAAATTTGCATTTCATTGATGACATAGTGTTGTGCACCTTTCTCGTATCTGCTCTCGGGAAGTATCTGTTCAAATCTTTTGCCCATTTTCTCACTGGGTTGTTTGATATTTTATTATGGAATTGTCAGGGTTCTTTTTACTCTAAATACAGATCCTTTTTCTGACACATATGTTGCAAATATTTCCTCCCAATCTGTGGCTTGCCTTTGTACTTTCTAAATGATGTCCTTCAAAGAACAAAAGGCTCTTGTTTTAATTGAAGTCTAATATGTTATTTTCTCCTTTTATGGTTTGTGTTTGCTGTGTTTTATCTAAAAAAAACTTTGCCTACCCCAGAGCTGCAAAAATATTCTCCATCGTTTCTTTTAGAAGTTTTACAGTTTTTCTAAGTTTTACGTTTGGGTCTATAATCCATTTAGAATCAATTTTTTTTGTGTATGGTATAGGTTAATCATCAATATTTACTTTTTCCTCACATGAACATTTTGTACCATTTGTTGAAAAGACTGTTCTTTTTTCACAAAATTGCCTTGGCACCTGTGTCAAAGCAATTGACCAAATACATGTGGATCTATTTAGGGACTCTCTAATCTGTTCCATTGATCTATATGTTTACATTTTCACTAATACCCAAACTATCTTGATCGCTGTAACTTTATAGTAAGTCTTGAACACAAGTTAAAGTTATCCAACTCCCTTTTTAAAATTGCTTTTGTTATTCTACACCCTTTGTATTTCCACATAAATATTAGAATCCATTTGTCAGTTTCCACTAAAAAAATTCTGGAATTTTTATTGGGATTGCATTGAACATAGTTCAATTTAGGGAAAAGAATCAGATTAATAATATTGTGTCTCGGAAACCATAAACATGACATTTTTCCATTTGCTTGTCTTTCTTAATTTCTCTCACCAGTACCTTGTAGTTTTCACTGTAGAAATCCTGAATGTCTAATGTTAAATTTCTTCCTAGGTATTTATTGTAATTTGGTGCTACCATGTGTGGGATTGTTTCCTTAATTCCATCAATTGTTTAATGTTAGTATATAAGGATACAATTAGTTTTTGTATTTTAACCTTGTATCTTGCAACACTGCTAAATTCACTTATTAGTTCTAATAGTTGTTTTTTAATCTTCTTTGGATTTCTACATAAAATATTATTGCACCTGCAAGCAGATAGAGTATTTATTTCTGTTTTATGTCTTTTATATTTTTTTCTTGCCTTATTGTAGCAGCTAAATAGTGCACAATAAGGTTGAATAGAAGTGGTGAACACAGGCTTCCTTGCATTATAATAGATCTCAAGGGAAAAAAATTCAATCTTTTGTTATTAAGTATGACGTTATCTATAGATTATTTTTACAGATGCTTTTTAACATTTTGAAAAAGTTCTCTACTACTTCTAGTTACTGTGAGTTTTTTTTTTGAATGGGTAGAATTTTTTTGTTTTTCAAATGCTTTTCCTGCAGCTATTGAAATAATCAATTTCATTCAATGAAATGAATTTATTTTTCATTTGCTTTGTTGAATTATTTTTGAAGATTTATTTTCAAATATGTAACTTTTGTTTTGGGCCTAAATCCTACTTGGTCATGACGTATTATCATTTTTACATATCATTAGATTCAATTTGCTATTTTGTCAAGGATTTTTGTGCCTATATGCATGAAGAATATCAGTCCGTAATTTTATTTTATTTTTTTTGATAATGGCTACATCAGATTTTGCTATTAAAGATATACTGGACTCATGAAACATTTGGGCAGTGATTCTTTCTTTCCTATATTTTAAAAATGTTTGTATAATATTGATATTATTTCTTTCTTGAATGTTTGAGAGAATTCACCAGTGAAACCATTTGGGCCTGATGTTTCCTTTTTAGGAAAAATTTTTAATAACAAATTTAATTTCTTTAATAAGCATAGTACTATTTAGATTTTCTATTTCTTGTGTCAATTTTGGTTAGTTCTGTTTTTCAAGATGTTCATCAATTTAATCTAATTTATCAAGTTTGTTAGCATAAAGGTATTATCTTTATGTTGGCATAAAGATAATAATTTCTTATTATCCTTTTAATATCTATGGAATCTGTAGTTACAATCCCTTTTTCATTTCTGATATTGGTAATTGATATTCTTTCTTCCCCCTTGGATTAATCTAGTTAGAAATTTGTCAGTTTTATTGATTATTTTTAAAGAACCAGATTTGGACTTTGCTAACTTTCTATATTGTCTGTATGTCTTGTATTTCATCATTTTATGCTCTTATTATTATTAGCTTGTTCTTTATATTTACTTTTCATTTACTTTGCTCTTTTTTCCTATATTCTTTAGGAAAAATCTTAAGTATTGGCTTTAGATATTTCTTCTTGTCTAATATAAGCATTTAAAGCTATACCTTTCCCTCTAAACACCACTTTAGCTTCATCCACAAATTTTGATATGTCATATTTTTGTTGTGTTTTAGTTAAAAATATTCTCTAAGCTCCCTTGTGATTTTGTCTTTAGTCCACGAGTTACTTAGGAAAGTGTCATTTAATTTTCCAGATTTGGGGTTTTTCCAGACATCTTCTTATTATTGGTTTCCCATTTAACTGCATTATGGTCAGAAAACACACTTTGTATGATTTTGATTCTTTTAAATTTCTTGAGACTTGTTTTATGGCCCAGGATATGGTCAATCTTGACAAAGGTACCATGGGTACTTAACTAGCAGGATGATTACTCAATCTCTCTGGTATCAGTTTCCTCACTTATAACAGTGGGTTGATAACAATAGCGCTTACCTCAAATGGTTGTTATGAGGGTTAAAATAGGTGACATATGAAAAGTGCTAAGCACAGTGGCTGGCACATAGAGCACATTCAACAAACATTAACTTGTTATTAACCTTACTGTTCTTCTTCAAAAGGTCAAAACCCTACCAAAGGCTGGCTTGGTTTTATTCTGGGCTCTGCCATGGTGTCCTTAGGGTTCCCCAGTAAAATAGCCCTTCTGGCCCCAGTGTCTTCCCACTGTATCTGAATAAATGCAGAATCCACGAATCTGTGTGCCCCTGCCCCTCCCTGTCTCACTGACAGCCTCTCCTCCACTCCCCTTCACGCTCACCGCTCACCAGCCATACTGATCTTCTATCGAGTCCTTGAACATCATAAGCAGAAACATTCCCACTCTGGGCCTTTGCACATGCTTCTCCCTCTACCTGCAGCCTTCTCACTCTCACATTCTTATTGCCAACTCCTGTGCTTCCTTCACATCTGTCTTAGTCCATGTGGGCTGCTATAACAAAATACCATAGACTGAGGGGCTTAGAAACAACAGCAATTTATTTCATAAAGTTCTAGAAGCTGGAAGGCCAAGACCAAAGCACTGGCAGATCTGATGTCCGATGAGGGCCCACCTCCTGACCCTGTTCACATGGCATCCTCCCATGGCAAAAGCAGCAAGGGAGCTCTCTGGGGTCTCTTTTATAAGGACACTAATCCCATTCATGACTGTTCCACCTTCATGACCTAATCACTTCCCAAAGGCCTCACTTCCAAATACCATCACGTTGGGCACTAGGTTTCAACATATGAATTCAGGGGTGGGGTGGGGCATATAACATTCACTCCATGACAACATCTCAGCTTAAATGTGGTGTTCTCTCACTGCAGAATCCACATTTAGTCCACTTGTCATTCTCTGACATCAAGGTTTGTCTTTCAAAGCATTTAGTACAATTTGTATGTTTGTCTATATATACACGTGTGTGTGTGTGTATGTGTATACATATGTGTGTGTGTGTGTGTGTGTGTGTGTATATATATAACTCCCCCTCTAGATTGTAAGCTCCAAGAGGTCAGGACTTTAGCCGTTTGCTTCTCCAGTGTCTAGCATTATGCCTGGAAAGGACAGTGGTCATATTTAGTAAACACCTGTTGAATGAATGATTGTTCTATGTGCCAGAAATGTGACTGAGGGCAAATCACTTTTTGTTTGAGCTTTTATTTTCCTTATCTGTGAAATGGGTACCATCATCCCTCCCTCAGAGTGTTAGTGAAAAAAATGTAATGCATATACTCAGCTCAAGTTTTAAAAGACATCCAGAGACATACTCACACAAGTACACCCCTGTAGAGTACATAAAGGTCCATTGTCACTCGATTGTAAAAGTGAAAACTAAAAGCAATCAAAAGGTCTTTCACAGAGAGCTGACTAGTAAATCACAGCACATCCAGACACTAGAGTACTGTGCAGCTGCTTTAAATAATGCAGCTCCTCACGATGGAAAGATGCATTAAAAGGAAATGAAGTTAAAAATAAAAATAAAAAAAAAAAAAAAAAAAAAAAAGGAAATGAAGTTAAAGAAGAGTGTACCTAGTAAGCGCTCATTTAAAAAAATACTTGCTTCTTAGAATAGGAAACTTTTGATGTTGTTTATTTCTTGGGGATGACATTGGAAATGAGGTGAGATTTATTTTTTGTCTGAAGCCTGTTTGAAATGTTTACCCTGGACACTTATTCCTTTTATAAATAATTATTTCATTAATATTGGAAATCCGGTGGCAAACATTTGGTGAGCAGGGGCTCCTCCTCTTGGTCTAGATGCTCAGGGCTGAACCTCCAGGTCACACTGACAGCAGTGCGCACGCCCAGAGCCGAGTTCCAACACATCACTCAACACACGTCCTAGTCGTGGTCCATCCCCCACGCCTTCACTGGGCCACCGCTTCACAGCCTGTGCCTACTTTGAAAAACAAAGCAAACAAACAAAAGCAGCCCTTTCAGGGCAGGGAGGGCAGGGGCTGGCTGAGGCAGTGGCTGGCAGCTGGCAGCTGGGAGCTTGATTTCCTACCTCGTGCTCCCTGATGCCCGCTGGGAAGATTCTCCAGACAGCCCAGCTGCAGCTGGTGCCACGGGTGCCAGGGCTAAGAACCCAGCAATAAATAATTAGCAGATCGGCCCACAGATCACTTCCCCTTTTGGGGTGCTGCCTGGCGCTTCCCAAGAGGAAGACATTTATCAGCACTTGGCTGGCTGCCCTGCCCTCACGCAATTGCGGGCTCCTGGCAGGTCAGACCGAGTGGTTCCTCCTTCTCAAGATGCAGGGCTGTGCCTGACGAGGCCCAAGAAAACAAAAGAAAAGGCCAAGAGCTCAGGAGACGGTGAGACACACTTATTTAGCATCGTCCCTGCCAGTAAGACCCAGAGGTTCCTGGTTCCACCTAGAAGGGGGACAGGTGAAAAGAGTAAGACAGCCCTCTGATTCTGGACTCTGGACAGCCCCCAAGGCCAGGCTCAGCCTCAAGGCCAAGCTCACACCCTCCACTCAGCACAGAGCAGACCCTGCCTGTCATTTTCCCTGTAACCAAAGGTTGGCCCCACTTTGATCTCCTTCTCCGCTCGCGCTGTTCACACTGAGAAAGCGCCTTCTAGAAGCTATCCCAGGGCAATTTTCCACCTTTGAAGTCCCCAGCAAGCCCTGCCAAGAGCTGTTCTGGTGTGAGGCGGCTGCTGGGGCAGGGCCTGCTGCTGCTGCTTCTCGGGCTGCCAGAACTGGAACATCAAGACATCAAAGCAGAAGGTGGCAGTGGAGGGATGAGTAAGCTCGGCTCCGGCTCTGCCAGCTCCTGGCTTCCCAGCCAGAGCAGGGAGGAAGCCTGTGGATGCTCTGGGATGTTGCCCTGCATCTCTGCTCCTGGAAAAGGGCACTGATCACCCCAATCACTCTGCAGAAGCAGAGTCTGGTCCTGCCTCCCAGAACCTCCAGGCTGCATAGCCTGTGGCACCTCCCCTCCCCTCTCGGTTCCCCACTTTCTTCATCTGTCAAATAAGACAGGAGCAGCCGCAAGATGATCAGCTGGTAATCTATGGGCCACTGCAGGCCCATCAACGTGTTTTGTTTGGCCCATGTGAATGTAAAATAAAATAAAATAAAATAAAATAAAAGTAAAATAATAGCAAATGATTTCCAACTTTTAAAAATGAAGAAACTTGATGATAATTCCTACATTTTCGGTTTGTTTGTTTTTTAAATTTATTTATTGGCTGTGTTGGGTCTTCATTGCTGCACACGGGCTTTTCTATACTTAGGGCAATCAGGGAGCTACTCTTTGTTGCAATGCGTGGGCTTCTCACTGCAGTGGCTTCTCTTATTGCAGAGGACGGGCTCTAGAGAGTGCGAGCTTCAGTAGTTGTGGTGCTCAGGCTTAGTAGTTGTGGCTCTTGGGCTTAGTTGCTCACAGCATGTGGGATCTTCCCGGACCAGGGATTGAACCCGTGTTGCCTACATGGGCAAGGGGATTCTTAACCACTGCACCACCAGGGAAGTCCCAATTCCTACATTTTTGGAATCCTTTGCAAAAAATGGGAGAGACAGCCATGCTGGGTCTCTGCAGACCCAAATGGCAGACAGTGACAGATGGGTGATAGCTGCTGCCTTTGCAAGAAACCTAACGTCCAGGGCTGACTGTCCTGCCCTGGCCCGCTGCTTTCACGTCATGTGACCATTTGAGTTAGGGGCCCCGGACTAGAGCATTTCATTTTATTTCGAGAGATGAGCCACAGGAGCCCTTACCACGTGCCACAAACTCCCCCAGGAAGACAAAGAGGAAGCAGGCAGACACAGCCTGTTCCCACCTCCCTTAACTGTATGAAGAGTTTTCTCAAAGTGTGTTTCATGGACACCCAGGATCACGTGGGAATGCTGGTTAAAATGCAGAAATGCCTGGGTCCCAACCCAAATCTGCTAACTCAGACTGTCTTGGGGTGGAATCCGGAAATCACCATCTTTAGCAAACTCCCCCAGGGGACCACTTAGCCACATGAAAGCTTCTGAAGTACTGGTGGAAAAGAGACTCCGTGGTGATTTGCAGCTGTGAGACCAAGCCTCCAACATACTCGCTGAGACCTCGAGGATGGGAATCATTTATGAGCCGTTTCCATCTTCCAGACACTGAGCTGAGCCCTTTCCAGTCATCATCTCATGTCATCTGCACAACAACCCCGTGAGCTGGGTACTATTGTTGCCACCATTTAACTGAAGGGAAACTGAAGACCAGGAGATCAAGACGTGTGTGTTAGGTCGTGCAGCTAGTAGTGGTAGAGCTGAAATTCACACTTGGGCCTGACTCCAAAGTCATTGCATAAGAACACAGCTGCTAAGATCTCCCCTTTTCCGCTGAGATCAAGAACAAACCAGGGGAGGGGAGCCACCTTTGCACAGACATGTAATAGGTAGATTTGTGCAACAGAATGTCGGGATGGTGTGGTGAGCTTGGAACACGTTGGCATCTGGGATCATCTCCACTAAGCTTGTCTCTTGCAGCGAGCCAGGGATGCTTGGCTCTGGGAATTACTGTTCAGCACCATGTGACATTAAATTTTGGCAAAGTGATTTGTAGTGTGATTGTAGTAGCTGAACCTTCCCTGCTGGCCCAGGGGTGGATTTCAGCAACTTCTCCCCAGGTTCACAGTGCCTGAACCACCTGTCCAGAAAATCTGAAATAAGAAACTGAGAGCCATCAGCTTCTGCCACCGAATTCAAAGGCTTTGCTCTTGCTGCTGCTGCTGTTTCTTTGCTCGGTTTTTTGTTGTTGTTGTTCTGTAACGAATCTCCTTGCTACTGGCCCTTTCTCTGCCTTTATTCTAGTTCTGTACCACGTGAACTGCCAAAGTTGCTGCCCCTTCGGAAGGCATCTTGATTCCAATGAAATAAACAAGCAACAAACAGGCAACCAAAGCTAGAATCTTCAAAAACTGAGACAGAAGCCAATCTATGCACGAGATCATCATTTAGGGGGACTGCGGGCTGGGGCTGGGCAGAGAACAGTTTCCATAGCTCTCCTTGATAGCAAAAACCAAAAAGGGTTATCTCATCCCCAAATATGCAGGATGACATGGGACAGCCGTGAAGTAACCCCAAGGCCTGGAACTGAGTCTACTGTGTTATTCTCAAAGCTGTGTCTCTTTCGATGGGTTGTTTTACTTCTCTGAGCCTCAGCTTTCCTATCTGGAAATCATGTTGAATAGTCTCTAAGACCATTCTAAAGCTCAAATATTCTGTGAATCCAGTGCTTGGTATACACTAAAATGACGGAGGCGGGGACAGAAGGATGGAAACAGAGAGGGAAAGAGGAAGTTATCTTTCACAGAGACAAGAATGAGTGTATTTTCCACTGTTCCCCTTTCTCCCTAATCAGGATCTGTTCTGAATTAAATTTCTGATCATTTAATAGGCCCTGCCTCACTGTCCCATTGAAATACCACTTTGTAGCCTGTGTTGTCACAGAAGAAAATGAGTCAATTAGAGGACCTTAACAAGAGCGCTTTTTAAAAGAACATGTAGACTATTAATTGTAGTCAATTAGATCTGATGGTTTTGTGGCTGGATTTCCAGATAAAAAAGAATGAGGAAACTCCTGCAGGCTCCTCGTCTCTGAGAAGAAAGACTTTGACATTGACACCCAAGAAATGGCACACCATAAGCTTTTTCTCCAGGGAAGCTGGCGTGTTCAGCCCTGACCTAGTCTGCAAGATTCTTCCCTCACCAAAAGGGGCAAAGTTTAATCACCTTTCTCCTTGCCACTGAATAGGAGAGACATGGCCAGAGTTAAACTGTGGCATTGCTGCGTCATGAAATAGCAGGAGATGCTGTTCTCGAGAAAATGGGTTTGGGGCATCTCTCAGAATGCTTTGGAGGAAGCAACCTCTCGTAGAAATATAGCATGTCACGCTTGAGCAATTACAGGCAGACCCTGAGGAGTTTCTTCACATGGTATGTCAGTTGTAGACCTACTAGCTCCTTCAAATAAAGCTAAAATTACCTTGTATACCCCGATCCCACAGCTGATGAAAATCTACTTTTAGTTCAGATTCCTACTAACCCCCATGAGTTATGTCCCCCGCAAATTCATTGCTTGAAATCCTAGTCCTCAGTAACCTACAAAGTGACTTTACTTGGGAATAGAGATTTGCAGAGGTAATTAGCCCACACTGGAGTAGGGTGGACCCCCTAACCAATATGATAATCCAATATGACTGCTGTTCTTATTAAAAGGAGAAATTTGGAGACACATACACACGCATAGGAGGATGTCATGTGAAGATGAAGGCAGAGATGGGGTGATGCTGCCAGAGACTGGGGTGATACTCCCATAAGCTGAGGAATGCCAAAGATTGCCAGCAAATCACCAGGAGCTAGGAGAGGGGTGTGGAACAGATTCTCCCTCATAGCCCTCACAAGGAACCAACCCTGCTGACACCTTGATCTCAGACGTCTCCCGATTCTACCTTCAGAATAGTGAGATGCTACATTTTGTTGTTTAAGCCACTTGGTTTCTGATACTTTGTTGTGGCAGCCCTAGCAGACCACTATGCCCCACTGCAACTCTATGAGGAGGAGATGCAGTTGAGGGAACTCTTGTTCTCCAAGATTTCTCCCCTTCCCCGCCAGGTACTCTCCTTCTTCACCCTCTCAGCTCCCGAGGGGCCCTGGAAGTCCTCAAATTCTTTTCCACATTTACTGCAGAGCAGCTTCCCACACTGTCTGAGGACTTGGCACCTGAGAGTGCTCAGGTCCCTAGGAACGTCTCCTCTTCCCAAGATCTTCTAAATATATTTTTCCAGGCAAAGTTCTTCTCTCCCTCATTGGAGCAAAAATTAAGAAAATTAAATTTTTTTCAATCTCGTTAAAACAAAATAGAAACTGACCATTTTATTCTTCCATTGCTGCATAACAAATGGCTACAGACTTAGCAGCTTAAAATAGCACCATGTATTTTAGCTGGGTCTTCTGCTTAGGGTCTCACAAAACTGCAATTAAAGTGTTGACCAGGGACTTCTCTGGTGGCATAGTGGTTAAGAATCCGCATGCCAATGCAGGGGACATGGGTTCGAGCCCTGGCCCAGGAAGATCCCACATGCCTCGGAGCAACTAAGCCCGTGTGCCACAACTACTGAGCCTGCGCTCTAGAGCCCGCGAGCCACAACTATTGAGCCCATGTGCTGCAATTCACTGGAGCCCACGTGCCTAGAGCCCATGCTCCACAACAAGAGAAGCCACTGCAATGAGAAGCCCACACACCACAACAAAGGGGAGCCCCTGCTCGCCACAACTAGAGAAAGCCTGCAGGCAGCAACGAAGACCCAATTCAGCCAATAAATAAATAAATAAATAAATAAATAAATAAATAAATAAATAAACTGTTGGCCAGGCTGTGTCCTCATTTGCAGACTTACTGGGGAAGAATCCACTTCCAAACTCACTTGGGTAGTGCTGGTTCTCGGCTGTCAGCTCGGGGCCGTCCTCAGCTCCTAGAGGGCCCCTGCAGTTCCTGGCCATGTGGGCTTTCCAGCATGGCTACTTACCTCATCAGGTGGGCAAGGACATCTCTAGAGTGAGTCTACTAGCAAGATGGAATCTTATATAATGTGACATAATCACAGGAGTGGTGTTCCATCACCTTTGTCATATTCCATTGGTTAGAAGTAAGTCTCAGGTCCTGCCCACATTCAAGGAGGGGGATTACACAAAGATGTAACAGAGAAGCCACCTTAAGGTCTGTCTGCACATAACCAAGATGCCATTGCTCCTTCCCCAACATCCATCCCAGCCCCCAGTTCCAGGGGTGAGTCTGATTTGTCCAAAGATTAGCCTTTGCCATAATTGACTTGGGAAAGACTCTATGTCCCAATTCTGGCTACTGTGATATGAGAAGCCTACTGGCAACTTCTGCATGGAATTTCCTTACTCCCGAGATGGAACTAGGGAAAGCCATGGTCCCCCTTTTCTTCTTTGGGGTGTTCCAGCATTTAGATGGAACCCTGGATGTATAGTAACCATCTTGCTACCAGCTTGAGGGTGAAGCGAACTCTAAGGATGACTGGCTGGAAAGATAGAAAGAACCTGAATCTCTGATGTCACCATGTACCTGCTGAATCAACCATTCCTAAAGCTCACTCTGTATCTGTTAAACTTTGAGTTAGGTTTGCGGTTACTTGGGATTAATCCAGGTTAATCCCAATGCAACTTAATACAACATGACTGCCTCCGGGCAAAACAACGTGGGACCCACGGCACCATTTACATGGAAGACCCTCAGTTCCATCAGTGAGATATAGGTTAACCTGGCTGTGTTTTTATTGGATATTTTATGGGCAGGAACTGGACAATAATGTTGGGATAAAATAATGTCAGTATAATTTATAGCTGCTGCATGTACTCAGGCTTGGCTAGCTGCTTGCGGAGAGAATTCACTCTCTTGTCTGAAAGGAGCTGGCCATTCTCTATGAGTCCAGAGCCAGGACAGTCATTGTAACTGCACTGGAAATAGACTATATTGAGTGCCCTCAATTCTTAAGAGGAAGGGGGAGAAACTAATGTTTACTGAATGCCCACAAAAAGCCTACTATGTGCTGAGATCCTTAGATATGCTTTCAGTTAATCCTGACAACACTACGCAAAGGTTATTTCGTCTATTCTGCTGATGAGGGAACTGAGGTTCAGAGAGGGATGTCACACACATCAGTGGCTACCGTCATTTATCATACTTTCTTTGTTCCTTTCAGAAGCTGTTGCTCTATTTCAGGACATGGCTGACCCAAACTAGTTTACTCTGGTTAGCGCTTCCAAGACCTGAGGTGGAGCGAGAGTGTCCTACCCTACCAACGGCCAGGGGAACCTGAGTCGTCTTCTCGAGCAGTTAAAGACCATTAAGAAGTTCAGAAATCACATCCAGGTGCCTTAGCCCACCTGCTGTCCTGAGCTGCCTTTCCCAGACTGGCTGATCGAGGCCCAGCAATGTTATGTCACATGCTCAAAACCACTCAGCTGCTAGAGGCAGGGTCACCCAGGAGGAATTCAAGCCCTGGTCTCTTATTCCAGGGTCCATTCCCCCACCAAAAAGTCCCTTCCTCCTTTCTGAAAGGTGGCAATAGAGCACCTCTGCCAAATTCACCCAGAGGGGGCAATCGGGCACGTGCCCACAGGGTCTAGTTTTCACCTGGAGTGGAGTGAACACAGTGTGCTAGACCAAGGCATTTCAGGTCCTCAGGGAGGGTCCCAGGGAGGAAGGGGCAAATTGCTAATTGCTTGTTTGTTTGGGAGAAATGTTATCTCGGTAGACTAATGTGAGGCCTCTCTGATGTTGGAAAATGCAAACTATGTTGTGTAACCTGCTTGCCATTTTGCCTTTGCATCAGCAAGCTGACAGCAAAATATATTGCACGAGTATTATAAAACGGTTTGGCTCAAGTACAGAAAGCACTTACTCCGCTTCCTTCCTGAGATAATCCCAATCTGTTTATTTATTTTGATGTTTACTGAGGGTCTGGCTGAGCAAATTGCTGTGCCAGGTCTAGGGTGAATCTCAGATGGGTTCTCTGTGGGCTGTGTGTGTGTGTGGCTGTTGATGTTTTCCTGTTTATTTTCTATAGGGACGGGGCGGGGGAGGTCTTTAGACCTTTAGATTTTTTTATGTTTACAATTCATACAGGCATATAATAAAAACTTGAAAGAGTTTTAAAGTATGAGTAAATGTTTCTCTCACCTCTGAACCCCAAGCATCCAATTTCTCTCCCCAGAGGGGAGTGATCAATTCCCTGATCACTGATCAGGGTGCTCAGTTCTAAGCTAGTTTGTGCGTATATAACTCTGTATATATCCTTCACTGATACACCCAGAGGAGTGTACTATACACACTTGCTCTAGATTGTGTTGTCTTTGAAGAGCTACAGCATAGTTTACTTAACCTGTTCCCTATTAATGGGCATTTAGAGAATTTCCCTATTTGTTTCAACATATAATCCTGCAATCAATATTCTTGTAGTGACTCCTTTGCTCATGGTTGCAAGTTTAAGTAAGGGATAAATTCCTAGAATTGCTGGGTCAAAGGACGAGCTCATTTTAATTTTAACAACTAGAAACCAAAGGCTTTCCTAAGAGTCGGTACACATGTTTTTGTTCCTCAAACAGTGGTGAGCATGCCTGTTTCCCCACAAATTCACCCGCATGGAGCATTATCAGGCTTCAAATCTCCACCAATCTGATCTGTGCAAAGGGCATCTCCTGTAGTTTCGATTGCATTTTTGTCATTATGAGATTGAGCAGCAGACAATCTCTTTAAAGATCTTCTTCTGCCCTAGGTTTTAATCTTAAAATACCCTAAATGCTCTTAGAAGTAGGTAGGGTCAGATCTTAAATCTGCTTGGATTTACGTAATGGGTCCATGAAAGGGATATGAAAGTAAGTCCAAATGGGGGAGTGCATTATGTCAGAGGCCTCCGGCCCATCCCTGATCTCTTGTCCTCTGCAGGGCGTGTCCAGAGTTGCTGCGGCCCCATGCATCCACCCCACAACCCTGGGCCGCACCCCAGTCTGGGCAATCAGGCCTCAGGATATCCTCTGGCCCCAAAACTCAGGGATCGAACTAAAAGACGGTGGTGAGCGATGCCTGGAGCACCAAGACCTGAGTAAATGGGTCAGAGGGGCCCATATCATCCCTCCTGAATGTGGTCCTGGGGTAGACCTTTCTAGCATTCCCCAATCAGGTCTAACATCATGGCCCCTCCACTGTGAGGGACCATGGGTCCAATTTGGCAAGAAGAAAAGGAGCACCTCACTTTGCCTACTTTTCTAATCACAACACACTTTCTCATGTGCTATTTCATTGGACCCTTTGCAACCAGTCAATGAGGTGGGGATTATTAGCACGCTTTTTATATATGAGGAAACTGAAGCCCAGAGAGGTTTGGCAACCTGCCAAAGGTCACACAGCCAGTGAGTGAGAGAACTAAATTCAAACTCAGGCTTGTTTGACTCCTGGGCCTATGGCTACCCCTTGAGGACCAGTCCAGGGAGCCAGCTGGTTGCCCTCCTGGGGCTCAGGTGCTGGGGGAGACTTCTTGGGCCAGACAAGAAAGTCTGACCAAGGCAGGGCCTGAACCTTCCCCCAGCCCAGGTCTTTCCACACCCGGTACATCCCTGAATATTCACAGCCCCCTGGAAAATGGGGATTCATGCCACCATTTTAATTACACGTAGAGCTAGATTTGGAATCCAAGCTGATCTGACTCCAAATCGAGTGCTCCCTCTCCACCCATCCACCCACCCGCCCCAGGAAAGCGAGGAGCTTCCCTAACGAACGAGAGCCCATTCTCACAACATGTGTGCTATGTGAACACGGACCACTTTGCCCCTCTTCCCAAGAGAAAGGGGTCTCCTGAGAGGCCCCAGTGTTATCTGGGCAGAGAAAGTGAGTTTGAAGACCTCACACTCCATCTGGACTTTATCAGCTCCTTTCCTGGGTAGGATTACAGTAAACGATTATCTGTGGATCTGGAGCCAGCAGGGACTTTGAAGGCCCCAATTGCCAAGGGGGCTGTGAGTGGGGGGAGGGCCTGGAGAAGATGAAAAAGCAGCCCCGGCATCTTATCTTCCTCCTGAAATCAAACAGGCTGGGCCTGTGCATGGAGGGAGGGAGCGACCCTGTCTGCAAGGCAGACAGTCCCCAGCCCTCACTGGCCACCAAGGATGGAGAGGGGCCCTGATGAAGGCCCTCCTCTGTCATCTCATCTTCTCTCTCTTCACCTCTTTTATCCATTCACTCACTCATTTATTCATTTACGTCTGACCTTTAGCCCATCAGTTATAACAGCTGATGTGCATGGATCTCTCACTCGGAGCCAAAGGCTTTGAGTCCATCTTCTCATTTTATCCTTGTGATGACTCTCGGGGAGAGGTGTCCAAATTAGCCCCATTTTACAGATGAGGAAACTGAGGCCCCAAAAGGTTAAGTAGGACCTCACAGCTAGCAAACGGCAGAGTTTGGATTATCTTAAAACTTCATGCATTAATTTTTCCTTTTCTTCCTTATCCCTGTAGAAGTCATTCACTTATTGATTCAATTGTCCATCTCCCCCATTACTTGTTCATTTTAAAATCCCTTCTCCCTCTTTATGTGTTCCTTCTATCCCTCTTGTCTCTTCTTCCTTCCCATAACTATTTGTTGAACACCTGCTATGTACTTGGTCAATGAGCTATAGGGCCATGGGGCTTCCAAGGTGTGAAAAGAAGATAGGAGACCACCTCATCTGTGATCAACCCTGGGTGGGACTGTTGGCCCGTGTCTCCCATGCCTGATCTGTTGCAGTGTTGGCCCAACATCCTATGCTTGGATAATCTGGTTCTGAGGATGTCGATCAAACAGGCCTTGAAACTGACTTGGGGTAAGGCGTCAGAATGGTTTGGGGAGGAGGGGGCCACTTCTTGAGGTTTCAGGTGCTGAGTGAGGCTCTGTTTGTCCTTGTAGTTGTGACCTTCAGTGAACATCAATGAGGACCTACTCTCTCTCCTCTGTGCCCCCAGTCAAGCCACCCGGTGGTCCCTCTGTTCCTCCAGCTACCTCTGCTCTCTTGCCTCCTGCCCCTCCGGACCCTTCACTCCTAGAGGCAGGGATTGGCATCAAAGAATCTGTGTTCACAATATGGGCTCATTACTTTCAAATCCATCTTACTCACCTCTTCTCCTAGCGCCTAATGCTGGGCCTGGCATAGACTACATGCTAATATACGCAGGATGAGGTTGGAGCACCATCCTCTGTAACTCTCCAGCACTCACTGTAGTGGACAAGGTCATGGATGTAGTAGTCCTTCATCACATCACTTTCATTTCTACTCAGGGAACCACAGCTCCCTTTCTAGGTTGTGGTCATGGGGTGGTTGTCACCCAAAGGTCCTGCCCCCTCCTTGTAGTCTCAGGTACGCATTTGATCCTGGTCAGTACAAACAAGTTCTCTCTCCCTGGACTTGGAATCTTAAGCCAAGTGACACGGACAAAGGAAAAACAAAGAAAGAGTTGAGCACATTCCTTCCCATAGCCGATGAGGCTGTCCACTAGCTTTGCTCTTGGGAACCCGCAGGGCAACCCCAGTTCTACTCTTATCCAAGTCTAGCTTCTTGTCCATTTTGTGAGCTGCTCAGCATCCTTCCAATATACTCCTTCTGTGCCTCAATTAGCCAGTGAATGTCTGTTTCTGGGCTTGCGAAGCCCAGATGCCCCAGGGCATGGTTTCCAATGCCAGCCATTGGGGTTCTGATCGAAATGCCCATTTCACCTCATCAATTTCCTTGGCTGTTGTTGTCTTTTCTGGAGCTGCTCTGACCTGTCGCCTTTCTATCCCACCTCGACTCATCACCAGCCAACCTCATGCCTTTATTCTCCGTCTGTCTTTTCCATTAAGACTTGAAACCTGGATGATCTTCATTGATCTTTGGGTCCACTGGCCCTCAGTGGGTGCTGAATAGGTGCATATGACCTAAATATTTCTTTCATTTCACTGTAATCTGGCTTTTCCCCAGTTCAGAAGCATCTATTTATCTTGATGACATTTGGAGAAAAGTGAAAAAAAAAAAAAAAAAAAAAGAGGACTTTGAAGAGATCTTCAGTAAAATTTTACTCATATTTTCCATGTCTTTGCCCCAAGTTTGCTATTTCAGGCTACATTCCGTCAGGAGTACTCAACTTTGTACGTGTATTTCCTTTTCTATCTCTGCATCTCCCTACCTGGTACTTACTGTGGAATTTGAAATGTTTCTGCGGCTGCAAACAAGAAAGGGAAAAGAGGCTATCAAGTAAGAGGGGATTAGATGGTTCAGATTTGTTTGAGGAATGAGGCCATAAAGAGGCGCTTCTCATAAGTTTGCATTTTCTATGTGCCGGGTAATGGTTGTTTCTAAGAGCTCCCAATTATTTCATTAACCCTCACAACAAGCCACGGGGCAAATAGATTATCATTCCCATTTCACAGATTAGGAAAACGAGGATTGAAGAGTAAATTGCCCAAGGATATTCTTGCTGGTGGGAGAATTATAAACCCCAACAGTTCTTGCACACAGGATTGTTTAATGCAAGTGGGGGACAGGGGCGATGAGATAAAACAGGCGGAAAGCCAAGGGTGATGTAAGGAGGACCTATTATGTGCCAGGCCCAGTGTTAGACGTTGTTTTTTCTCCCAGCAACTCTATTTTACATTTCAGGAAACTGAGGCTGGGGGAGATGGAGACGTGTGCCCAAGGTCACCCAGTCAGGAAATGAATGGCCCCACACCCACGCTGGATCTGTTCCACAACTCTGAGACACTGGCGCAAAGGGGACTCCAATTTTTACAAGGATCCAAAAGGTACAACCTTCTTCACTGAAGCGATTAGTGACTTGCCCTCCTTCTTCGAGCTGCTCTGTCCAGATTCCCAGTAAAAGTGGGCAGCGCTGCCCAGCCTGAAACCCCATCAGGAGGACGTCAACTTAATTTGGCTCAAGGTTTGTGTGATGACGTTTTGCAGAATCTTCGACAGGTGCCAAAGCCTCCAAAGTTGGAGAGTGATACAGAATGTGGCCTCCAGCAGCTCACAAGCCCTAGAGGGAGAAGACCCAGAGCCAGGTACCCCTGTGGCTGTGTAGAAAGTGCCCAGGGTGAACAGGAGTAGGGATGTAAAGCACCTGGGTTCTGGGATCACAACTCCTCGGGGACGATGTGCCCCGGCCCCTTCCAGCTGAGGCATCTTGGCCAAAGCGCTTCACCCCTCAGTGACGTGGAGATCATGAAGACGGATGGAGCCTTAAGTGCGGGTGTACCTGTAGGGTCTGGCCTACAGAAAGGGCTTAAATGGTATCAGTTATTATTACAGAAGGGCAAACAATGGAGGAGAGGAGGTTGGTGGTAGAAGCAGGTCACACCTTAGAGGGTGGGTGTGTGAACGAAGGGCGTGCGGGAGGGGGAAGAGTGAGCTGAGCCCAGAGGCGGGGGCATGGGTAAAGCAGTTGAGTTTGGGGCAGTTTCCTAAATGAAAGGGAATAAAAAGAAACAGTTAACAAACTCTGCCAGGCCCACATCTCAGAGATTTTGAGGTCCGTTCCAAGAGGGGTGCATTTAACTGACCAGATTAGGATCTGCTGAACTTTGGCCATTGGGGCTCCAGCGCCCACATCAGGTTGTCATATCCACACACCACTTGTGCAATTATTTACTTAATATTTTTCTTTAAGACAAACCTCGCCTTTAAAAAAGAGAGAAAGAAAGAAAGAAGAAGAAAGGAAGGAAGAAAGAAAAAAAAAAACTAAAGGGCATCTATCATAAATGGAAATTTTGTTTTTTAGCTCTTTATTGGAATATAATTGCTTTACACTCTTGTACCAGCTTTTGAGGTACACCAAAGTGCATCAACTGTATTTATACATATACCCCCATATCCCCTCCCCTTCACGACTCCCTCCCGCCCTCCCTGTCCTGGCATAAAGGGAAATTTTTATCACTAATGAAAATAGATATCCACCTGACACAGGTAGAGATAATTGTCGAAGCAAACAATGTTTAAGTCTCACTGCCCCTCTTGCCCCATGTACGTTTGGTAAAAAACCTACATTAGCCTCCCCACCTTTCTCAGCCTGGCCTGCCTGATTCTGGGAGCTCTTCAGCCTGCTTACGGGTTACTTCTGTATTTCTGATTCTATCTGTGCTCCGGGAGGCTTTATCTTTATCTCTCTAATAGCTTCTCAAGCAATAACATTTTACTGGGTAAGAGAGCAAGGAATGGGCAGGACCTAGTGCTGATTCACAGCAAAATCCCAAACAAACCCAAGGCCTCTCTAGAGCAGTCCAGACATCAGCCTCCCTCCATTCTGCTCTCTGGGGCACCAGCTTCTAATAAGCATTGAATCTATTGTATCTCAGTCTCATCCAGCTCTCTTGATCCATGTATTCATTCAAGGGATGTCCATTGAGTGCCTGCAATGTGCCCAGCCTTTTTCCAGGTGCTGACAATGCCACAGGGAACAGAGACCAACAGAGTCCTTGCTCTACCTGGGAAGATGGGCAGTGATCTCTGAAACAAGTAAATACGTGAGGTCGTAATGTGTTTATTGAGAAAGCAACATGGCCGCAACATGGCGTTGACTTGATACGGGAGGCAGGTGGCAAAACTGGACAGGGTGGACAGGGAGGGTGTCTCTGAAGGAGGTGATGTAATCTGAGACGTGAATGACAAGAGGGAGACAGCCAACGGCCAGTTCTGAAAGCAGAGCCCTTTTGGTTACAAAGAGGCTAAAAGACCATTTCGTTGGAGGGACAGCAAGAAGACAATGGTGCCCTGATATGAGAAACAGTGGAGGCAGCAAAGGTGCAGGGGCGGGGAGACAAAGAGTTTGGTGTTGGATATATTAAATTTGTAATGACAGTCAGACACAAATGTATTCCTCCTCTTCTCAGTGAGTTCACAAGGTAAGGATCATGAGTGTATCCCATTTTACAGCCAGGAAAACTGAGGCTTGGGAAGGCTACCCAGCTAGGAAGGGGCAGAACTAAGATGTGAATTCGTGTTTTGGGATGCCAAAGCCAGGACTATCCCAACTGCCGCAAGCTGTAGCAGTGTTCACACAAAGAGGTTACGACTCTAGCACCCAAGGGTGTTTTGTTTGCCCTATGTGGGTTTTGAAAATTAACGTGAGCTAGTGGTCAACTCTTAAAAATAAGACTTCACCCCAAAATCTGGCTCTCTGGCTTCTGAAAATATTTGAAGATTTGGTAATAGTGGGGCGTGGTTACAATGGCATCAATGAGCTGGTGCAGTAGTTCTGTCCCCTTTAGATAAGCATTGGTTTTCTGATTTTCTCCAGTCCCCACCTCTCCCTATTGCTTACCCTGGGACCCTTCATTCCTTTCCATTACATGCTTGGCCTCTCTATGCATTAGGCTTTAAGACCCCATCTCTCCATTAATTAGGTAAATAGGATTCACAGAGCCCAGAAAGCAAGGAGTAACCAGGGGAATTAAGATACAGTTCCTTACTAGAACACAATCCTGCCATTCTGATAAGATCCTTTTGTACAAACAGTAGGAAATGTTTATAAGAGCTAGGACAAGGCTGCGGTGAAGAGGTCAGGCCTGGATTTTAATCCCAGCTCCCAGTCCTCATGGTGAGATTTAGATCAAGGTTTCAAACCTCAGTCTCCTCATCGGTCAAGTGATTAAAAAATAAATAAAAATGAGAACGCCCACTTTTCAAGTAGGTGGAGGGAAAAATAATAATTTTAAATAATAATTTAGGTAATCTGCTTGTAACAACTTCTGTTTTGTGGTGAGTATCCAATAGATGGCAGCCGAGATGATCCCTTTCATGGAAGAAGTAACAGATGGGCTGCTTCATGACTGTTCTTCATAATGAATAATATTCATGGAGAAACTGTGCTTTCCTCCAGGTCCATGTTGCCTGAAACGGCTTGACTCTGATGCTTGCCCTGTCCTTCCACAGTGTCTGCCTCCCAGAGGCCCTATTTTGCAACATCCAGCCCCATTTTCCAGACCTTTCCCTTCACTTGGGTCTAACAGCCCTGAGATCCAGCGTCTTCCGGCTCCTCATCTGAGGCTGGCAGGCTGGGAACACCGTCTGCCTGCCATTTGCCTGACAGGAGCCCTGTTGGGAGTTTGATTCTTCCTCTGGGTGTGTGTCAATGTGTGTTCTGCACAAAAGAACCGCTCAACATTGCTTTTTCAAGCCGAGCTTTAAAAGGCTTATTTGCCATGACATCCAGCACTTGTAATTGGAGGTCATACCCCGAGGAAGAATTGCTAAATCTGTGTAAAATGTCTCTGACTCCCTCTCTTACAGATTCTGTCAGATTATCTCTTTAAGAATTCTAAACCCATGTTGTTTGAGGTGGTTTTAGGCTAACGTGCCTTCCCCAAACATTTCTTTGTTGTGGAAAATAAAGCAATTGAGAGAGTTCCCCATCTAGAGAGACACTTTGTAAAAGCTCACTGCAAAAAGCAACTCCCTCTGTCTAAGGAGTGATTTTGGAAGAGAGGAGAAAACGTGTATTTAAGCCTGTCCAGTAGTGAGGAGAATTAGCTGAGGTCCCGTGTGAGCCGCGCGATGCCTCCCTGTCCTCCCATCTCCTTCTCCCCTGGTGACAGGAGGCACGGGGTATTGGGGGGAGGGGTAGCCAAGTCAGCCCTTGACAGCACAGAGCTCATTCCCTCTTGGTGGGGGCGTTTCTTTCTTCTGCACGTCAGGCCCTGTGCTGGGCTCTGGTTGTGCAAAATCAGATAAGCAGGTCGCTGTGCTCAAGGAGCATCGGGGCTCGTTGCAGGTGAAAGGGGAGGCAACAGGAAAGCATACACCCTAAGGATGGAAGAGTTCTAATGGAGGTGTGTCCAGGCTATATGGGTTGGGAGGCTAGCTGTTCTCTGATGGTCAGGGGAGGCTTCATGGAGGCGGTGTTCAGAGATGTTCCGAGGAAAAGCTGGAGGAAGGTCTGAGGCGGAAAGATCTGGGGCTGTTTGGGAAATAATGGGAAGCCCGGGCTAGTAAGAGATCAGCAGGGGTCAATCAAGGCCCCTTGGGGTCATGCTTGGAAGCCTGGATTCTTACCTGCGGGTCCCTGATTGGACCCGGCCAAAGGTTTAGATATTTCACTTCATCCAGTTTTGCCAACCGTGACTCTGAGTCCCACCCCCCAACATTTTTCTTCCTCGCGGCTGAATGTCCTGGAATATCTTCATCGTCACAGCTTCTTCCAAACAGGACACAGGTTACTTAAAGTGTCCCAGCAAGGGGAGGACAAGTGTGTGTGTCTGCAGAGGTGACCCCTACGCAGCACAGATGGAGAGTCATACCTGGTGCCCACAGGGAGCCGCAGAGCTAAGCAAAGGGGTGCAGAAGCGAACAGAGAGACAGACACAAACTCACAGACGGCCGCACACAGAGGTACTGAGACAATAAACAGACAACCACTAGGTACACAGGGGAACACTGCACAGACCCAGAGACACAAACACACAACACACGCCTACAAGAACCCACAGGCCACCGCTCCCCCCGTATCTGTCTGTCTGTCTATATTTCTTTCTGTCTCTGTATGTCTCTGCCTATCTGTCTCTGTCTGTCTGTCTCTCTCACTCACACACACACACACACTTCAAAAATACGCGATGGAAACTGGACCAGAGGCCTCCCCTCCCACTGCGCTCACCCACCTCACCCTCTCCTTTTTCCTTCTAAAAATATTTGCCTTGCCATTCTCCAAGCTGACCCTACACAGCTTTCCGGGGATAAAAGCACACATTCCCAGATGGGGGGCTGCAGATGCCCTACATGCCTCCAGGAGAAGAGGGGCTGTTCTGGGCTGGGACACCCCTGATGGAGCCGAGTTGGGCAGGAGAGGGTGGTTTTCCTATAGAAACACAGCCTGGCACCCAAAACTGGAGAGTCAGGGTTTGCCCCCCTACTGGGGGGTGAGCGGACTTAGACTCCCCCACTACACTGAGCCCAGGTGGCATGGCTGGGACACAATTCGCCACAAGCAAGGTGGTCATTCTGATACCTGAGCGGATGCGGATGGGTTCAAAGGGAATCTCCTTATTCTCTATTTGTCAAGGATTATTCTTTTCGGTACATCATTGGCTACTTTGGAAACTGGTTGTGATTTGTTTAAGAATTTCAGGGACGTCCCTGGTGGCACAGTGGTTAAGAATCTGCCTGCCAATGCAAGGGACATGGGTTCGATCCCTGGTCCAGGAAGATCCCACATGCCGCGGAGCAACTAAGCCCATGCGCCACAACTACTGAGCCCATGCACCGCAACTGCTAAAAAAGTCTCTGGCCTCTGTGCTACAATGAGAGAAGCCACCACAATAAGAAGCCCACGCACCACAACGAAGAGTAGCCCCTGCTGTCTGCAACTAGAGAAAGCCTGTGCACAGCAATGAAGACCCAATGCAGCCAAAAAAATAATACATTAATTAATTAATTAAAAAAAAGATTTCAACCATGCTTCAAGGATTGCGTTCTCTTCTTTTTTTGGGGGGGGGGGGGTGGAGGACGGTGTTTATTTCTAATTCATTTTCAAGAGATCATTTGTATTTAAACTCTTTGTGATGAATACTAAGCTCAGACTTAACATTTTTTTTTTTTTTAGCCATGCTGCGTGGCATGTGGGATCTTAGTTCCCCAGCCAGGGATGGAACCTGTGCTCCCTGCAGTGAAAATGGAGCATCTTAACCACTGGACCGCCAGGGAAGTCCCTTAACTCATTTATTTCACTCACCCATTCCACAAATGCTTACTAGGAGTCCAGTAGGATGGTGTTCTTTTAAGGCCTGGATGGACACACACGTCAGCAAAGTTGACAAAGTCCATCTGTTTGGGAAGCTCATGTTTTGGTGGGAAAGAGAGGCATCAGATAAACAGATAAATATTATATCAAATAAATGTTAAATATCGAGGACAAATAATGCCATGAAGAAAGAGAGGCAACAGGTTCAGGAAGGCATAGCTGAGGAGTTGACAACTGAGCAGGGACCCCAAGGCACTGAGAGAGGGAGCCAGGCACACATCCAGGGCAAGAGCATCTCAGCAAAGGGAGTGGATGAGACATGCAAAGGCCCTGAGGCAGAGCAGCATCTGTGCGCTGAGAACTGCAAGGAGGCCAAAGTGGATGGTCCTCAGTGAGCCAGTGAGGACAAAGCAGGTAATAAGCCTGAAGAAGCGGCCAGAGCCTGGGAGCACAGGGGCTTGTCGGCCACAGCCAGGCCTCACTTTCAACTTAAAAATGATGGGCAGCCGTTAGAGTTCTAAGAAGCAATGTGATCAAGTTTAAATTTTATTTTATTTTTATTTTCTTAAATTTATTTATTTATTGGCTGCGTTGGGTCTTCGTTGCTGCTCGTGGGCTTTCTTTAGTTGCGGCCAGCAGACTCTAAGCACGTGGGCTCAGTAGTTGTGGCTCATGGGCTTAGTTGCTCCACGGGCATGTGGGATCTTCTTGGACCAGGGATTGAGCCCATATGCCCTGCATTGGCAGGTGGATTCTTAACCACTGTGCCACCAAGGAAGTCCTGAGTTTAAATTTTAAAAGGAGCAGCTCTGGCTGCTGTGAGAAGAACAGCCTGTAATGCAGAGGGGGCTGAGTGGAAGGGGACCAGTTAGGAGGACATCACAGACACGCAAGTAAAGGTGATGGGAGAACACTCTTCACATCCACCCGGAGGAATTCACCAGAATAATCTATATAGACGAAAGAGATAAACCAAATATGCAACAACAAAGACTTGTTAGAACACATTTCCACAGGCTGGACGCCATTGATTATCACTCGTTTAGGACCTACTCTGTGCCCAGGACTGTGCAAGAAATTTTATATAAAACACGCTCACTCAATCCTTCTATTCATCATTGGTGGCAAATGTTAGCATTCCCATTTCACAGATTGGGAAATAATCTCAATCTCAATGCAGGAAACATTGTAAAACATCAAAAGGTCAGAAAGGGTAGAATCGGCTTGAAACCAACGAAATTGTTTAAAATTTTTTAAAAAGTTGTTCAAAAGACTGAAAAAGTTTTGAGCTCTTTCATTTAGTTTCTTTCTTACTGTAATGCATTCTCAGCTCAGAAATAGTAAAATATATAGAGAGAAGCAAAATAAAAGCATAAAGAATCCCCCATAACAACAACAACAAAAGAATCCCCCCAGTCTCACCTCCCTCCCCAGGTACTCTCAACCCTTGACACAGATGTAACCATAGCCTTTTGTGCAGATACAATGTTTTTCTACAAAAATGTGCTCATGCCAGACACACTGTTTTGTGACACTCCATAATTCATTTGAATCACAGTGGTAGACGAGGTCATCTCAACTATTTCCTCTTTCCTTGGCCATGTAGGTTTCTCACTTCTTACTGAATATTTATTGTGTCCCAACTTTTCCCTCCTACAATGAAGGGCAAGAATAAATTATTGAAAATAAAGTAGAAACAAAACAGAAAGACAATAGAAAATCCTAGGGGAACAGTGCAGGAATGTTTTGTATAGAGGCAGACAGATCTGCAATTGATGTTTGGGGGTATTCGTTTTCCATCAAATTTTTGTTTGGGCCAAGTTGCTCTGTTTGCCACTAAGATTTCTTACAAAGTGTTTTGACCAAATTGCTCATTTGTTCAAATTCACTTTGGCCAAGTAGCTTTATGGCTGAATCAACTGAGGATTAATAATACTATTATTAAAAATGAATACTGCTTGTTTTGCTTTGAATATGGGTGTACTAGCCCCATTACAGACTTATTTTAATTAATCCTCCCAAGAGGACCTGAGCGAGGTCGGGATGGTCTTCCCCAGCGAGGTCGGGATGGTCTTCCCCATCTGATGGAAATGAGGGATAAGGTCATAGCCCAAGGTTACCTGGCTGGGAAGTGGCACATGCAGAATTTGAGCCCAGGCCAGCCTGGTTGCCTGCATCTGGGACTTTGTCCTGGCCGCACAAGACGCGTGGCAAGCACAACACACACTCAGTAGGTCTTCAAAAACCATCGGTTTCACCTGATCCCTCCCTCCCTTAGAACATTAATTACTAGTAAGGGAGAGCTAATACTAGGCTTATAATGAAATCTTGACTGGTTCTAAAACCTTTTTCTTCCTCAAATACACAGAGATTTCCAGAAGTATAACTTCCGTTTCTGAATCTAGCAACTAATTTGTCTATCTTAAAAGATCCTTATGGTAATGCCATGATGCTATGTAGAGTACATTTTCATTTACATGCATTTAATCTTGGTTTATAATGTGACCTGTCATGGGAAATAATAAAATTACACATAAGGAGTAAGAGAGAAAGAAGAAAGAACTTGAAGGGGGGTGGGGGCTGGTTTGAAAGAGCCAGAACCATCCATCACCCACTAGAAAGTCAGTTCAGAAGTACATTGGAAACTGAGGGAGACTGACAGCGTAACAGGGTGCACCTATGGAAAGAAGGGGCCCCTCAGAGGCCAGGCAGGGCTGTAGAGTGTGACTTGTGCTGGGCCAAAAGTAGAAACACCCAGGCACGAGCCCTCATGCATGTCACTTCCTGGGGATTATACCTGGTCACTCACTCGCCCCCTGTTTCCTGGTTTACTGCACAAGTATGCATCGAGCTCAGCCCCGGGACCTGTTCTATGCCAACCACAGGGGAGCCTGAGATGCAAGGTGCCCCTGCTATGGCCCAGCCCCCAAGGAGCCAAGGTCAAAAACAGGGGACAGTCTGCAAACATGGCTACAGTGTGCCTGCCCTGCCTCCTGGAGGCGGGAGCTTTCTTCTGGGAGATGGGAGTTTGGATGAGAATTTTACAAGTTTATCTTCTCTTTAGATGGTAGTATCAACAATATTTTAACTCTTATCAAGAAAAAACATCTTCTTTTGGGGGGGGCTATGATGTCATCAATGAGAAGAAGACAGTCTTGGAAAGTTGGGGGCAGCCAAGCTGGGCACTGGGGAGAATTTCCCCACAGTGGTGAGCAGTGCCTTTGAACTGGCGCTGGTGGCATCCAGTGTGCCCAGGTGATGGGGATAGTTCAGGAGCCCCTTCATCAATGGGGGGACATGAGTGGGTGTGGGGGGGATTGAAGGGGACAGGAGAAGGCAGGTCACTGGGGGCCTGTGTGCCAGGCGGAGGGCTGACTCTAGCCTGGAGGGGGCGGGCCCAAGGTTGCTCTGTCTCCTCCAAGCACCTCAAATCCATCATCTGAAAACTAGATGAGGAAGCCTGGAGCCAGGCAGGTCCTGGGGAGATTCAGTGTCTCTGACTCCTGCCTTGCTTCCTCTGGGGAGGAGAAACTACTCTCAGCTCTGACTCCTCTCTGCCCCCCTGCCCTGTGCAGGTGGCCCCAAGCTGAGGACGGTTGGCACTTGAAGGGTGGTGAGGACACCGAGAGGTTGTAGATTAAAGCACCTGGCACATAGTTGGTGCTCATTAAATGCCAGCTCCCTCCTCCTTTCCCTTCCTCTAAGGGATTTTCACCTGGGCGACAAGGTCTCAGCTCAATATGTTAGGGAGAAACTGGTCTGAAATTTCCTTCCAAGATGCCCGCACTTTGGGCCATGATGGGCAGGACCACATCTGGGGCTGCACAGGTGAGCCCAGGACAAGAAGCCAGACCTGGAGCTCCTTGGGGATGCATGCCCAGGCTTTCCTGGTGGTGTTCAATCTCTTCAGGAAGCGGAGAATCCTGACAGACTGGCTAATCATGATATGTCGTTGGAACAGGCTGTTCTAAGCTTTCACAACCCCCACCGCCTCAACCAGCCACTCTGGCCCTAAGTCCTGAACCTTGCAGAGGCATGTGGCCGTTGGGCTGCTGCCACAGGTCCCGAACACCACGCAGGGAGTGTCTGTCAGGGCATCCTGAATTAACGCAAGCAACCCGTGGGCCTGGGCCAGGGTTCAAAGGCACAAAGAGAGCTACTAGCCTGATGTCTGCTCTCCAGGCAGGTTGGGTTTGGGCTGCATGTGTGCCCAAGCCCAGCTCTCTGAGATTCAGTGCTTAGAGATATCTGTTTTGGTGTCAAACATTTAAAACAGCACCTTTGGTGAAAGAGATTTATTTTTCTCATGTCAGTTTTCATTTTGGGATGGATTTGCAAAGGCTCAGGAAACCCTTACTTTGCACATGGAAGGCATTTCCCTGCATCTCCATTGATCCATCCACCCACTCAGCCAATGCCTATCGAGTGAGCTCTGTCTGTACTGCGGGAGGAGCTGCAGGGACGGTCTCAGGCAGGAAGGAGACACGGTGCCGGTGCTGGAATGGCAGCTCCCAAACTCTGTCACCATCCATTCCAGATGCTGTGGGGCATTGCAAGAGGCCGGATTTGAGGACCAGGCCTCCAACCCCAGCTAGGTAGGCTTTGTACCCATTGAGACCTGGGTTTGAATCCTACTTCCACCGCTTCGTGCTCTGTGAACTTGGGGCACACCCACTGCCTCTCTGAGCTTTGCACCTTCTCTTAATGGAGAAAATCATTCTGACCTTGAAAAGTGGTTGTGAGCTTGTTGGGGCTCTACCCCTCAGGCTGGCAAGCCTCGTAGTCGCCCAGCCTCGAGACCAAAGAAAGAGCCCGGAGACAGCCACAGAGACATCAGTGGTTTATTGGACAGGGGGATCTTACACAAAGGGTCCTGGAGCGACACCCCAGGACATGACAGCAGTATTTGCTACTTGGGGGGAAGGGAGCTACCATTTATAGGGGAGATTGATATCAGGTGGGCTCATCAGTGACCAAGGACTAATTAAGCCCTATAATTAAGAGACTTGGACAGTCATGTGAGTGAAGCAGGGCTTGGTGGAGCAGGGGATGTACAGAGAGCAAGAGAACAGCCATCCTGAGTGCCCTGAGTACACGAGTAGTGCACTGAGATGAGGTGTGCGAATACGTAAGAGCCAGGAAAGCCCACAATAAGGACCCAGCTGCTGCTGCTATTTCGTTTTACAACTGCATGACCTTGACAGCTCTGCACCTCCATTTCCTGAACTCTAAAGTGGCAGCCGTAAGATCTATCTACCAACTTTGAACACAAGGATTAAAGAAGATATTTGGAAGAGGGATTTTGAATAACAATAATATTTGAAGGAGGGATAAACAACAAATTTATGACACAGTACATCGCATTATAGGAAAACAAAATGACAGGAGGCTGTATTCCTTTTGACTGCATCAGGGTAGAACTCTTTTGGAATCCACCTTCCTCTAGATATTTCAAGGAAAACACCTGTGGCTACTGTATGCCAAGCGCTATGCTCAGTGAATTCACGTTTTCTTATTTAATCCTTACAGCCGCCCTTGGCAGTGGTTATGGTCCCTGTTTTGCAGATGGTGAAACAGTGGCTCAGAGAGGTTACAGAGCTTGCCCAAGGTGACACAGGTAAGTTGGGATTAGACCCAAATCCGTCTGGTTCAAAAGACCTTGCACTTGCCACTCTGTAGCCCTGACAGCCCAAAGGTGTTGTGCATGTGCCTTCTGATGCTTAAAAAAAAAAAAGGTACATATCAACTGGTTTACGAGGCAGAAATAGAGACACAGATGTAGAGAATAAACATATGGACACCAAGTGGGGAAAGTGGGGAGGGTTGTGGGGGGAATGAATTGGGAGATTGGGAGACCAAGTTGTACACTCTAAATATATGCAGTTTATTGTAAAAAATTAAAAAATTAAAAATTAAAAAAAACATCCACCCTCCCTGGGACACCATTCACACAGAGGGCGTGCGGCAGTCACTTTGCGTAGAGCAGTCTCCCAGCTGCGACCTCAGTCACCACGTAGGGTTCAAGCAGTGAGTCCCCTGTCCTTCTCAGGCCCATCCCCAACAAGTGTCCCTCCCAAAGTCTTGAAAATTGGGCAGTCACCCTGCAGGTTCCTTCTGAGCTAGGGTGGTCAGTGTGAGCAAAGAAAAATACAGGATGCCCAGTTCAGTTTGAATTTTAGATTAAGAGAAAAAAAGGAAGAATTTGGAATATAAGCATGTCCCATGTCAGGGAACAACCTGCATCTGATTTTACCTGACAACCTGACTCTGAGCTGACCCCTGAGTCGAGCTGGGTTAAGGCAGAGTAGGGAGGGCATCATGGAATCAGCCTCTACGAATCTTTATCCAAGCCCACCAGAAATTTCACCTTCGCTACTAACCTTGTTATCCCAGCTCCGAGGGCCAATGTGAGGGTCACACCTGTTTCCCAGAAGAAAATGTAGGCAGATCAGGCATTTAGAGAGAAGTCAAACTTTTCTCTCATTCCCTTCCTTCTAAAAGGAATCATAAATTGCCAGGCACTTGCAAGCACTTTTTTCCCAAGAGTAGGGGCACAGGACAAACGGAACTGGGATTTAGGCTGGGCCAGGTACTGAAAGGTGGATGGGGTTTTACCAAGGAGAGGGTTGGGAAGGCCATTCCAGACAAAGAGGACAGTATGTGCAAAATCTCAGGCAGCATTGTGTGCAGGAAAATGGAGACATTAGCATGGGATGTAAGACTCCATCTCGATGCTGTGGGAAGTGGCCAGAAAGAGAGGCAAGCAGGCCCCAAATTGTAAGAGGCCTTGTATGGCAGGTTACTGATTCTGAATTTTATCTCTAAGACAATGAGGAGTCCTTGAGGAATTTTGACCAAGGGAGTCACTTGACTGATACTGATTTAATTTTGCTTTTATTTGATTACTAGGGAAAATGACCTGTTTTTCCATGTGTCCTATTTGAATTATTTATTTTGTTTTCCTTATTGATTTGTAATAACCTTGGACAAGGGAGGGTTTTAGTCCCTTGTTATTTGTTTAATATTCCTGATTTGCCTTTTTTTTTAATTTTATGTTTTTGTTTTGTTTTGTTTTCTTTTGTTTTTGCCACATTGTGTGGCATGTGGAATCTTAGTCCCCTGACCAGGGATCGAACCTGCAGCCCCTGCTGTGGAAGCACAGATTTTTAACCACTGGACCACCAGGGAAGTCCCTAATTTTATGACTTTTTTTAAGTAAAAAATTAGTTTTGAATTGTATGTAATCATATCTTCATATTTTTATGTGTAGATCCTCCCATTGTCCTTGTCTTAAGAAAGTTGTTTCCTATTCTGAGGGGAGAATAATCCGGATAGATTATACTGTTAAATATGGAAAACAAACATATGTATGTCTTCCCCTTCTAGCTTTTTTTTTTTTAAACTTGTGTGTGTGTGTTGTTTGTTACATCTAACTCTATAATCCATCTGGAATTTATTTCAAAATATGGTGTGAGGTGATGATCTCTCTTTTTTTCTCAAGTACCCAGTGTTCCCTATGCCTTTTATTGATTAAATCCAAGTTTTGTGTGGCACATCCTCATCACAGAGCAAGTCTCCTATGCCCAGGAATTGGTTTCAGACAGTCTAGTTTTAGTCCAATGAGCCCTGTGCCCATCCCTGGTCAAAAGCTACATCATCTCGATAGCTGGAACTTAAGGATGCAGTTTAACATCTGATGAGAATCCTCGCTCAATTCTTCTTCTGTTACAACATCTTCATTCTTCCAAATAAACTTAAAATCAATTTGTCGACTTCGAAGAAAAAGCCCACTGAGTTTTTTTGACTAAATTAATTTGAAAGAATCGCCATCTTCACAGTGTTTGGGATTTCCATCTAGGAACATGGTATGTCTCTCACATACCTTACTACTAATACTCAAAAGACCCCGGGAAGTTGATAAAACTATTCTCATTTTACAAATGAGAAAACTAAGGCTCAAGCAGTTATCGGCCTGCCTAAAGTCACATCTGAAACATGTCTGAGTTGCCAGCCCACAGCTTCCTTCTGGCAGCTTGAATGCTTTTCTCAAGCAGAAAGTGAGTAGATTTTAAAATATTAAATATATTAGTAATGTTAAAGAGTAAACTAGGAGTTTGGGATTAGCAGATACAAATTACTATGTATAAAATAAACAAAAAGGTCCTACTGTATAGCACAGGAAACTATATTCAATATTTTGTAATAACCTATAATGAAAAAGAATCTGAAAAAACTATGTATATAGTTTATATATATATAATTAATTATATATAATATATAAATATATATTTATAAATATACATAAAGTTAAAAATTATATATATATAAATTTAATCACTTTGCCATACACCAGAAACTAATACAACATTGTAAATTAACTATATTTCAATCAAAAAATTTTTAAAGACATGTTGGGATGAATTACATTTAGCAAATATTTATTAAACACCTGCTATGTGCCAGATATTGGGAATGGAGATGAATAAGACATAACCCCTGCTTTGAAGACACTCAGAGTCTTGGGGGAGGAAAGAAAAATGTATACAGGTAATTATTGTACAGTGTAATAAATGAAGTCAAAATAATAGTTTCTTGTATTATGTGTTTATCATATGTCAGGCACTGTTCTAAGCTCTTTGCCCATATCTTATCTTTTTGATGTCAAAATGTTTAGTCACTGTTGCATCCATTTGGGGTATGAGAACATGAGGCACAGAGATGATAAGGGACTTGCCCAAGCTGGTGTAGGTACCAAGAGGCAGAGCTGGGATTGAAGCCTGACTCCAGAGCCAGTGCTCAGCCCCCTAGACCAGGCTCCCATAGGGATGAGGCTCCTCAGAGAGGGCACCTCATTCAGCCTGGGCAGGCTTCCTGGATGAGGCCCAGATGGCCTGAGTCTCGAAGGATGCACAGGGATGAGGAGGCAGCAAAGAGGGAGAGAATGGGCTTCCAGGCGAAGAGACCAGTAGCTGCAAAGTTATGGGGCCATGGGAACCAGTGTGTACTGGGGAGATACAGAGCAAAATAATCATGATCAAAATAGCAAACTTTTATTGAGCACCTACTAGATGCCAGCACTCTCCTGAACTCTTTACACGTAGCAGCTGATTGAATCTTTGCAAAAACCCTTTGAGATAGGCTTATTATCCCATTTTACAGATGGGGAATGTGAGACACAGAAAAGTTCGAAAACTGGTCCCTGACCACAAGGCTGAGAAGCAGCAGAACTAAAAATGCAACTGGAGAGGAGAGCATAAGTCAGTTCGTGAAAAGTCTCAAGAACCAAACAGTTGGGACTTTAAAACTGGAGAGTCATTCAAAGATTTCGAGTAAGAATCATGGTCAAATTTGCCATGAACTGGGCAGAGGGATGGTATTCACCCTCATCTCAGCCCTTAACCCCCTCTATGATCTCATTTAAACACCACGACCAACACACTGAGATCGGTAGCCTTATTCCCATTTTACAGCTGAGAAAACTAAGGTTCGGAGGGCACAAGGAACTTTGCCATCACTAGAGGGTGATGGAGACAGAATCCAAACTGCAGTGCACCTGGCACCAAAGCCCTGCTCTCCCATCATCAGGCAGTGGAGGGAAGGGCCGAGAAGTGGGGAGCAGGGGCCCTGTCCCCAGTGGATCACGGCTCTCACCAGCATGGGATGTAGGGGGTGAAAGTTCCCTGGCGAGCATGTAGGTCACCTCCTGACAATAATTAAGATGGAGAGTTACAAAGAGAGAAAACTTTACAAAGCATTCTTCGCATTCCTGTCCATGGCTAGAACAGTATTAACTTTCATTTGGGGGTGTTGGTGGGCAATTCCATCCGGGTTGGAGTAACCCCTTTCATTTTCCCTTTTGCGCTGGAAAACCTCTACCTTCCGAGTCCAGGCACCGTCACGTGGATGACAGTAGGAGACTACGTGCTGAAAAGCCAGCCCGGAACCGATGCTACCATGTGAGCGTGGCCCATCTGGAAGATATTTGAGCACCAAAGAGCTGTAATCATTTGTGATCCTGAGAACATGCACCAGAGACAGTTCACTGGGAACTTTAAAGAAAAACCAAAAAAGACAGAGTCAACTATGTAAACATGTAAAACTTCTACATGAGGGGTGGGGGTAGGGGGAGAAGTCACTGATATAGGAGGCAAAAGAGCAGTCTGGAAAAGAAAACCAACCCCAAGGAGAGAAGACACTGGTGTCTCCGTTTTGCCGATAAGAAAACTGAGGTTCAGGAACGTTAAGTCCTTACCCAGGATCAAGTGGGGGTTGAGTTGGAATTTGAATTCATATATGCTTGACTTCAGAGCCTGAGGTATGACTCCCTAAATGACTCTGATTTAAATAACGATGAAAAGAGAAGACCTGAAAAGTTTAAAAAGTCGTAGTAAATATATTAGACAAAATCAATACATATTTGGATATTAAAAGTGCATTTAACTTGATCAGAAAACAACATCCAGACCCTAAATGTGAAATTGAGCTAAGAACAGCCATAATGGGTGCAATTAAGGGATGAACATGAAATGCCATTCGACGTTTGAGAACTCAAAGAAATTCAAATGAAAGCAACATGAATTTGCTGTTTAATATCAAATAAATTCAGTGGAAAGTAATGATAACATCTCACGCTGTTAAAGATGAGGGAGAAACTGAAACATACCAGCATAGCTGTTGGGCAGGTTTAATTGGTTCAGCCTTGCTGAAAAATAATTTGGCAATGTATTTCAAACATACACATTTTCATATGAGGTATATATTGGAGTATAGTTGATTCATAATGTTGTGTTAGTGTATATATATATAAATATATATATACACTTTTTCAGATTTTTTCATTATAGGGTATTACCAGATATTGACTATAGTTCCCTGTGCTATACAGTCGGTCCTTGTTGTTTATCTATTTTATATATTATAGTGTGTATCTATTAAAACCAAGCTCCTAATTTTCATATGATTTGACCAAGTCATGCCAGGCTTGGAAAGTTACCTAAGGAGATAATCCAAAAGGAAGACCAGCCTATGCTGAAGCCTTATTTACAACAATGAAAAAGTTGGAAACCATCAAAGTGTACAACAATAGAGTTACTGTCGCATTAGTTTGGGGTCATCCATTCAGAAGACTTTGATACAGCCTTTTCCTATCATGAACACTAAGTAGCATCATGGAAAATGCTTTTGCTAGAATATCAAGAGAAAAGAGAAGTTTACAAAATTGCAACTAACCTATGATTGAGATGATAAAAAATTTGTCTGTGGATGATCAGAGACAGAAGAGGAATATGGGCAAGAATTGCTTGGGTGGTGGGATTGGGACCCATTTTTGTTGTTACTGTGGATGCAATACTTCTGCAAGAAAAAAGAAAAATCACCCTCATAAAAATGATAGCCCTGTGATTGTATTGGGCCACATTCCTGGAGTGCTAAAAATACGTTAAGAACTTCTGGAAAGCTACATTAACTCTTTAAATGATCACTGTGGGACCACTGAATGTTATAATAATAATAGTAGTAGTATAAAAGAGGCCAGTAAGTCAATGTTCCTTCCAAATTTACCAAGTTAACTGCCAAGACATAACTTAAGCATGAAGACAGTCTAGCCCAACAAGCCCAAATATAGAAGAGTTAGGGAATCATGCGACCTCGCAGCCGAGTATAGGCAACCGCAGACCACCACTCACAGGTCAGTCTTCAGGCATTCTCAGTTCTCACCATATTTCCCACAGCTAACCTTGCTCTCTGCCTGAGGTCCCCCCCACCCCGCCCTCACCTTCTCACTTTCACAAACTTAAGTTTCTAAGCTAAGTGAAAAACCCTAGCTAGACGCCATTTCACTATACTGTTCTCCCACTGCCTCACTCTAGTTGAACTCGTCTGCTTTGCCGGGGGACCCTGAAAGCTTTCGGGGAAGAGCTGTGTCCCTAATCTGTGGCGAGTCTGCACAGCTTTCAGCATCATCTCCGCCATTAGGGACACTATTACATGCGTGAGTATTCTGTGGTCTCTGTCACAAATCATCACAAAGTTGGTGACTTAAAATAACAGAATGTATTCTCTCACAGTTCTGGAGGCCAGAACGTGGAAATCAGTTTCATCAGGCTGAAACTGAGGAGTGGGCCAGGCCATGCTTCCTCCCGCGGCTCTCCCAGCTCCTGGTGGCAGCTGGTACGCCTTGGCTTGTGGTCACATCACTCCTGGCTCTGCCTGCATGGTCACAGCACCTCCTCCTCTTCTGTGACAAATCTCCCTCTGCCTCTCTCTTATAGGACATGTCTGATGGCATTGAGGACCCACCCAGATAACTCACAATAACCTCTCCTTCTTAAGATCTGTAATATAATCACATCTGCGAAGTCCCTTTTGTCATAGCAAGCAGCCCTGGCACTGTCTGTGTAGCATAACCTTCTGATGTTGGTAAAAACAAAATCGGCAGCTTGAAATTAAATCATGCCAAAGTTTTGATACACTTGTTTTAAGATATGAACGAAACACTTCAAAACAGTGGTATGAAGTGTCCAGATTCTCAGACATTTATCACGAGTTAAGTTTAGTTTGTGTATTTCTCCCTCCTCCCCTTACCCCGTGAGTATCTGGCATGTTGCCATCCTCAAATATGCGGTTACTTTTGTTGCATTGGCATAATCAATGACTTATACATTCAGCGATAGCATTTGGGCAAGTTTTATCAGCAAGCAACATTTTCAGTTAATAAATAAGGTTTTAAACATCAAATACCGTATTGCATATTTGAAAGTTGCTAGGGGAACACAAGAGAAACAAACCTGTGTATGGCGATGGATGTTAACTATTAACTAGACTTATTGTGGTGATCACTTGGCAATATATACATGTATTGAATCATTATGTTAGACACCTCAAATTAACATAATGTTACGTATCAATTATATCTCAATTTAAAAAATCACGAATGAATTGGGAGATTGTGATACCAAATTTTACGCTCTAAATATATGCAGTTTATTGTATATTAAAAAAAAATCAGGTAAGAGTGGATTTAAGCTTGCTCAATGTCAAGATTGGAACTCCAATCACTGCAGCTTTAATAATTGCTTATTGTATTACTTTAGATGCTAGCCTTGCATGTGCTGTGCATATTCTGATTTTAGTAAAAGAAAAAGGTTAACTGCAAAATACAATAAAATAAACCCTGTAACCGTAACATTCACAGGTTCTGGATATGAAGACATGGATATCCTTGGCGGGGTTGGGGCAGGGGGGTGTTGTTCTGTCCACCACACTACATATTCCTCTTGGAAAATTGGCTATTTCTCCCCTAGAAGCTGGGTCAGAACCAGAATCTCCCTTGTGCCCAGGAAGTCTCTAGGAACACAAGCTCACTCCCTCATCCACCCCTTCTCTCAACAATCATCTGCTCAGCCTCTGCTTAACCAGGCACAGTAAACACGAATAAGACCAGGCCTGGCCCTTGAATTGCTAAGGAAAGAGCAGGAGGTGACACTCAGATAAATCACTGTAATTGCAACGTGCCCTGTGCCAAAGTAAAGGCTTCTGAGCAAAGCGCTGTGAGCCCTCAGACTGGGTTATTTTAAAGACAGCTCAGAGAGACAATGAAATGTAACTTGGGTCTTAATAGATAAGTAGCAGCCAGGCAGGCAGAGGAGAAGGGGACACTTCAGTGTGACCTGGAAGTGCACAAAGACGTGAGACGATGGAGGCAAGTTTGGCTCAGTCGAGACGTGGGGGGATACACTCAGGAGTAGAAGGCCAGGCCAGACCTGTGAGAGCTGCACAGAGCCGTGAGGGCTCTGAGCAAACGGTGTCCCCACGGTTGCCTCTTAAAGAGTTAATTCGCCCTCCGACCCAGATATGCCATGCACAGGAATCACCCTGACAAAAATACACATGCACAGAGATATGTGTCTAAGGATTTTCACTGGAGTATCCCTAAATAACTAAAACTTCAAAACAACCTGAATGTCCTCAGTGGCTTTGGTTCAATAAATCACAGTTTGCCCATAGTATAGGGTAGTAGACAGCCCACAAAAAGAATGAAGGGGAGCCCTGAGCTCCCCAAGGGATGTTGCTCAAGGGAAACAGCAAGGCATGGAACAAAATACATGGCAGAATCCAACTTAGATTTCTAGAACCCCCAAACTATGTGAGTTTGTACGCAAATACAGACAGAGAAAAAGTCAGTAAGAATACACAGAAATGAATGACAGTGGATCTAGGAGAAAGGATTCAGATAAAGGAATTGAAGGGAATGATCACTTTTGACCCTGTTTGCAACTGTATTTTTTGACATTTTTCTAGAAGAAGCCTATAGCCACCATATCTTACGTATATAATCGATGAAAGCCAAAGTAGGGAAGCTGATGGTTTAAAATGAATTGGCTCAAAACAAAGGGCCATGAGTTGGCACAGTTCTCAGAAGCTCTTTAGGGACTGCCCATGGGGCGTGTGTGGAAGGCAGATGGTCTGATGTGGCTGAGACCAGAGGCAGGGCGTCCAGTCAGGGCCCCCAGCAGCCCAGAGGAAAGAGGGAGGCCAGGTTAGAAAAGTCTAGAGGAGAAGAGGAGACAAGAAGCAAATCAACACGTGGCCCACGTTAAGTGGAAGACGAGGAGCAGCAGGCTAACTGTGGAGGCTGACTCCAGTGTTTATAAATCCTGCGCAGAGGAGTGGATGGTGGGGTCATCCTGAGAGACAAGGTCAGGGAGGATGAGTGATGCTCCAGGGTAGTGGGGTGAATGTGCTCTGATTTCTGGAGGTCTTAGAAAATGCCGCTCTTCTTCCTGAGTTGGCCGTCTATCTGACATATGCTCCTTCTTCTACAAAAGAAAGGGGCAGCCCATAAGACAAGAGCTGGTCCTTATGGGCCATGGGAAAATGCTCCAAGGAGATCAGGGGTCTCTGGGGTACCAGGGAAGACCCTCTGGCTAAGGAGTTTCAACAGTGTCTCTTATGGAGGAGCTGTCCTCTCCAAGTAGTTTTACAAGCTGCCAACAGGTGACAGTCACCTGACCCCTTCCCCTGGGTGACACCCAGGCAGCCTCCTTGTAATTGACTCTGGTTACTTCCCAGCGCCGTGATGCCCAAGGCAAGGTGGTGCCTTCAATCCAAGGTCACCCTTCCCAGTTGCCAGCATGTCCACAATTAGCTCCAAATAAACTTCGCAGCTCCCTGCCTGGGCCACATAGACCTCTGACTTTAGGGACAAATGTTCTTCGGCAAGACTTCTAGTGATAGGGTAGCTCCCAGGTCTTCAGCTGGCCCCTGACACAGGAGGCTACACGGTAACCTCCACGCAAGGGGCAATGGAGAGCAGAAGGTGGCTGATGGCTTTGCTTTTCTAAATAAGGTTTCTAGGGTTCTTCTTCCTTGCAGAAATAATGACAGCCACATTCCAAATGTAGCCAGCCATTTATTGGTGCCTCTGCTGACTGTTTGCAGACACAGCCCAGCCCAGGACAATAAATATCATTCCAAGTGAATAACCCATATTGCTGAAGTTGTCAAGTGTATGTTTTTCTTTTCCTTAATATATTTATTTATTCATTTATTTATTTATTTATTTATTTATTTATTTATTTATTTACTGTGTTGGGTCTTCCTTGCTGCACGCGGGCTTTCTCTAGTCGCAGTGAACGGGGGCTACTCAATTGTGGTACATGCGCTCCTCATTGCCGTGGCTTCTCTTGCTGCAGAGCACAGGCTCTAGGCGCGTGGGCTTCAGTAGTTGCATCACATGGGCTCAATAGTTGTGGCACCCAGGCTTAGCTGCTCCATGGCATGTGGGATCTTCCCGGCCAGGGCTCGAACCTGTGTCCCCTGCATTGGCAGGTGGATACTTAACCACTGCGCCACCTAGGAAGACCCCAAGTGTATGGTAATAGGATGAAACCAACCAGCCCTGTGTCCTTTGTGTTCCCAGTCACATCATTGATCAACTCTAATACCTAGGCCACAATCAAAGCTTTCTCTTCCCTGAAAATCCCACAGGCTATTGTGTTTTTGTGATGCTGTTGTGAAAGAGAAAAGGAAACCAGCACTTCTGCAACTATCAGCCCCAGTGAGTTGTACTAGTCGCTTCTGATATGTTTTCAGTGGGGAGGGGCGGGGGGCGGTCTTCCTTGCTTCATTGTATGGCTAAGGAGACTGAGCCTCTGAGATGGTAAAGTAACTTAGCTAAATCACAAGGCAAGTGGTGGCACTAAACCTGCAAGCCAGTCCAATCTGACTCCCTCCTTCCACCCAACTTGTTGGCATGACAGGGAAAAGTGTGTGAGTATGTGTACATGTGAGTTTGTATGTAAGTGTGTATGTTTAGACAGACTTCCCAAACGCGCTATTTCCCACTGGCCCACTGCTGATGAGGCTTCTGGAGCCAGAGCTGCCAGAACATCATCACTCTCCCCTCCACCACTCTGTGAGTTCATTGTGATAAAGGCTTTGTTTGCTAAATTTGCTGGAATTCAGACCTGTGCTTGGTCCTCTCATTCTGTGACTCGGACTAAGGAGCCTGGGGCTACGAAGGACACTCAGTCCCCCAAATACCCCCCAGCCACACTATATTCTGCCCCATCTGAGGCCAAGGCTGCTAGTAGCCTGCAGTGTTTGTCCATCCCTTCTCCTTTGGTACTGGAAGCTCTGATTGTATCTGGGTACATGGAATAAAGATAGTTCTCAGTCACCCTGACTGCTGAGTGTGACCATGTCACTAAGTTCTGGCTAATGGCACTAAAAGAGAAATGCTCTTCCACTTATTTTACTTATTTATTTTTTCTTTCCCACGGGTGGAATGCAGATGTGATGGCAGTCACTGTGGAAGCCATCTTGGGCCATGAGACAGATGTCATATGGTAAGGATGACAAAGAAGGCAGAGAATAAGGGCCCAAGTCCCTGATATTCGTGGCGTTATACAACCACTCTGGACCATCTGCCTGCTTCCAGACTTCTCTTGTGTGAGAGATAAACCTCTATCTTTTTTAAGTACTGTGATTGGGGTTTTCTTCATTTGTAGCTGAAAAATGATAAACTGAAAATGATCTTGTGTCAAGAGCTCCTGGGGTGCAGGGTCCTGATATTTAGCACATTCCATCCCCAGATCCTAGCCCAGTGCCTGCCCTGCAACTGGGGCTCAACTGGGGATAGAAATGCAGAGCCAGAGGTGTCCTCAGGAGCACCTGGACAATGTCCTACCCGCTGCCTGAAGATGACCTTGTCATCTCCCCCTCGGAACACGCTGTCCACCCTGTAGCCCCTGAGTTAGTGGGTGGCTTCCCCACCCTCATCAAATACCCCTAGTGTCCTTCCCCTTTCATTCCTCACTCACCTCCTTTGCCTCCATCTCTCCCCAGAGAGATCTCTGAGGGATCTTATCAACTCTCAGATCTGGACCAACACCTCCTCTCCTTACAAATCTATTCATAGCTTCCCTACCCCACAACCCAGTACACACACCAGCTCCCTAAGGGCCAGGCTAGGGGAAAAAAAGAAGTTTTGGCTTTCACAGCTCTTTGAAACTTAAAATAGTTCCCAACAGTTGCAAATCTGGAGGTTTCCCATATGATTGCAGATTCCCTGATTCTCTTGAAAAATCAGAAGATGAGATAAGTTAGGGCCTGTATTCCTATGTGGTTGTGAATAGCTAGCACTGAGCCACATGTCTGCTGGTGAAGTAGGGGCCCATGGTCCTCAACTGCAGCAGGCTTCACCTGCTCACCTCACTTACGCCTTTGTCTGCTCAGCCCCGCGGGGCATCTCCGCCTGCCATCTCTTCTGGCAATAGTGACAGCCATCATAGTAAAATATCTTGGTGGTGGGTGCCGGCTCAGGAATCCTTTATGTTCAAGAATGGCATTTAAGTTGCACCTGAAGGAGGCATGGAATTTTCCAGGTGGAGTCAGAGGGAGAGGCAGCAACGTGAGCAAAGGCATGGAGATGTGAAAGGACGTGGCCGTTTCTAGGAACAGAAAGAAGTCAGCATCCTCACTTACCTGGAGTCAGTGGAGCATCACTGGTGGGATGGACATTACTCTCTGGTTTATAAGACTCTGTCCTGCTTCTTTGCTCATGTATGTTACCTGCATAGAATTGACTACAAAGTCAAGTCAAAATTCCTGAGGTCGACAGATGTATCAGTCAGGCTGGGCCCCATCCTGCTGCGATAAGAAACAATCCCCAAATCTCAGTGAACCCAGCAGGCTTATGCTTGCACATGCTACTGGTCCACTGTAGGTGGATGGTGGGGGAGGGGGACTCTTCTCATCAGAGCCATTCAAGGGCCCAGACTGACAAAATCATCTCCACATGTGCCGACATAACACCAAGGCAGGAAAAGGGGACCAGTGAATGTAGTGATTTGAGCGCTGACTCAAAACTTTCACTTGGGAGGAACATGTGTTGCTTCTATTGACATTTCATTCATCAAATAGAGTCCTATGGCCACTTGTACGTCAAAAAGGGGCAGAGAAGAAGGCTCCTTCCAGGATTGTAGATGGGGGAGGAGGGCCCCAGTATTTATGGAAATCCCTAATGACAACCCTGGCACACAGGCCCTTAGTCATCTGGCTCTACCCTTTTCCCCAGCCTCAATGTCCATCTTCTCTACCTTTCCCCAGCCTAAGCCATACAAAACTGCTGGAACTCTTAAGAACTTCCCATGTGTGTTACTTTCATGCCTTTCTTGTACGCTATTCTGTCTGCTTGAGGAGTTGTCCCCCAGTTTTCCAGGAAAACTCTTTATATCTCTCAAGACTCCACTCAAGAAGGTCCTGGGGCTTCCCTGGTGGCACAGTGGTTAAGAATCCACCTGCCAATGCAAAGGACACAGGTTCGATCCCTGGTCCAGGAAGATTCCACATGCCGTGGAGCAACTAAGCTGGTGGACAACAACCATTGAGCCTGCGCTCTAGAGCCCATGAGCCACAACTATTGAGCCCATGTGCCACAACTACTGAAACTCGTGGACCTAGAGCCCGAGCTCCATGAGAAGAGAAGCCACCGTAATAAGAAGCCCATGCACTGCAATGAAGAGTAGCCCCAGCTCACTGCAACTAGAGAAAGCCCAGGAGCAGCCACGAAGACCCAACGCAGCCAATAAATAAATAAACATTTTAAAAATATAAAAATAAATAAATAGATAAATAAATAAATAAATAAATATAAAGGAAGGTCCTAATCTGGGAAGCCTGACAGGACTCCCCAAAACCACCATGTCCCTGGGTTGCATTCTGGCTCCTGTAGCACCAGCCATACCATTCACATTGTTGAATTTCTCTCCTCCGTAAGCAACTTTATAGACCTGTCTCCCCACTGGGCATGACCTGGAACCTAGCTCAGAGAGATTACATTTTAAATAAATGATGGAAGCAGCACAGTGGCCACAGCAGAAAGAGGGCTGAGTCACTTCTGGCGAGCTGGAGAGTGCGTGTCCCATCCAGTGGGGAAGCGGTCACCCAGGTTCAGCTGACTGTTGTCATGAAGCTATGGGCCCCAGCATGGCTGTGACTTTCAATTTTTCAAGATAAATCAGACATCTGTATTTTCATGTAGAAACTCCCAATTTCTCAAAGTCTGGATTTGACCCTGGGGAACATGCTTTGGAAGGTTCTGCTACTACAAGAGCTCCCTGTGTAGGCTTTGGGGGAGGGGCAGGCAGTCTGGATATTAATCCAGACTCTGCTACTAACTGGCTGTGCAACTTTGGGCTAATTGTGTGACCCCTCAGAGACTCAGTTTCCTCTTCTGTAAAATGACAATAATTAATAGTTCTTCATCATATTGTTATGAGGATTAAATGATGATGGACTCAGGATTAAGGCACTTAGCACCATGCTGGGTGCATGGTAAGCACTCATTAAATGCTGGTTATTAATCTCATTCAACAATTGTACATGTAACTGTGTAATTACAACTGTGATAAGTACCAGGGCAGGGGCGGGGGTGCAGGGAGCTCTGAGAAGAGTAGGGGACCTGACCTCATGAAGAGGCTCAGAAGGGATCCTCTGGAAGAGTCACTTGGAGGTGAGGACACATTAGAACAGCAAACAGTCTGCGGGACTTGGCTCCAGGTAGAATCTATAGCAAGCAGGAAAGCGCTAAAGTGGGGAGAAATCAAAGCCCGGAGGGAAAAATAATGGGTTCCATTATTCTCAATCTCTGATCACAGGAAGGTGAACATTTAAGGGACACGTTTTCTACTTGTGAAATTCTGCAAGAAGTTTATTTATATTCAGAGCTAACTCTCTGGCAGGCACTGAGGCTAGACCCTGTTGAACTTTCTACAAAGATATTGATCAACCCAAGGCCTAATATCCTTATTTCTTTATTAGAAAATGTTTATTTTTGCTACATGCCCAATGCTGCCCTGAGTGCTAAACAGATGCCACGAAGAAACACACAGTCAACGGCAACTTGACATCAAATGGTGTAAAGTCCTGACTGAGGGTGAAGAAGAAATGATTAACAAGAAAAACAAAAAACACCGCAGGAGATGCAGTTCTCCTGGGGCTAAGCTGAGCTGGGCCCAGTTCTTAGCCTTCCAGTGGCTGCAGTGGGTCCAAGCAGATCTGGGAGAAGGTCCAGAGGGAGGACCCAGACTCTGACTGACATTTGTCTCCATGCACTGTTTTTGCCTCAGGCAGACTTTTCAGAGAACCTTCACAGCAGTTAGTGTGAGAGTGCCTTTTGGGACCCACAGCTGGATTTGGGGAATCCTGAGCTGCTGCCCCAAGAGGACCCAGAGGATTTAATAATTGAGAGGATGGGCAGAGAGCTGTCCTCACTGAGGACCTAGGAGGCCACTTTGGCCCTCATCAGATGGAGGGCCTGACTGCCATGCGGAGCCCTGATACCACTGTGAAAGTGACTGTCTCTTAGAAATCTATGGTGTGAGCATTCTTTGCAAATTTTTTAATTTCCTTAACTATGCAATTATAGATGCGCTTTATAGAAAAACTAGAACATATAGGTTAAACTAAAAGAGAAAGAAAGAGAGAGAGAAAGAGATTGGGAGTGAGGAATGGGGGAGGAAGGAAAGAGAGAAAGAGAGGAAGGGAGGCGGGGGGGAGAGAGAGAAGGAAGGAAGGGAGGGAGGGAGGAAGGAAGGAAAGAAAGAAAGAGAAAGAAAGAAAGAAAGAAAAAGAAAGAAAGAAAGAAAGAAAGAAAGAAAGAAAGAAAGAAAGAAAGAAAGAAAGAAAGAAAAAGAAAGGCAGGAAGGAAGGAAGGAAGGAAGGAAGGAAGGAAGGAAGGAAGGAAGAAAGAAAGAAAGAAAGGAAGAAAGAAAGAAAGAAAGAGAAAGAAAGAAAGAAAAATGGAGAAAAGGAGGAAGGAACCCCTTTAAATTCCCCAGCCCAGCAGCAACACCTGCAGGTTCAGCTCCAAGCTTTTTCTAAATGTGTGTGCATATTGGCCACTGGGTAGCTGCTTTTTCCCTCAACAATTGTCCTGTGTACTGCTCTCTTCGTAAACCAATATGTATGTCAATATCGTGTGTGTGGGCCGTTAAGTGTCCCATGTTAAGAATACACCATAATTTATTTAACCGATCCTTGACTTTGAGTTTTTAGGTTCTTTCCAAGTTTTCCCTACAATAAAGAATTCCTATTTGGGGAGTTGAGCATAAGAACAAAGTTGAAGCAAAGTTAGGACTTTGGGTCTTGTTAACAAATGAAACGCTTGTTGTCCCACTTCATTCAAAAGCATGCCTTCTCAGTGGGGTGGATATGGCCCCCAAGGACGTTCTTGAAGTCGAGACAACGAAAAAAAATTCTTACACTTTTCATGCATAAATCACAAACATACAGACAGTCCATAAGCAAGATATACAATGTATAGAGTGATATTAAAATTTCATGAGGTGGGGGTGGATTGGAGATTAGAAAAAAGTATCTAAAGGTGTTCTTAGTGGGACAATAATGAGTATTGTTGAGAAATACTGTGCAATGGGGGTGTTCAAGTCCACTTAGGCCAAACCTGTTCACCTTCTGAGTAGCTGTATTATTTCCTACCGGTCAATGATTTCTAGCCTCCAAATGCCAGTCCGGAAGAGGCGAATTCTTAAGGTATGTGACGTGTATCTTTTCTCATCATTCAATGATGAAGGATTAAGCCAGTCTACGTGAGACAACACTCAGGAGACATAAAAGGTGTAATCCCTTCCCTCAACACGTCCACACTCTGTGGGCCCCCGCTGTTTTATTTTCCTCCCATGCTCCAGAAACAGCCCTTCCCCTGGAGCACACCCCGGCATTTGGATGAGGTCCAGCACACTCAGGATGGGACAGGCGTGCTCCTATTTGAAACTACTCTATAAACAAGCAATTGAGGCGACAAATTTACACTCATAATATCCTCATTAGCTCCTTTGAGTTATGATTATGTTTTCCTATTTGGATGTTTTTCTCGCAGATGACAGAAGTCTTAATATGCTAATAAAATACATCTGAAGAGACTTTCAGAGCAAGATCTCAAAGCCCTTTATAAACATTAACTCATTAATCCTCCTCTTCTCTGGAGAGACGGGCAGCTGTCACGTCTTATTATCCCATTACGCATGAGAGAAATTGAGACCGGGAGATTAAACGCTTCCCTACAGACCTGCTGGAGGGAGTGGCAAGAACAAAGCTTTGCCCTGACTCTGTTGAGAGCTCACTAACCCTGCTAGAGAAGGGGAAGGAAAGGAAGTGTGCAAGGTCCCTACTATGCGCCAGGCACTGGCTTGCATTTGTCAACATTTAATCCTTTTTTTTTCTTTCTTTTTTTCTTTTTTTTTTTTAAATTTATTGGCTTCTTTGGGTCTTCGTTGTGGTGCACGGGCTTCTCATTGCAATGGCTTCTCTTGTTGCAGAGCACGGGCTCTAGGTGCTCGGGCTTCAGTAGTTGCAGCATGCAGGCTCAGTAGCTGTGGCTCACAGGCTTAGTTGCTCCGCGGCATGTAGGATCTTCCCAGACCAGGGATCGAACCCATGTCCCCTGCATTGGCAGGCGGATTCTTAACCACTGCCCCACCAGAGGTCCAACATTTAATCCTTTTCACATCCCTCCTTAGGTTTAAATAACTCCTGAGAGCTGCGCTGTTTCAGTGATTTGCCCAAAGTGGTGCATCTAGTCAGAAGCAAAGGTGCGATTCAACTCCAGGTGTGTCCACATGGTGCCAAACCACTGTCTTAAGCTGGTGTTTAAAACCCCAGAGGAGTTAACTCTGTTTCACAAAGAGGTGATGGTTACCACAATGTGTTTCCCATTGAGAATCCCACTAGGGGAGGTAGACAAGATGTCAAGTTGGCAGGGAAGTGGCTGCACTTTGGCTCCTAGAAACAAGCAAAATGTTGCCATTTCTTTTTAGTGAACTTCAAGGAAGATTGGCATAATGAAGTTTCTAGCTCCAAGTATCATTCCTTCTTCTCACACTGGGGGAATATCAGCCTCTTGAGTGGAACTACTATTACCATTACTATTATTATTTTTGGGGGGTTGAGGTGGGTGCTGCATTGGGTCTTTGCTGCTGCACGTGGGCTTTCTCTAGTTGGGGAGAGTGGGGGCTACTCTTCGTTGTGGTGTGCTGGTTTCTCATTGTGGTGGCTTCTCTTGTTGTGGCACATGGGCCCTAAAGTGCTCAGGCTCTTTTAGTAGTTGTGGCACATGGGCTCAGTAGTTGTGGCTCACGGACTTAGTTGCTTCGTGGCATGTGGGATCTTCTTGGACCAGGGATCGAACCCAAGTCCCCTGCATTGGCAGGCGGATTCTTAACCACTGTGCCACCAGGGAAGCCCTACCATCATTAGTATTACTGTTACAAGGATGGCAATGAAGCTTCTGCCTGAATAGCATTGCACCATCCCTCCCTGTAATTCAGTTTTTTCACCTTCTGATGGGGAAGTGAGAGAGGGAAACAAACAAACAAACAAAAAACCTTTACCAATCGCCAAGCTCCTGGGTTAGTTAGAGCAGCTTCCGACAGGAAGACCTTTGTAAACTGATCATCTCCAGTTACTTTGGTATTTATCTATAGAATTTTTCAATTATGTATGACTAATTTTGCACAAAGTCATTATTTGGAGCAATTTGTCTCCGTGTGAGAGGCAACACCTTCCCCTCCCTGAAAGGTGGGCAGGGAAAATGTCATAATCGACCAGGCTTCAGCTTGAGTTATTTAGCGGTCACAGGAGTTCAAAAGAGAAAAATAATGAACAGGTAAGTCATCACATGTAAAAATTCCTCCTCTGTATTATCAAAATACAAATTAATTACAGATAAGATCAAACGAGTTCTCTTTAATGTATGGTTTTCCCAGAGAAGGTAATGAAAATCAAGTGGTGCCTGTGGGAGGGGAGGGGAGGGATACACAGAGGGATCTTTTATGAATGTTGGCGGCCTTTCATTGGAGACACGGTGCCTGTGAAGGCTGCAGAAGGGGCCTCTGGAGAGTTCTGGGACATGCAAATAAAACCTGCTTTATTGCACTAGCTGCTAACTCCCCAATGATCTCATCCCCATAGGGTCACTCTAAAGGCAATGGTAAAACCACCCCATACAATTACCCCACCAGCCTCTGCAATCAACAGGTTGAGAAGCTGGCAGCCAACAGTCTTGCCAGTAGAGCTTGGCAAAGACCAAGGCTTTGCGGTCATGGCCTTCACAGGCTTTCATTCTTGATCTTCCAAGCAAGGACCACAGCTGAAGTAAGCCCATGATTCATCTTCCTTGGGGTGGGGGTGGGGGGGCAGAAAAGGAGAAGAGGAGGCATATCCTCTCCACCGTCCCCGCCCCCAGCCCCCTCCCAGTAGTATGTAATGCTAATATTCACATGACAGCAAACATTTCAAAATAATAGTCCCATATACTTAAGGTTAATCAGAACGGGCGCCATCCAACTTGCAAAGGTAGCAATTTTCCTTCATTAAAGCCAAATCAAGAAAAAGAACTTTGGGATTCCTTAGGGCTAATTACAAGGTGTTAATAATAACAATATAATGGCAGCAATTTTCCAGCTTTGCTCAAACCCATAATCTGCTTGAGTGCCTTATAGGATTGTCTGTGAGTTTATATAAAGCCAAGTGTTAGTCCAAAAATGTTTTCAGTAATTTCATTTTTACATCATGTCTCTCCTGAGTGTTTATGATGATGTGGTAATTGTTGCTGAAAAAGGTTCTCTTTGGGCAAAGAACAAGTCTTGACTTGACACCTCACACGACCTTTCTTTTGTTTCTCTTGAAGTGCACCCTGGGAAAGAGTGATGGGTCAGCAGGAAAGAACCTGGTAACCTCTCAGTGCTCAGAAACCCTAGGAAGTGTTAATGTTGACCATATCTGTCACGGTCACCCAGCCTGCTCCCTCTATCATGACCCAGTGGACGAAAAAAAGAGCCAATGATATCTTTGGAAATGAACAAGCAGGAGAGATTTGGACAGCCATCTGTGGGCAGGCAGGGGACGCCCCACCATGTCTCAGTGTGATGGCATTTGCTCAAAGCCCATCTGCAGTTGGTAGGGATCAGCAGCTCCAAAAAGGATAATAAACACTCCACTTCTTTCAATGTGACCACTGGGTTCTTTAACCCACATTCTCTTTATTCTCTAGATGCACAAGAGCTTTCTTCTCAGGATTTTGACTTCATAGGCATGGGATCGTTCATCTTAAAACTCAAAAAGCCACAAAGATAAGTTGGTGAGGACTGCTTTATTTTTTCCTCCTCTTCATTTATTTGCCTCCTCTCAGTACCAATGGAATGACCGCATCCTCATTTAGAAGAGAAAGGCCTTTCAAAGGCCAAGAGGCTTGCATCTCACTCATTCTCTTTCTCTCTTTAGACTGCCCGGGGGGGAATTCTTCTAAATTTTGGACAGGAAAGAACTAAATTGTCCGCTATTGCCAGCTTGAGGTCTGAAGCCAGTTTTTTTTGCAACCAATTTCTAAATCTGATCATAAAAGTTGCTGATGGAAAAGCTGAAACAATACAAACTCCATGTGGTTTCTGTTGACTGTTTAAGGATGCCCAGGAGACGCATCAAGCCAAAGAAACGATAATTTGTCCTAATTGGGTTAGAACCACAGATAAACAGGCACCATCTGGAGTTCTGTTCGTTTTGGAGTTTACAAGCAGGGACAGTAGGATCAACACTGCTTTGGAGTGGAGGACTTTCTTCTTTCTTGGTCCTCCCAAGTGAAGACGCCAAAGGAAGTGAGGCAGATAGGATGCAGGGAATAGAGGATGCTTGAGTTTCAATATCCTCCTCTAAAAAATGGAGTCTGATACTCTGCTAGAGGATTCTCCTGAAATTCGATGAGATCATCTCTGCAAATGTGTACACTTTGAGTCATGGAAACCCAACACCTTTAAAGATCAGAGATGTCTTCTTGTCTCTCTCGGTCAGGCTGAGCCATCGAAGCTCAGAGAGCTACATCACAGAGAAAAGAACAGACTTACTCCAGACCACAGTTTCCATGAAAGAGGAAAAGGGACAGATTTTTTTCCTCCCAGTCTAGAACACCCTTAGTTTGTCTGAAAAGCCTCTAAGGGAAACCCACAAGCTTGGGAGGCAGCAGAGATGAAGGGTAAGTAATACATCGCCTGTGGCAACCTCAGAGAATTTAATACACAGGTCTTCAGAAAAGATGTCCAACCTTGGCAGACACCCTTAGCCATTCCCTGTTAACAGAACCCTCATTTTGTTTGAGTAGCGATATATCCATCCCAGGGGATGAATCATGAATGGTCTAAGCCCAGGGTCAGCAAACTACTGACCACAGGCCAAATTTGGCCCGCTGCCTGTTTTTATACATCCTATGAAATAAAAATGTTTTTCATGTTTTGACATGGTTGAAAAAAAAAATCAAAAGAAGAAGAATTGTGAAATAAATGTGAAAATTATACAAAATTCAAATTGCAAAGTCCATAAAGATCTATCGGTAGGGTGACCAACTATTCTGGTTGGCCAGAGAATGGGTTCCCTAAACTCTGGATTTGGTGCTGAAAACAGGAGAGCTTCCAGCAAATCAACATGAGCTGGTCATTGTGACACCCACCTCCTAGGTTGTCAGGGAAAATATGGGATGTTCAGTTTAATTTGAATGTTAGATAAACAATAAATACTTTTTTAGTATAAGTATGTCCCAAAGTTGCATGGGACATACTTACACTAAAAAAGCATTTGTCATTTATATGAAGCTTAAATTTTACTGAGCAGCTTGTATTGTTGTTTGCTAAATCTGACAGCCATAGCCACACATGCTGTCAATGGCTGCTTTCTTACTACTCCAACAGAGTAAGTAGTTGCAATTTAGACAATATGGGTCACAAAGCCTAAAATGTTTATTATCTGGCCCTTTAGAAAAAAAGTTTGGTCTAAACCAATCATGGTAACTTAATTGCTTTCTGCAAGTAGTTACATCTCAGGGTGACCATGGGACCAATGTGACAAAGGAAAAGGTCTTCTGGGTAGTTTCAGCAAAAATTTCACCCCTGACGGCACGTAAAAGCAACTCACAGGAAAAGTTTTTTATGTCCTGTTTCTCTCCTTCCTTCTTTCTTTCCAGCTCGGGAGGCTGATGTATTAGAATACGATGCTTAGAATTGCAGCAACCATCTTGTGACATGAGGAAAAACTTTGTCCACCCACCAAGGATGAGAGTAGCATAAAGAACCTAGGGCCTCCCAAGGATCACCTCCTCCCAGTCAGAGATTCTTAACATTAAGTTAATTGGAGAAAAAAGATTACATCATTATTTTCACAACCTCTAATGTAAATTTAGTATTTTCTTCAATGAACTTCTGCAACAATCTACAGTAGCATTAGCAAATCCTGGAACTTTGTCACTGTACTGTCCATCCTCTGGCCTCCAAAGATTCACCCCCATCCCAACATCCTCAAGGGGCTCAAGCCATTACAGAATCAACTCAAAGTTCAAAACACTCGTCTAAATCTTATCAACTCAAAAGTCTCAAATTTCATAATCTAAATCAGATATGGGTAAGACCATGGGTATGATCTATCTTGGGGCAAAATTCTTTTCCATTTTGGTCCTGTAAAACTAGAAAACAAGTTATCTGCTCCCAAAATGCAATAGTGCGACAGGCACAGTATACCAGTTACAGACATTCCTGTTCAAAATGGGAGAAAATATAAGAGGAAAAAAAAGAGTTACCAGTCCCAAGCAATTCTGAAGTCCAGCTAAGAATACGTCAGGTTTCAAGACCTGACCTGAGAATAATCCCCTGTGGTTCATGGCTCTGCCCTCTGAATTTATAGTCCTGCTCCCAGAATTATCTTCCTTTTTCCTTAAAGGCTAGCAGGTATTTACAGCTGAGTAGTTTTATTAGACTGTTTCCTGCTTGTAGAATTTTGGGAGTCTGACGGCCTTATTTAATTTCATCTTTGGACCACCAGTTCAAGCAGGCAGTGTTTCTGCTGATATAAAATTCTCAAGCACCTTGTGAGTCTCCTGTGTATGTCACGAGGATTCACATCATCAGAAGAGAGACCCCTCCAAAGATTCTTCTTGGATAATTCTATCTTTATTCCTGGCTTCTGCTGTGATTGCTAAGAAGATCCATGAGTCACACACGTCAATCTTTTCAAAGGCCCCTCTGTGTGACTGTATACTCTGATTTTTTTTTTTTTTTTTTTTTCAATACTTCTGAGGCACCAGCAAAAGGTTGGGCACATTGTTCACTTTCTCTTCAGAGCACATTTTCCTGAGAGCAAATCTAATTTTAGGATCTTTTGACAGCACCTTTTGGCATCTGGGTAAGCTGAGTATTTCCCAAATCACCAATTCCTCATTCCTTTTTTGCTTAACAGTTCTTTTCTCAGTTTAACTATTTTCACTCCTATGTTACTACAAGCAGCAAAAGAAACCAAGACATACCTTCAACACTTGGCAAGAAAATCTCCTCAGCTCATTATCCAAGCTTATCACTTACAAGTTCTGCTTCCAAGAGGAATGTAGAACATGATTGAGCTGAGCTTTCTGCCCCTGTGTGACAAGGAGCCCCTTTCCTCCACGTTTCCAATAGCATTGGGCTTCTTCCTGAGCCCTCACCAGAGTGCCTTCAACATCTGCATTTCCGCCAACTCTCTGTCTATAGTGGTCTAAATGTTCTCTCAGACAACACAGTTTTTCTCTTTCATGCTCCTCACTTCCCTCTGAGTCCTTATTAATGTCCACATTTCTACTCACAGTCTCTTCAAGGCAATCTAAGCTTTCTCTACCATACTCTAAAAATTCTTCCAACCTCTGCAGCCGGCTGATCCCAAAGCCACTTCTATATTTTTAGATACTTGTTACAGTCGCTCCCCACTTCCGGTACTAATATCTGTATTGGTTTTTTTATTGATGCTGGAACAACTCACCACAGATTTAGTGGCTTAAAACAACACGAATCTTAGCGTTCTGGAGGCCAGAAATCCAAAGTAGGTAAGCAGGACTGCACTACTGGAGAATATATCTAGAGGAGAACATGTCTCTGAGTGAAGTTCGGTTAGGTTAGGGTCACAAATTCTAATACCTACAAGGATCCAGCCTAAATGAATCAAGGGGACCAGGCATCAAGTGCTGAATAACATCTACCTCCAACCCATGTCACATGGACAAGGCCAATCCGCTCCAGAGAGTTGCCGCCAGGCAGGAATGCTGGCCCAATGTTGCCAGATATTAGAATTTTTCAAGAGAAGCTGGAAATTTGAGCTTTTGGGTGATATCTCCCCAATATGTAAATAGCGGTAACATAGCTTAAATACTTTCTAGGCCAACAATGGGAACATCAAACAAATTCTTTCTGCTGGAAGATGCAGGCCTTAGACCACTTGTTTGCGACCGCTCTATTCATTGTAAAGGACTAATTGTTTAGACTTGCTTCCATCAGTAAATAGGCAGCCATTGGCCATGTTAAACTGGGTAGTGACATGATCAGTTTGGAATATTAGGAAGATCATTTTAGAGCAGTGTGAAGGATAGATTGGAAAAGGGAGTCGAAGATGAGCCCAGAGACCAGCAAGAAAGTTTGACGATAGTCCAGAGAATGAAAGCAGAGCTCTGATAACCGCATTAGAACTGGGAAGAAGAGAACTACCATGAAGCAGATATAGGAGGCAGAATAAATAAGAGAAGTCATATTTCTCCTCCTAGAATGTGAGTCCCATGAGGATAAGTTCTCGATCTGCCTTTCTTCTTTGCTGACTCCCGAGTACCTAGAAGTGGGCCCTCCATAAGCACTTGTCAGTTTCATGACGCACTCTGGTCCAGGTGGCAGATGGATTCCAGTGTCAGTTATTAAGGTGGGGAATGCTGGAGAGAGATGATGGTGCCCTAACCAGTTGGAGATGCCCAGGAGACAGCTGGAGAAATCAGAAGAGAGATCAGACCTGACTGGATAGTTGCCTTTGAGGCCCATTGTCTTCCTTTTCAGTGTCTCTGGAACTTGGGGGCTACCAGGAAGGAATATGACTGAGCCTCCTTCTTCTCCCAGAGCTGGTGAAGACACCGGCCGAGCACTGTCGACAGCATCAGGATGGAGCTCTCAGGCTAAGCTCACTAGTGTAGCCATGTCTCCGTCAGACCCCTCTGACTAACGCATTCTCTACTCCAATGCATGTAATGCAGGTCTTACATCTCCTACTTAGAATCAATGTTGGAGGGACGCTGTCTTGCCCTGATTAGTATTCCCCAAAGACCAGAACTACACAAAAGCAGGATGAATTGAGAATAGCCCTCTAATCAATCTATAAACATCTAATGAACACCTACAATGTGCAAAACATGCTGAAAGGCCTGCATGATTCCTACGATTCGTGTTTTCCAGGGAAGAGAACAGAGCCTTAGGGAGACTCAGAAACTTATGGAAGGTCACATAGATAGGAAGCTGCTAGGATTCAAACCCACATCTGCTTTATCCCAAAGCCCCAGCTTTCCGCCACACTGTGTTTCTTCGCATTCACCGCATCTTCTCACTGAGGTTTATTTGCCTTTGAGGTCTGTGGTCAAAGCATGTCAAATTTTAGGCATTCTTTCTCCTCTCTGGCCTCTTTCTTGCCTATTAGACTTGGTCATAATCCCTTTCTTGCCAATCAACGCATAGTCCTGACATTGACTTATGCCCTCTTTGTGGGGGCAGCTGGCACTTGAAGACATCACTGCCAAAAGCCTTCCTTAAAATATCTCTTCTCGTCATGGGGCTTTGGGAGAAAAATAGGCAGAGGCGGTGCCTACCTCACCTCCCTCCCTCCCCTCCCTAATCCCCTCCACTCCCCACTCCCACCCCGGCCTCCCAGTCCCTGACTCAGAGCATCCCTGGATCACTGACGTCAACACCAGAAGCTCTAAGAAGTTCACCCACATTAGCACCAGGATTGGAAATCAAAGGTAGCTATTTTTGGACCTGACTTCAATCGCTTTCCCTTGGAACCCCCTCAAGGCCAAGGGAGCAAATAATTTAATATGATTAGATTGAAACAATCCCAGAAATTGGTCTGTTTATACACCTTGGCACCATTTTTGACAAGGGTATGAGAATAATCAAAATAAATGGACTTGGCCGAGTGGGTGTGAAGTGTTCCATTCACTTGAGCCTGGAATGCCACCCCAGGGCCGGAGACAAAGACTCCTTGCTGAGAAGGAACTGCAAGGGAAAAGCCAGAGTGGGCCCGGCCACCACACTCTCCTCTCACCTGCTCTGGATCTGATTTGGGTGCAGAGGCCCAGGGTTTGTCGGAGCTGCCTCCGAGACCTAGGTGATGCTCCCCACTTGAGAGGTATTCTCTGGATTTTTTGCTCCCAGTGATTGCATCCCCACTGACTCTCAGGTCTCTGCTACCTGTCTCCTTCCCTCCCTCCCTCCAGGGCCACTGAATACATGAAGGCCTTCAGAAAGTTCAGAAGGGACCCCTCATTTCTGCTCTCACAGCTGCTATAGTTCTTAGCCCCACATCTCAAGCCCAGACCATTGCCATCCATTTCTCATCTCAGCCTCCGATCTCCCCCTCTTCCGATCCTCCCCTGCCCGGAAGGACAACCTCCCCCCGCTAAAAGCCAGGCTTCTTCCTAGTGGATATATCTATTCAAGCCCAGGAGAGGGATAAGGCCTGGGAGAAGGGAGTCCTTCGGCATGGAAGCTACATCGAGACCCACTGCCACGTATCTGGCCTAGGTCCCGTGGTTCTCCAACCCCTCCGCTTCCCACCATCTGAACCTGAACTTCACACTTAATACTTTCTTGCACTTCCCCAGATGTGCCAGGCCTGTGCTCAGATAGGTCTTCCTTTGTTTTGGAAAGTGTTTACAAATATGGTAAAACCATCAACAATAATAAGAAAGCATCCTGTAACCCATAAGCTTTTGTGTTTGCGTCTAGTCTTCTTCTTAAACGTAATAAGCTGTTACAGATAAAAGTAAATTCCCCTTAACCATTTACCACCCATTTCAATCTCTTCCTTCCTTCCCAGAAGCAAAAACCAGCCTTCCAGCTCATTTCTTAAATTTTCACAAGCATGCATGTACAAATAGAATCTATTATACATATATACACAAATGGCATATTTTAGGTATTTGTAATGTGCATTTATGAAGTCACGGGCCTGCATAGCATCCAAAATTTGACACAAGAGGGTATAAAGGGAGGTGAGGAAGTCTTCCTCCCCCCACCCCCACCCCCTGGCCCCCAGGTGGGTACTGTCCTGAGACCATCTGTCTACCTAGCACTCTCCTTTGCCAGGACTCCTAAGCCTCCTTTGGGGCCGCCTCATTCATCTGGGCCCCTGTGATGCTCCCCTCACTCCCCAGCTGAGTCTCTGCCCCTCCTGCGTGTCCGCACAGCGCCTGCGCCCTGTGCGGGCTTCTGTACAGCCCCTATCGCCCACACCCCCAGGCTGGTGATGGAGAGGGGCTGACATCCGAACATGGCATAGAAACCCTGACCCTTCACAGCCAGGCCTCTCCCCTGCCTCTCACAGAGTTCGTTCTGACCCTGGCTGGCAACCCACTTGCCGAAAACCATTCATGAGTCTTAGCAAATGGCTCTGCCGATGCTTTTCCCTGAGTGTGTCTCAAATCCCAGTGGCATATGTCTGTGTCTTCATTAAATCTGGACCAAAGATTAGTTTCATCTGGGCAAAGTGTTTGAGCTCGACTTGGAGCAAGTAAAGAAATCATTTTTTGAGAAATTTGTTTGTGCTGCTGCCACCACCCAGAAACGAAGAGGCAGCTTTCCCCTGGGAGCCTGTGAGAGTCTTTTCTGGAGGCATGACTTTTGGTGTAAAAATACCTGGAAGAACTTGTGAGGATAGATTTTCCTCCCTCCCCATCCCACTCCACCCCTCAGCCTCCTCTGTTACTCTGAATCTTGAAAGAGAGAAACAGATTGGTTTTCTGCTGTAAGAAAAGAATATCCTATTACGTTAGATTTGCCAGAGCAGAATTTGGTAGTATTGCCACATGACCCCTCTGATTCATGAAAATTGTTACTCGGTTCAATGCAGCAACGTTTAATGAGCACCTACTATGTGCCAGGCACTGTGATACAGTCCTCGTAACAACTTAAGGACAGGATTCATCTTCATCATCACTGCTACTATTGCTAGAGACCAACCGGTACAGTCGAGAGTCTGGGACCATCGCTTCCTGTCTGTGACTCCCCACCTCCTCCCCCAGGGACATGCAATCATGAACATCATTGAGCTGGGCACACCCAGCCTTGATCTCCCTTCTGGTAACGGTACTTTGATTTTTCCTTTTGGACACTCCCTTGTCCAGCTATGGTCCATGTGATTTGGCTTTCAAGCATGACACAGGCCCATGGGATCAGAGAATCCCCTTCCCATGTCCGAGAGGTGGGTTCAGCAACAGCCCCGAGGCAGCTGAGGGGAACCACGTCCTGGGGACAGCCATGCCTGAAGCCAGAACTTGGCCTGTAGTTTGAGGAATGGGCACCAGTAAGTTTCCTTTTATTTTCCCCAAGCCAGTTTGAATTGGGTTTCTGTGGTTGTAACCATAAGAGACTTAAGGGTGAGCACACCTAGCTCACAGGGGCTGGAGAGGCTGTCAGCCAGGTAAGACACCTGAGAGTGCCCTGAGACTCATTCAGAAAGGGTTCATTTCTTTTCTGTTCCTTTCGCAGATTAAGCACAGTTTTGTGAGTCAGCCTGCTGACCTGGCTTCAAATCTGCTATCCATTAGCCATGCAACCTCGGGGAACTGCATCTCTGGGTACCTCTGCTGCTTCGTCAGTAAAACGGGAATAAGACAGCGTCTCCTTCAAAGGTTGTTGTGTGGGTTAAATGCACAAACATGTAAAATGCATTTATCACAGTTTCTTGCACATGGTAAATACTCAGTATGTGTTGGCGCTTATATGTATATACAATATATAATAATATGTAATATATATTGTTATTTATGTATTTATCAGGAGTGAGAGATCCAGCCCTTTTGCCTGAAAGCTTGGGCTTCTTGGAACCTATTACTGTGGCTCATGTCGGGCCAATCTGGGTGGAGCGAGCCCATCTCCCACTTTCTCTGTGTCCCTAAAGCCAAACAGCTCTTTCAATTGATAGACCTTCCCCCAGGCTTTTGATTGTGACAGTCAACGAGTGAGTGACGAAAGTATCCATTACCTTTTGCTGCCTTTGAAAGGTCTGCTCCAGCGATCACTTTCTTTTTTCCAAATGATACTTCTCTGCAGACATGCATTTTAGGTTCCCCTTTTCACCAAGGGGCCCCCCATTTCAAATCCATGTGGTTAGTTACGGAGGCAAAGCAAATAATTTTTACAATCCCCTTTTTAATAAAAAATAATGAAAGTGGAGGAAATAATCTCTCACTTGAGCTGCCTAAGGCATCTAACCCTCACTGTTCTTTTCCAGAGGGATCACCTTGTTGGATTCAGAGCCTCACTGCTAGTGTGATCCTCTTTGACCTTCTGGGCCCTGGAGAGACCCCGTGCTTTGAGTGAGAAGTTGGGGGCCCTAGCGGGGATGGAGTTATTGGTGAGAAAGGGGGCCACGATTCAGCTTTGCATGTGTCTAGGGGCTAGACAAACAACCCCAGAGGCCCCCAAGCCACCCTGAACAGACTGCCGAGGGGTAGCCCACCCTCCCCTGGACTGGAACACAGGCATGGGCTGTGTGTGCTCCTCCCAGCGTCACCAGGAAAGAGTCTGATGAAATGTGAGCCAGCAAAGTCCTCTCTGGCCCTTGCAAAGGTCTGCCTCTAGCTCACCCTAGAAATGAACTCACGGAAAAATGGCTAAGTCAGCTTTCAGGTCCATCCCCAGAGGAAGGGGCCTGGGATCTGAGGGGAGTCCACATGTAGGAAGTGACGGGTACAGCGGAGTCACGGGCTCGTGTATCTGATTAATGGAGACAGCTGGGGGCAGAAACCCCACCTCTCTGCCTGATGAGGAGCGAGGACGCAGGGAGTGTGAAACGGGTGTCACCTGAACACTTCATCACGTGGTCCTTCCAAAGGCCCCATAGGACTTTCTTTCCCGGATACAATTTCATGGTGTGTCCTACATCAGTGTTATTATAATTCCTGAGAACCGTCCCTGTTCCAGGCCCTGGGCTGGGCAACCTGCCCATGTAATTTCTTTCCTTTTTTTAAAGATTTATTTATTGTTATTTTATTTATTATTTATTTATTTATTTATTTACGGCTGTGTTGGGTCTTCATTGCTGTGTGCGGACTTTCTCTAGTTGTGGCAAGCGGGAGCTACTCTTTGTTGTGGAGCACGGGCTCTAGGCACATGGGCTTTGGCAGTTGTGGCTCGTGGGCTCAGTAGTTGTGGCGTACAGGCTTAGTTGCTCCGAGGCATGTGGGATCCTTCCAGTCCAGGGATTGAACCTGTGTCCCCTGCATTGGCAGGCAGATTCTTAACCACTCAGCCACCAGGGAAGTACCTGCACATGTAATTTCTAGTTCATTTCCAACCACACTGGCCAGGGAGGCCCTGCTCTCTATAGTCTCTGGATAAGCAAACAGAGGGCAGTACACATTATGAGTTAATGCAGAGCTGCAAATAGAATGCAGGTCTACGTTTTGGTTTGTTTTTACACTGAACTTTTATTTTACTTTTTTTTTTAATTTTATTGGATTATAGTTGATTTACAATGTTGTGTTAGTTTCAGGTATACAGCAAAGTGTTTCAGTTGCACATATACATATATTCATTCTTTTTCAGATTTTTTTCTCATGTAAGTTATCACAGAATATTGAGTAGAGTTCCCTGTGCTATACAGTAAGTCCTTGTTGGTTATCTATCTTATATATAGTGGTGTGTATGTTAATCCCAAGCTCCTGATTTATCCCACCCACATTTACCCTTTGGTAACCATAAGTTTATTTTTGATATCTGTGAGTCTGTTTCTGTTTTATAAATAAGTTCACTTGTATCATTTTTTTAAATTAGATTCCACATATGAGTGATATCATATGATATTTGTCTTTCTCTGTCTGACTTACTTTACCTAGTATAATAATCTCTAGATCCATACATGTTGCTGCAAATGGCATTTTTCATTTTTTCATGGTTGAGTAATATTCCATTATATATATGTACCATGTCTTCTTTATCCATTCCTCTGTTGATGGACATTTAGGTTGCTTCCGTGTCTTGGCTATGGTAAATAGTGCTACACTGAACTTTGGGGTGCATTTATCTTTTCTAATTATGGTTTTCTCCAGATATATGCCCAGAAGTGGGATTGCTGGATCAAAATAATACATGGATTAGGGGTTTGTTTGTTTGTTTTTTGGTGCAGAAGAGTACAACTCCCTCTCCCGACCTTCCTTCCAAAAATATTTTATGCCTAAACCAGCATACAGTACGTGTGTATGCACACTTACATATATCCCCTCCTTTTACACAAATGACAGCATTCTTTACAAACTGTTATACCTCGTGCATTTTCAAAAACATATTATTATGGAAACTTGCCAGACCTATACAAAAGCAGACAGAAGAGTAATATGATTCCCATGTGTCTGTCAGTCAGCTTCAACGAGCATCTGTTCTCAGTCAATCTTGTTTATTCTTTCTCTCCACCTACCTCCCACTCACCCCACCCTGCCCCAGACTATTTTGAAGCAAATATCAAACATCGTATTATTTTAACTGTAAACAGTTCGGGTTGTATAGCTAAAAGATAAAGATTCTTTTTGAAGCATACACATAATACTATTATCATATCTTAAAAAACCAGTAAGTCCTTACTAGATCTTAAAGATAATTCTAGAGCACACACGCTTGTGTAAAGCTGGTCCGTGCACACAGATGCCGCAAGGGACCAGTTTCCCATTGATGAGCATTGAGGTCTTGGCTGATCTTTTGCTACTATTAACTTGAACCATATGAAATTATCAATATTTAACCAATTTTGGACCTACAAAAATAACAGTTTTATATGGTTCTATCTAATATAGGTAACATTGCAGGGAATGCCCATGTACCTTATCCTATACAGGAGTTTGGTTACAAGAGAAATTCCTAAAAGTGAGCTCTCCTTGGTGGGATACTTACTAGCTCTCCTGATAAGGACTTGAGTCACCAAGGAACAAACAAAACTCCCAGTGCTCTTTGTCTCGCCTTAATCTATCTCCCTGCTTCCAAACTCTCCCGATGTCCAGCAATCTGCCTGCCAATGTGATCATCTCTATGGTGTTACTTCCCTGCTTGAAATTATAGCTCCCCACTGCCCTCAAAATGAAAAATCAACTCCTTAGCTTGGCATTCAAAGACTTTCACAACCTGGCCCAACCTGTCTTTCTAGGCTATTCTAGCCACTTCCCTATATTTCAGCCACACCAGTTGACTCACCATTATTCAAACAAACCTTACTTAAAATGTTTATGTCTTTGCACAGGCTATTTCATCTTCTTAATGTACCCTTCCTCTAGTCCGTAGCTAGAAAACTCCTATTCATCCTTCAAGATCCAACTCCACTATGCCCTCTTCTGTGAAACCTGCTCTGAAGCTTCTAGGCAAAGTCAGGCACACTCCCCTTGATATGTAACTCTATGTTCAAGAGATGACTCTACATTAGGTTTTAGGTTTGCATAATCTGATTTCCAGTGAAGCACTGATCTCTCTCCTGGACGATAAAACCCATACATCCAACATTTTTACCAGAGGGTGGTATTTATCTGCAAGCCAATAGATAAAGAATTGTGTGTCCTGGATTCAAAGACGAAATTGCTGACATGTCATTGAACTGTTCCTTCTAGGGACTTGTGGTGTCAGTGAGTTATTAAAAGCATTCCCATTCTCTTAGGATAGGCTCTCAGAGGGATAGCAGACAGGGCCGGGAAGAAGTTTACTGGAGGATTTTTGGTTTGTTGAGCGTTGTTTTACTCACTCAGTTAGCTGTTTGTACCCTTTGTAATCCTTTGCTCTGTATCTCGATATTCCCCTCTGGCGATCAAACCCCTGACTACTTGCCATCCTCCTTTCCTACTTCCCTTCCTTTTAAAAATTACAATATGATACTTAGGAATAAGCAAATTATACAATTAATAGCCTACATGATCACTAAGAGGAGACTACATAAATTGTCACATATCCACACAATGGAACACAACGTAGCTATGAAAAAGGGTAAGCCAACAGGAATTTCCCAATAAGTGCATATAGGATGATACTACATGTTTAACACACCCATCTAAAGTATACATTTTATTATGCTTTGAAATTTTTGAAATCCCACACACAATAAAACTGTCAAGCATATTTAGCTCTGAGAAACAGGAATGGTGGTAGTGAAGAAAGGAAAACTTTATTTTTCATTTAAAGCTCTTTGGGTATATACATTGCATACATGGGAAAAGCACAATATATTGATTGTATTAACTTCTGAAAACATAAAAAAAAATTTTTAAAGATAATAAAAATCTCCTAGAATTCCATTAACGATTGCCATTGTTAATAGTTTGATAAACATCTTTCTGGACTTTTTTCTGGGTTTATGCATTTTTCTGAGATGAACTGGCACTCCTATCACTTACATTTTTCAATTACAAGCGGCTTGTGGACATTGTAGGTCACTGTGTATTCTTGGCATCTTTTTTGTTAGCTGCTAAGGATTTCATAGTTGCTTTCTACCCTCCTTCTTTCCCTCCCTCTCATGCTTCCAGCCCTTATTCCTTCCAATATCTGTGACAATCTCTGAGTTTAGCTGCAGGGGGTATATTGGGCTGACACACGTGGGTGGATGCTGTTTCTAGTCAGAAGAGTATACCTCATGTGCTTGCACAGATACAAGTTTGCAAACACTTCCACCAACAGACAATATTTCCCCTGTTTCATAAGGAAAGCTGTGGTGAATGCTTAGGAGGTACTGTATTTCAGGGGTTCCATGGGGCTGGCAACGGAATTTTGCACACTGGCTGGACCACAAGGCTTGCGGACAGTGTTTACCAGGCAAAAAAGGAGTATTCTGAAAACACCAAATGGCATTCGATTCACAAAAAAATCAGAGAGTCACTCCTGCTCTTCTATTAAAAAACCAGCATCCCAGAAGAGGGGTTCCATCTTTCAAAGAAAGACCTCTACCTCTGCACCTTTCTAAAGTTCTTTAGAGGGCTTCACTGGGGAAGAGAGCTATGTTTCTCTCTATGGGTCATAGAGAAGACTTCATCCCCAGAAGTATAGAAGGATGGAGTGCAGAAGAAAGAAAAGGGCGTACCGAGGGGTGGGCATTTGGCTAGGATTGGCCAGGAAATGGACCTTTCTAAGCCTGCTGCCATGGCAAATGAACTTCTAAAAGGGCTCAAATCTTAACAGCAAAACCACAGAAAAAGGCAAATCACATGATGAGAGACACAAGCCTGAGGGTCTGGGGAGACAGCCCTGCTCACAGGATCTGCCAGTTCTTCTGGTTGAGCCTGCAATGTAAGTATGTTGATCTTTTAACCTCTCCTTTCAGCTTCCCAGACCAGGCACCCCAGAAACCTTGCAGTGACCCCATTCTCCCTGAAATAATGTTTGGACTGCACTAACACCAGTCGTCGCTACCTACTGGCCACAGGGCTGCTTGTCACACACATTTACAGAGCACCAATTGTCTGCCTAACACTTGAATTTACCTGGTGTGACTTGTCTTTACTGTGTGTCTGCTGCATGCCTAGCCCCTAAAGTCAAAGCAGAGATAATAGTTAATGAGCACCTACTGGATGCCTGGAATTAAGACACATCAACCAGTGAATAAGCCTGTATTGAGTGCCTGCTCTACACCGGGCGATCTCTAGTGACACTGAGTCCTTTCATTCCTCATCGCCCAAACTTACCTTGCCCACGTGAAAATCATAATAACACTCAGCCCTCTTTTGGGGCCGTGGTTTTCACTTTGTTGCTTGTTCTATTGACCCCCAGCATGAGAATCTTCTTGGGATACACTTATTAAAATATGCAGATTCCTGGAGCTCACCACAGTCCTGCTAACTCAGAATCTCAGGGGGTGGGCCCAGATATCTTTCAGTTAAATCAGCTCCCTCCCAAATGAATCTTGTGCACAATGAATTTTGAGAATCTACACTTTGGGGGCTGGGGCAGAACTCCCGATTCATCTTAGTAAGCACAGAACGGGCAAGAATGCATTTACGTGCTTTTGGGCTCAGTGACCTTCCCACAAAAGGAAAATCTGAGATCCTAACTGATTAGTGGAGAAGGTCAATGATTGATGATTACCAGAAGGGGAAATACAACTGATTGACTCATATATGGGAAATTAATCAACATCTTAAGGAATCTTTAGAGTATCACTGGACAGGAAAGATGATTTGCCTACCCAAATACCAATGATTTAAAAAAAAATAAAACCTAGTACAGTCAGTGTGATGAAACTGGATCTCATGAACTGCTGCTAGGGACCAAGAGTGATACCAACGTTTTGGAGAACTAGTTGGAATTATTTATCAAAGGCCTTAAAAATATCCCTCATAACACAGTAACTCTCTTTTTACACTCTATCCTGATGAAGTCAATCACAGGGGAAGAAAACTTTCTTAATGATAACCATTACAAAGTTAGCTATAATGATGAAAAATGGACAACAGGAGGGAGTAGTTAAGAAGACCACAGGGCAAATAGAAATGCCATAGGAAGTGTATGGATACCAAGGGGCTAACGGGGGCTGGAAAGAATTGGGAGATTGGGATTGATATATATGTGTGTGTGTGTATATATATATATCACTATGTATAAAATAGATAACTAATGAGAACCTACTGTACAGCACAAGGAACTCTCCTCAGTGTTCTGGGGTAACCTATGGGAAGGAAATCCAAAACGAGGGGATATATGTATACCTACAGCTGATTCACTTTGCTGTACAACAGAAACTAACACAACATTGTAAAGCAACTATACTCCAAAAAAAATTTTTTAATGCCAAAAAAAAAAAAAAAAAAGAAGATCATGGGGCATGCTCTATACCTTAAAATGGCTTTGGCAGAAAGTTTATGACAGTATGGAAATTGTTTATGTTAGACTATGATCCCAACCATAGCAAGGAAGAATCTACACTCAGATAAGACTAGAAAGAAATCCACCCAACTTTAACTGTGGTTACTTTTGGAGAGAGGGAATTGGGGTGGTTTACTTCTTTCTCCTTCTCTGTTTTCCAAATGCTTGTGAAAGAGCACCTACTATTTTTATAAAGAAAACAAAAACAAAAACCTATCAAACAAACAAAAACATACAACCAAATGTGGTTTTAAAAGGATGGAAGGCAAAATCAGACCTGACAGCAATGATGGTTGTTTGAACCCCAGCCTCAGAATGCAGTATTGTGGGTCCCCAGGAGGAATGGTTAGCCTGATTTGGGGGGTGGGCTGACTGATCCCCTTCCTGTGGCTCTATCTAAAACCTCTCCCCACCCTGCCCTCCAAGGCTGACTCCTTTTTTTTTTTAATTTATCTTATCGTTTATTTATTTTTTTATTTTTGGCTTCATTGGGTCTTCATTGCTGCGCATGGGCTTTCTCTAGTTGTGGCGAGCAGGGGGTACCCTTCATCACAGTGCGCAGGCTTCTCATTGCAGTGGCTTCTCTTGTTGCAGAGCATGGGCCCTAGGCGTGTGGGCTTCAGTAGTTGTGGAGCTTGGGCTCAGCAGTCGTGGCCCACGGGCTGTAGAGCACAGGCTCAGTAATTGTGGCACACAGGCTTCGTTGCTCCCACAGCATGTGAGATCTTTCCAGCCCAGGGATCAAATCTGTGTCCCTTGCGTTGGCAGGCGGATTCTTAACCACTGCACCACCAGGGAAGCCCCCAAGGCTGACTCTTGACCAAGTTCTCAGACCCAGGATCAAGTTCATCTCTCTACGTCTCTAATTTGGGGAAGGGGGATATTTATCAATTCATCAACTAACAACCTTTCAGTGCTCTCAACATGCTTCTCAGTGATGACAGAAATAATATTTACTAAGAGTCTATATGTGCTAGTTAGTTTCTAATTGACCTCTGAAATGGGTATTTTTAAAAATCAGCTTTAGAGGAGTACAAATTACATACAATAAAATGCAACCATTTTAAAAGCAGGGTTTGATGAATTTGGCAAATGTATCCACCAGTGGAACCCATCAGCACAACCAAGATATAGAACATTTCCCCTATCCCACAGTGATTCTGTGTGCCCCTTCCCAATCACTTCCTGCCACCTCCCACACCAAAAGCAACCACTGGTCAGATTTCTTCTGCTGTAGGTTCTTTTTGCCTGTTTTTGAACTTTATGTAAGTGGCATTCTGCAGGGCACATTCTTTTGAGTCTGGCATCTTTTGCTCAATATGAGGGTGCTGTGTGTAGTCGCATTTGGTTCATTCTTCTTGCTGTGTAGTATTCCAGTGTCTGAATGTACCACAGTCTATGCAGGCATTCCACTGCAACTTCCATTTGGATAGCTTCAAGTTTGGAGCCATTACAAAGAGTGCCACTGTATATATTCTTGCCTCTGTCTTTTGGTGGACTGTGGACTTAGTTATATGGATATATACTCAGGATGGAATTTCTGGGTCTTAAGGTACACAAATGTTTACCCTGATCAGATATTGTCAAACAATTTTCCAGAGTGGTTTTACTAATTTACACTCCCACTAGCAATGCATGAAGAGTTCCAGTTGCTCCTTATTCTCACCTGTATTTGTTACTATCTGTTTCTTTCATTGTAGCCATTCTGGTTGAAAATATGCACTGTTTTTTTTAATAAAATAGAATTGCCTTTGCCAATAGGTCAGTTTAGCAGAAAGAATTTCCTGGGCAGCAAGACTGAGTTGGATTAGTTGTGATGAGCAACAAAGCTACTCTTTGTTGCAGTGTGTGGGCTTCTCATTGCAGTGGCTTCCCTTGTTGTGGAGCACAGGCTCCAGGTGTGCAGGCTTCAGTAGTTGTGGCATGTGGGCTCAGTAGTTGTGGCACATGGGCTTAGATGCTCTTTGGCATATAGGATCTTCCTGGACCAGGGATCAAACCCTTGTGCCCTGCATTGTCAGTCAGATTCTTACCGTGCCACCAGGGAAGTCCCAACATGGTTGTGTTAAGGTAAAATTTATGTACATAAAATGCACAAATCATAAGTGTACAGCTCAATGATGTTTCATTTGATTTGTACACAATCATGAGACCACCACCCAAACAGACATAGAGAACATCATCCCAGAAAGTCTCTTTATGCTCCTTTCCAGACTATTCCTACCATCCCCCAAGCGATAACTACTGGTGGTGTTTCTTTCATTGTACTTTCATTTTGCCTGTTCTAGAATTTCATAGAGATGAGATCATATAGTACATACTTTTGTGTGTGTGGCTTCTTTTGCTCCACATAAGATTTTTTGAGATTCATCCATGCTGTTACATGTATCACTGGCTTATTCCTTTTTGTGGCTGAGTAGTATTCCATTGTATGGTTGTACCATCAGTTTTCCATTCCCTTCCCAAGCACAGCTGGGCTGCTTCCAATTTTTGGCTATTATGAATAAAGTTGCTGTATATGTTTTCAATTTTTTCATGGGTAAACACTTAGGAGTAGAATTGTTAGGGCATATAATAGGAATATATTTAATTTTATTTAAAAAAACTGCCAAAATGTTTATCTAAGTGTTCTTACCATCCTACATTTCCAGTTGCAGTGTGTGAGTTCCTATTGCTTCATGCCCTGGCCAATGGGAGTACAGTTGGTCTTCCTAATTGTAGCCATTCTAATGAGTGTGTAGTGGTATTTCATTGTGGTTTTAATATGCAGTTCTCTGATGATAAATTATGTTGAGTATCTTTTCATGGGTTTACTGACTATTTGCACAACCCTTTTGGTGAAGAGTCCAAATCACTTGCTCATTTTTTAAATGGGCTATTTGTCTTCTTCTTATTGAGTTGAAACACTTCTTTATATATTCTGATCCTGTGTCAAATATATGTATTGTGAACGTCTTGTCCTAGTATCTGGCCACCTTTTTATATTAACAAAGTCTTTCACCAAGGGTTTTTATTTGGTTTTTTGGGTTTTTTTTGAAGAAAGCCTTTTTCCCCACCTGCTCCTGCACAGTAATTTTTTTAAGAAATGGATCTATTAAATCCCCATTCTACAGATAAGAAAAGTCAAGCCCACCCAGAGTGCAAATCCCTTCCCCGATGCACACACCAGTATAGAGAGGAACCAGGATTCAATCCTACAACCCAAAGTCCTTGCCAGCTACAGGCTCAAATTCCAATCAAACCTAGAAAACCAAAGGCAATTGCACAAGGTAGTTTGTAGTAAACATTATTTAAGATGAAGAGTGATTGAGCCTCAGGGTCCAGGAATAACTCACCTAACCGGGGCCTCTTGTATCCCTCTTGGGATAGAATGTACAGGGATAAATAGAATTACCAAAGGAAGGGAAGGCCCTCCCCTCCCAAAAGAAATAAAAATGTAATCACTCTCTGCACTATAATCTCTGATGAGAACATTTAACCAATTAGCATTGCTGTTGTCTAAACTCACTTCCCACCGAGCTGGGAAACCGGTGGCCACACATACCAGTGGGCCCCTGCCTCCCTCCTCCCAGCTGGGATTCGCCCCAGCAAGAAACTCATGTTGTCTCCCAGACCGAGTTCCTACAGCCCCAGATGTAAAACCAGAAGGCTCTTATCTGGCCTTATTTATCTCTACACTAATAAAATGTCAATCCCCAAGAGAAAAAAAAACTCTGCTGTCTCCTCCACTCCTGAGGGGATGGGTACCCATTTACTGTCTCACTTCACTGCTCTGTTGGCCGGGTTCATACTTCAGGGCTTCCCATGGGAATGAGCCTCAGCCATGGGCAAGGCTGTGCTGGGTGTTTTCTCTTTTTCTCTTTCACAAGGGCTCTCAGGGATTCAAGGGGGAGCAAGTAGGGTGGTGGGGGAGATTGGTAGTGATTCAGCACGTATCAAACGCTGGACACTTTCCCCACTACCTGGTAGCCCAGATCCTCAGGGGATGTAGGTGCGGGAGGCAACAGGTCCATTTATTGGGGAAGAAACTGAGGCCCCAAGAACCGTCTCTTATCTAACGATGGCTGACGTGTGTGAACCGTTCTGCGCTAACAGCTTTACAGTGTCCCATTTATGCCTCATAATAGGCCAATGAAGTAGATACTGTTATTGTTCACATCCTACATGGGAAAAAGCCCAGGTGCAGAGCAGGTGACGCAGGGCAGGTGACGCTGTCCCCCTTACTCTTGGGAACTGTGTCGTCTTGAAAAGTCTGATCAAGAGCCAAATGAGACATGTCACATTTTGACGGCTCTTGTGTGATTTAACATTGAAAAAAATCATGAAGTTATTTACAAAGCAGAAACAGATTCACAGCCATAGAAAACAAACATATGGTTACCAAACGGGATAGTGGGGGTGGAGGGGGAGGTAAATTAGGAGTTTGGGGTTAACATATATACACACTACTATATATAACATAGGTAAACAGAAAGAACCTACTGTATAACACAGGCAACTATACTCCGTATCTTGTAATAACCGATAATTGAAAAGAAACTGAAAAAGAATATATATATTTATATATAACTGAATCACTTTGCTGTACACGTGAAACTAACACATGGTAAATGAACTAAATTTCAATTAAAAAATTAGATAAAGGAATAAATAAATGTATAAATTCCCCACCACAGATGAGCAGGGAAAGATAAGATATTTAAGCCTCAGATGGGGCCATCATGACCATTCACGATGCATACAGTGTTAGGGAGAATAAACAACCACACTGCTGCATGTCATCCTCCCGTCTGATGGTACAAAATATTCTGGCCTATAAAAGTGTCATCACTGAGCATTGCCATCATCATAGCTGATGATCAATAATAAAAAAGAACATATAGAATCAAAATCAATAACAAAAAATATATAAATCATTATAAGGAGTGAGATAACAAACAGTAATAAATAAAATAAAATAATAAACAGTAATGATGAAAACAAAACAATTTAAAAAACAAACTAAAAATCAGCAACAGCAATAATAATAGCAGCCAATTCTGTGCCAGGCCCTCTTCACACATTTGTTTATTTAATCCTTAAAATGGCTCTATGAGGTAGGAAGTATTAAAAAGCCGCATTTTAGAGATGGGAAAACTGAGGCATCCAGAAATCCTAGGCTCTTGTTTCTCAGCAGGTCAAACCCAACTGGGCTCCATTTCTCAGGCCGGGAGAAGACCACAAAGGGACAAAAGCTGAGTCCCTGCAGCTTGGCTAGGAACTTGGTTTACAGAGTCCTCTGGGGACAATTGGAAAACACTGGGGGCCCTGATGTCAAGCCAGACAGAGCCTCTGGTGGGCTCATAGATGCTTGTGAGCAGAGAGTCCAGTGGGACTTAGAAGTTGTCCACCAAACACTAACAGACAGATTGGCTGCTCTGGCCAGGCCCTGGTCCAGCCCAGAGGAACTGGAGGCAAATGGATCTTCCTTTTCATCCCGGAGGTGCCTGCAGCCTCCTGCAACAGACCAGGCAGGGACTATAGACAACAAGCGGTGGGGATAGACAGAGTGGAGAGAACCCAGTGGGTCAGGAAAAGCAGCAGAAGCCAGCATTCTAGTCGGCAGCCCTGGCTCTGACCTCAGATCATTCATTTTAATCATAAGCTCAGCTAGGTTAGCTTTTTCTTTAACATAACAGCTTGTGCCTTCACAGTCCCATCTCCCCATTTTTTTTCCTGCTAATTTCTCCCTCTCATACCTCTATTCCCTCATCCCCCACTTGCCCACCTCTCCCCTCACCCTGCCCCCAGCCTCTGGCCAGACTCCTTTTTCATACGCTCTTATTCAGTAAATGTTCATGGATGCCTGCTCTGTACTAGATCCTGGCCTGACCATGGCCAGTGGCAGGACGAGGAGGCAGCCCCTGTTCCTTCTCCAGGAATTCTGCTGGAGGGAGAGGCAGCAACCCCAGAGCTCCTGCCTTGAGCTCTCCACCAGGCAGCTGCCAGCTGGTGGCAGGGGGCATCCCATCCCCCTTGTCACAGGTACCGCTTTGGTTCAATGTCACCGCTTTCATAAAACCACATGGCTTACCTGGGGCCTGTGCTGGCCTGCGCAAGGGCTGTTCCCCTCCAATGAGACAAATGAGATGTGGGAATATTAATTATTAGGAGTTAAAGTAACCCAGTACTCACAGATGGCAAGTGGAAAAAAAGAGTTCTTGTGAAGGTCACATGACGGGGCAGTTAACTTACTTGAATTTGACTATAACAGGAGAGAGTTAAACAGGGTGGGGTGCCCCTGGGCATCTTGCCCTGAGGAGCAAGATTCTTGTGTTTAAAAAATTTTCATGTAACCTGTCCTCTAAATACCAGCCAAGGCTTCATCTGATGTCCAAGCAAAAGGAATCTGTTCCAGTGCTGCTGCTTGTGTTTCTGTTGTGTACATGTTTATCGCTATACCGGGTTATACACGTATAACCACAGAGACAGTGCTTCATGAGTGACGTCAGCAATCCCCCAGAGGGTTTTTGACTCCAGGTGATTCCCACCTTCTCTAGTAAGTGCGGGATGTCACACACGCATATTGCCCATCCACACGCATGTAGATTTCACACGCGCACACGCGCAAATAGATTTGCCTTTGCAGCAGGCGTTGCCGAGGAGGTATGATGTGGCCCTTAATGACTCTGCAAAATGTACAACAAATAAAAAGCAATATAACGACTACCTATAAACCCAGGACTGTCATGAAATCAATCCATGGCTGATGGGTTAAAGAGGAACGCCGCCACGACCACACGTTGGCCTCAGCTGTAAACTGCCGGTGCTGAGGAAATAATAAAGGAAATAAGATCATTGTCATTCTTCCCATTGGAAGAAGGGCTCATTGTCTCTTTCCAGTGCTCCTCAGACCCTACTGAGGTCATCCAGGTCACTTCCCCCGGGCCTGGGACGCTGTACTGACAAGGAAACTGAGTCACAGAGAGAGAAGGAGATGGCCAGAGGTTCACAGCTGTTTGAGCCCTGTGTGCATCCCCTCACGTCTTTACAGAGGTCCCCGGCCTTGGGCCAAACTGAGGTTAGGAAGGAGGAAAGATACGCATCGGGAGTTTTTAGAACTGTTGAGAAGAATTTGAGGACAAGGACAAAACGAGACAAATTTTCATGGGAACCCAAATCTAGTGGCTTCTCAGACCCAAGCCTTCACAGAAAAATTGCATCAAAAAGAAAAGTACCGGGTCCTGACTTTTATGTCTCCCAAAGCATGAAACTCCTGATTTCAAACTGGTTCTTTTTGGCCTCTGAAAGCAAACAAGAAAAAGATGTCGCAGTCTTCCCCTTCCAACATTGGAAAAAAAAAAAAAAAAGACAGAAAAGAGGGAAGAAAATCGTTTGGGGGATTCTCAACAGAAAGGGTCTTCTTCCCCCTTTATCGATAATTTTGAAAGGGTCGCTGTAAGACACTGACTAATGACACGTGACCTTTGGATTCTCCACGAGGCAGCAGGCTCGGGCCCGGGCGCAGCGGGGACCCCTCTGCCAGTTAGGGGTCACTCTCTCCATTCAACGCTTTATTAGCCCCCTCCAGGCTCAGGGCAAAGTCCCGCTGCTTGCAGACTTTTACAGCTTTGATTGAGGAAAGCTATTCAGGGCAGGGGAGAGGATCTGTTTGTTTTCAAGAGGAAACCTCTGGGAGTTTGCCCCCTCCCCCTTGTGTTTCCAGAGTTGCTGGAGAGATAAAAGCCATACCTCCTTTTGACCTTCATTGGACAGTAGAAGCCCCGACTCAGCGTGGAATAATAAAGGCATATCATGCTGCATAAATTATCCCGTGATTGACGCGCTTTCTTCCAGCTCCAACTGAATGGGGAAAGGTGGGGGGTGGGGCGGCGAATGGTGAAGGGGTCAAAGGTATTTAGTCAAGCACCTACTATGTGCTCAGGTGCTGGTGGGAACGTCACTCACCCGTGGCATTTCTTTGTCCCAAGCAGCCGGGCCATGCATGTGGAACCGAGGCAGAAAAGTCCGGTGATTTCCCAGTGACCCACAGGAAGGCGGTGGCAGGCACAACATTTTTCTGCAAGAGTATTTTGACAGTTTTAAAAGTCAGCTTTTCGAGATCACCAAGTAAGTTACTAAGGGGTCATCTCACCCGGCCCCTGAGCCTGACTCAGGGATGGAGGGAGGAGAGAGAAGGGTTCAGGACCAGGATGGCGTAAAGCTTCCATCTGCTGTTTATTCATCCGTATTTATCAACAGCTTGTGATGGGCCAGCACGCTGGCCTTAGCCACCGTGAAGCCCACCCTTCAGTAGGAGGCTGATAGTGAAGGAGTAAATTAGGAAAGTCATTTTTGGATGATGGTAAAGAAACCAGGATGGCAGTGGCAAGAAAGTATTTGTGCATGTGTGGGGGGGGGGGATGCTGGGAGCACAACTTTGGGGGATGTTCAGGGAACACCCCCCCCTCTTCAGGAGATGACACTTGTCCTGAAGGCCAAGAAAGAAAGGAGCTTGGCGGAGCTGGCAGGGAGTGAAGGCCCAGGTGCTGGGACCTTCTCCAGAGCGTGGACAATATTCTTGTTGTGATGAGAACCAATGGGAAGGTTTTCAGGGAGTGAGTTCAGTGAAGCAAGAAGCAACACCAGGGTCAGGATTTGCCTGCGTTCTGACCTGCCAGCTGGGCCTGGCGAAGCCTCAGCTGTTCTCTCCTAAAGTGGGGCAGCTGGGAGCAGTTCAGCAAACCACCACTTGCCCTTAAGTTTGCCCCTGGAGTTGGCCTGTGACTTGGAGGTATCCCCAAGTCACACGTCTCCCCAACCTGGGGACCGAAACCTCAAAGGCCTTGGGGCTCATTGGGGAGTGTACCCCTGGATGCGTGGCAGCTGTGGCAAGCTGGGGAGGGATGCTCTGTCCACTGGACTTACTGCTTCTGAACCCCAGTCATTGAACCAAGAGAGGTGGAGGGGCCCAGAGTTGTCAGACCTTCTGATTCTGTAAGAGAAGCCAGAAATCCAGATGTGGGGAAAACACTTCGCTAACATCAATTCCAAATTAAAATAACATTTCCTGAGCTCTATCCATGAACCTTGAGGCTAAGGAGTTGCACAAGACCAGACCTCAGCCCCCAGGAGCCTCCAGGACAGAATCACTACTGTCTCTTACAGAACCAGTGCAGAGAATTGAACGTAAAAGATGCACAGAAAACTGGTGGATCCCATTCTGGAGTTCTAAACCTTTTTGTGTGTGGTGGACCGCTCTGGCAGCTGTGGAAGCCTACAGATATCTTCTTCAAAACTACAGTGAGATGAATTGGGAGATTAAGTTTGACATAAATACATTACCATGTGTAAGATAGATAGCTAGCGGGAACCTTTGGTATAGCACAGGGAGCTCAGCTTGGTGCTCTGTGATGACCTAGATGGGTGGTATGGGGGTCGGGGGATAAAAGGTCCAAGAGGGAGGGGATATATGTGTGTATATATGTACAGCTGATTCACTTCGTTTTACAGCAGAAACACAACATTGTAAAGCAATTATACTCCAACAAAAATAAATAAATTAAGAAAAAAAAAACTGCAGTGAGGTATCACCTCACACCAGTCAGGATGGCCATCATGGAAAAATCTAAAATCAATGAATGCTGGAGAGGGTGTGGAGACAAGGGAACCCTCTTGCACTGTTGATGGGAATACAAATTGACACAGACATTAAGGAGAACAGTATGGAGGTTCCTCAGAATAATGTTTTGAAATGAATGAAATCAAATAACCAAGCCACTTGTATTTAAATACAGTTATCAAAATGTTGCAATGTGCTGTTACAGGTGTTTCTTTGCTAATGGATCAGTCAACAAGATCTGGTACTGAGCCTTTGACTTTCCTAGTTTTAAAGCAGTGATGAGTGGAAACAAAGTTTCAAGATATCTATAACAAGTGCAATGTGACCTGAAAACACATGGTGTCTACAGATGACAAAGTCATACTTACTGATGGTGCTGCTCTGTGTTGCTGCCTACATTTATAATGAAAAGAAATGAAGCACTTCCCTGGTGGCACAGTGGTTAAGAATCTGCCTGCCAATGCAGGGGACCTGGGTTCAATCCCTGGTCTGGGAAGAACCCACATGCCTCGGAAAAACTAAGCCCATGCGCCACAATTACTGAGCCCATGTGCCACAACTACTGAAGCCCGAGCACCTAGAGCCCATGCTCTGCAACAAGAGAAGCCCCCGCAACGAGAAGCCTGAGCACCGCAACGAAGAGTAGCCCCCGCTCGCCACAGCTAGAGGAAGCCCACGTGCAGCAACAAAGACCCAACGAAGCCAAAAGAAAAGAAATGATGCATTTCAGAGGACAACCAAAATAAAGATGTAATGCTTTCCCATCCAGCTGCATGGTCTCCTCTCCTCACCCCCAAAGTGGTCCTGGATTCCAGTTTTAGAACTTTGACATTAGACAGGATTTCTCTAACAGGAGGATTGGCAGAGAGGAGGCTTCCCCTTCCTCACTTCCCCATCTCGGTAAACAGAACCCTCATCCCTCCAGGTGCCCCAGGAGCCCCTAGAGTCTCCCCTTCCCTCTCCAGGCAGTGTGCTCTCAATGAAACATAAACCTGTTTCTGTCTTGCCCAGACTTAACTGCTTCCCTCCCCGCCCCTTAATTTCCCACCATGTTCAGGATGGAGCCCTAATTCTTAGCCTGACCTTCAAATCCTGAAGGGTGTGGTCCTCCCCATAGGCCAGCTGTACTCCCCTTGCTCCCTGTACTTCCTCCTGAGCCTTTGCACAGGGGGCATGGAATGGGCAGTAGCACCAACTTGGTGCCAGGCAGGAGCAGGATCCAGCCTTGAATCTGCAAGTTATTAGCTATGAGATGGTGAACACCTTTCAGCCTCAATTTCCCTCAACACCCACATTCCATGGTGCTAAGGATTCAAGGAAGCGACACTGCAACAATCTAAGCCCATTTTAAACCCTCAAGGAGCTGTTCTCACCGGGGCAATCATCACACCAGGGGTTCTCCACTAAAGTGTTTCAGCGTTCACCCGTTCTCCAAGACCTCACTGCAATCCCGCTCTGCTCACCTTACTCAGATCTCTACTCGCATCACCAGATCAGACCACCGTGTCATTCCTGAGCATGTGCACCAAACTGACACTACACCCCTCTCTGTTGCCTTTATCCTGCTTTATTTTCCTTCTTTGCCATGAGTGTCATCTCGTATAGTATATATTTATTTGTTTATTTATGGTCTATTCCACCCACACCCAAAAGAATACATACTCTGTGAAGACAAGGGTTTTCTTTTGTTCGCTGCTGTACTCCCCGTGCCTAGAACAGTAAACTATCCACCACAGGCGCTCTGTAAACAATTACCAAATGAACGAATAAATGGGTGAATGAATGAAAAGCCTTTGCAAATATTTTCCTAAAGGCTGCTAGTATTCAGTGAGGTAACATAGCTACAGTACCTAGATCTGGGTCTGACATACAAGTGTTCATTTCTCATCTTCATTCTTAACTTCTCTGAATCTTAGTTTACGCATCTGTGATATGGGAATCTATCACTATTACTATCACTAATAATGAGGGTTATAATAATACTATTAAGAATAATGGCATCAGGTCTACTTACCTCATGGAGCTATCGTCATGTCCAAAACCAGAAAGCCTTCTGCAAGGTAGAAATCATTATATAGATGTGAGTTACTATTGCTGCTATAAGAACATACGCAATTACTGCCTCCTCTCTCAGCCTCCATTTTCTCATCTGTAAAATGGGGCCAGTTCCTCTGCATTTCCTGCTTCGCTGAGTTATTGTAAGGAATGCATAAAGTGATGCAAGTTTAAATGCTTTGTAAATAAATGCTTTGTAAATTATAAAATGCTTTGCAGATGTAATGAATAATTATTTGGAGGCAGCATGGGAGCAGTTAAAATACGACGGGCTTGGGATCCCAGAGGGTTTGAGTCTCTCCTGGGCTAGAAAGACCAGAAAGAAACTCTGGATCTTGGTTCTGCTATCTGTAAAGTGTGAGTGTTAATTGCACACACCTCACAATGCATTTTACAGGCTTAGCGCCTGTCCAGCCTGGACCCAGAGCGGGTTACTATTCTCCACTGTCCCACGATCTGCTCTTATAAGGCATTCTTCTCACCAAGTCAATGAACAATATTCTTTTCCTCTTTAGTTAAATGGTGATAACTACACCAGCCTATCTGGGATGCCATGGCTTTTAATTACTATTTATAAGGCACTTGGGGATCCTCACTTAAAAGGGACAGGTGATGTGCAGTGATTCCAGAGTGTCTGGTTGTCTTGGGACCCTGCTGGTGGCCAGACCTCCTGCTGCCCTCTGAGTGGGTTGCTCCAAGGGGTTCCAGAATCTAAATCTGGGCCTCATTTTTGGTGGTCAGAAAGCTGCCATTTTTCTAGAAAAGCTGATCTCTACTTTCCCAGAAAATGAGTGTGATGTCTCAGCTCTGAGTTGATCTGAAGCACACAAGAGGCCTGGACCAAGGTCCCCCTGGCTCTGTTGTGGAGGAAGCTGGGGTTTAGGAAATGAAGCAAAAAAGGTAGCTCAAGGGACTTTCCTGGTGGCAAGTGGTTAAGAATCCACCTGCCAATGCAGGGGACACGGGTTCGACCCCTGGGTGGGGAAGATCCCACACACCTTGGAGCAACTAAGCCCATGTACCACAACTACTGAAGCCCACGCACTTAGAGCCCATGCACTGCAACAAGACAAGCCACCACAATGAGAAACCCAAGCACCACAATGAAGAGTAGCCCCTGTTCTCCACAACTAGAGAAAGCCCACACACAGCAATGAAAATCCAATGCAGCTAAATAAATAAATAAATAAAAAGGTAGCTCCAGATTTGTCCTCATCGGTCTCAGTTCAGGGCTGCATATGTGAGGCAGCCTGAGGCCTCTGAGAGGGGCTGTTGGTAAAGGACACAGACCAGCGCTGCGAGAAGACCACGCCAGGTGGATGCTGACCTTCAAGACAGAGGCTGCCCATTGCTCACAGATGCAGGGCTGGCTGGGTGAGTGGGAAAGCCAGGGCCACGCGATCTAATTCAGAGCTGCTCTGAGCCCCTGCCTGCACCAGGCACATGAGGTCTTAAGTGAGTAATTTGTTACTGAAACTAGAACTAGATCACCGGAGTCACGGAATGGACCCATCCTACTCTGTCAAGAGCCAACCAAGGATAAATTCCACCTGATTTGGCTGGGCTTCAATTAAAAGTCTCCAGGGCCATGGCTGACAGACATTGAGTTAGGCTGGAATTGACCTTGTCCTTACTCTGCCTTAACATTGCCATCTGAGAAATGGGAAGCTTGGTGACAAATACAATTCTGGTTCTTCTTGTCTCGCCTTTGGGTTTGTGGATTTCTAGACTGGGTTCTGAGGGATGGCCGAGCATCCATTTGGAGAAGCTCTACCTCCCTATCAGGTCAAGAGAAGGGGAGATTGAAGGGCTAGGGGAAGGAAGAACTCGGGCCCTTCCAAGGGCCAATGGCCAGTGAGCAGGAAAGACACTGTCTTAGTCTGCTTGGGCTGCTATAGCAAAATACCACAGACTGGGTGGCTTAAATAACAGACATTTAATTCTCACAGTTGTGGAGTCTGGGAAGCCCCAAATCAAGACGCTGCCAATTCAGTTCCAGGTGAGAGCCTTCCTCCTGGTTTGCAGACCACCTTTTGGCTGCATCCTCATGTGGCAGAGAGAGAAAGAGCTCTCTCTTCCTCTTCTTATAAAGCCACTAATCCCAGCACAACCTCATCTAACTGTAGTCACCTCCCAAAGACCCATCTTCCACCATCTACCACCACATTCAGGGATTAGGGCTTCAACCTATGAATCTTGGGCAGGTTGGGACACAATTCAGTCCAGAGCAGACAGACTCTTCCTTTTGACTTGGAGAGTCCCTTCTTCAGTGAGGCCAGCCTAGGCCCGGCTGGACAGCGAGGAGAGCATTCAGGCCTGTTGGACAGAGTGTGGGTGTGGCCTTCCAACAGACCAGGACTGAACCCAGCCCACCACTTACTACCCAAATGACTGTGGGCAATCCACTTCCCAAACCCTCAGCGTCCTCATCTGCCACATTCCCTCCCAGGCTTGTCAGGACAACGTGGATGACATGGCTGATGAAGCACAGCCCTTGAGTTCATCCTCAATCACCTTAGATATCCTTTCTCCCAGTCCAACCAGCTAAAGGCACCAAGCATGAGCTGGGAGAATGGAGACTGACCCCAAAGGGCTTTCAGACGACTGCATCTGACGGATAAACTATAGTTTCTTGACCTATTTAGTCTGGCCCTTGAAGGTCTTATCCAACTTTTCCCTTAATAACTGCAGTGGGCACATTTAGATCTCTAGCTAGGAGGGAGGGGGCTAAGATTGACATCAGAAAGAAGAAGGCAGGGAGGTAGGGTTGGGGATTGGAGCGGGATGACAAGAGGGAGCAGGGAACAGCAGGAGCCAGGCTCCGCTAGAGAGGAAGAAGCCAGATGCATTCTGAGAGCTAAGAGAAGGTCAAGATGCCCAGAGCACAGATGCAAGGGGCAGAGGAGTGCCAGGTATTACAGGGAGGAGGGGGGGTGGTGACACCAAAAGAGATGTGGGCATTATCCTAAAGGCACTGGGGAACCATTGATGGGATCGGAGCAGAGAGTGACTAGATAAAACCTGCATGTTTCGTAAATCCCTAGGGCAGCCCTGTAGACAAGAAATTGTTTTTACCTTGGAAACATTTCCCAGGCATGTCCACGTCTCTCCACCTGCACCATCACCACCCTCATCCAAGTCCCCATCATCTCTTGGACAATCACAGCCTCCATCACTTTTCTATTGTTTCTCTAAATCTATTACTGGTGGTCCCCTTCCTGCCTCCCAAATTATACCCAATTCACATGGCAGCCAAAGTGATCATTTAAAAATGTAAGTCAGACTTTCTCTCTTCCTGCCTGAAATATTTCAATCACATCTTTATCCCATTTAGAACAAAACCTCAGCTCCATGACTGGCGGGCCCCGGGGCCATCTGGGCCTGCTGCCTCTCCCGCCATGCTCCCCCTTGCTTGGTCTGCTCCAAGCATGCTCTCTCGCACTGTTTTTCGAACACACCATGTCCTATCCGATCTCAGGGACTTCTGCTGCTCCCTGGATCTGGAATGGACACCCCCTCCCCCAACTCTCCTCCTTGCTAAAGCTTATTCAGATGCCCTGTGACTTTCCCAGAGGTGCCTTCCTGACCACCCACCAGGATCTAATTTCTGTTCACTCTGTCATTCTGCTCCTTTCCTCAGAAGCCCATGTCACAGAGTGTTATACCTCCTTATTGAATGGCTGGGTCCTCCAGCAGAGAGCAAGCCCCATGAGGGCAGGTGGGCCGGAAGGACTTGCTGAAGACATGATCCCATCAGTGCCAGTGTGAAATGGAACTCTATTTGTCCGTACATGTTCAGGTACTGTTCTGATTACACTGATGAAATTCACCTCACCTCACAACAACCCCCTGAGCCCCATGGTATTATTATTCCCATGTTTTAGAGTTGGAAACTGAGGCACGGGGAGGGACAGTAATCTGCCCCAGGTTGCCCTGCTGGAAAGTGATAGAGCCGGGACTGGACCCAGGCTGGGGGATGGCAGAGCCGGAACCGTGAGACTGCCCAGCTCCTCACACTCTCTTCCTCACAGGGTTGGGGCGGGGGGGTGGAGTTCAACATCAGAAGCACCTGGGACTGGACCAGAAGCCAGGGAGTCCTTCTCAACGTCCCCTCCCTCCCCTCACTCTTCCTGCTACCTTCCCTGCCTCTGATCGTGGCACCACACTCACCCCTGGCTCTGGCGGGATGCCTCCACCTCGGGTCATCCCCGAACCTTCCTTCCCCCTGCCACCAACAAGGCACGTCCAGGTCTCCCTCCAACCACCCTCCATCTCACACTCTCCCCTCCCCACCGCCTTCTCGGACCAGCCCACATCCGGGCAACTGCAACAGCCTCCTGCTTGGGTCCCGTGCCACGGTCTGCATCTCCAATCCATCCTCCACACAGAGGCCAGGAAAACCTTCCAGAAATAGAGTTCAACCATTTCATGCTCTACGGAGCATCTTTCCCCAGAGCGTCTTTCCACGGCTTCCTCTTGCACTTGGATAGAAGTTAAAATCCCTCTGCTTGATCTGCCCCTGCCTCTTCGCCCCCACAGGTGTCCACTATCATCTCCTACGTACCCCACCCCCTACTCAGTGCCGTCTAGAGAGGAGGCCTTCTCTGCGCTCTGCAGACACAGCACACTCTCTCCAGCCTTCAGGCACGCTTTTCTTTCTCCCCTGGTTGGCACGAGGCTCCTGTTAACCTCAAAGGCTTAGGGGAAATGTCAGCTCCCTGGAGGGCCCTCCCAGGCCAGACTCAAATGAGAGCCCCCATTCCTGCATCCCTTCCCTGTTTACTGCACATTGAATTTTTTTTCGGTCCGAAAAGGCGTGAGGTTTGTGCGTGAGTGTGTGTGCACGCCAGCCCCATGCGAGCCTACACCACATGGATATTTTGTGTCTTCAGAGTCTAGAACAGTATCTGGCTGCAGTAGGCGCTCGGTAAGTATTTGTGGAAGGAAGAAGGAACGAATGAATGAATGAAAGTATGTCTGGGGTTATAGCCTCCATAAATGTGCCTCCAAATAGCTGGTTAGAGGAGAACAACATTAATACAGAACAAGCCAAACCAAAGAGGAAAACCTATGGGACCTATGGGGGCCAACTAAATCCCATAGTTTCCAACAGTAAATTCTTGATTTTTTTTTTTTTTTTTTTTTGGTTACCCTTCCCAAGACTGTCTGTAAAAAGAAAAGGGTTTTTTGTTTGTTTGTTTGTTTGTTTAAATCCCCACCAATTATCTCGGAGATGAGACTTAATGCCAACTTTTTGCCTAGAGCACATTTTTACAGCTGAGTCATACACCCAGAAAAACATGCCTTATAATGGAAACGTCGAATATCCTCTGTTCTAACAGGGCCACCGCGGCTCCTGAGAGAGTCAAAGGAAGGAGGAGAAAGGAAGAAGAATTGGATAAGGTAAATGTTTATCCAAAGAGGCAGTGTCGTTGATAATGGGGAATTTGGGCTTTCCTTCCCAAACCCGAGTTTTATTTGTTTTCTATCCAAATTGCTTTTATGGCACTTGGGTTTTCTCAACAAGCAAAATACTTGGTTGACTGCGAGTGGGAGAGAGATTGAGAGAAACAAAGATTTTTATACGTTGGCCCCCTTTGCAAGCTCTTAGAGTGCCCCGTAGATTCATATCAGAGACGTAGAGACGGGGTGTGGGGAGGGGCGGTATATACCACTGTTCTGATTTCCCTATTGCTTGGGAGACTTTAGAAGGAGATGCCTTCCAAGATAGGGAAGTATTTGGGGCTACAAGAGGACTCATCAAACTCTGAAGGCTGAAGTTTGAAACCTACTATATCCTGATAACAGCTGATTAAGCTTCGGCAAATGGCTTGCTCCCTCCCAGCCTCAGGGTCCTCACCTGTGAGCAGGGATGATGAAGCCAAAATTATAAGTGGCAGCAAGTGGCCTCCAGGCCGTCCCACTACACGTGCTGCAACCGGCCGGCAAGGGAACCCCTTCTGAAATGGGTACCCGGATTCTAACTAAGCTTGATCATGCAGGAGACATATGAAGAGGCTTTTAGAGAACCAGAGAAATGAAAATAAGAACCACCACGGTCCTTTCCTGGAGTAAAAGGAAAGACATATCTTATGGGAAATCATACCAACAGAGTAAGTTCATTCCAGCCAAATTCAACTTCGAGTTGATTTTTTAAACTTTTTTTTTTTCGATCGTAAAAGTAACGAAACATTCAAGAAGATTTTGAAAACAAACTCACAGAGTATCCCACGACCCCGACACCCCCAATTATTCTCCCGGCTGCATATTTTTGTTCTGCTCACGTGTGGCCTGCCTTTCCCCCTCGTAATGGGAACCATACTCCGTGAAAAACAGAGGTCAGCCCCCCAAACACTCTGCTGCTACCCCCCCGTCTCCCCCCCTTTATTTAGTTATTTAACTCTCTTGATAAACAAACCTGAGGCCCTCTCTTCCTTTCCTTTGACACCAACTGGTTTTTGAGGTTTGCTGGGTCTTTAACTTAATTTTTACTTTAAAGATGATTTTTCTTTTTTTTGTTTTCATGTGACACCAACTGGTTTCGAGCTCACTTTCACCATGGGAGTTAAGCCCCATGTCCCAACAATCTCTGCCAATAGCAAGTGCTGATACTGCAGTGTTAGCAACTGGCTCAGCCTCAGTTTCTCCCCTGGACTCAAGGGACACACTTGAACAACCCAAATCTCCTAGAGGGTGGGGGTGGGGCACATTCTAGGGGGAGCTTGGCTTCCACGATCTGGCATTGCCTAGGTGACCAAAGCCAGCCTCGCAAATGCAGTGAGGTGGCAGCAAAGAAAAGAGTTCCCATCACCTTTCCTCCTTCTCCTTAAAGAGTCAATTGGTCTCTGTCATTTTAGCCAATGGTTTTCAAAAACTGTCACCATGAGTTAAGTGCCTCCTGTGACAGGTGCTTGCTCCCCTTCACCGCTAATACTCCCAATGGCTCTCGGAGGTCAGTACTGTTACCACTGTATTCTACAGATGAGGAAACTCATGTTCAGAGAGGTTAAGTGACTTACTGGAGGCCACATAGCCCCACATTTTGGTCTGAGTGACCCTGAGGCGTATATTCTTCCTCTGGTGGTATGCACCCATGGCCAGGTCAGAGGTGATGAACCAGAAGATGGGATCTGCTTCTTCCAAGAGGCGACCTGAGTTGGTTTGAGGACCCACCGTCAAGGATGGATGTATACTTTCCATTCCACCCCTCACATTTTTAATCCATGCCCAGGATTGCTAAATACCTCTATTTGATGCCCATGAGCTTGGAGATCTATGTGACTGTTCAAGAATCATTTAAGAGGTTGTGCCAAGGGTAGAAATCTCAGTGATTCTGTCTCAGCTCCCTGCATTCTGCTTTATGGAGAATGCAGCTAATTACAAGGTCAGATGGACCCGTGGTCGAGGAAAATTTACCACACTCTCTTGGACCATTTAAGGGCTGAGCAAACACACTGTTTGGGAAGGCCGTCCTGTACTGATGACAATCTCTGCTTCTCCTGGGGCCCTGAATCACTGCTCCAGCTTCCCACAGGGTTGGGGAAACCCTTTAGAGGAAGGTGGCCCCATCCCTAAGCTCCAGAGCTTCCCAGGCCTTACAGGCACTACAGGGACCTGTGAGAAAGTAGGTCTGCTCTTCAGTTCCAGGTTTGGGGAGAAAGAGCCAGAGCAACAAAGAGAGAGAACAACAGGGCAAAAGAGAGAGCGGGGCACGGGAGCTGGAGAAAAACTCTCAAGGGCGTTCCAGCAACATTAGCAGGAATCCCACCCTTCCGTCAGCAGTCTGGACCTGTCTAGCCCTTTTCTAGGAATCCAAGCCTTTGAATGTTGTTATAGCTTCTAACACACCTGTTGCCAGGTGCTGCATAGGTTAAAAAGCAAATCAGTGAGGATTAAGTGAAACACCACTGCTAATTATCAAGCTAAATTGTGAGGTCACCAGTGATTTCATTGGCAAGGCTGGCTCCAAGGCTCTCCCTACACAGAAGCGTGTCTGTCTGCCCGCCCTGCCCACCCACCCAGCCCCTGAGCGGATGGGGAGAGACAGTACTTCTGTTCTAAATGGCCTGCTGCCTTGGCCCAGGGCTCCAGATGTGTGAGGCTATTGAAATTGAACTTGGAGGACAGGAAGCTTGGGGTGGCTGGCCACTAGGAACATGAGAAACAGCAGGAGGGCATACTCCAGGTCCTCACCTTGCAGTCAGACCTGAGATGCCAGCAGGGCACCCTCTAGCCCTGGGATGCTCTAACCAGCATCTCTACTTCTTCATGACTTACCTCTCAGTTCTCTCCTCATCTTCCCATCCCCACTGCTGCTGCCCTCTCCCCAGAAGCTTGCAACAGCCTCCTCACTTGTCCTATTGCTTCCAGCATCTCCCCCACCCCACCTCTCTATTTTCCATAATGCTCCCCATGGAGTTTCTCAAAGGGTTATGGAACTCTGTCACTCTCTTGATCAAAAAAATGCTCCATGGCAGAAATTAAACCAGAGTGATGCTATCCAGTTCCAGCAGAGCTGGGGGAGAAATGAATGCTGTCAGTGGAGATGTGCACCAGAAATGGCCTTTTTGAAAATAATTCAGCAATATCTGTTCAGATGGAAAATACACACATTTGGATCACTTGGCTTCAGCAATCCCAGTTTTAGAAATTAAACCTTTAAAAATAAGAGTGTGAGTATGAAGGTTTGCAAGGATTTTTTTTTTCAAGAATTTTTGGCAGTAGGAAAAAATAGGGGGAAAAGTTCCATCAATAAGAAAATAGTGAAAGGAATTCTAATATACCCCTACTATGAAACACAAAAAGAACGGATTAGATGGACATGATGACATGTCTGTGATATGAATTAGACAAGAAAGCAAGCTTACACAGATAGTTATATAGATAGAGCAACACACACACACACACACACACACACACACACACACAGATACACAAAACACCATCAATTTCCACTTTCCTGTACACTCTTTTGTGTTTATCTATAATTAGGAGTGTCTAAGGATCCACAAGAGGTTGTTCATCCTACTTCTGTTGATGGCAAAAAATGAGAGAGATCATTCATTGCTTACCTATGTTTTGTTTCACTTGTTATCATGAATATCTATTGCTCCTGAAATTCTAAAAGAATTTAGTAAAAGATGACAGAAAGAAAAGGAAGGAAAGGAAAAAAAGAAAGAGCCTTCACCACTGCACTGCAGCTCCCTGAGTTCTGCTCTCCCCTACACCACCCTTCTCCCCAGTCTGTTTGCACACACACCCCCGTCCCCCACGCCCTGCTTCTTCCGGAGGCTCTTGACACTCAAACACACAGGTCACAGGTCATTTCAATTCTTGTCCCCTTTGACAGCACCTCTCTCCCCTTCTCCACCTGGCGACACCCTTCCTGGCTCAGTCCAAACGTCACCTCCTCCAGCAGCTTAACACTGACACCCAAGGTCGAGTGAATCAGTCCCCCTCTGGGCATCCCAGCATCCCACACCTCCCCTATACCTTCGAGAACCACATCCCATGATATCCCATCGTCGAGTTTACACTCCTGCTGCTGCTGAGGCCTGGAGAAGGCATGTCTCATCTCAAAAAGAATCAGCACTTGAGAACACACCTGGGGCCACTCACCTGCAGATTGATACAGAGAAGCCAGGATGCCAGATGTCTAGGAAAGTCTCTTGATTTTTATTTTTTTTAAAGATTTATTTTATTATTTATTTAATTTTGGCTGCATTGGGTCTTTGTTGCTGCGCACAGACTTTCTCTAGTTGTGGCGAGCGGAGGCTACTCTCCGTTGGTGTGAGGGTTTCTCATCGCGGTGTCTTCTCTTGTTGCAGAGCACGGGCTCTAGGCGTGCGGGCTTCAGCAGTTGCAGCACGTGGGCTCAGTAGTTGGGGCTCGCAGGCTCGAGAGCTCAGGCTCAGTAGTTGTGGCACACAGGCTTAGTTGCTCCGCGGCATGTGGGATCTTCCTGGACCAGGGATCGACCCATGTCCCCTGCATTGGCAGGTGGATTCTTAACCACTGCGCCACCAGGGAAGTCCAAGTCTCCTGATTTTTAGATGTTGGCAGAGTATTGAGATGTTTAATAAACTGTCTTCAGAACAACACTGTGAGAGTGCAAGAATTCTGCAAGGTGAATCTGGCTTCGGGACAGCCCTTTTGACATCTGTATGGGGGTAACGAAGCTGTCTTGCCACTAGAGTGGGAGACTCTTGAGGGCAGGAATCTGCCTGGGTAATGTCTGTTTTCCAGGCATGGCACTAACTCAGCATACAGCTGCCTGAGGAAAGGAGGGAGGAAGGGAGGGAAACAGGGAGGAAGGATGAAAGAAAGGGAAAAAAGGACAGATCAGGCAATGCTTTTAATCATTTATGAAAAGGACAAAGGAAAAGATTTTCTGCCTTATTTGCAACTTAGAGGCATCTAAATTTCACCTACAGAGTCCAGTGAAGTTCTCTGAATATTGTGGAAATGTTTTCATTCCGCCGTTAGACACTCCGCAGATCCAGACACTGAAGATGGATCTAGTTAAACGAGGGTAAGTGATTTTTAAATAGAAGCTTCAGCTTGCAAAGAATTCTTCCCGTCTTTTACAATTACTACTAAGCCAGCAGATAATGAGGTTCCGGGGGTAAATAAGCTAGTGTTTTGACCAAATTCTCCCATTCATTGTTTACTAATAACACAAACAGTCCCCTATCTCCAACATGGGATGGTCAGCTATCTAGTATCTCTGGAGTAGATTCTTCCTGCAAACCTAGAAGATCAGGATGATCACCATCCCCCTAGCTTTACAGATAAGGAAATCAAGGTCCAGAGAGGGGAAGTAACTTGCCCACGGCCACCCAGCTAGGAGGAGCTGGAGCAAGATTCCACCCAGATTCGGTGCTGGTGGAAATGCAGTGTTCTCTCCTGTAAATCAGTGCTAACCTGAATTTCAGGCATCCGCCTACATGACTGTTCCCTTGTCAAAGAACAAACATCATGATTGTTGGCTTTATCCCAATACCAACAGCAGTATTATTTAATTAACGTTTAACTAAACTCTCATTTTAAAACGACAACAACAGAAAAATGATTTGTAAAGGAAATTAATGTCATGGTATTATGTATCAGCTGTAGATGGGTTCACTCTAAAAAGAAGTAGAATGGAAGCAAGACTGTCCTTATCTTCAGATGCTGCTGCCTCCTGAAGACTGAAGCCCAGTGCTTTGTCCACAGGAGATCAGCAATCATTGCCGAGGTATTAAAGTTGTACCAAGACAGTCTCCTGAGTATAATGGGAGGACTATCAGATCACTGAAAAGGGAGTAACTTTCTTGTCACGTGCCTAGATGTTACTTCACGCCCAGTCCAGAGACTCTTTAAAATTCTGTCTCTGGGAAGGGCTGTGCCACCATGGGGCAGAGCTTCCTTTGCCTGCCCAAAGGCCCCGAGGATTCTTAGCAAGCATCATTTTCATAAGCCTCTTTGGAATTGTCCACACCAACAGTGTCAGCTCTAATTGTATCATTAACAATTATCCACAAGGTTTCCTCCCAGGCTTCTCATCTGCTAAGTCACAGACGTTCTTCTCTTCTCACACAGGAGACCAGCACCAGGGGACAGAAAGGCACTAACCGCTCCTGGAGTTTTATATCCACGAGCCTGTTTATCCTCCCTCCACCTTGAAATAAGGATGCTTAGCCCCAGTTGTCTGATGGGAAGAGTGAGGCTCAGCTCAGAGAAGGGGGAGGACTTGCCCCAGGATATACAGCTGGCCCAGGATAAAATGGGGGTCCCCACGAGCGCACCCTACAACCTGGGATTTTTCTCCACCTTCTGCCTCCACCTTCCTAGACCCCTCAGGCAGCCTGGTGGGAGACAGAACAAGGAGCAGGATGGATTTCTCACTCACACACTCCTTCATCAGAGAACTACAGAACCAGAAGAGACAGGAAAGGCAACTACACTCCCCTCATTTGCCAGAGAGGCGAATAGGGGATTCTAGGGGGGAAGACCTGCTTAAAGTCACCCATCAAGTGAGTGACATGTGGGGCTCAAGACCCTTGTTCTTGGCTGAGGCCCAGGTCCTTTCTCTTCACTCTTCCAAAGACTGAACCCATCGGCAAAAAGTCATGAGCTGCGGAGAGATGGAAAAGAGAAAACGTGCCAACTTTATCAAGCTACCATACACATGGGCTCTTTAAGTTATGAACAGTCTTAGCATTACGAGGACGGCCTAGCTACATTTAAAGTTCGCGAATCTAATAAAATCCATTTTGCTATTTAAATGATGGTGACTTTTATTTTTTAGGGTTGGATGGTAGGTAGAGGCTGGGGAGAGAATGCACTTTGCACAGGCATAGTTCAAAAAAGAAATTCTATTTATCTAGATTTTCCATGTCTGAGAATCAGATTGCCCTTCAGTAAAATGAAGATCAAGTAGCATCTACCAAATAGAGCTGTGAGGACTGAATGAGTGAGTACACGTCAGCGCTTAGGACAGGGTCTGGTGTGTACTAAGCACTCAGCAAGCATTGCCTGATATTATTAGGGGGAGGAGAAACTCAAACTATGAGTTTGCATTTTTCTGAATACATTTAGGTCTTTTTTCTTTTCTCTTCTTTTGTTTTTTTTCTTTTCTTTTTCCCCCCTATTGTATAAACATACTCGTGTTTTAAGAAACCTGGGAAATGCCACAAAGTCAAGATATTACTAAAAGTGAGCCGAGGAGATAACAGCGTGATGCTGAGTTTCTCTGGCTGCATCAAGCCAGGGAGAGGAGAAATGCGATCTGGGGGATGATAAAGAGAAACCAGTTTGGGGTTTGGAGTCAGATTCACCTGCGGTCAAATGCTGAGTGGGTCACCTAGTTGCTGCATGACCTTGGGCAGGCGACAGACAACCTCCCCAACTCTTTCTCCCTCTGTGAAAGCAGGGTGGGGGAGGGGGGAAGTGGGAATTAATTGAAAGCCTAGCAAGTTAAGGGTTTGGGGCAAAATGAGCTTTCAGTTTTCCTTTGGGGACAATTAAAAAATCTGACACCTCCCTGCAAGAATCCAGCGTCAGTTCCAATTGTTAAGACACATGGGTCGACCCCTCACATTTCAGGGTTCGTTCCTAGTCACCGGGAAAGGAGACCTTCCGAGCTGGGTGAGGGGGACCTACAGTCTCTGCCACTGCTTCCATTCCTGAATTTATTCATTTTCTCAATCAATATTTATTGGGCCCCTCACTGTGCCAGAGGATCTTCAGACCACCTGACACAGATCCGTGGGGGCACGACAAATCCCGGGGACCATGAAATCACACCTCTCCGGATCCAGACCAGGAGAGGCTTGGTCTCTGCATCAGAGGATCCCTGAAGCTGAAAGGTGCAGGGAGACTCTGGGACAAAAGCGATGCGCTCTCCCACCAGACTCCTTTTGTGACCTTAGGCAAGTGGCCACACCTCTCTTGAGCTGCAGGTACCTCTTGGGTGAAGTGAGGTGATGGACTAGTAGGGAGCCAAGGCCTGGGGGGTGCAGGAGAGAGCAAGATATCTCGTGCCCAAGGGCAATCCTGAGGATCGAGTGAAGTGCTGGATGTGAAAGCTCTTTGCAAAGCCTACAGCTCAAGGTGCACTGTTTTTGCATCACTACAGGGAGGGGGTCTTTCTGACAGTGGTGGCCTGTAGCCCCCTCCCAATGCTGGCACTAGCTCTGGGTTCAGCTCCAATGCCCCAACCCCTCCCCTAGAAATGACTAACAGAACTCTGAATAATTGCTTCTAATTGTCTCCACCCTTAAGGTAAAGCAAACCTTGCATATTCCCCACCAGGCAACTGGGGGTGGGGCAATTGAAAGGGATTCTATTTTCCTTAATTAAAAAGTACAATTATGTCTATTAAGTAACTCCCCAAAGTTCCTTTTTCCTCTTCTTGCCCATGCCCAGTCAGCTGCATTTTGAAGCTAAACCAATTCCGAGGCCACCAAATAAGAGAGATTTCAGATTCCTGCTGAACTATTTGGGAATCGACGATGCAGGATGCGCTTTCTCTGTGTGCCCTCGCTACTAATTAAGCCCATCCCAGACTCAACAGTTCCATCTGTCTAACTGGAAGAAAATGGAAATAGTAGATACTTCAGGGCTGTGAGCAATTCCAGATGCCTTTCCTCCCACCTTTACAGCAACTTCTGCCTCGGGCAAAATACAGACATTTTTAGAATCAGCCAAACCCTGATGTGCATCTCTGCCAGGTATTTATTAGTTGTAAGAAACTCTTAACAAGCCTTACGCTTCAATTTTCTCCTCCTTAAGGAGGAATGAGGGCCTTTCCATCTCAGGGTTGCTTAAGGTATAGGAGGGAGCTGACAGTTACGGAACCGTGGTTTAAAGATCATCTCAGCCCAGTTCAGTAAGGGTAGTTTTCCTCGTTTTTACAGATGGACAAACTGAGAAGGGGCGGGGCCGGGGGGCAGAGATTTGTGAATGTCTGGGTAAGATGCCCTTGGTGCTATCCTGGATGGCTGGACTGATTCCATAAAACTGCAGCCACCCAGCTTCCTGCAGCCACCTCTTCCAGGGAGCTTTTTGGGTCTTTTCGTGCAGAGAAATCAGGGCTTGGGCCCTGCTCCTGGGAACCTCTCTCCAGTGCAGGCAGGGATTGGGAAGGTGCCAACAAGCTGTGCCCAGGGGCTAGGAAACAGGAGATACTCTGTGCTGTTTGTCTAAACCCTTACTTCTTCTCTTGCTCCCCACCCCTCACTTGACAGAGTTGTCAACCTGCTTCCTTCTCAAGAGATGGGCAGTTATACCCATTTTGCAGAGTGGAAAAAAAAAGGCTAAAAAGTTACCTTCTCATGCCTCAAATTATCCAAAGATGTGTGTGATGTCAGGCAGATCTATTGAAAAGGGTGGCAAAAAATACTATCAACAATGATTTAAGAAATGATAATAATAGCCAACATTTGCTGAATGCCAGACACTCCCATATTACAGATGAGGAAACCGTGGTGCAGAGGTGAAGTGATAAATGCAGAGTCCCACAGGAAATAAATGGCTCAACTCTGTTTAAACCCTCCAGGAGGCTGGAAGGAGAACCTTTACAGCCACTGCTGGGTGGGGGTGCCCGAGGCAGCCACACTGTGTCACCTGCTTTTTCTAAGACTTCTCACCTAGTCCTCACCAGCAACCCTATAGACTGGGTATCTTTTCTAAAAGAGGTTACTGAGGCCCCCGGCACAGTGATGGTGGCAAACGGTAAGAAGTGGAGCCTGGATTTGAATATGGAACTACAGAAGGAGGGAACTTACCATTCTCTCCCTTTTTGCAACCCTCACACCTGCTGTGGCCAGAAACAACTACATCTCCATGAACTGGCCCACTCCTCTCCAAGGCTGTGGGACCCGCAGAGAGGCACAACATCTGCCTCCATTTCTTCCCTCCTCCCAGGATGTCCCGGTTGTGGGCTTCTTCCAGGGGAACCATGTCGAATCAGACTCCGCCCACAGCAAATCTCAGGCCAGCCTCTCTCTCGTCTGCGCCTCGACTTCATCTGCAAAATGGGGAGCCGTGAAATGTCAGGCTTCAGGTAGCTTTATGTAATCTGTGTAGCGCTTTGGCAAAGGCCCCTTCTTTCCAGACCTGGGTCCAGACCTCAGTGGGCAGGGGCCATAGCAAACCGATTAGAGTCCAGAACTCCATCAGCAAGGGATTTGCCACCCCCCACCCCGTCCCCCAAAGAACCTCAAGCAGCGACCCCCGAATGCTTGTCTACTCGCCTTCCTGCTCTATAACTCAGACAGTGATCTCTGGAAAGCCTGGAAATATGCCCGCCCTAGTGAGTGTGATCTTCCCCATTCCTACTCTGCACTGCACAGGTAAGAAAAATGAGCTCAGAGAGGAGCAGCCATTTGCCCGAGGTCACACAGCGAAGGACTGGGGCTGGGGGATGGTGGGGGAGCGGGGTTGTGGAATTCCAGGCGGACGTTGGCGCCCGCTTGTCTGCCCGCTTCTGATACCCGGGTTCGGGAGAATAGGCCGCTAACGAGCGGCCCATTAGGAGGAATTGTCACTCCTCTGGGAGCGAGGTTGTCCCATTAGGGCGAATTGTCATTCCTCCTGGAGCGAGGTTGTCCCGGCTCCGCGCCGGCTGAGTGCCGGGGCCGAGAGCAATTAACGCGGCTCCGGCGCGGGCAGCCGCCTCTGCCCCGGGCAGCGGGGGCGGGGCGGGGCGGGGGCGGGGCGCCCGGCGCGGCTGGAGCCGGTCACCCGGCGCAGCCCCTTCCCCCGGAGCCCGCCTTTCATCTCTCCGCGCCTGGCGCCTGCCCGCAGCCCTGGCCCGTCTACAGACCCCTCCTCTGCCCCTCCCCCGCCTCCTCCGCGCCGCCGGGATCCAGCGATCCGCCCTGGGGTTGCAGACGCCGGGGTCCGCGCGCAGTCCTGCACGGTTTTCGCCTTGGGACGTGCGGTGCGCGCGCGCGCGGCTGCTCCACGCAGGGCCCGGGCGCGTGCGAAATGCCCCGGGCGCGAGCGAAGGTGGAGCGCGGCGGGTCTGCGCGCATCCGCCGGTGCTGCGATGGGGAATGCCCGGGTCTTCCCCTTCCTACCTGAGTGACCCGGCCGCAGAATTAGCGCTTCCTGGCGTTAGGCTACTCGTCTGTAAAATGGGGAAAATAATTTCTGCCCGGAGCGATGTGTTGGAAGAAACAAATGACATCCTGGAGGACAGATCCAGGTGCTAAAGCAGAGGTGACGCTTAGTGGTGACTGAGTTCCGATTGGAACCTCACGTTTCTGCCTGCAAATATGTCACCGGGAACTAAACCTTTACTGAATGCTTCCTAAGTGCCAAAGCCAGGCCTCCTCTAAGGGACTGTACACTTTTCAGGGCGAGCCGACTCCTCAGTCCCAGAGATTTTTACCAAGAACCAACCGTGAACTCCGTGAAAGGGGACTCCGCGTCTCATTTTGGATATTTGGCAGAGAGAAAGGATTCGATAAATTGTTGCTGCTTTTGATATACGATAATATGATGGAGCTTTTTGGATCCCCTACACCTGCTAGTTATTTGATGTAGCCCTTTGAACTGAATTGCCACAGGAGCAATCCTGGTTAGGGGTCCTCTCTCATTCTAGAGAGCGAGAAAAAAAAAATTAGGCTAGGAAAGGGGAAGTAACGCGACCAAGGTCGCGGGGCCAGGAAGAGATGAATACGATATTTTGAAAACGCAGCCAGCGCAGGAGCAAATGCACAAATGCGGCTTTCCGTAAGGGGCTAGGATTGTGTTGCGGTTCCACTGTTTTCACAGCAGAAGAGAGACCCTTTCCTGAATTGTCCCAACCGCAGCAGGGAGCTGGCAGAAAACCGGGATGGCTGGCTGTTCGCTGGACATCTCTTCTGTTCGTGGCCAAAGCTTGGCACCTTGGTTTAGAACACCAGATATTTGTTTAATCTCTACTATTTTCTCATTTCCAGCTATATAATTTTCATCCTCTGCCTGGACATCAAGACTAGAGAGAGTGGGGGTGGGGGGAACCTGTCTTATCCTCTCCCAGAAAAATTCATCAAAATAAAAGAGCTCTAGTAGTACTGATTTGAAAAAAAAAAAAATCCCAGGAATGAGCTTGCATGCCCCCCTAATTGACAAATATTAACAAGGAGTTTTCAGGAACAATTATCAAACAGTGGCTGGGTACAGCCCAACTGAGAGCTGAACCCTTTAGCAAGTTTTGGCAGCTGAGGGCTAAACGAATTTCAGGTTTGCTTCCAAAATATATAGCCTGCACCTTTCTAGTTATCTCTAGGAGGCATAGAACTTAATCTGAATTTACCTGTACTGTATTTGAGATGCATATCAAGCCAACTATCATCAAATAAGACTCAAGGGGAAAATGCGTAAGGCATATATCTCCAGATAGCTTTCATAGTTGTTTTTTGTTGCCGTTGTTTTTTTAAATAACTTTCTCTGAACTTCCAGTTTGTTGATAGTGGTGGGAGAGGAAGGTTTTAGAAGGCTGTGGTTAGAACTCCTTTACTTTTAAACTTTTATTCAGGACCATTTCTAATCAAATTGAACTAAGTGGCCAGTGCAGATTGTTTTTATCCTCTCAGGTTCAGATAACACCTATTCTGGTTATCCTAGGACAGCACGGTATCACTCCAGGCAGAGGTCTGGGGTGAAGGGAGGTGCCCTGGGAAGTGGATCTGGGCATCAAGTTTCTAAAACTCTTGAAGGGGGAGGTAGCGCCAAGCTCTGGTCATTTCAGTAATTAAAAGCAATGTCTCTTTCTTCCAAGGTTTTGGGAAATGTTTAGCAAGCATCTGCTGTGTGCAAGTCCCTGAGCTGGGACACTTCTATTTACCTCGTCACTTGTGGGATAATCGTTCAGATATAGGAAAAGGCAGCCACAGCCTGGAAAGAGTCATTTGAAGCAATAGGTGTTGGCCCCGTGGCCTACAGAGAGATTGGAGGCCTCTGCACATTGGAAGCTCATGTGCTCTCCCCTTTCCCAGACTGAGACAGCCATCACTAAGGCTTCGAGATGTAATTACCCAGGGTGTAATTTGAAGTGGGGTGGGGATATCTATACTTTTTTTTTCTTAACCAGGTGCAATGAATAAAAATGTGCTTCCCCAAAAGATACACAGGCCCGGAGTGTGCAAACTTGGCACCCAGTATTTCTGAGTTTTCCGGAGGAGGGGGAGGGAGCGGTTGGGATAGCATAGATATTATCTATGCCTTTTCCTCACTCCTCCCCCTTGAAGGCAAACACTGGCACCCAAACACACAGGACAAACACAGGCTCAAACAAACTCATGAACACACAAGGCATGCAGTCTTGAGAAAAAGGTCGGATGCGGATGTCTTCCAGAGAGGAGATTCAGGTTAAAGAAAACTCCAAGATTCCAGGTTTCTAAGAGCGCGCTGGTTTTGTTTTCGAGTGGAAGAGATGGAAAGCCCTGTTTTAAATTTTCTAGTTGGAACTACTTGGGAGAGGGTAGCCATGACCACCTACCTCTCTGGCTCGCTCCGGCCCCTCTCCTAAGAGGGTTTTAGTAATAGCGGACGCTGTTGGGCACTTGCTGAGGGCGAAACACCTACTCTTCCAAGTGCCATGCATGTAGTATTTCCTTTAGCAGGAGGCTGGCTCTGGCTTTCAGTGCTGACCCCTAAAACTGTTAAGTTAGCCGAGTTTCGGCCCATAGTAGGAGCTTCATAAATGTGTTTGCAATGTCAGTTGCAGATTTTAAACATGTTCTGGCGCGGGGTAGCTTTTAAAAAGAGGGGTCAAAAGAGAGAAGAAATGGGGACTCGGCGAACTTCCTCTTTAAATAATCGGCCTTAATTACGCCTTAGACTTTTCAGTTTTGGCGTGATTATAACCCTTGAGGGATCGCCTAATAACAACTCTGCTGACTACTCCTGTAATTAACTCCTAATTTATTTCAAACAGAAAAAAAAAAAAAGAAAGAAAGAAAGAAAGAAAGAAAAAAAAAAAAAAAGGCCCCAGCCTCTTCCAGAAGAGCCAATCAGAGGCGAGCGTCCGTGGCGTCAGCGCCAGGGCCGGCTCGGATTGGCTGGGCCGAGCCTCTCACTTCCCCTTGGAGGAAAGGCAAGGCTCCCGGCGCGCCCCTCCCGTCTCCCCCCCAAAAAGTTTGAGTCGCAGCTGCCGGGTTGCTAGCGGAGTCGCGCGCCGGGAGCTACGCAGGGCAGAGAAGTCATGGCTTCTCCGTCCAAAGGCAGTGACCTGTTTTCGTCTGATGAGGAGGGCCCGGCGATGGTGGCCGGGCCGGGCCCAGGGCCTGGGGGCGCCGAGGGGGCCGCGGAGGAGCGCCGTGTCAAGGTCTCCAGCCTGCCCTTCAGCGTGGAGGCGCTCATGTCGGACAAGAAGCCGCCCAAGGAGACGTCCCCACTGCCAGCCGAAAGTGCCTCCGCCGGGGCCACCCTGCGGCCACTTCTGCTGCCCGGACACGGCGTCCGCGAGGCGCACAGCCCTGGGCCGCTGGTCAAGCCCTTCGAGACGGCCTCGGTCAAGTCGGAAAATTCAGAAGACGGAGCAGCTTGGATGCAGGAACAGGGCAGATATTCGCCGCCGCCAAGTGAGTGCCTGCGGGGGCCGGGACAAGGGGTAGGTGGGTGCGCGGGGTACCGGGGGGGGGGGACTGGGGGCCAGTATTCCAAGCTAGGGGTACGGAGACCCTTCTGTACTATGCGCTCCGAAAAGCAAGCACTGCAAGTTCTTGGCCCCTTAATATCCCCAGAGTTCAGCGCGCCCGCGGCATCCAAGATACCTTCTGGGCAATATCCGCGCAGCGCGTGTTTGGGATCCCCTAGCTGTGCAAAGTGTTCGACACAATTGCCAACTCCCTGGTCTTTGAAGGGCGGACCGAGCTGGGTTTGCGGGGTCGCTTGGTTATTGGTTTCTCTAGCCCTCAACCCTGCGCTCAGGCCATTTCCCTTTTTATTTCCCCTGTCCATTGGGGTCTCCGAATATATGCCAGGCAGAGGCGGGAGTGTCTTGCAGTCTTTCAAAGTTCACAACCCTGCGAGGTATGCCCTCGTTTTAAAGATGAGCTAACTAAAGTCTAACCCGACTTTGGGTAGAAATGAGCGTCTTCCATTGGTCCCGCGGGTCTCGAAGCACTATCCCTCGGAGGGATGGCGGCAGAGACGTATGCGGTGAGGAAATGTCTCCCGGTCGTCCCGGCGGCCAGCACGTCGCTTCGCTGGGAGCGGGCTGGGGTCAGCAGTGTGGGGCTCCGCTTGGTTCAGAGTAATAATTAACAGCATTCCAGCAGCGCTTCAGTTACAAAGTGATGCTTATTAGTTCACCAGATCCGATCATCGCTGGAACCCCGAACTGAGGGCAGAAGCCCGAGACCTGTGGTTTATCCCAGTTTTCAGACACGCATACTTTGAGGATTGAACTTAACTTGAGCCAGGTCACCAACAATGGCTGAATTGGGCAAGGAGCCCTGGTGTCCAAGCCCTAGTCTTAGCCACCTTTGATCCCTCTCCCCAGAGAGACCAAGCAGAGGTCCGAACACCTGCACCCCGCTTCCTTCCAATGAGGAAGGAGAACAGAGAGTCCCAGGAGAGCTGATTTCTCTTCCAGCATTTACATCCATTTTTGGACCCTGGGTCCTTTTGCAGTTTGGAGAAGTCATTCCCTGTAGCTCCTTTTACTTCTGGCTCCTGGCCTTTAAGATTTCTCTACCTGCACTGTACCTCTAGGAAAGGTGAGAGAGAGAGGGGACCTGCAGAGGGACTTTTTCCAAAGCTAGGAGCATCACATTTTGCCCCATGTCCGTCAGTCCCCAAAACTCAAAATGTGTTCTGTGAACAAAACAAGGCCATATAACCAGGCATCAGTGGCTGTCCTCTCTGGCATCTCTCTCCACCCTGTTAGAAACTCCAAAAGATTCAAAGGGCGTGGAGATTAAGGACTCAAAGAATTTAAACTCAAGTTTGCACAGTGCTTTATAGTGCTTTTCACCATATTATCTTATCTGATCTCTGTGTGGCTGAAGCCGGCCTCCTGGTAACAGATGAGGACATTTCAGCAGAGTTCAGAGGAATCTGCACACATCGAGTTCGGGCTTGACAAGAAAGACTTGGGGACATTTAATGATCACCTACCTGGTAGCAGACAGGACTCTGGGCATTTTAAAAGTTGGTCCTCTGAACCATACTGCGGGATTGGTGTTAGTTACCCATTTTATTGATGGTGAAATAAAGGCACAGAAACTTTAAGGGACTTAATTTGCTTCACAGATATTGAGTGCCTGTGTATTCCTAGGCCTGGGTTAGTTCCCAGCTGCACATCAAGGATTCAGGCCTTACAGGGAGTGCTGTCCAGAGGTCAGAGATTTCCACTTTCCTTAGGTTCTTGGAATTCTGTAAGCATGCCTGCCAGGGCCCAAGGTAAGACAGCCGTGGGCCCTGGCTGTGACCTTTCCATGAGAAAAATAGGAGATTCTAAGAAAAGATTTAATTTTAAAACAAAAAGTGGGTCATTGGTGCTTTGGGCCCAGAGATGGCCTCAGGAGCCCTTTGGTAGGAGCGGTGGGTCTCCAGGAGCCTAGGGACAGAGCTTGGGGCAGGAGGGAACCACCTGCCCAGGCCTGGGTTTTGTTATTCTCCGAAGCAGTAGGATAAATGCTGTTTTGCTTTGTATAATTGCATCCTTCCTCAGGTTGGTTTAAAATGGGGAGGGGGGTGGGAGGGTGTGGAGGGGTGGGCTGGGAGAAAAGCCTTATAACTTTATGGCTTTGATACACATGAGAGATATCCTGTTGCCTGGATTTCATAATTCAAATGCAGCCCCTAGGAGCAGCCGGAATTGAACATGCCCAGGCACAGAGTGGCTTCCAAACCTAGAGCTGGGCAAGTATAGATTCTGAGAGCTTGGTATTTGAGCTGTGACCACTGGGTCCTCCCAGCAAGCCAGGTGAAGTTTGTGAAGGGTGAGAATTTCACAGGTCCCTGAGTCTCTGTTGTTATTTGTAAATTAAGAAGTAGGCACCCCCAGCTCTTTGGCTTATTTAGGGATTAGCATATGCAAAAGTCTACACTCCTGTGGTAGTTTCTTTCCCCTCTCTCTCCAAGTTTCTGTTTTTTGACTGCTGGCAGAATCCACTACCTCTTTCTTGTTAGCCACTTAAAGTGATGGTTAATAATGCCATATTAGGACAAATCCATTTCTTGTTGGAAATGGAGGCTGGGTTGGGACTTATGCTGTGTCACCCTCAAGTATGAAGCGTACTCTTTCTTGGGCCACCAAAGTAACTAAACAAGAAATGTGACATTCTCCCTTTGGAGAGTGCTTTGGAGTTACTACTGTGGCTACATTGGGAAAATTAGCATAGCTCATAAAAGCCAAATGCATAAAATGAATTGTTTAGCATCTGCCCCTCAGCTCCCCCCTCCTCCCCCCTCCATTCCCTTTAAGGAAAAGCCCGAAATTACTTGATACCATGGGATCAGAAGGATGCCCAGTCTTATGACTTCCTATAATTGAATCCATTTTAAATATGGAGTCTGGATGCTGTTGGCATACCTTTATCTTGCTTGTTATTCCTTCGTTCTAAATTCCAGCAACAAGCTAATCATTTACACATTTGCTCCAGACCCTAGAATGGGCAGGAGAGATGACTAAGATGTCATCACATGCTCTCAATTCAGGAGGCAGCATGATTTCCCCTGACATTTACATTTATGGGCGCGCTAATTTTCTCTTCCTTCTTAGTAAAGTTTATATTACAGAAGCACCCGGCCAAGAAAGTTATCCCACATCCAGATCTGTAAAATGATGTTCAGGTTTTATAATCTGTAGATGGAGGGAATGACAGCTGTGTGGTTGTTTATTGCATGAGGCTGCTCCCCAATCCAAAGATGCTATTAATTTACTGCAGACCTTATCGACACAATTATCCTTCATAAATACATTGATGCAATCCAACTTTTCCCAGTGCAGAGAGGGAATGGACCCAGTTCATAGGACCCTTTTCATTTTGCTTCTCGTATGTGATTATCCCAGTGTCCGAGGGATGTGAGGATTATCATGAACCCAGTCCCCATTTTTAAGATGAGTGACATCAACAAGGTTTTGTTTCTCAGAAAACCCTCAGCTCTCTTGACTTAGGAGGGGGTCTGTTCATATTTCATTATTTCTAATGCTGTTTGTTTTCCACATAGAAAGTTCTGTTACACCATGAAACTCCCAAGTTTTTTGTAAAAAGATCCAATTTTTTAAAACAAAACAACTTATCCATTTAAGTGTGGTCCTTCTCTACCCCCACCCCCCAAAAAGCCCATTACACATGGTTTTGACCAAGATACCTTTTTGAAAGATAAAGACGGAAGCCCCCCCCCCCCCCCCCACCTGGTGAGAAAGCCACTTTCTTTTGCTAACTCACTCCCCATTTTCTGTTTCCTAGGACACATGAGCCCCACCACCTGCACCCTGCGGAAACACAAGACCAATCGAAAGCCGCGCACACCCTTCACCACGTCCCAGCTCCTCGCTCTGGAGCGCAAGTTCCGCCAGAAACAGTACCTCTCTATTGCAGAGCGGGCAGAGTTCTCCAGCTCTCTGAACCTCACAGAGACCCAAGTCAAAATCTGGTTCCAGAACCGAAGAGCCAAGGCGAAAAGACTGCAGGAGGCAGAACTGGAAAAGCTGAAAATGGCTGCAAAACCTATGCTGCCCTCTGGCTTCAGCCTCCCTTTCCCCATCAACTCACCCCTGCAAGCAGCGTCCCTATACGGTGCATCCTACCCTTTCCATAGACCTGTGCTTCCCATCCCGCCTGTCGGACTCTATGCGACTCCAGTGGGATATGGCATGTACCACCTATCCTAAGGAAGACCAGCTTGATAGACTCCAGGATGGATGTTTGTTTAAAAGCCTTCCCCCTCCCTCTGCAAGAAGACAGTCCCGCTCTGCAAACCTTGCATGCACCACCCTCAGCGGCTAGGTCGACAGGGCCACAGACATAGCTCGAATTGGTTCTTTTGACTGGAGACATCCAAGCCCCGTTTTCTTGGTGTAATCTTCCAGATGCCCCCTCCCTTCTCCTTTCACAAAGATTGGCTCTGATGGTTTTTATATATAAATATATATATATATAATAAAATATAATACATTTTTATACAGCAGACGTAAAAATCAAATTATTTTGAAAGGCAAAATTTATATACATATATATATATTCTTTTTCTCTATATATCACCTTCCTAAAAGAGACTGCTTAAGTCTACCTGTTGTTTTTTCTTATGGGGAAGACAAATTATTTGCTAAAATTGCTGAAATCTGGTGATTTGGATGACTGACTTGCTTATGGAAAACAAACATTAGAATTAGACACTATGTGCATAGGCAGTAGATATGTAAAGATTCCTCCCAGGGATGGGGACACATCATGTTTTCGCATTTTTTACTTGCATTTAAAAACTCACTAGATATGACCCTATTTGGCCCTATTTTTTCCCCCTCTCCACCTTGTTTGTTACATGTTGTTAAAAGTTTTTGTAAGGTCCATAAAAGGGGAATGAGAAGAATCCTGAGAGTGCCTTGGGGTAAGGTGAAAAATGGAAGTTCTTCCTAATTCCTCTCAAGGCTGTTGCTTAACTTCATTTCAGGTAATTGGAGAGTGAAAAGTTAAAGCATGTGGGGAGGAATTGATGGTTTCTGTGAACCACTAGGTACGTCAGTCCTCACACATTGCAAAGGTGATTTTTTTGGGGGGGGGCTGTAGTTAATTCTCTGCTTAAAAAAAATGAATATCTTGTAACCATTATCTATATGCTAAATATTCCTGAACAATGAATAGATCCAAAAAGAAAAAAAATCATGCTTTCTCTGTGTGTGTACCTATCGTATGTGCTAAACTTATTAGAAAAATTTATATACTTCTTACCATGTTGGAGGCAGAGGGTAAAGCCATGTTTTGACTTGATAAAAAATGGTGTTGTCAAACAGCCCATATAGCTCCTTGGTATTTCATCTTTCTACCCAGCCTCCCACCCCCTCCCCACCCCAGTATCCTTTGAAAGGGTGCCTTGTATAATTTTATATATTTTATTGAAGAGTTATTTCTTATCTCCTATTCTGAATTAAATTAAACGTTTGTTTTATTGCAGTGAAGTCTGTCCAAAGTCACAATTATTTTTAAGAGGCGCTCTCTGTTCTTTAGCTGGTCTGAGCCCAGAAATGCCACCCAGATGGGGGAGGGGGGCTGGTGATTTTTATGATGATTTTCATGTCAATCAATCAAGAGCTGTGGCCAGATGCAGCCTGGGGTAGGGAAGTCTATTGCAAATAGCAAAAGACTTTGAAATGCTTCCCCTGGCAGCTTGTGTTACTGGTGGAAAATTGCTATTAGGAGTTTTTCAAATTCCAATGCAAGATGAGCTTATAAGTGGCAGGGCCCCAGGGATCAGCCAGAATCTGAGGGGTTGGTGGATGATGGGAGATAGGGGGAGCATCTTGAACTTGAAATGGCTCAGCTACCAAAACCACAAGCTTCGAGCTGAGGGAAGGGACCTATACAGTTCTGTGCAGATGGAGATGGTAAGGAGATGCATTCCCTCGGGGTGGGGGAATAGATGGACGCCTGCTGCCCTTTCAGGACTGTGTCAAATCACATTCCGTTTACCATTACCTATCTCCTTCCAAGGAGATCGGCCTTGAACAAATGCTCTTGGGTTTGTAGCGGGGAAGGTAGTTCATTCAAGTCCCCTTTGCTTTGCAGCCTGCCTTTCCACTGGTTACAGAACGGGGGTCAGGCTTGGGTTTTGAGGCATCACCATGATAATAAATTGGTCATGGGTGGAGGGAGGTGGGGAAGACTCTTAAACTCCACTTTCTGTTGCACAAAGAAACCAAGTGGCCATTGATGATACCTTTCCGAGGGCTGTTTTCGGATGAGAAGTTCGGGTGACCCTGGGAAACAGGGGAGTGGAGAACTTCCTGTTATGAAGACTGCGCGGCGGGGAGATTGGTACTGGCACCCACTGGGACGGACACTTTCGTCCCAGTTCCCTTTGTGCCGACACCCGGTTTAGAGGTGGGCGCCGGAAACTCCAGTTTCAGGTCGGGCAGAGGCTCTCCCAAGGTCTGTCGGTGAGTTTCCCGTGCGGAGTGTGATGCAAACCCAGGGATCTGCTCCGAAGCTGGGGTCCGACCGATTTCTTCCAGCTCGACCGCTGCACTCTCGAGCTGGAGTGAACCGCCGGAGTGTCCCAAACCTCCCAGAGTGTGTGCCCTTGCCATCCCGCCGGGCCACCCCAGCCATCGTCATTTATGGGATGCGTTTTCCAAAGGCCAAAGCCTGCCGGGTTTTGTCATCAGCCGCCAAGTTGGGTCCCTAATTAGCCCGTCCACCGCGGGCTTCCTTCCCGGCGCCTCTCGGACCCCCGCAGCCTGGGGCGATCCCAGCCCGGGGTGGGGGATCCGGAGACGCCGACTCTGGGTTCAGACTGGGCTTGCCCCCGGGAGGAGAGGGTCACGGGCTAGAGTGCTTTTCGGAGAATCCGGGCTGCGTTCTGCGTGGTCCGCGGGGTGGATAGGAAACCGTCTAAGCGCCTGAGCATTACCTCAATCGCCCTAAATCCCAGAGAAAAGCTGAGGCCGGGAGAGGGGAAAAGAGGCTCAGCCTCCAATACACGCACCCCAGCGCTCCTGGGTGGATAGGATTACGTAGTCGAGGACGACGCGGCCGGGTTGCTGGGGCCCAGACCACGGCCAGAGGTCCGCGGGGCCGCCGGTGCGCCTTGCTCTGGGGCTTCCTCCGCACCGCCTGCCCTTCGTTAGGTTTGGCGGTCACCACGGTCACCGCTGAGATCGGGCTTGGTATGCCAGGCGTTTCGGGGACCGGACTAACAACCTGCAACGATTGGAGGACCCTGACTCACCAAGGACCCTGCAGCCGCCCCTTGGAAATTAAAACCGAAGATGTCAGTGTGCCGGCTTTGGCCATTGTCGCCTGCGCGGCTGGGAGACTGGCACACGGCTCCACCCGTCCGTCCGTCCTTCTCAACGCTTTCATCTAAAGCTTCCCAGCAAGACGGCCCTGCTTTCAGGAAAGAGGGGACGAAAGGAGAGGAAATCCCATTTATTGAGCGCCTGCTAAGTACAGAAATAGGCATCTTCTGGCTCATCTCATCTAGGCATTGCACACCCCGTGGGGAGGTATTTTTGATGCCATTTTATAGTTGAGGAAACTGAGCCTCACAGAGGTGGCTCGCTAAGTTCCCAGAGTCCACAAGGGGCAGCAGCAGAATTCAGGCCTAAGTGTGAGCCCAGCGGTGGGCATGAAGTCTGGCAAAGGGGGGCCCGGAAGGAGCTGTCGCAGAGGAGTTGCAGGATGCTGGGCCCTAGGGAGCTCTCCAGATCCCCCAGCCCAGATCCCAGCGCAACCCAGCGCTGGAGCCCCTCTCTGCATCCCCTTCCCCACCCCTCATTGCTGTAAGGGTCTCTTCACCCAGGGGCCCAGTTTCTCTCTCATAGGGGACCTGGGCCTCAGCCTGACCACTCTCCCCCCTGCGGCCCTGGGGAGGTGATGCTGGGGCAGGGCCGGCAGGAGGTAGGCATCGAAGGCCTGGCTGGCTGAGAGCAGGCGCTGGTAAAACGTCTGCCTGACCCGACTGAAAAGAGGATCGCTGCCTTTGAGCAGAACCTTGTCTGACCGAATGAAAACTCCCACGGCCATTCTTTGCTATAAAAGCAGCTCATTTGCCACGGGTTGGAGAGGCCACTTCCCCGCCCCCACTCCCTCTCTACTGCTGGGTTTGGAATAAACATAAACCTCATTTATAAAAGAACCCACGTCACACACACACACACACACACACACACCCCTCCCTGAAATCACAGGGCCCAGTTGGTGAAGTTGATTGTGCCTGTTTTCCCCTTCAATGTAAGTTAAAAAAAAAAAGAAGAAGAAAAGAAAAGGAAAGAAAAAGAAAAAGAAAAAAATCTCCAGATTGGTGATGCTGTAGGCCTCTTTAATGAAATCAGTCAGAGAGCAATGAGGAAAGGCTGCTGTCAACTCCTGAAGCCCTCCACCCCTCTCCCACCCCCAGCAACCCCTCTCACCTCCTCCCTGCTAGGAACTAAATACAAAGCAGTAAAATTACTTTCCAAAATAGCCTTCTTCAAAGCAGAACAGAGTACCAGGCTGCAGGAATCCTGAATCCTGCCCTGATAAGGTTCCTAATAATCAAATCCAAACTCCATCCACCTCCTCTGACTCTTTCCAACCTCCTCCGGACCCCTCTGCATTTGTTGATGAAAACACTTTGATGTCTTGAGTCCTCCAAACAATTATTATTATAATTTTAAACAACCTGGTATTTTCCATTACTAACGGCTCGGGCTTTGAAGTTACACCTCATAATTTCCTAAATTAAATAAATCATTTTAAGTTTGCACTGGGAGGCTTTTAATAGCAGAGAAAGGAATATCATTATCTTATTGAGACCCAATTGTGGTGGCTCCAGTTTGGCTGTAGCTAGGGGCAAAGTAGGCTCACTCTAACAGACCTACTTTATTAACCTCCCATAACTCTTGAAAGAACATTTTTATATTTTCTTTGATTTCCCCCCTCCCTCTCTTGTTTTAAAGCTGTCCCAACCTTTAATTAGTGCCTAATATGAAAAGCATTATTTTTTTAATGCTATGTAATTTACCAGCGGCAACAGGCCAACTTAACAATTGTTTATTAGACTTGATTTTTCACACAGGGCAAAGAATGCTGCTCCAAACCCAACTTTTCATGGGTGGTTGCACTAATTAATACAGTGTCTGAGGCTCCTAGGGGGTTTTTTAATATTGAAGCCTATGGGGGCAGAAGGGGGTTTTAGAAGTCCAACTCCTGCCGACGTTCTCGCTCGGATTTCTTTCATGCTGTTTTGATCCTGTCTGTGGAGTCAGCACAGACAGAAACTGTTCCCTGGCTCCGGAGACTCCGATGGCAACGGCCCCAGGAACCCCCCAGCACCTCCGCTTGTGATTTATGGCTTCTGGGGCCCGACTTGGGGGTGCGGGGAGCCCCCTGCCCACTCTGGGCTTGGGGTGGGAGGAGCTTCCCCTCATCCAGCCTGGAGGGGGAAGGAGCTGGCCTGGGGCTTGGGTTGGGCCAGAGTCAGGCTGCTGGGGGCACATGCCAGGTCTCCCAGGCACCAGGCAGCGCTTAGCTCTGGGCATAGAAGTGACTGAAATTGAGGGAGGGACTGGGATGGGGGTGGAGGTACGGCGAAGAAGGGACCCCCAGCCCTACCTTCCCCCGCCAGCTCTGCCTCTTTTCGGCTTTACTCTTACCTTTACCTCCCGTATTTTACCCCTTCTTTTGTCTTTCAGGTCCCCTCTCATATTTAGCCCACGCCTTACTTTATCTTTTTTTCTCTCTCTCTCTTTTATTTACTGTTTTCCTCCTGTCATTCTTTTTTATGTCTGTCCCACTCTCTATCTTTTAAATTGTTTTATCTTCGATCTATACAGTTCCTTTTCGGGAGCTCATTTTTAACTTTTTCTTTTTCTCCTCTTTTCTTTTCTTCTTTTTCTGTCATTTTGCTCCTCCACTGTGGCTCTCAATACTTTGCCCTTTTCTATTTATTCTCATTCCACCTATTTCCCCCCTTCTCGTTCTCCGTTTTCCTTCTTTCCTCCCCGGTTCCAGCGATTCCGTGCCGGATTGCGGGAGCCCAGCCAGCAGGAGCCGGCTTTGCTTCTCCGGGCGCTGCGCCTTCGCGCAGGGGACTCCCGGTCACCACATCCCCACGGTGCCCTTCCCGCCCCTGCTGCACCTGGCAAGCCAGCCAGGGAGAGACCCCTGAGCGGGAGGAGGGCACGTCACTGGCTTTCTCCCTGGAACCGTGGGCGTCGCGGGCGAGAAGGGCAGCCGCCCGGCGGAGAAGGGCCAGGTCCCCGCGCGCGGCCCCTCTGCCCCGCCCGCCGCCGGCCGCCCGTTTGATGTCGCGGGCCCGGCAGGAATGCGGCCGGGTTATCAATCACCCAGCTGGATCCCGAAGGTCTCGGCCTAATCACATTTAATTGCTCGTGGAGGCCCACTCTCGCCCCGGGCCGGCCGCCGCGCTCAATTACTCCCCAAATACCTGCCATCAATAAATGCGCGCTGACACCGGCCCTGCCCGCTCCGCTGGCCCAGGAGATCTCAGCCGACCAGGCGCCCCGCATCCCACTCCCACCCCCCTCACCATCATTAAACTTACACCTCGACGCCCAGAGGAGTAAGCAAAGCAGATAAATAACAGTGCCCTTTTATTGAGCGCATCCCAAGTGCCAGACTGGTGCTCAGCGATTTACACGCTCCTTAGAGTCTCACCACCGTCGGTCTGGGAGGTGTTACCATCTCCATTTGAATTAAGGGAACTTAGGTTTATTCTTTAACGTCCCCAGGTGGTGAAGGTAGGCCTTGGCCCTCCTGGGAAGAGACCTTGCGACCCGTCAAGTCCACAGGCTATGGGTAAAAGCACGAGGCAATAGTGCCTCCCAGAGGCGGAAGGTTCACCTGGAGCCCTGGCACTAAGGTGTGTGGACCAGCACCTTAAGCCAGGTACTTCTTGTAGGAGCTTATTTATTCCTCCTACCAACTCTGGGAGGTATCCCCGTTTTCCAGATGAGGACACTGGGGCCTGCGCTCTGGTGTGAGCTGTGGGGAGGTCACCCTCAAACTGAGGTCCTGACCTGTCTCCCGCCTGAATGTTATCCTTTACTCCCTTTTGCACCCTTTACCTTCAGAGCAACCCTGAATTCGGGAACTGTGGCTTCTCCCATTTTCACAGAGCAGAAAAACAAACCTCAGACAAATTCCCAGAGAGGGGGCAGAGCAAGGCTGAGTCACGCAGCTGGCGAGCTCAGAGCCCAGAAAGTCATGTCAGTTCCAGCTATTTCCATCACACTTTCCCCCTTCTATCAAGAGCTTCACTTTAAAAAGAGCCCATTATGTCTATGTTTTATGTAGTTTCCCGTTCGTGGAGAGGTAACAGTTATACACCTAAACAAGGATGAAGCAGGTGACACTGACTTCTTGTGTGAGGTCAAATGGCCAGATTGGCTTAGGTCAGTTTGCAATAATATTATTGACATAAAATGTTAAGTGAAAAGAGCAGGATATAGCGTATATATATATATATATATATAGAGAGAGAGAGAGATGGTTATGTTAAATATATATAATGTATTTCAACTAAACAAAGATGCCATCAACTATAATATGCATTTTATATTCCACTTTAAAAGAAAAAATTGCCAGTTATGGTGTAAGTTTAATTACCTAAATTTAATCACCTAGAGTTTTATACTTATTATTATTAGTTCTTATTAAGAGCTCTTCTAAATTAAATAAGATATGTTGTGCACCTGAAACTAACATAAAATTGTAAGTCAACTATACTTTTATTAAAAGAAAAGATGAAAGGGGCAAGAGTCATCTAAAGTCAGTCATTGACTTCATTTATGCCATACACTTTCTGAATCCCTTATGTTTTGTTATAAAATATATGACAGTGTCCAAAATACCCTCATCCTCATTTGGCCCTCAAGGCAATAGATGGGGTATTATATTATGATATTATTATCCTCATGTCATAGAAAATAAAAAAGGGTGTTCAGAGAGGTTAGGTCACTTCCCTAAGGTCAAACAGCAAGGAAGCAGAGCCAGGCTTGACAGCTAATTGTATAGTTTCCTCCTGTGTGGGAGAGGTTAAGTCCTCACTGGACTAGAAATCTGTCTAGCTTGCGGTTTTGTTTTTTTTTTTTTTTTTTTTTTTTTGACTCCAGAAAGTAAAGTATACAGGTCCCTGAAAGGGGTTTCTGGGTTGCAGGGCCTGATATAAAAAGAGCTATTTTAGTAGCAAAGCTCTGCCTATTTTTATTTGAACACTGACAATGCTTGATGATAGAAAAACTGACTCTGTAAAGGAATTGTGTCTAAGATGCTAAGTGCCTCCCCTCCAGAAAGTCCATCACAGAAAATCACCTGAAAGGTGGTGGTGATGGATGAGGCACTTATTGATGTGAAATTGGCCAATTCAGGGAAAGTCAGAGGGCTGCGAAAGGTCCCTCTCCCTCTCCTTCCCACCGCATCAGCCGCTTACCCCTTCTAGTCTTTCCGGCTGGATTTCTCTTTGTTTGGCAATGGAAACAGAGAGGAGCCAAAAGGACAACGTAAAAAATCCCAGGGGTGGGTGTGGGGAATATGATCTCGGACCTGAGAATTCCAGGAAAGCAACTGGGCAGTGAAGTCATCCCAAATGGGTGTGGGGTGGAGGTGGGGCAATGCGTCTGCCACGTCAGTGCCTTCCCCACGGTGCGGTGCAGGCAGAGGGCAGTGCGAGGTGGCTTCGCCTTTGGAACTGGACTAAATTATTCCTAGCGTTAGGCATTTCTCTGCCCTGTGGAGATACCGCTAAGGCACAGCCCACTTTGATGAGAAGGTAAAACTGATTTTTTCCCTTGAAAGTAGCGGGAGAGTGCCAAGGAAATTAGGTCTTAGAAGGAAGGAAGCAATTAGGGGGAAGGCAGATTTCCCGACTCTGATGAAAGCTGAGCTGGATTCAGATGTCTCTTTCAGGGGCAATAGTGTCCAAACTTTCCTCTACATGACATCCCTGGCTAAGTCAGGGTCTAGAAAGGGGAATCGTGTGCTTTTTTGAGCAAGATAAATAAAATAAATGTGTGATGCCTCTTTGGGGTTCAGAATTGCAATATTGACGGCCTGGAAACTAAGCCTCCCTTCTCCTGAAATCAGCAGCAAGTTAAGATATTTTTTTGCTGGGTCTCAGCCCATGCCAGTGATCCTGAACATTGATTCCCTACATGCTCCAGGACCTTCCTGAAATTCTCCAAACAGAAGTAGTCAAATACACTGCAACTAAGAAGAAAAAGATGACGTTGTTCCTCTCCCTGGAGGATAACTGAATTAAATGAGCACTTCCTCTGTGCCAGGAAGTGGATCCCTAATTTCGTTTGAATCCGAATAGCAGCACAAGCATAACTCATCCCATTTTATAGATAAGGAAACTGAGACCCTGAGAGCTTATGTACTTTGCCAGTGGTCTCACAGCTGGTGGATGGCAGAGCTGGGATTTGAACAGTTGGCGTCCAAGGGTCATGGTCTCAAAAGTGCTATTGTAGAGCATTTATCAAGAATTGAAAGTCAAGAATTGGGGGTTTGTGTCACTTACAGAAACAGAAACCAGAATGAAAGAGGTGGTCCTTGGGCCCACTGGGTTTCTGAATTGATGTAAAAGAAGTTGTCATCCAAAGCAAAATGTCATTTCAGGCTAATATCTTGAACCAGGAGTAGAATAACATTGAAGAGCTACACTATGAAATCTTAGGGAGGAAGGGAATTTTGTGATCATATTGTAAAAGAGGTTCAGAGTGGAGGTGACTTGCTCAGAGTCACATAGGAGCTGTGTGGAAGAACAATACTGGGGGTAAAGCGGGGTGCGGGGGAGAGTAGCTACGTTTCTAGTTCAGTTCAGCTGATCTGAGCTCAAATAGACCTTGGAAAGTTGATTTCTGAGAACCTGAAATCCAGGTCTGCTATACCTTAAATGTTATTAGCTCACTGAAAGAAGCAGTCAGATCAAGAACACTAGAATGGGGGCATGGATTTTGGTCCCCAATAACATCCATCCATGTCCTGCAGCCACTTCAAATCAAAACCATATGCGTCTATTATTTGATCTGAACAAATAATATTTTCCCAAGCTTAGACAAAGTGTGAGTAAAGGCTTTTTTTTTTTCCAGAAAACTTTGCTATTTTTATTCATCTTGTAACATGCCATCTTGGTAAAAATAGCATGCCTGCTAGGCAACGTCTCCAACCCCATCATACTCTCTTCCAAAAAGATTTCTCTGGCTATGCCCTTCATTTTACTGGTATTTTGGGGCTTCCACCAAAGACCATCAAATGAGATGCCTGAGTTACTGAATTCAAATACAAACCAGCCACTGATGGCTCCCTGAGTCTCACTTTACATGTAAACCAAGGTAGGGGTTAGCAGAGGAATAAGAGATAGGAAGCCCAGAGGGCAAAATTTTGTTCTGTCTGGTTCTGAACTGTATCTCTAGTGCTTTGAATAGTGCATGGTCCTAGAAGGTGCTCAGTAAGCACTGGGTTTATTGAATGAATGAAGGCGAATGTTTCACCAAACGACACAATAGTTCCGGGAACATTTGAGAGCTCTGGGTTTTGCTGATTTTTAAAATTTTAGAAAATATGTAGGTTTGCCATGAGTTCAAGCTTTTAAAGAGTTGATTCGGTTCACCAAGACAATAAAAATGACTTGCATTTGGCAAGATGGGCCAGGTAGTGTTATCAAGGCAGTTGTAAAAAATTCTTGATTTGGTTCAAGTCTGCAATGACTGGTCACAGAAGAATATTAAAGAAATTTTCATGACCCTAACTGGTATGTTAGCCAGCCTCTGTAGAGTCAGTTCTGCTTGTCCTTATATTTCATAGGCAAAAAATATTTAAAGCATTGCATTAAATGAAACTCTCCTGAGTTATAAATTGTCTAAGTGGATGTAGGACACTTCTTTAGAGTTTGTTTTACAGGGTGGTCCAGAGGTTAATGAATGCACTCACTTACAGGAGTGCGAGGGGTGGGTTCTGCCTCTGACCTGTAGCTACTTTGGAAGGAGAGGAGAATCTCCACAAAAATTTCTTTTTTTTAAAAAAAAATTTTTATTGGAGTATAGTTGACTTACAATGTTGTGTTAGTTTCAGGTGTACAGCAAAGTGAATCAGTGATACATATATGTATATCCACTCTTTTTTGGATTCTTTTTCCCGTATAGGTTATTACAGAGTATTGAGAAGAGTTAGTTCCCTGTGCTGTACAGTAGGTCCTTATTAGTTATCTATTTTATATATAGTAGTGTGCATATGTCAATCCCAATCTCCCAATTTATTCCCCCCTTCTCCCCCTGCTAACCATAAATTTGTTTTCTACAACCGCGACTTTAGTTCTGTTTTATAAGTTCATTTGTACCACTTTTTTTAGACTCCACATATAAGCGATATCATATGATATTTGTCTTTCTCTGTCTGACTTATTTTACTCAGTATGACAATCTGTCTTTTATTGTCTTCAGAGCCTCAGTTTTTTCTTCCTTAATATGGGACTCATGGTCCCTGCTTCTGCAGCCCTGAGATGTACTTTCCAGAGGCATAATTAAGGCAAGATTAACATTTTCCAAGCTCCCTTGAGATAAGTGATAGGGTTTTAAAGCAAAATAGCACTTCTAGGAATCAGGTGGGAAATTAAAAAGTACTAATTTCAGGGTAAAAAGTGTCATCTCTACTACCCTGAACTGTGCTCAACTCGAAGACTCTTTAGGGGTTGGACGGGGTATGACTTTCTGGAGGACATAATAACACAGGTCACAGGGCCCAGATCTGGGGCTGCAATAAGCCTTTGTGAAACGTATCTTGATTTTTGAGGTTATTGTAAAGAAACCTGACCATTTCATGCATTATTAATTCATAGAGTGTAAAAATCTCCCCCCAAAGTCTGACAGTCGGCCTGCACTTATCAGAGCCCAGATTTCTAAACTCCAGGCCAGAATGAGGTCTCACGTGACCAGACCTTCATCACTTCTCATGAACTGCAGGCCATTTGCTGGTAGGTTATGAAATATGATCATAAATGAAAACTAAATGACTCACATAAAATAAATGGACAAAGAGCACTTTGTGATGGCAAGGACCCTGGATTGATCGTGTTGGTTCATTTATTTGGGTTTTCAGAGGATTTCAAGCAGCCAGGTAACCCCAGCTACTCTACGTAGATGGTAGGCTGCATGGCAGACATGGGGTACTGGTACTGCAAAGCTTGCCCAGAGCCCATTTCACAACCAATGAGTCGGGAGTGACATTTAGGCACCACTTTACAAAGTTCTGTCACCTACATTCTTTCTTCAAGGCAGGTGGCATCACATGGAGGAGAAAGGAGAGGCTTGTACACGGGGGAGGGTCCCAAGTTTCTCAGAAGAATTGAGATTTCCTCTGCAGACAGAAAATTCAAGCTAAAGTACATACGATTTATTTTTCAAAGGAGTTAGGGGCTAAGTCACTATCTCTGGGAGATTGGAGGCGGACATAGGATAACATGGGAATATTTGCTCAGCCTTTAGAGGTAAATCCTGGCAGGTGGGTGGTGGTGGTGGTGATGGTGGTGGGTGGGCGCTTACTACAATTTCAGCTCTTCCACGAAGATTGGCTTCACAGCTGCCCAACCGATTTATAAACTCCCCAGGCAAAGCAAGCAGATGGGATAAAGCAAGAATAAACTCTACCATACTCAGGGGCTGCTGGCTCTGTTTTGGTTTCTTTTTGGTTCCACTATAGTCATGTTGGGGAGAATGGGATAGGAAAAAGTACTGTTTACCGTGTCTTCCTTTCCAGGCAGAGAGAGATGGGAAAGAAGGGCACTAAAACAAAGGGAAAAGGGTGACACAAGATCATGCAGGTGATGGGATGCCCAGAAGGAGCCAATGGGTATACGAGGGGTCTGGAAGTATCTGGAATCTAGTCCAGTGCTCCTGGGTTCAAGTCTTTGTTCCACCAATGTTGGGCCAGGCATTTAACCTCTCTGGAACTTGATTCTTCATATGTCACCTGTGGATGACAATAGCCTTACCTTGGATGATGCTGTGAGGATAAAAACAGATAATGTATATAAAATACTACTCTTGATGCCTGACCTGGAGAAAGCTCTTTGGGGATGGTGGCAAACCTAGCACCTCTTGGGGAGGATTCTGGTCCTTATCTTGGGCATTGAGGTTTTTCGGCAGGTAGTGACAGGGCCTGGTAGGGTGTCAGTGCAGGAGGGGTGGGGTGCAGACAAAAGACTAACAGAGCTGTTTTCCCTTGTGCCACTTTGAATCACATGGGCAATAACCCTAAACCCTCAGTGTTGAAGGAGGTGGGTGTGGCTGAGCAAGACTTCCAAAGCTGATCCATTTGCCAGTGAACAGTCAGCCGGACTAGAAGTTTTAATACTTTATCTAGCTCTGGTCATCCTTCAGTGTCCCTCCTCTGCCCTTGCAGTGCCCACCATAGTAAGGAGCCCTTCAAAGCCCCAAATAAACATTGCATGGATTCAAAAAATCCTACAGCCACACCTTTCCCCCTCCCATCCTCCTTCCCTCCCCTTGCAAAATCTACCTTGCTGTTTTCCCTGCTCTTTTGACAAGGTGTCTGATGACAGTCTGAAGGATTCTGGGGTGAAAGTGAACGGGTGCTAGTGGAAAACATAGAAACAAAATGCCTGCACCAGGAATCTCAAGGTCTTGGACTTTTACAGCCTCTGAAAGACAAACAGCGGCTCCCCCACCAAAGACGTCCACTCTGCCTCAGCTTTAAAAGTCAGTCTCATGAAAGCGTTTCCAACATGCATTTAAAATCATCCATCCAAAAGATAACTAAATCATGGCCATTCATTCCTCTCAACCCATCACACTGCAATGAAAACATGTATTTAACTGAGAAAACACTGAGCTTTCCCTCTCCCTGGCCTCTGTCTCCTTTCTTCTCCCTTTCTTTGAGGGCTCAAAATGTTATGATTCATCTCAGCACTGCCTAATGCAGCAGTGAATTACGGGCCCCAGAGATTTCCAAACCCGGAGGGGTCCAGGGAGAGAACGTCCCTCAGTTCATCCCGGCCATTCTCTCTCCAGCCAACTGTGTTTGTTCCTTGACTCCTTTGATCATTCCTTATAACAGGAGCCAAGCAGAGGAAATGAAGCTTTTGTATTTAAACTAATCCATGACCCTGGATAATTTGTAAGAGACATCTATGAGGAGTTAAAAATAAGCCTCCAACTGCTTGATGTGGAGACGTCCCAGACACACCACGGCTCCCATGGTGGGATCATAGAATTGCAGGGTTGATGAAAGGATGTCAGAGTGTGCAGTGTCTTTTGGGAACATCTGTCGAGTCCAACTCCCTCAGTGTGAAATATGGAGAAACTGAGGCCCAGAGAGGGCAAGGGACCTTCTTGAATAGGGATTTACCGCAGGATTTCTGACTCCTGTCCAAAGAGGACTAGACAGTTGAGAGCAGTGTGCTTCTATAGTTATCCGATATTAACCTGTCCCCCTGCCGTCCAGTGGCTACTGTCGGATGAGCATTCCATCTGCCTGTCTTCAGAGTCCAACCTTCAGGAGAAGCACCAGCCCCCGGTCCAACTCAATAATACACTTTTATTTTTCAATGGCCTTTAATGAAGGAGTTAAGGGTCTAATGTCAGGGTGAAGGTTTTAGGCTCTAGGGTCAGAATGCATGTGCTCTCTGGGCCTTGGTCTCCTGAGGATACTAGTAGACCCCAGCTCCTCAGCTTCTGTAAGCTTTAAATGAGTTCACTGTGGTCAAGTGCTCACAGTGATGTCCTGCCCTACAAAATGTGTGCTATTATCCCCACCTCTCCCACTTTCCGTCTCTTTTGTGGAGAACAGCTAAGGAAGGATAACCACTATGCAACTTAAAAATGCCAGAACCTTTAGACCTCTTTTCAGCTTCCTGCATGAGGCCGGGATGGCTTGTCCACAAGGTACTCGATGGAGAGCCTTACAGACACTGGAGTGTGTGTCCCAGCCCCATCACTAACCAGCTATGTGATGTGGGCAAGAACATCAGCTCTGTTGCCTCAATGTTCTCATCTGCGAAAGGTGAATGTTCCTCTCAGGTGAGGAACATTCACCTTTCAAGTATTTACAGATCACTCACTCAGTTGGTGCCAGGCACTGACAGCAGTGCGTGGGTTAACCAGTGAACAAAACAAAGAGCCCACCCCGACAGGGAGGGAGGGGACTATATTCTAGCTGTGAAAATAGACAATAAATGAACACAAACAAATGAATAGACACATTCTTTCATTATGTGAAATCCACCAAAGTTTACATGGAGAGCACCGGCCTCCCTTTTCCTAAGAATTCCCTGACTCTTTTAACTGGACAGAAGCTAATACCTGAAATGTTCTGTTTTGTTTTTTCCTTTTTCACTTTTATTCTGAAAAATTTAAAACATATACAAAAGAGAGAGAATAGGATAAAGAACCCTACTTACTACCACCCACTTTATCAATTGTCAACTTAGGCTCAATCTTGTTACACCTTAGTACTCCCACTCATTTCTCCTCTTTTCCAGGATTATTTTGAAACAAATCTCAGACATTATATTATTTAATCCATAAATATTAAAATGCATATCCCTAAAAGATAAAAAAAATTATTTAAAAAATGTAATCACAATGACATTATCCCAACTAAAAATTAACAATAATTTCTTTTTTAAAATTTATTTATTTATTTACTTACTTACTTGCTTATAGCTGTGCTGGGTCTTTGCTGCTGCCTGCAGGCTTTCTCTAATTGTGGCTAGTGGGAGCTACTCTTCCTTGAGGTGCTTGGGCTTCTCATTGCAGTGACTTTTCTTGTTGCAGAACACGGGCTCTAGATGGGTGGGCTTCAGTAGTTGTGGGTTGTGGGCTGTAGAGCACAGGCTCAGTAGTTGTGGCGCACGGGCTTAGCTGCTCCGTAGCATGTGGGATCTTCCTGGACCAGGGCTTGAACCTGTGTCCCCTGCGTTGGCAAGCGGATTCTTAACCACTGCACCACCACGGAAGTTCCAATAATTTCTTACTGTCATTAAATATGCAGGAAGTGTTTAAATATGTGGCGTTATTTTTAAAAATTACAGTTTATTGCAATTAATATGGAAATAAGTTGCATACATCACAATCTGATGATATATCTCTGAAAGTTTCTTTTAATGTATAGGTTTCCCTCTCCCTCTCTCCTTTTCTTCTTCTAATATATTTATTGAAAAAACCACACCTCTGTGTATTTTCCAACAGACATACACAGATGCTTTCCTGCATCCCCATGTCATCCTTTAACAGGTTCCTCTGTCCCCTGTAATTCTTAAACATGGTTTAGTTAGGTCTAGAGCCTTGATCAGCTTAAAGTTCTACTTTTGGAAAGACTATTTTCTAGATGGCATTATATCCTTCCATCATAGGGCACTTAACAGCTGGTTGTCTTACTTTTGGTGACGTATAAAGCTGTTAATGATCAATTTCTAGATTCATTACTTCACTAGGGGTTGTGAAACAGTGTCATCCTAGCTTTATCATTCCCTATTCATTTATTAGCCATTAATACTTCCGTAAAGAGAAATTTCTCTCCATCTACTATTTGGTTGCCCCGAGGCACAATTAGTAGGTAAAAGCAGGAGGAATGTTCCATCCTTTCTCTTTAGTTGCCATTTTTCAGAAGAATGAGTTGGTCATATAGCCTTTTCCAAAGGTCAGTGGGCTCTTGTTTTTTAAACATATTATATGTATTTCAATCTATTCCAGTTATTTTCTGGATGCATAAATGAACCCTCTTTGGCCAACATAAGCTTTTTTTAAATTGGCTTCTGTCTTTTTTTATATAACTTCAATCACCTTTGAAAGCATCCTTGCTTTCTGGTAAAGGATGATCCAGCCTCATCTTGTACATTTTCTGCTTCAGACATGGAATCAGCCATTTCTTCAAAGGGACACTGGTCCCTTTTAGTGGGGAATAGAATTCAAGGCCACGGTCTGGGCCCTAGAGGTGCTCATTGCTAGAGCTTATATAGACACGAACAAGATTAATATGGTGCCTGTCTTCACGGCGCCCTAATCAGACTTGGAAGACTGGAGTGGAGCATGTGTTAAGTGTCTGAAAGCGCAAGCTCAGGGTTTCATGTCAGGGCTACGGCAGGTCCTAGTCCAGGATGAAGGCTCAGGCAGGGACTTCTGGAGAAGGAGGAAGGAGGGGAGGATTGGGACCAGAGAAGAAATACTTCCTGCTCAGCCTGTAACTAGATGTTGCGCCTCAGAGGGAGGATTAAATGAGTAGGCTTGTGAAACTGATACATAAAATGTAACATGTTAGGCACTAAACCTCTAGTGGTGGAATTCAAAACACCCATTCTGCAGGAAAGGGTTTGTTACAGGTGGACCAAGTATCAGCACCCGTTCAAATCAAGGTGGGATGCCTGTTCCCTAAGAGCAATAGCTAATCAGATGTGCCTTGTCTGATTTAATCTATGGAAGAGCGCCTTGAGGCAAGGACTCCTATGATGCCCACTTGGAAGATGAAGAGTCTGAGATTGATGTGAGATTAAGGAATTTGTTAAAGGTGACCCAGTTAGTAATTTGTGGAAACGGGATTTGAACCGAGGACCTTCTGATGCCAGAGATAAGCCTCTTAGCCACTCTGCTGTATACTACCACCCAAACTCTATTCACATATAGGTTTTAAGGCCCCTTTTCAAAGGGTTAAAAATCATTTCTCAACCAGCAGAGAGCCTTGGTCATACCTTGTCTCACTCTTGGCCAGATTTCTCCCTTGTTCCCTGCCCCTAGGTTGACTTGAAATTGCATCATGACCCTTAGAACCACTGTGTGACATGGTGCCAATTCCTTCACCTCTCTGTTTTTCTGTACCTGTTTCCTTATCTGTGAAATAGGGATAATAATCTCCACTGATGATGGAATGATGCAATAAAGGTAACAAGTTTAACACAGAGTGAGTGCTCAATCAATGGTAGTTATTAAAAAGAATGAACTAATAGCTGACGTGTTATATCATTTGATGGCCACTACACCTAAAAAGGTAAGTAGGTCATAATCCCCATTTTACAGGGGAGGACACTGCCATATCTAAGGCCACAAAGAGTAACTAGTAGCACCAGCATCTGAACCTAGACCGAGCCCTTGAGCTTAACTGAGCACTAAGCTCTGATGCCTTAATAATGCATCTTGTACGGCAGGGAGGGGGCTGTCATTTCAGCTTGGTTGCCTTGTTAGTTACTCCCACCTTGCTGAAAGGATGGGGAGATTTGCCCAGAGATGGAGGTAACTGCCTTAAGGGGCCCACTGTACGTCAAAGCAGGTGACCCACCTCCCAAGGAGCCTACTGAACCCCATTCTGGAGGCCTTCCCCCCCCATGACCCTCAAAAACTGGCAGGCACTGAGTTGCTTCCGTGATCCCTAGTCTAATACACCGCTCTCCTCCTTACAGAGCTCAGCACTGAACATCGGCGTCCCTCTAGTGCTGACTCTCAGAGAAGGATGGTTTTCAAAAATTAACTGCATTCAAAACTTTGTGCTAAACCATATACTTTAATCCCACTAGGACATAAAGGGAAGGAAGGGGACAAAGGGGAGTGTTGGAGTTTCATCCGCAAGCTTAGCCCCCTTCTCTACCACTCCCCCCCCACCCCACCTCCATTTCTTCAATCAGCCTTTATTAAGAACATAGGTTTGAGTCTACAGGAACAAATTCTTCTGGCTCTTCAAGGAACATATTTGAAGGCGGGGGGGGGGGGGGGGGGTTTATTAGGCTGTGTTACTGGATAAATGATACAACATGCTTTCCAGCATGAATCATCCGAGTAGAGTGACGAAAAAGAAGCTTGAAAACTAAGCACAGCCAAAATATTGGCAGGCCTCAGCCACTCGGGCCAGATTTCATCTCCTTTAAAATAAAAAATTAAATTAAATTTTAATCTCATGGTGACAATTCCCATGGAGCACGGTTAAAGTATTTTGTCTACATCCCTCCTGCCCCCGCAGAATCACGGCTCTCCGCACTCAGAGATGGAGACGCCCTCGAGGGTCACCTGGGCCTGGCCCTGGGCTTCCTCCCCCCAGCCCGGGCCGTGCCCCCCGCCGCGAGCTCGCAGGGGAAAGGCGCGCGCTTGGCTTTTATTAGCAACACATGCCGGGGCCACCGCGCACCCAGACAGCCCGGCAGCCCGGAGCCAGAATGGATGGCTCTCGGGCCGCGGGGCCACGGTTACAAATGCGCCGCGGCGTTCTCAGGTGGACAAATGCGGGCCTGAGCGGCGGGCCCGGGTTCCCAGGCGCGCGGAGGCGGCGGCGCCCTTCAACTCGGCGCGCGGGCGGGAGCGGAACCCGTGTTAATTACTGTACGTTTCCACTGTAAAGAGAGTCAGCCGGGGAGCGGGGCCGCCGCGCCTGCCCGGCCCCGACGCACAAAAGCTTCATATATTCTGAATGAAGGCGAATCGCAGCCTCGGCCTCCTTGAAAAGAGCCGTGAGGGAGACTTAATTCTCTCCCTTTCAGCTGTGCTCAGACTGTGAAATCCACACAATCGCGCCCTTCTCTTTAAAGGGAGGGAGAAGAGGGGCCGCGGCCGCGCGCCCCGCCATTCGCTGGGCGCAGAGAGGGAGAGTTCACTCCGGGGACAAGGGCGGCACGGCCCGGGGGCTGGTTGGCAGCAGCGTTTCCCATCCCACGGGGGGCTGCCGCCCTTTCTCCCGCTGCATTTCACGGGGCCTTTTGTTGGGCTCGCCCTGGCCAGGGTGTCGGGGGCCTGTCAGGTGCGGAGGCCCGCTGTCCCCTCGGCTCGCCCTGAGATCCGTTTCCCCGGCGGGCTGGGTCCATTCCCAGGACGCCGGGCCTGGGGGTGGAGCTGTCCGGGGCTCCGGGCATCGCGAGTGGCCTGGCCACACCCAGTTTGCGAGGCTCCCCGCAATAATTGAAACAAGAAGAGTAGAAGAAATGCTAAAACCAAGTAAAACGTATTAAACTATGTGTAAAATATTGGCGTTGAAAGTTTGATCTTGTTTTTAAAATAGCTTGTGCTTTTTAAAAATACAAGCACAATCCGTATTAATCACAGCATGATTACAAGATTTAGAAAAAATATTTATATTAATTTGCACCCAGGTTTGAAGTTGGGTGATGAAACACATCCTTTATATCTTTGCAACTGATTGTGTAACCTCATTCGGGGAGACTCTTAAGAATAAAGTGGATCTTGGGACAAATGTCTCTGAGTCCTTCTTCTGTAGCCCCCAGTTCAAGCATCTTGAAGATTCTCTATAATTGCCCCAATGCTTAAATTCCAGCATTGTAAAGCCTGGCAGACTTAGCAGGTGCCTGGTTGCCCACCTAGCACTGCCATTTCCCCCATTCTCTCCTTGTGTCCCTTTCAGTTGGCAAAGCTGGGCACAGAATAGAATGACCCTAGAGCCACCTTGGAGTGTGACTGTTTCCTTTATACCTGGGGAGAATGGAACACACCATTTATAGCTCGGTAATAGAAAGTTAGGGGCAGAGGTGCACTCATCCTCAACGACTCCCACTCACCATCCATCCCTCTCCTTGGAAGAAGGGAGTAAACATTTATCAGTGACACTTGCTATTTTTTGTTGAGTACCTGCTATGCACTAGGCACTGCTCTAGGCACTTAGCAGAGGTTGTCCTTTAATTATCAAAAACAAAAAAACAAAAAAAAAACCCGCAGGAGGTAGGTACTGTAGAGCCCAAAGGATGTACAGGATCTTGCTAAAAGTCACAGTCAAGAAGTGGGAGTGGGTTTGAACCCCAAAGGGAATGATTCCCAAGTTCTTTCCAATTATGCTCATGACCTCCTCTTTAGCCCCTGTTAGCCAGGCTGGACCTATCACATACTTTCTGTTACCTGAGCCCCACACAATCCTCTGACATAGATGTTTTTCTCATTTTCTTGTCCCCATTTAACAGATAAAGAAATTGAGGGTCCCAGGTGTTAATCACCCAGCTTAATGACATCTAGTAAGTAAGGCTAGCCTTTGGTCATATGTTGACATGTGGGAAACTCACAGATTCCCATCATTACATCACATCTATTTATTAGAATTATTAGGAAAAATTGGGAATTTCAGAGCATTTTTAAAAGGAACGTATGAATTATCTTCAGTCCCAACATCCAGGAAACTTCTGCTAATTGTCTGATATGTTTCCTACCGATCTGAGGAAGATGTCAGCTCTGGAGCCCAGACCATCCAGGTCCAAATCCTGCAATATATTACAATATTAGCTGTGTGACCTTGGGAGAGTTCCCTTCCCTCCCCTCCCCTTCCCTTCCCTTCCCTTCCCTTCCCTCCCCTCTCCTCCCCTCTCCTCCCCTCCCCCTTCCCCTTCCCTTGTTAAATCGAGAAGAAATTCACAAAAGATACAATGATACAATTGCCATTTTAAAGTGTACAGTTCAATGGCATTTATTACATTCACAACATTGTGCAACCATTATCTAGTTCCAAAACATTTTAATCACCCCCAAAAGGGAACCCTGTACACATGACGTGGTCACCCTCCATTCCCCATGACCCTATCTCTGCTTCCTGTCTCTATGAATGTACCTATTCTGGATATTTCATGTAAGTGGAATAATAAAATATGTGATGTTTTGTGTCTGACTTCTTTCACTTAGCATCATATTTTCAAGGCTCATCTGTAATGTAGCATGCATCAGATTTTTATTTATTTTTATGACTGAATAATATTCCATTGTATACCACTTTTTGATTATCTATCCATCAGCTGATGGGCATTTGGGTTGTTTCCACCTATTGGCTATTGTGAATAGTGCCACTATGAACATTATTGTATAAAGTTTTGTTTGAACAACTGATTTTAATTCTCTTGGATATATACTTGGGAGTGGAGTTGCTGGGAAATAGGGTAGTTTTATGTTTAACTTTTTGAGAAATTGCCAAACTGTTTTCCATGGCAGCTGTACCTAGCATATTCCTACCAGCATTGTAGGGGGTTCCAATTTCTCTGCATCCTTGCCAACACTTGTTATTTTCTATTTTCTTTTAAATTTTATTTTAAAAAATTAATTTATTGTCACTATTATAACCATCCTAGTGGGTGTAAAGTGATGTCTCCTTGTTGCTCTGGTTTGCATTTCCCCAATGACTAATGATGCTGAGCATCTTTTCATGTGTGCTCATTGGCCATTTATATACCTCCTTTGTGGAAATGTCTATTCAAATTCTTTACCCTCTTAAAAATTGGGATGTTTTAAAATTGTCATTGAGTTGCAAGAATTCTTTATATATTCTGGATACTAGACCCATAACAGATATGTGATTTGCAAATATTTTCTCCCATTCTTGGGCAGATTCTTAACCTTGCTGTGCTTCAATTCCCTCATCTAAAAGATAACAATATCTACAAATATGAAAGTTGTGAGGATTAAATTGAAGGATTGATTTATAGCACTAGCATAATGCCCAGTGTGTAATAAGTGCTCAAGAAATGTTACTTGTTATGAATACATATGCATCATTTTCAGGAGGGTGAGTCAAAAATTATCCACACTCTGGTTATGTTAAAACTTCTATTGGTTGCACTGTCTTATCAGCACTTTCTGTTCAAGGCTGCTATCTCCCCAGTCACTGCTGTGCAGGTGTGAACATGTTACATCAGTTCATTTGTAACTGCAGTGTGAGCAAAAATGAATGCCCCACTTGTGATTTGCACTACAGAAGAGCAGCATGCACATTTTTTTGTGGGCATGTCTGCACATTTCTGCCCACACTGTCGACACTCTGCAAAAACTTTGTTTTGAGATGTTAAAGCATCCTCCTTCTAGTCCTAATCTTGCTCCATCGGCCTTTCACCTGTTCGGTCCCCCGAAAGCAGCCCTAGCAGGATGAAGATTCACTTCTGATGAAGGAGTGAAGACAGTGGTGCATTTGTGGTTCGCAGCTCAGCCTAAAACATTTTTTAATGAGGGAATATGAAAGCTTGGTGACGGACAAAGTGTATTGAAAAGCAATGAGATTATGTCGAAAAATGATGTATCTGTCTTTTCTAAAAGTTAATTAAAATAAATTCTATAGCCAGAGTATGGATAATTTTTGACTTACCCTTGTATATAAATTATCATCATAGCTCTTGATTTAAGATTATACTATGAACATCTTCCCATGGCACCATACGATCATTTGACAATACGATTATTTTTTAAATTAATTAATTAATTGGCTGCATTGGGTCTTCATTGCTGCACATGGGCTTTCTTTAGTTGTGGTGAGCAGGGTCTACTCTTCATTGTGGTGTGTGGGCTTCTCATTGTGGTGGCTTCTCTTACTGTGGAGCACAGGCTCTCGGCACGTGGGCTCAGTAGTTGTGGTACATGGGCTTAGTTGCTCCATGGCATGTGGAATCTTCTCAGACCAGGAATCAAACCTGTGTCCCCTGCATTGGCAGGTGGATTCTTAACCACTGTGCTATGAGAGAAGTCTGACAATATGATCATTTTTAATGACGGTGCAGTAGTCTATCATTAGGCTGAGGCATAACTTGTTTAAACAATCCCCTATTAGTGGGTATTTAGGTTGTTCCCCCCCCAATTTAAATAAATCTTTTTATTTTTGTCAAGTTATTTGCTTCATTTTTCCCCCCAGTGGGATGTCAGGCTGGGAAAGTGGCACAACAAAATTAGCTGACTAATTTTAAACTGATTTTAAACATAAAACAGTGAACATCTTTGATGAGAAGAGAAAACCAAGCCACTGCTGATGTTTGACTCTCAGAAACTGTATGAGTTAAATGTTTGTTGTTTAGGCTACTAAATTTGGGGGTGGTTTGTTACTCAGCAATAGATGACTAATACAACAAACATGAACAGACTTGCTACAGGTATAGAAATGTACCCTAGAAACACATGTATCCACACACAGTGTCTATATTTTGACACATACCCAGAAGTCCCAGATTCTTTCTTGTTGATCTAATGCCTAGAAAAGAATGAAGTCTGACATTTTATCTTTGTTACTGCTTTTCTCATATGTGGAATATATAAAAAGGTAAGATGTGTTGCTTGTGTTAACACAACTTGAGGACATCGGCACTGACATCGTACTCTGGTTGTCCAGCAAACGTCACTTTATTACGTGGATGTATTCCCAGAACACTGCATGAGTGAATAATGGCTTTTTGTAAATTGAATCATGCTTAAAGGTCATGAGAGTTGCTAGCCTCTAGGGAGCTCTTTTGTACCTGGAATAAATTTGGTAAAATAAAGAGTCATTTCCTAATTTGTCAGGATTGGAATTTAACATATTCTGTTTTCTTTAGATAGGGTACAACTGCTGCATTTCTATTGCCATTATTATTATCATTTGTATAATTTCAACAAATAAAATTCATATGCCACAATCAAATTTCCATAAATGAGAAGTCCCAGTAATAGTCAAAAAAGCATAGGATCTTTCTATGACATCCTGAGATCACACATCCTCTGCACCGAGAGTAAAACCTCAGGATATCAAAAGGCAATCTTAAGCTTGAAAAGAAACTATTGTGGGACCTGACATATGAGAGGACTTATGATAGAACCATCTTGAAAAGACTTCTCCACAGGCAAGTTGCAGGACCTCCAAGCGATCAAGGCACTCGTGGGATACTTCCATTTGGGAAGCATTCCTATGACATTAAAAAAGAAATTACGAAAGCCAGGCAACAGATATCATGGCATCATGGCTTTCACTCAGGCATCATACAATGCACCATCATTGTGATGTTTACAAGATAATTTCAAGATGCACAAAAGTTTATTCATAATACACTCTAGATGGCTGGAGCACACAGGAGCTTAAAGTTGTTTGATGCTTTGCTTGTAAACGCATAGCCCAGTAGTTCTTAAACACTGGTGCCCGTCAAACTCACCTGGCGGGTTTATTATAACCCAGATAGCTGGGCCCCGTCCCCAGAATTTCTGACTCACTAGGTCTGGGGTGGGGCCTGAGAATTTATATTTCTAGCAAGTTCCCAAGTGATGCCAATGCTACTAGTAGGGATTACCCCGAGAACCACTGGCCTAAGCCACCTCTGGAAGGATTCATGCGAGGACTTGCTGTGCACTATATACCCTTTTCCTATAATTTTGAATGTTTTGCCACGTGCATGTCTTATCTGTTCAAATGATGTACCTGGAGTTTGTGTTCCCGGACACGTAGGAGGAAGGTTTTCTTTTCATTGTTCCTGGAGAGGCAGAAGGGTTTTGTGCTCTAGAGCAGGGGCTTATCCTCTGGCTCAGCCACACTGTGGTCTTGTATAAGGTGCTCTGGGAGGTCTCAGATATGTTCACAAACTCTTTGATACTTTGAAAGGTATAGCTGATTCCTCTTCTCGTAAGTGTGAGCTGTGCTAAGTGACTTCCTTCTAATGAACAACGCGGCGGAAGTGTCGTGCGTGACACTGGAGAGGAGGATGTAAAAGGCACCGAGGCTTCCTCCTGGGTCTCTCTTGGACACCCCCACTGGGGACAGCAGCTGCCATGCTGTGAGGGCGCTCGAGCAGCCCTGTGGAGGGGCCCACCTGGTGAGGGACTGAGGCCTCCTGCCAACAGCCATGTGCCTGAACCATCTTGGGAGTGGATCCCCCAGCTTTCAGCGAACCTCAGCCCTGGCCAGCATCTTGACAACAATCCTTGGAGAGACCCCTCTACCCCAACCCCACCCTCCATCCCCTCCAAGCCAGAAGCACATTGCTAACATGTTTCTAAATTCCTGACTCATAGAGACTTTGAGATCATATGAAATTGGTTTCAGCCACTGACCTTTGGAGTAACTTTTTTTTTTTTGGCCACGCCACAAGTGACTTGTGGGATCTCAGTTCCGCAACCAGTGGTTGAACCTGGGTCATGACAGTGAAAGCCCAGAATCCTAACCACTAGGCCACCAGGGAATAGTTTTGGAGTAACTTTTAACATAACAATAAATAACTTGCACAGGAATTCGACCTTTTTAAGCCTCAGCTTCCTCACGTGTAAAATGGGGCTAATATTATCTTGACTCCCTGGGGCGTTTATGAGGTTTAGCTGAGATAGCGCACCTAACACCTCAGAATGGTGACTGGCGTGGAGTAAGCGCCCGGCCGATAATGGCTATTGTCATTTTCGCCCATTGTAATTTCTAATCAGTGGGTTTCTCCCAGGGGACTGACTCTTTCCTTGTCAGGTGGCCCTCATCCAAGGCAGTGTAAAGGGCTAAATTCCTGGCCCAGAGAGCCTTACACTTGTCACTGACCTATGGCGCTGGCCTCTGAACTCTGTCTCTTTCTCTGTATACAGGAAAGGGAGTTGTTTTCTTCCTCAAGCTATTCTGAGCCAAGTGTGGTTGCACCTGGAAACTGGTCTTGAAGGACGCATTTTGGGACAGCCAGTCAGTTCTCCAGTACAGGCATTGGGACCCTGCAGGCTGCATGGCTGCGCCGCCCTGAAGCTGGGAGGAGGAGAAAGTTCCCTCTCTTTCCTTTCAGCGCTCCCATAATTGTCCCACCACTGCATAAACCCACTCTGTCCTCGTGAGTTTTCCCAATAGGATTTTAAAATCATGGCTTAGAGAATCAGGCTGGATTTTAATGACTATTTTAACTGTCAGGGCATTAGAAAGTCTTAGCCCTCCTTCTTCTTATAGCTTGGATTTGTAATGGCTTAGGTTTAAATGATCTCCATAAGGAATTTATTTTCAGTTTAATAGCCTACTCCACGTCTGACTTTCCAAGCCATTTCTTTGCCAGATATAGAAACAGTGTCAAAAATTTGATATGAGTCAGGCTATGACTAAGCTGAAAGATGCTGGTATGTTGATGATGTGCCTTGGAATAGCTGGGAGAAAAGCAATTGGCTACGTGGGCAGCCAGTATGATGTGCTCAGACACTGGACTAATGGAACAGAAGTCCCTGAATCAGGGACTTGATATAGAAACTTGATATAGAACTGGGCTCTAGACATAACCTGCTGCTGCCAAGGCAGAGAGCCAGAACTGGACTCCAGCACAACAACACAGCCTCAGGGGCTTCTCTGGGACCCCACATCTGCAAATGGCTCCACTGGGTGGTGGTGGTAGAGGGTGAGTGATGAGTAGTTTGAGACATTCTCTTTCCATCTCAATGATGGGCCAAGAACTCTAGTAGGCTTAGGCCTATAAGAGTTGGGGAGCACAGTGGAGCCTGCTGAGCTGAGCTAGGAAAGCTAAAGACAAGAAAATGAGGAAGGGGTTTTGTAAGTTGAGATTATTTTGTTTGCAAGTGGCAGAAACCCAACTCGTATTAAATAGAAAAAAAAAAAGGTATTCCACAGAAATGAAACATTTGCAAGGCCTTCAGGCATGGCTTGATCCAGGCTATTTCTTCAGTTCTCAGCTCTGATTCCCTTGTTTTGTCCTTTTTGTCAAGTAGGCTCTTCCCATATGTTGATAATTATGGCTAATAATGGTTCCAGGCTTACATGCTACTATCTCAGAAACCCCCAGGGAAAGAAAGGGCCCTTTCCCTCATGTTCTGACTAAACCCACAAGTTTGACCCTGGTTCTTCTGGTGTGGGTCTTGTGCTGATCCTCAAACTGGGGCTCATCTGGATCATGGTGGGGGTAGAAGGACTGCGCACCAGTAACTCATGGACTGAGAGAGATGGGTGGTTTCCCAAAGGGGAAGGGATGTTGAAGTGGCAGCACCTGCCTACTCTAGTTTGCTGACCTCTGCCATGGAGAATACAGACAGCCGTCTTTGCTCCTAGTGACTCGTACAGCTATATAGTTAGCAATAGTGCAGTTTTAGCTCCTGAGGAGAAAAAGAGGTGTTTTTTAATTTCAACACAAAATCACCTAATTGGCAAATGGTTGGATAGTTTTGTCGTTCTCCTTAGCATCTCATCACTGTCCAGACTTGTGTTTCTTTCAGACTACCTTTCTGGAATTTTCCTCTGGCTGTATCATGATTAGAAAAACCTATGTTATACTGGGCACATAACTTCTCCTTTCTGAGTCTCAGTCTCTTCAGATGCAAAAATGGAGATAATAATTGCCTTGCAGGGTTTCCTGCAAGGTCAAATGAAAAAAATCAATATAAGTGAAAAATATTTAGTAGAGCACTGTTGCTTGCCAGGCACTGGGCAAAGCAATAGTGTCATTAGGTAGAAAGTATTATTACCACCCACTGTATGGATGAGACATTGAAGTACAGAGAGGTTAAATAACTTACCTACATCACACAGCTACTTAGGAGACAGAACAGGGATTTGAATTCCATGCCCATCTGTAGGGCTGGAAATTCTAGCCACTACTCTATCCTGCTTGTCAGCAGGGGATTACAGTGCTGTAAAAGTATCAAATTGGTGTGCAGGGCTTTTAAACCTGGGATTTACAGACCCCATGCCCCTCCTGACTCAGGGGTTCTTAAACTTGGATGGGGAGAAAGTAAAATCTTTATTTTCACTAACCTCTAACCAAAATGTAGCATTTCCTTCTGCAATGAATGTAAGCCACAAGACAATAAGCTTTGATACCTGCAATACCCATAGAATCACGGATCTTTTTCTATCATATTACATTTGCAGATATTTTAAAATATCATTATGTTTATCACTACTTTAAATTATGTTGGACATTAGATATTATTTAATAATAAGATAAAGAAGGCATATATATTTATTGAAAATTTAAAAATATGTTTACAACTGTATTTTAATTGGTAATTTGGTGTATTTTCTTTCTTTCTTTCTTTCTTTCTTTATTTATTTATTTTTATTTTTTTAAAAATATGGAACGCTTCACGAATTTGCATGTCATCCTTGTGCAGGGGCCATGCTAATCTTCTCTGTATCGTTCCAATTTTAGTATATGTGCTGCCGAAGAGCGCACTATTTATTTATTTTTAATAAATTTATTTTTTTATTTTATCAGCTGTATTGGGTCTTCGTTGCTGCACACGGGCTTTCTCTAGCTGTGGCGAGCAGGGACTACTCTTCGTTGTGGTGTGCGGGCTTCTCATTGCAGTGGCCTCTCTTGTTGCAGGGCATGGACTCTAGGCGCGTGGGCTTCAGTAGTTGCGGCACATGGGCTCAATAGTTGTGGCTCACGGGCTCTAGGGTGCAGGCTCAATAGTTGTGGCTCACGGGCTTAGTTGCTCCGTGGCATGTGGTATCTTCCTGGGGCAGGGATCGAACCCGTGTCCCCTGCATTGGCAAGCAGATTCTTACCCACTGCGCCACCTAGGAAGTCCCTTGGTGTATTTTATTTTATGCATTTAAAAACATAGGTTTAGGGACTTCCCTGGTGGTGCAGTGGTTAAGAATCAGCCTGCCAATGCAGGAGACACAGGTTCGATCCCTGGGCCAGGAAGATTCCACATGCTGTGGAGCATAAGCCCGTGCACCACAACTACTGAATCTGTGCTCTAGAGCCCAAGGGCCACAACTACTGAGCCCATGTGCTGCAACTACTGAAGCCTGCATGCCTAGAGCCCGTGCTCTGCAGCAAGAGAAGCCATCGCAATGAGAAACCTGCACAGCAGAACGAAGAGTAGCCCCTACTTGCTGCAACTAGAGAAAGCCCATGGTCAGCAACGAAGACCCAACGCAGCCAAATAAATAAATAAATATTTAAAACAAAACAAAACAAAATAAAAACATAGGTTTATGCTCTGGCATCCATGCCATCCCAGAAAAGGGGAAAGGAAGGAGCTAGGGGTTGGGCAGGACAGATTCACGCCGATTGTTTCTCCTGAGTGGGGCATGGGGGTGGGCATTAACCCCAGGTGGGGGCAGGGTTGGTGAGCCCCTCATGGGGCAGTGGTGGAAGCTGTCTCCAGCTGATTGACTCACCAGAGCCAGGCTGTGAATTTCCAGTTGCCAGGAAGTTGCTGAATGTGATTGTAAGAGAAGGAACCAAGTGCCTCTGATGTAAGGGTTTTCGTGACACAGGTTCTCCCTGTGCCTCAAGCCTGTGGCTGGGCCAAAGCATTGTCCTTGGAGCCCTCCTGGTGCCATCCCTGGGGAGGGTCAGCTTGCCAGTCAGACAGGCACAGGGTCCAGCTTGGGCTCCTCCAGGTGCAGTCCTGTCTCAGAGCTTTGGATTCCCCATCTGAGAAATGGGCATGTGACTCCTACCACCCAGGCTGGCCAGGGATTGACTCAAGCAAGGAATTGGAAAGTCCTCTGTAAACCGTAAAGTTCTATCCCAAAGTTAGTGATGATTTTTATTCCTGTCCTCAGAAGAAGGGGAAAGACCCATGTTTATTAAGGTCATGATTCCCTCATTGACAGAGGCGGGAGAGGGCGAAGGGTGGAAAGGGTATCCAGTTGTCCCCATGCCCTGCAGTGTGACCCTGGACACATATGCTCAACAATATGGACAGTTGCAGGGATGGGAATTTGAGATTCTTGCACCTTCTTTACTTGCAAGACCACAGATGCCTATTCATCCCTAAAAGGAATCTTTTTAAAAAATCTAAGTGCATATACAGGTATAGATGTATTTATTCCCCCAAACTCCCGTATTTCTAAGGGGGGAGTCAGGTTCCTGGGACATAGCTGTAGCTACTCAGTTGTTTAATTGACACACAGTGCTGAGGAGCCCACATCCTATAAAAGATGGAAGATGGGGAACCCAGGAGACGATCAGGCAGAGTGTGTGACAGCCTTCTCTTATATAATATATATATTACACCTTCCAGAGGCTTCTCTGAAATAAGTGTAGAGGGTGAACTTGCTAATTATGACTCAAGAAAGTAAAATCTGTACACACACACACACACACACACATGCACACACATTTCAATTTTTTTTCTGAGTAAAATGTGAGTCTCCATTTATAGTCTTGTCCTGGTACTATCAATCCTGTGCAAAGTGATTGGTATTCCTGTCTAAACTCACCTCCCTTTTTCAAACTCTTCCTCTCTCTTCTTCCCTGTTGTCCCACAAACTCATTAAGCTCATGTAGTGGCTGATATCTTGATTTAGGCTCAAATCCCAGCTGTGCCTCCCACAGGCTGTTTGTTCTTGAGCAAGTCACTCAGCGTCTCTGGGTTCTTAGATCCCTCCTCTAAAATGGGCTGATAAAACACTTGCTCACAAGCTGTGATGGTTAGCTGGGATGGTTCAGAAAAGGGGCTTGGTACAGACCTTGGCAGGGAGACGGACCCAGTGATGGTTGTCTGCTCCCTCTGTGGGTGAAGGCGCAGTCTGCTGGGCCCCGGGGCTCGCAAACCGAAGGAATACTAAGCGTCCTCATAGGTATCTGTGCCAGGGGCTGCAGGGACACAGAGGTGGAAGTGGCCATTTGGGACAGTAACACATTTGTACAGTTCAGAAGCCAAGGGACAGGCAGAGGAAGTGACTTGCCCATGACTCTAGGCTGTTCGACCTTTCACATTTCACACCCTTTATACCCAGTTATCTTTCTCTATATCTCTCCTGAACTCTCAGAGGATAGAATAACATTTACTTGCAATATCAATAATAATCACAATATTTATTTGAGTGCTTCTTCTGTGCCAGGCACTAAGTGAATCTTCATAAGCACAAGTGAGGTGGGTCCTGTGTTACCTTTGCGGTACAGATGAGGAAACCAGAGCTGCAGAGAGGTTAAGCCCCTGGCTAGCCTGCAAACGGGAAGGATGGGCACAGTCTCCAGAGCCCCTGATGTCACTGCTTCTTCATACTATCTCCTACACAGAAGGAGGGTGAGTTTCTTTCCCCAGGTTAGTCTTAAAATCACACATGGCCCCACTCCACCTCCACTTTGGCTTTAAAGGAGATCCCTGCAAACCTGGGTTCGCATGTTGGCATCATCTGTCTCCAGTGCGCAGTCCCTGGCGAGACACATGAGCTTTTTGAGCTCGGTTTCCTCTGCTGTGGAACAGGTCTAGTGACCCGATTACCCACAGGCTTGCTGCAGGAGTTCCGAAGGACTCCTGGGGAAGAGCCTCACGTGCGTGGGTCAGGATCTCTGTAGGAGCTCCTCTGAGCTGAGTAGGGGGTCGTGAGCAGAGGGAGGGCCAGGCCTGGCTTCCCTGGGCCCTTCATGGCCTACATGGGGATGATGGGACCAGACAAACTGGTACTTGCGCATGAAGTAAGCGTACTGGTTACTAGCCTGCCTGCCTGCGCTCCCCACTGTCCAGTTGACTAGCGTCGCCCCAGACGAGCGATGGTGGGGGATGCGCGGAGCTGACTGCCCCTCGCCGCCGCCCACACATCTTGAACCAATTTAAAGCCTCAGGAGCCGTGCCGGTCACACACAGCACGCCACTTTCCATGGGCTGGCCACGCAGGCGCGGTAGATTGGCATTTTTAATAAATCGGGAGCAGAGCGCCAACATTGCAAACTTTGTGCTTCAGGCGGCTGGCTACTGACGTCACCTCCAGCCACTCCTGCAGCCTCTGCGTCTTCACTCCTGCTTACGCCCTCCAGCCCGCAGGGCAGAGTGTTTGTTTTGGAGTTTCCATAGTGTTGTGTGTTCTTTTGTTTTGCTTTGAGAACACAGAGATGCTTCTGGCAAAAGCCCCGGGCCTGGGGTTGCACCTTTGCTGACGTCAGGGTTTGGGACCGGGGCTTTGAAGACGTTCAGAAGTCAGAAAGTGGAGGACTCTGCTGGGATTTTATTGCAGCCCAGCAGGTGTTTGTGGAAAACCTCAGTGCCCGGCTCCCTGAAAAACTGGTTTAAAAGGACAGAGAAGCCATAGACCCTGCCCTGAGGGCATCATCAATCTGGAGGGAAGATAGGGGAGTGAGTAACATATTTTAACAAAATGCCCTGAGTGCTGGGATCCAGGCAGGCATCCGCCCATCCACCCATCCATCCATCCATCCATCCATCCATCCATCCATCCATCCATCCATCTATCCATCCATCCATCCATCCCACGAATATAGAGGGCCTTCTTCCTGCTCACTACTGGAGACAAAACAGTGAACAAGATCAAGTCCCCTATTTTGTGGCACATAATAGACAAATAATTGGAAAAAAAATGTATTTAACATGCCAGGAGGTGATAAATATTATGAAGAAAAAATAAAGCAAGATAAAGGGATAGAGAGGAATAGATGTGTGAGTAAAGGTTGTGTGTGTGTGGGTGGGTGTGTAAGTGCATGTGTGTAGGTGTGGGTGTAGGGGAGTATGCTTGTGTTGGGAGTATGTGATTGCAGAGATGTGGGGGATGCGAGTGCCTGCGTGTGTGCGTGTGTGTGGGAGGTGGTGTGAGTGAGTGTGTGTGTGTGCTTTAGTGTATAGGAGGCTTTTTTAGATAGGAAGGTCCATAAAACCACTCTGAGAAGGAGACATTTGACAAAGACCTAAAGAAGTGAGCAGCGAGCTCTGAGGACGTGAGGGGGCAAGGGAGCATCCCACGTCAGAAACCAGGATATGGAGAAAGAGATTCTCATTCTTCCAGGACAAGTTGCAACAGAAGAAGGCCACTTATATAGATGCATTAAAATAGGGAATGTGAATTTCATAGCAGATATAGTGAAACAAAGGATGTGACTGGGACTTGATCTTGAAAAACGAAATGAAAATTCATAGCAGACTTTTAAAAATCTTATGTTCAACAAAACATCAATTATAACTGTAGCAAAGCACACATTCTATACCCTGAACAATGATGTTGGATTTTAGCATCCTTCAGGTCACATCTGACTTCACAGAGCGTCATAGAGACAATCAGTTTTTTTTAAAATAAATTTATTTATTTATTTATTTTTTATTTATTGGCTGTGCTGGGTCTTCGTTGCTGTGTGCAGGCTTTCTCTAGTTGCAGTGAGCAGGGGCTACTCTTAGTGGTGGTGCTCGGGCTTCTCATTGCAGTGGCTTCTCTTGTTGCTGAGCACAGGCTCTAGGCACACGGGCTTCAGTAGTTGTGGCTCTGGGCTCATTTGCTCCGTGGCATGTGGGATCTTCCCAGACCAGGGCTTTAACCCATGTCCCCTGCACTGGCAGGCGGATTCTTAACCAGTGTGCCACCAGGGAAGTCCCAGAGACCGTCAGTTTTGTAAACGTATCTGCAGGTTTCATCTGTCTTCCTAAGTATCATTTTCAGTCTGTTGCTCTTCACAATTATTCCCTTTTGAAGAATTACATTTAGAGCGATCTCTTCATTCATTGTAAATTGTTCCAACACCACCACATCCCCATTCTTCAAAGCCTTGTTGAGTGGTTGGAGCTGTTGTCAGTGTCACTCTCTGGCTTCCTGCAGCCCTGTGTCTTTGCTGCATTGTATCGCTGGGTGACAGCACAGGACGGGAGGAAGAGATGACCCTCTGGGCTCATCTCTGTGTTACGTGGGAAGCCATGTCTGAGAGAGACTCAGATTTTTAACCTGGTGGGTTCATGAGTGAATATGTGCATGTTCCAAGGACCTATACTTCCTTCCACAAGCTCATAGTAGAGGGTGTCTGATGATGACCTTAGATACGAGCAGCCCCCGCGTGGGGGTGCTGTGGGGGCTCGGAGGAAGAGCGCCTGTTTTTTTATTTGTTCCTTAAAATGACAGTCTGATCATATAGACAGAAAGAATTAACTCACACGCCATTACTGTCAAGAACCTTACATCTATTTGCTGACTGAATTCTCCACCACCGCTCTGTTAAATAGTTGGTATGATCATGACCTTCTTACCGACTAAGAAATTGAAAGGCTGAAAATTGAAGTGACTGCCCAAGTGGTGACATCAGACTTGAAATTGACCCATCTATCTCCCCAAATAACCCAAGCACCCCCTCTTTCTTTTTTTCATCTCTGAATATATATATACATATATATATTCAGCCAGATTCTGAGCCCTCTTTGTAAATGAGACAGCTCCACTGAATATGTCTCAGGAACAGAAGCCACTTCACGAGGTAATTTTCCTCTGCTAGCGCATGAAAACCATTTCCATGGATGCAAAGAACTACTATTTATTGAGCATGTATTTGTGTTTGAAGACCACTGTCTTATGCACCTTCAGATTACAGCAAGGCAGGCGTTATGACCCCCAGTTTATTGATGAGGAAAATAAGACTCAAAAAGAAAAAAAAAAAACAGCTTTGGACTGGGATTCAAACCCAGGTTCATGGGCTGCCTGCCTCCACAGAGGGGTTTGCTGGGGAATAGTTGCGGTCAGATGCTAGAGGCAGCAGACAAATGGGGTTTTGACATAAAGCTCAAATATTCCTTAGGAACACCAGAGCATCTTAAATTATTTTTGGTGAAGGATCAGCTGTTCTGTTTTTGGTTTTTTACTTCTAATTTATTGTGGGCCAATGCAATGAAAAATGAATTTCTAGGAAAGTGATTGTAAAGTCATTTCTGGGAAGTGCTTGGATGTCGCAGCAATGTTAAATTGCTGGAAATGTTTTAAATGTGCCTCTCAGTTTCTCTTTTGAAATCTTCTTTAAGCAGAAAAGAGGAGATTGGGCAAGCTGGAGGCTTAGGCAGGAGAAGGTATGAAGACAGGTGAGAGTTATGGAGGTGAGTGGCAAGCGAAGACTTAGAGAAACCTCTGCTGGGATGCTGAGGCTTGGGGAGGAGGGGTGTCTGGGGAGAGTTTTTAGAAGATGTGGTTTGAGCTCTGGCATGTAATTCCATCCTTCCTTGCTTGCTCTTCAAAAGACTTCAGTGAAATCGGAGGTTATTTTTCAAGGCTTTTGGGGTCTGATAATGGTTTCTTTTGACTGCAACACTGGGTGTTGAAAGGCACTAAGATGGGGAAAGAGGAAGTGCAGATTTTCATCAAAATGACCATCTCCTTACATTACAGGAGTGAGGTTCTGGGCTAGACTTTCCTCAAGGCAGTACATAATGGCATAATTGTATTGATAATGATGGAGTTAATACTGGTAATAGAAATAATAACAATAACAACAATAAAAAGAGCCATTAGCATTTATTACATGCCTAATATGAGCCAGGTGCTGCACTGAGCAGTTTACATACATTTATTACACAACAGTTATATATGGAGGTGGGTGTGAAATCCCCATCTTATTATTACCAAGCGTGCAATTTATTTTTAACTCTCAGAGGAAGGAGGAGATGAACCTTAAATCAGGGCAGTGAAAGAGCAGGAATAGTCAGGGTCTGTAGGAGCTAATGGAAGAAGCTACAAAACCAGAAGGGTTGGAGGAGAAGCCGGGGTTCAACAGGGAATAAACAGGCAGGTAAAGAACATGGATGGATTATAAGCTGGTTGTGGTAACCAGCTTCCCAGATGGCATCCACCCCTAGTGACCCTTGCCCTCTGCCACTCACATCCTTCTGTAATCTACTCCTGACGTTAAATCAGAGCTGTCTGTGTAACTTAGTACGTGTTAGAAGTGACAGTGTGTGCATTGTGGGGCTACATCGTAAAAAGCCTTGGAGGTTCCATTTTGGCCCTTGGATCACTTGCTCTGGAGGACTCCAGTCTGATGCTGCGAGTTCACTCAAGCAGCTCTGTGAAGGAGCCTGCATGGAGAGGAACTGAGGCCTCCTCCCAATGCGGTGTGGTGACTATTCATTAGAAATAGATCCTCCAGCCCCGGTCAAGCCTTCAGATGATGGTAGATCTGGCTGACCTCTGACTGCAACCTCATGAGAGATCCCTAAGCCACAGATGCCCAGCTGAGCTGCTCACAAATGTCTGACCCACAGAAATTATGAGATAAGAAATAGTTATTATTAAGTCACTACATGTTGGAGTAATTTGCTAGGCAATATATAGCTAATATCTTAGTTCTAGATGAGTCTCGGGAAAACAGCGTTTGGCTGTTTTGCTTCTTTTGCGTAAGATTTGGTCCTTCTCCTTGAACTGAGTGTGGATTCCTTAAAAAGAAAACATTTCTTACTATTTATAATCCCAACCACTGTTGAAGTTCGGTCATCCCGTTAAATGTCAGACCTGATGGTAAGAATGGGACATCTGTTTAGGTTGAGGTACATGAATTTGGGGCCAGGTGGTCTACGCCTCAGAAGAAGAATACTTGGAACGTCCTTTCTGATTAAGCAGGAAGGGAGAGGAACAAGGGTGAGTGGGGGAGAAAGAAGTATGGTGCAGGGAGCTGGAGGAAGGCTGCTTCCCTTTCAGGTATTTAGGAAGGTTGCCTAACTTAGTAGGGCTTCTGTTCAGTGGAATGTTCATGGGTCCCAGAGAAGCAACCCTTGTGGTGCTGATGAAGGTTTGGCCAGTTGCAGCAATGAAGACCCAGGAGCTGGAAGCTGAGAAGACCTGGAAATTGGGGGTCGGGGGGTGGAATTTCGACTTTCATAGGTGGTGGACCTAGGGGAGAGGTGGTGAAGGCTGGTACACTAGGTGTCCAAGGAGCAGAGGGCAGAGCTCTGAGTCTGTTCTGTGTTAGGAACCAGTATGAGGACAGCAACCAGGGTGTCAAATCCTTTTTCTCAGGGAGCCTCCCTCCCAGGGACATCTGAGTTGGGCGTATATCCCCACCTTTCAGACCCCACTTTGTTCTTCCACATTGCATATGACAATTGTTTCTTGCAAGAAGGTGCAGCTTTAAACAGAACTGTAGGCAAGCTGGATTTGTTCCTTTGCATTAGCAATTGGGGGCCTCTGATATCAAGATGGTTAACCAGGAGTCCGAAGACCAGAGTGTGCTATAGTTTTGTGTCCTTTCTCTCTCTCATAGTGCAGCGCTGGGCTGCCCAGAAAAGCCAGTCACTGTGGCTCCCCTGTGAGCCTGTTTAATATCAGACCACTGAGGTGAATAAAACTCACAAAAGTTTACAGTGTGTAAATCACAGTTATGTCTCACCCTGGGCCTCAGCGCAGAAAGACTTGATTCCCTCTTAAGACTTGTAAGTGGAAACAGCTTCTCTTTGGTGTCAGAAGTGTTTTAGGAATGGTAGCAAATGTTGGAGATGCAAGGCAGGCCCAGCACCCTCTCTCTCAGGGAGGGACTGAAAAGCTTGGACTGGGCCTCACAGTTGCCTCAAGGCCTTTCCGGAGCATCCAAGACCACGCAGCAGTCATGGCAGTCTACATGGCTGGGAGATTGGACAGCTCTACCCTAATGGGATAGTAGAGATCCAACCCAAGTCTTCCCCTGCACCAGAATCTTCTTGCCTTTTACCACCTTCCGCTATGTCCTCCATCTCAGTGATGCCCTCCCCTACCTGACTTATCTTTTTGCATCTCCATGTTTTCTCATTATCAGTCAGTTCCCACTGGAGGATACTAGAGCAGCCCTGAGGCCACCAACCCCCTCACCCCGCCCCCCGTCTTCTACCTTCTCCATCCCTGGAGTTCTTACCTATACTTCCCAACGTGGCTGAAATACCCTCCCTCCATGCACCTCTGCATAGTTTCTATGGGTTCCTTCTGTGGTTTTGCTCTCCATCCATCTATGGTATTCACTGTTTACACATCTCTCTCTCCTAGTGAGTATAAGCTGTGGAGATAAGACACTGTTTCATCCATGATCAGGACAGCTTCAAATTACAGGTGAGGTTGGTTCTCTCCTGGTAAGCCCCTGATACTGGAAGTGCCCCTCCCACCACAGCTTCCTTGTTCCCTCCATTTCACTGGTGGGGAAACTGAGGTTCAGAATTGCTAAGTGACTTGTTCAAGGTTTCAGTGAAAAGGAGTCAAGGTCAGGAGGTGAGCCTAGACTCAATACCCAGAGTGGAGGTATTTCACCCTTACACTGTATTGTTTGCCACTGATGGGCATCGACCAGGAATTTGAAAAGATGTTAGTACTGCCTCATCCTGGCATGCTTCGAGCCCAAGAAGACCTAGGAATATGAGGGAGTCAAGTAATCTTTTAAGAAGCTCTCAGACTGGGACAAGGTGAAGAGTCCCCCGAAAGGATTCAGAGAAGGGTCCAGCCAAAAAATGAATCATACAAATTATTGAGAAAGAAGAACACTGTCAGAATTTTCTTAAAAAGAACAAACAGAAATCCTTTTTCAGTGCTTATGTCCATATGACTATCTAACTTCCAAAGCTCAGAAGAAAAATCCCCTTTATTTACATTCATTGGCAAATATTGCCGTGATTTACCATTTAATTCAAAGGCAAAGCGCTTTAAAAAATATTTAAAACACAAAGATTTCCAAGGGAAGTGTCAGACACATATAACTATTAATGTCAATATGGGATCATCTCATGCTTGCGCTAGAATGTTTTCTTTCTTAAAGCTAGAATCCTAGTCAAAAGAAAATCAAATTTAAATAATAAAGGATTCTGATCCAATGTTAGCCTCCAGGCTTACTTTTCTTGTCAGAGAGCTGGTCGCTAACACCAGCTACTTGAGTGTGATCACCTGAGAAGGAGTTTGTCTTGCTTTGTCTCAAAGCAGGCAAGATGATTGTCAGACTTTTTTTGAGCTGGGGCATTAATCCTGTGTAACATCGCCCAGTGAGCAGCAGTAGACACTGGTTAAATCTGGAGGGTCAGCCTTCACCTTTGGACCATCATGTAACTACTGATAAGACAAAGTAAGATGGAGTGTTCATGATACATCATTAGATGCAAAAACTAATTTACAATGTTGTGTAAAGTTAGAGTCCATTTATTGAAAATAGAACAGAACAAGACTGTCTATCTATTCTATCATCTATCTATCTATCTATCTATCATCTATCTATCTATCATCTATCTATCATCTATCTATCATCTATCATCTATCTATCTATCTATCTATCTATCTATCTATCTATCTATCTATCTATCTATCTATCATCTATCTACCTGTCTAATCTATCATCTATCTATTCTATCTATCTATCTGTCTGTCTGTCTAATCTATCTATCATCTATCTATCCTATCTATCTATCTATATCTATCCTATCCTATCCTATCTATGTACAGTTCTGGAACAATATGTAAGGGTTCCCACCAAGCAGATGCCTAGAAGTACTGGTGGTGGATTTATTCACTTTTCTTTGTATACTTAAAAAATTACTTCACTTATTGGAACAAGCCTATGTTGCTTTTGTAATAAAAACAATAACAAAACATAATTTAAGAAAGCTACCTCTTCTGTGATTTTCACTGGAGTGTAGCTTTTCTCTAGACTCATTCTCAAAAAAATGCATCTGGCTTCCTAACAAGAATCACATGTAAATATGGACTGATGAGATCTGTAATGATTTTGTATATTTATTTGTTAGATTTCTTTCTTTAAAATTTATTTTATTGAAGTATAGTTGATTTACAGTGTTGTATTAATTTCTGCAGTACAGCAAAGTGATTCAGTTATATACACATATATATATATTCTTATTCATATTCTTTTCCATTAGGGTTTATTACAGGGTGTTGAATATAGTTCCCTGCGCTATACAATAGGACCTTGTTGTTTATCCATTCTCTATATAATAGTTTGCATCTGCTAACCCCAAATTCCCAGTCCATCCCTCCCCATCCCCCTTCCCTTTGGCAACCACAAGTCTGTTCTCTTTATCTGTGTGTCTGTTTCTGTTTCATAGATAAGTTCATTTGTGTCATATTTTAGATTCCACATTATGAGTGATATCATATGGTATTTGTCCATCCGTTAACTTTCTTATTGTCTGTCTTTCTGCACTGAGGTAACAGCCTCATGAGGATGGAAAGTCCATTTGGTTCACTTCTGGGTCTGTGGCACTTAAGAGAGTGTCTGGCAAACGGTAGGAGCTGAATAAATTTATTTAGCTCTCTTTATTTTGCAGAGGTGAAGTGTCTTCACCAGGATGACCAACAGCTTTCAATGACATAGTGATAATTTGTTAACTTAATAAATATGTATTAAAAGACCATCACCCAATAGGCCCTTACCTTTACTGGGCTCTTGGCATTGAAACGCAAGTAAGGATAACAAGATGGATAAGGTTCCTGCTCTCAAGAAGGGTTTTCTAGTGGGAAGAGAATTGAAACCAACATAATTCCCTGTCCCTGTGTTAAGCAATGCTGGGAATCAGCAGAACTGACTCCTCTGCACACTCCAGGATACACCTGCTGCTGGAAGGTAAGACAGTAAGGCGAATTTATGAAAACTAACAGATCCAGCAATTCCACTTCTGCGTACTTACCTGAAGAAAATGAAATCACTATCTTAAAAATATCTGCACCCCCATGTTTACTGAAGCATTATTTGCAGTAGCCAAGATATGGAAACAACCTAAGTGTCCACTGATGAATGAATATATAAAGAAAGTGTGTTTTATATATATACAAGGGACATTTTCTTTGTATATATAAATTATGTACATATAGAAACATATATATGTGTATTATATATTATAAAAATATATATTTTTATATAATATAAAAATAAACACATTCTTTGTATATATAATATATATTATATATATAATGGAATACATATGTGTATATATACATATATATATATACACACAATGGAATATTATTCCACCATAAGAAAGAAGGAAACCCTGCCATTTGTGACAACATGGATGGACCTAGAGGGCATTATGCTAAGTGAGACAAACCAGATAAAGAAAGACAAATAAGTTATGATCTCACTCATATATGAAACCTAAAAACAAAACAAAAAAATTGAACTCAAAGAGACAGAGAACAGATCGGCGGTTGCCAGGGGTGGGAGGTAGGGGTGGTCTACATGGTGAAGGGGGTCAAAAGATACAGACTTCCAGCTGTAAGATGGATAAGTAGTTGGGATGTAATGTACAGCATGGTGAGTATAGTTAATGATCCTGTATTATACATGTGAAAGTTGCTCAGAGAGTAGATCTTAAAAGTTGTCATTACAAGAAAAGAAATTTTTTTACACTATGTGTGGTGATGGATGTTAACTAAACTTATCATGGCAATCAGTTAGCAATACACACATATATGAAATTGTTATGTTGTACACCTAAAACCAATACAATGTTAAATGTCCGTTATATCTCAATTTATTTATTTCTTTTTAAAGATTTATTTTATTTTACTTATTTATTTAGCTGCGTTGGCTCTTTGTTGCTATGCATGGGCTTTTCTCTAGTTGTGGTGAGGTAGGGGGCTATTCTTCTACATGTTTGAGCTTCTCATTTCGGTGGCTTCTCTTGTTGTGGAGCACAGGCTCTAGGCGTTCAGGCTTCAGTAGTTGCAGCACGTGGGCTCAGTAGTTGTGGTATATGGGCTTAGTTGCTCCACGGCATGTGGGATCTTCCTGGACCAGGGCTCGAACCTGTGTCCCCTGCATTGGCAGGCAGATTCTTAACCATTGCATGACCAGGGAGGTCCCTCTCAGTTTTAAAAAAAGAAGAAAACTAAGAGGTTGCTCATTAATAGATGCTTCAGGACCCTGGCCTTGCTGTGTCTGCCATGTTATTATGTCATAAACTCTGAGCAACCTCAACTAGTGTTCTGCCTTGCAAGACCTGCCTTAAAATCAGCCATGGAGGACCTCAATCCTACAAACACCTTTCTCTCAATTCCCATTTTCAGACACTCCTGAGACTCTGTCAAGGTTGTGCTCTCCCTGATCGCAGTGCTTCTAATGAACTTAGCTTTGCTGGATGAACAGGTCTTTCTGGTAGTCTTCTTGAGTTCCTACCGTTGACAGGGAGCTAGACAATCTTTAAAGAGGCAAATAAATGAACAAGATCATATCAGAAATGACTCAGGTCTCTGAGGAAGAAGGGTGAGGTGGTAGAATGACGGGGCTGGTGTGGGGAATAGGGGGTAGATGCAGCTCTGGTGGTGGGATGCAGGCTCTCTGAGGAGATGACTTGTGAGCTGAGACCTGAGTGACGAGAAGGTGGCAGTCGGGGATACTTTGGGAAATGAGCACTCCTGGCAGAGTGAACAGTTTGTGCAGAGACCCTGAGATCGGCTAGAGCGGGCGCAGTCAAAGCATGTAAAGGCAACATGAGTGAAGTGAGTGACGAGGAGGAAGAGGTCAGGAAGCTGGGCAGAGTCAAGGGACAAGACCTCACAGGCTACAATGAGGAGGTGGGATGCCATCTGAAGAGCCCTGGAAAGCCACTGGGGGCTTAACACAGGGAGCAGCTGTCAAAAAAAGAATTTCAAGATAGTTAAAAACATGACTCCTATTCCAGTATTATCCAGTATTATAGTGAGCCCATGCCGAAGATTGATTTAACTCATTAACAAGGAAACTGGCAGGATGGCAGAGCTGGTTCAAAGAGCACTTGAGGAACTGCTATGCATACCATCCCTTGGGAAAGGCATGCTGAGAAAAGTTAAAGACCAACCTGGTTTATGTCCTATGGGGCAATAAAATCCTAGTGTCTTTTCTATTCTTGAGAGAAATCACTTACATTGTGGGGTGAGCACTGATACGCCAGTATCTGAGCTCACCTTTCCCTTAGGTCCAGTTCTGCTTCTTTATCTTCCTTTTCATGGGTGATGATTCCTAGAGCACTTCCTAACTAGCCTCTTACCTCCAGCTCCGAGTCAGCATTCCAGAGAGCCCAACAGGCATCACACGTTTCTATTGCTGAAAGGTCTACAGTTATGCAACTTCATAGAGCTTGGACTTTAACGAATAGTAACTAGCAAATCAAACAAAGTTCATCTGCTAGAGGATTAAATAATTCTTTATTAATAGTAAATTAAATAATAGACTAAGCTCATCGGACAGTCATCTTTTTGCATTGTTTTTGTGTTTTTTATAATTTTGCTTAACATGACAAAGTGAGGCTTTCAATCCTTGTCTGCCAGATTTTTAGGACTCTTTCCCTCACATGTTTCCAGAGTGCAAGGACCAAGGGCAATGGTGGAAGACAGTCCTTGCTGAACCCCAGAAATCAAGGGCTCTCAGGAATATCTGGGCACCTGCCCTCCCAGAACCTGGGCATTTCCTCATTGTCAACTTAAACCCCAAAGCCAAAGGTAGAGATTGAACACTCAGAGGGCTTAAGTTCTAATTTAGTTCATCAGCTGACATTTCATGAGTTACTGGGATCCAGTAAGTCTATGTGTCTACATCTTGGGGTTGGGACTCTACGGGATCCGGTTCTAGTTGGCTCCCTGTTATTCAGACTGACTCATTATCCAAGCATCGAAGGTTCTTGCCAGCACTACCCACTGCTGCCACTGGGGTGTCAAGGAAAAATGTAGGTTGGTTCTTGCAGGCTCCCAGATAACTCCTTGACAGAATATACAATATATACTAACAGCAAATTTAATAGATCTATCCTACAGTGTTACCTAAGTGTGCAAAGATATAAACACACTGCTATTAGTTGCAGAATTGTTAATAATAGTGAAAATTTGTATGCATTCTCAATGTCTAGCTATAGAACAGTGGTTATAAAAGATGTAGTACCTCCACTTTACAGAAACTTAAGCAGCTGTTAAAAACAGAATGTAAAGCAGCTGTGTTGGCAAGGTTAGAGATTCATATTAAACGAAGTGAATTACAGATGTGATTATGATCCCATTTTACAAAACCTCAACCTTTATCTTCATGTACATGCATGTGTGTGTATGTGTATGCATATGCATGTGTGACAGAAAGGTCTGGAAGGACACAAGCAAACCATTAATGAGTTTAGTTTTCATTAATGGAAGAAGAGAAAAATAATTTCATTTAAATATATATTTAAAATTTTTTCACAATGAACATACTTTTGCTTAAAAAACTGAGGCAAAATTCCCAAAACGTAAAATCCATTACTTTAATGATTTAAAAAAGTGTGCAATGTGGTGTTTTTTCAGACATTCAGAAAGTTGTGTAGTTATCACCACTGTCTAATCATAGAACATTTTTCTTGACCCTAATAAGAAACCCTGTACCCAGTAAGTAGTCACTCCCATACCCCTCTCCTTCTGGCAACTATGAATCTATTTTCTATTTCTATGGACTTGCCTATTCTGGACATTTCATATAAATTAAATTATATAATATGTGGCCTTCTGTGTCTGGTTTCTTTCATTCAGCATAGTGTTTTCACATTGCAGCCATGTTGTAGCCAGTGTCAGTATTTCATTCCTTGCTATGGCTACATAATATTCCATTGTATGTATAGTATATCACAATTTGTTTATCCATTTGTTTATTGATGGACATTTGGGTTGTTTCCATTTTTTAGCTATTTGGGATAATTCTTCTATGAATACAATGTTCAAGATTTGTTTTGTTTGAACATTTCTCTTATTTTTACCTAGAAGTAGAATCGCTGGTTCATATGGTAATTCTATGTTAAACTTTTTAAGAAATTGCTGAATTTTCTAACAGCACCTGCTTTTACATTCTCACCAGCAATGCACAAACAATGCACTCCACTTCCTTACCAACAGTTTTCTGGGTTTTCTTTTTATTTTTATTTTTTAATATGCTAGGGGGTGTGAAGTAGTATCTCATTATAGTTTCAATTTACATTTCCCTGATGAGTTATGACATTGAGCAACTCTTCACACGCTTGTTGGCCATTTGTATATCTTCTTTGGAGAAATGTTTATTCAATCCTTTGCCTGTTTTTGCATGCTTGTGCTTTTGTTGTTCATTAATGAGTTTTAAAATATCTTCTGGATACTAGATTCTTTTTAGATATATGATTTGAAAATATTTTCTCTCATTCTTTGGTCTGTGTTTTCACTTTTATGATATACAAAGTTTCTAACTTTTAATGAAATTCAATTTATCTATTTTTTTTTCTTTTGTTGTTTGTGCTTTGGTGTCACGTCTAAGAATCCGTTGCCAAACCCAAGGTCATGAAGAATTACCCCTATGTTTTCTTCTAAGAGTTCTATAATTTTAGCTCTTTCACTTATGTCTTTGATTCATTTTGAGTTAATTTTAGTATATGGTGTGACTTAAGGAACCAACTTCATTCTTCTGCATGTGAATATTCAATTGTCCCAGTACCATTTGCTGAAGGCTATTCTTTTCCCATGAATGGTCTTGGCACCCCTATTGAAAATCAAATAACCATAACTGTGAGCATTTATTTCTGGACTCTTAATTCTAATCCATTGATTAATATGTCTATCTTTATGCCAGTGCTAACTGTCTTGATTACTGATGCTTTGTAGTAAGTTTTGAAATAGGGAAATGTTAGTTTCCCTGCATTAATCTTTTTGAAGATTGTTTTGCATATTCAAGATTCCTTATAATTCCATATAAATTTGAAGATTGACTTTTCTATTTTTTGCAGAAAGGCCACTGGAATTTTGAATTGGATTGCATTGAATCTGTAGGTCAATTTGGAGAGTATTGCCATCGTAACAGTATTACATCTTCCAATACTGAACATTGGCTATCCCTCTAGTTATTTAGCTATTCTTTAATTTCTTTCATTAGAATTCCATTGTTTTAAGTATAGAACTCTTGCACCTCCTTCATTAAATCTATTTCTAAACATTTTATTTTCTGATGCTATGATAAATGGAATTATTTTCTTAATTTTATTTTCGGATTTTTCATTGCTAATGAATAGAAATAACTGATTATTGCAGGTTAATCTTGTATCCTGCAACTTTGCTGAATTTGCTTATTAGCTTTAAAAGATTTTTTGCAGATTCTTTAAGATTTTCTACATATAAGGCTATGCCTTCTGTGAATAGAAGTAGTTTTACTTCTTCCTTTCTAATCTGAATGTCTTTTATTTATTTTTCTTGCTTAGTTCCCATAGCTAGAAACTCCATGTCAGTGTTGAATGAAAGTGGCAAGTATAAACATCCTTGTCTTTTTCCTGATCTTAAGAGGAAAATTTTAGTCTTTCACCACTAAGTGTAATGTTTTGTTTTTTTTAAGAACTTTTATTGAGATATAATTGACATACAATAAGCTGCATATATTTAAAGTGTACAATTTGATATTCTTTTTCTTATTAGTAATGTTTAGAAGGCAATCCCAATCTCCTAATTCATCCCCCCCGCCCCCGGCTTGGTGTCCATATGTTTGTTCTCTACATCTGTGTCTCTATTTCTGCAAGTGTAATGTTTACTGTAGGATTTTTGTAGATGCCCTTTATCAGGTTGATCATGTTTCCTTCTATTTCTAGTTTGTTGAGTGTTTTTATCATGAAAGTGTTGGATTTTGTCAAATGGTTAATCTTCAACAATGGAGATGATCACATGCCTTTCCCCCTTCATTTTATTAACAGGGTGTATTACATAGTTTGATTGTTGTATATTGAACCACATTAAAGATTATACACCATGGTCAAGTAGGAATTCCTTTAATATTCCTTTAAATCTTTAATATGCTACTGAATTTGGTTTGCTAGAATTTTGTTTAGAATTTTTATATCTATCTACTTGAGAGATAATAGTCTGTAGTGTTCTTATGATATCCTTGTCTTGTTTTGGTATCAGGATAATTTTGGCAACAGAGAATGAATTAAAACTATTCTCTACAATTCTACTTTTTGGAAGAGTTTGAGAAGGATTGGTATTAGTTGTTAAAATGTTTGATAGAATTCATGAGTGTTTCAATTTGTTGTAAGTTTTTTTGGCTACTAATTTAACCTTTTTAGTTGTTATAGATCTATTTATATTTTCTATTTCTTCTTGAGTCACTCTTGGTAATTTTTGCATTTCTAAAAATTTGTCCAATTTATCTATGTTATCTTACTTACTGGCATACAATTGTTTCTACTATTTTCTTATAATTCTTTTATTTGTATAGAGTAGTGTCACCATTCTCATTCCTTATTTGGTAATTTGAATGTTCTTTTAAAAGTTTGTCTGTCTAGGGAAATTCCCTGGTGGTCCAGTGGTTAGGAGTTGAGCCTCTACTGCAGGGGGCATGGGTTTGATCCATGGTTGGAGAACTAAGATCCTGAGTCCTGTGTGGTGTGGTCAAAAATAAATAAATAAATAAATAAATAAATAAATAAATAAAATTGTCTGTCTAGATAAATTTTGTTGCTCTTTTCAGAGTACCAACTTTTGGTTTTGTTAATTTTCTCTATTGTTTTTCTATTCTCTATTTTATTTATCCCTGCTATAATCATTTTTTAAATTTAATTTTTATTTTATATTGGAGTATAGTTGATTTACAATGTTGTGTTGGTTTCAGGTGCACTATAATCTTATTATTTACTTTTTTACATCTGATTTGGGTTTATTTTTCTTTTATTTTTCTAGATGCTTAAGGTGGAAGTTTGGCTATTAATTTGAGATCTTTCCTCCTTTTAAATGTAGTCATTTGCAGGAGCTTCCTAGGTAGCACAGTGGAATCCACCTGCCAGGGCAGGGGACATGGGTTCAATCCCTGCTCCAGGAAGATCCCACATGCCAAGGAGCAACTAAGCCTGTGTGCCACAACTACTGAGCCTGTGCTTTAGAGCCTGTGAGCCACAACTATTGAGCCCATGTGCCACAACTACTGAAGCCTACATGCCTAGAGCCCATGCTCCACAACAAGAGAAACCACTGCAATAAGGAGCCCGTGCACCACAATGAAGAGTAGCCCCAGCTCGCTGCAACTAGAGAAAGTCTGTGTGCAGCAACAAAGACCCAACACACCAATAAATAAATAAATAAGTATACTAATTAAATATAGTCATTTGCAGATACAAATTTCCCACTAGCACTGCTTTCACTGCATCCCATAACTTTTGGAAAGTTTTTTTTTTATTTTCATTTTTTTCAAAATATTTTCTAATTTCTTTTGTGATTTCTTCTTTTATCCATTGACTGTTTTAGAGTGTGTTAATTTCCACATATTTGTGAATGTACCAGACTTCCTCTGTTATTGATTTCTAATCTCATTCTATTGTTGTTGGAGAAAATACTTTGTATGATGTCAATGTTTTAAAAAATTTATTGAGATTTATTTTTTGGTCTAATATGTGATTTTTTACTTGAGAATGTTTCATGTGTACTTAAAAGAACGTGTGTCCTGCTGTTGTTGAGTGGGTGTTCTGCATGTGCCTGCTAGGTGTTTAGTTTATAATATTGTTTGTCTTCTGTTTTTCTTGTTCATCTATTGCCTAGTTGTTCTGTTCATTGTTGAAAGTGGGGATTTGAAGTATCCAATTATTATTGTTGAACTATCTATTTCTCCCTTCAATTCTGTAAGCTTTTGCTTCATATATTTTGGGGACTCCATTGTTAGAAGCATATATGTTTTTAATTGTTATATCTAACAATTTATCATTATATGAAGGTGAGTCAAAAATTATCCACAATCTGGCTGTAGAATTTATTTTTATTAACTTTTAGAAAAGACAGGTACATAATTTTTGACATAATCTCCTTGCTTTTTAATATACTTTGTTCATCTGTCAACAAGATTTCATATTCCCTCATTAAAAAATGTTTTAGGCTGAGCTGTGAGCCACAAATGCACCACTGTTTTCACTTCTTCATCAGAAGTGAATCTTTGTCTTTGTAGGGCTGCTTTCAGGGGACCAAACAGGTGAAAGTCTGATGGAGCAAGACCAGGACTATAGGGGATGCTATACTAAAGAGGATGCTTTAACACCTCAAAATGAAGTTTTTGCAGAGTGTTGACAGTGTGGGCATAAGTGTGCAGATGTGCACACTCTCAGAGCACAAAAAATGAATCATTGCATGCTGTTTTTCTTTCATGCAAATCACAAGTGGGGTATCCATTTTTGCTCACACCCCAGTTACAAATGAACTGATGTAACACATTCACACCTGCATAGCAGTGACTGGGGAGACAGTAGCCTTGAACAGAAAGCACTGATAAGACAGTGCGGCCAACAGAAGTTTTAATATAACTGGAGTGTGGATAATTTTTGACTCACTCTCGTATAATGTTCTTTTTGGTCTCTTGTAAAAATTTTTGTCTTAATGTCCATTTTGTCTGATATTCATATAGCCACTTAAGCTCTCTTGGTTATGTTTGCATGGAATATCTTTTTTTCAACCTTTCACTTTCAACATATTAGTGTCTGCTTGTAAAGAGAGTGTCTTGAAGATGGTATATAGTAGTTGGATTATTTTTTAAAAATCCATTCTGCCAATGTATGCATTTTGATCAGAGAGCTTAATCTGTTTACATTTAGAGTAACTACTGATAAGGAGAAATTTACTTCTGTCACTTGCTATTTGTTTTCTACATAGTATATATTTTTGTTCCTCAATTACTCCATTACTGTTTTCTTTTTTGTGAGATGGATATTTTCTAGTGCAACATTTTGATTTCTTTCTCATTTATCTTACTATATGAAGATTTTAATTATTATTTTGTGGTTGTTCTGAAGAGCATAATTAACATTTTAATTTATAACAATTTAGCTTGAGTTAATATCAACTTATTTTCAATAGTGTACAAAAATTTGAAACTGTGTAGCTCTGTATCTCTCTTTTATGCTGTTATTGTTACAAATTGCATCTTTATACATTGTGTCCTCATCAATATAGATTTATAATTATTATTTTATGTAGTTGTCTTTTAAGTCATATAGGAAAAACTAGTATTTACAAACCAGAAACACATTTATACCAATTTTATATTTACCTCCACAGTTCTTTATTTCTTTGTGTGGATTTGAGTTACAGTCTAGTGTCCTTTCATTTTAGCCTAAAGGACTTGCATTAGCATTTCTTATAAATCAAATTTACTAATGACAACTCTCTCAGTTTCTGTTTTTCTGAGAATAATTTCTCCTTCATTTTTTTTAAATAAATTTATTTATTTATTTATTATTGGCTGTGTTGGGTCTTCATTGCTGCACATAGGCTTTCTATAGGTGTGGTGAGCAGGGGCTACTCTTCATTGTGGTGCATGGGCTCCTCATTATAGTGGCTTCTCTTGTTGCAGAGCACAGGCTCTAGGCACGTGGGCTTCAGTAGTTGTGGTACATGGGCTCAATAGTTGTGGCACATGAGCTTAGTTGCTCTGCAGCATGTGGTATCTTCCTGGGACAGGGATTGAACCCAGGTCCCCTGCATTGGCAGGCAGATTCTTAACCACTGCGCCACCTAGAAAGTTCCTCCTTCATTTTTGAAGGAGAGTTTTGTCAGATTAAGAATTCCTGGTTGAAAGATTTTTTTGTTTTGTTTTGTTTTGTTTTAAAATCTTTAAATATAACATTCCACTGTTTTCCAGCCTCCACAATTTATGATGAGAAATCAGTTGTTAATCTTATTGAGGATCCCTCATACAGCATAACAGGATGAATCACTTCTCTCTTGATGTTTTCAGGACTTTCTCTTCATTTTTGGCTTTCAATAGTATGATTATAATCTGTTTCACTGTGGATCTTTTTGAGCTTAACCTTCTTGAGGTCCTTGGAGCATCTTGGAAATGCAGGTTCATGTCTTTCAACAAATTTGGAAAGGGTTTTGGCCATTAATTTTTCTGTTTTTTTTTTTCTTTCTTTTATAGATATAGTCCTTTTTTAGAAATATATATTTATTGCATTGGGTCTTCGTTGCTGCACACAAGCTTTCTCTAGTTGCAGTGAGTGGGCGCTACTCTTCATTGTGGTGCGTGGGCTTCTCATTGTGGTGGCTTCTCATGTTGCAGAGCATGGGCTCTAGGTGCATGGGCTTCAGTAGTTGTGGCACATAGCTCGCTAGTTTTGGCTCAAGGGCTCTAGAGCACAGGCTCAGTAGTTGTGGCAAATGGGCTTAGTTGCTCTGCAGCATGTGATATCTTCCCTGCCCAGTGATCCAACCTGTGTCCCCTGCGTTGACAGGCAGATTCTTAACCACTGCACCTCCAGAGAAGCCCTTTGGCCATTACTTTTTCAAAAATTCTTTATTCTTTCTCTTCTCACTCTGGGACTCCAATTAACATATGTTGATATAGATGATGGTGTCTTAAACTCTTAAGGACTCTTAAACTCTATTTATTTCTCCTCATTCTTTTCTCTTTCTGCTCCTCCAACTGATTAATCTCAATTGGCCTCTCTTCAAGTTTGCTAACTCTTTTGCCTGCTCAAATATGCCATTGAATCCCTCATGTTAATTTTTCGTTCAAGTTGTTGTTCTTTTCAATTCAGTAATTTCTATTTGGTTCCTTTTTATAATTCCTATCTATTTGATGCAACACCATTCTCATGGGTTTTTTCAGTTCTTTTACTTGTTTTCCTCTTTGAGCATATTTTAAATAGTTACTTTATAGTGTTTGTCTAGTAAGTCCAATATGTTGGTTTCCTAGGAACAGTTTCCATTAATCCTGGTGTTTTTTTTCTTTATATGGGCCACTTGTTCCTGTTTCATTACATGTCTTGTAATTTTTTGTTAACAACAAATTTTTTTTTTTTGTAGTCAAAACTTTAATGTGGCATCTCTGCAAGTCAGATTCTCCCCCTTCCCCAGGTGTTGTTGTTGTTGCTTAGTGTTGTTGTTTATTTTTTCAGTGAATTTTCTGAACTAATTTTGCACAGTCTGTAGTCTTTGTTATGTGTGAGCACTTATGTCTCTGTTCCACTTAGTCAGTTAGTGATTTAATAGGGATTTCTTTAAATGTTTGGAACCAAAAAACAAACAAACAAAAACCACCAAAATTCCCAGTCTTTGCTGATGGGCTCTGCACACATGTATGTTGGTCAACATCTTTAATATTCATTCAGGCAGTTTATAATTCTGCCTTAATTTTCAGTTTCTAATTATGAAGAGGCTGAAGATCAACCAGAGGTGAGAGCTTATGGACTTCTCAGATCTTTTCTGATCATGTGCCCAGCCCTAGGCCTGCATGTGACTTTCTAGATTCCTAGGAACAGGCTGTAATTTTTCAAAGTCCTTAGTCCCCAGTGCATTTCTTCCCTCAGCCTTTCTTCCCAAACTTTTTGTTTAGTCTATCGTTTGCCCCAGTTGTTATCCCTTGTCCCATGTAGCTGTGGTTAATACTTCAAATACTTTTGACAAACACTCCCCTCCACCCTGGTAGCCACCTCAGCTAGGATAGTTCTGAATTAGGTGAAATAAAGGAAAGCCCTTTGAGCAGTCCTTCAGGGAGCCACCAGACAAGTCAAAACAAACAATCAGAGTTCATTTTGCTCCATTCTGCTCTCTCTGGTACCAGGAACCTATAATAGGCTGTTGTCTTCAAGGCTGCTACTGAATTGGGAGGGGGGTGGAGCCAAGGTAAGTGAAAATGCTACAAAGCTGTCTTACCAAGATAGCTGGTTTTGTCTTCATTAAGCATTCACTTGGTTGCTATAAACTTTGGATTAGTTTCCAGAGTTCTGGTAAAGTTGATTCTGACAGTTTTTTGTTTTGTTTTCTTTTTTGCCAGTTTATTGCTACTTTTGGAGCTCATTATGCCATAGTTTTCACTATGTCACCACATAAATGACTTTTTATAGTAAAGTCTTTCTTTGTGTTAACTGTAGATTCACATGCAGTTGTAAAAAATTCTGCAATTTTCCTGAATGATATTACCTTGCAAAACTATAGTACAGTATCACAACTAGGATACTGACATTGATACAGTCAAGATGCAGAAGAGTTCCAACAGCACAAACATTCCTTATGTTGCCTTTTTATAGCCATACCCATTGTCAACTACCCGCTCTCCCCCAAACCACAATTCCAGGTAGCCACTAATATGTTCTCCATTTCCATAATTGTGTTGTTCCAGGAATGTTATAAAAAATGGAATCACGTGGTATGTGGTGCTTTGAAATTGGCTGCTTTCACTCAGCATAATTCCCTGGAGATTCATTTAAGTTGCGTGCATCACCAGTTTGTTTCTCTTTACTAATGAGTTCATAATGAAAACGTGCAGGAAAACCTTATTTTTTTAAGGTCACCCAATTAAATTCACCTTTACAAAATTTTAGAACCTTGGCCACTGGCTGGAGGTTGAGGCTACAAATAGTAAAGGGACAGTGCCTGTCCTCAGGTGGCTTTTGCAGACAGAGGCTGTAGAGACAGGGCCACAAGGCAATGTGGTAGATGCCTTAGTTCTTGGATGGACAACATTCTGTGGAAACCCAGAGAAAGCATATTGTGTTCTACTAGAGCAGGGGAGGTAGACAAAACCAAGGCAATGAGGTTACCTTGAGAAAGACAAGGATGGCCTGAATGAAAAAGACCATGCATGCCATGGGAGTGAGAAGTAACTATTGGAGGGCTAGTGCTGAAGTCCTCTCAGGGAGTTTAAAATCCACTTCACCCCATACTAACATGTGATCTTGGGCGAGTAAAAACACTAAGCCTCACTCAGTTTGTGCATGTGCAAAATGGGATGATGGTAATATACACATCCCAGGATTAAATGAGATACTATATAGGAAGGGCCTAGAGCACAGGGAGCACTTCATAAACATTACCTCAATTATTGTTGTTCTTATTTTTAGTTTGTTGTTGCTCCAACATCAACCATTTTGGCCTCTTGACTATCTTATATCAGGGCCCATACATAATTTTTTTTTTTTTTTTGGTTGCATTGGGTCTTTGTTGCTGCACGGGGGCTTTCTGTAGTTTCAGAGAGTGGGGGAGCTATGCTTCATTGAAGAGCTCAGGCTTCTTATTGCAGTGGCTTCTTTTGTGGAGCACATGCTCTAGGCGCCCGGGCTTCAGTAGTTGCAGTGCGTGGGCTCAGTAGTTGTGGCGCATGGGCTTAGATGCTCTGCGGTATGCGGGATCTTCCCTGACCAGGGCTTGAATCCGTGTCCTCTGCATTGGCAGATAGATTCTTAACCACTGCGCCCCAAGACCCATACATAATTATCAAGGCTTTGCCTGCAAGTTTTCCAAGGTTCGGTGTTTAAAGTATAGAACCTTCCTATTATGAGCATCCAGAGTTCCCTCCGTGGGACTGTCTTTTGGCCTGACCATCTCTGTTTCTCTTTGTGATTTGTACAAATGCATCTGGGCATTGGAGGAATGCCCGTGCAAAAATTCCTGCAGCTGAATGTCTCCTAATGCGGGAGGTCCTCTGTAGCTGGGCTGAGAGATGATGCTGAGTGCTGCCAGGAAGCCCTTCCAGCATCCAGAGGTGAAGGGTGTTTGTGGGATCTCTCTGGATTTGCGAGACAAGTGTTACATGCCCACATCTGTGTGGGATGTACCAACACTCTCCACAAGTTGTAATCATTGCTGCTCTTGAAAAGGGCCAAAGACAGCACTGAGGTAGCCACAAGCCTCTGGCTCTGGTAAAGCAGGAGACTGGATTTCTGGTGTCTGTGGTACTCCTGCTCTACGGTCTTTCTAGTGTCTATGAGCTCACTCATTTCCTTCCGAGTGCATTAATTTAGAGCTGGGGTTGGCAAACTACAGTCACAGGCCTGATCTGACCCACTACCTATTTTTGTATCATTGATGGGCTAAGAACAGTGTTTACATTTTTAAATGGTTGGGAAAAAAAAAATCAAAAGAAGAAGAATGTTTTGTGACACATGAAAATAATAGGAAATTAAATTTTCAGTTTCCATAAATAAAGGTTTATTGATACACATCTGTGCTCACTCACATACGTATTTCTGCTTGTGCACTACAATGGCAGACTTAGAGCAGTTACAACAGAGACTGCTCGGCCCACAGAGCCAAAAATATTACTACTTGGCCCTTTGTAGAGAAAGTTTGCTAAGCACTGGTTTAGAGCCTGGGCTCTGGAGCCAGATGGAGCTGGGTTTAAGTGCTTACTAGCTGTGTGACTTTGGGCAAGTTACTTACCTCTCTGTGTCTCAGTATCCTCATCTGTAAGGTAGGAACGATAATGCCAAGAGTCCCACAGGAATGTCATGAAGATGAAATATGATGTTGCAGGCAACTTATTTAGCATAGTGCCTGGCACATAATAAGGGCTCAATGATTATTAGTGTAATAATAATAGCAATTATTATTTTTAACAATGTGACAGGTACAATGGACCCAGGAAAATGAACCATCACCTCTATTCTCAGGTTGCCAATAGTCTTAATAGGAAAGCAATAGAAAATAAAAAGTACAACACAGTGGGATAAATGTTAAGAAAAGAGGGCACCTGACTCTAGGTAGAGATGGAGTGAAAGTATTCAGGGGACATTGCATAGTTCAGGGTGAAGGTGAGAAATGGACAGGAGGAAAGCCTACAGTGGCAGGTTAGAGGTAAATCATGAATATTCTTGAAGGGCAATTTTTCTGTGCCAGGCATGGGCTAAGTACTTTTCCATACATTTTCTTATTTAGTCTTTATAAGAAGCCACCGGTTCTCAGTGGGGGCAGGCAATGGTTTGACCCCAGGAAGCATTTGGTAATGTCTGGAGACAGTTTTGGTTGTCACAACTGGTGAGAAGGTGCTGCTGGCATCTAGTGGGTAGAGGCCATAGATGCTGCTGAATATTCCATAATGCCCAGGACAGCACCCCCTCCACACCCCCACCCCCGCACTTCGGCCCACCGCCCAATGAAGAACTATCCTGTCCAAAATGTCAAGAGTGTGGAGGTTGAAAAACCCTGAGATCACCTTATAAGGAACTCTTCTTATCTATGGTTTCTCGAGATTTAGAGTCTAACTTGCCGCCCTCAATGCCCCAGAGCTTAATATTTTAACCCATGTCATAGCCTCAGCGGCTGTGCCTGTGGCCATCATTCTCACAGCTTCCTTTGGCCAGGCAAGGAGGGGCTGCTGAATGGTTTCAGTAGGAAAGAGACAGGGATAGATTTCTGCTTTTAAAAAAAATCACTGTGGGGCTTCCCTGGTGGCACAGTGGTTAAGAATACGCCTGCCAATGCAGGGGACATGGGTTTGATCCCTGGTCTAGGAAGAGCCCACATGCTTCAGAGCAACTAAGCCCGTGCACCACAACTACTGAGCCTGTGCCCTAGAGCCCATGAGCCACAACTACTGAAGCCTGGGAGCCTAGAGCCCATGCCCCACAACAAGAGAAACCACTGCAATGAGAAGCCTGCGTACAGCAACAAAGAGTAGCCCCCGCTCTTCGCAACTAGAGAAAGCTTGTGCACAACAACGAAGACCCAATGCAGCCAATAAACAAATAAATAAATTTGTATTAAAAAAAAAAACTCACTGCGGCATCTGACCAGGAGGAAGGACTGGAGGGTGGGGTCTGGCAGGTGAGGAGGTGGAGGCAGGTTCAGGCCAAGGGGCTTGGTGGGGTCGAGGACCAGGGGGGCAGAAGGCTGTTGGCAAAGGCAGGGTTTCCACACGTGGCAGACTGGGGAGTTCGGAGATGCTTGTTAAAGTAGAGCCACTGCCTCTTTCCAGCCCTGTAAAATCAGAATTTCCCAGGGCTGAGAAACTTGTGTTTGAGTGAGTGGCCCAGGCTGATTTTTGTCATTAGATAAAACTGGGAGATATTGACATACCTACTGAGCATTTTGTGAGATCTTATGCTGAGCCCATAGGGATGGAGAAGGGACTGATGGAGGGCAATTTGGGGAGTAGTTCTAGGTGCTGGAGATACAGCTGTGAACAAATACGCAGTCATTCTAGAGATGGCTGCAGACTCCCATAGGGAAGACTGATCTACAGGGAGCGTGAGCTCCTGCAAGCAGGGGGCTTATGAAGAAGAAAGAACTCTCTGGAAGGAAATGAACAGACCTGCAGAGCAACCCCCCCCCCCCCCCCCCCAAATTAAGACCAGTCGTTGGTGTCGGTCCCAGCATACAAGGAGAGCGGGAAAGGGAAAGACGTCGGGGATCAGCCCAATGTCTGGGCCTGTGGAGCACATATTTCCATGTCATTTAAACGCGCAATTACTGAAGTCACCACTGTGTTTCAACAAGAGAGACTTAATTAAGTGGTTACAGCCACCTCCCTGATGAAATCATATTGTCTTTGCAATGCAGAAAGCACGCGATAATGTGTTGAGTAAGACGGCTGCTCCTCCTCGCGTCGGCAGGCCTCCCCGGCTCCCTTCCCCTCTCCCGTCCGGAGGTTTCCTGGCCGCTCGCTCGCTGGCCCGCTGGCTGGGGCTCCTTCTGGTCCTCGGTCCAGCGCCTCCTCCGCGTTGCGCAGAACTGCTGGCTCCAGCGCGCCCCCGCGCGGCCGCCGGGGGAAGCTCCCCTTCAGCCGAGGCAAAAATCTGGTTTTGATTCCATTCGATTAAGTCAGGGGCTGACCGCGTCTGGCTGTAAGCGAGGCTTGGTCCCGGGCCCTTCAGGGACTATAAACAAGAACTTTTAGGCTCTTGGGGTGGGGATAGGGACACGTGGAGACAGAGCACTACAAAGATGGGGTTAAGAGTTAACGATTGGAGCCAGACTGTCTGAGTTACCTCTCCTGTCAACTGTTAGAAAACTGTATGACTTTGGGCAAGTCATTCACGTTTTAAAATAACCGTGGTAGTGACCTCCCCGGGATGCTTTGAGGCTTGAAGAGACGACATTCAAAAGTTGTCTCTGCCTGACACAGTGCTTAGAACAGTTCTCAGAAAGTGTTAACCATTCATTTTGTTACTATTATTTCTAGTACTATTATAATCGCTGTGGTCTCTGTATTAACATTTTTTTAAGCTCTTTATTGGAATATAATTGCTTTACACTCTTGTACAAGTTGTTGAGGTACACCAAAGTCAATCAGCTGTATTTATATTAACATTTTAAAAGACTCCAGAACACACTCCCCTCTCCGTCTCTTCATCCCGTAATTACTAATATTAAAGTTAATATTTTTGTAAGATTAAAGAAGGGAGCGAGAAGAAAAACATGTTATCAGAAATGCTTACGAATAAGTTGTTTTTAGCTCCTTGAGCATTTGTTTTCCCCTTAACCTAGCTCAGCCCCGGGAGGAAAGGGGGGGGAGTGTACATTATGTCAAATAATTCACATTAAAGTTCATAATATACAAAATGAATCTCTATTCACCATGCCATTTCCCTCCTTCCTTGCCCTCTTTTTTCTGGGTGGCATTTATTAAAAAGTGGGCTAGGCTCACATTGAACACTGTCCCCCCTCCCCCAACTTATGAAGAGCATCTGAAGAAAATACTCCTTTTCATTACAAAGGGAGGCACAGAAATGTGACTACATAAACAAATGGTTGAGTTAAACATTGATAAATAATACGAAATCAATATTATTAATTATATCTTGTATAAAGTACGATTATATTGTAAATTATAATGTTAATCAATACAGTATATTAACATAGAGCAGAGTTTCTCTGCCTCGGCACTATTAAACATCTTGGACCAGATAGCTCTTTGTTGCATGGGGGCCATCCTGTGCATGGTAGACTGTTTATTAGCATCCCTGGTCTCTACCTACCTGATGCCAGTGGCAAGCCCTCAGTGGTGACATTGACAAATGTCTCCTGGGGCGACAAAATCAGCCCCAGTGGAGAATCACTGATAGAGTGTGTGCTTTTTTGTGAGATCATCAAGTTACAGCAGACAAAAGGGGAAGTCCAGGCTGCACAATTCTAAGACAGCGGTTCTGGAATGGCATGTAGGCCCCTCCTCCCACAAAACAGCCCCAGCTATGATGTGGGAAAGGTTCCCGAGGACCCCTACAGAGTTGGAATTTGAAGCAAAGGAAGTGGGAATTGAAAGCTGTTCCCAGGATCCACAGTTTTACTGCCTGTAGAAATCTCATGACAATCCTTGGAATCTTATTAGAACGCGGTTAGTTTAGGAGAAGATGCCTATTTTACTCATTGTAAAGTGAACATTGTAATATTAAAGGAAAATTCGTTCTTTAAGTACCACAATAATCTCATACTCCTTGTATACTTTGGTTCTTATGTTTTTGCAAGTTTCTCCTGGATTCCACAAGGTTACACACCAGGGTTTGGGTAACCGCAGTTCAGGGGCCAAATCTGGCTGGCTGCCTGTTTTTATAAATAAAGTTTTATTGGCACATGGCCACATCCATTCATTTACATCATTCTCTGTGGCTGCTTCACCGTGCAGCGGCAGAGTTGAGTTTGTTGTGACAGAGACCATTTTTCCTGCAGAGTTTAAAATATTTACTACGTAGCTCTTTATGGAAAGAGTTTGCCCATTCCTGTTACATACACACATTGTCCACAAACTTTCATTGCATTCTAGTATTTTGATATGTCATTGAACACATTTAATATAATTTGGGCTGCAGGTTACAGCGTTTTCCTACCAGACCAAACATCTTTTCATCCACAACCTCACCTGATGACCATAATGGCTGCGGGAGGGAAGTACTGTCACTATTATTCCCAAGGCTCAGAAGAGACCACTAAGTCAAAGAAAGGTGACATGACTGGCCCAAGATCAGAGCCAGTAAAGTCAGAGCTGAAACTGATAATCTTGTCCTTTTTCCTACAGTCTTTTCTCAGGCATCTACCTGCCCCAAGCTGTGAACTTGTTATAGATAAGCTCCACTATGTGGATTCACTTATGGGTAATTTTACTATCAATTAATTTTTCTAAACATTCATTTCCTTAGTAACCAGTGTAGATAAAAATTGGTATGATTGTTTGCTTGGATTCCTAGCATGGTGTCTTAGGGTAGAAATTTCCTGAAACCAAGGTACAATTTTTCCCTTAGTACATAAAGGCAGATATATAATTTGTCCGTTGTTTATGCTGTGAATGCTGAGTAAGTCACATGAATCCATCAGGGAAAAATCAGGCTAGTGTAGCAGTTTAAGAAGTTGGCACAGGTGGGATTTCCATAGCCAATTTGTTGGTGAAATTATTTGTTTTTGCCCTGAGGCAGCATTAGCTCAGATGAGATATTAGGTCCTTAGGCTATCCTTAAAGTGTGTTATGTGGAAAAAGAGAGAGAGGGAAAAAAAAAGACTCTGGGATCAGATAAACTTGGGAAACACCAGGGTTGTTTGGTTTTTTTTAGTATTTTATTTATTTATTTATTTATTTATTTATTTATTTATTTATGGCTGCGTCAGGTCTTAGTTGAGGCATGTGGGATCTTTCGTTGCAGTGCACAGGCTTCTCTCTCGTGGCGTGCAGGTTTCCTCTTCTCTAGTTGTGGTGTGCAGGCTTCAGAGCGCGTGGGCTCTGTAGTTTGTGGCACAGCGAGCTCTCTCATTGAGTCGTGCAAGCTCAGTAGTTGGGGTGCACGAGCTTAGTTGCCCTGCAGCATGTGGGATCTTAGTTCCCTGACCAGGAATCAAATCCTCATCCCCTGCATTGGAAGGCAGATTCTTTACCACTGGAGCACCATGGAAGTCCAGGGAAACACCAGTTTAAACACAGATAAAACAGCTTCCTGATGTAGGACTTCTCAGTGCCTTTAATATGCTAATGAGCTTGTAACTTTCCAAGGGGTCAAGGTGTATGGCACTTTGCAATCTCGCTCCTTTGTGGTTGTGCTTGTTTCCAGACACAACGATGGGGGTCGCTCCCTGGAAAACTTTGAGGGTTTGGGCAATGTCCCACATGCAGTGCTCATCTCCCCACATGGTATGTCTACCAAACTGGGATTATTATTCCCTGCACTTTCCAGGTGCAGACCATCCCAACCATCCATCGAGGTGAATGGTGGCCGGATGTGTCTCTCAAATCCTAATTCTGGTTTTCACTTCAGTGATGAAAGCTGATCATTTAGAATAACAAATTCCTCTTTTACTAAAGTATTGTCTTTGTCCTAAAAACATCAAGAAAGGGTAATGCTGAGATGGGGCTAATATCATCTCCTAAGATTCCTGGAGGATTAAATGATGGAAACAAGTTATCACTCAGACCATGCTAGCTGTTAGTATTACAAACAAGGAGTTGAGTGTCTAGTTCGGGTATGGATCTTTGCAGCGTATGTGCATCTCTGGGGGGGGCCCCAAAAGTGAAGCTGAAGCACTGTTCTAGGGAGAGTCAGATTCTCTGCCTTCCCCTAGAAACTCCCCCAAACCACAGTTAGAATGGATTTGTTTCCTGAGACAACCTCATTTCCTCAGAAAAGATCTTCCTTTTCCCAGGAAGTGGTTTCTTTCATCAAATCCAAAGATGATTTCAGCTGTTCACAGGCACTGTCACTTCCTGGAACTGCAGGCAGACAGCTGCACAGAGCATCCAAGTCCTGCCCTAGTGTTTTCTAGACCATGGATGGAATGCAGACGTTAGGCTGGCTGTGCCCCGGAGCAGCCCAAGGGTACCTAAAACCACTGGTTTTCCAAGAAGGAATGCTTAGAGGAGGCATATGGTTTTTATAACTGACAAGACATTCTGATTCATTAGAATGACCAGGATTGTGCACGAGTGAAAGCTACGCCTAGGGCCCCTGCCCCCCACCCCGAATTTACAGCTATGACCATGCTGGCTAGCTGGCCGCCTCCAGCAAATCATCTTGCTTCTCTGGCTGAGTTATCAAATCTCTGAAATTGAAATGAAAATGATGTGGAGGAATCAGTGAGACAAGGGCTGTGAAATGGCCCAGCACGTTGCCTGACACACAGGGAGGGAACAGAGCTCCTGGTCCGCTTGGAGGACTGGAGAACCAGAGGGGGAATTCCTAGCCCTCTGCCTACCCATGTCAATCGACAGTCAAATTGTTCTTTAAGCACCACTTTTCTTTTAATCAGGCTGTTCTTCACCGGGGCTGTTTTAATTAAGGGTCCGCTGTCAACACAAAACATATGTTCCGAAGTCTTGCTTTGGTTACTAATGATGCCCGGGATTATTAAGTCTGGAAGGAATTTCCAGCTCCGGTTTACTTGGTTTTTCCTCCCTGCCCCCTGCCCCTTGAGCCCCCATCCCGCTCCCATCTCAGCTTTCACCCACTTACCCTCCTTCCTTGGCATGGTTACCCTCCTGGAGACTGACCTAGGAAAACAATCTGTTCGGATCAAAATTCAGTGTATGAAGTCCTAAAATATGGTTCTGACCATCTCCCATTCCTATGGCCAGTCCGCTCCTTCATATTCAGGCTATAATTTGGTATTCCTTCAAAACAGTATGTTCTATAAAAAAGTTACACCCACACACTTACGTCTTATATATAAACAGATACGTATATATACATGTATATGTATATATCACACACGCATGCATATATATTTCTTTTTGTTTTTGTTTTTTGTTTTTTTCACATGCATATATATACACATATACAAGCATATATGTATGTGTATATTCATCCATATGTGTATATGTACATATACACGTACTCACGGTATATGTGAGTGCGTATACACTCATGTATACACTATGTATATATATATACAGGCACACATATTTTTTCCTGTAAACTGGAGAAGAGGGCTGACTGATCTCTTGGTGGCCAAGCTCACCCTCTTCTTCATTGCCCCAAGTGTGTAAAATGATCCCCAGTGATGATTGCGTACTGGTATTTACAGTCTGTGTAATTCCTTCCCCTTGAGTGTAGGCTGGACCCAGTGACTTACATCTAACCAAGAGAGCGCAGCAAAAATGATGATGTCACTTCTGAGAATAGGTTATAAAAGATTGTGTATTCTGTCGCAGTGAGACTCTCTCTTGCCTCCTGACAGTGTGCTCTGACGAAACCAGCTGCCATGTGGAGAGGCCATGCAGCCAGGCACTGAGGAAGCTGATAGCCTCTTAGCCACTCAGAAGCCTGAGTGGAACAAATCCAATGGAATCCACTTCCCATTGAGCCTTGGGATGACCACAGCCCTGGTCACCTTGACCACACAACCTAGTGAGACATCAGAGTTGGAGGACCCAGCTAAGCTGTGCCCAGGTTCCTGACCCGCAGACACTGAGATAATAAATGTGTATTGTTTTAAACTCCTAAATTTGTGGTAATTTGTTATGTATGATAGATGACTAATATTCCTAAGCAATTTAGTTTAGCCCCAAACTTGCAAAGTCTTGAGAAAATACACATCTGTCAAATGGCAGAAGACAGACTCTTCCGGAAAATGAAGATAACCATGGTACCTGCCTTAGAGGATGTTGTGAGATGAGATGAGATGAGATGAGATGATGAGATGAGATGAGACGAGATAAGACTTGCTAAATGAAACCCCTGTCTCAGCCTAAGGCAGGTTCCACATCCACACCAGCTATTGGTATCACTCAAGACCGGGTTTGTATACCCCCTCTAGGTGGACTTCACTCAGACTCTTCACACCCCTCACTAGGGAGAGTTTATCACTCATCTTACCTGGAGCTCACAACACACCTACCAGAGTCCTTGCCACTCTGCTGTAGTTACTTATTTGTTTATGTTTAACCTCTTCTCTCCACTGTATTGTACTGTGAGGTTCATCTTTGTGTCTGTAGCACCCAGCAAAAGGCCTCACAGGGAGTCAGTGTTTAGAACTCACTTTTCTACTTTCTGTTCCAGGTAAATATGGTACTAGGTTGAAAGACACTTTCTGGTTTCGTTATCTTCAAATGTAGGGAGAACCATTTGCATGATTTCAAATGTCTTAGTCAGCTTGTGCTATTATAACAATACTATAAACCAGATGACTTATCAACAACAGAAATTTATTTCTCAAAATTCTGGAGGCTGAGAAGTCCACAATCAAGGTGCTGGCTGATTTGGCATCTGGTGAGGGCTGTCGTTCTCGTTTACAGACAGCTGCCTTCTTACTGTGTCCTTACATGATGGAAAGAAAGTAAGTTAGCATTTTGGCTTTATAAGGGCACTAATCCTATCCATGAGGACTCCATCCTTATGACCTAATCAACTGCAAATACCATCACATGGGGAGTAGATTTCAACATATGAGTCTGGCTGGGGTGGGGGAGGTGGTACAAAAACATTTTTCATAACAAGCTCCAAACAAAATTCACTTTTGAAGGACATGAGAGTTGAGAGGAGTCATGTAGAAAAAGTAGAGCTTTGACTGTGGATTTTCTTGACACTGAAAGGCCAGGAACATTAACGTTCCCCTTCATTTCGCTCAGGAAGAGGCCCCCTTTTGAGGACTCACTTAGAGAGTCCTCAAAAGGGGACTGGAAGGGATCCCAGAGATAGTCTAGTGCTGGTTGGTACTTTTATCTCCATTTTACAGATGAGCACACTGAGTCAATTTAAGGGTAAGCACTTCAGCTACACAGCTAGTATGGGGCAGAGACGGTAAAGCTGGGACTCCAACCCAGGTCTGTCTGTCACCAGAGATCAAGCTCCCAGCACCATGGTATCCCTAAGGGCACCCTGGGGTTCTGGGTAGATAAACCTGCAAGCTGGTGGCCAACTCATTTAGGAGAAATGTCAGGCTTCCCTCCTCCTCACTGAGCCAAGGGGAAGAGATGTGGTACAATTTGTTTCCTAAAGACTTCTTCCTCATTCATCCCACCTAAAACTTCATTCATTTATTTTCTATCTCTATTCTTTTCTGACCATGAAAGTAATGAATGCTCAGATCAAATTTAGACAGTAAGAAAAAGCAAAACGAGAGGTTACCCATGTATAGAAATACATTTCTCTTTGACTAAGATGTCCACAATGCTTAGTCTGGGATGGAGCAGGTAATAAATAAATATTTAATTAGGGACTTCCTAGGTGGCGCAGTGGTAAAGAATCCACCTGCCAATGCAGGGGACACGGGTTCGAGCCCTGTCCTGGGAAGATTCCACATGCCATGGAGCAACTAAGCCCGTGCGCCACAACTATTGTGCCTGTGCTCTAGAGCCCATGAGCCACAACTACTGAGCCCATGTGCCACAACTATTGAAGCCCATGTGCCTAGAGCTCGTGCTCCACAACAGGAGAAACCACTACCATGAGGAGCCTGAGCACCACAATGAAGAGTAGCCCCCGCTCTCAGCAACTAGAGAAAGCCCATGTGCAGCAATGAAGACCCAATGCAGCCAATAAATAAATTAAATAAATAAATAAATAAATTTGTACAAAGAATTTAATTAATATGTAAACGAGTTCTTATCAAGAGGTTAGATTATGGGAGGGAATTAATTTTTATTCTATATACTTCTGTATTATTTGAATTTTAAAATAATCAGCCATGTATCCTTTTGAACACAAATAATATATATCTTAGTTGCAAAAATGCAGAAGGTATGGAGTAAATAATTAGAAAAATCAGTAGAAAATAAAGTTGCTATATGTATTAGTTTTCTAGGGCTGCTGTAACAAAATACAGTTGTCCATTAACATCCATGGGGGATTGGGTCCAGGCCCTCCGATAGATAACAAAATCCATGGATGCTCAAGTCCCTTACATGAAATGGCATAGTATTTGCATATAACCTATGCATATCTTCCCATATACTTTAAATCACCCTAGATTACTTATAACACCTAATATGTAAATGCATGTAAATAGTTGTAAATACAATGTAAGCTCTATGCAAATAGTTGCTGGTAGGCTGCAAATTCAAGTTTTGCATTTTGGGACTTACTGGAATTTAAAAAACATATTTTTCTATTCACTATTGGTTGAATATGTAGATGCAGATGTAGAATTCTGGAGGGACTGAAGGTGGGATGTTGGTGGGGCTGAGTCAGGAATGGCTTTGATCTCATATTCAGGATCCAGGACTGTGTCCCAACAAAGGACCCTTGGAAGATTTCAAGCACAGCAGTGATGGGATGAGACTTGTCCCCAGTTTACCAAGACCGTCCCAAGAATAGTGATATCTGTCGATGGACTGCATTAAAAAAATAAAATAAAACCACAGCATGGACACTGGTTATGTACCAGAGACTTGATGTAAGTCATCTCATAGAACTTGAATGTGGTGTGCATTTTTATCCACATCCTACAGAGAAAAATGGAGGCTCGGAGAGATTGCGTGGCATCCCTGAGGTTACAGATGCAGGTAAAAAGGCTAGGAGTGGAACCCAGGGCTGTCTAGTTCAAAGCTTGAACTCAATCATGACGCCAAACTGTATTAATATTAACATCATCATTATTATTATTTTCACTCTGGATTTAACCACAGAAGTTTCAGTTTGGTAAGAATGAATGTGATTACGAAAGACCCTCAACTGATGCTTTGCAGTGCCCAAGCTTCCAAACCCTGTGTGGGCCCAGCATCCTTCTAGAACTTCCTCTAACACCAAAGGCCTCTGAAGCCCAGAGAGGGAAGGCCCACAGCTGGGGCCCCTTAGTAAATTTAGAGCTGAGCCAGGAATTCCTTTCAACTTCTGGTATGAATCCAGCTGGGAAGAAACAACCGGAAACACGTAAGTACAGTCAGATCAATTAGTTTGCAGGATGTGGGTCTAAATCCTGGCATTGCCACATATTAGCTATATAATGTTGGACAAGCCAGGTCCCCTCTCTGAATTTCAATGTGTTTGTCTGTAAATTACAGGGTAATCATTCCCATGTTGCCATGTTATTTTGCAGTTCCAAGGAGTTGTGCGTTGGGGGCACATTATAGCTATTCAACAAATGTAACCATTGGTATTGCCATTATTGTTCTATTAGCATCACTAGCTATATTATTACATGGTCTTAACCAAAGACAAGTTTTAATCAAGGAAAGAATTTTCCTCTAACACCCTTTTCGGGGAGTGGCTGAACTCACGCCTCTATAATCACGGGTTAGATGAAGCTAATTTTTCTTGACACAGTTGGAAAAGTCAGGCATCCCTGTGAAAGCAAGGGGAGCCAGCTCTGCTAAACCCTAGCAGCAGAGAGAGTTGGCGTGTATAAATACCATCTCCTTCCAGGGAGCCCTCAGAGAGCTCCCAGGCCTGAATACATTTTGCAAAGCAGAGTTCTCCATGGAATCTTCTGGGAACAATGTATCCAGGGGTGAACAGTAGTCAAAGGGAAACTCAACGACACTGTCTGCTGAGAGGCTGTAAAGACATGGATGGGGACCTGTGCGCAGGCCTTTTTGTTTGATGCCTCTGTGTCTGCTGTGTTCCAGTTTCATGGGACGAGAGGGAATAGCTCCCGACAAAGCAGACATAACATGACTAGGAAACATCAAAACCCTCTCCTGAGGTGCCCCAGAGGACCCAGAAAACGTTATAGGCTTATGTTCCTCATATAAAAGCTCATTTAACTGCCTCTGCAATTAATTAGCTCCATTCTTACCAAATTGCAGTCGCCAAACCCGCTCATCAGGCCCTCCCCTCCCTGGTCTTGTTAAGGTACCCAGAGGAAACTGCCTTGACGATGAACATGGCCCTCATTGTTAGTTTCAGGGTCCACATGAGTTTGTTTGTTTGTTTGTTTGTTTTTAAGGAATACGGATGAGGGTGTCAACTTGAGAAAAAGCCAGGCTGGAGCTCTCGGATTGGCTGCTGCTTCTGCAGATGGTGCATTCAAAGGCAGTTTAGTTACATCATAGTTAAGTTCCCAAAATGGAAGTTTTCCCATTTACCAAGAGGTAGGGAGGCCCAGGTTAGTTTAGGGAGCGTTCCCATGGGTAATTACCACTTGGGAGGATTTAAGAGGACCTGAGCTTCTGTCCATTCTTCTCTCACCCCTAACTCTCAACACCCTTGCAAAAAAGATTTTTTAAAAAGTTTACTTAATCAATATGATAGTAAGGAGGCTTTGGGTTTCTATTCCTTTGGCTTAAGACATCACATTTAGGCATTAAGGAATCAAGGAGAAATAGACAGCTCTGTGCTCTGTCCCCTTCTCCGCTCATCAAGTTCTTTGCTCACAACCCTCACGGTCTCCCCACCTGTGGATCTGGTTTTTTCCCTTGCTTGATGTCTGTCCAGTGTGCTCTGGGGAACAGCCCTGAGGAGTGGTCTTCCCTCTCCTCCCAGCTGCTTACCAGGTCTCGGGCCATGATCCCCATCTATCAGGTTTCCAGGAGTTTGTTTCAGCTCCAGGTCTTGATAAATTGTTGGGGTTTCTCAAACTAGTCTCCTTATTTCCAGATGCACGTCTTTAGGGTGGCTACCAAAGGGATATTTCCCACAGACATCACCTTTGCTCCCATCCTAATTGCTGACATGCATTGAGCACTTATTATGCGCCAGGCACTCTCTAGCCCTTGCTTTACACAGAGGTCACATGACCCCTCTAAGGTCCCATGGCAAGTAGATAGTGAGGCTGTCATGTAAAGCCACACTCTCTGACTCCAGAGCCCTCACCCCCCCAATTTACTTTTCCCACATTTTCCACTTCACTCTCTTACTCAAGTGGGCCCCATCACCTCCAGGATAAAGGGGTATTTCCCCCTTTGGCAGTTGATGCCTGCCCTGAGCAGATGCAGTCTGCGTGGCCTATGACAAGGGCCTGTCTCATGCCCTTTCTTGGTTTCCTTGTTCTGGACACACTTATGCCCCAATATTCTAGTCATTTCCTTTGAAACAACATTTTCTGAACCTCCCCGAAGTTGTTCACAACACCCTCTCTCTTTTGATAACACTTTTAACCTCAACTCCCATCCCACCTTAGATTTGTTAAGAGCTGTTTATTAAACAGGCTACATTACGAAAATTCTAATGGAGATATTTTAGTTCTTGTTTTCTTTTAAGACTTTAATGTTTTAAGAGCAGTTTTAGGTTTAAAACAGAAGTGAGAGGGAGGCACAGAGATTTCCCGTACACCTCCTGCCTCCACACCTGTATAGCCTTCCCATGACTCACATCATTTGCCAGATGGTACATTTTTACCAAGGCTGAAGCTACATTGACGTATCATAATCACCCAAAGCTCACAGTTCATGTTAGAATTCACTCTTAGTTTTGTACATTCTATGGGTTTGGACCAATGTGTGATGACATATATACATCATTACAATATCATACGTAGTATTTTTACTGCTCTAAAAATCCTCTGTTCTCTCTCTCTCTCTCCCTCTCTCTGCCCCCAGCAAACAATGATCTTTTTATTGTCTCCATAGTTTTGTCTTTTCAGAATGTCATGTAGTTGGAATCATACAGTATGTAACCTTTTCAGATTGGCTTCTTTCTTCGGTAATATGTATTTAAGTTTCCTCCACGTCTTTTCGTAGCTAGATATAGCTCATTTCTTCTCAGTGCTGAATAATATTCCATTTTCTGGATATAACACAGTTTATCCATTCACCTACTGAAGGATATCTTGGTTGCTTTCAAGTTTTGGCAATTATGAACAAAGTTACTATAAACATTCTTGTGCAGGTTTTAGTGTGGACATAAGTTTTCAGCTCTTTTGGGGAAAAACCAAGGGACACCATTGCTGAATTTTATGGTATGAGTATATTTAGCTTTGTAAGAAACTGTTAAACTGTCTTCCAAAGAGGCTGTACCATTTTGTATCCCCCGCTGCAATGAGTGAGAGTTCCTGTTGCTCCACACTTGTGCCAGCATTTGTGTTGTCATTGTTCTGGATTTTGATCATACTAATAGGCATGTCTGGATATGTCTATGTGGTTTTAACTTGAATTTCCCTGGTGACATACAATGTGTAGCATCTTTTCATATGCTTACTTTCCACTTATATACCTTCTTTCGTGAGATGTCTGTTAAGGTCTTTGGCCCATTTTCTAATCATTTTTTTTACTATTGAGTTTTAAGCATTCTTTGTATATTTTGGAGAGCAATCATTTATCAGATGTGTCTTTTACAAATGTCTTCTCCTATTCTGTGATTTTCTAATCCTCTTGATGTTATATTTTACAGAGTAGGAGCTTTTCATTTTATTGAAGTATAGCTTGTTAATTATTTCTTTCATGGATTGTATATTTGGTGTTGGATCTAAAAAGGTGTCACCTTACACAGGTCATTTAGGGTTTCTCCTATGTTGTCTTCTAGGAGTTTTATAGTTTTGTATTTTACATTTAGGTGTATGCTTCATTTTAAGTTAATTTTTGTGAAAGATATAAGGTCTGTGTTTAGATTCATTTCTTTGCATGTGAATGTCCAGTTATTCCAGCACCATTTGGCAAATTTTAGTTGACTTTGTCCGTAAGTCATGTTCCAGAAACCTTTGTCAAAATCAGTTGGCTATATTTATGTGCATCTATTTCTGGGCTCTCTGTTATATTCCATTGATCTATTTGTCTATTCCTTCACCAATACCACATTGTCTGGATTACTGCAGCTTTATAGTAAGTCTTGAATTTGGGAAGTGTTAGAAGCTCCAATTTTGTTCTGCTTCAATATTGTGTTGGGTATTCTGAGTCTTTTGCTTCTCCATATAAAATTTAGAATCAGTTTGTAATTACCCATAAGGTAACTTGCTGGGATTTCAATTGGGATTGTATTGAATCTATAGATAAAATTGGGAAGAAGTGCCATCTTGGCAATAGTGAATCTTCCTTTCCATGATCATGGAATGTCCCTCCATTTATCCAGTTCTTTGATGTCATTCATCAGGATTGTGTAGTTTTCTTCACATATATTTTGTACATATTTTGTTAGATTTATATCCAAGTATTTCATTTTTTAGGCGCTAATGTAAATGGTACTGTGTTTTTAATTTGAAATCCTATTTGCTCATTGTTAGCATAAGGAAGCAATTGACTTTTGCATATTAACCTTGTATCTGCAATATTCTAGCTTATTCATTCCAAGGTTTTTTTAAGTTGAGTTTTCATTGTTTCCCAAAGAAATATATATATATTGAATTAAAAAAAGAAAAATATTGTTAAAATACGATAATAGTCAGCAGTTCCTTTCTCTACATGAATATACTCCTCAGAGGCAATTACTTTCATCTTTTAAAGTGGTTTCTTCTCGAGGATGGAAGATGCCTTAGAGGACTGGGGTGGGGAGGGTGGGGGGGACTCGAGGTGGGGGGAGTCAAGGAAGGGAGGGAATACGGGGATATGTGTATAAAAACAGATGATTGAACCTGGTGTACCCCCCAAAAAAAATGCACACAATACGTTAGCACTACGATACTACATGTAATTTATAAATAAATAAACATATATTAAAAAAATAAAAAAATAAAAATAAAGTGGTTTCTTCTAATTATGAAAGCACATTTTCTAAAACATGTTTATCTAGCTATCTCTTGATTTACTAATTTTACCCATTTCTATCAGCTTCTTATTATTATATGTCAGGATACTAGCTCTTACATTTCCCCCTCTCCTCATCATCCTAAAATAGTTCTGTCCCAATTTTTGGTTAAATACACTTTCAGTGTTTATATTATTGTGACTATAGTATATACTGTATACTGTTGAGCCAAATTTTAAGTATAATTACATTACCACTTCTGTTTTTCCTAGAGTTATTACTTGCCTCACTTTTTTTTACCCCTTAATTTTCTTTGAATCTCAGATTAGATTTTTCCACATCATCCAATAGCTTATGTTTCCACATTGTCAACGTGTCTGTTGGACTACAGTTTTGCATATTACCTCTAGAGAAACCTCTGCAAGCTTTGGGTTCTGCTCTCAAGGATGCTGTGGATCCATCATTGTCATCATCCAGAGTATCCCCTTCACTACCGCTCTTTTGCTGGGTCAGCTGTTTCATGGGTCTTATATCTTAGTCTTTTTCAGTTTGTTCCATTGTTGGTGGTGTTCATCTGCTAGAGAGAGAGATTGCTTTCAGAGATGTTGCTTTTATCTTTATCCTATTCTTATACTTAATAAACAACTTTGGTTGCAAAGAGAATCTCAAATGAAAAGTTGTTTTTTCTTAGGAAGATAGTTTGGCATTGTGTAGTAGTGTTAAAAAGTGCATTTCATTTTTTTGAGCAATTCCACTCCCAAGTATGGTCCCTAGAGACAATTTTGCACATACATACAAGAACACCTATACAAAAATTGTGCATAATTTACTGTGTAAGCGAGGAAGTAAGTAAGCATGGCTCATGGAATGTAACCACAAAGCACTTTTATTTTGTCTTCTGCTGTCTCTTTAAAATTTATTGGCCCTAAATTAAAACTTGGGCAAGCCCATGACTATTTGCTGACTATTAGGGACCAGAGTATCCTACAATTATTTGAAATCATAGAACAAAGCCTCAATTCAGAAATTAGAATGTTTAGGCCAATATATAAGAAAAATTTCAATCTTCACCCAAACATAAGGCTTTCCCCCCATCCACCAGGACTCACTAATGGCTAAGTTAACTCTGAAGTTGAAGGGATGGTGTGTGTATGATACAGGGGATGCATTTGGTTTCTCCAGCTCCCACCTCTTCCAAAGGTCTCCTTGGACAAAACTGAAAATGACTGCAGGCTATCTCTCCGTCCTAAGGGGCCACCTCTGGTTCTTGAGACCCATTCATGTATCTTTTGCCCCTGTGCAGGAGAGGCTAGGCTCATCCAATACAGCAGTCAGTCTCCCTGGCCTGCTGTCAAGGCAGCTCATCCGTCTATCTCATCTATTCCTGGGTTTCTTGAACCAGAGGCAGACAGCAGTTCACCATGGTCCCTAAACTGTAGGTATCACAAATGACTCTGTTGAGATCTCTCGCAATGCTTGAGGTGAGACTCAGGCATCCCCTTTCTCCCCCTAGGAGGATGTGAGACATCATTGCAATAGCTCTCTTCATTTTAAAATCCTCTTCTCTCACAAATCCTCACAAAATCTCTTCTCTCCCCCAACCTCCACTGCCTTAACCCTTTTATGTTCTCAGAGCAGGGGAGGGGCTCAAGAATCACGAAACTGGTTTTGGATTATTTCCTACGCGAATTCTGTATATTAGCACTCACTTTGGTATCTGATGGCCATCATATCCTGGTGCCTCTAGAAACATCTAAGTTAACATCACATTTGTATTTTTAATAGCAAAAGATTAGAAACAACTTCAATATTCATAAATGAGACTAGATACATGATGATAAAGCCATGTAATCCAACCACCCAAATATGATATATCCATGAAACGCCATATAGTATAATGAACCAGTACAATACTTATTAACACAGATAAGTCTTATAAACAGAACACCAAGGGAAAAATAATAAATATTATGATAATTTTATATACGTTATACACAAGTATAATTCCATCTACATTTTTAACATGCAAAATAATTACATTCCTTACGGATAGATGCTTATCTCACAGGTATAAATAAATTTTAATCATCAGATGTTACCTATGATGGCAAGGATGACCGTCTTTTCATCTGCTAGGTGGGGAGATAGATGTGAAACGGAGAGGATATCCGGTGGGTTTCAACTGTCTTGGTAATGTTCTATTTATTAACTTGGAAACTATTCAGTTGTCCCTTGTATTAATCTTCATACACTGTGATATGTCTTAACCAGTTTGAATTATATTTAAAAGGAAATCATTTTTCCTTCAGACACTAAAGGCTCCTACCTCTCCATTTATAGTTGCCAGTGCCTCTGCTAAGTAGGCTGATGCCATTTTCAGTGCTGATTATTTTAATGGGATTCACTGCCTTGTCTTTTTCCCACTCCCTGGGAGCTATTATAATGTCTGCTTTTCTAACATTTCACAGTGATGTGCCTTTGGTGTGGTTCTTTTTCAGTCATTTTTTTCTGGACACTGCTAGATCCTTTCAGTATGGAATATGGACACATTTCCTTTAATTGAATAATTGAATTTGAATAATCTCTTTTTATTTGACATTTGAATAATGTCTTGAACACTATCCTCCTCCATTTTCTCTGTTCCCCTTTTCTGGAATTACTGTTATTTGGATTTTAGACCTCCTGGATTAAATCTCTGATTTTCATACAATTTTTGACCTATTTGTCTTTCCACTATCTCCTGGAGGGTTTCTCTAAATTTAACTTATAACCCTTCTAGTGCATTTTTCTCCTACCATATTTTTAATTTCGAAGAAGTTTTTCTTAAATTTCTATCTCTGTAATGTCATTTCTTCTTATTTCATGAATACAGCATCTTCTCAATCCACTTGAATGTTAAATGTATTTTTGTATTTTTCCCACTGTTGACATTGTATCTTTTCTTCTGAGTTTCTTTTTTTTTTAAATCTCCTCTTCCTTCTCTTCCTTTTCCTTCTCCTTCTCCTTCTCTTCCTCCTCTTTCTTCATCTTCTTTTCCATCTAGTTCTTCATCTGATTTCCTTCACAGTTTAGATTTTCATCAAGCGTCTGGGCGTGTTTGGTGGTCCATCCTGATTTAGGAGAGGCACTGAGAACTAGAACGAAGCTCTGTATATGAGACGAATGGTGGATTTTACGAGGGTAAGTCAAAAATTATCTGCACCCTGGCTGTAGAATTTACAGAAGTTTTAATATAACCAGAGTGTGGATAATTTTTGACTCAGCCCCGTACTATAGGGCCGCAGTTCTCTAAGTGTGGGATGCAGACTCCTAAGAGTCACTGAGACCCTTCCAGGGGGCCCACAAGGTCAAAATTATCATCATCATAATACTAAAACATTATTTGTGCTTTTCACTGTATTGATATGGGCACTAGCGGTGCTGAAGCAAAGGTGGACATGATGGTAATTTTAAGTGTCAACTTGGCTGGCCCATGGGGTGCCCTGCCCAGGTTTTGGTCAAACACTATTCCAGATGTTTCTACAAGAGTGTTTTGGGTGTGATTAACATTTAAACTAGTAGACTTGAGTTAAGCAGAGTGCTGTCCATAATGCGGGTGGGACTCATCAAACCTGCAGTTACCAAAAGGGAAAGGGGGGCAGGGATAAATTAGGAGTTTGCAATTAATATATACACACTACTATATATAAAATAGATAACCGACAAGGACCTATTTTATAGCACAGGGAACTATACTCAATATTTTGGAATAACCTATAAGGGAAAAGAATCTGGAAAATTATATATATATATATATATATATATATATATATATATATCTCCAAAATAGAGGGGATACATGTATACATATAGTTGATTAACTTTGTTGTACAGCAGAAACTAAGACAACATTGTAAAGCAACTATACCCCATTTAAAAAAATGAAAACATTTTAAAAATTAAAAAAGAAAATATATGTATGTGTATATATATACACACACACACACATATATATAACTGAATCACTGTGCTGTACACCTGAAACTAACACAACATTGTAAATCAACTATACTTTAATTATAAATAAATAAATAAATAAATAAATAAATAAATAGATAAAAGGAAAAACTGACTGGCAGACAAACCGTGGTTGTCCAGACTTAGGTGTTGTAGACATCTCAAAAACGAATGAAGTGAGCTTGTCACTTCAGGGACAATGACAGCATTTTTTGCTGATGATAAAACTCAAGGTTTAAAGTAAAAAGTAAAATTTTGGAAACTTGTATCTGTCAGTGTGAGCTTGACATCTTGCCAGTACTTATACTTTTCTGATGAGATCAGCAGTGACATTAGTGAATGTGATACTTTGATACTGCATGATGGAATGTGTCAACATTTTGTAAGATCTGTAAGACTCAGTGAACCAAGACAAAAAATTATATATTGGTAAAAGAACCATTCAGTGCCAGATGAGCCAAAGGATTTTAATATGAGAGAGGATGAAGAGTTCAATGATACAGTTTCAGATTCCACATTGCAACTAACCTTTAAGAAACTGTTACTTATACACTTTTGATGGAATCTCAAAGAAAAATGTCTGCAATTATTTGGAAAAGCTATTGAAAAACTCCTCTCTTTTCCAACTATGTATCTGTTTGAAGCCATGTCCAGCCAGCATATCACAATATATTAAATGCAGAAGCAGAGAGCAGAAAGCAGCTTTATTATTAAGCTAAACCTTTAAAGAGATTTGCAAGATTGTAAAACAATGTCACTCTTTTCACTAATTTTTTGCCTGTTTTGGAAAAAAGCAGTTATTTGTTAATAAAAAGGTTATTTGTACACATAATGAGTTTTTAATTATTAAAGTGAATTACTACATGTTGAAAACATTTCTTGTTTCAAATTCTAAATATTGATGGATATGACACCCATAAACAAGCCTCTGGAGTCTCCAATAATTTTTAAGAATATTAAAGCCTTGTGAGAACAAAAGTTCACTGCGGTGTTACCCCAATAGGCTGCTTCATTGGAGGAGCCCAGTTGTCAGCATTCATGTTTCTTTTCTCTTGGGCAGTGTGGTATATTGCATTCCTTGTCCATGCATTTTTATTCCTTCCATGCCCTGACTATCCTCTGTGGGAGAAGTGTACATCCCTGCCTTTTGGAAGCTGCACTGGCTGGGTGACTTGCTTTGGGCAATGGAATGTGGGCAGATGTGATTGGAGCAGAAACTATAAATGAGCTTATACATGTGCTCAAGTTTGCCCTCCTGTCCTCTGCCATCTACCTTAAGAAGAACATGGGTCTAGTAGCCACTAGCTCCAAATCCAGGGAGAAGGCACTGATCCAACCTGCAATCTGGAGCCTGAGCTGAACCTCAATCAACCTGCAGACCTAGAAGCATGAAGGATGGATGTTTGTGGTTGTAAGCCAGTGAGATTTGGGGGTTTTTATAGACTGCATGTTTGTGTCCCCTCAAAAGTCATGTGTTGAAAACAGTCCACGGTGTGATGGTATTAAGAGGTGGGGACCTTTGGGAGGTGATTAGGTCATGAGGGTGGAGCCCTCAGGAATAGGATTAAGGTCCTTATAAAAGAGACCCCAGAGAACTCCCTTACCTCTCTGCCATGTGAGAACACAGGGAGAAGACAGCCATCTATGAATCAGGAAGTGGATTTCACCGGACCCCAAGTCTGCTGGTGCCTTGATCTTGGACTTCTCGGCTTCTAGAACTGTGAGAAATAAATTTCTATTGTTCAAAAGCCACTCAGTCTATGGCATTCTGTTATAGGATCCTAAATAGACTGACAGGCACTATTACATCATCTAAGGTAGCAGAAACCTCCTTGACAGAGAATTCCAGAGAGGAATTCTATAACCTTCTGCCTCAAGGATGAGGGTAGAGGTAAGGATAAGGCTGGCTGCTGACCCTTCTCAGATCTGATGGGGGAAGGGGCTTGCGGGGGGTGAGGGGTGGGGGGTGGGGGTGGCTTCATCACGAGGCGTGTGAACGTTCACCTAATACCCCTGTGGTCTGTGGCTTTTCTAGCCTCAGCTGTGCCTGGTGGCCCAGGCCTGCAGCCCTCCTGAGTGAACATCCAGAGAATGTGAACGTCTTGCGCAGGGCACAGAAGAGAATCTGGAGTGATCTTATCTATAGACGTTGAGCCAGTCCCACTGGGTTCAGCTCACCCTGCAACTCCCCTTCCAGTGGTCCTCCATACCTGTGACTAATGGTTCTTTCTAGCATTTTAGTTTGCAAATCCGTACTGCTAGGCCTCCCCCACTGCCTACTTGGGTTTCTGCCTTCTCCGATCTGCTAAATCAGGGACCTGAAGGTGATCTATTTTCAGCTTTCAAAGTTTGCTGCTTGTCATTTGTCTCTCCAATTCCTCTTTTCTTGATGGATGTATGAAATTTGTCATCACTTTGCCATCTTGCAGCAACTATTGTGGAGGTGAACGTATGCATTCAGAACACAGGTTCAACCAGATGTCTCCAGAATGACCTTTTTTTAAAAAAAGTAACAGCTTTATTGAGATGTAATGTACATACCATACAGTTTACTCATTTCAAGTCTACAATTCAATGGCTTTTATTACATTCACAGAGTTGTGCAGACATAACCACAATCTAATTTTAGAATATGTCCTCATCCCCTAAAGAACTCCATACCTCTTAGCCATCACCTTTAAACCTCCCTATCCTCCCTCAGACCTAAGTAGTGACTACTCTACTTTCTGTCTCTACAAATTTGATTATTATGGTCATTTTATATATATGTCATCACACAAGATGTGGACTTCTGTACTGGCTTCATTCACTTCATATAACGTTGTCAAGCCTCATCCATGTGAAAGCCTGTATCATTCTTCATTTCTTTTTATTGCCAAATACTTTTTGGATATACCACATTTTGTTTATCCATATATCAACTGACGGACAAAGTGACTTTTAAAATTGTAAATCATACTGCACCACTCCCTTCTACAAAATCCTCCAGGGTAGGAATAACAGAATTATCACGCCAGCCAGGCTTGCAAAAGCTTGCCCCTGTCCCCCTTTCTGGCCTCAATTATCACAAATCTCCCCCTTGGCTCATGACAAGCCAGCCATACTGGTCTTTTATTTTCCATTCCTTGAAAACCCCAAGTTTACACCTACCTCGGGTCCTTTGCACTTACTTTTCTGACCACAGCAGTCTTCCCTCTGAGGGTTCCTCCTTTCCTATCCCTTGTGTTTTCTCCTGTAAGAGATCTTTCCACATTCTCTACCCAGAGCACTCCCTCACTTTTTCCACACTACTTTTCCTTTTCTTTTTGTTTTCTTTTTGGCTGCATTGGGTCTTCGTTGCTGTGCACAGGCTTTCTCTAGTTGTGGAGAGCGGGAGCTACTCTTCATTGCAGTGCAAAGACTTCTCACTGTAGTGGCTTCTCTTGTCATGAGGCATGGGCTCTAGGCATGTGGGCTTCACTAGTTTCAGCATGCAGGCTCAGTTGTTGTGGTTTGTGCGCTCTAGAACGCAGGATCAATAGGTGTGGCACACAGGCTTTGTTGCTCTGTGGCATGTAGGATCTTCCCGGATCAGGGATCAAACCTGTGTTCCCTGCATTGGCAGGCAGATTCTCAACCACTGTGCCACCAGGGAAGTCCCTCCACACTGCTTTTCAATTTCCTTTTTAGCCTCATCACTTCCTGTCACTACCTACTCCATTCCCTATCTTGTATATTGTCTTTCTCCCTGCTCTGGAATGTAAGTTTCCAGAGGGCAGGTGCTTACTGACACCTTTATTGTTCTATGCCCAATACATAAAATAGGCATGACACAAAGTGGGTGCTTAGTAAGTGTTTTTTTCAAGGAACGGATGATGTAAGGTCTTTTGGTTCTGGGAAATATCTCATCACTTCCTATGGTAGGCAAAATTTTGCCCCCTGCCCCTGACCAAGATGTCTATGCAATCATCTCCAGAACCTGTGAACATGTTAGGTTACATGGCAAAGGGAATTTCCAGATTGATTGTAGTTATGACCATTGAAATGAGGGGATTCTCCTGGATCATCTAGGTGGGCTTAATCTCATCATGGGAGTGCTTAAAAACAGGCACCTTTCCAGCTGGGGTTGACCCTCAGAGAGATTTGGGATGATGTAAGAAGGGTTAGAGGGGTGTGGTGCTGCTGGCTTTGAAGATGGAGGACGGAACCACCAGCCAAGCTGTGTGGGCAGCTTCTTGACGCTAGAAAAATCGAGGAAATGAATTCTCCCCTGGAGCCTCCAGAAGGAATAAAGTTGCTGAAACCTTGATTTTAGCACCCTGAGACTCACGTCTCACTTCTGATGTCCAGAGCCGTAAGATAATAAACGCCTCCTGTTTTAAGGCCCTAAGTTTGTGATAATTTGATACGGCAGCAATAGGAATCTGTTATTAGTTCTTGCCTCTATCTCCTCTTCTTTACCTCCAGTCAGTTGTTTGACTGAATTTAAATCAGAATTTACCTGAATTTTCCTGATAGTACCTTGGTTAAGTCTTCAGTCAGAATGGAATTTTAAGCAAGAACGCTGGTTCAGTTCTAGAAAGATGAAGAGACGTCTATCCTGCCCAGCTGACATTGTGCCCTGGAAAACATACACTCAGTGTGTACAGTTCTAGAATTCTGTGTCTGTTCACTGAAACTTTGCTCAGGTCATCACATATGCTGTTAAGAATCTGATGAAGGTGCAGAAGCGGCGGTACTTTTCCAGACCCATGCATTCCCATGTTGATCCACCCTGATTTAAAATTTCATGCACAGGTTTGACAAGCACATAAGCCATGTGAGCTTTTCCTGCCATCTTAGATGTTCATATCTCATTTGTGCTTTCCTGAGCTGTAGCCTCCTGGCAGTGGCGACTTACCCCTGGATGAGTGCCCTCCCTGTCTTCTGATGTGTCTTTGTGCCATCAGCGCTGTTACTGAGCCCAAGCTAGTACTGCTCACTGCATGACAGGCCAACAAATCAAGAGATGAGTTGTTGGGGCAAGGATAGTAACTTTATTCAGAAAGCCAGCAGACTGAGAAAATGGTGGACCAGTGACCCAAAGAACCATCTTACCCAAGTTAGAATTCAGGCTACTTTTATATTAAAAGGGGAGGGGTGTGGCTGGTTGTTGCAAACCTCTTGGAATCCTTTGTTCTTACAGCTGTTCACCTAGAAATGTTATTCTCTGCTCTGCAACTTTTTATCTCATACCAATGTAAGTGTTATATCTTTAAAGGTCAGAGCCTTGAGAATGGGCTATCCTGTACATTTCAGGCTATATGCAACATTCATTTACAAAAGGTGAAGAGCCAGCATGACTAAGCACAGGGCCCAGAGCACAAAGGTTAGGGCTAGGTTCAATATGGAGTCAGATTTGTTCTTCTCTGTCACAGCTCCTTTAGACATCAAGCCTCCAACTCTGGTCCCAAGGCACTTGTCCACCTCCTCAGCCCAACTGTCTCTGTTCCAGCTGGACAGTGATGGACTTCTGCATCTCCACCTGGTGGATTTGACTGTTCCAGGCATTGTTACAAGTGCAGGGGAGACAGAAATACAAAATATTGACAGCAAACCAAAAAAGCAAGTGAAGCTATAGTTTGCTGGCTGAAAAAACGTAGTATGGAGAAAAGAATAAAGTGGATAAGGAGACTAGGGAGAGGCAATGGGGACAGAACTGCTGGTTTCATTGGTGATGAGCCAAATGTCACTGAGGAGGTGATATTTGAGCAGACACCTGAAGGAGGTAAGAGAGTAAGTCATGAAGGTATCTAGGAGAAGAGCATCCTAGGAAGAGGGCCAGCGAGTTCAAAGGCCCTGAAGCACAGTATCATCCAGTGTGTTTGAGGAACAGCATGGAGGCCAGTGTGGCTGTAAAGGAATGAGTGAAGGGGAGAGTAAAAAGAGATAAAGACAGAAAGGTAAGAGGTGACCTGGTGGGGATGGACCTTGTGGGCCACAATGAGGACTTGATTTTGGCTTTTCCTGCATGAGAACCCCTAGAGGGATTAGAGCAGAACAGAGGCCTGATCTGACATATTTTGAAAGGGTCACTCCAGTGCTATGTTGAGAATATATACAATGGAGAAGGGCGGAAGTAGGAAGATCAGTTAGAGAAGAATTGCAGAGATGGCAGCCTGGATCCAGGTGGTGATGGTGGAAAGTGCCAGGATACTGAAGATATTTTTAAAAAATTATTATAGGAAATTTCAAACATAAAAGTAGAGAGAACAGTAAAATGAAACCACGTGTATCCATCACTCAGCTTCCACAATGATCAACTCAGGGGCATCTTGTTTAATTTACATTCCTTCCCCATTTCACATTATTTCAAAGCAAACCCAATACACCAGATTATTTCATCTGTAAATATTTCAGCACATATCTCTAAGAAAGATCACCACAATATCTTTTTTTTTAATAAGTTTATTTATTTATTTTATTTATTTATTGGCTGCGTTTGGTCTTCGTTACTGCACACGGGCTTTCTCTAGTTGCTGCGAGCAGGGGCTTCTCTTCATTGTGGTGCACAGGCTTCTCACTGTAGTGGCTTCTCTTTTTGTGGAGCACGGGCCCTAGGCACTTGGGCTTCGATAGTTGCGGCACATGGGCTCAGTAGTTGTGGCTCACGGGCGCTAGAGCACAGGCTCAATAGTTGTGGCACAAGGGCTTAGTTGCTCCGTGGCATGTGGGATCTTCCCAGGGCAGGGCTCGAACCCGCGTCCCCTGCATTGGCAGGTGGATTCTTTACCACTGCGCCACCTAGGAAGTCCACCACAATATCTTAATATCATTATTGTACTTAATAAGATGTATAAAAACATTCCTCAATATCTCCAACCATCAGTCAGTGTTTGAAGGTAAAACCAATAGGATTTTCTGATAGCCTAGATGTGGGATTGAGAGAAAAAGAGGAGTCCAGAATGACTAAAATTTGGGTCCTGACGATTGGAAGTATTGTTTTTACAGTTACTGAAGTGGGGAAGACACTGAAGAGAGCAGGTTTGGTGGGAGGAGTGGATAAGGAATTTGGCTTTAGACATTTTGTGATTTGCGATTCACGTCTGGCTATAGGGACCAACCAGTGCCCTAAGCCAGAAGGCTCTCTCTTTCTTAATGGACAGACCTGAGAAGAAAGTTATGCAGGGATGAGAGGGTGGCTGCAGCGTTGGGAACCCAAGCTCCTCCTCCTTTGTCGTGCTTCTGTCCCCCAAACAGCACTTCCATGGTGCGGTGTAAGATGGAAAGTTGAGCTCCGCCATGAGAAGGAGAAACAGAGTGGATCCCCCTTTCCTTAAAGGCAAGACCCAAATGTGGCATGTGTCACTTCTTCTCTTATCCATTGGCCCAAAGTCAGTCACCAGGCCACACATATTTCCAAGGAAGTAATATAGTCTTTAGCTAAGCATCTACACACCCAACTAAAACTCAGAGGGTTTGTACTGTTGGAAGATGCTGGGGTGCAGACACTAAAAGTTAAGTCTGAGAGTCTTGTGAGGCATTCACAAGTTGTGAATTGTGAATGAGCTTGTTTCATGAGGTGAGGGTCCAGCTGGAAACGTACATCGGGGAGTCATCAGCACAGAGAAAGTATTTTAATCCATGGCTGATAATCACCCCAAAAGTTGCATAGGCAGAGAAGAAAAGAGCTGAGCCCTGGGGTGCTCCAGTATCCCAGGGTTGAGGATGTGAGGACAGATCAGCAAAGGAGACGGAGAAGGAGAGATCCCAGACGAAGGGAAGAACCCGGAGGGAGTGGTGTTTTGGATGCTGATCAGCCAGTATGTTGGACTTTGATTATTTAATATGTATTTTCTTCACGTGACCATGAATACACCTGCAGGGAAAAGGCTGTGTTATATTTAATTCTGTATGTGTTTCATTCTTTATCTCCTCTAGAGTGATGACTGGCATGTAACAGGAACTCTAGGAATATTTTTGAGTGGATGAAGACATGCTTTTCTATCCAGTTTTGGTCATAATGTGTGTGTGTGCTGCATTTTGTCTGTTAGTACTTAGTACCATCTTGCCCTCCTAAGCTCTCTGTACACAGAGGGACACAGCCTGGGAATGACTTTCCCCCGATTCTTCCACCAGGGTGGTTCCAGTTAGATTCTTCTGACGAGGGGCACGTGTATCTGAAAGTAGAAAAAGAGAAGTTATGAATGAAGCCTGCCTGGTTAAATAGGAAATTTATGTAGCAATGAGCACAAGGCACATTTTGAATCTGGGAAGGACAGAGCCTACAACACAATCAGCATCAGATAGAAAACAGTTTCTCTCCTGTCGTTAGAATTCCTCATGTATACACTACAAATATCCTCTTTTCTCTCCAGAGGAAAATGCCCACCTTTTGAACACAGAGAATTCAGTGTTAGAATGGAAGCAGAGAATCCTTCCCCTACCCTTCAAATTGAGAGGCTTAATGGTCATTTCTCTTTGTAAGCCTAATATGGGATTCAAAACCACTGGAATTCAGGAAAAGCTCTTTTAAACATAATCGGAGAAACCAATGCTAGACTCACCGTCTTGTAGCCAGCTTCAAAGATCTCTTCCCAAGGACATGGCTAGATCTGGGCATACCGACATCACAAACTGGAATTTATTAGAGTCACTGAGTTCCTTTACCAGAAATAAGGAAAGTGAGGCTCAGAGCAGAGAAGAGAGTGCAGTTGGTTACACAGTCCAGTCGTGGACTCAGGACATTTAACCCTGAGTCCACATCTTATTCCTACTGGGAGTATGTTATTCCCACGCCACTGCTCTGTGATTTCTGGGGACACTTTTCTATTTCCATCTCTCTTGCTTTGTGGGTCAAAAACATTCCTTCCCTCAATGTCCCAGTGTCCCCCTAAAGTACAGGAGCCAAGGCTTTTCCAGAACCATCTCTAGCCCCTCCCTGGCTCCGCAGCCCCTGCTGCCAGCCCCTCACCCACACCCACCTTCTTCCCATTCCATGAGCATTTCGTGGCAGGTCAAGCCTCTGAGCCTTTGGTCATGCTGCTCCCCCTGCCCCAACTTTTCCTCCTTTTCATCTGTCCGAAATCATCTAACTCAAGTCAATTGTAACCTCCTCAGGCAAATACTGCACGATCTCACTTATATGTGGAGCCTAAAGTAGTCAGGCTCATAGAAGCAGAGAGGGGAATGGTGGTTTCCAGGAGTTGGGGGGAGGGGGAAATGGGGAGGTGTTGGTCAGAGGGTACAAGCTCTCACTTACCCAGGGTAAATGAGTTTTGGAGATCTACCTTACTACATAGCGCCTGTCGCTAGCAATACTGTGTTGTGTACTTAAACCTTGCTATGGTGGTAGATCTTATGGTAAGTGTTCTTACCACACATAAAAAATAATGGTCATAATAATAAAGGAGTAGGGGGTTACCCTGGGAGATGATGGATACGTCTGTGGCTTAGATGGCGGTGATGGTTTCAGTGGTGTATACTTATCCCCAAACTCACTGGATTGTATACATTAAATGCATACAACATTTTTATGTGTCAGTCATACCTCAATAAAGTGGTTTTAAAAAAATTTTCACTTCCTCAGGCAGGGCTCTCCAAGCTCTTCAAATAAGGCTGTGTTGCTTCTTCCTCTGTGACCTCACAGCCTTTTTTTTTTTTTTAAATATATTTATTTATTTTGGTTGCACAGGGTCTTAGTTGTGGCACGCATGCGGGATCTAGTTCCCTGACCAGGGATCAAACCTGGGCCCCCTGCATTGGCAGCATGGACTCTTACCCACTGGACCACCAGGGAAGTCCCTCATAGCCCTTTTAAGAGTATCTTTTTTCAGATTCTTTTCACTTGTAGGTTATTACAAAATATTGAGTATAGTCCCCTGTGCTATACAGTAGGTCCTTGTTGATTAGCTACTTTATATATAGTAGTGTGTATATGTTCATCCCAAACTCCCAATTCATCCCTCCCGCACTTTCCCCTTTGGTAACTATAATTTTGTTGTGCATGTCTGTGGATCCATTTCTGTTTTGTAAATAAGTTCATTTGTATCTTTTTTTTAGATCCATATCTAAGTGATATCATATGATATTTGTCTTTCTCTGTCTGACTTACTTCACTCAGTATAATAATCTCCAGGTCCATCCATGTTGCTGTAAATGGCATTATTTCATTCTTTCTTATGGCTGAGTAATATCCCATTTTATATATGTACCACATCTTCTTTATCCATTCCTCTGTCGATGGATATTTAGGTAGCTTCCAAGTCTTGGCTATTGTGAATCGTGCCACAATGAACGTTGGGGTGCATAACTTATAAGGGAAAAGAATCTGAAAAAATGATACATATGTATGTATAACTGAATCATTTTACTGCACACATGAAATTGTTGCAGGGAAGAGCTAAATCGGACTCCATGTTAGATCTGTTTGTTTTACATTAACCTTTGTATTCTATTGCTTTTGTTACAAGTATAGAATGTTACTTTATAGCTTGAAATATGCAGGATGGTCCATTCTCAAACCTCTGACCTTTAAAGTTGCAGAACAGAGAATAACATTCGCCTTGTTGGAGGTTTACAGGAACACCGTGACCACCTATGTGGACAGCTGCAAGAACAAAAGATTCTGGCACCAAGAAGTCTGCAATAACCAATAACACCCCCTCCCCTTTTTAGTATAAGAGAAGCCTGAATTCTAACTCAGGCAAGATGGTTTTTTGACAGACACGAATCTGCCATCTTTTTCTTTTTTTTTTAATTAAGCTCTTTATTGGAATATAATTGCTCTACACTCTTGTACCAGTTTTTGAGGTACACCAAAGTGAATCAGCTGTATTTATACATATATCCCCATATTCCCTCCCTTCTGCGACTCCCCGCCACCCTCCCCGTCCCGGCCCTCTACGACATCACCCATCATCGAGTTGATCTCCTTTGTTGTACAGCAACTTCCCACTAGCTATCTGTTTTACAGTTGGTAGTATGTATATGTCTATGCCATCTTCTTGGTCTGCCAGCTTTCCAAATAAAGTCGTATTCCTTGCCTCAACACCTCGTCTCCGATTCATTGGCCTGTCGTGCGGCGAGCAGAGCGAGCTTGGACTTGGTGAAAAACCAACACAACATTGTAAATCAACTATACTTCACTAAAAAATAAATAAAACAAAATAAATTTAAAAAAATTTAAAAGGCAATCAGAAACAAAAACAAAAAATAAAGAGCAAAGAAATAATACATAAAAAAAAGATCGAATCAATTCCTTTTCAGAACTATTATCCAAGCTTTTTTGGTTTAAAATTTCTTCAGTACTTTGGTCTGAATTAAGAATTATAGATGGTCAAATTATAGAATTTTGCAATTGTTCATTCTTTCAGCCACAAATATGAATGGTCTTCTTTGTTCCTGACATGGTGTAGACTCTGTATATACAATAGTCAGAAAAATAAATACAAAAAATAAAAAGAGTGTATTTATGTGCCTGGATTTGTCCACACCAGACTACAAGCTCCTTGAGAGCTGAGTTGGGTCCTGATTCTTCTCTAAACTCCATCACTCACCTCAGGATGCAATGAAGAGGCATACCTGGATCATTCACTTACTCTGGAGTTAGCAGCAGAGAAGGCTAGGAACCCCCCAGCCTGAGCCCCAGAACATGGGAGGCAAGGATGCTTTGGTGCCATGATGGGAAAATCAGTTGAGACCTGAAAGGGCCAAGCACACAGGTTCTGCCACAAGGAGCAAAGGTAATTAGCTAAGTGCACTTTGCATTGGAAAATTCTGAAATAATGGGCTCCAGATTCAGAGAGGGGAACCAAAACCTAGAACTCTCTTAGTTCTTCACAAATCTTCTGATTTCTTTCAGCAAATTTCCCTCACTTTGAAAGTAGATTGAGTTTCTGTTCCTTCTAATCAGTCATTTCCGGGAGGTGGTTTTAAATTAATGATGAAGTTTCCTCGTCTTAGTCTTTATTTTTTTCCATATTCTTTATTTGAAGAGAATTTTTTTCTAATGAGAAAAAATATATATGTTTGAGTACAAACTCCAGTTGAGGAGGTGAGCGGGACTGGTGGTCCTCTGTGGGCTAGGGTTTCACTTGGCCTCTGCACCTGGAGGGGACAGCAGGAGGAGGGGGCAGAGCTGCAGGGGACCCACTGAGAGCCCGCAGCGTGGGCGGCAGGAGGAGGGATGACAGATTGGGGCCCCTCAGGAGCAGAGCCTGGGCGTGGCAGGGACAGAGTTTGCTTCTCCCTCTTCCAGACCCTTGGCAGCCTGGATGAGAGCCTGATGGGGCCTTGGCTGGCCAGCTAAGTAAACGCAGGTGGGGCCACTGTGGCGTGGGTACTGAAGGGCACAAGGACCACATCAGCCACATCAGCCACGCGGAGCCAAGGCCCCACCTGTTTCCATGGGTGTGCATCACAGCACAGAGCAGCTGAAGCTGCAAGCTTCCTAGCAGCCTTCCCAGCCAGTATGCCAGGCTTTCTCTCAGCCGCGACCTTGAACCAGCTCACTGTGGGGCAGCCCCACACGGATGCCTTGTCTCCCATCACCTGCGAAGGTGTGTTGGCTTCTCCACTTTCTTTCTTTTTTTTTTTTAATAAATTTATTTATTTATTTCTTGACTGTGTTGGATCTTTGTTGCTGTGCAGGCTTTCTCTAGTTGAGGCCAGCGGGGGCTACTTTCCTTGCCATGCACAGGCTTCTTATTGCGATGGCTTCTCTTGTTGCGGAACATTGGCTCTAAGTGTGCTGGCTTCAGTAGTTGTGGCGCATGGGCTCAGTAGTTGTGGTGCATGGGCGTAGTGGCTCCTCGATGTGTGGGATCTTCCCAGACCAGGGATTGAAACCGTGTACCCTGCATTGGCAGATGGATTCTTAACGACTGTGCCACCAGGGAAGTCCCGTCTTCTCTATTTCTGCTTTCTTTCCTTTTTTTAAAAAAATAAATTTATTTATTTATTTATTGGCTGTGACAGGAGGTCAAGACAAGTAAGAGAGAGGGAGGCAGGCAGAGGAAGAGGGAAAGTGAAGTTTTAAGTTTTGTGTCTGTCCTCCAGGAGACCCCACTGTGTGGGATGAGTAGGTGAAACATCTACAGTTGCTCTCCCAGGCTTCGGGTCTAACGACTCACACCTCCCAAGACCTCTTCTCAAGTGGTTCAGCCACATGACACAACCTCCACTGCGTCTCTCTCTCGGCCACTTCTGTTCACTCCGTCTTGCTCTGCGATTCTGGTATCCCATAGGGCTTGCCTTGTCCTCTACCTTTCCCCTTCCTTTCACACTCTGCCTCTAGCTAACGCCTAGACACCTTCAATTCTTGCATCCACAGCCCAATTTTCTAGTGTTTCAAACTACTAGGAAATCTTTACCAGGATGCCCCTCAGGCACCTTGACCTCAGACTGTTCAAAACCAACTTTCCATCTTCACCTTAAAGCCACTTAGCCCCACCACGTTCCCTGGCTCAGACCCCAGTGTCCCCATCTGAAAACTGTCCCCTTCCTTCATTTCTTCCTGTCCCTCACTGGACTCCTGTATCTAATTAGTGGCGAAGCCCTGACATTTCTATTCCAACAATATCCTCAAATCCATTTCCACTTTATCTTACTCCTGTCTACCATATTGTCTCAAGTAAAGCCTTATTGTGTTCCTCTTTGACAGCCTCCTCACTGGTCTCCCTGCTTCCAGTTTCTCCCTGTAGACTCCTCCAGAGGGGTCTTTCCAAAGTAAAAGTGCCATCAGGGCCCACCCGTGCCTACAACCCTTGCCTGTAACCCTCTCTCCTTTCCCCCTACTCCCTGTTCCCTGTGCCAGCCACTGCAGCCTGGATGCTTCCTGTCTTATGCAGCTTTCTGTGACACCCTCCCCCCAACCCCGAAAGAGTTTTCTTTCCTCCCTATTGGTTCCCACATGGCCTCCTGCTTTCTCTTCCTGTAGCACTAATGACATCATGCTGACACTGGTGACAAGTCTGCACTGAGGGACCCCTCGGGAGCAGGGCCCTTCGTCACACTGGTTTTCACATCTCATGCCCCCACCAAGGACCTGGTACTTAGCAAAGGCTCATGTCATGTGGAAAGAAAGGCACAAAGAAGGGATCGAGGGAGATCTGTGACTCTGCCTGGTGATGGTGATTATTGAGGGTCTGTTTCCTCAGCAACCATCCCTCTTCTTGCCCCACCTGCTCCTGACTTTCCTTTGGGCATCGCTCCTGTCTGGGAGCAGTGGTTCTCCCGGGAGAAGCTCATGCTCAGGCCTGAGCACCACCAATAAGCACATCCCACCCCATCCCATGCCTGTGGGTTTGTAAACATTCTCTCTGCTGTTGGACTTGAACCAGAGAGGTTGTTGGTCTGTAGCCACTGTCACCTTCGTGCCACGGTGTGGAGCTGGTGAATGGTGGGCCTGCCTGCGAGGGAGGAGGCTGAGCCCCCGTGCACAGAGAAGGGGCATCCTGCCTCCTGCTGGCTCTGTCCCTGGACTTTGCAGTAAACAGAATTGTGGTGAGTGGAATAAGTGACTCCCCCCAAAATGCATATCCACCTGGAACCTGATTTACAAAGAGAGTCTTTGCAGATGTGATTGAGGTAAGGATGGAGAGGAAATCATACCTGATGAGGATGGGTCCTAAATCCAATGAGAGTCCTTATAAGAGACAGAAAAGGACACACAGAAACACAGAGAAGGAGATCATTCAAAGATAGGGGTAGACTCCTAGAATAACGGAAATAAAATAAAAAATAAACAAATGGGACCTAATGAAACTTAAAAGCTTTTGCACAGCAAAAGAAACCATAAACAAGACAAGAAGACTACCTTCAGAATGGGAGAAAATATTTGCCAAATGAAGCAACTGACAAAGGATTAATCTCCAAAATATACAAGCAGCTCATGCAGCTTAATACCAAAAAAGCAAATAACCCAATCCACAAATGGGCAGAAAAGTAAATAGACATTTCTCCAAAGAAGACATGCAGATGGCTAACAAACACATAAAAAGATGCTCAACATCATTAATCATTAGAGAAATGCAAGTCAAAGCCACAATGAGGTATCATCTCACACCGGTCAGAAAGGCCATCATCAAAAAATCTAGAAACAATAAATGCTGGAGAGGGTGTGGAGAAAAGGGAACCCTCCTGCACTGCTGGTGGGAATGTAAGTTGGTACAGCCACTATGGAAAAAAGTATGGCGGCTCCTTAAAAAACTACAAATAGAACTACCATATGATCCAGTAATCCCACTGCTGGGCATATACCCAGAGAAAACCATAATTCAAAAAGAAACATGTACCAAAATGTTCATTGCAGCACTATTTACAATAGCCAGGACATGGAAACAACCTAAATGCCCATCAACAGATGAATGAATAAAGAAGATGTGGCACATATATACAATGGAATATTACTCAGCCATAAAAAGGAATGAAATTGAGTTATTTGTAATGAGGTGGATAGACCTAGAGTCTGTCATACAGAGTGAAGTAAGCCAGAAAGAGAAAAACAAATACTGTACGCTAACACATATATATGGACTCTTAAAAAATGGTACTGATGAACCCAGTGACAGGGCAAGAATAAAGATGCAGATGTAGAGAATGGACTTGAGGACACAGGGTGGGGGGAAGTGAAGGGGAAGCTGGGACGAAGTGAGAGAGTAGCACTGACACGTATACACTACCAAATGTAAAATGGATAGCTAGTAGGAAGTTGTTGTATAACACAGGGAGATCAACTTGATGATGGGTGATGCCTTAGAGGGCCAGGACAGGGAGGGCGGGAGGGAGTCGTGTTAGGGAGGGGATATGGGGATATGTGTATACATACAGCTGATTTACTTTGGTGTACCTCAAAAACTGGCACAACAGTGTAAAGCAATTATATTCCAATAAAGAGCTTGAAAAAAAAGATGGGGTGGAGATTGGAGTGATGCCCCCACAAAAGGAGGACCGTCTGGGGCCACCAGAAGCTGGAGGGCAAGGAACTGATTAGCTCCTAGCCACTTGGACTTGGACTTCTGACGCCTGGGACTGTGAAAGGATAATTTTCTTATGGCAGCCCTAGAAAAATAATACCAGAACCAATAAATATCCCTTCTTCTTTCTTCTTCTTTAAGCCATTTTGAATTTTTTTTTGGTATTGTTCCTTATAAGAATCCTATTTGATAAACTGGTGAAGTCCAAAGAAATTGTGTTTGGTAAATAAAACTCAATTATCTCAGGTAACGAAAGCATCATAACGAGACCCACCATGAGGAATCACAGAAGCCACAGTGATGAGAGAGGGGATGTCTCCAGCACCTTTGCATGTAAAGTCTGATACATGAGTGTCCTGAGATTGGGGAGGTCTTGGGTGAAAAGATCCTGACTCTAGTTCTAGTAGAAACTGCTTTTTGATGATGTCAGGACGAGGTGACCTTTCAACCCCCCGTGGGCATACTCTATGACATGTGAGAGGCAGAGGGAGGCGCTGGGCTGTGTCACCCTGATGAATATTTGAGTTTCCAGATAGAGAAAAGCATGAATTTGACTCCCCTCTATAGCATCCCTGTAAGTCAATTAGGGCTGGAAAGGAAAGTGACATATTTGTATTTATTTGTTTTATTTTCTTATTTATTTATTTGGCTGCGTTGGGCCGTCATTGCTGCGCGCAGGCTTTCTCTAGTTGCAGGATGCGGGGGCTGCTCTTCCTTGCAGTGCACAGGCTTGCCACCTCGGTGGCTTCCCTTGCTGCATAGCATGGGCTCTGGGGCCTGTGGGCTTCAGTAATTGTGGCTTGTGGGCTCTAGAGCGCAGGCTCAGTAGTTCTGGCTCACGGGCTTAGTTGCTCTGTGGCATGTGGGATCTTCCCGGACCCGTGTCCCCTGCATTGGCAGGCGGATTCTTAACCTACACCACTAGGGAAGTCCAAAAGCGACATACTTAAGGACACATGGCATTTTTTATTGAAGTGCTAGGACTGGAAGCTTAATTGTCCCCATCTAGACCAGCGCCATACCACAGACATATAATTGGAACCACATATATAAATTTCAAATTTTCTGGTAGCACATTAAACAAGTAAAAAGAAAGAGGTAACATTAATTTTAGTAATATATTTATTTAACATATATCCTACATATTACCATTTCAACATGTAATCAATATAAAAATGACTAAGGAAGTATTTTTCATTGATTTTGTGGACAAGGGACTCTACCAGCCCCATGTGCCCCCTGTTCTGTGTGGCCTCAGCACCAGCATTTGGTTACCAGTGAAGGGATTTGCAGGTTTGACTCAAAGCCTCCACACCCTTCACTTCCTGGACTCAGTTTCCACGAGGCCACTTTCATTTTGGGTCTACCTGTCATCCACGTTTCCCCAACAAGCCTCACCACCGCACCCATTAAAAACAGCATTTCAAATCATTCTCTCTTGCAGCCTGAGATTCTGAGCTGTGATTCATTTCAAATTTCAGCAAGGCTTAAGTGCTTTAATTGCTTCTTAAATAGGGTTGGGAGAAAAGTCAGACAGCCTGATAGAAAAATGGGCAAAGGATATATACAAGCAATTCACACGTAAGGACATACATAGGGGCATCATAACAGGACACCCAACTCAGCAGCAGTTGGAAAAGTATAAAGCAAGGAAGCACTTGTTCCCATCAAACGGGAGTTTGACACTGTGGAGTGCTGGTGAGACTGTGGAGAAATGGGTACTTCTGGAAACTATGGGTGGAGGGCATATTCAGAAAGCTCCTCTTGAGAACAATTTGACAGCACACACTGTGACCAGCAATTCTCTGCGGTATCTTCCCTAGAGAAGCCCTCCCACGCGTGCACCAAGACGCAGGCATGATGAATCTTATGGTGGCAGAGCTTGTGATAGAAGGAATTTAGAGTGACCTAGATCTTAAGGAGATTCTGATAGGCGTTACGACAGGGGATAGTTCCACCGGGGTACATGTGTTATTGACGACAATATGTCCGTTAAAAAGAATGAGGTAGACCCACATGCACTCAGACAGAGAGAAGTCGAAGTCATACTGCGGAGGTAGAAAAATCAGCTTGCAGAATAATATGGGGAGCATGGTGTTACTTATGTAAAAATATCGCACAGAAGAGTGTAAATTTATTTTTATGGGTACTCACCCATCTGTTTGTAAAGATTCAGAGGAGTTATTGGAAAGAGACACAAAAGATTGAAGACAGCAGATACCTTAGGGGGATCTCAGAGGGGAGAGGGTCGAAGCGTGGTGATCAGAGGAGACATCAGCTTTATCCGTAAGTTAAAATTACTTTGAGGACAGCAATATTCACGCATTACTTGTGGAATTTAAAATTAATGAAAAAATATGAGCATGCGGTGGGGGGCTACTCCCCCTTCTTGGTAGCGAGAAGCAGAGGCATCTTTCTTCCTTTGGGTCATCTGATCTCGTTCCTTTTCACCCTGAGTCTCTGAGCCCGGGGAGGGTCCTGGTTCTGCCCTACCTCATGGTATGACCTTGCGCAAAGGGCCTCCCCTCTTTCCGCCTTTGTTTCATCTGTCAAGTAAGGCAGTTTTACCAGCTGATCCTTTGTATTTTGCAACTGTAATGTATTGAGTCCAAATGACGAAATACATACCGTTGTTTCTGCAGGAAGGCTAATCTGATCAAGACTCCAAATCAGATGTGAATCAGTGACCATTTCTTCACAATGAGCTTGGCAAAACTTTTTGCAGCTGTTGTTTTACCATGAAAGTGTGTCACGAACAATGACGCTCAACATGAGATAAGATGTAAGAGGCTGAAGGCTTCAGGGAAATGCTCTCCAGTGTCACATGGCACACCGTTGATTCATGACTGAACGTAAAAGCCCTGACTTTCCCAAGAGAATTAGGATGAGACCATAAATCTCAACAGACACAGTTGGAGAAAGGCAAAGGACAGCCCGCTTACGTCAGCCGCAGTCAATTTTTTGGAACTAGTCTGAGTCAGTGCAACTTTGTGCATAAATGTATTCATTCAACAAATACTGTGTGCCTGCAAATCAGACAAGGGCCTGCCTTCAAGGAGCTTAAAGTCTACCAGTGGAGAACTTCCCAAAGGGCAATACAATGGCTGACATTTGTTGAGAAATTACATGGGATTCTAGGGGCTGCCCCAAGTGTGTCCACGGCTTGTCTCATTGGGTCCTCATCGCAACCCGATGATGTAGGTGCAATGTTTACCCTACATTGTAGATGAGGATATTAAGCCCAAGGAGGCACACTGACATCTCTAAGATGATGTATCTGGTTGGGGCAGAAGTTGGAATTTTGCCCACACGACTCCACACCAAAGTCTACACTCTCAAGTAAACCAACATGTGTATCCTGGTAAATTGTGATAAGTGATATGGAAAAAAAGATCAGGCTGATGGGAGGGGGAAGAAAAACAGAGGGTGAAATTAAGATAAGGTGATCAAGGGATGTCCTCTCTGAAGAGGTGATGTTCGAACTTAATGTCTAATTCTAGAAGATTAGAAAGAGCCAAATACAGAATGTGGTGGGAAGAGGGAAGGAAACAGTAACCATTCCCTGTGGCCTTGGTTGTGGACCCCTCTGTGCATTCACAGGAACACTTCCTTCTGTCTGAGGGCTTTGTTCTTGCCTTTCCCCCTGCCCTGTGCTTCTCTATTCATCTTTCAACACCCAGCTGTCCCAGGGAGGGCCTCTCTGGCCACAGCCTCCTCTGAGCGTCCACAACCCTCAGCCATGTCTCCCTCTGTTCACCTTCTGGTCTCTCCTACTCACATCCCAGTCCAACCCACCAGCTAATCATGCTGGTCCTACCTTGAACATTTTACCAGAATCCCACCACTTCCACTGTTCCTGCTCTTGTCCAAGCCATCATCATCTCTAACCTGACTGACTTGATTAGTTTCCTAACATAGCTCCTCGATTCTACCCTTGTTTCCACAAGACTATTCCAACACAGCAGCCAGAGTGATGCTCTTACAATGTACATTAGCTATTTTACTCTCTTCTGCTTCAAACTATGCACTAGCTCCCCATCGTTCAGAGTACGTCAGAGTTCCTAACATACCCCCTCCACACACACACACACACACATTCCATCAAGTCAGAGATCATTGTTTTATTCGCTGATGATGTCTCAGTGCTTGGCACACAGTGGGTATTCAATACATATGGCTTAATAAGTTAGCTGATAGATGGACTCATTTCCAATACTATGCTAGAGCTTCCAGATTAGATGTGAATATGAGTATCTTGTTGGGGGAAAGTTTGCAGAGTGGTTAAGGGCATGGGATTTGTTTGCTTGGGTTTAATTCTGGCTCCCCTACTTCCTAGGTGCATGATCTTGGGGAGGATCAATAACTGTGGGACTCCGTTTCCTCATCTGTAACATGTGAATGATAATACTTAGCACTTCCCTTGCGTCCAGGATGAAGTGAGAAATGTCATATGAGGTGCTTAGTGCAAAGGAAGGACTTGATGCTGGTGCCTATCCTAGGAACCCCATAACTTTTGAGAATAAGGATGCAGTGACCTTTGACACCAACCACCTAGAGCTGTGTCAAACGCCATAGGTTAAAGGCACAGTCCGTGAGGTATCACCTCACACTGGTCAGAATAGCCGCTGTCAAAAAGTCTACTGACAATAAAGGCTGGAGAGGGTGTGGAGAAAAGGGAACCCTCCTACACTGTTGGTGGAAATGTAAATTGGTGCAGCCACTATGGAGAACAGTACAGACATCCCTTAAAAAACTAAAACTAGAGTTAGCATATAATCCAGCAATATCACTTCTTTTCTCTGGGCATATAACCAAAGAAAACCATAATTTGAAAAGATATGTGTACCCCAATGTTCATAGCAGCACTACTTACAATAGTCAAGGCATGGAAGCAACCAAATGTCCATCAACAGATGAATGGATAAAAAAAGATGTGGTAACTGTATACAATGGAATATTACTCAGCCATAAAAAAGAATGAAATAATGCCATTTGCAGCAACATGATGGAACTAGAGATTATCATACTGGGTGAAGTAAGTCAGACAGAGAAAGACAAATATCATATGATATAACTCATATGTGGAATCTAATTTAAAAAGATAGAATGAACTTATTTACAAAGCAGAAACAGACTCACAGATTTCCAAAACAAATTTATGGTTACCAAAGGGGAACTGTGATGAAGAGGGACAAATTAGGAGGTTGGGATTAACATATACACACTACTGTATATAAAATAATCAACAAGGACCTACTGTATAGCACAGGGAACTCTACTCAATATTCTTTAATAACCTATATGGGAAAATAATCTCAAAAAGAATGAATATATGTATATGTGTAACTAAATCACTTTGCTGTACACCTAAAAATAACACAACATTGTAATCAACAATACTCCAATAGAATTTTTTTAAAAGGCAGAGCCCTCCACACCACTGCCCTCCCTTCAGACACAAGCCACCAGTTTGGGGGGGTTCCCAGTTCACCTGCACTTTTGACTAGTTGACTACACATTTGGGGGTCCCCTCTACTCCCTCAGGTTTGATCATTCACTAGGAAGACCCACAGAACTCACAAAAGCACTGTATTTCTGAACACAGTTTTGTCATAAAGGATATAAATCAAAACCAGCCAAGGGGAGAGACACATAGAGCAAGGTCTGGGGGGAGGGGGACAAACAGGAAGCTTCCATGTCCTCTCCCGGTAGATTCACGATACATTACCCTCCTAGCACATCAAGGCATGACAATACTCAGAGTATTGCCAACCAGGGAAGCTTGCCTCTCCTCCGCAGAGGTCAGGCTGAGCTGTGGCTTAAGACCCCAACCCTCTAACGGCAAGATTGGTCTTTCTGGTGTGGCCGACCAGTCCTGAGTAGGCATCTCTTTAGCCTGAACTGTCTAGGGTCCACCATGAGTCACTTCATGTGCACAAATTCAGGTGTGGCCTGAGGCACCTCCCCCCTGCCCTCCCCCAGGGATAAGAAAGACACTCCTATCACCTGGGATATTCCTAGGATTTAGAGGTGACCTGCCAGAAATAGGGGATGAAAAACAGCCACATTCTTTATACACAGGAGAGAAGAGGAAGCATCATGGGAGTTAGTGTTACTTTCCCCTCAAATCTCACCATGATTTTACAGTTTTACGAGGCTGACCGGGCCCTTCTCAGCACTGCTGTTTGCCTGTCCCAGTGGAGAAGGCACAGGTGTGAACTTTGGACTCCCAGGGCTTACCAATGAGCTTGCTTTCCCTCTGCAGTCTGGTCCTCCTCCATGTGGCCCCTTAACCGCTGGTCTCCCCCAGGGCTCTCCATCCAGTGCCATCTTCCCACATGCTCTTCTTCATCCTCAGGCTCTAATGCCCATCCCTGAGCTGACTCCACCCATGTCTCTCTCTTTCCAGCCTGGACCCCTCAGTGGGTTCCAGACTCCTACACGCAACTGCCCACTGGACCTTCTTCCTGGCTGTTCACAGGCTCCATGGGGTCAGTGAGTCCCCAAAGGAGCTCATTCCCCTGCCCATCAAATCCATTTCTTCTCCACGGTTCCTCTGTTAGCAATGGCATCACCTTCCTCCCAGTGGTCCAAGCTTGAAACCTGAGCATCATCCTTATCCCCCCAAGGCCCCCTGGGACTTCTTGTCCTGTAGATTCTGCCACAGGAAACAGTGACATTCTGCCACTGGAGATTCTGTCTCCAGTATGGGTCCACTTTCTCCAACACTCAGCCTAGGTGTCGCCCCACACCCTGAATCCTTCAGCCATCCTTGTCTAAGCCCCCGGGGCAGAGAGAAGTGTATCCTCTGTGTCCCAAATGCCTCCATCCTCACTCAACAAAGCCTCCTATGCTGTTTCCAGACACCCTGCCTCCTTGACCGGCTCCCTTCCTGAGAAAGCCTCCTCCAGGACCCGTTACAATGCCTGGCACCTGTAACCTCCTCAGTTTGTGTCTGCCGAATGAATGAGCACATAAATGATGGAAAAGGGAAAAGGTGGGGCTGGACAAGGAGTTTAGGGATCCATTTCCAGAGGGAATAGACCTTGGACCAGATCTGCTTGGCAGTGGGGAGTTACTGAAGGTTTTAGATCAGGGGCTTCCCAAGACAATGAGGGGATGCACAGTACAATTACAGGTCCTTCCAGTATCTTTACAGACTCAGCCGAGGCACTGCTGGTTCTCTTTTGATTGACTCGAGGGCCCCGTGGTCCAAGTGCAGGGCAGGAACAGAACATGTGGGAGGAACACTGCAAAGACTTGCCGGGTACAGCTGGAAGGACCAACCAGGATTATGATGGCAGATAAAGCTCTCCCTGGAGCCCGGGGAAATGATGAACTCAACAATGGCCCGAGCGCCTTTCAAAAACCCCTCCAAAATAGCTGGGATAATTGGGGTTTAGCTTTCTCGGCAACAATGAAAAAAATGTCATAATTGCCCATTTTTAAAAGCCTCATCCTTCTTTCAGCGGGATAAAATGATCCTGGTAATTTGGAGCTCGGAGAAGCAGGCCCATTATGTCTCCTTATCGCCCAGCTTCCCGCTCCCCACATGAAAGTCTGACAGGGCACCTCCCCGTTCTCAGGCTCCTCTTTCCCTGTTAAATCTTGTAGCAATTAGCAGGCATTTCACGGCCCATTTCTGTCAAATAATGTGACTTGGCAAAACCCGGTGCCCTTATAACCATCTGAGGACTGCAAATCATTTTCTGCGTTCCAGATGGAGAGAGATTTTGAAATTCGTGGTGGGTGAGTTGCTGGGAACCGAATACAACTTCCCTGAATTCTGACCTCCTCTCAACCTTCAAGTCAGGGTCAGAGAGGAGAGCGGACACACTCTGTCCCTGTGCGTCCTGACCCCTCTGGGCTGTTGGCTGCCACTCCCCGCTTCCGGAAGCTTGGCCCCCTTGGCTCTGCAGGACCCTATGTCTGTGGCGGGCTGCTCCTTGGTGTCCTCTGCAGCTGCCCGCTCCCCTGTTCTTCTCCCCAGCTCTCATCTTGATTCTCCCGGCATCATCCCACCCACGGTCTTAGCTTGAATTTACACTCCGACAACTCCCAACCTTTATTATCAGCCCTTCCTCTTTTCCACATTCTGAACTCACACACCCATCAGTCTGCTCAATCTGCCCACTTCCGTGTTTCACCAGCGTCTCCCACTCGAGGTGTCCCAGTGTGGTCCCTTCCCCTGTTCTTTGAGCTGGACTATGGCAACCTGCTTCCTGTTGGCTTTCTTTCTCCGGACAGCCTCTCTGTCTTCATCAAATGAAGTCTGATCCATGTCCTTCAACAACTCTGTAAGTGTATTCAGATCAAGGTCAAAATCTTATAAACCTCAAGGCTTCTGTGATCACTTCCCTCTAGTACCCTCCTTGGCTGAGGCAAGCCCCAGGGTGAAAAGGCATAGCTCTGCAGCCAGTGAGACTTGAATTCAAATTTTGGCTTCACCACAGACAAGCCAAATATCCCTCAGAAAGTCATTTTACCTCTCCATGCTTCAAACTCCTTGTCTATGAAATGGGGATATCATAACAGTAGCCTCCCAAAGGGGGGCTGTGAGGATCAAAGAACCCAGTGCAGGGAGTACCCTGCTTGGCAAACAAGCAGTCTCAAGAAGTACTACTTCCTAGCACTATTTGTGGCTTACTGACGGCTGCAGTGCATTCCCCCTCCAGGCCCTCTACTTCTGACATAGCAGGCCCACTTCTGAGTGTATGGCGTGTCTGTCCTCCACCCTGCACTGATAGGACCCTGAGACCAGAAACCAGGCTTGTTTCTCTTAGAGGACCTAGTGCCTAACACAGTCCTTGGAACTCTGTAGGTGTGAAATGGATGACTATTGATAAGTGAATGGATGGAGAGATCAATGAAGGATGGATGATACCTTCCCAGGTCTGTGGTCATGAAGGATTAATGTAACAAGTACGTGTAAGTGCCTGGTACCAGTGCTCAAAGCCCAGTTGGGCTCGGTATATGTTGTTTTCCTTCCCTTTTCCTTAACGAGTGCTGGCAGCATCCTCGGAGGACCGCGGAGATTTGGCTGAGGAATAATCAATGATCAAGGCGGTAAGATGGCATCACCGCTTCACGAGCCTCCCAGGGGCCGAGGATGCAATCAATAGGGAGGAACCAAGGGCGGCTGTTTCAAAGGCTGACCAGAAGTGTGTAGAGAAATTCAGAGGTGCGGCCTACCGGCCACTAGAGGGCGCCGCTAGCACTAAAGTATGTACCGCATGAATAGCCGCGTGCAGGGCGCACAGACCCCCTTTGAGAAAGAACCCTGTCCTGCCTGCGGATTCTCCTGCAGGAATTCAACAGCCTGCGAGGGCATCTGTGACATCTGATCCAGCACAGACAGCACCCAGATCTGCCTGTGGAAATGCACGGAGTTAGATCCAAATTCACATGCAGCATCCCCATAACTGTTCTGTGCTGTGTGTAAAATTCTCAGACAAGCCCGTGCACCCCAATGAAGAGTAGCCCCTGCTCCCTGCAGCTAGAGAAAGCCCGCGCACAGCAACGAAGACTCAATGTGGCCAATAAATAAATAAATTTATTTTAAAATAAAATAAAATAAAATTCTCAGACATATTCCTGTGCATTCTAAATGTGGAACATTATACAGAAGTTTTGGCATATTTTCATTGTTTACAACATTCGTTACAACAAATAACAAATTGTTGTTTGTTGTTGTTCTGCAACAAATTGGTGCTTTTGACACACACATATTTACCAAGGCTCTGTGTAAACTCGGGGGGGTTATAAAGTCAACAGTCAAGGCTTCAGCTTCAGTCAAGGCTTCAGAAGTTAAGGCTTCAGCTCAAGTTAAATGGCACTTCTGCCCTCTCCGCTGGTAGGCCCTGCATGTTGGGGACCTATGGACACTTATATCTGAAGACATTATTCCACTGCTAAAACAACAAAATAAGAAAGAAAGAATGAAGAAAAATAAACAAAGGAAGGAAGAAAGAAGGAAAGAGGAAAGGAAGAAGAAAGGAAGGAAATATAGGCAATCTCTGCTCTAGATGGATCTTTGATGAGATGGGAGTCTTTAGAACTCACAGAGTTTCACTGGAAACAGGAAATGAAGTAAATGAAGAAAGGAAAGAAGGAAGGAAAAGAGGGAAAAAGAGAGTGGGGAAGGGGGGGAAAGACAAAGAGAAAAAGGGAAAGAAAGAATGAAAGAGAGAGAGAGGAAGGATGAAAGGAAGGGAGGGAGGGAGGAAAGGAGGAAGGAAAGAAGGAAGGACGCAAGAATGGAAGAAAGAAAAACAGACACGGCTTGGTTTGGTAAAGAGCATTTTCTACAGCTTAACAGGAAGCAGGTCTTGAAAAATCTTGCTGTTCTTGAGTCCCTAAATCTTGCTTTAAAACTCTGTTTCCCAAATTCCAGTCTCAATAATGCTACCTGCTGTGCGGAAGAACTCTGAAATCTCAGTGTCTTAGTACGATATGAATTTATTTTTCAATCATACACACCTTGCTTGCTGTTGGGGTGGGAAGGGAAGCCACTGGTCTGGTGTTCATTCAGGGACCCAGGCAAATAAAAACCCCAAGGCATCTCGCAAGGCTCCACCCCCAAGGCTGCCCTGGGTGTGACCATCCAGCCACCTGAACCAGGAGATGAGAGCTTGGCATATCACATGGGGGTCTATGTGGGCCAGGTTTGGAAGTGATGTATGTCACCTCCATCCTTGTTCTATTCATGTGGCTCCTCCTATCTGTGAGGACATGGGAAACGTTATGCCTGGCTGGGCAGCTTCCTGGCAACGCCGAATCTAAACTAAGGGAAGTGAGCACACATCTTTTGCCACTTCCCAAGTTTTGCCGTGTCTGGGAACCACCTGGGTAATTTATCACCTAATATGTTTCTTTAAAGTGGCTCACATGTCTTCCTTTAAAAATGTATTTAAAAACCATTTATTTACTTCTCTAAATGGAAAAACCCTCTCACCTGCCACAAATTAAAGAGAATTAAAACAAAGCCATATTATCCAATTCAAGCCAGAGTCTGTTACCCACCAAAAGTGCTGCGCTTGAGGCCTGCTGTGTTAAAAAGGGGGGTGGGCTGGGTGGGAGACCAAACCCAGGCTTCCACAACTTGACATTGTTGTCATTGTCATGCTTGGGAAAGAGGTGGAGGGAAGGTCGCCTCCCCATTGAGGTCAGTGCTACAGAAAGAGCATCTCTGTGCACTGCCATGTCTTGCTGTGGGTTCCCTGCACACTGGGGGCTCTTCTCTAAAGCGGAACAGAGGGAGGTCAGCTGCAGCAGGACCATGGCAGTGGCCTTGGGTTCTAATGTTCGCCTTCCTCGTTACTGCTCCTGAATTGTTCTCTGTTTCCCTCCCAGATTCAGTGGGGAGGGAGGCAAACACGGAAGTGATGTTTTACAAACCACTCCACTGGGTGTTATTAGCTGACAGTAAGTATGTACAGAAAATGCCAGAGGGCTATCATTCCCACCTAAAACTCCAAAGAACTGTCCATTATAGAGCAAAAGAAGTTAACTTTACTCTAATGGACAAGAGGGCCTTCAAGCTGGGTCCTCAAAGATAGGGAGAGATTTCCCAGGGGAAGGAATCCCGTGGAGAGAGAACGGTCACGTGGACGCCCGGAACTGGAAGAAGGCTGGAGTGACCAAAGCGCAGAGTTACGGCGAGATGGGAGAGATGGAGTCAGAGAAATCCACGGGGCTCGGATCATGCAGAGCCTTGAATGCCAACCCAAGGACCTCAGATACTACAAACAGTGGGGAGCTTAGAAGCACTTTAAGCAGAGCGATGATGTGATGAGATCTGCATTTTGGACAGGTCCCATCATTTTGACTGAGTGTGGAGGATGGAATGCAGAGAAGACGTGGTGCTATTGGGAGGACCAGCTGAGGGTGGGTGAGCCTGGAAAGCCAAGCAGTGGCAGGAGGGCGTTGAAGGATGGTAGGCAGGGGAGTGCAGCAGCCCCCAGGGCAGATGGAGATCTGGGCCAGGCAACAGCAGTTGAGTTGGAGAGTGAGGGAGGCTCTGAGTGTATTGGACAGGAATTGGAAGCTGGGTGAATTTTGTACCCTTGACCTTGAGAATGCCAGAATCTATTCATTTGAAAAATATTTATTTGCCTTCTACTATGTGCCAGGCACCAGGGATATGGCACTGGGAACATGGTTGGTAATCGGGTGAGGCAAGGGAGGCATCTAGGGCATCCAGGGCACAAAATTTAAGGACACGCTCACTCTTGGGGAGGTGCCAGTGCAGAATGGGTACTTGAGAGCGCATGCCTCCTTAAACGTGACGTTCAGGGCAGGCGCCTTACTTGCTTCATTCTAACAGGGCAACGTTGCTACAGTGGTGAAATTTGTAACATTCATGGACAGCAAGCAAATGACTAATGAAGGCGCTTCTTTGATAGCGGCAAGAACTATGGAGAAGACAGCAGGGTGTGTGGGGCGGGGGCGGGTGGTGGCCAGACGGGACAGGCCCTAGCCCGTGGCAGGAGCTGGGTGCGTTCTCCTTGCGATGGGAGGCCACCCCAGGGCAGCGGCATGATTTGGTTTCTGTTTGCGTGGACCACTCTGGGCAATGGACTGAAGGGGGCAGGGGTGGAAGCCGGGAGACCACGGACAAGGCAACCATCATTGTCAAGGCAACAGAGGGTGATGGCAAGGACCGGGGTGGGGGCGGGGGTGGCCGTGGAAATAGGAGGAAGTGGGTGGATCTGGGGACTGTTTTGCAGTTCGCGCGGATGGTACCTGCTGGTGGAGTGGAGACACGAGAGGGCTCAGGGTGCCTGAAGGAATGAATCTTTCGTGTCTCTGGCCCAGAATGTAGCTTTAAAATACAAATTTCTAATATGTGCTTGGTCTGTCCTAGTTGGCCATCTGCCTTTGCGCTGATGGAGCTGTGGGGGCCTTTCCCTGCGGTGCAAGGTGGTCTCCCCTGCCTGAGCCGGGGACCCGTCTTGGATCAGGAGGCCAGGAGGTCAGGGCTGGGGAGATGCAGGATGTTCTTGAAGATTCATGGGGATGCGAAGGTTCTCAAAGCCCTTTAAGAATGAGAAATTCCCTCCCTCAAGGAGAGGTGGCATAGTACTGAAAGCACATTAAGCTTCACACCTCAGAAGTTGGGACTAGTCCCCGGGGGTGGGGGAAGGGCAGGGACACCATTGCCTCTGACGTCGGGGAGCTCTGAGAAGGAAGGAGAAAATTCAAGAAAGAGAAACAAAATATTCTCCTCTGAGCCTTATCTTCAACCAGCATGTGGACCTGATAGGAATCATTGGTCCTGAATGGAGAGGACAGAGGTTCCAATACGGGGGAGGGCGTCATGTGGCTTTAGGAGACGAGCCTCCAAGGGCAGTGTCCACCCTCGTTTCTCAGCTTGGGGGTAGTGTCCTGCTCCAAGGTCCTGGCTTTCCTGCGGCCCTGTGGCCCAGGATTAGCAGGACCGGGGCCGGAGCAGGGTGGGAGCTGGCCTCCCCGCTCCCTGCTGGGATAAGTAAACAAGAAGGCAAGGACAGAGGCCAAGGGCATTAAATCCCAATTATCTACTCGTCCTAAATACTTCCTGTGAGAGCAATTTGTCATTGACATACTTAATTAGACTCTTGACCAATATTTTCCAGATGTGGGGATTTTTGCTAAAAGCCCAAACACAGATGTTTTCCATATTTAATAAGACAGCTGAGGCAAACCCTTGACACAAAGGAATAGTAGGACCTACGGGCTATGAAATCACAGCTCAGTGGGTCAAGGAAGAGAACCCATTGGCCTTGGGGCCTTTCAAAAGAAATAGACATCAGTGGCAAAGACAAAGTGTCACCAAGGGGGGGTTCACTGTGGCCCAGGCCCTGGGCTTCCACCTCCTCTGAGCTTAGAGCAGCCTCAAGGCAGAGAAGACCTTTGGTCTATTTTACATATGTGGGCAGCCAGGGAGGGGGACTGTGAGAGCAGGGAGTAGTAGGGTCAAGATTTGAACTCATGTCCCTGCTGTTACCCATAAGTCCTTGAGTGGAAAAAATAATCAATAATAAAGAACACCACCTCCCAGGGCTCTTACCTTTGGAAAAGAGGGCTTCCCCAGTGATGGGGGGCTTCCCTATAGTCATCCAGACCAGGGTGAGGCCAGGGAGGTATCTGCAATGAGATATTTAAGGAGGCTTTTGGTCTCAGTGGCCAATCCTTCACTTGCATGGCCCAGAGAGTGAGTGCTCTATAACTCTTGTCCCGGCCTTGAAAAAGAATATAGATAGATAGATAAATGATAGATAGATAGATAGATAGATAGATAGATAGATAGATAGATGATAGATGATAGATAGATAAATAGATAGATGATAGATAGATAGATAGATAGATAGATAGATAGATAGATAGATGATAGATAGATGATAGATGATAGATAAATAGATAGATAGATGATAGATAGATAGATAAATAGATAGATGATAGATAGATGATAGATAGATAGATAAATAGATAGATGATAGATAGATAGATAGATAGATAGATAGATAGATAGATAGATAGATAGATGATAGATAGGTAGATTTATATATCTCTGAATCACTTTGTTATGCACCTGAAACTAACACAACACTGTAAATTAACTATACTCCATAAAAGAAAAAAAGATGAACAAGGTAAAGAAATTTTAAAAGGAAAGGGGGACAATCTCCATTTGATTTGTTGGAAAGGGCAAAAATCACCAGGCTTGGAATCCAAAGTCCTGAGTTGTAGTCCTGACAACAGCCCCTGACATGTTTTATGACTGGGAACCAGTCTCCTCACCTGTAAAATGGGTGTAAGATAACTTATTACAGGCCATTCTGAGGGTGACAAAGTCCTGTGTGGAAAAGCACCTAACATTCAGAGTATCGAATGCAGTAGGTGCGCAGTTAAAGCCTTGTCAAATATATGTTAAAGAACAGCTGAACTGGGGACTTCCCTGGTGGTCCAGTGTGTAAGTCTCTGAGCTTCCAATGCAAGGGGCATGAGTTTGATCTCTGGTCGGGGAACTAAGATCCCACGTGCTGCACGGTGTGGCAAAGAAAGAATAGCAGAACTGAAAGGAAGTTAGATATCATCTAGACTAGAGATTGATAATTCACTGCCCATGGGACAGAGTGGACCCAGTGCCAGTTTCTGTAAATGAAGTGCTATTGGAACACAGCACTCCCACTTGTTTATAAATTGTTTTCCACTTGACAAAGTAACACCAAATTTTCGGAAGTGATTGTGACAACTTACACCCCCACAAGCAATATAGAAGATGTCTCATTGATCTAGACGTACTCCCACACTTGGAGTTGTCAGATTTCTTGATGCTTGCCAATCAGATGGGAGTGAAATGTTATTGTGGTTTTGATTCCCAGTTCATTGAGCTCTAGTCAGGTTGAACATCTTTTTCTAAATGTAGTTAAGTCTTTTGTGTTGCATTTTTGGTAAAATGCCTATTTTTATCTCGAGGATTTTTTTTCTATTGGGTTGTTTCTCTGTTTCTTATCATATGTAGTTAAAATAGGTATAATAGACATAATTATGATGGACTTCATCACCCAGCAATTCCATCCCTATGTTCACACGGATACAGTCATATCGTTTGTTAAAATGGTGAACTATTTCTGAACCATTAGCAAATAGCCGTTGCCCCAGGCCCTTCCCTCTGGGGCCCCCAAGCATGATCCAGCAAACAAAGGGTTAATACGGGACCTAGCAAGGACCTCTAGGACCCTGCTTCACTACTAGTACCTGCATCTTTTCTTTGAGTCAGTCATACCGGTTGCATTTCATCGAAAATGAAATCCCCAGACATCCCAAGTGTCCTCAAATACGCTTTAATGCTGTTTCCTCCTTCCCTCCCTCCCTCCCTCCCTTTTATTCTCCAGGATTGAATCAAGGAACATATATTGCATTTAACTGTTTCATCCCTTTCCTCCCTCGTCAAATATTTTCATGATTCCAGACCAAATCCACATCCTGCATGCATCTGAGAAGATTCTCATTACTCAACTGAGGTCAAGTATTTCCAATAAGACCAGCACATGGGTGGCTTTAACTCCCACCTTCAGGAGGCACACGGTGTCAGGTCCATCACTGACAATATCAAGCCTGACCACTCGGTTCTACTGATCACTCTACATCTCTCTGTTATAAAGATACATTTTCACTTGTAAACATAGCTTTACTGGATCAACAGAATTTTCTGGTGATCTCTTTGGGGATTCTACAGATGACACTATGGGACCATGGATTTTTTAAAAAGTTAATATAGTAAAATCCATTACCTTTATTATATGTTGGGTTGCTCAAATTATCTCAAATATGGCCAGTGGGAACCCTTCAAGCCAGCTCCCATGTCCCTTGACTTGACCCTATACCTTTGAGCACTTCCGTGTTCCCTGTATCAGCAAAACGTTCCCTGGTATCTCACCTGGTATCAGTCGCCTCTCTAAGGAGGAGGCCCCTTCCCCCGTTTTTAACCTGGCCTTTGCAGCATTTAATAATCTAAAGGGACATGTTACTAAGTCAGTCCAAGGGCTTGCCCAGAATCCCCGACTCTTGCTCTGTGGTGAGATGCTCCTTTGTCCGAATCTAAGGGTCCCAGGGGGCTTCCCCTATACACGTGTTCATAGGAGGAGGCCCACTGGAACCAGGAGCTGTTGAGTGACCATAAGGGAGGGCACTTGGTCATGCTTCCTTCTTTCTTGCTGACCAAAAGTATTCCATAAAAAAACACTCAAAATAAACATTTCACTGGAGAAGTTTATTATTGGTTAATGTTGTTAGTGTTATTTTTTCCACTAATAAGGGTCACTTCTGTGCTCACCACTCTTTATAAGGTTAGCAAACTCCAGGGCTTCCCTGGTGGCGCAGTGGTTAAGAATCTGCCTGCCAATGCAGAGGACACTGGTTTGAGCCCTGGTCCAGGAGGATCCCACATGCCACAGAGCAACTAAGCCCATGTGCCACAACGATTGAGCCTGTGCTCTAGAGCCCATGAGCTACAACTATTGAGTCCATGCTCCACAACTACTGAAGCTCATGTGCCTAGAGCCCGTGCTCCGCAACAAGAGAAGCCACGGCAATGAGAAGCTTGCACACCACAATGAAGAGTAGCTCCCACTCGCCACAACTACAGAAAGCCCACACGCAGCAACGAACACCCAACACAGCCAATAAATTAAAAAAAAAAAAGAAAAGAAAAGAAAGGAAAGGTTAGCAAACTCCATGTCTGTGCTTAGATTTCAATTTTAAAAGACCGGAATTATAGCATCCCTGTCTATGGGATGATGCTATTTCCAGGTCCTGGCTGACAGCCGTTACAATACTCCTTGGCTATGGTGAGACTAAAATGAATTCTATTAAAAGAAAAAAAATTCTAAACCACAGATTAAAAAAAAAATTCCAGAGAGACCAAAATGTCCAGTGAAGGAAAGAGCAGTGAGACACACGTGGGTGTTGAACCATTAAGGCCCAGCAGTACCGTTCAGTCCAGATTGGGGAGTGAGTTCAGAAAGACAGGCGCAAACAGCTGCGTTCAGCTTCTGCCCTTCGCAGGCTCACGGAGCCACCCAGGGTAGGAGGTCCTACTCCTGGCGCTCACCTGAACTGCAGTCTCCATCAGAGACTTCCCCACCCCCTCCCTGAACAGTCCCCCCCTTCCAACTTGGTTAAAAGGAGAAGTGAAAACTAGTGCCACTTTCTCCTGACCCTCACCCACCAGCACGAGATGAAGACCCTTGATTTCAACTTGGACAAGAAACAATTGAGCCAACACAACCAGTTTGGAACAAAAACAAATGAACTTAAAATTGAAAACAAACTTATGGTCACCAAAGAGGAAAGGGGATGAGGGAGAGGAAAATTAGGAGTATGAAATTAGCAGATACACACTATTATCTATAAAATAGATAAACAACAAGGTCTTACTGTATAGCACAGAGAACTATATTTGATATCCTATAATAAATCATAATGGAAAAGAATATAAAAATATATACGTAAGAAAAAAAAATATAACTGCATCACTTTGCTGCACACCAGAAACTAACACATTGTAAAACAACTATACTCCAATATAAAATAAAAATTAAAAAATTTACTTCATTGATTCCAAAAAAGAGGAATATTCAATTTCTATTAGTCGATGTTCTTTTCATGTACCCTCCACCAATTGAGCGACTGCTTAGAACTTTCCAGATTTCCCAGGAAATGGAGAGACAGGTAGAGCAGCGAGGTGAGATGACCAAGCATCTCAGCTAGTGAAACTGCTTGTCGAGCGACAACCATCTGAGTATTTCTGCCCAACACTGGCTTTGTGGTGGGGATTTTCCTTTTTACAAAACATCAGTTGCCTGCAGTCATAACTTGAGGTGTCGTAGCATTTCTTTCACGTCCGCTCACCTTTTCCTCTGTTACCTTCCTCTTTGCTTCTACCCCTTCATCTCTGGGCACCTGCTCGTGATATGGAAATGCAAAGTAGTACAAAGAAAACAAGAAAAAGAATGAGAAAATCTGACTGCGTTTCGAGGTTACCAGGATGAACTCTCCGCATGACAGCCCGTGCTCTGCCAGCTGACTTTGTTGCTCTGACAAACGGCTCAGTTGAGTTAGGATTTTTAATTTATTTGGGCAGAAGTGCATGGATATCATTCTGAAAACACAATAGATGTCAGTAGAGTGTGCTGTCCCAGAATAAAGCATTGTTCTAGGGAATCAGAGCAGACTAGGAAGGCTGGGAACTGGGCTGTTAGCAAGCACAGCCTCTTTGCTGTCTAATCAGAGCACTGAGGACCAGAGGGGTTTAGCCCCTTGACTCAGGTCACACAGCTAGGTGTCACCAGAACTGGAGTTGGAACCACGTCCTGCTTCCTCGTGCCGAGCCTCTTACCCTTCATTAGTGACACTTTGCTATTTAGACCTGCCACCCCTCTGCCAGACGCAGCAGAAAAGCAAAGTGGTATGTGATGCATATAATCTGCTGAAAGACAAAGCACATGCCCCCCAAATTAAATGATGGTAACAGTGACTGGGCTGCAGCTGCTGGAATAGCTGCTGACAATTCAGACCTCCTCTCTCAGCAGAATGGTCCTTGGCTGCGGGCTCGTGGCCCTTCCAGGAACACTCGTGGCAAACGACCCGCTGACATTGGAAATACGAAGGCCTGTCCCATTTGCCTCGCTTTGGGATAAACTGAAGGGACCGCAGCAGATCCCGATCTCTGCCAGGACCCATCAGCTCTGGCCTCAGTTGCAGTTGCCTTGCAACCCAGCTTCTCTCAGATTCACATCCAGTGGGAAGTTTTCCTCCTCCTGACCCTCTTCTCCGTGTTTTGGGGTGCCTGCTATCGAGATTCTACATATGCACAAGAATCCACGGGTATATTCTTATACACGGCTCTCTATATTCACATTTTAAAAGTATACCTGATGACCTACAGCATCATGATATATCTATTTTTTTTACCAAGCAATGTGCTTTGGAGAGAATTCTATTCCATATATATATATATATGTATATATATCTGCTTCATTAAAAAAATATAGTTCCAAAGGATTCCAAAGTGTGGAACCAGTCTCTGCTATATATTTGGTGGAGAAACAGACACTTTCGGGGCTCGGAGTGTCAATTAGTATCATTTCTTTGATAGGCAATTTGCCAAGCCGTAAAAATGAAATGCACAAAATTAAATTGAACTCAGCGATTCCACTTTTGGAACGGATCCTAGATGGATATGAAGACATGTAAACAAACACGCAGGCATACAAATATGGTAGCATGGATTGAAATATCAGAAGTCTGGACATAAACGTTTTCCCACAGAATATATAGCAGACAAATGAGGCCCATCTCTACAGAGGAGACAAACGTTCACTCTGTAGGTTGTCAAATGAGACTCAGTGAAAGGCTGAACCAACTCACCTCCACTTTCAATAACAGGAGGGTGGATGGAGGAAACATACCAATGGGGGCTGGCAGACTTCTCTGGAAAGCCTGCATCTCCCTAGGGGTTATTGATCATCCTGTCAAAACAAGAACCTTCCCCTCCTCTGGTAGAGTCAAGTTTCTGTACAAAGTAAGCAAGTCCCCATGGAAACCTCAGCCCCACTGACCCCAGAGAGAAACGCTATTACACAAAGCACTGAAAGCATATTAACGTAAAATTATGATAATGAAAGACATTATTGGCATAATTGTAGCTCCTTGGGGCTTAAATTCATATTTTTTCTCCTTAATCTCCCATAATTTGCACATTTTCATCTTAAATGGAGTCGTCAATGAAGACCCAGATCACTACGGCATGAAAGCATCCTGGTGCCCTTTCCGGCATCAGCTGGGTGTGCGTGGCTGAGACAGTTACCACCACCCCCGACCAAAAAGTTCTGGATGAACACTTATGTTCTCATGATAGTCAAGCACTGCCTTCTCACTCACCACCTGCCCAATTATGTGTCAATCGAACAAAATTGTCTTTAAAAGAATTGATTTGTCCCTGAGTCATATCCGGACTTATTCAGTGTCAAAATGCCGGATGAACAGTACAAGGCTGACCTAATCAGAAATAATGAGAGCCCTCTAAAACATCAGTTCTTCACAAATATTACAAAAACCTCTAGATAATGGAATGATTTTTTTTACATTCAATATTGCTTCTGTTTTATGTTTTGGTTTTTTTTTTTTTTTTTTGGTTTCGAGGCATATGGGATCTTAGCTCCCTGACTAGGGATTAAACCTGCACCCCCTACATTGGAAGGTGAAGTCTTAACTACTGGACCATGAGGGAATTCCCTGGAATGATTTTAAACATGAATATTTAATCCAGAGAGGTATTTAACCCACAGATATTTTATTTATTAAGGAGAGATTTAACATTCTCAATTCTTGTGCTTTCCCCAAATAAAGCTCTCTCAGGGGTATGTGGATTTTTTTTTTTTTTTAGAAAACTATTTTATTTGCTCTGACTTAGGCTGTATTATAATAGCTATCCTCAGCAGCTTATCCTGGGATTTCCTTATGATATTTGCCTATTTCCGAAATTTATGTGCAGCCACGTCTTTTAGGAGACTGGTGAATCTGTTGCACGCTGATGGTCAGATGGGACAGAGAGGGAGTGTATAATGTGTAATGTATAAAGCGTATAATGTGTAATGTATAAAATGTGTAATGTATAAAGTGGTTCAAAGAGCACGGGTGCAGGATTTGGGAGCTCAAATCCCATCTTTTTTATGATCTTGCAAGAGCTACATGACCTTCGTTTCCTAACCCCTCTGCATTCCTCAAACCCAAAGGATTCTGTAACAATAGACTCTGGAATGGTTTTCTCTCCCTATGTCTCAAATGCAGTGGCTTAGAACAACCATCACTTCTAACTGCTGTGTTTTCTGAAGATCAGGAATTCGTGAGTGGCTCCATCCAGCAGTCAGCTTAGAGTCTCTCACGTGGTTGCTGTCAGATGGCAGAGGAGCTGGAGGCATCTCGATTGCTTTTTCCCTCACGTGTCTGGAGCCTGGAAACTGGTGCCTGGGCCGGGAACACTCCACAGCTTGGGGCTGGAAGATCTGGGACCCCTCAGCCTCTCCATCTCTCTGTGGGCTCCACATGGTCTTCCCAGCATGGCAGCTTCAGGGTAACTGGACTTTTATGATGGCTCAGAGCTCCAAATGGGTTCAGAGAGAGAGAGAGAGAGCACCAGTGGAAGCTGTATTCCTTTTATGACCTGGCCCCAGATGTCACACAGCGTCACTTCTGCCTTCTGTTTATTAGAATTGAGTCCCTAAGGATGGCTCATATTCAAGAGGAAAAGAATTAAGAATCCACATTTGATGAGACAAGTGGCAAAGAATTTGGATGTATTTTTAAAACCTCCACTTGGAAACAACCTAAATGTCCATTGACAGATAAATGGATAAAGAAGATGTGGTATGTACATATGATGGAATACGACTCAGGCATAAGAAAAAATAAAATAATGCCTTCTGCAGCAACATGGGTGGACCTAGAGATGATCATGCCAAGTGAAGTAAATCAGAAAGAGAAAGATAAATACCATACGATATCACTTATATGTGGAATCTGAAATATGATACAAAAGAACTTATCTATGAAATAGTCTCATAGACAAAGAAAATAGACTTGTGGTTGCCAAGGGGGAGGGGAGTGGGGGAGGGATGGACTAGGAGTTTGGGATTAGCACATACAAACTATTATATATAGAATGGATAAACAACAAGGTCCTACTGTAAAAAACAAAACAAAACCAAAAAACCCTCCATCATGTAATATCTAGTTTGCAGTCCTCAAAATGATAGATTATTTGGGCTGTGGTGACAAGAGGGAGGTTACAGAGCCCCTAAATATGTCCCTACAACCCCGAGTAGGGTGAGTGAGACATGGTAAGATGGTAAGGGGAGGAGTCTCTGCCACCCCATAGGGTTGCAGAGCGGGTCAGTGTGGCTGGTGCAGTCAAGTCCAGGAAGGGTCTCAGCCATCTGCCTACCCACTGTGGGGAGAGGCAGGCAGGGCTGGACACGAATGCCAGCAGAGAGCAGCTGTAGACCAGACACATCCTGACCCCACTGGCCTAGATGCCATCTAAGCCTCTTGAACTATGACCAGTCCAGGGATGCAAGGAGAAGGGGCCAAGGAGTGAAGTGCCGAGTTTATACCTGACTGAGAAAATTGTAAAGTGACAGAGTTTATCGGGATTTGACCAGATTATATTGTCTGATGCCATGACAAATAGAGGCTTGAGATTGAAGCTTAACTCATCTATAGGAAAAAAATTACATTCCTTATACACAGTTCTTTTCCTTAAAAATGTCGTATACACTAGAATACAAGGAACCTGGATTTTGTACTTGATAATCTTAAGTTGCTTCATAGGACTGTATCTCAATTTTCAATCTAGGGAAACTTGATACTGGTGGGGTTTTATGGGTAATTCAAGAGATATAATGGATGCAAAAATATTTTTGAAAGTGGCAAATGCTGCCAACAGATGAAGGGGAAGTTCACAGCCACTTCCTGCTGTTGTCTCTCCCAGAGACTGCCCTGTGAGTCATCACCTCCAAGCTGTGAGGAATCACCTACAGGCTGAATCGGGTCAATGAATTGAATCTATGTATACTGAGAATTGACTATGGAACCACACTTGTTAGAAGTAAATGTGAGTTATTGGGAAATAGGAGTGCCAACAATTTGCCTGCCAGCCACCCCTATAGCAAACAGAATTCCTGAGTGAGCCCTACGCATGGAATAAGAGCAGAATAGGCAAGTGTTTAATACCTAAATGCAAAGTTTCTATGACTGCCCTGAGAGCAGCCTCTCTCACGGTCGGGGTTTCTGAAAACCAAATCTAGCATTTAGTCCTGTGAGTGGCTCATCTACAGTGCAAATTGAATTCTCAATCTCACAGGGGCTCTTTTGCTAAAGTCAGGGGACTTAAGGGCAGACTCCAATGAAGCTGGGAACCTGGACCCCTAACTTCTGTTGAAACTTCTTTACCAATAGGAGCAACTCTCCCCCCTTGTCTGAGGTAGTTATCATGCAGGGCACTGCTGATTTTCCTCAGGACCTACCCCCATCACCTCTCCTTGTGTCTAGATCTATAACCAGGCTTAAGTGCCAGCAGACCCCCAAAGGGTAAGGTACAAAGTATGACCTATGATGAGGTGTGACATATACCAAAGGATTGCCATGACTTTGCCAAGTTATTAGATGGAAACCTGGGGAACATAAGTGAAGTCTTGAGGGCATAAGAGCAAAGTGAAAGGAGTGTGAAGTGGGGTCAAGTTGATTCAGCCGATATGGGCCAATTAGGCACAAATCAAAAATTCAGTGTTTTAGCTTGAGGGGCTAGGAATGGCTCTGATACTTTCTTGGTTGGTTAACTGACATGTGGACCCCCAAAGAGCCCAGATTAAATGAAATTGAAAATGAGAGAACTTCCTTGCTACACTGTACAGGAAGTTACCCAAATGCTTAGGGAGATTGGAATGATAGAATGCATTTATCATTGAAAACATGCTCACACTCCCCAGAAGGGGCCAGAGGCATGCTTCTCACCATGTGAAAAAATGATTCAGGCAGGGGAACCCCAGAATCTTTGAAGTTCTCTGTGATAGATCTTTTCTGAAAGTCAGAAATTACCGTGGAAAGTGCTACCATTGAATGGAACCTCCAATGCAGTAGGGATAATAGGATCTAGGGTAGTGGTAGGGACCAAGAGGTGGTACTTGGTCCTTACCAAATCAAAATCACCAAAGACAAGGGGGCATGGTTAGGGTAATGGACAGAAGACCCAAAGCAGTAATCAGAGCAGTCTGAATTGTAGAGATTTTTGACATCAACTAGTTGACCATGGCATCACTAAAACTAAAGTAGATGGGCGGGCTACCACCAAAGTCTCACTTGATCTGAATAAGCAGAAAAGCTCTAGATTTAACGACCAGAACTCTGCCTTGAAGGGTCAAAACAGAAAATCATGACCCTTCAATCGGTTCCTAGACTTGAGCCAATTTATGGACGCAAAACTCTTTAGATGAAGGGGAAGCTGGATCCCCTTTAAGAGGGTCCTGCTTCTCCACCAAGAATGTATATTGCTAACCGTCCTCCCCAGCCTTCCCCAAAGTAATCTGTGGCTATTTACCAGTGTGACTCTAAACTGAGGAAGGAGAAAAAAATCAGACTTTTCAGTGATCATTTGCAACTGACTCTGAACTGACATTAATTGCTGAAGACCTCAAACATCACTGTAGCTCACCAATCTGTTGGTCAGGAGATCGATGGAGTTTTGGCTCAAGTCTATTCCACTGTGTGCCTACTGGGTCCCAGAACCCATCATGTGGTTACTTCCCTGTTATGAAATGCATAGTTGCAATATACACACTGAGTAACTTGCAGAATCCCTACATGGGTTACATGACCCACGGAGTGAGGGCTATTATGGTAGGAAAGACCAAGTGGAAGCCACTAGAACTGCATCTACCAATGAAAATATCAAACTCTATTTATATATATATGAAAATCCTAGAGGGATTGCAGAGATTAGTGCCACCATCAAGGTCTTGAAAGATGCAGGAGTGCATCTATCACATCCTCATTCAACTCACATATTTGACCTGCACAGAAGACAGATCAAAGAATGACATATTTATTAAAAAATTAATCACGTGGTGACTCCCATTGCAGCTGCTGTTCCAAATGTGGTTTTATTGCTGAAGCAAATCATCACATCTTCCAGCACCTGGTGTGCAGCTATTGTTGGCAAATTTTTTTTTCTCATTATCTGTTGGCAATTTACTTTCATTTAGCAAAGCCACCAATACACCTTCACTGTCCTACCTCAGAGGTATATCAACTCTCTAGTCCTAAATTATAATAGAGTTTTCAGAGTCCATGACCACCTTTTCCTTCTACAGGACATCATTCTGGTCCATGATATGCTGATATGATGCTGATTGGACCTGGCGAGCAGGAAGTAGCAACTGCTTTAAACACATTAGCGAGACACCTATACATGAGAGGGTGGGAAAGACATTCCACAAAACTTCAGGATCTTACCACCTTGGTGAAATTTCTAGGAGTTCAGTGGTCCAGGACCTGTCAATATATATCTTCCAAGGTAAAGAACAAGTTGGCTGATCTGGTCCTTCCTACCACTAAGCAAAAGACACAATGCCCAGTGGGATACTTTGGATTTTGGAGGCAACGTATATTTAATTTGAGTCTATTTACTGAATGACTGGAAAGCAGGACCCCAACAAAAGAAGGTTCTGTACCTGGCATGGGCTGCCATACAAGCTGCTCTGCCACTTGAACCACATGACCTAGTGTAAACAAGGGTCCTTAAAGTGCCCAGCTACGGATGCTCTTAGGGTAGCCTTTGGAATACCCGTATAGGTGAATAATGCAGACCCTTAGCATTTTTGAGCAAAGATTTGATATCTTCCATGAATAACTACTCTCCTTTTGAGAAACAGCTTCAGGCTTGTTACTAGGCCTATCAGAAACTGAACAGTGAGCGTCTCATCATGAACTGGGTGTTGTCTGACTCATAAAGTCAGAAAGTTAAGGTTCACAGCAGCATCAAACTGTCAATGTTCCCATCCAACATCAAGTGGAAGTGGTACATATGGGATCAAGCGTAAGGAGAAAGAAATCATGTGAGAAAGAGACTCAGATGTCTGCAGCCTCTATTCCTGCTACATTGCCTTCTCTGCATTGCCAGTCTGTACCTATGGACTTATGGCAAGTTCCCTATGTTCAGTTTTCTGAGAAAGAAAAAAACATGTGCTTGACTTATATGATATGCAGGTACCACCCAAAAGTAGACAGGTATGGTGCTATAGCTCTGTTCTGGGATGGATCTGAGGAAGAGTGATGAAGAGAATTCCTCTTAGTGGATTATGAAACATGAGACATTGTCTTAACATCTTAGAGAAATGTGAACAATGCATCTGATTGTTAATTTTGTATGGAAGGAGACATGGCAGGAGATATAGATCTACATTGTCTCATGGGCCGTGGCTGAAGGTTTGTTTAGATGGTCAGTGACTTGGAAGGAACATGATCAGAAAATTGGTGGCAAGTCTGGAGAAGAAGGATGTGGATGAACTTTTAATGGGTACAGAATGCAAGGATATTTGTATGCCGTGTGAATGCCTACCAAAGGGTGACCTTAGGAGAAAGGCATTTAATAATGATATGATCTGTGGACACCAGTCAGCCTCCTCCCCCAGCCACTTCTGTCATTGCCCAATGGACTCATGAATGAAATAGTCAAGGTGGCAGTGATGGAGATTACATATGCTCTCAACAACAAAAACTTCCATTTGTCAAGGCTGATCTGGCACTAGCCACTACTGAATGCCAACTCTACCAACAGAAGAAACCAACACTGAGCCTTTGATAAGACACCATTCCCCAGGGCAATCAGCCCATTACCCTATGGAAGATTGATTACACTGGAGAAATTCCATGATAAAAAGGGCAATGGTTTGTTCTTTCTGGAATAGTCACTCTGCATATGGATTCGTCTTCCCATGGTAAAGCTTCTTGTGTTTTTCAGGAGTATTTAATCTGTGTGTGTGTGTGTGTAATAAATTTCTCATTAAATTTATTACCAAGTACTTAATCTGTTACATTTTAAATGGGGCTTTCTCTAACATTATGTCATCTGTTTTTTATTTGTGTATATGAACACTATTAATTTAAAAAAATATTAATTTTAATGCATCTCTTAAATCATGTGGAGTTACAAACCTTTGTTAAAATAATAACAATTGTAATTGCTCGTGTGTTTACTTTTATTGAAATACTTATTTCTTCATATGGTTTCAAAGTACTGGCTAGTGTCCTTTCATTTCAACCTGCAAGACTCCCTACTTAGCATTTTTTGCAGGGCAGATCTAGTGGTAATGAACTCTCTCAGCTTGTTATTTATCTGGAAATATCTTAATTTCTCCCCAACTTTTGAAGGGCAATTTTGCCAGATATAGGATTCTTATTTCTTTTAGCACTATGAATATGCCTTTCAGGCCTTCAAAGTTTCTGGTGGGAAATCTGCTCTTAATCTTATTGAGAATTCCTTGTGTGTGATGAGTTGTTTCTTTCTTGCTGCTTTCAAGACTTTCTCTGTCTTCATCTTTTAATTGACTATAATGTGTCTTGTTTTGGGTCTCTTTGAATTCATCCTACTCTGAGCTTTTTGAGTTTCTTGGATGTTTATATTCATATCTTTCATCAAATTTGGGACATTTGGGCCACGATTTCTTCAAATATTCTCTTTACCCCTTTCTCTCTCTTCTCTTTCTGGGACTCCTGCAATGCACACGTTACTCTGCTTCATATTGCCTCACAGTTCTTTTAGGTTTTGTCATTTTTCTTCAACCTTTTTTTTCTTCCTATTCCTCAGATTTGATAATTCACATTGTCTTTTCTTCACTTTTTTCTGAATCATTTTTTTTTCATCTGCTGAAAACTGCTGTTGAATCCTACTACTGAATAGTTCATTTCAGTTATTGTACTTTTCAGTTCCAGTTGTGTTTGCTTTTTTTTTCTTTTTTCTTTGGAGGGGGCAGGTTTTCTATGTTTTTACTGATGTTTCTATTTTGCTCATACATCTTTTTCTTGATTTTCTCTGTGTCTTCTTTAGTTCTTTGAGGTTCTTTCAAATAGCTGTGAAGTATTTACAGATCTGCCATCAGGTGTTTTTCAGGGACAGTTTCTGTTGGCTTTTTTTTGTATGTTTTGTGCTTTTGTTGTTGAAAACTGAACATTAGAAAATAATAATGCAATAACTCTGGAAATCAGGTCCCTCCTCCTGACCTTTCCCAAGGTTTTTTGTTTTTTTGTTTTTTTGCTTTTGTTTTTGTGATTGATGTAAACTGCCACTGGGCCAAGGTTAAGTGTGAGGTATAGACTTAAGGCTTTCTCATGTCTTTTCTGAGCCTGCATCTTTCCCTGGACTTGCAGTGACTTTCTAATACCCCTCGTATACATGGTTCCTTTTGAACACCCTGGATTCGTTGTCTGGCTCCCTAAAGGGGAAAGAGAGAAAAATGAAGGGGGAAAAAGGCACTGGCTCTTTATTTCCCCTAGAAGTCACTTCAGCTAGAGGGATGGGACTTAAAACAATGAAGAAAGGGCAAGAACCATGGCCACTTGCCTTTTTGTCTGCACCTCTGTGCCAAAGCAGCAACCAGCGATTAGAGCACAGATCCCCCATATTTCGAGGGCAGGGTCCTTTTGCCCACACTGGCTCCCACAGTGTGCACACAGCTACCTGCCATGGGAGCTGAAGGGTGTGGATTGGGTAACTGCTACTGTGCTAAGAGCTAAAATTAACTGCAATTTATTGCTCAAGACTTTCACTGGAAGTTGCAAGCCTTTATTAGGCCCCTGAGTTCCAAAACAGTTCTATCAGACATTCTGCTAATGCAATTATTGCCTAGGTGGGGAGACAGATTCCTGTTGCTTCCTACTCTGCCATCTTCTCAGAATCCTCTCAGTAAAGGCTATTGATTTTTGTATGTTGACTATATGCTGCTATTTCACTGAAATATTTTATTGCTTGAGCTAGTTTTTAATCATTGATTATTTAGAATTTTCCAGGTATACTATTACATTATCTGCAAATAGAGGTAGTTTTACTTCTTATTTTCCCATTCTTATGCTTTACATTGATTTCTCTTGTCTAATTGCATTGGCTAATTCCTTTAGTATTATATCGAAGAATGATAGTGGTAAGTTACCACTTATTGATGAAGAAATCACCATTTCTCCCTCCAAAGTAGAGGCTTATGTTACATAAAATTAGAGTCTCAGGCTTCCCTGGCAGTCCAGTGGTTAAGACTCCATGCTTCCACTGCAAGGGGTGCGAGTTTCATCCCTGGTCAGGGAACTAAGATCCCACATGCTGCATGGTGCAGCCTCTCCCACACCCCCCAAAAAATTAGTCTCAACAAAATGTTAGAATCTTTTCAAAGAATTAAAGCAAAAACATTTCTCAAAAGAAAGGGGTGTTAGTTTTCTTAACTACCCTGAAATAGTTAAGAAGGAAAATATGTCTGACTGCTAGCAATCATAGCCCCATTAATATTTCATACTCTGACAAATCAAATTAGTGGTTCCTCCTCCCTAGTAAATTGTGAAGTGACAAAAAGGATGGGTAGTGGTAGCCCTATATGAGAAGCTGGGCTGAAATCCCTCTTTCCATTACAAATGCAGTGATGTATAGTTGCAGAAGTGAATAAGAAGAGAACATCTTTTGGAGTTTTTTGTTGCTGACTCCTCAGCATGGCCTAAGGGTTAAGAAGGAGCTGGGTCCTTTAGGTTTTATGTACATCTATTAAAATGCCAAAAAATAAAAATTTTTGAAAAAGGAAAGGGAAGAAAAATGTTCAATGGATCCATGGTTATCATTTGTCAATCATATGCTTTGAAAGTGAAAAATTCACGAAAAAATCCAGTTAGTTCTTGTCCACATTGTATTTACTAAATCGTTTGAGGAATTGCCAGAATTTTTCACTTCTGTCCAAAATATTTAGTGTAACATAGACATTCAATTATTTATTCAATAAATACTTGAGTTGGAGTGGGGAAAACATCCACAAATAAATAATTCCCACAGAGTGAAATGGATTCTAGAATAGAGATGTACACAAAAGAAGTAGCTCCTCATTTTAATTCTGCCAGGGGGCAAATGATCCTTAACATAAAAAGTTCCCTTATCAATTAAAGAAGAGCAGAAAGGACTTTCTAAGCAGAAGGAACAGCTGGTACAAAGAATAGAAACTTGAAATGGAGTGCCCATTTAGAAAATGATAGGTAAATTGTTATGAAGGACTGGAGTTTAAACTTGGCTCTCTGTTGTGTTTTTCAGCCTTAGAATAATTCATGCTAACTTCATCTGATGATGTCATAAGGTACTATGGCTCTTCCTGTCAATTCCTCTCAATGTCACTCTTGGGTTAAATTACAACTACTCTCCGCAGAGTAAAGGTTTTAAGAAACGTTGAATTCCTTAGGTTCACTTCAAAACTCCAAATCTCTAGATGCTTCCCCTTCTGACCTGAGCTTGTTTTTTGAAGCAGTTTGCTTTTCCTCTTATTCCTCTGTCTAAGCCACCTGGGCAGTTTTCACTTGATAAAACTGAAGTTAATTAACTCCTCTGTTGCTCTCTGACCATCTATTATCTGAGAAATAACAGAGAACCTGCTTTTTCAGACAGGAAAATCCTTCTCCAGAGATTCAAGCTAAGGATGGCTGGAAGGGATGTCAGGAAATTCTCCTCTCATTATTTTCCAACAAACTCTTATTACTTTCTTTCTATATATATGTGAACCAGTTTGAAAGCTTAAGGTTTTCTAAGGCTACAACCTTTCCCCCAAACTGCATTTTTTGTTTGTGGAAACCAGAGTTAAGTAGACTCTGCATATATCTCTTAGGCCAGGCATCTTGAGACGGATTTTCCAGTTATGGAGTCCATCAACAAAGCCATTAATTCCCACACTGAACTCTGATATTTCAACACTCTGTATGTCTGAATTACACTAGCATAACAGTCTCCATTCAACATTCACCGAATTCAACTCCATTCAGGTACCCAGGCTTGACATCTCAGAAGCATTTTTAAATTCTTCTCTACTCCCCAAATTGTGTTTGCTATCAAATTCTGGTAGTTCTGCCAAGGAAGCATCTTCCCTTCCTCCTTTCTCTGTGTTTCTTTGACAAGCATCATTTACTGAGTGCCTTCTTTGGGAAAAGATTTTTCCTGCTTGTGTTTTCTCACCCACCCCGAGGTCTAAGGTTCAAGTACACAACAAGACCTGGGCAAGTAATGAAATAAGAAAAATGGGTGACGGGTGGCAATGGACTTCAGCTGATTTGCCAAACAGACTGCTGGATCCTATTGCTAGATCGTCCACTTTTTCAAGAGAACCCAGAGCATATCACCTACTACACCATACTATTATTATTATTTTTCTTTACCTTTTGACCACCTTCACCTATTTCACACACTCCATACCCCCTGCCTCTGGCAACCACCATTCCACTCCCTATAGCTGTGATTTCAGGGATTTTTAGAATCTACATGTGAGATCGTACAGTATTTGTCTATTTGTCTCTCTGTGGCTGACCTAAGGTCCATCCATGTTGATATATTTAATAACATGATATTATATATAATGGTATTATATACAATGTAATATCACATTTTCTTTATCTGAAATTCTTCTTCATGTGCCTCACTTTCCCATCAGACTGTGTATTAGGTGCCTAATTATTCAGGGAGCATATAGTAGGTTCTTAATGGAAGTTGAATAATCAGTGGTTGAATTCATAACAATTTTCCCCTGTGATGGTCTTAAGCACTCAGGATCCGACAGATGGGGACTCACTGGGCATTCATGCTCCACTGACTAGAGTTTCCCTCCTGAGTGAAGCAGGAGCCCTGGGGAACACCTCCTCTGTGGCTTCTCTTCCGACTCTTTATCTCTTTGTAGCCCTTTGACCAGTTCCTTGAACAAGCTCCAGGGCATCTCTAGCCTGACACTGACTTATTTTCTTTCTCCACCCAGGATTAGAAGCATCATTTCAGAGGTCACCCAAGAGAGGACTATTTCCCCATTAGGTCATTGAGCCATTGACTCAGAAGTCTCATTTTGCCCCTGAAATAATCCTCCTTGGGTTCAGAGAAAAGGTAACCACAAGAGATCAGGAGCAATTACCCTTCTCCAAAGAAAGGATGACAGGCACATTAGGTGCTGGGTGTCGCTCGGTGTTCTTTTAAAGCTTATGTTTAATTCTGAGCGGAACATACTTACCCTTTCTTGTATGAGGTGAGGTCATAACAGCTTGGTGTCATCCAGCCAGAAGTGTTTTTCCATTTCAGTAAAATCTCCACCTTCACCATCATCGGTTCCCCAAGTTTATTCATACACACACACACACACACACACACACACACACGAGGGTATATTTATCTACAAGTATGTCTACCCCAAATAATATATACAACTATGTAAAAAAGTTTATAGATCATATATATTTGTGTATTATACACATATTTCAATTTACTCACCATATACAGAGAGTATACATCTTCCTCTCTCAGAACTAAAAGCAATTTGTTATAAATTTGCGAGACTGATGATTCTCAAGGAACAAGGATTGGCAAAGATTCTTAAGGGACCATTTGGAAACCATGCGACCTGACAGTTAAGTGGTGCCTTCTTAGAGTGTGCGTGACAAGGAAGACATTATGTATGATTGCCACCTCTGTTATCCTTTCTAAGGAGGAGGGTGGGGTAGCTACTGCAGCCTTTCTTTGTTGACGAGTGTGGGTGGGCAGGTTGAGGGGCTGCCTCAGAACAGGGAGATGTCGGCAAGCTGAGGAGCCCCGAGTCTGCACGGCTGGTGGCAGTGGGAAAAGGCAAACCCCTCGTAGTGTTTGGGGAGGAGGTGTGCAAATAGGGATTTTATGAAGTTTTCTGTGGGGCACATTATCTCTTCTGTCTTCACTACAAAGTTTTCAGTGATGTTTTGAGGCAAGAGGATTCCTCCTAGGCGATACAAAGTAGGTCTAGTCCTTTTCAAAGTCTTTACAGGGGACAGCAGGTATCTGGACTGTCCCTCATCAAATGCCCAACCTCTCTCCTATGGCCAGAGGCTGTAGCCATAAGGGCAGATATTAAGGTTGACAAGCAAGAGGGACCTGGAATTTGCACACCGAGGTTTTTGTTGCAAAGGGGAAAAAAGATGAGAATGAGAGGCAGTGTATGGGAAACATTCTTTGAAAGCCTAAATGCCTCTACTGGTCTTTGCTTTCGGATGCACAAACAACCTTAACTGTGTTGGCTTTGGCGCCCAAGGTACAAAAGACCATGCATAGTTGCTGAGCAGGAATTCAGTTCAATTCCGTCCAGTCCAGTTATTAGAGCCATTTACATGCCAGGAGATGAGGATACCAACATGCATATCCATATAAAAAGTTGTTCTGGGGACTTCCCTGGTGGCACAGTGGTTAAGAGTCCAGCTGTCAATTCAGGGGACGTGGGTTCAATCCCGGGTCCGGGAAGATCCCACATGCTGTGAAGCAACTAAGCCCATGTGCCACAACTACTGAACCTGTGCTCTAGAGTTTGTGTTCTGCAACAAGAGAAGCCATCGCAATAAGAAGTCTATACACTGCAATGAAGAGTAGCCCCTGCTTGCGGCAATTAGAGAAAGCTCATGCACAGCAACGAAGACCCAATACAGCCAAAAATAAACTAAAAAAAAAATCGTTCTGCTTCCTGATTCATCCATGTCATTAAAAAGCTGTAATGTGGTCTTAGCAGGCATGTAGCACATCCTCTGCCTTCATTTCCAAATAATAAAAATGCGGCTTCAGGAGGTTAAGTCACTCATTCAAGGTCAGACATATGGAATCATCATCATCTTTGTCACCATCACAGTCATTACCATACTCATAATCACTATTTGTGGGTTACTCTGTACCACGCACTGCACACGTGACCCCCTCTTATGGATCAGGAAACTGAGGCTCAGAGAGAGTAAATAACAAGTCCAGGGCATTTTGCTGCTGGTAAAAGCAGACCCAAAACTCAAACTCAGCTTGTCACTCCAAGCAGTATGCTTCTTCCTCCCCAGCCCCCAACACTAAAGCTAACTTAGGATTCTGGAGAAAAGGTCTGATAGATAAGATTAATGGTGATTCCCGAGAAAGTAAAAAGGAGATTGCTCCTTCACCAACATAGGAAGAGGCAGATGAGATTAGAAAGCAAAAAAGCTAGACAGCATTCCTCATTTATTAAAAACTAACATGTAAACATGTTTTTTTCCCCATTCTCATGTTCACTATTTCTTTACTCCTCTGTAGCTTGGCCTGAGACCCAGGACTTCAGTCTTTAACCAGCCAGAAGAGAAAGGAATGGGACTGGAGTGGAAACGTGTGTATACAAGGGGATTTCTGGTTCTAGAATGAAAATGCTATTGGTCACGTTTGTCTAGTCTTAGTAATAAGGGCAGTACCAGTAGATTCTCTATGTGTCCTAGGGAGTGAGAGATCATGTAAGGCGGATGTCCACTAGGTCACTATGCTTGAATCTAATGGTAATTGTCTGAAGTGAAGGATTTATGTGCAGCTATCACCAGATCACACACCCACAGTGAAAATTATAGGAGATAGGTTACAGCACATAGGAAGGAGGGGGAGAAACAGTTAAAAAGCAATGAAAAAAAGTACAAAAAATACTTAGCAGTAGAAAAATAAAATAAAAAAAAAAGAGCCACGCTGGTGTTTCCCAGTTATCATATTAGCAGTTTCCTAGTACTTCATGGCTTTATTTCTTCCTCTGGACCAGAACCTTGTGAATATTCCAGTTACAATCACATTCTGGAAAAAGAAAGAAGGAAAGCCTTCCTTTCTCCCAACTTCCTTCCCACACTTTCAATTTTTCTGTGAAATTGTCCCATTTATCACCTGGAAGTGATTCTTCAATAAGAAACGCAAGAGATCACATGTAAGCCAACTGCAGTCAGCACAGGGCAGCCCTCCATTCTCTCTCTCTCTGGGTCTTTGATTTGGGAAAGGTAACCTTTGAAACTCAGGTGTCCAACATGCTCCTTCCTTAGCATCATACACAGGGTCACAGTAGTGGTGACAGTCGTGGCTGCTGGTTGCTGAGGGGCCCTGAGTAAGAAACCTTGCTCTTAGGTCTTCAGGAACAACAGCCTGTTTAATCCCCACAACAGGCCTGTGAGATGGAGAGTTTCGTAATCCTCCATTTCTCTTCTAATGCCTGGAAATCTCTTCCCGAGGCTGTTCTAAGAATGAATCCTTCTCACTCTTTAGGGCTTAACTTAAAAGACACCTCCTCGAAGAGAGTTTCCCAGAACATCATCTCTGAAGCAGAAACCCTGTGCTGGCCTCTATTCAGCCCCATTCCTTTCCCGTGTGGAACTCATCACCACCAGTAATTGTTTGGTTTCTACTTGTTTCCTTGTTCAGTACCTGTAAATCACAGCGACTGCAAGTCCCTAGAGGGTAGGGAACTTCTTTATCTTTCCCCCATGGTATCACCAGTGCCCACCATTGTGCCTGACATGTAATAGACACTTAATGAATGCATAACAGGCTGAGGCCCAGAGTGGTTGAGTAACTTACCAAAAGCCACACAGTGAGTAAGAGGCTGATCTGGAGTCAGACTCAGGTTCATGGATTCCAGACTCTGGCTGTTTTCTCCCCACTTCAGCACAGCTAGGAGTACGCAATAAATACATAACCCTTATTGAACTCATTAATTTTATTTCTTAAAGCCCATCTCTCCTGTCCCCAGCCTGTCTAGGATCAAAAAGCAGGGATTACGTTTACAACTCTCTCACTTAGAAAAACCACTTTGATTTAGGGCAATAATGAGTCATGATGTCACTGAGTTTTGCTAAATTAACTGGTACACGCCCTGTCTCCCATGGTGCTGTGTTGAAACGTTGGGGCTTTTATCCTAGGACACTTAGGTATTTAGGTAAAGAAATAATAAAGGCTGAAAGGCTTAACTACTCACAGGGAAAGCAGAGGCTGATGAAGCCAGCCACAAAAGCTACTGCACCAGGAGGAAAAAAAAATAAAACTGTCTCAGCATTAATATCTACAAGCTCAACCATTTCTTTTATTTTCATTGTAAACACAGTCTACACATATGAAAGGTAATTTTGATTTGAAAAAAGATCTTGAGCAATGCTGACACTACAATTTTCACTGCTGGGATCTTTTGTAGTCAAATGCACGCACAGATGTGATTGTAGGGAACACTCCACGTTGGATCCTGTTTTCATTAATGTTTGTCATAAATATACTTCCTTGTGGCTAAATATTCTCACAATTAACATTTTTATTGACCACATAATGTTGTTGTATCATACTTCATTTAACCAAGTCACTACAGTTGGATATTTATATTGCTTTCAGGTTTATCCATTTGAGATGCTGCTGTAATAGGCATCCTCAAATATTCAGCATTTAATTTGAGGGATTTTATTTTTTCCCTTGGTAAAGACCCTCCCAATTTTTTTTCCAGCTAAGCCAAAGGATAGAACCATTTTATGCTCTGGATGTGTACTATTAAATCATTCTCCAAAAGCCTTGTATTACTTTACCATGGCAGCCACTAGACACGGATGGACCACTTTCACCTCGACATCACCAGCACTGGTCATCACTTGGTAAAAAATATTCGAGGTTTAAATTAATAGAGGAAAACTTTAACTTAATGTTGAATATCTGTGCTGTTAAATAGTTTTCCTATGTTTGTTTTTCAGTTGTGTTGCACTTTTTATGACATATCCCAGTGCTAGGAGAATTTTTTAAAAAAATATAAATCCTGTAGCCATTTACTAATACGCTTTTAACAAAACACTAAATGAACAGACCCTAAATTAGCTGTATAGGTCCTGGGAATTCTGTCACATAAGTTGATCTGTTTTGATAAGTTTGCCTAAAAAGAAGCTCTGTAATAAAGAAGATGGAAATGTGCTTACAGCTCTTCTCTCTTAAATACTTATAGTATCATCGTGTCTTGGTTTCATAAAAGCTGATTCATTTCTAAGAGACTTGGCGGATGAGGGTGTGCATGTCCTGGTCTCCATCAGAGTGCTTGAGTTGGCAGGACCCGAGGAGGACTCACCCTTCCTACCTTACTTCCTTCCTTCATTCTTTCCTTCCTTCCTTCCTTCTTTTCTTGCTTTCTTGCTTTCTCTCCTTCTTTTTCTTTCTTTCTCTTCCTTCCTTCCTCTCTTTCTTTCTTAAGACTTATTATATTATTTATTTATTTATTTTTGGCTGTGTTGAGTCTTCGTTGCTGCGTGCAGGCTTTCTCTAATTGTGGCGAGCGGGGGTTACTCTTTGTTGCAATGCATGGGCTTCTCAGTGCAGTGGCTTCTCTTATTGTGGAGCACGGGCTCTAGGTACATGGGCTTCAGTAATTGCAGCGCATGGGCTCAGTAGTTGTGGCGCAAGGCTTAGTTGCTCCGTGGCATGTGGGATCTTCCTGGACCAGGGATCAAAGCCCTGTTCCCTGCATTCGCAGGTGGATTTTTAACCACTGTGCCACCAGGGAAGTCCCAGAGGATGCATTCTTGATGGGAGAGCTGAGATTCTTCCATCCCTGGGCTCACTGTCAAGGGCACTCTGCCTCTTGCTGAGCCTCCCTTCCTTAGTGAGCTTCCTAAGTGTCCACACACATGGGAGGGGCAGCCTTTCTGGTTCCTTACCTGTCCCTGTGCCCCCTTCTCAGGCTTAAGCCTCCAGGGGTCTTCCCCCTTTCTCCTGCCAGCAGGACCTGGGTTGAACTGATGGCCCACAACAATCAAGATACAGTGCTTTCCCTGTCTCCAAAGGCATGCACATGATGAGGCCGAGGCCTGGGTGGGGAGGAAATCCAGAGTCAAGGGAGCAGAATCTGGGTGTGAGTCTAAGGAGTGAATGAGAGGCTGAGACTGGGAAGAGAGAATCAGGACTGGGCTGGAAGGAGGTGGCCGGGTGGATGAGGTGGGCAGCACAGGCAGAAACTGGGAATCAGACAGGTGTGGAGTTTTTCTGTTGGGATAAAGGGTCTGTTCCTGGAGGCACCCCTCCCCTCCAGGAGACCAACGGCACCCGTCTCCCAGGCACGTGTGTGACCCGCTTTAGTGGGATCTGCTTACCGCGGAGTCAGGACAACAGGGCAGCTACAAGCATGTGCCCCGAGACCAGCTCTGAGTCCTGGCTTGTCCACTTGCTAGCTGTGACTCTCATGGAAAAGTGCTCAGGGTTTGACACACGACAAGCGCTCAGTGAATGTCACCTACGAGCTATAGACGTTAGCGGAATTATTGCTAATTTGGGACTGTACTGTGGAGTGCCTTATGTTCTGGGCCCAAGGCTTTGGGTTTTTTGAGACTTAATTTTTTTTTTTTTTTTTTTTACCATCTGTCACCATACAAGATTATTACAATATCACTGACTATATTCCCAGAGATGTACATCTCAATGGCTCACTTATTTTGGAGTTGGAAGTTTTTATCTCTTCATCTTCCTCTCCTATTTCATTCATCCCACTTACTTCCCTTCCCTCTGGCACCCATTCGTTCTCTGTATCTATGACTCTGTTTCTGTTTTTTTGTTTCTTCATTTGTTTTGTTTTTTAGATTCCACATATTAGTCAAATTATATGGCATTTTTTACTTTTCTCTGTCTGACTTATTTCACTTTGTTTAATAACCCCTAGGTCCATCCATGTTGTCACAAATGTCAGGATTTCATCCTTTTTTTGTGGCTAAAAGTCTGTTATATATATACATCACATCTTCTTTATCCGTTCACCTGTTGATGGACACTTAAGTTGTTTCCATGTCTGGGGTATTGTAAATAGTGCTGAAATGAACATTAGGGTGCATATATCTTTTTGAATTAGCTGAAGCTTTTTTGGATATACTTCCAGGAATGGAATCGCTGGATCATATGGTAGTTCTGTTTTTAAGTTTTTAGGGAACCTCCATACCGTTTTCCATAGTGGCTGCACCAATTGCCTTTCCCACCAACAGTGTACAAGGGTTCCCTTTTCTCCCACATCCTTGCCAACATTTGTTATTTGTTGTCTTTTTGATGATAGCCATTCTGACAGGTATGAGATAATACCTCATTGTGGTTTTGATTTCCATTTCCCTGATAATTAGTGATGCTGAGCATCTTTTCACGTGGCTCTTGGCCATATGTATGTCTTCTTTGGAAAAATGTTTATTCAGGCCTTCTGCCCATTTTTTAAGTGGGATTTTTATTTTTTTAATTAATTAATTAATTTATTGGCTGTGTGGGGTCTTCATTGCTGCGTGTGGGCTTTCTCTAGTTGCAGTGAGCAGGAGCTACTCTGTGTTGCAGTGCACAGGCTTCTCATTGTGGTGGCTTCTCTTGTTGTGGAGCACAGTCTCTAGGCACATGGGCTTCAGTAGTTGCAGCACGTGGGCTCAGCAGTTGTGGCTCACAGACTCTAGAGCACAGGCTCAGTAGTTGTGATACACGGGCTTAGTTGCTCCACTGCACGCGGGATCTTCCTGGACCAGGGCTTGAACCCATGTCCCCTGCATTGGCAGCAGATTCTTAACCACTGCACCACCAAGGAAGTCCCTAATCAGGATTTTTAAATTGAAGTTTAGTTCACTTACAATGTTATATTAATTTCAGGTGTACAATAACATGATTTGATATTTTAATACATTGTCTCCATAAAAAGTTATTTTAACCTATTGACTCTATTCCCTGTGCTGCTTTTTTTGGGTGTTGACTTGTATAAGTTCTTTGTATATTTTGGATACTAACCCCTTATCAGATATATTGTTTGAACATATCTTCTCCCATTTAGCAGGTTGCCTTTTCATTTTGTTGGTGGTTTCTTTTGCTGTGAAAAAGCTTTTTAGTTTGACGTTGTCCATTTGTTTATTTTTGCTTTTGCTTCCTTTGCCTTAAGAGATATATCCAAAAAAAATCAAAGAACCAGTGTCAAAAAATGTACTTTCTATGTTTTCTTCTAGGAGTTTTATAGTCTCAGATCTTACATTTCTGTCTTTAATCCATTTTATTCTTGTATCTGGTCTGAGAAAGTAGTCTAGTTTGATTCTTTGGAATGTGACTGTCCAGTTTTCCCAACCCCATTGTTGAATAAGCTGTCTTTTCCCCATTGCATATTCTTACATCCTTTGTTGTAGATTATTTGCCCATATAAGTACATGGATTTATTTCCAGGCCTTCTATTCTGTTCCATTGATTTATATGTCTGTTTTGGTGCTAGTACGATACAGTTTGATTGTTGTAGCTTTGTAGTATAGTTGAAATTGGGGCCTGGGGGAGTCTTGGGGCTGGTGCTGGCCTGCTGGTGGGAAGGGCATGGTTATGAGGCAGCAGGCTGTACTTCCCAGGGAGTCCTGGGGCTTGTGCCAGCATACTGATGGGTGGGGCTGGGTCCCCACGTGGCTAGCCACTAGGCCTGGGGGCTTCCCAGGACTGATGCTGTCCAGCTGATTAGCTTCCAGCACTAATAGGCTAGAGAGTGGACTAAAAAATTGTGCTTGTTTGCACCAGTGTCCTCCTGATACAGTGAGCTCTCCAAAATGGCTGCCACCAGCATCTCTGTCCCCAGGAGAGTCCCAGTTGCCTCTTGCCTCTCTAGGAAGTTCTCCAAGATCAGCAAGTGGATCTAACCCAGGCTTCTTTCAAATTACTGCGTCTGTGCTGAGTCTTAGAACCTGTGAGTTTTCCTTCTAATTTTATTTATTTATTTATTTATTTATTTATTTATTTATTTATTGGCTGTGTTGGGTCTTTTTTGCTGTGCACGGGCTTCCTCTAGTTGTGGTGAGTGGGGATACTCTTCATTGCGGTGCGCGGACTTCTCATTGCTGTGGCTTCTCTTGTTGCGGAGCACAGGCTCTAGGTGCATGGGCTTCAGTAGTTGTGGCACCCAGGCTTAGTTTCTCCATGGCATGTGAGATCTTCCCAGATGAGGGATCAAACCAGTGTCCCCTGCACTGGCAGGCAGATTCTCAACCACTGTGCCACCAGGGAAGTTCCTCTGCTAGTCTTTAGGTCTTTCTCATTTATAGTTGCTCTGTAAATAGTTGTAATTTTGGTGTGCCCGTGGAAGGAGGTGAGCTCAGGGTCTTCCTACTCTGCCATCTTGGCCACACCTTGAGGATCTGAAGGCTTTGGCCTCGATTCTCCAAGCAGTGGAGGACAAGGAGTAGGTTGTGGGCTAAGGGACAGAAGAGTGAAAACCAAAAGGATGACTCAGAAGATGACTCTTGCTGGGATGTATCAGGCTGTGGGGAACAAGGAGTGATGCCATTGATTATGGCACTTGAGCACCTGCTCTGTGTCTCATGTTATCACAGATCCCTGAAACAGCCTGAAAAGTGGGGGTAACTATACCAGTTCTGCAGATGGGAAGACTGAGACCCAGGAGAGTTAAACCCTCTCCCCAGATAACATGGTTTGTAAGTGAAGGAGCCTAAGTACAAATCCAGGTTGTCCCAAACCCTCGCCCCTTCTCTTTCTCCCTAGAGAGGAAGAGCCAAGATCCTGGGGGCAGAAAGAGGAAACTGGGGAAGTCCCTGTAGTAGCTTGGTTCCACAACGGGTGTAGGAGGGAAGTCACGTCTGCCTTCTGGATGCAGTCGCCTTCTTTCTGATCCTCCTCATGGCTCTCGCATTTGCTGTTCCCTCACCTGGAATTCTCTCCCCTCTGCTCTTCCCAGACTGTCTACTTCTCATCCTTGCATCTCACCCCAATATCTCCTTCCCAGAAAGCTTCCCCATCTGCCCTCCTTCCTTGATCATTGTTATCCCACCACCCTGTTTTTATTGCCTTAATTGCCCAAAGTTACTACCTAAAATGACCTTGTTTACTTTTTAACTTTCTTATGCCTGTTTTGCTTTTCACTGTCACAATGACGTACTCTCTTCTCAATAAATACTTGCTAAATACATGAATTTAGGAGAATTGCAAAGGGAAAAGCATTCCCTAGATTCCTGCCTTGTAACTTAACCAGAGTTGAGCCACAGAAATTAAAAGAAAAAGTAGAAGGAAGAATTCTAAACCAGAGACATTCTTCTTGCGTTACTGCTTACTTTCTAAGATTTAGTCCAGAACTCCATGTAGCACATAAGGTCACTGAAACTCTTGTCAATATTATTGAACTTGTCAATATTGTCTCAAATTACATAACAAGAAGAGCACTCAGACAAGTTGAGGTGCTATGATACTGTGTGTATCTCTTGCTGGAAACCACATGGCTCTAACTATATGTGCCTCTCCATAACTAAAGATGTGCCTTTATTAATTCAACCAGACTGGGTGATTCCCTTGCCTGGCCACGCTGGCTCAGGCTTTCAAAGAAAAGATGACATCATCTCTGCTCAGAAAATGCTCATTGCTCTGGCTACCATGGTGTTTTAGCTCTGATTTTAAAATCAGATGCTCACCCTTGACCTTCTCAACTCTTTGAACCCCCTGAGCTGGTAATGGCTTTGACCTGGTGCTCACTAGCTTTGTGGAGCCTTTCAGGACCAAGTAGGTACACTTGTCTGTAGAAAGCAGCAGGATGGCTGCTGGCTACTGTCTGAGCTGAGAAAAACACATTAGGGTCTGAGTGATATTATCTTTTGCTGCAAAACCTGGGCTTAAGGACTGACCTTCTCATCAACTCTTTGGGCAGCATTGAAAATGAAATTAACCTGACTTGAGTAACAGCAATAATTATAAGCATAATTATTAACATAAATTATAAATTTATAAGTTAGTTATAAATATAAATTATAAAAAATAAATATAATTATAAAAATAATGCATACTTACTGAGTGTGGCAGACTGAATAATGGCTCCTCAGAGATGTCCTTGTCCCATTCTCCAGAATCTGTAAATATATTTGTTTACATGGCAAAGAGGAATTATGGTTGCTAGCCATCTGACTTTAAAATAAGGAGATTATTCTGGATTATCGAGATAGGTCCAAAATAATTAGAAGAGTCCTTAAAAGTGGAGGATGGAGGCAAAAGAGACCAGAGTATATCTCTGAGCCTGGGAGCTTGTGAGAACCTCAGGCCCCACCCCAGATGGATCCCCAAGACCTGAGAGAATAGCTTCTCCAAACTCTGGCCGATGATTGTCACCAGATAGCCTCATTTTTCCAGAGAAGCCAGGAAATTGGGATTTTTATGTGAAATATCTTAATTTTTTAATACTTAGTAAGATAAGCACAAAATTTGGCCCACGGGCCACTGTTTTGCAACCCCTGCTCTATCTATGATACTTCACTCTACTTCTTTGAAAGACTGGTGTGAGCATCGGTGAGACTGTAATATTGAAGAAATCATTTATCTTTTGTCATTGCCAACTTCCTCATCTGCAAAATGAGGGCAGATAATGACACTCACTGTTTTATCTCTCATGAATGTTGGAGGCAGTGGGTTTAATGCATTCTTCTCAGACACAAACTCAGGTGTTCATGTCAATCATTTTTATTATAGAGTCAGTGAAATAAGCATTAGCATCAAACACCTTTGACCTATAGTACTATGGATTTCTAAAGTTTGCAAATGAAATAGAAACAAAGCCATAAACCCCAGTATAATTTAAATTAATTATTCCTATTTAATGTGACAGATGGTTGTTGCTTTGCTGCAGTGATCTTGAAGCCTGAGACACAAACAGGGCTCCGAGTACAGAGGCTGATGGACCTTTGCATTCAATATGCTTAGGCTGTGTGATTCATATGGTGTATCCCAGTTCTCACACCATTGTTTCTATTTACATCACTGCCATTTTATTCATAGGGAGGCCATGACATCGTTTGATCCTCACATGTCACAAACTCATGTCTGAGATGTGATGTTGACCTTTGTTCCATGGAGTCAACACATTTTACACCCTAAAGCAAGCATGGGCACTGAAATCCCACAGCTGTCCTCTATACTAGTGCCCCCAGAGCCCCAGAGCCAGCTCCCATGCTTACGTTAATTTTAAGCAGATTATCAACAAGATGAAAACAAAATTTAAAATCCTTGTCAGCATCCCAGGACCCTCAGAAGATAACTGTAGATCCCCTGGTGTTCAGAACCCAGTTTAAGGAACAGCAGGGCTTAGGGAGAAAAGCAAAGCCTCCACAGACAGACTGGTCTGAGCCTACGTCACTGCTCTGCCCAGAATCCACTCTGTCATCTCAGGGAAGTCCCCCCACCACTGAGCCTGGTCTCCTCATTTGTAAAGTGAGGGTAGCAACAGTGCTTGCCTTGCAGAGCTTTAGTTAAGACCAGGTGTAATGTTATTAAAAGTGCCTGGACCCAAGCCATAGTGGCCTCTGTTATTGTGGTAATCACACGCAATGATGAAGGTGGAAGTGTTTTGAAGGCTGTGAATGGTTGTTTAGATGCCAGCATTCTGTTATTATATCAAGATGCTGGTTAAGAACTAAGACGAGCTTAAAGCATGACCTCCTTCTGGAGATTTGTCTTTCAAACAGATGCATGCATTAAAGCTAATGTGATATAGCTTAGTAGGAAAACTTTGGTGTGGCTCAGTGGTATAGTAGGAATATTTTCAACTTGTGGGGGCTTTTGTAAGCATACTCTGCAAGCCAATTGGCCCAGGAGATGGAGATATTCTTAGTTTGTAATTTGGTTCCCAGGGTGGGATGGCATATTTGATGAACAGCTTCTCATTTCTAAAGGAAGTGGCATTTGCCAATATGAATTCTGAGGTCTTTACTCACTGAGTAGAGGGGAATGTCAGCTCTTTAGTCTCCTATTTTTAATAAGCGTTTCTTTCATTGAAAGCCAAGTCCTAAGTAATTCACGCCCCCCATCCCCTTGGAAATATCATCATCACCAGCTGCCCCTTCATTCCAGGAGTGGTTTTATGGAGAGATCAAAGGGCTTGTGAAATCTCAAGTGACTCCATTGTGGTACCTTTTAACCTCTTTGATTTAAATGTCCGTAAATATGAACCCACTGTGTAAACTGTACCCGTCCCCTTGGCACACAGTGGCTTGAGGCCTCCTGTCTTGGTCTAAGACAGCTTCCCTATTCCTCCTGGTGATAGCAAGTGGCCACGTTCACATGAGGGCCACCTGTTCTTCTCTGGCCTGCCTGCTTTCATCTCTGCTTCTTGGCTCCATCTCTTAAGCTTGAAATATTAACAAGGACTCTGCTGGGCCTTGACTCCAGGCTTCTTATTTATAGCACTAGTTTCAGAAAATGGTACTTTCAAGGCTGGAGGAAGCACCAGGCTACAAGGCATGTTCAGGGTTTGATCCAATCCAGACAAAGAATTTAGCCAATTGCTCGGGGTGATTGCAGCAAAAATGGCCTACAGCAGGCACTCAGCTATGAAATGAAGGTCAGTTCTCTTGTCACTTAGAGAGAAGAGAGGTAGCAAAACTGCATCCTTGCAAGCAGCTATAGCCCATTCTCTGTGATAATTATAAAACAGAGGTCATAAGAAAGAGAATCTTAATGGACTGGAAATTGCTACAAACAGTTATTCTGAAATGTTATAAATTTTGCTAATACAATGTGTCAAGGAGCATAACAGTCTGTAAACACAGGTGATTAGGGTCACCTTCCATTATGTTTCTTTGTCAGTTGGCAACAAGTTGTACCATGTGTGTTCACTTATTCTTTACTTTTTCAGTCATTCATTTATTCATTCATTCAGCTGTTGTTAGCATTTACTAACTCTAAGACTTAGACTTGGATTACAGAGGTGAACTACACAGTCCAAAAAAAAAGTCATTGCTGCAGTGTGAGGAAAACTGAGGAGGAGTTTGGGTCTGAAGTATCAGGTGACCAGATGATTTTTATTATCAGGCACAGGCTGGCCGGATGGCCTTAGTTATGGTGTGAAGTGCACAGACAGGCTGCACTGGGAGGTGGAATCAGTAGCCAACTAAGCTAAAAAAAGCATCCCCTATGAGGTCTGGTCTGACTTACTAGATGGCGATCAGGGACCACAGTCCCAGTAACAAGTATTGACAAAATATGATTTGCCGTGAACTGTCTCTTATGCATATATTTTACTCAGGAGCCTCAAATAGAGAGGGGAGGGTCAGGGGAGGATTTCAGTGTTCCAGGGATCCTGATTAATAACATCACTATGAATTCACTTGCCCTTCCTCCTTCCTTCCATCCTTCCTTTCTATCTCCTTTCTTCATTTATTTTTGCAAACATTTGATGAGCATGGGCTATATCTTAGGTACTAGAATATTCAACAAGGGATTACATCAGTGAATAAGAAAGATAAAGTCCAGCTCTCATGAAACTTAGGTCCTAGAAGATAGAGACAATGAGGGAACAAGAAAAATATTTTGCAGTTTTCATTGTACAGACCTTGCACATATTTAATTAAGTTTATACTTGTGTTTCATATTTTTAAATGCTATTTAAGTGGCATTAATTTAAAAAATACCAGTCTCCATTTACTTGTTGTTAGCATATGAAAATACAATAGGTTTTTGTGTATCAACCCATAGCCTTTGACTTTACTGGACTCACTTTCTATTTCTAGTTTCAAAAACAGATTCCTTAAGATTTTCAACATAAATGATCAAGGAAACTGCAGGTAAACAGTTCTTTCTTTCCATTAGGTGTGTCTTTTATTTCTTTTTCTTGCATGATTGCATTAGCTAGTACTTCCAGGACAATGTTGGCTAGAGTGGTGAAAATGGACATCCTTGTCTTGTTCTGATATTAAAAAGAAAACATTCAGTCTTTTACGATTGAATGTAAAGTGAGTTGTAGGGTTTGTCTTTTTGTTTGTTTGTTTGTTTGTTTTTTGTAGTTTTTTTTTCATCAGGTGGAAGACGTTCATTCTTCTTAGGTTTCTGAGAGGTCTTCTCATGAATGAATGCTGAATTTTGTCAAAAGCTTTTACTGCATTTTGAGATAATCATATGCCTTTTATTTAGTCTTTTAATATGGTGAATTACAATGATTGATATTCAAACAATAAAAAAATTCTTCCATTCCTTGGATAAAATCCATTTAGTCACAAAGTATTACAATTTTAAAATATTGTTGGATTATATTTGTAACTTTTTGGTTAAGAATTTTTGTATCTGTATTGATGAGTGTTAGTCTGCTTAGAGTGCCATTACAAAATACCGTAGACTGGGTGACAAACAACAGAAATTTATTTTCACATGCTTCTAAGGGTGAAAAGTGTAAGATCAAGGTTCTGGCAGGGTTGGGGTTCTGGGAAAATCTCTCCTCCTGGTTTGCAAATGGCTGCCTTCTCAATATGTCCTCACATGGTAGAGAGAGAGAGAGAGAGAGAGAGAGAGAGAGAGAGAGAGAGAGAAAGAGAGAGAGAGGGTGGAGTGGGGTGGAGGCAGGGAGAGAGATCTGATGTCTCTTCCTCTTTTCTAAGGGTACCAGTTCTATTGGATCAGAGTGCCACCTTTATGAGCTCATTTAACCTTTATCACCTCCTTAAATACTGTCACACAGCTGGGTTAGTGTTTCAACACATGGGTTTTTTGAGGACATAATTCAGTTCATAGCAATGAAGGATACTGATCTGTAACTTTCTTTTCTGGATATTTGTCTGATTTGTGAATCAGGAAAATGTTATTATCAAATAGGTTCTGTTTTCTCAAATAATTTGTATAGAAGTGATATTATTTCTTTCTTAAATAAACTTTAGAATCAGCTTGCTGATATCCATAAAATAACTTGCTGGATTTTTTATTGGGATTTCATTGAATCTATAGATCAATCTGGGGAGAACTGGTGTCTTGACACTACTGAGTCTTCCTATACATGAACATGGAATATCTCTCCATTTATTTGATTCTTGTTTGAATTTTTTCATCAGTTTTGCAGATCTCTGATGGGTGATGTTGAGCATTTTTTCATGTGTTTTTTGGCTATTTTTTCCAGCTTTCTAAAGATTAGTGTTTATATGGTATGTATTTTCCAACTTTTCCTTTCTTCTTCCAGTTTTATTGAGGTGTAATTGATATACAGCCCTGTATAAATTTAAGATGTGAAGCATAATGACTTAACTTACATATATCATGAAATAGTTACCACAATAAGTTTCATGAACATCCATCACCTCATATAGATACAAAATAAAAGACAAAACATATTTTCCCTTGTGATGAGACCTCTTAGCACTTACTCTCTTACCAACTTGCATATGTAACATACAGCAGCGCTAATCATATTTATCATGTTATATTACATCCCTAGGACTTATTTATCTTAGTTCCTGATGCACGACTAGTGATTCAATATTTCTGTACATTACAAAATCATCACCATGAAAGTCTAGTCACCACGCAAAGATATTACATTATTATTGGTTCTATTCCCCACAGTGTACATTTCATTCCCATAACTCATTTATTCTGTAACTGTAACCATCCTTTCCTTTTTTTAAGCATTCACCATATTTATTCAGAAAAATATATTCTTTGTTTTAAATTGAGGTATAGTTGATTTATAATATTATATTAGTTTCAGGTGCATAACATAGTGATTCAACATTTTTATAGATTATACTCCATTTAAAGTAAATATAAAACATTGGCTATATCCCCTGTGACGTACAATGTACCCTTTAGCTTATTTATTTTATACATAGTAGTTTGTACCTTTTAATCCCCTACCCTTATCTTGCCCATCCCCCTTTCCCCTCCCCACTGGTGAGTCTGTTTCTGTTTTGTTATATTCCCTTGTTTGTTCTATTTTTTAGATTCCACATATAAGTGATAACATACAGTATTTGTCTTTCTCTGTCTGACTTATTTCGCTAAGCATAGTATCCTCCAGGTTAATTTATCTTGTTGCAAATTGCAATATTTCATTCTTTTTTTATGGCTGAGTAATATATATATATCACACTGTATTCACTCATCTGTTGATAGACACTTAGGTTGCTTTCATATCTTGGCTCTCTCTTTTTTTTTTTCTTTTTTGGCCACACCCCACAGCATGTGGGATCTTAGTTCCACGACAGGACTGAACCCATGCCTTCTGCAGTGGAAGCGCAGAGTCTTAACCACTGGGACCATCAGGGAAGTCCCCATATCTTGGCTATTGTAAATAATGCTGCTATGAACATTAGGGTGAATGTATTTTTTTTGAACTAGTGTTTTCATTTTCTTCAGATATATACCCAGGAGTGAAATTGCTGAATCATATGGTAGTTCTATTTTTAGTTTTTTGAGAAACCCCATGCCGTTTTCCACTGCACCAGTTTACAATCCCACCAGCAGTGTACTAGGGTTCCCTTTTCTCTGATTCCTGGCAACATTTGTTATTTTTAGGCTTTTTGATGATAGCCATTCTGACAGAGGTGATATCTCATTGTTGTTTTGATTTCCATTTCCCTGATCATTAGTGATGCCAAACACCTTTTCATGTACCTTTTGGCAATCTGTATGTATTCTTTGGAAAAGTGTCTCTTCAGGTCTTCTGCTCATTTTTAAATCATGTAGTTATTTTTTTTAATTGGGTTGTATGAGCTGTTTATACATTTTGGATATTAACCCCTTATTGGTCATATCATTTGCAAATATTTTCTCCATTCAGTAGATTGTCTTTTCATTGTGTTGATAGTTTCCTTTCCTATGCAAAAGCTTCTAAGTTTAATTAGGTGCCATTTGTTTATTTTAAAAAATCCTTGGCTTTTTTTTTTTTTTTAAGCTCTGTATTGGAATATAATTGCTTTATACTCTGGTACCAGCCTTATGAGGTACACCAAAGTGAATTAGCTGTATTTATACACATATCCCCATATCCCCTCCCTCCTGCAATCCTTGGCTTTTAATCTATTTTTGTCTTTATATTTAGAAAAGGTTGCTTGCAGCATATAGTTGTTCTTAATTTTTAATGAAATCTGATAAAGTTTATCTTTTAATTGAATTCGGTAGACCATTATTATTGATACAAATATTGATATATTTGAGTTTAAATCTACTGTCTTGCTATATTTTTTCTGTTAGATCCATTTCTTGTTTATTTTTTATTTCCTTGTCTTTTCGATTAGTTGAATCTTTTAAAATGTATATAATTCCATTTTATCTCCATATTGGCTTATTAGACATCTTGTTTGTATTACTTTTTAAAGTGGTTGCTCTAGGGTTTACAATAACTACCTCCAACATTGAAATCTACCTTCAAATAACATTACATCACTTGTGTTGTGTTAAAATCTTAACCAACAGTGTAGTTCAATTTCACTCCATCTTGTCCTTTGTGGTGTTATGTTACTTCTAAGGTATTATAAACCGTACAATACATTGTTTATTAATTTTGCTTTAAACAGTTAGTTTTAAAGAGGTTAAGATACAAGAAAAATGTATTTTATATGTATCCCCCTCTTTACCACCTCCAGTATTCTTCATTCCAAATCCCATTTGATATCACTTTCTCTTTTCCTAAATAACATTTCCTCTTGAATATTTAGACTGGTAATGCTTGTAAGAGAAATTACTTACTTTATATTCATTTTGAAAGCAATTTTCTTGGTTGTCATAATCTAGGTTAATAATCTTTTCTCTTTTTTCCTGCAAATGCATAAAATGTTGCTCTCTCTCTTGCATAATTTCTGATGAAAAGTAGGCTGTCACTCTTATCTTTGTTCCTTGTATGCAATGTCTGCAATGTTCTGTGTGAATGTTTTGGTTGCTTCTAGGATTTTATCTTTATTGTCAGTTTTGAGTCATATGATAATGTTGCTTTTCTTTGTTTATTCTGCTTGGTGTTCCCCTAGGTTCTTGGATTTGTGGGTTTTCAAACTGGAAAACATTTGGCCATTATTTATTCACATATTTTTTCTGTCCCTTCCACCCACTGCCCTGCCATCCATGTCCTTTTAGAGCTCCATTTATATGCAAATTAGACCACCAGATATTGCCAAATGTTGTCCAATATGTGAAAAGCAATTTTTAATATATTTTGTTTTTCTCATTAAGGTGGAAATATGCATTCTCTCCCTGTTACCCCAACATAGCCAGAAGCATGTTGCCTTATCTCCTTCATTTTTGAAAGATTTTTTTTCCTCTAGTAATGGAATTCCCAGGTTGATGGTTCTTTACTACCCTTGCCCCTTTAAAGATGTCATTCTATTGTCTTCTGATTTGCATAGTTTCTAATAAAAATCTTGTTATAATTCATATCTTTGAGACTCAGTATTTTTTCTTGAGATGCAGTATTTCTTCTCAACTGCCTTCAAATTTCCTTTTTCTCTTTGATTTTCAGCAGTTGGAATATGTTGTGTATAAGCATTTTGGGAGAATTTGGGTGGAAGGAGTATTTATTATGCTCACAGTTCTTTGAGATTTTTGGATACATGATAGATGTCTTTTATCACTTTTGGGAAATTCTCAATCATAATCTTTTCAAATATTTATGCTACTCTATTTTTTTCTCTCTTCTCCTTTTGAGATTCCAATTATACCCAGGTTCACCTAGGTATAGCTGGACTAAGAATATCTTAGAAAAGGATTCAGGATAGGAAACCCATTCCAAAAATAGTCTAATGTATTTATAGAAAAGGAGGAGCAGGGAGCATCTAGGTGACCATGTTATAATGGGACTTTCCTTGTTGAAGAAATGACCTTTTTGGAACGGAGGATCTTCCTTGGCCCAGTGACTGGAATCAGCCTGTTTTTTTCACTGAATAAACTCAGACCTGCTGACTCAGTATTCTTACTAAGATATTGATAGGAGGAAGAGATTCAATGTCCCAGGTCATCTATGTTTGTTTCCTTTCATAGTTGCATCACTTTTACAACTTATCTATACATCTTAGAGAACATTCCATGTAGTTAATATATTGTCACCTCATCATTTTTTCAAGGGTTCATTGTGTGCTATTGAATAGAAGCTAATTTATCTAATCTTTACCTATTGACATTTATAATGTTTTCAACTTATTGCTAGTACATTAAAAGTCTCAATTAACATTTTTGAACCTGTATATTCTGTATGTTTAGGCAAGAATAGTTGAGAGCTTTTGTTGTCATTGTTTTAATTTTTCTTTTTTCAGAGTCCAGTTATACCTGACTGAGTCCTTCATGTCCCTTAATTCATAGCATGGCATAATGTCCACAGAAAATCTCTTAATTTTTTAAATTTTACAAGAGTGAGTCAAAAATTATCTGCACTCTGGCTGTGGAGTTTATTTTAATTAACTTTTAGAAAAGACAGATACATTATGTTTTGACATAATCCCATTGCTTTTCAATACACTTAGTCTATTTGTCAACAAGCTTTCATATTCCTTCTTTAAAAAATGTTTTAGGCTGAGCCATGAATGTACTGCTGTCTTCACTTCTTCATCAGAAGTGAATCTTTGTCCTCGTAGGGCTGCTTTCAGGGACCAAACAGGTGAAAGTCCAGTGGAGCAAGATCAGGACTACAGGGAGGATGCTTTAACACCTTGAAATGAAGTTTTTGCAGAGTGTCGACAGTGTGGGCAGAAGTGTGCGGACGTGCATTGTCATGCAAGATCACAGCGCCCTTGGATAGAGTCCTCTGCATTTAATCGGAAGTTTAGGCTTCAGCTCTTCAATAAGCATTTCAATCCATTCATACACACTTCTTTGCAACAAAACACTTTCTCTATATTGTGCACAAAGTCTTCGGTAAATAACAGCACCAGGTACACCCTCAGACCACAAAAAAGTGAATCACTGCATGCTGCTCTTCTTTCCTGCAAATCACAAGCAGGGCATCCATTTTTGCTCACACCACAGTTACAAATGAACTTATTTGTAACATGTTCACAAACATAACATGGTTCACACCTGTACAGCATTGACTGGGGAGACAGTAGCCTTGAACAGAAAGCTCTGATAAGACAGTGAGGCCAACAGAAGTTTTAATATAACCAGAGTGCAGATAATTTCTGGCTCACACTTGTATGATTGTTTTCCACACTCGTATTATTGTTTTTCACTTATCACCTTCCTCATTATCATTATTTTCACCAAAGGCATCCACTCTCTCATGTATCATATGTGTCCTTTCTACAAACTTTCATTGTTCACTTCTATTATATACGTATCTCCAAACATTTAATGTTGCTTGGAGGGATATTTATATTTATATTATACTTTAAATTCATTCTTTTTCTTATTTTTACACACATTGTATTTGTGGAATCACTCCACACTGCTCTATGTATATCCAGCCCACTTATTCTGACCACTGCACAGAATTCAAGCATATGTTAACTGCAGTGGTAGGAACACTCCTGGCAGCAGAAAGTATATTCAGAGAGAATATACTTTTATAGCTTGGAAAGGGTGTGCTAAGATATTTTTGAAATGTACTAATGTTCAATCACAGCAACAGTGTAAGTGAGTTTCTGTCAGCCTCCATCCTTTGCAACAAGAGGCAGGATCAAATGTTTTAGCATTTGCTAGTTTGCTGAATGAAAATGATATTTTATTGTCTTTTCAGTTTGTACTTATATAACTATCACTATACATGGGCACACTTTCTTATGTTTGCCAGTCACTTGTATTTCTGTTTATTTTAAATTTCTTTTTCCGATGCATAGCCTTCCAATGTCCTCAGCTTGACTTGAAACTTGGGTGATGATGAAATTTGAGGTCTTAAGTGGGTATCAGTGATTTATCTATTTTAGAAAGCCTGCAATTTGCTCAATGATATCGAGCAAACTAAAAGCTTATGTGCATCATGTTTCCGGGGGCCAATAAAATAATTGTTTGGATGCCTGTGTTGTAGAATTGTAGACTCTGGGCATGAAATTAAGTTAACCAATATGTTTGACCAAAAGCCACTGAGGGCCCATTTTAGCTTAATTGTGATGTGGGCTGGCGTCTCCTCCTCGTTTCAAAACTCACAGGCACGCCCACTTCCTGTTCATCAGGCACATTTAATTTGTCCTGGAGCTTTGTGGAGAACGAGACAGAAGACATGTCAAGACACATCTGGTACATTAGAAGGATTTCTCTTAGCTTCTCCACCCCCCTCTCCTGCCAGACTTCTCCCCTTCCTTGGAGACAGAGCATCTTCCTTAGAGAACAGGCCTCAGGCTTCCTTCCCCTTTTGTCAGTTTTTGTCGATTAGTCCTAATGCCCCATTAAGGCTCCACCCTCTTTACTGACAACTTGGCATTTGCCTGCTGTGACATCTTCAAGAGTCTTTAAGACAGCAAGGGAGGTGAGGGAGAGGGCAATGTGGGGGGAAGACCAAGGGAGGGCAGGCCCATCAGCATCACGTAGCATCTGTCATGAAGAGAGTGAATTAGACCCTCGTCCTTGATGGGAGCTGATGTTCTGTCCTGTTGGTCTCTCGGCAGAGCTGGATCTGGCTTCACCCTGTGGACAGACACTGGAGCCGACACAGTATCTGCTTAACCTCAGTAGCCGTGGTTAGCGTAACGGGGAGCCAGCTGTGCCACTGTTGCACTGGGGGGCCTTTGTTCTGCTGAGTACTTGGATGGCATTGGGTGTGCAAGTGTGGGGTGCAGCTGAGAATCCTGGAAGGATCTGCGGTCTTCTGGGAGAAGGCAAAGAGAAAAATGCTTCTTGGACCATGGCCAGGAAGGGTCTTTGTAGAAGAGAATGTATTTTAGGGTTTGAAGCGGGCAGTTATATGCCAGGCAAAGTAAGTCCCCTTCTCCCACTCTCTATTATACTCTCAGTAAAGTCACAGTGTCAGGAATGTGTGTGTGATAGAGGCTGTGGGAGGAAAAACAATGGTTATAAGGGCATTTTTTGGGGGGTACACCTAATATGTGCCAGAAACTATGCATGTCAAGGATAATCCCATGTAATCTGCACAACTTTCCCATACGATATTTTTATCCCCCATGTGCTGTGTGATCATACTTTTATATTATGATATGATTAGTCTTTCACTAGCCCCAATAGGCTGTTCTTTGCTTCAGCCAGGACTAGTTTATTTTGCAAAGAACAGTAACCTATTCAAATTATCTAAGAAAAGGTGGCTTCTCTGTAGGTTACAAGGGAGTATCATGAAAAACAAAAGCAGGACATTGAGTTGGGTGTCATGGGAAGTGGAAAGACATTGGGCCACCCCTTCCTTTCTCTCCATTCCTGGGCTGTACGGCTTCTCTGCTAATTTGTTTCTTCTCCAGCATTTCCCTGAAGCTGAGTTTCCAGCTGTCAACTTTCCAGCTTGCACCTTCCTAAAAATTGATCCTAAGTCCCAGGCTGTCAGCTGCAGGCTTATTAATGTCCCTTTGGAGACTTTGGGTCTCTGGTTCTAGCTCTAATAGGAGAGAATGTGATTGGTTAATCAAGGGTCAGGGGGCTACGTCTCAACCAATCCTCTGTGGCCAGAAGTGAGTCCCTTGGGATGGTATAGTTCCAGCAGGAACCAAGGGGATGCTTCGGCAAGGTGAATGCCCATTGACAGAAGGGAAGCCAGAGGTTCAGGGATGGAAATGCTATGACTCCAAGGAATAGGTAATAGAGTAATTAATCAAGGGCATTGACAGTGGGGACCAGTGGTAAAGATCTGGTTGGGGATACTTTATTATCTACCTGTCTCCTACTGCACTTTTGGGTGACTGGCCTTGGATGGTGTGATGGATGTTATTTGTTTAGAAGTAAATAATCCTAGAATTTTACATTAGAAAGCATTATTCATCAGAGCTCTTTGATTCACAAATAACTGAACCCAGCTCAAAATGGGTTCGACCTAAGTGTTCATGTAACTGAAAGGCCCAGGGGTCCTCTCATGCAGCCCAACTCTGAAGCCTCAAACCAGGTCCTCCAAACTTAGTTTCATTCATTTTGTTGCTGTTTCCTTCATTGCTTTCTGCATACAAGACGTACTTTCAAGGCCATCTACCCTCTGCCTAGATTCACCTTTCCTTTCTTGTTGGAAAACTCCTAGTCATCCTTTAAAACCCAGTTCAAATGTTACCAGTCACTCCATGTATTTGCTGACTGGCTATCTGACTCCATGCAAAGCTCATTGCTCTTTTTTCAGGGTCCTCAAAGCCATTTATTCACATTCTAGCACAAGACTCACTGCTCTATGTCATTAGCATGGTGTATGTTTGCATGTGTTTTAATAACATATATGAAGATATGGTACAGCCCTCCAAATCTGTACTTTTCCTCTTTATCCTGGTCACATGGTTCAGTCACATTTTCCCAGCCCCCTTTAAGTTAGGTGGGGCCATGTAACTGTTCTTGTCCTACTTGATTGCCTGCCATTTTCAGACCTCACCCCCCTACCCCCACTAATCATCCTGCACAATCCTTCTCTGTGGCCAGGTGTAGAGGATCTGGATGAGCATGCCAAGGCCCTGGAAGATGGTCAAGCCACTCTTTGGAAGGATACTGAATCCTTGAATGATGGCATGGAGCAGAGCACCCCTAGTTCTCAGTCCACATTGAAAATATTGTGAGTAAGAAAGAAACCTGCATTATATAAAAACACCCTTTTGATTATTATCTGTTATTGCATGACAAGCCTTCTCAAAACTTAGTGGCTTAAAACAACAGCTATTTTTAATTGCACACAATTCTGCTTGTGGGCAGGGCTTAGCCATGCGGTTCTTCCACTGGTCTTGATGCTGGTTACTCATTCAACCCACATGTTCAGCTGGTGGGCTGGTTGGAGGCTGGGTTCAGTTGGGACACTAAGATGCAGGGTTTCTTTCTCTCCCCATGTAGCATCAGGACCTCTCTCCTTCCCCATGACCTCTCCTGTGGTCCTTCATTGGTCACTCCAACAGCATAGCCAGACATCTTCTATGGAGCTTAGGACACCCAAGAGTGGGAAAGTGGAACCTGCCAGACCCTCCTAAGGCTTAGGCTTGGGATGGACCCAGTATCACTTCTGCTGTGTTCTCTAGATCAGGGCAAGTCACAGAGCCAACCCACTTTGAGGGAAGAGGGCTATACCAAGTGTGAATACCAAGAGATGTAGTTTAGTTGGGGCCACTGATATGACAGACCCCCACAGCCACTGAAACGAAGGGTTATTTTTTACAGCAACTGCCTGTGCTCACAAATCAATGCTAACAGGTCAATGTTTCTCAAAGAGTCAGTCTCTTATTGCCTTTAAATTTTTGTACTTTCTGGGTACCATCTTTAATATTATTTACTTAATGTTTCTTTAAATCAATTAACTTAAAATATAGACAAATTCATTGAAAAATACAAATTTGTATTGCTACCATAAATAAAGGGCTGAAAGTGCAATTCCATTTTTCTTCAATTCTCATTAAAATAAGTTCATAACTATTTTTAAAAATTCATCAACATACCCCCTAAAGTCTGCTTGAAATCATCATGGATGGGTCCAGGCCCAAGTTAAGAGGTTATAGAAAGGCCCAGTGAGTTTGGTTGAATTGAATTCTATGGAATTTAAACCTGCTTCCCTGTAATTTATACCCGCTAGACTCCACCTAAACCCAATTTGATTCCTCTTCTGTCTGACTGCCCTTGGATATTTGAAGAATTCTCAAGGAAATGCTCCGAACATTCTAGTTCCTTCAACATATCTGGTTTCCTTGAAGCAGCCTGCCACCAAACAAAAAACAACCCAGTCAAAGGCATGAACCAACTCAAAATACAAAAAACTACTCTAAAATTCAATGTATCTGACCTGTGGGTTGATGGAGCTGCTAGGAGCAAGGTAGCAGGTGGGCAGACGCAGGTCTTTTCTTGGTGGTGATGGCAGCCAGTGTGTTCCTCTCAAGACTGGCTCTGTTTCCATAACAACCACTGTGGTGACCTTACCTCTCCTGATCCTATGTTCCCAGGACTTGGAGATATCGCAAGTGTCTCTCCAGAATTCACATCCTACAGAGGTCTGATTCCAGAGGTGCCTGCTCTGTGGGGCTGCTCAGATGAGACCTCCACACCTTTGTTTGCGGATCTCCATTTGTTCCTGCTCTCTCTCTCTCCTCCTCTCTCTCACTTCTTTTCACCACTGAGGCACTGTTTCCTTAGCTCCTCTCCTGAGTGCTCAGAATGTACTCACCATGGTTTTGTTGCGGGTGAAGTAGCCCAGGCCTCTGCTCTCTTAACACTGCAGGAATGGGAACAGCTCAACTGCGAGTCCAAAGGCATCATTAAACAATTTTCTAAGTAGGAAGCCATCATTAAACAGTTACGGATTGGCCTCTGTCTCTGATTCCAGTGGGAACCTAATTTGATTTCTGAACTCTAATTCAGGGACCTTGGAAGTCTGGCTGGGAAAGGAAGGTCTCCCACAAAGACTTCATTCTTGGATTCCTGTGGTCATGGCTCGGTGGGGTAAATAATAGGGCCTCATTCTGTCAGGGGTGCTGCCTATAGGGATGCCCCCATGGGGACCAGACCTCAACTGAAGCTCAGCTCCACCAACTGCATGAACCAGGCAGGCCTGGGGGCAAGTCCTGGTCCCACTGCTTGTGGGTGTGTGGCTTTGGGCAAGTGGCTTCTCCTCCCAGGGGACTCATGACAACTGGGTAGGGTTGACTTGGGCTGTCATGTGCTTTTTGTGCTGAAATGCAGGGATTCTCAAAGTTTATTTGGCTTCAGAATCCTCTACACTTGGTATAAATGCAGATTCCCGGGCCCCGTGTGGGTTTTAATTCCGTGACGTTGGGGTGAACCTGCATGTTAAAGAACACTTGGTATTGGGAGAGATGGTCCCAGGCCAGATTTGGAGAAATTTCAGGCGAATGTATGGCTTGTGGGTGGAGGCTCCAAACTTCCACTAACCGTAGGCATTCTGCTGCCCAGCAAGGCCTACTCACTCGCGCTCAGACCTGCAGTGTGGTAGGCTGTAAACAAGACACTGGAATAAAGAAACGCGGGAGGACAAGGGCAGGCCCTCAGCTGACAATGAAGTCTGGCTGGAGGGAGCCCCACCTGGAAGGATGGGACGAGCAGGTCTGTGTGCTACTGGTGCCCTCTGGTGGCCAAGTGTGGAACCACCGGCACATCACTGGAAACCCTTGATTCTTGGTTCACTTGAAGCGTCATTAAGGACCACTAGCGCCATTTGCGACTGGCAGGAGATGAATTTTGATCCGTGCCATCTCTCAATGCAGGTAGCTGGGTGAGGTGGTACGCTTAGGAACCCTGGAGTCAATGCGATGTATTTTCAAACTGTTTTCCCATCACATCTATTTGTACAGGTATTTGTACAGTTTCATTTTTCTGATCTGCAAAATAAGCATAATGGATGGGGATATTCCACCTGTGGGAGGCTTGAATTTATTCTCTACTCTCCCCCTTTGGCTCTGGTTTTTTTCCCCTTCTGCCCCTGGTGCCAAAAATTTGGCCTCTGTGCACCGGTGCTGAATTGGATCTCAGAGACAGAGTTTTGGGTGAAAAAGGAAAGAATAGGTTTATCGCTTTGCCAGGCAAAGGGGGCCACACTGGGCTTGTCCTGCCCTCAAAAACTGCATGTACCCACCTGCAGGGGGACTTGGTGAGGAGTTTTATATAGCAATGGTTCAAGGGCGAGGGGGTGGGGGGGTGGGGGTGGGGTTGCTGATAAGGATAGGGGATGTGCAGGGCCTGCGTTCTTTACTCTGCCTCAGGTGGCCTCTTGATGAGCTTCTGTGGTTCTGGAGGTTATCAAACTGTGACCTTCTCTCTGGAATGAAGAATGCTTCATCAAGTAGTTAACATCGTCCATTTGTTGGGGGTTTTTGTTCTGTAGAAGAGCTCAAAGATATTAAGTTTATCCCTTGAGGGGGAACCAGGAATCTGCCCCAAGGCTGCTCTGTTGTTTCTTTCTTTTTTAAAAAATAGACTTATTTATTTATTTATTGACTGTGTTGGGTTTTCATTGCTGCACACGGGCTTTCTCTAGTTGTGTGTGTGGGGGGGTTACTCTTCATTGTGGTGTGCAGGCTTCTCATTGCAGTGACTTCGCTTATTGCAGAGCAGGGGCTTTAGGTGCATGGCCTTCAGTGGTTGTGTTACATGGACTCAATAGCTGTGGCTCGTGGGCTCTAGAGCGCAGGCTCAGTAGTTGTGGTGCACGGGCTTAGTTGCTCCATGGCATGTGTGATCTTCCTGGACCAGGGCTCGAACCCGAGTCCCCTGCACTGGCAGGTAGATAACCACTGTGCCATCTGGGAAGTCTGTGCACTATTGTCTCTTGGCTGCTCCTCCCTTGTCCCTGCATCCCTCCCTTCCCTGATTAACAACTGTTTGAACCTGCCCTTTGGAACTCAGGGAAGGTCATGGAGGCTGAAGCCTATTTCCTACAAACAAGAACTCGGGCACATGGAAAGGCTTCTGTGCCCAGGAGCCCCACAGGGTCCCGCTCAGCTTCGCCCTGCCCACTGCGTAGGACCCACCTCTGTCCTGGGAGCCTTAGGTAGAGAATGGCCCTCCCAGATGTGCCTGAGAAGACTGAGGGTCCTTGGTGAAAGTAATGGCCAGTCTTCTCTCGGACACTGGCCCCCGTACAGCCCCAGCCAAGCCTCCACGAGGCCCCCTGACCTTGTCCTGGTGGTGGAAGGGGGCGTCCCAGGCCCTGCAGCCCCCTCAGTTACCATTCTCATACTCCCCCTCCTTCCTCCAGCCCTCACAGTGGCTTCTGCAGTCTGGGGAACTGGAAAATTTGATTTCCAAGTGTACATTGCAATTGTTCTGCTTTATATAATCACTGGCTTTTGAACTTAAAAGACATAAATGTGTGATTTTGTTCTCTGATCCCACAATGACTACCACCACCCAAGGCGGTGGGTGATTCTTGGGGAGCTGTCGGGCTGGGTGGGAGCACAGCACTCAGGAAACAAGTGAGATGTATCCCGAGTGCAGAGCTAAGTAAAAGCACATCAGCTGGTGCTTGAAATCTCATCACACACATGCTGATAAAAATGCCACCTCCCAGAGGCGCTCAGAGGGCGTGTGAGACTTTACCAGGAAAGCGGCTGGTGCAGGATGGGCACCCTTCTCTTTTCCTTAAAAAATAGCTCATTTGATGCACATTTTGTTTTTTACTTCCAAAGGAAGTTTCTTTTGCTGTTTTCTCTTTCAGCAAATGCAGAAAGACATGGAAAACACTGGAAGCCATTAGCAAACTGGAAATGTTAGCTAGGGAGTACCTGCAACGGGCCAGGAACTCTCCTACGAGTAGGGGAAACAGTGGGAAAACACATCCCTGCCCCACGGAGCTCTCCATCCAGACGGGCAGCAATGCATAGCCACAAATAAACACCTAAAATGTCAGCAGGGAAGGTGCTATGAAGAACAGCCAAGGGGGGCCAGGCCGGGTGGAAATGGGGGGACAGCCTCTCTGAGAAGATGACTCATGAGCCGAGGTCTGTGCGGAGTGAGGGGCTCAGCCCCGTGGACATCTGGGCGGGAGCGGGCCAGCTCCTTGCCAGCCTGGAGCCCGACTGTCCAGCTTGGCCATTGGTGACAGGTTGCTGGGTTCATTTAGGTTCTGGTTGACCTCAGCCACCTGGCAAGGAGCCCAGCCATGGGCCAGGCCCTCTGCACGGTCCCAGCACTATCAGGTCCCAGCAGTGATGCTGGCTTCCTTGGCAGAAGAGGTCAAAGGCATTAGAAATGTGTGAGGAGCCAGCATGGAGTGACGCCTGGCGGGTGGGGTTCACAGAGGACTGTTTTGAGCACCCAGCTCCTTCCCTCTTGCTGCTCCTCAGCCTGGGGGTCTCAGCACCCCCTGGGTTTTCTGTGGCGGGCTCCTTTGCATCCTTCAGCTCTTGGCCCAGATGTCACCTCTCCGGAGAAAAGCTAGTCACAGCCAACCCTGCTGCACCCTCTACTATATCACCTATTTGGTTTCCCTTACAGCTCTCAGCAATCCTTGCAAGGCAGGAGAGAGATGGACCCCAGGCTGGGCAGCTGGAGTTTGTGCCCTGTGGACGGATACTCCAAGATGAAGATAATAGTAGGAGGGAGGAGAAGCTGAGCCCTGCCTGGATAAAAGACAGAGAGACCACATATATCTCATTCTCGAGGTCAAGGAGACCACATGCATAGAAAGTCTCCTTGGAGGTCAAAAAAGGGAGGGATGTCAACCTACCCATAGGCCTCTTTGCTAGAATCCATCTTGGCTAAGAGATGCTCCTGCACACTGGGGAAGACCCTGAGATGCACCAAATATAGACTCAGAGCCAGGCAAAGCAAGATGATTGGCCAGAGAAAACCCAGAAGAAATGTCCCATATAAGCGATTCAAACTACCACAAGGGCGCGCCTCTTTCTTTGAGGCCACCCGTGTGTGTCTATTCACATGTACTCTTTTTCCTCCTAAGAAATATTTTACTTGTTTCACTACTTTCCATCTCTTTGTGGAAATTTATTTCTACAAAGCCGACGGGCCAGGGCCTTGTCACTGGCCACTGGTCCCTGGTGGTCGGGTGGCTAGGATTCAGTGTTCTCACTGCCGTGGCCTGACTTCAGTCTCTGGCCGGAGAATTGAAATCCTGCTTCAAGCCGCTGCAAGCAGAGGCCACCCAAGGTCAGGTGGAAGCTGCTCGTTCATTTCTGTCCCTCTGCACGTGGATGTCGGTTCCAAGGGTTTCTCTGTCCCGGTTCCCTTGGCCCCCAGCTCACAGGACCACCCCTGACACATTCAGCCCCCCAACACAAATGCATGGAGTGGAGGACTATCGTCACCCTTCAAACCTCAGGATGCCCTAGACTTCTATTCTCTCCTATAATCTCCCTTCTCTATGGGGTCCTTAAAACGTAAACTCTAGCAATATAACAGTGAAAAGAAAAAATGTGAATAAATAATTGTCCCAGTTTAAACATGCTTTCAAGGACCTCCACTCCTCTCCCAGCCCTGCTGTCCCTCGGCTGATTTGCCAACTTGTCATCGGCGTGTTTTCAGCGAACCTCCTTTCAGCACTTTCCCCGCGTTGTTAGGAATGTCTCATAAATACTCGAATAATTCTAACTGACTGCATAATATTGCAGACACCATTGCTTGTGCCTTCTGTGTGCGGTTTACTGTTTATACTGTGCACGGGGCGGGGGTGGGAGCATTCCACTTCTCCTCTCAGCCCTGCTGGGGAATGATCATTAATATTTTACAGATGGAAAAACTGAGGCTTCGAGAAGTGAAGCCAATTTGCTCAAGGACACACAGCAAGGATTTAAATCCTGTCTGTGCTCTGCAGGATGTCATTCAAATCTGGTGGTGGTGTCGGGGACAGTTAGGTAACCCACTCCCAATTCTGAGCAGGGGGGTTTGTTCATATTTTGGTATTATAGACCAGTGCCCTCCAAATCAGACACTTGTCATTGGGGTGGGGTGTGTGTAAGATGACCCATTGCGGTGACCAAAAAATCTTCTATATCGACTTCTGTTTCTTTGTATTCCCTCCATAATTCTTAACATTGTATATGTGCAAGAACACACATAATTTATTAACACTGCAGCAAGGACGTATACAGTGGATGCTTGCACTTTTTTTTTAAATAAAAGATGTGGGCTATATGCAAACATCTTGATGAACATCTTATAACAGTAGCTTAAGGCAACGATTAAAAAGAAAGAGAAAGCCAAGGAGTCTACTACATCAAAGACTTTGAACATCTTTAGGTTTTTCTCTTCCATGTATCTGCCGAAGTCTTGACTTCTCTCTCCTGGGTAGTGTTCTTAATGTGAGAGTCACTGTGCAACTCAGGAGTTGCATGCCCCGCTCTGCGAATGGGCGCTCCCCATTCTCCCTGTGACAAGCCTGCATGAGGCGTCAAGTCCTGGCCATCACTAGATGTGTGATTGTGGACTTTCATTCATTCCTGACTCAGCAAACCATCCCCGGGTCCTACTAGGTGCTGGAGCCTGGGCTACGCAGGAGGACCGCATTCCAGCAAGAGTACCACACGACCCAGCCCTCCCAGAGCTGGGCAGACAGATATCATTACAAACACTGTGACTGTGCCAACATCCTAGTATGCAGAGTTCCGGTGGGAGCGTAAAAGCAGCTTTGGTGGAGTTTTCTTGAGGGCTGGGGCAGGGAGTGTTTCAGAGGAGACTTGCGGAAAGGAGATGCCTGAGCTGGGTCTTGCGGGATGAACAGTAGGTCACCAGTGAACAGTAGATGTGAAGGTTCTGTGCCAGCAGGCAGGTGCTTGCTACACGGAGGCGGGTCTGGGGGCTGCACTAATTTCCCATTGTTGGACCACACCTGTGGGGGGAGGGGGGGTTTGGGGACGTAACATTGGAAAAGCAGGCAGGGCCCAGATCACAGAGGACTCTGAATGTCATAGGACTTGACATTGCCCTAAAGGCCATGGTGAGCCTTGGGAGGGAGAAAGTAGGAAAGTAGCCATTTAGGTCTAAATTATTTGTACAGTGATGTGGAGAAGGAGAGAAGGGGTTTGTTAAAATAAGCAGAGGAAATGCAAGGCAGTTATAGGGGAATGGAGCTGAGGATAAAGTTGTGGAGGAGGTAAAATTCGTGAGACCTCAGGGCTGACCAGATTCATTAAGCAAAAGGGGCTTGGGGGAGAGCAGTGTCATTGACCATGGTGGGCACCGGGGAGAAGAAGAGAATATTGTATTTGGAAAGAGAGACCTGAAAGGCAGCCGGTGATGCGGGTTTGGAGCTCAGAGACAAGTCCAGGCTGGGGATGGGTCGACTTGGGCTCATTAACTGAGAGAGGGGTTGGGGAGCCCAAGAATCTACAAGAGAAAGTCTGCAGATGAGGGCAGCTTGGGGAATGTGAACATCTGAGAGGAAAGATAGCCCTGGCTGACAGCATCTGCCAATTTCTGTGGTGTGAATATCCCCGCCGTGACTGCAAGCTACCAATGAGTCACTGATGGCGGAGTTGGGTAGCGATGCCTACCGTTGGCTCTTGTGAGCTGGAATGAGCCAGCTGGACACGCAGCAATGGTCACACCTCCAAAGGTGGTGAAATCTCTCATCCGCTGCAGGCTGCCTCTTCGGGATTTTTCTCCGCAGCTCTGCCAGTGAACTGTGCGTGTCTCCCACGTGCATTTCCACGTGATGTAATCTCAGTAAACAGATGGGGACTTTGGCCTGCATCCATGCAGAGTGCACAGAACCCCTCCTCCTCCTCTGTGGCCCCAGGCAGGCCCTGCTGGGTCTGCAGGAATCCCTGTGTCACCTCCCAGGGAAGGCCCAGGGCCCCGAGTGCTGAGCTGCCAAAGTTTCTGGAGTTTCCAGGTGGCACTGACCCAATTTCAAGTTCTCCCATACCTTCCCCAGCACAAAGAAAAGTGCTTTTTGTCTTCATGTTGTTAAGGAAAAGGTTGAAGCTCTTGACACAATTTTAAAGTCAGAGCAGCACAGTGTTTTCATCCCTTAGTATTTTATCTCTTTTGATCAAATCGTGTCAACGTCAAGCGTCCTTTTTCTGGGCTTTTCCTTGTCACTTTGTCAAGCCTCCCTGTCTCGTGTTAGCTTTTCTCTTCTTTTGAGAGTATAATGCTTCAGACACCCTCGCAGGCTTCGGCTGCTGTCCTGGGGTGCAAGGCATCTGTACCGCTGAGTGAACCTCAGTACATGAGGGCATGGGGGGGTGGAGGAGCTGGGGTGGCAGGATGTGGGGAGATGGGGGAGTGACTGGGGGTGCGGCCAATCGGAGGAGAAAAGCCTCTTCTCCATCAAAGGCCGTGAAGCCGAGCAGAGAGAACAGGGACTGGGGAACTAGAGACTTCTAGGGTCCATCCCTTCTTCCTCTGTGGCCTTGAGCAAATTGCTTCATGGTTCTGGGCCTCAGTTTCCCATTTGTCCAATGAATACATACTTCACACAGGTGGGTTTTTTTTAAGATTTTTTTTTTTGCTGCAGACCATTTTTAAAGTCTGTTGAATTTGTTACAACATTGCTTCTGTTTCATGTTTTGGTATTTTTTGGCCCTGAGGCAGGTAGGATCTTCGCTCCCCGGCCAGGGATTGAACCTGCACCCCCTGCCTTGGAAGGCGAAGTCTTAACCACTGGACTGCCAGGGAAGTCCCACACGCGGGTATTCTGAGGACAAGAAAAGGGGTCTGCAGAGCTCTGGGCTCAGTGTCTGGCACGTGGGATGTTCTTGTCAAGTGAGATTGAACCTATATCAAGAGTCACCCGTGCAGGCAGTAGCTGGGGGTCTGGTCAGGGGCTCAGCACAGCAGAGGGGATCTGAGAGGGCTAGAATCAGGACCAGCGGTGCTGTGGGGCTCCTTCTGGGTGCTTGCGGACCCAAAGGACCAGGCCGTGAGTCGGGGAGGGAGTGGGATCCAGCCGCCAGGAGAATGCACTTTTTGGTGCTTGCTCATGGAAACAGCAAAAGCAGCCCCTGGGACAGAGTGAGGGTTCAAAATGGTAACTGCTATGATTTCTCTAATGCCTTGTTTTGGGTTTCCTAATGACAGCAGTTAAGTCTGTTCAGGGGTAGAAATCATGCAAAATACTAAAAAGAACAAAGAAGGAGACAGAATTTACCTTCGATCCTAAAGACAAAGAGAAAAACATCACTTTTTATTCAAAGCACCTGTGTATTTTTAGGAATACCTCTCTGGCCAAGTATTATATCCACAGGTATAGTTTCTGATTTTTTTTGTACTTAATATCACATCAATAAACACTCGCCCCTGTCATTTCATAGTTGCTTTAAAAATGTTTTAAGTGACTGTCCAATATTCTCTTCTAAAACACTGTTGATTTATTTTCAGCTGTTTCCCTTTCCCCCCACATTTAAAAGTAATGCTTTGAGGAGCATCTCTGTAGCTGAGATGCTCCCTACCTGAGATGATTTCCTGTGTGGACTGAATATTTGCGTCTGCCCACTCTCCTTCCCAACTCATATGTTGAAAACAAATGCAACTGCATTGGGGCCTTTGGAAATTAGGTTCTGGGGGTAGAGCCCTCATGAATGGGATTAGTGCCCTTATAAGAAGAGGTGTGAGAGAGCTTGCTTCTTTTCTCTGCCACATGAGGACACAATGAGATGAAGACCATCTGCAAACCAGGAAGCAGGCCCTCGCCAGACACCAGATCTGCCGGCACCTTGATCTTGGACCTCCCAGCCTTCAGAACTGTGAGAAATAAATGTGTGTTTTTTAAGCCACCCAGTCTATGGTAATTTGTTATAGCAGCCTGAACCCACTGGGACATTTCCTAAGTCTATATTTACAGAAATGCATAGTGTTGAAAGGGCATGAACATTTTTTAGGCTGTAGATCCATTTTGCTCTGCAGAAAAGGTGTCCAAATTATCTATCCATCTGTAACATCTGTGTTCTAGCCAGTTATTTGTAAGTAAACCTCTTGAAGCCCTCTGTGTGTATTTGGGGAAGTCCACACACTTCATATGAAAGAATGCTATGTTATGTAAATTACAGTAATGGAGAAGGTTAAAATAAAACCAAATAACATAGCTGGCTCAAACAGAAAAGAAACACCTCCAGAGACCAGAAGTGGAACTGGAATTCCAAATGGTGGGTGATCCTGAAGAGATGTGGGCCGCATGTAAGAAGAAGTGGCTGAGAGTCCAAGCTCTGTAAGGTGAAGGGATTAAAAGTGTTCCACGAGGGAGGCGACAGAGCCAGGCTCATCACCAGAGGGGCATCACCATGCCCTTGAAAAGAGTTGGAAATCTCTGCTGCCATGCTGCTTGGTCTTACCCCTGGGGACCTTCAGGCAGAGAGAAGGGCACCTGGACCAGTAGCAGATTCAGGGGCTGTGCCAGTTCCCTGGCTCTGTGACAGGATCAGGGTCCTCATCCATGTTGTCCTGGCGATAAATCTAAACTGCCTTTTGAAGTCCTGGGTTGGGTCCTGGAGGGCCAAGGGGACACAGAGGCAAAGCCAGCAGATGTAGGGATGGTGAAATCAAGAAAGGAGAGGAGAGGAAAGAGAGAGAGAGAGAGAGAGATGGGGGAGTTTTCCATTTAAATGAGCCTGCAAACCATCAATCGTAAAACTCATGAAGAAATCTCATGCTAAGAAAGACAACCACCAAACCTGACCATTGGAATGCAAATTCGCTTTGGAAATTTCCATTTGCATAAAAGTTTAAAAAGGACTTTAAAATAAGAATGTACAGACTTTTCAGAAAAATTAAAGGACAAGAAATTAAGAAATACAACTAATGGAAGAATATGAAAAAGAAGCAATTACAGATCTCTGGAATAAAAAAAATAAGTCAGGAAACAATGGAAGTGTTTCGAATTGGAAATGAGTACCAAGGAATACAACTAGGTCACAGCACAAGAGCAGAGAGTTTAAAATATGAATCAGAGCAAGTGGTAAGGAGACATGAGGGTAGGTGGAGGGACCCTAAGATTTGTCTTATGAATGGAGGGAATGGAAGAGAAGCACTGTTTGAAGATATGCTTGTTGGGAACATTCCAGAGAAGAAGTGAGATATGAATTCTTATATCAAAAGATCACTCAGAATCCTGAAAAAGGAGAACTAAAAATAAATTACATTCACCCACATTGTAATGAAACTGTAGAAAATCAAGGCTAAAAAAATAACTATATATAGAGTCATCTGAGGAAAAATAACAGATAACTCATAAAAGCAATAACTTATAATAGCAATTTTTTATGTTGGCAGACTTATCGGCAATGGTGCCCTTTTTTTAATTGAAGTATAGTTGATTTACAATGTCATGTGAGTTTCAGATGTGCACCAAAGTGATTCAATTATACACATGTATATCTATTTTTTTCAGATTCTTTTCCCTTATAGGTTATTACAAAATACTGAGTATAGTTCCCTTTGCTATACAGTAGGTCCTTGTTGGCTATCTATTTTATATACAGTGGTGTGTGGCAAGGGTGTACTTTAAAAAGGTAAAAGCCACATATTCTTAAATTTTGATGTTTTAAAATATAACCCAACTTATATTTTATATTAAACTTAATTATAATTCAAGAATGAGGGCAAAGTAAAGATATTTTCTGACATACAGAAAATAAGTTTACCACCTAGAGACCTGTATTAAAAGAGTTATCAAAGGATGCATTTCAGCAAGAAGAGAAGCGAACACAGAGAGGAGGTGGGGAAGGAACATTTGAGCACAGACTGGGGTAAAATACCTTGGCAAACAGAATTAACCTTTGATGTCAAAATCACATTTAATGTGTTTTTATAGGGTTAAACTAAAACTCTAAATAAAAATAAAGTATGTGCGTGGGTGTGCACTAGTGCATGCATGAGTGTTATAGGTAAACCCTGCTAGGCTATTGTGTCAGTTATCAATCTAGTGCCTCTTCTCTTCCGAATCCACCCTTCATTGCTCTGCTTGTGATGCTGGGATTTTTCTCCCTTGCCAAATGGCATGATGTTGAGCTTTGTCAGTAGACAGAACTGGAAGGACATTGGAAGAAATAAGAAGCTCTATTTTTGGCAAATGTTCTGTTAGCAGGTCCTATGGCACTAGAGGGTGGGTTCCCTGTGCACCACGCCCTGGTGGATTTCCAGGGATCTGCAGGTGCAGCTCGCAGCAAACTTCTCTGCCATCCAGGGAACCCAGATGCGCCCTCTCCATTGGGGTCTAGATCCATCCTTGAAGAACGGGACCTTGTCCAGCTGTGTTCCTTCCCTGGGTGCTACAGCTTTGCCCCAGGAGTAGAGGCTGCAGTCTGTATCTGTGACTCAAATATTCTTTACATATCTCTTTACCTCCTGTGGACAATCTCTCATACTCCAATCCTCAACTATAGTTAATTCTTCTTTATAATGCATTTCCCCTTTTCTAATTATTTTGTGGTTCCTGTCTCCTGATTGGACCCTGAATAATATACAAGGCTTTGCCTTGGCCAGGAGGAAGATAGAAATATAAATTAACTGTTGACATTTTTAGGAAAACCAGTTAATGGTGTAATTTAAAAATGCAAGACTAACCACTAAAAGAATAGAAATATAACTTCTAGCTTCTCAATTAGCAGAGGGAAAAAAGTATAGAAACCTTTATTAAAACAACAGAAGGCAGAAAGGTGTTGATATTTTGAAAAGTTGTTAAAAATTGAAGACTCGTGCTTCTTGCCTTTATTTTTATAGTTCCCATATGCAAAGCAACATTAGATGTTGTTGACTGATGCACACATTAGTAAGTATATAAATACACACCACAAAATGATCAACACCAAATTCTTGGCAGTGACTGACTCTGGAGAGAGGGTGGGAAGTCTAGGATCAGGCTGTGGTCCACTGAAGGTCGTAACCAAATCTATAGTCGATCCCCCTTATCTGGGGTTTCGCTTCTGCAGTTTCAGCTACCTGTGGTCAACTGCGGTCTGAAAATACTAAATGGAAAATTCCAGAAATAAACAATTCGAAAGTTTTAAATTGCATGCTGTTCTGAGCTGCATTATAAAATCTCACGCTGTCCACTCTGTCCTGCCCAGAACAAATTTCCCTTTGTCCAGAGCCCATTGGTCACTGAGTTGCTGTCTGAGTTATCAGACGGACTGTTGTGATATCACATGGCATGTGTCCAAGTCCCCCTTATTTGACTTAATCATGGCCCTGAAGTGCGAGAGTGGTGATACGGGTAATTGAGAGATGCCACAAAGAAGCCATAAAGAGCTTCCTTTTAGTGAAAAGTTGAAAGTTCTTGACTCAATAAGGAAAGAAAAAGAATCGTACACTGAGGTTGCTAAGATCTGCAGCAAGAATGAATCTTCCAACTGTGAAATTGTGAAGAAGGAAAAAGAAATTCATGCTAGTTTTGCTGTCCCATCTCAAACAATGGGTGATAAGTTAGTTAAGATAGAGAAGGCATTATATTTGTACAATAATGTATCTTGAGAGAGAGGAACTGAGAAAGAGAGAGTGGGAGAAAGATCCCACATCTACATAAGTTCTATTATGGTATATTGTTATAATTGTTCTATTTTATTATTAGTTATTGCTGTTCATCTTTTACTGTACCTAATTCATAAGTGAAACTTTCACATAGGGATGTATGTATAGGAAAAAACATAACATATATAAGTTTCAGTGCTGTACGTGTTTTCAGGCATTCACTGGGGGTCTTGGAACATATTCCCTGCGGATTAAAAAAAAAAACTGAAGCAAATATAATGTTAAGATCTGATAAAACTGGTGATAGGTATAATATAGAATACTATATTATTCTCTACTGTTGGTACATATGAACATATGAAATACTACATAATTAGAACATATATAAAAATTCTATGGGGGACCTGGTGGTGCAGAGGTTAAGAATCTGCTACCAATGCAGGGGACACGGGTTCAATCCCTGATCAGGGAAGATCCCACATGCTGAGGAGCAACTAAACCTGTGAGCCACAACTACTGAGTCCATGTGCCACAACTGCTGAAGCCCACGCATCTAGAGCCTGTGCTCCACAACAAAAGAAGCCACCGCAATAAGAAGCCTGCACACCACAACGAAGAGTAGCCCCTGCTCACCACAACTAGGGAAAGCCCATGTACAGCAACAAAGACCCAGCACAGCAAAAAAAATAATAATAATGTTAATAATAATAATAAAATAAAATAATTTTTAAAAAAGTCTATGGGTTAAAAGTACTTACATGTCAAGGAGGAAGGCTATTTGAGACACATGTAGGAAACCTGATAAATATTTCCTCGTTTTTTTGTTTGGAATCTTAGTTCCCCGACCGGGGATGGAACCCATGCCCCCTACACTGGGAGCACAGAGTCTTAACCACTGGACTGCCAGGGAGGTCCCAATACATATTCGGATTGGAGCAACCTTGCAACTTAATTATGCCCAAGCTTGCTTTTTCCTTTGATGGGAAAATAATTGCCATTAGAGTTCCCATTTGAGTTCCCATTAGAGTTTTGGGCATGGGGTAAAGAAGACAAGGAGAGAGCCCCAAATACGTCCCTCCCCTTGGTCTACAATGCAGCCTTTTTTGTAGGATAGTCAAGGCCCTTTCACCTGATTCTCATCTCTCACCCGGTCGCACCTCCTGCCACTCCTCCCACGCATATGCTCTGCGTCATAATGAACATCCTTCCTAATTCTGAAATGCTCTGCTTTTTTATGACTCTGTGCCTTTGCCATCTTCTTTCAATGCTATTTCCCCTTCCCTTCCTGGCAAGCTTACCTTACAGATGACTCCTCCTCCTGTCTGAATCCTTCCCCAGCCCTGCAGTGGAGTTAGCGACCCCCTAGTCGTCATCTTCATAGTACTTTGTGCCCGCCCCCTCCGAAAAGCATACACATGTATATACAGTGCATGTCTGTGATCCCCCTAGATAGTCCCTCTTTGAAGACAGAGGCTGTGCTGAAATGGCACAGCTAAGGTTACGCATGGTACCTACGATGCATTCAGTACCAGGCACAGATTATATCTAAGTGTGTCAGCAAACCATTTCTATTCTACAGATGAGGAGATCAAGTCTCTGGGAGATTTAGCAACGTGCTAAGGCCACACAGCTGGAAAACGGCAGAGCCAGGATGAAAAATCTGCATTTGTCTGACTCCAAACTGATACTATTCTGTGCTGCGTCTCAGTCTTGTTCATCTCTGGGTCCCCAGAGTCTGGTACACAGCAGAGTACGTAGAAGACCCTAAGCCCAGGAACCACTGGAAGGAGAAGGCATCTTTTGTGGACTATATACTAGGAAGAATATGTTTATAACTTGTGTGTGGAGACCAGACAATATTAATTGCACATTATTTCTACTTTGCATTCTAATGGGTTTACAGCAAAGGGCATCTGGGCAGGAAAACAGTGTATCCCCCACATTTCATTACTGAGTTAAAATGATTTAAAATGTAATATGAATGACTTCAAGTAAACAAACAGAGCAAATGCAAGAAACAGCAAAATATGGCAAGTAGAAATGGAGGTAAGATAAATCGGATCTGAAATATTTGGGTCTCACAAATGAGAAATCAGGAAACAGGGTTGCTTGCTGTAGCTTTGTTCCGCAAGCAAGTTAGAAAGGCAAAAGCAAAACACAAAAAACCACAACATTGATGAGTGGATTCTTAAAGTTTATGTGGTGTTTCAAGAGGTCCTTTCATCCAGAGCTCTCAAAGTATTTAGCAAATTCTTTTCTCTTTTGCTGAACCGATGCCAGTTAAAGAAGCAGCACATCAGATTGGCCTTGCAGATGGAAGGATAAGGAGCTTCAGGAATCAGTACGGAGGCTGAGGCTGACATTTAGGCAGGCAAGAAAGTGAGTGCTGTGTCTCAAATGATGCAGGAGACATTTGTTTGCGTGATGCGTTCATTCTTTCGGCATGGCAGGGCTCAGGTATTGGGGAGCTCAGGGCGTGAATACTGGCCCTGGCACTTTCTATCTGTCCAACTCCAGGCATGGAAGTGACTTCCCTCTTTCAGTCATTTCCTCAGCTGTAAAATGGGCATAACGATACCCATTATATCTGATGCTATCAGTCCTCCTTTTACAGATGAGAAAAATGAGTCCCAGAGACGTTGAGTGAGCTGCCCAAGGTTGTAGAGATGAGAAGTGGCGGTGTTGGAGTCCAAACCCTGGCTTCCAACTCAATCCTGTGTGGCTCCTCCACTCCTCCATCCCACCTCCCTGCCCCATCCTGCTCTACTCTCATAGCCCAGCTCACAGATGGCACAGAGGTGATGTCGTGGAACATTGTAAAGGTGGAAGAAGATGGCTGTGGCAGGCCCCTCAGGGTCACCAGTGCATCTTGCTAGCCTGGCCAGCAAAGCAAGACTAGCCTATTTGCATATATGTGTGTGTGTGTGTGTGTGTGTGTGTGTGTGTATATGTATGTATATGTGTGTGTGTGGCAGAACGGGCCCATTTAATCAGAGTTTCCTTGAAGGCTGCATGTTCAGCACTTACACTTAGAATTACCACTTGGTACTAACTAGACACTCAGCACACAAGTCCTTTAAGTCAACACCCAAATTATTGTCCTATGTTGATTATTGGCAACTTAAAAGACGATCATTTTCTCAACCCCATTTATTTTTCTAATACATATTTGTAGTTTAATAAGCTCCTTCAAAGAAGATGTGATAACTGTGAGGATTAAGAATCCTTGGTGTAAATTAGTTAGGGGAGGTTCCAGCTGCAGGAAAGGCTTTTTCAAAGCAGGGTGCCCTTGTTCCATACATTTGGCTCTTGCTCTGTCCTGAAGCTTATCTCCTCCCTGGCAGAATACACACCATGGCCACTAGGTGGCGGAGTTGTAAAGCCAAAGACCCCAAAATAGACTCAAGAGCTAGACTCTCCAGAGTCAGAGATCACAGCCAAGTTCACCTTTTGACAGCTCTGAAGTTTAGAGGCAAAAGAGACTTCTTCTCCTTCTAAAACAATTTCACTTTTGCAAACAGAGGCTCATCACTTAAATAAATCTGGCATTTCCCTCTCCTGAGTAAATTCCTTTGGTTTCCATCCATCCATTCTCTTATCCACCAATCCATCCATCCACCCATCCATCCTTCCATACATCCATTCCATGTTTATGAACACGTACCATGTACCAGGCACTGTGCTCAGCATTGGGGATACAGCAGTAAACAGACAGATCCAGAATTCACTCTCAGTGAGCTTACATGCTAACGGGAATAGATGGACATTAAACCAATAATTACACAAATAATGGGCAATTGCAGCCTGGGATACAGCTTGTGAGAGAAGGTCTCACATCACCCTGAGGGACCTGACTCTTCTGATAGATGCAGTAACTAAGTGTGGTGGGATGGGTGGGGCATTTTCAAGCTTAGAGAAGAAAATGCAGAGAGGCCCTGAAGATGAAGTGAACATGGTGAGTTCAAAGCAGACCTGCAGGTGGAGGCGGGGAGCGAAGAGCCGCAGGAGAGAAAGCTGGACACTCAGGCTTATTGGAATTTTTCAAATTAAAAAATCAAGACCATGTTTCCAGAATAATTCCAGTTTGTTCTGCCCTCGTTCTTTTTGCTTTATTTTCCAGTAACTCAGTTTAGATTAAGGTGAGGAACGAGGCTAGGACTACAGTTAGGGTGACTGTGTACATTGATTTGATAGGGAATTTCAGGTCCGCAGGATTGGGAATGATGGAGGTTTGGGAAGAAAGATGAAGAGATGGATTTATCGTCTGCCTTCTTCCAGAAAGTCTTTGTGGGCAGCTAGAGAGGAGGGATCATAAAGGGAGCCATGGGTGAGGAGGAAAAGCTACCTGGTGTCATAGGGTGCCCCTCTGTCATCAGAGAGAGGGGACAAGGCTGCTCTGGGCTGAGGCACAGTGGTGAGGTCAGGCATTAACCCCAGACAGACTCAGGTTTCGTTTCCAGAGTTGTCACTACCTAGCCAAGTGCACTTTGGCAAGAACATTTCACATCTATGAAACGCTGCATGGGGCTAGTAACACCCACCTTGTAGGATCAAGTCAAAACTGCAGAAGCCACTTCCGTGGAGTATTTCATGCAGTGGGTGTTATGATGACAAGCACTGAATCCATCCTGGGTCTGGGCATCCAGTTTGTCCACCCCAGACCACGAGCAGCCCTGACCCATCAGCCCAATCTAGTCATTTTACAGTTGGGAAGACTGAGGCTCAGTGCTGGGAGGGATTTGCCAGTATTTTCCCCACAGTGATACCTCCTGGGTCCTGCCTTGGCTCACAGGGCTCCTGCTTAGGGCTTGGAGAGCTACTTCGGGTGGGCCAGTTCTAGACCACACAGGCAGAGCTGATTTGCTCTACGTGTTTCCAAGATCGCCATGATAGTGTCCTCCGTATCCTAGACAACGCGTTTAACATTCTACAGGAGGGACTTCATCCAGCCGCCCATGTCCCTGCAAGGTAGGTGTTATGATACCCATTTTCCAAATGAGGAAACTAAGGTTCAGAAAGATGAAATTTTCTCACCAAAGATCCCATAGCTAGGAAATGACAAGTCTGGAAGTAAAACCTCAGCCTGACACTGTGCTCTGTGCCTTCTAAATTTGTCATCACATGTGATTCTCCCCTCTTTACAAATGAGGTAACAGAGGCACACACAGGTACAATCGCTTGGCCAATGTCACAAAAACAGTAAGAAGAGGTGCTGGGATGTGAACCCATGATTTCAACGGGTGACCTGAACCCTTGCTTTTCCAAAGATCCCCAGCCCTGAAATCTCTCATTTCAGGAATGTCACCCAGGCCTTTCTGCATCCTACGCCCTCAGGCACCTCTGCTCTTTTTACCTTTATTTTCTTCCTAGAAGTGCAGAGAAGACAATTCTAGATTTAGCGAGGATCTGGGTCCCTGCCACGAATCAGATCTTTCTTGGGATCAGGCCCTTCTACATAGCATCAGCAACCTCACTGGTAGGATGCAGGTCACCAGGTTGACCTCTCAGGCTTGTTGTGAGACTGATTCCATGAGACAATGATTGAAGAAAACCCACAGAGTCCAGTCTCTGCGGAAACGTGCATGTTCCACTAACCAGGGGCACATGGCCAGGAAGAGGTTACATTGCGACCCAGCCTCGTGCTGTTTATGAAATTCTAGGCTGCTTTGGCTTGTCCTGTTCTCTAAAATAAGGCATCCCAAGTCTTTCAAAATGCAGCACATGGAGACATCGTTGTATTTGCTCAGCACAGTGATTTAATCAGTACAGACTTCCCCGTGGCGGGTGACTGGAGGAGGGGAGGGAAGGGGGGGTCCTCCAGCTGCTCCAGCTTCACCCAGCTGCACTGGGGGTGGAAGGATAAATACCATGGCACGTCTGCAACCTGTTCAGACTCACTAAGGCATGGGGGTTGGAAAGCTCTGTAAATTCCATTACATGTGAGAATCACCAGGGGAACTTTGAAAAGATGCCAGGGCCCAAGGTGCATCCAGCAACATCAGCGTCTCTGGGGGTGAGAACCAGGCATCAGAGCCTTTTAAAGTTCTCCAGGTGCCTCCCGTGTAGAACCAAGTTTGAGTACCTATGATCCATGGATCCTGTCCTTTAAGAAGATTCTTCTTTCTCCCCCAAATCTGGGTGGGACTTGTCTCTAAATGTTGAGCTGAGATCAGGCAGTTGGTCACATATAGTATCTGGTTCACGAGGTAGCGGGACCTCCTTGGAGTTGTTTGGAAGTGGGGTTGAGAAGAGACTCAGACCCGAGGGTTAACTTGTGCCACCAAGGAATGAGAATGTGAGGAGACGCTCACAGCAAGCTCATTAAAGAGGAGTCATTTCCCCTTGACACTGGTAGAAACTACTCTCTCTCCCAAAATGGTATGCACAATCATTTTCTTCAATTCAACCATAATTTTTGAGCACCTGTCATAATGTATACAGGGCTGTGTTCAATGTCAGTGATACACATTTGCATAAACCACAGTTAAGAAACTGAGCTGTATGTGTGTGTGTCTGGGAGGGGGAGACAATGTTGACTTAAGAATTGTAATCAGGATTTGTGAAAAGCGATATGAGAAGCCAATGAAATGCTGCCTCACTTAGTCTAAAGGGAATGGCTCCCTGAGAAAGTGATACTTCAGTTGGGTTTTGAGGGATGAATAGGAGTAATCTGGGGAGATGAGATTCCTGATTGATCATATGCTTGGGAAATAGCTAGCAGCTGGTTGGTGGAGAGAGAACCCAGCTGGATTTTGGAGAGTCTAGAATGCCAGGCTTAAGTTGGACTTTATACCATAGAAGGTGAGGAGCCCTGGAAAGAGAAGATATGTGATCATTTTTTTCCCAAGGAAGGTACAGTAGTGCCATGAATCAAAAGTAATGAACTTAAAATAATTCAACCGGGGTTACATAAAACATAAAAAGCAAATAGTGTGAGAAGACATACAACATAATATTATTTATTTGAAGTTTAAAAAAAATTCCCAAAATACAATGTATTATTTATAGCTATATATATGCTATACATAGTGAAAGTACAGCATCATGCCTGGAAATGACATGCAACAATTTCTGGATCATGGTTCTCCCTGGGGAAGGAGGGAAGACTTGAGATCAGGGAGGGATATACAAGATGGTTTAGTTGTATCCACAAGCTTCTCTTTCTTCACATAAACAGTAAAAAGATCTGAAGCAAATGACAAAATGGTGAGATGTTTAAAACCCGGGTGTGCATTATATCTCCTCTAACTTTCTCTCTGTTAAAATATTTATAATAAAAATATTTTGAAAACAGAATCATAAAACAGTGTTGTTCCCTCTCCAAACACCCTTCCCATTGCTCCTGTACTTTTTAGTGCCTGTATGTTTTCCAGTATATGCATGTAAAAGAGAACTGTATCCAAAAATGTTCTCCATAAAGAACCACAGAACAATTAATTTCATGGGCTTTGGAAGTAGCTTAAAGATGCTCCATGTAAAGGTTTCTCCCAAGCTTTGAAATTTACTCCCTCCTTTTTTTTTTTCTTTCATTAGAAATACTTCCATGGTAATGGCCATTGTCCTCAAATCTCAGAGTCACATTTTGTGATTTGAATGTGGGACTGAAAGTGGCTTCTGCCATAAGTGGATGGAAAATGAGAAAGATGTCACAGAAATAAAAGCTTCAACCCAAGTCACGAGTGTAGCTACAGTCATGATAGCTTTTACCTACTGTGTGTTCACTGTGTCTGAGGACATTCAGTAGCTCACTAAATCTTCCCCAAAGCCACATGCTACTCTATTTTACAAGTGAGGAATTGGGGTTCCTAGAAGATAAAGTGCTTGCCTGATGCCACATTGGAAATAAGTGGTAGAGGCTAGACCTGGGCCTGCTCCTTTGGCTCCAAAGCAGTGACATCTCTCACCAGTGTCATAACTTGCAAGACCTTTGTCATTTGGTTAGAGCAAGTGCCTCTGAGTGATATCATTAGACTAAAAAATAACCTGTGCCCAGCACTGTCATGTGCACACCAGGAGTCAGGACAGATCAAACATTTCATCTTCGCTTAAGAGAATGTCTTGGATAAACGGACCGGAACGTCCGAAACCGAGATAGCAAACGGATTTGGCCCTGAATTTTCTAGAGAAGGAAGAAATTCATATTCTGCAGGAAAACTCCCAATATTTAACATTTGGCAGCAAATTTAATTTTTTGCGATACACTTTGCAAACCAAATAAAATATAACTGGAGGCCATGCCAGCTGCCCATTTGCAAACTCAAATGTTGGTGATGAGTGACCTCAGAAGAATTTTAAGGAAGGAAACCCATGATCTGTCAGCTGTCAACTTTAAAAAAAACCACCAAAAGAAAAAAAGAAACTGTTGATAAAGCACAGCTAAGATGATCAGACCTACTGCAATAAGTGGGAATGACATTATGACAGACTCTTGGTGGTCTCTCAAAATAAGGAGACAAAGGGAGGATATTTATAGTTTTAGGATCCAGGCTGGGTGATTTGAAGGTGGATTTTGTGAAGCAGGAATCTGGGCTGGGCAGAGTTTATGATCCAATAGCTTTGGATTGGATGGGGGTCATGAGGTGTGTCTTGATGAGTGAGTTTTGGGTCTTTTTTTTTTTTTTAATGTTTATTGGAGTATGGTTGCTTTACAATGTTGTGTTAGCCTCCACTGCACAATGAAATGAATCAGCCACACACATATAGATATCCCCTCCCTGTTGGACTTCCCTCTGCTTTAGGTCACCACAGTGCATTAGGTAGAGTTCCCTGTGCTGTACAGTATGTTCCCACCAACTGTCTATTTTATACATAGTATCAATAATGTATATGTGTCAATCCCAGTCTCCCAGTTCCTCCCACCAAACCCCTTTCCCCCTTGACATCCATACATTTGTTCTCTATGTCTGTGTCTCTATTTCTGCTTTGCAAATAAGACCATTTATACCATTTTTCTAGATTCCACATATATGCATTATTATACGATATTTGCTTTTCTCTTTCTGACTTACTTCACTCTGTATGACAGTCTGTAGGTCCATCCATGTCTCTGCAAATGACCCAATTTCATTCATTTTTATGGCTGAGTAATATTCCATTGTATATACCACATCTTCTTTATCCATTCCTCTGTTGATGGAGATTTAGGTTGTTTCCATGTCCTGGCTATTGTAAATAGTGCTGCTACAAACATTAGGGTGCATGTGTTTTTTTTGAATTGAGTTATCAGTCTTGATAAGTAAACTATTTTAGTTAGTTCCTAGTCTTAGCTTCTAGAAGCATTTTCTTATTGCAATAAAATATACATAACATTTATCATTGTAACCATTTGTAAGTGTTTGGTTCAGTGGCATTAAGTATATTCCCAACTCTATGCAACTGTCACCACCATTCATGCACAGAACTTTGTCATCTTTCCAAACTAAAACTCTGTTCCCATTAAGCAATAATTCCTCATCTCCCCTTCCCCCAGCCTGTGGAAGCTACAATTATGCACAAATTTGACAGTTCTAGGTACCTCATGTAAGTGGAGTCACACAGTAGTTGTTCTTTTGTGGCCAGCTTATTTCCCTTAGTGTAATGTCCTCAAGGTTCATCCATGCTGTAGCATGTGTCACAATGTTCCATTGTATAGACAGACCACATTCTGTTTCTCCATTCAGCCACTGATGGACATTGGGTTGTTCCTACCTCTTGGCTTTGGTGAATTATGCTGCAAAGAACACAGGTGTACAGACATCTGTTCAAGTCTAGAAGAAGGTATTTCTTGAAACAAGTAGCTAAGTTATTTTCATTTTTATTTTCTTGTTCTCAGTATTGTTTAACATGGCATTAAGAAAATATGCCCAGTCCCAGACTTGGTTGCCATGGGGACCAGGGATTATGGTGATCCACTTTTCAGGTCAAATTGTGCTTTGGGAAGATGCTCCTGGCTGCAGTGTGTAGCTATTGGTTTCTGGCACAGCTCTCCCACGGCAAACCATTTTGAAAAGTGAGAGAATTACCCCAGCCTGTTTCCTTCTCTCTATAGTTCAAGAAAAGCTGTGCAGTCTCGAATTACTTAGAGGCCACCAAAATGCAACAGTGGGAGGCTGAGCAGGGCTCACTTTGCCAGAAGCCCCGAGTGTAGGTGCCATTCATTGGGATGTTTGGAAACATGCCTCCAACGGCTTCCCCAGGCCCTGGCAGAAACCAACGGCCCCAAATGGTTGAGCAAGGATGGGTGGTGATTTCTGCTGGAAGCCTCAGGACCTTAGTCAGGGTCTTAGTCAGTATCAGGGTCTTAGGACCAACAACAGGGCCCTTGTGAAAAATAGTGTCAGGGCCATAGGAAAAAAGAAATGATTTCTGTTGGAGACTCAGGTTCCCTTGACCCATATAGCATTTTCTAATTATTTGCAGTCATTCTGAATTTTCTGGAACCCATCCTGGGGCCTAAAGGCAGAACATTTTTGCCTAAGAAGCATCTTCCGTTTTTAATGTCTAATGAACTTATCTCTAAAATGAATAAAACAGATAGCTAAAATCTATTTTATGTATAGGTCTGTGCATATGTCAATCCCGGTCTCCCGATTTCTCTCTCCTGCATCCTTCCCCCCTGGTAACTATAAGTTTGTTTTCTACATCTGTGACTCTATTTCTGTTTTGTAAATAAGTTCATTTGTACCATTTTCTTAGATTCCACACATAAGTGGTATCATGTGCTATTTGTCCTTCTCTGTCTGGTTTGTGTATGTATAACCGATTCAGTTTGCTGTATACCTGAAACTAACGCAACATTGTGGATCAGCTATATTCCAATTAAAGAAATGGACAGGTTTAACCTTTCTCTTTTCCAAGACCCATGCATGGATCAGTAGACACATTATTCTACCCTGTCTGGAAGCACCTACTGAAGTTCTGTCACGAGAAATATTTCTCTGGCTCTTAACTATCTGCAACTTACTAGGGCTTGCAGAAGATGCAAAGGTGAGTCTGCCAACAGGTAGCCTACGATGTGATCTGTACACCATTTTCTCTTAGGTTAAATAAATTTTATTTATTTATTTATTTGTTTATTGGCTGTGTTGTGTCTTTGTTGCTGTGTCTTTTAGGTTATTAATTCCCACTCTGCATGTGGAGCCCACACGATGGTTGCCTCTAGGTCAATGTTTGCCTCTAGGTCAATGGTTCTTAAGTGAGGACATTTTGCAATGTCTGGAAATATTTTTGTTTGTCACAGCTTGGAGGGGTTGGCGTTTCTGGCTTCTGGTAAGTAGAAGTCAGAGATGCTGCTAAACACTGTACAATACACAGGACAAGCCCCTACCATAAAGAAGGCTGAGAAGTCCTGTTCTATCCCTTTTCCTACGCTGTTATATCCAGATGTAATAAATATCACTAACACATTTCTATACTCTAGGCACTGGAATCATAGTTAGTCCTAGCCACAACCCTGCCACCAGCAATCCTCATTCACAGATAAAGAAACCAAAACTTTAAATCAATTGCCCAAATTCCTACAGCTGGAAAATGACAGAGCTGGGGTTTGCACAGAGAATCCAGGCCATCAGCCTCATTGCAATTTAGTTGTAGGGAGGATACCTGGCCCTCCTATGTCAGTATGATGGTGGGTTGTTTCAGAAAACTTCCGCCTGGCAAAAAAGAGATTGTAAATCCTTGAATAACTTTGTTATTTGCTTTAGGAAGTTCCTTTAGATCAAGTTATTGAAGATGCCTTGGATTGCTCACCAACCAACAGTCTGCCTGTCAAGCCTCCCTATACCACCCTGACTTTGTTGCGTCCACCAGTCCTAAATTATGGAATCATCAACTTTGTCCAACTCAAATCAGATCCCTGTCTTTGAAAAAGGCATTAGACCATTTAAGCCCAGACCCTGGGGTCCTATAATTATCCTACTGCTAATTTCTCTCTCTGAGACATGACTAAGATTCTGACCACGAGTTTTAATAAATTTAGCTTTGCTTTAACAAATTTCCAGTGGTATCTTGGGGAGCTCAGGAGTACCCAAGTTGTCTAAGCCCGAAGCACTCCACGTTTCTGCCATTTGTTGGACCATTTTCCAGTGCAGTTTTGATTTTAGCATAAATGATGTTATACCATACATATCATCCCATGATTTGCTTTTTAAAAATTTAATATATTAAAGCATTCTTTTATGGTCAGTTAATATAGAACCACTTCATTTCCCCCCCAATGGTTACATAATATTTAATTGCATTGATATACACATCATAATCTATTTAGCCAGTTCCTTATAGACAGAAATGCAGGTTGCTTTCACCTTTGGAAAGTTATAAATAATATCACTATGTAATCCCAACTTGGTGCTCACATTTGAATATTTCTGTAGCTTTCATTTTTGGGAGTACAACTGCCAGAACAATGTTGCGTGAGTTTTAAATTTGAGTCGAAATTTATAAATTGTCCTCCAAATTGTACCAATTTAGCAGCTGGGGATGAGCATGTTACCCCACATTCTTACCAATACTTGACAAATTGGAGGCACAGCTCCAGCTTGTCTCCAGCTGACTGTTGCCATGTGGGAATTTATGCCTGGTGGCAAAATTAAAATCTGATTTTTCAAAAGAAGCCGACATTCAGGCACTTTAAGAAAAATCTCCCATTTTTTAAAATGTTTTCAACTAATTTCATTTCTTAAATAAACACTCTCTGTAAGCCATTTTCAGCCTGCATGCCACCAGTTAGCAAACTCTGAGGGAGCTAATCTCAGAGGCACCTTTTTCCCTCTGACCAGATACATTCCAAGCCATCACAAGGTAGTGAATTAGATGCTCAAGTGTACAGGTTGGGACAATGGTTTCCCTAGGACTCATAATTACAGCCATTCCAGGATAGAATCTGTGTTTCTCAGGTTGGGTTGAGTGCCTCAGATGAGCTTGTAAGTTATAACTAACAACATATTTCTAGAATATTCATTCATATCCTGAACTACAACTGCTATAGCAGCTGGGAGTAGGCAGCCCAGGTGGCAGGAGGGCCCCTACCTGCAGCCACTGACTCTCCTGAAGGAGCAACTAAGACCCTGTTGAAAAATAGGATAAAGAGGAAGCCTACCAGCAGGTTGTTTGTTAGGGGACCCAGGGATCCCCCTTGATCTCTACCAGTTCCAGATGTCTTAGCAGCACCTGAAAATGTCAACATGTCCTGAACTGAACTCACTGCAATCTCTCCTGAGTTTCTTATCTTAGCAATGTCACCATCATGTGACATTTGAGACAGATATCACCATCTAAATGACACTTACAATAGCACCATCATTCAACCAGAATGAAAAGACTGCGCTAAGGTGTTTCATCTCTCTGTGCATGCACTTTGGTCCCCACATGGCTGGGGAACACCTTCTTGCCCTTCAGGATGTAGCTCAAATGCTGATTTCTCCATGGTGCCTTCACAACCTGTAGTTGTGGCTTTACGTTCTCCCCCTCCATTTTCCCTCAGTCTTTTTTGCCAGCTCTCTTAAAATATATCTATCCCATTCTAGTGCCATGTTCTCTTATCTCTTGGTCTTCATAACTAGACAGTAAGCTCCTCAAGGAGGCCTTATATCTGATTCATGATAGCTGATGCATAGTAGGTACACAACAAATGCTTGTTGAAGAAATGAATCTATTGGGACAGTTTTAAAATGTGTTCACAAATTCTATGACATTCCTTCCACAAAGAGGTCTTGCCTGTGCCCCTTCCCCTGAAACTGGAGGGCTTTTGTGACTGTTTCAACTCACAGAATATGGTAGAAGTACAGTTATATGACTTCTGATGTGGGTCATAAAAAGGGATGCAGTGTCCACCTTGATCATTGGAACATTTGCTTTTGAAGCTTTCAGCTACCATGTAAGCAGTTCAACTGCCATGAGACCACCATGCTGGGAAGAAGTCTAAACTAGACCATGCAGAGAGACCACATAGACAGGGTCTGAAACTAGTGGGGGGAATGGAGAGAGAGAGACAAAGAGATGGGGGCAGGGGGTCGAGATCCAGCTAACTCTTGTTTCAACCCACTGCCATCCCAAAGCTAGTCACCATCTGACTCTAAATGCATGAAACACCCTGATCCAGAACTGCCAAGCTGAGCTCTTTCTGAATTCCTGACCCACATAATCCATGATAGACAGTGAAATGACTGTTGTTGCTTTGAGCCACTAGTTTTGGTGGTGATTTAAGAGTTAACAGGAACAGAATGCTGTACTTGCAAGTGGGCTGCTGCATGGTGTTGGCTTTGAGACTGGGTGGCAAGTAGAAGCTGCAAGGGCCTTGAGGAACCTCTTAGAAGAAGCCTTGAGGCTGACACTGAGGGCTTAAATGAATATTGGGACAATGTTATTAGATGGTAAAGGAAAGCAGATCTTTGCTATGTAGTGGTGAGAAGTATGGCAACACTGGTACCTGTTACCTGAAGTAATGTGAAAAATAGAAATGTATCTTATAAACCTGGTGATGTAGTTGGGGAGATTTCTGGGTAGAGTGCCAAAGGTGCTGTCTGACTTCTAGCTGTCTGTAGTAAAATGTGAGAGGAGAGAGATAAACCAAAGAACAAACAATTCAATTTTCAAGTAGATTTTTGGAGAAAATGTAGAGGGATCAAGACAGTTTTTCCAGTCAGCAAAGGATTCTCAAAGAAATGAAAGACCTCAGAGAAACGATCAAATCCAGGGTGCTGTGGGAAAAGTGTGGTCTCAAGGTCAAGATGAAGCTCAGGGTATGACTGTAAAACCCTTCATTGGGATTCCCACAAATCTAAGGTTGTGCCTTAAAGAGCTTTTCAGACAGACAGATATTATGGGCATGCCTGGCAAACTTTGTTAAATAATAGAACTTCTAAGAATTTTAAGGAAATTATCCCACATTTGCTTCACAGGAGGCCCAAAATAGGGAGAGACTTTTCCAGAAGATATTTGTGGCTTCTATCTAATGGAGTGGATTATAAATTGATACACAGGAAACTCACACGTTTTTTAAAGGAATCACTGCATCTTGGAATGAAAGGGGCAGAGAAAGCACAAGAAGAGAAGAAATCTTTGGTTCCCCAATCTTTTCTTCATAAGAAGTAGACTGTAATTGAGTCTTTTCTTTCCTTTTTTTTTTTTTTTTTTTTGTAAAGAACTTTTATTGAGATACAGTTAACATACAGTAAACTGCATGTATTTAGAGTGTACAATTTGGTATCCCAACCTCCCAATTCATTCCCCCCCAACCCTCCCTGCTTTCCCCACTTGTTGTCCATGTTTGTTCTCTACATCTGTGTCTCTATTTCTGCCTTGCAAATGGGTTGATTTGTACCATTTTTCTATAGTCCACATATATGTGTTAATATACGATATTTGTTTTTCTCTTTCTGACTCACTTCACTCTGTATGACCGTCTCTAGGTCCATCCATGTCTCCAGAAATGTCCCAGTTTCATTGCTTTTTACAGCTGAGTAATATTCCATTGCATGAGCCTTTTCTTATAAGAAAAGTCCCTTCCCCTTTACTTAAGTGGATTTCTGCAACCCTTTAATGGTGGAAGTGACACTATGTGACTTCTGAGACTGGATAATAAAAGACAGAGCAACTTCCACCTTAGTTGCTAGAATGGTCATTCTTGAAGCCAGCATGTAGAAGCAGTCTAATTGCCCTGAGACCAACATGCTATGAGAAAACCCAAACTTCAGCCCACGCAGAAAGATCACCACACAGAGAGACCATATGTGGAAGCCCTGGGAACACGTGAAGAGAGAGACCCCAGGTCAGCTCCCAGCTGCCTCAGACCCTGAGGGTTCCAGCCTATTCATCTAACTGCAACCACTGAGAGACCCCAAACCTTAACCCTTCATCAGACCCCGATCTGAATTCCTGACCCATAGAAACCCTGAGAGATAATAACATAGTTGCTGTTATTTTGTCATTAAATTTTTGGGCAATGTGTTACCTTAGCAATGGATAACTGAAATGCCTGCTTTATAAGCTATGGTCTCACTGAGAGGATTGCCTTTCATTTCACTATTTAAGAGAATGACATTGCATTTGTAGAATCAAGTCAAGAAGGCCATGATATTTACAGATTTTATTTAACAGCAAAGAGAAATATTTCCTTTTGCTGTAAACAAGATGCTGTCAAGCTTAGTTTTGCAGAACTGCATGGGAGTTGGGCAGAAGGCCTGGCCTGGGTTTCCATATGGTACATTCAAGATGACTTTTCTGTTATCTGATGCCTTGAGGCCATACCTCAACATTTAACTTTCTTTATCTGTCTCCCCTTTGACTCAAACGTTTCTTCTTTCTGCCTACAGCATGACACATACTTGCAATGCAAAGCTAAGTTGTTACTAGTGCAACAGAAAAACTAGTAAATCAAGGGAAAAATAAAAATTAGTCAATATTGAATATTTCTAATGAAGAATTAGATATTTGGCATATTAGAAAGAATCCAATGCTGATCATGGATTTTTTTTTCATGAGTCTTATTTCGGTATCAAATTAACTATTTATGTCAGATTAGAAGTTATAAAAATGAATGCTAGTGGTTATTTCTGCTAATAGGATTACATGTGATTTTTCTTCTTATCTTTGCTTTTCTCCATGTTTTAATACTTTTCATGATTAAACTTATAGTAATTATTAGAAAAAAACCACATTACAACCTTGGAATTAGTATGGCATTATTAAATAACACACTAAAAGCACACACTAAAAGGGAAATAATTGATAAAGTCCATGGAATTAAAACTAAGATCTGTGATCAAATATTTCCATAAAGTGAAGATGGAAGCCACAAATGGAGAGAAACACATAATTAACAAAGGTTTGATATCCAAAATGTATAAAAAATGCTCTCAAATCAATGACAAAAGGACAAAAAAATCCAACTGGAAGATAGACAAGAGACATGAACAGATATTTCATTAAAGAAGAAGATCAGAGACAGAAACTGATGGAGATGGAACCCGATGGAAAATAATAATCTTTTAGGTTTGGAATGTCCTTATTCACAAAGGAACTGCAAAGCAGAAGGAAGATGGTGGCGAAGTAGAAGGACATGGAATGCATCCCTCTCCACAGATGAATCAGGAATACATCAAAAGACACAATAGTTCCCTTCCCACAGAGAACCAGCTGAACACCAGCAGATGACCTCAGACACCAGAAAGGAGTGCAAAGATTGCGACATAACTGGTATTTGTTTGACTCAACACTCTGCCATTAGTTTTGGGTTTGGACAGTGTTCTTTAAACCCCTTTATTGCCAGGACAAGCAACCTCTGAAGTCTGGACTACTCCATCAGAAGTCAAATAGGCGGCACTGGGGAGGGAGTACTGAATCCAGGATGCTAGACTACTAGGGAGTCCTCAGACACAGGGAAGATTAACTGCAGAGAACTCTCACAGAGCCCTGTATCAGAGTCTAAGACCCAGCTTCATCTGACTGTCTGCAACTGCCAGTGCTGGACACCTCACACCAAACTACAAACAGGACAGGAACACAAACCCACCCATCAGCACACAGACTACCTAAAGCCATATTAACCTCACAGATACCCTAAAACACAGCACCTGACATGGCCCTGCTCACCAGAGAAAAAAGATACAGAGCCACACACTGGAAAGCAGACACCAGATCCCCCCACCAGGAAGCCTACTCAAGACACTGGACAAACTCCACCACAGGGGGCAGAGGGCAGAAACAAGAGGAATTACTACTAGGGAGCATAGGGAAAGGAGACAGAAAATACTGTAAATTAGCCAAATGAGAAAACAAAGAAACACTATGTAGGCAAAGGAGCAGGAAAAAACCCCACAAGACCAAATAAATGAAGAGGAAATAGGAAAATTGCCTGAAATAGAATTCAGAGTAATGATAGTAAAGATGATCCAAAATCTCGACAACAAAATAGAGAAAATAAAAGAAACACTTAATAAGGATTCAGAAGAACTAAAGAGCAAAAAAACAGTAATGGACAACAAAATAACTGAAATTAAAAATACTCTAGATGCTATAAACAGCAGAATAACTGAGGCAGAAGAACAAATAAGTGAGTTGGAAGATAGAATGGGGGAAGTAATTGCCACAGAGCAGGAAAGAGAAAAAAGAATAAAAAGAATGGAAGACAGTCTCAGAGACCTTGGTAACAACATTAAGCACACCAACATTCAAATCATAAGCATCTCAGAAGAAGAAAAAAAGAAAGGGTCTGAGAAAATATTTGAAGAGGTTATAGTGGAAAACTTCCCCAACATGGGAAAGGAAATAATTAATCAAGTCCAAGAAGCACAGAGAGTCCCATACAGAATAAATCCAAGGAGATATACACTGAGGTACATATTAATCAAACTAACGAAAATTAAACACAAAGAAAAAATTTTAAAAGCTTCAAGAGACAAGCAACAAATAACATATAAGGGAAAACCCATAAGGATAACAGCTGATCTTTCTGCAGAAACTCTGCAGGCCAGAAGGGAATGGCAGGATATACCGAAACTCCTGAAAGAGAGAAACCTACAGCCAAGAAAACTCTACCCAGCAAGAATCTCATTCAGATTTGAGGGAGAAATCAAAAGCTTTCCAGACAAGCAAAAGTTAAGAGAATTCAACACCACCAAACCAGCCTTACAACAATTGCTTAAGGAACTTTTCTAGGTAAGAAACATAAGAGAAGGAAAAGACCTACAAAAACAAACCCAAAACAATTAAGAAAATGGTAATAGAAACACACGTCAATAATCACCTTAAATGTTAATGGATTAAATGCTCCAACCAAAAGACACAGGCTGGCTGAATGGATACAAAAACAAGACTCTTCTATATGCTACAAGAAACCCACTTCAGACCAAGGGACACATATAGACTGAAAGTAAAAGGGAAAAAGATATTCCATGCAAATGGAAGTCAAAAGAAAGCTGGAGTAGCAATACTCATATCAGACAAATTAGACTTTAAAGACTATTACAAGAGACAAGGAAGGACACTACATAATGATCAAGGGATCAATCCAGGAAGAACATATAACAATTGTAAAAATCTATGCACCCAACATAGGAGCACCTCAATGCATAAGTCAAATGCTAACAGCCATAAAAGGGGAAATTGACAGTGACACAATAATAGTGGGAGACTTGAACACCCCACTTACATCAATGGACAGATTATCCAAACAGAAAATAAATAAGGACACACAAGCTTTAAATTACACATTAGACCATCTCGACTTAATTGATATTTATAGGACATTCCATCCAAAAACTACAGAAAACACTTCTCAAGTGCACACGGAACATTCTCCAGGATAGATCATATCTTGGGTCACAAATCAAGCCTCAGTAAATTCAAGAAAATTGAAATCATATAAAGCATCTTCTCTGACCACAATGTCATGAGACTAGATATCAATTACAGGAAAAAAAACTGTAAAAAATACAAACACATGAAGGCTAAACAATATGCTATTAAACAACCAAGAAATCACTAACAAAATCAAAGAGGAAAAAATATCTAGAAACAAATAACAATGAAAACACAACAACCCAAATCCTATGGGATGCAGCAAAAGCAGTTCTAAGAGGGAAGTTTATAGTAATAGATTTCTACCTCAAGAAATAAGAAAAATATCAAATAAATAACCTAACCTTACACCTAAAACAATTAGAGAAGGAAGAACAAAAAAAAAACCCCAAAGTGAGCAGAAGGAAAGAAATCATAAAGATCAGAGCAGAAATAAATGAAAAAGAAATGAAGGAAACAATAGCAAAGATTAATGCAACTAAAAGCTGGTTCTTTGAGAAGAAAAACAAAATTGATAGACCATTAGCCAGACTCATCAGGAAAAAAAGGGAGAAGACACAAATTAACAGAATTAGAAATGAAAAAGGAGAAATAACAACTAACACCGCAGAAATACAAAAGATCATGAGAGACTACTACAAGCAACCATATGCCAATAAATTGGATAACCTGGAAGAAATGGATACATTCTTAGAAAAACACAATCTTCCAAGACTGAACCAGGAAGAAATAGAAAATATGAACAGACCAATCACAAGTATGGAAATTGACTGAGATTAAAAATCTCCCAACAAACAAAATTCCAGGGCCAGATGGATTCACAGGCGAATTCTATCAAACATTTCGAGAAGAGCTAACACCTATCCTTCTCAAACTCTTCCAAAATATAACAGAAGGAGGAACACTCCCAAACTCATTCTACGAGGCCACCATCACCCTGATGCCAAAACCAGGCAAAGATGTCACAAAAAAAGAAAATTACAGACCAATATCACTGATGAATACAGATGCAGAAATCCTCAACAAAATACTAGCAAACAGAATCCAACAGCACATTAAAAAGATCATACACCATGATCGAGTGGGGTTTATCCCTGGAATGCAAAAATTCTTCAGTATATGCAAGTCAATCAATGTGATAAATCATAATAAAAAATTGAAGGATAAAAATTGTGTGATCACATCAATAGATGCAGAAAAAGCTTCTGACAAAATTCAACATCCATTTATGATAAAAACTCTCCAGAAAGTGGGCATAGAAGGAAATTACCTCAACATAATAAAAGCCATATATGAGAAACCAACTGCCAACATCATTCTAAATGGTGAAAAACTGAAAGAATTCTCTCTAAGAACAGGAACAAGACAAGGGTGACCACTCTCACCATTATTATTCAACATAGTTTTGGAAGTTTTAGCCATAGCAATCAGAGAAGAAAATGAAATAAAAGGAATCCAAATTGGAAAAGAAGAAGTAAAATTGTCACTCTTTGCAGATGACATGATATTATACATAGAAAACCCTAAAGAACCTACCAGAAATCTGCTAGCACTAATCAATGGATTTAGTAAAGTAGCAGGATACAAAATTAATGCACAGAAATCTCTTGCATTCCTATACACTAACAATGAAAGAGCAGAAAGAGAAATGAAGGAAATCCTCCCATTTACCATTACAACAAAAAGTAAAATACTTAGGAATAAACTCCTTAGGCAAAGAAGGCAAAACACCTGTATGCAGAAAACTATAAGATACTGATGAAAGAAATCAAAGATGACACAAACAGATGGAGGGACATACCATGTTCTTGCATTGGAAGAATCAATATTGTGAAAATGACTATCTTACCCAAAGCAATTTACAGTTTCAACACAATTCCTATCACCTCACACCGGTCAGAATGGCCATCATCAAAACATCTAGAAACAATAAATGTTGGAGAGGGTGTGGAGAAAAGGGAACTCTCCTGCACTGTTGGTGGGAATGTAAGTTGGTACAGCCACTATGGAAAATAGTTTGGAGGTTCCTTAAAAAACTAAAAATAGAACTACCATATGATCCAGTAATCCCACTGCTGGGCATATACCCAAAGAAAACCATAATCCAAAAAGAAACATGTACCAAAATGTTCATTGCAGCACTATTTACAGTAGCCAGCACATGGAAGCAACCTAAATGCCCATCAACAGATGAATGGATAAAGAAGATGTGGCACACATATACAATGGAATATTACTCAGCCATAAAAAGGAATGAAATGGAGCTATATGTAATGAGCTGGATAGACCTAGAGTCTGTCATATAGAGTGAAGTAAGCCAGAAAGAGAAAAACAAATACTATGTGCTAACTCATATATTCGGAATCTAAAAAAAAAAAAAAAAAATGGTACTGATGAACTCAGTGACAGGGCAAGAATAAGGATGCAAATGCAGAGAATGGACTGGAGGACATGGGGTTGGGGAGGTGGGGGGCGAAGGGGAAGCTGGGATGAAGTGAGAGAGTAGCATAGACATATATACACTACCAACTGTAAAATAGATAGCTACTGGGAATTTTCTGTATAACAAAGGGAGATCAACTCAATGATGGATGATGCCTTAGAGGGCCAGGACAGAGAGGGTGGGAGGGAGTTGTGGGAGGGACGGGATATGGGGTATATGTATAAATACAGCTGATTCACCTTGGTGTACCTCAACAGCTGGTATAAGAGTGTAAAGCAATTATATTCCAATAAAGAGCTTAAAAAAAATAAGCATATTTGTACTTCTAATAAAAAAATTTTTAAAAAAAGAGGAAGTTTAAATGGCCAATAGACATATGAAAGGTCACTCAATTTCATCAGTCTTCAGAGAAATGCAAATTAAAATATCAATGTTATGCTGTTTTACATGTTTCAAATTGAAAAGAAAATTTAAGTCTACAGTATCGAATGTTGGTAACAATACATAGCTACAGTTGTTCTTATCCATGCTAATGGGAGTGAGATTGGTTCAACCACTTTGGAAAACATTTTGACACTGTGGAGTAACAGTGATAATGGTCACTCCTTCTAGGCTGAATATTTCCCACCTGCCTTTCCAGACCCATTCTCCTCTTTCCTCCCCAGCGTTCTGTGCCGGGGAGGCTGACCCATATGGAGTGGGTCAAAGTCTGCCTCTTGCTTCCAGCTGGGTCAGAGAGAAAGTTCTGGTCCCAGTGGATAGTGAGCTCTGGCCTTTCCCTTCCGTGAACTCTCATTCTCAAGCCTACACTGTGCATGTGTCTTTAACATGTGTAGTGGCCTCCATTTCGCTCATGCTTAAGTAAATGAGTCACTTTATTCTACACAGACCAGTCCAATGTCTTGCCTACTCCCCTCTCTTGGAGCTCAAAGGATTCACTTGGAATAAAGAAAGCTGAAAAATAAGGAAACAACAACAACAAAAAGAACCAATTTTACATCTCTCTGAGCTTGATTTTGGGTTAAAATTCTAGCCACAGGAAATGACAATTGAGTAGACATTAATGTGCAAATTGCTGTCTAAATAATTCTGGCTGGCAATGGTATTTATAATTTTTGAAGAAGAAAAACACTTAAAGAGATGGTGAGGTTAATAGGGTGCTAATTCCATAAGGCAAGCATTTTAGAGTGTTGATGGGTAAGTTGCCACATTAGAGGCTAATTTCTTTTAGGCAAAAATCAATAGACAATTTGGAGGTTAAAGTGCAAGTGCTTTGTAAATTGTAATGAATGATGTTCTTATAAGACATTTGCTCTATTATCAGATTAGAAGTGGAAAGTTTGGAGGAAGGAAATTTTACCTTTTCTCCCCACATCCTGCCTCTCTATTTTCCTCTTTTTACACCAGCTCTTCTGAAGAAGGAAAAGTGATCAGTTTGACCTGATAGAGACGAAGACCTCTGTAGGGCTAATGCTGGCCAATGACTGGACAGGGGCCACTGAGTGTCAGAAGAGCTCGTTTACTTCCTACTCCACCACTTCCACCCCTGGTCAAGATCACCTGTGAGAGGCTTGCCCCTTGGGGCTGGGCCAGCTGATGCTTTCCCAGTGAGATGCAGGTAGGTTAGGGGCTCAGTGTCCCTGAGGTCCCAGCTATTCCTTTTCCCTATGCCCCTGCCTCCAGCCAAGTTTCCCCCCTTCCCCCACTACCCATGCAAGCATGATTTATTATAAGGTCACACGATTTAAAAACAGGAAGGAAGCAGGAGACTTTATGCCTCAGTGTCGAGCATCATTCTCTGATTCAGCTTTCACCAGGGAGCCCTGCATCACCACCATTTGTGTGTGTATGTGTGTGTGTGAGAGAGAGAGAGAGGGAGAGACAGAGACAGAGAAGAGAGAAAAAGAGAAGATGGAGGGAAGATGGGCTGTCTGTTCTGCTTTCAATAAGTGATACATATCTTTTCTATTTTTCTATTGTTCTTTGTGTTAATATTGTTGCAACAAACAAACAAACAAACAAACAAACAAACAGAAACACCCTTACAGAGAATAGCACAAGTGGGAACATCAGTCAACAAAACCTACTTTGCCTCCTAACCCCCCACCTTGTTCTCCAACTCCAAGCCTGGCTCTATATCTATGTAAGTTTGCCAATTAAATTGAAGACACCCAGTTCAATTCAAAATTCAGATTAACAATCATTTTTTTTTAGTGTAAGTACATTCCAAATTTTGCATGGGACATACTTACACTAAAATTTGTCATTTATCTGAATTTCAAATTTAACTGCTTCTTGTATTTTTATTTGCTAAATCTAGCAATCCTATATCTACGCTCTGCCTTTCTCCAGAAGCAGTTACTTTATTTTATATTATTTTTTGTACATCTTTATTAGAGTATAATTGCTTTACAACGTTGTGTTACTTTCTGCTGTACAACAAAGTGAATCAGATATATGTATACATATATCCCCATATCTCCTCCCTCTTGAGCTTCCCTCCCATCCTCCCTATCCCACCCCTCTAGGTCATCACAAAGCATGGAGCTGATCTCCCTGTGTTATGCAGCAGCTTCCCACTAGCTATCTATTTTACATTTGGTAGTATATATATATATATATATATGTCAATGCTACTCTCTCACTATGTCCCAACCTTCCCTTTCCTCCCACCCCTCCATGTACTCGAGTCCATTCTCTATGTTTGCATCTTTATTCCTGCCCTGCCACTAAGTTCATCAGTACTATTCTTCTAGATTCCATATATATGCGTTAGCATATGGTATTTGTTTTTCTCTTTCTGACTTCACTTTGTATGACAGACTCTAGGTCCATCCACCTCACTACAAATAACTCAACTTCATTCTTTTTTTACGGCTGAGTAGAGTATTATTCCATTGTATATATGTGCCACATCTTCTTTATCCATTCATCTGTTGATGGACATCTAGGTTACTTCCATGTCCTGGCTATTGTAAATAGTGCCAGAAGCAATTAGTTTAATGTCTAAGAACAAGGACTCTGGAACTAGACAGAACCAGGTTTGAGTCACACCTGTTAGCTGCGAGACCTTGGAAGATAAACGTCACCCAAGTCACTTGAGTTTCCTCACCTGAAAAACAAGGATAAAAATGGTGCTCATTTTATGGGGTTGCTGTAGAAGCTAAGTAAGTTGATGCATGTAAAGTGCTGAGAACAGTGCCTGGTGCATAGTAAGTGTTCAATAATGTTTGTATTAAGATGCCTACATGGAATGGCAGGAAAGATGTTGGTTCACTCAATGGGAATTATTGGGTGCATATTCTATGCTCCAAATTGTAGATATAGTAGACCTGTTTATGTATACCCATAGGCTTCTTCACATAAAATCCAAGATTTATGCCATGTTTTCATACTCTTTCCGCTGGAGCCCACCAACCAATGAATCTCTCAACTCTTGTTTAGTGAGAGAAGGACACTAAAATGCTCTGGAAGCAACAGTCTTAAATCCTCTTATACATAAGGATAAAAAGTAGCAGAAAAATTTCTATTCAGAAATATGTTAGATCTTTTTTCCTTTTGCTAGAAAATGAAATATGTGACAGACCTTGTGGTGAAATAGATGGATGAATGCAATGCTAATCTTTGCAGAATATGAATGAAGGAACACAGAAAATATAATTTTACTATTTTACTCTTTTTATTATTATAGAAGCTATTAAAGTATCTAGAAGGACTCATACGAAACTAGTAGTGGCAGTTTCATCTTTAATACAACAGGGATGGGGCGTTTCACTTTTCTGTTTTCTTTGATTTTTTTTCCCTTTATAAAACCATTTTATATCCTACTGGTACAGTGAAAATTTTTTTTAAACTAATAAAAGGTAGATGAGTAATATTAGCTGGTGTGACTTCATCTCAAAGAACACCCTCTCATTCCCTATTCTCACTTCCAGTGGAGGCAATATGAACAGATATTTATATAATCTTCCAAAAATATTCTGTGCATCAACAAGCATATATACAACTTAGCATTTGAAAACCACAGTGAAGTTCTACTCTACCTAACTATTGAGTAGCTTGCTTTTGTCATTTATCTTATCATGGAGACTCTTCTATATCAATACATACAAATCTCCCTCAATCTTTTTAATTACAACATTTTCTTCTATTGTGTACATATAACAAACTTTAACTGGTATTCAACAAGCAGTTATAGAAATACCAGTTTAGAAAAAGTTAGCTCTTTAGAATATGCAGTCATTTATCTGAGCTTTTAAGTAACTTTAGTGGTTTATATTGCTCCTCACAGATAAATAAAAATGAAAACATAATATACAAAAACTTATAGGATGAAACAAAAGCAGTGCTCGGAGAGAAATTTATAGCTGTAAAGGTCTATGTTAAATAAAAGAGTGCGAATCAATAACAATATTCCACCTTAAGAAAAATCATTTTTATACCAGAAATGAATTTGAATCAGTAATTTAAAAACTCCCAACAAACAAAAGTCCAGGATCAGATGGCTTCACAGGTGAATGCTACCAAACATTTAGAGAAGAGTTAACATCTATTCTTCTCAAAGTATTTCAAAAATTTAAAGAGGAAGGGATGATTCTGAATTCATTCTATGAGGCCAGCCTCACCCTGATACCAAAACCAGACAAAGATATCACAAAATAAAAGAAAATTACAGGCCAACATCACTAATGAACATAGATGCAAAAATCCTCAACAAAATATTAGCAAACCAATTCAACAACACATTTAAAGGATCATACACCATGGTAAAGTGGGATTATCCCAGGGATGCAAGGATAATTCAATATCTGCAAATCAATCAATGTGATACACCACATTAACAAACTGAAATCACATGATTATATCAATAGTGCAGAAAAAGCTTTAGAAAAAAATCCAATATCCACTTATGATAAAACTCTCTAGAAGGTGGACATAGAAGGAACATACCTCCTCATAATAAAGGCCACATATAATAAGCCCACAGCTAACATCATACTCAATGAAAAAAAGCTGAAAGCATTTCCTTAAGATCAAGAACAAGACAAGTGTATCCACTCTTGCCACTTCTATTCAACATAGTATTGGAAGTCCTAACCACAGCAATCAGATAAGAAAAAAGAAATAAAAGGAGTCCAAAGTGGAAAGGAAGAAGTAAAACTGTCACTGTTTGCAGATGACACGATACTATACATAGAAAATCCTAAAGATGCCACCAGAAAACTACTAGAGCTCATCAATGAATTTGGTAAAACTTCAGGATACAAAATTAATATACAGAAATCTTGTATTTCTATACATTAACAAGGAACTATCAGAAAGTGAAACTAAGAAAACAATCCCATTTCTGACTGCATCAAAAAGAATAAGGTACCTAGGAGTAAATGTAACTAAGGAGGTAAAAGACCCATACTTGGAAAACTAAAAGACACTGATGAAAAAAATTGAAGATGACACAAAGAGATAGAAAGATATATTGTGTTCATGGTTTGGAAGAACTAATATTGTCAAAATGAACTACTGCCCAAAACAATCTACAGACTCAATGTGGTTCCTATCATAATACCAATGGCCTTTTTCACAGAGCTAGAACAAATAATTCTAAAATGTATATGGAAACACAGAAGACCCTGAAGAGCCAAAGCAATCTTAAGAAAGAATAACAGAGCTGGAAGTATCACACTCCCTGACTTCAGACTACACTACAAAGCTATAGTAATCAAGACAGTATAATACTGGTACAAAAATATACATAATGATCAATAGAACAGAATAGAGTCCAGAAATAAACCCACACACTTATGGTCAATTAATCTATGACAAAGGAGGCAAGAATACACAATGTGGGAAAACAATCTCTCCAAAAAGTGATGCTGGGAAAACTGGACAGCTACATGCAAAAGAATGAAATTACAACATTTCTCACTCCATATAAAAAATAAACTTAAAATGGATTACCTAAATGTAATACCAGAAACCATAAAACCATAAAACTCCTAGAATAAAAGATAGGCAGAACACTCTTTAATAAAAATCATAGGGATATATACATATTTTTTGATCTGTCTTCTAAGGCAAAGGAAATAAAAGCAAAAATAAAGAAATGGGATCTAGTTAAATTTAAAAGTTTTTCCAAGCAAAGGAAGCTATTGATGAAATGAAAAGACAGCCTACTGAATGGAAGAAAATATTTGCAAATGATATGACAAATAAGGGGTTAATAGCCAAATGTATAAACAGCTCATACAGCTCAACATCCAAGAAAAAAAAAAAAAACCCAAACAACCTCTTAAAAAATGTGCAGAAGACCTGATTAGACATTTTTCCAAAGAAGATATACAGATGGCCAACAGGCACATGAAAAGATGCTCAACATCACTAATTATCAGAGAAATGCAAATCAAAACCACAATGAGGTATCATTTCACTCCTGTCAGAATGGCTATCATCAAAAAGATAACAAATAACAAATGTTGGTGAAGATATGGAAAAAAGGGAACTTTTGAACAATGTTGGTGGGACTGTAAGTTGATGTAGCCACTATGGAAAACAGTAGAAAGTTACTCAAAAAACTAAAAATAGAACTAATATGCAATCCAGCAATTCCACAGCTGGGTATATATTTGAAGAACATGAAAACATTAATTTGAAAAAACATATGCACCCCAATATTCATAGCAGCACTATTTACAATAGCCAAGATATAGAGGCCACCTTAAGTGTTCATCAACAGATGAATGGATCAAGAAGATGTCACACACACACACACAATGGAATACTACTCAGCTATAAAAAGGAATGAAATTTTGCCATTTGAAACAACATGGATAGACCTGGAGGGTATAATGCTTAATGAAATAAGTCAGACAGAGAAAGACAAGCACTGTATCTTATCACTTACATGTGGAATCTAAAAAATAAAACAAAGGGATGAATATAACAGGAGAGAAAAGGCCTCACCGATACAGAGAAAAAACTAGTGGGGAAAGAGAATGGGGGAGGGGCAGAGAGGGGTAGGGGATTAAGAAGTATAAATAAACTACAAGAATGTATTGTAGAGCACAGGGAATATATCCAATACTTTATAATAACTTTAAATGGAGTATAATCTATAAAAATATTGAATCACTATGCTGTACACTTGAAGCTAATATAATACTGTAAAGCAGCTATATCTCAATAAAAAAATAAATACATAAATATTTAAATAAAACATCTCTAAAATAAATATGTAAAAGTAATTCATGTTAGTTATAAGTAATTTGAAGCACTAAAAAAGCATTAAAAAAGTAAAAAAAAAAATCAATTGTATTTCTATACACTAAAATGAACAATCCAAAAGTGAAATTAAAAAAAAAAACAATTCCATTTACAATAACACTAAAAAGAATAAAATGTTTAGGAATAAACTTAACAAAAGAAGTTCAAGACTTGTGCACTGAAAATGATAAACATCAATGAGAGAAGTTAAAGACCTACATAAATGCAAAGGCATCCATGTACATGAATTGAAAGACAATATTGTTAAGATAGCAATACTCCCCAAATTGACCTACAGATTCAAAATTCCAGTAGTCTTTTTTTTTTTCCAGAAATGGATTGGCTGATTCTAAAATTCACATAGAAATGCGAGAGCCAAAACCTTCTTGAAAAAGTGAAACAAAGTTCTTCCCAATTTTAAAACATGCTAAAAACTACAGTAATCCAAAGATTGTGGTATTGGAATAAGTATAAACACACAGGTCAATGGAAGAGAACTAAGAGTCCAGACATAAACCCATATACCTAAGGCCAATTGATTTTCAACAGGAGTGCCAAGACCATTCAATGGGCAAAAAAAAATCTTTTCAACAGAAGATACTGGGATATGGTGTTCTATAATCACATGAGAAAGCATGAAGTTGGACCTCTACCTCGCACTATATAAAAATTAACTCAAAATGGACAAAAGACCCAGATGTAAGAGCTACAACTATAATTCTCTTAGAAGAAAACATAGGTGTAAATCTTTGTGAGCTTGGATTAGGCAAAAGTTTTTAGATATGACACAAGGTATAAGCAACAGAAGAAAAAAACAAGTTGGACCTCGTAAAAATTAAAACCTTTATATGTCAAAGGACAATATCAACATAGTTGAAAAGACAACCTGCATAATGGGAGAAACTATCTTCAAGTATATATCTGATCAGGGTCTACCATTAAGAATACTTAAATAACACTTACAATTCAACAATAGAAAGATAAATAACACAATTAAAAGAGAGACAAAGGACTTGAATAAACATTTTCCCCCAAAAGATATACAAATGGTCAGCAAGTACATGAAAAGATGCTGAAAAATGAGGAAAATGCCAAGTCAAAACCACAAAAAGATATAACTTCAAACTCACTAGGATGGGTATAATAATAATAATTTTTAACAAAATGGAAAACCACAAGTATTAGTGAGGATGTGCAGAAACTACAGCTCATACACTGCTAGTGGAATGTAAAATGGTACAGATGCTTTGGAAAACAGGCAGTTCCTCAAAAATTTAAACACTGAGTTATCATATGACTAGCAATTCCACTCCTAGGTATATACACCAAAGAATTGAAACATAAGTTCACACAAACACTTCTACATGAATATTCATAGCATTATTCATGACAACTGAAAACTGGGAACAACCAAAATGTCCATTGTTGAAGAATGGGTAACAAATGTGGTATATCCATACCATGGAATCGTATTCAGCAAAAAAAAGTAATAAAGTACTGATGCATGCTACCACACGGAGGGACTTTGTAAACATTGTGCTAAATGAAAGAAATCAGACACAAAACATCATGTATTGTAGGATTCCATTTGTGTCAAAAGTCTAGAATAGGCAAATGCATACAGACATAAAGCAGATTAGTGGTTGTCAGGAGCTGGAAGGATTGGGAAATAAGGAGTGACTGCTAATGGGTACAGGTTGTCTTTTGCGGGCGCTATAAATGTTTTGGAATTCGATAGTGGTGAAGGTTGCACAAACTTGTGAATATACTAAACAGCACTAAACTGTACACTTTCAAATCATGATTTTCATGACATGTAATTATGTATCCATTAAAAATATTTTAATGATTTACCTTTGCATATTTAGTTCACTGATTCTGCATGTCTATGCCTATTCGTTTAACAGCTATTTGTCAAGTGCCATGCATGTGTCTGACACAAATGTCCTTCCGTGGAGGATGAAACAGCATGGTCTCTGCCTTCAGGATCTATTTAGAGAGAGGGCCCTGGTGGAGGTGGAAATCTGCATGAGGCATGCAGGAGCTAGACACAGCATTCAAAGAGAAAAGCTCCGGAAGGTAATTTTGGTGGGAGGAAAGCTCTGACCTTGGAGTTGAACTGCTCTTGTCAGCTGGCTGATGGTCATGAAGTTATTTGTAACCCTAGGTCTCTGGCTGGATGATGGTTATGTAGTTATTTAGTATCTCTAGGTGTCTGTTGCTTGGTTCTGTCTGGTTTCCATTCTTATCTCCAATGTGCATTTCCTCTTCCCTAAGAGTCTCCATGAGAGGACACCTGGGGATCCTTCAGGTGCCTAGTTTACACACAATGCCCTATATATAGTCATCGGATTTAAGGACAGGAAGCTCATGGGGAAAACTGGCTTTTTATAAAGAAGCAGGTCAAGGATTGTCAGAATGTTTCTTTCTTCGTGTGATTCTCATCCAAGTTCAGATTCGCAGGAGAGTGAGTACCCAGCTGGCCTTCCTTAGGTCAGGGGCCAGTTTTAGCCAGCAGGGGACACATCTTGGTTAACAGTTTCACTAAGACCCATGACCATATCCAGTAGGGGATACTGGATACTCCAAAGGAATAGGGTCAGTTCACAAAAGGAGGGAAGACAGAAACTAATGTCCGTTTGTAACCCTCTAAATACACACACCCCTTAAGCCTTAACCACTCTGGCCTCAGAGAGCCCCATGCATAATTCCTTCTTTCCATTCCTAGTACAACATGCTTATGAAATCCCCATAGCAGCATCCAAACCAGCATCCTCCCAGCACCCCTTGTTGATTAAATGGCGTAATGGATGTGAAAGCCCTTTGTAAATTGCAAAATAGTTTACAAATGTGAGTTATCCCTTAGAGCGGCACTCTGCTGCCTGCAGAGAGCAGGGCTGAGCTGGGGAGAAAGGCCAAGGGACCCAGCAAAGCTTCCTTTGGCAGGCTTATTGGATTTTGAGGGGAGAGAAAATGTTTCTTTGTATTGTTAGCTTGCAAATAGCTGGCCTCCCCGCAGATTAAATAAACAACTTCCTAAACAGCCTTTCAGCTAGAATTACACTGCGCTCCAGGCCTCAAACTGAATGAAAATGAAACTGGGAGGGCCGAGGAACCTCAGAGGGACGGGTAGGGAAGAATTCTATTTATTGCTCTTCCGCTTCCCCATTAGCCCACCCCCTTCTCCAGGGTTGAATCCTTATTGGACTGAAGCCATCTGCTTCATTAAAGTGATTGGCTCAGAGATGGCAGAAACCCAGCGCAAGCCAATCAGGACAAAGCTTTGTCCTGGCAACGGTGGTTGTTTCAGGCATGATCCAGTGATCCAAGCCGGTCCAATCAGAGTGAAGCCTGGCATTTTTGTTTAATAACTAAAGAGAAGTAAAAAATCCGTCTTTCCTTGTGGACAATTTGCGGTGTGCATGTGATGTCTGGAACACTCCTCTTGTGCAAGGATTATCACTTAAAGGAGGAACAGAAATAAAATGATGTCATCTTTGAAACATGCTCTAGGTTTCCCTCCTGCTGAATATGAGATGCTTTGGAGAGACTTTGAACAGATGACATAATTTCTCTGTCACGTGTAGTTATTAAAATACATTCCAGTCCATTTAAAAACTCTAATATAATATCTGATTCAAAATTGTGTCCTACTTTCAACTTATGCCTGGCCTGTGACTTCAGGACCTTAAGATGAGGATGGGCAGAGTCTGTTCTTTGTTCTGTGTGTGTGGGCGGGGGGGGGGGGGGGGTCGAGGGATGGGCATACAGTCTGCCTCTGGGACACCCCATTCTCTACCCCAATATTCCTGGGACTGGGATGAGGGGGCAGGAATGACGGAAGAAGAGTTCATATTCCACAATTTCCCACCTGACTATGATGAGGGAGTCCACCCTGATACCATTAGTTTGTCTGCTTTTTCCTGTCTGCTACTGAGGTCTTCTGCTGACAGGCTGGGGTCTGAATGTGTGGTGAGTATGATTTTCCTGGCAGGGTTCAGTGTTACTTAGGTCCCTTTATCTCTGATGAATTAAGTAATTGTTGAATAAAAACCAACAACCATGATACAACTACTATGGAAAGCACTATGGAGGTTCTTCAAAAAATTTAAAATAGGGCTACCATATGATCAAGCAATCCTACCTTTGGGTATATATCTAAAGGAAATGAAAACACTATCTTAAAGATATATCGGTACTGCCATGTTCATCCCAGCATTATTCACAATAGACAAGATATGGAAACAATCTAAATGTCCATCAACAGATGAATGGATAAAGAAAATGTAACACACACACACACACACACACACAGAGGAATATTATTCAGCCATAAAATAAGAAGGAAATTCTGCCATTTGCAACAAGGATGGACCTTGAGGGCGTTTATGCTAAGTGAAATAAGTCAGACAAAGACAAATAACGTATGATCTTACTTATAAGTAGAATCTAAAAAAAAAAAAGAATTCATAGAAACAGAAAACAGATTGGTAGTTGGCAGGGGCATGGGGTGAGAGGTGTGGTAGATGGGTGAAGGGAGCCCAAAAGTACAGACTTCAAGCTATAAGATAAACAGTTCTGGGATATAATATACAGCGTGAGGACTATAGTTAGCAATACTCTATTGTAGATTTGAAAGTGGATAAGACGGTGGATCTTTAAAGTTCTCATCACAAGAAAAAAAAAAACCTATGTGAGATAATGAATGTTAACTAAACTTATTGTGACAATCATTTCAAAAGATATACGTATATCAAATGATTACATCGTACACTTTAAACTTGCACAATATGGTATGTCAATTATATCTCCCCAAAACTGGGGGGTAAGCAAGTAATTAATGCAGAAGATAAGAAGTTAGAAGAATATTTATATAATCACAAGTTGGATAAGGACTTTGCAAGCATTGCGTCAATATCAGAAGCCATGAAGGAAAAGAGTAATGGATCTGGTGACATAAAAGTTTCAAATTGTAGTTTATTAAACAATACCACCAGCAAAATTAAAATGAAAGTGCACAAATGGGAGGGGGGCAGGGGTCTGTATTACACATAATAGATGCAGAACTAATGGCCTCAGTCTTCCAAATCCTTTTACCAACCGATAAGAAATCGGTACACAGTCAAATCAAGTTTGATTTGAAAAGCAGGCCAGCCGCAAAAATGAAAGCCCAACGGTGAATAAGTAAAAAATTACAGCTTCACTAGCAATCAAAGAAAAATAACACTCCACGATTAAATACTATGAGGTAGACATTTTGCATCAAGTTTTTCTTTCCTCAAATGGCTAGCTGGCTGCCCTAACACTAACGCATAATTTATGTATTACCTCACTTAGGTGAAATGGCTCCTTTGTCATAGAGCATTTTATTTGACCCCTTTTCACAGAAGGGCTGCCTTTGCCAGGTGCAGGTGAGAGATGTGGGTTCCAGGTGGAGGGATCCACATTTGCAAATGTGTAGCCTGGAGTGTGTAAAAATCACGACCTGTTCTGGGAAGAGCTGAAAGTTTCAGGAGGCTGCAATGGAGACTAGTGATGGGAGCTGGGAGGAGGGGCAGGGGTAAGCCTGGAAGTGTGGTACGGGGCCACCCATTGGATTCTTGAAGGCCATGCTATGGTGTCTTGACTTTATCCCTTAGGAAGGGGAAGGTCATGAAAGGTCTTTGGATGCTGGGAAGAGATCTATTCCCAGCAGCGGGGCTGGGAGGACTTCTGAAGAATTGCCTCCTGAGAGTTCCTTTGCAACACCAGTGGAAGAATCCCTTTTCTAGTCAAGCCAAACCTTTCTTGCTTGTTCCTCCTCCACGAGCTCCTTAGAGGGGCAGAGACCTAGATCAGCAAGAATGGGGAGGATGGAAGCATACAGCAGGCAGGAGGCAGCGTACCTGTGTTGTTAATCCCACTGCAGGTGGCTAGCCTGCCAGAGGAGAGAGAGAAATTATGATCCATGCATGGGACTAGCCCTTTTCACCACCGTAATAAGATTGTTTGGGTAATCAGAATGATTGAAGGAATTTTATTATCTAAGAATGATCAGAGAAAAAAGCTTGGAGCCCATCCTGAATTTCCTCCAGGGGCGAGAAGAGAACTTGCCTTGAAAGATACATTTAAAGGGACACCATCAATAAAACTGAATTTGCATTCTGCTGTTATCCTCTGAATCAAGCTTGTTTCATAAATTGGTGGCTATTATTAATAGCGAGCATGTGTCTACTCTGGTGAGATGCCGAGGTGATGCACATCTGTGATGGTTAATCCCCAGCATACCCTGTGAAATGTGCATTTGTAGCCTCATTTTGCAGATAAGCATTAAAAGGTTCAGAGAAGCTAAGTGCTGATTCCATGCCCAGCTAGCATTTGCCAGATATGGGATTTAAATTCAGATCATATTGACTGTGCTTCTGACACTGTCCTCTTGTCCAGTCAGCCCTGCCTCACTGCATGGCTTGAGGAGGACACATTCCTTGTAATGGGACAAAGAATAATGAACCCACAAGTGGTCTCAGGGTTTCCTCTTCCCCCTGCCACTAAAGAGAGCAGTGGTTCCCTCCCCTCCTCCACCTCTGCTTCATGGTTTAACTTCTATTCATGGTCAGATCAGGAAGAGGAACACAGAATATGGATGGGGAGGAAGGGGGGTAAGGGAGACAGAATAGAATGGAAGAAGGGAGACAGAATAGAATGGAAGAAGGCAGAAAGGTATTTTTTTTGAGAAATCAGAAACTAGAAGCCAGGGTGCAGGCTGCAGAATATGGGGCCAGAGAGGGAACTTGGAAAGGTGTTACTGCACTGTACTGGAGAAACTCAAGTAAAAGACTTGGGTTATACTGAAAATGATTTTTGGTGGCTGGACTGTGTCTGTTGGACTAAAACCCTGCTTAGAGATGCTGGACGCTTGGGTGAAGTTTTCATAAACATTTCTTCGGCAAGAAGTAGGACCATGTGGGCGAATAATCATGTCCCTTTACAGCTGAACAGAAATTGACACCTTGCTAAGAACTTTAACTTAGATGCTTTCTTTTATTCTTCAGGCAATCTTATAAGATAAATGACTTTCTACCTGTTTTGTTGGATCATTAATGCTGCATTCTTAAAGCAACTCTGTAGGAAATCAGGCAGCGCCTGCCAGCAAGAAAGTGTTCTTCCCAAGAGGAGTGGGGATGAAACCATTGGTGGCTTTTCTGCAATGTCACAGGGGGAGCTTTTCCTACACAATAATGTCAATAATAACCACTGTTGTTCATGGAGCCCCCCTAGGTGCAGGGTCTCATCCTACAGACCCTGAAATTTTCCACAGGAGGTATTTCTCATCCTCCCTCTGTACAGATGAGAAAACTGAGATTCCAAGACAGCAAGTATATTCTTTTTCTGGGGCTGCCATAACCAAGTATCACAGTGGGTGCCTCTAACAACAGAAATTATTGTCTCATGGTTCTGGGGGTTAGAAGTCTGAAATCGAGGTGTTGACAGGGCTGTTTCCTTCTGAGGGCTCTGAGGGAGAATCTGCTCTGTGCTTCTCTCCTAGGCTCCTAAGAGCCTTCTTCCCTCAAGGTTTCCTTGGCTGTAGATGTCATTCACCCTGTCTTTACATGTCCTTACCTGTGTACGTATCTGTGGCCACATTTCCCCTTGGCATGATATCCACCATATTGGATTAGGACCCATCCTAAAACCTTAACTTGATCTGAACTTGATTGTCTATGAAAGACCTTGTTTCTAAATAAGTTCACATTCCTAGGGACTGGGGTTAAGACTTGAACACCTTTTTTGGAGAGGAGGGGACACAGGTCCAGCCATAATAGTAAATAACCAGCTTGTGGCATCAGAACAACATGTCAGAGTGAAAAGGAACAGCACTGGATTCAACCTGTGGCTCCCACAATATGTCAGCTGTGTGACCTTTTGTACATGACTTCATCTATCTCTCCATGCCTCAGTTTCCCCATTTGTTAAATGGGAATGAAACCTACTCGTAGGGTTGCTGTCAGAGTCAACTAAGACCGAGAGTGTAGAGTGACTGGCACAGAGTTAGTGTCCAATACTTTCTACTCTAAGCTTTTTGCTTCCACTTGGAAATCTCTGGACTGTCACCTGTCTCCGTCTCTCTCCTTCAAGGAGGAGGCAAGGAAGAGAAGGACCAGCCAGCCAACTTTGGAAGAAACCACTCACTTCATGTAGACTCAGCCCCAGTTACTGGTTCTCTTGCAAAGCCTCTTAATTTTCCAAAGGTCTGAAATTGCAAGGCTAGTTTCCCTACTGACTTATGAAAGAAATGAGAACTTAGGAGTGCTGAGAGGGTGACTTAATAATAACCATCAGGTGTATGAGAGGTAATTTTATGCAGGCAGGAAGCCAAACCTTTTCCATTTTTACTGGGCATAAGATAGAGGAAAATGGGCTCATGTTTCTGCAGGGGAAATTTAAATAATACAGGCCTTGCTTATAGAGCTGATAGCAGGGTTGGCCTTGGGTGACCCAGGGAGTGAAATGAAATTGGTTATTCACGTCATTTCACTTTCCCTTCAGCTGTTGTCAAAACCCCACTTTTCTCAAGCTTCCCAATAGCATTGCTAACTTCGAGCAGAGTGAAATAGACCATCTCTTCCAATTAGCGTTCATTCAGCCATGTGTTCACAAATATATACTGAGCACCCGCTGTGTTAGGGTAGACTAGCTGCTCTACCAAACAGTTCTGCAAGCTCAGTGGCTTCATCCAATACAAGTTTATTTCTCTTTCAGCGAATGTCCAATATGAGCGTCCCTGGTGAAACAGTTCCTCAAGGCAGTTCTCCTCCAAGTGGTAAACTCAAGGATCCCAAATCCTTCCTTTCTTTAGGCCCTCAGAGTTCTCTCCATGCAGACAGAAGATGGGAAGGCAAAAAGGATTGTGCTTGGGAGGGTCAAGTGGACCAGGCCTGGAGGTGGTGATATCCTTTCTGACCACATCCCATTGGTCAGAACTTCATCACATGACCTCACCTACTTGCAAAGGAGGCTGGGAAATGCAGTTTTCACAGGAAAAAAGAAACCAGTAAAATGCTAGCCAGTCTCTGTGGCAAATGCATTGTGGGAAATAGTTGCTCTCTCCTGTCTATTTCTTGTTACACTTTGTACATTTATTTAACAAATGTTTACTCATACGTATGCTGTGCCAAGTCACTGATTCATCTCAGCTGAGCCCTGTCATTGACATAACATTAGGCTGTATTTGCTTTTCCACAGTTTTGTGGAGGTCACCTTAGGTGTCATACACTATTCCACTGTAGTTGCTGTATCTCTGTCCCCTTGTCCTTTCAATGCACATCTTCCAGGTGCTCAAGGGCTTTCCCTTGCTACTGGGGCTCAGGAAATGAATGCCTTCTAGTATTAGCCCTCAGCCTAAGCTTGATGGGAGTTGGTGCATAATGCCTTAGCTTGCCCGTCCCAGGGCAGGATGATTCTGATCTGGGTCTGTCTGGCCTCCTGGAGTTTCCCTGGCTTGAAAAGTGCTAGCTGGCTCCACAATGCACTCTAATCAGCTGTCTTCCTATTTTAGTCTCACTCCCTTACTCCCCTACTGCTATTTCCCTTTACCTCCCAAATTAATGGCTTGTACCCAAATCCTCATCCCAGGGCTTGCATCTGGGGGAATCCAAACTAAGAGGCTATCTTTGTCCTCAAGGTGTTTGCTCCTTCAAGGAGGGACTCTCTTTTACTCATGCTTGTTTGCCCAGAGTGTGGAGTAGGTGCCCATTTGTTCTTCCAACAAGCACACAGTGAGTAGCTGGCCTGGGTCAGGCCTTACGCTTGGTGATGGTGACACAAGGAATCACTGAATGAAAAAAGCTGTGTTGCTTCTACAGGTGACAAGTTTAGGTTCTGGCCTGTTGAACTTGAGGTCCTGGTGAGAACAAGTCTCTAGACTAACTTCTGCTGCGCTCCTTGATGTGAGTGCTTGATATGTATCCACTACCTACTTCAAAAAAACTTCCCTCTTGCATTTCTGGCAGGAATCTCAAACCCCAAAAAACTAGAAGTAGTGTTACCTATGATCCTGCAATCGCACTCCTGGACATATATCCAGAGGAAAACATAATTCGAAAAGATACATGCACACCAATGTTCATAACAGAACTATTCACAATAGCCAAGACATGGAAGCAACCTAAGTGCCCATCAACAGAGGAATGGAGAAAGAAGATGTGGCACATATATACAGTGCGATACTACTCAGCCATAAAAAAGAATGAAATTCTGCCATTTGCAATGACATCAATCGACCTAAAGATGATCATACTAAGCAAAGTAAGTCAGAGAAAGGCAAATATTATATGATATCACTTATATGTGGAATCTAAAAAGAGGATACAAACAAACTTATTTACAAAACACAGACTCACAGACATAGAAAACACATGCTCAATATTTTCAACAGTTTTTTTTTCATTTCCCTCTTACTAGTGAATAACCTTTGCTCATGTCATTCTTTTTAGATTAAATACTCTATCAAGACTTTGTAGCTTTGTTCTTTTTAATGATGAGATCTCTGGAAATGTTTATCTGATACACAATTTGTTTAAAAAATTAGATTAAATTCCTTAAAAATGATCTCTCATGGGGAAACATAATAAAACTAGTATTTAAGCTGAAATGTGTTCCTTTTTTCTACATCAAGAATGTACATCCAACGTGTGCTGCATGCCTGCCTGCCTGCCTGCTTGTGAATTTCCCCTCAGCCATTATGCAATCTTCTTTATTTTTTCTTTTCTAAAAATGAGCCTGTGTTTCTGAAAAAAGCTACAATAGTCATCTTCGGCAATTATAAAATTTTCCCCAGATTAAGACATTCATTTCTACATCTGGCAAGGAGAGAACAACAGGAAGTTACACATGCCTTGATGATGTGGTCACTGCAGTCTTTTGGGATAACCATAGATTTTGGAATTTTGTTTTTGTCCTAGTGGCATGTGATCCATAGGGGCAACCTTGAGTATTTGGCTGACTAGATGGGGTGCTAAGGCATGGAGCCTCCAGAACAGGGGCTGCCAAACAAAGACATTGTTCTTTGACTTCAGAATACGTTACATAATATTTCAGCATATTTTTTTCATGTAATTTTAGAATCTTAGAACAGGGAAAAATTCTTCTTGTTCTCCAGCCCCTTCATTTGGGTTAATTGATTTATTTTTAGACCTAGTTTAGAGAGAGAGTTAAAAGCTTTCACTGTAGTTAAAGACAGACGTGGGCACTAATCTTTGCTCCCCCAGTGACTAATTGCTGGCCTTGGACAATGTGTTCAAGATCTGAGTTTTCTCATCTATAAAATGGGGATAATGAAAACATTGAGGATGTCAAACTTATTATGAGGGTTAAGCATGTAGCAGAGTACTCAGGACACAGAGTGTATTTGGAAAAGCTCAACTATTATTTGTTTTTGTTAGAAATAATCTATGTTTCTGGAGCAGTCAGCTCTTGCTTTGAAATGTAGTGAAAGTCATCTTGTTCTAGTGACAAGGACATTTAAGCCATCACTTTTATTTCTGGCAACCAGACAAAGGTAAAGCTACGGGCCCAGAAGTGGAGAAAGTCTCTTGAATGAGGATTATTTGCTTGGCCAACAGCCTAAATCTAGGCTCTTCCTGTCAACTGTGCTGGGTTTATGCCAGAAAGGTAGAGACTGTGGGATTCCCTTATATAAACAACTATTCTAGAATAGGTCATAAAGAGAATAATTACCTGTTTCAGTCTTTCCCTGGGATTGTTCTCCAGGGGTGATCTATGTTGATTCAAGGGGAACAAACCCTTAATCCATCCATAAAAGCAGCAGAGATATATTTCCTTCCCACCCAGAACCAATTTTTGATTTATTACAAGGAGTCCAGGAAAATCACTACATTTCATAAAATCTTCCTCAACAGCCACTTGTGTGTGTGTCAGGGGCTGTGGGGAGGTGGAAGGCCTTCTACTTTTTAGCTGACAGCTTTGCTCAGCTTTGCAATGAAAATCTCCTGGGGGAGTAAGTACTTTTGGCTGTCAATTAAAACTTAGCAAGTTCAAGTCTGGTTTTGACATCAAGGTCCCATCTATCAAGGAGTGTATTATCTAGAAGCATGGTCTCCAAACTTTTTTCCTTGTAAAAAAATTTTGAGCAGGCATCTTCAATAATAATTTATATTTATGATTTATAAATTATATTTTGTAAGTCTACACTAACATATTATAAAACATATATAAGACATACACAGCATTTTAAAGCATACCAGTCAAAATAAGTATTTTGTAAAAATAATTTTAATCCTTTCTTCTTAAATCCGATTTATCTTGCACATGGCCAAGGGTGATAGATGCCCCAAACTCTGTAAGAGGAGACAGGATTGGAAGTAAAACATTGCATACACTGTGATAGGTGCCTGCAGGATGGGCAGAAATAAGCGGGTGATGACCATTGAGTTGGGTCATGAAGGATGATGGGTTTTCCAGATGAACAATAAGGGAAAGAGAAATTCTAGACAGAAACACAGAAACAAAAGTGTGCAGGGGTACAGAAGCATGCCACAGTGAAGGCAGCTGAGAGAAGATAGTAGGTCAGTTATGTCTGGATGACAGTGCTTACAGGACAGAGAGTGAGTGAGAAATAGAGGTCTGGAAAGGAAACACAGCACCATCTTAAGCAGGGCCTTGAATGCCAAGCCAAGGAGGGGGACTGTTACTATGTGGAAGAGACAAGATCAAAGTCTGCTCTGGGGGCAATGTGAAAGGTAGGTTGGAGGAGGAGACACTAAAGGGATATCATTAGTACACTTACGATAACTCAGGGAAGAGATGATAGGGATAGAAACAAAGGAGAATTGCAATAGTGATGGAGGAGGGGAGATACTTTGGAAAGCTTAAAATGGAGAAGCTAAGATTCTATAAGTTTGGGGTGGGGAGAGAGCTTAACATGATAGATAAGTGTCTGGATATATTACAGAGCCACTTTCAGGCCCTCCTAGGAATAGATTTTTGGTTCTGTGGAGAATTCCTTTGGATGACAAAGTCAATCACCTGCTTAAAAACTTCTGTTAGCTTCCCATTTATAGTTTATTACATTCATGACCCCAGTTCCTCATCTCTCTCTGTACTCACATCTTTTGCAAAGTGACTGCTCAATTCTTCCCAGTAAAGAGGCTATTTTCTTACCTCTTGAATCTGAGCTATACCACCTGCATTGCTTTGTCTAATAAAATGAGATGGAGTGCAGCCTGGGATGCTGCTTCCTGGTCACGCATGCTTCTGCCGTCATCGTAAAGTGGACTGGCCTAGACTAGTACTCTCATCCTAGGGTGAGCAGACTTCTGCAGCAAGGTGCTCCAGCCAAGCTCATTTGAGAGCAGAGACCCCAGCTGATCTGCAGGCACATGAGAGAGCATAGCCAAGACCAACCAAGCACAACCAAGATCAACAGAGCATAGATTAGAGTAAGGGAGCACAGCCAAGATCAACTGAGCACAGATTAAAATCAAGGGAAACCAGTCATGCTCGACTGAACACAGATAAGATGAAGGGAACACAGCCATGATCAATTTAAAACAATTTAGATCAGTTATTCCCACTTGACCCATAAACATGTGATTTATAACTGATTATTGTTTTAAGCCAACAAGACGTGGGGTGGTTTGTTATGCAGCGGTAGCTTACTGATATTCCATTGTTCCTCAGATAAAGCTTTTAACTCCTCAGCATAACCTAAAATATCTTAATGGACATGCCTCCTTTTGAACTGTATCTCTTACATGTTCTCCTTAGGTTCTTAAGCTCTAGCTACACTGGTCTTTCAGTTCCCCAACACATCACACTCCAGGGTTTTGTGTGACCCTTTGTTTGGAATGCTTTCCATCTCCTTCCACCCCAACCTGGTACCCACAGTTAATTTCTGTTCATTGTTCCAAATTCATTTCAAAATTAGTTTCCCCAGGGAATTCTTCTCTGATCTTTATGTTGAAGTTAGCATCTCTCATTCTTAGCACTCTGCACCTTTTATTTACAGCCTTTATCATAATTATAACTTAATTATGCAATTACTTGTAAGCTATGTAAGGGTAAGGGTAGTGCTCATCTTTGCTGCCTAACACAGTGTTTGGAGATAAAAAGAAATAAAATGAATGAATGAATGAATGATGCAATGGATAGAGGACTCTTGAAGTTCTAGTCCCTGATCTATGAAGTTCCTGAAATAATAAACTCAGGGACATACATTCAGCTGTTTTCTTGCCTCAGCTGAGGAGGAGGGGAGACAGGGAATCTGCCGGAGTGGATACACTAGTCAAAGGAACTACAGCTGTCATGGTGTTTCCACCATCAAAACAGGGACTGAAGGATCCACAAGGAAAGAGAACCAGTGCCAGCTTCTGGGGGAACTGTAAGGACCAAATTTGGCTGAAGATTCTTACACTCTTCTCTGCCTGCACCTGCAGTTGCTTGTAGGCACAAAATGTTTTGCTCAAATAATTCCGCCCACAGTTAACCAAATGAGTGCTCTGGGGTGCTGTGCTGTATTTAACTCAAAGTCTATCAAATCCTATGTTTTGCAATGACTTCTCTTTCTCTCAGAATTATTGCTGTCAGGATATCATTTTGAATTAAGAAACTTGCAATTTCAGTGAGCCTGAAGAGTTTTTTCAATAGTTGGATGACTATTGTGTCAAACTCTACCATGCCAACAGTGGGGGGTTGCAGAGCAATTGCTCTGGGCTGGGACCTCAGTTTATCCCATTAATTCATTTATTCCTTCATTTTTTCTATCTACCAATATTGACCAAGTGCTTGATTTGTGCTAGGAACTGCATAAAGTGGGAATATAAACACTAAACTCAGGATTTCGTGAAAAGAACATGAAATTAGAAACTTGAAAGCTCCTGGTTATTTACTAGGTTTTCAAAATTCCTTTCCATGACTCCAAATCCCTACATTTTCCAGCCCCTTCCCAACCTCTCAGACCTGATTTTCTAGAATTCTCCCCCTTCCACCTTCTCTATTTTAAAGACACCTGGCCTCCTTTCTGATGCTCAAATGTGCCAAGCTTGTGTGATTTCTGTTCTCTCCATCTGGGACACGCACACTCCAGACCAGGTATCTCTCTCTCTCTCTCTTTTTTTAAAATTTTTTCATCTTTATTGGAGTATAATTGCTTTACAATATTGTGTTAGTTTCTGTTGCACAACAAAGTGAATCAGCTATATGTATACATATATCCCCATATCCCGTCCCTCTTGAGCCTCCCTCCCACCCTCCCTATCCCATCCCTTTAGGTCTTCACAAAGCATTGATTTGATCTCCCTGTGCTCTGTAGCAGCTTCCCACTAGCTATCTATTTTACATTTGGTAGTGTATATATGTTAATGCTGCTCTCTCACTATGTCCCAGCTTCCCCCTCCCCCTCCCCACCACTGTGTCCTCAAGTCTGTTCTCTATGTCTGCATCTGTATTCCTGCCCTGCCACTAGGTTCATCAGTACCATTTTTTTAGACTCCATACATATGCGTCGGCATATGGTATTCATCTTTCTTGTTCTGATTTACTTCACTCTGTATCACAGTCTCTAGGTCCATCCCCCTGACTACAAACAACTCAACTTCATTCCTTTTTATGGCTGAGTAATATTCCATTGTATATATGTGCCACATCTTCTTTATCCATTCATCTGTTGATGGGCATTTAGGTTTCTTCCATTCCTGGCTATTGTAAATATTGCTGCAATGGACATTGTGATACATGTATCTTTTTTTTTTTTTTAATTTTATTTTTTTGGGGGTACTCCAAGTTCAATCATCTGTTTTTTTTACACATGTCCCCGTATTCCCTCCCTTCCTTGACTCCCCCCTCCTCGAGTCCCCCCCATCCTCCCCGCCCCAGTCCTCTAAGGCATCTTCCATCCTCGAGTTGGACTCCCTTTGTTATACAACAACTTCCCACTGACTATCTATTTTACAGTTGGTAGTATATATATGTCTGTGCTACTCTCTCGCTTCGTCTCAGTTTCCCCTTCACCCCCCGCCCCCTCCCATACCTCGAGTTCTCCAGTCCATTCTCTGTATCTGCGTCCTTGTTCTTGTCACTGAGTTCATCAGTACCATTTTTAGATTCCGTATATGTGATTTAGCATACAATATTTGTCCTTCTCTTTCTGACTTACCTCACTATGTATGACAGATTGTAGTTCTATCCACCTCATTACATATAGCTCCATCTCATCCCTTTTTATAGCTGAGTAATATTCCATTGTATATATATGCCACATCTTCTGTATCCATTCATTTGTTGATGGGCATTTAGATTGCTTCCATGTCCTGGCTATTGTAAATAGTGCTGCAATAAACATTATGGTACAAGTTTCTTTTGCGATTATGGTTTTCTTTGGGTATATGCCCAGAAGTGGGATTATTGGATCATATGGTAGTTCTATTTGTAGTTTTTTAAGGAACCTCCAAATTGTTTTCCATAGTGGCTGTACCAACTTACAGTCCCACCAACAGTGCAGGAGAGTTCCCTTTTCTCCACACCCTCTCCAACATTTGTTGTTTCCAGATTTTGTGATGATGGCCATTCTGATCGGTGTGAGGTGATACCTCATTGTGGCTTTGACTTGCATTTCTCTGATGATGAGTGATGTTGAGCATCTTTTCATGTGTTTGTTGGCCATCTGTATGTCTTCTTTGGAGAAATGTCTATTTAGGTCTTCTGCCCATTTGTGGATTGGGTTATTTGCTTTTTTGGTATGAAGCTGCATGAGCTGCTTGTATATTTTGGAGGTTAATCCTTTGTCCGTTGTTTCATAGGCAATTATTTTTTCCCATTCTGAGGGTTGCCTTTTAGTCTTGTTTATGGTTTCTTTCGCTGTGCAAAAGCTTTTAAGTTTCATGAGGTCCCATTTGCTTATTCTCGATTTTATTTCCATGATTCTAGGAGGTGGGTCCAAAAGGATGTTGCTTTGATGTATGTCATAGAGTGTTCTGCCTATGTGTTCCTCTAAGAGTTTTATAGTGTCTGGCCTTACATGTAGGTCTTTCATCCATTTGGAGTTTATTTTTGTGTATGGTGTTAGGAAGTGTTCTAATTTTATTCTTTTACATGTTGCTGTCCAATTTTCCCAGCACCACTTATTGAAGAGGCTGTCTTTTTTCCATTGTATACTCGTGCCTCCTTTGTCAAAGATAAGGTGCCCATATGTGTTTGGGCTTACTTCTGAGTTCTCTATTCTATTCCATTGGTCTTCCTTTCTATTTTTGTGCCAGTACCATACTGTCTTGATCACTATGGCCTTGTAGTATAGTTTGAAGTCAGGAAGCCTGATTCCACCAACTCCATTTTTCCTTCTCAAGATTGCTTTGGCTATTCGGGGTCTTTTGCGTTTCCATACAAATCGTAAGATTTCTTGCTCTAGTTCTGTGATACATGTATCTTTTTGAATTATGGTTTTTTCTGGGTATATGCCCAGTAGTGGGATTGCTGGGTCATTTGGTAGTTCTATTTTTAGTTTTTTAAGGAACCTCTGTACTGTTCTCCATAGCGGCTCTATCAATTTGCATTCCCACCAACAGTGCAGGAGGGTTCCTTTTTCCCACACCCTCTCCAGCATTTATTGTTTCTATATTTTTTGATGATGGCCATTCTGACTGATGTGAGGTGATACCTCATTGTGGCTTTGACTTGCATTTCTCTAATGATTAGTGATGTTGAGCATCTTTTCATGTGTTTGTTGGCCATCTGTATGTCTTCCTTGGAGAAATGTCTATTTAGGTCTTCCATCCATTTTTGGATTGGGTTGTTTGTTCTTTTGATATTGAGCTGCATGAGCTGCTTGTGTATTTTGGAGATTACTCTTTTGTCAGTTGCTTCATTTACAAATATTTTCTCCCATTCTGAGGGTTGTCTTTTTGTCTTGTTTATGGTTTCCCTTGCTGTGTAAAAGCTTTTAAGTTTCATTAGGTCCCATTTACTTATTTTTGTTTTTATTTCCATTATTCTGGGAGGGTCAAAAAAGGATCTTGCTATGGTTTATGTCATAGAGTGTTCTGTGCTGGAAAAACTGGACAGCTTCATGTAAAAGAATGAAATTAGAACATTACCTAACACCATACACAAAAATAAACTCAAAATGGATTAAAGACCTAAGTGTAAGACTGGACAGTATAAAACTCTTAGAGGAAAACAGATCAGGTATCTCTTGACATTTGAGGCTCAGCTCAAATGTCCCCTTCTCAGAAAGGCCTCATCTGAATGCCCGACCCCCATCCACAACTATTCTGTTACGACATATCTTTTGTTTCTTATCTCTGTTTATCACTGCTGAAATAGTCTTCTTTATTTGTTGACTTTTTATTGTCTGTCTCCCACACTGTAATGTAAGCATGTGGAGAATAAGGACCTTGGCTGTCTATTCACTGCGGTGGCCCTGGCACCTAGAACAAAGCAGATCTCAAGGAATGTTTGCTGAATGAATTTCATTCCCAAAGGATCGTCTTGTTGATACTTCCATATTATGTAAAGACATGCTTATAAAACCTGCACGCATGAGCCTGACTTCATGGAGGTCAGGTTGGGTGGTGGGAATTCAGTTTTCTCTAAGCGTGAATACTAAGTTGAAATGATTGTAACAGTCAGAGTATAGAATCATTGTGCACCTGGGAAATATATTTTAATGTATTTAATCTGTCTAGTAATAAAAGATACAAATTTTAATGACAATTGTGACCTGTTGGTGGGCAAATATCTATGTGTGTACGTATATACATACGTCTTATTTAATGGACTATATTTTAATAAAGTATATTTAATAAAAATAAATATAAATTATAAATATATAATTTATATAAATACAAATATACATTTAATAAAATATATGTTATTAAAATATAGTTGACTTACAATGTTGGCCTAGTTTCAGGTGTACAGCAAAGTCATTCAGTTTTACATATATATGTGTGTATGTGTATATATATATTCTTTTTAGATTCTTTTCCATTATAGGTTATTAAAAGATATTGAGTATTGGGCTTCCTAGGTGGCGCAGTGGTTAAGAATCCGCCTGTCAACGCAGAGGTCACTGGTTCGATCCCAGCTTCAGGAGGATCCCACATGCCGCAGAGCAACTAAGCCCGGTGTGCCAAAAAAAAAAAAAAAAAAGAAGCTAGAAAAAAAAAAAAAGATATTGAGTATAGTTCTCAACAGAAATAGAAAACTCACAGATGTAGAAAACAAATTTATGGTTACAGAAAGGGAAGCGGGAAGGGATGAATTAGGAGTTTGAGATTAAAATATGCACACTACTCTATATGAAGTAGATCACCAACAAGGACCTACTGGATGTATGTATGTTTAATGATACGAACTCACCCATTCCTGTTGGTGAGAATGAATTGATTCAGAGTTTCTGAAAACGTATCAAGCACCATAATTAACATCCACCCTTTAATTTAAGGGTGTGTGCAAAGATGAGGTTGTAAGGGGGTTTGTCCAGCAAAAAAGTGGAAATAACTCAAAGGTCCAACCCTCTTCAGTGAGAGTTTGGTGAAGTAAATGGTGATACATCCGTGTGATAAAATGCAGGCCACTTGCTAAATCCACAGAGAAGAATATACACTGACACAGAAAAATGTTCACTCAGTGCTAAATTTAAAAAAAGCAGGCTACAAACAGTGTGCACCACAGGTCCTATTTTTTTTTTTTTTTTGTAAAAGAAAAAAAGTGCATATAAGCGAATGTAAAAAATACGAAAAGAATACACATTAAAATTTTAATAAAAGTTCCATTTTATGGTATCATATGGGTGCTTTCACTGTCTTGTTATTTCCCTGTGTTTGGCAAGTTTTTACTTTATACATGTATTGCATTTGAAATTAGGAAAAATTACACTAAACATCACAAAATATTTGGGGTACCTAAAATGGCTCCAAGGCTTTGCCCATTTCACAAAACTACTGGTCAAACTACCCTAGACTTTTGGTGATGTGAAGACCAAAGGATAGTTTGGGTAAAGCAGTCAGTTTACAGCCCTTCTTAGTGGTGGTGAAAAGAGCTGAAGGAAAACATTAGAATAAGCTGATGATGTCCAATCTCTCCATCACCATGGATCCCTTATAATTTAATCTCTATATTAAGTGTTTACCCAGCCTTATCCATTTCAGGCCGGGTACCAGGGATCCTGGAGTGGGAAGTCAGAGTGCTGACTTCATGAAGCTGATGACCCTGAGGAAGATTTTGACCAATAAGGAGTCTGTTACAATGCCCTGTGCCAATTGCTGGGACAAGATAAGTAAAGAGAACTGTGAGGTTACAGAGGAGGGGCTTCTAATCTAGCCTGGGAGAACAGAAAGGGCTTCCTGGAGAAGGAGGCCTGTGGACCAGGGTCAGAGAGACACATGGGAATTACTGGAGAAAGAAGGTGCTAAATAACTGTTCCTGGCAGAAGAATAGCATGGGGAAATCCTCAGAGGCAAGACACTCTAGGCTTGTTCAAGGGTCTGAAAATAGTTCTATGTGGTCATAACCTAGAACATGAGCTGGGAGTGACACGAGCCAGGCTAGAGAAGGTATCTTGGAGCCATACAAGCTATGAGAAATCTCAGGAACCATTAAAAGGATTAGACTTTTTCTTAAGAACAACAAGGAACCACGGAAGGGCCTTACATAGGGGACTGATGTGGCCAGATTTACACTTTAGAAAAATCCCTCAGGCCATAACAAGAATTGGAGGGAGACTAGGAGTGTATGAGAAAGCTGTTAATGACATAGGGAAAGAGACTGAAGAGAAATGGATGAATTTACAAAATATGTAGCGGGCAGATTAGATGAACTGAAGATGGGTACAGAGATGAAGGAGAGAAGGCAACCCAAGGAGATAGCAGGTGTTCTACATGAGCACCTGGCAGCAGCTGTCATAGGAACACCTGGACAGTGGCAGGTTTAGGGTGAATTGATGCACCTATGGGAAATCCAGATAGAGATACCCAGTAGTCTTTAGAAAAGGCAGTCTGAAACTCAAGAGAGCTAGGATAGAGATGTCTACTTTGGAGGCATCAGCATAGAGAGAGTTATTGAAGTCAGAGGAATGTACAAAATGGGCCAGAGGGAAATGAGTCCACACTAAAGAACAGCCAGAATAGAATCCTGCTGAACTTCAACACTTAAGAGACAGACAGAATGAGTTCTCATGAAGAAGAATGAGTTGGAAGTGTCACAGGGGTCAGAAGAATACTCAGAGTGTCTACTGCCATGGAAGCCAAGGAGAGAAGGGTTTCAACGTCATCACTGTCCACTGTAGAAATGTCAAGTAGGGGAGCAGCAAGGGACATCCATGGATCTAAACTGTTGCTAATGATGTGGTTGGGCCTCTTGATGAGATCAGCCTGTGCAGGTGGTGGGCACAGATGTTGGGTAGCAGTGGACTCAGGAAGGAGAGGGAGGCAAAGGAATGAGGATGTAAGAGAAAGCACCTTGTTCAAGATCTTTGCTGTGTAGGAGAGCTAGCCTGCAGCTGGTGTGGATTTAGAGAGTTGAGGGGGGATTTTGTTTTTAATCAGAGAGATTTTCAACCTTCAACCCAGATACTAAATAATCAAGAAGAAAGGGAGAATTAGAAGTAGCAGGAGAGAGAAAGGATAACAAAGTAAGGTTCTCGGGGAGGAAAAAGAGGATGAAATCCAGAGCGTGGGTAAGGGAGAAGGTACCCCCCTTCACTATCACAGGAGGGAAAGAAGGTGGATAAAGATGCAGCTTGCTTTGCAGTTCCAGTATCAGAACTTTTCGGGAGTTCCTGTCTAAAGCCTTCTATTTTCCTCTGTGCAGTGGGAGGTGAGGTTATCTGCCTCGAGTGAGTGGGAGGTGGTGGGGTAGGAGATTTGAGAAGTGTGGAGAAATTTGAAATAGCTGTCCTAGAGAGTGGGAGAGAGCTTACTCAGGAAGCTGGAAGCTCTGAGGCCCCAGGTGAAGTGGAAGACACTGACTTTTTTTAGTGGCACCAACCTGCAGTGTGGGGGGATTTCCTCCCACAGGGCTCAACAGCCAGGGTGTGGGCAGGGAGAAGCAGGATGGCGGGGTTGAAGAAACGTTGGAACTTGTCTGGCGGTTGTGACAGAAGCACACTGGTTTCCATAAGCTGAGGCTATTGGGCAAGAGAGATGTGCAAGTCATGAGTTTCAAGGTCCAAGCTGGTGGGCATAGAAGTGGAAACAAGATAGAGAGATGGTGAGAAGGAAGCCAAGAAGTTGAGGAATTTGAGGTCTCGCTAATCCTAAAGATCAGATGTGGTGGGAGAAATCACCTGAGAGTCTCGGAAAGATAAGAGGTTGTGTTCAGAAAGTTAGATGCCTGAGCTGAATAATTCCTAAGAGAAGGAGCTCTAGCTCATGCAGAGACCAGAGAGTCACCTTGGGAGTGAGTAGATAGAGGGGAGAGAAGGTAAACATCATTGGGCAAAATGAATATCAGAGGTGAGACCAGGGCATCGGATCCCTTGGTGCCATGAGGAGGCTGGAATCACTTTGAGCCCAGTAGGGATTGGGGAGGGGGGTGGAGAGGGAAAGTGGGAAGCAGGAACCTGAGTCTTTAGGGAGAGAGACAATGATGGGGGAGGAGGTAGAGACCGGCAGTGAGGAGGAGTAAAGGGCCAGGAAGTACAGCTGTGTGAGGGCAGAGGAGCAGCAGTTTCATGTAAGTTTGAAGAGTAGTAATCTAGAAGTGGAGAGTAGGGATGAGGAAACACTCGGCTTGGTTCCCCACCTGTGGAATGGGCATCTAGGAGAGTGAACAACCTCCATGTGGAGGGCTGCTGGGAAAGTGGTGGCTTCAGGAGAAAGTGCCGTCTCCACGGAAGAGGAAGACTTAGCAGAGACTCGGTGATGAGGCTGAGGGTGTATGGGGGTTTTTATTTCCTCCGAAAAGAGGATCCCAGAGACGTCTCAGAAGGATTTGGGAAAGAGGAGAGCAGTGAGAGTTTGGTTCTGGAGAGAAAAGACACAGCATAGAATGGGATGACAGCAGCAACATCATCAACAAAACAACAAAAATGTCTAATATTAATTCATCAAGATTCACTCAACAAGTATTTGTGGAGCACCTGTGTTCTAGGCACTGCTCTTCCACTGGTGCAGGAGGCAGGCAATGTGCTCTACCTCTTGGAACTTACCTTCTAGTAAGGGAGAAAGACAATAAACACACACACACAGCGTGTGTGTGTGTGTGTGTGTGTGTGTGTGTGTAGTAATTTCAGTAGAGATAAATGCTATGAAGAAAAGCTGAAATAAAGCAAGGTTAAGATGATAGAGAGTGAAGGACCGTCATGCTTTAGATATGAGAGGATCCTTATGGAATCCTCTCTGGGGAGGAGGCATTTAAGCACAGATCTGAATGAAGGGAGAGATGCATAGGGCAAATGTCAAGGGTGGTGGATCCCAGGTAGTGGAAACAGCAAACACAAAATCTTTGATACGGTACACACTGGCCTGCTCGGGGAAGAGCAAGGAGGTGGGTATGACTGCACCTTCCTTCCTAAGGAAACCACAATAAGAGTGCTTGTCCACAGTTCCTCTCTCTCCTTCTGCCTCCTGACTGACCCTTCTGCTTGCCCTGACTGGCCCTGGCTGGGGTGCTAGATGCTGCCCAGGGAGCTGTGTGTAACACTGTTTCTGGTTTCTTTCTCTTGATCTGTGCCTGGCCTTATACCTCACCCAGGGTGATGTCCTCTAAATGTGTTAGGGTGATGGTGGACACTATAACCAAGCAACCCTTCCTCTCCATGGCTTGTTACAATAGTAGTTTATTTCTCACTCAGCGTGCCTGATTGGCAGGGACCTCTCCTCCACGTGATGCTCCAGGGACCCAGGCTTCTTCCAGCTGTGGCTTTGCCATGCCCCAGGATTTTGGAGTTCTCTACCAGCTCCTCTAGGCCCTGCTGGGATGCTTCGCTTTTGTTCACATCCAATAGGCCTGAACTCACTCACATGGCTGCACCTAACTGCCAGGGTCCTGAGGAAAGTAGTCTAGCTCACATCCATGAAGAAAAGGAAGAAATTTTATGAATACTTACAAACTCACGAATGCATTATATCATTTGATCCTTATAACTACTCTGGAAGGGCAATACTACTCTTTATCTACATTTCATAACAAGAAGAAAATTTTAGTAATTTTCCCAAAGATACACAGTTTGTAAGGGAAACTTGGATTTGACTTCAGGTAGTCTGTTCATAAGTCCTCCATTGTAATCATTAAATTATACAGCTGAAAACCCTTGAGTTGAAACATGATTTTCCTTAGTGAGAATCAAGCTGAAGTATCAGATTCACAGATAGCTGTTTTACTGTGCCTTCTAAGCAAGGCTGCATTGTGTCCCAAGTCCAAGGAGAGCTGTTCACATCATGTCTGTATGAATGTTCCTGCCTGGAATTGTGCAGTGTACAACCTACACAGCCTTCCATAGCAGCCCTGCTGCTAAATGCCAGATAAGTTCAACAACCATTTCCTACACACCTGTTGTCTGCCAGACACCAGGCTATATACTTATCTGCAACTTATTTCAAAACAAGAACTTCCTAAATATATGTTTGATTACCTGCCTATGCATTAAGCAGAGCTCATTGCCATGGAATTTTCTGGTCAGCCATATCCTGCCTTAGCAGAAAAGGGCTTTGCTCTGTTGAAAACTTCCCATCTCTTAGGACCCAGCCGAATGCCCTTCAGTGCCCACATCTGTACTCTTGCCTCCACCACTGGCTGGAACAGAGACAAATTCCCTTTATATCTCAGTCTCGCTGAGCATGCAGTGCACAAAAGAGTTTGACAATGCCATTTTGCCACTTTCCCCTCTTCTGTTTGGATAATTGCATTGTCAAGAATTACTTATCATACATTTAACACTTAATACCTATTTATTATGAGTTCATGTAACTGCTATTTAAAGAATAATCTATGCTAACTCCCTTCTACCCCCATTTGATGCCGCTCTGATTCTGTAATTGCTGGTTTCTGCGATATTATGCCACAAAACCTGAAAGCATAATTGGTTGTTTCATTCCAGACAATACGTTTTCAAGATGCTTAAAGCTTAACTGACAGATTTGAAGGGGAGCAAAGGCAGTCAGGCAAGCCTGCTCATGGCAGGCTGGTCCTGCAGAGTAATTTATGCAGGAACCATAGCGGGACTACAGAGGGTAAAATTGTTTCAAATAAATGAAAGGGAGGAGGAGCAGGATTCTTTTGTGCAGACCCTCTTGTTTCAAGGTTTCAGCTGCTGGCTGTGCTTTTTCCTGAAGTTAATCAGCTTCCAGTACAGGAAGAGTATAAAGCAGCAATGTGAAAAATGGGCACGTCACTCAATGTAGGGTGCATTCTGGAGCTGAGGACTGACTGTGGCTTTGGGGCAGGGTTCTCAGGTTGGTCTTTGCCAGCCTGCCTTCCCTTCCCCAGCATGGTTTTAGCTCTCTTAGTTAATTCTCTTTTCCTGAAGTTTCCTTATGTTCATTTACCCCAGAATTCTTGTTCTTCATTCCCATCAAGTAATGACTATACTTTTTTTTTAAACAAAGTGTTGGAGTTGGTTAAGTGAGCTATCTCATTACTCATATAACCACCTTCCTGTGCCCTCCCTTCCTCCCTCCCTTCCTCCCTTCCTTCCTCTCTTCCTCCCTTCCTCCCTTCCTTCCCTCTTTCTTTCTTTCCTTCCTCTCGTTGACTTCTACTCTATGACAGTCCACTAAGGTACCCATGGTCTTCTGGAGGGAACAGAAAGAGGAAAAGAAAACTACAGCAGAGGGTGCTAAGACATACTCTAGAGGGGAGGCTGGGCCCCAGCGAGACTCTGCGCCCCGGACCCCAGAGAACGGCGCAGCCCAGCTGTCTCCAAAGACACAGCACTGCCCCAGCTGACCTCCATCTACGTACCTCTCTGACCAGCACCAAGTAAGGACATCAGTCCTGCAGGCTGGGGTGGCCCTCCGCAGAGTCAGACTCATCTGGAGTTCAGAGCTCCATGACCTAATTCACCCCATTGGGAGGTGTAATGATTTGCTTTGGGGGAAGTGTGTTTCATTCTGGTGATCAATAAATGGATAAATCATAAATTACATATTGAACATCTGTGCTAGGTCCTGTGACAGATGCAGACAAGGGCACAAAGGATCAGCCAGGGTCCAGCTCCCCTAGAGTCCCTGTCCCGGATGCAGATAAAAAAATGCTCAACTTAGTTTCCTTGTCTGTAAAGTGGAAAATAAAATGGCTTCTCTGTCATCAATGAACTGAATAAGAGAATGAGGACAAAACGCAAAGCATAATGTCTTACAAATAGAGAGGGAACAATAAATGTTAGCTCTTCTTCCTCTTGCTCTCCCTCTCCTTCTCCTTCTTATTCAGCTAGAAATACAGCCAACCAAGACTGGAAAAACCACAGGAGTTGCCATATGGCTACAGAAGAGTGGAGATCCCTGTCCTTATATCTGCCAGGGCCTCGTGCATGAGATCACATATTGTCTAGACAAGACTTCCCACAAAGGGCGATGCTCCCTGTGGGAGTTCCTGAGCCAAAAGGTCACCAGGAAGCAGTGAGCTAAGGAAAGGAGAAAAGATCAAAAACCAAGGCCTGGAGACAGGCTCAGTGGTCAGTGGGTGCTAGGAGTCCAGGAAAGGGCTGGAAGTGGCCCACCAGACTGCAAGGGATTTGGGCATGGAGGCTCAAATGGGGTGGCGGGTGGTGAGGCAGTTTGGAGGCCACATCTGTAAATATTAAAGCTAGAGTGGGATTTCCTTTTCCCCTTTTCCTGGAAAAGTTGTTTGGGATGGGGGTAAAAGTTTAAAGGGGCTCAAATATACTGAAAGGTTTTTTTTAACTTTCTTTTTTCTTTAGATCCTGGCAGCTTAAAATAAATGGGACAGACACACAGAAACAAAAATTCTAGGTTCAAACCTGAAAGAGCCAAGAAATGAAAGGGAGTGAAAAGATTGCATCTAAAAACGTAGGCTGAATAAAGCCATTGGGCATAAAACAAAGCTCTGAGTTCCCTGGGGGCCAAGGAGAAGAGGGAAACATAGTGGGTTATACCGTTCTTATTGCCTAGTGGTAGGAGGGTCCAACTGGGGCCTTACTTTGTTTTTTTTAAAAATTACTTAGTTTATCTATTGGCTGTGTTGGGTCTTCATTGCTGTGTGCTGGCTTTCTCTAGCTGCGGCGAGCGGGGGCTACTCTTCATTGCCATGAGTAGGTTCCTCATTGTGGTGGCTTCTCTTGTTGAGGAGCACAGGTGCTAGGCACACAGGCTTCAGTAGCTGTGGCACATAGGCTCAATAGTTGTGGCTTGTGGGCTCTAGAGTGCAAGCTCAGTAGTTGTGGCGAACAGGCTTGGTTGCTCTGCGGCATGTGCAATCTTCCCTGCCCAGGGATCAAACCTGTATCCCCTGCATTGGCAGGCGGATTCTTAACCATTGTGCCACCAGGGAACCCCCAAGGGACCTTACTTTGAAGTAATTAAGGAGAGAAGATGGAGCCTAGGACACCAGCCTGTGACTTTATGGGGTTTTTCACAAGAGAGCATCATAGGTATTATGAACTGAGAGACGAGTAAGATCATAAAAAGAGAGGTGTCAGACTAAGGAACCACGTTGCAGAATGGCAGAAAGAGTGGTAAGCCAGTCAGCAAACCAAGCCAAGGGCAGAGAGCTGAAAAGGCTGTGTGGGATGCCCACTGTAAACCCCACAAGAGCTCTGCTTGCTGGGCAGCTATGGGATCCACGTGGCATCAGCAGAGACAGGAGACTGAGGGTGACAGTGAGGGCTGGGTTTAGTGAATGCCCTTCTCTGCATAAGTGTCCTCTGGGCCCTGCTGGTAGTGATGAACCAGTCTAAAAGGGGCAGGATGCCAGTGAGAAGGAAATTCTAGTACTGCAGCAGAAACAAACTTCTCCTGGTCGTGAGCTCTAGGAAGAGTTTTCCAGGAAGGCCTTCATATAAAGAGTACCAAGTGACAGAATGGGTAATATGTTCACTTGCTCATCCATCCATTCATTCACTCATCCATTCATTCATTCACAGACCCTGTAATGTGCACCTGCCCACTGGGGTTCAGTCTAACCCCAGAAAACACTGATGGCACCATCAAACAGCTGCTGCATTGCTATTTTCCTATGGAGGTAATGCTTTGGGGTGATGGCTACCACATCAGAGCACCCCATCTTCCTTCCCACCGCCCCCATTTCCCCTATGCTGCAGAGAAAACTAACTACTTGGAGATCTGATGGGGTCACACTCTCCTGCTTTCAGAATAAACAATTGGATTCAATCAACAGGATGTATGTTGAGATGACTATGTCTCCCCGCCTTTAGAGAGGTTATAGAGTTGTTGAGAGGACAAGAGAAATAAAGGCCTATTTTCAGTATCAATGAAGCGGATGGTAAAAAGCACAATGGAAACTCAAGGAGGGCCCTGCTACATATGAATATCTGCAGGTACACACATACGTGTTATATACGTGCACTTAGGCCTGTGAGCTGGATAGGTGCCTATGTGTGGTAAGGATAATACAGCTATCATTTATTGACCACTTGACTCTACCAGAAGTTGTGCTGAGGGTTTATATGTACGGTTTCATTTTTAAATCAACTCAATGTGGTAGGAACTTTTATTACCACCATTTGACTGATCCAAAGCTTAGAGAGATTAAGAATCTTGCCCCAGGTTACACAGCTGTTAAACGGTGGAACTGAGAGTCGAATCCACTCCTGTCTGGTTCCAGAGCCTGTGTCCCATCCATCATGAAAAGCTGCCTCCCGCTATGATGTATTGTAATAATGGTGATGGTATGATGGCGATGATGACGGCAATGATGACGGTGGTGATGATGGTGGTGGTGATGATGGTGATGATGATGGTGGTGGTGATGATGATGGTGTGATGATGGTGATGATGATGATGGTGTGATGATGATGGTGGTGATGATGTTGATGGTGATGATGGTGGTGATGACGATGGTGGTGATGATGTTGATGGTGACCATGGTGGTGATGATACTGATGGTGACGATAGTGGTGATGATGGTGGTGATGATGATGGTGGTGATGATGGTGGTGATGATGATGGTGGTGATGATGGTGGTGATGATGATGGTGGTGATGATGTTGATGGTGACCATGGTGGTGATGATATTGATGGTGACGATAGTGGTGATGATGGTGGTGATGATGATGGTGTGATGATGGTGATGATGATGATGGTGTGATGATGGTGACAATGATGATGATGAAGGTGATGGCGATGATGGTGATGATGATAATTTTAAAATAATAATAAATACCTGTGTAAAATCTTATCAACCAGTATCAGAGATCGTGTGAGGGAAAGTCCAGCCATTGGAAAAATGCCCTGAGTGGCAGCTGCTGCTGAGATTTGGGCAAGGAGAGAATTTTACCTGTTGCTTTGCAGAGAAAGGGATTGAATGGAAAAAGTGTAACTGGAGACATGAGAAGAGAGAAAAGGGGATCCAGCATGCTGGGAAGTAGCTGGGACCAAGCCGCATGAGACAGCAGCAAAATCTCCAGATTGGGGCAGGTCAGGGGCGACTAGAGGGCAAGGAACAATGACACCAAGACTCCGTTTGATCAGGTTGGCACTGACTGTGACATCAGCTTTCTCAGACTTTCTCCTCCTTCCTAAATGTAAAGTCTATTGTGCTTCAGAATGTGTGAACAACTTTTGGGTAATATTTAAGGAAGGTGATGAGTTTCATGTTTGAGTCATGGGGCCTGGGTAGCAGCTACATGTGGGAGCCCATGGGCACAGGAGGCTACAAGGACAGATGCCCCAGGAATTCCAGAGATCTTGGACTTACACAGACTGTGGGGTGGGGTGGCATTGTGCTGGGACTCAAGGCGATTTTACTTTGATCTAAAGGGAGAGAGAGGTCTTTGTGGGTGCCGTGTGTGTGTGTGTGTGTGTGTGTGTGTGTGTGTGTGTTTGTATAAGAAAGACAGAGACAGAGAAAGAATTTGAACTTCTAATGAATAAACCAGAGCTGTGCCTGCCATCCGATGTGTGGCTGGTGCCACATGTTGAAATCGTAATATTTTAGATATATATTGGGTTAAGGAAATTTGCATTATTCAAATTAATTTCACCTTTCTTTAAACTTTTGAAAATGCAACTAGCAGGAGATTTAAAATTACACGTGTGCTCACATTCTATTTCTATTTCTACTGGACTGTGCTGAACGAGAGGGATGAGCTTGCACTGGCAGCACGGTCTTGTGCATCTCACGGGGTTGCTAAGGCATTTTGGACGGGACGAGTCATCACTGAGGGCAACTCTCCAGGGTGATAGAGGATATTTAGCACCCAGGCCCCCCATTCACTACCTGCCAGTCATTATGACAACCACAAACGGCTCTGAGATGGGATAGGTGGGGTAGGGGCTGCATTCTTGCCTCTGATAAGAACTCCGGAAGTGGATGGATGGATGCGAGAGAGTGGGAGCAGAGAGAAGGGAAGGTTACTCCTCCCACGGAAACAAAAAAGGAGCACCAGATGGCCTCTGAAATTGTCCCTGTGGATAAACCAATGTTTCCAAGCAGAGAAGGTGGGAGAGGGCATAGGAGGAGCAGGAACAAAGTAAGACAGGCATGTTTGGGGAAGGAGGACAAGGAGGAGGAATTGGACCCTAGTGCTTGCTGCTTGCACGAAGCAAACTGCTTAGAGGTCAGGGAGCACACTTGGCCCTTAGGCTAGAGTGAGGCGAGATTCACGGTCTCCCGGAAACCCTAGGAACAAAGTTTCCCAGTACCCTTCCCCATGCCCACTGCCCCGCTACGCTTTCCCAGGCCAAAAGCAGCGGGCAGACAGAGCTGGTTCCAAAAGTCTTGGCCACTAGCATCCTGGGCCACCTAAAACAAGGGGAGATGTGGAGAGGTTCTTCAAAAGGAAGATGCGGTCTTTAAACTATATTCAAGTTTAAAATCTAAAGTATTAAATTTCTTCACCCCCAAATGACAAAAGAAAGCCTTCGCATGAGATCATGTTACATGTTAATCAGCAGCTCTGAATCTACAGTTCACATAATAGGAATGAGAGAGAGAAGGACAAGGATCTCCCCAATGTGCAAAAGGCATCAGCCCTGAAGCCCATCAAGGAGAGAGGAATTACAGGGGCCTCGAGATTCAGCCTCCTCCAAAAAACACTTCCTACAGCCCTCACTCCCGAGGGAGTGGATTTGTTAGAACCGGAACTGTCACTTGCCAAGTGAATCTTGACTCAGAGAGATGAGCCCCAAATGAACTTTTTGGCAGTTTCCAAAAGTCCAGGCAGTTGTTTTTCTGCAGACCTTTCATCTGTGTGTGCGTCATAGGTAGATGTGACAGCTTATCGGTATTTCTGTCATCTGGAGGCAGAGGTGCCATGAGCCTCCATGCAGAAGCCCATTTCACTGAACTCTCCTCCCCAGCTATGCATTTTTAGGGGGGTCTAACACCCCTGCCTTTGAAAATCTACGTCAGCTCCGCAATCCATGAAGACCGAGTTCGTTGGTAATGGATCCCTTTGACAGACACCCTTTCTACTTAAAGCAACTATTTATCTTGTGTTTACTGACAGGCACCAAGCACTAATGTGCTAAGCCCAGAAAGCACACTAACTTTACTTATTCCTCAAACACCATCTTGAATTAAGTATGATTACCATCTCAGAGGTGCAGAGAAGTGAATTCACTTGTTCTAGCCAATAAGGAGTAAGGACAAGGTTCAAACTCCAGCTGCCCGACCACCAAAGCCAGAACTCATGACTGCCTTACTGTGTTGCTTTGAGAATGTATTTTACTTGTACAGGTTGGAAAAATCATCTTGCTGCAGAAATGCCACTGGCAAATATTAAAATCTATCATTGGTTATAAAATCATCATGGGCACTGCTTTTTTGTTCTTTGCGTATCTTGGTAAACTACCTCTGTCTCAGTAGAAACTGAATAGAAGAACCCTCTCTCTCTTCTTTCCTTTCTTCTCCTAGCTCCCTTCTCCTTCTCACTGATACAGTCATTGATAAAATGTTGAAGAGTAACTGCTAATTCCGTAGAGTAGAGGTGTGTTGATGTCACTTGGAAAGGGGTACAGGTCCAGGCCTGGCTCACCCCATCATGAACACTCCTCTTCTGAGGGTGCCATGTTGGCCCCACACCAATGAGCATTGGCAGCTGGGGCTCCCTGAACCCAGGAACTGGTGATTAAATTATAAGTATCTTTATTGATGAATGTGAAAATGCTCCCTGTGTTCATCTGGGAGCCTGAGATTAGCAGCACACGAGTACGGCACAAGCCCTGTAAGTAATAATTAGAGACAGAAAAACTGGCCAAGCCACTCGTGTTCCACCTGGTCCTGATGTCTCCAAGGGCTGTGTTTCCAGTCCAGTTGTTTTGCTTGACAAGGAGAACCTGAAAGGCCACGGGGCCCAGCTGGTACTTAGGCTGTCTCACCATTTTGTGCCTCTCGAATGATTTTGCAGGTTAAAATGGAAAAGGAGGGCTTCCTAGGTGGTGCAGTGGTTGAGAATCTGCCTGCCAATGCAGGTGACATGGGTTTGATCCCTGCTCCAGGAAGATCCCACATGCTGCGGAGCACCTAAGCCTGTGCGCCACAACTATTGAGCCCATGTGCTGCAACTACTGAAGCCCATGTGCCTAGAGCCTGAGCTCCACAAGAAGAGAAGCCACGGCAATGAGGAGCCCGTGCACCACAACGAAGAGTAGCCCCCACTCACCGCAACTAAAGAAAGCCTGTGCACAGCAAAAAAAAAAAAAAAAAAAAAAGACCCATCACAGCCAATAAAATAAATAAATTTATTTAAAAAAATGGAAAAGGAGGTCTGACTTATGCAGAGCAATGAGCAGAAGGCACGGTTGAAACCATTATAAAGCCAGTGACCCTATTCTTTGGGATTTTCACGAAAAAAAGAGAATGATTTCCCCGTCTTTGCTGTCTCCGGTCCTTGCAGAACTGAAGGCCAATCTGTTTGGTGGCAAGTGGTGATCAGCTGGTGACTGGGAAGAAAATTATTGTCTGTTCATATAGCTGCCAAAATATTGCTGAAAAAGGTGTCATTTCTTCTCCTCACTGTGGTTTCAGAGCTTTGGGTTCCTAGAAGCTTGTAATTAACACCTGAGACAAGATGAAATGGATTTCCTGCACCATATGCGTCTCTGAATTTAAACAGGGGGACATCTCCTGAATGTGGCTCGCTTCCATTTGCTGATGAGGCATTTGTTATTTGCTGGTGGGGAAAACCTAAACCCACTCTAGTGGTGAGATTTTACCAGCACACTTTTATGTGCCCGTCTACTTGGTACAGAGCCCGTGCGAGCCCTGGGGAGATAGAGGTCTCAGCCTGGCAAGGCTGATGGGGAACGTGTGTTCTGTAGTCCTATAGGTGCTCTTTTTAAAGGCTTTTCGTGCATCATCTTGTGAAATTCCCACAACTTGGACTCAAGAATCTAGGAACCATGGTCACTCAGTAAGCAGCAGGGCTGGAATACAAGTCCAGGTCTGTCAGGCTCCAGAGCCTGATTTTGTCATCATGATATTGTACAGATCATCACAAGATGTTACAAATGCTGTAATGGAGAAATATACATAGGTCTGTGGAGGTTCTAGGAAGAGTGACCAGTTTCCTGGAGTCTCCTGTATTCTACCTGCCGCCCGACCTTTCTGAGTATTTTTGATCACATAGCACTATTAGTTAAAAAAACCAAAACAAAAAAAATTGGGCACTTTACTGTTTTTTTTACCTCACACATTGTACGCATATACCACTGTACTAACGTAATTTACACTTTAAAGCACACACATACAAAGTAGAAATGAAACGGGATGAGGTATTCTTGGATTAATAAACAAATGAATGAAAATATTCATACAGTGAAGAATGGTAAACTACCTAGTCTGTGGCCCCCTGATTTTTGGAAAAATTGCATGAAGACCATATCCTGGCCCAGAGAGGCCACAGGGCTGACTTCTTTCTCATTTTCTGAATTTCTTAGGTCAGTTTGTCACTCAGAGAGTGAGAAGGAATGTTCAATTGTCCCCTGGCTAGTTAGCAAGGGAGTTATGACCACTTGTTCAGAATGTCCCGGGAGCTCCGCCAACGTTTCTGAAGGACCTTATGTATTTTCATGGCAGAAGATGTAGAACATTTCGGGGGGCATGAGAGGCAGGATACATGTGGACCACACACAGAAAGCGTGTTCACCAGCACAGACCACGCAGTTACCCATCTCTGTGCTTTCCATCTGCTTCTCGTGAGAATATGGCTTTGCCTCTGGGAGACTCCATTTTCTCATCTGCGGATAAAGCCCCATTTCTCCGAGTTTCCTGGGAAGGAAACCCAAGGTGTTTTGGGGCATTTTTTGTAGGTATTGAAAATTTTGGGAGCACCTCCCCTGTATGGGGTAGAACAAACTGAGCCATGTTCTTTGCACAGTCACTCTGTGACAAGCCCTGTGTGACGCATCTGAGACACCAAGATGACTCTATCATGGTTCCTGACCTCAAGCAGCTGATATTAGGGCAGTCAGAAAGCTTGACTTGAAAGTTAATTACAATCCATGCAGAGAAATGCTGTACAGCCATGACCCAAAATGGGAGAGAACCACAGGAAAGTAGATGCAAATGTTTCAAGGATACAGTGCTGAGCAAAAACGATTTTTGTCTATTTCGTTCGCTGGTGCCCTGCCATCTCCCAGAGCAGGGCCAACAAAAGAAGACCCACAGGCTAAACCTGGCCCCATGCCCCGACCTAAAAGTGGTTTTTACATATTTAAAGGGTTGTATGTAAAATAAGGATATGTCCTAGAGATCAAATGCAGTCAGCAAAATCTAAAATGTTTACTATCAGGCCCTTTTCAGAAAGTTTGCCAATGCCTTGTATATTTTAAATATTCAATAAATATTGCTTGAATAGGTATAATACACACACACATACACACACACCCATATATATATATACTATACGAAAGTGCACACTAACATCTCTTTTTACATGGGTACACATAGCAACAGCATAGAAAATGGTCTGGATGGATGTGCACCAAATTTTAAGATTCATTTTCTCTGAAAATCAGGGAAGGTAAATAAGATCAAATGAAAGTATTCTTATATATAATGAGAAATTATGTTTCATAAGATAGTATTCATGTATTATCTGTATAATTAAAACATACTTAATTTTAAAAATTCCTCCATTAAAAAAGTTTTTATTATCTATAAAATGATAATAAATGACAGTGCCTAATGAGATAATTTATGAAAAATGCCCAGCACATAATCAGCATTCAGCATTTGTTAGTTGTTGGCTTCAAAAGAATTGCTCTCAATCTTGAGTTCCCTGTCTTGGTTAATGACCTCACTGCCATTGACCCAATCTAGAGCCCTGGTAGACACCTGCCTCTCACTGCCCCACATCGTGCAATTGGTCAGCAAGTTCTATATCTCCTCGCTTAGAGAAAACTGTCATCTGAATATTGCAATGACTTTCTCACTGGTTTCTCCTGCTCTGTCCTCTTCCCCTGCTAATTCATCTTTCCCAGCAGATACAGTGCCCATCCTGCCTTGCTACAGGCCTCTGATAGCCTCTGCTACAGCATAAGAGCCAAATTCTGAGTGTGATATTCAAAGTTCTTCCATAATCTAGTCCCCCACTCCCACTGCATCCTATGCAAAGGTCTCTCTGCTCTTTTCAGAAACACTTCTAGGCTCTTACACAGCTGTTTCTTCTCTTCTCTGGCATGCCCTTCCCCAATCTCACTCCTTTCCACATATCAATCTATACTTCAAACACTGTCTCCTCTAGAATGTCTTGCTGAAATCTAATCATCCATCCATCCATCCATCCACCCATCCATCCATCCACCCATCCATCCACAAATGTTCACTGAAGATCTTCTATGTCCTATGCACCTCAACTGACCTGAAAATGCAGTAATTATCACCATAAAAACATGCCCTTCTCTCTAGTGCAGTAGACTCTAAAAGAAAGGGAGTGTAGTACTGAAAGGGATGTCCAGATGTCCACTTGTCCTGCTGCTAAATCAAGATTTACTCTTGCTTCAGTGTTGCATACTCTTACCCAGAGAAGAGAGTTTCAATCACTTTTCTGGAACTTAAGTTTTTTTGTTTTTTGTCTTTGTCTCCCATTAAACCCTGAAAGAAGTTAAAAAATAAAAAAAACTTGGAAAGTAGTTTGGACCTCTACACATAATTTGAAGTCAAAACAATTTGAATCCTGTCCCCACCAATTACCAACTGGGGAACCCATTTTCTCATCTTTACAATGAGGATAAAAATATTCACTTCAAAGGTCTGATTGTTGGGGCCAAATTTGATAAAGTATATTCTGTTATGAAGACTCAGTTGCAATCAACAGAAGCTTATTTAATGCACTTAAGCTAGTGAGCTGATGACTCACATGATGGCAAAATCCAAGTATGGACTCTCTTCACACACAGTTGGATCCAGAGGTCAAAGACAGGGCTTTTGCCTGCTATTCCTCTATTTGCTGCAACCCAGCTTTATCCTTAGACAAAGACAAACTCACAAGGCTTCATGTTCCCATAGTTGGCAATCTCAGATAGAGGCATCACCTCTTTGCTAATAGGTCTAGGTTATATTCCACAAGAGAATCTGGTACCCTTGTAAAAGAACTAATTCAAACATGAGAGAAGGCTCCCCATTGCTTCCTTTTCCCCTACCCCATTTATTTTTTGCTACTTCCCCTGCCCCTGAGCTTTGACTAATGACAAACTTCAGAGCTGACACAAACAGCTTTTGGAAATACAGATTTATTAATATTCATGGCACTTTCATGGTCATTTATGGACATGGGTAGAGCAGTAAAAAATCTGAATCATTTGATGTACATGTTCCCAGCTGAGGTTGACAAGGTGGTGCTCTCTGCCTTCTTGTTTCAGCCTCACACTGAGCTAACCAGAGAATGGAGATGGTAAGGAGGCAATTCAGTGTAGAGCAAGAAGCTCTGGCTCTGGTGTCAGTGGACAGGGTTTGAATCTCATTTCTGGCACCTATTTGTGGGGTGGCCTCAGGAAAGTAATTTCTGAACATTATTTTAAAAAGAAAATAGAATCTTCCAGGATGAATTTTTAGGATTTGAGCCTATAACCTATGTGAGACTATATTTCCTCCAGGAACAATGGTTCAGCATTCACTAATTCGTTGTTCATACCAAATAATGAGAATTGACTGTGCCACTTGTGAGTAGTATGTTGATAGATCTTGTGGGTTTTTTTTAAATAGATGTGTTTAAATTAACACTTACTCTTTTGGCTCAAGTATTTAGTCAATTTACATTTAATATAATGAATGATATATATCCTATTGGGTTTTTAGATGCACATTTTTCCATCTTGACATCCCTGAAGTTGGTATGCATGCACTGTTGGCCGAGTAGCAGTTGTGATGTAGTTGTCATTGCCCGAGCATGTGCGTTTACATCTTTAGAGAGGGTGTCAGAAACTCGGAAGAAGATCCCTGAGACCACAGTGGAGCCCTCTTTTATGAAATGCTACATCACCTAAGTTCTTAATGGCACAGAGTTTGATGTTGTGTGTAAAAACACAGACATCTTCAACTCTGAGTCAAAAAGAAAAAAAATTAGAAAAAATAGATTCTGAATGTGAAGGAGCTTTAGAAATATCTTTACCTATTTATTTAACTTATGATTTCTTTCTCCTGCATGCACAAGAGTGATCACAGTTAAAAAGAGATCTGAAAAAGCTGATTCAATAGCACAAAATAAAATTCTAAGTATTAAGGGAAACATTGTAGCAGTTTTAATGGATAATATTTTTTCTTTATTAAAGGTTCATAGAATAATGATTCTTCTTACAATTAATTCCTCTTAGAGTCCAAAATACAGCTCCTGGGATGTTTTACATCATCTGACCTTAGGATTTCTACTTCCCTCCTGTTCTCTTTATATCTTCCTTTTTGTATTTATGTTTGGATCACTCTACAAGTCTGGAAGTAACACACTCCGTTTTTAATCTTTAGTGTTTACTTGAAAGATTCACCATATACAATTAACTTATCAAAGTAGAAATTAATCAAAATTTTTACTCTTTCCCCAGAAAATATAAAAACCTTAGTGTTAACTCCATTTACCCATCTCCTAAGGGAAATGTTATTGTAGTTTGATATTTTAATTCTAGCTTTTAAATGTTAAGACCCTTAGACATTATTACAACTATTTCATATAATTGTTGTTAATTTCCATTTGCCTATACATATAACACTTTCCTTGTTCTTTAGTCCTTCTTGTATCTCAGACCTTCCATCTGGGGTCACTTTGTGCCTGAAGTACTGAGTCCTTTAGAAGTTCCTTCAATGAGGTTCTGCTGGAGACCAATTCTCTCTCTCTCTTCCTTTAAAAAATATTTTATTTTTACTGAGCCTAGAATTCTAGATTGGCAGTGTTTGCTTTTTCAGTACATTTAAAGTAAGATTACACAGGGTTTGGGGTGTCCATTTTGCTGTTAAGAAGTCAGCTATAAATGTATCCATTGAACAATGTATCCATTGTTCCCTTAAAAATCGTTTTTCTTTTTTCTCTGCTGCCTTTAAGATCTTTCTCTTTGACTCTCCTTTTTTGGAAAGTTCATGACAATGTCTAGATACAGATTTCTTTTTAATATATTTTGCTTGGAATTTTCTAGGCCTCTCAATTCCTTGCATAGGTGATTTAATTTTTTATCAGTTTTGGAAATTTCTTACCCATTCTTTCTTCATGCACTGCCTCTGCATTTTTGTCTCTCTCTGCTTCTTCTGTACCTCTGAACACATGCACGACCTTCTCAATATATTTTTCCTTATTCATTACCCTCCCTTAATGCATTATTCATTTTTCTTTTCCATGCTGCCTCCCACATAACTTATTCTCTAATTCTCTCCTCTATTGTGTCCAATCTGTTGCCATAATGCCCCATGAATATTAATTTCTTATTACTGTATTTTGTTAACTTGTAGAAGTTATATTTGTGTTTGCTTTCACATCTGCTACATTTTTTTACTGCTTCCTGCTCCCTGCAGTTATTTTTAAGTGTATTGTTTATTTCTTTAAATGTGGTAAACATAGTTGTTTTAAAATTTAAAGTCTGTGCAAGTTCATTTCCACTGCCTCTTGCTTCTCGTTCATAGATCTTGTTTCTTTCTATGCCTGGTTATCTCTGATGGCATGTTGTTCATTGCTTTTGAACAATTATTTGTGGGAGTTCCCACTGACCCAGGAGACATCCTTTTGCTTTTTCCAAAAGTACCTGGGGCCCTACCAGTCAGGACCATCTCATGCCAAGTTCACAGCTTAAGGTTCCTGAGTCCACCCAGCTTATGCCTACCCAAGATGCACATCTGTAAGAAAGCTGGTCTACAGACACAATTTTTCAGGATTCTTTCCTCCTTTCATTTCGTTCCCTCCTGCTTTGTTAAATGCTGAAATTATATTCTTGAATTTCACCTTGGTGGAGGAGTGTGAGTTTAGATCTGGTTCCCTTATCTGAAAGTAGAAGCCTTCTGGGACTCATTTCAACATGAGGAGAATGTCCTCTAAGTCTTCCCAGTTTGGTCCTTGATTTCTGACCCCATTGTCCTTTAACACCCCTGTATAGGATCCCAAATGGAAATGTCAAGTGCTCTCGAGGAATAAGTGACTTTGGTGTTTTTAAATTCCCCTACTATCTCATTACAATTAGCCTGCAAGAAAAGACACCCTCATTGCCTCCAGTCCTCAATGCTTAAAAGGCAGTTTGCTGTTTTAGACATCGTGAGGTAATTTCCATTGTTTTCAATGGGATGGTTGATCCAAAGAATCTAGTTTCATTGTTGGAAACCAGAAGGCACATTTGGGATTTGCTAAGATCAACGTTTCAAAATGAAAAACAAAAGCAGACTGTCGTATAAAAACTTCTGGCCCAGCACACTATATCTGGCAGATACTCTGTTTTCCCTCCACAAAAGAAGACATCCCCATACTACAGGGTTATTTTGAGGATTAAATTTGATAACATGTGAAATTCCTTACTGAGGTGCCGTTGCTGTTCAAGCAAAGTTTACTAAGTCTGTAATCTAAGCAAAACCTGAGATCTTAATTTTTCCACCTACCATTAATGCTGGGGGCAATCACTATGGGGTTAAAAAAATGACACGTCACATGGCTGTGCAAATCATTAGAGACACCCCCACCTCTTGGCCTTTGGGGGATTTCAATCAGAAAGGATCAGGGTGGGTTCTCTGAGCTCTCCCAGAATGGCAGGCCCAGAGGAAAAGTCGAGCTGAAGTGCTTAGGGGATTAAAATAAATAAAATGCTTCACTAGAGATTAGGATTCAAGTATCAGTTTGATGTAATGATTCCAGAAGGTTAATGCACATCCCAGGCAGGCAGCCAGTTGCACTCAGCTGGTTTGGAGCCAGCAGGATTACGGTGAGGGCAATGGTGTCTCTTCGGCAATTTGGGGCTTATTTGAGCAGCTGGATGAAGACACTGCGAATGGGAAGCAGTGAGTAAGGAGCAGAGAGTAAGGAGAGCAGAGAAGGAAAGGAGGTCAGAGAGGTGGGCCAAATTTTTTTGTAAATGTTTATTTAGTTGCACTGGGTCTTAGTTGCGGCTCCAGGGCTCCTTAGTTGTGGCATGCAAACTCTTAGTTGTGGCATACGTGTGGGATCTAGTTCCCTGACCAGGGCTCGAACCTGGGTCCCCTGCATTGGGACCGAGGAGTCATAATTACTACGAGGTGGGCAGAATTGATCCAGATGATAGAGGGGACTTTGGAGGGTATAGAAGGGCATCGAAGTCTGATTCTAGGTGTAATGGGAAACTATCGAAATATTTTAAGCAATACACAAATGTCCATAGCAGCTTTATTTATAACAACAACAAAAAAATGCAAACAAGCCAAATGTCCATCAGCAGGTGGTTGGGTAAACAATCTGCGGTACATCCGTGCAGAGAAATACTGCTCAGAAATAAAAAGGAACAAACTACTGGTACACACAATGGTATGGATGAATGTCAAGAACACTGGGCTGAAAGGAGCCAGACACAAAAGAGCACACACATAAGGCAACAGCGTCGCTAGTGACACAAAGCAGATCAGGGTTGCCTGGAGCTGGGGAGGGAGGGAGATTGACTGCTTGGCTAATGGAAATGCTCTGTATCTTGATTATGGTGATGGCTATACGGGTATATAAGTTTGCCAAACTCATCCATCTGTACTTCAAATGGGTGCGTTTTGTTTTGGGTAAACCACACCTTGGTAAAATTCATTTCAAAACATCACCAGCAGATAAGATATAAATTATGTGGACCAAATTCTGAACCAGAGTGAGAGTTCCAGGGTAAGAAGAAAATGAACACCCAGACATTCAAGTCACAGGGCCCTTCAGTTATTAAACGCAAATTCCCAATTGGATGTTGAGACTCGGTTTCCAAAGCAACAGGGGAAATAGATGTGGCCAGGTGTCTCTATCTTCGGAAGCACACTGTCCAGGAGCGCTCTATGGGACAGACGTTCCCACCTTCGCCTAAACACAGGACTCTGTGCTCTTGAGGTGGTAAATATGCTGTACCAGGTGACCACTGTGACCAAGCAGAGCTAAGCCTTAAACCCAGGTCCGTGAGACGCCCCCTCTTGGCGCTGCTCCACGGACTGAACGGCGATGGAGATGAACGCCCGTTCTCGCAGGTTTGGCAAGACCACCCTCCTCCGTGGGAGCTGATGTGGTTTTGGCTGGATCTGGAGTGACCACTGAGAGCAATTGATCTGATTGGGTGACTCACTGACCTAAATCAGGTTTCTCAACCTCGGTACTAGCAACATTTTGGAATGGAAAATTCTTCACTATGGGGTGCTATCTTTTACATTGTGAGGAGTTTAGTAATGTTCCTGGCCTCTGCCCGCTCAAAGATGCCAGCAGGACTGCACCCTCCCACCTCCCAGTTGTGACAGCCCAAAATGTGTCTAGATATTGTCAAACGTCCCTGGGAAGCGGTGGTGGGGCGCAAAATCATCCCCCGTTGAGAAACACTGCCCTAAATTCCTCCATGGTCCCCCATCGTCCCGGAGATGCAGTCTGCACTCTTTAGACAGCTTGGAAGACCTGTGCCATCTGCTCCCTGTCCCCTCCAGCCTCACCGTCATCCTCTTCTTCACATTATCTAGTCCAACAACAACAGCCCATCAACCTGACACTCTAAACACCGTCCTCTTTCTTGCCTCCATGCCTTTGTCCATACTGTACCCTCTTCCTAGAAGACCCTCTCCTCCCTTCACTATCTTTTCCCAGCTAACTTTTATTTAATATTCAAAATTCAACTCAAGCATTACTTCCTTTGGACGGTGGCTTTTGATTATAAATCCTTTTCCACTGTTTGGTTTTCTAACTATGAGCAAATATTATTTTGATTTGAACAACAATAAAGTTGCTTTTCTAGAAAGCTTTTAGACTCTCCCCAGGCTAGGCAAATTCTCCTGCCTCTGGCCCCCACTGAATTTTTTTTTTTTAATCTCTCTTTCACGCCATTTACTCATCCTAGGAGTAACTGTTTATCTGTTGGCCTCTCCTATCAGCCAGGGAGCAGTCCTGGACAAGGGCTATTGTCACCCATGTGTACCTGGGCCCAGAGCAGACCTGGACCCAGAGACAATCTTGGGGAAGGCCTGTCCCGTTGCCTTACCTGTGGGACCATCACACAAGAAAGGTTTGGGCCAAGTTGACGATGCACGGTGCACGATGATGGTGATGGTGGAGTTTCTGCCTTGGCGGGAGAACACCCCACCCAGATGCAGCGGGTGGGCCTGGTGAGCTCTCTGGGTTTCATCCTGCCCCACTGGCTCCATTGGACAGCTTCGCTTGGGCGGGGAGTGCAGCAGAATTGTATTAAGAAACCTGCTATAGTCGGAATGAATCCCCAGCAAAACATCAGTTGGAACCAGAAGAGACTTGCTTTCTCACTGCTGCTCACAGAGCTAATGGATCTTGACATGAACTTCCTGCACCATCATGAGAAAACAGCGCCCTTAGCTGAGAGGGGCGACAGAGGATCACAGAGCAAAGGGCAGCCAGGCCCGGGCTGCACTTGGCGGAGTCGCTTGGAGGGTCAGGGGGGATAATCTTTATCATCCTGAGAAAATGCTTTGGAAGCCCTGGGGACGCAAAGCATTCCAGGGTGACTGGGGGCAAAGCAGCTGCTGGGGACTCAAGAAGAGAAAGATCGCAGGTCACTGCAGAGCCGCCCGCGGGCCTTGCGGTGGGAGGGCACAGCGCAGCCACCTAAGGCTGCCCTGGGACTGGGCTTTGCTGCGTGACCACTGTGTTTCCACTCTCCTTGCCTTTATCTTCCGAGCCTTCGCCCTTGCAGACAGCGGTTAGGATGGTGCTCCCCGCTGGGTCCCTGTTGGCATGAGGGGAGGGTCCCAAGTTTTTGTTACGAGGGACTGTCTTATACACATTGGCAGACGTTTAGTCGCCCTGGTCTCTGGTCACTAAAAGCCAGCCGTGCCCCTCTCTCCAGTCATAGTGACAACCCACGTGCTCCCTCCCCTTTGTGTCCAAACGCCTTCTAGGGCAGCGGGGCCCTTCTGACCCAGGGCCTTGTATGTTACCTGCCGAAGGGAAGCACTGTTACGGCTCAGTGTGGGGGAACAGAAAGGTCCATATTTAGGTTTTCTGGCTCATGAGAACTTGTCTTTTAAGCTCTCAAAGCCCAAATGCTCGACGATTGGAGCTGCATGTATACCGTAGACCAGGGTCATCAGCCATTCTGATCCAGGTCTGTGGGCCACATCCAGCTGCCACCTGTCTCTGTAAATCAAGTCATACTGGTACACAGTCACACTCATTCAATCTGTGTTTTCTGTGGCTGCCTTCATGCTACAATGGCAGAGTCGCGTAGCCGTGACAGAGACCAGGTGACCCGAGGAGCTGAAAACCTTTACTGTCTGGCCCTTTAGAGATAACATTTGCTGACCCCTGTCTCAGACAATAGTTTGGGGAAATTATGTGAATGGCCAGACCTTTTTCATGTTCCCGGAGGAGAAGGGTTCTCCAGCTTGGGGAGGAGGGATCAGAGGGGAAGCAAGAGAAGCACGATGTCAGTGTGTCCCTGAGAAGGGGCCCCGCCCTGTGTGCAGCACACCTCCTGGATCACGTGTGCTCTGCAGGACAGACAGAGGTGACAGATGCCAGAAGTGGCAGGGAGTCAATGACAGAGGGAAATTGAGGCTCATTTCTTGGGGGGAGGCCTGGGGCACTGCGTGTCCCACAGGGTTCTCAGTTTCCCAACACTACATAGGGTGGTAATGAGAGATTAGAAATGGCTTTAAAAAGTCATCTAAGGAAATGGATCTGAAACAGCTTTCTAGAGCTCCCACTCACCTAACTGTGGTATGGGAGTAGCATGGAGGCAGGGTAGGCCTTAGGCAGCTTCTTCAGGATTTCCATAGCCCTAGAGTGGCGTGAGATAATTGGGAGAGTTGGCCAGGCCTTGTAAGATTCATGGTCAGCCATGAGGAGAGCACTGAAGTTTTCTGCTCTTAGAATCATTTGGGAATGTGGACCTATCAGTGCATGCCAGCTAGGGTAGTGGGAGATGTCGAAGGATCAGACTTCCCCTCCCATGATGCCTTGCACCAAGCATCATTCCTTTCCTCAGCATAGATACAGCTCAGAGATGAGGATGTGGACCCTACTGATCAAGTTTTCCTTTCTACCTCCTGGTGGAATGAATACACAAAACAAAATTGTTTGGTTACTTGAAAAATAAATTAATTTCACGGTACAGACAAGTTTGTGGACTAAGCCTCATACCTGCAAAACTCATTATCCACATTTTCTTTGCAGTCCCCCATTTCTGGCACCACTGTATGGTGTGGGAAGGACCTGGAAATAAAATAAGTAAGGCCCCTGTCCTCCAGGAGCTCTCGGGGTAGGTGTGAAGGGACCCAAATCCAATCCTATCACCATGCAGGGCAATAATGTGCTCCTGGGCATTTCTGTGTGAAGAATGAGTGGGAGATGAAACTCAGGGGGCATATGAGGAAGAGCATCAGATGCCAGGGGAGCTACTGGAAGGTTTTAGGCAGAGAGCGACAGGTGCATGCTCATGCATTAGGCAGGGCCACCTGGAACACATGGAGGCTGGGCTGGGTGCAAGAAGACGGTGACTAGATGGGTGTAGTGGTCCTGGGGAAAGTAGAATGGTCAGATCAAGGTTGCACAGGAGGAAGTGATGTAAGAGAGATGTGTTGGAACTTGAGCAGATGGGTCTAGTAGCTTGTCAGTTGGGAGAAGAGGATTTGCAGGCTATACTGAAAGGTGCTTCCACCTCTCCTCTGGATTTTGTAACGACACAGAATGCTGCCTCCAAAATACTCATGAGGCAAGTCTCATACTGTGATCTCATCGCCCGGTTAGGGAAAAGCAGCATTTGAGAGTGTAGTCTTGCACAACCGTAATGAGCCACGGTTGAATCCACAGAAGTAGAAGCTCACCTTTGCTCAGCACATCATGGTTTACAAAGAACTTTTACACGAATCATCTGTGAGTTAGGGATCACTAATTTCCCCACTGGAACGTGAGAAAAGCGAGCCATAGGGAGGCCAAGTGACTTGCTACAGATCACACAGGTCATAGATTTGGTGAGGACAGTCATTCTCTTTTTGAGTCATTTGCTTTTCTAATTCCTTGTCTTCTAATCCAGGTCTCCCCCTTGCCAAATGGCAGATTTTATTACAAATAATAAGAAGAAGAAGAGGAGGGGAAGAGAAGAAAGAAGGAAGGGGAGAAGAGAAGGAATTACTACCCCTTGGCCTGTTGAACTTGATGATGGTCTCCATTCTGCTCTGTGCCCATCTCCTGAGACAGAAGATCCTAAAAGACAGAGACATAGACTCTGGAGTCTGGAAAACTTGGCTTTGAACTTTATGTCCATCCCTCATCTACATCTTTGACCTTGGACAAAGAGTTTAACCTCTTTGTGCCTCCATTTACCCATCTGTCAACTGGGGATAATGTTAGAATTGTGAGGATTAAATGCTATGATACATGCAAAATACTAAGCACAGAGTAATCCCATCATAAATGTTAGTTATAACTGTGATTTCACATTTCTATCACGGGCTCTCAGTTTTGGCTTTCTGTCCACAGTTCACTCCAGGCCTTTGGGAAATGACCTGTAGCTGATGCAACTGTGAGACCTCGGCATGGTGAACGGTAACAGGTCCCGTCACCAGTGGATTCTCTGTGAATGGATACATGAGCGATGGAGTGGTCCCACCTCTTCAGCAACACCCCTAACACTCACCCATATCCCCATTTCTGGACATGGTTTTCAATCTGAAAAAGACCTTGATTCTTTTTTTTTTTTTTAATTATTATTTATTTATTTATTTTATTGGCTGTGTTGGGTCTTTTTTTTTTTTTTTTTTTTGCTGTGCGCAGGCTTTCTTTTAGTTGTGGTGAGTGGGGGCTACTCTTCGTTGTGGTGCTCAGGCTCCTCATTACCGTGGCTTCTGCTGTTGCGGAGCGTGGGTTCTGGGCGTGTGGACTTCAGCAGCTGCTGCATATGGGCTCAATAGCCGTGGCTCACGGGCTCTAAAGTGCAGGCTCAGTAGCTGTGGCACACGGGCTTAGTTGCTCCGCGGCATGTGGGATCTTCCTGGAGGAGGGATCGAACCCATGTCCCCTGAATTGGCAGGCAGATTCTTAACCACTGCATCACCTAGGAAGCCCATGAAAGATACCTTGATTCTTGATGTTGAGTCTGACCTTTCCTGATTACTGAATTCAGGCCTAACTGTCCGGTTGTCAGGCCCAGGGTCCCAGCCTCTACCCACACCATGGCCCTGGTCCTCGTTTACTTATTAGTTGTCTGTAGGATCTTGAGCAAGTTACTTACCCTCTCTGTGCCATAGTTTCTCCACTGTAACATGAGGACTTTGTAATAGCATCTTAGAGGCACAGCACCTTAGAACAGTTTTGAGCCAGGATGATTTTGCCAACAGGGGACGTTTGGCAATGTTTGGAGCTATTTTTGGTTGTCACGACTGGTGGGTGGTTGCTGTTCCTGGCATCTGGTGGGTAGTATTTACAATAAGTATTTACAAAGCACAGGGCAACCCCTCACCACAAAGAATGACCTAGTCCTAATTGTCAAGAATGCTGAGGTTGGGAGCCTGTAGTTAGAGGGCTGCTCTGAAGGTTAAGTGAGAAGACACATGGGAAGAACTCACAGATGTTGGCTAGTACTGCTGTTACTATTATTATTTCTCACACTCTTGCCTGTAAAATGGGTCTCATTCATTTCATCTATTCACAGATATCTAATAACCCTCTGTCACATGCCAGGACAGTTCCGGACATAGCAGTGAACAAGACTGAGGGCTCCAAAATGGCTTTGGTTTGTCTACCCCTCCCTGTAGACAAGGAAACAAGGAAACTCCAGATGTTTATAAAAGGTTCTGCAGATGTGAGGGGGCCTGAGAGGCTACTTGAAAGGAGAGGTCAGGTGAGACCTGAGACAGAGAGATGCTGATGTGAATTAGGAGGCAGCCCTGCAAAGACCAGGGTCCAGGCCACCCCAGGCAGAGAGCAGTTGGGCTGAGATGGTGCCCCAGTAATGACCTGAGTGTGTGAGATGAAAAAGGAGGCCAGTGTGGCTGGAGCAGGGTGGGACCCGAGGAGCATGGTCTCAGATGCGGTTGGAGAAGAGCAGGGGCCAGGTGATGCAGGGATGTACCAGTAAGGAGCTTGGGTTTTATTTTAAGGATGATGGAAAACATTGGAGAAATGTAAGTAGGAGAATGAACTAATACCATTTACATTTGTATGGAGAATGGTTTCAAGAAGGCAAGAGCAGAAGCAGGGAGACCAGGAAGGAGACTCTCGTAGTTGTCCGAGCAGAAGATGAAGCTTAGACTAGGAGAGTGGCGGTAGATCTAAGGGAACTGAATGAATTGGAGATTCCTTTTAGAGACAGAGTTGGTGGGATATACCAATGAGTTGAATGTGGAGGATGAAGAGAGTGGAATGAAAGTTAACACCTTGGTTTTTAACTTGAGCAGTTAAGCCTATGTGTAAAACCTTTTACTAAGATGGTAGAAGGATGAAGGAAGTGCAGTTTGAGGTGTTAAATTTTAGTTCCCACTGGACATTTTTGTGAAGATGCTCAGCAGGTGGTCTGGAGTTCTCTGGAAAGGCAGAGCTGGAGCTGAGACCCTATACTGGTACTAGGTGGTATTTAGCGAAAGGGAGAGCATGTCCCAAGTGGCTGGGTCCAGAAGAGAGCCTGGAGAACTCCCAGCAAACTTTGGAGCCTGGCAGGGGAGGAGCAGCCAGGGAGGTAGGAGAAGAGCAGGAGAGTGAGGTGTCCATGGTAACGTGTGCTCACGGAATGTTAGGAAGGTGGAAAGAGAAAACAGATCTGGAAAACACAAATATCACAGCCCCAAATCACAGAAGAATGAGAGGCAGGGTCAGAAGTCCTTAAACCAATATGCTCAACTAGGGGAAGGGAAAGGGGACTAGCATTCCTTGTGACCCTCCTGGAAGGTAGATTTGATTACCATCCCACTTTACAGATGGGAACTATGAAGGTCAGAGAGGCAAAGCAACCTGCCTCCCCACTAAATGTTGGACTTCCTTGGGATTTGTCCTGAGTTCTCTTCTCTTTCTACATAATTGCCCTGGATGATCTCACCTAGTTCCAGGGCTTAAGGCATGTTAAGCTGATAATTCCTGAAGTTATACTTTTAATCCTGAACTCTCTCCTGAATTGTAGACTCATGTTTCCTACTGCTTACTCACCCTCTGTACCAGGGTGTTTCCCAAATGTATGTCTAAAGACTGAACTCCCAGCCCCTCCCCCACCACACACCTTTCTCTCCAATTTGTTTTTCCTCCTGGCCTTCTCTCTCTCGGAAAATAACACCAAGTTCACTCAGTTGTCCTTTTAGTCATCTTCCTTGTTTAGCCCTCAGAACTCATTTATCACTAAGACCTATTTTTTCTGCATCCTAATTTTCCCTTGAATACACTCACATCTCTGCATCTTTACTGCAGTCCCCTGTCCCCCAACCAAGCTGCCATGTCCTCTCTCTTGGGTGGCCACAGCAGCCTTCGAAGTGGCCTCCCTGCTTTCCCTCTCCTCCTCCTCCAATCTACCAGCAACCAGAGTGATCTTCCCCCAAAAATGTTAAATGAAATGTCATTCCTTTGCCTAAAAATCCCCAAATATATCTTCATTATATATATTTTTATTTTATTTTATTTTTTTTTCTTGAAGTATAGTTGATTAATGATGTGTTAGTTTCAGGTGTACAGCAAAGTGATTCAGTTATATGTATACATGTATCTATTTTTTCAAATTCTTTTTCCATTTTGGGTTATTACAGGATATTGAGTAGAGTTCCTTGTGCTATACAGTAGGTCCTTGTTGGTTATCTATTTTAAATATAGCAGTGTGTATTAGTCAGTCCCAAACTCCATTCTTAAGACAAAAATCCAATGTCTTCCATGGCCCACCTGGTCCACATGTTATGGTCTTGCTTGTCTTGTCACCTGCATCTTGTGCCAAATCCTACCCCCCAATCCTGGCATCTCCTCCAACCCCTTTGTCTCACTTCCTGGTCATGCCCAGCTCTTTCCTGCCTCCAGGCCTTTGCCTGCACCGTGCCCTCTGCCTACAGGGCTCTCCTTCCTGCTTTCCTGGCTGACTCCACATCCTTCAGGTCTTTTCTCAAACCTCTTTAGAGAGGCATTTCCGACCACCCTTCCCAAGGACAGTCCCCCTGCTATTAGCTTATCTCATACTCTCATTCTTTTCTGTGCTGGTACAACCCATAATTGTACACTTGTTTATTTGGGGATTGAATTCTTATCGACCTCCCCTATTACTAGACTCCAAGCACCACAAGAATAAGGATTTTCCCTGGTGCCTTGCCTTGTGCCCAGCACATAGTGGGTGCTCAATAATACTTACTGAATGCTGAATGAAGGCTATAGAGCCAGTAAGTGTCAAAGCTGCTATTAGGTTGGTTGGATGACTTCTCCCCTTGCTCTGTTCTGATTCACACACAGTAGCTGCCTTGAAAATACATACTTTTGTGTTTATAAATAACCCTCTGAGCCTGTGTGGCCTGACATGGGGTAAAAATTCCCCCGCAGCGTTGCCTGTCTGTTCAGTCCCCTCACAGAAGGCCCGGGTTTGGGATTCTGGGCTCTGGAACGCCTTCTGGCATTTTCTGCTCAGTGAGCCCATCCATTCCCATTTTCTTCAGCAGAGCTGAAGATATGAATTGCAAAAGGCCTTCTTGCAAATTGTTGGGAGAGCGCATGTTCCTGGCCAGGAATTCCTTTGCTGCTGCTGCAGGGGCAGAGGGGCAGGCTCTACAGGGGGTTGCGTTGGCTGCACTGTTTGGCACTGCTCTGTGTGGCTGGGGATGGCAGAAGAGGGGAGCTGGGGCAGCTGCCAGGCCTGGCTCTGGGGACGGCAGGCATGGATGGATGGGTGGGGGACAGCCTGGGATCCAGGGCACAGCACACAGAGCCGAAAAGCAGGAGCCAGTGTCCATTCAGCTTACCATCTAGCAGTCATCACCCAACCTGGGTTGACTGTAAGCGGCCATGGGGGAGTGGCCAGATGGGAGGTACAGCACCAGGAGATGTGTTTATGTGCAATGAGAGTCTGGTCAGGGACTGGTGGTCCTGGAGGACTGGGCAACCCCAGGAGACTGGCAAGAGTTAGCCGGATACCCAAGTCCTAGATTACAGCCTGAGATTAGGAAGGAGGGACTCTGAGGTATCAGATCTTGAGTCTGGAATCAGAAAGCCCTAAACTGGAGTCTTTTAAAAACAATTTGTATTGAAATATATTTGATTTACAATGTTAGTTTCAGTTGTTAAGCAAAATGATTCAGTTATTCATATGTATATTATATATAATATATACACACACACACACATATTCTTTCTTGGATTCTTTTCCCTTATAGGCCGTTATAAATAACTGAGTATAGGGACTTCCTAGGTGGCACAGTGGTAAAAAATCCGCCTGCCAATGCAGGGGACATGGGTTCGAGCCCTGGTCCGGGAAGATCTCCCATGCCACGAGCAACTAAGCCCATGTGCCACAACTACTGAGCCTGCGCTCTAGAGCCTATGAGCCACAACTACTGAAGCCCATGCACCTAGAGCCTGTGCTCTACAATAAGAGAAACCACTGCAATGAGGAGCCTGCACACAGCAATTAAGAGTAGCCCCTGCTCGCCATAGCTAGAGAGCTGTACTCATGTGCAGCAACAAAGACTTAATGCAGCCAATAAACAAATTGAATAAATAAATAAAAATAAATTAAAAAAATAAAAAATAAAAAAATAAATAATTGAGTATAGTTTCCTGTGCTATACAGTAGGTCCTTGTTGGTTATCTATTTTATATACAGTAATGTGTATATATGTTAATCCCAACCTCCTAATTTATCCCTCTCCCCCTTCTCCTTTGGTAAGCATAAGTTTGTCTTCTGTGTCTGTAGGTCTATTTCTGTTTTGTACATAAGTTCATTTGTATCATTCTTTTAGTTTCCATGCATAAGCAATATCATATATTTGTCTTTGTCTGACTTACTTCACTTAGCATGATAATCTCTAGGTCCGTCCATGTTGCTGCAAAATGTATTATTTCATTTTTTTATGGCTGAGTAATATTCCACTGTAGAAATATACCACATATTCTTTATCCATTCCTCTCTCGGTGGACATTTAGTTTGCTTCCATGTCTTGGCTATTATAAATAGTGCTGCTATGAACATGGAGATGCAGGTATCTTTTCAAATTAGAGTTTTCTCCAGATATATGCTCAGGAGTGGGACTGCAGGATCATATGGTAATAAGTTGGAGTCTGGGTTCTTCTCCTTACCAAATATTTGAGGTTAGGCAAGTCATGTCATCTCTCTGAGCCTAGATTTTTCCAACTGTAAAATGGGAAAAAGCACCCAGACTGCAAAGAGTGTAGTGGTGATTAGAGACATGGAAAGCACCCAGCATGAAGTCTGTCACTTAGAAAGCTCTCAGTCATTGGCAGCTCCTTATAGAGCAGGGCCTTGGATTGAGACTCAGAAGGAACTGGCAATGGTGACCAAAGCCAGGCCCCTGGAAATGACAAGGTGATGGGAACCCAGGGAGTTTTCCTGGGATACCTTGGATACACCAGGTCCCAGACTTATTGGGAGCACCTTGGCTGGGAGGGTAGGGGGACAGCTTGGATGCCCTATTGCCCTAGATGATGGACCAGTCCTCCCTCTGTAGTCCATTAGATGGTGTTGGGATGACCTGGAAAGATGCAGTGGGGGCCAGGATGAGCTGTGGGGAGTAAGCAATAGGGACCCACATTTGCAGATCCTGGTTATTTTATGTTATTGTTTATTCTTTTAATAGATACTCAGGGAGCCACTTCTATATGTTGAGCCTTTTATTTAGAGCTGTGTTGGGGAGCTCACATTCAATCCTTCATTCACTCATTAATTCGTTCAGCCAGATAAACTCGCTATGTGGCTACTCTGTGGAGGCCCATGGTGGGAACAGAGGTGAATAAGGGACAGTCCCAGCTCTTGAAGGACACATGGGGTGAGAGGGGAGCTATCGAGTGATGACCAAGAGCCCACTTCTCAGAGACACTGTCCAGGCCTTCTTCAGCCACCTCTGCACATATAGCCACATGATCTGGGCTGTCACCTCATCTCATTTGTCTTGGTTTCCTCATGGGATGGTTGTGAGCACTGAATAGGAAGTGTTCAAGCAATGGCTGAGCATAGTAAACTCTCAGCAAATGTTAGTGTTGGTGGTGACGGTGAAGGTGAACAGAGGGGGACCAAGTAGATAATTCTGGGGGTGGGGAAGGTAGGAGAGGCATTCTAGAGAAGACCTTTCAGTCTCATTTTTCTCAGAGGATGAAGAAGGAATCCCCAAGTAGAAAGAGTGGAAAGGGCAGAGAATAGTACATGCAAAGGTGTGGAGTCAAGACGTGGCCACAGCTAGTTGGGCAAAGACCCGCTAAGTCAATCATGGCCTCCTTTTGCCACACAAAGGGAGGATGGAGTTCTAAATTGAGAATTTCCAGGCTGCATGTCATTCACTGAGTCTCCCACCAAGCAACAGCTTTCTAGGAGACTTGTTCCCACATCCAGATTGAAGCTCACCTTCTGTCCTCCTCTTGGACCTGGAAGTTGAACCAGCCTCCAGCAAATATTTATGTTGAAATATTTGGAGACAGCACAATATCTGCAGATATTTCCATAATCTCTTTCACGGTTTACACAGTATGCCACCTGCCTCTATCTCCTGAAAAGGAAAGAAAGATTTTAAAGGAAATGGGCTGGAATGAGCAGAAAAAAGTGACATGGGATTTTTATCTGAAAAGGCTTGCTCCGGAGACACAGAAATTGAGCCCAGGCTGAACTGGGAAAGAAAGTACATTCTAGGTGTGACGATAGTGCTTTGTGTATTCAGTCTGCTTTACAACCTCCTAAGCGTTCCCACAGTCATCATCTTTCATAAGCCTCACAAAAATCCAATTAGGAGGGACCACGATCCTCGTACAACAATTGAGGAAACAGAGGCTTAGAGAGGCTATCGGACCTACTCAAGGGCACACAGGGGTATGTGGCAAAGTGGCAGATTTATTTGCAAGAGTGAGGGAAAGGAAGCTCTGCGACATTTTGGCTTTAAAGTGAGTTAAAGGATATTCGAAGTTTTCATAACTTATTTTATGGAAAGCTTATTATAAGCTCCTATCACTGTACATGGAAGGAGTAATGCAACAACCCATTCTCTTATTCCACTCAAGGTAGGTGCAGGGCAGAGGGCCCCACATTTCAGCCTCTGTGGGTGGCTCCTGTGTAGGCTTCCTTGCTCCTTAACTCCATCTTCCTAATCCCACCTTCTGGCTGGATGATATCAGGGAGGACTAGGAGTCACTGCGGGATGGAAGGGACATGAGATGGATGCAGTCTGGTTTCCTGTGTCACTACTTGGAAGAAAATGGCTCGACCTACATCAGACATGGATGGGGTGGGGGGTACCCTGTAATGGTACTAAGCCACATAGATTTTGTTTTGTTTGTTACTGCAGCATAACTTAGCCTATCCTCACTAACGTGCTGCGTCGCTGTCCAAAATTTCTACTGACTTCCCTAGGGAAACTCTACTGTTTGCAACAAGGAGGAAAGAATTCAGTTCTTCACTGTGTCCTCAACTCTAGCACATTTTCTACCCCTGGCTTCATCTGGGTGTTTGTGGGGTGTTTGCTCCATCTAGGCTCTGAGTGGGGTGATAGTGCAGTCTCTGCAACCCAGTTTCTACACCATGACTAGAGTTAGGTTTTTCTCAGAATATTCTAGTAATACATCTGGACAAGTTTCTTCAGAACAAAACACAGTCTACTCTTCCATAAGGAACACCCTTCTCTAGTATCTGTAACTCTGAGCTTCCTTCTTCCTACTTGAAAAAGAGCAACCTTGGCTTCATGATGCCAAAGCACATCTGTTCATGAGAGGCACCTGGGGTAGGCAAGTGGCGATTTAAAGCAGCTCACTTGGGAATAAATTACAGTGCTCTCATTTCATAGCTGAGGATGAAAGGCCCAGAGAAGAAAAGGGACTTGCCTAAGGCCACACAGCTATTACCCAGAAGAGGCAGTAGTAGAATCAAGATTCTAGTACTTCTAACCCACTTTTCTTTATTCTGTACCCCACTAGAGCACCCCAAGGTACATGGACTTGGTCCACTCTTGCCTGGTTTGACAAGACAGCAAACCCATATTTATTTTCCCAATTAGAGTACTGAAAACAGCATGGCCTTTGGAGTTATAGAGGAATAATATTGGAATCAAAGCCTGGTTCTGAAAATCATAAGCTGTGTAATTGAAAAGGCCACTTGCCTTGTCTGAATCTCATTTTCCTCACCTCAAAATGAGGATAATCTCTACCTCGCTAGATTAGATAACTCCTGAAAAGCACTTGACACATAATAGGAGCTCAAAATATGCAACTTCTACTCTTTCACTATATACAGAGACCTGTGCAAAAGGGTTACCAGCAACTACAAAGACAGTTGCCTCTTCTCGAGGCATGGAGGCAATGATGTCATTGGCCACACTAGCAGCAAGCTTTAAGAGTCCGTGTAGCATTGTGGTCAGCACGGGAACTCTGGAGTCACATTGTCTGGTTTCATAGCTTGGCTGTGACTTTGGGCATGCAACTTAAACATTCCGTGCCTCAGTTTGCTCATCTGTCAAATGGGGATAACAATAGTACCTACTTTATAAAGTTGTTGGGAAGATTAAAAGAGTTAATGTGTTTAAATCACATAGTACAATGCCTGGCATATAATGAGCCCTTCATCAATGTTAATTTTATCAGCATCTATTGTAGGTTTACTGTGTCAGATACTGTCACTTTTGATCCTGGGAACTGACATTGTCCCTATTTTGCACATGAAGAGACTTGAAATCATTGTCCAAGACCGAGAGGGAAGTACAGGCAGGCCTTGAACCCGAGTCATCTGACTCCAAGCTTGTGCTCTTGTCACTCTGTTAAGTGGCTTTCCTTCATATTGTGACCCAGGCTGGATGTACTAGGATACTTGAATATGCATCAGACATGCTCTCCAGACATTCCCAGGGGGCTCAAGAGGCCGAGAAACACTGTGGAGATGGAAAAGCATCAAGAATGGATGGCACGTGAAAGGTAGAGGTGGAAGGTGGCAGGTTATGAAGGGCCTTGAACGCCTTGCTGGGAGTTGAGACTTTAATCTGAATCAAAAGGGGAGGCCCTGAAGATTTCTAAGTAAGACAGACCTGGACAAATAGTGTGCAGGGAACTTCAAAGAAGAAAGCAGCTAACTGTCTTGTCACGCTGCTGGGATGGGGAGCAAAGAAGAAGGGCTTGGAAGCAATGGGTAATTGGGGATCCAGGGTTGAACATACCTTGTTAATACAGAGAATGAGGGCCAGAGCAGCTTCGCAGAGGTTAAAGTGAATTTCAGGGTGGGCGTGGTACAGGCTGGCTTGCTCTTACCTTGAACACTGCAGACTTTACCCCCATGTGCGTCTTTGCCAGGGCACCTCACAGAGGAAGTCTGAAATCCTTTGAAGCAGCAAAGAGGGGAAGAGAGAGGGTAGGGAAACATGGGAATTAAATTTCTAGCAAGAGTTTTTATTCTTGTGCTAAAGTCCTTTTGGGGGAAGAAAAAAATAAAAGCTGGGTCTTTGAGCCTCTTTCTTTTTGTAAATATTTCTACAAAAACTGAGTTTCTTATATGTCCTAGAGTGATCCAGTCCTATAGAGAGGTTTATGTGGACCAAACCTTTGCTGTGTTGGTTATGTGAATAGCATGTTGGGGCCCCTCAGGTGACAGCCCAGTTACCTGGTGGGTTCCATTGCTGGCTTCTATTTGTGCCTTGCATTGGTAAAAGGAGGGCTGGCAGTTTCATGCCTCAGTTTCCTCATCTGTCAAATGGGGATAACAATAGTTCCTACTTTATAAGGTTAGTAGGAAGATGAAAAGAGCTGTGTTTAAAACACTGAGCACAATGTCTGGTACATATTGAGCCCTCCATCAGTGTTATTTTTATTGGCATTTATTACAGCCCTAGTCTGTGTCAGGCATTGTCTCTTTCAATCCTGGGAAGTGACATTATCCCTGTTTTGCATGTGAAGAGACTTTAAATCATTGTCCAAGACCATACAAGCCCTAAAGAACTCCAACCCAAGGTCCTGGCTGGACTGCGTGAGTGTTTCCTTGCAGTAGGCAAAGCCATAGAACCAAGGAGGAACCAGCATCATGGTTCGGGGGAAGCTAGAGAGTGGACCCAGAGACATGGAAACAAGCAACAGATCCAGCCAGGGGACTCACCACCAACAGGCGTCAACCGCCAGCTCAGAACCAGAGATAAGAAAGCACAGAGTGAAGTGGGCTAGGTCAGAGGTTCAAAATGAGTGTCACGAGCTCTGTGCACCAGAGGCCCACCTTGCAGGGGCACGGGCTAGGTGGTTATATCCGCCAACTACCACTGTGTCAAATCCATTCCAAAACTCAATGACTTAAAATGATCATTGTTCATTTTGGCTCATGTGCTTGTGGGTGGGCTTCAGGTTGGCTAATCTAGGCCAGATTTGACGGAGGTGACTCTTTTCCAAGTGTCTTTTATCTTCTTCGCACCAAGAGGCTAACCTGGGCATGTCCTTCCCATGGCGGTGGCAGAGATGTAAGAAAATATGCCCCAAGGTACAAATACACTTCAAAACCCTGATTGTGTCACTTCCACTAACCATCCATCAGCTAAAGTACGTGCGACATGGCCAAGTGCAATGTCACAGGGATAGGGAAAGACCTCCCTCTTCAGTGGGAGATGGCAGCGTCATGTAGCAGAGGTGTGGACTCAGAGGGGTGAAGAATCGGGGCCCGTTTACCACAGTGGTCTCAGGCAGGACCTGCATGTCTAGATATGTGGCAGACTTCTACTAAAAGAACAAGTGATGTATATTGTTTGCTTTTCAAATGTTTGTTATTTTACCAATCTACCTTGATGTTTCACCCATTCTTGAATAAAATGCCTATTTCCTTGGATTTGACTAAGAGCTTCCACTCAAGTTGATTCAAGCTGTTTTCACATCATTGATAATGTCTGTGCATGTCAATGCAATCTGCTAAGAATGAAGGAAGCCAGAGCCTGACCCTTTCGCTAAAGAGTGTAGAGATCAGGGAAGAGCTTCATCTCAGAGTCCCAGTCCTATCCTGTCCCCAGCGAGGATTGCCGTCCCCTGGTCCTCTGCAGGCAGTAGCTCATTCATCTGTGCGTTCATTCCTTCGCTCACTTGTTTAGCAGCTCTTCTCTGATCAGCTTCTCTGCTACAGGCACTCTTCTAGGGGCGGGAGAATCGACAGAGAAAATTCTGATTAGGGAGACAAAAAATAAACAAAAATATAAATACGTACTCAGTGCTCTTGGATTCTGATAAGTGCTGTGAATTTGAAAAAAGAGAGAACTAGGCCAGAGAGCAGTGTCCACAGGGGGACATGGAGTGGCTCCTTGGAGGAAGTCAGGGCCAGACTCCACACAAAGACATTTGAGCTGAGGCCTCAGGGCAGCAAAAGGAGGCTGCTATGAGCAGAGTTCAGGGAAGAATGTTCCAAGCAAAAGGACCAGTGAGGGAGAGACCTGTCTGAGGTTTATTTGGGGCCGCATTGAGCAGACCCTTATGGACCCTGGTAGGAGCCTGAATATGTTTCTAAGCACAAAGGGGTGCCTTTAGGAGGTGTTAATCATGGGTGAAGTGTGGTCTTATTAACATTTTAAAAAGTAATGACTATGGGTTGAGAAATGGATTGAAAGATGGCTTGAGTGAAACCCCAAGACCAGCTAGGAGATGACATGGTCTATGCCATGGCCTGAAATCTCATTTCAGATGCAGCCTCTACCTTCATATAGAGAACTGGGAAGACTTAGGGGAAGGGAGAGACTTTAGGGCACGAGAGACAAGAGGGAGATTCCTTTTTAGCATCTCTCTGATTTCACAGTGTGAAGATGGAGCTCAAGCATAGGGGATGGGGAATCTGGGGCGCAGGATCTTATTGTATTTTCTTTTCCAATTACTTTTGATGGCAGGTGTGGTAGAGATGGCTAAATGACCACTGAGATTTGTGCTTCTCTCCCATGGTAGGGTTGTTGCTGGCAGATGACTGCCCCGCCACTGACTACATGTCCTGCTCCCTTGAATGTGGGAAGGACTATGCAGTTAGTTCTGACCAGAGTGAGATTGCTAGTAGAAGTGAAGTATGTCATTGTGGTGTCAAGTTGGCTATGCGGCTGGCATGCTGTCACCATGAACGTCCCTTCTCTTTGATGCTGACTTTCAATCCCAAGTGTTGGGCTGGTGGTTTCACAAGAAGGAGGAGAAATGCCTAATCAGCAACATCTGTATTGGGCTTTATGTGAACCAAACCTTCAAAAAATAAAATTAGAATAAACTTTTCTGTATGTAGCCCTGAGGCTTGGGGATTGTTTGTTACAGCAGCTAATGTTAGGGTAAGACCCTGACAAATACAACCAGTGATGCTGTTTTTCTATTTTTGGTCATCGTATAAGTTCCATAAAAATAAGTTTATTTAAATAAGAAAATGAGCACACTTAAGGAATAAGGTTAAATGAACAATAGCCCAAGTGTACTCACATAAGGCAAAACCTAGTTCTTAAACGGCCAAGTTCGGGGAGCGCTGGCCTGCAGCAAGCACAAATGATCTCAAGTCAACTCTGAGGAAATGGAAGAGAATTAAAGACTAGAGAATTTCAGGAAAGAAAGAATAGTAGATAGTGTGAAATACTGGGGGGCTTTCTGTAAGGGAAAATGCTGACAGTGTGAGGTCAGAGGATATTGCGGCAGTATGGGCAGTGTTAATCTGAGGATGAAGCTGTGTGATCCTGCAGCCTACAGAATTAACATAGTGATAGTATATAACATAGATGTAACCCTCAGAAGTGTTTGGAGAGGCACGCATGGTGGGTTTTTTTTTTAATAAATTAAATTAAAAATTAGAAGATTTTACATAAAAATCAGAATTCCTGATTTCTCTTGAAAAATGAGATCTGGCCACACCGGACCAGCATTCCCACCTGGGAGCTTTCAAAGGGAGCTGAGAGGCAGATGTCACCTGTAGAAAGTCATGCCTCCACAGCCCCCACCAAATCCTTACTGTCTCCACGACCCCCAGCCCGAGTCACCGGGGCTATTTCTCACTGGCACTGATGCTTTGCTTTTGTAAGAGGACTATTTCTCTATACCCACACCTCTCTCAAAAGAGGAAAACCAAACTGTTGAGAAAAAAGGGCCATGTGTTTCAAGAAGAACTGGAGAGAACATTTTTGGGTGGAAGTTAAAAATAGTCTTATGAGTTTAATATGCAAATAAAGTGAGTCTATATAGAAAGAATACAACTAATGACACCATTAAAAAACAAATGGCTGAAATTATATCCAGTATATGGGAAAGATGAGTGATGAAAAGCTTAATGGACTGAAAAGGCAGCGAAATCACTGCAAGGTTTGTGTTTGAGTGCCAATAAAGTCAGTCATAGTGCAGTCAAAGTGAATAGATGCATTTGATCAATCGTCTGATCTACATCACTCATTTGGGTTACTTGCCTGGCTCTTTAGACACTTGAGTTTGTGACCCATGGCCAACAGGAAGCACAGTGGACCACTGGCAGCTCAAGGGAAATGGAATACAATCAGAGAACAGGGCAGAGTTGAGGAATTTGATAATCTAGCTCCTCCTCCTCCCCTGGGGCACTACGCCTGTCTTTTTTTCCACACCCTACACTCACTTGCCCCTTTCCACTCTTCTTCTCACCCTTGTGTCCTCTGCCAACTCCCAAAGGAATCTGAAAGCTCCCAGTCATTTCTCACTCCAGCTTTTTGCTGCTTTTGACACTCAAAAGAGGAAGAGCCACCTCCTTCCAGTCATATGCCGCCAGTTCAGCAGGCAGAGAAGCTGAGCCGATCACAGGTGCAGCCCTCCAGGGACCATGTGTACAAATGCAAAACAGCAAATTCCTCTTGGGTACTCCCTCTAACTAAACATGGAGATCCAGGGAAAATTGGTTTATAAGGAGAGAAGAAATTTAAAAAATTTAAAAAAAAATTTTATACAATTTTTAAAGGTTACTCTCTATTTATGGTTATTACAAAATATTGGCTATGTTTCCTGTGTTGTACAATACATCCTTGAGCTGATCTTACACCCAATAATTTGTGCTTCCCACTCTCCCACCCCTGTACTGCCCTCCCTCTCCCCCGCACTGGTTTCCAATTGTTTGTTCTCTGTATCTGTGAGTCTGCTTCTTTTTGTTATATTCACCAGTTTGTTGCATTTTTTAGATTCCACACATAAGTGATATCATACAGTAAATTTGTCTTTCTCTGTCTGACTTACTTTGCTTGGCATAATGCCGTCTGAGTCCATCCATGTTACTGCAAATGATAAAAATTTTGTTCTTTTCTATGGCTGAGTAGTATTTCATTGTACAGGTATATCACATCTTCTTTATCCGTTCATCTTTTGATGGACACTTAGGTTGCTCCCACATCTTGACAATTGTAAATAATGCTACTATGAACATTGGAGTGAATGTATCTTTTGGATTTAGTGTTTTTGTTTTCTTTGGATATATACCCAGGAGTGGAATTTCTGGGTCACATAGTAGTTCTATTTTTCAGTTTTTGGAGAAACCTCCATACTGTTTTCCATAGCGGCTGTAGCAATTTCCATTCCCACCAAGAGTGTACAAGGGTTCCCGTTTCTCTACATCCTTGCCAACATTTGTTATTTGTGTTCTTTTTAATGATAGCTATTCTGACAGGTGTGAGGTGGTATCTCACTGTGGTTTTGATTTGCGTTTCCTTGGTGATTAGCAATGTTGAGCATCTTTTCGTGTGCCCGTTCATGTCATCCTCCTTGAAAAAAAGTCTAATCAGTTCTTCTGCCCATTTTTTAATCGGGCTGTTTGTTTTTTATATTAAGTTGTGTGAACTGTTTATATATAGTATAATATATAGTAATATATATTATATATTGTATATTATATAGTATATATTATATATTTTACTATACATATATAGTATAATATATATTACAGTATGTGTAGTAATCCCTTATCAGTCATATCATTTGCAAATATTTTCTCCCATTCAGTATGCTGTCTTTTTGTTTTGTTGATGTTTTCCTTTGCTGTGCAAAAGCTTTTAAGTTTAATTAGAAGGAGGGAAGAAACTTTAAATTAGAGAGGGGATATTTAAAAAGAAAGGGAAGGATGGAGAAAGGTAGAAAGAAATGGGTGCCATCTAAGCCCCATAGCCTAATCATGACACCAAATGACAAAATAGGCCAATATCCCTAAAAACATCTGATATAAATCCTAAAACATTATTTGCCTAATGTATAAATAGAATAATGGGAGGGTCAGGGGTTTTAGAGTCAAGGACAACTCAAATTGAAATCCTGGTCCTATTGCCTATGCTCCATTGACCTTGCACAAGTTGCTCCCTGTCTGAGTCTCAGTTTTCTCATCTGTAAAATGGAAGTAAAATTCCTAACCTTATAGGTGGTTGGGCATGATAATGAGATCACATGCACAGGGGCCTGGCACAGTGCCTGGCACATAGCAGTTGCTCTGGGAAGGTCATGTTTTCCCTCTGGCTCAATTTCATTGAAGTCATTGATTCAGACAATTTCCTTTGGAGCAGATACACCTGGGCTCGAAATTCCTCGGGCTGCGTTGTGATAACAGCAAAGTGTAGGAAAGCCACACTCCCATGGGAAACTCTGAGTCTGTATTAAATAGCTGTATTCACTTACTTTCCATAGATATTATAAATTTTCTATGGGGTATAGTGGAAATAACAAAGTTTTTGGCGTCTGACTGACCTGAGCTTGCAGTTCTTAGAAATCCAGAGTTCTGGAAAACAATAAGAAGAGCTACCTTTCCCCTGGCACCTGCTATTAGCCTGATATTATCTCATTTAGTCCTCTGAACCACCCCATGCTGTGGGCATTATTATTCCTGTTTTGGAAATGAATAAACGGAGGCTTACAAAGGTTAAGTGACTTGCTTAAGGTCACACAGTAGTAAACAGTGACACTGGGGTCCAGTGCAGAGCTAGAATGCTCTTACCCGTTATTGCAACTGCCTCCAGAACCCACCCTGCAGGGAGTCTGCCCCTTTGCTGGACTCCTGTCCCCCACCCCATCTCCCTTCTTCTTTGAAAGCCCCTAGCCTCCAGGAGATTCTCACGTGTCTGTCACTGGGGTCCCATCTGAATTGTTATCTGCCACCTGCCTTGAGGATACTCCTTCTCTGGAGTGTCCCCCTGTTTCTCACTGCTGATGAGCTTATCATGAAGCCACATGTGGGACCTGGTACATAACAAGTGCAGTGCCCAGTACCCCTAATCTCCTTCTCCTCTGACCCTCCTACCCCAGAGTGGGGACTGCATCACAAGAAGTATGTCTTTGACAAAAGACTTGAATAGACGTTCTTCAAAAAAGACATACAAATGAGCAATAAACACACGAAAAGATGCTCAACATCCCTAATCATTAGGGAAACACAAATCAAAACCACAATGAGATACCACCTCATACCCTTTAGGATGGCAGCTAGCAAAAAAAAAAAAGGACAGAGAGAAAATAACACTGGAGCCCTTGTACATTGTTAGTGGGAATGTAAAATGGTATAGAAAACAATATGGTTGTTCCTCAAAAAATTAAAAATAGAAGTACCATACAATCCAGCAATCCCACTTCTGTTTTCCCCTTGGCTCAGTTCCATCAAAGCCTTTGAGTCAGATCATCTCCTTCAAGGCAGATACACCTGGGCTTGAAATTCCTCGGGCTGCACTGTGATAACAGCAAAATGTAGGAAAGAAGAATTGAAAGCAGGGACTCAAAGACATATCTGTGTGTCTATACATAACAGAATTATTCACGATTGCTAAAAGATGGAAGCGACCTAAGCATCCTTCGACAGATGGATAGATAAGCAACACGTGGTCCATATGTATTGAATTCAATCCACTGAATATGACTATTATTCAGCCTTAAAAATGAAGGACATTCTGACACAGGTTACAGCATGGATGAACCTTAAAGACATGATGCTCGGTGAAATAAGCTGGTCACAAAAAGGCAAATGCTGCATGATTCCGCTTCGGTGAGATACCTAGAGCAGTCAAAATCACAGAGGCAGAAAGTAAAATGGTAGTTGCCAGGGACTGGGGGAGGAGGGAGTGGGCGGTTAGGGTTTAATGGATAGAGAGTTTCAGTTTTCAAGATGAAAGAGTTCTGGAGATGGGTGGTGGTGATGTTCACACAACAACGTGAAGGCACTTAATATCACTGAACTGTATACTTTAAAATGGTTAAGGTGGTACATGTCATGTTTATATGTTTCTTATCGCAAAAACAAAAAAGAAAAAAAATATTCCTCTGAGACCTGCAAGCCTTTATTATTTGTTCTCTTTAAGGAAACTTCGCTTGTTTGAAATATCATTTTGACGATTAAAGATTACACTTAACCTGTCTGGCTTGTGAGGCCGTGTATCCCCCGAAGCCTGAGGAGAGAAAAATGACATAGCGTGATCATTTCATTATGTAACACTTCACACAACACCTGGGAGGACATGGATCCAGGAGGAAGATAAAAATACATTCTGAGATTAAAAAAAAAACAAAACCCAGAAAAACCCCCCACATCTGCTGCTGTCTCCTTTTTTCTCCATGACTTCAAAATCCAGACAGTCAAAAGTGAATAATTAAAAAACTTCGGATGTTATTTAAAGTGAACTTGAATAACAACCAAGAAGTACCTACATTAATAGTATGGCAGGCTAGTTGGAGTGTTGGATTCTGTCACCCAAATGCCTAATATCCCAAAAGACTTCCCCACAGAGTCTAGAGTCTGTGTTTAGGCATGTGAAGGTTGTTTTTAGATACTCTCTCTCTCTTTTTTTTTTTTTTTTGTGCCAGAAAAAGATGAAAAACTCATTTGGCTCATAAACTGTCTTTCACGTTCCTTCTCCACTGTGTGAATAACCTTAGATGATATGCAAAGTCAGGCAAATGCTGATTTGAGGGCAACTTGAAAGGGTCAGGGATATATGTCCGTGCACACAGACAGGTAAGTAGGCAGCTATGTGGATATGAAAGATAAGCAGAGAGAGACAGACTCAACAGTGACATAGGTACAGTCTGCCATTAGGATGTACCCAAGAACCTGAATCACTGCAACACTGGGTGCTGGACAAATAATGCAAAAAAAAAAAAAAAAAACAAAAACTCTTGGAGCATCCTCTAAATGTTTCCTAAATGTTTGGCTTTTATGTTGCTTCCTCTAATATTCTTTCATTATAGGCTTAACAATAGTTATGTTGACATATTCAAAATGACTGGAAAGGGGCCCTTTTAGAAGAATGAAGTCTGTGAGGACAATGATTACCCTTGCTTCTGGGTGTGTGTGTGTGTGTGTGTGTGTGTGTGTGTGTGTGTGCCTACTAAGTACCACTTACTATAATAGATCCAGAAGGATTAGAGGCATGAATAAAACACAGTTCCACCTCCCAGGGGTTAACAATCTTGTGAAGTTGAAGACAGACACATAAACAGGTCACTATATTTCAGCAGTTGCTAAGCCATCTCCCAGAGGGATTGGGCAAACTGGTGCAAGTGGATGAAGTGAACCAAGTGGGATGACCTGAAAATCAGAACGCATGTGTCCCATCTGAAAGGGGAGCCAGGAACCCGGCTCTACCTGATTGTTGCCATGCAGTAAAGTAGCCCAGGATGGTGGGAGTCTCTGATTTTTAAAAAGCAACCCAAATGTAGTTTTGTGTGTGTGACAGTTCCTAATACTGACATTTTGTCAACTAATTCCATTTTTTACCAATCAGTGTGCAGGTCAAATGTAATACAGATGAGGGCTAGGTTTAGCCATTGTGTCCAGTAATAACCTCTGATATAATAAAATATGAAGACAAGAAAGGAGGAGTCAGACTAATTTCATACGCAGAGGGAAGGGTTAGGGAACATCACAGTGCAGATGATATTTGAACTGGATCTTGAGAGATCAATTTGCCAAGAAGAAAACTAGAGGGAACAGCATTTCTGGCAACAGGGACAACATGCACCAAAGCACATTGAGGCGAAATGGCATCCGCATTCAAGGAAGAGAAAATTACTCCAAGTGATTGATGCAGAGGATAGGTAGATTTGCTGGACCAGAGGCTGAAATGGTATTGAAGCCAGACTGTGATGAATGCCAGCACAAAAATGTTGTTTTTAGGGCAGTGAGGAGACATCCTGGATTTGTAACTAGATGGGGATAATATAACAAGTTTTGTTTACGAACAGTCACTGGTGGGCCTCATAAAAATGGGAAGGAGGTAGAGACGTTGGAGGAGTCCTAGGTGGGAGATGAAGGGTTAAATGGAGATGAAGAAGAAGAAATGTGTTGATAGAAATTTGAGAAGTAGAGATGATGGGAGTTTTTATTAGTAAGAATAGGCTAAGTTTTGCTGTAGTGACAAGCAATCCTCCAAATCCCAGTAGCTTTAAAAAAATTACTTCTCACACTACAGTCCATCTTAGGTTTTTAGGGGATTCTGTTCTGCATCATATTCATTTATTTTTTTATTGAGTTATAATTAACATACAATACTGTACTAGTTTCAGGTGTGCAACACAGTGATTCAATATTGTTACACATTATGAAATGATCACCACAATAAGGCCAGTTACCATCCAACACCATACAAAGTGGTTACAACATTACTTACTATATATATTCCCCATGTGAATGTTACATCCCCATGACTCATTTATTTTACAGCTGGAAGTTTGTACCTCTTAATCCCCTCCACTGATTTCATCCATCCCCCAACCTTCCTCCCCTCTGGCAGCCACCACTTTGTTCACTTTATCTGTGAGTCTGTTTCTTTTTTGTTTTCTTTGTTCATTTGTCTTGTTTTTTAGATTCCACATATAAATGAAATCATACACTATTTGTTTTTCTCTGTCTCACTTAGCATAATACCCTTCAGATCCATCCATGTTACTGCAAATGGCAAGATTTCATACTTTTTTATGGCTGAATATTATTCATGGACATATACATACATATATATTATATGTGTTTTATATACATCTCTATATCTATCTATATACCTATCTATATATCTATATCTATATCTACATATATATTTGCTTTATCCATGTATCAGCAGACACTTACAGACACTAAGGCTGCTTCTATGTCTTGGATACTGTAAAAAGTGCTGCACTGAACATAGGGATACACATACCTTTTCAGATTAGTGTTTTCATTTTCTTTGGATAAATCTCCCAGAAGGGAAATTGTTGGGTCATATGGTAGCATCATATTCATTTAGAGGCTAATAGACTTTCTGCCTTCTGGCATATAACCGATCATGTAGCAGGGACAACAACATGGTGAAATGCATACTGGCTTTTAAAAGCTTCCATCCAGAGAGGGCATGTGTCATTTATACTCACTTTTGTTCAACCAAGACAAGTGACATGGCCAATGACCAACTCAAGGGGATCAGGAGATATAATCCTATCTTGTTCCCTAAAGGTGGAAAACAAGAAATATTGGTAAACTGTACTACAAACTGACAGATTTAGTGACCAATTGGATATGACATCAAGAAGAGGAAGGAGGAAACTTCCATTTGTGGCCAAGACAGAGTAACAGTTACTTCCTGCCACTAACAAATATAAAGTTGTACAAAACACATGAAGTGACTGTTTCAGGTGTTACAACAGGAAGCCCAAGACTGGGATCCTTTTCTAGGAAAACATGCATGGTAAGTCCCCGTGTTTGTCTGGGCTTTTTGCCTGGGATCACTTTCTGGGCCACTGTGCAGAGTGGTGGAACCAGGAGAGCAAGGCAACCTCACTGAACTGAGGTGGTAAAGATCAGAGTTTTATGCTACTGAAGTGACTGGAATTTGCTAGCCAGAGTACCACAGGTGACGGAGATGGGCAGAGGGAAGGATCAGCATGTGAGTTCCCCTGACCAAGGACTAGACTGCTCATGGATAGGCAAGATTCCACAAGGTTTCATGATCACCCCACATGTTCAGTAGAGATGCTCAGATAGGACATGTCTTATAAGGTCCTAAAGTAAGGGCCACATCCTAGGACTACAGACAAAGCCAAAGAATAAAGTCAAGCTTGGACTTCCTAGGTGGCGCAGTGGGTAGGAATCTGCCTGCCAATGCAGGGGACACAGGTTAGATCCCTGCCCCAGGAAGATACCACATGCCATGGAGCAACTAAGCCCATGCACCATAACTATCGAGCCTGCGCTCTAGAGCCCGTGAGCCACAACTATTGAGCCCATGTGCTGCAACTACTGAAGCCCTCGTGCCTAGAGCCCATGCTCTGCAACAGGAGAGTCAACCACAATGAGAAGCTGGTGCACCACAATGAAGAGTACCCCCCGCTCACCGCAACTAGAGAAAGCCCATGTGCAGCAACAAAGACCCAACACTGCCAATAAAATAAATAAATAAATAAATTTATAGAATAAAGTCAAGCTTGATAAGAACCATTGGGATCTGCTAGTACTTTTACCGCATGCCAAAGCAAAACCCACATTCTTTAAAAATGAAAAATATCATCCAGTCTCCCTATGTGTGATATCAACCACAATGTCTAGAAAACAGTAAGAACTTGATGGATATGCAAAGGGGCAGGAAAATATGACTTGTAATCAAGAAGAAAAACTAGTCAATACAAAGAGACATGGATTTTCCACCTTTAGGTCATAAGATAGGATTATACATCCATATCCCCTGGAATTCATCATTGGCCACGTCACTTGTCCTGGCTCAACAGAATTAAGTAGAGATGACACATGTTCTTTCTTTGCAGTTAACAGACAAGGATGGGAGTAAAACAATTGAAAACGTTTTTGTTGTTGTTGACTGACTTGAACAAAGCCTCGGTGGTTTATAGGACAGTATCAATTGGTCTGACATATGGGTAATTGGAGTCCCAGAGGACAGGAGAAAGAGACAGTGGCAGAAGAAATATTCCAAGAAGATTCCTAATTCACCAATTCCCACATTTGGTAAAAACATGAACATAAAGATCCAAAAATCTCAGTAAAACTGGAGATGTATAAAAACAGATAAAAGCACACCTACACACATAATATCAAACTGCTAAAAACAAAAGAGAAAGAGAAATTTTTAAAGAGCAGCCAGAGGGAAAAAGACACATTAGAAATAGGAGAACAGCAAATGGATAATGACTGACTTCTATCAGAACAATGGAGGACAACCAGATAGCATCTTTAAAATACTCAAAAAAAAAAATGTTAACCCAGAATACTATATCCAATTAAAATATCCTTCAACATGAAGGTAAAATAAGGACATTTTAAAATAAACGAACTCTAAAAGAATTTGTCTCCATCAGAACATCACTATAGGAGATACTAAAAGAAGCTTTCCAGAATGAAGGGAACTGACAGGAGATGGAAACTTGAATCTCAGAAAGGAATCAAGAACCTCAGAAGTGGTAAATATATGGATGACTCTAAAACACTAGCTCTTTTCCTTCTCTTAATTTCTTTAAAAGACAATTAATAGGACTTCCTAGGTGGCACAGTGGTTAAGAATCCACCTGCCAATGCAGCGGACATGGGTTTGAGCCCTCCTCTGGGAAGATTCCACATACCATGGAGCAACTAAGCCCATGCACCACAACTATTGAGCCTGTGTGCCACAGCTATGGAAGCCCATGTGCCTAGAGCCTGTGCTCCGCAACAAGAGAAGCCACTACAATGAGGAGCCCACACAACACAATGAAGAGTAGCCCATGCTCACAGCAACTAGAGAAAGCTCATGTGCAGCAATGAAGACCCAATGCAGCCAATAAATAAATAAAATAAATAAATTTATATAAAAAAAGACAATTAGTTTAAGTAAAAAATAATAATATTAATGTTATTGTGTGAGGAAAAAATATACAACAATAGCACAAGGGACAGGGCAGTAAATACAATTATACAGTTGAAGATTCTTACATTTTATTGAAATGGTACATTAATTTTAATTATACTGTGAGAAGTTAAAGATTCATATTATAATTCATGGAGCACCCACAAAAAGTACTACAAAGTGGTATGGACATCAGGAGATAAAATAAATTTTTAAAAGCATTTGATTAATCCTCCCCAAGCATGAATGTTGAAATAGAGGAACAAAACAGAAGGGACAAATAGAAAACAAATATCAAGATGGTAGACTTAAATTCAAGTGTATCAATAATCACACTAAATGTACAGGGACTAAATACTACAAAAACTATGTGGAGAAGAACAGGAGAAAGACACTGATAGCTGATGAAACAATGACCAATAGAAGGTAGGCAGGGGGAGGGATAGATTGGGAGTTTGGGATTGACATGCACACACTGCTATATTTAAAATATATAACCAACAAGGACCTACTATATAGCACAGGGAACTCTGCTCAATATTCTATAATAACTTAAATGGGAAAAGAATTTGAAAAAGAATACATACACGTATATGTATAACTGAATCACTTTGTTCTACATTTGAAGCTAACACAACATTGTTAACCAACTATGCTCCAATATAAAATAAAAATTAAAAAAAAAAAGAAGGTAGGTGTAAGTAGACTTAGGGGAACTCAGGCTCCTATGTACAAGCATGTCCTTTAGGTACTGACCAAGGAGGTGACAGAATTAAAGTCCACGCCATTTTCTATTCTCCAAGTTGTGTCTGTGCATCTTGGCACAGAGTTCTGTCTATAAGAAAACATCTTTCTCTTTCAGAGATGTCCATGGGGCATTGGGGGAGTGGGGGAGGTTGTGTCTGACTAGAAGGGCTGCCTTTTTCTAAATTATACAAATCCCTATATAGACTGGCACTGGTCTCAGACAGGAGGCATGACTCCTTGAAGGCAGACGAGAATGGGAAGGGTGGTTGCAGCTAACATGACCTGGACAGTGGGTGGGCTAGGGAGGACAGGACCTTGTAAGGGTGCTGGCCTGGAGGCTCTCTCTCTTTCTTTTGTGAAGCAGAATGTATTACTTGACTTGGGTTCCCATAATAAAATACCACAGACTGGGTGCCTTAAACAACAGAAATTTATTTTTCACAGTTCTGGAGGCTGGAAGTCAGAGATCAAGGTGCTAGCCAATTTAGCTTCTGGCGGGGGCTCTGTTCCTGGACTGTAGATTCTGTCTTCTTGCTGTATCCTCACATGGCAGGGAGAGAGAGAGAGAGAGAGGGAGAGAGAGAGGAGGGGGTGGGGAGAAGAGAGGACATGAGTTCTCTGGTGTCTTTTCTTATAAGGACAGTAATCCTATCAGATCAGGGCTCTACTCTTATGACCTCATTTAACCTTAACACTTCCTTACTACAAATACAGCCACACTGGGGGGTGGGGGGTTAGGGCTTCAACCTATAAATTTATTTGCCTCCATAACTAAGATGAAACAGTTCAGTCAAAGACAGACCTTTAACTGCGTTTCAGGGGAAATATGCCAATAAGAAATAATCACAGAATTCTGACATAACAGCTTTGAGGGAGAAAGGTAGGTAAGAAACTTGTTCTGCTTGATGGACAGAGGTGGGGGATGTGGAGGGGCCACAAAAGGCCCAAGGCTTGAGCTATCCTTTGGAGGGACCATCCTGATGGAAATACTCCCAACACTTAACCCTGTTCCCTTTCTGTGAGAAAGGAGGGGTGTATGAAGTGGGTGGGGATGGAGATCCTACAATGGAGCTGTGTCCCAGGAGAAACCATTAATTGCACCTGCCTGAGATGAAGCATGCTGAGACCCATGACAGTCTCCTATCACAGGGGCTCATGCAGATTTGGGGGTGTTTGTGTGCACATGCACAAATAGCGTGAGGGCTGGACCTTCCAAGCATTCCAGTGCTTTCCTTTTCGGCTTCAACCCAGTCAATAGGCTTCTTGTCATAAGGCTACCAAAGCTCATGAAAGTTACAAATGATGGGTGAGTGGATAAACAAAATGTGGGATGTACATTCACTGGAATATTCTTCAGCCTTCCATATTTCAGCATATGAAATCCTGTCATACGCTTCCACATGCATGAGCCTTGAGAACATTATACTGAGTGAAATAAGCCAATAACGAGAAGACAAGCACCGTGATGCTACTTATGTGGCTTCCTCTTTAAAACAGTCAGAATCACAGAGACAGAAAGTAGAATAGTGGTTGCCAGGGGCTGGGGGAAGGGGGAATGAGTGTTATGATTTGATGAGGATAGAGCTTTAGTGCCATTTCCATCAGCAGTGTACAAGAGTTCTAATTTCTCTGGAGATGGAGTTGACAACAGTGTTAGTGAACCAACCGTACACTTAAAAATAGTTGACAGTAATTTTTATGTTAACATATATTTTACCACAATTAAAACAAAACAAAACGAAACTTCCACAGCTGGTAGTGCTCTGTTATTGCGTACTGAACAGTGCCCAGAGCCGGGTATTGACCTCCCTGCCTGCCCAACTTTCATCAGGGTAAAGGCCATGCTATTGCGGATAGTGGGCAAGGTTCTTTGCAGCCTGACGCCACCCACCTTGATGGCCTCTGCTTTCCCCCGGACATTGTCCAGCTGCACTGCACTCACGAAACAAACCGAATGCACTGGTGTGTTGACCAGATGAACTTTTGTGCCCGTTTACAAAAGACACACATTGGAGGGATGTGTTGAGAATCTCACAACAAGAAGGCTAAGTTGTCTTTCTATCAATTGCTTTGATTGTTGCTTAAAAAAAAAAAGCACTTTTGGTATATTCTCAGAACCAGAGTGAGACTGAGTGAGCCACACAGGATCACAGCAAAGTGCTGATGATATTTTTTACAGTTCTATACCTCCTGACCAGGATTTTCCCCCGACTTTTCCATTCTTGCCTTCTTCAGATGCCTGGGAGTTAGGGATTATCTCCATCTTAGAGGTGAAAATACAGAGGCTTCTCTGAAGGAAGGAACTTGCCCCAGGTCACACAGCTGAGGGAGGGTGTGCTGAGGACTCTGTTTTCTGGCCCTCAATGCCATGTTCTTTCCTGTATACCAGCTGTTCTCAAACTTGACCATGCATAAGCATCCCTTGGAGGGTTTGCTTAGAGCAGACTGCTGAGCCCCACTCCAGAATTTCTGATTCAGCAGGTCTGGGGTGGAGTCAGAAAATGTGCTTTTCTAACAAGTTCCCCGGGAGACACTGCCACTGGTCTAGAGGCCACACACTCTTTGAGCATCACCGGGCCACTCCAAAGTTGCCTGGTCCTCTCGCCAATGGAAGTTTCCAACATGGCCGATGCCTTTTGGGCAACACGCTACCATCAGGGATCTGTAGTGGTCACAGTTGAGATTTGGAGGGAATCAATATGTAACACTTTCTCTTTCTTCTGGAGTTTGGAACCAATTGAGAAATGAGGCATGGATGGAAGAGATAAACATTTATCTGCTTTGTTACTGATAGAGCTGATCGAAAAACAAGGTTTTAGATATGCAGTCACCATAGTTTTTCTAAAAAGTTGCCTCTGAATTGAAGCTTAACCACCTGAAATGTTGGCCTTAGTCTCTCTGGTAAAGCTCACCACATAGTGGAAAGTAAATTAGAACAGATTCTCTCTGGGGGTGGGAGATAGCTTCAAATATAGAACCTAGAACTTGGTCAGCTTTTTCTCCCTGGGCAAGAAAAGCCTCTGGCATCTGGTACCTGGCCATGTACTCACAGCTGGGCCTTGGTGTTCTCCTGTTCAATGTGAAAACAATTTCTCAGAACATCACCATCAGACAAGGCCACTCTGTGACCACGGTGACTATCAAAACAAAAACAAGACCCCTCTGTAATCATGTCTGAACAAGGACAATTACATGAACATTGTCCAAACCACAGAATCCCAAACATCCCCCTGTCCTTGCTAACATGAGTGGCTGCTACTTCTTTACCAATGACAGCATCAGCCTTGCTCTGGTCTGCCCTCCCTAGAGATAAGATTTATGGAGATGCCCAATCATAGAATTACCCTCACTTCCATGAAGCATCCAATTCGGAGTAAAACCTTGCTTCCTAAACTCTCCCAAATCACCTAACACAAGAACAAATCCTTTAATAAGTCCTTTATAACATCCTCTTACTGAGATGCTCCATGTATCCCGATGGTATACACTCTCCCTCACATCATGAGTAACAAACCCAAGTTGTTTAACTACAGGTGTATTCCTGGTGGTCTTTGACTTCAGGACATTGATTGACATCCTAATGTCATCAGTCGGGAGGAGTGAGGAAGAGGGCAGGAAGATGTGGAGTGTTCCTCCCATCTTTTTCTCTTCCCTTCATGGAGACTGAGGAGAAGGGAATAAGTGTGATGTCCACCAAAAGTTACCTGGGTGACGCAGTGGATACTGAAGGCCTTTCATCCCACCTGCCAGCTGGTGCCCCTCAGCTTGGAATTCAGGTAATGGGGAATTCTCAGCTTCCCCTTTCAGCTCATTAGCTCTGCAGGAAATTCATCTGCTTGATGTCCCTACCTGGCTCTGTGGTTGGCACTCCATCTCCTGGGAATGGCCAACGAAACATCACAACAGAAAGTTTCCTAATGAATGGGGCAGTTGACCAAATATAACAATGACAAAAACAGCCACCAACAGATGACATTTACCCAGAGGAAGAAGCGGGCAAAGAAAAGGAGAGGGCACAGGACAATTCACATATGCCAACATAGTTTCAGCCATCCATCCATGCTGCTGGTCTCCACCTCCACCGTGGTATGGAAGTCAGGGAAGCGTGAAGCGTAAGGGCAGAACTTTAGTAGAAGGGAGCTTTGCCACAGCCACCATTTACAGACTCCTTCCTATGCACCAGGCACCAAGTAGGCACTTTGCCCATCAGGCCTCATTTAACTGCCAGAAAATAACCCTTTGCAGGAGAGAGTGGTTTCATTACAGTTTTTGCTCCAGAGAAGAGTAGGACTCAGGGGTGCCAGGACTTGCCCTGGGTCACCCAACTAGTGAGGTCTGTCTGCTGTCAGACCCCAGCCGCCAAAGCACTACAACATGGCCTTTCACCAACGCCTAAAATCTAAACTATTTTAACTGCTCTGGCTAACTACCTAATCACTATTTTTTTTTTTGAGAAAAGGAACATTTTATTATGTTAACCAAACCTCTACTCTGCAATTAACTCTAATTACACAAGCAATTAAATTGGGAGTTAGATTATTTTGCAGTGTAAAGCTGTTGATGCTGACACTAGATTTTTCTCTAATTAATTATTTCTTGGTTATAATTGTTATTTAATGAACAGAGTTTCTTAATCTGCCCGCACATATGTCGTAGTGCCAGTCTGTCCCCTTGCTCACATACCCGAGCACATCACATCTGCTTTGTGGAGGCATCCCAAAGCAGGGACAGAGAACTGGCAATTCTGTTGAGCCACAAGAAAACATTTATTAATTTGTCACTCGAAGGTAGGAAGGAAATAATTCCAACACATGGGGTTGGGTAATATAATTTATAGTATATTAAGTGTTCTATGGGATTAATGACCTCAATCACTAGTATGAAACTAGTATGAATCACTAGTATGACCTCAGTGGGATTACACAAGGTCCTAGAGCTAGCTTCCATGTTTGAGAGTGTCTGAGCGGGGGCTGTCTGTATAATAAAAGTGAGTCCATACAGGCCGCCTCAATCCGTTTCTGGCTGGACTCACACCAATTTAGGGGGACCCTGTCAATAATGGCTTTATCATCAGTGGTTGACTCATGCCAATCAGAAACCCTGATTGTCATAGAACTGGGTGCCTATTGAAGGGCTGATGTTCAGATAGCCATAGGCTACCCATAGAGAAAAATTTAGTAAGGGTCCCCTGGGTGTGATAAGTTTATCCATCGTTGACTTAGCTATAGGTCAATGTTATTCGGAAGTTGACTTTACAAATATTAGCTCATCTAACTCTTTATCGTCTTTTGTTAAACTTGCCCTGTGCAGGTACCCTGAGACTCACCCCTTCCACATCCATGATCCGATCCTTTCGACCTTCACTCAGAAATCCCCTTTGGGCCCAGAGAGGGTTGCCGGATATTGCAAATATTGAATAAGACATACTTACTCTAAAAAATCGTCCATTATTTATTAAAAATTCAGATTTAACTGGGTGTCCTGTATTTTAACTTGCTAAATCTGGCAACTCTTCCTACCCCAAGTCTACTCTGTTGTAGGAGAAGGTGGCCCCTTCCCAAAGCACCTGCTCATGGCCTTCTTATGCTTTAAAGTGTCATAAGTAAATAATAACATGAAAGCACTTTAAAAGACATTTTTCAACCTTTCCAAATATGAGGACTCTTATTATACATAAATATTATAGGCTCCTACATGATAGCTATTTTGGTTGGTAAAAAATATCACAAAAAAGTATTTAGTTGAATTTCGAGAAATCTTTCATGATGGTGGGAAGGGGAGCCCTAAAGAACACCCTCTGAAAAGAGTTGAGATTTACTCCTTGGAGACCCTTGGCCAGTGCTCAACGGCCCCTTCCCATCTCCCCAGCCTCCTCAGGACACACGTTCAACAGACTGGACTCATCTGAAGTCCTCCATGGGCTAGTGACTTCCAACCAACTTGGGACTTGGCGGAGGAGGTGAGACTAGCCTGGGCTCCCTTGACCCCCACCCCAGTGCTCCCTCCACACTTTCACCCCACTCAGCACAGCAAATGCTCTCTTCGTACACTCAGACAATGGCTTCTCCCCACCTGATAGTGGGGAGTTTCTAAGCTGAAGGGTCATTTTCACTCTCTGTCCCATTTTATCAGCCATCCTCACCTCTGTGCAAGATCAACCTTTCCATTAGACACTGTGGAACCCACCAAAATGGTTGAATTTCTTAATCAGATAGGAAAAAAATGAACTTGTAGGTCGAAGAAAATGTTTTAATATAGGATACTAACATATTTGTCTTTATACAAATATAGTCATTAAATGCCATTTTTAACATTATTTTTAATAAAGGAGGGGACCCATGGAGGTAAAAATGTCCAGGGCCCATGAATGTCATAATGCAGCCAATCTCTATGAACTCTAAAGACAAATACTTTTTCGAATTACTGTCACAGGCTTGGAGAAAGAAATCAGTCATGTGTGGAGAAGAATCAGACTTGTGCTTAATCATCTTGGACCCTCATTCTGAGATGGATTTCAAAAAGCTTTAGAGTGCAATGGAACAGAAAAAGCTAAAAGAAATAAGATGAGCTTCCTGGTAGCCAAAAAGAAGAGGGAATTCTATTCTCTTACAAGAGGCACAGTGTGTAGATGGTAAAAAACACAGTGCTTAGGAAAAACCTCTCATGCAGATACTTGCACAGACTACTGGCTGTGGGGACAGAAGGGGATTGCTTACCTTCCTTCTGAGAAATATCATCCAACTTCTTAGCACAGCATGTGAGGCCCTAGATGACCTGATCCCCACCTGTCTCTCTGACCTCATCTCTCACTCTGTGCTCCCTCCCTCATCATTAAGTTACCGAGCATGGTTGAGCCTCTGAGCTTTTGTACTTGAAGTTCCCGCTACCTGAAAAGCTCTTCCCCTTGATCTGCTGGTCCTTCAGGTCTCACTTCTAAAGTCAAATCTTCCAAAGGGCCTCCTCTGATCCCCCAGCTGGTGTCTCCCCCACAGTGTCCTCTCACTCTGGCCTTGCCTTGTTTTATTTTGTCTGTAATATTTATTACAATCTGAAATTGCCTATTGATGGACTGATAGCTTGTCATCTGTATCCCCTGCTGGCACGGAAGCTCCTTCAGACCTTGGTGTCATTTTCTTCTGAATCTTTCTGCCTTCTGCCTGGAACTCGGCAGTGGTGCAGTGAATTATTGAATGAATGGATTTAGGAAGGTGCTTCCTGGTAGGCAGCAGGAACCTGGCTGGGCTATGAATTGACAGTGTCGTGATGGAGTGCAAGTCTGCAGGTGCAACTTTGGAGCTGGGACAGTGCAGAATATTCTGTGTAATAATGCAGACAAGAATTACAGCCCCAGGAATCCTAGACGAGGAAGTAGGGAGCATGCCCATATTTTCTTTTTTTTCTAATCACAGGGAATAGTCTGTTTCTCCATCAGGAGAGAACATTTTCCCTTTGGGTCCTCTTAAAGAATATCTCTGTAGTGAAGGGACTTTCTGACCAAGAAAGTATCTCTTAGTTGAGTCCTGCCATCCCCAGGCAGGACTCTGATGGTGACTCACCCAGGAGGACAAAACCAAGCAGCCCCCACATTTCTACATTTTAATGAGCTACTTCCTCTGCGAGTAGTGTAAACACTGAAAAATATTGAAAACATCATCGGGTCACACTCGGTGCATTTGTTCCAAAGCCACATTCCAGCCAAGTCCTGGGCTTGATGAATTGCCCTGAATGCAGCTATATTTAGGCCTCTGCCTGCAAATGTTTCTATTTGTCGCTGAGCCCTAAGGAGTAATTCCAGAGAACATCTCTAGTGTCCCAGTCTCCATGGAAACGGTTCTCCCGCTTTGAGTGCCAGCCCCAGGAATGAGGAGGAGGGTCTGTGCCACTTTCTCTCTGGTGCTGACACAGAATCTGAGTTTTGCTACATGAAACATGCCCAGCCTGGTCTCTGGTCCCTGGTCCTCCTCTGGGAAGAGTGGGTCAGTGTGGTTTGGGATAGTTCAGGGCAGAACTAGCTTTATAAACATCTCTTCATCTCACTCTTCTCATTTTCACACCTTTGTCTTGTATTTCCACATCCTTACTTAGTGTAATAGGATAACAATCATTAGCACAGAATCTGTGCATTCTGAACAAAGGCATCTGATTGGAGAAAAGGAAGGGAGGGAGGAGGGAGGAAGGAAGGCAGGCAGGAAGACAGGAAGGCAAGAGGGAAGGAAGGCAGAAAGGTAGGAAGGCAGGAAGGCAGGAAGGAAGGGAGAGAAAGTGATGAGACCAAATAGTTAACTGTGATACCTGGGGAGGACAGTGTCTACCTAGGGCAGGGGGACATTCACTTTTATTTTGCAGTATTTGAATTTTTTTCCAACAGTGGTCCTGGTTTTCTTCTATAATTGATTAAAGCAGAAGGGCTCACTGTTATTGAATGCACCCTGAGTTGGGGCCTATGTGAGCTCCCTTCCTTCCATTTCAACTGTTCAACCCTGTTTCACCTTTATTACCTGGAATCTGGAAGAAAACATGGCAGCCCAGCCAAAGAATCAAAGCAGATTTCCAAAGTCAATGACAAAACCATTCATTTGTCTCTAGAACCTCACTCCTCCAACTCACCTCGACCTTAAGTTTAGCCATACCAAACTTACTGCAATGTCCCAATTCATCAAGACACGTACATGACACGTGTGCAGCGTTTGATATATCAATTTGAAAATGTAATAGTCAAAATAAATAAATTTAATTTTTGTTTCATCAAAGTTACAATTGTGCATAGTTCAACAGTCAAATAGCACCACAAGGCTTAATGTACAAAAACATAAAGTGACTAGAATGGTTCTCTCCTCTTTACTCCAGATTGCTTCTTCTCAGGGGAAAGACGTTTCAATGATGTGAGCTCTTCCTTCTGGCACTTACGTCTATGTTTTAAGCAATGCATCCCTAGTACTATTTCTTGATATTCCAGTTTTAGGCACTATCTGTGGACTTCTTCCTATGGAAGATGAGGATTTAGATCTCTTCTACACACTCCACTTCAACATATGCTTTCTCTCCACCCACCTTCCAATGAGGTTGTGCCATGATGTTTAGTTAGAGCAAATATCCTGTGTACACGTTATGCCCATATATGTACGCTTCAGAGCTGAGCCTTGTGTGACTGTGTTCTCTTTCTTTTATAACTATTTGATGTCTCTGGAATGGTCTCTTTTTCTCATGTGCTCAGTTTTTTATAATGCTTACCATTAATTCATTCCAGAACTCTCTGACAGAGGTGCCAATCTCCTCTCAATACATTCATCAGGGACTTTATTGGCTTCATCGTTTCATGGCGACATTCCTCTAGGAGGCACCTTCTCCATCTTCTACCTGGACCAGTTGCGTGGCTATATCCTGGGTTCTCCCTTCACCACCCTCCTGGGGATTCCCTTCTTCTTCTTCTTGTTCTGGATCCCACATCTTCCTTGGTCTTAGTTTTTCTCTCTTGTTTTAACAGAGCACACCTTCCAGTTAATTCCTGAAAAGGGATGCATGGTTCTGTTTTGCCCCCATCGTCATATTTAATTGTTGGATGGATATAGGGTTTGGGAGTGGACACCATCCTATCCCTGTAGAGTTTTGAGAACACGGCTCCACTTTTTGTGTTGTTCTTGAGAGTCCAATGCCATCCTAATTTCTGATTTGCTGTGGATAACCTACACATTTCACTCACACCATGCCCTGATTTCAAGGCTGTAGTTTTTGCCAGTACTATTACATTTTCAAATGAGGTGATTTGTCCTTTTTTCACTTTTATGCTGCATACTTGGTGGGCCCCATAAACTTGGAATCCAGTTTTAGGAAACTTTCTGGTGTCATTTCTATGGTAAATTCTTCTCCTCTGCTTTTGATATTCTTTACTCTGAAACTCCTAGTTTTTCTCAATATTGGGCTCCCAGACTGATTCTATAATGTTTTTAAAATTTATTTTATTTCAGTAGAGTTGATTTACAATGTTGTGCTAATTTCTGGTGTAAGCAAAGTGATTTAGTTACACATGTATATGCATTCTGTTTTATATTCTTTTCCATTAGGTTTATCACAGGATACTGAATATAGTTCCCTGTGCTATACGGTAGGATCTATAGATTTTTATTAATTATTCTCTTTTGCCCCCATTTCCTTTTCTTCCTGTTCTCTATTCTGAGACACAATCTTTAGTTTATCTTCCTAAACCTTCTTGTGACTTTTTAACTTCTTCTGTAATATTTTTAATTTCCAAAAAGTCTTTATTTTTCTCTGAATATTGGTTTTGTAGCCTTCTCTTTTTGTTTTACAAATGTTCTCTCGCTCTTATTTTGCCTTTTGTGTGTATTTTTTTGCTTTTTGAAAATATTTCCTTCTACTTCTCACTCCTAGTTGGGTTTTTGGTTGGTTGGTTAGTTGGTTGGTCTGGTTTCTCTCTTGAATTGCTCAAATATCTAGTGATACTTGGCAGTCCATTTGCATTACACTAGAAAGAGGATGAGAAGCTCCGTGTACAGGGACAGGCCTGGCTGACTAGTTGCCTGGTGGCCTTCACAGTGGGGTGATTTGGTCAAGTTAATTCATGAGGGAGCAGCTCCCCACACTGTAGTTTCCTATAGGCCTTTCCTCTTAGACTAGCCTGTTTCCCGCACGTTAATCCTCCTATTTCTTGCTCGGAGCGTGTAGAAGCCTGGATGACAATAGTCTCAGCCCTGAGCTGGGAAAGGTGGCTCACGGAGGAGGCATCGCATTTCCCATTTGGTATATGGACTTTCCTCTAATCTCCACCATCAGTATGACAGCTCTAGCCTCCAGATGTATCTGGACTCCCAGAACCCAGTCATCCTCTGGTGCAACACCACCAGGGGATAAAACCTCAGTCTTTGGCAAAGATGGAGGAGTGTCACATCTCTGGCAGCATGGGGTGTTTCAGGGGTCTAAACTGAGCTGCTTCATATGCAAAATGTTAGCTACATCTTTGGCTTTCAACCTCATCTGTCCCAATCACGCATCCCTTTTCAGGAATTAACTGGGAGGTCTGCTCTGCTAATACAAGAGAGAAAAACCAAGACAGAACCAGTCTTCTGAGGTGCCGTGACATGAGTCAGGTTACGTTTAAGTATTCTCCACTTTTAGCGGAAGGTTCAGCTTTCTCTTCTGCCAGGTCAGTGATCTCTGGATTTTCTGCCTTCAAACTTCCACAATTTTGTTGTTCTTGTTTCCTCTCCCAATCTCTGTCCTTGTGGGTTTATGTCTGCTTTTAAATCTTTTTAATGACATTCGTGTGGGCTTTCAAGAGAAGGCAGAAATAAAACTGTGTTCAAATTCCAATCTAAGCAGAAGTCCTCATACTGGTGTGTTCTGTGTATTCTGAACGTAGGATGTACTTGAAAGTCTGTTGCCTCCCACCTGCCTGGAATAGGCTCTCCTCTCTTGGCTACTCAGCAAGTCACCCGTGCACATCTATCCAGACCCAAAGCAAATGGCATCTCAGCTCCCTAAGGAGAGTAATTACATGCTCTTCTGGGCTCTCATGGCCCTTTTTCATGCTTTAATTTGCATTGCGTACAGAAAATAGCAACTACGAGAAGATACTCCATTTTTGGTGGGTGTCACGGCTCATAGCCATTTCTTTCATATTTTTAGAACGGAGATTTATATCTCGATTTATTTTTAGGTTAACTAGACTATAACGAGTGCCTTTCTTTGTATGGAAATGTATGTTGGTCACATTCTTTCCAAATGTTTGCTTTGCTGAAAACGTCCTCTCCTGCCCTCTCACGAATGCTACTCAAGCTGAGTAACATCCGGGGATCAGCGCAGAGGCAGCCCTTGCAGAGGAGAAAGGAAGGCGCTTGCTCACGTGGAAGGGTGTCTTTCCTGACTCCGTCGTTGTAGCTCTGTGTTCGTGGGGGGCTTTCACATCCCTGCCGACCCCCTTCTCTGACTGTTGTGTCCTTGCAAGCTATCGATGGCCAGTGGCAGCAGGGACAGAGCACAGGCAGCATCCCTGCTTCTGAGCATGGTTAGCTTTCAGCGCCAGCCCGCAGGAGCAGCAGGATGGAGGCTGCCCACTGCCGTCCTCCCCATGGCCTAGTTGGTTTGAATTATTTCCTCCCAACAGCCTTTGCCTAAAAATCCTGTAACATCTCAAGGAGGCTGGCGTCAGCTAAGAATAAGGGTTCTTCTTTTTCTTATTACATAGATTTTCCATATTGTTATATCATTTTGGTAATTTTGCTGGGAGTTTAGGAGTAGGGAATTCAAGGCCTGGGTCTCTGAGAGTTCCATACTGGTCCAGTGGTTGAGAAAGTGACTCTCATCTTCCTGTTCCTAATGTTTACCAGGTGGGCTTCATAAATGCATAAACCACACACTTGAGGATTCACGCTCCCGATCTTTTATCTCTTTCTTGAAAGGTACGCAACCCATTTCATTCAGGTTCTGGATGCTCCCCTCTGGATGGGGAGGGCAGCTTTCACATCAGCACCGTTGCTCCCCAGGTACTTATTTTCCCTGGGATGGTCATAGGCTTTGCCTTCTTTTTGAGAGTGTCTGGATTCAGGATCCAACCTCTTGAGTGATCTCCATATAAAGTGATGGCTTGTTGGCAAGTAGAGGCCTCTGCCTCTCCAGGTCTGTCCCGTCCCATTTCGGTGGGCGGATGAAGTGATGTGATCCAAACAGAAGTCTGAACTGGATCTTTCACAGTCAGTTAGGGCGGACTGAGAGAAGTGTAGGCTCCTTCCCCCCTCTCAGGGTGACAGTGTGAGCCGTGCAATTGTAATAGCCAGAGATTTTGAGGCCAGACTCACCCCCGCTCTTCTCTCATCGCAGGTTCTGGAAGCCAAAGTTCTGCCTCATAGGAGCTCTTAGAGGAGCCATTGGCAGTGTCGAAGGAGATGCAAAAAGGGCTGCTTTCCAATTAAATCTTGGTGGGGTGGCTGGATGCTTTTTCAAGAGCAGAGGTTGTAGGTACCAGATATCATCACCATCATCACCAACTACTGTGGGTCCCAAACAAATGTGGTTTCACTTAATTCCTAAACTCACCCCATAGAGTAGGTGTTAATATTCCATTTTATAAATAAAGAAAATGAGGCAGTAGTGCTTAGCCATGGAGACCTCCAACAAATAGCTACTGAGTAAATAAACAAATGAATGGATGAAGTGACTTGCCTGAGGCCGGACAGCAATTAAATGGAGAAAGGGGAACATTCCAGATGAGCCTCTTCCCCATGTGCCAAGGAAGGCAATGTAAGAAGGTCAGTGCACCTCAGGGTAACCAGCCATCCTGGTTTTCCTGGGACTTGTCCAGGTTTAGCCCTGAAAGTCCTGGATCCTGGAAGACCCCTCAGACCTGGGCCAACCAGATCGGTTGATTCTGCCTGGCGTACAAGATTTTCTTGCCTGCTGGAAAGTACAATAAGAATTGGTTCAGGAAAGACTGACTCAGATTTAAGAGAATGATGAACTCATAACCAACAGGCATGGTACTTTGCAGCCCTTTCTGTAAGCATTTCCCTATCCATCATTTCAATGTTCACAGAATCCTGTGTGTTAGGTTTCCGTGGTATCCCACGGTACCCAAGATCAAAGTATTAATTGATATGTTCAAGGTCAACTTGTGGGTAAATACCAGGCATGGTGTTTTTCAGGGAAAAAGAGAAGAACATTAATGAAAAAGATGGTGCAGGTGTGTGGATTTGGGGCAGTGGGGGGAGGACTCACAGCCCCAGGAAGGACATCGGGAAGCAGCAGTGTGGCCTCCCAGCTGCCAAACCGGTCCCTATGGTATGATAAAGAGGCATGGGCTCTGCATTAACCACTAGCACATCCGTGCCAGGCCTTTCCTGGCCATGCTTGACCTTGAACAAGTCATGGATGTCTGAATTTTGGATTTTTCAGTTATGCAATGGGGTTAATGATTCACCCCTGACATGAATTTTTCCAAGACTAAATGACATAGATTATTTACTCAGCACAAAATTCCTCTGATCGGAACTTGAGAGATGTCCATTCCCTTTCAGATTGCTCAGATTTTTTTTTCCTCTCTGTTACAAACAGCAGAAATACAATTGAAACCAACTAAAAATGAAAGCAAATTTATTGCCTCATGTAACTAGGTGCTTTAGGGCTCAGCATGGCTACATGGATGGAGGGGGTCCTTATGTTTGTCCCCAAGGTTGGTTTGGGGACATATTCTCTCCCTCTCATTCTCTCTCTGTGTCTCTCCCTGTCTCTCTGGACTTCTCAGCTCTGTCATCTTCTGTGTGCTGGCCTACTTCACTTACTTTCCGGGAAGACCTACTCTACGCAGTCACCAGTGACTCCAACCATACATTTACCAAAATAGAAACACAAACATGAAGTACTTGTGTCTCTCTCAACATTCACAAATCTGTCCTGGGGAGGTAAGGATTGACCCTGTGTGGGAATGGTCCCAGTCCTGGACCCACGCTTATGTCCAAGTAAGCTTGGGTTTATCTAGGACATAAGTCCACCCTTCTCACCGTGACATGGGGCAAGCGTGTGATTTACCCTCCAAAGTGCGATTCTCTGGGGAGTGAAAGGGGATATCTTCATAATTAAGCCAGGACGACTGGCAGAAACCAGACTGAGCCAAGCAACCCAGATGCGTGGTGACCCTCGTAAGTGCCAAAAGAAGGGAATCAGGAAAAACACGGAGCAATCGCTGCCACACCCAACACACATATTCTTGTATTTATAATGTCCTCTGTGGGTTTGTTTAGAAAATAGCATTCTGTGCCCAAATGTAGAGCATCTGAAAACATTTGTCCTGCATCCTTAACTGTGACAGTGATGTTTCCAGCAAGTATCTTTCAAATCTTTGGGTAATTGAAGCAATGGTAGACCTGCCTTGATGAATCTTATTCCTGATGCTTGCATTCGACTGCTGCTGTTCCCTCTTCTATAGCTCCCACAAACTTCAGTGCTTCTCAGTTTGGGGGACAGCCAGAGGCCTAGGAACACAGCCTGAGGCCTCCTGCCACTAGCGCATCCTCAGTGATGGGGCTCCGGATGCCTCCTCACCAAGCACCTGCAGTGACCAATTTAGAAGTAAAATGTTCAGCATCCTCTCAAGACGCTGGGAGATGGGATGAGCCCCCAGGAACCCCCACCCCCTTTCTTCTCTGCCCTCCCCAGGGCCACAGGAATTAAGAACATGAGTTTTGAATCCACACAATCTGGAAACTCACAAGATGCCCTGAGATCCATCACTAACCTTATCATCACCAGCCTCGAATGCCTCATCTGTAAAATGGGAAACATCACTAAAACATTTTTTTTTAAGTGTTTGGCATGTAAGAAGCCCCAAATCAATGACAACGAACGTTATTTCCACTCCTACTGTTAATGGCATAACTCACCACTGGATCTGAACTTTCCAGGGCAGCTCTTACTGCTCTGGCAACAGACACTTCTTTCATCTGTAATGTTTATTCATGCTCTGAATCTTCACCATTTTACCAAACAGCTCCGTCCAGACTTGTTTCCCTCATTTGTTCTGGTTAACCAGAATCATAATGGGTATCTCCCAGTCCATACTATTTTCTATTTTAGCATCTTGACCAGTGAATTCCCCACAGTGCCTACTGGAGATGCTGGCTATGAACAGGAGAAGGGAAACACAGTGCACTCCAAAGGGGATGCTGAGGTCTGTTTTGTGCATCTCTGAAAATCCTCTCTGTGGTTTCTTTTTTATCTTTTTTGGAGTATAATTGCTTTATAGTATTGTGTCAGTTTCTGGTGTATGACAAAGTGAATCAGCCACATGTATGCATATATTCCCACATCCACTCCCTTTTGAGCCTCCCTCCACCCTCCTTATCCCACCCCTTTAGGTCTTCACAAAGCATCAAGCTCATCTCCCCATGCTCTGTAGCAGCTTCCCACAGAGTCTTGCTTCAGTAACCTGCTTTAGTGCATTCCCTAAGCTACCTCTCTGAATCTCCTCCTTACCCCTCTGTTTTGATTCCATCACCAATTTTTCTTCCTCTTCTCTGGTATAAAAGTAGCAATAGCTAATAGTACTCTGTGCCAAGCATTGGGCTAAATGCTTTACATCTTTCTAACAACTGTACAGTAGGTTCTTGTATTATATCATTTTTGCTGTGGGAAACTGAGCACAGAGAGGAAAGGTAGCTCAGCAAGTTGAGATGCCTTGTGGAATTTAAACAAAATTTGAATCTAGTGGCAAGGGAGGAATAGAGATGCAGAAGTAGAGAATGGACTTGAGGACATAGGGGGGTAGGGGAAGCTGGGACAAAGTGAGAAAGTAGCCTTGACATATACACTACCAATTGCAAAATAAATGGCTAGTGGGAAGCTGCTGCAGAGCACAGTGGGATCAACTCAATGCTTTGTGAAGACCTAAAGGAGTGGGATAAGGAGAGTAGGAGGGAGGCTCAAGAGGGAGGGGATATGGGGATATATGTATAAATATAGCTGATTTATTTTGCTGTACAGCAGAAACTAACACAACATTGTAAAACAATTACATACTCCAATAAAGATGAAAAAAGTTAAAAAAAAACAAAATTAAAATAAAAAATAAACACAGGCAGTGTCTCCAGGGCTGGTATTCTTAACTCTACTAAATTGCCACCCACCATGCAGGTAGCATGTAGGCGAGTGACAGATGACCTGTAGGTAACTGTATCATTTTAGAATATCTAAAACAAAACATTGTAGTTTTTTTTTCTTTCAGTTGCATTTATGGACTTGCCATTGTATTACTCTTCAACTATACTGAGATGGGAAAGGAAAAACTCTGCCCCAAGTAGCTCCTGCACAAATAGAAAATACAGACATAGGAAGATGGGAAAACTCTATAAACACACAGAAGGATGATATAAAAGAGACAGAAACTCCAGAAGAAAACAAGAAGGATTCTAAGTGTGAAAAGCTGATCCTGTCAAGAACAATGTGTTCTAATTAATCTTTTAGTTAATAGTTACCAAAGGACACAGGGTAAAGTAATTTCGCAAATGTTTAATAACATTCACAGTTCTGCTTCTCTGGAGAACCCTGCCTAATACAATAACATTCTTGAAAAGGCAAAATTAAGAAACAGAGGACGGATTAGTGGTTGTCAAGAGCTAAAGAGCTGGGGCAGGAAGCAGGCATGGTCATAAAAGGGCTATAGAAGGGACCCTTGCCATGAGGGGACTGCTCTGTGTCTTGACTGTGGAGGTGGCTACATGGACCGAGACCTGTGATAAAACTGCATACATCTAAATACACAAACACACACGCACGTATGCACACGCACGCACGCACACACACGCAAATGAGTACAAATAAAACCAGGGAAATCTACAAAGACTGGTGGATTGTATCAGCGTCGATCTGGTTGTGATGTTGTACTACAGTTTTGCAAGATGCAGCATTGGGGAAAACTGAGTAAAGAATACATGGGATCTCTTTGAATTATTCCTTCCAACTGCATGCAAATCTATAATTATCATCAAATAAAAATTTTATTTAGTACAGCCACTGTGGAGAACAGTATGGAGGTTCCTTAAAAAACTTTAAATAGAGTTACCATAGGAACCAGGCATCCCAGTCGTGGGCAGCGATCCTAGTCCTGGGCATATATTTGGAGAAAACTCTAATTTGAAAAGATACATGCACCCCAGTGTTCAAAGGAGCACTATTCACAATAGCCAAGACATGGGAGCAACCTAAATGTCCATTGACAGATGAATGGAAAAAGAAGATGAGGTACATATACACAATGGAATATTACTCATCCATAAAAAGAATGAAATTTTGCCATTTGCCGTAACATGGATGGACCTAGGGACTATCATACTAAGTGAAGTAAGCCTAACAGAGAAAGGCAAATATCATATGCCATTGCTTATGTGTGTAATCTACAAAGTAGTTACAAACAAACTTATATACAAAACAGAATAGACTCACAGGCATAGAAAACAAACTTATGATTACCAAAGGGGGAAGTGCGGGTGTGGGGGAGATAAACTAGAACTTTGGGATTTACACGTTCACATTACTATATATAAAATGGATAATCAGTAAGGAGCTACTGTGTAGCACAGGAAACTATACTCAATATTTTGTAATAACCCATAAAACAAAAGAATCTGAAAAAGAACAGATATATAATATATGTATAGCTGAATCACTTTACTGTACACCTGAGACTAGCACTACATTGTAAATCAACTATACTTTAATATAAAAATGTAATTTAAAAATAGGAATAATCATGCTTAAATCATAGAGCTGAGGATAACATTAAACTGAGTTTAATCTTTAAGATTAAGGAGATGATGCACATAGAAGCATCTGGCTAAGGGCTTAATGCACAGTAGTTCTTCAAGAAATGGTGAGTGTGATTTCTCTCATAACAGAGAATTCTATTTAGTGCAGCATCATATAATAACATGCAGGGGAGTGAAAAGAAAAGCTCTCATCACAGTTGAAATAGGAGGCAAGTAGATAGAAAATCAGTTATAAGGAAGAGCAGAGTGCTTGTTAAAAAAAGACAATTGTATTATTTAATGGATATAAATTAGGCAATATGTTCACACAAAGGAACAAACCAGACAACTGTTTGTTAGCTAAGAGCCTGCTTCTTTGTCAATGCCAAGTTCTGCTTCAAACCTTCTTAAGTGTTGAGTTGCTTCTGAGCCTGTGGAGCAATTTCAAATTCATAATAGGCCCCAGGAATTTTGATGAGTACCTTTGAACAACCCAGTTTTTTAAAATCCTAGCTGAAACCAGACTCCCAGAAAGAGGGGTGTGTGCAGTTACTCTCCAGGGACAGGAAAGATGACAGGGTTTTAAGTGTCCTTAGTGTGCTTGGTGTGCCCTTTCATGTGGGGCTGACGCAACCTCTGCGTCCCTGCTTCTCCCCCTCTGGCCACTTGGCTTCATTAATAGGCTCCCAGATTAACAAGAGGAGGCAAGACAAAACTCTTTTCATTTCCTGGGTTTTATATGAAGCATATTGTTTCAAGAGAATCTACCAGTGCCCTGAGCTAGTTCTTAAGAAGTAAGCAAAGCAGGCTTTCCACTCCAATATGTCTGGATTCGCAGGAGAATGGGAATTCAGGAAGCAAAATGAGAAATGCAGTGACACAGGGATTGGACATTGCAGTCTTTTTTTAGTTGCGTTGCACAAGGACCCAAGGTAAACACGTAATGTGCTCTGGTCTAAAAACTTTCTTGATTGCAAACTACAGACTCTACTCTAGTGCCTTGTAGTAAAACAGAGTGTATTACAAAGCAGTGGTGGTTTACAGAGAACACTGTAGAACTTGTCCAGCTAATCACCAAACCTGTTTCATCTTTTTTTTTTTATTTTGTGCACATCCAGTCTACGTTTTTAAAACCCCCAGGTGGTTAGGTGTGGCCAGGTAACAAAGTTCTAGCCAATGGGATAATGGGATGTGAGCAGTCATGACTTGCTCCTCTCCCAGGCCTGGCCCATAAAGACCACCCATGTGCAAACCTCCAGGCTCTTCACCTTAATCAGCTCAGTGCAAACAACCATGATAATCTTAGAGGCCACGTGCTGAGGATGGAAAAAGCCTGGGTTCCTAAACAACTGCTTGGAAGGAAAGCCACTCACTGATCAGTGATGTAAGAAGGATTATTCCCATTTTTAAATTAAATTTTTATTTTATGACAATTATAGATTTACCTACAGTTGGAAGGAATGATAGAGAGAGACCCCAAGTATCCTTTACTCAGTTTTCCCCAATGATACATCTTGCAAAACTGTAGTACAATATCACAACCAGGATCGACATGGATACAATCCACCAACCTTTGGATGCAAGAGGTAAACAAACTTCTCTTGTAAGTTTTGAGACACTTGAGGGGTTATTTGTTACAGCAGCAAGCTTTACTCTGATGGACACTTAGAATTTCTAGAAGGGCCAGGGAAGCATACTTAGATGCTATAGAGCTAGGCACAAGTAGCTAAGAGATAGACCCTGTTGTCTTAGTCTATTCAAGCTGCTATAACAAGAAACCACAGACAAGGTACTTTACAAACAACAGGAATTTATTTCTCACAGTTCTGGAGGCTGAAAGTCTGAGATCAAGGTGCCAGCGTGGTATGGTGAGGCCCCTTTTCTGGGTTCCAGACTTCTCATTGAATCCTCACACAGCAAAAGGGGTAGGAAACTCTGTGGGGCCTCTTTTATAAGGGCACTAATCTTACTCATGATGCCTCCACCCACATGACCTAATCACCTCCCAAATGCCCTACCTAGCGTACCCAATACCTTTGTGGGTTAAGATTTTAACATATGAATTTGGGGGAATAAAAGCATTCAGACCATAGCACCAGTCATACCATGAGATAATTCTAAAGGAAATCCCATTATACTGTCTGGTGCCCTCCAGGCATAATGAGACTTGACCAAAACCTCCACCACTGCTGCCCTGGAAGATCCAAACTCCCCTGCCACCAATCTTGCCACAAGATCTGCTCTGCCTGGCTGCCACAGTGCTTACTTCCACCTTCCAAGTCTTGCATGAATGAATCTTCTTGGTGGACTCAGGTTACAGACAGAATCCTAACTGCAGGGGAGTCTGAGAAATGTAGTTTATAGCTTTCCTGCCTCCATGATATAGGAAGAAGTCCCAGAGGGGGTTGAATGAATCAGTCTATGGAATCTGCCCCACTAGTGAGACTGGATCCAGAAGAAGGTGAGTAACTGAATGATTATGATTTCAAGTTGTGTGCTGCTCATCACAATAATTTGACAGGGGGGTCACTTGCTCAAGGCTCTCTCTGTCCTAACTGTTCAAGGCATCCCCGTTTCTATATCTCCCAAGTTAGAATCTGACCAGTCTTCCTTTCCACTTCAAGTCTGTCAATATTTTTATTCTTCTTTCTTGATCTTTGAGACACTATTTTTAAGGCAAATATGAGCCCAGCAGTTTATGTGATTTAAATAGTAAAACTCGGGGGATGGGCAATTGCATTTACCTTGCCTCTGTGTTCTTCCTAGGCTTTTGGAATGCCCTTCATGATCCCTGTCCAGAAAGCATCATGTCTGGAGAAGTGGTCAGGAGGTTGAAGGGAGATATTCATTTTTAGGCATTTTTTTCCTCTCTCTGTTCTCATCTCCAAGGGAGCAGCAGGCCCCAGACTTTCTCAGCAAAGTGATACAGCAATCACTTTGCTTTATGACTAAGAGCCTGGGATCTGGAGCCAGAGCAAAATCTGCTCCTGCCACTTTCCACCTGCTTGAACTTGAGTACTTATTCAACCTTTATGGGCTTCAGTTTTCTCTGTAAAATGGAGTTAATGGCAGTTCCTCCTCACGGAGTAGTGATGAGGAAGGAGCAAATGAGTTAATTCATATAGAAGTCTTAGAGCCTGGCACATAGTAAGTGACCCATGGGTAGTGGCTGCCAAGGTGATGATTTCATGAAACAAATCTAACTGTGCTGCTCCCCTACTTTAAAACGTATTTTTGCTAGTAATAACCATGCTTTATTAGATATTCCTTTCCTCCCTCACAAAGGGATGATTTCACAAAGTTTTCTGCATCATGAAATATGGTTTTCATTTTTTGGCTTGTTTCTATCCCTTCCCCAGAACACCTTTCTGACTTTATACTAAGGACCAATGGCAAATGTAACTAGAAATGCCAATACTCAAGTTGTAGGAGACTTTTGAGGAATGAATCTATTCCCTAGAGGAGAGCTATGGAGAAGCAGATGCACTTGAGCCCACATTGTCAAGCTGCTACAGTTTGGAGAGAACTTAAGGAGGTCAAAGGAAGAAAGAAAATGCGGGAAGATGCTTAGAGCGAATGGATGGAAATGGGAACAAAGGGCACATCCTGCGTGGAAGCCAGTGTGTGAATTCAAAGCTCTGCCCTTGGTCTGTGCCATGGATGTGTTGACCTAAAGGCACAGGTTGGTGCCCAGGTACTTCTGGTACTAAGAAAATAAGCTAAATCAAGTGCATCAGTAAAGCCAAATGCATCATGCAAGGGACTCAGAACTGTGCAAACCTGGGCTCAAGTCCTGGTTCAGACAACTTGAAAAAGAGTCATTGAGATGTTTCTTCCCCCCACAGATCCTCCATTCCCTTCAGCTGTAAAATCGGAATCATAGCATCTCTCCCTCAAGGCTGTTTTGAGCGTTAACTGACACAATAGGAATGAAAGCCCTAGCACAGTACCTGGTATGTAATAGGTTCTCTACGAATGTTGAGCAAATTGGAATTTGTACTTTATATTCTCAAAGAAAAGGAATTCTACTGAAAAGAAAATTGCTCTTCAAAAGTCTCGCCTATGGCAGTAATGGTATGAGGTGGGGGTGTTTGGGGGAAGCAAAAGACAAAAAAATAAAAAACCCTAAATAGTTTCATCTCCAGCTTTTGAATCTTCAAAGTGAACTCTAATTTGGCTCCTTTCAGCCCTTCTGAGGACTGAAAGCCTTTGCAGATAGACAGAGCCAAGTATGCCCGGCCTCTTCCATTATGGGCACTGATTTGTCATTCACTGCAGCCGCAGACATCTGCTCTATGATTTCTTTGAGTGCGTGACAGAAAGGCATCTCCTTTGAATTTGGCAGATTCGGCAGCCTTTCAGATCTCTAACGGGAAAGGACTACAAGGTGGCCGAGTGTCAGCAGGAGGCTGGCTGCCCATTCACTGCTGGGCCACTATCCGAGAATCTCTTATTCAGCCCACCCCCACCCCACCCCGCCCCAGCACTTCATCTCTGCCTGAGGGTGGGAGCACACCACATAGCCCCTTGCTACCTAAGTTACAGTTATGGGTTATGAGTTGTGTCTTCCCAGATTCGGATGTTGAACCCCTAATCCCCAGAGCCTCAGAATGTTATTATATCTGGAGATAATGCTTTTTAAGCAGTAATTAAGTTAAAATGAGGTCATTAGGGTGGGCCTGAGTCCAATCTGGCTGGTGTCCTTATAAGAAGAGGAGATTAGGACACATACAGGCAGGGAAGACCATGTGAGGACACAAGAAGAGGCCCATCTGCAAGGGGTTCTCAGAAGGAATCAACCCTGTGCTGACACCTTGATCTTGAACTTCCACCTCCAGCATTGTGAGAAAATAAATTCTGTCATCTAAGCTCCCCATCTGTGGTACTTTGTTAAAGCAGCCCTAGCAGACAATACAGTTATCCAATCTCAAACCTGAGGTGACCAAGTGCCCACGCCCCTTTTCCATGACCACTAAAGAGGCCATGTATGAAAAATGCGTATGGGAGTCTTGTGAGAACTAGGATCTGCGACTTTTTTTTAATTTTTCATTTAATTAATTAATTAATTATTATTTATTTATTTTTATTGAAGTATAGTTGCTTTACAATGTTGTGTTAGTTTCTGTTGTACAACGAAGTGAATCAGCTGTATGTATTCACTCTTGGACCTCCCTCCCACCCACGCCCCTCCCACCCATCTAGGTCACTACAGAGCACTGACCTGAGCTCCCTGTGCTATACGCATGTTCCCACTAGCTGTCTATTTTATACATGGTACTGTATACATGTCAATCCTAATCTCCCAATTTGTCCCACTCTCCCCTTCCCCCACTTTGTCCACATGTCCGTTCTGAATGGATAAAGAAGATGTGGTACATGTATATGATGGAATACTACTAAGCCACAAAAAAGGAATGAAAGTGGGTCATTTGTAGAGATGTGGATGGACCTAGAGTCTGTCATACAGAGTGAAGTAAGTTAGAAAAACAAATATCGTATATTAACGCATATATGTGAATCTAGAAAAATGGTACAGATGGACCTATTTGCAGCACAGGAAGAGAGAGAGGGGCAGATGTGGGATCTGGGATTGTATCATGAATAGTTCCCATTTTATAGAGCTCTTACATGTGCCCCTCCCCCTCCCTCTGCCTTCCCTGTGCTGCCTTCCCTGTGCTATTTAATCCTCACCTGCAGGGGGCAGGACTGCAGCACTGTCCCCACTGCGCTGATGAGAAGACTGAGGCTCAGAAGGGAGCCGGATTTGCACACAATCTCACAACAAAGGAAAGACAGAGCTGCGTTTCGAACTGAGGGCTGCCTCGCTCTATGCCCAGGTGTGCTGGCCATGCTGCTTCCACCAGGATGGAAGATGGGGACAGAAAGGAAGCTCTGACACATGCTTCCCCTGCTCCATCGTCCCTACCAGCCGGGGTTCTCGTCCTCGATTCTGTGACCCTCTGAGTATCTCCACGTATCTCAAAGGGGGTTGGGCAATTTTCAATGTCATTTTAACTCGCTTTAATTTAGAAAATGTGTGTGTGTGTGCACACGTGTGTGTGGCAGGAGGCATATTTCAGGAGTGGAAGAGGGCAGCCATGCCATGAGGTCAAATAAAATCATAGTCAAATCACAAAGTTTGGGAATCCGGGCCCCGTGGAGATACATGGCTCTCCTGACCCTGTGGTGCTGTGGTGCCATCAGCAACCTTGACACAGAAAACCCTAAAACACTTAATACCCAGATGGTGACTGTTCATTCCACGTCCTCCAGGGAGATGGGACCTTCCCTGAGGGAGAGAAATGTGGGCCTCAACTCAATGGCGCCACTGCACCTAACACTGGTTAAACCATCCAAGTCATACTGAGCAAACCCTCCCATTCCTTTGGATGAGGGGGAACTCTAACCTGGGAAGAGGGGCAGGTGAATTAGGAAAATGTTTGAGGGGGCGGCAGGGGCGTTCTTCGGCTCAGCAAACAGGTGCCAAGTCCAGGGCTCTGTGCTAAACTGCACAGATCAGAGGTGAAGGAGACATGCCCAGCTCTGGAGGGGCCAGGTCCAGTGCAGGAAGATGAGCTCATGGTCTCACTCTGCGGCTGGTGCTGACTGTTGGTGCCACCCACCCCTTCTTCTCACTCTGCTATTTGTCCTGGTCCTCATAGCACCTCTCACCCCTCTACACACACACACCTCAGGTCTGGGCACCCTATAACCCATTTGCAGCTGCCAGTGAGGGCAGAAGAGGAGCAGGGAGGCCATCTTCTGAAGGATGCACAAACCCCCAGGGTCATGCAAAGTGGGGAGTATTTTGCTCTGCTTGCAAGAATTTGAGAACATTTTGCAGTGAGCGTTTTTTGAGCTGGGTCTTGAGAGGTGGATAGCAGTTTGGGGGTGGGGGTGAGGGGGATGGGAGGAGCATGGTGGGGTAGGGCCTTGCAAGTAGGTCATGATGAAAGACTGGGGTTGGCTGGGCACAGGGCAGGTAGGGGAGAGAAGGCTAGAGACAGAGGCAGAAAGCAACAAGCCTTGAGAGCTTGTGAATGGTGTTGGATATTTTCCTGAAGGCATTAAAAAAACAAGAACTGAGAAAAGCTTGATTAAATTTATGCTTTAGAAAAATGCCTCTGGCTGCCAAAGGGCAGACAAGACAAACCAGAGAGACGGGGGTGGATTTAAGCATGGCATTGAACTTCAGTGAGAGTCTCCATTGTGGCCATGTGTAAGAACAAAGTGTGGGGTTTTTCAATTTTTCCTGTTTTGAATGTGATCACATTTTACCTTTAAAGTTTTCCTGGGGGCGGGGGCATGTCATTGCACAGCTAATCATCCAAATCGCCCCCGACATTCCAGTGCTGGGCACAAATGCAGTCAGTGGGAAACTCCCCAGCCACCCAGGGTCACTCTCTGGAGAAAGCTTCCTGTTGGTCCTTGCTGACCCTCAACTCCGCACCTCCATCTCTCCTCACCTGTCCTATCATCCCACCTCAGATCACACCATCACTAGAAATTAACATGTTCACCAGAACAGCCTCTTACCCGGCCTCCCTGCTGGCCTTGCCCCTCCAACCTTCACCTGCTCTGGAAACTAGGGAAAAGCTCTGGGAAACTAAGCTTGGTGAGACGTGGGACTCTGCCTGTTTGATTTACTGCTGTGTCCCCAGCAGTAACAATTGTGCCTGGCATATAGCAGATATTCAATCAATATTCCCTGTAAGAATAAACTATCAAATTAAAACAACCAACTGAAGTCATTTCTATATTATGCTTAATTAGTTGGTTATTTAGGTGCCTGACCTCCTTGCAGAGGGAATCACAGGACCATTCCTTGGATTTATGCATGATTTCATTTGACCTCCCAGACCCTAAATAGGAATTACAGTATTCATAGCAGTGACTAACGAACAACAAAACTAGTTTAAGATTTCAACGGTTAGGCCGTGGGTTGCGCTTACATAGTAAGTGATCTCAAATGTCATGTCCAAGAAAGAGGAGAGTCTGCTGTGTTTCTAAATCATGGCATCCTTCAGGGGATAAATGAAAATTTCAGCAAGAACTAGCATGTATTGAATATTTAATATGCACCTGGTAATGCATAAAAAGTCTCTGTTATATTAAAAGAAAGAAAGAATCTGCACATCTTACCACATTGAATCCTGACATGGTAAAATTAGGTATTATTGTATCCATTTCTGGTGAGAAAAGGGAGGCACAGGGAGGAGACGCAACTTGGTACAGGTCACAGAGCTAGTAAGTGGCCGAGCTGGGATTCCACCCCACATTGATCTGACTCTAGGCCCTGCCCTTGCCACTCTCTCCTGCTCACATCATGAGATGCTCATCTTGCATCTGCCCTGATGCCTTCTGCATTCGGGGCTGGGCTGATGCCCCAGTTCCTTCCCATATCAAGAAGAGGTTGCTGAAATCTCTTTGGGGGATAAATGCAAAATCTCCCAGTAGGCAAGGGGTTTTCCTCCCTTGAAGGAGGAAATTATGAGCTATGTAACCTTTTTAAAAAAGAGCCTAACTAGGGAGTGGAGAGAGGACTTCTGAAGCCAGTACCACCAGGGTTTCTCCAGACGGTTGAAAGGCTGCTTGTCTAGGGTGATTTGGATTCGGTTTGCTGTGAGGAGGGAGCTGTCAGATAGATTTGCAGGGCTGTGTTCATCTCAGGATTACTTCTTATGGCTCACATGCCTCACATTGCTTTGTGGTTATCTTCTTTCTCTGCCTCTCTTGCTGAAACATGAGTTCTTCAAGGGTAGCAAAAACTTTCATTTTGGTCCAATGCAGAGGTGACACAAAACAGTGGTTAAGGGTCGGTGCTCTGGTGCCAGATGAGCAAGGTCCCAAGTCCAGTTTTTCTGCTTAACAAGCTGCGTGAGCTTGGGCATGTTACTTAACCTCTCTGGGCCTCTATCCCTCCATCTTTAAAGAGAGGATGTGATAATTCCTACTTCAGAGTGTTTTCCTGAGAATTAACATGAAAAGTTTTAGAAGAAGTTCTGACAAAGGGGAAAACACTCAGTATACGTTAACTACTATCACCCCTGTTGCCCATTGCTCCTGAGGCCCTGAGTCAAGCCTCACCTGAAGCTAGCCCATTTGCTGGACTTTTTCAGTCACATGAGCTAACATATTACCTTCTTTATTGAAGTCACCATGAGTCTTTTGCTGCTACTTACTCAGCCAAAAGCATCTGCAACATGCTGGCTGGAAATGGAAGGCAATTGATACTGTGTTCTGAGTTCTTCTTGGGCTAGGACTGGAGAGCAGAGCCCATCTACGGCTTCTGTTTGCGGAGCCAGAGGAGGAGGGCTGTGTCTGGAGTGGACAGCAGGCAGGTGGCGCTCCATCACGACCACCGAGTCTTTGGCAGACACTGGCCTTTCATGCCACCCACCCCCCTGACCTGATCAGAAGCTTGTTTCATTCCCACAACCCCCACAAGGGGAAATTGGCAAACACACAGCCCTGCAATCCTCAGACATCCTATGTTCCTCTCCTTGACCCTCAGAGTGATAGCTGATAGATGGACCCTCGACAAAGCACACCATGAACCTATTTCTGCCAGATGTGCTGGGTAATCCTCTTTAGAATAATTTCTCCAATTTATAAACTCTTTTGAATTCAGATCTTCTCAACAGAATTTTTTTTCTTCAGATCTTTATTGGGGTATAATTGCTTTACAATGTTGTGTTAGTTTCTGCTGTACAACAAAGTGAATCAGCTGTATTTATACATATATCCCCATATCTCCTTCCTCTTAAGCCTCTCTCCCACCTTCCCTATCCCAGCCCTCTAGGTTGTCACCAAGCATTGGTCAACAGAATGTTTGACTCTGCTGATTCCAAACACTTTTCCCAATGTTCCAGAATTTTAGTGGCTATCAGGGAGCAGGGAGACTGGCTATGGAGTTGCTTGAGATGTTTGGACTCATCCGTGTCTCCAGCTGGTAACTTACAAGCCCCCAGGAAGAATTCCCCAACACAGCTGGTGGTGCAGCCTTGATCAGAAATAAGTCCAAAGGCTTATTTTCAGGTCGCAGTGGGAGGGGCGGCAGGAGAACTGCATCCCACCTGCAGCCTCTGCACCAAGAAAGAAACCACCGGAAGCAACGTGGACTTTTGTAGAAAAGATGCCCTGAGAAGCCTCCCTAGAATAATTGCTCCAAACTTTCATGCCAGAGCCGTGGCTGTGAAAGTGAATAATACCCTAGCCAACTCCATCTCCCTTGGGAGTAGCCCTTGTCGAGTCTCCCCAGAAGAGCCCCAGCAGCGCCCCACATATCCAAAGCAGCTGGCAAGATCTGAATTCTTGACAGCTTTTTCCCCCTCACAAGATAATAAGGTAGGTCACATTTCAGATTTAACCCACTTGACATTTTAATGTTCTTCTAATGTGCTTCTTGATGTGTGCAGATGAGGTGCAGTGTAGGTACAAGTTGCTATTTATATAGTCCTGGCAAGCAGATTCCAGCACTACCTGCTCCTCTGTTCACTCGGGTACCTTCAACATTGTCAGAACTCCAAGTTTTCAACTCATAGATAGTTCCTTCTCCCCAGAGTTTTAAAGGATAACAAGAAAATGATGACCCGCTGATTTTTTTCTCCGATGGCAAACGGAGAATGTAGTTAATATTATTAAAAACCCTGAATTTGCAGCAAAAAGGCCTGGTGCTAAGCAATTTCTCAGAGCTGGATTCAGAGTCAGTGAAATACTGGATGCAATGTTCTTAACACAGAGGCTGACCAAGAGCCAAGCTCTAGAAATGACAGTTATTACCTTTACTTGCTAATATCATTGTCACCATCATGATCATCACTGTCATGATCATGTCTTCATGGCTGTCAATCCCATCACCATCACCATCATCACCACCACCATCATCATCAATGTCACCACCATCATTTCACCATCATCACTACCATCATTTCACCATCATCACCACCATCATTTTATCAACATCCCCACCATCATTTGCACCATCATCATCAACGTCCCCACCATCATTTCACCATCATCACCACCATCATCATCATCCCCACCATCATCTCATCATCAAAACCATCATCGTCAACGTCCCCACCGTCATTTCACCAGCATCACCACCATCATTACCATCAGTGTGACCACCATCATTTCATATCATTAACATTATCATCATTTTCCTGACTGCTTCACTTTCTACTTTTAATATGCTCTTGGGCATGTCAATTTCTCTCTGGGGACCTCATTTTCCTTTTTGTAAAACTGGATGATAGTTGCTGTCTCTCAGGGTCATAGGGAAGCAGTAAGTGGGGCAGGGTGAGTCCTCAGGAAGATTTGGATCCCCTTGGTGCTCCCAGTTATATCTCAGCTGGCTTTTCCTACGCATGATTTGTTTGTTTCTTTGCCTATTCTTATCTCTCAGTCTTTGCATCTATCAATTCTCCCAAGCCCCAGAACATGGGACTTTCTGTCCTCCAGAGTTCTGTGCTAGCATGATGAGAAAACTGATTGACAGTCAAGGAGCTTGTCAACTAGTAATCCAATTCCCATCACCAGCTCACTATGTGGCCTTGAGCAATTTTCTTCATCTACAAAATAAGACAATCGCATGATGTGGGTAGTTCTCAAAGCAGTCCAAAGACCATCAGGATGAGAAACACCTGATGTGCTTGTTAGGAAAGTGTGTTTCTGAAGTCCTGCCTTACACTGACTAAATCACTCTAGTGAGGCTCTGGGATCTGCATTTAACAAACTTCCCAGGGGTGCCTCATGTGCACTAGGGCCTGGTGAAATAACCTCTTGAGACTTCCTTTCAGCTCTGCCGGTCTGTAGAAGGGAGAGTTACTGGCGGGACAGGGAATACATTCCTCAGTGTCATTGCTCTCTCCCAAAAGCATGTCCTCAGCTGTTGATCAAGTTGAAAAAGGGTAGTCCACGGAGCTCACGTGCTCCTTGGAGACCCCAATCTCACGTTCCAGACAGCAGCACTTGAAGAATGTTCTAGATTTCTGCTCTCACTTGCCAAAATTCCAGGCACTAGCTTGGGGCAGAAGCTTCTCGCTGTAGACCATGGAGACCACCCAGAACCAGGGAGAATGTTAGAAATGTTTAACACTCAGGACATCCAGTCAGAATGGACATTAGCTCTAAACAGTCAACACTATTATAGCATGCAAACTGGCTGGATGTCATCCGTGCCTAGAACCTTCATACCTGTTTGCAGCCTTCTCAGAGGAGATGCTGGGGCAGATGCAAAATCACACCCCAGTGCTGGCTGTCCTTCCTTTGATCCCACTCCACCACACCCAAATACCTGCCTTGAGACAAAACTACAAAACTCTCCTGGGAATGACAGTGAAGGAATGAAATGGGGCATCTGTATCTCAGAAAATAAAATAAATGTGTGTTTTGAAACTTGACTTGTACTTTAAATTGACCAGTGAATTTAAGGCAGGAGGCAGATGGGCTCCAGGTTACGCATTTACAGTCAGTCTCCTGTTTACTGTCTGAAATGGAAGCAATGACAGAGACAGGGTGAATAGCCAAGCTTTGTCCCTTGTGGATGCCTTAAGATAGCAGTCATGGCAAGAACAGAGAGGGGCAAAACCTTCTTTGAGTGACGGATCATGGGTTCTTCTCTCCCCGCCTCCTTGGGGTGAAGGAAACACTGCACATACTCAGAAAGGCTCCTTGGGGGTCATAAGTCAGGGGACAACTCCAGGCCGTGGTGACTCTTGCTTCTCCCAGATGCCTTCATGTCGGGATCCATCTTGGCTGAGAGGTGCGTGTGCACCTAAGGGGAGGGTCCTGAGATGAATTAGCCAGGGGGGACAAAGTGAGATGATTGGCCAGAAGGAAAACAAAGACTCAGAAAACTGCCCCCTTATAAAGGATTTAAACTTCACAAAGACATGACTCTCTCTGAGTTTGCCCGTACACCTTTCCACATGTACCTTGCTTTTCCAACAAACTTTTTTGCTTTTCTCTTTACCTTCTGCTCCTTGCCTGAATTCTCTCCCAACAAGGGAGGCAAGAACAAGGAATCCAGGCCCTAGCTGCTGGCCCTTGTGATCTAGTGGTTAGGACTCCTGGTCCGGGAACTAAGATCTTGCTTCCAACTACTGCTCACTGCTGCTTACTGCAAGCTGCCTCTTACTGCTGTGTGTGTCTGAAATCAAATATAGTGTGAATTTAAAGAGAGTTGCAAAGTTGGACTTCCCTTGTGGTGCAGTGGTTAAGAATCCACCTGCCAATGCAAGGGACATGGGTTCAATCCCTGGTCCAGGAAGATCCCACATGCCACAGAGCAACTAAGCCTGTAAGCCACAACTACTGAGCCCACGTGCCACAACTACTGAAGCTCATGTGCCTAGAGCCCATGCTCAGCAACAAGATAAGCCACCGCAACAAGAAGCCCATGCACCGCAACAAATAATGGCCCCCACTCACGTCAACTAAAAAAAGCCTGCACACAGCAACTAAGACCCAATGCAGGCAAAAATAAATAAATAAATAAATAAATAGAGAGGTGCAAAGTTTATTTCTGCGTCCTGTAATATTTTCTTGGTGAATCTGGCATAGACACATAGGCAGATAGATGGATAGATAGATAAGAAGGTAGATCATTTTAATGCTGCTTTTTATTCATTAAGCACTTACCACATGCTAGGCATTATGCTTTCCTTTTTAATGTACATTATTCCATTTAATCTTTCAATAACCATACAAGGTAGATGTTATTATTATCATTATTTTAGAGAAGAAGAAACTGGAGCTCAATAAGATTAAATAGTTGGCCCCAAGACACACAGGTACTGTGAGTCAAGATTAGGTCTCCTAACTTCTAGGCAATGCTGCTTGCCTGTGGTTAGCTGACCCCATGGAGGTGGAAGTGAACAGACCAATCTAAAAGGGTCAAAGGCAACAGAAGTTGAAACCAAGCAGGACCCTGTGGTGTTCCTGGGTACAAAAGCCTTTCTGTGTTCTCCATTTCTTGATTACAGGAAATAGGCTTCATTCATCCTCCATGACCTTTCCTGAGTTCCAAAGGGCAGGTTCAAACAGTTGCTAATTGGGAAGAGAAGGGAAGGCATGCAGATACAAGGGAGGAGCAGTCAAGAAACAAAAGTGCAGCCTTGGGTCAGGGTCCTGGTTCCCCCTCAAGGGCTATACATAACAATATCTTTGCTCTATTTTGCAGATAGTGAAACCCCCACCAGGTGGGAGAAGTTAACTAAAGGCTGCCCACAAGCACTAGACCCCCGATGGGTTGGAACCAGAAGGCTGATGATGTTGACTCCCACTTACCTCACCACCAACCAGTCAGGAAAATGTCCACGAGCTGATCACACCCTCTTTGAACCATGGCTATAAAACTCCTCACTACCCCTTCCAGGTCAGGACACAGTTTTGAGGGCATTAGCTCTCTGTGGCCCCCTTTGCCTGGCAAAGTAGTAAAGCTATTCTTTTCTACTTCACTCAAAACTCTGTCTCTGAGATATAATTCAGTGTCAGGGTACAGAGGCTGGATTCAGCTTCAAAGGGAGGAAAGATGGGAGTGCGGAACTTGCACCCTAATGAACAGGGACCAGTAGAGAAGTGCTTTTCTAGATAAGACTTTGTCACCATTAAGTGGACCAGGTGCTCATGTCTCCCCTCCTTTCATCTCAATGCTGTCAACACGGCCACTCAGTCAGGGGCCAGCCTCAGAGTCACACAGACCTTGGTTTGAATCCCAGTGATGCCATTTAGTGTGTAACCTTTGCCAACTTCCTTAAACTCTTTAAGTTTCAATTTCCTCATCTTTAAACCAGGATCATAGTTTCTACTGACCTGCTGGAGTTCTTAGCTTTAATGAGATCATGTATGTGAAGTGCTTAGCAGAGATATCTGTACTGAGTAAGTGCTCGGTAAGTGAAAACTATTAATATTTCTAAAAAGCAAAATCAAGTAAAATGAACCTCAATTAAAATTTTAAATTTATCAGCACCCAAAGTACCTGAGACTGGAACTATATATATATGTGTGTGTTTATATATATATAATGTGTATGTACATACATAATACATATTATCAGATAAAATTTGATCATTATTTACAAAAAATCGGACATTGTATATTATAGATAATATATATTATTAGATAATATTATATGTTATCAGATAACATTTCTTTCAAGAGGCTCACAGACTTAAAAGAACTTTTAAGAGAAAGTTCTTATAAATGTGCTTTGAATTTGTCAGTATTTGGCCCTCTACTAAAATATTTGGAGACTCTCAATTAGCCTGCTAAATCCCTGTGTCAGTCCACCCCAGAGGAACGATAGCCATTTCATCAGCCCAGGATTACGGTTAATTTTTCTCCCCTGCTCGACAACCTTTTGAAGAAACACAGAGGCATAATTAAGGGGGATATGAATGCCAGCTCCACTGTGAATAAAAAACTAAGGTTTCTATTTTTTTGGAAGGGGGATGTTTTTTGAAGTCCAAATCAGGAAAAATTCTACCAGAGGCAATGGTTCAAGCAACGACATTAAGCAAAGAAATAAGTAAGTGGAAATCAAGATAGATTTAGTTTCCCTCATCACCCCCACCCCCAAATCTGTTTTTGCATTCTATTGAGGCCACTTCACCAGCTGTGTGGCCTTGGTCAAGTTACCTCCCATCTGTAAAACAGGACACATCATTGACCTCACAGAAGGTTGAGAGGATGAGATGGATGTGAAAGGGCAAGAGGGAGGGAACATTGTGTCTGAAACATCATCCTTTTGCTAATTTCCCTGGATAAAATACCCACAGAATAAGAGAGAATAGTAAGGACTCTTGTCATTCGGCTGGCTGCCGTGTCCACAGACCCAGGGGAAGCCTTCTGTTTCAGGATGAAATGGCTTCTCTACAGATGTCAAACAAGAGTCATCCATCCAATGTGAAGGAGGACTGTGTAAAAAAAAAGGCAAAAATTAAAATAAATAGAAATCAAAAAGAATGAGAAAGTATTAACAGGTCAAAAATAGCATTATCTCCATATTTGAAGGAAATTTAGGTAGAAACATGAAGGTAGTATTACTGAAAATAGCATTACTGAAATAGTTATATTCTCCAACTTGTTTAGAGTTGTTTCATTTTGGGGTTCTAGAGTTAACAGGATGGTGTGATAGGCAGTCTCTAAGCTGACCCCAAAGGATCCCCATCTCCTGGCATTCAGGCTTTTGTGTAATCCCTTTTCCTTGTGTCTTAGCTGGACCTGTTCATTCACCTCTAATTAATAGAATGGAGCAGAAGCAACTGGAACTCATATTCGAGGTTAGGTTATTAAAAATTGCAAACTTTCAAAGTATTGTTTTGTTCTAGAAGACATGAATAAACATGTTCAAGATACTCAAGAAAAAAGAGAGATATTCATGAATGTCATATACAACCATACTTACCTCCAAGTACAAAGGCTGTAGGCAAACTGTCACAAGCATGCCGGAACTCGGGGTTCTGCTCCCAGGAACACTTACCGAGGACCAGCTTCAGAAACTGAAGGGACTAGAGAAGCATAGCTTCAGGGTTAGTGATAACCATCAAATAGGTACTTACCAGTTTAAAAAGTGTACATGCACACACATATAACACCAATTTATAAATACATACACATGTATGTATGTATATCTGTATCTATATATTACTAGGGGTAAAACTCAGTTGTGTAGTCCTACATATCACTTTGGACTAAGACTAAATGAAGATTGGAAGGGAGAAAATTATGAAGAAATGGAAGGACGTTGGGGAAGATACAGGAACAGCAGTGTTACCTCACTTATTGCCTTATAGGTATTTATGAAGAATAAAAGGACACGTTGGGGAGAGGGAATAGAGGGGATGAAGAGGCTACTAGCAAATGTCAACATGGTTCATAGCAGGCATCCAGCAGATTGTAACAAAAAGGGAGAGAAAGAGAAGGAAGCAAGGAAGAAAGGAAAAAAGGAAGAAAGAAAAAAAGGAGGGAAGGAAGGAAGGAGAGAGAAAAAGAACAAGGGAACAAAGGGAATTATATAAATGTATAAAAGTAACTATGACAACAAAAATTGAAAGTTTTCTAAACATCAAAATGTATAGAAAGAGAGAGAAAAATGACAGAGACAAATAGAACAAAGGAAACACATATAAATAAAACACATACACACACGCACGTGTATGACTTTATAAAAATGTAAAACAATATGACAAAACTGAAGCCAAGCATATCATCACATCAATAAATAAATACAAATGGTTTTAACTCACCTGTTTAAGAAAAAGATTTTCCAGAGACTGATTAATAAAGTCAAATCTAAAACTATACCATTTACAAGAGATGCATTGAAACAAAATATTAAGTTTAAAAGGTGAAGAAAAAAATACAAATGCAAATAAAAATAAATCGGGGAACTATAAAATAGAGCAAAGGACTGGAAACACCTCCAATGCCCATCAACTGGGGGCTGGCTGAAGAAACTAAAGCACAGCCACCAATGGAGTCCAGCGCAGTTGTGAAAAGGAATTCAAGAGACCTCTATTTACACCCAGGTGACCCTCCAGGATGCACTGTTAGGTGAAAAGTGTAAGGCAGACAAAGTGCTTATAATATGCTACCAGTTATCTAAGAAAGGAAGGATGTGAACACACACACACACAGAGGAAAAGAAACAAAGATACACAACAAATGCAAATAGAAGTAAAACAATATGCATATATTTACATATATTTGCACACGTGTGTGTGTGTGTGTGTGTGTGTGTGTGTGTTGATATATACACATAGTCACATTTATAAAAATAATGGCAAGATCAACCATCATTTTAAAATACTTCCCTACAGAGGAAGAGTGACCCAGGTGGATGGCCAGGAATAGAAACTAGACTTCTCTGACTATACTGTTTTTTGTAAATTTGACCTAGGAAACACATACATATTTTACATAATGGTATGACAAAATTCAATATAAAATAAAACTCAGAGTTAAATGAAACAAATGAGCCTGAGCAATGTGTCCAGTTGGTGGCATAACCACACGGAGAGAAACCTTTCCAAGCGACTTCAGAAGACTGCAGTCATTCCCGGGGTATGCCTCTCCAACCACCACAGTATCATGAGATCAGGGATATAATCAGGAGAAAACATCAGACAAATAGCGCAGCTGGCAGCTCCCTTCCGGGACCTCCTTTTAAGGTGCACATCAGGTCTGGGTAATCGGGCCCTGTGCTCAGTCACTGGTCCAGCTCACAGATGGGACCAAATACACATCTTTGGCACCGGTACAGATAGGGTGACTAGTATTTGTCAAATAAACAAACAAATCAGTAAGCAAATTAATTAATAAATGGAAGTTTTTTAACCTTTGAAAATGTGGGTATTTTCAAATTCAAATCCCAGAGCAAATTTGTGCTGAAAAGTCCATGAATCTAACTAAGTAATTAAAAGGAAAGAGTTGAGTGTTTTCAAAGTCTGGGGAAAATTTGATCTTGGGGGAAAAAAAAAGAACAAACTTTTAAGTGCTTCCTTTGTGCAGCCATGCTCCCTGACACCTCATTAGTTCTCATTGATCCAGGAAATTCAGACACATTCCGGCAGGGCAATTAATTAAAGAAATCTCTGAGAAAGAGCAGAAGACGAGCTGGCGCAGTTGTTGGCAGGCTTTGTAGTCAATCAGCTCTCTTCTTCCCAGTCTGAGAAAACAACTAATTCTGATGAGTGCAATCAGAAAGACTTCCCAGCAGAGGAGAGTTGACTTGGGTCTGGAGAATGAATAGGAGTTGGACAGGTAATAGTGGACAGGAATTCAGGCGTTGAATACTTCCAGGCAGAAGGCACAGCCTGTGCAAAGGCACTGGGGCTTGATGTTTGTATGTCTGAGAACATTGTATTGGAACTTTGTGCTGGGAAAGGAGTTGAGAGGAGTGATTAGGCATTAAAGTCCACTCATTTAATCTAAGAAATTTGCAGATCCTTTTCTTAGAGGAAAGTGCCTGCCGTACACCTAAAGGGGAGGGGATGTTTGAAGAAAATTGCCATTTATGGAACGTCTGGGACTTGCATTGTGCAAGGCACTTCCCCATGGCTTCTCATTTAACCCTCACAACCCCATGAGAAACACAGTATTATCCCCATCCTATAAATGGTCCAACCCAGAGGTCACCTAAAGGCCCAGAGGTCACCTAAAAAGTGGCAGAGCTGGGATTTTCCTTCAGGTCTGTCTCTAAAGCACACACTCTACCCAGCATCCTGCTGATGGACAGAAAGAGGGGACACAGAGGGGATGGAGCTCCCTCTGCTGCCCAGAGCTGTTGGGCACAACATCCATCACTTTCAATCCTCACTCAGCCCCAACTAGAGATGTGACTTTGGGCAAGCCACTTCTGAGCCTCAGTTTCTTAATCTGGAAAATGGGGAGCTCTACTAAATAAGACCTGGCATCTGTCACCTGGCAGGCATCCAGAGACAGGTCACCCTCACATCGCTGCAAGGGTGAGAAGGCCCATGACCTTAACAAGACAGAACAGCTCAGCATCCAAGGCCCACAGGACAAAGCACCCACCACCATCTCCAAACCCTCCCCCTTGGGCCCAGGTTCTACAGGCTCTGTAGACGAGGGGTTAAGAGAAAAGCAGTGACAGCCGGCAGCTCCCTCCCTCCCACGAGCCTGGCGATTAATAGCAATGCACAGACTTATCAGAGAGTATCAGGGCAAGATGATTAATGAATCAAACAGGCACCACGTTTTAATGAAGCAATGTTTGCTTTCCTACCGCTGAATTCTGAAATCCAGCTCTGAGGAGTCTGGCAACTGGGAAAGGGACGCCCAGCAAAACAGCGCCTCTGATCTCCATCCTCCCTCCAGGGAACTGAACTGAATCAGGAAGACTGCTGATTTTCTCTTTACAGAAAACAAATTTAAAAAACAAACAAACAAACAAACAGCTCCTCCTTAAGACAGGAAATGGTCGTCATTTCTCTAAAGGCCAGGTGTCCTAGGATTCCTGACAGATTTGTTGTAGCATTTGATGACTGGCAGATGGGCTGTGTGGGAAGTCTGCCGGGGACCGGATCCCCTTGCTTTGCTTTCCTGAAGGAGAAGGTGTGGGCTTGGGAGGGGGGCCGAGGGCAGAAAGACAGGGCATCGTCAGTAGAGGGCCGGAAGGGGCATCAGAGTGCCACATGTCCCCTGGCACCCACAGGACACTGCTGCAGGAATGGACACTGCTTGGGTCAAGCATCATGTGAATGTCACTTCCATGCCTACGCTGTGGGCCTGGGCAGGTTTCTTCACTTCTCTGGGCCTCAGCAGCCTCCTTTGTACAAAGTAGACAAACACCAACCTCCCAGGGAGGCTGGGATTAAATAAGACAATGTGTGTGAAGTGCCAGCTACATGGTAGGTGTTCCACAAAACTTCTCTTCCCTTAGGCAGGAGAATGTAGTTTACGAGCAGGAACTGCAGGACTAGACTGTCTAAACTCAAATTCTGTCTCCACCACCACCTGTCAGTGAGATCACAGGCAATTCATTTACCTGCTCCAAGACTCAGTCTTTCCAGCTGTAAAATGGGGGTGACAGTCACACTTCCTTATTTCTGGGCTTGTCTTGAGAACTATATAATACAACACAGGTCAGTATAACAGATTGACAATTATGACTTGAATAATGAAGAGCTGTTTTTGTCCAAAGAAAATACTGAAAAGGCTCAAGATCACTATCAAAAACTAAAGGTGACATGATTATAGATCAAACCCACACAACAGGGGCAGAGCTAGGTTGGGGGAAGGCCTTATTCTAAGTTTGGGGGTAGAGGGGCTTCTATAAAAACATATGCAGTTATAAATACAAAATTAGGTGAATATTTACTTGGAATAAAGAAGTCATTACAGGGCTTCCCTGACGACACAGTGGTTAAGAATCCTCCTGTCAATGCAAGGCACACGGGTTCGATCCCTGGTCCGGGAAGATCCCACATGCCAAGGAGCAACCAAGCCCACGCACCACAACTACTGAGCCTGCACTCTAGAGCCCGCAAGGCACAATTATTGAGCCCACATGCTGCAACTACTGAAGCCCGCGCGCCTAGAGCCCATGCTCTGCAACAAGAGAATGTGCCGCAATGGAGTTCAAGTTGGTACGATACCATCTATTCTGGTTCTTTCATTGTACTCTGAGCACTTGCGTCCACCATGCGGTGAGCAGAGCCCAGTCCAGAGTACCTGTCTGTTCCTGTCGGCACCCATGTGTCCCCCATCCCCGGTTCACCTGCATGGGTCTGATTCGCCAGCTACACGTGAGGCCTCCCCGTCACCCTCCGGAGTCTGTCCTCAGTCTCTGTCTCTCTTGCTGGCAGACGGCAGTTCTTGTTGGCGTTTTGTGCCTCAGAGGGTACAAGAGGATTAAGTGTAGACTCAGCCCATCTCTGCATTGCTGCAGCCCCCAGTGCTCACACGTTTCATGGACCCAGGTGGCTGGGTCGATGAAGTGTGTGAGCACCCCAGAAACCTACTTATTAATTCAAATCATCAGGGCTTCCTCTGATGGGCATCACGTGTCCTATTTTAATGCCCCCCTCAAATGCCCATAGTAGTTTCCACAGGGCTGCGTCCCATACGAGCATCCTGTGGATAGGCCAGTTTTCCATTGCCCTCTGCCTGATCATATGGCCAGGGCCTGGCCCCTGCCTGTGAGTTGGTAAAAACCCCAATATAGGGGCAGATAGCATGCAAATCAGTCCACTAAGCTGATTTGTTTTGACCTTCCTCTATCAGAGTAGCAGACTTCCACACAGGAAGCTGTCCACTCACCGTGGAACTGCTGTCCACAAACCAAATAGCTGTTTGTTGGTCTGCAGGGAGCTGTTCACAGGGCACTGCCCAAGTAGCACTCTGGCCATAGGATCCAGCACCTTCTCAGGTGGTTCCAGGGTCAGCTTAGGGAAAGAGAGCCTCCCTGCTTATGAGAATCTCCTCCTCACATTCTTGGGTAGTTTGTTCCTGTATAAACCATTTGCATTGTATGATGGACACTCCTGGGCACTGCCCTCCCCATTACAGCATTTCTCCGACAGCACCCAAGGCATTGTGGGCATGTCAGGTTTCAAGATTATTTTATGTCCTTCAGTCCTAGAAGATTTCAGTTAATGTTCAAGAGCAAGCTAGCATGAACAGTTGCCCTCCAATGGAAAATCTCTCTTCCAGAGTCCCAGCAGTCGTCACTGGGAGGTAGGCAATGATACGCTTTTGCCATAAGCCTCAGTCTACACTTCACCCAAGGCTACCATATAGAGAATTTGTCTACACCAGCATTCCAACTTCTATACTGTGTAGACTCGAGCAATCTTACTAGTTTCCATTTAGCATATCCAATTAATATTGCTTAAAAGGGAGATGTATGTGCTTGCTGTTTCACAACACCAGATGGAGAAACTAGGTTCCCCAGGTAGGCACAATCCATCCCCTACATTCAGGGAAAAGAGTTACAACCACTTGACATAAAACCTATTCAACAAACCAATTTTCATCCAAACTTTCACCTTAATACCATCAACCTTTGCATGGCTAACTGTGGCCCTGGTTAGGACTTTACCAATAGGTTTGGGTTTTACAACACTAGGTAGGGGACATATCCCCTAGTCAGACATGATATCCTTTTCCATAAAACATTCCTATGAAACAGGAGACACAACCACTTCACATAAAGTCTGCTTAAACATTCTAATTGCCATCTTCAGCCTATCAATTCTTGCATTTCTATATGTCCTCTCAATGTAATTGCAGCCTCCATTAGGTCTTCACCAAGGGGGTTTGATACCACACTGTCCATGTTGAGGAGTTCTAGAAACTTCTCCACCGTTGTCCATTTTACCCATTTATGTGCATAGGGGTGTTGGGTCTCCAGTAGAAGCTGAGCCAATAGATGAGAGGCTGCAGTTTGAACTAGCCAGAAACTAAATTTGGTCCAATTTCTTTTTTTTTTATTGATTGATTGATTGATTGTTTGGTTGGCTGTTTTGGGTCTTTGCTGCTGCGCACAGGCTTTCTCTAGTTGCGGTGAGCGTGGGCTACTCTTCGTTGTGTTGCATGGGCTCCTCATTTTGGTAGCTTCTCTTGTTGCAGAGCATGGGCTCTAGGCATGTGGGCTTCAGTAGTTGCAGCACACGGGCTCAGTAGTTGTGGCTCATGGGCTTAGCTGCTCTGTGGCACGTGGGATCTTCCTGGGGCAGGGATTGAACCCATGTCCTCTGCATTGGCAGGTGGATTCTTAACCACTGCACCACCTAGGAAGCCCTGGTCCAATTTCTATCCTCATTTTAGCTATGCAGAGGACAGCAACCAAGGGACTGTATGGTTTGTTTTTTTCTTATTATTTTGCATTTCCTTATGACTCCAGTGAGCCACCAACCTGTCATCTCTAAATTCCATGGGTAGCTTTTACCCCCAGTAACTGATCATAGCATAGTTGCCCTTCCATACTAAGGGTGACCCTGTGGCCCCCCCCAGGAATCAAAAGTGTTTTATCCCCTGCCTTTCATCCTTTTTAACCAAACCACGTTTCACTAAGTCAGGCTCATTCTAACAAACCATCTTTCTTGACACTACACCACTGCAATATCCCAACTGGCCCAACACCAGTCAAGTGTTTTGCACTAAAACTTAGACACTGACCACTCAGAGTGAGTATCAAATACCACAATTTAAGAGCTAAGTCTTCTACAAGACTACCTCCACTTCAGACGACAGCGGCAATTAGGGTCCCTAGAAAACACATGGGCAACAAATTCAGGGATTCTCACAGGTCCTAATGTTCAGTAATTTGCTGCAACACCACACAGGAAAGCGCTCTATTTATAATTATAGTTTTATTATAAAGGATACACTTAGGGAGCTTCTGCACCCTCTCCCCTTGGAGCCAGGGCACATCATCCTCTTCACACATTGATATATTCACCAACCAGGAAGCTCCACTGAGCCTTAGTGTCCACCGTTTTTGCTGGGGTTTCATTACAAGTGTGATTGATTAAATCATTGGCCACAGATTGACTCAACATCCAGCCCCCTTCCCCTCCCTGGAGGTTGGGCTGCTGAAATTCCCAATCCTCTAACCACATGTTTGGCCCTTCCGGTGACCAGCCCCCACCCTGAAGCTCCCTGCGGACTCACCATGAGTCACCTCAACAGCACAAAGACACGCATATCACTCAGCTCTGTAACGGGAACTGGAGACAAAGATCACATAGAATTTTTATGATACTACACTGATAAATACCATAAGCAGTGCAAATCCAGAAAATAATATCATATTTGTATTAATTAATTGCCTGACACATCTCTATAATCCTTTTATGACTACATTTTTAAATTACAACACATACTATTTTTATAGGAAAAAACAGAAGGTAATCCAGTATTTCCACGATCATGGTTGAATAAATTTGATATTTATTATTGTTAGTTAAGAAATTTTTTTAGCTTCATAATTCTGTTCGTCACATCTTGTAATTTTAAAAGGTGGTTAACAAATTTGGGAAAATGACTTTCAGCTGTGTGGGTTTTTGCTTTTTTGTTTGTTTTTGGGGGGTTTTTGTGAGTTAAAAGATTTGGAAAAAAAACTCTGTAGAGTAGCATCTGGCTGTGTACGTTTCAATCCTAATTAATCACAGACTTCCTGTGCTGGGTGCCAAAGGACATTTATATTACCGTAAAACCCACCATAATGTAGATAAGTCACATTAGGTGAGTCAGTATTCTGGAAGCCATTCCTACACCAAGGTAGTTACTAATAACAAAATGTGGAAGTGACCACAGAGGACAAATCTACTCCACTAAGACCATCTAAATGCATCCTCATCTTAGCTTTATCTTCATTGGATCCCTGGACCACTCCAACTATGCTACCCAAGGGGAGGGGAGACAGAAGTGAACTTGAGTGGAAAGAGATGGTGGTCTCCTCTGATTGTGGGGTAAATATATTACTTTTTCAAAGTGCACAAAAAAGATCTTGGGCCTGACAGATTGCCAGAGCCTGTCCCAGGCCTTAGAAGAAGCTTACGCAAGGGGGTTGGGAGTGCTTAAACTTACCAAGGGCTTGGGGACAATGGGACCAGTCTGCCCCAGTAAGGAGGACTATATTATCACCAACCTCATTTAGCTTTGCCAGAGCACGTGATAGAAAGGAAAAAGCAGACCCACTTTTAGTTGGTTTTATTGTTTTTAAATTCTCTGCATGCAGTGCACCCGTTTATTGTCTGCACCCAAAACAGTGACCTCCCACCACCCCACCTTTAGTAAGTCACTGCTGAAGTTTCTGCAGCTTCACAGTAAAGTTACTTCTGCTCCCCAGCAATTCCCACCCTCCAGTCCCAACCCCTATTATGGCAGCCTTGAGTCCAGGAAAAAGAGAAGAAACAATCAAATTAACAGGGTTTAAGGGTTAAGCGTGTACGTTCTGGAGCCCGAGTGCCTGCGTGGAATTCTAGTGTATCCACTTATCAACTATGGGCCCTTGGGCAGGTTATTTAAGTTCCCTGTGCCTCAGCTTTCTAATCACTAAAGTGAAGATAATTATAATTTTTACTTCATTAAGGGGTGTGTGTATGTGTGTGTGTGTATAAGGATCAAATGCAATATTATGTATTTTCAGGCAGAAAGGCCTGACAAAACTCAAGGAAACGGCACATTCAAGGAACTAAAAGAGGTCAATGTAGCTCTGAGAGCAGGAGGAACAATGCAGAAATGTCTGGACATTACAGCATGCTTAAGAATTTGGGTCTTTATTATAAAGGTAATGAGAAACTTTGGGACTTTTGTGTTTTGGAAGGAAGTGGGGGTTGAGGCTTGATGACATTGAGAATTATGACCTCTTGTATCAAGTACAACATAAGCTATTCTGACTAAGAACGAAGACCACTTGTGTCAACATGACTTCGTTGTTTGTTGCAGGAAAATACTGCCTGGGAAAGATCAGACTATAAATCGGTAAATAAGCCCACTGCCTGCTTCAGGAAATTTCCTGTCAATCAATTGATCTGATACAATAGTCTTTTAAGTTGGGCAAACAGCTTGCTTATGCAATAAAAGTTGGCTTACTAAGACCTGCTTCGAGACACTGTCTCATTGTATTTTTCCAATCCTTCCCTGCCATACCACTAATTTTGCCTACCCAGCGGGTTCCCCACCTTGAAAAGGCTGCCTCACACTACTTGAACCCTGACCCTCAAATCCTGTGAACCTATTCTTACACTTCTCTTCTGGGAAACTGTAAGGAATTTTTCAAGATGGTGGTCTTTTATGATAGCAAGTCCTAATAAATTTAGCTTTTCTTTGTTAGCAGGTTATCTGGTGATGCCTTGGGAAGTTAACCACATGATCAATGTCTGAAAAATTCTCTCCAACTGCAGCATGGAGAATGGATGGAAGGGGGAAAGGGTGACGGTGGCAAATCTTAAAGCCTATCTGCATCAGTGGGGCTGGAGGTATCCATAGGCTTGACTTTCTACTCTACCCCTCCCCGCACCATCCCCGCCACTCTGAGGATAGAGATATCCAAAATATACCTCACATAGCCAGCATCCATCACCTTCTCCCAACTCACCATCTTCTTCCTCAGCTGCGACAATGAGATCACTACCAGCAATGAATAGAATGGGAATGGAGAAATTAGTATGAAACAAAAATTCACCAAGGAGACAATGGCATAGAAAGGACACTGAGAACCATTATCTAGAAGACATAGGTCCTTTATTTATATACTAATTTAGCCAGTCAGCCAGTCAATAAGCATACCTGTGCCAGGCTGTTTTGAATATTTGGGAAACAGAGATGAATTGGAGACATGCTCTCAAATCTAGAAGAGCTTCTATTCCTCCAGGGAAAATGAATCCATAAAGAGACAACCCTGACACAGGGCGGGAGGGCTATGATGGAATGGGTAGGTGCAGAGGCCGGGAGGAGAGGTGCGGAGGGTTCAGTCCAGGAAGGCATCAGTGGTGGCATATGAACAGAGTCCTGTAGGATGAGTAGTAGCTTTCTCTGGGGAGCAAATGTCAGGAAACAAGAGTAGCACATCAGTGAAAGAGCAGATGCTGAGTTTCAAACAGAGCAAATGCCTCCTGTGTTCAGCTCCATCACCTGTGCCAGGCTCTGGAGAGGCAAAGATAAAGATGATACCATTCTGTCCTGGAGGGACATGGGATAGAGGTGATGGGCACAGTATGCAGTGGGCCAAGAGAGATTTTCAAGGCCCAGATCATGGGAGGTCAGACAGCAAGAAAAAGAGCAGAATGAAAGTCCCGCTTCTCTGAAGGGTGTGAGTGTACCCATAGCCTCCGATTGGGCTAGCTGGCAGCAGATCTGTGAATACACAGCAGAATGAATCATGTCATCAAGAGAAGTATTTTATGTGGATTCTTAATAGGGTCTCCTGGACAGTCTGCATTTCTATAACCCTTCTCATGGCTGATCTTTTGATTCCCATGGCAAATCCTTCGGAAGGGAAAGTGGAATAATGGTATCCTATAAACGGAGAAGAAGACTGAGACTCCAAGATGTAAAGTCATCTGCCTGGGATTTCAGAGTGAATCTTACCAAAGCCAGGTCTTAAGTTCAAGTTTCCTGGGACCCAGGTGAGGACTGCAAGCTCCACCATGCTTGCACGCATAGTCTACCCACTAGGTCTCTATTCTTATCTTGGCGTGAATAACAGTGGGATACTGGACCCCAAGCACACACAACGAGGCTACTCTGAAGCAAGGGGCTGTGGTGCAATGGAAAACCCATGAGCTTGATTTCCAAAAAGTTCAAGACCCTAACCTGCCACTGCTGAGACATGTGCCCTCTGGAAAGTCACTTCATCTCCCTGAATCTCAACTAAGTTTCTCCGAAGTATTTTAACTTGGGGAAAGTTACATTTCCAACCTTGCAAGGTTCTCTAAGAATAAAAGTAGTCAGTGGATATGAGGCTGTTTGCCAATAATAATAGCAGAGAACATTTATTAAAAACTTACAATACGGCAGGCATTGGGTTAACCCCTTCACATGTATTTTCTTGTTTAATTCTCTCAACAATTCTATAAGGCAGGTGCTGTTATGATCCTACTTTTACAGATGAATACATTAAATCTGGTGCTGTAAGTTACAGGTGGGGTAACGTACCCAAAATCACACATATAGCAAGAAGCAGAGCCGGAAGGGATTCCAAAGACAGCTGAGCATCAGGGGAGCTACAAAACCCTGTTCAGGTGCAAATTGATGATGTGGGTTGCGGGGAGAGGTGTGGATCTGAATTTACGCATCTGTCAATAGTACTTCTGTCTTTTTATTGTTGTTGTTTTTTGTACTCTTGAGTTACAGAATGAAATCTGCCTTTACAGGTGCACAGTTCTATGTCGTGACAAAATGTATACAGTTGTGTCACCATCACTACCATCAAGCCTATTTGCATCACCCCAGAAACTTTCCTTGTGCTCCTTAGATATCAACCACCTCTCCTCACTCATGTCCCCCGTGACCACTGACAATTTTTTGCCCCTATGAGTATGCATTTTCTAGACTATCATATAAATGGAATCATACTATGGAGCCCTTTAAGCCTGGCTTCTTTTACTCAACAGAAGGCATTTGAGAGTCCCTTAAGCTATTCCATGTACCAAGACTTTCTTCTTATTGCTGGATAGCGGTCCCTGGTAAGGGTGAAACTCTAGCTCCCCTGAGGAGTGCTGAAAACCTCCATTTTCCAGCAGCTCCATGTCCCCTGGGTTCAGGGATTGGGTCACTTAGATCTAAGCAGGAACCTGGTTTGAAAGGAGAATCTATATTAGGAACAAGAAATCACTTTCCCCCTGTGTTCTTTCATACCCTGAGAGCAGAGGGGACACTGGGACTCCAGGCGTCTACCTGGATAATAGCGGATGGGGGCATGGGGTGTGTAAGGGAAGGTAGAGCACAGTTATGGTCACAGAGGTGGGACGTGGTGAGCTGTGTGTGCAGGTTAACTCACGTTGCACCTTCCTCTCTCCTTTTCTTCTTCCCTGCCTATTTGCATTTCTGTCCCTATTTTTTCATCCTCATACAGGGAGGGCTGGAAGGGGCAGGCTTCCAACACAGCACAGGATATGACTTTATCACTAGCTTAACACTTCTATTAGCTAACTAACTAGCTAACTAACTAACCGCAGAGTTTACAAATCCTCAGGCATTGGGCTCTGGAGTTGAGCTCTGGTCTCCGGGTGTTGCTGTGACAATAGATGCCACAATCTACGAAACTGCAGCCACTAAAAATAAGCCCAAGTCACCTGGTCTCACTTCTTTAAGTGCATGGCTTCTGCGCTCAATCCAAAAACCTCAGTAATTAGCTTTAAAAGCCTCATTTGCGGGAGGAGGGGAGGTGGGAGGGCTGCCCGTAGGCGGAAGGTGCACGGGGAAGAGGAGCTGGTTGAAATGACAACTCGGTAAAGGAAATGGAGCAGTGAAAGGAGGAGAAAGGGAGAGAAAAACAAAGGGGTGAGCTTTGCAGTGGTGGGGAAGAGGCATTAAATATAGCAGAGCTCTAAGAGGAAGTAAGACAGAGGTCAGGAGGCAGCAGGCAGCGCTTCCATGGGGTGGACTGTTTGGAATGTGTGCACGAAGGAAAACGGCTTTTTCTGTAAGTGGTGTTCCCATCACCTTATTACCCAAGCTACGAGGCCAAAGTCGACCTTACTGCCTCTCTCCGCTGCTCACGGAGCTTTCTCCACTCTCCCTCCTAAGTTTCTCTCTTATCCAATGCCTGAGGATTTGTAAACTCTGCAGTTAGTTAGTTAGTTAGTTAGTTAGTTAGTGCTGTCCACCCCATCACTCTCCTTCATCATCTCTCACTTGGAGACGTCAACAGCCTCTAGGTCTCCCATCCTCTGATTTCTCCCCTTCCTCCATCCATTTCCTCTACTGCAGTGACAGATCTGCTTTGCCACTTCCCTGTTGAAAAATGCTGAGAGGCTCCCAACCACCCAGAAATCCAAAACTCCAGGCATTCCAGGCTTTTTTGAACGTAGCTCCAAATTACCAGTTCAGTCTTATCTCCCTCCAATTCAACTACACACTCTGCTCCCAGATTGCACACTGGTGGGTCAGGAGCTGAATGTGGTCCTTGGGTATGTTCTACCTGATCCTTGGACATTTCAAAAGCCTGAACATGTCACATGCAAATCTCAAGGTTTTTTTTTTCTGTTTTGTTTTGTTTTTACTTTTCTTGAGAAGTTGAGAATCCCAGCAACGCCAAGCCCACCTTCCAACATGGTGGTATTCTGGTTCACGCCAGTCCCGACCACTCTCTAATGAGTTCAGCGTCACTCATTTGCATTACCTTTTTGGCTCTGTCGACAATGAATTTTGAGACCCCAGCTCTACACTAATTCTGGCAAAGCATTGTGGATTGGCAATCTGACACCGAACTCTGACCGAGCCTGGGGATACCTGGATGAACTGCTGTGCCAGCTGTGATGTGAGGTCCTGGGGCACTGAGATGGGGAAAACAGTGTCTGCCCTGTAGGCTCCAACCTGATACTGTGAGACTCTTGTGTCTTTGTTCATTGTTCCCTCTGTCTGGGGTGCTGCTGAGGTAGGAGATAGATGGGCTCCAGGCTGGGCATTTACAACTGGCCTCCCATTCACATTTCATGAGGCAGAGGAGAAGATGATCTCCAGACCGGATGTTCATTACCAGCTCCCTGTTTACATTTCCTAAGGAAAGAGGTGAATGGGCTCCAGGACTACATATTTATGACTGGACCCCTGTCTATATTTTGATATCTGCACTTTGATATAAGGAAGGGCAACAGGAATAGGGTAAATAACCAGACATTGGACACGTTCATGGCAGCGTCAGGGAGGGGCTGAACCCTGTTAACCGATCAAGAGGTCCTACACTCCCCATCCTTGGGACAAGGGAGACATTACACATGCACAGAAAAGCTCCTTGGAGGTCAAAAAGGAGGGGGCACCACCCCATAATATGTCAGGCTAAGCCTTTCCCATAGGCCTCTGGGCTGAAATCCATCTTGGAAAAAAGTTGCTCACGTATGATGGGGAGGGTCCTAGGACAGATCAGGTGTGAAAAAAGAAACCAGATAATTGGCCAAAGGTGCACAAAGACTCGGAAGAACTGCCCTATATACATGACTTCACCCCTCTTTATGGAATTCCTCCTCATTAGGGGGGACGCCCACACCCTTCCTGTCCGGGTGCGCATCTCTGCCTTGCTTCTCTCTTAACTAAACAAAGAGTTGCTCTGTGTGCTCTGCCACTTGTTGTCATGCTAGGTCTCTATTAATAAACTTTGTACCTGCTTTTACAGTTTTTGCCTCTGTGAGAAATGCATTTTTCACTGGGGACAAGAGCCAGGGAAAAATAGCTTCTTGCCCCTCGCCCTCGCTGGTCTGGTGGCTAGAATCCCTGGTTTTCATCCAGGCTACCCAGGTAGGGTAGGGAATTAAGATCTCATTTCATGCCACCTCTCACTGCTGCCTTGCCGAGATCACAACATCTTTGGCTTTTCATCAGATAAAGCAACATTCTTGAATGAAGCTTTCCTGATGCCCTCTGTTAGGATTAATCCCAGGAACCATGGCTTTCTCCATAGCCTTGTGATGTCACGCTCAGTCCTACCTAAAGCCTCACCTCTGCCTTGAATTTTATTCTATTCTAAGTATGTCAAGATTAGGGTGCACGTTGTTTCAATTTGCTCCCCTACTCAATGTTCACTCTTCCCCAAGATTCATTCCTTGCACATAATAGGTGCTCAATAAAGTTTTCAATGAGACCAAATCAGAAACAACTAAGACTCTTAAACTAATTTTTTACTAGAAGTCAGAAAAAAAAAAAAGGAGTTTAGATTCCCAGTTTGTACGTCTTTTTGGAGAGAACTTGCATTAGAGAGATACCATAGAATTAAAAGTACAGTAAAACCCTTTTTGATTTGAAATAGTTGAAGGGTGTGGAGGAGTGGGTATTAATTGTGTGTGTGTGTGTGTGTGTGTGTGTGTGCGCGCGTGTATAAAAGACTAAGTCTGAGACTATTTTAAAAGAATAAATTACCTTTTAGTTTTAGATGTTGGAAGTATGTTGATGAAGGTCTGTTTCCTTGAACTAACCTTAGATTTCAGCGCTTTGGGGTAAAATTAAGTGGGCTTTATCTCTTAAGCCTCTCCTAACTTGTCTTTCATGTGCCCCTCACCATGAGAAGGAGACAAATCAGCCACCCATCCATGGTCCAGGTAAATCCCTGCTCCAACACACCTTTAGAGCCTGGTCTCTGTTTTCCCAAGAAACAACTTGATATCCAATAGTCCTCATAAGATCCAGGTGGTAAGGACAATTTCTCATCCATTCCCTGCCCGGATGCTTTGTTAACTGAGTGAATCGATAAGAACATAGGGGAATATACACTCGTATAAATATGGTACCCGCCTTGATTTCACCATCAGAGACATGCTGCCTTCACCCAACAGAAGAGCGCTGAAATCTGGGGGATTCCTCAAAACTGGGGTAGACCAGGAGGGGAGGTATTTTCAGACCTGGGTGTGTGTTGGGGGTGAGGGTAGGTGTTGCAACGCTAGCTCCAGGTGAAAAAGGAGCTCTAGGGTACATTTTCTGTGTGTGCTTTTTCAATACGACTAGCCTGGAAGATATTGATCTTTGGGTAAAATTTTCTGTTACAAAATCTTTTTTTCCTGTTAATTTGTAGATTAGTGACATATAACTCTTTGCAGGATTCTGGACATATTTTATTTCATTATACAAGTGTCCTACAATTATCTTAAACTCCTAAGGAAAGATTCATAGAATCTAATTAAAACTATTATGAAAACATCTCTTTAACAATCTTAGAAAAAATGTTAAATTACACACAATTGCACTATTCTATCATATGAGTCATTTTCATTTCTCTATGCTTTTTTCCAGTCTTTGTACATATGCAGACATTATGTATATCCCAAATAGAAACTTCTATCATGTATTGTGTATTAGTCAACACTGTAACATAAATATTTTATTTTTCATATTGTTAGTTTTAGTAGTTATTCCATAGAGTATATTTCAATAAGTTGATGTAAGTTATTTAACCAGTTTCCTATAGTTAGATATTAAAAAAAAGCTTCTAAAATTTTCCTACTATTAAATAATAAATTTTTTCTGCATCTACAAATTTTCAATATGGTTATTTATGTTATGGTAGTGAGAAATGTTCTCCAAACTAAACATCCAAACTAATATACCTGTATTCATTTCCTAGGGCTATTGTAACAAAGTACCACAAATTGGATGGCTTAAACAACAGAAATTTATTTATGTATGTATGTATGTATGTATGTATTGAATCAAAATTTATTGTAAAAGGTAAAGTTTTATATATCCTTTTAAAAAATGAAAATTCAAAAGTTTTAGAGTTAAGCAATGAGTCTTCAACATTAGAAAGCTATTTATAACAGTAATTAAAGTAGTGATAACATTTTACCCTTATAAAAATGTCACAGAATTCAAATCACAACTTGGATCCTCAATGATTCAAGTGTTTTATCTTATACAATAAGGGTTTGGTCAGTTGTAAGATAAAATTCCTCCAGACATGCTGTCCTCAAGTCCTCTCTTATCACCATCCATCAGCTCACACAATGGGATAGCTGGCTGCTGTGGCAATTCCACAATGGTTGTTCTTGTCTTTGGCCATTTTTATACAGCCATCCCAGCCCCATTCTGGACCCCAACTGTTCTTGACAATCCAAAATTTATTGTTATTTGAATCTGTTCCTTCAAAGCCATAGCCAACCACCAAAACACCATGATCCCGGTCTTTGCTGCTGCAGTCTGGATCGTGATAAATACCTGATTTATAGAACTGGAAGGATGTATGGCCTGCATCAATAGCAACAGAGATGGGCCCCACAGTTGCCACTGCCTTCATAAGGGTCTTCTCCCGCTGAGGGATGTCCACAAAGCCAGTGTCATTGGCAGCAGAACAGTTGGGCTTATAGCTACAGCTATTTGTTTCCCTTCCAAGATAAGGATAGGATTCCTCTGAGTCCAGGCCTCTGTTGTCCTTAACATACTGGAAGGCATTATCCATTAGGCCACCATTGCAACCCTCATCGCCTTGAGGCCGAGAGCAGTCTACCAGCTTCCGCTCACTCAGTGAAACAAGTTTGCCAGTTTTCCGGAACATCTGTCCTTCAAGGGCACCAGTGGCACTAAAGGCCCAACAAGAACCACAGTGACTCTGATTCTTCACAGGAGTTACATAGCCTTTCTGAGTCCAATCCACAGATTTGGGGACTTCAAGAAAGAGAGGATCGGTGAAGACTTTCTCCCTCCCCTTCTTGTGTTTCTGGTTTTGAAAGCCATTCATCATCTGCCTAAATTCTTCATTGGTCATGTCACCAAAGGCATTCATTGCCATGGTGAAGCCATGTTTCCCTCGGCTGTATTCCTGATTGTGCAGGTCAACCTTTCTCATATTCTTCTCCCACACTGCTCTCCTCCATCCTTCTTCATTCATGCTATATAGTCTCCTGTGTGTTGTCTTCCACGGGTGCCAGAGTGCACCTAAAGTTTTATCAAGTTTTGGAGCAGCAGAGGCTATTCCCAAGCAAAGGGCAGTCAACAAGAGTGAAGGATTCATGTTTCAAAAACCTCTCCAGAGGCCGCTGGGGCAGAAGGTTCTCCAGAAATTAATTCTTTCACGTTTCTGGAAACTAGAAGTCTGAGATCAAGGTGTCAACAGGGCCGTGCTCCCACAGAAGGCTCTAGGGAAGAATCCCTTCTTGCCTCTTCCAGCTTTTGGTGGCTCCCAGCAGCCCTTGCTCTTCCTTGGCGTGTAGCTGCCCGCATCCAACCTCTGCTTCCGCCATCACATGGCCTTCTCCTCTGTGTCTCTGTGTGCCTTCTCCTCTTATAATGACACCAGTTACTGGATTGGGGGCCCACCACCTAGGATGATTTCATCCTGTGATCCTTGACTAATCTTTATAAAGATCCTATTTACAATAAGATCCCCTTCCCAGGTACCGGGGTTAAGACTTAAACATACCTTTTTGGAGGATATTGTTGAAGTCACTACAGTACTTTACTGCAAAATCTCTTAAGATCCCTGGTATTGTAGGTAGGAAACCAAGGGTTCAGCCATCACTCTTCCCCAAGGGAGACAGGCACAAGGAGCAGAAATCAAGTGGATCATAGGGTGCAGGTTTCCTGCTGGCTGAGAAGGGCCCTTTGAAAAAGCCAGATTGCAGTGAGACTCCTAAGGCTAGACTCTTACCATTTCCTGAAGCCACAAGAAGGAAGTGCAGGAAGGGAAGAAGATGACTGCTCTGCCCTGGGGGGCCAGTTCTAGCTTCACCTACTTGGTCTCCTGGAAGAGATGAATGGAAGAGGAAGATGCAAAGACCAAGGGATGGTCGCTGCTCCCCCTGCTTCATGCAGCAGAGCAGACTGAGGGCCACTGAGAGAGAGCAGGGCCCAGGAGGACCCTTCATGCAAGCTCACTCTGCCCCCTAGTAAACACGACCCAGGAAATGTCTTGCACGATAGTTATGGAGATTAACTTCCTCTCCTACTCAGGGTAAGGATGACCCTGGGAAGGTGTGACGACAGAGGCAGGCAGATGGGTAGATAACTTCCTCTCCTAGAGTAGTAGTAATGTGTTTATTTGGCTGCCATGCACATGGTACTATTTCAAGAGCATTAAAAAAACAAAACAAACAAACAAAAAACATTGTTCTACATGCACATTCCCATGGATCTAGTCTATGTATTTGACTTTTAATAGCTAAGGAAATGGCATCCATAAATTAAAGGGGAAAAAAACCATGATCATCTCCGATAGGTATCAGAAACATAAATAATGAAATCCAACAAGCATTCCTGATTTAAAAGAGCAAAATAAAAAACAACCTTTAGGGAAGTTGGAATAGAGCGAACCTTTTACAATCGGATAAAAGGCCGCTACCAGAACCACCCCCACCCTCCCCAAAGCATACTTAATATTGAAACACTAGCAGCAGTCTTGCTTGATACACGACCCCTGCAGAGATGTCTTCCCAGATCAATACTGTTTTATATAAAAAGTATAAATATTAGAAAGGAAAACACCATCACAAGTTGCAGACAATTTGCTATTTACTAAAAACTCAAGAGAATCAATCACAAAAACTGTAAGAATCAATAAGAAAACTCAGTAAGTTTGCCATATTCACCCATTCTAGAGATATTTCATGAGTACCTGCTATATGCCAGGCACTTTTCTAAGAATTCAGGACAGGGCAGTGAACATAAAGTTTCTCCCTTAGTTGAGCTTACATTCTCAGGTGCACAAATTTAGCATTAAAAAAATGATAAATGATAAAAAAAAGTTATAATGAATTAAAAACATAATGGAAAAAATGCATCCAATCCACAATGCTAAAAAGAAACCTAAAATCTCTAGAAATAAACCTAGTGGGGAATGTACACACCCTAAGAAAAGAACACTTTAAATGACATTGTGCTAATGACATGAAATAAATGTCATTATAAGTTAATCCTTGCAGCCATGTGATGGTGAGGGTACTGTTATGACTCTTTCCTCCTTTACAGATGAGGCTGCAGGAAGCTGTGTGACCTGCTTGAGGTCACAGTCAGAGGTGCAGCGAGACTTCAAGATCTCATCCAGTTGATGTCAGGGCTGATGCGAGCAGCACCTCTACCACCCTGCTGGCTCACATCTTTGAACCTTGCCCTCAACCTCAGTCTCCCTACCTGGCAAAAGGCAGTGCCTACACCTCTCCCCCATCCTTGTTATGAATGAAATACTGAAGTGAAAGCACTTAACTCAGGGCTTAAAGCAGGTGCTTGGTAAATGCTAGTTCCTTCATTCTAACCAGGAGAGGAACTGAGCTCCCCGAGTTTTTATCAACACATTCTATGGCATAATGATAGGGGGAGAGAAGTATTTCCATCATGATCAATCAATACCATGAAAAGTAACTTCAGAAAGCACGTAGGAGAGAGGTGGGTTTTTAAACAGATAGAATTTCTATTATACTGACTTGCTTAATGATTCACTGAGCTGTTTGATTTGAGAGACAGCGAATCTGAGGGATGTAAAGTGCCGATCTTTCTGAGCCGCAATTATTTGTGATTAAATCTCAGTGCCTTTTGAAGGAAGAAGCCACTTTGTGTCTGGAGTGAGGTGACTCATGGAAAAGATCTTTTCCCAGAGAGCAGGTAAAAGGCTGCAAATGCAGCTTAAGAGGCAGAGGTACCCACGTGGACATGTAGAGGAGCCCCTGACCCTGCTCCCGAAATATTCCCAGGAGCTGCTGTGGTCTCATTTTTACTCTCAGTGTACATTAAATAAAATTAGGAAAAGGCAGAAAAGGGAAAACTCCCAGTCCCAGCACCCTAATGGAAGAATGGCTAACATTTTTATCTATTTCCTTCTGTTGTTGGTTTTTTTTTCCCTATCTCCATGTGTTTCTTTCCTTGTTTACATCATTGTAATCCTCCGATTTTGTATCTGGTCTAAGTATGAGTAGAAAAAGCACAGGATTAGAAAACAGAGTTTGAATCCAATGACTTGCCAGCTGATGGATTCTGGAGTAGCTGTAATCTCTAAACTTCAGTTTTCTCTTCTATTAAATGTGATAATAACACCCATCCCAGAGAGTTTTGTCAGGATTGATTAGATGACATAGGTTAATTGCTGACACTCAATACGTGGCCGGTTCCATGCTCCTGGGCATCAGGAAAGTCTCTTTGGTTGCAAAAAAGGAACTGGTCCACCAGACTCCAGAAAGGGCAGACCTGAGGCCACTGTGAAGATCCTTACAACCCCTCACCTGAATCAGGGGAGCTCTACAAGGGGTCTAAACTGGATGGAGCCTCACCCCCACTTCTATCTCTTAAAGACGGCATTCCAGCATCCAAATTCCAGCGTGATCAAATCTGATTGGACAGCTCAGTGTGGGATTTGGTCATGGGGTCACTCGGCCGTGGCTGGACACAGAGATTTGCAGCGTTAGAGCCAAGCCAGTCATTATGAAGCCAACCACCTTATTTTGGTATTTCCACTCTTATATTTTCATTTTATATCATGTTATAAACATTTTTTAAAATAACCACTGTTTCCTCACCACCATATTTTTAATATTCCAGAATAGTCAATCAAGGCAATGTACTTCTATTTGGGGATACTTTTCCATTGTAAAAGAGATAAATTATTTCTTGAATAGCTGAAGATACTAATTAAGTATGTAGTTAATCCTTAGGAAAATTCCTAGAAACTTCCCAACCTTTGAGTAGTTGAGTCCTTAATATTCTGGTACCCAATTCTGATAAACATGGGGTTTTGTTCCCTATAGACCCTAAAATTGTCCAACACCAGCTGAATGCTTTATAGTTCAATTCAATTCTAACACTCTCTACCTAGAAATAACATCAGATTCCATAGGTGAAGGGCTTAGTCCTACAAGAACGCCCCTCCTGCCACACACACACACACACGCACACTCACACACATGTACACCTATGCACATGTGCACACGAGCAGGCACACACAAGATGTCAATCCAAAATCCTGGCTATCACCTATGCTTCTCACTTACCTGCTATAGATCAGAGGTTCTCAAGGGACCCTACTTGGGTTCAATTAATTTGCAAAAGCAGAGCACAGAATTCAGAGAAACATTTTACCTACTAGAGTACCAGTATTGCTTTGCTTTGTTTTTCTAAAAGGATGTAACTCAGGAACAGCCAAAGGAAAGAGATGCCCATGGGAAGGTATGGGGAAAGCAGGCAGAGCTTCCATGCCCTCTCTGACTGCCCTATTCTCCCCAAATCTCCACATGTTCACCAACCTGAAAGCTCCCCAAAGCATTCTTTTTTGGGTTTTTATGGAGGCTTCGTTACATAGGAATGGGGGAGGAAAAATAATCTTCCCACCAGCATTCTAGGTTCTTGGCTGAGACGCCTCTGCAATAAAAGACAGATTAAAGGAGGATGACAAATAGAAGTTTAATGCCATGTATACTTCTTATATACAAGGGAGATACCCAGGAAAACTGAAGAGCCCCCCAAAATGGCCCAAGCCACCACCTTCAGTGTCATCTTGTTGAGTGAAATTTTAAAATGTGCATCATAAAAGCTGTGAGTTTCAGTTTTATTTGGGGACCTTACTGAGGACGATAGCCCTGGAGACAGCCTCCCAGATAGCTCTGAGGACCTGCTCCAAAGAGGTAGGGGAGGAACCAGTATATATGAATTTTTTTTTGGCTGGGAAATACAGATAGTCAAGCATATATCTTGTTAAAAGTTTACTGCTAGTCGTGAAACTGAGCAGGACCCTCTCTTAATAAAGAGAAGATGCTAACTAGTTGATGAAGCATTCTTCTGAGGAGATCAGGAGACCACCTAAGTCCAGATTAAAGGAACCACAGAAGCGCAACTGGAGATCACCTGAGGTCAGGTTATAAGAATGCAGTCCCTGCATACACCATGACCTTATCAGCAGCCTCACCCTTGGACCCTTGCTATAAAACTCCTCACCAAATTCTCCTGGGTTGGGACACAGTTTTTGAAGGTTAGGAGCCTGCTGTGTCCACCTTTGCCTGGCAAATCAATAAAGCTATTCTTTTCTAATTCACCCAAAACTCTGTCTCCAAGATTCAATTCTGCACCGGCGCACAGAGGTCGATTTTTTGGCATCAAACACAAAACAAAAAACAAGCAAAATAAACCACACCAACCAACCAACCAAAAAAACCCCTCAAAACCCCAGATATCTCAAGTTACTGATTTTAGTACTTATTTGTGTGGGAAGATGCAAGAATCTGGGGTCATTGAAATTATTCCTTGGATACGCTTATTAACTATCTAGGGGCTCATTTATCCAGAACACAGAATGCTTCATCCTGGTTTTCATTCTGAATTATCTTCAGAATGTAAAGGAGCAGGACCCTAAGGGGCCTTCCTGTGACAGGCCTTCCTGCATATCCTCTGCTTTAACTCCTCTCTGAAGTATCTAGATAATAGTATGTGATGCAAATTTCCTGAGTTGTTTTGCAGATATGAACCACCTCCTCCCAAAAATGGGAGATGTTAACTATTTGACAATGGTGAGCACATAGCCCCAGGCCTCCTGGAGCCTAAGGACTGGTAATGTGAACCCCTGTGACACCAATCTGCTGGCCCACCCTCAGCCCATCAGAGAATTGTGCACAAGCTGATCACCGCATATCCTGTGACACTCCCCTCTCCTGGCCTTTAAACATGCTTTGCCAAAACCCATCTGGGAGCTGGAGGCTTTTCAGGGAGTGAGCCACCTCATCTCCTTGCATGGCCCTGCAATAAACCTTTCTCCGCTCCAAACTCTGACATTTCAGTTTGGCCTCACTGTGTGTCAGGCATGTAAACTTGTGTTAACAAGGATGTGGTGAAGGTCAGTGCCTGCAGTGGCTAAGGGCTTGATCCTTGTAGAACTGGATGACAGGCAAAATGCTTTGTTTACTGTCTCCAACTAAAGCTAAAAGAAGACTTTGAAGGGGAGAGGAGACCAGTTTGGGAAGGTGACCTTGAAAAGCACAGTAAACTACAGTAGGGTTGGTATGCACGTATAAGTCCTTGCCTTCTCCATTGATAAGCATTTCTAGAATTTAGAGTCATCCTTCTGTTCCTGGCACAGAAAGGGATACCACCCCACCCTTACAAATGGAGATTTTCTTTATAAATGTAAATGTCTCTTACAAAAGGGTAAATTTGACCTAGTTTTAAGAGCTTTCCCTACGTTAGCTGTTTCTTAAAAATAATTCAGGCAGGAGATAGATGGGGCCCAGGCTGAGCAGCTGGAGTTTGTCCCCTGTGGACAGAACTCCAAGACGAAGAGGAGGAGGCGCTGAGCCCTGCCCAGATAAGAGAGGTCAAGGAGACCTTCCTGACTACACATGGGCAGAAAGGCTCCTCAGAGGTCAAAAGGGAGGGGGTGTCACCTCATAGTAAGTGATGTCAACCTACCCGTAGGCCTCTTCATTAGAATCCATCTCTGCTAAGAGATGTGCACCTGCATACATGAGAGGACCCTGGGATAAACCATATATGGACTCAGAACCAGGCAAATCAAGAGGATTGGCCAGGGGAAACCCAGGAGAAATGTCCTATATAAGTGATTCAAACTGCCATGAGGGACGGAAAGTCTCTCCTCTCTGAGTCCGCCCCTGTGTGCCTAATCACACATGCTCTTTTTCCTCCTAATAAACACCTTATTTGTTTCACTATTTTCTATCTTTGTGGGACTTCATTTCTGCAAAGCCAAAGGGCCAGGGGCCTTGTCAGTGGCCAATGGTCTAGTGGCTAGGTTTCAGTGCTCTCACCCCCGCAGCCTGACTTCAGTCTCTGGGGAACTGAAACCCTGCTTCAATCCCCTGTAGGCTTGTAAAAGGGAAGAGCTAAATTGGACTCTGTTCGATCTGTTTCTTTGACCTTAACCTTTGCGTTTTGTTGCTTTTGTTATTATAATCATACACGATGGCCTGCCTCAGGGAACACTGCCCCCTCTGTCTGAATGTTAAACTCAAGTGCCTCTGTTCAGCTCACAGGCAGATGATCTGCCCTGCCCACCTGTGTGAAGGCCTGAAATTTACATATCCCCTCACCAAGGCTGGTCATTCCCAGAGATCTTTTGCAAGACTGATGGCCCTTTAACTTTACTTCCGCACAGCCTCTCCCTCTGATTCTATAAACAAACTGGCATCCAGACCCCGATAAGATGGTTTTTAGGAGACATTAATCTGCCATCTTCTCGGTCTGCCGGCTTTCCAAATAAAGTCATATTCCTTTCCTCAACACCTAATCTCCGATTCATTGGCCTGTCATGCAGGGAGCAGAGTGAGCTTGGACTCAGTAATAGGCTGAGGCCACCCAACATCATAATCAGCCTAAAATAATCCTTATACAAAAGAGACATATTTTGGAGCAGCAAATTCTACTACCCTTCACCATGATTGATGAAATCATTGGCCATTGATTCAACCTCCAACCACTCTCCCCTCCTAGGAGGTCAGGGGGGTGGAACTGAAGTTTCCATCCCTCTAATCAAATGGTTGGTCCTCCTGGCAACCAGCCACATTCTTAGGCAGAGCCCAAAGCCACCTCATGAACATAATAAAAGACACCTTTTTGGTTCTCTTTACTTAGAAAATTCCAAGATTTTTAGGAGGTCTGAGCCAGAAAGGATGACAAAGACCAAATGTGTGTGTGTGTGTGTGTGTGTGTGTGTGTAGTAAATCACAATATCACAAGACCCCAGCCTCTAAATGGTTTGATGAATTGGCCATCTCTCAGAGTGTTTCATTCCATTCTTCATCCCCTGAATGGACTGGACAATCCCTAGTGTTGGATTTCCCCATGACCTAGATGGACAGGTCCACCCCTCCATCCTACCCTGTGAATGAGAGTGATTTCTTGACCTTTTCTGATTTTCTGCTGGGTAGTCTGTGGAACTGCACACAACATATGACTGACAGAAGAAAGGTGACCTGGGCCTTGCTTACAGATGACATAAAAGCATTCTTTATCAACTCTAAAATAAGGATTGTTAATAACAAAAAAAAAAAAAATTTTTTTTTTTGGTGAGTGAAATTTGTGAGAATTCATTAGCTAGAGCATATTGGGGTTTGGGAATGTAAAGAGGATCCTCAGGCAACTTTTGTTTTTACAGAAAATCTAATGGAAATAGCACCGTCTCTAAAATCACGCAGTGCTCACCACTGATCCAAAGAGATGGAACAATCTGATGCCCAGCAGGGCCCTGTGGGGTTCCTGGGCACCGAGGCCTTTTTGCTCCCATTTCTTGTAGGCAGGGCTCCAGCCTCCATGACCTTCCCTGAGTTCCAAAGAGTCAGAACTGTTGCTAATCAAGGGAAGAGCAGTCAGGAAAACACCTGAGGCAAGATTAAAGGGACCAGAGAAGCTCACCAAGATTAAGAGAACCAACCACCTGGCAGAGATGAAGGGGGTGCAAGCCCTGCTCACACCCTAATCTTGTCAGAGACCCCACCTCTGAACCACTGTTATAAAACGCTTCACCAAATCCTCTGGGGATGAGACACAGTTTTTCAAGGCAGAAGCCTGGTGTATCTCCCTTTGCCTTGGCAAAGCAACAAAGCTATTCTTTTCGACTTCACCCAAAACTCTGTCCCCCGGATTTGATTCGGTACCAGTGTATGGAGAGGCTGAGGCAGAATGAGAATTATCACCAGAGATAACCTTCATGTGAGTGTTACTGAACTCAGTTCTGGCTCCTCACCACTCAAAGACAGCTGTTGGTTGGAAAGGAAAGGTCGCTTTATTCAGAAGGCTGGCAACCTGGGGGAGAAGGTGGACTTGTGTCCAAGAGCAAACCCGGAAGATTCTGCTCAACCATGAACGTTTTTAAAGGGAGAATGCGAAGTTAGTTGCAGTTAATCATTTGGGGAGGGGGTCAGAGTCTTGTTAACTTCCACTGTGTGCAGACTTTTTCTGATTGGTTGGTGATAAGGTAACAGGCTGGTGCTGCAGGAATCCTGGGCTCAGCATGAAGTTTCCATCCTCCTTCTCAGGGGAGGGAAGGAGGGAAGCAAGGGAGAAACAGGCTTTTTCTGTGAATTTCTTCATGGGCAAACCCTCACTTAGGCTTAAGGCCAGAATTCACATTATCTTTGTGGCATCAAAACCCCATGTTAAAGTTTAGTTTAAACTGGTTCAAGATAGTAGATCTAGGACTTCCCTGGTGGTGCAGTGGTTCAGAATCCGCCTACCAATGCAGGGGACATGGGTTCGATTCCCGGTCCAGGAAGATCCCACATGCCACAGAGCAACTAAGCCTGTGTGCCAGAACTACGAAGCCTATGCTCTAGAGCCCACAAGCCACAACTACTGAAGCCCACATGCTGCAACTACTGAAGCCCACACATCTAGTACCCATGCTCTGCAACAAGAGAAGCCACCACAATAAGAAGCCTTTGCACCTCAATGAAGAGTAGCCCCTACTCGCCACAACTAGAGAAAGACCACATGCAGGAATAAAGACCCAATGCAGCCATAAAACAAAACAAAACAAAGATTAGCAGATAGATCAATCAGGTGCTTTGGAAAAACAAACACAGCTCATCTCTGAATGAGCATACTTCAAACCCTGGCCTCAAAATTTTCCAAACAAAATTTCAAAGAGATGAACTGACAATCCAGTATCAACACATAAGGAAACAAGCCACTATGAGTGAAAGACAGCAAACAAATCAAATTGCAGAAACATTCATGCAAAGATACTCAAATTAGAATTTGTAAGGAGAAGAATATTAGTGTTACAGAATGTTTTAATATGTTTAGTCAAAACTATGACAAAATATACAAGATACTGTCAAAAATGTCCAGGCGTATTAAAAAAAATAATAATAGTCATATAGAACTTCTCAAAAAAAGTAATTGTATGAATTTAGAAATTCAATGGATTTAATTTATTCATTCAATAAATGTTACTTAAACATTGTCTTTATGCATCAGGCACTGTTCTACATGCTGGGATATATAAGTAGATAAACAAAAGCCCCTGCCTTTGTGAAGGGGGCATGCTAGCATAAGGGGAAGAGACAATAATTGTATATATGTAAGCCAGTAGTATGTGCCGCAGAGAAAAATATAGGTGGTAAAGGAGATGGAAAGTGCCAGTGGGTGGGCTTCTATTTTCTATAGGATGGTCAAGGAAGGTGTAGCTAATAAAACAATATTTGAGCAGAGAACCAAAGTGAAAGAGAACAGATTTCATATAAATGAAGATGAGCAAAATAAGGTGAAAAATAAATAATTGAATAAATCATATAGAATGTATCACAAATAGACCAGAAGAGCAAAAGCAAAATATTAGATAATTTAAGAGATGTTCAAGATAAGAAGTTTCATATGTATCTAATCAGAGCTCCAGAGGAAGAGAGGAAAAAATGAGGCAGGCAATATTTGAAGCATATAAAGGGGAACAATTTCTAAAATTGGAGAAAAACACCAAAAATCAAAATCAGGAAGCTCAAACAGTACAAATTAGGAAAAATAAAATCATGGAAAGCTCAAACAATAAATAAAAGCATATATATGTGTGTTCAGTTCACAGAATTCCAAATATGTGTGTATGTAAATATAAATTTGTTAATACATTTATATGTATATGCACATATATATATATTTGAAGTATATATAAACATGAACATTGGCTCAATCCCTTTGAGGGCTTTTCAGGCTTTCTGAATTTGATGTATGGGTTTTTCTTTATTTGGGGGATATTGAAAATTAAATTTTAATTTTAAAATTAAATGTTTAAATTTAATTTTAATCTTTAATTAAATTAAAGAAATTTAATTTTGAAATCTAAAGAATACCAAAGACAAAAAGAAGATCTTAGAGTATCAAGAAAGAAAAGGGCACATTACCTAGAAAGGGAAAACAATTAGATCCATCAGACTGAAAGTTGACATCTCAAAATAATAATAAAAGAAAGAATACAGTGGGAAAATACTTTAAAATGCTGAAAGGAAAATATTTTCAAACTAGAAGTTTATACTGCACAAAACTGTTAAAATTGAAGAACTAAAAAATATATAATCAGAAACATCCTCTAAGTACTTCCTGTCAACATACCTTTACTAAAAGAAATTTTGAAGATGTTCTTCCACAGTAAGGAAGTTTTAAGTAAGAAGTTGTTAGGTTGTACAAGAAATGGATAGAAAATAATTCTAAATATTTGAAAATTTCAATAAACTAATATATATATTATTAAATATAATACTTAATTTGTGGGGTAAAAATTCAAGATGGAAATTAAAATACTGGGTAACAGCTGCATATAATGCAGGAAGGGGTAGTGATTGGAGTTAAAGTGTTTGATCATTCATGTCTTGTGCAAGAGCAGATTTATAAATCTTAGATTTTGCAAAATAAAATACAATTGTTAACATTTCTACATAACTACTACCCAAAAAGATAGAAAGAATGTGTATAATTTCCAAACTAGTAGATGGAAAACAGCAGGAAAAAAATGATTTCAAAAGGATACAAGAAAGAAAAACTTTTTAAAAAGTAGAAAATGAGATGAGTAGTGAATACAAATAAGATGCTGAATGTAAATCCAAATGTATTAGAATCAAAGTAAATGTAAAGGATCTAAAAATTGTCCAGTAAGGAGACATTGGTGATCAGATCAGAATTTTTAAAAAATCCACATGTATGTTATATACAAAAGATAAACCTAAAAGATAAACCTTAAGGCATAAAAATGTTGAAAATAGATGAATATATTCTGAAGTCATTTTCTGAGCCTAAAATAATCCTAGTATCGAAGTTTGATAAGGTCACTACATAAATAAAATTAAAATATAGATCAATTGTCTTTCATGAACAGTGACTCAAAAGTCCTAAATAAAATAATAGCAAATCCAATTTATTGGTTTATTTAAAAAAACAAAAAACAAAACTAATACATCATGGCCAAGTGTTGCTTATTCCAAGAATGCAGTTGGTTTAACAGGTGAAAATTAAACACAATAACATAGTAAAAAAGAAAAAAAAATCCTCAATCTGATAAAGGTATCTTTAACAAGATATAGGTAACATTATACTTATGGTAAATGTTAACTCTTTCCACCAAGGTGAGCAAAAGATAGTGTCATTTTCACAATATATTTTCAAGATTGTGTTAGAACCCAGTCAGCACAATAAGGAAAGAAAGAGAAATAAAATGCATAATGATTGGAAAAGAAGAAATAAAAGTTTCTCTATTTGGAGATGACATTAATGGTTTATGTTTAGAAAACTTAAAGGGTATAATAATAACCAGTAAATAATTTTAGCAGGTTATTGGATACAAGGTCAGTAAGAAAATCAATTAGTTTTCAATAACCTAGAAATAATTAAAAAATTAAATGTAAAAAAAACATTTTCAATAGTGTTAATACCCAGAAGTAACTTTTTAAAAAGATATTCAAAACCTATATGCTTAAAAACCACAAAACACAGCTAAGATAAAGACAATAAATGGAGAAACATACCATTCACATGGAGCCCAAGACTCAATATTGTTCAAATGTCTCTTTCCCCAAAATTTATAGATCCAATGTAACTCCTGTCAAAATACCAGCCAGCTTTAAAATTTTAACATTTTGTTTAACCCAACATATCCAAAATTTGATAATCTCAATATATAATTCATATACAAATTATTTTTCACAGTCTTTTGGTTTGGAAGCTCAGTGAAAAGTTTTTTTAAGCTCTATGTTTTGAGATAATTGTAGATTTACATGCAGTTTTTTTTTTAATAAATTTATTTATTTATTTACTTTATTTATTGGCTGCGTTGGGTCTTTGTTGCTGCGCATGGGCTTTCTCTAGTTGCTGCGAGTGGGGGCTACTCTTCATTGCGGTGCACTGGCTCCTCATTGCCATGGCTTCTCTTGTTGCAGAGCACAGGCTCTAGGTGCGTGGGTCAATAGTTGTGGCACACAGGCTCAATAGTTGTGGCTCATGGGCTCTAGAGCACAGGCTAATAGTTGTGGTGCACGGGTTTAGTTGCTCTGTGGCATGTGGAATCTTCCTAGAGCAGGGCTTGAACCCGTGTCCGCTGCATTGGCAGGCGGATTCTTAACCACTGTGCCACCTAGGAAGTCCTACATGCAGTTATAAAAAACGATACAGAGATCCCAAATATGTTTCCCCAGTTTCCACCAATGGTGACTGTGGTGCGCTCCAAGGATGGAACAAGATAAACCCAAAGGGCCAGCATCGCGGGAACAGAGTTACCGAGCCCTTATCACTCTGTCACAGAACAACAATTGCAACATCTCTAAGCCTTCCCAAGCAGCATGCCTTGCTCCTTTCCCATCCCATATAAGGAAAGGTAGCTGTCCCATTCTTCTCCTGCTTTGCACATTGGAAACACACAGACCCCACCGAATCAGCAAGTGACTTGCAAATCCCTTTGTTCCCTGTCTATAAAAAGAGACAAGCAAGCCATGCTCATCATCCACTCTCCCTGGCCACCAGGAATTTGCCCCGCTATCCTAACAGTGTCCCTTCTCTTTAACGAATCCTATTTTCTTTACATTCTGCCTTATGTCTGGAAATTCTTTTCCAATCTGCGCTTGGACCACGACAGTAACACCTTGGATACTATCATATAATGTCACAACTAAAAGATTAACATTGAAATAAGCTGTCATCCTTATTCACATTTCACCAGTTTTACATATATTTAGTTCTATGCAATTTTGTCACACATAGATTTGTGCAATCATCACTGAAGTCAAAATACAGCACAGCTCCATTACAGGAATCTCTGAGCTATCCTTTCATAGTCAGCCATTTCCCTCCCTTGTCTCCTCCTTAAGCCCTGGCTACCAGTAAATTGTTCTAGACCACTATCATTTTGCCATTTCAAGGATGTTATAGAAATGGGGTCATACAGTATGCAGTCTTTTGATATCGGCTTTTTTCGCTTAGCACAAAACCCTTGAGATCCATTGAAGTTGAGTATGTCAGTAGTTAGTTTCTTTTCATTGTGTGTAGTGTTCCATGGTATGGCTTACTGCAGTTTACTGTTTACTCATTGAGGGGCATCTGTATTGTTTTCAGTTTTCATCTATTACAAATGAAGTTGCTAAGAACACTCATATATAGGTTTTCACATGAGTCTAAGTTTTTATTTCTCTGAGATAAATGCTCATGAGTGCCAGCAGGCATTTTCTTTTCTTTCTTTCTTTCTTTCTTTCTTTCTTTCTTTCTTTCTTTCTTTCTTTCTTTCTTTCTTTCTCTTTCTTTCTTTCTTTCTTTCTTTCTTTCTTTCTTTCTTTCTTTCTTTCAGAAAGTGACTGGCTAAATCTACTTTTTGTTTTTGTTTTTGTTTTTTGATGGAAATCAAAGAAACTAGAATAGCCAGAAAATTTTAAAGAATATAGTGAGAAAATGTACACTATGTCAAGACTTACTGTAAAGCTACAGTAATTAAGACAGTTTATACTGGCATAAGGGTAGATGTCATCTTCATCAAAATTGAGAACTGCCGCCCATGAACCAATAAGAAAATGATAAACAGCCCAACAGAAAAAAATAGGCAAAGGATTTGAAAAGTGTTTCACAGAACAGTAAACACAAAAGACCCATAAACGTGAAAAGATGCTTAACCAGCAGGAATAAAGAAAGTGCCAATTACAAGTACTGCCTCAACACTGGCAAAAACTTAAAAAAGAAATAAGCCTGGAAATACCAAGGTTAACAAGGAAATAACAAGTAAAAGTCAGAACTGTCTTAAAAGGCTACTGAAAGGGCTTCCTAAGTGGTGCAGTGGTTAAAAATCTGCCTGCCAATGCCGGGGACACGGGTTCGATCCCTGCCTCAGGAAGATCCCACATGCTATAGAGCAACTAAGCCCATGCGCTACAACTATTGAGCCTGTGTGCTGCAACTACCAAAGCCCACGCCCCTAGAGCCTGTGCTCTGCAACAAGAGAAGCCACGGCAATGAGGACCTGGTGCACCACAACAAAGAGTAGCCCCTGCGCACCACAACTAGAGAAAGCCCGTGTGCAGCAATGAAGACCCAACACAGCCAATAAAATAAATTAATTAAAATAATAATAATAAAGTCTCTTCACATTGAAATAAATAAATAAGTAAAAATAAAAAGATTTAAAAAAGGCTAATGACAATGTAAATTAATAAAACCATTCTGAAGAACTATTTAGTGTTAGCCAGTCATTCTGAAGACTCATATACCTTATAACCCTTTTTATTTCATTCCTAGGTATATGCTCTCAATAAATTCTTGCCTGTGGACTACTTCATAACACCATTTCATGTAATAGTAAGTAAATTGTAAAAAAAAAAAATCCACAAAAATGAAATAGATAAATTATGGTTTAGAACATGCTGGAATAGTATACAACTGTGAAAAATGAATGAATTATCGCTACTTGCATTTGCATGAATGATCACTAAAGCAAGTCATAGAATACATGCACCAGAATTCCATTCATATACATATGTGATATATTTCATAATTTTTAAAATATGAAAGTTATATATTTTCATTCAAAAAAAGAATTAGTATTCCTGGGGGTGGGGGGAACAGCCCTCCCTCTCTGAGCCAGGCACTCAATTTCTCTGGAAATATTTGATCCTCTCCAGAATATGCTTTACTCACCTCTCCTCATCCCTTAAGGTCCTGCCACAGATGATATGGGTTTTCCAGTGGGTGGGGAACAAGGGGAATAGTTAGGTATAGACCTCTCACATGCAATTTCTCTGGGAGCTGATTAACTTGAAAACTTCGTCTTATCTTCTATGTAATTTTCCTCACAGTGTCGGGCAGGTGGGCAGGCAGCAAAGTAGGTCTGATCTCCCACTGGCTGAACATGGGCTAAATCCAGACTCCCTGCATCTCTCAGGACACTTTCATAGGCTTTGCCTATGAAATGCTTTCACCTTGCACTAGGTAAAGCATCAGAAAGATGCAAATGTGCCCACTTTAATTTTTAAATTACACTAACGTTTTCATTGTTTTGTTTTTATCACCTAAAGGCAGGTTGTCTCTGGAAAGAAGCTGAAAATGTGGGTATGAACAAAGATTGAGATAGAAAAGACCAATTTTACTTAAATCCTGACATAATCACCATTAGCACTGTCCATGTGTTATTTCATTCATACACCTGTGCATTTAAACAAAAAGTTATTCATTTTGTACAAAAATTTAAACTGATTTTTAAAAGTTAACCATTACTATGTGTTTATCTGCGCATCCTTTATTCTTTTTTGCAGCATTGTACAACAGTCTGTTTAGTCATTCTCTTTATTGTAGGACATTGATTATTTCTAATTTTTTTACTAAAATAATGTTGAAATGATTTCTATCTCTCAGTCTCTATCTCTTTTAACTAATGTCTGTGCACACGCTTTATTATTTCCTTTGGACAGATTCCTAGACGTGGAACTTCTCTCACTTATGTGTACGTATATATATTCTCAGCTGGTTCTGATTCCTCTTTTTTTTAATAATTTTTAAAAATTAACTCATTTGTTTATCTATTAATTGGCTGTGTTGGGTCTTCCTTGCCGCACGTGGGCTTTCTCTAGTTGTGGAAAGCAGGGACCAATTTTTGCTGCAGTGCACGGGTCTCTCACTGTGGTGGCCTCTTCTGTTGTGGAGCATGGGCTCTAGGCACTCGGGCTTCAGTAGTTGTGGCATGCAGGCTCAATAGTTGTGGCTCACAGGCTTTAGAGCACAGGCTCAGTAATTGTGGTGCATGGGCTTAATTGCTCTGCGGCATGTGGGATCTTCCCGGACTGGGGCTCGAACCTGTGTCCCCTGCATTGGCAGACGGATTCTTAACCACTACGCCACCAGGGAAATTCCCTGATTGCTCTTAAATGAGATAATGCATGTGATGCACCTGGAATGCTGCCTGGCATGTACTAAGCCTGCAGTAAGTTACAGATAATGTCTAGCTATGAACTGGGTGCTGCACGAGGCACTTTGCACACACATTGTCTTTAATACTCATGAAGAAATCTGCAAGTTGGATATTATCATCCCTCTGTTACAGATAAAGAATAGACTCAGAGAGTTTTAGTGACTTGCCCCACATTGCACAGCCTAGAGGATCACTCTTCAAACTCAAGTCTCTCTGATGCAGAGGGATGGACATCGTGCCCTGGAACATCTTTCTCATGCATCCCAGGGCAACCCCAAGCTCTTTATAGACCTGAAATCTAGCGATGCATCTAGAGAGTCAGGGGTAGACCTCTCACATCTAATTTCTCTGACAGCCAGCTACCTATAATCACATCATATTTTTTTATCTTTATCTTATTTATATATGCATTTATTTATTGAAGAGACATATTTATTATAGGTGTTGAACCAGTGATTGTGACTCATCTGGGGTTCAAGAAATGGAAGTAATCTATGCTTGAGAATTAGGAACTACACAACCCACTTCTTTTTGGATTAATCCATGAAATCATGCAAATTTCCCCAATGCAAATAAGACTGTGGATATTCTATTTGATGGCAGGTCTTTCTTCCCAGGGGAATGTGAGTGGCAGCTCCCTCTTGGCCCCTTATCCTAGCTGCTGTCCAAGCTGCAAGTCTGAGCTAGTCTCACCATTCATCAAAACCCAGAGAACATCCAAGAAACTTGTTCCTGGCATATGAAAATCTCACAAAGCCCTCTCTCTCTCTCTCTCTCACTCTCACATGCACACATGTACACGCGATGGCGATTCCTTGGGCTCTTTGAAGATGTCTGTCGTCTTTTGTGCTGGTGATTCACATGCAGTCTTTCTGCTAGGGACCCCTTCACTGATATTCAGTTCTAATGGTGACACTCTTTCAAGACAACTCTAAGCTGGCTAGCTGAGGTTTCCACCTGGTCCATGGGAATTTACAACCCTTTGTTCCAACAGACAGTGGACTTGAGGCTTCCTCCATTGCTACCTTCTCTCCCAGTTCCCTGAGAGAGGAAAATCCTGCAGCCTCCTGCCTTGAGACCCATCCAGGTGAGGGCCTGACACTGGTCTCTGGAGCTGCCAGTTTCAGAGGACACAGGTCAGTTTCCCTCTAGCACTCTCCTGGGCAACATCTGGTCCTGGGATAGTCTGCAATTGAGCAAAGGTCCAGCTGGAGGTGAGATGCTAGGCTCCCTTCCGGCAAATATCTCCCCACTCTTACTTTGCTGTCCTCTTTACTTAAATTCAAAGAGTCCTCTCCATTGAATCTCTAACCCTTTTTACTTATGGTCACTGAAAAGATGAGTTATGGTCACCATGGGATTCTTTCTAGTGCCTCTTTTTACAAGGCAGAGTACTTACGAGGCATTTCTCGAAGCTCTGAGGTTTAGCTGAAATTCTGAGTCAAGATTTTTTTTAAAAAATCCACTTAACATTCTTCCATGCTTTTCTATCTCTTTTTCTTTGAAATCAATGACTTTCCTTTAACTCCAAACATTCTTTTTAGCTCCCAACTGGAAGCCTGTCTGACTTCTTCAAAGCCAATGGCTGTGGGTCGCTTACATTTCTTATGTTGAGTATCATCATCTCATCAAAGACTTCCTGATCCAACATGCTTGCAGACATGATGTGTGATTGTGATGAGAGAGCGGGAGACATAGCCTCTCGGGCACAACTGAACAAAGCATCCGTTGGAGTAAGTCTTTGGAGAGTAAGCCAGCAGGTTACTGTAACATTAAATGTACAGCCTTGGACTTGGCTCTCCCTCTCCCGCATTTCTACTCTGGGATGGGAACCACATTACATGTATCACAGATGTCTCTGTTTTCACTGGGAATTTAGTGTCACAATCATTGAGCATTAACCAAAATGATTGGGATCATAGCTGAACATGTAAACTTAAAAGAAAGCTTATCCACTGGCAGAAGTGTTCAATCCTGTGTATTATTGAGATTGAGATAGAACATGTCTCTGTGCCCTTTGAGAACCCCATCACCTCACTCTGGCTGGGCTCTATTTTGAAATACAAATCTATGTTACTTTTTCCCCTGCATTTACTCCTTTTCATTCTCTTATTTAGGCAAATAGTTACTTGTGTGCTGACTCATTGCCTCAGGGATGCTATGTTTCTGGGCAGAAAGCAGAAGTTGCCTACAAGACTGCCTTCTTATTGTGCTCGAAAGGTAGGACCTTTAAAAGATCTAGGAGAGTTTCCTAGAAGACCTGAAAGGAAGGGCCCTTGGGACATGAACAGAGCTTCTCAATCAAAGAAGGGGTGACATCAAGGCTTTCTTCATCTCAGAGTAGAGAAAGATACCCCTGGGCTCGGGAGAGGAGAGAGAAATCTGTGCATTGTGGCCAAGGGATTTGAACATCACTTGAATCACTCCTGCAGGGAGTCAGTGAGATGCTGGAGAAATGACCCTTGTGAAAGATCCTCAGTATACATATGAAACAAAGTAGCAAGAAGCCTTCAGATCTGATGGAACCTACGGCGGGAGCTAGGATCCACCTAGCAATAAGCTGTATAGACTACTGACCAAGGGCAAGATGCCTTGTCTCCTGCCCCACCCCCAACCTTTCCACCAGATGACTTCTTGACCCTGCATAAGACCCCAAAACTGTGGCCCAGCTCCACACACAGGCTGGGAATCACAGCAAAAGCCAAAGCTAAGTTTTCTCCCAGTCAGTTGGATTGGAGGCTTAGAATTAGAAATTAAATTGCCCTAGAGAAAATAAAGCACGATCTCTTCCATATCTGGGATTTAAAGGACTGAGATTTCTACCTCCTACTCATTCTTTCTTTGCACATCAACTCATATAGAGGAAATGATGCTGGCTATTTTGAAGAAGACCAAGGACCAAGGACCAAGGACCATCACCACTAGAGACGACAGCAACTTGAACAGAGCTCAGGGAGTAATCGGCTGACGCATTCATCTCCCACATTGCTGGGCTGGCAACTTCTACATGAGGCTGGAACTGCCACCTCACATTAGCTGTGCAGTTGCTCTAAATGGCACTTAAACTTCTACAGAGGAAACTAAATTTAGTTTCTCAGCAGAAACGCAGTTGTCTGGCTGATGGGAGCAAAAACAAGCATAAGAACGTGTTTTCAGAAATGTTTGAATAATACATGTCAAGGCAGCAAAGCAGAGGCTCAGAAGGACAGAGCTTTGCAGGGGAGCAGACTTTCACACTGAATTACAGAGGGGAAAAATTAACCATAGGACGACCTCATAATAAGAAAGAAGAGAGGGATCATTTTAGTCCAATATTTCTGCCTCAAAGAAGTGAGCAGCAGAAGAAAGAAGCCAGGAAAATGGTGACAAGATCCTTGAGGTCTGAAATCAACTGAGAGGCCCTAGGGATGCAAAGAGGGCCTAGTCAGTATCTGCTCTCAAAGGGCTCATGGTCCTGATGGGGGAGAAGTAAGGGAGAATTCCAGTTTTGCATTTTGAGAAGTGTGCCCACAAGGGCTGCAGGAGCACAGATCAGGGGTGACTAGTGTTCCCCAGGGGCTCAGGGACACTGCATTGTCACAGTGGTATTTGAGCTGGATGTGGAAGGTGGAATAGTGGTTTGCCTGTTTGAGAAGGAATTCTATGTGGAAGGAACGGTATTTGGAGACATGAAAGAGTATGGTGAGTTCAAGAAAAGGAGAGACCTCTGGGGTGATGGGGACATAGATTATGGGTGCTACAAACTGAATGTTTGTGTCCTTCCTAAATTTGTATGTTAAATTCCTAATCTCCCATGTGATGTATTTGGTGATGGGACCTTTGGGAGGTTAGTGGGTTTAGATGAAGTCATGGGGGTGAAGGCTTCGTGATGAGTGTATTAATCCATTTGGGCTGCTATCAGAATACCATAGACTGGTGGCTTATGAAAAACAGAAATTTATTTCTCATGGTTCTACAGGCTGGGAAGTTCAAGATCAAGGTGCTGGCAGATTCAGAGTCTGATGAGAGCCTGCTTCCTGGTTCATAGACAGTTGCTTTCTCTCTGTAACTTCACTTGGCAGAAGGGGTGAGAGAGTTCTCTGGGCCCTCTCTGGTGGAGTCCTCATGAGTGGGTGATAATCCCATTCATGAGGACTCCACCCTCATGACCTAATCACCTCCCAAAGGCCCCACCTCCAAGTACCATCACACTGGGGATTAGGTTTCAACATCTGAATTGGGGGTACACAAACATTCAGTCTATAGCAATGGGATTAGTGCCCTTATACGGGGATGGAGCCACCAGAGCTCTCTTCCTTGACCATGTGAGAGTACCACAAGTAGGCAGCTGTCTACAAGCCAGAAAGCAGGCCCCCCAGACATCTGATCTGCCAGCACCTTGATCTTGGACTTTCCCGCCTCCAGAACTGTGAACAATGTTTAAGCCATCCAGTCCATGGTATTTTGTTATTGCAGCCCGAATTGACCAAGATAATGAGGAAGTGGCAGGAGATGGAAGTAAGAGAAAGGCCCCCACCTTGAAGGGCTAAGCAGCTTGGCTTGATCCTGCAGGTACTGTTCTACATCCTCTTCTGAGCTTTAAATGCATAACTCTGCATTGTTCTGGGCTCCAAAGCTGAGGCCTCATCAGAGCACCAAATGAGCCAGTGGTTTCCTTAAAGACCCAAGAAAATCATTTTAATAGCCCAAAAGCCAAAAGGAAAATTGCAGAATGAAAATTTATAACAATAAGATTGAAAACATTTTTCTTTGTTTCTACTGAAAAAACAAAAAAGAAAACTAAAGTGAGATGTAGGTATGTTATATATAACTGTTTATTATTATGATATAATAATTAATAACTAATTATTTCATTCAACCATTTATCAAATATTTATTATGCATTCTACACTATGCCATGGTGGTTCAGCAGAGGACCAGAGAGACATGGTTTTGCCCTCAGGAGTCTCTAGTGTGGTAAGGGGAGATACAAATAACCAACACCAAACACATCATTACCTAAAAAAATGTCGGGTTGTGATAAGTACCGGAGAAGGAAAAAAGTGTGATTTCTGTAATGGAATTCCAAAGGGGAAGAGACCTGTGATGGTCTTTAAAAAAAAGTAACTCTGTCAGAGTTCTGGTTTCAGCTCCTAAATGTAGAAAATTTGGAAAACATCCCTCTCATCTATACACGATAAGGTTGAACAAACTGATGTTCAGAGATTTTATTTTACCCATCAGAGAACTCACGTTGCAAAGCAAAGTGCAACCCTGACGTCTGGAGAGAAAGGTGGATCTAGGGAGAGAGAGTCACAGCCAAGATGATCTGCTTACCTGGAGCAGAAGCCACTGGAGCCACAAACTTGAAGGGAAACTTAAATGGTAATTGTCACGAATTGCTGGAAATTGAGTGTTACCGTCGATATATTGCCCTCAGTTTTGTATGTTGAAGTCCTAACCCTCGGTACCTCAGAAGGTGACTGTATTTGGAGATAGACTCTTTAAAGAGGTAATTAAGGTTAAATGAGGTCATTGGGGATGGGCCCTAACCCCCTATGACTGTTGTCTTGATAAGAAGAGGAGATGAGGACACACACACACACAGAAGACACAGAAAAGACAGCCATCGATCTACAAACCAAGCAGAGAGGAGGCTTCAGGAGAAACCAACACTGGCAACACCTTAATCTTGGACTTCCAGCCCCCAGAGTTGTGAGAAAATAAATTCCTGTTACATAAGCCACCCGGTGTATGGTACTTTGTTACGGTAGCCCTATAAAACGAATACACTGTGTACGGGATGAGAAGGGGTATGAGAAACTCTTGGGGGCCTTAACAGAAACCCATACCTTTCTGGGTTTTACCTGCAGGAATCCAACAGATTCTCATGGTGAAAAGCCAAGAAAAATCCCCTGGTGGCTCTGAGAGTGGAGAAGAGAAATCCTTCTGAAATAAGCCCAGAGTATTCTCTGTAAAAAAGGTCCGCTTTCCAAGGAAAAGCTTACCAGAGTCTTATCCCACCCTTAGGAATGTATTCTTCCCATGCTGGCATCCTTCTCGCCTCCTTATCTCACATAAGTGGGAGGAGCTTAGAAGTATTTTACCACTGGATCTGATCTCAGGTGGCATTAGCCTTGCAGCGGCTTGAAACAGGGTTTCAGCTCCCGGCCCGTGACTGAGGTCAGGTTGCAGCAATGAGAGCACCAAATCCTAGCCACTAGACCAGTTGGTCAGTTACGAGATCCTGGCGCTTCAGCTTTGCAGGTAAAGAATTCCCACAAAGACCAAAAGTAGTGAAACGAAGTGTTTACTAAGAGGAAAAAAAGAGTTCAGTAAGTGGGGATAGACACATGGGCAGGCTGAGAGCGTTGTGCCCTCGTGGTAGTTTAATCACTTATATGCGGCATTTCTTATGGGCTTCCTTTGGCCAATCATTTTGATTTGCCTGGTTCAGAGTCCGTATTTGGTGTATCTCAGGATCTTCCCATGTGTGCGCGCATGTCCTAGCCAAGGTGGGTTCTAGCAAAGAAGCCTTGGGTAATTAGCATTACTTACTACAGGGTGGTGCCCCATCCCTTTTGACCTCCAAAGAGGCTTTCTGCACAGGTAGTCCGGGAGGTCTCCTGACTTTGAGAATGAGAAATATGAGGTCATTTATCTTCTGTCTGGGCAGGGCCCAGTCTTCTCTGTCCATTGTCCTGCTATTTGCCCTGGGGCCCCATCTATCTCCTGCCTCAGATCAACATGTGAAAATGTCCCTAAAAGACTGAGATTTAATAGTAAGATTACAGAATGCTTCCCCTCCACCTCACCTTACCATCACACCAGCAAGGCTCCAGAATAACAACAGTGGGTAACTTCTGAAAGAGCTACAAAACACAGGCTCTCTCTCTGTAAGAGTATCTAAGAAAGTACAGAGACCACAGGGAGACCAAAAAAAAAAAGCACGAAAGGAATTCAAAGTGTCTGGTACCTACAGCTATAGTAAACGTGAAACACAGTACAGCTCCTTACCAGATTTGCATAAACTTCCACATTTAAGGTCTATTTACAGTTCCCATTACCCAGTAAAACATGGCTGGCTTTGAACAAAAAATTAGAAGCCACCCAGATTACAGAGGTAATCAAGTTAAAATAAAGTCATTAGGATGGGCCCTAATCCAATAGGACCTATTTCCTTATAAAAAGGGAAAATTTGGACCCAGAGACACTCATAGAAAGAAGATGTTGTGAAAATGTGGCAGAACACCATCTACAAGACAAGGAATGCCTGAGGCCACTAGACGCTAGGAGAGAGGCTGGAACAGATTCTCTCCCCCAGCCTGCAGAAGAAATCAACCCTGCCAACACCTTCATCTCTGACTTCCAGCCTCAGAACCATGAGACAATAAATTCATATTATATAAGCCACTCAGTTTGTGGTACTTTGTTAGGTCCACCGTAGGAAACAAATATAGATTTCTAGGAAATGGGGTGTTGCTATAACGAATGCCCTAAAATGTTCACGTGACATTGGAATTGAGTAATGGGCAGAGGCTGACAGAGTTTTGAGTATTGGATAGAAAAAGCCTAGATTGCCTTGAGGAGACTGTTGGCAGAAATGTGAATATTGAAGGTACTTCCGGTGAGGTCTCAGACAGAAATGAGGAACACACTATTGGAAACTGGAATAAAGGCGATCCTTGTTGTAAAATGGCAGAGAATCTGGCCGACAGTGTTCTGTTGGAGGGAAAGCAGAACTTGTAAGCAATGAACATGGATGCTTAGCCGAGGAGATTTCTAAGTAAAATGTTGAAGGCACAGCCTCGTTTTTCCTTGCTACTTACAGCGAAATGTGAGAGGAAAGAGATAAATGGAAGAAGGAATTGCTAAGCAAAATGGAACCAGAAATTGGAAAATTCTTAGCGTATGTGTATTGCAAAAAAAGAAAAAGTGTGCTCTAAAGAGAGTATCTCAGGTGTGACTAGACAACCATTTGCTAAAGAGATAATGCATGCCACTTGTGGATCCAATCAACTATCTCAGGAGAAATGCTGCCAACTTGGACAGAGGAGACAGAGATGAGAGGAAATAAAGGAAGGCTCTCAGACCACTGAGTTTCATTGCGGCTAAGGAGGTGGGGTTGTCACCCTCATGGGCCAAAAGAATAGAGCCTGGAGTCAAAGAGGATTATTCTAAAGCCTTAAAATCAAATAGAATTTGCCCTAATAGGTTTCCAGCTTCCTTTGAACCTGTGACGCCTTTTGTCCTTCTGATTTTTCTCTTTTGGAATGGAAATTTCTACCCTGTGCCGGCCCACCTTATATTTTGGAAACAGATAATTGCTTTCACAAGTACACAAATGGAGAGGAATTTTGACCCAGGATGAATTCTACTCCCACTCTTACCTTTAACTGATTTTGCATAAGTTGGATGATGAGATTTGGGACTTTGAGGAGATGATGTTTAGATGAGATTTGGGGCTGAGAATTGATTCAGGAATGATTAACACTTTTAGGGATATTGGGATGGGTGAATGCACTTTGCATGTTGGTATTTTGAGGGGTTCAGAGGGGAGACTATTACAGGTTGAATTCTGTCTCCCCAAGAGAAGAAATCTTGGAAGCTTAACCCCTAGTGTCTCAGAATGTAACCTTATTTGGAGATAGGGTCTTTACAGAGATAATCATGTTAAAATGAGGCCATTAGGGTGGCTCCTAATCCAGTATTAATCCTTATGGAAAGGGGAAATGTTGAAATAGAGACAGACACAGAAGGAAGATACACACACACACACATACAGAGAGAAAGTCATGTGAACATGAAGGTAGAGATCGAGGTCAAGCTCAGAAACGACAAAGATTGCTGGCAAACCACCAGGAGCCAGTAGAGAGGTGTGGAAGAGATTCTCCTTCCAAGCCCAAGAAGAAACCAACCCTGTCGACCTTGATCTTGAACTTCTAGCCTTCATAACTGTAAGAATGCATTTCTGTTGTTTAAGGCACACCTGTTTAGTCTCATTTACCTTTGAAGACTTTGAAAATTATGTTCCATCTACTTATGAAACACTTCCTTCCATCCCAGCTTTACTTGGCTAACTCTTGCTTTTCTTTCAGTTCTCTGTTTGGGGGTTAGTTTTTCTAAGGAGCTTTTCTCAACTTCCCCAGGCGGGATCAGTGCTTCCTAACCTCTTGTGCCCCTGTTAGCTTAGCATTCAACATACTCCATGGTAAATGTCTCTTTATCTGTCTGCCTCCACTACCCACTGTGAAATACTTGAGGACAGAGCTATTTCTTATTCTTCACTGTATTCTGGACACAGTTATACAGTTTCAAACACATAGAGAACAGCTCAAAATGGTTTTTTGGATGGATGAATGGAAAATGAAATCCAAACCTAAGAGATGCAAACAAGTACTGAGAATTAGGCTGTTAAATGATCAGGATTTTTAAAAAGAGTTGGAAAATCAATGACATTACGAATTGCAAAATCTATCAATATGATAACAATTTCCCAAATAGCACACAATTATATTTTCTATTACCTCCCCTGCCTTGCTTGAGTCATCCCATGATTGCTTATATCACTCAAGTACTGCCTGCTGAATTGTCATGGCTCCATGTCTTAATAGAGGGTTTTTTATTTCCTGCAAAAAAGTAATAGCAGAATGACTAGTTGACAAGGGAATCAAGTCACTTAATTGATGGCTTGCATGTGCATACATTTCACAGAGAAACCTGATTAGCTGACAGGGTACAGGAGCATGTTCAGAAGAACTGGATTGGGATTCTGGTCTTGCCATTTGCCAGCAGGGGTCTTTGCTACCAAAAGGAGGCAGTAGGACCAGGGGAAGAGCACTTAACTGTGAGTCAGAAACCAGACTGGCCTTCTCACTTACGAGCTGAGTGACTCTTTGAAGATGTTTTCTAATTTCTAAAATGGGGGTAAGATGTTTACCTCCTCCTCTCTTCTTCCCAAGGTTGTTGTGAGATGCAATTGAGAACATGTACAGGAAAGGGCTTTGTAACTGCAAAGTGCTGTAATGAATGGAGTTTCTCAAACATTCCCCAAATAGGGGCTCCATTCTGCAGTCAAATAAATGTGGGAAGTGCTATCAATGCTAATCCCTTTGGCATATTACACAGTACATGCTCTGAGATACCTTGTAATAAAAAACCTGTTTAATTGTATTTAATGCTATGTTTCCCAAACTTGTTTGATACAGAAAAACATGTGGGTTTGGCAAGTGTATAGATGTGTCTAAAACACTTTTCTACCATGGTTTCTAAAGAACACACTTTAGGAAACATTTCTGTAAAGCTCTCCAGGGAGAGTATCAACCATACAAGATGCTATTAAATCAGTACATTTTATAGGCCCCTGCAAATTATCACAGATCAGTTTTTCAAAAATCATGCTGTCTGTTGAGTGACCACTCTGTGTTAGGCCCTGGCTGGGAGCTTTTCAGATGACATCTTGTTAAATCTTCACATCAGCCCGTGAAGAGAAGAACATTAACCCGCTTTCAAAGTTGATACAAGTCAAATTTTAGGGAGGCTGAGGACATACACCCAGCTTGTAAATGCCGGAGATGTGTTTGGAAGCCAAGCTAGCTTGACTTCTAAGCCGAAGATATTCTCTACTAAGCCTTCAGAAGAACACAACATACTATGCTTTTTGGAGTTAGGTCATTTTGTAACTACATTAAACTTTATAGCTCTTCAGATATTCCAACTAGAAGCCTGGTGTGTTTGCTAGACCATTCTCCTTGGTAGGCCCAGATCTCCAGGATGTGTACACCCAGATCAGCAAAAGAGCCAAAAGCTCTACCCAGCTTCTTGTCTCTCAGATGCTGCCACTTACACCCCAGCCAATGCCTTGTATGCTAAAGAGGAACCCCTGAAGAGATACACTCTAGGAATAAGTGCAAAACAGAAGGAGTCCAGCCCTCACAAAGGCTGAACCCCAGCTTTTAAGCAGCTCAATCCCTGATTGGATGGAGGCGATCTTCCTCAACTTAACCGCATGCCTAAGCAAAAGAAGGTCACCTCAGGAGGAAGAGAACATTATCCAAAACTGTTTTCATATGAAATATCTGGCATCTTGTCAAAACTTTTCAAGCATTCCAGAAGAAAATGAGTGATCAGAAATCAACTGAAAAAACAAATAATAGAGACCCAAGCAGATTCATATATTGAGATTAACAGACATGGATATTAAAATGACAGTGATTCATATTTTCAAGAAAAGATAAGTTTCTGATTTTCACCAGAGACCTGAAATCTATATAAAAAGGAAATTCTAGAAGTGCAAAATATTGTACGAAAATTAATAATTCAATAGATTTATTGCCAAGAGATTCGATACAGCTGAAGAGAGGATTAGTGATCAAGATAAGTCAATAGAAAATAACCAGAATGAAGTGTGGAGAGAAAAAAAGCATGGGAAAACCAGAAAAGGGTGTAGGAGATATATGAGATGTGGTGAAAGAACTACATACATGTACTTAGAAGACCAGAAGGAAAGGAGAGAGAATGATGCCAAGGCAATATTGAAAAGATAATAGCCAAGAATTTTCCAAAAGTAATGAAAGCTACAGATTCAGGAAGTGCTCGGCACCCTAAGCAGAATAAATGTGAAGAAGCAAACAATATAAAATGAATAGTGTTGGGCTTGTCTGGTGGCACAGTGGTTAAGAATCCACCTGCCAATGCAGGGAACATGGGTTTGCTCCCTGGTCCAGGATGATGCCACACGCCGTGGAACAACTAAGTCCTTGAGCCAGAACTACCAAGCCTGCGCTCTAGAGCCTGCAAACCACAGCTAATGAGCTCACACTTGGCAACTACTGAAGCCTGTGCACCTAGAGCCTGGGCTCCGCAACAAGAGAAAACCGCAATGAGGACCGTGCGCACTGCAACGAAGAGTAGCCCCCGCTCTCTGCAACTACAGAAAGCCCATGTGCAGCAATGAAGACCCAATGCAACCAATGAATTAAAAACAAAATGAATAGTGTTTTGCCTGTTTATAGAGTATACGTATGATACACTTTTGCAGATACTCCTCAATTTTCCTTTTTACCAAATGTTATTCATTGTCATTGTATTTATTTTTTCACTATATAAAAATTATCCCATTGTATAAAGGGTATATTAATCCATTCCACTATTGAAGGACATTAAGTAGTTTCTAATCGTTCGCTCTTCCACATTCAATGCTACCTGCATCCTTGTGCACATGTATGGAACTGATCTGATGCAGCACTTTCCGAAGCGGGACGCGTACATTCCAACAAGAGTGGAAAGACAACCCATGTGGGAACAGGAAGAAAATGGTAGAAATTCTATTTGCATTGCTTAAAGACATCATTTAAAATTTTCTACTTTTATACGCATTTAGCAATATTCATACCAGAATAGCCATATGTGCATATGATTTATAAATAAAAAAACAATACTTACACAATGAGTGCATTCTTTAAAAAAAGCTTAACTGATTATGAGCATGATCAAAAATATCTGGAAACCTCCACTCTAAAGAATAGAGGTGGAATTTCCAAGTATACCCAACTGCAATTTTATTAGATACTACCACATTGCTCTCCCAGGTGGTTGTACTAATCCATCTTCTTACCAACAATGCGCATGAAGGTTATATTTGCTGGTAATCAGCTGAATTGCAGGGATTCTAAGTATATAAGGGCTTAACTCCCAAATCAAATCACTACTGCTCAGAAATGACATAGGATGATGCTGTATGATCAACATGCTACCAACAAAAATTTCTTCATGTGTGCATTTTAACACATAAAATGTAAAGTAGCAGATCCCAATGGCACAGATTGAATTCTAAGAAGAATTAGCATTATTATTTTTTGCAGTGTATTTAAATTCCTCAAAGAGCACCATTTCATTCTTGAACCCCCAGCATATTGCCAATATCTCTCAGTGCGTTTCTCCTTTTTTTTTTCTGTAAACTCTGAAATATGGTTCACAGAGCGGCAGCTGTCATACCAGGATATTTCAATGATGTGATAATTTGTATTTAAAATTCCCTAGGATCCAGTGAAAAAGTCACGAACATCTAAAGTCAGATGAAGAAAAGGAAGCGAGAAATTTCAAAGCCCCATGAGTCATCACTGCCAAAGTTCCTGTAGAACCCCTGCAAGGGCTTCACGCAGGAGGGCGTGTGCAGTACGCAAAGCCCACAGTTCCTGATTGACAGAGATCTCAGTGCAGGGATGACTGTGACTTAGTTAACTCAGCACTTGGGCACTAATCAAAGTATCCAAAACACTTGGGTAGTTCAGATACTTATCTGCATTTTGGCCATATCATGCAATGAATGTTTACATAACTAATGTTAATTGACCACTTACTACGTACCGAGAAACATACTAGATGTTGTGAGTAAATGACAATACCATCAACGTAGCTGACATTTATCAAACATTTACTTTGTTCCAGGCTCTTTTTTAAAGTGCATTTCTAGCAATCCTATGATCTCTTTATGGCATTGATGCTATGACAATCTTTATTTTATGGATGGGAGATCTGAAAGTGAAGGCCAGTTCAAGGTCACACAGCTATATGTGCTGGGGCTGGCATATGACCCAGAACCTGTTGGATTCCAGAGCTCTGAACTAGGAAGCTCTATGAAGTCCTAGGACAACACGTGTACAACACAGCTCTGATCACCACAGAGGTAGCAGTCTAGTTGGAGAGAGACACAGAAACACGAGAAAGGTGATAACGTGCAGATGAGTGAAGTGGCTGAGGATGGGTGCAAAAGGCTGCTGGGAGATGGGGCATCTGACCTGGGACTTGAAAGATGAGTAGGACTTTGAGGGATGGAGAAGAGAGGGAAGGAGAGAGGGAAGGAGAGAGGGAAGGACATCCAGGGCAGAGGGAATAGTAATGCAAAGACAAGAGTGTGGAGGGATACATGCATTGGTGAAAAGTGTGCACTTTCATATGAATAGAAAATAGTGTGAGGAAGAAGTAAGTAAAAAGAGTGGTTTCAGAAAAGTCAGCAGGACTCGTTCATGTCAAACTAAAAAGCTTCAACTTTACTCTTGGCCGTAGAGCACCATTAATAAGTTTTAAAAACAGGAATGTGACACGGTTAGTGCTGAAGTGTACAAAAGCTGCTTTAATCTACACCCAAATTTCCCAGAATTCCTGCCCTGCTCCCTGGGGAGACATCAAAGAATAGCTCATAAAAGTCCTGACATTGGAAAGGCCCAGTTTCAAGACAACGCTAATATAAAAAGCCCTAGAGATTTTGAACAGAATTTTTTAAGCCTTAGAGGAATAGGAAGAGGTCCTTGAGATGACCTCTCAGTCCTGTAAACCTGTAGCACTTTCGTACGTGGCTGCCTGCAACAAAAGCAGAGTCAGAAGTGCATGACTGAGATGGGGGTCTGAATCCTTCAGTCACCTGGGGCAGAAACACAGACAGCTGAGAGCAGCCAGCCTGGACCATGCACTGAAGTCACAGGGCTAATTTTAGGGACATCAAACTTGGGACAAGCCCTTTGATCGACCTCACGTGTCTTATCCCATGAGCACGCTGCCGCATGAGACTTTCAGGCCTGAAAGATAACTCTTTTGGGGGAAGTGAAATTTTTAGACTTCTCATAAACAGCTCACTTTTATAAGGAGAAATGAGCTAAAATTAAACTGCCTCAATTATTTGGCTTCTAAACTGACTTATGAAATGCACAGAGGACTTTGTGCAGACGTATCAGAAGCCATGGGAAAAGTCATTACAAATCTCTTCAGGCAGCAGTATCCTGGGCAGATCTTGCCGGCCTCCAGCCCCGGGGCTGAGCAGCTCTGTCCAGATGCGTAGCCCTTGAGGCAAGGTGTCTAAAGAAATAAACAGGAAACTGATTCCTGAAGAAGAGGCCATCTCTATGTTCTTCCAGAGGACGATGCAATCTCCTCCTTACAAGATCCAGCCTTGCCTCTTTGTAGGGATGCTGGCCTCATTTTTCCCTCACTGCCCTGAATTTCCTTTCTGCTCAGGCATCATCAGACACACTAGAGAAACCATTAAGAGGGAGCCCATCTTGCACAAGGAGATAAATGCAAGGGTTCACCACAGCCCTGCTTGCAATATTCCAAAACTGGAAGTGATCTAAACGTTCCTCAACAGGAGAAAACACACCAGGATGGAACACTGCACACACGTTAAAAGGAAGTGTATCAAGGTACATGGATAAATATCAAAAAACAGAACGTTGAATTAGAGTAAATTACAAAATGATTCCTGGAATTTGCTACCATCTATTTAATACTCTGTATTATTTATGAGTTCCTACTAATGGAATAAAAATGCAAAATCATGCAGGGGACGTATGTATGTTTAATTCAGTTTAGAAGTCATCTCTGGGGAGGAAAGAAATGGGGTCAGGGAGGGGTACTAAGGAACTTCAGCTCTATCTGTGATGTTTTATTTGTAAAAAAAAATATATTGAGAGATATGAAAGGGAGTGGGTTATGTTCAGATTTACCATACCAAGTGGTGAGTGCGCAAATGTTTATTACATTGGACTCTGTACTTTTATTCATGTTATAAATATTTCATAAAAACTGTTTTTAGAAAGAGGCAATCAGGTCTCATTTTCCTGCTAAGGGTCAGAAGTTAGGCCATGTGTATGATTAGGTTAAGAGAAGGGCTGGTTGGCCTGACTCAGCAGGAAGTCTGGATTGGCCCTTGCTGGTCTAGCAGCTCAGGATCTCAGACTCTGGGCTGACCTCCCAGCCATTCTCTTGGTAACAGGAGTGGCTGTGGCAGCTCGGAACACCTCATCTTCACACACCAAGGGCCCAGCCATACACAGGAGAGACAGCCTCCAACCATGTGTGCTTTTCATCCAGCAGCAAAATCTTTCCCAGAATCCTCTGGCAGACCCCTTATTGGCTGCAATGCAATCACATGATCACCTCTCCTTCCAAGGAGGCTGGGGATCAGAGATTTGATAGCTGGACCATGGGGTGGGCAACAGGTTCTCCAAGAAGGGGAAGGGGGAAGCAATGGATTTGGGCAGACAATAAAGAGGGCCCCACGTGGGAGAGGGTGGGCTGGTGAAGGGCTGAGATCCTCGAGGAGAATGTTCTGGTGGTGTCAGCAGAAGGGGGCATCACAGCCCGTGGCCTCCAGGGGAGAAACTGGGCTAATAGTCCTGTGTGGTAGAGCAGAAAAACAGCCATCATGGGCTTTGCAGTTTCACAAATCAAAGCATTAAAAAAAAACAAAAAAAAAAAACATTGCAAGTGTTGGCAACCATTTTGCCAAGTGAAATAATGAACAGAAAAAACAAAACTACCATCTATTCTATTCTTACATTACTCCTAAAAAAATGAAGGAGTATTTTTACATGAACAAATTAGGAAGAACGCTGTAAAAAATAAAGTTCTTCCCATTGAACGAGGCTCATGGAAGAGTCACTTACAGACTCTCTTTCACTCTTTGCCCGACGGGGTGAAAGGTTTGCCACCTGGTACACTTCTCCATGGACCAGCTCTTGGATCATGAGAGGTCTGGTTAATGTGAGAGCAAAGCTTTGTGTGGAAGAAGAAGCAAGGTGGGATGCTGGAAAGGCAAACTGGGGCAAGGCTGTGAAGAGCCTTGAATGCCAAGTCAACAGATTGAGAGGCCCAGCTCAAAAGTGATATTTTCTATGAAGCTTTTCCTGATACCTTTTCCCATCCCTAACACCCTTTCCCAGCCTCTATGACCAACAACTCCCTGTCTTGGTACAGCCTAGATTCATCCCTGGTACAACCTAAATTTCAACTGAGTGGCATTGCACTGTTTGTTGACTCATCCACCTCCCTCTTCACCCTTGGAGTTCCCGAGAGCCAGAATGATGTCCTGCCCATTTCTGTATCACCAGCATCCAGCCCAACAGCCCAGTAGGTGGGAATAACTGATGAATGAATTAATTAATCAATATATGAAAACACGGACAAGTGAAGGGAATGGATTATGCAACTATGTACTAGATCAGAGGTTGGCATACTGCAGTTTTTTTAATTACTTACTTTATTTTTTTATTTATTGGCAGTGTTGGGTCTTCATTGCTGCACATGGGCTTTCTCTAGTTGCGGGGAGCGGGGCTACTCGTCGTTGTGGTGTGCAGGCTTCTCATTGTGGTTGCTTCTCTTGTTGCGCAGCACAGGCTCTAGGTGCACAGGCTTCAGTAGTGCCAAGTGGGCTCAATAGTTGTGGTTTGCAGGCTCTAGAGAGCAGGATCAATTGTTGTGGTGCACGGGCTTAGTTGCTCCATGGCACGTGGGATCTTCCTGGAGCAGGGATGGAACCCATGTTCCCTGCATTGGCAGGCAGATTCTTAACCACTGTGCCACCAGGGAAGTCCCAGCATACTACTGTTTGTGGGCCAAACGTGTTTTTGTAGGGCTTGTGAATTAAGAATACTGTTTAATAATTTTAAGTGGTTTAAGAAAGTTAAAAGAAACATAATATTTTATGCACATTAAAATTATACACAATTAAATTTTGTGTCCATTGATGAAGATTTATTCATTATGGAATACAGCTACCTCCATTCTTTGCACATTATCTATGACTGCTTTAGTGTCCAAAAGCCTAAAAGACTTCTTGGCTGATCTTTTACAGTAAAAACTTGCCAGCCCCTGTGATGGGTGTTCTTTTCAGGACTTTACCTGGATTGCTCACTCAGTCTTTATGACTCCATATGATACAGGTGTAGAGACTGACTTCATTTGCCATTAGGAAGCAGATGCTTAAAGGGGGCAAGCAGCTTACAGCAGGTCACATACACAGTAGGCACCAGAGTCAGGATATGAGAGCCGGGCAGCACAGAAAGAACAAGTGGCAATTTCTCCCTTTGGCTGAATCTTTCCTAAGACTCATCAGTCGTGTTCACTCTTCTCAAAAAAAAATAAATAAATGGCACTTACTATTAGAAGGACCTAAATTAAGTGAAAAAGGGAGGATGCTTTTGCAATAGTTTAGTAAAGCAGATGGTGGGTGGTGGGTGGTGGGTATAGGGCCTGACTGGTCCAGATGGATGATTGGGAGAGGAGGGGAGACTCAGAGGAGGGTGGTAATTATCAGACAGCCAAACTCTACTCTGAGTGGTCAGCGAGGGTCTCACTGCTCAAGACGTGGGCCTGAGACCAGTCTGAGGCCAAGGAGCTTGAGGGAATGGCAGAAATCCATCCTGCTAGTTTGAGAGATGTTGGAGAGAAGGCCAGGTCAGGGATGGATGGGGTAATTTCTACCCAGGACTTTTCTTCTGCCCTAGAGCTCTCAACTTCTGTCTTAAACCTGTATCGTTCCTGCATTCCACAACTTCTGCCCCTGAACTGGCTAGTCTTGGGGTCTGATTTGGGCCATGCAATCAGACACAAGGATTTGGAAGCCCTCCTGTATAATATGAGAGAGATCGTTCCAGAAGACAGGATTATTTTCCAAAGTAGAGAAATGGGAATGAGTCAGGCTGAGCCTTTATATAGTGGAAACACCCTGTCAGGAGTTTTCCATGCATTATTCCATTAACCTACAAGTCAACCTATCAAATGAGGCAATGGGGCAGAATTAGCCTATATTCCCCCAGTATTCTTCTCCTTTCTTCTTAGCAATGGGGCCTTAATTTTACCTGGGTGCATTGCTGCCTGACTAAAGATTGCATTCCTTAGAATTCCTTGTTGCCAAGTGGGCCACGTGACAAATTCTGCCCAAATGTCTGTAAGCCCAAGTGTGTATGACTGCTAGGAAGTACTCTTTAAAGAGAGGGATAGAATCCCACTATAGTCCTTACTCCTTCCTGCTAGTTAAAAATAGGACATGGTGTCTGGTGCTTGGCAGCCATTTTGGGCCATAAGGTGAACACTTCCTGCTCACAGTTGCAGAACAGCAAAAACGAAGGGCCTGGTTCCCTGAAGATTATGAAACTATCCTACCAGTCCTGAGCTGCTTACCTGTAGACTTTTACATGAGAGAGAAAGAAACTTTTTTTCTTATTTAGCCACTGTTTCCTTGGCTTTTCTTGTGCTCATTGCTAAACCAAATGCTAACTTATAATAATATAGCAACAGAGGCTCAGAGAGGTCAATGACTTACTCAAGATCACACAGCTAGTAAGTGGCAGAACCGGGATTTATACACACCCTTGCCTGACCTTCAAAGCCTGTTCTTCTTTTAATAATAATCACAACTCAATGACAGCCACTATTCATTGAGACCCTACTCTGTGGCAGGCGCTGGGCATCTTCACCAAAACTGACTGGGTTTGAACCTAAGCTCTACCACAAGCTTGATATATAAGCTAGGGCAAGCTATTTACCTCTGAGCTTCAGATTCCCCATCTGTAAAATGAGCTCAAATATATGGTTTTTTTGGAAAATTAAATGAGATCATGGATGTAAAGTGCTGAGTATGTTGCCTGGCACAGAATGGGTTCCTTATAGATGACTTCCACTTTATGTCTGGATCATTGGTGCCCTATCTTAGGTTGCATGCATCGTAGGCACACAGGTTAATCCCCACTGCTTGCATGCCAATAACTATTGTACCATTTGCTTTTGCAAGAAAAAGACAGAGACAAGTGAATTGATTCAGTCAGTGAACGTTCACTGGGCACCTAGCATGTGCTGCAGCACAAAGGCTGCTTCTTGGGAAGACACAGTTCTTGGTAGATGGGAAGCTCATGGTGAGAGTGGTGAAGGCCGGCCCTGTTAAAGGGGAACATGGAATAAGCGTTCAAGAAGTCAGTATCGTATCTTCCTGCCCAAAGCAGAACGGTGCTCCGAGGAGCACACGTGCAACCTACGGATACGGCAGAACAGAAATCCGATGAGGTTAGAGACGCAGCGCTCAGGCCTCCAACATCATGAGAACCCCAGAGGGCTTTCTGTGGGCTGGTTTTGATGATTGGATATCGTAGGAGAGGTGGGATTTTGGCAAGCCTGGAATAAGGAGAAGGTTTTGATAGGCACCATGGCAGAGGGTGTGGTTCCAGGGAAGACGCTAAATTACTCTGACTTCCTGGGTGCCAACTGGTGGAAGAGACTGGAAATCACGTGTCCTTAACCAGTAAAACCCATCCATCTGAATCTTCTTCTAATATTCTAAAGGCACACTAGCGCTCATATTGAGAGACGGTAGGAAAAACACAGAATTTGGAGTCCAAAGACTCATGTTCTAAGCTTAACGCTTCTGTTTACTAGCTGGGAGATGATACTCATGTCAGAGAATTGCCGGTCTCAGTTGCTACATCTGTTAAATGGAGCTTAATTAAATAGGCACCTTGCTGATGTAAGGATTAAGTGAAATGATTTATGAGAAAGCACCAGATTAAGTGATGGCTAGCAGAAAAAGGAATTTGCCATCAGACTGACCTCTCTGAGCTTCTGTATCCTCCTCTGGAAACTGTAAAGGTGTTTGGAGGATGACATCAAAGCATGGAAAACACTTAAAACAGCCTCTTCAAAAACAGCAGCTGCCACCTTCATCATCACCATCATCATTAATAATAATGTTTTCCAACACCTGGGCTCAAAACTGTTCAGCTTAGATTTTTCAGTCCTTTCAAAGAGACAGAAGATATGCGTGGTCTAGAAGCAGACTCAGCAATCTTTCCTGTAAAAGTAATGCTTTTGCTTCAACTGTCTTCATACCATAAGCATCCTTGAAGGCTCTTGCAGAAAGCTGCACACATCTCTTGGAGTGTTTGAGCAAAGCCTGGACCTTGTTTCCTGAGTCTGCCCTCAGCCTGCCTTGCAGGTGCAACCAGAGGAGAGAAAAGACCAAGGTAGGCTGGGGAACCCTCCAATAGTAGGTAACCCAAGCCCATGAGCCATTTGTCGAACTGGTTGGGGCAGAGTTTAACCTCCAATGAAATGACTCTTTAACAAGTAGCCTTTCAAGACTCCATCTACAGAATCTTGCTTCTTTATTTCATGTCTTTTAGCTTCATATGATTGCCAGAGTGGGAACGGGTATCCAGCGAGATAACAGATCATCAGAAGATGAGATGCTCATGGAGAAACCACCAGGTCCAATCTCATATGATGTGCTTTTCCCACCTGCAAGGACACTTTTTTATTCTTAAAACTTTCAGAGCCTGGAACCAATTTTTATGCACATCTAAAATAACAATAACTTCTCTCAGGCCTGACTATTGCACTGGGTAAAATTGCTTTGGGGCTTTTAAGAGTCTAGTCAGTGTATGGCTGTAAACTGAGTATAATGCATGTAAATTGTGCTTTGGGGTCCACATGTGTCCAGACATTTAAATGAGCAGGAAGAAGAGGAACCGATACAGAGAAATGAAGGGTCAGAGAATCTATTAAGCGCTAGGTGTTTTATTGATGATCTCATTTGATTCTCAGAGACCGCCCTGAAATGGGTATTAGTAAGCCCATTTCACAGTTAATAATAACAATGACAGCAATAATAGTAATAACAGACTTACTGGGATCACTGCTGACCATGTGCCAGGTCAGATGTGCTGTCCAGGTCAGGTGTGTGCTGACCATCTGCCTGTCATGTGCCAGGCAGAATGATAAGAGCTTTACATACATTATCTCATTTAATCCTCATAAAAACCCTGGGTCCTAGATCTATCTCTATCCCCATTTTACAGATTTGGAGTGTGCAGTTACTATGTGGGAAAACAGCAGTTCACATGCATGCCCTCAGCCATTACATAGTAGGGCTGAAGGCAATGAGGCCAGGCAATCAGGGACCTTGTCCTGGACACAGAGGTAGTAAGTGGCCTTTGTAATTGGGCAAATCAGGTTTGCCTGATTGCAAGGGCCAAGCTCCTTCCAGCAGCCCAGAGCATTCTGAGAGGCACAGGGGGCCAATGCTATCTCCCCTTGAGCCTCAAAACAGCTCCAAGAGCTAGATGAACAAGAAAACTAAGGGTGCCAATAAGTTCACTCTGGCCCAGTCCCTCTTTGGAAACAGGCCCTGGTAATGATTTGGGGCTTCACTCTAGGTGTCACAGGAAGCCGCTTGGAGGAGTGTGAGCCAGAAAGTGACATGTTCTTATTAAGAGATTTTAAAAAAGTGGCTCAGGACACTCTGCAGGGAACAGACTGCAAGAGTGGGAGCAGGATTGTTAATTACCTAATGTAAGTTTCTAAGTGCCCAGAGATGATTCCTGGTAGGAAAATTAAAATATTCAGATGCAGCTAAAGTCTGCCTGAGCACTGCCCCCACCCATGCCAAATCCTAGAGGAAGAAGGCCCGTTTTCAGTGGGCTAATGGCACTCATGCCCAAGCAGTGCCGTGAGGTCTGATGAAAACAGAGGCATCTGGACCATTTCGTGAGGTGTCGGGCAAGCAGACCAAGGGTCAGGGAGAATGCATGTACTCAGCCAACTCTAAGCCAGGGTAGAAGTGGCTGCAGTGAATTGTTGTTCAAGGTGGGGTGGGCGCTCAGGGAAGCCCAGACCACTCCTCCTCCCAAGACTCAGAGATTCCGGAAGGTAGCAGAGAGCAGAGGAACCCAGAAGGATGGGCCAGGCGATGAGGAAGGTGATGGGCTTTCCAGGGCACTAATAATAGAAGCTAACATTTTTTAATGCTTACTGTGTGCCAGCCATGGTCCTGAGCACCTGATACTCATTCATTTATTTAAATCTCATCACCCTGCAAGGCCAAGGCAGTTGATTTTCATTATTCGCAGTAGTTTTGTTCCAATAAGTTATCCCTGAACACTGAATTTATGAACACTGAACCACTGCTCCCAGGGGAACTCAAGATTAGGGTCCTGTAAACCTCTGGTGACGCTGTTTTTGTCCATTAATCAATACATAATCTGGTTTTATGTATGTTTCTGTTTAAAGACACTTTAACATATAGTGGAAAAGAATATAGAACCGAATGTATATATATGTATAAATGAGTCACTTTGCTGTACAGCAGAAATTAACACATTGTAAATCAACTACACTTCAATTAAAAATGTTAAAAAAAGAATGATACATTTAAATATATATATATAGTTGATTAATAACATTGAACTCACAGCCAATGGCACTCATAACACATGAATTTTCTCTCTAACACGGACCACAGTCTTCCCAGGCTTAAGATCATTAGACAGAGCTTCAGCACCACAAAATCACCAACAAAGAGCACAAAAATGAGAAAAACATGGTACTGGATATACCGCAAACACGACATTTGGTTTATTGTAGAAGAGCTGAGCCATGCAGCAGACATCACCTTGTTTGAGCTGAGCTGGGAATGTGTGGATCACCTGCCCATATCCTGCCTCCCTCCCCCCTACCCCCAACACACACACATGTCTGTCAGTTTCCGGGATAGCACCTCAACTATTGATTTAAGGGTTACTAATACATTTTAGCCAGTAGGTGAACTTGCAAAGAAGAAGTTTGTAAACAGTGCAGCCTAACTGTACTATTAGATCCCTGTTTTACACATGGGGAAACTGAGGCACGGGAAGGCACAGTGCCTTGCCCCTGGTCTCACAGCCAGTAAGTGGCAGAGCCAGGGTTCTATGCTCGGGCACTGATGCATCCTCTACACTGCACTGCCCTCTTTTCTTGTGTGGCGTCAATTGTGTGCAAGGGGCAGCAGATGGAAGGCAGACACGTGTTTGCGTGAATAGTGCACCTGTGCTGTGGGCAGAGCTGGCAAAATGGGAGACTCAGAGCTCCCACCTCATGGGACTGAATTTGAAGGACGTGTTGCACGAGGCATGCACAGCCCACAATCAATGCTCCACAGTTCCCGCCCCTCCCACAACACACACAGAATAGATTAAAACTCAGGAAACCCCTGTAGATCATACACATGGCATTTGACCTGAGAGTAAATGTTGCTAAGCATCTTTGCACACTTGTCTCCAAGAAACTCAACTAGAAACTCACCAGACATCCAAGATCCTATTTAAATATAAAATATTCATAGAAACCTGACTGTCACAGGGATGCCAACAGATATTTTCAGGAGATTATCTAATATACATTTCAAAGCTCTGTAAAACCTATTTGTAAAAATTTCAAAACTGCAACACAGCAAAATACATAAAGTTGTTTATTTTTTAAATGGATCCAACATGATCAGGAATAATGTTTGGAAATTTATTCATTTAGAAAACTCTGTCAATGGATTAGACATCAATTAATTGCTAAGATACAGAATCCAAGAATGCTCTGTGTTCAGTGAGGTGTCATCAACTTAATATAGAGTTTTGCTAATTGAATGTATAATTTGAACAAATTCAAAAAGAGTATGTCACACGTGAACAGGTTAAGAAAGAACACAGACTAAACTATAGAAGAGTCAGGCAGTCAAAGTGATTTTTTAAAAGAAATTTGGAACAATAGATGCAATTAAGCTGCTAAGTATTGGAAAAACCCACGTCTGGTGGCTTACAAAGTTCAGAGTTGGAGGACTCTGTGTGAGTGGCTGGGGACTGCATGGCTACAAAAAGCAGGGGGCCCTCCGGACAAAAAGCTAACCAAACCTGAAACAAACAAGTGAAAAAAGATCCATTTGCCTACCTTGATGCTTACTCAATTTTAAACTGAGCTGGAAGCCATTGAGTTTCTGAAGAGATTATAGAACATTTATCTCCCCCGGGGCTGAGTTTTTGTCTCTAGTGAATCCTGGGGGAACAAAATAGTTTCTGCTTTCAATATTTCTCTGGTTCTCTCCCTTAGTGATAATAATAATGGAGAACATTTATTGAAAGCTTGTCATGACGTACCTCATCTCACTTAACTCTGACAGTTACCTTAAAGCCCAGTTATTTCAGCTTTGCAGCTGGGAAGCTGAGACCCAGAGAGGTGAAGCACTTCTCCCAAATCCACAGTCAAGGAGTAACAGAGCCAGGATTTGAACCTAGATCCGTCTGCTCCTAATCCTGAGATTTTTAATCATTTCTAAATTGCTTCTCAAGGATGATATTGTTTTAAAAGAAGAAAAAGACTGGCTGAATATGAAAATAAATCAGACTTTTCAAATACACTGGAGCTATAAGAACCCCAAGATGTGCACCTCCTCACTGAATAATGTTTGTGTGCCAGCCTCAGGAGTGCTAGCCCTATGTGATGTGACTCCAGTTCCAGACCCCATTTTCAGCATCCCTTTTCAGCAGGGGGGCACAGGACAATAAAATCAAGGTAACAGTAAGCCTGACAGAATATTAGGAGGTTCTGTGGACTTCTTGATGCCTAGGAGAAACCCTAGGCCTGTTGCTGTTGTTTCCAGAATGGGCATTCTGAGCAAGACTATATAAGACAGAAAAAACTCCTGTTCCCTGTGCAACTTGGCCCAGACTATTCCTCTTCCCACTCTAACCCTAACCCTAACCCTAAACCTAACCCTAACCCTGAGTAAGAGCTGGGCTTGCTGTCAAAGAATACATTAATAGTTCTTTGTAACCTTTACCCTTAATTCTGGGAGGACTTCCTTGGCCATGCAGGTCCACATCCTGGCAGCTTGCATGTGTCCTTGCATGGGACAATCAAATGAACACCCAGAATTCCTGATGTAGGAATATAAAAATGAAATGTGCTATCTTAACATCTGACATCAGGAGTTTCTTTCAGGGTGGGAAGCATCCCTGGAAAAATGCCTTGTTGGGGGTGGGGGGAGCAAGAAGGGTGGATCAACACTCCCAGAAGCTGGAAGCAGAAGTGCAGAAATCACCAAAGTTCAGCAGCCTATATGCACCCACAGCTCTGACATCTTCTCCCTAAGCCAACGCATGCATGTGAGTCTTCTTTGATGGGAACTACGAAGATGGGCTAGATTTTCCTTTCAGATGGATCAGCTGTGAAATGGAGACAACCTGAACAGGATGGGGAGGTGGTCCCCACACAGTGAGAGCAGGAGTTGGAGGTTAGTGTGAATGAGAGAATAAAATCACCCCTTCCCCAAATTTCCATAATCTTGGTGGGGCACTATAGCGTTTCCAGCTATTTTGTCTAGATCTGAACGGATCTGGAGGCCTCACCTTGCTTCTGACACACAGAGACATCCCAAGACAAAAGAAGCACAAGTCATCACTGATAACACCTGAAACAGGTATTGTTGAGCAAACGTGTATCAGGCCCCATGCCTTAATTTATTTATTCTCAACAACTATGAGGAAGTTAGTATTAATGAAGAAGATACTATTAATTTCTCCATTTTACAGATGAGGAAACTGGCACAGAGAGATTGCAGGATTTTCCCAAGATTGTACAGCTGATGAGTGATGGAGACAGGTAGGAACCCAGTCAGTTGGGCTTCAGAAGCCACATTGTTAGATAAGAAGTTGCAGAATGAAGGAGGGAGGCTTGGTCCAAAAGCACATCTGTCTATGGACCCTAGAATTTTAAGTGAGAAATCAGAATGACCCCCAATACTGATTAAAGAAATCCACAAACTATATCCTGAAAATACAGAGGTCAAAAATATGGGCCATACATTTTGGGAACCCTGTGTGTAATGGGGAGTCAGTCACATGGCAAATGGTCACCACACAGTATGATGTTTGATGGACTCCAATGGAGGAAGTTGTACCATGTGAGTTTTAGGACATTCATCACCCACTAGCTTCGCTGGGGAGAGTCAAAGCAGGCCTTACAGAAGAGAGAGTCTTGAGCTGGTTCTTCAGATGGTGGGTCTTCTAAAGGCCTATAACTATGCTAGGGACTTTCTACACGTTATTTTACTTAGTTTAATCCTCAAAGCAATCTTGTGAAACAAGTGAACATTTCACATTGATCTTCCATGAAATTTCTATCATACTATGGTGTTTCTTGAGGCTTACTAAACTCTGAGATTTTCTGGGAAGAAACCCTTCTGTATCAGTTGGCTCTGGATGCCATAAAAAATATCATGACTGGGTAGCATAAACAACAGAAATTTATTTTCTTGCAGGTCTGGAGCAAGCTGGGAAGTCAAATTAAGGGAGTTTCAGTTAGTGGTGACAGCTCTCTTTCTGACTGGCAGATGGCCTTTCTGCTGCATCCTCACATGGCAGACACAGAGATACCAAGCTCTCTGATGTCTCTTCTTATAAGGGCACTAATTCCATCATGAGGACCCCACCCTTATAACCTCATCTAACCTTAATTATCTCCCAAAGACCCCACCTCCAAATACCATCGCATAGCAGGTTAAGGCTTCAACCTATAAATTTGCAAGGAGACAAACATTCAATCCATTACTTTCTTCTTAAAACTCTCTAGCTTCTTATGGTCTCTAAGAGACCATTAGTATAGTAGTTAAAGCTCAGATGCTGGACTCTTACCTGCCTGGATTTAAATCCAGACTCTGCCTCTTGATAGATGTGCACCTTTAGGCCAGGCATCAGCAAACTGGCCTGCTGGCCACATCTGGTTCACTGCCTGTCTTTGTAGAGTGATTAGAACACAGCTACATCCAGTCATTTACGTATTGTCTATGGCCGCCTCCATGCTGCAAAGGCAGAGTTGAATAGTTGCAACAGAGACTTTACAGCCTGCAAAGCCTAAAATATTTACTATTTGGCCCTTTACAGAAATAATTTGCTACTCCTACTTTAGGTAAAAGATTTCACCTCTCTAAGCTTCAGTTTCTTCTTTGGAAAAGTGGACAGGATAAATGCTTGCAATGTTGTGCTTCTGAAAATTTTAACTTAGAGGTTCTCAAAGTCCATGGTCTCATGCTTTGCATCGGCCAAGATGCAGACAAGGTTGCTTAGTCCAGCTTCCTAGATGCAGCTCTTCTTCAGCCAGAGAACTGTGAAAGAGATACTGGTCCACAGAAATTCTGAAATCCTGTTGGACATCTGTTGTCCTCTGTACTGCTCTGGGGGCAGGGAGTATTTCCTAAGATTTAGGTCTGCTCACTGGGGTTCCCTCATATACATTTTCTTCTGCCCTTGACTCTGGGCCCTGAGATGTTCATTTTTTCTTTTCTATTTATTTATTCATTCATTCATTTAGTCAGTCAGCCAGTAATTCTTTTCAATAGGAAATGGGTCATGTTTGCAGCTGGTGACTTTCTCAGCCTGCTTCCTACCAATAGAAATTAGGGATCCCTGAATCCTCTTTTAATTTTCACCTTTCTCTGTCTCAAGCTGCTGGAGCTCATTTAAAACCTTTGTGTGTTTCTTTTTTTTTTTAATTTTTAATTTTAGATTAGAGTATAGTTGATTTACAATGTTGTGTTAGTTTCAGGAGTACAGCAAAATGATTCAGCTGTACGTATACATATATCTATTATTTTCAGATTCTTTCCCCATATAGGTTATTACAGAGTATTGAGTAGAATTCCCTGTGCTATACGGTAGGTCCTTGTTGATTATCTATTTTATATATAGTGCTGTGTATATGTTGATCCCAACCTTCTAATTTATCCCTCCTTCACCCCCACCCCCCACATCTCCCCTTTGGTAACCATAAGTTTGTTTTCTATATCTGTGAGTCTGTTTCTGTTTTGTAAATAAGATCATTTGTATCATATTTTTAGATTTCATATATAAGTGATATTATATGATATTTGTCTTTCTCTGTCTGACTAACTTCACTTAGGTCCATTCGTGTTGCTGCAAATGGCGTTATTTCATTCTTTGTTATGGCTGAGTAATATTCCATTGTATATATGTACCACATTTTCTTTATCCATTCCTCTCTCGATGGACATTCAGGTTCCTTCTATGTTTTGGCTATTATAAATGTGCTGCAATGAACATTGGGATACATGTATCTTTTTGAATTATAGTTTTCCCTGGATATATGCCCAGGATTGCTAGATCACATGGTGGTTCTATTTTTAATTTTTTAAGGAACCTCCATTCTGTTTTCCATAGTGGCTGCACTAATTTACATTCTCATCAACAGTGTAGGAGGGTTCCCTTTTCTCCATACCTTCTCCAGCATTCATTGTTCGTAGACTTTTTGATGATGGCCATTCTGGCAGGTGTGAGCTGATACCTCGTTGTAGTTTTGATTTGCATTTCTCTGATAATTAATGATGTTGAGCATCTTTTCATGTGCTTTTTGGCCATCTGTGTCTTCTGTCCATATTTTGATTGGGTTGTTTGTTTTTTAGATATTGAGCTGCATGAGCTGTTTGTATATTTTGGAGATTAGTCCCTTGTCAGTCACATTGTTTGCAAATATTTTCTATCATTCTGTGGATTATCTTTTTGTTTTGTTTATGGTTTCCTTCACTGTGAAAAGCTTGTATTTCTTATGAATCTGATGGTGGTTTACTCCACACCTTGAAGCCACAGGCATAATTCTATTCATGACAGTCTTCTCTCTACTCTGGATAACCTCTATCAGGATGCTATGGGGCAACTTGCAAGATTCCTAGATGACATTTTGTCTAGTCTAGGGTACAGTACCTTAAATATTTCTAAAGTGTTAACTAATTCCAAGAGAACTACCCAATCTCAGCTTGGAAAATGTCCCCTTTTCTATAGCACACTCCTAATTCTCCAGAACACTCTTACCATGTCACCCAATTGATTCCTGCAGCATCCCAGACAGGGAGATTTTATTCTCCCATTTGTCAGATGAGGAACCTGAGCCTTCAGAAAGGAGGTGTCAATTGCCTGAGGTCACAGGGTGGGGGGTCCAGGCCAAGTCAGTCCACCAATCACCTGGTTCCTATAGAACTAAAGACACAGATTGGATAGGAAGCTGGCCTGAAGTTACCCTGTCTCTTGCTGAGACAGCTGCACCGTGGAAACTACTGCCTCAGACTACACTTTCCTCGAAGAAAGAGAGCACAGCAGGGAAACTGTTTAGGAGAATAAAGTTTCCAAAGATAAACTTTGCTCTCTGAACCTCCTCTCTGACCTCTCCACTTCAAATTTGCAGAGGCTGGTTTGGAGTTTTTATCAAACACTCACACTCTCAGCATACACTCTGCCATTTTAAAGCATTTTCACATCCATGATCTCATTTGACTCTCAGAATATCCATGCAAATCAGGCAGAACAGGCATAATTATGACCATCATGAAGGATGGGGAAACTCAGACACAGGATGAACTCAAAGCCAGCCAGCCTTAAATGGAACAATCTCTGGGCTTGTGGTTCTGAAAATATCGGTGCTAGAAGTTAACATGGTAACCATCATTCTCTTATTTTCCAGAGGTGGAAACTGATGCTCAAAGAGGGGTATAGGCAAGTCAAAATTTACTCAGCTACTAAGCTGTGGGGTTAGGACTTGAACTCAAGCCCCCTGCCTCAGACTGACCTATCTAAACACAGTCTGTGGTGTTGCTTGATCTGCTTCTCTATTTCTTTCACCCTGCAAGGCAAGGCTAACTCATCATTTATGGAGACTGACCAGTTTTAGCTTTTCTTTTTATAGTTCTAACAGGTGAGCATCCAATCCTGCCCTAAAAGCATCTGTGTTCCCATCCAGCTACATCACTTGGCCGACTTTGGAAAATGATAGCTGTGCACCACCTCCAGGGGCTCAAAGATTTTATCCTCTTAGGGTGGGTCCAGGCTGAATGAAGTAAGTCACTCCATGTGCAACAGGACTCAGGCCCAGACTTGGGAGGGAATCACAATCCCAGACTTGGGAGGGAATTGCAACCTGGTCAAAAGGTTGTTCAAACTTAGTCAAAGCCAATTGTTAATCATGAGAACAGAAGAAATGAGGAGACAAGCTCATGATTGGAACAGAAAACAATCTATTTCTATGTGATTGTTGGTCCATCTGTGCTTTACCTAACCCTAAAACTAAATTAAGCAACACCTGATGCTCATCCACACAGTCATCTATCCATTCCACCATCCAACACACTAGTCATCCATCCATCCATCCATCCCTCATCCATCTGTTCATCTACCATTTAGCCATCTATTCATCCATCCAACCATCTAACCATCCACCCAACCATCATTCTTCCATTCAACTATCCACCATCCATCCACCTAGTCACCCATTCATCCAGCCATCTATCCATTCACCCTCCTCAGTACTTTTCTCTCTCCTTCCTCCTATCTCTGTGCTCTTTCATTCATCCATTTTTCATTTATCTATAAATTTCATTATTTATCCAAAAGTTGTTACCAAGCACACTATTTTCTCAGTTATCCCTAGCAACAGCCTGGGTTCCTCCTCCCTACCCATATACCTTTGCTGATGAGAAAACTGAAGGCCCAAAGAAATTATGGAATTTACTTACTTGTCGAACTGTATAAAATTAAATCTCTTTCCTTGGAGGATTTTGACCCAGAGGAGGAGGTGTGTCACGTGTGAACCGATTATAATATTCAGCATTCCAAAGCCTTTCTCCAAGTTCTTAAACACTCAGCAAGCATTTGTTGAATATCTACTGTGCATTTATTGAACTCTACTATGTGCCAAAAGGTAACAGAAACCAAGGCCACAAAGAATAAAACAAACCCTAATGGTTTGGTGGAAGGTGAGTATATACAGCTATCAATAGACAATCAGTTATAGTTTTAAAGTGTGGTAAATACAACAATAAAGATCAGCAAAGGAAGAAGTGACTTTCTTGTTTAGGGTGGCCTGCGAAGAAGTTTGCCTTAAGGAGCGAGGAGTTGGGTGACGTCCTAAAGAAAAAGTAAAATTTGCAAAAATAGGAGTTTCAACTAGATTTTTAAGCTTTTTTTTTTTTCATTGTAAAATGAAATATGTTTGTGATGAACATTTTGAAGAGGACAGATGGGCAAAAATATAAAGTAAACCCTCTTGTTCTCTCAGCACTCTCCCCCATGCTGGAAACCCACTCCCCAGGGAGCCACCTCTGTTAACTGTATCTGGAGCACCAATCTGGAGTTCTCTCTCCACATATATGCAAAATATCTCACTAAGGGCTGCAACCTTGGGATTCCCTAATGTTATCATTTGTTCTGCACTTATTAGCTGCTCTTGTTTGGTAAAGGAAAACTTTCCTTTATTAACTAGATGAACTGCAGCTTATTCCTAAAAAGCAAACTAAATAATTATTTCCTCCAGCTACCAATTTTCAGGGTAAGGAGTTTCTACCTAAGTCTATCTATTTATTTATTTTACTATTTTATTTTTCTAGAATTACTATGGACTGGTGAATTTTTATTCATTCTGTATTTTGCAATCAAAGATATTTTTCTGTTTGATTTTCAAAATGTCCCAAATTTGACCAACCAGAGCACCTGTCAGCTGGCTTCTGTGTTCTTTTGACATGCCTTCAACATTCTTCCTTTCTTACACAGTAAGACTCATTTTATACTTTTGCTGACCCAGACTTCGAATGACCCGTTTCTCAAAGGAGCTGTTTTCTCTTAGGGGAAAATGGTAGTATTTAGAAACCAAGATGTGGGTACTAGGTGAGCTCATAGCTATTAGAATATTACTTTTTCTAGGCCTTTTCTATGGACAGAACAAGAAAATATATTTGTTTAATAAAATCATGAGTCCACACTGATATTCTCAATTCAAATTAATATTACGAGGTTATTCAGAACACCTTAATTCACATTTTTATCTCCTTTTATCTCAAACCAAAAATCTTAGTTATTGATAACACATACATATTATATATTTGCTTTATTCTATACTGAACACTAAATGATTACAAAGTTACAATTACATCACAATGACTATTAGCAATGAAATTGAAGTTTAATATTTCTTTGCAGTTCTTTCTTGTTCTTAAGGGCAATCTAAATATTAAAAGTCAAAAGTCATCTGAAATCTTTTCTATGTGTGGTAATGTGAAAATTTTAACATATCACCAGGATTGTTTGTTTCAGTTTACTTTCAATTTTAGGTTGCCATTTTACTTTTTCTGTTTAATTTTTGAAAATGTAAACATTTACGTAGTTCAAAAGTTAAAACTGTATACAAAGATGCACTCAGAGAAGTATCTGTCCCTCTATTCCCCCAACCTGTACAGCTAAACACTATTTTTTTTTAAATTTATTGGCTGTGTTGGGTCTTCCTTGCTGCACTTGGGCTTTCTCTAGTTGCAGCAAGCAGGGGCTACTCTTCATTGCGGTGGACGGGCTCCACATTGCAGTGGCTTCTCTTGTTGCAGAGAACAAGCTCTAGGTGTGTGGGCTTCAGTAGTTGCAGCATATGGGCTCAATAGTTGTGGCACAAGGGCTTAGTTGCTCCATGGCATGTGGGATCTTCCTGGAGCAGGGACTGAACCTGTGTCCCCTGCACTGGCAGGCAGGTTCTTAACCACTGAGCAACCTAGGAAGTCCCGCTAAATGCTATTTTTATTAAATTCCAGTTTATCCTTCCAGTGCTACTTTTTATAAAAAATAGTATACATTTCCCCTTGCTTTTCACACAAAGGGTAGCAAACCCTAAGCAGTTTTCAACAACTTGCTTTTTTACTTAATAAAATATGCAGAAAATCACTCCCAATCTGTACATAAAGATATTTTTTACTGAATTTTAGGATTGCATATAGTCTACTGTGTGAAAATGCCCTCATTTATTCAACCATTCTCTGAACAATACATATTTGAGTTGTTTCCAATCTTTTTGCTCTTGGAAATAATGCCACAGTGGCATTTTTGCCACAATGCCACAGATATTTATGAAAGTATATCTTTAGTGTAGATTTCCTAGAAATAGGATAGCTGGGTCAAAGAGTAAATACATATGTAATGACATTAAATGTAAAATTCCCCTTCATAGGCTTTGGACATTTTGCCTTTTTACCAGCAAAGTATGAGAGAGATGGTTTCTTTGCAAACAATGTGTTAACAAACTCTTGGATTTTTGCCAATCTGAGAGATAAGAAATGACATTTCAGTGTAGTTTAAATTTGCATTTCTTTTATTGTGAGTGAGGTTGAGCATCTTTTCATATGTTTAAAGACCTTTTCCATTCTTTCTGCCAGGAGCTATGTCTTTTGCCCATTTTACCTCAACTCTGAAGAGCCTTTTAATGTACTAATAAGATTAGCCTTTTATGATGTAAGTTGCAAATATTTTCTCTAGGCTTTTCACTTCACCTTGATTGCTTATAGTGTCTTTTGTCATGCAAAAATTTTTAAAATTTAGGTAGCTGAATTTACCAGTCTTTTCTTTTAGCACTTCTGAATTATGTCATTGGAAAAAGGCTCTCGCCATTCCCAGGGTTAAAGGAATTTAACGTTTTCTTTTAATATTTACACGGTTTAATTTTTTACATCTATATTTCGGATGCATTTGGAGTTTAACCTGATGAATGGTATGAGATGTGGACATAATTTAATCATTTTCCAACTGTCTATTCAGTTATCCCAGCACCACTATTTGCAAGGCCATTTTTTTTTCCCCAGAATCTGAGATGTCACTCTTTCCTAGACCAAATTTCCATGTGTCTTTGGTTATATTTCTGGACTTGCCATTCTGTTTACATTTGTGCTGCCTATTCAGGTTCCAATAACACTGTTTTAATTATAGACTATGTTGTATGTCTTCCATTTGCCCCTCTAAACCCTCTCCCTTGCTTCTGCACTCACTCTGTCATGAGCCCTGGGAGGTTGGCTTCAAAGAAATGCAACTACTGCTTCCTTGACTTTGGCTTCTGGTAAGGTGTAGGCTTTGGGGAGCTCTGGCAGGAGGTTGGAAGGAAGGAAGTGAGAAAGGTGAAGGTATTTATTCTCCTGGCTGCTTCCTGCAGGGTCTCCTTGATCTGCCTGTGTCCCTGGACAGAAGGTTACCAGACCTCTCAAGCTGGCCATTTCTACACAATCCTGTCATCTAGATTCTGCTACCTACTCCCTCCTCTCACATCTTTGGGCCCTTAGCTGGTTAACAACCCAACACTTATTGGGAAAACTGCATAATCCCTTGCGATTTTCATACAGCCTGTCCACCTACACTTTTGTAAATTGTCCCTTTATTAAATCGTTTTCCAATTATGCTAATTTGAGTGTGTCATCTGTTTCTTGCTCCAGCCTAAGTAATATACAGAGGCTGTATTTACTTCTGTCTGTCTGTCTGTCTATCTATCTATCTATCTATCTATCATCTATCTATCATCAATCATCTATCTATCATCATTTATCATCATCTGCCATCTATCCATCTGATGAAATCACCTTGCCCCTCATTACTCCTAAAAGGGTTTCCAAGCTGTTCTTGCTTTTTCTTTACATTAACTTTAAAATCAAGTTGGCAGACTCCATTAAAAACTTTTGTTGATACATATTAGTATAACAAAGATATGTTATCTTGGGGAGGATTTACGTCCTTGTGTTGCTGAGTTGGTCTTTTCAAGACCCTGATTTGTCTTAACATTTCTTCAAATCTACTTTTATTTTGTTAAAGAAATTTAAGTTTCACATTTCATGCTAAGTATAATTTTAGGTTCCTTTCTTTCTTTCTTTTTTTTTTTTCTGATATTGTAAATGGTGTCTTGTGCTTCACTGTATCTTCTAACTGGTTATTGTTATGTGAAGGCTGTTTTGGAAGTCATTGATTTTTTATATGTTAATTTCATAAGCTTCCATCTCACTAAATCATCTTTTCATTGTAATTTTTTTCCTTATTTCTTTTGGGTTTATCAGGTAAAAATTTTTAACAGCTTTATTGAGACATAATTCATAGGACATACAACTTACCAATTTAGAGTATATAATTCAATGTTTTTTAGTATATTGACAGGGTTGTGTAAGGATCACCACAATTTAACTTTAGAACATTTTTATAACCCCTAAAAGAAACCTCACACCCATTACATTTCCCCTAACCGCACCCCACTTCCAGGCCTAAGCAACCACTAATCTACTTTACAGATTTTCCTATTCTGTACATTAGCTGTTGCAATGGAATCATATAATACGTGGACTTTCATGACTGGCTTCTTTCACTTACCATATTATTTTAAGATTCATCCAAGCTGTAACATATACCAGTTTTTTTATTACTTTTATTGCTGAATAATATTCCATTGTGTAGATATTTCACATTTAGCCATTCATCAGTTGATGGACATTTGGTTTATTTCAACCTTTTGGCTGTATGAATAAAGTTGCTATAAACACTCAGATGCAAGCTTTTGTTTGCACATATATTTTCATTTCTCTCAGGTATATACCAAAGAGTAGAACTGCTTGGCCATATGGTAACTCTGTACTTAACATACTGAGGAGCTGCCAAACTGTTTTCCAAAGTGGTTGAATCATTTTATGCTCTCATCAGCAAAGTATGGGGGTTTTGATTTCTCCATATTCTGCCAACAGTTGCTATTGTCTGTCTTTTTGATAATAGCCATTCTACTGGGCATGAAGTTGTATTTCATTGTGGTTTTGATTTGCATTTCTTTAATAAGTAATGATACTGAGCATCTTGTCATGTACTTATTAGCCATTGGTATATCTTCTTTAGAAAAATGTCTACTCAAATCTTTGCTTATTTTAAAATTTGGTTGTCTTTTATTATTTGAGTTATTTATTCTGGATACTAGACCCTTATCAGATACATGATCCGAAATATTTTCCCCCATTCTGTGTGTTGTCTTTTCACTTTATTGGTTGTATCATTTGTCACACAGAAGTATTTAATTTTGATATAATTCAATTTTCTATTTTTTCTTTTGTGGCTTGTACTTTTGTTGGCCTAAGAAAACATTCCTTAATCCAAGGTTGTGAACATTTACTCCTATGTTTTCCTCTACAAGTTTTACAATTTTAGCTCTTAAATTTAGGTTTATGATCCATTTTGAGTTCATACTTGTATATGGTGTGAGGTAGGCAGCCCAACTTCATTCTTTGCATGTGGATATGCAGTTGTCCTAACATAATTTATTGAAAAGATAATTCGTTCCATAGCAATTGTCTTGATATTCTTGTCCAAAATCACTTGATCTTAATATGTGTTGATTTCTGAACTCAGGTAAATTTTTATATCAAATGAAAATAATTTGGTCTCTTTCTCCCCAATTCTTATACCTGACTTTGCTAGTATTTCTAACAAAGTCAAAGATTGGTGGGAATAGTGAACACCTTTGTTTCATTCTTAATTTGAGTAAAAATATGCCTCTTTAGTCTACATTTAACATTGAGATAAGTTGTATTTGTTTTTTAATGTTAAGAAATTGTTCATTAATTCTTATTTATTGTGCTTTTTAAGGAAATAGTATGGAATTTTTCCAAGTGCCCTTTAATATCTATGAAGATAAAATGGTTATTCTTCTTAGATTTATTATTGTAATAAGATTGTATTTATCGATTATATATTAATGGCTATTGAACCACCTTTGTATTTCTAGAATAAACCCTACTTGATCAGGATGTATTACTTTTAATGTACTGTTGCATTTGCTTGCTGTTATATTATTTAGGATTTTTGTGCTGATATTCATAAGTGAGTCAACTATTTTCTATTTGTATGCAGTTTTTTCAGATTTAGTTATCAGTGTTATAATTATTTTATAAAAATAACCTGGAAGTTTTCCTCTTTTTCTTTTTTAATTAATTAATTAATTAATCCGCTGCATTGTATCTTCATTGCTGTGCGCGGGCTTTCTCTAGTTGCAGGGAGCCAGGGCTACTCTTCGTTGTGTTGCTCGGGCTTCTCTTTGTGGTGGCTTCTCTTGTTGCACAGCACAGGCTCTAGGTGCATGAGTTTCAGTAGTTGTGGCACTTGGGCTCAGTAGTTGTGGCGTACTGGCTTAGTTGCTCCCCTGGCATGTGGGATCTTCCTGGACCAGGGCTCGAACCCGTGTCCCCTGCATTGGCAGGTGTATTCTTAACCACTGCGTCACCAGGGAAGCCCCAGTTTTCCTCTTTTTCTATGCTTTACAACTGTGTTGTCAATTAAGGTAGTCACTGGTCACATGTGGTTGTTTAAATTCGGTTTAATTAAAATTAAATTAAAAAATATTGTGTCTTCATCACATTAGCCACAGTTCAGTGGTTTAATCCCCTCATGAGGCTAGTGGTTTCTGTATTGGACAGCACAGATGTGAAATATTTCCTCCATTACTGAGTGGTCTATAGAATAGTGCTCCTCTAGAATATATGTAGTGTTGGGTTTTGGGGGTGGTAGACAATTGATTACAGTTTCTATTTTTCTGATGGAAATTGGTGCATTTGAACTTTCTATCTCTTTTAGCATTGATTTTTGGAATGTGGTGGTTTTCCAGAGCCTGTACATTTTTCTACAGTTTAGAATATATTTCCTTAGAATTGTATAAAGTGGCATCTTATACTTTTTAAAATTTCTTCTTTTCAATGATTGTTTTGGCTCATTTTTGTTTATTCATGTTGTATTTTTGTGCTTACCCTTTTTTGCAGTTACTTTGTAGATTTTTTCAAACAGCTAGCTTTTAAAATTTCTTTATTTATTCTATTATTTTTTTCTATTTTTTAACTTTATTCTCTTATTAGTATCCATCTTCTGCTTTAGTTTGGTTTCCTGTTTTGTTATTTTTCTAATTTGGGGAGGGTGGTTACTTGATTAATTTTCATTCTTTTATTTTTAATAATATACATTATAACATATATGATAATACATAGTATAATACAAAAGGCTATACATTTTTCCTTAATTGCTGATTAAATCACATCTCAGATTTTTGAAGTTTGTTTTAATTATCAGTATTTTCAAGAATTCTGCAGTTTTGTTTTTTTAGTTAGAGAGATATTTAATTTAAAAATAAAATAGGGTTCATGGCTTTGAATTTGTTACTTATTTTTACATATATTGCTTTGTGATCAGATAATGCAGTCATAGCATTTCTACTTAATGGAAGTTATTAAGGTTTTCATTATTATTTTATATGTGATAATTTTTCACTTGAAGTTATTAAACTCTTCTATTACTTCTCGTATCTCCCAGGCTTTCTGCTTTATGAAACTTGCTGCTGTGCTATTTGGGGCATAAATATTTATAACTATTAAGACTCATACATTGTTGTTAAATATGGTTTTACTAGGAATTCTTCTTTATCTTGTCATGCTTTTTAGTCTGAATTCTATCTTATCATGTCAAAGTGTTGCATTTCTATTTTTCTCTATTTCATAGAGTTTTTTTTCTTTATTCTAAAGTGTTTCTATTGTCTGAGAAAGTTTAATTTTCACTTTCTGTTTTCTTAGAGTAACTTTGAATCAATTTTGGATTTTGTTCCTCTTTATGATTATTTTATTGGATTTTCCTGGGCCCATAATACCTGGTGATCTTACGGGGGAGATTGCATAGGCAAGGTAATATACTTGCTAAGTTTCTTGATTGAAGAGTGCCCTCCTTCATTGCTGATATTAAGTGCAATTTATTTAATAATTCTTTCCCTTTCTTTTTCTTCCTTCCTTCCTTCTTTCTTTCTTCTGAAACCTATGCTGTTTCTGCACACCCTTATCATCAGTCATTTCCTTCTTTCCTTCACTATCAACCCTCTATTGGTATCACCTACACTTTCTAAGATGCCTCATCTCTTACTGTACAACTTCTAAGCCCCTTTCTTTTGCCTACCCAGTAGCCAATGCTTTGGTTCACCAGGTCGTCTACCTATTCTTTACATGTCTTATCTAGAGTGAAGCCTTCTCCTGCAAGGTGAACCATCCTTGAAGTTATGTTCCATCACCAATAAGACACCTCTTCAGTTCTGAAGTAAATTCTGAAACTGACACTGCTAATATTACACTTTTGTTTCCTAAAGTACATAGAAATTGAAATGATATATTCTTTGCAGTTTACTTATGCTATGGGTACTGACGGTGAGTGGTTCTATTCTCTCTTTCTCTTTCTCTCACTCTCATCTCTCTTTTTCTCTCATCTCTTTTATTTGTGTCAGTTTTTAGAAGACACATGGAAAGATTCTAATCTAGACAAGCACCATTATGCTATAGGACTCTGGAATGAATGGGAGCCTCTTAAATTTTAGCTAGATATATTTTTTAAGCTCTTTATTGGAATATAATTGCTTTACACTGTTGTGCCAGTTTTTGCTGTACAACAAAGTGAATCAGTTGTATTTATACATATATCCCCATATCCCCTCACTCCTGTGACTCCTTCCCACCTTCCCTATCCCAGCCCTCTAAGTCATCACCCATCATTGAGTAGATCTCCCTGTGTTATGCAGCAGCTTCCCACTAGCTAACTATTTTACATTTGGTAGTGTATATATGTCAATGCTATTCTCTCACTTTGTCCTGGCTTCCCCTTCTCCCCCATCCCCCCATGTCCTCAAGTCCATTCTCTGCATCTGCATCTTTATTCTTGCCCTGTCACTGGGTTCATCAGTACCATTTTTTAAGATTCCATATATATGAGTTAGCATGTGGTATTTGTTTTTCTCTTTCTGGTTTACTTCGCTCTGTATGACAGTCTCTAGGTCCATCCACCTCACTACAAATAACTCAACTTCATTCCTTTTTATGGCTGAGTAATATTCCACTGTATATATGTGCCACATCTTCTTTATCCATTTATCTGTTGATGGGCATTTAGGTTGCTTCCATGTCCTGACTTTTGTAAATAGTGCTGCAATGAACATATGGGTGCCTGTGTCTTTTTGGATTATGGTTTTGTCAGGGTATATGCCCAGGAGTGGGGTTACTGGATCATATGGTAGTTCTATTTTTAGTTTTATAGGAACCTCCATACTGTTTTCTATAGTGGCTGTACCAATTTAGATATTTTTTAAACAGGGAAACTACCACCTTGTGGAAGTAGTGTGTCTGTCCTATTTGTCTAATTCAACCAGCCACTCTGTCAAATTGGTACAGTTTGCAGCCACAAATTTTTGTGGAGATGGATCAACTTACTGATCCTATTTGAATACAGAAAACCTCCTTGGGGTATTCCTGAGAGAAGTAAATCCCTTCCTTCAGCCTCTGAATTCTTCTCAATTCAATATAAATTTGAATCCTTTCCAGGAAAGACAGTATCTAACTGCAGAATAATAACCACGGTCATCACTGCCCTGGATCAGCGTCCCTCTCAGAAATGCTAATGCCTTTGTTTGTTATGCTTAGTGGACTCAAAAGCTCAGCAATCAGTTGCTTAAGGGTTTTGTCTCATTCCTGAAGCGTTAAATAGAGACTTTGGGTTATTATCCAAATGTTCTGGAAACGTAAGGAGTTATTTCCTGACGTGTCAGGAGCTCACCAGTGTCTTCTCACCATACAGAAACTTCCACGTTTTTCACCCCCTTATCATCTCCCTCCCAACTCATCATTCCCATTTCTCCAGGATTACTTTAGAAAGATGTATCTGGGCAGGTCAAAAGCTGTAACATTTGATGATTCCCCACTATGTACAAAATAAAGTCCCATCTTTTCAGCATAGGTCTTCATGATGTGGGTTGTACTTACCAATCAGCAACTTTCCCCCATACTCTTGCCTCACAAAATGACTGCTCTGTTTTCTCAGATATCTGACTCTTCATTAATGTGTGTTTCCTGCCTGTGTACTCTCCTCTGTATCCAAGCACTAGTGAACATCTCACCTTTCTGTAATCAATTTAAATGAACCCATCTCTCATCTCCCAGTCTGGGTTAGGGGCCTCTCTATGCCCTGTGCTACATACTCAGTCCTATTCTCTCCCAATTGTAGTTCTGAGCACATTGCATCACCATTTTCTGTGTGCGTGTGCGTGCGCGTGTGTGTTTTCCTCTCTTCTCCTCTATCCTGCAAGCCTCTTGAGAGCAGGAACCAACACCTTGTTAATTTCTATAACCCCCCAGGACCTAGTACAGTGTCTGGTGCAAGGTAGGTGCTCATTAAATGTTTGAATGAATATATGCACATAGGATCTAAGAGTTAAATCTCCAACCAGTGTTAAATCCCTTCACACCCATTCAGATAATACTCAGTTATCCCTGTAGTTGTGTTTTACTGTATTTCAGAGAACACTAGCCCAATGAGAATTTTTATGGGGAAAGGGTTTCATGGTCAACTGTGTCTGGGAAGTGCTATTTATTTAGCATCTCTTTCAGACAGCACCTATACCTAGGAACATCTGTGCATTAAAGACTCTGAGAAGTTCTACAGCGCTAAGACATGTTTTTTTCTGTCTTAACTCAGAATTTCAAAAACTTATTTGATCATTAAACCTTTTCTTCAGGTAATACCTTATTATACTCTGAGAAACTATTGCTCCAAAGAACACACATTAGATCACAGAAAGGAAAAATCCAGGCCCTTCTTGAGAGACAAAGCTGGGTGGTCTTGACTCCCATCCCCAAAGTCACATGATGGATTAGTGGCAGAGAAGGAACTGTGGTGATAGATTCGTGATGTGAAGACAGTTCTAGTGTCACTTGAAGAGAATCTCCGTTCCAGCTTCTCCAGGAATATTTGGTGAACTTGGCATTTGTGGCCATGCTTGAAGTCTCTAGCTGACAGGTGATGGTTGATTGCACAAACAGAAACTTAGCTCATGCCAGGTTGTAGCCTGATATCAGACCCAGCTGGACCCAGAGCTCAAAGTCATCAAGAAGTGGTCTCCTTCCATCTCTTTCAATTCAACTTTCCTCTGTTTGGGCTATATTATCAGACACACTCTAGCCAAATAATGGTAAAATGACCTCCAGCCATCCTTAGCTTCCTGTCTTCCAGCTAGCACATGTCATGGACTACATCCTTTTCTAACCCAAAAAAATGAACAATGGAATATATGCTTTTCTAACCCAATGACTCCAGCAAGGGTCCAAGGGTTGTCTCTCCTTGGACCAATGTGGCCATTACCCTAAACCAATTACTGTGGAATTCTCTGATTGGGACAGGACTGGTCACAAGGTCCACTCCAGAGCCAGAAGATAGTTCCTCCTAAATCACGCAGAAATGACAGTAGAAGAGGAGCTGGTTTCCCAACAAAATCCTGTTGCTATTACCAGATAAAAGGATCCAGAGCAGACAAAACAACAAAAACATCATCTAGTAAGAAAAGGAGAGATGCAGACTGAGGCACCGTGCTAAGCATTTTCAATGTATTGTATACAATTATTTTCCCCATTTGACAGATGGGGAAATTGGAGTTGGGTGAAATGAGTGGTTTGCTTAAGGTCACACACAATTTGTGAAGAAGCTGAAGCTTAATCCTAGGCAATTTGATTCTGAAGTCTGAACTTTTAACCACAAGGCTGAGCTTCTTAACCCACCTCAGTATCAGCTCCTTATTTCCCTGTCTATATTCTTTTCCAGAACATTTTTTTAATTTCCTTAATAATTAATTTTATAGTAGTAAAATGATGTCTGGGTCATTCAAACTTGCTGCAATTGCAATGCTTCTCCTTATCCTCCCCTATCTGTTCTCACTGAGACAATAGCATCTTGTTTTTAATGAGTGACACAGTATGGGTGGTCTCTTACTTTCCTTGAGCAGACCTGCAATGATGCTGGTGGTGGATAAACGGTGGTGGTAGGGCTGCATGAGCAATTTGCATTGCCAGGGCATCTCCTTTCCCTCCAATCTCTTCATAAATCACTTCCCTTTCTATTGGCTCATCTCAGAGAGCCTTCCAAAGACCAACTTGTAACCCAGAAATGTGACAAATAGGAGGAGACCAAGTGACTTCCTCCCTGACAGTCCTTCCCATCTGCTCACCTGAGGGCTCCAGTGGTTTCATGCTCTTGAATCTCCCCAGCCCCATACAGATCTTTCTCTAGACTCTGGTGTTCAGAGAGCTTATCAATTTATCTGGAACCATGGTGATATGGGAAGATTGATTTGCTGAGTAAGATGAAGAGTTTAAGGGAATTTGGAGAACATTATAGAGGAAAAAAGTGACAGCTGTGTATAAGTTATCTATTGCTGTGTAACAAATTACCCCCAAACTTAGTGGCTTAAATCAACAAGGATTTACTTTTTCTCACAATTCTGTGGGTTGGCTGGGTGGTTCCTCTCCTGGTTTAACCTATATTCATTCAGTTGGATGTCAGAGGGCCCCACTCATAAATCTGGTGTTTGCTGCTCTCCTGGTTAGAAAGCCTCAGTTCTCCACAAGACGTCTCATCCATCAGTATCACGTGGCCCCAAATGGCAGCCTCAACAGCATTCCAACAGGGCAGAGGAGGAAGCTGCAAGCCCAAGGATGCTGAGGCTTTAGAATTTGCACAGTGCCTTTTCCAGTATGTTCTATGGAGCAAGGCAGTCACAAGGCCAGCCCAGCTTCAAGGCAGTGGAGAATTAGACTCCACCACTGGATGGGAGGAACGACAAAATCACATATATGCACGTTGAGATGTGAGGAACTGGTGGCCACTAAACAATCTTCCATAGCCTGCATGATCTCTCCTGGGCATTTGCTCAGTAAAGCAAGACATGGGGCAACACCCAACTGAGGAAGGGGGATGGACAGACATATAGCACATCCACATGTACAAGTAAGTGCTTCTTCTTCCTAAACACATCCAGATTTCACAACTGTTACTTTGTGAGGTCTTATCAGATGACAGTTAGAGATACAGCTAAGGGCAACAGGCTGCCTGTGAGATGGTGAGCTCCCTGTCACTGGCACAGCTCATCCCTGTGAACATGGAGCATACATTCTAGCTGGGAAACAGAGCACTGAACAAGCAGTTACCCTGGAGTGTAAGAAGGGTAAGCACAGCAAGCCAAGGAGTGGCAGCAGGATGTAAGAAGCTCTGGGGTCTGATAATTTGGGTTAAAATCCCAGTTCTGCAGATACAAACTATTATATATAGAATGGATAAACAGCAAGATCCTCTTGTAAAGCATAGGCAACTATATTCAATATTCTGGAATAAACCGTAAGGGAAAAAAACATGAAAAAGAATATGGATGTATATGTATAACTGAATCACTTTCCTTCACACCAGAAACTAACACAACATTGTAAATCAACTATATTTCTTTTTTATAAATAAATTTGCTTATTTATTTATTTATTTATTTATTTATTTATTGGCTGTGTTGGGTCCTCATTGTTGCGCACAGGCTTTCTCTAGTTGCGGAGAGTGAGGGCTACTCCTTGTTGCAGTGTGCAAGCTTCTCATTGCAGTGGCTTATCTTGTTGTGCAGCACAGGCTCTAGGTGCGCAGACTTCAGTAGTTATGGCACATGGGCTCAATAGTTGTGGCTCATGGGCTCTAGAGCACAGTCTCAGTAGTTATGGCACACGGGCTTTGTTACTCCTCGGCATGTGGGATCTTCCTGGACCAGGGCTTAAACTCGTGTCCCCTGCATTAGCAGGTGGATTCTTAACCACTGTACCACCAGGGAAGCCTCAACCATATTTCAATATATAATAAATACAAGAATCCCAGCTCTGCAAAAACTACAAGTAGTGTGACCTAAGCCAAGTCATTTGCTTACTCTGGGCCTCGGTTTCTTGGTCAGTAAATGGGAACAATGCTAGTCCCTGTCTCTTGAATTTATTGTGAAGATGAAAATTAAAGTCCACATATAGTAAGTATTCAATAAATGGCAATTACTGATATGCTGTTGCTCTTATGATTATGATTGTTGTAGTAGGTATGTGGTGGCCTCCCCAACATCCATTTCCACCTTCACTGCATTGGGTGGGATTAATCTAACCCTAGCCCAGAGTGGACTTTGAATGTCTGAGCCAGGATGTGTAATCCCATCCCTCTTGTCACAATAATTGGTTCAAACTGTAGCACAAAGCCCAGGTTTACATCCATCAGAGTATGACAAGCTCCAGGTATACACAGTGATTAGTCCAGACATGGTCACCTGATCTAAGGTCATCCAACCTGAGGGAAGCTCACAGCTTTGATTTGATGATTGTGAGAATAAATCCACTTCTGTCGCTCAGTGGGTGTGACTGAGGAAGCACACAGTCCCAGCAATGATGGTGCAGTGATGTAATTTGAAAGTAGTCATCTTGCAGCCAAGAAGGAAGCCATTAAGGGAATGGAGCCATCTCACAGAAGACTGAAAAGCTAAGAGAATCGCAAAGAAATGATCAGAGCCCTAACAGGATGGTTTCTGAAACCACCCTCACCCTGGCATCTGGGAGAAATGACACAATCTGTACCCAGTAGAAAGAGCCCTAGGTGAGTGTGCATCAGATCTGGGCTCTAATCCCAAAGCTACAACTTAATACTTGTGTGACCTTAGGAAAGTCAGTCTATCTTTTGTGGCCTCAGTTTCCTTACTTCATAAATGGAGACAACACTGACCTAGTCCACGACTGTGTCCATCTCCACACCTAGAACAGTAACGCTCAATAAATGTTGAGCAGATGGACAGGAGGATGCAAGGAAGGGAGTGTGGATGGATGATGTGTCTGATCTGATCTGTTACATTGTTTTTATCAAGGGTTCAGAGCCAATAGTCACATACAATATAATATGTTTTGGTCAAACCAGGATAACTGTGAGGTCTAAATGGGAAAATCAAAATAAGTATTGCAACTGTCTGCTTCATAGCAGGTACTCAGCTGGCATTTGCTGAATAAAAGACTTGTTTGCAGGACTTCCCTGGCAGTCCAGTGGTTAAGACTCCAGCCATGGGTTCGATCCCTGGTCAGCGAACTTAGATCCCGCAAGCCGCATGGCGCAACTCCCCGCCAAAAAAAATTGTTTGGGAAAAATATTATCTAAGGGGAGGACCTCAGGCTTCCATACGTGTTCTTCTAAGTGGCAGCTGTGTCCATGTCACAAGATGATTCTTTTTATCCCATCTGGATGATATTCAAATAGGAAGCCATGATTTGGGGTCTATTAACTAGTAGATTTTCACTAGTTCCCAGTGGGTAAGGTTTAATTAAGATATAAATCAGTACTATACTGGGTGGGATATAAGAGTGGTTTGTGTCTTTTAATCATCTTCAGAGATGAAACTCGTTGACTATGATCTTCCCAAACCCCACTACCTCTCCAGAATTCAGGAAGGAGAAGATTCATGACTTTAAGGCAAACCATGTTTTTTTTTTCCTGTAGATTATCAGAAGTAAACATTTCCCTGAGTCCAAAAAGAGCCACTTTCCTTACAGAAGCAGAATTACAACCAACCTAGCCCATTCCTCTGCACCCATTCCTCTGTAAGGTGATACACCAAGCTCTAATCCAAATAAACGTGGTAACCACTATTTGTAGAACTACTACAAGTCCTAACTAGCATTAACTAACTACTAACTAGCTTTATGTAACACATCTTTTGTACAAGGGGTAGGGTTTGTTGCTTTACAAACAGTGTTTCTACTTCTCAGAACGAGCCCACAAGGCAGATTTCAATACTACTCCCCTTTTACAGCTTGATGGAGGGACAGAAAGTTGAGTCACTAGACCCTAAAGAACCACACCCATCATTTCACAATGTTTGATTAAATGAACAAAAGACCTGGTCTGAGCCCCCATCCCAACCTGTTTGATAGATGAGGAAACTGAGGCCCAGAGAGGGCAGTAGCATCCCAGATCCAGGGCCCAGGCCTCTTCTCTCTGCCTATGGCCTTGGCCTGCCTGAAGGTTTGTACCCACCCACCCCGACCCCAAATGCTGAAGGTGCTCCCTTTCTGGGGTCCTAGAGCCCCGTGAGCCTCCTACCCAGCATTTATGTTTCCATGGGCAAAATACAAGCCTGCAGGTACACACACATCTCTGGTTCCAATCCCTAATTCCTTCCTTTTAGATTTGTTACCATCAAAAGGAGCCAAGTACCCTTAGTGAGGGGCAGAAAGAGTCTTGCTATAAAGAGAGGCAGGCCATTGGAGAGAAGAGGGACCTAGGATGCTTGTTTCTCTAACCTGAAAGAAAGTGAATGAAACTAACATTTACTCACTTTGCTGTACAGCAAGAAACTAACACAACATTGTAAAGCAACTATACTCCAATAAAAATTGACAATAAAAAAAAAGAAACTAACATTTACTGAGTACCTTCTACAAGCCAGATGCCATTTCACAAAAGCACTTCCATAAAGTATCTCACCCAAGCTTTACCACAACCCAGTGATACTATCCCCATTTCACAGATAACACACAGGATCAGCAAGGTTATAGGGCTTGCCCCAGGACCCGCCGTTCGTGAGTGGCAGAGCAGAATTAGAACCTTGGTCCGTGCCTCCAAAGCCTCATGCTTGTGCCTCTCCAGATGCCTCTCTGAAATCACTTCCCCTCCCAACGATGGGCCCACAGGGCAACCAGGGAGTGAATAAAATAACGGCCGTCAATTTGTGCTGGCCTCTGCTGTGTAATGAGGCGTTTGGGGAATGCACTTGCCTTTCCATGAGTTGGATGGAAACAGGGAAATTAGGGCATTAGAGCTGGGGCTTCCTCCGGAGACTGGGATAATGCCCTGCAGAGGTTTCTCTGCTGGAATTCCAGAGATTTAGCATCTGAAAATGGCTTGTTCAGAAAAAGTGAGCACAGCTAGGAATAAGAGGCCCATGCATGCAAAAAAAAAAAAAAAAACAACAAAAAATGTGCAATTATCGAGTGAGAACCTTAAATAGAACAAGCTCTACTCAGCACGAATATGGAAACCTCCCTCCCAGCCAGTTCCCAGCATTATGAAAGTGTCGCTGAAACATGCAGGGTCACTGAGTTCCTGGCATCTGAATGTTGCTGTTGTGGAGTCTTCCCAAAATTCATCCATCAAAGGACTATTAGAATCCTGGGAAGAGCACAGCAGGCAGAGGTACAATGAAAAAGGAAACCCTCGGGCATGGATAGGTCTTCTGGTCCTGCCAACTCTTGCTAGATGGTTTCAAACACACCTTCTCCCCTAACCTGTACATCCAGCCCGAGAAATAAATATGATTTCTTCCACTTTGCGGATATGATAACTGAGTCTTAGGGAGAAAAATCCCTTATCATCATGCAGCTGGTAGGTGGCTGAGCTGGACTGGAACCCACATTTTTGACTCTGTCTGGTTTTCCCCTGCCATTGCTCCTCCCTGACATTCTGTAAAGGCTCCAGCTCAGATGGAAAGGGACCCCTGTATCTTAACCCGCCCTTCCTGACCAACTCAGATGCCCCAGAGGCAGTTTGTTTGAGGTGTTTTTCCACTGTGATTATAGGAGTTCTCTGAAGGGAAATTTGACCAAACGGTGTCTTCTGTGAGCTACAAGCTCTGAACCCCACCGAGCCCCTCTTTCTTCAGGGTCAAGTTTGTTGATCTGAATTATCTCATGAACTGCCTACTTGTTTTCAAGGCCAACACGCTCAACGACCACCTCTTCTTGGAGACTTTTCTTCACTTCTTTCGAGCTGGATCAAGGGCACCATGCAAATATCTTCTTAGTGCCTCATGCTGTAGAAGCCATTTCTCTGGGGACTGCACCCTTCCCTAGAAATGGCCTCCAAACCCTGACATGGGTAGGCCTTCTGGTTGGTCAAGAAGCAAATTAATGACCCAAACAGGGCCAATCAGAACATCTCTCTTGGCAGTAGGAACGTTTCTCCTAGGAAGTGGGAGGGAGGCTGGGGGTGCCTGGTAACAAGGCTGTGTCGATTGCAATGATCTCAACAAACTGTCAGGAGCAACCTTAGCTGTTGCTTCCCTCCCTCCTTCTCAAAACCTTGTTATTCCATGAAATACTCAACACCCAGCCAACACGTGTCGCTTTTGTTCAAGATGGTGGGGGTAGATTCTGTCACCCATAACCAAAAGAAACGTTCTCTTTTTACTTGCTTGTTTTCCTCTTGGTCTTCTCCAGTTGACCAAACACGTCTCCTCAAACACTGTAACTTTGTTCTAAATGTTTGGTCCAGAGAAGTTGCTCAATCAGGGATGGCTGAATAAATGGCTGACTGTTGCATTTCTCCACCTTCTTTCCTTTGGGTCACCTACACACTTGCACATCCTTTTCTTCATCTATTCTCCCTCAAGTCATGTTATTAAGGTCCCACTCTGTTCTGAGATCTTACGAGAATAATAAAGAATGCAAGGAAGCGTCACATGTGCCTGTCCTTGTCTACCTGCAGACCATTTGAGTAATGCAGACATCAAACCCAATAAATTGCAAACAAATGCAAGAAAGAACAAAAGAAATGAAAATGATAATACCTACCATGTACTGAATGCCTACTGCAGGCTGTGCTAAGCACTTTTACATATCACTGCATTAAAAATCTCACAACAGTCTTGGAGAAAATGTTATTACATTTCCTTACAGAAAAGAAACATGGGACTTCCCTGGTGATGCAGTGGTTAAGAAACCGCCTGCCAAGGCAAGGGATGCAGGTTCAGTCCCTGGTCTGGGAAGATCCCACGTGCCACGGAGCAACTAATCCCGTGTGCCACAACTACTGAGCCCGCATGCTGCAACTATTGAAGCCTGTGAGCCTAGAGCCTGTGCTCCACAACAAGAGAAGCCACTGCAATGAGAAGCCTGCGTAGCGCAATGAAGCGTAGCCCCTGCTCGCCACAACTAGGGAAAACCTGTGCACAACAATGAAGACCCAACGCAGCCCAAAAAAAAGAAATAAAATAAAGGAAACCTGAGACTCAGAGAGTTGAAGTGACTTGCTCAGTGTCATACAGGTAGTAAGTGATGAGGCTGGGTTTCGGCCCACGCTCTTTCTGTCTCCTGAGCCCATGGTGTCTCTGGGCTGCTCCACGTACTCTCAGTGCTAAAAGGCTTAGCCAAGAGCCATAGATGTGAGGCTGGGCCAACTGAAGATTTTAACAAAGACAGTATTCTGAGCAGAAGGTCCCTAGGTCAAGTGGTGGCAGCACTTGACAGAGCTGGAGAGAGAAAGACAACCACCATCATTGGCTAAAACAGGTGGGGTCTGCATATCAGGAAAGGAGGCTACCTCCGGGTCCCTGGGGCTGTCCACTGGGCAGCCAGCTCTCTGAGCATGAGCAGGGTGTGGGGCCCCAAACAGCCCTTACTTGCATTTCTTACCCCCCTTTTGATGTCAAACAGTGATGCCAAGTGACAGATAGAGGGAGGGAGCTCCTTTCCAGGCACAAAGGGTTGGTCCAGATAGCAACGTCTCAGAACCAGTACAAAAGGTAAACATTCTCTTAAGTCTGGCTAGGCTTACCCAAGAGATCAGTGGGAGGCCTTTCGATATATTTTGTATTTGTTCTGGAGCAATTCTTTTTCTGTATTAGTCACCTTTCTTTTGAAAGAAATCCAACTCAAAGTGCCTTAAACAAAAAAAAGGAATGTATTGACTCATGTAGCAGAAAGGCCAGATATAGGGTTATTTTAGGGTCTGGCTATTCCAGATACTCAGTCAATGCCCTCAGAAAGTCAGCTCTCTCCATTGCTTCATTCTGCTTTCCTGTGTTGACTTTATTTTATTCCCATAGGGTAGCAAGAAACCCCCCTAGCATCTCCAAGTTTGTCTACTAGCTTGCAAATGCCAAGTTACAAAAAAAAAAGTGTCTCTTTCTAAATACTTCCAGCAACAGTCCTGGATTGGCTTTAATTGGCCAGGCTTGCAAGCTGTGCTCATTGCAGACCCAATTACTAAGGCATCTTGGGCTCTCGTAGACCAGACCCGGGCTGTTAATCCATTTTTGGAGCTACAGTTGTAGATAAACACTCTATACTGACCAATGAAGTGACAGTGAAGAAAGGATGTTTTCTGGTTTCTCAAAGGAGTATCAAGGTATTGTTACCAGGAGACAGAGGACTAGATTATGGGGCAGCAAAACAACAAAATAATGTTGTTGAAGCACTTTGGGAAATATTCATTCTCTCATTCCTTTACGACATGTGACTGTACTGTATAGAAGACACTGTGCTTGGGATGAAAAAAAAACATAAGACCCAGTGTCTGACATAAGAATAGCAACAAGTACCACTGCTGCTTCTTATAGTTTAAATGGTACTTTCCCCTACATTATCTTATTTAATTTCTATATTAATTCTGCATGGCATCAATAGCCCCACTTTAAAGATGAAAAAACTGAGATTCAAAGAGGTAGAATCACTAGCCTCAGTCTCCTTGGTAGATTGGAATATTGGGCCCATCTCTCCCACACTTCCCTGTAGCAGGATTAAGGACCCGTGTCCTTTGGAGGCCTCTTGGTAGGCTGAGTGGCCTATTGATTCTGAGCCAACAGAGTGAGAATGGATGTGGTACACAACATCCCAGAGGAGGCTTGAACGGTGCTTGCAAATTTCACTTGGCCTCTTGTACTTGAAAGCAGTTCTTATGCCCCTTTCCTGTTTGCCCATTTCTGGTCCCCTCTAATCTTGAAAGGACCTAATTATAGGAATGAGGTCACCAGGCAATTAACCTAACTCCTGACTTCTGTTCTCCTGAATGCCCACCATGTCTTGTCTAACCTGCTGATTCTTGTCCTAGATAAAAAGAAGTAAGAATGAAGAATTAAGCAGTTAAAAAATGGCCCCCAAGAGCTCCCCTAAGCAAACCTGCAGGCAGATCACTTGGGCAAGATAACATCTGAAGAGCGAGTCAGCCAGTCTGCACGCAACAGAGAATGATGCAAAACCCAACCTCCTGCTTCCGTGATTCACTGAGATTCTCCCCCCACCCCCCATTTTTTCCCTTTAAAAACTGTCATGGCTGAGCAAAATCTTCAGAGTTGGTTTCTGGACACAAGTCCCTCATCTCCCCCAATTGCCAGCTTTTCTGATTAAAGCAACTTTCCTTTCTATTGACACTTGCCTCTTGAATTATTGGCTTCTGAGAGGTGAGCAGCAGAACCTAGGTTCAGTAAGATGCTCTGCCAGGAGAATAGCATGCCCCAAGGAGCCATTGCTCCTCCAGCCTGGGTCACAAGTTAAGGAGTTAGATGGAGAAGACCTGAACCCAACTCACTGCTGGTGAACAAGTCTATCTGAGATCATCAGAACCACAGCCAACTCAAGATCTGAGAGCACAAGATAACACTTTCTGTTGTGAGTCACTGAGATTTGAGGGATGCTTGTTATTCAGCAAATGCTGACTAACAGACCTAACTAAGAAGTTATGAATCAGGAATTTAGAGGCTAGTCTAATATGACAGCAGAAAGCACAAAGAAAGGGCTTTGAATTCCAGTGACTGATTTAGACTTCACTCTGAAAACAGTTGGAACTCCTGAAAGGAATGACCTAATTAGGTGTGTGTGTTAGCATGCTGGCTCTAGGACTTTAATGAGCTAGACTGTGAAGAGGATACTTAGGGAGGAGGCGGGACCTGAGCTCTGGGGAAGAGATAATAAGGGATGCAGCTATGGCAGCTCAGATGTGCAGGCAGCCCTCTATCCAGCTGTTACAGCTTTGAAATTGTTCAACTCCATTAAAAATCATTACATCAATGAGACCAAGTTAATCTGTTACAATATCTGCTAAAAATAAGCCTCTCAAATCACATATATCATTGGCAAGAGCAGATATTTTCCATTCGTTATCTCCTTTCTGATTAGAATTCATTTTATTGTAATTACTGAACATAATTCAGTGTCATGTTTTATCCCATATGACAGATATTGCTTCCAATTTCCAACACAGTGCTCACAGGACACAGCTGTTCAACTGTGTCCATTTGTGTGCAATAAAACTGCCCTTCACATGCAGACGTTGCCATTGGAATCTATACCATATACTTTTAAAGATAAATATCCATGCTTTTAAAAAATTCAGTGAATTTTAGAACTAATGTTAACCTCTGAAGATAAATGTTTAGGGAGAACCTTTAAATAGGGAGTTTAGATGAAGATGCCAGGTATTTTGGGCCCTTGCTCTGTGTCAACCCTCTACTTTTACCTAGTTATTTTTCTTAATCCTTGTGACAATCACTCCCATTGTCAGATGAGGACACTGAGGCTTAGAGAGGTAAAGGGACTTGGGGCTAAGAAAGGGAAGCGTTTAGAATGGATAAACAACAAGGCCCTACTGTGTAGTACAGGCAACTATATCCAGTCTCCTGGGATAAGCCATAATGGAAAAGAATATATATATATTTTAAAAAAAAGGAATGTATATGTGTGTATAACTGAGTCACTTTCCTGTACAGCAGAAATTAGCACAACGTTGTAAATCAACTACACTTCAATTTAAAAAAAAAGAAGTGTTAATGTGAGTTTCTTGGCAGGGGCTGCTTGGACAGCTTATTTCAAGGGATTATTTTTTTTAAAGCCTACTTTCTGGGCTTCAGTTTTCTCATTTACTGAAGGGTATGAAGAGACTAACATCATGGGATTGCCACAAAGAGGAAATATACAGTGGGCATTTGCCACTCTTATTGCCTTTCTAGAATCTTCAAAATCTCTTTTAAGTTAGAAAATTCTCTTACCAACTGAATCTTGAACACCTCACCCAACGCACTTTACTTTTAAATAGCTTTCTTGAGACATAATTTACACAAAATAAAATTTACACATTTTAAGTTACAATTCAATGATTTTTTTTTTTTTAGAAAATCCACAGAGGTATGCAGCCCTTACCATAACCCAGTTTTCAGAAAATTCCCATCATTCTACAAAGATCACTCATGAGAATTTATGGTCAAGCCCCACTCTTGCCCCAGCCCCAGGCAACCACTGACCTGCTTTCTGTCTCTAGATTTCCCTTTTCTGGACAATTCATATGAATTAAATGATACACTTTGTGGTCCTTTTTGTCTGATTCTTTTATTTGGCATAACATTTTTGAGTTGTTTGCCATGTGCCATTTTATTGCTGAAAAGTATTCTGTTTATGAATATACAACATTTTATTTACCCATCATCAGTTGACGAACATTTAGATTATTTCAAGGTTCGGACTTTTATGGAAAATGCTACCATTAACATTTGCCTACATGTCTTTGTGTGGAGATATGCTTTCATTTCTCCAACTAGCTTTTCCAGCCTCCCTTTCAGCTAGGGCACAAGCATATAACAAAAGCTCCACCAACCAGAGCCCTAGCCATAGGACTGCTATTAATTCCTATGGCAACTGTATCAGATTTATCCAATTGCTATTTCTAGGGCTAAGTTGCACCAACTTCCAGTCTTCACGTTACTTTAATAGTTCACATTTATTGAGCACCTTCCATGTGCCCAGCACTGCAGTAAGCACTTTATATGCATCTTTTCATTTCATCCTCAAAACTGTCCACCAGGGCAGGCACTATTACTGTATCCATTTTACAGATGAGCAAACTGAGGCACAAAGAGGTAAAGTGACTAAGACACTAGGAAATATCAGAGCCAAAATTTGAATCCAGGCAGCCTGACATCAGAGACTATGCACTTAACTGTCTCTCCATGCTCCGAGAAGTGGCTGGTTGTGTACCCCGAGCTCAGTTCTCATCGCATAGTTCCAGTTTTCAGAACCATGCTGTGCTCTCCCTCTGATGATAATCAACACTGCATCGTTTCATTAATACGTGAAGTGGAGCAATAGCAGAAAGAGCATTTGCTGGGTCTCAGAATGCTAACATCTGCCACCATCAGAGCAGTACTCCGCAGGCCCCAGAATTCACTGGCATCCATGTCCTATGTAATCATCTAGTCACCAGCAATGAGGAGAGGGTCTTCATCTTCCCACTGGCAGATACAGAAACAGAGACACAGAGAGGGGATGTCGCTTGCCCAAGTTTGCACAGAGAGGAGTCCAGAAGCCAGGATCCCATCCTTAGTGGGCCAATAGCCAGTCTGAATTCTCCCCACTCCAACCTCCACCAACTCAAAACTCTACGGCCTTTCCAGCTGATGGTTGAAGAGAGGAAGAGCTCAGTGGTGCCCTGGGTAGTAGTGGAGAGTTGTAGGTGGGCTTCAGAACCTAACAAAACCTCTTCCAGGCTGTCTTATTTGTCACTATGCTACTTGGGTAAACTGTTTGTTCTGAATTTGTTTCTCCTTTTGTAAAATGGTAAAAGATATTTGTCTTTCTCTGTCTGGCTTACTTCACTTAGTATAATAATCTCTAGGTCCATCCATGTTGCTTCAAAAGGCAGGCATCATTTCACTCTTTTATATGGCTGAGTAATATTCCATTGTATGATATTGCTTATATGTGGAATCTTTAAAACAATGATACAAATAAATTTATACACAAAACATAAATAAACTCACAAACATATAAAGCAAACTTATGGTTACCAAAGGGGAAAGGGGGGGAGGGATAAATTAGGAGTTTGGGATTAATTTATATACACTACTGTATATAAAATAGATAAACAACAAAGACCTACTGTATAGCACAGGGAACTATATTCAATATCTTGTAATAACCTATAAGGGAAAAGAATCTGAAAAAGAATATACATATATGTGTATATATAACACTGAATCACTTTGCTGTACATCTGAAACTAATACAACATTGTTAATCAACTATACTTCACTTAAAAAATGGTAAAAGAATAATACACATTCTGTGGTGCTGTTGTGAAAGTTGAGGGAAATATGCATACTTAAAACACATGGTAGCCTAGAGTCAGACCTCCATCTGTCTTGCTCTCTAAACAGCACCACCAAACCCAAAAGATGGAAAGAACAGAATCCTGGTGGCATCATTTTAACTCTAGAGCTACCTTTGCCTAAAGCCAGAATGACTTATCCCTGGAATAGTGCTCAACCCAAACTACAGATTTTACCCTTGATTACCTACCCTCCCTCTCCCACTCCTAACCCATCAAGATCACAATGTCTGCTGAATCTGTTCACTGTTTCCCATCTTTACAACTCCCTCTTTGGCCCAAAGCAGCCGAACAACTGCATCAGCCCCCTAACAGGTCCAGCTTCCATGCGTCCCTCCCCTCTCCCCACTCAAAATCCATTCTCTCTACCGCAGCCAAAATGATCTTTCCAATTTATCAATCAGACGCTGTCCCTCTCTCATTTTAAACTCTCCAGTGACCATTTATTGCTCTTTGAATCCAATCTAGATGCCTCAGGTCTTGTTAATAACCTCATAAGTCAGTGATCCTCATAAGTTTCCCTGGTCTGGCCATAACAGTAAAAGCTACCATTTACCAAATGCTTGCTACATGCCTTGGGCCTTCCTAACCTATGTGTAGATGTTAGTTTATTTGATGAGGTCTGTGTAGTTACACAGGGCCCTGTGCTTAGGATGGTCCCATGTTTTGTTTAATGCTCTGCTCCAAGAGTCTTAAAACTTTTTGACCGAGGGGTCCTGTTTTTCCCATTTTGCACCAATAATGTAGCTGATTCTGTCTCCCAATAGCAGTGAGAAATAATGGATGAGTCAGAAATCTTCTGGTTGCAAGCAACAGAAATGCAACTCCTAATGGCTTAAGTAGTAAGGGAGAATTTATCAGTTCATATAGATAAATAGGGATAGATCTTACTGGTTCAGGCATAGCAAGCTCTAGCATTTAAATGGTGCCACCAGGATTCTGTTCTCTCCATCTTTTACCTCTGCTTTGATTTGTTCAGTTTCAGGTCAGGTTAAAGAGCTTATTCCTCCCATAATTCCAACAGGTCATATGATGGGGTCTCACTATACCATCCTGGTCACCTTCCCATCCTTGCACGAAGCACAAAGGACTGGGGATGTCTACCTCAAAGGGGGATGTTATCATCTTCCATTTTCAGGTAAAAAAAGAGACTCACTGAAGTGACGTAGAGTGACTAGAACCACACAGTGAATTGGGATTTGAATTTAAGTATGAAGGATCCCAAAGTCCCATAAATCCTTTCCTCATCAGGCTCTCCCCTCACCATTGCCTTTCACCTTGACAATTGTCCAAATGAAGACTCACACTTTCTCCAGCTCAAGTGCAGCTCGTTTCCTATTCTGGATCATGCAGTCTGAACTTCCCTTTGTGCTGCGTCCATCTTAGAATGTAGACACATTCTAAGGCCCTCTGCCCCTGTTTTCAGATGTTTCCTTAGCACAAACAGCTCAGAGGAGCACTGTACTTCTTCAAGGCTGAACTAGAATAGGTCTCTTGAACCCTTAGGGATAGCATCACCTCTTGGGTTTATTGGGCAGGCCCATCTCAAACCGCTGTTTAAATCTTAATTGGCATCTTAAGGTACACAGCCTTGGAATCTCTTCAGCATGACAGGCCAAACTTAGCTACTCTTATTATTCAAAAGGAAAACAAATCTGACCCCAAAGCATTAGGAAATAACAAGGAGAGGAAGAGGAGGTGACATTTCTCAGCTGTAATAAAACTCCCTCAATGTCTACATTCTTCCCCTGTTCTCTTCCCCCAAAGCCCCTTCCCAGTAAGTAGCTGAACCAGCTAATATTTCTCAGCATTTTGGAGGCCTTACCCCCGTTCCTACCCAAGATGGTTCATCAAAATATCCAACATCCTCCAGCAACCCCCCAAACAAACAAGTTTTCCACTTGTGGAGGAAATTCCGTTGCTTAGAAAACAAGAATTTTTTCTACATCCTTAAATAGCCCAGTTGGATATCTAGAATTTGAGCCCTTTCCATTCCTGCCCTCACTCCATCCAAGCCTCTGTCTTATCTCCCCTAGACCATGGCAGTCAGTGCCTTGCTGCTCTCTGCACCTTTACCTTTGCTCTGTTATAGGGGGGCCTATTCTCAATGCAGTACGGATCTGGTTAAAATCTATATTGCATCTATGTTACTTCCCCACTTAAATGTCCAGTGGTTCCCCTTTCACTCAGAGTCAAAGCACCCTGCTTACTGTGACGTGAGACCCTACGGGATGTGGCCTCAACCCCTTTCTGGCCCCACCTCTGCCTACTTAGCTCCACTCTCACTGGCTTCCTTGCCATTCTCCCCAGTGATAGACACATTACTGCCTCATGGCCTTCGCACTGGTAGTTCCCTCTGCCTACAATCCCCTTCCCCTAGGGGTCCACAGAGCTCAATCCATCACTTTCTGCAGGTGGACTGCAAAATCATCTTCTCTGCATCAATGTCTACCCTATTTTTATTTTTTTAGGTGACAAAATTGTCCTTTATTGTCGCCATTTTTAAAGAGAAAATAGGTATTTTCCCCCTAATTACAAAAGTGATGCTCATTTATAAAAGATAGGACACTCTAGAAAGATATTACTAACCATCACTCAAAATTCTATACCACAGAGGCCGCTTGTGGGTGTGATGCTATGAGACTGGGCCCCAAAGATGCTCTATGAGAGTTATTTTATATTCCACCTGTTTGTGAGCTGCAAGACGTTGGACGAGTTCTTTCACCTTTCAGAACCCCAGTTTCCGCCTCTGTGTGCGGGATAACTGGTCCGCGTCTTGGGTTGTTGGGGGAGAATGGGGAAAAGTGCTAGTCTAGTGCCTAGCCTACAGTCCATGGGAGTGACAGATATTTTTGTTATTCTTTCTATCATCAGCATTATTATCATTAATATTTTGGCGTATATCTTCCCAAACTTGTATGTACAGCTACAGCAATATATTGATTATATTCTCATAGAAATGGGAACAAACTACAATATGACTTTATGATCCACTTCTCTCATGGATTACAGTGTGACCCTTCACGTAGCTTGTCTTACTCAGCGTTTTTAACGGACACATATTTGCCGACTGAGTTGACATCACACAATTTATTAGCAGGTTCAGTTTTCTCTATGATTAAAACTGTTGTATTCTCCTTTCATTCATTGTCTCATTACTTCCTCGGGCTATGATCTTAGAAGTAGAATTTCTGGATCAAAGGTATTTACAAGGTAACGCATTTGATACAAATCACTCAATTGCATTCTAGAAAGATTACTCCAAATTATACACTCATCAGCAATATATGAAAAGTACCCATTTTCCAGCACCTTATTTTAAAGTATCTTGTTTTTAAGATGCTGATGTAAGCCCCGGAGTTTGAAGATAGTTTCACAACTGATTCTAGAAACTAGGAAAAAAATCAGATTAATTTATTTCCCCCAAGTTATCACATGTACATAGTTGCTTTGCTACACATTAGTTCAACTTTGTCTGCCTTAAACATCTAGCGTGAGGACGTTATGCTTTATTGTGACAAGTGCATTTAAGAGAACCCTTGTAGCCTCATACGTTTAGTCTAATAATTTCAGCTTGTTTGTTCTTCTTCTTGTTTCATATAAATACCACATTTAGCTGCATGCTACAGACAAAATTGCCACACAATTCTCATGACATGTATGTCTCCATGACTGTCCTCCCCTCCACAGCTGCAGAGAATAAGAAAACATCTGGTAGCAAGACGGGGCATTAGAAAGAGCAGGGACACTTGGGCTGTACTCCTAGAGGCTGGCGTTTTCCACAAAGCTTCACCCCAAGGCCTCTCTGGGCCAGCTCCCAGAACTGAGTCAGTCTCTGATTCTCCAGATGACTAAGGGAGAACCTTATTAATTAATGGGGAATCACATCTAGTGGAGGAAGCAGGTTAGAAAACAGGTTGACTACAGAATGACACAAGGCTGATGGAGATGCGAAGGAGCCCGGAAGATGGAACTAGTAATTTCTATAGAAAGCAAAGAGGTTCAAAGGCACCTTGAGTTGCCAGGCCAGGAGGTGAGAGTTGAGGGCTCCAGGTGAAGGGCACAGCACGTGCAAAAGCAGGAAAGCTTGACAGTTCATGGGAAGTTTGCGAAAGAAAAGAGTCCACAGTGGTCAGAATCTTGTGTCTGCATGGGATTGTAGAAGAGACAGGGCAGGTAGGTGAGGGCGAGGTGGATGCTCTGACCAAGCTGGATAGAGAGAGAGGCTGGGCCCAAGTTGCACGGAACCATGTATGTCAGGCTCCAGGCACTTGGGAAGCCACTGAAGTCTCTAGCAGGAGGATGCGATGTGTTTAGCATTTAGAAAGATCACATAGGTTGCCATAAGGAGAATGGATTTGAGTGAATTTTGGTGACAGGAAGATCAGAACTAGGCCTCGGTGATGGAGATGGAGACATGGAGATGTACTGGGGAGACATGTACGGATGGACTGAATGGTCCTTATTGAGTGACTGAGTGTAGAAGAACAGGGAGGGGAGGAAGCAAAGCTATGTCGAAATTCTGGGTTCTGCTGACCAGATAGAGGATGGGGCCATTCGCTGAGCTGGGGAGCCCTGAAGGAGCAAGCTGATGGAGTCTGAGGGGCCTGGGGCCCTCTAGGTGCCTAGGTCCAGACCACAGAGGAGAGAGCTGGGCTGGAGGTAGTGGTTGAGGACATCAGCAGAGCGATAGTGACAGAAGCCTTGGAGAAGATGTCGCCTCCCAGGCAGAGTGTGTCAGGGGAACACCACAGTATTAAAGTATTGACTAAGGAAAACTCCTGTCTGTAATTAGCATGAGAAGCACCTCAAGGCAAGGACACAGAGGCGGACTGCGACATCACAGCAGCTTCCATCTTCAAAGAAAACGTATACGAGCTGAAAACGTATCCCTCGCTGCTCCTGTAAGAGCCTTCCCTGTGGGTCAGAGAGTCATCACTCCAGGGCAGAGTGTGGAAATACAGGTCTCACTCGGCTCCTGTTTCCATCACGATGTGAGAATTTAACTGGCATTCCGCAGCTCAAGACCATCACCACGAATTTCTCTGGCCTCAGAGGGGAATGCACTTTCTTTTTTAGGAGAAAATTAATTTATTATAGCAATACATTAAGACAACAAAATAAGTAGTATTTTTTCTTTTTTATTGCAATATAGTTGGTTTATAATGTATTAGTTTCAGGTGTACAGCAAAGTGATTCAGATGTGTGTGTGTGTGTGTATATATATATATACTTTTTTCAGATTTTTTCAAGATCATGAGTATAGTTCCTTGTGCTCTACATTAGGTCCTTGTTGCTTACCTATTTTAAATTTAGTAATGTGTATATGTTGATTCCAAACTCCTAATTTATTCCTCCCACCCTCCCTTCGAGAGGGGAATGAATTTTTAAATGCGACGTATCAGAGCTGGCTGATAGGGAGGAATGCCAGAGGGCAAGACCCTTTCCTCAATCCATGGTGCAGTTTATGAGTTCACCGGGATGTGTAGAGGAGCAGTTAACCCCTTCAGGTTGGCTCCACAGGAGCCCTGCGTACACTGGGCATCCACAATGAGACAAACGTGAAACACAGTTCAGTGTTTGTACAATAAGAGCCGTTGCTTCTGGGAGGAGATGCAGAAGACTTCTCAGTCAGCAGAGAGTGGTAGTCAGCAGTTGAAGCTCAGTGGTCAACTGCCGAGATTTAGGACCTAATCCTCCCTCTTATCAGCTGTGGGTCCCTGGGAAAGTCTCTGTGCCTCAGTTTACTTATCTTTAAAATGGGATCTAATAATAGTCCCTACGTCATAAGGTTGATGAGAGAATTTAAATATATATGCTTCTTCTGGGAAGATGGAAGTGTGTTAAGGGTTTTAGAGTAGGCAAATGAAAAAGGAAGAGCCGACTGGAATTGGTTGTCATTTTTTCAACAACAATGCTTAGAATATGAATTTCCAAAGCCAATTATGTTTGAGTAGTTAGTTTAATATCAAATTCCAGGCCTTAGCTAACTCAAGAGTTTTATCTCTTTAAATATATATTTTTCTTCCTCAATGATTTAGGGTTGAGTTTTTTTATTTCCTACCCAGATTCCTACATTTATTTTTTATTTTAAATTCATAGGCAGTTATAAAACTGGAGGGGAAGAAAAGTGAAAAATTACACATGGAGAAACTCATCATGGTGGGAAAAGAGGGGGGGGTACTTAGAACTGGGAAACAAGAGACTGTTTCCAGGTCCATCCCTACTTTTGATCAGCTCTGAGTCTCTGGACAAGGTCCTGGATCCAGAAAAATTAAAGCGGGAAGAAGCTCTAGAGACCACCAGATCTAACGGGCTGCACTAGGAGAGGTGAAACTGAAGCCCAGAAAGGGGGTGGGGTGAATTTCCCTGTATTGTCCATTAGCAAGTAGCTGAGCTAATACTCCATCCCAGGTATTCCAGTGCTTTGAGTTCTGAATGAGGCTAATGGAGCTAGTGGTATTTAGCTTGTCTAGCCCTCAGGGTTGCCACAAGTGTCAAATAATGCATTAAATATTCAAGGCTCAAGTGACCAAAATATGTTCTGAAGATCATATTTGGATCTGAACTTTGGTTGTAGCCAATACCAGCTATGTGACCCTGACCTTAACCTTTCAAGCCTTTGTATTCTCATCTGTAAAATGAAGTAATAATAGGATCTACCTCACAGTATAGTTAAAATGACAGGATGAAATCACACTTGTAAAGCACCTAGCACAGTGACTGGCACGTTGAGAGTGCTCAAGGAATAGCTGGTATTTTTATTATTGTTTTCATATCACTCTATTTAATGAGTATTTGTGAGTACTTAGTTTAAAAAACAAAAACAAAAACAAAACTAAATCCCAAAGAAGCCAAGTAACTTGCCCAACATATGACAGCTGAGATCTGAGGCCATACTCGATGGCTGCAGAATCTATGTTCTTACCCATGACGCATACTAGCTTTCAACATGGGAACAACGTGCTTTCCCTTCACATACACAAGACCTGGTGGCCATGGACCCTTGACACTGATTCTTCCCAGCTCAAGGTGGTTTTCATCTTATTTGTAACACGTTTTTCTGAGTTTAAAGGTATCCTTGGTTACTCTTTCTTTCATCAACTTACTTCCAATAGGAAAATAGACCAGAGCTCAGTGCTTAAAGCCCTTCGCATTTTTCATCTCAGGAGGTCTAGCAGGTCTTTTGGAGAAGAGCACGCCCAGTGACCATTCAAATGCAACTCTCCAGATGTGAGTTTGCCCCAGTGTCTCTACCTGCTCACTCTTGCCCTACCCGAGCATTTCCTGCTACAACCTAATATAATTCTTCCCCAAGGCTGAAACTTCAAGAATACTAGCTTGACCCAATCAGGAAACTTTAGACAATGTAAGGAATGTGTTTGCTTGTCTGTGATGCTCTGGGTACTTCCTGTGTGCATCGGCACTGCCCGAAGCACTATTCAGAAATTGTCTCTGAATCTGAACTTGAGCCTGTTTGCCCTCAAACCCAGTGCTCTAACTTTATACTGAATTCCATCTCACAAACATGGCCAGGAAAGGCAAACTCCAGAATAATGAGACGTGCTGTCTTCTTTTAAAAGCTCAAGGGAACTAAGTTTGTGTCTTGGACAAAGAAACAGAATTTTGGATAGTCCACAGTGGCTAGTAAATATACAGCATGTGTTTCTTTGTATCATTAGGGACTGACCCAAAGCAGGCACTCAAGTTTTGCTACTCTACTCTGGATGGAATTGAGCATGTTGCTTATGAATTGAATTGAATGGGATTGAATTGAAGGTAATTAAGTCAAGTTGAAAATGATGAAGCTGGATAATAATAATAAAAGACAGGAAATGCATTGAGTTTGCAGACAACTGTACTGTGAGCAGCAACTGATAGGTATAAAACCTTGAAGAAAAGGGAAAAGATACTTTTATCGCCTGAATATGCCCTAGTTAAGCTCCGGTAGTGTTTAAAAAAAAATGACTATCATCCACAGTATGAAATGCATTAAATCACAATACAGTACACAGAGTCATATACATGTATATAATGTAAAAGTGTATATCTATCCAGAGATATTTATATATATAAGAGAAGTTTCATGAATAGTATTGACCCATACTAGCCAGGATGCACTCTATTTTTCCATTCTAGTTTGTTCTAATATAATTCGTTCCACTTTTTATTTTAATCATTTTAGTTCTAAATCATCTAAATTGATTTTATTCCCTTGAAGATGTTGGCCTTGCAGTATGGAAAGCTCTGCTGGAAAGGGTTCTGGGTAGACCTGGAGATGAATCCCAGTTCTTTGTTCACTCTATCTGTGACTTCATGATCTATTAGAGTCTCAGTCCCCTCATCTGTAAAATGGGTGGGAGGAGTGACACTGCCTCTGTCAGGGTCTTTGGGAGGAAAAGATGACACTGCACAGTGTCCAACACACAGTAAGTGACCCTTGACATCAGCAGGTCACAAGAGTGGCATTTGACCCATTATAACAATTCCCAATTCTTTTCAAATCAAGAGAAATGAAAGGCAGAGGAGGCTTTCCCACTTCTCACACCTTGTGCCTCGATTCTTCTTGGTCCACCGTGAGCCGGCCCAGCTGAAACATGGCATTTTTAGCACAGGAGACTTTTCTCATCCAGGTCATAGCTGGAGGTTCTTGGCCCCCAGGCATTCCTCAGGCCTCCCCTCTGCTCTGGAATCATATCAGAGAAAAGTAGTGTCTCAGGTCATTCACCACTGTGAGCCAGGGCCTACCTGACTCATGCCAGAGAGCAAGCAGTAGTCGGCGAGAGCTTGAGATTGGCCCCTGAGACCCTGCACTGAATTATTCAGGATTAAAAAGTTCTGACTTGCCAGGGAGCACAAAGATAAGCCAGCTGAACAAAGTTGGAAAATGGTGTGATAAAAAGTTGGACATAAAAATGAGTGGTGTGGACCCAGACAGAGAGAGAGAAAGACAAGGCTGCAGGCTCTAAAATAATCTTCTTTCTAAGTTTTGTGTTCATTTTCCATTTGTTAACGCATTTATTCTTTCAATACCCATCCAGCCCTGCTCAGGCTCTAGGGGGACCAGATATATAAGATCAGCCCTGGTCTTTGAGGAACTCAACACTTGGGGACATCAGGAGGTGTGAACGGCACAAGAGATGTCACTCACAGGACCTGTGGGGCCCGAGGATGCGGTGACTGACTTGGCCTGGGAGAACAGTGGAAGACAAGGGTACCAGGAGAGAAGGAAGAAAAGGGCTTTCCAGGCAGAAAGAACAGCAGAGACAAAGGCACGGAGGAAGGACAGCAACCTGAAAGCAGACTGATGGCGCTGGGGTTTGAAAGGGAGGCAGAAGCAAAGGTGACTCAGGAAAGAAGGGCTGGGCAGATTGTGAAAGAACCTGCAGGGTGTCAGGTCCTCTCCTGCAGGCAATAGGGAGCCATTGAAGAATTTGGAGTAGGGGTGTCGGTGACAACCTCTGCTCTGTGATTTACAAAGAGCTCTCTGGAGCAGTGCAGTTGGTCCACTGGATGGGGAACCTGGAGGCAGGGAGATCATTCTAGATGCTGCCCCAACAGTCCAGGTAAGAGATGGTGAGGAACTGAAGGTATTCAAACACTGCCCAGTTAGTTGTTAATATTCAGGGATTAGTTTTAACTTTTTAGATTTGATACGATTGTACTTACACATTTTTAAAAGTGAATCTTTATCTTTTATAAATACATACTGGAATATTTCTGAATGACATAATATGATGTCTGGGATTTTCTTCAAAATAATCTGGGTGTAGCAGTTGCAGGAATTCAGGGGGAGGTGATGGAGAAAACAAATTGGCTCTAAAAGGGTCATGGTGGAAGTTGGCTGTGGATACACTGAAGTTCGCTCTATTATTCTCTCTACTTTTGCTTTTGTTTGAAATGTTAATGAAACATTTTAAAGATAATGAAAATTAAGTAAAGAGATGGAAATAATAAAAGTAAGAGCTAATACATATGGGGGACTTACCACATTCCAGGGGAGCTTCTGCATATTAATTACCTTCACACCCACATCAACCCTTGACACAGATATTATTAATATCCCTCTTTAACAGATGGAGAAACTGAGGTCAGCGTGGTATGGACCATACTTAATAAGATACAGGCACTAAGTGGTGGGGTGAAAATCCTAACCCATCTGGCACCACGGCCCTTCTCTTTTTTCCTCTCTAGGTTATGGGAGCGACCTTAGGTTACGTTGCTTCATCAAGCCCTTTCCAAGGACAGGAAGTGAACAAACCATGCAAGTCCCCACCGTCCTGATGCTTACATTTTTGCTGCGCGTACAGACAGTAAACCAAGTGAATTATCCAGTGTGTAAGAAAACAATGAAAAGGGGAGAAACAAAGGAGGAAAGGGGCAGAGACAGTGTCACAGCTGGGGATGGACTCGGGGAGGGGGCCGTGTGTGCTATCAACGGAGAAAAGATGGAGAGAGAGAGAAACCCAAATGGGTTGCTGAGGGGAACACACCTGGGGAAGAAGGAAGAGAGCGTACAACACTTCTCAGGTGTGAGCCTGCCTGGTGTGTTCACCGAGCAGCAGGGAGGCCAGTGTGGCCTGGGCAGAGGGAGGGAGGGATGAGGTGTTGGAGATGAGGTTAGGGAGGGAACGGGGGCCTCCACCATGTGTGGCTTTTTAGTGATTTTAAGGGCCTTGAGTTGAACTCTGTGTGAGCTGAGGTGTCTCGCAGGGTTTTGAGCTGAGATGCTGTGCAGGAAAGAGTGAGCACCGCAGGCCTGCAGCTGCTCTTTGAGGAGCCTACGTACAAGCTTAGCCCTTAGCTGGCCTCTGGGAATGAGGCTTTGGGGAGGGTCCCCACCGTTCTCTGACAGGAGTGGCCCACTCTGCCTAAACCGTTTGTACTAACAATGTGGTTTGTGCTGACACTTGCTGGGAGTCTGGAGTCTAGGTTTGTGCCAGGCAGGGAGAGGGCTGGCATGATTGGTCCCTGCAAAAACCCCAGGCATGGGGCATCTAATGGGCACCCCTGGAGGACAATGTCTTACACATGTTGTCACAGCCTGTCGCCTGGGGGAGTGAGGACGTCCCCTGCCACTCCATTTGGGAAGCTTGCACCTGGTTTTCCCTGGACTCTGCCCCACACACTTTTTCCCTTTGTTGATTGTGTTTTATATCCTTTTGCTGTAATAAGTCCTGGCCCTGAGTGTGACAATACCTGGACTGGTGAGTCCTAGTGAATTGCCGAAGTTGACAGTGGTTTCAGGGCCCCCAGCCTGGGAATGATTGTTCTAGCACTTTTAAAAGGATCACTCAGGCTGCCTTTTTGAAGGGGGCAAGGGCAGAAGCAGGGAGACCCCAGAGGAAGCCGTTGCAATAATCCAGGTGAAAGACAGCCTCAGCTTAGATCAGGATGGTATCGATGGAGATGGTGACAAGAGGTGAGGTTCTGGATTTATAGGTGTCAGGACTTAGAGGTAAGCAAAGGAAGGCAGTGCCTGTGAGGACCCAGCATGCTAATCAGAAGACTGTCCTCACTCATAAACTTTACCCCATTGGGCTGATCCCTTAATGAATAGAAGACTTGTGACAAATGCCCATTATAACTTCCAGGAGGCTCTCTGACCCATAGAGCAAATATAATTGTCAAAGATCCCCTCCTCTTATCCAGCACCTATTTGCAGAGATCAGCCCAGGGAGACTCTCTTCCCTTGAAAAGACAAATGTAACTTCTAAGAGTAAGTGCCCTTCGCAGGAGAGGGCAGTGAATTCAAAAGTGTGGGATGTCAGGCAAGAAAAGACCATCCCAGTTTCCTGACCCCAGCTTTTCCATGATTCCAAAGTGGGCAGGTAGATTTTTTTAAAGAAAGTTTTCAAGGACAAAAAAAGAATTGTCTTTTTGATTAGGAACACAGGTACCGTGGGCTGCTTCTACAGTGGAAGAAAGAGACATCTCTTTTTATGACACAGATTACACAAACTTTCTTGAACTCTAAATTTGAAATAGCATATTTCAAGGCAGGTGGGTGGATGGGTGTGGAGGAGGGAACAGGCAGAAAGACAATAGGAAGCGGGGCTGGGCGAGGGAGGGGCCCTGGGAACGCATTCCCAGAGCCCTGCCCAAGATTTTCAAGTTGAGCAGTGATGTTATGTTAATCTACGTCCTAATTGCTCAGCAATAAACAACACCCACTTGCTGCATAAATGTCAGAACCAAGACTATTTCTACATCTGCTTTGAAACAATGTCAGTCACTGCGAAGAGCACAAAGAGATGGAACACTTGGGTTAGCATACAAAATGTTAAATACATATTACCAAGGGGCCTTGGTTTCTGAACGAAACAGACCTCAGATGCAGTGGGAGTGCGAGGACAGGGCTGGGTTGAGGTGGGACTGCTTGCCAGCTGACAGCTGGCGTGGGAGGGGCAGCTGTGATGGGTCCTCGCTTGTCACCTCTTGTTGAAAGTGTCACAGAGTAGGTCGCTGCTCAGCCCTGATGGCACTGAGGGGCGGGAGACAGCAGCCTTCAAACAAAATGAAGGCCAGTGAGACATCTTTGAGTACTCCAGTCCGCCACGTCTATAAAGATGTCAAGATCTGAAGTTAAATAAAATAAAATAAAATAAAATATAAAATAAAATAACCAGATGCCCTGTCTGCTTTAACCACAGACTGGGAAGGACTCAAAGCCTGCTCGTGGAGAGTGTGGAAATAGTTTGGGAGCCCAACAGTCTGAAACCCTCTCCTTTTTACTGTATACCCTCAGGCAGGGGCTCAACCTCTCTGAGCCTTGGTGTCTTTGTCTTTCATAAATGAAGATAATTATCCCCACCTCTTTGAGGAGACAAGAAGATTCATGAATTAATATGTCTATATAGGTACATAACCTTCATAATGTAAAGCATGTTCCCAGAAGCCGCCTGCACCAGCTGGACACTACAAGAACTCCCTTATTTCTACTGAAGTGCAGTGTTACCTTGGCTCCCCAAAAGCTACACAGGTACCTCCACTAATCCCCAAGGACCTTCCTGGCCTATCCTTGCTCACTGGGCAGAGAGCCCAGGGACTGTCTGAAAACTGACGTCTCTCTAAGATGCTCACATCAAACATCTAAACTGAGGGAGTGATTCTGCAAAGGGATGGCTGCTTTGGGTTTCCACCGCCTCCTTGCCTCAAGTAGGGGTGGGTGAACAGTGAAGCTTGGTGGTTAAGAGCATGGGTTTTTGGCATCTCCCATTGCATCGAGGTCTGTTGCTTTCCGTAATGAATAGAGCATAGATGTTGGCATCAGACCTGACTAGAGCTCCAGGCCTTGCCCTGTCTAGCTGAGTGACCTTAGATAAGTCACATAACCTCTCTGAGCCTAGGTCAACTGGAGGAAAACAGCAGAGGGAGACAGAGCTTTGTGACTCTTTGTGTTATTAAATCCACTACTACTCCCAGTTTTGGAAACAGAGCCATATAGATTGAGTTGGAAAAAGAACTTCGTTTTTAAATTTTCTCCAAGACAGGTGTTGGTAAATCTGGTGTCACTGGAGAACAAGTTTAGATTTTGAAGTTTGTTTTGTCCTACTTTTACATCATTGTTTCTTCTTGTTGTTTCATTCAACTGAAGGTTTTATTTTACTATTGATGCCAGTAAACTATGATGCTCTTCAATAGTTGAGACCCAGAGGAGGGAGGTTTAAAGATGGAAAATAAATAGAATGCATTTCTTCAACTAGCAGGGCTTTCCCAAAATATCCCAAAACTCAATTCTTCTCAGAATCACGTGCGTGTGTGTGTGTGTGTGTGTGTAAAGGCATTATTTTTGCATGGGTGTACACTTATGTGAGACCATGAAAATAAAGCTCTTCCCTAGGGATTTCTTTTCTGTATGTAATCCAAAGTGTTGGTTGGAAGCAGTTGTGGTTAACTTACACATCACCCAGGTCTTGTGGGTGGCAACAAAGGAGCCATCAGTGTGATATGACACCCCCTGGAAAGCTTCATCCATGCCCTTCATGTCCTAGGAATGGTGTGATAGCCCTAGAGTGAGATACAGGCCACCCTCAATCTCTGCAAGATGGTGACAAGCCCCTCTGTCTCTGCTCACACAGGATAGTGAAGAGCACTTTGGAGAGAGGGAAGAAACATTCTGAGCTATCAAGAAGGCCTCAGGAGACTTTCAAAGCTCTTATATGAAACAGGAATGCTCTCACCTGTAGCTAATACAATTATTGACCAACAGATGCTTTAAAAAAAAAGTCACTTAATTATCTCACCTAAAAAAGTCTGAAATTAGCTCCAAGTTTGGGTCAAAGACTTAATGACCGAGACACAGTTTATTCTTTCTATTTCACCATCGTCAGCATGTTGACTTGTTGCCTCATGGTCACAAGATGGCTGCTGCTGCTGCTTCAGACAACATGAACCATAGGGCTTGTAACATTAACAGGTTAGCTCCAAGCTACACAGAAGGAGGTAGATGGTGGGGAAAAGGTCAAGGTTTGACTCTTGACTCTATTGCTAGCTAACTGGCTAACCAAGTGTAGGCTACTTCACCATGCTGGCATCACTTTCCTCACCTGTGACAAGGATTATGTGGGCCAGATGATTGCTAAAGTCCCCCAAGAGGCAAAAACCTTGAGCCCTATAACTCCGAATTCTCTGGCTGCAATGGAAACAAATGTGGGAAACATTTTCATCTGTAAGCAATGGAAGCAGAAGGGAAGATGGTGCAAAGACTGTCTCCTGGGAGACTTTTTTATTTACACTTTATCTCAAACCAAAACTGTTTGATTTCAGAGACCATTTTCTTAACCACTACAATAGAGGATTATTGTGAGACTTAATTATATGATGCACAGGGAAATCACTGGCACATGGTAGGCATTCAATAAGTATTAGTTCCTTTGGAAGGAAGTCCAGCAAGATCCCAGGATCTAGTGTTTTGTTACCTGGGTGAGACCATGAGAGAGCTACTTCCCTCTCTGTGCCTCAGTTTGTCAACCATGAAAAGGGTTGATGGTAGTAAGGCAGTAAACACTAGAAACACTCACTGTTCTCATTATAATTTTTTCCCTAGCCTGTGTAGTCACAGGCTCAGTCTGAGTTTGAAGATTCACTTTTCAGGTGCAAGTACTAGTCAATTAGCACATTCAGTTTGATTTTTAGCAATATTGCTTTTAGAAATAGTGTTTAGTGAGGATTTCTGCAATGTGTCAGCAGTTTTTCAATCTCAGAGATGCTAGGGAATGCCAGCAATAATTATCACCTAGCTGAGCTCCTGCTAGAACAAAAGGATACTTTAATTAAGTAGATGAGTAATCTGATGCCTCCTTAGAAAAGGGGCAGTTAGTATGTAAAAAGGGGATTATTCATCACCAGGAAAAATGTTGCTTTATTTGCTCATGGTCCGTAAGTCTGCTGCTCAAGAAAGAGTTCCTTTGCACTGGGTTAGTCCACATTCTTTATTTCTTAAATTTAACAAATATAATTAGGTGAGCAAAAGATGCAGAAAGCTGGATTTGGCTTCTCAGAGCCGCTGACCTGTGAGCTAGGAAAGGCATTTCCGGGGAGGAGAAGCTGCTCAAGCAAAGGTGCCAAGGCTGGAAACAGCGCTGTGAATAGGGGCCACTGTGTGCAGTTGGGGATAACAGAGTGGGGAGGGGATGTGGCAAGGACCAGGGCTGATGAAGCAGGGCCGGATGGCCCAGAGGTTTGTTCTACGTGGGAAGGAGTTGAAGCCCTCTCCTGAGGCCAGTGGAGTCCTGAGAATGTTTTTCCTCCTTGCCTCCCTCCCTCGCTTTCTTCCTCCCTTCCTTCCTTCCTTCCTTTTTGGTTGGAATTTTAGGTTTTAGGAGGCTACCTCGGCTGCACCATAGGGCTTGTAACATTAACAGGTTAGCTACAAGCTACACAGAAGGAGGTAGACGGTGGGGAAAAGGTCAAGGTTTGACTCTTGACTCTGTTGCTAGCTAACTGGCGATCCAAGTGTAGGCTACTTCACCGTGCTGGCCTCACTTTCTTCACCTGTGAAATAGAGCATGTGGGCCAGATGATTGCTAAAGTCCCTCAACAGGCAAAAACCTTGAGCCCTATAACTCCGAATTCTCTGGCTGCAATGAAAACAAATGTGGGAAACGTTTTCATCCGTAAGCACTGTTTACTCATGTGACCCCAGGGTGACTGGGTCCCCACGGCCATCCACACCATCTGGTGGACACTCAGCATGGTGCTGGCTCCCCAAACACAGAGCCAACCCCATAACTCAGTGAAGAGCGTGAGGGGTTTTCCTAAGCATCTTCCAGGGAGACAAGGGAGGGGCTTTGCACATATACCTCGCAGTAACACTGGAGAAGGTGGAGGGAAATGCAGGCTTATTTGGATGGCGTAGGAGAAGAAAAGCCATTCCTCAGGGTTAAAGCAAAACAGTGCCCTTTCTAGCTTTCAGAGCGAAATATTAGTCTTCAGATCCAAAGCAGATAAAGGAACTAGAGAAAAATCGGTGCGAACTTTTCATAAGACATTTAAAAGTAAAAACTATTGTGCATCTTCAGAAAAGCATCGACAAGGCCCAGGGAGAAATCGGAAGCCAACTAAGGTGCTTTCATTACTTAGAGTCGATGTCATCACATTTTCCCTTGTCTCTTAAAAAAGACAGAGAAAAGATGCTTGTTAGTATCATCCTTCTCTCCCCTAGAAATTTGGTGGGAAATTGGATTTTTATATTTCCAAGGACTCGGAGCGAATAGTGTTACTGCACACACAGAGTTACATGTGGACAAGGACTGGACAATGTGGGGCGTTGTTCCTTCCGTGCCCATCACGGAGCAGAGGGAACAAGCCACGGGAGGCCGCTATCTGCCACCACAGCCCTGAAAGGCCCATTTTCTCGCTTCTCATCCCAGATGTAGGAGAAATAGCCAAGCCTGAAAAATGTGAGGAAATGAGACTGAGAAAAAAAACCTGTTGGCAGCTATGCTTTCAAAATAAGTCTGGAGTTCCATGTCTTTTCGAATTATTCAAGATTTCAGAGATGAAGTTAGACTCCATTTTAGTAAAGCAGATTTGTTCTTTTATCTTCTTGTGCCCCAGGTTGGCTACCCCAAGTAAAAAAATTCTGGAGAAATTTCATGCTAAACTCAGGGTGTTTCTTGATATCTGGTCTTGGACGGCGGAAGGGCCTTTGTGATTCTTCTTGATAGAGAGAAGGCATCGCCTGATGGACAGAAAACAGGCATTGAAAGCAACACACCTGACTTGAATCTGCTTTGGGGTTTGCTAGCCCTGGGTCTTGGGTCTAATTATTTAATTTTAAGAAGCCTCAATTCTTCATATATAAAACAATGATTAATGAACCTATTCCCAAATGCCCAGTGCTCGTATTTTCTCAGGAGGCAACCAGGAGGCTGTTGTGTGAAGGCCATGGGTTTTATAGTGATGCAGACTTGTGTCCACTTTACAGATGAGGAAGCTGAGGCTGTATTTGTAATCAAGACCCCAAAGGACAACCACTTCCCTGGCACTTGGCCTGATGTCACCCTCATTTCCCTTATCCCCTTTCCATCTTCCCTCCTTCCTTCCTTCTACCTTCAGCAATCAGTCTCAGCTCTTTTCCATTTTGTGGACTCAGGTGACCAGAGGACAGGGGGCTTTCATCTTGCTGACTCCCAAGGTAGAGGGTCCCAGATGTTTTGTTTTCTGCTTTCATAATTATTTATCTGTACCTTCTCTTTCTGTCCACATTCCTGTGGCTTCCTTGAGTGTGATTGTTTCAAGTCAAAAGCAGTTGGAAAGAGTGAAATAAGTCAGACAGAGAAAGACAAATACTGTAGGATATCACTTGTATGTGGAATCTAAAAAATAGGAAAAACTAGTTCATTTAACAAAAAAGAAGACTCACCGATACCAAGGGAAACGAGTGGTTACCAGTGGAGAGAGGGAAGGGGCAACATAGGGGTGGGAGAGTAAGAGGTACAAACTATTAGGTATAAAATAAGCTACAAGGCTATATTGCACCACATGGGGAAGATAGCCAATATTTCATAATGACTATAAATGGAGTATAAACTTTAAAAATTGTAGAAAAATTTTAAAAGCTTAAACAATTAAAAAATAAAAATAAAGAGCATATATTTTAATTAAGAAAAAAAAAAAAAAAAGCAGTTGATCATACCAGGCTAATAATACAGGAAGTTTCCCGGGGTTTGAAATCTTATCACTGTGTGTGTGTGTGTGTGTGTGTGTGTGTGTGTGTGTGTGTGTGTTCCCATGTGCTGTGTTTTCACTTGACCTGCCGAATGATAGGCTGGCAATGACATGCTGATAACAGCTACCTGGATAACGCTGACTTCAGAGCCAGGTCAGCACAGCAAAAGGCAATTCCGCGTAGTGGTTAAGAGTATAAAATTTTGAAAGGACCTGGGTTCAGATCCCCGTTCTTCCATGCACTCGTGGGTAAGTGGTATCACCCCTCCGAGCATCAGCTCTCACACTTACCAAACAGGGATGATAATATTGCCTCCATCATTGGCTTGTTATAAAAGTTAATCAGGGCTATGGGCATACAGCTTCTGGCACATAGTAACATGACTAGAATATCTATCATCTTCCATCTCTAGCCTTCTCCTTCCAGCCCCATATGACGCGTGGTCTTTTGACGGGGTTGGGCAGCGGGGGGGGGGGGTGGTCTATGAATCATTGAAGATTAGGGTCCTGCTTGTGAGGGTGGACATGTCTGGGTCGATTTGGGTCTGACGCTGTGTGACTGAGTGACGGAGTCCCAGGATAATGAGATGCTGAAATTAGAGCCAAAACAACCACCCACACCTGTGGGGAAAGAGAAAGCCCTAGATGCTGCTGGTGAGTCAGAATGAGAAGGCAATACAGCAGTTCAAGGACAGAGGAAAGCTGGGGGGCTGTGCCAAGAAGTTTCCACAGCTGTGACTCCAGGACAGCTCTGCTCAACTTTCTGAAGCAGCATCCCGTCTGAGCTGGCCAGCCTTCTGGGGTTAAGTAGTGCTTTTCAACAATTCTTGAAAAGCCTAAGAACTCAGCTGACATGGGGAGCAGGAGAAGAAGGATGCTAATGTGATGGGGTCATCCTTTATTCTGTAATATTTTCAACAAGCACTGAGAAGTAGGTATCAGCATCCCTGTTTTCAGATAAGAGAACCAAAGTTTAGAGAGTCAAAGCCACTTGTCTGATGTCACACAACTTTGTCTGCAAAGCCCTGCTCTCCCCACTTGACTATATCACATTCCACCAATACTGAGTCAGTCTAGCCACATTCAAATGCTCTCAGGTTTTTCTAGGGAAGCAAACGAGTATCATTGGAAAACAACCCCTTACTACCACGGTATTTGGGGCATAAGCACAAGTTCTCCAGCTTGACTGTAGGTCCTTTGAAATCCTCAGCAGGCTGTGAAACACTCACTAAATTTTGACTAGATGAAGAATTACAGTATTTGCTAATATTAATTGAGAGTTTACTTTATACACATTTTATGCCTCAACCCATTGAAGCTGTACAATAACACATAATGTTATTGGTACTATTATATGCACCATTTTACAGATGGAGAAACAGAGGCACAGGGATGTGAAATAACTCGCCCAAGACCACACAGCTAAGAAGTGGCAGAACTGGGATTTGAACCCAGGGAGCAATTCTGGTTGTGGAGGGTATGTTTTCAATCCCGTTGCCATGGAGGCCTTTCCTAACTGAGGAGATGATGGACAGATGAATGGAGGTCAGGCAAAGGTGAGAGGGAAACCTCATTTATTGAGTGTCTGGTCCTCCCCAGGTCCTATGCCAGGCTCATTGCCTGTTACACTGTATATAACACAAGGCTATGGGGTTAATGACATCTTCAATTTAGACACAGGAAACTGGGCTTAGAAAGTTGAGGTAACTTCGGAGAGTCAGATAGCGGCAGAGCTGGAAATTTGAAGCCAAGTTATCTCCCATCAAAGCCCCAAATCTTCCCAATCCCGCAGGGCACCCTTTAGGGGTCAAGAGGAAAAGAACACAGAGTGTGAGAGGGCTGCGGCGCCGGGCAATTTGCTGGTTTCCAGAAGCTCGACTCGAGACCCAGCGCCCCCACGACACACCGACGATTGGCAGCTTTCTTTTGTGTGAACTGTGCTCATTACAGGTTTTCATTTCCATGATGCTCCTGACAGCTTTTGTGGGATGATTGCAGGGTAGAAGACGGCAACCTTTAAAGGTTTGGTAAAAACTCTGCAAGTGGGAGGTCTGTCGTCTTCCCGGGGCGTGTTGGCAGCTGCTGCTTAGAAATGTTTCTTTACAAACCTGGGTGCCTGAGCTCTCCAGGTGAGGAAAGCCTGAGCTCAGACAAAAGCTAGGATGCAGAAGGAAGGAGAGAAGCCAGGAGAGCTTATGCTGCGACCTGGCAGGACTTGGGCTCCGCGGGAGTCAGGGTGGAGGAGAGGGAATATTCAGGTTTGGGGCTCGGTAGGGGAGCAACCAGGTGGGTTGGGAGGCCTTTGAAAGAACTGGGATGCAAGGAACCTGGACCCCATTTAGGGATGGGACGAACAAGAAGATAGTTCTTCATCAATACTGAAGCTTCTCACTGAGACCTCTAAAGGAAGTCTGGACCCAGGAAACCTCAGAGCGCCTCCCAGTGGCTGTGGCCAAGCCTGGGGAGAAGCCAGAACCCTGGCCAGAGGAGTCTCCTTTTGGTCCCTGGGAATCTAATTCCGGGTCCTGATCTGTCTTCCGGCTCTTTGCCTCTTTCTCCCTTTTCCCTATTCTCAGGGGGCTCCGTCACAATGAGCTGCAGCTTGCCAGCCCGACTCCTAACCACACTATTTCCCCTCTGCTCTTACTTCTGAGTCTGGTGCACTCCTTCAGGGAGGCAAGCCCTGGGGATGCAGAGACACAGTAGACACCATCCTTGCCATAAGGTCCTCACAGCCCAGGGAGAAGTCTACACATGCAGGTGTCTCCTGGCACAGGAGGACTAAAAGGAACACGGGGAGCGGGGGAGGGAGCGTCCACCTTGCTAGAGCGGAGGCTGCATGAGGGCCGGGCCTCGGAGACTGAGCACACGCTTTCCAGGCAACAAGCAAGGCGAAGGGTGTACTAGGCAGATGACCGCCATGTGCCAAGGCAAGGAAGAAAGCCCTGTGTCTGAGGACAGGTAAGGGATTCCTGGTGACTGGAGGATAAGGTGAAGGGGATGCATGGAGAGGAAAGTGGTTTAGAGATTACGCAGAGCCTTAAAGGTCATTCAGAAAAGTTCTGGCATTTGCTAGGAGGTGCGATTTCCCTATTTGTGGTCTGAAGAAGACCTGTCAACATCGATCTGCAGCACTTGTAAAAATGCAGATTCTGATTCCAGTTCCCAGGATCAGAGAATTAAAACATTCAGAGAATTAAGCATTCAGAGGAGGCCCAAGAATTAGCATTTTAAAAGCACTCAAATAAGCATTGTGCACTCCTGTAGGCACTGGGGAGCCATGGAAGGTTTTAAGCTTCAGAGTGATGAGGTTAGCCATGGATTTTAGGCACCTCCCTCCCCGAGGGGCAGAGGATGATGTGAGGGGAAGTTATCGCTAAACAAGTCCCCTGTGCACCAAACAAGGGGCAGCGGCCAACCGTTCAGGCAGAGGGAGCTTCTCTATCCAGTTCCCCAGACCAAAGGCAGATCAGGGCTTCAGCACAATTGAACTTTCTGGGTCAGAAACCCAGACCATAGAGCCAGGGCTGCCACAGTGCACAGTTCCAGCTCCGTGAGAGTGGTGCTTTTCCTGCAGCCTGGAATGGGCATGGTGCCCCCTGCAGTTGTGCAGTGTCTCGTTCTGCATACAGATAACCCTGAAATGAACGCTGAAGAGAAAGCTCCCATCTGGTGAGGGTCCTTCACTCCCCCATAGAGAAGAAGCTGGCACAGCCCCCGGGACTCTGAGACAGAGAAGTGGTCTGCAGAGATTTCCAGCCCACCCTTCTTTTGTAGTTGTTTCTACATGTTGCCAGGGCTTTTAAAAATGTAGAGCTTAGAATAGTGTAGAGAAGGAAAAGTTTCTCTTGCCCCTCACCTCTCCTTTTTCCCTTCCAGAGGTAACTACCATTAAGAGTATGTTCTCCCAGAAATAAAAGAATTCTTCTCAACACAAATCATCTTAGAGTCTACAGAAAATATTTGACATTGTGTGTTCTGTGTTGCTTTTCAATATATACTGGGTACTGTTTCCTATGAGCTCACAGAGGTGGGTCTCATTCATTTCCAGGGCATGGGTGCACCATCATTTTGTTTTTAACCAGCCCCTTGTGGATGGATCTTTAGATGCTTTCTGGCTTTTACCTTTAAAGATGTGACTTTCCCCTTATTTGCATCCCATGCTTCGTGTTTTTTTTCACCTTATTTTTTTCCTATGCCAGTCTGTGCCAAGATGGTCACTTCTTTGTATCGGAGTTGCAGCCACTCACTGCAGAATGAATTACTAAATGTAGAACATTTTCTGTCTCTGCATCTGCAATTGTTCCAAGTTCCCTTTAAGGAATGGAGTTTTCAACAGCAAGGTTACCAAGGAAATTTTCACCTATCGCTCTGGTCCAAAAATATCTTCTGTTTGTTACAGATTGCCCAGGAAGCCGGGCCCCTGGGAGCCCAATATGTACAGCTCCATCTCTAAACTGTCCATGAGTTCTTCTAATCTGCCCCCTTTTGCTGCAGAAGATTTTGGAATGAAGTAGAAAACGTTCAGACTTTGAAGTCAGACAGAAGGGAATCGAATCTCGGTTTTCCCTTTGGTGAATACCCATAAGTGAATCACATACCCCCTTGAGCCTCAGTTTTCTAATCTATAAAATTGGGATGAATATAGCTTCTAACACCAAGGCTGAAGGGTGGTAGAGCATTCATAGATTTAAAAATGTAAAAGGCTTACCAAATATCTGGTGCCCGGCAAGCATGCTAGACACACTGGCTGTGCATTTGTTGGTGCTGCCCTTGAGGTTTTGGGGAAAAATAATCTGAAGAGCTGAAAATGAATTTCCCCCAGCCCAGCAGGTGTAATCTCTGCTAAAGCCAAATCCATTCTTTCTGACCTTTAGGAACTCAGTCAACTGAGAATGTTCGTTGGCTTCCCACTTGGAGAGGCAGTAGAGCAGATTGCTAGCTGCTTAGCATCCAAACCAGAACCCTCATACGCTGCCAGTGAGGATGAAAGTATGCAACCACTTTGGAAAGCAGTCTGGCAGTTTTATATGAAACTAAACATAAATCTACCTTTGACCTGTCAATTTCACTCCTAAGTCTTAACCCCCAAAATGCAAGCCTACCTCTACAGAAAGATTAGTCCACGCCTGTTCATAGCATCCCTAGTCAATGCAGCCCCCAAAGGGGAGTGGGAAAGCCCAGGTGTCCATAAACAAGCAATGAATATACCAAGTGAGGTATATTCGTACAGTGGGATATCACCCAGTAATATAAAAACAAGCTACTGATACCACCACAAGATGGAAAACTGGAAAACATTATGCCAAGTGAAAGAAGTCGGCCATAAAAGAGTACACGCTGTGTGATTCCATTTCTTTAAAGTTCTGAAAAAGGAAAAGTATACTTATGATGAAAAAAGTCACAGACTCCTCTGGTGGCGCGTGGGTTAAGAATCCGCCTGCCACATATATACAATGGAATATTACTTAGCCATAAAAAGGAATGAAATTGAACTATATGTAATGAGGTAGATAGACCTAGAGACTGTCATACAGAGCGAAGTAAGCCAGAAAGAGAAAAACAAATACCCTATGCTAACTCATATATATGGAATCTGAAAAAATGGTGCTGATGAACCCAGTGACAGTGCAAGAGTGGAGATGCAGATGTAGAGAATGGACTTGAGGACACGGGGCTGGGGTGGGGGGTGGGGAGCCAAGGGGAAGCTGGGATGAAGTGAAAGAGTAGCATAGACATAGATACACTACCAAATGTAAATTAGATAGCTAGTGGGAAGTTGCTGTATAACAAAGGGAGATCAACTGGATGATGAGTGATGCTTCAGAGAGCCAGACAGGGAGGGTAGGAGGGAGTCGCTGGAGGGAGGGGATATGGGGATATATGTATAAATACAGCTGATTCACTTTGGTGTACCTCAAAAACTGGTACAAGAGTGTAAAGCAATTATATTCCAATAAAGCGCTTAAAAAATAAAATAAAATAAAATAAAATAAAATAAAATAAAATAAAATAAAATAAAATAATAAAAGTGGAAGAAAAAAAAAAGAATCACCTGCCAATACAGGGTACAATACAGATCCCACATGCTGCGGAGCAACTAAGCCCGTGTGCCACAACTACTGAGCCCACATGCTGCAACTATAGCTCGTGCTCTGCAACAAGAGAAGCCATGACACTAAGAAGACTGCACACAACAAAGAGTAGCCCCCGTGCACCACAACTAGAGAAAACCCTCATGCAGCATCGAAGACCCAATACAGCCAAAAATAAATAAATAAATTTTAAAAATATATATATAAAAAAAGAAAAAATCAGAAAAGTGGTTTCCTGGGTGCAAGTGGGGTGGATATCGATTAGGAAGGGATGTGAAGGAAATTTCTGGAGTGATGGGGATGTTCTATATCTTGGTAAGTTTTGGGTAACACAGGGCTACACATTTGTTGAATTTCATTCAATGGTACAATTAAGATTTGTGCATCTCTCTCTAGGTAAATTTTATCTCAGAAAAAAAAACATAAACATTGAACTCTAGGTAATGATATCTGTGCTGAAGTGTTTACCAGTGAGGTATACAGATGTCTGCAACTTACTTTGAAATGCACCAAAAATAAGGTGGGTTGACAGATGGGTAGATGGACACATTGGTGGTAAAATAAAAGTAGCAAATGCTAACAACTCAGAATCTAGGGGGTAGGCATGCAGCCTTCTTTCAAATTTTCTGTGTGTTTGAAGTCCTTCATAACAAAGTGTCCTGGGACAAAGAAGCCAGCAATTTATTGTCTGGGTTTGAATCTTAGTTTTAACCCCTTCTTACCCTTGACCTTAGACAAGTCCCTTAGTCTCCCTGTGCTGTGCCCAAGTTCCCTTGTCTGTAAAATGGGGATAAAAACATTGTGCTATCCTGAGCATTACATGATTTACGCACTTGGAACCATTCCTAGGACACAGTAAGCACTCAATAAATACTTTCTTTAGCTAGCCAGTACACTGAGATGTTGATTGTATGTCTCTGTCTTCAAGGAAGTATATCTATATAATATCTGCCCCTCCCCAACATTTACCCTAAAAGGCAGTGTTGCAGAGAAGTCTGCATTGAACCTTGGAGTCCAAAGGCCCAGCGGTCTCGAACAAGTGGTTACTGTTGAAACCCAACTTCCTCAACTCAAAAACAAGAATAATAAGAAAATTGCTCTAGGCTTTTAAGAGGATTAAATAAAAGAGCACACATAAGAGCAACGGAAGCCAGGTTCAATAAATGTTCATCGAATGCCTCTTTCCTAAATGGAACCTCTCCTCTGCTGACATGATTGGAAGGGATTGATTGAGTTATGCCCCAATGCAGCCCCTCTTGCAAACACGCTTGGTAGCAGGATTCCAGTTGTGCAGCCCTGGACCCTCCAGCAGGTTGGGGTGGTTGTCAGAGAGGCGGCAAGAGGAGGGAGCATCTTCACCCCAAAGCGCTTGGGGCAACTCCTTTGCAGTCCCTTTCAAGGATGCTTCCTCAGCCTCTGGAATCCTGCTGGGGGTCTGTTTAGCCACAAGGCTGCAGTCAACAAGATTGATCTTGGAATAGCCACGTCAATGTTATTCAGACCTAGGCAGCATGCCAATTATGTAGCATCTCCATCCCAAGGATGGCAGGTTTTGGAGTGAGGACATACCCTGGTAAATAAATAGACCAGAAGAGGCTGTTCATAATGTCAGGATCTATTTGTTTATGCGGTTTCATTATAACATGATCAGAGAGCACGGACTGTGACTTACAGTTACAAGGCCTGTCTTGGAGAAACTTTGAAGTCACTTACGAGGTCATCTACTAGGGTTTTATAAAAACAAACAGAGTGATTTAAACAAAAAGCTCCAACTGATTTGCAAAACTTTCTAAAGCCTGTTATTTCATGATTTCCTGATTTTTAAAAAATGTTTCTAATGGATATCTTGACTCCCTATAGAAATGCAAACCCCCCCCACCTCCCCAACCCCAACCCGTGGTCTGACTTCATTGGCTTTTGGGGAAGCAATTTCTCATCCTCGATCTTAAAATCCATCTGGATTTCAAGAAGATTTTAATTCATGCATTGCTGATTCGCTTATTTCTGACAAAAATGCTATTTTGTAAGAGAAATTTGCAAAACCCCCAGAGCCTCTTTAGAGATCTTTTTAAAGTGCTTTGATGCTGTAGGAGTTGAAGGACCGCTCCGTGCTCTCTGTGTGTGTTTTTTTTATCTTCCTCTTGGCAACACTTAAATGGAATTCAAATCCCAAATGTCATGAGCTTTCTAGTGAGCTTAAACTAGTTAGGAAAAACTTCTCTAAGGGAGTAGACCATGTGCAAACCCCTTGTTAATGAAGAGACTTAATGGCGGGTTAGACGGTACGAAGGAAGTGAATGGTGCCCTTTTCACCCCTATTTGGTGCCATTCCTTTAACCCAGGTGGCTGCCGACTCCCACATCCTCACAGGCTGGCTTACCCCCCAACCGATTCCCGCACAAACTCAGCTGCAACACCAGCTTCCTCCCAAAACACCATCACACCAAGCATATTACTATTTTTATTGCAGTTTTTAACTTAAGATTTCTGGCATCCTAGGGCGGGATCACATTGCATTTCATGTGATATCTGCATGTTCAGAAGTCCCCATTGGGCATGACCTTCCCAAATCCCCTCTTGCCCCCAAGTCACCAAGACACCCCCTTCCCCACTGTCTTTCCTCATCGAGCTGGTACCAAAGGCAGTTTACAGAGTAGTTGAACCTCCAATTTGGAGTCAAGAGTGTGGGTTCAAAATCCAGCTCTACGATTCTCTGACTGTATGGCCTTAAACCAGTGATTTCACCTTTCTGCACCTCTTTCCTCCTCTGTAAAATGGAGATAATGGTGCTTACCCTAGAGTTGTGGTGAAGATTAAATGGTTCATGTGAGCCCTTTATAACAGTGTTTTTCATGTAGGATGCATTCACCAAATGAATAAATTAATGGAATAAGTTTAGAGGATAAATTTGCATGCACTGTGTCTAAGAGAACGTTCTTTAAAGTGTTTCTCTCCTGAGTGGAGCACTGGTAAATACAGCTTTCTCCATCTCATTTCATATGGAAAGCCAGATGTGTAAATGTGTATATCTTGGGTACTTTGAAAATGGACTTAGCTTGGTTCATTTCTGAACTCTCCCCACCCCACTACAAAATTGGGGTGCAAGGAGCAGCACTGCCCATATTAGCTTTCTCTGGGATGCCAAACACAGGGTATTCAGTCAAGCTGTCAGAAAGCGGTCGGTCCCCAAGGCAGCCCCAGGAGAAGTGAACCTGAGAAGTGACCTTGGGATCCTTCGGGAGGTGAAGTGCTATTCAAATGCCATTTGAATGTGAAATCTAACCTCCAGGGCTAAGCCAGAGACCTAGAAAATCCATCACTTAGCAACAGCTGACCCTGATCAAAAAGAAACATGGATTGCTCTTGTGACCTTGGGGACACAGAGCTGGAAAACCACCAAGAGCAACGATTGAAAAGGACCCTGAAGGCAGGGGTGACTGTAAATAGCAATTGGTTTGTAGTGATGTGAGGACACAGGGTGGGAGCAAGAGCCAGGCTCTGGTTAAGCTCCCAGCTCAGCCACAGACAGGCTGTGTGGCCTGGAGCAAGGGCTGACCTCTCTAAATATCGCTGTCCTCACCTGTGGCACAAAGGCTCCAAATTTTATTCTTCAGTGTTATTGCAAAGATTAAATGCATGACATATCTACAGCTTAGCACAGTGCCAGCATAGAACAAACACTGAAGAACCAGTAGTTATTGTTAATATTGACTCTGTTCACAACCCCAAAATCCATTTTGAATACCTGGAACTACATATCTAACATTCTAAATAATACACCAAATTCTCCTACACAAATGTGACCCTGCTAGGACTTCCTCTGGGGAGACAATGGCATATTCTTTTGCAAATCTCGTTTAGTCAACTTGCCTGTCCATCTACTATTCACACACAATCATGTACATATGTGCATGTAGATATTTACATATGTGAGCTTGTGAACATACAAGGCATATATTTAAATATCTATGTATACAAAGTGCTTGGTGGTTCATATAGGTGCACATGTATATGTGTTATTAATATTAATACAAATAGTAATGGTAAAAATAATACTCATTCATTAAATGTTTAAGTGCCAGACACCACATAATATACACATATGCCTTTTTCCCATGCTATCAAAAATGCAATGCCATGTAAGTGCTACCTATTATCCAGTGTCAGAGGTTTGGCTCAGCATTTGAATCTTCACTTTATAGATGAAGTCATTGAAACCAAGGTGGATACATGGAGAAGGGAGAGAAGTTGCAGTAATGGCAAAGCAACGTTCAAACTCAAGCCTGAATTCATCACTAACACTTTTGGTACTCGCCCAAGTTTCTGACTTGAAAAACTGAATGAATGGAAGAGAGATGAGTAGGTGGGTGGATGGATGGATGGATGGATGGATGGATGGATGGATGGATGGATGAATGAGTGGAAGGATGGATGGTTGAATGGATGGATGGATGGATGGATGGATGGATGGATGGATGGATGGGTCATAAATTGAGACTGGAAATACATTTGGGTCATAAAAGTGATGAGTTCATTTCAGAAATGTTGATTTTGTGGTGCCACTGGATAAATGGTGGTGACCATGTCTAAGATGCAAGAGAACATATGGGCCTAGAGAGCAAAAAATGTTTCTGGGCTGAAAGCATTGACTTTATTTTCCCTTCTGTAAAAAATGAGAGTAATGATACCTTCCCTGAAGGGATTTTGAGAACGTTACATTCCACTTCAGACTGAGGTTTCTGGGTGTCTCCCAATTAATGGAGCTCAAATGATGGGAGAAAGGAACAACTTACAAAAACAAGAACAAAGATTCTGTCTTCCTGGTGCATGAAATGCCCTGTTTGTGAACATGATCAGAGCCATGGCATGGAGCAGGTAACTCCACGGAAAAGGGAGATGGAGCAAAGAAGATGAGGATGCAGACAGCTGAGAGCTGAGTTGGCCCATTTCATCATGGAACCCCATGCGGCCAAGCCCCACCACCCTCAGAAGGCAGGAGCACCTGGACTCCCTTTGGATACAGATGGCTAACCTCTTTTGGCATCTATCTAGTCTAGGATTAAGTCCAAAATTGGTTCAGAGTTTGGATTTCTCCTGAGCTCTCAGGACATCTCCAGGAAGGAGACCATATTGGTTTCATGTAGCATCACAACATTTTAACTTCATCTAAGTGACTAAAGGGTAACTGAGTTGGAGCTTAATCAAATAGGAAAAATAGAGTAGGAACAAAATATGTTATTAAATATCTGAGGATGTGAGGTTGTCCTGGGAGGCAAAAAGCTGTGAGTTCATCTTGAGAAAGCCAATGGAAAGGGAAACATTCTTTTTTGATGATAAGAAAGCCCACAAATTGAACAGGCCCCTGGAGGAAGGATGTACTGCTTAGTGAGAGAGAGAGAGACCCAACCTGGCATCTGAAGAACACAAGTTATTTCTATTCCTAATTCCTAACTGACACTGAGAGGCTCTGTGATCTTGAGCAAGCAACCAAGACCCTCTGACCTTCAGCTTTCTCATCTGTGAAATAGGGATATAGCTCTATGTTAGTCAGGACTTTTGGGGTTGCAAGTGACAGGAACCCAGCTTAACGTGGTTGAGGCAAAAGAGAGGATTTATTGGGCCTTTCAAATTCCTAGAAAAGCAGAGAGGCTGTGGATCCAAGGACTCAGACATTATCACGTCTCTCTTTCTTCTTTCTCTAATCTATGCTTCTCTGTGTGTACGTCTCTTGGTTTTTTTGCTCTTAGAACTGACATTCTCCAAGAAGCTGGAATGGTGGCTGCTGGAGCTCTGGGGCTCACTTCTCCCCATCTTCACTAATGGAGAGGAAGGGACCCTATGCCCTTAGTTACCAGCGGAGAACTTTGATTAGCCTAGTTTGGGTCACATACCTATCTCTGCATCATCACTCCCAGTCATGCCCTGGAGAGGCAAGGTCTTAGAGGAAGATGAGGGCTCACCTTTGGACCACCTGTTAGAGGCTGATAGGAGGAGATGAGACATGATTCTTTAAAGGTGGACATATTGGCTCCAGAAGAAGTGAAAAGTGCTCTGTAGATAAAATGAATAAATACCCATTACAGCTTCTTTCAACTGTAGGGTTGTTGTGAGAGTGGAATTAGACAATGAATGTCAAAGTGTCATGCAAATATCACTATTACGTTAACGTGCCATTCATATCTTATAATTTAAAATATTAATGAAATAATAGAAAATTACCAAAATTAGAGGCAGTTACATTTCTCACAGAGAATCTAGAGAGATTTGTTTCACCAAGTAAAGAACACAACCAGCATTTGTTGGTACTTCAAGAAGTTGCCGTCTCCTCCACCATGAGACATGGAGGTGTGTCCCAGAGCACCTTTGAACAAGAGAATCCAAATTGTGGACCATTCATTCAACCAGTACTAACTGAACATCAAGACTGTTCCGAGCTCCACGCTACACCAAGAGGCAGAGATAATCTAACGAACATCTACCCCAAGAAGCCCAAAGGCTAGAGGGGAGAAAATATGGGAGAAAATTTCTCTTGTTCTGTGTGATACGCACTTTTGAAAAAGGAACGTCCAGGGCACTGTGGCAACATCCACACTAGCAATATTGGGAGGAACCAATAAAGATGGCTTGGGGACATTGTGTGATTGGCCCCTATGTAGGGTGACTATACATTGGAGTTTACTAGGGACGGTCTTAATTGTCATTTGTTGACCTGACAATCTTTAATGGTCCACCCCCAAATCTTCCCTCTCAAAATAGACCCAGATTACATGATAGATTACCCTATATCTATGGCTAGCAACCTCTAATTAGGGTAGTTGTATTTCAGACATTCCAAATATAGTGAAGAGAGTGCAGGCTTGGAAGTCCAGAGTTCAAGAGTTCCAGAGTTCAAATCCCAGCTCTGCCATGTATATACCACGTGGCCTTAGAAAAGTAACCTCAACTTCTCAGCCTAAAACTGCTTATCAGTGAAACACAGGGCATTATTATGCATGGAGAAATCTCTTATACATGAGAGGTGCATGATAAATTGTAAATCCCTATCCAAATAATAATTGCACATCCCGAAAAGTGGCACCACCATTGACCCTATGGCTCACTAGGGTCAAAACCCTGTGACACATCTTAGATTCTATCTTTTGCTTATCCTCCAATGTTCAGTCCACATCCGTTATATAAGTTATGACTTATAACTACAAGTTATAGCAACACTGTCTCCAGCATTTATGCTGATGATGTCAGTACTTCAGGATCAAAGAAGAAACACTGTCACAAACCACATGTTATGTCCTCATTTGGAAACTACGAGTAACCTTTGATATCACTATCTGAGCAGTTCAGGCAAACACCATGGACTGACAGTGACCAGAAAGGTGATATCTTTCCCCCTGAAGCTAAAAAAAAAATTCAGGGTTCCCTTCTCAAGTGTCCTTCTCAGACTTGAAATGACTTAGGCATCGTGCCTTTGGTAAAGTGGTAGAGCTTGAGATCCTCCTTATGGGATCAAAATGCTTCAGGATCAATTTCTTTTCCTACCATTATCACAGAGCAACTTTCCAGTGGGATTCCATGTTCCTTAGTAGGTCATTTTAACTCTGTCATTGTTACCTCTCTCCATTTTCCTTCAGATCCAGGGAAGTGTCTAAACATCTTCTCAGTCTTTAAAACTACCCAAGGAAGAAGGGAAAGAAGCCCAAAAAGGGGATGCTGTTACCATGGTGATGTGTAATGGCCCTGGACCAATTGTCAGGAATCCCGAAGATCCAGGCTGATTCTGTGTGGGCTGCTCATGTGAACTTGGACTGAACTGAACTTCCGGTTTCCCGTCTACAAATGGAGCAGGATTAAATCATCTCTGATGATCTTCTGGTTCTGAGTTTTTACAGTCAGTGACTTTGATGAATGGAGCTACGGCTAGAAGAACTACACATTTTCCCCAAAGAAAATGCTCTGGCTGCTTCTTCAGCTTTCACCTAAACTCTAGTGTTCACTATGGTGTATTGTCAATATCTTCCTACTTGTGTAATGGATTTGAATTTCAGCCTCAAACTCAGGCAGACAATAATGTGACATTTTTCTCTATGATCTAATTTAACTTCAATCTCTGAGCGCTCATTTTCTTCTGGGAAACAGGAAACTTAACCATGCAAATTCAAGATAAACTCAGTCACTCAAGAATATTCACACTCTTGTGTCCATTTAGATTCTTCTTTCTCTTTTGTTCTCCTTTCCTTCTCCCAGCATGACCTAAGTTTGGGAAACACACACCACCCTGGCATCGGGGAGAGGCAGTGGTCTTCAGTGTTGCTCCATGCAGGCATCTATCAACATGTAGAGTACTCGTCTGTACCAGGTTTGTCAGCTTTGTTTATTCTTTTTTTTTTTTTAATTTTATTTATTTATTATTTTTTGGGGGTACACCAAGTTCAATCAACTGTTTTTATACACATATCCCCATATTCCCTCCCTTCCTTGACTCCCCCCCCCCGAGTCCCCCCCCCCCCGCCCCAGTCCTCTAAGGCATCTTCCATCCTTGAGTTGGACTCCCTTTGTTATACAACAACTTCCCCCTGACTATCTATAGCTTTGTTTATTCTTGATGCTTCTGCTCTTCAAGAATTCACATTGACATCTTTGTCCCCATCAGCTTTCCCTGTGGCAGGGCCACACCAGTCCCCCCGTACCTTCCTTTTCCTGACCAGAGGCATGGTGATGGAGCCTTTGACCTGCCCACACCTGTCCTGCCACAACCACTGTTCTGTCTCCAAGCTAGCTCTGAGTCTTTGCCAGGCTGTTCCTTTGCCAAGATTTCAGATATGAAGTGAATCATGGGATCCCTCTGATTTGGGTCCCCGCATACACATCTGAGACCTCTATTGTTCCCATCTCAGGACTAAGGCTGAGCGGTGTGCCTTGAGGATCTCGTAGAGGCATTCCCCTAAGCCTCACTCTCTTCTCACCTCTCCTGCTTCTCCACCTCTTGTAACCTACACTATATTAATCAAGTCTAAAATGGAAACTGTGTTCTTCCTCAGTCTGTGTACATGAAAGCAATCATTTACACAAAAGCACAGCAGCTTTTGGTTTATAAAGCCAAATTTTTTAATTAAAAAAAAAAGATAAAGCATTTCTGTCTCAAAATTCCAAACTCTTATAATTACGAGCCTTAATTTTAAAGAAGTTTACTCTGTTACATGGTTCAAGACCCTGTTTTGGAATGGTCTACCAATAATTTTTCTTGACTATAAATGTTCTCTTCCTGAATGCAGGGTATGTGGAATGTGGCAGATGTGAACTGGGTACAAAGAAGTGGAGTGGCATGAATTGGGAGACAGCTTTGACTAATGTCTCAGAATATGGTCCTGCTGTAATCAGCTGTCTCACCTGTGGTCCCTGAGTACATGAAAAGACAAAAGTATAATCATATTCATTCTACTCTGAACCTCCAGTTTTGCTCCAAATGCTCAGTGTGTGTAATAAATTTCTTAGACTGTCTTAGTCATAGAACTTTGTGTCTCCTCTTCAAATTATCTTCAATCTGAAAACTTCTAATTACATTTTCATTTTTCTAAGGTACAAAAGAAAGAACAGGGAGGTAATCCTTTTCTTTATTTTCCCCCAGAATACTATGACAAAGGAGTAATGCATCTGCCTTTATCCAGTGGTAGAATATACCATTCATCATAACTACCTGTCCTCTTGTGGATACCCTCTCTGAACCATTAGCAGAGAAACATCATTTGTGAGGAATGTCTTACGTCCAGAATTATACACATTGAATCCAGTCAGCACAGAGGATAAGTGTTAGGGAAGATTTAGATTGCTGAGCACTTAAAAAACTAATGTCATTTGCAGGGATAATAGAGATAATATGATACCCAGGGAGGTGTAGCCTAGGCAATGTAGCAAAAGGCAGGAGGGAAGGAGATGTGAAGGAGAAGGGGTTGATGGCATTAAACTGTCCCAGCTGGAAAATGATTTTGTCCTCTTAGCTCTATGGGTGAGCAAGGATGCTGGTTCTAAAAGCCAAAGGCCATCCCTCTGGGATCCAGAATCTCATCTGGCTAACATCAAAATGGAAAAAAAAAATTTGCCCCAGGTAAGGACCAGGAAAGTACTGATTTTTTTTTTTGTATCAGCCCTTCCCCTCCATGAAGGCAAAAAGGGGGAGCCCCCTCTTTCCCCAGCCAGAATCCCTGAATCCTCGCCACTCCCCCTAAACCCCCTCCCTGTGTCTCCAGCCACTGCCTTGCCTCTGCCTCCACTGCTTCCAACCTCCAAATGTGCTCCTTTCCCTTCCCAGCCAAGTTCAGAAAGGGGTCTGCAGTTACACCCTGGCTACTGCCTCTCCTCCCAGCCCCTCTTCCACTCACTGCCATTTTGCTTCTGGTCCCAAAGACTCGGGGCCACAGGTTGGGAGCCCCACAGGACAATTGTCATGTTTTTCTCATCTTCTCTGACTCCAGTACAGGGTCTGGCTCTGAGCAGGAAATGTCTGATACATGATGGGTACCTAGGCAAGGGAATATCTGTCCGGCTGAGCTACTGAGAGATTCATTCAAGGTAAATCTCTCAGGAAGACTCATGGACTGGGTTTTTTAAAACTCATAACAGAAGAGGAATAAAGACAAGTTATCTCAAATTGTCTTTTTAAAAAATCCGAATAGCTAAGTGGCACCTGTCATGCACTGTAACAAGGACAAAGATCTTGAGACAAGGTGGGACTGTTCCCTTATCTCAGGGAGGCATGTGGCTCTGAGCAGTAAGTCAGGATCGGGAAGAAGAGCTGGGATGAGGCAGCATCTCTGTGACTCGGAGCAGCCACCAGCCACTGGTGAGCGATGGGGAAGGAGATGGTGGATTTGAGGCATTGCCTGCCTCCTCTGCTGGTGTCCCTTTGCATTAGCCCATCCGAGGTGATAGGGAGCTACGTGCTTCTTGCTGATATGCAGAGCTGGGGAAAGCCGAGGAGGAGGAAGCTTGGTGGGTTCAGTGACGAGGGCCTACACTGCCCATTGGCAGCAGCTGTGGTGCTGGAGGAGCACGGACCCCCAGCCAGACAATCCTGGGTTATCATCCTGGCTCTCACCTACTGTGGACAATCTTGCCAAGAGAGAAACATAGAAAATCATCCTCGCTGAACAGGGCGGGGTGAAAGTAAAATGGGACCAGCATCTTTGAGCCTGGCCCAGTTCCTGGTGGATGTCTGTTCCCTTTCCACTTCCAAGAATCCAACAGTCTAGGAACTTGCAACATGGAGTGATGTCTTAGAGGTGGATTCTGCGTGCCAGTCAGAGGTGTGAATCCTGCTAGCTTTTCATTTACAGCATTTGGGAAATGAGAATTCCAACTTTGTTTCCAGCTTTGCATTGAGATGGGATACTTGATTCTGCTTCCTCCCCTCGACAGCAGGCTCCACAAGGCCTGGGACACAGTCGGCCCATCCCCCACTGGGTATAGGACGCCTGGCAGAAAATCAAGCCTCCATAAATATGTTTTCAATACTCAAGGAATGGCAACCACAATACCCATTGTTTGTTATTGCTTTATAGCTTACAAAATGTTTTTGCTACGTGATCTCATTAAGTACGTATTGCTAATGAAAGAAATGAGCTTTAAGTGTATATTTTTGGGGTACAAACCCTGGAGTCAGATAATCTGGATTCGAATCCTAGAACTTACAAGATATATGGCTTTGGGCCAATTACTGTTCCTTTCTCAGCCTCAATTTTCCTCTTATAACATGGGGATCATATAAGAATCTACTACCTAGGGTTTGTGGCAAAAATTGTAAATGTATAGATGTAGAGAACTCAGTGTGGTACCTGGTACATGATAAATGTCCCTTACAGGTTACCTGTGTTCATCACTGATGAGAATCTAATTCCCAGAGAGGTGAGGCCAATTGCCCACGGTCACGCAGCAAGTCAGCTGCAGAACCAGGACTGGAATCCAAGATACTTAACTCCAAATGAGTTGCTCTTTCTATTCTATGATTGTAACACCTACCATTTGTTGAGTTTTTCCCAAGTGCCAGACATTGAGCTAAGCACTCTTCATGTATTATCTCTTTTCATGCTCAAGACAATCCTGAGATGGGTTCTATAGTTGTCTCCATTTTACAGATGAGAAAACTGAGACTGTGAGGCATTAAAGTGACATGGCTGGAACATGAAAAGATGCTCAGCATCACTAACCATCAGGGAAATGCAAATCAAAACCACAATGAAGTAAGCACCTCACATCTGTCAGAATGGCTACCATCAAAAAAGAACACAAATAACAATGTTGGTGAGGAGGTGGAGAAAAAGGGACCTGCATACACTGCTGGTGGGAATGTAAATCGGTGCAGCCACTGTAGAAAATAGTATAGATTTCTCAAGAAATTAAAAATAGAACTACCATATGACCCAGCAATTCCACTCGTGTATATATCCGAAAAAAGCAAAAACACTAATTTGAAAAAAATATATGTTCATGACAGCATTATTTACATTTGCAAAGATATGGAAGCAACCTAAATGTCCATCAACAGATGAATGGATAAAGAAGATGTGGTCTACACACACACACACACACACACACACACACACACAATGGAATACTACTCAGCCATAAAAAGAATGAAATTTTGCCATTTGCAGCAACATGGATGGACTTGGAGGATATTATGCTAAGTGAAATAAGTCAGACGAAGGCAACTACTATAAGTTATGACTCATATGTGGAATCTAAAAAACACAACAAACTAGTGAATATGACAAAAAAGAAGCAGACTGGCAGATATAGAGAACAAACTAGTGGTTGCCAGTGGGGAGGGGGAGGGGCAACATGGGGGTAAGAGATTAAGGGGTAGGGGTGCAAACTATTATGTATTAAATAAGCTATAAGGATATATTGTGCAACACAGGGAATAGAGCCAAAATTTTATAACTATAAATAGAATATAACCTGTAAAAATTATGAGTCACTATATTGTATACCTGCAACTTACATAATATTATACAACACCTATATACTTCAATTAAAAAAAAAGGTCTCTGGCCATCAACCTCATCAAGTGTATAAGATGTGGTTAGATTTTGAAAGTAACTTAACGGCACAAATTTTGATTCTGTATCGTAATATTTAGAGAAATATAAAATTTAAGTTACTTTTAATTCTAAAAACATGATTTAAATTCTTATGGAATACATGTATTCACTTTGGAAAATATGATTCACTTTGCTGTACAGCAGAAACAACATTGTAAATCAACTATCCTCCAATAAAATTTAAAAAAAACAAAAAAAGGTAATATGGCCTAGGCTACTGAGTCCTTACATGGAAAAGCTGGGGCACACACCCAGGCAGTGGGTGCAGAGCTCCCACTGCTAACCACCTGTGTCCTAATCAACCTTCACTGGTGTGGCAGAGCCAGACAACCTGCGACAGCCAGTAGATGAAGATTAAGGAAATTTCCTGCCTGGTTGTTAAATCATTGGAAGCCTGAAATTGGTCATGGATAGTGGGAGTATTTACACCACAGGAATAAGCACACACTGCAAATCAGTGTTTTCTTTTTGTTAACCTGATAACAAGTTACCAGTCACCATCTTTTAAACTCCACTCCCAATTTATATTTGGAAGATGTTTCTTCTCAATTCCTAGTTGTTGTTATTTGGGAACGTTAGGGGAAAAACAGACAGTGAAGAAAGTTTATCTCATCCTGGCACAGTTGTCCTCTCTCCTCAGGGCTGAAAGCATGTGGCCTGATAATGTCACATAAGACTTCCTTGGTCCCTTGCCTATGGGTGGCTGCTGTGCTCCTGGTGGGGGAGCATTTCTGTCTGCAGTAATGACAGGTATGTCCATACTTGACAGGTGCCCCCCTGGTTTTCAGCCTGAGAAGGTATAAACTGGTTGTTACTGGTGGTAACACACAACCAACTGGTGCTTCACAACGAAGTTGACATAGTCATCCTGCGTTTATTGACTGAGTTAACAAGTTTCCACCCAGTGCTTTCTCTTAGCAGGCTTTGAACTAGACCCTGGAGACTCAGAGGTGAGTCAGCTTCAGTCCTTTTCCTCCGGGGTCTCAAGGTCTTACAGAAGAGACAGACAAGGTAGGAAACAATTCTGTAGTAAGTGTTGGAATCTCTTTGCACACAGTACAATAGTCATACCAAGGAAAGTGGAGGACTTGCATTTGAATCAAGAAATTGAAGAAGTCATCACTTGTGTAGGAACATTTGGATATCCAAGAATTGATGGACGGTTTTGCAAAAAAATAAAAGGAAAAGAGCATTCCAGACAAAGGAAACAAGGTATGTAAAGGCTGGAAGGCATTAAAACAGTGGGTGTGTTTGATATCTATCTGGAGTTCACAGTGTGTGTTGAATTAGGGAGTATGCTGAGAATGGAGAGATGGCCACAGGTGAAGTAACAAAGGCCTGAAAAGTAAGGTGTTTTGGTTCACTATTGCTGTGTAACAAAATATCCCAGAACTTAATGGCTTAAAACAACATATCACTTATCATGTCTCAGAGATTCTGTGGATCTGAAATTCAGGAATAGTTTAGTTGGGTGCTTCTGGCTCAGGGTTTCTCCCGCAACTGCCTCAGATGTCAACCGGGGTACAGTCCTCTGAAGGTTTGCCTGGGCAGGAGGATCCATTTTCAAGGTGGTTCCCTCACATGGTTGACAAGTTAGTGCTGGCTCTTGGCTGGGGGTCTCAGTTCTCCATGTGGGCCTCTCCACAGAGTTGCTTGGGTGACCTCGTAACATGGAGACTTGCTTCCTCTTGAATGAATGATTGAAGAGAGCAAAATGGAAGGTACAATGCTTCTTATTACCTAGCCTCAGCTGTCACGCATCATCACTCCCACTGTATTCTATTGGTCCTATAGACCAGCTCTGATTCAATGTCGGAGGAGACTGCTCTAGGGAACATATACCATGAGCCAAGGATTATTGAGGGCCATCTTGGAGGCTGAATATCACATCAGGTTAGAACTTAGGATTTTGTCTTGTCATTGATGGAAGATGTTGGAAAAGAAAGCAGGAGTCTGTGCCCTTCTTGAGCATCAAAATCTTGACAACGAATGAGAGAAGTAATGCAGTATATTAACACTGAGTGGGCATTGCATTCTAATTCTTGGAAATTGTCTGGAATGACTCAAATAAATTCCACTGCTTGTTACCTATGTGACCTTGGGCAAGTCTCTTCCCTTCTCCTAGCTTCAGCTATCTGTTCAGTAAAATAGGGTTTATCTTATCTGTCTCACAGAATTAACTAAAAGACTTAGAAATATAACACATTCAAAAGGTTTAGCACAGGGCTTCCTAGGTGGCGCAGTAGTTAAGAATCCACCTGCTAATGCAGGAGACATGGGTTTGATCCCTGGTCGTGGAAGATCCCACATGCCATGGAGCAACTAAGCCCGTGCGCCACAACTATTAAGCCGCAACTACTGAAGGCCACATGCCTAGAGCCCGTGCTCCGCAACAAGAGAAGCCACGGCTATGAGGAGCCCATGCAACACAATGAAGAGTAGCCCATAGCCCCTGCTTGCTGCAACTAGGCAGAGCCTGTGTGCAGCAACAAAGACCCAATACAGCCAATTAACTAACTAGTTTTTTTTAAAAAAGGTTTAGCAGAGTGTCAGGAACTCAGTATATGTTGAATAAGGAGCAGCCGTTATGATGGTCAACATGATGGAGACCAACACTTTGAGTCGTACAGTGAAGACTGAATATCCATCCATTCCCTAGAAGGGGACCAACAGTTCCTTTGACCAGGACTTCTCCTCCTTTGCACAAGCAAGATGCCTTACCATTTCACTGACTAGGAAGGTGAATTTGAAGTGTAAACCTGTTGGTGATGTTCAGTAATTTGTACTATTTTTGAATTTTTGTTTTCGTTTGGGGGGATAGAGCTTGTGTGTCAAAACAGAAGTTTAATCCTCTTGAGATGATTCCATCATGGAAGGCTCTAAGCAAAGCCCACACACAGCCTTTGTGAGTGGGCACTGCTGTGTTTGAAATGCCCAATAATGCCAATGGGGCCAAGTGTATGATATGAGCTCTGAATCCAGGAATGCTCTCGATATGCTTGGTGGGTGTGTTCAGAACCCCTCCTCCTGGTGCAGGAGGCCAAGGAACTTGTTTTTACTTCCATGAGCCCAGTCTCCAAATCACATGGCTCTTAGCCTCCCAAAGACTGGTCCGCTTGAGGACGCCCAGGCCATAGGTTCTCATTTACATCACCAAGAAGGTTCACAGCCTGTGCCTCAGTCTTGGAGCTCAGCTCCTGAAGGCAGGCTGGGAAGCTACCTTACTCTCAGCAGGTCTCTGTTTCCTGCGTTTGACACTTGTCAGACACTCCTCCCCTGACTCCTTGGAAGAATCCCCTTCCTCTCTATTTGCCTCACCCATTGGTGTTTGGAAATTTGTTAGAGCTAGGGAAAATTTTAGAAGTATTCCTCATTACCTTTTCCCTTTTTTCTTCAAGTTTTATTGGGATATAATTGATGTGCAGCACTCTGTAAGTTTAAGGTGCACAGCATAATGATTTGAATAACACACATCATGAGATAATTATCACAAAAGTTTAGTGAACATCCATCATCTCATATAGATACAAAATTAAAGAATTAGAAAAAATGTATAATTTTCCTTGTGAAGGGAACTTTTAGGATTTACTCTCTTAACTTTCGTTTATAACATATAACAGTGTAAACTACATCTATCATGTTTTACATCACATCCCTAGTACTTATTTATCGTATAATTCGAAGCTCGTACATTTTGACTGCCTTCATCCAATTCCCCCTCTCTTCCCCTCCACCTTTGGTAACCACAAATCTCATCTCTTTTTCTATGAGTTTGGTTTTTTGTTTGTTTTTGAGGTATAATTGATCTATAACACAGGGTCAGTTCCTGTTATTGATTTGATATTTCTCTGTTTCAAAATGATCACCACGATAAGTCTAGTCATGATCTGTCACCATATAAAGAAATTACATAGTTATTGACTATATTCCCAACACTGTATATTTCATACCTAGAATTCACTTATTTTGCAACTGGAAGTTGGTACCTCTTAATATCCCTCACGTATTTCTCTCCTCCCACCTGTCTCCCCTCTAGCAACCACCTGATTGTTCTCTGTATCTATGACTCTATTTCTGTTTTGTTATGTTCGTTCATTTGTTTTCTTTTTTAGATTGCACATGTAAGTAAAATCATACGGTATTTGTCTTTCTCTGTCCGACTTATTTTGCTTAGCCTCTAGGTCTATCCATGTTGTAGCAAATGGCAAGATTTCATTCTTTTTTAATGGCTGAATAATATTTCTCTGTGTGTGTGTGTGTGTGTGTGTGTGTGTGTACACCATATCTTCTTTATTCATTCATCTATTGATGAGCACTTACGTTGTTTATATCTTGGCTGTTGTAAATATTTCCCCTTTTTTTATGTGTTTTGATGATACAGAAATAAGAGCACAAACACAAGAATATCTGTGACAGCATTATTATAACAACCAGAGAGAAACAGAGGCGGAGACAATGAGAGACAGAGAGAGAGGAAAAGCAGAAAGAAACAAAGTTAATGTCCAAAAAACTAAAAGTTGAAATACATTTAAATTCATACAGCCACTATGGAGAACAGTATGGAGGTTCCTTGCAAAACTAAAAATAGGCTTACCATATGACCCAGCAATCCCACTACTGAGCAGACACCCAGAGAAAATCATAATTCAAAAAGACACATGCACTCCAATGTTCATTGCAGCACTATTTACAACAGCCAGGTCATGGAAGCAACCTAAATGTCCATCAGCAGAAGAATGGATAAAGAAGATGTGGTCCATATAAACAATAGAATATTACTCAGCCATAAAAAGGAATGAAATTGGGATGTTTGCAGAGACATAGGTGGACCTAGAGACTGTCATACAGAGTGAAGTAAGTCAGAAAGAGAAAAACAGATATAGTATATTAACGCATATATGCAGAATATAGAAAAATGGTACAGATCAACCGGTTTGCAAGGCAGAAATTGAGACACCGATGTAGAGAACAAACATGGATACCAAGGGGGGAAATCAGAGGTGGGGGATTGGGGTGGGATGAATTGGGAGAAAGGGATTGCCATATATACATTACTAATAAGAAAAAAAATCAAATTGTATACTTTAAATATATGCAGTTTATTGTATGTCAATTATATCTCAATAAAAGTTCTTAACAACAAAACAAAAAAAACAAAACAAACAAAAAATACATTTAGACAATGGAAACTGACCCTCCAGTAAAAAGAATTCACCTGAGAGAAAGGAAAAAATACATCTACACAAAGACTTATCCAAGAATGTTCATAGCATTGTTCATAATAATCAAAAGTTGGAAATAATCCAAACACCCATCAACTGGTGAATGGAAATCAATATGGTCCATCCATGAAACGGAATGCTGCTCAGTCGTAAAAGGACCAAAACATGAATTCTACAGGAATGAACTTCAAAAACACTGTGTTAAGTTAAAGAAGCTTGATGCAAAAGAACACATATGGTATGATTCCATTCATATGAAATATCCGGAGTAAGCAAATTCCCAGACAGTGAATTGTTGCCTAGGGGTGGGGGTGAGAATAGAGAGTGACTGCAAATGAGCATGAGGTTTCTTTCAGGGGTGATGTAAATGTTCCAAAATTGGATCGTGGTGATGGCTGTGCAGCTCTGTGAATTTACTACAGATAGTTGAGTTGTACACTTAAAATGAATGATTTTTTAAGCTCTTTATTGGAATATAATTGCTTTACACTCTTGTACCAGTTTTTGAGGTACACCAAAGTCAATCAGCTGTATTTATACACATATCCCTGTATTCCCTCCTTTCTGCGACTCCCCCCGACCCTCCCCATCCCTGCCCTCTAAGGCATCACCCATCATCGAGTTGATCTCCCTTTGCTGTACAGCTACTTCCCACTAGCTATTTATTTTACAGTTGGTAGTGTAAATATGTCTATGCTACTCTCTCACTTTGTTCCAGCTTTAATGAATTTTATGCTATGTAAATTATACTTCAATAAAGCTGCTTCGAAAAAAACAAACGCTGCAGGTCTTTGTATGTTGACGTAGACAGAGATCTAAGATAAGCGGTGACACTAAAAATAGCAAATTGCACATTAATATAGAGAGCAGCATTGCATTCTTTAGTAACAAAATTTAAGAGGTATATGTATACATGCATTTATTTTGCAGTAGCACTGGGAGATGTCAAAAGGACATGCACCAAACAGTTTACAGTGCTTACCTCCCAGGAAGGAGAGAATCAGGTACAGGGATGGTCCTTCACCTTTTATTGTACACATTGTTTTCAGTCATGTAATTAATGGTCAATTTTATTTTACTTTTTACTTACACATACACACATGCACAGACACGCAATAGATGCACTTCTGCACATACACTTATATAGGCATATGCTTACATTGACAAATATATGTATAGACACACATATATAGACGTATACACTTATATGTAATATTTAAAGCTATTTTCTCCGGAGTCACAAGTTGGCTCTCTGCTCTCCCTCGTTCTATGCTTCCTTCCTGAGTGACGTCATTCCTTCCCATAACTTAGCTCTGCCCAGATCTGGGCCTGTGACCTCCGACTACCTGCAGATCTTCACCCTTTCTCTGCCCTCCTACGGTACCATTTATAGTCCTCCGTCGCAGGGATAATCACATTTGACTCTAACAAAATAGATAACTCTCTTCCTCAGTAAGCCATGAGCTCACTGAAGAAAAGGACCACCCACTCCAGAGATCAGCACAAATTCTGAGGAAAAAAACCTGCTAATAAGTGGCTGTTGACTGGGTGGTTGAATGATCACCCTGACCTACATCAAGCTCCCTGAAATGTGCTCTTCCCCAGTGCCTTTGCACATATCGTCCCTTTTGCCTAGAATGTCCTTCCTGCCTTATTTGCCTGAGAAAGTGCCTGAGCTCAGTGGAAGCGCTCTAAGAAATACCCCAAACATGAGATGCTTAGTCCAAGTTTCTCTCTTACATCCCTTTCCAGCGTAGTGTGGTGGAGGACTGCGAGGGGTCCAGCTGCAGGCAGTCATTGGGGAATCTAGGTTCCTTCCAGCTTCGGGTCTGCTTTCCTCGAAGTGGAAGGGAAAGAGCGAGGACCACTCCCACCATATCTACCCACATTCCACTGGCCAGAACTCAGTCTGCTGCCTCTGCTGAACTGGAGGGAGGCTGGGAGATTGTGTCTAGCTGAGTACCCACGGAGATGATCACATGATGCATATTGGCAAACGGAAGCCAGCTCTCTCACAGAAACTACTGCTCACTTTTCATAACCCAGACATGCCACCTCCTGCAGAAAGACCTCCTTAAACTTCTCTCCATCAAAGAGAGACACTTGTATGCTCTGACCTCTCCAATCCCTGGGCCCATGTTTTTCCCGTTTCTCGACATCGCCTTGTAATCCTTTCTGTCTGTCACCTGCACTGGACTTTTAGTGAAGTTACAATTGCCGGACAAGTAGTGGGTGCTAAATGTACTTTTTGTTAAATGGCCAGCCAAGTGTCAGCCTGCAAAGAATTCAGAGAATCAAAAGGTCTCAGATCTAAGAAACTGCAAATGTAATTACTGCCCTCCTTCCCTTTGATCGACACAAACATGACCTGAGAGATGGTTTACTGGGGAGTGGGCGGGGGGGCCATCTTGAGTTAGGTAAAGCCAGCTGAATATTGATTATGGCTGTGGAGGGGGACGTGGTAGCATGGAAACTGGATCTGATCTACACATTTATTCTACTCCCTTGGTGAAGGTTTTATTAATTCTATATGACAACAAAGGAAAAAATGGACCTTAGCCCAAAAGCAATTTGTGCTTTCAATTATAGAGAAGCAAGTTGTTGGTACCTCTTTTGAGGTATTATAATTGCATGCAAAAGACCTTCTTTAACTGGAAGTTTATATTATATATGATCTTGATCAGAGGGTTCTTCACCTTGAGCCTGCATCAGAATCATCAGGAAAACCTGTTAAAATACAGACTTGCTGGGCCCCACCCCAGAGTCTCTGATTCAGTAAGTCTGGGGTAAGGCCTAATCATTTGCATTTCTAATAAGTTCCTAGATGATGCCGTTGCTGCCGTTATGAGTATTATACTTTGAGAACTGCTACTCTAGATAAATCAGAAGAGTATAGTTAAGCATCAGAGAGACCAGAGTTCCAGCCCCAGCTGCACCACCAAGTCACTTGACCTTGGGCAAGTCACTTCAGTCTCTGAGCCACAGTTTCTCTGTAAAACAGAGATGATGCTATGGGTATTAACTGACACTTGCCTAGTGCTTGACACCTTACCATGAATGCTTGCCCCCTTCAGCAATCTCTTGTGAAGCAAAATGCTTGGGTACTTAATGAGTGGTTATGGTAATAAAAGCAGCTGTCAGCTCACAGCTGAGGAGTCAAACAGACCTGGGGGGTAAATCCCAGTTCTGTGACTTCCTATGAGGACTCAGGCAAGTTAATTAACCTCTATACACTTCCTCTCCCTCTTTTATAAAATGGAGATGAACCCAATATCAGCATCTACCTTATAGAGCTTGGGGACTATTATCACGTGTCTAGCGTAAAATAAGCATGGAGTAAAGTAAAATTTTACTGCTGGTAATTTCTTTTGGTCCCCAGAACCTCTGCTTTTGCCATCAGTATAAGCCCAAAGGATGGAAAGTGCACAAAGAGCCATATATTGAGGGACATGAAGAAATACACAGAAAGCTTAAGTTCTGAATTTCCAAGCCAAAATTTCAGGAGGAAAGGTTAAGGATGTGATACATTTGTTTTGAAACTAATTAATGCCCAATGGATTAAGATGGGATAAAAGTTGAGCTGGGGATACATATTCTTTAAAGTCAGAAAGGCCATGGGGAAAATTAGTCCAAAGGTTAGAATTGATCCCTGACTTTCCTGTGGTCATTTGCGAAGATGGACAGCTTATCAATCAGTCCATGATTTCTCTTGGCAGCTTTGATGTTGGCTCACCCCTGGGGATAAAGAAATTAGAAGCCAGAAGGATTCAGTAGGTTGACACGAGGAAGGGAGAAGCCAATCAACCTGGTTAGACGTCCCTCAGCCATTGGCCAGTCTGGCGCCAAAATACACACTCAGTTGAATACTTTGTATTTTGCTGTATTACCTTGGTCAGGACAGTGGTGATGGAAAAATGTAAACATTTTATGCCATTCTTCTGATGCCTACGTGGAGTGGAGATGGGAAAGGACAACAAGAAGAAGACATGGTGGATGGCAGTGGGTGTGACCCTCCACTCTCCAGTCTTTGAGTAGCAGCCTCGGTGTTGCCTGAAAGATATATGGACCCATGCAGAAGAAGGTATTTTTTTTGGTGGAGTTGTAAACATACCCTCCACTAAAACAATAGAAAGGAATTATGCAGATGGTTTAAAAAAAGACTTCTAAACCCAGCACAGTCCTGGAGTATTATATCCTGAAGGTGTTAGCTCCGACATAGAAACTTGATTTCAGGTTCAACATATTTATTCCCTAATTAATCAATACAATTTCTCAATTAACTGGTTGAGTCTCAAGTACCCATTAAAGATCTGTTGGACAATGGTTACCTCAACAGCCACATGGCTGTGTCCTCCTAAGTCTTACAGAAGTGAAGGTGAAGAGGGTAGTACTGGAGGATAATGGGTCTGGGTTGAGTCCCAGCTTTACGACACTGAGCGGGTCACCTTCTTTCTTTGATCCTCAGTTGCCTCATCTGTAAAATGGGCTGAGTCCCTACCTTTTAAGTCTATAGGGATTAAATACGATGATGTTTGCGAAATGCATAGCTCAGAGTAAACTGACAATAAATGTAAGCTGTTGTTATTGTCATCCTGAGGCTGTATGTAAACCCCATGGTGCAATGAACAGGCTATTCCTTGGAAATAACGCTTCTCCCACTGAGCACTGACTGAGTTAGTGAAATGCAGCAATTACAGACTTGCTCTATTTTTTTAAGTCATTGTTATTGGAGGCAAATAAGTATTAGGAGCCCATAAGTCCAGTTTGCAAAGTGCATTGGCATATCTAAGAAGAGAAGCATGCATTTTGTTCTAGCAAGTGTGGGGAAGGGAAAAAGGAGAAAGGAAGGAGGAAAACAACATTTATTGAGCACCTAGCCTGTGCCAAGCACTGTTCTAGACTTTGCGTGTATGAACAATGAATCCCAGAAGCATAAAAAAAGGCAAATCCAGGATCCAAACTCAAGACTGTTAAAGCCCCAAATTTTGCTCTATTCAATTCTCTAAAGCCAACATCCCAGCCCTTCAGCTATGACCAATCCCCAACCCATCTGTCAACTTTGTCCCAGAACTCAAAAGATTGGCAAGATGAAAACCTTATTAACAGTCAACTCAAAGAGCCAAATTTCCCACCATGAGTGACAAGTCCCATAGAGAACTTGATTGTGGAGTATATTATATGCAAGTATGAACAGGGCGTGATACAAAAGTGCTGGTATTAAGACAGTCAACTTGGAGATTAGTAAAGTGCTCAATTCTTTTTGAAAGGGATTAGATCAATTTATAGGCTTTTCCAGCTACCCAAGATCAAGTGGTATGGAGGAACTCAGGCCCAGAGGCTGATCTACTGGCAAGCGAAATGTTATACATTGAGCCTCAGATTCCAGGAGGATGCTTGAAAAAAGTGGTCTTTTTTTTCTTTTTTCAAAGCTCTTTATTGGAATGTAATTGCTTTATACTATTGTGCCAGTTTTTGAGGTACACAAAAGTGAATCAGCTGTATTTATACACATATCCCCATATCCCCTCCCTCCCGCAACTCCCTCCCACCCTCCCTACCCTGGCCCTCTAAGTCCTCACCCATCATCGAGTTTATATCCATATGTTATGCAGCAATTTCCCATAAGCTATCTATTTTACATTTGGTAGTGGATATATGTCAATGCTACTCTCTCACTTCGTCCCAGCTTCCCCTTTGCGCCCCCCCCACCTTGTGTCCTCAAGTCCATTCTCTACATCTGCATCTTTATTCTTGCCCTGTCACTGGGTTCATCAGTACCATTTTTTAGATTCCATATATATGTGTGAGCATACGGTATTTGTTTTTCTCTTTCTGGCTTACTTCACTCTGTATGACAGATTCTAGGTCCATCCACCTCACTACAAATAACTCAAGTTCATTCCTTTTCATGGCTGAGTAATATTCCATTGTATATATGTGCCACATCTTCTCTGTCCATTCATCTGCTGGTGGGCATTTAGGTTGCTTCCACATCCTGGCTATTGTAAATAGGAAAGCACAGTCTTTAAGGAACAAATAAAGATTCCACAGTCCAGGTACTTAGTGTTAAGCTCTCTAAAATGCAACTTAAGAAAAAATATTTTCTAACTGCATTTGGATTATTACCCCAGACGCTGAGCACAGCCTGAGAGTGACTTTGTGCCTTCAGCCCTAATCATACCAACTCTGTGTCCCCAGCCACATGCTCACCTCCCTCCAACCACAATGAAATTCTTTCACTCTGGACATACACCAAGCTCACTTGCTGTCATGGGTTCATGCCTCCTGTTCCCTCGGGAATGCTCTTCAGCTGGATCTCACAAGGCAAAATCCCTCTGGCCATTGGGTGTCAGCTCCAATGCCCCATTCTCAGGACCTTCCCTAAATGCTATCGAATGTTGCTGTCTTTCTCCCTTCACTTTCTAGCACATGCCTTGTTTTCTTTATATCACATTTATGTATTTGAAATTGTTCTTCTTAGTCCCTGGTTTGGGGATTTGTTGGAGCTCTCCTGCTCCAGAGTGGAAATTCCGTGAATGTTGGGACCTTACCTGTCTTTTTTCAGTCCTGGCACTGCCTAGAATGGAGTTTTGCATTTTGTAAGCATTTAATAAACATGTTTGAATAAAAAATAAAGTAATTTCTATCTGTTTGGGAAGATGTGAAAAGACCCATGAAGTTTTACACCTCTCTTTTGTTCTCTCTGCTTGGAATGTGTCCTACTTAAGTCCTTGCCATGTTTAAAGCCCAACTCGGGGGTCAATTTCTCCATAAAGTCTTCCCTGCTACTCTCCCACTAGATGAGTGGATTTTGGATTTTCCAACCATTGGATTTTGTGCACAATCTTTCTATCTTACATTTACCTCAATTTTCACCCATCTCACACTCAACTGTGTTTATCTATGTACATGTCCAGCTTCCTCACTTGCATCTGAGTTCTCTAAGGACAATAAAGCCACACTGATCTTGTATTTCACACTTGGAACAATGCCTGGCATATAAGAGGCGCTTGATGTGTGTCTGGGAAATAGGTTGACTTGAAATTAATTAAATCACATTCATGAAAACAGTTTTTCAAAGTCCACAAGCTGTGAAGTATATCCACCTAATTTAATTCATTTTAACAACTATTTATTCAACATACTTCAGCAAATAATGAGACTGCCCTAGAACTATAGCTCTGCCAGAGTAAATAAAGTTAAGTTTCTGTCTTTAATTACAGTAGTTCATAAACTTGGGACTAGAGGTTGCTGATGAACAATTGCAATACTTAATTAAAAGTGTAGAAATGTCCATGGAACACCTCTTCTTGATTAAGTCTCACATTCTATTCTGGGCATTCAGGGGGGTGGCTGTTATCAGTGTGGTACATACCAAATGTTGTGGGAGCAGAGGAAGGAGGAGATCTGGGATCTGGATTGATCACTTATGGGATCTGGAAAGACCTTATGGAGAAGAAGACATTTTGTAAGTCTTTGAACATGAGAACACTTCAGCCAGAAGAAAAGAGGAGGATTCCTGGGCATGCCACTGCAGACAGATGGGAGAGGGAGAACATACATGGAGACACCAGGGATAAAGGTTGTGAGAGAGGAGAGGCAGAGCCAAGAGATGAGGGTGACTTCAATGGCTTGGACCACTCAGAGAGCTACTGCAAAAGGCTAACCCTTCCTTGCCCCCATTTCCCACTGGGTGGGAGATACTGGTGCTGGGACAGTGGTGGCCTGCAAGGAGGTTCTAGGAATTAAGCATCCTTATCTTTGTGTAATGCCCAGTCCTACCCTAACAGGCTGACTCTCTGGCCAGAGGAGGGCTTCCCAGTCTAAGTTCTGTGTGTGAAGTGCCCACCAGACTCTCTCGTACAAGAAGGCGCTGTCCACCCCAAGGAAAAGGAAATTTTTAAAGACTTAGAACTGCCTTGGGGATGGAGTGGAAAGTGGACAGAGATCCCAAGAGCAGATCTTCTGGTCAACAGTGACATCTGATCAGAAAGGTCAGGGTAAGTAAAATCCAAAAATGTAGCCCTTCTTCAGTCTGTGACACTGGGTGGATCATCTTCTCTCCAACATCCTCAACATACTCCTCTGTAAAATGGGACTATAGCACCTGCCAACCAGGATTGTCCTAGGTCAAATGCAACATTTCTCCACACACAGGCTATGGAACATTCACAGAGAAGGGATGGTTTTGAATTGCACCAAAGGTGGTATTAAGAGACATTCTGATTGCTTCAAGAAGGCCTTAATATGTGCTAATATCTTTCATACCTCACCCCAACATTCTCTTTTCTCAAAGAGTAAGAATAGTAGCCTTTGTGCTCAGAGCCAAGCAAACAATTATACAGAGTGGCCACGTAGACCCCACTTGTGCCACAGAGACAGCTGTATGCTTTCCTCCACTCTCGGCATACTTTATATTTAATCCAAGTTTCTCCTAGATATTTATTCCATGCTGGTCACTGGAAGTAATTCAGTGAAAGATCCTGAGAACTGTTTTTGAAGTCTCCAAGTTCTATTTGGTGGAATCTTATATGTAGAGACTTCGTGGCCAGTCTTTGGCTAGAATTCACTAACATTATCTTGTTTCCTTTATATTTATTTTTATAGCTATCTTATACTTATAGCCAGTGATACTGCATTTTTATTTCAGGTGATGATATAACATTTTCTTTTTGAAAAATAGCATGCTTTTCCAAATAACTGAATAATGCTGGCAAGACAAAGCTATGACTTGGTGTTCAGAGCTATAACCAGGTGTAGGGGTGGCAAGTGTGGAGATGGTAGTATACAAATGACTGGACTTAGATAAATGATGGAATAAATTATAGGACAGTGATTTATAAACAGTAAAGTAAACATGAGCCACTGTCAAATGGCAGATTCCTTGTGTGTTTTCAGGCACCAAGTCATTAATTAATCCATAATGAGAATTGCTGGGTTTCATAATGAAATAAGCAGGGCACAACACAGTCCAGAGTGGCCCAGGGGCAACCTGGGTGGTCCGCTTTCCAGTTTTGCATGTCAACGGCCCACCTGAGGGAGAAGAAGCCAAGGTTGGAGCATCTCTGCTTAATCACTAATGCCTTAAAGTTGGCAAAGGGAGGGTTGAGTCAAATTTCCTGAAACAAATTTCCTGCTAATTGGGTGGACTTCGCATAGACTTCATTTGTCTGATGAGGACAACCACATAGCAGCTGGGCTGAGCAGGAGATAGTGAGAGGCAGGCAGTTACAGTGCCCTTGGTGGAAGGAGCCCTGGGGCTGTCATGTTAACAGTCTCTCGTCAGAGCCTTTGTTTGCCCTGATGTGAGATGAAAGTCCGATGATCTCCGCAGAGGTGATTAGCTCAGAAGAACTTTGAAGAGGAGCAAGGGGGTACAAATCACTTTGATAAGCTACAGAAACACTGTTTCCTCAAGTTGGCTTGGAATTAACACAGCAAGTGGAAGTCTAGCTTGAGTGTTAGAGTTAAATTTGTATAAGGTGATCTGGCAAACAGATGCTATAGCCATGGGGCTGACGATGCTGTAACCCTAATTGCACAGGAAGTAGGGCGTCTCCTAGAAAATAACATGGATGGAATGGGTACACACCTGGGCAGGTCTGGCACACAATTTGCAGGAAAATCATGAAACATACTATGAAAGAATTCATCTGGGGCTGACCCAGGACAAAGCCTTCGTTGTCAGAGAAGTATTCACAAGGACAACTAAGGACCTACCACATAGTGAATGTTCAATATGTATGTGTGGAATAAATGTAATGAATAAAGTCATCCCTGGCTCAGGCAGTGGAACCCCCATTATGCAACACTCTCCGTTAAAAACCCCTCTAGGTTGGAGCATGTACAGTTTACCAACGTGTCCTCTATTGTGAAAAACAGCACTGACAAATAATGACAGCTCTTGGTTGTTCCTAAGTCAGTCAAATACAACCCACATCCCTCTCTCTCAGAAGATGAACCTTACTGAGGAAAGGAAGATATATAATAGCCTTAGTTTCCTTTATTCAAAGTCCCTTGATTTTGCAGGCTGGTTGGCTTACTTTCCCTTAGAAAACAGAAAGGGACTTATCCTTCAGTATCTCAAAAGTGATGCTTTGAGGACATCCTTGACCCACCATCTCTGTTCTAGGGGAGCTAATAAATGGCAACAGAAGACATTCCTCTTTCCAAACAGCTAATCTGTCACGTCGACCAAGACTGGTTATGGATTGGGGCAAACACTCGTGTCCACTCCTTTGTCCAAGTGAGTGCTGCCATGTCAGGGCTTTTTCTGTAAGTCCAAGCATGTTAGAGCTCCCCAAAGAAACAGAACCAATAGGATATATATATGTACAAACATATATGAAGAGATTTATGCAAGGAATTCCTGGCCACCTGTGGAGGCCAGGACATCCCACAATTTGCTGTCTGCAAGCTGGAGAACCAAGAAAGCTGTTGGTATAATTCAGTCTGAGTCTAAAGTTCTGAGAACCAAAGGAGTCAATGGTGGAATTCCTGGTCTCAGAGTCCAAAGGCCCAAGAACCAGGGACTTCGATGTCCAAGGGCAGGAGAAGATGGAGGTCCCAGTTAAAAAGAAAGGGAAAGAATTTGCTCTTCCTTCACATTTTTGCTCCATTCAGGCCCTCAATAGATTGTCTGATGCCCGTCTGCACTGGGGAGGGTGGGTATTTTCCCTCAGTCTACTAATTCAAATGCTAACCTCTTCCAAAAACACCTTCACAGACACACCCAGACATAATGTTTCACCAGCTATCTGGACATCCTTTATCCCAATCAAGTTGACACACAAAACTAACCTTCTTTAGCAGAGACCTGAAAGTAGGGTGAGCTGATTAGGAATGGTCTGGGTGAACAGAGTTCTGAAATTCCATGCCACTGCAATTAAAATAATTCCAAAATGAGGTTGAATTCAGAGAAGAGGTCCCTTCTAATTTGGCCAATGTCCTGAAACACCTTTCGTGCCCCTACGGATCACAGGTTACCACCCCTGAGAAATTGCTGTGCCTGGTGGCAGTGAGTGACCCCACAAAATGCAGCCTGGCATGCCTGGTAGTGGCTGTGCTAACTGACAAAGCAGGCCTGTTTCTACCCCAGTGAGCTTACCAAAACCTATTTTACAAACCCAATCTAATCAGGCCTGATGCTAAACAAAATGCCACAAAATGCCATGTGGTACTAAAGCCCCTGGCACATAGTAAATGCTCAATAAATGGGACCTTCTTCCCCTTCCCCCTCGATACTCTTCGGATGTGGAATCAGGAAAGCATGGGCATCTGAAGTAATATAACAATATAGGAAATGCTGCTGAGTTAGCCTCACCATTTTGGGAGGACAGAAGTCATCTCCAAAAAGCTACAGGTTTGTCTACTCAGAGGCATTCGGGCAGCAAAGAAAACAGTAGGACTGTAACCAGACCTGGCTCTGTCACTTCCAGCTGGGTGACCTTGAGAGACTGTGTTTACGACCCAGGGCATCAATTTTCTCATCTGAGCTTGAGCGAGATTAAGGGCTAATGATAAAGGACACCAACTCGTTCTGATGTTGTGAGGCTTAAAAGTGGTGGTGGGTGGGAAAGCATGCAGTAAACTGGATGCAAATGGAGACTGGCTTCATTATTTCACATCTTCCATTTTAAGAATTAGAATGCCAAATTTAATAGGTAAAGCCTTCTGAAGAGATCTAAATTTAACACCTGTTTCCACCATTTATGAATCACACAATTTTGCATAAATGACCTTATCTCTCTAAGCATTAGTCTTTTTATGAGTAAAATGGTGATGGGGAGGATGGAATGGGGTGGGTGAGCATCATAGGTATGTAACTGTTATTCTGTCTAAGCATGTTGTAAGAATTGAATGAAACACGGAGATAAATGTAAAGACTAACCACAGGTCCTCTTCCTTTCAGGCAGAATGGCTTCAGTTTAATATACCTGGCTGAGGGGTGGCCATATTATACTTTACCAACCTAAAAGGGCATTTCACTTTGCAAGCTTGTTTTAGACTTCAAGAATTTGGTTAATTTTCTCTCTCTCCCTCTCTTTCTCTCTCCCTCTGTCTCAACTAATTTTAAATTTTACTCTATTGTTATAAAATAATGAGAGTTCATTTTGGAAGATTTGAAAAGAAAAACACAAATCATCTGTTACTTTATAATTCAACAGTTTACTCAATTAATGTTTATCAGTTGTCTTCCATGAATCCGGCTCTTATGCAACGTAGCAGTACAAAAGACAAACAGGCCCCTGCTCTCTGAGGCTGACTTTCAAGTAGGGAGAAATAGTCAAACAGCAAATAAATAAAAGAATATTAAGTAGTTACATGCTGTGATGGAAAATAAAACAGAGCAATGTGACACCTCTCCCAGGTGCCAGAAACCCAGCTATTCTAGATGATATTCGGGAAAGGCCTTCCTGAAAGGGGTGATATTTGCACTGAGACCTGAATGAAAAGAAGAAAATTGTGCAAAAATCTGAGAAAACAGTGCTATAGACAGAAGATGCAGCAAGCACGAATGTCCTGAAAGAGAAAGAGTACACTGTGTATGAGAAACAAAAGAAGGTCCGTGGGCCTGGACTGTATCGAGCACAGGGACAATGATGTGAGAAGAAGTAAGGACCAGATGAGAGCAAGCCTTGTGGGCTTTAGTAAGAGTCTTGGGTTTGATTCAGGTGCAAACGATGGCCACTGGAAGGTTCACACGCCTATAAGATCCCTCCGTGAAGCCAAAACCACAAGGAAGCAAGAGTGGAAGAAGGAAGCCCCGTAGAAAAACTACCGCAATAGTTCAGGCAGAGGATACACGTGGCCTGGTTGATGGTGGAGCTGAAAGAGAAGGAGAGACGTGGGCAGGCTGGGATGTATCTGGGAGGAAGAGTCATCAGGATTTGTTTACGGATTGGATGTGGGGGTTCAGGGAACATGGGGAATCAGCCATGACACCCAGTTCTAACCTAAGCAACTGGCCAGTGGGGATGACTGGAAAAGGCATAGGTGTAAGGAGTGGGAGGGAAAGAGAATCAGGAGGTTTAATGTGGCAATGCTACATTTGAGATGCCCATTAGACACCTAAGTGGAGATTCCAGAGATGCAATGGGTATTTGAGTATCAAGCTCAAGGATGCATGGAGACCAGAGATATGTAATTGGGAGTCATTGTCATGTGATTGACCCCAAGGGAGAGAGTGCACGTGAAGAAAAGAGGGCCCAAAACAGGGCCAGGTGGGCTTCCAGCTTGGAGAGATGCAGGAGGAGTGAAGGAAGGAGCTGAAAAGCAGATTGAAAATCCGTCACTTCTGAATTGGGAGGGAAACCCAGGAGAGTGTGTGGTCACAGGAGCCAGGAGGAGAAAAGAGGAAAGGAGGGACTGAGTCGGATGCTTTGGGAGGCTGAGTAAGGCAAACACAGGGAACTGTCCATTGCCTTGGGCAACATGGAGGTCACTAGTGGCCTGGGCATCTCCCCATTCCATTGGAGACAGGCATTTGAGATCACAGGAAAGGTCATAAACGCAGGCTGAGAATGCCGTCCCAGGGCACCCAGCCCTTCTCCTGCCAAACCCCTGAAGAGAGACGTGACCTCAGGAAAGTCACCTGGACTCTCACGGTCACGTGGACTGACACCTATCACAGGGTCCTTCTACCATCCTTTCTCCCCACATGAACCCCACCCTGGGGGACTTCTTGGAATTTTCCCAGCCTGTGGGGCAGAAGCAGACTGACTCAGAAGAAAGTGATTATATTTCTGGTTGAAGTTATATTTTACATGAAATTCCAAAAGACTTTCTTTGATGCTGTCCATTTACCTAAAAAAGCAATGTACTATGAGTATTTCCCTAAAGATCAAGAACTCAGGCACCCTGTTTCTATTTGTGATCTGCCAACAACATCAAACAATTTTTCAAAACTTGGAGGTTAAATAACATTTGGAGGTTGATTTGGGAAAACATTAGAATGGAACTTCTTGGAAACACTGTGTATACAAATGCTGCTACGGAAGCTTGATTTTGTGATCAGAACAGTGTGTTTCTGTTAACTATATGAAATTGAGACTCTGGAGCCCATCAAAGTTATTTGCATTAACTAAAAAGATGAATATCATATATTGGACCATAAATATTTTCTCTCTGAGAAAACCTAAAGTTCCCAAAACTTAGGAAAAGATGATTTTTCTGTAGCCATGATAACAAGTGGCCACAGGAGCAGATTTTAAGTCTGTTCAATTGATTAATGACAACTTGCTTCAGTGAATCTACCTCTGCAACCAGTCAGTCCACCTTTGCTTCTGAAAGTCAGCCAAACTGGGACAAACTCACACCAGAAAACAACATCTTTGAGTGAAATCTATCAATAACAGTCAACCTCAAGTAATTATACTCCTATAAACAATATCAACATAGGTGGGCTTCTAAAAGTCAGCCAATCCCTTTTTATTCTTTTTTCTTTTCTTCTTTTTTATTTTTTTTAGTTTCTTGAGAAAAGTCCATACTGTTTTCCAGTGTCTGCACCAGTTTACCTTTCCCCCAACAATATACTGTATGAGGGTTCCCTTTTCTCCATATCCTCCCCAACATTTGTTATTTGTGTTCTTTTTGGTTATAGCTGTTCTGACAGGTGTGAGGTGATATCTCATTGTGGTATATAGCCCCCAAAAATAAAAACACTAATTCAAAAAGATATATGCACCCCAATTTTCATATCAACACTATTTACAATAACCAAGATATGGAAGCAACCTACGTGTCCATCAGCAGATGAATGAATGGATAAAGAAGATACACACAATGGAATGTTACTCAGCCATAAAAAAAAGAATGAAATTTTGCCATTTGCAGCAATGTGGACAGACATGGAGGGTGTTATGCTAAGTGAAATAAATCAGATAAAGATAAATACTGCATGATATCACTTATAGGTAGAATCTAAAACATACAACAAATTAGTGAATACGGCAAAACAGAAGCAGAATCACAGACACAGAGAACAAACTAGTGGTTACCAGTGGGGAGAGGGAAGGGTGGAAGGGTGATATATGGATAAAGGGTTAAGAAGTACAAACTATTATGTATAAAATAAGCTACAAGGATATATTGTATAATACAGGGAATATAGCCAATAACTATAAATAGAATAAAACCTGTAAAAATTGTGAATCACTGTATTGTACTCCTGTAACTTATATAATATTGTGCATCAACGATACTTCAATTTTTAAAAATAGTCAACCAATCCCTGCAACCCATGCTTCCCCAAAGCCCTGTACAGAATCAGCCGTCTGCTCTGCTCAGAGAGACTGCCCGACCAGCACGGCTGTCCTTACTGCAACAAGCACTAAATTCAGCTTTATTTTTTCATTTCAGGTATTGAGTGATAGTCTCATCAGCATACAGAATCCCTGGGTCTCATGTTTAAATGCTGGGAGGATCAATTAATTCATTTATTCATCAAACCTTTCTTTACTGCCTGTTAGGTGCTTGCACTGTGCTTGGTGCTGCAGACACAAAGATAGCATACAATTCCTTTCCTAGAGGAACTCTCAGACCAGGAAACACATGGCTAGAATTCAGTATAACCATAGTACCAGAAGATCGACGAAGGGTTACAGAAGCCACGAGGAGGAAGTAACAAACACTGCTTAGGAGAGGAAGGCCCGGGAAGCATTCCCAAGATGACGTTCAGGTTGAGGTTTCAACAGTACATATAAGTTTTCCAGATAAAGGAAAGGGAGGGGGCTTTCCAGACAGGGGGAATAGCATGGGCAAAATCCTGGAGGCAGGAGAAAGAGCACACCAGACTAAGTACAGTGCACATGAGCATCCTTGGGGAAAGAGAGATGAGTAGGGAGAGGACGGGTCTGTAAGGGTCCTCCAGGCTATACCTGGGAGCTTGGTTTAACATCATTCACCTCAATCTTCTCATTGATAAAGTAGAATTAATAGTATAAAATTCCATGTCCTGGTTATTGTGAATAGTACTGCAATCAACATTGGGGTATGTGTATCTTCTTGAATTAACGGTTTTCTCTGAATATATGCCCAGGAGTGGGATTGCTGGATCATATGCCCATCAACAGGGGAATGGATAAAGAAGATGTGGTACATATATACGTGGAATACTACTCAGCCATAAAAAAGAATGAAATAATGCCATTTGCAGCAACAAGGATGGACCTAGAGATTGTCATACTGAGTGCAGTAAGTCAGACAGAGACAAATATCATATGATAGCACTTATATGTGGAATCTAAAAAAAAAAAAAGGTACAAATGAACTTATCTACAAAACAGAAATAGAGTTACAGATGTGGAAAACAAACTTATGGTTACCAGGGGGTGGGAGGGGGGACATATTGGGAGATTGGGATGGACATATACACACTACTATATATAAAATAGATAACTAATAAGGACCTACTGTATAGCACAGGGAACCCAACTCAATATTCTGTAATGCCCTATATGGAAAAAGAATCTTAAAAAGGGTGGCTATATGTATACATATAACTGATTCACTTGGTTTTACACCTGAAATTAACACAACATTGTAAATCAAGTATACTCCAATAAAAATTTTTAAAAAAATAGTATAACCTGCCTCTCAGGATTGCTGTGAGGATTAAATAAAATGAGGTGTATGAATATAAGTGTTTGGGACATCGTATATATCTAGGCAAGAATATGTATGATTTTTATAAGACTTTGACCTGAAGACTTCAGGGTACAAGGGAATGAACTGATGCCAAGATAATGTTTGTGTTTTAGAAAGAGCCTCTCAGAGGCGTCTTGGGGAAGCTGAAGAAGTTGTAAACAATTTCCTTTTGAAAAATTCAGGAAATAATAATAATAACAATAAAAGCAGCTAACTAGTTCCTGAGCCCTTACTGAGTATCAGGCCTGTCTACTTCTGTTAACATGCAGTATGTGCATTGACTGGTTAATTACAACAGTTCTATGGGGTCAATGCTATTATCGCCCCCATTCATGGGATTGATTCTTTGCAAGGTAAGTGGAGCAATTCAAGGGAGCTCCCCACCAATACAATAACCTGAGATTGGAGATAGTCTGTGTTTTCCTAGCTTGTGCTAGGAAGTGTACCCATTTCACTTTGCACATCGTTTAGTTCAGCTGACATTTTCTCCATAGCAAGACGTCCCCAATGAAGGCAGTATTATTGTGATTGACATGCTGGTACAAACTCCTTATCTAGCCACAGGGCAACACTGTGAGTAGCAGTGGATGAAAGAGATCAAGGCCAGTGAAGCACTCATTTACTCATTTGTTCATTGAACACACACCACTGAGCATCGTAGTTGCATGCCAGTGGATGTCATTCCTGCTCTTACAGAGCTTCTAACAATAACAGCCAACACAGAGTACTAGCTATCTGCCGGGTACTGTTCTAAGCCCTCCATTTCCAATGATTCATTCAATACTCCCGACAAATCTATGAAGAAGGTAATATTATTATACCCATTTCACAGAGGGGAAACTGAAGCACAGGGAGATTAAGTAGTCTTGCCAAAGTCATATGGTAAAGAGCAAAGCTGGGATTTGAACCAAGGGAATGTAGCTCCAGTAACTATCCTTTAGCAAGAGCTGCACGAGATAGTGGTCTAGGGCAGCAGTACACAAAGTGCTGTCTGACGTCCCTGGCCATCCATTCCACCCACTGTAGCTTATGCCAGGAAATCCACCAGCTTAATCAGGCATGCTGTTTAGTCCAGAGGACATGTTCTCCATAGCAAGACTTTCTCAATAAAAGAAGTATTGCTGTGATTGACATTTTGGTACAAATTCCTTACCTGATCACAAGTCAGCACTGTGAGTAGCAGTGGATGAAAGACTTTACACAAATGATTACACTGATAAATTTGTAATTGTTATTAGGATCAGTCTTGGGAGAGACAAAGGCAGGGAGCTGGGAGAGAGTGAAACAGGGTAGCAGGAAGTCCTATCCTCCTTGGAACAGAGAAGCGGGGTCATGGAAGCATCCCAGAGACCCGTGGGATGAGGAGAACTTCCGTAGGTTGAAGCATGGTGGATGGAGAGGTGTTCCAGAAGGACACTGCAGGCAGAGGGGAGAGCACTTGTGAAGACATAAGGGGAAAGGTCCTGGCATGTTTGAGAACCAGAGAAAAATATATGATATACAGAAAGACTCTCCTGGGAGGCGGGCAAGTGGATTTCGCCAGGAACAACTCATGCTAGAAGAGAAGAACATTTCAAGTGTTTGCTCTACAGAACTTCACTCAGCTGACCCTTTTAAGGCTGGAAACTGGGGAGAGAAAAGAAGGAAGGCAGTGGGAGCAGCAAAGTTTGCACTTGTCTGGTTTCAACCTGGCCTTGAGTCCCCTTGTGTTTTTAACGATTTCTTTGGAGGAGCCCATTACTGGTCCTCTCCCGCCTTGATTCAGCGGTTGCAGTTTTCTCTGCTGCCCGCTATGTCTCATTCCGCACTGCCAGCCAGTGGTCCACGCCCAGCTGCCTTGGACTGAACTCACCTCGCCCTTCCTGATGACACTCTTGGGCGGAGTCTGGGGCAACCACACATCTTTGTCCTGTTGTGGGGGGTGGGAGGGCGGGGAGTACAGACCCTATCTCACGGCCCCCAGGCACTTCAGGCAGGCTCTCACCTTTCGATCACTCAGGCATGAGCCAGACCTAGTTTAACTCCTAAATTCATTCTACCCTCAATGGGAGGGAAGCGTTAATAGAATGAGAGTTGAGTTTTGACCTTCTCCTTTGCTCGTGCTGCAGCTTGGTTTTTTGCCTCACTTTGAAATATCACATATTCTGCCTCTTGAGGCCTTGACAGAAAATGTCCATTCTAAAAGAAAATTACAAAAATAAAATGAAAAATTAAAAAAAAATAAAGTTATGTGAAATACCACGAGAATTTGCTGGGACAGAAGAGTGGAATCAGGGATGGCTTTTAGAGAAGCTGACGTTGGAGATAGATCTTGAAGGATAAATATTGAACTTACCAAGTGAAGAATGAGAGAAAGGCCATTCCCGATGGCAGAAAACTCAGGTGCAAAGTCAGAGAGGTGTAAGGAGAGCCTGGCATTTGGGCAGAGTGTAATAGAATAAGGAGAAACTGAGGCCAACCCAACTGAATTCAAAGTTGGCTCTCTCCACTCACTAGTTGGATGGCCTTGGGTGAATATCTCAATGTGGGCCCCTCAACTGGGCTGCCCATTCCTCAAGTCAACGGCTGTGCAGCTTTAGAAAATGTAACAATCCCCCAAGAGCTTTTTAGAAACGCAGATCCTCGGGCCTCTCAACAGAAACTCTGACACAGGGTGGGACCCAGAATTCTGGGGCAGGTGACCTGTGGGCCTCATGTTCCATGCCCAGCACAGGGTCCGGCATACAGCTGGAGCTCAGTAAGGTTTTGAGTAATGGATGAAGGAATCCAATTAATCCACCTCAATGCAGCTTGCCCCACGCAAATGCTCGCAGAAGTAACACGTGGCTGCCTAAAACATCTCTACCCCTTTCACAGCATAGAGGTGGCGGCCGCCTCACTGGGGATTTTGCACAGAGGTAAAGGGCTCAGATGCATCCGCCCAACCAGGAAACATTAGTCAGACCTGATGATGGTGGTGCAGGCAGGAAGCTCCCCCAAGGACAAATCCTATGGTTATTTTAGGCTTCTCTGTGCTGTCATTGTGTGATAAGAAGGATCTGGGAAAAGCTGAAAGAAAACCACTTGTGACTCTTTAAATATGGTACAAGGGCCTGAGACCAAGCTGGAAAAAGAACACAGGGCTTTGGGGTCAACTATCCCTGGATTTTAGTCCTGCGGGTCTCTGAGCCCAGTTTCTTCAACTGTAAAATGGACATAACATTCCTGGGAGGTTTGCTGGGTGAATTCATTGAGAGGCAAGGGTTACAGCTGCTGAGGAAACTGCAGCCAGCAGAGGAAGGGGCAGAGCATGTTACCTCAAGGGGCTCAGCCACCACCATCTGACTTGTGCAGAGACTCAAAGGCAGGCAGGGCAGTGGGGAAAAGGGAAGGCTTCAGACCATCTCTGATTGGAGGCTGTTTGTGTGGGGAGGCTGGAGGCAGGCTAACTAGACGTGGGGACCCTGATGTGATGGTTTGGGGAGCGTGCATGGCTTTCCCTGGTTGGTCCTAAGTTGGAAGCACGTTCTAAAAATAGGGAAGCTGAAAGTCATTGATCAAATGCTGACTGTTCAGGGAAGACTGCGACAGAGGCAGTATGGTTTCCCTTCTCGGACAGGCTGATGCAGAGGTTTGAGTTCCATTGTCAGGTATGGTCTGGCCGTTGTCTGTGTATTTAGACTCTCACTGAGCACTTATGGTACACTTATTCAACAGATATTGACTAAGGGCATCCTCCAAGCTCCAGGCACTGAGGACCCAGCTGTGAGCAGGCCAGGCCAGACCTCCTGGGTCTGCTCACAGGACGTCCAGCATTGAGCTGAGTGGGCTTTACCTCCATGGCCCTGGGGACCCACTGTCTGTGTCCAAGCACTACTTAGTCCTTCACGGCTGTGGGTGCTGCCGCAGTGGGGGTTCTATTTATTCAAATGTCCTGTTTCTTGAGATTCTGAGTATTCTTCCAGTGGTCACAGGCCCCATGTTCATCCAATGGCCGGGCCTCGGCCAAGAGCAGGCTCTCTCCTCTCTGCTTAACATCAGCCCTCCAGGGAAGTCCAAATTTCCACCGCTGAGCCCTTCATGCAGTGCAGACCTTTACTATTCCATTGCCCTCACTTGCCTTGTCCCCCTCCGGTGCCAGTGCCCTGAGCAAGGACTGTCACTGTGGCTAGAACCAGGAGAAGCCTGTTATTCCTGCAGGCCTGTGGAGGCCCGTGGCACCTGTCCCTGCGCTGAGTTAGCACCAAGGAAAAAGTTGGTAGGCTCAGTGCCATTTTCAGGAAACATAGGCTCCTTCCTTCCAGGGAGCTTAATGCCTCCTCTTGCGGCTTCTCGCAGCTAAGCTCGGACATGTTTCTCCTTCCCCTTGTCTCTCTTTCCTGCTCCCTCTTTTCTGCCTTCCCTCTTTCCTCCAGTTCCTCTTAGTAGTAGGGACAGGAGCTACTCTGCCCCAAGCAACTTTCATACGCTGCTGGGAACTGGGGGCTATGATTCCTACATTTATGTCCCTTACCTGGCAAGTCCGTGTGATTTGTCCTCTTAACACTGAGATGGTAAGCAACAAAGCAGAATATTTTTTAAAAATCAAATTTATTTGGCCTTTTGTAAAATAAAAAGAAAAGTGAGGATTTTGTCAATATTTTTATTTTAATGAATTTAGATTTAGGGATTGCCCTTACACACTCACCTATTCAACTTGTCTAAGATGGTACTGCAAAGAGACCATCAGTAGGAGAATTTGTCACCTTTCATTCCCAATTCAATTCAGTAAATGTTTCCTGGGGCCCCTACTCTGTGCTCAGCTGGAGGCTAAGGTCAAAGACTCAGCCTGGAAACTAGATCCACAGCTCAAGGCAGCAGGACTGACTGCAGCCCTGATGTGTCGGTAATTCGGGACCACCAACGTGCCCCTGCCTCACCAGGACTGTAGTGGGTGAGGTGGGGTGGCAGCAACACAAGAATCCCACGTGGACCTTCCCCAGGCTCAGTCCTGCCCCACCCCCCAGCAGCTCCACAGGGAGCAGGGTAGGGAACGATTCATCTCTTATCAATGGGAACTCAGGACATTTTGAATTCAAACAGGAAGGGACAGAATCAATCCAGTGCTACAAGCTGCTCAAACTCTGCCAGATTGACCCCTCACCATTGGCACCATGGAGGTTCTGTTCAGTGCCCCCTGTGTCAGGGTCAACCTCCACATGTCTGTCTTAGTCACCTTGGGCTGCTGAATACCACAGACTGGGTGACAAACATCAGAAATGTATTCCTCACAGTTCTGAAGGCTGGGAAGTCCAAGACCCAAAAGCCAGCAGGCTCATTCTAGGTGAGGCCTCACTCCCTGGCTTGTAAACAGCCACCTTCTTGCTGTGTTCTTACAGAGAAGAGAGAGCGAGAGAGAGAAATCATCTCTCTTGTGTCTCCTGAGGGCACTAATTCCATTAATGAGGACTTCACTGACTTGATTGCCTCCCCACCTCCAAATATCACATTGGAGATTAGAGTTTCAACATGTGAATTTTGGGGATGCAAACATTCAGCCCATTTGAGGTGCTTGCCTTGTGGGCTGTCCCCTCCATGACCCACAGTGGAGATCCTGGTATGACTTCTGATCAGAGATGCCACCTCCAGCCACGTTACAGGAGTTCCTTCATCTCATCTACTGCATCTCATTGGAGAAAATGAACATCATTGCTTTTCGCCATTGGTTTCTGACAAGTCTACCAGCCTGGCCAACCATCTCAGACCATTGACCTCAGGCTCATGGTAGTTTTCATGTCTGGATGCTCTCTCTAGACCTCACTTTGGGACTGTGAACCTTCTTAATGGAATCCTCTTGAAACACCCTCTTACTATTATACTCCAGATTGGTAAGAATTATCTCAAGTTAACCACAGTGGCCTTTCAAGATCTTTTCTAATTTCAAATTCCTCTGAAGAGCCCCAGAAATGGCACCATCAGAATTCAGGAAACAGAGCTTTTAGGAGCATCATACTCAGAGGACTCACACACCTGGTGTTTTCCGAGGTGACAGACCATTTCTTATAATGTCCTTCAACTGGGTCAACTAGAGGAGGGAGAAAGGATGAAGACTCCAGGGTAAGACTGACCTGGTGTGGTTGCCTACACTGCCACATCCTTGTGGGTGACGTCCTAAAACATAATGTCCTCATCTATAATAGAAATAATAGAAATAGAAATAATGTTATCCAGGGTTGCTGCAATATCCAGGTTAAAGTGAAATAAGGTAAAACTCTTAGCACGTGTTCTATATATATATATATATATATATATATATATACATTTTACCGCAATTTTGTTAAAAACTGGGGGGGAAACTCTCTTAGCACAATGTCTGACTTCTGGTTATGTGCTCAACTAACCATTCAAGCAACGTTATCTGGATGGCATGATAAAGAGATTTTCATTTTTATTCCAGTATTTCTCCTCCAGGACCTGCCTTCTAGGTCTTTGTTTCCCAGAATAGGTATCCATTAAGGGGATTATGCAGGGGGAAGGGAGAGAGGGCATACCTCTGAGGGCAGTTTGGGAAATGAGGAAGGGTCCCTTGTAGACTCAGCAAGTCACGATGAGCGGTGCAGGCTGCTGACAGCACCGCAGGATGGGGCAGGACTTCGCACATTCCTATAGCAGCCTGGAATTATAGTGACCCCATAGTGGCCGAGGTTAAACTTCCCAGCAACTGGTGGATGGAATTTCCAAGTTAGACTGAATTTGACTGAAAGGAAATTTTTAAATGTGACTTTTTTATCCCCGATTTTGCAGACTAACATGCTGCTGCTGCTGATGGTGATGGTAAGGCTGACAGTGGGAAGCTATTCTTGGCCATTTTCCAAAAAAGGCTCAAAAAATGTTACAGGGCATCAGAAGAGATTAGCCCCGTGAGAAGCAAGGGGTTGAGAACTGAAAGTAAACATAATAAAAGGAGGGGAGAAGAATAGCATGAATTAGGAGATTGCATCTCCAGGACTTTGCTTGTGCTAGTGTCCTACTAACTGGAAAAATGTTTGGGTCAAGGATTGCTTGTTATAAACAAAGACAAAATTTGAGCATTAATTAAAGGTGATTTATTATGACAGGCCCTGCAGCTAGGTGCCGCCACTCTCTTCTTCCGTGTGTGTGTGTCTATCTGTCTGTCTGTCTGTCTGTCTCCAAGCCCTAGAGTCTCTAACTCTGCTTTTCTCTTCACTCTCATTCTCCAGATTTCTCTGCAAACCTGCTATTTACCCATCAATGTAGAAGATCCCAAAGAACTGCTTCCACACAGCAGCCTTGGCCCCAGTCGACATGACCTTGAGGGTTCAGCACTCTCTCCTCCTTGACCCAAGCATCCAACTCCAAATTCCCAGGAAAGATCATCTGGGAGACGTTCAGCCAAGGGAGTGTGTCTCCTGAGTCAGCTGTCCACCTTGATCCAGTCAGCTGTGGCCAGGCAGAGACAGGGCCATGCGCTGTGAATCATGGCTGCAGAGGGCTGGTCTACAGGGGAGGGGCTGTGAGCTGAGCTGGGCAGTCATCTGTCTCAGTGTTTGTCACCTGCCTCTCCCACATTTCACCTTGTGAGCACCCACACACCTTTTAAGCCTCAGCCTATGGCTTTGTGAAGCAACCTCCACATTCACCTGGGGAAACAGTTCCTCCCTCCTCAGTTCCACAGGAACAGACCTTTAGCACAATAACTCCACACTTCATCACAATCTTTTATTTACACAGCTGGTTTTGGTACATGTATCTCAAGCACAGGACTCATTTCTAGTGTCAGGGCAAATAAATGCTGATTGGCTGGCTGAAGAAATGACTTGACCATCAGTTTTACATTTAAGAATTTATTTTAGCCCCCCTCAGAGCTTCTGGGGGCTATATCATTATTGCCCAGAAAGATGAAGTGATTTATCTATGCCACACAGCCTCTTAGAGATGGAAGAAGGGTTTAAACCCAGGTTTCATGACTCCAGAGCTCTTAACAAAACCGTTAATACTAGTCTTATTCTCTGGTATAGATATTGTCACAACCTCTCCGTTTTCTAATCTGTGAGAGATTTATTTGACTAGCGCTATTTGCCTTTCAAGGGGTTGTGGGAGAAATAATTAGTACTTATCCATTGTCTGGAAATGGCAGGTTATAAAATGTAGCAATCTAACTCAGTTTTCATTTTTATATCTTTTATAGAACATGAAACTCTACTCTGCAATCATAGTAGAAAGGCTTTTCTTTGTCTGTTTATGTAAAAGGTTATTTTGAGCTTTTGATTTCGCAATCTAAAGAGTCATACTCTTTTGCGTCCCCTTCAGCGTAAGTGAATCTCAGTAGAGAATTTTAGCAGCCCAGTGTCTCCATGCAAGACCACCTCTGACCTTCTCTGAGTCCATGTGGTTGGGGCCGGGGGTACAGGAGGCATTCAGTGCCCTGGCGCTCAGTGGTTATTAAACCTGGAACTGCTGGTGGTCACCTGTGTCATCACCTAAAAAAGAGCCTGTCTGAGGCTTCATAGAAAACAGATTCAGGAGATAGAGGGCTGTCAGGGATTGATGACAGTGAGGGTCCGTGACTAAAGCCTGTGCTATCTTGGCGACTTACCAGTTATCAGTTACAAGAAAAATCAATTCCCTTTTTTGATGAAAGTCATCTGACCTGGGTTTCTGCCATTTACAACAACAACAAAAAATCCTGCATAGCATATTAAAGATAACAATGACAACAATTGAAAATAAATAATATATTAAGTCAAACTCTTAACCTGTTTACTAAGCTCAAACTTTGTGGACTAATTTATATTCCAATCAGGAAGGCTAAACATAAACATACTTTTAAACAATTCTTTTATTTCATTCCTTCATATGACAAACATTTGCTCAATGCCTGGTCTGGGCCCTGCTCAGCGCTCTAAGCTAGTGAGACACAGATGAACACAAAAACAGACCAGATTGGAGCTCTCTGTTTTCTTGCACCTGATCTTTGGGTTCACAGCACTTATCACACTTTCAAATTGTTCATGTAATTATCACACTAATGACCAACTATCCCATCAGCCTAGGCTTTCCTTGGGAATGGGACGTTGTCTGTCTCTTGTTCACCACTATGTCCCGTGCCTGGCACAGTGTCACCCTCTGGGAGCTCACAGTCTGATGGCAGAGACACAGCTAAACAGACCACTGTAACACAGAGAGACACGCACCTACCAGGGAGAGGAGATGTACAAGGACTGTGGATCCCCAGCCACGTGTCCAGAAGAGGAAGGGAGAACCTGGAAATTTTTCTCAGAGGAAGTAGTTATTTGAATGTGGAGGAATAGGAACTTAAAGGAAGAATAGGGACTTTTTATTTTGTTGCTTTTAAATTGAGAAGGGTATAGTGGTGACATACTCTGTAGTCACTCCCATCATCCCCACTGCCTGGTGAGCATATGTGGGCTTCTTCTAGATCCTAAAGTGAGTTGATCTTCTTGGCATGGAACCTGGTCATTCTCCCTTGGACATAGTCCATGGGTGTTGTAGGCAGTCTCTAAAATGACCCTCAGGGATCCCCCCTCCCCGGGAACATGAGCATGTTTGCATCTAAAATGTTCAAGATGAATGTAAACATGGTAAACATCCTTGAAGCCAAGCCTCCCAAATGTTCAAGACCCCTTATTCCAGATAAAGGATAAGGAAAAAACATCACCTTCCAAAGCCTGATTATGTGCCCTTCTACTGATTACCAAACTGGGAAACGGGCCCCCCCCTCCACCTACTCTGAGATAGATTTTTGGGAAGGATCTGAAACAAGAGAAACTGTTTCTGTTGAACCTTTGTTGAAGTTTTAATGTTTTTCCTGAGAGTTAGCACTTAAATCCTAATGTCAGGTCATCCAGAGGTCAACAGAGTTTTCCCAGTCCTTGAGACCTGGGGACACCCAAAGTCTCACCAAGATCTGTACAACTCTAAGCATCTTCCACATTTCTACACATTTATGTCTACTGTTCTGTGGGTTTGAAATGCCTCCCCCTCCTCTTCTCTGTCAAAACCCCCAAGATCCATTTCCCATGTCATCTTCTCCGTGAAGCCTTCCTTGATTGCAAAAATGTGTTGCTCCTTTCCCTGTTCTCAAGAGATTCTGAATGTCCTATCTTTGTACTTACTATATATTGTGAATTTCTGTGTATGTCTCCATCTCTCCCACAAGACTATGAGTCCCCTGACGATCCATGAATCAGCCCCTCTCTATGATCTCAGCTGTCAAGTTCTGGGATAAAGAAGCCACACAGTAAATAGTGTTAAATTATATGGGAAAAGCAAAGGAGCAGAGAAATACTTCCACTGGGGCTTCTTATTTTTAAGACAAGACTTTCAGGGTCACTGAAGTAGGCTATTTGTCTCTCAAACCCAAGTTACCTCCTGGGAGACATGATTCAGAGGCTTTTTTTTTTTTTTTTTTTTTTTTTTTTTTTTTAGCCATGGAGTGTTTTTATTTATTTTAATATAATTTATTTTTTAGAGCAGTTTTAGGTTCACAGCAATATTGAGCAGAAGGTACAGAGATTTCCCATATACTCCCTTTCCCCCTACTTGCACAGCCTCCCTCATTATCTTTTTTAACTTTTTTTTAAGAACTTTTATTGAGATAGAGTAAATATACAAAAAAAATTAATATATTTAGATTGTACAATTTGGTATCCCAATCTCCCAATTCATACTCCCCCAACCCTCCCTGCTTTCCCCACTTGGTGTCCATATATTTGTTCTCTACATCTGTGTCTTTATTTCTGCCTTACAAACCAGCTGATTTATACCATTTTCCTATATTCCACATATATGTGTTAATATACGATATTTGTTTTTCTCTTTCTGACTCACTTCACTCTGTATGACAGTCTCTAGGTCCATCCATGCCTCTACAAATGTCCCAGTTTCATTGCTTTTTACAGCTGAGTAATATTCCATTGTGTATATGTACCACATCTTTTTTATCCATTCATCTGTTGATGGACATTTAGGTTGCTTCCATGACCTGGCTATTGTAAATACTGCTGCAATGAACACTGGAGTGCATGTGTCTTTTTGAATGATGGTGTTCTCTGGGTGTATGCCCAGTAGTGGGATTGCTGGGTCATATGGTAAGTCTATTTTTAGTTTTGCAAGGAACATCCACACTGTTCTCCATAGTGGCTGTATCAATTTACATTCCCACCAACAGTGCAAGAGGGCTTCTTTTTCTCCACACCCTCTCCAGCATTTACTGTTTGTAGATTTTCTGATGATGCCCATACTAACCAGTGCGAGGTGATAGCTCATTGTAGTTTTGATTTGCATTTCTCTAATAATTAGTGATGTTGAGCAGTTTTTCATGTGCTTCTTGGCCATCCGTGTGTCTTTTTTGGAGAAATGCCTATTTAGGTCTTCTGCCCATTTGTGGATTGGGTTGTTTGTTTCTTTGATATTGAGCTGCATGAACTGTTTGTATATTTTGGAGATTAATCCTTTGTCTGTTGATTCGTTTGCAAATATTTTCTCCCATTCTAAGGATTGTCTTTTTGTCTTGCTTATAGTTTCCTTTGCTGTGCAGAAGCTTTGAAGTTTCATTAGGTCCCACGTATTTATTTTTATTTTTATTTCCATTACTCTAGAGGGTGGATCAAAAAAGATCTTGCTGTGACTTATGTCAAAGAGTGTTCTTCCTATGTTTTCCTCTAGGAGTTTTTTATAGTGTCTGGCCTTACATTTAGGCCTTTAATCATTTTGAGTTTATTTTGTGTGTGGTGTTAGGGAGCATTCTTATTTCATTCTTTTACATGTAGCTGTCCAGTTTTCCCAGCACCACTTATTGAACAGACCGCCTTTTCTCCATTGTATATCCTTGCCTCCTTTGTCATAGATTACTTGACCATAGTTTAACTCTGGGCTTTCTATCCTGTTCCATTGATCTATATTTCTGTTTTTGTGCCAGTACCATACTGTCTTGATCACTGTGGCCTTGTAGTATAGTTTGAAGTCAGGAAACCTGATTCCACCAACTCCGTCTTTCCTTCTCAAGATTGCTTTGGCTATTTGGGGTCTTTTGCGTTTCCATACACATTGTAAGATTTCTTGTTCTATTTCTGTGAAAAATGCCGTTAGTAATTTGATAGGGATTGCATTGAATATGTAAATTGCTTTGGGTAGTATAGTCATTTTCACAATGTTGATTATTCCAATCCAAGAACATGGTATATCTCTCCATCTGTTTGTGTCATCTTTGATTTCTTTCATTAGTGTCTTATAGTTTTCTGAATACAGGTCTTTCACCTCCTTGGTTAGATTTATTCCTAGGTATTTTATTCCTTTTGTTGCAGTGGTGAATGGGATTGTTTCCTTCATTTCTCTTTATGATCTTTCACTGTTAGTGTATAGAAATGCAAGAGATTTCTGTGTGTTAATTTTGTATCCTGCAACTTTACCAACTTCATTGATTAGCTCAAGTAGTTTTCTGGTGGCATCTTTAGGATTTTCTGTGTATAGTATCATATCATCTGCAAAGAGTGACAATTTTACTTCTTTTCCAATTTGGATTCCTTTTATTTCTTTTTCTTCTCTGATTGCTCTGGCAAGGACTTCCAAAACTGTGTTGAATAGTAGTCGCGAGAGTGGACATCCTTGTCTTGTTCCTGATCTTAGAGGGAATGCTTTCAGTTTTTCACCATTAAGAATGATGTTTGCTGTGGGTTTGTCATATATGGCCTTTATTATGTTGAGGTAGATTCCCTCTATGCCCACCTTCTGGAGTTTTTATCATAAATGGGTGTTGAATTTTGTCAAAAGCTTTTTCTTCATCTATTGAGATGATCATGTGGTTTTTATCCTTCAAGTTGTTAATATGGTGTATCACATTGATTGATTTGCATATACTGAAGAATCCTTGCATTCCAGGGATAAACCCCACTTGATCATGGTGTGTGATCCTTTTAATGTGTTGTTGGATTCTGTTGGCTAGTATTTTGTTGAGGATTTTTGCATCCAAATTCACCAATATCACTGTGATATTGATCTGTCATTTTGTTTTTTTGTAGTATCTTTGTCTGGTTTTGGTATCAGGGTAATGGTGGCCACATATAAAATGAGTTTGGGAGTGTTCCTTCCTCTGCAATTTTTTGCAAGAGTTTGAGAAGGATGGGTGTTAGCTCTTCTCTAAATGTTTGATAAAATTCACCTGTTAATCCCACTGGTCCTGGACTTTTGTTTGCTGGAAAATTTTTAATTCACAGTTTCAGTTTCATTACTTGTGATTGGTCTGCTCATCCTTTCTATTTCTTTGTGATTCAGTTTTGGAAGTTTATACCTTTCTGAGAATCTCTCCATTTCACCCAAGTTGTCCATTTTATTGGCATATAGTTGCTTGTAGTAGTCTCTTACGGTGCTTTTTATTTCTGCAGTGTCCATTGTAACTTCTCCTATTTCATTTCTAACTTTATTGATTTGAGTCCTTTCCCTCTTTTTCTTGATCATTCTTGCTAGAGGTTTATGAATTTTATTTATCTTCTCAAAGAATCAACTTTTAGTTTTAATGATTTTTGCTATTGTTTTCTTTGTTTCTATGTCATTTATTTCTGTTCCGATCTTTATGATTTCTCTCCGTCTACCAACTTTGGGTTTTGTTTGCTCTTCTTTCTCTAGTTTCTTTAGGTGTGAGGTTGGATTCTTTATTTGGGATTTTTCTTGTTTCTTGAGGTAGGACTGTATTGCTATAAACTTCCCTCTTAGAACTGCCTTTGCTGCATCCCATAGGTTTTGGATCATTGTGTTTTCCTTGTCATTTGTCTCTAGGTATTTTTTGATTTCCTCTTTGATTTCTTCAGTGATCTCTTGGTTATTCAGTAGCATATTGTTTAGCCTCCATGTGTTTGTGTTTTTTATAGTTTTTTTTTCTGTAGTTGATTTCTAATCTCATAGCGTTGTGGTCAGAAAAGATGCTTGATATGATTTCAGTTTTCTTAAATTTATCAAGGCTTCATTTATGACCCAAATTGTGATCTATGCTGTAGAATGTTTCATGTGCACTTGAGAAGAACATGTAATCTGCTGTTTTTGGATGTAATGTCCTATAGATATCTATTAAATCTAGCTGGCTATTGTGTCATTTAAAGCTTGTGTTTCCTTATTAATTTACTGTGTGGACGATCTGTCCATTTGTGTAAGTGGCATGTTAAAGTCCCCCACTATTATTGTGTTACTGTTGATTTCTTCTTTTATAGTTGTTAGCATTTGCCTTATGTATTGAGGTGTTCCTGTATTGGGTGCATATATATTTATAATTGTTATCTCCTCTTCTTGGATTGATCCCTTGATCATTATATAGGGTCCTTTCTTGTCTCTTTTAACATTTTTTATTTTAAAGTCTATTTTATCTGATATGAGTATCACTACTCCAGCTTTCTTTTGATTTCCATTTGCATGGAATATCTTTTTCCATCTCCTCACTTTCAGTCTGTGTGTGTCCCTAGGTCTGAAGTAGGTCTCTTGTAGACAACATATATATGGGTCTTGTTTTCATACCTATTCAGCCAGTCTGTGTCTGTTTGTTAGTGCACTTAGTCCATTTACATTCAAGGTAATTATTGATATGTATGCTCCTATTACCATTTTCTTAATTGTTTTGCTTTTGTTTTTGTAGGTCCTTTTCTTCTCTTATGTTTCCTGCTTAGAGAAATTCCTTTAGCATTTGTTGTAGGGCTGGTTTGGTGATGCTGAATTCTCTTAGCTGATGCTTGTCTGTAAAGCTTTTGATTTTTCCATTGAATCTGAATGAGATCCTTGCTGGGTAGAGTATTCTTGGTTGTAGGTTCTTCCCTGTCATCACTTTAAATATATCATGCCACTCCCTTCTGGCTAATAGAGTTTCTGCTAAGAAATCAGCTGTTAACCTTATGGGAGTTCCCTTGTATGTTCTTTGTCATTTTTCCCTTGTTGCTTTTAATAACATTTCTCTGTCTTTAATTTTTGTCAATTTGACTACTATATGTCTTGGCATGTTTCTCCTTGGGTTTATCCTGCCTGGGACTCTCTGTGCTTCCTGGACTTGGGTGGCTATTTCCTTTCCCATGTTAGGGAAGTTTTCAACTATAATCTCTTCCAATATTTTCTTGGGTCCTTTATCTCTCTCTTCTCCTTCTGGGACCCCTATAATGCAAATGTTGGTGACTTTAACATTGTCCCAGAGGTCTCTTAGGCTGTCCTCAGTTCTTTTCATTCTTTTTTCTTTATTCTTTTCTGCATCAGTGATTTTCACCATTCTGTCTTTCAGGTCACTTATTCGCCCTTCTGCCTCAGTTAATCTGCTATTGGTTCCTTTCAGTGTATTTTTCATTTCAGTTATTGTGTTGCATATCTCTGTTTGTTTGTTCTTTAATTCTTCTAGGTCTTTGGTAAACTTTTCTTGCAACTTTTTGCTCTTTGCATCCAGTCTTTTTTTCAAAGTCCTGGATTATCTTCGTCATCATTATTTTGAATTCTTTTTCTGGAAGGGTGCCTATCTCCTCTTCATTTAGTTGTTTTTCTGGGGTTTTAGCTTGTCCCTTCATCTGGTACAAAGTCCTCTGCTTTTTCATTTTCTCTATCTTTCTGTGGCTGTGGTTTTCAGTTCCACAGAATGAAATACTGCTGCTACTGCTTGATACTGCTGTCTATCCTCTTGTGGAGGAAGCTATGTAGGAGGCTCATGGGTGCTTCCGGATGGGAGGGACTGATTTTGGGTTGGGCTGGGTGGGCAGAGCTCAGTAAAACTTTAATCTGCTTGTCTGTCAATGGGTGGGTCTGTGTTCCCACCCTGTTGGCTGTTTGGCCTGAGGCTACCCAGCATTGGAGTTTACAAGCTCTTTGGTGGGACTAATGGTGGACTCTGGGAGGGCTCATGCCAATGAGCACTTCCCAGAACCCCTGCCACCAGTCTTTCTGTCTCCTCAGTGAGCCACAGCTGAGCCCCACCTCTGCAGGCAACCCTCCAACACCAGCAGGTAGGTCTGGTTCAGTCTCCTATGGGGTCACTGCTCCTTCCCCCTGGGTCCTGGTAAGCACACTATTTTTTTATGCCCTCCAAGAGTGGAGTCTCTGTTTCCCCCAGTCCTGTGGAGGTCCTGCAATCAAATCCCGCTGGCTTTCAAAGTCTGATTCTCTGGGGATTCCTCCTCCCATTGCTGGACCCCCAGGTTGGGAAGCCTGACATGGGGCTCAGAATCCTCACTTTAGTGGGTGGACTTCCATGGTATAACTGTTCTCCAGTTTGTGAGTCACCCACCCAACATTTATGGGATTTGATTTTAATGCGATTGCTCCCCTCCTACCATCTCACTGTGGCTTCTCCTTTGTCTCTGGATGTGGGGTGTCTTTTTTGGTGAATTGCAGTGTCTTTCTGTCAATGAGTGTTCAGCAGTCAGTTGTAATTCTGGTGTTCTTGCAAAAGGAAGTGAGCACACATCCTCCTACTCCGCCATCTTGAGCCATCTATCAGAGACATTTTTAATAGAAGTAGATAACATCTGCCTCATCACCAAGGCTCCAGCCAGACCATGTGGGACAAATTAGCAGCTAAGTTGTATTTGTCTTAATAAGCACAATCCTTCCTCGGGGTGCAGAGTTGGAGCTGAATGTCTTTCTCTGGATGTCTTGAGTAAGTGTATTTTACTGTCATTTAATTCTGAGATGAATGTTTTACATTCCAAAAGCATGTTGCAAGAAGCCTAACAGTTTCAACTGAAATGATTAAAATTAAATTGCAAACCATTATACCCTCTGTTGTATTTTGCTGGATATTCAAAACATGGGCAGCAGAAATCTAACTAGATTTACAACATTTCCTGTTTCATTCATCACCTGCATTCATTTATTCACTCATCCATTTGTTCTTCCTAATGAGTGTCTACTATTTGACATTCATTCTACACTTTAGTTTTTAAAACAAAATCTTCTCCCATATCTGAATGTCTCGAAAAATCTCTAGTGAGCAATTTTTCAAACAGCACTACCAGAGAACAGTTGACATTTGGAAGTTTATTTTGATGAAACATCTCTATCACTACTCTTGCAGCCTATCTTTTCCCACCCAGAGCCATTTAAAACACCCAAGTCCTCATTTCAGATTTTAGAGTCAAGAGTTGTGAAGTCTGATGAGGCAATACTGAAAATTTAATAGGTTACAACCCATTTCACTAACTCGATCCTCTGTGATTTTCTTTCAATGTTCCCCTAATGCATCTATCACCAAATAGTTCTGTCTTAGGTCTCCCTGCCACTTCCACACTGCCTGAAAACCCTAAGAACTTATTAGGTCCCCTTCTTCTTCTCTTCCTTATCCTTCTTTCAAAAGCCAAAGAGAACAATACATAAATAATCCAGAAACAGAGAGTCTGAGAAGTCTGACTAGTCTAGTTATGGTCTCTGTTGTAAGTACTGCTGTTAAGTATTACTGTCGACCACTGGTCCTGCACAGTCTGTTGCTCAGGGTGTCATCCACAGACCAGCAGCACCAGCATCCCTGGATAGGCTGTTAAAAATGCAGAACCTCAGCCTCATCTTAGACCTACTGAAAGTGCTCTGTAAGAAGATCTGCAAGTGACTCATAGGCACATTCCAAGATGAGAAGCTCTCATCTAGGGGCCATATGTCCACTACTGCATGATGTCTTGGTTGGCCCAGATCCCCCACTGCACTGCAGCGGTGTCCCCATGGGTGAGCTCCATGATTACAGCTCCCTTTGCTCTTGTTCACAAGCTCAACCCTTATTTCCACTTGGCACTTAAGGCTGGTTAGGGCTTTCCAACTATAGCCATGGGTTATGCTAGAAGTCCAGCCTTCAAGCCTTTTGAGCTGAACTGAAGTTACTCACCCACTTAGAGATTCTCTTCCTTCCTAGTGTGTTGTACCCTAGGGTCCTGATGTCCTTTCCTACTTAGGGATCTCCAATGGCATGAAGCTGCAAAAAGAACGGGGATTTCAAATAGTTTCCTCCTAGGAGGCTCCTTGACCCCTATGCATATTTTTAATACTTCCTCCCCATGACCAGCTAAAATAATTGTGAAAATGAAAAACAAATTTGGATGACTTACACTATCTGATTCTACACTTAATATAACACTATAAGGAACATGATGGTGTGGTATGGCACAAGGATGGCTACTTAGATCAAAGAAACAGAAAAGAAAGTCCCAAAATAGACTAACACCTATACGGCAATTGATTTTTTGACACAAGTACAAAAATAATTCAATGGGTAAAGAATAACCTTTTTAACAAATGATATTGGAACAACTGGACATCTATGGTGGGGGGAGGACTGGACTCTTTATTTTGTATATATTTGAAATTTTCTATTAAAAACAAGTTAAAAATAGGAACATTCTGGGAATATGGTAGAAATAGGAAGTACCGGGAATCTGTCATACTATGTTGACAACAATTACACTGGTAGAATCTGTCTGATGTAACTATTTTGGAACACATGTCTACCGAAGGCTTGCAACTCCTAGGGGAAGACTTAGGTAATAAATTATGCTCAATTTTAGTCAATTTCAGGTATTGGTTCAGTAGCAGCAACCCATCCTCCACCCCCTCGCTCTGTGGCAGACAGCCACTTACGTGTTCTTGGAGCAGACTGAGTGCAACTTGCAAGAGCTTGTAGCTTATTGTAAATGGGCTTATAATAAACCTGTCCTCCAAATGTTGTGGATCTATGTTCTGATCACAGATTGCTTCTTCTGATCATGGAGGTACAGACAGAGAAGTGGGCAGCATTGTTGTATCCCATTCTGCGCTGTTGTAAGCCCCTCCCCTTCTCTGAAGCACTTTCAGGAGATTTAGAGGGCCAGCGCTCTCCCTTCCTTTTATTTTTCTCTTTTTTCCCATTTAGATGGCAGATATTAAAAACTAGGACATTAAAAAGCAGCTGTACATATGGGGGAATTAGAAAGCCACTGCCTATACCTGGGGAAAAGCACAGGTTCAGAAAAAAAACCTGAGAAGACCTTACTTGTATACCTCCAGCTGATCCCTAGCATGGAGACAGACACCAACAGTCAAAAGCAAAACAAAAACAAAAAACAGCAAACCCTGGGGAAAGGAAAAATTAGATTTCCAGAGTTACCACATTATTAGATTCAAATGTTCAGTTTTTGACAACAACAAAAAAATTCACAAGGTATACAAAGACACAGGGAAGTATGACCTATCCAAAGCAAAGACATAAGCCAACAGAAACTGTCCCCAAGAAAGATCGCATGGTAGTACCAGAAAAAGACTTTAGAACAAATGTCTTAAAGATGCCCAAAGGACTAAAAGAAGACATGATAAAAGTCAAGAAAACAATGTATGAACAAAATGGAAATATAAATAGATTGAAAACCTAAAAATAAACCAAAAAGAAATTCTAAAGCTGAAAAGTACAATATCTGGAATAAAAAAATTTTCTAGAGGGATTCACAGGTGAGTTGGCAGAAAAAAGAATCAATGAACTTGAAGACAGGACAATTGAGACTACTGAGTCTAAGGAACAGAAGAAAAAAAAAAAAGAATGAAGAAAAGTAAACAGTCCAAGAGCCTGTGGGACACCATCAAGCTGATTCCTATGTGCTATAGGAGTCCCACATTGAGAAGAGAGAAAGAAAAGGGAAGAGGGATTATTTGAAGAAACATGACCAAAAATCTTACCAAATTTGACGAAATACATGAATGTAAACATCCAGGGAGCTCAAAAAACTCCAAGTAGGATGAATTCAAAGAGATACACACTGAGACACAATACAGTCAAATGATGGAAAGACAAAGAATCTTAAAAGCAGCAAGAAAAGTGACTTGTCAGGTACAAGGCATCATCAATAAAATTATTAGCAAATTTCTTAAAAGAAACTTTGAAGTACATCAGAAGGCAGTAGCTGATATACTCAAAGTGCTAAAAGAAAAAACTGTCAACCAAGAATCCTATATCTGGGAAAACGGTTCTTCCAAAGTGAGGGGAAAATTAAGACATTCTTGGATACACAAAAACTGAGAGAGCTCATTGCCACTAGACCTGCCCTGCACAGACTCCTATAGGGAGTCCTGCAGGTTGAAATGAAAAGACAGTAGCTCAAAACTGTATGAAGAAATAAAGATTCCAGTAAAAGTAAATAAAGGGAAAATTATGAAAGCTAGTATTATTGTAACTTTCTATTCTAACTCCACTTTCTATTGTAATCTCCATTATTTGAGAGATTAATACATTTTTTAAAAATTATTAATCTATGTTTTTGAACACACTGTACAAAGATGTACATCAGAATTGAAAAGGGGTAAGTACAGAGCTGTAAATGAGCAGAGTTTGTGTATATTATTAAAGTTAATCTAGTATAAATTCAGTTAGAGTGATACAATTTTATGATGTTAAATGTAATCTCTGTGGAAACCACAAAAAAATAGTTACAAAATGTACACAAAAGGAAATGGGAAAGGAATTAAAACATTTCATTATAATAAATCAACTAAACACAAAGGAAGACAGTAAGGGACGAAATGAGGGGCAAGTATGCTACAAGATACAAAGAAAACAATTTTTTAACAAAATAGCAATAGCAAATCCCTCCCTATCAGTAATTACTTTAAATGCAAATAGATTAAAATCCCTAATCCATAGACTGGCTGAATGTATTAAAAAAAAAAAAAAAAAAGCTAGGATCCAACTGTATGTTTTCTATGAGAAACTTGCCTTAGATCTAAGGACACATCCAGATAAGTTAAAGGTGAAAAAACAGAAAAAAAAAAAAAAATTCATGCAAATAGTAACCAAAAGAGAGAAGAGAGACTAAACAAATATCAGACAAAATAGATGTTAAATCAAAAGACAAGGGAAAGGAAGGACATTATATACTAATAAAATGTTCAATGCAGCAAGAAGATACAATTATAAACTCCTACACACCTAATAACAGACTACCAAAATATGTGAAGCTAAAATTGACAGAATTAAAGTGAGAAATAGGTATTTCTACAATAACAGAAAATTCAACAATTGTTTCATGGGTATAGAGTTTCAGTTTGCGAGATGAAAATAATTCTGGAGATGGATGGTGGTGATGGTTACACAACTATGTAAATGTAATTAATGCCACTAAAGTACACACTTTTTTTTTTTAATGGTAAAGATGGTAACTTTTATGTTACATGTATTTTTCCACTTTTAAAAAATTGAAAGAAAAAAAAAAGGCTGGACAAGAGGTTGTGGGGGAACAGATTCCCAGAATGGCCAGGGAAAATATTAGGAAGATGAGTGGTCAAGAACCACTTCTTAGATGATGTGCTAAGAGTTACCATTTCCTACGTCAATGGGAAATTTCCAAAGGACTTTAAGCACAAGAAAGATGAGATCAGACTTGAAAAGGAGGAGACTAGGACCTTTCCATCCCTTCAGCCATTTCTCTGGGAAAACCCCACCCAGACTTGCCATAGATGTAATTCTCCATAGGACACTCCCAGAGGCTGCAGTGAGACTTTGGGAAGCCCATATGTGCCCTCAGCAAATTACCAGGGAATTTTTTCTTCTCTGTAGATAAAGCCTCCTGTGAATAACATCAGCCAACCCTCAGGGCTTCAGAGAAGATCATCTGGACAAGTGCCCACCCAAAGGGAATGCTGGGGTGTGTGTGTTGGTGTGGGGGTGTGTGTGTTCCCTCTTGCAAATTTTTCTCCTGTGCTTTTTCTAGAATACAATTCAAATTTACAGCAAACTAATCACTAAAATATCAAATAACTCCAAAATGCCAATGAAGAAAAATAACTCGTTAATAAGGCACTTCAAATGTAACATGTCTGAAACTAAACTCTTGATTTCTCTCCCCAGGAATACTATACTTTTGGTCTTTCCCACCTCAATTACAATTCCAAAAATCGTGCAGCCATCCTCTATGCCTCTTCTCCACTCAGACCTGACATGTGATCCACTAGAAAGTGCCATCAGCTAGCTATACCTTCCAAATATGTACAGAACCTGACCTGTTTCCTCCACCTCCTCTGCTACCTCAATGGTCCAAGCCACTCTCATTTCTTCCTTGAAAAATGTTCTACCCCTGCCCAGCTGGTCTTAAATCTACTCTAGTTCTCCTATAGCTCATTCTGCACACAGCATCCTAAGAGACTACTAAAAAATATAAAGCAAATAAGTTACTATGCCAGTTTCTTCTACTCATAGGAAATAAAATCCAAATACCATAAAGTAGAGGGCTTGTATAAGCCCTGTGGGATATGGCCCCTAACTACCGCTCCAAATTAATCTCTTTCATGCTTCCTTGTTCTTATAGCAGCTATGCTGGCCTCCTTGGCTCTTCCTCAAAAGTGCTACACTCACTACCATCTCAAGTCTATGCTTCTTCCAGGTCTTCCTTGGGCTCATTCCCTTATTCCTTCAGGTTTAAGTGTTACCTTCTTAAAGACAGGTCTTTCCTGACTACCATATTAAAAGTAACGTACCCTATCCTCCATCATTGTTTCCTTATTCTGTTTCTTCATTGCACTTATCACTATCTGAAATTATCTACTTGTCCACTTGCTTGTCTGTTTTCCACACTAGAAGGTGAAACCTATAAGGGCAGAGATTCTGACTCTCTGGGCCATTGATGATGCTCCTGTGTCTAGAACATTGCTGTGAGCATGGTAAGTAAATACATATTTTTGAATGAATAAATGAATGCTTCACATCCCTCCCTAATTCCTAGTCCCACTCCCCAGAGCCAACAACGTTTTTTAGCTATTTTAGCTATTTCTTTTGGTAGTTGTCTCCATAATCCAGTCTTCTATGTCTTCAATTACTTGTTAAAAACATTAGTTATTTACCACTATTAAGCTAGATGAGTATTAGCTCATTGACACTTTCACCCTCACCTTTTCCTCCCCATCACCCAAACATACTAGTGTCACTATCTTTTGATGAATAAATAACATTATTATGACTGCATTAAATCTTCTTGCTTCAGATCCAAGTAGTATACTATGATTATATTTTTGTACAGCTTTATATTGTCCCCATAGTTTCTAATTATCATGATTTCCTGCTTGCAGTTTGTTATAAGCAGTAAGTCTAATTTTTTTAAAAGGTTTTTATCACATTAGGTATTCTAATAAGCCCCCCTTTTTCAAGGAATCCATATTTCTGGGGTCCACCTCTTCCTTCTCCTCTCTAGTCTGTTCCTTTTCTAGCCCTGTACACAGATGACACTTCGTGATTTCCCATAATTTCTTTCCTGGGTTGGACCCATTGTTTTCTAAATACCATATCTTCCTCATTCGGAATTCATTTCCCTTGGTTTTGAATCCCATAGAAAGTATAGAGGTTCCCACATCTCTCCTGAATCTCATGGCATACCTTTCACTTAGAACTAATTCTAAACAACTTTATAAAATATATACTTATTCCCATTTTATAGAGACATAAACGGAGGTTAAAGCAGTTAAGTAACTTGCCCCAACTCACATCTAGGAAGTAGCAGAGCTGGGATTTGATGCCAGGACTTTCTAGTCCCAAAGTCTCATGAGATACCTTCTACTGAGGTCTTACCACACATCAGACACTGTGTTGAGCTCTGTGTACTAGCATCATTACACATCACCCTTACTGCATCCATCCAGACAGTGCTGAAATGAAAGCTCTTGTCAAATATTGAAGGACTGTCACAATGAATAAAGAATGAAACACTAAAATAACTATAGAGAGCATCACTTAGGTCAGTGAGAAAAAGTTACAAGGAGACAGATGTTGGCTCAAAATAAGGAAAGAATTTCTAACTATCTGAGCTGTCCCAGACGGAGTCAGTTTGTAAGATAGTGAGCTCTTCATTCCTGGAGATACACAAGAAAAATCTATTTGCTCTAAGTGATTGTAAAATCAACTTCTTTGTTTTGTAAGCTGAGCCCTAGGGAGGAGAAAGGAACTATCAGGCTCAACTCCTGCTCTAGCCAGGCACAGTGCTTTGCATACAGGATTGCATAAAAAGTATGATGTACATATTATTTATTTGACGAGTAAGGTAACTAAACTCAGAGAAACCAAATCATTAACCCAAGGTCACACAAGTAATTTTGAATCCTAATTTTCCTCACTCCAAATCCTATAAGGTACCTCGCAATAGATGCGTGATTCATAATCTTTTTAACCCTTTCAGCACCAAGATTTCCTTTGAGACTCCTCTTACCTTCACAGACTTCTTTAAAAGATCCTATCTACTCAATTACCTGCCTCTATGGGGCAGCAGTTGGTAATCAAAGGCTTATGACCCTGTCAATCGGAAGGAAAGGGCTGATAGAACTCCATGCCAAAGCAAAGGCACACACGACTTCTGATAATCTCTTCAGACTTATAATTGATGTACTGTAATTTTAAAAACAGCTAACAAACCTTTGTAACTGTCTTCCAAGGTTCTTCCTGAGTTAACAACCTAAAAGTAAAATTAATTTATACAGTTTTCATTGATGTTATCCTTTAGGGAGAAGCATTATTTTTGACTGAATGTTTTTTGATGTTCAGTACGCTCTTTTCTCTGCTCCCCCTCTTCCTAATTAATCCCAATCTTGAACTTCATTCAAGATCCAATTAAAACCTAACCTCTCCCTGACATTTTCTGCTTGGAATTCCCACAACACTTTCATTAGAGCAACCATCTTGATCTGTGCTCTAGCAACATTCCATGTCTTGCCTTCCCTGGCTTCCCTACAAAATCCTATCTTATAGGCACCTGTGAGACCTCAAATTTGGTGCTATGTATTAATCAGGATCTTCTCATTTGCAAGTGATAGAAACCAACTCAGCTTGGCTTAAGTAGAATAGGAAATGTATTGGCTTAAGCAACAGAAAAGGCAGTGTGTCATCAGGCATCAGATAGGGGTCAGTCCAGAAGGTTAAATATTTACATCAAGGCTTGATGTCTTGCTCCACTAGGGTGACCAATAGTCCTAGTCTGAGAGAATGGGGTGAATGAGGGGAGATTTTCAGTGCCAAAGTCCTAGGCAAACTAGGACAAGTTGTCACCTCAAGGCTTGCCGTATCTTTACAACTCACAATTCCAGTGGGAAAAAGAAGCTCTCTTTCATAGTGGTCTCACCAAAATCTCAGGATTGTATCTCACTGGCCTGGCCTGGATCATAGGGCAATTCCAGAGCCAATCTCCATGGCCAAGTGAAATGTGAGACACTGATTGACCAGGCATGGGGCACACACCTGCTTCTGCCCGGCAGTGTTTCAATATAGACAGTGGAGAGAGGGGCCATTTTAAGTGGAGAGAACAGCATTAGCAGAGGATGGTAGGCAGGAAAGTGGATGTAGGGATGGGGGGGGGAGGAGAACATAGTGACTAAAAGGGCGGAGGGGTGCAAAAGAAGTAAATAGGGCACCTTATAAAAAGTATGATGTATAAAGTGTACGGAGAGAGGAAAACGGCTTATATTATCTAGGTAGATCAGACAGGATGCCACTTTACAGACCAGGCTAAGGCTGGCATTGGGTGAGGTGCCAATTACCATGGAGCTAAATAATAATACAGTCACTACGCCTTATTATTACTACCATTTATACCTCAAGCTCTACCTCATGAAATGCGTGTTATGAGTCTGTCTCCCTGGCTCTGCTCAGAGGCCACACGGAGCACTGAAAAGAAGCCAGGCATTGGATTAGGCATGTTTGTACCCAAATTTCAGTTCTATCACTGACCAGCCGTGTGACCTTGGGTACATGACTTTACCTGTCGAAGCCTCTTTCCTAGTCTGTGAAAGGATGCCTATATCACTGGGTTATTCTGGAATATAAGTGAAATTGCATGCGGGAGAGTTCCTGACACAGCAGCTTGCACAGGGCCTGTGAATGCACCCTTCCTCTTAGCATCTTCCCATTGCTGGTGAGGTAAGTACCCAAGAGAAACCCATGTCCAAGTCATTTCTGCTTCCCCAGGTCCTAACCTAGCACCTTTAGCTCTTTATTGAATGAATAGTTGAAGGAGTGAGTGAATAAATAAATAAATGAATTAGGTTGACTGATAAGTGAGTGAAGAAATAGTCAATGAATAAATTATTCTTTCACAGTGAAAAAGTAGTAAATATGAGATAATACAAAGAGTAGTGGGAAGTAGGTGCTATTATTATTATTGATATTTTACAGATGAGGAAACAGAGAAAGAAGAGGTCCAGAAAATTGCCCAAGTTACTATAGTTAGCTTGGGATGGAGCTGGGGTCCTAACTAAGGCTTTGGGATTCTGCTCACTGTGTGTCAGGGGCCAGGGTGGGCAATGGAGGCTGAATGTCATGTACGGGATGCCATGACATCAAAAATCTCCACTTGAATAATCCTTTATTCAAATGATCAAATAAGTTGTGAAAATACCAGGTAGTCACAAAGATTATCCTTCATCTCAGTAATCACAACTGCTACCCATTGACCCTTGTGGGTTTTCTGGGTGCAATGTTACACATTTCACATACATTATCCTTTGCAACAACGTCCCAAGGTAAATATTATCCTCATTTTACGTATGAGGAAACTGAAGTCCCAGAAGTTGAATCACTTGCTGAAGGAGGCAAGCCAGTAAGCAGACCCAGGGTTGGAAGTCATATTTGATTGTTTCTAGACAACATGCCTGTTCATTGCCATTTAGGAATTGATTCTTGGTACTTTAGGCTTGCAGTCAGTTATATAAAAGATGATAACACTAAGTGAAACTTTGGGAAAAGGTGTATTTTTCTTGGTCAAAGAACCCAGACTCATGAGCAATGGCAACTCAGCAGTGGCACTGGAAACTGCATTTCTCTTTTCTGCCCTTTTGGGAAGTGGTGTTCTCTATTGCGTCCTTCCTATTCTTGCATCACAGCTCCTGGTGGACAGGTGTTACCTTTCATGCACATCCACCCATTCACCAACTCCTCCATCTGCCACTAAATGAGGCTCATGGCTGGAGGATAGATGTGGGGACAATCTGGGTCTTTCTCCCTCCTTACCTGCCTCTTCACTTCCTCCAGAGGGAAAGTAGGTCACACCCTGTACAGAAATCAGACCCTTTGCCTCCCTCCTCCAATGAAAGAATCACTGTTTATCTCCTAGGAGGAAAAAAAGTTAAGCATTGCTTTTACCTAGCTTCTGTATGGTACTTTTATCTGTTACAAGCAGTACATATGGCTACCACACATACCTTAAGATTCCTTATGGTCTCTGAGGATTTTTATAAACACATACTTTGAGGTCAGCCACCCCGGGTTTAAATCCCAGCTTTGCTCTTACCATCTTATAAAATACAGGTCTTAATACATATATCATAATACATCCCTGGACTGTCACAAGCATTAGGCACTAAGTCAGGTAGGCAGAAGTGCCAGCATGTGGTGGAGGCATGGAGTGAATGGCCAGCTGAGGAGCTCACCTTGGCCTTGGCCTTGGAGACCACGAGAGGGGTTAATGAGCATGTTAATGATGGGAATGGAGCAGCGTTGTAGAGCTGCTTACGGGAAGTGGTGTGCAAGGAAATTTGAAGCCTGAGAAATATGTTAAGAGGCCATTTTTAGTCTTCTTGGTGTAAGTGAGGGGCAGAGAGACAGATTTGGGCTCACGGGAGAAATTAGAGACATCCCAATTCCTTCTCTGGTCTACTCTGAGAACCTAGACTTATTCTCTTACCTGTTCCCTGGACTATCACATCACAGACGCTGAGAACAGGTTCAGGCAAACATCAGCTCCACCAAGCCTTTCTGGGCAGTCTTGGGAAAAACCCTCCAGCATGTCTGAGCTCTATTTACTCACCCGTACAATGAGGTTGAAAACACTTACCTTGGAACGTAATTAAAAGATAAGAAACACTGTTTGTAAGGCGTAGTTTTCTGTGGGCCTGGCAAGCAGCAGATACCCCATCTAAAAAATGATTTTTCACTAGCCAGGAGCATGCTAGCAGCTACTGTAAGAACCATATGGACAAGTCAAAGTAAATTAATTAAATTGAGTATAAACTGAATCCCTTCCAATTTGTCCTCATTTGGGCAACAGTAATAAATATTCGTATTTCTGCAGAATCTCACATTTTTTCAAGTACCTGTCTCCATCTATCTGAACAACAGCCCTTCAAAGTAACTAAAGTGGGTGGAGTTGGGATGTTTAGAATCAGTGTTTGAAAATGTTGGAAAGAGTCAGTAGTTCTTCAGAGGGATTCCAGCAGGGGCTATTCCTACTATTCACAATCATGAAAATCTCCTACATTTCCAGAACTACATGGCTTTTAAGACCGTCATGTCTTTGCGCATGCTGTTGCTTCTGCTTGGAGTTCCCTTTCTCCTTTTTCCCTCTACTCCCCACAACCCCTCTTTCCCCTCAACACACAGTGAGCAGAATTGAAAAGTCTTAGTTAAGACCCTAACTCCACCCCATGCTAGCTATAGGATCTTGCACTAATTTCCAGATCTTTTCTATCTTGGTTTCCTCATCTGTAAAATGGCAGCAATAATAATAATAATAATAGTGCCCCGTATTCTCAGTATCATTCCCCCTGTTCTTGGTATTGTTGTTATCTCATCCTTTCAGACCCAACCAGAAGACTTCACTCACTGCTCTCTTCCAACAGCTTGAGTCCAGTGTTTTTTGCCCTTTTCAGTACTCTTATGACCCCCAGGCTTGCCTCCGGTGTGGTGTGAATTACACACTTTAAGCCATCAATTCCACTTTCAGGAATCTAGCTTAATATCCTATAATCTGGAATAAACTCAGACCTTATACACAAAGATGTCTATTGAAGCACTGTTCTCTTAATAATATTTGCAAATAACCTAAATGCCCATGCTGCAGGCCATGGTCAATGATGAGGCCAATTATTGGTATGTTGTGTTTTCTTCATCCACTAAGGTCCAGGTCATGTCTGAGTCCTTTTTAGCCCCAATGCCTCAAAAAGAGCCTTGAATGAAGTGGCTACTCATTAAATGTTTCCATTCAGGTATTCAACAAAGATTTATGGAGCCCCTATGATGAAGCAGGAACTGCTGCACTACATGCTTTATGTACATTATCGTATTTCATCTCCGCAGTATCCCTTGTGGTCAGTGCTGTTCCTGACCCCAATTTAAAACTGGGGGAACTGAGGCTTGAAAGGTAAAGTCAAACCCAGGTTTACTGGACTTGGCTATGTAAGTACTAACCACTGTTCCATTGCACTTGATACATGAATGAATGAATGATCTAATTGTTTGCTCACCAATACAGTAAATGCAAGTATGACATTCTTGGATAGAAATCTCTTAAAGTTCATGTCAGTTGCTATTTTGAATGGTCAGAGTCTAGAACTATTATGAGTTCAATTTTATAAATGTGACACTTATCTAAGTGAAGAAATGGCTGATTTCTAATAAGAATCAGGTCACCTGGTCCCTTGTCCATGGCCCTGTCCATACTCCTTTTCCCAGCCAGAGGTGGATAGCTGCAATTCAGACATTGATTAAGAACCAGTCTTAGAAGAAAACATTGACCAAGAGGAACAGCATGAAGCTGCTTGAAAAAAGATCTTTGTGGAAGGTCTTTGTTGATGAGAAGTCCATTGCCAAATTTTTGTCCCATGGTACTGTCACAAAGAATGAGCAGTTCAATACCATCCAAGACTCTGAGATCAATTACCACATTTAATTCATTCCAAATCCTCCTTGCAGTCTGTGAAATATGAAACATGACTACAGTCACAAAGAATGTTTGTTCTTGCTCCAGTTTTCTAGATATGCCATCTTGACTGCCTAAATACTGCAATACTTTCTATCTCATATTTGTCCGTTGATCCTAACCTTGATTTTCTGGATATAATTTCCAGAAATGTCTCCTTCATGATAGTGAGGGTCTAAAGTGTCTTAAGCTAATTCTGCCAAAGAAAAACCAAGTTGAGAGTTAAACTAAGCACAGTATCATTCCACTAATAATAGTCATAATAGCACAAGGTCGATACCTAGTCCAAATCTGCTGTAAGATCTAGGTTTTCCCAATTACTCAAGAAACTGTTAAATTCTTCTCTCTGCTTGGAGATGTGTAAATGCAGCCTACAAAGGAACAGAACCTTTAAGACTAAGAATCTCAAATGGGTGTTGCCTCAAAGTCACCATTTAGCAGTGCTATTCAGGAAGGAAAATAAAGATGAAGTTGCCATGGAAATCTCTGTAACACCTGGCATAGCACCTCTGACTCACACAGCTGTATCTTAAAGAAAGATAGACATGAAGTGATGTTTTTATTCAATTCCTGGGGCCAACTATGCCTTCCTGATATACAATGAAGGGACATTTGCTGAAATGCATCAATCTATTTGTAAAGGAGCAGTTATGAGAAAAATGCAGTGTCTCATATCCCAAATGCATTTTTATTCTACCCTAAATGTTCACTGTATTCCCAACTTGGGAAAATTTATTTTTGCTCTGCAACTGTTTCTGTTTCTGGTGTAATATAGGAGAGATTTGTCCCTTAAGTTCAATCTTTGCAGCTTGCAAAGAGAGTTGATATGAGAAACAGGTGACAAATTTAAATATATGGACAGTCAAATTTGTAAATGTGAACTGCACAGACAAGATACATCAGGAAGGACCACCTATTGGAAGTCAGAAATCTGGTTGTGACTCTTGGCTTCACCATTATTTGGTTATTTATCTCTTCTCTCTAACTGTCAGCATCACCATCAACTACATCTATTACCTATGAAAATACCTACATCACCAAGTGAGGGTGAGACTTTCACTAGGTCATTGGAAGAGAAATGTCTTTTTGTAAACTGTAGAAGGAGAAGAGAGAACTGCTATTTGTTGCATACCTATTAGGTCTAGGCACACACAAGCAGCTTAATATGTTTTAAGTGTAAAATATCAATACAAAACAAACACGAACCTGAGATAAGGCTATTTAGGACAGCAAGATCAGGACCTTGAATATCAAACTAAGAGTGTGGATTTCATAATGTAGGTAACTGAAAACCTGTTGATGGATTTTAAGGAACAGAGCTACATAATCAAAACTGGGTCTTAGAAGGGTCCTTTATAGGTAATGAGGAGGGTAGATGGATACAGAGGAACTAGAGGGAGAACAGCAAACAGGCTGTTACAATAGTCCAGGAAAGAGTTGATGAGACCTGAAAAAGAACAGTGGAAGTAGAGATATCATCTTTAATTATGAATCTGTGACCAAGATGGGGTGATGTGGTCAGAATAATGGTCCAGTAGATGAATTAATGTCTTAGTCACTTATGGGTGACTGTTATGGGTTGAATTGTGTCCCCCCAAGAGCTATATTGAAATCCTAGCCCCAGGAACATATAGAGTATGAACTTATTTAGATATAGAGTCTTTGCAAATGTAATCAAGTTAAGATGAGGTCATACTGGATTAAGGTGCAACCTAATCCAGTGATGTGTCTTTACAAGAAGAGAAAAATTTGGACACAATGACATATGGGGGAAATGCCATGTGATGACAGGCAGAGATTGGAGTGATGCATCTACAAGCCAAGGAACAACGAGGATTTCCAGCAACCAACAGAAGCTAAGGGAAAGGCAAGGAAAGATCTTCCCCTAGAGCCTTCAAAGAGAGCATGGCCCTGCCAACACTTTGATTTTGGACTTCCAGGCTCCAGAACTGTGAAGCAATAGATTTGTTTTGAGTTTCCAAGTTTGTGCTACTTTGTTACAGCAGCCATAGGAAACTAATACAACTTCACAGAGAGGAAAAGAATTCAGCCAATATTTTCTAACATTTCAAATGATGTTATAATCATTAAGAAATGCCCACACATAGTGGGTACTGGGTATACATAGTAGGTACCAGGTCCCCCCTTCAGACTAAGGTGCTCATTGTCCCCATCTGGGAATAGTGGCTACTGTGCGCTCATAGATATGTCCCTCCCCAGGAATTGCCATCAGCTGAAAAGGGTTGCCTGCCCTGATATCTTGTCCTGTTCCCTAACTCAAAGCATACCTAACTACTGGCTGACATCAGGGTACAGAGACCACTTGCCTCATTTTAGAATATCTCTGCAAGGTCCTCCTTGCTTCTGAGAGCCTCACAGGATCACCTAAAGCCTCTATTGTAACCACATCACATTTCAACTTCCCTCTCAGCCCAATTGAGATTCCCTCACTTCCTTGCAAATTTGCTCCTGTGAGCACTACCCAGTATACCTCCTGCATACAAACTTGTCTCTCAGGGTTTTCCTCCAGGGACCCCAACCTAAGATATCCCACAAAATTATTTCTAGCCCCACAAATGGAATGTTGACTTTCAGCCACAGTCTCAGGTTTGTATCTGTAAAAATCTGGAGGGCATTTTTGAACAACAAAATATAATCAAGGTATATGAATTAAAGAAAAATTTCCCTCCACAAAAGTAAATTTCCATGCAATTTTTAAAATGAAGACCCTCATGTGAAAATAAATCTGGTTCCATCTTCATTAAGAGGATATCGGAAAATGCCTGCTACACTCCAGTCTAAAGCATGGAGTAATCCTGCAAGCCGTCATACTTTATTCCCCTGAACCACCACCCTTAGGAAATACGATAATAATCAATTACAGACCTGTGGAGATATTATGACCTAGGCCAACCCAAGGTGGCTGAAAGAACTGGAATTTATAATGATAACGAAAATCAGCTTAATACGAATGAAAATAAGAAAAAGCTTATTAAAGTTCCAAACAAATAGAATTTGAACCACACTAGGGACAAAAGGCAGAAAGATATGAAGAAATGTATTAGCTTCATTCATCTGGACTGAGTCATCAAGTCTCTTTATCAATAAGAATTTGATTTTAGGGACAAGAGGCAGAAGACAAGACAAACTAAAATCAGGAACTGGCCTTTTACTTTTAGGGAGTTCAAGTAGCTTCATACACACTCAATCCAAATAAGTTGTCACTTCTGCAGTCCTCCCTAGGTATCTGTGGGGGACTGTTTCTGGGTCAATATCCGTGGATGCTCAAGTCCCTTATGTAAAATGGTGTGGTACCATCAGCCCTCCACATCTGTATATTCTGCATCTGCAGATTCAACCAACCGCCTATAAGAAAGTTGGTTGAATGCAGGGATGGGGAAACACAGATAGAGAGGATCAAGAGTTATGCGCAACTACAACTGCCTCAACTGTTTATCAAGTGGTTAATATGTCAGAAACTATGCTAAATACTTGCCCTGGATTCACTCATTTATTTCTCATAAAATGCTACAATTTGGATTCTAGTAATATTGCCCCCATTTTGCAGAGTTGGCCAATGAAGCAGAGGAAAGTAAAGTAACTCCCCTCAAGGTCTTACTTCTCACCTTTTGGAAATTGGAGCCTGGGGCAGCCTGGTTCCTGGTCTCCTCTTCAGTCCCACATTCTGCTCAGTCAGAAATCTCTCTTGAATTCTTCCTTTTCTCCATACTGTTTTTATCTTTTTTTTCTCCTGTCTGGCCTCTGTGTACACCTTTTTATAGATCTACCTTCCTCCTCTTCACTTTCCTTTTAACCCATTTTAGGATTTGAGGCAGTCTGTACAGAAAGCCTCTTTCTTCCTAAGTTGGGGACAAAGTAATTGAGGAAACAAGCTAAAAGTCAGATGGAGATGAACACATTAGCTTGGTTCCTGATAAAAGCTAGTCTGGAGGACAGAGCTAACACCTAGGGACAAATAAGTTGACAACAGTTCCCTGAATTTCAGTGACCCCCAAAACTGCAGGGTAAATGGTGAGAGGGTAGTCTTTCTTGGTAAGTTCACCAAAAAGCAGAGAGTGGATAAATATTGTGTCTTTTCTGCAGACAAGCAGATCTGAACAGCAGAAAGAGAGAAAAGGGCTCTACAGGGCAAAGGAATGTGTTCCTCTCCATCCCACTTCCACGTAACCTCAGTTCTAAATATCTCTCTCCCACTTTCAAATCTTGGCTGGTTTCCCTATACTTTTCAGATCAAATTCCAGCTCCTATGGATATTTAAGGCCCTTCCTCCCAATGGTAGTCATTAAAAGATATTCACCAGTGTTTCCAGTTCTCCTTTGGGCTCTATGGGAGGACTGTACTTTCCCACTGTCTTCACCTTAGACCACATGGCTGGTTTTGGCCAATAAAATGTGAATGGAAGTAATGTGTCACATCTTGTTGGGATGAAATACAGCTCATTCATCATTTTCTTTTAATAAATTTATTTATTTGTTTATTTATTTATTTATTAACTGCATTGAGTCTTCATTGCTGTGGGGGTTACTCTTTGCTGCAGTGCGTGGGCTTCTCATTACAGTGGCTTCTCTTATTGTGGAGCACAGGCTCTAGTTATGTGGGCTTCAGTAGTTGTGGCACATGGGCTCAATAGTTGTGGCTCACAGGCTTAGTTGCTCCATGGCATGTGGGATCTTCCTGGACCAGGGCTCAAACCCATGTCCCCTGCATTGGCAGGCAGATTCTTAACCACTGCACCACCAGGGAAATCCCTTCATCATTTCCTTATCCCCTTGCCACAGTGAATGATGATGATCCAGGTGGTAGAGGGTCCATCAGGACAACACAGAGAAGATCTCAGGTGACCCACAATGGATTATTAGCCCAGGTGAGAAATAAAGTGTGTTGTGTTAAGCCACTGAGATTTAGAAGCTGTTTGTTACTGCAACATGGCCTAACCCATCCTGACCCGTGCGCTACTGGCCTCCCAATCCCTCTCCACATGATGTGATTTCTCTACACACAATGTGACTATTCAGCTCCATGCTTTGGCTCATGCTGACACTCTCAGTCTTTATTCACATGTCCTCCAACATCCAACCAACCTCCAATATTTCTTCCAAACCAAGATCAAATACCACCTCCTCCATGAAGGCTTCTCTATCTCCTGAAGGCAGAAGGAAAGGCACTTTCCTTTGAACTCAGCTCAGAAAACATTTCATGAGTGATTGGGTGGGGAAGGGGGTGAGGGGAGGCTCTATGATCGGATGTGACTCGTCTGCCATCTTTTGCTATGTTAAGGAATCTCAGACAATGTAAAACCCCTATGGGTTTTTGATCTGAAAAGTATAGGGAAACCAGCTAAGATTTGAAAGTGGGAGAGAGATATTTAGAACTGAGGTTACGTGGAAGTGGGATGGAGAGGAACACATTCCTTTGCCCTGTAGAGCCCTTTTCTCTCTTTCTGCTGTTCAGATCTGCTTGTCTGCAGAAAAGACACAATATTTATCCACTCTCTGCTTTTTGGTGAACTTACCAAGAAAGACTACCCTCTCACCATTTACCCTGCAGTTTTGGGGGTCACTGAAATTCAGGGAACTGTTGTCAACTTATTTGTCCCTAGGTGTTAGCTCTGTCCTCCAGACTAGCTTTTATCATAGCCCTTTCTCTTTCATTCTAAACTATCTCATTTCTCCCTGCAGAATAAGCAGAAGCACGTTACGCATGTGATCTCTGCACTGCAGGATGCCAGGTTTAGCTTGAACCTAAAGAACACACTCGGTATTTTCCTCAAGACATTCAGCGAAAGCGCATCAAGCATCTTGCTTCAGGATCTCCAGAGGAGCTGGAGAGGCACAGCAGATCAGAGAAGAAGAGGCACATGGTGTGGCATATGGTGACAGTGGCACCTTGCCAGAGATGGCAGAACTTACAGTGGCCATGGGAATAACTTGAAGAATAAATTATACTCATGTAAGGGACAGTGCAGGAGACAAAACGAGACTCAAGTGTTGTGCCAAGACCATGGTAGAATGCTGCAGATGGGTGGCCCTTCTGTGTAGGGCAGTGGTTCTCCACCCTGACTGCACATCAAAATTTCTTGGAGAATTTTTTAAAATGCCAATGTCTAGGCAGCATCCCTGTCTAGGTAGATCAAAATCTCTGGGAGTGGGACCCAGGTATCAGCATTTTTCAAATCTCCCCCATATGATTCACATGCCACCAGGGCTGACAGCCACCATGCTTGAGCACAGTCTTTGCTTGGTCTTCCCAGCAGACACCAGGAGGCTGATAGCCAATGTGATGTGGGTTTATTCTGCTTAGTCCTCATATCCTTAGCAATACCGATATTCCATGAAATTGGGAGAGATGAGTTAGTATTTGCTGGGTGTCCTCTGTGTGCAAGACCTTGGTGGTACATACCTTACACACCCAGTTTTATTTAATCATCACATCAACCCCATGGAATGACCACCTCCTTTGAGAAATGAGAAAACTGAGATTTAAAGAAGGGAACTCTTGGGACTTCCTAGATGGCACAGTGGTTAAGAATCTATCTGCCCATGCAGGGGACACGAGTTCGAGCCCTGGTCCAGGAAGATCCCACATGCCACAGAGCAACTAAGCCCGTGCGCCACAACTACTGAGTCCATGTGCCACAACTATGGAAGCCCACGTGCCTACAGCCTGTGCTCCACAACAGGAGAAGACACTGCAATGAGGAGCCTGTGCACCACAATGAAGAGTAGCCCCTGCTAGCCCCAACTAGAGAAAGCCTGTGTGCAGCAGCGAAGACCCAACATAGCCAATAAATAAATACATAAATAAATTAAAAAAAAATAAAGAAAGGATCTCTTGTTTGTACAGCTAACAAGCAGCAGTCAAGATTCAGTCCAAGAGAGGCTTTTCTTCTGTGCCAGTAGTTTTCAGACTATGGTGGTGTTTGAGGTGCTGAGGAAGTCTGCTCAAATATCATTTTTAAATGTATATTTACAATTTTCAAAGCCATAACATAGCAGAACACACACGCAATTGTCCCATGTACCAAACCATAGCACACTGAAGCCTTCTGCTGCCTTGCTGTGCATGTCTGTGTTAACTCAGGGTGATACAGACCTTCCACGAAGGATTCTTCTGCCACTTCAGTATTTACCATTGAACATCTGGAAAATGGGTTCACTAATTATGATTATAATGATTAGAAGTACTCTTTAGAAAAACAATCAGGCTTTGGCATGTTTACACTTAGGTAAAATTGTTCAAATTAGTATATTAGGAAAAAATAGCTGTGTACCACCCTTGGATAAACGCTGAATATACCTGCTCAGTGCAAATGCTCATCAAGGTGTCAAGCCAGGTGTGTGACACCAGATGAAGGCTTACAAGGCACAACACATCTATGTCCTTCTAGGTCAATTATGGGGTTTTCAGCAAGTTTGGGGGCTCCCCTCCAAATGTGATTAAGTTCTGTTGGACAGGTTGCCACTGCGCGGAAAGAGTCCACAATGAACCTGAAATGTAAAGCTGCAGTCCAACATGCAATACACAAGAAGTTGGGCAGCTTTGAAACTCACAAGGATGATCATGATTACTTTAACCATCAAATCATGTTATAAAATAATAAATAATGAGAATTCTACATTGACCCAAGAATCTATGCATTGACTTTCTTCAAGTTGCACATTTGCAATTCAGATATGCAAATATGTTGTCAATGATTCAGCGCTGAAACAGAAATTTCATACTATGTTTTCAAGCTGCGTGATCAGTTTTATTTGACAAATATCCTGAGATAGCTGGGCAAGCTGTTGAAAGCAAACATCTGCAGGTAGCAGCAGCGGTGGTAGACTCAGCTGGGCAGAGGCAGCAGCCCTTGGAGCCTGAGGCTTGAGCCTCATGCATGGGCTCAGAGCCAAGGGAGCCCCGAGTGGGCTATGGTCCGGGCTATAAGGCCTCCTCCAGGCCCACCGACGTGTCCTCAAGGCCAGTTGGTGCTCAGCAGGGTAGAGTGCAGGCTGGGCACAGACTCTGGGTGTAGTAGGAGGCTGTGGGTTTATGCCATCCATCTCTTTCACCTCTGCAGCAGACCTGAAGCTGTGGTTGACTATTTAGAGGACATTATCATGAATGATGAGTTCCAGTTGTTACAGAGAAATACCATGGACAATACTACCAGGAGTTTGAAAACAGGAGGAGAATTAACTCACATACATATCTACTCTTAATGAATAGACTTGTAATTCTTTAGTAGAAAACTATATTGAAGAAAGGCTGCTGGAACAGACCCCCATATTCAACATGGCAGCCTTCACAGCAACATAGAGCACCGCGAAGATGGAGGGGCTGGAGACAGACCCAACATGCTGCTGACATTGACAGTTGACCCTTAAACAATACAGGTTTTTTTCAGTTTTTTTAATTAATTAATTAATTAATTTTATTTTATTGGCTGTGTTAAGTGTTTTTTGCTGTGCACGGGCTTTCTTTTTAGTTGCAGTGAGTGGGGGCTACTCTTCATTGCGGTGCACGGGCTCCTCATTGCCGCGGCTTCTCTTGTTGCGGAGCACAGGCTCTAGGCACATGGGCTTCAGTAGTTGCAACACATGGGCTCAGTAGTTGTGGACCACAGGCTCTAAAGCCCAGGCTCAATAGTTGTGGCGCATGGGCTTAGTTGCTCCACGGCATGTGGGATCTTCCTGGAGCAGGGATCGAACCTGTGTCCCCTGCATTAGCAGGTAGATTCTCAACCACTGCACCACCAGGGAAGCCCAACAATACAGGTTTTAACTGCCAGCTCCACTTATAAGCAGATTTGTTTCTATAAACACATACTATAGTACTGCATGATCTGCAGTTAGTTGCATCCTCAGATGCAGAATGGTGGATACAGAGTCAACTGTAAAGTTATACATGGCTTTTCATCTAACAACTATATTGCTCAAGAGTCAACTGTACTGACTTGCAGGATTTTAAAAACATGCTTCTGGACTACAGAGCAGCAGCAGAAGGCCAGGGACTAGACTTCAGCAGCAGTTCAGTGGAGGCTTTGTTGTGCAAATCACCTCCCAGGCCTACTTCCCAGAAAAATCTGTGACACCTACTCCTGCCTCCAGGCAATGGGATCTTTCTGGACATCATTGGCCTGATAGGCTGTGAGAGGCTTTGGTGAACGGTGATAGGAGAATACATGTTGGAAAGACAGACTCCGTGCTGCAGCTCTTCTTGAGTGTTAATTATTAATAAGTCAAAAAGAAAATTACCTGACACTGAAACACCTTGCGTTCAGTATTCCTCCCAGAGCAGACACTACTCTCAGCTTCTCTGAGTCAGACTTCTGGGGGGATTGAGCATTCCACGTAGGGGTCCCCTTCCCCCAGCACACACGTTTGTGTGCCAAAAACATGGGATAGCCCACCATCATGACACCCCCCCACCCCCACCACGTGCTTCCCAAATACCACAGCAGGCTTAGCACAAATCGTCTATGCATTCTCAGCTCTTTCACTTGAGTCAGTCTCAGCCCTTCAGCCCCAATGGCCCAGCTGTGTGAGAACAGTTTGGGAGTGTTTATACAGGATATTACTCAAACCAGCTGTCCCTGTCTTGAGATTTTTGAAGCTCCTATTATCACAGCTTGCATCAGCTATGGGAGTAAACTAAAAGAAATGTCCTTTACCTAAAAGCTCCGTGTGAAAATCACTCTGTGTTACATTTGCAGCCCTCTTATCAGTTTGTCTTCTGTGGTCCTGGTGGAGACTCACTGTTTCTGGAAGCCTCTTTTAAGCATTATTTTGGATAAAAAACATTTTACAGATGAACATTCAGGCTAACCTAATGGATCTATTCTTGGCATTTCCTTGATTACCCCCTTAAAAATCAAAGTACTATTTACTCATGCTTTTTAGTTGTTAGTGCAATGAAGGTAAAAACGCTTTCCACATTGGCTTTCTTATTTTACTGGGTACCAATGAACGTGTGCTGCGCACTGGAAGTGGCTAAAAAATATCTTTTCTTTATCCCATTTAAGGTGTGTCTGTTCAGGTTTGTTTAAAGTCATTTCTGTATAACTAAGTTTGTTAGATTTTCTGTTGGGGTGGTGGATGTGAGCTTGGTTTTTTTTGTTGTTGTTGTTTTTCTGTTTTAAAAAAAAGGTGACTGCAATTTCTTCTTCCTTTCAAAATCTCTCTTACCAACTTGATGCTCCAGTGGCCCAGCTCAGCATGAGTAGAGGGTAGGACAGCTTTACCAGTCACCCGTCTGGCTTTGGTTTAGTACAATGTTTCATAGAACATTACTGACCAGAAAACGTGTATGTCACATCTCCAGAAAGGAGAAAAATAGTAGTTCTTTTTAAGTCTGCCATTTGTAGCTACTTCTCTGTGTGAATAAAAACCTTCTCAACACTGACTGTTCAGTGTTCAGACTGACTAAACTATAAGACAAAATACAGGACTACACAGGATGCTGAGGTTAATATATGGTACCCATTCATAAGCCTCCGTTTCAAATTGTGAATTCACTGAAACTGCCTTGCTGTCTCTATTGGCTAACTCTAGCATAAGGAATTGTTATAGTTTGAAATTGTAAAATAAATTATGAACTAACGAAGTACTACTTGTATGTTTTATAGGATCATTTTTTTTCCATATAAGCTTTCATTTTCTTTAAAGAGTGTTGACAATTTTTAAATTACTATCCTATGTTAGGCTATACCCCCCAAAAAATTAATTAATGAGAATTTCAACCACTCTGTGGAAATAAACTTAAGTAATTTATCAAGTAGTTTAATTATAAATGTCTGTCCGTGTGTGTGTGTGTGTGTGTGTGTGTATGTATGCTCAGGCTCACACGTATCCACTTACATGCACATGTGTAATACATACTCATCAAATTACCAAACCTGCTTTGATATAACCACGCCCTTCACAATGGGGTGTTGGTGATGTGAAGCACATAACATGGAAGAACCCAGCATACTAGCAAAGCTTGAGTTCGGACCTCTTTCCTTTGCCTGATTCTGCCATCCTCTGAGCCACTTCTGTATCCCACCCTGGTCCATGTCCTATGCCCATCCACCCAGAACAATTACTTTCTTGTGTGGAGTTGGCATATTAATTGTACAGGAATCTCAGTGTCAGCGAGATTTTTAATTCCTCAGAGTTCTTCATAGATTCCACCTGCCTTGAAACACAGTGTGTTTCTTGCAAGCTATTTGTACTGTTCTACCTGTGTGCATCCTGCATGTAACTGTGCAGCTCCCCGGAAACAAGGGCTCCCTAGCTGCAACGCTCTTCCACACCATCTCATCCTGACAATGCAATTGCCAAAGCCATGCTACAAACCCAGAGCTGAGGGGTGGGTCTATCCCATGTGGCCCAGGCCACGGTTGACCCAAACAAATAGCTTAGTGAAGGGGCCTTTTAAACTCCAGTCTTGCCACTTATTAACTGTGTGTCCTTAGGCAAATCACTTCAAGTCTCTGAGCTCAACCCTAAAGTGGAGAGAAGAACTCCTCCTTTGCAAGGTGGTTATAAGCATTGAATGAGTTGAGGAAGCAATGTGCTAGTCTACAGAAATGCCCCATAAATGTGTTGTATTCAAAAATGTGTTGAATTTCTTTTTAAACTCAGCTCTTCTTCTTTTGATCATTGTCAAATAAGTTGGGATATTTTGCATCCTCTTTAAAGTTTTTACTTTCTATCTTAAAAGGCAAGTAAAAACATTCCATGGTTACTTACCCACTAAAAGTTTTCTAATTTCTTTCTTGACAGATAACGTTATCTAATGTCTGCTGTTCTAAATGCAATATGTAGAGTACTGTAGAAAAAATGGTATTTTTTTCCACCTAAAAGAGTAAGTTTGAGGTCGTTTTGAACCTTTTATCATCCAATCTCCCCTTTACACTTTTTAACAAGGCCTTTAAAATAAAAATTTTGTTCCTCCTTTCTTTTTCATGGTCTTACCTTCCAGCTTGAACGAACACTTCAGCAAGTTTCTAGCCCCATCTCAGGCCAAAAGATGGAAATTAAAGCAGGAAAGTGTGGGATTTAGAGTCAGAGATCTATTTGCTGTGTCACGTGAATAGATCACCTAGCTCTCTGCTCTACAAAATGAGTCAAAACATCTCCTACCTCCTGGGGGTGGTGTGAGGAGGCAATGACATTCTGGAGAAGAAATGAAGTTTGGAAATTGTGACGTTCTGTACACAGGCTCTTCTGTACTTACCCATCTCCCTGGGAGGCCAGAGTAGTAGGCAGAGAAAAATAGGGTTTTTCTCAGAAACATAATGCAGATGTTTAAGGACAGAGTGTTGGCTTTGCTCTGGAGGCACCGCCCATACTCAAGTCACAACCAACACTTCTTCATGTTGCAAATATTTATGGAGAAGCAGTTTACACTGAAACCAGTTAGGAGGATGACCCAGCACCTGCCACATGACAAGATTTCATTCCATACACTTTCTGAGCCCCTGCTCTGGGCCAAGCCCTGTGCCTGGCATGGAGCTACAGAGAGGAAAGACCCAGGGGCTCAGTAATCTCATCTCCCACTTGCTTGTGGGGCACTTCCATGTGCCAGGCACCCTTCCAGGTACCAAGGACAAAACAGAGATTAAGGAAGGAGGTTCCTGCTCTCATGAAGCTTATATTTTTCAGAGAGGGGAGACACAATGAAAGGGAAAATATTTTAAAGATAAGTTTAGAAAGTGAAAAGTGCTATGAAGAAAATAAAATGGGGTAATAAGACATAAAGGGATGTGGTAGACACTGGCCATCTGTGGCTATTTAAATCTGAATTAATTAAAACTACATAAAGTAGGGAAAAAAGACATAAAGGGACATAGAGCTATTTAGATGGGATGGTTGGGGATGGGCTCCCTCAGGAGATGACATTAGAGTGATGAGGGTAAGTGTGAACATGAGCTGGTGATACTACCAAGAGTTTGGCTAGAGGATTGGATATGGGAAAGGAATCCACCCTTTAAAACCACCCACTGTGTGCCAGGGATGGTACTGTGTTAATAGACTTTCCACTCATTTAATCTTCACAAGCTACCATGACAGACACTATGCTGGCTTTGGTCACCAGTATCAAGAGGAATATATGGAAGGAGTACTCTAATAAAAACAGAATGAATGCAAACATGGATGAATGAGTTAGAATTTATCAATCCTGTTTTTTAAATAAGGAAATGGAGGCTCTGAGAATTTAAGTTCTCCAAGGCCACACAGCTACAAGTGGCAGAGGTAGAAGTCTTGTGTTTAAAATATTGTCTGATTTTTAAAATTTTATTTTATAAAATTAGAATTCATTTACAAATATTTTGTTTGGGATTATTTATATGTATGAAAATAAAGTGAGACCAGCAAACTACTCTTTTCAGTTTGACATCAAGGTCATTTCAGGCTCATGAAATATACGGATTCGCTTTTCCTATATTCCTACACTCTAGAAGTTATTGTACAAAATAGGGATTGTCTGTTAGTTGAATATTTGGTACATCGTACCTACAGACCCTTTCCAAACAGTTGCTTATTAAGGAGCAAGGGTAGTTTTAACTATTACTCTTGTTAGTGTATGAGTGTGTGGCTCCTCTGGGTCAATTCTGTGCTTTGAGTTGGGGACACATAAATGAAAAATCAAGTTCCTTTCTGGATCCAATTTTCAGTGATCTACTTATTCAGTGAATATTTACTAAGCATCTCTTACAAGTTAGGCTTTCTTCTAGGCACCGTGAGTACAGCAATAAACAAAACAGAAAAAAAGAATCCCTGCCCTCATGGAACTTATATCCTAATGAAGATAGTAAACAGAAAAGTAAATAATACAGAATATTACAAGGTGATAATACTGCACAGAAATAAGTCAGAGAAGGGAAATAAGAAATGCAGGGCGGGGAGTAGAGTTGCACTTTCATGTAAGTCAGTCAGAGAGGCCCTCTCTAAAAAGCTTACATGTTAGGCAAAGACTTGAAGGAGGTAAGTATTGCAGAGAAGGGGGAAAAGCCTTAGAGTGGGAAAGGCACATGAAAAGCTTAGAGGTGTGTGTCACATAGTATGAAGAGCAAGGAGTTCAGCATGGCTGAAAAAAGCTCAACAACAGAGACAGAGAATCAGATTGGGTCAGAAATGCAAAGGGGCCCAGCTTGTGTACAACCTTTGGAAGAACTTGGAAGAAATTTGACTTTCACTCTGACTGAGATGGAAAGTAATAGGATGTTACTGAGCAGAGATGTGATGATATCTTATGTGTTTTAATACTATTACCCTGGCTTCCATGTTGAATAGAGAAAGAGAATAGCAGCCAAGAGACCAGTGAAGAGTCCATTGCAGCCAACCAGGTAATGACAATGATGGCTTGGGCCATGACCACCAAAGTGGAAATGGACAAAAGTGGCCCGATTCCAGATATATTTGAAAATTAAGCAACAGGATTTGTTGATACATCCAAAATAGGTTTACATACTGGAGACAAAAAGAATTCAATGTTTTTAGCTCAAGCAATTGAAAGAATCAAATTGTCATTAATTTAGGTAGAAACGTCAATTAATTGCCTACGAGTGCCATTTACACATGTTAAGTTTAGGTTCAATAGACAAGTGGAGATGTCCAGTCTGCAAATGGATATGGGAGTTTGGAATTTACGAAAGAGGTCTAGGCTAGAGTATCAATTTAGGCTTCATCATCTTCAGATGGTATTTAAAGCCATAATATTAAATAATATAACCAAGGGAATGACAGAGAAGATGCAGTGTCCAAGGACTGAATCCTGGAGCACTCCTCATGAAGAAGTAGGACATATGAAAAGGAATCAGCAAAAGATATGGAGGAAGAGTGGCCAGTGAGAAACATGAAAATCGATGCCCTGTGCTAGACTGGAAGCAAATGAAAAAAGCAGAGGAAGTGATCAACAATGTCAGATGCTGTTGATAGATAAAGAAGATCTGTGGGTCTGGACTGGGAAAATGGAAGACTGAGAATTAACCACTGGATTTAGCAATGACGCGATCATCCATGACAGGACCAAGGGAAGTTTTATTATAATTATGATTATTATAATTATGGGAGCAAAAATCTGATTAAAGTAGCTTCAAGATATAACGGATATATTATCCTGCTATGGCTGCCATAAGGAAATACCACATACTGGGTGGCTTAAACAATAGAATTTTATTTTCTCACAGTTTTGAGGCTAGAAGTCCAAGGTCAAGGTGCCTGCAGGTTTGATTTCTCCAGTGGCCTCTTTCCTTGGCTTGTAGATGACCACCTTTTTGCTGTGTCTTCACCTTTCCTTTGTGTGTATACACTACTGGCGTCTCTCCCTCTTCTTATAAGCACGCCAGTCTTACCAGATTAAGGCCCCATCTTATAAACTCATTTAACCTTAATTATCATTTTAAAGGCCCCATCTCTAAATACAGTCACGATGGAGGTTAGCATTTCCAAATATGAATGGGACAGGAAAAGGGGGCAGAGGAGGGAAACACAATTCAGTCCATTACAATGGAAGAGAAGGAACTTCTTATGGTGGTGTGAAAGGATGCATGATTCCTCTCACAAGAAAACAAGTATAAAATTGGACAAGATAGGCAAAAGCTAGCATTTGGGGGCACTGTAAATTGGCCAAGAGCAGACAAAAAATTGAGAACTGTCTGATGTTGGAAAACTGCAAGAATTTCAGGTAAGAACAGCAGGAGTCTGTTCTTAACGTCTTACCTGGAATTGCACCTATCCTCCACCTACCAACTAAGAGATTAAAAGAGTGGTTTTACCAGCATGGAGTTGGTCTTGAAAATCAACTCTGCTGCCAAAAGGAAGACTTCATTTAAGGTAGAGTGAAAACAAAAGCCCTGTGTTCTTGCCATGTAAAAATGGTAAAATTGGTTGGAAATGAAGAGAGAACACCTTTAGCTTTGCTAACCTAGAGCTGTGATCTCAGATGGGGTGCATGCTGGGCCAGCCTGAAATCCTGGAACTGAGGAAGCTGTAGACGGGTTCAGATAGGCTTTACACACATTGCTGTCTGACTGGAAAAAATACACATATGTTCAACAGAAACTAAAAGAGCACAGCAGAAAGTAAAAGACCAGGTAAACTTGAGAACTGCCTGCACCTTTGAGTACATTCCCCAACCCACACACATATCAATCAACATATACTGGGGGCTTGGGGTTTCAGTGTGTTTGAGCACAATCTATCTGTACCCAAATCACTGACCACTCAGTTATGCAGACACAGAGGTTGAACTAGGAAGCAAGACTAACAAGTAAAAACAAGAAGGGAAAATTGAGGAGAGACATCAGTGAATACCCATTACAGAAGAGATGGCTTCCTCAGCTTAGGTCCAAGGAAGTTACTTTTAAAACTAAAAAATCCAAAGTTATACAATATTTTATCTGAAATATTTAGTTTCAACCAAATACTGAGTCATGCAAAGAACAGCAAAATATGACCCATGTTCAGGGCAGAAAGTAGTAAGTGGAAACTTACTTTAGATGTATTTACCACAAAGATATTTTAAAAGCTACTATTAAAATGTTCAAAAAATTTAATGAAACTGTGTACAAAAAACTTAAAGGGAAATGTGATGACAATGGCTTAACAAATCCCAGTAGAGAAATAAAAACTACCAAACAAGATATAATAATCAAAAAAATTGACTAGATTAGCTCAAAAATTAGATGTGAGTTGGTTAAAAAAAAAAGAATCAGTAAACTTGGAGATAGATCAATAGGAAGAATTCAATCTGAAGAGGAAAAAGAAGAGATTGAAGAAAACTGACCATCATCTCAGATATTTGTAAAAAATAATGTGTCACAATCCCAAAAGGAAAGAAAAATGAGAAAGAATGAAACAGAAAAAAAATTGAAAAAGTAATTCTCAAAACATCCCAAATATGATGAAAAATGTTAATTTATAGATCCAAGAATCTCAGTGAGCTTCAAGAAGGATAAACAGAGAGAACAACACAACTGACAGCTAAAGACAAACAGAAAATCTTGACAGTAGGAAAAGAACTGAATAACAATATAATTAATGGCTGACTTTTTATCAACAAAATAGAGGCCAAAAGGACCATTTAAATACCATAGAAACAACAATAAAAAATTGAAGAGAGTTATTGATATTTCTATAACCTGTGAATCTTCCAAATGAAGGTGAAATAAAGACATTCCCCTCAAAAAAGAGATTGTTGCTAGGAGACCTGTCCTTTAAAAACATTAAAGGAAGTTCCATGGGCTGAAAGAAAATAACCCCAGATGGTAACTTAGATCCACAGGAAGAAACAAAGAATACTGGAAAATGTAAATATAAGAATAAATATAAAAGGACTGTGTGTGTATATTCCCTTTTCTTCTAAAATTTTCTTAAAACGTAAGCCTGCTTAAAGCAATAATTATAAACAGTATATTGTTGGGTTGATAGCCTGCAGAGATTTAATACAAATGCAAATAATCATACAAAAAGAAGGGAGAAAATGGAACTACATTGGAGCAAACTTGCTATTGAAATTGTCAATATTAAACAGATGTAGATTTTGATAAGTTAGAGATGCCTATTGTAATTCCTATAGCAATCCCTTCAAAATAACTCCAAAATATAGCCTAAACAGCAAGAGAGGAATTAAAATGATACACACACAAAAACTTTTGTTTAACACAAAAGAAAACAGTGCAGGAGAAACAAGAAATGACAACAACAACAAAAAAGTGTGAGACCGAAAAAAAAAAATAGCAAAATTGGAGATGTAAATACAACCACATCCACCATTGTATTATATGTGAATGGACTAAAAATTCCAAACAAAAGACAAAGATTGCCAGACAAAATGTAAGATCCAACCATATGCTGTCTATATCTGTCTATATCTTTTAGATGCAAAAGTTGAATAGTATAAGGATATTTATTATGTAAAAAGTATCCTTGATAAAGTGTCAGCAAGATGACACACTAGGAAGCTTCAGGTTCTTATTCCCATGAAGACACCAAATTAGTAATAATATATGGACCAAAATGACTTTATGAGAACCCTAGAAACAATTTAAGAATCTGAAGAAATTAAGGGAATTCCTAATCAAGAAAAAACTTCACTCAAAACAGTAGGAAATTTCACTGCATTTTTCTCATTCATGCCCCTCCTCCTACCTTGGTACAAGGTGGCATAATCAAGAGAAGCCATTCAACTTCTGACTCCTCCCTTAGGATAGAAAGGAAAGACTGGAACTTGCTTGCAATGTTCTGATTTGTCTGAAGATTGCCCAAGAGACTCATTTCTGTCTCTCCTGACTTGCAGCACTGATAGGAATGGTGGAATAGTTTGGATACCAAATTGGAAAGCAGTGGCAGGTACTACAACACTTAAGGTTGCAGGTAGTCTGCAACCCAGGAGCAAGAGATTATGGGCAAAGGAATACAATAGAAACTCTAGGCTTCTGAGAAGAAGCAAGGGCAAGCCTCTTAGGTAAGAAGTTTGAAGCAGCCATAATTACTGGGAACTGGAATAAAACCACATGCACAAGACACATTCTCCCCCCCCCCCCGCCCCCACAAAGGCTTGAGCACATGCAGATCCTCTATGCTAGGTGATTAGTAAAGACTTTCCCCTGCCCAAAGCCAGTTCATAAAGATTGGGAGAAGTGGCTGTTTCTTCAAACACCCCAAATTCAAAAAAAGATCACAAGTGTACAAGGAAACATGGCTGACACAAAGGAAAAAAATAAATCTTCAGAACCCAATTCTCTAGATGTTCAAGCCTCTGAGATAGTGATAAAGAAATTTAAATGTCTGTCTTAAAGATATGCAATAAACTAAAAGACAAGAGAGACAATTAAACAAAACCAGAGAAACAATGCATGAACAAAACAAGAATATTAACAGAGATATAAACTATAAAAAAACCCAGAAATGCTGGAGCTGAAAAATACAGCAACTAAATTGGAAAAAAAAAATACTAGAAAAAGTTTAACAATAGACTTGATTAGGCAGAATAAAGAATCAGTGAAATTGAAGACAGACCATTTGAAATTACCTAGTCAGGGGAGCAAAAGCAAAAAGCATGAAGAAACATGAATGGAGCCTAAGGAACATATGAGACAATAACAAACAGACAAATATATACATTATGGGAGATTCAGAAAGAGAATATAGAGAGAAAGGGGCAGAGAGTTTTTGAAGAAATAATGGCTGAAAACTGCCCAGATTTAAGGGGGAAATGAATATAAAGCTACAAGAAACTCAATGAACTCCAACTAGGAAAACCTGAAAAGACCCACATCAAACACATTATTATCAAGCTGTTCAAAGTCAAAAGAAAAAGAGAGAACCTTGAAAGTGGCAAGAGAAAGGTGACCCATGACATACAAGGGAGCCTATATTAGAATATCAGGGTATTTCTCAGCATACTTTGCAGGCCAGAAAGCAGTGGGATAATATATTCAAAGTATTCAAAGAAAAAAAATGAAAATGAAGAGTACTATATTGAGCAAAACTGTCCTTCAAAAATGAAGGAGAAATAAAGACTCCCAGATAATCAAAAGCTGAGTTACCTCAATACCACTAGACTGCCCTACAATAAATGCTACAGAGAGTTCTTAGAGTTGAAACAAAATGATGCTAGAAAGTAACAAGAAACTTTATGAGAGTATAATGTTCTATGACAAAAGTAAACAGACAGACAAGTATACAAACCTGCAATTATTGTAATTTTGGTTCATAATTTCATTTTTAACTATTCTATAAGTTTTAAAAGACAAAATCATAAAATAACTATATATCTATGTTACTAAGTATACAATATACAAATGTAATTGGATGTCAATAACAAAAAGTAAAGAGAGGGAAGCTGTAAAAGAGTAGATGTTTGTATATAATTGTAATTAATTTGCTATTATTTTCAAATAGGTTGTTATAACTTCAAGACATTTTATGTACCCCTCCCCACCACAGTAACCACAAAGAAAAAAAACTATGTAATGCCCACAAAAAGAAATGAGAAAGGAATCAAAGCATGGTATTACAAAAAATTTAAACACAAAGGAGGGCAGCTAAGAGGAAATGTGGGACAAAAAAGCTACAAAACTTATGAAAAACAAAATGGCAATAGGTAAGTACCTCCCTAGTGGCAATTACTTTAAATACAAATAGAATAAATTACTTCATCAAAAGAAATAGATTGGCTGAATGAATTAAAAAAAAAAAACAGAATCCAACTATATGCTATCTATAAGAGATTCACTTTAGATCAAAGGACACACATAGACAGGTTGAAAATGAAAGGGTGGAAATAGATATTCCAAGCAAATAGTAAGGAAAAGAGAGCAAGTGTGGTTATACCAACATCAGACAAAATAGACTTTAAGTAAAAAACTGAATCAAAGAATATATAAGAATATTATATAATGATAAAAAGAATCAATCCACAAAATATCAGAGCTCCTAAATATGTAAAATAAACACCAAGAGAATTGAAGGGAAAAGTAGGCAGATCTAAAATAATCCTGGGAGACTTCAATACCCGCTTTTAATAACGGATAAAGAAACCAAACAGAAGTAAAGTAAGGAAATATGGGGTTAGCACAACTCTATAAACCAACTGAACTTAACAGATATAAAGAACACTCCACCCAACTACAGCTTAATACACACTCTCCTCAAGTGTACATTAAACACTCTCCAAGATAGGCCATGTTTGGGGTCACAAAACAAGTGTCAAAAAGACTGAAATAATATAAAATATCTTGTCCACAATGGAACGAATCTAGACTTCAATAGAAGGAAATCTGGAAAAATCACAAATATGTGGACATTAAAAAAAAAAAAACATTAAACAACCAGTTGGTGAAAGAAGAAGTCATGAGAGATAATAGAACATGTCTTGAGACAAATGAAAATAAAACCACAACATACTAAAACTTATGAGATACAGCAAAGAAGTGTAAAGGGAGAAGTTTAAAGCTGTAAATACATTAAATGAGAAGAAAGATTCCAAGTCTATGATCTAATTTTACACCTTAATGAACTAGAAAAGGAACAAACTAAATCCAAAACTAATAGATGGAAAGAAATAAAGGTTACAGCAGAAATAAATAAAATAGAGTATAGAAAAACAACACAGAAAAAGGAAATAAATCAAAAATTGGTTCTTTGAAGAGATAACAAAATTGAAAAACTTTGGCTAGACAGATCAAGATAAAGAAGTAAGACTCAAATAACTAAGGAACAAAAAAGGTGACATAACAGATTTTATAGAAATAAAAAGAATCATAAAAAATATTATGAATAATTGTACACCAACAAATTTAGCAACCTAGTGAAATAAATTCCTGAAAACATACAATCTACCAAGACTGAATCAAGAAGAAAGAAAAAACCCTAAACAGACTGATAACTACACTGCTATCTAACTAGTAGAATCAGCAATCAAAAAATCCCCAAAGAAAGAAAAGCCCAGGACCAGGTGGCTTCATTGGCAAATTCTACCAAACATTTAAAGAATTAACACTCCTCCTCATACTCTTCCAAAGAATTGAAAGGGAGGGAGCACTTCCAATTTCATTCTAGGATGTCAGCATTACTCTGATCCATAAGCTATACAAAGACACTACAAGAAAAGGAAACTACAGACCAATATCCCCTGATGAATATTGATGCAAAAACCCTCAACAAAATACTAGCAAACAGAATTCAACAGTACATTAAAAGCATTGTACAGCACTACCTAGTGGGTTTTATTCATGGCATGCAAGGATGGTTCAACATACAGGAATTAATCAATGTAATACACATAAGAGAATGAAGGAAAGAAAACACACGATCATTTCATTAATGCAGAAAAAGTGTTTGACACAACCCAATACTCTTTCATGATAAAAAACACTTAACAAAGCAAGGATAGAAGGAAACTACCTCAACATAATAAAAGCCATATATGAATGTCCCACAGCTAGCATCATACTCAATGGTCAAAGATTGAAAGCTTTCCCTCTAAGATTAGGAGAAAGAAAAGGATGCCTACTTTTGCCACTTCTATTTAACATAGTACCGGAAGTCCTAGCCAGAATAATTAGGCAAGAGAAATAAATTAAAAGCTTACACATTGGAAAGGAAGGAGTAAAATAATCTTGTTTCATAGATAACATAATCTTACATGTAAAATACTCTAAATAGTCCATACAATATCATTTGGAGCTAATAAATTAATTCAGCAAATTTGCAGTATACAAAATCAGCACCCCCAAATTTGTTACATTTCTATACATTAATAATGAACAATCCAAATAGAAACAAATAAATAATTCTATTTGCAATAACATCAAAAAGAATAAAATACTTAAGAATAAACTTGGTCAATAAGGCAAAAGATTTGTTCATTGAAAATTACAAAATCTTGTGGATGGAAATTAAAGAAGACACAAGTAAGTGGAAAGACATCCTGTGTTCATGGATTGGTAGACAATATCATTAAGATGTCAATACTATTCAAAGTAATCTACCTACTTAATACAATCCTAAAAGATCTCAATGGCATTTTTTGAAGAATTAAAGAAATCCATCTTAAAATTCATGCAATCTCAAGGGACCTCAGATAGCTAAAACAATCTTGATAAAGAATAAAGTTGAAGATCTCATATTTCCTAACTTCAAAACTTATTGTGAAGCTAAAATAATCAAGACATAAAAAGACACATAGATACCCAATGGAATAGAATACAGAAGCCAGAAAAAAAAACTTGTAGATGTGATCAAATGGTTTTTGAAATTCAATGCAGAAATTCAATTTGTCTCTTCAACAAACTGTGTTGGAAAAACCAGATATCAACATAGAAGAGTGAAGTTGGACCTTTGCCTAAAACCATATACAAAAATTAACTCAAAATGGACCAAACACTTAAATCTAATACCTGAAGCTATAAAACCCCTGGAAGAAACTATAGAGAAAAATTTTATAACATTGGATTTGGCAAGGGTTTCCTGGATAGGATACCAAAAGCACAGGCAACAAAAGTAAAAATAGACAAATTGAACTATGTCAAAATTAAAAACTTCTGTGCACCAAAGAATATAAGCAATAGAGTGAAATGACAACCTATGGAATAAGAGAAAATGTTTGCAAATCATAAAGCTGATAATGGATTAATATCCAGAATGTATAAACTCCTACAACTCAACAACAACAAAATCTTATTCAAAAATAGGCAAATGACTTAAATAAACATTTTCCAAAGGTGATATACAAATGGCCAACATGCATATGAAAAGATACTCAACATTACTAACGTTGTACAAATCAAAGCCACAATAGGATACCAGCTCACACCCACTAGGATGGCTATGATGAAAAAAAAAACAAACAAACAAACAGAAAATAACAAGTGTTGATGAGGATGTGGAGAAATTGGAACCCTGTGCTCTGTTGGTGGGAATGAAAAATATAGATGCTGTGGAAATAGCATGTTGGTTTCTCAAAAAAATTAAAAATAGCATTACTATGTGATCCAGCAGTTCTGCTTGTTAGTATATACACAAAAGAATTGAAAGTAGGATCTTAAGAGATACTTTCACATTTCTGTTCATAACAGCACTATTTACAATAGCCAAAAGGTGGAAGCAAACCTCATGTCCATCAATGAATGAATGAATAAACAAACAAGGTGTAGTGTATACATACAATGGAATGTTATTCCATCTTAAGAAAGAAGAAAATTCTGTTCATACTACAACATGGGTTAAGCTTAAGGACATGATGGTAAATGAAATAAACCAGTCACAAAAAGACAAACACAATATGATTTTACCTATATGAAGTATCTAAAGTAATCAAACTCAGAAACAAAAAGTAGAATGCTGGTTATCCCAGGACTGAGGGAGAGGGAAATGGGGAGCTATTGTTGAGTGGGTATAGACCTTCAGTTTTGCAAGATGAAAAAATTCTAGAGATTTGTTGCAAAACCATGTGAATACATACTTAACACTAATGAACCGTACACTTAGAAATGGTCAAGGTGGTAAATTTTATATGTGTTTTTTAATCACTACAATTACACAAAAAACCTAAATCTAAAGAAGAGAAAGCACTTCCTCACAGCTGCTTACAAAATGAGTGGCAGAGACAAGGTTCAAATCCAGGTTTATCTAATCCCTCAGTTAAGGGGTTCCTTCTACTGTACAACAGAGTTTTTGTTTTACCAAAAAAAAAAAAAAAAAGGAAAAGAAAAGAAAAGAAACTTGAAGAGAGTTGGAGTGGCTATTAATATCAGGCACAATAGACTTTAAGGCCAGGAATATTACTAGAGACAAAGAAATATTTCACAGTGATAAAAGGGTCTATTCATCAGCAAGAGGTAACAATTAGAAATGTGTATGTACCTAAAACAAAGACACAAAATACAAAAGCAAAACCTGATAGAACTAAAAAGAGAAATAGATAATTGAATAATTTTACTTGGAAATTTCATGCTTCTCTCTCAGTAACTGATAGAACAATGAGATAAACTTGACCTAAGGACACATCTAGAATGCTCCGCCCAACAACAAAAGAGTATAGTTCTTTCAGTTTCACAGGAAACGTTCTTCTCTAGGATAGATCACATATGGGGCCACAAAACAAACTTCAATGAAATGTAAAATTTGAAATCATACAAAGTGTATTTTCTGGCCATCATGACATTAAACTAGAAATCAACCACAGAAAGGATCTAGGAGATTCTGAAATATTTGCAATTAAAGAAAAAAGTATCAAAAATCTAAACTTCTACCTCAAGAACCTAGAAAAGGAAGAACAAATCAGAATGGTGTGAATAGAAATCAGTAGTAACTAGTAAGAGCATAAGTCAATAAACTAGAAAAACAAAAATAAAATGGAGGAAATCAATGAACTCAAACATGAGTCCTTTGTAAAGATCAACAAAATTAATGTACCTTTGGCAAGAATGACTTAGAAAAAAAATTAAAGAACACACAATTACCAAAGTCAGCAATAAAGAAGGGGAAATCACGACAAACCTACAGAAAATAAAAAGAATGTAATGGAATATTATAAACAAATTTATGCCAACAAAATAGACTTAGATGAAATGGTCAAATTCCTAGATAGATACAAATTACCAAAAGTGACTCAGGAAGGAATAGAAAATCTGAATAGATGTGTATCAAGTAAATAAATTGAATTAGTAATTTAGAATTAGTAATTTAAAATCTTCCCACACAGAAAAGTCCAGACCCAAACAGCTTCATTGTTGAATTCTATCCAAAATTTAAGGAAGAAAATACTACACAAACTCTTTCTGAAAATAGACAAGAAAGGAAAACTTCTCAATTCATTTCATGAGGCTGGTGTTACCTTGATTCCATAGCAAGATAAAGACATCACAAGAAATGGAAACACAGACCAATGTCTCTCATAAGCACGGATACAAAAAGAAAACTTCATAAAGGATTACCAAACTGAATTCAGCAACAAATAAAAAGGCATATTCTGCAGACTGGTGCTTCCTGTTACCTACAGACCTAACAAGACTCTCAATAATGACCACTTGAGACATCTTGTAGAAGATGCTGTTGATGTCCTGTGCATTCCCACAGCACTCACTTTTCCTGCACAAACTGTTGGACTTCTCACTATAAGGACCTAAAACTGTAACTGCAACCTTCTACTTGTTCTACGTGTAGGCTGTAGGATCAGGAAAATAATAGAGTTGGGGGCATCCCTGAAGCGTTCATGGACAAGAACTGGTGATAGATACCCCTGCTTTCTTGCCCTTTGATTAAGATGACTCTGGGGCATGTTTTACAGCTCCCCAGGGCCACCAGTGGGACTGCACCTCAGTAACAGATATGGTAACCAGCTCATAAATGCACCCTGTATGAGCTTCTTTCCTCGCCTGTCTCACTTCCCCACTGCCCCACTGAGGCTCCCTAGGGTCACCTCCCCAAAACTATGTGTACTCGGATCCTTGTCTCCAGTTCTACTTCCAAGACACCCCTCCTTGCCAACTCCTTTCTCTCTGCTATGGCACAAGCTAAGAACAGTGCAGGAAAGTCTCCCCCAATTTTTAATGAAGTTGTTTGGCTTGAAGCCAGAAAGACAGATGGCACCTCAGATTATAACTGATTTTTCCAGGAACAGATTGAAAAAAAAAAATAATTTGGGCAGAGAGAGGAAAATTCAGCAACAGAAGGAACTGGGTCGCTCTTGGCATTTGGGTTTTCATGTCTCAATAGGCAGAGCTGATGGGGTAACTGCGGAAATCCAATCCAATCATCATCCTCATTATAATAACGGGGCTGACTTCACACAGCAGGCACAGTGGGATCAAGAGACTTTCTTTCCCCCCAGTACCTTGGCACTTACCTGAGTGAGACAACATTCACTTTGCAAGACAATGTACACCCCTTATCCCCACCCCAAGGTCTGGCTGCCCAATTCTGTACACGATCATCCTACATGGGGGAGAAATGCAGGATGAGATTGAGGAACCAAGAATACGAGTCCATTCTGTTATCTCTCTTTTAAACAAACTCACATGTCCATGTGAATGAAAGCTGCAAAGGCATGAAAACAAAAGTCCTGTCTGGGATTTTCCCAGACCTCCTTTCACCAGATTCACTTTTTCTCATTCGTTTCTTCAACAAATATTTATTGTGCACCTACTCTGTCCCATCTCTGTGACAGAGTATAGTGGGTACGTCCTGAAGTGACCACCCCTGAAGAGTCACACCCTTGTATAATCCCCTCCCCTCAAGTACAGTGGAACATAGGTGCCATGACATGGCAAAGGTGACAGGATGTCACTCTGTGATTATATAAGACCCCACCTTAGCAAACTGTAGTGGGAAAGACTCTCCCTTAATGACCTGAAGAAGTAGGCTGCCATGTTGTGAAAGTGATCCCCGTGGCAGCAACCAAAGTGCAGCGTCAAGGAACTGTGGTGGCCTATAGAAGAAGAGAACATCCCCCACCCCACCCCCCAACAAGAAAACAGGGACCTCAGTCCTTAGCCATAAGGACATTGATTCTGCCAACAACCTGAGGGAGTATGGAAGTGGATTTTTTCCCAGTGGAATCTCCAGATAAGACTGCATCCCAGCCAACGTCTTGATTACAGCCTTGCAAGATGCTGAGCAGAGGACCCAGCTAAGCCACACTTGGATTTCTGATGAATCTAAACTCTAAAATAATAAATGTGTGTTGTTCAAAGCTGCTAAGTTTGTAGTAATTTCTAATGCAACATATAAAACTAATACACAAAGCTAGGATTCTTCTTTGGTCTCTCACACTCTTTGTATTTAAAACTAGTTTCCCCGTATTTAGCCTCAGTCATCTTCCACAACACTCTTAATTGAGTGCGTCACTCAGGCTCCAGTTCTGCAGGATTTGAGTAGCTCACAGACAACTGGCAAAGCAAATACTATTCATTGCCTGGAATGACCAAGCTGACTTGCAGCTGAACTGCACTAAGGGAAGGGGAAGGGGCCAGTGCACTTGTAACTTCTTGAGGGTCAAGATTGCTAATGCTGACCAGTATCTGAATTCTCGCCTTCTTCCTGAGCACAGTGCCAGATCTCATTTCCCAAACCCCTTGCTAGTCATGACACTGGTCCTCACCAGTGGAATATCACCTTCCCAGAGTGCCAGTGTCACCTCTAGGACAAGAGAGTTAAGAGTGCCTTCTCTGTTCTTTATTACTCTTCTCTCAGCCACGAACTGAAAAAAATTCCAGTGGAAAATCCTGAGGCCCTAGGAAATGGCAGAAACAGGAGAGAAGTCACCTGGATCCCTGAAGGACTGCATGGAGCTGAGCCCCATCCCCCTCCCTGACCCTTATTGCACACAGTCTATCATCTAGGGCTCAAACAGAGAAAGAAAACTCGTGTCCACAGACAACCCTATTGTCAGAAACCAGCAATTCCCTGGGATGTGAGCAGAGTGGATGAGGACACCTATAGGGTCTCAATTTTACACATGCAGTTTGTGGCTGTAATCATAAAACACATAAGGCTTACCAAGAAAGTAGCTACTAATTATGTATTATTCAAAATATCTCATTCTTGTGCAGTCTTCTATATGCAATGTATAGTCCATCAAAAGATCAATCTGGCATCGAACGATTTTTACCTGTCTGCTTTAATTTCAGCAAGACCCCTTAAGAGAATGGTAAATGTTGACTGTCTGTTGAAAACAGCAGGCACGGAAATATATATTAAGATATGTATTGCAAGAAACTGGCCTATGTGACTGTGGGGCCTGGCTGTGCAAGTCATAAATCCTTAGAGTGGGGTGTCAGGAAAGGCAAGATGGAACTTTCCAGCACAAGCTGAAGTCTGAATCCACAGGTGGAATTTCTTCCTCTATGTGGAAGTCTTAGAGGCTCTTAAGGCTTTCTACTGATCAAATCAGTATCCCCCAGAATATCTAGGATAATCTCCCTTACTTAAAGTCAACCGATTTTACTTGGCATATATACACAATGGAATATTACTCAGCTATAAAAAGGGATGAGATGGAGCTATATGTAATGAGGTGGATAGAACTACAATCTGTCATACAGAGTGAAGTAAGTCAGAAAGAGAAGGACAAATATTGTATGCTAACTCACATATACGGAATCTAAAAATGGTACTGATGAACTCAGTGACAAGAATAAGGAAGCAGATACAGAGAATGGACTGGAGAACTCGAGGTATGGGAGGGGGCGGGGGGTGAAGGGGAAACTGAGACGAAGCAAGAGAGTAGCACAGACATATATATACTACCAGCTGTAAAATAGTCAGTGGGAAGTTGTTGTATAACAAAGGGAGTCCAACTCGAGGATGGAAGATGCCTTAGAGGACTGGGGCAGGGAGGGTGGGGGGGACTCAAGGAGGGGGGAGTCAAGGAAGGGAGGGAATACGGGGATATGTGTATAAAAACAGATGATTGAACCTGGTGTACCCCCAAAAAAATCAAAAAAATAAATTAAAAAAAATACTCTGTAATAATTTATATGGGAAAAGAAACTGGAAAAGAATAGATATATGTATAACTAAATCACTTTGCTGTACACCTGAAACTAACACAAGATTGTAAATCAACTAGACTCCAATATAAAATAAAAAATGTTTAATAAAAGATAATTTAAAAATTAAAAAATTAAAAAGTTTACAAAAAAGAAAAAAAATTACATCTACAAAATACCTTCATAGCAATGCTTGGATTAATGTTTGATTGAATTATTGGACACTGTAGCCTAGCCAGGCTGGCACATAAAACTGACTGTCACAACAGTGATAACAATTAGTGAACACAACTGTGCTAGGCCATTGATGTTTCAGGTGTGTCTATTATAACAGAGTCTGCCTTGGCTAATATGAGTGAGTTATTCTTCAAAGCCTCAGTTTTAACTTCTGAAGAATGGGGATAAGACGAAGTGAGAGAGTAGCATTGACATATATACACTACCAAATGTAAAATAGATAGCCAGTGGGAAGCTGCTGCATACACAGGGAGATTAACTCGAAGATGGATGATGACTTAGAGGGCTGGGTTAGGGAGGGTGGGAGGGAGTCACGGGAGGGAGGGGATATGGGGATATATGTATAAATACAACTGATGCACTTTGTTGCACAGCAAAAACTGGCACAACAGTGTAAAGCAATTATATTCCAATAAAGAGCTTAAAGAAAAGAATGGGGATGAGAATATACCCCTAATTTTATCCCTAATTATAGAGATCCCACAAAGACCCCTGGTACTCCTTATCAAGACACAGGTGGATGTTCTTCTAATCAGTCTTTGATTTCACAACAAGTTACTCTGAATCTCTGGTGTGTCAGCATCCCCATAACTATGACCCTGCCCCAGATCAATCCACTTCATCCCTCTAGACCTAACTTGTTCCCTCCTTCCAGTTTATCATTTGTACGGCTACAGAATGAGATTTTTATGCCTAAACTTGACATGCTATATCTCTTGTTAGTTATTTCCATCATTCCTTTTTGCTTGTATGTAAAACTCAAAACCCTTATCTCAAAAGACACTTGAGATTTTACAGCTTACATGTTTAGCTTCACCTTCTATCACCTGCCTTTCCAACTCTGGGGTATCATGTTTCATATTCATTCTATCCACACACAAATCTACTCCCTTTTCCTGGTAACACGGTATTATATTTAAATGCTTTCATTAAAAGTGATTTTGGTCATTTATTTTGATGTTCCTAATAACAAATAATATGCATTCTTTCTTTTAATTTTCACAACACCACTTTGAGGTTGAAACATTATTACCACCAGCTAGAAAGTATCAGATCTGGCATTCAAACCCAAATCGCTCTAACTCCAAAGCCTAAATTCTTAACCACCATACTAAACTGCTCTCAAGCATTCATACCTATTGTTCTCTGCTTGGAATTCCCAGTCTTACCTCCCTAGCTCTTACCTCTTCCATCTGGGAAACTCCTCATCCTTTGAGGCTCGGTTCAAACATCACAGTGTCAACAGAGATTTTCCTGCTCACCACCAGGCTTATGTATCTCATCCTCCCACAATCAGCTGTATTTCCCATTCTAAGAGCACATATCACACTAGTGTGCTTCTCTTTTCCTGACTGGACCTTGACTAATATGTAGTCCATCATTGTAACAATCCAGAAAGCAGTTAGAGCACAGAACTGCAACTAGGCCGTAGATGCTGCAAAACCCACCAAGATCTATGATCTTTGTCACCAAGGTCCTCCTTTTCCAAAAACAATAGGCCAAATGCATTTTTAAAATTACATGAGACCTACACATAAACCAAAGAGAAACAAAGATACATATTGTAAGGCAATAGGAGTGAAGATCATTACCGAGAGTGCCCTGTTATGTGGTTATAGAAGTTAGGGGGTTTAACAGTGTCCAAATCCTTCTGGGGAAAAAAAGATGTTGAGAAAGGCTAGTCAAATAGGCTAGGTGACAATTCTACCTCCTCCTTTAAGAGGGATCTCAGTCCTGCTTCCCAAATTCCAAAAGCATATTTCTCAACAGAGATACTGGAGGGAGAGAGACCAAGTAGAAAGCTACAACGTCAGTTCTGAAGAGAGAAAGAAAGGTCTTTTCACAGAGCAATGAGAGTATTAGATTGTATTACTGTTTGCCCAATATTCTGGTTTCCTTCCTGTTCTTGCAGGGGAATTACACATCTCCATTCTCCATCCATACATATACCTCCATCCTGTTGAACATAGGAGTGTCCATTTAACTTGCTTTCGATAATGAAATATGGGCAGAGTGGTGTTTGTCACTTCAGGCAGAAGTTTTAAGAGCCTAGCATGATTACTCATGTCTCTTTCCCCCTCTGCCACAAAACTGGAACAGTCCCTTATAGAGGCAGCTCCATCTCCTGGATATCAGAGTGAAGATGTGGTTGACCAAGGATAAACATGTTTCATGAGCAGGTAATACAATTTTCTCATGAAAAGTCACTGAGATTTTTAAGTCATCTGTTATATTGCAGAATACTCGGGATGTTCTGCTAATAAAGACATTGGTTCCAAGACTGTTGTTTCTTCAACAAAGTCTAAAATATGCAGCTTTTGAAACTAGAAGGGTGGCAGTTTGTGTAATGCAGTGGTGAAACATTTGGTGAAATTTCATCTGCCATAATTTAGAAAACATGTAATCCCCTTATGAGCCTGTGACTTTGGTCTAAAACAGAATTTTATCAGGGTGTCTTGATTTCTCTTTATAGCATGTGACAAAATAATACAAGAAAGAGCTAGATCAGAAAGAATTGACCAATTTTTGTCAAGACTAAAACCTGATAGGGAATCCAGAAACTCAAGACTTTATATATTTTGAAGAGCTACTCATTCTTAAGCCCAAACAGGAAAAGATAAAACTGAGGTCTTTGAGTGGCTAAGGCTCATTAAAACGTAGCCTCCTAGGAGGGGCCAACTCAAGAACATAGCCATCAGACATCACTTTATGCCCTCTGAATTAAGTCGGCATCTTTGTCTTTATAAGGTTGGAGTGTGTGTACACACATTGTACTTCCCTTGAGTGAGAACAGAAACTATGAGCATAATGGGCTATCACTCTCATGATTTTCTTATGCCATAGGGCAAAAGAGATTTTACAGATGTAATTAAGGTTCCTAATCAGAAGACTTTGAGTTCATCACGAAGGACATTTTCCTGCATGAGCCTGATAATCAGCTGAGCCCTTAAAAGAGGTTTGAGAGATTTGAAGAAAAAGAGAAATTTCATTTCTGGCTTTGAAGAAGTAAGCTTCCATGTAAGGATCTAAGTACAGACTCTAGGAGTTGAAAGTAACCACTAGATAACAGCCAGCGAGAAAACAGGAACCTCACTCCTACAACCACATGGAACTAGAGTCTTCCAAAAACCACATGAGCTTGGAAGAGGACCCCAAGCTCCAGAAAGGTACACAGCCCTGCTGAATCCTTGACTTCAGCCTTGTGTGACTCTAGGCAGAGAACCCAGCCACACCATACCCAGACTTCTGACCTATAGAATTATGAAATAATTACATGAGTTGCTTTAAGCCAATGAGATTCTGGGTAATTTGTTAGGCAGCAATAGAAAACTAATACAACACCTGATAAATCTTTTCACTTGGACCAGGTAGCTCAAGGGAAAGATCCTTAGGGTGTGGCTCTTGCTCAGAAAACTAATGAACTCAAGATACCCACAATTAAATATTAAGAGAAAGTCATTTCTCAAAAATAATTGTGGGAACTACCAACACATGTTGACTGAAAGATACCAGCTAAGTTTTTGAGAGAGTTTTAAGTCAAAAGAACCACCATTCTCAGCACAAAAGATTGTGACAGTGCAACACTTAAAATGACCTGTGGGTCCTCGAACTTTTACAGGAGGAAGCAGGTAAGAAAGCTACTCAGCCTCCAGTTAGGATATATTCTTCAAAATCCTCTTCAGTTGCATCTAAAAAAGAGAATGGAAAAGGAAGGACATCCCAGGGGGATGAGACAGACGAAGACTGTCTCATCTTCAGCTAGGACTCTCGTAATGTCTGGCATACAGAATTACAGAATTGCTGTGGACCAGTGACTGCTGTATGCCTCCCATTCTTTCCCTTTCCAAATAGCAGTATTTATTGACAGTATCCTATCCCTGTTCCACCACTGAATAAACAAATGATTTATTTTTGGTTCACTGATGCATGATGCTGTTGGTGTCCCATCCCTGTCCTCACCCTTAACCCTTTAGTACACACCTACTGAATTTGAACTATTTACATAGTCCAATTTTTTTGCCTGAGGGCTTTCTCTGCCCAAGTGGCAATCCAGAAGTGCTGAGGAATAGACCCCCACCCCAGGAGTCAATGTATAAGTACCCAAGATTCCTTGTCCTTCAAGTGGGATAATCCTGAGGTGTGTACTTTCACTGACTCTCACAATGTCTCTAATAGGATTTAGTTCTAGCTGCCCATGACTTTTACTGGCTACCTTCTGTTCTTTATCTCATTTCCTCAATCCTCTATTAGCTTTTCCTTTGCTTCCTAGAAAAATCATTTGCACTTGAACCCCTATCTCAGGGTCCCATTCTAAGGAAACCCAACTATGACAATTGCTCTCCAGATCCAGGGGTTATATATCTGGTAAAGACCATGTAGAAATTACCACATATCCTGCAGAGATCCTGAACTTTGAGTTTGAAGCAGTGACTGGGTCAGGGGTGGGGGCACTCTTGAATTGTCTCCCTTAGGGAAGAGTTGAGTGTTTCTGCTTGAGGTAGAGTAAAGGAACTGAATACCCAGTGACTAGAAGAGTGAACTTTCTCACTGTGTTTCTTTTTCCTGTGGGAGGATAATACATCCCCATTCTACTGAACTTAGAAGTAAACCATGTGACTTTTTTGGCCCATGATAGTGGAAAGAAGGTAATGAGTCATTTCCTGGGGAAAGTTTTTAGAGTCAGCACATTTGCTATATTTCTTTTCTTTCTGTTATACAACTAACAATGTTCCAGCCAGAGGTTTTTCTGTCAGCTGGGTCTCAGAGTAAGGACTTAGAATAGAATCTGGCTGACTCAGGATAGATAGCAGTAAACCTTTGTTCTTATAAGACACTGAGATTTCAGGATTGCCTGTTACTCGTGATATAATCTAGCCTGTCTTGATGGATACGGTATTCCCAAACAAGGATTTTGGAAAACCAAAGAAGACACGAATACCTAACAAAAGAGCAGGCTGAACCTATGCAACCATTCGCATTCTCTAAAATGAGGTGGTTTCAGAGAAGACACTTCAGCTCCTATGACTTGGAAAGAAAGACAATCAGTACTCCATGGCTATTTAGAGGAGCAGCAATCATAGAAACAAGAGGGCAAAGCAAAATTATGCAAAGGCCATCACTCAAGAGATTCAGGAGGATTTTTTTCTCCCCACAGATGGAGTTGTAAATAGCCAGAATATATTATCATGGGCAATCAGAAAACTGTTGTCAGTAATTTTAAATGGAACTTCAGTGAAGTGTTGAAAGAAGAAAATCATTATGAAAAACTCCCAGTAATCTCTTGTATAGTTTCTAGGATCCCAGGATCAGGCAACTGTATGGGACACTTACTCTAATTTACACACAAAAAAAATGATTTGTTGTAGGATATTGAATACATCTTGCATCCCAAAGATGGCTGAAGAACTGGGAACAGTTGCTATGTAGCCAACGACAATTTCTCCAGGTCACTGTACATTGTTGACCCAGTAAATACATCAACTCATAGCTGCCATTACTAGGGACAGGCTGCAGCTTACACTGGCTGAGTTATGCATCATGACAGTAGAACTGGAATTGGATGAAGGTGGCACCATTGCTACCACCCATCACCACAAAAGATTTGGCATGATCCTGCCTTTTCTTGTCTCTAGCTTGTCATTCAAAGTCTTGGGTGTGTTCCACTTGAAGGATAAATCCAGTACCATGTAGAGCCTAGAAAAAGAAGAACTGGCACTTTCATTTCTTTATAGTAAAAGGTGGATTCTGCCCCAAATTGAGGGAATCTTCAAACAGAGGAAAGAGGTTTGGATGGTAGGTGAAAAAGAGTAACAAACATCTACCGTATGACCACAGCCTTCAGCAAGGAGAGGCACTGAGATGAAAGTAAGTGAAAAGGATATGAATTTGGGTTAAGTCCCTGTTCCTCCTATCCTAGTTGTGTGAAACTTCTCCTCTCTGGACCTCAGCTTTTCATTCGTGAAATAGGTGATGACTTTGTGTATGATTCCATCCCTATCTATCTATTTATCTGTCTGTCTGTCTGTCTGTCTATAGATCTGTAACAGATCCATCCTGTGGGCATTACTGGATCATGTCTTCAAAAGTCACAGAAAGTTACCATGGGCGTGTAGTAAGCTACAAACATGTTTGGATTGAACCACCATGCTTCTTAAATGTTTGAATTAGTTATCAACACTTCAAATATTATAAAAGACCTGGATTTACTTTTATAAGTTGAAATCAGATAATTTGATTGCTATTTTTTCTTATGCATACAAATGGTATCAACTTTCACCATACATTCCTCATCCAGCTTGCCTAAAACCATTTCCTTACTTTTCCTATCTACCAATGTAAGTTTCAAATCTGTGACACAAAAGGAAGCATCAGGGGGAGCTCAAGTTTGATACCCTGTTCTGCCACTTTACAGCTGTTTGAACTTAGGGCAATAACTTTTTTCTTTCAATTTCCCCATCTTTCAGAATGACTGTGACTACCCTTTGTAACTGAGCACAATACCAAGGAAAGGACACCACAAGCCCTTTGTTAGCAGGCCCTCGATTGTCCCCCTAAGCCTTACCTCCTGCCACTACTTTCCTTTTTACAATTTAAGTTTTACCAACAATGGATTATGTTCTCTCTTGCACTGCAATACTTTTGCCTATGCTGCTCCTGCCTTCTGGATAGTCTCTTCCCTTCTTTCCTCAACTGTTTCAAGTGGCATCTCCTCCATGAAGCCTTCCATGATCTCCCTAACCTGGGTTGGTTGCTTTCAGTATTATCAGGACTCTGATTCCTTATGCCTTACTACCATTTATCTCACACTTCTTTTTGTTTTAATATATAAATTTATTTATTTATTTATTTATTTATTTATTTATTTGTTGGCTGCATTGGGTCTTTGATGCTGCTCACAGGCTTTCTCTAGTTGGAGTGAGCAGAGGCTACTCTTCATTGTGGTGAGCAGGCTCCTCATTGTGGTGGCTTCTCTTGTTTTCAGACTATGGGCTCTAGGCAAATGGGCTTCAGTAGTTGCAGCACACAGGCTCAATAATTGTGGCTTACAGGCTCTAGAGCCCAGGCTCAATATTTGTGGCTCATGGCCTTAGTTGCTCCACGGCATTTGGGATCCTCCCAGAGCAGGGATTGAACCCGTGTCTCCTTCACTTGGCAGGCGGATTCTCAAGTACTGCACCACCTAGGAAGTGCCTATTTCACACTTCTATAATTTATCTCTGTTCCCACTAGCTTGAGCAGCTTTGTAGGTTAGGTCTTATGGCAAGGTCATGGGGAAAATAGATGAGCTTATTCTCATTTATCAATGAGATACTTGGGACAATCTCAGAAAAATACATACAGAACAAATAAAATTAATATTAAATTTTTTAAATATGCAAGAATATTGTAGATATTTTAGAAATATGTGCATATGTGGTAGGAGTAAAAAGATATGCATGAGAAAAATAAAAATAAATGCAAAAAATATAATAAATTCTTCCTGGTGAAGCTAAATGGGACATGCAATGGAAGGAGGGTATGTCTTAACTATCCAAAGGCTACATCTTTATTGTAATATTTTGTTTCTTAAAGCTGGATGGTAAATTATTATTTATACCTTTGTATGTATGTTAAATATATTTAAATGAATTCTAAAAGAAAAATAAACAGCCTGGGATTTGGAGTTGGAAAGTTCCTATCTCTGCCACTGTCTGGGAGATCCTAGACATGTTACCTTTTAAGTCTCAGATTCTCTATGCACAAGGGCTTTGTAGAAATTATAAGATTACATCTATGAGTATACGGCACAGGGTCTGTCACAGATCAAGTGCTAAGGAAACTTGTTGAATAAATGAACAAATATTTATTAAGAACCATATAAGATATTTTTAAATGCTTCCAGGGGAGCTTACTTACTTAGCACCGTAACATCTTTAAAGTAAAACATCCTATCTGTCTCATTTGTAAATACCTGAGTGTAGAGAATGGAACAAATGTCAAGACCCTGAAATGTTTTCTTCCCCTTTAGAGATCATCTTGAATGTTTAAATATCCATCATGAAGATAAAACATGAGCCCTTCAGCAGAAGGATCACAGTGTAAAGAAGAGGAGCTTCAAACAGGAGGTACTGCCTCCCTGGAGTCCCCTCCTGCTGCCAATCACTTTCCTTCTGCCCTTGATCCAACCTTCGGAAACTCACAGAGCTGCAGGCAGTCAGCATGCTCCCTTTTTACGTACAGTCCCCACTGCAGCATCTTCCATCCCATCCCCACTAACCTGTCAAATCTCAGAACCAAGGACAGCTCCCTGGCACAATGACCCTGTGCTACCAAAACCGATCTCAGCAGGCTCCCAAATCTTTTGAGGAATGTTTGGTCATGAAAGCAAGTTGAGGCAGCCAGAACTAACCTCTGCAATTCTCTGCTAATTTCGTTAACAGGGTCTTCTTAGTGAAACTATGAGAAGATGGAGGCTGTTTGTTGGCAGTTTCTGGGAAAATCATGGAAACTTGAATTTCAATCATATCAAACAGTTAATTTAAAATAGTTTTCAACCAGATTGTGTGCTAGGCAATGTTCTACTGGGGAAGAAAGATTTTAAAAGTAAACATCTAAATGTATAAATACATATTTTTCAAGACAAATCAAAGAAACAACCCAGAGATAGAGAATGACAGAAGAGCAACTTAAGATTGGCTGACCAATGAAAGGCAATCTGAGAAACTAATCTTGAATCTGGACTAAAAGGAACTGGCCATACAAAGAGCAGAGGGGCACGCCCACTGAAGATAAACAGTGTGTGCAAAGGTCTGGGGAAGGGAACAAACTGGTCTCTGGGGGCAAAATATACCCATAAGATGGGACAGAAAGGGCTACAGCTCTGAAGGCAGGATGAGGCTGCCCTTTTTGTGGAATAGAAAGAGAACAATGTGGCCTCAGGGCTTTCAGCAAGATGAAGTTATGCGATGAGGTCAACAAGGGTGGCCGGGACCACAACAGCCAAGACTACCAAGGCCATGGTTAAGAGTTTGGGTTTTATTCTACAAGTGATAAGAAGTGGTTGGAATGGCTTAGGCAGGGAAATAATATGATCAGATTTATGCTTTAAAAGACTTTGGAGGATGAACTGATATCAGGCAAGCAGTAGGAACAAAGAGGTGTGTGAGTTGTCCAAGTAAGAGATGAGGCCAGCCTACATGAAGAAGGTGGTTGAGATGGAGAAAATTGTATGGATTCAGGAAATATTTTGGAGGTCGAATAGATCTTGTTGATACATTGGATGTGAGGGTAAGAAAAAGGAAGATAATGTTGGAAGTTTTTCATTTGAGAAGTTGAGTGAGTGGAAATGCCTTTAACTAACTTGGGCAAAATTGATGTAGGGAGAACAGACCAATGAGGGACCAGGAGTTCCATTTTGAGCATGCTAAATTTGAGATCTGAGATGCATCCAGGTGAAGGTATTAAGTAAGTAGCTGGTTTTATAAATGTGGAGCTCAGTTTGAGTTGGACATTCATTCAGCCTCCTTCATATAGAGATTGTATTTAGAGCAGGAGTTCTCATAGCGGGCAGGGGGATTTTGCCACCAGATGACATTTGCCATTTCTGGAGACATTTTTGTCTGCCACACCTGGAGGGAGGAGGAATGTTACTAACATCTATTGGGTGAAGGCCAGGGATGCTGCTGGGCACTCTGCAAAGCACAGGAGAGACCCCACAACAGAGAATTATCCCACCCCAAAGGACAATAGTGCCTAGGATGGAAAACTCTGGCTTAGAGTCTGGAGAGAGATTTTACCATCTAAGGAAGGAGTATTAATAGACAGAAGACAGCTCAGGACGACTCAGGATTCCTCTGTAGGCTACCTGTGTCCTTTCACTATTACTGTGACCTATGCCTCTGAAAATAACATTAACAGCCTCTGGGCTTGAATGGGAAATGAGATCAGGTTTATTCGGTGTCAGCACATTACCTAGAACCAGAAGGTGCTGGCAGATGACTACTCCTCCTATGTGTGGCCTAGCTTTTCTGCTGTTTTTACAAGGCCTCAATGCTCCTCCCATCCAAAACAAAAACAACAACAACTACATTTTCTTAGCCCAGACTTTCATTTATGAGCTCCCCAGCATCCTCTGTACACCCTTTTATGGCGTTTCACATTTCACTTCAAAAGCCTCTATTTATGAACCTGTCTAGTTCATAGACAGACAGGTTCCAGGAAGCAGGAAGCAGACTTTACTGACCTTTCCGGAACTCCTGTAATTTGCCCAGACTCCAAGTCAGACACATTCAGGCTGCTTTAACCCTCATACCAACCCAGGGAAGCATGGGCTCGTATTTCCAGTTTACAGTGGCCGTCAGCAGGGCTCAAGGTAGGTAATACACAAATTAGCTTCAAACATCTTCCTTCTGCACTAAGCCAGATCAGGGTGCAGTATCTTCTGATACAGCCTTTAAAATTGTCTGATATCAACCCTGGGATCCCAAACAAAGGTGCCAACTCCCATCCTCATCTGACCTTGGTTTCCACGTCTAGAGTTTCATGGGAAAAGGACAACTCAGTTCTGGGTTCTCTCTGCTCAGCTCTCCCACCTGCCAGCCTCAGGCATCCTCCTTGGAAATTCAGCCTTAGTGCCCACAGGCTGCTCATGTCTCAGCTCCCTCCACTGAGATGATTTCAGCCAAGCCATGGCCTCTGAGCCCAGCAGACCTTAGCTATGTTGCTCAGAGCTGAGCACAGAACGACTGAGCCCCTGATCCTGCAAAAACATCTTCCCAGGGTCCTGAGGGAGAGGGGGGGAGGGGTTCACTGCACTGGTGCCTAGTAAGAAAGACCTAGAAGGAACCACTGAAGAATGCCCAATTTGGAAAAGATCTGGTAGCCGCTTTTGGGAGAAGTAATAAGTGGCTTTTATTCTCTAGCTTTTCTAAGCCTAGGTTTCCTCCTTAAATACATGGAAATAATAATCACTTCCTTGCAGGACAGCTTTGGGGTTTCAACAGCTAGCATATATGTACATAGATGATTCACCACAAGTTCATCTATGTACATAGATTCTATGATCCCATTTCATATTGCACCATATATGAACACATGGTATAAATAAATGGCTTTTTACTTTCATATTATTAATAGTATTGTGGTCCCATTACAGGCCTATTAACCTCATAAATTTGTCATTAATCTTTGAAGAAAAAATATGTAAATATGTATGTATAACATGAGAATTTCTCTCTACAACAGGACTCAAATTTTTTTGGAAAAGTTTGACAAAGTATATCACATGAATTCAGATTTACCTCAATGCCAAGAATGATGTTTAGATAGGAAAAAAGAAACCCGTTTTAATCTCAGGTAGAAAATAGATTGCTTTAAACTTTTTTAAAACTAGAATCTATTCTAACTAAAAATGATTTAGAAAATTATACCTTTGGTTTACTTATTGATGACTGCACTATCTTTCTTTCAGCCTTTGTATTCAACTTTCAAAATCACATTTAATGAGATCCAAATAGTGTTATAAGAATCTGATTGGTATTTGTCACCCTTATTTAAAAACTAGCTTCAGGACTTCCCTGGTAGTGCAGTGGTTAAGAATCCTCCTGCCAATGCAGAGGACACGGGTTCAATCCCTGGGCCAGGAAGATCCCACATGTCGTGGAGCGACTAAGCCTGTGTGCCACAACTATTGAGCCCACGTGCCACAACTACTGAAGCCCACGCATCTAGAGCCTGTGCTCCCCAACAAGAGAAGCCACCGCAGTGAGAAGCCTGTGCACAAAAAAGAGTAGCCCCCGCCCACTGCAACTAGAGAAAGTCCATGCACAGCAATGAAAACCCAATGCAGCCAATAGATAAATTTATTTATTAAAGAAAATAAAAAATAAAAACAAAAACTAGTGTCTGCACACTTCAAAGCTGTTAAAGTGGATTGGTTTGACCAATAACCACTGTTTGATCCTTACAATTAAATTTTATAACTAAAAAAAATCTGAAATGTAGAAAAAGCATGCTGTATCATGTCCAGGACACACACATACACACACACACACACACACACACACACACACATATCACACACCCCTTGTCAAAGAAGACCCATTACAGCATATCCTATTATACTTTATTAAGCAACATGTGTTCATTGAAGAAAAATTAGATAACGCAGAAAAATACAAAAAGGAAAAGCCAGCTGCAGCCCACCATCCTAAGATGATCACCATGAACCTTTCTAAGAGGACCTTTAAAACTTCTTTTGATGCACACACCTGTGTGTGCCTCTATACTCACAAAAGTGACATCAAGTCAGAGGTTGTTACCGTAAAAGCAGAAATTCCACATTTCCCAGAGGACCCACTAGTGTCCATGCAGGGGTGTGTGTGTGAGCTTCACTTTGCCCTCTGCCCCTATGTGCGTTGGTATTAGACAAAAAGAGGTCAGTATTTTTCAGACAAAGACAAAATTCCCTGCAAGTGAAGTTACCTAAACACCACGGTCATGCTACATAAGCTGCAGTTAGAAGGACTCTTGTAGGCTCGCTTGGACTGAGTTCCTTTGAAAGTAGGGAATCTTGCAGGAGAGATTCATGTGAGTTTAGTGAGTTTGGAGGAGCTTCGGTCTTGCCAGAGAGTGAACTTCAGGCATCAGGAATCACTAATATTTCAAGAGATTCACATTTACGAACACTTACTGCAGGGAAGCACTTACTTTCCTGCTTTACATAGTACTTGCTCATTTAATCGTTGCAATTTTGCGAGGTTTACAGATGGGAAACTTCAGCATGAACCATAAAGGGGTCCTAAGGATGGCTTCCTCCATGAACTCCCAATGGGACCTTGGGCAACTCATGTAACCTCTCTGAACCTCATTTGCTTGGCTGGGAAAGGAAGGTGACAAGCCAGTCTGGAAGTGCAACCTAGGAAGACACAATCTTCAAATAGTTCTCAGCACAGAAAGGGAGCTCAAAATATATTAGTGTATTTTCTTTTTCTTTTCCAAAAAGCCCTTGGCAAAATTTTCACTCTGCTCCCCACCCTAGCCTCCCGGACTAGAAAAGTAATCTAATCCATTTAACCAACCTGTCGTTACCTCTCATCGTGGTCACACATGCGTTTCTGTCTCTTACAGCCTCATTAGCAGGTCCATGGTGACCGGGCTGGGACCGTGCCAAGAGCTGTCAAGTGCAACAGCCCATGGTTCCCATGGCCTTGGACGGGACCATTTCCTGGTTAATTTTCACCTGTCCACAGAGGCTGTCAGGTGCTGGGAAGCAGAAAATTCATGTAACTCGATTAGAGATTCAAAACAACTAAGGGTTCATCTAGGTTAACCAGCTCACTGTACAAATGGGGAAACTGAGGCCCAGAGAGGGACCTATTACTTTAACATTGGAAATTTTAGGAATTTATTTTTTGAACAAGTGGTTTCCCTTTATAAGCTCCCAAAAATTCTGGACACATAAAGGATGGTGCTAAAATAATGAGGCCACAGAGCAGTGGAAAGTCCATAGCTTTGTAGCTATTCACCTGTCTCAGCTCCAAACTAGAGGGGACCCCAGAGTTCTCATGTGGGGGTGCTCGCTTCCTCTTATCCCTACTCTATCATGGGATGGTGAGGCAGGGAGAAGGAGAGGTTTGATGGAAACTCTGTCTCGGCCCATCCGCTATAAATGGAAGCCCATCTCATCACTGTGTACACTTATCCATGGGATGAATGCTCTGAGTGTGTGAAGCTTTGATCGTGCGGAGAGTCTGCTAGACAGAAAATATAGCAGTTCTTCACACAGAACCAATTTGTCACCCTAAAGGCGGGACCACCTCTCATTCCTGCCATCTGTTACCTAGGGAATAAGACAGATCTTCAGCATGCAACAGGGAAGGCTATCCCTGTGATGACACTGCCTGGATTCTCCAGGTTGATTTTCCTGGATGTTTGTCAGTGTGGCTGGACTATCTCTGCAAGCTCAGCAGACTCTGGGTCGAGATCCGCACTGGGTGGTGACCACAGCATTAAAGGCGGCCAGGGGGGTCACAGCCAGACACAATGGTCAAATCCTTGGTGCTGCTTGTTCTCCCTGCTGAGTGCTCTTGCATCCAGGGGAAACCTTGTAGTGTTTGAGATTTTCTTTTATTGTAAAAATTTCTTATCCTCCACTCTCCCAGGAACTGAACTTCTATAACAGTAAATGGAATAACCCAATGCTGAAATAAAAGCCTTGAGGTAGACAGGCTAATAAATACTGGTTCCCTCTTTCCTCCTTCTGGAAATATGTCACCAAACACATCAAGAGCCACAGAGAAGGACCCAGGCAAACTAATTACCTTGGATAAAAAGAACTAATAATAGTTAAGAGGTACTCTGTCCTCGGGGATGACCCACATTACATGCATTGTCTAACGTAACCCTCGCAAGGTGGGAATTACTATTATCCCGCATTTTACAGATGAGGAGGACAAAGCTCAAAGGGGTGAAGCGACCATCCACGGTCATCCAAGGCACAGCTGAGATTGAGGTCTCACTCACTTCCAAGTCCATGCTTTCACCTCCTCTGCGGGACACAAGATGAGAGCTCCCAAAGCAGCATCAGTCACCTGTTGCGTCCTCACAAAGGGCCGCGTCAGGGATGTGGACCCTGGGCTGGCTGGTGAGACCACGCAAAAGCCATGCTGGCCGGCCGCCTATCCTCAGCGTCAGCCGAGACTTTGCGCCTGCCAGGGGCAGAAATATCGCTGCCGCCTCTAGGCTCGCTCACACACATCATCAGCTCCAACCTGCCAGACGCATGTGGGCGTCGACAAGTTAGCTACAAACTCCAGAAAGTTACAAAATCCAGCACTGTAACCCCAGGCATTTTCCTTCTCATCTCCATTTTGCAAACTCAACAGAAGCAGTGTTAGCCATGAATCCCTGCCACCTACCTGCACAGGGAGTCCTGGGAGGGGAACAGCCCCAGGAAAGCAGAACTGTGGGGCCAGCTTGTCCCCGCTTACCTGGCTGAGCCCCCAGCTGTGCCCTGTCAGCCGGCATCTTGACCCACAACCTCCAGGGCTTGGCTCGGAGGCTCCCAAATCCTCCTGCCAGGACTGACCTGGGCATCTTTGCACCCAGCTGGGGACTCAATGTCTCGTTCCACAAAAGTGGGCAGGTGACCAGATGGTGGCCTCTGGGCAGACAAACCTTCTGGGAGTCCCAGCTTGATTTTAACTGGCTGTGTGGTCTTGGGGACACTGCTTCAAACTTCCAAACATCAATTCCCTCATCTGCAAAATGAGGTAGGTAATAGTTACACTGGCTAAAAAGGAAGTGACCTGGGGGAGTAAGTGGGATGATGTCTGGCATGCCACACTACTTAGTTATACTGTAATGACTATCATACTGTAGGAACACTAATTGATAGCATTATTAATCATTAATAATTATTTATTACTAGGTCACATGCTTCTCTTCTTAGCTGTAAGATACCTAATATTCCTTCCAAATCTGCTACCCAGTAGCCTACTGGGAAGTGATAATCTACCATAGGGGGTCTCATGGAGGGTAAATGAGTCCATGACGGCATGTGAAGCACCCACACAGCTGACACGTCACAGTCACACAAGAGGCAGATACAAGGTCCCCTGAGAGGCAGCACCGCTAGCAGTTATGAGTCTGTGCTCGTAAGGACGTGGTCTTAGTAACCAGGTGGAGGGGTCTTCACAAGGACAATTAAAGTGCCCACCTCATGAGGTTCTTTAGCACACACAGCGCAGGCGCCAACCTTCAACCCGCTCTCACCTCTTCCATCACTATGGTTGCTGCCAGATGTGGGCTCTTCCCACCGCCAGCTGCCCCTGCACACTGGGGCTTTCCTGCCGGCCCCCGTTCTTATCCACAGACATAGTCCCTTGGGGGTGCCTTTATAGCTTTCTTTTTTCTTTTTCTCTTTTGCTCTTTTAGACACTGTTGCAATGAACCCCTTAGTGCATATGCCTTTTGCTTTCTATTAAGTTGCTTCCTTGAAGAGTAAAATTATTATTCTTTTTTTATTCTATTGGCCAGCCATACCACGTGACATGTGGGAACTTAGTTCCCCAATCGGAGGGACTGAACCTGTGCCACCTGCATTGGCAGCGTGGAGTCTTAACCACTGGACTGCCAGGGAAGTCCCCTGATAGTAAAATTATTAGATCAAAGGAAGCAAAACATTGTTTGACTTTTTATATAGCTTGCTGCTACTTTTCAAAATGTACTGTGTCCATTCACACCATTATCCTCAGGACACACATGTGTCAGTTTTACCACATCCTGACCGGCACTGGGAGTTATGATTTTCCCATTTATTTTACTTATTTCATAGGTATAAAACAGTATCCCCTTGTTTAAATTTGTACTTCTCAGACCACTGTATGAATCATTTCCCTTGTGTGTATTATTTCTTTATCTCTGTTGCACCTGGGTCTCACTAGTTCAGTATTGTTAAAGGATTGCTTGAATCTGAGTAACTCTGATTTGGTTAAAGCTGCTGTTGAAGAAAGCCGCACTCTCATCGGCTGTGTTTAGCTGGGCTTAGGCTAACCTGAGCTAGTGGTCTGTGTCTCTAAGGGCTAGTTCTCCTGCCTAAAGCATTTTCCAGATTCTTCTGGATTCTTACAGTTTCTGTCCTTGTAATCTAGAGACATGTGGCTGCATCTACCACAGTCAGTCTGAGAGGCCTTCTCCTAGGGGAGAATTTCTGCCACACACTCAGGTGACAAGAATCCAGCCAGGGTTGATGCCACCACCGCCTCCGCCATGTGAGGATGTAACATGTAGGATTAAGAATCCTGGCTCCAGCACCCACTGGCTGGGTGAACTTGAAGCCTCTTTCATTTGTTTCCTCATCTCTGAAGTAGGCACAAACAATGTACCTACAGCACAGGGATCCGAGGAGGATAGATGGTGTGACCAAAACAAAGGGGAAACAAGGCAGAGACTCGGGAGGTAGATGGTCTTGGGTTCCGATCCCAGCTCATCATCTAGTCACTGTGAGGCTTTGGGCAGGTCTGAACCTCGATTTTTACATATGTAAAGTGGGGGAATTATCTTCACTCCATCAGATTATGAAGCAGACTAAATGACACAACATGTAGACGGTGTTTTGTGTTCTGCCTGGCTCACATGTGAGTAATAGATACTATTCCCTTTCTTGCCTCTTCAAATGAAATGAATTCTGTGAAAGTGACTTTATAAGGCACCAAACACGTTTTCAGTCTCAGGCACAACAAACAGACCCTGTGGGTCCACTGGGGGCAGACCCTTCCCTCCTGGTAACTCAGTGAGGATGAGTGCAGCTCATTTATGCCCTCTGCCCAGAACTAGGAAAGATTTAGAAGAAAGAGTCAACACAGATCCTACCCTCTAGAGACTGCCAATCAAGGTATTAATATGTCTACTCCCTGCTGACAGCAATGAGCCACAATGACTGTGAGTGCATAAAAAGTAGCCAGGGAGCTGGTTTAAAAGAAACATAAAGTCTATATCCCCAGAGATTCTGACTCCATAGAGCTGGAGCCCAGGATTCTGAATTTTTAACAAGGCACTTTTAAGGCCCACTGCCAAGGTACGTTTCGTACAGATGGCCTGTGGACACTTTGAGAAACTGTTTAAGGTGAAAGGGAGCAGCTTTTCTTCCTAGTCATCCAACAAATACGCCTGCATCGCCTGCCTCACACACACACACACACACACACACACACACACACACACACACACGGAGCTAAGGACAGGACCACGTGGTGACCAGGCAGTCCCAGTCCTGCCCTCGAGGATTTTCAGCCTCCACCAGTGATGGGAGGAGGGGAGTTAGCAGTTATAAATGCTGATTTCCACATTAGGGAAATTCAGTTCAAACCCACAATGAGATATCACCTCAGACCTGTCAGAATGGCTATCATCAAAAAGAACACAAGTAACAAATGTTGAAGAGGGTGTGGAGAAAAGGGAACCCACCTACCTTGTTGGTGGGAATGTAAATTGGTACAACCACTGTGGAGATAGTGATTGCTCTAAAAACTAAAAATTAGAACTACTCTACCATATTACCCAGCAGTTCCACTCCTGGCTATCTATCCAAAAAAAAAATAAAAACACTGATTCAAAAAGATACATGCACCTCGATGTTCATAGCAGCACTATTTACAATTGCCAATATATGGAAGCGACCTGTGTCCATCAACAGGTAAATGGATAAAAACGATGTGGTATTTGTACATAATGGAATACTACTTAGCCATAAGAAAGAACAAAACTTTGCCATTTGTAGCAACGTGGACAGACTTGGAGGGTATTATGCTAAGTGAAAAAAGTCAGACAGAGAAAGACAAATACTGTAGGATATCAGTTATATATGGAATCTAAAAAATACAACACACTAGTGAATAAAACAAAAAAGAAGCAGACTCACAGATACAGAGAGCAAACTAGTGGCTACCAGTGGGGAGGGGGAGGGGGAGGGACAAAACAGGGATAGGGAATTAAAAAAGGGAGGATTATAACAGAATTATATGAAATCATCTGTATGAAACTTTTGAAAACTGTAAAGCACTGTAGAATTTAAAGACTCTTCCATTCAATATAGATAAACAAATAATAAAATACATTTTGATTTTAAATTTTGTTAAAAATTGCTGATTTCTGGGGCACAGCCTAGCACCACTGAACCTGAATCTCTGGAGGGGGGCTCAGTGTCCGCATGGCTACAGAAGCTCCCCAGGTGGATTTTGTGGACACTAAAGTTTGAGAAGTCCTCTCCCAGATAATCACACACAGCCCTGCCTTCCCAGAGCTTACGATCAGCTGACAAGGGAGCAAGTCCCATACTGGCAGGGATGTGTCATGACAGGGCAGCTGTGAGCACTAACTCCCAGGAGCCTGACCCAGGAGTCAGGGAGGACGTCCAAGAGGAAGTGATGCTTATGCCAACCCTTGTCAGGGACAGGCATTAACCAGGCAGGGGGCAGACGGGCGTTTCTGTATTGGAGCAGTGGTAAAGATGAGACACATGTGGAAGACGAGAAAGAAATCCAAGAGTCCTGGGCCTCATTTACATAGGTCACAAGATGGATGAAGCTGTGAGTGGAGCAAAGGAGACAATCATCCAGTTCTTACCTCTGCACAAGCCCAGACTCTGTTTTGATGATGGGTATTGGGGAAAGTGAGTTCATTGCAATTATCTCAAAGTTTTCAGAAAAGGTAAGACCATCTCCTCATGACCTTTGTCATGTGTTTTGCTAACTTGTGCTACATATTGATATACCAGGCCCTTTTACATGGAGTATCCTACACAGTCCTAGAAGGCATAGCAATGGTCTCCATTCTAGGAATGGGCAGACTGAGGCTCAGGTTTATAACGGCAGAGAGTTTGTGACCAGAGAACGGTTGCTATGGGCATGGAGCCTAGAGCAGCTGGCTGGGTTCACATTGTGGCTTCACTACTTACCAGAGGGTGACCATGGACAGGTCACTTACCTCTCAGTGCCTCAGTTTCCTCATCTGTAAAATGGGGCTAATAGTCGTACCTACCTCCTAGGTTGTTATGATGACTGAGTGAATGTATATATAAATGGCTTTGAACAGTGCTGGGCATATGGTAATTCAATGTAAGTGTTGGACTTCCCTGGTGGTGCAGTGGTTAAGAATCCACCTGCCAACGCAGGGGACATGGGTTTGATCCCTGATCTGGGAAGATCCCACATGCCGTGAAGCAACTAAGCCTGTGTACCACAACTACTGAGCCTGAGCTCTAGAGCCCTCGAGCCACAACTACTGAACCCATGCACCACAACTACTGAACTACTGAAGCCCATGCACCTAGAGCCCATGCTCTGCAACAGGAGAAGCCACCGCAATGAGAACCTGGTGCACCACAACAAACAGTAGCCCCCGCTCACCACAGTTAGAGAAAGCCCACGTGCAGCAACAAAGACCCAATGCAGCCAAAATTAATTAATTAATTGAAAAACAATGTAAGTGTGAGCTCCCATGACTATCAATATCAGCACAAGCCCTAGAACAGCCCCATGGGATGGCTTCTTATCGTTTCCATGGCTGCAGATAAAGAGGCTGGAGAGGTGACATGTTCGTCTATGGTCACATGACAGGCAAGAAGTAAGGCCAGGTGTGCCTGACCTCAGAGCCTACATTTGCTCTGCTTAAGCCCCAGCACCTGCCTGGCTAGATCAGAAATGGCCATTTGGGAAAAGGCTATCAGTGAGGGGCCAGGAGCACAGGTGTGGAGGCGGAGTGTGGGGCAAAGTTCTCACCCTGCCTTTTACTGGCTGGGCAACCTCAGACACGCACTTCCCTTGCTGCAGTGTTCTCATGTGTCAAAGAGACATGGTTACATGACTTCCCTGGGAGAGTTGCCTGAGGATGAAGAGTTACTACCCAGATCCTCCTCGGAGCAGTGTTGGCACAGAGAAAACACTGTGTTAGCTATTTCAGGTCCACATTTCTCTATCTGAAACCCTGACACCAGCTGTGTTCCAGATACTTGGATGTTAAGAAAGTAACATGTTGTATACACCATACGCTAAGGAACAGTCCAAAGGGTTCTAGACCATGTTCCAGAAACACAATACCATGTCTACAAAAAGACGTGAATATCACGCCCATTGGAATAAACAAGTTGCCTCAGGTTTTGCCACTTAAGGAAGGGGTCAGGAACTCCTCTGTAAAGGGCCAGATAGGGAATATTCCAGGCTTTGAGGCCACAGCATCTTTAGGACAACTATTGAGGTTGCTGACCCATGGCTTATTGTGTTATACAATGACTCTCTGTTTCCAGAGCTCTGAGGATCTGGGAATTTCCTGAAAAGGGCTGCAGCCCAGGACCATCGTTATTGCCACATCATTCCCTCCAATCAAAGTTCTGACAAGCTCTTCTGTGTGCTTACAATTAACAGAAACCCAGAAAACAAATGTATATTTCAACACTACCCACAGTTCATTTAGTAAAGCAAAATCTTTCCCAAAAACATGGTTGCAAAGAGAGAAGGAATTATAAAAGATGCCACAGAGAATGTTATCACGCCAGCCCAGAGCAGAGAACCACGCAGACTGGCAACCAGATTGCAGGGAAATGTATAATTTCTATCATGCCTTCAAAGATATTGAAAATAGCTATGGACTTTCATGGCACTTCCTGATGGTTCTGCGGTTTCAGCTGCTTTGCCAGTTTATAGTTTAGGGGAAATTGACTAATATATCAGTTCTGCCCTACAACCTCCTGAAAAAAAAAAATCACTTGATTTGGGAATCATGGTCATGGACTTTTTAGCAGTAACATGTAATACATTCGGAGATGTGCACAGTGTAATTGTCAATATTTCATGTTCATGTAGCTTTGAATTATCTGAGCATCTTTCCGCATTGAACAAAGTACCATTTTATTTCAGAGGAGGGTTATGGGAGAGATGCCTGTAAAACTCTGTGCGATTCACAGAGAATGAACACTACATGCAAGTAGAAACCAGCATTTAAAACAACGGAGGGGGCAAGACTGAATTGAATCCTTGGAACAAAGGAGGTGCTTTGAAAAAAAAATAGAGCAGTGTGTGTGTGTGTGTCCTTTTTGGAGTGTGCACACAGCCTGTTAGAGGTGCATGGTGCTATCTTAGCACTTGTTAGTCAGTCAAAGGAAGAGTCCTGAACTTGAACTTAACTCCAGCCCTAGAAACTGTGTGGCCTTGGGCCTCAGTTCTTACAGTTATACAATAGCAATAATGCACTCTCATTAGGTTGCTGAGACGATTAAATGACCAATCACTTGTGGAACTTCTTAGCATGGTCCCTAGGTTATTTTATCTCATTTCATTTCAACAAATATTCATTTGGTACCTGCTATATGTCAGGTGCTCAGTCAGACCTGGGGATTCAGGGTTGAGTAGAACAGAAATGGCCCCTCTCTTCATGAAGTTTGCAGTTTAGTGGAAGAGTGAACATGAAACACATATAAATCAAAACATCTCAAAATATATGAAGCACAAAGAAGTTTTTAAAAATAGGGTAATACGAGAAATAGGGTGGCAGAGGTAGCAGCTGATTTAGACTGGGTGCTCAGGGAAGCTTCTAGAGAAGCAGCAGTGCCCACCACCAGACCTAACAGTAAACCGAAATTGAACATGGAAGGTGGTGATGAAGAGCTTCCTAGCCAAGGGAACTGCAGGTGTCTACGTTATGCTGCAGGAAGGTGCCAGAAGATCCCAGAACCTGACAGCATCATCTGAGTGGCTGCAGAGCTTTCTCCAAAAGAGTGAACAACTTGTTTCCACTTCTTAGCCTGTGGTCAGTGCTCAGTGAACATTATTTTCCTTTATTTCTTGTGTAGCACTGAACAAGTCTCAGCTGTAACCTGTGAATAATTTATTCCCATTTCCATTAAAATTAAGAGCAACTGCTTCATGAAGCCCCAGGATGAACCTAAAAAGTTGGCTTGGCTCTTAGGCATGTAGCTGAGCATATCCTAAGGTACCTCTGACCTCAGTCTTCTCTTCCCATCACTTCCAGCTTCCCCACCCCCACTCCCAGCCAGAATGGGGCTCGGAGCCCATTTTCCCACCTCTATTCTCACCGTCCTCCTGGCTAAGACTGCCTTCCCTCCTGTTCCTCCACATGTGTACCAACTTATCCTTCAGCACCCAACTCCAAGGTCACCTTCTCTTTCAACCTTCCCTGACTTGTCCCCTATTTCTTCCCTCTTCTGTCTGGCAAATTCTTATCCCTCAGGTTTCAGTTCCAGTGTCACCTCGAGAGGGCTCTCCTTGGCCTTCCCAGCTGTTATGAGCTGCATGTTTTTGTCCCCCCCCAAATTCATGTGTTGAAGACCTTCCCCCCACCATGTGATGGTATTAGGAGGTGGAGCCTTGGGGAGGTGATTAGGTCATGAAGGTGGAGTCTTCATGATGGGATTAGCCATTATAAATAGAGACAAGAGAGGGGGTTCTCTCTCTCTCTCCCCCCTCCCCCTCCCACAGCCTGGTGAGGATACAGCAAGAAGGCATCCTTCTCCAAACCAGCAAGAGGGCTCCCACCAGAACCCAACTGTGCTGATACCCTGATCTCGAACTTCCAGCCTCCAGAACCGTGAGAAATAAATGTTTGCTGTTTAAGCCCCCACTTAGTATTCTGCTCCACCAGCCAGAGCTGACTGAGAAACCAGCTACATTAAAACCCCCTCTTTCTTCTCTCTAAAAGCGCTGAATCATTTTCCTCCATTGCACGTATCACAGTCCATAGTTACATGATGATGTGGGGCTTATTTACTCCTCTGAAGTCTGTCTTCCCAAGACCAGGAGCTCCATGGGCACAGACACCAGGTTACTTAGGACGGTGACTGCATTCCACACAGGGCTCGACACTTAGAGGACCTCAGAAAGTCAAGTCTCCTTAAGCAGCTTCATTTTTCTCCCCTGCATCATGGGAATTTCATTTGTTCTCTTGTTTCCGTCCCACTAGAATGCTATTTTCATGAGACCAGGGACTTGTCTATCTTCACTGCTCTTTCCCCAGGACCTCAATGTCTGGCACCTAGCTCCTTGGATTTATTCTGAAAGCAATAAAGGTGTCTTTTGTTATATTAATGAGGTGACATTTGAAAAGCACCTAAGGGTGAGGGCTGGTCACCAGAGGAGTCAACTATGTAATTAGAGAGTTGGAACTTTCAATCCCATCCCATGACCTTCTGGGAAAGGAGAAGGGCTAAAGATTGAATTCAATAACCAATGGGCCATCATTTAAGTAATCACGACTATGTAATGAAGGCTACATAAAAAACCAAAAGGATGGGGTTTGGAGAGGTTCCAGGTTGGTGAACATGTGGAGATTCAGAGAGGGCATGGAAGCTCCTGGTCTTTCCCCCATAGATTGCCCTGTGCATCTCTTTCATCTGGCTGCTCCTGAGTTATAACCATTTATAATAAAACAGTAATCTAGTAAGTTAAATATTTCTCTTGAGTTCTGTGAGCCACTCTAGCAAATTAATCAAACCAAAGGAGGGTGTCACGGAAATCTCTAATTTATAGCTAGTCATTCAGAAGCACAGGTAACAAATTGTACTTGTGATTGGCATCTTAAAATGAGAGATGAGGGTAGTCTTAAAGGACTGAACCCTTAACCAATGGGACCAGAATTGAGCTGAATAATTGTAGGACACTGAACTGGTGTAGGAGAATTTCTTGGTGGTGAGAAGAAGACTCACACATGCATTGGAATTGGTGATCAGAAACATCAGATGGAATTTCCAAGCCTCCCTTGCAGCTAGCAGTTGGCCTTATGACTAATCCTGACCATTGGGATATGCACTTAAAGACAGTATACAATTTTCAGGTTTCTTAAAGAAAAAAGTGTGTTGCCTCCCTTTTCCTTCCCCCCCATCCTGGTGGCTAGGACATGGATGTAATGGTGAGTTTTCTCGGACATGCCCACAAGGAAAATAATAATAGCCTCAGGATGAAAGAGCAACAACAACAAAAAAGGAGCCCAGGCTCCTGGTGAGATCACCAAGCAGAACCACCACCTTAGCTCAGACTTTTTTGTACAGAAGAAAGCAAATTTGGGGCTTTCAAATTAGAGCACTGGGATTTGGGTCTCTGTTGCCCAGGAGAACTTGCATCCTAACAAACTGGGGCACTTAACTTCTTGGAGTGGCTCAGGAAGGTTCTCAGAGGAGTTGACTCCTGATTCAATTGAAATATCAAGAGGAAGGGCATTCTAGACAGACTGAACAGCATGTGCAAAGTCCTATAGACATGAGGAAGAGAAATGTGCTGGCTATCCCAGCACAGGAAGAAGGAATCTTGCAGGCTATGGAGAGGCAGCAATGAGGATGGAGATGTGGGCAGTAAGATGATTTGGGAGTGAGGAGCAGGCAGTAACAGATGGAGACAGGAATGGACTTTTTACTGAGTACACTGAAATGCAACCAATACAGGACCAGACTAGACCATCTTTTTTTTTTTCTTGCCATAAATCTGAAGAAGAGTAATAAGAAAGGCACCCATATGCAGAAACATGCCTTCTAATGTTATCAGTTGTCTGACCTACCTGGAGCCCGGTTGGCCTGGTTGAGTTACTGGTTTGGAATCCAAAGTGCTTAAACTCTGCACAAGGTAGAGCGAAAGGCCCTTATAGGGAGCAAGCACATCTTGGATGTTATAGGCTGAATTTTGTCCCCCAAAGTTGAGGCCCTAACCTCCAGGACCTCTTAATGTGACTGTTTTTGGAGATGAGGCCTTTAAAGAGCTGACTAAGTTCAAATGATACCATTAGGTTGGGCCCTAACCAATCTGACTGGTGTCCTTACAGGAGGAGGAAACTTGGACACACAAAGACACACAAGGGGCACATGTGCAGAGGGCAGACAAAGTACGGACACATGGAGAAGTTGACCATCTACAAGTCAAAGAGAGAGGCCCCAGAAGAAACCAAATCTGTTGACACCTTGCTACTGGAGTTACTGCCTCCATAACTTTGAGAAAACAAATTTCTGTTGCTTAAACCACCTAGGGTATGGTGCTTCATTACAGCAGCCCTGGTCAACTGGTACACTGAGTTTGAACTGGGTTTGCTAGACTTCTAGTATCCGTGGGAGAGAGGAAGAGCAGAAGAAAGGACTGGAGTCAGGCATGCCTGGGCTTGTGACTTTGAACACATCCTTCAGCTTTCTGAGCCTCAGTTTCCTCATCTCTAAAGTGGGAATAAGAATGTCTATCTTCTGGCATACAGATGGCCAACAGGCACATGAAAATATGCTCAACATCACTAATTATTAGAGAAATGAAAATCAAGACTATAATGAGGTATCACCTCACACTGGTCAGAATGCTATCTGAGTCTACAAACAATAAATGCTGGAGAGGGTGTGGAGAAAAGAGACCCCTCCTACACTGTTGGTGGGAATTTAAATTGGTGCAGACAAAATGGAAAACAGTCTGGAGATTTCTTTAAAAAAATTTAAAAATAGAGTTACCATATGATCCAGCAATCCCACTCCTGGGCATATATTTGAAGAAAACTCTAATTCAAAAGATACATGTACCCCAATGTTCTAGCAGCACTGTTTACAATAGCCAAGATTTGGAAGCAACCTTAATGTCCATCGACAGATATGAATGGATAAAGATGTGGTATATGTATAATAAATTCCATACATGCCATACAATGGAGTACTACTCAGCCATAAAAAAGAATGAAATAACTCCATTTACAGCAACATGGATGGACCTAGAGATTATCATAGTAAGTGAAGTAAGTCAGACAAAGACAAATATCACATATCACTTATATGAGGAATCTAAAAAAATGATACAAGTGAACATTTAAAAAACAGAAACAGACTCACAGACACAGAAAGCAACTTTATGGTTACCAAAGGGAAAATGGGGGAGGAATAAATTAGGAGTTTGGGATTAACAGATACACACTACTATATATAAAATGGGTAAACAACAAGGTCCTACTGTATAGCACAGGGAACTATATTCAATATCTTGTAATAAACTATAATGGAAAAGAATCTTAAAAAGTGTACGTATGTATACACACACACACATATAAAACAAAATCACTTTGCTATACACTTGAAACTAACACACCATTGTAAATCAACTATACTTTAAAAAAAGTCTATCTTCTGGGACTGTAAAGATTCAATGAGATAAATGGTGTTAAATGCCCTGGACATGTGGAAATGATGTGGAAATGTTAGCTTGCTCCCCCACCCCCACTACTGCTTGCTATGTCTGTTCCATGTCTGTTATACAAACTTCTGACTCCAGAGTCTGTGCCTTTTTCACTCTGCAATGCTACTGGGTACGTGCTTCTGATCAATGACAAAGTGTGGAACCCTGAAACAGAGAACTATTTCATGATGTACATGAGTTCCCTGGAATAGAAATCCTTAGTGCCACGGCTTCCCACAGATTACTCATCTTCATAACAAACAATGACCGTCTCAGGTGAGAGAGAATCATTTTGTCTGACTGTAATGTCCCTTTGGGGAACCATGTAATAAGATGCAGCAATCCCTCCCAGGAGATGTCAGGTGCCTGTAACTGAAACCATGCCTGAAAAAAATGACATTCAGGGCCTGGACATATTTTGCTTCCAGTTCTCCCACAGTCACCCTCACTCTGGGTCCTGTTGATACCTTTTCAGCAGACAGAGGCCTTCAGCTAATAAATAAAGGACCCTCCTTGCTGCAGGCAGAGGTCAGGTTAAGGCAATTCCCCAATAGGTGACCTAGGAAGGGCTAGCATTGAGTAAACTTTACCCCAAATCCCAGGCACCCCCCAAAATTCTCCTCGCTTTCCAAGGGAGTGTCCTCCTATCACTAAGGTTTTTTCTTATTTATCCAAAATATTCTAGTGAACACATGTCCACCCAGGAAGCCTTCTTTATTTGATTCTGCTGGTCTTCTTGGCCAGAACATAGAACACATGGAAGAATGTTTCTCCTTCTTTCAATCTTCACCCCTAAGTTCTCCATGCATGTAATGAGGAACACCAGCTCCACAAACCATCCTTTCATCATGATTATTTACTGAGCCACTACTCTGGGCCAGGCTCTGGGGGAAAGAGTGTGAGGATGAGAGGATATGGCCCCACCCTTCCGGAGCTCCCCTTCCAGAGGGGGAGACAGACAATATAAATGTCAGTCCTGATTCAGCAGGACAAGTGGATTGACAGGAGGGCACACAATACGCTATAGAGTCCTCAAGGAAGGACAGACTCATTAAGCTCATGGCATTGAGGAGACTCCCCCAGGGAGAGGCTAGGCAGCTGAACTTTACAGGCTCTCCATCACCTGGAGAGGAGGAGGCACTCCGTGCACAGAGAACATCATACATGGGCCAGCTCACAGGATGTAGTGGCTCCAGACAAGGTCAGAAGTCCTAGGAGGCTGCGCTATTGTTGCATGACCAAGAGTAGGAGAGATGAGCCTGGAAACAGAATTTTGATGAGCCCCATGCCTTGTAAGTGTCATCTATAGACAAAGGAGTCATGGAGGCTCCTAAGGAACAGAAGGTTGTTCAAGAAAGATCCCTCTGAGACAGGGTTAGAGGACAACAGATACAAAGGAGAGCAATTTGAAGGAATAAGACCAGTGGGTGACTGTCATGTCATTGGGATGGTTAATTTTATGTGTAAACTTGGTTGGGCCATGGTGCCCAGGTATTTGGTCAAACATTATTCTGCATGTTTCTGCGAGGGTGTTTTTTGGATGAGATTAACATTCAAATCAGTGGACTAAAGCATATTTCCCTGATGAGGGTGGGCCTTGTCCTATAGGTTGAAGGCCTTAACAGAATAAAGATAGACCTCCCCTGAACAAGAGAGAATTCTGCAGCAGACAACCTTGGACTTGAACTGCAATATCAATTCTTCCCTGTGCCTCCAGGCTACCAGCTCACTCTGCAGATTCTGGACTTGCCAGCCTCTGTTATTACACTAACCCATTCCTTAAAATTAACTAATTAATTAATAAAAATAAAGAAACATATATTTGTATATAGGATATATCTCCTATTCTACTGGTCCTGTTTCTCTGGAGAAGCCTGACTAATACAATTACATTCTCTCCAAATCTATTTCAAAAAACTTCAGTAATTCTGGGAAATGCATTGAAGGAAATTTCCACCCACTGGTGCTTTCTCCTCCACTTCACAGAGGTTACAAGACTAAGCATTAATCATTTGTCTCTGCCTCCAGCACTCAGCACAGGCCTGGCTCAATGTAAGCTCTTATAAACTTTAAAAATGTATAAACCAATGACTAACTGACAGTGTTTATCAAAATATGGTGCATATCCCATTGGTGATGAGATGGTTTAGGGGATTTGCACACCTTTTCAACAGTTATAGATAGTAGAATTCCTTTACCCAACATCCACGTTACTGAACTCTCCGTTTTCGCAATTGGTTTTGTTGATTGATATTTGCAGCCCTATGAATACTCATTCATCCACCCATGTACTTCCATTGCCACCAGGGTCATTGCACGCTCACCAAGAGGGCTCTGAGTTTGTTCCCAAACCAGGCTACACTAATTGTGTTTCTTATCAGACATATATGATTCAATTCAATATCATGTAAAGCAATGAAATCTCAGTAGGAAAAGAATGAAAAGCTCTAGTTATAATGAAAATCAAATTGAATGCTTTAGAGAGAGATGACAACGGTGAATTGCTGAAGAACAATATGAAAACTTCTGCTGTTGCGTTTGGTGGGCAGGAAGACAGCTGTACAACCAGTAGGGAAAAGCGATAAAATCCTAGAAGGTTTCACACTCAGATTTATACCCAAGGGTCTGAATTCTCACCCCATTTTAAAGAGTCTGGATTTGGAAATTGTGGGCAATGCACTTTGGGTGCAGTTTATGGAGATGTCACAAAATCCTAGTTAATGTATCTGTTATGCGGAGAATTGTGTCCTCCCAGAAAGATATGTTGAAGTCCTAACCTCCACTACCTCAGAATGTGACCCTATTTGGAAATAGGGTTATTCCAGATATAATTAGTTAAATTAAGATGAGGTCACACAGGAGTAAGAGGGCCCCTAATCCAATATGACTGATGTCCTTGTAATGGGGGAAATTTGCACACAGACACACACACGGGGGAAGATGAAAGGAGAGATTGGAATGATGCACATACAAGCCAAGGTTTACCAAGAGGTACAAGAAGGCATTGGACAGATTCTCGCTCACGACCCTCAGAAAGAACTAATTCTGCTGACACCTTCATCTCGGATTTCTAGCCTCCAGACTGTGAAACTACATTTCTCTTGTTTAAGCTCCTCTGTTTGTGGTACTTTGTTATGGCAGCTCTAGGAAACTAATTCAATACCACACATAAAGAGAAGTCTATCATTTATATCAAACAATGTACATATTTGAAGTTAGGATAAACTACTTATGATATGTATGTGTTATTTTTCTTAAAGATTTATTTTATTGTTTATTTTTTTTATTTTGACTGAGTTGGGTCTTCATTCCTGCGTACGGGCTTTCTCTTGTTGTGGCGAACAGGGGCTACTCTTTATTGTGATAGCTTCTCTTGTTGCAGAGCACGGGCTCTAGGTGAGTGGGCTTCAATAGTTGCAGCACGTGGGCTCAGTAGTTGTGGCACATGGGCTTAGTTGCTCCGTGACACATGGAATCTTCTCGGCCCAGGGATCAAACCCATGTCCTCTGCAGTGCCAGGAGGATTCTTAACCACTGCACCACTAGGGAAGCCCTATCATTTTTTAATACCTTGCTTTAACGTGAATTTTTTCTATTAACCATTCAACTACAAGACTCAGTGACAGTGTATAAAAGAACTCCTATTTATCTGAACGCAAATTAGAGAAGTTTGTAAACAGCACATCAAACCCACGATCCTGCAGATATTATTACATAATGCAAGGCTAAGTAAAAATAGAAAAATAGAAGTCTACGTAAAGAAAATTGTTGAATGTGAGGTAATATGCATGGCTCATGGAAATAGCCTTAATTGTGGAGAGGTTATGGAAAATCCTCTAGTTTGGGGAAACACTTATGAGGAGCAGCTTCACTTGGCCATGTGACATCCTAGAAACTGGAGCAAGTAATATTACCATCTTTCTGAACATCTGTTACCTCATCTGGAAAGGGATGTTAACAGCTGCTTCATTGGCTACAAGAATTCCATGAGGTGATTTCTGTCACAGCACCTGGAAGTCTGTATAAGGTGGTAAACAAGTGGAAAGAAGGCATGATATGTGCCTTGTGTCCAGCGGGCAGGAGCATCTCCGTCATCACTACCAGCTCCGCCCCCATAAAACATGCCCAAATTAGGAAACTGGGAGGGCAGAGAATCACGGAGTGTTTACTCTCTGCAGAGCATTGTAAAAGGCTTGGTCTTCTCATTTTATGTGTAGGTTCTGCTTCCCATTGCCCCACAGAAATCAACCTTGACTGGTCAATAGGTCGGAGGGAGATGTGGGAATGACAAGAGGGAGGAGGGGTTCCTTAGAGAGTATTTCCTGGAGGGAGCTAATAAAGTCAAGCTTTCTTCACAGCCCAGTGACCCCTGTGCAGACCTGATGAGGTTAGGGCCAAAAGGATTCCCCATAGATTCTAAAGAGACAGAGACTAATTCCCAGTGCTCTGGGGAGAAATAACCGACATGCATTTATTGAGCACCAGCTGAATAGGATGTAAGTGCCCCCCCACACCATGTGGGGTAGACCACTGGGGAGGGCAGGGGGTGCACAGGGGTCTATGTGAGCAAAGCACTAGAGCTGAAGGTGAGAAAATAAGATTCCCTCTCCAGCAGAGGTCAGAACTGCTGGGAGCCCTGGGCCACATCATCTAGCCTATCAATGGGCTTACATGGGCCAGCAGTGTGTTTCTGTTTCAACAGAACTAATTTTTTTATATTGGGAGACTTTAATTAAAATTTGGATTTCTGATTCCTCTTGAAAAATTAAAAGATATAGAAAATTGAGAGACTTCCCTGGTGGCGCAATTGTTAAGACTCCGCCTGCCAATGCAGGGGACACAGGTTTGATCCCTGGCCCAGGAAGATCCCACAGGCCATGGAGCAACTAACCCCGTGCTTCACAACTACTGAAGCCCATGTACCTAGAGCCCGTGCTCCACAAAATAGAAGCCACAGCAATGAGAAACTCGCGCACTGCAACTAAGAGTAGCCCCCATCTGACTTAACTAGAGAAAGTTCATGTGCAGCAACGAAGACCCAACATGGCCAATAAATAAATAAATAAATTTAAAAAAAAGAAAATTGCACTCACTTTCCACAGGGCAAAAATGTACTTAAAGCAGAGAGGAAGTAGCCACGACTCCCACCCCCATCCCCAATCTTAGATGACCCTGTACCACCCAGGCCTTGTTGCTCATACCCTAAATGCACAGACTCCCTGACCTACAGCCAACTCTGTAACTTACGCAGCACTTCAGGACTTCAGCAAACTCTGCCTCATCATATAAAAGGCCTAAGTCCTTAGCGTGGCATTCAAGACACTTCATGGCTTGACCCCTAACTGTTTTCATATACTGTAAGACAGGAGTTCCAAACGTGGGGTCTCCTAAAAGGTGTATGGATCTCTCTGAAACTGTATACAATTGTGTGTGTGTGTGTGTGTGTGTGTGTGTGTGTGTGTCAGAGGCAATGGAGTTTATCAAACAATGCACCTACTCTAGTGTCATTGCTATTAGTTAAGGCCACATGATTAGGTCTGGCTGATGGGAAAATAGACTTCTGCAGCATTAAGGCTGTAAGAATTTGGAGGTATTTGTTACCACAGAAGATCCTACCCTATCCTGACTTCTTCAGTGTAAGTGGGAGATTGACCACAGATTTCATTAGATTTCCAAAGGGCCCATGACTAAGATAAGGTTCAGAATCACTGCTCTTGGGGAAAAGTATAAATTTACATTCTTGGCAAACGTAAAGTGTTTGCCATAGTCCCCCTAATGTGAAACATCTATTTAATCATTCATTTATATATTCACTGAAACACTTGCTGGGCACAAGGCACCGTGCCAGCCTCTGGGATGCAGGGATAAGACATGGCTTCTGCATCACCCTGCCTTTGGAGCGGTGTTCCCTTCCTGTTGTTGCAGGGACTGTTGAATGCAGGAATATACAAATGCATGGGTGAAAGTGAATGAATGCACAAGTGTATGCTGGGTAGCTGTGTATCCCAGCAGGCTTCACACTGCATGTGGGCCCCCAGCTGAGGGAGCAAGTGAGGACTGGAATACAGGCTCCATGCCACAGACCAAACCAGGCTATGGGAGCCCCCAGGGATGCTTTTGCTCATTTTGCAAAGACACTGTATGGGATGGCAGAGACTTTGAAGAGATTCATGCTTGAAGGAAAAGAAGAGAGGGAAAAAAAGTAAGCCTGGGCCAAGCTTGGGAAGAGCATCTAGACTAAGAGAGGAGAATGGCAAACTCATAAATAATTTTTCTGTCTCTATGTCTCTAAATGCAACAACATCCACTGGAGGAGCCAAGAGCCACGCTGCCCTGAGTGTGGAGGGTCAGTGAAGGCCTGAGAAAGATGGAGGATGATGGCCGAGTTGTTTTGATGGATGGACAAGAGAGTGAGGGCGTTCCAGAAAGAGGGAATGGCATGGGCAAGGAATCTGGAGGGTCTGGGGTTTGGAAAGATCAGGAGTCCCCAAGACCATTCTCACTTCTGACACCAACTACAAGTCACAGGGTCCCCAAGACCATCCTCCTGTTTGATAATGAACTAGAAAGACTCACAGAACTCACTGAAAGCTGTTATACTCACAGTTGCCTTCATCACAGTGAAAGGATACAGATTAAAGTCAGCCAAGGAAAGAGGCATGTAGGGCAGCCTCCAGGAGAGTTCCAAGGGCTAGATGCCAGTTTTCTCCCAGCAGAGTCATGTGGACAGTGCTTACTTCTCCCAGAAATGATGTGTGACAACACACACAAAGGACTTCCAACCAAAGAAGCTTAAAGGAGATTTGGTGTCCAGAGTTTCACTGGGGCTCAGTCACACATACATGACTTACCATCCCTGTGACTGACTTAGTTTCCAGCCCAAAGAGAGGGAGAGCTGGTATCACGAGACCCAAAGCCTTTGCCAGAAATCACACTTAGTATAGACTATCCAATGTTCTCCGAGCCCCCCAGGTAAACAAAGACACTCGTGTCAGACAGGACATGCCAAAGACTTCGAGATCACCTCCTAGGACCCAAAGGCAAAGGCCAGAGTTGTCTTTGGGCAAAGTTTCCTTTTCTGTGTAGCTCAAAGTCTTACATGGTTAGAAAGTAAGGCAGGAGGGTGAGAGGAGGTCTATAAGGGAGAACACAAGAAACACAAGTTGGAGCAAGACTGCAAAGGGCCTGGCTAAAAATGTGGGCTTGAGTAGCTGGGGAAGGAAGGAGAGGAACCTCTCCTCTGTGGAGAATCACTTTTCCTACATTATTTCATCTGATCCTCGAACAGGCTGATCACCTTCCAGAGGCTCAGAGACATGAAATGATTGAAGTCAGGACTGGACGCGTCAGGATCTGAACTCAGTTCTGGGTATCATGCCAGCTATATCCAATCAACATATATTGGCTGAGTACCTACTGTGTGCCAGGCTTTGAGCCTTATCTTAGATAAACAATGGCAATAAAATAGACATAGCCAATGCTCCCCTAGGGCATCAAGCACGTAAGTGGGATTAAGCACATAACCTACAAATAGACTGTCCTTATTAACTATGATAAAGACAATGAGAGAGATTGGCAGAGGCACCTGATGTAGACTGGGGTGGTCAGAGAAGGCCTTTTGAGTAAGAGGTTTCCAAGTCAATACCTGAAGGAGGACTCAGAGCTAAGCGGGTGGAGAGTACCTGATGGAGGGCATTTGAACTTTGTTATTCCACCCTGGGTCTATCCCTGGAAGTAGAGTTATCCTCACTTAAAATAAACCAGGGTAATGGAATTAGAAAAAAATCATTCTACAGCTTCTGATGAAATAATAGCTACAGACAAGTTTCATCATTAAATACTAACACTATTAGGTGAAAGGCTTTGAGGGGACAGGGCAATACTTTGATTAAAAAAAAAAAAAGTACCTTTGCAAAGAAGAGCTCTGACAAGCATTGCCCTAACCAGATGAACAACCTAACAGATGGGACCAATGACATGATAACATCACCTATGAAATATTCTTGCCAAAAGTGTTTATCCTGAATATAATTATTAAGCCATGATACTTAACCTCAAATTTACAAGATGAATAAGAAATAGACTATGAGGAAACAGTCTGATAATCTCTTTTAAAAGTTTAAGATTAAATCTCTGTGTCATTTTTAAAAGGTGAGGGTCATGTTCTAAAACAAAAGAGACTATAGAATAAAGGCATAAACTTGACTGTATCTTTGTTCAAAGAAAACACAGCCAAATAGACTTTGGGGGACAACTGAGGCTGGATATCAGATGATGTTAGAAAATGAGTGTTAATTTTCCTAGGTGTGATGAAGTCATGATTATGAAAGCTAATGTCCTTATTTTTAGGACACGCATAGAGGAAGCAGTTATGAAAAAAGTGTCCTGGTGTTTACAGCTGACTTTAAAGGGGTTCATATATATAAGGGAAATATGAGAGGAAAAAAAAAGTTAATTTTTAAATTTGTGTTAGATATTCAGGTGATCATTGCAATATTTGAAATTTTTCACAGTTGTGAGGGAAGAAACATAGAGTGTTCAATTATAAGTCATGGCTCACCTGCCAACACCAGGAGACCCCAAAACATCCACCAGAGCCCTTTTCAAGAAATCAAGCCTCTGGTTAGGCTGCTGGCTCAGTCTGGGGCTCCCATTCAGAGCTTTGTCTTTGTTTCGATGCCCCATTGACAAGAACTATAGGCCCACTCATGCTTGCCTGTCCATAAGAAAAACATATCTGTCCCTTCTACCCTCTCTCTGCCTTCCAGCCATGAGAGTCATGAAGAATATTGTAAGCCACTGGGTAATTCACTCCTCCTCCCCTTTGATCATATGATATGGATAAGATCGACCTGAACCAAGCTTCCCGAGTAGACCCCGCTGGGTAGGTAACCAATTTGATCCAATGAGCCAGTGGGATAAAGCTTTTTCTTCATCCCTCATCCCTTCACCTCTTCATCCCAGGGAACCAAGGAGAAGCCTTCTCGTTTTCTTGCTGGACATTAATGAAGACCGATGTGGCCCCAGGAGCTTCCGCTCCCCATCATGGGACCATGACTGGGAAGAAGGCTGCCTGAGACTAGACATTCTCCAAGGAGCTGAGAGATGAAGCATCTTAATCACCAGCCTGGCCCCAGATCTCACCGCCTTGTGAAACTCCTTGCCCGTGGACTGTTCAATAGGATGATGCAATACATCTTCTAAGCCAGTTTAGTTTGGATTTTCTGCTCTTGGCCACATGAACAGTTCAAACCAGGACAGCACGGACTGCGTCAACTGGTGCTGTTAGAGAAAACAGCTGTGGCCACCATGTTCATATTCTACAGATAGGTGAGCAGTCCCTAAATGACTAAATCTCATGGTCCTCCCCTTACCTGTCCCAGCCAGCAGCCTTCTCTGTCAGAGTGCACTTCTAAAGAGACTCCCTTGCCAACTTTCAAAGCACACTGTTTTTTTTGTTTTTTTCTCAAAAGTGCTATACTCTAATTTGGAAGTTTCATCAGGGACTTTGGAAACTTCCATGAATTACTCAAGCCCATCAGAATAATGAGCCAGTTTCTCAATGGTCTGTTCAAGTCTCATCTCTTCTCCCCTCCAGATCTCCATCTTGTCTTCCCTTTTCCTCCCCTGCTCTCCTATGGAGGAGCTACTTTGAACTTAGAGTTTGACAGATCTCTCAACCTTGAGCACGTTGCTTTACTTCTAAACTTCAGTTTCTTAATCAATAAAGTAGGAATAAGAATAGTCACTCCAGAGTGTGGAAGCGAGGATTACCCAAGATTAAATAAAAGAAGATGTAGCTCCAGGGCAGTATGCTCAGCTTTTCTTCTTTGTCCTTCTCTCACATGGCATTCTGCTTTACTCTGAGAGCTCCATGTCCTTCCAACCTTCTGGGGTCACCCTTTGCATAACGCAACTGCCAGGCCAAGTAACCCAATTTCCCATTCTTTTGGACTGCAGGAAAGTCAGCCTCCTTCTAAACATTTCTGAGGGTTCCCTGGCCACGACTGTCACTCATTCTCACCCACTAGTGTACCCCCCCAATATCTCCCCTCTGCCTCAAACCTAGGGTGGCCCCTTCTCCCAGGTGTGGAGAGGCCAGACCCTCTTTCATGAGCTGGAAGCAGCACCAAGACAGGGCTGCTGGGTCCTTTGGTGTTTACCCAAGACTTGAGGCTGGGTCAAATTCCAATGCAAAACAAGAAAACTGATATTTGAAATTGCTTTATTAGCACAGGTACACAAAACAGTATATAGTTAAAAAGTGATGCTTCCTCACACTCCAATTTCCTACCCCAAAAGGGACCTCTGCTTTTAGTTCCTCATATATCTTTCCAGACAGTCTGTGGATTTACAAGGATATTTTTTTCCAGGAAATAAACACTGACATTTAATATTATAAACCAGGGCTCTAAAGTCTAGAAGTTCAAGTGCACAGCCATGTCTCTCTGTGGTCCAGCCTGCTGCCACTTCCCAGTGTCTCCTCCCACTCAGAACCAAGCCCTCTCTTTCCTGCTCTCCACTTCTCATAACCACTAGCCTCCCAACTGCTCTCAAAGCCAGTTAACATCCACAACTGCTTCTTCATCTACAAGGTAGCCTAGTCTCACCTGCACACAGCAAGAGCTCACGAAGACATCTTCCCAACAAAAGGTCAGCTCTGCTTGGAGTCAATTATGCCCCACCCCTCAAGCTGCTGATGCAAACACAGCAGCTGGTGGAAGAGTAACGTTTTGTTGGATTTGTCCGCACTGCATGGTGGTTTTCTGCCCGACAAGTTAGTTTCAGCAAATGCTGCATAGCTGTTTCTTCCATCTACCCAATTTCGGTCCAAAGGCATCGGCTGAATGTGAACGATGTCCATCACCTCCAGGGAGCCCCGTGAGTGGACAGCACCAGCCCAACTTTACAGGTGAGCAGATTGGGCTCCAAGAGGCTGAATGACCTACCTGACCCCAGAACAAGCTCCAGTGTCCGACTCCCACACTGTGATTGACCCAATGACAGCCCTGCCTCTCCTGCCGCCCCTGCCCCCAGGACTGATTTTACCCAGTAATCAAACTGCTCCCCTCACTGCCAGCTAGGAAGCTTACAGGTTGAGCTTAGAGGGGGGATAAGAAAAGGAATGGAGCTAATGTTGGAGGCAGGGGATCAGGGTGCCCTGAGCTTGCAGTAGCACAAAGAAGGGATCCAAAGACAGTCAAAGGTTAAAGAGTGCATTGGAGCAGACAAGGGACAGAGTGGAGCAGGTTGAAATGGGCGCAGGTTGTCCCAGTGCTTTCACAACTAGGTCCCAGCCCACCTCGCAGCTCCATCTCCTGCAGCTCACATCCCTTTCTGTTTATTCCCAGCTGGTGCAGCTGTCTGCTGGAGGACCCCCTATACATCATTCTGCAAGCTTGAGCTACTGTGCAAACCTCCACACCTTGTCGGTGCTGATTCTTCTGTCCAAAGTTCCTTCCCATCTCCCCTCTTGAACATCAAACTTCCAAAACCCAGCTTAAGACACCTCATCTATGACTTCCACCATTCCATGCTTACCCACCCAGCTGGCTCAGAAGGTCAGGGTCTAGGGAGGAGGAAATCTCCTATTGCTAAACCTACAAGGATGGCTAACACAATGGGAGAAAGTTTTATTTCAAGTCTAATACATGCAAATTGTAATCTAATCTCATCATCTCATAGTTGGTAGAGCATGACAATGGGGAAAGAACAATTGTAATCATAATTAATTATGAGGGAAATTGAAGATGTTTTTGAATATGTTTTGAAGCTCTACTCTCATTCTGAGGGAAGCTCCTCTGGGATTCATCACTTTTAAATGGAAGAGGACACACAAGATATCATGTAGGGTAAATCCCCTCTAGTTTTTATTATTATTATTATTATTGTTATTATTATTATTATTATTACCAGCAATACCTTATGCTTGTAAGTACCCAAATTGGTGACTCAAATTTCCTTCAGCTCTTTCTCATCTGTGAGCGTAACTGAAGTCAATGAGAACAGTAAAGACTCCAACTGCCCTAGCTCATTGCCACCATGACTGGCACATGACAACCAGCCCCCAGCAAAGTCCCCACCCCAAGTAGTTCCAGAAGGTCCCAGACGATTCTCCTGCTTGTTCATGTTCCAGCTGTCTTTCTGCCAACTCTGCAGTCTCTCTGCCCTTCCGCCAGGCTCCCCAGTTCACACTGCAGAAATATCCTCTTACGTCTCAAGTTCATGTCTCCACTGGCACCACCACCAGTCTCTATGCCTCTCTGATGAACACAGAAACCCCCCACTGCCTGCCCTGCAGTCTTTCCTGGTTTGCGAGCACAGACCAACCACGTTAAACCTTTCATTGTGTAAGAGGAAAGAGCCAAATCTGACTACACATTGGATCTGTTTCTTTTACTTTTACCTTTGCTTCCTGTCACTTTTGTTCACGAAAAGGATACGGTCTATATATAATGGCCTGCCTCAGGGAACCCTGTCCCTCTGCCTGAATGTTAAACCAAAGTGCCTTTGTTCAGGGAAGCATCCTGACCCTGCCCACCTGTGGATGGCTGCAAGAAAGAAGAAATTAACACATCCCCTCTCAGAGAATGGCCATTCCAGGGGACATTTGCAAAATGTATGGCTTTTTTACTTTACTTCCTCATCTCATCCCTCCTCTCTGTTCTATAAAAGAAACTGGCATCCAAACCCTGATAAGATGATTATTTAGAGACATTAGTCTGCCATCTTCTCAGTCTGCCCACTTTCTGAATAAAGTTGTATTCCTTGCCTCAATACCTCATCTCTGATTTATTGGCCTGTCATGCAGCAAGCAGAGTGAGCTTGGACTCAGTAACAGTTGGACCCAGAAGTTCCCACTGGGGCTGCTGTCTCTCTGCTTGCCATCTAGGTACCATTTTTCTGCCTCCTGCTGCCTCTTTGGGAAAGCAGTTCCCCACAGTAACTGCAGCAGTAATAGTGGACCCTGCGTTAGGTCCAGGCCAGCTGCTGGCTCTGTCACTACAGCTCTGCTCTGGGGGGCAGACCCGTTCCTCACTGACCAGATCAGTCTGCTGCTCTCTAGAGATACCCCAAACTCACTCTGGGTCAAGGGACACAGGAATGCATGGCAAAGCGGGACAGAAGAATGGTTCTCTCTCTTTGGATGAGAAAGGGACCCCACCTATAGCTGCTTGGACCCCAAGAGGTTACGTTGACAACTGTGAAAGCTCTCCTTCCTTCTTTCACTGCAGCGCATGCATTCTCTTGCTAGGGACCAGACATGCACCCAGACAGCTGGCCCAGAGGCATATGGAGTAGTAGGTATCTACTTAAGAGCCTCATTTCCCTCTAATGACTAAGGCTTTGTTACTAGGTAACCACTTTGGCCACCCCTGGTACCTTCCTCCCTTGGGGTCATTTCTCCACAAAGAGACTCCCCCAGGCCTCTGACAGGTGTACTGAAGTCAGGCAGGTCCCACCATCTCACCTGAGCAGCCATGGGGAGAACTGAGTCCCCATCAGGATAATCCTATCAAACATTATCTTGAATCATTTTTCACTAATTGAGCACCTGCTGTGTGCCAAACAACTGTCTGGGCCCTAGGGAGACACAACTCCACACGCACTTCACAGAATGAGGATCAAGAGTCTTCAGATGCCTGACCTGGGACCTCACAGGCAGTGAAGGTAGAGCTGGGCCACCCAAAACCAGACTTCCTGCCCAGGCTCTGTGACTCCAAGAAGAGATTCTCTCTAAAGGTCCCCAAACCACGCTCTTTACAGTAGGCTTCAGCTAAACTGGGAAATGAATTTTGCTTTTCCTGCCCATGTTTTGTCTTCTGTCCAATTTCCTGAATACGAGGGAATTCTAGGAAAATAAGGACCACTTTTAGAAACTAGATGAATCAAGGAGCATTTGAAAATAAAATATGAATTTGGGCTCAAATGCAAGTGTTAATCTCTAATCTTCAAGGCATAAAATTTGCAAAGAGCCAAGGAAGTGATGGGCAAGTGGAGTTAGCATTGCAAATATGGGCTCCTGGTGGGATCTGAGGCCAAGCTCTGGTGTTTGACATGGTGCTAGGCACCCATACCAATGCACATTGTGATTGGAATATTAATTTTCATTATTCAAAGATACCAACCCTCTGCCAGGGCTTTGCATTCCACAATCCAGAATGTTTTCTGGGCCAGGCCCTGTGCCAAGCATTTATGTTACAGATACAAACCAGCCACACAACTCCACTCTTAAGGATCACGTGATCTCAAACACAGAGGCAATCAATGGAAGAGATGACAGTAGCTGCCACTAGTTGAGAGTTTCTGTATTCTGGGTGCCATGCCAGTACTTTGCATAAATGATTTCATTTAATCTTTACAATCTTGCAAGGAGGTTCTATTATGCTCCAATTCATAGAGAGGAACTAATTCTGAGAGAAGTGCAATAATAACCTATCCAAAGCCACACAGCCAACAGAGCGGAATTTGGATCTATCTGGAGAATCCTATCCGGGGTCCATCTGACTTCGAAATCCATGCTGTTAACCACTGTTCTCTCATAATCACAAAGCAGTATGCCGAGGGCTACACCAGAGGGGTGGATGGGGTACCGTGGGGCGTAAAGGACAAGAGGAAGTAATTCAGGGGGAGAGGTGAAATGGAGAAGTGGAGGGAAAGAGTAAGTTGGAGGAAAAGCTTCCTAGAGTTAGTTGCACTTGAGCTCAATTTAATAGAATCCTAGTAAGTTTTCTGGGTACACAAGGAGTCAGGCTAGCATTCTAGGCACCAGGAACAAGATAAACAAAGATAGAGTTTCAGAGTGTGTGACATAGCAAGAGAAAGCAAGTGTTTTCAATGGATAGAATTCAGGTAATTGGGGAGGGGGTGCATTTGCTACAGGTGAGACTGGCAAAATGTCTGGCACAGAAGAGCCTTGAATGCCATACTGACAGGGCTGGACTTCATCCTTGAAGGACTGGAAGCCATTGAATGATGTAAAACACGAAATCAATCTGATGAGGGGTTTTGTTTCCTAGAAAATTCACTCTGGGGCATGTAGAAAACACACTGATAAAGGGAATGGATGATAAGCTATAAGGACCTTAAGAGTGGGGGGATGTGACACAACTTCTTAGGTCTCCTAATGGTTGAACAGAAGTATTTTTCTGAACTTCATGTGCATCCCTTTGTATGACCTGGTCAGAAAGACCTAAATAACCCCCCAGAGAAAAAACTTAAATGGTCTGAGAAAATGGTTCCTAAAAAAGGCCAGATTTATTTTCCTAAGTTCTATACTGGAGGCTCAGAAGTGATCACGGCCCAGGCAGAAATGAAGACACTGTGGAAATTCTACAGCGAAGCTGGGCTTAGCCTGCTGCAGACACAGGGAAGGCACAACCTTTTAGGCTCTGGAGAGCCGTGATAACAGCACACATTGTCCTGGGGATACAGGAAAGATAATCTCATCAGAGATCCAAAGGTCTGAATAGCATTTTCCTGACTTGCTTTTCAAAAAACCTGAGATTATGACTCTGGGCTCCGAAGGCTGCCAGAATAGTGTCTGTCGTATTTTGTTTTAAAATGCTAGGGATTTTGCACCTTGCTGATATGCCGAGAAAACTCTGTCTTTTCAGAGACATCGTTTTTTAAATTGCAGTTCTTATTTAGGACTAAAATATCTATCACCTCAAAGGATACAGGGGAAATCAAAAGGAAATAAAATACAAGTTTAATAACCTGTCCAGCCTAAAAGGATCATTTTACACATGCAATTTCCTTCCACACTGTGTCACGTGCAGACATTGTTTATGAAGTTGTCATCTCAGAAAACGCAACATCTTTGGGGGGAAAAGTTGCATTGCCCATCTTTGCATAGCATTTCCTTAGGAAACATTTCAGGAGGACAAAAATAAACAAACAAAAATGAACAAAACATGAGCTTTGGAGTCAGAAATCCCAATTCTGCCTCTCACTAGCTGCGTGAGATGAGGCATGTGACATCCCATCTGGGATTTCCTCCTCTGCAGGAAGAATATAAGGAGAGCCCCTACTTCATTGGATGCCGTGAGAAAGAAATGGGATGATGCCTGTGAGATTCCTAGCAAGGTGCCTGGCACAGGGCAAGCATCTGCCAACTGTCAGCTGGTGTAACCCAGCCATTATTATTATTCAAATATTAACTTTTTATCTTATTATAAAAGTAATCACCTTCACATTAAATTCTTTAAAAATATAGAGATGCTAAAAGAAAAATTTTAAGCCATGCATAGCCTTGCTGATCCAAATAATACTTTGCATATGTCTGTTTACCTTCTTATCATTTTTCTATCCAAATATACTTGGGTATATATAGAAAAAAAGTTTCAAAAATAGGACCATACTATACATACTTCTTGTCAGTGAGCTCTGTAGCGGGAGACCTCATGAAGGCAACCAACTAGTGAGAAACACCACATCCGTACTCTGCACTGAGTGGAAACAGTATAAGCATGTACCTAATGCAAGCAAGTGACCCAGGACCCAGAATTCCTGATTTCTTTCTTGACCAGCAGCCACCCATCTGTGCAAGCTTTCTAAGAAAGAGGTCATGCTTGGATTCCCGTCTATCATAAATAGCAACTACTAATCCTTCGCAGCAGAGTTCTGATATTAATTTCCATTTTCTTCTTACTAAGTAGTTGGTGAAATCATATAGGCAGATGAAGCGAGGAGATTGTTTCTGTTCAGATCTGTTGAGGTCCAATGTGTGTCTTGTTTTCTTCTGGGATTTCTGGGTTTTCTTGCAAAGCTCTGCCTGCATACAAATAACCCATCTATTTAGAGGTCTGCTTTCTTCTGCTGTGTCCCTCAGTTTCTCCTGCTGTTGTCCATGCTCAGAATTCCTCTAAGCACGACTACCTTGAGTCCTATCCTACAGAGCTCTTGCTTCCTCCAAGGCTCTCTGAAAAATGCCCTTTGCTGTTTAGTGATGGTCTAGGAATGGTGACTCTACTTGCCTGGACATATAGTTCTTTGTCCAATTTGGAAAACTGCTGAGAGCCTGACAGTGATGGTTTTTTGTTTTTGTTTTTTTTTGGGGGGGGGTTGTTTTTTTGTTTTTAATTTTTTTTTTAAAGAAGAGTTTTTTCTTCTCTTCAAGAAGAGTAACTTCCCAAACGAGGTCCCAGGTGAAATCAGATTCCCCCAGAGAACCCGGTGCAATCCAAATTAAAATGGATTGCCCTAAAGGTAGCCCCGGTTTTGGGTCACATCCAAAAGAAATACAAGTACAGATCCGAGATCTCTCACGGAGCATGCGAAGGGGAAATTGCATGGCACAAAACCAAGCAAGATTCCCTTTAAAATCTCTTTACCCACCATTGTCTCCAAAATCCATCACCCCTAGCAACTGTATCTTTCTCCCTTCTTTCTTTCTTGTTTCCATCCTCCCAACAGGCTCCCTCCTCACTGGCCTGCCTCTTCACCCACTCCCCAAAGCAGGTATTTTGTTTCCCAAGTATCCGGATGTCCTTGCTGATGAAGATCTCCATGCTGTTTGCTACCATTAATATCCTCAGAAACACATGAAAAGATATGGAAATCGGATACTATAAAAAGAAACAGAGAACAAAAAAAAAAAAAGGTTGGAAAGAGTAGAAATTTAAAACTCAATAGCAGGTTTGGAAGATAAGAGTTAAGGAAATCTGCCTCCCACCCTCACCCTCCAAAATAAGTAATAGAATAGAGAAGTGGAAGATTTTTTTAAAAAGGGGATCAGGAAGGCCGAACAATTCTTATTCAATAAGAACAGTTCAAACAATAAGAACTTCAGGAAGAAAAAAAGCAAGGGAGAGAGAACAGAAGAAAGAAAATCTTCATCAGGATAATTCATGGAAATTTCCCAGGCAGGTAGGAGAGCTCAGGTGGAGGGAACCCACTGCCCAGGGCTCCACACGGTGGATAAAAATAGACCAATGCCGAAGCACATAATTGTGAAATTTCAGAACTTCGGGGGAAAAAATCTCTCTCAAGCTTTCCGCAAGGAAATTGTCACATCCATGAGATAAGGTATAAGACTTGCAAACTGGAAAACAATAGTGAGTACCTTCAAAATTCTGAAGAAAACTAAATTCTGGTGGAGAATTCTAGAGCCAGCCAAATTGCTAATCGGGTATGAAGAGAGATTAAGAATATTTTTGGAAATGCAAGGTCTCAGCGCACTCCGCACCCATGCACCCATTCTCAGGAAACAGCTTGAGTGAGCTGTTTCAAAAAAGGAGGTGGCAAGCCAAGACTGATTCAGGATTCAGGAAACAGGAGGACCAGGAGAAAATCCTCAGGGGGTTGGAGAAGGGAGATGGCAGGAGGAAAAGCTGTGTGCCTGGAAAGGGTGGCGGGGGGCACCCGTCCAGCATGGAAAAGGCCAGAAGTCCCTAGAGCGGGATTCAGGAAGATGAAACTTACAGACAACCCAATGCAAACAAACATCTTGTGTGGACATGTAGCTCAGGCTTGCAGTGATGAGAACTATACCAGAAAACTAATCAACACAGTGACAACACAAGAAAGGGAAAACTTTTTTTGCTGAAATGTATTACATGACTCAGAAAAACAAAGTTTTGCAAAGTCAATCCATTATAATATATAGATCTTATTTACATTTGATTTGAAAAGGAAAAAGAAATCTTAAAAATGTCAGTACTCAGGGAATTCGCTGGTAGGGCAGTGGTTAAGAATCCGCCTGCCAATGCAGGGGACACGGGTTCGAGCCCTGGGCCAGGAAGATCCCATATGCTGCGGGGCAACTAAGCCTGTGAACCACAACTACTGAGCCTGGGATCTGGAGCCCAAGAGCCACAACTACTGAGCCTCCGTGCTGCAACTACCTAAGCCCACAAGCCTAGAGCCCACGCTCTGCAAAAAGAGAAGCCACCGCAATGAGAAGTTCATGCACCACAGTGAAGAGTAGCCCCCACGCAGCAACGAAGACCCAACACAGCCAAAAATAAATAAATAAATAATTTTTTTTAAAAATGTCAGTGCTCAAAGAGTAGAATGTGGTTTCCAGGCGCTAGGGGAAGGGGAGTAGGGAGTTGTTGGTTTAATGGGGCAGAGTTGCAATTCTACAAAAATGAAGAGTTATGGGGATGAATGATGGTGATAGTGGCACATTGTGAATGTATTTCATGCTGCTGAGCTGGCTGCTAAAAAGAATTAAGATGGTTAATTTTATGTTTGTGTCTTTTACCATAATAAAAAAAAATTGTAAAAAAAATGCGGAGGTTATCATTTCTAACCAATACCAATTCCAGATATTATAGTAGATAACAAAGCCTTCAGTTATTATGCTCTTACTTAATTTTGTACTGTTCTGCATTTTTTTGCTTTCTATGGATTCTTTTTTTTTTTTTTCCTGTGGATTCTTTAGTTTGCAAGGCCAGTTCTCAGATTGGGAGTTCAACATTGCTGCTTTTCTCAACCATTCAATCAATTATTTTGCTTTGTCTTAGTGGAAAATAAAATTCAAATTCAGAACCTAATCAAGACATTTCTCAGCTGTATAATTTTACTTGTGCACTCTTTTACAAATAATCCAGAAACCAAAAGTAAGGAAAAAATGCACTGATACAAAGAAATGGAATAATCCAGAAAAAGATAAGCAGAGAGAAAGGGGGGTAGATCAAATGGAAAGCATATTGCTAGAAATAGATTCAAATATAGGTCATGTAAAATACAGAGATGCTCAATAGTATAAGAAAAAAGAAGCAGCTATGTCCTGTTTTATGAGATGTTACCATGGCATAGCAAGGTTGAAAATAGGTGAAATGATAATCTAAAGCTGGAGACAGAAACTATTCTCTGTGAAGGGCTTGATAGTAACTATTTTAGGCTTTGCAGGCCATAAGGTCTCTGTGACAGCTGTTCATGTCCCATTGCAGTGTGAACGCTGCCACAGACAAGAGTAAATGAACAGAGGTGGTGGCTGTGTGCCAATAAAACTCTGTTTAAAAACTCAGCTCTCAGGCTGGATTTGGACCACAGGCTACAGTTTGCTGACTGATCTCTGTTCTATTCCCCAGTCATGCTCTGGTCTCCTCCTCTCCCTGCTCTACCTGCTCAACCGCACCCCTGGCTCTCGCCACATCAGCCTTTCTGTTCTTCAAACCTATGAAGTCTTCTCCCATCTCAAGATTTTTGTTTTTGCTGCTCCCCTGGTCTGGAACATCCTCGCACCAGACTCACGTCCTCATTTCATGCAAGAATCTACTCAAATGTCACCTCCTTAAAGAAGTCTCCCCTGACCTGCCATCTAAGATACCAGCCTTCCCGGGCCACAGCATGCTTTACCTACTCACCTTTGATTTCTGCTTTGTTCCTGTGTGTATCATCCCCTGACACGTGGCACATCTGACACATCTTTAATTCTTTTCTTGTTGCTGATCTGTCAGCTTTGCTCACGTTGGTTCCCAGTGCCTAGAACACTGCCTGGTCCACGTTATCAGAGCTAAGCAAATATTTTTTGAATCTTTGGGTGAATGAATAAATGAATGAAATCTGCAGCATTATAGGTATGAGAAAACTTCTCTCAATGAAGGACACATACATTCTCTTTTCATCTAGAAGAACAAATTCTCATTTTTTGTCATCAATGATGCAGTGAAAAAGGAAAAAACTTCCATCTCCCGCTTTTACAAGTAAATAGCACAAAAACCTTCCCCTATAGACAGAATGTTTCTTAAACATGTGTAAATACTGGCGGTGTGTGAATGATAAAGCCAGCTACTTCTAATCTGTAAAATAATTGTTTTCAAGATTTTTCTTCATAAAAGAGTTCTGCGTCATCAGAGACAAAAGGCCCCTAAAATCCCCTCATCTATTCCTCTCTTCCCAGAAGGGACCATGAGCCTACAGAGGGCAGAGGACCTCTCAAGGTCACAGAGCAGGAGGGCAAAGGCTCTGACCAGCACCCTTACTGTGAGTCAAGGCTACGTAACTTTGCACTGTAAGATAACACATTTTCAGGAACACGTCTTTTTTTAATTTTGAAAGGAGCATTTATAAGAAAACGGATTCAGCTTTAAGTGTGGGGCTTTAACATCTAATGGATTCTTCCCTGTCTCTCAGTTATAAATAATCAGAAAATGAATATACTCCCCATACCTTTAAAGAAAAAAAGTCCCAGTTGCATGTGAAATTATTTTTATCTTTCAAACAAAAATTCTGGCTTTGGAGTTTAATCAGGAAATCCTTGGTATCTCACATCAAAATTAATTGTCTTTCCAATGTAGGTGTGTAATCATTGAAGTGTTTACCAGGGAGCGTCTTTCATCCATTTTCAAACCATTTTTCTCTTATTTTGAGGATTTGAAGTAGAAAGATCTTCTTAATCCTTCCACTACTTCTTTTCCCAGCCCCTGCTGGGGCTGGAGAAGGAACTCAAATTTACTGAGAACCAGCATTCAACTCTGTTGTGGGCATTTTACAGACATGGTCTCATTTAATCCTCACCCCTGCTATTTGAGGGGTTTATTTTTGTTTTACAGATAAAGGAACAGGCTGGGAGAGGTAAAGTTAGTTTTTTCAAGGTCAGGAAAGGAAGGTGAACAGAGGATTTAGAATCACACAGATTTTCTTCCAAATTTCAGCCCCAGACCTATCTACTGCTTGTCTCTGGACAAATCACTCCACTTCTCTGAGCCTCCAGACCAGTGCTGTCCAGTAGAACTTTCAATGAAAATGGGAAGAACCCATATCTGTGATGTCCAGTGTGGTAGCCATGAGTCACATGGGACTCTTGAAATGTGTCTAATGCAACTGAGGAACTAAATTTAAACTTATTAATTTTAATTAATATAAATGTACATAGCTACATGTGACCCATGGCTACCAAATTGGTTAGTGTAATTCCAAGTAGTATTCCCTTAGACCCAGGCAAGAGGGTCCCCTATTCTGAACATGCACTTTCCAGGCCCTATACTGCTCTCCTCTGGCCAGAGCCCTCTCCATAGGGTGAGGGGTCCGCAGTCCCCCTGGATACCTACTCCTCAAAACCACGTTCTGAGTGTCTGAAACCATGATCTGGAATTCCTGCCCTAACAGCCCAAGTTCAGGGCTGCCAAGACCTCTTCCTTAGTGCCAAGCTTCCAAGAGTAACCTGTACCTGTGGCATTCACACCTCTGAACCCAAGAGTATCTAAAAATGGCCACTTGGGGGAAGTGTAAACACACCTTAGACACAAGACTGGTGTGTCCACGTGGGATTGAGCAAGGCCCCTTATGGCACTGGAAGAAACCAGGTATGAAAAGAGCACAGGCTGGGAACCCATTCTCCCTGCAACCCAGTTGCCAACGTGGAACTCGCCAAGAGCCTTCCCATACATCCCCTTGGACCTAAGCCTTGGGTCTAATGAGCTAATCTTTGGTATCACACATCAAAATTTTTTATCCTTCCAATGTAGCTATATAATTGTTGCTACTGTTTGCAGCCAAAGAACGTTAGTCCACCATCTTATCTCCCAGCAGCAGCTCCCAGCCCAGAAGATTCTTGCTGCAAGAAATTATCATGGCTCTTGCTTCCTTCTTTTTAGAAATCCTTGGGTTCTGCTTATTTCCAAGCCTCCCTCTCCAGCCTCCCATCAATGTGCTCTGGAGAATGGGTTCTCCAATCTAGTGACTGGCCCCACATCCCCACCATACCCCATCAGAGGAGCCTGGAGGTCATCCTGGGCCCCTCCTTTTCCACTATTCCTCATATCTGCTCACCCACCAAGTTCCATGCAATTAATCCCATTCCTCAGGTTCATCCTTGGTCTCTGAGGAAGATGTGGGTTCACATTTTTTGGCTCTGTGATTGCAGTTGAAGCTGCTGCTGCAATCTTATAAAAGAACAAGTGGTACAGGCCATTGTTGCACACCTCAAAGGCTGCACACCAGCAAGAGCCAACTCCAAGGCCAGTGATTGTTTCTTTTTAGGACAAAGAATGTCCTCAAGTTAAGACAAAGACTAAGGAGAAATTAACTTGGAAAATCTGTGAATTATACTTGCCTCAAATATTCCTTTCTGAAAGTTCATCAAACGTTGGTTTAAGTAAAGCCTTCTGTCTAAATTGCAATTATTTGGCCACTGACTCCTCAGAAGGGAACTACAAAGGGTTTTCATTTTAAATCATCTATCTCAGCAGAGTGTTTTCCCCCAACACACACAAAGTCTAAGGGAAGAGATGATTTTGAATGAAAGAGGGCCCAGAAAGAAATCAGACAGGGACAAACTGCCCATTGCCTCTTTAGGTATGTTGTTGCCTAACATGTACCCTGTTCCTGGCATGCCCTTTCCCCCTTGCCTACTGATGAACTCCTATTCATCCTTCAAAGCTCTCCTTGAATACATCCTGTGTGAACCCTTCCCACCACACACATCTACAGAGACAAATATCCCTTCTGTTATCTCCTACAGATTCACTCCTCATACTGCACTGGAATTTATTCATTTATCTACACCAGATAGTGAGCTCTAGATATGCAGGGTATAAGATGTGTGAAGAAGGTAGGGGAGGACAGAGTTCTTACAACAAGTTACATCACACCTGAGAGATGAATTCCTCTGTCAGTCTTTCTGGGTCCCCAAGGGCCTGAAGCATGGGGAAGAGGAAGAAGAGGAGGAGGAGGAGGGGAGAAAGTGATGGAGAACAAGACCATCAAGGGTGGAATTAGTGACCATAACCTTATAGGCAACATCCGAGGCCAGGAGGAGCTGAAGCAGTCAGGACTCCTGGAACCAGCATGTGGCAACTGTGGTCCCATGTGAGCTAGGAGCCAGGGGCATGAGAGGCAGGGAGGGGCCAGAACCCTGGACAGGGGCTGATGAGAATTAGGCCCAGTGCCGAGATTTTGTTTCTAAATGTGCTGGACTTGAAGAATCAGGATCTATCACATGGTCCTCTCAAGGTCTGGAGTGATTCTCCCAAACAGACCTGGGACAGACACATAAAGGCAGCAATGGGTGTGGTCGGTGTTGTGACAGAGTTGTGAACAAGATGCTGCAGGAGCTCAGAGGCAGAGCTCAACCTGTCCTCAAGGGTGGGTATCGATGCTCCAAACCCACGGGGCAGCTGAGACAGGTCCTAACTCCTACAAACCTAATCCCCTCCCCACCAGAGCCCCGGGCTGCATCCTGATGAATCTAAAAGCTGGACCGACTGTCACTTCAGTGATCCATCCCAAGGGGCTGAGCAGAGGGGGAGAATGATGGTGACAGTCTTTGCAGGCTGGAGACATAGGAAGCAAATAAGAGCAAGAAGCCTCCGAAGGAAGGGAATCCTCCAGAGAAAGTCATAAACACAACACCGGGAGGAGCTGGCATCTCCCCCACTGTCTGGTGTAGGTAAGTGAATAAACTATGCAGTGAGGGCCTCTCCATCTTAGCTGCACATTGCAATCAACCAGGGAGATTGTAAAATACTGAGCCTTTCCCAAAGAGTCAAGATTGAAAACCACTGATTTAAAGGGAGATGACACCAGATCTTTCTCAAACGGAAAGAAAGGGAGGGAAGTGCTTAGAGGCAAAGATGGAAGGAAGCCATGAGACCACATGGAGCTGTGGAGAGCTTCTTCCAAGACTGCAGGCTCTGGTTGGGGAGGGGGCTGGGTTTCTGCCCACAGTGAGGGCAGGTGCCCCCCCATACACACACACACCAGTTCTCAAACCCATCTCACCAACTGCATCTGTTCCTTCACAAGGCATATTCCAATAGCTCCAATTGGTGTCTGTCCAGTTGGCAGAAGAGGAGAATGACATCAGGACAAAGCAAAAGGTTCATCATTTCATACCTGACCTCTCGCAGCATATTCATAACCGATGCCACCGAGGTGTAGCAGCATAAGAGAAACTAACTCAACACAGCTGATTGCAGCCTTGCTATATTTTTAAATTTTATTTTTACACTATCATACTGTAAAACGGACTTTTTCCCTTTTGCATCCATCTCTATGAATGTTAACATTTGCATATATTTGTGCAACCACCGCCACAATCAGGCTACAGAACAGTCCATCCATCACCCAGGGAAACTCCCCTGATGTTCTCATTCATTGTCATACCTCTTCCCCATCCCCGTTCCCCGGCAACCATGCATCTGTTCTCGGTCACTGTAGTTTTGTCTTTTTGAGAATGTCACCTAAATGAAATCAAACCGAGTGTGACCTTTTGAGGATGAATTCCTTCCTGCTTCGTAATGCCTTTGAGAAACATCCAAGGTAGTTCATATATCAACAGCCTGCTCCTTTTTATTGCTGACTAGTACTTCCTTGTGTGCGTGTGCCGCTGTTTGTTTACCCATTCACGCCCTGAAAGACATTTGTGTTGTTTCTAGTGTTTGGCAGTTATGAACACAGTTGTTATACATATCCGTGTACGGGTGTTTGTGTAAGGATAAGTTTTCATTTCTCTCGGATAAATAACTAGGAGTGAGAGTGCGGATGAATGCAGTCCTGTCATGTTTAAGGGCCCAGTTTTAAAGAGTTTAAGGCTTTTCAAGAATATATAAAATAGTAGTAGAGAAAGAACACTGTACATTTACATGGAATAATCTGTCTTTTTTTAAAGCCTATTAACTGTATTAGACATAATTGTTTTAGTTTCAAGGAACAGACGTCCTTAGCTTAAGTAAAAAGAAATATATTAACAAGAAAAAGATGTGTCGCTTGGAGCCTCATGACAGAGGTGTATCAGGAACCTCAAAAAGCTCTAGAACAGAGTAGAAAAAGCCATCAGGAAACTCCCTGCTTCTCTCTGTGCATTTGCTTCATTTGTCTCTTTTGGAAAAAATTTACTCTTTCTGCAACTTGGCCCTTGGGGTATTTAGAAGATGCCATCTAGAATCCCAGGGTTCACCTATTATAAGCCTAGCCATGCAGCAAGACTGACACCCCACTCCCCACCCCCATCCCACCCAATGTGAATTGCATATTTGTAGGACAAGAACTCTGGCCAGTGCATCTCAATCAGTATGGCCAGAATGACAGGTCCATATGGAACCAACATGGCCACGCAGTGACAACCCATGACCTTACAGATGGGGGTGCGCTGCCCAGAGAGGAGATACTCATGTAAAGGAAGGCTGCTCTGTATCATCCTCTGACCATGTCAGGGAGGTCTCTGCCTTCCCCCTTACAGGTCTCTCGCAGGGAGAAAGGCCAGCCAACTCTTGGTCAGGGTATGAGATGAGGTCTGGCCTCATTTACGCCTGGGTAGGTTTACTATACATTAAATGTTTTCTCGTCACACTCTCGCCTCTCCTAAAATGCCTAGTTCTTCAGGGCAAGTCAGCCAGCCTCTACTCTCTTCTGCTCAGAGAAGTGGACCTCCCGTGGGCCTTGGTATCTCTCTCTTTCCTAGCAAGCCCAAGTGGACATTCTGGTCCCTCAGTTAGGTTTGAAGAAGAGGAGATGGTTTGGAAAAACTTTTCACAGAAAGCTGCTATCATACCCAGATATTAACAAAGTGGTACTTTAATCCTAGTTCCTTTCTTATGCTCGGTGTAAAGCTGCCATAGGTGCTTTCCCAGGGGTGGAGGATGACTGGCCGAGCAGGATTTGAGCACTCTTGCCTGGATCCTTGACCATAATACCATCCCATACCAACATTACCCTCCCCTCATGTCTAACCAGCCCAAAAGTTAATGAAGACTACATCTCAGCTGACCCAGGTGTTCTTTAATTGTCTACTTCCCTGAACCTCTTTAGAGAAATACCAAAGAGACAATAAAAAAATACAATGGAGCTCTAAATGCCAGCCTAGCTTGGAGGAGCATTTGCCTAAAGATATAGCCATTCAACTCTCCCTATACCTTCTCTTCTTAGTCTCCAGAGGTTACCATGGCTCATGGTCAAGGTCAATAGCCATTATCCTGCCCTCCCAAGCAGCCACATAAGACGTAGATTTGCCCTTGAAAAAAAGATAGCACCCTTCTTTGCAGAAGGCTCTAGCCTATCTCCCTAAATAAAACGAATTCTCTCTAAAATTGGAAGTGAGGGTCTGGCAGAAGAACATGAGCTTTGAGAACTGGAAGATTAGTGTTTGCATCCCAGCTCTGTTCCATGTGCTTGAGAGGAGCATCCAAGCTCCCTGCCTCATTTTCCTCCCCAGTGATGTGTCCCTGGGATATTGTGAGGAAGAAATGAAATGCTTTTGGTTAAGTGCTGACCCAGGACAAATGCGTCACATTCATTGGTCCTCCCTTCTTTTATCAACACAACCTTGGTGAAATCTCTTTTAAAGTTCCATAGGTCTTAAAGCTCTGTTTGGCACGTTTGCCATCGTTTGCTTAAAAGTAAGCACAAAGCCTTTCCTGTTGATAATTTTCTAAGGAAAAGAACAAAGCAAAGGCTTTCTGGTTTTGACTCATAAGATATGAGTATACAGCTTTTATATATGTCCAATATAATTTCATTCTGTCCCTCCTCCTTCTGGGCATCCACATCCCTATTCATCCATCTTTGTTGGCCCTGATCACATAGCTGATATTTGGCTGTATGCGTGGGTCACCCCCACTACCTGTGGGCTCCTGGGGAACTGGCATGTGTCTAAGTCGTTGGGAAGGAAAAAAACTTTCTTCCACCCTTTTAGGATCTTCTGGCAGGTCTACGAATTAAATTGACATGAGAGAAATTAACAGGAGAAAATTGAATTTAATTCCATAGGTACGAGAACCCGACATGTGTGAGAAGTTCAGAGACAGAAAAGTAAACTGAGGTAAAAATGCCATCCTGAGTGAAGGAATGGGATAGGGGCCTCGAGCTACCAAGGACAGAAGGGTCAGTCACAAGGCAACAAGAAGAACAGATGGGACTTCCCTGGTGGTCCAATGGGTAAAACTCTGTGCTCCCAATGCAGGGGGCCTGGGTTCAATCCCTGGTTGGGGAATTAGATCCCACATGCATGCTGCAACTAAGTCAGCATCCTGAAACTAAGGATTCCACGTGTTGCAACTAAGGATCCTGCATGCCACAACCAAGACCCAGCACAGCCAAAATAAATAAATATTTTTAAAAAAGAGCAGATGTTTGGTAATTAAATGTTTGTCCTGCCATACAGATGGTGACTTAGATAAAATTTATCTCTGAAAATAACTCTTATTCTGGGAAAAATCTCCAATTTAAACTCTTCTAGGTAATTACAGAGGGGCAGTAATTTCTTTAAGCTCAAAGGGTCTTGATTGCCTTTAGTTCAAAATAATCCACACATCAAGGTGGCACATCTTGGAGAGGCCTATCCTGAACCCCCAAAAAGTCATCTTCATGTTCTCAATTTCTGGCACAAGGCCTGGCGCAGAACAGAAATTGTGCAAGTTTGCCAAGAGAATGAGGGAACGCCTGGAATGTAGCTACAGCTCCATGACCTGGAAAGATTTCATTTCACATCTTCTCCGTCTGGCTGACAGCTGGCCGCCTTGAATTTTACGCTGCATTTAGACATTTCTTTTGCCTGGGTTTTCTAGGAAGAAATAACATCAGTTGCCAGAAATGAATATATTCAATTTATCTGCAAGTTTCTTGGAGAAAAACACTCATCCATGATCGATTCTGTTGATTTGATCAGATCAGATCTTCCTATTTGGAAGGGCAAAGGCATATAGTAAATCTACCCCCCTCACCCCATTGTTTGCCACATTGGTCTTCCAGAAGGTTTGACCCATTTTGAAATCTTCCTGGGTGACTCTATTCTAAGGTACCCTGTCATCCTAATGAAAATCAAATTTTCTTCCAAGATGGAACCCAGAAATAAAGATAAGTCCTCTAATCACTCAGGTTTCCACTCTGCAAGATTAAAGTTCATTGCATCCCAAGACAGGGCTCCAAGTTTAACCACAGCAGGAGATGAAATGGTATATCTGACATCCAAGATGGAAAGACATGGCTAAAAACTCAAGGAAATGTTTGTGGAAAGGGGCGCCCTAATCCATTGCAGACTGGAAAGGGGTGTCATTTATCATGACCACTAAACAAAGCCTGGTGCCTTTTTTGCCCCATATGGACAGCTCCTCATCCTTTAAGGCCCACCTCAAAGTCTACCTGCCATGGCTTTTTGTACCTTTCCTCCTCCCAATAGGATCAGGTTCAGTCCTTCCCTCTCGTGATCCTGCAGCCTCCTGCCTGTGTAGATCAATTCTTCCCTGTGCTGGGGGTATTTGCATCTGCTTCTTCCACTAGGAGGGGAAATGGGGTCTTATTCCTCCTGGGTCCTCCCACATTACTTAACATATTTGGGGAAAACTGACCACAGCAGTTTGCATTTATTGAATCCTACAGCATTCCAAGCACCCCTGCTATGAACCTTACAAACATCATATCCTTTAATCCTGAAAACAAACCTTCAGGATTGTTTTGTTTGACTTGCTTTTTCCCCAAAAAATATTAAGAAAAACTCCAAATGTGCAGAAAAGTTGTAAGAATTTTATTGTGAACTCCATAGACTCACCACCCAGATTCCACGATTAACATTTTATGATACTTGCTTTACCACACACTCTCCATCGCTCCATCCCTCTATATATCTATCAATCCACCTTATTTTTTGATGCATTTTAAAGTAAGGACAAATGTATTTTTAACCTCTATTTTACAGATTCACAAAGTTTTAGAGAGGTTGAACATTTTGCAGAAGGCAACACAGCAAAGTGGTAGAAATAGAATTTAATTTCCCATCTGCTCACTGTAGAATCCATATTCTTCCTACTCTACCATCCTGCATCTCATCAATATTGGTTGAATGAATGAGTGATGTCATTTGTGAAGAGCATTGGTAAAGAGATGCTAGTTTATTGGCAAAAGAAACACCGCATTGAAGTATGCTATGTTCATATTTTGAAGAAGGTTTCTTTTGGTAATTAAATAAGTATTATTTACTGGGCTATGAGTTTATATTAGGATTTACATTAGTGTGGGGGAGATAGACAATTTTTTAAAAAACAAATTTAAAAATTGGAAAAATTCAGGTAGTGATTAGACTATGAAAGAAACCAAACAGGATGAGGGTCTAGGGAGGGATTGCACGCTGGAACCGACATTCGCTGGACAAGAAGGAGAGAGGAGCACCCAGGAAGGTTAAAGTCACTCTGGGGTGAACCCAAGCAGTGAGAAGATACCAGTCTTGAGGGACAGCTGGAGGAAGCATGTTTCACCCAAAAGGAACAACAGGTGCAAAGTCACTGAGATAGGAATGATTTGGACATGCTTGGGGGATAGAAAGAAAGCCAGAAGGGCTGAACAAACAAGAGTCATAACAGATGAGGCTGCAGAGGGTAGGAGTGGCCTCATAGGCCAAGGTAGAAATCTTAAATGTATTGATAAATATAGATGAAAGCCATCAGAGAATTTTCAGAAGGAAGGAGCACCAAGATATTTAAAGATTACTGTGACTAAGTATAGGAAACAGACTTTGAGAGACAAGAATGAAAGCAGGGAGCCCAGTGAAATGGGCTGAATTGTGTCCTCCCAAAATTCACATATTGAAATCCTCACCCCCCAGTACCTCGGAATGTATTTGGAAGTAGGATCTTAACAAAGGTAAGTAAGTAAAATGAGGTCATTAGGGTGGGCCCTAAGTAGATATGATCAGTGTCTGTATAAGAAGAGATCAGGACACAGACACACAGGGGAGATGATGTGAAAATACAGGGAGGTGAGAGCTATCTACAAGCCAAGAAGAGAGACGTCAGAAGAAATGAATCCTGTCAACAACTTGATCTTGGACTTCTTGCCTCCAAAATTTTGAGAAAATAAATTTCTGTTGTTACAGGCACTCAGTTTCTGGTATTTCGTTATGACAGCCCTAGCAAACTAATACAACCAGTTCAGAGACCATTGCCATGGTCTATTTGAGAGACAATGATGTTGCAAAGAGAAGTGGTAAGATGTAGGATATATTGGAAGCAGAGCCAGCAGAATTTGCTAATAGATGGGACATGAAGGAGAGGGAAAGAGAAGAATCAAGGTCAGGGATGACACTTAGGATTGGGCTTGAGCTATTGGTTGAATGGAGGTAGGGAAGATTTGGGGAAGAACTCATTGGCGGTGGAAGTCTGTTTTAGACAAGTGGGTGGATGTTCTGTTTTGGACAAGTTCTGTTTGTTGAGCCCTCATGGTAACTACAGTAATAACCAGTTCCACTGAGCATCAGATAGGCGCCAAGCACCATGAGAGGCAAGTTACACACAAAAGAGAAGAGTAAAATGTAGACCTTGTGATCCAGAAAGACAAACACTTATTTTAAATCCTCAACAACGTATGTCCCATAGGACTGCATGTTTCTAGTGGTCAAAGTCAGGGAAACAAAAGTCTTGAGGAGAGCTGCAGTGATATAATAAATCTGGGGGGCATTTCCAGGGCCAGGTGTACGTACCGCTTGTCTGAGTAGGAGTCAAGGATGTGACACTGCCTACACAGTCATGTTAAATGATCAGAAATTAACTGAACATATTTTTGTTAAGATGATTTCATTTGCCTAGGAAGCTGCATTCTTAGAACAAAGAGAGTCAAGGACAGAAACGTATTATAAGTTCCACCTTCAGACTGAACCCACGCAAGTCAAAAGCAAAAAAGTTGCATTATCCCTCAGTTCATGAACAAATGGTGCTTGACACCCACAGAAATGATAAGGGATGGAGACGTAGCCCTCTTTTCGTCTTCTTTGGAATGGAGAAGCAGAAATCCATACTGCCCTGACATCTTGCTCCAGGCTACGGAAACTTGGCCAACATGTTTACTCCCAGGTATGGAGCTGGGTCTGGGGCAAGGTCCCAGCCTGGCTCCTGATGGCAACACTGGGGCTTAGCTCAATTTTTTCCTTTTTTGCTCTCCATGGTAACATGTTGTGTACTTTTCCCAGTCTTTTCTAGGGTCCTTTTATTTAGATCATGGTGACTATAGAATTTTCACTCTGACTTTATTTTAACTTAACATTGTATTGAGAATGTTTTTCACGTCATTAAAAATTGTTTGACGTTACATGTCAATGGTTATTGGATAATTCATCATCTGGACATATACTAATCTAAGCAAGTCCTCAGGGTTGAACATCCAGATCGCTGCAAATCATCTCCCTTCAAAGGTAACAGTGCAATCAGTCATTGCGATACAAATTTGGGGTTTTTTTGACTCTGCTAAGCATTGATATTTTTATGGACAGAGCAATATCTTTGGGCCACATGTTTGAATTCTGTTCGCCATTGGTTCCGCCTATAATTCTTCTCCCTTCTCCTATGCCTGATACCCTCACTAGAGCCCCCCCTAAAGTCCCTCTGTAGCATTCAATATCTGCAACTCCCCTATAATGTCCCCACTTCCCATCCCCAAGGCCAAGTGTTGCCATGGATCCAGCCTGAAAAGGCATTGGAGGAACTCCCTGAAGCTGCCTATGGAGAGGTTTAAAACCTAACGCCAAACCACGGCTCCAGGTGGGTAGGGAGAGAAATTAAAATTGTCAACAATTTAGAATCCCCAACCAAGAGTGGTTTCCCTGAAAGCTCAACTGAGAGAAGCAAAACCCTGCAGGAAAATACAGAATCCCAGTTGGGCCAGCTACTCTGGTGCCCAGAGCTGAAAGACTGACATTCCAGAAAACAGCAGAACCAGTACCAGCTAATGATTTCTACTAGAATTATAATGGATGTAGTATTTTTATAGATGTTTTGGCTTCATGTTTTGAAATGTGAATAAATTTTTTGTGAATTACAGTAAATGTCTATTTATTGCATTTATTCATTTTTACTTCTATTGAATTCCAGTCATTACATTAATAATTAAATTAATTGGATAAATCAAATAAAAATAAAATACAGCTTGATATTAAATGAAATAAATACAGAAATACCAGTATTTTCATTGCATACCAGTATTAAGATCACTAGCTGCGTGCAATATCTTTGCATATAAATCTTTCCACAAAATTATGTAGAGTTCAATGTCCCAGTGTGGAGGGTCACATGACAAATTCTCTCACAGATCAGGGCTGTGATTCTGAATAATTTGTAGCCGTCCTTCTGTCAGACTGTGTCAGCCTTAACATTTCCTTCTTTGCCAAATTTATCAAGAAGCTCAGAACTAAGTTTTGCATGCAAATGCTATAACCATTATAAACAGAGAAGTACTTTTTCCATATATTTTTCTAGTCCTTCCCATTAGGTCTTTTATCCTATTATTGTGTTTTATCTTATTTTTTTTCTTTGACTTTACTGTAAACTATTTCATATCTTTTTTTTTTAAGTGGTAATGTTGAGAAGAGAATGCAATCAGAATCCATGGTTTAAATGACAGGAGCCTAAAGTTAAATTATCTTTGGTCAATATACCAAGCAATGGTGGAGTCTTCTCTCCTTCTCTCAGTCCTTGCATTTTCTTATCTTTTAAAAAGAGCCACTGAGGGACTTCCCTAGGGGTCCAGTGGTTATAACTTCGCCTTCCAAGGCCGAGGGTGAGGGTTCAATCCCTGGTCAGGAAGCTGGGATCCCACATGCCTCGCAGCCAAGAGACCAGAACATAAAACAGAGGCAATCTTGTGGCAAATTCAATAAAGAATTTTAAAATGGTCCACATAAATAATAAATAAATAATAAAATAAAAATAAAGTCACTGAATAATAAGGCTGCACCAAGATCCCATTATCACAGAACTTGCCTCCCTCTCCCCAGCTGACATGAAAGTTTTCTGTTATTTTGATATTGATCTCATCTATTTATGATGGAGGATCAGGGCAGCCCTCCTTGGGTGCCATAATGTCAAAAGATCCCAGATCCATCGCAAACTGCTCAGTGCTCATAGATTAGAGCCGAAGAGTATGTTTCAACTGGTCTTGTGAGTTTCCTCTTCTCCCCATTTTTTCAGTTACTTCCCAGCTACTTAGCATGGCATGTGGGCTGTTATTATAATGCAAGGAATATTGAACCCACTGAGGATTTTGTAATGTAGTCAAGATTGCAATATACACATATGAACATTGAAAGGTAATGCTTTGAGCTAAGTTTTGGACATAGCCTGGTGCATAATAGGTAATTCAATAAATATTATGGAAGGGAGGAAGGAAGGAAGGGAGGGAGGAAGGGAGGGAGGGAGGAAGGAAGGAAATACTCCAGCAGACATCATGTTGTCAATAAACTCTCTAAAGATTCTGGGATATAGGTAACTTCACATCTTCTTCACAGTTTCTTTGTATCTATGGGAGCCTAAGATATTAAACTTGGAGCTGATGGTTATAAAACAGGAGAAAGATCCTTACTCCCATAAACACTAGGGGGAAAAAGGAAAGAAAAAAAAAGTAACCTTGATGTCTTCCTTTGGTCTGTAAAGATATTATTACTTCTAGAGATTTCTCACATTGCTTGCATACAATATACCTAGAAATGTCTAGAAGCCTGAACAAGCAGCATCCTCTTCCTTGCCTGCTCTGTACCCAAACCCTGCAAGCAGTTCTAATACTGTGCTTCAGAAGAAATAGTGACAAACTTCACAATTATCAAATCATCTCTGGGTGCTGAGAGTCACCCCCACAGTCCTTCTCTCTCTCTCTCTCTCTCTCTCTCTCTCTCTCTCTCTCTCGGGCAGAAGTCCAGTAGCTGGTTCTTTCTCTCCTCCCAAGCTCTCTGAAGTGGTAGCTCACATGGCTGGCTGTGATCTGGCCTCTCTCTTTTTCTGGGTCATGGCACCTACACCACCTCACACATCTGAGAATCTACACTAATTCTTCTCCCATCCAGCATATTCTTGGCTCTGTGCTTTTCCTGATTCATAATCCTGAAACCTGCAGTTCACAACCGCTTCCCACAAAATAAACAAAAAACAAAAACCATAGTCTTAGAAGAGGGAAAAAACACCTCTCTGCACCCCTTTGCTTGACTTTGTTATCTACTTTTCTCTTCTTTAACCATCTCACAGAAACCACAGAAAAATAAGAAAAAGAAAACAAAGTCTCATATCTGATGAAGTGACCAAAAAAATAATCACACTATGTCCTTTTGTCCTAACATTTAGCCAAAACTAGAGCAAAGTGTAGCAGGAACAAGGTAGGCAAAAATTAAATCCTGGCTCTATCACTTGCAAAATGAGTGGACTTCGGAAGACACTTCTCAGTGGTCTCCTCTCTTGCTCAATACAACGGTTAATACCTACTGCCCAGGGTTGCTCTGTGGACTCCAGATAATGTATGTAAAGCACCTGGAGTACACTAAGCTTTCAAGTCCTGGAGCTGTTGTTAACACACATACCTCGTTCATAGCTCCCATCTCTATACTGAGTTGGGTAAGTGCTTTGATGGTGTCAAACAAGAAAGTACACTTCCTCCACCCAGGAGAGCAAACTGAAAGCACTGTGAAGGAAAAATGTATTGACACAGTGCCATTACCAGAACTAACAAACATTCCCTGAAAAGTCCCTTGGTGCCCATAAACCATTACAAACCTACCAACCTGGAGTTTGTCTAAGCATGTTTTTAAGGAATTTCTATTTTTCAGCTCATAAAACCTATAGGGACAACAAGTTCCACCTGTTAGTCATAGCCCATAAATCTCCCCTTCACTAACACAACAGCCTTCAGGGAAGGTGATGAGACCCAGGGGAAGGAGTTCAGACGTTGTTTCCAAATGTGGGCTGAATCTGTTATTTTCTACCTGTAAGGGCTAAGATAAGTGGCTAAGCTCTATGATCCTTGGTCTTTTCGCTATGAAGTGGGGATAATAGTATCTAAGCCACACATGGTTCAACCTCAGAGATTTCTGACCCACTTTCCCTTCTTCCAAGAATGCTTTTCCCCATAGATAGGTATCTTGTTTATTTATTAAAGTTTTTATCCAAAGCACACCCATATGAAATGTCCCATGTCTATACTATAAACAGCTAAAAAACAAGACAAACTTTTTTCAGACATTGGAAAGTAAGCAGAAAAGTTACTGAGAGTAGGGAATAATAAGGATGAGCTTTATGAATGCATTGACTGTCTCCCTGGAGTTGATTTCTAGAACTCAGAATAGGCAGAAGAAGCCCAAACTGAGACTGAAATCTTGCCAAGTTGAAGAGACTAAGATAAGAACACTATAAGACAGGGGTAACTTGAATTTTGTGGGGAATGATACCAGAAAGGAGAGAGCTAAGCAGAGAAAATCCTCCCCAAATCTGTATAAGTTTCCCCTCCTGTCTTTGGATGAATACTAATTTGTGTATGCATGGGGTTAAACTCTACAAAACTGTGAAGAAGAGCTGCTGCATAGCTATAAGCAGAACAACTCCCATTGTTCACCAGCCAGGGTGAAAAGAACTCACTAAAAACTGATGACCTTCAGTAGAAACCCCAGACAATACCTACTAATTACAGAATATGCATTTTGGTCAAGTGCACATGGAAAACACTGTTAGATGATATGCTGGTCCATAACATGTCTAAATAGATTTAAAAGAACTGTTATCACATGGGGATATGCTCTGACCATAATGAAACCAAATAATAAACCAATCACAAAAAGACATCTGAAAAAAGCTAAATATTTATAAATTAACATACATGTAAATAATCTGTGAATCAAAGAAGAAATCACAAGAGAAATTAGAAAATACATAACAGAATGAAGTAAAAATAGAACATAACAAAATTTGTGGGATCCAGCTGAATCAGTGCTTAGAGAGAAAAGCTATAAATACTTATGGTTTTTAAAAGGGAAAAGACCTAAACAATTATCTAAGATTTCACCTTAAGAAGATAGGGGAGAAAAGAGCAAATTAAACCCAAAGTAAGGAGTAGAAAGAAAATTTTTAAAAATGAGGCAGAAATTAATGAAATAGAAAATATAAAACAATAGAATTTTTAAATAAAAGCAAGAAACCCAATTGAATTCATTCTTTGAAAATAATTTAAAAACAAAAAAAAAACACAGGAGGGAGGAGATATGGGGATATATATATATAAATACAGCTGATTCACTTTGTTGTACAGCAGAAACTGGCACAACAATGTAAAGCAATTATACTCCAATAAAGAGCTTAAAAAAAAAAAAGTAACAAGGTTTATCTCAGGAATGCAAGATTGATTTACCATTAGAAAATCAGGCAGTGTAATTCACTATATTAACAGACAAAAAGAAAATAAAAAACATGCAATTATTTCTCTGAACTCGAGAAAGTATTTGAGAGAATTCAACATTCATCTTTGCAATGAAATAGAAATAAAAGGAAATACCTTTAACCTGTAAGGGGAATTTGCAAACAAACAAACAAAATCCCTATAATTAGTTCCATACTTAGTTATATAAGACTGAATGCTTTTCTCCAAGATTGGGATAAGGCAAGGCTCTCCATCTTGATCAATTCTATTCAACAATCTATTGGAGATCCTAGCCAATCCAATAAGATAATAAAAAGAGATGAAAGAAATACAGGTTGGAAAGGAAGAAGTAAAGCTGTGTTTATTCTCAGATGATATTATCACATACATAGAAAATCATAACGAATACCTGAAAAAACCTCCAAAACTAACTAGTAAATTTAGGAAATATTATAATAAACAAGAGCAATATGCAAAATCCAATTATAATTATATTTAATAACAGAAAACAACTTAGAAATAAAAGTTTTAAATGCCATGTGTAATAATATAAACAACACAAAATACTTAGGGATAAATTTAACAAAATATGTGTAATACCAGAACACAGAGAACTATAAAACACTTCTGAGAGTAATTAAAGGATTCCTGAGTAAATAGAAAGAAAGTTCATGTTTACAGACTAGAAGATTCAATATTTTTAAGGTGTCAGTTATCCCCAAACTGATCTGAAAAGTCAATGCAATTCCATTCAAAATCTCAGCAATCTTTTCTTAAATTAACAAATTGATTTTAAAATTTATGTGAATGCAATAGACCCAGAATATCTAGAGCAAATTTGACATAGAAGAACAAACATGAAGGATTATACACCTCATTTCAAGACTTGCCACAAAGTCAGCAAACTTCTTTGTAAAAGGCCAGATAGTAAATTATCTAGGCTTTGCATGCCATGTAAAACTCTTTAAAGATATAAAAAACATTTTTAGCCCATAGGCTGTACAAAACAAACTATGGGCTGGATTAGGCCTAGAGACTATAATTTGCTATGTGACAAACCTCTCTTACAATAGTCAAAATAGTGTGGGAATGGTGTAAGGATAGATATACAGGTCAATGGAACATAATAGAGTCCAGAAACAGACCCACACATACATGGTCAATTGATTTTTGGAAAGAGAGCCAAAGTAATCCAAGAAGGAAGACATTAGGCTACACTGCCCAAGAAGACAGCGTTGGGGCTGGGGACATAATTTAGAGAGGCAGGAGTTTACATCTCATGGTTTTACAAACCTTCAGCAGGAGGAATAAGCAATCATTTTTGATTTGGGCATTTAGGCTTCTTAACTGTTTCCAAATCTCACGTTGGTTGCTTGGTTGTTTACTGCTGTTCAATCCTAAAAACAGGAACACATAAAGGTAACCATGACATGGTTTTACAACTTCTGAGAACACTCTTAAGGAAGTCCTAATCTCTACCATGCCAAGAAACATGCCACCCTTCCTCAATATTTAAGAAAGTTTCTTTAGAACTGGACCACTCCCCTCCTTCATCAATTAAGTCACAGAGCCCCAACCCTAATCTCTTCCAAGGGCAAGATTCCATTACCAAAGACCTGTTAACTCTCTCTAGGAGGAAAAAAGAATCCCCCATCTCAAAGGCACAAAGTCCTACTGACAAGTAGAAGGAAAGTTGGGTTTTCCCTAGTGATGAGATTACTTCCAAGAAAACAAGACCTCAACAGTTTTTAAGTGTGTTAGTCTACTTTATTAATTTTTCAAGAAGTTAATAGCCTTATTGCCAGAATAAATAAGAAAGTTAAAGCAACTCATAATTTCACCCACAGAGATTAACAAATTAATATATCTATTTACAAAGAACTAGAATTAATTGGTGAAACAGAATTTTAAAAAAATCCCATAAGATGCCAACACATAAATGAATAAAAGATGTGACAGCTAATTTACAAAAGAGGAACTGAAGTTGGTAAACAGCTTTACTTTCTTCCTTTTTAAAAAAAAAAATAACTTTTTTGGAGTATAGTTGCTTTACAATGTTGTGTTAGTTTCTGCTGTACAACAAAGTGAATCAGCCATATGTATACATATATCTTCTCTTTTATGGATTTCCTCCCCATTTAGGTCACCACAGAGCTTTGAGTAGAGTTTTCTGTGCTATACAATAAGTTCTCATTAGTTACCTATTTTATACATAGTAATGTATATATGTCAATCCCAATCTCCTAATTCATCACATCCCCTTTACCCCATTGGTATCCATACAGGTAAACAGCTTTATGCTTTCTTAAAGCCTAAAGTGCAAATTCAAATAATAGTGTTGTTCTAAATTTCACCTATTAAGTCAGTGACAAACAAAAATACTGGAGACACAAATCCACAATTATAGTTGCAGTCTCCAACATTTCTCTCTCAACAACTGATAAAACAATTAGACAAAAAAATCAGCAAGGGATATAGAAAAATTCAACACCACCAACCAACAGGATCTAATCAACATTCACACAACACTCCATCCAACAACCGAATGAACATTTTTTTCAAGCACCTAGGAAACACATGTAAAGATAGACCATTATCCAGGCCATAAGAGAAACTTCAGCAGATTTAAAATAATTAAATCATACAGAGTGTATTCTCTGACCGCAGTGGAATTAAACTAGAAGTCAATAACCAAAAGATGTATAAATATAGCTGATTCACTTTGTTGCACAGCAGAAACTAACACAACATTGTAAAGCAATTATCTTCCAATAAATGCGTATTTTAAAAAATTTCATAAAGAAATAAAATAAAATAAAATAAAATAAAATTTGAAAATAGATAAGAGGGAATGCTCTAAACACTGGAAACTAGACAAGACACTTTTAAATAATCCGTGGGTCAAAAAGGAAGTCTCAAGAGAAATGTTTAAATACACTGAACTGAATAAAAATGAACTAAGAACAAATCTGTGTGACAGAGCTAAAGTAGAATTGAGAGGGAAATTTATAGCATTAAATTCATATATTAGTAAAGAATAAAAGTCTCAAATCAATTATCTAAGATCCAACCAAAGAATTAGAAAAAGGAGAGCAAATAAACTCAAAGCCAGCATAAGAAAGGAAGTAATACAGATAAGAGCAGAAAGAAACGAAATGGAAAACAGAAAAGCAGTAGGGGAAAAAAATCAATGAAATAAAGAATTGGTTCTTTGAAAAGATCAATTAAAATTTCATATCTCACCAAAGCAATCTTGAGGGAAAAATATGGAGCTGGAGGAATCAGATTCCCTGACTTCAGACTATACTACAAAGCTACAGTCATAAAGACACACACAAAACAGTACTGGCAGAAAAACAGAAACATAGATCATTGGAACAGGATAGAAAGCCCAGAGATAAACTATGGTCAACTCATCTGTGACAAAGTAGGCAAGGATATACAATGGAGAAAAGGCAGCCTCTTCAATAAGTGGTGCTGGGAAAATTGGACAGCTACATGTAAAAGAATGAAATTAGAACACTGCCTAACACCATACACAAAAATAAATTCAAAATGGATTAAAGACCTAAATGTAAGGCCAGACACTATAAAACTCTTTCTTTAATTAATTTATTTACTTATTGGCTATGTTGGGTCTTTGTTGCTGCACAAAGGCTTTGTCTAGTTGTGGCGAGTGGGGGCTACGCTTTGTTGTGGTGCGCAGGCTACTCATTGCCGTGGCTTCTCTTGTTGCAGATCACGGGCTCTAGGCACTTGGGCTTCAGTAGCTGAGGTACATGGGCTCAATAGTTGTGGCTCACGGGCTTTAAAGCGCAGGCTCAATAGTTGTGGCACACAGGTTTAGTTGCTCCGTAGCATAGGGAATCTTCCCGGAGCAGGGCTCGAACCCATGTCCCCTGCATTGGCAGACAGATTCTTAACCACTGTGCCTAGGTTAGTCCCAGACACTGTAAAACTCTTAAAGGAAAACATAGGAAGAAAACTCTTTGACATAAATCACAGCAAGATCTTTCTTGACCCACCCCCTAGAGTAATGGAAATAAAAACAAAAATAAATAAGTGGGACCTAATGAAACTTAAAAGCTTTTGCACAGCAAAGGAAACTATAAGCAAGACGAAAAGACAACCCTCAGAATGAGAGAAAATATTTGCAAATGAAACAACAGACAAAGGATTAATCTCCAAAATATATAAACAGTTCATGCAGCTCAACATTAAAAAAACAAACAACCCAATCAACAAATGGGCAAAAGACCTAAACAGGTATTTCTCCAAAGAAGACATATGCATGGCCAAGAGGCACATGAAAAGCTGTTCAACATCACTAATTATTAGAGAAATACAAATCAAAACTACAATGAGGTATCACCGCATACCTGTGAGAATGGGCATCATCAGAACATCTACAAACAATAAATGCTGGAAACGGTGTGGAGAAAAGGGAACCCTCTTGCACTGTTGGTGGGAATGTAAATTGATACAGCCACTATGGAGAACAGTATGGAGGTTCCCTGAAAAACTAAGAATAGAATTACCATATGACCCAGCAATCCCACTACTGGGCATATACCTAGAGAAAATCATAATTCAAAAAAGACGCAAGCACCCCAATGCAGCACTATTTACAATAGCCAGGATGTGGAAGCAACTTAAATGTCCATCAACAGATGAATGGGTAAAGAAGATATGGTACATATATACAATGGAATATTACTCAGTCATAAAAAGGAATGAAATTGGGATATTTGTAGAGACATGGATGGACCTAGAGACTGTCATACAGAGTGAAGTAAGTCAGAAAGAGAAAAACAAATATCGTATATTAACACACACATGCGGAATTTAGAAAAATGGTACAGATCAACCGGTTTGCAAGGCAGAAATAGAGACACAGATGTAGAGAACAAACATAAGAACAGCAAGGGGGAAAGTGGGAGGGGCTGGGGTGGGATGAATTGGGAGATTGGGATTGCCATATATACATTACTAATAAGAAAAAAATCAAATTGTACACTTTAAATATATGCAGTTTATTATATATCAATTATATCTCAATAAAAGTTCTTAAAAATTTTTCACATCTCTGGTAAGATGTAACAAAGAAAAAAATAGAGAAGACATAAATTACTAATATCAGGAACAAAGCAGGGGACGTCACTACAGATCCTGCAGACATAAAACAGATAATAAATACTATAAAGAATTTTACGCATGCAAATTTGACAACTTACATGAAACGAACCAATTTCTCAACAAGTACAAACTATTCCAAATCACCCAATATGAAATAGATTATTTGAACAAGACCCACAAATATTAAAGAAGTTAAAATTCTCCCCACCCCCCCAAAAGAAATAACCAGGCCTAGATGATTTAAGTGTTTAAGAAGAATTAATACAAATTCTGTTTATTTTTTTCAGCAAATAGAAGAGAAGGGAATACTTCCCAACTTATGCTATAATGCCAGTCTTACCATGAATTCCAAAACCAGACAAAGACAATATAAAGAAACAAAGCTACAGACCAATATTTCCCATGAATATAGATGCAAAGATTCTTAAAATATTAACAAAGAGAATTCATCAATACATTAAATAATGATACACCAAGATCATACAGGGTGTATTCCAGGGATACAAGTCTAGTTCAATATCTGAAAATCAATCAGTGTAATATACCACATTAACAAGGTAAAGAAGAAAAATCACACAATCAAAAGAAGCACTTGACAAAATCCAACACCCATTCATCATTTATTTTTCAAAATCTTTCAGAAAATTAGGAAGAGACAGATCTTCATTTGTCTATTGTATCTATATAGATCTGTTATCCTAATTTGATAAAAAAAAAACCTACAAAAACAAAACATAAAAAAACTTATAGCTAACATCATACTTAATGATGAAAGACTGAATGCTTTTCCCCTAAGATAGAAACAAAGCAAAGATGTCCACTTTCACCATGGCTACTCAGCATAGTACTGGAAGTTTTTGCCAGCACAATAATACAGGAAAAGAAAATAAAACACATGCAAATCAGAATAAAAGAATAAAATTATCCCTCTTTGCAAATAATCTATATAATACCAATGAACAGGATACAAGGTAAAAATACAAAAATCAGTCATATTTTGTATATACCATCAATGAACATGTAGACAGTGAAATTTTAAAATATAATACCATTTATAATCATTTGCAATAGTAATAACTAGGTATGAATCTTTCAAAACATGTACAGGATTTGTATTTTGAAAACTACAAAACACTGATTAAAAAAAATCAAAGATTTAAGTAAATGCAAAGGTGAAAAGCAGCTCAATGGAGAAAGCACAGTTTTTCATTAAATTGTATCAGAACAACTGGATATCTATAACAAAAATCAATAAAGCTCAATCTAAGTGTCACCTCTTACACAAAAACTAACTCAAAATTGACTATAGATTGAAATGGTAAGTATAAAACTATAACACTTCCAGAAAACAAAGACAAAAACACAGAAGACCTGGGGATTGGTGAACAGTTCCTAGATATAACACCAAAAACATGATCCATGAGGGAAAAAAAATCAATAAATTGGACATTATCAAAGCTAAAAGCTTTTTCTTTGTGAGAGACCCTGTTAAGACAATGAAAAGTCAAGCTAAAGACTTGGAGAAAATATTTGACAAAGGACACATATCTAGAACATATAAAGAACTCCCAAACTCAAGATTTTTTTTTAATAAATTCAATTAGAAAATGGACGAAAGACATGAAGAGACATTGCATAGAAGAGAACAAACAGATGGCAAATTGTTATATAAATGAGCCAAAAATGGCCTTTGTGTATTGGCCCCTCGGTTGCTTTACTTCTTCACTGCAGGCTGAGATGCATTAGCCTAAAAGCCTGCTGGCTCCAACTCGAATTTTTACACATCCAGCTGTTTTAAAGATAGCCCAACTAAGCAGATTTTTAGCCATTTAGGGCTTGCCTGCTTTACATTCTCTGAAAAACCTCATTCCATATCTGCTAACCATTGATAAGCTAGAGCCTTACGGTTATAAAACACCAAGCTACCATGGTCCTTAGGAGTTCTGTGACCCAGAGGCTCCCTGCTGTGCTGCTGAATGACATTACCTAAACAGATAAGCCTCTTCTCTGATCCTCCTCTTTCCTTGACCTCCTCCCCTTCTCAGTAGCAACCCCTCAAGCTTCTGAACAGACTTCTGCTAGGAAAGATTTCCCCTCACGTACAACCCTGTCCAAGCACCACTCTTTAAAGTTTGTTGTGTTACTAGCTCTCCTGGTCATATCTTTTCCCTTGCTCTGTCCAAAATCCCTCAAGCCCCAGACACAAATAAACACATGGAAAGATGTCCTGTATTATTAGACTTTAGGGAAATACAAAAGCTAAGACCGTGATGACATATCACTATATACCTATTAGAACAGCTGAAATTTAAAATATCGACAATACTAAATGCTGGTGAGAATGTGGAGAAACTAGATCTCTTATTACGTTTCAATGTATTGGAAACTTTCCATTTTATTCAAGAAATCTGTTCCATGTTAAGAGCCTTGATTAAAGAGGTAAAATGTACAACCGCTCAGGAAAGTAATTTGGCAGACATGAACCAAATGACCCCAGGAATTATGCTCTTAGACATTTATCCCAGAGAAGTGAAAGTATATGTCCACATAAAATCGTGTACATGGGGACTTCTCTGGTGGTGCAGTGGTTAAGAATCTGCTTGCCAATGCAGGGGACATGGGTTCGAGCCCTGGTCCAGGAAGATCCCACATGCCGCTGAGCAACTAAGCCTGTGCGCCGCAAGTACTGAGCCTGCGCTCTAGAGCCCTCGAGTCACAACTACTGAGCCTGAGCTCTCGAGCCCATGAGCCACAACTATTGAGCCCATGTGCCACAACTACTGAAGCCTGTGCACCTAGAGCCCATGTTCTGCAACAAGAGAAGCCACTGCAATGAGGAGCCCGTGCACCACAATGAAGAGTAGCCCCCACTTGCCAGAACTAGAGAAAAGCCCTCATGCAGCAACAAAGACCCAATGCAGCCAAAAATTAATTAATTAGTTAATTAATTTAAAAACTCATGCACATGATTGTTTATAGAAGCTTTAGTTCTAAAAACCCAAACTGTGAACAACTAAAATGTCCTTCAATAGGTGAATGGTTAAACAGTGGTTCATCCACACCAGGAAATACTATTCAGCAATGAAAAGTGAATTATTCATACATGCCACAACTTGGATGGATCCAAAAGGCATTACACTCAGTGAAAAAGCTCAATCTCAAAAGGGCAAATACTGTTTGATTCCGTTGAAATAACATTCCCAAAATGGCAAAGTCATAGAGACATGCAGTGGATTGGTTGTTGCCATGGGACAGGCATCGTGGAGGGGAAGGATGTGGGTGTGACTGTAAAGCGATAGCACTAGGGAGATACTTGTGATGGAATAGTTCTGAAATTGACTTCAGTCCTGGTTACACAAATACACATGATGTAGAACAACGCACATACATTGTGCCAATGTCAAATTCATGCTGCTGATATGGTATCATTATTATGTAAGATGTGGAGAGGGTTCATTTCAACTGGCACAGTGGAATTTCTCCTAAACAACTCTACTCAATCAATTTGGCATTTCCCCTGTAAAGCAAGCAGACTGGTGCCCACTGAGACATTATCACTCCCCACTGTGGTCTGCTCTCCCGCACTCTGTGTTCTAATGCTCCCACCAATTGAGCTGTCTGTTTACCAAGAGTGAGTTGTGTTTGTTCTCAAGCCTGTTGGGACTACTTGAACTGTTCTTCTAATTACTTAATTAAAATAAACATAATAAAAACCCATTAAGTATGAGTGGGATAAGTGAGAGAGTGGCTGTTTCAATGAAAACGAAATTGAAGGCTTTGGAAAGGCTCAAAAAAGAGCCAGATTATGGATGTCAAATTAGGCATGGGTGAACCAACAGTAAAAGATTCAGAGGGGGTAAGAATTTTAAAAATCCAGAAGGATACTGCATTCAGGTGGTCTCACAAAGATCTCTAGTTCTTGCTCTCTTTACAGAATTCTAAAGGGAAAATTTCAGGTGGTGCATTGAGGGTAATGTTTATACAGGAAAGACAACATAAAAGTCCAAACAGGGGACACGTACACCATGATCTTGTCTCTACATCAAAAGATTAGCAATGTAATAGATTTAGATATAGACATAAGTAAAATAAAATGCTTAAGGTGTGTTTGTATGATCCTTGATTCTCCATTTTAACTAACTACCACTTCCTATTACTTCTAATAAGGTTCATCCTATACTGCCATATATACAGTTAACAATGTCCATCAAGAACCACCCCAAAAGTTCTACTCTCTCATCTACTCATCCCACTTTGGGAAATTTCATCTAAGAAAATAATTCAAAAATCTAGAAAAAGTTGTATGTGCGAAGATGGAATATGCCCTTATTTTCTTTGAGGGATTTATACCCCATGTCCACTGCTACTGTGCATCTAGGCATTCAGCCTTCACCTTTCCTAGGTCTGTGCATATGACCCAAGCTACTTCAATCACATTCTCTCTCTCTCTCTCTCTCTCTGTAGTGGAATAACTCAAGGAGAGGAAACCACAGCTAACGTGTACTCACTCTAACAACAAAGTTGTAACCGGATCATCAAGTAGTTCCTGCAATCCTGCCCAGAATTTCCCCGACTCTTGGTTTTTTGTTCCCCCGGTTCTTCAATCTCCTTGTGAGCTTTGTGAGCTCATCTATACACTTCAAATAGATCCCTTTTCTGCATAAGCTATCCAGCATTGGTTTCTGCACCTTGCCAACAAAGAACCCTAACTGATGATTTATAAAAGTAGAAAAATATAGGAATCATCTAAATGTCAAAGAACTGGAAAACAGTAACACATAGTTTATCCACTCAAGGAAATATTATGCTGTCATTAAAAATTATAGCTATTAGGATATATAATACAATAGTGATGTCTATAATACCATATCCGTGGGAAAAAAAATCAGGGTGTAAAATCTTACATGCAGTATAATTACAACTATGTTAAATATACACAGAAGAACTTCAAAATAATAATACGGTGGGGATTATGTTTTTTGCTCTTTTTTCATACTTTTTTACATTTTACTGATTGAACTGTCTTCTTTTCCAAATAGAAATGCTAACTTTTATGTTTGCTGGGTTTTTGAAATAGGAAGAGAAACAGATGCAAACACGTTGGTCCTTTATTGTTCTCACTGTCTGTCTTTATAACGGGGCACGAGTTCTCCCATTGGCTCACTGCTTAACTGTCTGGTGCCGTATAATGGATACTGCATCTCAGATTCTTGAGTGCCTATGATGCACTGGGCACCGTGCTGGAACTTTACACCATCTCTAATCCTCATAACAATCCTATGAGGTCAATTACCTTGCTCCCAATTTTCAGAAAAACAAATTGAAGCCCAGAGTTTGTAGCAGCAGAAGTCCCCATGATAAGTGACAGAGACAGGATTTGATTAGCATCGTGTATCACATATGTTCCACAGCACCATTTTATTTATATATGAAACAAGGTATTAAAATTGAATTTTCATCCAGACACCAATATACAATAGGTATGACGTTTACAAGTGAGGAATCACTGTAGACTTTCAAAGTAAATTCTTGAGAACCATTTCCCAGACCCTTCACCTATTTGGATAATATCAAAGGGTAGAAAAACAGAGCAAGGAGAATTTTGTGAGTAGGCTCATTTGGGAGAGAGCTGTGCTGGAAGTCCCATTCCCTCTCCCACCTGGTTAGAGGGTTTCTTTCACAGAGCTACTCAGACATGACCCCTACATGTGGGAGCTCAGTGAATGGGCTGGGGTCAATTTCCTGCCAGGGAAATCAACAGACGGGGTGAAGGTCTGGCAAGTGCACTTCCTGGGCTGTCAGGGCCAGGGATGCTGACTGCTTCCCCGGGAGCAAATGAGCTCCCATGGGGCAAGAGCTGAGTTGATTTGTCTCAGTTCTGTTCAATTAAGGCAGCTTAGAGGGACCAAGGCACCCAGGAGCAAGTAGCTGGATGAACTCCTAGAGATTGGTGAAAGGAGTCTCAAGTCACCACCCAAAATGGAGATGGGTCCAAGGACTTATAGGGGAGGAGAGCCCAATAGGAAACTTCTGAAAAGTACACAAAAGGAAGAGTCACAAGTAAAAGAGACAGCTCTAAACATCCACTAGGACCAAGGAATCTACATGCCACACACAACACAGCACCAGTTCAAGAAGGACCTCCCTTTCCCCTTAGCACCCTTCTCCCCAGCAGACCCTGGAGGGGTTAGACACGGGGCAGCTGAGGGACCAGGAATAAGAGAAGAGCAAAGTAAAGGAGAGAGAAGTTTCTGGTGAAGTCCATCTTCCCCACATCACGCTTCCCGTTGGCATCAAGGGAGGAAGATTTAAAGCCAAATCCAGCTCAGAACTTAAATTTTATCTTGGACTAAGCTTTCAAATTATTGTGTTAAGACAGCATTTTCAACTAAAAGTGACTGTCAAACTGTTGAAATTGTGTACAAGCCTCTGTGTCCTTATCTTTTGAAATAAAAGGCTTACTCAAGAGTTAATGATCAGGAAATGTGAAGATGTAGAAACAAAGAATAGCTGTTGGGCTGGAGAACTGGTAATAATTTAGACTATAAATCTGCCAGATAGCAGAATCACTGAACTCCCAGTTCACTGAAAGATATAGATAAAGGCCTAACACACATTCCTAGATTGTTTTTACAGGAAGCAGACCCCCACCAGATGAAAACTGCTGACCAAAACAACATAGCTCCTAGACTGAAACCAGAAGTTTGATGATGCTTGAAACTTCACCTTGATACCAACCAATCCAAGAATTGTCCAGGAGCTGGTCACACACCCTAGAGCCCCCTCCCTCACACTGCCTTTAAAAACCTCTTCCTTGAAAACCAACAGATAATTCAGGTCTTTTGAGCTTGAACTGCCCATTCTCCTTGCTTGGTGCTCTGCAATAAATCCTGCACTTTCCTTCACCACAACCTGGTGTCAGTAGATTGACTTTACTGCATGTGGGCAAGTGGACCCAAGTTTGGTTCAGTAACACGGCCTTGTACTTAGGAGTGAGCAGAAAAGCTATGGCACCTGCCAGAATCCCTGTGCAGAGACAGGGGAAATAATTCCCACTGAAGAAAACACTCAAGGAGGCAACAGAATTTTTTTTAAGTCATAAGACATAATATATGATGAGCTGTGCTTGTTCAATATACTGGTTGAACACACTGGTTTTATTATGGAGGTCTGTCTGTCTGACGAGGCCTGTGCTCTAGGACAGGGCGTAGGGTTTGTCACCACAATATTCTCAATACTTAGAACAACACTTGGCACATAGTAAGAGTTTATCAAATTCCCTCCCCACTGATCACAGTGACCAAAGAAATGGTGGATGCTCCAGGAAGATCACCACATTTCCATATGTACCTTCAGGAATTTATTTGAATTTCTCACCTCTTGTGGGAGATTGGGAAACAATTTATCTGCTTCCTTTTTTAACAAATTCTGGCAATGACCTCTTTAGATATCCAAAACAGCATTGATTGATGTTATTTCAGGGCACTATTTTTTTTTTTCCCAAATAGCATTTTGTTGTTGTTTAAAGTAATTCTGAGAGCACTCCACATTAAATATTTTGTGTTAAATCTTCTCTAATGTTTTTAGAGTGTATATAAGAGAAACAGAACCAAAAAGATAAGTAGACAGAGAGATAGGTAGGTAGGTAGATAGATGATAGATAGATAGATAGATAGATAGATAGATAGATAGATAGATAGATAGATAGATAGATAATAGATAGATATAGATAGATAGATTTTAAGAAATCTGCTCTTGTGATTTTGGAGGCTGGCAATTCCAAAATCCACAGACCAGGACTCTGGGGACCCAGGGAAGAGTTGATGGCACAGTGTTTACTCTAAATTTCACAGGGCAGCAGTCTGGAGTTCCTTATAGTCTTGACAGGTCTTCTTCAGAAAATCTCTTTTCCTTTTGAGACTTTGAACTGATTGGATGAGGCCCACCCACATTTTGGAGGATAATCTGCTTTACTCAAAGTCTACTGATTTAAACATTCATCTCATCTCAAAAAAATGCCTTTACAGCAATATCTAAACTGGTGTTCCACCCAACAACTGGGCACCATGGCCTAGCCAAGTTGACACATAAAATTAACCATCACAGGGGAAAAGATTTACCTTATATTCAGGAATATAGGACACTATGGGTGTAAACATGTCTCTTCCTAGCACTCCTGGACTAGGGAAAGTGAAAAAGTTTACCAACATTATTGTCACACATGAGTTGGAGGTTCATTCTCTTTCTTCCTTTCTTTCTTCCTTTCTTTCTTCCTTTTTTTTTCCTTTCTTTCTTTCTTTCTTTCTTTCTTTCTTTCTTTCTTTCTTTCTTTCTTTCTTTCTTTCTCTTTTATTCTTTGTTTCCCCAGGTCTTCTTTTCTAGAGGAAGAGCCTGAGGTAGACTTTAGTTGCTTATGACTTACATGGAAGGGCAAGCCCAGGGCTCTGACTGTGAAGCAAAATATAAAGTGAGGAAAAGGAAAATATGATGCTTTGTGGAGTAGCATATTACCCCATGGGTTATCACTTCACAGGGAGCTAAGAGACAGCACATTCCTCAGAAGGCTTGCTCACCCAATACTGTACACAGATGGGCCAAGAAGAAAGAGCCTGCCTCAAAGTGGTACCAAGGAGAGAGGAGATATTCTTCTGTCTGACTCACCCCTTCTCCTGTTTCCCCTCGGCCAAGACTGACTCCACAAGGAGATAACCCCATACACACACTTCCTGATGTGTCATCTTGGTGACCACTCAGGAAGCCAGGTCCCAGTGTCCCACACCCTGATGGCATGGTGTCACATCCAAATCCAAATTCACAAGTGGAGCGGTGATCTGACAAGGATGAGGTATCAACAAGAGACAAAGAAAGAAGCAGAGGAGGGCATCTGAGAAAACTAAAGTTTGTATCCCAAGACACATCAACTTTAGGGAGTTACTAAAAACAGAAAAACAGTGAGAAAAGGTAATTAGAGTCAAACTCTGATCCTATTTGTAAATGCCTATTTGGAGAGCTTGAGGTGAGATTTTAATTCCCAAGGGTTAGGGGAAAAGAGCTTCGGAGTCAGATGAGTCCGAGTTTAAATAGAAGCCCAGCCCCGTTCCAGCTGTGACCCTGAGCCCCCTTCATTTCTCAATCTGTAAACCCAGGAGAATGCTCCCTACATCCGGGGCTGGGATGAGGTTTAAATGAAATCATTTCCCTAGATTGGCACACAGAAATGCTCAATAAGGATAAGATTTCTTCCATTTCCTTCTTATTTTACCCAACATTCTTCATCTGCCCTACAGGAAGATACTCAGAGAAGGAGTTTAAGCCCTGAGTAACTGTCCGTGATTCCTTTACAATCTCATGGATGTGTACATTTCAGGTAAAAAGAAATACAGGAATACTGTAAAGGAGTTATTAGCTACATGATATGAATTTTAATGATGTTTAATTTTAGAACAGTTTTCTGAACATATTCTTAGCTTTCATCACTCAACAAATATTTGTGAAGCATCCATGTGTCATAGGCTGTTTTGGTGAATTTATGCCATTGGGGGCAGACAGTTTTAGAATCCAATGTGGCGAGCGGAACACCATTTTGATAATAGTAAACCGTTAAAGCAAATCCCTTGGTCTTTTTGCAGCTCAGGAAGTGGGTCTGGGGATACTGCTGGCAGGGGAGGGGGGCACGTGGTAACTGCTGTAACTGAGGTGGTGGCTCCAGCCACATAAGGGAACTAGTTCTTGTTCAATTGTGCCCTGCTTTACTACGTGCTGTTCCCATGAGCTGGATTTCTCTTCCTTATCCTTAAAAAATCTCTGGGCAGCCATCTATTCCCTTCTTCTACCATCACTCCAGTCTTGTTCAGATACCAGTCCTCTGCCCTTCTCCATCACAGCACCCATCACACTCTATTGCTGGGTAGTTGCTGATTTTTCTGGCTTATTGAATAAAGGACTCCTTGTGGACAGAATCATGCCTACTCATCTGGCTAAGTCCAGGGCCTGACACAACGCTTGGCACATAGCAGGCACCTGGTGGAGGAAGAGAGGGAACAAAAGAGGAAGGAAACCTACTACTTTAATATGTAAATAAATAACCCATACACATATACAGAAATAAGTTAATATGTAAATACACATATACCTGGGTCAATATATAAAAGAGTAGGCATTATATACAGTTATATAGGAGTATATAGAACATGAATTTTGATAAAGTAATTTTGCAACTATTTTGGTTTTAATTTTATAGTTTTAGGATCTCCCTTTGTTGGCCAAAGAACCCTAATTTTTTGTTCTTACTGAAGAAGCTGAAACAGAGAAAAAGAAAGTTATTCTATTCAATGCACTTATTAGCCACGACTTATAAATGGACAGAAAACACATTCAAACTAAGTTCAGAGAATTTATTGGCTCTGGTATTTGAAAGGGACTTGGGACTTTATCAGCTTCAGGAATAGCTGGATCTGAGGGCTCTTTCCACTTCTCAGCTCTGTGTTCCTTTGGGATGGCTTTTTCAGATTCAGATGTACCTCACTGATACTTCTAGAAGCTCCAATAAACAGAAGTGCAGTTTTCCAACAGCTCCAACAAAAGCCTCAGAACTGAGTCCCATTGGTCTCTCTTGGGTCACGTGCCCATCTCTGAACCAATCACTGTAGTAAGGCGGATATCAGACAGGCCTGGGCCATGGCTCACCCCTGGAATTTGGGGCAGAGTCCCCTGTATACCATGGATAAGATTGGGAGAGGTGCCACTCTCTAAAAGGACATGAAGTTGCTGTCCCCAGAGGAGGGTATGGTTGCTGGATGGCAGAACGCCATGTGATCAAAATAAAGTGATAATAGAGCCAAGAGTGGAATTGATGGCTTTGTATGAGACAAAACTTCTAACGTTCTTGAGGGGTTGGGGGTAGAGAGACCAGGGTTAGTTCCAGTCTGAGCTGGAGCAGTAGCAGTGGAAATAGAAGGAAGGGAGAGAGTGGAAAGATAAAAGCAGGGAGCCTGAGCGACACAGGGTAATGGGCAGGCTGCACTGGGTAAGGACAGAGAACAAAGAGGGAGGCAAGCAAGACAGCCAAGTGACGTGTGGACTGGCACGAAGACCAGTGCTTTGAGAGCATCACTCATGCCTGGGTACCGTCCCAGAAGCCAATCCATTTCCATTTGACTTTGTTAAAATCCAGGAATCACATTTCCAAGTTTAGGAAAACTTCCTTATCTTTGTTCCCTCAAAAGGAGCCTGGTCTTTGGCTTCCAACAAACAAGCCAATTTTATTATTATTATTATTATTATCATTATTATTAATCTCCTGATTGAAGAGGAAGATCATGGGATTAGCAGTCCAACAGACCATGTCAGATCCCTGTTTTGCCACTTGGCAGTGGTATGAACTTGAACAAGTCCCTTCCCTCTCAGAGCCTCAGTTTCCAGAGCTATAAAATGGGGGTCAATCAGAGCTACCTCACAGGATTTTGTAACACATGACAGCCACCAGTCAAGTCCCAGAAGTGCTCGACTCCTGTGAGCTGCTATCACTGTTACTCATGGTGCTATAAAATTTAGAGGTCTAAAAAAGTCCAGCCATAAGTTCCTCATAACAAGTTCATAACTAAAGCCGGCAGGACAAGCCCACACATACGTCCACATGTTGTGAGATTTTTCATTATGGAGCGAATGCTTCCTCTTTCTGAAGACTGACATTCACCCAGAGATTTCTTTTTTTTTTTCTTTTTTTTTTTTTTCCACACCACCATTAGACTCTGCTCAGGATTCCCGGAGGGAAGCAGTACTAGATAATTCATTTTTCATCATCTGAGCTGCACAAGAAAAGTTTCCTTCTTATCAAAAGATGAAAAAGCAGAAATGAGAGCACAAGCAGAAGGGGAAGGGAGTTTTGTTGGATCTGAACTTGAGCTGTGGCCTGCACTTGTGGAGAAAAGTCAGTGACCTGCTGGGTTTCACACTGGGTGGGCCCACCCTCTACCAAATGAGCTTGTATTGCATGCCTTTAGTCATCCACCCAGGTATCCACCACCCGGCACTCACTGACTACACTCTGCACCAGGTTTGAGGTTGGACACTAGGAACAGTGTTAAATAAGACCCATCCTTTGCCCTAAGTAGCTCATAAACCACAGCGGGAGTCCATGAACTGTTTTAATAAGGGGCCGCATAGTAAATCATTTAGACTTTGCAGCCCGTGTGGTTCCTGTCTCAACAACTCATCCCAGCCATCCCAGCACAAAAGCACCTAGAGACCTGAGGTAAATGAATGGGTGGGGCCATGTGCCAATAACCCTTGACAAGCTGCCCGAGTTTGGCCATCCCTACTCTAGAAGCAGAGGAGGCAAAAGGCAAATAAATACAAGTTCTTTAATTGCTCCAAGGACAGAGATGAAGGCAAGTGGGAACAGTGGCTTCGGCTAGAGTTTGGGCACGAAACGAGGAGAGATGATTAAATATTTGGGGACCTTTGAGACTTATTAAAAGAGTCAGCAAGGATGATGCCTGGGCAACTGGGTGGTGGCACTTACTGAGGCCACCCCCAAGGGGATGGTCACCTACATCAGTGTCTCTCAGCCTTTTTTAAAATTATCACCTTCATCTGGAGCCTTTTTAGACGTTATTTTCTTAACTACACCCCCATAAAATTCTAATACCACCGATGTACTATGTATATTTGTGTACTGATGTATATCTCTGCTTTACACATAAAAAGAGTAAAAGGCTTTTTCCCTCCCCCCAAGAACCAATTTTCATCCCCTTAGGAATAAGTTAGCCCCTGTTGAGAATGCATGGTCTGGATCTAGGAGAGGTGACTATCTCCTGCCTATCCAAGGCCTTCTGGAGGGCATGGTCAGAACCTTGAGATGTCCAGAGGATGACCATGTTAGAACACAGCAGGGCAAGGCCACCTTCCAGGGCTTTTGTACCTTCTCAACCTTCTTAACCTTCTGAACCTTCTGGGATTACTTTGCCCCAGATTTTCACATGGCTTTCGACCCACAGTCACAAGCTGATTAAAAAAAAAAAAAAAAAAGATATTCACAATTGGCACCAGAATTCCCCTTAAGAAGAAGATTCTAAGTGGGTGTGGAGAAAACACCTAAAGAAGTGCTTTGGGTAGAAGATGAGAGCCTTGGTGTAGGTGTGTACACCAAGGGTGTGTAGAAAGCATTTACTGTTCTTGTTGGAGGAATTGGTAGAGGTAGGCAGAATACCGAGGCTTATAATGCAGGAAGCAATGTTTATTGTAGCGGTACAGGCCCAGTGGTTTCACATCCAAAGACTGAGCCCTGAACCAAAGGAGAGCTTCTCCTTGTATAGACCAGTTCCCATGCTTTTGGGAGCCTATAACTATGTTTATCTATGTAGAAGCAATGTACAGAAGCCAGAGTGCATACGTTAGTTTTCCCTTATCTTATTGACCCAGATGTTTGCGCTGCCCTTGGCAGGGTCCTGTCTAAGAGGCCAAAAGTTATTTATTCCCTGGGGCTTGCATTTTCCTATGTTTGTCTTGTCCTTCCCTGTTTTTGTTATTGACCTGCCTCATTCCCCCCTTTGATGCTTGGATCTCACTTAAGGTCCAATAGCATCATTTTTATTTTGACTTACTGGTTGATATTTCCATAGCATCATTGCATGGGTGGCTGTTTTTCTCTCGACTAAATTTTTAATGACGTTTGAAATTATCCGGATAATTAAGGGGACAAAACAGGGAAGTAATAGGAGAATTCCCAACATTGTAAGCACACTTATTATTAGAGTCGCGTAACCACCTAAAGTTGAGAACCATTCTTCCAGCCAGCCAGTAACAGGGTTTTTAATTCCTGAATTTCTAGCCAGTTCATCTGCCAATGATGATAATCCTTTGAGGGCCTTAGTTATGGTGCCGTCCGGGGCGGTGTTATTGGGGATAAAGGTACAGCACTTTCCTCCCAGCGTGACACATCCTCCCCCTTTTCCTGCTAACAGCTTATCTAAGGCAATCCTATTTTCCCAGGTCATGCAGCTAGTGGCATCTAACTGGCTAGCCACCCCTTCTGGGGCCTCTCTGGTGTAATTAATGCATCTTTGCTGGTTGTAGTAAATATAGTTTATCCAATCTACATTGTTGTTAATTGTTACCCACCAGAAAAGGTACAACTCAAATCCTGCTGCTATCTGATCTCTGGCCTTGAACTCGTCGGGGACTCCCCAGGGCACTCCTATTGAGTCTAGATATACATCTGGGTCAAAAGATCCTGGAATGGATCTTTTGGCCTTTGTAAGGGGACGGAATGCCAGGATGAATGGTATAGCCAATTGAACCAAGGCATATGTTCCCATCCAACTGGTGGGCAATCTGTCCAAGAGAGTCCGGTTTCCGCAGTACCACCAGACATCAGCCCGAGGAATATTTAAGTTAGAGTAATTTGCTCCCGGTTCATGCGACACGTCTCTTAGCTTTATGTGGTCTGACAGATCTCCCACAGGAGTAGTGAACTTTCCTCCCCTTCTAGAGAGACACAAAGAGTAGTTCACCTTTCCCACCAAGAAGGAGGGTGTTACCCTCTGGTCTGACTCCCATGTTGCCGGGTAGAGCAGGACCAAACTCCTACATGTCTCATTTCCCCAGGCCTTTTTGTCTTGATAGAGTGCCATCATGCAGCCACATCTGGAAGGATCATTGTCCCATCCAAGAGGGAACGGGACTACCTGTGCCTGTGGTTGCCTGCAGCACATGCATAACAGTCGCTTTTGTTTAGGGCCAACACTGAGAATTTTACCCATTCTATCCAGGCATCTGGCCCCCCATATCCTGTTTCAATTCCTAGGGTCTGTCTTAGATCCTTTACTTCAATCACCTTTACTTGTTTTGGATTATTTACAGGCTGGCGTTTTGATGTCTCTTTTTTTGGGTTAGGCACTACCGTAGTAGATTTAACTACTGGACCACTGACTAAAGCTATTTTGAATTTTCCCCAGGGGTCCCTTCCAGACACAACATCTCCCAGTCCATAAGTCGGAGGGGCTACTACAGGGAAGGTGTTTATTTCAGCAGGGTTATTAATAGAAAGGATTATCAGATTACATTGTAACAGCTGGCAGTCAGGGGGTGTAGTTCATTTGTAAATATGTAATTTTGGCTTCAGGCGGTCCCATCCCCACCTGAGTTGCCACCTGAGTTGCCACCCGAGTGAACTTGTGCTGGCTGTCCACCCTTGATACTGAGTGGCCCACCATATGTCATTCCAAGTGGACAGGGTGGCCCCATGCTATTATCTGTCTCAGGACAGAGGTATTTATCTACCAGGGAAAATTGTTTTTGTGCATTTAGATCTCCACAGGGTATGACTTGGCAAGCATCAAACTTTACAGAAAAGGGAGTAGCTGACCCAGTCACATTAATGGTCAGCTTGATAGGCAAACAGGGGTTTGGGGTACTTCCTATCACAACAATTATCCCAAGCATCCAATAGCAAGCAAGCAACTTATAAGCATGAGGAAAAACAGCACGAGTAAAGTCCTTTCCCCCCATGTCCAATCTTCAGGAGCAGTAGACGCTAATCCCACAGCTAGATTTAGTGCTAAAAGTGCAGCTAGAATCAAGAAAAAGGGATTGCAGCCCATGGGGAGGTAATAATAGTCTTATCTGTCCTTTTGCTGTGGCGTCTTTCCTCAGGATTCCACCATGCTTAGATCAGTCAGCCTCCAGAGTGACTGAGGCAGGGCTGTTGTCTTCCAGGGTTCTAAGCGCCACAACTCATTTCTTTCAAACAGTCAGTTTACACAGGGCTGTTGGATCAGGGATGCACTCCCAGTCTGGAGAGGCCAGCTTCACTCTGCTGTGGTGAATCCAAGGTGTCACCTCAGCCACCTTTACTGCAGCAGGAGTGGATACAATAACAGTGAATGGTCCCCTCCAGAGGGGCTTCGAAAGCTGGACATTCCATTCCTTCACCCATACAGTATCTCCGGGTTTGAAGGAATGGACGTCAGTAGTTAGACTCACAGGCAGTCATTCCCCAAGCCAGTGATGTATATCGGTTAGGGTTGAGCCAAGAGCCTGCATTTGTTGCCTTAAAGTGATATTTCCTATTTCCTTTAAATCTCCCCTTATGCTCTTCACTATAGGGGGAGGCCGCCTGTAAAGAACTTCAAATGGAGAAAACCCAGTTCGTTTTGTGGGGTTGTCCTAATTCTCAACAGGGCAATAGGTAGCAGTTGATCCCAATGTAAATGAGTCTCCTGACATAACTTGCTTAGCTGTCGTTTTAAAGTTCTATTCATTCGCTCTACTTTCCCTGAACTTTGTGGGCGATAGGCCATATGCAATTTCCAAGTAATTTTTAATCCTTTGGCAATTAACTGTACTATTTCTGCCACAAATGCAGGCCCATTGTCTGACCCTATGGTAATCGGAATTCCAAACTGGGGAATGATCTCCCTTAGGAGGAGCCAGGCTACTTCTCGCGCCTTTTCTGTACGGATGGGAAAGGCCTCTACCCACCCTGAGAAAGTGCACACAAGTACCAACAGGTACTTATAGCCCTGGACGTGGGGGCGTTCAGTGAAATCTACTACAATATTCTCAAATGGAGTCCCTCCAACACTCTGTGACCCGGGAGCCATTCCTGGCCCCTGGCGTGGGTTGTTTTCGGCACAGAGTTCACATTGTTGGCTTATTGCCCGAGCGATACTAGAGAGCCGAGGAACACAGAAGCGTCAGCTCAGGGTAACCTCTGCAGCTGTCCGACCCCCACGTGTCCCTTGATGATATGATTTGACAAAGCCTGGGGCAAGGGCTTCTGGGATGGCTACGCGGCCGTCCTCAAACTGCCACCATCCACTTGGGAGATATCTTCCCTTCTCAGTTTTAAGCCAAGTTCCCTCATTTTTAGAGTACTAAGGGTTCCATTCTGTTAGGGGATAGGGGAGTAAAGCAGTAGTTAAGGCTGCAGTTTCCTGAAGTTCTCTAGAGGCCGCTAGTCTTGCCTCTCGATCGGCTGGATGATTTCCCCTAGCGGTTATTGTGTTTTCCTTCTGATGTCCCCGACAATGTATGACTGCCACTTTCTTGGGGGCCCATACTGCATCTAGAAGTTCAAGAATTTCTCTTCCATATTTTATATCTTTTCTTCCTGAATTAATTAACCCTTTTTCTTTGTATAGGGCTCCATGCACATGGAGAGTGGTGAAGGCACAGAGTCAGTATAGACAGTTACTTGTACACCTGCTGCCAATTGAAGAGCCCTGATCAATGCAATCAACTCTGCCTTTAGGGCAGAAGTTCCCTTTGGCAAGGGCCAGGCTTCTATGGTGGAATTTAATGTCACCACCGTGTATCCGGCCAACTGCTCTCCCTCCTTCACAAAGCTGCTACCGTCAGTAAAATATTCTACAGCAGGGTCTTTGAGGGGCTGATCTGTTAAATATTGGTCTGCTAGAGAATACGTCATCCATGACTTCAATGCAGTCATGGTCTGGCAGACCTCCCATCAGCAACAGCGTAGCTGGATTGAGAGTTTTTACCACTTCTAGGTGGACACGGGGGTTTTCACATAACATTCCCTGATATCTAACCATCTGAGCATTGGTCAGCCAGTATTGTCCCTTACAGTCCAGCAGAGTTAGCACCGCATGTGGCACCCGCACAGTCAATTCTTGTCCCATAGTGAGCTTGTCAGCCTCAGCGACCAGGAGAGCAGTAGCTGCCCATGCTCGCAAACAAGGGGGCCATCCTCTAGCAACTGTATCCAATTGCTTGGACAAGTATGCTACGGGACGGTGCCAGAAGCCCAGAATTTGAGTTAACATGTCTACTGCTATCCCAGTACGTTCATGTACATACAGAAAGAAAGGTTTTGAGACATCCGGGAGCCCTAAACTGGGTGCGTTAATGAGAGCTCTTTTGATCTTTTCGAATGCCTCTTGTTGTGCCTGTTCCCATATTAATGGTTCCCTTTCCCCCACTTTGGTTGCTTCATATAGGGGTTTTGCCATTATAGAAAAGTTGGGTATCCAAATTCTACAAAAGCCTGCCGCCCCAAGGAATTCTCGGACCTGGCGTCGGGTTGTAGGGACTGGGATTGAGCAAATGGTTTGTTTTCTTTCTGGGCTTGGCCGTCATTGCCACTGTGAAAGGTGGAACCTGAGCTGTTTTACGCTTTCCTGGCAGATCTGGGCTTTTCTTTTAGATACTTTATAGCCTGCTTCCCATAGGAGGGTAAGGAAGCACCACGTTCCCTCCATACATCCTTTTTTGGTTTTTCTGGCTAATGAAAGTTCATCCACATATTGGAGCAAGGTACAGTGCAGCTGGTCAGCCAGGTAAGCCTTTCAATCAGTTGCTAGGGCTGTCCCAAAGATGGTCGGGGAGTTTTTAAAACCTTGTGGCAACCTAGTCCAAGTCAGCTGGCCCTTGTCTCCATTTACAGGGTTTTCCCATTGGAATGCAAAAATGTCCTGACATGGTGGAGCTAGACGGATACAAAAGAATGCATCCTTTAGGTCTAGACAAGTAAAGTATGTTGCTTCAGCAGGAATAAGTCCTAATAGCGTGTAGGGGTTCAGGACAACTCAGTGCAGGGTGACAGTAGCCTGGTTTACGGCTCGGAGATCTTGAACTGGCCTATATTCCTCCATGCCTGGTTTCTGTACAGGCAGGAGAGGTGTGTTCCATGCTGACTGACAAGGCCGTAGAATACCGTACTTTAGGAATCTCTCTAAATATTTTTGGATCCCAACCTGAGCTTTTCGGGAAACAAAATACTGTCCTTGGAGGATTGGCCTGGCCCCAGGTTTTAGTTCTATCATCACCAGGGGAATGTTTCTAGCCAGTCCAGGGGGTTTATCTTCTGCCCATACCCCAGGTATTCGGAAAGGGAGCTCGGGTCCTTCTTGTGGGTCCTTGATGGCACTATAGAGGCGCCATTTCTCTTCTCAGGGGAAAATAAGATCCAAAATCCTAGCCTTGGGCTTTCCCAAAGTCAAAACTGCTCATCCTTGTGAGTTAAAGGTTATCTGGGCTTGTAACTTTCCTAACAAGTCACGCCCCATTAGAGCTAAGGGACAATCAGGAAGATATAGGAACTCATGAACCACCTCATGGCCTCCCAGCCTACATCGTCTGGGTAACAAAAAGGGGTGGTGCGCTCGACCACCTGTGGCCCCCACAATGGTAGTTTGTTTTCTCAAAATAGGTCCCACCAATTGTGTTACTACAGAGTGTTCTGCCCCTGTGTCTACCATAAAGTCCATGAGTTGGCCTCCTGTAGTCATTCGGACCATGGGCTCCTGGGGACCTAGTAAAGTGGAGCCTGGTCTATCCTAGTCTTCCCCGTATCCTTCCATGGCAGCTAAACCCACAAAGTCATCGGAGGAGGTCTCATGTCTCTGTCGCCCAGGCTGATATCATCCCTGGATTACTCACCCCCTTTCCTCTCCTTTATGGCCTGAATGATGGTCCTCTGATCAGTGAGGACATTCATTTTTCCAGTGTCCTTCCCTATGGCAGTGGGCACATAGGTTTGGTCCCAGCCTGGATCTTGGATAGGTTGGTTTCCCCTCTAGACTCACTTCCAGGCCCCTGCCGCGGCCTCAACCTCAACCTCGTATGTCCCTTCCTCGGGGGCACCCTTTCCTTTCCATAAGAGTGGCCACAAGTAAATCTGCCTTTCTCTTTAATTTCCTTTCAGCCTCCCACTTAGCTTCTTGGTCTCTATTAATATAGACCTTGGTGGTTACCTCCAGCAATTGACTGATATTCATCCCAGCCAAACCCTCAAGCTTCTGCAGTTTTCGCTGGATATCCCGTTGGGCCTGGCTCACAAAGGCTGCATTGAGCATCCTCTGGTTCTCTGTGGCTTCAGGATCAAATGGGGTGTAAAGGCGGAATGCCTCACGCAGTCTCTCATAGTATTGGCTCGGGCTTTCCTCAGGCTCCTGGAACACCTCAGTGGTCTTACTCACGTTCATAGCCTTTTTCCCTCCTTCTTTCATTGCATGTAACAGGGCCTCCTGATATCGTTCTAGCATTCGAAGGCCTTGGATTTCATTGGGGACCCACTGGGGGTCTTCCTCAGGAAAATAGCATTGGGCGTATGCCTGGGTGTTAAGAGTGCCTTCTGGTAGATGTTCCTCTAGCCACCGCAGGGCAGCTTGTGTGACTCTATGGTGCTCTTCGGGGTTAAATAATGTCAATAAAAGCTGATGACAGTCCGCCCAAGTGGGCTTATGAGTCTGAATTATGGACTGCATCAAATCAATCATAGCTTGGGGCTTTTCTGTATACGAGGGGGTATGGTTTTTCCAATTTAGGAGGTCTGTTGTGGTGAAGGGCTGATACATGAATGTACACTGTCCCCCCTGTATCTGTCCATCCTGATCATAGTAAAGAGGTCCCTGAGTTACTCTCAATGGCATTTCCAGGGCTGCCCGTCAGCCCCGAGTGAGGGGTGGGCTGCTCTCATTTCCCTTCTGTTTTCCAGGGTTCGGAGACTTCCCCAAGGAGGTGGTTTGGAGCCTGATGTCTGGGGCATAATGGGTGAGGAGGCTTCAGATGAGCTACAGACCTCACTATTCCTTGCTGAGTCAGTAGCGGGTAGGGGAGGGTATAAGGGTACATATGGTGGGGGCACTTCCTCTGGCTCTCCCTCTAGGACTGGCTTTTTTAGTTTAGGCTTGCACCTAGAAGAGGCTATTGCCTGTGCCATCAGGATCTTACAATTTTCCTCTAGGCATAACTGAAGCCAGGGTGGCTTTATCAGGACTACATCCTGCCATGAGTCTATATATGGGAATTGGTCTGGGTATCCCAGGTCCCCTGTCACTACTTTATATATTGTATTGATTAGTCCCCTGGCCAAGGAGTTCTCCAAGAGTCGTCCTACTCTGAATGATGGCCACTCTATTTTGCACAAGGTACAGAGTTTTCTAGGGGTCAGTTTAACTATGTAGCCTCCTGAGTATCCCTTTTTAAAGCTCTTAATCATGCATTCTAAAGGGGTGGGTTTACTTTGCTTGCCACCCATTTCCTCATGTCCTATCAGATGACACACACACACACAAGGGAGGGTAGAAGTAGGAAAATCAGGTTTTGAAAATGTGCTTCGTCCATCTCTGGCCATTTCCCTCATGAATATTTTCAGACACCTCTTAGCATTGGTGGGATGGAATAAATCCCAAGTCAGGACTTTCCGAAGAGACCCACCCTAAGCCGTATGAGGATTGCCACAGAACCAGATCAGGACTCAACACTCGCTTCGACCTTAATTGGTCATCTCATTTACTCACATTCATTCAACAAGCTCTAGCCTTCCGCCCAATCCTTTTAACCTTAGAGTTGGGGTTTTGCCTCTTCCTCTCCCCCTGAGAGGGTCTTGGAGGTTACTTGGGTGACTCTTGGGAGGTAATTAGGCTCCCCTTTCACCACTTAAGGATGGGCCTATTAAACCAGAATGATCCTGGGTTCTTACCAGTCTGTTGGGTGGTGCTCCCTGCACTGGTTCCTGCACCTCTCCAGGCTCCATTGTGCTCTCAGAAGTCTCACCCCAACATGCCGGGAGGGCTAGTCTTCTATGGATCAATTGGTCCACTGGTGCCAGGTGATGTCACCACCCCCAGCGTCCCAGGGATCATACCCCAGAGACAAGGGAGGTGAAAGCACCATCTCTATATACCATCTCCTGATCCCGGACAAGCCCCCAGAAATGTTGGGGGAATCGGTAGAGGTAGGCAGGACACCGAGGCTTATAATGCAGGAAGCAATGTTTATTGTACCAGAACAGGCCCGGTGGATTCACATCCAAAGACTGAGCCCTGAACCAAAGCAGAGCTTCTCCTTTTATAGACCAGTTCTAGTGTTTTTGGAAGCCTATAGCTATGTTTATCTATGTAGAAACAATGTACAGAAGCCAGAGTGCATACGTTAGTTTTTCCTTATCTCATTGACCCAGATGTTTGCGCTGCCCTTGGCAGGGTCTTGTGAAAGAGGCCATAAGTTATTTATTCCCTGGGGCTTGCATTTTCCTATGTTTGTCTTGTCCTTCCCTGTTTTTGTTATTGACCTGCCTCATTCTGGAGAACAGGATGGGGTGGAAAGAGAAGCTAGGGTGGACCCAGAAAGACAGGAAGGCCACCTGGAACACATTGACCCCTCCCTTTAACCTGAAAATCTTCAAGGAATTCAACGAGCATACCCAAAATGTCCCACACAAGCACATTTCTTTTCGGAAGAAGTGAAGGAGCTGAGATTTGCGCCAGAGAGGAAGGCAAAGGAAAGTAAATGTATGAGAGAGCAACAAGCAGATCCCAAGCAGGTGAGCCCAGGAACAGAAAAACTCTGGAGGTGTCTCATTTCCAAGACAACATAACTGGGAGCATAAGATGATTCCACTCAAATTTCCAGGTCCAGGGAGGCCCAGGAAGATGGCCAGGGATTGTTTTCTGTATCAGCTCCTGTAAGCATGCAAGCCACGGAAGACCCAGCAAAAAGTTAAGCAGCAAGGAAGTATTATCTCAGAGATAAAAGATTCAGAGAGAGGATAAGAGGTTCAGGATTGATTCATTCAATCCTAACACTGTCACCATGGCATCTTCCATTTTTCCCCTGCCACCCTTGTCACGTGGGCCATGTCTCCCTTCCAGGGTTCCCAGCGGCTACCACAGTTACAACCACATCTAAAGGCAGTAAAAAGTGTGAATGGCTGTTGTGTGAAAGTTTTTAAGAGTGAAGAAAACTTTCCCAGATTCTCACCTGAATCCCCAGTCCTCAGCATGTAACCTCATAGAGCTAAATCAGACTCTATGTTAGATCTGTTTCTTTGACTTTAACCTTTGCTTTATGTTGCTTTTGTTATTATAATCATACATGATGGCCTGCATCTGGGAACACTGCCCCTCCGCCTGAATGTTAAACTCAAGTGCCTCTGTTCAGCCCACAGGCAGATGATCTGCCCTGCCCACCTGTGTGAATGGCTGAAATTAACATCCCCTCCCAAAGCTGGTCATTCCCAGAGATCTTTTGCAAGACTGATGGCCGTTTAACTTTACTTCCTCACAGCCTCTTCCTCTCTGATTCTATTAAACAAACCAGCATCCAGACCCTAAGATGGTTTATTGAAGACACTAGTCTGCCATCTTCTCTGTTTGCCAACTTTCCGAATAAAGTCATATTCTCACCTCAACACCTCGTCTTGGATGCATTGGCCTGTCATGCAGCAGGCAGAATGAGCTTGGACTCGGTCACAAGCACACTTCTGAGAGATAATGGATTTATCATAGATCTTCGTCTATAGCAGCCTCAAGGCAAGAAGAATGGAATCAATGTGACTGCCCAAACTCAGAGTGTGGTCCCTGGATCAGCAACATCAGCATCACCTGGGAGCTGGTTAGAAATGTAAATTACCAACCCTAGCCCAGGCCAACTGAATCAGAAACTCTGGGGGTGGAGCCTGGCAATCTGTGGTTTAAGGAGCCCTCCAGGTGATTCAGATGCACCCTGAAGTTTAGAAATTAACCACTTGGCTTAGACTAATAAGCATGCATCCCTGTGGATCTGCCTGTCCTGCAGGTGGCACCTGAGTATGAGAGAGGCCAAATGGAGAGTCCACAAGGTGGAGAGCCTGCACTCTCATCACTTGGCAGGGCAGAGGTGAGTGAATTCCTCATAGATCAGGGGGACCCTCAAAAGCACCTGGGCTTAAGCATCTTGCCAGAGGCAAGACAACACAAAACTTTGAAGGAAAGATCTCAGCGCCACCTCTAAAGATTAGCAACCAAATGTATACTGATATGCTATACAGTAAAATAAAATGCTTAAGATACATTTGTATAGTCTTATTTTAAATGACCAATTACCTATTTAAATTACCAACTTCCCTCTTTGAATAAGAAAGGAAACTCAAATACCTCTCTCAGTAACTGAGTAAGCAATGCCCAAAAGACATCATAAAGATCTAGACTGTTTAAACAACATGATTAACAAATCTGACCCAATCAACGTATATAGAACATTACACCCAACCATCAAAAAATACATTTTTTTAAGTGCACATGGATTTACCAACACTAGTCATATTGTTGGGTCATGAAGCAAATGTCCACAGACTCCAAAGGACTGAAATGATATTGAGTATGTTCTCTGACTGGGAAGGGATTAATCTAATTATCAATGACAAAAGAAGTTTTTAACCATAAAATATTTGGAAATTAAGCAACATGATTCTTAACAACCCATTGGTCAATGAGGAAATCAAAAATGGAAATAAGAAATCATCTTGAGCTAAATGCTAAATTACATGGCTGTGGGCCACAGCTAAAATTGTTCTTAGAAGGAAATATTTATAACTTTAACTGCATGTATTTAGAAGAAAGTCTGAAAATGAATATTATTATTAATAATAATAATAATCCATCACAAGAAGCTAGAGAAAGAGGAGCAAATTAAGCCCAAAGGAAGTAGAATAAAGGAAACGATAAAGGGTAAGTAATTAATTAAATAAAATGGAGATGTAAATGAAGTCTTACACGGAAAGCATCTAGTGTGTAACAACCTGCAAGGAATGAGTAACCGCCTTTCACTTTAGTTGGAATGCTCCTCGTGTTTCCCCATTCAGCGTAATCCTGGCTCTGGAGCTGAGATAAATATATTTTATCATGCTAAGGAAGAATCAATTGATTTCTATTTTATTAATAAGCATTGAATTGTGTCAAATATCTTTTCAGCAATCGTAGAGGTAATCGTGATTTTTCTCTTTATCTCACAAACTTAATCCATTTTATAATATGAAATCATCCTTGAATTCCTGAAATAACACTTGGCCCTATAATATTATTTATGTAAAGTTTTCTTTCATTTGTGAGAGTTCTTTTCAAGACTTTTGCTTTTAATGTGATGCTGCACTACAGTCTCTAATACTTTCTTTTTATCCATAGGTAACTCTGGTCTTTCATTTCAGTTTTCTTTTCATCTCAATCTTTATATCAGGTTTTACTAATGTTAATGTCACTATTCTTTAAAAAAGAAGAAAAACGTGTTTCTTTTCCTTTTTCTTTGTTCTAGATTAGTATAAATAAAATTGGAATTATCAGTTATTTAACAATTTGTTTTGAAGAATTACAGTTTTAGAGAATAGTTGTTTTTTAAAAAAGTACAAATCTACCATACCCCAGATTCCCTACATCTATACGTCATTTTTTCTGAGTCGTTTATAAGAGTAACTTATACATATAAACCTTTAACCCTAGGTACTTAAGTGGGTATTTTCTGAACACAAGGCCATACTCTTACATAAGACAATTGTCAATATCAGGAAATTAACATTGATACAATCCTATCATCTAATCTATAGACCTTTATTAAATTTTAATGGTTTTTTCCAAAAATGTCTTTCATAAAAATTTTTTCTCTAGTTAGGACCCAACCCAGTATCACATGTGTACTTGTCATGTCTTTCCAGTCTTTTTTAATCTTCCTTAGTCTTTGTCTTTAAAAATCTTGATATTTTTTGAAGAGTGTGGGTTGTTTATTTTGTGTAACATCCTTCAGCTGGAGTTTTCTGGTGTTTCTTCATGACTAGATTCAAGTTATGATTCTTTGTCAGAAATGCCACAAAAATGAGGTCATGTTCTTCTTAGTGCATTATATCAGGAGACGCACATATGTTTGTCCTGCTACAAATGATGTTCACTTTGATCATTTGGTTAATAGGTATCTAAAATCTGCCAGATTCTCAGCTGTAAAGAATATTTGTGCTTTAATAGTTTGATTAAAATTCCCCTGGAAACTTTACAGCATTTTTTCCTTTATGGAGGGGATGGTAGCTTTTTCAAGACTTTCTTTATAATTGGTTTATTTAGACTTTAATTTCTTCTAAGATCAGACTGGATAAATTACATTTTCCTAGCAAATTATTTCATCAAGATTTTAAATTTTATTTTCAGGGAGTTATAGGAAGTCATCTCCTTTTTTTTAAACTCCTGTTTGATAGTGTTTCCCCCTTGTCATTTCTTATTTTGCATATTTGAAGTTTCTTTTTATCTTGCTGGGTTAGTTGGCTAGTGGTTTTTTATATAGTTTTCCAAGAACTTGCTCTTGGTTTTATTTGTTTATTACTTCTAGGGGTTTTGTTGCCTGATTTATTAACCTCTGCTCTTGTTTTATAAATCTTTAAATTAGCATATAAGAAAATGGACTTTTGTGTTATAGTTCTATGAGTTTTAACAGAGGAACCACTACCAATATTAGGAAACAGAACGGTTCCATCCCTCCCAAAGTTTCTTCATGCTGACTCTTTGTAGTCACTCTATCCCCCAATTCCTAACCCCAGACAACCACTGATCTGTTCTGTCTCTAAAGTTTGTCTTGTTTAGAATGTCATATAAATAGAATCATATAGGATGGAACCATTTGCGACTGGCTGCTTTCACTCAGCCTAATGCTGGTGAGATGTATCTATGTTGTCACATTTAGCAATAGTCTGCTTGTTTCTATGGCTGAATAATATTCCATTGCATGAATGGACCAATGTGTGTTTATCCATTTACCCATGGAAGGACATCTGGGTTGTTTCCACTTTGCAGTGATTATAAGTAAAGCTGCTAGAGGAACTGTGACAGAAAGTACATGTAAAGAAAGTATCTTTATTGTTTATAAGGTATTAAGTTTCCCATATGTTATATACCCAGAGAAAACCATAATCCCAAAAGAAACATGTACCATAATGTTTATTGCAGCATTATTTACAATGGCCAGGACATGGAAGCAACCTAAATGCCCATCAGCAAATGAATGGATAAAGAAGATGTGGCCTATATATACAACGGAATATTACTCAGCTATAAAAAGGAATGAGATGGAGCTATATGTAATGAGGTGGATAGACCTAGAGTCTGTCATACAGAGTGAAGTAAGCCAGAAAGAGAAAGACAAATATTGTATGCTAATTCATATATATGGAATCTAAAAATGGTACTGATGAACTCGGTGACAAGACAAGAACAAGGATGCAGATGCAGAGAATGGACTGAAGAACTCGAGGTTTGGGGGGGTGGGGGGTGAAGGGGAAGCTGAGACAAAATGAGAGAGTAGCATAGACATATATATACTACCAACTGTAAAATAGATAGCCAGTGGGAAGTTGCTGTATAACAAAGGGAGTTCAACTCAAGGATGGATGATGCCTTAGAGGACTGGGATGGGTATGGTGGGGGGAGTCGAGGGAGGGAGGGAATACGGGGATATGTGTATAAAAAGAGATGATTGAATTTGGTGTACCCCCAAAAATAAATAAATAAATAAATAAATAAATAAATAAATAAATAAAATTTAAAATAAATAAATAAATAAATAAAATAAGAAAAAAACTGGAAAATAAAATAAAATGAAATAAAATACCCATTTCATGTTAAAAAAAAAGCTTCCCATATGCTAAATATATCTACATTATTAAGTATTCAATTTAAACCTACCTGACCTGTTACTGACTAAGAGTGCTAATGTCCTTTAATATTACTGTGTTTCTATCATGTATTTTTTTTCCTGCAAGTAATTCTTGTAGTTTTATTTTAGTGTTGATGCATCATTGTGTATCTTTGCCCATTTTCTTGTTTCTTGGCTTACTGAATTCCTCAATTTTAGAGATGTGTCTTGTAAACATTATAATATTGGTTTTTCATTTGTGACCCAATCTGGATTTATTTTTCCATTAGTAGGTGAGCATATTAGTTTCTCATTGCTGCAGTAATAAATTATCACAAATTTAGTAGCCTAAAACAACACAGTTTCTTACAGTTCTAGAGAGCAGAAGTCTGAAATGGGTCTCATCGGGCTAAAAGCAAGGTGGTGGCCTGGCTGCATTTCTTCTGGAGGTTCTAAGGTAGAATTCTTTGCTTACTTCTCCCAGGTTCCAGAGGCTGTCTGCACTTCCTTGGTCTACAGCCCCTTCCTCCACCTTCTAAACCAAAATGGTAGGTTTAGTCTTCTTCAGATTCAACCACTTCTCTTCTACAGTCAAGTTTCCCTCTGTCTCCTTAAAGAACCATTGTGACTATATCAGATAATCCAAATTAACTAAAACAATCTCCTTAAAGTCAACTGATCTGTAACCTCAATTCCATCCACAACCTTTGCCATGTAACAGGTTCCAGAGATGAAGATGTAAACATCTTTGGGGGCATAGAGGGGGAGCATCACTCTTCCTACCACAGTGAGTTTAGTCCTTTTACATTTGATAGTATGACCAATACTTTGGTCTAAGTTCTGACATATTACTGTGCTTTCTTTGCTTTGAGATCAATTTTCTGTGTTTCATTTCCTATAGGCAGTTCTTTTGATATTTAGAAAGGTTAAAATTATAATTGTATTTGATACTCTTAGTCATTGATTTTTCTACTTATTTATTAGTTCCCTATCATCAAATTTTAGTTAATAGTATTCTTCTTTAGCATTTATAGTTGTACTCTTAAATATGACATAATAGATTGACTTACTGTCCTAAGTTCTTCACCCAGGAGGAATATGTTCTTCCCACCACCATTGAAGATGGGCTTGGACACGTGACTTGCTTTGGCCAATGGATTGTTAGCAGATAGGAAATGAGCAGACTCCTAAAACATGCTTCATTGGTTGGCTTGACCTCTTATATGCCCGTGGTGTGCTATTAGAAGACCTACCCTGGGGAGCTGCTGCCCCTTCAGCCTGGGTCCAGAACTAATACATTTGAACATCTGAACCCAACCCACAACTTGCAGCCAAACCCAGATGACCCACAGCTGAAGCAGGGCCTCCCAATAATTTTACTTTGGATCAGCCCAGACCTCAGTCAAAGTGACAACAGATGAATGTGAGAATAAAGTTTCTTGTTGTTCTTCTTATAAACCCTGACTTTTGGGGATCAATTATTATATAGTAAAAGCTGGCTATTATATTTTTATTTCTCCTCCTTTGTCAACTTTAAATGATATGCTTTTACTCCCAGCTATTATACGAAACAATCAATATACTTTCTTTTCCTTCTCTTTTCTTTACCTTTTCCTCCCCGGTTTTTGTAAGTTTTATTATCTCTAAGATGTTTTACAATATATAACATTCATATTCTACTCTACCACTTTAACACCCACATTAATATTGGTCTTGGTTCCAGATACTATATGTTTTCACTTATATGTGAAATCTAAAAAATAACAAAACAAGTGAATGAATATAACAAAGTAGAAAAAGTAATAGAGATGGAGAACAAGTTAGTGGTAACCAGTACAAGAAGGGTTGGGGGTTGGGCAAGACAGAGGAAGGGGATTAAGAGGTACAAACTCCTAGGTACAAAACAAGTAAGAAACAGGGATGTAATATACAGCACAGGAAATATAACCAACATTTTATAATAACTTTAAATGGAGTATAATGTATAAAAATACCAAATCATTATGTTGTGCACCTCAAACTAATGTAACATAGTAAACCAACTATATTTCAATTAAAATACATGTATGTAAAGTAGTCTTGGTTCTACTGTCAAATATGCACAGTGCTCACTGTGTCAGTCACTGTTAAACTTCTACACACTTTCTCAAAAAACATGTTTTGGTTGGCTGAAGTTTGTCATTTTTATTTTCCTCAAGGAAGGCTCATGGGAACACATTCTCTGAGCTCTTGTGTTTTTAAAATTGTATATCTCTGGCTTTTATATGTAAAGGGTATAAAGATATAAAACCATTGATTCATATTCTTTTTCATTAAATATTGCTTAAATGTTGTTCTATTTTTACCTGGAACTGAATGTTGCTCTGGAGAAATCTGAAGCCAGCTAGAGGAGAGGAAATAAAGTCCTATATAAGGGGGAAAATCAGGAATCTTTATATTCGAAGTCCACTCATATTACGAGACAACGTCTCAGTGTTGACCACTGGGGGTCATCCTTGTCAGGCACACAATTTGCCCTTTGCAATATGTAGATTGAAAAAAAAAAATTTTTTTTTAGGAAACTATTCTTTATTTATAACTTCATTATTTGTTGTGTTTCATTATTTGGGTTTTTTTTTTTTTTTTTTTTTGGTGAGCTCCAATTACACATATATTTAATCTCCTTTGCCTGTCTTCCGCATCTATCACTATCCAGTCCTCTTTAGCTGTTCTTTTAATCTACATTTCACTTTGTTTACTCTTCTCAGTTCTATTTTCTATGTCCTTTCTTGTTTTTGTAGTGTTTATTAGCCCTGTGCTCTTTCAAATTTTGTCTTTAATAATGGTTTCCCTTTTTCTTCTATTTCTTTTCTGAGTTTTGCCACATCCTGTCTCATCTGTTGCTGCCTTGCAGTCTCATCCCTGAGTTATTGCATGGTGGTTGTTCTCAGAGGAAATTGCTTCTATATGATATTTTATGTAAGGTGGACGTTTTGCTCACAATTTCAGTCTGTTCCAAAGCCATTTTACTAGTGAGTGTTCTTTGTTCATAAATGTTGCTGTTCCTTTCTCCCTTTTTTAATAGCAACTTTGTTAAAATACAGCACTGGTTTGTTTGTATCGCTCATTATTGACTTCATTAAGACTTTCTGGACCAAACATTGGACAAAGTTTTCTGTAGGTGGAGAGGCCAGGGTAGAATTATAATAAAGTTGGTTTTCACAACTCAAAGCCTCTCTTTTCCCCATTTGCTACAAAGTTAGAGTGCTTCTACATATAACGTGGTGTGGAGGATTAAATTTCTATCCTCACTTATCCATTCTCCATAGTGCTATACATGTGCACACTTGTCATGGTCTTACGGTCATGGATTGTACTTCCTTACCCCTTGGTCTCAGATTTGACTATACAACTTGCTTTGGCTAATGGGTTATTTGTGTGTATGCCACAAGCAAAGCATGAAATGTGCTTGTGTAGTTAGAGTTACCTTTTTGACTCTTGCTTTTCACCACGAGAAGAATATGCCTCAGGTTGCCCCTGGATTAAGAAGGTTGAGATACACATGGACCAGACCAGCACCCAGCCCTCAGACTGGAGCCAAACCCAGCTTAGACCAGCCTAGATACATTAAGCCCAGCCACCCAAAGACACATGAATAGGAAAAAAAAATGTTTACTGAATTTGGAGGTATTTGCTATGTAGCAAAAACTGACTGATAGTTTCAGCCTCCTTGCTTCTCTGAATCTAACCAGGTTTGGGGGAATGTCTTCCTGTCAGCTTATCCTATGTTCTCATCCTCTTTTTCAATCAAAGGATAAAGATTTTCTCCTTTAGCATAGTTCCCCCAGCATCAAGAAGTTTAGCTTTTGTCTTTGTTTTTTGCTCAAATATTTTACTGAGCTCTCATCTCTGCTTTTTGGCTACTTCCTCTCTCACAGCTACTGTGTATTCAAGACAGCACCTACATATTTTTCAGTCTGTCTCCTAGCTTCACTGAAAAAGGGGTTTGGAATTTTGTTTTCTGTCCTCCTTATTGCTTTGGATCATTTCCAGGGGGAGAAGGAAAGAATATCCTGTTGGCACATCCATTTTCAAATGGAAGTCTCTGCCTTGTTTCTAGGATAAGAATAAGAAGTTAGCATGGAGTCATGGAAAGAACATGAGCTTTGGAATCAGACAGAACGTGAGCTTTGAAATCCTCCACACCAGGTTATATGTAGAAGCACTCTAACTTATAGCAAATGGGAAGAAGAGAGGCTTTGAGTTGTGAAAACCAACTTTATTATAATTCTACCCTGGCCTCTCTCCTTCTGGCTCGACTGCTCATTTTCTGTGTGAATTTGAAAGACTTACATCAACCTCCCTGAGCTTCAGTTTGTTTTCTGTCTATAAAGACAATCTAGTGACACTTACCTCAGAGAGTTATTTACTGGGTAAAAAAAAAAAAAAAACCTCTTCAGAGAACCAAGAATCAAAGCTAAAAGATAGTAGTGCAAATAGTAGACACAGAAAAAAATAAGAAATGTCATTATTGTACTTTTTTGTTGTGCTGGTGGCAGTTGTCGAATGAATGATGTAGGAAAGCACTTTAAAAGTACCCAGGTGGTGAGGCAAATAAAAGTATGGAGACATGCCTCCCATTCTCTGCAACTTGTATAGCAGCCATAAGAGCTGCTGATTCTTTTGGAAGCTCAGAAAACAGTTTCTTTCCTAGCACCCTGTCCCCCTTTTCAATACTTGGATTTTCTTACCCCACCACTACGGAACATGCGCCTTGTTTCTAGGGATAGAGCAGGTGACTCAAGCCAAACCAATTAGCACAGCCTCACTCGCTAAACACCATCCAGTGGTTCACTGATGGATACGTGATTCATTCAGAGCCAAGAAGATTGTAGTTATTTGCTGGTGGCTTCAGGAAAGCAAGGTTTCCGTCTTCTAAGAGAGTTTCTAAAAGCAACCCTATCCCTCTCCCTGCATATGGTCATCAAATCCCAGAAGATTTTGGCAGCCCTCTTCCAGCTATACCAAGAAAGAAGATGGCCTCAGGATGAGGCTGGCATGGCATAGAGAAAAACACCCAAGATCCTTGGTGATATCTTTGAGCAGCTGAAACAAACTAACACTGAAGCTCACCCAACCTTGTTGCTGTCTAGCTATAAAAGCAATTAACCTTTTTTTAAAAAAAACTAGTTAAGCCCATTTGGATTAGATTTTCAGTTACTTGCAACTGAACACACACTAGCACACTCTCAGATCTCAAAGCTTCCCAAACAAGTTGCTGCATAACACAAGGAGATCAACTCGATGATTGGCAATGACTTAGAGGGGTGGGATAAGGAGGGGAGGGTGGGAAGGAGTTGTGAGAGGGAAGGGATATGGGGATATAGGTATAAATACAGCTGATTCACTTTGTTGTACAGCAGAAACTGGCACAACAGTGTAAAGCAATTATACTCCAATAAAGAGCTTTAAAAAAAAAATTTCCTAACAATTTCCATTGCCATCATTGGCATACATTCTCACACAAGTACCATCTTCTGTCATGAGTCCCTGGAGGTTTGCAGAGTCAAAGGACTATTACTCAGTATCCTGTTTATGATTCTTCTTTTCCATAGACTATGCTATGGTGTGTTTTAACAAAGATTTAACAACAATAAAAGCTAACATCTTTTAAGTTCTCACTGCACATCAGGCCTTGTGCCATCCTCAGAACATCCCTATAGGTAAGCACCATTGCCTCTATTGTACAGAGGTTGAAACTAAGACTTAGCTATCTTACCTACTTGACCTACATTACATATCAATAAAGCGGAGAGTCCAAGAGTCAAAGGCAGATCTCCCTGGCTCCAGGATCACATTTTTAAGCACTAAGCTGAACTGCCTGTTAAGAAAACATTTACTGAGCACCATCCATATGCAAGTTACAAGAGGTACAGGGAACCAGACAGTTTTTTGCCCATGAGTTGCATACGATCTGATATGCAAATATGCGCACAGATAATTACAGCACAGCAGGGCAGGGGAGAGCAGGAGCTAAAGAGGCCCATTGAGGCCAACTCAGGGAAACTCTGCCTATTGGCAAAGCAGCCAGGACTCCACCCTGCCAGTGAAAGGTTTTCATCAGGGGAGTGATGTGAGCAGACAGGGGTGTGTAAACTGTGGATGTGAATGTGATGTGAAGATGACTGACCGGAGTGAGTCGTGCAGACTGTGAGGAAGGTGTGCAGCAATCCAGGTGAGGTGCAGAGGAGCGCTCACATGACTGTCCCTTGAGGGTTAGAAAGAGGAGTGTAACATGCTTCCCCCAGGTTCCCCTATAAGCCCACATTCTGCACGGGACATGCAGCCCATGAAAACTCCAGGTGTCGGTAGCACATCCCATATGAGTAAAGCGCTACGTTACGTGGGAGGCACCTCCCTCTGACTAAGAAGGAACCCCACTCTCTAGGAGACTGGCTGAGATGCCCAGTGGGGACTTAACAGTAATTGGATAGCAGAGAATCCGACCAGAGTCAGCCAAGAGTGGGGCATGGCCTCCAGAAGGGAAAAACATTTCATGCTGTTTTCAACTGTTGTAAAGACTAAATTGAGTCTGTGATTCATCCAATTCTCACGGTGGAAATTCATCATTAAGTATGCTAAAGTTCACACACAAATGTAAACACGCACACACAGGAAATAAAAGAACGCTCAATTAAGCAATCACCCATGTGAACCATTTCTTCGTTTTTCATGTCCTATCCTTTGTGGCATCACTTCTGAGCCAGGGGTTGTAATCGAATTATAATTGTTAACACTTATTGAGTACCTACTGTGTACCAGGCACTACGGCAAACATTTCAGGCACATTAACCTCATGGAATTCTTAAAAAAAAAAAAAAGTACTGTTATGTGAGTATTACTATCCCACTTTTGAAGATGAGAAAACCACGGTTCTGCCAGAACAGAAACTCAAACCAGCTCTGCCTGACTCCAGACCCCATGCCGTCCACAAATGAGCACCCTCCCTTACATTTATCTAGTCCTTCAAATTTACTGTAATATTATTACTTACGTTATCTTGTTTGATCATCACAGCAGCTCTTCACAAAACCATTCCCATTTTTCAGGCGAAGCTTGGAGAGGAACAATGACTAACCTAGAGTCACACGTCAAGGAGTGGAAGCAAAGTTGGTACCCAGACTCCCAAGACAATGGTCCTAACTATTGAGATAAGCTGCCTGCCTTATTCATGGGACTTTGCTCCTGCCTGCATTAATCTGCATCTTCTATTTTCTGATTCTCATTGGTTGAGCAATTTTTTCATGATAACATATCAACCTAAATTATAGTAGAAAAGAATCTAAAGTTGATCACCACTGCATGTATCTCTCCCGTACACACACAGAAAATAATAAAAATAATCATAATAATCATAACAGTGAACATTGCCCTCAGCATGCTTTTAAAAAAGCAAATTTCTTATTACTTTGTTCTAAAGTGCCTGAACACCAAAATTGCAAAGCAATTCACAGAACTGTCTTCAGGTGCATTTGGAAAGAGATGTGTTTCTTTTCCTTAACAAGGCCTGGACTGAGGTAAGGAACATTGATTTTACTCTTAAGGATCTTGACATCTATGTCTTTCACTTTTTATGAATCAGGCTAAAAGCATAAAAAGAAAAGTCAGAGTTGTGGGGCTTTGCATGCCTGGCCAAGACTGGATTCCCCAGCCGTCTCTCCAGTCTTCTGTCAGCTCTGGCCACAGGGGAAAGGCCACCATCGTCATCCCAGAGCAACTAATGAACCAAGAGGAAAGGAATTACCCCTTGACGGAAGACCCACCACATGCCAGGGGCTGTGGTAAGCACTCTATATATTCAAAAGGATGCAGAGCAAAGGGTGATAAATGTACATGCTCTGGAACCAGCCTGTCTGGTTTGAAGCCCAGATCTGCCTTGCTGGCTGAAGGCCTTGGTCATATCTCTCAGCCTCTCTGCCTCAGTCTCTCCTCTATAACATCAGGATGGTACTAGGACTTACCTCGTGAGATGGTATATGCTGAGCACTGAAAACAGTTCCCAGCACATAGTAAGTATCAGCCAGAATTATTACTACTGTCTTGTTTAATCCCCACACCCAGCCTGTGAGATCAAGGTTCTCATCCTCTTCTGGAAAACAAGGAAACAGGCTCAGAGTGACGAAGTGACTGTGGCTGGGAAAGGGCTGAAAGAGGTGGATTTAGCCCAGCTACATTCACTTCCAGCTGGCGGGCTCTGTGCCCAATCTTTGCCTTCAAGATTCATAGTCCAGTTGAATAATGCCCCACAGCAGAAACTCAGAAATGCCCATCACCATAGGACAGTATTGATAAGTTACTGACAACAGGACACACAATAGCCCGGTCACGTTCCATTCTGTGACTGACACTGAGTCTCAGAAATTCTAATGATATTGTTCCATCCATCATTCTAGCCACTAAGTCACCCCTTCATCATCCACTCACCCACCCACCCATCCATCCACCCACTCACCCACGCATCCACCCACCCATCCATCCATCCACTCACCCACACATCCACCCACCCACCCATCATCCACCCACTCACCCACGCATCCACCCATCCATCCATCCATTCACCCACTCACTCACACATCCACCCACCCACCCATCATCCACCCACTCACCCACACATCCACCCACCCATCCATCCATCCACTCACCCATGCATCCACCCACCCACCCACACATCCACCCACCCACCCATCCATCCACCCACTCACCCACGCATCCACCCATCCATCCATCCACCCACCCACTCACCCACACATCCACCTATCCATCCATCCATCCACTCACCCACACATCCACCCACCCATCCATATATCCACTTATTCACCTATTCACCCAACCATCAGCAAATATTTACAGAGATCATTCTCTTTACCTCTTCCTGGTGAAGCTGCCAAAATCTTTAAAATAGTACCACACTGAGTTGCAGACTGAATCCTCTACCAGGTGCTAGAGGGGCATAAAAGTATCATCTGACAGGCCTTAACACAAACATACATTCTTTATCTTTGGTATCCGGAATACATTTCCCATTTACCCTCTATGTTCACCACCACCACCCGCACCGAGACCATCTCAATCCGCACACAAGGCAAACTGACGAGTTATTTGTATAGCTGACACATGCAACCTCACTAGCTTGATATATGTGTTTTTCTTACTATTCAAGTGAAGCAGCTCCAACCTGCTATTCTACCTATCAGGGATTGTCTTTCTTCTCTCCCAGGGCGATCCCATGTACCTGCAGGGTGCTGATTCAATCTCAGGAGACGGGTCTTGTCACTCATCATCAAAAGGTCAGAACACAAATATCCCTGTTTGGCTCAACAGCTGGCCAAGGTGACTTTTGTGGCTGATGGGGTCCCACTACTGTACCTCTGAGGGTTCATAATATCAAGGCCATCTCTGCCTGGGACATGCACCCCCACTGTTGGTACTGTACTGTTTTTCCCAGATGCAGAATAAGGAGGTCAAGGGGCTTTGGGGCATAAAAAAATACTTTGTTCACAAGCGTTTTACCCATCTATGGTTGCTGCACCAAACCTCTGCCTCCCAAAGTGAAGCTCCTTGGGGACTCAATTCTCTCAACACACAGCACACAGGCACACACTTCCTTGCATTATCCACAATCCAGGGAGCGTCTATGAGAAAGAATTCAGCTCTGCCTAGAACTAGTCCTCCTCTAAATTCTCGGGAGGTTTATACAAAGAGGTAGGTGGGTCAAAGCAGCAAGCTCAATGGCTAGGGTTAGGATTAGGGTTGGTTCCTACCACCAGAACCCTGGCTTGGCCTCCACACACTCCCCCGCCTGGTCTAGAGGAAGTCCCTCCTTCCCCCAGTTTCAGGACCACCCACATCCTGGCCCACAATGGCTGGTAGTCAGAATGCCCATTCTCTCACCCATGTCTTCCTAAAGACGGATAATAGCACCCTTCCCTCTGTCTGAGATATCCAGTCACCATCCTATATGCCTTTCCAAATTTTCCTACACTTTATTTTCTGGGATCCTTCTTTTCTTCCCGAGGAAGCATCATCATGCAGTGGGCAGGGGGGAAGGAGGGATCTATAGCCTGTGGAGACACTTCATAGGCTTGTTCTGGGTGTTAACTAACACGGATGCAGAAGTGCCCAGGGCAGTGCCTAACTTAGAAGCAGCAAGAAACGTGAGCTCTCTTCCCCCTTCCTCAAACTACCTAATTTTCTTTGAAACTAACTTATTTTCTAATTGCCCTTGACTTCAAATGTCACATTCTTTAGCCCATACCCTATTACTAATCCATTCTTGCCTAGTTCCTCCTACATTCCTTTTGTTCACGTTGAAGATGACTTTTCTTTTCACCTGTGTAAGTCTTGCTGCCTCCTACACCGATTAATTCAGCTGGATTGAAAAAGAGGACTAGCTCCTCCCCCATAAAGCTCCAATTAATCAATCATCCTAGAACCAGAGCAACTTGGTGCCTTGATATTTGGTAGAAAGAGCAGCAATGTTGCTGTCAGACCTGGGACACTGCACTTAAGAGCAGAAAGAGCTTAGGCAAGTGACCTTAGTCTTGTAAGCCTCAATTTGCTCATCTATGGTAACTTAACTCATAAGGGTGTTGAGACATTTGCAAATAACCTTAGAGGAATCTCCCAGGCAAAACCCAGCATATAGGTGCAACAGAATCTGAACTTATTGCACCTAGAAAGACATACCTGGTTCTGGTCTCTTTATGCCACCTAGCCAATTTTTATGTATAGAAGGTACAGAACACTCCATCAAACAAGAGCAGAATTCACATTCTCCTCAAGCTCACGTGGAACATTCATCAAGATAGCCTACATTCTGGACCATAGGACATAAGTTTTTAAAATGTTAAAGCATAAAAACATACAAAATATGTTCTCAGACCACAATGGAATTAAGCTAGACATCGATCACAGAAGGATAACTCCCAAATATTTGTAAATTAAAACACATACTTCTAAATAACACATGGATCAAAGGAGAAGTCTCAGGCAAAGGGGAAAAATATTTTGAGCTAAGTGAAAATACAATTATCAAAATAGATGGGATGCAGCAAAACCAGTTCCTCAAGGGAAATTTATAACATTAAATGAATATATCTTTTAAAAAAGAAATCTAAAATCAATAACTTGAGCTTCCTTAAGAAACTAGAGATCCAAGAGTAATTTGAGCATAAAGGAAACAAAAGAAAACATATTTTTTTAAAGGGTGGAAGTCAACGTTAATGAAATTGAAACAGAAAAACATTGAAGAAAATTAACAAAACCAAAAGTTGATTCTTGGGAAGAATCAGTAAAATTGATTAAAATTTTGATAAACCAAGAAAAACGGAGGGAAGACACAAATTATGATATAAGAAATGAAAGAAAGTTCATCACTACTGATTCCATGGGCATTAAAAGGATAATAAAGGAGTATTAGGAACAATTCTATGCCCCAAATTTGAGAGCTTACATAAAATGAACCAGTTTCTTGAAAGATACAAACTCACACACACACAAAAAAGAGATAACCTGAATATCGCTCTACTAAACAAATCAAATCAATAATTAATAGCCTTCCGAAAAAGATACTACTAGGCCCAAATGACTTCACTAGTGAATTCTATCAAACATTTAAGGAAAAAATAATGCCAATTCCCTGTGATCTCTTTCAGAAAATAAAAGCAGCGGAAAAAATTCCTAACTCATTCTATGAGACCAGCATCACTCCAAAACCAAAACCAAAGACATCCTAAGAAAGGAAAACTTGAGATCAATATCTCTCATGAACACAGGCACAAAAATGCTCAACAAAATATCAGCAAATCAAACCTAATAATTTACACAAAAATAACTTTACACTATAGCCACGTAGGATTTATTCCAGGATGTAACCCTGGTTTAACAAGCAAAAATCAATGTAATCTACCACATTAATAGGTAAAGAAGAAAAATCACAATATAAATTAACACAATAAAAGTATTTAATAAAATCTAGCATCCATTCATGGTTTTTAAAACTCTTAGCAAACTAGGAATAGAGGTGAACTTCCTCAACTTAATAATGAATATTTTCTAAAATCCTCCAGCTAACATCATATTTAATAGTGAGAGACTGGATGTTTTCCCCCTAAGATAGGGGACAAGGAGAAGATTCCCTCTTTGACCATTCCTATTTAACAGGTGCCCTGAGACATACCCACTTCTATAGTTGGGGCAGGAAATGTATGAGATGAGTGTGGAGTATTGTGTAATTCCAGAAACTAAGGAAGTATGGGAAAAACAATCTCACAATGATGGAGATATGTCAAAGGGACACAGAAGCCAACTGAAAGAGCTCCCAGAGCAACAAAATAAAGTAGTAGTAATGGGTTATAACCCAAAGTAAAATAGAGATACCCATGAGCCTCACTGAGATAAATGAATGAATGAATAAATAAACAAACAAACGTGGGCAAATGGACAGGTTTCCCAACAGAAGAATTCCAAATCATTTATGTAGATATCTCCCCTCCTTAGGTGCAGGTTGCACATAATGACATCCCTGTAAAGAACACAGTAGGAAAGAGAGGGAAAAGAGGAACTTGACAGTGGAGAGACCCAAAAAACACTACTTTAGCCAGGTGATCAGAGTGATAAGTCGTGTTGATGGTATATACCCTTGATATGATGTGATAAAAATGTGGTCTTCCTCCCAAAGCCCCAAAACCCCAGTCTAATTATAAGAAAAGCAGACAAATCCCCACCGAGGGATGGTCTACAAAATATCTGACCAGTACTCCTTAAAACTGTCAAGGTCATCAGAAGCAATGAAAGTGTGAGCGGATGTCAAAGCCAAGAGGAGCCTAAAGAGACATGATGACTAAATGTAACATGGTATCCTGGATGGAATCCTGAAAGAGAAAATGAATATTAGGTAAAAGCTAAAGAAATATGGATTAACTATGGATTTTAGTAAATAAGACTATGGCAATATTCGTTCATTAATTATGGCCATACTAATGTAAGAGGATAACCACAGGGGAAACTGGGTGCAGGGTATATACAAACTCTCTGCTCTATCTTTGCAATTTCCCTATAAATCTAAAACTCTTCTAAAAGAAAATTTTTATTTTAAAAAAGTGAGATGCCAGCACTTAACTTCTTGACAAACCTCAAGCTCTCCTCTCCTCCTTCATGCCCCCTCCCTCCACTCCTCTTTCCTCTATTGAATTTGGAATCTGTCAAATACACATCTGTAATTTAACAACTGTCAGGGTGAAAAACAAGAGATGTAAAGCTAACTACCTACTCCTCACTGCTCTTTACTGTGAAGCCAGAGGGAGTCTGAGCAGAGGTCATGTGACATGTAACTTTCCTTTCCCCAAAGAAATCAGCCACTAATGTGAACTGATGCTTTGAGCAGATCCCCTAAGACCCTTTCCTATACAAAATTGTGTCTGAAATAACTTAGTGTCCTAATTTAATAACCTCAGTCTGCATGGGATGATTGTCCACTCTTCTGACCAGTATCTGGCCTCAGCCTCCCCTCTGCCTGTAACTCGTTCGTTGTTCAAGTCTCCTACAGGTTATACAATATGAGGCTTCACACTTAAATGTCTTCCTCCTTTTAGAATAAAAGATCAAATAAGGAGCCTGTCTTTTCCTTCAATCCAGCCCTCATTGCTTTTATCCTCACACTTTGAATTTACCATCTAAAATGAGCGTGTGGGAGCATTTAACATAAAAATATCACTAAAACATTTAATATCTATGTCAATGATGAGAAAAACAGAATTTGAAAACCTCCCAAAGGTTAAACCCAGAAACAAATGTTAGGGTGTTTTTCAGTTTTAAAGTAATCTGAAGTGGTTTACATCACTGTCATAGATGAAGCCCTTAAACATTTTGAGCAGTCACAACCTGGCTAGAGAACAAGAGAGATTTCAACAGGGAAAAGGACAGTGGCCTCCTCTCTTGCTGTGCCTAATAGCACCTGACATTTCTGCTCTCAAAACTTGGAGAAAATTCTGGCTGTAGCTTGTTCAGGGCAGAGGGACTAGAGGTCCCTAAGGCTCTGAGCTTTTCAAAAGCACCCGAGATGTTCAAGACCAGAGGGTGAAAATGTATTGGTTCCAAAATACGACCAAGTACCTGCAAAACTGAAATGAAAGTAATTTCAACACTTTTAAAAATCATTATTTTTGCAGCAATAGAATTATATTTAAGAAGCATTCTAAATATGTTTGAGATGATGTGCACTGGGATACCGCAAATAAGATATGTAGAGTCCGTAAAGGTCGTAAAATAGCCCAGACCCCTGTGAGGAGCTGGTTCTTTTTTTTTTTTTTTAATAAATTTATTTATTTATTTGTTGGTTCCGTTGGGTCTTCTTTGCTGCGTGAGGGCTTTCTCTAGTTGCAGTGAGCCGGGGATACTCTTCATTGTGGTGCACGGACTTTTTTTATGGTGGTCTCTTTTGCTGTGGAGCTTGGGCTCTAGAGCGCAGGCTCAGTAGTTGTGGCACATGGGTTTAGCTGCTCCGTGGCATGTGGGATCTCCCCGGACCAGGGATTGAACAGTGTCCCCTGCACTGGCAGGCAGATTCTTAACCCACTGCGCCACAAGGGAAGCCCCAAGGAGTTGGTTCTTGAAAAAAGGACTTCAGAGGACCTCTAACCTGAGGTCCCCAAGGACCCTACCATGAGTGCTTTCCACCATTTCTCAAAAGCTGAACAGAGAAAATGCTTGAACCTATCAAAAAGCCACACAGACTATGATTCTCTAAATGAGATGCTTTTGATCAACAAAATTACTCCAAATAAGGGCTCTGTGGAAGGACCTTTTGTGTGGGAAAATAAGACCACCCCTCCATGGGGTGGAGGAAGGTCCTGTCCTGGGGGAGAGGGAGGGGCTTTGGAGCAGGCAGACCGGAAGTTCCTATTCCCCACTGACCTGCTGAGCATCTGTGAGCCAGTGCTGGACCTCCCCTGCACTCAACAAGATCAGGCTCTGACTCTGACCATCAAGAGCACGAGAGCACAGAGCTTCCTAGGTGGCGCAGTGGTTAAGAATCTGCCTGCCAATGCAGGGGACAAGGGTTTGATCCCTGCTCCAGGAAGATCCCACATGCCATGGAGCAACTAAGCCTGTGAGCCACAACTATTGAGCCCATGTGCTGCAACTACTGAAGCCCATGCACCTAGAGCCCGTGGTCCGCAACAAGAGAAGCCATGGCAATGAGGAGCCCGCGCACCACAACAAAGAGTAGCCCCCACTCACCGCAACTAAAAGAAAGCATGCACAGCAAAAAAGACCCAACACAGCCAATTTAATTAATTAATTAATTGATTAAAAAAATTAAAAAAGAGCTCAAGAATACACAAGGTACTCAATTACTGCTCCTTCTTCCAAGGACACACCCAGCAACCACATCTAGAATTCTACTTTCCTCACCCCTGGTTCAGCATGCTGCTAAAAAATATATTTTAATTACACACATGATACACAGAAACACAAACTTCTTGTAAAAACCAAGAAACACAAAAAGGAAAAAGTGAAAGCCGCCCTCCTTTGCTCTCCCCAGAGATACCAGGTAGGTGGGCATTTTCCTACATCTTTTTCTATGTATGGTCATAAGAAATACATATTTCTTACACTGTTTTAAATACAAGGGATCACATTGTCCCTATTGTTTTTTAACTTGCTTTTTCACTTCATGAATATCCTTCCATAGTAGTGCATATCGATCCACCTTTCTTTTTATTTTTTATTATTTTTTCTAAATATTTTTTAAATAAACATTTATTTATTTATTTATTTATTTATTTATTTATTTATTTTATTGGCTGTGTTGGGTCTTTGTTGCTGCACACAGGCTTTCTCTAGTTGCGGTGAGCTGGAGCTACTCTTCGTTGTGGTGTGTGGGCTTCTCATTGCGGTGGTCTCTCGTTGCAGAGCACAGGCTCTAGGTGCGTGGGCTTCAGTAGTTGCAGCACATGGGCTCAATAGTTGTGGCGTATGGGCTTAGTTGCTCCATGGCATATGGTGTCATCCTGGGGCAGGGATTGAACCCGTGTCCCCTGCATTGGCAGGCAGATTTTTACCCACTGTGCCACCTAGGAAGTCCCCACCTTTCTTTTTAAATACCACATACCATGGACATCCTACATTTTAGCTATTTGTTTCACTTTGCGGACTTTTAAAGCAAGGCTACAGCCTTTGCACAGGCATCTCTGAACACACAGGTGAGGACGTACATCAGCCAGATTCCTAGAAGTGGAGTTGCCGGGTCAAACTGTATGCACAATTTAAAGCTGGTTGTTACTGTCAAATTTCCCTTCAAGGCATGTCAGTTACATTCCTGTGAGCAGGGCAGGATAGTGGCTATTTCCTATCCCTAACCCAGAGATTCTGCTTCTGTCCTTTGACAAAGCCAGATCCAAGTGTGACATTCTACAAATGTGTGATTGCCAAGGAGGAGAGGGGGTGGGAGAGGGATGGATTGGGAGTTTGGGATTAGCAGATCCAAACTATTATATATAGGATGGATAAACAATTTCCTACTGTATAGCACAGGGAACTATATTCAATATCCTGTGATAAATCATATTGGGAAATAATATAAAATATATATATACATGTATGACTGAATCACTTTGAGGTAAAGCAGAAAGAACATGACATTGTAAATCAACTATACTTCAATAAGTTTTTTAAAAAACACTCACATACAAACTTCTATACATAGAACTGGGTACCAAATAAAAGCAAATTAAAAGGAAAAAGAAAAGTGTGACATTCTAAATTGCATGGTCTCGTGAGAAGCAAATAATTTTAATTTCAATACGGATGCAATGGATGCTTTCTAAAAACGGAGTTAAAATTTATTCTTGCCTTCAAAGCGTTACAACCAGGCTATGTAAACTAACTGTCACCTTCCTGCCCTTGGTTCCCTCTCAGAGTCGATCCTCTTTAATCTGCCCCATAACAGTCAGGAACACGCAGTTCTGGAGGGACCCCACCATCAAGTGAGGAGAAATCACAGCAGTTGGGGCAGAATTAGCATGGAGCGCCCTCCTTCCCCGGCAGTTTAACAGCCAACAGTAGTGTGTGTTAAAGCAGCATCTTACAACGGGGCTGGACATTATCTTAATTACAGTCAACATGTTTACAATGCTAAATACATCTGACCTAAAAACTTGGGCTCAAAACAGCACGCATGTGGCTAGATAATCTCAGAACACATTGGTGACATTTGGTTGACATTTCCTCTCTTTCCCGTGTGAAAGGGTTGGTCACTCGTTATCCGCGCACAGCAACAGGAGAGAGAGCCCTACTTTGCCATTTAAATCCCATTCCAATTATTTTCCTGCAATTGTATCAGTGTTGGAGAAACCTAACTTAGCAGAGATCAGCCCTTGTATCCTCAGCAGAGTCAGCCCCACGGTGAAAATCGAGATCTGTGTATAAGCAGTTATTCATTTTCATAAAGTGATTAATTCACACCCACTCATTTAAAAAATATATTAACTTGGGTACTCCTGTGAGCCAGGCTATGCTGGGAAGAAAGTGTGGGAAAGGACATATTCTGTGCCTCCAGGAGCTCCCCTGAGAAACAGGGGACACAGACAGCACATGACAGGATGCACACCCTGCCACCAGCCTGGGGGAGGAAGGGCCAGAGAAGGGCTCCAATAAGGCTGACACCTGAGATGAGGCTCACACAGATGCAGACAGGAGGAAGGGAGTGCCAATGGGAAAGAGAGCAAAGCGGTGTCAGCAGAGTCTATTTGAGAGAAGATAAGAGGCGAGCAAGGCTCCAGGGTCTTATTATCACCTGACTGTCTAGTTAGTCACCCAGATGCACTGAACGCACCCCTGCAGAACGTGGAGACCACCCCAAAGCAATTACTTCGACAGCCTGGGGACCTCATTTGGATCAAACCTTCTAGTGAGTTTCAATTCATCTCTACTCCAAGTCGTGTGTCCAAAAAATCCACCCAGTGTCCATTCCTCAGCCCCACGTTTGCAGGTACTGGAGTTCCAGCCTCAACTGTTCTCACTCCCTGCCTGTTGCTGCCCAAATCCTGTCCATCCCTCAAGCCCATATCCAGTGCCAAGTCCTTCCCAACCCTGCCCCATCCCCATGCCCCTCCAGCAGCAGTGTCTCCCTCACTAAGCATCTTCCCCCTCCCTTCCCTGTGTTCACATCCTTCCCTCATTCTCCCTCCCAAAGCAGCACTGAGGACCACGCAGGTGTAGATAAATGTTTGCGGAATTAAACTGAGTAAGGGTGCCCTAATCAAACTGCCCCGAACATGGAGCATTTCGATGTTTGAATAAGCCATCTCCCCATTCTGTTATCTTTGAATCCCACAGGGTGACATTTGAAATTGAAATGTTCTCTTGACTTCCACCTTGTGCTCTAGCCAAAGACATGGACCCCCTGTTATTCCTTAAAGACCACCAACTTTAGTCTTGCTAATGTTTCAGTCTGGGTAAGAGGATGGGTGCTCAGGGGTTTATCATACAATCCTCTCTATTTTTTGTACGTGATTGAAAACATGAATAATAAAAAGTATTTTTTAATCCACCAATATCTGAGGTGATGTGGAGGCCCCCCTAACAAGTTACAGCCTTGGTTAGGGCTAGTTCCTGGTAAAAAGAACAGGTTCCTGATCAAAAGAATAAGCTTTAAAGTCAGACAGTCCTAGATTTAAACCTGCCCCATCATTTACCAGCTGTGTGACCCTGGACACAGTACATGCCTTCTCTGAATCTTCATTATTTTGATCTGCAAAATGGGGATGTTGATGATGGTACCCACCTCATAGGATGGGTGTGAGACTAGAATGAGATAAGAAATGAAGGGCACGTGACATGATGCCAGGTGGGGATCAAGAGAATGGTGCTATTGGCATCACCTGGAAGAAAACATTTTCCTTCTTACATTTTACTTTTAAAACATTGTTTGGTGATGGTTTATTGGCACATGTGTCTTTACTTTAGGCTCCTCGAGCACTGGGCTAGTGTCTGATTCGTTTCCAGTATCAAGCACATGGCCTGAATCACAGAAAGTGCTCACAAATGTTACCGATTGTAAATGACATCAATTATATACATAAACACACATAAAAAAGGGGGGAGTGTATACAATTTCTATACAACCATTCAGACCCCAGGGAGCTGCAGGCCTCTGAGACCACATGGGGATTCCACCCAAAAATGTTAAGAGAGCGCCTAGTAGACCTGCACACACACACACACCAAGCACTCCAGAAATAAATGTCACTAAAACTGTGGCTCTAACATTCCTTGTTTTGACTTTCTCATTCTTCTAGTCATTCAACAAAGGTCTAACGAGTAATTCCCATTAGCCAAGCAATGTGTTGGATGCTTAGGAATATGAATATTCAGAGGGAAACAAAATAAGGCAGTCTCTTGCTCTCAAGAGACTCATAATCTAGGGAAAGAGATAAGGAGATTATTTCATTACAGCATGGTAAACCCTTTGAAAGAAATAAGAGGAGTAGTAGAAGCAGGAAGAGGTTGCCAAGGAAAGCCTTCTGCAATTATGCCCTACTGAACCTTAAAAGATGAGTAGGAACAAGCAAACAAAGGCAGCAGGGAAGGGTCATCCAGGCAGAGGGGACAGCATGTGCAAAGCAGAAAGACTAGAAAGGACATTATATGCTCCACAAGCTGTATGAAGTTCAGAATGTCTGTAGAGGCAGTGCTAGTGGGGTAGTGGCCATAGATGAGCCTGCAGACCCCACCAGGGGTCTGCTCACGAAGGAACTTATGTGAGTTTGTTTGTTTTTCCTGAAAGTAATTGGGAGTTACTGAAGAATGCTGAGCAAGGGCATAACCTAATATTTGCATTTTGAAAATATCACTTTGTTAGCTTTCTAGTAGCAAAGAGAACAGACTTGGAAAACTTATCAGACTCATATTTCACCAGTAACAGATCTCACATCTAGTATTGCAAGCCAAAAAAAAAAAATCTTAGAAGTCATCTCTTCTAACCCACTTATTGTAGAGATGAAAATACTTAATTTCAAGGGTTATAAAGTAGTTTAACGAAGCTACCTATCTTTTTAAAAATTATTTAGTGAAATTAAAAACTCTGCCCTACAATTCAGTCCTTCTAGGTCTCACTACCACCTGCCACTTTGCTGGCATTTCTCCTAGGTGGGTTCATTTCTGTGAATACAGCTCAGGGAAGATCCTCTTCAACGACTGAAAATATTTACCCATTTTGAGAGCTAGTGGAATATATATTCTATGAGCATGAGAAACATTTTAACTGGTTTTGTCCATTTTCTCCTAGTGATTAAAAAGTTAAACCCTTTTAAACCAGAGATTATTCTTTGAGCTTCTAATACTATTTAAATTACAACTCCCAAATCTTGAATGATGTAACAGACTCAAGTCCAAATGCTGCTTTTTTTAATTCTGTACATCACATGGTAGTTACTTAACATGACAGAAGGCAACATGACTAGATTGGCCTGGTAACAAGATCTTACAGGGGTTCTCTGTGCTGTAAAGCTTCCCATTCCCTCAATCCTCCATAAAAATAAACAGGCTGTGTCATGTTTCTGTCCAGGAAATCTCAAAGACATCCACAGAGGTGCATGTAATCTATATAATGCTACAATCTCATGATCCACTGGGTTCATTCTTTCAAATGACCATGGTCACCAGATTGTGCAAAGTAGCAGGCCCCAGTTTTAACAGGCCAGAGCTGGCCTGCCATCAGCTCATCATCCCTGAAACAAATTCTGCAAGGTAAGTAGGTTTCATAGACTAAAATATCGTGGACAGATTTATTTAGTCAATATCTAGTGGGAAAAAATTAAGGCAATTGTCTTAACCACACAGATATAAAAAGCTACTTGCTTCTGGAATACCAGATAACCACAGCAAAAGAGAATGGTGTCTGGAAGAATCCCAAACCACATGGACCCTAAAAATCATTTCTATTTGCTTCAAGCAAATATGCAAGAATTCAAATGCATAGCAGCTCCATTAGTAGTCATGCAATAAATATTGTCATCAACTGCTTCCAAGTAGAGCTCCTGCAAAGAATCGGTGACCCCCAGATTTCAGGGTTCAGGACCCTCATAAACATTAGCTTCATTTCAACCCTCACAAGAACCTGCATATTTATTTCCATTTCACAAGTGGGCAAAGGGGCTCAGAGAGGCATAGACATTTGTTTACTCTCACACAGCTCGAAAGTGGTAGCTGTGATGTGAACCCATGTCTGTCTGAAACAAAGCCTGGGATTTCTGTGTTCCAGGCCCCCGCATGTGAACTGGCTCCTAGCGAGTGGAAGGTTCAAACTAAAATGCCGCTGGTGCAGGCCTGGGGGGACATCACAACAGAGCCCCCAGTGAGTACAAAGTTCAGAAATTCCCTGAGATTGGACTACGTATCGGTTTGCTATTTGGAGTGACCCTCTCCACTGAAGAAGTTAATGCGGAGGTTTTGTTCTTCCCATTTAATGGATCAAGACAACTGAGGCTCAGAGACCATGACTTGCTTAGATGCCAAGAAAAAGCAATGACTTTCCTGCATAAATTCCAAATCTACCAATGGGAGCCAGGGGCTCAGTGTCCCTTCCTTAAGATTTCTTGTTATTCTATCTCCAATAAGAGCTCTGTATTTATTTGACCAGGAAAAGCATCTTCTTAGTTGGAAAGGGAAAAAGAACCCCTCTATTAAATTGTCTCTGTCTTGCTAAAGTGTCTTACATCTATTTAGCATTATGAAGGCTCATCACGATAGTTAAATGAAATGAAATGTCATACTTTAATTTTGTTTTTATGGTTGTAAATTAAATTTTCTGAAAGAGTCTGTCAGTCAAATCAACATTTCATGAGATCCCTTTTATCCACCCAACATGCCAGAAACCCCAAGTACAGTCTCATCCACAGTGTCCTGAATTTTACAATTATTTAATATAATTTCTACGTGTCTTTATTTTTCACTCTGCCAATGAAATACATGGTGAAGGCTTTTGTCCCATGTTTCATTGGCTGGACAATGACAGCCCTGAGCCTCGTAGCTGATGTTGCTGGACTGCTAATTACGGAACAAAATTAAACTGCAAAGAATTGAGATGAGCAGAAAGTTAGGAAGGAGAGAGAAAAGGCACCCTGCTTCATGCGTGTTCATTCTAGATACGTTCATTATCTGCCAAAGCCTGGGGAAGGCAAATATGGAATTTAAAAAGACACCATCTGCTGTGTGATGTTCCAAATTATAAACTTAACCCTTAATTTCTGCATCACCTGCTGTTCAGTCATTTGGAATGAAAAAAGCAGGGAGGGGAGGGGGTTAGCACATGAACGAAGCAGGTTTAGCAGGATCAATGGAAGTGCCCTGTAAGACTTTTTGAAAGCCCAGAATCACAACCTGTATATTTTTTCCAGACAGAAATTCTTTTTTATATTTGACTCTTAAACACTACACATACAGTGGTTGCTATTAAGCTAAGTGTCCACGACCACGCATAGTCAGCCACAGTCTTTTCTGTAATGTTTATGGTATTTAAAATCTCTGGACTCTTAGAAAGTAAAAGTGGAGATTTTAGAAGTCCTTCAAATCTGCGAAATGAAAAGAAAAGCAATTCCTTGAGCAAAGGATTTCTTTCTGGAAAAAAAAAAAAAGGTTTTGAGACAGAAGGAAAACAAGAGTATATAGCCCAAATCAACTTCCTGTTTAAATATTCAAAGGCAACACGTGGCATACATAACAGGAAGATTGCCACTAAAAAGGAAAAAAAAAAGTAACGTATCCTTGAAAATGCCCATGTTTTCTTACGTGTAGATCTGAAATATCCTAGTTTTTAGAACACATTTAACAAATGCAACACAGCTCATTCAGGGTTGATTTGAGTTCACAAAATAATTTTATTATATGTAAGAAAGCGTACAGGCAATAAAATTAAGAAAACATTCACAAGGCATAAATAACACAGACCTGATGCAGGAGATAGTTTTCAGTAGATATCCTTCTTGTTACTCATTTTGTCTAAATGTTAAGTCAATTGTTTATCAACAAGAATACTTTGTAAACATTTCCAAAAAATTCTCTTGAAATGCCCCACATGAATTAGCATCTGGCAACAGAGACGTGGGATACTTTTTTACAGTCCGGGTAATGACACAGGAACTTGATGCCAAAGCACAGAGAAAGGGCTAGCATTTGTCAAAAGAGATGCTGATGGCTTTGGGGTGCTTAACATACTCAAAGTGAAGGGGTCTCCTCTTTTTTCCACCAACAGAAGTGTCTTACTCAAGGACGATAATGAGGCACTATCTGTTAGCATACCACTAACTTAGACTTTTTTAAAAAAATCAATTCTAAGTTCGTATTAAAGCACTACAAAAAGTAACCCCACTGAGTGGCTTGGCTGGTAAGATGGAGATGCAGGATTTGACCTTTGTCCCTGGGTGAGACTGTTGTGACACATTAGTTAAGGAAACTCACTGTCTTCACTACACCTCTCTAACCAGGACTGTCATTTATTTGGTTCAGAAAAGCTATCTGACACAGGAAATGAGAAAAGACAAAGAGGGCCGATTATTTTACATAAATACAAAGTGGCATATACTTTTCATTACCACCTAAGATCATAAATTTCAAGTTGGAGTCTTCTTAAGCTAACTCATTTCAGATATTTACAGAACTGCAAATCATTCTCCTGGGAAAGTCTTTGTTACTTAAAAAATTGTGAACACAAGAGGAGCTGTGCTTTTTTAAATCTTTCAAAATCTTTTTAGAAAAAAAAAAAAAACAAGCACAGCATTTGTCAGTTCTCACCTTGTATTTATTTGTGCCAATGATTTTTAAGGAATCAACACAACTTCATTTTTTTTTTATCAGACTTTGCTGTGTTTCTGGAAGTTATATATGAACATTTAGACCCTCAGAGAGTCTATGTGTTTGTTTCATAGGCTTATAAAGTGCTAGTGAAATGGACAAAAATGCTATTGTAAGATCTCAGATAACTCATTTGTTTATCCTGTTAAATATGATAAATATAGATTTATTGAAATAAATTAAAAATATCCATATAATACAATAAATAAATAAAACCAATATCAACAAAGCATCAATTCTGGAAAAAAAAATCCCATTCCTACTGTAAGGCTCAATTATTTTTTAGGAATAATTTATGAAGGCATGCACCTACCTTTACAATCTGAAAACTCTGCTTGGACCAGGGTTAGCACCTGTTTGTACACAGCAAACTCAACCCTTCTCATTTCCTTCCCGGGAAGGTTTAATTTTTAAGTGAAGCTGTTCGTTGTTGATTCTTTGCTCTATTTTTTAAGTCCTAAGATAAGACTCAGTTTCTAGAAATAACTTTGGAGCCAAAGACACGTGCCTTATGAACATTCGCTTCACCTGTGTCCCTCTGGAATCACTATGAACAACACAGAAAACACACTGGAATGTAGATTAAAATGTCGTTAGTTGTGTGTTGAGGGGAGGCAGCAGAGGAGGGCTCGCCCAATATCTCAGAGTCTCACCACACCTTAGTTTCTTCCTAGCAAGCTCCAGAGAAATCTCCTCTAGCTTTTGGGATGAGTGTGTCTGCTAGGATTCATCTTGGAGTTCAGGTGGGGTGCTGTCCATTTTGCGTGATGGGCTGGATCTTCTCTAGAGAGACATCAGTGTCATAGTCCAAAATGACAGATAGGGCTGGGGACAGCTTCTCCAACGGCTTGGCTATTCCACCTGCTTCCTCCTTCTTCAGGTCCTCAGAGGAGCCCATGGCATGTGGGATCAGATACACAAGATTGCAGTCCTTGGAGATGGAACCTCGAGTCTCGTGATGGCTGGAAAACACCACAGCCCCATTGTTATTGATGCTAACCGTCTCGATGGCATTATTCGGCGTCGGGCAAAGTCTGTAGCATCCTAAGAGGGTGGAAAATGCCTTCCGAAAATCAGCATTAAAGGCATAAATGATGGGGTTCAAGGAGGAATTAGCCCACCCAAACCACACAAACACATCAAAGGTGATGGAATCGATGCAGAAGGGCTTGGTCTCCCCAGACCCGCAGAAGGGGACCATGCAGTTCAAGATAAAGAAAGGGAGCCAGCAGCATACAAACACCCCCATGATCACCGACAGAGTCTTCAGAACCTTAGTCTCTCTTTTGAAGGACATCTTAAAGGAGCTTTCCGGCTGAGAGCACTCCACGGGGTTTCCATTACCTGTAGTGGTCTGGCAGTTCTTGGCATGGACCGCTGCCCTCTCCAAGGCCGAGATGCGCCGTATTTGCTTCTGGGCGATCCTGTAGATCCTGGTGTAGGTGACAATCATGATGGCCACAGGGATGTAAAAGCTTATTAGGGAGGACGAAATGGCATATGTCCTGCTCAAGCTGGAGTCACAGTTGTTGGTGGTCTTGCCCAGGGAGGTGGCATTCCCATCAGAGGGACTTGTGGGTTTCGCCTTGTGCCAGCTGAGCTGCACTGGAATGAAGGAGATGAGTACAGACAAAGTCCATGCCACGCTGATCAGAATGAAGGCTGCCTTGGGGGTCATCTTCCTCTCATAGCGGAAGGGGCTAGAGATGGCCCAATACCTGTCCACGCTGATCACACAGAGGTTGAGGATGGACGCGGTGGAGCACATGATGTCAAAGGCCACCCAGATGTTACAGAAGGACCCAAAGGGCCAGAAGCCAGCGATCTCAGCCACTGCCTTCCAGGGCATGACCAAGACAGCCACCAAGAGATCCGACACAGCCAAGGAGATGACAAAGAAGTTGGTCACCTTGGACCGCAGGTGTCGGAACCTGATGACGGCGGCACAGACCAGCGTGTTCCCCAGGAGTGTGGACAGGATGAGCAGCGACAGGAAACAGGCTGTGAGGATGCGGAAGGAGAAGTCCCTCTCCACCACCAGCCCAGTGCCATCCATGGTAGAGGTGTTCAGAGTCCTCATCTTCCTGAAGGAGAGTGTAGAGAGGGGTTGGACACCCCTCAAGTTCCTAAACAGGGATTAGGGGTGGGTCAGACCTGCAGAAGTCCTCACTGGCCAGGCAGCCCCTTACACAGCTCTGTTTGCTCCCCTGGGTGGAGAACCTCACCAGTATTCCATCAGAGGGTCGCAACAATTCTGTGGCAGTAGCCTGCCTTGGCAGTCCAAGTCAGCCCCTTGGAATGTCCCCTTGCTCTCTACAACTGTCTTCTGACTCTCTTGCTCCAGGTCACTGTCACGGAGACCAGTTGGCCCTTCAATGCCCCATGGAAAGCACTGGCTTTTTAGCATACTCTAAGCTATCAGTCCAGAGACTCCCAGGCCTCCGCTGAGCAAGTCAATTGTCATCACATTTCGGGGCTGTTGCCTCTCTGATGGTGACAGAGAATTCTCCCCCTCTGAGGCGCAGCTGAAAATACATGCCTCGCTCCTCCAAGCCCCTGGCTCCGCAGCAACTCCCCCAAAGCCCTAGAAAGCAAAGGACGTTTGCCAAGATAAGCAGATCGCATCTTTACTGTCAAGCCCAATCCAGCTCCCTCTGAGCCACCTACCTTGCCTTCGCGCTGTCTCTCCCCAAACCCCCTGGAGCTCCGAGAGCTGGCCTCGCGAGGCGCTGCAGCTCCACAACGCCCAGAAGGCACCCCTGAATCCTGTCCTACGCGCGCAGCCTGTGTTCTCCTCCCGATGCGCAAAAACCGCCGGAGCGGGTTTGGGAAAAGGATCTGGGGCCAGGTCCACAGGGAGCTGGCGCTGCCCCCGCTGCCTCGAATAGCTGGAGATGGTTCAAAGCGGACGAGACCCCGGAAAAGGGCTCGCGGGCGCTCAGAGCCTCCTTGAGAGAGGGCACCCCCAGTACTAGTCACCTGGGCAACTGCTTCTTTTCTTTGCTTCCTTTCTCCGGAAGCGGAGCGCCCGGGTGTCCCTCGAGTGGCCTCTGATCCCTCGGGGAAGAGCCCTGCGCCTTCCCGCGGAACTGCCCGCTGCCTCCCAGGAGGAGCCCGTGGGAACACGAGGCAGAGAGAGCCGAGCTGGCACCAGCGGGCGCCCGGGCCGGCCGGGTTCCCGCGGGGCACAGCCCACCCCGCCCCCGCGTCCCCTCCCCTGCCCTGGAGGCGGGCTTCGCTTGACAGGCAGAGTTGCGGGCGACAGCCGCACGTGGTTGGTGCCTAGGGCGAAGGGGGTGGGGGACGCCCAGGTGAGCGCTAGCCCGCCCCGGGTGTCCCCCGCCAAACCCCGGGCCCCCGGAACCCGGATCAGCATCCGACAGGGGCCCGCGAGTAAAGACCCGATATTAAAACCTCAAGTAAGCTGGAGTCGCCTGAAAGCAAAGCTCTGCCCGACATTCAGCGCCTCCTGGGGTCAACCCCAAGCCCTTTCCAAAGACCAAACGGAAACTGGGACCCGCTCGCTCTCCCACGCACACCAACCACTAAAACAGCCCCCCTCCCGCCCCCCAGGTCCGACATGCGCTACCTCCAAGTGCCCCCAACTAGGGTGAGACGTGCCCCGCGGGCGCCTGTACTCACCGCTCGCCGGGAGGGCTTCGCGCAGCAGGGCGCCGGGCCCGTGCGCTCCGCTGCGCCCCGAGGGCGCTCACTTGGCGCTCAGCGAGGGTAGCGGGCGCTTCTGCGGCTGCGGTCAAGGCCGGACTGCAGACCGTGCTCGGCGCCCGGCGAGCGCCCCAACCCCAGCGCCACGCGCTCAGCGGGCCCGGCGCGCCCTCTGCCGGCGGTTTTGGCTTCCAGCGCCCCGACTGCGCCCGCTCAGGCACCAACCTCACCGGTAAGGGCTCCAGCATCCACGCGGGACCCGCGCCTGGACCCACTCTTCCCTGACGATGACCGCTAGAACCTGGGAAAGGGGACGCCTCTGCTTGAAATCCCCTAAAATTGACAAGGATGAAAAATTTGTTTTGCTGGCACTTCATTCATTGAGCCAATGTATTTTTCTGACTACGTACCAAGAGCGGCAGGGTAAGTTAGATGCAAGCCTTACTCTCAATGAGTAAACCAGAGAGGACTGGGAGTTACCGAGCAGCCTCTGGGCTCCAGGCACACGTCTTGTGTCGTCCACCCTTTAAAGAATCCCTCCTCCTAAGCCTCCTCATTTTCACTTTCCCCAAGTAGAAAATCAGGTTCAAAAAGGTACCCAAAGTTACAGAGTTAATGAGGGCGCCAGCTGCCTGACTCCCACCTGCGTCTTCTTTTCACCTACACGCCACTGCCTACTGGGAACTCTGAGCCTAGCGCGGGATCCGATGAAATAAATAATTACCCACAGAGCTAAAGTAGATAAAAGGACGAGATGGAAGCAAGAGGGCCTGGTGGAGATGATTGCCCCTGAGCCCCTCCCCCGCTGCACAGGACAGACTTCACAGCTGTAAATGGCACATAGATTACATTTATGTAAAGAGCGACAACACCGCGCCTTGCTGTGCCTTCCTAAGCCTGGGGAAGGTGAGCCAGCAGTTTCCATGTCACTGCCTGGCTTCCTGTCCCTGCCCTGCCACCGTTGGCTATGTGTGCCCTCTCTCCTCTCTGAACTCGGTTTCTTCCCCTGTAAAATGGTGATGACATAACAGGATCCTTATGAGTGTTAAATGAGATGATGTTTGCAGAGGGCTTGGCGCAGAGCCTAGGACCCAGTCAGCCCTTTCCAGGTAGGCATCCGTGAGGGCTCATTAGAAAACCTATCGTCTTATCTCCTTGAGAGCCTTGCACCACAATGGAAGCCACAATTTTCTCTGTAAAAATGCTAACCCTAAATAATTCCATTCAATTAGCTAGAACACACTGTACCTTGATTTTAAATGAAAGAACCACATTACAGACGGCAGACGTTCCTGTGCCCCTGTTCCCAGCTCTGTTCTCCCACCCTCAGCATTACTGTCATACATAGTGACACCATCATACTATTTTTGCCACAAACCTGCCCAAAAAGAACCACATGCTTACAGAGTCTTAAAGCCATGCTTAACATAATACTTCCAGATCATTTTCCTTAAGGTAGTCATTCCCCAAGCTTCCTGGCTTTATTGCATCTTTCTCTCGCTTTTACTAACAAACACAAGCGAAAGGATAAGATTCTGGTTCAAGACAGTCATATCAGCCTGAATGTTTAACTCCCCACATTCTACCCACCCATCCTGGAGTGTTTCCACTGCAATTACCCAGAAATACACAGGTAGGGGAAATTCAGCATGAACCATGGAAGGCAGGAAAGGTCACGGGGGGGGGGGGGGGGGGAGGTCCTTTTCTCCAGGATAAAAGACAGATAGGATTGAACTAGAGGAGGGAGGTCTCCCTGGGGTTTTTCATCTGGAAAGAAACCCCAAAAGAACACACTGCAAGATAGAGGTAACAGCCCGGAGGGCAGGTTGAGGCCAATTTGAGGGGTAAAATTTCTGTCTAGTGATTCCCCTGAGAAATGCACCCAATACCCAAGTCCTCCCAGAGCCAATAATCCTGGCACTGCCCACTGCTCTTTAGATTAAAGCCCAGTGGCAACCAGTCTGATCTCAGGTGGCATCACATTCAATGAAACATCAGTTCAACAGCCAGAAAATATTTGACATAAAATTTAAATATGAACCAAAGCCTCATCGGAAGGAAATGATATTCATAACACACTTCATATCCTTGTTTTTCTCAACCTCAGCAGCTGTTCCATGTATAAATTAAAAAAAAAAAAAAAAAAAAAGCTTTTTGTTCTTTGTTTGAAAAATTCCCTAAATTCTTTCCAAACTATCCTACGCTGACCTGTATCTTTTTCTCTGAACTCATTCACCTGTTAGGTCTAGGTGACCAAATCAACATATATCACTTTTGTACTGGTTGAGAGGTATTTCTTGTACAAGAATAAATTTCTGCCATTTTTGCTGCCAGAGAATCCAATTTTCTTCTTACCCATAACATACAAGAGAAAAGGCTCAGGAATGCAGCTACAGAAGGAGGGAAGACTCTGTGAATATCTAATAGGATAATTTTGTTTCCTGTCACCCAAAAAACAAGAGTTGGACAATTTCTTATGATTCCAAGACAGACCCCTGAGATCTCTTTCTGGCAAACTTAGGTCACAAATTTTCGAACGTCATTGCTGAGGGAACAGGAAAAAGCAAAATGTAGCTTAAATCTCAGGGTTTTTTTCACTTTGCAGAGAGTGTGAATTTCAGAGGAACTTACAGTTTGCGTAGAGGTTTGGGGTTTCTTTCCATATTTTCTCTCTTGAAGCTAAGGTGAAACAAAACCTTCCGTTTTGTCCTATAAAAATATCCCCCACAAACGTGAGGAACCGAATATAAATGCGAGCAGGTATTAGCATTAGATCATGCTGGGAATGTAAACCCTAGCACAAAAGCACCTTTGTTTCCCAAATTGGCATCTCTTTTAAGCTCTACGGTGATTTATGCACTGCAAGGAGGGGGAAGTTAAAATGATGCTTTTCAACAAATTTTTATTTGGAGTTTGTAAATGTAATTGAATACAGAAGGCACGCTACCACAGGGGAGCTTAAGCTCACAAAAGACTAAATAAAACATGTGAACTGTCAAGTATAACAAATGAAATATTGGGGAGGCTTTAGGATTATTAAAGCTAATTTTATACCTAAAATGATTGCTTATAATCTTAATGAAAAGAGATAAAGCTTGGCTGGCCTTGACTAAGTAACTAGGATGCTTGTTTTAGACCATAACCATAACTTCTCTGAAATTCCTGATCCCATGTTGGATTTCCTTCCCCTATATAATTCAAAAATCAACACTATTAAAAATTTTTAAATCCACAAATATCGCTTCGGGTAGAGGTTGAGCATGCATGACGTGTGTTTGTTGTTGCTGTGTCTGTTCTTAGTTCCCCTTTTCCTTTTGCTTGTTTTCCGACTTCTGGAGATTTACCTGAGTTTATCTCCTTCATCGCCTTATTTTCTATAATTTTTTGTGTTGCTCTTTTCATGGTTGCTTTAGGGTTTACATCATATACATGAGAAGATGTATAAGATATAGATACAGACATACCCTGTTTTACTGCACTTCCCAGATATTGCAGATTATACAAATTGAAGTGTTGTGGCAACTCTATTCAAGCAAGTCTATCGGTGCCATTTTTCCAACAGTGTTTGATCACTTTGTGTCTGTGTCACATTTTGGTAATTCTTGTAATATTTCAGAGTTTTTCATTTTGATCTTGTATTTGTTATGATGATATGGGATCAGTGAGCTTTGGTGTTATACTATGACTTGCTGAGGGCTCAGATGACGGTTACCATTTTTTAGCAATAAAGAATTTTTTAATTAAGGTATGTACAGTGCTTTTATAGATATAATGCTATTGCATACTTGACAGACTACAGTATAGTGTAGACATAGCTTTTATATGCACCGGGAAACCAAAAACTTCGTGTGACACATTTTATTGCGATATTCACTTTATTGTGGTAGTCTGGAGCTAACCCCACAATAGCTCTATATGTCTTATATCAGACACATGTATTATATGATAGATCTATATAAGATATAGATATATGTCATATCTTATACATCTTTCTCACAGACTGTTTTCAAGTGATATGATACCATTTTGTGTATAGGTAAGAACCTTACAATAGTATTTTCCATGTCTTCTCTCTCAATTTTTATGCTGTTTTTGTCATACATTTTACTTCTATACATAATATAAATCCCAGAATACATTGTTATAATTTTTCTTTAGTCAATTATCTGTAACACTATTTACAATAACCAAGACATGGAAACAACCTAAATGTCCATTGACAGATGAACAGATAAAGAAGATGTGGCATATATATACACAATGGAATACTACTTAGTCATAAAAAAAGAATAAAATAATACCATTTACAGCAATATGGATGGACCTAGAGATTATCATACTATTGAAGAAAGTCAGAAAGAGAAAGACAAATACCATATGCTATCACTTACATGTGGAATCTAAAATATGACACAAATGAACTTATCTATGAAACAGAAACAGACTCACAGACACAGAGAACAGACTTCTGGTTGCCAAGGGGGTCAGGAGGGGGATTGGGAGTTTGGGATTAGCAGATGTAAACTATTACATATAGAATGGATAAACAACAATATTCTATTGTATAGCACAGGGAACAATATTCAACACCCTGTGATAAACTGTAATGGAAAAGAATATGAAAAAGAATGTATGTATATATACATGTATAACTGAATCATTTTGCTGTACAGCAGAAATTAATACAACATTGTAAATCAACTATATTCCAATAAAGTAAATTTTAAATAAATAAATAGAAGGTCAGTTATCTTGTAAAGACATTTAAATAATAAGAAAGAACTATTACATCTTTACCTGTATAGTTACCTATGTACCACCTCTGACAGTCTTCATTATTCTGTAACTACATCCATATTTTCATCTGGTATCATCTTTCTGCTTAAAAGATGACCTTTAACTTTTCCTGTAGTAGAGATCTGCTGGGGGTGATTCTTTCAGCTTTTGTATCACTGAAAAGTCTTTAATTTGCCTTCATTTTTGAAAGATATTTTTACTAGGGATAGAACTCTGGATTGACAGATTTTTCCTGTTAGAGTTTTAAAAGGTTGGTCCGTAGTTGCCTTACTTGTATCATTTCCAGTGAGAAATCTGATGTCATCTTCATCTTTGTCCTTCTGTATGGGACATGTCTTTTTCCTCTGGCTACTTTTAAGATTTTTTTCTTTATCATTGATTTTGATCGATTTAATCATAACATACCTTCGTGTAGTTTTCTTCAAACTGTTGGTGTGCTAGGGATTTGTTGAGATCCTTCAACCTGTGGGTTTATGGTTTTTGTCAAATTTGGAAAACTTTTGGCCATTAACTTTTCATATGTTTTTCTGTCTCCTCTTTTCTTCTTTTCTTCAGGTTCTTCAATTATATGTATATTAGATTGCTTGCGGTTGGCCTGCAACTCACTGATGCTTATTTTATTTTATTTACTCTCTTTTCTCTATATTTTCATCTTGGATAGTTTCTGTTGCTATATCCTTGAGTTCACTAGTATTTTTTTCTTTTTCGCTGTCTAATCTGTTATTAATCTCATCCAGTGAATTTTCTATCTCACACTTTGTAGTTTTCTTCTCTAGAAGTTCATTTCGTTTCTTTTTTATATCTCCCATGTGTCTACTTAACATTCTGAATGTATGAAATATATTATAGCTATAATAAGTGTTTCACTGTCCCTCTTCGCTAATTCCAACCTCTGTTTCAGTTCAATTGATTGCTTGTACTTCTTATTATGAGTTGCATTTTTCCAATTCTTTTCATGCCTGGTACCTTTTGACTGGATGCCATACATCGTGAATTTTGTCTCGTAGAGTACTGGATCTTTTTATATTCCTACAAATATCCTTGAGCTTTGTAACACATTTAAATTACTTAAAAACAATTTGACCTTTTCAGGTATTTGCTTTGAGGACTTGTTAGGTAGAGCCAGAGATGTGTTTAGTCTGGGACTAATTACTTTCCATGACTGGGACAGGATTCTTCTGTGTACTCTACCCAATGCCCTGTGGATTATGAGGTTTTCCAGTCTGGCTGGTGGCAACAAGCACTGTTCCTGGTCCTGTGTGAGTTCCCTGTAATCTTCACACTCCCATTTCCTCACATCATATACTGATTAGTTTCCTGCTGAATACTGTAAGGGACTCTGAAGATTTCTGGAGTTCTCTCTCTTTCTCTCTCCCCAGGTCTCTCCTTTCCAGTACCCTGTTCTGTGACATCTAGCTGCCTTGGTGTCCCTGGACTCTCAGTTCTGTCTCCTCAACTCCAGGAGTCCACCAGACTTTCCCTGTGCTACTTCCCTGCACCATGACTTGGAAACTCTCTTGAGTCAGTAAGCTGGGGTGGTTGTCAGGCTCACCTCATTTGGTTGCCATCTCTGAAGGATCACTGTACTTTGTTGTATGATGTTCAGTATCTCAAAAACCATCATTTCATATATTCTGCCCATTTTATTGTTTGTTCCAGGTAGGAGTATCAATCCAGTCCCTATTATTCCATCCTGTCTGGAAATAGAAGTCTCAATTTTTAAAATTTTAATCCTAAAAAAAGCAAGGGAAACTAAGCTGGCAAGAGAAATTGGAGTTGAAAATGAAGATTCCCAATACTTCATTCGAAAAATGAAGTTCAGCAATACTGATTTTCTTCTGGGGTTTGTTTGTTTGTTCACCTCCAAACTGCTACTGGCCCATGGCTCTGGGCTGCCACAAGCACCAAAACTAGCCCGGGCCCACTTATATTATGACTCCAGTGTTCTTCCTCTTTGCCCATCTAAATCCTTCAGTCTTGAGAGATGTATGGAGTCTGTTTGGCCCGGCCTGGACTTCTGGGGTTGTGCACAGAGTCAATTCCCTGAGAAGAGATGGAATGGTTACAAATGCCACCATGCATTCCATAAATATGTCTTGAGTGCCTGTTATTGGCCAGGTGTTTTCTTAGTACGGGGACCACAGCACTGTACAAAACAAACACTCCTATCCTCATAGCATTTATATTCCTGTGCTAAATAATAAATGTCTTTGGCACAACATATATAGAACTGCCATGAGTTTCAATTTTGTTGAAAAAAAAAAATAGATGCTCTTACTGGCAAAATCACAACCTAAGCTAACATAAAAGATGGGCTCATTCAGAAAAATTGTTTATCCTGTGTGAATATAGAATCTTTTTAAGTCACCTTAGAGAGTCTTTTTTAGGCCATTTATAGAAAACACAAAGCGCAAGGGAAGGGCTTTGCAGAAAAAATGCTGAAGCAGGCTCTTGAGGCTGTAAATTGAGCATTCTCTGTGAAGACACAAAAATGTTATTGTCTGTTGGGCCTATGAGGCAAGTTACTATTAGAGGACCCCAGAGAGCATCCTTCAATTCACAAAAGAATTCATGAGCTGAGGCCTTTCCTTCCAGCCTATCTCTGCCATTGGTTAAGCTACTTTCCCTCCTGACAACATAATCACTGGTCAATCTAAACCCCAAGCCTCACATGTCCCAATTCTGTGAGAAGTTTGCATGGGGTTGCAGTGGAAAGAAATTGAGTCAGACAGACCTGGATTTGAAACTTGACTCTATTATTATAATATCTAGCTGTGGGAATTTACTCAAGTTTCTTCACTTTCTGACCTCTTTTTTCTACCCCTTGAAAATGCAACTACTACTATTTATCATGCAGGGTTGTTAAGAATATTAAATGAGATCCTGTCTATGAAATATAGGTAGATAGACAGAGATCAGGAAATGTTACCTTGCTTTACATTCTGTCTTAGCAAAAAGGCTGTTCATCATGCATCATTTGTTGGGTTTTACCAGCCCAGCATCCATTTCACCTTCTCCTGGTAAAAACATCCCAGATTTTGGGGTGAGGGGATTACCTGTTTCTTACTGACTACACTCTAGTGGTCTGATAAGATAGACTGCCCCTCTGTAGCTAAGGGGATGAACGCATGACCTGAGGATGCTTTCTCTCTGAGATTTGAATCTTAAGCAGAGTGGCAAAGACACTGAAAACATTTGGCTGTCACTCATCCCACCAGCATCACCTTGACCAGACTACTTCTGCTGTGAGACCATAACTCTTCCTTCCAGGACCCTGGGTGCTCTGTTCTCTGTCCATTCCCAAGCCTGTTTATAAAGCCTCCCTTCCATTCAGTGTTACCTTTCCAGTGAATTTCCTTTTGCTTAGGTTAGCCATAGTGTTTACAACCAGGTAGCTCTACCTGATCAGCAAAACAAAAAGGGAAAAAAAAAAAAAAAAAAAACATGTTTTGTGTTTTATTTGGATTCAAATCTACTAGAGCCGCCATTTTTACTTGCCTGGCCAGCAAGGAGAAAAATTATACACAGAGGTGTCAGGATTTTTCCTAACTAACAAAAGAGCCTATTTAATTTGTAGAGTGATGAGTCCTCCCAATGACTTATTTCATTTACAACCTTCATTCCCTATAACAAACATATTCAACAGATTAAGTGAACAATACAACGTTATTACCTGCTTCCAGTGGGAAACACCCTGATGATGATCCCTGGAGTTGCCCTGGCCACCTCCATCTGGCATCCTTGGGCCCAGCATGCACTCAATGACCACTGGACAGTGGTATTTACCTGGCTGGCTACTTCTTGGACACTGGTGTTTACCTGATTGGCTACTTTTCCAAAGAGTAGAAGCACCTTTCCCAGCTTCAGGAAGGTAGATACAGGGGCCAAGGGACCCAGAGGAGACAATACCTAATCTGATCCTAAAAGAAAGAAAGGAAATAATCCAGATGAAGAAGGAGGGAAGGTATATTCAGCAGAGGGAGCAGCATGTGTGAAATGATGGTGTTGGAAGAAGGAGTGGGGAATGATGAGAGATGGAGTTGGGAGATTGGAAGAAATATAAAGAGGACGGTCCACCCTTGCTTTGGAAACCCAAGCAATTTTAAGGTCAATATCCTTTTATTCAAAGGCTTAAGGGAGGGGTCTCAAATATAACTAACAGGACTTGTGTTCTTGGGACAGAGAAACTAGAGGCAGAAGTCCCCCCATATCTCAATGGCTCCAATTTGGAAAAGACAGGGAACGTGCGAAGGGTCCAGAGACAGAGCAGCAACCTTGCAGATGGAATCCTGGGGGCCTTTTGAAAAGGTTCCCTCCCCATACCACCCACGAGTTGTGTGGGCCCAGCCTCCAGCCACCCAGTTCTCTGGAGCTGTTGTGTCACCAACTGCTTACTCAACATCCCCCACCCCCCGGTCATCATAACCGTGTCCTTTATTAAACTGATCGTCTTCCTCCTCGCGGTGCCTCTTGTGTTTCTTCTCTGGGTGACAGACACCTCTACTCCCCCGATACAATGAAGGAAGCCTCCACATTACCTGATGTCTTTCCTCCCTCCTTCCCTTCAAAATCACACACTCCTTTTTATTCTTCTGAGATTCATGGAGACGTCTGCTCCCTTTTCTTTGTTTCCAGAGCTACTGTTCTAACCCAGGTCTCAACATTTCTCACTTGGTTAATGCAACCAGCCTCCCGATCATCATCCCAGCCTATGCCTTGATGAGTTGTTAAGTCATGGGTTAAGTGTCCCTAGTCTTCAAAGACGCCTTGTGAGATGGGATGAGCAGGGATGAGCAGAACCTTTCATTGCTCCTCCCATGTTCCTACTTGATGCTACTGGATATGAGAGCAAATATTGTATGTCACGTGTCCCTTTCTTTAAAACATATTCCTTCCTCATATGCTCTATTAGCTCTTAGATTTCTTTAGGCATCACATTATTAGCTTCAGTTCTAGCAAAAAGAATTCTATTTACAGCTTTTTTAAAAATTAATTAATTAATTTTTTTATTGGCTGCATTGGGTCTTCATTGCCACACACAGGCTTTCTCTAGTTGCAGGAGCTGGGGCTACTCTTCATTGTGGCATGTGGGCTCCTGGTTTCAGTGGCTTCTCTTGTTGCAGAGCACGGGCTCTAGGCACGCAGGCTTCAGTAGTTGTGGCATACAGGCTCAATAGTTGTGGCTCACAGGCCCTAGAGCACAGACTCAATAATTGTGGCACACAGGCTTAGTTGCTCCTCGGCATATGGGATCTTCCTGGAGCAGGGATCGAGCCTGTGTTCCCTACATTGGCAGGCAGATTCTCAACCACTGCACCACCTAGGAAGTCCCCTATTTACAGCTTTGCAAAGGAAACCCTCCTAACTATAAGCAAAGGAACAAACAAACAAAAAGCAGATGTAGCTGTACTTGGAAATAAAATCCTAAACAGCACAGCCTATTGGGAGAAAAAAGTTTAGATGAAGTTGGAGGCAGAAAACATTTACAAGAATAAAACTCAGTTCTCTGTTCACAAACCAGCAAAGGGCCTCAACTGTCCATAAAAGTCTCTTTGGAGATACCTGGACTCGGGGTCTTTCCTGTTGAATGTGCTTTTAATCTCTCAAGGATTTTCATTGTGATTGGCCATCATCAGGCACATTATTCAAATTGGTATCTATTATTCCTGGAAGGTTCATAAACTGCCATTTTTCTTTAGCAGAAAGAGGGGATTCATTTCAATCCTGTCTCTTCTCCTTGTCTCTTTGTTACGAAGGTAAATAATTGGATGAATCTGATGGACTCCTTTTCTTCAAACAATGGACTCTCATGAGTAGGGTTCTGTCTCTGGGTGTAGTGACACCTCTATTTTTTGTTCGCCTAGCACTTTCCTCCCCTGCCTGTCATGGCACTCAATTCCCCTGACCACATGGACAAGCACAGGACCTAGACTACCCTGTTCAGACTCTTCTCAGGCAACTGAAATTTGAGTTGGAGACACAGAAGAACAAAAAGAGGTCAGAACTGCCTTTTCCACAAATGTTGTTCGGAAATCTGGATATCTACATGCAAAAGAATAAAGTTGGACCCTCACCTAGCACCATATAGAAAAATTAACTTCAACTGGATCAAAAAACCTAAAAGGAAGAGCTAAAACTATAAAACTCTTAGAAGAAAACATAAGGTGAAGACTTCATGACAGTGGATTGGCAATGGACACCAAAAGTACAGGCAACAAAGAAAAAAATAGATAAATGTGAATACATCAAAAGTAAAAAACTGTGTGCATCAGAGGACACTATCCACAGATTATAAAGGCAAACCACAGAAGAAACTATTCACAAATCATATATGATAAGGAATTAATATCCAGAATCCATAAGGAACTCCTACAACTCAAATATTAGAATAGAAAAAACACTTAGTTAGCCATTACTCTGAAGAAGGTATGCAAATGGCCAATATGTAAATGAAGAGATGTTCACCACTCATCTTTAGGGAAATGCAAAGTAAAATCACAATGAGATACTGCAATTATCAAAAAGCAGAAAGTATCAAGTGTTGGCAAGGATATGGAGAAATTGGAAACTTTGTGCATTTCATTGCTGATGGGAATAAAAATGGTGCAGCCAGTATGGAAAATATTGTGACAGTTCCTCAAAAAGTTAAAAATAGAATTACCATATGAGCCAACAAGTCCACCCATGGGCATATACCTCCCAAAACTAAAAACAGATACTTTCACACCCCCTAAAACTTGACTCAAACAGATATTTTCACACTCCTATTTGTAGTAACATTATTCACAATAGGTAAAATGTGAAGGTTACCCAAGTGTCCATTGACAGATGAATGGATAAACAAAACATAGTGTATACATACAATGGAATATTACTCAGCCTTAAAAAGGAAAGATTCTGACACATACTACAGCACTGAGGACATTATGCTAAGTGAAATAAGCCAGTTAACAAAAGGACAAATTATTGTGTGATTCCGCTTATATGAGACATGTCGGGTAGTCAAATTCACTGAGGCAGAAAGTAGGATGGTGGTTGTCAGGGGCTGAGGGAGGGCGAACGGGGAGTCTTTGTTTAAAGCGGACAGAATTTCAGGTGAGGAAGAGGGGAAAACTTCTGGAGATGGATGGTGGTGATGGTTGTACGATGATGTGCGTGTGCTTAATACCACTGAACCATACACTTAAAACTCCTTAAAATCATATATTTTATATTGTGTACATTTTACCACAATAAAGAGAACAGGAGGTCAGAACTGAGCCAATAGATGGCAGCCTCCAGAGGGTGGTCTGTGAGCTCCTGCTGTTGAAGCCCCAGTGCTTCCCTAGACCTTCCGTGGAAAGGTGGACCAGAGCTCTCTTTTCCAGTCTGTGAAGTGCCATTATCCTCACTCTCCAATCCTCTTTAGGCCTAAAGCATCCAGGATAGTTTTCTTTTAGCCAATATATATTAACTGAAATGCTGACATTCTACAAAAAACAGCTGCAGCTATTTGCCTATGAGGTAGCGTTGCTAATTTATTCTAGGGAACAAAGAATATCTGCCATTTGATGAGCATCCTTTATTCACTCTGTTTTCACCTGTACCTGACACTTCATCCCAGGGTCACCTTGCATGTCCAGGGTCTTCAAACTGAAGATTTCTTTGACAGTACAGTCATGTTTTTGTATTGGTTTCTCTCCAATATTCTTTCCCCTTTTCACCCCCTTAGATGACAGGCACCACAGTCCATAGGCCAAAAAAAGTTATCAACTTGCACTGGTCCTGATTCTTGGACATGACATAATAGTCAGCAACCCATCCTGCCTGAGCCAGGAGACTATTCAGATACGATCTCTATTTTGCCAAGATAAATGGGAACTTAGAGAGGGGAAGTGATCTCTCCAAAGCCACCTAATGAATGAGATGCTAGAGCAAGAGTCTTGCAAGGCCCATCTGACTCCAAAGACCATAATCTCTGTATGTTGGATGGAGGACAGCTGATGTTGTGTATATCAGAGGTAATTATTACATCAAAAACAAGAGAGTCAGAGCTAATTCTCCAAAATCACATTCATTGTTTTGGGACTAGGACTCGTTATCATTATTTTTTAAAACGGGATTTTTTACTTAAAACATAAAAAAACAAATTCATCAAGTGAAACAAAACTGTCAGTATATCAACAGATGTCACTTTTTAAAAGCCAGATTTAGTAGGTTAATTAGAGAACATGAGACACAGTGGCAGAGCCAGAGATCACTAAGTTCCTCTTGGGTTAAATTATCGCAAAACACAGCTGATGCCAAATGAAGGAGGTTTCTGAATCAATGCCAGTTTAAAAATGTTGTTTTGTATTTGCTGCAATACAATAAATGTCATGTTCACGCTCATATGTGCTAAAATGAAACACACACCAAAAGAACGAGAGCCAGTAAAGCAACAAATTGGGAAAGAAACTATGTTTTTTAGTGCCATCTATGGGCCAATTCTGGTGAAAGTTTCATCTTGTATTAATAAAAGGCAGGCTAGGATTCGCACACACCTAATTCTATATGATTGAAAAGCGTAGGCTCTTTATATGTTTTTTCACGTTTTTGTGGTCATTCATTCAATAATGATTTAATCAAAAACCTATCAGGGGTCAGGCCTCTGTGACACACATACACAGACACATACACACATACTGTTTTTAGATAAATGTGGATTTATTTACAATTTATAGCTGTAATAATTGCTATTATTAGCAAAGAAGAAAATAAAAAAGGAAAGCAAAAAGAGGAAATAAAAGAATGCAGATCGGGGATTAACTTTTTGATAGATGGTATTGTTGTTCCCAACCTTTGCTACCCTTCCCTGGGAGAATATTATCCTTTCCCAGCTCATTGACTTTAGGCTTTTCCTAGGACTTATGGTGCCCTCCCTGTGGGAGCATTGTGCATCCCCACCCTGTTGCGTTCAGGAATGTCCATGAGACTTGTTTTGGCCAATAGAATGCGGCTGAAAGCCAAGTGTGCTTTTGTCAGGCAGATGCTTTAAAACAAGTTCAGGGTTCACCAAATCTCTTCTCTCTTCCTTGAGTCCAGCAGTGTCCCAGGTAGAGACTGTGATCAGTCTGTCCCAGAGTGAAGCCATGGTAGATCAGAGCAGTAGCTGATTCTTGGTAGACATGCCCTTGTTGTAAGTCACTGAGATCTTGGGCTTATTTGTTAGTACAGCATAACATACCTCATCCTGACTTATATACCCTCTTACCAGAGGGTGGTCAGTGAAGACCTCTTTGAGGAAGTGACATTTGAGCTGAGCTCTGAATGCAGGATATTGCTGGGCAAAGAGTAGGAGAGGAGAGCTTCCCAGCATGGGTAAAACAGCCAGTGCAGATGACCTAAAGTGGGAAAGAACTTGGCACAGCCTACATGTCTGGAGCTGATGAGAGTGGTGAGAGATGAAGCTAGAGAGATGTCTGGGCTGAGTGTAAGGATGCGAGAGCCAAGTGAGGAGGCTAGATTGCATCCCATGTGTGATAGGAAGCTGAAGGATTCCAAGCAGGGGGATGAAGTGATCAGATTCAAGTGTTTAAGAGATTTCCCTATGTTCTATAAAGCAGGAAAGGAAGCAGGGAGACCAAGTATGAGGCTGTTGCATCATATTGTTAGAGGTGTGTTCTCTCTGAATAGTGTTCCCCCCAAAATCTTATGTTGAAGTCCTAATCCCAGTACCTCAGAATGTAACCTTGTATAGAAATAGAGTCATTGCAAATGTAATTAGTTAAGTTTAGATGAGGTCATACTGGAGTAGAGTGGGCCCTAATCCAATATGACTGGTATCCTTGTAAAATGGGAAAATTTGGATACTGACATGCACACAGAGAGAATGCCATGTGAGGAAGGCAGATGTTGGGATGATGTGTCTACAAGTGAGGGAATGCCAAAGGCTGCCAAAAGCTGGGGGAAAGGCGTGGAACAGATTCTCCCTCACAGCCCTCAGAAGGAACCAGCCGTGCCAACACCTTGATCTCAGACTTCTAGTCTCCAGAACTCTGAGAGAGTAAGTTTCTGTCTCTTAAGCCACCCAGTCACTGGTATGTTGTTATGCAGCCCCAGAAAACTAATACAAGGTCAGAGATAGTTGTATCCTGGGCTGGAGCGATAGCTTTGGGGATGGTATAAAAAGCAGATAAGTTCAAGATACATTTTGAAAATTTTTTTGTTAACTTCTTCTGATTAGAGGAAATTCCATTAGAGGTTATTACATGATATTGAATATAATTCCTTGTGCTATACAGTAAATTCTTATTGCTTATCTATTTTACTTATAGTAGTTTGTATATGTTAATCCCATAATCCTATTTGTCTTCCCCCCCACCTCCTCTTTGGTAACCATAAGTTTGTTTTCTATGTCTGTGAGTTTGTGTCTTTATATATAGATTTATTTGTAATATTTTTTAGATTCCACATATAAGTGGTATCATAGCATATTTTGTCTTTGTCTGACTTCCTTCACTAAGTATAATATTCTCTAGTTCCATCCATGTTGGTGCAAATGGCACTATATATATATATATACATTCCATTGTATGTGTATATACACACACACACACACACACACACACACACACACACACACATCTTCTTTATCCATTCATCTGTTGATGGACACTTAGGTTGTTTCCATGTTCAAGATACATTTTTGAAGGTGGAAAGGACATGATATTTTATTGGGTTAGACATAGATTAAAATGGAAACAGAGGAATCAATGAGGAAATTATTGAAATTGTGTATCAAGCACTCCATCCAATGTTATCATGAATTATTGCTTTCTTCACAAGAGTCCTGTGGTTGTGTGTGTCAGTTGGGTCCCTGGGGAAGCAGACACTGAGATGGGATTTGGAATACAAGGGAGGGAATGCATGTGGAAGATAACAAGGCTAGGAAGCAGAACTGGACAGAGGAAGGACTGTGATGCAGATCTGACAAAGCTTCAGCCAACTCGACCCAATGGGAAGCCTCAGAGCAAAGACTTCCCATCACAGGAGTCCTGCACTGGGCAGAAATAGACAGGCCCTAGTATTCCCACTGTGCTTGGTCATCTTCCCAGAAAGAGTGTGGCCTCTGCTTGAACATGAAGGCAGATCCTAAAGGCTCTAGCTAGAGGCTGTCAACTGTATTCACTCCTAGCAGCAAAATAGCAAATTCTTTTTGAATGGAGACCCAAGCAGGACACCATGCCCTGTAAGTTTGAATTTTTAACCATATCTTGCAAATTAGGAAATAGAGGCTCAAAAATCATACTTTGACACTTTGCTTCAAGTAAGAGTGCATAAACTCTGGCTGCTACCCTCTAATGGCATGGTCTCTGTCAAGTTCAGGTTAGTACTTGTAGCAGGCACTGCTAGCACATCCCAAGCTCCTCCTAGCTTCTCTCTCTGGGCTGTAGCAGATGAAGAGCTAAAAACCACATTTCCCCAAATCCTTTGCTGATAGGGTACAGGTATGTGACCTGGTTTCAGTCTGCCTGATACATCCCAAGACATGCATGTGTCAGTGAGCAAGGGAAGGTGGGCCACCAGCAGATGAGAGGGTCACCTGGTAAGTCCCGTGGCAGAGGCTGTCAGTCCCCAGCACTGCAGGGTTTTTCCTAGAACAGTCCTTGATCTGACTATTTCTCCCAACAGCATTTTGTCCTGAACATTCATTCCCAGCCTCTGTTCAAACACCCTGGAGGTTTGCAAACTATCTAATATCCCTTAATGAATGCCTGTCTGTTTACAGTAGGAGGGGCCTCTGTTGTCTGAAACTAAGAATCCTCAGCGATGTGGTACTAGGTAAAGTACACTAGGCTGTAAGTGTACATATACACCATTCAGCAGGGAAATGGGACTTAGATCCATAGGCACTTCCCAAGCTCTGGCACACTTCAGTGTGGTGTTGCTCCCGACTGAATCACACACAATTTGACCTTTGCAGAGTCATCTGCAATAAACAATATTTTAAAAATCAAATACACACTTGGCAATGTTTTGCTTAAGAGAGTCTAGATACTTTCAGACCTGCTAGAAATTGCCTTGCAAGAGCCAGAATTTCTTTCCAGCTAGATGCAAATTAACTTCAGCATCTCTCAACAAAGCAAAACAATAGTGCTCAAAAGTTGAACTTAGCTACAACACAGAAAAGCTGCTCACAAGATTTTTTTTATTCAAGACCCCTCTTGAAGACATCTCTTTTCAGTCTTTGATATATCATATCAGAGAACAAGTATGATCATCTCTCCCTATTGGTCCACCACAAGCAAATCCTAAGCAATCTTCTTCAAGTGATTTTTCCATGCGATGCAGCAGCCAAAAACATCAAGGGCTGACCTGCCAGCCCACCACAGTAAGGACCTCTTCCTGTGCTGGTGAGGATGTTGTAGGGAACAGTGATAAAGTAATGAAGGGAAAAGCATGCTCCAATGAGGAGAAAGCAGCCCTGCCACCCCTCCCTGAGGCTTTTGTGTCCTACTCTCTCACCTCAAGGGGTCAATGTCAGGAGTGCACTGAAAAAACTAGCAAGCAGGAAGCTAAGATGAGATGATCTGGAGGGCCACTGAATTGAGGTAAAGAGGAGGCACAGAGGCCACCCCTCCCTGAAGGAGCCATCTGAGCAGAACCACACCCAGCACACCGGGACTACACTACCCCCAGGACATCTCAGACACAGCAATGCCACACCCAAGGCCTCTTGACCAAAAGCCGCTACTCCAGTAGGGTTGCAGATATGGCATTTCCTGCCTCCTAAGAAGCTGGTCTTAAAAATCCCATTCATTGGATTTAAAAAAAAAAAAAAAAAAGTAGTATATTTGCACAATGGAACACTACTCAACAATGAAAAGGGATGAATTACTGATACATGCAATACTGTGGATGGATCCACAGTCATGCTAAGCCAAAGAAGCCAGACACAAAAGGCTACAAGTATGTTATTCCATTTATTTGACATCCTAGCAGAGGCTTAACTAATATCTAGTTATAGAAAGCAGAGGAGAGGTTGTCAGGGTAAGGGCTTGACTGCCAATTGGCACAAAGAAAAATTTTTAGGGCAATGGAAATATTCTATATCTTGATTTTGGTGGTAACTACATGAGTGTCTCTACATTCGTTGAAACTCAACAAGCTATACAACTTTCAGTGAGCTGTGCAATTTATTTTGTATCAATTATACATTAATAAAGTCCATGAAAAATTCCTAGCAGGATGACGGTCATCTGTGTGAAATCTGTGTGAATCTATGTGAAAACCCCTTTGCTACCTGTTCCTCTAAAATAGGTGTCCCTTCACCTCTCTGAGGGTAGAGGTAGTTCTGCTGCCGGCTATATCTGAATGACAGTTTTCTTGCCACAAAATGCTATGTTAACATTTTTCTGGGAAAAAAAATAATATAGGCTCTGCCATTGACTTTCTGTGTGTCATCAAGCATGACCTTCACTTCCCCAAGGCAGTTTCCACATGTGTAGTGTAGAAACAGTATTACAGGGAAAGCTTTTTAACACAGCTTATAAGAAAGTATCCAGCTTGGAACTGGGCAAATGGAGTGTGCTCGATATATTGGTTTGCTTTGCCCATTACATCAATGAGGATTCTTTTGATTGCAAGTAGCAGATGATCCAACTCAATTTATTTAAGCAGAGGGGAGTTTATTGGCTCAACAGCTGAAGAGCATAGAGTTTACACTGGCTTTAGGGAAGGCTGGATCCAGAGGGTTGGCATCCATCCGCTCCCTGGATTTCTCTCCCTCTCTCTGCTCTGTATTCTACCACATCAGCCTCATCTGGCTCATCATCTGTCTCCACATGGTCCACCCACTCCCAGCAGCTCCACTCTCTATGTGCCTCATTCTCACATCACAGCATCCTGGATGCACTCTCTTGTGTTTCAAATTGGGACCCATGCCTATCCCTGAGCCAAGAACTCTAACTAATGGGATGCTGATAAGCCAATCACCCTGGAGCTGAAGCCTGGTTCAATCCCACCTAAATCAGATGGCTGCTATGAAACAGGGTAGACGTAACTGTTCCAAATCAAGGTGTTCACAGCAGAAGGAGGATGTTGGATATTGAAAGGCAATTATCGAATGTCCACTGAATGCATTCAATCAGTCAGGGTCTCAATCAGGAAAACAGAAACTACTCAAGTTATTTTAACAGAGAGGATGTAATCTAAGGAATTGTTTAAATGGGTATTAGAGCACTGGAATGGCAAAAAGGAACACTGGAATTGCAGAATGTAGCCATTACAGGAATCAGCCTCATCCCTAAAGCAGCGGGGATGAAGGGTGAGGTCTGGATTCACTAAATCTTAGAGAACTGGGGGAGAGAGCACTGCTTGGCCAGTGCTGTTATCTCAGAACTTGGAGGAAATGCTCTGGGATCTTGGACCCAGAACTCTGAGGAGGAGCACCCCATCTGCAGTGTTAGTATCTCTGAAGAGGTGCAATGAGTCTGAGTCTGGGAGTGTGGAAAAAACTTGGCCTTTGGGATGAAGAAGCAAGGCTGGGGTGATGCCAAAAAGAATAGGAAGCAAACAGGAAGGGACGTGTCCCTCCTTCCTTGTTTAGTCTCTCATTTTCCCCAGGCCCTGGCAAAGCAGAAATATGGTTTGCAGAATCCTAGAGTCACAAAGAAGAGTATAGAAAAATTGGGTTTGGTACAGAGAGAAAGTTACTAGCACACAAACAATTCACATGATCGAGGTATCAGTGAGAACAGTTTGGCTGCAAGCAATGGAAAATCTTTAACTTAATTAGCTTAAACAATAACAATTTTCTTACTCACCAAAATATAAGTTCCCAAGAAGAACAGCTCCAGGACTGCTTAATTCAACTATTGAATATTGCCATCAAGAATAAAGGTTCTTTCTGTCTTTCCACTCTGCCATCTTTAGAATGTGGATTTATCTTCAGATAGTTTTCCTCATGGCAACAAGATGACTGCCACAATTCCAGACATCACACAGCATTACAGATCCAGACATAGAAAAAGGTACTTTGTAAAAAAATCTCCTTTTAGTGAAAGAAAACTTCTCCAAGAAGCCTCCCAGCAGATTTCATTTCATATCTCATTGGCCAGAACAGGGATACATGGCCATGTGGACTCAATCCTCAGGAAAGAAAGAAACTGAAACAGCAAGTATTGGCTTAGAGTAATTAAAACCTACTCCTGGTTGACATGTGGGGAGAGTAGATAGTTAAATAAAATTGAGACTTGAGCCAGAGATGTAGGTTAAATATTTAACAACCAGTACTCTGAGAAATATATATATATATAATTTTATTATAAATACACTGATACAAAGGATGTGTAGAACAAAATTTACAAATGATAATAAAATATACAATACTCTTTATTACAAGTTTCACATAGGTAACTGATTCTCACAAGATGCTTCATTGATTTTTACCAAATTCCTGTATTCTTAGCCAAACTATGATTGTAACCAATCAACAAATTTAGTTCTGAAAAAATATCTATTGATATGGTAAGATGAAAGTGAAATAACAAAGATATATATTTGAGCTTCACTCAGCCAATAATGTGAGTGATTTCCGTAATTGACCTAAATCTCTATCTCAAACTCCCATTCCACTGAGGTGGTTGAAATTTTATCTTAGTTAATTAAAAGTTCACCTACCCTCCCATATTCTTGGGGTTGAATCTAAGTTCCAAGGCATGTTAGAAGGGCCCATCAATCTTTTATTAGTTCAAAGAGATGCTATTTTCACATTCACATACCCTTATGTAAATGTCAATATTTATATATCTATCATTTCTATCTTCTAGGACTCTTTGGATCTATCACCTCTGTTTTCATAACCCATACCTGAGAGCCTGAGAATCTCTATGAAGCTAAGGCTCCATCTCCCTAGACTCATTAAAGTCTGCCAGGGAAGCAAAAGGCAAGTTCCCTCTCCCTGGAACATATTAATATCTGGATTTTCAACATTTTCCTTCTTCTCTCCTCTTCCTTCAGCCTGATGAAATCATTTCCAGTCTGGGGAAGGAGTAAATCCTATACTCCTTAAATCTCCTGATCTACAGTTTAGTAGACAGTGCAGTGAAAACTAGCTCATTCTTTAGAGTAAAATGAAGTTGAATCCCTACCTCACACTATATACAAAAGTAGATTCTAGATTGGTGGAAGACCTAAATATGGAACATAAAACTACACAACTAAAGAATTAAATATTGGAGAGTATCTTTACAATCTATCACAGAGGGGAGACCTTGTAAAACCAGACATCAAAATCTCAAAACATAAGGCCACAAGTAAACGGCTTTAATTACATCAATATTAAAGATTGCTGTTCAACTACTGTATAGCATAGGGCACTCTACTCAATGCTCTGTGGTGACCTAAATAGAAAGGAAATCTGGAAAAGAGGGGATCTATGTATATGTATAACTGATTCACTTTGTTGTACAGCAGAAACTAACACAATATTGTAAAGCAACTACACTCCATAAAAACTAATAAAAATAAAATAAAACCTCCAGGTGAACAAAGAAAAAGAAGATTTCTGTTTAACAAAACACACGGTAGACAAAGTTAACAGAAGGATGACAAGTTGGGAGAAGATATTCACAGTGTTTACAACAGACATGGAACACCTGCAAAGGAACACAGACAGGAAACCTGCTTTAAAAAAAAAAAAAAAAAGGAGAATGAATGAATGAATGAGTGACTATGATGAGTGAATGTGCATGGGTGAATATGAAATGAATATAATCAAGCAAGTGCTAAGTAGATGAGAAGTTTCTCAAAATCACTGATAACCAAAGAACTACAAATCAAAACAACAATATAGAGCTTTATTCTCCTCAGACTGGAAAAGATCAGAGAGAAGAATAATGGTAATTCTTGGTGAGATGTGAGGAACAGGCAGCTTTTTGCACACTGCTGGTGAGTGTTGAGATATTGTTGTCATTCTAGAGAGTTCTCCGGCAGTACATATCTAAATTAAGTGTGCTTGTATGTGCAGAAATGTCAACCCTCCATATATTCCCAGAGTCTTTATTAAATAGGACCATAACTGGACATACGAGAAAGGCATTTATCACAGAGTTGTTTATGGCATTGAGAAGTAAAAGGCACAATGGTAAAATATGAGTAAAATATGGTGGCTCTACTCCAAGGAATTGTACCCACAGAAGGAATAAAGTCATTTTATCCTTTTATCCATTAGAAGGAATAAAAAAGATATGCACACATGAATGGGCCTAGAGATGATCACACTAAGTGAAGTGAGTCAGAAAGAGAAAGACAAATTACCATATGATATCATTTCTCTGTGGAATCTAAACTATGAAACAAATGAACTTATCTGTGAAACAGAAACAGACTCCCAGACATAGAGAACAGACTTGTGGTTGCCAAGGAGGAGGGAAGTTGGGGGAGGGATGGATTGGGAGTCTGGGGTTAGTAGATGCAAACAATTATATGTACAATGGATAAACAACAAGGTCCTGCTGTATAGCACAGAGAATTACATTCAATATCCTGTGATAAACCATAATGGAAAAGAATAAAGGAAGTCGGCCCAGAAAAGCTTGGTCATTTGAAGGGGAAGGAGGGGGACCAGGAAAGGGGTTGGTGGAGGTGATCAGTTAATCAGCTAACCAGTGAATCTCTCAAAATGTTATCCCACGGCAACTGTTTCCGGCTTCTTGGTGTTTTCAAACAGACAAAAAATATCCCATAAAAACTATTATGTAAAGAACGGATAAGCAAGATCCTGCTGTAGAGCACAGGGAACATCTGTTCAATATTCTGTGATAAACCATAATGGAAAAGAATATGAAAAAGAATATATATTATGTGTATAACTGAATCACTTTGCTGTATAGCAGAAATTAACAACATTGTAAATCAACTGTACTTCAATAAAAAAATTTTTTTTTAAATCCAGAAAAAGAAAATCTATTCCATCTCATCATTATCCTGTGACTTGGGAGAGTCTGTTTTAAATGAACCTCAGTGAGGGCTGCTACTTACAGTTGTACAGTCTGTGCACTGCACAAAGATGCCCCTGGCCAAGGGAGCAAGGGAATGCTAGAATCCATCAGGAGCTCTGTTTATAAGCTGGGCCAGCCTAAAGCCACTTTAATCACAGGTAGGAGAGTCTTTTGGTAATTAGCTGCCAGAGAGTGACCTCTTGTAACTTCTACCGAGGCATGGTATGTGCCAGCTGGAGCCCTGAGTCTCAGCCTCATCAACATTCTTATCAGAAAATTCACATGTCAACTCAAAGTTGTCTTTGTAACCTCTGCTTTTAGGACAGTCCTGAGACAATTTCACTGGTCCTTCCCTCTGCCTGGAACGCTCTTCCCTGATCTGGGCCTGGCTGCTTCCCTCCTTCATCAGGATCTCTGTTCCAATGTCACCTCTGCAGAGAAGACTTCCCTGAACATCCCCTCTAAAATCAGCCCCCCTCCCCATCCTTACATTGTTCTATCCTCTTAGCCAGCTTTCTTCACTCTACTTTTCGCTCCCTGATATCCTGTATGTATTGGATCATTGTCTGTCCCCCATGGGAGTATAAGTTCCCCAGGCGAGGGACTCAGTTTCATTCACTGGTGCCTGTCTAGTGCCAGCACGCAATAGATGCTCAGGAGATGTATATTGGATGGATGAATGGATTGGACCTAGAGGGTATCATATTCTTCTCAGAAGAGTTACAGAAAGGTAACGGCGAGTCCTTAACCAGAGCAAAAAGAAAGGTGAAATATTATTTCTTCCTTATTTCTACCCTATTATGTTAATTTGGCTAATGAACCAGTTTCTTAAAACCCATAATGGGGTGACTCAGCTTTCTCAGAATCATCAACATTGTGTCTAGCCTCCAGGACCTATTTAAGACGTAATTGGCTTCCAAGTGATATTCAGCGTTGCTTTATTTTTAAACAAAGAGTCAATTCATGATGTGTTTTTCAGATGCTTTTTGTGTGAGACACACTGAGTTTTCAGTCCCAAACAGAATGCTTTTAGGATTATTGCCTCTGTATTTGAGGAACAAAAGCCTAAGGCCTGTCTGCCTGCTGCCCACAGTCCAGCCCCCATCTTGGGCAGATGGCAGGTCCACTCTGCACTTACCCACAAAGATCCCTGCAGCCAACCCACCGCACCTGAAGAACAGGAAGGGCCACTTTGAACCAAGTGAAGGAGGATGCTGTGGGTTCTTTGATGTTTGGTCCATCCCTTTATTGCTGCGACCTCCATCCCTGGCTGTACATTGAAGCATTAAAAATCCACATTCCAGGTCCTGCCTTTTTAGATCCTGATGTAATTTGTCTGGGTCATGGCCCAGGAAATTGGATAAAATTGAGACTTTTTAAGCTCCCCAGGTGATTCCAAGCTGCAGCCAGTGTTGAGTTACTATTTTAGAAGGTCCCTGGTAGTGATCTCACCGGCGAGGCTGCAGTGAGCAGTGGTGGGAAGCGAGATCTTAATTCCCTGCCCAGGAATTAAACGCGGCCTGGATGAAAACCAGGAATTCTAGCCACCAGACCAGCAAGGGCTAGAAGCGAGAAGCTATTTTTCCCTGGCTCTTGTCCTCAGTGAAAAATGCATTTCTCACAGAGGCAAAAACTGTAAAAGCAGGTACAAAGTTTATTATTAGAGATGTAGCATAACAACAAGTGGGAGAGCACACAGAGAAACTCTGTTTAGTTAAGAGAGAAGCAAGGCAGAGATGCGCACCCGGACAGGAAGGGTGCGGGCGTCCCCCTTAATGAGGAGGAGCACAGTAAAGAGGAGATAAGTCTTTTATGCAGGGCAGTTCTTCCAGGTCTTTTTTTACCTTTGGCCAATTATCTGGTTTCTTTTTTCACACCTGAACCTGTCGTAGGACCCTCTCCATCACGCGTGCGCAACTTTTTTCCAAGATGGATTTCAGCCCAGAGGCCTATGGGAAAGGCTTAGCCTGACATATTATGGGGTGGTGCCCCCTCCTTTTTGACCCCCAAGGAGCCTTTCTGTGCATGTGTAATGTCTCCCTTGTCCCAAGGATGGGGAGTGTAGGACCTCTTGATCTGTTAACAGGGTTTAGCCCCTCCCTGACCCTACCATGAGAGGGTCCCATGTCTGGTTATTTACCCTATTCCTGTCGCTCTTCCTTATATCAAAGTGCAGATATTGAAATGTAGACAGGGGTCCAGTCATAAATACGTAGTCCTGGAGCCCGTTTGTCTCTTGTCCCAGGAAATGTAAATAGGGGGCTGGTAATGAATGTCCGGCCTGGAGCTCATCTCCTTCTCTGCCTCATGAGATGTGAACGGGAGGCCAGTTGTAAATGCCCAGCCTGGAACCTGTCTATCTCCTACCTCAGTAGGACTTGGGCAAACAGCATGAAATCCCACTCTGCCGATACTCTGCCTCCATAAATGCCCTAGGCTGCCCATTTGTCCATTTCGCTTTGCTGGCCCCTTGGTTTTCCCTTCTTGGGCACTGGCTCTGGCCCCATTCTCTCTCTAACCTCTCCAGTGAAGGAACCCATGAGAGTACTCTTTCCAGCTTTGACCTCACCCCTCCCAGAGAGGATTCCTACATGCCCTCCAGCTATGTTCCCCCCTCCTGTCTGGAAGCCTCTTCTCCACCTATCCCTACCCCTTGAGACTACGGACAAGCCCACCCCACGCCCATCGTTCCCCACATGGGCCACAGCTCCCCCACCCACACCCAACTGGTTGGGCTTCTACACTACTGCACATACTGTTCCCCCTGCAAGGAATGTCCTTTCCTGCCTCTTCACTTCGCTTTCTCCTACTTGTCCCTTAAGTCCTGGTTCATCTATTACCTCTGCCAGGAACCCTTCCCCAACATGTGTGCAGCAAAGGCCAGTTTCCTTCCTCCAGGCTCCATGTCTGCTGCTGAGACCACCTGACCCTGCCTGTGTTGGGCCCCAAGCACCTTACCGGCAGGTGGACTCTGTCTAACTCACCTCAGTGGCCACACTCTACACTCATGGGGCTTAAAGTGATGCAGCATCAGAGAACATGGTGAGGAAACCAACACACAAATGGGACATCAGAGAAAACTAGGACATTTGCCTTGGTTTTCAGGTGAATCTCAGTTTGGGCTACGAGCAGTAATTTAACATTCCTATTTTTGACTTTCCAAAGTGAGAATGATCAGAAAGCAGATGTTGCATGACACAGTTGAATGTACAAGAAGCAAATGAGTGAAAAGTGGCCTGAATCCAGCCCACAGATGTTTTCTGATTGTCTCACCTTGTACTTAAAACAATAACTAATCAACATTCAAAAATCAGGAAACTGTATTTTGTGGATTTCTGGTTTCTCTCGAAACAAATCAGAAGATGTGGCCCCTCAGGGCTCATATTCCCATGGCAACAATGTGCTGGGCTGGGAGGACTCTGCCCTCTCTGGTGGATGTGCCCTGACCACTCTACCCAGCTCCACGCTCTCTGCTGTTCTCATCACCAAGACCAAGACCAAGACCAAGACCCTCAGGCCCTTTGCGCTCCAACCGCTGGTCTGCCTTAACCTTGCACATGGCGATTAGTGTGTACTCCACCATGCACTGTGGTGTTAAGAGCAATTAACCTTAAAAAAAAACACAAAAAACCAAACTTTTATTGGAATACAGTTGATTTACAATGTTGTGTTACTTTCTGCTGTATAGCACAGTGATTCAGTTATACATATACACGTAGTCTTTTTTAGCACTCTTTTTTAGATTCTTTTCTCATATAGTTCATTATACAGTATTGGCTAGAGTTCCCTGTGCTGTACAGTAGATCCTTATTAGCTATCTATTTTGTATAGAGTTCAGACCTGAGAGTGTCCCAGAAGTCAACTGGTGGGTTGCCAAGTTACCTTCAGGGAGCAAAACACAGAACTTTTCCAGGACTACATTCTTCTCACACCTGCCCCCGCTCTTTTCCTATTTCACATGGTGTTTGACGCTACAGAAATTGACCCAACATCCAAGATGGGAAAACAGTGCGAGGAGGAAGATTGCAAGAAAGATGTGAGAACAAGGGAAGGAAGTGATGCCCACGTAATGCAGTCAACCTTCAATAACCCTTATGAGTTTAGCTCTTTTCTAGCCATGAGTTGACCCAGTCTGCCCCTCCTCCTGGGAGATATGAATGGTAGTAAGTCTTTTTGGTTAAGAACACAAGCTCCAGAGGCCTTGGGCCACTATTTAATCTTTTTATACTTCACCTTGTCCACCTGCAAAATGGGATTAATAGTATCTCCATCATATAGCAGTTAATGGGAATATTAAACAATGACAGTATTAAACAAACAAAAAAAAAAGAGCAATTAACCTGGAATCAGGCAGACCTGCAGTCACAGAAGCTGTGTGGCATTAGGTATATTACTTCACAGCTCTGAGCCTCCTTCTTTGCCTTATCAGAGCTCACAGACAGGAAGAGGGGACAGACAATGATCACAGAAATTTATGAGATGAAATAAGTGCTCTTACAACATTAATATCCAATATTTATACCAAAGTGTGCACCCAGTGGAGAGTACAATAAAGCGCCCGACAAACTGAAGGAAAGCTTCCTGGAAGAAGTGTCTTTCAGCTGGGTTTTGAGGGATGTGTATCAGTTTGCCCAGGAATCAAGACTTTCTGGGGAAAGGCATTCCAGATAAAATTTGTACAAAGGCAAAGAGGAAGAAAACAACCTGGTACATTCTGGAAACAGTGAGCTGGTCGATGTGTCTCCATCAGGGTTTAAGGCAAAAGGTGTAACTGATTGGAGGTTAAGGTCAGTATCAAAAAGCCTCAAATACCATACCAGGGAGGTTGGACTTTATCGGGAGGCAAGAACCAGCTTTCATGTGGGGAGTGACATGTGCTTCAGATCTTGGAAAAATCACACCAGAGGCAGAAATTAGGTAAAAACACATACCCCAAACATATGAACTAAATGCAAAAACAAAACAAAACAAACAAAAAAAAACGCTGCTCTTTTATCCATAAGAAGATTGTACATGACTGTTTACATCGCAGCTGCTTTATTCATAATAACCCCAAATTGGAAACACTGTAAATGTTCATCAACTGGGAAATGGACACAGCAATTGTGGTCTATACATATGAAGTAGAATTCTACGCAATTGGAAAAAAAACTACAACTACATCCAACAACATGAATACATCTCAAAGACATGCTGAGTGAAAGACACCAGACACACATGTAAAAAAGCACATACTGTATGATGCCGTTTAGATGCAGTTCTAGAACAGACAAAACTAATTAGAAATGAGTGCTAGGCATCACAGAAGGCAGGTGACAGAAGTCCAGAGAGTGTTACCCCAGGAGAAATCAAGGAGTATGTTGACTGAGAAAGTGCATGAGGGGACTTCCTGGGGTGATCCCCTTACCCACCCTTGTGCGAGTGGAAGGCAGGGGCCATCAGCCTCTACAGAAAAGTCTTGATGTGGCGCTGGCACTTGACCTCAGCTCAGCCAATCAGATGCACATGACCAGACAGTGGCAAGTCCATTCCAGCATTGGCTGCAGTAAGCAGTTCCAGGAGCAGTAGTGACTCTTGTGCAAGCTGCAGTGTCCTACATGCAAGGGTGGAGGCTGCAGGGTCCTCACCTCAGTGGTGCTGTGGCATGATTTCAGCAGGCAGGGTAACTGCAGCAAGCATTGTTCAAGGAGCTGAGAATATAGTGGCAGATAAGGCAGACAGGATCCCTGCCCTTATGGTGTAACATTCTAGCAGAAGAGACAGAGAAGAAACAAGTCAACAAATAAGTCAACAAATAAGTCAACAAGGTGATTTGGGGTACTAAACGTGCAGTAAAAGAAATAAAAGAGTGATGAGCTCCAGTGGGAGTAGGAGGGGCTACTCCAGACAGGTGGTTAAAAAAGCTTCTCTGGGGAGGTGATATGTGACCTGAAACCATCCTAGGCAGCAGGAACAACATATGCAAAGGGCCAGAGGTAGAAATAAGTTGGCTTGTTTGGGAGTCAGGAAGTTTAGTGATATTGACATGAAACTGCAGAAATAAGACAGGACAGATCATGGGGGTCCATAGCCCATGATGGAAAGTTCAGATCTAATTGAAAGTAAAACTGGTAGCCATTGAGGATTTTAAAGCAGGGGATGAATTGATCTGATTCACATTTTTAAGAGATCAGGAGATGGATTATTCGAGGAAAGAGTGGAGTGGGGATATAAAATCAGGGGAAAGGTAGTGTGATGCTTAGTTTTATGTGTCAGCTAGGCTAACCTAGAAACCCAGGTATTCAATTAAGCAGTAATCTAGGTGCTGCTGTGAAGGTATTTTGTAGATATGTTTAATATCTGCAATCAGTTGACTTTGCATAAAGAAGTTTGTCTTCCATAATGTGTGTGGGCCTTATCTAAGTAGTTGAAGACCTTAAGAGCAAAAATTGATTTTCCCAGAGAAGTTCAGCCTTTGAAGACTGCAGCATCAATGAGATTTTTCAGCCTACTGGTCTGTCCTATAAATTTCAGGCTTGCCAGCCCCCACAATCATGTGAAGAATTTCCTTACTAAAATCTCTAGGTAAGTAGGTAGGTAGTAGATTGATCAATCAATCAATTGATCAATGGATAGATAGATAAATGGATAGAAGGATGGATGGATGGATGGATGGATGGATGGATGGATGGGTGGCTATGAGATAGAGATGTATCATATTGGTTCTATTCTCTCAATGAACCCTAACTAATACAAGTAGTTAAGGCTCAGAGTTTCTCTGAGGACTGGAGAAGATGTTTGTGAAAGTGCCCAACTCACAGTGGGCACACAATGGCTGTTATTCCCCTATGTCCCTTCTCCTATAAGGCTCCAGATAAACAGCGGTTTGATTAGGTCAGAAAAGGAAATCCTAGAAGGAAACAGACTAAAAATCTCTCAGGGAGAGTGCTGGGGAACAGCACGGCATGTGTGCGTGAGTTTTTCCATACCTCTCAATTCATATGATTACGTACTTCTTTCGTTATCATAAATAACTTTGCTAATAGCATCTGGAACTTAAGGTTTTCATTTAAATATTAATTTAGAAGAAACACATTATCTCACTGAATTACCTGTTCTACCATGAGGAAACTTTCATCTCGTGATATATTCTGCAAGATCTTTGCTGAACTCACTGAACTTTCACTATGCTCAGAAGTGTCCCCCGATCTTTGCTGACTTAAGCGTTGTTTTGTTTTTGCCATGCCCTGTACAGTTCAAAGTCCATATTAAAATGCCAGGGTTTTGCAACCTTTGTCAGTGCTAGCTTAGCAAGAATTCCCAAGCCCTCAGTTTCCTTATCAACAAAGGCAAAAAATACTATTTTAGCTTCCCTGGAAGCTGTTTCTGAAAGACATTTATTTAAAACAATGGTGGGAACACATATGGACACCTGCTTTTTTTCTTTAAACCTTAGCTCATTTCTTCTTCCTTCATCTGCCTTCTTTTCCTTGATTCTTCAAATTTGGCTTCATTCAGCTCAAATGTCACCACTTCTGTGAACCCGCAGTCAGCCTGAGACAGAACCCCAACTCAAAAGAGCTTATGATTTAAAAAAAAAAAAAAAAGTGTATCTGGGTGGATTTATTGGCTCCTATAACTGGAAACCCAGTAGGTAGATCTAGCTTCAGGATTGGCTGAGCCCAGAGCCTGCAATAATGTCATCTGAACGCTCTCTCTTGCCATCTTTCAGCTTAGTTTCAATTCTGCAAACAGGCAAAAAGAGCAGCCCTGGCAGTCCCTGATCCGCATTCTCCCAGGTTAGCAACCCCTGCGGGGCAGAGGAGGGGGATGACTTTCTCTTTTTCCCAGTATCTACTGGGAATCTGGGTGGGATTCTGTTTGGCCAAGCTTGGGTCACATACCCATAACAGTGGCAGGCGTGAGAAGATAAACCCCATGATTGACAATCTGACCAGGATCAAATGAAGTGAGAGTGGGGGTCTCCCCAAAAGAAATTGGGATGCTGGGAAAGCAAAAGACACACAAGAAAGAAGTTTTGAAAGATAATGCCCCAATTCTTCACTTGTCTATATATCATATCTATTTATAACGTCCCTTTGCAGCTCCTCCCATTAAGAAATAAAGAATCTGGGCTGGTCTTGTGACTTGGTTTGACCAATAGGCTAAAGCAGAAGTGAAGGCAACCTTGAGTATTCTCTCTCCATTACTTTGCTGGAAAAAGAAAAATGAGGCTTGGAACAGAGCCAAGTCAGTCCACTTGTCCAAACTGAGGCTTCAGACAGTAAGAAAGCTCTGCCAAGACCACAAAGCCACCAATTGAGTAAGCCTTGCAGAGCCCGGCTCTGATTGGTAGAACTGGCAGCCAATCCAGAGATGCAGGAACAAGAATAAACATTTATTATTGTATACTCTTGAGGTTTTTGTGGCTATGCTGTGTAGCATCATTGTGGCAAAGGATAACGGATACACTTTGTATCTACCAGACCTCTCTGGTATCCCCACTTTTCAGGCAGAGCTAGGCATCCCTCTGGTACTCTCAAAGAGCACTGACTTACACAGCCCACATTATAGTGTTACAATGTTTATTTTGAATTGTAGTCATTTATTGTAACTACTTGTTTATATGTTTATCTCCTTGCCACTAAGTTATTTGAGGGAGGAATTTTCTTTTAATCTTTTTGAGCCCAACACTTAGCACAATGTATGGTAAAGAATAGAAACTGATTAAACGTTCCTAGGAGTTATGAGGATGAGAGGTGCCACCAAAAATCTATCTGTGAAGACTATGCTGAGTGCCCAAATCGCTAGCCAGGTTGGATATCTGTTCTTAGGTATCAGGGTCATTTGTTTTTTCCTTCTCTGTGAATTGCATGTTTCTGCGTGTTTTTCTGTTGGATTGTTTCTCTTTTTTCTTATTAATTTGTGAATTTTAAAACATCTCCACATGTATTCTTTGCCAGATCCATGTATTGAAAATATTTCCTGCCAATCTGCAAACGCTTTCCCTTTTATTTTTTAGTTTTAATGAAATGAGTGAGTTTTTTAGTTTTAATGAGGTTTAACTTTTTCATCTTTCCTTTACAGTCCATCCATTTTGTGTTTATTTAAGAATACCTCATTATCCTCAGTCACAAACATTCCCTCCTATGTTGTCTGCTAAAAAGTTGGGAGTTTTGTTTTTCATATTTGGGTCTTTAATATGCCTGGAGTTCAGTTTTGTATATGGTTTAAGGTAGGGATTCAATTGCCCCCACATCATTTAGTGAATATCTAATCTTCCCCACTCACCTGGGATGCATCTAATAGCAGGTTTCTCTATGTGCAGGGTCTGTGTCTGGTACCTCTATTTGGCTGCACAGTCAGTCAGGAACAGAACTCCAACTCAAAAGATCTTATGATTAAAAAAAAAAATACACAACCTCTCTGTGTTCATAGGACAAGTCACTCCATCTTGCTCTTTTTCTTCAAAATTGTTTTCGTTATTTCTGGCTCTTTATTTTTCCAATTACATTTTACAGTCACCCTGTCAAGTTATACACCAAGCTCTTATATCCACTAGAGTTGACAGGTTTTTGTTTGGAATTGCATTATATTTTTCAGTTAATTTGGGGAGAATTTACCATTTTAAAAATGAAATCTTCTTATCCATGAACATGATGTACTTTCACCACTTACTAGATTTTACCTGTCTCCAAAATATACCCAGAATCCAATAATTCTCACCGCCTCCCCTGTTACCAACCTGGTCCAAGCCACCATCATCTCCCCTCTGGTTAGCCCCCGGTAGCCTCCCTACTGGCCGCTTTCTGCCTCCATGTCGCCTCCCCTACAGCCTATTCACACAGCAGCCAGGATAATTCCTGTTTAGACATAAATCGGGTCGTGGCCCTTGTACCACCTAAAATCACCTTGTAGCCCCAGCGGTGCCAAATCCCGCACTTTGGGAAGCAGTGGTTTGAATGAATGAGCGAGTGAATGAGGGAGTGAGACGGTGCGGACTCTACGTAAGACCCTGGGAATTGAGAAATGATCAAGTAAGGGGTCGATCTCGGGGAAACCCAAATGGGAAACATGGCCCTGGCCTGAGCGGAGCCCGGCACCGCGTTGAGGATGAACCAGGGAGTTCATGAACGAGCCAGAAGCAAAGGCGCGGGCACGAGGGATGGCGCCTGGACGCGGCGGAGGCTGCGCCCAGGGCGCGGCGACTGCGAGGGCGCGTCCCGGGCCTCCCGCGCGCGGCCGCCAGCCCGGCCTCGTGGTTCCGCGCGGGGACGCGCTCCGAGGGCGCGCTCCGGGCGGCGGCGGCGCGCGGGGCCGCCGTGGCGGGAGAAGCGCTTCCGGTGGTGGCGGAGGCGGCGCCGAGCGGGTCCTGAGAGCGGCGCGGGCGGTGGCCCGGGGGGGAGCGGTGAGTCGGGGCTGCGGGCCCAGGTGCCGTGGGTGGGAAGCGCGCAGGGAGCCTGGCGAGAGGGGGGCGCGGGCTGGAGCCCGGGCGCGCGCCCGCGGGCTGCCTGCGGGGGGACCCTGGGGCTGGGCGGTCAGACGCCCCCTCGCCATCCTGGGGGCTCCCCGGGCCAGGGGTCCCTGCACCTCGGAGATCCGCCCACCCCCCGCCATCCCGCTGCCTGCGCTCCCCATCTCCAGCAGCCTGACCTCCTCTGCGCTCCGCCTGAGCCCCCGCGGCGCCGTGGGGCTCCCGGCACGGGAGGGGCTCGGCCCCCCACGCCCGCACGCGCCCGGCCACGCTGTCCCCGCGGCCGCGTGACGGCAGTCGCCGCGGGGAGGGCTCCCAAGATGGCTGCCGCGGGGACAGGCCACGGCGGGGACGCGCGCGGGCGAGTGCTGGGTGGCCCGCAGGCACCGACCCCCACGCCCCTCAGGCTCCTAGCTCCTGGCTTTTCGTCCCGGTGCAGAGCGGGGCTGGGGGCCGGAGACCACCTGGCCGCTGCCCTAGAACTTGCCGTCTAGTAGGGCAGAGATAGGCAGGTGATGGGAACAGGAGTGGTCCTGCTGGGACCTTGCATTTCCGTGCTGACCTCCTGAGCTTTCCCACTTGTCACGGGCTCTCTAACCTTCTCAGAATGACAGTAGCCGCAGTGTCTACTAAGTGTGTGCAGGTGATATGGATCCGTCTGCTTTTACATTCCTCCAGCCCCTTCAGCCCCGGGAGGTACTTGGGCTTGCCTTCCTAATCCAGATGGGGGAGGGAAACTGGGGCTCAGAGAGGTTGTGTAACCTGCCTAAGGTCACACAGTTGGTCATCTGTAGTCTCGGCTAAAATGTTACTTCCTCAAAGATGCTCTCCCATGGCTGAGTTGTTTGAAATTGCCCCCTCATGCACACATCCTTTTGCTACGTTACCCCTGTGATTTTTCCTTAAGAGAGTTTGTCACCAGTTGAAATTAACTGTTTACTTGATTGTTTGAGTCTCTGCTTATAATCAGGGCGTCTGTTTGTCTTGCTCATTGGTCTGTTCCCTGCACCAGGTAGACTCTCATTGAATATTTGTTGAGTGCCTGAATGAAAAAGCTCAGCATGAGTGACTTCAGAGCTCAGGCACTTAACTACTCCATGGGCAACTGTCTTCTGAACCCCCATGGCATCTTGTTTTTACTTTTCTCAAAGTCATAATCTCTCTTCTGCCTCATCTTCTAAATTTTTACTTGTGTTGCCTCTAGCTTTTCTTTTCCTATGCCCATCCCCATTTTACTGAGCTGCTTCCATGTTCCAGTCATTGTAATAGGTGCAAGGCGGGTATACAGGTAAATAAGGAGGCTTTTGCAGCTCTCCTCGTGCTGAACTCAGACTTGCCATGTAAGAGCTGTAAGATGAGAGGCTCTGGGAGGATGAGTGAAGGCTCCACCAGGACGTTCTGGGACCTCAAGCAGCTCCTTTCTCCCCTCAGCACTGCAGGTGTATAGTTTGCAAAAAATGATGGTTTTTGGAGAGGAGGATATATCGGTTTCTATCCAGCTCTAATATATAATTGTTTTAAGGGTTTGAATGAATGGGCAGGCATTTAATTTAAGTCCCATGGGCTTTCAGGAAAGAGATCATATCTGTGGTTGCAGTTGTCAGAGAGGAAGCTGTATAGCAAGAGGTAGCTGTAATTCAGGATCAGGAAAATATTTAGAATGCTTTTAATATTCTGTAAAAGTTTTATGAAATCCCATGTGGATGAGGATAGAAAGATGTTGGGGAGAGGGAGGGAACCCCTTCCCTCTCCTCACTGCCAAAGAAGCTGAGAAGACAACCAGAGCAGCAGTGACCCTTAGAGCAGATCCATCATACAACTTCTTTGCTCTCTGATGCCTTAGAATGAAATATGGCATCTACATCCTACTAAGCAAGCAGTGGTTAGATGCATTCAGTTGGAGTATAACTGTGAATGGAATCAACCTTTTGTTTGAGGTTAAGGGTAAGAAATCAGCAGTAAGTCATTTTTTTTTTAAAGGCAGGCTATTGCCTAGACAGTGAAAAATTAAGTCAGAATACAAAGTAAACCTACACTTAGTTATACAAAGTCCAAAGTTATTAAGTTTTTAGTTAAATACTATTATTTTGTGAAGTATTTTCATAGACAGTATATATGACCTGTGACTTGATTCTTTAAAGTATGTGGTAAAGTATTCAACTGAATATGTCCAAAATATTACAGTTTGGGAGTATTTTATTATTTTTACAGGCTGATACCACCATCTCAAGTATAAACCAATAGAGTTTTGTTTTTTTTTTTTAATAAATGGATAAGAACTTCACTCATCGTAAGAAATTGTTTAAGAAACCTAAAGTTGATCTTGAGGTCCACCAGAATATGAACAATGATTGTACAGACATTTAGGTGTTTTAAACTTTGTCTAAGAATGGGGTCTGCCTTGTGGACTGGGAGGTGGGGACGGGGAGGATGGTGGCAGGGAGACAGACAGAAGGCAGTCATTGCCCATGGCCCCATGTCTCCATGCAGACCTATCCCTGGAATGGAGGAGGGTATGCAACAGAAAGCCATTGCTAAGGGGAAGCTGAGACGAAGTGAGAGAGTAGCATGGACATATATACACTACCAACTGTAAAATAGATAGCCAGTGGGAAGTTGCTGTATAACAAAGGGAGTTCAACTCGAGAATGAATGATGCCTTAGAGGACTGGGATGGGGAGGGTGGGGGGGAGTGGAGGGAGGGAGGGAATATGGGAATATGTGTATAAATACAGATGATTGAATTTGGTGTACCTCAAAAAAAATAATAAATAAGAAAACAAAACAAAACAAAACAAAAAAGAATAAACAACAACAACAAAAAAAGCCATTGCTGAGTGGAAATGCTCTTTGGAAGAATCTACTTCTTAGCACAGGGTTCAACTTTCTGATGTATAATTTGATCTCCTGGGTGACCACACCCATAATCAAGCAATGCTGTGTGTGGATGACCAGCACAAAGCCAAGTTAGGAAATGTGCTCCTGAATGAACATGATTGCCCTTGCTGGACACATCACTTCCCACCCTGCAAGGGTCAGAAGTGGGGTGTAAAGTCAGGCAGAACTGCCATCTGGGGCATGGCACTTGATTTCTCTGAGTAACTCTACAAAATAGGGGGAAGTTTCTTAGAGAACTGAAGTGAGAATTTAGCAGTCCAGTAATGCATGGAAAACCCTGTCTGACACACAGTGGACACTTGGCTGTGTCGCCCTACAGTGACTTGGATAGGGTATGTCACACCCCTCTGGCCCTAACTAAATAAACCAAAGGCAACCAGACTCTTTTTCAACTTTTTCAAATGCAGTTGTTTGAACTAACAATGTTTCCAGTTTAATCATTTAGTTATGATTGTTAATCTTTAGCCAGGGTTAAGTCTTTCTTACCAAGTCCCTGAGAAAGCACATTCCCTGCTTGTTTGATTTCTGTGAAGTTTTGGAAAATTCTTTTTTTTCCGGTAGTTAAGTATTTTCTTGGCAGGTAGCTAGAAGTTTGAAATAAAGCTTATCTTGGAGAAAAGTTATTTTTCTTAGGCATCGTCTTCAGGAAACTCAGGCAGCCAAGCACCATTCCATTCACCACCTCTCCCCCTCCCCCCCCCCCCCCACCCCGACCCCACCAGTACCACCAGCCAGTATTTTTATGGACAGAACTTCAGCCAGTGAGGATAGGAGATCCCACACGTGGAGAGTGATGTGTCAGTAATGATCCCACCTTTGTTTAGTCCTTCACACTTAATAAAGGTCAATAAAGCCTTCTTGTCCACCTCAGTTTTCTAATTCTTCCAACTCTGTCAGCCACCTCTCATCTCCATCTTACAGATGAGAAAATTGAGCTTCAGAGAGGTGGAGTGACTCACCCAGTGACATGCTTAGAAAGGAAGCAACAGAATCAGGATTCTAATCCAGATTGCAGTGGCTCAAGTCTGTCCGTGGGTTGTCAGGGTAGGCTCTCAGGGGACCAGGCCACAGGGCAAGGAGCCTTCCTCCCCAGGACCCAGCCAGCAACCAGCGTGAGTGGCCATGGAGCTGTCTAAACGTTTATATTGCCCCTGAAACAGGGTGAGAATCTTGCCTTAACTGGTAGGGCATTTGGTTATTTATAAGTTTTATATTTTCCCACATAGTGTTTCCCAAACTTAGCTAATCATAGAAAAGCGCTGGTGTATTTCTTAAAAATCGAATTCCTAGGCTCCACCCCAGCTTTATTGAATCAGGATTTCCAGGAAGATGCTTTTCAGGTCCCTGCTCTAGGGAGCAGGGAGTCTGGAGCCAGATAATATAACGTCACATTCTGGCAGTACCACTTCCTCAAGCAAGTTCGTTTAGCATCCTTGTAACCAAACCGTTATGAGGGTTGGATGGGATAATATAAGGAAGACTCTTAGGATAAGTGGTTATTAAACATCAGTGTTATTAATATCCTAACTTTGTTGATAAAGATACAGAAACTTGGGGCAGTGGGGTAAGGTGTACAAGGTCACAGAGTCATCAGTGGAGCTGGGATTTGAACTCGGATCTATTGCCTCCACAAGCATAAGCTCCTAACCACTATACAGACGCGCTCCCTCATCACCTCCACTTGAGGATTCCAGGTTACAGGACAGTTAGGGAGGTGTGGCTTGGAGCCAGTAATTCAGGTTCCACTAACCAGCTGGTTCAGTAGACTTATTCGGAAATGAAACTGATCACTGTTGTCTAATTGGAGCAAACTGTTTACCAGCCATGAAGGCTTATGTGTGGTGGGAGGTGGTCCTGGGCCTCTGAGTCAGGGCTGCTCCTCGCCCTTGCATACCTGTGCACTGACTGTGCGACATCCAACCTAAAAGGGAGACAGTATTGCCCTCCAGAATTGTTCATGAAGGTTGTGCTATGACTTAAATAATGACTTGAAAAAAGATGGGAGTTAAGTACCATTTCCAATAGGCCTGTAATGTGTAATACAGTATTATGACTTGGGAATCTTTGTCATGGCACTCATTTTGACTTTTTTTAAATTTTATTTTATTTTATTTTATTATTTTGGGGGGCTGCATTGGGTCTCGTGCTGTGTGCGAGTGTCCTCTAGTTGTGGCGAGCTGGGGCTACTCTTCCTTGCAGTGCACAGGCTTCTCGTTGCAGTGGTTTCTCTTGTTGCAGAGCGTGGGCTCTAGGCTCGCAGGCTTCAGTAGTTGTGGTACACGGGCCTAGTAGCTCTGCAGGATGTGGGATCTTCCCAGACCAGGGATCAAACCTGCATCCCCTGCATTGGCAGGTGGATTCTCAACCACCACCAGCGAAGTCCCCATTTTGGCTTTAAAAGCTTATAAATTCTTTGACTGAGTTATTGTGGATTTTAAAGCAAGTTTATTTCATTGAAATAATGGGTATTTTTGGAAAGTGTGTACAGATTTGGATATTAGAGTTGTTAATATCAAGTCTTCAGTAAGGTTTACGCAGGTTAGTAATCTGGTAACTCAGCTGAGGACTGCATCAGCTGAGGTGGGCGATGTCCACCCATAATAAGCTCTGTATGGGAAGCGTGTCTATAAGTACGTTTGGGGAAATTTAGGCTGTATTCATTAGAATGTGTTTGCTTTTCAGTTTATTTGCTGCATGATGGGTCTTTCCAAATTCAGGGTCAAGCCAGTGTTGGGTATAGGAGAGGCCTTAGGTGCATATTGAATGCATATATTAATTTTGTTTGCAAATGAATGAATAAAGAAAACTTGAAGAAATTCATTTTGATAAGTTTTGATGAGGCTTCATGATACTATATTTACCCCAAACCTTAGCCAAGAGGTAGAATTTAAACAGGTGTTTTTCCCTCTAAGAGATTATTTCTATCCTCTTTGAGGTGTTAATTAATGTATTAACATATATAATATGTAAAGTAATATCTTCACAAATGATTCATTTGAATGCAATCTAGTGCTATAATTATTAATGGCCCCAGATAGCTGACGTTCTTAGTTTATTGATTTTGTCTTTAGGTGACAAAGCCTTGACTTTATTTCTTAGCATAAGTGGTGTCAGTCACCACAGAAATTTTTTTCTAATCTCGCTTTTTTTTCTCATACAGAAAAAAATTTCATACCTTTGAAATCCAGGTTTTTCTTTAAAATCATTAATAAAAAAAGGATTCTTAAGTCAGAATTAACACCTCAATTGGTCAAGCGTCAGAAAGCTACATTATAACTCTTTAAATATACAGAGACCTCCTTTCATGAGTCAGTTCCTGTTAATGCCTCTGTTTCAGAATCTTCCAGCCTCCTTTGCTTCTCTATACCGCCTATTCCATCATTTCTTCAGGTCACGGAAATTGAATTTGTTGAACATCAGAAATCTGCTGATACGATTGTTTGTAAACCATAACATTCCTCAGTTAACCGTCCGCAGCTATTCAGTCAACTGGTCACTGGTTAGTAAATTTCTCCTTGGGAAGCTCTTCACTTAATCTATCTGTAGCTGTGATATTTCCACCTTTCCTGTCTCTCCTTCTATAGCCTCTCTAAATTTCTGAAGATATTTCAGCCCTCTGCATAACTGTCAAAGCCTCAGATAGACGTGGCAGAGAGAAGATCCTGCCACTGATGTCTTCCAAGTCTATCCATGGCATCTTTCAGTTGCATGGGTTGCTGTAAAGCTGATAGACTCGCACATCCTGGAACACATTCTTTGGCATCCTGTGCAGTCTGTCCTTGGAGGTGTGGCATTTTCCCTTATCCCTGCCACCCCTGGAATTGGACGATATATACATATAGATAGGTAATAGATAGATTAGGTAGATAGATGGATGGATGGATGGATGGATGGATGGATGGATGGATGGATGGATGAAGGTGAGTCAAAAATTATCCACACTCTGAATTTACTTTAGAATTTACTTTAATTAACTTTTAGAAAAGACCAATACATCATTTTTTGACATAATTTCCTTGCTTTTCAATACACTTTGTCCATCTGTCAACAAGCTTTTGTATTCCCTCATTTAAAAATGCTTTAGGCTGAGCTGTGAGCCATGAAGGCACTGCTGTCTTCACTTCTTCATCCGAAGTGACTCTTTGTCCTCTTAGGGCTGCTTTCAGAGGACCAAACAGGTGAAAGTTTGATGGAGCAAGATCAGGACTATAGGGAGGATGCTTTAACACCTCAAAATGAAGTTTTTGCAGAGTGTTAACAGTGTGGGCAGAAGCATGCGGACATGCATACCCTCAGACCACAAAAAATGAATCACTGCACACTCCTCTTCTTTCATGCAGATGACAAATGTGGCATCCATTTTTGCTTACACTGCAGTCACAAATGAACTGATGTAACATGTTCATACCTGCACAGCAGTGACTGGGGAGACAGTAGCCTTGAACAGAAAGCACTGACAAGACAGTGTGGCCAAAAGAAGCTTTAATATAACAGGAGTGCAGATAATTTTCGACTTGTGTGTGTGTGTGTGTGTGTGTGTGTGTGTGTGTGTATCTTGTTCTCTGAAACTTTCTTTTGAGCCATTGTGGCTTCGCGATCATCCACACGGTCCCCGGTGTGGTCACGAGGGCTGTACAACAGAATGACTTACCCAATCTAGTCTGCAAAAATCCCTAGCTGAGAAGCACTTGTCCTGAACTGTCCCCGTCCACTGTCATGAAATACTTATCAGAACCACGCGATCAGCAGTGCTTAAGAACTCTCTTGTAAAGTGTCTGATCTTTGACCAATGTCAACCTTGGTGGGGAGACAGGGAGGAAAGTTCAGGGACCGCAACTTCAGGGGTGGCTGTGCTCTTCATGCGTAAACTGGACTGTGGGGAAGTCAAATCCGTTCCTTCCCCTACCACCCCGGGGACTTTGCTTCCTCCCACGAAGGTGCCCACGGTGGCCCCGGCCCCACGGCCTGGTCCATTGGTCGGTACGGAGTGTGCAGAGTGGATGACCCTGAAGCACAGACCCCAGCAGCCAGTGGCTGCCAGGGATGCTGCAGGTCCCCTACCAAGTGACCTGCCCCCAAGCCCCGGTGATGAGGCAGGAGGAAAGGCAGTGCACCCCCCACTGCAGCCAAGGCCATGGCGGTGCCTTGGCCCCAGAGGCCGCTACCATGGCCCCCTGCCCCATGGTCGGATATGCAGAGCTGCTCCCGGGTCCACAGCTGGGGGGAGACGAGTGATCCAGAGCAGCAGCGCCTGGTCCCACTGGTTTTTTAGTGTAAAATAAGAAATAATTTTTTTGGAAACTGGACTCCTAATTATAGAAACTGGTTATTTATTTAGAGTGGGAAAAAAGTGAAAACCATTCCTGGGCTTGAAGGTTGGTGTGTGAAAATGCTTGTCTATGGGAACATGGGAGTCCTAGTTAATAATTAAAATTTTATCTGGTTTGAGATCAGCTGTCTTTGTAAGAATGTTCATATGGCATTCCTGATTAGCCTTTATGGCTTTGAAATTGGTGGGGACAGGCTCTCAAGTCTAGTTGGTATTTCTTATGCCAGTAGAGAGTTCTATTAAAATCCTTCTTAAAATTTTTTTATTTATCTATTTTTATTGAAGTATAGTTGATTTACAATGTTGTGTTAGTTTCAGGTGTACAGCAAAGTGATTCAGGTATATATGTGTGTGTATATATTCTTTTTCAGATTCTTTTCCCGTATAGGTTATTACAAAATACTGAGTATAGTTGCCTGTGCTATATAGTAGGTCCTTGTTGTTTATCTATTTTATATATAGTAGTGTGTATATATTACTTCCAAATTCCTAATTTATCCCTACCCCCACCTTTCCCCTTTGATAACCATAAGTTGATTTTCTAAATGAACTTATTTACAAAATAAAATCCTTTTAAGTAGGGAAAAGAGAGCTGTATTAGCAGCCTATTGCTACTTAGCATATTAGCACAAATGTCGTACCTTAAAACAACTACGTATTATCCTAAAATAACCATATATTCGCTTATTGTTCTGAAGATCAGAAGTCTCAAATGGTTTTGTGTTGCTTCTGGAGGCTCCAAGGATGAACCTGTTTCCTATGCTGTTTCCAGCCGTCCAGCGGCTGTGCACCTTCCTTGGCTCGAGGCCTGGCATCACTCCACGCTCTGCTTGCCCCTCGTCACATCCACTTCCCTGACTCTGCCTCTCCTGCCTCCTTCTTCCTCTTATAAGGACCCGGCCTGAATAATCCAAGGTAGTCTCCTAGTGTCAAGATCCTTAACTTAATCATACCAGCAAAGTCCCTTGGCCACGTAAGGTGATATATTGAGTCTATGGGAATGGGAAGTGGACACTTTTGGGGGCCATGATTCTGCCTACCACAGGTCTATACAAAGTGGATCAGTATGAGCCTTCAATGTTGGGGTGTTGTGGACTTGTCCTGGTGTCTGATGGTAAGCCTGCTTCCTCCCTTGCCGGGTAGATAAGGGAATCGCTGTGAGTGACATCTCAGAATCTTACTTTCCTCTTCTGTGAAATGTGAATAATATGCGTAAAGCACAGCGTTGTGAAAACTGACGTAGACTGTTCTGCCACTGGCGCATAGTAGGGGCTTGCACTCTCAGGCAAGCTTCCAGCCCAGTTCCTCATATGTAATAGAAACTCTGAGAACGTTGGCGTTCCTTTTCCCCATCTGTCCCCTTTTTCTTTGCCTTTTTAAGAAGAGACTCAATACACACACTCTATATAAAACAAATTACAAAGTCCTGCTGTATAGCACAGGGAACTGTATTCAATATCTTATAATAATCTACAATGGAAAAGAATCTGAAAAAGAATACATACATATGTACATATGTAAATATATCTGAATCACTTTGCTGTACACCAGAAATTAACACAACATTGTAAATCAACTATACTTCAATTTAAAAAAAAGAACAAATTCGGGAGTGTTCCTCTGCAGTTTTTTGGAAGAGTTTGAGAAGGATAGGTGTTAGCTCTTCTCTAAATGTTTGATAGAATTTGCCTGTGAAGCCATCTGGTCCTGGACTTTTGTTTGTTGAAAGATTTTTTATTACAGTTTCGATTTCATTACTTGTGAAAGGTCTGTTTATATTTTCTAATTCTTCCTGATTCAGTCTTGGAAAATTGTACCTTTCCAAGAATTTGTCCATTTCTTCAAGGTTGTCCATTTTATTGGCACATAGTTGTTTACAGTAGACTCTTATAGTCCTTTATATTTCTGTAGTGTCAGTTGTAATTTCTCCTTTTTCATTTCTAATTTTATTGATGTGTCCTCCCTTTTTTTCTTGATGAGTCTGGATAAGGATTTATCAATTTTGTTTATCTTCTCAAAGAACCAACTTTTAGTTTTATTGATCTTTGCTATTGTTTTCTTTGTTTCTATTTCATTTATTTCTGCTCTGATCCTTATGATTTCTTTCCTTCTACTGACTTTGGGTTTTCTTTGTTCTTTTCTCTGGTTGTTTTAGGTGTATGGCTAGATTGTTTATCTGAGATTGTTATTTTTTGAGGTGAGATTGAATTGCTGTAAACTTCCCTCTTAGAACAGCATTTGCATAGGTTTTGGGTAGTTGTGTTTTCATTGTCATTTATTTCTATGTATTTTTTAATTTCTTCTTTGATTTCTTCAGTGATCACTTGTTTATTTAGTAGTACACTGTGTAGCCTCCATGTATTTGCGTTTTTTACAGTTTTTTTCCTGTAATTAATTTCTAATCTCAAAGCATTATGGTCAGAGAAGATGCTTGATACAATTTCAGTTTTCTTAAATTCTCTGAGGCTTGATTTGTGACCCAAGATGTGATATGTCCTGAAGAATGTTCCATGTGCACTTGAGAAGAAAGTGTATTCTGCCACCTTCAGGTGGAATGTCCTATAAATATCGAATCTATCTGGTCTGTTGTGTCATTTAAAGCTGTGTTTCCTTGTTTATTTTCTGTTTGGGTGATCTGTCCATTGGTGTAAGTGGGGTATTAAAGTCCCCCACTATTATTGTGTTACTGTCAATTTCCGCTTTTATGGCTGTTAACATTTGCCTTATGTATTGAGGGTGCATAAATATTTATAATTGTTATATCTTCCTCTTGGATTGATCCTTTGATCATTATGTAGTATTCTTTCTTATCTCTTGTAGCAGTCTTTATTTTAAAGGCTGTTTTATCTGGTGAGTATTGCTACTCCAGCTTTCTTTTGATTTCCATTTGCATGTAATATCTTTTTCCATCCCTTCACTTTCGGTCTGTATGTGTCCCTAGGTCTGAAGTGGGTCTCTTGTAGACAACATATATGTGGGTCTTGTTTTTGTATCCATTCAGCTAGTCTGTGTCTTTTGGTTGGAGCATTTAATGCATTTACATTCAGTGTTATTATTGATATGTATGTTCCTAGTACCATTTTCTTAATTGTTTTGGGTTTGGTTTTGTGGGCCTTTTTGTTCTCTTTTGTTTCACTCCTAGAGAATTTCCTTTAGCATTTGTTGTAAAGCTGGTTTGGTGGTGCTAAATTCTTTTAGCTTTTGCTTGTGTGTAAAGCTTTTGATTTCTCCATCAAATCTGAATGAGACCTTGCTGTGTAGAGTAATCTTGGTTGTAGGTTTTTCTTTTTCATCACTTTAAGTATATCCTGCCACTCCCTTCTGGCCTGTAGAGTTTCTGCAGAAAAATCAGCTGATAACCTTATGGGGTTTCCTTTGTATGTTATTTGTTACTTTTCCCTTGCTGCTTTTAATATTTTTTCTTTGAATTTAATTTTTGTTAATTTGATTAATATGTGTCTTGGTGTGTTTCTCTTAGGGTTAATCCTGTATGGGACTCTCTGTGCTTCCTGGACTTGGGAGACTATTTCTGTTCCCATGTTAGGGAAGTTTTCCACTATAATCTCTTTGAATATTTTCTCAGACCCTTTCTTTTTTTCTTCTTCTTCTCGGACCCCTATAATTCATATGTTAGTGCTTTTAATGTTGTCCCAGAACTCTCTGAGACTGTCCTCAATTCTTTTCATTCTTTTTTCTTTATTCTCTTCCTTGGCAGTTATCTCCACCATTCTATCCTCCATCTCACTTATTCATTCTTCTGCCTCAGTTACTCTGTAATTGATACTTTCTAATGTATTTTTCATTTCAGTTATTGTTGTTCATCTCTTGTTTGTTTGTTCTTTAGTTCTTCTAGATATTTGTTATACATTTCTTGTATTTTCTTGATTCATGCCTCCATTCTATTTCCGAGATTCTGGATCATCTTTACTATCATTCCTCTGAATTCTTTTTTGAGCTAGGTTGCCTATTTCCTCTTCATTTATTTGGTCTTATACGTTTTTATCTTGTTCCTTTGTCTGTGACATGTTTTTTTGTCATCTCTCTCTCTCTTTTTTTTTTTTTTTTGATTGGTGGGATTGCATTCCTGTCTTATAGGTTGTTCGGCCTGAGGCTTTGAGCACTGCAGTTTGTAGGCTGTTGAGTAGAGGTGGGTCTTAGTGCTAAGGTGAGGACCTCTGGGAGACCTCACTCTGATGAATATTCTCTGGGCTCTGGGGTTTCCTGTTAGTCCAGTGTTTCAGACTCAGAGCTCCCACTGCAGGAGCTCAGGCCTGATCCCAGGCTTGTGAACCATCACCCTGATACCAAAACCAGACAAAGATATCACAAAATAAGAAAATTACTGACCAATATTATTGATGAACATAGATGAAAAAATCCTTAACAAAATACTAGCCAACAGAATCGAACAACACATTAAAAGGATCATACACCATGATCAAGTGGGATTTATCCCAAGAATGCAAGGATTCTTCAATATACACAAATCAATCAATGTGATACACCATATTAACAAATTAAGGAATAAAAACTATATGATCATCTCAATAGATGCAGAAAAATCTTTTGATGAAATTCAACACCCATTTATGATAGAAACTCTACAGAAAATGGGCACAGAGAGAACCTACCTCAACATAATAAAAGCCATATATGACAAACCCACAGCAAACATTATTCTCAATGGTGAAAACTGAAAACATTTCCACTAAGGTCAGGAACAAGACAAGGATGTCCACTTTTGCAACTCTTATTCAACATAGTTTTGGAAGTCCTGGGCATGGCAATCAGAGAAGAAAAAGAAATAAAAGGAATACGAATTGGAAAAGAAGAAGTAAAACTATCACTGTTTGTAGATAACATGATACTATACATAGAAAATCCTAAAGATGCCACCAGAAGACTACTAGAGCTCATTAGTGAATTTGGAAAAGTTACAGGATACAAAATTAATGCACAGAAATCTCTTGCATTCCTATACACTAACAATGAAAAATCAGAAAGAGAAATTAAGGAAACAATCCTATTTACCATCTCAACAAAAATAATAAAATACCTAGGCATAAACCTACCTAAGGATACAAAAGACTTGTACTCAGAAAAGTATAAAATACTGATGAAAGAAATCAAAGATGACGTGAACAGATGGAGAGGAATACCACGTTCTTGGATTGGAAGAATCAATACTGTGAAAATGACTATGCTGCCAAAAGTAATCTATAGATTCAATGCAATCCCTATCAAATTACCAATGGCATTCTTCACAAAATTTGAACAAAAAATTTTACAATTTGTATGGAAACATAAAAGACCCTAAATAGCCAAAGTAATCTTGAGAAAGAAAAACGGAGCTGGAGGAATCAGGGCCCCCGATTTCAGACTATACTACAAAGCTACAGTAATCAAAACAGTATGGTACTGGCACAAAACCAGAAATATAGATCAATGGTACAGGATAGAAAGCCCAGAGATAAACCCACACACATATGGTCACCTAATTTATGACAGAGGAGGCAAGAACATACAATGGAGAAAAGACATTATCTTCAATAAGTAGTGCTGGGAAAACTGGAAAGCTACATGAAAAGAATGAAATTAGAACACCACCTAACACCATACACGAAAATAAATTCAAAATGGATTAAAGACCTAAATGTAAGACTGGACACCATAAAGCTCTTAAAGGAAAACATAGGCAGAACACTCTATGACATAAATGACAGCAAGAGCCTTTTTGACTCACCTCCCAGAATAATGGAAATAAAAACCAAAATAAACAAATGGGACCTAATGAAACTTAAAAGCTTTTGCACAGCAAAGGAAACCATAAACAAGACAAAAAGACAACCCTCAGAATGGGAGAAAATATTTGTAAATGAAGCAACTAACAAAGAATTAATCTCCAAAATACACAAGCAGCACATGCAGCTCAATATCAGAAAAACAAACAACCTAATCCAAAAGTGGGCAGAAGACGTAAATAGGCATTTCGCCAAGGGAGACATACAGATTGCCAACAAACACATGAAAAGATGCTCAACATCACTAGTCATTAGAGAAATGCAAATCAAAACCACAATGAGGTATTACCTCATAGCAGTCAGAATGGCCATCATCAAAAAACCTAGAAACAGTAAATGCTGAAGAGGGTGTGGGGAACAGGGAACCCTCCTGCACTGTTGGTGGGAATGTAAATTGATACAGCCACTATGGAGAACAGTATGGCAGTTCCTTGAAAAACTAAAAATGGAACTACCATATGACCCAGCAATCCCACTACTGGGCATATACCCAGAGAAAACCATCATTCAAAAAGATACATGTACCACAATGTTCATTGCAGCACTGTTTACAATAGCCAGTACATGGAAGCAACCTAAATGTCCATCCACAGATGAATGGATAAAGATGTGGCACATATATACAATGGAATATTACTCAGCCATAAAAAGGAAGGAAATTGAGCTATTTGTAGTGAGGTGGATGGACCCAGAGTCTGTCATACAGAGTGAAGTAAGTCAGAAAGAAGAAAAACAAATACCGTATGCTAACACATGTATATGGAAAAATGGTACTGATGAACCTAGTGGCAGGGCAGGAATAGAGATGCAAATGTAGAGAACAGACTCGAGGACATGGAGGATGGGGGGAGAGGAAGTTGGGACATAGTGAGAGAGTAGCATTGACATATATACACTACCAAATGAGAAATAGATAGCTAGTGGGAAGCTGCTCCAGAGCACAGGGAGATCAGCTAGATGCTATGTGAAGACCTAAAGGGATGGGACAGGGAGGGTGGGAGGGAGGCTCAAGAGGGAGGGGTTATGGGGATATATGTATGCGTATAGCTGATTTACTTTGTTGTGCTGCGAAAACTGACACAATACTGTAAAGCAATTATACTCCAATTGAGATGAAAGGGAGAAGGAGGTAGAGATGGAGAAGGGGACTTTGTGAGGCTTCCACAGCATTTTTTTTTCTCACATATACTATGGAGGCGCCATAGGGTTAGCATAGCACAGAGCTTCATGGTGTGAATAGAGCTGTTTTTATTGAAAGGAAAAAAGGAGGTCCTTGAAGATGCCAATTCTGTGCAGATGTTAATTGCTGTACTTTGGGGCAATGAGTGGCCAGCTAAAAGAGAGTAACGAATCCAGTCCGGCTTTGCGCCTTCGCCCACTTCCTTCTGCCACCAGCACCAGGGACACACCCTGGACAAGTTGTTTCCCCCTGTGTGCCTCTGTTTCCTATATGAGGAGCACATTGGGTGGATCGTTTTTAAGATCCTCTCCAGCTCTTATGCAATTAAAACATTTTTATTTTATAAAGTACCATGTTATAAAACCAGGTCATGTTTTCAACAGCTTGCCCTAAAGTTTGCCCTATATTTAACAAGTTGGAGATGGTTTATTATTAAGAACTAGATTTCTATGAAAGCTACATTTTAATTTTTTGTTGGTGCTATTGTTATATAAATATAAAGGGGAAATAGTGATAGTGAGAATTAGACTTTAAAGGGAAGATAGATTGCTTAGTATTCAGTTTTATGAGAAAATGTCACTATCAGATATCCACTGGGGAGCGTTGCAGATTGCCCAGGCCTGAGGGAAGACAGTCAGTGCAGAGAAAGATGCAGGGAAGGAAACAGCTCCCAGCTTCATGTAGAGTCACAGCCTGGTGCCCGGAGAGCTGGAGGCCCAGGCCCAGAGCGCCTGCAGAATCACACGCCCGGCCTTATGTTAGACCTCCTAGATCTGAGTCTCTAGAAGAAGGATAGTACTTGTCTTTTTCAAAAGCTCTCCAGGCAATTTCCATGTGTTCTGTTGGGTAGGAACCACCAGTCTGTGCCAGCGGCTTTGCAGGAATAAGCAGTGCCCCAAAGAGGGGGCTTTTCTTGTGCTGTGTGTTCACTCCCTACTGGCTACCACATTGCTTAGAATTTTAGAATTTGCAGAGATAACTATCTTGGCAGTGTTCCCATTCCCTAGCTGGCCCTTTGGGAGTTGTATCCCCCTCCTCACTATTCCAAGATGGGAGTAACCAACTAAAGAAAGGTGTTCTTCCTTTCAGCCAGTGGAGCTACCAATAGACTCACTTCACCTGTCCTCCAGGCTGCCACACTGCTGAGTTCTTACCCACTGATCACTCTTTCTCAGCCACCTTTGCTATAACTTCGTCTTTCCTGACCTCTTAACATTGGAGGCCTTGGATCTTTCTCTGTTTCCATTCACGTCCCTGTTGATCTCCTCCCACTGGCTGAGTTTCAGTAGTCTCTGTGCTCACAGCTCCCAGATGAAGATCTGCACACTAAACCTCTCCTCTGAACTCTGGACTCGTGTTCAGCTGCCTCCTGGACATCTCCACTTGGAAGTCTCCTGGGCATCACAAACTCCATCCATCCAAACCTGAACTTTCTGTTTTCTCCCTAACACCTGCTCCTCCTCCAGTCAAACATCTTAGGAGTCCTGCCTTTTCTTTCTCTCACACCCAACACCCAAGCTATCAGGAAATCCTGTTGGCTCCCTCAACAAAATATCCAGAATGTCAGCACTTCTTGCCACTTCCTTGCTAGCACCTGTGCCACCATCGGCCCTCTCCCAGATGCCTGCAGGAGCCTCACAATTGCTCTTCCTGCATCCATTCTTATTGCCCCACTGCATTCTCCACACAGCAGCCAGAGAAATCCTTTTAAATTGTAAGTCAGGTCATTTTAGCCTTCTGATCAGAGCCCACCAATGACTCTCATTTCCCTCAGGGTAAAATGCAAAGGCCTCACAGTGGTGACGAGGTACCAAACAGTCTGATTCCAACTTAAACCCCTTCCTGTACCTCTCTGACCCCTCATCTCCTGTCTCCCTCTCTCTCTCCACTCCAGCTGCATACCTTCCTGCTGTTCTTTGGAGGCACCTGCTTCAGGGTCTTTGCAATGTCTGCTCCTTCTACCTGGAATGCTGTTCCCCCGAAGTCGCAAATGATTCCTTTCCTCGCTTCTTTCTGATCTTGCTCCACTGTTATTTTCTCAATGAGGCCTACCCTGACTGCCTGTTTAAAAATATTGTCTGTCCTCATGATGCTTCCCATTCTGATTTTTCCCAAAACCATTTAATCTTCTAATGTAATGGATATTTGACTTACCTTTTTATTGTTTGTCTCCCCTTCTATTGCCACCACCCAATGTCAGCTTCACCAAGGCAGAAATTTTTTTTTGTTCACTGATTTAGCCCAAGAATCTGTCACATAGTGGGTGCCCAGTCAGTGAACACTAAAGATAGCAACATTTTCTAGATCTTAAAGAAAAAAAACTTAAAGTTTTGTCCTGGTAAGGATTTCTTCTGTTCTGTATTTAATCTGTGATCTACTAGAGGGAAGGAATTATACCTTATATTGGTCCATTCAAAACCAGGAGCAAGTTAGACCAGATTATGTTTTTTCCAGTTATATGATTATATCTAGCATAGAAAGTATAATTATAGAAACAAATTGTGACCTTTGTGCATAATTGTGAATGCAAATTGTGACCCTTGGACAAGGCCAGTGTGAACTGTTTGTTACAGATCCATACTGGGAAAAGTAAAGAAATTGGAAGTAAGCATTTAGAAGCTTTCATAACTATCTGATAGGGTTCTGTTATATCTGCTGAACCTAATATAAAAAATGGGGACTTTTATTTTGTGTCCAACTTTTTTTCTTTTTTTCACAATTTATTTTTAATATAGTTTACAAAAGCATTGGTTCATGATGGGGACTGGAATTAGAACAAACAAAGCAGGTCCTTCACAGCACGTAGTTTTAAGGAGCACTAATCAAATGGACACCAGGGTTGACTTAGGAAGTTGGAATAAAAAATAGCTTGAGACTTTCTGTACCTCTATAAATTGTCTCATAGATCTTCAGATTGTCCTCTCCTATAGTGATTTTCAACTTTTTTCTTTTTTGCTTTATTTTCCCCCGAAGCAGTAGAACCCTCTCTTTAAATGATCATTGCCATAAAACACAGATGTAGAGGGCAGATGAAAGCAGACCTGCTCTATCTGAGTATAAGCTTAGAGGCTCAGAACCCACCTGCTTGAATCCCCTCCACTACTTGGAGGTCACTAAGGTGCCTCAGCAGAACCCTAGGTCTCTGCATAGAAATCGGAAAACTATTCTCCTGGGTGTGAATTTGTTTTGCTTCTTGTACATTTTATAAATAATACATTTGATATATTCTCATTTACAATTGAGACATTTCTTCATACGACACAGCTCTTTGAAGTGCATTATATCCTTATATCCCTGGACTTGACCTACATGACTTGGAGGTGTCCTAATCTGAAGTTTAAACACTTCCCTTCTCATAACCCAATTGGCTGAAAACCAGCAGGGACAAACCTTAGTTAAACAAAGTTATGTGTGTTTCCATGAGGGAAACTACACACTGGAGGAACCAGGAGTGTCTCACCAACAAAGGAAGAAATAGGTCTTTCAGAGCATCTTGGCGAATGGTGGGATTTAGGGAAGTTTAATGAAGCAATATTTTGATTGGCTCAAAGCAGGGCTGGGTGTAAAGACCTGAGCTATGAATTAGCTCCATGATCTCGTTTCCTTGGAAACTACAAAGTAAAGAAAGACGTGGACTATTGTGTCCAGAAACTCCCTAATCTGAAATTCTGTACCTGGGCTGGAAATCCAGGCTCCTTTTCTGTGTCAAAAGTGGGATGTTTTGTTCTTGTATGATTTTTTTTTAGGTTTTATTTCTTTTGTTTGTTCTATTTTTTTTATTTTTAAGAACTTTTATTGAGATATAATTGACATACAATGAACTGCATGTATTTAAAGTGTACAATTTGATTTTGTTTTCTTATTAGTAATGTATATATGGCAATCACAATCTCCCAGTTCATCCCACCCCAACCCCTCATCCGCTTTCCCCGCTTGGTGTCCGTATGTTTGTTCTCTACATCTGTGTGTCTATTTCTGCCATGAAAACCAGTTGATCTGTACCATTTTTCTAGATTCCACATATATGCATTACTATACGATATTTGTTTTTTTCTTTCTGACTTAATTCACTCTGTATGACAGTCTCTAGGTCCGTCCATGTCTTTACAAATGTCCCAATTTTGTTCCTTTTTACAGCTGAGTAATAGTCCATTGTATATATGTACCATATCCTCTTTATCCATTCATCTATTGGTGGACATTTAGGTTGCTTCCATGACCTGGCTATTGTAAATAGTGCTGCAATGAACATTGGGATGCATGTGTCTTTTTGAATTATGGTTTTCTCTGGGTATATGCCCAGTAGTGGGATTGCTGGGTCACATGGTAGTTCCATTTTTAGTTTTTCAAGGAACCGCCATACTGTTCTCCATAGTGGCTGTATCAATTTACATTCCCACCAACAGTGCAGGAGGGTTCCCTTTTCTCCAGACCCTCTCCAGCATTTATTGTTTGCAGATTTTCTGATGATGGCCATTCTGACTGGTGTGAGGTGATACCTCATTGTAGTTTTGATTTGTATTTCTCTAATGACTAGTGATGTTGAGCAGCTTTGCATGTGCCTCTTGGCCATCTCTGTGTCTTCTTTGGAGAAATGCCTACTTAGGTCTTCTGCCCATTTGTTGATTGGGTTGTTTGTTTTTTTGATATTCAGCTGCATGAACTGTTTATATACTTTGGAGATTAATCCTTTGTCTGTTGATTTGTTTGCAAATATTTTCTCCCATTCTGAGGGTGTCTTTTCATTTTTCTTATAGTTTCCTTTGCTGTGCAAAAGCTTTTAAGTTTCATTAGGTCCCACTTATTTATTTTTGTTTTTATTTCCATTGCTCTAGGAGGTGGGTCAGAAAAGATCTTGCTGTGATTTATGTCAAAGAGTGTTCTTCCTATGTTTTCCTCTAGGAGTTTTTTATAGTGTCTGGCCTTACATTTAGGTCTTTAATCCATTTTGAGTTTATTTTTGTGTATGGAGTTAGGCAGTGTTCTAATTTCATTCTTTCACATGTAGCTGTCCAGTTTTCCCAGCACCACTTATTGAAGAGGCTGCCTTTTCTCCATTGTATATCCTTGCCTCCTTTGTCATAGATGAGTTGACCATAGTTTATCTCTGGGCATTCTATCCTGTTCCATTGATCTGTATTTCTGTTTTTGTGCCAGTACCACATTGTCTTGATTACTGTAGCTTTGTAGCATAGTCTGAAGTCAAGGAGTCTGATTCCTCCAGCTCTGTTTTTTTCCCCTCAAGATTGGTTTGGGTATTTGGGGTCTTTTGTGTCTCCATACAAATTTTAGGATTTTTTTGTCCTAGTTCTGTGAAAAAATGCCATTGGTAATTTGATAGGGATTGCGTTGAATCTGTAGATTACTTTAGGTAGTATAGTCATTTTCACAATGTTGGTTGTTCCAATCCAAGAACATGGTATATCGCTCCACCTGTTTGTGTCATCTTTGATTTCTTTCATTAGTGTCTTATAGTTTTCTGAGTACAGGTCTTTTACCTCCTTAGTTAGGTTTGTTCCTAGATATTTTATTCTTTTTGTTACAATGGTGAATAGGATTGTTTCCTTAATTTCTCTTTCTGATCTTTCATTGTTAGTGTATAGAAATGCAAGAGATTTCTGTGTGTTAATTTTGTATCCTGCAACTTTACCAAATTCATTGATTAGCTCAAGTAGTTTTCTGGTGGCATCTTTAGGATTTTCTGTATAGTATCATGTCATCTGCAAACAGTGACAGTTTTACTTCTTCTTTTCCAATTTGGATTCATTTTATTTCTTTTTCTCCTCTGATTGCTGTGGCAAGGACTTCCAAAACTATGTTGATTAGTAGTGGCGAGAGTGGACATCCTCGTCTTGTTCCTGATGTTAGAGGGAATGCTTTCAGTTTTCCACCATTGAGAATGATGTTTGCTGTGGGTTTGTCATTATATGGCCTTTATTATGTTGAGGTAGATTCCCTCTATGCCCACCTTCTGGAGAGTTTTTATCACAAATGCGTGTTGAATTTTGTCAAAAGCTTTTTCTGCATCTATTGAGATGATCATGTGGTTTTTAGTCCTTAATTTGTTAATATGGTGTGTCACATTGATTGGTTTCCATGTATTGAAGAATCTTTGCATTCCAGGGATAAACCCCACTTGATCTTGATGTGTGATCCTTTTAATGTGTTGTTGGATTCTGTTGGCTAGTATTTTGTTGAGGATTTTTGCATCTAAATTCATCAGTGATATTGGTCTGTAATTTTCTTTTTTTGTAGTGTCCTTGTCTGGTTTTGGTATCAGGGTGCTGGTGGCCTCATAGAATGAGTTTGAAAGTGTTCCTTCCTTTCTAGTATGATTTCAAACAGCAAAGTTTCTGACAGTCTGTGGTTATGGAGAGCAAAGTTTCCCCGTGAGATTAAAAAAAAGCAGTGGTCACCCAAAGAAGGGGGTTGTTATGACCCCTTTTAGGTGCAGTGTGACCTTGGTAGAAATATGGTTTCCTGTTAACTTCGCAGCTGACTTCACCTGTGTTTGTCATCCCAGCCTGCTTTATGAATAATGGGGCTGATTTTTCTCAGTCTCACTGACCTGCTCTTTCACACACACTAGATTCCTCACATCTGTGGGCTGAAATAACATGCTCAATTTTGATCCAGTGGGCTGTGATATGTGTTAATTTGGGATTCTGATAAAGTTCAAATGACAGGGATTTGCATCTGACATCGTAACATACCTATGATCTGGTGAAGCACTGAAAAATAACTTAATGAAAAATGACCTGGAAAAGAAAGCCACTATAAGAGCCAATATTAGAAATGTAGCACGAGGAAACAGGTATGAGAAAGCGATGGTTTGAAGCCTTAATAGTGATAAGATCCTTTGAGCTGCTAATATCATGTAGAGAGATCTAGTTTAAGGAAGTCACCAACTATGAGGAAAAAGATTAATAGATAAGGATACAGCATTACACCTTCAAAGTTTGTGTTATTTTCAGTTTTTCACCATGAAAAGTCATGCTGTGCTCATGAAATAAGTGCAGTAGGAAACAATCAGGATATTAAAATATAGAGTATGGTATCAACTTTATTTTTTAATTAGATGATAATATGTATAGAAAATGTCTGCAAGGAAATATACCAAAGCATCAACAATGGTTATTTCAGCATGGCTAAATTATAGCAGATTTTGTTTCTTCTTTATTTTCTACAATAAGCTTATATTATTCAAAATACTACAGTAAGCATGTATTACAACAATACAAAGCAGTTCTAAAAATAAGCATATATTACTCAGAGAAAGAAATTAGTTACTTTAGAAAAAAGTAATGGTTCTTAGCCAGAAAATAAGTATTTTATGAGGAAAATTATATGCTCTATGTTATTACTATTCATGGGGTTGTCAAAATGTGTTTTTCTGACTATGACCCTGTTAGATTAAAGAACATAATTATTCATTTTTGATTGGTGCTTTATACACTGAATAAGGCTGAATGAATCTGAATCTTTTTTAAATTGTAGAATTTTTAGCATGTAAGCCTTTTTTGCATAATTAGTCACTTCTACTTGTAGCAATAATAAATTTAGTAAACCAGAATGCCGCAATAGTTTGACGTTGGTTCTTTCACCCAAAAAAGGGGTTTCAAACTTCAGGCTGAATTAGTGTTGATGTTATTTTTAACTTTTTCTATTTTTTTTTTCTAAAACCTATCTTTTCTAAAGATGGGTTTCCAAAAGTAAGGGATGATGAAATACTATGTCCTTATAAAAAGAACTGTGTGGGAAATTACTGAAATTTGGTTAGGATAAATTGAGATTTACAGACAAATTTAGCTTTGGATTTAAATTGTCTTTCTACCATTTATAGCAAAATTATTTTCATAAGTAGGAATGTACATAACTCTTTATTTGAAGATTAGTGTGACTACAAAGTTTCTAAATGTGTAGTGGCTTTGTAAGTCTTAACCAGGCTTGTCTTTTTGACGCTCTACAGTCCAGGACAATGTCTGGAGAACTTCCACCAAATATTAACATCAAGGAACCTCGATGGGATCAAAGCACTTTCATTGGACGAGCCAATCATTTCTTCACTGTAACTGATCCCAGGAATATTCTCTTAACCAATGAACAACTGGAGAATGCAAGGAAAGTAGTGCATGATTACAGGTAATGTTAACAAGTGTGCTTAATATATTCATAGATCATCATGTTAGCCTATTGTCTTTAAACCTTCCCTTAGTGATTTTTCAACATTTTTTTTGCAATTGAATACATTTACAAAAAATATATATATAAGAAGTAGGAAGACATGTTTTATCCCCCACTGTTTACCCTTAACACAGATATCCAGGGTTCATAGTAACCTGAAAATAAGCAGCCATCCCTCCAACTCACAGGTGCCAATCCGTGAGGTCCCCTTTCTAGTGCCCTGCCTCATACTCTCCAATGCAACCACCCCTGCACCCACATCTTTCTGTCTCCAGATGGAGACTGCATCTTACAAAAAGCAGGTTGTCAAGAATTAGGGGGTAGGTTGGGCTTCCTAGGTGGTACAGTGGTTTAAGAATCCGCCTGCCAATGCAGGGGACACGGGTTCGAGCCCTGCTCCAGGAAGATCCCACATGCTGCAGAGCAGCTAAGCCCATGTGCCACAACTATTGAGCCTGTGGTTTGGAGCCCATGAGCCACAGCTGTTGAGCCCATGTGCCACAACTACTGAAGCCCATGCGCCTAGAGCCTGTGCTCCACAACAAGAGAAGCCACAGCAATGAGGATCCCGCGCACCACAACAAAGAGTAGTCCCCGCTCGCCGCAACTAGAGAAAGCTCATGTGCAGCGATGAAGACCCAACACAGTCAATAAATAAATAAATAAATTTATTAAAAAAAAAAAAGAATTAGGGTAGGTTGGTTGCTTCTTCTCAGATAAAGCCGCAATGAATAAACCCTACACATAGTAGCTCAGATGGGAAGGATGCTGGTGGCACAGTTTGTAGGTTTGGGGTGGACTCTGTTAGTTCAAAGAGCCAGGCATGAGGTGAGAGAAGAGACATGCTCTAAGGCAATGGTCGTGACTTTCTTTTTGGTTTTTTTTTTAATTTGTTTAACTTTTTAATACAATTTTTAAAGGTTACACTCCATTTACAGTTATTACAAAATATTGACTATATGCTCCTTGTACAATACATCCTTGAGCCTATCTTACACCCACTAGTTTGTACCTCCCACTCCTCCACCCCTATATTGCCTCCCGCACGCTGGTAACTGCTAGTTTGTTCTCTATATCTGTGAGTCTGCTGCTTGTTTGTTAAATTCACTAGTTTGTTGTATTTTTTAGATTCCACATAGAAGTGATATCATACAGTATTTGCCTTTTCCTGCCTGACTTATTTCACTTAGCATAATGCCCTCCAAGTCTATCCATGTTGCTGCAAATGGCAGAATTTCATTCTTTTTAATGGCTGAGTACTATTCCAGTGTGTGTGTGTGTGTGTGTGTGTGTGCGCGCGCGCGCAAGCACACCACATCTTCTTTAGCCATTCATCTGTTGATGGACATGCAGCTTTCTTGATAAAAGACCATATAAGAAATATTTCAGGCTTCATGGACCACCAAGGACTTCCATCTTATTCTGCATGTTCTACCTATTCTTCTTAGTTTCTTGGGGGTTTGTTTGTTTGTTTGTTTGTTTGTTTTCTAGGGCTTTTTGTTTGGTTGGTTGTTTTACAGTCCTTTAAAAATCACTCTTGGGGCTTCCTAGGTGGCACAGTGATTGAGAATCCGCCTGCCAATGCAGGGGACACGGGTTCAAGCCCTGCTCCAGGAAGCTCCCACATGCCGTGGAGCAACTAAGCCCGTGCGCCACAACTGTTGAGCCTGAGCTTTAGATCCTGTGAGCCACAACTATTGAGCCCATGTGCTGCAACTACTGAAGCCCACGCACCTAGAGCCCGTGCTCCACAACAAGAGAAGCTAGGACACTGCGGAGCCCACACACCACAACAAAGGGTAGCCTCCGCTCGCCACAACTAAAAAGAAAGCCCGCGCATAGCAAAAAAAAAAAAAAGACCCAACAAGCCAATAAAATAAATAAATAAGTAAATAAATTTATTTTTAAAAAAATCACTCTTAGCTAGCCAGCCATACAGGACACGGACAGTGGTTTGCTGACTCCTGCTCTTAGGGAAAGTCAGCTGGAAGCTGAGAATTGGATTAGCGGGAGCTGTGAGCCTAAACATGCCGTGACTAATGCCTGCAGGTGCGCATTTGATTGTCACATGCGTAGTCAGTGAGGCCACCAAGGATGGTCTGTAAACTTTGTTGCCAAACACTGAGTCTGGCCAGGTCTTAGCATGCACAGCTGTGCGGAGAGAGGGCTCCCCAAGCAACAGAACGCCGTGGAGCCCTATGAGCAAGTCCTGAGGAACGAGGCAGAGGAGGAGAGCAGAAGCATATTTCAGGAATTCCGGCGAGTCAATGTTCCATGATTCTGGAACAAAAGCCATACAAAGAGGAGAGGTGGAGATGTAAAGGCAGCTAGAGGAGCTGCAGAGAAGCCACAAAGGGTATTACAAAGCCCCTACACTTGTAAGAGCAAAATTAAAATCTTCACGGGAGGCAGTGCTGGAGAAGTAACGACAGCAATGGTACCAAGAAGACGTGGAGTCAGATTCTGGGGATCAACCTGAGGTCGCTCTCCGAGGATGAAGATCCAAGGTTGGCACACTTTTTCTGCAAAGGGCCAGATGGTACATATTTTCAGCTCTGCAGGCCCAACATTCTGTGTTGTGTTGCTTCTTCATCACCCTTTAAAAATGGAAAAAGCGTTCTTAGCGCACCAGCCATTCAGAAACAGGGCGTAGGCTATAGTTTGTCAACTTCTGATATAGATGAAAAGGTGAGAGTTGACAGGGATTATATTTCAAGGGGCTAGAGGATGGAGAGTGAAGATGCAACTCACTGATGCTTCTCAAGGAGAAACCAGCAACACGCAAAAGGTCATATTAAGTAGATAAAAGAATTCTCCTGTAGCGAGGAAAAACATCCACAGATTAGGTTCACCCTGCTGTTTAGGCAAAGAGACCCACATATGGAGATTTTTTTTCCTTTTCTTTTTTCTACAACTTTTAAAAATTTCATAAGCATTCAGAACAGGGCAAAAAAGTTATTAAAAAGAACAAATGACAAGAGAAGTCTCAATCTTTTCATCTACCCACTGAGCACCAGAAAACAGCTAAGCAACGTGTGCCGAGTTTCCAGGAAAAAGCATGTAACCCAGATATTTTATACCATAGTGTCTCTGTTTACAGAGGCGACAGAAAAATACACAACAACATCAAAAATCAACTCCTCATAAATCCTTCTTGAGAGGTCAGGAGATGAAGCAAAAGTGAGTTCAAAAATAAAGAAACCATAGTATGTGATGATTCCTCAAACAATTCAGAATGGAATTACCATATGATCCAGCCATTCTACTTCTGAGTATGTACCCAAAAGAATTGGAAGCAGGGTTTGAACAGATATTTGCACACCCGTGTTCATAGTGGCATTACTCATACTAGCCAAAGGTGGAAGCAACCCAGGTGTCCATGGATGGATGAATGGAAAAATAAAATGTGATATATTCACACAATAGAAAAACTATTCCGTCTTAAAAAAAAGGGGAAATACTAATACATGCTACAGCATGGATAAACCTTGAAGACATCATGCTAAGTGAAATAAGCCAGTCACAAGAGGACAAATTACAGCATAATTCCACTTGTATGAGGTGCCTAGAGTAGCCAAATTCGTAGGGACAGAAAATAGAGTGGTGGTTGCCAGGGCCTAGGGGGCAGGGTAATCAGGAGTTATTGTTTAATGAATACAATCTCAGTTGGGGACAATGAAAAATTTCTGGAGATGGATGGTGGCAATAGTTGGACAATAACATGAATATGCTTAGTAACAAAACTGTACACTTAAAAATGGTTAACATGGTAAATTTTATGTTATGTATATTGTATTACAGTAAAAATAGAAAAAGTAAGAAAGCTGTAATATAAGTATACTAGTGATGAATGTTGAAATTGTTAAAATAGAAATAGTTGTTACATTTCTAGTTATAAAGCATTGTATAGGCAAAAAGAAGTTTTGTAAAAAATGGTAATATCTATCTGAATCTAAAGCTCTAGATTGTAGTATTAAAAGAAAAAACAACAACAACAAAACAACAACAACAAAAAAAAACCAAGAAGAGGAAGAATTAAAAGTGTACCAAATATTTATCTTAAATAGGAGGTGGACTCAAAAGTATATATGGTTTGAGTCTTCACTGTATTAGAGAAATGCATTGTAGAACAGTTTTGAGAATCTTAATAGTAACCACTAGTCAAGTTAAATCTTAGTATATATCTGCTAAAACCCCAAAGGCATAAAAACAAAGACAGTGTAATAAGTGTAACTAAAGATAAAACCAAAAAACTGACATAGAAGCTTTTAAAATAACATAAAACAAGAGGGAGGAGGCCAGACAGCTTAGTAACAACGGTATAGGTAAAAGGAATTAAAACCCTCTATTAAAATCAGAGACTTTAAAATTGAGTAAAAACACTTAAAATACTCAACAATGACATGGCATCCTAGTGAGAATGTGTGAGGGTTGCTAGCTACGTGACTAATGTATGAGGTCATCGCGGGTGCAAAAATACAACGCCTTCTTCCAAGAGTCGCTGAGCACCTCACCTTCTTTTCTTTTCACCTTTTAAGGAATATAAAGCCCTTAAAGTCTGTGTCATAAATTGCTCCACTGGGGATTGGAGGTAATGCTGCTTTTATCATGTCTGCTTTTATATTTATTGTCTATCTATCTATCTATACACACACATATATATTTATTGGTAAAACCCATTGTTGAATTAATGGATAAGAAATACCCCTGAGTTCTCCCCCTCCCCACTAAGAGACAAATTAGCTGTGAACTTTCAGGGGAGAATAGCTCAAAGGGTTAGTCGGGGTCGAGGAAGTATCATATACAATGTACCTTCAAGGAGTATAAATACCAATAATCTATAGTCCTCGTGGGATACCAACAGTGCTATTTTAATGTGAACCCAAAGGGAAGTAATAAAAATAGCTAACATTATAAAGCAGGATGAAGGTGGCTGCAGATAAAAAGGGAGCTGTATGAAAATCAGACAGAATTCAATTCAGGGCAAATAGATCAGAAAAATTTGATATTTATGAAATGATCATGTTGGGTATTCATGAACTAGTTAATGCTGCATCAAAAAATACAAAGAAAAGACTGTTAGAAATACACACAGAACTTGATTAATCACATCAGAATTGTTCACTACTTTCCTTTAACTGTACCAAAAGAAAAACCAAAAGTAAAATTACAAGGTAAAAACAATGAGAAAATTACTATGAAAACTTAAGGCATTGTGCCAAAATTGTACTCTGAATGGAAGTTTATAGTTTTACACATCTTTCTGATTAAACATAAAAGGCTGATGACAAGTGAATTGAGACTTCAGCTTAAGAAATTAAAGAACAATGCAAAATAATAAACAGAAAATAGCAATACCACATAGCCCATGCTGTGTACTGATACTGCCTGATTGCATTCATTTGAGCCTCATGATAGCTGTTGCAGGTAGGTGCTGTTGTTTTGCCCATTTTTCAGATGAAAGAACTGAGGCAGGAAAGTCAGAGTCCTACCACTACTAAGTGGTACAGCCAGCATAGAAACTCAGACCTTCTGACTCCAAAGTTCATGTTGTTAAGACATACACATTGTTTTTCAAAAAACACAAAGAGAAGGTCATATTTTTTTAAGGTCAGAAAGTAGTAGAGTTGAAAAATAAATGAAAAGCTGGTTCTCTGATAAGCCCAGAGAAAGACAAGTGTCTAGCACGTCTAATCAATATAAAATAAACTCAAAATATGTAACAAGAGGATAAGAAAGTTGCTTATGAGAAATAGAAATATAAAAAGAAAGCCTACTACGTAGCTCTTTGCTAAAAAATTTTAGAAATATTAGTGAAATATCTAGCCTTCTATGAGTATATAAATTACCAAAATTGACTCAATCCAAAAGAAGGCAAGGAAAGAGAAAAAAAGGAACAAGAAAAGACGAGACAAATAGAAAACAAAGAACAAGATGGTTAAATAAATAAATAAATAAATAAATAAATAAAACTTTCCCACAAAAATTTGCAAGGCCAGTTAGCATCACAGGTGAAAGAAATAATTTTTTCACAGGAAGAAACTATACCAATTCCATCACAAACTCTCCCAGAAAATAGAAGAGGGGGAAAGACTTCCTCACCCATTTTATGAGACAACAGATAGCAAAACCAAAGGGATTACAAGAAAAAAAGTACATACCAATATGTGTCATAAACATAGACACAAAAATCCTCAACAAAATTCACTTAAATCTAGCCTCTATAAAAAGAATACCCAAAATAAGCAGAACCCAAGTGTGGTTCATTACAAGGATGCACGTTCATTTTAACATTTGGAAATCACTGTATCAGTAGACTATGACAGAAAAACATACAGTCTTCTCAGTAGATGCAGAAAAAGCAGACAAAATCCAACATCCATTCATGGTAAAACTCTCAGCGAACTAGGAATAGCAGGAGTAAAGTATATCTAAGAAAAGCCTACAAACTAACACCAAACGTAATGATGAAAGAATGAAAACTTTCTCCCTGAGATCAGGAAAAAGGCAAGGAGTTCAGTTTTCACTACTTCTATGCATCACTGTGCTGGGTAGCTAGCTAGTCCAGTAAGAAAAAAAGCAAGAAAAATAAAACACGTACAGATAGGAAAGGAACTAAAACTCTCTTCATTCATAGAAACCATGATCATCTATATAGAAAGAATCTACGAAAAATGCAAATACAGTGTGTTTAGCACAGTCACAAGATATGGTATAAGATCAATATACAAAAGTCAGTTGGGTTTCTATATAGTAACAATTAACAACTGGAAATTTAAATTTTAAAAATAATATTTTCAGTAGTAACAAAAATATTAAATGCCTGATTTTAAGACTTGCTATAAAGCTCAAGTAATCAAAGCAGTATAGATATACAGATCAGTGGAACAGAATAGAGAATCCTGGAATAGACTCAAACATATATAGTCAATTGATTTTTACATAAAGATGTCAAGATAATTCAATTGAGAAAGAATATTCTGTTCAATGAGTGGTTCTGGAAAAAATGGATTTTTATATAAAAAAGAAGTATTAATCCTTAAACAAAACCATAAACATAACTTAACTTGAAATGGATGATAGACCTGAATATACAAGCTAACACTATAAAACTTCTAGAAGAAAACAAGATAAAATCTGCATAACTTTGGGAGAGGCAGAGATTTCTCAGATAGGACATAAACATGAACAATAAAGGAAAAGGTATGTCTCTCCACTTCAGGAGAACTGTTTAAAAACAAAAATGCAATTCATGGACTGGAAGAAAATATTTGCAAAACTTATAGCTCATAAAGGATTTATGTCCAGAAGAGATAAAGAATTCTCTTTTTTTAGTTTTTAAAATTTTTATTTATTTATTTATTTGTTTTTATTCTTGGCTGTGTTGGGTCTTAGTTGCGGCACATGGGATCTTCATTGAGGCATGCGGGGTCTTTCGTTGCAGTGTGCAGGCTTCTCTCTGGTTGTGGCATGTGGGTTTTTCTCTTCTCTAGTTGTGGCGCATGGGCTCCTGGGCATGTGGGCTCTGTAGTTTGCGGCACACAGGCTCTCTAGTTGGGGCACATGCGGGCTTAGTTGCCCCGCGGCATGTGAGATCTAAGTTCCCTGACTAGGGGTCCAGCCACATCCCCTGCATTGTAAGACAGATTTTTTACCACTGGACCACCAGGGACATCCCAAGAATTCTTTTAATTCTAACCCAATTTGTTTAAATGGTCAAAGATTTGAGTAGGCTGACAACACTAAACCAAAGAAAATATAGAAATATCAAGTAAGCACATGGGAAGATGTTGAGCATCACTAGTTGCTAGGGAAATGTAAATTAAAGCCACAATGAAATATCACCTCACACCTTCAGAACCAAAAAGACAACAAATAACAAGTGTTGGAGAGGATGTGGAGAAAAGGGAACCCTCGTGCCCTTTGGGTGGAAATGTAAATTGGTGCAGCCACCTATGGAAAATAGTATGGAGGTTTCTTTAAAAATTAAAAATCGGGGTGGGGGCTTGGGGTGGGATGAATTGGGAGATTGGGCTTGCCATAGACACATTACTAATAAGAAAAAATTAACATAGAACTACCATATGATCCAGCAATAACACTCCTGGGTATTTATTCAAAGAAAACAAAAACACTAATTTGAAAAAAATATATATACCCCTATGTTTATTGCAACATTGTTTACAATAGCCAAGATATGGAAGTAACCTAAGTGCCCATCAATAGATGAATGGATAAGAAGATGTGATATAGATATGTAAAGCATATATTACTCAGCCATGAAAAAGAATTAAATTGTCATTTCCAACAACATGGATGGACTTGGGTGTACTATGCTCAGTGAAATAAGTCAGACAGAGAAAGACAAATACTATGTGATTTTACATACATGTGGAATCTAAAAAATAAAACAAGTGAACATAACAAAACAAAAACAAACTCATAGGTACGGAGAACAAACAGGTGGTTGCCATAGGAAAGGGGGTTGGGGAGAGGAGAGAAATTGGTGAGGGAGATTAAGAGGTACAAACTCCCAATTACAAAATAAATGAGTCACAGGTATGAAATGTACATTGTGGGCACACGTCAATAATTATAATTTTTATGTCTTTGTAAGGTGACAGATGGTAACTAGACTTATCGTGGTGATCATTTTGAAATGTACAGAAGTACCAAATCCCAGGAACTAACACAGTGTTGTAGGCCAATTATACTTCAAAAACAAATAAACAAACTCATAGAAAAAGAGATCCGATTTGTGGTTACCAGAGGCGGGGGTTGGGAGAGGCGGAATTGGCCGAAGGCAGTCAAAATGTACAAACTTCCAGTTATAAGGTAAATAAGTACTTGGGATATGATGTTACAACATGATAAATAGAATTATCACTGCTGTACATTACATATGAAAGTTGTTAAGAGTGTAAATTCTGAGTTCTCATCCCAAGGAAAAATATTTTTTCTGTTTCTTTAATTTTGTACCTGTATGAGATGAATGTTCACTAAACTATTGTACTGATCATTTCATAATGTATGTAAGTCAAGTCATTATGTTGGACACCTTAAACTTATATAGTGCTGTGTGTCAACTATATCGCAACAAAACTAGAAGAAGAAAAAGAAAAGAGTATACACTGGAAAGTCTAAAAGTGAAAAACAAAACAGAAACAAAAACCACAATGAGATACCACTTTATACCTAGTAGAATGGCTAAAAAGAGAATTAATAAATAGCTGTGGTTCACTCATTGAATAGAATACCACTGAGCAATTAACCAGTTACTGACACAACAGAGATGCATCCGGAACCACTACGCAAAGTGGAAGAAGCCAGACACATAATGCTATTCACCGTATGATTCCATTTATGTGAAATTCTCAGAGAGGCAATACCATAGCGGTAGAAAGCAGATCTGTGGTTGCCAGGAAGTGGGAGAGTGACTCCTAAGGAGTCTGAGGGAGGTTTTGAGGAGGTGAAAATATTCTATACCATGATTCTGAAAGTGGTTATGCCACCATGTACATTTTTCGAAACTCATCAAATTGTATACTTAAATGAGTGACTTTTAGAATACTTAAATGATACCTTAATAAAGAGATTTAATTTCTTTTAATGTTATGGAAACACAGAAAACAAAAAGAGATGCTTTCCCCTTTTGTAACCATAAGTTTGTTTTCTATTAAACAGTATTTTTAATATCATTCCTAAGAAATGTATATATATATATAAAATAACTAGGAATTAACTTACCCAGAAGTGTGAGGCAAGTGCAAGACCACTGGGCAATTAAAAGAAGACTTTGAGTAACTGGAGTAATATGTGGTAGGCCTAGATAGAAAGTCTTATTGTTTTAGAGATAACAGTTCTCTCCAGCTTAATACAGTTTTGGTCAAAACACACAATTGTGATCACCTATAAAATTAACAAAATAATTCTAAGGGTTATCTGGAAAAATAAATTCCTGAGTGTAACTAAGTCACTTTTGAGAAAGCAGAGGAAGAGTAACGGAGTGAGGGACCATTGCTCCACCAGATGTTAAAATGGACCGTCCATTAAAATGATGGGTTTGGCTGCATGAGATGTAGATGGTGGGAACACTGTAGAAAGTCCAGAAATCAAGCCTAACATTCACAGAAGCTCACGATGATAAATAGAACACTGAAATCTTGGTATTGGAATGGCAGACCAGCCAACTGGAAACTAAAGTTAAGCAAGTTTACGTATTCCTATCATAAGATAAATTCCAAATAGATTAAAAACTTTAAGTGACACACACACAAAAAAGCTGTTATGAAAATACAAGCAGTAAGGTGAACATACCTATAATCTTGAAGCAGGTCACACCTTCCTAGGCAGAAACTTCATTTGTTCCTACCTGACTGCATAATGAGAAAAATTTTCAGGGCAGCAGATAACATAATTAAACATAATTATCCACATTGTGTAAAGAATACGACAGGTTACCTAAATAATATGATGCTTCTGCTGCTGGGGATGAGACACAGAGACATACTCAAGTAGAGAAAAAGCATAAAAGACATATTTGCAATTTTAATATTTTACATAGCTTTTGTCTCAGCAAATGTACTCTTTTCTTTCTCAGTAATCTTGGATATGGGAAGAGTTTTATTTATAAGGATATATACTTCCTTATCCTTTACCAATGGAAAAGGTTAAAAGCAGTTAAGATGTCCAACAGTAGGGGATTGGTATAATTTCTAAGGCTGCCGTAACACGTTACTGTAAACTGAGTGGCTTAATACGCAGAAACTTACTCTCTCACAGTTCCAGACTCTAGAATTCTGAATCAAGGTGCTGGCAGGGCCCTGCTCCCTCTGACGGCTCTAGGGCAGAATCCTTCCTTGCCTCTTCCAGCTTGCTGTGGCCCTAGGCTTATGACTACCTACCTCAGTCAACTCCCTGCCTCTGTCGTCACATGCCCTTCTTCTTTGTGTGGCTGTACTTGGTCTTATTAAAGCATCAGTCATTGGATTTGCTCCCCTCCCCCAATCCAGCGTGACCTCATCTTAACTACGTAATTACATCTGCAAAGACCCTGTTTATAAATAAGGTCACATTTTGAGGTTCCAGGTACAAGTGAATTTTAGGGGGGCACTATTCAAACCAGTACAGATGATGTAGAAGAATATCTAAAGATATAGAGAAATGTTTACAAAATATTATTGAATAAAAAAGGTGATTTGATACAAGGCCTTTAAATAAAAACATCATGTATGTAGATCCTAGGAAAACCTGAAAGGGTATTCACCAAAGCATTACCGGTGGCAATGAGTCGGGAAAGGCTTGAATGATTTTGAGTGCATTAATGAATTTCTGTATTTTCTAAATTTCTCGCAATGAATATGTCTGATAAGAAGGAAAAATAATCAGCCTTTCTAATCTAGGTTTTCAAACTATAGTTTAAAAATGAATTCATATTCTTGATTGCCACAGCTTTTGTCTAATGAGTTAAAAATATCGTAGCATTTACAGAGTTCAAAGTACATTTTTAAATGTCATTTAAGGCAAAGAATATTTCAAAGCTGAATACGTCCCTTGTATACAAGATGTTTTTGTTTTTCCAAATTATAGATAATTTGAGCTTTATGGGTTTGACACGCTCATTTTAAGTTATTGTCCTTTGTGTTATTAGAATTTCCCTGACTCTGTAATATTTAGATCTGTCACTCCATCCAGATGTTCTAGGTAAACATAAATGTGAGAACCTTGTAGCTACGTGTCTCTAGAGTGCTGGTGAGATATTTGGAGTGAACAATTGCCATGTTATTTGTTGCTGTTTTCCTAGGCAAGGAATTGTTCCTCCGGGTCTCACAGAAAATGAGTTATGGAGAGCAAAGTACATCTACGATTCAGCTTTTCATCCTGACACCGGTGAAAAGATGATTTTGATAGGAAGGATGTCAGCTCAGGTTCCAATGAACATGACCATCACAGGTTGTATGATGACATTCTATAGGTAAGTTCTGGCCATGTAACAACAGTTCGTTTGCTTTATATTCCAGAAGCTTAAAGTACATTTTTGTATGTAAGTGGTTTTATGGGAACAAATGTCATTTCAGTGAAGTTCCATTTTGTATAAATGTTGCAACTCTAGGGGGTTGTTTTACCTTTTCCCTCTATTGAACAGAACTCTCCTTCTTGCCCAAAAGGCGGTTGAATTTTTCCCTAAATCTTAGACCCAAAAGAAAACAAGAAAGAAAATAAAGAGCCTGTAAGCAGAGTCTCTTTTTAATCCATTCGTATGATATAGGTATGAATATTGATGTGGGTGTAGACACATAGGCTTATACTTAGCCTGCAAATGGCTTTTTTCCCTAAGAGAAGGGCTCTGACGTTAATGACATTAATTGAGTGCCTCCTCTTCGTTGGGCTCCCTTACAAATTTAAGATAACATTTAAATAAGGTAACTCCATCCTAACCCTAATGCTCTGTTTGTTGCTATACATATTTAATGAATGAGGAAACAGAGAATCAGACAGGATAAAAATCCGCCCAGGCACACAAGGTCCTCGGGCTTTGACCCAGAACGCAGTCCTGGACCCAGCATTCTCCCTCTGCAGTCTATCTGCTCTCTGGTTACTGGTGATGGCGTTGTCCATTCTGCGTGGTGGCAGGATCACAGGGACGGTGGGTGTGTGATGGCTCGCTGTGTTTCATGTTTCAGGACCACGCCGGCAGTGCTCTTCTGGCAGTGGATCAACCAGTCCTTCAACGCCGTGGTCAATTACACCAACAGAAGTGGAGACGCTCCCCTCACTGTAAAGTAAGACTGGAAGAGTGAACCGTCCTCTGCACTTCTCTGGTGTCCATTTGATTCGGTGGTGATGCTCTCCTGGTTAAAAAAGTATACTTGTACAAATTGTTTATATGGTTCGGACTCTTAGGGACCATATTTCTCAGTAGTATTTCTTTTCCTCCCTTTCTATCTAGATAGTGTTTTTTTGCAGCCTGCCTTCCCAGACATTATCCATGCTGTTGGCAGGGCTGGTAGGGGGACATGACAGCTGTACTCTAGGGCACATCCCCTCCCCTTCCTCCCACAGAACACACAGCAGGCAGTTCAGGGCTGGCCTGTGGGAAATGACACACTGTACCCTCATCCACCCTGTGGGTGTAGACAAATACCAACATCAAAAGTAGTGGCATCAACAGTGTGATCTCTGCAGAAACCCCGGGACTTTTATATCTGATTTGGCTTTAAAATAGGGCATCTCTTGAGCCCAAAAGAAAGTGAATGGATTTAAAATTTTGCTCATGGGAAAAACTGTTCAGACAGGCTAAAGTGATTAGTTAACCAAAACTCTGAGCCTAATTTATGTAACACTTCAAAGCATTTTCTTTTTTGTTTTAACTCTTAAAATTGCTTTTGACTATCTGTATTCTGTTATCCTACGGAACAAAGAATATTGAACTCAGCAACTCAGCAGTGCTGATCGCACCTTCGTTTCATCCAATCCTTGAATTAAAATTTGTTTTAAAATAAGAGAGAACCGCTTGGGCTTAATTGTATTTTGAAGATGAGACGTTTAGTGTTTTTATACAATAAGATGTCATGTTAAGAATGGCAGCACTGAATTTTTACTTTCAGTATGTATAGTGATATTTTGAAAAGTATTTTTTATTCAAGCAAATAGGCTACAAAACTTTTAAGCTAGTATGCATTTCTCCACATTTGTAGCTTCCTACGCAATCCCAGCTTCCTTCCTTCCCCACCCCTACACATACATATTCTCTGTGTCTATGTGTTTGGCGTGGTGGTTAGGTTACATGTGAAGAATGCCATTTTTGTATATGCGTCTGCTTCCTTTTCCTATGAATATCTCTCCTTGTAGAGTGATGGTGAATGTTGTTTTGTGGAATCTTTTTTTTTTTAATTTATTTTAGTGAAGTATAGTTGATTTACAATGTTGTGTTAATTTCTGCTGTGCAGCAAAGTGATTCAGTTATATGTATATATACATTCTTTTTCATATTCTTTTCCATTATGGTTTATCCCAGGATGTCGAATATAGTTCCCTGCACTACACAGTAGGACCTTGTTGCTTATCCATCTTATTATAAAAGGTTGCATCTGCTAATCCCAAACTCCCAAACCATCCCCCCCCACCCACCTCCCCCTTGCCCACCACAAGTCCATTCTCTATGGCTGTGAGTCTGTTTCTGGTTCTTCGGTAAGTTCATTTGTGTCATGTTTTATGGAATCTCTATCCTTAACCTTCTGCATTTCTTCCCCAAGTGTTGGACTTGAGTTTTCTGACATACGCTTGTTGTTTATGTACTGTTCTCCTTCTTTTCAGTGAATTGGGAACAGCTTATGTTTCTGCAACAACAGGTGCTGTAGCAACAGCTCTGGGACTCAATGCATTAACCAAGGTACTCGGATTTTTATTTCCATAGTAGTAAAGCTTCTTAATTTGTTCCCACTTGCCTGGCTCTAAATCTGTTATTTCTCAAAATAGTTCACGCCCTGTGGTTCTCTTATTAGAGTCATTATCTGCAACTGCTTTTTTAAAGTATATCTTTTAATAAGCTTGAGAAGGGGGGTCACTGATAACATCTACCAATCACTGATAACATCTCGGGGCTAACCTCTGAAGAGGTGGAGGAGTCAGCATCTGAACCCAAGACCATGAGACTCCACAGCCCCAGCTCCATCAGCCACGTGAAGCCGTCAAAATATCTTAGAAGTCCACCTTGTCCTTGTCTCAGTATGCCCTGGCTGGAGATAGAAAAATAGCTCCAGGAAACAAATGTTGAACGTACTCTTGACCGGAGTTTCTGTACAAATAGGGCTCTGTATTTGTAGCAGTTCTCAAGAAGATATAAGTATTTACATTCAGTACTAGAGGAAAAATAAGATCTCGCTTTTGGAATTATCTCTTCTGCAGCACGTCTCTCCGCTCATAGGACGATTTGTTCCCTTCGCTGCGGTAGCTGCTGCTAATTGCATTAATATTCCATTAATGAGGCAAAGGTAAGATTAATATGCACTCTTAGAGAGGACTTTTGCTTGACAGTAAGGTCTTATAATAATTTGCTTTGTTGAAACTTAAAAAGATTTGTATTTTACTATTTACTGATGAAGTTATATGAAGTCTGGGATCTGCTTCCAGATAATCTGGTGTTGGGGGTGAGGATGGGTCCATTGGTGAAACAAGCTTAGCTCTGAGTTGCTGATTATTAGAATAGGCTGATGACCATATAGGGTTTAGAATAGTCTTTCTACCTCTGTATAATAAAAAGTTTAAACGATAGATCTCAAACTTCCATCTATGCCCAGAAAGCTTATTCTATAAAATAGGTTCTTCCCCCTTCCCCCCAAATATTCTCTTGGGGTTTAAAATAATATTAATCTATATCTTTGGAAGTATTTTTTAGAGCTGGCAAAAATTAAAGGAGAAGAAAGAACGAGAAAAAGCGTTTGGGAATGGAAAACGCAGAACAGGGTAGCAGTGGGAGCTATAGTTCAGCTTTAGTGACCGTCGTTACACACCCAGCAGCCCTGGACAGGGTAGCAGTGGGAGCTGTAGTTCAGCATTAGTGACCGTAGTTACACACCCAGTAGCCCTGAACAGGGTAGCAGTGGGAGCTGTAGTTCAGCTTTAGTGACCGTAGTTACACACCCAGCAGCCCTGGACAGGGTAGCAGTGGGAGCTATAGTTCAGCTTTAGTGACCGTAGTTACACACCCAGCAGCCCTGGACAGGGTAGCAGTGGGAGCTATAGTTCAGCTTTAGTGACCGTAGTTACACACCCAGCAGCCCTGGACAGGGTAGCAGTGGGAGCTGTAGTTCCGCTTTAGTGACCGTAGTTACACACCCAGCAGCCCTGGGTACTTGTGACTCCTCTGTCAGTGTGCCTAGTTTACTTCATCACACTGCATATTGTATCTGTCTTTGGAAAGTTGCTCACATTTGCACAGGAGCATGGAAGTTAGCCTTATCTTTAACGTAGTCACCCCTTGAGTCCTATTGTTACTCAAAATGCTGCCCCTTTTTTTCTTACAAAGTTTACGAGTGTTATTTTCCTTTTGTGTCTGTCACACGAGAATTACGCTTGTTCGTGGTATTTAAAAATAGACTTATGAGTGCCAAAAATGACACTGGAGTGGATTTTTGGCTTAAGTAGGCACTTGGTCTTTCACAGTATAAGTACTGTTTCCAGCCGTTCCTCAGAGGCACCTGTGAACTTCTTTGCATGTGTCTTGCTCACTAGGGAGCTCAAAGTTGGCATTCCTGTCACAGATGAAAACGGGAACCGCCTGGGGGAGTCGGCAAATGCTGCCAAACAAGCCATCACGCAGGTGGTCGTCTCCAGGATCCTCATGGCGGCCCCCGGCATGGGTGAGTAGAGCTTTGCCATCCATTCATTTGTTCCGTACATTTCAATCGAACAGACGTTGGTGCACCAGCGAGCTGCAACCACAGGAGATCCCTCCCCTTGGTGGACCTTACTTTCTGGTGGAGGAGGCAGAAAACTGACAAAATAAGTAAAATATGTGAGATGTGAGATGGTTCTAGAGCTAAGTGGGAAAAGAGAGTTGGGGATCTTGGGGTAGAAATATTATCGAACGCGAGTCCATGTGCCGCATGTGCAGTGAGGCCAAACAATATGCCAAAACATCAGAGTTTGGAGCAGAGAGCTGTTTATTGCAGGGCCATGTGAGGACAACAATGGCTCATTCCCAAAAAAGCCCCTGAAGGGTTTCAGCAAAGCACTTTTAAAGGCCAGGTGAGGGAGGGGGTATCCCAAGATATGTGATCAGCTCATGCACAATTCTCCAATTGGTTGATGGTGAAGTGATAGGGCAGTTAACATTTTCAGTCCTTAGGCAGCAGAAGGTCTGGAGGCTGTGTCCTCATGGTCAGAAAGTAGTTAATTTCTTCCACTTGGTGGGGGTTTTCAGCATCTGAAAAGCTCAGGAAATATGCATGAGCTACGATCAGTATTATCCGGGTGCTTCAGAGAGGAGCTGCAGCAGAGGATGTGGGGGAGGGGTCTGTCTCAGGAAGACCCCATAGGGTCCTGCAGTTACAGCAGTAGACTGGACAGAGGGCAGGGAGGGAGCCAGGTGATTCCAGGGGCAAATGCTCTGGGCGGACGGGAGAGCGGGGAGCCTGCCTGGTGTACCGGAAGCGTCACAGGAGGCAGGTGCAGCTGGAGCAGAGAGAAGGGGGCAGGAACAGTAGAAAGGAGTAGCCGGGGCCCCAGTGGGCAGAGCGCGGATGGCCCTGCAGGCGTTTGGAGTCCTGGCTTTTAGTCCAAGGGTAGGAGGCCGTGGAGGGTTTTGAACAGGAGAGTGGTAATAATAACCCAACTTGGGTTTTAACTGCGGGACTCTGGGTGCTGTGTTGAGAGTAGGCTGAAGAGGGAACAAGAATGGTGGTTATTCTGTTCAGGAAGCTGTTGGCTGCTGCAGGCAAGAGATGATGGTGGTTGGACCAGGGCGGTGACAGTGGAGGTGATGAGAATTTGAAGGAAAAGAATTTGGTCTTTGTAAATCTTGAAAAGAAACTTCCAGGGACTTCCCTGGCAGACCAGTGATTAAGACAGCACTCCCACGGCAGGGGGCATGGGTTCGATGCGTGGTCAGGGAACTAGATCCCACATGCCAAGGGGTGCAGCCAAAAAATTAAAAAATAAGAAACTTCCAAAAGTTCTTGACTAGGAATAATTTCTACTGAAGATTTATTTGTATCAATTGGAAACCCTTAGAACACGAACCAAGTTGGGTTAGTTAGAGGAGCTGTTGATATAATGTGTGCCAGCACGGACTCAGTTTTGTCCATAGGGCTTGGACTCAGCACAACCAAAAGCAGAAAATCTCCTTCATGATTTAGTTCCTCTGAGAATCTCTGATCCACTCCTAAGGCTTCTTCAGCTCTCGAGAAGGTTCTCAGACTTACTCAGAAACCAGAAGGCCTGGGAATACATCACTCTTTGCAGAAAAAAAAAAATAGAAAGGAGTTCATGTTTAATTTCCTCATCTAAATAGAATGCAAACAGCACTTGGGTATTAACTAAGCTCTCAAAAGAAACATCCTTGATCGAGTGCTGTCAGGTTTTCTCACTCATATTTTTTGTTGTCTTTAATTCCTTTGGTCGCTGGGAAAGCTCATCAGCAGACAGGTAGGAGTGGGCAGAGGAAAGTTGAAGAGAAGGGCATGAAAAAAAACTCTGAGGCATATTCCAGCTAATTGCACTGCAGCTACTTGGTTAGCTGATTTAACCACCATTAAGTGATTTAACAAAGAAGCACCTCCGTGCCCTCATGAGACAGCAGTACGCACTGAAGGGGTGCGTGAACTGTGGAAACCACAGACATGAAATGTAGGCCAAGAGTCCCCTGAATCTGGGACCAACATGCTGTCACTAACCTACAAGGAGGCTGGGGAGGCGGCCCCGGCGCACCTGCTGAGCCCAGATCTCCAGATTTGCCAAAATCAAGGTGGCCACTCCAGCTTCTACCCTGGCTTTTGGTTTTGATCCTTTCCATTTTGAAATATGAGGCTCCTCTTTGGAGTTCAGCCAGCCCAACAAATTTGTTTCCAGTGGCTTGGTTATTTTAAACATTATTTAGTCCCCAGGGAAGGAACACAATCTTTCCATCCCAGCAAAATCTCGAAAGGTAATTGACATACTGAAAATTTTTTTTTCGTTAGTTTACTTATTTTTTGGCTGTGTTGGGTCTTTGTTGTTCTATGCGGGCTTTTTCTAGTTGTGGTGATGCACAGGCTTCTCATTGCTGTGGCTTCTCTTGTTGTGGAGCACGGGCTCTAGGTGCATGGGCTTCAGTAGTTGCACCATGTGGGCTCGGTAGTTGTGGCTCCTGGGCTCTAGAGCGCAGGCTTAGTAGCTATGGCGCACGGGCTTAGTTGCTCCGCGGCATGTGGGATCTTCCTGGACCAGGGATCGGACCCGTGTCCCCTGCCTTGGCAAGCGGATTCTTAACCACTGCACCACCAGGGAAGTCCCAACATATTGAAATTGATGTGACAGTTTAGTCTAATAAAAATCATGAATAAATGAACTAATGCTATCTGATGTTTTACATGCATCATTGCATCTAATCATCCTGGCTAGTTTGATACAATTATCCCTATTATATAGATGAAGAAAACAGAAAACCGAGGCACAGAGAAGTGTCTTCCAGGATCACCCAGCTAGGAAGTGGTCTTTATAACTGAAGGCAGGAATCTTTACACTGTACTCCACACGGGATGAACACCTGGGGAAGGCTGCGTTTGTTTCATTGGTATAGGAGGGAAAGGTTCCTGATGTTTGCATGGTTGCATATTTCATGTTAAATGTACAGTTATCTTCAAGATCATAAAATTTTCTGGCTGGCAAAGAGCATTGCATTGTTTTTCAAAAATCTAGAGAATGGAAACTGTGGATTTTTTTTTAAATGCTAAGGTATTTTAAAGCATTATTGCAATTGCTTTTACTCTGCCAGTGTGAAAATAGACTAAACGTAATATAAGCCTTTTGTGAAATTGTTGGGGGGAAAAAAACATGAGCCGAAAATAGGCCTGAATGAGGATTTAAGCGGATCTCTCTGTACTTCCAGCCATCCCTCCGTTTATCATGAACACTCTGGAAAAGAAAGCCTTCCTTAAGGTGAGCCCCAGTTCTGTTTATCCTTGTCTCCGCGCCTTCGTCTTGTTTTCAGACTTCGAACGGTACAGAATGTTTCTCACGTGAATAGTGAGTAAAGAATTTGAAGGCCAGTGGCAGTTGGGCACTTTATGGATAATTTTATTTCTAATATCAGATATTTGAGAAAGCTCTCATAAATCCTCATTTATTCGATGCTGCTCACTTCTCTTGAGAGGTTATAACCAGGTACACACTTATCTTCGTCACCAGTCAGATCCCTAGCTAGGTAATAATGAAGAGCCGGTGTGAATTTGGAATGATTTGTTTGTACGTCCCTATACATACTATCAGAAAGGAAGAAATAATTTGGAGCGGTAGCTTCACAGAACACTGTCTTTAGCGCCCAGTGTATTTTTATTTGGTGATCGTATCTAATAGTCCATTAATCTATCAGCCGCCTCCCCTCAGGGCCTGAAAATATTACAGGACGAAACTGTCACTGAGAAATCTCTGTGCATTGTCTGCCTTCTTTTTGTAGCTTCCATGATTTAATGCAACCGTATTTATGCGTCCCCTCAGCTTTCCAGGTCTTGTAACAAGTAGGGAAGAGTGGGACAGGGCGACTTGTTTGGCTCCTGCTGGCACCATTACACCTGCTGGGAGGAGAAGGTGTCTTGTAGACACTGCAGCTCTCTTGGGGTGCATGTTTTGGTCTTAGCGACAGAACCCTCTCATTGAGAGGACACGATCAGACTTTGCAAAAAGGACATGGTTCACAGACCAAACACTTCCTGAGTGATTTTGGTGATTAGGAGAATTCTCAGTGTCCAAGAGGTAAATGTTCGTTGACCTGTATTCACCCTATGGGCTCCAGAAGGAAAATTAAGGCCAACGCTAAATACTTTAAATAGTCGCATTCTTAGAAAAATAAGCCCAGAAATTATGTTTTGAGAAAACAGTAGCGTTGAGTGCCTCATTTGACCAGCATGTCAATGCACCAATCCCATGTGAGGGAAAGGGGACCCTCTCTTCAGCACCCTCCTCACAGTCTTCCTTGGGAGCTTTGGGTATGTGGGCAAATTATATTCCCTGAGCTTCTTCCTCTAGCAATCTTACATGTCGATGTGAATTGTGTGATAGGGTGTCACCGTGGGTCTTAGTGATTGAACTGTCCCATTGCTCCTGGGAGCGTTCCCGGGGGGATTCAGAGACCCCCCCCCCCCCGGGCCTCCCCAGGAGGCTGCACCCTCAAAAGCCCCCTGAGTCCCCATCCATCTCCTGTGTGGGTTTCTACAGCCTTAAGTGTAGGATTAAACAAGAATATAAAACAGTTGCCACTGATCTAATCAGTAAAGACCAAAATGTAGAGGTGACCTGATTTGACATTTCACCTACTTTGATAAGCTCTTATTTTGAGGATTCATGAAAAGGCTTTGATGAAGTCTGTTTCTGCTGCAAAATTTAGAAAAGATGAATTCTTTAAAGCTGTTCGGGGATTAGTTTATGTACTGGAACAGGGACTAGATCTTGAAATTACCAAATTATGTAAACGGATGAACTCTTGAAAGCTTCCAAGGAATTATTCTATGTCCTGGAACAGAGACTAGACCTCAACACTACTAAATTATGTAAACATCTAAAACTCACCAACTTTGACATCTCAGTGCTTTTCAGATGATCTGAAAAAACATTAATGCTCCTTCCTCTCTCCATCCCTGCTTTCCTCGTGGGAAGTGACTTAGGCATTGAGGGAGAAAACCTATCCAAAGAACTTAGAAAGGGGGCCGTCAGCATTACTCTCCAGGGTGCTAGTAGGAAGTGGCCCCTCCAGTGGGTCCATAACTTTGCAGACGTGGAATTGATGCCCTGTGTTCTTCTTCACTGGCTCGTGATCTGCTAAGTCATTAGGATGATAGTATTTCTGCAAGAGCATATGCTGACCCCGGCAGCCTTTGGATTTGCCTGGTTGTTAATTTCTTAAGGTATTGGCGTGCCAACTTTGGGGGCAATGGAGAATCAAAAAACATATTTAATAAACCTCCCCCACTCCCCACGAAATGTAAGCAAAATCAGGTTTTTAAAGCAAGACCGGATTTCTGGGTAGATACAAGGCTTGGAAATTGTCATTTCATCGTGTTCGTTTGTCTGACACGAAAGTGGACTTTTGCAAGAGAGGAGCAGTGAGCATGGGTCTTTCCACCGATAGTGTATGATTGACGTGAATAGCAGGTGACTGTGAAAGCGCTTGGGCGGCGGCTTTCAGTGGCAGTATCCCCGCCATCGAAGCTTTCCCATCCCTTTCTCTCTGCCTCTCAAATGCCACCCAACACCCAATTAGCAGAGGGGTGTCAGCAGCCCAGCTCTGGAGCGGAGGCCCCGCATCTTACTGGTTGCCATGGCTGATGGGACATCATTGCCTGGAGTCTCACTCCTGGCCGAGGATGTTGAGCACGCATGGCTGCTAACGTGAGCTGATCGTGGCTTGGGATTCCAGAAATTCTGTAAGAAAGTCTGCATTCAAACCTACATTCATGCTGAAAAGTTAGATGACCAGGGAAAACATGTGACATGAACTTGGTCCTTTACTCTCCCAGCCGTCATGCCTTTGAACTCCTCAGTGTTGTAGGAAAAGTTGCCACAGTTACTCTAATACCTCAGTGATAAACACTGGACAGGAGACATAATTGGGCATATTGCATCGTTTTCTTGCTGGAACACACAGAAACTGCTACAGATACAGCCTGGCATTTTCTTCCACAAAAAGCACCCAGCAAATGGTACAAACAGTTAGCCGCTATTGCCACACTGCCCTCGGCTTTTCACAATGATACATGAATAAATATTGTTTTCCTCCCTCTCCTTAGTTTGTGGTTTTCAGCTTTGCTTGGTACCACATCCTTTCAATAACCATTTGGAGGTGTGCCACCTCTCTTCCCCTCTGCCCCCACTACTCCCCCACTTAAGGGCCTCACATGGAGCCAGAAGGGGCCGCTGGCAGCAGAAGCCATGGGTCAGGGCTGGTGGAGGCAGTCAGAGTAGCTCGTGGGTCAGTCTGAGCACCTCACCAGCTGCCAAGGGTCTGGCTGCAGCTGAACTTGTTCAGCCTTCCGTGGAGGCTGATGCTTTCAAAAGCAATGGCTAGATGTTGAACTCCTCAGACATACATCCCACGTTCAGGGTTGCTGTTACACCGAAATATTGCATTTTGCCCATGTAGCGAGTACCGTAGGACTTCACTGATACTGTGGCCACTGTAAAAGCATCCGCAGACGCAACTTTTATTCCTATCCATACGTTTCCATCTGCAAAGCACGTTCACATGCTATTTTGAAAGGCAGGCCTCTTTTATAAAGGCTCAGAGATCTTTTCCTCAGCCGCTCATCGTGTCCACGTGGGTGGCATCTGCCTGGGTCGGTCGGCCCTCTGTTCCCACAGCTCCAGCGGCCAGATGTGCCTCTCTGCAAGGATGCACTTATCTGGGCTTTTACCTTGAATATGACCAAACTCCTCTGCAAACATGAAATGAATTGAACGTTCCTGGCTTTTTTAAATGGTGAGCTTGGGGAGCACTCGGCATGACTCATCCTTCCCCCCACGCCGTATCTTTTTCCAAATGCAGCACTGGCAAAAAGCATCAGCTGTGGGCAGGTGACTCACAGAAGTCTTTGCAGTACACCAGAAAGTTCACGGCTTAAAATCTGGTGCTTTACCCAACAGTTTTCTTGAAAAATAGCTCCTGTTGTCTCTTTACCTTGTTGGCACTTTCATTAGGAATAAAGTTGATATGATTTGGGTCCGATAAGAGCTCCTCATTCCTTAAGTTCTAGTTCATTTATATTTTCTTTAGTGAAAGTGGAGGGCTCTGTCTACTCAGTAGGTTTTCAGGGTTGTCTCCTAATGGAGTATGGATGTAGCATTTATTTACTCGTTTCTTTCATTCAGCAGCCCTCTGTGGATGCCTGTTGCATGCCAAGCAATGTGCCAGGTCTTAGCAACATAGAAACAGGGCTTGGGAGCTGCTCTCAGGACCATATAGTGTGGTGGTGGGGAGAGGCACAGGGCAGGTGGTTCCAATACATGGTGACTGCAGTGTGGGGCACAGAGGGAGCACAGAAGAGGTTTCTCCCCCAGCTGCCACAGGTAGGCAGAGACTCGAAGATGACTGGCCAGAGGCACATGCTCTGCAGGAACTCAGAGAGGACTCAGGGCATGGCTCGTTGTGAGACTCGTGGATGGTCAGGTCGCCTGGGATGTGGGCCATGTGTAGGGAATGGACTGCACCACATGTAAAAATCAACTCCCAAAGGTTCGTGGAATCTAAATGTAAAAGTCTCCAAGGTCAAACTTCTAGAAGAAAATAGAACAGAACATCTTTGAGGTCTAGAGTTGGGCAAAGATTTCTTAGACGTAGCACCAAAAGCACAGTCCATAAAAGAAAAAATTGACCGATTAGGCTTTATCAACATGTTAAAGTTCTGTTTTTTGAAAACTACAAAGAGATTGAAAAGACAAGAAACAGACTGGGAGAACATCTATGCAAAGTGTGTGTCTGGTAAAGGACTTGTATCCAGAATATATAAAGAACCCACAACACTTATTAAAGAAAACAACCCAGTTTTTTTTTTTTTTAGAAAAGGGGCAAAAGGTTTGAACAGACATTTCACCAAATGTATATAGATATTAATATCGTGTGCAAAGATGCTCAGTATCATTAGTCATTGGGGAAGGTCAAGTTAAAAACCACATTAGCTACCATTAAATGCCTATCGGGATGGCTAAAATTAAAAAGACTGAGCATAACAAGTGTTGACGAGGATGTGGAGGACCTGAAACTCTCATTCCCTGCTTGTGGGAACGTAAAATGATACAACCACTTTGGAGAATAGTTTGGCAGTTTCTTAAAATGTTAAACGTATGCTTATCGTATGATCCAGCCATTTCACTCCTAGGTATTTACCTAGAAGAAATGAAAATATACGTCCATAAAAGGCAGGTGTTCAAAGCAGCTTTATTTGTAATAGCCCCAAACCGGAACAACCCAAATGTTTATCAACAGGAGAATGGAATATCAAATTGCAGTGTGTCCGTACCACGGAATACCTAACCCAGCAGTAAAGCGTCCTGAACTATGGTTACTCATGGCAGCATGAAGGAATCTCAGAATAATTACACAAAATAGTAGATACTGTATATAAACTCCTAGAAGATATAAACTAATGTATAATGAAAGAAAGTAGAAGATCCGAGGTTGTCCGGGAACGGGGACAGGGTTTAGAGAAGAGAGTAGAATTGCCAAGGACACAAAAAACGAGGAAAACATGAAGGATGATGGTTAGGTTAATTATTTTGATTGTGGTGATGGCTTCACAGCTGAATACATATGTCAAAACTTATATTGTGCACAATAAATAAGTGCAATTTATTGTATTTTGTAAAGCTGTTGGAGAAAAGGTCACTGGGAAGAGAAAGAATTTACTCATATCAACTTTTTGAGCTTCTACTTCATTCAATATGTATCTTTTAAACCTGTAATTACTGTCTTTAATTCGTTTAAACTTTTCATTTAAAATATCCTCTTTTTTGCACAATTCTGTGCTGGATAAGATATATGCCTCCCTGGAGGAGTTCTGTGATTGTCTAGGGGAAAAGCAAACACCCTCAGCTCACTTATTTAACCTCAGACTAGGTTCTGTTTAAGCAATAGAGATGAACGAGGTGGGATGGGGTGCTGGAAAGGAGTCTGGAGGAGGGATGACATCCAGGTTGGGTTTCATGGGAGAGATCAGAATTCCGTAGGATCCTTGTCGTTACCGAGAGCCTTTCCAACAAAATCCTCTGCACAAGCCACTGTCAGCCTTGGGTTTGCATGCGTCCATCGTTGATGTTACACACAGCTGCTCAAGAGTCCCCTTGATGTGAGGAGGCTGCTCTCGTGGGCTCTCTGTGGGTTCATCTTCCCTCAGGATCTCATCCAGTGCTCAGCTTCCCTTCCCATCAGCAAGTCTGTGTACCCACGCAGATGGCACATGTCTGGGAAGTGCTGGGAAGAGGATTTACCATCTCCTTATGGAAATCCTTCATCATCAGCCGGAGCCAGTTGCCTCAGATACAGTGTTTCCTTTTCCTGCTATCCTTTGCGGGGTGGGCCCCCTCTGGGTGAGCTCTGCGGGTCTGTCTCTGCTTGACGACATCTCTCCCTTCCTCTCCAGTCCATGCCTCTCCCTTCACATGTGCCCGTGTGATGTGCCTTTTCGTCAGAGGAGTCTTCTCAGGGACCAGGGTACGCCTCTCACGCAAGCCTCCTTGGAATCGTGATCTTTTAACAGCTTGTGTTGACTCTTAACTAAGTTGGCTGATTTCCTTACAGCCAGTTCACAACTTGGTTGCAGCTCTTTCTGTGGCCTTATGTATATAATCGACATATCTCCTTGCTCTTTATACTGCATTTTATGCTTTTATAAAACTCCCTTTTGAAAACTAAAAATCTAATAGCACTTATTCTCCAAAAGACCAACCAACTCATTCATTTCCATTAACAAAACAGTGACGGCCGGAAATTTGTTAAACCAGCAATAGTTTTAACCATACTGACAGCAACTAAAAGCAAGAAAGGAAAGGTGCAGAGGAGGAGGTGGGGGTGCTTGTTGGGTTTCTGCTATGTTCCAGGCACGGTGCTAGATGCTTTATGAGTGCTCTCTGGCGTATCTTCACCCACACGCTTTTAGGAAGCTGCTGTGATCCGCATTCTGCAGAGAAGGAGCCAAAGCTTGGAGAGGGTGGGCTCTGCCTGCCCTTTCCCCACAGTGGGGATGAACTGGGAGGGCAGAGATTTGATTGCAGGTTTGTCTGTCTTCCAGCCTTGGAACCACATTATACAGACCCCCAGTCAGGAGAGAAATTATCGCTAATAACGATTTCTCCAGCTCCTGTATGTAGCCAGGCATCTCTCAGAGTATATGTGCAAGGGAGAAAAATGAGAATCCACTTCATCTTTGCATGTGCCTTCATGGACAGATCAAAGAGGGCTACAGAAAGTTAGAACTAAGGCGCTATTGCAGTGTTACCCCCACATTTCACTAACCGCATTCCAGCTTGAATTTGAAATGTGGTGAGGTCCCTGTTCCAGTTAACCAGCACAAGAAGTTGTCTCTAAGAGCCTGTGTAAAAAGTATTCAAAATAATTCGTTTCTCAACACAGAGGTTCCCATGGATGAGCGCACCTATTCAAGTTGGATTAGTTGGTTTCTGGTGAGTAAAATTACCTTGATGTCATTAATTTCTTTTCTTTTTTTTAATAAATATACATCATATGAAAGGTGAGGGATAATAAGGGACACACCTTTTGAAAATGAGACCATCCTAGAATATCTGGAGCTTATGGTCCCAGTCATTAGCTAGAAATAAACTGTCGTTAGAGAAACCTACAACATTTGGCACTATTTGTGTGATTCTTTCTTAAACTCCTTTTATCTGTTTGATTTAAAAAAAAATTATTTTGGCAGTCCTTGGTAGTAAAATTACACAAACAGGACATGTTTTTGAGAGGCAGTATAATACTCGAAAGAAAGAAAGGGGATTGTTATCAAAGTAAAATAGAAAAAGAATCTGAAAAGTCAACTGTTTCAGAAATGCTCTGATTTGTCTTTTTCATTTTTTTTTTAAGTTTGGTGTTTGCTACACCTCTGTGCTGTGCTCTGTTTCCTCAGAAAAGGTATGTATTTGTTATTCTTCAGAATTGATTATATGTTTAATCCTAAAAACCATTTGAAGACACAGGTCCGTTTCACTACTAGGAAAGTTGAGTGTCAAAAAGGTAGTGAAGCCAAATCTCCAAAAGAAAAATAGAGGCAGAACTCAAATGCATGTATGCTTCATATCAAAACTCTCTTTGCCCAGCTCTTTTCTACCTGCTACTGTTACATTTGAAAATGCTTTATTCTTGTGTAAGACTCGGGTTAACTGTGGTGCAACTTTGCTCTTATAAAAATTTAAATACAGCTCTTGATTGGCAAATGCATCTATAATGCAGATATATTAGAATTTAAGTTCCACCCCCAGGAACAGCAATTATACACACTTAGCCTTGGCAGTTGGTATATTTGCTTCCCTTCTTCCTATTTAGCATTACCCTTTTTTTTTCCCCCTTAAGAGCTTGATTGTGCACGTGTCTTTCATCACAAACTGCCCTTGAATCCTGCCTTTGATGTAAGAACCGTATTGACAGGCATTAAATCAGCATCACATAAATCTAAGGCTTCAGCTTTTTTCTAGTCTAACATCACGTCACAGAAGAGCCACATTCTGTTGTTTTGCTGTGGTTTGTGTCATCAGGCTCCTGCCTTTGTAATGTCTTTCAGGGGCCAAGAGGCCCCAGACATATATGGCCTCTAATGCCCTAGGCTTTCACAATAGGTTTGGGATGAGGTGTTCTGTTCTAGAACTAACTTCATCAGGTCCCTCTACCTGATGGAGAAATCTATCTTTAACCTGGTCTTTCACTTCTGTCTTTGATCCCTACTGTTCATAGTTGGGGATTTAAATTTCACGGACAGGGAACCTTTATCACATCGATAATGCCTATAGCTAAGCCCCCCTTGAAGAGGGCGGGACCTTCAGAACCTGTTCTGAAGCCCAATACGGATGAATTTCCTAAAGAGGAGCTATTTAATTGTGCAGACCCCAGAATCTCAGGGCTTAAGTTAAGAGAGGTTAATTTCATTAGTACATTGCGTGGGAATATCAGTGTTCAGCACTTGACCTCGCACTTGGTGACTTAGGAGCATGGCGTTGGGGTCAAGAAAGATCTGACCTCAAATCTCGGTTGCACCTCTGGTTTCCGTATCTGTGAAATTAGGATAATACCTGACTTGCCAGGTTTATATAAGGGTTAAAATGCATAATGTCTGACCCCAAAAATGAGCACTAAGGCAGAGCCATTATCATTAACACCAGCAACATCATTTTAAAATGACCCAAGCTCCCACTATATAAGGAAAAAATAGCCACTGTGGTTTTTTGTTTGTTTGTTTCAATTTTTTTCCATATTCATCATTTTTCTCTTTTTTTCATATGTTTATAAATCTATATCCTATCTTTTTTACCTCGTAATTTAACTATATTGAAGAACAAATCTTTTTAAAAGGCTAATTATATAGTGTTACTAAACCCAGGTTCGGCTGCTTGCTGCTTAGAACCCAGTAATTCAAGACGTCAGTAGAAAGGAAAGGTCCTTTAACAGAGCAGCTGGCAATCTGGGGAGAAGGTGGACTCGTGTCCAGAGACCAACTCCAAGGTTCTGCTCAGTCACGACAGTTGTTAAAGGGACAAATGGAGCGGGGAGAATCTCAGTGAATCATCCAGGCAGGAGGTTGGATTCTACATCCTTCTCCGTGGCGTGCAGAGTGGCTGACTCGCTCTTCAGATGTTATCTTGCCCACGTGATCTGCCTGCGGGATTGCTTACGGGGGTAGAGAGCTAGTCATGTTTTTAACTGCTTAATTCTTCATTCTTACTTCTTTTTATCTAGGACAAGAACCAACAGGTTAGACAAGGCATGGTGTGCATTCAGGAGAGCCTAAGTCAGGAGTTAGGTTAATAGCCCAGTGATCTCATTCCTATCCGTAGGTTCTTTCAAGGTTAGAGGGGAACAGAAATGGGCAAACGGGAAAGGGACAAAAGAGCTGCTTTCAATAACAGAATGTCAGCAGTTTTTCTGGACAGTTTTTCTTCATCCTTAATACATGTGCACATATAAAACATTCAGGTACATTTTTTAAATGCATAAAGCAAAGACTAACAGTGGCCATCTCAGCAGTGTGACTGCAAGAGAGGTTTTTTCTCGTACATTTCAGTATTTTCTAAAAGTTTTAGAATAAGTATGTGTTACTATACAGTGGACAAAAGCACATTAACGCATGTGAATTTTTAGTGCTAAAAATTCCACTGAGTGCATATATCTTTTTTCCATTAATGGTGAACATTTATGGTGTTTTCCTCGGAAAGTGGCGTGACCACAGATTGTTTTCCGATACCATCAGGGTCTAAGGGTGTCATCAGCATATCTCCTTGCCAGCAATAAGTGGTTTTTAAGGCTTTTAATAAGATGAGAGGTAAAAAGGTATCTCAGTGCTGGGTTCTAATGGCGCCTTTCTTTGCTATTTAGTGACAGTTTCCTGAAAGGAACAGGATACTCATTTTCAGAGCACGTGAAGCATTTTTCAAGCAGGACTGTATTGCACCAGTCGTGGGGGTGAATGGGGGGCCTCTCTCTCCTCTCTCCAGGTGCTCATTCCCACCTCCGCCCTTGGAATGACCCTGTCGTTTTCTCTCTTCTCCCAGTTCCATGTCTGTGACAAGCTTGGAGGCGGAGCTGCAAGCCAAGGTCCGAGAGACCCATCCTGAATTACGGCGCGTGTACTTTAACAAGGGATTATAAAGTAGGGAAAGAAACATCTTCAGAGTATCCTGCCAACCACAAGGCTGGTGTAGCCAAGTTGGTGAGGAATGTCCTCGTCGACCTGGGTTCTCCCGGTGACAGGAACCTTTTCAAGACCCACATTAGCCTTTTAGAGTCAAGCTGCTACTACAGCACAGCACCTGGGGTGGCCCAGGTGCCCCACACCTGTGGGCCCCTTACATTTGAATCATGGTATAATTTACAGAAACACCCCTCCTGTAGCTTTTGTAGTCACTGTTTTTTCAAAGACAGCATCCCAACCCTCACCCAGAGTTTTCAAAAGCACCAGTAGGCGTAGAGTAGATATCCCCTACGTTGATTGTCAGTCAGTGAAAAGGAAATCTGTTTAAAATACTGAATTTTAAACCACTCTTGTTTCAAATCAAGGAGAGCTCAGTAGTGAGTTGAGAAAACACAAAAGCTCTGAGGCTAAACTGAAAAAAAATGACTCGTACACATTAAGGACAGTTTGCTTTTCTGCCCAGTTTGGGCAGGAGGCAGCCTGAAGCAGATGGTGAGTTTTTCGGATTTGCAAGATAGAAGCTCCTTCGTATACCTCCCAAAAGTCAAAGTGATAGACAGTTGTGATGCAAGGTCCCTGCTGTCAACAGCTGTGTGCTTTCATATTGCTGGTGGATTTCTTTGGTTGAGTTTTAAATTTATCCTATTTTACATTCTTATGAAGATATTAATCTTACCTTGTACTTGTTGACTTTACATTCAATCATTTTAAATCAACCAAGCAAATAACTAAAATGCACAAATGTCAAATTTTGGAAGTATATTCAAAACCAGCACTGTATGACTGGGTTGAATCTGGCTTGATTTTTTTTTTTTTTTTTTTAAGAAGCAAGAGAACAGTTCCATCTACCTATACGTCTTTTCTTGTCATCCTTATAGATCTCTTTGGCTTTCAGAAAGACACAGAAATAATGTGTATGTGATTCAGTGACTCAGTAAGTTTTACTTGAATGTTGTATATCACATTCCACCCTGTTTGAAAAGAACGAACCCGTGGACCACTGTTTACATCACCTGTAGTAGTTTCACATATAATATATTTAATGTAACAGATTCTGTTTTAATTCTTTAGCGTTTCAAAGGCATATGTGAGGTGGTTATTTCATTGAGTGCAGACCACTCAATCCAATTTGTAATTCAGAGACTTACAAGTGGAAAAAAATGTAGAACCTAGTTTGGGCAGATTCTTCCTGACAATGTGACCAGACTGAATTTCCTCATAAAGAAAAGATGGTGTGCCTTGTGTCTGTGTTTCTCTTTTCTCTAAAGCAGTGAATGGACCTGAAGCTTTGGGCCACTCTGAGCCTTCCTTTAAGCTGCCAGAATTTTCTCATTTAGGTTTTCTGTCTTAAGCCATTTGAAGCAAAAGCGCTTCCCCGTGACATTCTGGCCTTGGATGTCTTCTATTGCCATCGATGCTTCTCTTTAAAAATCGATAGAAGCCAGAAATTCAAGGCACAGCTCCACAAGGTGCTTAAAAGGCGCTTTTAACAAGAAACTAAAACACTTGAGGCCTAGCCCACTCACCCCAGCTAATCTCAGAATTCTTACCCCCAGTCAAGTGGCAGCTCCATGTCAAAATCTTAACCTTCACTGAAAAATTAATGACTGGTTGGAAGATTGACAAACTAACTACAATTTTAATACACACTAGGACAAGATAACCAAAGCATCATTATAAAAGGGATAATGAGCCTGGAGATGTGTCTTTTTAAACAGTATCTATTGAAGCTTGATGCTTTTATAGAGAAATATGAACTGTATAGTTGAATCATGGTATATAAAAAGGAACAAAATGAGCCAAGATTGGCAGTCTTTGCTGATCTCTTAGGAATACCTTTTCTGGAGAAAAGTTCACGTGAAGTGCAATAAGCTTGTAAAGGTAAATAGTTATTAATATTTCTAGTAACATGATATAAAGAATTATGATTGTAAGTATTAACTGACTGGCAGCTTTTATTTCAGTATTAGCACAGTGTCTGGCCAGTATTGGAGTCCATGTATTATTTCAGATCAACTGGATGAAATGCTAAATAAACTCCAAATGAAAATAAATTCTCTCTTTTATTTGTATGTAAAGGGTGATGCAGTTTTTATGTTACAGTCAATGCTACCTTTCATTCAGACGTAATATCTGGGTGCCATCAGTAACCCCTGATGGAGAGATATTTGTGTATTACGCCTGTAGCATAATATATTTCTAGTCTTGGTGGCCAGTTTTCCACCTTCTTGAACACCATAGAGCCCCCCCCCCCCCACCAGCCCCACACAGCATCATTCCAGGAATGTGCATTATGACACAGGGAGGATGAGATTCTGCTTTAGGCCTTGATGGCTAACACCCTTGCACATGGGGGTGAGATCAATTTGCTTTTATATTGTTTGTCAGATTCTAACGTGAAACTCGCATTGGCCGTAGTTTCACAGAGAAAATCTAAATTTAACCCAGGTTGGGGAGTGCCTTATTAACAGACGTAATAAAGACCTGAGCATTTTACCCTCCTTGGTCACATCTCTGCATCTGTTTTGCTACTGGACCTCTGTTCATCACTTAAATTATTGAAATAGATTCTAGCTCTTGGGTCTAGGAGTCAGAGCCAGTCCAGTCCTGGGGTGTGCCCACTTTGAAAATATACGTATTTGGGCTGCTGCCATTCTGTGTGACCTTTGGTTTTGTTAGCGTGGATTATTTGGAGAGCGTAACTGACTCTACCTCATAGAGCGAGAGAAACAAGAGAATTCTGGTACAGCGGTGCACGTGTTGCCCGGCAAAGAGTAAACAGTCGATGGATGATTGCCCGCCGTATGTCTGTCTAGAGACACTGGACAGCATTCAGAATGCCAGTGTATCCATATACTGGCCAGATTTCAGATCCCGGCAGCTTCTCCAGAGATAACCCACAACCTCACTAAAAGTAACAGATTAAAGGGCTTCCTAGATGGCACAGTGGTTAAGAATCTGCCTGCCAATGCAGGGGACATGGGTTCGATCCCTGCTCCAGGAAGATCCCACTTGCCGTGGAGCAACGAAGCCTGTGAGCCACAACTGTTGAGCCCATGTGCTGCAACTACTGAAGGTCACGCGCCTAGAGCCTGTGCTCCACAACAAGAGAAGCCACAGCAATGAGGAGCCCATGCACCACAACAAAGAGTAGTCCCTGCTCCCCGAAACTAGAGAAAAGCCTGCGTGCAGCAACGAAGACCCAACACAGCCAATAAATAAATTAATTAATTAGTTAAAAAAAAAAGTAACAGATTAAAGTGGTCACAGGGAGACACTTGAATCCATCCTTTTGAAATATCTAACAATTAAGGTTTTGCCTAAATGAGGCAGAGGTAGGAAAGTCTCTGCTCACAGATGAGAAAGCTGGGGCTTCAATAGTACAAGTTCAAGGCTGCTCCTGGTCGCTTGGAAACTATAGTGGCAGCCAAGGTCTGACACCCGAATCTACAGCCCTGTCCAAAAATGTAAACAACTGGAACGCTCCAATAAAATTAGGTTTTTTTGGTGGACTCTTATGTATTCAGAATTTCACTGAAAGCCAAAGAAAAATAAAGTTACATTTGGTAGTGATGATGTAAAGTACTACTTAAACTCAATATTCAAAGTGTGGTCCATTGCCCAGCAACATCCAAGTTTGTTGGAAATGCAAGTTCTTGGGCCTCAGCCCAGACCTACTGAGCCAACATCTGCAGGATGACAGGAGCCCTGAGGTCCCTGAACACATCATAGCTAAAGGAGTTTGTTGGGGTTTTTTTAAGATTATTTAAGTATTTATTTACTTATTTACTTATTTATTATTTGGCTGCATTGGGTCTTCGTTGTGGTACCCAGGCTTCTCACTGCAGTGGCTTCTCTTTTTGCAGAGCACGGGCTCTAAGCATTCAGGCTTCAGTAGTTGCGGCTCGTGGGCTCTAGAGCACAGGCTCAGTAGTTGTGGATCATGGGCTTAGTAGCTCCATGGCATGTGGGATCTTTCCAGACCAGGGATCGAACCCGTGTCCCCTGCATTGGCAGGCGGATTCTTAACCACTGCACCACCAGGGAAGTCCTAGCTGGAGGAGTTCTGGCTGTGGTGCATCTCCAGTGCTTCCAGGGACGCGAGCTTTACGGGGTCAATTTCAGATCAACTTCTAATACTCTGTGAATTTGCATATTTTTACCCCTCACCAGATTCCAAGGAAGCTTCCAGCTTCAATGTTGACCTTCTTAGGGACGTAGTTTCAACAAGCTTACGAGGGCAGGGATTCCTGTTTTGTCCAGGGCCATAGCTCCATCACCTAGAACAACTGGCACCAGCCAAGGGTCCCCATGGTCATCGGGTTCAACCAGGGCTCTTTATGGGAATCTGAAGAAGGGTCTTCACGTTTCCAATTTCCAGTCGTGGAAAAGAATCCATTTGCTGTCACAGAGAGGTCGTCACCAAGATGTGGAAAGAACAGGAAATCTGAGGGTTTCAGGGACCAGAGCCTGAAATGAATCATCCCTGGGAATCAAGAGGCAAGCTGGCTGGGAGCATCCAAGTTGGAACCATCGTTACAGAGGACACCGCTGCCCCTGGAGCTTTTAGAGCAGCAGGAACACTTGGGACAATACACATAGGGGCTTGTTTAACCCTCAAGGAGACCACGATATACCCAGTTTTAAAGAGAAGGAAGTTGAAGCTCAGAGAAGGGCTGATTTGTCTAATGTCACTCGGTGGCCCAACCGCTATCTCAGACCAGGCCTGTCAAACTCCGGTGTTTTCCACGGTACTTCACAGCCTCTCCATCAATAGGAATAATTAGAACTAGTTTTGGTACAGCATTCTATAATCTTCAGCGTGTTTTGTTTTGTTTTGTTTCTGCATACATTACTCCTTCTAATACCCCCAAGGGATCCTCTGAGCATCCTCTCCGTTTAAAAGGTGGGGAAACAGTCTTGAAGAAGTGAAATCGCCACCAACCTAACTTGGTAGATTCAAAGGACTATAAAAGATGTATTCACATTCCCACATACACCCCCACAAACAGAAGGTTTGTAGCACATACAGAATTCAAATAAGGACCCAACCAAGGTCAAAGGCAGATCAGCAAGGTCGTTTCCAGATAGGATCCCATATTAGAGTGATAGGAGCAGTGGTTCTCAAAGTGTGGTACCTGGACTAGAATCTCTGGGAGCTAGAAATGCATGTTCTAAGGCCCTTTCTACTCATACTGAATCAAAAACTCTAAGGTGGGACCCAGCCAGCTTCTAAAAAGCCCTCAGAGTGATTCTGACACAGTCCATTCAAGCTTGAGAACCACTGGGTGGATGTTAGGATGAATGCTAGAGTCACATTCAGCTCCATTCTATGAATTGAGGCAGGCTAAGCTCTAAACCTGTTTCCTCATCTGCAAAATGAAGTTAATACCACTTCCATCATTGGGTTATTGGGAGGAGTCAATGAGAGTTAGTAAATGGACAGCACTTAGCCTGGCACAGCAGGCACACTCAGCACATTGTAGCTAAATGGATGTGATCCCTGGGGCCAGAAGTCTGACAACACTGTTGGGGGTCCTACTGGGAAACAGGCCCTCTGACTGCTGGTGAGCCTCCAGATTGCTACAATGTTCCTGCGAGACAGTTTGGCAGTGTCTATCAAAACTTACAAACGCACATACCCTCCTTAAAGCAATGTCACTTCTAAGAATTAATCCCAGAGACCAACACACGCCAATTCACAGGCAGTCTGGCTACTCCTGGGAGCTGTATGGATGGAATGGTCGGGGGAGGTGAAGGAAGGGGGAGGTTGGAGAATGTTTCCAGAAGATGGCAAGACACTGCCAGGTAGGAAAAAGAAGTGTAAGTGTACACCATTGTGGGTAATCGAAAGTATACGGATAGGACCTCCTAGGTGGTGCAGTAGTTAAGAATCCACCTGCCAATACAGGGGACACGGGTTCAATCCCTGCCCCTGGATGATTCCACATGCCGAGGAGCAAGTCCGTGAACCACAACTATTGAGCCCATGTGCTGCAACTACTGAAGCCCACATGCCTAGTGCCCGTGCTCCACAACAAGAGAAGCCACAGCAATGAGGAGCCCACGCACCACAACAAAGAGTAGCCCCTGCTCACCGCAACTAGAGAAAGCCCATGTGCAGCAACAAAGACCCAACACAGCCAATAAATAAATAAATAAATATATAAATAAGAATGTAAAAAGTTTGCAGATTAAGAAAAAGAATATGAATAAGTTTTCCCTTGGGAAATTTTTTTTTTTAATTTCTGAATTGGATTTTTGCAAGATAGAAGGATAAATAACAGTTAATTGTCACAAATATAAACTAACTTGGGAAGAAAGGCTATCTCTGCATGGTGAGGTTTTTAAGTGATTTTAAAATTTTCTACTTTATGCTTTTCTAATTTTCCAGGTTTTCTCCTGCTTCTGAACTCAGGACATATTAAATGCTACTTAAAAAACAACAACAACAACAACAAAAACAAACCCTGTAGGTTATAGTCCTAATTTTGTAATAATAAATGCATTGATATGTATAAAAAGACATATTAGAGGAATATATACCACAGTGGTTAACAGTTGGTGTCTCTGGATTTACAGGTAATCTTTATTTTCTTTACAGTTTTCTGTTTCTCAGATTTTCTGGAAATGCAGCTGTACTAGTTCTAAAACCAGAAAGACGGTCAAGTTCAGGCCGTTGAGTGACCCCAGCTCAGGCTTGGAAGCGGGTGCCTCTCAGCTTCCAAGCCCTGGGATTACTGAGCCAATCATCCACCCTCCCCTTGATTCCAGCTCCCCGCTGGAAATGATGGAAACAGTATCTACTTTACAGGCCGGCCTGAACCTGTGTTTGGAAACTCCAGGCCTGAGAGAGCCGCAGCGCCGAAGGACGCCGCCAGAGGGCAGCATTGCCTGCAAGATCGCGCCGCTCCAGCCCGCTGGTTCCCGGAGGTGGCGCAACGCCACAGACTGCGGCCTGCGGACGTGTATCTCTGGATTTCCAAAGCCAGGTGGGGACGATGGGGCAGGAAGCTATGAGAGGGATACGATCTCTCCAGCTTCAGGAAGCTCGTTGTTCAGGGCACCTGATTCCCGGTAGGAGGGAGCAGTGAAGAACATAGAACGATTGTAGTCCAGACCCAGTCCCTGCCCTCAGGGCCATCAGTGCTGTGACACACGCCATTCACACCTGGACAACGGGGAGCTGAGAATCAGGGGGGGCTTTCAGGAGTGGCATCTCAACTGATACCGGGAAGAGGAGCAGACAGTTCTCACTCGGAGGAGGAAGGGGGCAGGTAGAAAACGAGGGCTTCTCGGTACAGGAAAGGGCTTCTCTTTTCCATGGAAAGACCTGTAAACCAGGGGAAGTGTGGCTGAATGGTGTGTGCAAGGGAAGGAACTTTGGGGAAGATGCCACCAGGATCTCAGGGTCGTACGGGCCCTTCAGTGCCCAGTGAAGGAGTGCAGACTTCATCCTGAAAGCGGGGACTCCCTCTGGATGGTTTTGTCCAAGGGAGGAATGGCAGGCAAATCCTGACTGTCGCTTACTGTTTTTTGTCTTATGGGACCAGCCCGTTCCTCCCTCTGAGCCTCAGTGTACTCATCTGTAAAATGGAGACAATAAAACCTACATTACAGTCTTGCTATGAAGCTTAAAATGGGTAAATGGAGAACCTGAAGTCATGAATTTCCTTCCCTTTTATTTCTCTGCAATAAAACAAATGGAAAAGAGAGACAAGCCAGCCATTTCCAGTATGTCACATGTCAGTTTGGCGAGTGTGAAGTTTCCAGGGGCCAGGAAATTGGTTCATCATGTGTGATTGCAATCAAGGACAAATTCTTTTCTCTTATTCCCGTTTATCATGAAAATGTAGTTTAATTACGTGCAATCTTCAAGAATGATGATAGCAGGAGAGAACAATGTTTTTAATAATAAAAAGCTAAAAATAGAGGTGAAAACGTCAATTCTATTGAAATTCCAAATGATGCCACCTCATGATACAAACCCTAATAATAATTTTGGTCCAGAACATGTGGGGGGGGGTGCCCGGAACCCTGTTCCCCAGGGGAGTGGCCTCAAGTGCAGCTGGGCGGCTTTCCCACTGGACAGTGGTGGGTGCGGACGGCTGAAACAGTAAAGAAGCAGAACGTTTGTTCCAATGGCCTTCTCACCAGGGAGGGGCAAGTCACATCACTTAGTGATGATGACCTGATGAGGAGGAAGAGGATGCTGTCACCGAAAAAGAAGCCGGTGCCCTTCTGCCGTGCACCTGCAGCTTCCCAGGGCTCCTTTGGGAGGCAAAAGCTGGAAAATGGGAAAACAAAAAAACAAAGGAATCCCAAGCTGCTAAGTAGAGCCTACCGGTAAAAAATGGAGGGAGGAAGAGGATGAGGCTGGACAGAAAAGCCACCTGGACCAGATGTGGACAACAGCTCTCAAGTCTAGGGTTGAGAACGGGGAAGACAGGGTTTGGGGGGAGGGGACACAGAGAGGCAGCAGCGGGGAGCCCCCATCCTTGAAACTGGGCATTAAGAGGGCAGTTTGGGTGCCCTGTTAGGGAGTAGGGCAGGGTTTCTCCACCCTGGCTTCATTCCAGAGTTACCTGAAGAGCCTTTCACAAGTCTCATTGCTCAGGTCCTATCCAAACCAATCGCATCCCAATATTCGGAGGCGGCCTGGGAATCGGCGTTTTAGGCTCCCCAGGGCTCAGGTTCTGAGTGCAACCAGTGTTGAGAACTGTTGTTCTCAAGATCGAGGAGGACATTGAAACAACAGTGATTTCATGGCTTTGGAGGTGCTGGGGAGCGGGGGGCGTGGTTAGCGCAGAGCAGTGATAGGAACATCCAGGAGTGAACTGGGAGTGTGGACGCCAGGAGTGCCGACCTGTGTTACCATTTAAATGCGCTCGACCACCCGCGAGCCCCCATGCCAGACAGTGATGATTAACAGTCACTGAGCAGTTATTTTACCCTATCTCCATGTACTCTCACAACACCCTGTCAAATAACTACGACTCTAGTTGTCCCCACTTCACGGATGAAACTGCAGCATTTCAGGAACTTGCCAGAGATCAGCCAGCTCACGCGTGGCAGAGGGAGGCAGGACACCTGCAGCCCTACGTGTCCTGCCCAGAGTCTCCCCTCAGCCTGCCTTCCATCACGCGGGGTCCGCCTCTGACCCCAGGGTAAGCACAACCGAGGCTCCATCCCGACAGGCCTGGGAGAAGGAATCTGGAACATCGCAGGATGAAACAACAGATGTCCCCAGGACCGCAGCAGCTTGTTAGTTCTGGAGAACATGGCTCTGAAAGGATCCCAGTGTGCGTGGAGTTTGCGATGTGAAAGATGAAGCTTCTGGAGCCCTGTAGGGTGCTCTATTCTGGGCGCGCAGCTGCTTCCTCCATCCTTTCCCATCAGGGCTCTGTCAGGCTCCGCATCGTGGTCCTCCTTCTCCTTCCTCAGCCTTCTTTTCTGCCTCAGCCTCTCTGACCTGAGAAGCTCTTTATTTTTACCACCAAAATAATAGATGCTCATAAAAATAAACTAAGATGACACAGAAGTGTATAAAGAGATCACTTCTCCTTTGCTAATCCTAACCCCAATTACCTTCTCCAGGGGTGACTGCTGTGTATTTTGATCTGTGTCCATCTGGACACTGCCTATGTATGTGCTCACCTGTAAGTGTATTTGGTTCGACTTTGTCTGTAAAAAAAATGAAATATACATGTTCTACTACGACCTCATTTTTGCCCTTAAAATTTTTTTATTTTTTAGGTAATATTTATAGATCTTCCTCATTCTTAAGTGCTTCACAGAATTCTGAAACGTCAGTTCCTATCATTTATTAATCACTCCTCTGTGACAGACATTGTTATTTCCACATTTTTGCTACTACAGAAAAAATTCTGTTGTGAATATCCTTGTGCAAAGCTTCATATTCTTATGCTGTTGTTTCTTTAACAGAGGTTCCTAGAAGCGAGATTCGTTAGGTCCTAGGCTGTGAGCATTTAAAATTTTGGTGGTGATGATGGAAGCTAACTATATTTAGCATTTATTTTGACGTGCCAGGCATGAGAAGTGCAATTTAGTCATTCCCCCATTCAAGCCTCTCATCAACTCTATAAGATAAATTCTATTATTAGCCGCATTTTTCACACAATAAATTGAGGCCTAGAGAGGTTGAAACCCTTGCCTCAAATCACATAAGGAGTAAATGGACTGTCCTCCAAAAAGGTATTTCACTCTAGCAGCAGGGCCTGCACACTCCCCAACATAGGAAATCTTGTCTTTGTAGGAACTAAAAATCTATAGGTCACTTCTTAAAAATTTACATCTTGGGGTAAATCTTCTGAACCTCCACTGTTACCATTCTGTTTTGACCATTGTCTCCCCTGCTTGGACCAGAGCCCCCACTGGCTCCTGCTTCCAGGCTTCCCTCTTTTAGCCCGCCCTCCACATTTGCCTGAGCAGGCACACCCTCCCCTGAAGCCATTTGACAAAGCCCTGGCTCCTTGGTCTGACATGTGAGACCCTCCATGACTTCCTCCCTGCCAGCCTATCCAAGTGAAAATGCTCTCTCCGGCCCTCCTGTCCTTTTCCCACTAGCTTTTGTAAGCTATGTCCATGTACTTTCACATCTCTGGGCCTGTGCATATGCCATTTCCTCTTCCTGGAAGGCTTTTCCATCTTTGATATGCCTGGAAGACTCCTACTCATCCTTCAAGGCCCAGTTAAAATGGCCCCTCTTGGGACCAGAGTGAAACCAAGAAGGAGAACACCAAAATGTGAATAGCGACACTGAGACTGCAAGTGATTTATTTCTGTTTTCTACTTTTTGTGCTTTCTAAATGTTTCAACATGAGTAACTATTTCATAATTAGAAAAAAAAAATAACTTTAATCTTTGAGCATTTTTCAGTTGAAATGTCTTAGTCTGTGCTTTCTAAAGTAGTGCTTTAGGGCCCTGACCTAGATAATTCTAAATTACTCTCTGAAAGGAAACTTGGCCTTGCCTCTTTGTTCATATTCAGGTTCAAGTAGGTGTCTTTTTCCTCTGAGAGAATTTCCAGGTGCCTGGCACAGAGGTGACACTCAATAAGTGGCTGCTAAATGTCTTAATAAATTAACTAACAGAAAAGTCAAGCCCACACACACACCTTGGCTGACTTCTAAAGCATAAGCTTCTCATGCATTCAAAAGAAGAATTCCTTCCTGGGCTCCTCTCCCACAAACTTGCCCTCAGGCAAGTCCCTACACATGATTGCTTCTGGGTTCCTCTGAGTCTTCGGCAGCTAAGAGAGCAGATGTTACATATTTGGCTCAGTGATGGACCGCTATCTCATTCCCCAAAGCTGGGAGGCACAGTTCGAGAGCAGAGGGATAGAGGAGGGTCAGGGGTGGCCAGATTTGGCTATTTCCATCCAACACAGATTCTTCTAAAAACAACCTTTGCTCTAGAACTTGATGCTGCCTTGGCTGAATGTCAGAGCTGCACTATGGTCTGAAGCTTTCCCTGCCTCTTCCTTCTTTTGTCTTTCATGAATGTTACGCCCTTTAATTCCTTTGCTCTGCTAATCTTTACCAAGCCCTTAGCACACATCAGACACTGATGTCCTCCACTCATTGCCATGTAGTCCCCACAGCCATCCTCGGCGGTAGGAACTGATATCATCCCCCATCTATAGACAAGGAAACTGAGGAGCAGAAAGATTATGTGGCTCCCCCAGGGGCCAAAGCCAATGGCAGGTGTCTCCAGACTTGGACTTGGAGAGGGTGTCTACATCCCTCCCAAAGGGAGAATGCCAAGCAGCTTTCCAGTAATCTCACTGCTCTGTCCTCTCACCAGGATATTTTCCAGACTCTCATTACGTCCAGATTTTAAAAATACACTTTCCTTCTTGGAATTTGTCTGGTTAGGAAATGATGTTTCCTGGTAATCTGGTCATAAATTCCTTAGCAAGAACTGAAATGAAAGGCTTCTCCTTGGTAAAGTTGCATCACAAGACCCAGCTTGGAGACGTGAGCAAGAAGATGGGAAGGAGAGTGCTTGGTGTGCACAGAGCGGGGAAGGAACTGCCTCAGTTTCCCGAAGGTCAGCAGCCCTCAAAGCCCAGAGACCTGAGTTCAGGAGATGCTGTAGGTTAGAGGAAGAGCAAGATTGGCTGACCCCTTGCATCAGAAATGTACCTCCAACATACACTGTTGGTGGGAGTGTAAACTGGTGCAGCCAATGTGGAAAACAGCATGGAGGGTTCTCAAAAAACTAAAACGAGAGTTACCATACGATCTGGCAATTCCACTCCTGGGCATATATGCAGAAAAAACAAAAACTCTAATTTGAAAAGATACATGCACCCCAGTGTTCATAGCAGCATTGTTTATAATTGCCAAGATACAAAAGCAAACTAAGTGTCCATCAACAGATGAATGGATAAAGAAGATATGGTGTATATATACAATGGAATACTATTCAGCCATAAAAAAGAATGAAATTTTGCCATTTGCAGCAACATGGATGGACTTGGAGGGCATTACGCTAAGTGAAATAAGTAAAACAAATACAAATACTGTAAGGTCTCACTTATATGTGGAATCTATAAAATATAACAAACTAATGAATCTAACAGAAAAGAAGCAGACTCACAGAAAAAGGAAGGAAGAGGGAGAGGAAGGAAGGAAAGAAGGAAGGAAGAGGGAGCGGAAGGAAGGAAGGAAGGAAGGAAGGGGGAGAGGGAGGAAGGGAGGAAGGAAGGAGGGAAGCTGTGCCTTGAAGAAAGACATGGGTGGTTCCCAGGGTGGTGGCTGCCCACCGCAGACGTGAGGCACTAGCTGCCCCTCTTGTTCCAGGAGGCCCACCTCCTCCCCGGGGGTCAAGCAGACAGAGAATGGCTGAGAGAACGTACTTCTTTGTGCCTCTGGTAATACCTCCAGAACACACGGATGGCTTCTCCCTAGGGCTCGACTGAGCTCCTCTGTACTCAGAACCCCACTGTCATCAATATCTCATGACCCGTAGCTCTCTAGAGCCTAGATATTCTCCCCACCCCCTTGGAGGTGGTCTCTAAAGCCCCCACTGAATGAGGCTCTTCACATCAAATCAATGAAACAGATCACATAGAATCAACCAGCGCAAACTTGGCTTCTGGCTCAGGTACTCAGGTACTCCCGGAAAATGACTAAGTCACTGTGTGAACCTGGGTACATCACTTCCCTCTTGGAGCTTTGGTTTTCTCATTTGTAAAATGGGGCTAATAATAGGACCTGCCTCATGGGGGGTTAGAGGATCACAGGCAGCGATGCTTGTGGAGGACTCAGCACAGCACCAGGCACACAGCCAGCACTTAAGTGTTAGGTATTATCTTCATCCGTCGCAGCTGCTATAACAAAAATACTATAGACCGGGTGGCTTATAAACTGTGGAAATTTAGTTCTCGCAGTTCTGGATCCTGGGAGTGGAAATCGTGGTGCTGGCAGATTTGGTGTCTAGTGAGGTCCCGCCTCCTCACTGAGGGCCAGCTCTTCACTATAACCTCTCGGGGTGGAAGGGACGAGCTGGCTGTCGGGGGTCTCTTTCATAAGAGAACTTATCCCAATCAAGAGGGTTCTGCCCTCGTGACCTAATCACCTCCCAGAGGCCCCACCTCCTAAAGTGATCTCAAGTGGTCTCAGCCCACAGCAGCTTGAAGCAGGGCTTCAGTTCCCGGCCAGTGACTGAGGTCAGGTCGCGACGGTGAGAGCACTGAATCCTAGCAACTAGACCAGTGGCCAGTGACAAGGCCCTGGCCCTACAGCTTTGCAGAGAAGAATTCCCACAAGGACAGAAAGTAGTGAAACAAGTAGAGTATTTATTGGGAAAAAAAATGTACGTGTGGATAGACACACGGGCTGGCTCTGAGAGAGAGAGTCTAGCCCTCGTGGCAGTTTGAATCTCTTTTATGGGGCATTTCTTCCGTGTTTCCTTTGACCAGTCATTTTGATTTGCCTGGTTCAAAGTCCATATTTGGTGTATCTTAGGATTTTCCCATGTGTACACGTACACCTCTTCGCCAAGATGGATGCCACCAAAGAGACCTATGGGTAGGTCTGACCACTTGGCATCACTCCCCTTTTGACCTCCAAGGAGTCTTTCTGCAAATGTGTAGTCAGGGGAGGTCTCCTGACTTCAAGAAAGAGGACTATGTGGTCTCATCTTCTACCTGGGCAGAACCCAGCCTCCTCTCCCAATTGTCCTGTTATGCCTGTCTCAGAGTATCGGTCCACAGGGAACAAACTCAGACCATTTGCCCTGAGGGCCCATCGGTCTCCTGCCTCAGTACCAACACCTTGGGTGTTAATTTCAGATATGAATTTGGGGGGTTTGGGACACAAACATTCAGACTGCAGCAGTTACCATCTCACCTGAGGATCCTCAACGAGTAGAACTTGGGTTGGTATTGTTTGGATGAGGTGATGCCGGGAAGCACAGTGGGGAACAGGGGGGAGTGATGGGAGCAAAGCCAGTACTGGGTGTTGTTTCAAGCGGGTTCCTACTGTGGGCACCTGGGGCTCAGGCCCTTGTGGGAGCCTCTGAGAAAGAGTGTGGAAACCCGTCAGCATCATTCCCCCCGGACGATGGGAGGGAGGCTGGGGTGTTTATCCAGACTCTCACCCCTGTGACGCAGGGGTTGCCCTGGGAGGCGTTGACCGCCCCACTGCACGTCTGCGCACAGGTGCATGAGGAGAGAAGCCCTTGGAAGAGAAGAAAGATGCAGAAGCTCAAGGAGGGAGGTGCTCAGCTTTCGGGTCAACCTGGAGGGCTAGGGGCACGTGCAGGGGGCCTTCCATCGCTTCTGTTCCAGTTACCACTATTATTGCTAGTAACAAGGATGCGTATGAGGGTATTTTTTCTTTCACTACCCACTTAAATATAACAGACTGCCGCGACCAACTCAATCTGATTTTCATGTCCTCTGTGATGCTCGAATTTCAATAAATACTCAAACAGTCTCCGTGGTCCATGCAAAGGAAAGAAGGCAGACGAGCAGTTACAGAGGGCTTCCCTGCACTGGGCACCGTGTTGAGCACCCAATCCTCATGCAACTTGTGCTCATGTGGACTCAGAGACCCATTCTGTAGTAAACAAAACTGAGGCCGAGAGAGGTTACTCATTTTGTCCAAGATCACATAGCCTCTAAGAGATTGAAGTACACAAAATAAGCCTCTGGCGTTGATTATCCAACCACTGCTGAATTAAACAGAAAACGGCTCCCTTCTATGAAGTGACTCAGAGATCTGGTGAGTGTGTAGGACAGAGCAAGGTACTCAAAGTCAGGTGCCTAGAGGGCTGAGTGAATGACTTCCCCAGGGCTCTCCTCCAACAGGATTTCTCTTCTGTCCTGCATTCAGGTTGACTGGCTGTCACTGGCTACAGCGCCCCTTTCCGTTCTACATCATCCCGCTTTGGACAATATATTGCCTCCCTCTACAAAATGCTAGTTAACAAAGAGCTTCCTGTGGGTAATTTTATCTTCCCCACAACCTTGAGAGGGAGCTGTTTCTGGCACCATTTGACGGATGAGCAGAGAGAAACCCAGAGAGGAAAGATAATTTGCACAAGGCCACACAGCAAGCCCCTGGCATAGCTGAGACTGGGACCCAGATGCCCCACCCCGAAGCCCCTGTGCTTTCTGCTCTACCATCCTGCACTTTTCTCACATTGGTGTCCATTCATTTATTCATTCATTCTCCTTTTCTTTTTCTTTTGAGCACATGATGCCAGTCCTCGTGTTTGGCTCTGCTTCCGGACGCTCAGGGTCCAGAAGGACAGAAAACCCAGGCTCGCATCCCTGCCCTCAAGTCCGTGAGATCCTGTGCCTCCCACATGGCGCCCACTCTGTGATCTGCCTATGGCTTTCAATCCTGGTTTTGGTGCTTATGAGCTGAGTGGCTCCACCTGGGTAGGTCTCGGGCCCTCCATCTGCAAAATCAAATAATCTGAGCGAGTGCCCTCCTCATGCAGCTGTGGGGAGGATGAAGGGAGATAATGGATGGAGAGGGGGCTCGGCACCGTGCCAGGCACACAGGAAGTGCTCAGAAAAAAAAATGTGAGCCTTTATTTCGTCTATCAGGCAGGAAACACCACCCAGATCTGAACCTGGATGATGGAGTCTCTAGGAACCCAGAGAATTGGGGTTTGTTTTTGTTTTTAGCCCATGGCCCGGAACAGTGATTCAAAATTTATCTTTCCCCAGGGAACATGAACAACTTTCCAAAGAAAACAACTGGGGCTGTGGAGAGGCGAGTTATGTGGCCCCTGAGGAAAGGGTCCTCGAGAAATGTGGGTCCTTTATTTCTGCATCTGTGATCCATTTATCCTAAAAGTGTCTCCATTTAATCACACAGGGAAGGCGGAATCCAAGGGGGAGTATTTGCATAATAAAAGAGGTGATTGAATTCAAACGTGTGCCGTCTTTACCTTTCAGAGGATGCAATCCTTTTGTTCCCCGTCCTAATCATTTCTGGCAGTTTTTTCAAAAGCTAAAGCTTGTGGCACAGGGAGATATCAATTCAGGAGGGAAAAAATGGTCATAAAAGGGGTTAATTTGAATTGTGGGCAGAAAGCCTTTTTTCTTTCTCTGTCTCTCTCTTTTTTTTTTTTTTTTTTTCCTGTAAGGGGCCCTGACCCAGAAGGGGAAAGCAGTGACTGACAGGAGAAGAAGGGAAAGCAAGTGATTTCCTAGTTTCTTTTTTCTTTCTTCTTTTTCCCCACCCCCCAGCAGGGGTGAGGGAGGAATATTTCTTCGAAGTGGAATTTTAAAACGTTCTGAGTTCACATCTATTTTTTTTTCACCAAGATGTAAAACTGTTCGATAAATGCAACAAAACACTGGAAAATGTTATGACCAGTTGGAGAGGCAGAAAGGCACTACTTGGGGACCTACCATATCCTTAATCTTCTCAATCTTTGATGTGTTTATATTATTTTCATTTTACAGATGAGGAAATTGAGGTTTAGGCAGTTCAAGAAAGTCCCAGGAAAGTGCCTGAGGAAGGGACTAAATTCAAATGAAGAGACTGAATCTCATTCTTTTTCCTACAAAGCAAAGAAAGCAATATAGAAAAAAAAAAAAAAAAGATCCCCCCCCCCCAAAAAAAGGAACACATGAACAAAGGGGGAGGGGATGACCACTATTATAAAGAGAAAAAATATATAAAACATAAAGAAAATAGCAGATAGATTCTGAAACGCACACTGAGTATCAGAAATAGACCCAGAAAAACAGGCTGTGCGGAAACAAGCCTCTGGAGATCAGGGGGCTCGTAGGTCCTGAGTAAGGAAGTGAAGCCACTTGGTGGGGACCCTGGTACGTGTCCCATCTAAAAGGGCACGGTCAAGGATGGAAGTGATATTGACAGTAGTTTCTTCATATCCCCAACTCCTCTTACAAACATGCACAGAATAGCTAGGATAACAAAAGAAAAGTAGCAACAGACAACATACTTAATAAAACCAAGTGACCAAGTACCCCAGAATACAGGAGGCTGCAATGACGCCGCTGATGGTGGCAAGGTCACCTGGGTCGCAGCTGTGTGGGAGCAGGTAGAGGGAAGACAAAGACTTCCAGACGTCCTAAGAGCCAGGAGCTGCAGAGACTGACAGGAGTGAGTCCTTGAGAAGGTGATCTTGAATACAGCAGGCAGGTAGCTAGATGTGAGCAGAGAAAGGGGGGCGCTGGCCAGGTGGCAGGGAACCAGGCATCTTGTGAACAGCGGGGGTCCATGGGCAGACAAAGAAAAGCAGGAACCTCCAGACCGACAGGAAGCCACACGTTTGGGGGTGATGAGTGTCCTAGAGGCAGACTTATGTGGAGAAAGACGGGAATCTCCAGCATCCGATTGTAAACTTTTTCTCACTATGCCCTCATTACAGTGACACCACCTGAACTCACTAATCATTCTTTCTTTAAAATGTGGAACAACAGACATTACGGGCACCATGATATAAAGCAGTAGGAAATAAACAGCACTACCAATGAATAACACTTGCGAAAAAAGGAGAGAATACATTTGATGCTAACCCAGCCTTTAACTCAAACTGGTTTAGAGGAAATATGAAGATAGACAAGCATGTTGGATTCAGCAGAAGGAAACAATCAGTTAAATGCAGAATATGCAGAGTTTTACAGGAGAAATGACCCAGTTTCTTCAGCAAATGGATAAAAGGAAAAAGAAGAGAGAGAAGGAACTCTCACAGAAGAAATTTAGGAGACAAGTCAACCAAAGGCAGTATGTGGGTCTTATTGACCATAATTTGGGCATTAGATGATATTAAGGAATTGTTACTAATTTTGAGTGTGATAATGGCCTGTAGTTACACTGTTGTATTTATGGGTGGAATCTTATGATGTCTTAAATTTGACTTAAAATATTCCAGCCTTCCCCTCCCCCGCCAAAAGAAAGTTTGGGATAGAAACTGAGGAAACAAGAAAGGCAGATATTAATAATTGTCAAGTTGCATGATGATGCACGGAGGTGCCCTTATATTATTTTCATCTCTACTTCTTAGTAGAAAGTTTTCATAATAAAAATGTTGGTGTTGTTTTTTTTTTTCTAAATTGTTAATTGCTTAACCAAAACTCAAAACTAAATATAAAATAAAGCAGGCAGCTCACTGATGCTTCATGGGAATTAGAAGCCAGGGTTTTCAAATATTCTAGTTTTTCAAAGAAGCTTGAAATTGGGTTTTTATGGAAACTCTCCCAATTCTTAAGCGTTAGCAGCAAATTCTGCATTTTTAAAGATCCCTGAGCGGCCCCACTGTGGACCCATTGTAACTTGTGAGTCCCTTGTCTGGGACATGGGGGGAGAAAGGCCAAACTCCATCACTCAGATTAAAAGTAGTTCTTTCCACACTGGGAATAACTTTCTGCTTTTAGTTTTAAACCTCATGGTTATTTTTGAAATGTCGGTTTATTTTCCCAAAGCCAACTGAAACCATTGATTGTAGAAATGTATTTCCAGGTCACATTTTCCCACTGTGCCTCAAATCGCTGCTACTGCTCAGTCCTCCCTTCCTCAATCTCCCCGCCCCTACCCCGCTCTGCCACTTTTTTTTTCAATTGAAGTATAGTTAATTTACAATGTTGTGTTAGTTTCAGGTGTATAGCAAAGTCACTCAGTTACACATATATTTTGTTCATATTCTTTTCCATTATAGGTTATAGTTCCCTGTGCTATACAGTAGGACCTTGTTGGTTATTTATTTTATCCATAATAATGTGTATCTGTTAATCCCAAATCCTACTTTATCCCTCTCCCCTGCCCCCACTTTCCTCTTTGGTAACCATAAGTTTCTTTTCTGTGTCTCTGAGTCTATTTCTGTTTTGTACATAAGTTCATTTGTATCATTTCTTTTAGATTCCAAATATAAGTGATATCATGTGATATTTGTATTTTTCTGTCTGACTTACTTCACCCAATATGGTAATCTCTAGATCCATCCATGTTGCTGCAAATGGCAATATTCCATTCTTTTTTATGGTTGAGTGATATTCCATTGCCTATGTATGTTGTATACATCTACCACATCTGCTTTCTCACCCATCTATTGATGGGCACATAGGTTGCTTGGCTATTATAAATAGTGTTGCTATGTACACTGGGGTGCATGTATCTTTTTGAATTAGAGTTTTCTCTAGATATATGCCCAGGAGTGGGATTGCTGGATCATATGGTAGTTCTGGTTTTCGTTTTTTAAGGAACCTCCATACTGTTCTCCATAATGGCTGCTCCAATTTACATTCCCACCAACAGTATAGGAGGGTTCCCTTTTCTGCATACTCTCTGCAGCATTTATTGTTTGTAGATTTTTAGATGATGGCCGTTCTGACCAGTGTGAAGTGACACCTCAGTGTGGTTTTGATTTGCACTTCTCTAATAATTAGTGATGTTGAGCAGCTTTTCATGTGCCTCTTGGCCATCTGTATGTCTTCTTTAGAGAAATGCCTATTTAGGTCTTTTACCCATCTTTTGATTGGGTTGTTTGTTTTTTGTTTTTTTTTATATTGAGCTATATGAGCTATTTGTATATTTTGGAGATTACAAATACAAAATCATGGACCCCTGTCGGCTGCATCATTTGCAAATATTTTCTCCCAGTCCATAGGTTGTCTTTCTGTTCTGTTTATGGCTTCCTTTGCTGTGTAAAAGTTTGTATGTTTGATCCGGTCTCATTTGTGTAGTTTTGCTTTTATTTCTTTTGCCTTCCCTTCTCCCGCTTTTGATGCCCTGTCTTGGTGCTCTCTCCTCTCCCCTCTTCATTCCCCCATTTGGTCTCGCAGGTACCCATGACTTGTGTTACCCCCGTCAAGACTCCTAAGGCTCCGTCTCCAGCCTAGCCTGCCCTCCTGATGATCTTCCAAGACGCCTCAGTGACATCTCAACCTCATGCTATTCCGACCAGGTGCGCCATCTTTCTTTCCCTGCCACGCCCCTCTCCTGCAGTCGCTGTGAACAGCGCAGCCGTGCTCAGAGACCATGACTTGGGAGATCAAATAGCTGTATGATTTCAAATGTGGGTCTACATTTTTTCATTTATTCGTTTAACAAACACATATTGAGTGCCTGCCATGTGCCAGGCACTGTCTGGGCACGGGGGACATGAGAACAAGACAAAGTCTTTGCTCTGATGAAGCTGACAATATAAAGACAACTTCATGATATATTAGCAGGGTAAGGTGATAGAGAGCGACTCTGAGCAGGTGACTCTGGAGTAGACCCCTGGATGAAGTGAGGAGTGACCCACGTGGGTATTTGGGGAAGAGGATTCCAGGCAGGGGGAACAGCATGCAAAAAGGCCCTGAGGCAGCAGTGTCTTGGCAGATTTCAGGAAGAGCAAGTAGGCCAGGAGGCGGGAACTGAGTGAGTGAGAGGGGGCTCTTGAGAGAAGGCATCAGACAGTAGCAAGGAGCTGGATGGTATAGGATCTTATCAGTCATGGGAAGGGCTCTGGGTTTAGTTCTAGTGCAGCGGGAGGCCATCTGAGGGCCTTGGACAAAGGGATGACGTTATTTCATGGACATTTGTGTCATGTCTCTCTGGTTTCCGGTTGGAGAACAAACTGTAGGAGGACAAGAAGCAAGGAGATCAGTGCACTAGCATGTCCATGAGACCCTATTCTCAGCGATTCCTTGCTCTCACCGGGACTGTTTATTGCACTCTAAAAATGTCTGTGGTTCTCACTTGGAAGTGAATGCCAGTGTATCCTGAAGGCCCTGGATGGCCCATTTAGAGCTGGGTACCTGCAGCAAACTTCAGAGCTCCTGGTTGTGTGTTGATGATGGCCCCTAGGGTACCACTTCAGTTGTCACAAGCTAATGAGATGAGAAGGGCCTGGATCGGGGCGCTTGCCTGGATCTCTCTTTCCCGAGTCGTTCTGGTATCTGGCTCCTTCTCATACTTTGGGTCTTAGCCTAAGTGTGAGCCCTCAGAGGCCTCTCCTCTGACACCCTATGTAAGTAGAGCCCCCTGCTATTCTCTGCCACGGTGCTCTGTCCATTTCCATGGCACTTATCACATGTCATGCATGTGCTTGCATTCTAGATTACAACTTGTCTTCCCCTGCTAGACTGAAGAGCTAGGACTGCCATCTTGCAAGTAGAAGAAGGAAAGAGATTCTCAGAGTGGCTGCCCAGGAGTCCTGATAAGCAGAGCAGGGCATCCACCCTGGAACTGTTGACCTCCAGACTTCCTGCCAAATGAGGACGTTAAAAAAAAGCCCAGTGTTTAGCCACTTTCATTGGGTATTTTGTTTACACTGCCAAAAGCATCTCAATGAACACACCTCATTTTACAGAAGAGGAAACTGAGTCTCAGATGAATGATGTCATCGAAAAACCATCTCTGCCTTTCCCCTTGCTGTTCTCTCCACCAACATGCCTCCTTCTCCCTGACGCTATATCCTGCTGGCAAGGACAGCCTTGTTCTTGAAGGCCCCCTCCCAAACCCTATCTTCTAAGAAAGCTTTCATCCCACCAACCACTGGTGTCTCCCCCACCTAGAGGATTGTTTGTGAGGGCCTGGCAGCACCAGCAGTGCAGAGATACCTTCTAAAGAGAGAGGATGTCAACATTTGCATTTTTAAAAGCCATAATTATTTTTTTCACATTGCAATTAGTGATAATTATTTTATTTCCTGCTGAGTCTATGCCAAAGAAGCAGCTCCTTCCCGCAGAGTCCTCAAAGGTAGCCCTGTGCCCTGGGACTCTCCGAGTCTGCAGGGGAGGCAAAGCCTTTTCTGTGCTCACTTAGAGATCACATCCTGAGGGTGCTGAGTTTGCTGTGGGCCCAGCTACAGCTAACTGGCTGTGACCTTGGGCAAGTCACCTCTCTCTAAGTCTTGGATGCTTCCTCAGCAAAGTGAGGCTGTTGGACTCAACAGATCTTCCTGTCCCAGTCTCTGGGGACATCATTCTGCATCCATGAGGCATGGAGGAACCACCCATTGAATTCCGAGCTCATTTCTCTAGTCAACTGTGCTCTTCCCCCAGGAACTGAGGGAGACATGGAGGGCCCAGGACTAGATGGAGTTTCATGAGACAAGCTATTGTGGGGAAACCTTCATCTATGCAGCATTTCCCCCTCCTGTTTTTCATCAGGTCCCCTCAAGGACACTGGGGCATGGGGAAAGAATAGTCTTTTCAACAATTTGTACTGGGACAACTAGATATCCATATAGAAAGGAATGAAGTTGGACCCCTACCCCACACAATATACAAAAATGAACTCAAAGTGGACCAAAGATCTAAATATAAGTGATAAAACTATAAAACTCTTAGAAGATACCATGGGGGTAAATATTTGTGATCTTGGATTAGGCAATGATTTCTTAGGTGTGACACCAAAGGCACAGGCATTGATAACAACAAAAATAGATACACTGGACTTCATCAAAATTATAAACTTCTGTGCTTCAAAGAACGCTGTGAAGAAAGGGAAAAGACAACCCACAGAATAGGATAAAACATTTGCAAATCTTATATCTCAACAGGAACTTGTATCTAGAATACACAAAGAGTCTTAAGCACTCAATAATAAAAATACAAATAACCCAATTAAAAAATGGGCAAAGAACTCGAATAGACATTTGTCCAAAGAAGATATACAAGTGGCCAATAAGCACATGAAAGGATGCTCAACATCATTAGTTATCAGAGAAATGCAAATCGAAATCACAATGAGACGCCACTTCACAGCCACTAGGTTGGCAAGAATAAAAAAGATGGACAGTAAACGCTGGTGCATGAGGGTGTGGGAGCTTGGAGCTCTTGTAACACTGTTGATACAAATGTAACATGGTGCAGCTGCTTTGGCACACAATCTGGCATTTCCTCAAAAAGTTACCACATGACCCAGAAATTCCATCCTAGGAATATACTGAGGAGAATTGAAAACAAATGTTCACACAAAAACTTGAACATAGCTGTTCATAGGAATAGTATGCATAGTAGCTAAGAAGCAGAAACAATCCAAAAGTCCACCAACTGATGGATGGATGGATGGATGGATGAACAAAATGTCGTATATACATACAATGGGACATTATTTGGCAATAAGAAGAAATGAAGTTCTGATTCATGGTACAATAGAGGTGAATTAAAAACACTGCTGTAAGTGAAAGAAGCCAGACACAAAAGACCATTTACTGCATGATTTCATGTATATGAAATGTCCAGACTAGACTGATCCCTAGATTACTGACTTCCAAGTGGTGGGGCAAGGAGGAAATGGGGAGTGACTGATAATGGGTGTGGGGTATCTTTTGGGGATGATTAAAGTTTCTGGAACTAGGTAATGGTGATGGTTGCACGACCTCGTGAATATACTAAGAATCACTGAACTGTACCTGCAGAAAAAAGTAAATTTTTTTTTTATTGAGATACAGTTAACAGACAATAAACAGCATATATTTAGAGTGTACAATTTGGTATCCCAATCTCCCAGTTCATTCCCCCCCAACGCCCTCCCGCTTTCCCCACTTGGTGTCCCTGTGTTTGTTCTCTACACCTGTGTCTCTATTTCTGCCTTGCATTTCCTCTTTCATAGTTGTTAGCATTTGCCTTATGTATTGAGGTGCTCCTATATTGGGTGCATATATATTTATAATTGTTATCTCCTCTTCTTGGATGGATCCCTCGATCTTTATGTAATGTCCTTTCTTGTCTCTTGTAACATTTTTTATTTTAAAGTCTATTTTATCGGATATGAGTATTGCTACTCCAGCTTTCTTTTGGTTTTCATTTGCATGGAATATCTTTTTCCATCCCCTCCCTTTCAGTCTGTATGTGTCCCTAGGTCTGAAGTGGGTCTCTTGTAGACAGCATATATATGGGTCTTGTTTTTGTATCCATTCAGCCAGTCCGTGTCTTCTGGTTGGTGCATTTAGTCCATTTACATTCAAGGTAATTATCAATATGTATGTTCCTAGTACCATTTTCTTAATTGTTTTGGTTTTGGTTTTGTAGGTCCTTTTCTTCCCTTATGTTTCCCGCTGAGAGAAGTTCCTTTAGCATTTGTTGTAGGGTTGGTTTGGTCGTGCTGAATTCTCTTAGCTGTTGCTTGTCTGTAAAGCTTTTGATTTCTCCCTCGAATCTCAATGAGATCCTAGCTGGGTAGACTATTCTTGCTTGTAGGTTATTTCCTTCCATCACTTTAAATATATCATGCCCCTCTCTTCTGGCTTGCAGAGTTTCTGCTGAGATATCAGCTGTTAACCTGATGGGAGTTCCCTTGTATGTTATTTGTCGTTTTTCCCTTGTTGCTTTTAATAATATTTCTCTGTCTTTAATTTTTGTCAATTGGACTACTATATGTCTTGGTGTGTTTCTCCTTGGATTTATTCTGCCTGGAACTCTCTGTGCTTCCTGGACTTGGGTAGCTGTTTCCTTTCCCATGTTAGGGAAGTTTTCAACTAGAATCTCTTCCAATATTTTCTCAGATCCTTTCTCTCTCTCTTCTCCTTCTGGGACCCCTATAATGCGAACATTGGTGCGTTTAACATTGTCCCAGAGGTCTCTTAGTCTGTCTTCAGTTCTTTTCATTATTTTTTCTTTATTCTTTTCCACATCAGTGATGATCACCATTCTGTCTTCCAGCTCACTTATTTGCCCTTCTGCATCAGTTAATCTGCTATTGGTTCCTTCTAGTGTATTTTTCATTTCCGTTATTGTGTTGCATATCTCTGTTTGTTTGTTCTTTAATTCTTCTAGGTCTTTGGTAAACTTTTCGATCTTTGCATCCAGTCTTTTTTCAAAGTCCTGGATCATCTTCACTATCATTATTATGAATTCTTTTTCTGTAAGGGTGCCTATCTCCTCTTCATTTAGTTGTTTTTCTGGGGCTTTATCCTGTCCCTTCATCTGGTACAAAGTCCTCTGCTTTTTCATTTTCTCTGTCTTTCTGTGGCTGTGGTTTTCAGTTCCACGAGACGAAATCCTGATGATACTGCTTGATCCTGCTGTCTGCCCTCTTAACAGTAAATTTTATGGGATGTAAATTATACCTCAACTAAAAATAAAAGACCCCTGGGAGATACAGGGTTTTCTCTCTGCCTAGCCTGTCTACACTTCCTCTGACCCCGCTCTAGTGCCAGCTTCACCCTGAATTGAGGTCATGGCCCTGGAACTAGCCCCGATGCAATGCTCGATGCTCCCTCTCTTGCCACACTGAACACCCAGAGTGCTACTTTTAAAGTGAAAATCACATCTTATCCCTCCCTTAGGTAAAGCTCTCTCATTGCATTGGAATCAAATCTAATCTTCCTGTGGCCTGTAGGGCCCTGCGTGATTTGTCCTCTGCCTGCCTTGACCCCACCCTCACTCCACTTCCCCCTCATCACTGTGCTCTGGACACACTGGCCTTCTCTGTGTTCCTCAAGCCCCAGGCTTGTACCTGCTTTGGAGGCTTTCACTGGCTGTTCTCTCTGCCAAGATTCCTGTTCCCACAGATCTCTGCACGGACCTAGCATGGTGCCTGGCACATAGTAGGATCTCAATGGAATGTGTCGAACGAATAAACAAATCGTCATGCGTCTGCCGCTTACCAGGGATGTGCCCTTGTTGTCAAGGTGCCTGATTGTCCCAAGCCTCTGTTTCCTAATCTGTAGAATGGGACCTCATAGGACCAGTTATGGGAACTTGGTGAGATGGTACATATAAAGCCCAAACTAACTTCTTTTCTTATGAGGTAAAATGCCCAAGTTGGAGAGACATCTTCTGTGGTTTGTGGGGAATATTTGAATACTGGACCCCAGAAGGCAACCCCATGAAGGGTCCCAGCCACTTTTGGACTTGAGGTTGCATCATAACTCACAACCCACGGAGAGAAGGGTCCAAGGTGGGAAACACGTCTGATTCACCTCTGCATCCCAGGGGAACCACTGAGAGGCAGGACCAGGGTCCACATCCGCAGGGCCACGACCCCAGTGGCCACCCACAAACGGATCCTCCCGTGGAGGTGGGGAAGTCCTGTGTAGTGGGTCCCGGAAGCATGCCGAACACCTTGCTGTGAGCTTTCCTGCCTGGGGCAGGCAGGTTGGGAGGCAGGGCTCCCACTTCTGGGAAAAGTAGAGGACTTTTTGTAAGGCATCCACCTTTGAAGGCCCACCATGGGAAAACAATGGGCGTATTGTCCACAGCTGAGCCCTGGGGAGCCCCAAGGCCAAGTCACATCTGACCGGGGCCTAAACACAGCCCTGCCGGCCAGGAAGCTGGCCTGGGCTGGCATCCAAGCCAGCTGTTCTGAGACCCGCTGGAGGCATGCCACCGGGGTGCTTCTGTGGTCTGCATCCTGGCGGTCACCCACCCCATAAAAACACAACACTTGTCACTGCGCAGGTGACCCTGGGCAAAGCACTGGAATAAAATTTCCCTTTCGGAGTTTCAACTTCTTCCTCCCAGGGGATGGAATTGAGCTGAGTGCCTGTCTTCAGTCAGTTGAGGAGGAAGGATTTGTGGTCCTGGGAAGACTCCGGAGGCTGTGCCCTAAAAAGCAGCAGGCAGGCCTAGGTGAGATGCCATTTTGGCTTTTATGAGCTGTGCCACCTTGGACTGGTCATTGACCTCTCTGAACCTCCTTCCTCATTTAAACTGGGGGCATAAATCTCCACGCCACAGAACTGTCTAAAGGACAAAGATGTTGTTTATAACTCACGCAGATAGAATTTTAGAAGCTATTATAGGAAAATTGTCTTCAACACTGGAATAGGAAAAACTTTTTTGGATAATATACAAAAAGCACAAACCACAAGGAAAAGGAGTTGGTTTGACTAAAATTTAAAACTTCCGAGTGAAAATGGCCAAAAAAGAAAGTGAAATCGATTAGTCAAAGGCAGGGAGAAGGTATTTACAATACATAACCAACAAAAGATTGATATACAGAATACTATAAAGAATTCCTATACATTTAGAACAAAAAAGCAAATAACTGAATGAAAAATGGGCAAAATAACCAAGAAATGCACAGAAGAGGGAATTAAAAAGGGCTAAAACACAAATGAAAAAAAAAAAAAAAAGGCCTGACTTCATTAGTTATCAGGGAGATATAAATTCTCAGTTACAGAATACTAATTCACACCCATCAGTTTGGCAAAAATTAAGAAGTCAGACCACCCTAACACGATAAAGTTGGAGTAAAGCGGTGAGGTGAGCAACCCTAAGTAAGACTGTAAAGGCATATCTGACCCATCAATTTATTTTGAAACATCCCTAGTCACAGGTAGTGACAAAAACAAGCTAAATACTGGATCTTCCTCTACTGCTTCCAAGCAAAACAGAGGCCAAACCACAGGTGTTCTTGCCCAATAAACGGGACGTGAGAAAGGAAGCAATCTGGGACCAGAGTGAGCAACCAGCCAATGGTGCCTTTATCTACAAGCAGGATGTGATCTTATGTTCGCAAGAGGAACTTACCCATAGCTGCCTGAGAGCACTTTTCCCCCATTAGCTAAACTCCAGAAACACTAGCTCTGACCAACATAAGCTGTATTTATAATTATAATTGAATACCAAAGTTAGACAAGAGTCAGGGTGGCAGGAAAGATAATACTCAAGGAAAGATAGCACGTATTTTCTGCGAACCTAGCAATAATTGCTCAAGGGCCCCTCCCCATTAGACTGCAAGGTCCTTAAGAACAGCAGAAATTATAATTAACAACCGCTCATGTTGCATTTAAAAAAAAATCTGACCCTACAAGTTTTCAGAAGCTGTGAAACAACCAGAGCTCTTACATATGAGTAAGGAGTATAAAGTAATACAACCATCGTGGAACAGTTTGGCATTATCTAGAAAATTTGAACCTATGTATATCACATGAACCCACAATTCTGCTCTTAAGTATCTACCCCAGAAAATCTTGGGCACCTACATACCAGGAAAAATGTGCGTAAAATAATTGTGATAACCTCAAACTGGAAAACAACTGTACAACAACTGTAGAAGGAAGAGGTTAGCAAACTTTTTCTGCAAAAGGCTAGATAGTAAATATTTAGGCTCTGTGCGTCACCCGTCCTCTGCTACAACTACTCAACTCTCCTTCAGAGAGTGAACGCAGCCATAGACAATACCTGCTTTGGAGTCTTTCACTGGCTGTTCTCTCTGCCAAGATGGCAGTAAATGAACAGGCTGGGCTGGGACTTTATTTATGAACAACAGGCAGTTGGTTGGATTTGACCCCATGGGCTATAGTTTGCAGACCGCTAATATATACATATATATATATGTGTGTGTATATATATATATATATATATATATATATATATAGTGATGTAGAAGATAGACTCTCGAATATATACAAATTGTGGTATATTCATACAACGCAATAATATTTTCCAAAAAGAAGTTACAGCACAACATGGATGAATCTTAAAAGGGTATTTTTGAGCTAAAGAAGTCAGATACAAGAGGGCACATGTTTTTCACTCTATGTATAGGAAACACAAAAGCAGGCAAAATTAAACTGCAGTGTTTAGGAATGATGCATAGCTAGGCAACAGAAATATGAGGAACGTTAATGTAGTGATTAACATAAAAGGACAACGGTTACTTTTGGCAGGGATGGAAAGGGGTGTAATTGAAAGGGGTGGGGTCTACGGCCATATCACCCTGAACACATCTGATCTCGTCTGATCTCAGAAGCTAAGCAGGGTTAGGTCTGGTTAGTACTTGGATGGGAAAGGCGTAGGTTTCTGGGGGCACTGACCAGTTTTTGTCTCTTGGCCTGGGTGGTAGTTCCGTGGATGTTCATTTTAGAACAATTCATTAAACTGTACATTTGTATTGCATGTACCTTTCCGAACATGTATTATTTTTCATCAAAAGAAAGTTTTTAAAATTATGAGAACTTCTAATGTTGATTCTCACGTCCCAGGGTATTTTCCTGCACCCTGAGAGAGGTGTTTCAGGAGCAAATTTCCCTGGTGAGGGTAACTGCCCAGAGCGCAGCAGAGAATTTCCAGGACAAGAAAGCATAGGAGGGAAATAGCCACTTAAGCAATCAGGAAATTACCACGGGGACTGTGCCCTGTGCAGAGAGAAGGGAAGGAAGCTTTCGGTCTTATTTAAAGGGGAAGCTCCAGAGTTATAGCTGAAACCTAGTGTCTGAGCAGGATTGAAAAGAGAAATGGCCCCTACAATTCTACTCCTATGTCAGCCTCTTTGGCTTCTTTTAACACTGAGCTGGGGGTGGCAGGGTTCCGAAGGTCTGTTTCTCTGGTTGCATAGACCCACTGTTCCTAGTCCTTGGGGTGACTCATGGCAAATGCTAAGTGTGTGTGCACCTGTGTTTCTGCATGCACTCACATTTGTTGTGTACACACCAAGCACCGGAAACAGGCCTTTCAGGTAGTGTTGAAATTATCTTGAAAAACACTTGGGCAACCAAGAAATGAAAATATGTCCCAACTTTTACCCAATATTTCTACATCCATGATTGTTTCCTCATGATATTATCGGAAATACGAAATAAGTTTTTGCAGAAAATGTTTCATCCCTATGTTATCAACACCATGAAAACTTGGAAACTACTTAGCATTCAAAAGTAGAAATGATTAAGCCAACCAATTCCAGACACATGATGAAAAATATTACGGTCATTAAAATTCTATTTAGGGAGAGCTGGTAATAACCAGGAGGGGAAGAGGATACAAAATTGAAATTACAGGATGATTATGACTTAGACAACAACAAAACCTTGTATGCAGAAAAATACCATAGAAGGAAATCCAATAAAATAGTAAAGACTCATCTTCTGGGGGAAGGAGTGAAATAGGATGATTTTTTCTTTATAATTTTCTAGAAGAAATTTTCCTAAATTATCAAAACAATTTGATTATTTTTAAAATATTGTAGAAAAGTAGATGAATACAACTATGTGGAAGGAAGATAATTGTGAAGTTTGGTGTCAGGGGACAAGAGAGTGAAAAGGGAAATTGAGGCACCATGTGAGCAAGGAGAGGAAGTTATTGCTTGTTGAGTCCTTTTCTATGGTTTACATATCTCAACATCAGGCAGCTAGTGGTTGCCCAAACCAGGATTTCTGTGCTCCAAATCTGTGCTCTGACCCATTGATCACCTCACCCAAGTAATCACCACCACCATCATCACCAGCATCACCACCACCATCATCATCACCACAACCATCACCATCACCACCATGAGCATGACCACCACCATCATCACCATCACCATCATCATCACCACCACCACCATCACTATCATCACCACCACCATCACCACCACCATCATCACCACCATCACCACCACCACGACCACCAGCAGCATCACCACCACGAGCATCACCACCACCACCATCACCACCACCACCACCACCATCATCACCATCATCACCACCACCAGCATCATCACCACCACCATCACCACCACCACCAGCATCATCATTACCACCACCACCACCACCAGCATCATAACTACCACCACCACCATCACCACCACTACCATCACCACCAGCATCATCACCACCACCACCACCATCACCACCAACACCACCACCATCACCACCACCATCATCATCATCATCATTGCGGTCCATTTCCTCACTGCAAAGACACATTTTTTTCAAATTTTAGCGTTTCTGAAATTTCATACCATTGATATGGCAGCTTTTTTCCTCTCCAAAAGACCACTAAAGCAATGATTCGTCTATAATCATTGCTTTCATAGAACCAAGGAATATTGTAATTGCTGATTGTCATTGAGTAGTTATTTTGTGCCAGGAACTATATATAAATTCATCAGCTACCAAAGCAGCTCTCTAAAGGAAACATTTCATGTAATACTTTAGCGATGAAGAGTGAGGCTCAGAGAAATGAATATCATGTCCAAGGCCACCCAGGAAGTAAATGGCTGAGGCAGGACTTGACCCACTATGAGTCACGCACTCTAGTTTGTCTCCTCCAAAACTTTCCTCCTCTGCCACTCTGCTGTATCCGCTTTATACCCTCCTGTTCCCTGGCCCTGGTTCCCTGAGCCACGGAGGGGGCTTCCACCTCTGCCTCTCCCAACACACAGCTAAGAGTAGAGCGTTTCTCTGTACTTACAGAATAAATCACTCTAAATTGACTTATCACATCTCCTTCTGAGGGACAACCCATTCTCCATAGGTAATCCCTTTGTTTCCAAAACAGCTGGCTCTACTCCTTCCATAGACATGTGACTTAAGCCTGGCCATTCAGAATGTCGTATTCCCTTAATCATGGTGATTGGGTCAGAGATGGGCACCTGATCCACTTAGAGCCAACGAGATACCCTTAGTCCATTTCTGTGAATTTAAGAAATATGCTGCGGCTCTTCCTGCCTAGAGAAGAATTAGAGAGAAGGTGGAAGGGCTGGAACTGCTGTAGCCATCTTGTGACATGAGGCCTGGTAATAAAGCATAGCCAAGAGAAGGGGAGAGAAAGAAACTGGGTACTGGATCAAGTCATGCCAAATAGTAGTCATACCCCACCTGTACTGGTTTAGGTAAGGTGTTCTCTGCTGAAAACTCTTCAACAGGTTTTCAGTGTCTGGTAATAATGTCTGAACTCCATCCTTTGGCATCCAAGGCCTTCCTGATCTGGCTTCAATTTGCAATTTCAGCTTCCAGACTCTGCACATCTCCCAGTCAGCCAATGCTCCATCTGCTTTATACCACTCACCCTTTGGCAACAAACCAGCAATTTGCCTTCTTCTTAAAAGCTTTTGTATATGTTGTACCTTCTGCTTCAAAGGGCATTCTGTACACACAGACATGGACATGGAATAAAACCTCTTAACAGTCTTAGATGTCCAAAGACAGTGTGTTTCCATCACAGGGTATGACAGGCAGAAAGAAGGGCATTCAGAGGGAATGTTACAGAAAGAACTTAAGACATCAAATAGGGTTTAGTTCAGCTCAGGATTTCTCTGGCCTGGGGGTTGATGACTACCTATGTCCAAATCACCAGGAGGTAATTGTCAAAATATATATCCACAGACCAAAACTTTAGCCCAGACCTACAGAACCAGAATCTCTGGGGATGGGCCCCAGGAATCTTCTCCTTTCGCAAGATCTATATTCTATGGATGAAGAAGATATGGTGTACATATATTTTTATGGCTGAGTAATATTCCATTATATATATATAAAAAGAATGAAATAATGAAATTTGCAGCAACATGGTTGGACCTAGAGATTATAATGCTGAGTGAAATAAGTCAGACAGAGAAAGACAAATATCATATATCAATCATATGCGGAATCTAAAAAAATGATACAAATAAACTTATTTACAAAACAGAAATAGACTCACAGACACAGAAAATAAACTTATGCTTACCAAAGTGGGAGAGGGATAAATTAGGAGTTTAGAATTAACAGATGCACACTACCACATATGAAATAAATAAACAACAAGGACCTACTGTATATCACAGGGAACTATATTCAATATCTTATAATAACCTATAATGGAAAAGAATCATTCATACACACACACACACACACACGTGTGTGTGTGTGTGTATAACCGAACACTTTGCTGAATCCCCTGAAACTAAAACAACATTGTAAATCGACTATACTTCAATGAAAGAAAAAGAAAGAAAGAAAGAAAGAAGAAAGAAAGAAAGAAAGAAAGAAAGAAAGAAAGAAAGAAAGAAAGAAAGAAAGAAAGAAAGAAAGGAAGAAAGGAAGGAAGAAAGAAAGAAAAAAATGTAGTTATTATCAAAAAAAAAAAAAAAAAAAAGATTTCCACTCTAACGCTTGCTAACATCTGAGAACTTCTGGCCTAGAAGAGTATCAAGCCCCTTTAACCCTGCGATCTTACAAAGTCTGGATGTTTATCAAAGTCTCAACATCCCCTCCCACCTTTTCTCTTCTCAGGGGAGTTCCTGACTCCCATCATTTTTCCTGTGAATGCTGATCCTTGGAAATCATTACTACTCTGCCGCTTAAAGGGGAAGGGAGGGTTTAGGGTAAAGCTTTCATCAGACAGAACTGCACTGCCTTACCTATTCCCTGAAATACTGCGTGTCTGTGTATGCACACTCCTGTACCATAAATAGCTGTGCTCAGTGCTTCTCCAAGAACAGCGTATGTAAATCTGCTTAGCATACATTAAGCCTCCTCATTTTTCCCTATCCTGTTCCCTCTGCTACGAATGCCATTTACTTCTGCATCCTTTTAACACACATTCATTGAATACCTACTCTGTGCCAGCTATCTACAGGGTGCTGGAGATAATGAGATTAAAACCGGACCCAGTTCTTGTCCTCAAGGAGCTCAGACTAGCAGGAGAGAAGGCACATGCAAAACCCTGAGATATGTACTACTCATTCTTTTGTTCACTCACTCGCTCTTGTGTGTTTGCACAACACAAATATTTAAGCGCACGCTATGTGCAGGGTTACAGCAATGCAGCAGTAGCCAAACAGACAAGAGCTTGCTCTGCTGCAGCCTGCATTCCAGTGGGGAAGACAGACTCCACACAAGTGGACAAAAGAACCTGACAATATCTGACAGCAATATATGCGATGAGAAAATCAAAACTGGATCGATCTGCTTGGAGTGGAGGAGAGAGGTGCCTGGCGTGATCAACGTGGACTTCACTAAGGAGAGGACCTTTGAGTGGAGACCCTCATCCAAAACGATGAGAAGGCACCACCAGGTAAAGATGGGGGAAAAGCATACCCAGACAGAGAGACCCACCAGTAGGAACACCCTGAGGTGTTTCGTGGGTGTCAGGAACAGGAAGGCCAGTCGGCTGAGGGTTGGATACAAGGGAAGACGGGTCGGAGCAGAGGACGGGGATGTGGGAAAGGGCTGAATGGAGCAGGGTGTGCCAGAAGACCACAGTGGGAAATCCGAGTTGAATCTCAACTGCAATAGGGTGTCTTGGGAGGGTTTTAAGCAGAGGGGCATGGAGGATTGGAGTCTAAGTTGGATTTAAGAAGCTATTATGGGATCCAGGAGAGAGGGCACCTTGATCTAGGGTTGTGGAGTCAATATAGAAAGAAAAGGATGGGTTCAAAATGGAACTTGTAGGGGAAGGAGGGTAGAACCAACAGGACTAGCAGGTGGATGGGATCGGGCAGGTAGAGCGAGAACCAAGTAGACAGACGACAACTAGCTTGAGCTCAGAGGTGGATGGTGATGTCATTTACTTAGATGGGGAGGAAGCCGTTGTTTGGGGGGCAGGGGAGTGGGGATTGCGGGATTGAGGTTTTAGATGTGTGTTAGGTATCCCGGTGGCTGTGTTTAGTGGAGCAGTTGTATATATAAGTCCCCAGCTCAGTGGAGAACTCAGGGATGGAGACATGAATGTGAGTCACGGACATGTGGCCCTGACAGAGGCATAGCTGTGGGCTCATGGTCTCGCCAGAAAGGAAGGAGCAATTCTTCCCCAGAGTGAGTGGAGGGAAAGTCACTTAGCCCCTTTTGATTAGGAGCCACAGAAACCAACCCTGGCTACTGAGCAGCTCAGAGACTGAGATTCAAGAAGGAAACAAACCAGGTAGGGCTGAATCTCAGCAGCCCCAATTCAAGGACCATCTTGGGATGTCTCGGTTCCAGCTGCCCTCCATCCTTATAAGACACCTTGGCAAATGGAGAGTCCCAAGAGTAAGGTCTGAAGGACCCATATCTTGGCGGAGGGATGGGGGTGGGGGGTACACCTGGTTCCTCTAGGTCTTCATGGGATGTGGAATGCAGGGGGCAAGTCCTCAAAGAAAACCCACATGCTATTTTCAAAGAAGGGAGGAGGGTAGCTGGGTAGGCAAGAACAGCGGACATCTGCTCTACCGGGCCTGCCGGGAAACTCCTGCATGTCTTTCAAGAGACAGTTCAAAGGTCAAGTTTTCTTCAAAGATTTCCTTGACCTTCACAAATAAATTCATGTGCTCCTCCTCTGTGCTCCCAGTCTCTGAATTGTAAGCACCTGTGGGCCTATCAATCTACCTCCCCGCCCCCACCCAAAGACTACGCACACCAGGGTCAGAAACGCACTCCTATTCATCATGGAACCCCAGCAGCTCACACAGGGCCTGGCATACAATCAGAACTCAGTTTCAAACATTGCTGCCCAGAACGTGGTGCCGTCCGCTGAAGATGATTGGGATCACAACCCTGAGATTTCTTTTAATGTATCATTCCGTATTCATTTTATCGTCCAGGGCGAGTTGAGTGACACATTGCAGAGATCTCTCCCAAATGCCTTTCAAGTCACACAGCCAAAGCCGTTCAGCAAATTATACGTAATCAACGAGGAAATCAATAAGTACTGCAGGTGCATTAAAGAGTTTAGCAGATTCATTATGTATTTAGCACATTCAGTCCAATTTGCAGGAAGTTCAGAGAAGAACAGGCTTTAGCATGTAAACAGTGGCTCTGATTGAGTCTTTGGGAGTCCTGGCTGCACAGCCTTTGGAAGGGAGAGCAGGTCAGGAACCTCAGAGCCTTCCCACCCTGTCTAGCCCTGCCAGCCCAGGCCAGTCCCGTGAGTCAGGGGTTTCACCTCCAGAGGGGGTGACAATGATCTCACAGGCTTAGATTTCTTCTTGGAAATTCTAAGGGAGGTGAAGGAAGGGAGAGGAGGGCGGGAGAAAAAGATACAGAAAGTATGAGCCTTTCCCTCAATTTCTCAGCAGCCTCCTGCCTCTGAAAAGAGGTCATTTACTAATTTATCAACAAACTTTGTTTGAACACTTGCTCTGTGCCAGGTCACAGGCCAAGCTCTGGGGCAAGAGCTGAATCAGAGCTGGACCTGCCTTCAGGCGACTCACAGCCTCACAAGCCAAGTAGAGGCTCTGAGCCCCTCTGCCTGAGGAGGAAGAGGAAGAGGGGACATTTGAGCAGGATGCTGAGGGATGATGAGGACTGCATAAGGGTGGCATCTCACAGGGAGCCAAACGCCCTCTAAGGGGCAGAGGCAAAGCAGTTTGGAGACTGACATAGAGGTCAATGTTACCAGAGCATGAAGCCCAGAGGCAGGATAGCATGGGAAACGCCTCTTGCACACAGCTCACAGGACCTCCTCCAGTCCTCCTGGTTCAAATCCCTCTCACTGCAGATCCAGTCACTGGTGCTGGGGGAGGGAAAGGGATTGCATCACCCAGCAAGTGGCAGCCACTAAATGTGGCTTCTGGCCACCACCCCAAGTCCTTTGCAAATTCCCTCAGTCACCTCTGGCCACAAATCTTCCCATGCTCCAATTTCTGAATGAGGCTGAGACGTGGCCCCAACTTGTGAAATCATGGAGCACACAGCCACTAAAATTCCCTTTTATTGATTTGGAACAACTAACACCAATAAAAGAACCACTCACACTGGCAAGAAAGTAACCTACTCACCCACGGTAGGTTGCAGCTCCCATGGCAGACGTGGCTAATCAAGCTCTGCATTGTTCCCCAGTGATTTCTTAACCCAGCTTTCCAATTAGGAAACAGTTGTCCCTTACACGAAAGCTTGTTCCTGTATATGCATTTAACTTCTGCCAGTTGTTACCGTGGGTCAAGCAGTAAGGAATGAAATAATAAAGGGGAAAAGAGCAAATGTCTAGCACAAATTATAAGAAGCCAAAGATCTAAGACAGTGCCCAAGGGTTGAGTGCATAGCAGCCATGCAATACTTAGCAGCAAACACAGGTGGCAGATTTGGTAGCTGCTGGTTGCATAGGGCCTTCTATCACTCCCTTGGCAATAGAAAACCGACTCAAGTTAACTTTAGCAGAAAACAGGAATCCACTGGCACAGTAATACTTTGAGGCAGGGGCTTACAGGATGTCATCGGATGCTTTCTTGGCCTCTCTTCTCTCAGCCCTGCCTTCCCTCACTCTGGCTTCCTTCCCAGGCAGAACTGCCCTTTGAGGGGACAAGTTGGCCCAGCCTACATCCCCACAGCTCCCAGCCAGGGAGGGGAATGTCCTTCTGCCGCATGGTTACCCCTCAAGTCCTAACTGGGGCTTTCACGGGCCCATCCTAGGTGCGCTGTGCATGGGGAAGTCTCCCCCAGGAAAGGACAGTGATGACAGCAGAAGAGGGGGATAGATAAGTAAGAAGTGACAGCATTCAGATAGCATGAAACAGCCATCAGCCATTACACTATTGCCCACGTAAAGGGGAGAAACAGCCTCAAAGAGTGAGGATGGCCCAGGGTGGAGGGAGGAGGGGAACCTGGTATGACCATTCTCTTCTCCAGGCTTCCCCTCTGTCCTTCCCCCTCCCCGCTCCTAAGTGAAATAGACAATTAAGAGAGAAACCCTCCGTGCAGCCCAGGGTTAGTAGTGCGGGCAGGAGATGCCCTGGTGTCCTCAAAGTGCCTTTGATAGAGAGCCCTGTAGGGGCCAGCAGCCTCCTGATAAAAGAGCTTCTACTGACTCCCTGCCTTTCCTGGACAGACCCTCAGCCCTGCTCCTGACTGCAGGGCTGACATAATGCCGTCACTCCCAAACTTCAGTGCCAGAATTCCCTGGGGAGGCTGCTGAAATGCAGAGTCCTTGGCCCCCACCGAGACAGCTTGATTCTGCAGTTCTGGTACACAGCCTAGGAGTCGATGGTTTAAAGAGACTCCCCAGGTCATGCTGATGCCAGGGCCAGGCCTCTGTGCACACTTTGGGGAACTCTGATAAAATGGGGTTTAGAATCCAATAGATGTGGCATTCAGTAGGTGCTCAGAAAGAGGTAGCTGAAGGCTCTGACAGCTGGCTCTGTCTTGCAGGACTCCACAGAGTGCCAATGCAGATGAATTCTCATCTGTTACAGACAGGCTGCACCACAGCCTGATCTGGAGAACTGCCCCATGGCCACCATCCCTTCTCCCAGTGGCCAGCCCACCTGGGCCAGGAGTGGATATTATTCCAGGTGATCTGAGCCCCTTAGCTCCTCCCTTAGAAAGGCTGGAGTTCAAAGTCATGAGCCCTGCAAACAATTTGAAGGGGTGGGGCAAGATGGGCTTTTAAAAAAGCCCAGGATTGTCAGACTTTCGGAGTTTTTCTTTTTTTAAGAGACACCAGAAATGTTAAATCTTATGACGTTTGAAAGTCTGATCATGTTTTTAAATGCTCAAAATTGTCAAGGCCATGCAAAATGCATCTACAAACTACAGTGTGAGTTTCTCATTTTGCTGTAATCAGCTTCATTTCCCAGCCTCCTTCGCATTTAGGTATGGTAATTGACTAAGTTCTGGCCAGTTGAAACCTTGTGTGGCCAATCTATCTGGAGATTTTCTTAAAAGGGAGCCTTTCTCCCCTTCCTCATTCCTAATGCATGGAGTACAGAAGTGATGGCTGGAGCTTCAGCAATCGTATTAGACACCAAGGTGACTTTGAGGATGGAAATGTGCTGAGGATGACAGAGCAGAAAAATAAGAATCTGAGTCTGTTATGACATTGAGAAGCTGTCATACTAGTCCTGAGTTTCTGGCTTCTATACTTCTTTTATATTTCTCATATATTTTATTTCAGTTATATGCAGCCAAACTTAATACCCTACCTCCTTCCTAGTTTAGATGAGACCCGGCCATTCTGCCTACCCTTTGGTTTCATAAGAGGACCCTGGATCTTTCTAGTAAAACTCCCTTTGGCTGGACTAGTTTGGATGGGATTTTATCCCTTGGAAACCAAACATTCCCTCTTTGCTCTCTCTTCATCCCTGCCCCCTTTCCTTACCACAGGCTACACTAGCCATCATTTTCAAAGTAAACAATTGTTAAAGGATCATTTTTTTGAAAAGGCAAAATCATGACTGTCGTACAAATACAAAATGAACCTGTGTCAAAGATATGATTTAGTTCATTAATCATAAGGGAACGAAGAAGAGATCACAACAGATTCAAGGGGAAAGCAAGAAACAGCCTTGAATCAGCAATCAGGAATGCTGCCATGAATTTGTTAGTGGATGCAAACCCGGCTTCCACGTGACAGAAATCATCTGAGTCTGCACAGCAAAATTCACTTGCATCGATGTGGACAAGAATCATTTGCTTTACTGTCAGTTTTCTACAGCTTACAGAGATGTAAAATAGCTCCGTCAAAGACCATGAAGGGCACAGACCCCTAGAGAATCCGAAAACCCCAAAGGGTCTGCCAGTTCTTGTTTTTAAACCCAACAACAGTCATTCTCTGAGCATCCTGGCTACTGAAAAATGGAGACTGTCTCATGTCTTCCCAGGGACACCCTCCCCTAACCCCCACAGCTGTGCCCTTGACTTTCCTGCCTCAAAAATACCTACAGGGACTTCCCTGGTGGTGCAGCAGTTAATAACCCACCTGCCAATGCAGGGGACATGGGTTCAATCCCTGATCCAGGAAGATCCCACATGCTGCCATGCAACTAAGCCCGTGCGCCACAGCTACTGAAGCCTGTGCACCTGGAGCCCGTGCTCCACAAAAAGAGAAGCCTCAGCAATGAGGAGCCTGCGCACCACAACGAAGAGTAGCCCCCGCTCACTGCAACTAGAGAAGGCCTGTGCGCAGCAACAAAGACCCAACACAGCCAATAAGTAAATAAAAATTAAAAAAAAAACATTATTAAAAAAATACCTACAGAAGTTTCCCAACTGAACTGGGCTTTGAAGGAGGAGCAGGAGTTTGCCCGGCAGAGATGGTTATAGATCAGCAGGGGTACTCGTAGAATCACATGAGGAGCTGTTAAAAATGTACATGCCCACCTCCTGCCCTGAATTTCCTGAATTCGCTGTATTTGCAGAGTTGGCCCAACATTTTTACTGGGACTGCATAGGGAGTAGGGGGTGAGGAGACTGTGAGTTGCTGATGGAAATGTGAGAGTGACTCCTTCCCCTCCCCCAGCAACTCACACACAATCCCACCAGAGCACCAGCCTCCCCTGAGCACCAGCACTGCTCACTCAAGGTACGTCTAGTTTGCAAATACCTGCCTGGTGTCTGGATCTCACTCTCCGCCCGCCACCGCACCTCCAGCCACCTCTCTGTTTCCTTGTTCCCCTTTGCCGTGAGGGTCGTGCCAGCTGTGACTGTCCTGCCATCTATGTTGGCAGGACAGGTCCCCTCCTCCTGTTCACCTTAAACCCACTCCGGCCAGGCTTCGGCCCCAGCCCTCCACCAAAACTGTTCTGCCACAGTCACAACGATCCACATGGCCAGATCCCAGCCCAGCTCTCCGTCCTCCTCTTGCCGGACCCTTGACCACGCCGGGCGCAGCACCCCACCCCCTCCTGGCAATGCTGTCCTCCCTGGCTCACACCCCACTCAATCTCCTGGACCCCCTACCCCTGGTCTCGCCTCTCAGGCTCCTTTGCTCTCCCTCCATCTGAATGTCCCTGGTGCCCAGGGCTCAGCTTCTTTTCTACCAACATCCCCTCTTGTGGAGCTGTCAGCTAGAAGGCTTTAAATGTCTCTATGTCTTTCAACTCCCAAGTTCACATCTTCAGAACACTTTCCTGAACTCCAGCCTGTTTTCTGACTTCCTACTCAACATCTCCATCTGGGCACCTAGTAGACAAACTCAATCTGTCTAAATCTAGCTCAGATCTTCCCTCAAAACCCCATTTCACCCACAGCCTTCCCCGCCTCCCTTTGCGCTCACCCCATCTTCCATCAGCACAGCCATGACCTTGGAGCCATCCCAGACTTCCTACTGCTTGTCACACTCCTCATCCCAGCTGTCAGAAAATCCTAGTGCTCCCCTTGAAATGGATCCGGGATTCCACAACTTCTTACCTGAGAGACACCGTCTTTGGCTCAGATACACAGCAGCTCCTGAGAGGCCTGGTTGCCACTGCCCATGCACTCAGAGAAAAGCCTTAGTTCTAATTTGGGCCCTACCAGGCCCAGGAGGTCTGGGCCTGTGCCCTTTCTGACCCCCTTTGTGCCATGTTCCCCCGGCGCCCTTTGCTCCAGTGAGCCGGGTGTGCCCCCTCCGAGGGCCTCTGCTCTGGCCCTGCATATGCTCGTCAGGGACGCCCTTCCCCAATGTCCCTGCTCAAGTGTCTCTTTCCCTGACCACTCTGATTTATGGTGGGTGTTTTTTTTTTTCTTGTGGTCTATATTTCCCCAGGTAGAACATAAGCTCCCGAGGGCAGGGATCTTTATCTGTTTTGTTCATCAATTTATCCCCAAATGCCTAAAACAGTGCCTGCTACATCGTAGCTGTTCAATGAATAGTTGTCATTGAATTGCTCCGCGCCAGGCCCGGAGCCAGCCACCTTCCACGGCCATCCCATTTCCAGTCTCAACACCTGCGTGTAATTGCTCCTGCAGAAAGGCAAGGCACCCCAAGGCGGAGGGGCTTGCCCAAGGACACAGAATAAGTGCCGGCACAGAAGCTACCCCCGCGTCTGGCTGGAGTGCATGGCAGAGATGCCGCCACAGAGCAGGCAGGGCTGATGCCAGACCTAAAGGCCCTGGGCGCCCAGCGGATGAGGCTGGACATTGTCTAGGGCAGAGGTTCTCCCCCTTCCACACACCTGGGGGGTTGATAAACACAGATTTCTGGGTACCACCTCCGAGTTGTTTAGTCAGTAGGCCTGGGAGGGAGCCAAGAATCTGCTTTTCTAACAAGTTCCCGGGCGATGCTGCAGCTGGTCTGGGAACCTCACTTCGAGAACCGCTGGTTAGGCAATGGGCACCCCAGAGCGGCTTTCAGCAGGAGAGGCAAAGTCCTCTTTGCTTTGGGAAGGGCTCTGGGCAGGCTGGGTGGGAGGTAAGGAGCCCACGCAGGGGCGAGACCAGGCTGCAGCCTGAAGCAGTGCAGAGGGTGGCTGGGATGCAGAGCAGGTCGGCACGGCTCCGAGTCCCCCGGGCCCCCTCGTGCAGCTGATGAATACAGCTCCACGGAAGAAGACGCAGGCCTCCTGGCTCCTCACTCACTTGAGATTTTAATCATCTTCCAGAGTGTGGCTTCCACAGCCACCCCCACTGGAGGCGGGTGCGAGACCAGCCAAATAACTCCACACGATTTCAGCAAAAAGAAATCACGGTCTCCGTGGCAGCGCCGGGAGCCGCGGTAATGAATCCAGAAGCAGAGGAGCGCGTGCGGGCAGGGGCCTTGGACCAGCCCCAAGACTCGGTGCCCTCGGTTGTCAGGTCAGGTACCCAAGAACTACCCAGCAGTGCCTGCTCTGCCCAGGCCAGCGACACTGAGCACCCAGGATGGGTGCTCCCTGCCGGCATCGAAGGGGCCAGATTTATCCACCCACCTAAGGAGTGAAGTGCACATTGCAGTCTTCATTTTAATAGTCGTGCGCTTATTCAGAAGTGAATCAGAAAAATGTATAACTAGCATATCCAATCTGTGCTGTTATGGAGAACTATTTCTTAGAGTGGAGCTATAATGTTGCTTTTTATTTATTTATTTTTTTAAAGTGAATTGACCTCAGGAAAATGTTAATGAAACAATGCGTATCCAGCAATTCTATAATGCTTACTCGCTATTCATGGAGTAATTCGTTAAAGCCTTATAACAATCCCATAAGGTAGGTGCCATGATAATACCCATTTTACACATGGAGAAAACAGAGGAACAGAGTGGTTGAGTAATTCGCCCATGGTCACGCAGTAGGGAGTAGTGGGAGAATCTGAACCTAGGCAGCTGAGACCTAGGTTCTGTGCTCTTAACAGCCTCTTCATGACGTAGGCGGGACATGGCGATGTTCTGCTGGCAATGATTCTCCAAACCCTGGCATTTGGGAAGCACCCAGCAAGTCATCCCTTCTGCCTCCACCATCCTCAGGCCCCAAAACGCACCACAGAAGTGATGCGGGAGGCGTGATGTAAGGAGCTGGCTCAATCCTTCCAACCACCGAGGCTCCTGGGAGGACAGAGATGGACTGGTGCCTGGGTCTGTCTTCTCCAAACATGAAGGGCCTGTGTTGTCTATCTTGAATGCCCCTCCTTGATTGTGGTAAGCAGGGAGGGATGCGGGAGCCTGTCACTTGGTGGGGGTGGGGGGGGGGGTGTAGAGTGAAGCAGGAGAGGGTAGCAGGCAGACAGAGAGGAGACATGTCCTGGGGGGTGGGGGACCCCGAGGCCATGGTATGAGTCTCCAGTCCCACAGAGAATGGATGTAACTTGAACTCTTCCAGAGCTGAGGCTCCCAATCTTCATTCACACAACACCCTCCTTTTTATAATAAATGTTTGAAAGTGAATCAGAGATATGTGTAACTGGCATATCCAATCTGTGCTGTTTCGAAGAGTTCTCTCTTAGGGCAAAGCTGAATTTGCTTAAGTTTTTTTTTTTTAAAGTGTTTCCTTTACTATCCTGAAGTTTCAGATAATAAAATCTACCTTTATACATGATTTTAATATATGTGAAGTCTCCCACCCATAGTGTAAAAGAAAATAATTCGTAATACAATAACACACATTTCAATATGTCAGTGCTCTGGCCTGACTACACTAGAAGGTGAAGTGAAGTGATAGGATAGTCAGGCACCGGCTCCTATTTATAATGTATCAATTTGGCTTAAAGAGGAACAAGGCGCTTGGATGCCTGTTGAATAAAGGCATAAGAAGCACAGGAAAACCAAGGGCCAGAGGCAGAGTGGCCCTTACATTGAAATCCAGCATCAGGGTTAGTATAAATAGATCAGCCCTATTCCTAGGTGGTAAGAGAAAGGGAAAGAACCTTAACTGAAGTTTGGTGAATATGTCAAGACCAATGGAACACATGAAGGCATGAGACAGCCTCACGGAGAAGCTGGGCCTTCTCTATCTAGAAGCCCTGTGTTGTGACCTAGGACGGGGTAGGCCAGAGTACCCCAGAAAACACATCTCCTGCCTTGAAAGTTCAGTACATATTGAGGCACACAGCGAGGCTCGAAGACCCACAGGTCCTTGGGGAGGAGACAGTGTTGCCGTGATAACGGCTGCTCTGTACACGGAGGCCTAATAGAAATACTGAGACAGAGATTTTGGAGGAAGAGAGAGATGGCTTTATTTTTCTTTGCCCGGCAAAGGGAAGACACAGCAGGCTTGCATTCTTTGCATTATTCTTTTTTTCCTTTGCAATATTTCAAAACAGTCATAGCTGGAGTCAGGCTTCCTGTGACTGGGGTCTGGCAGTTTGTTGATTGTTTGATTGTCTGTTCGTCTATGGTTTGTAGGCTGGGGACCTCCTTTCTGAAATGTAAAACAAACTATAGGAATGATTTTGTTACAATAGTCATAGTAATGTAGCTTCCAAGTTGTAAATAAGGTTAGCAAGTAAGAGGCAGGATGTAACTCACACAGAGTTAAGTATCAGGGAGTTAGCTTTGTGAAGTAAAAATTTAATTACTACAGATTAGTGAAAGCTAAAGTAAAACAAGGAATGATTAACCCTTTCAGGCCAGGTTATCTTTCTCCTCTAGGCTGTTCAAAATTCTCTGTTTTCCTTGCTCTCAAGAGGAAAAAGAACAATCACTTCTATTTGCATTGTAACAATTTCTCCCACTGTTAGTTTATTTTCTCCATATCAATGGAGAAACTCACCTTTATTTGTATTGCAACAACAGGATATGTAGCATATGGATGGAAAAGAAAAATAATAATAATAACAACACAAGAGGCTTTAGAAAAGTTGTGGAGTCAACTGAAAACCCTATCAGAGTAAAACTGGAAAATAACAGGCAACACCCAAATAAATAACTTGAGTGTGTAACTTTCGGAACATAGATTTCTCATCATTAGGCCAAAAGAAAATGTGAAATTGTTTTGAACAGCAAGAATTTTGAATATTTTGAAATTTTTAGTAATGAAATTTAGTGAAACTTCTACATGTCACATATCACCGCTAATTTAATACCATTTGGTTCTCAGTCTCTTACAAGGAATATGCAAGGGGTGACTGCTTTTACAGTCTGCTGGGAGCCTTTTTCAACTAAATACAAAGTTGGAAACTCGATGGGAGAAGATGAGTTAGATGCATATGAGAGAGAAATTGGCTATAGCCATAGCACCCTGAATGCACTCCATCTCAGAAGCTAAGCAGAGTGGGGCCTGGTTAGTACTTGGATGGGAGAAATAGGGCAGTAATCTCAAGGCAGAATTTTTCTTCCACTTAAGGCTCTCCCTCTGTAAGAACCTCCTGAATTACTGAGAATGCACGGTGTCTTGTAAAAATGTTTCCTTTAAAATATTAAGGTATTATTAATTATATTTATACTGTTTAGCCTGGGGGAGACATATTAAAGCCTGGAGAGATGCAGACAGTTCTTCTTGTGCTTTGCTATGCGGGACCATCGTGCCAAGAGCAGGACTGAAGCATTCTGGCCCCCTCCCCCAAATGCCAGCAGCGTCCACAATTCTTGTGACAATAAAAATCTCTGCTCTCCATTTCCAAAATGCCCCCCTAGGGGATGTTATCATCCAAGAAAGAATCCCAGGTCTACGCAGTAAAGGAAAACTCCTGATCTGCAGCTCTCCTGAGTCCCCACTGTGTTCCAGGTTCTCAGTGAATCCTCACAGCAGACCAGAAGACCATTTTATTACCCCCATTTTACACAGAAAGAAATGAATATGCAGAGGGGCGAAGTGACTTGGCCAAGGTCACCCAGCTGGTAAGCCCTTGGCTCTGTAACTCCACTGTCCTCATTTGTAAAATGGCTGAGAGGCAAGCACTCAGTACATATTTATGGAATGAGTGAATAAAGAAATGAACAGACTGGGAGAATTGTCTGGAAGGCTTTCTTCATCCTACCACCCAATTCAGTATGTTTCTGGAATGCATTAAAAAAAAAAATGAACTTCTGGGAAGCTGCTGCATAACACAGATAACACGATGATGGGGGACGACTTAGATGGCTGGGATAGGGAACGTGGGAAGGAGTCGTGGGAGAGAGGTGATATGGGGATATATGTAAAAGTACAGCTGGGATTCACTTTGTTGTACAGCAAAAACTGGCACAACAGTGTAAAGCAATTATATTCCAATAAAGAGCTTTGAAAAAATGAACTTCCAGAGTCTGATAAATCATGGAATAAGAATTTCTATTTCATAAAAGGTTATAAAAATTAAATGAGATCCACATTTTGAAAGCACTTGCCATATACTATCCCTGCCCCCTTCCTACATTCTTACTCCACCCTCACCCTCCAAGGTCAAGATAAAAATTCACCTTAATAAAAAAAAAAAAATCCTTCACTCGACTACAGCATTTTACAGATGGCAAAACGCTCTGTGTACATGCTCTCACTTGATCTTCAGGTAATCTGAAATGTTCAAAGAGTTGGTTTTGAGCACCCACTAGATATCCAGAGACACAGCTCAGGGAAGAAGGCAAATCCCAGTTCTTAGCCCCTTTCAGATTCTCGCATTTTCTCCCTCCACTTTTCAAGGATTCTGCTTAATTAGCATTGCAAGCAAGTCTTCGGCTAAGCCTGGCGCTGCACAATCTGGCCTTGGGTGAAAATTACACTGCAACCAGCTCTGCTGGACTCTTTCCCTTCCAAGCGTGCATTAAAAGCTTTTAAAGGAGCTTTTCCTCTTCTCCTTGAAAATACCTTGAAAATACGCTTTGCTCATCGCTAAAGGGTTTGCTTAGCAGATCCTTTTCCAGCCTCCTCCCCTTGGGGTGGCAGGTGGGAGCTGACATTCTATTTTAAGGAGAAGGTGACTGGTGAAAACAGAGGGCAGGAGCTGGAGATGGCAGGACCAGGGCAAAGCTCTTCTTTTTTGGAGCTGAGAACGGAGTCTCCATCCGCCAGCATCTGTGTGACTCCCCGCATCTGCGATGGGGAAGGGACGGGAGGTTAGAAGTGGAGAAAATAAGGACAAAACAGGGTCTCCAGCAGACACTTGGCGATCCCTGGGAGGACATTTGCATGTGAGGGACGTGGGTGGACAGAAGCCAGGGACTGCCAGTCCTTGTCACAACGAACCACTGTCCCTAATCCCGGTGAACTCAGTTGTGGCGGTGTAGGCAGGAAAGGGGACCAGCGCTTGCAGTCGAGCAGGGCAGGGCGTTGTCTTCCGGAACAGCAAAGGAGACATCGATTTTTTTCCAGAATTCCCAGCCCGAACTCTTCCCGCCACATGCCCTAGGATCCCTGGCCCAGCCAAGGATGTGCTTTTGCTGTTATTGCTGATGCCACAGAAAAATTCAGGGCAAGAGAAAAGACAATTTGTGACTGAGCTGCAGGGAAGGGGCGGGTCCATTCTCCAAACTTAAGCTTCCCACTCAGTCCAGCTCAAGTCCTGGATCCCACGTGCCTCAGACAGGGTCCAGCACCCATAATAGGTGCTTAGAAAGCACTTGTTTATGGAGGAAAGAAGGAAAAGAAGGCAGAAAGACAAACCTTTTCTGGTTGGTCATCCTTTTCCCTCATGTTTGTAGATGGCTAGGAAATGCATGAATTTCAAGCATATTTTCTTCCAAAAGCCACCAGAACTGAACTTTTAACTAGAGCCTTTGTGTTTTAGATCAAACAGGTTTAAAATATCTTTGCAGGGGAGTGCAATAGATAAACCCTTAAGAAATGCTAAGATTTCCAGCCCTTAGCAGAATTAACTCTTTAGAAACCATTTCCTTAAAAGGGAAAGAAATTCTTAATGAATTAGTGGATCCAGGCCTTGATCATCAGTGCCTGCTCCCATTTTAAAAAGAGAAGTCATCTTGCAAAAGAAAGAAAGTAAAGGTCAATCCTGAATCAATACTGATTCAGCCTCAACTGGATCCAGCCAGCAAGGAATAGGGAGTACAGGGGACAGAGGAGCATGTTAAACCACGCTAGGAGGCTGCAGTCAGCAAACGTGGGGCGGGCAAGCTGGGGGGAGGCAAAGGGGAGAGGGAATGCAACAAGACAAATGAGCACATTTTCTTTTCTTTTTTTTTAAGTAATTTATTTTCTTTATAGGCTGTGTTGGGTCTTCATTGCTGTGCATGGGCTTTCTGTAGTTGCAGAGAGTGGGGGGCTTCTCTTGTTGCAGAGCACAGGCTCTAGGCCCATGGGCTTCATAGTTGCAGTGTGTGGGCTCAGTAGTTGTGGCCTGCAGGCTCCAGAGCACAGGCTCAGTAGTTGTGGTGCACAGGCTTAGTTGCTCTGAGGTATGTGGGACCTTCCCAGGGCAGGGCTCGAACCCATGTCCCCTGCATTAGCAGGAGGATTCTTAGCCATTGCGCCATGAGGAAAGCCCAGCACATATTTTCAACAACAAAGAATTGCTTTTAAAAAATGAGAGAGGAGATCTGAAGATGGTGGCAAAGTAGAAGGACATGGAGTGCATTCCTCTCCACAGATGCATCAGGAATACATCAAAAGATGCAATAATTCCCACAGAAAACCAGCTGAACACCAGCAGAAGACCTTGGACACCAGAAAGGACTGCAAAGATCCCGACATAACTGGATAGGTAGGACAGAGGGAAAAAGAAAAAAAAAAAATGAGAAAGAGGAGAAGAAAGGAAAGGGATGGGTCTTACACTCTGGGGCAGGGGGAGCTGAAACAGAGGAGAGATTGCTGAATTCCAGGAAACCTCCCTTATCTGACAGGGAAACCCCCTCTCTAACGGAGAATTTGAGTCAGAAGGGAGACACTTGGGACTGTCCAAAGAGGGTGAAGCGGCCAATCTGTGGCAGATGGGAAAGAGTGAGAAACACACAGAGGGTCCGCACCATGGCTCAGCATGTCCCAGACTGAGACATGGGTTCACAGCTGAACAGGGGGTCTGGGAGCTGGAACGTGAGACCCAGAGAACTGGGTCAGGGTGAGAAACACTGTTGGTGGTGGGGAGACGGACTGAGGGGATGGGGGGAAGAAATCTGCAGCTGAGAATGCCTACCGCAGAAAGCTGGATGGCCATGGTGGCAGCACTACTGCTGACTCACAAGCAGTGGGGAGGAGCCCATGTTGTAGCCTCTCTTTAAGTGCCTGTGATGAACAAAGGGAGGGACACTCTGGGCCTGGCTGTTGCAGTCCACAAGGGATAGAAAAAGCCCTGTGCGGGGGCTGGCCTGGTGTGCCTGCAGCCAAGAACCAGAATAAGTCCTCAGAGTGGCCCAGCTCTGGAGACATTCTGCTTACACCTGAGCCCTCCGGCTTCCCTGTGCAATAGGCACTGCCACCGCCACCAGGGCTCCCACAACCCAGGCAGGGCGCTACTGCTGACTCACACACAGGGGAAGGAGCCACTATTGCTCCCTCTCTCCCCACACACCAACACCTACAGACGGAGGAAGCTCTGCTGGTCTCAGAGTAATACAAAAAGCCCCTGAGGGCTGCCCATCAGGCACCTTGCACCGGGCACCAGTAAAGAACCACACTAAGGCTAGGTTTCCTACACCTATGCCGCTAGCATCCCTGTGCATTCGGTGTCACCCCCAGGGCTCCCATGATCCAGGCAGGGCACTACTGTTGAGTCACAGGCAGGGAGAGGAGCCGCTATCAAAGCCTCTGTCTCCCCACACACCTCTATCTGTAGATGAACAATAAAGGAATCCCTCACAAGGTGACTCAAAGAGCTCCAAGGCAGCCTCAGGACCAGTCTCTGGTGGTTTGACCACACACAGAAGCAGGGACAAAACCAAAGCTGAACACCAGGGACAGGGGGACTAAGGAAGAGGTTCTAAAATCTTTCCATCAGATATACACACTGCAGACTAAATCCCCATGATCAGCTAGGTAGACCCTATGTCTTTGGAATATCTGAGTAGACAATGAATGTCCCCACAAGTGGAAAAGGTCTAGCTCTGGTAACTGTGGACTGTGGGAGCAAGCACACACAGGAATTGGGCCAGATCAGAGCCCAAGTGGACCCCACAGGACCCACAGCAGGTCCAGAGTCCAACCCAGAGGCAGAAGAGGGCCTCTTGGGGAGGTGAAGGTGGCCTCAGGCCAAAGGCAGGTACAAGGACACTTACAGCTGAGACCCCAAGGAAACAGAATTATTACTATTAATTCTACTGATCTGATCTATTGTGTGGTCAGTTCTAGCTTTTTTTTTTCTTTTTTTTAAATTATGATCTTAGTCCCAAGGGATCAACACATTTTATAACATATTTTTTATTCTACTTTTACTCCTACTTTTATTTTTAGCCTTTTTATATATTTCTATTTCTAGCTAGCTATTTTGTAGTGCTGAGTTTATCTCCCCTATCTTCTTTTCTTCTTTATCTTTTATACATATCTATTTTTTTCTTTTTCTTTTTCTTTTTATATTTCCAGTCATACTGTTCTCCTCTGTTGCTCTGTGTTCCTTCCCATTTTAGTTTATTTTATCTTGTTACACTTTTAATCAATATTATTGGTCTGCTCTGTTTCCTTGCTTTATTCTTCAGATGACACACTGCTTTGGTTTTTGTTATTAGGTTTTGTCTTTATCTTAGTTTTAATTACAATTGTTTGATTTCATTTTGGGGATCTTCAGTCTATCTGGTTGTTCTCTTGCTTTTTGTTATATTTGCTCCTTGTTTTCACAATTTCCCTGGTTTTGTGTTTTTGTTTTTGTTTTTTTTCTTTTTCTTTTTTTTGGGGGGGGGCTTTCAATTTTTGTTGGTTTTCTCTTTGATTCTCTGATTGCATTCTGGGGTTCTTCTGTCAGGTTGTTCTAGTGCTTTGTGTTCTGTTGGGTTCAGTTTTTGTGTTTCTTGTGCATGTACTTGTTTCCTTGATTTAGTATGTGTTTGACTTAACCTTTTGCCATTAGTCTGGGGCTTGGATAGTCTTTTTTAATCCCTTTTATTGCCGGGACAAGCAACCTCTGGAGTCTGGATTCCTCAACCAGATGTCAACTTGGAGACTCTGGGGAGGGAGCACCGAATCCAGGATGCTAGACCACTAGAGAGTCCTCAGCCACAGGGAAGATTAACTGCAGAGAATTCTCACAGATGCCTCTATAAAAGTCTAAGACCTGGCTTTGCCTGATTGCCTGCAACTGCCAGTGCTGGGTACCTCACACCAAACTACAAACAAGACAGGAACACAAGCTTACCCATCAGCACACAGACTACCTAAAGCCCTATTAACCTCATAGATACCCTAAAACACACCACCTGACATGGCCCTGCTCATCAGAGGGAAAAGACTCAGGTCCACACACCAGAAAGCAGGCACCAGACCCTCCCACCAGGAAGCCTACTCAAGACACTGGACCAACCCCACCACAGGGGGCAGAGGGCAGAAATGAGGAATTACTACTAGGCAGCATAGGGAAAGGAGACAGCAAATACTGTAAATTAGACAAAATGAGAAAACAAAGAAACACCCTGCAGGCAAAGCAGCAAGATAAAAGCCCACAAGACCAAATCAATGAAGAGGAAATAGGCAAATTGCCTGAAACAGAATTCAGAGTAATGATAATAAAGATGCTCCAAAATCTCAAAAGCAAAATAGAGAAAACACAAGAAGCATTTAATAAGGACCTGGAAGAACTAAAGAGCCAACAAACAGTCATGAACAACACAATAACTGAAATTCAAAATACTCTAGATGGTATAAACAGCAGAATCGCTGAGGCAGAAGAACGAGTAAGTGAGTTGGAAGATAGAATGGGGGAAATAACTGCCACAGAGCAGGGAAAAGAAAAAAGAACTAAAAACTGAGAGAGAGAGAGAGATGGCCGGGGAAACTTAAAGGAGTCTAGGAGCACCCACTGACCAATTGTTATGATGTGATCCATGCCATACTTGGATCCCATGAAAGCACGAGTTTTTGTGGGGTTTGTTTGTTTTTTAAGCTCTTCAGTGGAATATAATTGCTTTACACTCTTGTACCAGCTTTTGAGGTACACCAAAGTGAATCAGCTGTATTTAGACATATATCCCCATATCCCCTCCCTCTCGCGGCTCCCTCCCACCCTCCCTGTCCTGACCCTCTAAGGCATCACGCATCATCGAGTTGATCTCCCTTTGTTATACAGCAACTTCCCACTGGCTATCTATTTTACAGTTGTTACTGTATATATGTCTATGCTACTCTCTCACTTCATCCCAGCTTCCCCTTCGCCCCCCCCAACCCCATGACCTCCAGTCCATTCTCTGCATCTGCATCCTTATTCTTGTCCTGTCACTGGGTTCATCAAGAGCAGGAGTTTTTAAAGAGGGGAAGAGGTGGGCAGTCACCCCCTAAGGGAACAAAACTTGCTTCTTTGGGGATTGGAAAAATCTTAGTTATTACAAGGGTATGTGACCCTCCAAAGTGCCGCAGTACCTAAAGAGATATACAGTTCATCTGTGGTATTAAAATTCCACGGAGCAGGTGGGAAGGGTTGTGATTGGGGGAAAAATTGTCTCAAATAGCTCCTTAAGGGGGTCATAATGAAAAAAGGTTTGAAAACACACAAATTGTAAAGTATGCATATGTGAGGCCACAGGGGAAATGTTGACGATTTAGTGCATATCTGATGAAGTATTGTTAATTTTTTAGGTACGATACTGGTATTGCAGTTACATTTTTAGAGTCCTTATCTTTCAGAGACAACTACTGATGGAGTGGAAGATAAAATAGAGAGTAGGAGACAGAAAAAGACAGAGATGGAGAACCAGAGATAAACGGAAAGAGAGTTTCGTTGATGTTTCTCAGAGCAGTAGACGTCCTTGCTATTGTGTTTGAGGACCCATCCTTTCTTAGACCGTGTTGCTAACGAGTGGCTGATGGGTCAAACTCAGCCCATGGTTATGTTTTGTTTGACCCTCGAAGTGTTTTAAAACTATTTGAGCCAACATTTTCAAATGAGAGACTTCACTTCCTGTTTCCAGCTTCTTTTGAGAAATCAGAGTCTCTGCACTTGAACCTGTGACCTTAAGTAGAGTCTCTGTTCTTCTGGTCACAACGGCCACCCCGGGGTCCTACTGGAAACACCCACGCTCACACTCTGTTCATATATCCGCCTTTCCTGTTCCTGCCAGCCCTCCGTGTATGGAAATTATATTATTAACAACGGCCACTGACCCTATCCACCAACTGTGAGTCAGGCAGAGTTTGGCCACATGATCTCACTGGACCCTCCAGTCAACCAAGAGGTAGGTGCTGCAATCATCTCTATTTTACAGATGACAACACTGAGGCTCAGAGAGGTGCAGTGACTTACTTAAGGCCACACAGCTATTGGAATCTGCTCCTTTGATTCCAAAGCCTGTGTTTTCACCTGTCATACCAGCAGCTGCCTCCTTCATGTGACCACAACACACAGGCCCAATCTCCCAGACCCTTGGGCGGTCCTGCTCTGAGGGGGGAAGGTGGGAGCCACTCCAGCTCCCACAGGGACCTGGCCTCAGTCTTGTTGGTTCCCTGGCAGGGGCGCACCTACATATGTGACACCCCAAGCGGATCATTTTTTAGCATCCCTTCCTCTATATGAAAGGGATATTCAATTAAAATAATCTGAAATAAAATAATATTCTAAAGTGAAATTGACATATTTCATGTATCAATTAAAATTTGCACTATCAAACAAAAATATTACACCTCACAATTGGTACTTTGTTCCATTGTTTTAAATTTTTAAATACAAATACAAGTTCTAAGAAGCCACGTGGAATGACGGAACTGAAGAAACTCAGGTTTAGTTTCCTCATCTTTGCAGATACTGTGCTTTCACTTATTTCAAATCTCTTGTCCAAACATGGGAATATACAGCACCATTAACCTCTCCAAAGTGAACTTGAACAATCCCAAGTCGTTATGAACTTGCTCTCAAAACAAGAGCTTATAGCTGAGGCTGAGTGTATTATGGTCAACTGTACAATCAGGAGTTCTCAGAATTAATTTCCATGTAAAATGATATATTTTTAAAGAATATGTATTAATAAAAATCTGCTAATAGGAAGCCAATATATATTATTAAACTCTCAACAAGGACCAAAGAGAGTGTTTAGAACTTACATCAAAAATATGTTTTCAGGGACTTCCTAGGTGGCGCAGTGGGTAAGAATCCGCCTGCCAATGCAGGGGACACAGGTTCGATCCCTGCCCCAGGAAGGTACCACATGCCGTGAAGCAACTAAGCCTGTGCGCCGCAACTATTGAGCCTGCACTCTAGAGCCTGTGAGCCACAACTATTGAGCCCATGTGCTGCAACTACTGAAACCCACGTGCCTAGAGCACGTGCTCTGCAACAAGAGAGGCCACCGCAATGAGAAGCCTGCGCACCACAATGAAGAGTAGCCCCCACTCGCTGCAACTAGAGAAAGCCCGTGTACAGCAACGAAGACCCAACACAGCCAATAAAATAAATAAATAAATTAATTAATTAATTAAAAAATAAATAAAAAAATAAAAAGCTAAAAAAATATATGTTTTCAGGGAGGAAAATTTTATCCCTAACATTATTTAGAATTGCAGGCACATGGTGACAATAAGCAAACTGACCTTTTGTTCATTTTGTCATTGTTCAATTCTCAGACAATGTAACTCTTATTGGCTTCTTGGTCACCCCGTGTGCTCAGTCCCTCCAGGACATCCTTCCCTGAGTCCAGCAGGGACCCACTGTAGGCTGCCCACTGAAGCAACTGAATGGAGGAAAGTCCAAAATTTGTGGTCAAATTTGGTACCCTAGGCAAAAGCTCCTTATAAACCACGAGGCAGTGTGCAAAACCCATCAGTATTCTCAAGCATTCCAGAAGATTCTAGCATGCTTTGAAGGTGCTTAGCTGCTCTTTATTAAGTATTCACTAGGCACCTGTGAACTATTTTTTTTCAATGCCAACAGTTTGGTCTGATACAGACTCTCCAGGCTGCAACTGGCTGTCCTAAAATTCAATTCAATTCAATTCTGACACTGCCCGGAGACAGTGCAGACCCCTCAGGTTGAAGGCTCAGTCCCACAGACTGCCCCACTTAGGACAGCTGTCACAAGTCCCAGGTTGCCAGGTGTACTTCTGACCAACCCGCTCTAAATTCAGAGGATTCGCACAACCTCCTCCTCAGGTTTAATACTTTGCCAGAACGACTCACAGAATTCAGGAAGGTGCTTTACTTCCTGGTTCTAGTTCACTATAAAAAAGATATAACTCAGGAACAGTCAGATGGAGGAGGTACATATGACAAGGTGTGGGGGAGCGGAGGGGGCTTCCATGCCCTCTCATGGACGCATCACCCTCCCAGTACCTCAATGTGTTCACCAACTCAGAAGCCCACTAAAATCCATAGTTTAGGGGTTTTTAATGGAGGTTTCATTCCATAGGCATAAATCATTGGCCTTTAGTGAGTAACTCAATCTCCAGTCCCTCAGCCTTCCCCAGAGGTTAAGGGAGAGGCTGAAAGTTCAAACTCGCTACTGCTGCCTTGGTGTTTTAGCAACCAGCCCCCATCCTGAAGCTATTTAGGGGCCCCAAGCCACCAGTCATCTCATTAGTATATAAAACACATTCTTCTTTTTATTGAGGTAGAGTTGACTTACAACACTGTGTTAGTTTCATGGGACTTCCCCAGTGGCGCAGTGGTTAAGAATCTGCCTGCCAATGCAGGGGACACGGGTGCGATCCCTGGTCCGGGAAGATCCCACATACCAAGGAGCCCATGTGCCACAACTACTGAGCCTGCGCTCTAGAATCCAGAAGCACAGCAACGAAGACCCGACGTAACCTAAAAATAAATAAATAAATAACTCATTGTGTTAGTTTCAGATGTACAGTATAGTGATCAGTGTTTTGCTTTTTCTTTTTTTGCACATTATATTCCAGCATAGGTTATTACAAGATATTGGGTATAATTCCCTGTGCTATAGAGTAAATCCTTGTTGCTTATCTACTTTATGTATGTAGTGTGTATCTGTTAATCCCATATTCCTAATGTATCCCTCCTCTGCCTTCCTGTCCCCTTTGGTAACCCTAAGTTTGTTTTCTCTCTGAGGCTGTTTCTGTCTTTGTATATAGACTCACCTGTATTATCAAAAACATTCTTGTCATTCCCGAATACTCCAAGGGTTTTAAGAGCTCTGTGTCAGGAACCAGGGACAAAGAGAAAATATATCGTTGTCACAATCTGCCACTCAGTATATACTATTCCATTTAATGTCTTCCTTATCATAATTCTGGGAGGTCGATGCTGTCATCATCATTTAAGTGATTAAGAAAGTGAGGCTCAGAGAGATTAGTGGGCTTGCCCGCGGCATCACTGTCAAACCAGGATTCAAATCCAGGCCTTGGACATTCCCAGGTCTTCCAGATCCAAAGAAGGGATGGCTTTACTTGGCTTGGCACGGGGTAAAAAGGAGACAGGTCCTCTCCGGACATCACTCTGAAGCCAGGGACATGAGAATCCAGCCCCGTTGACAAACTGGGGCTGCTGACCGTGGGAAAGAAGTTACCAGGAAGCTGACTTGAGTGGCAAGGAGGGAAGATGGATGTGCTTCCCTGTTCTTGCCAGCGTTTTAGCAACTGAGTGAAAGAGGGATCCAAGGGACCTTGTGCTTTGGGCCAGGCAGTCAGACAGCTTACAGATCAAGTAAGAGCACCTTGCCAGCTGGCAAACGACCAGGGAGCTAGTCCAAGCGCTCAGCTCTGGAGGAGACGGAGCGGCAGGGGGACAGATCCGCATCTCTATTTTAGCTTTTGGAAACTAAAGCTGAAAGAGGCAAAATGACTTGGCCAAGGCCACGCAGCCCCCGCGTGCCAGAGTCAGGCACTGAACCCCAGTCCACATGAAGTGTCAGTGACGTGTCCACAGTGTGGGGCCACCCCAGGAGGGGCGTCAGGCTGCAGGCTCCGGATTTCTTCCTCGGAAGCCACAAACCCTTATCTCTCACAGCAAGAAGTTCCCGCATCAGTGAAGACTCAGCAGCCCTGCCTACGACTTTTTCTATTCTGGGTGCACGGTATGCAATTAGCATAAATCTGAATACATATCTCATTTTTAACAGGAAACAGAAATACGTGAGGAAAGAGATTACAAAGGTCATGGTAACTAGTGATCTTATGTGTCATCCTTCTTTAGGTTCTACCTCACTTTCTTCCTTCACTGTCGCCATGAAACAAACTCCGCTTTGTCCTCAAGGCCCAGCTGAAAGCTCACGTCTTCCGCAGAGCCTTTCTGGAGCCTCCAGGGCAGAGTTGATGGCGTTTCCCCTCACGCCTCCCTGGACTGCGTATCTCCTCTTCACACCCCATCACCCGGTATTCACCCCCTGGGGTTTGTCCTGCCTCAAGTCCATATGCCCCTGGGGAATGGTTTGGCCAAAAGGCTCTAGAAAGTTCTCTCACTGCTGCAGGTGCCTTGACACTCTGTCTGCAAAGCCCAGTTTCAAACAGAGGAACCCATAGCCCCAAAGCTGTCAGGCTGACTTCAGACATGCGTGCAGAGCTTCCTTCCGACTTTGCGGTGTGCTCTGAGAGTCTGCCCAGCCGGAGCTGTTCTCCCCACGGCAGTGAGGATAACCATTCTGTCTCAGCACTCGGTCGGTGGTCAGCCCAAGCAGCAACAGGTCCCCCGCAGAGTCTAAAATTATCCCCACTAGGCCTCAAATGTAAATTAGATGGCAGCCCCCTGGAGATCCCCGGGTCTCTGCACTCCTGGGCTCAGCCTGCTCTCAGATATTTAAATAAAAATCGCCATTTTATAGCTAAATTTCTCCTAGGCAGCCTTTGCTCTTATCTCCTACTTCCTCTGCGTTCTCACCCTCCACTGGATCTTTGCCTCCCGCCCCATCCCACGCTGGACGCAAGCCTGATTACTTCGCTCCCCCAAATTACCACGGACCCAAGGTTCTGTGCATAACAGATTTTCACTCAATGTTTAGGAGGATGGAGAGTGGATATTGCACACTACTCAGCGTAGGTAGCAGCTTAACTTGAATATTACCTTAAAATCCCACCAAGAGGAATCTCTCACTGGCCACACAGACCCTTCGATGCGAGATGCTTGTTTGTTGACATTTTCCAGGTCTTTCCCTCCCAGCACAGCCTGGCAGCTGCTCTCGGTTCCCCGTCTTTCCATTTTAAATCTCCTCTCAACTAGGAGACTTCAGCTCTCTGGTTCCTACCCTGTTAGAATCTCGGGGCACACTCACAGCCTGTCTAAGCCCCCTCCATGCCTGGTCACCATCCCTGAGCTGCAGGGAGAGTCTGCAAGGCATTGATTTAACCATTTCGCTTCCTGTGACCAAATTCTAGGTCAGAGAGTCATCCTTAGAAACAAAGGAAGTCCCAGGGCTTGTGTGTTGCTACTTTTCTTTCTGATTCATCTCACCCGTTCCATCTCTCTCCAGACCCAGGGAAGAATGTTGGAAGAGAGAAGAGATGAATGGATGGATGACAACACAGCACACAAACCAAGAGAAAGGCAGGAGGGAGCAAGGGGGTACTTTGGAGTTGGAGTTGGCCATGAATTTACCGATTATCACACACTCCTGGAGGGGCCAGTCATGTAGAAAAGCACCCATCTATCTCTTTGGTGTGGATTAGATCATCTGAACAGTCAGTTTGGTCAATTGTATTCGCTGCTGTCCTGCACCCTGTGAACAGAATATATACCCTTACCCCATGGACTTGGACTTGGCCATGTGACTTGCTCTGGCCAGTGGAACCTGAGTGGTGTTGACAGTGTGGCCATCCTGAGCAGAGAATTTAAGATGCGTTGCCTATTTGTGTTCTTGCCCTCATGCTTGCAATGCTGGCCGCGAGAAGAGCTCCCCCAGGAAGATCATAAATTGGAGGCACACAGGGCAGATTCGAATCCAAGCCCAGTTGAGCCACAGCAGACCCACAGACCAGGGAATGAAAAATAACCATTTATTGTTGCAAGCCACTGAGTGTTGGGGGAGGTTGTTATCCAGTACACACTGACTAATATGGCCATCTAGTCCAACCTCTGCCCAGTGCCTAGAGCCACTTGTCACCAGTTCTGCCAATTTGAAATCAAGCCTCAGCTTTGCACCTCCAGTGATGGGGAACTCACTACCTAACAAGGCTGCTTAATCCTATCTCTGGATAGTTAGATGCCAACAGACTGCTCCCCTGCCCCCCAAACACATACACTTGAGTTCATGCATTAGTCTTGGCTCCCTCTGTTTTTCCTTCCTGGCCTCACAAAGCACAGCCTGCCAGGGACTGAAGCAGTACGGTGTTGCAGCCCCGCTCCGTACCTCCCAGACCCCCAGCTGTTCTTCTACCGCATGCTCCCCCGTGCCTTCACCGCTCCACCTGCTTGCCGTACCTACTATCCTCCACAAATGCAGAGTCTGGAACTGACACGTGCAGCCCATCAGCGTGGCCAGAGGCTAGACCCTCGTCTCTGTTGGTCTAGACAACATACCTGCACGGGAAATGCCTGGTTACAAGCAGACTGTGGAGCTGGACAGAGCTGGGGGCAAATCCCAGACCTGCTGTGTCACCTTAGACACGGCACTTCATTCTTAGAACCTCAATTTTCTCATCTGTAAAATGAGGACAATAATTGACTCTACCTTATACAAGCAATAATATGCAGAGCACCCAACAGGTAGAAAGCACTCAACCTTAGCCGAACAATTACAAGAGTAATCGTTTACTCAGGATGCTTATTGAACTTACTGTGACCTACCTTTCCTGAGTAATGTTTTCCTTCAAAATGGGTTTTTTAAATTATATTAAAATCTCATACAATACCAGAAAGAACAAAGAGAAAATCTGATCACCCAGAGACAACACTGTTAAAATATTAGCTAATGCCAATTGCAGAGATGCTTAATTTTTCATGAAACAAATGCTACCCCTCACCTTCCTTACCCAGTCCTGAAGGAGGTAGCAGAGGCCAAAGAATGAAGCAGCCTTTGGGGGCCTGCAGGCTAGTCTTGGATTCCAGGTTTGTCACACGCTGGTGTGTCACCCTGGGTCAGTAACTTCACCTCTTGGAGTCCAATTGCATCTTTTGAATGTGAAAGGATTTTTTTTAAACTTTATGGAGATAAAATTCACATATCATACAATTCACCCTTAAGGTATACAATTCAATGTCTTTTAGGGTATTTACAGAGTTGGCCATCCAACACCACAATCAATTTTAGAACATCTTCATTACACGGAAAAGAAACCCTGCCCCCCACCCCCTTAGCCATTAAGCTCAATCCCCCTGGGTTGGTCCCCTGGCTACACTAATCTACTTTGTGTCTCTATAGATTTGCCTGTTCTGGAATTATGCTGTCTTTTATGACTGGCTCATTTCCTTAGCTTAATGTTTTCAAGATGCATCTATGTCATGTGAAGGACTTTTTTAATGGGCTTTTTCACATACCACCTTCACTTCCAGGAATCAGGGCTGGCCATATTAACCCTGTCAGCCCCCATGAATAGGAAAGGCCAGGTATCTTCTATCTTTTCACATTCAATCCTCACAACACACGCATGACAGGGCTTGGGACATTTTACTGATGGGAAAACGGAGGCTCCTTAAGAGCGAATGCAGGGAATTCCTAGAAAGGATGCTCCCTGCTTGCCTACTTTGTATTGCTCTGCCCACGTCTGGACCTCAGCAGGCAGCATCCACCAGAGTCCCCAGAAGACGCTCCAGCAGACTCATCTATATGGTTTCCCGGTCCCCAGAGTCTGGGCTCTGGATCTCTGGGTCAGGGTTCCAAACCACACTGAGATCATTTTATATTTTAATGTCTTTCATTGGCCTTAAAATAGCCCAGGACTGTAAAACTCTTAGAATAAAACAGGGAGGGACTTCCCTGTTGGCGCAGTGGTTAAGAATCCACCTGCAAATGCAGGGGACATGGGTTCAAGCCCTGGTCTGGGAAGATCCCACATGCCGCGGAGCAACTAAGCCTCGTGTACCACAACTACTGAGCCTGCACTCTAGAGCGCGCAAGCCGCGACTATTGAGCCCACGTGCTGCAACTACTGAAAAGCCTGTGCACATAGAGCCCTGTGCCCTGCAACAAGAGAAGCCACTGCAATGAGAAGCCCGAGTACCGCAACGAAGAGTAGCCACCACCCACCACTAGAGAAAGCCCGCATGTAGCAATGAAAACCCAACTTAGCCAATAAATAAATAAATAAATAAATTTACATTAAAAAAGAGAAAAAAACAGGGAAAATTCTTATGGCATTGGATTTGGAATGATTTCTCGGGTTATGACACCAAAGGCACAGACAAAAAAGTAAAAATAGATATATAGGACTATATCAAAATTTAAAACTTCTGCACATCAAAGGACACAATCCACAGAGTGAAAAGGCAACCCAACAGGAGAAAACAATTGCAAATCTTGTATTGGATAAGAGCTTAATACCAGAATATACAGAGAACGAATACAACTCAATGACATAAAAAACAAACAGCCCAATTAAAAAATGGGCAAAGGACTTGAACAGACATTCCCTTACAAAAGATAACATAGAATGAAATCTTGCCATTTGCTGCAACATGGAGGTACCTTGAGAATATTATGTTACATGAAATAAGTCAAAGACAAATACCGTATGATCTCTGTTCTATGTGGACTCTAAAAAACAAGACAGACAAACAAAAGAAAACAAAACTCATAGATACAGAAAACAGAATGATGGTTGCCCGGGGGGGAGGAGGATGAAAGGGTGGAGGAAATGAAGAGGGTCAAGAGATATAAACTTCCTCCAGTTATAAAATAAATAAGTCATGGGAATGTGATGTAAAAAAGGGGAAAAAAAGAATTCACAGCAAATGAAAGGTAAAAGAATATATTGAAAAAAAGAGGATATACAAATGGCCAAAAAACACATGAAAAAGTGTTCAACATTCACTAATCATTAGGGAAATGCAAATCAAAACCACAATGAGGTACCACTTCATACCCATTAGGATGGCTATGATCAAAAATAAATAAATAACAAGTATTAGCAAAGATGTGGAGAAACTGAAATTTTATGCACTGTTGGTGGGAGTGTCAAGTGGTACAGCTCCTGGGGAAAACAGTGTGGTGGTTCCTTAAAGCCTTAAAAATAGAATTACCAAAAAAAAAAAAAGAATTACCACATGATCTAGCAATTTCACTTCTGAGTATACAGCCCCAGGAACTGAAAGCAGGGTCTCAAAGAGATATTGGTACAGCCAAGTTCACAGCAACAATATTTACGATAGCCAAAAGGTGGAAGAAACCCAAATGTCCATTGATGGATAGATGGGTAAGCAAAATGTGGTGTATGGATACAATGGAATTCAGCCTTAGAAGGGAAAGACCTTCTGACACATGCTACAACATGGATGAACCTTGAACACATTATGCCAATGGAAATAAGCCAGTTACAAAAAGACAAATACGGCGTGATTCCACTTATATGAGGTAGAGTAGTCAAATTCCTGAAGCAAGAAAATAGAATGGTGGTTTCCAGGGGCTGGAGCAGGGAGAAATGGGGAGTTATTTTTAAATGGGGACAGAGTTTCAGTTTTTCACTACAAAAATTTCTGGGGATGGGTGGTGGTGATGGTGGCACAACAATATGAAGACACTTAATACCATTGAACTGTACACTTTAAAGTGGTTAAGATGTTAAATTTTATGTGATGTGTCTTTTAACCACAATTAAAAGTATAAGTATGTGAATGAACGAATGAAAACAGGCCAGAGTCTTCCATGTTTTTTTTAAAGGCCGCAGTGCTGCAAACTCCAAGAAGACCCAAATGTGTTCCCAAAGGGGGAGGGGTCCCTCCTGCCCCCTGGTGGAGCTGTAAGTTGCTTTTTAGGTCTGCTGTACCTAACAGCCTTTCGGCCCAGGCCTGGGAAAGCAACACAGGGCTAGGGACAAACAGGAAGAGTGTCCCCATGCCCCATCAGCACGCAAAGCACTCACACTCACTCAGCAGATTCATTTTGCAGAATGCTGCTATTTTACAGTTAAAGAAGAGGCTCAGGGAGGTTGAGTCACTTGCCCAAGGTCACACAGCTAGTAACCCAAAGTGCAAGGCCTCAAGCCCACACACCTTTTCCAAAGCCTGTACTCTTTCCTCAACCTCTCGGCAACCTGTGCCAGAATGTGAGTGGTGCTACCAGCTACTTCAAAAAATCTCTCAATGTCACTTCTCCTCCCAGGCCTTTAACATACTCTCATATAAAATGAAAGGTCCAAGGCTAAGATGTCTGTGAATGTCACTCATTCAGTCCTTCAGCAGGTATCAGTGAGAACACTCTCAGCTTCAGGAATTGCTCTGGCCCCAAGGATGCAGCAGGGACCCGATGGACAAGACCCCTGGCCTCACAGAGCTCACAGACAATAAACATGTAAACAAATAGGAGACTCCCAGAGTAAAAGTGCCCCAAAAGAGAAGGCCAAGGGTATCTGGGGAAGGCTGCTTTTAAGGGCACCCAGAGAAAGCAGGCCTCCCAGAAAAAGTGATATTCCAGCTGAGAATTAGAAGATGAAAAGGAGCCAGCCATTAAAGGAGCAGCAAAGAACACTCTGGGCAGAAATAACAGCAAAAGTGGTGAGAATAAACTTGGAAAACAGGAAAACAGCCAAAGGCCAGCATGGCTGGAGGTGGTGAGAGAGGGGCGGGCAGGTAGGAGTCTGGTTGGGAGGCAGGTAGGAGGCAGGTGCTGAGGGCAGGAAGCCAGGGAGCAGGATTTGGATTTTGTTTCAGCTGAGGAGGAGGAGAGCATCTTGGAGGAAGCGACAAGAAGGAAGTGCCCTGCCCCAAATGTGCTGTGTAAACTGTAGAGAGCTGTGCACCTGTGAGATGTGATGCCTTTGCTCTTCAGGGGCCCCCTTTTGTGTCAGGTGAAGAATTCATCTCCCAGGGGTTCTATTTTCTCCTTTCAGGTCTGTCTTGATACACTGGGCAAACAGACAGACTTAGGAGTTAAGTAAGCAATAATTTGCTCTTCTCATTTCCTTCCCTGTTTACCTTTCCCAGCTTGATAGGCTCTGGTCCTGGATTCTGGACCTTTCCCAGAAACTCCATATCTGAGCCTTCAACAGGCAGGCAAGAGTAACCTTCACCACTAGGAAAGTGGAGCCAGGAGTGAGCACCACCCTGGGTGGGCCCTGAAGGAAAAAAGGCTTAGAGGCAAGAGAGCCATGAGAAAGCTCCAGAAAAGGGGAAAATTAATGCTGGGTGGCACCTTGCAGAGAAGCTGGGGAAACTGAGGCCTGGAGAGAAAAAGTGACCGATCTAAGGTTGTCTAACAAACTGACCCTGTGTGAGGCTCTTTCATCACCACGCCCAGTAATCCGAGTGGTCCTGCTGTATGATCATAATAATAAAAACAGCAACAACTACAACATAGCTAACAATCATTAAGCTTTCACTCTGTGCCAGACACTGTCCTAAGGCATTTACATGTTTAACTTTTTGCTTCTCACAGCAAGCCTACGAGGTGGGAGCTACTAGAGCCCTGATTTCTAGAGGAGGACAGAGGCAAAGAGATTTAGCTACTGGATAGGCTTCACACTCACATCTGTTGCCTCCAGAACCCCACTCTTTTTTTTTGAATGGAAATATAGTTGATTTACAGTGTTGTGTTAGTTTCAGGTGTACAGCAAAGGGATTCATATATATATATGAATATATTCTTCTTCAGATTCTTTTCCTTTCTAGGTTGTTCTAAGATATTGAATGCAATTCCCTGTGCTATGCAATCGCTCCCTGTTGTTTATCCATTTTAGATATCCATTGTATCTGTTAATCCCAAACCCCCTTCTCTTTCCCTTTAACCGTAAGTTTGTTTTCTATGCCTGTGAGTCTACTTCTGTTTTGTAAGTAAGTTCATTTGCATCATTTTTTTTAGATTCCACATGAAAGTGATATCATATGATAATTGTCTTTCTTTGTCTGACTTACCTCACTTAGTATGATCATCTCTAGGTCCATCCATGTTGCTGCAAATGGCAAAATTTCATTTTTTTTTTTATGGCTAATATTCCACTACACACACACACACACACACACACACACACACATATATATCACATCTTCTTTATCCATTCATCTCTTGATAGATACTTTGGTTGCTTCCATATCTTGGCAGTTGTAATAGTGCTGCTATGAACACTGGGGTGCATGTATCTTTCAAATTAGAGATTTTGTCTTTTCTGGATATATGCCCAGGAGTGGGATTGCTGGATCACATGGTAACTCTATTTTTAGTTCTTTAAGGAACCTCCATACCATTCTCCAATGCATCAATTTACATTTCCACCAACACTGTAGGAGCAGGGTCCCACTACACTACCAAAGGGAGGCTCAGAGCAGGGGAATCCCTAACCCAGGGTCACTCCAGCTCACTCACACTCACACTGTCATCACTGCCAGACACTATCCCCCAAAGAACATGTCATGTGCATCTTTATATTGATGGCACCACCTGCACAGCAAAGGCTTGGCACAGAATACACTGGTCCAATTGGAACTAATTGCAGTAACAAGTGTTGCTTAAATTCTGCAGATTCATTTGGTACATGCAGGGGGAAGAGAAGGAAATTGCAGGAAGGAAGCTGATGGAACACTCCAGCTGGTGGCGGTAGTAGTAGAAAGCACATGGGCTTTCTGTGAAGTTACTGACTGCTCATTGGAAGTCTGTGGGATCTTTAGCAAGTCATTTAGACACACTTAGCCTCAGTTTCCTTATCTAGAAAAATTAGGATAAAATTCCCATCCTCACAAGGCATGGATTAACTCAACTTATGGACATAAAGCAGGAGTTGGCCAATTTTTTTCTGCAAAGGGCCAGGTAATAGATGTTCTCAGCTTTGTGGACCATACAGTTTCTATCACAGCTTCTCAACTGCTTTTGTAGCATATGAGTAGCCATAGGCAATGTGTATTTATAAAACCAGGCAGCAGGCTGATTGGCCCACAGGCCATGGTTTGTTGATACAAAGTGCCTAGCCAAGGTCAAGCACACACAGAGCTGTGTATGACTTTCATGGGCTCCAGGAATTTTGCCTTTGTGGGTCTCTTCCACCATAATAGAAATTTCTTTCTTTTTTCTTTTTTTTGAAAATTTTTTTCTTATGATTTTAAAATAAATTAAAGTATTTTTATAGGACACTAAAATCATTGTGGGCCCTAGGCATTGTGCCCGTGTGCCCAGTGGGTCAACACTTGGCAGACAGAAGGCACTCAATCAATGGGACTTCCCTTCCCATCCCCTTTTCTTTGCTGAGTGGGACTGTGTCTTTGTAGTCTTGAGGTGCAATAAGAAAATATCAGAGGATTTCCCTGGTGGCGCAGTGGTTAAGAATCCACCTGCCAATGTAGGGGACACGGGTTTGAGCCCTGGTCCAGGAAGATCCCACATGCTGCAGAGCAACTAAGCCCATGAGCCACAACTACTGACCCTGTGCTCTAGAGCCCACAAGCCACAACTATTGAGTCCATGCACTGCAACTACTGAAGCCCACACACCTAGAGCCCATGCTCCACAGCAAGAGAAGCCCCTGCACTAAGAAGCCTATGCACCACAATGAAGAGTAGCCCCCTCGCTCCACAACTAGAGAAAACCCATACGCAGCAATGAAGACCCAACGCAGCCAAAATAAACAAACAAATAAATAAATAAATATAATAATAAATAAATCTTTAAAAAAAAAAAAGAAAAAGAAAATATCAGAGACTGGGTGGCTAAACCACACAAATTTATTTTCTCATGGTTCTGGAGGCTGGACAGCCAAGATCAAGGAAACAGCATGGTCAGGTTCTGGTGAGGCCTTTCTTTCTGGCTGGCAGACTGCCACTACCTCACTGAGTGCTCACATGAACTTTTTGTGTGAAAGAGAAGGGGTGGGTTAGAGAGAGAGAAGAAACTCTCTGGTGTCTCTTCTTATAAGGAAACTAAGTTTATCAGGTCAGGGCCCCACCCTTATGACCTCATTTAACCTTAATTACTTCCTTAGAGGCCCCATCTGCAAATACAGCCACAGTGGGGGTTAAGGCTTCAACATATGAATTTGGTTGGAGGCAGGGCACAAACATTTAGTTGATTACAGCCTGGAATTAGACAAGGAGGCAGGACAGCTTCTACACAGGGGTACCTCTAAGCTCAGACTTTGCAGTGAGGCCAAGTGAGCATCAGATCCTGGTGGACCCGCCCTTGCATTTGTCAGAGAAATCATTTCACTTTTCCTGCCCCCAAGTTCATCTTCTATAAAATGGGGATAATTATAATTTCTATGTCATTAGGCTGTCATGGGACATGTGGCAAGTGTTCAGCAGAGACTCGTGCATGGTGAACACACAATCAGTGTTAGTTATTTCAAGCCAAGTGCTGACCCATCCATCAGGCACAGGGGCACAGCACATAGGGCCCACAATACTTCTCGTGTCCCACGAAAATAGTTTATTTTAAAATCATAAGACAAAAAATAAAATTTTTTTCATGTTAAAAAAAAGACATCTCCAAAGAAGACATACAGATGGCCAAGAGGCACGTGAAAAGCTGCGCAACATCACTAATTATTAGAGAAATGCAAATCAAAACTACAATGAGGGATCACCTCACACCACTTAGAATGGGTATCATCAGAACATCTACAAACAGTAAATGCTGGAGAGGGTGTGGAGAAAAGGGAACCCTCTTGCACTGTTGGTGGGAATGTAAATTGATACAGCCACTATGGAGAACAGTATGGAGGTTCCTTGAAAAACTAAAAACAGAACTACCATATGACCCAGCAATCTCACTACTGGGCATATACCCAGAGAACACCATCATTCAAAAAGACACATGCACTCCAATGTTCATGGCTGCACTATTTACAATAGCCAGGACATGAAAGCAACCTAAATGTCCATCAACAGATGAATGGATAAAGAAGATGTGGTACATATATACAATGGACTATTACTCAGCCGTAAAAAGGAACAAAATTGGGACATTTGTAGAGACATGGATGGACCTAGAGACTGTCATACAGAGTGAAGTAAATCAGAAAGAGGAAAACAAATATCGTATATTAACACATATGCGGAATCTAGAAAAATTGTACAGATCAACTGGTTTGTAAGGCAGAAACAGAGACACAGATGTAGAGAACAAACATATGGACACCAAGGGGGAAAAGTAGGGGTGGTATGAATTGGGAGATTGGGATTGCCGTATATACATTACTAACAAGAAAAAAATATCAATTTGTACACTTAAAAAAAAGGTATTTCTATGACCCACAAAATTCTATTAAGGTGGAAGAGACCTACAAAGGCACAAGTTCCTAGGGCGCATGAAAGTCATACACAGCTCTGTGTGTGCCTGGCCCTATCTAGGCACTTTTTATCAGAGGTCAGCAAACCATGGTCCATAGGCCAAACCAGCCTGTTGCCTGTTTTTGTAAATAAATATTCTCTTTGGCTACTTGTACACTACAAAAGCAGTTGAGAAGCTGTGACAGAGACTCCATGGCTCACAAAGCTAAAAAAGTTTATTACCTGGCCCTTTGCCAAAAAAATTGGCCAAATGCCATTTTATGTCCATCAGTTGAGCTAATCCATGCCCTGTTGTGGGGATGATGTTGTTGATGATGATGGTGAGGATCATTCTGATTAAAAAACAAACAAACAGAGAGTGATAGATGGCCCCGGTGGCTGGGGATTTTCAGCTGAGTATAAATCCTTTCCATCAACAATGCAAGGAAGACCCACCAAAAGAAGTGGATCCTAGCATTTCTGGGTGGGTACTCTGACACACTGAATCCCTTTTTCTGGGCTCCTTGCAGACAGCCTTCCTGTTCAAACTCTTCCTCCCGTTGAACCAATATTTGTGGCCCCATTTATGCCCTGACACCAATTCTCTGAGACCAGCTGGATGTCCTGGTGCTAGCATCATATCCCATAGGTCTAAGAGCTCCTGAACAAGACTGCCTCCACTTGAGATGCCAGCCACCAGTTTCTGGAGCCACCCACACTTCTGACTAGCTGACTATAAATTTCCAGGTTCCCATGGCTCCCACAGGCTTGATAATTCTTTAGAATGACTCACAGAACTCACTGAAAGTGCTATACTTATGAGTATAGTTTCATTTTAAAGGATAGAGAGCAGCACCAGCCAAGTGAAGAGCTACAGAGGATGAGGTCTGAAGAGAGGGACGCAGAGCCTCTTTGCCCTCTGTCTGTGGAATCCAGATACATCACCCTCCTGGCACATCAATGTGTTCACCAACCAGGAAGCTCCACATGCCATGATGTCAGAGTTTTTATTGGGGTTTCATCAGGTAGGCATGATTGAGTACATCACTGGCCACATAATTGAACTCAATCTCCAACTCACCGCTTCCTCCTAGAAGTCAGGCTGGCCCAAAGTTCCAACCTTCTAATCGCAGGGCTGGTCTTTCTGATGACGAGCCCCCATCCTGAAGCTATCTAGGGTCCCAGCACAGGTCTCCTCATTAGCACAGCAAAGACACTCCTACCATTCAGGAAATTCTGAAGGCTTTTAGAGCTCCATGCCAGGATGAAAACCAGATATATTCTTTATTATACCATACCTCCCTTGGGAAGCCCCCCTTCTCTCCCTCCCCAAAGCTTTGATTAAATTTCCAGGCTCTGAATTTATTGTTCTCAACCTGGGAGACATCTTGCCCCTGGAAACGACCTCTGCAGGGGCTGAGCTCATCTTTCACCCATATGTGGACTCCTTCTGCTCACCTTTAGGTACCCACAGACCCTCCCTAGATCTCCTTCTGAGCTGGATCCTGAGTTTCAGGCCTGAACCCCACTTCCTCAGCTGGGGCCCCTAACTTGCTTATATCATTTCTTGGATCTGCCCAGATTTCCCATCTCACCTGGCCACTGCCCAAGAACTCTTGCTCTGTTCTCGTAGCTCATCCCTACTTCAGACCCTAAGCTTGCCTAGCCTTCAAGAGAAGCCTAGAATTCTGGCCTGAAATGAGTCCTAAAAAGTCTTAAGGCCAGGAACTTCCCTGGTGGTGCAGTGGTTAAGAATCTGCCTGCCAATGCAGGGGACATGGGTTCGATCTCTGGTCTGGGAAGATCCCACATGCTGCAGAGCAAGTAAGCCCATGTACCACAACTACTGAGCCCATGTGCCACAATACTGAAGCTTGCATGCCTAGAGGCTGTGGTCTGCAACAAGACAAGACACTGTAATGAGAAGCCTGCACACCACAATGAAGAGTAGCCCCCTGCTTGCTGCAACTAGAGAAAGCCCATGGACAGCAACAAAGACCCAAGGCAGCCAAAAATAAATAAATTAATTAATTAATTAATTTAAAAAATTGCTAGCAGCACATTCCCAGCTTTGCCATTTCTTAGTTAGATGACCTTGAGCAAGTCACTTCAAGTCCAGAAGGTTATATTTGCTCATCTGGAAAAGAGAAAAATAATCTTCCATTAGTCAGGATTCAGCTAGGATTTGCTGCAGTAACAAATGAATCTTCACATAACAGAGGTTCTTTATCACTCACATCCTCACTCACAGTACTGCTCTGTCCTATAACTACATCATTTAGAGCATGTGGTCTCCAGGGCCAACAGGGCAGAGGGAAAAGAAGGGGTGGAGGAGGTACACTGGCTCTCAGTTTTCTTGGCCCAGAGTGATCCAAATCACTTGCACTCACAAGCTACTGGCTACGTGGCTCCCACATACCTGCATGGATTGCTGGAGGATGTCTATGTGCTATTTGACAAGTGCCAACAATCTCTCCACAAGCTCTTTGACTCACTGGAAGGTGAGGAAAATCAAGAAAGCTCATGTATGTGAAAACTCCAACCACGGAGCAGGTGATCGCTAATCAGTTTCCTGACTCCTCAAAGGGCTTCTGTTTGGCTTGCTGAGCCCTTTGGTCTTAATAAGAGAGGTGAGTCTCGTTTATGCTGTTTCACAGTGCAGCTTCCTTGCTTACTGGCTGCCAGGATAGGACAGGTCCTAGTGGTCTGGCTGTTGGGGCTATTCATTCTGGGCTGAGGTAAGCCCTGCAGAGAGGACCACGTCATTTCTCCCAACTCCCCGCCCCCAACCCAGGATAGGAGATCCTGATTTCCCAGCCCTCAAATCAACGACAGAGACAGAGCTTATCTCAAATGTCACCGACCTTTACCTTGGCAATCAAAGGTCAAAAACAGTCTGACAGCGCTGTCACTTCCTGTTTTCTGGCAAAGTTTAGTCCGGGTAGCTGTATCCAAGTTGGTTAGCGGAATGGAGCGCAAGACGCGGAGTCAAGAAAACGACAGCAAAAATAGCAGCAGACATTCATCACACACTTATCGTATGCCAGGCTTTCAGCCACGTGTTTTATGAGAATTGTTTCAGTGAACTCTCTCAGCATCCCTGTGAGGGAGATTCTATTCTTATCCCCATTTTACAAATGGAAAGATGGAGACCTGTCCCTGTATCACAATAGGTACGTGGCAGGGCCAAGATTTACACCCAGGTCTGCCGGATTCTATGGCGTAAGAGAGGGACCACCCAGCTCCATGCCTAGGATCAGACAGAGACTTTACTGCTGACCAGCAGTAAGCACATTTTCCAAACACAAACAATCCCCAACTCTTGGGGTGTGTGAGGATTAAATTAATTCATCTTTCAGTAAGCATTTACTAAGTGTATCCCATGTCCGAGAACCCGGCTAAGTTCTGGGGTTCAGGAGATCAATCAGACATGACATTCTTAAGGAGCTCATGGTCCAGGGTATCATTAATTCCCAAACAGTACCAAAGAGGCCATGGGAGAATGAGAGGGAGGAAGCTGGAAGTTGGAGACAGGGCCAAGAAAAGGTCAAGAAGGGGCTGAGCTCTGATAGATGGACTGGACTCAGGAAGCTAAACAAGGAAGGCATTGCAGGCAGAAAATGGTATGTGCAATGGCGTAGAGGCATGAAAGGAAATTGTCCGGGCTTAGCTTCCTGAGTCCTGTCCATCCATCAGGGCTCTGTATTGTTGGAACATCTTGATAAGCATCAAAGCTCCAGCTTTGACCGCTGCAAGAGGAGACAGGCTGAGTCCCTTGCACTCCACTGCTGATGACTCAGCTGGATTTCCCCAGGGCCTCATCCATCCCCTGAATGTTACTGTCTGTTCTAGGCGGGCTGCTCCCCCACTCTGTGCCTTTGTTTCCTTCTTGGCAAAACAGGGACAATAATCCAGCCTCCTCCCTCACAGGGGTATGATGGGAGCAAGAGAGGAACCATTTGCTCCTCATCCAGCAGGTCCTTTTTTTTTTTTTTTTTGGGGGCTGCATTGGGTCTTTGCTGCTGCCCATGGGCTTTCTCTAGTTGTAGCGAGTGGGGGCTTCTCACTTGTTATGGTGCGTGGGCTTTTCAGCGCGGTGGCTTCTCCTGTTGCAAAGCATAGGCTCTAGGCACGTGGGATTCAGTAGTTGCAGCATGCAGACTCAGTAGTTGTGGTGCACGGGTTTAGCTGCTCCTTGGCATGGGGGATCTTCCCGGACCAGGGATCGAACCCGTGACCCCTGCATTGGCAGGCGGATTCTTAACCACTGTGCCACCAGGGAAGTCCAACCAGCAGGTTCTTACTGAGCACCTCCTGGGGGCTCTCCATGTCAGACGGGAGGGGAACGATGGCGCAGCCAGCAGAACAAGAGAAGTAAGTCCCTCATATTTATCAAGAATGGCCTGGGACCTTGGCTCTGCTCTAATAATATTACATGGGTTTGCTTCATTTAATTTTCATAGCAACCCAACAAGGTGGGTCCACTCCTCACTCCCTTTTTCAGGCTAGGAAAATAAGGCAGAAAAAAGCTGCAAAATTTACCCATGGGACAGATCCATAAGGAGCAGAAAACTAGGATACGAACTTGGTCTGAGTCCAGCGCCCGTCCTCCTATCCACTAGCCCACGCTGCCCCACATGGAGCTCACAACCTAGGTGAGGTGTGAAAATACTCAGAAATCAAATGTAGAGTCACACACGGACAAGTTCTCTGGTATAAAGTTACGGGACAGGAGACAGAGACAGGAGGAGTCGGCAGAAGTGAGACCTGAAGGAGGCGGGTGCCTGGGGAAGGGGTTCTGGGCAGGGCAGCAGGGGCAAGGCTTTGATTTGGGGGGGAGGGGGAGTCTGCAGGGCTCAGCAAGGGGCTGCAGGCCTGGCAGGCCTTGTGGGGAGTTTGCACTTTCCACCAGGAGTGATGAGAGTCACTGGAGGGGTATAAGCTGATTGGGTTTTGAAAAGAATCCCCTGGACTTAAGAGACCACAAGAGGACATGGGAAGACCATTCATAGGACACTGCAGTGACCCCAGTGATGGAGGGGTGGACATGTGGTGGCCTTCGGGGAGGGGAGAAGGCAGCTTTGGGAGATTACAGCTGAGTAGACTGAACAGGAGTGGAGAGTTGAGAGAGGGTGAAGCTGGGAAGCATGAATCGTGGAGAAGCTACAGGTGCCAGAGAGCATCTAGACAGGCTGGTTCTCTAGGGAAACAAAGGCTTAGTGAGAGTCATTATGAAACACCCAACAAGAGAAGGCTCAGACAGACTCGGTCAGACCTGGAAACCCTGGCTCTGCCCCGACCAGTCATATGACCTATGGCAAATCACATCACCTTCCTAACCCTCATTTTCTGTCTCAAAAACAAAAATGTAAATACCCACCTCACAGAACTGTGGGAATAATAAAGGTGATAGCTCCTGCCACTTGGGTTTAAAATCACTGCATATCCTTAGCTACAATTTACTGAACATGGACTATGTGCCAGTTTCCATGTCGTATGTTAGATACATGATCTCGCTAATCCTCCTAACATCTCAGTGACATAGGCAGAGTTATTTCCTTCATTTCTCAGGAAGGAAACAGAGGCTCAGAGAGGTCAAGTGGTTTGCCCAAGGTCACAAAGAGGCTAAAAGAAGAGGTAGACTTTAAGCAGAGAAAGATCTTGTTTCAAAGCCTGTGCATTTCATCACTGCACTAGCCAGGAAGGGATGAGTTCAGGGACAAGAAACAGAAACTGCAGGCAAAGGTGCTTGTAATGTGGGGGTTTATTACTTTCACATATCAAGAAATCTGATCAAAAATGATTCCAAGGTAGAGGCAGTAGCTCAACCATGTCATCAAAGACCCACATGCTTCCCAACTTTCCAATCTATCCCTATCATTCTATCAGCAGTATCTTCCCTCATGCTTACAATATGACTGCCACAGCTCCAAGCATCACAAATGTATCCCATGAAGGAAGGAAGGGAGATGGCATAAAGAGAGTATCCTTTCTTATTATGCAGGAAAAAAACTTCCCCAGAAACTTCCAGTAGACTTTCCTGTATGTCTCATTGGCCAGAAATAGATCGCATAAACAACCCTAAACAAATCAGTGGCAAAAGAGAGCAGAGATGACATGATGTGGCAGTTTCCAAGGATATCTGCATATTTTTGTCACTCTTCTCATCAAGAGGTGGGCGTCCCCTTAAATTCTATAGGTCAAGCCAACTTTAGGAACTTGACCAATAGAATATAGCATAAATGACACCACATGGCTTCGGAGGCTAGATCATAAAAGGAGATTTTTCTACCCAGTTCACTAGTGCTGGAATCCTTAGCTGTCATACCCGTCCTACCTTGAGGCTGCCATATTGCGAGGAGGCCCAACTAGCTATCACAGAGATTCCACATGGAGAGGTCCTACGTGAAGAGAGTGAGATGCCTGGCCAGCCCCAAGTGCTCCAGCCCATCTGACTGCAACTGCCAGAACAAGCCGGACAAGGCTTTCCTAGATTCCTGAACCCACAGAAACCCTGTGAGTATAAGATGACTTGTTGTTTCAAGCTGCTAAGGTTTGGGGTAACTTGTTACGCAGCAGTAGATTACCAGATCACATGATCAGCTTAAATGAACCATGCTTCATCCTCTGGAGTTAGACGTGTCAGTTGCATAAAACTGGGGTGTCGTTAGCAAGGAAGAGGTGCAGTGACTGTGGGAGAGGGAATCCCCAATGTCTGTCGAGGTTTCTGAGATGGGCATTTGACAACCCAACTCTGAGAAAGCATAGTGATGCTAGGAGCTTTCTCATCAGCTGCACATAGCCTGATGCTCTGGTTCCTCGTGTGGTATGAGATTCACATTAGAGCTGGAAACATTAGTGCTTCTTGATACAGGTTCCTACGTTATTAACATGCTCTGCCCTGCTGTGGCAGCTGATTCAATCAGCTGGCCACTCTTGAGAACTTTCCCATGCCAAGCTGTCTCTGGGCCCTGAGACACAGAGATGAAAATATAGACCTTATTATGCCCTCTGAGGGCTCTCAGAGTCAAACAAGCCCAGAAATAACTTACAGATCAGAAAGCATGTGATGTTCCTGAGAGAGTGTAACTCAGATACAGAAGGAACGTGGAGCCAAGCAGTCTGTTCTGAATTTGAGGAGGTGGGAGATTGGGTGAGGAGGGGCTTTGCGGTAGTGGCAGCAGTGCAAAGCCTGGCAGCTCTCCTGCCCACCTATCCTCCTGTTCTCTCCCTCACCCACTGCTTTCCCACTACATGGCCATCTTTCTGCTCCTGGAACTCCTCAAGCTCATTCCTGCCCTGGGGCCTTTGCACTTGCTCTTCATGTTTGGGGAACGTGAAGTCCACACCTAAGGAATATAGAAATAAGGGAGAGAAGGGAGTGGACGCTTGAGTTGCCCTCCCAGTGGGCAACAGGCTTCCTGTCCACCCTAAAGTGCTTCAGTTCAGGCCTGTGGCCGGGGCTCCTACACAAGGTGGCAGATCTACCTGTGGCCCACAACCGCCATGTGGCTGGGCTGCCATGGGTCTCGCCCAGCACTGTGCGAGAGGTTTTACAGACCTCCACTTGCTCCATCCTCACAATCGCCCTGAGGTGGGTGTCAACATCCCATTGTACAGATGAGAAAATGGAGGCCCAGGGACATCGATTAAGAGTTTGCCCACTGTCACACGGCTTCCAAGGAGAGGCGGGCAAACTCCAGGGCCCACATTCTTCCTTCTGCAGGGCTTTTCCTCTGCAGAGGATCCTAGAACTACAGACCCCAGAGTCGCAAAGAGAAACCCCAGCAATCTCAGCTTGAATATTCACAATGACAGGAAACTCAGCCCATGACATCGCAGAAAGTCCCCACCTGGCAGGTTTGGGGAAGAGCAGAAGGGTGCCAGCCCAGGAAGGAGATCCTAGCAAAAGGCTGAAAGACCTTGGAGTGGCTCTAATGGGAGACAGAACAGATTTGATTTGAGCTTTGGAAACCTCTCCAGGGATGAGAGGAAAGGCTAAAGCGACGTGGGCCTGCAGGCCGGGAAGAGCACTGCAGACGTGCTGTTATCACAGACACGGGATATAGGGTGTCGCTGGGAGATGATGGGCCATTTGCTCATGAAGGACAGGACAGACAGGGACTAGACTTGGGGGGAGCATCTTCCGGCTGTACTGGGCCCCCTAAGACTGCATTTTGCATGTGTCCCAGAGGGAATGCCTTTGTGTGGCTGGTGCCCTGCTGCTGCAGATAAGATCAGCAGGTAAGGTCACAGGGAAGTCTGTTGCCTGTTAGTCTGGGGCCCTGGTAACCACGTCAATCATTAGCTGGTGATTAGAGGCCTCCAGAAGCTGTGCCCTTCTGCAGGACAACCTGGGCCCAGCGGTTTCCCACCAGGAGCCCAAACACCCCCCAACCTCCCCTGCAGGAATCTTGGCTCTGCTAGGCTCCCGACTGAGGGCTTCAACAACTTTCTCCCCACACACACTGGAGGAGGGCAGACTGTTCGAGCTTGATGTCACTGAATCAGAGGGGTTGCATCCTTACCCCTCAGGTAGCCTGATGCATCAACAGTGTCTGGCTTTGGCCTCCCTGGACCTGGGTTCAAATCCTGCTTTAAGCTTTAGTGGTTCCCTCTATCAGTCAGAGAAAGCGTCGTTGTGAGGGTATGAAGGTAAGAACGCAAGAGATGATCACCTTCCCACGTCATCCTTCTGTTGACTCTGACTGTCCAAAAGAAAGGTAGTAAGTGTTTTGAAAGAGGCAAAACCCCACCCTGGCTGTAAGTCCTTCTAATCTAAGGTTGCAGAGGGAGATTTCACAGGCAGAGCGATGCTTGTGTGTCCATGCGTAGGATGTGCGTGGGAATGGGAATCTGGATTCTGTATCCTTCAGCAAACCGTTGCTGAGTATCCATTCCATGTGCTGAGAGCTGGGCACATGAGATGAAAATTTATGACCCCTGCCCACAGAAGGGCGTCCATGTGAATATACAATTCCAGTCGACCCGATAATTGCTGCCACCGACGTGTGGACCATTTTCAGTGGAAGCCCTGGACAGGGAGTCCTGCCTGATGTTGCCTGTGGACAAAAGTTGAAAACTCATGTTTCCTTAATTCCAAGGAGTTTAAAGTTTAGAACAGAAGCAAACACATTAATAAAAATATCAATACAACCAGATGATGGCATTCAGAGCTGTGTGGGCCATTTTCAGTGGGAGCACTAGAGAAGGAGCAGCTAATCCTGCCCCAGGGAGATAAGCCAGACTCCCCAGAACACACAGGAACTGAAATTTGGGAGAGCACAGGGACTCTATGCCTTCTGGACATCCACAGCCTCCCTCCACACCTCCCTGGGTGTCCTGCCCCTGGGAACTCCTGAAGCCAGCGCCCCACCTCACTCAGCAAGTCATCTCTGCTCACACTTGGGATCTTCCCCACTTCTGCTCCTGGGGGACCAAGTACTAGGCCCTCCCACCATTCCCCATGGTGTCCCCTGGCATGAAGCCAGCCTCAGGCTTCCAGAAAGGTGGGGCCAAGTCCGGTTCTTTGCCCATGGAGCTTTTAAAAAATGTACTTTTTTGGCTTTCTCTCTGTCTGCTTCTCGAAGCTGCTAGCATGTTCTCCACCCCCTCCAGATTACACAAACACTCCAAAAATTGACTTGCCCTCCCCCTAAAAGTGAGTTCATAGCCTATATGGTTAAATCATTACACATCTTTCAGAGAGGAGAAAACAGAGCCTCAAAGCATTCAGATAAAAAATGGCAGAGATGGGAGTGAACTCCAAGTTTAGGGCTTCATCCAGCACAGCACAGTTGCCACGCCTCCCACCACAGATCAATCAGGGTCAGGTAGCTGTGAACTGGTCTCCACTGAAAGGCTGAAAGTAGTCACCATTTATTCAACAAATGGTTATGAAACTCCTACTGTGTACCAGTTCTGCACACTGGCAATTTGCTAATGAACAAGCCAGACAAACATGGACTTGGATTCCACTGAAAAGATGATAAGTAATAAATGAGCAAAACAATGAGTAAATAGAACCATTTCAGAGAGTGGCATACACTGTAAAGAAAATAGAACAGGGTAATGGGATAGAAGGTGCTGGGAGGGGAGAGGGAATGCTCATTTAGATAGAGTGGTCAGGGAGAGCCTGAATGATGAGAAGGGTCCAGTCATATGAAGTGATCAGGCCAAGAAGGCAGCAAGTGCAAAGGCCCTGAGGTAGAATGAGCACAGTGTGTTTATGGAACAGCCAGTGTGCCTGGAGCAGAGTGAGAAAGAGGCCAAGCGCTATGAGATGAAGTCAGAGAGGTAGGTGAAGTCCAGTCGTGTAGGGCTTTCTCATTGGGAAAGAGGCCGGGACTGACCACACCAGGAAAAAGTCAGCTGAGCACTTGTCACAGAACTTAGGCGGACTGTCCACTTGCTGGGGCAGGAGAACAGGCTGCAAGGCCTGATGTCCTAGCTAGCCACATAGTGACCTTCTGGGGTCTGCTTATTGGAGGTTGCCTGGCCTTCCAATGCATCCTTTTCTACTGTTATGCCTGGTACTACTTGCCAGCTTAAAGCCTCTCTCTTTTATTTTTCCACTATGCACATGAACACCAGCTTGAACTTAGAGGCCTTCCCTCACTCTTTGAGCTGTCCAAGAACTCTGAAGTCTTTCTTAGTCCATAGGTGGAGTGCAGTCCTGCTTCTAAACATCATGGAGAGAAGAGGGAGTGTTAAATCATCCACCAGTGCTGCTGCTTCTGTTTTGCCATAAGGTGTCACTGTTGAACACCAGTCTTTCACAGTCCTGTGGACACTTTTCTACTGTAGCAGCTCACCCTGGCTCATCTGAACCTCCATATTGATGCTGCAGAAGTGCCCCTGCTTGGCACCAAATTTCAGCTCCCTTGGGGAACATCCTACACTCAGCTCTTCTTTCTGAAGCACCATCCCCAGCCAGGGTAGTTGGGTCCACAGGGGCTTTCAGCCAGATGAACTCAGCTCCTCCCATAAACCCAGACTTTCCTTTCCTTACTGATAAATTCTCTGGAGATGACTAGCAGATACAGGTGAGGAGCATCCTAATGAAATTTCCTGATTTTAAACATCATAGACCAGGGCTTGGAAGTTCCAGTACCTTCCTTTTCAAAATACCCTGGTATAACTTGTTTTAGAAAAGAAATTTGTTTAAGCTCATTGTTGCAAATCTTCCCATTTTCATTCAGTAGAAGCCAGAATTTCTTATTTTTATGTGAAATTTCCAGACCTTAAAAATACCACAAAGTCCTGTCAACTACAAAAAAAAGCACTATTAATAAATCACTTATTTAATTTCTGTCATACAAACATATCATACTTACATACATATACGTGTATGTGTGTCCTTTTCTAAATTTAGAAATGTTTTTTCCTTTCATCAATGTGAAAGTAAAAAATGGCTCTGCTGTCAGCCAGACCCTGATGTTCCCATCTGAATATAAACGATATTCAATGCTCACAGAATACGAACTGAGTCCCAGTGGTGCGGGGCTCAGACTGGGCCATACTGCATCTGTGTTTTGAACACAGCAGAGAAAAAGCCATTCAGAGCCACAAAAATAACTGAACAGCCCCTCCTTTGAGTAATGTGAATGATTCCTGCTTTTTTACTGCCTCCTCCAAGATAAAGTGCTCTAAGACACCCAGGGACCAAACTGCCCTGGCTCCCTGACAATGTCCAATCCAGAACCTGCTGCCTTAATTCCACTTTAGAATCATCCAAGGCCAAAGTCTCTAAGAAACCTTCTCAACCCACCCCCGCCTTGTGGTTCCTCGGGGAGATACTCCCTTGCTGTTGTAAGACAAACAAACCTGCTTTTTCACTGTGTGCTCCTAATGGTCTTTGGATGGGGGCCTTTGATAACAGCCTACCTTCAGCAGCTTTCCATACCAGTCACTAGGGCTCTTAACACCCTCTTTAATGGCTGCATTGCAGCACACTTCTTGGATGGCAATATCTGTGTTACTTTTTTTCAATACTCCCCATTACATATTCCCTTTTCATGGTATCTCATCGCACACTGTAACTATTTTGCTTTACTGTATTTATTGGCTGTGTGGTAACTCTTTGCTTATTTTCTGTCTCCCCCACAGGACCCTAAGCTCTGTGAGGTCAGAGAACTCAGCCCACCCCCAACCAAAAGTCTGAGAAGAGCTCAGTGAATGGTGAACGGAATCAGATGAGGACTAGAAGACTGGTCATCACCAAAGGAAAGACAGCAAGAGAAACAGTGCAAGTTGCAATCTGGAATGCTGACCCTGAAAGAAAGTTGCAGTCTGTGCAGGAAGGGAGTGAGCCTTGCAGGCCTTGGCTGGCTGCCTGCAAGTGGAGACCTCTCGGGGTCTATGACCAGCCTTCACACAGGGGACCTCAGCAGTGCTTGATGTTCTGGGAACAGAATCAGTGCTCTACTAATAAGGACAGCAATGTGGTTGGGCTGGGGGGTGACTGGGCTGAGCTTTTCCTAGTCAGCAACTTTGAAAGACTAAAATAGATATTGTTCTGTTTTTTTAGATCAGGGAATTGCAAAATGTCAATGATCCCCACCATCCTTTCTTGCCCAGCTATGTTATTAAAAGTTCTGGAAATCCAGAGAAACTCCCTGACTCTGCTAGGAAATAGAACTTATGAGGAATGTAACTAGCAGGTTAGTAGGTACTGATCCCCATGTCGAGTTGAATCTGAGGACCCCCTGGGGAAGAAGTGTCCTCTGTGCTGGGTTTGGAAGGGAAGAGCCCATTCTTTGGAACTGGGATGGGGAAGAATTAGACAGGGGAGCTCATACTTCTGCTATGGGCAAGACATGAGCCAGAATTTGATTGTGGAAAAAGAGACTGTGAGCCCTAAATTAGAAGTTAGAAGACCAATTGTCGGCCCTTGAGACAGCTTCTGCTCCCCTCACCAGCCATCCTAGAAAACAGGAGAGTGGGACTGCGTGGTCACCAAGGGCTCCTTCTGCTCTCCGAATGGTCTGTGTTAAGTGCTCTGGGACAAGTCACATGTCCTTCCTGAGCCTGTTTTTCTGCCTGTAGGGAGAAGAGGGAAAGAGAAACAGAAGGGAATAAATGCTGATTAGAGTTGTGTCGCCTCTGGGCCAGATATCATGTTGGGCCCTGGGGATGTGGAGATCAAAGCCATTCTGTAGGTCCTCAGGAAGCCCGTCATCCGGAGAGGGGACAAGTGAATAGCTCATCTAGCTCATCGTAATGCTTTAGGGGCAATCAGAGGTGCTGATGGAAGGAGGCTTCATCAAGGTGTGACAGCCAACCTCAAAGAATGAGTAGGAGTTTCTCTCAGAGGAGAAAGGGAGAAGGACATGTGGGGGAGGAAGCAAAGGCAGGGAGGCGTGTTTTGTTTGGTGAGTACCTAGCAGGCAAGGACTCGTGTATGTGTGTTGGATATTTGCCTCAAAAGTCACACAGTCCTGTGCCTGCGGGGGTTGGGGAGGTGATGTACATGAGTGAGTTGGGCAGGTGTCTGAGACCAAAGGATGTGTGGGAACTTCAATGAAGGAAAGAACTCATGCCCTGAGAGACATTACTCAGTTCCCTCAAACGCCCCCTTGTAAGAATTAGCCTAATGTCTGACATTTTAGGAGAAGATAAAAAAAAAAAATCTGGGTTTTTATGTGAAGTCTTCTAATTTGTAAATATCATCTCCAATGTGCTAGACAGATGAAGCAAGCTGGACACGACTCTCAGCTCCCCAGTTTGCAACCTCTGGGCAAAGTAGTCTCTGAGTTCCCTCTCAGTACTTCTTTTCCAAAAAGGCACATGGCATAGTGATTGAGAGCATGGGCTGGGGAGCCAGTAAGATCTTAGTTCAAATCTTGGCACTGGCTCTTACCAGCTAATTCACACAGTTTATGAATGTCTGGAGTTGTGCAGTGCATGGCCTGAGCAGCTGTTTATGGTTGCCTTGTTTGTAACTATAAGCAAGGCCCTTCTCCTCACCAAGCCCCAATTTCCTCACTCGTAAATCAGGTATGACTACTTATGAGGGTAAAATGAACTTATATAGGTTAAGTTAGCTCAGTGTTGGGCAGTTAGTAAATACTTAAAATAGGACTTTGTTTTTCTTTTTATCCTAGTGTCTTTCTGAGGACTCCAGCTGAAACTACAGGCTCTCTGGGGAGAAGCATTCCTTGGTGCTGGGGAATTCTTGCTGAGCATTGGTAGGGGAGACCACTCTCTTTGGAGCTGGGCTGGAGTCGAATCAGGGGAGCTCATGCTTTTCCTGGCAAGATATGAGCCAGGATTGGAATGTAGGAAAGGAGATTTTTGAAAAACCCAGCCATCAGATTCAGGTTTTAAGAGAATTTTTTAAAGAATTTGTTGGGAGAATCAGTTCGGAGTGCATTTGGAAGTCTTATTTTTTTTTAAGCTTCCTGTGCAGTAAAGAAAAAGGAAACACCCCTCCACACCCTACTCCATCCCTTATTCCCCCAACCCCCTCACCCCCATCAAATGCCTAGCAACCATGAGGCCAGTGACTTGGACAATAAATAGAAATGGATTCATTGAAGGTTTGTTTATAAGAACCATTCTCAGGATCCCCCTGTGCTACCCAACCCCCACCCCCATCCCTGCCCAATTACCCCTCCTCTGTCTCTTCCTTCCATTACCTGTTTATCAGTTTGCCACTCTGGGCTGTGAGCATCTTAACGCCAGGGAACTGGTCCCCATGTCTTTGCCTCGCCAACATCCAGGACACGGTACACAATAGATACTCATTAGAGGTATAGAGGGAGCGAATGAAGGACTGAATAAATGTCTCGGCTCTCAAGGTGGCTGGAATGACAATGTTATTGGCTGAATTGTGTTCCCTCCCCCCAGAGATGCTGTTAACCTCCAGTACCTATGAATGGGACCTTGTTTGGAAATAGGATCTTTGCAGATGATTAAGATGAAGTCACTAGGATGGCACCTAATCCAATATGACTGTTGTCCCTATAAAAGGGGGAAATCTGGGCACAGAAACGCATACAGAGGGAAGCAGACACAGGGAAATCACCATCTACAAGCTAAGGAATGCCTGAGGCCACCAGAGGCAAGGAGAGTGGCGTGAACAGATTCTCCTTTGCAGGGCGCAGGAGGAACCAACCCTGCCAATGCCTTGATCTCCAGCTTCCGGCTCCAGGACTGTGAGAAATAAACATTTGTTATGTCAGCTGTCTTTGGTATTTTGTTATGGAAGCCCAGACCCAGCTGGTAAGTGATGGAGCTGGGACACTCATTTGGGAATCTGGCCACCCATCTGGCCTGGAGGTACAGGACAACTTCACAGCTGAGGGCTTGGGTTCAGGGCTCTCACTGGGACTAGGGAGCTGAAGTGCTGATTGAAACACACACAGGGGCCTGCAGGCCATCAGCTGATGCAGGAAACCTGATTGTTCTTCCCATTTGCTGCCAGCTTGATACCTTGCCGTCGGCTCACCCCTTTGTAAAGCTCTTGAGTGTAATCTTATCTTACTAGGGGTCCTGCCTTCACATCTGGGTCCATCCCAACCCTAGTGCGTTTCACGGTGCAGAGCCATTGGAAGGCAGCTCCCCTAGGGTCCCTGATGTGGGAGCTGGGGGACAGTACAGTGTTGTGTCTGGGCTGGGCTGCCTGGAACCAGGTCCCAGCTCTGCCTCTCAATAGCTGGGTGGCCCCAGGAAAGTCCCTAAAGTCTCTAAGCCTAGTTTCCCTGCGAGAAATGCTGACAATGACAGCACCTACCTCAGAGGACTGTACTGGAGATTAAATACGTGAGTACAAATGAAGTCCTTACCAAGAGCCTGGCACGTGGGCGGTGCTGTGTGTTCGCCATTACTCTCCTGGAGACTGATGTGTGGTCCCCAGCAGCGGCAGCCTACCTCTCCCTGGCTGTCCAGACCCTCTCTCCACCCCAAAGTCCCATGGTTTCAAAGAGCTCCCTTGCCCCCTAGCTTCTCCTTGTGCTCAGCCAATGGGCAGTGCTGCGAAGAGGGCAGGGGAGAGTGAGGTTGGGTCTGTATCCTCCACTTTTCCACTGAGGGGCCCCAAGGGCATGGTTGCTGCCTCCACCCAAGGATGCAGTTCCTTCTAAGCAGTTCTTTCCCCCCACCCCCCTCTCTGTATCCTGGTGCTGGAACCTTCTAGCTCTCTTGTCCCTTCAGCCCTGGAGGTAAAGGTGCTCAGCTGTAGACAGCTGAAGGTGCCGCACCATCTTTCGTGGCTTCCCTGCACCCTGCCTTCTCCTTTGGAAACAGCCCCTCTGCCTCATTCCTCAAATTACCCAATCAGGTGTACCATCTGTTTTCTGCCACGACACGTCCTAGTGCATGTGTCCTGTAGGAGCTATGTTAGGAAACTCACTTGGGGCCCAACAATAAAAGAATATAGTTCTTTACACATGGTGTTGGTAGGAAATAAGCTGTGTCATCAGAAGGACTTGATGCTGAATTTCAGACTGGATGGATGAAAAGGTAGGGGCAAGGGTGGACGTAGGGGTGGGTAGAGGAGGGGAGCGGGTGGTGCTGGTAGCTAAATTCTTCCAACACTGGTGAACTCACTGAGCTTGGGAAATGGTGCCCAGCTGGCAGGAGCTGCCAGTGGGAAGGGTTCGGGTGCAGGGAACAAGCCTCTGGCCTCCCTCCCCACACTCAGACCTACAGGGCCGTAGTTCCCCCTGGGCAGGGACTCTAGCACCAGTAAGCCAATACCTCATGCCCACTGCCTGCGCCCCACCCCCACCCCCACCCCCAGGAGTGGGAAGGAGCCAACTGGCTTCCTGATGGACTCAGGTCTCTGCAGGGCCAGGGGGCCTGAGAGGCCTGCAAGGGACCTGCAGCCTCCGTGGACCAACTGTAGGTAGGAGCAGCTCAGAGGTAGGTCCAGTTGCTCTGTCTGGAGGGTCAAGGGCCCCATGGAAAGACTGGGACAGACGTCTGGGCCAAGGAGGAGGAGGCTCAAAACTTCCTTGCTTGGCTATTATGATATTGTGATTTATAATAAGAAATATATATTTGGTCTTTGTCCCCATTTCTGATACACAGCCCTAAAACCCTTGGAATTTCTTAAGACTTAAAAGCAACAAAAGTGTCTTGATATTTATAACAAACCACTTGCAACCACATCTGAATTTATGTTAATGAGGTGACTTATGGAAAGCCCCTGAGGATGGGGGGTTGGTTGCCAGGGGAACCAACGTGATTAAAAGGTTAGAAATTTCAGTCCCGCCCACCTCCGGGAAGGGAAGCCAGATAGGAGGTTGAATCAATCGTTAACGGCCAAGATTTAATCAATCTTGCCTATGTAATGAGTCCTTCATAAAAACCCCAAATGACTGGATTTGTAGAGCTTCTGGGTTGGTGAATGCTTGGAGATCTGGGGAGAGTGGTGCCCTCCTGGAGGACATGCAAGCTCTGCACCCTTTCCCCATACATTGCCCTGTGCGTCTCTTCCATCTGCCTGTTTCTGAGTTATACCCTTTTGTAATTAACTGGAGATTTAGTAAGTAAAAGGTTTCTCTGAGTTCTGGGAGAATTAATCTAGGAAATTAATCAAATACAAGGAGAGGGTCACGGGAACTTTTAATTTATAGCCGGTCAGTCAGAAGCAGGAGTGACATCTTGGACTTGCAGTTGGGATCTGAAGTGGGGCAGGGGGACAGTCTTGTAGGACTGATGTGGGATCTGATACCACATCCAGGTAGACAGTGTCAGAATTGAGTTGAATCGTAGGACTCCCAGCTGGTGTCAGAGAAGTGCTTGGTGGTACTCCAACAAAGATGTATCAAAACAAACAAAAACAAACAAAAAACCCCACAAAAACAAAAAGCACACGTGGGAGCCATGAAAGTGAGTAGGAGTAGATAGGAAGGGGTGAGATTTTCCTCCCAAATCCCCTTGACATTTAATACTTTTGCTCTGCCCTCCTCTCCTATCCCCTGCCCTCTCTCTCACTCCCCAAAATCTTCCACATATACCCTCCTCATCCCTCCCAAGATTTCCTTTCCCCCAGGTCCAGTCTCCATCTGATCTTAGGCAGACCAGTGTCACTCTTCACAGCATCCCCTTCAAGAATCTGAAAGGTCATTACACTAAGTGCTTGACACATGTGTTTAGTAAACAGAAAGGTCTCCCGGCTACTAAAAAGACAGGGTAAGCAGAGGCATTAGAAATATTGTTTGTATACAGTAACAATAAAACACCGAGCATGATAGTGCATTATTTAGAGTTATAAAGTATTTGTCATTAAAATTACTAAGGAATCCTAATAGCAGATTTTTACTGCATATTTGCACATTACCTAGCAGCATCCTAAAAGCGTTACCTACAAGATCTTACTTAACCTTCACAGTGAGTCTGTGGAGCAGCCTGGAAACTGAGACTCAGGGTGGTGGGTGATTTCTCAAGGTCACACACTTATTAAGTGGATTCTCACTCAGGTCCACTGGACACCAGTACTCTGAACCACAGATGCCAGCAGGAGGGAATCCAACCCGAGATCCTAGGTGCTCATTCACTATAATAGACGAGAGACGGCTTCAAAAGAGCAAGAGAAATGGCAAAACCACCCAGGAAGAAACTTACAGGCAAGCAGGCAAGACCAACACAGCTTAGCAAAGCTCAACAAAGGAGGGCTGGGATGAGAGCGTGTAGATCATGTTCCTGAGGTTGTAAGGTTGATGCTCCTCAAATTATCCCATCAATTTGTTGTAATACTAATAAAAATCCCATTAGCGCTTGGGAGAAGGTCTTGGCAGATTAATTAAAATTAATTTGAAGAAAAACGTGCTCAAGAATGGCCAAGAAAATGTTCCAGAAATGAAAGAAGGAGGGGAGCTCGTACTACTCATTCATTCTTTCAGTGGCTGTTATTGAGCACCTATTCTACAGGTCTGAAGATATAGACACCGTCCCTGTCTTCAAGAAGCTTACAGTCTAGCGGATACTAGAATATGCTATAGAAGTAGGGGAATGTAAATAGTGTGGTTCTGGGGCAGAAGCAGACAGAAACAGTGAGGGCCCAGATATAGGCTCCTGGAAAGTGGGAGGCGGGGACTAAGCAAGTCATAATCCTGAAGATGTTCACTGAGTGCTCTGAGCATGCTGCCTCATCGCATCCCCCGCAGGCCTGTGGGTCAGGAGCCCTGATGATCCCCACTTGACACATCAGGAAACATAAGCTCAGAGACCTTAACCTCCTCGAGCTCACACAGCCCGTGAGTAGCAGAGTGGGGCCCAAGTCTGTCCTACTCCAGTGTCCCTGCTCGGAAACCCTGCACACAATGATGTGATAAGACATCAAGACACCTCAGATCAGTACGAAAGGGTGGCTTCATCAATCGATTGTGTTGGGTTAATTAATTGAGAGATGATTAACTTGATTTTAAAAACCAAGTTTGAAATGGACAGGATAGTTCCATATAAGGCAAAAACCATAAAAGCAATAGAGAAAATAAAGGGAAATGGATCAGATATTTAAATGTAGGACAAAAGCCATGAAAAGAAATAGAGAAAATAAAGAGGGAAAAGGGTTTATAATTTTGAGTTGAGAAAGGTGCTTTCCAGCATGACACGAAGGTCAGTAATGATAAAAGATCAACAGATAAAAATCACATTGTGATTTAAAACTTCTTTATAGTACAAGGCACAGAGATAACAAAATGAGAAGATATATTCACAACAGATGACAGAAAACACAATATTCAAGGAGCTCTTGGAAGTCCATAAGGAAAAGAAAAGCACCTGATAGAAAAATGGGCAAAGGACACACACAGGCAACACTGGAAGAAGAGAGAATCAAAGAGCACTGGGCATATCGCTTGCCCCACACATTTTCCCTTCCATATAATGCGATATCATTTGGGAATTAATAAGAATGAAGTCCAGGGGCTTCCTAGGTGGCGCAGTGGTTAAGAATCCGCCTACCAGAGCAGGGGACACGGGTTCGATCCCTGCTCCAGGAAGATCCCACATGCTGCGGAGCAACTAAGCCCGTGCGCGACAACTATTGAGCCCATGTGCTGCAACTACTGAAGCCCATGCACCTAGAGCCCGTGCTCTGCAACAAGAGAAGCCACTGGCAATGAGGAGCGGCACACCACAAGGAAGTGTAGCCCCCACTCACCGCAACTAAAGGAAGCCCGCGCACAGCAAAAAAGACCTAACACAGCCAATAAAATAGATTAAAAAAAAAAAAGAAAAAAAAAGAATGAAGTTCAATCTACATATACATGAAAAATGCAGGAAACAAACTGTGATATTTTAAACTGTATTTTAAAACTATATTAAAAACATTTTTTTTTTAATTCGTGGTGTGTGTCTGTGTGTGTGTTTGAGATTCAAATTGCCTGTGTTGGAATCCTGGCTCTGACATTATTAGCCGTATGGCCTTGGGCAAATTACTCAACCTCGGTTTCCTCATCTATAACACCAGGAATAACTGTATTGTCTTCAAAAGTTTGTCTTTTGACTATTAAAACCTGATATCTTAGAATAATACTAGGAACATATTAAACACTCAGTAGCTGGGAGCTATCATCATCTTCATTCACAGAGACAAAAAAACAAACAACACTGGAAGGATGCATATCAAATCATGAACGTCTATACGTGTGAGAGAAGGGATTGGGGTGGGGATGACACTATGACATTTGACTTTAGGCACATCTCTATTAATTAAAATTTTCATACCAAGTATGGTTTTTTTGGTTGTGTTTTTGTGGTTTTTTTTTTTTAAACTAAAAGAAAGCAATGAGGAAGCTTTCTCCTCTAAGTGGCGGAGCTTAGTAAGGAAGGTGAGGGAGTGGAGCCAATGGGTGGAGAGAAGCAGAGTGGAGAGAAACAGAGACCCCTCCTGGTCCCCAGAGGGCAAGCAGTGAAGGAAGTGGCGGCAGGGAGTGGGGATGGGTGAAATTCAGCTTCCCATAAGGCAAGGAGGTGATTTGTTTCTGGAGTTGCTCTGCGTTCTTACAAAAAACAGTCTCTTCCTTTTTAAATTTTTTTTTTTTATTTTTTATTCTTTATTTTTTAAACTTAAGGGAGTTCAAATAGCTTTTTGTTCCTGGTAACCAAAAAATCCTGACCAAAACATGTAAATGATAACATAAGAAAATGCACTCAACCTTACTGAGAAACAAAGAATTGCAAACTAGAACACAGAGATATCCATCACATTGAAAAATATTTAACAGATTGTTAAATGGTCAGTGTCAGAGAGAGGGGTGGGAAGAGTCAACATTCACGAATGGCTGCTGCAGAAAGTATGCATTTGGTCAACCTTTGAGAAAGCACTTACCCATGAATCTATTTGCTCTTAGATTTAGAGATTCCACCTTGAAGAATTTTCCAGAGAAAATCTTGGACCAGTTCAGGAAGATGCCAATTCAAGGATGATGACATGGTTTGTACTGGGGAGAAAACTAGAAACAACCTAGATGTTCACCAATAGGAGAATCATTAAATAAGTGGGACAGCATGTCAGACAGTGGCGCTGTGATCTCTGGCTCCTGGTATTCACACCGTTGTTTAATGCCCTCCCCTTGAGTGTGGCCAGGACCCATAACTTGCTTCTAACCAACAGAACACCTCAAAGTTGAGTGGGTATCACTCTGTGATCAGATCACAAAAGATCCTGACTTCCGTCCTGCTAGCAGATTCTCTGCCTCTCTGGCTTCGATGAGACAAGTTGCCATGTCGGGGAGGGCCATAGGACAAAGAACTGAGGATGGCTTCAGGCTAACATTCACTCAGGAACTCAGGCCGTCAACCCAAAAGGAAAGAAATCCTTTTAACAACTCGGTAAGTAAACTTGAAAGCAGATCCTTCCCCACTCAAGCCTTCAGAAGAGAACTGAAACCAGTTGACACCTTGGTTACAATCTACTAAGAGACCCCAAATAGAGGACCCAGCTAAGCTGCACCCAGACTCCTGACTCACAGAAACTGTGAGACAATAAATGTGTGTGTTGTTTTGAGCCACTAGGTTTGTGGTCATTAGTTTTGCAACAATAGATGACAGACAGAGAAACTATGTCACCTTTCAGAAGAGTTACATTAGGTCTATTTGCATAAATATGGGGAAATGTCCATGCTACTCTTATGTTTCAAAAGAGGTAGATGGCAGAATAGTATATGTGATATGATCCCATTTTTACAAATAAATGTCTAAAAATATGTGTATGAATTGTCTGGAATGAGAGATAGATCAGATTACTCATCAGCTTGTGTCTGGGGGAATAAGATTTCAGGAAACTTATTAAAGCCATATGGTTTGAATTTTTACAAGCTTTATTGCTTTGAGAATCAAAAATAATAATAATAATGAAAGTATTTCCATTTAGAAAAACTAATAATAATATACCAAAGAACTTTAAAAAATATATTTTGTCATGCGTGGCAGATGCTGCTTCATGGCCAACCCAGTACTTCCATTCCCAGCCCTCTTCTCCTTTGCGTGCCGTCCACACAGAGGCTGGAAGGGTGACACTGTCACTTTGCAAGTCTCCCTTGTAGCTCAGGATGGTCATGTGATAGGTCTGGGCAAACGAGAGGTGGACGTCCAAAAGGGGGACAGATGTCACTGGCTCCTTCCCCTCTCCCTTTCTTCCTGCCCCCAAGAAGCACCCCCTGCTAGAAAGAGGCCATTGGAAGACCATGTGACAGGTGCTCTGATAGTGAAGGGGCCTCAGGTGAAGGTGGCTTCCAGGAGGGGCATGGGATCCAGCCTGGGCACTTGAAGCTGAACTTGGCAGGGGAGCAGTGGAGAGGGGAAAGGAAGAATGCCCCAACAGAGGAAACTGAGTCACCATTTTCTCAAAAAGCAGCAAATTGATGATGGGATCATATTTTCTGCACATGTGTATATTTCCTCCTGGATGCAAGATGTATTCAGCTGTAAATCATAAAAACCCTGACTCACAGTGGGTGTTTCACTACTTCAAAGGGAGAAAGGTGGTAAGTTGGTGTTTCCAGGGCTGGTGCAGGAGCCCTTCAGGGTGTGGGTTCTGAGTCCATTTCTTCCCTAGCTCTTCCCTCACGGTCACAACGTTTCTCTCAGCTGCACGGTCCAAAGAAAGTAGCAGCAGAACAAGCAGGCAGGGCAGCAGGAGAAGGTGCGCCTTGGGTCCCTCTCTCCTTTTATAGGTGGGAAATGTCCCACCCCGCCCCCAAGGACCTCCCCTTTGTCTCATTGGCCAAACTGGGTCACATGATAGTCTCTATCTATAATGGGGGCTGGCAAAGCTAGTCTTTGACTTTCCAGCCTTTAAGCTGGGTAAAGCAAGGACAAAGGCCGGGGAAGGGGGTGGTGGTTGGAAATGACTGTGGTAAACAACAGCTCTCTGCTCTCTGCCCCTGCCTGGACCAGGGACAAGCTGCCCAAGACTGCTTGAGTTGGCCCCAGCCTCACCTCCAAATTCCTTTCCTCCCAGGACTCTGGTTAATGACCCAGCCAGGCTCCCAGAGGATTAGCCTAGCACAATTCCTGGACCAGGCTTTTCCTTTATTCCAGGAGTCCCCAGTTCCGGGCTGCCTGTGTCCACCAATACATCCCCCAGCTGCTCTGAATATTCTCTCCCATCTTTGCTTTAGGACACAGCTAATAGCTCCTATTCTGTGCATTAGTCAGGGTTCTCCAGAGAACAGAAGCAGTAGAATGTGGAGAAAGAGAGAACGAGGATTATTTTAAGGAGTTGGCTCTTGCCATTAAGGAGGCTGACAAGTACAAAATCCACAGGGTGGGCTGGCTGGCTAGAGACCCAGTATGAATGCATCATCTCCTACTTTGGATTTCCACAGAACAGTCTATTTTCTAGTGGAGTGGGCTGGGAGAGCAGACTAGTAAAAAGCAAGGGCTTTAGAGGTAGTCAAGTGAATCCCCCAGCAGGACCTCAGAGAAAACTCTGACTTTCTGAGCCTCAGTTTCCTCATCTGCAACCTAGGGGAAATAATAGTACTTACCTCACAGGGCTGTGGTGAGAATTATTTGAGATGATGTGTTATACTAAGAACACAGCACAGTATACAGAAGATGGTAGCTGCTCAACAAATTGTGTTCCTTCCTCTCTTGTGAGCCAGAACTGGGGCATCATGCAATCTTAAAGTCACCGGGAAAATAGCCAAATCCGGGCTCCTTGGAGTAGCCCCAATGGGGTGGGAAACTGCCGCACCTGGCTGGGGACTCCAGCCCAGAGAGCTTTCCAACGTCTCTCTCAATATCAGAGCACATGACAGTCAGGAAATGTTGTACCCCACACATTCGGATCACAGTCTCAGATGCCCTACCACAACCCAGAGCTACCTCAGAGCTCTGGACAGAGACAAGAAATAACTGATAACCAAAACCAGTGGGTTTCATTGGAATTTTCTGCAGACCACTTCAGTAAATGTTATCACTATACTGTGTCATTCGTTATCTTAATTGTCGCAGTCTTCTTTTTTTTCAATTTTAAGCTGTCAGACTCGGCAGAGATCACTCATGCAAAGAAAGCACTTTTTTTTTTTTCCTATTTGGGTCAAACAGTGGTTTGGGTTTCCTCAGAATGAGAAGGTTCTTTCAGCTTCCTTTGAAAGATGGTTCTTACATATTCAGAGCAAGGAGAAATTTGAAGCCATCAGATCCTAAAGCCCTCTTGCAAAATGGGGAGCATATCAGAAATAATGATGACTTCTTCTATGAGCACAGTACTTAGTTTCCAAAGGGCTTCAGATCTTTAGTACAGAACCAGAAACTGTCAGAGCTGGAAGGGGTTGCAAATGTCATCCCAATCTGTTGGGGGTCCAGACATGAATTGCCTCACTTTACAGTGTCTGAAGGGTGTCACTTCTCTATTAAAACCCTCCAGTGACTCCATTTCATTTAGGATGAAATTCACATGTCTCACCATGACCTTGCACCAATACCGTCTCCAACCATGGTCCCTCTCCCTCCTATACTCAGCCATGATGAACTTCCCCATGTTCCTTGCCGAGGCCAAGCTTGTCCCTACATTGGGACATTTGCACGTACTGCTCCTTCTACACAGGACACTGCTCTCCCTTAGCTTCATATTCCTGGCTCAGCTCAAATGTCACATGCTCAGAAAAACTTTCTCCAACTGTCTTAAACAAAGTGCCGCCCCCAGTCACGCTCAATTACATTACCCTGCTTTACTTTTCTTGTTGCAATTCTCTTTAGCTAAAATAATCTGGTTTGTTGATTGTCTTTTTATGCCTTCTAACACATCAGATTTTTGTCTATCTTGTACATCACTGTATCCCAGAGTTAATTCAGTGCCTGACACATAGTAGGTCCAGGGTCATATGTTGAAAGAATGAATGAATTTAATATTCATTTCTTTTTTCACATGAGCCTCATCCAAACCCTTCGAGGCAGACCTTACTGTTATGCTTATTTAATTGTGAGTTGACATGATTTAAATAAAGACATCTTCACAGATATCCAAGAAAAGTATAGGTAACCCTTCAGTAAAAGGTCATAAAATTAATGTCCATCCATGTTTACTAAATGATTAGCCTCCGTTTTGTAAACCACAAAAACCATAATTCTCAGACCATTATATTTAGAAGAACAAGAATGTCTCTGAATGCTTGTAATCTGTATTTTGATGTGTGAACTTAACACATGTTAATTAATAAAAACAATGGTTTTTAATGTGTTTTTTCTTTAAAAAAAAAAAAACAAAAACAAAAGCCTATTTCCTAACTGGGCTTAGAGATGTGAACTGATTCCCAAGGCCCCTGATCTAGTTATTCATTGCTTTGTAACAACCCACCCCAGAGCTTACTGGCATAAAACAAGAATGTGTCATTTCCTTCAGTTCTGTGGGTTGGCTGGGTGGGTCTTCTGCTGGGCTTGACTGAGTTCACCCCTATGGCTATAAGAGCTGGGGCATCAGGGCCTCTCCCTCCATGTGGTCCTTCAGATGTCTCCACAGCATGGTGGCCTCAGGGCATTAACCCAAGAGACTAAAAGCCAAAGCATCAAGGCCTCTTAAAGGCCTAGCCTCAGAAATGCCACACATCACTTCCTTTGGGTTTTATCCAGCAAAGGCAGGCCCAGACTAGGGGAAGGCACACGGACTCCACTCTCAATGGGACCTGCTGTCACACTGCAAAGGAGCCAGGGCCGTATTGTGGTCATCTTTGAAAATCTGTCACGGATCATAAGTGCTGGAACCAGCTTGACTGAAGCTCTGACTCAGCAAGGAAGACCAAGGGACCATGATAATCTATGACTCCAGAAATCTAAATGGCCTAAATCAAATTTATCTCTCACTCACATTATGTGTCCACGAGGGGCTGGCTGGGCTTCTGAGACTTTACGCTAGGACCCAAAGTAAGGGAGCAAACTCTCCCTGGTGTATCTCCTGAACAGAGCCAGTCTCATGAAAGACAGGAAAGTGAAATGACAAGGACCCACTGGCCGAGAGCCTCTGCAGAGAAGTGACACAAATCACGTCCACTAATACATCAGTGGCCAGTCAGGTCCCAGACAGTTCCTCCTCCCCCAGGAGCAACACTGAATATGAATGGATGATAATCTCATCTGCATGGAGCTCATTCGCCTTTTCAGATCCTTTAGGATCCTTTAGAAAAACCACCCTTCACAGAGCCAAAATCTGTCTCATTCTGTTTCTACTGTTGGTCCAAGGGCTGCTGTTTCATCTGCTCCTTCTGCCCACAGAGCAGAGAGACAAAGGTCATTCATTGGAGGCTTCTCTTCTCCAGGATACACATCCCAGCTCTTCCAGCCACCTAATGTGAAAAACTGCCACAGCCCCATTGCTCACAGGATCAAGTCCAAAGTCCTACCTGTGTCCTTATAAGCCCCCCCTGCGGTGGAATTCCTGCCAGCCGGCCAGCCTGCACTCCCTGAACGCCCCAGGCTCTCTGTTGCCTTGTGCAGTCTCCATGCTGTTTCCCCTGTGGCCCTTCTGCTGTCCCCCATCTTGTGAAATAGTGCTTTCCCTTTAAGATCTGCCTCGAACACCGCTCCTCTCTGAAGACAATGTTTGTTTCCTTTGGCAGAGGCAACCACCTTTTCCTTTTTCTAAACCTCTTCATTATAGCATCTATTTATTCACTCACTCAACCAACACTTTTTGATCATTTGTTACTGCTCCAGGCTCTGGGGAGACACAGGGAATAAAAAGAACAAGGTTCCTGCACCTTCACTCATTCCATCCTGGTGAGCTAAAGCAGGCAATAAGCACATAAACAAATGAATAAACAAAATAATTTCAGATAGTGATGTGTTTTCACTACAATAAAAAAGGGATAATAGGAAAAAGCTGGTGGCAAGGAGGTGACTGCCTTAGGTAGGATGATCAGGCTTCGTGACCTCTCTGACATTTGGGCAGCCGTGGGAAGATGTAGGGGAAGAGAATTCCTGGAAAAGGGGGCAGCCAGTGCAAACAGCCTGTGGTGTGGTCCAGCTTGGCCTGTTCTGGGCAAAAGGAGGAAGCTGCTGAAGCTGAGGCACCCAGAGGGAAGCAGAGAGTGGTGAGAGCCAAGTTCAGAGCCACATCATATGGATGGTGATAAGGAGCTTGGATGTTTTTCTAACTACAAGAAGTCTTGGAAAGGTTTCCATCAGGGGAGTAGAGAGGCGTGATCTGATTTATAGTTTTTTGAAACAACCTATGTTGCTTTGTGAATTGCTGGTGAGCGAGAGTCTGCAAGACCAGCTTGGAGCCTCTTGCTGTGATTTCAAGATGCTGGTGACTTGGATGCACAGCCTACAATAGCCTCCCCCAGAAGCTGTGACCTCAGAGGTCCAGGGGACTGTCACCTTCGTCTCTACAGCTCAGCACGCACATCGCACAGGGCAGGCCCACAGTGACAAATGACTTAGTGTGGTGTGTCAATCACCAGTAATACGTGCTGGAAACACACTCAGCAGAACCAATTCCCTTTCCCTCTCTTTTGTCAAGCTTCTGCAGAAACTCCCTTCCATGTATCAGACAGGGCAGCCCATCTGACCACCTGTCTCTCTTATGTTGGATTAGCAACCCAGGCCCGGCACAACCCTCGCCATCCTGCCCACCCAGGCTCCGCTTCACCGAGGTCTGCGTGGTTAGCACAGCAGCCTTGACATCCTGATATTTAAGAGAGAGTTTCTCCCATAGAGGCTCCATGTTTTCATCTAGAGGGTGGGTATTATTTTCCCTACCCCAAGAGCCCCTTTTCCCAAGACCCTCCTCCTTACCTCTTCTTCCTCTCCATCTATCCCTTCAAATAGAGCAAATCCACTCTGATGGTTTCCAAAGCTTCACTGATTTTTTTTTTTTAATTAATAACCCCTGAACTGATTTCTCTGTGGCTTAAGCCTCGGGCCCTCTGTCTTTTCAGACGAGATTCAGAATTATCCAGACTTTCCCCTTGAAGCTGGTTCTTTCTCCCTCTTCTAGCTTGATTCCAGGTGGCTAGGAGCTGGGCACCCAGGGGAAGAGATGCCACCTGATCTCACGGGTCTAAGCCCTCCCAGGGCAGCCCCTGAAGCTGTGGGCAGAAGCCAGCGCTGGGCCAGAGCTGGAAGTCCCCTTCCAGTCAGCACAGCTGGAAGCTGGTCTCAGGCCAGGCAGTGGGGGGAGTGGGCGGGCAGGAGGGAGGGGAAAAAAGCAAGAGAAAGAGGAAGCTGCATGACAGAGAGAAAGACGAAAGGGAAAGAGGCAGAGCCAGAGAGAGAGGGAAAGAAGGTGCAGGATAAAGGAAAAGAGAGAGTGTGGGAGAGTGTAGGAGAGAGTGTGGAGAGGGAGGAAAGCTAAGGAAGAGAGAATGTGAGTGTGTGTGCGCCGAGCACGGAGTGGGGGAAAGAGGGGAGAGAAAGAGACTTGCAGAGGGAAGGAAGGGAAGAAGCGGTTGGGAGCCCGGAGGAGCGAGTTGGGGGCGGAGACGAGGAAGTGGGTGCGAGGCGCAGGGCGCGGGCGGGGCGCACCTCCCGCTCCATCCCTGCCCGGAGCGCAGCCGGCGCGGGCGCAGGACGGAGGCGAGCCCGAGCGGAGCCACCTTGGCGGCAGCAGCTCCAGGTAACGCGGCTGCCGCCTCCCCGCGGGGCCTGGGCTCGGGGTGGGGTCCCCCGGCGGGCGCTGGTGGGGGGTGGGGGGCCGCCCCGGGCGGCTGCTCCCGGTTCCCCGCCGCCGTCTTGACCTGACCCCGTGTTTGAACCCCGGCCCTCCGCGCACGGACTGTGCCTGACCTTGGGCAAGTCTCTCTGCCCGCGAGCCTCAGTTTCCTTCTGCGACTCGCGGGGGTGGCGCCCTGGGGGCATGGCGAGCGCGGGATGCAGCCCTGGTCGGTCTGCGGCAGTGCTCTGGGCGCGGGATCGGATGGATGTACCCTCTGCCCCCGTGGGGGTGGATTTGGAAAATCCACTTTCGCCGAAATAGCCCCTATTTTGTCCCCGGTTCTGGGTGCTGGCGTTTTCTCAGGGCGATGTGTCTGTGGACGCCAGGAACGACTTTCTGCTTAAGGAAAGCCGGTGGAGGGCAGGGGGTGAGCGGCGAGGGGGCTCCTAGCTCCTCAGAGAGCCTTCGTCCTCCTAGGCTGCCGCTCCGATGCCCGGGAACGAGGACCTGGCAGCGCTCGGCCGGGCGGGAGCATCTGGAGCGCGAGCTTCCAGGATGAGACAGGCAAGTGGCCTCGGCTTGGAGGCTTGGAAACCAGTTCTGCCGCTTAAGTAGTGCAGCTGACCTTGAACACGGGAGCCTCAGTTTCCTCCCCCGTGAAAAGGACCACGCTAATGCCGCCTTTGAGATGGTTGTGAGGATAAGGAGGGGGGCAGGAACGCACCTGCGTGTTGTGGTGTTCCCCACTGGCAGCTGTCATACTACTAACCCGGGGGCCAGAGTCCTGGCGCTGGTTGCCTCCTGGGAACTCATCTGTATGTGCCAGGTCCCCTGGTTGCCTTTGCCAGGGATGGTTAGTGGTCCAGCTGGGCACAAAGCAGGGCCCGGGGAATGGAGGGAGGGGCGTCAGGGGTCCCACTCCCCAACACAGACATACATCCTGGTGGTTCTTTTAGACATGAAATCATTGAGATGACAGCTTATGTCTCTGGCTGAATCTCTCTGAGACTCAGTTTCCTTATTTGTAATAGAAAGTCATGGACAACTGGCTGAATCTCTCTGAGACTCAGTTTCCTTATTTGTAATAGAAAGTTATGGATTCCTCTCTATTGGCGAGGTTCCTGTTGCTGGAGGTTATGAAAGGCAATCCGTAAACTAGATTTATTGGCGTCTCTGGCTGGAGCTACGCGGAGATTGAATAGAATGAGAAAAGATCATTTCTGCTGCACCTGCCCCGTGCAGGCCTGGTACTCACAGCATTACATGTACGGTATTGGATGTAGTCATCACAATAGTGGTGGAAGCCAGTGTCATTAAACCCCAGTTTCCAGATAAGAAAACCAAGCCTCACAGGGTCTGTGCTTTCCACAGGGTCACGCTCGTGGGATGTGCCTGCACTGGGATTGGCCCCAGTTCTGCCTGACTGTAGAGTGCCTCCCATAGTACCAAACCACCCCCAACATATGACTGTGACTGGTGCTCCTGGCATCTGGTTAGTTGGTTTCTTGTTGGCTGGTTTCTTGTTAAACGTGCCATAGGAAGAGCTGCTACATAATCACTGAAGAAAGTGAGTCTGAAGGCTGGCAGTGGGGTGGGGATGCGTTTGCCAGGTGATTTCTCTTGGGGTCTAGAAGCAAGGAAGGTCACAACTCAACACCACATAGGAAGCAGACACCAGGCTGACTCACTCCAGCCCACCAACTTCTCTTCCCTTCTTCTATCACCTTGTCCTAGTTCGCCTCACCTCCATTAACCTCACCTGAGGCTTCTCTGAGCTGCAAGAACAACTTTCTTTCTGCATCCCTCCCTGATGACTAATGGAACTGACCCTCCCAGCTGATGCATCTGAAGAGAAAACAAGGCCAGCTGTGATCCATCTCCACTAAGTCCTCTGGAGAAGCAGAAACAGGATTACATCCCAATGCCAAGGATTTAGCTAGGCTTAGGGAGAAAGTCTCTGATGATGGGAAAATGGACACCCTGCTATGGGAAAATGGGTGTCCCGGCAAGCTGGAGAGGTTCCTTTGCCAAAAATGTTTTAAGAGAAGAGGAGGACATCCAAAGAAAAGGATGGAAATATGAACAGAGGCTCTTTGAATTGAAAAGATTCCAAAAGTAGGAGATCAATTAAGTAAATTACGGGACAGCCATGTGGCTACTAAAAATGGACAGTTCTTCAGTTCTTTTTTTTTTAATGATAAATTTTAGGTTATGTCTATTTTACCATATATATATATATATTTATATATACCACAATATATTAAAAAAAACTTGAATGGTCACCCATGTCAGACTAAAAGCCTAAATTCTTTTTTTTTAAATTATAGTTGATTTACAAGTGATTCAGTTATACACACATGTACACACACACACGTGTATATATATATATATATATTTTTAAATATTCTTTTCCATTATAGTTTATCATAGGCTATTAAATATAATTCTCTGTGCTCTACAGTAGGACCTTGTTGTTTATCCATTCTATATATAACAGCTTACCTCTACTAACCCCAACCTCCCACCCCATCTCTCCCCCAACCCCCACCCCCTTGGCAAACACCAGTCTGTTCTCTATGAAAAATGGACAGTTCTTAATGGATGGGGACATGCTTATGTGTATGTATATATATGGCATGGTCACAAATTGGTGGCAAGCACTTAGAAAAAAGACTGGAAGGAAATAAATCAAGTGATGTTAACAGTGTTTGCCAGTGGGAGATGTATTCTCTCTTTATATTGTTTTAACTCTCCAGATTTTATGCAGTGAGCATATACTATAATAATTAGTGGACATAGAACTGTCTGACTTCTAATGACAATATACCCCCCACACACACACACACTCCCACCTCCTCCTGGCCAGCACCCAGGACAGGGCTGGCACGTGGATGGTTGTCCAGAATAGGGACACCTCTGTGTTGAGTCCTGGCAGGAAGAAGGAATGCTAAATGTTTAATACCACTAATATCTGGCATTTGTTATGTTCTTACTGTGCGCTCGTGATAACCCTGTGAGGCAGGTACTATCAATACCCCATTTTACAGAGAAGAAACCAAGAGTCAAAGACCTTCAGCCACTTGCCCAGTGTCACGCAGGATTCAAGCCCAGGCCTTCTAAATTCAGAGTCTACACTCCTAGCCAGAGTCAGGAAGGGTCAACAGACTCCATTGGCTGACATTTTTGTACCTATCACAGAAACCCTGGGGGAAGCAATGCATCTCTGCACTTTACAGGTAAAGAAATGCCTCAGGGAATTCCCTGGTGGTCCGGTGGTTAGGATTCGGCACTTTTACTGTGGGGGCCCGGGTTTGGGGAACTAAGATCCTGCCAGCCATATGGCATGGCCAAAAAAAATTTTTTTTTCATTTAATTTCGTTTAAAAAAGAGAAAAGAAATGGCTCAGCAGTGACCTCCAAAGTGCCAGGCCTCGTGCTGGATTCTGGGGACCCAAAGGTACATAAGGTGCCCTCCCTACACAGGTGTGGGGGAGAGTGGTGTGTACACAGTGTCCTCAGGGCTTTCATGGGGGTGGGGTTGTTTAGGAAACTGAGGGACCTCAAAGGACAAAGGGTGAAGGCTCCCGAGACGAGATGATATTTGAAATCATTCTGGATGGATAAGCAGGAATCCACCAGGTGAGCAAGAGAGGTTAGAACAGTGGTTCCCAGCTGGACACGATTTGGTCCCTCAGGGACATTTGTCAATGCCTGGAGACATTTTTGACTGTCACAACGAGGGTGGGTGGTGGTATGCGGACATTCGCAGGGATGCTGCTAAACATCCTACAGTGCCCCTACAGCAAAGAATTAACCTGTCTACAAAGTGCATGATGCTGAGTAGAGAAACTCTGGCTTAGAAGAGAGGGACCTTCCTGAACAGGGAGCAGCCCCTGCAAAGCATCCACAGGTATTCCCTAAGTGCCTCCTTTGAGCCTGTGAGTGTCCTACTGGCCATTTGGCCTCCCTCCCTGCTGCCATTCTACCCCCACCACCAACCAGAGGCCTCTCTTTTTGAAACATAAAAGCTGTATAGAGATACAATTCACATGCCATAGAATTCACCCATTTAAAGTCTACAAGTCAGTTGCTTTGGGTATATTCACAGAGTTGTACAACCATTACCGCTATCTAATTCCAGAATCTCTATCTAATTTCATCACCCCCAAAAGAAACTTTGTAAACATTGGCTGTCACTCCCTATCCACTCCCCTCCCACCCAGCCACGGATCTACTTTCCATCTCTGTAGATGTGCCTGTTCTGGATGTTTCATACCAGCAGAATCATGCAGTGTACGGCCGTTGGTGTCTGGCTTATTTCACTTAGCAGCATGTCCTCAGGGTTCATCCATGTTGTAGTGTGTGTCAGTACTTCATTGCTTTTTTATGGCCCAAATAATATTCCATTGTATGGATATACCACATTTGGTTTATCCATTCATCAGTTGATGGGCATTTGGGTTGCTTCTGCTTTTTTGGCTTTTATGAATAAAATGTTGCTCTGAAGATTGGTGTACGGGTTTTGTCAGGACATCAATTTTCATTTCTTTGGGGTATATACCTAAAAGTAGAATAATTAGGTCATATGATAGCGCTGTGTTTAATCCTCTGAGGAACTGTCAGGGTGTTTTCCAAAGCAGTGATGCCATTTGACATTCCCACCAGCGGTGTCTGAGGTTTCCAGTTTCTCCACATCCTCACTGAAGCTTACGATCTGACTTTTGGATTCTAGCCATCCTATGGGTGTGAAGTGATAGCACTGTGGTTTTGATTTACATCCCCCTGCTGGCTAATGAATTTGAACATCTTCTCAGGTGCTTATTGGCCATTTGTGTGCTTGTTTTCAGCACTGTCTATTCAAGTCAGAGCCATCTTTTAAAACTTGGTCGCGTCCTTCCCTTACTTAGACCGAAACACAAATGCCACTGAGGTGTACAAGCCCTCCGTGACTGGGCCTTGACCCTGCCTTTGACTGCACCTCCCCTCACTCACTCTGCTCTGGCCACACTGGCCTCAAAGCAGCAAGCTGGTCCCCGTGCAAGTCCTTTGCATGGTTGGTCACGCGGGTGGTCGTTTCCTCTGCCCAGATCATCATTTGCATAGCAGCTCTGGGGTCAGCCTCAGGAAGGGCTTCAATGTTCCCTCAGTCTCAAGGGCCTCCCCCTACCCCCAGGCCCTTTCTAGCACATCTCAAGACTTCGTTTGATCGTTCTTTTTACTCTCTGATAAGATCCAGAGGAACTGGCCTCGTGTGACCCTGGGCAAGTGGCTGCCTGTCTCTGGGTCCCAGCTGCCCCATCTGAAAACCGGAGGAGGGCGAACTGGCTGCTCTCATAGGGCCTTTCCAACTCTGCCCTTCTTTGATGCCGGCTTCCCTGTGACAGTGCTGCCAGGAGGGCACCGGCTTGGCGCCGTGGCAGTGAGAGAAAGGTGGCTGGAGCCAAGTTGGTCACGGATGGGAACGGAGCAGGCGGCGTGGCTAATTATCGCCAGCCCTGTGGGGACAGTCTCTAAGAGCATGTGGTAGCCTTGACCGGGTGCCCAGCCTCCAGGAACAGCAGGAAGAATTGTCAACAGCTCCAACAAGGTCTACACCTTGGCCGTTTTCAGCTCTGGCATCACCCACGTTTCCCAGGAGAATAATCTTCTAACCTCCAAACTCTCTCTGAGCATTAAAGCTGTTCTGTCCCAGAAGCCCGCTCGTGCCTAGTCCTGGGCAGTGCGCCGAAAACACAGAGACGGATGGATGTGACACCTGCCGAAAGATCCAGGTGTAGTGGGAAAGGCAGACGTGTAACCAGCAGTGGAACAGATGCAGCCCTGAAGCCATGAGCAAATTGCCCTGGGGGAATCAGGGGAGGATTCTCAGAGCTGGGTGTGGGGGTGAATGGGAGTGCAGCAGGTAGACAGAGAGTGTCTGGGTATTAAAGGTGGAGAAAGGCATGCAGAGACACAGCTGCAAAACCTCCAGGTGTGCTCAGGGCATTCAGAGCAATTAGGTTTCGCCTGAGGCGCCAGGGACAGTGGAAGGAGGTAACAGAGGATTCGATTTGCCAGGGCCCTGATCATGAAAAGCCTGCATTGCCAGGCAGAGAAGTTTGGACTTTGCCCTGCAGGTTGCAGGAGCCACGCAGAGATTTTAGGCTGAGGACAGAGGCGATGAGGTTGCGCTTTTGAGAATGCCCTTTCTCCAGACAGGACAGAGGCAGGTGGGGCTGAGGAGAGAGCGGGAGACCAGGCACTGGTTGGGATGCCCTTGCTCTCGTCCAGGTGAACAGGGATGAAGGCTGGAACGCTGCAGCTGGAGAGAAGGCAACAGATTCAAAAGCTGTTTGGGTGGTAAAAGTACCTGAAGGAGATAGGAGAGTCTAAATGATGAGCGACACAGGAAGAGCTGATTCCAGCCTTCAGGGGTCCTGCCTATGACGGAGAAGGCACGGGAGCTGCGGGAGCTGGCATGTGAGCGTGGCCTTTTCCGGGTGGCTGAGAGACAGAGGAGAGAGGGCGCAGGAGAGGGCGACCCACACCCCGGGATCGGGATGTACAAAGGCATGGAGGTGTGAAAATGTCGAGAGTTTAAGGAAGGGTGAGGCTTTCTGGGTGACTGGAGCACAGAGGCCGTGATAGGAGGGAAGGGGAAACTGAGGCTGGGAAGGGCAGAAGGGGCAGAGACTCTGGCATTGGAAGGCTATTAGACCCCGGAGCAGGAGTCCTGCTCGCCGTCTGACCTGGCTGACCACTGACCTTCCCTTCCAGACGCAGAGCACTCACTACCCCCGACCCCGAGGAAGCCCATTGCTAGGGTTAGGTACCCCTCTCCTGGACTCCTTACCGCACTCCCAGGGCAGAGATGGGCAAATGTCAGCCTGATTTTCAAATAGGAAGAAGGCAGACTCCCTCCGAACAACTGACCAACGGATCTGGTCTAGGGCCAAATTCCCAAAGCCTTAATGAAAGGTGGGAGGTGGTTAGAAAAACACGCAAATCCTGGGGGCTGACCTTGCTCTCCGAGAACACCAGGAATGTACCAATATCCTAGGTGGCCGCTGGTGGAGGACTTGCGCGTGGAACTGTAAGATGTTTAAAAAAAACAAGAGCCAACATTTTAAAATGAGATTTCATTGAAAATTTGGATATTTTATTTTAAAGCTGGAATAATTCACTTAAAAGCCATATTTCCAGCTTTTCTTGAAGAATGTGGTGATTGGGTAGCACTGGGCCTGTGGTGACCACAGTGGCCACCCGTCTAGCCCAGACACGCATCCTCTCTCTGGGTCACCATGCCCGCGCCCCCACAGTCCCACAGAGGGTGCGGACAGTTCACGCACAGCCTCCTGGGTCAGGCGGCCCTCGGACCTAGGAGGTAGGACCAGCCTTCTAGCTTTCTCCGCCCTAGTGCCCTTCCCTTGCCCTGAATTCCCTAAATGGGTCCCAGAAGCATCAGTCTCAGGGACGGCACCAGGAGAAATAGAGGGTGGGGGGTGGGGGCGGGGGGTGGGTTCTGGGGCCGTGTTTGGCTTTCTGGAAGCCCTGGCAATCCATAGCCCCCGTCAGTCACAGTGCACCCTGCTGGGCTCCGTCGAGTCTGCAGTGGGACCCCAGCTGACTTGATTCACCCCAATTTATCCCCAGCACGGATTCCTTTGTTGAAGTAGCACCCTGTCCCCATTTAGGGAAATACCGCCTTTTTCCAAAGGTTTATTAGATAGGGCTTTCTCTTTTCACTTTTTGATTAAATAAAACCTTGATAAGGTTCAGAAGTACAATATACAAAGGCCCCCTCTACCCTGGCCCCGTCTACCCTGCCCAAAAGAGGGGGTCAATTTTCTTCTTTTGTTGGGATGTATCTTTTCAGCTATGCAAAAACATATACACTTCGTATATAAACACATGTCTATGTATATACGTATTCTCACCTTTGACATAAGGGGAACATATTATACACGCTTCTGCATCTTCTTGTTGTTTTTTAGTCCCTGTAAAAATTAATTCTCAGTGTAGGAGATTTTGAATAAGGAGATCTAGAAGAAAACAGTAGCAAGTAATTGTATCACCATCCAGAGAAAACTACTGTTGCCATCCAGCCTGCTCTTCTAGACATAAATTTTGTTTGTTGTGTTTCCCCCCTGCAGGTCCACAGGGTAGGAGTTCATAGTTACAGCCATCCTCTATATACAATCTGAATCCGGCTGTTTTATTACTTAAATATAAGCATTTCCCCTTCTTTCATAGTTTCCGAAGGGTGTTAACAACAGCTCTAGTAATTCCCTTACGGCATAATTTATTCAGCTGTTCTTCCAGCTTTGCACATATAAAAGTCATTTGCAGTATTCGCTTGTCGTAAATGATACAGTGAAACCTACAGTTCTGTATATATTCGGAATTGTGTTGAGTGAGCATCTTTGGAAAGCCAGGCATCTAGGGGAGAAGCCCAGTAGCCGTGAGCTGGCCCCCCAGGGCTGGCAGCTGTGGGGATGCTGGGAGAGCGCAGCTGATGGAGGGGACGTGGGTGGGGTCCTGGAAGGAGAAGGGACCAGGAGGCCAGAGGGCAGCTGGAGGACGGCAGGTTCTGGGCCCAGCCTTGTGCCGAGCGCTTGTGCGTCCGTAGAGCATTCACACCCGCTGAGCACTTAGTAAGCACCAGGGTCTCGAACGCGTTTGCCCAGTTACTCCTCGCAGCAGTCGGATGATGTGAGCATTACTGTTGTTTCCATTGTGCCGGGTGGGAGGTGGAAGAATCCCAGCCATTGCTCCCTGTGGCTGCAGAGAGAAGCAGTGGGGCCAGAAGGTGGCCCAGGCAACTGGTTCTGGAAGCGCCTCGCTCTTCATCCCCACAAGCCCCTCCATACCTTGTATGACTAGGGTTATTATCCCCATTTCCCGGAAAGAAAAGTTGAGGCTCAAGGCAAAGCTGCCCAGCTAACCTTGCCTCCCTGGCAAGTAGCAGAGCTGGGATTTGAACCCGCGACAGCTGCTGGGAAAGACCTGATTTTCATCAGGGGCCTGGAGGCTGAGATGTGGGTGGAGTGAGGGGGTGACTGGGAGGAGAAGCCTTCTGCCCCAAACACGGTCCCAGCCAGCCTTGCAGACTGTGCAGGGCTTCTGGGAGCTGCCCCTGTGCTCAGACTCTTCCAGATGAAGACCTGTTTACTTGGATGCCTTCTCTCTCAGGAAAGGAGGTCAAGAAGACCAGAGAATGGCTGTGGGGTGGGGGGGGGGGGGGGGGGGGAGGGATATTTACCAAGGAGACACCACTCAAGTGCCATCCACTTACCTTCACATTTCATCTTCCCAGCATCACGTGCTGTGGTTTTATGCCCATTTACAGATGGGAAACCTGAGCCTCCAACAGGTTCCTGGTTCCTTTCCACTACATGGTGTTAGCTTTCTGGGATGAGCAGAATAGTCTCTCAAATGTGAGGCAGGCAGCCCTGGCGGTCCTGGGGTGGACTTGGGTGGTCAGCCCATCCAATCACACAGTGAGCAGATTTGCTTTTCTCCTTCACAGCCTCCTCCTGAACAGTTCTCCTTCAGACTCTCCTCTTTCTGTCAAAGAAAGTATCAGTTAGGTGCTACTCTGTCTTTAACACCTTATAGCACAGCCTTTCTAACTAGGAGAGGGTTAGGCTAGCTTGTCAGGCAGCAGTAGCTACACGGAATTTTAAAACATCAGCTGTGTTTTCACTGCGTCTATTTTCAGGGTAACCTATTTGAGGGAAAGTGATCCGTGTGATTATTGTCATGATGAAACAATTCGTTTTGCAATTAATTCCATCACTTCAAAGAAAAATGTTAAGTACAAAATAGAACTGGTATTCTGTGGGTTTGGCAAGAATCACGGAGGAGTTGGTACATGAATGCGTGAGGTTTGGGAAACACAGGAGGCTTGGGACAGGGTACACCCGCTGTTGGCAATTGGAAACTGAGAGTGCTCTTCCCGCCTCTGACCGGCTGTGTGGCCTTGGCCCAGGCATTCGACCTCTCTGTGCCACCTTTGCAAAGTGGAGTGATAGTGACTGCCCTGGTGGCTTCACAGAGTTCTCCTGCAGGGCTCAAGATGAGGTAATGGGCCTGTGGAGGGGCCGTGGAAAGTGGGGGAGGGCAGAGAGGATTACATAAGATAACCAGTATGTGTAAATGTTCCTGGCAAGCGTTAGCTGTTTGCTGTGGATATCTTTAAGGTGACCCAGCCGGCTGCGGGACTTTCGCCTTGTAAGAGCAAGCTGTACCCTGCTGGAAGGGCAACGCCTTTCTGGAGTGAGGTTGGGAGAAAGAAGAACAGAGAGAAAGGAAGACACGATGTTGGCGGGGGCGGTTCTGGTGCCCAGCTCTGCTGCGGCCGCTGATGGTGATGGAGTGATGGTGGTGGTGGCGGTGATAATGGCAGTGATTACGGTGAGGCCAGTACTGGCAGTGACAATGGCCGTGATGTGTCCAGTTGGAGGGCCTGAGGGCTTTTGTATCCATAGAGAAGCGACACCTCAGGAGCTCTGTGGGGCTCCTGAGAAAGGGACTTAGATTTGTTCTCTGGGGTTTTGGAGCTTTTCAGGAGCCTACAAAAGTATCTGCAAACTCTCTCTCTCTCTCTCTCTCTCTCTCTCTCTCTCTCACACACACACACACACACACACACACACACACACCCCTACCAGATCTAAAATACAAAAAGGAAAAAAAGCCACAAAATTGCAAGTAATAATTTTTTAATTGGCACGCTACGACAGCTAGTCAGTGGCAGCTCATTATACTAAACAGCTAAATATAAACCCTATTTTCTATGGAATGTGTTCTATGGACGTTACAATGCATTTATTATGCAGTATGGGGTACGCCTGCAAAAGAAAGCGGGCTCTGTAATGTTTTTTAATGGCCCTGATTGATTGGCAAATAGTTTGTAAGAGAGTAAGCCTCCCATCATTGGAAGTATGCAAGGCAGTCAGGGATGACTGCCTCTCTGGGATGCTATAGAAGGGATTCCTGAACACCAGATGACCACTGAGTTTTGTTTCTACCCAGAGCCCTCCTATTTTATTATTTTGGGGGCTCATGGCTCCTTCCCTCCCACCCCCCACCCCAGACACGTACACACATCAAGTTGCTGGAAGAAACCTGTGAGGTATTCTGAGCCCATCTCCCCACTTTTCTACTGAGGAAACGGGGGGTACAAAACTTGTGGGAGGTAACACAGCAAGTCAGAGTCTCACCAGGGTCTCAAACTCGGGGTCCAAATTCCCAGCCCAGTGCCCTCTCTACTCTGCCCCTGCCCTCCACCCCGGGGAGTTTTGCCCCTGGCTGGTAGAAACTCGGGGCCCCCCTGAGATCCAGGGTATCACCTCCCCCAGAAGAACCAAGGTAGAATGTCCATTTGGCCCAGTCTAACTCCTGCCCTGAAAAGCTCCCCCCTGGTCTTTTCCCACACTTGCTAACCCACTGCTGGCTGTGGGCTTTGGTCAAGTTACAAAACACCACAAGCCTCAATTTCCTCATCTATAAAATGGAGATAAGTAATGGTGTCCATGTGAGAGAGTTGTTGCAGAGAGATTAAATGGGATAAAGTATGTAAAATACCTAGAACATTGCCTACCCTTTCCAAGCACCCCAGAAATGGGATATTATATTGTTATGACGGTTATTTCTGGTATGCGTCAGTCAACCCAATAAATATTAATGGAGCCCCATTAAGCGCCTGTCAGGGAACAAAAAAATTGATCCTGGCCTTCATGATGCCTACGTTTCACTTGGGAGACAGATATAGTGAAGGATTAGGGAAGCAAGAAAAAAGCCAAGAGAAAAAATGTGCTCTGCAGAAAGCCAAACGGCAGGGAAATGATGGGGGGTCAGGGGAGCTACTTTGAGGGGTCAAGGAGGACCCCCTCCACAGAACTGGTATTTGCACCAAGGTGCCAACGTCCACGCTGGAAGCAGATCACAGACAGAGCCCCGAGGAGGAGAGTGCGGCATGTCCAAGGCACTGGGGTAGGGTCAGTGTGGCCAGGTACCCACTGAGGCCTGAGGGTAAAGTAGGAGGTCAGAGATGTGGGGCACACCTCCCGTGGGGCCTTTAGAGCCAAGAGGTGTGTGTAAAGGGATGAGACAGAAGCAGGAGGGTGGTGCTGGAGATTGAAGGGAGTAGCAGGGATGCCCATTGGGAGCAGTCGCAAAAGTCCAGGCAAGAGATGGTACTGGCTTGGGCTAGGACCAGAATAGCAGCAACCAAGGAAAGTAGCCGCATCCAAGATGTAGGTATTTCAGAGGCAGGATCCACCGGGCTTGCTGATGGCTTAGATGCTGGGGATGAAGGAAAGACAGAAGTCCAGGGTGATGCTTAAATATGTAGCCTGAGCCCCTAGGCAGATGAAGGGGAGGCAGAGGCTAGAAAGGAGACTCAGGGATCCTCCCAATATACATGCACTTTGTGCCCACAATGTCCAGAATAGGCAAATCTATGGAGCCAGAAAGCAGGTTGCTGGTTGCCAGGGACCAGGGAGAGGGAGTGATTGTTTAATGGGTTAAAAACCGAACAGAGTTGGTGGTTACACATCATTGTAAATGGACTGAGTGCTACTGAATTGTACACTTTGACTTTCTGTTATATGCCTTTCATCTAAATTGAAAACAGAAATGAAGGCGAGATAAAGACTCTTAAACAAGCGATAGCCAAGGGGATTTGTTGTCGCCAGATGTGGCTTCAGGTTCCCACATCAGCCTCTGGCAGAGGCCAGGCAAATGGCCTGAGGTCTTTCACCGAAAAGGATACCACAGCAAGAACTGGTCGCACAAACAGTCAGTGAATGAACTGGGTTAGAGACATGTCTTGGTGACGGGTGGTTGGCTATGGACACTCAGAGACTATGGCCTAGTTCAAAGCGCTGCCTGCCTCTTTACCAACTGTGTGCCCTTGGACAGGTGACTTAACATCTCTGAACCTGAGTTTCACCATCTGTCAAATGGGAGTAATAATAATATCTGCCTCACCAAGATAGTATCTCTGGTCCAGGTCACCTTTCCCCTTGCTGTGATGCCAGCGGTGACATTCGTTGTAAGATGTCCACTTTGATGCAACCATCCCTTTCTGGGCCGGTAGACACACATCAAAGGGGTGGGTGGGGTCTTCTGCTGTGCCAACAGCTGCAGTTACAGAAACCTGCCTCAAATTCCAGACGATGTTTGGGTCCATTCACCTCTCAGCCTGTGCAGAAGGGCCTCCCGAGGGGGCTGCAGTGCTTGGGACAAGATGGGCTGGAGAACAGAGGTGAAAACAGTCCTGGGCTTCGGGCCCCTGGTGGCTCCGAAGAAATAAAAGCATGAGGCCAAAACTCAGACCATCAGTAGTCCAAGGCCTTTGTCTCTAATGAACAGCCTCAACCAGAAACCTTTTATTACCTTAAGAGGCTTTTACCGAAGGTCCAGCCCACTGTGGAGAAGCAGTTAGAAATCTGCAGCCACAAAGATCAAAGACACCCTGGGATCTGTTGCAAAGGAGGAAGTGTTTTCTGCTGCAAATGCCCGGGTACTCACGCCATCTCTTTGAAAAGCCCAAAGGATAGTTTCTTTCTCTATAGGAAAAGCGAAATAGTAGCAACTGAGAATAGGAATTCTGGAGTCATACAGACTGGAGTTCAAATCCTGACTTTTGTACTTGGTGATGTTGAGACTTTGGGCAACTTAACTTTTCTGAGCCTGGGTTTCTGCATTTGTAAACTAAGGAAAAGCTCTCTTGCCACAGGATGTTGCGGTGCAGCATGAGTGAGAAGATGTTCAGAGAGCAGAGAGCCCCAGGCCTGAAGGAAGCCTGCTCCTTATGCTAAGGAATCAGAGGTGCCTCCCTGACGGCTGGCTGGCGGGGATCCAGAGAGCTGGGGTCCCAGATCTGCTACCAGTTCCCTGGGCAATCTCGGGTCCGTTGGTTGAGGCTTCAGGGCTGCCTTTGCCTTCAAAATTCAATCCAACTCCTTGGCACTCCAGCCACAGCTATGTTTCCACCCCCTCCCCTGAGAATCAGCTGGAGAGGTTGCCAGAGGCCAGTTCATGCAGGGCCAGGGCTTGGCAGGCATTGTCACCTTTGTGCAGACAACAGGGGAAGCATTGGAGGGGCGTGGCCTGACCAGCCCGAGTCCAAATCCTATGCAGTGACGGAGGGGAGAGAGGTCCCTGTGGGCGCCGCGCTTGGCGCGGAGGACTCACTATTAAGGGGCTCCTGACTGAGCAGACCTGGTCCCACCAGGTTCCGCTCCTCAGCATCTCCTGAGCACACAGCTTCTTTTCTTTTGCTGCTGTTCCTTCTGCCCCGTGTGCCCTCCCTCGTCCCTCCTCCCAGCCAAACCGTATGGCCTGGCTGTTAGTTTGGCAATAGGTGACATCTACCCAAGGTAAAAAGATTCAAAATGTCCCAGAGGACGTATGGTGGAAGAAGTCTTCCCCACACCCTTGGCCCAGCCCCCACATCCCTCCCTGGAAGCAGTCTGTCTCTTTTCACATGTGCCCCTGTTGGGCCGGTCTGCGTGTCAATGCAGAAGCACGAGCGCGCGCACACATTCCCCCTTTCACGTGTCGCACTTCACATGTGTGGAATCCATCCCCCATCAGCCCGAAAGCCTGCGACAGTCCTTTTTGTTTTTAATTTTAATTTTTATTTATTTACTTATTGAAGTATAGTTGATGTACCTTAAGATGTAAGTTACAGGTATACAATATAGTAATTCACAATTTTTAAGGTTAAACTCCATTTATAGTTAGTATAAAATATTGGCTGTATTCCCTGTGTTGTACAATATATCCTTGTAGCTTATTTTATACATAACAGTTTGTACCTCTTAATTCCCTACCCCTACATCGCCCCCCCCCTTCCCTCTCCCTGCTGGTAACCACTAGTTTGTTCTGTATATCTGCGAGTCTGCTTCTTTTTGTGGAAAACAGTATGGAGGTTTCTCAAAAAACTAAAAATAGAACTACCGTATGACCCAGCAATTCCACTCTTGGGTATATAGCTGAAAAAAACGAAAATACTATATTTGAATAGATACACGCACCCCAGTGTTCATAGCAGCGTTATTTACAATAGCCAAGATATGGAAGCAACCTAAGTGTCCATCAACAGATGAATGGATAAAGGAGGTGTGGTACACGTGTACGATGGAATAGTACTCAGCTGTAACAAAGAATGAAATATTGCCATTTGCAACAACGTGGATGTTCTTAGAGGGTATTATGCTAAGTGAAATACGTCAGACAAAGAAAGACAAATACTATGTGATATCTCTTATATATGGTATCTAAAAAATACAACAAGCTAATGCAACTGTCCTTTTGATGACTGCATTACGTCCTGTCACGTCACTTTTACACCATTTCCAGGTCACATGATGAATTCCTAGAGGTCCAGTTGCTGGATCAGTAGTCTGTTTTTCACATCATGGTGTTTTCCAGGCCCGATAAAATGTTGCCTTCGGCACACACGTGCACTCATGCACACAGCTGTCACCTGCCACAACCCACTGCGTCAAACCACATTCCTCCAGTTCCCACAGACCCTTGCTGCCCCCACCATGACCCCTGCTACCCATCGCTAGGCTGTGTCTGAACTGCCAGGAGTTGGGACCCACCTCGTCCTTCGGGTTAGTCTCCCAGCCCCTGCTCCGCATCCTGCCTCAGGCTCCTGGGTGAAGGTAGGAAGGAGCCCCAAAGTGCCGCCAGCCTTTCTGAAGTAGAGCTGCAGCCACCATCCAGGCCTCAGTCACGTGCCTCAGCACCCCGTGTGCTGTGGCCACTGCGGGGCTTGTAAGCCTCGTCTTCCCTACTTAACGAAAGTCACCCTGCTGACATAACTCCTGCCTCTCGCGCCCCTTGGGGACTCCTGACAGGGGCAGAGCTCCTGAGGGGCTGATGCTGGGGCCATTCTCTGTTGCCCCAGGTACCCAGAACATTCGAAATGGCCCATGACAGGGGGAACATTCTGAGACATTTACAGCTTATCAAGATGAGGAAGCCTCCCAGGGACCCAGGGACACCAACATCTCATTACCTGGGGTGATAACTAGGAGCGGCCGGCAGGGCCCAGCCAGGGCTACCCCCGCTGCCACTCCCCCAACCTCTGATGTCCCAGCAGGACAGCTGGACGTGGAGCTACCTCCTGCCTTCCAGTCACGTCACCCTCCGCTCACACGCGCCCTCCACCCCCCGGGCGTCCCGTGGTTCTGCAGTTAAAATCCACCATCTCTCTGCCTCCAAGTTTTTGTAGGGGCTTCTCTCTCTCTCTCTGGAACCTGCCTGTTCCCTATTTCCACTGTTACTTTTTCCCTGTCTCTACAGATCTCGACTCAGATATGCCCCAGACCAGGGCAGGTCCCCCCACTACATATTTCTGCAGCTCCCTATACTCCCCTTTTATATAATTGTCGACATGCTGCAGTTAAATCAGCAGCTTTGCCATGAGTTCCTTCGCGTTTGCCCCCTGCCATGCTGTCCTAGAAGCTCCACGATGTGTCTGCTATGCTCACCGCTGTAGCCCAGCACCCAGCAGTGTCTGCCCCTGGAAAGCGCTCTGTAAATATGTGGAACATGCATGAATGCTATTTCCTGGCTGTGTGGCTTTAGATAATAATAAAAAATAACGTTTTTACTATTATGATGTAATAATCTTATACTATTATATATAATGTAACCTGCCCTGCGCCAGGCGCTACGTGTTTTATAGACCTTTACTCTCCGCATTTTCACATCCACCAAGTGAAGAAGGACATATTATTATCCCCATTTTACAAATGAGAAAACTAAGGCTCGGAGAGGTTACAGTCACGTGCCCCAGGTCACAAAGCTATTAAATGACACCACTGGGATTAAAACCCAGATCTGTCCAATGTCAAAGCCCTTGCCTTTCAGCCCTGGCGCTCCCTTCACTTCTCCAAGTGTCCGTTTTTGCTGAATCAGGATCAAACCACCTACTCCGCAGATGTGACCACTGGCTTCCCCGGAATGTGCCTAGCACACAGTGTTTGCCTGCTGAATGTCGTTTTCTTTTCCTGTTGTAAATGGTTGCCTGGAAAATCAGATTCATCCTCCAGGTGGAGTGGGAAACCCAAAGGAGCCTTAACTGATTCCCCCAAATTGCTGACTGCTCCCCAAGAGGCTGTGCCCTGAGGTTTAGGTACTTAAACCACAAAAGGGGAACTTCATTTCGCTTCCCAATGAAAAGGGAAAAGTGTTGGACTTGGTTTGATAAACTTTGACGGGAGGAGGCTCCAGCCCCCAAACTAGTTAATCTTCCAGATGGCCTCATCCCTCTGTTGGCAAACAGAACATACCACCAGTGGCATCTCTTCTGGGATTTTGTGGGTGACGAGCAGTGAGAGGGGAGTTGGGGCATCAGGCAGACCCGGCTGGCCTTTGGGCTGTACCTCTGCTGGTGGGGTGACCTTCAACCCTTCAAGCCCCCATTTTCTTTGCTGCCACAGAGGAAGATTGAGGAGGGTGATGGTATTCCAGATTCCACCCACCACAACTCATTCCTAGGGAGACACAGCCTGATGGAGAATCACCAAGGACCACACTCAGAAGAGAATTTTCCTAGGGTCCTGGAAACTCAGAATTCTACCCCGTGAGGTTAAAGAACCCCTCCTTCCTGTGCACCCCAGAAATCACAAGCCTCTGCCAGAGGTGGGTAGAAGTGAGAGGGGGTGGAGGAAGTACCTCTGGAAGACTTCCTGGAGGAGGTGACAGAGGAAGCCAGGTCTTGAAGAAAGAGTGAGAGCCCCCCAGGCATGGAAGGGAGGGAGGGCATCCCGGGCAGTGAGAATAACATGTGCAAAGGCACAGAGTCAGAATGGGCCTAGGACTTTCAAAACCAGGAGGATTAAATGTCACTAGAGCTGTTTCTCAAAGTGTTGTCCAGCTAAATGGCACTCGGCAGCAGGAGCTAAGGCTAAAAAGAGAAGACAGAACCAGGTCACGAAGAACCTTGAATGTCACGTTAAAGATCTGTCTATACTTAGAGACAACCAAGGCTGGTAATGGAAAGTGATCAAAGCAGACTTCCCCAGGCAGAGCCCAGCACAGTGGGTTTAATACACACCTGTGAGCACATTGAGTGCATTTAACACACTCAGCTGTGGCTGTTCTTCAGGGCTAATTGGCCACTGTGGCTTCCCAGAGGCACTTGATGTGATGAGTCAGACTGAGTGGGGCCCTGCTTTTTGCTATGGCTGCATTTGCTAGGCGATGACTGTAGGTGAAGGTCAGACGGCTCCCCAGGGGGCACTGAGGGACACAGCAACCCATGGGCAACTTCTCCAGAAAGTGCCTTTTCAGAGGCTCTTAATGCAAAGATGAGACGATGTAAGAGGAAGCAGTGTGACATATACAACTGCGACATCTGTGGTCAGCCAGCCAGAATGGGGAGAGGAAGTGGCTAAAGCTGGTTTAATGAATTCCATATCATTTTCACACACGCACGTATACACTCACTCTGTGTACCCTGGAGCTCTCCCTTAGGCAACAAGAAATGTTTGCTGGATGGGTGGATGGATAGGATGGATAGAAGGACAGATGGATAGGTGGATGGAAGGCAGAAAGAGGTGATCCAGCTCCAGGCCCTGCTTGTGACAGACACAGAGCCATGTGAACAACACAAGGTGCCAACAGTGTAACTCAGTACAAAGTGCCAGAGAAGGTACCCCTGCCCACAGGTTTCAGGGAGACGGAGCCACAGGCATCCCCTGCTTTTTGGAAATTTGCTTTACCCCACTTCTCTTTTATGAAAGACCTACATTAGTACCTGTTTTTTGCTAACTGAAAGAAATCCAAGGAGGATTTTCGCTTTTACGAAAAGAAGGTGAAAAGCAAAAGTAGCATTCAGGTTTGTCTTGCGGTGAGCCGGTATAGAGGCAGCTTGCACCCCAACCGTAAGGTGGCCCCACAAAGTTCCTTCCCTGGGAACCACATTCAGCATCTCAACTTCAAGCCGCATAGCTGTGAACTGTGTCTGAGCATCTGTGCTTTATCTCAATTTATTTTGTGCATCCGTTAGCTAGATGTGTCCTAAGATAACTTCCTCGCTTTACACCATTTCAGCTTTCAAAAGGTTTCAAAAGAATGCTCTCCTTTCAGATGTGGAGGAAACCTGTGTTTGAGCCAGGCCTTGAAAAGGGAGTAGTTGACTGAAGACGGGGAAGAACGGGACTCCAGCTGAAGGAGACGGCAAAGGCAGGAGGGAAAAGACGCACTGCATTTGGGCGAAGGCCTGGTTGCCTGAATGGCAGAGTTAGGGGGACAGTCACAGGGCTGATTGGTGAGATCCACTGAGGAGGACAAGTTGAAGTGTGGTGCAAGAACACCGCACTTGACTCTGAATCTAGGCTCTCCGGCCACTCACTAAGGGTGTGACATCACCTGAGCTCTCCAAGCCTCGTTCTCCTCAGCTGTTTAGCAGGGAGAGTGTGATTCCCCTCACTCGGGGTCATTGTGAGGATGAGAAGATATTTCACTTAACATGCACGATGTCACCTTGCCCAGGACCCTCATACGGTACAGACGTGCCACCCTTGGTTGGACCATTCCCCCGCTGATAGACACACAGGTTGCCTTCAGCTGTTTGCCACTTGCAAACCTGCTGACACAGGACGCCTTCTTCACGGCTTTTCTCATGATGGTGGTTGCATTGCCACAGCCTCAGTTCCCCAAAGAATGAGTTAGGTCTAAGTGATCGAAAGGGGTGTCCGTTATATAATAGGAATTATATACAGTGTGTATAGAACAGTGTCCTGCATGTGTCTGGTACACGCAGAGACTCAGAGGAAGAATGGATGGTCCCCGTGGCTCCAAATGGTCAGCAACAGTCACCTCCCTGGCCTGAGGGCTTGGGTATGCAATGGCCAATATAGTTGGCCCTTCCTGTATACCTCAGAACGCTTGGTTTACTGCAATAAGCATGTTATCGCTTTTAAGGTTTAAACAGAAAGTTCAAGAAAGTGTCTTTTGTATTAGCTGTGATGGTGACAATGATGGTGATGCTGATGACAGTAAGCTCGGGGGACCGTGACCCCCTCGGGCTATCATTCTACCTGCAAATCTCCACGCGAAAGCTCCTGCCTTCACAAAGGTCACTGGAAACTTCTGGGACTCTGGCTGTAAAACAGAAACACGACAGGGGTGGTTCTTCTTTGAAACGCCGAGGAAAAAGGAACCACAGCTGTCCTGTTCATCACTGTGCCCCCAACGCTGGGACAGCATTTGGCGCATTGTAGCTTCTGAAAGAAATATTTGCTGAAAAGAATAGGGAGAGGGAGGAGACAGAAGGAAGGAAGGGAAGGAGGGAGGGAGAAGAGAGAAGAAATAATTTTTAATTATTTGAGAGGCTGGTTTATTCAGATTTGAAAACCTCCAAACGTTAACTAAAATGTCAGTTCAAAATACCTAAACCTGGCTATTCAGAGAAAATTTTGATCAGAAATAGGGATTCTCAAAAAAAAAAAAAGAAAGAAAAAAGAAAAGAAAAACCACCAAAACACTCTTGCTGCTACCCCCTCCAAAGTTAATTAAATGTGGCAGTAAGAGCCATACTGTTTGGGCTATTTATGTAATGAAAAGATCTTCTAAAAATAATACCCTGAGGCCCAGCCTGCTAGGCTAGGTGGCTGAGCCAGCTGGAGTGGCAGAAGGTGACCAGGAGCCGTGATCCCTGCACCAACACAGTGGTTATGATTAAATGATGCCTCTCGTATTCAGGTTGCAAAACCGCCTCAGGCAAGAGCCTGGGAGAGGCTTAATTTATGTCAGATGGCAATGAGCTTGTTTCTGAGAGGGGTTCCACTGTCACCTTGATTTTCTGCACACTCCCAGATGCCAGGAGAGTGCCTCCTGGCTGCTCTCTGGAAAACCAGGATCACATTGAGAGCAAGGGTCCAGAAATCAAACAGGGCCTTAGCTTGTTTTGCATCAATTGGAAGCATAGAATATCACCACTAGGAGGGAATTTAACCTGAGATTTAACCAAGAAGCATTGCCTGAGCCGCCATTCTGTTGAAGTGATGTTTGCTGTGAGACAGGAGGTAGGAAGGAAGGAGGGAGGGAGGGTAGGAGAGAGGAAAGAAGGAACTAGAAACCACCGAAATACCTCTGATAGAGTGATGATAAATAAACCACAGCCAGCCACCCCGTGGACTGTTACACAACCAATAGAAAGTCAGCATAGAAAGCGACCTGAAAAGTGAGATTTAGAGAGATGCTTAGAGCGGCTATGGAGTGGGGCTGCAGTTGGCAGGCTACCACAGCAGGCTAGGTCTGGTCCTCTCCCTGCTTTTGTGCAGACCGTGATCTAAGAATAGCATTTGCATTTTTTAGCTTGGAAATTGTTTTAAAGAGTGTGACAAACAAAATCAAAAGAACGAGAATATTCTGCAACGCGTGAAAATGACGTGAACCTCAAGTTTCAGTATCCGTAGTAAAGTCTTCTTAAAGCACAGCCACGATCACTCTTCTGCACATTGTCTGTGGAGGTGCTTTCACATTAAACAGAGTTGAGTAATTGCAGCAGGAACCTTGCAGGATGCAAAGCAGAAAATATTCACTCCCTGGCCCTTTCCTGAAAAAATTTGTTGGCTCCTCGTTTAGAGTATGGTGACATTTTGCAAAACGGGAGTGTGGAACACTGTTCTCAGCACCTTATCAGAGTAAATGTATTACATTTGCTTATTTTTTTCATTCATTTTGTCATTTATTCATCACAGGCTTAATGCCTCCCAGTGGGGCCAGGCACTGGGAACCAGCAGTGAACAAGCAGATACAGCCCCTGTTTTCATGGAGCTTAGAGTCTGTGTCTAGATCTTTCTTTCTCTAGTATGGACAACCCTCGCCCCTCCAACTGTAGCTCACATGATGACTTGGTGGTTCGGCCCGTTGTATCCTGTCTCCCTTCCTCCTCCCACTATGTATCCTGATTGCTCGGGTCCCTTATAAGGAGAGGCGTCGGACTGGCCCCATGCCTCCTGGTGTCTCAAAGGGAGATCAAGGTCTAGGAGGGTTCGTCTTGAATCGGGTCCCACTCACGGTCTGGTTTCAACATGCTCAACGCTCACTCTTTGCATTTCTATCTCCTGCTCTCCAGTGGACCCCAGAGGGAGAGGCAGCCGTGCTTGACCCGTCACGTGGATGGGCGCAGCATCCTGCTACGGAGAAGGCTGCAGCCATGTCTCCCCGTGATGCCTCCCAGATAAAACCAAAGCCACCTCCAGACTCATGCCCCAGTGCCTCAGTCTCTATGCAACACCTGGACAGCGGAGATCTGTTCTGCCCCGGGAGGAAGCCAGCTCTCCAGGGGGCGATTTGAGTACTGGGGTTTGAACGAGGAACCTCGCTTCAAGGACTAGCTTTCCTTCATCCTCCTTCATACTCATGCTTGACACCACCTAGGAGACAGCTTTACTTATTTCTAGAAAAACAGCACTGGGTCAATCATTGCAGCCTCCCCACATTTGGACGCTTCTCTTGGTTCTGTTGCGCAGCCTGGACCCCAGTGGTTGACATAGTTGACCCACTGGGGAGCTGGAAGAGAAGCAACCAGGGGCCGGGGGCAGGGGAAGGAGCCACAGGGTCCCAGGATGGCGTCCAACGGCACCACCTCTTCCTCTTGTCTGGACCCTGTGGCGTTCAAGATCACTGTCAGTGTGGTCCTCACCCTCCTCATCCTCATCACCATCGCCGGCAACGTGGTCGTCTGCCTGGCAGTGGGCTTGAACCGCCGGCTCCGCAGTCTGACCAACTGCTTTATCATGTCCTTGGCCATCACTGACCTGCTCCTTGGCCTCCTGGTGCTGCCCTTCTCAGCCTTCTACCAGCTGTCCTGCAGGTGGAACTTCGGCAAGGTCTTCTGCAATATATACACCAGCCTGGATGTCATGCTGTGCACGGCCTCCATCCTCAACCTCTTCATGATCAGCCTCGACCGGTACTGCGCCGTCACCGACCCCCTGCGCTATCCCGTGCTGGTCACCCCTGCCCGGGTCACCATCTCCCTGGTATTAATTTGGGTCATCTCCATCACCCTATCCTTCCTGTCTATCCACCTGGGATGGAACAGCAGGAATGTGACCAGCAGTGCCGATCACACCATCCCAAAGTGCAAAGTCCAGGTCAACTTGGTGTATGGCCTGGTGGATGGGCTGGTCACCTTCTACCTGCCTCTGCTTGTCATGTGCATCACCTACTACCGCATCTTCAAGATCGCCTGGGGTCAGGCCAAGAGGATCCACAACATTGGCTCGTGGAGGGCAGCCACCATCAGGGAACACAAAGCCACGGTGACGCTGGCCGCCGTGATGGGGGCCTTCATCATCTGCTGGTTCCCCTACTTCACCGTGTTTGTTTACCGTGGGCTGAGAGGGGATGACGCCGTCAATGAGACCTTCGAAGCCGTGGTTCTGTGGCTGGGCTATGCCAACTCCGCCCTGAACCCCATCCTGTACGCCGCACTGAACAGAGACTTCCGCACGGCGTACCAGCAGCTCTTCCGCTGCAGCCCTGCCAGCCACAACATCCACAGAACTTCCCTGAGGTCCAACAGCTCTCAGCTGATGAGGAATCCAAGCCGAGAACCCACGTGGCAGGAAGAGAGGCCCCTGAGGCTCCAGGTGTGGAGTGGGACAGAGGTCACAGCTCCCCAGGGAGCCACAGACAGGTAACTGCCCTGGGAGTTTGTGTGCAGGACAGGGCACGGGGTGGGGGTCCCACTCATGGTAACAGCTGTTCACGAGATGCTGTTTGGGGTGTTATGTGCTGGGAATTCTTCATGAGCACTTTGCAAACCTCACGTTGTTCCATCCTCCCAAGCACCCCGAGGTAGAACTTTTGACCTCTGTCTCAAAAGTAGCAAGTCAAATTTCAGAGAACTTGGCCAGGGCCACACAGCTGGGATCTGGATAGAGCCACCCTGACTCAGAACTGGTGGGCCTTTCTCTGGCTACCTTGTCCTTGCAATCAGGAGTCCTGGGTTTGAGGCCCAACTCTGCCACTTAGTGGTCATGAGTGTTCACCTGAATCCCCCAGGACAGCCCTCAAATGGCCATGTACTAATGCTGCCACCTGGGGGTTAAATTAGAGACCCTACTCAGCCTACCACCCATTGAGCACCTGTTATGCAACAGCTCTTACTTTGGGGGTGCTCAAGTGGGAGGAGAAAGAGGACTGGCCGAATTGGAAAGGCAGAGACTTGAAAACCAGGCTTGGACATTGTACTGTAGGTCTTAGGGAAAGATGGAAGATGGATTAGAACAAGGATGGGGATAACTCAGGCATCTCTGTGCTTTGGAAAGAGGGCTCTGGCTGTCCCCTAAGACATGGACCAGAAGAGTGAGGTGGAGACATCAGTGAAGGGGGATGTGGCACTGGTCCATGAAAGAGAAGAGAATAGAGCGAAATCTAGGAGGCTATTAAAAAATAGTCTTTAAAAAATAGTCTTGGAGACCTTTGGATGTCTGGGATGCAGGAGATACTAGGGAGAGGATGCCCCAGGACTCCACCCCTGAGAGGTACCAGGCTGAAAAGGTAAACAGGATCAGAATGAGACTGAGATCAATTCACTGGTGACAAAGTCCATACAACTTATTAAGGGGACCCTCACCAAAGACTAGAGTGGCCCAAGGAAGCTCCCACTTGGAGAGGTTTACAGGTCTGAGCAAGCTCTATCTAGCTGTTGAGAGGAGTAAATGAAAGGATGCTGGTAGAACACCTGACACATACAAGTGCTCAATAAAAGTCACTCTCGTTTCTCTTCCCACAGACCATGACTTTACCCCCAGAATGCTGGTCTGTGTGACTGATCCATCCATCCATCCATCTAACCATTCATTCATTCATTCACAAACATTCGTCAGCTCCCCATCACATGCCAGAAACTGTGCTGAGTGTCAGGGACGTAGAAATGATATTTTGGCATCTGTTTTGATGGACAGGTATGGAAAGTCAACCGCACAGCCTTGGTCTCAGCTCTGTGGCTTGAGCGAGTCCCTGCCCCTCTTAAGCCTCAGTTTCTTCATCTGGTAGAGTGTGGGTCTGTCCTCAAGCAGCCTGCCCTGCTCACCTCCCAGAGTCACCTGAAGCACACATGAGCTAAGGGGTGCGAACGGGCTCTATGACCCCTGGTGGGATACTTGTCCACTCTCAAGCTTTGAGCAGCAGACTCGAGGAGAGCTTGGATGGACACTGCACACTCACATCCTCTGGGTGCTGGTCCCTGTGGAGCATCGTGGGGGTGAAGCTGCCCAACTGGACCCCTCGGCCTTGAGTCCCTCTGGTCCTTGCAGCAGCCAGGTGTGGAGAGTCCCCCCATAGACTCGGGTCCCAGGCCCTCCACTGGTCCACTGCTATCCTTCTGGAGCTAGCGTCATTGCTCCTGCAGCCAGCCTCCTCCAGGCCTCCCAGCTTCCAGATTCTCCCTCTCAAATCCATCCCCCAAGCCCCCCAAAGGCGTTTCTCCAAAACGCAGATCGGGAGGCTTCCACGTCTGGCCCTGATAGATAAGATGACCTTTCCTTGCACACCGCCTCTTTCAGCAAGCAGCCTCTGGTACAACACTAATTTAGCTCACAAAACAAAGGACAAAGTACAGGGTGTGGACTCTAGAGAAGGCTGTTGACGTGGTTCAGTCTGGTTGTCATCCCGCTTCCTACTGCTCTTACCTGTGGGACCCGGGTTTATAGGCTGCCTTTACCCCTGATCCTTGCAGAGACATCCAACAAGCACCAGCAGTGGCCAGCCCTCACTGAACAGCCACTAGGTGCCAGCTTTATGTTTGAGGCCGTTTCTATGTCTCAAGCTTTCTGTGATGGCATCTTATCCCCCCTGGACCAGGTGCTAGGGTGCAAAGGGAGATAAAGCCAGTCCCCCACCTTATGCCACCATCTTCACCACCTGTCTAGTTGATGAACAGACTGGCCATGGTTGAGTGTAGCACGTGCCAAGGCACAGGGCAGCCAAAGGAGGCGGTACGTGGCCCAGAGAGCCCGTCCCCAGAAGCAGACCTCTGAGCTGAGCCTTAAATGCCGATGGGAAAGCCCTGTTCCTTCCAGGGTGCTGCTGGATCCTTTAGACCCCGGGGCCTCCTTTCATTCTCCACACAACCCTGTGCCATAGATGCTTGTTTAGTTTCCACGTTACAGATGGGGAAACTGAGGCTCAGAGAAGTTAAGTAAAATTGCTCAAGGGACACAAGCTAGTGATGCAGCCAAAGCCAAGGTCTGAGCAAACACAGAAATAGCAGCCCCATTACTGACTGTCTTCTGGGTGCCGGGCACCCTGCGGGCAATGAGTGTCCACCTCCTCTTCTGATCGTCACAGCCACCCTGGCCACCAAGGCCAGTGAGAGGCCGTGCCTGCCTGGGTCACACACAGCAGCCTCGGAGCAAAGGGCTCCGGCAGAGGAGGATGGGGAACCAGTTGGAGGGCCTCATACTATGGTTGGGGGATGGTGGCCCAGGAAGCCAGCAACAGCCAGAGGTTGATTTTCCAACAGAGGCTGCCAGGGCGACTGGGGACTCGTGTGGCCCTCCGTAAGGTTGGCTGCCAGCTTCCCTCACGACCGATAGTGTGTCCTTCCTGCTCCCCATCTGGGGACAAAACCCAGCATGGACCTGACAGAGAGCCCTTATCACTGCCAAGGAGCTAGGTGTCTGACCTTGGTTGGTGGTGGTGGAGGTCGGGGGGCGGGGGGAGGGTGGTGGTGGCAGTGCAGTCAGCCAAGGGGAGACTCCAGGAGAGAGTGGCTGAGCTGGCTGGTCCTCCCTTCCCTGAGGCCAACCAGCAGCCACCTCCCCAGAAGGATGCTCTGTCTTCCCCTTCCTGACCCCAATCGGCCGCCTCCCCCCCCACCCCTCATCACCTCTCCCCATCTCCGATCCCAAGTCCCCACTGCTCCACTGACCCTGCTCAGTGACCTCCACTGCTTCTACTGGATTCAGGCCTGCGTTAGTTTCCTAAGTAGGGCTGCTGCCACAGATGATGGTGAACTTGGGAACTGGAAACAACACAGATTTCTTTTCTTACAGTGTGGGAGATCAAGAGACTGAGATCAAGATGGTGGTAGGGCTGGTTCCTCCTGGAGGCTTCAGAGGAGAATCCGTTCCCTTGCCTTTTCTGGCTTCTGGGGGCCCCCCGCGCTTCTTGGCTTGGGGCCCCTTCCTCACATCACTCTGACCTCTTGCCTGCATGGTCACATCTCCTTCCCCTCTTCTGAAGCCAAGTCCCCCTCTGCCCCCTTCTTTTAACAAGGGCATGCGATTACATGTAGGGCCCACTGGGATAATCCCAGATAACCTCCCCATCCCAAAGTCCTTAACTTAATCTCATCTGCAAAGTCCTTTCCGACATGTAAGGTAACTTTCTCAGGTTCGAGCGATGAGGATGCAGACCTCTGGGGGCTACACGTTCAGCCACCACAAGTCCCAGGTCCCTGGCTTAGCCTCAGAGGTGCTTCGTGACTTCGTCCCTGACCACCTGACCACCTCTTGTCACCATCCCCAGGCCCACACCCACCCTTCAGCCCCTTCTGCACCCACCAGAGCAAACCACTCAGAGTTCATTCATTTATAAGCACTCACCAAGAACTTACTACACACCAGCACTGTTTGGGGTGAGGCAGTGAGCCAAGCAGAGGCCTTCCTCCCAGAGGGATGTTCTTCTAGGGCAGTGGTTGTCAAAATGTGGGCCCCCAGCCAGCAGCAGGCTTCCGGGAGCAAAGTAGCTGACATCGGGCCACGCAGCCTCATCCGTGGCAGAGCTAGGATTCCATCCCAAGCCCATCTGACCCCAAAGCCAGGCTCTTTCCATATGGAAATGCTGAATGGACTCGAATGTCGCCCAGATTCTGTGCTAGTCCCAGGGATGGCAGATGGGGAAATTAAGGCTGAAGGAGCAAGCAACCTGAGGCCCAGAGCAAGCTAGGAAGGGGCTGAGAGTAGGCCCTGTAACTCCGGGCCCCCGCCCAGGGCTCTTGGATCCTTTCCCCTTTTACTCACTTGCCCTGCGTAATCTCCCAAGGCAGGGAGACAGATGCCGGAGCACCCAGAGTGTCGTCAGTCTCTCTCAGGGCAGGGCACTGCCTCCTCTCTGCAGAGCCCCTGTGCCTACAGCTGCCATCCTCCCTGGGGCCTGGAGATCGGACTCAGAGCTCAAGAAGGAGAAGAGGTGCAAAGGGAGGCAAGGAGCCACAGGTGCCCCCCTCCTGCCGGCTCTCTCCCCTCACAGGCCTCTTGTCAGCACTGCCAGGCCCTCCTTCCTTCTGCAGCCAGCGAGAGAGCATTTCCCCTGGATGGGAATGGGCTTGTGCTCTGTCCCTTCTCACGTTCTTGGAGTGTGATGGAGAGTTCTAACCCTGACCAACCCTGCACGACTTTCCTCTGCCCTAACTCTTCCTCTGGGCCCCTCGGTCCTGTCCCCAGGCCATGCCTTGTCCCATCCCGCACCCCCTCTTCTCAGCCCAAGACAGTCTTCTTACCCCTGTTGGTGTGTCCTGCTTGTTCTGTCTGCTCCCCTAGACCATAAGCTCCCTGAGGGCAGGCCCACATCTATGGTATTCCCTGCCTGACACCTAGCCCTGGGCCTGGCACAGGACGCCCGGTAATATTTGTTTAATGAATGAATGGATGAATGCGTGAGTATATCGTCCAGGTCCCCAAGAGCTGTGAAAAGTGACTCATGCTACTCTCACTTTAGAGATCAGGGAACCAAGTCCTGACATGCCAAGTTCCAGGAGCCTAGTGGCAGTTCAGAAATTGCTGGTTCCCCACTCTAACTTTGATGTCGCCAAGGGCCTCCCTCTAAGCAGTGGAGTCAGCATCAGGCCTCACGACAGACGCCACCGGCCGCTCTGAATCATAGAGTCTGGGGGTGGAAAGGGTCACACCCCTGCACCCCATCCCCCAGGAAGGGTGAAAGGATGCCAGAGATGGGGTGGGAATCCAGAGTTGGGACAACCTAGATGCGGTCCACTGCGTGTTCATGCCATGTCCCCATTTGGCCAGAGGTTGGGGGCCCAGGAAGGGGGGAGCTGGCTTTTTCTTCTGCTCCAAGTCCGGTCTGATCTGGCAGAAGAGGCTACAATCCCCTTAGGAGTAAAAAGGTTACGTGAGGGATGTACACACACTTCTTAAGGGATGTACACACACTTCTTGCTCAGAAAGGAAGTTTTGCATAATTTACCTCTTCAAGAGCCCAAACTTGTTTTCTTGTATCATTTGGGTTCTAGCTTTTTGGCACATTGATTCCACTATTTCTTAAGGGGCCTTTCCGAGCACTCTTTGAAGAGATGCCCAGAGCGGCTGGTCTCCCTCCCCTCCCCCACTCCATCCCAACACCCACCCTAACCTTGGCGAAGGGACCTGGCTGCCCCCTTCATATTGGAATCCCACTGGCTGCTGCTTTGTCACCTCTGCCTTCTGTGCCTGGTGGTGACGCCACAAGGCTACTGGTGTGTCTTCCTGCCTTGGTGTGGAAGTTAGGGAGCCAGGTTTGAGCCCTATTCCCCCGCTAGTTAGGGGTTGGGTAGACAAGTCATTGACAATCTGAGCTGCAGTTCCCTTACCTATAAAACTATGATAATTATCAGACCTACTTTGCAGAATTGTGAGAATAAGATGGAGTCAGGGATATAGGCACTTAGCACAGTTCCTGGCATGTGGCAGGTGCTTTAACAGACTTAACAGACATGAGATTTCCTTCTTTGCCATCCATCCCTTTCTCTTTTTCTTTCTTCTCATTTTATCTCTTTCCTGTCATTTTCTGTATCTTTTATATAACAGTTTTATTGAGGTATACGTCACATACTATATGATTCACTCATTTCGAGTGTACAATTCACTGGGTTTTAGTGTATTCACAGAGTTGTGTTGCCATTGCCACAGTCAATTTTAGGACATTTTCATCCCCCCAAAGAAATCCTGTAGCCTTTAGCTATCAACCTCCCAATCCCTGCCTTCCCCAGACAACCACTAATGTACTTTCTATCTCTGGAGATGTGCCTGTTCTGGACATTTCAGATAATCTGTGGTCTTTTGTGCCTGGCTGTTTCACTTAGCGTGATGTTGTCCGGGTTCTTTCTCTATGTTCTGTCTTTTGTTCCTGCCTTTCCTTTTCCCATTCTGTTTTGTGTTCTCTTTCCCTCCCTTCCCCCACCCCCTTCCGTGTCCACGGTCCCATTTCTCCTTCACGGAGGCCCTGGGGGGTGGGGGAGCTGCAGGTGTGAGGCTGCCTCCTGGTCCCCCAGGTGGCCCACGTCCGGACCTCCTGCCTGGGTGAGCTCTGAAAGGCCGTTCCCAGGCCTGTGGGGCCCGCGCTTCTAACAACCACGGGCAGAGCAGACCAGCTGCAGCAAGGAATTAACGCTTTTCATCTTCTGTCTCTTCAGAGAGTTTGGGGAATGAGACCCCCTCCCAGCCCTGGAGAGGAAGTCAGGGGAAGGAGAGCAGAGGGAAAAGAGGTGGGAAGCCTTTTACAGCCTCAAAAGTCAAGGAGACTAAATCGTGGCCCCCCAGGAGTCACTTGAAAGGTAGAGAACCCCGCCTTTACCCCCTGGTGACTGTGCCTTTGAAGCAGGCTGGAGGCCCCAGCTGTGCCCAGCCATCCTTCCTCCCTCCCTCTGGCTTTGCTCCGCCCCCTGCCCCTGCGCTTTCCCCACCTTCCCTTCTGGCTCCTTCTGGCGCAGATCTGACCCGACTGCTACGGAGGCTGCCTTCCCAGGGGCTGCGACGGGGAGGGAGGGGGAACCGTGCCTTCGGCCGCTGCTAGCAGCTTCGTACCTGTGAGGAAAAGCTAAACACTCTAAGTAAGCAAGTTAGGAAAAAGCCCTTCCTCCAAGGGACCCAGCCCCAGGGCCCACGGCTTGGCCAGCAGAAAGAGGTCTGGATTTCAGCCCCGATGCCCTTGTGCAGAGAACAGCCTACACGGCCACAGGGAGGCCCTGCAGACCTTCCGGACCCCTGGGAGATGGCAGGGTGCAGGGCAGGGCTCAGCAAGTCTATCTGCAAAGGGCCAGGTAGTAAATAAGTTAGCTCTGCGGCTCCTGTGTTCTCTGTGACCACTACTCAGTCCTGCTGGGGCGGCGGAAAGCAGCCCCAGACGATACGTAAACGAATAGGGGTGACTGTCTTCCATTATTTCTGGGCACCGACATTGGAGTTCCATATCATTTTCACCAGTCACAAAATGTTATTCTTCTATTCACTGTTTCTTCAATCACGCCAATAAAATAGGTGGTGAGCTGGACTTGGCCCACAGGCTACCATCTGCCAACCCCTGGTGTAGGGGAAAGAAAAGGGTGCCAACTCCAGCCCCAGCACTTGCTGGTCCAATGACTTCAGGCAGATGGCTTGCCCTCCCTGACCCTCAGCTTGATCATCTGCAAAATGGGCATGAAAGTACCTCCCTGTGAGGATCGACACGAGGCTCAGCACCAGTTTATGCAAAGCTCCCGACACAGGGTAGATACTTGTAAGTGGTAGATTTTCTTTCTTCCTTTCTTTTCCCTTTATTTCTCCTTTCCTTCCCCTCTCCCTCAGTCCCTTCCTTCCTTCCTTCCCTCCCTCCCTCCCTCCTATGGCCCCTCTGTAAAGGAGCAGCTGAAAAGTCCAGGGCAGACTCTGGGAACTTGTGTCTCAGCTGTGCCACTGAATCGCTCAGTGTGGACCCTGACCCTGAGCCTCGTGTCCCTCCTCTAAAAACGGGGGGCTTGGATCCATCTCAGGGGACCGTCCCAACACTAATTATATATAAATGCTTAACAAGAGAGAGAAATGATGCCAAACCCCCAACTGTATTTGTGTCAAGAATCTTCTGGCAAGGGCGAGGAGGAGCCTGTTTTTCATACTAATGAATCGCTCTGAGTGTGGAGGCAAATTCAGGAAAACATGTCCTTGTCGCAGCTTGAGCTTTGAGTGCTGGGGTCACAGGCAGTTAGGGGTGCACACAGAGCTCCTAGAGAGCCCCAGCCTGGCGGACAGGAGACCTGGGTTCCTCACTGCCTCTGCCACTGACTGGCTGTGTGGCCTTTAAGAAGATCACATCCCCCTCTGAGCCCCGGTTTCCTCGTATGTCAAAGAGAGCTAAGGCTTCTAGCAGCTGCTCTTAAGGAAACAGCAGTGAGTCACACAGCTCTCTGTTTTAGGGTGATGCTGTGTGTGGCAGTGCCAGGGGACAGGGGTGGGGTGTGACTGAGACCTTGTGGGTATTTTAGAGTGTCCACAGCCCCTGAGGCTCCCCTAGGAAGTGAGAACCATGCCCTCCTTGCCCATCTCTGGGCAGGGAGGTCGGGGGTGGGGGGAGTTTGTCCCAGCTCCGAAAAGTGGCAGGTGGTACTGCTTCTGCAGATCTGATCGTGCAGAAGGCTGCAGCTTGCAGGGAGGGCCACAGGCTTTGGGACTCACAGGTGGGTGGGTGAGACTCAGGTCTTGCTCATTCCCGGACTAAGCCAGGTACCATTGTCCCCCAGAGACAGATGCTCTGGGTGGGCAGCAGGGCATTCCCCAGCACCCAGGGAATTCAGGGAACTTTCCCTTTCCACGCTGACTTGGGAGACACAGAATATTTATAAATTACACACCATCATTGACATGAAACATTAAAATTGAAAGTCAGGGAGAAACTCCACTCCTGTTGCCATCTTACACAAGCCCTGAAGCCACGCTCTGTACTCCCTTCCGTGAGCAGATGTGGTCCTAATATCACGGCAACAAGAGGATCCAGGTTTGAAGTTCCTAAGCAGGTATCCATTGTCGGGGCTGCTGAGTCTTACTGATTCATTCATTCTCTCGTCCTTTAGTGCCCCTTGCACAGGGTGTGGGGGAGGGCTGGTAGGGGGCAACTAACGGAGCTGTCCGGGTACAAACACGTGGCAGAAGTGCTAGGACCGGGCAGGTGTGGGGGCCAAGGGGGCCCCCGGGGTGGCCCGGGAATCGAGCAAAACTTCCTTGAAGGGCTCAGAAGGACAAGCAGGAATTTTCTAAGCTGACAGGCAGAGGTTGGAGGTGCCATTCTAGGCAAAGAAGCCTGGAATTGGGGGAGGAAAGGAAGGACAGGGAGAGGAGAGAGGGACTGAGAGGAGAGAGGGACCAGAGATTCACCGTCGATGGGAAGCCGGCCCATGGGCAGGTACTTCTTTTCTAAAACTTTGTCCACATCTGAAAAGTAGGACTGATCATCCCAGCCCCTCCCTCCCAGGGCTGGGGGAAGGACCAAGGGCGTTAATGCCTGCCCTGGAGGCCCACAGGCCACCACTTCACAGATGGTGGGAAAACGTATGTTTTCCAGCTCAGGGGATCTCAGGCACTCCAACTGTAAATATGGTGACTTTGGAAGTTGAACCCAGTCAATACAAGAGTCTCTCCACTGCCCCTCCTTCCCTCCCGGGTAAGCTAAGTAACAGAGGCTGTCTGGCCCCCCAGCTTCCTTTTCATCCGCGGTGCCCGTGGAGCCAGGGGACACAGCTGGCTGCTCCAGGCCTGCCCTGGGTTGCTGAGGACGGCCACGTCCTCCGGGGACCTCGGCCTCGGCAACAGGCCCCCAGGCCACCGGGAATCTCCCAGCAGGCAGGTCCCAAAGCCCAGCCAGGTGCTGGGACTCACTGTGGGCCTGGGAGATTTTAAAGGCCTCTTGCATCCCCTGTGGGAGCAGAAGAATTGGGGAACAGAGCTCCATGAAGCCTCCTCACTGCCATGTCTGCAGGCTCCCCGTCTTGTCCCAAGAAGTAGGACACAAGCCCCTGTACGTTCACACGCCCACGCTCAAACTCCAGTGACCCCCACGTCACCTCCAATGGGCCTTTTGACCTCAAAGGAAGGAGTGGGGCAGGGCCACTCTAGCAGCTGCCTCTCAGTCTCCTGCCCCAGCTTCCTCTCTGGGTGGCAGGGAAATGCTCTCACAGGTTCCTGAAAGCCAAATGCCCTGGGACTCTCTTACCATTGTTTCTGTTTCTGTTCCAAGTTGCTGCCTAAATGGTGGGGGAACAAGCCAGGGTGAGAGCCCACAGCAAGCCTACTACATCTCAAAATATATCCTCTCCTACCCCACCAGAGACACACCACACGCCTGACACATTGGCCCACATTCAACAACTAACTACCTGGTGATGGTGACTAGTAACCACCACTGCCCTGCGAATGGTTGAGCCTGGTAGAGTCAGATTGCCTGGGAGCTGATTGGCCTTGGGCATGTTACCTCTCCATGCCTCTGTTTCTTCATCTGTAAAATGGGTATGTTGCTAGTACCCACAGCAGTTCCCTGGCAGGGAGGGGTTGCATGAGGAGCCTTGAAATGGTCCCCTGTTGTTGTATTTTGTCCTTGTTTCAACATTATTTTTGCTATTATAAGCAATCCTGTGATGAACATCTCCATGCAGAGAACATTTTGTTTCTTTCAGATTATTTCCCCAGAAACTGAATTTCTAGAACCGGAATTACTGGTGAAAGGGGAGGGATATTTTAGGCCTTTTGTTACTTTGTTTAATTGTTTTCTAGACTGGCTGTAGGGGGGCTGCCAGCCACATCTGAAGGCAGCACTTCCTAGAAGGCATGCAGGGGGAGGGTCCTGGAAGTGCTGTGGCGGGGCAGGGGGGGCAGACTAGGGCAGAGGGTATAGTCGGCAAGGAGAAGGGTCTCTGGCATTTAAGGATGGACAGAGGGGCAGGGAAGAGGGGAGAAGAAGGGGCTGAGGAGGAACCATCAGAAAGGTGAGCCCACGTCCAGGGCCTGAGCCACTCAGAGACTAGAGAGCCTTAAGTCTTAAATCAAAAGAACTGGCATAGCGATGCCAGGAGCTGAGCCCAGGATGCAGTGCCCGAGTGACCTGGATGAACTTGGGCAAATGGCAGCCTCTCTGAGCCTCAATTTCCCATCTATGAAATGGGCATGACCCTTCACCTGCCTCACAGGGGTGGGAAGGAAAGAATGATGGGAAATGACTTTGAGAGTTGCCTAAGTTACTGTGGGTTCTTTTTCTGCGAGCACCCACCGGTGTGAGCGGACAGGGATTTGGGGGTTTCCTTCAGTTTTAAAAAAACATTCCAGAGTTTCAGAGAGAGGATTGGGCAAGCCAGCCGGTCTCAAATGGAGGTTAGCAGGGATTGGAGTAGCCGGGCAGGGTGAACACAAGATCTCCCCCAGGACTGGGGAGATCTGAGCATGGCCCAGAGTCCGCATGCACTGGGCGGAGAGAGGAGGTGGGAATCTCCAGCTTTGCAGGTGGGCCAAGCTGGGCTCTTCCAAGCCTCCACCACTTATTTGCTGTGCAAGCAGCTAAAGTTCTTTGGGCTCAGACTTCCTCATCTGCCGGACGTAAGAATGTCATAATTCTATCATATGTATCACAGGGATATTGTGAAAGTTCAGTGTTAAGTGCGCGACCCGTGATCAGTCTCATCATTTTATGATTCTAGCATCTGGTTCATCAGCAAAAAGTGGGTAATGTGGAGAGAGGAAGGGCTGCGTGGAAGTAGGGCTTGCCACACTTCACTTCTCCTTCAACCAGCAAGCCCAATGTGCTATAATATGCCCACTGCTCCTTACCGGCTGTGTGAACCTGGGCAAGTTTCCTAACCTCTCTGTGTGTTAGTTTCCTCCTCCAACAAATAGGGGGAATAACAGGACCTACCCCCTGAGGCTGATGTGCGAATTAACTGAGCTAATGTTTACAAAATGCCCAGAACCAGGCCTGGCGTGCAGTAGGAGCTCAGTGGAAGGTGGCTGTCATTTGGTAGCTCTTAGGGCTCAGAGCACAGGCTTTGGACTTAGTAGACATGGCACAGAGCCCTGTTCCTCCACCCACGGGTAGTGGGACCTTGGTCAGGCAGGTCACTTAACCCCATGAGGAGCCAGTCCCCTCGTCTGTAAAGATGTGGGCGGTGGGGCCCCCACGGCACCCCAAACACACAGCAAGCGCTTCACATGACTCTTGCCTGAGGGCCTCCAAGAGGAACCCATGGAAACCACCAGACCAATGCCCTGAAGCCTGGGCTCTCCCCGTGGCGGGTGCATGCTTCTCGCCACAGGGGTATATTCCCTGCCCCCCCCCACCTTAGGGCACTCACAGCCATGGGCAGTTATAACGACACTCACACGTGTAGTCACCAACTCTTGGGGAAGGGGCGGGCCAGGCCACAGGCTGAGACGGTCTTTGGTCCGTTCCTGACACTTCCCAGTGCCAAAGCCTTTAGCAGTGCTTCGGTGCCCGCCAGAGCGCCTGCAGACCCCTCCTGCAAGACTGCACTGTTCTGGCCACTGCACCCCTCCCCGCTCTCCTCTCCCGCTGCCCCTCCAGGCTCCTTCTTCTCCAGCTGCACTAGACCACTGCAAGTTCTCATCGTGCAATCCACAGTTCGTGCTGCCCCCTCAGCCTCAAGAAACTTCCCCCAACACCCCTGTTCCATTTCCACGCATTGCCCCAGACCCGACTCCAATGATGCCTGCTCCGCGGAACCTCCCCCCTCCCCGCAATCCCCAGGGCCAGAAATAGCTTCTGTGCCACGGAGTCCTGCCCTTGCACACTCACACTCAGAAGCATGCACACCCATGCACACTCAGGCACTGGCACACACGCTTTTGAGTGCACACACACATACCCACTCACACACCCACTCGCATCCTTGAGCTGCTTGAGACCAGCAACTCTGCCCTGAGCATCTCCGCATCTCTCACATTAGCTCTCCTTCCCACTGTGTCATATTGATTTAGTCTGGTCCTCAGGAAGGGAGTGGGAAGGGAGCGGACTTGGGACTCCACAGCTGTGGGTTCGGAGCCTCTGTTTCCTGGTCTGTGAAATGGGACACCTGTGCTTGCCTTAGAGCACCACTGGCCAGAAAAAGGATGCCAAATACCCCACTCAGGACCTAGCATGTGAGCACTTAGTAAACGCACGCTTGTCAATCACTTACTATTCATTCACCCATACAATTCACGGATGCTGGCTATGTGCCAGGCCCCAGGGGGCTGTTAGACTCACAGCCAACCCCTCCCTCGAGCCCTCAGTCTGGTCCCAGGCTGTGACCCACCAGTGTTCAGGGGGGTGTGTTCTGTGAGGACCCTAATCGAGTTCCCTTTTTGGAGCCTAAAGCATCAACTCTCACCATCTCTTTCGCTTGTGATGGGGAAAAAGTAAAAAGGGATAATATTTTGTGACTGTTACTTATTATCTCAACTAAGTCCCAGGGAGTTCTGCGGGTGCCTTTCTTGGATAAATTTCACCTTATTTGGCATGAAAATGAGCACTGTTTTTGCAAAACTCCTGCAGGAAGCCTTTGCCCAGCTTGTTCTTGATGCTTGAAGGACAGAAAGAAAACTCCATCTATGGTCTTAGCCTTGGGCCCCCATCATCCTGCCCTCGCCCTCCACCCTTCAGAGCAGATGCTGGTGCAAACAAACCCTCTGTGTTTACTTCCAGAAAATTATGAGGAGGCCTTGGGGGAAAAAAATCATTTCTTTTATGAGCGGAGGGCTAAAGTTTGATCATTTCGGTTAAATGCTGGGTAATACTGGTGTGTGGTAGAAAACAAAGTTATATGAAGATAACATTCATATGAGCGGGCTGTGGGTGACTTGGCATCCTGAAATTTCCACCTCGTAGCTTATGTTAAGAGAACCAGAAATTAGGTCTGCTTGGAGAAGAGGGTCACCCCTGATTTTGGCGAAAGCGTGAGGCAAGGGGAAGACACATGGTGGGTTGTGGCTGGCTTCCAGGGAACTAGAGGGCCACTTCCCCTTTTTAAACTCCTCCACTTCCCTTTCCTCAAAAAGGAGAGGGGATTTTATGGTGACGCAGTTCCCAGGATGTAGGTGAAAGTGCCCATCTGGATGTGGCAGTTCCCCCAGGAGCTTAGGTAGGGGATGAGCAAGGGTCTGGATTCAGGGACCAGCCCAGCCTTCAACACACAGTCCCTCAAGTGCCAAATCTTGGTGACCCTCAGGGCATAGCAGCTAAAGGCTGTACCCAACACAGAAAACAAAGGAGGAAGGAGAGAAGGAGAACCTTCTGGAATTTCTAAATATGTCTCTTCTCCCATCACTTCTCCTGGCTTCCACAGCCCTTCCCCTGGGATTTCGCGCATTTTACAGATGAGGAGATGGGCTTCAGCAGGGAGGTGGAGTTGTCTGAGACCCGACAGCAGGGGAGTAAGGAAGCCTCAAGTTGAATGCATGACTCCTGGTTCTAAATCTCACATTTTGTCCCAATCATCCCAAAACAGGGCTGGTGTTCAGTAGGTACTGGCTGAAATTGTAATAACCATCCCTCACTGTCCTGGCTCACCATGCTCTCCTGGGCTGGTAGTAGCGGGAAGGTAAATACAGAAATAAAGCCAGCATGAGATACCACACAGAGGGGTAAGGCTGCCCCACAGCCAGGGGAAGTGCTTCTGCATCTGCTGCTCTGTGAACTTGGGAAGTCAGAAGACGGGAGAATCACTATCTAAACTGAGACTGATCAGGTTTTTCATTCATTAGTTCACATACACACGATTGAACACCTGCTGTAAACTTGGGCAGTAGGATAGATGATGAAAGATCCAACACCTGCCTTTAGTCTGGGAGATAGACAGGTAAACTGATGGTTAACCCAAGGAGGTAAGGGTCTCAGCGGAGGGGCTGTAGGAGCAAGGAGGGAATTGGCAATCCTAGGAGACCTCAGAGACAGCTTCCCAGAGGAGGTGATGCCTGAGCAGAATCTTGAAACACTTCAAAGTGCACAGCAAAGAAGGTAAAGGAATTTCAAGCAATGGGGATGACATGCATAAAGGTGCAAGTACAAGAAATAGCAGAGTGATGTGTGCACACGGTGGTTCTGTGTGGCAATTTACAGTATGAGCAGTAGACGGTAACGGAAAGGGCACTGACAGCCATTATCTGTAGTCCTGACAATACTCCTGTGAGCATGCTATTATTAATATATTTCCCAGAGGAGAAAACCGAGGTTCAGAGTGGGCCTGAGCAAGGCTCCTCACTGAAACTGGGTCCTGACCCCGGTGGCTGAACACATTATAGCCCCCTCATGTGAAAAGAGAGAAGATTCAAAGAACATTTGTTTAAGAATGCCGTTAGCAAGGAAGGGAGGGAATATGGGGATATGTGTATAAAAACAGATGATTGAACTTGGTGTACCCCCAAAAAAATAATAAAAAAAAAAAAAGGAAAAAAAAAAAAGAATGCCGTTAGGACACTGTTAACTTCCAGTAGCAGAAACCCAGTTAAAAGAGGCTGGGATTGGTGGAGGTAGGAAATTGGCTTATAGAACTGAAGAGATCAAGAGTAGCTTCAAGCTGGATTCAGGCGCTCAAATGCCATCCTAAATTTGTCTTTCTCCAGCTTTCAACTCAGTTTCACCCTGTGTTGCCTTCATGTTCAGTTGGAGTCTCCCCATGGTGCCACCAGAAGCTCCAAGCTTGCATCTTCCCATCTTAGTAGCCCGAGTGGAAAATATGCCCCTTTCCTCCTGTTCCAACAGAAAGTTTTAGGCTTAAGTTTCATTGGCTGGATCGGGTCATGTCTCTACCTCTGTACCCAGACCTGGAGCCAATGCAATGAATGAAAGGTAAATCTCACCTCACCCACGTGGACAAAGAGTAGGGAAGTTTGGATCCCAAAGAAGAATTAAGGTGCTATTACCAAGAGAAGGGGAATTGAGGATGGGAAGGTAAAAATAAGAGGTTTACCATAAGTGCTTACTGAATGGCAGACACCTTGTTATGTGCTCTCCTAGAACCCCATTGACATCTTCGAGCTTCAAGTGTCAGGGCTCAGGGCAAAGATGGGCCATGAAGGGAGTGAAGGAATATTAAACCTACCAGGATCTCTAGGCTCGTGTAATGTAACAAAGTCTACACAGTATGGGCATCTAGCTTAGTGTCTCATCCCAACTTACATTTGGTGTGGATGGCAAGCTAAGTAAAGGAGGAAGGGCTCCATAACATGAAACTTTATTGAGTTAAATATGCATGGCAAAAATTTTTTATAAGAGGATAGAAATTCCACATGGTAAGGAGGAAAGAGAAGGGGAAAAAAGGCAGTTTAAGACGAAGCAAAAAAAGACAGGGGAAATTTTAGAAAAGATGGGACAAGTGTAAAACACAAAATCACATTGAAGCAATAAGTCAAAATATATCAGTCATCACAGAACATGTAAATGGAATAAGCTGGGTCGATTTAAAAAACGGAGATTATCATATTTGGTTTTTTAAATCCAAACAAATATTTTTACAAGAGATAGACTTAAGGAAACAAAAAATTTGAAAGTATAAGGAAGGAAAAATAAGATATACTAGGCAAATACTAACCAAAAGAAATCTGGGTAGCTATATTAATATCGGACAAAGTGAACTGTAAGCAAAAAGTATTACTAAAGATAAAGAGGGTCACCATCTTTTAAAAAAAGATTCAATTCACTGGAAGGATAAGAATTCTAAACTTGTATGTACCAAACAAACTAGCTTCAAAAAATAAAATTGACAAAGTAAAATTGACAAAACTACACAGAGAAATTAACCATTAACATCATAAGCAAACAATATTAAGGATGAAAAGGAGATATTATTATAGATTTTGCAGAGATTAAGAAAGATGATAAGAACATTGTGATCAATTTTATGACCAAAATAAGGGGAAATTCAGATGCAGTGCATGAATTCCTAGCAACAGAACTTGCCGAAACTGCCTTGGAAAGAAACAGAAAACCCGAATGGTCCTATAACCATTAAAAATAAAGTGACTGAAACCCCAGTAGTACTTGGTTTTGCCAGGAAGTTCTACCAAACACTCAAGGAACAGACCATTCCAGTCCTGCTCAAACTCTTCAGAGGAGAGAAAAAGGGAAATTCTCCTGTTCATTTGATGAGGCCAGTAGAGAGTAGATTCAAAAACCAGTATGAGAAGGGAGATGATAAAAATGAGAAACAACTCAGATATCCATCAGCAGGTGAAAGGATGAATCAATTGGAGTATCTTCCCATAATGGAATACCTTATGACCATGAGAATGAACTACAGGGTCACACATCAACACAGGTTAATCTCAAAAATGTAATGTTAAACAACAACTAAAAAGAGGAAGCTACAGAAAAAAATCCTAAAACATGATTCCATTTGTATAAAAGTAAAATGCCAACAGAACAACACAGTATGTCGTTTAGGGATATACATGTATTTTCTGAAACAAAGCAGGGACTGGTAAATTCTGTTTCTTAACCTGAGAGGTGGTTACACTGGTATCCGTTTTAATTTTCTTTAATATTTTGAGCCACACATGTGTTTTTTATGTAGCCTCTGTGATGTATTTCATTTAAAAATATTTAATGACAGAATCACCATGTAGCAAAAAGATACGTCTGAGTAGAGGAGTTATCTGAGATGTTTATTTTCTTCCTTTTGTTAGTCTCAATATTCTGAATTTTTTACTACGAACATGTGATACTTCCATAATAATATTAGTTTGAGTAATTTTAAAACCTTTTAGAAGAAGGGAGGTAATTTCCTAGCCAAGAGCTAGCTTGTCTTTTATAATTTCACTACTCTCCGTGAAAGTCACTTTATCACACCTCAGGCTCCGTCTGGAATGTTAATCCAAGGGTAGATACCTGCTGGCTTGGTCAAATATGTACACCGCTGGCATGGAGAAGAACTGGAGCCTCTGAAGTGCCAGGGGTGTGACCTTGAGGTCCAGGTGAGGGCAGGTGTTCTGGGGAGGGTGGGGCTGGCCAAACCCACAAGAGAGCCTGGGCCATGCAAGGCCTCCAGCATTGGCTAAGCCAGAACATACTGTGCATTGAAGGAAGCTTGGGTGTTGGCTGTGGGTGTTAGCTGTGTTGTTGTTCACAAAGCCCTACAAAGGCTGGCATCCAAATCTACAGCTCCCCTCTGCGGGACTCTAAGGGGAAGCCGCACGATGCTCTTCTCTCTCTTCACGTGGAAGGAAGTGAGTTTGATTCCTCTGGTGGCCAGAATACCTTAAGAGAGCATGGCTAGAGCTGAGGCCAGGCACGAGCTTCACGGGACATCCAGAGGACCTGCAGTGGGTCTCAGGACCAAGTGAGGGCTAGCTTCCAGCTTGAAACTGGACAGAGAAAGCTACTGCTGCAGTCTAGGCAGGGAAGCAAGAAACTAGGTGGTGTCCATTGCCTTAGAGGTGAAGCCAGGTTTTGTCCTGCCCTGGAGCTGCAGAGACCCCAGGCAGAGTCTCTAGGGACACCAAGCATTGCTCAACTTCTGCACTGGGGCCATGGGTGAGCCGGGATGGGCCAGGACTTGCAAGGACACTCCCTCAACCACAGTTGCTTGCAAATCCCCTTCCCTGTGCAGCCTGTAGTCCTCCCCAAACCGCATTATAGTCACTTACATCTCTACACCATCTGGCTGTTTTCACTGAAATATATTTGTAAGACTTTATATCATCACCATAAATGGAAATGCAGTATCACTTGTGGAAAATGGAAAGTTCTGGTGGACATAGATACAATGATACAAAACAATGCCAAGTTTGGCCAGATCCCATTGCCTGATTAAAGGGCAGCTCTGAGCCTGCCCCCGCTCTGAGGTTATAAAGAGAGACCTGAGTGCTGGGTGCTGAAAACACAGGCCCTCCACAGCTGAGCCTTTTTCTCCTGACCACAGAAGGCTTGAAAGGAAAACAATGAAGGAATGCTTACTCCCTGAAAGTGATGGAGGGAAAAAGCAGTTCAGCCATCCACATCTTAGCAGGCAACAGGGCACAGGAATTTTGTTGACCCAGATGTGGGGGAAATCTTCATCTTTCTGAAAATGTACGTCAAATACTTTGTTATAAACTTTCCTCCCAAGTATTTGACTGACTTACTTTCAGTGACCTTCAATCAGCTTGACTCAATGGACATAAGTGAGGACCTACTATGTGCCAGCCACTTAGTAGGGATTTGAAAGGCAAGTGCCTTGCCTTCAGGGACCACACATTCTAATGGAGAGACAGACACATTCACAACCGATTTTAATGCAGGGCTGAATAAATCTTTGTGTTTTCTCCCAGCCTCCCCCCAACTCATGCAAAACATGATGTAGGTGTTCAGGAATCATTTTATTCAGACGCAGAAATAGCAAACATTCATTGGCTTCTGCTATGAGCCAGGCAATGTGTGGGATACTTTTAGACATATTTTATAACACTTCATCTTCTCAAGAATTGAAAAGGTAGTTATTTTTACCTCTGCTTAAAGTCAGAGGGGTTAAGTAACTTGACCAAGGGCACACAGCACGTTAGAAGCTGATTTGGGATTTGAAAGCAAGTCTGCTGAATGCTCCCCTTGTGGGCCGAGGGAACAAGTCCCTGTTGCATGTGGGTGTCCCCCGCCCCATCCCACCCCACCCTTTCCAGCACCTGGCTTAGAAGAAGCAAAGGCCAGGGCCAGGTCTGGCCCCACTGGCCTTGCGCGGTGGTCACCTCAGCCCTGACCTATGCTTGTGTCTCCCCAGGAAGCCAGCGCTGTCCTGCACCGTGTGCTCCAGCAATCTTCTCAGCTGCTGCAAGAGGCTGTGGGCACTTAGGTTCCTCCAGAGACACGTAAGAGGCCCCTCGGAGGAGCAGCCGGGAGAGCCACTGTCTGAGGAGTCGCTAAGGACACTGACCCAGGAATCGGTGAGGACGTTGCCCTCTGAGGCTGTTTACACCCAGCCCCAGGATGCTGAAAATCCTGCTCCCGGCCCCCAGGATTAGACTCCTGGAGCCACTAAGGACCCAGCAGCCCCCCAAACCACCGAGGACACACCCTAGCCTGAGTCTGGGGACCCCCAGAGCACACGGCCGGTCCTGGGGTCCTCCGGCCTAGGATGGAGCAGGCTGCTCTGCGCGCGGACTCCCCGGGTCCAGGTCCGCTGAATCCCACGGGTTCAAAGCTCACGTTGGTGCTGGCCCTGAGTCAGGAGCAGAGACGGCGGGACGTGCGGGGATGTGCGCAAGGGCGCGTACACGGATGTGTGTGTGCGTGCAGACACGCCTGTCCTCTGAGCACGGCAGAGGGTGTCGCCATGAAGCGTTCGCCTCTCCCTCCTTCCCGGGTTCCACGGGATGAAGGGAGGGAAGGGAGGGGAAAGGAAGGACATTAGCCTTTAATGAACACCTACTGTGTGTCGGGTACTTCACCCGCATGGGCTCACGTCATCCTTATCACACGCGGCAGGGATCTCCAGCCTCACTTTACCGGAATGGAGACTGACGCTCAGAGAAGTGTGGGGCCACTGTGTCTGACACATGCGAGGCACCTGAGAGTAGCTGCTAAAGGAAGGAACAAACAGATAATAGACAGACGAGAGGATGGGTAGAAGCCCATGCTCTTGACACGACACTACACTGCCTTGCAAGAGAGGCCACGATATTTCCTTGACTCAGCGACCCTCCGGCTAGCGAGCCTCAGGCCCAGAGCCCGGTCCCTTCATGCTGCAGTTCTGACCCTCTCTGGTGCTTTCCATCGCAAGAAGTGGCATGGAGCAGACTTGCTGGGGAAAGTGTGGGGGGCGACAGGGATGGACCGGTGGAGGTGGGGGCTGGGGGGCGCGTGACGGACATTGGGGGGAGTTGGCCCCGCAGCGCCCTCTGCTGGATGCGGACGCCTCGGAGCGGCTCCTTACTCCTCTGGCCCCGGGCTAGGCTCCCCTTTCCCGTTTTCACCGCTGCTGAAGAGGCCCAAGGAGGTGGAGAAAGTGACAGCCACAGAGAGACGAGGGTGTCCATGGGTCCTCCTCGCTGACCGCTGCCCCTCCCTGAGCCCACTCTTCCCTTGGTTCCAAGACCCCTCGAGGTGTCCTTCTCCAAACCCACCCACGCCTTCTCAGTCCTTCTTTCAGCCCACCGTGCTCTCCCCAGCCATCAAATGTGGCCGTTCCCCAAGGCTCGGTCCTGAGCCTTCTCTTCTCAAGGCAATTCCTCGCCCTCTGTGGCCTCATCGACACCCCACTGAAGGTGCCAGGAGACATCTCTAATAAGGAGATTACTCACAGATGAGTACCTGGAGCCCAGGCTCCTTCTAGAAGCTTTCAACTGACTTTCAATCTCACCTTGAACGTGTCCGCAACTGCACCTTGACCTTCTCCCTGCACCTGCTCCGCTCCCTGGGTCCCCCTTCTAGGACAGAAGAGCAGCCATTGGCTTCAAAGGTCAACCTTGGCTTCACCCTTCTCCTGGATCCTCATGGTCCATCCTCTCGGGTCCTAGCTCCCACCTGTATCCACTGTTTACCTGGTTCTCTCCACCTGCCCTGTTATCACTCGGTCTCACTGCCATCTCCTCCATCAGGACAATTGAAACAGCTTCCCATATTCCCCACTGGCCTCGCCCCAGCCCACTCTCCACCCCACAGCCGCCCTGGGTTGTGCAAAATGCAAACCCACAGAGAAAACCATCTTTTCCACAGCCCTCAGGCTGCGCATGGTGGCCCCAACATGCCCTCCAGCCTCCTCCTGCCCCACACTCCCTTCCATCTTTTCACCCCAACCCTACTGGCCTTCTCCTTTGGGTTTCTTTATCTCAGTGCTCCTTCCAGCTATGAGGACACACACGGAGCTGTTTCCATGACTTGAAAAGTTCCTCTTGCCCTTTCAGCCATGGGATCTCAGCTGAAATATCACTTCTTGAGGGAGTCTTCCTTGACCCTTCCTATTGGGTCAGGCCTCACACCCACACCCCCAGAACTGCCCTCAGAAGCCATGGGCATGGTTGTCATTTACAGTCATCTGTGTGGTTCCTTTACCCCTGTCTGTCTCCCTCACTCAGGAGGTCATGAGTCCTGCCTGTTTCTGTTGACCATTGTATGTCTAGCCCTTAGAAGACTGGCCTACATAGTAGGAGTTTTAAGCAGTTTATCTGCCAATATGCCTGAAGGAACGATTTGCCCCAATGGCTTCCAGAGATGCTCAGTCTCTTGGCTGGATTCCTTCTGGAAACCCCAGAATCCCCTCCTTGGAAATTTTCCCAGGAGCCTGAGACAGGTGAGTGTTTAAGTCATGGCCAGGTAGTTGGAGCATAAGACGGGTGTGGCTGATCACAGACTCAGCTGGTCAGGGCTGAGGTCAAGGTGCCCACGTACCACCTGCCACTGCAGATCTGTCTCTGAGCTGCCCCCTCCCTCCAGAGGCCTCCTGGAGCCCCTGCTGCCTGCAGAAGTGGGGCGCATGCTCCGTAGAGAAGTATCTGTGGTGGGTCCCCAAATCCACGTTTTGTGTTACCATCGTGTTCCAATAAAGCTATCAAAACAGATGCTGCCTTGCAGTTTTATTTTTTAACTTCCTGGTGAGGAAATACTCCCCAAACATCATCATACAGTGTTTCTTGATTTAGAAAACGAATTATGATAAAATGCTGGGGTAAAGGCCAACTGGGAAATTGCCTTAAAAGGTAAAAGAGTTCTCAAGAAATTAGGTCTCATCTTGAAACACCCTATTAGAAACGAGGCACGGGCTGGTGAGAAGGATCAGACCTTTGTCCTGCTCACCTGGTGAGCCAGGGACAAGGCAGACACTCAGTAAGTGTTTGTAGAATGGAGTATTTCTGAAATTGTTAGATCCAGAGATGCATTTGTTAGGAGGGAGAAAAAGACATCTTTAAAATGGAAAACTTGTCAATCAGGGAAGTCTTCTACCGTTGAGAGTTAGGTGGATAAGGTACAAGTGAAAAACCAGGTCAAGGAAAGAATTCATGAATTCTGTGCGAGGAATGATACCCAAAGGCACCCATGAAAGGATTTGGAAAATGGAGGGGGTTGACCAGTGTCAAGCTCACCATTTGATAACTGCAGTGTCGGCAGTAAGCAGTGTCCCCTGGGGTGGAAGGAAGAGGCTATAGGAGGCTATGGAATCTTGAACTTCGGGCTTCACAGAAGGATGCACCAAGACACACCTTGATGAATTTCTGCAGGAGACAGAGACGAGATGGTGAATCATCACAGTCAAAGCTTACAGGTGCTGATGTGCCCGAAATGGGTTTTTATATATTTCAGGGCAGAGAAGACAAAGAATGTTACGAGGTCCTTGGAGAAGACGAAAGTAGCAGCCAGGTGGAGTCATTAGATGATGTCAAGCAGTTCTATGTAGATGGTTTAAAAAGGATGGGGAAGTGCCCCCTGAATGATAACTGTGCGTGTAGTGAATATTGGGGCACTTTATAGGCACCCAGCCAGGGCTGGAAGCCTGGGAACTGCAATTTCCAGAATCCTGTTCCAACAGGTTTAGATTCCACCTGTGGGAAGCAAAGCAAAAGCAAAACCATTGTTGCTAAGTACGCCAAGCGGGGAGGGACAGGACGAGAGGAAGGAGGCCCCAGAGGCTAGAAAGGGGCGACTGCAAGAGTCTTGGAGCAGAGAAGTGCCAGACGGACCTGCATTAGGGAACGTTGTCTCATTCTGTGAGTAACAGGAAAGGTTGGAAAGGCCTTCATCAAGAGGGGACTAAAATGATGAGGTGTGTACTGTAAAAAGATCTTTCAGAGTCCAGTTTGGGGAAATCCACTGAGAGGGCGAGGGCTAGAGGCAGTGAGCGCAGGCAGCTCCATTGCAGGGGAGGGCTGATAGCTGTGTCTTATTGGGGTCTTCTGCAGACCCCACAGCAGACTTCAGGCTACAGGCTGGGAACCCAAAGAAATCAGACCCTCCTTGCCCTCCAGAGAGTTGGGCTTATACAACATTACCAGGGAATCAAAGAAGGTATGGGACACAGGCCAGTGCTGGGGTCGCCCAGGGAGGAAAGCATGGAGGTCTTGCACACGTGTGTGTGTGTGTGTGTGTGTGTGTGTGTGTGTGTGGTGCGGAAGGATGTGGACCAAGGCAGCCGTGAACTTCTAAGAGGAAACATTCCCGATGCACATTGGGCTGTGTTTACACTCAGGTTAGAAGTGTGGCAGGCGATGGGAACGCTCAGAGCCGGGAGGGAGGGAATGGGCTTGGTATCCCACCTCAGCTAAACCGCTGGCACTTGACATTTGACTGATCAGACTCTGTCTGGAACTTTTGGGGAGTCTCTTGTCTTCTTTGTCCAGTTTAGGGGGCTCTTTCCAGGTCCCTCAACAGGGAATGACAGCCTAGGACACACTTCTCCCACCACAATTCCCAAATCCTGCCAGAATTCCAAGCATTCCAGTGATAACTCAGGAGCCCTCATGGGTCACCAACAACCCACAGGGTGACTGGGAAAAGGCTCTCTTCGCCTTGCCAGCAGCCCTATGGGGCTCATAATTTTGTTATTTTGGAGGTAATTGCACCATGGCCTCAACCTCCCCATTTCAGGGTCACGCAGAACAACATCTTTCTCATGCCCCAAGATGCCAGTGTGTGAGCTGGAGCACAGGCCAGGTTGGACCTCAGCCCTCACTCCCTGGTGCTTTGCCAAGGCTCTCATGTACCCGGAAGGCCTGGTGGGTTTCCCAAGGAAATAGGGCCCCAGAGGAAAGTGCCCTCTGGGCTGTGCTATTCCCAGACCAACCTGTCCCTCACTTTCAACTGACACAAGCCCTGTCATGCATCAAGACATCGGCCCCTCCACAGGCACCGGCCCACTTTTTCCACTGGGTACAGGCAAAGGTTAGGTTCCCCACCACCTGGGGCCTGAACAGGGACAGGGCACACCCCAAGTTAAAAATCCAAGTGACATAGCTGGGTTTCCAACCCAGAGCTGCTTGTCTCCAAAGTCCAGATCCTTTTTTTAATCATTGATACTATGAAATTAATTTGTAAGGATTAAGCAATAATCAGATACAGCAACTTTCCAAAAATGTGACATTACAGAGAAAGCCAGAGTTCCTTGGACCACCCCTCCCCATCCTTTTCCTCCAGCAATTTCCAAGTCAACCACTGCTACCAAGTTTGCTGTTTGGTGTTTGCTTCAGTTTCATTTGATTTTCGACATAAAAGTTATACTGCATCTCAGGAACTGAACTCAATAATCTGTCTTCAAGGTTCAACCACATGAGCACATAAAGGTCTCCTTCCTTATTTTGTTCCATGGTATTAGTACCCACAGTTCATTTAGCTGCTCCCCCTAGCCATGGACATCTGAATCATTTCTAACTTCTAGCTGTTTAAATAATAATATGTTTTTCCATTACAGGTTATTACAGGATATCAAATACAGCTCCCTGCTTTATACAGTGGATCCTTGTTGTGTATCTATTTGATATATGGTAGTTTATATCTGTTAATCCCAAACTCCTAAGTTATCCCTCCCCTGACCTTTTCCCCTTTGGTAACCATAAATTTGTTTTCTATGTCTGTGAGTCTGTTTCTGTTTTGTAAGTAAGTTCATTTGAATCACTTTGCTGTACACCTGAAACTAACACAACATTGTAAATTGACTATACTTCAATTAAAAAAATAATACTATGCTGATCCTCTGAAACAATGTTTCTTTGTGTACACCTGCAGGTGAGTTTCGTTGTCATTGGAAGTGATGTGTGTGTGTGTGTGTACATGTGGTTAGCATATCTACTGGGGTTAAGGAGCGTATATGTTGCTGAATAGCCCTCCAGAGAGGCACAGCTCATTCAAGCTCCCACCAATAACACTAGGCAGGGCCTGGCTCCTCAAAGCCCCACCATCCACTTGTGCCTTTTCTACCATGCACTGTGGCTTCCTTCATACCTGATATATCAGACTATTCCTCCTAGAGATGCCCTGCCTCCAGTCAGGGCAGACAGGTCATTTAGGTACAAGAAATGTTCAGAGACTCCCTTGGGTTTGCCCCAGGTTTCCCACGAGTTCTATCAACCTTGCCTTCCTCTTGGGTTCTCTGTAGCAGAGGGCAGCCTTGCCCAAGCTATACCACTGGAGAGACACTGTATCAGTTCACAAGAGCCACAGTAGTGCTGCATAACAAACACCCACAAATACTCTCAGCATATGACAGTAACATTTATGTAGCTTCTGAAGCTGTAGGCTGGCTAGCAAGGATGGGTTCTGCTGGGGTGGTTCATCTTTGCCCCACAAGTCTCTCATCCTCTCTTGTGACCAGCAGGCCAACCTGGCATGTTCTTCTCACAGAAATGGCAGGGACACAAGAGAGTAAGCCCAGCAGCCCAAGTGCATTTCAGGTTCCTGCACATCTTGCCCGCCAACCTACTTTTAACCAAAGTGAGTACCATAGCCAAGTCAAGGATGAGTGACTATATCTACCCCTCCCGTGGAATTGAGGTGGTGTGAGGGATGACTGTTACTGGATGACCTTCTAATCCACTGCAGTGGCAGAGCCTGGATGGGAACCGAAAGCTGCCTGACTCCAGAGCTCAGCGTCCTTGGGATGGAGGAGATCTGGGTCTCCCAAGTGATTGGAAATTCCCTGGAGCTCCCTAAAACTCCTACTCCTCAATATTACAGTTGCTTCCAGCCTCCTACATACCTTATGCTCATTCTTAACCCTGGCCCACAGCAAGATCTTTAAGACTCAAATCTGGGCCTTGGCATTGCCTGGATGAAAACCCTTCCATGCTCCACCACCACCATTTCTACTGCTCCCTCAAACTATCATCCCTTGAGCAGGGCATTCAGGGCCACACCATGATCTGGCTTTGTCTAATGGTCCAGGCTCATCTCACACCTCTCTCCCTTTGCTCCATCCTCCCCATCCAGCCCAAAGCCCTAGCCTCATATACAGTCTCACTCTATGACTATGTCCCCTGCAGAATTCCCTTCCCAACCTGCAGAATTTCCCTTAGCCATCCTTCAAATTTCAGCTTGGGCATCACCTCCATTTCAAAACTATCCCTGCCTCTTCTTAGCAAAGCTCATCACAGGACACATCTCACCCATCCCAGGGGTTCTCAGACTCAGATGCCCACAGGGGCCACCAAAGTTCACTGGTGTAAGAAAACAGAAAAGGGCATACTGGTGGTCTTTGACTAACATCCCTGAAGTTGGTCTTTGCCCCTGCCATACTAATTATATATATTCTGAGTGTCACCCTGGCTGAAAGGGGCTGCAGGAACTCTGTGCACAGTGATGTTACTTTTTGGGAATGTGGGTCCAGATTCTATTTTTTAAGAGAAGCCATAAATCTGGATTTCTACTAGTAATTTTCAATGAATTAATATTTGTAAAGGTCTTAGAAAAGTGGTAGGCACATAAGAAATGCTGTAGAAGCGTTAGAATAAATGGATAAATAGATAGATGGATAGATAATACATGAGAGAGAGAGATGATAGATAGATCTTTGAAAAGATGGCAAATTTAAAAAAAAAAAAACACTATACAGGCAAAACCAAGCTTTTCACAGGCTATATTTGACAAGGAGGCCCAGTTCTTGGCCTCAGATACAGGAGAAGTGCCCTGTTTCTCTGCAGGAACCCTTGGAGGAGAGAGTGGAGATATGGCATGTGGCTTCCCACTCAGAGCAGATGCCACTGAGGATGCCCCCCACCGCCCACGCTGCCAGCCCTTCCTGCTTTCCTCCTCGCTCTGGGCAAGGTGGAGAGGGTGGCGAGAGAGCGAAGGAGAAAAATCATGGAGACAATGTGAATTGCTCCTGTCTTGAAAAAGGTTTCTCTGCAGTGCTCAGAAGATCCAAAGAGCCTCCTGGTCCTCCAAAAGGGTCTCCGATGTGCCCTCTCCTCCCATCTCCAAGGCCAGTGCCCTGGGTCAGGCCTTGCCATGGCTTTCTTGGGCTCCTAACAAGCTTTCCAGTCTCCATCCTCTCCTCCTCTAATATGTCAGGCCACCTCGTTGCACCCTCAAAGGGTGAGTAGATCATGGTCTCGGTCTGGTTTTGAAACCTGGTTGTGTGAACAAGGTACTTTCCCTAGCGTCCATGTTATTTTTGTGAACATTAATCTGATGCAAACCCTTCTTCACTTCTCTTTCTACAAAAAGATCTCCGGAAGAGTCTACTGTCTTCGTGCATATTTCGTATGAGTGGCTTTTGGAGGGAATCTGGGAAGGGGGTGGAGGTTCACACCTGGGTCTATGTAGAACATAACAGAAGGGACCCTAGAGGAGGTTGGTACCCAGAGGCAGAGGAGACCATGAGAATATGAGAGCCTGAGCCCTTTGGGAATTCGCTAGAGTCTTGGGGAAGGCTGTAGACTTCCCAGAGGGTAGTGAATGAATGGGATCAAACTAACCTTCTCCAGATCTCAACGGATTGTGAGGCCTGCAATGTCATTTTGATTACACAAATTTCATAAAAATCTACTGTGTAGGTTTAAGCCATATGATGATGAAAAGCATCTGATGAATACACAGACACACAATATTTGACGTGGATTTTCCTCGTGGTTACTTACACTCTGCAGGAAAAGGCTGCCTCACGATGCCAGACACAGCAGGATGAAATTTCTAATTTGAAAAGCAGGCCTCACACAGCATAAAATGCTAAAGCACCAGGTGGATCTAAGCAGGTGTTTCAGATGGTCTGAAAAAGTTTAGACTAATATCACATGTGAGAAGAGGAGATGGGAGGGTCTTCTCAGTTCTTGGAGCCTGTCTCCACCGCTCAAGCTGAACTATGGTTTGAGCCAGGTAGGCAGGATAGGGAGTTCTGAAACATCATGGAAAGAAGCCACAAATACGTTCACTCAGATATCCAGACCATTCTTTTCTCTTAGATGGCAAAATGTGCCTTGACCTCTACACTTGCAACAAAGTAAATGTCACCATCTTTCGGAATTAAAAAAAAAAAAATTCTTGTTGTGTGGATCCTTCTCTGGGTTTTTAATTTTTTTTAATTGAGATGTAATTCACATACCCCATAACCCACCTTTTTAGAATATACAATTCAGTACTTTTTAGTATATTCACAAAGTTGTGCAACCACTGTCTAATTCCGGGTCATTTTCATCATCCCAAAGGAAATCCCATGCCTACTGGCAGTCATTCCCCCCACTCTGACAGCCACTAATCTCCTTTCTGTTCTCCGTGGATTTGCCTGTTTTGGACATTTTGCTGTATACACGTGCGGTCAGAGAGTGCTTGGAGTCCACACTGATATCTGCTGAAATTCAGACACTCAGTCACTTCTGCAGCTTGCCATTAAAAATCACACTGCTTTCCAATTTTAAAAATGTCTTACCTAAAATTAAAGCTCTTTGCTAACCCTCCCAGTAAGTTATTCGATTTGGATCCTCCCCAAAGAAGCATCCTAAGGAAGAGCCATGATCACAAAAAAAAAAAAAAAGGAAATGTTTTGCTGAGTATTTTCAGAACTGACTCTGCTGGGACCATGGACATGAAGGAGTAAGTTACTTTCTACTAACAGAAAAAAAAATCAACTTTGCCCTGGCCCATCTGCATAATTGTGGAACAGAGATTGAAAGACATAGATTTGAAGGGATGCCAAACTATTTACCTGCCTGGGTACCCACGCGTTTAGGTCCAGCCCTGACCCTGGCAAAGACGTGCTCAGAAAAACCCTTTTCTACTATTAAGAAAGTTCATTCCAAATTTGGGAACAAAGCTAAAGGGCGACAACATGTCCTCTGAATGTCATATGGGAGTGTACCTAGCAGGCCTGACCAGGATTACCTGATTGTCTGGGGGAATATTTTGATTTACTATTTACTATTGATGAGGGACCAGGCTCTGCAAAGTTGCATGTTAACTTGTATAAGAGTGACAAGTTGCAAATAATTTTCTTTTGGCCCAGGAGAAATGCAAAGGATTTCTGTCCAGTAGAAAAGATAAGGCCAAAGATTATGGTTTATTGTTCTGTGGGACAACAACCAGTTTTGTGTCTAATTTAGCAATCTTATTTTAAGATCCTTCGTTTCTGGCTATGTAGCTGTCTCTCAGATACTTCTCTGAGCTGGTTCTACCTTCCTTCTTGTTCCCTCATTAATGAGTTAAGTTAATGTCACATGTTGACTATACATTTGTACGTCATGTTTTTAATCTTTCAAAAATTATACTTTAACAAAATGTTAGATTTTGTGAGCAATTAACACTGCTGACAGCGTCATTCTACCCATTGGACACTATGAGCATAAGCTTTTCCAAGACGTACAAAGATATTTGGGGCCTGAAAAAAATTCATAGCCTCCAAAATATGAAAAGAAAAATGTAAATTAAAGAAGCAATAAATAGTTAAACATCTACAAAATACGATATTTTAAAAGTCTCTATAAAGTATAGCTTATCAACCATAGATCACCTCAACTCATGATTCTATAGAAATTTTTAGTATGGGATATTCTCTGTGGTCACAACTTCTGATGGTAGGAATCCCTTGAGACAAAAAGGGAAGGCCTATTCTGTGTGTCAATTTCACCAACTGTAAAAGGGAAATAAAAACAGCTCTGTGCTTGGAGACCATCTCTTAGTGGGACAGCTGGTCCCACCTGCCCTACTTCTGAGATGAGATGGATAATAGGCCACAGAAACCCAGGGTCACATGCCAAACCCACCTGGGTTCCCCGGGATCTGATGGGAGAGGCTGGGCACAATTTGTGCCCTCCCCTGACTTCCTACAGCTCCAGGACGCTATGTCGTCTCTCTCTGGTCGGTTGCCCTGCTTCAGGGCCTCTGGGGTAGGCTGCGGTCATGATGCATGTCAGCTGTCTGTTCTGGCAACAAGACCCACCTCCCCTCTGTACAACCCACAAACTTCATGGGAAAGCGTATTAACAGGAGACTCCTTCTACCACCTGATAACAGCAGCCAACCAACCGATTTGGCTTCATGGAGTCTTTGTTGCAGGGTGTGAAGACCTGGCGCTAAGAAATACTAAGAATGTTCTGGTTTTGAGCTGTCCTCTAGGTAATCCATTCACCTTTGGTATCCATGGTAACCCTTAGGGGCAAAGAAGAGGTCTCAACAGGGATTTCATCTCCTCACATCCACAAGGTCATCAACTAATTTTTTAAAATATCCTCATTTCAATTTTTGATAATCTAGAAGTATTAATTTTGGTCCGCCATGGACTGCAAATGAGTTTATAAAATAGCATTACCATCTGTTTCAAGCACAAGAGACTGAACCACACCAAAATCACTGTTACAGCTGTGGGGTGGGGATTAAGGCTCTTGTTCTCACTTCTCTGAAACTGTGGTCAGGCCTGCCATTTCTCTGTTGACAAAGCCAAATTCTATTTTGACCCAAGATAGGAAGAGAAAGCAAACACACAAGCCGTGGGTCTCAAGGTTTTTACTAAGAAAGACCCCATTCCTCTCTCAGCCTCAAAACCCTAAGATCTGAATTTCTGCTCCACTTCAAGTTCTAAGGGAACTTTAGGGCTTGTCATTTATTCATTTGTACCTCAGTTTCCCTATCTGTAAAATGGGAGTGGCCATTAGTGTAAGGATCAGGTCATGATTGAATGAGATAATGTCTACCAGTACCCAGCACCTATTTGGTGCAGGTAAATATTTGCTTTAAAAGTCCCACAATTTTAAAGTAAATAACTATTTCACATGTCGCCAGCTGAAGGTAGTAAAGGTTTCTAGGTTTAAAATAATTCTGTAGTTTGATGAGTGATGAAGTTATACTAACTAGGGAGACATTCTACATATCTTATCAACATATGAAGATGTTTTCAGGCCCCACCTTAAATGACTCTATTAGTGATGAATTCAATTACAGTTCACCAGCTGGCATAATATTACTGCTTGCAGAATATGTTTAAATATAAACATTGATTGGTTTTGATTTTGCAGTCTTATTTTTATGTTCTGGAATAATACGAGGCAGAAGCTAGACGGGGGAGGGTGACGAACCAGTGAGAAGGGCAGGAAGTGCTGAGCTGGAGGTTATAAACTGCAGCAACTACCGTAGGAGCACTTGGTGGAGTTGTTTAAATATTTACCCAACATTTAAATAGAATGTGACTTGCAAAGAGTTGGAAAGGAATGAAATCATTTATTTGGCACGATCAGATCCATCCTTCTTCTTCCAACCAGTGGCCTCCAAAAGCAAAAGTGACATGCTATTAGGAGAAGATGTAAATGCTTCACTTTTGCACATTGCTGAGTTAAGGCTGCTGGGTTTACTCCTGCTAAACTTGTTCTTCCATCTATTTTGTCTATTTCTTGCCTTGGCAAGCAGCTGTCAATCATGGCTTCCCAAACCCATGAACACCCTCTCTCTTTTTTTGTAGTTTCCTCTATTGTGAATCCCTCCTGCCCAATGGAGAAGGCAAACATCTGCCTTTGCCAGCCTCCTTCGCCCCTCAGATGCACACATGTGACTTAGAATTTCCTGATCAAAGGCAGTAAGAGACTTTGATTTAAAAAGCTCTGTGCAGAAAGCGGTGGGCTCAGACAGCAGTGCATCAGGCTGGTGGGCGGGGCACAATCACAGCTCCGGCCAGCCAGTGCTGCCACAAATCTGTTAGCTTTCTAATAACCCCCGTGCTGATAAATCCCTTTCTGCTTCATACCCAGCTCCTGGTATGTAACAGGTACTCAGTGAATTCTCATCGAATGAGGGTCTGTTGAACCAAAACCTCTGCTGGGCACAGCTCTTCAAGAACTCGCATGCATGCTTGGGGAGAAAGACTGGATCTGCTTCGAGGTATGTCTTCCTGGGGTTCACTGAGAAGGCAGGGGCTGTGTCCTTCAAATCCTTGGTTGCCTGGGCCTGGCAAGAGCTTGGCCCAGTGGATCCCAATAAATACTGAATCAGGGAGGAGGGAGCAGATGTGTGGCGTCAGGCTTCACCCTGGGCTGGTATTTTTTCATGCCCTCGATCCCTTCCTGTCTCTCCCTGGGGGTACCTCACCCATCTGAGAAGGTTGGAATGAGTGGCTCTTCCAAGATCACCTATGGACCCAAAGCAAGAGGGCCCCCACTGTGCTTCCCGTGCTTTGGAAAATCCTTCCTTGGCTCTCCAGCTGCACCTCCCGGGGTCAGGAGTCTGTGGGCCCAAGAGGCTGTGCCCACAGGGGCCCACTCCTTCCTCGTAAAGCACACTTGGAGGAATTAGATCCCTGGATTTCCTCAGCCAAATGGTGCTAAAGCCCAATTCTAGGACTTGTGCAGACCTTCCACCAGATCTAACCTTGAGAGGACAGACTATGCACCATAAACATGCCTATTTGCAGGGCGATGAATGGGGTTTTAATCCTTAAGCACGTGTAAGACCTGGAATACAGGGGATGGAGCTGGGGTGGGAAGGGGGGGGGGGCCTCATGTCAAGGTCCAGCTCTCCCCTCCCACCATGTTCTGGTGCAGATCTCCAAGGAGTTTAAAGATTCTAGATTTGAACCTGACCTTCCAGGTAGTTTTTAAAGTATACTTTGTCAAGGTCAAAGGACAGAACATATGTAATTTTAATAGTTTGTCTGTGTACTGGTTACTGGTTGCTGTGTAACAAATTACCCCCAAACTTAGCAGCTTAAAACAGCACACATTTATTATCTCACAGCATCTAGCATCAGGAATTCAGGGACTGCTAGGCTGACTTTGCTGCTTTACAGTCTCAAGAGGCTGCAATTAAGGTGTGTCAGCCTGGGGGCTATGGTCTCATCTGAAGGCCCAACTAGGTTCACTCGGTGGCTGTAGGTAGCATCCTGTTCCTCGCAAGCCTTGGATCAGTTCCTTGTCATGTGGGCCTCCCCAACATGGCAGCTGACTTCATCAAAGTATGCAAGACAGAGACAAGAAAGAGAGTCTGCCAGCAAGCCAGGAAACTATCATGGATAGTTTTGTAAACTGTTATGGAAGTGGCACCCATCACCTTTGTCATAGTCTATTGGTTAGAAGCAAGTCACTAGGTCAGCCCATACTCAAGGGGAGAACACAAAGCGCCCCCCTGCCGAGCCCAAAATATCCCACCCCCAGAGGCTCCAGCAGAACCCAGATGCTTCACTTTGAGCCAAGCCCTGGGCTGAGTGTGTGTGGCTCCCGCCATAGAGCCCCGGGCTCCCAGAGCACCACCCTGCACCCTGGACAGAGAAGCAAAGCCCAAATCAGAGGCAGCTTCCGTGAAGGACAGAAATTACCACCTCCAGTTCCAATTACCAGCTGAGCTAATTGCGAAAGTAATTGCAATTGAACGATCTAATTACCAGGCTGGGCCAGAGAAGCGCCTCCTCCCCGCCTTTGGGGAGACTCCTGCAGCCTCCTGGGGGCTACAGACACGGTGGAAATCCCATTCTTGAGGAAACAGGAGGTCTGGCCTGTGTCCCAGAGACCAAGTGGCCAGAGACAGGTCACCGCCAGATAAGGCTCCCCAGCCAAGAGTGGCCTCTGCCCTTGGGTTTCTGTCCCAGGCCTGGACTCTTCAGCCACTTGACCTACTCCTGTGCTACACACAGCACCACATATGAGCGGAGGGCTGCCTGTGCTGGCAGCGGGCCTGCTCCCTCGCCCTCCCCTCCCCTATGGGTCTGTACACTAGGCACAGACAGCCCTGGGGCTCTGTCTCCCCTGTCCGGCCTGGAGCTTGTCCCTAGCCTGGCTCTTCTCAGATACCCCTCCTGCTTGCGTGCAGCCCCCAGCCTCTGGCTTCCACAACTCACCTGCAGGACCCATTCTTGGCACTTCCCGCCAGCAACACCCAGGCCTGCAGGGCACATCCAACCCAGGAAACCCAGTCTGGCCTGGCCCTGGGTGAGCCCGGCACAGGGCACAGTGCAGGAGCTCCAAAATCACCGGAGAGAGGATGAAGGTCAAAGAAGGGAGGTCATCACCTCCCTTACCTGACAGCAGCTCCAGCTGCCTGCTGGCCTCCATTAAGCCTCCTCCAACTCCCCCACACATGCCCTTAAAATAGCCCCCCTTGGGCCTAGCCATGCACACGCCATCAGTATGGTCTACCCTTGGGAGGCTGGAGCCAGGGCAAGGCCTGCACAGATCCTGGAAGCAGTCCCAGTTCCCCGGGATGTGATCTGCAAGAGGTGCTGGCCGTGCGCTCCAGGTGGGGACATCCTCCAGGGCCCAGGGACTCCTCGACCGTGGGGAGCGGCTCAGCTGGAGTGCCAGGACAGGGTCTTTAAAAGCATGAGGCAGGGAGGGTTGGGGGGGAATGAATTGGGAGATTGGGATTGACATATATACATTACTAATAGAAAAAAAAAAAAACCAAATTGTACACTCTATATGCAGTTTATAGTTAAAAAAAAAAAAAAAAAAAAAGCATGGGAGCCATGGCAGGGGTCCCTCTTGCCTGGGTCTGGAGGTTCTCCTTGTTCTGGAGAAAACTTTCCAACTCAGGAGTGGCCTGACTACTCACCCGTCCCAACCTTTTAATGGGACCCATTGCCCTTAGGACAGAATCCACACTTCCCAACTGGGCCAGCCTGCGGCTCTCTGCTTCTATCCCTTTATCCTCTACCGCTGCCCCACTGCCCCCTTGGCTCCTCCAGGTTTGGTGGAGCCCCTGAAGCTTACCCCATTGGGGGGGGGGGGTCTCCTGAAGGAAAAGAACACAGAACGACGAATCCCTGGAAAGCGAGGACCACTGAAGCTTTGGGTCATTGCATCACAGCTGACTTGCCTCTCCCTTCTGGACCCATCCGACCCCAGCTCCTCTCTGACACTCACCCCACCTGCCAGCCTTTCCCTGGCCCCTCCCTCCACTCCCCATTCCTGCCCAGTTTAGGGCTCCCAGGATGCTCTGGGCGTGAATTCATGGTGCCCACATCTCCATGCATCCTCCATGCATCGTGGGTGTCTCTCTGGGGGTCCTACCCTCCCACAAGCCTGGGGGCTTCCTGAGGGCAAGGGCTGGGCTGAGTAATCAGCATTTTGCCTGGGGAGTACAGGTGTCTCTGGAGACCTGTTGAATGAATTAACGAATGAACACTTTCCCCACAAATAAGTAAATATGTGAACATCTGTTATCTGTTCTGGAAGACTTAAACATTCAGCTGTCCACAAGCAGGGGCTGCTCCCCAAGAAGGCCTCCTGGAACCCCCCCCCCCCACAGCTGCAACCAGCCTGAAATTCCCAACTCCATACTCCCAGACCCCAGAGGCCAGGCGTGGGGAGGCCACCAGGGGGCAGTGTGGGAACACAGATGCTGGTCGGCAGCTCCCGCGCGTGCCCTTCCCTAAGGCTCCTTTCTCCCTGCAGAGAGCATCTCCGCCCAGCCCCGCCATCCTGCAGCTTTGAGTTCCAGCTACTCATCTGCACTGTGTAACAAGCAAATCTGGGCTGCGGAGTCAGGCGGATCCAGCATCAAACCCAAGCTCTACCATTTTCACCCTGGTTGTGTGAATTTAAGTTCCTTCCCTTCTAACCTTCAGGGTTGTTGCTACGCCCCCGGGAGTCTCCAGAAATGGTAAACTGCCAAACGCAGACTGATGCTTGGTTAATTCATCATTCACCAGTAGCCTCAGTCCACTGTCTGATTCCCAAATGATGCCACATTAGCCCGACTTTAGCTTTAGGGGGGAAATGCCAAGCCCATAACAAGGTTATAAAAAGCTCTGATTTAGTCTCTATTAAAGACATCATGAACAGTTTATTGATTTTTTTTAAGGGAAATGAGAGGAAACAGAAGCAAACTCTTCGGGGTGCCAATTGAATTAGCAGTTGGGAGTTTATTACACTGGAGACGGTGGGCACCGCAGAGCACTGACGCTGGTCCCCGTCCTTCCTCTGTCTTCTTCCCCTGCTCACGGACTGTGAGCTCTCTGGGCTAGGAAGGAGAAGGAGAGCCTCAGTGCCCAACACAAGAGCCAGCACACAGTCGGTGCTCAATCGATGTGCAGTGCATTGCTCTGAGGGAGGCTTTGGGAAATACTTTCTCTCCCACTCTCCGCTAGGGTTTCTGTCCGCATCATCAGGAGTGTTTGGCTGCAAGCCCTAAACCCTGACTTAAGGGAGCTGAATCTATTGGAAGGATGTCAGCTTACAAAAATGAAGGGAACACAGGGAAATCAAGTTGAGCAAATGCTGGAGCAGCTCTGGGAGCCCCAGACAGAGAGAACTCTTCTACTGTCTGCCAGGCTGCCACCACCGGGATGAATGACCTCTGGGGGTCTCGCCTGTGATTCAAACCCCCTGGAGTAAGGTCCCCCACAGGCCTGGCCTGGCCTGGAGCACACATGCATCCTTGATGGGCAGCCCTAGAACAACCCCATCCAGAGCTCAGGAGGGGCAGGTCCCCCATTGAGGGGGGCAGAGAGGCTAAAGACAAGCGAAAGCCCATGACATAATCCGATACAGGAATTCTGGGCCCCTGGAACTCCCTCTCCTGTCCCTGGGCCCAGCCCTGCATAGTGGAGCATGGAAAGTTGGGATGTGGGGGAATCAGGCAAGATTCCTTCTTCCAGGTGTCTGAGAGCTGGCTCAGGGGACAAGGCCCACGGAGGACAGGAGAGAGAGAGAGAGAGGCCCTCGGTGCAGACAGTCCTGGGTACAAGTCACAGCTTGCCTGCCGCTTGCTGTGCAACCTCAGGCAGGCCTCTGGCTTCTCTGGGCCTCATTTGTATCATCAGTAAAGATCTTTCTGGGCAAGCAGGACTGCCCACCTTGGCCCCTCTGTCCAGTAGAATCCTGATACATGGGGTCACTAAGGCCTACAGAGATGCAAGGACTTGACTTCTCAGTCATTAAACAGAAAATTTCTAGGGATGGGAAGCTGGCCTTGAGTTAGCCCCCTTGCTCATTAGCTGTCACTAATCCTTAAGATTTTTTTTTTTATTGCAGTATAGTTGATTTACAATGCGTTAGTTTCAGGTGTATAGCAAAGTGATTCAGTTATACACATATATATTCTTTTTCAGATTCTTTTCCATTATAGGTTATTATAAGAGATTGAACACAGTTCCTTGTGCTATACAGTAGGTCCTTGTTGCTTATTTTATATATAGTAGTGTATATCTATTAATCCCAAACTCTGAATTTACCCTTCCCCATTTCCCACTTTGGTAACCATAAGTTTATTTTCTATATCTGAAGAAGCTTCAGTTTCTTCATCTGAAAAATGTGAATAACACCTTACTTAGAGGTTTCGTGGAAGCATCATATGAGATTACAGATGTGGGAGAACTTTGTCAATTGTAGAACTAAGCAAATACAGGATACTTTCCAAAATGTTTATTTCCAAGTTGTTATTTTTGCCTTTCCCTTTGGTGATGTGGGAACTGGTTCTTGTTTTCAATGGCAAAAGTCCAGGGCCTTTTATTTAGGGGGTAAACAGAGCCCTTTTTCCCTCTCTCTGGATTTTGTAACTGGCTTATTGGGAATCCTGCAGCCATCTGAGTCCAGCCTTCTGTTTGCAGATGCATGCTGCAGATTCCTGGGATGCCATCCTGGAAGAAGGAGGCTCCATGTGGCCCATCCTTGCCATGCTGGAGGACTCAGCCAGTGTATGGATGATGGCTGGATGCAAGGATGGATGGATGGATAGATGGATGGATAGATGAATATGTATGTCAAGGGTCCCATTTACGCCCAAAAGTGGTACCCATCAATGCCATGTGTGTAGTTACGGTAATGCTAGCAGCAAAAATAGACCCAAAAGTGTAGGAAGCCTCAAACACAGCAGTTTATTTCTTGTTCACATGATGTCCAAGTGAGAAAAATCCAACCAACCCAGAGAGGCCCTGCATTTTCAAACTCTATTTCCTTTCATTTCAGTTTACAGACTGGACAATTCTCACCTGAGCTCATGTCTTTCTTGTAATACCTTGCTATGGGCAGCAGAAAGAAATGAATGCCCCCAGCTTTAAGGCTCTTTACTCCTTCCCCTGAAACAACCACATCCATGGCCCATTTTAGGCAACGCTTCATTAGATGTTCTCAACTACAGGACACAAATCCCCAGCCTTCCTGCTTGTGGTCTCTACGTAATCCCCACCCACTGCCCAGCCCCGGGCCGTGCCACATACTTTAGGTTTGTTGTTATGGCAACGGCATCACTTCAAAGTACCAATTTATGTATTAATTAGAGTAATACAAGCCACTGCAACATAGATCCAAATAAATAAGGGCTCAACGCATCAGAATTTGATTTCTTCTTTGCATGACTGTCCTGAGCCTATATTCCTAGTCAGTAGGGGTTTCCCCTTCTTCATGATCAGGGAGAAGGCTCTGCCTGTAGCCATGTCCCCTTGAAAACAAGAGCCTTGCCCATCTTCTTCAGCTTTAGGAAGGGGAGAAAATGAGCTGGGATACATCTGCTCCTTAAAAGCCTCAGCTCCAAAAGGGAGCCCATTAATTCTGTCTGCATTTCATGGGCCAGAACTCAGAACTCAGCCCACAGTCACAACTAACAAGGGAGGCAAAGAAGATGAGAAAGTGGATTTGGGGGGAACAGGCAACAGTCAAGTCCAACCCCATCTTTGGGGGGGTTCTCTTTGACCCACCCCACAAACCCAGTGGTGCATCTATTGTCTTTCATTCATTCAACAAATATTTACTTTGCACCTACTTTGTGCAGGTGTGTGAAGGAAATCAGCGATGCATTGATGAAGCAGACATTGTCTATGTCCTCAATGAGCTCAAAGCTTAATGCAGAGACTTTAAAAAATGTGCAGATACAACCAAGTATGATCGAGCTGATGGTGAGTGTGCAAGGAAGGAGGCTGAAAACATGTTGAAGGACTCCACGGAGATGACATTTAAGCTGAGAACTGCCAGATGTGTGACTGTTGTCCTGATGGAGGATGGCAGTCCAAAGCATGGCCCAGCCTGCCAGGTGGGGTGGGGATGGTTGAGAAGAACAGACTGGAATCCTAACTTTCCTTCCATGGTGAGTCCCTGGGAGATGGTTCTATCTTTGGATGAGAGAGGGAAACCGGAGTGGAGTAAGCGATTCAGAAGGTGAGATACCAGGTCCTAAGGGGTGTATTAGTTTCCTATGGCTACTGTAACAAATTACCACAAGCTTAATGACTTCAAACAACACAAATGTATTATTGGACCATTCCGGAGGTCAGAAGTCCAAAATGGGTCTCAAGGAAGCCCCAGGGCAGGATCTGTTTCCCTGCCTTTCCAGCTTCTAGAGGCAGCCTGCATTCCTTGGCTCATGGCCCCCGGGCTACAGCTGCATCCCCCCCATCTCTGCTTCTGCCCTCATAGCCCCCCTCTGCCTCCCCTGCTTCCTTCTTTCACTTATAAACAAACTTACATGATTAGGGATTACGTGAAGGCCAGTCAGATAATCCAGGACCATGTCCTCATTTCAAGATCCTTCACTTAATCATATCTGCCAAGGCCCTTTTGCTATATAAGGTCGCACGTTCCAGGGATTAGGATGTAGACATCTTTGGGGGGTCTTATGGTCACCAAAAGGATGCTCAGAGACGAAAAGGAGCATCTGTGCAGGGGGCCAAAGCACAGTGACAAGGAAGCCCAGTGTATTCAGAAGTCAGAAGGAAAGATGGCAGCTGCCCCAGGGGGAAGCCCATCGGCAGGGCCAGGCCCTGTCTACATCCACTCTCCCTCTTCTGGTAACTGCAGCCCAACTTTCCTTATGGAAATACTTCTGCACATTCTTAACCAGGGTTTGGGCCATGACCCAGCTGAAGACAACCAGAGCCTTCTGTGCCTGGTTCAGGTGTGGGAGTGCTCCGAGCCAGAACAGTGAGAACTTTCTTGTAAGTTATTCTGGAGTGACAGGGGAATAGACAGCTGCTTGGGGCCGTCTTCGGCCAACTCCTCTGAGACAATACATGGAAAAAGAAGACTTGAGTAATGGAAAGAAGCCATAACGTTGTTTGAGAATCTGGATCTAGCTATGCCTGAAGCCAATTTCTCAATTATGTGAACAATAACAAGAACAGCCAAATCCCATTTGAGCTTAATCCTATTTCTAGAAGCGCAACCAAATGGATGGTTGACAAAGCCAGCCTCTGGCACTGGTCTTAGGTCTAGTGGCTACAGGCAATGTCTCTCCCCTTCTCAATCTTCCCCATCCTTCCAGACTGTGTTTCATGCCACCTTTCCAAGGAAGCTGTCTGTGATTCTCCACACTCCCAGCTCGCCGAGTCCTGGTTGAAATGCTTCCCATAGGTTCCTGACCTCTTCCAGGTGGCCACCTCACCCAAGTGCCTTCCCAGAACCCCGTTGACCTTCCCTGTCCTTTCACCCTTAGGTAATGAGCTGCCCATCTGTTCTCTGGCTACTCTCAGCTCCTGGAACATGAATCTGTCAGAACCAGATGCTAAGCTGTGGGAGAGTCAACAGCTGCCATCCTTGAGATCAGGGAAAGGGAAGAGTTATTGGCCCCTCTCCAAGGGTTGCTGTGCCTTGTCCTTGCCAGGGCCCCAAAAGTCAGCTCAAGGCTTCTCACCCTGGGGTCTTCTCTGCAAGGCCAAGGTCACCTAACAGGAGAGCAGTCAGATCATCTGGCATCCCCTAGACAGAGAATCAGGAAGGGTCCTTGAGGTTCCTGGTGCTCTGCCCTTCCACGTCTCTGCCCAACAGTCATGGGTATCTACTTGAATGCCTCCAGAGACAGGGAGCTTACCACTTCTCTGGAAAAGCATCCTCTCCCTGGACAGTGGCTCCAAGTCTGCCCCCTAAACTTACTTTTCCACCAGTCCTGTGGGAAGGCCTGACTGGGCACCTCTCCCCACTGCCCCTCTACTCCCAGTTCTAGTCCCAGCCTCAGTACTCATTGGCTATGCACTGGGAAAATTCCCCACCACTCCTGCCCACCTCTCCCCCCCAAATTTCCATGGTTTCCTCCCTCTTACTCCAAATATCTCTAGCTCTTCCCTGAGGGATCCCTGACATGTCATGTAGCTCTGGGGGCAGGAAACAAGATTCCAAAACAGCCAGAGTTCCCAGCCTCACCCAGCTAAGTGCATGACCTTAGCCAAGCCAGGAAGGAGATTAGCAAAGACTCCCCACCCTCTGCTGTATCTGGTACCTGGCAGGCTCTCAGTAAATGTCTCAGGAAAGAAGGGGAATAGGAGGAAGAAGGAGAAAGCATCTCTGAGCACCTACTGTGTGCTGGGGCCTTTTACTGACACATTCACTTTACCCATAGAGACAGGGTGGTGACTGCTCCCACCTTCAAAGAGGAAATGGGACGAGGCCAAGGTCACACAGCCAGTGAACATCAGAACAGGGATCTGAAGCCACCCCACGCTGCATCTCTCTGCCCTTCCTTCTTTGAGGGGAGCACAGGCTATAAATGCTCTGGCAATGTCAGAGGCTCCTCCTGAAAGAACATGTGTGGCTGCTGCAACTCTTCCTGCAGGAGGATGCAGCTAAGAGGAAGATGCAATGAAAATTTGGGATGGAGGAAAGGGCACAGTGATTTCTCCAGATAAGAACATCAGATTTCATGAGCCCCAAAGCTTCTTGGGGCTGGCTGGGTAAGACCTCTGTTCTGCCCCAAACCACCCTCCTTCCAGAAGCCACCCCAGCCATGCTCTCCTCCCAAGCCAGTCACAGCCCAATAACCTGCCCTGTGTGCATTTGGTGCTTAACAAGGGCCAAGGACCCATGGTGGCAGGGGAGGCGATGTGGAGAGCCTTCATTCAGTTACTCCATGAACATTTATCATTATTATAGATCCCACTTATTGAGTTCCCACCATGCACGTTGTAGGTTCCAGCAGTGCAACTCCGGGCAAATCAGTTCTCCTCTCTCGGTCTGTTTCTTATCTATAAAATATGCATGATTCTAGTGTCTGCCTTAAAAGACTGTTGAAAGAAATAAACAGAATGAGTAAGCCCTCAAATAATGTGTTACTACTGTTATACTACTCCTATTCTGACAACAATACAGCTAAGAAGGTCCTGTTATTCCCATTTTCCAGAAGAGAAAACGGAGGCTTGGCGAGGTTCAAGACTCTGCTCAAGGTCCAGCAGGGAGACCTATGGGTGATACTGGAAGCTCTCTTCTTACCAGCTCCATCTTCACTCCTAGCAGCACAGCAGGGACCAGGGGGTCCCAGGCACATCAGGCCTGATCCCTGGTCCAGTGGGGGAAGACGGACACATAACAGTTAAAACTCCAGGGAGTAAGGGCTGTGATGGAGGGCCTAGGGACCAGGACGGGGTGGGGGGCTGGCGCCGTGGCAGAGAGGGGGGATGAAGGAGAGGTCCTAACCCAGCTGGGGAGCCCTGGGGAAATTGCATGAGAGGTGATCTCTTAGCCAGGTCCTGAGGGTGAGATCTTTATATGGGAAGCAACTAGAACAGTGATAAGGGCATGAGCTCAAAACCTGGCTCTGCCCCTCAGCTGTGTGACCTTAGAGAAGTAAGTTTACCTTTCTGTGCCTCAGTTTCCTCATCTAAATAGCTTAGTAACTGTGAGACCGTATCGATGAAAACACCTGGCACCTGATAGATATCTGTCATTTACAAAGTTCTATCTCCTTTCAGTCTCCAAATTCTTACTGAGCGCCTCCTGCATGCCTGATCCTGGACGTAGGCTTATGATCTCATTCTATAGGCAAAGATGCTTAACACGCTGAAGCAGCTTGCCTAAGGCCACATGGGTTCAGAGTTCACCCTGTGTTCACAGGGTGCTTACAAAGAGCTCATCACCTTGGCAAATCCTCTAAACATCTCTAGGAGAACAAAGTGATTGCTTCTATTTCACAGATGGGGGAACAAAGACCCAGGATGGGGGTCTTGCACGAGATCATCAAGGACCCCCACCTTGACAAGGTTGTGACAACTCCCTGCCCACTCCCATCAGAGCACCTCTGCCACCAGGCCCCAGATAGAGCCCTGGACAGAGGCAGAAGTCAACACGGGCAAGCTGGTTCCAAAAAAAGAGCTTTATAAGCTGGCTATTTGACACCCAGGTCCCATCTTTCGGAGGAAATAAACTTATCAGAGTGGGTTGAGATAGCTGCTCACGAACACAAGATGTTTCTTCACTTATAAAATAGAAATGAAAAGAATCCTACTGCTTGCTGTTCCCCCTGCTTCAGATAGCAGAGCCCTGCCCTGATTTACCCCTGGGACCGACCCCATGCCTCTCACTGCCCATGAGGTTAGGATGGGGCTGAGCTGTGACCCCCCAGCTGCAGGCATGGAACCCAGCAGGTTTGGCCAGCACGTCACGGTCCCCCAGCTGCAGGGTTTGGACCCAAGACCAGAGACTCTTGGTGTCTCTAACGGGAAAGGAAAGCTCTTTCCATGCAGCTGTTGAGAGAAGAGGACGGAAGCAAAATGCTGATCTACCCAAGAGTGAGGGCAACACAATGAGCAGAGCCAAGAAACAGACACTGCGTCCTGGTCCATTGTGTGATTGAATGCAGCCTTGTCTTTGGCTTAAGCAGCCCTCTGGAATATTTAATTACAGAAACCAATGAATATCCCCTTTTCCTTAAGCCACATAGAATCAAGTTTCTCATATGAGCAACAGCAGAAACTTGACAAATACAGTAACCCAAAGAGGAGTGAAAATATCACATTTGCCATGAAAAAATACAAGAGAGCACTAACGTCTTAATGGTAGTAATTAAACAAAGAGGAAAACAATCAAATTAAATAAGAGAGTTTTATTTATCTAGAAGGTGGTACTTAAGGAGAAAATTATTTATTTAGGGACGCATAAGAGGAAAAATGGAGGCTTCTGAAGTTCTGCAGAAGGCAGCAGGGTACTTGGAGGGAGAAACCCTCATGGACTGAGTAATAACTACGGGTTAGGTGCTTCTCCAACTGTGACCGTGTTCCATCTTCAAACACGCAGCACAGTCAGTGGTTATAGACCCACTTTCACAAATGAAGAAATTGCTGCTCAGGGGGAGTAGACACGTGGCCAAGCACAAGTAAAATTTGCACCAAGCTCCATTTCATGCCAAGTCCAAGGCTATTCCCTCATCAAATAAAACATTCAGCAATAACTTATTAAGAATTTAAGGAGCAAAGGACCCTAGGATGGCTCTGTGGTCACAGTCTCTGTTGCCCATCATATGAACATCACAGAAAGTACCCAAAAGTGGAAATCCATGGTGAAAATCCAGGCCAACACCAAAGGGGACAGGGCTCCAGAAGCAGCTTCCATCCCCAACCACTTCTGGGGTCCCCAAAGAACAAGATGAAGGTTCAAGACTGTCTGACTGCAGAGCCTATGCATGTCCTGTAGGACTAGCACACCCTCTGGCCCCAGGACCGGCACAGCTCCTGTCTTTGGAACTGACATACTCTTTGCTCTCAAGAAAAGCACTAATAGTCTTGCCTGAAAACCCTTTGACTCTTCCTTCCAGAAACAGGAAGAAATCCTTTGCAGATTTCTCTACCCATTGGTGCAAATGAAAGGCAAATCTTTTGTAAATCTCTTTAAAAATTCCATCCAGAAACTGCACCAATGGGAGACTCAAAGAACTCATAGCCACGCGGGGTCAAGCTGGACCCAGCTTAGCCAGGACAGGGTATGGGACTACCATCAAATGGGCATCTACTATTGTACCCAGTGTCAGGCTGTGAGTTTTCCTGAGTGCCCTAGTCCTCTGGCAGGGAAGTAGTGCTGGTATCCATTGCACAGGTGAGAAAATGGAAGCCCATAGAGTGGGAAGCACAGTGTGACCCAGAGCAGAGCAGGACTTGAACTCAGATCCCTCTGCCTCCAAAGACTGTCAAACTCTCACCTCACCACCCTTGCCAGCACACTGAGAAATGGTAACCAGGCAGGAGCAGAACTGAGCTCCGAAAGAGACAGTTCTTTTTTGCTGCGAAAAGAAGCTAAAAGCCCCCCTCCCTGGCATCTGCAGAGTACGGTTGCAGGGATGCTAAGGAACAAAGTCACTCACATTCTGCCCTGACATCCTCAGAATATATCGCGGCACTCTGGGAACACATCTCCTTAGCCCCATAAATAATTGAGAACCTGTTCATCCCGTGGCATTTCTGCTGAAATCATCACTCACCCACACTCTCTGTGCTCCCTGTAGAGCCGAAGAAATTCTTTCTGATTTTTTAAAATTGCAGCCTTTTGTTGAAAGTAGTTTTTGAATTCAGCCTCCTCTGAGCACCTACTCAGTGCCATGCCCTGCCTTAAGCAGTGGAGACAAAGAAATGACCTGGGCATAGCCCTAGCCTCAGGGAGCTCAGATCCTGCAGAGAAGAGAGAGACTCAACAGACTATTGGAACTGCCACCATGTAAATTATTTACCAGAATTAGGAGGAGGGGCCCGCGGGGGAAAGGCAGGCGGGTAAGTGCGGAATGGACTGGCAGGGCTGCGCCTTGCAGGGGGACAGGAGAAGTCAAGGCCTGGGTCCAGAGGAGTGCTGCACTGGGGAGAAAGGTGTTCTTGGAAGGGGAGACAGTCTAAAGGCAGAAGACTCTGCTATGAACCAGATGATTCCTCCATAACCCTCAAGTCTTTGGTCAAGCTATTAAACTCATAAAATCACAAGTGTAATGGGTTTTTGGTGGAGATGGAGTGTGTACCAAGGTGTGCACACCAGTAGCTGATCTGAGGGGACATGCACAGATACAGGAGTTGAGGGCCATGTGAGAAGAAAGCCAGGGACACACAGAAATGAAGGAAGATGTGAATTGGCACAGGCTCTGAAACTGGCCAATTAATTAGTATACTCCAGCTCCCATAGTCATTGGCTTAATAATGGACACATGATCTCAATCAGCCAATAAGAGTCAGCCCTGGGACTTTTGGGGGAATGTCTAGAAAACGGACTTTTATTTTCCCCTGGAGCTGCTACTGGCTACTGTGAGGGGAGTGCCTGCCTGTGGGGAGCCAACACAGAGGAAAGTATATTCTTAAAGTATATTTAAGCACCTCTGCATGACTGAAGCTCCCTCCACTATGAGATATTCCATCACACAAACCAGTAATTTTTCCTTTTCTTTTTAAAAGCATTTGAGATGGTTTACCACACTGGTGACCTCCAGGGTTGTGACAGTGGGTGCAAAGACCTGTAAGTGGAAGATGGCCACTGTGTCCAGATGCTCACACTCAGCAGTTTGTGGAAGGAAATGCAGTTGTGTAGGCGGGTGGTGGCCAGGTCACAGAGGGCCATGACGTAAAGCCAAGCATGGGCGGTGGGAACCAGGAAAGGACTTTAAGCAGGAGAGTGGTATAATCAGATATATATTTGTGGACTCACTCTGTTTATTCAAATGTGTTTAAAACCTAGAAAGAATTCCCCAAATAGAATGTGAGCCAGTCATTTTTCTTCTCCAGTTTGTCAGCATGAAGGTGCTATCTAAGGTACTGAGATCCCCAAGAGGACTCTTCCAGGAAAGGGAGCTTACTGAGTCTTGTAGGAGGAGATTGGCATGCTGGCTCATACATTCAAAATGCCAGCTAGTTCTAGTCCCTTGTTTCTGCACAAATTGAATCAGCCCTGTGCTGTTTGTCTCCCTGATCCCATAGACAGGGAAGAAAGTCTATTTGTGTGTGGCCGTTTCCTGAAATCAACCTCAGGACACACACAAATCTTTTGTCCTTGCCTCTTCCTGGGCTGATGGAGCAGGGGACTAATAAAACTTACAGACAAAAGGACTGAGTTCTTTAACACTGTGCAAACAGCCAGAATGATTAACATACTCGTCTAGGGTTGGTGGTAGATTATTAGCCCCAATTCTTCAATTCTCCCTGCATCCAAGCTCTTTTTCATGTGACGGGTCCTTCTCATTAAAAGAACAAGGTGTATTTCCCCTTTCTTTGACTTTGGGCTTGGCCATATGACTTGCTTTGGCCAAAACAGGTGGACAGAAGTGACAACAAGCCTGTTCTAAGTTTAGACAGTAACAGACCCAGGCATTTCCACCAAGCTTCTTACAGTTCGGCCATCACCACAAGGAGAGTGTGCATCAGTGAGGCCACTATTGGGACAATTCTCCATATCTCCACATGTCTGTGAGCAGAGCATGACTGGCTATAGGTCCCATTGTAAAATGAAAATGCAGGGTCTCATTCACAAAGTATTAATAATTTTAAGATCAATGATTTCTATGTGCAATTTCACAAGTCATACACCCAGGAAGCCAGCTGTGGCAGAGACAGGGACAGCTTTTATTTTAGGCCAGGATGAACGAACTATGGTCTTCAGGTCAAATCCTATCCATCACCTATTTTGGTTTGGCCCTAGAGCTAAGAATGTTTTTACATTTTTAAGAGTTGAAAACAATCAGAAGAATACTACTGTGTGGCATGTGAAAGTTATGTAAAATTCAAATGTCAGTGTTCATAAATAAAGCTTTATTGAAACACACTCCTGAATATTCATTTATGTCATTTCTGTGCTGCTTTCACACCATTACAGAGCACTAAGTCATTGCAACAGAGATTGTGTGGTCCACAAAGTCTAACATGTTTACTTTCTGACTTGTTATAGAAGTTTGCCGACCCTATTCCCAACTAGACAGAAAAGTCACCTAATCAATTCCTGCCTGCATTGGCTGAGCACCAGCTAAACCACAGATCTCTAAGAATGAGTGCTATTGGTTCATGCCCCCTGAGATCTTATCATCAAGTGTAATGTGGCAGTCACTAACCCATCAGGCTTCAACCTAAGTTAAGTTTTCTCAAAGAGAGTTATGTGGAATGATTTCCCAAGTATGTAGAGGAGACTTACATGACATTGAATTGCATTATAAGAAAGCACCTCTGCTTTCCATTCTAAGTCATTTCATCAAGGAGGAAGCCTCAACTTGGTGCTGGTTAAGTCATTAACGCTTTCCTCACCCCTGGTCATTCTTCATAACAGAAACAGAGCAGACCTTGAGCTCAGTAGCTCTATCAAATAAAGTATCACTCTAGAATAGATACAAGTGTTATTTTCAATTGTGTTTCTTTTTGTGATTTACCTTCTATTTCTGGCAGGCAATACTAGTTTTCTATTTATGTCGGTATGTTAGTTTCCTTTTAAATGCAGTTGTTGTTGTAAAAATTGTGAGGAATTGTAAAAATACTTGAAGAAAAATTATAAAGGTGGTTTTTTTTTGTATTTTTCTTGTAATGAGTTTATTGAGATATAATTCACATATTGCAAAATTCACCCATTTAAAAATAATTAAAAAAATGAAATAAAATTCTCACCCACTTAAAGTGTACAATTCAATGGTTTTTAGTATATCTGTAGCATTTTACAACCATCACCACTGTCAACTTTAGGACATTTCCATCATCCCACAAAGAAATCCCATACCTTCTGGCAGTCGCTCCCATTGCTCCTATTTCCCCCAGCCCCAGGCAACCACTCATCTACTTTCTTTCTCCATAGACTTGCCTGTTCTAGACATTTCATATAAATAGACTCATATGATATTTGTTCTTTTGAGACTGGCTTCTTTCACTTAATTTAATGTTTTCAGAGTCCATCCATGCTGTAGTCAGTACTTCATTCCTTTTTATTTCAGAATAATATTCCATTGTATACACCAGATTTTATTTATCCATTCATCAGTTGATGGACATCGTAGTTCTTTCCACTTTCCACCTGGCTGCTACGAACATCCGTACAGATTTTTATCTGAACATATGTATTTATTTCCTTGTATATATATTGGCTTGGAAAGGTGGTATTATTTAAATAAAAATATTGAGTAAATCACTGTGCAGGTATAAGTAAATATGAGAAAAACATCACAGAGGTGGTGGACACATGGCTGAAGTTTGGGAAGCACGGATACGGATGACTTCTGAGACCACCACCCCCTGCCACCCCGTTCTCTGGTTGCAGAGCAGTGTACTAAGCATGTTAAATCTGGGACGGCCCTCCCCGATTCAGGCTCTATTTCTGCTCCTCGTCGGCTGTTTGACTTAGAACAAGTTACTTTAGCTCTCTGAACCTCTATCCCATTGCTGCAAAACGGAGATGACAGTACCTGTATCCAAACTGTAGTGAACACTGTTGGCTGCCTACGAGCATGCTTCCTCCTTTGGCCCCCATGAACAGAACCCCGCTTTTGCTAAGGTATCTACTACGGCCCCAAGTAGTCACAAACTTCAGGAAAGCTGATCCCAGCTCCAGGCGTGTTTTAATTGCCCCTTCCCTTTGCCAATGATTTGGCCAGAGGGTTGGACTGACAAAAATAATAATCTAGAAGTCACCATTGCTTGGGTGAGGCATGAGAGAATTTTGAGAACATTTTGTAGCTCCTAAGAGAGAGTCATTGGAAGTGATGTTCTCGTCTTTGCTTGGATATTATTGGGTCTGGGTGTGATTCCTAGAACCGGTGTAGCCAATGGCCTCTGATAAAGCCAACACCAGTACAAGAGAACAGATGGGTGGACAGACCCCAGGTTTAATGATGTTGAGTTGCTGAACCAACCAACCCTGAAGCTAACCCTACCTCTGGAAGCAAAATATGTGGCCTTATAAGTGTCCTTGTTTAAGCCAGTTGGAGATGGGGTTTTTCTCACAACCAAAAAAGAAAAGAAACCCTAACTGATACAAACATAGGTATTTTACGTTCCAGGTTCAAATTGCTATAGCAGTACATCCATCAAATGGTCCACTGGGTCCATGATTATTCAGACAGTCCTTTGCACACAAGCATCTGCAACAGAGACTCCCATTTGTCAGCCAGTGACCATTCCTCTCTTCTTCCTTACAAGCAGAACCCAGATTTTATCCAGGGTAGCAATGTGCCCAGTTAAAAGACTATATTTCCCACCCTCCTCGTGCAGGTAGATATGACCATATGACTAAGTTCTGGCCAATGATGTGAAAATGAAAGTGGATTGTGAGCATTCCAGGAAGGCTGCCCTAAGGGAGCTGATTCAGCCAAAGTACACTCTTCTCTGCCCTTCCTCTCTTCCTCTTCCTTCCGCCTCCAGTGGAGCTGTGATGGATGGAGCTCCAGGAGCCTTCTTGGATCACATGGTGTCCTTGAGGACGGAAGCTTTGTACAACAAAGCACAAAAATGGAAGCAACCTGGTGCTTGGTGAATTTCTGGAGCTTCCATACCAACCGTGCCCTCCAACGTCCTCCAAAGTAAACCCTTGTGTTTTTAAGTCTCTGTTACTTTGGGATTTCTGTTACATACAGCAACACCTAATCCTACCTGATACATATCTCATTGGAAATTCCTTGTTCTTTATCAAGAGGCTGATGTCTGCAAATATATAAAAGCATGTCTGGGATAATTTTCAGATACACAAAATACTTAAGACAATTTGATCTTTATTGACAGCTTCTCCAAAGAAACTTAGAGTTGTTGGGAGAGTGAAAATGGATCATTTATGTCACACACTTAACTCAGAATCTAGTGCGCACAAAGCACCCGAGCAATGATGACTTCTGAGTTATCACTGTTGTCAGTCAATCCAACCTTCTGATCTGACATGCGAGGGAATAGAGATCCACAAAGAGGAAGCACATTGTCCACATAATGTAGCCACTCAGCAGTGCAGGCAAGACTAGAATTCATGTTTCTTCACTCTTGCTTCAGATGTCTTTCCTTTCTCCTGAGCCTTTTGGCGAGGTAATGAGCTCCACCACCAAGGAAGTGTGCAAGGGGCCTTGGATGCTGACATCCGTCCAGGGATCCTCCTTGCACTTATCTTAGTCCATTAAAGTTGCTATAACAAAATACCACAGACTGAGTGGTTTATAAGCAGCAGAAATTTATTTCGCACATTGAGGCTGGAAGTCTGAGATCAGGGTGCCAGGATGGTCAAGGGAGGGCCCTCTTCCAGACTTCTCGTTGTGTGTTCACATGGCAGACAGGGTTAGGGGGCACTCTGGGGCTTCTTTTATAAGACACTGATCCCAACCATGAGGGCTCTACCCTCGTGATATAATCACTTCCTAAATGCACCCCCTCCCAATACTGTCACCTTGGGGATCAGGATTTAAACATATGCACTTGGGGTGGGAACACAAACATTCAAGCCTTCGCATCCTGCTGCTAGGCAGGTGAGGAGTTGAAGAACCTTTTAGTTTTCTTCCAGCCTCAGAATTCCATAACTTGTTCAGGGTCACAATGAAAAAGAAGGATTGAAAGTCCTTTCCTCACTTCTTTGGTGGTCCAGTGGTAAAGAATCCACCTTACAATGCAGGGGACTCAGGTTCGACCCCTGGTCAGGGAACTAAGATCTCACATGCCATGGGACAACTAAGCCTGCGCGCCACAACTACAAAGCTCACGTGCCCTGGAGCCTGCACGCCACAACTAGAAAAGAGAAAACTCACACACCACAACTAGAGAGACCCCTGCGCGCTACAATGAAGAGCCTGCACTCTGCAACTAAGGCTCAGCGCAGCCAGAAATAAATAAATAAATAATAAAATTTACCAAAAAAAAAAAGTCCCTTTCTCTCCCTTCTAAATGCTCCCCTGTCTCTGTTTCCACAATGCCTGTGAGTGACCACAATAATGTGTGATGGAAAATGAGAATAAAAGTAGGAAAAGTAAATAGTCTAAGCCTCAAATTTTACCAAAACATGGAACACGTAGGATAGGTTATGACCTACTTCCTCCTTTCTTTGGGGTCTTTGCTTGCCTTCCTTTTAATTGCCCGCCTCTTGTAGGGAAGGTGCGAGACAAAGGACATCAGGGTGGCTAATACAACCATGGAAGAAGGTCTAGAGGTGTCCGATCTCACTCAAAGACCTAAAGCGAAGACTGGAAGACTCCAGGGACTGTTTTGATGCTGCCTCCCTGCTGGAGGAGTAGCTGCTATTGGCAGAACTTTATCAACTTTTCCTTAGTGCTGTTATTAAGGCAGCCAGCTTGCCCCAAGCTGATGAATTTTAAAAGAAGCATAAAATAATTTTTTTTTAAAAACTTGAAGCTGAAAGAGTAATGAATGTTTAAAAGCTTGGCTCGTTTGAAGCTTCTCTCTGGAGCAGATTAACCCATTCACTGATTAGGGGTTCCAAAAAAAATGGTTATTAGTGGATTCCAAAAACCATGTTAGACATTAAAATATCACTAAGAATTTAATTCTTAGAAAAACCTTATGAGGCAGGAATTGTTGTCACACACACCCAAACCCAGTGGTAACTAAGGGAGTTGGACTCGCACCTGGGCCCATGAGACAGCAGTGCACACTCTGGTCTCCATCCTGGGCCCTGCCGTGTTCTGGTCCTCCACCACGGGGCCACCCTGGGGTTCAGCCAAGACAGATGGCCCATTTAGCCTGCCCAAGGACAACCTCTCATACTTGCCTGCCAGCTCTCAAACCTTCCAGCTTGGCCAACAAGGTCAGAAAGCTTTTAAGGGGGTGGGGGAGGGAAGAGAAGGGGATGCCATGGGGCATCTGCTTGGGGCCATCTCCTCCATTCTGGTTCTCATTGGCTCGGAGGAGCAGGCTGCCAAGCACCGAGAAAGTGGAGGGAAAGCTGGTCTTGGTGGCCCCAAGGGCAGAACTAGAGACCCCAGAGAGGAAGCCCACACCGAGGCAAATTTGAACTCCATAGAAGTTCAGCTTCTAGCAGAACGGTCCAGCTAGACAGGAATGAGTTGCATGTCACTAGAGGTATGCAAGCAGAGGTCATGCTACCACCTTCCAGGAATGCAGTATGAAGAATCCTGGCCTTGGGTGATCTTGGCACTCAAAGGCATCAAAATAACCCTTGTGCTAGGAGAATGTATCCCAATCAGCATCATGTCAGCATGTACTGAGCACCTGCTTTGCCAGGCTCTGCTCCAGGTGCCCATCCAATCCCAACAACTCTGTAGGTAGGGATCATTGGCCCCATTTTACAGAAGCTCAGAGAAGGTAAATGGTTTGTTCAAGGTCACACAGCTTGACCCATGTCCTACTGTCTCCCACAGCTGAGCTTTTGCCACTCTGCATCCTGCTTGAAGTCAATCCCATTGGTGGAAGGCAGCCTTTCCATAGGGAAGAGAGATCTTGTCTTCATGTTAAAAATCACTATTATTTATTGAAAGCTGGCTACATGCCACACACTCGTCCATGCACTTTGCAGATATTATCTAATTTAATCCATTACATCATCTTTCTCCATTGATGTATGAAGGAACTGACTTCCAAAGTTGAAGTCACTCGCCCAAGGCCACAGCTAGCTAGTCAGTGGCAGAGCGAGCCTGACTGTAAACTTGAGCTCTGCTTCATTTTGATACTTACTATCGAGGCAGGGGGCAAACCCAGCCACCAGGCATTTGGAACAAGAGGAGGCCAGTGAGAAGGAGGGGGGAATGGGGATGGTCTGCGGCAGCCATATGAAAGAGCAGGGCTCATAGGGCTGATGGGAGGCTGGGGAGGACCCTTCCACACAAAGCCTGGATGCAGAATGCGAGAGGCTCCCCTGGTGATTTGTATGGTGAGCTGTGTAGCCTTAGTCAAGCTACTGCCCCTCTCTGAGCTTGGGATAGCCCACAGTTTAAAGCAGAGCTCCAAGCCCAGCAGGGATGAGAGGACACTTTGGGAAACTGAGGCAACTGGGCAGAGTTATAAAAAGCTAGGTGTCCCTAAACCCAGACCCTCCCAGGCCCACTCACCAGTTTGCCAGCTGGGAGTGCCAACTTACCCTCCCTGCCCTGGGGTCAACTGGGAATGGAGATCCCACCACTTGCAAAGCACCAGGTCCCAACTATTCAGAGAAGGACCTGGGGTAGCCAGATCCCAGATATTCACACACTTTGCTTTCTTCCAACCAACCCGTTTCCAATCAGCTTTTAGAGAGTTGATCCTCTGGGTCTCTTTCACCCACTTGTTTATTCACTCAACCAACATTTATTGGGCACCATCAATGTACCCATCCCAGAGTTAGGCATGCTCAGATTCACATACCTGTTACTCTGGGATAAGGCTAATCATCCCGCATGGGCCAGGAGAGAGGAAGCAATTCAGCCACGGTCATATGGCTAGGAAGGGGCAGGGTCTGCACTCGAGCCCATGACCTTGCTGCCACATGGGCCAGCCCTGACTCTCTGTGTCTGAGATGAACCCACAGCCCAATGCCTGCTGCTGGAGCCATGTGCGTGCGTGTCTGAAGGTCCTGGATTTCCCACCATCCTGGCACCTGCCACAGTTTAGCAGGTTACCATGGTATCGCTCCCCAGCACCCCGGGCAGCGGGGACCACCATCTGTTTACACGGCTGTCAGAGGAATTGATGTCATACGAAATTGTCAGCTCAGCAGGATGGGAGGAGGAAGAGTGGGCGGCTCTGAAAGCTTCCAAGCCATCAAAACTCATCTCAATCAAAGCCATGAGCAAGTGTCTGCTCCCCTGGGGGGGACGGAGGAGAAAGGGGTAGGCTGAAAAGAAAACTCCCCAGAGGAAGCAGCAGATAGCAATAGCAAGGGTTAGTATTACTCTTTCCATTTTCACACTCATTTACAAATCAGAAGCTCATTTCAGCCTCTCACAGCCCTGGGAGGTGCGTATCACTGCTAGCTCCATTTTACAGGTGTTTTAAAATATACAACTGAGGCTCAGAGATGTGAAACGCCTGCTCAAGGTCATAGCAAACCTGATGGCAGAGCCAATAGGAGACAGCTCTCTGATTCTCAGACTAAGAGGCTGAGAGTTGCTTTTGGCCAAGAAGAGAAGCAGGCCTGCCCCAGGTAGCCCTGCCCAGGGATGCACGGGGCAGGCTGCCTGCTGACCACACCTGCAGCAAGTGGGAGGGAAAGGACATGCAGAGCATGGGCTGAGAGCCGGGAGTCCTGGCCTCTAATTACAGCTCTGCCACAACTGATGCTGCAGTCAAAGACAGAGCAGCTGGCAGTTGCCCAAGGCTCAACTAAGAGACATTTAATATCCTTAGAAGTATAACTGGAGAGTGGAAATCCATTACTTGCCACTCAGCATCCACCCCTCTTCTTCAGTCAACCTACTGATTCTCCTCTGGGAATCAAAACTCTTCTAATCTCACTCCATTGGGGTTTGGGAGAGGCTGACCCACCACCAGATGATCTGGATCTAATCCAACCAGGATATCTCAACTCCAGGCCATGGTGATTGGCTCAGGCATAGGCACGTGACCCAAAATGAGCCAATGAGAGCCAGGGAAGAGAGTCTCTTCCTTCTGCTGGGCTGATGAAAGGACATGATGTAAGCCAGAAGCAGGCCACCATCCTGTATCAGAGGGCAGAGCCTGCCTGAGAAGGGAGCCAACGCCGAAAGCAAGGCCAGAGAGAGGAGGATGACAGATTTCCCCTGGATCCAACCAATCCTGAAGGAGAGAACCTACTGGACTCGTATCGACCAATACATTTCCCCTTTGGCTGAGATAACTGAGTTGGTTTTTCTGTCACTACATCAGAAGTGCATCACCCCTACTCATCTCAGTGAGAAAACCCTGTGGGATTGGGAGGAATCCCTGAAGAAGCTGGGACAAGGATGAGTCCCCAGGGCAAACTGAATAACAGATGATTGCTAAACAGCCTTTAAAGGAAAGTGGGCAGGGTAACTGCAGGATTTTGGTTCTGCTGGGTGGGTTATGCAAGTTGGGGCCAGAATGTAATTGCTAGAGTGAAGGACAGACTGAGGCAGCCATCAGGGTCCCCTTTCTTCACCCCAATCTGTGTGGCACCCAGTCTCACCTCTAAATAAATATTGACAAAGTATTTAGAAAATACTGATTTGAAGAAAGTATTAGCCTGCTTAAATGACCCCTTGTTGCCAGCTAGCCCAAGTACTATAAAATCTGGTAACCTTGGAAAAATCCTGTTCCCTCTCTGGGCCTCAGTTTTCTCATCTATAAAGTAGGGACTCTCATTTGCATCTTGCTGATGAGGGAAAGGAAGCAGTGAGGGGACAGGACTTGATTGACCTGCACAGTGGATGGGTCAGGAAGAGCTTGCAATCTCTCATCCTTCACTGGGGATCATGGTCTTCCATTTTCAAATAAGTAAATGTTTTCAGCTGGGAATTTTTTCTTTCTTTAAAAATATATCCATCCTTGTTGCTTATTTATTTTATACACCTAAAACAAATATAATATTGTAAATCAATTATATATATATACTTACTTCTTAAAGACACACACTGAAATATTTATGGGTGAAATGATACAACATCTGGGGTCTGCTTCAAGATTATATAGAAGAGAGAGTGTGGATAGAGGTATAGATTAAATAAGAATGGCCAGGAGCTGTTGAAAATGGGGTAGTGGATATACACGGGTTATTATACAATTTCTCTACTTCTGTATAAGTTTGAAATGTCCATAATAAAATGTTAAAAAAATAAAAAATAAGCCTTCTGGCTAGCTATCATGTCAGGGCTGCTCTGACATGTTTCAACATGCTGCACCCAGAACCTGGGGCGGCGCCCAGCTCACGGGAGGTGAAAAGAAGTGTTCCAGTATAACTGATGGAGAATATCATTTGAGCTTTTCACTTATTGTGGTTTTTCTCTTCCAGCATCTCAAACAAGTTGGCGACTTTGCGCTGCTTGACACATAGGGAGGCCGAGGCAGCGCAGGAAGGCAAGGCTGCTTATGTCTCCAGTGAAGGGCAGGGAGAATTTTATTGAAGTTGACAGGAGAGAAGTGGGAGAGGCTTCCCCAGCCTGGACAGAGTCCCACCTTGACAAAGCTCCTTGAATCCCATGGACAGCGTAGAAACCACAGAACCACCAGTTCCGCTGGAGCCGGGACCGGGAACATCTCCATGGTGACTGAAGGGCACCGCTGACGCCCAGGGACAGAGGGGACTCCTCGGAAGTTTTGGCAAGGCCTAAGAATGCATGGCCTTTACCTTAAACCTACCAGACAGGCTGTTCCCCTAATGGCTGACACTGACCTTCTGGTCTGTCAAATGGGTTGGGGGGTTGGATTTTAATTTAGGCCAAGTAAAGAAAATGAAGGAATATAGAATGGTGGGCACATGACAGTGATAGTAAAATAAAACAAGAGGCTCTGGAGACAAAAGAGTAGGATTCTGATCTGCTTCTGCTGCTTGAAGGCTATGAGACCCTGGACAAGTCATTTCCCCACCCAAGACTCAGATTCTCCACCTGTAAGACGGGAATGACAGACCAACATGATGGGCTTGCTGGGAGGAGGAAGATGAGGGGATGCCCTGTATAGCTGCAGACACTTGCCACTGCCTTCTCTCTCCCTCACCCCACCCACCCCCACCACCCTGCATTTAGAAGAAGCCATTTAAATGGAACGGTAATTTATATGCAGTCAGCAGAGGCTAATTCAGGATTTATTTTTGCTCCTTGATTAAATAACAGTTTAAAGTCTGGTATGTCATTTTCTTGGTTGGCTACGCAGAGTTCTCTGGAGCCTTCAGCACACAGTGAGGAGGCCCCAGTTAAATCCATACACAAGAATAGGTCATCTATAAGAGCCGACAGCCCAGTTAAGAATCATCTTGCCCTCCAGCATCCACACAGCAAGGAGGACGAAATTCAACTGACAACGCTTGATTTTCCCCAAACTCACTTGTCTCCTGGACTACTCCATCTCAGGAAGTGGAACCCAATCCCCCCGCCCCCAGTCATCCTTGGTTATCTTCATTCCTCACATTTTCCCATCCCATCCATCAGCAAGGCTCTGGCCTCATCCTGTCCCCGCCATCTGCTCACTTTGCTCCATTTCCACGCACCTCCCAATTCAAGCTGCCATCTTCTGTTGTCTAGGGCCTTCTCATTGGTCTCCCTGCTTCCCTTGCCCCCCCGCCGCCTTCCTCCCTCCACATGACAGCCTGAGTTTTTTTCCAAATATAAACCAGAATATTTAAAATATTAATCAAAATCTTCCAAAGGCTTTGTACTGGGCTTAAAATAGAAATCTGCTCCTTATCCTGGCATTCCAGCATCTCCTATCCCTTGTTCTGTCCTCCCACCTCATCTCATTGATCATGGGCCCATCTTTGTTCACTCAGCTCCAGCCCCTCTGGCTTTGTTCTGTCTTTTGAACACACATGCCAAGCTTTTTCCTACTTCCAAGCCTTTGTATCTTCTTACAGCTACTGCCTTCTCATTCCTCAGGTGTCAGCTCAAATGTCCCCTCTTCAGAGAAGCTCCCCCTGATTGCCCCATCTAAAGCAGTCCTCTGACCCCCATAACTCTTTGTTATTTAAGTAAGCCAAAGATGGCTACTGTATATTGGCCCCTATGTTATCTCTTTGAGACCCCTGTTAGCCCGAAAGCCCACCAAACTCAAATTTTTACACATCTACTTACTTTTAAATACCAACAAGCAGATTTTTAGTCATTTAGACCCTGCCTGCTTTGCATACTCTACAAAAATACATCCAACATCTGCTGGCCATTGATAAGAGGGAGCTTGTGTTTATAAGACCTAAGCTGCTGGGACTTCCCTAGTGGTCCAGTGGTTAAGACTCTGTTCTTCCACAGCAGGGGTTGTGGGTTCCATCCCTGGTTGGGGAATGGAGCTCTCACATGCCACAGAGTGTGGCCAAAAACAAAAAACAAACAAACAAAAGAAAACCTAAACTACTATTGGTCTTCAGAGGTCTCTGACATAGGGCTTCCCCGCCATGATGCTGCGAGACACCACCTAAATGTAAAGCCTAATCTCTGGCCCTCCAGGAGTCCCCTTCTGGATGTGGCCTCCTTACCATAAGCCTCTGGACAGACTCCTGCTATGAGAGACTTCCCCCCATAAACAACTCTGTCTAAGCACCATGTTACTCCCTCTCATGGTCACATCTTTTTCCTTGATGAGGCTCAAATTTCCTGATCCCCCATACTCCTCTCCACTGCTCTGTTTTATTTTCTTCATAATACTTCTCACTCTCTGAAATTACCTGATTACTTTGCTTGCTTGCTTTTTTGTCTCTCTCCCTTATTAGAATGTAAAATCCATGTAATCAGTCAATAAGTCTATGAAAAGGATATTAGCCCTCACTAGTAATCAAAGAAATTGCAGAGTAAAGTAATGAGATGTTATTTTTTCCTCCAAGTTGGTAAAATTTCTAAAGTTTGACAATGGTGCATATTGCAAGAGTATGGGGAGGGGGCACCTGCATACCCTGCTAGTGGGAGTGTGAATGAGCACAGAATCTTAAAGGGTAATCCTAAACTTAAAACACACACACACCCTGACCAAGCAACTCCACTTCTCAGTAGCTACCCATAAAAAAATCCTTATGTCTGCATAAAGAGGAATATTAAGAAATAAATCAACCAAAGAGGACCCCCACTCCCAAGAAGATGGAATAGATGTACTTTTCCTATTCCTCCTACTAAATACAACTAAAAACCCTGGCCGTTATATATAAAACAAACATTAAAAGACTCTGAAAGGTGAGAGAAGGCAAATTAGCTAGGGACCTCAGAATCCAAGGAACAACACGGTGGTGAGTTCCCAGGGCTTTTTTGCTTTGTTTTGGTCTGGTTTTGGGATTCTTTTTTTCCTCATACATCCCAGACTTACTGCTGAAGAAGCCAGCAACCAAGAAATGCCAACAGGCATAGACAAAAAAGGCTCAGCAAAAGCCTTTTGGACTAGCCCTTCTCTAGCCTATGGACTGGGAAAGGGGCAACCAAGAAAGACTTTTAGACAGGAAAACCATAGTTCCACCCTCACCCATACCAGCAAAGACCAATCGGGGAGCCTAGAACTATGTCCTCATCAGCATATAAGAATGTGCCTCAATCCCCCACCCTATCGACCCCAGTTGATGTCAAAGTAAACCAAGGAGGGAGCAGAAATGAGCCCACCCTCCACCCATGGTGTCTTGGAGGCCACACAAGGAGCAGTAAAAAGGCACTCCTACCTCTCCCAACCAGGGAGATGTCAGTGGAGGCCACATGGGGAGCTGGAACTCCCACATCCAGCCAGCAGTAATGAGGAGTTCCCACCATTTCTGGTACCAAAGTGGGCCAGATGGGGAATCTGGACTTCCATCCCCATCTGGCAACAACAGAATAGCACCCACCTTCCCTTGCCAGAGAAGTTTCAAAAGAAGCCAGCTGAAATAGAAGGCTTAAATAAGATGCAGATTCTCATAACATAGTACTCAAAAGGTCTAGGTTTCAATCAAATCATTTCTCATACCAAAAACTAAGAAGATCTCAAATTGAACAAGAAAAGGCATCAGTAGATGCCAACACTAACATGACAAAGACGTTAGAGGTATATGACAAGGATCTTAAAGCAGCCACCCTAAAGATGCTTCAATAAGCAATCATAAATATTCTTGAAGCAAATTAAAAAATAGAAAGTCAAGAAGATAAATAGAGAGCCTCAGCAAAGGGTAGATAAGCATAAAGAAAAGAATCAAATGGAAATTTCAAAACTAAAAAAATACAACTGAAATTTTAAATTCTTAGTGAATGGGTACAGCAGTAGAAGTAGAGAAGAAAGAATGGAAGAACCTGAAAACAGAACAACAGAAATTACCCAATCTGAACAACAGAGAGAAAATAGATTGAAAGTATAACTAAAGGAAACTTGGGGACATATGGGACTATAACAAATACCTAACATTTACATCATTGGAGTCCCAGAAAAAGAAGAATTTTTCTAAATTAATCAGGAGTGGTAATAGTAATATCAGATAAAGTGATTTCAGAAGAAAGAAAATTAGCAGAGACAGAGAAGGACATTATATAATGATAAAAAGTCAGTCCACCAAGAAGATAGCAATTTTAAATGCATATGCACCAAAAACCACAGCTGCAAAATATGTGACGCAAAACCTGATAGAACTGAAAAAAAAAAAAAAAAAGATAAATCCAAATACATATTTGGAGATTTTAACACACTCTCTCAATAACTGAGAAAACTATTAGAGATAATAATTAGGCAGAAAATCAGCAAGGATATTAAAGAGCTTAACAATAACAACAAACAGGACCTAATTGACATTTATACAACACTCTACTCAACAGCAGCAGAATACACGTTCTTTTCAAGTGCCCAAAGTACATATACTAAGACAGACCATATTATGGGCCATTAAAACCCAAAAAAAAAAAAAAAAAAAAAAAAGCACCTAAACAAAAAAACCAATCTCAACAGATTTAAAACAATTGAAATCACACAATGTATGTTCTTCAAACCCAATGGAGTAAAACTAGAAATCAGTAACAGAAAGAAAACAGAAAAATCTCTAAACATTTGGAAACTAAATGAAGTTTCCAAATAATTCATGAGTCAAAGTGACAGTCTCAAGGGGTATCAAAAAGCACATTGAGCTGAGTGAAAATGGAAATAGCATATATTAAAATTTGTTGCACAGCTAAGGCAGAAACTTATAGCACTAAATGTGTACATTGGAAAAGAAGAAAAGTTTCAAATCAATAATCAAAGTTCCAACCTCAAGAACTTAGAAAAAGGAGAGCAAAATAAACCCAAAGCAAGCAGAGAAAAGGAAATAATAAAGAGAAGAGAAGAAATAAAAATAATTGAAACAGTAAAACAATGGAGAGAAATCAATGAAAGAAAGAGCTGGTTCCTTGAAAAGATCAATAAAATTGACAAATCTCTGACATGACTAACAAAGGGAAGAAGAGAGAATGTGAAATGAAGCCAGAAATATCACTACAGACCCTGCAGACATCAAAAGGATAAGAGAAAGCTACAACAACTCTACACACATAAATTGACAACTCCAATAAAATGGATCAATTCCTTGAAAAGCACACACTACCCCCAACTTACCAAATGTTAAATAGATCGCTTGAATAGCCCTAAAACTATTAAGGATATTAAATTTATAATTTAATTTCAGAGGTCCAAAAAATGGAATCTCCAGGCCTGGATCATTGGAGAATTCTACCAAAAGTTTAAAGAAGAATTAACATCAATTCTCTACAATCACTTCCAGAAACTAGAAAAGGATAAAAACATTCTTAACTCATTTTATAAATCTACTATTACCCTTACACCAAAATTAAAGATAGTACGAAAAACATTTTAAAATAGAGACACAAAAACTTAATAAAATATTAGCAAATAGAATTTGCAGTATACGAAAAGAGTTATTCACCATGACCAAATATTGGTCAATATTTGAAAAACAAAGAATGAAACCTGTATTAACAGCCTAAAGAAGAAAGATCACAGGATATACCAATTGATGCAAAAAAGGTATTTGACAAAACTCAACACCCATTCATGATGAGAACTCCCGTAAAAATAGGAATGGGGGGGGGAGCTTCCTCAACTTGATAAAAACATCTACAAGTAATCAACATCTAACATTATACTTAAAGGTGAAAGCCCAGTGTATGTTTTTTCCTAAGACTAAAAACAAGGCAAGGATGTCTGATCTCTTCTCTCTTCTTATTCAATACAGTGCTGGAAGTTTTAGCCAGTGCAATAAGGCAAGATAAGGAAATAAAAGACCTACGGTCCAGAAATAATAAATAAAACTGTCAGTATTTGCTGATGACATGATTATAATTTTATATGTAAGAATTTCCAAGGAATCTAAAACAAACAAACAAGAAACCCACAAAGCAAACCTATACCTTATTGAGTATAAGTGAGCTCAGCAAGGTCATGGGATAAGAGAGAAACATACAAAAATCAATTGTATTTTTATATACTAGCAATATACACATGGATACCAAGTTAAAAACACAATACCATTTAGACACACTTGAAAAAAGAGAAATACTTAGGCATAAATCTCACAAAACATTTACGGGACTTGCATGCTGAAAACTATAAAGTGCTGATGAAAGAAATCAAAGATCAAATGGAAAGACATACTCTGTCCATGGATTGGAAGACTTAACATAATAGGTCAATTTTCACCAAAATTAATATATAGGCTTAACAAAATTGCTATCAAAATCCAAGCTATGTTTTTGTGTGTGTGTGTGGATATAGATTAGATTACTTTAAAGTTTATATGGAAAGGCAAAGGAAGTGAAATAGCTAATGCAATTTTTAAAATGAAGAATAAAATGGGAGAAATTTAAAGCCTTCTTATCAGTAATCAGGATTGTATGCTACTGGTGAAGGTATAGACACATAGATCAATGGAGCAGAATAGAGAACCCAGAAATAGACCCACACAAAAACACTCAACTGATTTTTGACAGAGGTGCAAAAGCATTTCATTGAATTTCAACAAATGATACTGAAGCAGTTGGACATCCATGGAGGGAAAACAATCTCAACCTGAATCTCACATCTTATATGAAAATTGACTCAAAATGGACCATGGGTTTAAATATTCAATGTAAAACTATAAAACTTTTTGAAAACAGAAACATAGGAGAAAATCTTCAGGGCCTAGAGCAAGGCAGAGAGTTCTTAGATTTGATGCCAAAAGTCAAATCCATAAAAGGAAAAATTGATTAGTTGGATGGATCTCATTAAAATTAAAAAAAATTTTCTCTGTGAAAGACCCTGTTAATAAGATGAGAAGACAAGCTACACACTAGGAGAAAATATTGCAAACTATGCATCCAACAAGGACTAGTATCTAAGGAGGGAAAAGTATATATATATATATATATATATATATATATATATATATATATAAAATGCTTATGTAAATTATATATAATATCATTATATATACTATACTATACTATAATATAATATAATATAATATAATATAATATAATATAATATATACACATCACCCTATGGTAATGGAATGTTTTCTATCTCAACTGTATCAATGTTAATATCCTGCTTTTGATATTGTGCTATAATTTTGCAAGGTGTTCCCCTGTAGGAAACTGGGTCTTTACATGGGATCTCTCTTTATCATTTCTTACAAGTGTATGTCAATCTACAATTATCTCAAAATAAATAGTTTAATTAAAAAATAGTTGTTTGCAGCATTGCTTGTATTCGGGGGGGTAAACTGGAAGCAGCCTACATGTTCTTAAGAAGGGGAATTGTCTATAACATCAGCTCCATAAAATGGAATATTGTGCAGAACCTAAAGGAAAAAGAAAAAAAGTCTCTCTGACCTGAAAAACTATGTTACAGAACTCTTTATATAGCGTGGTACCATTTATATTAAAATGCACACACACAAAAATAAAATAAAATAAAATGCACACACACAAAGAGTGTGGCTACTGTGTAAATACCCACACCCTGCATTCTCAATGATGGCAATATTAGCACCAAGGGGTAGAAAGTTAATTTGGGAAAGGCTAAGAAGGCTTAGCCTTCTTGTACATAAAGCACAGATATATTACACAGAGTACATAGCAGATAAAATTATATCTATAGTATTAAAATACTTCATGGGGGAGGGGAGATGTGTTTAGTATTTTCTAAAATGTTTAGGGAAAAAAAAAAGAAAGACTCTTTAGGAGGGCAATAATGAAAGAACAAGTTAAGAACTCCTAGCCTAGACCAGCCTTTCTCAACTTCAGCACTACTGACATTTTGTGCTAGACAATTCTTCATTGCGTAAGGCTGCCCTGTCATCATAGGATGTTTAGTGGCCTCCCTGGCCTCTACCCACTCAATGCCAGTAGCACCCATGCCCAGTTGTGACAATCAAAAAATGTCTCCAGACGTTGCCAAATGTCCCCGGAAGGCAAAAGTGCCCCCCCGTTTAGAACTACTAGACAAAGGACTAGAAGTCGCAGACCAAACCGCAGCACGGGGCAGGCAGCGCAGCAGGAGTGATAGATCCCTAGCGCTTTCATTTTTGACAAGGAGAATATATTCAGGGCTTACTTGTGTCATTAAAAATTAATTTTTCAAAAATTGCTCTAGCTGGGAAATGCAGTCCTAGAAGGGGGAAGAGACCTGGGCAGCCCTTGGGATTTGGATCTAATCCCAGCCCTTCCCCTCCCTGCTCTAGGACCACCAGCAAGCACCCACTGTCCCCAGGGAGCCTCTGTTTTCCCCCCCCTCTTGCACATGCACCCCCATGCTGACACTCTCCACCATGCCCTCCATTCTCCATGCTTTGCGCCCAAACCTCCATGCTCAGGCAGCTCTCTGTCAGGAGGCTGTCTGCCTGGAAAACTCTTACATATCCCTAGATTCCAGTGTCCTGTCCTCCAGGAAGCCCTCATCACCTCCCACCAGCATTTAAAGGGCCCTCCGCTGTGATGCCACAGAATTGTCCCTCCATGGAAGATGCACACACCACACCTGGCTATTTACAGAGCTTAGTGGATACTCCACATTGACTGCCTCTCCCCAGCCACCCCTTTCCATCTTGCTCTCAGCTGGGCTCCTTCACCCTCTGAATCTGGTTGGCTCAGCAAAGGATGGAGTGGGGAAGAGAGTGAGGTGGGTGTTGAGTCTCTGGCTTCCTTCCTGCTGGGACCCCCTTTGGCAGTGCCTGAGTTTCTTCTCATAGGTCACAGCTCTGTCAGGGCTCCAGTAACCGCTCCTTCCTCTTGTCCTCTGTCCCCTGAGGGTGGTAACAACTTCCCTGTTTCTACACCATCTCCTGTTAGCTCCTTAACCTGGTCCCCACCCTGTGAACACTTCACTGAGCCCTCTACAGTTGCCCTTCTCAAATTTTTCCTGAACAAGGAAGGCCGTGATCTGACATGCATAACCATTCCTGCCACTCAACTATGAGCTCTGGGGGCACGAGAACTGTGTGTTTTCATTCTGTTTGATTTTGTTTTTAATCTCAGAACCCCAGTGGTCAGCATTGATAAGATCTGGAACATGGGTAGGACTCAGTGAAAGCTCACTGACTAAATGGATGCAAGAATGAAGAGTAGATGGATGGATGGACTTACCGATGGATGGAAGGACAAATGAGCAGACAGACAGATGGACCAGTGTATGGATGGGAGGACATTCAGACTCTACTTTTGCAAACATTAATATCAGCTGAAATTCCCTAAGCGCTCACACCCTGTCAGGCATGACACCAAGCCTTTTATATATGTTCACTCAATCTCCATGACCAGCCTTCAAGGCAAGAGTATCATCATGAGGAAAGAGAAGCTCAGAAGGCTTAGGTCACTCGCTCAAGGTCACAGTTAGGAAGTGACAAGGCTAGGATTCAATCCCACAAGGCTCCAGATCCTGCAACCCTGATAACACAGGGATGTGGCTGGATGACTCCAGGACCCCAAGGTCCACCAGTGTCACAGGGATGCTCTCCTGTCCCATGCCTGCCCCCCTACCTCCAGGCCCTGGGCGGCCCTTGCTCTTTTCACAGTGAGCCTAGCTTCAGCACATTTCCCTCCAAGATCACCCCCTACCCCCATCTACCTTGATTGTCTCTATGTCTGGTTTGCACATGTGGGGCCCAGAGAGACACAGGCCCCTTCTGCTCCAACTGATAAGCCCTTGTTTATCCCTTGAGCAGGCAGGAGCTTTGCAGGTCTTTGGGTTTCTGCTCAAAGGAAAAACCTCCTCCCCGGGGAATTGCTGGGCTTGTGAAGAACAGCCTGGGGCACCTGCTCCCAGTGGGTTTCATCCTGGAGGTAAAAAGCACCGGCTTAGGAGACACGAGGTGTGGCCCATGATCCCAGCTCTGGGGTGTTGCGCTGGACCCTTCTCCTCTGATCCTCAGTAAACCAGGATTCCTGGTGCTTCCTGGCTGGACTAAGGTGAGGAGGAGATGGAATTAGTCATCCAGCTAAACAGTCATCACCATCGCTCGCTCAGCCTGCCTTGTTCACCTGCTCACATTTTGCCTAACGTTTCTGCAGAACTGTTTGATTTGGCCATCTCTGTGAGGATTGACAAGAAGCTTTCCTCCCCATTTGGCAAATTAGGAAATTGAAACACAGAGAACTTAAGAGGCCTGTCAGAGGTGACACAGCAGGACAGAGGCTCAAACCCTGGGAGATCTCTGCAACTTCCCAGTGCCCCACATCCCCTCCGCACCTGGGCCCCAGCTCAGCTCTGTCGTGGAAGCAGCAGGCATTCCTTATTTCCTTCATTATTTATGCATGGCACGTTTGGAACAGGGCCCTTGGTGATTAAAGCGCCTCGGGACAGAAAAGCCGAGATGAAACATGAGTGAAAATATTAAAAGGAAAACAAAACAGCAGTATCAACAGGGATGTCTCCAGGCGGAAGCACAGAAGCGCCGCTGAGGACATGACCTCATCCCAGCGGTACAGGAGGTGACATCTTCACCTTGGGTCCTCCTTCTGAATTCCGGTCACCCCAGAACCAGGTCAGCCGCCATCATCATCTACAATAGCAGCAGCATCCCTAGAGTTTTGGGGTCACACCTGATTTGCGCCCCAGTTTTGGCTGTGTGACCTTGGACAGGTGAACTAGCCTCTCTGAGCCACAGTGTGCTGGGCCTCGCTTTCCAGGGCAGTTGGGGAGTATGTTAAAAGATGCAGGTGAAACCATAAGCAGAAGACGTGCTACATTAGAGCCTTAATAAATAATAGATTTCTATTCTTCTTTTACATTCCAAAAAGCTCTTTTTTTAGGGAAGGGTGAGCATTCAGGCTCTGCAGCAGGCAGTCTGCGATGCAGCCTGGCTCCAACTCTGTGTGATGGGGGAGAAGGTTATATAACATGTCAAAGTCTCATTTTCCACACTCTGTAGATAGGGCTCACAATAGCCTCTGCCCCTAGGTTTGCGTGAAGTTTAAATGTGATAATACACGCAGGGGCTTGTCACAGAACCTGACACAGGACAAGTACACCATAGCTGTTATGAATATTTTCCATCTTCCCAACATGTCCGCTTGGCAGTCAGGATACGTACTATTGTCCCTTTTGGCAGGTGATGGAAGTGAGGCTCAGGGAGACGAAATGGCTTGACCAGGTCACAGACAGGAAATAGCAGGGCTGGGACATCTGCCCTGAGTACCTGACTCTAAGTCAGTGATGTTCTGTGACTAGAGCCCTAAGGTTGTTTATTCCACAGGATCCTGTGTTCTGGGTCAGCTCTGCCCAAGATGGAATGGACTGGAAGATACCATGTTAAAAAAAAAAAAAAAAAAAAAAGCCTAGTACACAGCTTCAGGCTGATCTGGTTTCAAACCCTCTTCATAGCTGTGTGTCTGTGGCTGGTACACTTAGCCTTTCTGGGCTTCAGTTTTTCTTTTTTAACTTGGCAGTATCATTACTGCCTTACTCCTTGGAGTCAACATGAGCAGGAAATGAGAATGGGTGTAAAAGTGCCCAGCACCGTGCCAAGACACAGCAAGGCCTCAGCAAATGCCATCGTCCCCTCCCTCCCCCCATCACTGCATCTGTCATTGCCCCCCACAGGGCTCCTGGCACCAGCTTTGTTCCTAGCCAGAGGGACCTGAGTGACTGACGGAAACTGATATTCTGGCTGACAGAGCATCTTTGTCTCCATCAGCCTGCCCCAGCATCCCAGGCACCTGCCACAGCAGTGTCCTTCCACCTGGTCACCAGCAGCTAATGAGGCCACAAGGTGGGTGGGAGAGGCCAGCCCAGACCCTCCAGGTCCTGCCTCTCTCTTTCTCTCCCTCTGTCCTCATCCCAACTCTGACTCCTCCCTCCTTCCCCTTCTCCCCCTTGAAACTTTCAACAAAGCACCCTAAGGCCTCTGATGGTGATTCAAAAATTATTAACATCAAAGATGTACAAGAGGACCTCCCTGGTGGCGCAGTGGTTAAGAATCTGCCTGCCAATGCAGGGGACACGGGTTCAATCCCACATGCCACAGAGCAACTAAGCCCGTGCACCACAACTATAGAGCCTGCACTCTAGAGCCCGTGAGCCACAACTGTTGAGCTCATGTGTCACAACCACTAAAGCCCACATGCCTAGAGCCCCTGCTCCACAACAAGAGAAGCCACTGCAATGAGGAGCCCACGCACCACAATGAAGAGTAACCCCCGCTCGCTGCAACTAAAAGAAACCCCGCGCACAGCAACAAAGACCCAACACAGTCAACAAATAAATAAATAAATAAATTTTTTAAAAAAGAAAGAGTTAAAAAAAAAAAAGAATACAAAGTTGAATAAGACAGCATCTTGCACTTGGGGAGCTCCAGAGAAAAATGATGTATCAACAGAAAAGTACCAAACAAGAGGATGTCCCATAACAAGTAAGAATTATAACAACTGCCATTCATTTATTCTGCTCTTTATATGTGCTCCTGATGAAGGTCACAGCTCAGGTTCAGAGGAGCTGTAAGTAATGCCCCAGCTCACACAGCCAGGAAGCGATAGAATTGAAATTCAAACCCAAGTCTGTCTGGTCTCAAAACTTGGGCTCCTTCTGCTTCATCAAGTTTATCTCGGGATGTGCAAAACACAAAAGAAATAGTTACCATGCAATGTGGAAAGTGAAACAGAGCACAAATGACAGTGAATGACTTTGCCTGGGGGAGGGCAGGAAACACTTCACAGAGTGTTCTCATGAGCTGGGTATGGAAGAAGGGTGATTGTGTGTGTATCTTCTATACCTGTGTCTATATTTCTACTTTTCTATCTGTATATCTATGATTACCTATTATATGGTCTCCCAACTCCTAAGCTCCGTGCACTGTGTATGGTGATTATAACTGAATTCACACAGTTGGGGCTGGAAGTTGACTGGTTAATCAAAAAAGTCCATTAGAGATACAGAAGATGTGCACATATATACAATGGAATATTACTCAGCCATAAGAAGGAATGAAATTGAGATATTTGTACTGAGGTGAATGGACTTAGAGTCTGTCATACAGAGCGAAGTAAGCCAGAAAGAGAAAAACAAATACCGTATGCTAATTCATATATATGGAATCTAAAAAAGTGGTACAGGTGAACCCAGTGACAGGGCAAGAATAAAGATGCAGATGTAGAGAACAGACTTGAGGACACGGGGTGGGGGACGAAGGGGAAGCCGGGACGAAGCGAGAGAGTAGCACTGACATATACCACTACCAAATGTAAAACAGATAGCTAGTGGGAAGCTGCTGTATAAAACAGGGAGATCAACTCCAGGATGGGTGAGGACTTAGAGGGTGGGGTAGGGATGGTGGGAGGAGGTCGCAGGAGGGAGGGGATATGGGGATATATGTGTAAATACAGCCGATTCACTTTGGTGTACAGCAAAAACTGGCACAATAGTATAAAGCAATTATATTCCAATAAAGAACTTTAAAAAAAAGTCCATTAAAGCAGGAAATAATTTAAATAACAAAATATAAGCTGCCTGTCTTAGTCTGTTCAGGTTGGTATAAAAAAATACCCCAAATTGGATAGCTTGTAAACAACAAAAATTTATGTCTCACAGTTCTAGAGGCTGGGAAATCCAAGATCATGGTGTCAGCATAGTCATGTTCTGGTGAAGGCTCCCTTCCTGGATCATAGCAGCACCTTCTGGCTGTGTCCTTACATGGTAGAAGGGGCTGGGAGTTCTCTGGGGTCTCTTTTGTAAGAAAAACTAATCCCATTCATGAGGGCTCCACCCTCATGACCTAATCAATGTCCAAAGTCCCCACCTTCTAATACCATCACATTTGGCATTAGGATTTCAACATATAAATTTGGGGGGATTCAAATATTCAGACCCATACTCCTGCATAAACATCTTATTCTAACTTAAAGCATGTAAGTGTTCATGTATCTGAACAATATTTAGAGGAAAACCTCTGAGGCCTTTAAGAATGGATCTCTTGGTGGAATTCGGCAACTCTTTTTCCATAAACCATAGCCATAACATGTCTAACATTTACACTTTGGGCACCCTCAAAACGAAACAAGAAAAAGCAACCTGAGTGCCAAATCCTTCTGGATTTTTATGCTAATTTTCCTGATTCTTTGCATGTCTCTCACATAATTGGACAAATTTTTTCTTTAGCAGCTGAACTTTATGGAGTGTTTCCAAAGCATTCAACTTAGGTCTCATAGAAATAGAACTTTCTTCCCTATATTTTACTTGTATTGGACTCCTTAGTGTAATTATGTTTAGTTAAATCTGATGTGAACTGATAAAATATGAGTGTACAAAAGAGAAGGTGGTCGTTCCTATGAAAGCTAAGTTGAGTGCTTTGGAAACACTCTATAAAAATGAGTTATTTCAAGGTAACAAATACAAATGATTCCTGCTACACTGCAGCTCAGCTGGCAAAGCGTAAAGACTTGTGTCAGCTCAACTGGAAAGTAAGCTACTGGCCTCGGTTTTTGCCTGCCACCGATTCTAGGGAAGAGTCACTTATTGAGGCAGATGGTTAAGTGGAAGTCAGATGGAGACTGTTTATACCTCTGAGTCCCTTCCCACAGTGTCCATGTGGGGTGGGGAACTGTCCATGCTCTGGTCTGCTCCTCATTCCCTTGTTCCAAAAGGAAGGAAAGGACTAGCAAGACCCTACGACACTGAAGAGCCTGTTTTTACTAGTAGTCAGGGTCACTGTGCCAGAAAGGGACAGCTCATTGCCACAGCCATCTCTCCTCTCACTTTCATGGCTCTCAGCCCTTGTCTCCTATCTCACCCTGGTGACAGGTAGTCATAAGAGCGTATGCTGTGGAAGGATGGCGAGAGAAGAGGACCTGGTAGAAGATGAGGCTGGGAAGTGAGCAGGCATCAGTCTGTGAAGGTCTTGGACACCAGGCGAAGGAATTTGGATTTTATCTTTCAGGTAATGAGGAGTGATTGAGGTTGAATCTTGAGCAGTTGACATGGAGAATGGAAAAGTGGAAGAGAATGGCAGGGAGACCACGGAGCACGCTCCTACAGTCACCTGGGAGAGAGATGGTGAAGCTTAAACTAACATAGGGAGTAAGGTGGGGATGAGGAGACCACACCAGACGTAACAATGGATTAGACATGAGGAATGAAAAAGAAAAAAGTCTCTGATGATTTCCAGGTTTCCATCTTGACCAGCTGTCCCCACTCTGCCTCCAGTAAGATGGGGAAGACAGAAGAAGGAGCGGGTTTGTGGTCAGAAAGATGAAGGCTTCTATGTTGACCATTTAATAAGCTTGAGAGGGAGCCAGAAGATTTCCAGAGACATTCAGACCTACTGAGGAGATGGCATCTTAGAAACGGAGCTGTTCTATCTGCTTAAATCAAACGAAAGCCGCTCTCTGCCTTGAGGATATTTGATTGCACTTGCTTGATTCAATAATTGGCAGCAGAACAGGTACAGTGGAAAAAGCCACGGTTGTGAGATCATCCTGATCCGGGTAGAAATTCCTAGCTCTGTTGATATGCATTCCATGAGGCTTTGCGTATGCATGATTTCATGTCTCCGAGCTTCTATTTCTTCACCTATCAAGTGGAAACAAATAAAAATATATCTTCACGGACGGTATTGAGAATTAAATGAGATCACGAGTGGAAAGCACCAAGCTAGTACCTAGCACATAGTAGGTGTTCAATAAATGGTGTTAACTAGTAATTAGTAGTGGTGTTTTTTTAATTGTAATCCAGAAAATGTTATCTATTATTTTATTGATTCTACAGAAATCAAAGAATTCTAAGGTGGTGGGTCTAATGACTCCAAGAGCTTTAAGATATTTATTCACCTCTGTTCAACAAGATTTTCCACGGCTCCCTCGGGTGCTGAAAATTTAGGATGAGCTTCCAGAGTCTGCCATGTTTCTCCCCACTACACACACACATCCAAGCAGACAGTCATGATGACCAAGGGGAGCTCCCCCCAGTCGCGTACGCGCTCTCAAGGGCTGAGTTAAACAGACATTGCACACTGGGCACTGGGCACATAGAGGAGTCATGCCAAGCCTGCACCCTGCAGGCTTAGAGCTCAGTGCTGGGCATCAGTGAGTCTTGAATGAGCTTTTTCTCCAGGAACCAGTGTCCACCCCCACCTCAGGCTCCCTGCCCATGTACAAGGCTGCCAGCCCATCTGTGTCCTTGAGAACATGCTGGGCTCCTGACCCAGGCAGCAGCTGGTCCACTACCTGCTGCCCCCGACCAGGCACTTGTCCAACTCCGAGGCAGTGAGCACAGAAAAGTAGAATCTGAGAGCTGGGAAGGAATGTGGACCTTATCCAGGGCATGGAATGTGCATCTCACTGAACCTGGAGCCAGAAGAAGGCTTGATTTTCAGCGAACTCGGCCCTCTACCAGCTTTGAGGGTGGAGGCAGGCACTTTTCACTCTGAGCTTGTTTCCTTATCTGTAAAAGAGATAATACATTTTATTTCATAATAAATTTCATAGGGTTATTGTAAGGACTGTGTAAGAGATACACTATTAGACCTCTTTTGATTGGAAATGACAGACAATTCACTGAATTCCTACTTAAGGGAAAAAATAAGGAGGCATTTATTGGTTTAAAGTGTAACTGAAAAGTTTGAGTACATCTAACTTCAGAAACCAGGTTCTCAAATGACATCATCAGCAATCTCTCTCTGCCTCTGCCTCTCTATCTTGTTTCTCTCTCTCTGTCTCTCAGTCTCTGTCTCTCTCTTTCTTCTACTGTCCTCCAAAATTGCTTTATTTTCAGATAAACTTTCCCTTAAAGTAGTCCTAGACTTATTTTCTACCAGCAGAAAGAGTGTTTCTTTACCAATAGCCTTAAGATTGGCAATTTGGTGCTTTGCTTGGCATATTTTAGGTTAAATGTCTACTTCTCAACCAATCACTGTAGCCAGGGAAATACCATATTCCCATCAGCCAAGTGTGTCCAGGTTTGAAACCCTGGATTCCAGGTTGACTCAACTCCACCCAGTTAACAAGGGCTGATTGTGGAGGAAAAAAGTATCCAAAGAAAAATCAAGATGCCATTATAGACAAAAGGTGGAATGATACTGGACATGTCAAAACAACAGACCAATACACATGTGTAGGGTTTGTTAATTTTCAGTAAATGGGGTTAATTTTCAACCTCCTCTATATCATCACCATTGTCACTGTCATCATTATGATTACGTCGTCACTGCCATCTTCACAGGCATGTGATAAAGCATACCTGAGTGTTCCTGCGAGCCACTGCTTCCCGTGTAACCTCTTCTACAACTATTCTGTCCCTAGCATAAGGCTCTTGGCACTCAGACAGGGTTTCTGAGAGCACAAGTCTCCCCTGCTTGCCTGGCCCCTGAAACTGTCTGGGCTCTGCCTTCATCTTTCGCCATGTTCTGTGATGGATCTGCTCCAGGTGCGGTCTCTGCTCTCACCCAGCATCAGACATCAGCTTCTACTCCCCCCATATCCTCATAGCTGAGGCCCACTGACTACCACTCTACAGACCCAGTCCTGTTCCAATTCTGGACAAATCAGGAAGTTTGAAAAAACTCCAGCTCCATTTTCTAAATCACATCACACACAGCACCACACTTCTTCCTCTGACATTAGGACCTGTTTTCATCACTGGAATTTATCCTTGGCCCTATATCCTGAGCCCCTAACTGACTATTTGCATTGGATGAGTACATCAGCAAACTTTTGGTTGCAAATAACAGAAAACCTCATTCAAATTGATTTTAAAAATAAAAGGAATTTATTGGTTGATGGACATTAAAAAATTCAAAAGTGTTTCAGTCTCCAGGCAAAGCTAGATCCAGCAACTCAATGACATCACCAAGGACTTGGTTTCTTTCTCTCTGATAGCTCTATCTTCTACAGTGTTGACTTCATCCCAAAGCTGTTACCTTAGTATTCCCAAGATAGATTCAAGTAGCTTCCTGGGCTGTATGTTTCCACTTTTATAGCCAGCAGGAAAGAACAGCTCTTTGTCACAGAATTCCTAGCATAATTCTACCAGATTAATTTTATTGGGCCAGCTGAGGTCCAAAGCCCACGTTTGGTTGGTTTAAGAGAACCATGGTGGGGTCGACCCCAAGAAAATTGGGGATCTTGTTACCATTAAGAAAAGGGGAAGATTGCTGGCCAGCAGTCAAATGAATTTGTCCATTATTGGATATTTTAAAGAGTTGTACTCAAATTGTACCTGGAGGTGAGCCCAAGGTTTGCCTATATTCTCAGAGACATCCTGCCCTCTTTTTTCATTTAAACTCTTTTTTGAATTGAGAGATGATTCATTGAAATTCTTTATCTTGAGTCTGGGTAGAGAGTATATTGAGTTTCTTTGTGCTCCTCTTGCTATTTTTCTGTAAGCTTGAAATCTTTTCCAAATAAAACTTAAAAAAAAATCTATAGTGCATGACCCACGTTTTGCCCCATAGGTAAGATTCATGTAATCTTGATATTTGCTTTATCTTTGCTGAGGGAATGATAGAAAAAGGGTGGGGGGGTAGGTATTCAACAAAGTTGTTCAGAATGTTGGGAGCACTGGTCTGGGAAGAAACTTCTAAGCTTTGGTCGGCTGGATGTGCACAAAGTAACAAAAAATCAAAGCCTTCCAAACAAAGACTAAGGCATGGGACCTCAAAAATAAACCCTTGTAAGGCTTCCTAGGTGGTGCAGTGGTTGAGAATCTGCCTGCCAGCGCAGGGGACGCGGGTTCGATCCCTGCTCCAGGAAGATCTCACATGCCGCGGAGCAACTAAGCCCATGCACCACAACTATTGAGCCTGCGCTTTAGAGCCCGTGAGCCACAACTATTGAGCCCATGTGCTGCAACTACTGAAGCCCACATGCCTAGAGCCCATGCTCCACAACAAGAGAAGCCACTGGCAATGAGAAGCCCATGCACCACAACGAAGTGTAGCCCCCACTCACTGCAACTAAAAAGAAAGCCTGTGCACAGCAAAAAAGACCCAACACAGCCAATAAAATAAATAGATAAATAAATTAATTTTAAAAAAATAAAATAAATAAACCCCTCTAAAGTGGAGCCAAAAGTTACTTTATCTGGGTCACTTCTCCTGTCTCAGTTATCCCATTGCTTCATACGGGATGTGGGTTGATGAAAAGGGACTGACTTGTTTTCTCCCTTTCCCAATAGAAGTGTTCATAGCAATTATACTGTGCTTGCCTCATCGTGTAGGTTGAGGGAGGAGGCATATAACTTGTCTATTCAGTTCACTAGTTTTGGGATCAAGAGGAATGTCCCTCCAGGAACTGTACCAAGACACTTTAGCTGAGGAGCCTCATTCACACCTGAACGTGATTTAGATGACATGATTCTAAACCTTGAGCCTGCACCTGACAACATAATAGATGAGATTTACGGGAAGTACTAGTAGGAGTGAATATACTTTGTATATGGGAAAAACATAAATAATTTCTGATTAGGGAGTGGACCATGGTGGTTTTAAAACATGGTCCCCAAATTCTCTGACATTGCTCACATTGATAGGTTGGGTCTATGTCCATTCCCTTTGAATCAAGTCTAAACTTAGTGATTGGTTGACCAACAGAGTATGGCAAAAGTGACACCACTTGACTCATGAAGCTAGATTAGAAAAAGCATACAGCTTCTGCCTGGTTCTCTTGAGATGCTCACTTTTGGAATCCAGACAAGAGGAAGGCTGACCAGTCTGTGATAAGGTCAAGTGGAGACATACTGGGGCATCGTCAGTTCTCAATCCCAGCTGAGCTCCCAACTGACCATCATTATCAACTTGCCAGCCATATGAGTGAGCAATCTCAGGGGGGAAGTCACAAGCTTCAGTCAAGTATCCCTGGCTGATGCCACGTGGAGAAAAAACCAGCCTTCCCCACAAACCCTGCCCAAAATGCAGATTAGTGACCTAAACAGATGATTGTTTCTTATCAAACCACTAACTTTTGAAGTGGTTTATTATGTAGCAAAAGTAACTCGAACACCATGCAAATGGATGCAAAGGCACTTCAAAAGAGAATAATTTTGATATCAAAGTATTAAGAGACACCCTTGGGAAATTTTTTTTAATCCATGAATATTTGTTCAAAAATGAGCCTCTTGATAAATGTACTGCAAAAGTCAAGTGAAAATAAAGATGGTTGTAATGAGCTGTCCAATTTTACTGGAAAAAAAAATAAACACCCTTAAGTTCAACACTTGATTCAATTCTTGTTTGTCCTTAAAATCAACATGTAGATTCCATTATGACCTGTGTTTTATTAAATGTAGGCTATCATTAATTTTATGTCACTTTCAAATTCTTGACAGAGTCCAAATCAAATCTATTCGCCTGCATTTTCCACAAAATGGTAGTCCCTATTTGAAGCTGTTCATGTTGAGTGGGGTATTTTTTTTCTGGTCCCCGATTATTCTTGGGAAACCAAGATCCTCTTCAATTGCCTTGACCATACCATGTTATTGTTGTGTCCTTTGGCTTCCAGACTTGCTTTTTCCTTAGCACCGGAATAAGAGGATATTCCCTAATCTTCAGGATATCCTCCCACCCCCAGCCTTCAGTATATGCCCAGGCCCTCCTCGTACCCACTGAGAAAAGATATCAGAGACAGCTGTTTCTTTCCACAGCCCCACTATGCCCTGCACTACCCTGTACCCTGCCTCCCACTCTGCTTTTTCATTTGTCTCCACCTCCTTGGTTTTTCGTCTTCCTTCACCCTTTTCTCTGTGCTGTCCTCAGCTCTCCTCTTCATTCTAGGTGTCTACTTGGATGATACTAGTCTGTTCCAAGAAATAACTCAGACCAGTTCCATGTAGTCCCCAATGCCAGTTCACAGTGCTGACATTTCTGCCAGACTGGCCCCACTTATCACCAAGAGAAGGAGGTGGCAGTTAACCATGCATTCTCAAGGAAAACTGAGATTGACAAACTACACTGCCTTGGGGCGAAATCTTCGAGCAGGAGCTTATGAATGGGACTTCGCATTAGAAAATTCTAAATTCAACCTTTTTTCATCAAACTTTGGGGGCTCAGAACCCACTATAGTGGTTAGAATTCTTTATGTTGAAAGTATCAGAGCATCCAACTCAAACTGATTTAAACCATAAAGGAAATTTGTTGTCTCACATAACTGAAAAGGGAAGAAGTTAGCCTAGCTTCAGGTAAGGCTTGGTTCAGACTCTCAAGTGATGCCACAAAGAATCCAATTTCATTCCATCTCTCCTCTCTTCCTACTACAACTGTATCTCAGTATCTTCATCCTAAAGCTGGCTCCTCTCTTGTCAGAGGACATCTGTCAGTATCTCCGAAGATTACTAACCTTCACATACCAACAGCTCTACACAAGTCTCAGAAATGAGTCTTTATCATTGTATTAATTCATCCCCATCAGAGTGACCATAATCCTTCCACCAACATTCTTCCTGCTCCTTGGTCCCCATTACACACAAACACACACACACACACACACACTGAAAAGCATAAGAGGATGTAAAGCAAAAAATAAACACTTATTCCACCTCTCAGATAATCCTGGACATGTTAATATATGGTTTTTCAGCCTTTTAAAATATCTATATGTGCATATCTATATATGCTAAGTAGAGAGAGAGATTATATGTGTGTATACATATATGTATATAACAAAAATGTTATACATACTTTATACTTAACAACATGTTTACTATATACACTCATTTTGAACTTTTCCTCATGTTAACATTCTTTTACAATATATAATATTTTCTAATGGTACCACCTAATTCTGTCCCTTGTATCAGCGCTTCTTTGCAGGCTTCCTAACCATCAGTGTTTTTATTTGGAAACTCTAGCCAATGCTTCAGTCTGATATTGTCAAAAAACTTTATAAAATCATTGTTAATTTTATTAGTCATGAGAATGGCATTGTGATTATACTTAAAAGGAAGAAAAAGTTCTTATTGGTAAGAGGTACACACTAAGTCAGATGATAAGGTTCTAGGACTTGCTTTAAAATAGTCCAGGAATAAATAAAAGTGGGGGACAGAAGGGTGGAGGTTGCTGAACAAGAGAAAAAATATTGAGTCTTATTTGCCGTGGTTGGCTGACTTCAATTATGTCACTGGCTGATCCTCGTGTAATTTCTGTGACCAGGGAAATGAAAGACACAGACGAGAGATGAGATGAGAAATGAAAGCTACTCTTATGAAGGGGAAAATGGATGTTGGATGGCTAGAAATTGACTCCAGACTACAAGCCCCACATACTTCCTGGATGGAGAGCGTGTTATGGTACTTAACTGCCCCCAAGGTGGTGGTAACAATTTGCGTCTGCACACTTTTCATATTTTACCAAGTTCTTGTTCATTCATTGCCTCCTTGGAGCCTCACACTGCCTCTAAGAGGTAAATACTAGTAACCTCATTGTCCAGATGAACTGACATTCAGGCCAAGAACACATGATAGGTCAGCAGTGGAGATGTGACTTGAGCTCCTAAATTCCATATTTTTTCATGACAATGCCCCTGACTTCTTACAAGGTAAGTTTCTAGAAAACCAAATTCAAACCTGCCCCCAAATGACAAAACACACTCCAGGCCTAAGTTTGTGGTTCCCCTCTCGGTACACAGATATATCCACTAGGACAGCCAGTTTTACGTTCATCATTCTGAAAACCCTGAAGTCCCCCCATCTGTGAGTCCAGGGGATGATGTGTCCTGCCCTAAGTCTTCTTGACTGCATTATTTTCCCTACTGGGCAGATTCCCTGTTTGTATGCAAACACGCTCCAATGGACTCCAAGTCCTTTCTTCTGTTCTTGCCTCCTTCATCCAATGTTTATCAAATCCCTACCTAAACCCAAAGTCCTCACCATCGCAATCAAGCTCCCCCACCTCTATTTCCCTGACCTCGTCTCCAACCCCTTTCCCCTTGCTCACCCCAGTCCAGGCAACCGGATCTCCACCTGGATTCGTCAGATATGCCAGACACACTCCTACCCCAGGGCCTTTGCAGTCCCTGTTTTATGCCCACATGGCTTATACTCCTGGTTTCTTCAAGCTGTTGCTTAAATAGCACCTTAGCAGTGAGTCCTTCTCTGACCCACCAGAAAAAATATCAACATCCCCAACATTCCCCAGTTCCACCTCTGCTTAAAATTTTTCCATAACAATGTTCACAACAAATGTCTTACTCATTTATATGTTTATTGTGTTATCTCCCTGCCCATGAGAAGGGGAGCACTTCAAAGGCAGGGATTATATCTGTTTTGTTCATCGGTGAATTTTAAGTATCTGGAACTATTCTTGGCACATAGGGTGTTCAGTACATATTTGTTGAAATAATGAATGCTAGCAATGCAGCCATCTAGCCATATTCTTTTGCCTTTAGGGCCTTCCTGACACGGATGATAACCAGCCTAAGTGCCTTCTAAAGTCAGAAGACTCAGATGAGACTCTCCAGGGGAATCTCCATAGAGCCCTTCTTACTCTTAAGGTGCTCCTCTTTCTCCCCCATGACTGTGGGAGGATGGGGTGGTACCCAGAACATCACTAACTCAGAAAAACTCCTCTCTCCTTCTCTCCTTTAACTTCAACCTTTTTATGCCTTTAAGTTTGGCCAAACTTGCTTCAAAATTGATTTGTATACCTTTCATAGGTGGACTCGCACCTCACATTGCCTGGGGGTGCTTGGCACCTATATTTTATTTCTGGCCTTTGGGCCTCAGCTGACACTGAGCTAGAAATAGGCCATTTTAGCATACATAATATATCATTGAATTTTCACAAGGATCCTGTAACATAGGTGGCTTTATCTCCATTTTGCAGATAGGGAAACTGAAGCTTGGAGATTCCTTCCTCTCTGGTCTCTAAGGCTGAATAAACGCTCATAAAGTACCTGTCTCTCAGTTGCCCCAGAGAGCTAAGGATAATGCAGTCCTCGGCCCCTGGATGCCACCCCTGGCCAGTGAGTCAGGGCCTGATTATCTGCTGTTTTCTCTGTAGGACTCTGCCTCCCACCTAGCCATTAAAACATTCTCTACCCCCAACCAGGCAGTGCCAGAGAAGTTGCTGACCCTGATCAGCTGGACCGCTTGTCCACTGCTGCAATAAGCATCTTGGTGGGGAGATAAATGGATGTGATTATCAGCTCAAATGAGACTTCGGGATTATCCCTGGATTTTCTCTATCCTTATGGCAGATGCAATGGAGAAGGGGAGAGGCTGTGATTTCAGAAGCCAGGGGAGGGGACCAAGTACCTTCATTACTTGAATTGTTCCAAAGCTTGAGAGTCAAATGAATTTGGGTTTGGATCCACACTCTGTGACCTAGCAAAAGTCAATTCACCTCTCTGGGCCTATTACCTTTCTCTGTATGAGGAAGTGGAGACATGCTCAGAATGTCCTTGCCCACCAGAAGATTACCCTCAAAGTTCTTGTTTGAAGGGTTTTACACACAACTCTAAGGTTCTACATGAATTATTTCCAAGCATCTTATCTCCTATTGCAACTCCTCAGCAACATCTTGAAAGAGCAAACTGAATTACTATTCAAAACAACAGCAATAATAATAGCAGCCAACATTTACTGAGCTCTTCTTATATACAAGCACTTTACAGGCATATTACCACTTAATCCTCCCAATAATCCTAAAAAATATATTCTGTTTTGTTCTCACTTTACGTATGAGGAAATTTGGTTTGTGCGGCTTGCCCAGTGTCACAATTTTGGTGCGGGGTAAGACCAGGCCTAGAACCCAAGTTCTATTTCCCAAAATCAAATTTAAATCCTTTGCTTAATACCTCATTTGCACGTGCCATGAATTCTGTGGAGTATTCCGATATGGGCTTGAAGTGGCTTCATTACAGTAACCTTTATGCAATCTGATTAAACTATTTTTACAAGCACTTACTATACTTGCCTCTCTGAGTCCCTGTTTCTTCATCTGTAAACTGGGGGTGATGACACTTCCCTTCAAATGGCTGTTTTGGATTGAATGAGATATAATAAGTGTTCAAGAAATATCAGTGTTCCTTCTTTTCCCCTCAAAAATTAGTGTAAATTGACTTGATAAAATAATGGCAGCTGGGATTTTAAAAACATCAATAAAAATAGGAAAATGTCAGGTGTGATATTGATAATGTTGGAAATTTTCAACCACCTATTCAATGTGTCACACAATGCTACAGCTTTTGAGATGCTGTGCACTGCACTGACACAAGAGTTGGCTGACATGGAGAATAGAGTGGAGAAGGCATCATTGTCACTGAGTCAACAAACATCCAGTGAGCCACTTTTTCCAGCACTGTGGGCTCAGAAATAGAAGTAACAGACTCGCTTTCATGGAGATTACATTCTGATGAGAGAAACAGAAAACAAGGTTTCAAAGAGCAGTAAATGTTATCAAAAACATAAGATAATCATATAGTATGTAACTTGGGATAAGAAGGGACTATTTTAGAGAATGTAAGCAGCTAAAATTTCCTGGAGAAGACATTTGTATAAGTGCCTAAATATTGGGGAATACTCAACTATGAAAAGATCTGAGGCCCTGAGCTCTGAATGAGAGGTGTATATTCAAGGAATGGAAAGAAAGAAACTGTGCATCTGATGTGGAGTGGGCAAGAGGGTAAGTGGTGGAATAATAGGATTTGAAAGATAGGTGAGACCAGACCATGGGAAATCTTGAAGGGTATGATAGGGAAGTTTGGGTTTTATTCTGATTTCAATAGGAAAGATGTATTAGATGTGTAGGAGGCTAATAACTTGATCTGTTTCATACTTTTAAAAGCCACATGGGACCCAAACAAATATGAACACGATTCATGACAAAGATAACATGCAGAACAGTGCAAGGGAAAATGGTCTTTCTTTCAATAAAAGATGCTGTGTCAATAGGGTAGCCATATAGTCAAAAAAATAAATCTTAACCCCTATTTCATACCATGCACTAAAACCAATTCTGTGTGGATTATAAATCTAAGCATAAAAGGTAAAGCAATAAAGACTGTAAAAGATAACAAGGAGAATGTTTTCATGACCTTCGATAGACAAAAATTTCTTAAACAGAACACAAAAAGCACTAACTGTAAAGGAAAAATCAATAAATTGAACTACAATAAAGTTAGCAAATTTTGTTCATCAAAAGATACCATCAAGAGAGGAAAAGGGCAAGCCACAGGCTGCGAGAAGGTATTTGCAATATATCTAGACTGAAAGGATTCTTACCCAGAATATACAAAGAATTCCTACAAATCAGTAAGGAAACAAGACATATCACAATAGAAAAATTAATAAAAGATATGAACAAACACTTCACAAAAGAAATTTTCTAAATAGTCATTGAACATGTGGATAAGTACTTCATTAGCCATCAGGTAAATTCAAATTAAAAGCACTGCATACTCACTAGAGTAAATAGAATGGCTAAAAGTGAAAATAGATCAACAATGCCAAATGTCGGTGAAGATGTGGAGCAACCAGAACCCTCATACACAGCTTATAAGGTGTAAATTGGTATCCCCACTTTGGAGAACTGTTTGGAAATATCTACTAAAATTGATTCATTCATAGGAATGTTTAAAAAAAACTTACATGTATATATCAAAGATCTATAGAAAGTTTGGAAACAACACAAAAATCCATCGACAAATTGAAATATAGTCATATAGTGAAACACTACACAGTGAAGAAAAGGAACACGTTACTGACAAAGGGAATCATGTGGATGAATTTCACAAACATGATATTGAGCAAAAGATGCCAAACGCAAAACACATGGTGTATGATCTTATAAGTCAGCAAGACTCATCTGTTGTGTCAAAAGTCAGAATCATGGTTACCTTTGAGGCAGAGTAAGGGAGTAATAACTGGAATGCCATGAAGGGGACTTACAATGTTCCGTTTCACTATCTGGGTGCTGACTGCGCAGTTGTTATCACATTGTAGTAATTAATCAAACTGCTTTCATAATTTGTGTTCTTTTCTATATGGGATATAGGTTTTAAAAATCACTTTGGGGAGCAAGAGTGGAACCAGGGAGATCAGTTAAGAAGCTGTTGCAGCAGTTCAGGCAGAAGATGATGATGGTGTGGACAAGATGGATGTGGTGGAGAGGGAAAGAAGTAGACTAATTTAGGATGTATTTTGGCGGTAGATTTGCTGATGGCTTGAATGCTGAGAAAAAGGAAGAATTCAACAATGGCCAGTGGCCCAAACAGCTGGGCAGATATGGAACCACCGGTCAAGAAGAGGAAGACCAGGAAAGGCAACTGTACCATTTAGAAGTCTTCATATATTACCTCATTTATTTCCCCACCAAACTTCCTTAGTAGCTATTTTTATCCCCACTTTACAGAAGAGTAAACTGGGGCTCTCAGAGGTTAAATTATCTTCCAGGCTCACACAGGTCTGGGAGGAAACAGAATGGGAGGCAGACAGGTGTAGTGTTGGAGCCTGCAGACTCAAGTCAAACAGCCAGGGTTGAAGTCTGCCTCTGTCAGGTGAATCTCTTGACTTCTTTTTCCTTCATCTATAAAGTGGGGATGAGTCATACCTACTTCATAGGGTTAATATATGTCAAGGGCTCTACAGGGGTTTAATATGTCAGTCATCTGTAAGTTAGCCATTATCAGGGTCCATGTGGGCTTCCCAGAGAGGTGGAGAAACAGAAGGTAAATAGATTTTTAGTTCTTGAGCCAAGACTGAGTTTCATTAGCATAGTGATTGTCCTTTAAAACACTGAAACGAATGATGGCATGTAATGTTATTGCCACATAATAGAGACTATCGGGACCAAAATTCAGGAGCCAAAAGACATAAAGTGCATACAACAAAGGAAATCCTGGCTTGGCTGGTTGTTGGCCGCCTAGGTGTCAATGTGCTTTTCTTTATGTTGGAGAGGGAAATTGTTGCAGTTATTCAACAACCATCTTACATAACTAAATTCCAGCCTTTTGAAGGTGCCCATAGGTAGGGGGCCATAGGTTTTTACTTTCCAGAGTTGATAGTTCAAAGAATTCTGCACTCTTGGATTAAGTGATGCATCTCATCACTTCTCTTTTACTTGGATCATTGCAGCAACCTCTAAACTAGATTCCTCCAATTTCCTCTGCTTCAAAAAATACTTACTGAGCTCCTACATTGTACCAGCTTCTCTGCTAGATGCTAAGGAACAATAAAAAAAAAAAAGCCCCAAAATATGGTGCCCTCATGGAGCATCAGGTCCACGTCACTCTATAGCAATATTTCTGTTAGTAGAAAGCACTTTGCAAATTGTAAAGGACTTATTCAATTTTCCTCTTGTAAGATGATCAAGGTGTTGATGGCTGTTGTTAAAGCAGAGCTCTTGCCTTTCAATGGCTCTCCACTGCCTGTAGAATAAAGGCATACAGCCAAGTCCAAACTGAATCCCAGACTCATTTCCCATCTCTCATTCCTTACACCAGCCTTACTCTCCATTCACACCAAACCACCAACGGTCCCTTAATTTCCATGCTTCAAGGACCTTGAATATTCCATTCCCTTTGCCTGAAATACTCTACCTTCTGTCTGCCTGGAAAGTCCCACTTAATCCTTCAAGATCCAATTTCAACCTCCTGTAACTCTTCCCCACAAATAGCTTTCATCCCTCCTTCCACTCTTTCTGCAGCATTCTCTACATGAGTGTTTCTCAAAGGGGTTAAGATATAACAGAATGACCTAAGAATCATCTTCAAATCCCAGCCCCATCCCTGCTCACCAGACATTCAGATTCAGTAGGTCTGGGGTGCATAAGGGTTAAGAACTTGGGCTTTGAGTCAAACAAATTCAGTTTAAGTCTCAGCTCAGCTGTTTACCAGCCTCATGACCTTGGCCAAGTTACTTAACCTCCCTAAGGGTCTGTTAGCTCTGAAAAATGGAGATGGTTGAGACAACATGTGTAAAACACTTAGTGTAGTAGCCGATACCTGGGAAGGGCTGAACAAATTGAACTTATTGAAAAGAATGTCAGTTTATTCTGACCCTGGCAGCATATTCATTTCTTTTCCAATCCATCCATCTCCAGGTTGGGAACCACTGCTGAGTATACATAAAATTGTATTATGATCCATTGTTTCTGTGCCATGTCTCTTACCAATGTGATATCCCAGAGGCCAGAAGCCATGTCTTAGTTCTATATCCTCAGTACCTAGTAGAGTACCAGGAATAGCATCCTCACTTACTAGCTATGTGATCTTAGTAGAGTGAGTCTTGCTTTTTTGGCTTCAGATATTTTCAATGTTGGGGACAATAATATCTACCAGATAAGTTGTTATGAATATCAAATGAGGTTGTGGATGTGAAAGTGCTTTCTATGGTGTAGAGAAGGGAGTTGTTGTGGTGAAAAGGGGCTGTGATTCAGGCCTGTCATCTCACAGCCACTGATCTATGGCCCTCCTCTTCCTCATCTTCCCCATCCCATGGAATATCAGTGTGACCTTCTTTCCTTAAACATTCTCAGTTAATTTATGCCTGCACAATGACATGCACAACAGCTCAAACCTTCCAGGGGGAAAGAGACTATAAATGCATCGGGGTGAGGTAAGTGCCCCTCAGAATGCTAACCACTGAGAACACTGCATGAAGTAAGACATTCATGCTATTTGCCCTAGTAGAGTCTCAATCCCAATTGAGGGAAAGTCAATGATCAGCAAGAAAACGTACAAATAAAATAATTTCAGAGAGTAATAATTACTAAGAAAAATGAAGTAGACAGTGTTAAAGAGTAATTCAGAAAGCAAACATTAGAGTGGCCAGAAAAGGCCACTTTAGGAGGTGACACTTGAGCTGAAGCCCAAAAGACAAGAAGCATTCAGCCATGTGAAGATCAAGGTGATGAGGGTCCCAAATAGAGAAAACAGGGAAAAAATTTTGTTTTAATTTTTAAAAAGCAGCTTGGTACAAAAGGTAAGTCATTGTAGGTAGAATTACTGAGTTAGGGGAGAGTTTGTGGTGATGAGGCAGGAAGGCTAGGCAGGAATGCTGCTATGTGCAGCTTTGCAGGCTGTGATTTTATATATATATATATATATATAGAGAGAGAGAGAGAGAGAGAGAGAGAGAATCTTCTTTCCCTTTATGGAATTGCTCATTTGAATATACATTCATATATTGAATGAATTGTATGTTAAATGTATATTGAATATATATGCATATATATTCAAATGAGCAATCACATGAAGGAAAGGAAGTTACTTTGACCTCTGTTTCTCATGTTTACATTCACTCAGCATACATAATTCAACAATTCTATTGTGCGTCAGTCACCATGCTAGAAGATGGAGATACAAAGATAAAATATGGAACCAGTTTTTATGAGCCTGGTAACAGAGGATATAGATACATGAGTAATTACAAAATAATGTGACAAGTCTAGTAAAAAGACTGAGGGAGCTTAGAAAAGAGAGTGATTGTACGTTAGGGATTAGGGAAATTTTCATTGAAAATGAAGACACTTTAACTTGCAAATAAAGCATAAGTAGTAAGAAGGAAGAATGTTCCAGCCAAAAGGAGCAGCAGGTGCTAAGGCACTGGGGTGAACCTGTTCAGAAGGAGTGGTCATCTGTCCTGATGGGAACACAACAGGAAAGGAAGCCTGGGTCTTCCTGGTAAAGAATCTTTAAATGCCACCCCAAAGCGCTTGCCATTTAATTATAGATGCACCATATATATATGGAAGGTTTAGGAAGCTCTCTCTAGGGAATGGTAGATGATGGACTGGAGTTAGGTACTAGAGGCAGTTAAACCAGTGAGTGGAGTTTCCAACAAGGTCTGCCTCTGGTCGTTGGTCACAGAAATGGAGAGGGATAGAGATATTCCCAAGACAGTATGCCCTTTGTCCCTTAAGTAACAGGACCCTGTTAGTCCCCAAACTTCAGGACAGAAGTGACTGTATGGAGAACTTCCCCATGCCTCTCTCTTGGTTTCAGACACCTCTGCTGGCGCCCTCTCTCGTCCCATCGCCAGCCCCCGCCTCCTTTCTCAGGAAGCTTGGGTCTCCCTGGGAGCGGGTCTGCCCTTGGGGGAGGCCTCTCGGCTCGGTGCCCTGCAGCCCGGCTGACATTCGGGGCGGATCGAAGAGGGGCTCGGCGCCCCCTGTGTGCACATGTGCTAGCCCGGGCAGGAGGGAGAGCCTCCGCGGAGGAGTCCAGGAAGAGGGAGAGGGAGAGGCGCGCCAGAACCTCGGTCCCGGGCGCCCTTGTCGGCCGCGAAGGAGCTGCAGCCTCCAACAGGTTCGTAGAACGCGCGCTCGCTCTCTGTTGCTGAGCCGCCACCTCCTCCGTTGGAGCAGGTTCGCCGGAGAGACCCCAGCCATAGGCCCCGCGCTTCGGGGCTCCCTGAGGGCGGTTTCCTCCGCCCTCCTTCTTTCTCCCGGTAGCTCTCAGCTGCCGCCGGCTCTTCCGGGGCGAGGCGGAGGGCGCCACGGGCTCCATCTCGCTTCAGCACCACCTCGGGGACAGCGCCCGCGCCCGGCGGGGTACGCTCCTCGGGTCAGCACTTGCATAGCGGACAGCGGCCGCCCGCCGGCACCTCTCCTCGCTCGGTTCGGGTTCAGTACCACGGGCCGTGGAGGACAGCCCCTCACCCCGCGGGCTCCGCTCCCCGCGTCAGCACCGGGCCGGCGGACAGCTCCTGCCGGGCGCCTGCTTCCCAGCGAGCCGTGAACAAAGACAAGGGCTGGGGCCTCCCGCGTGCCTTGGGAGTGGGTGGTTGCCTTGATAGGGGGATGTCGACTTCCCCCACGGCAGTGTCGGGGGGAGCCGAGCTGGGGAGGGGGGCCTAGTCACATTCGCGCGTCTCTGGCTTGGGTCTGCAGTTCGCCAAGGCCTGGCCGTGCAATGGCGGGTCCCAGCTGGAAGTCGGAAAGAGGGTGGGAGGGGAGACAGGCACAGAAGGGTCCCGGGCTACGTTGGGCAGGCTGGGCCTAGACTAGAAGGAAGAAGTGCGCCCCCCCCTTTCCTCCAAACCCCCATCTCCACCCACCCTAGCTCAGGACCACGGACTTCCTTCCGAGAGCCTAATACAGATGACCGAGGCTGGCAGCTGCAATCACTGGCTGTGGCTGTTCCCGGAACATCCCTAGAAAGTGCGAGGCTGAGTTTCCGTGGTGGGAGGGGGCCGAGAAACCGCGGGGAAGCCTCACGAAGCCGGCGGCCACATGCTCCCCCGCCCTCCTGCCTAGGGTTCCGCCCCCACCTCCAAAGTGACTCCCGCAAGGAAAGAAGGGGGAAGGAGGGGATCTGGGCAGCAGGTTGTGAACACGGCTTTACTCTGGGAGATTGCAAGTAGCAAGAAAAAAGGTTGAGAAACTGGGAGGTTCCCAAACAGAAAGGCCAGTTCAGTAGCAGGAGACCAAACGTGGGAGAGGGAACGTTTTCTCTGCTAGCTGAAGCTGGGAGGGCCCTTAAATCACGTGATCCTGTCGCTCACTGATAGTCTCACCAGGAGATGGGAAGACTGAGCTTAGGGGGCAGATGTAATTTGCCCAAGGTCACTCAGCAATTTAGTAGAAGAATTGAGCCTAAAGTTCAGGCTCCCACAATCCTGGACCTGTTGTGTAAGATTCATAGGGAATCTTACATGCATCTTAAAGTCCCAGAAGCATGGAGACGGGCAGAGTAGTTTCAGTTCTGCGTCCAAATCTCAGCTCTGTCACTTACTGGCATGTGACCTTGGGAGAGTGACCTTCTGAGAAGACAAGTGGGTTAATAATACCCACCTGTAGTGAGGATTTAATGAAATACCTATATAGTGAGATTAGGGCAGTGTGTGGCACATAATTAGTGCTCAAAAAATAATAGCTACTGTTCCTATTATTATTCCCTCTATAAACATGTGCTGAGGGCTCATGTGCGCTGGCTGTGAACTGGGGAGATAGAGAAGTGTCCTGAAAAGGACACAGACCAGCACAGGAAGCAGAAAACAATTGCAATATGATGTGATACATGCTGTAATCAAGGTGAGTATACAAGGCTGTGAGATCGCAGAGGCAGGAGTGATGAACTGTGAGGAAAGGAGGAAAACTACCTTGGACAAATGAAACTGTGTGTAAAGGCCTAGAAGTATGAAAGCACAGCCACCAGGGTGAGGTCACTGTGCCAGAGGCTCCACAGGATGGGGACTATTAAAAGAGTGTGGAGAGAAAGCTGGAGTCAGTCTCCAAAGGGCCTTTTGTGATGAAATATTTCAAACATTTTTTTTTAATAGAAAGAATAGTATAATAAACCCCCGCATACCCATCATCCAGCTTCAACAGTTGGCCAATTTTGTTTCATCTATACCCACACCCACTCTCATCACACATACACGTACACACACACACACACACACAAAGAGACTTATTTTGAAGCAAACCCAAGACATTGTATCCTTTCATGCAGAAGGGTTTTTAACATCAATAACATCTGCCATTTGAATGCCATTCCACCTTGGAAGTCACTAACTCAAATCATGGCTTTCTCTCCTCAATGTGTTCTGAACATTCCTGTCCTTAGCAGAGAGTTTTGAGAGAGGCCACATTATGGTGACAAGCCACATGCATTAGAGAAACCACTTCAAAAAAAGCAAAGGATACATCAACCCTCAACAGATTTTACCAAGCCAGAACCATCTCCACTACCTACACTGTGGCCAGAGGCCAGTGACTATTGCCAAGGCTGATCAGAATATAAATTGAGCCCCATGAAGAAAAAAAGTGGGAGCTTCCCTTTCAAAGTGATCTGAATCATCAGCTTATAAAGATAGAAGGCATGAAGTCATGGAAATCATTGATTTGGAAATCATCCAACCCAACAGCCACATTTTACAGATGAAGAAGACAAGAGTCAGAGATAGGGAAGAATGTATCCAAATTTCCACAGGGCTGAGACCAGAGCCAAGATCTTTGAACTTATAATCAAGAGTTCTATTCAGTTCACCATTTTGCCTGGAAGATTAGGCCTTAGAGTTTCTAAGCCCCTACACTTGGGATGCCATTTCCTTCCCCATCTCAAAAAAGCTGGAAGGAAGAGGCAGAAGTGGGGCAAGAAACTACCTGGTTCTCAAGAGGATGACAAGGTGTGGCAGTTGGTCTCTGAGGTACCCTGACACATTTCCCTTCTATATCTTTTTGGAGAGAGTTGAGGATGGTGGTACCTCTGTTCTGGCTGCTACACATTAACAATGGCTCTGCCGTCAGACACCCAAACCTTATTTCTGTGCATTTTCATCCATCCTGCTTGTTTTAACCAGAAGCATGTGAAGCCTTTCTTTTCTCATTTGCCCTGAATTTGTCTGCACATCCCTCTCGGCTACAGACTGCCAGTCCTTTGAGGTGTTAAATGAGTAGTGTTTGGCCCAGGCCCTCGCAGGACTCAGAGTTCTTGTGCCTTCCTGGAGCATGGTGTCTCTCCTGTTACTGATGAAATGTGACAGCCGTGATGGGTGTGTGTGCTCCCATTGATCTCTGGGCACTTCTCAAGTCTGGCATTTTTGCTTTTCAGGGGTGTCCCTGCCTGCAAAATAGTGAGGGCAGTATCTCATAAGTTTCCTTGAGTCTTAGGTAGACAAATTAAAACATACGTAAGAAGTTCTGAGCATCCCTGATGAAGAGAAGTCAGCAGAGAATAGTCAATATAATTGCCTTACTTCTGGAAGTATGATTGCACGTAAGACGTAGGAATGTGACAAAGATAGAGAATTTCAGCTTGTGAAATTATCCCAGCTTTTAGTCTGAGATGAAACCAGTTTAGATATATATGATATTATCTGGGCCTAGTTGAATTGTAGCCTCCCAAAGGGATCTTGGTGAGCATCTACTCTTCCTTCAGCACATACTTATTGAGTGGCTATTGTGTCAGGCACTGTTCCAGGTACTGAACAAGACACCCTTGGTCCCTGCTCTCATGGGGCTTACAGACCTACAGTAGATGCAGTCATTAACAATGAAAAGGTAAATATGAAAACATTTAAGCAAACAAACTATAGGGGAGGTCTGGGTGACATGGAACTGAGGCCCAAATTACAAAAAAAGTCAGTCATGTGGGGATATGGGACAAAAGATTCCAGGCAGAGTAAATAGCTCTGGCAGAGGCCCCATTGTGAGCCTGGATTGTCTGCAGGCAGACAGGAGTCCAGTGTGGCTGGAGCAGAGTGAGTGAGGAGGAGAGTGGCAGCAGATGAGGACGGGGAAGGGGCTGGGACCAGACCATGCAAAGCCTTCCAAATGCAGTGGATTGTCCTTGGTTGGTTTAAGCAGGGGACTGATACAAACTGGTTCTGTTTTTAAAAGCTGCCTCTGATTGCTGCATGGAGAGTTGATGATATGGGGATGCTGGGCTGGGCAAGAGAGGGCAGAGAGGGTGAGATACACCCTCTGAGGTGCTCAGCATCCAGCAGAGAAGACAATACACAAACCAGAACACCAGCATTCTGTGGGATGGGCTGCCGTGGGGACAGATGTGCAAGGCATTGTGGGAACCAAGAGACAAGAAGAATTCATTCAACCTGGGAGACATCAGGAAAGGCTTCCTGGAAGTGGGCAATGGCTGTTGAATTGTACCTAGAAAAGGAAAGTAGTAGGGCTGGTGTCCAACACAGAGAGAGAGGTAACAGAGCAGCAGTGGAGGACATGGAGTGGGAGACGGGCTGCCTGGGTCCAAATCCCAGCCGTGCCATTTAGCAGCTGTGTGCACTGAAGCAAGTTACCTACGTCTCTGTGTCTCAACATCCTCATCTTTAAAATGGAGACAATGAGAATCACAGCACATTTCAAGGTGTTTCTGTGAGGATTAAACAAGTTAAAATGTGAAGCATTTAGACAGTGCCTGGCACCTAGAAAGTGACAAAGGAGTGTTGTTTAAATAAAAATGGAGCAAAATGGGGGTGGGAGAGCAGGGAGCATGTGCTGAGGAAGGTCGACTAGAGCCCAACACTGAGGGGCCTTGAAGATCAGGCCAGAGATGCCCATCTTGCTTTTTTTTTGAAATGAAGGGCCATCAAAGGCTCTTAGGCAGGGGATTAGAGGTGGTGAATAAGCTAAAACCCAAAGGCTCAGAGAGAGAAAGACACCTACCCAGAGTCACACAGCCAGTTACTGAACACTATTATCTGTCTCCTCCACTGATCCATTATTATTGTAGGAGGGCAAGGGCAGTATATATTTTGTTCCCTCATTGTAGCCTCAGGGTTAGAAGAAAGCCTAGAATATTCTCAGTAAATATTTGTGGATGTGTTGCTGAATCAATGACCAAATAGGACAGGAAAATTCAGAATCCTTGAATCTGCAAGAAGGTTAGTGCATTCTGGACAGTAGAGAAACTGCTCTCAGGATAATAGATCAAACTCCTAGAGATGTTGACTTGGGGGCCTCAAGCCCTTCCGAACCCCAGCTTCTCCTGTGACAGAGACACTGCCACCCACACTCCCCTGGGTGACCCCTCAAGCGGCAGCAAGCAATGCTGCATAGGGTTCAGAAGTTAATCTTGGTAAAGTGCCTGGAAGATGAAAACTGTTCCCCAGACATTCAGCGTGGTAATTGCCAATGCGGAGAAAATGTATCTCTCCATTGGCAAGAGGCAGGACTTTGTGTTCCACAAAAACCAGCTATTAGAATTCCTGTCTCTGACTTGTCAGATAGCTGTGACAGCCAGGCGGGCAAGTAGGGTCTTGCAGTTCAAGCAGCAGATGGCAAGAGACTCAGAAGCACTCAGATCCAGCTCTCACGTTGTGGATCGCCTCCTCTGAGCAGGGCATGGGACCGGGCACTTCTCCAAGCTGGAGAGAACCCCAGCCCCAGCACTTCCAAGCTGGGTGATATTGGGCAAATCCCTGCATTTCTCTGAGCTTCAAGTTCATCAGCTATAAAATGGGAATAATACGGCAGGCCCACCTTGGTCATTTTGCTTTTGATTCTGACAATGTGGGGTTTGGGTTGTTACCTCATTTCACAAATGTGGAAACTGAAGCTCAGTGTATGGTTTATTGATGCCTTAATACTCACTGAGCACCTATGATGGGCCAGTAACTGTTGTGGCAGCTGGAGAGGCAATGAAGAAAAAGATAGACAAGACACAGCCTGAGCTCTTGCAGTGCTCACTTTTTAGTGGGGAGACAGGAAAGAAGCAAGTAAACAAATGGAATTCCATCAAGTTATATAAGTGCTAGGAAGGAAATAAAAGAGGGGGTGTGCTAAGGAGGGCAGGGGCTGCTTACATAAGGCAGGCAGAGGAGACTTGAAAGAAGAGGCATTGAAGCTGACATCTGGATGGGGAGAAGCAGCTGGCCACGAAACAAGTGTCCAGGCAGAAAGTGCAAATGTCCTGGGGTCCAGGAATAAGCCCGACAAGGTGACAGGACAGAAACCTAGTGAGTGAGGGGGAGGCCATTAGAGAAGAGGGCAGAGAGGTTGACCAGGGCCAGAGCAGGCAGGGCCTTGAAGGCTGGTTGAAGCAAAGGGGTGACAGAATCTAAATTCTGAGTCATTTCCCTCCATCACCTCACCAGTAAGGGACTGATGCAGCAAAGCCCATGCCAGAGTGATCCCCTGGACCCCCTTCAAGCCCACAGTCCCTGTTGCTGCTCCAGAGCAGGTCAGCCAAAGGGCAAGTAAAGTGATGGATTCCCCTGCTGGGAAATAAATCCATCAGCTGGCTGGCTGCCGGGTGGGCACCGCAGTGCCTCACAGGCAGCATCCTAATGCCATGAGGCGGGAGAGGAAAGGAGAAGATACAGGGCTGGCCCAGGCTGGGGTGAGGCAGGGGGAGAGGCATCTGTCTTACATGCAAAATGTAAGAGGATGCTAAAAAAACTCAGTCATCAAGACAAAATAACGTTTTGTGCAATGTTTTTTTAATAAAATTCATGCAAAAAATCCATGATGACTAAAATACAAAATATTTTCAAATAAAGATGGCATTCCAAAAGAGTCAGGTTGAGGGGTGAGTCATTCATGTGCGGGATCTAATCCTGAGCCTGAGATGTTCACTCCCCTGCAGGGACACTTTCTGGGCCAGGGCCCTGTTCCCACTGGGAGCCAGCATCCAGAGCTCATCTGTTCGTGATGAGCTGAAAGAAACAGTTCCTAGCAGGGGCCTCTGAGATCACTGCTTGCCTCAGTTGTGGAGACAGAAGCCCAAGCAGGAACCACACAGCTAGGAGGCAATGCTAGACCTGCAACCCCCGAGACACTGCATAATGTCAAGCAGTTCAAACCCACACCTTGTACATGGTGGGACCCTGAGTAAGGCACATTGCCTCTCAAGCCTCAGTTTCCCCATCTGTGACCCTGGAGCCAATAAGACCCGGTCCCCAGGATTCAATAAGATGACATTTAAAGTCCTCTGGCACCTACCCACTCAAAGTGTGGTCCACAGACCAGAAAGGTCAGCATCTCCTGAGAGCTTATTAGAAATGGAGAATTGCAGCTGCTTCCTAGACCCAGTGAATCAGAATAATCTGCATTTTAACGAGACCACCCGGAGAACTGGCATACTCATGAAAGCCGGAGAATGTGGTCAATTCTTGGCACATGAAAGATGCTCAGTAAATGATAGGGCTGCCCCTCTACTCACCAAACCCTGAGTTAGAGCCTGACTTCAGGCAAGAGGAAAAACCCAAGGTGGAGAGAAGAGATCCTGATGTGACCACCTCATTAAATTTTAAACGGTCAAGTTTTGAAGCCAGGAGTCTGGCGGAGCTCCTTTTATACATAACCATCTTGGCCCTCCATTTGTTCATCTGGAAAATGGGAATAATAATAGCAAGTACCTAACTGATTGCTGTGAAGATAAGATTGTTGTTGTGCTGAAAATCAGCACAATGCTCGGCACATAGTAGGTGTTCACTAAACGCTTGCTCTTGTTGCTGGTGGTGGGAGGGGGACGGAGGTGGGTTCAATACTTCATTACTGAGCACAGCCCATGTGATGAGATAGGTAACATTTGTGTAGCTCTTTGCCATTTACAAAGCACTTTCTTTCATACCATTTCATCTAACTCTCAACCCTTTGGGTGAGATAGCATGAGATTTATTTACTTTACAGAGGAAAATAATCTAGACACAGAAATGTGCAGTGACTTGTCCAAGCAAACCAGGATTTAAATCTCTGCAGTCGGGACTTCCCTGGCAGTCCAGTGGTTAAGACTCCACGCTGCCACTGCTGGGGGCACAGGTTCGATCCTTGGTTGGCAAACTAAGATCCCACATGCCCCACGGTGTGTCCAAAAATAATAATAATAATAATAATAAATCCCTGGAGTCTAACACTAAAAGCCATACCAGCAACAGAGCATCTAACCAATAACCATGGAAAAGATTAAAAACTGGAATAATTGGAATAAGACAATATTAGACTCTACAGAGGGTGTTGTCCAATCTCCTTACTTTACCGAAAGGAAAAAACTAAGGCCTGGGAAGGGGAAGAGACTTGACCAAGCTCACTCAGAGAGAGCACCAGCCTTGGGGTCAGAACCCAGCCCACTAGGTTCCCAGTCCAGGGTCCTGTCCAGTGTCCAGACCTGTGTCCCTCATCTGATAGGCCAGCCTCCACCCGGTAAGCCCAGGTGTGCAGGTGGCCAGGGGTGCAGGGCTAGTGGACAGGAGGTATCCCAGCTCCTCCTTCGACTCCAGCCCAATCAGAGTAGGAGAGTGCAGAGGCTGGAGTTGCCAAGGTGAAGCCTGCGAGGTTGCTAGGACACAGTTTGGGAACAGTGAGGTGGCAGAGGAGGACTTGGCTGGGACTGGGGCTGGGCAGAGACCAGGACCTGCCACAGTGATCTTCTTGGGAGCTGGGGGAGGACCTCTAACTCTACAGGATGGGTCAACCAATGTGAGGGTTGACTCTCACAGACAACCCCTCCGCTCTGTGCTCGACGCACCACCCAAGCCAGGAGGCTGAGTCGTATCTCCCTCTACCTCGTGCTTCATCAAGCACAAGTCCTGCTGCTTACTCCTCCTTCCACACCAACCCCGTCAACGCTGCCCCCAGAAGGAGCTCTCTTAAACACAGCGCTGGGCCCCTGCAGTGTCCTCCATCACCCTTGGGGTGAAGCCCACTCCCTGCTAAATGCAGCCCCTCAAACTGGCCCCAGCTACCTCCCAGCCTCATCGTTCTCCCCAGGGCTCTGGCCAAACCTAACTCCTCCGAGGGCCTGGGGAGACCACACTCCCTCCATGCCTTTGCACATGCTGTTCCCTGTGCCTGAGAAACCCTTCCTGCTCCACTGTCCTCTAAGCCTCAGCTCCAGACTCACCCTCTCAGAGAGGTCCACCCTGCTGCCTCCTGGCAGTGAGGTACGCTGACCAACCCGCCTTCAGGTGGATGTCATGTTGTATTTTAACTCTCCACTTTCCTGTTTGTGTTCCCATTAGGCTAAGAGCTTTTTACTTCTCACTCCTAGAGTAAACCTGTTCTCCAACTGTGCAGAATCAAGACTTCTCTGAGCCTCTGTGCCCTCCTCTCTGTGCTGGGGATTATGACTTTGGCTTTGCCAGACTAATGTGAGTATTAGAGATTGTGGATGTGAAGGGCTTGACAGAACGCAAGTACACTGAAACTGCTGTCACTGTCCTGTTGCTTATGTCAATACCACTAGCACCTAGCACAGAGAGCTCACTCAGAAACGTGTGCCAAACAGGTCCCTCACCTGCTCAGTGAGGATAATCACCACTGTGTGAAAGAGCTCTAGAAAGAGCAAAAGCCCATTCAAGTGTAAGCCGTAATAATTCTGATAGTTAATACTCTTGATTCCTGCAAGCCCCGAGACCAGTGTCATCCCAACACACTCTCTGCCCATCCTTCATTCACTGAACAAAATTTATTAAGTACCTACTGTGTGCCAGGCAACATGCTAGCTCTTTGGGACTCAGCAGTTGGTAGACACGAAACACTTAATTGCAACACCTACCTTTTTTTTTTAAATATTTATTTATTTGGTTGCACCAGGTCTTAGTTGTGGCATGAGAACGCTTAGTTGTGGCATGCATGCAGGATCTAGTTCCCTGACCAGGGATGGAACCCAGGCCCCCTGCATTGGGAGCATGGAGTCTTATCCACTGCGCCACTAGGAAATCCCGCAACACCTACCTTTCTTTCCTTGCCTTTTCTTAAAAAATTGAAGTATCGTTGATTTAGAATATTGTGTTAATTTCTGCTGTACAGCAAAGTGACTCAGTTATACATATATATACATTCTTTTTTATATTCTTTTCCATTATGGTTTATCCCAGGAGATTGATATAGTTCCCTGTGCTATACAGTAGGACCTTGCTGTTTATCCATTTTAAATGTAATAGTTTGCATCTACTAACCCCAAACTGCCAGTAAGGGTCAGCCTCCTGACCCAGCACACAGGCCCTGTCTGAGGCCAGGAAGGCTGCCATTCGCTCAGAGATGCTCCTGGCAGCCAGCAGGCCCCACCTGCTTACCCACCCTCCCCACCTCCCCACCTCACCAGTCAGGAAACAGTAACTCTGCCCTGTTTCCAATCCAGTTGCTAGTTTTAAATTCAAACACTGTCAGCTCCCTCAGAGGAGGGAGCACGCCTGCCCTTTTCACTGCAGTGTCCCCAGCGTTTAGAACATGGCCTGGCACAGTCATTCAGCCTCTTATTTACTAGTTATTCACTCACGCAACAGGTATCTATCAAGTCCAGCTAAGTGCCAGACTCTGGGGAACCAGTGCCTCACTGAGGTCCTTAGTAGACGGATTGCAGGAGTGGGGGACAGAGGAGATAGTGTCAGGAAGTGATCGTGCCGGAGAGCAGTTGAGAGCGAGGGGTTAGATGCTGTGTTACCCAGGGTGGTCCCGGAAGACCACCAGTAACATAAAGGGCCTTGATCAGCTAATCTGTTGGAATCTCTGATCTAGGGCAAAACCCCGGTCCCTGCCTCTATGGATGAGACCAAGAATCTCCGCTTCATGAGTCACAGTGAACAGGACCGTGGTTATGGAAGGAAGAGAAAATAATCAAGGAGGAGGTGACAGGTAGCTGAGCAAACATTGCAGGTCCCTGCAGATGCTGAGGCCTCGGCATCCAGCCAAGAGAGGCGCTGACTGCAGCAGGATAGAAAGAGTGGGGGCCGCGGGAGCTCGTTGGCTGCAGGCTCACCCCCTGTGGGAAACTGAGCAGGTCACGTCCCCTCTTGGCACTTATGTTCTTGTCTATAAAATGGGAGTGGAACATTGACCACATTCTTCCTAACTAAGTGAAAGCAAGTCTAGCAAATTTGTCCAACATTGCTCAGTTGACAAATATTTACTGGCACCCATTGCCTTTTCAGGAATGCTTGGTGCCTCCTAGGAGAAAACAGAGGAAGGTAACTAGAATTTGAGAGGCTACTGTGTAATAGAAATCTTCACAGACATTATCTTATTTAACATCACCCACAATAATAATAACAAGCACTTATATGGCACTTAATGTATGAAGTTGTGCTATTAGTAGCCCTATTTTATACATGAGGAAACTGAGGCTCAGAGAGATGTAATTAATTTCCTCAAAGTCGGAATTCAAACCTGGATATGACTGGCAGTCAATCCCATCCACTGACATCAGTCGGAAATCACAGTTTAGCCAGAAAGTACCATGATCAGTGGTACCATACAAGCGTTGCCTGAACCAGTGACCAAGATGGTCAACTGCTATCAGCGGTAGGTGAGGTGAGGCCAGGGTTTGGGTCTGATGCAAAGCAAGGCCCATCCTGCCCAGCCCTTTGCTGGAATCCAGAAGATCCGTGTGGCCTCAACAGAGGCCGGGGCACACCCTCAGAAGGATCTGGGGTTCTGTGCCCATTCAGCATACCAACTCCTCAAGCAGCTTTCACCCCTCAGTCCTTAACACCCTGTCTCCTCCTCCAGGAAGTTGTGCGTCTCTGGCATGCTACCTGCTCTGCTCAGTAACTGAAGACTCCCTCATCACAGCTCGGCCAGGAAGCAAAGGTAAGAATACCACCCAGGGTCACACCCATGGGCGGCGTTCAGAGTGCCCCCCACTCATGCCAAAGGAGGTCGTGATGTTACTTCCCCTTCGCGGTCCCCAAGAGCACGCCTAAGTGGGAGTGGGATGGGTCAACCTGGCAACATGTTAGAATGGCGTTAGCTTCCATGACAACAGGGAAGCACTTCCTTGTGTGTGCTACCTTACTCAATGATGCTCCCCCAGAAAACCTTAAGGAGGTATTATCCCCAGTTTACAGACAAGGAAACTGAAGCACAGAAAGGGGGAAGGACTTGCCTGAAGACTTACAGCTGGAAAGTGGCTAAGCCTGAATTCCTACCCACTTTTTCTTGTCTGTATCTCCAAGTGGTTGATGCACCTTGTAGGTGGTTACTATTGGTTTGATGAACGAATGAGTGAATTAATGAATTGCCCAAGATCAGTGGCAGTGCAGGGCAGGGCTGGGAGCTGGCTCTACTCCTGCTCCAAGTTCCTATGCTTTTCTGCTGAGCTGTGGCTTTCTGCAGTGATGAGCTCAATACTCTCTTCTGCACCCCGACCTCAGGATCTCGAGCATCTCATGTGTATGTTCATTACCCCCCACCCCCCGCTGCAGACAAAAAGATGAAAGGTGGACCAGTCAGCCTTGGTTCCTCTTCCAGGTGGCCCCCAAGCTCGGATCACATCCAGCATCCCTTCATCCATCCACATCGCCTCTTCCCCACCACCCACTACCAGTAATCCAACGTGCATAGTTGTAAACTTGTTTCTTTAAATAAACAGTCTTGAGTTTCATACCAAATAGTCTTTTAAGAGGAGGAACGTCTCCAGGCCACCTCGTATTTAGCATACAGTGAGCCACATATTTGCACAGAGAGAGTGTGTGTGGATATAGAGATCGCTTGATCGCTATAGATATCGTTGCTCATCCAGATGGGAGCTATTTATGATGCTGAGTCACTCGCAGAGAATGCCACTGAGGGATTCCAGGCTGGGCTCCGAGCCCCAGCATCACAGACCTCATGGCTCTTTGCCTCATCCTCACTGTTCACAAATGAGAGAGACAGAAAGAGAGAGTGTGGTCTCCCATCACAGTGCAGGGATGGAAGGAGATATTTTGGCCACAGTATATGAAGACTTTCTCATAACCACATCCTATTTCAAGTCACTGTCCTCCATCCAAAACACCACAACACTTTCAGATCATCTAGTCCAATTTCTTTATTACGTAGGAGCAAAAACTGAGACCCAGAGAGGGAAGGGATTTGCCCAGTGTCACACAGCAAGTCAGTAGCAGTGCTGGTCCCAGAGCTCAAATTTTTTGATTGCTGTCTGGGGCTCTCTCCCATCCCCCGGCAACCTTCTTTAGTTTCTCTCCAATGTTATGCCATTTCAGCCCCTCAGGAGCTGCTATTCTCTGTAAACTTGGAGCTGTCCCTGAGCACTCCCTTCCCTGGGCTCTTCCAGTGGGGGAGCTGAGTCTGGCTTGTTTGGGTATCCCCAGTGCTTAATGCCAGACCACACACACTAGGCACTCAACACTTGTGCACTGGGTGTTATATAAAACCAAACTCAGTACCAATTCCTGGGGAACCCTAGTTCTCCATTTGAAAAAGCACCCATTTATCTCCACACTCTCTTTCTTGTCTCTAAGCCAGTTCTCTATCCATGCAAAAATAGATTCCCTCCCACTCACCACCCACCTCTGCCCAATTCTATAATGGATCAATTTTATTAATAGGCTTTGGGATGGAAACTTGACAAAGGCTTTTTGTGAAAGTCACCCTTTATCTCCGTATATAGTTCACTTCTCAAAGCATCCTACTAAACTGGTCAAGTGGGATTTCGTCTGACATAAAATATTCATTAATCCATTCTTTCCCTCCCTATAGAATATGTTTGTTTAAGCATTCAGTGATCTCTATGCTTTATTATGGGTTTATTCAATTGTTCTAAGAGACAGTGGGGTGAGATGGAAAAAACCCAGGCTTTGGCATTAGGACTGGGTGACATCCTAGCTGACCACCTAATGGTTCTGCATCCACAAGGACTGCTGTGAGAATTAAATGATATGATGTCAGTAAGGTATCTTGCACGTAGAAGTGCTCAATATATGTTTGTGAATGGATAAACGAATGAATGAATGACTCAGGACTCTTATGAATGATCATATCCTGAAAGGTGAGAGACCAACTGACGATGCAGTCTGAAGTCTTGAAGTCAGATAAGTCCAGGAGGGTCGTTTGAGAAGTCTTGTGGAACAGCCCGCAGGGAGTAAGCTGCTGGTTGGGCTGTCTCCAAGCCAGAAAGGGATGCTCTTTCTGTGGTCCCTTGTAGAAGGGATTCCCGCAGCTCAAGGAAAATTAGAGTGTTGAAGCTAGGTTCAAAACAGAAAGCCTCTTGAGAATAAAGGTTGTGTCTTATTAACTGTCAGATTCTAACTTTCCCCAAACCAGAGCCTGGCTCAGGGTAGTCAGGAATAGACAAAGAGATATGCAGTAAGCATGCATTGAGTTGGGTTGAGTTGAGTTGAGCAGAATTGAGTTGACTTGGCTTGAATGGATTTGAGCTGTTTTGAGTTTGCTAATGGACCCAACTCTAGGGCCTACCAAGGGAGATGCTTCCTAGAACTTGAGCTTAATTTAGACCTGGTCCCACAGTGCAGGGGGGACCCAAGCATGAATGTCCTGGGGACATTCAGAGCCTTCCAAAGATGGAAGCATTTCAAGAGGACCAGGGCCATAGCCAACACGGAGGGAAAAGTGCAGCAGTCTTGACTTGGTCAGGGGGCACCACAAGGCTGAATGTCCTTTAGGAATCTTTAAAACTTATAGGAACTCTCTAGGGATCTTTCCATATCTTTAGGGCAACAGATCCTTCTCTTCCTGGCAGACAAAGGACTTCTTGGGGTACCCACTTCAGTGGGAGATGGGCTCTAGCTTTGAGGGGTCAGATAAGCTCCACAGTGAGGGGAGAAGGCAGGTAGAGGCCAGGAGTTCGGCAGAGCCCCATACTGCAGATGCCGGCACCGTCATAAACTGGCCTTCCTGTTGGAGTGAGGGTTTGGGGGTCTGAGTGAGGTATGGTTCTAACTCTAGACTTCCATCAGGTAGTGGTTGCTAAAGGGAACAGTGACCCAGGAACCACAGTTAAAATCAGACAAGACCTCTGGCATCACAATATTGAGGTCAGCCAGCACCACTGGGGTCCCCTTGGCTGGCTCCATCTCAGTCACTGTCCATCCCAGGATGCAACCAGGCATCTAAGGGAGAAAGGAACTGAGGGAACAAATGAGATTCGGGTGAGCAGTGGCCGCTCAAACCCTTATTGTATTCAGCTGTGTCTGTGTGTGTTGGTCTCCCATACTGGCTTGGGAACCCATCAGAGGCACTACATCTATTCTTCTCAGTCCCCACCCCCATGCTGTCTAAAAATCTGAGTACAGGTTAGACTTCAGTGTTCAATGAATGAACAATCAGGTCAGAGTAAGGTTTACAATGACAGTGGAAGATTTCAAGAGGGAAAGATGGAAAATTTCAAGTTCAAGATGGCAAAAGTCCAAGGTAAAGATGTCCAGCCAGAAAGGATAGCATAGATTCAAAAGTTGCCCCTCAGCATTGTGGCTTACAGGGGAAACTGGGCGAAATGGAGTCAAGACAGGGTGGTGCAGCACGGGCTTAACATAATATTCCTCAGAGTCTCGGACTTCTGAGACAGGCTCTCAGGGGCCATCATAGGATGAGTTTGAGCAAGGAAAGTTCCCTCAAAGCAATCCCATTTAAATTTAAAAAGCTGAAGTTTTATCTTTTTTATATATTGGATTTACACACACATTTTCAGTTTTAAAGGATTCTTTGGATTGAAAAAAAATGCATCTGGAAAGCACTAGTATTTAAATAGTCTAGGCATCTGGAGTTAGGCTGTCTGGATTCAAATCTCAGACCCAAGCCTTTCCAACTATGGGACTTCAAAAATGGACCCCTTTGAGCCTCCACATTCTTATCTATATACCATCCTCCCAGGGATGTGTGAGCATTAACTAAGATGCTACAGTATTTCCAAAAGGCTGGCATGTGTGTGATTGATTGTGTGCACAATGGTTTTAGGCGGTATAGGGATGAACATGTATTATTTTAATAGCTCACAACTGATGCACGTTAGAAAAACAGAAGCAGCACATTAGACTCCATGATTTATGGAAATAATATAGCATTTCCTTTTAAAATAAAATTCTGTGCCTTTTGAAAGGCAAATTGATTTAAAGAAAACACTAAGTAAATGAGTAGTACTGATACAGCAGAAATCATGAAGGTGGCACATGAATGACTGAAATGTGGGGAAAATTGAGATATCCTATGTAAAACACCCATCACAGTGTCTGTCATTTAGGAAGGGCTTGAAAAGGTTAGTTCTTGTACCCTTCCCTCCATTTTAACTTGCTGGGATGGCTGGGCCTAGAACCAAGCTCATCTACTGGGGCAAAGTATCTGCCCAGGCCTGGTGAATCTGGAGTACAGTGTATGCTGGGCATGGGGCAGGCAGCAGTGATCAGGTCCAGGCGGGCAGCCGTGGTCAGGTCCAGGCAGGCAGCCGTGGTCTGGTCCAGGCGGGCAGCCGTGGTCTGGTCCAGGCGGGCAGCCGTGGTCAGGTCCAGGCGGGCAGCCGTGGTCAGGTCCAGGCAGGCAGCAATAGTCAGGTCCTGGCAACCACTGGCCACAAGATCTTGAAGCAGGCAGATCCACAGAGGCAGTGTCCACAGAGTGGGCACCACCAGTGAGTGGTCCATGAGATCACTGGAATAGTTATTTAGGAACAAGTTAAATACCACTGGGAGAGAGTTACTTCCTTTTCGGTTGATTCCATCAAGGAAGAAGTCTCAGTTGAAGGTTGGCGTCTCCTTAATGCCTCTCTAACACTTGTTGATCTTCCTTTTCAACACAGAAGCCCAGCCTTCAGTTGGCAAGAGTATCTAGCCGAAAATGAATAACAATGTTATCTTTTCCACGTATTTATTTTTACCATTACCTTCCACATATAGAGCAAAATACAGGTGTTCTATTCATGAGAATGATCTCATGTTCCCTTTTCAAATATATATATTAAAGGTTAAAAAGTGAGTGTGTTCCTTTTGTTCAGTATAAAGTGAACAATAGTACAAGCAGGATACATACATAGAAACAGATAAAGGTGGGCCCTGACCAAGAGAAAATCCAGGCTGCCAGAGCTCTAGACCCATGCTGCGCCCACAAGCAGGATGTGTCCCAACTCAGCCACAAGCTTTGTGTCAAGCTTCATCCTGGGGAGGCCAAAGGGGGCCCCATCCTAAGAATGAGTCAGATGGCTGGGCAGGTGACCCTGAGCTCCCAGACTGAGCTAGAGGTCCAGGGAATAGGGCAGTGGCCAGCTAGCAGTCAGGACAGCCAGGGCTGCCCCCAGAGGGTGGGTCTGGAAGGGATCCCAGGCTTCTGGTTTCTAGTGAGGTTGGGCCTGCAGAGGATGGCCCAGGGGCTCCAGCAGAGAGGGAGGAAGGAGTCGAGGGTCAGAAACAGGCAAGCCCTGATTCCACAGCCTGCCTTAGGTGGGCGTTCAGGGCAATCGAGTATGAACCCAAACTGTTCACACCAGCCTTTGAGAGGGGCTATACATGAGTTAGGATGTGTTGGTAGGAAGCAACAGAAACCAAATCTGCCCCACTCAAACAGACGCAGGGGTAATTAAGAGATTGTCAGATAGCACCCAGAATCAAAAGGCAGGCTGGTGGTCAAGCTTAGAAAAGGACAGGGACCAGAGCAGACCGGGAGTGTGGGAGCAGGAACTGAGGCCATTTTTTTTTCCAAAGTTCCCCTTTGGGATGCATCAGCCGCAACTGCTTTTTCCTCTTTTCTGCAGTCTTCTCGTGATTCACCAGCTGGTCTGGCATGTGTCCTGTGCCCTCCTCTTGGCCAACAGAGAGCATGGAGGCTTGATTACACTCCCTCCAAGTTTGAACACTGAGCAAGGGGCGGTTTCCAAAAAGAAAATTAAGGGGCCATTACTGAAAGGAGGAGGAATGGATTCTGGGCAGGCAAAACCAGCAAATGTCTACTACAAGGAGCCAGGGGGTCGGGGGCGGGGCAGGCTATGTGGTCCCCTGGGCCTGAGTCCCTGAGACCATGACTGGGGCTTCCTTTCTCCCACCCTTGGCTGGACCAGGGTCCATCCCCCTCTGGGGCAAGTAGTCAGTCAAGGCAGGGGCCTCTCACGCTTCCCGCGAGAGGCTCCTGGATCCTCTCATGGTCTGGGGAGGGAAGTGGCTGGACACGCCTGGTCCATGGCTCTTCAGCCTTTTCATGGCTGAGAAGAATCTGCTGGGCTGAGAAAGTCTAACGAGAATTGCTCACTCAGGGGTCGCAACCCCAACTGTCTGCTGGCTGGCTGGGAGCAAATGCCTCAAGGTAATTCAGGTGACCTGGAATATGCATGCCTATCTAAAGGGGACGCCACTGCCAGCGCCAGCCAATTGTTGCCATACAAGCAGGTGGACCCACCCAGTGTTGATTAATACCCTGATTTTTTTTAAGCGAAGCCCCAAATCCAAGATTTTATGACACCTCGTTTTTAAATATTGTTATCTACCCAAAAAACATTTTAAATATTGTACTGACCAAACAGTACAAACCACCAGTTTGCAGCCATTGGACTAACTTCTATTCATCCACTGCAACCCAACTGAGAAGTCATTTCTCAGCCAGGAAGCCTTCTATGACTTGCCCCTCCCTCTACCTTACCACACTTTCTTTGGACTCCCACAGGCCCTGTATTTCCTCCTGTCACAGTACTGACACTCTGCATTATAAAAACTCATTTGTTTTCATGTGCTGTCTCCTCAAGGGTGAGGGACACCCACCATGTCTTATGTGTCCTCCCAGCGCAATGCCTGACAGGTATGGAGGTGCTATGGCATTGCTGAAAGGGGGGCTGTGGGGACTGCATTTGTCAAGGTGGCTAGGTTATTCAACGGTAACAAAGCACTCCTGAAATCTCTGTGGCTTAATACAGCAAAGGCTTTTTTCTGTCTCACATGAAGTCTGCTGTGGGACCAGCCGCTCTCCAGGCAGCTTCCTTCCAAGTGGTGACTCAGGGATCCAGGCTAGCTCCGTCATTAGGGAGCAGGGAAAGAGAGCCAGGGGAATACTCACACCCATTCTTGTACACCTCAGCCTAGAAATGACATTCATTAGCTCTCTTCACAGCCAATGGCCAGAACTAGTCCCATGACCTGTCTCACTATAAGGGCCTGGAAACACAGGTGGAATGCAGCCAGGGCCCATCATTCACAGAAAACAATGGAACTCTTATGGTCAGTGCATGGAAGCACCTCTTAATTTGTGATATCCAGAAAAGTATTAGGAACAAAGTAGGGAGAGAATTTCATTAGCTTGAGCTTTTAACCAATCAGTAAATACCAGGAAATGAAAACCAAATTGATGCAAAATAAGGTCAAATGCCAATGAGCAAACCATTTATAGTAAAATCACACCTGGCCCCTTGGTATCTCATTTGAGGTCCATGATGACCTGGGAATGATTGCACCTGCTCTAAGGGTTTCTCTTTTGTGATCAAATGCTGGTGCATTCAGGGATCCTGACCCTTGCTGTCACCCTTGGCCAGAAACTCAGCCAAGTTGTCAGTGGGCAACCCCAGAGGCTCAGAGACACATCACACCTTCTACAGGCTGGACACAACGCAACCGCAGATGGTGCCTTGGAACGGAATCACAAGATGACAGACGTGCTCTAGAAAGAGGGCAAGCTTGGGAACCAGAAAGATCTGGGTTCAAATTCCAGCTCTTTCCTAATAAGTCCAATCCCTAGCAAGACTCTTCACTTCTCTGAACCTCAGTTTCATCATCTCTAAAATGGGGACAATGATAACACCTTCCTCCCAATTGTGCAAAGTCTATAAGGTTACATATATAAGGGGCCTGGTGCACAATAGTACCTCAACTGACATCATTTCTTTTTCCCCACTGGCTTGGAGGGACTGAATCTAACCTCCCACCAACAGCACTCCTGAAGACAGTCAGCCAGTTCCCATTTGCATGCCTCTGTTGACAAGAAGCTCAGTACACCGCTACACTCCCTCAACCCCCAAGCATCCTGCTCCATTTTTGAACCACTCCCATGGGATTTGTGATGAGAGGATCCAGTGTCGCTGGGGACTAGAGTTTGAGGGAAAGACCCAACTCCTCTTTCTGGATGACTGATCACTGCCTTGGTCCCCAGGAGCTGTCTGGGAAAACTGACTGTAGTGAGAATGAAGGAGGTGAGGGGCTCAGAGTAGGGAAATATGTGTCCATTTCAAGTTTACAGAAAGAGGACAGAGAAACCCATCACATGGGAGACAGGATCCCAGAGAAAAGAAATCTCTGGAAGACTGTCACATGACAATGATGGGAGTCTAGCCTGGGATTAAATGAGGGAAGCTACAGGGAAGCCAATAGGGGCTCAAAATAAGAGCTCTGAAATAATTTATTCCATGACTATTCACTGTTTGTCCACGGTGCCAGGCCCCATGCTGAGCACTTGGGTCAGAGACGTGAATCAGCTACAGGCTCTCATCCTGGGCGAGTGGGGCAGGCATGTGATAATAATATTCAAATCAATGGGAATTGCTGAAATAAAGGGAAGTGTGGGGTGGGGACTGTGAGAGCTCAGAAGAGAGGTACCTGGCCCACCTGGGGATGAGGTGTTTAGAGAAGGATGAGGAGGTGGACAAGCATGGGGAGAAAGGATGCTAGGCAGAGGGGCAACATGGGAAAACACACAAGGATGAAAAACAGCCTGGCCTGTAGAAAGACTGATCCACTGTCCTCTGCTGCTTAAGGCAGGGAGTGATGACAGGGTGGCCAGAGCAGGCAGCGGAGAGCCTGGAATGACAGTCTCAGAGCTGAGACCTTGCCCCAGACTAGGAGGGAGCCATGGAAGGGTGGGAGGCTTTGCAGAAAACTGGTTATTAACATACAATCTACATTCATAAAAGTGGGTCGTATCATACATTTACCACTCAATAAATTTTCACAAAGTGAACATACCCCTGTAACCAACCAAGAAACAGAAACTTACCCGCATCTCACAAAGCCCCCTTTTGTCTCCTTCCCAGACACCCTCCCCTCAAAGGAACCACTGTCTCGACTTCTAACCCCATTGATTAGCTGCCTTGTTTTTGAACTTCATGTAAATGAAATCATGCAGCGTTCGTGTCTGACTTCTTTCCATCAACATTATGTTTGAGATTCTTTCCTGTTGTTGCATCATGTTGCATTCTTTCGTGGTGTTCATCCTCGCTGCTAAATTTTATTCCATTGTACAACTGTACCAAAATCTACTCATCGTTCTAGTGCTGATGGACATTTGGGTGTGTTCAGCTTGGGGCCATGTAGATTCCTGTACGTGCCTTTGGATCTACATTCATATACATTTCTGTTGGGTTTATGCCAAGGAGCAGAATCAATGCATCATAGGGGATGCAGGGTCCCCCATGGAGCACAAACATTTTTTCCAAAATGGTAGTCCCAATGGATACTCCCTACTGTACTGTATGAAAGTTCCAGTAGCTTCATTTCCTCACCAACATTTGACATTTCCTGGTTTTTCTATTTATCCATTCTGCTGAGCATGCAGTGGTTGTAAATTGCATTTCCCTGCTGACTGGTGACGTTGAATACCTTTTCATATGCTTACTGGCCATGTAGACATCATCTTTCCTGAAGTACTTGTTCAAGTCCCTGGGAGGGGAGAGACAAGGTCTACATTTCATTTCAGAAAGTCATCTTGGGTGGCCAAGTAGGGTGACTGGGATTGTAGAAGTAGGTTCTCTGGAACCTCCAGATAATACCAATGGCATCTCACTTAGGTGCTGGGCTTCATCTACTTCCTCTGCCTCCTTTTTATTTATTTATTTATTTATTAATTAATTAATTTATTTATTTAGTACTTTTTAAATTGAAGTATAGTTGATTTACAATATTGTGTTAGTTTCAGGTGTATAGCAAAGTAATTTGGTTATCCATGTATGTGTGTGTGTGTGTGTGTGTGTGTGTGTACCTACATACTTTTTAAAATTCCCCTCCATTATAGTTTGTTACAAGATATTGAATATAGTTCCCTGTGCTATACAGTAAATCCTTGTTGTTTATCTGTTTTATATATAGTAGTGTGTATCTGTTAATCTCATACTCCTAATTTATCCGTCTCCCTGTCTTTCCCCTTTGATAACCATAAGTTTGTTTTCTATGTCTGTATCTGTTTCTGTTTTTTTTTTAATTAATTAATTAATTTTTTTGGGGGGGTACACCAAGTTCAATCATCTGTTTTTATACACATATCCCCGTATTCCCTCCCTCCCTTGACTCCCCCCCACCCTCCCTCGAGTCCCCCCCACTCTCCCCGTCCCAGTCCTCTAAAGCATCTTCCATCCTCGAGTTGGACTCCCTTTGTTATACAACAACTTCCCACTGGCTATCTGTTTTACAGTTGGTAGTGTATATATGTCTGTGCTACTCTCTTGCTTCGTCTCAGCTTCCCCGTCTTCCTCTGCCTCTTTAAATGCCTCCTTGAGAGGTCAAAATCATTATCAACATCTCACAGATGCGGTGACTGGGCTTACAGAGAGGAATGACTTGCCCAAGGTTTCACAGTTGGAGCTGGGAATGGAACCCAAGGGTGAGGGCCTCAGACCCTCAGTCCATTTCCTCATCAGTCTCAGACCAATGTGGGAAGCTGTGGGGAAGACGTAGAATAGAAAGAAACAGAAAGAAAGGTAAAGAAACAGCTACAAATCTATCTCACTCATTTTACACTGGAGAAGATTCTTCCTCCCTTTGCCCTCCTCCTTCCTCCCCCCTCTCCAAAAGTCTAGCCTCTCACCAAAAGTTCAGCAGAGATGACAGCCACCAGAAGCCGAGTGCCCACCAACCCGATACGGTGTTGGATGCCCGGTGATGCGAAGGGGGGCGGTGGGTCAGCCTGGGTCGGATCCTGGCCTGCCACCACCCACTGGGTGGCCCTCGACCCGTCCTTTTACCTCCCCGGGCCTCAGGCTCTTCGTCTGTTTCAATAACGCCTTCCTCAGAGCCTCGTGGAGAGGAGCCAGGGAGCCAGCTCCCCGCCTGGCACAGGCAGCCCCTGGCTTAGCCCTCCCAGGACTGGCGATGGGGCTCACCATCCTGCCCAGGGCCCAGTCCTTTGAGTCCTGCCTCCCCAGGTAGCAGGCACCACATCCTTTTGTCTCATGCAGCTGCGACTGGTCTCTGGAGAGTTTCCTCGCTGCTGGAGAGCAGGTGTGGCAGGGGCAGGACGCGCGTCCCTCTCCCCAGGAGCTCCATCTCCCCGCAGCTGCCCACACTCAGGCTGACAGCCACACAATTAGCCCCAGAAGGGCCTTTCTCTTCTCAAGGGCCCTCATCTCAGAGCCCAAACACCTTTATTTTGGGAGCCTTGCTTGGTAAAGTGCTCTGTCAATGCCACCTCCAAGCAACCCTCCCACCCGCACCACACACACGACGCAGCACCACCCTGACTGTCCTTCCGCTCATTTATCCACTCAGCATGTGGTGAGCAGGCCAGGCACTGTGCTGGGCACTGGGACACCTACAAGGTCTCTGTCCTCATGGAGTGTCCCCTGAAGCGGGAGAGATGGGTAATAAACACGCACATGGATACAGTAAAGAGGATCACTTCAGATGGTGCTCAGGGCCAAGGAGATGGGGGAAGCTTTGATGGAGAAGGGCAGCTGGGCAACCACTCAGTCCCAGAGCAGAGTGGGGAAAGTTGCCAGCCTGCTGCTTTCAAGGGTATGTCCCTCTCTGGTTTGGGCTCCAAACTCAGCTTCTAGAGGGAAGGGTCACACCGCAGCCACCACTGCAGGGAGGTCCCAAGATACAGCACCAAAAGGTCCTAGCAGCTGCAGACCCCCAATTACTTTGTCCCCTTCCCTCCCTCATTGCCAAGCCCTACCAGCCCCTTCTAGGTCTGCCTGCTTCTCACAGCTGTCTGCCTCTCCTGCCCCCAATGGCAGGGAGAGGGGTCACAGGAACTCTCCCTGATCTACCAGCTTTTCCCTACCCATCCCATAGATTTATCCCTCCAGCTCTACTGGATTCAGAGCAAACTGAATCCTTTCCTGATGGTTCTCCCAACAAAGCACCAGAGGCGAGGCCAACTGAGCCCCAGGGAAGGCCAGCACACCCTCCCAGATCTCCACAGCCAGGACTCTTTCTCCGTCTCTCCTTCTCAGGCTGCCCCTTCCCTCTGTGTTTTACCCTCTCACTGACTCATTCTTTTCCTGTGTGTCTGTCTCTGTGTCTGATTTCAATTTTCCCCTCTATCACCTTGTCACTCTAATTCACATCCTAAATGTACTTCTTACCTGCACATTAATTTACTACAAATACTGATTTTTTTTTTAATGCATTGAGCCCCTACTGGGTGCCAGGCATGGGGCGAGGAGCTTGGGGTCTAATCAAAGCTGAGTAAAGCATGGACTTGGAGATGAGTCATGCACTTAAATGAAATGGAGAGTGAAATGGGGAGGCTGAAAGTGACCGATGTTATAAAGGAGACACTGATGGGTGCTGAAGAGCATTAGGAGAGGGGTTCCTGGGAACTTCATGGAGGAGGTGACTTTTTAGTCAGACTTTAAAACATGGTCATTCCATGGAATGTGGGCTGACTGTGGGGAGGAAGGTCATCTCCTGCAGACTAGTTGCTCAGTGCCCTCTCCTCTCAAATCGAAATCCTACTCTCCAGCATCCTTATTATTTAATCTCCAAGGAATCCTGAATATAGTACGAACTTTGTGTCTGAAAGACCTGGGTCTGAGTCTCACGGACTCAACATTCAGAGCTTTCATTTCATCATCTGTAAACAGCCTCCTAGAGCTGTTGTGAAAATCAAATAAGATAAAGAATGTGAAAATGCTTTCCGACTGTTGATGAGGCTCTTTACTGTTAATGAGGGCTCTTCTGACTGCAAGCGACAGAAACCCAACTCAAAATGGCTTAAAGTAAAAGAAAAAGAAAAGTCTGACGTGGCTTATGTCAGGCGCATCTGGATCCAGATTTCAGATGATGACCTCAAGATTCTCTTTCTATATCTCTCAATTCTGCTCTCCTGTTCACTGGCATCACTCTCAGACAGGGATTCTCCCCCAGAGTGGCAACACAGCAACCACCCTTCCACCAGCTGAGTGACTCCAATGGAAACTGGATACCCCATTCCCAATGGTTCCAACAAAGTTCCTGGATTGAATCTCAGTGAACTGATTTCTAACCCATCCCTGTTACCAGGGCTGGGTAACATCCTCACCCCTGGAGCTGGTGATGACATGATCCTCCCACCCAACATATAAGGACCACAAGTGAGAAGGGAGTAGGTCCTCCCAAGAAATGCTGTTACACTGTTATAAGTAGGAGGGGTAATGGGTGCTGGGTGTCAATTCACTTAGGTAATGGAGACAAAGAACACAGAAGAAAAGATTTACTCCTTCTTACCTCTCAGGTCTCAGCCTAGTTGTCATCTCCTCCAAAAAGTCTCTGATCCCACAAGGCTGTATCGGGTACCACCACTACCACCACCACTTCCCTTGTGCTCCTGTAGCACCTTACACTTCCCTTATCATCCTACTCATCACATTTATTATAACTTTCTAGTTACTCGTCTTTCTCCTTCACAGTGCTCTAAGTATTGGGAAGAAAAACACATTGCCTGTCTTGCTGTAGCTCTCATGTTGACAAATGCTAGACACTTAGTAAATGGTGGATGGATGGATGGATGATGGATGGATGGATGATGAATGCATGGATGAGTGGTTGAATGTAAGGATGATGGATGGATAATTAGATGGTTAAATGAATGAATAATGGATGAATGGTTGAAGTGAATAAATGAACTAGTGGTTGGATGAATGGATGGGTGGATGGGTGGGTGGGTGGGTAGATGAATGGATGGATGGATGGATGGATGGATGGATGGATGGATGGATGGATGGATGATTGGTTAGATGGATGAATGAATGCTTTGGGAGAAAACTGACAAGACCAGTGTGGGATGTGCTAAGCCTAGGCTGCCTGTGAGCACAAAGAGTTGTCCCTCAAGCTGCTGACAGATGAACTTGGAGTTCAGGAGAGAGGTCTGGGCTGGAAATAGAGGTTTGAGAGTTATTCGCATGGAGACTGTCATGGAGGCCATGGCAACGGATCAAGGTCACCAGGGAGGAGGAGGCCAGTGGCGCATCCAAGGTCGCACATCACATAAGCGACACTTGAACTCAGGGCTGGGTGGTGTCCGTGCCTGCTCTCATTCCTCCATTCCAAGGCAACCTGGCCACTACTCGAGGTGGCAGCACAGGGTTAACATCTCTCCCTTCTCCCTCCCTCCCCCTCCTCAAACCACTCAGCCAGAAGGGAGCAGCTGCCTGGGAGGACAGAGAGACAGATTATGTAAACTGTGATTGCCACCCACTGGAGGAGGAGGAGAGTGAATAGGTATTGAAATGTGCTTTCAATAATGCATGTCCTCCTCCGCAGAGGCCTGGGGCTTGGTGGGGGGGAGAAGAGCCTTAAAGGGACCAAGCCTCTGGTCTCTAGCGGCAGCACGCACAGACCCCAGCCACACAGCCCTCTGCCCGCAGCTGCAGGGCTCGGTGGACATCTACCCCAGGGCTCCTGAAGGACGCTTTCACCGTCAAGGACACTTTTTTACCCCTCCTGGTCCTAGTAGATTTGAGTTTTTAAAGATTCCGTTTCCCAAACACACTGCATTTAAGTCATGATTAATTCATTTCCCCCATTTTTTATTAATCAAAGACACTTAACTGCCAGTCAGAGCTTTGTTCAGCAAGAGATAAGTCACAAGGTGATATCACTCCAGCCCAAAGCTGAGAAGTACGACAACATTGTTAGCCAGGCCCACATTTCTGCTGGAAAAATGCCTTCTCTCCCCATCCCCCACTCATTACTGTCTTCTGGAAACCCCAGACTGAGGAACAGGGATTCTGCCCAGCACTCTCATGTCACAGAGGAGAAAACTGAGACCCAGAAAGGTGAACGGACTTGCCTGAGGTCAAAGGATCAGTGGCAACTGAAGGCTGTGGCCTGACCTCTCCAGTTCCAGCTGACTTGGAACTTGGCAATGAGATAGGGATCTGAAAGCAGAGAGGATGGCGGGGGGGGGGGGGGGGGGGGGGGGGGGGGGGAAGCCTCCTAGCCAGTACCTTCTTCATTGCACCCCTACTATGCACCTGACTCAGTAGATAAATCCTCCTACTTTGTTCCCACACAATGGCCCTGAGAGGTGGGATTACCATACCCTGTGGTGCATATGAGGAAACTGAGCATCAAAGAGGCTCTGTGGGTTACATAATCCACTTGGCTAGGAAGTGAAAGATCAGGATTCCAGCAGGTTCGCCCACTGAGTGTGAAACTCACACTCTTTCTACCTCGCTGGCCTGGCTAGGAGGAAATGAGGCAGTCATTCAGACTGGATCTGAAGTTCTCTTCACCACTTACCAGCCATGTGAATTTGGCTAATGATCTTACCTCTCTGAGCCTCCATTCCCTCACCTGGGGAACTGGGATAGCATCTTGTTCCTTGAGGGATTGTGGAAGGTATTAAGGTCCGAGCGCGGGTTGGAAAAGAATTTCCAGACACAAAGCAGAATGTAAGGAAGATAGAGTTTATTAGAGAGAAGGGACACTGTAAAGACAGCAGGATGACTTCCTGGAAGACCTGGGAGAGCAGACCCTCGTGGGCTCGCAGCCAGCTTTTATAACCCGAAGACAAAGAAAATTCCTGCTAGGAAAACAGCATTGATCGATTGGTCAGTGTGCCATAAGGCAAAGGATGTCATTAGGTGATTGGTCAGGTTGCTAGATGTTGGATATTTTACCTAGTAAGGGCGGGGGTGGGGTTGGGGGGGTGGTGGCTGTTCTATCCAGCCAAGGTCTTGGCGGGGACTGTTCGGCCAAGGTCAGTTCGGCTGTCAGCCCCCTTGCCAACAGTTGCTATTGGACTCAGTCCAGGGACTTCTTTTGTTCTGTGTGCTTGCCCTAGGGCTCCACAGAAGGTTAGAAGAGACGATGAGGGTTCAAGACTCCAGCACAGAGCTTGGGGTACAGCATTTGGAAATGGCATCCTCTCCCTTCCTTCTCCCCTTTCTTTGTTAAAAATCCTCCAAGCTGGCAGAAGCCAGGGTGAGAGAGCTGATTACTTATGTGTTTGGGGGTCTCCTGGGCTGGAGATTAGGAAAGCATTGCCCCGTTCTCCCTTTGTTATCAATTAAATGGACTGTCCTCCTCTGGTCCAATAATTTTAAGACAAGAGTCAAGGGTAGGACTAGGCTCTCTCCCTCCAGTGTGAATGCTCTCCTGGTCATCGCCATCTGCTTCCATGTCTGGTTTTGTTGGCAACGAGTTGAGATGTCTTGAAAATTCCCCCACCCTCCTGGAAACCCCATTATTTCCCCAAGGCAGCGTCGTGAAGATGAAGTGGAAATCTCAGCTGCCAGCAGCTAAAGAGGGCAACCTCCTAGACCTGCCACAGTTGTTCTCCTGGACAAGGTGGACATCGAGTAAATAGACCCCCTGGCCCCTCCAACCCCAAGATGGTTTTAAATGGTTAAGTTCAATAAATACGGTAAGTAGGATATAACACTTAGAATCCTCAGGCATTATGCAATGTGTCAGAGGTTTGTGGGATCCTTCCCTGTGCCAGGTGTGAGCTGGGTATTGAAGACTCAGGGATGAATGGGACCTGGCTCTGCCCTGAAGGAGCTCCCAGCCTGGAGGGAGAGATGGACACAGAGACAAGCTAGGACCACCAGGCAGTTTAGGGATTGTGATAGAAGGATGGGCAGGGTGTGGGAGCCCAGGAGTGGGTGGGGCTGACTTGAATGGGGAGAGAAGCCTGGGGAAGCTTCCTCAAAAGATTGAGCTTTATGCTGAACCGGATATAAAAGGCAATTTCAGACAGTGGGACAGAGGGAAAGACAGGACCATGTGAGAGCATTTTAAGGAGGATCCTAGGTTGTACAAATGGAAGAGGATGGACAAAAGAAAAGGCTAGGTTGGGTCAGATAGTGAAAGGTCTTGAATGCCATCGCCTGTGGTAATGGTAATGGACTCCAGGCTTTGGCCATGGCTTTCCATGGCACAAGAGTGTCCATGGTCAGACAAGCATTTAAGAAAGATCCCTCTGCTTGTAGAGAAAAGATCCACGAGGACAAAACTGGAGGGAGACCTAGCAAAACATGCGACAGTTCATGCAAAAATCAGGGGGGCCTTGAACTAGGCTGGAGAGGTTTTGTGGTGGGTGAATGGATTGAATTTGACAGCCAGTTGGATGTGGGGATGAGAGACAGGAAGGAATCTCTCAAGAAGGCACCCTGCTTTTTGACCCTGCCTGCCCTTCTACTCTGCTTGGCCAATCATTGCCCAGGCCAACTTAGGTGCCCAGGGAAGCTTGGAGAAGGATGGCTTCCTATCAGCCATCTTCCAAAACTGAAAAGGAAGTTTACCTGTTGTATTCTCCTACTGGTTAACACACTTCCAGTTGCAAGTGAAAGAAACTCAATTCAAAGTGCCTTTAGCTACTATATGATTCCTACCATATGACATTCTGGAAAAAGCAAAACTATGGAGATAGTAAAAAGACTAGTGGTTTCCAGGGGTTAGGGGGAGAGAAGTATGAATAGGCAAAGAATGGAGCACTTATAGGACAGTGTATTTACTGTTTGATATTACAGTAGTGGATACATGTCATTATACATTTGTCAAAGCCCATAGAATGTACCACACCCTAAAGTATACTGTGGACGTTGGGTGACAATGATGTGTCACTATAGTGTCATGTATTGTCACAAATGTACCACTGTGTGGGGGATGCTGAGAGGGAGGGAGGTTGTGCATGTGTGGGGGCAGGGAGTCGTGGGAACTCTAGACTTTCTGCTCAATTTTGTTGTGAACCGAAAAGTGCTCTAAAAAGTAAAATTTATTAATATAAAAAAGTGACTTTAGCAAGAAGGGCAATTTATTGGCATATGTGATGAGAAATTCAAGAGACGATTGGTTTCCACCACAACTGAGTCAGGCAACTCAAATGATGAGAGCAGATCTCAGTTTCTCTCCACATCCTGGCTCTGTGTCCCTTTGTGTTCACTCCATGCTCAGGTAGCTTCTGGCCCCTGCAGCTCCTGACTTAGATCCACCACAGAAGACTTCCCAACAACTCCAACAAAAGCCCAAGAGCTCAGTCTCTTTGGCCTCTCATGGGTCACATGCCCATCCTTGAACCAATCACTGTAGCCCAGAGGAATGGGCTGCACTGATTGGCCAAACCCTGGCCATGTGCCCTCTACTGGAGCCTCAGGCTGGGGGCTCAGCCCACCTAAACCACATGCAAAGAGATGGGGGGAGGAGAAGTTCCCCCAAAGGAAATGGAGGTGCTTCACTGAAAGAAAGGGAAATGGATGCTTACAATAGAAAACTACCAGCTCTCCTCTTGATCTCCTTTCCATAGCAGCCTGGAGCTATGCAGAAGGGTCACCATCCCTTCCAGAGTTTGGCATCCATATTATGGTCTTGTACCACAATACAGATGCTCAACACACCTCTAAGTTCTAGGAGATGAATGAGCAGGGAGGCGCACTTGATCTTTTGCACATTCAAAATAACAATCAACTGAAACCATTCATGTAGTCAGTGGCCTCCGGTGTGTCCTGGATAGCTTTGGCTGCCATGAGTGATGGAAAGATGCAGACTCTTCCCCAAGGAGTTCACAATCTATTTTAGGTGTAATTTTCTGATAATTTAGTAGATTCAGATTTACCCTCCAAAAATTACATTCCACTGCATATTTTTTTCTGGCACTTGGATGCTTTTATTCACTTTTAGATTAACTGCCTCATATGAAAATCACAAATTAAAAAGGCTTTTAAAATTCCCCTTTTACTTCTGAGTCAATTTTGTCTTCACTAATAAAAAAAAATCTAATTGTTATTGCATTCATTGAACAGCCTCACTGAGGCAGCCTCTGGTGTTTTCATGATTTATTCTTTGGAAATCTGAATATGACCCCTGAGAAGGTGTAGTGGTCCCTTCATGGACTAAGAGGGTAAAGGTCTGTCCTATTAGATCAGGGGCAAACCTGGAGTCCAGACAACATAATACTGGTGGCATGAGATTTCTATTGTCAAGTATCTACCTGTGAAAGCAATACCTGTTGAATCTGAGGGCAAAGTTTCAAGCGATTGAAAAAAAATGTTTAGTTCAATGTGGAAGAGAAATATCTAAGGACCAGAGCTATCACAAAATGAATAAGCTGCCAATAAGGTAGTGAGCTCCTCATCCCTGGAGGCATGTAAGCAGGGACTTTTGGATGGGAAGTTGGACCAAATGATCTCAATCTCTTCCAACTGGAAAAGTCCTGAACCATGGGTTGAGTTCTATCTCAGTCATTGTCTTGCTGTGTGGCCTTGGGTAAGGCCCTATCCCTCTCTGAGCCACAGTGACCTAGATAACACCATATCTTCTTCTTCTTCTAAATGTCTTGCCTCAGGCATTCACACCTGCCTCTGCACACTCAGGCAATTTCTGTCTCATGTACATTCCAAGGCGCCTAGTGCCTGAGAAAAACAGGCCAGCAAACCTACAAGTGTGAGGCAACTTCTGTTCCTAGAGATGCTGTGATTCATAGCCATGGGGACAGGCAGGTCTGGGGGAGGAAGCCAGCCACTGGGACAGGATGCATTCCCCATGTACCTGACTTGGCCTCTAGCACTGCATCATCTCTCTGCCCCAGGACTAGCCCTCAACCCACAGACAATCTTGGGAATTGGCCTCACCCCCACCAGGTCACAAAGGGCAACAGAAGCTGATGCAGAAACCAACATCATGGAGGTAGAACATTCATTCTACCATTTCATGAGGGTCTTAGGTCTTCTCCCATTTGATTTTTACAACAGCCCTGCAAGGGAGGCACTACTATCCCCAATTTGTTGGGGATTTGAAGCTCAGAGAAGCTGCCAATTATCAGAGGCCAGCCAGCAAATAAGCAGTGAAGAGGGCACCGGACGAGGCCCCGATCCCAGCACCATGCTCCCTCCCCAAGGATGCTCATAAGCTCGCCTTCCAGAAGAAGCCTCAGCCCCTCCTAGGAAAGTGCCCCCTTGCCAGGATAGCTGGTGAGAGACAGACCAGAACCTCAAATCCCACTGTCAGTGTTTCCCAAAGGATGGTGAGGATTAGGTGGGCCTGGAGCAACATCTGCCCTCTGAATTCTGCTGGGCCTTTTGGAGAGGCTACTTGCCCTCTCTGGGCTGACTTAGTCCCTCCAACACTAACATCTAGGATTCCACTGTCCGAAGTCTCCACACTCCCAGGTCTCCAGCTGGGTGGGGTTGGTGTCTTCTGGACATTGTACAGGCTGACAGTATTTTCCACAGCCTGTCCACCATGAGATGACCCTGAGACGTGGACAATAGAGGTCCCCCTGTACAGATGAAGAAATGAGAGGCTGCATCTTATTTGCAAGGGCACACAGTCAGGAAGGCACAAAGCTGAGGATGAGGCCCAGACCCTTAACACGCTGATGGTGACTGCCCGGAACTCACAGAGACAGCCCAGGGCCTCAGGGGAGAGCAAGGTGGGGAGGGAAGCAGCCAAGCAGGGGAGAGAGGACTGGACCTATATTCTGTGGCTTACTTTTCACAACTCATGGGAGAAAGAGGTGATTTGTCCCATTTTTCAGTTGAAAACACTGATGCTCAGAGACATGAAGTGATTTGCCCCAGGTCCCAAAGCCAAGGAGTGGCAGAACCTGGGTATAAACCATTATATCACACCACCCCCAGGAGGTACATGGTGCCCCACCCAGGGTTACTGAGCCAGTGGCCTTCCTCCAGGAGGGGAAAGTTTAGCGGTGAAGCACACTCCACCCCCAGCCATCCAGACATCTTCAGCCTCTGCCTCTTTGCCACAGGGCGTGACCAGGGAGACTGGGCAACATGCTTGAGGTCTCTTGGTGGTACCCTTGCACGCAGCGCCACAGGCTGGTGAGGAACAAGTAAAACCAATCTCTGGAGTCCTTATTCCCAAGAGCTTCCCTGGAAACAGCAGGGAGCTATTTTTAAAAGCAACATCCTTAGGCAGTAACCTGGGAGATGTGTCCCCAGACCAATCATCACCCCTGTTGACCAGGGGCGACACTTATCCTGCTCACTGATCAGCCCAGAGTCCAGCAGCTCCTCCACCTGGCACAGGCCTGGCAGAGAGCCAGGGGAACATGTCACTTGCCAGGGGAAGTGATGTGTGTCAAATTTAAATCATCCCCACCCTACCAGCTTGAAGGGGCCTTTGATTCCCCAAAGGGAATGTGAGTGTGCTTGTGTCCACACACTCATAGGTGTCAACAAGGCTTTGTGTGTGTTGAGTATTGTAAAGTCGAGTCTTGTGTATCTGGGGGTGGTGTGTGTCCACGGCAGCCCACGTGTCTCCATGTCCTGTGCAAGTGTGATATTTAGGCACATGGGTGTCTCTGTGCTTCTGAATATCAGGATGTTTATGTCAGTGTGTGTGTGTGTCTGTGTGTCTGTGTGTGTCTGTGTGTGTCTCTGGGTAGGCTATGTTTGTTTCTGTGTGTAGGTGGGTATACACATGAGTGTTTATGTGTGTCTGTCAGTCTCCAGGAAGCCCAGGAGGTAAATGTATGTAACTTTAGGTCCTGGAGGAACATAAGCTATCTCTAGAGCTCATTCCCTTCTTCCCCACTCCTCAGGTCATAGAAGGAGAAATCAAAGCTCAGAGAAGAAAAGGGACTTGGCTGAGGTCAGGCAGCAGCAGAGAGGACTGGAACCCGGCTCCCTTCTTGGCTGTCAAAGCCCATCTACCCAGTCACTCTACACAAGCTTCATTTCCAAGGTCAACAGCAGCTCCCTCCCTGCCTCCATGCAAGTAAGGGCCAACTGAGTCCATCATCCTCACGGGGCTTTGAACTGGCTGCTGAGAAGTAAGAGGTGTCCAGGCACAAGGACACCTGCCCTGGGCACTGAGTAGAACATTCACTAGTGTAACACACTTTTGCTGTGGGGAAAGAGCCAACTGGCTACTGAACCCTGGGCCCACAGAGATTCCAAGAGAGGCTGGATGGTGCCTGCCCACAAGGAGTCTGCAGGAGGTCAGGCAGGTAAACCAAAAACTATGACCTGAGCTTAAAAGTGCCTACTTGAGGCAAGAATATATTCCTGAGGGATTCTGCACAGAGGATGGAGCAAAGCTAGTGAAGAGGTGACATTTGAGTTTGGATTTAAGAGAGGCAATGTGGTATGTCTGCAAGTATGTGAGACATTGATAAGAAAGGGCATTCCAAGCTTGGGGCACAGCTTACACAAAGATATCTTATCTAGTTCCTGATACCTTATTCTAGCAAGATCCAGCTTCTACCTGGTCTACTCTAACCCTCTGCTTAGTCTGCTCTCCATGTCTCTTGTCTGTGCTCCTGCTGTCTCCACAATCTGGAACTTATTCCTTCAGCAAACGTGTCGTGGGCACCAAAAAGGTACCTGGCCCTGAAAGTGGTACAGGAGATATAGATGGGAATTGAGCACAGTCCCAATCTCTAAGAGCAGGAGATGGGAGTACTTAACAGTCAAGCAACCACAGCTCCTTCTTTTCTATGTGCCTGGTCCTGTGCTCCATGCAGTGAGGGATAAGAAGACCATGGGGAAGTGGAAGGAAGCTCATCAAGGGCCTTGCTACACCAGGCATGAGTTCCTGCAACAACACAGAAACTTAGGTCCTGAAGGCCCCAATTCTGGAAAAGAAAGTTGAGGTTCGGAGAGATGAACTGACTTATTTGAGGTTGTACACAGTGTGCAAAGTCAAGCCAAGTCTGTGGGACTCTAGAGTCTGGGTTCTTTCTGCCAGGCTCAGCTGACTGCCTGCATGACCAGGAACATGGGCTTTGGAAATTGCTGTTTATGCTGTTCTTTCATTTGTAGCCGTCTCTTTACTGGGTCCCCTAAGCTTTCATCTATGTTCCTTTTGAAACTGTGCAACTCAGATTGGGACTTGAACCCATGGTCTTTTAATTGAGATCACACACCTGGTCTTAGAACTTATTGGAGCTCAGGTTCTTGATGTCTCATCACAGAAAGAATTCAGTGAGAGACAAAGCGATAGGTAAGAAGTGGATTTATTTGGAGAGAAACACACTCCACAGACAGAGTGTGGGCCATCTCAGAAGGCGAGAGTGTCACCAGGGTATGGGGTTGTCAGTTCTTATGGGGTGGGTAATTTTATAGACTAATGAGGGGGAGAAGTATTCCAGCTATTTTGCGGATGGGGCAGAGATTTCCTGGAATTGGCCCACCACCCACATTTTTGCCTTTGATGGTCAGCCTCAGAACTGTCATGGCACTGGTGGGTGTGTCACTTAGCTTATGCTAATGTATTACAATGAGCATATAATGAGGTTCAAGGCCCACTGGAAGTCAAATCTTCCACCATCTTGGATCTAGTTAGTTCTAACCACTTTCTCTCATGTCCTATAGTGATGTCATTCTTTTAAAGGTTGTGCCCTGCCCCCTTCATTCCTATTTCACTTTTGGAAATGCCAGCTAAGTCGGCAGTAGGGCCCTAGGCAGTACGGGGCTTGTGTGCCCTTGGGCTCAAAGAAAGTGGGATTGAACATCCCCCCTCCAAGAAGCCAATGTGGGCCCAGTAGGTTTGAAGTCAGAGTACTGATTTGTAGTAGTATGCACATGTAGGTGTTATTATTGCTGTGACTGTGGTCATGAATAGCGATAAATGTTAATTCATTCAACATGTATTTATCAAGGGCCCACATGCCAGCCTCTGTGCTCAGAACTCGAATCTAACAATGAACTGAGTAGATGTGGGGTCTGCCCTCAAGGACTTCACCATCTGGGACAGAGATAGACATAGACAAGTTCAATATAATACCATTTGTGCTTGGGTTAGGAGAGGCACAGGCACTGAGGGTAGCCAGGACAGTCAGCTAGCTCAGCCTGGGGAGTCAAAAATTGTTTTACAGAAGTGAGATCCCAGTGGAATAAACTAGGGCAGGATCAGGGAAGAGAGCTCCAGGTAGAGGCAACAACACAGGCAAAGGCCAGGAGGCAGGACCCAGGGGTCAATTTGGGACACTGCAAAGTGGAAGAAAAAGTTGAAAATTAACCAGAGTGTATCCGCTGTGAGATAAGATCGAAGTTAACTATATTATGTTGATGTCTTTTAAGCAGATTGCAAACAATTTGTTGATTTTTTTTTAAATTAAAAACACAAAACCATGACACATAAGTTTCGCTCCTATAACAATTGTTGGAGCCTGTTGCAGCCCAAAACAAGAATGCAGGTTGCAGGATATTGCCATGAATACCAAGTGTTTGTCCATCAGCTCCAAGTCAGCTGGAAAGGCAGGATCTCTTTCCCCATAGTGCCCACAAAAGTCCTAGATTTCATTCAGATTGGCTTGGTTCAGGTCACATGGCCTCCCTAAGCTAGAGGAATGCAGTGATCTGATGGGCTGGACGTGGGCGGACGGCAGGGCTATGGTAGTTCTGTTACCACATCCAAGCTAGCCCCATGACAGGCCAATGAATTGGAGACAAGGTGTTGAGGCAAGGAATATGGCTTTATTAGGAAAGTCGACAGACCGAGAAGATGGCAGACTAGGGTCTCCGAAAAACCACCTTATCAAAGTCTGGATGCCAGTTTCTTTTGTAGAATCAGAGAGGGAGAGGTGGTGAGGAAGTAAAGTAAAAAGGGCTATGGGTCTTACAAAACATCTCCTGAAATGACCAGCCTCGGTGAGGGGATGTGTGAATTTCTTCTTCTCTGCAGCCATTCCCAGGTAGGCAGGGTCAGATTGTCTCCTTGTGAGCTGAACAGAGGCACTTTAGTTTAACATTCAAGCAGAGGAGCAGGGTTCCCTGAGGCAGGCCATCATGTATGATTATAATAACAAAAGCAACAAAACGCAAAGGTTAAAGTCAAAGAAACAGATCGAACATGGAGTCCCAATTTAGCTCTTCCTTGTTACAGCTCCCCAGACGATATAGCAAGGGGCTGTTCTCAGAAGGGGCACAGAAGATAGGGAGGTAAAGGTAATGGTAGGTAAAGAGTCGTACCAAATCAGAAGTGCTTTCCCTTTCTATTCTGCTTTGAGAAAGCTCAGGGTCATCCCAGGAGGCATTCCACCTTTGGGTTCCATATTTTTTCTCATTTAATTTGATCCTTGTTGTGGCCCTTCTAGGAGGGTGTTATCATTCCCATTTTACAGATCAGGAAATGGGGGCTTAGAGAGGTAAACCCCGTACCCAGGGTGCCAGAGATTAGAAGGGGCAGATTCTAGATGTGAGCCCTGGTGTCTCCAAAGCCCATTCTCACTGCATATCACGAGGCTGCCCTGTTGGTCCCTCTGCTCCCCAGATAGTTCAGGCATATTTTCTAGCCCCGAGGAAAACTTGGATGGCACAGGCCTTCTTTGCTGCACCGGTTTTCCTGCTCAGGTCATTCCCCTGCAACTTGGAAAGCAGAGCCCATTGTGAACGCTTGTGTTCTGGGTTCTGGTCTCCTAATTGAATAGGGCAGGTGGAAAGATGGAGCCCAGAAGTAGGGTTCAGCCAGGGTGAGTTACATGTGAATTTTGTCCAAGCCTCCTACCTTCTACTACTGTCCTCCACAGCCTGAAAGACAGAGACCTGGGGGCAGAAAACAGGAAGCAAACAGTAGCAATCATTCCCATCGGCACTGCCCTTTAGAGTTTACAAAGCCATCATCTCAAGGCAGCAGAGCAGGTGCCAGCATTATGCCCATTTTGCAGATAAGGAATATGGTCCAGGCTGGAGGAGAACCCAAAAGGGGTGGAGTCATAGCTTGTATCTCCAAGATATCATGTACCAGGGTTTTTCAATTCTCAGAAAACCTCTCCAGAGGAAACCAGACCCAAGCTTGGGATCCTAAAGGAGTCGAGAAGGGGACCATGGTTTGCTACGTGCCTACACGGCCCAGGTACCAGGGCCAGCGTTTTCTCACGGTGGGTCTCATTCACTCCCCACTCCAAACCTGCAAAGTGGATATCATTGTTCTGAGGCTTGGAGAGGAGCATTGATCCAGCCAAGCTCAGGCAGCTAGGAAGGGGAATTCAGACCCCAAGCCCTGGTTTCCCATGACCTTCACTCGGCTTTTACAAGAAAGAACTCCCGGCAACCTGCAGCGCATGGCCCTGGGCTCCCACATCAGGCAGGGGCTAATTGGAAGGCAGAGCAGTGAAAACTTCCCGCTTGGAGCAGAGCAGCCCCTCCCTCCCCCTCTCCACCTGGAGTCAGGGCCATCTGTTCCCTTTTGTCGGGATGCAGGGGAAGATGAAACTAAATTTAAATACTAATAATACTTAACATTTGTCTGGAAAATGTTTTGCACACTAATTGTTGATTAATCCTCCCCAGGCCCCAGAGAGATTCTGTCTTGATGTCCCCATTCGGCAGACAGGCTGATGGGACCTGGACCAGCAGGCTGGGGGGTGGATTCGGGGCTTACTGGGCAAGAGTCTAGTCAACCTCCATCTCTGCTCAGCAGGACGGGGGTGGGTGAACAAATTTATCCAATTCATTGTTACTCCACAGCTAACAATAAAGCCGAAGCTGGATCCAAATAGGCTTGGCTGTCTGCCAGCTGCTTAATTCTGGGCAGCCCCTAACCTCTCTGAGTCTTGGTTTCTTTATCTGTAAAATGGGAATAATGTTCCCTTTTGTTTCAGTCAGTCACTCACCAATGTTTACTGAGTGCCCACCTCCTGCTGGCCACAGGCTGGGCCCTGGGAGTCCACAGTGAACGTGGCAGATGAGGTTCCTAGTGGCCCACAGTCTGGTCGGGGAGACAGCTCAAGCAAGATAATTATAGCTGGTGATCGTGAACTTGTTAGGAAACAATCTGTAAATGTATTTTTTAAACCGTGACACACCTCAAAATTCTCCCGGGTGATAAAGCTGAAACGGCACAACTCAGATGGGATTTGAGCCCAGCCAAAACTCTGATTGGGATTGGAACCACAGGCTGGGACTTGAACCCACTGTCTTTTAGTTAAAATCGCTCATCTGGTGTCAGGACTTACTGAAGCTCAGGTTCTTTCTCTATGTCTCAGCGCGGAAGGAATTCAGTGAGAGGCAAAGTGATAGGTAAGAAGTGGGTTTGTTTAGAGACATGCACTTTCTGTAGGCAGAACGCAGTCTGTCTCAAAAGGCAAGAGTGGCCCTGAAATAAGGGGTGGTTAGTTTTTGAGGGCTGGATAATTTCATAGGCTAATAAGGGGGGTGATTGTTCCAATTGTTTTGGAGAAGGGGTGGAGATTTCCAGGAATTGGGCCTCCACCAACTTTTTGGCCTTTTGTGGCTGACCTTGGAACTGTCGTGGTGCTGGTGGGTGTGTCATTTAGTGTATGCTAATGTATTATAATGAGCATCTAATGAGGCTCAAGGTCTACTGGAAGTCGAATCTTCTGCCATCTTGGACCTAGTTCGTTCTAACCAGTTTATGTCATATCTTCAACAGCGATGCCATTCTTTTTAAAGGTTGGGCCCTGCCCTCTTCCCTTCTGTTTCAGAGTGACTCCTATTTTTCTCGCAATGTTCTTCTAGAAGTAAGCAATATGTTCCCAAACTGGAGGGAGTGGCCACAGGGGACAGTGTCAGAGGCTGGGGAATTTCGTTGGGGTTGGGGACACCCTAACATATCCTGGCAAATCCAGGGCAACAGCAGCTCTCCACCCTAACATCCCCAGGTAGGAGTCAGCTGTTCCTAGCATTTTCCACATCTCCCCTCTTCTATCAATCACATTTGCACTTCCACAGGGCTTCCAGAGCTGGGCCTTTCTTGCAGAGTCAGAGGCTGGGGCCATGTCATTTTCCAGCTGTGTTCTTTGAAACCCCAATATTCCACAAGAGGTCTTGGGGGCTACCTCGGGGATGAGAGGGGACCCAGGCAGAGGTCTCCAGGCCCACCACCACCCCAGCCAGCACAGCTTCATTCTAAACTTCTCCTCTATTTTCAAATTTATCTGAAAAAAGGATTCCATTTCCTTAAAAGAGACTGAAAAATAGCCATCTTCATGGAGATGACTTGGAGTCAGGAGACCAGGACTTAAATTCACACTCCATCGCTCGCCAAACGACAGGCCAATGAATCAGAGACTAGGTGTTGAGGTAAGGAATACAACTTTATTCGGACCCTAGCAGCCTGGATGCTTCGCCTATAAAATGGGCTTGCCATCTGACCAGAAAAGTGAGACCACATGGAGACAAACCCTATGCAATGCTCAGCTCAGGGAAGACACACAAAAAAACATATTTATAGAGCTGGGTTGCAATGTCCAACTTCACCACCAGGTGGACCCTGCCTGAGAAGGTCATAAGAGCCACAAAACTCACACCTTCATTTATCAAGGCTGTAACTTCAAAAATTCTGCATATGGGCTTCCTAGGTGGTGCAGTGGTTGAGAATCTGCCTGCCATTGCAGGGGACATAGGTTCAAGCCCTGCTGCAGGAAGATCCCACATGCCGCGGAGCAACTCAGCCCATATGCCACAACCATTGAGCCTGCGCTTTAGAGCCGGTGAGCCACAACTATTGAGCCCATGTGCTGCAACTACTGAAGCCCACATGCATAGAGCCCGTGCTCCACAACAAGAGAAGTCATGGCAATGAGGAGCCCATGCACCACAACAAAGAGTAGCCCCCACTCACTGCAACTAAAAAGAAAGCCCGCACACAGAAAAAAAAAAAAGACCCAACACAGCCAATAAAATAATAAATAAATAAATGAATAAATAAATAAATTTTAAAAAATTCTGCATGTCCCGTTCATTTTAAAATAGGAGATGCCTCTCTTTAGTTTAAGAGCTTAATGTCTAGCCTTCCACGGAGGATGAAAAATCCGCACAATTCATGGCAAGGCTAAGTTGAGAAAGCCCCCACAAGCTACTTTGTCCCAAAGCCAAGGGGTGCAGCTATTCTGAGACACAGCAGCTTTGAAAGGGTCTCATCTCTTCTTCATTAGTTGGTGCCAGAGAAAAGGATGAGCGTGGCCAGGAAGCAAGGAGATTGTCTTGCAATGATGTCTCGGAAATATCCCCTGCTTCCACATATGTAGGGAAGCAGGAGGGATTACACGTGATGTGACAAGACTTCTTTCCATAGCACATTGAGCTCAAAGAATCTCCTCTGCACTGGGGACAAGGGTGTCATCTCCGGTCGTAACTACAGTTTGACAGAGGAAACTGGTGCCTGGGAAGTAGGTAACTCACCAGCCTCCCGCACAGCAGATGGTGGAGCTGGGATTCGAACTGAGAGCTCTCTAACTAGAGAGGTTGTTTGAAGGAAGAGATGAGGCAAGTATTGCATTCTATCACGGGAATGATTCAAGAAGCAGAGAGCTTGAGTGGGAAGATGAGACTCAGACAGTGGCTGTGGGGAGTCCCCATCCCTCTGACAGCTTCTCACCCTATACTCCAGCCCCCCAGTGTGGCCAGACATAACCCCAAAGCTGCAAACTTGTACCTGGATGCAAACACTCAGCTGCACAGTCAGAACCCGTGGCCGCACAGGTACAGGCTTTGTGCAAACCCCCAGCAGGTGCACACAGGCTTACCCCCAGGCTTCTGTGGGTACAAATGCAGTGACACGGAGGCCCACCCAGGGAGCAGTCACATACATGCAAGGAGACAGCGCATACACACAGGAGATACACACGAGGAATACACAGCCCCAACCTACAGGTAGAGACATCCAGGGCATGGGACCGCTGTGTGCCTGCTCCTCTTGCGGGCAAAACCCAGACATCCGATCCTAGACTCCAGGGCCCCGGAGCCTCTTCCTCCCCACCCCACCCCCACCCCCTGCAACACCAGAGGGTTGAGGTCCCAGCTCAGCAGGGACACATGGGCACCTCTACTGCAGAGGTGGCTCATGGCACCTCAGGGACAGAGGGTGGGCAGGCAAGGGTTCCCCTTCTTGGCCTTAGACCAGAATGGCGCAGTAACTAGAAGCACAGACTGAGTGGGAATCCAGGTCCCCTCCTGCCCAGCTGTGAGTGACCTCAGACTAGTGTCCCTTCTCGCTAAGCCTCAGTTTTCTCATCAGCAAAATGGGGGTATGATCCCTACCTTGCAAGGTCTTAGTGAGCAATGAGATGAAGTATGCAGAACAGCTAGTAGGAGCTGAATAAATTTGATTACCTTGCTCTTGCCCTTGCCCTTCCAGTGCTCACTGCTTAATGCCGCAGACAGACAGACTGACACCATTCCATCAGCCACAGGCCTTCCTCCCCTAGTCCCCTTTTCCAGGAGCCAGAGGATGATGGAGAAGACAGAGGTCCAAAGTGGTCCTCATTGTCTAACAGGAAGTGCTGGGAAGGAGGAGACGTGGGGCACTCTGGGAGCTGGGAGGAGGAAGGCTGCCCAGAGGGGGCGACGCTGGGGCTGCCTTGGGGCCACATTACAATCGAGCAGCTGGCCTCCTAGGGCCCCTCGTAATCATTTCCTCCACTACCCCCAGTGTTGCTGCTTGGGGAGCACTTGTATGTGCTGAGCATTCCACATACATATTCCTGTTCAGTGAACAAGTGCTCCCACCAAGACAGCCAAGAAGCTATTATTATCTCATCTTACAGAAAAAAGGAAACCCAGAGAAGGGGTGTGACCTTCTTAAGGTCACAGAGATCTGGGCCAAGACAGACTCCAAACCCTAAACTCTTCCCCCCTCTCTCAGCAGCTGTCACAAAGGGACCCCCATGACCTGACTTCCTCCCCAAGTTCACAGGAAGTCACACGGCATCCTCCCAAACTGACATCTCTTCAAACGCTCAGTGCGTGTGGAAGGATGGCCGTGGGGTTGGTGCTCCCCTGCTCCCCAGCCCTGCTCCTCTGGCCCCGCCTAGCCCTTGGCCTCAATGGCCCTGCTTGCCCACCTGCAATCGCCAGACGGCTCTGCAGTGGCCCCAGCGTCGCTCTGGCCCTCTGGGGATTGAGGCAGCCTTTCTGAGCCTGGGCATCTGCCAGCTCTGCCTTCCTTAGACTCTCTCACTGCACATCTGACTTGTGACAACCATTTCACAGAGGAGGAAACTGAAGAAAGTAAGACCAGAGGCCCCAGAGATGAGGGCCAGAGGCCCCGGAGGAATGGTGCATCTGAAGGTCTAAAGACCCCTTTACTGCATCCAGGAAATCAGAAGTCAGAGCTCCAAACAGCAAATAGCCCATAGGCTGAGCTAGGGCTGAGGCGGGCTTCCTGGAGAATGGGCTTCTGGGAGAGGCGAGGCGCCCAGCCCAGCAGGGTCAGCCAGCCAGCCAGCGACCGGGGAGGTCAGTGGGCTGGGCAGACAGCATCACTGTCTGGCAGGCAGTCTCTGAGTCAGCCGGGCAGGGGCAGCTGGTCAGACAATGACAAGCCAGCCCTGGCTCACACCCTCCTCCAGGTCTCCCTCTCCATCTCTGCCTTCCTCGGGAGCCTCGGGAGGACTCGCCAAGCTCAGACCTATCGCTACGACAGCCTGAACTTCTTCAGCTTCCGATGAGGCCTTAGAGTATCAGCCAGTGGTCCCCAGGAGCACACACTGTGTTCTCTCTCTCTCTCTCTCCCGCCCTCTGTGTCTCTCTCACACACACACACACGTGCGTGCTTACTGTGTAACATCTCACACACGCACTTATATAGAGTCGTGTACATCCACACAAACACACACCCAGGCACACCCGTGCAAGTACACACACACCCTCACCACAGCACACATACCACCTCCTATCTGCTCACATTTTTGCAATGAAGGCACTCAGGTTTCCCCACCTAAATCCATCACCTGAAGGACTGAAGAAGTCTTTCAAGGAAAGAAGGTGGTCACTCCTCACCAGCAAGGGGTTAACGAGAGATCAAGCGACCAAGACACGGGGTGGCTGGCTCTGCGGGACCCAGCAAAGACCCTTCGCAATTAAAGGGGGCCACTGGGCAAACCAGCAATGAGAGGGTCTGCGGGGACCACAGAGCTCCGGGGAGGCCCCACCCCGCCCCCCACTCCTGAGATGTCCATCCACCGCTCCTCACACAAGAGGTCTGTTTCACGGCATCCGCCTCTGAGGTCTTGCCTGGCGTGGCACATTCCGCATCCCTCTTGACCTCGGTTTCCTTGTCTGTAGGACAAGGTTAATGAGCCTTGTTAACAGGAGGTATGGGTTTACATGCAGTGCTGTCTCGGGAGAGTTTTGCAGACTGAAAGCCCTGGCAGTTATGAGCGGCCAGCGGGAGGTCGGGGGTGGGGCAAGCAGGAGCATCGCCAGTGGTTGCGTCACAGTTTTGAATTTTGGTGGGAAGGCGGAGAACCTGTAGAAATCTGCCCGAGATAAATAACAAGGTCCCAGCACAGGGGACTATATTCCATATCCTGTAATAAACCGTGATGGAAAAGAGTATGACAAAGAGTATGTATATATATATGCGTAATTTGATCACTTTTCTGTACACCAGAAACTCACACAACATTGTAAATACACTTCAATTTTTAAAAAAGAGAATCGTAAATTAATAACAACCGCACAAAAAATTCCCATAAGTTTTTTAAAAAGCCAGACTATATGGGTATTCAGATAATTCTGGGTCATATAAAAAAACCATTTCTTATTCTGCATTTTCTTTAACATGAAAGAAAATATTAGCTGCTCAAAAAGAAAAGAAAGAAATGGGGGTGCTCAGAAAGGCAAGAAACTTCTGTTTTCTTCATCAGGAAAATGAGTGTCTGTCTCACAGAATTGGTCATTTATTCATTCAACAAACCTTTATTGAGCTGCTACTAAATACCAGGCGCTGGGGTTATGGAGGCCAACAGGGCCACACAAGGGCCTGCCTCGAGGGGCTTCTGTCTAGTGGGAGACTGTCCACAAGCACTCAGGTGATGGCCCCTTGACAATAAGTGCTGGAAAAAATAAAATAGAGAAATTATCACCTGTGACTAGGAGGGTAGCTTGTTGGGTAGGAAAAATCAGAGAAGGCCTCTGAGGGGGTGGCCTGACATTGTCTTGCCATCTGAATGAGAGGCCACCAGCCATGTGAAGGTAAAGAAGAAGAACAGCCCAAACAGAGAGAACAGCAAATGCAAAGGCCCTGAGGCAGGAATGAACTTATAAATAGAATGATACCCCATGAGGCTGAAATAAAGTGAATGAATATAAAGGAGGAGGGGGTAGAAAAGTGCACTTGCAGAGGACGGAAGGCAGCAGAGTATGTAGGACATTGAGAACCAAATGGGGTGTTTGTCAATTGCAGGTGCTGGGAAGATGTCTCTGCTTGGGGGCTGGATTATACTTGAGGAAAACATTGTTTCAATGCGGGAGCCCCCGGAAGGGATGGAAAAGACTGGCATAGATGCAGAGACAAGGCTCGGTGGGCTTCCAGACGCCCCTTTGCCTAGAACATCCCCTAAAATGACTAGTTCTTAGAGAGGGAAACCCCAGGCAGACCTGACTGTGATTCCCAGAGGCCTTCCAGGCGCCCAGGACAGGCTGTGACTGCACATTCCACGACCAACAGCTCACTCACCTGAATATTTTCTCCTTTTAACTTCTCAACCACCCTGTGCGAGAGGCAATAGCAGATCCCCTTTCTGGACCAGAAAGTTTAAGCTCTAAGATGTTAAGAGCCCAAACACTTCTCAGCGCCTTCACTGTCCATCTCTCCCAGGAAGCTGCAACAGCCTTCTAACCCACCTCCTCACTTTCAAGCCCCTGCCCTAATCTGTGCTCCACACAGCAGCCAGGGAGATCTGCTTAAAAGGCAATCAAACTTGTCCCTCGCCTACTTATAACCCTACAGGGATCCACTGCTCTCACACTAAAATCCACAGTCCTGTCTGGGACCCACGTGGCTTTCAGTGGCCTTGCTGGCCTCTCACTGCTCATTTCCCCGCCTCTCCCCCTGCACCCCCAGCTCCAGCCACATGGGCCCTCTCTGTCCGTTGCTCCGAAGCACCAACCTCATTCCTTCCCCAGGGGCTTGGCATCTGCCTTTTCCTCCCCTTGGCAGATTATCCCATTGTGCAAATGTCACCTCCTCGAGGAGGGCTGCTCTCTCTAGAATAACCCCTGCCATGGCCCCTCCCCACAACCCCTTGTAATTTTCTCCAGAGCATTTATCACGGTCTGAACTTAGTTTGTCTTTCGTTTGTTTAGGCGTGGTCTGTTGCCCCTGCTGGACGGAGAGCCTCCTCAAGGCAGGGCTCTCCTTGGTAGGGCCTGACACACTGCCTGGCGCAGAATAAGAGCCTAGGGGGTATTTGTGGGATGAACGGATAGACATATGTCCAAGGTCACACGGTTGTCAGGCGACAGAGGCATGACTTGCACCCAGGCCTTTGACCTTCTAAGGCCAGAGATCTTCTCGGGGCCCCAGGATGGTGAGGGAACTCAAGATGGGTGGTCCTAGTCGCAGGAGAGGGGAGTCACGTGTGACTGCATCCTCTGAAGTCTGACTGATACAGTGGCCCGGCCCATCCCCCACCCCTCCCCCTCCTGAAATCACTGAGACCAGACCTTAGTAGTGGACAGCCAACCTCCTGCCACGTGGCCCCTGGGGCACCTTCCTCCCTTTACCTTGAGGCTTGCCTTGCAGCTGCTCACTGCAGACCACGCCCCACGCACACCTCAGCCTCGTGTCAGGCCGGTCCTCCCCAGGGATGGGTGCAGGGCCCAGCGCCAGCCACTCTGTGCCCCCTGAATCTCAACCCGCCCCTCCACAGGACAGGCATGACACGCCAATTCCCCACACCTGTGGGTTTCTAGGGGCTCAGGGGAGCATCGGTCGGCCCTGCAGTGGGATGAACAGGCCACAGGGCCGGGTGAGGCGCCCGGAGACCCAAGCTCCAGGCTTCTCCGCCCGCCTCTAGCTGCATGACCTTGGGCAGGTCATTCCCTCCTCTGAAGCTCAATTCCCTCATCTGCAAAAGGAAAACAGCATGGATTTAATGATCTCTGAGGGATCTTCCAGCTCCAAAGAGAAAGAAAGGGCAAAGCAAGACAGTCCCCCTCTCTGAGTCTCTGCTTCCTTGTATGTAACATGGGGGGGTACTTCTTATCTTGGGGGGACACGGAGATGAATCAAGGAGGTAGTGATGTTGAGGACACAAAAGGGAGATTCCAGAGGGGACCCTGAGTACAGAAACAGAGAGACATGGGGCTGGAGGGGGTTCTGGGTGCCGGCGGAGGAGGTGGGCTCATCCCAGGCAACGCGGGGCCACCGCAGGAAGATTCTGCGCAGGGGAGTGCTATGATGTGAGTATTTTAGGAAGATTCTTCTGGCAACACAGCACAGGTTGGATTGGAAGAGCTGTGTGGAGGAGTGTGAGCAGGATTTGTGCCTGGAAAACGCTTATAAATGAGGCCCCCCCCAACCCTCCGGCATCCGAGGCAGCTTGAGAAGCAGGGCTGGGGCTGGGGGCTTCCTCTTTCCCCCTCGCAGATTGCATCTGTTGCCCCCGGGCTGAACGCATGCTCCAGGGAAGCTCCAACTGGCTCCTCTTCCAGCTGCATTAGCCCCTTGGCAATGAGAAAGCACTTTCGTGCCCATCACCTTCGGCCGAGCCCATCCAGTTCCAGAGCTGCAGCTGAAGCTGGGGAGCTGGGATTTGAACACCAGTCTCCAGGACACCGAGTCTAGTGCCCCCCCCCCGCCCATGCAGAGTCACAGAGGCCGGAGGGAAATGGGTCAGTCTCTGGAACCCTGTCTGAGCCTCAGATTGGCATTCTCTGTCCTCACCTCGGTCCAGGGCAGGATTAGACAGAGTGGGAAGCCTTGCTCAGCCCGAGGCCCTCCGCCCCAGGAGAGGCACCAGCCAGCAGATACAAAACTTGCCCAGATCCAGACAGGCCCCATTACTTGGTACCAATCACGACGGAATTAACCCCGGCTTCCCCAGATCCCACTAGTCAGCTGGGGAAAGAGAAGGACACCGGCAACCACCGTGGAGGAAAAAGGGTGGCCCTGTCTGGGACCCCCAACCCCTGTGGACAGCGGTGCCCTGTGAGGCTGAGGTCTTCTTACTGTCCGTGAGCTTCCTGGCCAGTGGTGCTGTCAGCACTGCTCCCAGCCCCCAGCTGGCAGCTGCCTTACAGGGCTGATGATCACTGCTCATTCATTCAACAAACTGTCTTCGGTTCTTGCCAAGTGCCAGGTCCTGGGAGACCAAGGGACATTTAGACAGATCCCTGCCCTCAAATAGCCCAGAGGCTGCTGGTGGAGGTGGGAAGCTACAAGACAGTAAGTGTCTAGTGGAGGCACACAGCCGGCTGCAGGAGGCAGGGGGGCGTCATCCCACCAGGGAACTCAGGAAGCCTCCCCAGAGCCCACCACGCCTGCTCAGGGAGCCGGGGGGCACAGGGGGCCAGGTACGGAGACGCGCAGGGAAGAGGGAGGAGTGTCCCAGGATGTACGAAGGCTGAGGCACAATCAGAGCCCCAGGACAGGATGGACAGATTGCTGCTGACGGGGCTGATATACCCATTGGTCAGGAAGTGTGCCTGGATGAAGTCGTGCTGAGCTGAGCCAGCCTGGGATGTAAGAGTTCGCCAGGTGACAAACAGAGGCGTCCCAGGCATGAGGAGAGTCAGGTGCCCAGACAGACGCAAGAACAAATGGAGTGTTTTCTGGAAATTGCAGGGAATACAGTGTCACTAAAGGAGAGGCAGTGGCGGGTGGGAGGTGTAGTAATACCCTAGAGAGCCGCAAGGACCGTATTAGCAGAGACCTTTGTCCACTGTGTGGAGGAGGTAGGATTTTATCTGGAAATTAGGGAGGACCTCTTGAGAGCTTCTGTGCAGTGGGATGACACTGATCAGATCTGGGGCTGGCTGTGGGGGTATTAGAGGGACCAAAGTCCAGCTGGGAAGCTGGGACAACAGTCCAGCCTGATGCAGAGGGTCTGGTCACGTGGGGTGGTCTGGTGACAAGTCGGATGGTGGGTAAAGGAGGGGGTGACTCAAGGCAGGGCTCAGGCAGCAGAGTAAGGGTACAGGCTTCAAACTCCCCAGATGGCCAGCTTCTACCCCCATCCTGTCCAGGCCTCTCATCTAATGAGGCCTGTGACCTCTACCTAGGGCCACCTGAGTGCTTTGTGTGCCCTTGAGCAGGTTACTTAACCTCCTCATGCCTCAGTGTTCACATCTGTAAAGTGGGGATGTTGTCTGTCAGTAAGTGGCAGGGCTGGGATTTGAACCCTGGCGGTCAGCCCGAGAATCCACCTTCTAAACCACCCCGCTGTCTCCTGATTGTCCTTGTGCCACCAGTGGGTGACATAGGCGGCGAGACACGGCAGCAAACAAAACAGATGAGCTTCCTGCCTCGTGAAGATTTTCTTCTAGCTGGAGAGACAAGCAATAAACATGTAAACAAATATATCTCAACAAATAAAGATAAAATCATTTCAGACAGTGGCAAATGCCATGAAGACGATTAAACAGAGATAGGAAGTGATGTCTTCACGTAGATAGAGTAAAAGAGGGAGGGTCTCTTTGAGGAGGGAATGTTTGAGAAAAATATGAATACCAAGAAGGAGCCGGCCAGGTAAGGATGCAGGGGAGAGGTGTCCTAGGCAGAAGGCACGGCAAGTGCAAAAGTCCTGGGGCCGCAACGAGTTTGGCAGCCCAAGGAAGACAAACGGTCTGCATGACTGGGGTGCCTCTAGCAAGGGGAGAATGGTTGGGCAAGAGAGCAGAGGGAAGAGGGCCCAGCTCACGTGGGGCCTTGAAGAGCCAGAAACTACTTTGAATTTCATTCTAAGTGTGATGGTTTTATTCCAAGCTAATGGAAGGTTTTAAACAGAGGCCCACAATGATCTAATTTTGCATTTTCTCAGAATTCCTCAGCATACCAGGAAGACTGTGTTGGTGTGTTTTAATGCCAACCACATCCATGTTTCAGCAGGTACCAGCAGACGATAACAGTTAGTCAGTTTGCTTGTTCGCGTAGGGCTGACCTGTCTGATGTCACTAGCCACCTTCAATTGGCTGTTTGCAGCTCAAAGTGATGTGCTTAGTCATCGGGCAGGCCAGCCACCTTTGAGCCAGAGGAGAGGGATGGACTTGCCAATTCCATAGGAATGCATGATGGTGAGTTTCAGAGCACTGGATCTCAGCCTGTCTCTTCCTAGGACTGTTCCCACAAAAGCCCAGAATCTTCCTTAGGCCTGGATACATTTATCCCTCACCTCATACATACAACCTCATGCGTGCAGCCAAACCCCATGTGAGAGGCTGGAGGTGCAAAGACAGATAAGACTTGACCTTGGGGTGCTCCCAGCTCCATGGGGGAGATAACACAGGAGCAGAGGCTCTGGCTGTGTGTGGGGAGCCTGGTCCGCGAGATGCGGGAAGGCTCCTGGAGGAGGAGTCCTGTGACTTTGGTCTTGATTGGTGACCTTATAGGAGAAGCTGGGTTTTGGCATTGCCCTGGGCTGGGTTCACATCTCCATGTTCTCTCTTTCCCACCGTGTCCCTCCTGCTGGTCCCTCAACCGATCCACGGCTCCATTTCTCCTGGGAGCTCACTTCTGGCACCATTCTGGTCATTAGGTGATGTGCCGACTGCAGTGGGCTCTCAGGAAACTTTAGCCCCTCCCGGAATATTAATAAAATCATCCCTTTAGGGGGAATGAACCTGTAGATGCTGACCATCAGAAGCGTGACTTTGCATATCTTCTATTTTCCGAGTGAATCAGGGGATCCCAGTGCCCCACATACACGTGTGTCGCCCTCGGAGGATGCGCTGTCTGTGCAGCGGCCACAACCACCACAGCGAGGTACATCGGATACGTGTCATGAGTGAGAGACCTGAACTGATGCAGATTAAAAGACCCAAGCTTGCGAATTTTTTTAAGTAAATTAGAGGGGATCCAAGATTTCCTTACGATGGCATCACACTCAGAACAACCGAAGGGCAGCGAGATTTGGGGCTGTGGGGCCAGAGGAGGGCAAGAGGTCTCCCAGGCTGCATGGCTCGGAAGGCTTGGGGAGAGCTGACATTTGGGCCGCGCCTGGAAGAAAAGGCAGCTCTGGACGAACGGGAAGAGTGAGCTGGCAGGTGGATGAGGGGGTGGCAGACAGAGGCAGGAAAGCCACAGCAGGCACAGGGAGCACCTGGAGTTTCTCTTTGGATGGAACTTTCTGGATGTCAGTGGGCTGGGCCAAAGCAGCAGTCGGAAAGGTCGGCTTGGTTCGCACCGTGAAGGACCTTGCCCACCAAGGCAAGGCACTTAGGCTCCAGCCAACACAGCAGCATTTCCCAAAGCTCGTGCCTCAGGACACCCCGACAGGTTCCATGATCAAATAAGCTCTAGAAACGCCACCCGCGATGTTGCCTCCCTGAGAATCATAATCCAAAGAGGACATCAAAGGCCCTGAAAATTCCTGCAGGGGGAACTCTGTTTGACTTCATTTAGCCCAGCTATCCCCACACACTCGACCAAGGGCTCCCTGACTCACAGAACCCCTGTTAACACCTGCACAACCCACTTGAAAAATGCCAGTGGAGAAAGGAGTGAGGTGCCCACTGTTTGGAGCAGGGTCAGCACTGCGTGGTCAGAGCTGAGCTCACAAAGGAGCTATGAGTCAGCCTCACGCGAGAGACGTGAATGAAGATGGGGCTGAGGGAGCCAGGCAGAGGTGGGGAAACACATTAGGAGGCTGGGCTGTGGTGCAGGGGGGAGCTAAGGCCGGAGGCATCCCCAGGGAGGGAGGGAGGGAAGGAGGGGGAGAGGAAGGGAGGCACGCAAGAGGTGGCACGGGTCAGTAGCCTGGACCCGGAGCTGGAGATTCACACTGATCAGGGTTCTGGGCTTGAGGAATCAGGGAGATGGCAGAGCTGCCACCTATGACAGTTCTGATGGGAGAGGAGAGAGTCCAGTTGGAGGCACCTTGCGTGGGAAGAGGCTGTGGGTAGGTGGCTGTACCACTCTAAAGCCATGAGCCTGTTTTCTTGTCTCCCTGAAACTACCCTCAGGTTAGGGAGCCGGAAGGAGGTCCTATATCCTCTCTTCCCTAACTGAGTACTCAGTCGACCCCCTGTGGTTTAAGTGTGGAGCCCCAGATGAAACACTCCAACACCATTCATTCCTTCACTAAACATTCATCAGGCCCATCCCGGGCAGGCCAGGCTCAGCCCAGTGCCACAGAGATGACTCTGCCCTCTCTGAGATGAGCAGCTCTACCAAGTCACCAGGCAGGCAATAAGGGCCACCCGGAAGCCTGCACAAAGTCCCGATGAGGCAGGGACCAACTCTGCCCAGAGAAGGAGACCTGCATCCTGGGTCGTGAACAATCACAAGAGGAAGAAGGGCACCCCCGGCAGAGGCAACAGCAGCTCAAGGTGCAGAGGAGGGCTAGGAGAAGAGGAAACACAGGGCTGGAGTGAGATTTCATCACAGGAAGTCACTTCGTGGCCTGGGCCTCAGCTTTCCCAGCTGTGAAATGGGTACAACAACCCCCATTGCAGCTTCCTCTGTGAGGTCCACCGAGGAAGGACTGTGGACACTCCCTCAATCACTTCCCAGGCCTGGGCAGGCCCTGTGCCAGTCCCCCGGGTCCCTGAGATGAATAAGCCTCAAGACCCAGGTGGGTTCCTTCATGCCACTGGAGAGGATATCTATTTTTTACCCTCCAGTGCTTGGGAGGTGTTTATTGTTGGAAACAAAGTAGTGCCTGTCCTCAGCTCCCAGGGGCCCGGTTCCAGATGTGCACGTCTGGCAGCCGCGCTTCGGTCCTGGCGCAAGTCTGCGGATCCGTGGGCCGCTCGGGAAGAGGCAGATGTATTTTGACAGGCCTGCCACAGCTTCGACAGCATCCTGAGTCAAAATAAGCCCTTCTCATGGGCAGCCCCTGGGACGGGCTATTTCTGCACCACGTTCCTTTTTCCCACATGGGGTAGTGGGGGTGGGGACTCAGCAGCAACGGTTCCAGCTAAAAACAGAAGCTGCCTCAGCTGGAGCCCACAACGTTCCCCTCAACACAGGCATCAGCCTGCCGCCTGTCGTGAACCCAGGAAGTCTTTCACGGGGGCTCAAACTCAGATAATTTCCCCCAAGGGTATGGGCAGTCCAACCTCAGGAACACTCCCATCCCAGAGGGTCACAAATCATAAAAATATGATTTGTGTACAAAACTTTGCCAGTGACCACGTTTTCTTGCCCATAGGGCAACGGGATGAGGCGGCTGCTATTCTTCCCATTTTAAAGATGAGAAAACTGAGGCTCAGAGAAGTGACCCGACCCTGGAGGAGATGAAGAAGAGAAAACCTGAATCCAAGGCTGTCAGAGTCTCTAGGTGAAAAGAAAGAGTCTATGAGAGAAAAAATGGAATTGCTGCATAGGTGGCTGCAGAGTTTCTAAATTTAATTGAATCGGGATCAAAGGGCAGGGAAGCATGTCGCCTTCTGCGCCTTGTGCTGGGCACCATGCAAAGTCACTCTGACACAGAGCATCTCGTAATCTTCCAAACAGTCCTGGAAATAGGAATTGTTGTCCCCATTTTCTAGATGGGGAAACTGAGTATTGGAGTGACAAAGTGCCTTCCCGCTTGGCTATATGGAAAGCCATTTCGACCCAGGGTCTTGCATCCAGCAACTACACTGCAAGGTCTTTGCTTCCTTGATGTTGGAGGAGCTGAGGCCAAAGAGGGCTCAGGACAGAGAGGAAGTGAGAGTGGCCCCAGAGGAAGCAGGGTGGGCAGTTAAGGTGTCTGCTGGCATCTTCCTGGGCACAGAAGCCTGGGCCCCTCGGTGACTGCAGGGACTGATGTAGGTACCACTTTAAAGAGCAAGTCGTTCGCTGAGTTTATTCCTCCTTTGCAGTTCTCTTTCAATGTTTCCACTGTGCCTGTGAGACAGTCTCGGGCTGAGTCCTGACAAGTCTCCAATATTAGCTCCTCCCTTTCATTGACCTCAGACACGAGACAGCGCCAGGCCGCCAGAGCACAGAGCTGGACAGAGCTGGAGGTCCGCACACAGTTCCTTTTCATCGCATGTATGTGCACTGTTACCCTCTGCAAGGGACACTGGTTTTCAAGTGTCAAGAGGCAAGTTGAGGTTTCCCTTTTAAATAAATGCAATGAAGAGTTTTATTTTTGCAAGTGAGTGTAATTAGAGGGTGATGTTAAGTAAATAGCAGAGGTGGTATAGAGATGTGACAAACCCGTGAAGGTGCTACTCCAGGCAATGAGGCAAGTCCAGGCAGGCTCCCCACCTCTGGGCCAGGCCTGGCACCAGCCCCAAGTGGTGGCACCAGAACTCACTGGTGGGACCCCTGAGAAACCATCCTCCCGCTGAGCAGGCTGGACACAGGGTCTTGTTTGTCCTGGGCCCCAGTGCCAGCGCAGGCCACCACAGGTTTGCTGACAGATGTCTGTCTGCTGCCCCCTGAGATGAGCTGTGGAGAAGGGGAACTGGCCCTGAAAGGTAGAACCATGAAAACAGAAACTCGCAATCTCAAAGAGGTAATAGTACAAAGTAAGCAACTGTCCACTTAACCCCTTCTCCCACCGAGATCCAAGTTCAACCTTCTTGAGAAGAGCAGAATGGTAAGGGGAGGTTCTGGAACCACACAGACAGAGCTCAGGTCCAGCTGCCTCGCTGGGTGACCAGGAGCACGTGGCTGCACTGCCTGCCAGGGCCCTGCTCTGCAGAGTGGGAATGCCACAGGATCTACTTCCTAGGGTTCTTGGGAAGGACACCCAAACTCATGCAGGTGAAGAACTTACAGTGGCCCCGCACGTAGCTTGCGTCCTATACATGGTGCCTGTTATCCTGTGCCAGGCACAAGCTAGCCAATTAACAGGTGTTACGTCAAGGCTGGCATCAGCCCTGCAATGTGGGCTCGGAGAGGTGCAGTGCCTTGCTCCAGGGCACACAGCCTGGAAGTGCTGGGACCAGGGGAGGAACCCAGGCTCTCCAGCTCAGCCTGGTACCATTTCTATGGCAACGCTGAGCTCCCCCCAACTCCTGCTCCCATGCCCTCAGGGTCCCCCTCCCGCCTCACTGTTTGACTCTCCCTTGACCTTCACAGTGAAGATACTTTTCCTTTCAAGAGGGCACAGCCAGGCCTCCAGCCACTGGGTCCACCTTTTAGCTCCCCTTCAGCCTTTCTGCTACTCCTGCCGCCTTCCAACCCAGCCCACATGCCCCCATTAAAGTCACTAGAAGAGCAAGTGCTCTTTTGATTGCATGAGACAGAACCTCAGCTCAAACTAGAGAAGCAAAAGAGGCCATATAACCTCTCTGAGCCTTAGTCTGCCCTTAAGTACAATGGGCTCATCGTAGTACACACACAGACAGTTGATGTAAGGATTAAACGCGGCAATGCACATTAAAGCCTCAGAGCTGCGCCTAGCAGATAGTAAGCGCTCGTTATTACTATTATTCCTTGTATTGTTGTTATTGCTATTCCTACTCCTCAAGGGCTGGTGGTTGGAGACACTGCCCCAGGCTCCAAAGAACACACTGTCTAGTACGTACACAAAGATAAGTAAGCATCTGAAATCACAGGTACCCTGTGATAGAGGAGAACGCGAGAGAATTTTGCAGAGTCAGAATGATACAATGCTGCAGTCAGACAGGTGTACAGTGATCCAGGGCCACAGTGGGAGTGAAAAAAATTACACAATTCATTTCTTCAGCAAACATTTACCAGGCGCCCACCACGGGCTAGGCACTGCGCCAGGCATCAGCGCCGCAGCAGTGGCCAAACAGACGTCATCTCTGCCCCCGTGGGACTCCCACCCAGTAGAAGAGATAAACCTGGAACAAATCACGACTGAAGTTCAGTGGAGCTAAGAAGAAAAAGTGCATTCTGCCATAAAAATGTCTACCAGGAAACAGAGCTTCGTCTGCGGGTGTAGATGGGGAAGGCTTCTTTCCCTGAGGAAGCGGGGATTAGAGGGGATCAGAGGAGAAGCAGAGAGAGCAGTTGGATGAGATCTGGGGAGTAGAGATTACAAGAGATATTTAGGGGGTAAAACCAGCCTTCTACCATAAGGCAAAGTGATCAAGGTGCAGTCTAGAGTCAAAATGCCTGGGGTCTAATCCCAGCTCTGCCACATACTGGCTGTGACACCTTAGCAAATACAATAAAACTCTCTGAGCCTCAGTTCCTTCATCTGCGTAATGGGCACCATGCCAACTACTTCACTGGATTAAATGTAATAACATACATGGAGTTGTTAGTACAATGCCTGTCAATCTTATTTTAGAGATAGAAAATGATAGAAAAATTAATCAAAGTGGTCTAAGGACAAAAAAGGACTGTATCAGTGCATGTAACTGAAAAATTCAAGGGCAGTTTTTGGATTTCAGGAAGGGCTTGATCCAGGAGCCATGCAATATCATGAGGGCTCACTCTCTCTCTCTCTCTCTCTCTCTCACTTCTGTTTCTCTCTGGCTTGGCTTCCTCTTCAGGCAGACTCTTTCCACACCATGACCCTGCAGCTCCAGGCTCACACCTTCTCAGCTCAGTAACTCCAACAGAGGAGAATTTTGCTAATATTTCCAAAACAAGCTTCAGGACTGAGTGTCCCTGGACCATCTTGAGTCACATATCCATCCCTAAATCCTAGGCTTGTGTTAGGTACCAATCCCTAGAGCTTGAGGGAAAGAGGACTGGAGGACTCCATTCACACTTCGTGGCCAGAGAACAGGGGAAGGGTGGATCCTCAAAGGAATACTAAGAGGCCGAACAGAATCAAAGCTACGAACAAGATAAGACAGCCCATGTCTACTGTAGCTCATACACAGAGACACAGGGAGACCGAGCTGCAGCAGTCGGTGACACACTGTCAGTGCTCAGTAATCACTCAGTGTGCTATGAGCCCCATCTCCCAGGCAGACATCCTGGACCCAGAAGAGCAGAGAGGGGAGTGCAGACTCCAGGACCAGACAGGTTGGATGCAAATCCTGAATGGCACCTTCTAGCTGTGTGTCCTTGACAAGTTTCCTGTCCTCTCTCTGCCTCTTTCCTCATCTGTGAAATGGGCGTAACAGTCATACCTGATAAGGTTATTGTGCAGCATAAACAAGGCGGTACGTACAAACACGGGGAGCGGTGGCCAGCACACAGTAGCTCAGTAACGTCAGCTCCTATTATCACCATCATTCCACAGGCTCTGAACCTCAGGGGTCATGTTGATTTTTCCCTCCCCACAGGTAAAGCCCCTTCCCACCTCTTCCAGACCATCCACCAAAAGCCAGTGAAAGGCCACATTTGACTTCTCTCTTCCCCTTGGTGAAATTAGATGGAAACATGAAACTTTGGGGTGGCAGGAAATCTAAGTGCATAGACCCTGCCATCTGGTAGAGTCTGCAATCAGCCCTGAGTTGGAGGGAGCTCTTAGGAGGGGGCATGGGAGACCCCTGGACCACCTGGCCACGTCCTCCCAGTGACCAGCCTCCCCACCAGGTTACAGGCTCTGTGCAGGTCTGCTCAGGAAGCCAGCTTCCTCCCAGCCCATTTCCAAAGAGTTCAGCAACATCCCCTGTCTGCCACCTTCCTGATCCTGGAAGTGTCCCAGTGTATGGACCTTGCCGTCCCCCTTGAAACATCTAGGAGCAGAACTGATGAGAGAAGGAAGAAAAGAGGAAACTCACTTTCATGAAGCACTCTGAGCATGTCCCACACTCAGCTGGGCCCTTGTTCCTCAATTACCTTCCATCACATTATTCCCCCCCCACCCCGCCCTGCCCCAAGCTTCAGGTGGGGAAACTGAGGCTCAGACAGGTGAAGTGACCTGCCCAAGGTCACACAGCTAGTGAAGGGAGGAGCCAGGGCCCTGCCCCAGGCCTTCAGATGCAAAGTCGCAGCTCTTGCTGAACCACACCGAGAATCTAACAACCAGCAGCCAGAATGCAAAGAGAGAGCAGGTTTCCAAGGAGAAGGAGGAGAGGTGTTGGGAACATGCAGTTATTTACAGGATGCCGTGTGGGTTGTTGCAGGAGAGAGGGAGACGTCCTGAGGTGAGGAGGGAACGGGAGATGTTGGGTCCTCAGTTTCCTCATCTACAGAGCCGGGATGATCATGCCAGCCTCTCTGGGAGATGGAGCCAGGAAAGGAAATAGCACTCGTGCAGGGCCCACATTGCACCTGGAGCACACGGAGTTTTCGGTGGCTGTGATCTCCCTCAGGGGGACCGGGCGAACTAAGGCCTGACCCCAGGGACTGTGGGCCTCAGCTTCCCTAGAAGTGAGGGAGGAATCTGCTTATATCCTCAACAGAGGCTCTTAGTTCCCCAAAAATGGCAATTTGTTAAAGAAATTGCCCGGGCTCATGAGATCAGAGCACTCAGGGCTGGCACAGGAAAATTCACCCAGAGGCTCTCTGTGGATTTGACCCGCTACTTGAAACCTTCCAGTTTGAGGTGTAAGGGCGCAGGAGGAGGACCTGAGAGCCTTCGGGCCCCGCGGAGCCAGGCAGCAGCGTCAGCCTGTGCGGGTGACCACGGGGAGGCGTTACTTCTGCGACTACTGCGACCCGTTCCTCCCAGGACAACCTCCACAACCGCAAGACGCACCTGAACGGGCTGCAGCACCTCGAGGCCGAGAAGCTCTGATTCGACATGCTCCGAGATTTTGACTGATTCCTTGCCCACCAAGGAGCATACAAGGTTTCACTGTACATATATGATGAAAATAAAAGCAGGAAAAGTGGGAGGAAACCAGGGTTAAGGTGCAGCTGCCATCTTGAGCAGAACAAGCGAGAAGTTTCTACTGACAGGCCTGTGCGACTTTGGCTCCAGCTGCAGGTTTTCCCACATGTCAGAGTGAGACCTGCAGGAGCTGAGTATCCAGGTGGAGGAGGAGAGGCAGGCCAGGGAGTGGCCACCAGACGTCACCGAGCTCCCTGAGATCCACGTGGAGGACTGGCTGGAAAGGAGAGCCAAGCAGCTGAGCTCAGCCTCAAGCAGCAGGGCCAAACCCATCAGAGCCACCATCTTCCAGTACCCTGCGGGCTGGCCACAACTCCAGGAGCTGCCTCCATCCCTGCGGGCATCCCCGCCCCGGGGGTGGTCCCTGCAGCCCAGCGCCCAGTGGGGCTGAGTCCCTCATCCCTGCCTAGTCAGCCCTCCAATCAGCCACTATCGAGATAAGGGCGTATACGGTGGACACCCAGGCCCCCTCCTGCTGTGTCCCATGGAGCATCTGAAACTAAAGACTGGGCCTGGCCTGGCCTTTCTGAGGCCCAAGTGTCTCCCCCAGCCTTTTGCAGCCCTGATCCCAGCTCTGCGCCAGGCATCTCCACTCGCCCCACCCCCCATGGGATATTTTGGGAAGACTTCCTTCCAGATGTTTATAAAGAAAGTCTGTCACCGAAAAAAGAAAAGAAAAAAAAAAAAAGAAACCTCCCAGTGAATGGCCCATCCCACTGTGATAACATCCAGGCCCCTCAGTGAGGCTGACAAGGACCCACAGGACTGCCCGTCTCTCTGTCCCTTTCTCCCTACACTCCCTCCCACCTGGGCTGCATTCTTTCTCAGAAACAGGCCACTCTCATACCCAGATCAGGAGAGGTCCTTCAGGCCAAATCTTTTGCCCCAGATCTTCCCACGTTCAGGTCAAGCTCCAGTGTCATCCCAGAAGGCTTTCTCAGACACCCCCACCCCATCTCTTTTTTCTCACATCTCCCATGTTTTGTTTTGTTTTTTTTCCAGAGCACTCTCTGAATTATCTGTCTTTCCATTTACTTGTTAATTGCCTGTCCACTCCCACCAGAAACACTCCATGAGGCAGGGACCTCTTCTGTCTGGTCCATCCCACTCTGCCAATGAGGAAGTGGAGGCTTTGAGAGGGAGGTTGACTGAGGTTGACTTCCCCAAAGTCCACAGTCAGGATAGGAACCTAGCTCCTTCCATGCTGCCAGGCCCTGGGAGAGAAGATTTGAAAGAGCTGTGAAAGGCGGTACGTCCTAAGAGGTGTGGGGACTCGTTTGGAAACAACTTACCAGGATCCCAGAGTGCTCCGTGCCAAGGACTGGGAGCTGTTGCTTGAGGTGGAGTCGGCCAGAGCACACCCACACCCTGCTTACCTCTCTCCCCGAACACAAGTAGCACCATACTTCCCAGCTCCTGGAAGTCAGTGAGTCCAAGGTACTAGATCTGGCCAATGAAAGGTGAGCAGAAGGGTCAATATCAGTGAGAATATTGGCCACAAACATGGAAGACTTCACATGGGCCATTTGAGGAGAGCTTCGTAAAGGTGCAGGCAGGACAAGAAGGTCCCACAGGGACAGTGCAATTCCCCAGGGCCAGCGTTGGTAGGGAGCCATCACCACCTCTTAGTCTGAAGGGCAAGGAGGGAGCAGTTGCCAAGCGTGGAGAGGGTACATAAGTGGAAAGGACCACTTAGCAGGAGCAGTTAAGGGACTGCTTCAGCCAAGGGACACCCTCATTTTGCTCTTCTTTCACCTCTAATCCCTGACAGTGACTCCCATTGATAAAAACCCAACCAGAAGCCTAAGGGCAAAGGGAGCTTGCTGACTGGTCCATATGAATCAGCCTCCTGGGCCCGGAGCTGGGCAGGGAGGAAGGAGCATGGGTCTGAAGGAGCAAACAGAAGCTAGCCCATAAGATCACCTCCCAGCCGGGGCCATGGAGGCCTCTGTGACACTCCAGCTCTCCCTTTCTGCCACAGTGACCCTGGAAGTTGCATATTGAGTTGGTGGCATCATCAAGATGGTAGAGCCCTCCATGAGTCTCATCAACCCTGAATAGAATCTCCCTCTTCCAGCCACAGCCCAGTGTGGTCTGGCCATTACAGTCAGAAACAAAACAAAACAAAACAACAAGCTCAAGGGAGATGTCCTAGAGGCATTGCACGGAAAAGGCATCATTCGGAAAACATTTAAAAACTGATGACGTGGAATCAGGAAGCTTACCCAGGGCAGTGAGGCCTTGAAATGATGCAGTCCAAAGACACCCCAAAAATCACCTTGAGAAGGACTGTGGGAACAAGAATCAGAGGTCTTTCAAATCCATTAAATGGAAAGAGGTCAGATGAAGGACCAGCAAGATGCTTAATAATCACAGTTCTGGGAGAGAGCTCAGAGATGAAAAGGAGAAACCAGAACATCTGAGACAGCCTCGGCCTCAGCCTTGACTGAGGAGGACCTCAGGGAAATTCTTGCTCCCAAATTGCTTTTTGGAAGTAGGGGCGCCAAAGGCACTGCTCTGACAGGCAAATGTTCCAACTCCAATTGACAAACGAGATGCAGACAAATCACCAGAAAGGGATGGCACCCGCCCAAGAGTGCTGATGTCACTCAAGGGTGAAATTGCAGAGCTCTTGGCCAAAAATATGTACATTTTTGAGGGGATGTGGCTATATGAACTGGGATCTGTGGATATGAAGTTTCAGTTTTGGCAAAGCTTTAAGCAAGGACCCACAATGTGAGCTCCTTCTCTCACTTAAGTAAACATGACCACGGGGACCATGTTGCACAGGTGAGGAGGTGGCATAGAGACAGAAAACTGGGACCAGGATGATCAGCTCCTTCTTGGGATGTGAGACTATTAAACAGAGGGTCCTTCCAGGGTCAGAGCCGGCTTGATTAAAAGTTTTCTGAAGGAGGCCACCTACAGCTCCAACGTTACAGATTCCAGCAGGTCTCTCACAGGTGGCAAAGGCAGAAACCTCATTCAAAACAACTTAAGTAGAAAGAAGGCATTTACTGGTCACATAATGGAAAAGTACATGAGCAGATGATACTTAAAGGCACATCGGGATCTGGACACTCAAACACCGTCATCAGGAATTTGTCTCCTTCCCTTCTCTTGGCTCTGCTCTTCTCTGAGTTGGCATCACCCTTGGGCAGGCTCTCTCTGGGTGGTGGCAAAAATGTCCAGCTGCTCAGGCTCACATTCTGCCAGCCTTGCAAATCCCATAGAAATAGGAAGCCTCTTTCTCATTGTTTCCAGCTAAAGTCCCAGGGCTGACACTCATTGGCTTAACTTGTATCACTTGCCAACCCTGAGCCACTCACAGTGGCCAGAGCTAATAGTGTTCTGATTGGCCGGCTGTGGGTCTAATACTCACCCAAGGAAGTGGGATGTGAAGTCAGCCCCACCCAGACCGTAAAGTCAAAAAGCAAAGGAGAAAAAGATGCCAAAGAGATACCAAACAGGCCAAAATGTGTGTCACCACAGAAAATGACACCAAAAACAACCCAATGACAAAATACCATAGTGATGGGACCAACTCTTGGGGTGATGTATATGGATAAAGAATTGAAAAAAAAAGCAGGGTCAAGTACAAGATTTAAATGAGGATGCCAGCGCTATAATTGTGGTCTGTGGCCCAGCAAGGAACCCAGGTCTCCAAATCCCCCCATCTGAGATGGGGACCTTAAGACCCACAAGCCATTTCAACACCAAGCAGGTAGGGCAATACACTGCACAGGTTTTGCCTCTGAAAACAGTCATTGAGCATTCACAGTGAGGAACTGTACTGTTTGATGTTGGGATTCAGGGATGATCAAGATACAGTCCTTGCCCTCAAGCAGCTTACACTCCAATAGGAGAAAACAACCAAGGATGTAGAAATTAATAGAGGAACGAAATAAACATCGGAGGTGTGGAGTGCTCCCTAGGAGAGGAATTGGTAAACAGGCTGGCAGAGGAGGCAGAAGGCCGACCAAGGGAGCCCCTCGTGGGTCTGGACTTGCTGTAGGCAATAGTGAATCATCGAAGGCTTTTGAGCATGGGCGTGACACAAACAGGAAGAAGTTTCATCGTCTTAATGGAGCCAGATACAGCCCAGAGGAGAGCCACAGAGATGATCAAAGGGCTGGCGACAGGTCTGTGGAGGGAGATGACAGAGTGAGGACTGGAAAGATGAAGGCCAGGCAGAGCCTTGATCAAAGTCAGGCAGAGGAGCACACCACATCTTGACGCTGGACTGAGACGCCAGTGGAGCCGCACCGTGAAGTCACAGAGAGTGATGCTTTAACTCCCATCGGGAAAGGTGTGTGTCACACATACAAAAAAATGTCATTTATATAACTGCGACCCCCCAGGAGGGGGCGTAGGCTAGAAATGGGGACTAAATCACTAACAAAGAGGTCCTGGTAGAGTTCTGAGTGATCGCCATAAAGGAAGGCTGAGGGGCACCAGGGTGTCTGGGGATGCTCCACATTCATTCATGAAAAGACCGCTTCCTGAGGGCCTGCTTTGAGCCTGGCCCTCCTCTAGACTCTGAGCCCAGAGACAGGAGCAGGCTTCCCCTTGTCTTATTACATCACACCCCTACCACCTTCTGAAACGACCCGGCCCCCTGCGTGTTTACTGGAGCAGCATTTGCTTCCCCCATCGGACAAGACAGAAATTTGTGAGCTTTTTCCCTCCGTTGTATCCCCAGGACCCAGAGGAGATGTTGGCATGTAGTAGATGCTCCCCGTACAAATTTGCTGAGTGAATGAATCCCTCATGCTCACTGAGTCCCCCTCCTCAAAGGGCTCAAAACCTAGGGAGAAAGTCAGACAAGAAAGCCAATGTCAAGTGTAAAGTTTCATTTCAGTGGTGCTACAATGAAGAGGTCCCTGTGGAAGCACATAGGACACCCCTGACTCAGCCTTGTTTCCCAGAAGGGGTGCTTTAGCTGAGCCATGATGGTCAAAGTGAAACAGAGCAGGCAAGGCTCCTCTGGGAGCGACCAGCACGGGCGAAGGCGCAGAAATGCCAGGTGGCAGCCTGTCCAGGAGCAACAGGATGCACAGGTAGCTGTTAATGGAACTGGAGAGAGTGGTTCTGACCCTGGAGGGCCTTAAGGGCCAACGTAAAGGATTTGCACTTTCTCCTGAAGGCAATCAGAAGACATTAAAGGATTTGTGTGTCAGTTAAGATCCTTTGGTTTGCAAGGAAAGAAAAAAACTAAAGCCACTTAAAGCAGCTTCAAGGAGAACAAAAGGGAAGGGGCAGTTATGGGCTCATAAAAATGACAAGACCTAGGAGAGCTGTGGGCACAGCTTGATCCAAGGTGGAAACAATGTCACCAGGCTGGGGTTTCTCACTCTGCTTTTCTTGGCTCTCCTGGCTCTGAGCTGGTCCCCATTCTGAGGCTCCATATGGTAGCTCCTGGGAAACCCAATTCATAGCTCAGTGAAGCTAAAAAGAGAGTTCGTTTCCCTCAGCTCAAGCAGAAGTCCCAGAACTGAGTCTCTCTGGCCCTGACTGGTCCTATTTGGGTCATGTGACTATCCCTGAACTGATCCAGGGGGCCAGGGAGACCTAAGTGCTGATTGGCTTAGCCCAGGTCATGTGATCCATCCACGGCTCCTCCAAAGCTGATGCACACGAGGGAGGAGTGGGTGCTAGGTGGCAAAATAAGCTGTGACCACCATGTGTTTCAAGGAGGAGAGTGATGCAATCCTGCCCGTGTTTTAGAAAGCTATGATTCTCCTGCAGATCCGCAAGCCGGTGAGAAAGGCGATCTGAAGGCAGGAGCAATGGCTAGATGGCCGGTGTCAAGAGCCAGGTTGAGCCAAGCTGAGCGGAAGTGAGCACAGGGCTACGACAGACAGAGGGGGATGTTTGCATTTAAATCCTGAGGACAGAGGTGCAGGGCCCTGAGTTACAGCCCCCATCACTTCTGATCACCTCAGGCTCGGAACACCCGGCCCCATTAAGGACAAGCCTGGGGCACCATCCCCACAAAGGGGCCCTAGCAGGGTCACCTACACTCTGGGACCAGCTGCCCCAGAGCTGCAGACTCAGGCTTGGCTGCCGGAAACCCACCTCATCCCCCTCAGAGAATGTGGCCACCTGTAGAGACATACTAAGTTCCAACGCTGCCAACGCTGCCACGTCTCAGCTATGTCGCCCTGAACAAGGCCCTTAACTTCTCTGAGTGTGAGTATCACTATCTGAATATAAAGTGGAGATGATGACATCTCAGGTAAGGGAGGCGTCGGTATGGGGATTTATGAATCACCGACCACAGTGAGAGGCTCAGTACATGAAAATTCCTTTATCTTCAAGCCTTTCAGCTTTTCCCTCTCTGGCCTCATCTTCCTGAGACCTCTCCAACCCCTTGTTTGTTTGCCAAATAAAAGGCAGTTTTGTTTCATTTTGCGTTTTTTTCTGCCAGAAAGAAACCACTGGAGGTTGAGTGGCACAAAGAAGCCATTTTTAGATTTGTGGGTGGAAAATGCCTCTTGTTCTTGGACCTGAAGTCTCAGCCCCCTCTGGACTTCCTTCAGGTGATTCCCGTTTGGGGACATGATACGCCTGTCCCGTGTGTGCTGGAGAGGAAGGGAGGAAGCCCAAAGAGGGGGTAAAGAAGTAGAAGAAACAGCCCCCCATCCCTAGTTTCCTCTAAGCTTCAAATTCTTCTCTCACTCTAAGTTAAACAAACTCAGGGGACTCATGAGGCAGGGTCCTCTGGCCAAGAAGATCATAAAAGGAGGCTTTGTCTGATGGTCTCATAGCCCCAACTCCGGAAGAAATCACCGCCTTGCTCAGGTGTCGCAGGGAAAGAGGATTAACCTTGGCTGAGACCGTGCTGCTATTCCCTACACACTGTTTTATCTGAGCCTCGCACTCTCCCTGGGAGGTCAGGGTCAGGATCACTGACCCATTTCACTGAGGAAACTGAATCTCAGAGAAAAGCCAGAAGGGGCCTAGAGCTGCTAAGACTCCACCCATGTCTCTATGCCACCAGAGCCCGTCACTGTCTCCTCCACGGGGCCTCGGAGATGACTTGGGCAGCCCCGGAGCCGACCTCCCTGTCCCTTCCCTGCTTTGGGCTTCCAGTCCCATCTGGCTTACAAGCTGTGTGTTTTTATTCTCCTCCTCAGAGCTGCCCCTTCACTAAGATAGCACTTAGTGGGTTGTATGGTCGTCGACTGTTGGTGGGCATCTCGCTCCGCTCACTCCTGAGTGCTTCAGATCAGAGGCTCTGATCTGAAAGGATCTTGAGCGTGTGAATTGGTCCATGTGTTACCTCTCTGTGGAGTATTTGCATCTCTCGCTGTGGAATAAAGAGAGGGCAGAGAAACTCCAAAAGTTCTTATGCATCTTTGTCTCCCTAGGAGAGCGCCTAGTATGTCATAGGCCCTCCACGCATTTGATAAATGAATAATTGATTGAAAAAAGACCTACCTCATAGGGTTGTCATGAGCTGAAAGGGCTGACATCTATAGCACCCCTAGAACGGTGCTTGGCATGCTGGAGGTGTTTGAAGAATGTAATGCTGAGTTACAGCTGGGAAGGAATACCTCCCCAGGAGTTAGGAGTTTCATTAACTCGCTTTGTGGCATTGAGAAATTCCCTTCCCCTTTCTGGGCTTCTGTTGCTTCATCTGTCAATTGAAGGCACTGGGTTAGATGAGCAGAAATGTACCTTTTTAGTGCTGACAATATACATATTTCACCTCCTCCCTTCACTACACTCCTTCCCCCCCACACACACACGCATGCCTGCCCACCAATCTCCAAAACAGCATTCTGCTGCCCCTTGGCACTTCTCTCTTTCATTTCCTGAACCAGAAGCTCCATGAGCTTATTAACTTCTGTTGTCCATGTTCCTCAGCTATGCCTGTTTTAGTGAAACAGCAATAATGTCCCCACAGATTTGTTTTATCAAAAAGCAAAACCTGTTTTGTGGGCTAGAGTGTGCTGGTCCTAAATGAAAGTAGAAGTCATTTCCAGCTCACTTGCTCCACAAATGCAGCGGTTCTGCCGGCTGCCTTTGCACCAAGATGGAAAGGACCTTTATCTTCACAAATGTAGGCAACACCATGGAGGCAGCCCTGCAAGGGACAGGGGGAAATGCCTTCCATTCCAAAAGGAGGGGCAAGGCCAAAAAAAGAAAAATTCTTCCTGGAACAGGAACAAAATTGCACAGCAGGATCACTTCCAACTCCACAATTCTAGACGTTAAGAGTCATAGGATTTAAGCTTCTAAAGTTGTGAGTGAATGTGTGTAATTAGTTGAATCTAAGCTTCTATTAGTCCTAAAATATTCTATGATTCCATGATTAAGTATTTTTTTCCTATAAGACTAGGACCCAGTGTCCTATGATTCTCAGATTCTGTTGACCCAAGACAAGCGTTTTTCAACTGTGGGCGTATCCAAAACACCTGGAGTCTAGGTAACCAATGCAAATTCCTGGGGTCCCATCTCCAAGATTTTGATCCATCCACATGGGATGATCCCCAAGAGTCTGAAATCTTTTTAACAGGTCCTCCCCCAACCCCAGTGGATCCAAGTAGGAGGGGGCCACTCTTGGACATACAGTGTTTAGAGAAACTGTCATTCTAGATTCTGTGATTCTAAATGTCATTTTGAAATGGCCTTTTGCTTATGATTCTAGTATTCTGGAACTCTTATTCTGTTTCCATATGCCTAAGGACAAGATTCCAAGGTGTAAAAACACTACCTTTCTGAGCAGGGGCGGGGGGGGGGGAGTCAGGGAAGGGGACTAAATGTCACAAGGGTGGAGGAACGTTCTGGAAGGGGGACTTCCTGAGGGCACGGAGCGAACATTGATGCTGCGTCACTTTGCCTGAGCAAGTCCAGCGCTAGGACTCAAATGAAGAGGCTTGGCAGGGTGCATTGCCTGGCTCTGGGGTGACGTGAGCATCTTGGGTCATCAGGAGGAATTCCTGAAGGACAGGGAGATCCAACCATGTCCCGGAGAATTGGAAGGGCTGAGGTTGGAGGAGGGGAGGCAGAGAGCTCGAAAAAGAACCAGTGGCAAGGGAGGAAGGATTTATCCCCAAAACATCCTCCCCATGCCTGTGCCGGATGGTGGGGGAACTGCAGACTGGTTTGGCAGACATGAAAATGTAAGGTTTCAGGAAAACTCAGGATGAGAGGGAGCTAACTGTGTGGGGATATCCCAGGGTACAGTGTGTGGGCAGGCTGAGAGAGGACTGCCTTGACATGCTAATGAGTGCTTGGATCTGGGAGGGTGGGGATGGGATGAAGGGTAGCAGAGGACCTCTAAGGAGCTTGTAGGCAGATGCTTGGCTGGGGAGGGGCTCTGAGTTGGGGGCAGGGTCTGGAATGGAGAGGGTTCCCTCAGGAGGTTCCCCCACACACTCCATGTACCACCAATGAGTCAGGATTCAGATGAGGAACCTGGGACCCTCTTTCTGAAAACAAAAGTGGAGAATGGAGAATCCAAAGGTTTCCAGCTTTCCAGATGGGGCAGGTTGTGTTACCAAGGGTTCCTCTGGGGGTGGGGAGAATGGAAAGGAAGGAATCAGTCACTCTTCATGACACATTTAGTCTGTATGTCTGCACAGTGATGATGACACACTTCTGGGTGCACATACAAACCCCTTCTGGCCCACACAATGACAGTGACACACGTGTCAGCCCACTGTGACACACTTACACCTGCACCCTTACCACCAGTGATGGCACCATTTCATACTGATGCTAATGCACTATGCGTCATCTCTCATTGGCAGCAACACTTAGGACATACACCATTACACAGAAGCAGTGACACGGCATCAGAACTTTTGCATCTGGCACAGCCTATGTAAATGGCATCCTCTGTGGCTGTATACGGCACAACCTACATAGCTGCACATAGCCCCCGTGCCTTACACCCAAACCACCACGCAGTGCCATTAACATATTCCACTGTAACAACAACCTACTTAGCTCTACACCCAATAACGCACTCACACCAGAGTCGCTTCAAATCAGGAGGGATACACCACCACACACTGAGAGTCACGTGGTGACAAACCACACCTGCCCTACTAGCACCTGTATCCCTCCACATGGGTGCTGCCCCTTCCCACCTGCACGGTCCCCAGAGGTGGGCACACACACAAAGGCACCTTTGCACACCAGTTAAAGGAGACATGTTAAGACCAGTTAAAGGAGACAGACTGGGACCCTGACCTCATAATCTGACTGTGACGGCACCCTAGCCTTATTGGTGACAAGAGGGGAGGCACTCATCAGATGAGAAAGGTGGCCTAGAGCCCTTCCCTGTGCACCACCCCCGTGGTTCTGTTTCTGCCTCTGGCACACGGCCACCCCCTCAAACCAAGACCAACTCTGCCCCTCCAGGCTCAAGCTAGAATGACAGGATGTGGAGTCAGCATCTGGAGCTTTCAGATGTCTCTCTGCACTGACCAGCTCAACTCCTAGTTGAGATCAGGGCCAGTCAGCAAGCTCTTCCTCATGTCCCACGTGGCAGCCAGTATGGCCTTTGGATGGAGGCAGCTGAAGGGAAGAAATGGGCTGACCTTTGGACAAGAGCCGTTCTCACTGATCACATTTACAGTCTGTGACAGCTGTCATTCCGCACACACTGTTCCTCAGTCCTCACACAAAGTACTGACATTAGCTCTCTTGATTGGCTTCTTAGCGAACATTCAAGGCATGTACATATCATTTTAAAAATCTGTTCAAGTCTGGCCCCCTGCCCCAGCCCACAGGGCTCATGAATAAAAGTGGAAATTCAGCACCAGCCAGGGTAAGACACCTTCAGCAGAGCCACATTCCTATTTTACCAGGTGACTCTTAGAAGCTGTCTGCAGAGCAGTTGCTGCAAGGACCAAGGCTTCGGGTGGGGGTGGGAACTTTCGGCAGGCTAGATTAGAGATGCAGGAGATGAAGGAAACGCTGACAACCCACATGACACGAGGACCCCAATCTGAGTGTGAATTCATGGCAGGTTTTTTTTTAGCGAGAAGCTGGAGAACAGGGAAGATGATAAATGTCAATGTAAAAAAATATATATCAGCAGAGAAAAAGTTACATCTCCATAGGCTGTGGGATGTGTCAGAGGAGAAGCAGTCCACCCTGGTGGAAGGACCCCAGAGCTCAGTGTCATGCAGGCAATGGGCTGGCATCCCGGATCTGCCAAAGACTCACTGCATCTCCCTGGGCCTTGCCTTCCCTATCTTGAAAATAGGGGTTTATGTGAACAAAAGGAGAGGATATAATTTATGCAAAGCACCAAAGTGAGCACCTGAGACATAACGGGGGTCTGATGGTTGTATGATTAGTAATATTATAATCAGTAAGAAATGTTTATAATATTTAGCGACATTTCTGCAGTTATAAAAGAGTATTTGGGAACCATGTCCAGGCTGGTACCATGGAACAGGAGCAAGTATTCATGTTCTCACCATCTTTTTTTGACAGGAAGCATCAATGGCTAATGTCATGTCCTAATCGTTCAAAGGATAAAGCCACTAAAACTTGACTGAGCTGTCCTTTTATTCACCAGTAAGATTTTCTGCAGCTAGACATGACTCATGTCAGCTCAGGTAGTTCTTAATAGGCTCATAGAAACTGGGGTTTAAAGGGGGCTTTAGCTGTCACTTATCACCCAACTGCTATCTTCCAGGGATGGGGAACTCAGCACCTCACAAGAGGCAGTCCATAGTATGGTTGGACAGCTCCAGTTGGTAGAAGGTTCTTCCTCTTAGAGCTTCTGTTTGCTTCCTTTACCTTTCCTCCATTGCCCCAATTCTGTCTTCAGCATTGATACAAACAATAGTACTCCTCTTTCCTTGCAATGGTCACTTATTCATTCAACAAGCATTCTTTGGCTCCTGCTTTGCCAGGCACTGCGCTAAGTGCTGGAATTATGAATTGAGCAAGACTTGCCAGTCCTTCAAGGGCTAATCCCCCTTCAGCATTCTCATCTCCAGGTAAAAAACAAATCCTCAGATCCTTCAACCATCCCTCAATTTGACCCGATTTCCATACATCCACCACCAAACCACCCGCTTCCTTCCTAACCATACTTGAGCCTACTAAAGTCCATCTTAAAGCGTCGTGTCCAGAACTGAGCTTAGTATTTTTCTGAAGCCTAAGGTGGATTTTTAGTCCAGCTTAGTCAACATCCATATCAAAGGCAATGCCCATTGTGGAAAAACCCCAATTTTAACTAGAGTGCTGCCAGCCAGGTCCCACTGAGCTTCTGTTCTAGGAGACAAGGGAAAAGGAGGGAGGAGGAAAGGGGAGGACTATGACTCTTGAAATGATAGGATGTCAGATCTCCCTGCCCAGAGCTCCCCTCAGGCATTAGTGGCAAGTCTAAGTCACTCTAATCAAACAGTCTCCCCTCTGCCCCCTGCATTAGTGTCTGCCTCTGGAAAGGAAAGAAAAACTAAAAAGGAGCCTGCTGATGGGCCAACACAACACAGAATGGAAAACTCAGCCATAAAGGAAGGGACTCCCCTACACCCAACCCCACAGCCTGTAACAGGAAAACAGAGATGAGCTTCAGAAGGTACCTATCTAGGTGAGGAAGGTGGGTCCACCAATGGCTTCTGACTTGTGAGGGTTCCCCCATTTTGAGGCCTCTGCTGTGAAAATGTATAAAGGAATAGTCCCCCCTTGTTGGAATAAAATCATGCTTCCTTCCTTCCCCAGATCCTGTCCTTCTGCAGCTCTTGCTACTCGCTTTTTGAAAGGAAGCCAAGCCATCCCCTTGTAGAAGCAGGAGTCATCTCCACTCTGACATAACCCTGATTGATGCATAAATTCCTGGAATCTTTCAAAAGCCTGGTGCAAGGCCCCTCCTCTTTGAAGCCATTTTCCTACACATTGGGATGGATTAAGGGAAGTATTTTAGAGCCAAAAGATGGCAAGCAGAATGGAGAGGCTCATTAGGAGGGAGTCATAAAAATGAAAAATGAGCATGAGGAGAGGAGGAAAGGCTGGGATGGGGGGGGGGGACATGTTGCCCTGCCTCTTGGTGGTCCCCTTTCTTCCCTGGGCAAGGGAGAGAAAAAAAATGGCCTTCTAGAATACATTTTGCCAAAGAATTCCTTATTCTTCACAGGCTATCAGATCTAGAAAGGCCTAGCAAGTGACTTGCCAAAGGTCTACAGCAATTTTGCAGCAGTCTTCTCCCTCTGGGTCCACGTGAAAGGTTCCTTACTCCCTAATTGGAGACCTTACCCACATGATCCATCAATGTTTCCTGAGTGCTCATGTGGCAGGACGGAATGCTGAGGGGCTGCAAAGATGATCCAACGGTGGTCCTGTCATCCTGGAGGAGCTCACAGGCAAGAAGCATGCAACCAGAGGCACAGGGACCCTAAAACAGGGTTGTGCCTGGGGCTGGCAGGAGCTCTGAGGAGAATGTGACCAATTCTGCCTGGAGGAATCAAGGTGGGCTTTCCTGAGCAGGTGATCTTGGATTTCTGCTTTAAAAAGAAAAAAACGAACCCCTCCCCCCCTGCATCCCCTGACTTGCACTGCCCCTCAGAACATTGAAGCCTCAAGCTTGCGGTCCTAAGAGCTATGGCCAGGATAGGCAGCTGCGGGGTTGGGGGTCGGGGTGGGGGGTGGAATTGCTGGGAGTGTCTGGAGGAGAAGGTGGAAGCAAAGGAAAGGTGGAGGAGGAAGGGGATTGGAGATTGTTGGGGTTTTTGTTAAGAGAGGGGAAAGGAAGGAGAATGGGAAAGGGAAAAGGAGGGGGAGGAGGAAGAGGGAGAGAGGGAAAGAGGGAGGGAGGGAGAGACGGAGACAGGGAGGGAGGGAGGGGAGAGAGGGGGAGAACGGAGGAGGAAGAGGAGAAGGGGAGGGGGAGGGAGGGAGGGAGGGAGGGAGGGAGCGAGAGAGAGAGAGAGAGAGAGATTTGAATTTCCCATCTGGAAGGGGAGCGGTAGCACGTCAGGGCCTGGCTGACGGGAGTGATTGGAGGGCGCCTCCGGCAGCCGCCCGCGGCAGTAGCCGCGGCCCCAGCTCCTCGGGCGGAGTTGCACGCGGCGGCCGCGGGAGCTGGAATAGCAGAAAGCAGCCGCCTCGCGGAGTCCGGCCGGAGCCCTGCAGTGGCTCAGACGGTAGCGAGGACCGCCAGGTCGGTGCTGGCCACGGGCCGGGAGGGCGGAGCCGGGTTGTGGGCAACAGGGTCCGGGCTTTCGCCCCGAGGCCGCAGCGCAGCCCGGGCAGCTGCGGAGTCCGGCTTTCGGGGGGACAGCTCCCCGAGACTGCCCAGGCGCGAGAGAGGGAGGCTGCATGGCAGCCGCAGGGACTCCGCGGCACGCTGGCCGTGGTGCTGAAAGGACAGCTCCTCGCGAGGGGGCAAACGGCCGGCGGAGGGAAGGGCGTGAAGCAGGCGCCAGCCGCGAAGGAGGGGTGGGTCCCCGAGCTGGAGACCCCCGGGCAGAAGCCCGAAACCGCCCGGCTCCCGGGGAGCCCGGACCGCCCCGAGGGCGGCGGGAGACTCAAGTGTGAACCTAGAGAACAACTTCGAGCTCTTGGGGTGGGGATGGGGGGGACGTCGATCTAAGCTACTTCAGGTTTTGGTTAACGTGGAGCCCGCCAGGGCCCTCTTCGCCCAGGGCTAGAGGGAGTCGCCCCTGAGGGGTACAGTTCGGGTACCGGAGTGAGTCAGAGGGCGGCGGGAGTGGGGAGGACAGACCGAAGGTGGAGGAGAGGAGAACCTAAACGTCGACTGGGGGTGGGGGGCCAAGACGACTCTATTTGTCATGGGAGGAGGAGGAGACGAGGTTTGGGCTGCACCTGTCCGCTGCCTGGGGTCATTAGGAACGATCAGTTCCAGGCTCTCGCGGGCCCCGCTCTGCGCCCTCCCTCAGCAAAGTTTGAGACGGGGCCAGGTCTTGAGGTTGGAGCCCTAAGAGCTGGGGGGGAGGGGCGCTCTAAGTGGCCAACCGTGAGCTCGAGGCAGAGCTGCCAGCTACGAGGATCTCTGTGGGAGACTGATAGAGGGGCGCCAGGATTTCTGTCCCCCTCTTCTGCCAGGAGAATAGGAAGCCCCCTCCACTTCCGCTTTTCTGCAGGAGTCAGTTCCTTACCCCCTCCCATCCTCTCCTGCTCCTTTCCCTCCCCCAGTGCTTCTCCCTTCTAGAGGCATGAGGGCTTGGGGGGGGGGCAGAGGGTAGAGGGACATCCCCTGTCAACTACATTGCCATTAGCATAGGGTCCCCCGCAAAAAGCAAATGAGTGTTGAACTGAGTTGCAGTGAATATGGCCCGGACATAAGCCATTAAAAAAAAAAAACCCAGATAAACAGCCACAAGGACAAACACTGCAGGTGCCCAAGTCTGCTTGTCAGATGGCAGGGCCCAGTCCTGAAAGCCGCCTGGGGCTCAAATGGCCGAGCCTGAGGAGGTGCCTCAGCTGCTTTCTGGCTGGGATGGGTTGGGAGGGAGTCTGAGAGGGGAAGCTGAAGGCGCGCCCTGCATCCCAAGCCTGCTAAAGGCAAGGAAACCTGGTGCTGCAGCAGCAGCCCTCCCCCACCCCCCCTTCTGTCCCCTCCCCCAGCCTAGCGTCCCCCCTACCACCACCACCACCACCCTCCTTCCCGTGCAGGGATAGACCAAGGCTTCCCGAAGACCTGCTGAGGAGCGCCTCCTGGCGGTCCGGCCAAAATCCTCAACTGCAGGCAACCTGCTGGACCTCAGCACTCCTACAGGCATATGGCAAAATATCTACACAGACACCTGCACACACGCTCACGCAGAATCACAACGATGCCTAAGTCCAGAGTTAGACACGTAGGATCATACCTTGAGCGAGTACACTCTCACATACTCACTGACACATAACATTAAATTCAATCCAGCAAATATGTCCTGAGACTCTAGCATGAACGAGGAGCTGTTGTAGATTCTGGGACAGAGGAAAAGCACAAGATACAAGCCCTGCCCTGGGAAGAGCTCAGAGTGAGTGGGAAGGGAAAGACACATAGCTGGACAGAGTGCCTGAGCTAGAGGCAGGCAGAGCTGCCCGAGAAAGTGCCATGGGTCTCAGAAGAGGAAGACTCCATCACATCTCACTGAGGAGATCTGGGCAATTTCATGGAAGGAATGACGTATGAAGGGGACCTTTGAAAATTAATGCTGCTGCTGCTGATGATGATGATGGTGATGATGACAGCTAATATGTACTGAGCACCTACTATGTGCCAAATGCTGGGCTGATCACTTTATTTGCATTATTTCACTTAATGATTACAACTGCCATTGGGCAAGATGTTCTTGTCTCCGTCTTACAGATGAGAAAAGATTAAGTCATTTGCTCAAGGTCACTTAGTAATTAGGGGCCCAGGACCTGAACTGGCAGGGATGAGGTTAAGAGGTTTCCAGGATGTGGAAATAGCATGAACAGATGCCCGGGAGTTTTTGGAAAGAATATGTGTGGAGGTACAGCTGATACAAAGCCACATACAAGGGATGGGAAATGAAGAGTGAGGCAGGCAGATGCTAAATTGTACAGGACTTGAAGGTCAGCACAAGGACTCTAGTTGGTTTAACCAGGCCATGGGGAGCCATTGTAGGGTGTGTTTGCATGAGCAGATCTGCCCTTTAGGAAGATTAATTGGACAGCCTTGTAGAGAATGGATGAAAGGTAGGGGAGGGACAGAGTTAGAGGTTATGCAAAAATTCAGAACCTCGAGGCCCTGAACCAGGGCATTAGCAGCCGTAGGAGAGGGGCTATTTGGATGCAGGAAACACTATGAAGCTATAATCTCTGGACTTCTCCCTCAGCACCCCATCGCAATTCTAACTTGCCAATTCCTTGTGTGGCTTCTGTCCAGTGTCTACTTCCACAGCTGACTGAATGCTATGACTCCCTTTTATTCTGCCGTAGCCTCAGCACCCAGAACAATGCCTGGCAGAGAGTAGATGCCCAGAGAATATTTGTAGTGTGAGTGAGTGAATGAATGAATGAAGAATTCACTGACTCTGGAGTTTTCCATTGAGGCAATTGGAACAAGGCAAGTTGGTGGAAAACATGGTTGAGCGGAGTGGAGGCAAGAATGAGATTGATCTTTGGATAGATTGAATTTGAGAAATTCCATCAAAGAGTTAAATGTGCAGGTTTGGGGAGAGAGAGAATGAGAGATCTGTGGCTGAAGAAATGCATAAACCAAAAGAGGTAGGTGCGATTTCCCAGGGAGACAGTGGGAGAGGGATGGGCAGTGGGAGGGAGAGTCAGCAAAAGACAGGAGGAGGGCCATCTGAGAAGCAGGATGATGACCACAGGAGTGCTGTGTCATGGAATTCAGGAGATTCAAGAAGAAGGCTGAAAAAAAGCAGGCTGGGTGAGAGGGAGGTAAGGGGTCTTCATCAGCATCTGATGCTACAGAGGGATAGAGGAGGAGGAGGAGGGCTGTGAAAACACTCCTGGGTCTGGAGGACTCTGGCAACTCTGACTGGGGCAGCTTCGGCAGTAGTGCAGGGGCTGCGGATCTCTGATCTCACAGAGCCAGAGGGTTTGACTGGGAGGTGAAGAAGTGGTGACACCAAGTGGAAACCACTTGATCATGAAGCTAGAGGGCAGAGATTAAGAGAAAGATAGGGTTCAGAGCAGGAGCTGGAGAAGGAAGGGGATAAAAGAGACCTATGGAGAAGAGATGGAAGATGTGAGGAAGAGGGAGTAATAAGTGGATCAAGGAGAAGGTGTAAAGAGAAAAAATCTGGAGCTCAGGCAGATGGAGGGAAGGAGGGAGACCCCTCTCTTGGGAGTTAGGAGGGGAGGATGCAGGAGCTCACACTATCAAAACATTAATTCTTTGGATAATGATAATAGCCATCATTTACTGAGCCCCCATCATATGCCAAATACATTTCACAGATTATTTCTAAGTCTTCAAAATGGCATCATAATCCTCACTCTATAAAGAAGACCGAGACTCAGAGAGGTCAAGTCAATTACACACTATCACACAGCTAAAAAGTAGCAGATTCGGGATCCGAGTCAGACGTGCCTGACACCAGAGCTCATGAGCCTTCCACTGCACCACACCACATAAAGTAGAAGGAAATCACTTGCTGAGAGGGATGGGGTAGGCCGTAGGTTGGGCCTTAAGAAATTGATTAGCGGAGTCTCAACAGGGTGAGGAAATTGCTTAACAGCTGAAAGGGCCATGCTGGGAGCCCGCCGCAGGACCTTGGGGTGGGTCCAAAGAAGCTTGGCTAAATAATCCCAGCAGGCTGGGAGTAAGAGGCACATGGAGCGACAGGGATGTAAGCACGGAGAAGACTCAGCCCTTGAGTAGATTACTTTGCATGCAAGGGAATGGGGGTGGAAATCAAAGTTTTCTGAATGAATGCAGGAAACAGAGGAGTCTGGAGAAGGAGATGGTTTGGTGATAGAGAGGTGGCGTGTGGAGTTTCAGTAGTGCCGCAGAACATCCAAGGGGAGGGAGGCAAGTGTATTTCTTATTTATTGCCTATTTCACACACACACACACACACACACACACACACACGCACAGTACACACATCTCAGAATGCACGAGGGCAGGACTGTGTCTGCCTTGTTCACTGTTATATCCCCAGTGCCTAACACACTGCCTGACACATAGTAGGTGCTCAAATAATACTTGTTAGATGAGTGAATATGGGGTCTGGTGCTCAGATAAGACATCTAGGTGTCATCAGCGTTAGCGGTCATAAAGCTGCTGGAAAGGATGAGTTTCCCCAGGGAAAGATTAGAGACGAAAAAGAGATAAGGACTGAGGTCAGCATCCTGGGGAACACACTTTTGAAGAGACAAGAGGAAGAAAAGGACAGCAAAGGAAAGAGGGGGAGAAGGGGCAGTAGGAGAGGAGGGAGAGGAAAGAACTGAGTCACTGAAAGCAAGAAAGGAGAGGGGTTTGGGGATACAGTGGGGTGGCTAGCAGTTCAAATGCTGCAGAACTGCTTCAACAGAAGAGCTGGGAAAAGAGCCCAGAAGATCATCTGGTTCAGGAGGGAGACTTGCCAGAGCAGCAAGTTAGGGATGAGGCAGGGACTAAAGCCCAGGTGCCCTGTGGACCAATTTGAAACATCTCAAATTAGAGTCCTGTGTCCTCCAACACCACCTGGCAATTCCTTGAGCTGCATGTAAACACAGAGGAGGAACCCAAGAGTTCCTGAAATCATCTGATTATTATTCGTTTCATGTTCTTAGAAATGCAGTCTCTTTACATTTTTAGTCAAATGAAAACATCTTGATTGACTGAGCTGAGCCACCTTCAAACTCAGAATTCTGGGTCAGGGTGGGTTCTCCTGCATTTCCTGGAAATCCTGTTCCTTTCTGGCGTGTCCTCATAAACATGCAAGTCAGCAATGGCTGACATTAACGAGCATCTGCTACACACCAGTCACCTGACCAGTACCTTCTCTTCCACTTCAAACATCAGTACAAGGGTAGACAATACGCCCCCATTTTGCAGGGAACAAACTGAAGCTTTCCCAGGGAGCCACAGCCAGTGAGGACGGGGGCCAGGGGGTGGGCAAGAGTTCAAACCAGGTGTGTCTAATACCAAAGTCCCTGGGGATAGTTTTCTACTCCATCATGACTTTCCTCAAAACAACCTATTAGGTGATCTGATCACGTAGAAGTCCTCAAATAAACTCTCAGGCCCCATTGTATGAAAAGATCTCAGTCTGCCAGTGTGTTTTCTCATTTTGAAAGAAATGAGGACAATCCATCATCAATGAACAGCCAATGACCTTGAACTCAACCTGGTTGCAATATCCAGCCTGACTCCTCTGTCACCATTTCCCAGGACCCCTTTATCCGCCCAGCAAATCATAAAGACCCCAATGCTGTGTAGAAAGAAAGGCCTTAGGGAGCAGGCCTGGCCTCAGTTGACCGTCAAGGCACGTGGCACTTTGGCTGTTATACCCCCATCCCCATGGATGTCCCCTCCACACCTGAAAAAGGATTTGCAGTGCCTTTGCCTATGAAAGCACCAGTGAAACTGAATGGTTAAAATAAAAAGGAAGTCTCTAAGAGTTAGAACATCTGGGTTCAAATTCTCAGGGATGCAGGAAGAAAGGGGTAAGAAGGAGGCCAAGTGTAGAGGGAGGCTCCAGGCTCTTTACCCCTCCCCTCCCACCATTGTTGGAATAATTCCATTTTTGTGTATTTTGCATAATGAGATTCCCATTAAGATTTTATTTGGAGAAAATCTTCTGAGGCAAAAAAAAAATAATAACAATAAAAATATAATAAAAACTGAAAGTCGGTGATTTAAGGAGAGGGAAAGGAGGACAAACATAAGCTGGGTGCTTACGAGGCCCCGTGCCTGGTCCTTCAAAGGCCCTAAGCCCCAAGAAGATGATCGTGTCTCCAACCCCCATGTGTAATTCAAAATCAAAATCAATATTAAGCTATAAAACACAAAATTTACATGTATGATGCCGTAAAAATAACTTATTTCTCCATTTGTCTAATTTCAGAAGTCTGGATATGTTCATGTAAGCTGGCTGTTCTCATTTTTCCACCCACCTCTGATTTGCTGGGGCCCCGAGAGCAAGCTCACTCCTTCTAGGGCTTGATGCAGTGGCCCAGGCTGGAATTCTCTCCAGTCTCCACAGTAGCTCTGAGAAAGGAGGCATTGCCATCTCTATCTTATAGAGGAGGAAACTGGGGCTCAAGGAGATTGGACAAGCTGCATGGAAGTCACATGGCAAATAAGAAGTTAGGGTGGCATTAGAACCTAGCTGTACCTGTACCCCAGTTCCAGGCTTTCTCCAACATTCCTGGCTTCAATCAGATTAAAGCAACACAGTCATGATGAAGGTTTTAAAACAGGAATCAGAAGCGATTTGGCAGCACATATGTGCCTGGTACAAAGCAAGTGCTCGGGAAATAGCCCCTTTCCATCCCCTTTCCCTACAATACCAGGCACTGGGTCTTAGCCTCTGGCTGATGGTGCCTGATGCCTGAACCAGGGTGAGGCGGTCTTTCATCCAACTCCACCACCCTCCCTGTGCAGAGGCCTCTCCCATCTAACCCCCAGCTCCTCTCTTTGCAGGTTGCCGCATCTCCCCAAGCCAGGCCTGCCTGGAGCACTGCATGAAAATTCAGCTGCTGGTTAGGGCACACTAACCGGAGCTGTAGGCATGGACTTTGTCATGAAGCAGGCCCTTGGAGGTGAGGCCCCAGGCCCTGTACCCCGTTCCCGCTACCCAGTCCAGACCCAGGTGGGAGGGGCCTCAGCGCACCAGGCACCTCTGTCTCCAGCCTTGCCTCCTTGGCCCCGCCCTCTTCCTCCCCAACCCATCCCCCACAGGGGCCACCAAGGACATGGGGAAGATGCTGGGCGGAGAGGAGGAGAAGGACCCTGACGCGCAGAAGAAGGAGGAGGAGCGGCAGGAGGCACTCCGGCAGCAAGAGGAGGAGCGCAAGGCCAAGCACGCGCGCATGGAGGCGGAGCGTGAGAAGGTCCGGCAGCAGATACGGGACAAGGTCGGCACCACCTTCCTTCCCAACCTAGAGCACAGAGGGTTAAACAGGGCCCTCCAAACCTCGGGCTCCCCTGAATCCCAGCTCTCACCGTAGACCTAGTTCTCTCTGAGCCTCACTCTTTTCATCAGAAAAGCGTGTGTCAAGGAACACCTCCCTCAAGGGCCGTTACGGGGATTAAATAAGATAGTGCACATAGTAAGTGCTTCCTAATGTTTGCTGCTGCAGGTCCACAGCCTTGTACCCGAAATCCTGGAGACCAAACAAGTTTGGAATCCAGCATTTGGGGGTTTGGGGAAAGTACTCTAGTTCTATGAGCACTGTTATGTGTCACTCCCAGTGAGTTTGCAGCTGCCACCCTGTGCCAAACAGTTCAATACTTTTCTGCTCGCACTGTGATAAACCAAGGCTATAAGTAGCCTTCCATCAGTTCAAGTCAAGTTTTGTCACCAAAATTTGGCCCAAAACAGATGGGAGAACAATCAGTTTTCCGATCTTGGAGGATTTCAAAAGAGCAGAGAAATTACATGGGCAGGTATTAGTTTTAAAAGAAACCCCATGCACCATCTCTCTTTTATTGAACACCAACTGAAGACAGGTACAATCCCTCAAGGAAGATGTCCTTATCCCCATTTTATAGATGAAGGGACTGAGGCTCAGGGTGTTCCCAGGAGCTGCCCCAGCCGCATGCGTGTGACCTTGAGACCCAGCTCACTCCTTGCCCCGTTCATGCTTCTCTCCACCCTTCCCCTCCCCAGTATGGGCTGAAGAAGAAGGAGGAGAAGGAGGCTGAGGAGAAGGCAGCCCTGGAGCAGCCCTGTGAAGGGAGCCTGACCCGGCCCAAGAAGGCCATCCCAGCAGGCTGTGGGGACGAGGAGGAAGAGGAGGAGGAGAGCATCCTGGACACGGTGCTCAAATACTTGCCTGGGCCACTGCAGGACATGTTCAAGAAGTAACCGGCCCTCCCACCCCATCCCCACTCCACTTGTTACTTTTTTTTTTTTTTTTTTTGGTTCTTTCTTTTCTTTTTATTCATTTAAGTATCAGTTCTGAAGGGGAAAACCTCAGTTGGCCTCTGCCCCCCTTCCCTGGCCAGGGGGTCCCCCCCCTCAGCACTTCTTCACACCCCCTTCATCCCAGAGTATCCAGCCTCCACCTCACTCCCGAGTTGCTTGAAAAGAAGACAGCTTTTCTCCAGCAGGGGGTGTTGAACCCAGTGCAGGAGGCACTGGGAGCCCCCTCTGGAAGCCTGAGGTCTGTGCTGGTGTGGTCACCCCCATGCATTCCTTCATGCACCCCACTGCCAGGAGGACCACCGTCCCTAGCCAGCCAAAGAAATGACACATTCCAGTCCTGCCCAGCATGCTGACCTTTGGGCTCTAAACCCCAGTGGGCCTCCAGGTCAGGGCAGTGGCGTTGAGTGGCCTGGCTCTGCAGAAGGGAGTCAGGGAAAGTCTGCCCTATTAGGACCTTGCCTGAGGCTGGCCTGTTCTGTTCTCGCCAGGCCTGAGTCTGGGCAAGAGGCTGGGGCTCTCCTTCTTTCCCCCCACTGATGACACCCAGTCCAGGAGCAGTCCTCCCCCAACCCCCACCTGAAGAGGCATAGCCCCTGCCAAGCCAGTCCCTCCAAATGGATCCTCTATGGACTTTAACTCATCTATGGAGGGGCCCCAGGCTAGGGCAGCCCCTTGTTTCTCCCCCTACTCCACTTAGGTCCTGGAGCCCCACTGCCAGGCTGGGCCCAACTTGCCCAGCCAAGGGGCTGCCCAGGCCCCCCAGAAAACACTCGGAGCCATCGGGCAGCAACGGCCCATGCCATGGGACTCCCCCATTGGTACAGCCAATCTGCCCCCATTCTTATCCACCCCTCTTCCTCACCTTGTCCTGCTCATGTGCTTCCAGGGCCCTACGGTCCCCAGGAGGACCCTTCCTGGCCAAATCCCCAAGCTTTGGGGGAAAAGCCAGTTCCCACTTTACAGAAGGCATCTGTTCATTCATCTCATTGGCCAAGAACAAACTCTCCTCTGGGATGTGTGAGACTGGCATTTGTTCCCCTCACCCCAAATCGTCAAGGCCTCCTTCTCAGTCACTGTGTGAGGACTGGGGAGCCCTGGAGCAAATGAGAGAGGGAAGCGTGTGTCCAGGCAGGCGTGAATGTGCGTGGCAGAGACGACATCAGCAATTGTGTGTCCAGATTGTGTATACATATAAGCCTATGGTTAGAGTGTCTTAAGATTGTGTGTTTGTTAGTCATCGTCTCTGTATTAGAGACCATGTATGTTAGGCAGCCTTGTGTATGTAGGCTTGGTTGAGGTGGTATGTATTTGTTGAGATTGCATCATATGTGTGTGCTAACCATCTCATACGTGTGTTAGAGCTTGCATGTGTTAGCTTGTCTCTGAATTTGTTTTCAAAAATAGCATGTATGTCAGGAGTGATGAGAATGTGTTAGATGTTGTAGAAGTACATGTTTGAGAGATTTGTCAGAAATGCTGAGACTGTTGTGTGCATGTGTGTGGCTCTGAAAAGGCAGTTGTGTGCAGGACATGTGCTTGGGGGAAAGGAATATAGGTAAGATGACCCCTCTTGGCCCCAAAACCACTGGTCACAGATGGCCACATCCAACAGGAGACCTTGTCCTTGGCCTAGAGTCCTCCCACCCTTGGGGGGTTCCTGCCTGAAGTCCTCAGAAGTCCACTGGACAGACCCAGGCAGTGCCCCGAGAAGCCATGCCGGGCCCCCACCAGGGCCTACCCCAAACGCAGGGGCCAGGGAGGGGGCGACTTGCCTGCCCCAGAGCCCCTGCCCATTGGCCCGTTTGCATTCTGCAGGTTTTCCATTTTAGTGAATTTATGCTTTTATTTCAGAGAGAGACATGTGTCTTCTCTGTCTGTTTCCAATAGTTAAAGCCATATCAGTTAGACTGCAATACTTTAAGATGAGACAAAACAATCCACATGTTTAGGGAACCAGAAAAGTCCCCTGGTCTGTCCCTTCGCTGGGGAGCAGGGCCTCAGCCGCTCCGGCGCCCTGGACTTGCCCTTCTCCCCGCCCGCACCCCTCCCCTGTGCCCCTCGGGGGCCTGTGTCTGTGTGTGTGTCTGTGCCTGTGTCTGTGATGGGGAGCCACCTTGCACCCCTGTTGTCTGCTTGTCTGTTTCTGTCTGTTATCCTGGGCAGGATGGTCCTTCTCAGGGGCCCCGGGGTTCTGGGGCAGAAACAGGCAGGGCCCCATCCTGGGGCCCCAGGCCTCCCCAGACCCTGTGTGTAGGCCCCACCTGGACACAGGGGTGGACCCCAAGTGTTCAGAAAGGTCTCCCTCTTGACAGGGGCCCGCAGACCTCAAAGGTGGCGGCAGGGCACAGAGAGTGCCAGACAGGCAGCGGAGACCGAGGCCCAGGGAGCTTCAGATGAGCAGGGAAACCCAGCCATGCGAGACATCCCAGGCAGGCCTGAGGAGCCCCAGATCCTCAGAGGGCATCCCTCACAGTCTTCACAGTCCCTCTGTATCCCCAGAGCGGGCTCAGGGCTTTTCCCATATGAGAGTGCCTTCCAGGCTGGCTGGCTTAGTCTGGCGCACATCCTGGACTCCTCCAGACTCCTCCAGCCTGCTTCTGAGCAGCAGGCCTGGAGGTCTTCCTGGAGGCGAGGATAGGGGGAGAATTTCTGCCTGGGGCATACCACCATCAGGCGATAACTCTTGGGTCCAGGAGAACATGATGACCGTCATTGCTGACACAGACTTCGCTGTGGAGAGAGGCTAACATGTGGCCCAGAGAGGATGTCATGTTCAATATACTTGGGGAACACAAAATATTTGTGGGGTGCTCTAGCAGGGAAGGGATGGTCACATGAAGTACCTGAGGTGGGAGGTGTATAAGGCCCACTGATGGAAGGGGGAAGAATGTGTCACACACAAATGGGGCAGTGTGCCTCTGACACCCTTAGGAGGCAGGGCAGGGAGAGAGTGGCCCCAGAATTCAGCACACGCACACACACCCGCCAGCTAGGAAAAGAGGAAGGAGCACTCATTGCACGTGGATGAAGACAGAACAAAATGCCCACTTACCAGGGAAGGTCACTGCCATGCTGTGTGCCTGGAAGCTGACCGCCAGAGAGAAGGGAAGGGCTTCTCTGGATTTCCTGTGCTGGGCACTGGCGATGGCCAGAATTTCCACACAGCTACATCCTCTGCTCCATGTGCAGAAGGTGTCTTTAACTGTAAAGGGGTCTCCTCCAAAGGCAAGCAGGAGGTTAAGAGACCCTCCCAGCTGTGAGAGAGGGAAAGAGCTGGAGAGAGAGAAGGGGAAAGAGAAACAGAACAGAAATACCTCAGCCCAGGTCCCTCTCCAGGGGGACAGCTGGTGGACAAAGCAGTCTCCCCAAAGGCTCATGGCTAGAGTAAAATGGGGTGGACCACCAGCCCCAGGAGCCCCTGGCACCCAGCCGGCAGGGTTGCCCACCACCACCACCCAACTGCTCCATCCTCTTGGGTCCCTCGAGCCCTTGACTGCACAGGAGGCTGGGGGGCAGGCTGGCTCAGATGGCTCTTGGGCCTGAGGACATGCCTCACCTACATGTCCCCTGCTCTCCTCCCCATTCCTGTGTCCCACCCTCGTCACTGGAAAGAGAATGAGAGTTGCTCCTTCTGGCCCTCGGGTGGGGGTGCGGGTCCCAGTGAGACCCAGATGAGGACGACCATCTTGCTTGCAGTGGGGGGGAATCCCTTTCCCACATCTGTGCTGTGTCCTTGTTGCTCTGCTTCCTTTAAATGTGTCAGTGCCTGGGGGGAGGGGCGGGGCATCCCCCCCCATGCCCCCCTGAACCTGACCAAAAGCCATGGCTGTTGCTCCCCCTCTGTATGACGCAGATGCTAAGATGTACCAAACCAACCATGACAACAAAGAAAAGACCTTGTACAGCAGCTCTTGGTCTGTGTGTCCTCTTCTGTCCATCGGCACTTCCAACCCACAGAGGGGGCCAACCCACAGAGCTCAAAAGGCCCCAGAAAACCTTCAGTTTTACCCTTGCTTCTGGCCAGGACACTTTGGCATTGACCCCAGAAACCAACCAAGATTCAGGGCCACTCATATCCTGCCTTTCAAAACCAAATGACAACCTCAGTCCAGCCTGATTGTAACACCCCACACCCCATCTCTGGCCACCCTTCCCCGCAAGCCCCTTGGGTATGACATCCTGGCATAGAGTCAAGTCACATGGGTGAGCAGAGGTCTGTCATAGGTTGTCCCACCAATATTGATGGAGTTCCTACCTCTGCTAGTCTGTGTGCAGGAGGCTGGGGACACGGAGAGAGGATGCATTGACACACGGTGCTAAGAGCACGCAGGCAGCACCCCCATCACTCCTCACAACCACCAGAGAGGTCAGAGCAATTCTCATTATCCCATTTCACATGCGAGAAAACACTCACAGGGGTTAAGTGGCTGCTTTAGGATCACTCTGCTGGGTGACAGAACCCACCAGCAAACACATGCAGCAAACACAACGCAGACACATCCTAGACCTTGTTGAGGAGTCAGGACTACACCACCCTCAGCTGCCCCCATCCATCACCCTGCCTTACGCTTGGCCTCTTCTCTCTGCTCGGATAGGCACCTCTCCTTCCCCACACACTGGTCTCCCAGCCTGTATCTCTTCCCTTCCACCCTTCCTCTCCCCACCACCCCACCCCACCTAAAAGACTTATCTAACATTCAGACTTACCCATGTCACTTCCCTGCCCAACACCCTGCAACGGCTTGTAGGGCAACATCAGAATTGTGGAAATGGCCCTGTGTGATCGGACCCCAGCTGGCTAGGTCCCACCCCACCTGACGCTGCTCCAAGCACCCCCAGTCCCCACACACACCATGCTGTTCTGTGTTTGCCTAGTCGGTCCCCTCTGCCTGACATGAAAGGTACCCTTCCCCTTTCTGTACTCCCAGCTTCTCAAGGTTCAGCTCCAACGCCACCTGCTGTGGGATGCCCGCCCTGGTGTAGCCCCGTCCCCCTGTCCACAGCAGAGTTCGCGGCTGTGTTCGCACAATACAGAGCAGCATGGCTGAGTGCTCAGACAGCGCTGGGCTTGCTGGTGGGTTCTGTCATCCAGCAGAGTGATCTTGAAGACGCCACTTAACCCCTGTGAGTGTTTTCTCGCATGTGAAATGGGATAATGAGAATTGCTCTGACCTCTATGGTGGTTGTGAGGAGTGATGGGGGTGCTGCCTGCGTGCTCTTAGCACCGTGTGCCAAGCATTCAATGAATGGAGGCACTGTGCAAATTCTGCTCTAATGGAGGTCACTGCACATCTCTCTCACTAACCTGGGAAGTCTGTGAGGGCGGAGATGTCTGCTGCCCCAGTGCTTCCCAGCGTCTACCACAGAATCCAGCCTACAGTGGGTGTTCAGGAACCCCAACGCTGACTCAGCCGAGTGATCAATCTCCAGCTCCTTTACTCGATGGCCACCCTCACGTTTCCCCTAGCTCTCTGCACTGACTGGACAGTGCAGGAGAGGAGAACGTGACCCCTCCCTCTTTTCTGCTCTAACATCACCCCTTCTGCCTGTTCTCCCAGAAGCCCAGGAGCCTGGGCTAGGCCACTACGGATAGCAGGTCCCCTGGACTCTTGGAGTGTGCAATGAGAGGCTGGGTTAGTTATCTACTGCTGCATAACAAATGACCACAACTTAGTGGCTTAAAACAACACATGTTGAGTACCTTACAGTTTCCGTGGGCCAGGTGTCCAGGAACAGTTGGGCTGGGTCCTCTGCTTCAATATCTCTCACCAGGCTGCAGTCATGGTGCAGGCCAGGACTGGGGTCTCATCTGAAGGTTCAGCTGGGAAAGGCCCCTTCCAAGCTCACGTGTTTGTTGGCGAGATTTGGTTTCTGTTGGATTGAGGGCCTCTGCTCCTGGCTGGCTATTGTCCAGAGGCTGCCCTCCATTGCTTGCCATGTGGGCCTCTCCATTAGGGCGGCTCATAACATGGCACCTTGTTTCATAGAAGCGTGTAAGCTAAGAACACAATAGAGAGCATTGTCCAGTAAGATAGAAGTGTTATGTAACCTGATCCTGGAAGCGAAAGCCCATCGCCGTTGCCATTTTCTATTGGTTAGAAGCCACTGGCCCCAACTGCAGTTACAGGGAGAGGATTACACAAGGGTGCGAATACTGGGACAGGGATCACTGGGGCCATTTTAGAGTCTGCCCCCACAGAGGCTGAGGCAACCCCTTCCCTACAAAGGAGCAGGAGCTGAGCCAGGCCTCAGTGGAGCCAGACCCCAAACCTTTCAGCCCTGGTGTTTGGGGAAGTTTCTCAAAGCAGGGTGGGGGCCAATGGCAGGCTTCCCCAGGGCTTCTGCAAGACTGAGGCCATTCCCAGAGCTGGAGGCTGTGCTCTGAGGGCCTTCCTAGGCTGGGGAGTGGAGGAAAAGGGCCCATAAGGGCTGCAGGCTTCCCTGGGAGTCCATCTGTGTGCTCAACCAGCAAGCCAGCCACTGTCCTCCCAAGGCTCAGGTCCTTCCTCAGAAACAATCCAGCCCCAGGCACTCAGATGTTTCCTCTCTGCCCCCCTCTCCTCTTCTTTACACTCAGTAGCACTCCCAAAGCGCCCTGGTGAGAAATGCCAACATCCTCTCACTTTGGGTCCTGAATGTCTTCTCCTAAGAGTCAGTTAAATAGTACTTGCTGAGCTCCCACCACTTGCTAGACCCTGTACTAGGCACCAAGAACACCAGTCAACAGCCCCTTCCATCCAGGAAGCTCCCCGAGCAGATAGACAGACCAGTCACCCACCTCAACATGTGCAATGCTCCCTGCAGGAGGTGGCATCTGAGGTGAGTCTTCAAAGAGGAGGAGTCAGCCTGGTGGAGAAGGAGGGCCCTCCAGGCAGAGGGGTGGCATAGTCTGACACGCGTGGGAGGAGTAGGGGAGGAAAAGTGGGAGATGTCTGCAGGAACGTGAGCTCTTGGTGAAAAGCTGAGGGCCTGGGGCTATCAGCCGGGGACATGTCATGCAGTGGAGCTTGGGCTCTTCCTGCAGGCAATGGGGAGCCACCGAAGGGTCTTGAGCAGACTGTGACATGATCAGATGTGCAGACTGAGGAAGACCATTAGGGCTGTGAGGAGGATGAACGGGGAGCCCAGGGAGGAGCTGGGGCAATGTCAAGGTCAGAGATGGTGAGGACTGACCTCAGGCAGTGGCAAAGGAGTGGGGAGAAGTGGGCAGATCAGAAGGCCATGTAGGAGAGCAAATTGGCAGGACTTGAGGATTGGACGTGAGGGGCATGGAGGAAGGAGGGCTGTCGGCCGATGCCTGTGTCTCCATATCGGGCGGTTCCATTCGCTGAGATCTAGAATGTTGGTAAGGATACAGGTTTGGAGGAAGATGATGACTTTGGTTTGGGGCTTCTGGGTTTGAGGTTCCTGAGGAGGGTCCAGTAGGGAGTCTGGAGGGCAGGAGAAGCGCACACCACGTGGTCAGTGGGCTAGCCCTCAAATGGAGTGACATCTTGACCATTTACTTCACCACAGGGATCAAAGGACATGAAATCAAGAAACCTGGAATAGGGCGAGGATTTAAAGTCAAATACATCCTCCCATGGAACCCAGGAGTCCCTCCTATGCCATCTATGGTAGAGGGCACTCTGCTCGCATTCCTCGCAGTGTGGGAGAGCTCCTTACAGTGGGACAGTTCCCTTCTTTCTCCAAAACTGAGAGCTGCCAGGAGGCAGGGAGTTAATGAAACCTCCTCTGGCATCCCTTTAATTGAATGCAAAACCCTGCTTCCAGACCACTCACTTAGCACTTGTAATTAATTGGGACTTCTTGCCTGATCTGAGAGATGATTCGATACCCCCCGAGGGCAATATTTTCTTAGCTGGGATCCTCCAGCTGGAGCTGTCTCTGCACATTGGCCCCTCCATAGTGCCCTGGCTATGAAAGCAGACTCCCGCCCTTCCTTCCCCTCTGTGTGAGCTCAGGCAGGGCTCTTCCCCACTTCGGGCACAGAGCTGAGTGGTACAGGCACACGGTACAGTCTGAGAGGCTGGGGTTAGGGCTGATATTACCTCCTCCTAGGACACCAGGTCCAGGGCATCCACCCCGTCCTGGGACAGGCCCAGTGGTCTCCAGCTCTCGGCCACATTAACTCCTCACTGCTCTCATAGTAAGAGGCACTTGACATGACCTTGTCTACAAGAGGGTCAAGGCAGCCCGTCTTAAACTACAGAAGGGCCATGAGGAGGGAGCTTCCACTTACTAAGCCCCTGCTACATGCCACCTACAGGCTGATTGCATTATAGGAGACCTCTGCTCATCCCAGCAGGAGTCTCTGAGGTCAGGATTATGCCCATTTTACTGATGTTCTAGAACACTGAGGCTCAGAAGTAGAGGCTCATAATGGGAATAGGGATAGGCTTTCAGACAAACCTGGCTTTGACTCCCGATTCTTTCTGTCTGATCTTGGGCAGATGACTCAATTTGTCTAATCTTTGGTTTCCTTATCTTTAAAATATATATATTTATTGAGTATAATAACGCTTAACCCCACTACCACCACCAGGTGGTAATTTCGAGAGAATTAAATAAAATCATGTCTATGGGTCCCCTGGTACAGAGCCTGGCAGGTAGCAGGTACCTAACACGTGACAGTCATTACTGCGAAATGCTACTACCATGGGCCGACTGGTGAAGAAAAATATGAAGAGGAGGAGAGGAAAGGAGAGAGGAGACATGGAAAGGAGAAGGAGAAGAATTCATTTCCATAAAAATCCTCAAGTCATCCAAAGAGTAAATTGGGAAGCCTGGATTTAACACCGAATCTGTCTCGTGTCTTTTCACTGTAACACAAGGCAAGCTGAGAGACAGAGGTCACAAGTGAGAAGGGAGGCAGAAGGGAGAAACTGCCTCTTCCAGGAAGCTCTCTTCAGTTCAGAAGAGACTTAGCAATATGTGTTAGGTATCTGTCCCTGCATAACAAATTACCCCCCAACTTAGTGGCTTCAAGCAATGAACATCTCCTTTCTCTCACAATTTCTGTGGTCAGGAATACTGGAGTGGCTTGACTGCGTAGTTCTAGACCAAAGTCTCTCTGAAGTTGCCATCAAGATGTCAGCTGGGCTGCAGTCTCATTTGAAGGTTTGACTGGGGCTGGAGGAACCGCCTCCAAGATGGCTCAGGCACATTGCTGGCAAGCCCGCGCTGGCTGCGGGCAGGAGGCCCCCTTTCCAGGAGGACCTCTCCTGAGGGCTTCTTGAGTGTCCTCACAGTATGGCAGTCAGCCTTCCCCAGAGCAAGATAGAAGCTGCAACATCTTTCATGACCTAGCCTCAGATGTCACCCACCATCACTTCTGCAATATTCTGTTGGTCACACCAACTAGCTCTGATTCAATGTGGGAGGATACCATACAGGACATGGGTACCAGGAAGAAAGATCATTGGAGGTTGTGGGTGGGGCTGCGTGCATCTTGGAGGCTGCCTATTTCACAATGCATTCAGCCCACCTTCAGCCTCCAGTCAACAAACATGCCTTCATTTACCTATCCATTCAGCAAACTCTTCCCAAGGGCATCCCTATGGCCAAACACTGGACTAGCCACTTTTTTTACAACCTGAATCTGACATGGTTACCAGAGCTCAGAGTCCAGACACTCACACCTACACACGGCAAAGCACCATGAGCAACCATTTGGATTTTTCCCATCAGTGCTGGTTCCAAGCCCGGCTTGTAATGTTGAAGCCATTTGACCTTGAGCACATTATTTTACCCCTCAGGGCCTCCATACAAAAGGATGATAATATCTGCACTGTCCAGTAATTGCAACAAATGCATTAAGATACCAGGCACATGGCAAGTTCTCAATAAATGAAGACTAATGCTTTCAATATTATTACTTTAAATAAATGGAGATTGCCCTCCTAAATCTGGACAGCAGCCCCATCTAGGCTTCCCCTGCCCCCCAAGAGAAGATTGGGCTCTTGGACCCCAAGGCTGCCCCCTGGGTCCTGCCTGTCATCTCCTCCCAAAGGCATAGCTGAGCCCTGCTGTGGCTCTGACAGCCAGAGGCTCCCTGGTGCCAACCCTAATCAGAAGCTCCAGCCGAGACCTCAAATTGATTTGCCATCGTTGAGCTGGGAAGTGAGAGCTCTTCTTGACGCGCAGCCAAAATCCATTCTGTGATAGCAAAGTAATCACCTCCGTGGCGGGTGTCCGGAGACTGTGATAGAGATCTAGGACAAAAAGTCTCCATCCTACCACCCAGAACTTGAGCCTCACTACAGCTTGTCTCTGGTCCCCCTCCTTCCTCCTGCCTGTGTGCAATGCGCTATGTGTGTCCTCACGAGGTGGCATGTTCCCTCTCCCCCCAGCCAATCCCTCCCACACATACTCCCGCGCTTCACGTGGTCTAACGCAGTGAGCGGCTCTCAAATGTTGCAGAAAGTGCAACTACCTGGGGGTTCTTTAAAAGTACCTGCGCCTGGCTCAGGCCTCCAGGCACCCTGATCCAATCGGTAAAGGGTGCACCCTGGGCATTGGGGCTCTCGCAAGTTCTCCTGGTGGCGCTAATGGGCAGCAGGGCTGGGGAACTGCTTATCTCACGCGCACAGCAGCTGCTTCACCGAGATGCATGTCCCTCCACATTCATTCAGTCACTTGACAGTTGTTTACTGAGCACCTACAATGTGCCAGGCACTGTTCTAGGATCGGGAGATGCCACAAAGAGCAAAGAACTGCCCTCATGGAGTTGACATTCTGGTCAAAGAGGCATGTAAGAAACAAAAGAAGAAGGAAAACACATAATATGCAAGATGAGAATAAATGCTTGCAAGGTCACATGTGGCCAAAGTCACCTTTGTGTGACACCTGGGTCACCCACACCCATCCACTGCTGACCAGCTTCTGATCCTAAGCCAAACCCAGACTGAGTCTCCACCTCAGCCACAAATGACCCAGAGCTCATGATGACCCCAACCCTGGCCACACGCTGAGCCCTGACACCTAGCACAGGGTGAGGCTTAGCCCCAGTGGCAGACAAACCCTAACTCTCAGTCGTCCCTGGCCATTTGCTCAGGCCCCAGATTCTCCCATGGACCCAGCACTTCTTGTGGAAAATTAAGCCTCTCTAGCCCTGCTGCAGATCCCAACCTTAGCCCTGCTCTCCAAAACTCTCCCTACAAAAAACTCACTGGGTTTTCTAAGGATTCTTACTGCTAGAATCTAGAGACACAAGAAAACAGATGGACTAAACAGATGGGAAAGGCCCCCGAGTGGTAAGGTTGTTGATGCTGGAAGGTCCCTTAGAGAGCATCCCACCTCACCCCCTCAATTTACAGCCAGGCACAGAGAAGTTAATAAGTAACTTGCTCAAGGTCACACAGTGAGTCTGCCGTGGAACCAGAATGGGAACCCAGGGCTCCTCTCAATCCCGTGCTCTCTCTGCTACCCCATCCTGCCTCCCGAAGAGAGAGCAGGGAGCATCACCCATCTGGTAAAACAGCTCCCAGAACTTCCTTTGGGAACCCACTCTTCCCCTGTTCTCTACTCAGGATTTGGGTCAAATCCAGTCCACTCAGCACCAGGTATTCCTGGCCCTGTGATCAGTTGGGGCCTAGAGTCAGGAGCCAGGTGAGTCAAGGCTGAGACCTGGCAGGTACAATTGAACCTGGAGACCACAGGGCGGGAGTGGCTGCTGCCATGTCATCATCTCATGTGGGCTGAGGACTAAGCCAACCTGGGACGGAGAGGAGATTTGAGAGGTGAAGAGAAATGGAGTTACAGGGACATCCTCTGACCCCTGGCCAAGTCATACCTAGAGGAATTCTTACCTGCGGTTCTTTTTCAGCTTCATGAATCTATATATCCCCCTTGTGCTTAAAGCCAGTTTGGGTTGGGTTTCTGTTACTTGCAAGCCTGACCGCTATGGACAGGAATCCCTTTCTAGCTCTCCCAGCAATTCTCTTACCTGCATTAAATCACCTGCTGTCTGACCCCAACTGCCCTTTGCTCTTGGTCTACCCAACTCTTAAGAGTTCCACAGAGCATGGCCCCTAAATGCACGTGGTACTGCTTCTCCCTTTCTCCACATTGTGATGGGCAGAAGAGGCCCCCCCCCCCCACCAAAGATGTACACATCTTAATCTCTGGAACCTGTGAATATAATGTTATTTTACACAGCAAAGAGGAATTAAGCCTGCCAATGAAATTAAGGTTGCTAATCATCTGACCTGAAAATGGGAGATAATCCTGGATTATCCAGTTGGGCTCAATATAATCACCAGGATCCTTAAAGAAGAGGGAGGCAGAAGGGAGAGCCAGAGACATGGAGGCATGAGAAAGACTCAGCCTTACATTCCTGGCTTTGAAGGTGAAGAAAGTGACCACAAGCCAAGGAAAGTGGAAAAGGTCCCAGAAGCTGGAAAAGGCAAAAAAATGGATTCTCCCCTAGAGCCTCCAGAAGGAACCAGGCCCTGTCCACATTTCGATGCTGGCCCAGCGATACTGAGCCCCGCTGGATTCCTGATCTCCAGAATTAAGGAGAATAAATGTGTGTTGTTTAAGCCACTAAGTTTGGGGTGATTTGTGACAACGATAGGAAACTAATACACACATTGAAGGACCCTGATGTTGCATGAGAGAGACTGGTCCACATTTCCTGTCCTCCTGTAGCCCTGGCTGAGCATTTACCATATGCCTGACTCTAAGCTGGATGCTGGGAACAGCATGACCAACCAGACACCTGACCCTAGCCTTCCAGGTGCCCGAGGGCAGCGGGGGGCAGGGGACAGATCTGTAGTCAACTCTGATGGACCGTGCTAAGTGCCAAGATGAAGAAGCATGTGGGATGCTACAAAAGCCCACAGTAGAGGTACCTAAACCTGCCAAAGGTGGGGAGAAGGGACATGTTCAGGGAGCGTTTCCTGAAGGAGTCAAAGCTGAGCTTACAACCAAAAGCAGGGAAATGCATTCCTGGGAGATGGAACAGCAGGAGCAAAGGCTCAGAGTGTGAGGAAACATGAGACATTGTAGGACCTGGAGCATGCAAAGGCTTCGAGGGATGTGGAAGCTGAGGCTGCATCAGGGACTGGGCCCTGTAGAGCCCAGAATGCCAGGATGAATATAGACTTCATCCCCAGGCGTGGGGAGCCATTGAGAATTTTGAGCAGGAGAGAGACCTGGACAGGCAGCATGGAAGGTCAACCAGAGGTTCAGAGATCAACGTGGAGACTCCAGAAAAGAAGGGAGGGTGTGTGAACTAGGGCACAGCAAGGGGAAGGGAGCAGAGAAGGAGACACTGGAGAGCTAATGAAGACTGGAACAGGCTCGGTGTGGCTTGCCCATGGAAGGTCCGGGAAGGAATGGAATTGGGAATAACTGGTCTGCTCCAGTGGCAGCCCTTCTCCAAGATGGGGGCACCATGGCGGTGGAGCAGCTTTGAAGGGGGTGATGAGAAGAGAACCTGGAAGCAGCCCCAGGCGACGTCCAGGAGGCAGCGGCTCAGCAGAGAGTCTGAGCTCGGAGGAGGAATTTGAGTCAACACAGATGAGTTCCAAGGCCCTACGAGCCGACGGCCCAAGGGGGTGGTGGGAAGGGAGAAGAGGAGAGGCCTGGGCAACTCAGTCACTTAACACATTTCTCTATAATATGGGAGCGGGAAGATGCCTCAAGACGACAAAGAGAATTGGCAAGATGCTTAGAGACAGACAGGACAGGGACTGAGGGTCCAGTGGACACTACAGCCCCCAGCCCAGCCATCATGGCAGCCAAGGAGCCCCCAGGATGGCGGTGCACCTTGGAGAGGCCTAGGGGCCAGCTCTGGGGTCAATCCACCTCCCTGCCTGCATCCAAGGATGCTCAGGACACCATCCCTGCTGCCAAGGAAGTGCTGGTACCACAGTGACAGGTTTACAGCCTGGAGAACCTCCAACCTCAGCCCTCCGCTCCTGTAATAAGAAGGAGTTCCCTGGCCTGGACAGAGGCAGAGCCAACCTCATCCCACCTCCCACATCTCCCACAGATGCTTTCTTCCCTCCTCTTCCAAGCTCACCATCCTAGGGAGCATTTAATAACTGGCTGCCAAGTCCCCCTGGGGACAGACTAATGAAGCTGCCTCCTGCCTCCTCCCCAGCCTGGGGCTTTGAGCCCTGCCCCTCCCCGCCTACTCCCACCCCTCCTGTCAAGCCACCCACGCTCCCCATTGAAACACTCAGGCCGGGGGCCCTCCATCTGGGCCCCAAATTGCCAGGCTTTAGATGACAAAGGGAGCTCCAGGCTCCAGGAGAGGCCACAAGGTGAGGAAACTGTCTGGCCAGGGGATTCTGGGGCCAGAAAATCCCTGCCTGTGCCTCATATTTGAGTGTCCTCAGAACATTTGCTGAGTGGCTGCAGGAAACCGCACAGCCCACCTGCCACATTTCTGGGGGCATTGGGGTCTCTGGTCCCCAGCACCAAAGGGGTCCCAGCTTGGAAGAACCAGGGCTTGGACTTTAAATGGAGGTCTCTGCCTCCCAGTGTGTGACCTTGGGAGAAGCTTCCTAACTTCTTGGAGCCTTGGTTCTCTCATACGTAAAATGGGGACAATAGTACCCCTTCAGGCACGACAAATAAAAGGAGGTCATGTGTGTAAAACACTTGACACCGGGCCTGGGGCACAGAACGTTCACAATAAATTATATGCCAGAATGTTTGAAATTGCGTTCCTTGGCAAGGTGAGGTGTCCAATCAGGATGTGGCTGTTGCCCTGGAAACAGAGGTTTCTCTGTACAAAGGGTCAGTGGATGCTGCGGGACTGGACTCCCCTCTCTGGCTCTCCCTAGGCTGGTTTGTGTCCCTCTAGGGGTTGGTACTAATTCGGAAAACCCTTTGTTCCTCTTGCTTAATCACTGTGAATACGCGGAGGGCTCCATCAGGCAGAGTAGATGGTTGGGCTCATGGATCATAGAAGCTCAGATCCTTCCATGAAACCTCCTTACTCCAAGCTATAATCCAGACAGTGTGGGGAGGAAGCAGGACGCCACCCACTCCACCCGCGGGGCTGTGATCGTGCCAGTACACTAGCAAGGGCTATGGAACCCCCAGGTGTGCTGCCCCCCGGGGCCTTGATCACCTTCCCTGAAGGACTGCACGAGGGCTTTCCTGACCACCCGACTTCCCTCAGCCCGGCTCATAGGAGACCCAGGCGCAGGTCTGTCTCCACAAACCAGTCTGTGTGCTCCTCTGGGCTCTGTGAGGAACACCCATTAAGTTTGCTTGCAGGTCATCTCTTCTTCTGGATGCAGGAACCCCCTATTACTTTGGAGAACCACTCCTCCTGCACTCTCAGCTCCTGTAGTTCTGGATGCCCTGGCTTCAGGTGTGGTGAGGTGACCCAGGCCTGGTCTGTGAGAGGGCCACACCCTCCGGCCATCTGATTGGTTCAGGAGTGACCATGTGACCAGGTCTGACCTGTGAGAGGGCCACATCCTTTTAGCCACTTGATTGGTTCAGGGATGGTCACGTGACCCAGGTGTGATCAGTGAGAGGGCCCCATTCCCCTAGGCACGATTGACGTGGCAACAGCCAGTGACCCAGGAATGACCAGTGAGAACCCTGCCTGGGACTATACCTGGAACCACCGAGAGAGAGAGGCTGCATCCCTCCTGTGCAGCAGCTGAGCTGGCCCAGTAAGGGCTTTGGGCTGCCAGCAGCTATTTTAACACCTTGTGTGGAAAACCCACCTGGGAGGGCAGCTCATGCAGAGGAGCTCAGAGCTGATCTATGGTGAGAGACATTGCTTTGAGCCTTTGAGCACCAGGCAATCTCCCCTCCTTCAGAGAACAAGGCCACCCCACATCCCACAGCAACCAAACTTATGAACTCTGAGTTGCCATGTGAATGAGTCTTGGGAGTGACGGCACTTACATTTTGACATGAGCATTGACCATCAGGCTCAGAGTCAGACAGGACTGGGTGTGGGTCCCAGCTCTGCATTCCTGCATACATAACCTCAGGCAGGCCACATCTTCTGTATGAGATGCAGTTACACTCTTTTTTAAATGGATTTAATACCTGAAGGCAAGCCAGAAGACCCCACACTATTTCCTTGGTTAGGATATACTACTTCCACTTCTCCATCTTGTGAACTCCTACTTAGGCTTCAAAACCCCACTCATTGTCACCTCCAAGCAGTCTTATTACTGTTTCCACTCTGCCCCCACAGAGATAGTATGTATTGAGTGCTCACTCTATGCCAGGCATTGTGCTATTGCAATTAACCTGCACGATAACTCTAAAAGATGGGGACTAAAATATCCCTATTTTGCAAAAAAGACATCAGAAACTCAAAGAGTATACTTAACTTACCCAAGATCATACCTCCATTCTGGTTATATTATTGTCCATTTTGCTTAATTTTATTCTCCTCTGCCCACCCCCAACAAGACTGAACTCCTGGACCTTGTACATCCCTGTATCCCTATCGACTCACCAGACAGCCTTTACACGAGACGGAAGCATCCACACATATGCTGACCACCAAGAAAAACTCATAAATACTTCCTCCTATTTATCTAGCCGTCTTTCTCCCCACCTGCTTGGCCCTGACATTCACTGAGTGTCCCCAGGACAGACTGAGGAGGGTGAACTCTAATGCTCCAGGGGTCCACTGGGTATGTAAAAAAGAAAGCTGGAAAATCGGCCCCTCTAGGCGTCTCTACAGATTTGGAAATATCTGCTAGATACATCATTAAGTGATCTAAAGCAAAGCAGGACCTGTTACAAATGAGAGTCTAAGGAGTATCTATTCTCATTGTTTGCATTCCTTTAACAAAACTGGAAGAGTACACGAGCATCTAATACAAGGGTTTATTTGTGGTGAGGGGTTGAGAATGGAGTGGATGGCAACAGGTGTGGGAGTTGAGACTTTTCATTCTATTCTGTTTTGTATTGTTTTGATTTCAGATCTCTAAGAATGTATTATCTATTTAAAATAAACAAATAAAAATATTAAATACCAAAAGAGGAAAGCCCCACTCATCTCCAGCTGACTGTGGCCACGCAAAGATGTGGGTCCTACATTGCTGGAGTTTGCAATTCAGAAGAAAACAGAATACAGGAGTTTAAGGTGAAATAGCCCCATTTTTAAAGGTTGGTAATTACCGCATTTCATCAATACAGCACCTAGTTTCACATGGTAAAATCACTGAAACTGGGGTTCATCTGACAATTGCTGGTATGTCCAAGTTTACGCAATTTTCTTCCTTAATAGAGCATAAAATAGAGGCACACCTGGCAATCAGTATCACAGTACGTTTGATGAAATAATACAGTCCTGGTCATGTAAATACATGTTTTAAAACCTTTGGCAGCCAAAGAGCGCACACCCGAGGGCCAGATAGGCTCAGGGATGCTGGGCCTGACTCCCCTCAGCCGTCCAGCTCTGGGCTGCCTCCCTGTCCCGTGAACACAGTGTGGCCAGGTCCTCAGCCACCCCTGGCCTCTCACTGGGGAGCGGCCATCAGCCACCACCACGGGGGCCCAACACTGGGGCTCGGAAAAGTAGATGCTAAAAAATGTGTCCTGAATGGATGCAAGACTGGCAGAAGGCATGATTTAGAGAAAAATTGGAGTCGGAGGTGGCCTCTCCATCCACCTGCATTCAGCCTCAGTCCCTGGACCCAGCCAGATGTTTTCCAGAATCATGGCTGGTGGGCCAGGCAGCCACACACACATTTCCCATGTAGACATGTGAGACACATTCTTGAAATCAGCACATGCCCCTAGAAAGGCAAGGCCAGTCTGATACCTTTCTTCCTCTAGATAGAATGAAAGAGGTCTTCCCAGCTAGAGAGGGCATGCACACCTGTTTGTGTTTTGGGGTTTTTTTTCACTAGCATCTCCCTTTTATGTTGCTCACAGTTTCTCAGATTTCCTTTGGGAAATCTCCTCTCCCTAACTTCCCATCGAGAGGGGCTAACCTTATCCCCCTAGCTCTAGGAATGGGCACATGCCCCAGGCCTGGCCCATGAGTGTCAGCTCTGGGATTTACCCTAGAGCTAGTCATCACTGGGTGGGATGGGGGAGGGGGGATTGGCTGCCAGTGTTGCTGAACTGGCAGAATGTGGGCCTGGAGCTGTTGGGGGCCATCTTTAGCTCCGCAAGGCCAGACTGCCTCAGAGTGCAGTTAATGCAGAAGAAATCAGGACTTAAGAGATGGAGAGACAGGTATATGAGTGTGGGAGAGAGAGAAATCAAGACCCATCCAGATGACATCCTTTGAGCTCCTGGATCCATCCATTCCTGAAGTCCATGCCACCTTCCTAATTATGTGAACAGTAAATTTCTTTTACTACCTAAATTATTTTGAGTTGAAGTTTTATCACTTGTAAATATCCTCAAATAACCACCTACAAAGTATGCAATAGTTTATGGAGTCCTTATCAATTAGCCAAATATCAGCTAAGGACTTTTTCATCTTTATTTTACAAATAAGTGAACTCCTGGGTGTGGATACTGTGATACACCACTCAGGTACCCCTTCAAGAATAAAAGACCTATTACCCCAGCTGCAGAAAGTGCCACCATCAGACAGCACCTTCAGGGGTCACCTCAGGAGAAAAGGGCCATCTCACTCAAGATGACACCCTGTTCCCAGAGATGCCCACACCCAGGGGCTGCTCAACATGGGGGTATAAAGACCAGGCCCTTTTGCCCCAACTCAGGACAGCTGTAAAGGCACTCAGGACATACCACCTAAGAACTCACCCCAGGGTCAGCTGAGGCTTCGATGGGCAGAATATGGCAACTCGACTTCCCTCTCTGCCCAATTCTGCTTCTCTCCCTTCCCTTCCACAGGTGTCAATTCTAAGAATAATTCTTATTAAATATCCTACACGCTGAATTCTGTCACAGAATCTGCTTTCCGAGAGCCCAACCTGTTACATACAGTTGGTACCAAAAGTGGGTCAGGAAAGCAGACACTGGGATGAGAGTTTGGAGCTGAATCACCTGCTACCCAGCTGGCAACAGGCACCCCCTCACAGATAGCCCCTGGCATGGGTGATAAATTAGGACGGCAGCCTGGGAAAGAGAATTCATTAACTGCTGGGATACATTTGAGAAAGATGGCGGAAACAGTAACTAGTAGCACAATTGAATCGGGAGGCTATTGTTAAACCCAATTGATCTGGGAAAAGATAACAGAGTGGAGTGTGGCTCACCAGCAATTAAAAGCTAAATGGGAAAGCCAGAGAGAGGCTGTCATCTCCCTCCATGGCAGGGCAGAGAAACTGAAAACTCATCCCGGGCTCCAAAGAAGGCTCAACTCCAGTTAAGACAGGTCTGCTATGCCAGTCGGGGCCCCAGTGAGGAAAGAGTGGAACCCTGACTTGCAGGATGGGGACAGCCGGGTTGATTCTCCAGGTTCCCCGAACCCTCTAAACCTGCAGAGGGCCCGCCTTTCCCTGCTGGGAGCTAGTACTCCCTCTTTGCTTGAAGACTGCAGAGGTCACGCCTGCACTCAAGATCTGCCTCACTTCTCCTGCTGCCATTGGGCCAAGAAATGGGGTTAAGTCACAGCAGAAACTAGCCATGGGCATGTTGGGCCTGATATGGAAAGATGGGGGTTATACCCCAAAGGAGCGGCAGCACGTGGTGCACATGGGACTGGATGTGGACGGAGGGCCAGATCATAAGTGTGGATAAAGGCAGTGTTTATTAATGTGGGAGCACTCCCCCAGGATGCAGGATTTAATACCCTCACAAGTACTCCAGTACACTCACTGCTGCGATGGCTCCTCGAAGCGCAGAAAAAGCAGTGTCCCACGTTAAGTGAGAAGTGCCATGGCAGAGCAGGGCAGAAGGGACTGAAAGGCTCAGAGAAGTGGGCTCGGCAGAGATGTTCTGTGTAAGGCTGGAAAGCCCACCCCACCTCCAGAGGCCCATGTTACACATGGTACCCAGAAGACATACCACTCAGCCAGTCTGCCAGGAATGCACTGGTGAGTGGTCCCCTGCGTCACTTGGAAGTTCAATGATGGCTCTTCCCTGTAGGCTGGGGCTGGTGATAGTAGATGCTGTTATAAAACTGAGATCCTGGGCTTCCTAGGTGGCGAAGGGGTTGAGAATCCGCCTGCCAATGCAGGGGACACGGGTTCGATCCCTGCTCCAGGAAGATCCCACATGCTGTGGAGCAGCTAAGCCCGTGCACCACAACTATTGAGTCTGAGCTTTAGAGCCCGTGAGCCACAACTATTGAACCCATATACTGCAACTACTGAAGCCCATGCGCCTAGAGCCCGTGCTCCGCAACGAGAGAAGCTACGGTAATGAAGAGCCCGCGCACCACAACAAAGAGTAGCCCCCATTCACTGCAACTAGAAAGAAAGCCTGTGCACAGAAAAAAGACTTAACACAGTCAATAAAATAAATAAATTAATTAATTTTTAAAAAAAGAACTGGGATCCCTTACAGCAATGGGAATGACAGGAACCTGAAAAAACAGAAGCCATCCGAAGGCAGGCAGAGGTGATTTTGTGATGAGTGGTAAGGTAGAGGGGCAGACAGGGTAGCCCGACCTGCAGAGAGTTATGGAGTTACTAGAATACAGCATCTCTAGGGCAACATATATATGCAGCCAACAAGGGTACTACTCCACCTGCAAAATAAAAAAAAAATCAAGTATGGGTGGTCAGGAGGTTGACAATAGTCACCCCAATAAAAAACAATAATCCTTTCCCCAGTTTCATACCTGAGCAGGCTTTTGGACCTGGAACCCATTGGTTGAAAGACTGCTCATGTCCCGAGGAGATAGGACCCCAGTTCTTCCCCACAATTACTCAGATAACTGAATGCTAGGGAAAGGGGTTACCCAAGCACTTCTAGGACAATTGGACACAGAACTGAAATTCACATTGATACCTAGGAAACTAAGTATCACCATTGTCCCCGCTAAGGTGGCCAGGTGATCAACGGAGTTCTAGCCCAGGACAAACTCACAGTGGATCCAACTGCCTCCCACCCAATGGTCTCCAAATGTGTAACTGGAATAGACGTACTTAGTAATTGGCACACACACACCCTCATCCTATGAGGTAAGAGCTGTCATGGTGGGAAGGACGAGTGGAGGCTCTGAAACTGCCCTTTCTGGCTCAGTCTAAAATGGTATGAACATCTCCAGGAGACAACAAAGATTAGTGCTGTTCATAAAGATCTAAAGGATGCAGGGTGGTAATTCTCTTCTTCACTCCATGTACCTCACCAGTCTGCCCCCCGTGGAAACCACAGACTACCAGAAATGCAAAAGGTGGCATTCCCAATTGCAGGTACCGTGCCAGGTGTGACGTGGCTGCTAGAGCAGATTAATGTGAACTCAGGTACACGTTATGAAGTCATGCATTTGCTAATTGTGTTCTCTTCTATCCCCACCAAGAAAGAGGGCCAAAAAGAGTACACATTCACAAGGAACAGATGAAAATACACATTCACCATTTTCACCAGGGCTCTGTCATGGTGGTCCAAGGAGATGGGGACCATTCAGCCATGCTGCAGAATGTCACGTTGATCCATTACATGGACCACACCGTGCTGATTGGGCTGATGGACCAAAGGTACCAGCATGCTGGAGGCCAGAGGGTGAGAGAGAAAATTAATAAAGATCCAGGGGCCCACCACATCAGTAAAATTTCTGGGAATCCAGTGGTCTAGTAAATACTGGGGCATACCTCCAGAATAAAGACAAATTATTTCATCTTTCACTTCCCAACATAAAGAAGGAAGCACAACACCAGATGGATGGTTCTGGAAGCGACATATTCCATTAGCTGGAAATACTGCTCCAATCTTATATGCCAGTGACATGAAGGGCTGCCAAGGCCCAGAGCAAGGAAGAACTCCACAGAAGGTTCAGGTTGCTGGTATCACCAGCCTTATTGCGTGGGCCATCTGACTCAGCAGACCCTGTGGTATCAGACGTACGGACATATGAGGGTGAGTCAAAAATTATCTACACTCGGGCTGTAGAATTTATTTTAATTAACTTTTACAAAAGACAAATACATCATTTTTCAACATAATTTTCTTGTTTTTCAATACACTTTGTCCATCTGTCAACAAGCTTTCATATTCCCTCATTAAAAAAAGTTATAGGCTGAGCTGCGAGCCACGAATGCACCACTGTCTTCACTTCTTCATCAGAAGTGAAGCTTCATCCTCGCAGGGCTGCCTTCAGGAGACCAAACAGGTGAAAGTCCAATGGAGCAAGATCAGGACTACAGGGAGGATGCTTTAACACCTCAAAATGAAGTTTTTGCAGAGTGTCGACAGTGTGGGCAGAAGTGTGCGGACGTGCATGGTCATGCAAGATCAAAACGCCCTTGGATAGCAGTCCTCTGAGTTTAATCCGAAGTTTAGGCTTCAGCTCTTCTGTAAGCATCTCACTGTAATGAGCACTGTTGGTTGTTGAACCTTTGAGCCATGGCTGATTTGCAAATGATTTGCCACATAATCCACTGTCACTCGTCTATTCGACAGAATCATTTCACGTGTGCGCTCAATGCTGTCATCACAGACATCCAGCTCCTTCTTGATGGCTAACACTTTGTGCAACCTTCCTCAAACTTTTCTATCCATTCATACACACTTCTTCATGACAAAACACTTTCTCCATACTGCGCACAAAGTCTTCGATAAATAACAGCACAAGGGACACCCTCAGACCTCAAAAAACGAATCACTGCACGCTGCTCTTCTTTTGTGCAAATCACAAGTGGGGCATCCATTTTTACTCTCACCGCAGTTACAAATGAACTGATGTAACACGTTCACGCCTGCACAGCAGTGACTGGGGAGACAATAGCCTTGACCAGAAAGCGCTGATAAGACAGTGCAGCCAACAGAAGTCTTAATATAACTGGAGTGCAGATAATTTTTGACTCACCCCCGTACATACATATAGAATCGGGTAGGAAAGGCTGCCACATGAAGTATGGCAAACTCCAAGGAGAGAACCACAATAGAGACCCTGGGGATTTTTAAGCAAATGTATAATTTACAGCAAAGAATTATACACCTTTTGAAAAACAGGTCATGATGTGCTCCCAAAAACAGAGCACCCAGTCGTGAGACACCGAATGATCAAGTAGCTAGAACCGCCCATCAGGAGCTGAGTCTGTCAGACCCACCTACTCAGGAAGTGGGCACATCCTGAGCTGAACACAAACAGGACCTGAGTTCACAGCAAGCTCCACAGCAGGTAGAAACCCCCGTCACCCACCACTTGCACCAACACCCTCAGCTCATACAAACCACCACAGCCACATCAGGCATCTTGTGCCACCAGCTGAAGAAGACAAAACCCTAGATTGGTTCGGGTCCATCTGTGGCAAATGACTGCGTTGGACCAGGCATGGAGACATGTACTAGACACAGACTTGCCTTTCCTGCCTACAGCTCTCTGTCCAAGGGCTTATGAAGTATGTCATCCAGTGGCACCCGATCCCACACGACATCACATCAGCCCAAACAACCCCCCTTAAGAGCGGTAACTCAGGAGACTGTGGGAGTGGGCTGGCCCACGACCGTGGGATCCACAGGTAACCTCACACACCTCACCACCTAAAAGCTGCGGCCAGGTGGAGCAGTGTAACAGGGTGGAGCTCACACAGCAGAAGAGCCACCCTAGAGACAATAAATATTTCATGAGGCTTTGGCACTATCCACCAGGATGAAGCATCACTCTAAGTCAAATACCTTGTATGGAAGGACGACCCCAGTGGGTAGGATGCATGGGTCTAAGAACCAACGGGTAGAAGCCAAAGTGGTGCCTCCTCCCATCACTCCCAGTGCCCCACTTAGGAAATCTGTGCTCTCCATCCCTCAGCTCTGGGTTCTGTGGGTTTAGACACCCTTGTTTCCAGAGGGAGGACACGTCTGCCAGTGGACACAGCAAGAGTCCCTTAAACTATAAGCTACAGCCTCCTCCTTGGCATTCAGCCTCCTTGCAGGGGACCAGCAAGCAAGAAGGAGTCACCATCCTGGCCAGAGCAACTGACCCTGGTCATCAGAAGGCAGTCACATTTGGGGACAAGGAAGGATACAGTGACACCTAGGTGATCCCCTTGGTTGTCTCTTGGTGCCTCCTTGCCCATTTGGACAGTAGATTGACAAGTGCAGCCACCCTGGCCGGCAAAGGGCATGGTGACCAGGGTCTCAGTCCCTGTGGAGATAAGCCCTGAGAGTCTGGGTTAGTGCAGGGGCTGCTGACGAGTGTAGCTGCAGCCCTGTGACCACAAAAACTCCAGTGAGGGAGCTGTAGTTCATCTACCAGCCTCTCCCTTCAAATCCCCACCAGAGGAGCATCTCCCAAAAGTGGTCCAGGGCTGGACTGCAGGGGGCTGCCAGGCGCCTCCCTGGTCTCCCTGAAGGAATAGAGGACTTGGCACCCCAGCTGCGGGGCAGCCACTGGCAGGTGGTTGTCAGCCCCTCCCACTTCATTCCTGGGTTGACGAGCAGTGGGTGGGCCCTACATGCAATGGCTGATCTACACACAGGTGCAAAGGCCCAGGCCTTCTGCCTCAAATCAGGACCCCAGAAGCACCATCCTGTCCTCAGAACTCCCTGCAGGGCCAGCTGAGCTTCCATGGAGATGACATCCTAGGTCGGCATCCCCTTTTGCCCAATCCTGTGTCTGTCCTCTCCTTCCAAAGATATTGATCTCAAGAGCATTCCCTAATGACCCCCCTGCCTGCTGCATCATGGAGACCAGCCCAAGGTCATTCCCTGAGCTCCAACGGCAGAGACCCGCGACGGGACTGCTGTCCTGGCCCAAAGCCTGATGATTCCTCTAGAGCATCAGGGCTCTTTCATCCAGAGACCCAAAAAGTCCGCACGTGCAGGACCCAGAAGGAGAGACATGGAGCAGGGCTCTTCGGGGAATTCACAGCAGTCAGATTTGGTCTCCATACTAGGAATGTCAGTCTTACGAAGCTGCTGCATGGCGACGGCTGGTATTGCTGAGTCCCGCTCACAGGGTGAGGGAGGGCAGACGTCCAGCCTCAGTGTCACCAGCTCCAAAATGGGAAAAATAAGGATGCCCGTCAGCCTTGCGGAGCGTCCAGGTTTGCATATCTGCAGGATTCCTGGCAGGCAGACACCTCTCCAAGAAGGCAGCCATTATCATGCAGGAGCCAGTGGCGCTAATTAGCCTCGCGGCTGATGCACCAGGAATTCACAGCCGGCAACTGGCTTGCGGAGGGGAGGAGAGGCTAGAACATCTCATTTTGACAAATGGCTTTTGTTTACCCACGACTGGCAAACAAACGCTCCACGACGTGTGGCTAATCACCGAAAAATAACAGCACATATGTCCCCTCTGAGGAGTGTTCCTTGCTAACAAGCACAGGGGCCGTGGGGTGCTGGGGAGGGGGAAGGCTCTTTTCTCCCCTCCCTGCACCCCCACAGCCCTGCGAGAGCACCCAAAGGCTCTGGACACCCATCTTCCTACTCCCCACATCCAGCCTGCCACCCACACCCCATCAGTCCCAACGAGCCCGCCCTCCCTTCTGTGGCCCTGGCCCCGGGCCCCCAGCTGCTCGCCTGGGTCAGGCCTCACCACTTCTTGCCAGGGCTGGCACCCCAGTCTCCTCACTGCCCTCCCGCCCCCGCTCTGTCCAGTTCTGTCCTGCCCCAAAGCGACCTCTGTAGCACACAGGTGATCTGATTAGAATCCTCCCTGGCTTCCGGTCCTCAAGACCGTGCCAACCTCCTTTTCCCCAGCTTAGCCCAGCCATCAGCACTCAACCCCTCCCAGAGCCCTGAGCACACCCCAGACTTTCAAGCCTCCAGGCCTTTGCAGATGCCTGCAGTGAGATGGCTTCTGTCTACAGTATGCCTCTGTGCTTTCAGCCAAGGGCACGGCCTTGAATGACACCTGTGCTGGAGACGAATGGAGTCTTCTCCCGAACTCCAGGCCCATGAGTCCAACCACTTACTCGATGTCTCATATTGGCTGTCAAGTAGGCATCTCAACCATGTGTCCAAACACACACACACACACACACACACGCACCCTTATGTCTGCACAAACACACATGCACACACACTACCCACCTTCCTCCTGCTATCATCTCAATGTTTCCAGTCATTCAGGCCAAAAGCCCTGGAGTCCCCTTTGACTTCTCTCTTCCTCTCCCACCTCCCAACCGACCCATCAGCAAATGGACCAGCCTCATCTTCCAAACCCATCCAGACTCCCCCTGAGCATCTCCACACTGCCATCCCATCTCTCACCTCCAACGGTGCCCCGGGTCTCTGCCCCTGCCCACCGCAGTCTGGTCACAACACAGTCCCCAGGGCATCCCTTTAAAGCTGCTCACGTCCTGTCCCTCCTCTGCCCAGGGGTTTGGAGTCAAGCCAAAGTCTTACAGAGCCCCGCAATTAGAGTGGCCAAATTTAGCAAATAAAAATACAGGACAGCCAGTTAAATTTGAATGTCAGAGGAAGGCAAATTTGCCTGGGACATACTTATATTAAAAAATTATTGTGTTTATCTGAAATTCAAATTTAACGGGGTGTCCTGTATTTTTCCAGCAGCCAGACATAAAGGCCTGGGATGATCTGGGCCCGCCCCCACTCCCCCCTGCCCTGCCCTCCCTCCTCCCCCTGCATCACCCCCACCCTCCCCTGCAGCTCTGGCTGGCTTTCCCCAGGGCCCCTCAAGTGTTTCTTCTATCTCAGGGATGATTCCCTCCACCTGCAGAGTTTTCCCCTAAACCATCTTCTGGCCTACCTCCCTGCTTCCTCGGGTCTCTAATGGAACCTGTCACCAAGGCCTGCCCTGACCACCCGATACCACAGAGCAAGTGCTGTGGGTATCTGCCTCATCTCTCTCCGCAGCCCGTGTCCCCTCCCAGCAGAAAGTCATCTCCTCGAAGGCAGAGTTGTCTGTTTTGTTCACACCTCTATCCCCACACTTAGCACTGCGCGGGCACCTAGTAGGGCCTCAATAACTATTTTTGGAATGAATGACGTCCTCGCTGTCGCACCCCCAGGCCACCTGGCAACTCCTCCTCAAACTGCAGGGACAGTTGGAGGGCTGTCCTCTGCCAGGCTCTCCCAATCACACGTGCAGCCTCCAGGCAGGGAGCTTCACCCCTCGCAGCGCTCCCAGCTACCCGTGACTGCAGCACAGTACAGCCCGTCCTGGCTGATACCCTCCCACAGCTCCAAGGAACTGCAGGTGTGTGGGCCACGTGCCCGACATTAAAAAAAAAAAAAAAAATATGATAATGAGGACCATGAGACAGTAGATTTGAAATATCTGGAGAAAATCCAGGCTGCAGAGTCCCTGAAATCAACAGCTCTCCTTACCTTATATTAGAGCCACAATCTCTCCCCTTACAGGCATCCCCACTAGCCTAGGGGCCCTACCACGGTGGGAATTAGTGTCCCATTCCCCTTTTTATCCCCAGTGCCTGGTCAACGCTAGCACATGGGAGGTGCTCAGTAAATCCAAATGAATGAATGAGGGAGGGAATGAATGAATGAAGTGCATGTGTGGGTGAGTAAATAATTAAATCGCTCAGGAAACAAAGAGAATTCTAGTCTAAGGCTCTCCAGAGGGGCTGGTTTGAGCCCTACCATCCCTAAAGGTAAATAGTCTTGCTGTTTAGCACTGCTGAGGAAAGAAGGATGAAGGAGGAGAAGGAGGAGGAGACGAATGTGGCCTTCCTCCATCTGGTTCACATCCCACAAAGCACATCCACGTCACCATCCCCTCAGCAGCCCCAAGAGGCAGCTATAATGACCTCCTGGTCCAGATGGAGAGACTGAGCCCCAAAGAGAGGGAGTCGTTCGCAGAAGGTCACACCATGAGTGGTGAGGGGAGACGAGGCTGGGACCTGGCCACTGCATGGTGCTGTCTTGCCGACTGGCCTCCAGTTACAGTGACCATCAGGGAAGGGGCATTCTGGTCCCTGGACATTTTTGCATAGTCCACGAGGCCCCCTCAGCAGGGGACAAATCAGACTTCATGAGAGAACAGACCCTGTGGCTTTGCTCCGTTCTTCGCACTGGGCTTCCGGGGGACCTGGCCTGGCTCTCCCACGTCTACCCTGTTCCCTTCTGCCTCTTGCTGCGGCTCCTTGGCCCCCACCCGCTTCAGAGCCAGGCCGACGGAGGCGCCTGCCCTGAATCATCGCATTTGTCTCAACATTTTTTTGATATTAATATCATTCTGTGCTAATGAGTCCGGCCCACTTTGTCCCAGCTGGAGCCTCGGATGTCTGCAGATTAATTTGTTCAGAGCTCTTGGAGGAGGGGAGGGGAGGGGGGAAGGGAAGAGAAGGGAGGGAAAGAGAGAGAAGTGTGGTTTCCAGAAGAGAAGCAGGTTTCCTCGGCTCACCCGTGACTTTCCCCCAGGTTCTTAAGCCTTCAGGCACTTACACTGTCCCCAGTTCGGGATGAATGAGACCTGTGGCCTCTGCCCCAGGGTGCAAAGGGGTGGGCTGGAGGAGAGCCCAGGGCAGGGACCGGAAGACCGGGCTTCTGCCTCATCCCAGCCCTGTCTGGTGTTGCCTGGGGGCACGTGTTGGCCTCCCTGAGCCTCATTTTCCTTATCTGAGAAATAGAAGCAAAGACCCCAGTAGAGCACCGTTAGTTTAAAGCTCTCAGGTTTGACTACTTGGCTTCTAATTCCAACTCCCTCCTGTAAGGGCCAGGTGGCCTTGGGCAAGCCACTGCACCTCTGCATAATGGGAGAGAGAAGAGCAGCTCCCTGAGTTGCAAGGACTGAATGAGCTCATGAAGGTGCAGTGCTCAGCCTGGCACCCAGTGGGACCCAGTGCTCAGTGACCGGCAGCTACTGTCACCACGCAAAGCAATAGGCAACTGCTGAAGCAAAGCCTTGTGACTCCACTCAGTGGAATATCACACAGCTACCAAAAGGATACACAGAAGACTGTGTGGCCCAGGAAATGCCCATATTCAAATGCCTCTGCCCTATACTATGGGAGGGACTCTTCTCTCCCTTTCATAGAAGGGGTAGCCAAGCCTCAGAGAAGGGACGTGATTCATTTCAGGTCACAGAGCAGGTACACCGCCGAGCTGGAAGTCGAAGGCAAAGGAGACCGGGCTTGGAATGAAGACACTTTCCTCTTTGCCACGATTCCTGCACATCAGATTTTCAAAATTGATTTATTAAAGTCATGAGCCCGCAGACATTTCATTCTGGTTCTGTCCATGTGATTGTGATATTTTTGTGCCGTAGATAATCATTTTTTAAAGCAGATAAGAATCCCTGCCCTGTCCTCCCCACCTGGCTGATGTGCAGATCAAAGGAGCTAATGGCTGTGTGAGGACTTTAGAAGCAGGAAATGGCTCAAGGGAGCAATGGTCAGCTTCATCACAGGACCTGGGTGGCTTGGCTTAATATTACACATTCATTCATTCACTCATTCACTCAAGAAGCAGTCATAATGACTAAAGATACATGTTCTAGGCTTAGAATACACAGAAGTGAACAAAAGAGATGACACTCCTGCCTTCTTGGAGCTGACATCCTTGTGGAGGAGACAGACAATAGATAAACAGATATAAGTGTTACAGAGGAAAACGAAGCAGGATAAGGGCACTGGGGAGTGAGGCTTTTTTGTCTATAGTGTCATGGAAGGTTTCTCTGGTAAGGTGACTCAGAGGTTGCGTTTTAAACAAAGTACAAAAGTAAATCATGATATCGAAAGGAAATACATTCCAGACCAAGGAAACAGCAAGTGCAAAGGTCCTGGGGCAGGAGGATACCTTGGTGTTCAAGAAATAGCAAGGCCAGTGTGGCTAGGGTGGGTGATGGGAGAATGATAAGAAAAGGGGTACAATGTGGATACAGAGGGTGTAGGGCCTTGTAGGCCATCGTAAGAGCTTCAGAATTAACATCACTCAATTCAAAAGACCTAGTTTATCATTTTCTCATTTGTTGTATTATTTACATGGCCTTTTCCTTCCAACAATTCCCCATTTCTGACTAGATAAAACCAAACTCATTGGCATGGCATTCAAGGCCTTTCAGAGTCCCCCATGCAACTTTCCAGCCTCCAATCTCTTCGCTCCCCACGTCCCCCTCTCGACCCCTCCATCCCACCTCTATGCCTTTGCCGGTGCAGTTCTCTCTGCCTGGCTTCACTCAGGCTCACACCTAACAAATATTCGGTGAGCACCTACTAGGTGTCAGGCCCAATGGAAGGTGCTGGGGAAATGGGAACATCTGCCCCCACCCCTGCTCTTCTGGCAGCTAGCAGAGATGACAAACATTCACCAGGAAAGTGTGGCGAAATGAATATGTGATTTCCACAAGCTGTGGGGCCATGGCAACGGCTGACAAGGCCACCACTCTGGGGTGGGAGGTGGTCAGGGAGACCCAAGAATCAGCAGGAGTCAGCCCAGGGCAGAGGTGGGGAAGAAGGACTCACTCCTGGAGAACAGCCAGAGGAGAGGGGAGAGGAAGAGGCCAGCCTCACACGACCCTGTGGACCAGTCCAAGAGTCAGGCCTTTATACTGAGGCCTGTGAGGGCTTGGTGGCTCACCTAACTCCCTGCCTGGCACATCGTCTGCTGCCCAGCTTCCTCCCAGGCACCTGAGCCAGGCCAGGAAGGGAGCTCAGCAAACAGGCAGCGCCCGCCCGGCTCAGCGCTGGGTAAACAGGACTCTGCCCTGCACCTGCTGCCTCGGCTCAGCCCACAGCTGCACAGGGATAAATATTTGCCTACAGCCCCATCTCTCCTAATGAGTGTTTGGGCATCTGCCAGGCAGACCTGGCCCAAGGGGAGCTGGCAGGAAAGGCGCCAGCATCAGGGGGCCCCAGGGACTCACTCTCTGAGGTGCTGGGGTGCAGGACCCAGACCTGGAAGGCCTACTGCTGGGGCATCCCCCCCACTTCACTTGTGCTTCAGTGGGGTCTCAGGAAGCCTGATGCCAGGAAGCAAAAAACAGAGAGTGACCCTGAGAAGGGCAGCCCACTGCTACGTCTGGCCACAGAGCAACAGCCAGTGCCCTCCACCCTTCTCATTCACTTCCCCTCCCCCTCCTCCTTCTGAATACAGTAAATATGCGCTAAGGACACATGAATTCTCCATCAGGTCGGGGAGAGGGAATTGGAAAACTTTACCCCCCTCTCTGTGCCTTTTGAATGCTTTTACCTCATGCATTATTAGGTATTCAAATGAGTAAACTGTAAGGTAATATATGTTCATAATTTTTTTGGTTATTTATTTGTTTATTTTATAGTAGTTCCTAGCTGGTTACCTATTTTAAATACAGAAGTGTGCACATGTCAATCCCAAACTCCCAATCTATCCTCCCCCACTCTTCCCCCCCCAACCATAAATTCATTCTCGAAGTCTGTGAGTCTGTTTGTTTTGTAAATAAGTTCATTTGTATCATTTTTTTAGATGATCATAATTTTTTTTTTAATTTATTTTTTATTGGTTGCATTGGGTCTTTGCTGCTGTGCACAGGCTTTCTCTAGTTGCGGTGAGTGGGGGCTACTCTTCATTGTGGTGCGCAGGCTTCTCATTGCGGTGGCTTCTCTCACTGCAGAGCACGGGATCAGTAGTTGTGGCGCACAGATGCTCCGCAGCATATGGGATCTTCCTGGCCCAGGGATTGAACCCGTGTCCCCTGCCTTGGCAGGCAGATTCTTAACCACTGTGCCACCAGGGAAGCCCAATGATGATCATAATTTTTAAAACAGCAAATTGTAAAGAAGAGGGAATAAGTTGAAAATAAATGTCCCCTGACCCCGGCCCCCGCCCCGATCCTGCTTTCCAACTGAACCTCATCTCATCTCAGCTTGGGTAAGGTTTCACTGTTGTTTCAGCATAAATAGCATGCCGTGGGCATCCCGCTCTCCTCTGCCTGCATGATGCCCGGGACCTCCTTCCATACCCACACACCAGGGCCCCGTGTGCTTCTCAACCGCTGAAATTTATTCTGCAGTTTGGATGTACTGTGATGCACTACACAGTCCCCTTCAGATGGGTGTTTGTTTCCCGTTTGTCGCTATTACAAATAATACTATGCTGAGAGTCCTTTTACCTACATCTTTGCCTATTTGCTGAAGTCAGTTTGTAGAAGAAATCTCAAGCAGGAGGCCAAGTGGCTGATGCATGTTCACGTTTAACAGAATTGCCAAATTACCCACCCAAAAGGCTGGGCTGTCCAACCCCTGCCCCCCCCCCCCCCCCGCCCCGCACCAGCTCATGAAAGTGCCTATCCCCCCATCCCCAGGTATTAGGCAACCTTCAGCTCTTTAACAAACTCATGGGTTAGAAAATGGTACCTCATTTCTATTTCTATTTCTTAATTATTAGTGAGGTTAGACATCTTTCAGGCATGTGCTTGTCATTTGTATTTTTTCTGTGAACTGCCTCTTCATGCACTTTGTGTACTTTTTTGGTGGGAGTGTTCTTTCTTTGTTTCAATTCAACAATGTTTTGGCACCTACTCTGTGGTGGATATTGTGTTCAACAACCCCTTGTGAAGCAGGAAAGTATGTCCATGCCCAGGCAGGGGCTGGAAGCAATGAAGAGTTCCTGTGTGTGGCATTCCCAAGATGAAAGGGAGTCAACAAGTTTGAATCTTATGAGACATGAAGCACTTGATTACAAACGGACTGGGCCTCCATTTTCTTATCAGTAAAATAGAAAAATGCAGTAATTCCTGTTTGTTAGTGAAGAAAGCACAAAACAGTGTGTATAAGTCACAGTGATTTCAGGAGCAAGTGACAGAAAATCAATCAAAACTAGCATAAACACAAAAAGGAAATTTATTGGCTCACGTGAATAAAAGCTTGGGCTTCAGGCCTTGCTGGATCCAGGTGCTCAAAGAACATCATCAAGCCTCATCTCTCTCTTCATCTTTCAGTTCTGCTTTCTCCTGTGTTACCTTCATTCTCCACCTAGATATACTAAGATGGCCCTCAGCAGCTCAAGACATACCTTGTTGGTTCAACAACCCATGAAGAGGGACTGTTTTCCAGCAGCTCCAGCAAAAATCCACAAATTAGTTTTGATTGGTCCAGACTGGGTCATATGTCCATCAAACTAATCATTGAGGCCTAGGTGATGGATTATATAAGATGAGGGATTAGATGAGTCCTGTATGAAGCATATGGCCAGATTATGAGAATGGGAAAACTTGACTGCCATTATTAAAAGAAAAGGCAACCTAAAATTACAGATGTCCCTACGCTGGATTCTAGCCTTGCCTCATCAGTGTGACCCTGGATAAGTCACTGTTTCTCTCTGGCCCTTGAGTTCCTCACCTGTAAAACTTAGCCATTAAACTCAATCACTGATTTTGATCTTTTATAAATCAAAAATATGCCTCTTGGCATATTTCCATCTCCTGAGCCAGTGACTCATGTTCCTCCCCACCACCATCTTATGATTCTGCCATGCTAACGCCCTGGCCTCTGTGGAAGGGGCAGAAAGAGCGTACACCACTTCTGCCCACATCCCAGTGGTCCTCAGCCTCCAGTCAATTCAGATGCAAGGGACTCCAGGAAATGCAATCTTCCTTTACCAAGAAAAGGAAAATGATAAAATTTTTGGTACCTCTGCCACAAACTCTGTAACATTTACTTATTATAAGGTCAATCACTGTGAAAAATGACGTTGTTTCAATGGATCAAAATGAATAGGAAATTGGATATTTGATATGGATGACAGATGCAGTCATGTTTCAACCTCAGCACTGACTTTTTAAAGTCCTTTCCTTTTTAAAATTGTAAATATCAAGAAAATCCCAGGTTGCAAGGAATATGAGGTAGAAATGCTAGTGGCATTTAAAAGTTTGCTTTGCAATTTCAGTATTCTCTGTAATTACACAGAGACAGAAGGAGAAACTTTAGTGTCAAGCTTGCACACAACCCAGGTAACTGAGAGCATAAGAAACTGTGCTGGTTTTCTCTGAAATATTAATATTTAGCATGCAATATATCTGAGGGGTTTTGTTGCATTGATTATAATGTTTAAATAATTAAACATATTTAAAATGTGAAGTTCAAGTATTATATTTGTGGAGGCCTCTGCTTTGGAGGGCACAGGTGACCTGTGAGCTTTATAATGCATTGCACCTAAGGGGAGTCCTGCTGGTTGCCCTCCTGCAAGATGCATCACTTCACTAAGCTTTGGTTTTCTCATCTGTCATGGGATGCCTTGGCAAACTCAAGGAACTCAGCCAGAGAAATAAAAATTAAAAAAAAAAACAAAAAAAGGACAGACCAAGATGTGTCATTGTACCATGCAGACATCTGTCACTCAGTTGGTTGCCTATGATTTAACAACCTGCAAAGAGCATTAAGTTGAAACATAGGAAACTGCTGTTTTAACAGATCAAAAACAGCCAAATAAAAGCAATTTTGCACACAATATATTTGACCCTTGAACAACATGGGTTTGAACTGCAGAGGTCCACTTACACATAGGCTTTTTTCAGTAGTAAGTACTCAAGTACCATACAAGCCACACCCTATGAATCCACGTATGTGAAACTGCAGATGCAGAGGAACTGTAGAAAAGTAGGGTCAATTGTAAGTTATAAGCTAATTTTCAACTATGCAGAGGGTCCTAATATACGAAAACTGGTAGTTTGTGGTCCTTTTCTAGCCCATAGACATATTTCATTTAAAAAAAAAAACTTACAAATTGAGATATTTCACATGAAAAACAGATTTATAGTCTCTCTTTAGACGAAAAAATTCCTACAAGAAAACATATGAGAAAACCTTTGCGATCATGGTTTGGGCAAAGATGTCTTCACTACAACACGAAAAGAATGACCAATACAGGAAAAAGTTGATAAACTGGACACATCAAAATTAAGAATTTCTGCTCTTCAAAGGCACTGTTAAGAGAATTGAAAGACTGCATATGTGAGAGACCATGTTTGCAGATCAAGTATTTGACTTTGAACAATTTGTATCTTGACCAGGTGAAAAACCCTGGAATCTTTAAGGCCACAGATTATATGATTCCATTTATATGAAATGTCCAGAATATGCAAATCTGCACAGATAGAAAGTAGGTTAGGGTTTGCTTAGGGCAGGGAGGGAGAATTGGTGATGGAGGTAGGGAGTGATAGATAAAGGTATGAGGTTTCTTTCTGAGGTGGTGGAAATGTCTTAAAATCAACCGTGGTGATGATTACACAACTCTTTGAATATACTAAAAATCATTGAACTATATACTTTAAATGAGTGAATTTATGGTGTGCAAATTATATTTCAATTAAACTATTATTCAAAGAAGAAACTCTCAAAGCACGAGAAAAAAATTTTAATGGACAAAGTATTTAAATAGACAATTCACCAAAGAAGATATACAGGTGGTTAATAAGCACATGAAAAGATGCTCAACATAATTAGTCATTAGGAAATGCAAATTAAAACCACAGTGAAATACTACTACACACTTACTTGAATGTTTTATTTTTTTAAATAGTGACAATATCAAGTGCTGACAAAATACTAAGTAACTGTAACATTCAGGCTTTGCTGGTGGTGGGAATGTAAAATGATACAAACAGCCACTTTAGAAAACAATTTGGCAGTTTCTTAAATTAAACATACACTTATCATGTGACCCAGCAATCTCACTTCTACATATTTACCCAAGTGAAATGAAAACCCATATTCAAACACAAAAACTTGCACACAAATCTTAAACTGGAAAATAATCCTAATGTCCCTCAACTGGGGAATGGAGGAGCAAACTGTGGTATACCCATTCAGTGGGATACTACTCAGAAATAAAAGAAATGAGTAATACACAGAGATATAATTTTTTTGGTTACATAACACTTTATTTATAAAAATGCACACACATCATCATTTTTTATCCTAGTATAGCAAGGCAAAACAGATTTTTCCTTGATTCCACAGCTATTAGCAATAGGCCAAATTCATGAATTTCTTTGCCATCGCAATAATTAAAATAATTTTACATTAGTTTTTAGCCAAGATAGTCTTATTTTCTCACTAAATAGACTCAGGGTTTTTTGTTTTTTTTTTAGACATTAGCTTTTATTTTGGCTTTTAGAAATAATGATTTATCAGACTTTCCTGGTGGTGCAGTGGTTAAGAATCTGCCTGCCAATTCAGGAGACATGGGTTCGATCCCTGGGCCGGGAAGATCCCACATGCCATGGAGCAACTAAGCCCGTGTGCCACAACTACTGAGCCTGCACTCTAGAGCCCGTGAGCCACAGCTATTGAGCCCACGTGCCACAACTGCTGAAGCCCACGTGCCTAGAGCCCATGCTCTGCAACAGGAGAAGCCTCCGCAATGAGAAGCCCAGGCACCACAATGAAGAGTAGCCCCCACTTGCCGCAACTAGAGAAAGCCCGTGTGCAGCAACAAAGACTCAATGCAGCCAATAAATAAATCAATAAATTTATTTAAAAAAAGATTTATCAACTTATTTATTGAAGTATAGTTGATTTAAGATATTTTACTAATTTCAAGTGTATAACATAGTGATTCAATATTTTTATAGATTACATTCCATTTAAAGGTCTAAAATATTGGCTATATTCCCTGAGCTGTACAATATAGCCTTGTATATTATTTACTTTATATATAGTAGTTTGTACCTTTTAATTTCCAACCCCTATCCTGCCCCTACCCCCTTCCCCCTCCCCACTGGCATTCACTAGTTTCTTCTCTGTATCTGTGAGTCTGTTTCCATTTCCTCATAGTTCATATATTTTTTAGATTACACATATGGGTTAACAAGTATTTGTCTTTCTCTACCTTATTTCAGTAAGAATAATACCCTCCAATCTCATCCAGTGGTTGAAAGTGGAAATATTTTTTATTTTTTTGGCTGAGTAACATTCCATCGTATATGTATAACACATCTTCTTTATCCATTCATCTGTTGATGGATACTTAGGTTACTTCCATGTCTTGGCTATTGTAAATAATGCTGCTATGAACATTGGGGTGCAAATATCTTTCCCAATTAGTTTTTTAATTTTCTTTGGATATACATCCAGTTGTGGAATTGCTGGCTCATATGGTAGTTCCATTTTTAGTTTTTTGAGTAACCTCCATACTGTTTTCCATAGTGGCTGTTTCAATTTACATTACCACCAACAGTGCAGTATAAGAGTTCCCTTCTCTCCACATTCTTTCCAACATTTGTTATTTGTGGTGTTTTTGACCACAGCCACTCGGACAGGTGTGAGGTGATATCTCATTTAATTTTGATTTGAATCTCCCTCATGACCAGCAATGTTGAGCATCTTTTCTTGCACCTGTTGGCCATCTGTATGTCATCTTCTTTGGAAAAATGTCCATTCGGGTCTTCTTCCCATCCTTAAATATATTGTTTTGGTTTTTATTGATATTGAGCTTTATAAGAGGTTTGTATATTTTGGATATTAACTCCTTCTCAGTCATATCATTTGCAAATATTTTCTCCTATTCAGTAGGTTGTCTTTTTGTTTTGTTGCTGGTTTCCTTTGCTGTGTAAAAGATTTTAAGTTTAATGAAGTCCCATTTGTTTATTTTTGCTTTTGTATCCTTTGCCTGAGTAGATAGATCCAAAAAATTTTGCCACAATTTATGTCAAAGGGTGTTCTGCCTACATTTTCTTCTAAAAGTTTTATGATTTAGGTCTTTAATTCATTTTGGTCTTTAAATCCATTTTGAGTTTCTTTTTGTATATGGTATGAGAAAATGTTCTGACTTCATTCTTTTACATGTAGCTGTCCTGTTTCCCCAGCACCACCACGTATTGAAGAGACTGTATTTCCCCATTGTATATTTTTGCTCTTTTACCATAGATTAATTGTGATTGTACTTGTGTGGGTTTATTTCTGGGCTCCCTGTTCTCTTCCATTGATCTATGTGTCTGTGTTGTGCCAGTACAATGCTGCTTTGATTACTGTAGCTTTGTAGTACAGTCTGAAGTAAGCTGATACCTCCAGCTTTGTTCTTTCTTCTCAATATTGCTTTGGCTTTTCAGAGTCTTTTATGGTTCCATATAAATTTTAGAATTATTTGTTCTAGTTGTGTGAAAAATGGCATGGCTATTTTGACAGGGATTGCATTAAAACTGTAGACCCCTTGGATAGTATACACATTTAAGCAATATTAATTCTTCCAATCCATGAGCACATATGTTTCTATTTCTTTGTATCATCTTCAATTTCCTTCATCAGCTTTTTTTATTTTTATTTTACAGAGTATGTATCTTTCACCTCCTTGGTTAATTTTATCTCTAGGTACTTTATTCTTTTCAATGCAATTTTAAATGGAATTCTTTTTTTGCTTTCTCTTTCTGATAGTTCATTATTAGTATAGAGAAAAGCAACAGATTTTTGTATATTAATTTTGTTTCCTGAAATTTGATGAATTCATTTATTAGTTCTAATGTTTGTTTTTTTGGGTGGAGACTTTAAGGTTTTCTATATATATATAATATGATCTGCAAATAGTGACAGTTTTACTTCTTCCTTCCAATTTGGATGCCTTTCTTTCCTTTTCTTGTTTGATTGCTGAGGCTAGAGCTTCCAGTACTCTGTTAAATATAAATGATGAGAATGGACATCCTTGTCTCATTTCTGATTTTAGAGAAAATGCTTTCAGCTTTTCACCACTGAGCATGATGTTAGCTGCGTGTTTGTCATAAATGGCCTTTACTATGTTGAGATATGTTCCCTCTATACCAACTTTGATGAGACCAACTTTTTATTATGAATGATGTTGGATTTTGTCACATGCTTTTTCTGCATGTTTTGAGAAGATCATGTGATTTTTACCCTCCATTCTGTTAATGCAGTATATCACGTTGATTGATTTGTGGATATTGAACCATCCTTGCATCCCTGGAATAAATCCCACTTGATCATGCTGCACTGGTGTATGATCGTTTTTATATACCATTGTATTCGATTTGCTAATATTTTGTTCAGGATGTTTCCATCTATAGTCATCAGAAATATTGCCCTGAAATTTTCTTTTTTTATGTGGTATTTTTATCTGGTTTTGGTATCAGGGTATAGTGGCTTTCCAGAATGAATTTGGGAGTGTTCTCTCCTCTTCAGTTTTTTGGAATAGTTTGAGAAGTTTATGTATTAAGTCTTCTTTATATGTTAGGACGAATTCCCCTGTGAAGCCATCTGTTCCTACACTTTTATATGCTGGGAGTCTTTTGATTACTGATTTGATTTCACTACTGTTTAATTGGCCTGTTCAGATAATCTATTTCTTCTGATTTAGTGTTGGAAGATTGTGTTTCTAAGAATTTATCCATTTCCTCTAAGTTGTCCAATTTGTAGATATATAACTGTTCATGGTATTCTCTTATAATTGTTCATATCTCTGTGATATCAACTGTAATTTCTCCTCTTTCATTTCTTATTTTATTTATTTGAGTCCTCTCTCTTTTTTCCTTAATGAACCTGGTTAAAGACATCAATTTTGTTTATCTTAAAAAAAAAAAAAACACAGTGCTTGGTTTCATTGATCTTTTCTATTTTTTGGGGGGGGGTGTGGTCTCTATTTTATTTATTTCCACACTGATTATTATTATTTCCTTCCTTCTGCTGACTTTGAGTTTTGTTTGTTCTTCTTGTTCTAATTCTTTTAGAATGAAATGTTTGTTGTTTGTTTGAGGTTTTTCTTGTTTCTTGAGGCCTGTATCACTATAAACTACCCTCCTAGGATTGCTTTTGCTGTGTCCCATAGATTTTGGATCATTGTGGTTTTGTTTTCATTTGTCTCCAGACATTTTTGGATTTCCTCTTTGAATTATTCATTGACCTGGTTGGTTTTTCAGTAGCATGTTGTTTAGTCTCCACGTTTGTGTTTTTCCCATTTTTCTTCCTGTAATTAATTTCTAGTTTCATTGATATGACTTTTATCCTCTTAAATTTGTTGAAACTAGCTTTGTAGCTGAGCTATGTGATCTATATTGGAGAACATACAACGTGCAATTGGAAAGAATGTGTGTTCTGCTGTCTTAGGATGGAATGTTCTGTAAATATCTATTAAGTTCAACTGGTCAAACGTGTCATTTAAGGCCACTGTTTCCTTGTTTATTTTGTGTCTGGATACCTGTCCTCTGATGTAAGTGGGGTGTTAAAGTCCCCTACTCTTGTATTATTGTCAGTTTCTCTCTTTATGTCTGTTAGTATCTGCTTTATATATTAAGGTGCTCCTATATTAGATGCATATATGTTAATGAATGTTATATCCTCTTCTTGGAATGATCCATCTATCACTGTATAATGCCCTTCTCTGTGTTTTGTTATAGACTTTGTTTTAAAATCTACTTTGTCTGATATAAATATTGCTACCCCTGCTTTCTTGTCATTTCTGTTTGCATGGAATACCTTTTTCCATCCCCTCACCTTCAGACTCTGTGTGTCTTTAGCTCTGAAGAGAGTCTCTTGTAAGCAGCATATAGACAAATCTTTTTTTTATCCAATCAGCTACGCTATGTCTTTTAATCAGAGCATTAGTCCACTGACATTTAAAGTGATTGTTGATTGGTATATGTCTATTATTATTTTGTTACTTGTTTTCTGGCTGTTTTTGTAGTTCTTCTCTATTCTTTTCTTCTTTTAGTCTCTTCTCTTGCAGTTTGATGATTTCTTTAGTGTTATGCTTGTGTTCCTTTCTCTCTAGTTTTTGTGTATCTATTGAGGTTTTTGATTTGTGATTACCAGGGGGTTCATATATGTTGACCTATAACTATGTCTACTTAATTTAAACTGGTAATCATTTAAGTTCAAAAGATCTACATTTTTTACTCCCCTCGCCTATATTTTGTGTTTTTGATGCCATATCTTACATCCTAATGGCTATCCCTTAACTGTTTATTGTAGTTATAGCTGATTTTACAACTCTTGTCTTTTAATCTTTGTACTAGCTTATTTAAGTGGTTGAATCATAGCCTTTACTATATATTTTCCTTAACTAGTGGGATTTTTTTCCTTTCCTATAAATTCTTACTTTTTGTTTTACCTTTTCTTTTCCACTTAAAGAATACCCTTTATATTACTTCTTGTAAGGTCAGTTTAATTTTGATGAATTTTTTAAGTTTTTGCTTGTCTGAGAAGTTCTCTATCTCTCCTTCAATTCTGAAAGATAACTTTTCTGAGTAGAGTACCCTAGGTTGTAGGCTTTTCCCTTTCAGCACTTTCAATATATCATGTCACCCCCATCTGGTCTGAAAAGTTCCTGAACAAAAATCAATTGATAGCCTTATAGAGGTTCCCTTGTATGTGACTCTTTGTTTTTCTCTTGTTGTCTTTAAAATTCACTCTTTAACTTTTGCAATTTTAATTTTGATATGTCTTGGTGCAAGTCTCTCTGGGTTTATCTTGTCTGAGACTCTGTGATTCCTCTACCTGGAAATCTGTTTCTTTCTTCAGCTTCAGGAATTTTTCAGCCATAAGCTCATCAAATACTTTTCTATCCCTTTCTCTCTCTCTTCTCCTTATGGGACCCCTATAATGCTGTTAGCATGCTTGATATTGTCTCAGAGGTCCCTTAAGCTATTCTCATTTTTTTAATTTGTTTTTCTTTTTGCTGTTCTGATTGGATGATTTCCATTATTCTGTCTTCTAGATCACTTATCACTTATTCATTCTTCTGTATCACCTAGTCTGCTGTTAGTTCCTTCTAGTGTATTTTTCATTTCAGTTATTGTATTATTCAGCTTTGGTTCATTTTTATATTTTCTAGTTCCTTGTTAAAAATCTCACTGTGTTCATCTCTTCTTTTCCCAAGTTCAGTTCTTATTACTATTGCTTTGAGCTCTTTATCTACTAAATTATTTATCTCTGTTTCATTAGGGATTTTTTTCAGGGTTTTTTATTGATCTTTCATTTGAAAACATACCCATCTGTTTTCTCATTTGACTTTCTCTATCCCTATGAAATTAGGTGAAACAGTTACCTACACTTGTCTTGGGGTGTCTTTGTGTGGGAGCATCCCTATGCAGTCTGTGTGTGCTCAGTGACTTTGGTGGGAGAGCTGTATCTGAAGTGAGCATGGGTCATGTGTTCTGCTGGAGTGTGCTGGCAGCTACCACCTTATTGGGAAGTAGGGCTGGAGATGGGCTAGAATCAGAGCCAAGTGTGAGCAGGGCTTCTCCTCTGCTCAATGGCAATCACCTCCCTATCAGAGTAGGGTTCAGGGCCCAAGGTCCTGGAGCAGAAGCCCTGTGGGTCAGGTTTGAGCTGGTTCTGTTCCCTGTAAGTGTGCACACTCTCCTTGGCAATGGCAGCCTCCACCACAGTGGAGATCAGTGCCAGGGCAAGAGGGACTGGAATCACTGCCTGCTGCAGGCTGGCGAATGCACTGGGACAGTCCCAGAAAGCCTGTCAGAGCCCCAGGCAGTTTTCAATCTGTTGTTTCCAAGCACATGCTGGTAATGGCTGCCTTTGCCCTGTTCAGAGGCAGGGTCAGGTCCCAGGTGGTTCCATTCTCTTTATTTTTTAAAAAATTTTATTGGAGTATAGTTTCTGTACAATGTTGTGTTAGTTTCTGCTGTATAGCAAAGTGAATCAGCTATATGTGTACATATATCCCCTCTTTTATGTATTTCCTTCCCAGTTAGGGAATAGAGTCCCCTGTGCTATACAGTATGTTCCCATTAGTTATCTATTTATACACAGTAGTGTATATATGTCAATCCCAATCTCCCAATTCATCCCCTCTCCCCAGTGTTCATACATCCATTCTCTATGTCTGTGTCTCTACTTCTGCTTTGCACATAAGTTCATCTGTATCATTTTTCTAGATTCCACATATAAGCGATACTATATGATATTTGTTTTTCTCTTTCTTACCTACTTCACTCTTTATGACAGTCTCTAGGTCCATCCATGTCTCTGCAAACTGAACAATTTCGTTTCTTTTTATGTCTGAGTAATATTCCATTGTATACATTTACTACATCTTTTTTATCCATTCTTCTGTTGATGGACATTTAGGCGGCTTCCATGTCCTGGCTATTGTAAATAGTGCTGCAATGAACATTGGGGTGCATGTATCTTTTGGAATTATGGTTTTCTCTGGGTATATGACCAGCAGTGGGATTGCTGGGTCATCTGGTACCTCTAATTTTAGTTTTTTAAGGAATGTCCATACTGTTCTCCATAGTGGCTGTATCAATTTACATTCCCAACAACAGTGCAAGAGGGTTCCTTTTTCTCCACACCCTCTCCAGCATTTATTGTTTGTAGTTTTTTTTGATAATGCCCATCTGACTGGTGTGAGGTGATACCTTGTTGTAGTTTTGACTTGCATTTCTCTAATAATTAGTGATGTTGAGTATCTTTTCATCTGTTTGTTGCCCATCTGTATGTCCTCTTTGGAGAAATGTCTATTTAGGTCTTCCACCCATTTTTTGATTGGGTTGTTTGGTTTTTTGATATTGAGCTGCATGAACTGTTTGTATATTATGGAGATTAATCCCTTGTCAGTTTCTTCTTTTGCAAATATTTTCTCCCGTTCTGAGGGTTGTCTTTTCATCTTGTTTATGGTTTTCCTTTGCTGTGCCAAAGCTTTTAAGTTTAATTAGGTCTCATTTGTTTACTTTTGTTTTTATTTTCATTATTCTAGGAGGTGGGTCAAAAAGATCTTGCTGCAATTCATGTCAAAAATTGTTCTGCCTATGTTTTCTGCTAAGAGTTTTATATCCGTTCTCTTTAAGTGTGTGCACTCTCCTTGGCAACAGCACCTCCGCCCCAGTGGAGAGCAGTGCCAGAGTAAGAGGTGCAGGAGCAGATGCCTGGTGAGGGCTGGGGTGCATGCTGGGGCGGTTGCAGGAAACCAGCCAGAGCCTCAGGCAGTTTTCAATCTGCTTCCTCCGCACTATTCCCAGGAGTAAGCAAGAATGTGCATAAGCTTTACACAAGCGGAGTCCACCCTCCAATAAGTTCCACTGACTTTCAAACCAGCTAAGGGGATTCATCTTCCTGGTGTCAGACTCCAGGACTGGGGTGCCCAATATGTGGATTGAACCCCTCACTCCCCAGGGAGGATCCCCAAGCCCATGACACGCCCCTCCTCTTCTGAGTTCCCTGCTAGAGGTGTGGGTCCTGATCCAATCACTTCTCCTCCCTTCCTACCCAATTCCATGAAGATCTTTCTTTACAGCTTTGGCTGTTGAAGAGTCTTTCTGCCAGTCTCTAAGTTGTTTTCAGTGAGAGTTGCTCCACATACAGATGTATTTTTGATGTGTTCATAGGGGAAGATGAGCTCAATATTCTCCTACTCCAACATCTTGATCTCTCTCTCCACACAGATGTAATTTAAATACACTATGCTAAGTGAAAGAAGCTGGGCTCCAAAGGCTAATGTTAGGATTATATTTATATGACATTCTCACAAAGGCAAAATTATAGGAACAGAAAACAATTCTAGGCACTAAGGGTGGGGAGAAGGGTTGATTTAAAAAGGTATGGAGAGGGACTTCCCTGGTGCCACAATGGTTGAGAGTCTGCCTGCCAATGTAGGGGACGTGGGTTTGATCCCTGGTCCGGGAAGATCCCACATGCCTCGGAGCAATTGAGCCTGTGGTCTAGAGCCCATGAGCCACAACTACTGAGCCCACGTGCCACAACTACTGAAGCCCATGTGCCTAGAGCCCATGCTCTGCAACAAGAGAAGCCACTGCAATAAGAAGCCCATGTACCGGGCATCTTATCTTTGACAAAGGAGGCACGAGTATACAATGGAAAAAAGACAGCCTCTTCAATAAGTGGTGCTGGAAAAATTGGACGGAAACATGTCAGAGAATGAAATTAGAACACTTCCTAACACCATACACAAAAATAAACTCCAAATGGATTAAAGACCTACATGTAAGGCCAGACACTATAAAACTCCTAGAGGAAAACATAGGCAGAACACTCTATGACATACATCAAAGCAACATCCTTTTTGACCCACCTCCTAGAATCATGGAAATAAAATCAAGAATAAATGAATGGGACCTCATGAAACTTAAAAGCTTTTGCACAGCAAAAGAAACCATAAACAAGACTAAAAGGCAACCCTCAGAATGGGAAAAAATAATTGCCTATGAAACAACGGACAAAGGATTAACCTCCAAAATATACAAGCAGCTCATGCAGCTTCATACCAAAAAAGCAAATAACCCAATCCACAAATGGGCAGAAGACCTAAATAGACATTTCTCCAAAGAAGACATACAGATGGCCAACACACACATGAAAAGATGCTCAACATCACTCATCATCAGAGAAATGCAAGTCAAAGCCACAATGAGGTATCACCTCACACTGATCAGAATGGCCATCATCACAAAATCTGGAAACAACAAATGTTGGAGAGGGTGTGGAGAAAAGGGAACTCTCCTGCACTGTTGGTGGGACTCTAAGTTGGTACAGCCACTATGGAAAAGAATTTGGAGGTTCCTTAAAAAACTACAAATAGAACTACCATATGATCCAGTAATCCCACTCCTGGGCATATACCCAAAGAAAACCATAATCCCAAAAGAATCGTGTACCATAATGTTTATTGCAGCACAATTTACAATAGCCAGGACATGGAAGCAACCTAAATGCCCATCAACAAATGAATGGATACAGAAGATGTGGCATATATATACAATGGAATATTACTCAGCTATAAAAAGGGATGAGATGGAGCTATATGTAATGAGGTGGATAGAACTACAATCTGTCATACAGAGTGAAGTAAGTCAGAAAGAGAAGGACAAATATTGTATGCTAACTCACATATACGGAATCTAAAAGTGGTACTGATGAACTCAGTGACAAGAACAAGGAAGCAGATACAGAGAATGGACTGGAGAACTCAAGGTATGGGAGGGGGCGGGGAGTGAAGGGGAAACTGAGAAGAAGCGAGAGAGTAGCACAGACATATATATACTACCAACTGTAAAATAGTCAGTGGGAAGTTGTTGTATAACAAAGGGAGTCCAACTCGAGGATGGAAGATGCCTTAGAGGACTGGGGCAGGGAGGGTGTGGGGGACTCGAGGGGGGGCGTCAAGGAAGGGAGGGAATATGGGGATATGTGTATAAAAACAGTTGATTGAACCTGGTGTACCCCCCAAAAAAAATAAAAAATAAAAAATAAAAAAATAAATAAAAGTAAAAAAAAAAAAAAAAAAGAAAAGAAAAATGGTAATGATGTACCTAGTGGCAGGGCAGGACAAAAGACAAAAAAAAAAAAAAAGCCCATGTACCACAACAAAGAGTAGCCCCCACTTGCTGCAACTAGAGAAAGCCCGTGTGCAGCAACAAAGACCTAACCAACATAGCAAAACATAAATAAATAAACAAATAAACAAATAAATGACATTATCATTGACAATTGAACAAATAACAATGGCCCTTCTTGAAAAAAAAGGCATGGAGAACATTTGAGGGGTGACAGACTGTTCTATATTTTGATTGCGTTGGTGGTGGATACATTACTGCATATTTTTTGTCAAAACTCACTGAATTATACACTAAAAAGGGTGAGTTTTACTGTATGTAAATTATGCTTCAATTGAAAAAAAAGAAAAAGGAATTTCTATCAACATTGAACCCACACTCCTGAAAAGCCACAATCAATACCCCCCTTTAGGTAGGGTATTTTTTGTCCAGATCTCCCTAGTTCCTACCAAGTCAGTTGGACCCATTCACCTGTCTGAACCCTGGAGATAGATGTTTGTTACCTCTGTTTATCCCACAGAATAGGTTTAAAGTAGTAAAGTGTTATTTTATATTAACAGCTAAAAAGTTCTGATTTCCTGACTAGGAAACCCTCCATAGTAATTCCTTCCAGAATATCCTATCTCATTTCTGCTTTTTAACTATATGGCAAACTCCTACTCATTCTTCAATGCCCTATGCAAATGTCCCCCTCTTCATGGAAGTCTTATGCAGACTGCCCCTCTCTCTTGGTTAGAGCCAGTTACCCCCTTTTCTGTGCTCCTTCAGCCCCTAGGTGGCCCTGCCTCATGGCATTTAAGGCATTAGTCATGTCCTTATCCTCTTCCCTCACCAGACAGGGAGCTCCTTTGTGTCCATAGTGGCCTGACACTGAGTGGGTATTAACGAATGTATGATTAATGGATTGGCTAATAAGAAAAAAGCTCAAGCAAACCCACGAGGGATGAGGAAGGAAACCCAAAGGAGGGTCAGAAAATAACTTGGGACCAGATTGAGGAAACCTTTGAATGCCAATTTGAGGATTTCAGACTTTATCCTGCAGGCCACAGAGAGTTCTTCATTTTTCCCCACATGTGGCAAATCATTCTTTCCCCCTTTGCATGGAAGACTCTCCCCTTAATAGCCATGTGACACTCCTTTCATTCATGCCTCAACTTAGATGGCCATCAGAGGAGCTTCCCTGACCACTCTATATATCACAGTGCCCAATCCCACTCCTCAGCACACCTGACCCCCTTACCCCACTTCGTTTTTCTCCATAGCACTTAGCACCACCTCACATATATCTATTTGTTTGCTGTCTTTATCCCCTCACTACATTATAAGATCAATGACAGCAGGGACATTGTTCATTTTTGTGTTCTCAGTGCCTACAACAGTATCCAAGTCAGTACAGACGCCTGATAAAATATTTGTGGAATAAATGAATCCCAATTTTACAGATGAGGAAATGAGGTCTTATCACTAGTAAGCCGTGGAGCTGGGACCCAGACCAAGAGTTTATATCAGCCTGACTTTAAACCAGGATCCTGTGGAGGGATCTCAGGGTACAGACCTTGGAGTCAAAAAGAACTTGGCTTAATTAATGGCTCTTTGCCATTTTGGAATCATTGACCCTTTCGAGTATCTGTTGAAGGTTGTAGCCCTTTTCCCTGAGAAGCAGATAAAAGTGCAAACATGAAACATTTTGCAGAGGACTTCAAGGAGCTCATAGACACGGTCGTACCTTTCCTGAGCATCCTGGCTTGTGTCTCTGGATGAGTCATCTCCGTCTTCTGAGCCTCAGTCATTGCTCTGAAGTAGGGATGATGAGGCTGATCTCACAGGGTCAAGGGAAGATCCAATCAGCTCAGTCTGAACACCCAGTGTTCAAATCTTGTCAGTCCCCTTTCCCCTATGTCTACCTGAGCCACTGTGTGGCCCAGGTCCCAGGCCAGCTCAAGGGACTCTCAGGCCCTTATTTCCTATAGTGAAAGCCCTCAGGAAACACTAAAGCCCTGGAAACGTTTCCCAAGACATCCCCTCCGAGTGCCACAAATTACTTTACTGTTTCAATTACAGCTACAAAAAAGCATTCTGCAGACCCAAGCCTAAGGAGTTCAAAGGTAATGCAGGTCAAATCCCATTACGCCAAATCCTATTATAGTGCCATCTTCCCATGCAGAAGGCTTCTCTCATCACTGGTTTACAGCCTCCCTACGGAATTCAGGCTGACCTGCCTTGTCTCCTGCCAGCCCAGCACAGAGCCTGGCACACTGTAGGAGCTCCATGACCAAAATCTCTTCTCGCTTGAAGTCAAGAACTTGCTTGGTTCACAGGGTTTCTGTTTCAATAAGATGCCAACATTTGAAAGTCAAGAGAGTTCATAAACAAATTGAGGTTTTTGGCTTCTCTTGCAAAGGAGATGATTTACGCCCTGAAGTCTAGTTCCCACACATAGAGACACTCAGCTGCGGATGAACTGCAGCGGTCCCTTGTCTCTTTCAATGGCATGTCGTGTGTCCTCCAGTCCCTGTAGCACCCGTAATTCCTATTCTTACACTGCATATATGTCCACCTCCAGCCTCAAATCAACAGGCATGCGAGCCACGTCCCCTATTTTACATCCTCGGAGCACTGTAGAAAGCCTGTTCACAGGTCCCATCTTCTTTAGCCCATAAGAAAGCTCTGTGAGTTAGGGATTATCATTCCCATATCATAGATGCAAAAAGGCTCCAACCAACAAAGAAACCCACCCAAGACCACAAAGCTTAGATAAGAGATAAGAGACAACAAGGTGGATAGATAGATAGGTAGGTAGATGATAGATAGATAACAAGAGACAGAAATGAGACTCAACCAAAAATTCCTGTTAACTGAAGATAGATTAAAACCTCTAACAACATCTGCCACTTATTGAAAGCAAGAGTCACTGCAACTACACTCTGATACAAAGACTCTGAGCCAACCAGACCTGGTTTCGAAACTGGACTCTGCTGTGTGCAAGCACAGGACTTCACCTCCTCTATCCCTGCAGCTCTAAAATAGAGCCTGTCTAGAGGACCTTCCTCACAGGGCCCTTCACTAAGACTTCCTAGATCTTGGTCAATGAATCCAGAAGATGTCACCCTGACCCAAGAATGGAATGAGAGTCAACATAAGATTTTGGTTTGCTTTGGTTCTGTACAGGGTCTTTGAAAAACCATAGAACCAAAGGCAGTGTCCTAAAAACCTATGAGCCAGGTAGTCAGTAGCCTGTCTGATTGGAATAATATGATGAGGGAAGGATCGTTCTCTATGACTTATACTTGTGGTAAAAACTTGTTGGTTTTCCCCAAGGCTTGTCTTCTTCCTCCTGGTCCCATAGCTAAGCTACATGTCCCAGGCAGCTCCATGCGGCCCAGTGACTGAGTTCTGGCTAAAGGAATGTGAGCAGAAGTGCTGCATGTCACTTCCAGGACTGCCCATAAAACCCTTCCCTGCATTCTATTCCATTCTTCCTCTTCTGTGGCCTGATGCTAACGCATATCTTGGAGTTCAAGCTTTAAAGACGGTGGATGATGGAGTCACAATATGGCAGGAACCTGAGTCTCTGCATCATCAATTGAAGAAGAAATGCACACCTATTAGAAATATCTATTTCAAAGAAAAATAAAATTTGACTTTATGTGACCCATTATATATTTAGGGGATGTTTGTTACAGAAGATAGCATTGACCTCTACTAACACAGCACCAATATTTCTGTTATGAAAGGAGGAAGCTACGAAATCAACGACTGCCCCTCTGTGTGTGTGGCTTAAACAACAGAAATGTGTTTTCTCACAGTTCTGGAAGCTAGAAGTTCAAGATCAGGTGCCAACAGGTTCAGTTTCCTCTGAGCCTCTCTCCTTGGCTTGTAGATAGCAACCCACTGTGTCCTCAGTGAGGTCTTCCCTCTGCGTGCACACGTTGTTTAGTGTGTCTCACTGTCTGTGTTCTCATTTTCTTTTCTTAAAAGGATACGGGTCATATTGGATTAGGTCCACTCATATGACCTTGTTTTACCTTAATTACCTCTTTAAAGGCCCTATCTCCATTCTGAGGTACTAGGGGTTAGGACTTCAATACATGGATTTGGGGAGGCTACAATTCAGCCCATAACAACCGCCCAGACTGAATTTTTGGATACTAAGACACTTCACTGTGATTCTCCATGGCTCACTTACTGTGTCATTCTAGGAAAGGTGGGGCCTCAGATGCAGACACAAGCCTTCCAGTCAGTGTAAAGGACTGTCTACCTCCCACCCCTGCTGGACAAAAAAAGATTGACTTCTGATTTTTGTCAGATTTTTGTATAAATGTTTGGCCACCAGGATTCAGTTTCCCAAATTTTATTAACTTTTTATTTACTAAGATGTCTAATTGCTAGAAGCAGTAGGACTGGGTGTGGGGTATGTAGAAGGGTCTGGGGAAGAACAATGGCTGTGGAATCAGGCAAATATGAGATCCAATCCTGACTTCACCCCAACTACCAGCTGTGTGCTTTGGGCATATGAAATACCCTCTCTGGGCCTCAGATCCTTTGTCTGCAAAGGGAAATAATGATTTTATTGGCTGTAACTTTAGTTAAAGTGCCAAAATCCTAAGCTGATGAGCTTGAGCAAAGATGAACCTCTGGTCTGACATAACAGATTGACAAAGAAGACTTTAAAGAGCATTCACTCACAATGACTAAGAGAACAGGAGAGGAAATAACAATAAAATTATGGATACTGGAAAGAAAGTGGATTGATGATAGCTGTCCTAGCAGACCAGAGGAAACAGCTTCCCTTCAGTTGTAGGAGAAGGTGGCCAGCTAGCATCATAAATCTCTAGAAAGACTCATGAATTGAAGGCACCAAGTACCTCTGACAGGGATGTGAAGGTGGCACTTACAACAGGTGGATTGGTTGAAAGTCTGCTTAAGACAAAGTTGGAATCAAATGATCAAACTTAGTACCACTAATAGTAGGACTTCCTGACATTATTATAATAATAGGACTTTCAAAAGAAGTGCACAGCTTAAACTATCAAGTCTTCCTGCCAGAATATTTAACATGAATCTAGTAAGCCTTTAGACTGAGCTTCCAGTCTGCAGGGAATACAGGAGAGAGAGGAACAAGTCAAGTAAGAAAACAACAAGCACACCTAGATTGTGGGATATTCTGGAAGACAGCTAATTGGCCTGGCCTCTTCAGAAAGTCAGTGTTCTAAATTTAAAAAACTAAAGATATGTGACAACCAAGTGCAATGGATCCTGGTTTTTAAACCATAGGCTGTATGGAAAAGTTTGGATACAGATTGGATATTAGATGATGAGGTAGCCAGCCTCCAAGACAGATCACAATGATCCCTGCCTCCACACCCTAATTAGGGGACCCTAATGAAGTCCCCTTCTACATTATGCCAGGTTTGGTCTGGCCTCTAATACCATACTGCAGAAGTGATGGTATGTCACTGTCACAATTAGGTTATAAAAAATTACAGCTTCCATCCTGGGAACTCTCTTGCACTCTCTCACTCTCACTAAGATCCCTTGTTTTGGGCAAAGCTAATTACCATGCCATGAGAGCACTCAGGTGGCCTATGGATAGAGCAATGAAGCAAGGACCTGAAGCATCCAGGCCATGAAATGAGCTTGAAAGTAGATCCTTCAGCATTTTTCAAGTGTTGAGATGACTGCAGCTTCAACCAACAGATTTACTGCAACCTCACGAGAAACTCTGAACAAGAACCATCCAGCTAAGCTGCTCTCAAATTCCTAACATTCAGAAACTGTGAGATAAATGTTTGTTGTTTTAAGTTGCTACGTTTTGGAGTAATGTGTAATAGCAACACATAACTAATACAGATGATAATAGAAAATGATTTAATATTCTTAGGTGTGATAATGGTGTTGTGATTATGCAGGAGGATCTTTTTATTTTTAGGAATTGCATCCTAATGTGTTTAGGAGTGACATGTCATGATATCTCTACAATTTGGTTTCAAATAGTTCATAAAATACACATACATGACATATATACACATACATATACACATACAACAAAAAGAATGACAGTTATTGAATCTAGATGGCAGGTATATAAGTAATCATTGTATCATTCTTTCAACTCTTCTATATCTTTGACATTTTTCACAATAAAAACTTCAAGAATTTCTGCTTCTGGACAAGATGGAGTAATAAGACCCAACCTAATCTTCCCAATGACAAAAAAAAAAAAAAAAAAAGAAACCCAAAACATTAAAAATATATGAAATATTTTCCTCTAAGATCAGGAATAAGACAAGCACGCCCACTTCCACCACTTCCAACATAGTACTGGAAATCCTAGTCAGAGCAATTAGGCAAGAAAAAGAAACAAAAGGCATCCAAACTGAAAAGGAAGAAGTAAAATCATCTCTGTTCACAGACAACAAGATCTCATATGTAGAAAAGCCAAATGATTACACAAGAAACTAAAAACTAGTAAATGAACTCAATAAAGTTTTAGGATACAAAATCAACACAAAAAAAATCAGTTGCATTTCTATAAAGTAAGAATGAATATTCTGAAAAGATAATTTAAAAAACAATTCCATTTATAATTGCTTCAAGAAGAGTGAAAGGGATAGGAATAAACTTAACCAAGGAGGAAAAAGACTGGTACACTGAAAACTATTAAATGTTGCTCAAAGTAACAAAAGAAGACGTAAATAAATGTAAAGACATCCCATCCTCATGGCTTAGAAGACTTAATATTCTTAAGAATACTACCGTCGGAGGAAAAAGATGGCGGCGAAGTAGAGGGATGTGGAATGCATCCTTCTCCACAGATGCATTGGGAATGCACTGAAGGACAGAGTGGTTTCCACAGAGAACCAGCTGAACACCAGCAGACGGCCTTGGACACCAGAAAGGACCGCAAGGAGCCCGACATAACCGGTAAGGAGGCATCTGCGAGGGCTCAAAGAGGGTGAAGCGGCGGAACTGTGGCAGATGGGAGGGAGTGAGAAACATGCGGAGGGTCCGCAGCGCAGCTTAGCATTCCTGGACCGAGGCGTCGATCCACAGCTGAACAGAGGGTCCAGGAGCAGGAGCGTGGGAACCGGAGAGCCGGTTCAGGGTGAGAAACATTGTTGCCAGTAAGGTGACGGACGGAGAGGACAGGAGGGAAGAGGTCCATGGCAAGGAGTGCCTGCCCGTGAGAGCTGCCCGGCCATGATGGCAGCTGGAGGCTGCAGGCTTATGGGCGGGGGGGGGGAGGAGCTGCGCGCATAGCCTCTCTCTCTCTCTCTCTCTCTCTCTCTTTCTCTCTCTCTCTCTCTCTCTCTCTCTCTCTGTGCCTCTGCAACAGGCAGTGGAGAGAAGCCCCGTGGGCCACCTAAGGCGCTCAGGGATAACAAGCACCCTCAGGCACTTGGGCAGGGCTAGATTAAAACCCCTTGGAACACCGGCAGCAGGGAGGCTGCTGAGAAAAACAACAACAACAACAACAACAACAACAAAAAACCCAAGAGAGGCCCAACTCTGTTTACGCCTGAGCCACCAGCGTCCCTCTGCAACAGGCACCTCCAAGCCCGACTGAAACAACAATGCGCCACTGCTCACTCACTCCCAGGGGAAGGAGCCACTATTGTACCCTCTCCCTCCCCACACACCGACACTCACAGACGAACAATAAAGGAACCTCTGCTGGTCACAGTATAATGCAAAAAAACCCAAGGTGAGTAGAAGGACACTTACAGCTGAGACTCTAAGGAAACAGAAATATTAGTATCAATTCCTATTGAACTGGTCCATTCTGGGATCAGTTCTGGATTTTTTTTTTTCTTTTTCTCTCTCTTTTTTTTTTTCTTTATTAAATATGATCTTAGCCCTAAGGGATCTACAAGTTTTATAACATAATTTTTTAATGATTTTTTTATTCTTTTTTTTTTTTTTTTTTTTTGCCTTTTTATATACTTCTATATCTAGCTAAGTTTTTGGTAGTACGGACAATATATCTCTCATACTTTCCTTTCATCCCTATCTTTTATACATTTCTATTCCTTTCTTTTTATTTGCATATTTCCAACCACACTATGCTCTTCTGTTCCCCTTTCTTCCAGCCATTTTAAGTTTATTTTATCTTAACATACTTATAAGCAACACTATCGATCTGCTCAGACTCCTTGCTCTATTCTCCAGATGACGCACCACCTTGGTATTTAATATTAGGTTTTTGTCTTTATCTCAGTTCTTAGTACAGTTGTCTAATTTCATTCTGAGAATCTCCATTCTCTCTGGTGGTACTCTGGCTCTTTTCTATATTTGATCCTAGCTTACAAAATCTCCCTGGATTAATGTTTGTATGTGTAAGGTGTTATTTGTTTGTTTGTTTGCTTTTGCTTTTGTCTCTGATTTGTTCTGTTTCAGTTGTCAATTTCTGTTGGGTTTCTCTTTGAATATCTGATAGCACACTGGGGTTCTGTCAGGTGTTTCTAGAGCCTTATGTCCTAATGGATTCAGTAATCGTGTGTCTTATACGTGTATGTGTTTCCTAGACTTAGTATTTCTTTAATCCAATACTTGGACATTAGTGTGAGGCTTGGACAGTCTTCTATAAACACCTCTATCGCCAGGACAAGCAACCCCAAAAGTTTGGACAACCATGAGGAAACAAAGAAACACCATGCAGGCAAAGGAGCAGGAAAAAAACCCACAAGACCAAATAAATGAGGAGGAAATAGGAAAAAATGCCTGAAAAAGAATTTAGAGTAATGATAGTAAAAATGATACAAAATCTCGATAACAAAATAGAGAAAGTACAAGAAACAGTACATAAGAACTCAGAAAAACAAACAGCAATGGATAACAAAATAACTGAAATTAAAAATACTCTAGATGCTATAACCAGCAGAATGACTGAGGCAGAAGAACGAATAAGTGAGTTGGAAGATAGAATGGGGAAAATAAACGCCACAAAGCAGGAAAAAGAAAAAAGAATAAAAAGCATAGAAGACAGTCTCAGAGACCTCATGATAACATTAAGCATACCAACATTTGAATTATAGGCATCCCAGAAGAAGAAGAAAAAAAGAAACGGTCTGAGAAAATATTTGAAGAGGTTATAGTGGAAAACTTCCCCAACATGGGAAAGGAAATAATTAATCAAGTCCAAGGAGCACAGAGAGTCCCATACAGAATAAACCCAAGGAGAAATACACCAAGACACATATTAATCAAACTAACAACAATTAAACACAAAGAAAAAATATTAAAAGCAGCAAAAGAAAAGCAGCAAACAACATATAAGGGAAAACCCATAAGGATAAGAGCTGACCTTTCTACAGAAACTCTGCAGGCCAGAAGGGAATGGCAGATATACTGAAAGTCCTGAAAGAGAGAAACCTACAGCCAAGAATACTCTACCCAGCAAGAATCTCATTCAGATTTGAGGGAGAAATCAAAAGCTTTCCAGACAAGCAAAAGTTAAGAGAATTCAGCACCACCAAACCAGCCTTACAACAAGTGCTAAGGGAACTTCTCTAAGTAGGAAACACAAGAAAAGGAAAACATCTACAAATACAAATCCAAAACAATTCAGAAAATGGTAATTGGAACACACATGTCAATAATCACTTTAAATGTAAATGGATTAAATGCTCCAACCAAAAGACACAGACTGGCTGAATGGATACAAAAACAAGACCCTTCTACATGCTGCCTACAAGAAACCCACTTCAGACCAAGGGATACATATAGACTGAAAGGAAAGGGATGGAAAAAGATATTCCATGCAAATGGAAGTCAGAAGAAAGCTGGAGTAGCAACACTCATATCAGACAAACTAGACTTGAAAGTAAAGACTATTAAAAGAGACAAGGAAGGACACTACATAATGATCAAGGGATCCATTCAAGAAGAACATATCACAATGGTAAATATCTATGCCCCCAATATAGGAGCACCTCAATACATAAGGCAAATGCTAACAGCTATAAAAGGGGACATCAACAGTAACACAATAATAGTGGGAGACTTGAACACCCCACTTACATCAATGGACAGATCATCCAAACAGAAAATCAATAAAGACACACAAGCTTTAAATGACACATTAGACCATCTCGACTTCATTGATATTTATAGGACATTCCATCCAAAAACAACAGACTACACTTTCTTCTCAAGTGCACATGGAACATTTTCCAGGATAGATCACATCTTGGGTCACAAATCAAACCTCAGCAAATTCAAGAAAATTGAAATCATATCAAGCATCTTCTCAGACCACAAAGCCATGAGACTAGATATCAATCACAGGAAAAAAACTGCAAAAAATACAAACACATGGAGGCTAAACAATTCACTTTTAAACAACCAAGAAATCACTAAAGAAATCAAAGAGGAAATCAAAAAATATCTAGAAACAAATGACAACAAAAACACAACAACCCAAAACCTATGGGACGCAGCAAAAGCAGTTCTAAGAGGGAAGTTTATAGCAATACAGTCCTACCTTAAGAAGCAAGAAAATTATCAAATAAACAACCTAACCTTACACCTAAAACAACTAGAGAAAGAAGAACAAAGAAACCCCAAAGTGAGCAGAAGGAAAGAAATCATAAAGATCAGAGCAGAAATAAATGAAAAAGAAAGGAAGGAAACCATAGCAAAATAAATAAAACTAAAAGCTGGTTCTTTGAGTAGATTAACAAAATTGATAAACCATTAGCCAGACTCATCAAGATAAAAAGGGAGAAGATGCAAATCAACAGAATTAGAAATGAAAAAGGGGAAGTAACAATGGACACCTCAGAAATACAAAACATCATGAGAGACTACTACAAGCAACTATATGCCAATCAATTGGATAACCTGGAAGAAATGGATACATTCTTAGAAAAATACAATCTTCCAAGACTGAACCAGGAAGAAATAGAAACCATGAACAGACCAATCACAAGTACGGAAATTGAGGCAGTGATTAAAAATCTCCCAACACACAAAAGCCCAGGACCAGATGGGTTCACGGGCGAATTCTATCAAACATTTCAAGAAGAGCTAACATCTATCCTTCTCAAACTCTTCCAAAATATTGCAGAAGGCGGAACACTCCCAAACTCATTCTATGAGGCTACCATCACCCTGATACCAAAACCAGGCAAAGATGTCACAAAAAAAGAAAACTACAGACCAATATCACTGATGAATATAGATGCAAAAATCCTCAACAAAATACTAGCTAACAGACTCCAACAGCACATTAAAAAAATCATACACCATGATCAAGTGGGGTTTATCCCTGGGATGCAAGGATTCTTCAATATACGCAAATCAATCAATATGATACATCGTATCAACAAATTGAAGGATAAAAACCATATGATCATTTCAATAGATGCAGAAAAAGCTTTTGACAAAGTTCAACATCCATTTATGATAAAAAGCTCTCCAGAAAATGGCCATAGAAGGAAATTACCTCAACATAATAAAAGCCATATATGGAAAACCAAAAGCCAACATCGTTCTCAATGGGGAAAAACTGGAAGAGTTCCCTCTAAGAACAGGAACAAGACAAGGGTGTCCACTCTCACCATTATTATTCAACATAATTTTGGAAGTTTTAGCCACAGCAATCAGAGAAGAAAAAGAAATCAAAGGAATCCAAATTGGAAAAGAAGAAGTAAAATTGTCACTCTTTGCAGATGACATGATATTATATATAGAAAACCCTAAAGACTCTACCAGAAAACTGCTAGCACTCATTGATGAGTTTAGTAAAGTAGCAGGATACAAAATTAATGCACAGAAATCTCTTGCATTCCTATACACTAACAACGGAAGAGCAGAAAGAGAAATTAAGGAAACTCTCCCATTCACCATTGCAACCAAAAGAATAAAATACCTAGGAATAAACCTGCCTAAGGAGGCAAAAGATCTGTATGCAGAAAACTTTAAGACATTGATGAAAGAAATCAAAGACGACACAAACAGATGGAGGGACATACCATGTTCCTGGATTGGAAGAATCAACATCGTGAAAATGACTGTACTACCCAAAGCAATTTACAGATTCAATGCAATCCCGATCAAATTACCAATGGCATTTTTCACAGAACTAGAGGAAGAAATCTTATGATTTGTATGGAAACTCAAAAGACCCCGAATAGCCAAAGCAATCTTGAGAAGGAAAAATGGAGTTGGTGGAATCAGGCTTCCTGACATCAAACTATACTACAAGGCCATAGTGATCAAGACAGTATGGTACTGGCACAAAAATAGAAAGGAAGATCAATAGAATAGAATAGAATAGAGAACTCAGAAGTAAGCCCAAACACACATGGGCACCTTATCTTTGACAAAGGAGGCATGACTATACAATGGAAAAAAGACAGCCTCTTCAATAAGTGGTGCTGGGAAAATTGGACAGCAACATGTCAAAGAATGAAATTAGAACACTTCCTTACACCATACACAAAAATAAACTCCAAATGGATTAAAGACCTACATGTAAAGCCAGACACTCTAAAACTCCTAGAGGAAAACATAGGCAGAACACTCTATGACATACATCAAAGCAACATCCTTTTTGACCCACCTCCTAGAATCATGGAAATAAAATCAAGAATAAATGAATGGGACCTCATGAAACTCAAAAGCTTTTGCACAGTGAAAGAAACCATAAACAAGACTAGAAGGCAACCCTCAGAATGGGAAAAAATAATTGCCTATGAAACAACGGACAAAGGATTAACCTCCAAAATATACAAGCAGCTCATGCAGCTTCATACCAAAAAAGCAAATAACCCAATCCACAAATGGGCAGAAGACCTAAATAGACATTTCTCCAAAGAAGACATACAGATGGCCAACACACACATGAAAAGATGCTCAACATCACTCATCATCAGAGAAATGCAAGTCAAAGCCACAATGAGGTATCACCTCACACCGATCAGAATGGCCATCATCACAAAATCTGGAAACAACAAATGTTGGAGAGGGTGTGGAGAAAAGGGAACTCTCCTGCACTGTTGGTGGGACTCTAAGTTGGTACAGCCACTATGGAAAACAATTTGGAGGTTCCTTAAAAAACTACAAATAGAACTACCATATGATCCAGTAATCCCACTCCTGGGCATATACCCAAAGAAAACCATAATCCCAAAAGAAACTTGTACCATAATGTTTATTGCAGCACTCTTTACAATAGCCAGGACATGGAAGCAACCTAAATGCCCATCAACAAATGAATGGATACAGAAGATGTGGCATATATATACAATGGAATATTACTCAGCTATAAAAAGGGATGAGATGGAGCTATATGTAATGAGGTGGATAGAACTACAATCTGTCATACAGAGTGAAGTAAGTCAGAAAGAGAAGGACAAATATTGTATGCTAACTCACATATATGGAATCTAAAAATGGTACTGATGAACTCAGTGACAAGAATAAGGATGCAGATACAGAGAATGGACTGGAGAACTCAAGGTATGGGAGGGGGCGGGGGGTGAAGGGGAAACTGAGACAAAGCTAGAGAGTAGCACAGACATATATATCCTACCAACTGTAAAATAGTCAGTGGGAAGTTGTTGTATAACAAAGGGAGTCCAACTCGAGGATGGAAGATGCCTTAGAGGACTGGGGCAGGGAGGGTGGGGGGGACTCGAGGGGGGGGAGTCAAGGAAGGGAGGGAAAATGGGGATATGTATATAAAAACAGATGATTGAACCTGGTGTACCCCCCAAAAAAAATTTAAAAAAAAAAAAAAGTGGAATATAAAATGCAAAAAAAAAAAAAAAAAAAAAGAACAAAAAACTTTGTTATGGACTGAATTGTGTCTGCTCCAAATTCATATGTGAAGCCTTAACCTCCAATGCAATTGTATTAGGAAATGGACTTTTAAGGAAATAATTAAGGTTAAATGAGGTCATAAGGTGGCACTTTGATCCAACTAGTATCATAAGAAGATGACACACAGAGAGGAAAAGACATGTGAGGACACAGTGAGAAGGTTGACTGTATACAAGTCAAGAAAAGAATCCTCACCAGAACCCAAGTTTTCCAACACCTTAATCTTGAACTTCCAGCCTCTAGAGCTATGAGAAAATAAATTTCTGTTGTTTAAGCCACCCAGTCTGTGGTACTTGTTATGGCAGTCTGAGCATACTAAAATAGTTGACCTTTGAACAACATGGGCTTGAAGTGCATAGGTCCACTTAATACACAGATTTTTTTTCAATAATAAATACAACAGTACTACGTGATCCACAGTTGGTTGAATCTGAGGATAGGAGGAACTGTATCCTTAAACAAACATTTCTCCAAAGAAGATATACAAATGGCCAAGAAGCAAATGGAAAGATGTTCAGTATCACTAATCATTAGGGAAATGAAAATTAAAACCACAATGAGATACCACCTCATACCTCTTAGGATGACTACTATTAAAAAAAATATAGAAAATTACAAATGTTGGTGAGAATATGGAGAAATTGGAACCCTTGTGCACTGTTGGGAGTATCAAGTGGTATAGTTGCTATGGAAAACAGCATTGTGGTTTCTTAAAAATTAAAAATAGAACTACCATATGATCCAGCAATTTCACTTCTGGGTATATACCCAAAAGAATTGAAAGCAGTGTCTTGAGGAGATATTTGTATACTCATGTTCATAGTAACATTATTTGCAATAGCCAAAAGGGGGAAGCAACCCAAGTGTCCATTGACAGATGAATGGATAAAGAAAATATGCTGTAGACATATGCTGGGATATTACTCTGCCTTAAACAGGAGAGAAATTCTGACACCTGCTACAACATAATGAACTTAGAGAAATTATGCTAAATGAAATAAGCCAGTTGCAGAAGGACTGTATGATTCCATTTATATGGGGAGCTTAGAGTAGTCAAATTCATAGAGATGGGAAGTAGAACAATGGTCACCATGGGCTGGGAGAAGGAGAGAATGAAGAGTTATTGTTTAACGAATACCGAGTTCATGTTTTGAACAAACATACAGAGAAAATATCCCCTGTGAATATGCAGAGGATCCCCCTCAAGTACACAACAGAGTAGTGATCAGTTTATACATACAAGGAAAATACCTGAGGCTGTGGAAAGAGCTACCTGAAATGATGGGAAGGAACAAGCTCTGGCAATCATAAAAGGCTGGGAACAGTGCCCCTTGCCTAAAAATTCATGGAGCATTAGGTAGAGCAATCATAAGGGTCTTCCCTTAGTTATGGAGAATAACTCTTCCTAGGTTAAGCACTGCTGTAGACCTTCCTAACAAATCAAAAAAGCAAGGACCAAAAAGATCAAGCTGTTTCTGAGTAACTTAACTGCATTCCAGATCAAAGATTAAGAAGATTTATAGGTATACAAAAGTATCCCACACCCAACAGGTAAAATTCAAAACATCTAGGATCTAACAAAAGATTACTATACATGCAAAGAGGCAGGAAAACACAAACCATAATGAGAATAATTAATAAATCAAAACTGATCAAGATGCGGGGAGGGTGGGGGGGACTCGAGGGGGGGGAGTCAAGGAAGGGAGGGAATACGGGGATATGTGTATAAAAACAGATGATTGAACCTGGTGTACCCCCAAAAAAATAATTTAAAAAAAAACTGATCAAGAACTGACTCTAATGCAAAGAAATACATTAAAAGTTATATAAAATAAATACATAAAAGTATTAGCAAAGAAATATATTAGAAGTTATTATAACTATATTTCACATTTCAAAAAGTAGAGATACAGAAGATATAAAAAAAGACCTAAGTCAAACTTCTAGGGATAAAAATTACAATGTTTGAGATTTTAAAAACACATGGGATAGGATTAACAGCAAATAAAATATTGCAGAAGAAAAAATTAGTAAACTTGAAGAGATTCAATAGAAACTATTCAAAATAAAATACAGAAAGAAAAAGGGGGGAAATTTAAGAGTATTAGCAAATTTGTGCCCACAAATTTGATAATCCAGATGAAATGCACCAGTTCCTTGGAAGACACAATCTACCTCACTCAAACAGAAATAGATAATCTGAATAGGTCCAGAGAACTAATACACATATAATTTAGGTCACCAAAGCACTGGAGGGTGAGAGGAAACAGAAAAAAATTTTTTGAAAAAACAACAACCAATTTTTCCCAAACTTGATAAAAACTGTAAAACCACAGATCCAAGAAGCTTGGAGAGTTCAAACATACACACACACACACACACACACACACACACATCCCCCCCCATTTGAAGAAAATTGCACCAATGCACATTATAACAAAATTTATCAAAACCAGTAAACAAGAGACCTATTTAAAGCAGCTAGAGAAAAAAGGCTTGTCATGTTGAGAGGAACAAAGATAAGATGACACAGATTTCTAATCAAAATTAAGGCAATTAGGAAGACAGCAGAGCTACATCATTAAAGCACTCAGGGAAAAACCTGTCAACATAGTCTATGCTCAGTGAAAATGTTTTTCAAAAACAAAGATGAATTAAATACAAAGGCTGAAGGAATTTATCCCAGCAGACCTACACTACAAGAAAAGTTAAAGGAAGAACTTTAGGCAGGGAAAAATAATACCAGATGGAAATCTGAATCTACACAAAGGAATGAAGAGCAATAGAAACAATAACTATGTAGGTAAGTACAAAAGATTTTTTTTCTTACTTTTTGAAAATCCTTAATAGATACTTTACTATTTAAACAATAATGATAATATATTCTGGAGTTTAAAATATAAGCAAAAATAAGATGTATGATACTAATAGCATAAAGAATAGGAGAGAAAAAAAGGAAGAAGATTATTGTAAACTTTTTATACTATAGATGAAGTAGTATAATAGCATTTGAAGGTAGAAAGTAATAAGTTAAAGATGTGTATTACACACCCGAAAACAACCACCAAAGCAACAAAACAAAAAGTATAGCTAATAGCCCGCTAATGTGAATGATATAATTCATTCATTCACATTAGTGAATTACTTAAAAATTTATCCAAAAGAAGTCAGAAAAAAAAGGAAAAGGGAAAAAAGAACAGATGAAAAACAATACAAATAGCAAGACAATGCACTCACATGTAACCATATTAATAATCACATTAAACGTAAGTGGTTTAAAATTAAAATGCAGGGATTATCAGATTGCATTTTGTAAAAAGGCAGATTAGACTATATGCTATCTACAAAAAAACACACTTCACATATGAAGACACCAATAAATTAAGAGTAAAAAGATAGTAAAATGTATAGCATGCTAACACAGGTCAAAAGGTAGCTGAAATGGCTGTATTAATATTAGACAAAGTAGATTTCCTAGCAAAGAATATTACAAGAGAAAAGGGGGCCAATTATTCAAAAGCACATAACCACCTAAAGCAGGTATGCACCTAATATCAGAGTTTTAAAATACATAAAATGAAAAATGATAGCACCACAAGGAGAAATAAACAAATCTACAATCTTAGTCAGAAATTGTAAATCCCTCAATAATTAATGGAACAGCTAGATTGAAAATCAGCAAGACTATAGAAGACTTGAATAACACTAGCAAGTTGACCTGACTGACATTTACAAAACATTCCATCCAGAAACAGCAGGATACACTTTCTTCTTAAATGCACATGGGACATTTACCAAGATAGACCACATTTTGGGCCATGAAACAAGTCTCAGTGAATTTAAAAGGAATCAAGCTATGAAAAGTGTGTCTTCTCACCAAAACAGAATTAAATTAAAAATCAGTTGTAAAAAGGCTTCTGGAAAAACTCCAAATATTCTACTTCTAAGTAACCCACGGATCAAAGAAGAAGTCAAAAAAATGTTAGAAAGTATTCTGAACTGAATGAAAATGAAAACATAATATTGAAATCTGTGCAAGGCTGCTAAAGCAATAGTTGGTAGGAAATTTATAGCACTAAATGCCTATGTTAGGAAATAAGAAAGGCTTGAACTCAGTGAGTTCAACTTCCTCTAGTATAAAACTAGAATAGGAAGAGAAATTAAACCCAAAATAAGCAGAAGAAACAAAATAATAAAGAGCAGAAATTAATGAACTACAAAATGGAAAAAGAATAGATAAAAATAATAAAAGAAAAAACTCGTTGTTTGAGACCACTAAAATTGATAACTTCTAGCCAGATGGATTAGGAAAAACTTAAACAAAAATTACCAAAGTTGAAAAAGAGAAAGGTAAGATTATTATAGATTCTATAGATATTGAAAGGATAGGAGAATATCATGAACATTTCATAACAATAAATCTGAAAACTTAGTTGAAACAGACAAATTCATTGAAGGACACAACCACAAAAACTCAAGAAGAAACGATTAAGAGAATAGCTCCCGATACATTTTGGAAACTGAAATTGTAGTTAAAAACTTCCCACAAAGAAAACCCTAGGTCCACAGGGCTTCACTTGTGAATGTTATCAAACATTTAAGGGAAAAAAATACCAGTTCTACACAAACTTTTCCCAAAAATTGAAGAAGAGCAGTGTTTTCCAATTCATTCCATGAAGCAAGCATTACCAGACACCAAGACCAGAAAAAGACATTATGAGAAAAGAAAACTATAGACTGATAACTCTCATAAACACAGGTTTTTTTAAAAGTCTAAACAGGGGAGTGGGAGGGATTGGGAGATTGGGATTGACACATACATACTATTGATACTATGTATAAAATAGATAACTAATGAGAACATACTGTATAGTACAGGGAACTATACTTAATGCACTGTGGTGACCTAAATGGAAAGGAAATCCAAAAAGGAGAGGATATATGTGTACATATAGCTGATTCACTTTGCTGTACAGCAGAAACTAACACAACATTGTAAAGCAACTATACTCCAATAAAAATTAATTTTAAAAAAAAGAAAAAAAAAATCTAAACAAATTTTAGCAATTTGAACCTAACCATATACTAAATGGATAATATATCTTGACCAAATGGATTTTATGCCAGGACTTCAAGGCCGGTTTAGCACAAAACCAATCAATGTAATTCACAAAATTAAAGAACTAAAAAACAGAAACAATATGGTCATTTACATAGATACAAAAAGCATCTGAAAATATTCAATACCCACTTCTGATTCTTAAAGAACTCTCAGAAAAGTAGGAATATAAAGAAATTTACTCAATCTGATAAAAAGCATCTGCAAAAAACTACAACTAACATCATACTTAATGGTGAAAGACTGAATGCTTTCCTCCTAAGATCAGGAATAAAATAAGGATATCTGCTCTCACTGCATGTATTAAACACTGCTCTGGAGCTTGTAGCCAGTGCAATAAAGCAAGAAAAATACATAAAGGACATCCAATTTGGAGGGGAAGAAGTAAAACTGTCTTTATTTATCTATGTGGAAAATTCAAGGAGATCTGCAAAAAATGTACTAGAACTAATGGGTGATTTAGACAAAGTTGCAGGACACAAGATTAATATACTAAATCAATTATATTTCTATATACCAGAAACAATCAAAAGTTTTAAATACCATTCAAAATAGCTTATGGGGAGTTATTATTTATTGAGTATAGAGTTCCTATCTGGGATAATGAATAAGTTCTTGAAATAGATAGTAGTGATGGTTACACAACATTGTGAATGTTCTTAATCCCATTTAAAGTGTTTAAAGTGGTAAATTCTATATTATGTGTATGTTACCACAGTAAAAATCAAATCTAAGAAAATAAAAAATAAAATAGCATAAAAATGTGAGATACCTAGGGGAAATTCTGACAAAAGATGTACAAGACCCATACACTAAAAACTGAAACATTGCTGAAGAACTTCTAAAAGACCAAAATAATAGAATGATATACCTTGTTACTGGATCAGAACATTCAGTATATTAACATGTCAATTCTCCCCATTTGATCCACACATTCAACACACCCAAGTAAAAACATCAGGAAGGTTTTTTGTACAAATTTGGTAAGGTAATTCTAAAAGTCATATGGAAATGTAAAGGAGCTGGAACTTACACACACACACATCTGAAAAAGAACAAAGTTGGCTAAGGAGGGCTAAGACCATCTGATTTTAAGAATTGTTATAAAGCTACATTAATCAAGACTATGGGGTATCGGCATGAAAGTAGCCACAAAGATCAGTAAAACAGAGGACAGTTGAGAAATACACCCACACTTATATGGGCTTTTGACAAAGATGCAAAGAATGCAGTAGAGAAAAGACAGCCTTCTCAACAAATGGTGCTGGAGCAACTGGATATCCATATGCAAAAAACCAAACTTGTATCTTGCTTGTCACCATCTGCAAAAATTAACTCAGGCCTCTCACCTCTGAGATGCCCATACTCTGTCTGTGGAGGGTGTTTCTCCCTGGGCCACTCTCACTTTGCAGACCAGCCCAGGCCCTGGGGCTGCTCTTGCCTTTTGAGGTGGACTGCATTCTATCTATGGAATATATATCTCTCTAAATAAATCCATTTCTTACTTATCAAAAAATTAACTTAAAAATGGATCATAAATCTAAATATAAATCCTAAAACTGAAAACATCTAAAAGAAAACACAGGAAAAAATCCTGTGGCCTTGGGTTACACAAAGGCTTCTTAGATCTGACATCAAAAGCATGATCTATAAAATAACAAACAGGTAAATTGAACTGCATCAAGTGTTTTTCAAAAAGACACTTTTAAGAAAATGAAACAAGCCACACACAGGGAGAAGATAGTTGTAAAGATATATTTGATAAAGAACTCCTATCTAGAATAAATAAAGACTTCTCAAAACTCAGCAATAAGAAAACAACTCAATTTTTTTAAATGTTTTAAAAACATTTGAACATACTCTTCACCAAAGAAGATACACAGATGGCAAATAAGCACATGAAGAGATGCTCTATGTCATTAGTCATTAGAGAAATGCTAATTAAAACCACAATGAGACACCCATTACAATGGCTTAAATTAAAAAGACTGCCCATAACAAGTGTTGATGGAGATGTGGAGGAACTGGAACTCTCAAGCTGGTGCAGTTAAACATACACTTACCATACGATCCAGCCATTCCACTCAAAGTTCTTTCCATTCAAGAGAAAAGGATATATATATCTCCATACAAAGGCATATACGCAAATGTTCATAGCAGCTTTGCTTGTCACAGCCAAAAACTGGAAACTACAAATGGCAATTAACAAACCATCCACAAACAAAGAGTGATACATCCATGCAATTACATTCTATTCAGCACTAAAAAGAAATGAACTTTCTATATAAGCAACAACATACATGAATCTCAAAATAATATGCTGAGTGAAAGAAGCCAGACAAAAGGGTACATTCTATCTATCTAAAGCCCTGGAATGTACAAGCAAAATTACAGTGACATAAATCAGAATGGTATTTGCTTGGGAGAGGGAGACATCTAAGAGGGAGTAATTACAAAGGGTCAAGAGGACACCTTTGGAGACAATGGATATATATTCACTGTCATGATCGTGTAACAGTTTCATGGGCATGCACATATACCGAAGCTTACAGAATTACGTACATTAAATTCTGCAGTTTACTGTATAAGAAACACACCTCAAACTAATTAACAAATTAAATCACAGTGGAACATATTAAATGACACAAGAAGAACACAATTCACAAATCCCAAAATGCGAAAAACTCTACAGCTAAACTGCCCAGTTTCTTGCAAGAAAAAAGAAAGAGAACCACAGGGGACTTTATGCTGAACAGACCAAAGAGATCTATCAGCTAATTACAATAATCCTGATTTGGATCTGATGCAGATATCCGATTAGAAATTTGAACACTGACTGGAAATTTCATGATATTAAGAAAGAATTTTTAATTTTTTAAGTATAATAATAACATGGTTACATCTTTTAGAGTCTTTTAGAGATTCATACTGAAATACTCATGGATAAAATTATATCATATCTGAGATTTGCTTCAGAATTTTATAGGAGGGGAATAATTGAAACAAGATTAGCCATGAGTTGACAACTGTCAAAGCCAAATAATGGCTAAATGGGGTTCATTAGGCCTGTGTTTCTCAACCTAGTTTTTCATTATCATCCCCCTAAAAGTCTTTTTAGATGTTACTTTGTAACACTTGTCCACCCCTGAAATTTCAGTATCAAGGATATACTGTGTGTCTGCTTATGTGCGTGGCCCTCTGGAGGACCCCACACTGTAATAGTTCAGATTTATTCACCCCCTCCCTAAGAACCAATTTTTGCCACCTTTTGACTCCCCTCTTCATCCTGGTTGAGAATGCATGCATTTTACTATTCTGTCTACTTTTGTATATGTTTTTAAGTTTCTATTAAAAATGTTTTTAAATAATTTAATTTTTAAAGAAAGAAGCAAAATAGGAAGTATAATGGTTCACCTAAGAAGATTCCAGGGAGGAGTCCATGGAACCAGCTTCTCCGTTGACATGGAACCAGGACCCAGGAGCACCAAGAGTAACTTGTCCATTGAGAATCTTGTGGTGACACCTTAAACCAGTAAGGAGATTTACAGTTCCCCAGTCTGCAGGATCCACCAGGAGGGCTGGCTTCAGGGAGGAACTGATCCACTAACGAGACCCAGGGCTTTTGCTCATATCTCCTGTGTAACTGTCGGCCTTGTCCCAAGACTGGCTTACTTGCTGAGCCCAAGATGGACACTCGCTAGGAAGCTACTGCTCCCTAGTTTTATCCAACAGGAAAGAGAAACTGTGCCCCAGCATTTAGTTAAGGTCCTTAATTCATTCTGACTAGACCAGCTTTGGTACTGCCCATCTCTGGCAATTTCTATCGTAGGGGAAGGGAATGTGCTAAGTGGCCTAGCCCAGGCCAAGTGGTCCCCTCTGGAGTCAGGGGGCGGGAGGAGTCTGTTTCCAGAGCCACAAAGCTCTCTAAATGAAAATCAGGGCCTTGGATGTCACTAGAACCGCCTATTTTCCGTTGTTTCTATCTGCATGTCTGTCTAATTCTTTCAGTTCTCAGGATGAAGAATGTGTCTTTCAGATGATAGTTACACTGTGCTAAGGGGGTAACCAGGGTTGTCAGCTCCAGTTTTTTTTTAATCCCAGGAAAAGAGGTGATTGCCCTGGTTTGGGTCACATGCTCATGTCTGGCATAATCGCTGTGGCCAGGGAGATGGGATACATGCCTTGCACAGCTAGCACCAAACACCCACCCCCCCCAGCCAGGGAGGGTGGTAGATTTATAGCACCTGCGTGGGTAGACAAGATAATAGGAGTCCTCTCGATGATATTGACAAGCCAGGGCTGTTGTGACAATGTACATGAAGTTTCCTTTTCTCTTTGGCATTGTGTCTGTAACACCTTATTTCTTTTCCAACCCCCACCCCTACCCTGCTCCAATTTGCCAAACCGAAGAGAAGATCTCAGAAAAAAATAAAACAAAAACCCCTGGCTGAGTTCTGTCTAAGCAGGTTCTGGCTCCCCATGTACATCTCTCTCGTTTAAAATAAATAAATCAAAGCAGAAGGTGCTTGAGTGAGTCATCACATCCCTGAGACTCAGATTCCTCACCTGTCAGCTGGGATTAGTAATAGTACCGACCTCAGAAAGTAATTGTGTATGTTATGAACTGAGATGATGCATGGGAAACAGGTTCTGAGCATACAATAGGCACTTAATAAATGGTAACTATTATGTTCCATTCCATACTTTAAAAAAATAGTCAAAAGGGAATCTCACTAAAAATAAATTGTCCAAGAACATTCCAAAGCCTCCCCCACGGCCAGGAAAAGACCATATCACCTTTTTCCCAGGAAGCACCTCTCCCTGGGGTGTCACCCTGCAGGGTCCCCACCTGCAACTCTGCACACCCAGGCTGAGTCCCCTCCACCCAGTTTCTCAGAGCTCGGATCTGCGCATTTGCCTCCCACCACCTCCCTCCCCAGCCTCCAGTCATCTGTGCTGCCCACCCTGGCAAGCTGTCTCCCTAACACCTCACCTACTCACGCCTTCATCATTGTATTCCCCACCTTTATTTCTCACTCAGAGGAAGGCAGGAGCAGGGACAACCACACAAGGCCCGAGACCCTGGGAACTGGCGGGAACGAGCCCCGGCCCCCTGCTGCCACGCCCTCCACCCACAGCTCCCATAAGCCCATCCTCTGGCCCTCTGGTGCCCCCTCTTTCTCCCCACCCCTCTCCCATCACGCTCACAAGTAACAAATACTCTCCAGCCCCCACCTCTCTCCCCTCCCCCTCCACTTCCCAAGGTTGCTCGTAAAGCCAGGCTAAATTCCAGACCCTCAACTCCAGCAAAAAACGCAATTCTCCTGTCTGGCAGGGTGCATGTGCTGGAAGACTCATTGCCCTTCTCTGAAGTGAGTCAGGGGGAGCGTGCAGCAGGAAAACCACACGCGGAAACCCCTGACCCTCTCCTGCTCCGGGCTCTTTAGTCCTGTGAACCTGAACCCACCTATTTGCTCCCTCTTCCCCCAAAATACCTTTAAAAATGTAACAACAGCAAGCCTTACTTCATGTGGCTGTGTTTCCCCTCCTGGGAACTGCAAGGGCAGCACAGTGTAGTGGGGATGTGGCTTAATCCTTTATAGACTGTGTGACTTTGGACAAGTTTCCTCACCTCTCGGAGGCTCAGTTCCCATATCTGTAAGATGGGGATGATCTGACACCACCCCACAGGCTTGCTTGGAGGAGTAAAGCAATCGCAGGATGACGGAACACACTTTGTCAAGCTGTTGGTTATTACCAAGGAAGGTTGCTCTAAAGGGGGGTTTTCAAAGAAAAATAAAGGAATAAAAAGTAATGGACACTTCTGCTTCCAGCCAGATGAAGTAATGCAACAGATTTACTCTCTCGTCTGACACAACCAAAAACTAAACCCCCGAAAAAAAACACAAAAACGTGGACCAACAGTTTTCAAGACAGTGGGCGTAAAGCAACAAAGGATAATGATTCCTGTGATTCCTGTGAGAGGTAGAAAACAAATGAAGTGAGCCCTCCAATTGCCCTACCTCACTCCCTGGAGAGAGAATCCAGTCTGTGGTGCGGAGAGTGGGAAGGAAAGCAGAGGTTGTAAACAACTTGAGTTGAGGAGACAAAGCTGAGAGTTGGAAGAGACGAGGGTGTCTTCAGTATGCAGTGCAGAACACCCGAGGGAGAGAGCACCCAGAAAGAGAACTCTGGAGGTCTCTGGAGCATTTAGCAAAACACAGAGCAGTGCATGCAATCACACGAGGAAACTGAGGCCAGGGAAAGAATGTGCAGAGGATTAGAGGGCCAGCTCCCGGTCCTCACGGGGGGCTGGGAATAGTGCCTGTTCCTACCAGCCAGACTGTAGAGCCTGGGCAGGTCACTCACAGGCTTGCCTTCATAATAAGGAATGATTAACCCTTCACTCTCCATGTTCTGGCCCCCTGTAGCAAACCTTGAAAGCAAGATACAAAAAATAAACTACTAATTTAGGTGCTTTCCAAAGTGAAGCTCAAGGATATTTTTAGAAATATTAATATAACCAGCAACCAACAAGGTAAAATTCACAATGTTTGGCATCTAACAAGAGGTTAATAGGCATGAAAAGCCGGACAATATGACCCATAATGAGAAAAAAATCAATTAAAACCAACCTAGAATTGACACAGCTATTAGAATTAGCAAAGAAAGACATTAAAATGATTAACATATTTTAATATACTACATTATAATATAATATATTGCATTATAATGTATAATAAATTTTAGTATAGTACTACATTATAATGTATTATGTATTTAAAACATTCCATATTTCAAAAAGTTAGCTGGAGCCATGGAAGACATATTTTTTAAAAGACCCCAATTTTTAGGAAAAAAAAAAAAAAAAGACCCCAATTTTTAGGGAATTTTTAGAGATGAAAACTGCAATGCCTGAGATGAAAAATATACTGGGTGGGATTAACAGCAAGTTCGTTATTACAGAAGCAAATATTAGTGAACTTCAAGACATAGAAATAGCAACTGCCTGAAATTAAACACAGAGAGAAAAAATAAATTTCAATAATTAAAAGAGTACCAGTAAACTATGGAATAACTGAAAAGGCCCTAATATATATGCAGTTGGAGTTTCTGAAGAAGAAGGGGGTGGACAGAAAAATAGTTAAAGAAATGACATCCAAAATGTTCTAAATTTGATGAGACTATAAGCCCACAGATTCAAGAAGCTCAACAAATGCCAAGAACAAGAAACAGAAAGAAAACTGCATGAGGACACATCATAATAAAATTGCTGAAAACAAGTAAACAAGAGAAAATCTGAAAACAGAGTGGGGAATGCATGTCACATTTAGAAGAACAAAGATAAGAATGACACAGACTTCTCATCAGGAACAATGAGGGCAAGAAGACAGACTATGGGGTGACATATTTAAAGTACTAAAGGGAAAAACAGTAAACCTAGAAGTATACCTTGTTGTTGGGTGAGAATATTCGATATTATTAACTTGGCCATTCTCCCCAAATTGATCCATATATTCAACACAATCTAAACCAAAATATCCATTACTTCATCTGGCTGGAAGCAGAAGTGTCCGTTACCTTTTTATTCTCTTTTTGTACAAACGGACCAGCTGATTCTAAAATTCATATGGAAATGCAAAGGAGCTAGAATCCACACACACACCTCTGAAAAAGAACAAAGTTGGAAGGCTAAGCTCACCTGATTTCAAGAATTATTATAAAACTCTATTAATCAGGATAGTGTAGTATCAGCATCAAAGTAGCCCATAGATCAGAGGAACAGAAGAGAGCGCTAAGAAATTGGCCTACACACATATGGGTTTTTGACAAAGGTGCAAAGGAAATGCAGTGGAGAAAAGACAGCCCTCTCGACAAGTAGTGCTGGAACAAATGGGTATCCCTATGCAGGGGGAAAAAAAACACACACACACTTGGATCCATACTTGTCACACTTATAAAAATTAACTCAAAATGGATCAAAAATTGAAACATAAAGCCCCAAACTATAAAACTTTCAGAAGAAAACATAGGAAAAGAAACTTTGTGGCCCTGTGTATGGTAGCACATCAAAGACTTCTTAGATCTGACACCAAAAGCGTGATTCATAACAGAACAAATTGACAAATTGGACTTTGTCATAAGTAAACACTTCTGCTCGTTGAAAGACACTTTTAAGAAAATTAAACTACAAGCCACACACAGGGAGAAAATATTTGTGAAGCATATATCTAATAAAGGACTTATATCCAGAATACAGAAAGAACTCTCAAAACTCAACATCAGCATTAAGAAAACAAACAACCCAATTTTTAAAAACATGGGCAAAACATTTGAACAGACTTTTAACCACAGAAGATATACAGATGGCAAATAAGCACACAAAGAGATGCTCTACATCATTAGTCATTAGAGGACTGCTCATTAAAACCACAATGAGATACCATTACACACCCATTACAGGGGCTGAAATTAAAAAGACTGACCACAGCAAGTGTTGGTGGAGATACGGAGGAACTGGAACTCTACTGCTGATGAAGTTAAACATACACTTACCATATGATCCAGCCATTCCGCTTGCAGGTGTTTACCCAAGAGAAAAGGAAATACATACCCAGACAAAGATTTATACACAAATGTTCATAGCAGCTTTGCTTGTAATAGCCAAAAACTGGAAACAATGCAAACGGCCATCTACATGTAAACAGATAAACAAATTGTGGTATACCCAATGAAGTACTATTTAGCGGCAAAAAGGAAAGAACTGTTTATACAAACAATACCATGGATGAATCCCAGAATAAGTATGCTGCTTGAATGAAGCAAGACAAAAGAGTACATGCTATTTACATGAAACTCTAGAAAATGCAATCTAATCTATAGTGACACAAAGTAGATCAGTGTGCTTACCTGATTGGGGGGGGGGGGGGAGAGAAGGAAGAGAACAAGGAGATGAGAAGAAATCTGTGAGTAATGAATATATTTACTACCCTGATTGTGGCGATGGGTCTCATATCAGGCTACATATGCCAAAACTTATCAAACCTTAGACTTTAAATATGTGTTTATTATATGTCAACATAAACAGCAAAAAAAAGCTATAAAAAAAGATATTGTTTATATAATGATGCACTGCTGCATCTAGTACAATCTGCTTCAGGTCTTTTTTTTTTTTTTTTTTATTGGCTGTGTTGGGTCTTCACTGCAGCACATGGGCTTTCTCTAGTTGTGGCAAGCAGCAGCTACTCTTCGTTGTGATGTGCAGGCTCCTCATTGCCGTGGCTTCTCTTGTTGTGGAGCATGGGCTCTAGCCACAGGGGTTTCAGTAGTTGTGGCACATGGGCTCAGTAGTTGTGGCCCACGGGCTCTAGAGCACAGGCTTAATAGTTGTGGCGCACAGGCTTAGTTACTCCTCGGCATGTGGGATCTTCCTGGACCAGGGCTCAAACCCATGTCCCCTGCATTGGCAGGTGGATTCTTAACCACTATACCACCTAGGAAGTCCCTGCTTCAGGTCTTTTGTCCTAATTTTTTTTTTTTAAAAGGACTGTTTCCAATTTATTGTTTTTTTCCTACCTAAGCTGATCTATATTTGACATTCAGGTTAATTATATGCATGTAAAAGCAGATGCGATCCCCAAACTGCCCATAAGGTAAACCCTCTTCCAGGATATAATTACATTTCTAGAGGCAAAGTGGTTCAAATGGGAACAAATAAGCTGCCTTCCTTATGAAATAAACTAGACAGACACAAACTAGGAAGGAGTGAAGGCGCTAAAGATTAATCCCACAGCTCTTCCTCCTTCCCATCCGGTAAATGCGTAAGTGTGCCCTGTGAGCCAACATCACTGGACGCCACGCCCTGGCATCAGGAGGCAGTGCAGGGCAGCGGCCCCATCCACCCAGAGGGAAGAGGTAGTGCAGATTCTTGGAAGTGTCAACGGGCTCAGATGCTGACGGGGCTCACAGTGACGTTTTACTTCATTATGTTCAATTTTGTGGCTCTACTATGTTGTTTGTTCCACTAGTTTTGTAACCGGGGTAAGGTGGGAGGTTCAACGAGTCTAAGAACACTTACCCCATAAACTATCTGAATCAAAAATTTTTATTTATTCTTCTGTTAAATACAACACCTGATTTCCATCTACAATTATTTTTTAAGGTAAGAAACAGTGAGTCGGTACTTCCTAGGTGGCTCAGTGGTAAAGACTCCGCCTGCCAATGCAGGCGACATGGGTTTGAGCCCTGCCCTGGGAAGATTCCACGAGCTGCAGAGCAACTAAGCCCGTGCACCACAACTATTGAGCCTGTGCTCCAGAGCCTGTGAGCCACAACTACTGAGCTCATGTGCCACAGCTATTGAAGCCCATGCACCTAGGGCCCTTGCTCCACAACAAGAGAAGCCACTACAATGAGGAGCCTGTGCACCACAATGAAGAGTAGCCCCGGCTCACAGCAACTAGAGAAAGCCCGTGTGCAGTAATGAGGACCCAACGCAGCCAATAAAAAAATTAAATAAATAAATAAATAAAGATTAAAAAAAAAACAGTGAGTCAACTGAAGAAAGGACTGTGGCCTTGGCTAGGGAATGGTGACACTGTGACACTCAATTGAGAACACAGCCTGTGGGGACACGCCTGGGCCGAAGCAGGACTGGACCCGGTCAGTGAACCTTCTCCAGGAAGGCTCTGCAGCACCGCACACACTGCTGGTACACGGTCTCAGAGTCAGCGTCGTTGCCCTAACAGGGATCTTCAGTAATGAGTTGTTTTTGTGGATCATAGCTCCCAAGGAGTTCAATTTTCGCTCTGCAGTTTTTAACTTGATTACTTTTCCTATTCAAGTCTCTCAGATTGCTTTCATGCATACATAGTATATAATCAAAAGTGGCAAAGTCTTCTTTGGTTATCTGCTGGGCAACGTGACTCATGGGGATACCATGCTTCTTCATGCAAGCCTGCCCCCGAAAATCAAGAGGGTTTCCTAGTTCATACATAGACGCGGCTGCACTGTCTATCCTCCAAGTATCTGAAATGTTTTATCAGTTACAAGTTTCCTGAAAACTGTTTCTGTGATGGGTGATTGACGGATGTTACCCAGACACATGAACAGCACCGACGTGGCCGCCCGCTCGGCCATCTTCCCGCGCGTGCAGAGGCGCCCGCTCACCACGTGCCCTAACTTTTATTTTTAAAAAAAATTTTAGCACTTTGGAAGAGTTGCAAAGATGGCACAGATAGTTTCCAAATACTCTCACTTCACCCAACTTCCCCTAATGTTAAGAACTTGAGTAACCATGGTACAATTACGAAAATCCACAGTCCAGCAGGTCTGTCTCCTCCAACAAGCAGGTCAAAGCCCCAGCCTCTGTTCCAGCTTTACGTCTGCTGCTCTGTGTGCAACTGACATTCCACACTCGAGACTGCTCACCGTGTCCACCCCCAACCCCACCTCTGGCAAGCCCCAGATCCTACAACTAACTGCATCCTACACGTCTCCCCAGCTACCCACCTCACAGACAACTCAAAAGCAGCATGTCTAAAACTGAATACATTATTGTCTCTGTTGCCCCCCAAATCCTCTTCCTCCTGTGGTCTTGAACTCAGCACATGGCATGGTCACCTGTCACCAGTCAGACATCTCAGTCTTCTCTGACTCATCTCTCTCCCTCCCTGAAGGTCCACATACAGTAAGTCACCATTCAGGCGCTGTTCATTCTTCCTCCCTGTGTCGCCCGAACCCCACCCCATATGTCCCATCTCCACTGTCAACACCTTGATTCAGGCCATGATGTCGACTCTCCAAGGGCTGTCAGAACAGGTTTTAAACACTCCTATACTCCCAGTCTCCCACCTCTGACCCAATCGCCCTGAGTGATCTTTCTAAAATGTCTGCTGGCCTAAGTCACTTCCTGTTAAAAAACAAACGAAACAAACAAAAACAAACAATCAAAAAACACAACTCGGCAGTGGTTTCCAAACGCCCAAAGGGTGACATTGTGCTCCAGGTATGGTGTTCAAGGTCCTTGTAAAGGAGGCTTTGACATCTTCTGTTGACGATTAGCCAGCCAGTGCGCTCCTAGAAGGCGTCGTCAGATGAAATGGAGTCCCTCTCCCTCCTAAACCCGCCAGGCATCCTCTCACCTTTGCCACTGTTGTTCCCTCGGCCTAGAAGGTTCTTTCCCATATTCCCCACTGGAGACTCCTATCCAACGCACAGCCCTGTTTTCACCCTCAGAAACAAGAGGCAGGACAGAAAGTTTCCTTTTGTGTACAAACAGAGCCCTTCATACATATCTTAGAGGCAGCTTTGTATGTGTCTTCCTCCACAACTGGTGAAAGCCTAAAAAGCAAAATTTTTACTTATCTTGGTCCGTGGCACCAGCCCAGGACTTGGGGCTTTATCAAGGCTCTGATGACTGGATAAATGGATAAAGATATAAAAGGATGTATTCATGGATGGGTGGAGAGAGAAGTAGACTGATGGAAAGATGAATAGATAACGGATGGATGGATGGAGAAATCCTGAGCAGTTCAAGGGCAGAGATTGTTTCTTATTCAACTCGTTTTCACAGAGCCCAGTATATAGGGTCTGGAAAACAGTAATCAACATTCAATATATGTTACCGAAGGAGGGAATGAATGGTTGACGGACCAGGTTATTGTGGTAAAAGTTTTGGACTAAGAGTCAGAAGGCCTGATTTTCAGCTCTATTCGCATCTTCAAGTTATCTATGTGGACATGAGCAACGTAACCAAACATCTTCAACACACTCTCCTGTAAAATGGGTAGACTGGAGTAATGGATTTCTAAGGTCTTTTCCTAACACTCTTGTGTTCCCTGATTTGAAGCTGCACGAATCTAAGATAAGGCCACGGGATGGGAGAAGGGGCCACATTAGAGCAAATGTGTGTTTACTTACAACCTGTCCTAATGCAGAGCTGATCCCAGATCTCTGCCAGCGACAGGGGAGAAGAGTGAGCACACTCCAGATGAGATTCTGTTCAAACTGCCTGGCTGAAAGCCTCCGCTGGAAATGAAAGACAGGCTGAGAGGAGAGCCCGAGGGGTGATTAAGAGTGAAACAGGAACCTCTGTGAGGCTGTACCCAGCCCAAGTTGAAAGGAAGGCGGGAAGGGCCCTGCTACACAAAGCCTCCCAGGGCCCTTGGCTGCTGGCCAAATACACCCTTTATCCAGAAGGACGGTTGTTTGCTCACAGAGCACGTGGTCTGTCCTGCCACAGTGGCATCTGGACTCCTGGTGTGCTCTGGAAGAATCATTGTACTGAGAACACATCTATCATCACTTACAGAGCCAGAACCATGCGTGCTGGGCGCTGTCTGTATATCACCTCGTCACTTCTCCCAGTAACCCTGGGAGGCAGGAACGGTGGTCTTCACTTCATGGAGAAGGAAAACGTAGCCAGTAAGTGGCAGGTTGAAGACTTGAGCCCAGGGCAGTTTGGCGGCCTGTGGACAGGTGCCCTGGAACTGGTCAGGTAACAATCCAGAGACTTCAGATTTCATTTATTTAGGTAAAATTGACATATACCATTACATCAACGTCAGGTGTACAATGTAACGATTCAATATTTGCATACATTGCAAAATGATCTTCACAATAAGCCTAGTTAACATCTGTCACCATACATGCATTTTTTTCCTTGTGATGAACTTTTAAGATTTACTCTCTTAGAAACATTCAAACATGCAATACACTGTTGTTAACTATAGTCAGCATGCTGTGTATTACATCCCAGGACTCATTTATTTTATAACTGAAAGTGTGTACACTTTGACCCCCTGCAACCATCTCGCCCGCTCCCCCACCCACCCCACCTCTGGCAACCACCAATCTGCTCTCTGTATCTATGAGCTTGGTTTGGAGTTTAGTTTTTAAGATTCCACATGTAAGTGAGATCATAGGGTATTTGTCTTTCACTGTCTGACTTATTTAGCATAATGCCTTCAAGATCCACCCATGTTGTGGCAAATGGCAAGATTTCATTCTTTTCTATGGCTGAATTACATTGTATATATGGTGTATATACACACCACATTTCTTTGTCCATTCATCCACCAATGAACACTTCGGTGGCTTCCATATCCTGGCTATTGTAAATAATGCTGCAATGAACATGGGGATACAGATACCTTTTTGAGTTAGCTTTTTCATTTCCCTTAATTCGATAACCAGAAGTTGATTCACTGGGTCAGAGACTTCAGACTTCATGCCACAAGTTGCAGTGACACATGCTGGTACCTGCCTGGTGCCTTTGCAGTGTCCTTTCACACTGGTTCAAGCCCACAGTGCTGGACCATCACTCCCATTTTGTAGATGGGGACACTGAGACCCAGACTGACAAGTGAAGTGACCCAGCCATGGTCACACAGCTTGTAAGTGGTGGAACTGGGATTCCATCCCCGGGAACTGCAGTGCCAAGCCAGGACTCTTAACTGGTGGATTATTCTGTTCCCATGCGGTAGCTGTAGTGGACATCTGTGCATTGCATGTAAACATCGATTCTTCCTCCCTCTGGTGACCTCATCTGAATTTTCTGTGGGGAATCACACCCACCACAGCCCACCATCACCACCTCAGTCCATGTAATTTGGGCAGCACTGGCATGCCCTGTACCCTCCGCACCCTGTGCAGGGTGGACAGATGATCCCCCGACCACAGTGAACACATATGACCGAGGATGTCCAGTGAGAATTTCCTATTTAAAGAAGTCAGAGTCGAATGTCTTTCACCAACACCTAAGAGCCTCCAAGTCAATACTGGTCCGTCATCAGACTGAATTGTCATCACTTGTTTTCTTGGTTGTTCACCCATTAGACCCAGGTCACTTGAGGGCACAGACTGGCTGAAAGCCATCACTGTGTCTCAGTGCCTGGTTTCAACCTTGCCTGATGAATACTTGTTGGATGAATAAAACTGAACTTGATTCAATGGTCCTTTGTTGAAGCTGGAGGCATATTGAGCTCAGGAAGCCTGAATTCTCTGGCCCAGCGCACCCTTCCCTCCTCCTCCACCATCTTTCAAGGTCTAATTCAAAGCCTGTCTCCTCTGAAACTGGATCCCAGGCCCCTCCCCACTCCAAAAGTGCTCTCACCCACATCAGGGCCTCCAAGGAATAATTCTGCCTTGTGCGCTAATTAGCACCCTGCCTGACCTCTCCTATTCCACTGAGAAGTCCTGAGGACAGGGTCCAAAAGGGAGTCGTTTATGTATCAAGCCAGCACCTGGCACCCTCCAGGGCTCATAAAATATTTTTCTGAATCCAAGGGTTCATTTCGTTCAATAAACATTTGTCATCCCCTAGTATACGCCAGGCACTAAGAATACAGAGGTGACTTCAGCAGAATGGTTAAAAATGACGATAATAAGAGCTAACATTTACTGAGCTGTTACTTTGTGCCACGCAATGATCTAAGCACTTACATTAATTCATTACCCCTCAGAGCAGGCTAGTAAGGTAACTATTATTATTATCCCCATTTTACAAATGAGGAAACTAAGACAGATGTCAAAGAATTTGCTCATCCAAGGTCACAGAGATGGTAGGTGGCAGAGCCAGGATCTGAACTCAGGCAATCTGGTCCCAAATCTATGCCCTTAACAGGTCCACTGTGCTGTGGGGTCATGAGTACTTAATAGGCTGTTTTGTCATAAGCCTGGTCTTCTCCTTCCTAAGGTCTATATATCCCACTTCCGGAAAGAGCTGGGTTAAAAGTAGAATTGACCATGCCCAATACAGCTGACAGAAAGAGCTTGGATTTTGGAATGAGACACACTGGTTTCATTTTCCACCAGCACCCATCTCTGGCCCTATGTATCCTATTGTAACCTCTCCAAGTCTCAGTTTCTTCAAAATGAAGAATATCTCATGGGCGGTTATTAGAGTTGAAAGAGCTAATATGTGAAAATCAGTTAGCAGAGGGCCTGGCTCACAGTCAGCAAGTGCAGGCTGCTGCCACTGGTACCTTTTGTTATTCTCATGGAATAAAGCAATTCATCAATGGACAGGGCTTGGCACAAGGTACACCATCAAATATTATAAACGCGCCTCCAGTATTCTTCCTTCCCTCACTATATTCTATGACCTTGAAAGAGCACCCACACTTCTCTGAAATGATTCAACCAGTGCTGTTTACCAGCCTTCAAAATGGATTAAAGATTTGGAATTCCCTTTATTTCTCCACCCACAGGACCAAAGGGGGCAGGCAAGGGCTGGGGAGCGGGGGAGTGAAGCAAGATGGAAGAGGCCCCAAGTTTTGAACTGGCAGAAGAGCAACGGCGGTTCAAACTAGGCTCTGCTGAGCTGCAGGGCGCAGGCCCCCATGTTCTGCTCTGCCTGTGCCCTTGAGAAATAAACACAGCTGCCAGAAAGTGGGACGCCTCAGCCATGGCTAATCCCAGGCCACAAGATGAGCAGGCACTGAGAGGTGCCCTGTGATGCGAAGTGTTTTCTGAAAACGTCAGCAAGTACACAGAGCAAGGAGGGAGGAGGCAGTGCAATGCAAATACACAGTTAGGCTTCAGGATAGGAATAAAGGCTGAATGCACAGACCCGCACCAACCTTGCTGGCGCGCCGCCTTCCTTGTGCAGCCTTGGCTCCACTGCCCTCTAGTGGCCAGACAGGGGCCAGCAGGCAGGTTTTAACGTAGAGCCAAGTCCTAGATCTCAGGGGCTTGCAGCCTCTGAAACAACCTAGTCTCCTCCTTCCCACCCCTCAGCTACTGGCCTGGTCCAGCCCCTCCTTCAGCTCTCCATGTGCTTCTGCAACTGTCTCCTCACTGGCATTAATAAAAATAATAAAACAACCTACTGAACGCTGACTGCAGGCACTGTGCTAAGTGCTTACATACATTGTCTCACTGAATTCTTACAACCACCTTTGGAATTGGGTAGTATCCCATTTACAGATGAGAAAACTGAGGCTCACACAGGTTAGAGAACTTGGCCAAGGCCATATGGCCAGCTACATGTGGAAGATCTAAAGTTTAAACTCAGCAGCACCTTATGCTGGGCCCTATGTGTGTGTGTGTGTATATATATATATATATATATTATATTAACACATATTACATATATAAATATATATATATTATATAATGGCTTCAACAGCAGCAGCAATACCCCCTAGAAATCTGTTAGAAACTCAAATTCTCAGAACCCTGACCCTTTATAGGGAACTAAAATCTCTGGAGATGGGAGCTAGGAATGTGTGTTTTAACAGGCTGTACCCTCAGCGCCCAGCCCAGGCCTGGCACAAGGTGGGTGTTGAGTGTCTCCGTGAGTGGATCTTGTTGCCCTTCATGGGTTCTTTCTCTTCACTTCACTAAGCCAAACCTTCTCTTCTCTGGTTTCTGCCCATCAACATCATGACAACTTTGCCACAAGGCCCCAGACGGATCCCAATGTCGGTGGAAAACAGTCTTCAAAGACTCCCAAGCCTTTCCATCTGTGTGGTTGTGAAGGTACATCTAGACTGGGCTGAACCTAAACAGTTGGGATTGTGGACCCACATGCAGGACATAACACAGTGGAAGAACATAAACTTCAAACCAGTGTCCTGACCAGGTGACCCTGGGCAAGTTCCTAACCTCCCTGATTTGTATCTATAAAATGGGTCCAAGGTACAGCTGTCTGATTTTTCCCTCTCTCTCATACAAGGCCCAATACTCAGAAGAATCTCAGACATTTGATCAAGCAACAAAGATTCCTTTCTACAAAGAGAACAAGAGGGCCTCCCCTCTAATATGTGTTGAACTCAGCACCTCAGCTGCCATTTTGGATACACAGTCCATCATAAACATCCAATAACTCATCACAGGTCTGGTCATCTTTAACCCAAACTCCTTGGTGACATCTCATTTCAGGAGAGAAATTTTTCTCCAAGTTGACTTCCTTTGGGTACAGTTGATGACCAGGTACAAATTGGCCTTTGCCCTGCCCATATCTCCTTTGGTCCACAAGGACATCTTCAGATGTTTTGACAGATTCTGTGCTGCATCTGCACCATTGCGTGTCCTGTATTCTAGTAACTTTACCAAGAAGCGAAAGGGAAACGAGGTGAGTTTAGCAACTTGTTCCTGGCAAGTCCATGGGGACCCCAGTGATGTCTGACTACATTCCAGTCAGGGCAAGTGCTACCCAGTGACTTTGTGCTATGACACTGCTGGCTGGATGAGCATGTTTTCACGCTCTGCCTGCTTCTCCTAAGGGATAAAAGACGAAGATGTTGGATGCCTTGAAGTTCAACAGCTTGTGGTTCCATGTCAGCATCAATTTCTAACATGTGAACTGCTGGTACATCTGCAATCACTGGCTAAATACTTCTCAGTTTAGTGTCCCTAAACATTAACAAAGGGCCTTAGTTCAAAAATGGGTATTTTAAAATGTGTTAAATATTTATTTTCTCCAAATTCCAGCCCATCCAACCCCCACTTTTTTGTACAAAACATGACGAACTTAGGAGACAAGGAAAGCTTTGTAAGGTATGAGGATTTATATAGCACACAGATGTGGTATTAACCCTACATAACAACAGTAGCTACTTACTGAACATCCACAATGTGCCAGGCATAGCGCACATGCCAATTCATTTAACCTTCACAAGCTGTACTGCCATTATGGACATTATAAAGATAAACAGCAGCTATAGAGGTGAAGCAATTTGACTAAAGTCTCCCAGTTAGTGGTGGCAGAACAAGGATTTCCACCCGGGCCTATCAGACTCTGCCCTACTCACCAAGGTCACACTACCAACCAGTCCAAACTGAAATCATCCAGACACCCTCCCTCCCTTTTCTCCCCAAGCCCAGCTCACATTCCACCTGAACTTCTCCACATCCCAGGACCCGGCCGCCACCTCGGCTTTGCTCCAACCCGCAGCACCCCTTCTCCCACGCCCTCTGCCCGATACTCACACCCTCCATATTCAAGACTTGCACTGTGTCCAGCTCCTCTCCATCCAATCCCTTCCCAGAAGCCTCAGCTGACAAGACCTTTACCCTCCTGCTCTTCCTTCCCTTGTTCACACAGTGCTGGCTTCTGCTCCACTTGTTCACAGGTGCACACATCCATCACAGGCCCAGCAGATGCCCCAGACAGCACACCTAACGTCTCTCCCCTGGACCTCCCACAGGCCCAGGGTGTGATGGATAAGGCTCCTCCCTGCACAGATCCTACTCCTGGGATGATGAACTGGCTCACTCAGCTCTGGCATTTAAAGCTGACACAGCTGAAGGACTGATGGCCCGTCTCTGCAGGCAGCCCGTGTTCTCATTAGAAGCTGCTGCTCCTCACGGGGCAGGGATGGATGGATTAAGCATTTCCCGTGTGCCCGGTACCATGTAGATGCTTCACAAACCCTTTATCTCGTTTAATTCTCCTAACAACCCAAGGAGAAGAGGATTAATCGTTCCCACTTAATGGATGAGGGAAGTGAGTTCAAACCAATCACTGCTGGAGCCGGGATTCAAATCCCATTCTGCTCAAGTGTGAAGCCGCTTTATTTCCAGTGCAGCACAGTGTCGGAGGGAAGAAAGAAGGTGCTACAGTACCTACATGTGGGAGGTCTGCGGGTGCGCTGCACTTCCATACATATGTCCTCCACTCCTTCTAAAGACAGGGCTTCCCTCTTAATTCCATCTGTGGGCTTTTCTCCTTCCAACAAAGGTAGACATTTCATGGTCCCTTCTGTGACTAAAATCCTTAGAGAGTAGAAAGCAAACACCTCTGAAAGGAAAAGGGCTTAAGGGTGTAAGTGGGGAATGACTAGAAGGCCATTCCTGGTCTTTCTCAACTGAACTCACCCACACATCACACCCCAACCAGCCCATCTCTCTCTCTCTCTCTCTCTCACACACACACACACACACACACACACACACACACACACACTCACACACACTCTGCTCTAGGGACTCCCAGAATCAGCCCCTTCCTGATCCGCCCTCTGGTGCTCCACACCTCAGTCTCCTGACATGGAGAGAACAGCCTGGTCCTGACTTTGCCCACTCCTTCCGTCCAACCAGGACTCCCTGCTGTGCCTCCCAATACTCTGCCAGGAACCTCCCCACCCCTACCCCTCCCACACACAGCCTTCCCCTCTGCACAGCTTTACCCTAACACATTAGGGTGCAGAGAACAATCCTCAAGGAACACGCATACACATCCCGCAAGCTTAACACTTGGTAGGTTTCATCCTTCCCTGGATCTCATGCTGTACAAAATCCAGGATCTCAGCAAAAGAGACACCATAATCTTAACCTGACTTGTCATTCTAGTCAGCTCAGTGATGGGTCATCGGTACAGCAAATCTGACTTTCCCTGCCAACGAAGGTCTAGCTCTGAGCTGACTCCACCATTTACTTCTGGCTTGCTAGTGTAGTAACTCTATCACATGCCTGGACTGACTGAATAATCAGATGTGATTCTCTGTGGCATCCTTCCTTCTCTGAACTAGAAAATTCACTCAAACCACAGGGATCCCAGGTCCTGGACAATGTCATTTCTCCAGGAGGAACCAGACTTCGGAGCTCCTCCACAGCTCTGAAGACAAGGCACAGAGATGTCAGCTAGGCCTTGACGGTCAGTGAGGTCTGCCATAAGCTGAGGCTCTTTCCTCACGGAGATGCATCTTCCTGTTGCCACATGCGTCCCACTAGCTGAAAGCAGAAAATCTTTTCTTCTTCAAGTGGTAAGTTGAGTGGATCGTTACTTTACACAAACCCAGAGGGAAAAATCTACATGGATGGAAGAGAGAACTGATCAAATACCAAGGATCTAGACCGAACCTGTAGCACATGGTTCCAGTGGGATACAGAGAAACACAGCAGCCACCATGGGAATGACAGAATTGCATAGACAAGAAACAAGACACTAAAGTTTACTCCCAGTGACGTGAATATTACTGAACTTCTTACATAATGAGGTGGCAAGTTGGTTTGCAACTAAAAAGACCATTCTCCAGGGAAGGTGGAGGCCAAGGCTGTTCTGGGCTGCAGGAAACACTGATGAGCCCGAAGACAGGCCTCAATTCATCACTAACTTGGGCCAAGAGTTAACTGCTCAGACCCAAGGTTTACTCATCTGTAAAATGGGTAGGGCAAATGGAAATAGAACCGCCACTGCAATTGAAGGCATATAGGCCTTTGAGCAAACCTAGACCTCAATACTGTCGCTTAATGAGTAACATTGAGTTGGACTCCCCGAAGTAGTAAAATGGTGATCACACCCAACCTCAGAAGGCCGTTACAAAAATTGAGGGAAGTGCTCATTACAGTACCAGACACATGGGGAATGTTCAATAATTAGAGACGTCTATTAAGATTTAGTGTTTTATTAAATATACTGCCAAACATGGTGCTGAGCACCTCGTATGCTTTATCTTGTCACACTTGATTTGTCTACCCTGCAAGATTTTCATAAAGATAAACATGTTTTTATATAAAAATATAAGCATAGGAAAACTCCTAGAAGGATATACACAAAACTGCTTATTAGCACAAAAATGACTGTCTCCTGGGGTTAGGAACATGAGTCTTCTTTTTGCTTACCTGCTTTTTCCAAAATTTCCTACAAACATCACTTAGGTATATTTTGATTTGGTTTTTCTTTTTTAATGCTGAAATACATTACACAACCATGAAATTAAATATAGCTCCCAGGTAACAACCCCCTACATGAGCCATTTCTTTTGGAGGTAAGAGCTAATAAAGCTTTGCCTTCCCTGAGGAGCTGGCATGTGCTTATTTTAATAAGAATTAGCTGACTTAGCCCCTTCTTCTCTTTGCCACATGGAGTACAGGGTCAGACTTTTAGTTCAATCATTCAACTAGGTCCTTATTCTTGGCATATTTCTATTTTAATTCCCCCAGTCTTGACTTCCTATTCTAATTTACATATCTTATCCTGATTTTGTATTTCTTATTTATATGTTACTACTCTTCTCAGTGTTTATCATCAATTTGTGGCCTACAAATCTTTGTCGAATGAGGCCAGGTACATGTACATATAAATGATTGATGACATAACATCATCAAAGTGCTACTGGCCATGCATTTCATGCTGCATTTCACAGAGTTCTTGGTTAGGACATTAAATGATAGAATTACAACCTTTAAATTCTATCTGAAATTTTTTTAAAGTGTAGAATTACAACACCTTCTTATAATAAGAAAATAGTATCAAGAGGGAGGGGATAATATGGGGATATATGTATAAATACAGCTGATTCACTTTGTTGTAAAGTGGAAACTGGCACAACAGTGTAAAGCTATTTTACTCCAATAAAGATCAAAAGAAAAAAAGAAAAAAGAAAATAATAATGATATTACCATAATTTTTAAAATCCTAGAAGTCCTATAATTTAAAAGTCAGTTTTATTAAATGCTCAATTCTCAAAATTATATGTATTTTGTTTTTATTATTAAAAAACCTCCATCCCCATCTCATCCTTCCTCACCTACCCCTCCAAACTAGGTACTGTCCAAGCAGAAGCAAGCCCAACAAAGTCCATCATACGCCCAAAAGGAGGAAGACAGGAGGTTCCCAGAGGACAAGGTATGCTGGTGTCATCACTGCAGAGCCCTCCTGCAGGGGGCAAGGAACGGGAACAGCTGCCATAACAAACACAGAGGAAACTGGAATGGGCAGCCTGACAAAAGACTTGTATAATTGATACCAATGTATAAACACTTGAGGTGCCCACCAACTCCAAGAGAACAGACCAAACTAACTATACAGTGGAAGCCTCTGCCTGGGCCTTCTCCGTACATCAGGTCCTCCTATCAGGAATCATTAGGAAGGCCAAAAAGTTTCACAGTTCCGGCCTCCCGACTGCTGTCATACTTGCCATCTTTGTCATCACAGGCAAATGCCAGCAGAGGCCTTTTGGGGTGCCAAGCCACAGTGAAGGTCGGGGACTCACACTGCACCTCCCACAGCTTGTCGCCTATAAAAATCAATACAGAGAAACCGATCAATACGTTACTAATAAGACACCAGGCTCATTAAGTACTTACCTACATTAAATCATTTAATCCACTTAATAACCCTATGGGGTTTTAAGACGTGTCCTATAGGGTTATGACCCCATCTTGCAGACAGCACTGAGGCGCAGAGGGTGGCAGAGCAGGATCCGAAAGCAGGTCGGTTTACTTAAGAGCCTCTGCTCTGAACGCTATTCTGCCCTCCCGGGAAAACAGCGACAGCAGCTGTTTGTTGAGCACGCCTTACGAATCAGCTGGACTGTACTCTACCTTCATAAAGTACAAAGACAATCCAGCAAGGCAAGCAATGATCCTAAACCCCATTTTATAAAGAAACAGGTTAAGTCACACCTCAAGAAAGCAACAGGAAAAAAAAGGGAAACAGCAGACTCAACACAGGAAGTCAGTCTGTTTCCAAAGCCACAGATCTTTCTACTAAACCACAATGCCTTGCAAATAGATTTCTTTTTCCAAAAATTTTATTATTCCTACTTGTGGAAATTAAACATGATTTTTCCAAAGCCATTTTTTGTAGTCCTGCTTAACTTTTTTCAGTCTTGGGGTTAAGATTAATGTTCACAGTGTGGTGCTGATTTAAAAATGCAGGATAGGGACTTCCCTGGTGATCCAGTGGTTAAGACTTTAACCAATGCAGGGGGTGTGGGTTCCATTCCTGGTCAGGGAGCTAAGATCCCACATGCCTCCCAGCCACAAAACCAAAACATAAAACAGAAGCAATACTGTAACAGATTCAATAAAGACTTTTAAAAATAAATAAATAAAAAATAAATAAAAACACAAGATACACTAAATTATACACTTCAAACTGGTCAACTATATGGTATGTGAATAATCTTTCAATAAAGCTGTTTTTATATATATATATATACATGCACACATATGCATATATATATGTGTGTGTGTTAAAAAGAGAAAGATTTTTTCATTGAAGTATAGTTGATGTACAATACTGTGTTAGTTTCAGCTGTATAGCATGTACAGCAAAGTGATTCAGTTATATATATATATTTCTTTCAGATCACTTTCCATTACAGGTTATTAGAAGATACTGAATACAGTCCCCTGCACGATACAGTAAATCCTTATTGCTTATTTATTTTACATAGAGTAGTTTGTACCTATTACTCCCATACTCCTAACTTATCCCTTCCCCGCTCCCTTTCCCCTTTGGTAAACTGCAAGCTTGTCTTCTATGTTTGTGAGTCTGTTTCTGTTTTGTATATTGATTCATTTGTATTATGAGATTTTTTTTTTTAAGTAATCTATTTCGGGGATAGTTAACTGCTCTTCATAACGCTAGGATCTGGCGATCGATAGCTACATGCCTGATCAAATTTCTGTGTTACACAGACATAAAAAATGGTTTCGGAGGCTACTACTCCCCTTCCATTTCCCTTTCAGCCTTTAACTCCATGCATGTGTTGCTGCTGAGAGTAAACCCTGCAACAACCCTTCTGTAAGGAAGTCTGGTCCTTGACAAATGCGAGCAGCTTGGACTCAGCAATCCCAATTCCATGGTTTACCCGAAAAGCTGACTACGTAAGTAAAGTGATACTCGTCACAGCATTGCTTATAATGGTGTAAAGAGCAGAAGCCACCTGGTGTAGCCAATGGAATTCTAAACCCCATCAAAACAGCAGCCATCGCCATGTAAGAAGCTGTAGGATCCTAGAGATGAGGAGGGCGGGCCCCGGAGCAGCAGGAGAGCATGCCTGCATCACACGAACACGAGGGGACATGAAGGAGCTTCGTGTCTGGATAGCTGGACAACGCTTACCGCAATGTTATCAAGAATGGCACTCTTTAGGGACTTCCCTGGTGGTCCAGTGGCTAAGACGCCACACTCCCAATGCAAGGGGCCCGGGTTTGATCCCTGATCAGGGAACTAGATCCCACATGCTGCAACTAAGAGATCACATGCTCAACTACAGATTCTGCATGCCACAACTAAAAAACCCCACATGTCGCAACTAAAGATCCTGTACACGCAACAAAGATCCCACACGTGGCAACAAAGATTCCATGTGCTGCAACTAAGACCAACGCAACCAAATAAACTTAAAAAAAGGGAAGAAAAAGTAGTTTGAAAAAAAAAGGAGTAGTCTCTTTAAATCACAGAATTTCAAACTTTTTACTTGCTTTGAAGTTTTCTGTATACTTTGAATTCTTTTATTAAAATATCATGTATTTCCAAAAACAATAAGGCTACGTTAAAAATTAAATCTGAGGAAACTCTTTTGTAAAATGAATACTCGCCTTCTCATTTTTCTATTTTTAAGTCATGTTTTGTTGCTTTTTAAAACAAATCACATCTACTTTGATAATTTCTTAAATTATAAAATGTATATATATATTTTTTAAGTCCACATACAGGCAAAAGACAGAAAGAAATATACCACAATGCTAAAAGAGGTTGTATTTAAATGATCATTAATTGGTCATTAATTTTAATGATCATTCATCCATCCATCCATCCATCTATTCATTCATTCATTCTTCTCCCTTTCTATATTTTAAAATTTTATTATAATGGAAGAATTAAAACTGAATAAAATGCAAAATATTTTCTTTAATCACTTTCTTTCAGACCTGCCCCTTTCTTTCCTAACTCTTTGCTCCTTTCACTACCTGACTACAATAGTCATAATAAACAAACTTGCCTTAAGGAGACAAATTCATTTATGCTAATGCTGGCAAAGTAGTAATGAGCAGAGAGGGAAACACATGACAGGAGAAGTCCTGATGGCCAGAGATGAAAGACAGAGGAGTCTCATTAAGGGAGTGAGGGTGTAGTTACCTGTCTCTACTTCAGCAATGTCGATGAAATGATCTTCCGATGCCGATGCCAGCATTTTCCCATCATGGCTAAAACTGAGGGTCCTCACAGGCCAATCCAGCCTATAACAGAGTAGACAGAGGAGACACTAAAATAACCCAATAAGCAGCACTATTTACAACAGCCAGGACGTTGAAGTAACCTACATGCCCATCGACAGATGAATAGATAAAGAAGATGTGGCACATGTATACAATGGAATATTACTCAGCCATAAAAAGGAAAGAAATTGAGCTATACATAATGAGGTAGATAGACCTAGAGACTGTCATATAGAGCAAAGTAAGCCAGCAAGAGAAAAACAAATACCATATGCTAACTCATATATATGGAATCTAAAAAAAATGGTACTGATGAAGCCAGTGACAGGGCAAGAATAAGGATGCAGATGCAGAGAATGGACTGGAGGACACGGGGTGGCGGCAGGGGGGCGGGCATTGAAGGGGAAGCTGGGACGAAGTGAGAGAGTAGCATAGTCATATATACACTACCAACTATAAAACAGATAGCTAGTGGGAAGTTGCTGTATAACAAAGGGAGATCAACTCGATGATGGGTGATGCCTTAGAGGGCCAGGACAGGGAGGGTGGGAGGGAGTTGCGGGAGGGAGGGGATGTGAGGATATATGTATAAATACAGCTGATTCACTTTGGTGTACCTCAAAAACTGGTACAAGAGTGTAAAGCATAAAGAGCTTAAAAAAAAAAGAGTGTAAAGCAATTATATGCCAATAAAGAGCTTAAAATAAAATAAAATAACCCAACAAGAGGAGGGCCCAGTTTCACCCAACATAAACAGAATTAACTTATCCAACAAGGAAAGTGCTGGCAGAGTTGCTTACCTGGAAAAGCACCGAACACACACTAACTCATCTACATCCCAGAGGCTAACCAAAGCATCTGCGCTTCCTGTGGCAAAGTACTTCCCCATGGGGTCAAACTTGATACAGATGCAGTTGGAAGGATGGGCGTTGATGGACTGCACAGGCTTCAGCTCTGGGTAGCTGAGAAACAAGACAGACAGCAATCAAACTAGGGGAAGAGGACTGTGGTACTAAGATGGTAAGAGGAGACACTGAAGAAGAAAATCAAAGTAAGACAACAGAAAAAATATCAAAGACTGTAATTCGAGAAAACTTTCCTGAAATTAAAAGATTTCAAACAATATACTGAAACAGCACATACCTCAGGATATGAACCCAGACTAACCAACATGAAGACATATGGTATTAAAATTACTGGACTTTAGATAGTCATCAGACTTTTTGACAGTACCACTTTATGCAAAAAGAAAATGGAGTAACATACTTAAGATACACCAACAAGAACATATGAATCAAAATATCTGTATCTAGCAAAACAGACTATCAATTATAAAAAGTTCAAATAATAAGCACAATATAATAAAGTAGCTATAAGTTTTAGAAGCATATAAGCTATAGTAAGTATGAACTCAGGGAATCTTGTTCCCCTAAACTCTTCCTGAGGAATCTAAACTGGAAACTGAGTTTTGACAATCAATGACTAGAGACTTACCAGCCTAGGGCTGGTGGTAAGCATTAAATATATAGTTTCTTGTAGAAGTTATATATGTTTAAGGTATAATATGTAATTTCTGTATAATCTGACAATATATAGTATTAACTATTTTTTTTAATGGAGGAAGAATGAGAAAAGCATATTCAAAAAGCAAAATTTACTATTTTAAGTAATCAGATTGGTGGTGGCGGTAGCATTGTTACTCTGAAATACCTGCATGTGTATCAGGGAATGAAGGTAATAAGTAACCATGGAATATGCAAATTCTATAATCCCCTGCAGCTCTGAGAACCAGAATATTCAGTTTGGAAGCTAAGAGATTTTAACTGAAAATTATCAGTATGAATTCACACAGAATTTTATCTTTAAGGTATATACAACTCATATACTTCTTAGCTCTGTCCACTGGAAAGATCTAGAAACAGCCAACCCAACAATATGGACGTTCCTAGCTCTAGTATTATTTTCCAGTAAAAGAATCCAGGAATTCTCAGAGAATTTTCTGATGAAAGATATGAGGCAGGAAACACACAAGATGAACTTGGCATATCTTATCATACCAGAGAGCAAGAAACTGAAGATTAGTAGGACTATGTCAGAAAAAAAAGACTCAGGAACCAACTTGAAGAGGATCCCATTTGCCAAAGATAAGATAATTTGAGCTTCAATAAGGACAATGATTACAACAGACTGAAACACATCTACCATGGTTAAATACATGAGTCCATTATGATTCTTTTTTATTTAAAAAACCCTAGCTGATCATCTTTGGAGGTGACAGAGAACTAATTCGTTACCTAATGACAAAGGAAAAGAATCAAGCATTTTTCCTGCCTTCTCTAAATGAACTATATTCCTGGGTAACCAAACAGATGAGAGGAAGTATCTCTTAAATTCCAACAAATAGGCATTTGGAATCAGCAAAATCCAGATTGGGACAAGCTCCACAGGTTAACAGCCTGCTTTTTCAACAGCTAAGTTCTAAGTAAAAGAAAGGGATGGAGAGGAACCCCACAGTTCAGCCAACTTAAAAGGCATATCAAACTTTTTTAAATGGGCAAAATTAGAGTATCTAGAGATGCACACTTGGTAGCTAAAACTATAAAGAAATATTATAAAAATCAAGATAGTGTTGGTGGGAGGGAGTTTTGATTAGGACAAAGCCCATGGTAAGACTTCTGAGGTGGACAGCAAAGTACTATTTCTCGACCTGATGCGGTTACACAGGTGTTAAGCATATAATAGTTCATTAAGCTATACATTTGTATTTCATGGTTTCCTATATCTGTTTTATTTTCTAATAAAAAAGCTTAAAAAAAAAAAAAAAAAAACACTGCCTACAGAATAAAATTCAAATTGCTAAGCACAGAATTCCAGACCCAAATAATCTGGTCCCAAATTATATTTCAACTCTATCTTTCCATTTCAGGACCTCTCTTCAGACACCTAATCTGCCACCACTCCCAGCAACCCTGACCTACCAACTACTCTCCGAGTCAGTCATGCTCACTCTCACTTGTTTCGTCCACTGTGCAGTTCCCTCTGATTATTAAAATTCTACGAATCTTTCAAGGTCAAGCTCAGAAGTTGCCTCCTTCAACTCCCAACTCCCACAATCAATATAACTTTCTTTCCTGGGGATTCTACAGCAAACTCCCAGCCTCTATAACACAGAGCCTCTTCACACTGCCTAGAATTGCTCACCCAAGATAACAGAAAGAACAGAATCAGACAGACCTCAATTTCAATTCCAAAATTTCATTCATTTAGAGACTATTCACTGAAATCCTAACTTTGTGCAGCAGGTACTGGGCTAGGCACCTAGGGATTCAACACTAAACAAGTTAAATATAGTCCTTACCTTCATGAAATTTACCATCTAATGGAAGATACAGAGAAGTAAACATGCATTTATAATGTAAGATGAGAAATGCTTTGAGACTTCCCTGGTGGCACAGTGGTTAAGAATCAGCCTGCCAATGCAGGGGAAACAGGTCCGATCCCTGGTCTGGGAAGATCCCACATGCCACGGAGCAACTAAGCCTGTGCACCACAACTGCTGAGCCTGGACTCTAGAGCCTGCGAGTCACAACTAAGGAGCCCGAGTGCCACAACTACTGAAGCCCGTGTGCCTAGAACCCTTGCTCTGCAACAAGAGAAGCCACCACACTGAGAAGCCCACTCACCGCAACTATAGAAAGCCCACAAGCAGCAACAAAGACCCAACGCAGGCAATAAATTAATTAATTAATTGATTCTTAAAGGAAGGAAGGAAGGAGGGAAGGAAGGAAGGAAGGAAGAAAAAGAAATGCTTCCAATAGGAAGTCCATCAAATAAGCTTCTAACCTTGGGGGTGAAGATGGCTTCCCTGGAGGGAAAGTGATATTTAAGCTGAGACTTTAAGGGTGTAATTAGCTATAATTCAGGACGCATCCAGTTCTAGTGCTCACCAGCTAACTAGTGACGCTAAGCCCCTGATCTTCATCTGTGAAATGGGAAGCACACCATCAACTCCCTAGGATTTCTCTGAGGACTCAGTAAAATACAAGGTGTCTGGCTCAAAGGTGCTGAAGAGAGGTTAGAATTCTTTATTACTACAGGTGACCCCTGAACAAGAATAGGTGTACCAATTCTCTGCACAGTCGAAAATCCACATATAACTTGGTCCTCCACATCCACGCTTCCTCTGTATCCCAGGGTCCACATCCCAGATTCAACCAACCCCGGATCATGTAGGACTGTAATACTGTATTCACTCTTGAAAAAATCCACATATAAGTGGACCTGAGCAGCTCAAATCTGTGCTATTCAAAAGGCAACTGTATTTGTCCTTTTGGCTCCTTCAGGATAGACTCACATCTAATTCACCTCGGTATCCACCACAGCACCCAATGCAAAGATGTGACAGTCCCCTAAGCTAGAACCCCTCACCTGAGTATGTTGATACAACCGTTGCCATTTGTCAGGAAGAACATGTTATTGTCATTGTTCCAGGAGATTTCATTGACCTCGAACTTGAACTGCTCCTCCGCTTTGGAACGATGTGTCTTGGCATCAATGAACGTCACCACGTCATCCTTGTTGCCTACAGCAATGGTCTGCCCGTCGGGGCTCCAGCAGATGTTGATGTTCTCCCCTGGGAACCCACACAGAATCAGCAAGGTACTGTCAGCCCATAACCTTATTTTATTATCATAGAAAAACCAGAGCTATCGCCAGAGCTCATTCACTAAGGTCCTCGTCCACAGAAGGGAACTACCACTTACAGATGAACTGAGAGTCCAGCACCTTCATCTGAAATTTCCCCCTTTAGTTCTCACATTTCTCTAAGGCACACTTTTTATCCCCATTTTATAGATGAAAAAATGCAAGAGAGATGAGCCAAAGTGTCAAAGCTATGAAGTAAAAGAGCCAAGATTTAAACCCAGACTTGACACAAAAGCCTCTAATTCTCTCTTACACCAGCACCTCCCAAACTCCAGTCACTCTCATGCCATTTTCACAATTTTTGTACTACCCATGTAACAGCTATACTTTTCTTCTTCTAAGATTTTTATTAAAACCAACCGACCCCCTAGAATGTAATTGGTAGAGCCACTATGGAAAACAGTATGGAGGTTCCTTAAAAAACTAAAAGTAGAACTACCATATGACTCAGCAATGCCACTACTGGGCATATACCCAGAGAAAACCATAATCCAAAAAGACACGTGTATCCCAATGTTCACTGCAGCACTATTTACAATAGCCAGGACATGGAAGCAACCTAAATACCCCTCGACAGATGAATGGATAAAGAAGATGTTGCACATATATACTATGGAATATTACTCAGCCATAAAAAGGAATGAAATTCAGTTAATTTTAGTGAGGTGGATGGACCTAGAGTTTGTCATACAGAGTGAGATAAGTCAGAAAGAGAAAAACAAATACTGTATACTAACGCATACATATGGAATCTTAAAAATGGCACTGATGAACCCAGTGGCAGGGCAAGAATAAAGGTGCAGATGTAGAGAACAGATTTGAGAATACGGGTGGGGGGTAAAGGGGAAGCTGGAACAAAGAGAGTAGCACTGACTTATATACACTACCAAATGTAAAACAGCTAGTGGGAAGCTGCTGCAAAACACAGGGAGATCAACTCAATGATAGGTGATGACCTAGAGAGGCGGGATAGGGAGAGTGGGAAGGAGTCACGGGAGGAAGGGGATATGGGGATATATGTAAAAATACAGCTGATTCACTTTGTTGTACAGCAGAAACTGGCACAACAGTGTAATGCAATTATACTCCAATAAAGAGCAAAAAATAAAATAAAATAAATAAAATAAAATATAAAAAATGAAAAAAAAATTTTAAAAATTGCCCCCCCCCCCACATTTTTACTTCACTAGCCTCATTTTAGCAATAAATTAGCTTTACTTTAGCAATAAATTCTATAGGCCAGTTCTTTTTTTCTAGTAGGCATTAAAACATATACACAATGAGTTTTTAATGTTCATCTACATACCACCTAAATCACTCACATATCACCAGCTGTCTAGTTGGGGAAACATCATTCCACCTCCAGGTACAAGTCTTGCCAACAAAGCCCAGTAGCCCACATTGAATACATCAATTAAAAATTTCATCAACTTTATTAATTCTAACACGTATATTTTTTCACACTTTATTACCTATAATGTACCTTAGAATGCATCAGGATTCACCTCAAAATTTTTGGCGTATCATGATTCTCTGATAAATAAAACTTTATTTTCTTTCCTAATGGTGCATAAAACATTGATGCATCTTATAATCAATAACATCTTTGTCAATAAAATTTAATAAATGGCCCCAAGGTTTATAAGACAATACCTGATGAAGAACAGTCTATAAATGTACTGCACAACTTCCAGGCCATTTTCTCCCAGACCATCAAAGCCATTTATTCCACGATCAGCCATTCCAGCCTATTAGCAGTTTCCCAAATTCTCCATTCCTTGCACGTGCTGTTCCCTGACTACTCAATCTGTATGGCTACCCCAAGAGCTTGCTCAAATTCTGTGAGGCCCTCCCTATCTCCCCCAGGCAGACTTAAGCATTTCCATTCTGGGTATTCACCTTGTAGACCTCTCCATTATGACGACCATGTCATATTATGTTAGCTTTTTATATACATATATATGTCTGTATCTCTTTGCACTAAACCCTAAGGTCCTTGGAGCTGGAGACTGTCTTTATTCAGCTCAGGATGTCCCACACCTACAAGCTCACGCACAGAGAAGATATGCAAAAACCGCTTTCTGAATGACAATAAGTAGCTTATCTTCCTACTGCCCTCTCTCTGAATACTCACCTTTAGTGTTCACAGTGGCAATGCATTTTGTAGTCCTCACATCCCAGATGCGAATGGTTTTGTCTCCAGATGCAGTGACAAAGAGATCAGGATTACTTGGGTGCCAACAGAGCTGGTCCACACTATCCCCATGTCCACGATAATTGTTTTCTTTAACCTGAAAGAACAGAATCCAGATGTCACTTCACCCATAAGTACCTGCCTCCCCATGTAACTGCTTAACTTTATTCAAACCAAGGTATCTTGTGACCAACCAAAGTTTGGATAATTAAGGAGTCCAGTCCATCCAAACCTCTTCCCCCAAACTCTTCCTGATATCTTCCCTCTCTTCATCCCCAATCAGTCTAAGCCGTTCTGAGGATGGGCTCCACATCAACGCCCTTACTCTTTTGCCCTCCCTGGCCTTCCTCCCTCTTTCTGGTCTTCCACCCTTCCTCTGCCACCCAGGGTCCCAACCCGCCTGCTCACTGCCACGGAGGCCCTACCATTTTCAGAGCGGCCCTACTTACCACCACAGGGAGCCCACCACCCCCCGCCCCTGCCACCGCTCACCACCACACAATTCCTCCTAGCATTCTCCCACACCCCCACCATCCCCCTCCCCGCCCATCCGTCCACCCCCCTCCCACGGGTCTTCACACTCCCTGCACGCCCACTCCTCGCTCCTCTTCACACCTCGTTACTACTGCACTCCCTACACCCCGCCACCTCCCCTAAGCACCAGTCCTCCTCTCCACCACCCCCATCTTCACCCCCCATCACCCCAGCCCGTTCACCGCCTCCTCACCCCCACGCTCCTCTTTCTCGCATCACACACGACCCTCACCTCCACACCCCTACTTCCCCCTCCCCTCTCCCCACCTCCACACGCCTCACCCCTATTCGCGCCTCACCACCACGCCTCGCTTCACCACAGCCCTTCTCCCTAGCCTAGGCTAGGCCCCAGCGGCTCACCAACCGGTCCTTCTCCAGCAGGAAGACGCTGGCCGTCTTGTCGAAGGACCCCGAGGCCAGGCGACGCCCGTCGCAGCTCCAGGCCACCGAGTGCACCTTGGCGCTGTGCGCCGGGAACTCGCGCGTCTTGCTGTGGCCGCGGAACAGCTCCTGCATTCCGAGCACGTAGCGCGTCGGGCCGCTGGTCACTGAGCACCAGGGAGCCATGGAGCCAGGCCCGCTCTGGCCCAGCGCCGAGGGCCCCATGGAAGCCGCGGGGATCGCCATGCCGAGCTCCCGGACGCCGGCTCGGTTGACTCGCCGGGCTGCAGTCAGCCCTGCCGCCGTCGCCGCGCGCATGCGTGCGAGAGAGGGCCCGCTCGTCTGCTCAGCCGCACTGTGGACTACCTTGGAAGGGACTAAAAGTCCCAGCATGCAGCGCGCGTCCGCTTTCCCTTTTCAAACGGTCGTGTTTCCGCTTTAAATCTCCTTTACATTTAACGATTAGGAGGTTTTTAGGGTCCTTATTTTCCCCTTACCTACTGCTTGGTAGTTATATTTGTATCCCTGTTTAATCGAAGAAATAAACCAACGCAATTCTTCTAAACCTCACTTCGCCGTCAGTTAAAAACATCTTTTTTCCAGGGTTGCTCCCCTCCTCTCAGGCCCTTCTTTTAGAGCAGAAGGCTCTCCGGTTCTTGCTGGAGAAGCACCAGCTGGTTAACTTGTCCCGGATAAAGGACTATGGGTTTGTGGGGGAGGCAAGGGAAGCAAAGGAAGCGGAGGTGTTGAGAAGGGGGTTGGGGGTATTTTTAAATAAATAGAGTCTTTGTTTTTAGAAGGGGCTATATGCGCATGATTATATATGGAAAAGTATATAAAAGATATAGAGTGAAAAGTAAATGCCTGCCTGCGTCACGCCCGTTAGACTATTCCCCTCCCTTCACACCCGTATCTTAAACCGCACGTCCAGCGTTTTGCTGAAGAAACCGCTGGTGAGCTGTCAACGCCAGCCAAGGCCCTTGAGAAGGCCTGTGAGCTGGGGGAGTGTTTCGGTGATGAAAAGGTGCTGGAAATTTGCATAAGAATAAGTCTTTTTTAAAAGGTAACACAGCAGTTGGTAACAAGTGTAGAAAAAACAAAAGGGAGTAGAGTGAAAAAGTGAACTTACTTCCCCCCCATGTCCCCAAATTACCCTTCCAAAAAATACTGTTAAATTTCTTGTGTGGCCTTCCAGAGATAGTTTAAGTTTAAATAAGCACCTTGGGAGAGGTAGATAGGTGTGCATCCTTCCCCCTACCAAAAAAAAAAAAAAAAAAAAAAAGGAGCATTCCTTACAGAACTTGTTTTCTATGGTAAACGTGCATAAGAAATCATTTCTCATCAGTATACGCATGTCTCATTCTTTTAATGGATGCAGTCCTTAATGATATAGATGCATAACAGTTTATTCCACTGACCCCTTTGGTGGACGTTTTGTGTCCATGAATTTGCTTTTAGGACAACAGTGCAGTGAACATCCCTATACAAACTTCACTGTGCACATATGCACTTTTTTATTCGAATAAATATTGCCAAAACACCTGAAGAAGTTCTAACAATCTACATTTCCACCAGCTGCATGGGAGAGTGTCATAAGGTCCTAAAAACTGAGTCCACAGGTAAAGCACAAGGTTCCGAGAGGGGCCTTAGGAAATGAGGCCCTTTTCTTACCCCAATTCACTTCCCTACTCCTTTATAACTAGAAATTCTTGGAGACTTCAAAGCTTTTTAGGCTCCAAAGAATACTGATGGCATCACTAAGATCTTGGGACGGGAGATTATTTGGTATCTAATTTTCCCTCCTTAGCTTTCATTTTCAGGAATCCTTTTCATATGCTAGCATATTTTTTTTCATACATACACTGAAAATTTATATCTCCTGGTCCCAGATATGGACACTGAAGAATAAAGAGGTAAAATGTCCTGCTGCAGGTCACGTGGCTGGTATTACAGGTAGTGACTTCAAATTCTACACTCTCATTCTTAGTATCTGAAACCTCTGGGTTATAAATGTGATTCTTTGAATTCTGTATTAATTCTGTATTTTTGTATGTTATGTGTTTTTTATTTCATATCCCCATGTGTTCTTTCTCTATATTCTGTAAGCACAAATGTTAGAACCTCAGTTGTGATAAGTGTATCCCACTGCTCTTCACCGAGATAGTTGTAATAGCACATTTCTGGGGATTATGAGACTGAAGTCAGAGAGTTTCAAAGAAAAAGAGATAAAATTAAAGGGAACAGAGGCATGGACCACTTTTTTTTTTTACTTTTTATTTGGAAAAAAGCAAATTTACAGAAAAGTTGTAAGAATAGTAAGAACGCTGCTATTCCTATGGCCCAGAATCACCTAGTTTTAGCATTTTGTTCCATTTGCTGTCTATACATATATATATTACTCTTTTGCCTAAATGTTTAAGTTGCATATGTCATTATTCTTTATACCTAAATATTTCAAGTGAGTATTTCCTAAAAATAAGGATATTCTGTCTCCTATCCCCAGCATAGTTATAAATGTTGGTAATTTGACCAGTAACACAAAATTTAGTCTACTGTCTGTATTTCAGTTGTGTCAGTTTAGCCACTAATATCTTTTGAGCATTCTTCTTCCTCCAGCACAAGATCTAGTCTAGGATTTCATACTGTGTTTAGTTATCATGTCTCCTCAGTCTCCTTGAGTCTATAAAAATTCCCCAGCATCTCTGTGCTATTATGATCTTTACATTTTTTGAAAGATATAATTGATGCACCATTTTAATAGTCGCTTCTGCCACCCAAAAATTCTCTTTGGGAGCTGATCTTTGCTCAGACTCTGCAGGATGTTTTTACATATAGGAGTCTTAGGAATTTTAGGGCCATTCAGGGAAGATTCAGGTCAAAAATCATAATGCCAGAGATGCCAGGATGTGTAGAGGGAATTTTCAGGAGCCATGGGAGACATCCTGCAGTGAAGGAAGACTAGATAAGGAAGGAGGGGGGATTGAAGTATAAATCCTTTGTTGGTGGGGGACTTTGGAGAAGCTGTTGCTGCAAAAGAAAACAGGAAGCAGCCTGTCACTTCTGGCAAATCCTCAATGGATAGGTGTGTATCGGTTCAAACCAGAGAAGCAAATTCGTGAAAGATATACATTAGAGAGATCTATTGCAAGGAGTTGGCTTCTGCCACTGTGGGGGTTAGCTAGGCAAGTCTGAAATCCATACAGCAGGCCATCAGAATGGGCAGGCTGGAACTCAGGCACTGGCTGAAGGTACTTTCCACAGGCAGGATTTGTTCTCTCAGGGAAGTCTCAATGCTGCCTTAAAGGCCTTTCAACTAATGGACTCAGGCCCACCCAGATTATATAAAATAATCTCTTTTATTTAAAGTCAACTGATTATGGGTCACATCTATAAAATACCTTCATGGAAATATCTAGATTAGTGTCTGACTAACTGGGGACTGTAGCCTAACCGACACATCAAAAAGATCATTACAGGGTGGGAGACGTTTGGATCTCCTGGGCAAGGTAGACTCATTACAATGGTCAGACAAGTGTGGAAATCAGACTAAGGAAAGGGTACAGAGCTTGATTTTAGCAGCTTAGAATTTTAATTATAAAGCTGATGGTATTACAGTTCTATCATATACCTAGGTAATGTTGGGAACTAAAGCAGATTCTAAAAAATGACCTCATTACTTTTTGTAAGAATTGTTTAGGTAGGCTTCTGGGGAGATGCCAGAGCAGAAAGTACCAGAAATCTGTTTCCCCACATAGACAATAGTTGCACTAGAAGAATCTGTCTGATATTACTGTTTTGGAACTCTGGAGAATATTGAAGGCTTGGACAGTAAATTCCAGTTAATTTCAACTTCAGCTCTTAGCACAGTAGCAGCTATGCATCCCCCACCTCCCACCCCCATGGCACGTAAGCTGTGCCATATGTTCCTGGAACAATCTGCATATAGCTTGCTGGAGTCAGGGTGAGCAGAAAGGACGCTGTCCTCTAAATATCAGGGATCTGTGTTCTGATTGCTGATGTCTGTTTCTGATCACAGAGGTGCAGACAAAAAGGCAGGCAGCCATTGTTCCTGTACCTCCCTCCCCAACTTGTTGCAAGCCTGTCCCCCTCTGGCTGAAGTGACTTCCAGGAGATTTAAAAGACCAAAGCCTGTTTATGCCCTCCTTTCATTTTTCTCTTCTCTCTCTTGTGCCTTTTTGGGAGCCAGACATTAAAGACTAGGCCACTCAAAAAACAACTGCATATACAGGGAAAATTGAAAAGTAAATGCTATGCCCAGAGAAAGGCTCAGAAAAGACCTGAGAAGATATTATTTATACTTCAGTCTCATCATCTGCACAGAGAGAGCCTATAACAATCAAAAACAGATAAACAAAACAATAAATAAAACAAATAAAACAAAACAGATAAATAAAACAAGAAATAAAAACAATAACAAAAAACAGAAAATCCTGGGAAAGGGGGAGAATCTGGCTTCTAGAATTACCACATTATTAGATTCGAATTTTGCAATTTTCAAGAAAAAAATCACAATGCAAAGAAACCCAAAAGTATAGCCCATTCAAAGAAAAATAGATGTATCAACAGAAACTGTTCCTTGAAAAGGTCTGATGGTGGATATACTAGAAAAAGGCTTTAAACAACTGTCTTTAAAATGCTTGAAGAATTAAAGGAAGATATGGAGAAAGTCAAGAGGAAAGCAATATGTGAACAAAATGGAAATATCAATAAAGATGTAGAAAACCTAAAAAAGAAACCAAAAAGAAATTTTGGAACTGAAAAGTACAACAACTGAAATGGAAAATTCACTATAGGGATTCAAAGGACGATTGAGCAGGCAGGCAAAAGAATTGGTGAACTTGAAAACAAGATTGTGGAAATTATCAAATCTGAGTAATGGGGTGGGGGGGGAGATTGAAGAAAAGTGAACAGAGCCTGAGGAACCTGTGGGACACTGTCAAGTGTACCAACGTATGCATTGTTGGGGAGGGGGGTCCCAGAAGGAGAAGAAAGAGATAGAGTGGCAGAGAAAGTATTTGAATAAATAATGACTGGAAACTTCCCAAATCCAATGAAAGATAAATACCCAAGAAGCTCAACAGACTCCAAGTAAGATGAACATAAAGAGACCCATGCTGAGACAGATTATAATCAAACATTTAAATGCTAGGTGGATAAAAACAGAGAGGGAGGAGGGATAAATTTGGAATTTGGGATTGACAGATACACACTACTACATATAAAACAGATAAACAGCAAGGACCTACTGTATAGCACAGGGAACTATATCCAATATCTTGTAATAACTTATAATGGAAAGAATCTGAAAACAGTATATATATATGTGTATGTGTGTGTGTATAAATATAACTGAATCACTTTGCTATACACCTGAAACACTAAATCAACTGTACTTCAATAAAAAAATTTTGTAAGAAAAAAAAAATAGAGAATCATGAAAGCTTCAAGAGAAAAGCAACTCATCACACAAGGGATTGTCAGTAAGATTATAAGCAGATTTCTCATCAGAAATTTATAGGCCAGAAGACTGAGGGCCAATATGTTCAAAGTGCTAAAACAAACAAAAAACTGTCGACAAAGAATCCTATATTCATCAAAACTGTCCTTGAAAATGGTGGAGAAATTAAGACATTCCTATATAAGCAAAAACTGAAAGAATTTGTTACCACTAGACATTCCCTGCAAGAAATTTTCAAGAAAATCCTAAGGATGAAAGGGAAGAACAATAGAAAATAACACAAAACCATATGAAGAAATAAAGATCTCAATAATGGTCAATACATGGGCAACTATAAAAGCTATTATTGTAACAATAGTTTGCAACTCCATATTTTGTTTTCTACATGATTTAAGAGACTAGTACATTTTTTAAAATTATAAGTCTAAAAGCTAGTATTGTAACGTTTTTGTAACTTCACATTTAGTTTTCTACATAATTTAAGAAACTAATGCATTTAAAAGAATTATTAGTTTATGTTTTGGGGCATACAATGTATAAAGATGTAAGTTTGTAACATCAACAACTAAAAGGGATGAAAACAAAGCTGTTAAAGGAGAAAGTTTTTATATGTTGTTGAGGATAAAAATGGTATAAATTCAAATTAGTGGGTTACAAATTTAGGATTTTAAATATAATCCGCACAGTACCCACAAAGAAAATAGCTATAGGAAATACCAAAAAAATTAAAATGAAAGAAAGAAAATTAGAAAAGAATTTAAACATTTCATTGCAAAAATCATCTAAACACAAAAGAAGACAGTAATGCAGGAAATGAGGGATTAAAAAAGCATAAGGCATATAGAAAACAAATAGCATGACAGAAGTAATCCCTCCTTCTAAGTAATTACTTTAAATACAAATGGATTAAACTCTCCAATCAAAAGACAAAGATTGGCAAAATGGATAAAAAAATACATGAGCCAACTGCATGCTGTCTATAAGATACTTTAGATCCAAAGACAAAAATAGAGTGAAAGTGAAAGGATGGGAAAAGATATTCCATGCAAATAATAACCAAATGAGAGCAAGGGTGGCTATATTAATATCAGACAAAGTAGATTTTAAATTAAAAAAAAGGTTATAAGAGACAAAAAAGGACATTATATTAATAAAAGACAGATAGCTAGAATACAGTTAGAAGATATAACAATTATAAACATTTATGCACTTAATGATGGACCATCAAAATATACAAAGAAAAAAACTGAAGGAACTGAAGGGAGAAATGGACAATTTTCCATGAATAGTTGGAGACTTCAATACCATCCTCTCGATAATGGAAAGAACAATGAGGCAAAAAGATAAGGAAATAGAGGGCTTAAACAACACAGTTGACCACCTAGATCTACAAGACACATACAGAACACTCTTCTCAACAAGAACACCGTTCACTTTCTTCTCAAGTACACATGGGACATCTTCCAGGACAGACCATATATTAGACCACAAATTAAGTCACAATAGATTTTAAAAGATAGATATCATACAAAGTGACTTCTCTAACCACAACAGGATGAAGTTAGAAATCAATAACAGAAGTAAAACTGGAGAATTCACAAATTTGTGGAAATTAACAACACAATCTTAGACAACTAATGGGTCAATAAATCACAGGGACATTAAAAAAATACATAGAGACAATTAAAAACAAAAATCCAACATACAAAATGTACAGATGCAGCAAAAGTAGTGCTGAGGGGGAAATGATAACTATAAACACATTAAAAAATAAGATCTCAAGTCAAAAACCTAACTTTACAATTTAAGGAACTGGAAAAAGAAGAAGAAACTGAACCCAAAGCTAGTAGAATGAATGAAATAATAAATATTAGAGCAGGGATAATGAAATAGAGAGTAGAAAAATAATAGAGAAAACCAGTGAAAGCAAAAGTTGCTTCTCCACAAAATTGACAAACTGTCAGCTAGATTAATTAAGAAAAAAGAGAGAAGACTCAAATTACTAAATCAGAATGAAAGTAGGCATATTACTACCACTTCTATGGAAATAAAAGAGATTATAAAAGAGTACTATGAGCAATTGTATACCAACAAATTGAATAACCTAGATGAAATGGACAAATTCCTAGAAACACACACACACACACAAAGACTATTTAGGAATTAACCAAGGCAAAAGACTTGTACAATGAAAACTACAAAACATTGCTGTAAGAAATTAAAGAAAATATAATAAATGGAAACATCCCATGTTCATGGAATAAAAAGATTTGGTATTTTTAAGATGTCAGTACTACTCAAGTGATCCACAAATTCAATGAAATCCCTATCAAAATCCCAATACTGTTTTTTTTGCAGAAATGGAAAATCGCATCCTAAAATTCATATGGAATATCAAGGGACTCCAAATAGCCAAAACAATCTTGAAAAGGGAAGAACAAAACTGGAGAGTTCACGCTTCCTAATTTCAAAACATACTACAAGGCTACAGAAATCAAAACAGTGTAATTGTTAAAAAGACAGACTTGTAAACCAGTGGAATGGACTAGAGGGGCCAGGAATAAACCCTGACATGTATGGTCAAATGATTTTTGATAATGGAGCCAAGATTATTTAATAGAGAAAGGACAGTGTTTTCAACAAATGGTGCTGGGAAAACTGGCTATTTACATGCAAAAGAATGAGGTTGTACCCTTACTTAACACCATATACAAACATTACCTCAAAATAGATCAAGGGCCTATATGTAGGACCTAAAACTATAACTCTTTGAAGAAAATATAGGACAAAACCTTCATAACATTAAACTAGGAAATGATTTCCTACGTATGACACCAAAGGCACCAGTAACAAAAGATAGACAAATATGGACCTCACAAAAATTTCAAAATTTTGTGCCTCAAAAGACACATTATCAACAGAGTAAAAAGGCAACACACAGAATGAGAAATTTTGCACATTCTATATCTCATAAGGGATTAATATCCAGAATATAAAGAGAACACCTAAAACTCCACAACAACAAATTAAACAGCTAAATTCAAAACTGAGCAAAGGACTTGAATAGACACTTCTCCAAAGAAGATTTACAAATGCCCAGTAGGCAGTGAAAAGGCACTCAACGTCACTAATCATTAGGGAAATGCAAATCAAACCTACAAAGTGATACCACCTCACATTCATTAGGATGGCTACTACCACAAAAAAAAAAAAAAAGAAAGAAAACAACATTATTGGTGAGGATGTAGAGAAATTGGGACCCTTGCACACTGATGTTACAAATGTAAAATGGTACAGCCACTGTGAAAAACAGTATGGCAGTTCTTCAAAAAGTTGAAAATAGAACTACCATATGATCCAGCAATTCTACTTCTGGGTATATACGCAAAAGAACTGAAAGCAGGGTCTCAAAAATATATTTGTACACCTATGTTCACAGTAGCATAATTCACAGTAGGCAGAAAGTGGAAGCAACTCAGTGTCCATCAAAGGATAATGGCTAAACAGAATATGGTGTATACATACAATGGAACATTATTCTGCCTTAAAAAGGAAGTCCTACATGGTACAACGCAGGTTAACACTGAAGAATGTGCTAAGTGAAATAAGGCAGCCACATAAAGACAAAAACTGTATGATTCTACTGATATAAAAAGTACCTAGAGTGGTGAAATTCATATAAACAAATGTAGAGTGGTGGTTGCCAGGGGCTGAGGGAAGGGGAGAATTGGGAAGTTACCTTTTAGTGGACGCAGACTTTCATCTTGTACAAGATGAAAAGAGTTCTGGTGCTGGTGATGTGTGCACAAAATGTGACTAAAGGCCACTAAACTGAACACTTAAAAATGGTTAAGATGGTAAATATATATTGTACCACCATTTTTAAAATAAAAAAAATTTTGCCGTGGCACCATTCTCCCCTTTTGCCACTCATAAAGTATCCTTAGTAGGGACTATATCACTCACTAAAGTTTTCTTGTGAGAGCCTGTGTTTGAGGGGAAACCTGAAGGGGGAAACTGAGTTCCAGTTTGGCTTCATGCAAAACAAAACCGGAAGCCAGAGTTAAAAATAGGAGAGATTCTGAGTGTGTAAATCCCTGGGAATTAACAAAAACTCCTGGGAAAACTTAAGGCTACGGAAATGGTAAGATCAAAGCTGAACCTAGCTCTGGTGATGTGCGGAATAAATAGAGAATTGTACTAAGGTAATTATTATTATTATTATACGTGGAAAGGTTGGAGTTGGAAAACATCAAGGCCCAGAGGAGGGTGAAAGGGATGCAGTTGGTCCAGGATGGGTGGTGGGTTCTGCGGAGAGGTACTAAGGGTTCTTCTTCCTCCTCGTGCCCCTACCCACAAGGCTTGAATTTTCTAAGCAGAAGCACGCAGGTCAGAGAAGGGACAGACATCACAGGGAAACTGTGGCACTCAAAGAGCAGCAACTCCTGCCATGTTCCCAGGGAGCCTGTGTCCCCACCAGGCCCCACCAGCAGGAGTCAAGGGTACCAGGTCCCACAGGCCATACTGGACACTGCTCTGATTCTGGCTTAGTGGGTGTGTCTCTTCTATTCAGCCAGAAAGTCCTCCATCCCCTCCTAGGAAGAAACTTTCAGAAATCTTTTAGTCCCTATAGAGAAAAAAATATTATTCATATTCATACATTATTTAAAGAGCATATTTTACTTTCCAAATGTATTTGTTTCTCCTAATAGGAGGCTGGTATGTTTTGTCTCTGCCCACTTTGGGATCAAGCTTTACAGAATATCAGTGGAAAGGAAGAGATTAACGTCAGTGCCTACTGATGGCCTACCTCAGCTTTTTTTTTTTTTTAAGAACTTTTATTGAGATACAGTTGACATACAATAAACTGCATATATTTAAAGTGTACAGTCTGTTATTTTTTTTCTTATTGGTAATGTATATATGGCAATCCCAATCTCCCAATTCATTCCTCCCCAGCCTACCTCACCTTCTAAACTATGTCCCAGGCCATGGAGGGAGGGTGGCAGTGACACGGCACAGCTGACACATCCTGGCTTCCTCCATTTGCACCCGCTCATATGTCCAAATGTTAACCTCATTATTTTTCTTAATCTTGTAATTAGAAAAGAAAAAAAAAAACACTCCTATAAACATCTTCAGGAGCCTTCAAAAAGTGACACAATCCAATAAAGGCCCAATCCCAGAATCTGGCTCGAGCATACCTACGCCCTCAATGTGTTCACTTTATCCAGCTGTAAGGTGAGTGGGGTTAGACAGGCCTATTAGGGTCAGAGATTTCCCACCTAACCTGCAGGAATGCTAAGAGACAATTAGCCTCATATGTCACAAAAGTGAGATGCAGGAGTTTGTGTTGGCTGCCCATGAACGCAGAAGGGGTAGAGAAATCTAAGTCACTGAATCTCTTGGTGGGAATAGCAGGTGCCCACACCTAAGAGTCCTTCCCCTTCTTGATGAAGGGTGAGGAGATGGGCAGGCAAAAGGCGGAGCAGCAGCCCCTGCCCCTTCAACCCTTTCCCATACTCTGAAGCATTACAGAACACAGAACTGAAGTGCGTGCGAAGACGGGAGCCACCAGGAAGGTGCTGGGAACCTGTTCACCTCCCTGCCCCAAATGAAAAGTATTCATGGTTCCCTCATGCTGCCTCACGAACAGAGAGAGCCCAAACAGCTGTGTCTGAGAGATCATAAGTGGGAACCCACATGCAGTGGCCTTGGCTACTGACGCCTGGACACTGGATCCACAGGGCTGGAGTGATAAAGCAGTTTTCTTTCTCTGTTCTTCTAAGCCCCCTCACCTCCACCCCGCCAACCCCATCAACAGGTGAATAAGAAAGGGAAGGGAAGGGAGATCTTAGCAAAGCTGCGAGGGGAAGAAAAACGTGCTCTACGCACATGGAGCACTTGCACGTCTCTATAAATCTTCAAGTAACACTCAGGTCACCCTCCCAACCTGGTATGGAACTGGATTCAATGCTGGAGATGTGATCCTGAGCCAGCTCTCCCCATTTCCCACCTTTAAAACAGTGACTTGTTAACATTTTAGAAAAATTGAGTGTGCAGTGGACACAGAGCTGAGTGGGCTTTGTGTCATATGTGTTCAGGATATTGCTATGATCAAATCTGAGATGGTCAGAGCAAGACCCAGAGAAGGGATAATTGCTACTTAAGGACCATTCATGGTCTGTAGTGTTTTATTTGGGAATAAAAATTCGACTCGTAATGAGATCTCCATGAAGGATGACCCAGACAGACATCAATGGTGGGAATGTTCATGGTGAAGTCACAACACGCCTGGGGATAAATGAGCGAATGAGGAAAACAGTAGAAGAGTGAGTGGGAAACAAGGAAAGTTACTGGTAGGGAGACAGAACCAGGAGCAGGAAGAAGGAGAATGTTTTCGTCATCTTCACCATGATACCCACCCCCCCACACACACAACTAGACCCAGGCCCACCACTTAGTGGCAGCTGAGGGCAAGATGCTTCCCCCACAGAAGTATGTATAGGATTTATCTCTGAGCACAAAGTCAGTATCTGCATGGATATTGGCACACATGGCATTGCCTGTTTGAGGAATGTGATCTTGGGGCTCCTCAAGCTGTGTTTCATACAGGACAGCTGTGTTTCATACAGGACAGCTGTGTTTTATGCAGAACCCTGTATTCATTTCTGAGATCCGCCATAACAAATTACCACAAACTTTATGGTTAAAAACAAATTTATTCTCTCACATCCTAGATGCCAGAAGTTTGAAATCAAAGTGTCAGCAGGTCCACATACCTGTCAAGCTCTAGGAGAGAATCTTTCCTTGCCCCTCCCAGTTTCTGGTAGCTTCTCAGGTTCCTTGGCTTGTAGTAGCATCACTCCAACCTTTGTCTACATCTTTTTTTAAGATTTATTATTTATTTATTATTTTTGGCTGCGTTGGGTCTTCGTTGCGGCACACGGGATTTCTCTAGTTGTGCCAAGTGGGGGCTACTCTTTGTTGCGATGCACCAGCTTCTCATTGCAGTGGCTTCTCATTTCAGTGGCTTCTCTTGTTGCAGAGCATGGGCTCTAGGCATGCTGGCTTCAGTAGTTGTGGTGCATAGGCTCAGTAGTTGTGGCTCATGGGCTGAGTTGCTCTGCACCATGTGGGATCTTCCTGACTCAGGGATCGAACTCGTGTCCTCTGCATTGGCAGGCAGATTCTTAACCACTGCACCACCAGGGAAGCCCCAACCTTCGTCTACATCTTCACAGGGCCTTTCTCTCTGAGTGTCTCTGTGTCCTAATCTCTCTTGATCTCACAACTATCCTTGGTGCAGTATATTCTGCTTCTAGGCAAGCTCTGCCTGGAATACCTGAGGGACTTCAGCACGGGCTCCTACACACAGGAGTTGAGACAATCTGGGGAGTAGATAATAAAGAGAGAAAATGCCCCTGAGAGTTTTTGACCAGAAAATGTTATGAAAAAGTAGCATTATTACTCTACATCAAAATATTTGCAGTAGATATGAAGTTTCCTCATCCATATGTTCTCACACACAGGCTAAAACTACAGATGTCCTTATGCTGGATTCTAGCCCTGCCATGGCTGGGTGACTGTAGAAAAGTCATTTCTCCTATCTGGTCCTTGAGTTCCCTACTTGTAAGATTCAGACACAAGGTTCCAATACTGATTTTGAAATCTTTTAGGTTAAGGAACTGTTTTTCTTTGAAATAAATAATGTATGGAAACCTTACAGAACAGATAAGACCTATGTTTTATTAGAAATTTTATTTCAAAAGTTTGATTCTGTTTCAGTCAGTGTAGACAAGGATTTGCTATAATAACAAATAACCCCAACATTACAGTGGCTTAACACACAAAGCTTTGTTTCTTGCTCATGTCACAGTTAGTGCAGGGGAAGGAATTCTTAGCAGATCTCCATTTCCCCCAGCCAGTGACTCATCCCACGGAACAATCTCGTGTTTCAGGCCATGATAAAGCCCTGCCCTCTGTGGAAGGGGAAGAAAGAGCATACACCACTTCCATCCATATCCCAGTGGTCCGCAGCATCCAGTCACCTGCCTCGACTCAGATGCAAAGGATTCTGGGAACTGTAGTTGTCCTCTTCCAGGAAAAGGAAAATGACACAAATTTGGTACCTCTGTGGCAAACTCTATAACATTTACAACTTATAAGGTCAGTTGTTGAGAACAATGATGTTGTTTGGATAGATCAAAACGAATAAGAAATTAGATATTATGGATGACAGATGCAGTCATGTTTCAACCACAGCACTGCATTTAGTCCTATCTTTTTTTTTTTTTTTGGAAATATTAAGAAAATTCCAGGTTACAAAGAATAGCAGTTGGAAATGCTAGTGGTATTTTTTTCTTTAAGAATTTTTATTGAGATACAGTTGACATACAATAAACTGCATATATTTAAAGTGTACAATTTGATATTTTTTTTCTTATTGGTAATGTATATATGGCATTCCCAATCTCCCAATTCATCCCACCCCAACCCCCCCCAGCTTTCCCCACTTGGTGTCCATATGTTTGTTCTCTACATCTGTGTCTCTATTTCTGCCTTGCAAACCGGTTGATTTGTACCATTTTTCTATATTCCACATATATGTGTTAATATACAATATTTGTTTTTCTCTTTCTGACTCACTTCACTCTGTATGACAGTCTCTAGGTCCCTCCATTTCTCTACAAATGTCCCAATTTTGTTCTTTTTTACAGCTGAGTAATATTCCATTGTATATATGTACCACATCTTTATCCATTCATCTGTTGATGGACATTTAGGTTGCTTCTATGTCCTGGCTATTGTGAATAGTGCTGCAATGAACATTGGAGTGCATGTGTCCTTTTTAGATTATGGTGTTCTCTGGGTATATGCCCAGCAGTGGGATTGCTGGGTCATATGGTAACTCTGTTTTTAGTTTTGCAAGGAACCTCCATACTGTTCTCCATAGTGGCTGTATCAACTTACATTCCCACCAACAGTGCAAGAGAGTTCCCTTTTCTCCACACCCTCTCCAGCAGGAAATGCTAGTGGTATTTTAAAACTTGCTTTGGAATTTCAGATCTTCTCTAATTACACAGAGATAGGAGGAGAAACTTTAGTGTCAAGCCTACACACAACTGAATTAACAATACAAAAAATGGTGCTGGCCATCTCCAAATTTTAACATTCAGCATGCAACATATCTGAGGATTCATGTTGCGTTTAAATAGTTAAACAGAGCTTCCTAGGTGGCGCAGTGGTTAAGAATCTGCCTGCCAATGCAGGGGACACAGGTTCGTTCCCTGCTCCAGGAAGATCCCACATGCCACAGAGCAACTAAGCCCGTGTGCCAAAAGAAAAAAGAAAAGAAAAAAACAAACAAACAAAAAAAAATAGTTAAACATATTTAAAATGTGAAGTTCAAGTACAATGTTTATGGAGACCTCTGCTTGGGAGAGCACAGTGCAAGGTAAACTTTGAATACTGTTGCATGTTATGTTTTCCAAAGAAGGTGATAGCTCCCATCCTTCATGCTCTTCTTACAATGTGTCTTGGATACTTTTCCTATTGCGAGGTAGTCTGTTCCATTTCCTTTAATCTTAAGAGGGCATGTGACTACAGTAGCAGTGGTTATAAAGATGGTGCAGGTCCCACCTTGCTGGCTGGAATGCTTACAATGTGGCCCTGAGCTGCCACGTAAGTAATCCAACTGCTTTGAACAACCTGCTATGAAGAATGAGGCTGATCTCACAGGGTTAAGAGGAGATTCGGTCATCCGGTGTTCAAACATCATCATTCCCCATCCTCTGTCTCTACCTGAGCCCTGTAGCAAGGGAGAGACAGACTCATGAGCCCTAGGTCCCAGGCCAGTTCATGTGACTCTCAGACTCTTATTTCCTATTAGCCTTGGTTGCCCCACCTGGAAAGTGGCATTATTGCTCATTTAACAAAATGGATCAAATGAGACAGTGAAAGCCCCTCAGGAAGCATTAAAGCCCTGGAAACATTTCCCAAGTTTCTGAGTGCCACAAGTTATGCCATTAATTGCTTTACTCTTTCCATTTCCAAACAAAAGCATTCTTCAGGTCAGGCCAAGGGGGTCAAGAACAGTGCAGATCTAATGCCAGTACAACAAACTGCAGCCAGGCTGACTTGTCCTTGGCTCCCTCTGGCCCAGCACAGAACTTAGCGCTCTATAAGAGCTGTATTACCAAAAACTCTTTTCACCTGTAGTCAAGAACTTTTTTTGCACCCACATGATTTTTTTAATTAGATGCCAACATTTAAAAATTGGGAATGTTCACATACAAATCGAAGCTCCAGGGACTTCGCTAGTGGCACAGTGGTTAAGAATCTGCCTGCCAATGCAGGGGACATGAGTTGCATCCCTGGTCCAGGAAGATCCCACGTGCCTCGCAGCAACTAAGCCCATGCGCCACAACTACTGAGCCCACGTGCCTAGAGCCCATGCTCTGCAACGAGAAGCCACCACAATGAGAGCCCAGGCACTGCAACGAAGAGTAGCCCCTGCTCACAGCAATGAGAGAAAGCCCCCGCAGAGCAATGAAAACCCAATGCAGCCAAAAAATTAAAAGAAAAAAAAAATTGAAGCTTCAGTTTCTGATGGGAAGGAGAGTTGCTATTGGGTAGTCAAAACATGTAGAGTATATATGATATAGTACCTAATACTGTATTTGGTGTCAGTCTTCAACACCTTGCTCTCTTCTCTCATCCCTCTCCAAATTTCCCAAGCTGAGGTCAGGCCCCTCACATGAGTTCTGTTCAATGAGGCTCCAGCACCTCACATCCCTCTCATTAAAAAAACAAAGTATTGGGTGCTTGAGTGAGCCACCACCTGCCTGAGCCTCAAATTCTGTACCTATGAGATGGAATAAATAATAGTACCTACCTCATAGGATAATTGTGATATGAAGTGGGTTGGTGCATGTGAAATGGGTTCTGAGCATACAGTAGGCACTGAATAAATGAAAACTATCATGTCGCATTCCATTCCATACTTCAAAAGATTCTAAGAAGAACCTCATTTTAAAGAAATTCTCTGAGAACATTCCAAAGCCTCACCCATGTCCAGGAAAAGACCATATCACCTTTTTCCCAGGAAGCACTTGTCCCTGGGGTGTCACCCTCCAGGGTCCCCACCTGCAACTCTGCACACCTAGGCTGAGCCCCCTCCACCCAGTTTCTCAGAGCTTGGATCTGCACATTTGCCTCCCACCACCTCCCTCCCCAGCCTCCAGTCATCTGTGCTGCCCACCCTGGCAAGCTGTCTCCCTAACACCTCACCTACTCACGCCTTCATCATTGTATTCCCCACCTTTCTCACACAGAAGAGGGGGAGAAGCAGGGAGAATCACAGAAGCCAGGAGATGGGTGGATAGGGGTGGAGAGCCAGCTGCACCTACAACCCCCAATTCAGTGCCCTCAACCCACAGCTTCCACAAGTCCACCCCCAGCCGTCTGGTGCTCCTGCCTCCCCCTTCACCCACACACACCCTGTCACTGAGCGGCCAGTAACTCTCTCTTTTCCATGAGGGTTTTAGACCCCCAATCCCACAGCTCTAGAAAAAAGCCCAATTCTCCTACCTGGCTGGATGTATTACACAGAAGACATACTTCCTTCCTTGGAAGTGAGTCAGGATAGGTGCAGTAGGAAGACCACTCACTGAGACCCCGACCCTCTCTAAGCACCAGGCTCATTGGCACTTTGACATGGAAAACATTACTCTCTGAGTCCACCTGTTTATCTCCCTCCCCCACCCAAATACTTTAAAAAATATAACAATGCCAACCCTTACTTCATGTGGCTCTGTTTCCCCTCCTGGGAACTACAAGGGCAGCACAGTGTAGTGGGGATGTGGCTTAATCCTTTATAGACCCTGTGACTTTGGACAAGTCCCTTCACCCCTCTGAGGCTTGGTTCCCATATCTGTAAAATGGGGATGATCTGACACCACCTCACAGGCTTTGAGAAGCAAAGCAATCATAGGATGATGGAACATACTTTGTTAAGTTGTTGGTTGTTACAGAGGAAGACTGCTTCTAAGGTGAGTTTTAAAAGAAAAATAAAGGGATAAAAAGGTAATGGACACTTCTGCTTCCAGCCAGATGGAGTAATGGAACAGATTTAATCTCCCATCTGACACAACTGAAAAGAAAAAGAGAAAAAGTATGAAACAGCAGTTTTCAAGAGAGTGGAACTCAGGTAAAGGTAATGAACCATGTAAGATAGAAAACAGTCGAGATGAGCTCTATGACTGCCACAGCTTACTGCCTTGCACATTGTCCAGGCACAGGGAGAAGGAAACAAGGAGGAGTGGTAGGCTCCTGGACATGGGGAGACAGAGTTGAGAAGCCAGGGAGACCAAGGCAGCTAGTGTTCACAAGACAGAATAACAGAGAGGACAAAGCTGGAAAGAAAACTCCAGATATCTGTGGAGTGTCTGCCTTAGGTATACAGCAGAGAACTGATCAGTTGTACATATGTAAGGACACTACCAGAGATGACAGAGAAATTATCTAAAAGGAAGAGTGAAAACAGTGCCTGAGTTTACATGGGGTGAAAAAAGTGCCTTATCCTACCAGCCAGACTAGAAAACCTAATCATTAATGGGGCCCTGGGTAGCATAAACAAAAATGTCTTGCCTAAGTAATGGAGAAGGATTACCCCTAGAAAGAAGCACTGCTCTGATCCAACCTAACAAATCTTGAAAGTAAGACCTGAAAGGATCAATGTTTTTCTAAGTAACTTAGCTACATTCCCAAGCAAAGCTTAAGAATATTTATAGGAATACTAAAATGTATAGCAACAAACAAGGTAAACTTCACAATATCTGGCATCTAATCTGATTAACAGCATAGAAAGCAGCAGGAAAAGATGACCAATAATGAGGAAAAATTGATCAACCTAAACTTACCCTGAAATGACAGAATAAGTTGACAAGAACATCAAATAATTATTATAACTGTAATTATAATCCATAGACCCAAAAAGTTAAGAAAAGACGTGGATAATATTTTTTAAAAGACCCAAATTGAATTTCCAGAGATGAAAACTACATCTAAGACAAAAAAATACAATAGATAAGATTAATGGCAGATTAGACACTACAGAAGGAAAGATTAGTGAACTTGAAGACACAACAATATTTATTATCCAAAATGAAACAGAAAGAGGAAAAATAAATTTAAAAGCATCAGTAAGCTGTGTGACAACTTCAAGGAGCCTAATACAGTCACCCTTTAGCATCCTCAGGGTATTGGTTCCAAGACCACCTGTAGGATGTTTGAGCCCCTTACAACTGGCCTTCCATTTCCACAGGTTCAACATCTGCAGATTCAACCAACTACAATCAAACAGTATTTTCAGTCCATGGTTGGTTGAATCCATGGACACAGAACCTGAAGATATGGACGCCAACCGTATATGCGTAAATGGAGTACCTGGAGGAAATATCATGGAGGACAGAAAAATAACAACTAAAAATTTCTCAAATTTGATGAAATTTATAGACTCATAGATCCAGGAAGATCAACATAAACCCAAGCACAAGTAATGAAGAAAACTAAACCAAGGTACATGATAATAAAAAATGCAAAATCAGTAATTAAGAGAAAAGTGTTAAAAGTAGCCAGAGGGGAAAAAGACAATATGTATAGAGAAACAAAGAAAACAGCAGATTGGTCATCATAAATAATGCAGGTGAGAAGAGAATGATGCTTGCCCTTAAAGTACTGAAAGAAACAAAACCTGTCAATGTAGAATTCTATACCCATTATAAATACCTTTCCATATCCAAAGAGAAATAAAGACTTCATCATACAAAGAAATGCTGAAATAATTTCATACCAGTAGATCTGTACTACAAGAAATGCTAAAGCAAGTCCTTCAGGCAGAAGCAAAATGACACTATATGGAAATGCAGACCTACACAAAGGAATGAAGAGTCCCAGAAGTGACAACTACATAGGTAAATATATGATTGTTTTCTTATTACTTGAATATCTTTAAAAGATAGTTGACTATGTAAACAAAAACAACAACATACTGTGGGGTTTATAATACATGTGTAAGTAAAATATATGGAAATAATAGCATACAGTCTGAGAAGGAAGAAATGGAACTATAATACAGTAAGATTCTTATACTATACATGAAATGGTATAATGTCACTTGCAAGTAGACTGTGATAAGTTAAAAATGTATACTATAAACCCTAAAGCAACCATTTGAAGAACAAGAGAACAACAAGATGGAACAAACAGGAAAAAAGGTAGTAAGTGGCAGACTCAATCCTAACCATATGAATAATTGCATTAAATGTAAATAGTCTAAGGATCCCAATTAAAAGGCAGAGACTGCGGCGTGCGCGGAGCTCGATTGGCGCTGCCTGCGGCGGAGGAGCTCCGCCGCCGCCGCCGCCGCCGCCGCCGCTGCCGTGGGCTCAGTGGGTGAGGAAGCGTCTCGGCCGGGCCTGCTGAGGGGCCTCGCCGACGCCTGGGCTCGCCCGCCGCCCCGCCAGTTTCGCGCACTTCCCGTCCCACGCGGCCCGGCGCGGGGCAGGCCTGCCGGAGCCATGGAGGACGAGGTGGTCCGCATTGCCAAGAAGATGGACAAGATGGTGCAGAAGAAGAACGCGGCTGGAGCATTAGATTTACTGAAGGAGCTTAAGAATATTCCCATGACCCTGGAATTATTACAGTCCACAAGAATCGGAATGTCAGTGAATGCTATTCGCAAGCAGAGCACGGATGAAGAAGTTACATCTTTAGCAAAGTCCCTCATCAAATCCTGGAAAAAGTTATTAGATGGACCATCAACAGATAAAGACTCTGAAGAAAAGAAAAAAGATACTGCAGTTACGTCACAGAATAGTCCAGAAGCAAGAGAAGAAAGTAGCTCCAGTGGCAACATAAGCAGCAGAAAGGATGAGACAAACGCCCGAGACACTTACGTTTCATCTTTCCCTCGGGCGCCAAGCACTTCTGATTCCGTGCGATTAAAGTGTAGGGAGATGCTCGCTGCAGCTCTCCGGACGGGAGATGACTACATCGCTATTGGAGCTGATGAGGAAGAACTAGGATCTCAAATCGAAGAAGCAATCTATCAAGAAATAAGGAATACGGACATGAAATACAAAAATAGAGTACGAAGTAGGATATCAAATTTGAAGGATGTGAAGAATCCAAATTTAAGGAAAAATGTGCTGTGTGGGAATATACCTCCTGACTTATTTGCTAGAATGACAGCAGAGGAGATGGCCAGCGATGAGCTCAAGGAGATGCGGAAAAACTTGACCAAAGAAGCCATCAGAGAGCATCAGATGGCCAAGACGGGTGGGACCCAGACGGACTTGTTCACGTGTGGCAAATGTAAAAAGAAGAACTGCACTTACACACAGGTACAAACGTGGAGTGCTGATGAACCCATGACAACGTTTGTCGTCTGCAACGAGTGTGGAAACCGGTGGAAGTTCTGTTGAGTTGGAAGAAGTGGCAAAACGTCTGGACCATTAAGAAAATGGATTTTGTAATTAGCTTTAAGACTAGACCAACCAACTAGTTTTCCTTCAAATCAGATTTGTAAAGTAACGTATATCCCTCGGGTTAGTCTCTGGTTTTGACACAGCAGCCCTTCCTTAGATGCCTTCTGTTGTTTCAGAGCAGTAAGGAGACCGCATAATAATTGTAGCTGTTTCAAAACTTTCTTTTTTCATTTTTATAAGTAAGTTGATATTAAACTTTCGGCAGTTTATTTTTACCTTTTGTTTTTCTTCTTAAAGGAAAATGTACCTTAACTTTTTTACAATCTGAAACATACACAGTAGAAATGTTATTCTCAGTTAATACGCAAATGGAAATTACATTTTTTCCCTATATTGGCATGTACCTGCAAATATTAAAAGAGAAGAGGTAATGTAATTATAAGTTTATCAAACATGGTGTGTATTCAAATAATACTTGACCAGCTTATCTAAATTGTACATAATATTTGAACTAGCATATGAAATTGATTTTAATTATTATGTTCACAAGTCTGGGACAATTAGATATTATTTTGCATTTGTAACTAACTGTGATCCTCATTTCTTGTAATTTCTTGTATATGTTTATTACTTGTTCTTAATAGATTTTACTTTTGGAAACATGACTTTGTTGAAATCAGTTTGGTTTGTTGTTTATTTACCTGTTTGTAGTGTATTTTAGTTTTGCAGAACGCTGTTAGTAGGCTTTTCCTAAATCCCAGCACAGGCAAAGGATGAAAACTTTTGACCATTTTTCCCTTTTGTAGGAAGACATATTGGGAAGAAAATGTTAGCATTTTAGGATAGTGTAGTTCTTGTAAACAGTTCATGACTTAACTTTGGTTTGGAAATCTGTACTGACCAAGAACTTTAAGGTTTATATAAGTCATTAAAGCTGTGGTCTTTCCATATGGAGGCTGACGAAGCACATCCCTGTCCTGACTCTAATTTGCTTACTCTCTGTTGCACAAGAATGAGGTTGTGGAACAGACTAACACGTGGGCTGTAACACAGCTCATTTGCAGGAAGGACCTTACAGTTAAGTATGTACATCTGTTTTGTTAGGAATAAGAAAAAGTGATTCTCGCGCTTGCTGTAGCACATCTTAAGGCCACTGTTACAAAGTCCAGGTTTCACCCTGCTCCGTCTGTGTGCTCTCAGGCCCCTATGGAAAGACCTCGGCACATGCTTTGCACTCCCCTTTGCCCCCTTTCCTTATTGCTGACTGCAGATCAGTTTGATGTAATAGAGAAAACAACATCTAAATGTCCATGTTAAGACCCCACATATAAGAACTGGCCCTCTGGTACCATCCCACCTCTACTTTGTCAGGTCACAGATTAACCTTTTATCATTTGAAAAATAACGTGCATTTTTGAAAGAATAAGTTTAAGAAGAATAAAATTAAAATAGTCCCACTTTTAAATTAAGTGATCCATTTTTAAATTTGTAATTCAATAAAGTTTCTTGTTATTAAACGTAAAAAAAAAAAAAAAAAAAAAAAGGCAGAGACTGACTGTCAGATTAGATAGAAAAAACTCAATTTTATACTGCCTGTAAGAAATGTACTTTGAATATACATACCAAAATAAAAAGATGGAAGAAGATACATTGTGCTAACACTAGTCCAAAAGACTCATTATTTTGATTTCAGACAACATAGTTTTTAGAGCAAAGAATATTACCAGAAATAAAGAAGGTCATTTGACTATGATAAAGGGGTCAATTAATCAATAGAATGTATTAATCTTAAATATATACACATCTAATAACTGAGCTTCAAAATACATAAGCAAGTCTGATGGAACAGCCCAGAGAAACAGTCAAAATCACAATTATAACTGAATATTTCAATATCCCTCTCTCAATAATTGATAAAACAGGTGTATAGAAAATGATCAAAATATAAAAAACTGGAACAGCACTATCAATCAACTTGACCTAATTGAAATTTCTAGAACACTCCACCCAAAAATAGCAGAATGCATGAGAAACATTACCAAATATACCAAATTCTGGGCCATGAAAGAAATCTCAATACATTTAAAAGGATTCAAGTATATAAAGTATGCTCTCTGACCACAATGGAATCAAATCAGAAGTAAATTATCAAGAAGACATAGGAAAATTCCCCAAATATTTGAAAAATAAATAACATGCTTCTAAATAACCCATGTGGTTAATAAAGAAATAGAAATGGAAGTTAGTCTTTAAATTGAATGAAGATATAACATATCCAAATTTGTGGCATGCTGCTAAAGCAATGTGTAAGGAGTAATTTATAGCACTAAAAGCCTTTAGTAAGAGAGGATGCAAGGCCTCAATCAATGATCTCAAATCCTATTTAAGAGATGAGAAAAAAAATAAGTTTACCCAAAATAAGCAGGAAAAAATAAATACTAAATATCAAAGCAGAAATTGCTAAAATAGAAGACAGAAAGGCAATCGAGAAAATCAATGAAACCAAGAGCTATTTGAGAAGATCCATTAAACTCTAGAAATTCTAATTAGAAACAAAGAGAAAATACATACTACTAATATCAGGAATACTGGAGATGATACCCCCTAAAGACTCTATGCATATTAAAAGGATAAGGAATATCATGAACAAACATGCCAAAAAACTCGACAACTTAGAAGAAATAGTCAAATTCACTAAAAGACAAAACCTACCAAAGCTCATCTAAAAAGGATTAGTTAATGAGAATAGCCCCCATCTATTAAAGAAATTGAGTTTTTGGCTAAAAGTCTTCCCACAAAGAAAACTTCTGGCCCAAATGGTTTCCCCAGTTAATTCTGCCAAACATCTAAGGAAGAGATAATATTAATTCCATGTAAACTTTTCCAGGAAATTGAAGAGGAAGAAATATTTCCAAACTCATTCTTTAAGGCCAGCATTACTCCAACAGCAAATCACACAAAGATATTAAAGCAGTGCAGAACAATAACCCTATGAATACAGATGCAAAAACTTCTAAATGAAATTTCAGCAAATCCAACAATATTTTAAAATACTAGTACTTCATGACCAAGTGAGATATAGCCAAAGAATGCAGAGTTGGTTTAATATTTGAAATTAGTCAGTGTAATTCACCATATTAAAAAACAACAACAAAAAAAGGCCATATAATCATCTCAATAAACAGAAAAAAATTGTTCAACAAAATCCAGAATTTATTCCTAATAAAAACTTTCAGCACGGACTTCCCAGGTGGAGGAGTGGTTAAGAATCCGCCTGCCAATGCAGGGGACATAGGTTCCATCCCTGGTCTGGGAAGATCCCACATGCCGCAGAGCAACTAAGCCCGTGTGCCACAACTACTAAAGTCCGAGTGCCTAGAGCCTGTGCTCCGCAACAAGTGAAGCCACGGCAACGGGAAGCCCACGCACCACAACAAAGAGGAGCCCCACTCGCCACAGCTAGAGAAAGCCCACATGCAGCAAAAAAACCCAACACAGCCAACAAATAAATAAATACATTTATTTAAAAAAAAAAAAAAACTTTCAACAAACTAAGAATTGAAGAGAACTTCCTGAACCTGAAAAAGGGCTTCTAAGGATACACACAGTAATGTCACACCTAATGGTGAAAGACTAGCTACTTTACCCCTAAGATCAGGAACAAGACAAAATGTCTGCTCTCACTATTTCTATTCAATGTTGTACTGCAGTTCTAGGTGGTACAATAAGACAAGGAAAACAAAGAAAGGCATACAGATTGGAAAGGAAAAAGTAAAACTGTCTTTATTCACAGACAATATGATTGCCTATGTAGAAAATCTACTGGAACCTACAAAAAAGCTACTAGAGCTAATAAGTGAGTTAAGCAAGGGGGCAGAACACAAGATCAGTATACAAAACTCAACTTCATTTCTTTTTTCTTCTATTTCTTTAAATTTTTAAAAATATTTATTTATTTACTTGGCTGCATCTGGTCTTGGTTGCAGCACGCGGGATCTTCTTGTAGCATGTAGGATCCTTCGTTGAGGCACGTGGTCTTCTCTCTAGTTATGATGCATGGGCGCCAGAGCACACAGGCTCAGTAGTTGCAGGGTGCGGGCTTAGTTGCCCCAAGGCATGTCGGATCTTAGTTCCTTAACCAGGATTGGAACCCGTGTCCCCTGCATTGGAAGGCGAATTCTTAAACATTGGACTACCAGGGAAGTCCCAACTACATTTCTATATAGTAGCAATGAACAACCAGAAATGGAAATTAAAACATTCTTTACATAGCATTAAAAATATTAAATTCTTAGGGAAAAATCCAACAAAAGATGGGGAAATTATGTATGCTGAAAACTACAAAATATTGCCGAAAAAATTAAAGATCTAAATAAATGAAGAGATAGTACAGGGATTTGAAAACCCAATATTAACAAGATGTCAATTCTCCCCAATTTTATCAATGCAATATCAATCAAGACCCAGCAGGCTCTTTTGTAAAAACTGACAAACTTATTCTAAAGTGCATATGAAATGGGGAAAAAAAAAAAAAAAGACTTGAATAGCCAAAATAACTTTGAAAAAGAACAAAATTGGAAAGTTAATGCTACCTGATTTCAAGACTTGTTATAAAGCTGTAGTAATCAAAACAATGTGGTATCACCATAAAAATAGCAAGTAGATCAATAAGGCAAAATAGAGAGATCCATACATATATAAACAATGGGTTTTTAAATATAGACTTCATTTTTGGGAAAAAAATTAAGAAGATGTACATAGAGTTCCCATATGCCCTTCATCAAGTTTCCCCTACTATTAACATCCTCTCATTAGCATAATATATTTGTAATAATCAATGAACCAATATTGATACATTGGTATCAACTAAAGTCCATAGTTTATTCAAATTTTCTTAGTTTTAACTAATATCTTTTTGTGCTCCAGGATTCTACGCACATTACATTTAGTTGTTATGTCTCCATAGATTCCTCTTAACTGTGACACTTTCTCAGACTTTCCTTGTTTTTGATGACCTTGACAATTTTGAGTACCGGTCAAGTATTTTGTAGAATATCCCTCAATTGGGATTTGTCTGATAATTTTATGATTAGACTGGAGTATGTGTTCAGGGAAGGAAGACTTTCGAGATACAGGGCCATTCTCATCATTGTCTATCAAAAGTATATACTATCAACACGATTTATCTGTTCAAGTTAACCTTGATCACACGGCTGAGATAGTGTCTACCACTTTTCTCCACTGTAAAATTATTCTCCCCGCCATACACACACCTTTCTAGACTATACTCTTCAGAGGGAAGTCACTATACACAGCCCACACTTAATAAGTGGGGACTTATGCTCCACTCTCTTAAAGGTGGAATATCTACATAAATTATTTGGAATTCTTCTACAAGAGGGATTTTTCTCTTCTCCCTTTTATTCAATCTTTTATTCAATCTTTTATTCAGTACAGGCTCATGGATATTTATTTTATATTTTGGGTTATAATCCAATACTACTTTATATACTGTTGCTTAAATTGTTCAAGTTGGCCATTGGAAGCTCTTTCGGTTGGCTCCTATGTTCTTTGGACAAACCCCCATCAGTATAGTATTTTCTTTTTTCAGTACTTCCTTACTTTCTGGTGCTACAAAATGCTCCAGTTTCATCTTGTATATTACCTGCCCCAGTCCTAAAACCAGCCCAGAAGCCCAGGGTCCTTTTGCTGAAGAATGATATTAAAAACCACGATCTGGGCACTAGGTGTGCTCACTGCTATTGGAGTTAACAACTAACTTTAACAGAGGTACAAAGGCACAAAGGCAATTCAGTGGAGAAAGCAGTCTTTCAACAAATGGTGGTAAATCAACTGGATATTCATATGCAAAAAAATGATGTGGGATCCATGCCTTGCACCATATACAATAATTACCTCAAAATCTATTATAGACATAAATGTAAAACCTGAAACAATAAGACATATAGAAAAAAATAGAAAATCTTTGTGACCTTATGACACATGAAAAAAGATCCATTTAAGAAAAATTAATAAACTGGATTTCACCAAAATTAATGTACTCTCCTCTTTTAAAAATACTAGTAAGGGACTTCCCCCGTGGTCCAGTGGTAAAGAATCTGCTTTCCAATGCAGAGGATGTGGTTTCAATTCCTGGTTGGGAAACTAAGACCCCACATGCTGCAGGGCAACTAAGCCCGCATGCCACAGCTACAGAGCCCCCATGCCTCAACAAGAGCCCACATGCTGCAGACTACAGAGTGCACATGCCCTGGAGCCCGCACGCCACAACTAGAGAAAGAAAACCTGCACACCGCAACTAGAGAGAAGCCCACGTACTGCAACAGAGCCCACAAGCCACAACAAAATGTCCCACGCACCTCAATGAAGATCCCACGGGCCGCAGCTAAGACCTGATGCGGCCAAAAATTAAAGAAAATAAAGAAAATAAATAAATAAATATTTTTTAAAATATTATTAAGAGAATGAAAAGACAAACCACAGATGGAGAAAAAAAATTTGCAAAGTGTATATCTGATAAAGGATTTCAGTGCAGAATATATGCACGTTTTTTAAAATACTACTCAATAATAAGAAAATAAACAATTCAATTTTTTAAACACGCAAAATATTTGCACACAATTTGTCAAAATGATATATGGATAGCAAATATGCAAATTAAAAGGAGCTCACCAGCATTTGTCATTAGGGGAACAACAAAATTAAAACCATATGTATTACAATGGATAAAATTTAAAAGTGTGACCATGCAAAAAGTTAAGAAGGGTGTGGAGGAACTGGTAGAAACATAAAAGAGTAAAAACTGGGCTTCCTAGGTGGCGCAGTGGTTGAGAATCTGCCTGCCAATGCAGGGGACACGGGTTTGATCCCTGCTCCAGGAAGATCCCACATGCCTCAGAGCAACTAAGCCCGTGTGCCACAACTATTGAGCCCATGTGCTGCAACTTTACTGAAGCCCACGCACCTAGAGCCCATGCTCCTCAACAAGAGAAACCATGGCAATGAGGAGCCCGTGCACCACAACAAAGAGTAGCCCCCCCTCGCCGCAACTAGAGAGAGCCCATGTGTAGCAATGAAGACCCAACACAGCCAATAAATAAATAAATTTATTTTAAAAAAAAAACTAATTGAAAAATGTCTTAGCAATTTCTTAACAAGTCAAACCAATGTCTACCCTATGATCTAGCCATTCTACTCCTAGGTATTTAACCAAGAGACAAGAAAGTATATGTTCATACAAAGACTCAAATACAAATGCTTCTTACTTATCTACGTCCTGAGAACCAGCCAAAAACCTGGAGCAATAAAGACACAAGAAACTATGAATGGATGAAGAGACCAATGTGTGTACTGAAAGAGAAATAGCCTGGTGGAAACAGGAACAGATGATGGATGGGTAGGAGGATGAATGAACAGATGAGTAGATGTGCCAACAAATTGATGGTGAGATGAATGGTGAATTGAATGTACAGAAACAATCATACAAAAGGATGAAGATGAAGGGATGAATGAGAGATGGACAGGAAGAAAGGGAGATGGATGAATGAACAGACAGATGTATTAGATGGATAGATAGACAAATAGACAAAGAGTTCATAAGCACTTCAAGAGCAGATCATTTCTTATTTATCTCTGTTTCTCCAGTACCCACAAAAGGATAAGGCATAAGGTGTTATTTGCTTAATACATATTTTTTGAAGGAATGAATGAAAGATTGAGGTACTGGGTTATTGTAGAGTTTTGAACTGAGTGAGAAGGCCTGATTTCTACTCTATTCCTATCCTCAAGCTATCTATGTGAACATGAGTAAGTTAACCAAACATCTTCAACACACTCTGCTGTAAAATGGGTAGACTGGAGTAACGGATTTCTAAGGTCTTTTCCTAACACTCTTGTGTTCCCTGATTTGAAGCTGCACGAATCTAAGATAAGGCCACCGGATGGGAGAAGGGGCCACATTAGAGCAAATGTGTGTTTACTTACAACTTGTCCTAATGCAGAGCTGATCCCAGATCTCTGCCAGCGACGGGGGAGAAGAGTGAGCACACTCCAGATGAGATTCTGTTCAAACTGCCTGGCTGAAAGCCTGTGCTGGAAATGAAAGACAGGCTGAGAGGAGAGCCTGAGGGGTGATTAAGAGTGAAACAGGAACTTCTGTGAGGCTGTACCCAGCCCAAGTTGAAAGGAAGGCGGGAAGGGCCCTGTACACAAAGCCTCCCAGGGCCCTTGGCTGCTGGCCAAATACACCCTTTATCCAGAAGGACAGTTGTTTGCTCACAGAGCACGTGGTCTGTCCTGCCACAGTGGCACCTGGACTCCTGGTGTGCTCTGGAAGAATCATTGTACTGAGAACACATCTATCATCACTTACAGAGCCAGAACCATGCGTGCCAGGTGCTGTCTGTATATCACCTCGTCACTTCTCCCAGTAACCCTGGGAGGCAGGAACGGTGGTCTTCACTTCATGGAGAAGGAAAACGTAGCCAGTAAGTGGCAGGTTGAGGACTTGAGCCCAGGGCAGTGTGGCGGCCTGTGGACAGGTGCCCTGGAACTGGTCAGGTAACAGTCCAGAGACTTCAGATTTCATTTATTTAGGTAAAATTGACATATACCATTACATCAATATCAGGTGTACAATGTAATGATTCAATATTCGCATACATTGCAAAATAAATCTCCACAGTAAGTCTAATTAACATCTGTCAGTCTACATAGTTACAATTTTTTTTTTCTTGTGATGAGCTTTTAAGATCTACTCTCTTAGAAACATTCAAACGTGCAATACACTGTTGTTAACTATAGTCAGCATGCTGTGTATTACATCCCAGGACTTACTTATTTTATAACTGAAAGTGTGTACACTTTGACCCCCTGACCCCCTTCAATCATCTCGCCCACTCCCCCACCCCCACCTCTGGCAACCACCAATCTGCTCTCTGTATCTATGAGCTTGGTTTGGAGTTTAGTTTTTAATATTCCACATATAAGTGAGATCATAGGGTATTTGTCTTTCACTGTCTGACTTATTTAGCATAATGCCCTTAAGATCCACCCATGTTGTGGCAAATGGCAAGATTTCATTCTTTGCTATGGCTGAATTACATTGTATATATGGTGTATATACACACTACATTTCTTTGTCCATTCATCCACCAATGAACACTTCAGTGGCTTCCATATCCTGGCTATTGCAAATAATGCTGCAATGAACATGGCGGTACGGATGCCTTTTTTGAGTTAGCTTTTTCATTTCCTTTAATTCAATAACTGGAAGTTGAGCCGCTGGGTCAGAGACTTCAGACTTCATGCCACAAGTTGCAGTGACACGTGCTGGTGCTTTTGCAGTGTCCTTTCACACTGGTTCAACCCCACAGTGCTGGACCATCACTCCCATTTTGTAGATGGGGACGCTGAGACCCAGACTGACAAGTGAAGTGACCCAGCCATGGTCACACAGCTTGTAAGTGGTGGAACTGGGATTCCATCCCCGGGAACTGCAGTGCCAAACCAGGACTCTTAACTGGTGGATTATCCTGTTCCCATGCGGTAGCTGTAGTGGACATCTGTGCATTGCGTGTAAACATCGATTCTTCCTCCCTCTGGTGACCTCATCTGAATTTTCTCCAGGGAATCACACAAACCACAGCCCACCTTCACCACCTCAGTCCATATGATTTGGGTGAAACTGATATGCCCTGGGGAGCAGAGGACGAATGCAAGATGGAAGAGGCCCCAAGTTTTGAACTGCCAGGAGAGCAACTGCAGTTCATCCCAGGCTCTGCTGAGCTGCAGTGTGCAGGCGCCTATGTTCTGCAGCCATTTGTGCGCTTGAGAAATAAACACAGCTGTTAGAAAGTAAGAGGCTTTAGCCATGACTAATTCCAGGCCACAGATGGAACAGGAACTCAGAGGTTCCCTGAGATGTGAAGTGTTTGAAAAAAAAAAAAAAGTCAGCAAGTACACAGAGGGAGAGGGGACAATCCAATGCAAATACACAATTAGGCTTCTGAACAGGAATAAAGGCTGAATGCACAGACCAGCGCCAATGCCGCCTTCCTTATGTGGCCTTGGCTCTACTGCCCTCTAGTGATCAGACGGGGACCAGCCAGCCGGCTTTAATGGAATTCCAATGCTAGAAGAAGGTAAAACTATTCTCCAATGAGGGAGGATCACAGAGCTTAGAGCACTGAGAGAAACCAGATATCCTCCTCTCCACTCCTCATTCAGCCCCTCCTGCAGCTCTCCTTTGCACTTCTGCGACAGCCTCCTCACTGGTACTTATAAAAATAAAAATAAAAAAAACCTACTGAATGCTGACTGCAGGCACTGTGCTAAATGCTTATATACATTGTCTCACTGAATTCTTACAACATCCTTTGGAATTGGGTAGCATCCCATTCACAGATGAGAAAACTGAGGCTCATACAAGCAAGGACACTTAACCAAAGCCACATGACTAACTATAAGCAGAAAAGAGGAGTGACCACTGATGGGGATAAACTTTTTTGAAGGGGAGTGTGATACATGTCCTAAAATTGATTGTGGTGATGGTTGTACAAGTCTGTGAATTTACGAAGATCCAATGAGTTGTGTGGCATGTACATTAGCTTCCTATTGCTGCTGTGACAAATTACCGTAACCAGGTGGCTTTAAAAAACACCAATTTATTATTTTATAGTCTGGAGGTCAAAAGCTAAAAGCAAGGTGTTGGCAGAGCTGTGTTCCTTCTGGAAGCCCAAGGAGGGATCATTTCCTTGCCTTTTCTAGCTTCTGGAGTCTGCCTATATTCCCTGGCTCTTGACTCCTTATTGCATTTTCCAAGTGTGTCCCTTAAACCTCTAGTTCCAATATCACATTTCCTTCTTCTCTCTCTCATCCTCCTGCCTCCCTCTTATGAGGCCCTTGTTATTACACTGGACCCACCTGAATTATCCAGGACAATCTCTCCATCTCCAGACCATTAATTTAATCACACATCCAAAGTCATCTTTACCAGGCAGGGTAGCACACTCATAAGGTCCTGGGAGTAGGATGTGGACATCTTTGGGGGCCATCATTCAGCCTCGCACAGTATGTACATAATAAAGCCGCTATTTTTTTAAGGGAGGGGGAGGGCCTTCTGAACTAAGACCTAGACGCTGAGAAGGACATGGTCTGGGAAGATCACATCTGGGGAAATTCTTCTACCACTCACTGCATTGTCACCATCTCCACACCAGGCTGTGGGTTCCTGGGGGAGAAACTGGCTGATCTTCACATCTGCACCCTCAGCGCCCAGCCCAGGCCTGGCACAAGGTGGGTGTTGAGTGTCTCCGTGAGTGGATCTTCCTGTCCTTCATGGGTTCTTTCCCTTTACTTCACTAAGCCAAACCTTCTCTTCTCTGGTTTCTGCCCATCAGCATCATGACAACTTTGCCACAAGGCTCCAGACGGATCCCAATGTCGGTGGATAACAGTCTTCAAAGACTCCCAAGCCTTTCCATCTGTGTGGTTGTGAAGGTACATCTAGACTGGGCTGAACCTAAACAGTTGGGATTGTGGACCCACATGCAGGACATAACACAGTGGAAGAACATAAACTTCAAACCAGTGTCCTGACCAGGTGACCCTGGGCAAGTTCCTAACCTCCCTGATTTGTATCTATAAAATGGGTCCAAGGTACAGCTGTCTGATTTTTCCCTCTCTCTCATACAAGGCCCAATACTCAGAAGAATCTCAGACATTCGATCAAGCAACAAAGATTCCTTTCTACAAAGAGAACAAGAGGGCCTCCCCTCTAATATGTGTTGAACTCAGCACCTCAGCTGCCATTTTGGATACAGTCCATCATAAATGTCCAATAAATCACCATAGGTCTGGTCATCTTCAACCCAAACTCCTTGGTGACATCTTATTTCAGAAGAGAAATTTTTCTCCAAGTTGACTTCAATCCTCACACTCTGGGTACAGTTGATGACCAGGTACAAACTGGCCTGTGCCCTGCCCAGATCTCCTTTGGTCCACAAGGACATCCTCAGATGTTTTGACAGATTCTGTGTTGTATCTGCACGATTGCATGTCCTGTATTCTAGTAATTTTACCAAGAAGGTAAAAGGAAACAAGGTGAGTTTAGCAACTTGTTCTTAGCAAACTCAAGGTGGCTCCAATGACCACTGTTCTCTTTAGATGCAACACCCCCCAAGAACAATTAATTACAAGAAGAGGAACTTGGTGATGTTTCAGCCAGGTGAATTCTACCCAGTGACTTTGTTGCTGTGACACTATGGGTCAGATGGGCATGTTTTCACACTGTGCCTGCTTCTCCCACAGGGTGAAAGACTGAGGTGACAGATGTTGTGAAATTCAACAGCTTGTGGCTCCATTTGAGCAAAAATTCAAACATGAACTGCTAGCAAATTCGCCATCATTGTCTGAATATTTTTCGAGTTAGAGTCCCTAAATGCTAAAAATGGGTCTTCGTCCAGAAATAGGTACTAAAAAAATGTTTTAAAATTCTTTAGTCCAATTACCACTTCCTTTTTTTTGAAGGCTACACTATCTTACTGACAACTCCATAACTCTCCCTTTTGTACACAGTGTGATTAGCCCAGGAGACAATGAAAGCCTCATAAAGCAAGAAGGTTTATAAAGCACACAAATGTAATACAAACACCTCCATAACAACAGCTGCTATTTAGTGGACATCCACAATGTGCTAGATCCCTTACATATGTCAACTAAGCCATCATAAGTTGCACTATTATAATGTACATTTTAAAGATAAGAAAAATAATGGTGGTCAAGTAATTTGACCAAATTCTTTCAGAACCAGGATTTCAACCCAGATCTATCAGACTCTGCCCTACTCATCAGGCCATACTATCAAATAGTCCAAAATGAAATTATCCAGGCACGCTCCCTCCCTTTTCTCCCCAAGCCCAGCTCACATTCCACCTGAACTTCTCCGCATGCCAGGACCCAGCCGCCACCTCGGCTTTGCTCCAACCCGCAGCACCCCTTCCCCCACGCCCTCTGCCCGATACTCACACCCTCCATATTCAAGACTTGCACTGTGTCCAGCTCCTCTCCATCCAATCCCTTCCCAGAAGCCTCAGCTGACAAGACCTTTACCCTCCTGCTCTTCCTTCCCCTGTTCATACACAGTCCTGGCTTCTGCACCACTTGTTCACAGGTGCACACATCCATCACAGGCCCACCAGACGCCCCAGACAGCACACCTAACGTCTCTCCCCTGGACCTCCCACAGGCCCAGGGTGTGATGGATAAGGCTCCTCCCTGCACAGATTCTACTCCTGGGATGATGAATTGGCTCGCTCAGCTCTGGCATTTAAAGCTGACACAGCTGAAGGACTGATGGCCCATCTCTGCAGGCAGCCCGTGTTCTTATTAGAAGCTGCTGCTCCTCACGGGGCAGGGATGGATGGATGAAGCATCTCCCATGTGCCCGGTGCCGTGTAGATGCTTCACAAACCCTTCATCTTGTTTAATTCTCCTAACAACCCAAGGAGAAGAGGATTAATCGTTCCCACTTTATGGATGAGGGAAGTGAGTTTAAACCAATCACTGCTGGAGCCGGGATTCAAATCCCATTCTGCTCAAGTGTGAAGCCGCTTTATTTCCAGTGCAGCACAGTGTCGGAGGGAAGAAAGAAGGTGCTACAGTACCTACATGTGGGAGGTCTGCGGGTGTGCTGCACTTCCATACGTATGTCCTCCACTCCTTCTAAAGACAGGGCTTCACTCTTAATTCCATCTGTGGGCTTTTCTCCTTCCAACAAAGGTAGACATTTCATGGTCCCTTTTTGTAACTAAAATCCTTAGGGAGTAGAAAACAAACATCTTTGAACAGAAAAGGGCTTAAGGGCTACCCCATTAAATCATTCTAAATTGTGCCCACCCAGACATCACACCCCAACCAGCTCAACTCTCTCTCTCTCTCTCTCTCTCTCTCTCTCTCTCTCTCACACACACACACACACACACACACACACACACACACACACACACACTGCCCTAGGGACTCCCATCACTGGCCAGTTCCTGATCCCTTTTCTGGTACTCTGTACTTCTGTCTCCTGCTGCAGAGCGCTCAGCCTGCTTTTGGCCGATAGTGCTCTTTGGAACTAACTGCTTCTGGCTGTTGGGTGTAACTACCTCTGGCCAGGATGCTCTCCCATAGCCTTCCATTTGGCCCTCTGCCAGGACCTCCACTGCACAGCCTTATCCCCACACAGGTTAGGGTGAAGGAAATAACCCACGAGGCACACACGCATACCTCACAACTTAATATTTGGTGTGATAAACAAGTTCTTCCTTCCCAGATCTAAAGCTACAAAGATACTTTGGGAATCAGCAAAAGACTAGGAAGAAAAAACAACAAAAACGGTTGCACTACACCCCTTCTTTGGATGATATTATAATCATAACTGTTTCTCAGCCCTGTTTGCAATGCCAGTCAACACAGTCACGTGGCATCAGACAGCCTTTCTCAGCCTTTCCAGGCCAGCTCCAGTCTAGCCCCTTGCTGACCTCACACCATCCCTCCTAATTCACTGGTATTTAGAGGAGAAACTGTAGGACGTGTCTGGACTGACCAATGAATAAATGGCCAGATGCTACTGGAAAAACTAGAGAACTAAGCAAACCATAGAGTTCTGCATCTGAGTCACTGGCAGAGCCCCAAGCTCAAAACCCTCTTTCTTAGCTGCTCTCAAGGGCTAGACAACAAGCCCTCTAACACCATGTAGCCAAGGAAAGATGGTGCTGGAGCATGACCTTGACAGCCAGCTGAGGCTGCCACAAGCTGGGCCTTCTTCACTGATGTGCATATTAATAATTTTCCTATTGCTACAGTTGCTCTTTTAGTTAAAAGTAGTAAATCTCTTCTTGTTTAGGTGATAAGTGGCAAAGTGTGCTACTTTTTGCTTTTCACACAACTAGAGGAGAAAATAAAAGAATCCACATTGGGGGGGGTGCGGTGTTAATAGTTAACGATACATAATACCTGGGCCAAACCCTTTGCATTTGGTCACAATGCCAAGGGGATATTCACAGAAATGGAGCCACAAGCAGTCATTAGAATGATGGATACTTGCAAATACTTACAAGTTTATTCTCATTGACCTTTCACAGAAACCTTGAGAATAAGTGCTCCCCAAGCATCTGAAGACCAATATTCTGCCAACACAGAGTGGTAGCAGGCTGGTTTGCAACATTTTTCAGGGAAGGTGGGAAGGGGCTGTTCCCTGGAAGGCGCAAGTCAGGAATCTAAGACTCAACACCTGGTTCCATCTCTCCCTAACCTAGGCCAATAGTCAACTTGTCAGAGCCATGTAAAATGTAAATCTGTAAAATGAGAATGGCGAGACTTGCGGAGACAGTCTTGTCAGTGACTTGCGGTCAAAGCCCATTGCAATAGAAGGCATATTGGCTTTTAGACAAATCTGGATCTGAACACTGTCATTGAGTAACGTTGAGTTACTTAATTTCCTTGAAGGCATAAAATGATGGTAATAACCCAGTCTGAGAGAAATGTGTTGTGACAACTGGGTAACAGCTTATATAAAGTACTTAATACAGTACTAGGCACAGAAGGCACACCCAATAAGTGAAAACAGTCTATTAACATTTACTGGCTTTTTGCTTACATTTTGCCTACAATATTGCTAACAACTGTATTGAGTACTTTGCATGATATCATGTCATACTTGCTTTGTCTATCCCTCAAAAGATTTTTATGAGGATAAAGCAAACTAATATATACTTTATATGCAAATGTGAGTACAGAAAAAGTCCTGTAAAGATATACACCAAAATGTATCAGATAGAGCTACGTTACGGGTGATTTTTGTTTTATATTTGCTTACCTGCCTTTTCAAACTTTTCCATAAGTGTCTCTTATGAATGTTTCAGTTTTGTATTCTTTTTCATGCCAAAATACTTTCAAAAATGATGTTTTTCATAGGCAACAACCTCCTACATGAGCCATTTCTTTTGGATATAACAGCTAACAAAAGCTTTGCTTTCTCTAAGGAGCTGGTTTGTGTTTTCCTTTTTAATAATAAGAGTTAGTTTATCCCCTTCCTCACTTTGCCAAGGAAGCTCAGAGCCAAGTATTTAGTTCAATCATTCCATTAAGCCCTTATTCTTTGCTTATTTCTCTTCAATTTCTCTGCTTGCCCCAATCTTGACTTTCTATTCTAATTCATATTTGTCTTAGCCTGATTTTGTATTTCTTATTTATATTTTACTAATTTTCTTGATGTTGGTGACAAGCCACCACAAATCCCTTTTTGCTATTTGCTCTCTCATTCAGCTGTATGTCTTGCAGACAGTACATCTCATTACATATAACTCTTCCTCATTCTTTTGGTATCCTCACAGTATCTTTTGTACTATAACTCATTTACCTTTTCCTCTTCTAATGAGAACTTAGACCACCTCCCATTTATGCTATTCAACAAGGCTGTAATTGACACTCATGTATTTTACTTCTATGAGGATCTTATTTTTGACTCTTAACCTAGGTTACAGGGGAAAAAAATTATATATTAATAGTATTATGCTGAACTATTTAGAAAAAATAATGCATCCATATTTGATACATTCCTGAAGGGTTGTATGTAAATTAAATCACATTTTACATGTATTAGGTGAAGTTGATAATTAAAAGAAACTTGCACAAAGATGACATGAGAAAAACACATACCTCATGCCCTGGTGCTAAAAGCACACATTGAAATAATCTCTCTACAATATGGTTTGGTTCTCTACAAAATGCAAATACTTCTCAATCTAGCAATCCCAGTTCAGTGATTTACCAAAGGATGATAAGTGAAAAAGATGTACTTAAGGGATAATCATCATTACTCTTTATTATATGAAAAGATTAGAAACCAGCTATTAGCTGAGAATCGTTAAATATATTTTAACAACTTAGTATGTTCAATAGCATTTTAAATGACCATTAGAATTGACAGTAGAGCTCAGTAGCCATTGCCATGAGAAGCTGAGACATACTGCCAGGGAGATGAGCATCCCCGTGTCACACGAACCCAGGGTTAAGTAAAGGATCTGGATGGCTGGGCAATACTCACCACAATAGCATTCTTAACAGTAGTTAACATTTTCTTTTACATTTTTTATTGAGGTAAAATTCACATACCATAAATTTCAAATATTTTTCCTGTGTTCTTATTTTCCAATATTGTTTTGGCTATAATGGGTCCCTTGTATTTCCATATGAATTTTAGAATCCACTCGTCTATTTCTGCAAAAAAAAAAAAGGTAGCCAGGACTTTGATAGGGATTGCATTGAATCTATGGGTCAATTTGAGGAGCATTGCCAACTTAAAAATATTGTCTTACAAATCCATGAATACAAGATGTCTTTCCTTTCACTTGGTTTTTCTTTAATTTCTTTTAAAAATGTTGTGCAGTTTTCAGTGTACAAGCCTTACACTTTTTTTGTTTATTTCTAAGCATTTTATTATTTTTAATACTACCGTAAATGGAATTGTTTTCACTTTTGGATTACTTATTGCTAGTGTGTAGAAATATCATCTTGCTGAACTCAGTTATGAGCTTTCCTATTTTTTGATAGATGCCTTGGGATTTTCTACATAAAAGATCATATCATCTGCAAATAGTTTTGCTTCTTCCTTTCCAACCTAGATGCTTTTGATTACTTTCTTGCCTTATTGCTCTGGCTAAAAATTTCCAACAAAATGCTGAGTAAAGCAAACATCCCTGTCTTGTTCCTGATTTTAGGGGAAAAGTTCTCCATCTTTCACCATAAAGTATGATGTTATCTGTGGACTGGGGAAATTGCCTTCTATTCCTAGTTTACTGTCTCTAACTTAAAAGGGTATTGAATTATATCAAATGCTTTAACTGAAGTTATTGAGATGATCATGTGGATATTTTCCTTTATTCTATTAATATGTGTATTACATCAATTTTCTTATGTTGAATAAATCTTGCATTTCTGGGGTAAATTCTATTTCATCATAGTACACAATCTTTTTGTATGTTGCCGTATTCAATTTGTTAGTATTTTGCTGAGGATTTTTGCATCTAGATTCATAGGAGATATTGGTGAATGGTTATCTTGTGGTTTGTGCCTGGTTTTGGCATTGGGGTAATACTAGCCTCATAGAAAAAGTTAGAATATAATCCCTCCGCTTCCACTTTTTTGGAAGAATTCATGAAGAATTGATACTAACTCTTCTTCAAATATTTAGTAGAAATCACCAGTGAAGTCATATGGTCCTGGGCTTCTCGTTGTGAAAAGGTTTTGATCACTAATTCAATACCTTTCGTTGTTACAGATGTATTCAGGTTTTCTATTTCTTCTTGAGTCAATTTCAATAGTTTGTGTGTTTCTAGGAATTTGTCCATTTTATCTACATAACCTAATTTGTTGGCATACAGTTGTTCACAGCATTCCCTTATAATTCTTTTCATTTATAATGTCAATAGCGATGTCCCCACTTTTATTCCTGATTTTAGTAACTTGAGTCTTCTCTGTTTTACATTTGGTCAGTCTAGCTAAAAGTTTGCCAATTTTGTTGACAATTTTTGTTTCCTTGATTTTCTCTATTGTTTTTCTACTATTTCATTTACTTCTACTCTGCTCATTAATATTTCCTTCCTTCTGTTTGCTTTGGGTTTAGTTTGCTCTTCTTCCAGTTCTTTAAAATAGAACGTTAAGTTATTGAGTTGAGTTCTTTCTTCTTTTCAACACAGACATTTATAGCCATGAATTCATCTCTAAATAATGGGTTAGCTGTCTCCCAATAGCAGTTCATTTTAAATCGTGCAATGTCAAGTTTTTTACCTTCTCTTATTTTTCTGTATAATTTGAAATTTTTTAAGAGCATGACATTTCCAAAAACAATGAACCACATTGAAAAATAAGTCCAAGGGAATTCTTTTATAAAATGAATACTCTTCTCCCATTTTTCCATTTTCACGTTCTGCTTTGTTTTGGGTAGGAGTTATTAAAAACAAAGCATAATTACTTTGGTAATTCCCTAAGTTACATGAGAAATATATTTGTTTAGGTTTATATATAAGAAAAAGAACAAGAAATGCACATTACTACAGGTGGTCTCTAGATGATGACACCACAGGTGACTCTTTTTTTCTTTCTCCTACTTTCTGTATTAAAATTTTTCTTTATAATGGACATTTTTAAAGTTATTAAAATGCAAAATATTTTTATAAATAATTTTCCTTGAGACCTGCCACTTTCTTTTCAAACTCTTTGCTCCCTCATTACCTGGCAGTGATTGCCATAACATAAACAAACTTGTCATAAGGAGACAAATTCATTTATGCTAATGCTGGGGAAGTAGCAATATGCAGAGATTTAAAACATACAATACTCGAGAAGTCCTGATGGATGAGGGTGAAAGATATGATTCTCATTAAGGTAGTGGAGGTTACCTGTCTCTACTTAAGCAATGTCAATAAAATGATCTTCTAATATAGATACCAGCATTTTCCCATGATGGCTAAAACTAAGGGTCCCCACAGACCAATCAGCCTAGAACACAGGGTGGAAAGAGGACACGTGAGAATTCTCAGTGTACAAAAAATAAGAGGAGGGCACAATTTCACCCAGGATAAAGTAAAACTATCCAACAAGGAAAGTGCTAGCAGAGTAGTGTACCTGGAAAAGCATTGCACCAAAGTAACTCATCCACATCCCAGAGGCTGACCAAAGCATCTGTACTTCGGGAAGCAAAGTACTTCTCCAGGTGTCAAACCTGATACAGATGCAGTTAGAAGGATGGGTGGCTTTGGACTGCACAGGCTTCATCTCTGGGTAGCTGAAAAACAAGACAGTGGCAAGAGGACTGTAACACTAAGAAGATAATAAGAGATCCTGAAGAAAACCAAAGTAAAAGAATAGAACAAATGCCAAAAACTATAATTCAAGAAAGCTTTCCTGAAATAAAAACCAATTTCAAGCTACAAATTGAAAGAACACACCATATACCTGAGAATATGAACCCAGAACAATGAACATCAAGACATATACTAGTAAAATGACTGCACTTTAAAGAAAAGGCCTTTGGGCATCTAGGTAAAAAGAGCTTATGTTTCTTGGGGGAAAATAAGTTAAATTATCATTAGCCTTTTTGACAACCACACTTAATGCCACATATTTGTGCAGACAGAAAAAGGGGAGAAATTTCAGATACACAAGATGGAAATTGTGAGTCAAGGATTTTTATATCCAGCAATAATAAATTTCAGTGTAAAGGGCACAAATAAACTTTATTAGCATTAATAAGCAAGAAGGCAGGGAATATTATTGCATGAGCACTTCCTGAGGAATCTTATCTGGAGCTTAATTTGAGCTTTAATAAGAATAGTAATAAAATACAGTGAAACATATCAAATTTGTTTAAGTACATGAGTTCATAATAATATTTAAAAAAAAAAACTGGCCAATCATTCTTGAAGGTAAGGGAGAGCAAATTTCTTATTTTGAGAACTGGTAAACAAAGGAAAGAATAAAACACTTATCCAAATTTTTGAAATGGAATGAACCACTAAGTAACCACATAAGGGTAAACATCTCTTTATAAAAATATTCCAACAAATAAGTTTAAAAAGAAATAATAGAATTATAATATTACTATTTTGCAACGCCAAATTAATAGTCTAGGCAGTAAGCACCAACAGCTGCAAGTAACACACACACAGAGAAAATAGGGACAGCCAGACATTACAAGCCTCTGATGAAAATGTACAACAACATCTACAGTTTGCCAAGGGGATTAAAACTAAATCTGATCAAGCCTCTAGATACAACTGCTAATGTGCAGGAAGTGTATAAGAGAGAGGAGCATGTCCAATCGCATCAAAAGTATGGAATCAGCAAAATTCAGATTTGGAGAATCTCTGCAAGTCATGGGAATATTATTTCCCATGCATCATGGGTTTTTCAAAGGATAAATTGTAAGGAAAATGAAGTGATAGAGAAGGGATCTGTTGGTTAAAAGAAGCTGATTTTATTATCCTGGGGAAAAGACCAGAACTATCTCCTTCAAAGGTCCTGGAAGAGGATCCTGTCAGTGGAAGGGAACTATCATTTATGAATCACAATTATGAGTCCATCACATTTACCTACAAATTCCCTCTTAGTCCTTACAACAACTCTCTAAAATACACCTTTAACCCCATTTTACAGATAGAGAAATGGAAGATAAGAGAGACTAGCCAAAGAGTCAAAGCTATTAAGTAAAAGAGCAAAAATGTGTAATAAGGTTTGACCTGAAAATCATTTATCTTATCTTTTACATCAACATTAATTACTCACGTGTCACCTTCAGAATTTTTGTCCTATACAACATTAGCTATACTTTTGTTTATTCAATATTTTAAAGGACTCAACTTTTTTTTACTTAAATAAATTTAGCTTCATCTTAAGCTATAAATTCTATGATCTAGCTATATTTTTTCCTAGTGGACTTGAAAACACTACCCTCCCCCACCCCACCCCACCTCCCCAAGCTCACCACCATTTGTCACACTCACTCCTCTTACCTCTTCTCACTCCTACCCTCTTATTCATCCTGCCTGGCTAATCATCATATCTCAAACCGCCTCTTCACCACAACCTCTCCTCATCTCTACACCTTCTCTCTTCTTACTCCTCCTCCCCTTCTCCCTCCTCATCCTTTTCTTCTTCCTCACTGCCTCACTGCCATTCTCTCCTCACCACCACACCTCCCTCCAACACACCTCCCACAGCCCTTCTCCCTGGCCCAGGCTGGGGCCTTGCAGCTCACCCACAAGTCCCTCTCCAGCGAGAAGACACCGGCCAACACATCCAAAGGCCCCAAGGCCAGACAGAACCTGTGGCCACTTCAGGCCACCAAGTGTACCAGGGCGTTCTATACCAGCAACACACAGATCTTGCTGTGAACCCAGAACAGCTCTTAGCAGGACAGGCTCCAGGGGACCACTGAACCCAGACTGCTCTGGCTCAGAGATAAGGAGGATACTGCCACCAGGACCACTCCTGGGAGCACCTGGTCAACAAGGTCACTGTGGATCAGATCCTGTCCTCCCACTGCCTCCACGCACGTTCACCCAGAAACCAGGCTGAGGCCCACAAGGCCCCAGTATGCAGTGCACACCCATCTTTGTCCTTTCAGATAATTTCACCTTAAAATTTTTTTTGAAGTGGCATAATCCCTTTTTTTCTAGATATAATTCGCATACCATAAAATACATCTTTTTAAAGTGCACAATTCAGTGCTTTTAATATGTTCACAAAGTTGTGCAACTATCACCACTGTATAATTTCAAAACATTTTCAGAAATCACCCCAACAAGTAACCCCTTACCCATAAGCAGTCACTCCCCTTTCCCTCCTCCTAGCAACCACTAATCTACTTTCTGTCTCTGTGGATTTGCCCTAACTGGACATTCCATATAAATGTAACTCCACAATATGTGGCCTGCTTTCACCAAACAATGTTTTCAAGGTCCATCAATGTTGTCGTATGTACAGTACTCAGTCCATCAATTTTGTCGTATGTACCAGTGCCCATTTTATGACTAAATATAATAATATTTCATTGTATGGACCTACCACATTTCATTTATCCATTCATCAGCTGATGGACATTTGAGTTGTTTCCACTTTTTATTATTATAAATAATACCACTATGAGCATTTGTTTTTCTGGGGACATATGTACTCAATTGCTAATTTGTAAATATATTCTCTCAGTCTCTGCATTGTCTTTTCAATTTCTTAACAGTGTCCTCTGAAGCATGAAAGTTACTGCAATTGCTTTTTCTGGATATTATATGCTTATCAGATATAAATGAAGTCCAATGCATCTAGCTTTTCTTTAGTTACTGGTGCTTTCAGTATCATACCTAAAAAACCATTGCCTAATCCAAGGTCATGAAGATGTTTTCTCCTAAGAATTATATAGTTTTATCTCTTACATTTAGGTCTTTGATCCATTCTGAGTCAATTTTTGTGTATGGTGTGGGGTAGGGGTCCAAATTCATTCTTTTGCATGGGACTATCCAATCAACACACAAAAATTCAGTGTGTTATATATTGGCAATGAACAATTGTAAAATGAAGAAAAATTTTAAATCATTTACAAAACCTCCCCAACATGAAATAATTAGGTATAAACTAACAAAATACATAGAGGATCAAACCATAAAATGCTGATGAAATAAATTTAAAAACCTACAAAATGGAGAGAAATACCATGTTAATGGAATGGAAAACTGAACATAGTAATGATATCAATTCTCCCCACATTGACCTATAAATTTAATAGAATTCCAATCAAAATCCCAGCAAGAATTTTTGTAGATGTAGACAAGCTGCTTCTAAAACTTACATGGAAAGACAAAGCAACTAGAAAAGACAAAATATTCTGAAAAACATGTATAAAGCTGAAAGAACCACAATACCCCATTTTAAGACTTATGACATAGCTACAGTAATCAAGGTAACGGTATTAGTAAAAGAGAACACACATTGATGGAACCACACAATATATGGCCTTTTTTCACCTAGTGCAGTATTTTCAGAGGTAGACACAAATACACACACAAATATGGTCAGCTGATTTTTGATAAAGATACAAAGGCAATTAAAGATTGAAAGCATAATCTTTTCAACAAGTGGTGTTGAAACAACTGGACATGCATATGCACACACACACAAAAGAATATCAACCTAAACTTCATAGCTTATGTTATTAATTCAAGATGGATCATAAAACTATAAAACTTCCAGAATAAAATACAGAAGAAAATCTTCATGATGTGAGGTGAGGCAAATAATTCTTGGAGATGACACCAAAAACACAATTCACAAAGAAAAAGTTGACAAATTGGACTTCATTAAAATTAAAAGAATTCATTCTGCAAAAGGCTTTTTAAAAATGAAAAGACAAGGGCTTCCTAGGTGGCGCAGTGGTTAAGAATCCGCCTGCCAATGCAGGGGACACAGGTTCAATCCCTGCTCCAGGAAGACCCCACATGCCGCGGAGCAGCTAAGCCCGTGCGCCACAACTATTGAGCCTGCGCTTTAGAGCCCATGAGCCACAACTATTGGGCCCATGTGCTGCAACCACTGAAGCCCATGTGCCTAGAGCCCATGCTCTACAACAAGAGAAGCCATGGCAATGAGGAGCCTGCGCACCACAACGAAGAGTAGCCCCCACTCACCGCAACTAAAGAAAGCCCACGCACAGCAAAAAAGACCCAACACAGCCAATAAAATTAATTAATTAATAAAAAAAAATGAAAAGACAAGCTACAAAGGATAAACTCTCTAAAAGGATAAATATATACCCAGAATATATAAAGAACTCTCAAAACTCAATAATAAGAAACAACCCAGTTTTTAAGTGGTCAAAAGACTTGAACACACCCTTCACCAAATAGGACATGTAAATGGAAAACAAGCACATGAAAAGATACTTAACATTCTAAGCCATTAAGGGAAATGTAATTTAAAAACGTGATGTCATTCCATTGCAAATCTATTCCAATGGCTAAAATTAAAAGTACTGACAATTTCAAGTGCTGACAAAGATGCAGAGCAGGTCAAACTCTCATCCATTTCTGGTAGAAATACAAAATGGCACAGCCACTTTGAAAACAGTTCGGCAGTTTCTTATAAATGTAAAAATACTCTTACTATATGACTCAGAAATCTCACTTCTGGATATTTACCTTGAGAAATGAAAACCAATGTTCACACAAAAAGCTTGTGGCAGCTCACCTCATTGCCAAAACTGAAAACAACCAAAATGTCCTTTAGTAGGTGAATGGATAAATTGGTATATCCATCCAATGGAATACTATTAAGCATGTATTAATAGTATTTGGATGAATCTCAAAGGAATTATGCTATATGAAAGCCCACCTCAAAAGGTTACAAACTGTATGATTCCATTTATATGACATATGTGATAAGACAAACTGCACTGATGGATATCAGCTCAGTGGTTGCTAGGTTGGCACCAGAAGAGATTTTCACTATAAGGGGGTCCACAATGAAGTGTTTTGGGGGGGTCTTTGTTAGTTTCCTAGGGCTGCCATAGCAAAATACCATAAAGTGGATGTCTTAAAGCAACTAAAATTTATTCTCTCACAGTTCTGGAGTTAGAAGTCTGAAATCAAGGTATTGGAAGGGTGATGCTCCTTCTAAAACTTCTAGAGGGGTTTCTTTATTCCTTTCAGTTTCTAGTAGCCCCATCCTTGCATTCCTTGGCTTGTGGCACCATAGCTCCAATCTCCACTTCTGTCTTTACATGGTCTTCTCCCTGTGTGTTCTTCTCTCTTCACATGGCACTTTTTCTCTTCTTTAAAGGACACCAGTCATATTGGATTAGGGCCCACACTAATGGCCTCATCTTGACTACAACACCAAAGATCCTATTTCCAAATAAGATTACATTCACAATTACTAGAAGTGAGGACTTCAACATATCTTTTGTGGGGCAGGGGGTAGGGATGGATATAATTCAACCTATAAGAGAGTGATAGAATTGCTCTGATTCTGATTACAATGGTGGTTACAGGAATCTATTCATGTATTTTAACTCACAGAACTGTACATTTTTTAAAAGCTATTCTACTGTAAATTTTAAAACAAAGTGAAAAAGGAGGAGCACTGACATAGGAATGTTAACTTTTATTTTGCCAAGTAAGGACATTTTAAAAATATAAACTGCTGGGACTTCCCTAGCAGTCTGGTGGTTAAGACTCCACACTCCCAATGCAGGGGGCATGGGTTTAATCCCTGGTTGGGGAACTGAGATCCTGCATGCTGCATGGCATGGCCAAAAAATAAATAAATATTTTAAAATAAAAAAATAAAAATATAAACTGCTATCATTTATTATCCTCATCATTTTGTTGACAAAAGGATTATTGAAAACCAAAATAAATTTAGAATAGCATCAGTCTGTTAAACACAGTAAATTTAAATTAAAGAAAATTCATTACAAAAGAGCATTATTGACCAAATACATAATGCAAAAGCTGAAAGAATTGTGGGAAGAAATAGACAACTCAACAATAATGGTTGGAGACTACACCACTTTGAATAATAGATAGAATAACTAGGTGGAATATCAATAGGGAAATAGAAGACTTGAACAACACTATAAGCTAATAGATCTAACAGAGATTTATAGAACACTCCACTCAGCGACAGCAGAATACATATTCTTCCCAAGTGCACATGGAATATTCTCCAGGGTAAACCATAATGTTAGACCATAAAACAAGTCTCTATAAATTTAAAAGGACTAAAATCATATGAAGTATGTTTTCTGACTATAATGGAATGAAATTAGAAATCAATAACAGAAGAAAATTTGGGAATCATAAATACATGGAAATTAAACAAAACACTAAACAATCAATGGGTCAAAGAAGAGATCACAAGGGAAATTTGAAAATACTTTGATATAAATGAAAATGAAAACATAATATGCCCAAATCTATGAGATGCAGTTAAAGCACTGCTTCAAGAGAAATTTATAGCTATAACCACATATATTTAAAAAGAGCAAAGAGCTCAAATCAATAACCTAATTTTTCACCTTAAAATACTAAAAAATAAGAACAAACTAAGCCTAAAGCAAGCAGAAGGAGGTAAATAATAACTAGAGTAGAAACATATGAAATAAAGAAGAGAAAAACAAGACTAAAGTTGGTTCTTTGAAAAGACCAACAAAATTGACAAGTCTTTAGCTATACTGACCAATAAAAAAAGAGAAAGATTAAATTAATACCATCAGGTATGCAAGGAAAGATGTTACTACTGACTACTACTGTAAAGAAATGACAAGAGGGGCTTCCCGGGTGGCACAGTGGTTAAGAATCCAATGCAGGGGAGATGGGTTCGAGCCCTGCTATGGGAAGATCCCACATGTCGGAGCAACTAAGCCCATGCACCACAACTACTAAGCCTGCACTCTAGAGCCCACGAGCCACAACTACTGAGCCCATGCACCACAACTACTGAAGCCGGCGAGCCTAGAGTCCATGCTCCACAACAAGAGAAGCCACCACAATGAGAAGCCTGCGCACCGCAACAAAGACTAGCCCCCACTCGCCACAACTAGAGAAAGGCCGTGTGCAGCAATGAAGACCCAACGCAGCCATAAATAAATAAATAAATAAATGTATTAAGAAAAAAAAGAAATGACAAGAATTATAAGGGAATACTATGTATGTCAACAAATTAGATAACCTAGACAAAATGAACAAATTCCTAGAAAGGCAAAAACTACTGAAACCGACTCAAGAAGAAATAGAGTAGAAACAACCCAAATGTCCATCACTGAGGAATGGATGAGCAAAACGTCATACAAAAGACACAGAGAGAGAGAGAGAGAAGAAAGAAATTACGAAATTCAGCCATAAAAAGGATTACAGTACTAATACATGCGAACATGGATGAACATTGAAAACACTACGCTAACCAAAGGAAGCCAGACACAAAAGGTCACATACTGTATGATTCCACCTACATGAAATATCCAGAATAGAAAAAAATCTGTATAGAGAGGAAATATATTAGTGGTTGCCAGGCACTGGGGGAGAGATGGAAATGGGGAATGACCACTAATAGGTTTGGGGTTTCTTTTGGGGGTGATGAAAATGTTCTGAAATTAGATAGTGGTGATGGCTGCACTACTCCATGAATATACCAAAGAATGCGGAATTGTATGCTTCAAAAGGGTGAATTTTATAGTCTTTGAATTATATTTCAACTTTTAAAAAGGATGTTAAAACAATGGGCAAAATTTGAATATGAATTGTATACTAGATGACAATATTGTATCAATGTTAATTTTCCTGAGTTTGATCGTTATAATGTGACTACATAAGAGAATGTTATTTTTAGGGCAAACACACTGAAATGTCTAAAGGTAAAGAGTCAAATGTCTATGACTAATTATCAAATGCTTCAACAAAAATAATAAAAATGAAATGAGGCAATAAGGCAATTAATATTGTGCAAAGGTGAAAGCTCACTGTTCTATTCTTGCAAGTTATTGCACTATTCTTAGAAGTTTAAAAGTTTTTCAAAGTAAAAAAGCATTTTTAATGAAAAAGATATAGGAAATTCAGAAAGGATTAGGCAATATTCTGATCTTATATAGAAGGCACATGGTAATACAATGTCAGGGTAGCATTCCATCCGTATTTGTCAATACTTTTTCTTTTTTTCCCCTAAGTTTTATTTATTTATTTATTTAATTTGTTTAATTTATTGGCTGCGTTGGGTCTTCGTTGCTGCACACAGGCTTTCTATAGTTGCAGAAAGTGGGGGCTACTCTTCTTTGCAGTGTGTGGGCTTCTAACTGAGGTGGCTTCTCTTGCTGCAGAGCACAGGCTCCAGGTGGGCAGGCTTCAGTAGCTGTGGTGCGTGGGCTCAGTAGTTGTGGCTAACAGGCTCTAGAGCTCAGGCTCAGTAGTTGTGGCACACGGACTTAGGTGCTCTGCGGCATGTGTGATCTTCCCGGACCAGAGCTGGAACCGGTGTCCCCTGCATTAGCAGGCAGATTCTTAACCACTGCGCCACCAGGGAAGCCCAATACTTTTTCATTTGCAAGTCACAGAAGCCCATTTCCAACTGGTTTAACGGAAAAGGGCGTTTATTAGCTCACAGAATTGTAAAGTCCAGGAATGCGACCAGTCATGCACGGCTGGATCCACATACTCAAATGATACTCTCAGGGAATCGTCTTGCTCTTTTATCTCTGTTTTCTGCTTTCCTCCATATTCTTCTCATTATCAAGCAGTTTTGCCATTCCTGGTGGAATGGTGGCTGTCGACAAGCCCAGGCTTCTATCCTCTTCTCTCCTCTCAGCAACTCCGATAAAAAAAAAAAATTAAAGCATGCTTGTTTAACAGCTCCAACAAAAGTTTCATTGACTCTGATTGGCCTAACTTATAGATTATCTATAAACCTGTCATTGAAGCAAAGTAGATGCAAATTTTCTTGCCTTTTTTAATAGGCAAAATAAATTAAAGTAAAACAAAAACATGTACCGTAAAAGTAGTCTCCCTTCCTCTACTGTTGCCCAGTTCATCAGTTTTCCCCAGAGAAAGCACTGCCACCAGTTCTTTGGCAACGTTCCAGAGAAATTCTTTGACTATACAGGCACATGTGGAGTGTGCGTGCACTCTCTCTCTCTCACACACACACTCACACGCTGATGGTAGCATAGTGCACATATTATTCTACACCTTACTTTTTTCACATAATAAATCCTGGAAGTTGCTCCATGTCATTACATACAGATCTACTTCATGTTTTTAACGGATGGATAGTATCACAAAACATGATCATACCATAAAAATCTTTCTCCTCTTCTTCAATAAACTCTCATAACAGATACCTAGAAATTCAACTTCTTATAAGTAGACTTTGGATGATTTTTCTCTAACCATGAAATTGCCCTGTTTTTCTGCCCTCCAATAATCTTGTAAGCTATTCCTGCAAAGTATCTTTATATGATTTGAGATAATCCCATCCAGAAAAACCTCTGAAAAATTCTACAAGTGAATGGGTAGCTGTACAGATTTCACTACCCATTCACTTGTACAAATCATTTCTGAATATGTTCAATGTTCACAGACTTGACTGAAGATGCATAGTTGATCCGTTTCTCTATGCTGTTTTCCAATTTACTCCTATTCTCACTTCATAAAGGAGGCAGTTACTTTATGTTTGAATTAGAATGACACACATTTGAAATAGTGCCATAGTGACAATATTAATAAAATCTCATTACATACAGAAAACAGAAGTAATGCAATCCCTGCCCAACCACCAATTTGAAAACTCTGTCAAGAATTTTGTGGACTTCCTAGGTGACACAGTGGTAAAGAATCCGCCTGCCAATGCAGGGGACATGGGTTCAAGTCCTGCCCTGGGAAGATTCCACATGCCACAGAGCAACTAAGCCCATGTGCCACAACTACTGAGCCCATGTGTTGCAACTATGGAAGCCCACGTGCCTAGGGCCCGTGTTCCACAACAAGAGAAGCCATTACAATGAGGAGCCTGCACACCACAGTGAAGAGTAGCCCCCACTTGCAGCAACTAAAGAAAGCCCGTGTGCAGCAACAAAGACCCAACGCAGCCAATAAATAAATAAAATAAATAAATAAAGTAAAAAAAAAAAGAATTTCATAACTTCAAGGACTTCCCTGGTGGCTCAGTGGTTAAGAATCTACCTGCCAATGCAGGGGACACATGTTCGATCCCTGGTGTGGGAAGATCCCACATGCCATGGAACAACTAAGTTGACATGCCACAACTATTGAGTCCACACGCCGCAACTACTGAAGCCCGCCCAAATTGGGTCTGTGTGACACAACTACTGAACCCATGTGCTACAACTACTGAAGCCCATGCACCTAGAGCCTGTGCACCTAGAGTCCATGCTTTGCAACAAGAGAAGCCACTGCACTGGGAAGCCTGCATACCACAGCAGCCCCCACTCACCACAACTAGAGAAAGCCCACGCACAGCAACAAAGATCCAATGCAGCCAAAAATAAATAAATAAATAAATAATAAATCTTTCAAAAACAAGAATTTCACAACTTCAAAATTAGCAGACCAGGTGAATTATGTACTGTGCTTATATATTTGTCAAAAAGCCATTTTTCAGCTGGTAAAAAAAAAAAAAAACTATTGTTTTTATGTGCTTTCAAAAATTCACTAAGGTAAATTTTCACCTGTCTGCTTTATGTTCACTGTCATTATAATCTAATAGCATCTACATGTTCCATAACAGTGTACTTTAAACACTTCTTAAGGTGATGGTTCTGATTCCAGAGCTTTTAGAGATGCCCACCAAATGTGAGAGATGGCAAAACCTTATGAGGAAGGCCAACCATCATGATACACCATGCTTACAGTTTGAAAGAGTACACTCTGCTAAAGAATAGAGATCATGCTGAGAAATTTTTAGAAATTGCCATTAAAACAAATATAAGTAACACCGGTTATTAACCTAGAAATGGATGAGTTTTGAATTACATGAAAGTTATAGATCCATGTTCCCCTCATAAAGATAACTGCCCTTGAAGGTCCTTCAAAGTTCCCATTTCTGCTCTGGAGCTTACTAGCTGTGAGACATCTTGGCAAGCAACTTAATCTCTCAAAGCCTCAGTTTCCTCATTGGAAAATGAGGATGATAATAGGATTTGACTCACAGAGATCTTATGAGGCTTAAATGAGATAATGCATGTGAAGTGCTTCTCCAAGTGACTGGCACAGAACAATCACGAAAGGCTCACAGTGACATAGTGATCGTTTTGGTTGTGGCTTACTTCAGAGCATTAGTTGGTGGATTATTGCTCCCCCAGACTGACATAGCTGCCTTATTTGGGAGATAAGACTGCCAGTTTTGATAAAAATCAGAATAGTGGTTGTGTGTTTGGGGAAGGAGGGTTGAGGGCTGACTGTAATAGGGCATGAGGGAATTTTCTGGGGTGATGGAAATCTTCAATATCTTTATTGGGATGTGGGTTTACAAGAGGGTATACAGAGGGGAAAAAAGATGGCAGCAAAGTAGAAGGATGTGGAATGCATCCCTCTCCACAGATGCATCAGGAATACACCAAAAGATGCAATAATTCCCACAGAGAACCAGCTGAACACCAACAAATGACCTTGGACACCAGAAAGGACTGCAAAGATCCTGACATAACTGGGGAGGACAGAGGGGGAAAAAAGGAGAAAGAGGAGGAGAAGAAAGGAAAGGGACAGGTCCCACACCCTAGGGCAGGGGGATCTGAAACAGAGGGGAGATTGCCAAATTCGGGGAAACCCCTTCTCCAACAGGGAATTTCCCTGGGTCAGAAGGGAGGCATTTAGGACTGTTCAAAGAGGGTGAAGCGGCTAAGCTGTGGCAGACGGGAAAGAGTGAGAAACACACGGAGGGTCTGCGCCACGGCTCAACGTGTCCGGACTGAGACATCAGTTCACAGCTGAACAGGGGGTCTGGGAGCTGGAACATGGGAACCGGAGAACTGGTTCAGGGTGAGAAACATTGTTGGCAATGGGGAGACGGACTGAGAGGACAGGAGGGAAGAAATCCACAGAGGAGAGTGCCTACCATGGAAAGCTGCACAGCCATAGTGGCTGGCTGACTCACAAGCAGGCGGGCAGAGCTGCGGATGTAGCCTCTTTCTCAGCCCCTGCGACAGACAAAGGAAGGACCTTTGTGGGCCTAGCTAACCCGCTGAGGGATAGCAAAGGCCCCTGGGCGGGGCTGGCCTAGAGTGCTTGCAGCCAAGAGCCAAAAGCCCGCAGAGTGGCCCAGCTCTGGAGACATTCTATTTACACCTGAGCTGCTGGTGTCCCTCTGCAACAGGCACCGCCACAGCCAACTGAGCCGCCGTGACCCAGGCTGGGCACCGGGAGCAGTCATATCAGGGGGGAGGAGCTGCAGGTGGAGTCGCTCTCTTGGCCTGAGCTGCCCGAGCCACCAAAGCCGCTATGCCCCAGGCAGGGCGCCACTGCTCATTCACTCCCAGGGGAAGGAGCCACTATTGTACCCTCTTTCTCCCCACACACCAGCACTTACAGACAAACAATAAAGGAAGCTCTGCTGGTCACAGAATAATACAAAAAGCCCAAGGTGGGTAGAAAGACACTTAGAGCTGAGACCCCAAGGAAACAGAAATATTAGTATTAATTCTATTGATCTGCTCCATTCTGGGGTCAGTTCTAGTTTTTTGTTTGTTTGTTTTGTTTTTTGGTTTGTTTGTGTTATTAGGTTTTGTCTCTATCTTAGTTCTAAGTATAATTGTCTGATTTCATTCTAAGAATCTTCAGTCTGTCTGGTGGTACTCTTGTTGTTTATTATATTTGATCCTAGCTTTCAAAATCTCCCTGGATTTGTGTTTGTGTGTTTGGTGTTTTTTTGTTTGCTTGTTTTTGTTTCTGTTTTTGTTTTGTTCTGTTTTGGTTTTGAATTTCTGTTGGTTTTCTCTTTGATTGTCTGATAGCATACTGGGGTTCTTCTGTCAGGTCTTTCTAGAGCCTTATGTTCTATTGGATTCAGTATTTGTGTGTCTTATACATGTATGTGTTTCCTTGACTTAGCATTTGTTTGACTCAACACTCTGCCATTAGTCTGGGGCTTGGACAGTCTTCTTCAAACCCCTTTATTGCCAGGACAAGCAACCTCTGAAATTTGGACTACTATGAGAAAACAAAGAGGGAGAGGAATCAAGATGGCAGAGTAGGAGGATGTGCACTCACTCCCTGTTGCAAGAGCAACGGAATTACAACAAACTGATGAACAATCGTTGACAGAAAGACACTGGAACTAACCAAAAAAAAAAACCCACATCCAGAGACAAAGGAGAAGCAGCAATCAGACAGTAGGAGGGGTGCAATCACATTAAAATCATCTCCCATAAATGCTGAGTGGGTGACTCACAAGCAGGAGAACAGTTATACTGCAGCAGTCCACCCACTAAAGTGAGGGTTCTGAGCCCCACATCAGGCTTCCTAACCTGGGGGTCCAGCAATGGGAGGAGGAATCCCCAGAGAATCAGACTTTGAAAGCCAGTGGGATTTGATTGCAGGACCTCCACAGGACTGGGGGAAATGGAGACTCCACTCTTGGAGGGCACACAAAAAAGTGTGCTCACCAGGACCCAGGGGGAAGGAGCAGTGACCCCATAGGAGACTGAACCAGACCTACCTGCTGGTGTTGGAGGGTTGCCTGCAGAGGTGGGGGGAAGCTGTGGCTCACTGAGGAGACAGGGGAACTGGCAGCAAGGGTTCTGGGAAGTGCTCATTGGTGTGAACCCTCCCAGAGTCCACCATTAGCTCCACCAAAGAGCCTGTAAGCTCCAGTGCTAGGCAGCCTCAGGCCAAACATCAAACAAGGTGGGAACACAGCCCCGCCCATTGGAAGACAAGCAGATTAAAATGTCACTGAGCTCTGCCCACCAAATCAGATTAAAGTCTTACTGAGCTCTGCCCACCCAGCCCAACCCCCCATCAGTGCCTCCCATCAGAAATCACCCACAAGCCTCCTAGATAGCTTCTCCACAAGAGGGCAGACAGCAGAATCAAGCAGTATCAGCAGTATTTCATCTTGTGGAACTGAAAACCACAGCCACAGAAAGAGAAAATGAAAAGGCAAAAGACTTTGTACCAGATGAAGGGAGAAGATAAAATGCCAGAAAAACAACTAAATGAAGAGGAGATAGGCACCCTTCCAGAAAAAGCTCAGAATATTGGTGGTGAAGATGATCCAGGACTTTGAAAAAAGACTGGATGCAAAGATCAAAAAGTTGCAAGAAAAGTTTACCAAAGACCTAGAAGAATTAAAGACAAACAAACAGAGATATGCAACACAGCAAGTGAAATGAAAAATACACTAGGAGGAACCAATAGCAGATTAACTGAGGCAGAAGGGCGAATAAGGGACCTGGAATACAGAATGGTGATTATCACTGATGTGGAAAAAGATAAAGAAAAAAGAATGAAAAGAACTGAAGACAGCTGAAGAGACCTCTGGGACAACGTTAAATGCACCAACATTCACATTATAGGGGTCCCAGAAGGAGAAGAGAGAGAGAAAGGACCTGAGAAAATATTGGAAGAGATTATAGTTGAAAACTTCCTTAACATGGGAAAGGAAATAGCTACCCAAGTCCAGGAAGTGCAGAGAGTCCCAGGCAGTATAAACCCAACGAGAAACATGTCAAGACATATAGCAGTCAAATTGACAAAAATTAAAGACAGAGAAAAGTTATTAAAAGCAGCAAGGGAAAAGCGACAAATAACATACAAGGGAACTCCCATCAGGGTAACAGCTGGTTTCTCAGCAGAAACTCTGCAAGCCAGAAAGGAGTGGCACGATATATTTAAAATGATGAAAGGGAAGAACCTACAACCAAGAATACTCTACCAGCAAGGATCGCATTCATATTTGACGGAGAAATCAAAAGCTTTACAGACAAGCAACAGCTAAGAGAATTCAGCACCACCAAACCAGCCTTACAACAAATGCTAAAGGAACTTCTGTAAGCCAGAAATGTAAGAGAAGAAAAGGACCTACAAAAACAAAAACAAAACAATTAAGAAAATGGTAATAGGAACATACATATCGATAATTACCTTGAATGTAAATGGACTAAAGGCACCAACCAAAAGACACAGACTGGCTGAACGGATACAAAAACAAGACCCATATATATCTACAGATATTCAATGTCTACAAGAGACTCACTTCAGACCTAGGGACACATACAGACTGAAAGTGGGGAGATGGAAAAAGATATTCCATGCAAATGGAAGTCAAAAGAAAGCTGGAGAAGCAATACTCATATCAGATAAAATAGACTTTAAAATAAAAAATGTTAAAAGAGACAAGAAAGGAAACTACATAAAGATTGAGGGATCAATCCAAGAAGAAGAGATAACAATTATAAATATACATGCACCCAATATAGGAGCACCTCAATATGTAAAGCCAATGCTAACAACTGTTAAAGAGGAAATCAACAGGAACACAATCATAGTGGGGGACTTTAACACCCCACTTACACCAATGGACAGATCATCCACACAGAAAATTAATAAGGAAACACAAGCTTTAAATGACACAATAAATCAGCTTGATTTAATAGATGTCTATAGGACATTACATCCAAAAACAGCAGATTACATGATCTTCTCAAGTGCACATGGAACATTCTCCAGGATAGATCACATTTTGGGTCATAAATCAAGCCTTGGTAAATTCAAGAAAATTGAAATCGTATCAAGCATCTTTTCTGACCACAATGCTATGAGATTAGAAATCAATTACTGGGAAAAAAAGACTGTAAAAAACACAAACACATGGAGGCTAAACAATATGCTACTAAATAGCCAAAAGATTACTGAAGAAATCAAAGTGGAAATCAAAAAACACCTAGAGATAAATGACAATGAAAACACAACGATCCAAAACCTATGAGATGCAGCAAAGGCAGTTCTAAGAGGGAAGTTTATAGCGACACAATCCTACCTCAAGAAACAAGAAAAATCCCATATAAACAATCTAAACTTACACCTAAAGAAACTAGAGAAAGAGCAAACAAAACCCAAAGTTAGTAGACGGAGAGAAATCATAAAGATCAGAGCAGAAATAAATGAAATACAAACAAAGAAAACAATAGCAAAAATCAATACAGCTAAAAACTGGTTCTTTGAGAAGATAAATAAAATCGATAAACCTCTAGCAAGACTCATCAAGAAAAAGGGGGAGAGGACTCAAATCAAGAAAATTAGAAATGAAACAGGAGAAGTTACAATGGACACCACAGAAATAAAAAGCACCACAAGAGACTACTACAAGCAACTATATGCCAATAAAATGGACAACCTGGATGAAATGGACAGATTCTTAGAAAGGTATAACCTTCCAAGACTGAATCAGGAAGAAATAGAAAATATGAATGGACCAAACACAAGTAATGAAATTGAAACTGTGATTAAAAATCTCCCAACAGGGGCTTCCTAGATGGTGCAGTGGTTGAGAATCTGCCTGCCAGTGCAATGGGACACAGGTTCAATCCCTGCTCCAGGAAGATCCCACATGCCATGGAGCAACTAAGCCCATGCGCCACAACTATTGAGCCTGCGCTTTAGAGCCTGTGAGCCACAACTATCGAGCCCATGTGCTGCAACTACTGAAGCCCACGCACCTAGAGCCCATGCTCTGCAACAAGAGAAGCCACATCAATGAGGATCCCACGCACCACAACAAAGAGGAGCCCCCACTCACTGCAACTAAAGAAAGCCTGCACACAGCAAAAAAAGACCCAACACAGACAATAAAATAAATAAATAAATAAATAAATAAATAAATAAATAAATAAAAGAGCTAACACCCATCCTTCTCAAACTCTTCCAAAACATTGCAGAGGAAGGAACACTCCCAAATTCATTTTATGAGGCCACCATCACCCTGATACCAAAACCAGACAAAGATACTACAAAAAAAGAAAATTACAGACCAATATCACTGATGAATTTAGATGCAAAAATCCTCAACAAAATACTAGCCAACAGAATCCAACAACACATTAAAAGGATCATACACCATGATCAAGTAGGGTTTATCCCTGGAATGCAAGGATTCTTCAGTATACGCAAATCAATCAATGTGATACACCATATTAACAAATTGAAGGATAAAAACCACATGATCATCTCAATAGATGCAGAAAAAGCTTTTGACAAAATTCAACATCCATTGATGATAAAAACTCTCCAGAAGGTGGGCATAGAGGGAACCTACCTGAACATAATAAAGGCCATATATGACAAACCCACAGCAAACATCATTCTCAATGGTGAAAAACTGAAAGCTTTCCGTCTAAGATCAGGAACAAGACAAGGATGTCCACTCTCGCCACTACTATTCAACATAGTTTTGGAATTCCTTGCCACAGCAATCAGAGAAGAAAAAGAAACAAATGGAATCCAAATTGGAAAAGAAGAAGTAAAACTCTCACTGTTTGCAGATGACATGATACTATACACAGAATATCCTAAAGATGCCACCAGAAAACTACTTGAGCTAATCAATGAATTTGCTAAAGTTACAGGATACAAAATTAACACACAGAAATTTCTTGCATTTCTATACACTAACAATGAAAGATCAGAAAGAGAAATTAAGGAAACAAACCCATTCACCACTGCAACAAAAAGAATAAAATAGCTAGAACAAACGTAAACAAGGAGGTAAAAGACCTGTACTCAGAAAACTATAAGACACTAATGAAAGAAATCAAAGATGACACAAACAGATGGAGAGACATACCATGTTCTTGCATTGGAAGAATCAACATTGTGAAAATGACTATACTACTGAAAGCAATTTACAGATTCAATGCAATCCCGATCAATTACCAGTGGCATTTTTCACAGAACTAGAACAAGAAATTTTACAATTTGTATGGAAACACAAAAGACCCCGAATAGCCAAAGCAATCTTGAGAAGGAAAGACAGAGTTGGGGGAATCAGGCTTCCTGACTTCAGGCTATACTACAAGGCTACAGTGATCAAGACAGTATGGTACTGGCACAAAAACAGAAATATAGATCAATGGAACAGGATAGAAAGCCCAGAGATAAACTACAGTCAACTAATCTATGACAAAGGAGGCAAGGATATACAATGGAGAAAAGGCAGCCTCCTCAATAAGTGGTGCTGGGAAAGTTGGACAGCAACATGTAAAAGAATGAAATTAGAATACTTCCTTACACCATACACAAAAATAAACTCAAAATGGATTCAAGACCTAAATGTAAGGCCAGACACTATAAAACTCCTAGAGGAAAACATAGGAAGAACACTCTATGACATACATCAAAGCAAGATCCTTTTTGACCCACCTCCTAAAATAATGGAAATAAAATCAAGAATAAACAAATAGGACCTAATGAAACTTAAAAGCCTTTGTACAGCAAAAGAAACCATAAACAAGACAAGAAGGCAACCCTCAGAATGGGAGAAGATACTTGCCAACAAAGCAACGAACAAAGGATTAATCTCCAAAATATACAAGCAGCTCATGCAGCTTAATACCAAAAAAGCAAATAACCCAATCCACAAATGGGGGGTAGACCTAAATAGACATTTCTCCAAAGAAGACATACAGATGGCCAACAAACACATGAAAAGATGCTCAACATCACTCATCATCAGAGAAATGCAAGTCAAAGCCACAATGAGGTATCACCTCACACTGGTCAGAATGGCCATCATCAAAAAATCTAGGAACAACAAATGTTGGAGAGGGTGTAGAGAAAAGGGAACTCTCCTGCACTGTTGGTGGGACTGTAAGTTGGTACAGCCACTATGGAAAACAGTTTGGAGGTTCCTTAAAAAGCTAAAAATAGAACTACCATATGATCCAATAATCCCACTACTGGGCATATACCCAGAGAAAACCATAATCCAAAAAGAAATATGTACTCTAATGTTTATTGCAGCACTATTTACAATAGCCAGGACATGGAAGCAACCTAAATGCCCATCAGCAGATGAATGGATAAAGAAGATGTGGCATATATATACAATGGAATATTACTCAGCCATAAAAAAGAATGAAATAGAGCTATACGTAATGAGGTGGATAGACCTAGAGTCTGTCATACAGAGTGAAGTAAGCCAGAAAGAGAAAAACAAATATTGTATGCTAACTCACATATACAGAATCTAAAAAAAAAAAGAAAAAAAATGGTACTAATGGACTCAGTGACAGGACAAGAATAAGGATGCAGATGCAGAGAATGGACTGGAGGACACAGGGTTGGGGGGGCAGGGGGCGAAGGGGAAGCTGGGACGAAGTGAGAGAGTAGCATAGACATATATATACTACCAACTGTAAAATAGATAGCTAGTGGGAAGTTGCTCCGTAACAAAAAGAGACCAGCTCGATGATGGGTGATGCCTTAGAGGGCTGGGACGGGGAAGGTGGGGGAGTCGCAGGAGGGAGGGGATATGGGGATATGTGTATAAATACAGCTGATTCTCATAAGCTGGTACAAGAGTGTAAAGCAATTATATTCCAATAGAGCTTAAAATAAAAAAATATATAAATATGCAATAAACCTAATTGAAGGAAAATTTTTAAAAAAAGGAGGGTATACATTCATCAAAATTCACAAGACCTACACATATCATTGCATGTAAACTTTAAATTCAGTTTTTTCAATTAGTGTCTTAAGCTAATAACTATCCTACTCCAGGAACAAGACACTACTTCTTAGTGTTTGGCGGGTAAGAGACAGAAATTATTTTTGAGGCTATGCAAAGAGGGAAAACTAGTTTTTCTTTCTGCCCTAAGACTACAAAGTCCCACAGATGGGAGAGAGGTAGAAGACAAAGAAAATTAGAAGCAGTGTAGTAGCTTCAAGCTCCACAACAGTTCCCCCATATCTCACATATGGCAGAGGGAGAAGGCAATGAGATGCCAATTGAAATTTGGGGGACTCAAGAACAAGACTTGTGTACCATCTCCTGCCTGCACTTTGAGAGTCGTACCCCCATATATGTTCCTTGTACCACTGAACAAGGGCATGCTAAAGAGGACAGCATGCTACGCTACACTAGGCAAGCCTCTCTGGAGACTCTGCAGCACAGTTTCTGCATGTTCCAGATTAGTCAAGGAAAAAATTACAACAATGGTAACGATATGTTTGAAGGCTTACTATATTCCAAGTACTTTTGTAAAGTGCTTTATATGTATTTTCTGTTAATCCTTTTAGAAATCCTATGTAAATAGATACTATTATCATTCCCTTTTTATCGATCAAGATACCAGGAAGGCTAAGAAATTTGATCAAGGATATATAGCTAATAAGTGGTGGGACTAGGCAGTGTGTAGGAAGAACCCTTTATCCTCCAACTTTTTGTTTTTCAAAATTACTTTTGCCATTCTGAATTATTTATTTTTATTTGCTATTTATTTCATATTTGCTATTTTAAACTATTTCTTTTTGTAAATGATTATTTATTATTTTGCTACTCTAATTAATTTATTAGAATCAGCTTGTCATTCTACAAAGAAAGCCTGCTGGGATTAGGACTGCATTGACTGTATAAATCAATTTGAAGAGAATGACATTGTAACAATATTGAACCTTCAAATTCATGAATATTTCTCCATTTATTTAGGTCTTCTTTAATTTCACTCTCAGAGGCATTTTTCAGTTTTCACTGTACATATCTTGCACATATTTTGTTAAATTTATCTCAGCATCTGTTAATGCTATTGTAAATGATATTTTTAAACATTTTCAATTTTAGTTGCTTATTGCTATTATATATAAATACAACTAATGCTTTTCATTGTGATATAATTCACATAAATTCACCCTTTTAAAGTATATAGTTTAGTGGCTTTTAGTATATTCATAAGGTTGTACAAATATCACCACTGTCTAATTCCATAACATCTTCATCCCCAAAAGAAATCCAATATCCATTAGTAGTCTCACTCCACATTTCCCCCTCCCCCAGCCACTGGCAACCACTAATCTACTTCTATCTCTGTGGATTTGCCTATAGAATTAATTTTTACATATTGGCCTTGTATCATGAGACCTTGCTAAACTCACTAATTATTTCTAGAGCTTTTTTGTACATTCCTCTAGATTTCCTACATATATGTCTGAGAGTCTGAATAGATAAATAGACAATAGCCAGACCATATATGGCAATAGAACTCTGGTCCACAACCTCTGCAGCAACCAGTCTAGGAAGCCAAACCACACTGCTCTGAAGCAATCTACCTAGAATGGTCAGAATTTGGTCAATGACTGCCAGCTTCCTTATTTTTTGATCCTGTTTCTAACTCAAGACCAGCCAGAAAAAGACAAATATGGTCCTCAAAACATCACACAAGATGCTCACTCCTAGTTAACCCATCTCTAGCTTCCCCATGCCAATAGCCTCCAATCAGTGCATACTTGAAGCCTTCTCTCTCTCTGTCTCTCTCTCTTTTTTTATTATAAAGCTTTCCCATCCCCCTCTCTGACTTTGAGTCTCTGCCAAATGCAAGTGCAAGTCTGCTACAGCAAACTCGAATAAACAATCTCTGTTCTCATTTGAGTGGCCTTCAATTATTTCCACATATCTATAAATAAAGTTTTACTTCTTCCTTTCCAATCTGTGTGTCTTTTATTTCTTTTTCTTGCCTTATTATTCTGGGTAGAACCTCAACTATGATTCTTAATAAAAGTGGTGAAAGTAAACACCTTTACCTTGTTCCTCATCTTAGGATACTAAGGTTTTTTTTTTAAATAAAATTAAATTGTTATGGTATTTAGACTTCTTTGGGTACATTTAAAAGTATGGGATAATAGTTTTATTTTAAAATACCAATACATGAGGTATCCTAGGACATTTTTTGCAACTATTTAAATTTACAATGAAAAAATTTAAATATCAACTAAAATTTGAGCAAGGAGGAACATAGATATTCAACATTCTTTTACAGGGCAATGTGCAAAATTTGAAGCAGGCTCCAGTACAGGCCATCACTGAATCTGGGGAAGCGACAGTGCCCAAGTTTGCCAGCAGAGACCAACCAAGAGGATTAACATCCAACTGGAACAGGCAAGGAACTGCTAGCCATTGTGCAGAATGAAGATACAGAGTCAGAAACTGAAGCGGTATTAAAAACCCTCCTGCACTGTTGGTGGGAATGTAAACTGGTGCAGCCACTATGGAGAATGCTATGGAGGTTCCTTTAAAAACTAAAAATAGAACTACCATATGACCCAGCAATCCCACTCTTAGGCATATATCCGCAGAAAACTATAATTTGAAAAGATACATGCACCCCAATGTTCATACCAGCACTATTTATAATAGCCAAAACATGAAAGCAACCTAAGTGTCCATCAACAGATGACTGGATAAAGAAAATGTGGTGTATATATACACAGAATATTACTCATTCATAAAAAAAAGAATGAAATAATGGCATTTGCAGCAACATGGATGGACCTAGAGATTATTATACTGAGTGAAGTAAGTCAGGCAGAAAGACAAATATCATATGATATTGCTTACGTGGAAAATCTAAAAAAAATTATACAAATGAACTTATTTACAAAACAGAAACAGACTCACAGACATAGAAAACAAACTTATGGTTACCAAAGAGGAAAGGGGGTGGAGAGGAATAAATTAGGAGTTTGGGATTAAAATACACACACTACTATATATGGAGTAGATAACCTAAAAAAGGACCTACTATATAGTAAGTACAAAGAACTATATTCAATATCTTGTAATAACCTATAATGGAAAAGAATCTAAAAAAGAATATATATATGTGTATACACATATATGTGTGTACACATATATAAGTGTGTGTACACACACACACACACACACATATATATATTCTACTGCTGTATACCTGAAACTAACACAACACTGTATATCAACTATATTTCAATAAAATTTTTTAAAAGTAAAAATAAATGTCTTGCAATTTATCTCACACACACACAAAAGAGGTATAATAAAGAAAATTACACTTCATGCACACCTGATATTGTGACAAATTTAAATTCACATTACGATTATAATAATAATTACGATGATTAGAGAGCACAGAGCCTTCTAAGAGAGATGCTATATTTTGAAAACCTGCTGGTGTGAAAAATTATAAATTTCTTTCGTTGGCACAATTCCTTCTTCCCCTGGGCATCACCTTACTAACTAGAACCAAAAAGTCATATTTGCAATGCTAATATGCACCCACAGTTACCCATCTGGCCTACCTCAGAGAGCACAATTTCTAAATTCCCAAACAAAAAGCTGCCCAAGTGTCACAGCAGTTCCTAGTGACCAAAAAGCAAGGGTTCCCCAAAGAAAAGAAAAGCAACAACCACAGACTGGAGTCAAATCTATCCACTAGTTGCAGAATAGAACTCTAAAGGAAATCCATCTGAAATAGTCATAGACAAGGCAGGAAAAGTGTCCCACTCTTATGTTCCCCCAGGAAAATATAACTGACCAAAAGAAGGCACATTCTGCAAACTTGGAGCACTAGGCAGAGCCCTCATCCTCCAGGGAATGCAGTAGGGATTTGGAACAAAATCCAGAAATCCGCAGGTCCCAGGGGAACCAGATTTTGGGACTTCTGAAATATGGAACAGGGCCATAGGGGCTGCTGCTCATTTATAACCACTGAATCTTTCAGTATCTTAGCCCTCCTCTTGGTAGGAGGTATCCTCAGCAGTGTATTTTCAACCCTGATGAAAAGCAGGATAAGAGGAAAAACTGTACCTCCTTACTGACTCTGCACTGACTCCAGGCCAGGCTGAGTAGTCTGCAGAGAACTGGGAGTTCATCACTGACAATAAAAATGGCACTGAAATTTGCCAGAACCAGAGCAGATGGGCTTCCAAGTGAACTAGTAAGCACTAAACAACAAAACAACCCAGTTAAACAAACAAATAGTAGAATATAAATAATTTCAGCAAAGTCATAGGATATAAGATCAATATACAAAAATCAACAGCTCTTCTATTATCTATGAGCAATCCAAAAATGAAATTAAGGGACTTCCCTGGTGGTCCAGTGGTTAAGACTCCGCACTCCCAATGCAGGGGGACTGGGTTCGATCCCAGGTTAGGGAGCTAGATCCCGCATGCCACAACTAAAGATCCTGTTTGCCACAACTAAAGAACCCACATGCCACAACTAAAGACCCTGCATGCTACAACTAAGACCCAGCACAGCCAAATAAATAAATACATCATTTTAAAAAATGAAATTAAGAAAACATTTCCATCCACAACAATATCAAGATAAAATGCTTAGGAGTAAATTTAACCAAAAAAAAAAGCATAAGACCCATATAACGTATTTAAGTCAAATCATTATGGTGTACACCTTAAACTTATACAGTGCTGTATGTCACTTATATTCAATGAAACTCAAAGAAAAGACTACAAAATATTGCTAAGAGAAATTAAAGAAGATTTAAATAAATGGAGAGACATTTCATGTTTATGGATTAGAAGACTCAGACTTTTTAAAATGGTATTTCTCCCCCAAACTGTTCTATAGAGTCAATGCAATCCTGCCAAAATCCCAGCTTTCTTTTTTTGCAGAAATTGACAATCTGATCCTAAAATTCATATAAAAACTCAAAGGACCTAGAATAGAATTGTTTCAAAACAATTTTGAAAAAGAAGAAAAATGAAGGACTTAATAGCTATCAATTTCAAAATGAATTCTAAATCTACAGAAATCGAGACAGTGTACTGGCATAGATATAGATGTATAAATCAATGGAAAGAATTGAGAGTCCAAAAATAAACGCTTACATTTATGGTCAGTTGATATTCAACAAAGTTGCCAGAATAATTCAATGGGGAAAGAATATTATTTTCAACAAATGCTGCTGGAGCAATTGGATATTCACATGCAAAAAGATGAATTTAGGTGCTTACTTCACATCATTCATAAAAAAAACTCAAAATGAATCAAAGATCGAAATGTAAGCACTGAAACTATAAAATTTTTAGAAGAAAACAGGAGAAAATCCTTATGACCTTGGCTTAGACAAAGAGTCCTTAGACAGCACACAAAAAGCACAATCCGTAAGAGAAAAATCTGATAAACTTCATCAACATTAAAACTTTTGTGCTTAAGAAGACACCATTTAAAACAGAAAATAACAAATGTTGGCAAGAACATGGAGAAACTGGAATCCTTGCATACTGTTGGTAGGACTGTAAAATGGTATAGCCACTATGGAAAACAGTATGGTGGGTCCTCAAGAAATTAAAAAATAGTATTATCATGTGATATAGCAGTTCCACTTCTGGGTATATACCCAGAAGAACTAAAAGCAGGGTCCCCAAAAGATACTTGTACACTCACGTTCACAGCAGCATTATTTCACAATAGCTAAAATATGGACACAACTCAAGTGTCCATCAGTGAATGAATGGATAAGTAAAATGCAGCATATAGACACAATGAAATATTATTCAGCCTTTAAAAGAAAGGAAATTATGACACATGCTACAAAATGGATGAACTTGGAGGACATCATGCTAAGCAAAATAAGCCAGTCACAGAAAGAGTCATAAATATTGTATGATTCCACTCACATGAGATACTTAGTTAAAATGAAAGAGACACTATGTAGAATGGTGGGTGCCAGGGGCTGGGGCAGGAGGCAATGGGGAGTTATGTTTTAATGGGTATAAAGATTCAGTTTTACAAGATGAAAAGAGTTACAGAGGGACTTCCCTGGCGGTCTGGTGGTTAGGACTCTGCACTTCCACTGCAGGGGGCCAAGGTTTGATCCCTGGTCAGAGTACTAAGATCCCACAAGCCGTGTGGTGAGGACACACACACACACACACACACACACACACAAAAGAGTTATGGAGATGAATGGTAATGATGGTTGAACAACTTTATGAATGTATTTAATACGATTGAACTGCATTCTTAAAAATGGTTGATAGTAAATTTTATGTTATACATATTTTACCACAATTTTTAATTTAAAAGAAAGGCACCAGACCAGAAAGTTTTACATGCAAGTCCTTTCAAAGTTTTAGGAAACAGTCCACACTTCATTAAATGCCCACCAGGCACTGAGCCATAACGGTGTACACAGTTAGGCACTCCCAGTGCTCTCATGACACAATTTAAGTGGGGGAGTGGACACATATTAATCAAAGGGTCTCACCTCTAGGCCCATTTTTTAAAATTAATTAATTTATTTATTGGCTGTGTTGGGTCTTTGCTGCTGCACAAGGGCTTTCTCTAGTTGCGACGAGCCAGGAGCGGGGGCTACTCTTCATTGTGGTGCACAGGCTCTTCATTGTCGTGGCTTCTCTTGTTGCGGAGCACAGGCTCTAGGCACGTGGGCTTCAGTAGTTGCAGCACACAGGCTCAATAGTTGTGGCTCACGGGCTCTAGAGAGCAGGCTCAATAGTTGTGTCGCACGGGCTTAGTTGCTCCATGGTATGTGGAATCTTCCTGAAGCAGGGCTCGAACCCGGGTCCCCTGCATTGGCAGGTGGATTCTTAACCACTGCGCCACCTAGGAAGTCCTCTAGGCCCAATTATGAACTGAGGTAACGCTCTAGAGAAAAGGGCCCCAATTCTCTCCAGGAGACTGTAAAAAAGAACCTCACATAGACTGGAAGTGTGGGGAGTCTCCCCTGACCCAGGGATGGTAACACTGACTTCTACCATCAATAATAAGGTTGCAGAGAGAGTCTCACAAAGGCCCTGGAACAGGAGGGAACATGGCACATTAGAAGGGCTGAAAGAAGGCCAATACAGCTGAATTTCAGCACGTGGGGAGTGGGGCACAAGAGGATGCAGGGACCAGCAGGTCATATTAAGAATCTGAGGCTTCATTCAAAGAGTGATAGGAAACCACTAAAGCCTTTTAACTACAAAGGAAACATGACCAGATTTGTGTTGTGTTTTTTAAAGTATTTGAAAATATCCCTCAGGCAATAGTGTGGAGAACAGACTGGCGACAAGCCTAGGGTAGACATAAGGAAACAGGTTTGGAGGCTCCTGCAATACTCCTGGTGAGAAGGAATGGCAGCTTGGATGGTAGAGATTTACTAGATATTCAGGAGTTAAAATCAACAGGCTTGGTAAAAGATTAGATAAATGTAGTTAGGGAGAGGGAGGTACATGGACGGCCCAAAGCAACTGGATAGATGGTTGTGGTGGTGCTGTTCTCTGAAACAGAATACACAGAAAGAGAACCAAGTTTTTGTTTTCAGTTTTCAATGATTATTTTTTAATTTTTTTTCCAGTTTCACGGAGATATAATTGACATACAGCACTGTACATTTAAGGTGTACAGCATAATGATTTGACTTACATACATTATGAAATGATTACCACAATAAGTTTAGTGAACATCCATTACCTTATATAGATACAAAATTTTTATATATTTTTTTTATGATGATAACTCAGGATTTACTTTCTTAACATCTTTCATATACAACATACAGCAGTGTTAATTATATTCATGATGTTTACATCCCTAGTACTTATTTATCTTAAAACTGGAAATGTGTATCTTTTGACCACCTTCACCCAATTCCTCCTCCTCCCACTCCTCACTTTTGGTAACCACAAATCTGGTCTCTTTTTCTATTGGTTTGTTTGAAGTATAATTGACCTACAACACTATGTTAGTTCCCGGTTCACAACGTAATGACTCAATATTTCTATATGTTACAAAATAATCACCATGGTCAGTCTAGTCACCATCTGTCACCATACAAAGATATTATTATTGACTATATTCTCCATGCTATACGTTTCATCCCTGTGACTCAAAATTTATTTTGTAACTGGAAGTTTGTACCTCTTAGTCTCCCTCACCTATTTCACTCATCTCCCCATCAAGAGAACCAAGTTTTGAGAGGAAAGATCATTTGCTCTTGGAGTACAGGGACTGAAGTGTTTGGGGATGATCAAGGACAATGCTGAGCAAACAGCCTGATACAGAGGCGAGTATTCCTGGGAAGAGGTCTGCGCTCGATGAAGAAATGGGAATGTCGACTGCATATTTACTGCGAGGCTGAGTGAAAACTCTCCAGGAGAGTGATTAGACTGAAAAAAAGGAGAGCGCCTAGGACTGAACTTTAAGGAGCCCAACATTTAATTGCTTATAGAGGAGAAAGAGCCTGCAAAGGATTCTGAGAAGCAAGGGTCATAGAGGTTGGAGACATTGGTGTCGTGATATCAAAGAGTAGAGTGTTTCAGAGAGGAAGAGGCCAACAATGCCGAATGCTGCTGACACTGACATCAAGCATTCTTTAGATGTAACAGCATGGAAGTTATATTAGCTATCTATTGCTGTGTAACAATACCCTAAACTTGAGCAGCTTACAATAACAAATGTTTATTAACTCATGCAATTTCTGAAAGTAAGGAATCCAGGAGATGCCAGGCTGGGTGGTTCTGACTCAGTCTCCCATAAGGCTATAACCAAGATGTCAGGCAGGCTGTGGTCATCTGAAGAGTTTACAGGGTTGGAAGATCCCCTTCCAAGATGACCCGTTCACAGCTGGATTCCCCAGAGTAAACAACCCAAGAGAGAGAGGTTAAAGCCACACTGTGACCCAGCCTTGGAAGTCATATACCATCATTTCTGGCATATTCTATTCATCAGCAGTAAGTCAGATAGTACAACCCACACTTAAGTGGAGGGGAATTACACTCTACCTTTTAAAGGAGGAATATTAAAGAATTTGTGGCCATATTTTAAAACCGCCACAGAAGTCAGATGATCTGAGTGAGCACAATTTCTGTGGAGTATGGAGGGGTGGAAGCTAGATGGGGGAGGGTTGAGAAGTGAATGTGAGTCCAAGAAATGGAACCTGCTAATGTAGACGACTCTTGGGATGTTTTTGAAGGAAAGAAAAGAAACAGGATGGGAACTAGAGAGGAAAGTGGGGTGAAAAGAAGCTTTGGGTTATGGTTGTTTTTAAGATGGGACAGACTTAATAAGGTCTGGGCAGTTGCACAGGAAGGATCCAGTTGGGAAGGAGCAGTTGGATATGTAGGGAAGGGAAAGAGCAGCTGAGAGTGTAGGGTTTGAGGACAGTGGGAGGGAACTGGACCCAGAACATAGTTATAGAGATTAACCTTAAACATGATGAGAAACAGCATTTCTAATGCAACAGGAGGGCAGGAAGGATGAAGGTGGACTTGGGTGCATTTTAGTTTGGTTTGGGGAAGATGAGGGAGTTCTCATGTGACAGCTTCAATTTTCTTTCTGCAGTAAATGGCAAGGTCTTCTGACAGTGTGAAGGGAGCTGGAATAGTCAGAAGTTTAAGGAGGGCAGAACAGATATGAAATAAATAACTGTAGGGAGCAGGAAATCAAACTGATTTAAAAAGTAGAGAATTACCCAAGGGCTTCCCCCTTGGCGCAGTGGTTAAGAATCCACCTGCCAATGCAGGGGACACGGGTTTGATCCCTGCTCCAGGAAGATCCCACGTTCCATGAAGCAACTAAGCCCATGCGCCACAACTACTGAGCCCACACACCGCAACTACTGAAGCCCACACACCCAGAGCCCGTGCTTCCCAACAAGAGAAGCTACCGCAATGAGAAACCTGTGCACCACAACAAAGAGTAGCCCCCACTCACCACAGCTAGAGAAAGCCCGTGCACAGCAATGAAGACCCAATGCAGCCAAAAATAAAATAAATAAATATATAATAAAATAAATCTTAAAAAAAAGAAAGAGAATTACCCAAAAGTGTTGAGGGCTGATATGATGTCGATAATCACATTAATCTGCTGGAATTATAAGGAAATCTCTGGAAAATGGAAAGCAAATGTTATCAGATTGAAAGAGAACATCACAGCCTACAATGTCCAGAGGCAAAAACTGAAGCAAAGGTGGAGAGCAACTTGAAGGTTCTCCAACCTCAGAGGCAGTGGATACACAGAAACAGGAATAAGACCTGGATGGGGCAACTAATAAAATAGCTTTCCTCACTTTTTGCAAAGCACCTGGCAGTGGAGACCTCTGCCTCCTGGTAAGAGCAGTGAATGTTAGTGTAAGGAGCTGAGCCAGAGAGGCGGGTCACTGCAGTGCCCACGGTAATAATGCAGTTGTCCCTGGTCCCAGCAGATCAGACACTACTATAGACCATCCAGCAACAAAGTCAAACTCTCCTGAAATTCCTGGCAACAAGATGAGGTACTCAGATCTAGTGCTCACACATAGACTAACAGGGAACTTCAAAAATCAAGATGAACACTCAACCCAAGAAGGACAAAACATTTGAGGAAAACCCTAACATCGAAACTGAAAAACACTACACTTCACAAAAGAGAGAGGTAACACTTACGGAAACAGAGCTGATAGAGCAAACAGAACAGGACTTGGATCTTCTCTCCTCTGAATGAGGGGGAAGAAACTTACTCAGAACATCTTGTACCTGAGCCTCAGCTAGGAACTTCACTAGCCAAGAATTTGCCTCTTTTGTACTCTGGTTCCATTGTGATAGACTCCCTTACAGCAAAGAATGACTAAGAGTCTAGTCATCTGAATAGAAAAAGAGTTACATACTGGATGAAAACACATGGTTTTAAATATCAAAATATTTTCCCAGCAAACCAAACAGAAGATTGTGTTGTCTATGTAACAATGTTAATGTAACAAACGGTAGAATTCAAGACAAAAACCACTATAGGGACAAATAGTGATATTTCATATCAATAAATGAACAATTAACAAAGAAGTATGAAATTCTTATTTATCTCACATTAGAGTTTGTAAAAATATACAGCAAAATCTAATATAAATGTCAGACTTCTCAGTTGATGAATTCTCTCTTTCAATAGCTAATGAAACTAGCAATAAGTGGTACACACACAAAAAGATTCCATCAACTTTGGCCAAACAAGATTGGTGGCCAAGAAAAGAACCAGAATTGTCTAGAGCAAGTAGAGAAGTCCAAATTGGCTCAGCTGCTACCTTCAATCTCACCTCCCAGCAGCCTTCCTGGTCAATTAATAAAATCCTGAAAATTCTTGCTAATGCTGTCAAACCCAGAATGATCCAACCTGAATGAGAGTCCTTACCTTTTACCGCTTCTGACTAAGAAGCAGTACATAAGGGTCCTAGAGTAATCAATGGGACTGACTCTCAAATGAAAGGGAAAATTTCAGGACTACCCAGTGAACCAGGAAAATGTCCCAAAGAAGAGGAAATGCAAATGCACAATAAACTTCGAAAAGATTGTTTCAAAGCCCACTGACTAAAGGCCTCCAAGAACATATCCGTAGTGGGAAAAAAAAAAAAAAAAAGTTAGGTTTATTTACCTTGCTACTGCAGGGAGAAAGTTCTCCAGAGGAACTACAGGCCTCAGCAAGAAGATCGGAAGGGGCTTCTCACAGGACTTGGATTTGTGCTGGATTATTCCAGAAAAGTTAAAGAAGTAGAGACCAGACACAGATTAAAGGTTGTCAAGAAATTGGGGCAATTTAGAGGCTGGATATCTTCATAACTTTTATCTAGTAAGCAGGATTAAAGCAAGGCTAAAGTTGTCATTGGTAAAAGAGCAACTGTCACTAAGGCTAGTCAAAAGTGGAGGATGTTTTATTGTTTCTGTGGTTGCAAAGTGGTCTTGTCCCTCTCTTGTTCCACATATGTCAGAGTGGCCTTGTGTACATCTTATTTACATTCTTGAAAGTCTTCTGTAAGTTCATTTGGGAACACCATGACCTGGATGCTAGCTGCCAGGGAGGAAGCTTTATGCTTTCTCAAGATAATCAACCTAACTAATAGTAAAGTATTGATAAATGCAAATTACAGCAACAAATACCTTTTTTCACACATCAATTTTTTTTTAAAAAGTGGTAACACCCAGTGCTAAGGGAAATGTATGGAAACACGTTTTCTCATTCACACTAGATACCAGTGTGAATTATTAAAAAAAAATTTTAAGTATTATTACAGAGAATTCCAAACATATATAAAAGAAGAACATGATATAATAGACTCCCATTATACCAGCTTCAGCAACTGTCAAGTCATGGTCACTCTTATTTCAATCATCCTTTAATCCACTTCTTTCTCTCCAGTACTTTTCTGAAGGAAAGTATTTCATCCATAAATATTTCAGTTTGTATCTCTACCATTATCACATCTTAAAAAATAACAAAAAATCCTTAATTTAACGAAATAGCTAGTCAGTGTTCAAATTTCCAATTGTCTTAAATATGTCATACTTATTTTCATAGTTTGTGTTAATCAAGATCCAAATAATTTCCACACACAGCTTTTTAAAGTAAATAATATGGGGACTTCCCTGGTGGCACAGTGGTTAAGAATCTGCCTGCCAATGCAGGGGACACAGGTTTGGTCCCTGGTCTGGGAAGATCCCACATGTTGCGGAGCAACAAACCCGTGCACCACAACTGCTGAGCCTGAGCTCTAGAGCCTATGAGCCACAACTACTGAAGCCCACGTGCCTAGAGCCCGTGCTCTGCAACAAGAGAAGCCACCGCAATGAGAAACCCACGCAACACAACAAAGAGTAGCCCCTGCTCACAGCAACTAGAGAAAGCCCGCGTGCAGCAACGAAGACCCAATGCAGCCAATAAGTAAATAAGTAAATAAAGATAAATTTATAAAAATAAATAAATAAAATAAAGTAAATAATATGGCCCTATATATCAAAAACAAAAAAAATACATATCCTTTGATCTACTAATCCTAGTCTTAACAATCTAAGCATGAAACTATGAGAATATTTATTGTGGCATTGTTTGTAATGACAAAAAACTTGAAAACAACTTGAATTTGCACTAATAAAGGAAGGATATACATTAATTTATGTATACACGTGTAGTGTGTTTAACTATGTTGCTATTAAAAAATCAAGTTGGGGGACTCCCCTGGTGGTCCAGCGGTTAAGACTCCATGTTCCCAGTGCAGTGGGCCTGGATTCAATCCCTGGTCAGGGAACTAGATCCCACATGCTGCAACTAAGAGCCTGCATGCCACAACTAAAACAAACAAAAAAAAAGGTCCCGCATGCCGCAACTGAAAAAAAGATCCCACGTGTCGCAACAAAGATTCCACATGTCATAGCTAAGACCCGGTGCAGCCAAACAAATAAACAAATATTTTTTTTTTAAAATCAGGTTGGATTTATAGCTCCTGCTCTGGTGGGCTGCCCTGATGAATTGAGCAAGAAAGGATATAACTGAGAAATACATATGGTTTATGAGCTCACTTTTGTAAAAGCAAATGACAAATTCGCAATTTTCTATATATTTTTATGTACTTATTTATATGTGTGTGTACATTATATATACTTGTAGATGTTTACATGGTTATGGAGAAAAATGCGTGGGCTCATATACCTGGGCAAATGACACTGGTTACATGATGGTCGTCAAGAAAGAGTATACAAGGCAAAGGGAAATAAGAATAAAGTCAGATGAAAACATAGAAAAATATTTATGGCATATGCTAAGTGAAATGTAGAAATCAAAACTCTAGTCATAATATCATTGCAAATGAGTGTGTAAAACTGAATGAAGTGGTAACAAGGACAAAGGAAAATTTAAGTCGTAGTTTCATCTCAGATTTTTTTCCTGAAGAAAGTAACATTGGAAAAAAGAAAAATAGATTAATGTTTTATACGTGTGTGTCTATATATATATCTATATATAGAGAGAGAGAGATCCTCATAACAATCAAATAAATTCATATTTGGTCAATAAATGAGAACACATCAATTTTTGTCTGATTTTGTCAAGAATACAAATGCAGAAAACACCTGTTCAGATAATCATGTTATACAAAATGGTATTAATAATTTCATTTCTTTACTAATTTAAGGCAGCCCACCCAAGAAACCCTGGAATGCCTAGTTTCATGCAGTTAAAATTAAAAATCCTGATAATTCCTATAAACCTGAGGCTGGCACTGTGGTCATTAACGCAATTTGGCCTGAATTGGTACCCTAAACCAATTATCACTCAAATCAGAAATGTAAAATTTCTTCACTCTATATTTTCTACTATACTTACTGCTAATGAACAAATCATTAGCTACAAAGACAGGATTTAAGTAATTCATTCTCCCCCAAATAGTTTTCTACATTCTTTTAATTTAATGGATTGCTCCGTGCACAGTTTCTTTGGAACTCTGCTTCCCCAGGAGCCCACCTCACTCAATTCTCCCACTATTTTCCTCCATTCAATTTAAATTCATGAACTACCATAATGCCAAATGTTCCTTCAAACAGTATGTACCAACTCAGACAACTGTAAACAGAAATGTAAAGCCAATATTAAAATTGCATGGCCATAAAATGATTCAGAATATGCTTACAATTTTTAAATACTATTATTCACCTGAAAATTACAAAGTTAGTTTAGTTATTTTCTTTTTTTCTCCATAGAATTTACAGACTCCCAGGAGGTCTGGGCACACAAATAGAGAAGGAGATTTAGGATTTTTAAGAAGCTTACTGATGAAAACAACTAGATGATAACCTCATCAGTCAGTCTAATAGTTCAACTCTAATTCAGAGCTTATTAGCCTTGCAATTAGGAGGAACTATTTAGTTTCTCTTTCTTTTTTTTCTCCCCCGGACCATTCCCCCACCAAACAATGCTATTTTGAAAATTCTGACAAAGAATTTGGCTTTAAATAAGGAATTCCATTTCTCTAAATCTAACTTAAAGAGATATTTGGTCCAGATAAGTATATAAATATAAGAATACTTGAAACTGCAGTATGATATTGTAAACATCCTGTGTTCATTATTAGGTAGTTGAATAAATCATAAAATAATGTAATACTTTGCTCAATAAACATTAGGTATTCATACAAATTCTACTGATAACTATTGAAAAAGATGAACAGCCCGGGAGAAAAAAATAGTGAATGCATATGAACAGTTTCAAGAAAAAAAACTACAAATGGCCAATGAACATTTTTAAAGTATCCCAATTTCATTCATAATAAAGTAACTGCAAATCAGAACAAGATACCAATTTTAATGCATTTGATTGGCAACAACTAAATTTTTTGATAACCAATCCTTATGGAATTTTAGGAAACAGGCACTCAAAAGCTTTTGTTGGCATTTTGTTTGGTGCAACCTTTCTGGATAATAATTTGGTGATTTCTGTCACCATGTAAAACACATATATCCTTTAACCCAGGCCTCAATGCTTAGGATTTTCTCTGTAGATATGCTGGCAAGACTTGTTAAGATAAGTACATAGATATTCCTGTAACGTTGGTAGGAGTAAAATCTAAACTACACAACAAACAAACAAGCAAAACCCTAGGAACAACCAAAATTACCATGATATGGAACTGATTAAATAAATTGTGGCTCATTCTAACAAATGACTTTTCATGCAGCTCAGAAATATATGTATTGGACTTTCTAGGTGGCACAGTGGTAAAGAATCTGCTTGCCAATGCAGGAGACAGGGGTTTGAGCCCTGAGCCAGGAAGATCCCACATGCTGCGGAGCAACTAAGCCCGTGCCCCACAACTACTGAGCCTATGCTCTAGAGCCCATGAGCCACAACTATTGAGCTCATGTGCTGCAACTACTGAAGCCCACGCGCCTAGGGCCCGTGCTCCACAACAAGAGAAGCCACGACAATGAGGAGCCTGTGCACCACAATGAAGAGTAGCCCCCGCTCGCAGCAACTAGAGAAAGCCCGTGTGCAGCAACGGAGATCCAATGCAGCCAATAAATAAATAAAGAAATTTATTTTAAAAAAAAGAAATATATGTATTATATTATATTATTATACCTTGCAGTTAGGGAACTATCCCTATAACATATTGAATGACAAAAGCAAAGTAAATAACTGTGTATGCTATGATCTTTTGTGTTAAACACAAAAAGGAGACAGAAAGATAGAAGTAAGTATCTGTAAATAAAGGCTAAAATTTTAGCCTTGGGAAGATGAACTAGGAAAGGGAGGTAGCTCTCAACATTCACTTTTTATTTTGTAACTTTTTATAGTACGAATTTTCTAATCTCATAGATGTGTTTCTTTTAATTTAACAAACTGTTCCCTGTAGGCTATCAGGGATAGCAGAATGTTTGCTTCTTTGTGCTTTTCTATAAAAAATGATCAAATCTCATACTGTTTTTAAAATATTCTCATGAGTCAAAAAATGGATATTGTAGATCTATATTCACTGACACAGAAAACTGTAAGGACTTTTTTTTTTTAATTTAAAAAAGCCAATTGCAATACAACGTGCATAGTATGATCCCATTTATATAAAATTATGTGTTGGCACCTGTGGGTATTGACATTAAGAAATGTCTGGAAAGATACTATCAAAGTGCAATGCTATTACACATTCTGTTTTGTAACTATGCTAAATTGCCTTAATTTTCTCAAAATGATGCATCATCCTTGAACATAGAGAGGACAAAATTTTAATATAAACTCTGACATTGACTTGGTAGCTTAGCAGACTAGGAGTTGGAATGGGAACAGGGAAAGGGTAAGGAAATGATGTAAATAAAGTTATGCATGGTGTGGGGCTGCCTACTAAAGCAGTCCAGCGTAAAACCTAGGAGTGACTCGAAACTGGGAGTTCATACCTGGTCCAGTAAGGGGAACCGAGTGCTCCCTAGGGCAGGAGAGTAACCTGAGCCAGCCAGATTTAGCATAAACAAAAGTGGGTCTGCAGGCACTGACCCTGCCACAATGAAAAGAAGAAAAAGGAGAAAAAAACAAAAACAAAAAAACCTTTTAATGATGTAAATCCACCAAAAATGTCCCCATTAATAAGCCAGGAAGCCCTGCTGCTTAGCATTTTTACTGCAAATCGTGGTTTCAAATCTCTATACTAAAGCAGACATGCTTTTTTGGATAAAGCTGAAAATACTTGTCATTTTGATAAGTACATATGAATACAGGTAAATAAAAAAATTTAAAAAATTTTTTTTAAAATAAAAGCTCTAGAGGAGTAAACAGAAGCACTGAAGAGGGGAAACTGGAATCAGGTTGGAGGAGGTGGTCAAAGAGAGGCCACCTTGTCTATAATGTTTCAATTTTTTAATAAAAGGAAAGTATTCACATATTTTTCTTGTGGTTAAAATATACATAAAATTTACATTTTAGCCATGTGTTTGATTCAGTGGCATAGTACAGTCACAATATTATGTAACCATCACCACTCCTCACTTTTAGAACTTTTTCATCATCCCAAATAGAAACTCTGTACCCATTAAATAACTACCCATTTCCCTCCCGCCCCAACCCCTGATAACCGCTATCCTATTTTTCTGTCTTTATGAATTTACCTATTCTAGGTAACTCACATAAGTAGAATCATACAACATTTGGTCCCTTCGTTACCGGCTTATTATATTTAGCATGGTTTCCTCAACTTTCATCTATGGTGTAGCATATGTCATAATTTCCATTCTTTTAAGGCAGAATAGAATTCCATTGTGTGGATATACCATTTACCTGCTGATGAACCCTTGGGTGATTTCTACCTTTGGCTATTACGAATAATGCTATGAAGACTGGTGGATGAGTATCTGAGTCTCTGCTTTCAAGGCTTTTAGGAAAATACCTAGGAGTAGAACTGCTGGATAGTGTGGTAATTCTAACTTTTTGAGGAGCTGCCAAACTGTTCTCCACAGCAGCTGCACCACTTTACATCCCTACCAGCAATGCATGAGGCTTCCAATTTCTCCACATCCTTGTCAAAAATTTTATTTCCTTTTTTATTATTATTTAAATAATAAGCCACCCTAATGGGTGTGAAATGGTATCTCATTGTAGTTTTGATTTCCATTTTCACATATTTTTTTCACATACTATAAATGTTTAATTAAAAATTATTTTAAAAGAAGAAAGTAAGGGATCAGGATTTGTTTTCTTCATTCACAAACTAGAGACACCTTCTTCACTGCTAAGCTCTATGAGGATAGAGGCCAGGGCTGTCTTGTTCACTGTTGCCTCCCCAGCCCCTAAGAAGGTGCCTGGCACCTAGTAGGCACTCATTAAATAGGGTATATACTTGAGGAATAAATGAGTGCATTATCATCCCAATTTATATATGAGCTGAGGGGAATAAGTCTATGAAGAAGTGCCACCTTGAAAAACATACACACAAATATTATTCAACCATAAAAAAAGAAGGAAATCCTAGCATTTGTGACCATCTGGATAGACCTTGAGGGCATTATGCTAAGTGAAATAATTCAGACAGAGAAAGACAAATACTCTATGATCTCACTCATATGTGGAATCTAAAAACACCAAACTCATAGAAAATGAGATTAGAATGGTGGTTGCCAGGGTCTTGGGGGTTGGGGGTGAAACGAAGACATGTTGGTCAAAGGGTACAAACTTTTAATTATAAGATGAATAAGTTCCAGGGATCTAATGTACAGCATGATGACTATAGATAATAATACTATATTACATACTTAAAAGTTGCTTTACTATTCTCACCATAACAACAACAAAATTATAATTATGTGAGGTAAAGAATGTGCTGACTAACCTTATTGTGGTAAACATGTTCTAATACATACATATATAAAAACACCACATTGTACACCTAAAACTTATTCAATGTTTATGTCAATTATCTCTCAATAAATCTGGAAAAAATAAGACAAGACACCCAGAGGAAAGAGAAAAATACACATAGACTAAATTCTGAAAAAGACATAATCATAAATTTGGAAGTCTTAGGTAAACAGCATATTTCAAGACAGATCCACGATGGCCAAGAAACCTAAGTGACACTATTTACAGTTTTAAGAAAGGTAACTTCAGGGCCAGTATTCATCCATCTGGACTGCCAGATAAGGACAGGGAACTTTTCAAGTGTACTCATATTACACAACCAGGGACTCTATATTTCTTGTTTCAGGCAGGATGGCTGATGAGATATCCTTCTCATATACAATCAGAACACTGTTGTACCCCTAAAGGCTAGTCACTATTTGTATGCTTGAAAGTCAGTTACTAATATTAATCACTTTATCATAAACTCTGAAACAGAAGCAGATATTTCAATTTTTTTCCAATTAGTTCATATATCCATGAATGAACTTTATTTATTGTAGATGGCAACCATCCATTGCTTCTAGCTAAAGAAGATGGAAACCATTCCTCTTGTTCTCTCATTCCCTTCCCACAAGTTTAAAGTGCAGAAAACTACTCCTCTCTCCACTCCCCAAGCTGAGAACTTGTCTGAAAGTCACTGAACTTTTGCCCTGGACAAGCCCCTGATGTCCCTGGGGGTGAAGGAAGGGAGAAGAGAGTTTCTCTCTTCTCTCATTCTCTTCTCTCATTTTCTATGAGTTCAGTGTTTTTAGATTCCACATAAAAGTGAGATCATAGAGTATTTGTCTTTGTCTTTTCTCAGTTGGTGCTAAGAGAAGGGCACCAAGATGGGAGGTGCCTGCCTCCCTTCCTCCTTGAGTTATGCATGTAAATTCTCCATGGGTGAGTCAACTGGAGAGCACAAAGGGTGGCTGAGGCTTGAGGCCCTTGCTGACACTCCCAGAGAAGCCCCTCCAGACAAGGATTTCCCTACAAATGGCTATATGTTAGACTGCCCCTGGCAGGGACTGGTGGGGCTGTCCTGGAGAAAGGGTTGAGACTGACCCCTCCTACATTAGAGAGTGTGCAGGGGGATGCCCCAGAAAGCAACAATGTGCCCAGTCCAAGTAAAAGAGTTGGCATCTGATACACTGGGAGAACTGTTACTGAAGTAGCAACAAGCAGAAGAGAAAGAACAGACAACTCTTCATGGACAATCCTGCAGAGAACATTTCTTCTTCCGCCTTATCACTACTTAGAAGGAGCAGGAACAAAGCAGAGAGAAAGGGAATGACATTACCACTCCCTCCACTAAGAACTGTTGTAGCCACAAGTCCACCTGCACAAGGAGAACGGGAAGAGCTATGAATTAAATAAGAGATTAAAGAATTTAAATGGGCAGGCCTAAGGCATAATACTTGGCATGGGACTGTATTAGTTACTGAAAATAACTGTACAGTTATGGGACCAGAGTAGAATATTCTTAAGGGAATCCATTAAACAGAGTAAGTGAATTTCTAAAGAGAGTGATTATTGGGGGGAAAAATTAAATCACTTCAAACTGGCTATATAGTGAATACTTATCATAATCTATAATTATTTACTAGTTTATTGTTTGTCTTCCCCATAAACTACAAGCACCATGGGTCAGAGACCATGTCCCTGTTGTTCACTATTGTATCCCTTGAGTACAGTATATGTGCTCAACAATAATTTGATGAATGAAGGTTCCTTATCTTTTAAAGATACAAACCGAAATGTCTGCAGAATAAACAATGTGATGTCTGACATTTACCTTAAAATAATTCAGGAAGGTAGGGGTGAGCGAGTAGGTAGGAACAGAAATAGAAAAAGATTGATAATTCTTGAAGCTGGATGATGGGCACACGGAGTTCATTATAATCTCTCTTTTAATTTTTTAAAATAGCGGTAAAATTATAAAGTTTCTTAATTTTTTTCTCAACGTAATATGAAAACATCTAAATATACATAAAAGGTAAAAGTGAACACCTATATAACTACCATGTATTTGACAATGTTAACGTTTTATTATATTTACTTCATCCATATCTATCCACCTATACATTCATCCATCTTATTTTTGATGCATTTCAAAGTAACTTGCAGACTTCATTACACTTCACTCCTTAACGCTATACCATGTATATCATAAACCGCAAAAATTTTACCATTTTTCTTTTTTTAAGGTAAAATTTACTTACAGTGAAATCATATATTTACTATATGTAAACATATCATCTATTTACTATATAAAATAACATTTATTTACATAATCTATGAAAAAGACATTATTTATATTTGCCCTTATATTTAGAAGTTCATAGCATGTTATGTTTGTGTTCCTCCAAAATTCATATGGTGAAGCTCTAACCCCCAATGTGATGGTATCTGGAAATGGGGCCTTTGGGAGGTAATTAAGGTTAGATTAGATTGGGGCATGAGGGTGGAGCCCTCATGATAGAATTAGTGGTCTTTTAAGAAGAAATCTCTCCCTCACCCTTGCCCTCTCCCTGCATGCACCCACTGGGGAAATGCCATTTGAAGATACACTGAGAACTCTGCCACCCAAGGAAAGAGTCTTCACTAGGAACTGAATTGGCCAACACCTCAATCTTGAATCTGAATTCCCAGCCTCCAGGACTGTGAGAAAATACATTTCTGTTGTTTAAGCCACCAGTCTATGGTATTTTGTTATGGCAGCCTGAGCACACTGAGGCATAGTGTTATTAGCAAGCCACTGAAGGGGCTTGATTACATACTTTCTTAAAGAGCATTTTGGCTGAGTGTGGAAGAAGGAATGAAAGAGGACAAGAATAGATTCAGGAAGATTGGATAGGAGGCTACGGCAGTAGACTAGACCAGAGGTGATCTTAGTTTGCCTAAAATCATAAGAGCAGAAACCAAAAGAAGCACGTGAGTGCAAGAAATAGTTAGGGGTTAAAGAGACAGGATTTGTTGAGCGAATAAATTTCAGATTTCTCACTTAAGCAATTCCTGGCTGGTGGTACCACCAGTCACTGAAGTAGGGAACATAGAGAAGAAGCAAGCTTTATTTTTGGCGGGCAGGGTAGGGGGACAGAGGTTGAGTTCAGTTTTGGAGTTGAACTTGAGATGCCTCAACTTGAGATGCCTCAACTTGAGATGCCTCAACTTGAGATGCCTATGAGGTTCCATAGATATATGGATATATACATCCAGAGCTTTGAGGACAGGACTGGGCTGAAGATAAACATATGGGAGTCACTGGAATAAAAATTATCATTAAAGCATGGGAATGGTTGACATTGTGTAGGGAGAGGTACGCGAAGAAACTCCATCATGAGGAACACCATGATGTAAGGAGTGAGTTAGAGGGGTAGGAGTCAGTAAGGAGAATGAAAAGAAGTGGTAACAGAAGTGCCGAGTCACAGAAGCCTAGAAAAAAGTTAAATAAGCTAAATGTTGAATGGCATTTGTTGAAGACAACTTAATGAATACCTTCACAACAAGGATGATTGCAAACACACCACCAGAACATCTGAAATCTGTTAGCCACTGACCTGTGGTTTTCAGTGCGTGGTCCCCACAGTAGCAGCATCAACATCACTTGGGAACTTGTTAGAAATGAAAGTTGGACGGCCACACCTCATACCTACTAAGTCAGAAACTCTGGGGTGGGGCCCAGCAACCTGTGTTTTAACAAGCCTCCTGGGTGATTCTGATGGTCACTAAAGCTTGAGAATCGCTGCCCTAGACAGCGCTTAGATAGCACCTGATGACCATTCCTTCAGGAACCAATCCCCGTTCGGATAAACACATTTTCCTTTGGATATGTTAGTACATTTTGCCAAATTGCTAGAACCTGAGCGGCAAGATGTGGTCAATACCCCACATTTATTGTAACACAGATCCTATCCTGATTTTAACGCTCCTGCTCTGCGGCCAACCACCTGCCACTTCTCCCTCCACTGGTTGTATCTTTTCTCATCTTTATAACTTGGCTCATTCCTGACATCTAATTATTCATGATGTCTGCTCCTTCATCGCTTCTCTGTGCGTTTTTGTCACTTTCTGATCCTGCTACCAACGGAACAAATCTCTAAAGCTCACAGTGGAAATTCCTGAGTGACACAGACTGTTGGTGAAACCCCAAATTGGTACAATTTAGGAGAGTAACTTGGCCATGGAAACAAAAGGAACATCGCCTTTGACCCCATAATTCCACATCTAGGAATTGATCCTACAGAGAGACCTGTACATGGGCACAAAGAAGTGGGGCCTCTCTCCCCCCACTCAGCGAGAGGACAGCTCACCGGCCCCCAGTCAGTCGCGGGCCCCTCTACCCTCCCCACCCCCCCAGGCCGAGGCCAGGCCCCACCCTCGAGGGACCCTCTCCCGTTTAGTCAGTCGAGGCCTGTTCACACCTCACTTCACACTTGAGTCAGTTGGAAACAGCTGGAGACGCCCTCACAGCCTCGGCGTCCCGCACGCCCTCCCCCAACACCGGCCTGAGCCGGCTGCGACTTGATTCTCTCTCTCTCCCCCTCCCCCCACCCCCGGGAAGGTAGAACGAGTGACACCGCCAAGCACTGTGACCGCGGCCCTGACCCGGCTGCTCACCGCGGGCCGCTAGGGGGCGGGGCTCCAGAGGGGCGGGGCGGACGGGGCTCGGGGCGGGAAGGGGCGGGCCCGGCGGGGGGATGGCCCCGGTTGTCGTCGTCGCCGCCACCGCCTCCGTCACCGCCTCCGTCGCCGCCTCCGCCGCCTCCTCAGCAGCAGGAACCGAAGTCGCCGCCGCCGCCGCAGCCGCCCGGGTCGCCGGCCGCCCGCGCGCTGGCTCGGCCGGGACCCGCAGCCATGGAGGACTTCATCGTGATCTCGGACGACAGCGGCTCCGAGAGCTCCGGGGGGACCCGCTCGGGCCGGGCGCGGAGGCTCCGCCGGGCCCTGTCCCGGACCCCCGGCGCGCTGCCCCGCCGGACCGTGGTGAGTGAGCGAGCCGCCTGTCGCCGAGCCCCGCCGCGGCCGCAGCGCCCCTCTCGGCTCGGCCCGCTGCCTCCCGCGGCCCCCCCGCCCGGCCCTGGGCGGCTCACAGCCGCAGCCGCTTCCCGCCTTACAGCCGTCCCGGCGTGTGCGGCCCCGTGGAGCGCGGCGGGCCCCGGCGGGAGGCCAGGCCTCCGGGGCTCGGCGCTGCAGGCAGAGCGGGCTGAGGCTGGAGAGTGGCGGCCGAGCACATGGACGAGGTCCTGGCGCGCCCGGGGCAGGGGGTGCCGGAGCCCACGGCGGGCGGCGGCCTCAGGCCGGGCGGCGGGCTTCCCCGAGCCTTGGCGGGGGCGGGGGGCACACGGGGGCCGGGGGGCGTCCTGGACCTCGCGGCGAGGACGCGGGAGCGTGTAATTGTTTGGCTTGTGGTGGGTACAGATGTGTGCAGGGAGGTAACAGGAGCCCGGGCGGGGAGGGGGGGAGGGAAGCTGGGGCCTGGGCCAGATGGTGGCCGCGCTCCAGGGCCTGGCAGCCGAGCGAGGGGCCCGATTTTGGAGTTGTGCAGGAGGGCCGTCTGTTTCGCCTAGCAAACATTTACCAAGCTCTAAAAGAATAGGGAGGGAAACATCTTGCACGATTCCTTTTTTCCTCAGGCTCTTTGTCCTTCTTCCTAAAATAGTGAATAAAACATCTGTGGTCCCTGCCTTTCTAGAATCCTCCACAGATATTTATTGAACCCCTACTATGGGCCAGATGTTCTAAGAGCTGGGGATACGGTGGAGAACACAGCATTCGTGGCTTCTACCATAGAAGGTGGTATAATCAACAGGTGGCTACTGAGCACTCAAGGGATGGGAGGTGGGCAGGGCTTTCTCTCTATCAGGAGACTGTCAGCATCAGACTTACAACAAGCTTCCCAGCCTCCGAAAGCCACACCCCAGAAATAACAGAATTCTCACGCTGATGTTATTTGTAAACGCCTTTCTTCGTATGCAAATATTCCATCAAGTCAAATCTAGCGTCTGCTCCTCCAGTCCCCTTCCCAGCGTTTGTAGTCCCTAAGCCTCCCCTGTGAGCCACTTCTGTGTCCCAGTATAATGCTAAATCTAGGAGGTCACTATAGAATGAATGGCAAGCAAAACCAGTTAACTTATAGGGCTATGTTAACCTGGTTCAAGCCAGAGGGGTTCTCAGAAAATTTCAGTAAAGCATTTAGATGAGATGGACAGACAAGTGATTTTCAAGGTAAAAGTGACCCAACTTGGGAAAAGAATGGATGTCCCTAGTGCTGTGACAGGGTGGGGGACATACGAGATCCCCAATAAATATTTGTTGGATGAAAGAATGGTTGATGGAATGGGGGAGGGAGCCGTTTACATGGATGTTTGATGATGAGAGCAAATACAATAGGAGCAGGCTTGGGATGGAGGGAATGCTGCATTCATTTTGGACCTCGGAGACGTGAACTCTGGAGAAAAGTCAGGACTGGAGAGATTTGGTAATCATCTACAGAGAAAGGAGCATGGAAGGTCTAATTGTGACTGAGATAATCAAGGGAAAGAATATAGAAAGAAAAAAGGTGGAAGAAAAACATACTGCAGAATAATTCCCAACTGCCTCTTCTCCGCTTTCCTATTCCTCCTTCTCTCAATCCCCCTTTAACTTTGTCCTTCCTACTAACTTTGTCCTTTCCTCCCAAGTGGTGCTCATCTTCCCTCATCCTGGGCCAGCTTCCTTCTTGAAGTGCCCAGATGTCATCCTTATCCCAGTCTGTCGTGTGTGCTGTGACCCTTCACACACATACATAGGGGCACTCACAAACTGCCTCCTCCCCTGTGACCACCCAACCAAGCATTCTGATTCAGAGCCTTTTTTTTTTTTTTTTTTTCCGGAGCCTTTTGAGTAGAAGAGAAATGAAGGGCAAGCTCCAGAGTAGTACCCAGTGTAAGTCTCGCTTCTCCAAACACTTACTCCAGCTTTCTAAAAACCCCAGGCTGGTTCTCCTTTTATCTTTCTTGCAAGTTAGATAAGGGTGGTAGGATAATCACACAAAAGATCAGAGGCATGAAGAGACTTGCAGGTTATAAAGCCAAAAGCGTCTTTGTCCAGCTTTTCCTAAAGGCCCTGAGGTCCGAGAAACCACTGTTTAAGTCAGGAACTCCCCTGCCCCACCCCCCACCATTAGCCGTGTGAGCTTTGGCAAGTTCTGTCATCTCTCTCAGCTTTTACATTTGAGAACATTAATACTCACCTGGTGGGACCATTAGAAGGTATTTAATGAAGCAATGCAAGGAAAATGCCCAGCATAAATGATAGCTTTTGCTACACTTTGTGCTGATTCTCAAGCTTGGCAAGCAGTGAAATAAAAGAAACAAGTTTTGTAATTATTTTTTTCTTTTTTACAAATATTGACTGAGGGGAAACAACTTGCTTGAATTCAGGAAATCAGAAAGCCATCTCCAATGCTGAAGGATGTTTCTGAACTCCTGGCTCTTAACCTGGGTTTTAGTCGTCAGTAAGTTGATGATATGTTTCAGTGTTTTTTTTAAATAATATTTATTGCTTTTTTTTCCTCGTGCTTATAAAAGCAGAACATATTCAGATAATTTTGGTTGGCCTAATTACAAAAAACTGAGAAATGTATATAGAAGAAAATTTAAATTGCCTTTAATCTCACCATCCAAAGATAACCAGTGTTAACATTTTGAAGTATGCCTGCCTAAACTTCTGTTTGTAAATGCCAGTATGCACTCATGCATACCCGTGTCTCCCCCATATGTTTTTGCAAAAATGGAGTTTTGCAATACTTCATTGTTTTCAGTTTGCCTTTTTCTCTTAATATACTTTTTATCTCTTTCTGCATCAGTAAATGCACATCTTCACCAATATTTTTAATGTATTTCATTGTACAGATTTATAATTACACTTTTCCTATAAATGAAATTTATAGGAAAGTGTAATTATATAATTACACTTCTCTTTTCCTATATATGTAATTTCCTATTCTGCCATTTCTAAATTTTCTGTATTATAAACAACTCAGTGAGAAATTTCCTCATAAATAGTCTCTGTACCTTTGTTCACCTGTTTAGAATAAGTTCCTTTTAGAAGTGAGATTGCTGAGTCTAAAAGTATGCCCTCTTTGGAGGGCTTTTGATATATATTGTCAAATTTCCTACAGAAATCGTGCACCAGTTATATTCTCACCATACCCCTTTCTCCACTACCTCGTCATCCCTATATATTGTCAATTTATTCAGTATGTAAATATTTTTTGAACACGTACTATGTGCCAGGCAACTTTTGTAGTTACTAAGAATACAGCTGTGAAACAAAACCATGTCCCTGTTTTTGTGGTGATTTCATTTTAGTCAGAGGGAGACAAAGAGTAGACAATCACATAAATATTATGTCAGAGTGTTAGGAAGAAAAGTAAGGCATTTTTGCTCTTTTAACATTTGCTGATTTGATAGCCAGATTCTGTCAGCTGTCATGGTTTTAATTTTTTTCTTTGTGGGTTGTGATTCATTCTCATTAAATACTTATTGAGCACACGCTCTGACCCTTGGTACCAAAGGTGAACAAGATGACAATGGACCTAAATTCTAGTGGGGAAATTAGAGCAATAAATAAACTAACAAATAAGTGAACAACATAATAGGGAATAACTTGGGCGGCACTGGGAACGTGAGATTGTGTCTTCAAAGAGGTCCTTTCTGAAGAGTTAATAATTGATAAGAGAACAAAATGACAGATTTATTATGAGAAGATCTTGGGGAATAAAGTAGCAGTGAAGGGTGCAGCAAAAACAAAGGCTTGGCAATGGGAAGGGGCATGACTAATTGGAGGAATCAAAAGGCCAGTGGAACTAGAATTTGAGTGAAGGAGAGTGTTGGAAGAGACAAGAAGTAGGTGGGCTAGGTTATATAGGGCCTTGTAGACCACAATAAGGAACTTGGATTTTATTCTTATGTAATTAGAAATCTCTGAAAGGTTTTAAGCAGGAGAATAACATGATCTGATTTACATTTTTAAAAGGTGACTTTATCTACAGTGAGAAGAAAAGACTGTAAGGCAAGGTGAAGGTATAATTTATCATCCAAACGGGGATCTTTTTGCAAATGAAAGGGATTGCTAACTGGACAGGGTGTCAAACAATAGGTAAAAACTGAAGCTGTCCCAAACAAACCAGTTTCACCTTACTGTAAGGGGACAAAAGTGGAGTCCGAGATCCATCTTGGGGGTTGCAGCAGTAGTCCAGACCAGAGATAATTGTAGCTTTGTAGGTGGTGCAACTGGAAGACTGGAGGGATGTGGAAGGTATTTATGAAGTAAAATCAACTGGTCCCGATCCTTGGATGTGGTTAATGAGGGTAATGGAGGAATCAAGAATGGTGCCCTGGTTTTGACCTGAGCAACTGGATGCAAGCTGGTGTCAGTCATTGAAATGAGGAAGGAGGGGAGGAACAGAGTTGGAGGAAAGATTCAAGAGTTCTCTTTTAAAGGTGTTAAATTTAAGATGCCTGTGGGAGAGCTGACTGGAGATGCCAGGCATGATGTTTGTACTGAGTTTGGAGGCCAGGGGAAAGGTTCTGACTAATTTGGTGTCATAAGCACATAGGTTGTAGTAAAGTCATTGACCTAGATGAATTTATCTAGGCTGACAGTCTACAAGAGGAAGGACATCCAGGATCTAGTCCTAGAGCATGCCACAGTGCCTAGCCCAGAGGAAGGCAAGGGGAGGAGGAGCAGCTAGTGAGGTTGGAGGTCAGTGTGTGTGCTCGGCATGTAGTAGAGCTGGACATGTGCACATGTTTATTGGAGGTAGACATATTGGCAGTCTCTTTCTCTGCATATACACACACACACATACACACATAGTGCGTGTGAGTGAATTGCCTATTCTTGTCCTATTGAGGTGTTGTTTGTTTCTTTCTTTGTTTGTTTACTAATTTGTCAGTTTGACTTACATACCAAAGATTTTTTATAGGTTGGATTGAGTCCTCCAAAAGATAGGTTATATTGAAGTCCCCACCACCACTACACAATGTGACCTTATTTGAAAATGAAGTCATTGCAGTTGTAATCAGTGAAAATGCAATCTTAGAGAGTAGGGTGGGCCCTTAGTCTGATGTGACTAGTGTCCTTATAAGAAGATGTGAAGACAGAGGAAGAACACCATGTGACAATGGGAGTTATGCAGCTGCAAATGAAGGAACACCAAGGATTGCTGGTGATACCAGAAGCTAAGAGAAGGGCACAGAACAGATTTTCCTCTAGAGCCTTCAGGAGAGCATGTTCCTGCAGACTCCTTGATTTTGGACTTCTGAGCCTCCAGAACTGAGAGAGGATAAATTTCAGTTGTTTTAAGCCAGCCAGCTTGTGGTGATTTGTACTAGGAAACTAACAAAGCCCCCTGTGTCTTACGTTACATTTTTTCCCCCACTTTTGATTTCTTTGGTTTTCTTTAAAGAGGTTATAAATTTTTACATAGTCAGTTCTGTCACCCTTTTCCTTTATGATTTCTGTCTTTGTTGTCATACTTAGAAAGACTTTCCTCACTCCTAATATTATAAATATATTTTTTTACATTTAATTCATTAATCCATCTGGAATTAGTTTCAAAAAAAGAATGAAATGGTAATGTAATATTTTTCTCTCTAATGGTTAGATGTCCCAACATCATTCATTGAATTATCTATCCTTTTTACCTGGTGGTTTGAAATATTACCTTTTTCAGCTGATAAGCTTCGTGTCTCATTGTGGACTTTGTATTCTGGCCTCGTTACATGCTATTTTAATAATAAGCAGAAGAAACTTTTCATTGCTCTTCTTTTTTAGAATTTTTCTGACTAATTTTGCATATTTATTCTTTCAGATAACTTTGAAATCATTTAATCAAATTCCAAGTAATTTTTACTTTTAAAATTGGGATTACACTAAATTTAAAAATCTATAGTTTGTGATGTTTTATTTGTGATGTTTTATTTAATGAAGTTTTACATTTTACACATGTATTTGTGCATCTTTTTTTCTTTGTTTTGTGTTTAGAAAGATATTTCTTGTCCTGAGATTATTTTCCTATTATTACCTCATTTTCCTATTATTTCCTTATTATTGTTCATTTACTATCTCATTCTTAACATTTAGTTCTTTGATTCATCTGAAACATTTTATATAGCATGAAGTATGCATACCATTTTCAATATACTGTATTGCCTTATTTCTAAGAAAATGTTGAATCTAAGACTTGCTGTTGATTTATAAACAGCTTTTCAAGAAAAAAGAAACTACCACATGAAATATATACACTATTAGATGCATCCTGATTGCAGATGTATGAGGGAAACATTCTGGATATTAGAATTTGTCTGGGAATCATTTCTTAAATAATTATTTTTATCCATTTATCTGAAACACATTTTTTATACCAGATTATTTTATGCACTTGTATCTATTTCTGGGTTTTCTATTATGTTTCATTGGTCTGTCTGTTTTCAATGCCAGAACTTGACTGTCTTATTTTTGTGGTTTGATAAATTTTCTTTTTCTTTTTTTTTCTTTCTTTGTTTTTTTCTTTGGTAGCTACTAGGGCAAATACCTCTTCTTTTCTTTTCCCAAAAATGTCTTGTCTGCTGTGACCATTTAGTCCTCGAAGCACAAATTTTAGTATCATCTTATCAAGAGTTGCATTAGATCAGGGTTTCTTTGGGCCAAATAATTCTTTGTGGTGGGAGGCTGTCCTGCACACTGTGGAATATTTAGTAGCATCTTTGGTCTCTACCCACTAGATGCCAGCCATCAGTAACACCCCTTTCACTTGTGACTACCAAAAACGTCTCCAGATCTTGCTAAATGTCTGCTGGCGGCGGGGGGGGGGGGGACAAAATTGCCACTGGTTCAGAACCGCTACATTAGGTTTGTAAGTTAATTAAAGAAGATTACTATCTTAATAGTATTGTCTTCCTAATTGGAAGCATAGTTTAATTTTACAGGGTTTCCTTCCTGGCAGTCAGTAAAACTTTAAGACTGTCTTTGTTTGGGTCCTGTGCCTTTCTTATCAAGGAGCTGGTGTTTTGATTCTGAGTGATAGTCGGCTACATAGGGTTGACGATGTTAATCATGGTGAGCATCACATAGTAAGAAAAGCTGGCATTTATGCCAGGCACCACATTAAGTGCTTTGCATGGATTGACTCATGTATTCTTCACTGCAATCCCATGAGGTGTAGGTACTATTATTATCCCTATTTGATAGCTGAGGAAACTGAAGTAGGTTCAACCAGGTGCTAACTGAAAGAGCAGATTTACCACCACTAGTGTCAGTCTTGAAAATCTTAGGGTGAACTTGCAAGCCTTTCACCAGGTTCCCAAAGGAACATCCTCTGGGGATGCTGGTAATTGTTAAGTGGGAAAAAGCAAATTGCGAAGTATAGTTCTATTTTTCAAATGTGTGTTTTTAACAGAATAGACTCACCATTGTTTTTTAATGCCCAAATTATTTTTTAAACCCTATCATGTACTTTAAAAATACTTTTTAAATCACTTTCTCTTGGGACTTCCTAGGTGGCGCGGTGGTTGAGAATCCACCTGCCAATGCAGGACATGGGTTTGATCCCTGCTCCAGGAAGATTCCACATGCTGCAGAGCAGCTAAGCCTGTGCACCACAACTATTGAGCCCATGTGCCGCAACTACTGAAGTCCACGCGCCTAGAGCCTGTGCTCCACAACAAGAGAAGCCACGGCAATGAGGAGCCCGCGCACCGCAATGAACAGTAACCGCCGCTCACCGCAACTAGGCAAAGCCCGTGTGCCACAATGAAGACCCAACACAGCCAATAAATAAATAAATTAATTTAAAAAAAAAAATCACTCTGTCAACCCCTTCTCCCAAATACTGCAAGTTCCCTGCTGGACACAGCCACATACTTAATGCCTCAAACATAGTAGGTGCTCATTAATTACTTATTCAAGGAGAAACAGAATTCTTATTATTGGTTTTCTAAGGAATCCTTTCTCCCTGAGATAAGTTATGTTACAGTATGTCAGAATACCCTTTGTGATGGGAGAGCCAAGGTATAAATGATGGCTCACATCCCAAGCTAATTTTTATAAAGATTTTTGGAACTAAAAGCATGGATATGTTATAGAGTAGAAAGCAAAATTCACCTACATTTTTAATTTAAAACATCAGATGTCAGACTAATTTGGATCTTAAATCAAGGTCAGCTCCCATGTAAGCCTGCAGGTCACTTGCCTGGTTCCCCATTAATAGTGTTGTTAAGACATAATTCCATGCCATACATAAAATTCACCCATAAAATTCTCTGAGTTGTTTAACCACCACTATTTTTTTTGGCGGGGGCGGGGGGGGGTGGCTGTGTTGGGTCTTCGTTGCTGCACGTGTGCAGGCTTTCTCTAGTTGTGGCGAGTGGGGGCTACTCTTCATTGCGGTGCATGGGCTTCTCAGTGTGGTGGCTTCTCTTCTTGTGGAGCACGGGCCCTAGAGTGCGTGGGCTTCACTAGTTGTGTTTGGGCACAGTAGTCGTGGCATGCATGCTCTAGAGTGCAGGCTCAGTAGTTGTGCCACATAGGCTTAGTTGCCCCATGGCATGTGGGATCTTCCTGGACCAGGAATCAACCCCGGGTCCCCTGCTTTGGCAGGCAGATTCTTAACCACAGTGCCACCAGGGAAGTCCCAACCTCTGTTTTAGATTTTAGAACATTTTCTTCACTCCAGAAAGAAACCCTGTACTCTCCAATGGGTTCTCAGGGTTTTGTTTTGTTTTTTAAGGTATACAATTTGTATCATTTGAAAAATAAAATTTCCCCATTTTAAATTATAAAAATTATTTTAAAATTTTAAAGAGGCAAAAAACTCAGGACATCAGAAAGAACCCACCCCCTCCATTCCTGCTTTCCAGAGATAACTAATAGTTTTCTGTGTGTGTACACAAACATACCTAAATGTCTAATTTTTTCCCAGTGGAGTCATACTAATTTTTAAACCACTAAGTACATTTTAGGCATTTGAAAAAGTATTGGTACCTCATTCAGACTATTGTCCTCTTTGTTTACAATGATATTCTCAGTGCATAACCTGGTTCCTGGCACACAGTGAGTATTCATTCAATAAATATTTTATCAGCTGCATGTTATTCTTGTATAAAAAAATGCCATAATTTATTTAACCAGTATTGATTTTAATTTTTTTGCTATTACAGACTATGATGGGATGAATTTTCCTGCATGGTCATAAGAATACGTTTGTAGGACAAGTTCTTTACAGTGGAATTTTGGAGTTAAAGAGTAATAAGTATTTATAATTTTCATGTATACCACTGTTGTGGACATAATGTCATTCTTTGTGGGATCCTAGTATTTGAAACTCAGAACTGTGTTTGTAAAACTCCCACCTTTGGATATACAATCTATTTCCTGCTAAAAAAGCTGAAATGCCAGATACTCACATTCCCAGGTTCCCTTGCACCTAGTGCTTGGACATAGAACCTAGATTATACCAGTCAGATGTACTTACTCCAGACTTTGAATTGGAAGCTGGTGATGGGGAAAAGCAGGGTAAGGTGGACTCCATTTTGACGAGACAGCGGCAATAGTGGCAGTTACATGCAGTGGTAGCGCACAGGGCATAGCTGGCCGTGGAAGCTGTGGTGTTTGTGCCCACTGACAGTGATAATGGTGTATTCAGTTGTCCAGTATAGTTTAGAGCATCAGTTTCGGCTGTGTAGACTCCAAACTTGGTTGTTAGGTTCTCTGCTAGATTCTAGGAGCTACCCATTATTCTTTTTTTTTTTTTAACTTTTTTTTTTTTAATTTATTTATTTGCTGCTTTGGGTCTTTGTTGCTGCACACAGGCTTTCTCTGGTTGCCGTGAGCAGAGGTTACTCTTCATTGTGGTGTGTGGGCTCCTCATCGAGGTGGCTTCTCTTGTTGCAGAGCACAGGCTCTAGGCGCATGGGCTTCAGGACTTGTAGCACACAGGCTCAGTAGTTGTGGCTCACGGGCTCTAGAGCACAAGCTCAATAGTTGTGGCCCACAGACTTAGTTGCTCTGTGGCATGTGGGATCTTCCTGTAGCAGGGATTGAACCCATATCCCCTGCATTGGCAGGTGGATTCTTAGCCACTGCGCCACCTAGGAAGTCTCCCCATTATTCTTAATCAGTTCCCATAGTGCTTAAATTAGTCAGAGTTTATTATTATTTCTTTTTGCTTGCAACTAAGATCACTAGTTGATATATAACCACCAAATTACACTTCAGAAAGGATGTAATATATATTCTTATATGGACAGTGTTTAAGAATACCTGTTTTCTTATACTTTGGCCAACCTAGATATTATCAAACTCATTAGATTTGTGCCAAATATAATGGTCTAACTTTTCAATTGTTTAGAATTTTGCTGAAAGGAAAAACTCTCAAATGACAAGTTAACTCGTTAATACTATTGAATGATCTACCCAATTATGTGAAAAACTACCTGTGTCATAAACTAAGTTTCCAGATAATTTGGGACCTATTTTCTACATATTTTAATTACTGTAGCTCTGTAGTTTGTCTTGATATTTAGTAGTGCAAAGCCTCCTTATTTATCTTTTGTTTTCCCTTTGAGTTATTCTTGAGCCTTTCCTCTTTCAAAGGAATGTTTGAATCATCTTATTCATTCCTTTAAAAAATACTAGTGGAGTTTTGTTTGGAGTTTATTAAATTTATAGGGTAATTTGGGGATGATCAAAACTTTTAAACTTTAAAGTTTTTGTTATAAAAGGTATATGAATAGACTATCTGAATAGACCTATATCTGTTAAAGGAATTGAATCAGTAATTGATAACCTTCCAAATCAGAAAACACCAGGCCCAGATGGGTTCACTGGTATATTCTACTAAACATTTAAGGAAGAAATTATACCAGTTCTCTATAGAAGATAGAAGCAGGGGGAATACTTCCTAACTCATTCTCTGAGGCCAGCATTACCCTAATACCCTAAAACCAGATAAAGACATTACAAGAAAACTACAGACTAGTATATCTCATTAAACATAGATGCAAAAATCCTTAACAAAGTATTAGCAATTGAATCCAACAGTGTATAAAAAGAATTTTACAACATGAGCAAGAGAAATTTATCCCAGGTATGCAAGTCTGGTTCAACATTTGAAAACCAGTTAATGTCACTTCAGCAGGCTAAAGAAGAAATTTTTTCATCATATAATCATATTATCATCTTAGTAGATGCAGAAAAAGTGTTTGACAAAATCCAACACTGATTCATGGCCCCCCCAAATTAATTAATTAACTAATTAAATAAAACAAAAGAAAAACCTCAGCAAACTAGGATTAAAGGGGGAACTTCCTCACCTGATAAAGAACATCTACAAAAATACTCTCATATTTAATGTTAAGAAACTTAAAATTTTCCCACTAAGATCAGGAACAAAGGGAGGACATCCTCTCTCACCAGTGCTTTTCAGCATTGTACTGGAAGTCCTAGCTAATGCTATTAGACAAGAAAAAGTATGCAGATTGGGAAAGAAGAAATAAAATTGTCTTTACTCACAGATGTCATAATCGCCTATGTAGGAAAAAATCCAAAAGAATTAACAATAACAACAACAACAAAAACAAACTAATAAGCCATAATAGCAAGATTGTAGAATGCAAGGTCTATTTACAGAAGTCAGTCACTTTCCTGTATATCAGCAAGTGAACAAGTGGAATTTGAAATTGAAAACATATTACCATTTACATTAAAACCTAAAAAAAGAAACACAAGTATAAATCTCATAAAATATGTACAAGATCTATATGAGGAATACTATCAAACTGATAAAATATATCAAAGAAGAAATAAATAAATGGAGATACTGTATATTCCATGTTCGTGGGAAGCTTCGAAGATTCATTGTTATCAAGATGTCAGTTCTTATGAACCTGATCTACAGATTCAATGCAGTCTCAGTCAAGATGTTAGCAAGTTATTTTGTGGATATCAGTAAATGATTAAAGTTTATATGGAGAAGGAACAGCCAACTGAATACTGAAGGAGAAGAACAAAGTCAGAGGACTGCTACTACCTGACTTCAGGACTTACTACAAACTACAGTAATCAAAACAGTGTGGTATTGGTGAAAGGATAAACAAACAGATCAGTGGAACAGAATAGAAAGCCCAGAAATAGACCCACATTACTATAGTCAACTGATCTTTTGACAAGGAGCTAAAGGAATACGGTGGAGCAAAGATAGTCTTTTCAACAAATGGTGCTGGAACAACTGGAGATTCACATGCACAGAAATGAATCTAGACACAGACCTTACAACTTTCATAAAATTAACTCAAGGGATTCCTAGGTGGCGCAGTGGTTGAGAATCCGCCTGCCGATGCAGGGGACACAGGTTCGATCCCTGCTCCGGGAAGATCCCACATGCTGCAGAGCAACTAAGCCCGTGCGCCACAGCTATTGAGCCTGCGCTTTAGGGCCCGTGAGCCACAACTATTGAGCCCATGTGCTGCAACTACTGAAGCCCGCGCACCTAGAGCCCAAGCTGCGCAACAAGAGAAGCCACGGCAACGAGGAGCCCGCACACTGCAACGAAGAGTAGCCCCCACTCACCGCAACTAAAAAAGAAAGCCCGCGCACAGCAAAAAAAAAAAAGACCCAACACAGACAATAAAATAATAAATAAATTTAAAAAAAATTAACTCAAAGTGGATCATAGACCTAAACATAAGATGCAAAACTGTAAGATTTCCAGAAGATAGTATAGGAGAAAACCTAAATGACTTTGTGTTTGGCAATGATGTTTTAGGTACAATACCAAGGACATGATCCATGGAGGAAATAATTGCTAAGCTGGACTTTACTACTAAAAACTTCTCTGTGAAAGACAAGAGAATAAGATAAGCCACAGAATGGAAGAAAATATTTGCAGAAGGCACATCTGATACAGGACTGTTATTGAAAATATGCAAAGAACTCAAAACTCAACAATAAAAAATGAACAACCTGATTAAAAAATGGGCAAAAGACATAGACACATCATCAAAGAAGGTATACAGATAGGAAAGAAGTGTATGAAAAGATGTTCAACATCATATTCCGTTAAGGAATTGCAAATTAAAACAACAATGACGTGTTACTACATTTGGATTTTAGAATAGCCAAAATCCAAAACACTGACAACACCAAATGCTGGTGAGGATGTGGAATAATGAAATTCTCATTCATTACTGGTGGGAATGCAAAATGGTACAGCAAATTTGGAAGACAGTTTGGCAGTTTTTTATAAAAGTAAATGTATTCTTATCATACAAGCCAGCAATTGTGCTCCTTGGTATTTACCCAAATGAATTGAAACTTATGTCCACACACACAAAAAAAACTGAATACAGATGTTTATATCAGCTTCATTCATAATTGCCTAAACTTGGAAGCAACTAAGATATCCTCCAGTAAGTGAATGGATAAGTCAACTGGTACATTCAGACAGTGGAATATTATTCAGCACTAAAAAGAAATAAGCTGTCAAGCCATGAAAATACTTGAAGGAAACTTAAATGGCTTTTTTTACTTAGTAATATATAATCTGAAAAGACTACATACTGTATGATTCCAACAATATGACCTGAAAAAGTAAAAGCTATGGAGACAGTGAAAAGATTACTGGTTGCCAGCGGTTAGTGGAAAGGGAGAACAGAATAAGCAAAACACAGGATTTTTCAGGCAGTGAAACTATTCTGTGTGATACTGCAATGGTAGATACATGTCATTATACAACATTGGTCAAAACCCACAAAATGTAGAGCAACAAGAGTAAACCCTGATGTAAACTATGGGCTTTGGGTGTTGATAATGTGTCAGTGTAAGTTCATCAATTGTAACTAATATACCACTGTGATGCTGAATGCTGATATATTGGGGGAGGTTGTGCATATGTGAGGAGAAGGGTTATATGGGAACACTCTGTACTTTCTGGTCAATTTTGCTGTGAACCTAAAATTGCTTTTAAAACGTGATTTATTCATTAAAAAAAAAAAGGTCCAAAGAATTCAAATACTAGAGAATGGTATACAATGAAAATTAGGGTAGTGTTAGTCCCCAGCTCATTATTGTCCAGGGTTTTTCTGAGTTTTGTCACATTTCTCTTTTTTTTAAGTTATTTATTTTAAATCTTAGCATTACTGTTGTATAACTGACAAAACTGTAAGATATTTAAAGTGTACATCATAGTGGTTTCATATGCATATGCATTGTGAAAGGATTCTTCCCATCTAGTTAATTAACAAAGTTTTAAATTTTTAATCAAAGTTTCACACATTATAAATGAACTTTAGTGTCATGTCACATTTTCTAAAAATCCTCATCATTTTTTTATTGAGGTATGATTGACATATACCATTATGTTAGTTTCAGGTGTACAACTTAATGAAGTATTTGTATACATGGCAAAATGACCTCCATAATAAGTCTAGTTACCATCATTCACCATACAAAGTTACCAAAAAAAATTTTTTTCTTGTGATGAGAATTTTTTTAAGATTTACTGTCTTAGCAACTTTCAAATATGCACTACAATATTATTGATATATTATTATATATTATAATTATTAATATTGTTATATAATATAAAATATATAACACATTATAAAATATTGATATAATCACTATGCTAAACATTACATCCCCATAACTTATTTATTTTATAAGTGGAAGTTTATACATCTTGACCCCCTTCACCCATTTTGCCCACCCTCCCAACCCTCCTGGCAACCACCATTCAGTTCTCTGTACCTGTGAATTTTGTATTGTGTGTTTGTTTTTGTTTTTAGATTCCACATATAAGTGAAATCATATGGTATTTGTCTTTTTCTGTCTGTCTTTTTCTATTTCATGTAGCATAATACCCTCAAGGTCCATCCATGTTGTCACAAATGGCAAAATTTCATACTTTCTTATGGCTGAGTAGTATTCTATTGTGTGTGTGTGTGTCTGTGTGTGTGTGTGTATACACACTACATATTTATCTATTCACCCATCAGTGGACACTTAGGTTGTTTCCATTTCTTGGCTATTGTAACTAATGCTGCAGTGAACACAGAGGTGCATATATCTTTTCAAATTAGTGTTTTCATTTTCTTCAGATAAATACCCAGAAGCAGAATTGCTGGATGGATTATATGTTAGTTCTATTTTTAATTTTCAGGGGAACTTCTGTACTGTTTTCCATAGCAGCTGTACCAATTTACATTCCCACTAACAGTGCATGAGGGTGCCCTTTTCTCCACATCCCTACCAACGCTTGTTATCTCCTGTCTTTTTGATAAGAGCCACTGTAACAGGCATGAGGAGATATTTCATTGTCATTTTGATTTGCATTTCCCTGATGATTAGTGATACTGAGCATCTTTTCATGTCATGAATAGGCCATCTGTATGTCTTCTTTGGGAAAATGTCTGTTTAGGTCCTCTGTCCATTTCTTAATCAGATTTTTGGTTTTTTATTATTGAGTTGTGTGAGTTCTTTATTTATTTTGGATATTAATCATTTATCAGATACATGATTTGCAAATATTTCCTCTCAGTAGCTTGCCTTTTCGTTTTGTTGATGGTTTCCTTTGCTCTGCAGAAGCTTTTTAGTTTAATATAATCCCACTTGTTTTTGCTTTTGTTCCTTTGCTTTTGGAATCAGATACAAAAATAATCACCAAGATCAATGTCAAGGAGCTTACCGCCTATTTTCTTCTAGGAGTTCTGTGGTTTTGAGTCTTACATTCAAGTCTCTAATCCATTTTGAGTTAATTTTTGTGTATGGTGTAAGATAGTAGTCTAGTTTCATTCTTTTCCATGTGGCTGCCCAGTTTTCCTAGCAGCATTTCTTAAACAGACTGTTCCTTCCCCATTGTATAGTCTTAACTCCTTTGTCATAAATTAATTGACCATATATGCATGGGTTCGTTTCTGGGCTATTTTTTTAATTGAGCCATGTGTCTGACTTTATGCCAAAATCATACTGAGTTTGAAATCAGAGAGTGCAATGCCTTCAGCTTTGTTGTTTTTTCTCAAGACTGCTTTGGCTGTTTGGGGTCTTTTATGGTTCCATACAAATTTTAGGATTATTTGTTCTATTTCTGTGAACTATGCCATTGGGATTTTTTTAATAAAGCTATTTCTTTATTGATGGACATTCAATTTTTCTGCTTTTCAGCCCCTGTGAACCTTGCAGTGAACCTTCATATGCATATGGCCTTGTGTACTAGTTCTTTATTACTGTAAGGTACATTCTGAAGCATGGGGTTGCTGATTACATTATGTGTAACTTTACTTTGTTTGTTAGTTTATTGGCCACACCACGCAGCATGCAGGATCTTAGTTCCCCAACCAGGGATCAAACACATGTGCAGTGGAAGCAAGGATTCTTAACCCTTGGACTGCCAGGGAAGTCCCACCATTGGGATTTTGATGGGGATTGCATTGAGTCTGTAGATTGGGTAATATGGGCATTATAACAATATTCTTCCAAACCATGAGCACAAAACATCTTTCCGTGAGTGTGTTTCTTCAATTTTTTTCATCAATGTCTTCATAGTTTTCAGTGTATAGGTCTTTCACCTCCTTGGTTAAATTTATTCATAGGTATTTTATTCTTTTTGAAACAATTGTAAATGTGATTGTTTTCTAAATTTCTTTTTTGATAGTTCACTGTTAATGTGGAGAAATGCAACAGATTTTTGTATATTTATTTTGTACTCTGCAACTTTACTGAATTTGTTTATTTTTTACAGTTTTTTGATGGAGTCATTAGCACTTTATATATCATCCACAAATAGTGACAGTTTTACTTCTTCCTTTCCAGTTTGGATGCCATTTATTTCTGCTTCTTGCCTAATTGCTCTGGCTAGGACTTCCAATACTATCTTGAATAAAAGTGACAAGAGTGGACATCCTTGTCTTATTCCTGATCTTAGAGGAAAAACTTTTAGCTTTTCACCATTGAGTATGATGTTAGCTGTGGCCTTTATTTATCATACATGGCCTTTATTATGTTGAGGTATGTTTCCATCTCTACCCACTTTGTTGAGTTTTTGTTGTAAATGGATGCTGAATTTTGTCAGATGCTTTTTCTGCAACTATCGATATAATCATATAATCTTTATCCTCCATTTTGTTAATGTTAGTATATCATGCTAATTGATTTGTGGGTGATGAACCATCCTTGCATTCCTGGAATAAATCCCCATATGATCCTTTTAATGTATTGTTGGATTCAGTTTACTAGTATTTTGTTGAGGATTTCTGCATCTATGTTCATCAGTGATATTGGCCTGTAATTTTCTTTTTGTGTGGTACTCTTGTCTGGTTTTGGTATCAAGGCCAAGGTGGCCTTGTAAAGTGAGTTTGGAAGCATTCCTTCCTCTTCAGTTATTTGGAAGAGTTTGAGAAGGATAGGTATTAAATCTTACTTAAAGATTTGGTAGAATTCACAAAGCCATGGTTTTGGACTTTTGTTGCAGGGTCGGGGGGGGGGGCAGTTTTTTATTACTAATTCAATCTCATTATTAGTAATCTGTCTATTCAGATTTTCTGTTTTTTCATGTTTCAGTCTTAGAAGATTGTGTGTTTCTTGGAATTTATCCATTTCTTCTAGGCTGTCCAGTTTGCGGGCATGTAATTAATTGCTCTTAGTAGTTTTTTATGATCATATCAAGCATCTTTTCCAATGACAATAATATGACATGAAAAATTAATGAGAAGAAAACTGGAAAAGTTGCATGTATGTGGAGATTAAACAACATGCTACTGAACAGTCAGTGTATTTCTGTGGTATCAGTTGTAACTTCTCTTTCATTTCTGATTTTATTTATTTGAGTTCTTTCTATTTTTTTCTTGGTGAGTCTAGCTAAAGGTTTGTCAATTTTGTTTATCTTTTCAAAGAATCAGCTCAGTTTCATTGATCTTCTCTGTTGTCTTTTTAGTCTTGATTTCGTTTCTTTCCACTCTGATCTTTGTTATTTCCTTCCTTCTACTGACTTTAGGCTTCCTTTCTTTTCTAGTTCCTTTAAGTATAAAGTTAAATTGTTTCTTTGAGATTTTTCTGGTTTCTTGCTGTAGGCCTGTATCACTGTCAACTTCCCTCTTAAAACTTCTTTTGCTGCATCCCATAGATTTTGGTGAGTTGTATTTCCATTTTCATTTGTCTCAAGGTATTTTTTTATTTCTCTTTTGATTTCTTTGTTTACCCATTGACTGTTCAATAGCATGTTGTTTAATCTCCACATATATGCGATTTTTCCAGTTTTCTACTTGTAGTTAATTTTTCATTTCATATTATTGTCATTGGAAAAGATGCTTGATGTGATTTCAGCCTTCTTAAATTTATTGAGACTTGTTTTTTTCAATATGATCTATCCTGGAGAATGTTCCATGTGCACATGGGAAGAATGCATATTCTGCTGCGTTTGGCTGGAATGTTCTGTATATATCTATTAAGTTAATCTGCTCCAGTGTGTCTTTGAAGGCCAATTTTCCATATTGATTTTCAGTCTGAATGATGTATCCATTGATGTAAGTGTGGTATTAAAGTATATCACAATTTTTTTTATTGCTCTCAGTTTCTCCCATTACATCTGTTATATTTGCTTTATATTTTTAGGTGCTTCTATGCTGGGTACATAAATATCTACAAGTGTTATATCCTCTGGTTGGATTGACCCCTTTATCATTATGTAATGCCCTTCTTTGTCTTTTATTACAGTCTTTGTTTTAAAATTTATTTTGTCTGATACAAGTACAGTTACCCCCAGCTTTCTTTTTGTTTCCATTTGCATGAAACATCTTTTTCCATCCCTTCACTCTTACTCTTGTGTGTGTCCTTACATCTGAAGTAAGTCTTACAGGCAACATATAGGTGGGTCTTGTTTTTTTTAATCCACTTAGCCAGTCTTTGTCTTTTGGTTGGAGAATTTAGCCCATTTACACTTAAAGTAATTATTGATAGGTATGTGCTTATTAGCATTTTGTTAATTGTTTCCTGGCAGTTTTGTAGGTCTTCTCTGTTCTTTCTTCTCTTGCTCTCTCCCATTGTGGTCTGATGACTTTCTTCAGTGTTATGCTGAGATTCCCTTCAGATTGCCTTTTGTGTACATACTATAGGTTTTTACTTTGTAGTTACTGTGAGACTCACATGTAACAGCCTATATATATGACAATCTAAGTTTTCTTAATATAGGTCTTGAAATTTCCCATTAAGTTTATTCCAGAGACTTTTAAATTTTTATTCAAATATGTTTATTGAGAGATAGTTCTCCAACTCTCTGGATACCTACTGGATGTCCTACAATTTAATTCAGTTCTGACACTACCTGGAGTTATCACAGAACTCACAGTTTAAGGGCTCAATCCCACCAGACTGCCCCCCTCTTCAGATGCCAATTGCATGTAGTGCAAGTTACCCACACTTCTTTCCAACTTGTCTACAAATCAAGGATTCTCCCCACCCCCTTCTAAGCTTTGATAATTTGCTATAATGGCTCACAGAACTCAGGGAAACACTTTACTTACTGATACCAGTTTATTATAAAGGATGCAAATGAACAGCCAGATGAGGAAGTAAAGAGGGCAAAATTCAGAAGGGTCTCAAGTGCATGAGCTTCTGTCCCCATGTAATTTAGGGTACACTACCCTCTTGGCACATGGATGTGTTCACCAATCCAGAAGCTCTCCAAACCATGTGGTTTATGATTTTTATGGGGGCTCCATGACAGTAGGTGTGACTGATTAAATCACTAGTCATTGGTGATTACCTAAATCTTGAGCTCTTCTCCTCTCCCTAGAGACTAAGAAAGTGGGGCTGAAAATTCTAAGCCTCTAATCACATGGTTGGGTCCTCTAGCAACTAGCCCCAATCCTGAAACTATCTAGGGGCTTTCAGCCATTAGTCATGTCATTAACAAACTCAGATATGGTTGAAAGGGGCTTATTATGAATAACGAAGATGCTCCTCTTACCTCTATCACTAAGGAAACTACAAGGATTTTAGAATCTCTGTATAAGGAACCAGAGACAAAAACCAAATATGTATTTCTTATTCGATCCCAATGTCACAGAACCATATTGTATGTTATTTTCTTTTGCCTTTCTTTTTTCCTCATTCTTATGCTTATACAATTAAGCAGTGTTATTGCATGTGGCTTTAATTAGCTTTTGTATGGTATTCCCAAACCAGTTACTGCCAACAACCTTCTAATCTGTAGCTTGTTTTACAACTTTCTGGTACTTTGATAAACAGAAGTAATATTCTCAGTGCATCTCATCAGGAGGAACATTAGGTAGTTTGTTTCCTTATTTATGATGCTAACATTGGTCACTCCATTGAGGTAGAATCAGTTAGATTTCTCTACTTTAAAGATACTAACTTTCTCTTGATTAGTAAGAAATTTGTAGGGAGACACTTTGAGACTATTAAGTGTTCTAATCCTCATGAAGTGCTATACTTTAGTTTTAGCATACGTTGATGTTTCATGCATAAATCAATTATTACTATAATGGTTGTAAATAGTGATAATATTTCTTGATTGCCTTGTATTTCCAATTGTATTAGTTGGCATTCTACTATAAAGAAGAATATTTCCTCTCTTTCCCATCAGCTTATCTGTCATTAGTATGAACTAGTAGATTTCTGTTTTATTCAGTCAGTTAAATAATTTCTACTACTATTTATTTTTATTGAGATAATTGTAGATTCATAAGCAGTTATAAGAAATAATACAGAAAGATCCACTGCATACTTTGTGTAGTTTCCTTCAGTGGAGACACTTTGCAAAATTATAGTGTAATGTCACATCCTGGATATTGATATTGATACAATTTGCTTATATTATTCAGATTTCTCCAGATTCACTTATATTGATTTGCATGTTTGTGTGTATTAAGTTCTATATATTTATGACCTTTGTAGATTTTTGTTTTTACTACCACAATCAACATATTAAACAAATCCAATACCACAGAGATCCCTCATATTGCCCTTTATAACCCCATTAACCTTCCCCACCACCACCACCATCACCCCACTGACATCCCTAACCCCTGGCAACCACTAATCTGGCCTTCAAAATTTATCCTTTCTTACAAAATTAACACAGAAATCTCTTGCATTCCTATACACTAACAACAAAAGATCAGAAAGAGAAATTAAGGAAACAATCTCATTCACCATCACAACAAAAAGAATAAAATATCTAGGAATAAACCTAACTAAACAGGTAAAAGACCTGTACTCAGAAAACTATAATACATGTATGAAAGAAATCAAAGATGACACAAACAGATGGAGAGATATACCATGTTCTTGGATTGGAAGAATCAACATTGTGAAAATGACTATGCTACCCAAAGCAATCTACAGATTCAATACAAGACCTATCAAACTACCAATCACATTTTTTACAGAACTAGAACAAAAAATCCTAAAATTTGTGTGGTGACACAAAAGACCCCGAATAGCCAAAACAATCTTGAGGGAAAAAAATGGAGCTGGAGGAATCAGACTCTCTGACTTCAGACTATACTACAAAGCTACAGTAATCAAGACAATATGGTACTGGCACAAAAACAGAAATATAGGTCAATGGAACAGAATAGAAAGCCCAGAGATAAAGTATGGTCAACTAATCTATGACAAAGGAGGCAAGAATATACAATGGAGAAAAGGCAGCCTCTTCAGTAAGTGGTACTGGGAAAACTGGACAGCTGTGTGTAAAAGATTGAAATTAGAACACTCCCTAACACCATGCACAAAAATAAACTCAAAATGGATTAAAGATCTAAATGTAAGGCCAGACACTATAAAATTCTTGGAGGAAAACATAGGAAGAACACTCTTTGACATAAATCATAGCAAGATCTTTTTTGACCTACCTCCTAGAGTAATGGAAATAAAAACAAAAATAAGCAAGTGGGGAGGGAGAAGAGATCAAGATGGCAGAGTAGGAGGACGTGCGCTCACTCCCTCTGTAAGAGCACCAGAATTACAACTAACTGATGAACAATCATTGACAGAAAGACACTGGAACTCACCAAAAAAGACACCCCACATCCAGAGACAAAGGAGAAGCCGCAATGAGATGGTAGGAGGGTTGCAGTCGCGTTAAAAATCAAATCCCATAAGTGCTGGGTGGGTGACTCACAAACTGGAGAACAATTATACTGCAGAAGTCCACCCACTAAAGTGAGGGTTCTGAGCCCCACGTCAGGTTTCCCAACCTGAGAGTCCAGCAACGGGAGGAGGAATCCCCAGAGAATCAGACTTTGAAAGCCAGCAGGATTTGATTGCAGGACCTCCACAGGACTGGGGGAAACAGAGATGCCACTCTTGGAGGGCACACAAAAAAGTGTGCTCACCAGGACCCAGGGGGAAGGAGCAGTGACCCCATAGGAGACTGAACCAGACCTACCTGCTGGTGTTGGAGGGTTGCCTGCAGAGGTGGGGGGAAGCTGTGGCTCACTGAGGAGACAGGGGAACTGGCGGCAGGAGTTCTGAGAAGTGCTCATTGGCGTGAGCCCTCCCAGAGTCTGCCATTAGCCCCATCAAAGAGTCTGTAAGCTCCAGTGCTAGGTAGCCTCAGGCCAAACAACCAACAAGGTGGGAACACAGCCCTGCCCATTGGAAGACAAGCAGATTAAAGTTTTACTGAGCTCCGCCCACCAAATCGGATTAAAGTCTTATGGAGCTCCACACACCCAGCCCTACCACCATCAGTCCCTACCATCAAGAAGCACGCATGAGCCTCCTAGATAGCTTCCTCCACAAGAGGGCAGACAGTAGTATCAAGCAGCATCAGCAGTATTTCATCTTGTGGAACTGAAAACCACAGCCACAGAAAGATAGAGAAAATGAAAAAGCAGAGGACTTTGTACCAGATGAAGGGACAGGATAAAACCCCAGAAGAACAACTAAATGAAGAGGAGATAGGCACCCTTCCAGAAAAAGAATTCAGAATAATGATGGTGAAGATGATCCAGGACTTTGAAAAAAGACTGGATACAAAGATCAAAAAGTTGCAAGAAAAGTTTACCGAAGACCTAGAAGAATTAAAGAACAAACAGAGATATGCAACACAATAACTGAAATGAAAAATACACTAGAAGGAACCAATAGCAGATTAACTGAGGCAGAAGGGCAAATAAGTGACCGGGAATACAGAATGGTGATAATCACTGATGTGGAAAAGAATGAAAAGAACTGAAGACAGCCTAAGAGACCTCTGGGACAATGTTAAATGCACCAACATTCACATTATAGGGGTACCAGAAGGAGAAGAGAGAGAGAAAGGACCTGAGAAAATATTGGAAGAGATTATAGTTGAAAACTTCCTTAACATGGGAAAGGAAATAGCCACCCAAGTCCAGGAAGTGCAGAGAGTCCCAGGCAGGATAAACCCAAGGAGAAACATGCCAAGACATATAGCAGTCAAATTAAAAAAATTAAAGACAGAGAAAAGTTATTAAAAGCAGCAAGGGAAAAGCGACAAATAACATACAAGGGAACTCCCATCAGGGTAACAGCTGATTTCTCAGCAGAAACTCTGCATGCCAGAAGGGAGTGGCACGATATATTTCAAGTGATGAAAGGGAAGAACCTACAACCAAGAATACTCTACCCAGCAAGGATCGCATTCAGATTCGACGGAGAAATCAAAAGCTTTACAGACAAGCAACAGCTAAGAGAATTCAGCACCACCAAACCAGCCCTACAACAACTGCTAAAGGAACTTCTCTAAGTGGGAAACATAAGAGAAGAGAAGGACCTACAAAAACAAAAACAAAAAATTAAGAAAATGGTAATAGGAACATACATATCGATAATTACCTTGAATGTAAATGGACTAAATGCCCCAACCAAAAGACACAGACTGGCTGAATGGATACAAAAACAAGACCCATATATATGCTGTCTACAAGAGACTCACTTCAGACCTAGGGACACATACAGACTGAAAGTGAGGAGATGGAAAAAGATATTCCATGCAAATGAAAATCAAAAGAAAGCTGGAGTAGCAATACTCATATCAGATAAAATAGACTTTAAAATCAAAAATGTTACAAGAGACAAGAAAGGACACTACATAAAGATCAAGGGATCCATCCAAGAAGAGGAGATAACAATTATAAATATATATGCACCCAATATAGGAGCACCTCCATACGTAAGGCAAATGCTAACAACTATTAAAGGGGAAATGGAAGGCAGAAATAGAGACACAGATGTAGAGAACAAACATATGGACACCAAGTGGGGAAAGCGAGGAGGGTTGGGGGGGGATGAATTGGGAGATTGGGATACCAAATTGTACGCTCTAAATATATGCAGTTTAATGTAAAAAATGGGGGAAAAAAAGGAAAAAGAAAAATAAATCAAAGAGAAAAAGAACTACAATGAGATATCACCTCACACGGGTTAGAATGGGAGTCATCAGAAAATCTACAAACAATAAATGCTGGAGAGGCTGTGGAGAAAAGGCATCTCTCTTGCACTGTTGGTGGGAATGTAAATTGATACAGCCACTGTGGAGAAAAGTATGATGGGGGTTCCTTGAAAAACTAAAAATAGAATTACCATGTGACCGAGCAATCCCACTACTTGGACATATACCCAGAGAAAACCATAATTCAAAAAGATACATGCACCCCAATGTTCATTGCAGCACTGTTTACAATAGTCAGGTCATGGAAGCAACCCAAATGTCCATCAACAGATAAATTGGTAAAGAAGATGTTGTATATATATACAATGGAATATTACTCGGCCGTGAAAAGGAATGAAATTGGGACATTTGTAGAGACATGGATGGACCTAGAGAATATCATACAGAGTGAAGTAAGTCAGAAAGAGAAAAACAAATATCGTATATTAACGCATATATGCAGAATCTAGAAAAATGGTGCAAATCAACGTGTTTGCAAGGCAAAATGGAGACACAGATGTAGAGAACAAACCTATGGACACCAAGGGGAGAAGCGGGGTTGTTGGGGTGAGACAAATTGGGAGATTGGGATTGCCAAACATACATTACTAATAAAAAAAATACCAAGTTGTACACTTTTTAAAAAATAAAATAAAATTTATCCTTTCAAAATGTCATTTAAATAGAATAATGTAGTGTGTAACTTTTGGGGATTAGCTTTTTCACTCATCATAATTCTTGGAAGATTCATCCAAATTATTATGTATATCAACAGTTCATTCCTTTTTGTTGAATAACATTCCATTGTATGTATATGCCACAGTGTGTGTAACCAGTCACCTGTTGAAGGATGGCTGGGATAATTGCAGTTTTTAGCTGTTACAAATAAAGCTGCTATGAACATACATGTATGTGTTTTTGTATGAATAATTTTTCATTTTTCTAGTATGAATGTCTAGGAGTGTGATTGCTGGTACAATGGCAGTTTTTTGTTTCATCTTTAAGAAACCAGTCACACAGTTCCATTGGCAATGTTTGAGTGATCCAGTTTCTCTACATCCTCACCAGCATTTGGTGTTTTCACTGTTTTTATTTTAGTCGTTCTGTTATATAGTGATATCTCATTGAGATTTTAATTTGAATTTCCCTAATGTGTAATGATGTTAAACATCTTTCCATGTGCTTATTTGCCATCTGTATGTCTACTTCAGTGAAATGTCTAACCCATTTGATTTTTTTTTTTTTTACTGTTCAGTTGTCAGAGTTCTTTATAGATTCTAATTACTATTTCTTTTGTTGGACAATGATTTGCAAATATCTCCTCCCAGTCTATAGCATGTCTTTTCATCCTCTTCACACAGGCTTTCACAGAGGAAAAGTTTTAAATATTGATTAGGTCTTATTCATTTTTTTCTCTTATAGGTGATGCTTTTGATGCTGTCTAAAAATTTTTTGTCTGCCCTAGAGCCCAAAGTTTTTCTCTTACTTTTTTTCTAAAAATTTTATAGTTTTACATTTTATATTTATGTCTATAATCTGTTTTGAGTTACTTTGGTATAAGGTGTGAGATTTAGGTTGAGGTTCATATTTTTACTTATGGATGTCTAATTGCCCCAGCATCATTTGTTGATGTACTATTTATTTTATGCTCACATTGACCCAGTGTTGGCCAGTGGGAGCCCCTTTATGCTGGTTCCTCTTCAAGGGTAATTTTGAAAAGGCACTATTCTTGTCTTATTGGCCTATTTTGGAATCAAATCCCCAAGAAAGATGCACCTATACTGTACTATCTTAATATTGGGGATGAAGTTGATCATGAGTTGTGTGAGATTTCTCTAACTCTGGTATGTAAAGGGAGGGTCTTCTGCTCTATAATCCTTTGGGCTCTCATGTTCTAATGCAACTTTTAAATTTCCCAGGGTTGAAAACTTTGATCCTACTTATTTAAAAACTAAAAAGTAACTTTCTTAACATGAGAGAAGGGAGTCACTCTTCTCCTTATTCTTAGTGTATTATTATAAAGCCAAGAACTGGATTAAAACTTTCAAAAGATGGTTGGCACTCCACCCAGTAACAGAAGAATATATATTCTTTTCTGTCACACATGGGACATTCACTGAGATGGACCACATCTTAAGACATTAAGCAAACCTTATAGATGTTTTAAAAATTGAAATCATAAAAATTGTGTTCTCTGACCATAATGGAATTAAACTAGAAATCAGTAACACAAAGATAACAGGAAAATATCCAAACACTTGGAAATTAACACATGTCTAACTAATGTATAGGTCAAAGAAGAAATCCTAAGGAAAATTTTTTAATGTATTATACTGATTTAAAATGAAAATACAACATATATGGAAATCTTTGGGACACAGCTAAAGCACTGCTTAGAGGGAAATACGTTGCACTTGGTGCTTATATTGAAAACAAAGGCCTCAAATCAGTCATGTAAGCTCATACCTCAAGAAACTAAACAAAGAAATAAATACAAAATGAATCTAAACAAAGAGAAGGAAGGAAATAATAAATATTAGAGTGGAAATCAATGACATCAATAACAGACAGACAACAGAGAAAATCAAACTAAAAGATTCCTTTTGAAAAGATCAATAAAATTGACAAACCTCTAGCAAGACTGATAAATTAAAAAAGAGAGACGAACCAGACTACCAGTATCAGGAATGAAAGGGGGATATCCCTACAGATCCCACAGATATTAAGAGGATAATAAGGCAAACAACTCTGCTCATAGAATTTAAAACTTTAGTTAACATGGACGTATTCCCCTCCAAAAGAGCAAACTTACAAAACTCACCCAAGGCTAATAGATAATTGAATAGTCCTATAACTGTTACGGAAATTGAATTAGTAATTTAAAACTTTCTGAAAAGAAATCTCCTGACCCAAAAGTGTCACTAGCAAATTCTACCAAATATTTACAGAGGAAATGGCACCAATTCTACACAACTTCCAGAAAACAGAAGAAAAACCAACACTACCCACCTCATTTTATAAGGTGAGCATTACCTTGATATCAGAACCAGACAAAGACAGTAAAGGGAGGGAGGGAAAACTATAGACCAATATTCCTCATGAACATAGATATAAAAATCCTTAGCAAAATATTAGCAAATCAAACCCAGCAATGTATAAAAAGAATAATACACCACAACTAAATGGGATTTATTCTGGGAATTCCAGGCTGGATCAATATTTTAAAGCCAATTAATGTAATCTATCTTATTAACAGTCAAGAGGAAAAGCCACGTGATTATATCAATTGATGCAGAAAACACATTTGACAAAATTCAATGCTTATTCATGATACAAACTCTCAGCACACTAGGAATAGAGGAGAATTTCCCCAGCCTGATAAAGAGCATCTACAAAACCCAAAATAAAACACTAGAACTAACATCATACTTGATGGTGAAAGACTGAATGCTTTCTGGAATAAGGCAAGGATGTTTGCTGTTTACACCCCTATTCAATATGGTACTGGAAGTCTTTAATTGGTACAATAAGGCAAGAAAAGAAAAGAAAAGGCATACAGATTGTAAAGGAAGAAATAGAAGTGCAAGTTTTTCCAGATAATATGACTCTGTACATGGAAAATCATAAGGAATCCACAAGAAAAAATATGTGAGGAGGGGAGGAAGGAAGAAAGATAAACCCTGCTAGGACAAATAAGTGAGATTATAAGTTATCAAGTTCACTGTATACAGGGTCAACACAAATCAATCATATTTCTATATTCTAACAGTAAACATTTGGAAACCTAAATAGAAAATGCAATATTATTTACAATCACATCCACAAAAATGAAATACTTAGGTGTAAATTTAATAAAATATATATAGGATCAGTATGCTGAAAACTACAAAATGCATCTGAAAGAAAGAAGACCTAAATGAATGGAAAGGTATACTGCATTTATGGACTGGAAGACAACATACTAAAGATATCATTTCTCCCAAATTGATGTATAGATTTAACTTAATTCCTATGAAAATCTCAACATAGTTCTTTATAAACATAAAAAAGGGGCTCCTAAAATTTATGTGCAAAGGCAAAGGAAGTAAATTAGCCAGAACAGTTTTGAAAAAGAAGACTATAGTTGGAGGAATCACAACTATCTGATTTTAATATTTACAATGTAGCTATATTTATCATGAGAGTGTGGTATTAGTTAAGGGATTGACACATCAATCAATGGAATAGAATAGAATTTTGAGAAAGACCCACACAAGTATAGCAAACTGATTTTCTTAAGAAGATGCAGAAGCAATTCAATGGAGGAAAGGTATTAATTTCAACAAATGATGCCGGAACTATTGGACATTCAAAGGAAAAAAAAAAAAAAGGAAGAAGAACCTTGACCTTAATGTCATACCTTATATCAAAATTAACCCAAAATGGATCATAGGTCTAAAATGTAAAACTGTAAAGCTTATAGAAGAAAACAGAAGTGAAAATTGTCATGATCTGAGGTTAGATAGCCTTCTTAGAAATGACACCAAAGGCATAATCCAAAAAAGAAAAATAAAATGATAAATTGGGCTTCATCAAAATGAAAAAAATTGGAGGAACTCTGGTCTGAAGGTCTGGGTTCAAGGCCTCTGCATGCAGCACCCTATGAGCAAGTGAAACTAGACTAAGGACAAAGGAAAAGAAAAAGGGCCAAATATTTGCTTTCTGATGACCTTACCACCAGAAAAATGTAACTTCTTTGTTGTAATGGATTGTACCTCTTCTCAACTATAAATGAAGCATTTAGAATAATGATTAGTGCATAATTGTCCACAAAGAGTGATCAAATGAATCAATGACTTTGATATCCATTTTGTCCATCTGGATTACTATTTCTACTTTACCTTTTTTTTTTTTTTTTTTAACTGTATTTCTAATCTAGTTTGCTTGGAGTAGATCTGAAGATCTCAAAACTTGTTAATATAAAAACTCCCTGGAACAGAGACAGGATGGCAGAGTAGAAGGACTTGAACTCACCTCCTCTCATGAAAACACCAAAATCACAATGAACTGCTGAACAACCATCAACAAAAAAGACTGGAACCTGCCAAAAGAGATAGTCTACATCACAATATAATCAAATCCTATACCCACCATTTGTGGGTGACCCACAAACTGGAAAATAATTATATCTCAGAGGGTTCTTCCACCGGAGTGAGAGTTCTGAGCCTCATGTCAGACTCCCCAGCCTGGGGGTTTGGCATCAAAAGAAGGGGCCCCCAGAGCATTTGGCTTTGAAGGCCAGAAGATGTTGTGTGCAAGTGCTCCACAGGACTGGGGGAAACAGAGACTCCACTCTTGGAGGGTGCACCCAAGGTTTCACTTGCACTGGGACCCAAGACAAAGCAGTGACTCCATAGGAGCCTAGGCCAGACCTACCTGCAGGCCTTGTAGGGTCTCCTGAGAAAGCAATGGTCAGCTGTGGCTCACTGCAGGGGCAAGGATACTGGTGGCAGAGACCCCAGGAATATTCATTGGTATGAGCTCTGCCAGAGGTCACCAGTTTGGCACCAAGACCTGGCCTGACCCATCAGCCTGCAGTCTCCAGTGCTGGGAGACCTCAGGCCAAACAACCAACAGGGTGGAAACAGCCCCACCCATCAGCAGAAGGGCTGCCTAAAGTCTTCCTGAGCCCACAACCACCTATAAACACACCCCTTGATATAGCCCTGCCCACCAGCAGGATAAGGCCCAGCTCCACCCACCAGGGGGCAGGCACCAGTACCCCCCCACGAGGAAGCCTGCACAAGCTCCTGGACCAAACTCATCCACCAGAGGGCAGACACCAGGAGCAAGAATTACAGTCCTGCAGCCTCACAACGGAGACCACAGACACAGAAAGTTAGCCAAATGAGACCCCAGAGAAATATGTTCCAGATGAAGGAAGAAGATAAAACCCCAGAAGAACAACTAAGTGAAGTGGAGATAGGCCACCTACCTGAAAAAGAATTCAGAATAATGATACTAAAGATGATACAATATCTCAAAAAAAATAATGGAGGCACAGACCAGGAGGATACAAGAAATGTTTAATAAAGAACTAGAAGCTTTAAAGAGCAAACAAGCAGAGGTGAACAATACAATAACTGGAATGAAAAATACATTAGAAAGAATCAATAGCAGAATAACAAGCAGAGGGATGAATAAGCAATCTGGAAGATAGATTGGTGGAAAAATGCTACAGAACTAAGAAAGAAGAATTAAGAGAAATGAGGACAATCTAAGAGATCTCTAGGACAACATTGAATGCACCAACATTTGCATTATAGGGATCTCAGAAGGAGAAGAGAGAAAGGGCCTGAGAAAATATTTGAAGAGATAATAGCCAAAAAACTTCCTTAACATGGGAAAGGAAATGCTCACTCAAATCCAGGAAGCGCAGAGAGTCCCATACAGGATAAACTCAAGGAAGAACACACCAAGACACACATTAAATTGACAAAATTAAAGAATAAAAGGAAAATATTAAAAGCAACAAGGGAAAAGCAGCAAATAATATACAAGGAAATCCCCATAAGGTTCTCAGCTGATTTTTCAGCAAAAACTCTGCAGGCCAGATATATTTACAGTGATGAAGGGGAAAAACCTACAACCAAGAATACTGTACCCAGCAAGGCTCTCATTCAGATTCGACAGAAAAATCAAAAGCTTTACAGACAAGCAAAAGCTAAGAGAATTCAGCAGCACTAAACCAGCTTTACAGCAAATGCTAAAGGAAATTTTCTAGGTGGAAAAGAAAACCCCACAACTAGAAACAAGAAAATTATGAATAGAAAATCTCACTGGTAAAGGCATACATAGAGTAAAGGTAGGAAGTCATCCATACACAAATGTGATACCAAAACCAGCAACCATGAAAAGGGAAGAGTACAAATGCAGAATATTGGAAATGCATTAGAAATTAAGAGACCAGCAACTTAAAACAGTCTTATATATGTATATATATATAGACTGCTATATCAAAACTTCATGGTAACCACAAACCAAAAATCTACAATACATACACACACAAAAAAGAAAAAGCAATCCAAACACAATACTAAAGATAGCCATCAAATCACAAGAGAAGAGAACAAAAGAGGAAGGGAAGAAAAAAGACCTACAAAAACAAATCCAAAACAATTAACAAAATGGCAGTAAGAACATACATAACGATAATTACTTTAAATGTAAGTGAATTAAATGCTCCAACCAAAAGACATAGACTGGCTAAATGGATACAAAAATGAGACCCATATATATGCTATCTACAAGAGACCCAATTCAGATCTAGGGACACATACAGATTGAAAGTGAGGGGAAGGAAAATGTATTCCTTGCAAATGGAAATCAAAAGAAAGCTGAAGTAGCAGTTCTCATATCAGACAAAATATACTTTAAAATAAAGACATAAGAGACAAAGAAGGACACTACATAATGATCGAGGGATCAATCCAAGAAGAAGATATAACAATTGTAAACATATATGCACCCAACATAGGAGCATTTCAATATATAAGGCAAATAGTAAGAGCCATAAAGGGAGAAATTGACAGTAACACAATAATAGTCAGGACTTTTTAACACCTCACTTTCATCAGTGGACAGATCATCCAGACAGGAAATCAATAAGGAAACACAGGCCTTAAATGACACATTAGACCAGAGGACTTATTTGATATTTATAGAACATTCTATCTGAAAGCAGCAGAATGCACATTCTTCTCAAGTGCACATAAAACATTCTCCAAGATCACATGTTGGGCCACAAAGCAAGCCTTGGTAAATCTAAGAAAATTGAAATCATATCAAGCATCTTCTCCAACTACAATGCTATGATATTAGAAAACAACTACAAGAAAAAAGAAAAAACTAAAAAACACAAATGCAAAACTGTAAAAAACTAAACAATATGTTACTATACAACCAATGGATCACTGAAGAAATCAAAGAGGAAATCAAAAAATACCTAGAGACAAAGGAAAACAAAAACACAATGATCCAAAATCTATGGGATGCAGCAAAAGCATTTCTAAGAGGGAAGTTTCTAACAGTACGATCTTACCTCAGGAAACAAGAAAAATCTTAAATAGACAACCTAACCTTACACATAAAGCAACTAGAGAAAGAAGAACAAATAAAACCCAAAGTTAGTAGAAGGAGAGAAATCATAAAGATCAGAACAGAAATAAATGAAAAAGAGATGAAGAAAACAATAGAAAAGATCAATGAAACTAAAAGCTGGTTCTTTGAAAAGGTAAACAAAATTGATAAACCTTTAGCCAGACTCATCAAGAAAAAAAGGGAGAGGGCCCAAATCAATGAAAATAGAAATGAAAAAGGAAAAGTTACAACTGACACCACAGACATATGAAGGATTATAGAGACTACTACAGGCATCTATATGCCAATAAAATGAACAACCTAAAAGAAATGGACAAATTCTTAGAAAGGTACAATCTTCCCAGACTGAACTAGAAAGAAATGAAGATATGAAGAGACCAATCAGAAGTACGGAAATTGAAACTGTGATTTTAAAACTTTCAGCAAACAAAAGTCCACAATGAGATGACTTCACAGGCAAATTCTATCAGACGTTTAGAGAAGAGTTAACACCTATTCTTCTGAAAGTATTCCAAGAAATTGCAGAGGAAGGAACACTCCCAAACTTATTCTATGAGGCGACCATCACCTTGATACCAAAACCAAAGATACCACAAAAAAGAAAATTACAGGCAAATATCACTGATGAACATAGATGCAGAAATCCTCAACAAAATACTAGCAAACCAAATCCAACAATACATTAAAAGTGTTATACACCATGATCAAGTGGGATTTATCCCAGGAATGCAAGAATTTTTCAATATCTGCAAATCGATCAGTGTGATACACCACATTAAAAAACTGAAAAATAAAACTCTTAGAGGGGGGCTTCCCTGGTGGTGCAGTGGTTAAGAATCTGCCTGCCAATGCAGGGAATGCATGTTCAAGTCCTGGTCAGGGAAGATCCCACATGCCATGGAGCAACTACGCCTCTGCGTCACAACTACTGAGCCTGTGCTCTAGAGCCCATGAGCCACAACTGCTAAGCCCACATGCCACAAATACTGAAACCCGTGTGCTTAGAGCCTGTGCTCTGGAAGAGAAGCCACCGCAATGAGAAGCCCGTGCACCACAACAAAGAGTAGCCCCCACTCGCTGCAACTAGAGAAAGCCCACACGCAGCCACAAAGACCCAACAGAGCCAAAAATAAAATAAATAAATAAATTTATTTTTTAAAAAACTCTTAGAGGAAAACATAGGCAGAACACTCTTTGACATAAATTGCAGCAATATCTTTTTGGATCCACCTCCTAGACTAGTGAAAATAAAAACAAAAATAAACAAATTGGACCTAATTAAAACTTAAAAGCTTTTGCACAGCAAAGGAAACCATGAAATGAAAAGACAACCTACAGAATGGTGGAAAATATTTGCAAACGAAGCAATCAACAAGGGATTAATCTCTAAAATATACAAACCACTTATGTAGCCTAATATGAAAAAAATAACCCAATCAAAAAAATGAGCAGAAGCTCTGAATAGACATTTCTTCAAAGAAGACATACAGATAACCAAAAAGCACATGAAAAGGTGCTCAACATCACTAATTACTAGAGAAGTGCAAATGAAAACTACAATGAGGTATCATCTCACACCAATCAGAATGGCCATCATCGAAAAGCCTATGGTTCTTTCCTTCATTGTGCCCTAGCACTGCCTGGACACCACATGGGCCGCCGACACCATGAAGATCCAGACTTTGGAGCACATCTTTGACCACCCATGGGAAACTGTTACAGCAGCTGCAATGCAGAAATACCCAAACCCTATGAACCCGAGACTGATTGGAGTTGACGTATTAGACAGACACATAGATCCCTCTGGAAAGTTGCAGAGCCATAGACTTCTCAGCACAGAATGGGGACTGCCTTCCATTGTGACATCTCTTATTGGTGCAGTAAGAACCAAAACTTACGTGCAAGAACATTCTGTAGTGGATCCCGTAGAGAACACAGTGGAACTTAAATATTGTAAAATATTTCATTACAAATATGGTTTCAGTAGGTGAGAGACTTACATACAAACCACACCCTCAAGACCCAGAAAAGACTGTTTTGACTCAAGAAGCCATAATTACTGTAAAAGGAGCCAGTCTCAGCAGTTACCTTGAAGGACTGATGATAAGTATGATATCGTCAAATGCTTAATAAAGGCCAAGAAGCAATGGAGTGGGTGATACATAAGTTAAATGCTGAAATTGAGGAACTGACGGCTTTAGCAAGAGGGAGCATAAGGACACCAGTGGTGGCTGCGGCATTTGTGGAGAAATGATAATGAAAGTGGATAAACAACACCCAGTTCCCCAGGTCTCTACAAGCTGGCAGTATATTTATTTGTTACTTAAAAAATACAACCATATTTCAGGTAGATTTTTTTTTTTAATAAGCTGAAGAAAGACTATGTGACTTGATCAAAACAAAGAGGTGCAGGGTTTCTAAATAAAAGGGATTGGCTAAAATTAGTGTTGTCTGAAATGACTGATTTGAGGATTCCAGTATTTATGTGAAAATTTAACAATTTTTGTAAAGTACTTGGAAATTGTTGTTGGCCGATTAAACTTCTTTAAGGTAGAATTTTAAAGCTTTCCAAGCATTGGAACTCTACCTGGCTTTGGACCAACCCCAGAACAAAGCAGAGTCACCTCTTTCACAGGCACAACTGCCTTGCTACAGTAAACTTGGAGAACTTGCATAAGGGAATTCACTTTTAAAGGAGAAATTGTATAGTTTTAAAAAGACATTAGCTGTATAAAATGATTTGCTCTGCTATAAACCGCCATTAAAAATCACAATGTTTTAATTTGATGCTCAACATTTTTGGAGTAAAAATTATCACGAAAGTAATAAATGACTCCAACAAAAATATATTTTATTGTGTTAAAGAGTACTGTATTGATTTGCCAAAGTTTTGTAACTTAGTAGAGGTATTACCTTACTTAGATTCGTACTTTATGACTTAGTATGCTGTATCGTGGGCTGGCTATGTTAACTGAAAAAAATAGTCATTACCAGAATTTTGCAGCACTCAACTTAAACAGAACAACAGTTGTTCACATCTTTTAGCATTTCACATTTGCCTAACTTATAAATTGCCATGTGTCAAAATCATGGTTCTGTAATTGCTAAAGCATATGTCAGGTTATTTGAATATAATTACTTTTCGAAGTAACTGTGGCCACAAAACATCTTTTTTAAGTGAAGAGCTGTACATCATTTGAAATTACTCAAATGGTGTCTTGATCTGAAGCATAAATCCCAGGGACTTAATGTTTTTAATAATACCATGTCACTGTGGGGGATGGGGTCAGTGGAGAATAAAAAAGAATAATAGGGTGGGGAAAAAAGCATTGACCTAAACTAACCAGTGAATTGCTTTGTAGCTTTTATTTATGGGAAATCCTTGCTTTGGATGCCAGAGGGCAGCTGCAACCTGGAAAGCAATCCAGTAAATGTATTTTGTTTTGTATTTTGTAGCAGGCAATTAATTATCAACCACTAAATACGAATATCTTTGATACTTGGAATTGTCACATACAGAGTATTTTTGTTAAAAGGTGATGAGCTCTTGCCTTTATTTCACAGTACTTAATGTGATAAACTTCTAGTCAGGTTTCCTGTAAAAGAAACCAGTTGATATATGTACATAAACCACAAAAATAGTATACCAAACTATTTAAAAATTAGTGTTTCTCTACTTAAAATATTGTTTAGCTTGAGACTTCTTAGGACATTTGTAAAAGCAAATTAAAGCCAATAAGGTTTTTGATTATTTTTTGTAACCGGAGATGGTTTTTACAATTAAAATAGCATTTCAACTACATAAAACATTGCTAAATATTGATATTTAATAAGTTGCCTTGTATAATTTCTGAAAATCATACTTGTCCTGAAAAGTGTAAGAATACCCTAATGATAAAAAGATTTCTAAACAAAATTTTATCCTGATTGATTTCTTTTTTCTCTGATCTAATGAGAAAATTCTGTAAATTTTCATTTCCCAGTGTAGTTACTTTTAGTTAAGTAGCTGGTAGTTAATGGCTTTTACCTGTTAAACTATAAATAACATAGCAAGCATTTGAGAGGACTAAACTGGAGTAAAGTGTTCATGGGTTAGAATTAGAGTCTTGGACTATGGAGCATGTTATCCTATTTAATATTGAGGATGAGTCTTATATGAATTAAGAAAAACCTTCCTGTTAATAAAAACTACCTTTAAACTAAAAAAAAAAATAAAAGTCTAGAAACAATAAATGCTGGAAAGGGTATGGAGAAAAGGGAACATTCCTACACTATTGGTGGGAATGTAAATTGGTATAACCATTATGCAGAAAAATATGGAGGTTCCTTTAAAATACTAAAAATAGAGTTACCATATGATCCAGCAATTCCACTCCTGGGCACATATCTGGAGAAGACTATACTTCAAAAAGATACATGCACCCCAATGTTCACTGCAGCACTATTTACTGGCCAAAACATGGAAGCAGTTAAAATGTCTGTTGACAGAGGAGTGGATAAAGAAGATGTGGTACGTATATGCAGTGGAATATTACTCAGCCATAAAAAAGAATGAAATAATGCCATTTGCAGCAACATGGATGGACCTAGAGATTATCATACGAAGTGAAGTAAGTCAGACAGAGAAAGACAAATATATGGTATCACTTAGATGTGGAATCTTAAAAATGTTACAAATGAAGTTATTTACAAAACAAAAACAGACTCATAGACTTCAAAAACAAACTTATGGTTATCAGAGGGGAAAGGTGGTGGGGAGAGATAACTTAGGAGTTTGGAATTAACATATACACACTACTGTGTATAAAATAGATAATCAACAAGGATCTACTGTATGCTACAGGGAACTCTACTCAATATTCTGTAATAAGCGATATGGGAAAAGAATCTGATAAAGAATGGATATATGTATATGTATAACTGAATCACTTTGCTGTACACTTGAAACTAACACATTATAAGTCAATTATACTCTAATATAAAATAAAAACTAAATTTAAAAAATTAATAAATTAAAAATTTTGCTCTGTGAAAGACCCTGTTAAAAAGAAAAGGCAAACTATACACAAGGAGAAAAGATTTACAATAGCATATATCACAAAAAGACTTGTATCTAGATACATAAAATACACTTTAACCATAATACTAAGAAAACACAGTCCAGTTAGAATATGGACAAAAAATTTGAGCACACACTTTGCCACAGGATATATGGGCAGCAAATAAGTTCATGCAAAGATGTACAACATCATTAGCCATTAAGAAAATGCAGTTAAAACCATAATGAGCTATCACTACACTCCTATCAGAATGGCCAAAATAAGAATGGTGTCAATGCCAAATGCTAGCAAGGATGCAGAGAAACTGAAACACTCATGCAGTAACGTAAAATCATATGGCCACTCTAGAAAACACTTGGCAGTTTCTTATAAAGTCAAACGTGAACTTACCTGATGACCCAGCATATACGCAAGAAAGCTGAGAATAAAACACAAAACACACAAAAACTTGTCTACAAATGTTCATAGTATTATTTATAATGGCCAATAAGTGGAAACAGCCCAAATGTCTATCAACTGATGAATGAGTAAGAAACAGTGCTGTCATACAGAGCCACAGAAAGGAATGAAGCACTAATAACAACATGGATGAATCTTGAAAACATTATGCTAAGTTAAAGAAGCCAGACATAAAAGGCCACATATTTATTATTCCATTTATGTGAAATGTAAATAAATGGGCAAATCCATAGAGACAGAAAAAGGATATACAAGTCAGAAAGATGGAGATTGATATAATATCTATGTTGCTAATAGTGCCCAGTAGGTTCATGGATCTGTAGCCCCATTTGAGCTCCCTAAAACTATAAATTAAACTTAAGGGACGTCCCTGGTGGCCCAGTAGTAAAGAATCCATCTTCCAATGCAGGGTTTGATCCCTGGTCAGGGAACTAAGATCCCACGTGCACGGGGCAACTGAGCCCGTATGCCACAACTACTGAGCTCGCACGCCTCAACTAGAGAGCCTGCGTGTCACAAACTACAGAGTCCACATGCTCTGGAACCTGCATGCCACAACTACAGAGCCCACGTGCCCTGGAGCCTGCGTGCTACAACTAAAGAGAGAAAATCTGCGCACTGCAACTAGAGAGCCCTCAATGAAGAGCCCGCACACGCTGCAATTTAAGATTCTGCATGCCTCAGCGAAGATCCCACATGCTACAACTAACACCCGATGCAGCCAAAAATAAATAAATAATAAATTTCTAAATAAATAAACAAAACTTAATACTCCCTTGCCCTATTCCTACCTAACGAGCATCAAGGTAAGAGTCTGCATGGTAATCTTACCCAAGGAAAAAGCAGATAGTGTCTTTAGGGTAGAGGGCCAAAAACAAAGAAAGAGGGCTTCCTGGTTCAGCCCTTGGTTCTAATTTCACCGAATAATGAAGCCATTCCTTTTTCCTTGTGGAAAAGAGTGATAGGTAGAGAGAAACCTGAAGTACCTCTATTATTTTCAGTCTTATTGAATGGAGGTTCCATATGTCAGGTAAGGAAGATCAGCTTTCCCCCTCAAAATTATTTTTTTTAATTCAGTTGATGTTCCTTGAGCACTTTGCCGTTTTTCAGATGCTGTGCCAGTCACTATGGCACTATACTCAGTCCTAGTGGGAAAGATAAGCAACTAATATTGGGATATTGTAACGAGGCCTAGACCCAGGAATTTCCGCCTTCAGCAGCGTGACTGACGTTAAAGGGCTCTCTGCTAAAACTACAACAATAACAACTAGGTCCTGAATGAAACTAATTTTTCCTGCTTACTGGGCTGGCAGGAATTGACAGAAATCTCCAAGGAGAAAAATGAAACCAGAACCACGAGCTGAACCTGGAGTGGTGAAGAGCAAATCCATTATCAGCACCATAATCAGGAAATAAGCCTTGGACCAGCACCTTACATGTATAGATGAATCTGAGACTTCTGATTGAAGCAAGTCCAGAAACCCAAAAGAAAAGTATTCTGCGTTCTGAGTTTTAGTTTTTAGCTATAAAACGTGAATAATATTCACAGGGTTGTTGTGAGGCATCTAGTTCTGAAAATAGGGTTAATGGGGTGGACAAGGGCTTTATGGGCCTATTGCTGAGTTTTATTCTGCAGATGCAAACTATTGGAGAGCCTTAGTCATCTGCATTTCTGTCTAGTGACATTAAAATTAGAAAGATACGTATGTCAACTGTATCTCAATAGAAGTTCATAAAATGAAATAAAATTCCATGTTAGAGTGATTATTTCTAGCATATGATGAAGCATCTATAGTAAAACCTGAAACCAGCATAAACTTACTTGGATAAAATTAAGAAACAACTTGGGTCCATTTGCATAAACACCGTATAAATATGTGAATAATCTCATATTTATGAACTCACCATTAAGGGACTTTGCTTGTGCAGTGTTGTGACTAGTGCCACACAAGGACTGTGGCACTGTGTTTAGCCTGTGGACTCTGTTGGCTTCAGAGATATCCTTTCAGTTTCCTGCACCTGTAGTTTCTATTTATATGTAACGTAATATCACATGCTCAGGTTTACCAAAGAGGGGAAAAATGGTTTTTCTGTGTAGCTACCTTGTCCATCTTAAATAAAAATACAAGAATCCTGCAAAAAAAAAAATTAGAAAGATAATTTGTTATCAGTGAAAACTTAGAGTACTATGTGATAAAAATGCAAGTTAATTAGGAGTTAGGAGGACTATCAGAGGACAATGAGATGAGAGGATAATTGTTATTAGATTAAATTTATTTGTTTATCATTTGTTGAGTCTAAAATACTATGCATGTACCAAGGATAAAAGGATAAAAAAATAAGTTATTGGGACTTCCCTGGTGGTGCAGTGGTTGAGAATCCTCCTTCCAATGCAGGGGACACAGGTTTGATTCCTGGTCTGGGAAGATCCCACATGCTGTGGAGCAACTAAGCCTGTGTGCCACAACTACTGAGCCCACGTGCTGCAACTACTGAGCCCACGTGCTGCAACTACTGAAGCCTGTGAACCTAGAGCCCGTGCTCCACAACAAGAGGAGCCACTGTGATGAAGAGCAGCCCCCGCTCTCCGCAACTAGAGAAAGCCAATGCGCAGCAACGCAGCCAAAATGTAAATAAATAAATAAATATTTTTAAAAAGTAAGTTGTTGTCTAATGGGGGAGATGATAAGCATGAGCTCTGTGATACGCACGAAAGTGGTATTGTATGTACAGGGTGCTGTGGAGTGAACAAAGAGGAAAGCAGTAAACTCTCTCCAAGGCTGAGCAGTGCAGTTGAGTTGTACTTCCAGTCTGTGAAACTCCTTTACCTGCCAAAATACTCCCTGAGGGCCCAGTGAAAAATCAGGCAGACACTAGAGAGAAATCTACTCCTGAGAGATAGCTGCATGGGGCAATATCTGTGAGTTTGCTGCTCTTTTAACGGACTGCATTCCCCAATCATCTGCCAATTAGGTGACAGAAAGCTGAAATTTTATGGTTTTGAAATATCAGAGGCTAGAGGTCAGGGATGGCAGAGTAGCAAATAATTAGGGAAGCAATCCCTAATCCCCAGAAGCAAAAAAATCACAGGAAGAGTAAACCCGATAATTAGAGTAAAATCTCTGTCCAAATCCTTGGCTTGATAGCCAAATTTAGGCAGGCACAGGAGAGAACCATCCTGCCCCCACCACCAAAAGGCAGCAGCTGGAAACCATAAGAACAAAGATATCGGCACCTACATTGTGCAAGGGAGACAAAGCTTGTAGTTTGAGTTCAGGCAAATTAGCTCTCTACTAGAACAACAACAAGGAAAAGATAGTTTTTGGGAAAAACCAAATCATTATGTGTATTACCTACAATACTCAATTTTCAACCAAAAATTACTAGACATGCAAAGGAACAGAAGTGTGACCCATACTCGGGGGGAAAAGGAGGCAGTCAATAGAAACTGACTCTGAGTGAGCCTAAGTGTTGGATTTAACAAAAAGCTTCAAAATAATTACTATAAATATGTTCATCCAATTAAAGAAAAAATATAGCATCAATGATGGAATAATTAAAAATCTCAACAGAGAAATGGAAACTGTAAAAAGCAGAAATTCAGTTTATAAAAGGGGGAAATTTGGATACAGAGATAAGACACATCCAGAGGGAAGACAATGAAGACACACGTAGGGAGAAGATGGCCATGTGACAGGAGTGATGCATCTACAAGCCAAGGAATGCCAAAGATTGCTAATGACCACCAGAAGCTAGAGAAGCCAAGGAAGGAATCTCCCCTACAGCCATCAAAGAGAGCATGGCCCTGCGGACACCTTGATTTTGGACTTCTAGACTTCAGAACTGTCAGACAATAAGATTATGTTATTTTAAGAAAAAAAAATCAGGAGTTTAAAAATACATAACTAAATTTTTGAAATAACTAGATGGGCTCAACAGCAAATTAGAAAAGAAAGCAGGAGGTGGGGGGAGGGACAGTGATGTTTGAGATAGAATGATGGAAATCACTCAATTTTAAGAATAGATTGGGGGAAAAGTTGGAAAAAAATGAACAGAACCTCAGAGATCTGTAAGGAAAAATCAATTCAAAATATGTGTAATTAGAGTCTTAAAGGAGGGCTGGGTGTAATTGTAAAAAACAATTTTTGGAAGAAATAATGGCTGAAATTTTCTCAAATTTGGTGGGAAATAAAAAATTAGTTACAGATCCTAGAAGCACAGCAGAGTCAAGACAAGATGAAAACAAAGAAAACCACTCCTTGACTGTCCAGAAAAAAAATATGTTATATATAGGAAACACAGTGCAATTAACAGCTGACTTCTTGGGAATTCCCTGATGGTCCAGTGGTTAGGACTCTGCAATTTCACTTCCAAGGGCGCAAGTTAAATCCCTAGTTGGGGAACTAAGATCCCGCAAGCTGCAAGGTGCGGCCAAAAATAAAACCACAACTGACTTCTTATCAGAAACTGTGGAGGCTAAAAGAAATTGGACTGACATGTTCAAATAAGGGAAGAAAGAAACCTTTATCCAAGAATTCTATATATGGCAAAGTTGTCCTTCAAAAATAAGGACAAAATAAAGACATTTTCAGATAAACAGAAAATGAGAGAATTTGTCACTAGCAGACCGGCACTACAAGAAATTTTAGCTGAAGGGAAATGACACCAAATGGACACTTGGATCTACACGAATGAAGAGAACTAGAAATTGTAAATATATGTGTAAAAAGAAAATGTTTTCTTCTGTTAATTTCCTTAAAAGACAAATAACTGAAAGTAAAAAGATACTGTATTCATGAGTTCATAATATATGTAGGTATAATATATGTGACAACAAAAATTAAAAATGGGGGACAAGGCAAGATGAATATTTTGTAAGGTTCCTACATTTTTATCTTAAGTATTTTAATATTTTTTATAAATACACTGGATTAGTTAAATTTGCACACTGTAATCATGAATCACCACTAAAAATATAATTTAAAAATATAGCTAGAAAACCAACAGAGGAATTAAAATGGAATTCCAAAAAATATGTGATTAAGTCAAAGTGGGGTGGGAAAGGAGGCACAGAGGAACAATGAACAGAGAGAACAAATAGGAAATAAATGGCATGATTATAGATATAAAAGCAAATATACCAACAATTAAGTGTACATGAACCAGAAACAAATCAAAAGGCAGAGGCTGACCAGACAAAAAATCAGTAACAACTGTGAGCTATTTATATGAGATGCACTTAATTTTTTTAGTTATCTATCCATTCTTTTTTTCCAGATCTTTATTGAAGTATAATTGCTTTACACTGTTGTGCTAGTTTCTGCTGCTGTACAACAAAGTGAATCAGCTGTGTTTATACATATGTCCCCTTATCGCCTCCCTCTTGAGCCTCCCTCCCACCCCTCTAGGTCATCACCAGTCATCGAGTTGATCTCCCTGTGTTATGCAGTTGCTTTCCACTGGCCATCTGTTTTACATTTGGTAGTGTATATATGTTGATGCTACTCTCTCACTTTGTCCCAGCTTCTCCTTCCCCCCATCCCATGTCCTCAGGTGTGTTCTCTACATCTGTATCTTTATACTTCTCCTGCCACTGAGTTCATCAGTACCTTTTTTTTTTTTTTTTTTTTAGATTCCATATATATGCATTAGCATACAGTATTTGTTTTTCTCTTTCTGGCTTACTCCACTCTGTATAACAGACTCTAGGTCCATCCACCTCACTACAAATAACTCAATTTCATTCATTTTTATGGCTGAGTAATATTCCATTGTATATATGTGCCACCTCTTCTTTATCCATGCATCTGTTGATAGACATTTAAGTTGCTTCCATGTCCTGGCTATTGTAAATAGTGCCGCAATGAACATAAGGGTGCATTTATCTTTTTGAATTATGGCTTTCTCAGGGTATATGCCCAGTAGTAGGATTGCTGGGTCATATGGTAGTTCTATTTTTAGTTTTTTAAGGAACCTCCATACTGTTCTCCATAGTGGCTGTATCAATTTACATTCCCACCAACAGTGCAGGGGGGTTCCCTTTTCTCCACAGCCTCTCCAGCATTTATTGTTGCTAGATTTTTTGATGGTGGCCTTTCTGACTGGTGTGAGATGATACCTCATTGTGCTTTTGATTTGCGTTTCTCTAATGATTAGTGATGCTGAGCATCTTTTCATGTGTTTATTGACCATCTGTATGTCTTCTTTGGAGAAATGTCTATTTAGGTCGTCTGCCCATTTTTGGATGGTTTTTGTTTTTTTTTTTTTTTATTGAGCTGCTTGTATATTTTGGAGATTAATCCTCTGTCACTTGCTTCGTTGGCAAATATTTTCTCCCATTCTGAGGGTTGTCTTTTTGTCTTGTTTATGGTTTCTTTTGCTCTGCAAAAACTTTTAAGTTTCATTAGGTCTCATTTGTTTATTTTTGTTTTTATTTCCGTTACTCTAGGAGGTGGGTCAAAAAGGATCTTGCTGTGGTTTATGTCAAAAAGTGTTCTGCCTGTGTTTTCCTCTAAGAGTTTTGTAGTGTCTGGCCTTACATCTAGGTCTTTGATCCATTTTGAGGTTTTTTTTTGTGTATGGTGTTAGGGAGTGTTCTAATTTCATTCTTTTACATGTAACTGTTCAGTTTTCCCAGCACCACTTATTGAAGAGGTTGTCTTTTCTCCATTGTATATTCTTGCCTCCTTTGTCAAAAATAAGATGACAATATGTATGTGGGTTTATCTCTGGGCTTTCTATCCTGTTCCATTGATCTATATTTGAGATGCACTTTAAATACATAGAGAACAGAAGGATAGAAATATACCATGCAAACAGTATGCATAAGAAAGTTGAAGTGGCTCTGTTTATACCAGAAAAAAATAGACATCAGTACAAGGAGGATTGCTGGAGACTAAGAAGAAAAATGATGATGCTATTAATGATAAATGGGTTAATACATTAAGAAGGTATAGTAATTATAAGTGTATAAACACCTAATAAACAATTTCAAAATACATGAAGCAAAAACTGAACAAAAGGGAGAAATGGTCAAAGCCACAGTCATAGTTGGACACTAATACACTTCTATCAGTAATTGATACCACAACTGCATCCCCTCAAAGGTGAAGAAAATCAGAGATCCAAAAGCTGCTATCAATAACATGACCTAATTGGCATTTATATTCAACAACTGCAGAATGCACATTTTTTTCAAGTATACAAGGAATATTCAGCAAGTAGGCCACGTGTTACGACATAAAATAAGTCTCAACGTATTTCAGAAGATTGAAATCTTACACAGTTTGTTTTCTGGCCATAGCGAAGGTGAGCTTGAACTACGTGATAATAAAATGACCGTGTTTTAAAAATTGTGGAATGAAGCTAAAGTAGTACTTACAGGGAAATTTTTAGCTTTAAATGTTAATGTTAGAAAAGAAAGATTTTGAAAATTAAGTTATCAAAGTTTCCACATTAAGAAGCTAGAGAAAGGACAAATTAAATCCACAGTGAATAGAAGGAAGGAAATAATAATGATAACAATAGAAATAAAGGAAATAGATGAAAAACCTGGTCCTTATACAGAGTATAGAATTAAAATAATAAATGACTGTTGTGAACAACTTTATGCTAGTAAATTTGACAGTTTAGATGAAATAGACAAATTCCACAAGTCACAAAACTAACATAAGAGGTAGAAAATGTAAATAGCCTTGTGTCTACTAAATTCTAACTACAAAGCAAATTTCAGACCCTAATAGCGTCACATTGAAGAAAAATATGGTATCAATCCAATACAACCTAAATAGAGGGGGTGGGAATAGCTCCCAAGTCATTTTATGACTCCAGTTTTATTCTGATAGCAAAACCAATAGAAGAATTACAAGAATAGAAAACTAAAAACTAATATCCCTCATAAATATGCAAAAATTCTTAACAAAATATTGACACATTAAACCAAAAAATATAGAAAAAGAATAATACATCATAACCAAATGGAGTTTTCCCCAGGATTAATTTAACATTAGAAAATCAATGAATATAATTTTTATATTAATAGTACAGTGGAAAAACAAAATATCTCAACATGTGTCAAAAAGTCATTTGACTAAATTTAACAACCATTCCAATTAAAACTCTCAGAAAACAAGAAGAAGGGAACTTTCTCAACGTGATGAGGAGCATCTATGAAAATAACACAGCTAACATTATACTTAATGATGAAAGTCTCATATGTCTACTTTCAGCACTTCTGTTGAGAATTATACTGTATGCCTTAGTCACTGCAGTAGTTAAGAAAAAGAAATAAAAGGCATGCAGGTTGAAAAGGAAGAAGTAAAATTCCTTTATTTGTAGACATGATTTCTTATATGGATAACCCTAAGGAATCTACAAAAAAAATTACTTGAACTAGCAAGTGAATTTAGCAAGGTCAGAGGATACAGAGATAATATATTACATTCACAAATCAATAGTATTTCTATATACTAGCAATGAATAATTAGAAAATGACAAAAATTATTTCCACTTTCAATTTAAAAACATCAGATTATTTGGGATAAAGAAAAAGGTTTGTACAGATGCAATGGGGACATAAGGGAGGAAACAAATAATTTAACTTGGGACAAGTGATCTGGAAGAATTTTCACACACAGTGATATCTGTGCTGAACCTTGAAAGAAAAGAAACTTCCAAACAAAGGAATAATAGTCATTCCAGGCAAAGAAGGAACATAAGCAAACATAAAGATAGAAACACTTAAGAAAGCATGGCACTTTTGGGGATCTGAAGTAGTTCTGTGTGATTTGCTCACATGAGTAGGAAGAGTAATCAGGAAGAGCCTAAATTATGAAGGTCTTTATGAGCCTTACTAAGGCATTTGTCCTTTATTCTGTAGCTCATATGGTGGGGTTTAAGTGAGAGAGACATGGTAATGTTGCATTTGGGGAGTTGGCGATGGAAGAGGAGTTGAATTCAGACCTTTGCAGCTATTTATGTTGAGTTCATCTAGCAGTAGAGATGCAGTGATACTACATGGCTGCTTCTTAGGAATGAGGCATTAGGTTTCACCAAGCAATCCCTGTTCCAAGATGAGATGCATGCCAGCTTCTTACTTGACCCACCTAGAATCCTGTGTCCTGCCTTGGTGCTGTTGACAGTGGTGACCATCACATCTATTAAAAGAAATAGCATGGTAGCTGTGGTAGCAGCAATAGCATTGCTAAGCCCAGCAATTAGTACCTAACATACCAGTGGCAGTGGTACCCAGCCAAGTGAGGAGACACCTGGAAGGTAGAGGAATATTGTTCCTGACTCAGGACACAAAGATTGTTTATGGTACCTCTGGCTGGCATCATCAGGCTTTGTGAACTGCCTAATCATTTTGCCAAGGAATGGGGGGTGAAGATAGGAGGGTTTTTTGTAATTAATGTGAAGCTCAGACTTACACTGGTTAGTTTTATAAAGCCCTGACAGGGAAAGGAGGAAACAGGCCTGGGTTTGAATGTCTGTCTCTGCTACTTGTTATATAATCCATAGGTAAATAACCTAACCCCCCTGAACTCTAGTTTCCCCATCTGTATAATGGGGACGATAGTGCCTTCCTGATAGGGTCATTGTGAAAATTAAAGATGTGTGAGAGCACTCAACATGTTCTTAGCACAAAGTAGATTCTCTTATATTAGCTTTGCTTCTTTAGCTTCTGTTGTAGGTTATCTTGTGTATTTGCTTTTCCAAACAAAGGTTGCTTTTTACTTTGACTCAAGGTTGAAATCTTCCCTACTACTCCCCTGTCCACCTTGGATCATAAAACATTTCCCCCTGTGCCCTCTGTTATGTGCTTGTGGCATTTGGATAATTTAAGAAGGTATGGAAATTGGAGGCTTTGACAGCAAAATTTCGGCCAAGGGAAATAAAGTAATGCTCATGTTATATAAGATATATAAATTGTCAGTGAAGTGAAATGGTAAAATAGGTTTATCCTTAAAAGCTAAGCTTTAAGTATTCTTAGATAAAGCCAAGACCCCTACTTGACCTCTTATCTTTTCACAATCCTTCAACAGGACTTCATTGACTTAACCAGAGAAACCAGACCAAGGGCGAAGGATCGCAGTGGACTCTGTGTGATTGACCTGACAAGATCTGAGGAAGAAAATAGACCTATTGCCACTCTTGACTTGACTCTAGAACCTGTTGCTCCTTCCCGGAAAGAGCCAGCCAGTCTTCAAGCACGTGCCAGCCTCTCCAGCAAAGAGGTGATGGAAGGGCGGGTGGACAGACGCTCTCGGCCTGCAGCACGGAGAATCCTTAACAGTGACCCTGTGGATTTGGACCTTTTGGAAGAAAGTGCATTTGAAGGTCCCCAACCCCCTACATCTATCAGTGGGGACTCTGTTTATCCAGCAGAGCCGAATTGTAGCTCAACCATATTCAAAGGTGAGCTCGGTTTCTTGGCAAGCCTACAGCTATCTTCAGATATTCACTCCCTTCTCCCAGCAAACAATAATGGTAGCAGTAACACTCAGAGGGCACCCTTGCCATGCCCACAGCAAGATGTGCCTTGCCCACCACAAGCCTTGCCATGCCCACTGCGATCCTCACCATGTCCACCACGAGCCTCCTCATGCCCACCGCGAGCCTTGTCATGCCCGTCACAAACCATGCAGTGCCAGCTGCAAACTCTGCCTCACCTGCCTCAAGAAGGGCCATGCCCTCAGCAGAATATGCCAAGTCCTCCTCAAGACTCATCATGGCATCCTCAACACTCACCAAGCCCACCTCAAGACTCACTTTGCCCACCTCAAGATTCGCTGGGCCTACCTCAAGGTGTACCAGGCCCACCTCAAAACATATCATGTCCACAAGATGTGGCACACCTGCAAGACATGCCACAGTCACCAGGAGACATGCCACAGTCACTAAGAGATGTGCTGCAGTCACCAAGGGATGTGCCGCAGTCACCAAGAGACGTGCCACGGTCACGAAGAGATGTGCCACAGTCACCAAGAGATGTGCCACAGTCACCAAGAGACGTGCTGCAGTCACCAAGGGATGTGCCGCCGTCACTAAGAGACATGCCGCAGTCGCTGGATGTGCCGCAGTCACCAAGGGATGCGCCTCAATCACCAAGAGACGTGCTGCAGTCACCAAAGGATGTGCCGCCGTTACTAAGAGACGTGCTGCAGTCACTGGATGTGCCGCAGTCACCAGGGGACGTGCCTCAGTCATCAAGAGACGTGCCGCACTCACCATCCAACCTACCACAGTCACCAAGAGACATGCCGCCATCACCAGGAGATGCACCACAGTCACCAGGAAGTGTACCACATTCACCTGGAAAAGTCCCACACTTATCAGGGGATGTGCTACATTCACCTGGAGACATGTCGTGCTTGCCAGAAGACATGCCACACACACTTGGAGACTTGCCTCATTTACCAAAAATCAGGCCTGACTCTCCCCAAAATGATGTACAGAACCATGATACCCCTATGGATGTCTCAGCTCCATCCTCTCCAAGCTGCTCTCCCAGCCCACAGTCTCCACAGTCTGAAACTTCCTTAGAGAAAGTTCCTTGGGTCTCTGTCACAGAAACTCCAGCCAGAAAAGAGATATCACTGTCAGAGCCTGCCAACCCTGGGCCTGGATCTACCCAGGTACAAGCACGAACACCACAAGGTGGGCTGTACAATAGACCATGCCTGCATAGACTGAAGTACTTCTTACGACCTCCGGTGCATCACCTCTTCTTCCAGACACTAATACCAGATAAAGACACAAGAGAGGTGAGCTAACATGTATTCCCTTGGGGATCAGGTGTCCTTTGTATCGGCCTAACGTGAGGTTAGTGTGCTACAAGGAGTCCGTGCAGGAGAGGACAGACCCAGCTGAGTTTGACATTTTTATCTTTCTCCCACTGTGGAACCATTCAGTGTAGAATCAGGTCTGGGTTCAAATTCAGCCGCACACTTAAAAACTGGCGCTGAAGAAGTCACTTTACCATCTGTAAAATGGAGATAAGAACATACCTCACAGTATCATTAAAGGAGATAATACGTAAAATGCCTGTGTGAGTGTCTGGCTAATCATAGGCCTTCATCAAATACTTCTCTCTGGGGATATATGTATAAATACAGCTGATTCACTTTGGTGTACCACAAAAACTGACACAACAGTGTAAAGCAATTATATTCCAATAAAGAGCTTTAAAAAAGAAAAAAAGAAAAAGAAAAAAAATACTTCTCAATTTCTCTGCCTTTCCTTTCCTGATGCCCACATTACAGCTTCCATATCACAGCGATAATAATATTCATGATACTCTGGTGCCTTGAAAATTGTTACTCTCTAACTTTGGATGAGGAAATTCAATTTAAAGATTTTTTTATTGAAGTATAGTTTATCTACAATATTGTGTTAGTTTCAGGTATACAGCAAAGCGATTCAGTTATATATTTCTTCAGGTTATTTTTCATTATACATCATTACAAGATATTGAATATTGTTCCCTGTGCTAGACAGTAGATCCTTGTTCCTGATCTATTTTATGTATAGTAGTTTGTGCCTGGTGATCCCGTACTTCTAACTTATCCTTCCCCATCTCCCTTTCCCCTTTGGTAATCATAAATTTGTTTTCTATGTCTGTGAGTCTGTTTCTGTTTTGTAGATGGATTTATTTGTATTACTTTTTTAAATTCCACATATAAGTGATGTTATATAATACTTGTCTTTCTTTGTCTGACTTCACTTAGTGTGATATTCTCTAGGTCCATCCATGTTGCTGCTATGGCATTATTTCACTCTTTTTTATGGCTAATATTCCAGTGTGTGTGTGTGTGTACACACCACATCTTCTTAAACCAATCATCTGTTGATGGGCATTTGGGTTGTTTCCAAGTCTTGGCTATTGTTAATAGTGCTACCATGAACACTGGGGTGCCCGTATCTTTTCAAATTAGAGTTTTCGTCTTTTCCAGATATATGCCCAGGAGTGGGATTGCTGGATCATACAGTAGCCCTATTTTTAGTTTTTTGAAAAACCTCCATACTGTTTTCCATAGCAGCTGCACCAGTTTACATTCCTATCAACAGTGTAGGAGAGTTCCCTTTTCTGCATAGCCTCTCCAGTTCAATTTTAAGATTTTAGCAGGAATGCTACTTCCCATTAGCCTTCATTGATCTGTAAGAACTAAACCAGATGTGTAAGAAAAAAACAACTATGGCTTAGTCCCATAACATGTAGCTTTTTCTCATTGTATGTAACCACATTCCCAACATTAAGAAGACTGGCTAGAAGTAGTTCAGGAATTCAGAAGGTGTGTTCTCCTGTTGGAGCAATCAGTGATCCAGCTTAGTGGGTGTCAGGCATTCACACTGATTTGCCCTTGAAGAGTGAATTTTTTCCTCTCATTTTAATTGTTCTATTTTCTGATAGGTTTTGTGTCTCATCCTTCTGAATGACTCTCCCCAACACTAGCTCATTCTCTTTTTTTCCTGCGGGTTTGCCTCCAATTGGTGATACATCATTCTGTTATCAGGAGCACTTGGAGAACTCGAGAAAGTGTGTTTACTGTAGTGCTTTGTAGGTGCTAACAACCAGAGAAGCCGTCCGTAGATGCAGGTCCTCCTTATATGTACACATAGCTCAGATCACAAGGTGGTAATTAGGCTACACAGAGTGGATTCTTCATCTTTATTTCTTACCTTCTCAAAGAACCTCAGCCATCTAGAATATATCTGTAAATCTTTTCTGTCTCTCTTGATTACTTTGGGGCTTTTTATAAGTGCTTCTTCACTAAGTCATTTCCCCCCAGAATTTGTTTTTTAGTGTGATACACTTTATTTTCTTTTCTATTCTAATTCACTGGGGGTTTTGGTCAGTACATTACTTTTTTATTAAAGTATAGTTGATTTAAAGGATTATATCAGTAATGGGCAAAGGATTCAAATAGACATTTCTCCAAAGATTTCAGTATCACTAGTCATTAGGAAAATCAAAATCACAATGGGATACCACTTTGTATCCATAATAATATTTTTCTTGAAATATAGTTGATTTACAATATTATGTTAGTTTCAGGTGTACAGCAAAGTGATTCCTTATTTTTTTTCCAGATTATATTCCATTATAGGTTTTTACAAGATATTGAATATAATTCCCTGCGCTATACAGTAAATTCCCCAAAGGACTTCTTAGCCAGTCTCCATGCTGCCACTTACCAACCATTGGCCTTAACTCCCCTGAGTCTCTTTTTGTTCAGCTCTAAAAAAGTCGTAATGCCCAAATCATGGCATTGTTTGGCTTAAAGGTAAACACATAAAAGCACAAAGCCACCTTTCAGGGTCTGTAGAAATGCTCTATAAATGTTAGTTCCCCTTAAGGATATTTGGCATCAAGACAATTTAGAAACTTCCTCTGTTTGTAGAGGTCCCTGTTTGTAGGCAAGTGATGAATAATACAGGTTCGAGATCATAAAGTGCATCACATATAAAACAGTCACCAAAGCAAGATTTGTTCTTTTCTTCTCCTGCTCTTAATTCTCGTTACATGCTATTTATAGTATTGGTCTCTCATGAGCAAGACCGGGGTTACCCTTAGGTGTTTTGGACATAAGAAAGCCAACTGCCCTCTCCCCAGAAGGGTAATTCCAGCCATCACTGTTTTTCTGTGATACACAAACTGTCAAAACTTTGTTTGGTTTGTGTTTTAAAATTGATACTTACTTTCAGATTTTAAAAATAATGCTTGCTTAAGAAATAACTACCCATGATGCTGTCAGTCAGCATTTATTAATGTTAATAATTGAATGTATTTCCTTCCTGGTGGCCTTTTTATGTATAGGCACTTTAAATTTTTTAATAATTGGGGATTTGGGGACTTCCCTGGTAGCACAATGGTTGGGAATCTGCCTGCCAATGCAGGGGACAGGGGTTCGATCCCTGGTCCAGGAGGACCCCACATGCTGCGGAGCAACTAAGCCCCTGCGCCACAACTACTGAGCCAGTACTCTAGAGCCCATGTGCCACGACTACTGAAGCCCACACGCCTGAAGCCTGTCCTCCTCAACAAGAGAAGCCACTGCAATGAGAAGCCTGTGCACTGCAACGAAAAGTAGCCCCCGCTCGCCACAATTAGAGAAAGCCCTTGCACAGCAATGAAGACCCCAACGCAGCCAATAAATAAATAAATAAATAAATAAATAAATTTTAAAAACAAGTAATTGGGGATTTTAACAAAAATGTATTATTGTTGTTTATAGAGAGTATGAGTTTAGAGGGTAGCTCTGGGGTTATACCTCTGTATGAAACCAGCTTCCACCATCTATTGTGTGACAAATGCTCACTCTCTAAATCTCAGTTTCCTTATCTATAAATAGGTATAAATATCTATAAATAGGAATAATAATAACATGTATTTCTTAGAGTCGTAAGAATTAAGTGATGATAAGTTAAATGATAAAAATTATTATTATAATTATTGTTGCTATTCTATTCCCATATCAGACTTTTTAACATTTGTTTTTCTTCTGATTATGTGTTTATTACAGAAAAATTGAAAAATACAAAAGAACATACGAGGAAAAATCATCCACTTTTCACACATTCTCTCATTCTTTGTATACATACTGCTTGGTGGTAGGGGCAGGCGGTGAAGCAACTTAATATTTACTGTTGATTCAAAAAAATCCACAAAATGTAATTCTTCTTATAACGATAAAACATATTTAAAACATCTTTATTCATCTCTTTGTTTCAGTATCTGATATAGTATCATAACTACCCCTAAATATCTTATCACCCTCACTCCAAAATCAACTTAGGCTAGCTCTTGACTCTTTTGTACTTTCCTTTCTATGCTATATATTTTTTTAATAAATTTATTTGTTTATTTATTGGCTGCATTGGGTCTTCATTCCTGCTCACGGGCTTTCTCATTGCGGCGAGCAGGGGCTACTCTTCGTTGCAGTGCTCGAGCTTCTCATTGCGGTGGCTTCTCTTGTTGCCAAGCACAGGCTCTAGGCTCACAGGCTTCAGTAGTTGTGGCACATGGGCTCAGTAGTTGTGGCTTGTGGGCTCTAGAGTGCAGGCTCAGTGGTTGTGGCGCACGGGCTTTGTTGCTCCGCGGCGTATGGGATCTTCCCGGGTCAGGGATTGAACCTGTGTCCCTTGCATTAGCAGGCGAATTCTTAACCATTATGCCACCAGGGAAGTCCCTAAGCTATATTTCAACACAGATGAAATCATGTTACATGTAGAACTTTGAATTCTTATTTGTTAACTTAATATAAGCATTTTCGCATGTCATTAGAAGTTTTCTAGATAAGGCGTTCCAGTCTCAATTTTTTAAATTATAAATATTTCAAATGCATGGAAAACTTTGCTGTCTTCAACTTGTTCCAGAACCTCTTGCTTTTATGTCTCTAGAAACCCATCCTAATTTATTTCTTCTTATCTCTGCAGAACAAGGGTCAAAAATTAGAACCTATCCCTCATCGAAGACTAAGGATGGTAACAAACACCATTGAAGAAAATTTTCCCCTGGGGACTGTGCAGTTTTTGATGGACTTTGTGTCACCCCAGCATTACCCACCCAGAGAAATTGTGGCTCACATCATCCAGAAAATCCTTCTCAGTGGCTCTGAGACTGTGGATGTTCTAAAGGAGGCCTACATGCTTCTCATGAAAATTCAACAGTATGAACCTTAGCTGTTGGTGAATCTTCCAGGGAACCTGGACTCAGGGCACAACTTTCTGTTGCTTAAGATTTATTCAGCTAACCATTAGAGACGGTGACTTATATTAGTATTATTTGGATTGCAAGTGACAGAAAACTTAATCTAAACTGGCTTTAACAGCTGGTAAAAGAGAATTTAATGACTTGTTACTAGAAACCTAGGAATAAGATGTGACTTAATTCAGTTCGAAAGTGGTTACCAGGATCCATTTTTCAGCTCTACTTTGCTTCTGTTTTTAGGCTTCACGTGGTAGCCTTCTCGGCCTCTAGCTTTTATGACGCTCTTAGTACAAGAGAGAGTCCACTTCCTTTGTAATCACAAGATTTCTGAAATTGAGTCTTGTAGGTTTTAATTGGCATAACATAAGACGTGAGTCCATCTTTGAGCCAGTCATTGTGAACTGAGATATAGAATATCAAGATTAACATGCTTCGCAGGCTTCATCCCAGGGTCCTAGTGGGTAAAGCCAGTGAGTTAAGACTAATAAAGAGTTGATTTCTTCAAGGCAAAAATTAGGCTACTAATGCCTCCCGAAAGAGAAGTGGATACTGGGTAGCCAAAAAAAAAAGAAAAAATGGAGTTCCACTACCCTCAGATGACGTGGTGGGCAATAGCACTGAGGATAAAAGGAGGCTTCTTGCTTCTATCATCTTCCAGATCCTGTCCATTCTTCTGCTCAACTCTCCAGAATTCTAATTGATATCACTGTACTTTCAGGCTACACCCAGCTAATGCCAAGACGGTGGAGTGGGACTGGAAGCTGCTCACTTACGTCATGGAGGAAGAGGTAACATAATTGCAAGCGTATATCTTTTGCCGAGAAAGTTTTAACTAGAGACAAAAGTGACAGTAAATCTGGTAGTAAAGTCTTTGCCATTATTCCTTTCTTTTACTCCCCCCCACCCCATCCTAACCAAAACATTCCTATTGAAATGGTATGTGCTGTCTTCCAGTTCAAGATTGAATACACTCACTTATCCCTCTCCTTCTTCAGATTCCACTTAAAATAACAGTAAATGAATAGAGAAAGTTATAAACCTATGGCACTGAAAATAAGGGAAAAGACAATAAGTTTGAATGAGGATTGGAAGGAAATGTAAGAGTGTTGACTGATGAGACAGCTACAGGCTAGGATACATGAGGAAGCCAAAGAGGGAGGAAATCTGCCCTTTAGAGCAGAGAAGGGGCCAGGGGCGGGGATGGCGTTTAAGTTTTTTTTTTGTGTGGACCATTATTTTTTAAGTCTTTATTGAATTTGTTACAATATTGCTTCTGTTTTTTTATGTTTTGGTTTTTTGGCCACGAGGTATGTGGGATCTTAGCTCCCTGAACAGGGATTGAATGCCCACCCCCTGCAATGGAGGGCAAAATCTTATCCACTGAACTGCCAGGAAAGTCCTGAGAGCAGAGAATTTTTGGACTTAGAAACACAATATATAAAGAGGCTGGAGTAGCATACAAGCTGTAAATTTGTTGAAAGCTTGTAGATAGAACTGATAATCTCTCCATTTTGAGTACAGAAAGTTCAGTTGCCCGGTTACCTACCCTTCAGGCAGAAAATTCAGAGGATTCATTGTCTAAAAGAAATTGAATGAACCATCTGTCATAAATGAAGGCAGCTAGTATAGAGTGGGTACTCCACAAAAAAAGTCTGCATTCTGACCTTTAGGGATCCCTAAACTTAATTGCCAGCTTTCTGTCTGCTCACCCAAAAGCACTTGGATGAAACAAATTGTCAACTTAGAATTCTATAGTCAGCCAAACTATTAGTCAATTGTGAGGGAAGAATAAAGACATTTCCAGACATGTACAAACTTGAAAAAATATCCACACATCCCATTTCATAGGTTACTTGAAGATATGCATACAAAGAATAGGGGAAATGAGAAAAAGGAGAGGCATAGGAGGGAACACTAGCTCTAATCCAGAAGAGTTAGAAAGAGAAGTCCTGAGATTACCGCAAACAGTAGACCTAGAAAGCAGTCACTCCAGACTGGAGTGAAAAAACACAGGGCTTTAAAAAAGGATGGTCTAGGAAACACCACCAAGATTGTAGACAGGGAAGCTCCAGGCCCTTGTTCCCCATTGGAGACACCAAGTTAACAACAATATATAGACCAGGACACCTTTGTGAAAGCTCTAGAGGCCAGTTGAGAAGTTGTAGTACCCAGGCCAATACATAACCAAGAAAGGACTCCATCGAAAGCAGCAGGGAAGTTTGTGGTATTTTGTGTGTCTGTGCCCCTCCCTCTACCCAGCACAGCACAGTGTAACTGGGAGGAAATCTCCCATACCTGGCTCCTCCCTTGGGATGGAAACAAGAGTGGATGTCAAGCCCAGTGTTCTGGCTTGTTAGGGGGATAAGTTTCTGTCTCACCTGACTCAGAGCACTGTTGAGTACAATGTGCTAGTTTTCTGGCTGAAAAGCAAGGTGAGCACGGCAGCATTTTAGAGCTGCAGAGAGTATGCAGTTCCACAAACAGGTACTGGGGGAGCAAGAGATTGTGGCTCTCGAGGAGAAACAGGGGCAAGCCACTTGGGAAATTAAGACAGATAATACCACTCACACAAGCTCAGAGGAGACACATCCCCAGAAAAGGTCTGAGAGGTCTCAGAACTTTTAGCCAGGCTGACTGGTGAAGGTCTTGCCCTGCATGAACTCAGTGGATAAAGACTGGAAAAGCTGTTTTTTCTAATGTTTTTTCAAATCTCAAAAGAAGATCACAAGGCATGCAAAGAAACAGGGAAATGTGGCCCAATCAAAAAGATGAAATAAAGCTCCAGAAACTGACCCCAAAGAAACACAGATCTCTCAACTTCCTGACCAAAAAAAAAAACTTTTTAAACTATCTTTAAATGTTCACCAAGCTAAAAGAAAGAGAAAAAAAAATGCTCACTGAGCTAAAAGGGAACACAGACAACAAAATGAAACAGGAAAATGGTGCATGAACAAAATGAGAATATTAAATTTCTAAAAACTGTAGAAAATAAACATATTCTGGAGCTGAAAAATACAATAACTGAATTGAAAAATTCACTAGAGGAGTTCAACAACAGTCTTGGTCAGGCAGGAGAAGAAAAACCAGTGAACATGAAGAAAGGTCATTTGAAATCATTGAGACAGAAGAGAAAAAGAAAACAGAATGAAGAATATTGGTGAGCACCTAAGGGACTGTGGGACACTGTTAAATGGACCATATTCCTATTGTGGGAGTCCCAGAAAGGGAAGAGAGAAAGGGGCAGAGAGCTTATTTGAAGAAATAATCACCAAAAACTTCCCAAATCTGAGGGAAGAAATGGACATACAAATTGAAGAAGGCCAACTCCAATGAGGATAAACCAGAGACCCCACGCCAAGGCACAGTATAATCAAACTGTCAAAAGCCAAAGACCTTTTCTTGAAAGCAGCAAGAAAAAGGTGAATTATCATATACAAGTAAGTTTGTGTATGATTTTCAGCAAAACCTTGCAGGTCAGAAGGCAATGGGATGATGTATTCAAAGTTCTATAAGAAAAAACTGTCAACCAAGAACACTATATCTGGCAAAACTTCCCTTCAAAAATGAGGGTGAGCAGCAGGAGAGAGGCGACACATCAATCCAGGATCCTCCCTCAATAAGATTATCAGTAGATTTCCCATCAGGAACTGGAGGCCAAAAGGGAATGGGGCGATATATTCAAAGTGCTAAAGAATAAAACTCAACCAAGGTTCCTGTATCTAGCAAAATTGTCCTTCAAAAATGAGACGTTCCCAAAAAAAAAAAAAAAAAAAAGAGACGTTCCTGGATAAACAAAAACTGAGGGAGTTCATTACCACTAGCCCCACTCAGCAAGAGGTGCTAAAGGGAATCCTGCAGGGTAAAATGAAACACTAAACAGTAACTTGAAGCCATATGAAGAAAGAAAGAAAGATGTCAATAAAGATAAAATATATGAGCAATTACAAAAGCTATTGTAACAACGGTTTGTAACTCCACATTGGTTTTCTATAGTGTATTAAGTGCCTAATGCATTTTTAAATTATTAATCTAAAAGCTAGTATTATTGTAACTTTGTAACTCCACATTTTGTTTTCTACATGATTCAAAAGATTAATGCATTTAAAAGAATTATTAGTTTATTTTGGGGCATACAATGTATGAAGATGTAGTTTTGTGACTTCAACAACCAAAAGGGGTGGGAACAGAGCTGTAAAGGAGCAGTTTTTGTGTGTTATTGAAGTTAAGCTGGTATGAATTCAAAATATTATAAATTTAGAATGTTAAATGTAATCCTCATGGTAATCACAAAGACAATAGCTATAGAATGTACACAAAAGGAAATGAGAAAGGAATGTAAACGTTTCACTACCAAAAAATCAACTAAAGACAGAAGACAGGGACTTCCTAGGTGGCGCAGTGGGTAAGAATCCTCCTGCCAATGCAGGGGACATGGGTTCAAGCCCTGCCCCAGGAAGATACCACATGCCGCGGAGCAACTAAGCCCGTGCACCACAACTATTGAGCCTGCGCTCTAGAGCCTGTGAGCCACAACTATTGAGCCCATGTGCCGCAACTAGTGAAGCCCACGCACCTAGAGCCTGTGCTCAGCAACAAAAGAGGCCACTGCAATGAGAAGCCCACGCACCACAAGTGAAGAGTAGCCCCCACTCACCGCAACTAGAGAAAGCCCGTGTGCAGCAATGAAGACCCAACACAGCCAATAAAATAAATTAATTAATTAATTAATTTAAAAAAAAAAAAGACAGAAGACAATAATGCAGGAAATAAGGGACAAGAAAACTGTAAGGCATTTAGAAAACAGATAGCACAAGCCCAGAAGCAAGTCATTCCTTATCAGTAAAGGGAAAACAACAAATTGTGCATGCCTGCCTGCTGTGTGACAGGCACTCACACTGGCTTTGGTAAGGTTAGAGTTATCCCTGCGAGGACACTGGAGACTCAGAGGGGTAAGCTAAATAAGGCATAGAGCTGAGTTTCAAACAAACAAATAAATAAGGCCTGTGCACCACCAAAGCCTTTACCTGCATCAGTTGGGCTCCAACAGAATCATTTCACCTGTAATAGAAAACCCAGCTCAGACTTGCTTTCACAATAAGGATATATATCAACTTATCTTACTAGTTAAGCAGTGGGGTAGACATCGTGGTTGCTTGACCTAGCAGCTTGGCAGAGTCATTTTTTTATCTCTCTGTTCAGATACCCACAGTTTGGGGTTTATCCTGAAACTGACAGGTTCAATGAGGGAAAGAGACTGACTTTTCAAGCTCTAGGACTGCCATATTTGCCCTCTTTTGTAATGACCTAGACTGCTTGCTGTCTCCCAGAAGCCTCTCTTTTAGATACAGACACACTCCTTGACTCATGGGCCTTCCCTTGACTTAGTATTTATGAGAGCCTAGTGCTCAGTATCATCCAGGAGATGGAGAGGAAATACTTACTTCTCATATTTTCTCCCGCAGGGACAAAATCTGCCCGGCCGAGTCCTTTTTCTGCGTTATGTAGTACAGACCCTGGAAGATGATTTCCAGCAGATCCTGAGGAAGCAGCGACAGCACCTGCAGCAGTCTATTGCAAGCACTGTGCTGTCCTGTGACAAGCAACCCCACAATGTCAGGTAACCAGCTATCTGAGCCCTGGGATGACAAGAGAGAGGGGCTGTAGGTGGGCAGCTACTCAAGTTAGGAGAACATCAGGTGGATGAGATTTTCTAGTAACTAGTTAGTGTAACAGGGATAGTTATTACAACTGTAAACAGTCCTAGAAGAAAACTTGCCTGTACCAGCTGTGTGTCATATGCCATAACTTGTATGGTTTTTCTCCCAAGACCATCAGACTTCCTTTAGTCCATTTCAGTATTGTTCAGACAGCCTGGTGAGATCCAGGGGGAAAACTTAACTTGTGTACAACTTTTCACAGTTTTTATAAATCTTAATTTATTTTCACCCCCCTGAGTAACTCAAGATAAATCTCATTTTGTCACTACTACTTTCTGGAAAGTCTGTTATGATAATAGGTCACATGGCTGGCAGTCAGGTACAATGAGGTAGCGAGCATGTGTTCTTTCTTTGTAGAATCAGGGCCAGAAAAGCTTCTGGAAGCTTCAGAGTGGGGAACTACCATATCCCTATACCAAGGGACAGGGGCAGAATGTGCTTTCTAGGGTAGGGATCTCAGGCTAGAATTTTCATCCTGGAATTACAACCCTTGCTTCTTTTGGAAACGGTTCTCACCAGCATTCCTTTTTTCAGAGCATCATTGAGATTTTTTCACTCATATTTACATTCTCATATGTTCTTGAATATTTGTTAAGAAGTTTTCACAGGCCAATATGGGATATTGACTATTATAACTCCTTTAATTAAAAAAAGGAGACGTTTCATTATGTTCTGAGTAACAGCTTTTTCTCCCTTAGTTTACATGCTTATATCCATTTCCCTAGATGTGGCATTTTATGTAAAGTTTAAATGGTAATGATTATAAAGACGTAGAAAATCAGTAAGTAGAGAAACTACAGAGAGTACAGGACAGCATAGTTAGGTTTAAAATTGAAAAATAACAATTTAAATAGTGGGAGCAACTCTCCCGACCATTCTGCTGTGTGAGCTTAGGCATTGGATTGGCAGATGGGAGACATGAACCCAACTCAGTCCAGTGACAAGTCGCTCACTTTCATTTCCACCTTTCATGGTGTGAGCCTCTCACTATAACCAACACTACACTCTTGGATTTAAAGATAGGCATTTGTGACCTCTACATGCAAACAACATACTCTATTTTGTGCTTTATCAATGAAAAAAATCAGTTCCAGCTGGAGCAAAAACCATCTGTGCTTGATTCAATGAGAGATGGCTGTTAGATTGCGTTTGTGGCTCCACGGGCGTGTGCGTGTATCTATCAAGACTCATCAAACAGTACATAACTGTGCTTTCACCTCAAACGGGGGGACAGTTGTCAGAGCTTTCTGAGAGGCTGTTCCCTGGTTATAATCCTCAGCTTGGCTCAAATTAAGTTTTCCGTTTCTTTCTTAAAATAAAATAAAAAAATTCATCAAAAACCAGTGTGCATTAAATATATGCAGTTTATTGTATGAAAATTGTATCTCAATAAAAGTTCTTAAAGAAAAGAAAAAAAAAACCAGTGTGCAATTTATTTTATATAAGTTACCTCAAAGATAAGTTTTTAAAAAGAGAGTGATGGTAAGTCAGTTTCCATATGACCCCTTAAGAGGTTTTCTTTTCTATTTTTAACTGTACTTACAAAGAATAATCTAGTTCTACACGATTTAGGAAATATACTAGTCCCCAGATCCCCTTACCCACATTTTCCTTTCCTATAGGGGTAACTACTTTCAATTCTTTTACTTAAGTGATTCTTTGGATTTTTACCTCTTTATGGCTAAATAACCTGCTTGTGTTGCTAATTCTTGATTTTCATTGTTAGCTATTATCTACTGAGCCCCACACGAAGATGAAGAGTTAGCTCTTTTTCCTCTCTACCTCCTCCTACCCACACACACACACACACACACACACACACACACTTCCCAGCCCCCCATGCCATTAATATAGTTCTATCATAATTTTGTTTAGATCGGTATTCAATGTTTCTATCACTGTAACTGTGTGTGCTGGTCAAAGTGGAGCCACGTACTAAACTATGGCTACTTTTCCTTTCACTCATACCTTTTTGTTTTCCTTAGAGTTAGTAATTGCCTCTTGTTTAGTTTCCTTGTATTCTTTGTGCCTATCAGAAGTCAACCCCAAATTCTCTGCCGTTTGGTTGAAATATCCCATCAAGGTATTTATTCACACTGGGTAGTCACACTGGGTAGTATTACGAAATTCTTCTTCTTGAAGATCTGTGGTGGAATGTTTTGACTTCCTTCAGTCTGGATTGGCTGTCCTCCTTCCCAGTCTTTATCATAAATGTGAAAATTCCCTTCACCTGTTTCCAGTGTTGGACCCCTGTTTCACATATTATCCTTGGTTTGCTCCCACGTTTTGATGGCTGACTGATAAGTGAGTATGGATATTTAGATTAGAAATAATTTTTCTACAGAACATGGAAGGAAATCTTCCATTGTCTTCTAGCTTCCAGAATTGCTGTTAAGAAGCCATAAGCTGCTTTGATTACTGATTCTTCGTACGTGCCTTGATTTTTTTCTCTGGATGTTTACAGAATCCTCTTTTGGCCCAGTCTACTTGTTTTAGGTCTATACTCATCTATTACTCTGGCCATTCAGTGGGCCATTTCATATCCTTCATTCTTGGAAAATAGAGTTTTCATTCCTGTTATGTTTTTAATTTCCAAGAGCTCTTTTACTTTTTCTTTTCTTTTTTTTTTAAATTTAATTTATTTATTTATTATTTTTGGGGGGGTACACCAAGTTCAATCATCTGTTTTTATACACATATCCCCATATTCCCTCCCTCTCTTGACTCCCCCCCCCCACCATCCCTCGAGTCCCCCCCACCCTTCCCGTCCCTCTAAGGCATCTTCCATCCTCGAGTTGAACTTTTTCTTTAAATCTTCCTTTTTAAAATCAATAAGTAGTATTCTGTTCTTGCCTTTTTCTTTCATGGATCCCTATCTTTTCATATCTTTGATGATACTACTGATAGCAAATTCTCTGTGTAATGTATGTTTTCTCCAAGTTGCTTTCTGTTTAAGGGTGATTCAAAAGCTGATGGAAGTTCTGGGTACAGGTGAGGACTTGTCATTTCTGAGTTTCCCTGTAGGTGGAACTGGCTGCCCATTTCTTAGAAAATACCTTGTCAACGTCTTTAGGTCTTTCCTCTTGGGCTGGATGGGTTTCCCAGAGAAGACTTCAACTCTCCTGCATGAAGGATAAAGAGCAAGATGCCAGGTTTTGGGAAGACAGGTGTGGGAAAATGGCAAGTATCTCTGCACTGAGCATGTGTAGGTTCACTTAGTGCCGCTGTTTTTGCTTTGACGCCTTTGCCTCCCGCCTGTGTCTGGTATCCCAGTCTGGAGACCTCTCCACAAAGTTACCTCTCCACAAAGTTAACCCTGAAGTCTTCGGGTTGGTGAAAGAGATCTAGGGGTCTAAAAGTTTCTTAAACAGACTACAACCCATCATAATTATTTTAATTTACCCCCTTTTACCCTAACTTCATGGAAACCTTGTACTGCCATTTGCAGCACTTACTGAAGATTGTTCTTTCCCATTTTTCTGGTAAGTAGAATTAAATAGGATTGCTCTTCTCTACTGCTGGCTTAGGATTCAGCTTTCTCAATTCTGCAAAGTCAGTTAAAATTTATCCCTCTGGTAAAGTCATAGACTTAGATTAAACATCATCTAAACATGACATTTGCTTTATTTACTTAGTTAATTGGTTACTTTGAATATTGTAATCAACATTTCTTTCTTCACCCTGAAATCAAAGACTAGGACCTTGACAATTACCTACATCTAGCCACACATCCATCCCCCCATCACTCACTTTTGCACCTTCTTGCACCCAAAGTAATTGGCATCCTGAATGTTCATCATTTTCCTATCCTTTTTATGCAGTTTTATTGCATCTATATGTGTTCCTGTAAAGTATGTATTTTTGTTTTAGTTCCTTTTAGCTGTATGTAAAGGAGTATCATGCTGCATGTAATCAATTGGTACTTTTATATTTCACTTAATATCATAGAGTACTAAGATTTGTCCGTATCGTTACCTACCCACTGTAGCTTATTCATTTCCACTACTATATAATATTCTATTTTGTAAATATACTTCATTTTCCTTCCAGCTTCCAGATTTTTACTATTATTTTCTGCCCACTTTTTCTTCCCTTCTTTGTGGATTTTTTTAAAGAACTGTATACTATAGTATTAGTAGGATCTTAGGAGGGAACAAAATTAGATATGTGTATTCAATCCATCGTTTTTCCTGGGTTACCTAAGTGATCATCAAAAGTAATTTGACTATATGAGATGTTTTTACCTCACTGACTTTGAAAGCCTACACCCTGTATAAGGTTCGACTCCACTGCACATACTCTAAACCTTGGTTACTAGCATTAATAGCTGAGGCCTAATAATAGAAAGCCAACGAGGTCATCCAGTCCAACTTTCCACATTGTCAAGGAATGGTCTTGGTCAGGAAGCCACAGAGAGTGCTTTTTTACCTTGGAAATACCTTACAATAATTCTAGAAAGAAAAATGTTGATATTTTACTTATTTTTTGTAACCTGATTGCCATTAAATGTAGAGTTTCCACTATACTTTTTATATATTGAAAGTAGCCTAAGGGCATTCTCAGTTTTCTTTGGGGAAATCTAGGGGTCTAGGAACCTGCGTTAAAGTTGCAGTTCTGAGCACCACACAGTAAGACAGAAGTTTAAACTTTTTCTTTCTTATCTTTTTTCCATTGCAGGGATGTCATCAAGTGGTTGGTCAAAGCAGTAACTGAAAACAGATTAACTCAGCCACCAAATGAGAATCAGACCTCTCCAGGAGCAGAAATCTTGAAGGCCAGCAGTAGCCACCCTTCTCCCCAACCCAACCTGACAAAGAACACTAATCAGCTGTAAGGGGCAGGCAGAAGCTATCTCTCCTGGGGCTATTGGGATTTACTCTTTTAGAGAACAGCACCACTCCCTAAGAGCAGTTTCCCCCAAATTAATAAGCTCTTATAACATAGGATGATTCTTACTAAAAACTATCTTAGTTTGACTAAAGGCTAAATTCATAATTTCAAAGATAAAACCAAAGATTTCCCCCTAGATGAATAGGACTTCACTCAGTGAATACAGATTCACAAAGCCAAAGTGGAACAAAAGCCAGGGAACAGTGCCCTCCTTTTCCTCGATTCCAACAGACAATACAGGGCTACTCACCACTTCATCTGTCCACTGACAGGAGTCGTGGGTAGTGGGTGTTACAGCAGCCTCTAGTCCTCAAGGACCTGGGTCTCTCTCCTCCAGTCCTGGAAGAAGAATAGCAGCTCAACCTGCATGTTCCAACAGGTTATAACAGCAATGGCTCACATCAGGGCAGGTCCCATTACCTCAGACTGCACTGAAAAGACATTCCTGGCATTTCTTTTATGGGATTGAAAGTGGTCTTGGCATTTTTCGAGATATGCCAGGATTTTATGGGCTGGAGCTACCCTTGCACAAGTAACCTGCTATTCCATGTCAATTATGTTAAGCCAGTCACACTTGATATTTCAAATACAGCATGTGTGCCTAAATTCACAATGCTATATTATAATCTAGTTGTACTGACCTGATATTCATATAAGTACTATGGGTTTAACTAATTTAGGAGACAATCTTGTATCTACAGGCAGAATGTTTTGGAACAATGAAGCATTTGCTTCAACAGATTGGGGAAGGTCTTAAAGTAGGGAAGTAGGGTTACCCCAGAACCCCAGTATATAGACCCAACAGAGAGGCAGACGCTGTTCCTTAAATGAAAGCTAATATAATAATAATGATAATAATAAATGTACTATAAGTAGATATTAGTAGAAGTAAAAATAGGACCCTCTCAAAGTCGATTTGTCATGATCTTAACAACAGTAGGCACTGCTGTTTACCATTGAGTGCCTATCTGCCAGATATCTTATACAGCACAACTTCATGAAATAGGTAGTGTTACTTCCCCCTTTTAAGATGAAAGAACTTGGGCTGAGAGCAGTTTTGTAATTTGTCAAAAATTGATCAGCTTGTCACTGCAGAGTCAGAACCTGATGCCAGAGTCCCTGGTCCACCTATTGTATCACTGGCTGCAGATTTTCTGAAAACAGAACCCCTCCTTCCCTCACAAATAATAGTGCATGTGAGAAAATGCTAGCTTCAGGCCAGGCCCACCTTCTGAGAGGTTGCTCAGATTCCTTCTGCCACATCAGCCTGGCTCTCTCCCACAGTTAGGTCTGCTGGGAGAGAGGGTCACGTTTCACCCGTTGAAATTCTGAGACTGAACTTAGTAAAAGATTTTTGTAAAGGAACCAGTAACAGGAGAAAACTATATGATAAATACATATTTTCTCCTATCAAAGAAATCAAATAGCTGTTGGTTATTCTGGACCTGTTTCTTCATCTGTAAAATAGAGAAGTTATAGGTTAGATGATCCTTAAAGTTCTTAGACCCTTAAGATTGTATATTTCTGTTTTTGAATTTAAAAGCAGCTTGCTTTTGCAGCTCAACCCCAGGTTCTGAGAGGTTCAGATAATATGATCTGGCAAAAGGGATTCAGGTAGGTGAAATTGCAATAAAAGCATGCTGATGCTTGAGTAGTTCTCCCTGACTTAGTGTGTGCTTTACAAGAGCCTTTAGTACACAGGTGGGGACCTCATCCCAGCCATCAGGGTAGCTCTTTGCCAGACCCTCCTGCTCATTTGTGCTCTATGTTCTGGACTCAGGATTGTATGCCAGCTGCAGAGGATGCTGTCCATAGCTGTGGAAGTAGACAGGACCCCCACATGCAGCTCCAATAAAATTGCTGAAATGATGTTTGGGTTTGTGCTGGACATTCCTGAGAGGAGTCAGAGGTGAGTCTTAGTTTTGTTTTTGTTTTTTGGTTTGGGAACATAATTTCAAAAGAAAATTCCAAAGCAGTAGTTAAATTAGGAAAAAAGAGGTAGAGGGATAGTTCCTGTCTCTTTAACATTTTGAAAGAACAAGGTTCTCAACCAGTTGTTATTATTTGCAACTAAGGTATAATTTCCCAGGAAGAGACAGGGTACCTTAAATGGAGCCTAAATTTTCCCACTTTATCCATTTTTCTAATAACTTTACTCATCCCTCAAGGTTCAGCTGTTAAGCATGACCATCTTCTATGACCCTCGGCCATAGAGCCTGATATAAATGTTCACTAGAGTCTTGATGGATGAGTGAAATAGGCATGTCCAATATTAGGGGAAGAAGAGATGACCCAAGAATGAATAGGGTTGCATGTGTAGAATGAACTCAGATACTAAGAATAAGGAATTCAGTTTCTCTAAGCATTAAGTAGTAAAGCATTCCATTAGAAAGAGATAAGGAAATAGAGTTCTTGACTAGGGCCAATGATTCCTCCTTTGAACCAGTAATTTTAGAATCCAAAGGAAGAAAAATAAACCGGAATGAATATGTATTCATGAGCAGTTGCTGGTACAGAAAATAACTGTGAGAGAGCCATTGTATGGTGGTGACCCTTGGGGACCCTCTCTCAGCTCCACGTCTGCTTCCCATCCCCATCCCCTAAGCTCCCAGTTGGCAGCCAAGACTATTCTTGTACAGTTCTGGTTTCTCTATTAGAAGGAAATGTCATACCAAATAGAATTGTAATAAAGATTTAATTAAAATGTCCTGCTAAGATTAAAACAACGTTTATTGGGTCCCTACAATGTGCCAGTCATTGTCACATTAATTATCTCATGTTTTCATAAAACCTTATGTTATTCCTATTTAACAAATGAGAAAAAATACCCTAAGTAGTTAAATAACTAGCCCGAAGTTACATAACTAGCCGAGGTTACAGATTCAGAATCGATATTTAAACCCAGGACTTCTTAATTGCACGATCAGTTCAAAGAAGGCAATGTGTTACGGTAGTCAGCCAGAAGGAAGCATTCATAAATGCCGTGCTTGCTCTATCACCTTGTTAGGAGTATTTCATTTGGATCCAACTCCCATACCATTCATTCATTTATGCCCAGATTCTGGTGAGAGATGGGAAATCTAAGGAGTGGGTAACTGTAAACAAATTTAGTCTTAACGTAGACAAAAATAATTTAAATAAAACCTGGCCCTACTTTAAAATTTTCTCAGAGAGGGCAAATTAGCAACCACCCCAAATTATACTAGAAGATACTTTATATGACCTTTACCTTGGTTGTTTTCTTTTTTAAAAGTTTATGTAATTTACATGCATTAAATGATACAAACTAATTTACATAAGTATCATTCTATGAGTTTTGACAAAGGTATAACCCATGTGACCTATCATTTTCCAATGCCTCATTAATAGTGTATAGAAATCCTGCAACCTTGCTGAATTCACTTATTCCAGTGGGAATTTTTCTGTGGTTTCCTTAGAATTTTCTACATATCCAGTATGTCATCTGCAAATAAAAACAGTTTAACCTCTTCCTTTTGCTTCTTTATCTTACTCTATTGCATGGGCTAATACCTCCAATAGAATGTTGGAGAAGTGATAAGAACAGACATGCTTGCCTTATTCCTGATCTTAGGTTGGAAAACATTCAGCCTTTGACCATAAAGTATAATATTAGCAGTAGATGTTTCATAAGTGCCATTTTTCAGTTGAGGAGGCCTCCTTCTATTTGTAATATGTTGAGTATTTTTGTGAAGAATATGTATAGAAATTTGTGAAATTTTTTTTCCTCATCTATTGAGATAGTCATAATTTTTCTCCTTTGTTCCATTGATGTGATAAATTACATTGATTAATTTCCTAATATTAAACCAACCTTGCATTCCTAGGATTAAAAAAACCCTACTTGACTGTGATATGTTATCCTTTTTTTATTGACAGATTCAATTTGCTAATATTTTAAGGGCTTTTGCATATGTTTACTAGAGAGAGTGATCTATAATTTTATTTTCTTATAATGTTCAGCCTCACTCATATTTAAAGAAATATAAACTACACTGAGATACCATTTCTAACCTATCTAAATAGTAAAAGTTTTAAAGTATCATGAGGGTGAGTCAAAAATTATCTGCATACCAGTTATATTAAAACTTCTGTTGGCCACAGTGTCTTACCAGCGCTTTCTGTTCAGGGCTACTGTCTCCCCAGTCACCATTGTGTGGGTGTGAACATGTTACATCAGCTCATTTGTAACCGTGGTGCAAGCAAAACTGGGTGCCCCACTTGTGGTTTGCACAAAAGAAGAGCAGTGTGCAGTGATTCATTTTTTGTGGTCTGAGGGTGTACCTGGTGCCGTTATTTATCGAAGACTTTGTGTGCAGTATGGAGAAACTATTTTGTCACAAAGAAGTGTGTATGAATGGATAGAGAAGTTCAAGGAAGGTCGCACAAGTGTTAGCCATCAAGAAGGAGCCGGATTCACTTCTGATGAAGAAGTGAAGACGGTGCATTCATGGCTCACAGCTCAGCCTAAAACATTTTTTGAGGGAATACGAAAGCTTGTTGACAGATGGACAAAGTATATTGAAAAGCAAGGAGATTATGTTGAAAAATGATGTATTTGTCTTTTCTAAAAACTAATTAAAATAAATTCTACAGCCAGAGTGCAGATAATTTTCACTCACCCCCGTATAAAACACTTAGTGAGGGCTTCCTAGGTGGCGCAGCGGTTAAGAATCCGCCTGCCAATGCAGGGGACACGGGTTCAATCCCTGCTCCAGGAAGATCCCACATGCCACAGAGCAGCTGGGCCCATGCGCCACAACTGTTGAGCCTGCACTTTAGAGCCCGTGAGCCACAACTATTGAGCCCATGTGCTGCAACTACTGAAGCCCACACGCCTAGAGCCCATGCTCTGCAACAAGAGAAGCCACAGCAATGAGGAGCCCGTGCACCACAACAAAGAGTAGCCCCCACTCACCGCAACTAAAAGAAAGCCCGCGCACAGCAAAAAAAAAAAAAAGACCCAACACAGCCAATAAAAGAAAGAAAGAAAAAGGAAGGAAGGAAGGAAGGAAGAAAGAAAGAAAAGAAAGACTTTAGTGAGGCTTTGAGAAAGCAGGAAGGTACTCATACATTGCTGGTGGGAATGCAAAATGATACAAGTCTTATGGATGGGAGTTTTATAATATCTAACAAAACTAAATGTACATTTACTTCTTGACCCAGCAATCTCATGTCTAGGAATTTACCCTGAAGATACATTTCTAACAGTATAAAAATACATATGCAAAAGGATATTCACACCAGGTTATATTTATAATTGCAAAATACTAGAAACAATCCAAATGCCCATACACAGAACAGTGGTCGAATATCTGTGATACATCTACACAGGGGAGATGTAGCTGTAAAAAAGTAAAATTTAAAAATAAAAGCAAAATTTTTATGAACTGTTTTCCAAAATATATTATTAAGTAAACAAAGCAAAATACAAAAGAACATGTGTAATAAATATACATATCTTTTTCTAAGAAGGAGAAATTTTTAAATATACATGATTATAATAATTTGTGAAAAAAGAAACAAAAGTTAAGATAAACTGCAGACTAATCAAATTGCTTATACACGGGGTAGAGGGCAATGGACTGGAAAGAAGATAAGGTGTGGGCTTGCGTCATAATGACCTTAACGGTGGTATCGGGAGTGTAATACTTCCCTGAGTATACTTCTTTGTATAGTTATAACTTTTAGACTTTTAGAACCATATTAATGTTTTATATACTCAAAAAAAGAAAAATAAATTAGCAAGGAAGTTGGAGAGCCTAACATGCAATACAAACAGACACAAATTAACCTGTGTTTTAAATGAATGATAACTGGGACTGTTTGGTACAGGTGGGAGGGAGGACAAGTCCAAGTTTTTTTACTTCTTATTTTTAAATAATTATAGATTCACAGGAAATTGCAAAAACTAGTACAGAGGGGTCCTGTCTACCCTTCATCCTCTTTCCCCTAGTGATTACATCTTGCACAACTGTAGTAATATCACAAACAGGAAATTGACGTTGGTACAATCCACGGAACATATTCAGATTTCACCCAGATTGCACTATTCTGTGTGTAGCTCTGTATGATTTTATCACATGTGTAGCTTCATATAACCACCAGCAGAATCAAGATACACAGAACTGTTCCATCGCCACAGAGATTCCTTGCACTACCCTTTTACGGGTAACTATTCATCTTCCCCAACCCCTGGCAACCACTAGTCTGTCCGAGTAAGTTAAAACACAGTGTTTGGACTAAATGCCCTCAGGCTAAAGACAAAATGAAGTGTAAATAAATATTAAACTCTAGTTAGTAAATTTCTTTTTCACAGAAAGTATGAGTTAACAATTCAAAAATGTGTATTATGTGTATTCTAGGATTAAACAAATAAATGTATTGTGGATAATGAGAGCCAAGTTTCTCACTGTCAGAGAAGAGAGTTACATATATGAAAAGGGGAAAGGATAGAAGGAGCCCTGTGGTGCTGGATTGAAGTTGGAGGTATCAATATGACCTTGTGATTTCTAATAACTGTAGATAGATTAATAAATGTGGGTGTGCAAGTGTGTTTTATATTATATTGTGTGTGTGTATGTGGGTGAATTCATATGTCTGTTTTCTGCCTCTACCCACTGAGAGAGCAAAGAAATAATTACACCCTAGTAGCAACGAGCACACCTAGAACTCAGATCTTTCTTTCTAAATCCTAGTTTATGCTAAAAGGAACCAGAGTTCTTTAAAGAAATGGCTGATTCAGAGCTAAGGTAAAGAAAAGTATAAAATGAGCCTAGAATATCTTATTCCAGAAAGTGAGGAAATGTTCAAAGAATGTTCAGAACATGTCAAAAGAAACTTAAAGGGCTTCCACTGACTAAATCTGGGATAATTTGAGTAGCAAAATAAACTTTGACAGTAAAAGACTATAAACGGTTGTGTAAAATAAGAATACATGATTCTAATACTGATAGGAAGGAAGAGAAGGGACTCTCTTCCTTACATTAGAAAGCCAGATAATAAATATAAGAAAAAATGATGAATTAGGGAGAAAAAAAAGCCATTTGGCAACCTTCATAATAAGAGTTAATTCAGGTATAAGTGTGATGGTGAAAGTTTGTGGAGTAACAAGATATTTGCATAATATCAAAGTATATTCTCATAAGACATTAATTGTAAAGAGAAAAATAACAACTTTACTGTGGAGATGCTACCATAGTCAAGTGTTCAAACTTAACACCAGCAATTGGGCAAATTGACATCATATACCCCTTGATACAATGCACAAAACATTTTTGCAGTCCTCTTGCTAAAAAATGCATAACCTCAATCACATCATGGGAAAATATCAGAGAAATCCCAAATGAGAAGCATTCTATGAAAAAAACTGACCTGTACTTTTCCAAACTGTTAATGTCATGAGAGACAAAGCAAGACTGAGGAGCTATTCCAGATTAAGGGACATAAAAAAAAGAGTCAACTGAATGCAATGCATAATCTGGGGTTTTCTTTTGCTATTAATAACATCATTGGGACAATGAAAAAAACTGATTAGATGGTTAATATAATAGTATTGCATTTAAGGTTAATTTTATGATTTATTTGATCATCACACCTGATTATCTTAGAGAATGTCCTTGTTTTTAGGAATTAAACACTGCATGTATTTAGGGATAAATGGGCTTCAGGTCTGCAACTTACTATCAAATAGTTCAGAGAAAAAAATTGTAAGACGGAGATAGTAAGAAGGGTAAAGAAGATATGGTAAAAGTTTAACATTTGGGGAACTTGGATGAAAAGTGTCAAGGGTATTTGGGAATTATTTATACTATTCTTGCAACTGTTCTCTGAGTCTAACAAAAAGTTAAAAAAAAATTGTATGTTTATTGGAAACAGCATATAGTTTGATTTGCTTTTTTAGGCATCTGACACTCCCTGCCTTTTAACTAGTTATTTATTCCATTTACATTTAATTTAATTATTGGTTTTCATTCTGTCATTTTACTATTTGTTTCCTACTTGTCCCTTTTGTTCTTTGTTCATTTTTACCTTCTCTTCTGTCTTCTTTTAGATTAATCAAGTATTTTCTATTATTCCGTTTTATCTTTTCTAAGGCTTTGTCACTTTTTTAAATTACAGTTTTATTTTGACATAGTTGTAGATTCTTATGCTGTTGTAAAGAATAATACAGAAAGAGTACATGTACTCTTTACACAGTTTTGCCCAGTGGTAACATATTGCAGAACTTTAGTGCATGTATCACAGCCAGGATATCAAGGATGATACAAACCAAGATATAGAACATTTCCATCCCCATAAGGATTATTCATTTTGCCCTTTATAATCATACGCACTCCCACCCATTCTTAACCCCTGACAACTACTAATCTGTTTTCCATGTTTATAATTTGTCATTCCAATATATTGTATAAGTGGATCACACAGTATGTAACCTTTGGGGACTGGCTTTTTCACTTAGTTCAAAGCTCTGTACATCCACTCAGGTTGCTGTATTTATCAACAGTTGATTCATTTTTTATTGCTGAATAGTATTCCATAGTGTGAGTGTACCTTTGATTTTTTTTTTTTAAACCATTTACCCACTGAAGGATATCTGTGTTGTTTCCAACTTGGGGCTATTATGAATAAAGCCTCTATAAACATTCATGTACAAGTTTTTGAATAAACATAAGTCTTCATTTCTATGGAATAAATGCCAGGGAGTACAATTTTTGCATTATATAGTAGCTACTTGTTTAGTTTCTTTAAGGAACTGCAAAATTGTTTCCTTGAGTGGCTGTACCATTTTACATTCCCCTCAGCAGTATATGAGGGATCCAGTTTCACCAAATGCTGGCCAGCACGTGCTGTTGTTACTATTTTTTATTTTAGCCATTCTGATAGGTGTGTGGTAGTATCTCATTGTGATTTTCATTTTCATTTCTCTCATGCCTATTGAAGTTGAACATCTTTTCATGTGCTTAATTGCCATCTGTATAACATCTTTACGAAAATATTTTTTCTCATGTTCTAAATAGATTGTTTACTTTTTTACTGTTGAGTTTTGAGTCTTTATACATTCTAGATATAACCCTTTTTCAGATCTGTAGTTTGCAAATATTTTCTCCCATTCTGTAGTTTGTCTTTTATTCCTCTTTAACAAGATCTTTCACAAAGCAAGTTTTAAATTCTGATGAAGTCTAGCTTGTCAGTTTTTTTCTTTGATGGAAAATGCTTCTGTGCCAAAGATGTTACTGAAAGGTTGGCCTCTCTGTACACCAGTGCCACATCAAATCCTGGAGACAGAGTTTTGGATGAAGTAGAAAAGGATAGCTTTGTTGCTTTGCCAGGCAAAGTGAGACACACTGGGCTTCTGCCCCATAAAAACTATGTGTCTCATCCCCAGAGGATTTGGTGAAGGGTTTTATAACAGTGGTTCAAAGGTGGGGTCTCTGACAAGATTAGAGTGTAAGCAGGGCTTGCACTCCCTTAATCTTGTCTCAGGTGGTTTCTTAGCTGCTCCTTCCTTGATGGGCAACTGTTCAAATCTGCCCTTTGGAGCTCAGGGAAGGGCATGGAGGCTGGAGTCTTGCCTCTTAGAAATGGTGGACAAAAGGAGGCCTCCATGCCCAGGCCCCACTCAGTTTCAGTGCCTCGGAGCCCCACAGGGCCCCACTTTGTTTCAAAGATTCCTTGGGATTGTCTGTGTAGACCATCATGTCATCTGCAAATAGGGAAAGTTTTATTTCTTTCTTTCCACTCAGTATGCCTTTTACTGCCTTACTACATTGACTAGAACCTCCAGTACTATGTTGAATAGCAGTGATGAAAGCAGACATCTTTGCTTTGTTCATGATCTAGAGGAAAGCATTCAGTTCATTAATTATTGATTAATGAAAATATCAATTCACCATTAATTATGCTAGCTATAGGTTTTTTTGTAGATGCTCATTAATAAATTGAGGACGTTCCCTTCCATTCCTAGTTTTCTCAGTTTTTATCACTAGTGGGCATTGAATTTTATCAAATGCTTTCAGCAAATTTTTTTTTAATGGTTGCTCTTGGAATTACAATATGCATTCTTAACTTACTAGAGTCTGCCTTGAATTACTATTATATCACAACATGTAATGTAAGAGTCTTATAACTGATTTCTGTTACCAAGGCAAAGCTCGCCCTGCTAGCCACACGACAGGCCCATGAATCAGAGACGAGGTGTTGAGGCAAGGAATACGACTTTATTCAGAAAGCCGGCAGACCAAGAAGATGGCAGACTAGTGTCTCCAAAAAAACCATCTTATGGGGTCTGGATGCCAGTTTGTTTTACAGAATCAGAGAGGGAGAGGCTGTGAGGAAGTGAAGTAGAAAGGGCCATCAGTCTCGCAAAACATCTCCGTGAATGACCAGCCTCGGGGAGGGGATATGTTAATTTCTTCTTTTCTGCAGCCATTCACACAGGTGGGCAGGGCAGATTGTCTGCCTGTGAGCTGAACAGAGGCACTTTAGTTTAACGTTCAGGCAGAGTGACAGTGTTCCCTGAGGCAGGCCATCATGTATGATTATAATAGCAAAAGCAGCAAAAAGTAAAGGTCAAAGTCAAAGAAACAGATCTAACACGGAGTCCGACTTAGCTCTTCCCTATTACGTTTCCATTTACCCCAGTCCCATCCTTTGTGCTATTGTTCTCATACGTTTTACTCCAGGATGGAATCATATTTTTGCTTTAAACATTTAGTTGTTTTTAAAAGAAATTCAAAGATGAGGGGGGAGAAGGTCTTTATACTACCTAACTGTGATATTGTGACCTATAAAAAGAAATACATAGATGTAGAGAATGGACTTGAGGACACGAGGTGGGGGGCGAAGGGGAAGCTGGGACGAAGTGAGAGCGTAGCATAGACATATATACACCACCAAATGTAAAACAGGTAGCTAGTGGGAAGCGGCTGCATAACAGGGAGATGACTTAGTGGGCTGGGATAGGGAGAGTGAGAGGGAGTCACAGGAGGGAGGGGATATGGGGATATATGTATAAATACAGCTGATTCACTTTGGTGTACAGCAGAAACTGGCACAACAGTGTAAAGCAATTATATTCCAATAAATTGCTTAAAAAAAAGAAATACATATATTTTATCTTCATCCTATTCCTGACACAGAGCTCTTTTGGAGTTTTTAAAGCGACAAGAATGACCAAGTTGTCTTTTGTTATGTTAATGAGTGTCTTTCAGAAACCACTAGGTGACCTAAGGGTGGGAGCTGGTTGCCAGGGGAACCATGTAACTTTCAGTCCCAACCCTCCACTCCCACCCCTCCCCCCACTCCAGCCCCACCTCCTGGGAGGGGACAGGAGCTGGAGATAGAGTTCAATAATCAATGGCCAGTGATTTAATCAGTCATGCCTATGTAACGTGGTTTCCTTGAAAACCCAAAAGGACTGGGTTCAGAGAGCTGCCAGGTTGGTAAATAGGTGAAGATGCCTATAGAGTGATGTACCCAGAGGGCATGGAAACGCCTCACCCTGTTCCCATACATTATGCATCTCTTCCATTTGGCTGTTTTTGGGTTATATCCTTTTATAATAAACTGGTAATCTAGTAGGTAAATTATTTCTCTGAGTTCTGTGAGCCACTGTAGAAAATTAATCAAACCTAAGGTGAGTCCTGGGAACCGTCCATCTATAGTTAGGTGATCCAGAAGCACAACCTGGACTTTCAGTTGGCATCTGAAGAGAGAGTGGAAGGGCGGTCTTGTAGGACTGACTAACCTGTGGGATCTGACACTATAGTAAATAGTGTCAGAACTGAGCTAATTGCTTAGTGGTGCTAGAATAAAACACATATCAGATCCACATAGCAGCCATTTTTGGTGTTCTTCTTTCGTGAAGATTCAAGTTCAATTTGGATCAATATTTTTTGTAGTGCAGGCCTACCTGTAATGAATTCTCTCTTTTGTTTAGATTGATAGGTATTTTTTATTTATTTAAAGATGCTCCATTTTCTTCTGTCTTGCTGATGAGAAGTCATTACAATTTCTTACTCTTTTTCCCTTATATGCCATGTGTCTTTTTTCTCTGACTGCTTTTTTTTGTTTTCAGCAATTTGATTATGACAACTAGGTGTGGTCTCCTTTATGTTTATCCTGCTTGGGGTTTGTTGAGATTCTTAAATCTGTGAGTTGATATTTTTGATCAAATTTTGAAATATCTTGGCCATTATTTTTTATGTATTTTGCTCCAGACTTTCATCATCCGGGAATTCAAGTACACATATGTTAGACTATGTGACACTGTTCCACAGAACACTGGGGCTCTGGTGTTTTCTACTCTTGTTATTTTATTTTATTTTGACTTGTCTCTTTTTTTCTCTATTTCACTTTGGATAGTCTTCATGCTCCCTGATCTTTTCTTTTGTGGGGCCCAATTTGTTCTTAAGCCTATACAGTGATTTTTTTTTATTATTTCATATTGTATTTTTCAGCTCTAGAGTTTCCATTTGGTTCCTTTTTTTTTTTAAATCAGTTTATTTATTGGCTGCATTGGGTCTTCATTGCTGCACATGGGCTTTCTCCAGTTGTGGCAAGTGAGGGCTACTCTTCATTGCGGTGCATGGTTTCCTCACTGCGGTGGCTTCTCTTGTTGCAGAGCACAGGCTCTAGGTGTGCGGGCTTCAGTAGTTGTGGCATGCAGGCTCAATAGTTGTGGCTCTAGGCTCTAGAGCACAGGCTGAGTAGTTGTGACACATGGGCTTAGTTGCTCTATGGCATGTGGGATCTTCCTGGACCAGGGATTGAACCCATGTCCCCTGCATTGGCAGGCAGATTCTTAACCACTGCTCCACCAGCGAAGTCTCTGGTTCATTCTTTTTTTTTTTTTTTTTTTTTAATAAATTTATTTATTTATTGGCTGTGTTGGGTCTTCGTTGCTGCACACGGGCTTTCTCTAGTTGCGGCGAGTGGGGGCTACTCTTCATTGTGGTGTGCAGGCTTCTCATTGCAGTGGCCTCTCTTGTCGCAGAGCACAGGCTCTAGGCACGTGGGCTTCAGTAGTTGCAGCACATGGGCTCAATAGTTGTGGCTCACGGGCTTAGTTGCTCCGCGGCATGTGATATCTTCCAGGGGCAGGGATCGAACCCGTGTCCCCTGCATTGGCAGGTGGATTCTTAGCCACTGCTCCACCTGGGAAGTCCTCTGGTTCATTCTTATAGTATCTGTTGCTAAGAGTCCCCATCTAGTCACTCATTATATATATCTTGATAGATTGGTTGGTTGGTTGGTTGGTTGGTTAATCTTGAACATATTTCTAATAGCAGTTCTAAAGTCCTTGTCTACTAATTCCAACATCTGTACCATCTCTTAGTCTGTTTCTATGGACATTTTGCTCCTGGTTATAGATCACATTTTCCTGCTTTTTCTCTTGTCTAATAATTTTTTATTGTGTGCTGACCATTATGAATGCTGCGTTGTTGAGAGTCTGAAATTTGCTGACTTCCTTTAAAGAGTATTGAGTTTCATTCTGGCAGATAGTGGTTTCTGGCAGATTAGTTTTCTGCTTTTAAGGCTTGTTTCTAGGATTTGTAAGGGTGTTCTAAAGAAGCCCTTCTTAAAAGAGTAGTCTTGTAGCTTAGCCCTTCTGGGCTTGCACCTGAATGGCCAACATGTTCAATGAGATCTCTCCTCTAGCCCATTGATACCCCGTGTCTCGCAGCCCTGGGTGCTCTCCCGAATCCCCACTCAGCTCACAGCCCCTCACTAGCTGTTCTCCCCGCCGGCTTGTGGATCTTCTCCCTGTCCGTGTGCCAGGGGGCCCTTCCGCATATTCCTTGAGCTCCCTCTCCTCTGACACAAGTTCGGCCACCTCCGCTCTCCTGAACTCCAGTCTCTGTTTGCTCTGCCCAACATGCCCACTGCTTTCTGTTTGGGACCCACGCTTTCCTCTGCCTTAGTTCAAAAGTGCCCCCAGCAAGAAATCTGGAGTAAATGTGGGGTTCACCACCTTTGTTCCCTTTCTCTCAAGAATAATAGTCATTAGTAGTAGCTTGTCCAATGCCTGAAAATAGTTATTTCATTCATTTTGTCCAGGTTTATCATTGTTGATAGCTGGAGGGTAGATCTAGTACCAGCTATACTTGTTAAGGCTGAATCTGGATGTTAGCCTTCCTGTGTGTCTTGTTTTTAAAATTTGAATTTGAATTGCTATACTGTACCTCCACTTCCTACTGTGTCCATAACACATTAAAATGACTTTCTCGTCCTTTGTGTACTTCTGGGTTTGCCATCTTGGATTATAAACCCAGGACAAAGGCAGGCCCTGGAATAAAGATTGGAAGAGAAAATATAGTTTGAAATAAAGTTATTGAATAGGAGAACTGTCTTGTGAAAGTAATATGCCAAATGCAGAGTAGAAATTAGACTTTAAAAGAATTTGGGGAATAGCTTATAAATGTAATAATTTGGAGTCCTTTGCACTAAAGAGGAAAATTTCTCAGAGAAGGTATAGAATGGTACTAAACAAACAAAAAGACACATTAAAGAGATAAAATGGATTTTCACAAATATTGTAGACTTTTTTAAACTTTTGAATGGGAAAAAGCAAACGTTTTAAAGTATTTATTCTGCTGTTTTAACTTTGCTTTTACACAAATAATACACATGCCTGGTGGAACAGCAAAGGCAAAGGGAAAAATAGAAAATAAAAATGAAGAGATACTTTCTTATTTATCATTTTATAAGTGGCAGTAGCACAAAGAGCCCCCTATTTTTCCAATGTTGCAAAACTGCAGAGGGGCAACTGTAGAAGAAAGAACCGAGATCTGGAGCTCGCTCTGCTGCTGCTGATTCCTGATCTGCTGAGGAGCCTCCGAAGCTGTCTGCTCTGCAGAACTGCCACCACGAACAGACCTTCAGGCAAAAGGCTTCAAGCAGTCTGGGATTCACCCTGTGCATCTGAGATTCATAACTTTTTTTTTTTTTGGAAGCTGACATCGCTTTTAGAACAATGAGTTTGATCCACTGTCCTGAAGTACAGCCCCCACTTTACAGCTCCCCTGCTCAGAAGCCTCTGAATGTGCTCCAGCCCACTCTCGCTGGCCAGGTCCTGCACTGCAGTGACAAAGTCAAGGGCCAGAGTCCCTCTGGGACTCCTAAGTCCTAGGCCTGACATGTAAGAAGGTTGCTGTGTATTTTTCACGTCTTTGTTTTTGCCCACGTTTATCCCCGCATCGAAGTGCCTCCTGCCTTGGGCCTCTTTAGTCCTCCTAGGCTGCTGTCCCCAGTGCCACCTCCCCCATAAGAAGGCTGTTTCCAGCCCCCTGACCACATGTGCTCTCTTCTCTGTGTGTGTCTAGAGCACCACGCACCTCGCATACGTGTACACTTGCCCGGTGCTTTATGTAGGTTCCTGTTATATACTTCTTGGCCCTGTTCAACTATCAGCCTTTCAAGAGCAATACCCTCCTTTACTTCTCTTAATAATATTCCTCTTTTCTGCCCAACAGTACCTGGCACATTATGGCCATTCAGAAATATTTAATCTCATGACTAATTCTCTTGGTTACAGTATGATGTAATTCTTCTTAATGTGTCCTAATCTAGTCTTTTTCAAATATCAAAGACTTTCCCTCCTTCTGACAGTTGTTATTCATAAGCAAATCCATTTCTGCCATGTCCTAATCACAAGCTTTGTGATTTTGTAGGCCTTCGTTGTATTCCTTCTTAGCCTTCTCTGGTTTAGGGCAAAGGTTAGAGCGTTCAGGGAGAATTGTAGTATATGTTCCTTGAAATAATAGTTGTGTTGGTGAACTCTATCTCTTTTCCACGCAGAGAAATGTTCTTTACTACCATGGAAAGCCACCTTCTGCGCTGCAAAGTACTGGAAATCATATTCCTCCACAGCTGTGAGACGCCCACCCGCCTGCCCTTGTCTCTGGCCCAGGCCCTCTATTTTCTGAACAATTCCACATCACTGCTCAAGTGTCAGGTACGTTTTTCCCTACTTCAGTTCCAGGCCTAGAGCACCTTTTCCTTAACCCTTGAGCATTATGTAAAAGTCACTTGAAAACTATACAAAACCTTTAACTGAGGAAGGCATTTATTACCAACTGCTTTTTCTCTCTCTGCAGTCGGACAAAACCCAGTGGCAGACATGGGATGAGCTGGTTGAGCATCTGCAGTTTCTGTTATCCAGTTACCAACATGTTTTAAGAGGTAAGGAGCATTTGGTCACAAACCAGATGGTGTGGGAGTCTCAGAGCGCACATTATTATGCATTCAAGTTACATAAGGGACTCTGATTTGTTAGCTTTAGTAAATCAGTGTTCTTTAATGTAACTGTAAGGAACAAGGAAGGATATAGCTGGAATCACTGCTGTGAAACAGAAGAATTCACATAGTATTTCTGTCATGACAGATACTACAGTGGTCCTCACAGTTACTAGGTTGTGTAGGTACACGGACGTCATCTTAACATGAGAAGGATTCAGTAATGACCTGATTCAGCCCTGGCATCTTTCCCTGGCCCATCACCACAGCGCCTCTGTTGAGCTGATTGCCCACTGACTCGGATGTTGTAAACATCCGTCAATATGATGCAAATACAGAGCAAATCAGTGGCAAGGTAAAAATGTACATCTTGCAAAAGATGTAGGACACTCTTAGGTCTGTGAAAGTGTCTCTGCTCCAATTACTGATCCAAAAGGATCTGGGAGAGTTAGACTAACTAATACTCAGGGGGCAAATATTGACAAGAATGATGATGGAATATCCGCTTTAAATAAGAATGATTTGATTAGCCAAGGATTAATGAGGCCTCTGGGAAAACTAATGTAATTAGTAATTACATAAGGAAAGATAGTAAGTTTTCAGGGGAGAAAACTGACATTCCTCTTCATGTGATACCCTGAGAAGGGCACCTCATCACTCATGCAGGGTTCTTGCCAAAAATTCATGACCCGAATCTAATCAGAAGGAAGCATCAGACAAACCCAGACTGAGGGGCCTTTTACAAAGTAACTGGCCTGTACTTTCAAAAGTCCCAGTGTCTTAAAAACAGAAAGACTGAAGAACTGTTCCAGGTTAAAAACTAACTAAAGCACATTTTGTTAAATGCAAAACATCATCCCGAATGGGGTCCTGAACCAGGCAAAAAAGAAGCTATAAAGTACATTATTGGGACAATTGATAAATTTTAAGTAGATTATGTAATAGTATTGTATTAATGTTAAATTTCCTATTTTTTTATAATTATCCTGGCTTATGAAAGTAAATATCCTTGGTCTTAGGAAATCCATTCCAAAGTATTTATTTATTTATTTATTGGCTGCATTGGGTCTTCGTTGCTGTGCACGGGCTTTCTCTAGTTGCGGTGAGTGGGGGCTACTCCTCGTTGTGGTGCGCGGGCTCCTCATTGTCGTGGCTTCTCTTGTTGCGGAGCACGGGCTCTAGGCACATGGGCTTCATTAGTTGTGGCACAAGGCCTCAATAGTTGTGGCTCGTGGGCTCTAGAGCTCAGGCTCAATAGTTGTGACACAGGAGCTTAGTTGCTCCGCGGCACGTGGGATCTTCCTGGAGCAGGGATTGAACCTGTGTCCCCTGTATTGGCAGGCAGATTCTTAACCACTGCACCATCTTAACCACTGCACCACCTAAGAAGTCCCCATTCTGAAGTACTGAGGGACACAATGTCCAACTTATTCTGTATCAGTAAAGGGGGAAAGTGCATACACACACACACAGACACACACACACACACACACACACACACACACACACACACTTTACATGCCATGATCATATTGAGGTTGATTTTAGCTCAGTAATGGCACTTGGGAAGATAAGACAGTCCTTACACCCTCTTGGGCCTGGAATTGAAGAAGCTGTTACAGAAACGTTAAAAAAAAAAGCACTGGATTTAAGACAGAAGGTCTGGGTTTAAATGCCAGCACCACCACCTAGTCTGCGTTGGGCAGCTAACTTTATGTCTCTAGAGCTCAGTTTCTTCCTTCTATAGAAAGGGGATGGTAACACATAACTTGCCAAGACCCACTGCTGATGGGCGTGAGATAAAAGCAGAGAGTGCTCAGTGTTAACTGGCTCTCAGGCTGCCTGTTGCCGGGCCAGGCGTAGGCTACAGGGCGTCTTCTCTGTTTCCGGCGCTTGTAACTAAAACATAAGAGAGAGCATTGTCAAGGCCACGACATGTAGTTGTGTGCTTTACGCATTTTTTAGCACGCTCAGAGAAAGGTACGTGTCCTTCTCAGAACAAAGCCCCGAAGGCAAATTCCATGCATCCTCAGCCTCATTGATGTTTATGTAATTGTTCCTTTTGGAGATCTAGCAGAAAGTTTAATATTAAAACAGCTTGGTTTTGCTTAAAAGTCACCTTTAACACTTCTTGTTTGTTTCTATTTTGCTTCCTAGGAAATACACCTGGGTAATTGGCAATAGTGACTTAAGATGGATATGGGATCTACTTTTATTTCAGAATATTCTTCCGCCTTGAATAAAGGAGAGGAAGGCCTCAGACCGGTGTCTATTGACCAAGAATAAATGGGATGTGTTCCAGTGCTCTTTTGTCCTTAGCATCCTTTCCAGCTTCTTTGGAGACCAGGAGTTAAGAAGGATAAAAAAATATTTAGAACCAGTAGCTTGAAAGCAGTTTGCTATAAAGAACACTGCTGAATAGTTCCCTGAAACGGTCAGTGTCCTTGTCAGTAGGCATTTTACTGTGAGGGCTCCTTAGTCATCTCTGCCCTCTTCAAGTGGACTGAGGACATTGTTGAGTGCATTTTGAGGTCGGCTGGAGTTGTCCAGCTCCACAGGCGGGGAGGAAGGGAGGAGGATGGGGGGCCCAAGCTTGCCCTTTGTTTATGGGAACCTCTTAGCATGGACTAAGAGAGGAAGGCAGCATAGGTAAAGTCACATGCACTGGCTTATCTAACCCAGTAACCTTGCGAAGGTGAGTACCATCCCCCTTTCACAGATGGGAAAACAAAGGCTGAGAGGAGAGTAAATGAAGAGCCAGGATTCAAACTTGGGTCTGTTGCCAAAGTCTGTGTACAGTAACAGCACACTGGAAGGAATTAATTGTCTATGAAATCACCGGGTGAGATTAGAAGGTGAGATTCTAAGGAATTTCTAAAACTAATTTAACCATGTAATCGCTATATATGGTTAAGTTACTTTTATATAGACCCTTGACCTTGGGGAGAAGTATATCTGAACCCCCACATTTTGTAAACCTTTCCATAGAGGGCAGAGCAGCCCCACTGAGAGGTGGATGCTAGGCTGTTGCTTGAGCTCACGTTCTCTGGCTGAGAGAACCAGTCTCCCACATCCCAGTTTCACAGCCATGCAACTCAGGTCTGAGCCTCAGCAAAATTATGAATTGCCACATGCCATGAGTTTTCCTGATGCTTGCGAATAATTAGAACTTCATATTTTAAAACTGTGAATTCTAGGAATTTGAACGTATAGTATTTAAATGAACAAAATGCATGCTTTTCCTGAATTCTGCTCTGCTGGACCACTTAGGGCAGCTCAGAAGTCAGACACCTATTCGTTCCTAGGAGAGCCTCACACACAGCCGCCCTGCAGGCAGCCCTGTGCACAGAGGGGAGGAGAGCAGGCTCAGGCAGGATCAGTTCAGGTCACAGATTCATCCAGGCAGCAAGTGCTTACTGAACGCTTCCTCTGTGCCCAGCTCGTTGGGGAAACTTCAGTGAGTAAGACCAACGTGGCCCCTGCCCTCCTAGAGCTGAACTGTCTAGTGAAGAGATTGACCCTGAATAAACCATCACACAAGTAACATGTAACCGCAATGAAAATACTTGCTGTGAAGCAAAGTACGAGTGCACAAAATAGGACTTAAACTGTTTATGGAAGAACTCGGGAATGCCTCCCTGAAGAAGTGATCCTTGGGCTGAGATACGAAGTACTGGTGTTAGCCAGGCGAATAGGGAGGGCAAAGTTTCCCAGAAAGAAGAAACAGCATATCCAAGGGCCTTGACGCAAGAAGCTGCTTAATGAGTCCAAGGAACATAGAACAAGCTAGTAGGACTAAGATGGAGTAAGCAAGAGGAGAATAGCACGAAACGAGACCATGGTGCTAGACATGAGTGGGCGGGAAGGGTCCTCCTGTTAGGGAGTTCGTGCTAAGGAATTTCACCTGGAATCCCGAGTGAAGGGAACCCGTCAAAGTGGTTTTAAGTAAGGTCACCCTGCCTGACGTGGGACAAATGGTTTGGCCGAGGACTGGAGAGGTGGGGGAGGGATAATGGTGACGAGGGTGTAGCTGGTGCCGTGGGGAAGGCAGTGATGGGCCGGAAGCACTTTGAAGATGCGTGTGACAGGGAATGGGTGACCGAGGCTGAAGGATGACACCCAGGGTTCTGCCGGGACTGACATGGAGGTACATGGAGGGTCTGCAGAGGAGATGCAGAGCTCAGCGTGACTGTCAAAGTGGGGACCTCTGCGGTGACGACAGAGATGATGAAGCAGTAATAGCCGACCCTAGTGTTGACCCAGGACCCTAATAATAATACTTCCAGCCGAAATATCTTGAGTCAGGCCTTGTGCCAAATAAATCCTGTACATAAATCACCTCATACAATCATCACAGGAACCAGCGATGTAAGAACTCTCATCCCTACTGAAGCGTAAAATCCAAGGCCTTGGACCAGAATGGTTCAAGTCCACTGGCCAAGTCTCCTTCCCCTTGGACGGTGGTTAGGTGGGCACTGCCAACCTTTGCTTCTTTGAATTGCCTGTATTAATAAATTCCAAATTCTTCCTGCTCCCAACCCGAGTCTTCCCTATCCCACTCTGTTCAGCCAATTCTTTCTATCTTTTCAAAGTCATTTTTATATTTTTTCAGAGTAGCACATGCTTTATTTAAGAAAATCAAATTCTAAAAGGCTTTTGTCCCCTGTGCCCGTACTCCCCCAATAGCAGAGTGAAATAGAGCAATTTCTCTTGGCTTCCAGAAGCCAAACTCCACATTGTTCTGTGGCCCCGCCCACCTGCCAGCCTCCTCTAGTCCTGCTCTTACCTCCAGTTGTGGAAACAAGCTTTTCCTGCATCACGCGTTTGCACTTGCGCACTCTACCTGGACTGCTTCTCCCCTAGACCTTGGCGTGCTTACCTCCTTCTCACCCTTTGGGACTCAGCTAAGAGGCCCTCACTAGAGTGAGCTGCTTCCCTCGTTTCCCCGATGTTCCTGTTTCATCACAGCACCTCATTTATTTGGTCGCATTCACCAAAACTAGAATTGTTTTTGTTGGGCTGCTCAGTGTCAGGCTTCCTGCAGCTGGAATGTCAGTCCATGAGGGCTGGGCCCAAGTCTCTGATCCCACTGTATCTCCAGAGTCCAGCCCAGGTCCAGAGACAGAGTAGGCGCTCACTGTAAATGTTTGTCGATTGGATGTGAAAGGGCTCTGTAATGACAACTCAAGGCAGCTTTGCCTCATGTTTCCAGACTTTTTGGACACTCTGCAGTGTATTTATTGTACTTTTTTTTCAGCTTATTCTGTGTTTCCCAAATTTCTGGACACTGTAGTTCAGTCCTTCTAATAACCCTGTTAATGAAGGTGCCGTTACTGCCATTTTATAAACGAGATGGAGAAAATGATGCTGCCACAGCCTCTGGCGCAGCCAGGAGTCAGAAGGTCTGCAGGGCTCTTCTTACTTCATTTGCCTTGTATGTGACCTTGTGCTCCTTTGCCTCACTTCCACCCACTTCCAGAACGCTGTTGGGACTGAGCTATGGATTGGGGATGGGATACCTTTAGACTTTGTACTTTTCCCCAGTATTTTATTTTCGGACCTACAGAAAAGTTTAAAGAGTAGTACGACATACACGCATGTACCCTTCACCTTGATTCGTAAGCTGTTAACATTTTGCCACATTTGGTTTGGTTTGTCTGATGATCCATCTATATACTTTTTTACTTTTTCTTTTTTTTTTTTTTTTTTTTTGCTGAACCAGTTAAGAGTAAGTTGCACCGTCATAATCCTTCATGCTTGACTACTTCAATTAAGAATACGAATCTTCTTCTACATATCACTGTTCATTACCCATTCATTTTATCCTTGATAGAATATTATCTAATATGTGCCAGTAACATCCTGCATAGGTGTTCGGTTTTGCTTTGGGCCAGGATTCAGTCAGACATCACACATCATACTCAGTTGTTATGCTCTTTGGTCTCTCGTCATCAAACACAGCTCCCAGCCTTACTTGTCTCTCGTAATATGGACATTTTTGAAGAGTCCAGGCCAGTTATTTTGTAGAATGCACCACAACTGGGGTCATCTAATTATTCTCTCGTGTTCAGCAAGAACACGGAGGAGACAAAGATGTACACCTCTTCCCAGTGCATGATGTCAAGAGGCAGTACCGTCAGTCTGGTCGTGTTGACGTGAGGCTGGACCACTTGGTTAAGGGAGTGTCTGTGAGATTTCTCCATTGTTCTCTTTGTTGTTAGTAAGTAATCCAGAGGGTGAAGCTTTGAGGCTCAATATCCTCTTCAGCCTTTCACTCAACGGTTTTAACATTCACTGATGGCTGTTACCTGAATCGATTTAGTATATTGAAAACTGGTCACTTTCCAGTTACATATTCCTTCTACGCTTCTTAACTGGCTTTCTGGTAAAAGGACTTTGCCCTTCAACCAGCGTTTATTTTTATTTACTGTGGATTTGGGACTTTTTAAAATTCAATGTGTTATAATCCCATTTTTGTCATTATTTATGATCACATTGTTCAAAATGTGGCCAACAGGAACCCTCTTCAAGCTGGTTTCCGTGACCTTTTGACATGTCCCTGTCAGTTTTTTTGGTTCAGGGTTTTTTGTTTTTGTCTTGTATTTTTTGGCCGCTCTACGCAGCATGTGGGATCTTCCCCGACCAGGGATAGAACCCATGCCCCCTGCATTGGGAGCACAGAGTCTTACCCACTGGACCACCTGGGCAGCCCCCCTGTCAGTTTTTAAGCACCCTTTCTTATAAAAAATGTTCCAGGTTCACCTTGTAATTTTCCTGCCACGATCCTAAAATCACCCATTTCTCCAAAAAATTTCTGGTTTCTTTTAGTGGGGAGTAGGGAATAGTATTTAGAAACCAAGATCTGGTGCTAAGGAAGCTGACTGCTACTGGGACAGCCATCAGTTGTTATTGCTTCTAGGCCCTTTCTGACAAGAGCTAGTAAATTATATAATTTTTTAAAAGACAAGTTCCTACTGATAACCTCAGTGTCCACTCCCACGGAATCCTTGCTCACCTCCTGTTCTGTAGCGGAATCTCTTTTCTCCCACAGGAGGAACCTTGCCTGGTTCTAAACAGTGTGAACATGTTTATTCATTTGGTCTGTCCTGCAGTGCATGCAAAGTGGTTTCCTTTACATAGAATTACTACGATAAACCAACATCACAACAAACTTACCAAGTAACGTTTAATATTTCTATGCAATTCTTTTCAGACTTAGAATAATTCTCGCTGACGATGTTCAGTATCCACATGAATAGTCTTCCAAGTGATTATATCAATTTGAAATATAGTTTCATTATTTAATTTAGGTTCATTGTCTAAATCAACAAAGGGAAAAAACTAAAACGAAATATATTTTTTCATAAATTTATGTATTCTTATTTTTGGCTGCATTGGGTCTTTGTTGCTTGTGCGCAGGCTTTTTCTAGTTGCAGCAAGCAGGGGCTACTCTTCATTGCGGTGCGCGGGCTTCTCAGGGCGGTGGCTTCTCTTATTGTGGAGCACAGGCTCTAGGCACATGGGCTTCAGTAATTGTGGCACACTGGCTCAGTAGTCGTGGCTCATGGGCTCTAGAGCTCAGGCTCCATAGTTGTGGTGCATGGGCTTAGTTGCTCCGTGGCATGTGGGATCTTCCCAGACCAAGGATCGAACCCTTGTCCCCTGCATTGGCAGGCGGATTCTTTACTGTGCTACCAGGGAAATCCTGAAATATATATTTTTTTAATACGTAAAACTTGAGGTCCAGAGAGAACCAAGAACAAAGGACCTTTGGGGAGTGGAGTTACCACAGGTACTCACATGGCCTTTGACTTGCATCCTAGTAATTCGTCAACAAGTCTTTACCTAGACCCTACCTGCCAAAATTGGACTTCATCTTCCCAAGTCATAAAGGAATAAAGCGCAGTTCAGAAGAGTTGCCCTGACTTTTTCTCTTTTGCAGAGCACTTACGGAGTTCAGTGATCGATCGAAAAGACTTAATAATCAAAAGGATCAAGCCCAAGCCCCAGCAAGGAGACGACATCACAGTGGTGGACGTGGAGAAGCAGATTGAGGCCTTCCGCAGCCGCCTGGTCCAGATGCTGGGGGAGCCGCTCGTCCCACAGCTCCAAGACAAGGTGCACTTGTTGAAGCTCCTGCTTTTCTATGCTGCGGACTTGAACCCCGACGCAGAGGCCTCTGCACAGGCCTGGAGCAGCCCCTGAGGCCCTTCTAAGCACTGCACACCAAGAATACCTCCTGAACTCCATCTCAGACTACTTGGGAAGTTCTAAAAGTATAAAAAGTAGTTGAAAATCTTATAGGACCAAACCAATCTTATTTATCTGTAGGCTATAACTTTCTAACTCTTTAGTAAATATCTTTTTTTTTATAATCCTAGCCTGTTCTCAGATCTGGCTTAAACATATAAGGTGTATATATTTTTTAATAAATTATTTATCTATACTTTTTTTTGAAACAGGTAATACTATATGCACTATATGTTTAACATTTCCATTCAAGATGTGAAAAAAGAATCCGTGTGCTGAACAAATTCTAGACATCAATGTTATGTCACTCAAGGTACCAACAACCTGTTTCGAAAGAGAAAGACATATTCGTTTCTCCCTAATGGAAAACAAACATCCTATATTGGACCTGTGATGTTGCCTATGAATTTGACTTTGTGGCCAGTCTATCAAGATCTAATGTAATGAAGAGGGCTAAAAACAAAAGGATTGAGTATGTTACAAAAAATTTGATGTTAAAAGGATACAATAAAATGGCAATGGTTTTTCAAAATACCAAGTTTATCTTGCTTAGGTTTCATGACTGCAGGTAGACAGAATGGAATAACTACTCTTTTTTTATTTTTTATTTTTATAAATTTATTTTTTTGCTTATTTTTGGCTGCATTGGGTCTTCATTGCTCTACGCGGGCTTTTCTCTAGTTGTGGCGAGTGGGGGCTACTCTTTGTTGAGGTGCAGGCTTCTCATTGCAGTGGCTTCTCTTGTTGCCAAGCACAGGCTGTGGGCACTCGGGCTCAGTAGTTGTGGTGCACGGGCTTAGTAGCTCCACGGCATGTGGCTTCTTCCTGGACCAGGGCTTGAACCCATGTCCTCTGCACTAGCAGGTGGATTCTTTTTTTTTTTTTTTTTTGGCACACGGGCTTAGTTGCTCCGCGGCATGTGGGATCTTCCTGGAGCTGGGATCGAACCCGTGACCTCTGCATTGGCAGGCGGATTCTTAACCACTGCACCACCTAGGAAGCCCTGGCAGGTGGATTCTTAACCACTGCGCCACCAGGGAAGTCCTGGAATAACTACTCTTAACAAAAAAAAAAAAACTGCCATCCACATTTGAGAAAGTAGTAAGGATTTTTATTGTCAAAACAAGTAAGAGATACAAGCACAACAGAAGACACAAATAAATTAATTGTCCTGATCCTTTTAGACTCCAGGACGTCTCTGTGGGAAGGTCAGCTCAGCTCCTTGTGTAGACACCATACTGTCCAAAGCAAGAGACAGCAGGAATTTGAGACAGTGTTCAAGACAATGATTGAACAAGTACACAGTGAGGAGAAATGAGAAGGTTGTTTCCCTAGTTCCTTTCCTCAGTGAGGTACATGTTTATAAAGGTATGAGGCTCATTTGGGGGGGAAATGATTGCATACAGAAAATTTTTTAATTCTTCCACCTCCCAGGAAAAAATTTTTCAGGCCCTGTCCTGAACAAGAAAATCAAAATAGGGTGACACTAGTTTCATGTGAACCTCAAGACTATACTCGAACTGCTGCCGCCACCTTCATTAAAAAAGTTTAACACCTGTTTTATCTATACCAGACCAGTACACTAAATTTTCTCCCTTAGGAAGTTTTCAACCAAATGGGAGTTAAATTAATCTCACTTTAAAGTGCAACAAAGGATATGTAAGACTAGTGTTTCTTCTGTGTCACACCAAAGAGAAGCATCCCTCCAGCAGCACTGGCCCAAGAGGTACTACAGTAAGAACTGGCTGCAGGACAAAGTGGTCCATGAGGCCTACCGGAAAGCAAGGAGACTCCAGTTTCAGCACAAAACCAAGGGGGATCCCTGCCATGGCTGGCTCTTAACTGTACCCAGATCTCAGACAGACCTTGGGTCCCCCTAACCGACAAGGCTGGAGCACAGAGTGCCAGCACAGCCAAGAGGGCCAAAGTCGTCTAACCTAGTCCGTGAACGCCTCCACGCGTGATCTGCCCGTGTGCACACGGACAGTGGTAAAGGAATCAAGGAGCCTTGGGTCTGGAACAACACAAACATTAGTTACCTAGTGAGCAATGATCAGAGTTCCTGGCTGGGGTGAATGATACAAGAGTAGGTAATGAGGTCCCCATACGCCACTGCCGAGGTTCAGTCTAGCTTTAAATGAAAACACAAAAGGGCTTCTTCCACACAAGCACAAGCTTTGCACGAATGTTTCTCAAAAACCAATTATGTCTCCAGCTCTAGCCTCAGTGTGAGAGATTTTTAAAAAAAGACAAAACTTTTCCTATGTCAGAGCCAAGGTAAAGGGGGGCTGGGCTCAAGACACCCTGTACCCAGAGTCCCTGGAATAGCCAGAGCTCTAGAAGCCGGTGGGTGTGAGGACATTCAGGTCCCGGGGTTTGAGGCTGTGGGCCCGCGGCGGCTGTTTCTTCCCTTCCATCACTGGGATGTCCATCTTGGGCGGCTTGAATGTTGCCGGATCCTCGGCCATTCGGGTGGCCTGCGCGCGAATCAGTTCCATTGGAGAAGGCTTCTGCGCTCCTTTGTAGGCCTGGACGGCAAAACCTCCTACAGAGTAAACCACAGAGCAAACGATTTCAAAATTAATAGGCAGCTACCAACATACGTGGTCAAATGCCCACCACACTGCTTTGTTCTGTGAAGGGGCTGCCTTACCTGAATCAGACTTCTGGAGAGATCTTGGTCCAAAGAGGCTCCATTTATCTGCCGAGCTTCTGTCTTTATCCCCGCTTCCAGAATCCATGGTGCTAAGATTGGGGCCAGGTAAAGCTGTGGAAGAACCAGAAGTGAACCAGCCTCTGGAAGAGAAAGAATAAAACACACGGGAACACATCCTCTTCCTCCACCTCTAGAAGTGTCTCACGCCAAGACTAGGAACTGTCAGCTCCCCCTGCTGGCTCGGAAGCCACAGGCGGACCTCCCAGTGCTGCAAGCGGCACGAGCTTTCCTTTAGCCCATGGCTGCTGGGGGTGGGTCACAGGAAGGGCTCACCTGGGCTTCTGCTTAGGGGAAGAGTGGGGGCTGCTGCTTGGGGTGGACTGGGTGGAGGCCGGCTGCTTCTCCTCTCTTGTTATCTCTCCACTCTGGAGCTTTAGTTTCTGCTCAGATAGGTAAGAAGAGAGACTTCTTAAAAATCAGAGCAAATACAAAACAGCTAAGTTTGGGTATAAACAACCTGGTTCGCACTAACTTCAGGCAAAAGGAAACATTAATAGGAGGAATAATTTTGGATTATAAGACAGATACTCCTTTGATTCTGCCATACTAGATAGAATTCCATCTCTTAAAAAAAAAATGTATTCATTCTACAGTGTATCTCAAACATCTCTGTACTAATTCCACACCAGAGCTTTTGATTTTCACCAGCCAGTAAGTGGAGGAGCCAGAACCCCAGCAGCGGGCCTTCCTGAACTCCCCTCTCTGCCTCTCCTATCACACGCACCTCTGCCATCCCCAGCCTCAGCGCCAACCCCTCCAGCTGCACGCTCCCTCTGCGCAGCCTTTCCCTCCCACGCCCAGTCCCTCTGGGTGCCCTCAGCATTGTAAACACACATCTAATACACGGACCAGCAGTCTAGCAGGGGAGACAAGCCGACCTCTCACTGCTCCTAGATCAAGGCTTCCATGCAATCTCTGTGCTCCATGTCTAGTACGCCAACGCTCAGCCCAGGCTACACTTCAAACAAATGACTGTGTCTGAATGTTCTCAACGCTCAACATATCAAGTTATGTGCGCTGGCATTTCAGCCATCCTCATGTTCTACTCCTATGACCAAGATGCAGAAGATGGGCCAGATTCAGTTCCACCATTACATGAGGTGAGCTGTACAAGTGGAATTCAGACTGACACCCACCCTGGAAAGTTCTCAGTGTCAAAGGCTGACAGTGCCCCTCTCCGGAAGCATCTGTCTTGTCTGAGGGCTTAAGCTGGACACCAAGCCAACCCTGACCCCCTACGGCAGTGGTTTTAAGTTTAGTGTGCAAAAGTCATCTGGACTGCTCATTACAAAATGCAGCTGTCCACGGTGTCTCATGTCCCTGCCCGCGGGGCGCGGGCTCCACACTGCTTCTCCTTCCGTGTATCGTATGTGGTCATCCTCCTTGTGAGCCCCTTCAGGGGCCAACTGCTCAGACAACTCTGGGATATGGGGGGAAACCAACAGGAAATAGGGTATCAGGAGACGTGAGTTCAGGTTCTGTGACCGGTTAAATACATAACCCTGGACCGCAGTTTCTTCATTTCTAAAACATGGATAATACATCAGAGGATTTATAAGAAGTTGAAGTGAGTGTGAGTGCTTGATAAATGTTAAAAGCACTGTGAAGTATAAAGTGATATTCCCTGAAAGAAAATCATTTGAAACTATTTTATTCATACAATTATTTCATCATTATTAACCTTACTGAAAATTCTTCACTCATTCCAATTTTAAAAATGAAAGAGCAAAAACATCCTAGTTCTACACTTATTTTCATTTTCTAAAAATTAAATATAGAGCATAACATTGCTTTCCAGCCAGCGTTACCTCTGTGGCTGCCTGACTCTCCTTTCTCACCCTCAGTCCATCACTGGTACACAGGGACCCACGCTGGCTTTGCTGTTCACAACGTGCTCACACACATCACCTGTGTAAGCTCAGAATCTCGCCTGACCCTCCGAACCAGCAGTAAGCGGGACAGTAAGCTTTACAGACGGGTGAGCAGAAACTATGAGGCTAAGAGCCCTGGAGCTTCCCGCTAGAAAGTGCCACCACGAGGGCACGAAACCAGCTCTACACCCCTCGCTCGGGTCTCTTTCCACCACTCACCACAACCCCAACTAGCTGAGCTGGTAACTTCAAAACCACAGCCACACCTCCAGCCATGAATGATGAGGGTTTTGTTTTTTTAAAGTTCCTAAGAAACAAGCTTACGTGGAGTGCTTCTGCCACTCGAAGGTACTTGGTCTCCTCGGTGGTGAGGCCCTTGTGGGGTGTGTAGCCAGCATCTCTCAGCCCTGCCTGTTGCTCAAAACGCTGAATGCTCTCCTGGGTCTGTTCTGGGAACAGAGGAGATGACAGTCATGCCCATCCCCCTCTCCCATTACAAACTGGGGGCGATCAACACAGACATCCACTGTTCTCCCTGGGAGCAAGAGCACACACTAGCCATCCAAGGAGGAGGGTTCTCCCAGACGGGCATCGTAGCAGCAATTCTGAACCTCACACAAAGCCTCTCTAAGCAGAAGGAAGCCTTCCCTCACACCAAGCTAAAGAGCAGGTTACTAGTAAAGGGACAACTGGATAACCTCCAGGGAAACACTTCTAATCCTCCTCTCGTTGGTACCCTGGAACATTTTCTTTGTATTTAGAAATGCAACATGGAGAAGGCAGCTGACATTCAGAAACAGTACAAGTTTTCCAAATATAAAGCTTCCTCAGAGAGACTACTCACCAGCCTCTTTAAGAGCTTCGCCAAAGAGAAACGGGCCACATTTGGGACTGATGGCACCAAGGTAGCCATCAGATCCAAACCAGAGAGAACGTGCCTCGAACGAGCCAAGGTCTACTGACCCACTGTTTCCTGTGTGTGAAACTGCCCACCACAGTGCCTGGCACAGCAGGCAGACTCCGCTCACTGTCAGGGCAGCCTGACCAGATTATCTTGTCATCAATGTCAGTTACACCTTGGGATGAATGACAGTGGAATTTTTGCTTCATCTGTACACACACTATGTAATACACCCCCCATGTACAAGAATGTAGCAGCTGTGGACCAAAAGTCCAGACACCAGATGTCCTTTATGACCTAGTATTCCCCTTCCAAGGGACTAGTTTATTTCCATCAGAAATAGAAGCAAAGGAAAAAAAAACCACACACACACTAAATGTATAAAGATGTTTTCCAGTCTTGCCAGGTAATCACCTGAAAATTTTAAAAGCAGGAAAGGATTTAATGCATACAGTACACTAATAACCACGGTTTTAAATACATCTTTTTTTTTAACTTAAGACTATAGCAACATCAAAAGGTCATTACAGTATTAATTGGAAAAAAATTGATAGAATGGTTTGTCCATTATATCTGCAATTATATACAAATACACATTATGTGGAAATGACTAAGTCAAATAAGTATCTGAGTGCTAGTAATATACACCATAATGTCCTATACTGTTGGTAAACTATATTTGCAGTGAAGAAGTTATACTGCGCTAAAAGAACAATGACTAAGCTTCCTAACACTGCCAGGACACGTTCTCAAGCTTGCAAAATACAAGCAGTAGTTGCTGAGTCAAACGGTGCATTTATGTGTGAATAAAGAAAAAGTCCAAGTAAGAGTTCGAACTTTTGGTTCCTGGGTGAGTTCTTCAGTAATGGCCCAGGACTAACTGATGCTCTCCCAGAGCAGATCAACCAGCGCTTCCGACTTCAAAACTGAGCCAACTAAGGAGAACCTCTATGTGCCTTGCCCCTGGCAGAGGCTGCTGTTGACAAGCAGAGCTGTGAATCCAGTAATTAACTCCCCACAGCAACCAGAAGGGCCCTCCAGAACCAACAATTAGTTAACTTGTTATAAGATTTTTTTTTTAAGTTCAAGCTTTCCTGTTTCCAGTCTTATCAGGACCACAAATCAAACATACTTAAGACTAAGGACAACTGAGGCAGCAAACTTGCCTCAGGGCCCAGGAAGAGGAGGAACTCTGAGCCATTTAATCTAAAAAAGCAAGTGCAGGGCAGGCGGGAGATGCTGCAGGGAGTCTCCTTCTCCTGCAGAGCCTGAGGTCACAGGGGCAGCTCCCGGCCACGGAGCACGGGTGCCCTCTAATCCTCCCGTCCACCTGCCGGCCAGATTCCGCACCTCGTGGAGGGGGAAACAGCCTCCAATAGTTAAATAACTTGCTCAAGGCCATGCTGATGGACAAGGGAAAATAAGGCTGTAGCAACAAAGCAGCGCGAGCGCACCTAAATCAATGGAGATGCTTAACACTGGGCAAACCTTCCACCTAAACGCAGCTTCAGCCCTGGTGACGACTCGGCACCAGACTGACCTCTGCCGGCTCCCAGCCCGAGGCAGACGTGCCTGCAGAAGCCCCGCAGCTCGTCGTAGGAAGCCTAAACTCTCCCCGGTCCCCACTTCACTCTATCCCGAGGGCGCAGGGTGCTTACTTGTGATCAGAGAACTCATGATGACGTGGGTAGCTTTCGCCTTCACCACGGGGACCTTGTCCGCACTGTCAGTGGCCGATGGTGGGGGTGGGGCACGGGAGGAGACACTGGCCTCTCCTTCCTCCACCTGTTCAAGAGGGGTGAGGAGGCACTTGAGCTGGACAAGGGAGTCACACGCCTCAACCCTCTCCTTTGGGAGTAATCAGATACATGAGGAAACATGTGAAGGGGGGGCGGTCGTCCCCACCTGATCATGTATTATCCATAGTGACAACAGATGTGACATTATACGAATAGCCTGTATTTATGAAAGTGGGAGAGCCAGAACTTGAAGCTCTGAGCTCTGTTATCTTCCCAGACTATGTCTGTCCAATACACTATATTACTATGCCTCTAAGGATACAGAAGAAACACCTAGCACTAAGCACTGACCGTGTACCAAGCACCACACTTGCTCTTTTGCTTAATTAATCACTGCATTCGCTAAGGGGTTCTCAGACTTTGCCAAGCCTGCAGGGTTTGTTAAACAGACTGCTGGACCCCCGCCCAGCGCTGATTCAGGAGGTCTGGGGTAGGGCTCAAGAATTTTGTTTCTAACAAATTACCACGTGATGCTGCTGCTGCTGCATGGTCGACGTGAGGACACGGTGAGGGGAGGGGGTGGGCACTGGGACAGTGAGAGAGGAACTGACATATATACACACATGTCAAACAGCTGGTGGGAAGCTGCTGCATAGCACAGGGAGATCAGCTCGATGCCTGGTGATGACCTAGAGGGCTGGGATAGGGAGGGTGGGGGGGAGGCTCAAGAGGGAGGGGATATGGGGCTACATGTATAAATACAGCAGGTTCACTTTGTTGTACAGCAGAAACTGGCACAACAGTAGAAAGCAATTATACTCCAATAAAGATCTGAAGAAAAAAAAAAATGGTGTTCTGAAACAAACCGAGACGTCTATGTAGCGCCTCATCTTTAATGTGAGAAAGCTGGAGCGCGCTGCCTTCCTGAATCTAAACACCTGACACCGCGCTCAGGGCTAACCGGAAGCAGAGAGCTGGGTTTACTCTCTGTTCTCTGCTTCTCCAAAGGAACTGAGAAGAAAGATGGTCAGAAAGGAGGGCAGCAGAAGGAAGTACTGAAATGTTGTATCCCTGTTTTAAAACAGGATTTAAACGTCTCGGCTGTGACCTTCCTCGACTAAAACTTGACCGTCTGCTTCCTCACTTGGAAGACGGCTGACTGACGGGTGGGGTACGGATGACTAGGGCGTGGCTGGTGAGGACAAACGGAGAATGCATGTAATGCGTCAGGCTGAGCTCTCCTTAGAGAGACCCGTTGTTCCAAACTGTCAGCTGTTCCAGCTGGCGGGCAGCCGAAAACTGGAAGCAAGTGGCAGCCTTCATAAAGGAAAAGGGTGGCGGGCTGCCCTTCCAAGCGCTATCAGGAGCCTTGCTTATTTTCTGCTCCAGTCCCTTGAGTCTGCTGCTTTGGCACCACAGGCTGGCTGCCGGGGTCCTTTTCTGGTACTGCCAGTACCTTTTACACAACACGTTTCCACCTCGACAACTGACTGGGTCTGATTCCAGCAGATAACTGATACAGGGAATTTTCCCCAGAGCTGCAGGGGACTGTTTCACAGCACGGAGCACCCTGTTCTAAGAGCTTGGTGGGGGGAAGGTGCCGCGCGGCAGCAAGGGACACAACACTCATTAGAAAGGAAGGATCAAATACAGCCCTACCTAGTGAAGGTACGCTGGGAGGAGCCAGGTGAAACAACATCAGCTCCACACCTAATATGGGCCAAGCCTTCCAGTCCTCTTTTATTTAATCCCCACAGCACCTCCATGACATAACGTGTTTTCATCTCTCACAATGAGACACTGTGGCTCAGGGGTGAACCCCAAGCTCACTGAGGGTGCACAGACCGTTAGGGGGCACACACTGAGGTCGGACCTGAACTGGCACATGGCTCCACGTGTAGCGAAACTGTAGCTGCAGGTTAAAAGCATTCATCTGTATTGGGCGAGCTGAGCTTATTCAGGCAACAGGACCACCTTTCTGGCATTCTTGGTGGTTGGAAAATCAGAGAGACAGGGGCTTCAGTAACACACCTGCAACAAGCATGTAAGACCCCATGACTCCCAACTGCACAAAAGCGCTGCGGGAGCAGATCAACGTGTAACAAGACGTGTGTGTGCATATGCACGTGTGTCAGGAGGGCCTTACAAAGGAGGCAGCTCTCACAGAGGACGGCAGTGGGGAAGGGCATCTGAGGCAGGAGGAACAGCATGAGGAAAAGCACAGCAATGCTCAGGAAAGGGCCAATTTTAAATCACTCGATGAGCATCTTTTTGCAATCTACTTTACGCCAAGTCCTCTGCGAGATACTGCAGATGGAGTGCAAATCACCCATGGCCCTGCCCCCAGGAAGCTAACGGAGGGTGACAAAGTAACACAGGGATTGTGATACTGGAGACCTCAAAAGCAGGGGTGATGATCTTATTGGGAGGACGGAGGAAAATCACAGAAGAGACGGTTGCACTGAGACTTAAAGGATGCCGTTTGTCAGGCAGATGAAGTAGGAGGACAGGATGGGGACTGTGAGAATTCCAGGCAATCGGAGCAGCAAGAAGCAAGGACTTAGAGGCAACAAACACTCTGTGAAGTCCAAGAAATCACAGGTAACTTGCACGGCTGGACCACGGCAGGGATTTGGAGGGGAGGGAGCGCAGACAGACTGGATCATGCAGGGCCAGACTAAGACTAAGGAGCTGGAATTTAATCCTGTGGAAATGGGGGGGTCAGGTTCTGGGGATGGGGAGGAGAGGGGATGGGGGGTGTTTCAGGTAGAAGACACCGCCATTCTAGTTTTGCATGAAAAAGGAAAAAAGGCCCACCAACTCCACAGAAGACATAACATATATAGGGATTGGTGGCTGCCCAATTCTACGGGCACCAGGAGCCGCTGATGGCTTCTGGAGCAGAGGAAGGAGAACGAAGGGGTTGGGCCTGCCAGCGGCAGTCAGCAGGGTCAGATACCTTGGCGAGGTCCTGATACTTGCGCTCTGGAATCACTGGCTTCCAAGGGATGCTGCCCATGTCCGATGGAGGAGGAGTCATGGGTGTAGGGTCCTCAAGGGCATCATCATAGCTGAATGCCCGGCGGTACATCCCGATGGGCAGGGACATCTTGCCTAGAGGCCCACTAGGCTCAAGAGCTAAGAACAGAGACACCTGTCAGGATGGGTTCAGCAGCTGAACAAACTTTAAATCAATCTGTAGGCCGGAAAGCTCTCAAACACTTATTCTGGGACAGAGCAAGAACTTATTCTGGAAGAGCTGATCCAGTCAAGGTAAGGGAACAGTACAAACTCCTTCCTGTCTGCCCAACACTCTGGATTCTCCACTTAACCCACACAGCAGCCCTCCTCCATTTCTATGGATTAGGAAACCAGAGTTCAATTTACCTGCGCAAGGTCACATAACTTCAAAGTGCAGTAAGGAATCAAAACCCAAACCAATCTGATTTCAAAGCTTGCATTCTTTAGGCCACAGAAGCCGCCCCTGTGGCAATCCCAAGACTCTCAACTCAGGCAAAACTGAGGCTATGAAGTCTTGGGAATGCCCTGGCGATATAGTGGGTGGGACCGCGCGCCTTCCCTACGGAGGGCGGGGATTCAATCCCTGGTCAGGGAACTAAGATCCTGCGAGCCTCATGGCCAGAAAAAGAATAAATAAATACAAACCATGAAGTCCTGTTCCCATTTTATAGATGAGGAAGTGAAGGCCCAGAGGTGGCAAATCCTGTCTTTCCTCCCTCCCCTAAGAAAACAAGACACCATGACGAGAAATACGTAAAACAATATGCCGTCCAGCGGCATCTAGAACAGTTTCAAATGTTCTATATGACATGAACGGCAGAGCCAATTGCCAACACAAAAACTACCGACAACCGTTCTCACAAAGCACTGCTGGCTGCTCCTGCCATTCCTGCCCACCGGAGCGGAGCGGCAGCACGCCCCACCGGGACGCAGGCGCCCCGCCTCCAGGGCACAGTCAGCGCTGCCAGGCCAGGGGGCAAAGTTCACTTTGTTTGCTCCCTTAGAGCAGAACTAATGTCCAGATCCTGCCTTCAGTGTGACATTTTCCTGTTGCTATAATTACACACACACTCTCCAAGACATCGACCTGTGCGGCAATAAAACCAGCAAAGGCATTCCATGCGAACAACAAGGGGGCCAAGCAGTTACCATCATGAGTATGATTAACAACAATTACCAACAAATCCAGAGAAAGAGGATTAGTAGTTGCCAGGAGCTGGGGGGAGGGCTGGTTGGCACAACCTCATGAATATATTAAAAATCACTACACTGTTCACTTTAAATGGCTGAATTGTATGGTATGTGAATTATTTCCATTAAAACAGACACACACGCAAATAATAATTGCCAAGAACCCTTCCTTACCAGGCACTTACATACCTCATGTTTCCTAATCCTCATTTAGCAGATATTCTTCCCCTTTTCCAGCTCAGGAAACTGAGGCATTAATCTTAAGCAACACCCCGCTAGCAAGTGTGAGGTGGGGCTGGAACACAGACCTCCGCAGGCTCTCGCCCCACCCCCGGCAGCGCTCCACGCTCACCACTACAAGCAGTAACTTCATGCGTGCAGCCCTGCGGCCAAGATGCTTACAGTCATCACAAGGACAATGAAAGACAAACTAAAACACAAGGTGATGAGGTCAGAGACTAGAGACGGATCCACACTGGGAGACACCAGGGAGACGCCTATGACTCCACTTAATTTGGGAGCAATTTCAGAAACATCTTAAAGACTCATCCCAAGAGTCATCCCAACAACCTTCCTAAAAATAATAATAAAGTCAGCTAATATTTACTAGGAGATAAATTCCTACAGAGACCAAAAAATTATCTGGGCGGTAAATGCACATTTTCATCGTTAACTTTTAACTCACATTTTCATGTATTTTCTGTTTGATCTTCACGGCAATCCTGAGAGACAGGCACTGTCATCTACACTTTACTGAGAATCAAAAACTGAGTGATTCGGATTTTAAAAATCACTAGCCCTTCCCACTAAAACAGTCCAAGGAAGGATCAATGACTTCACTAACCCAGAAATTCTCACCCTACAGACCAGGACTCACTAAATGTTGCAGTGAGCATTGCTCAGGACTGAGTTCAATTTGCCTTGAAATCAGGCTGGTGCCTTTTTGCCCAAACTTTCATTCCTTCCGCCCTCCTATCTCCTCCTCACAGAGAAAGGGGGTGAGTTTAATCATTCTGGTACAAGAGCTACGCAACTTATTCTGAATTTTTATTTGATACATAAGAAAGTAACAAATTTGTCAAACTCTTAAGTGAAACGACTGTTCTCTTTCAAGTTAAATTTTTGGGTTCACACCCTGGCTGGGTTGGTAATAAGATAACATTTAAATGATGCCAATCTATCAAGTCTAAATACTATCCTGGTAGCAGAGAGTAACTATTAATATATGGTTCAGAAAAAGTGGTTTCTGTCTAGCTTAAACTGTTAAGGGCAAAACATAACTTTACCAAAAAGAATTAAGTTTACCAGGCACTTCTGGTTGTCTCGAAGCCATTGAAAGACTGGGATCCAGGTGCTTTTTCTATACAGAATTCGGAGCTGAGTCCCTGCCACCTAATAAAAATAACAAAGGGCATTTTCTTACAGTGAACACTGAAGAATAGCTCCCATGCTGTTCTTCTGACAGGCACACAGAGTTTTACAACACTGAAACACACACAGAAGAGCCAATGGGTAACAAACAGCCAAGGGGGAAGAAAATAAAGTCAAAGGTCTCACTGCACCTGTCACGGATCTTAACACCCGTGATATGACAAAGACACAGTGAACAGGTCACCTTACCAGAGTGAAATGATGTGACGATTATGCTGACAGACAGATATTAATGAGGAACATTGTCCAGCTGCTGGAAATTAGCAAAGCTGCTCGGGAAGAGTCCATCCATTCCAGAGGTTCTGCGAAAGACAAACAACCAGCATTGGCACAGCCTTCAGAGTCTGCCCGACTCCCTCCTGTACTTTCATGTATTTCCCGTAACAACTTTCCAAGAGATACTACACTCATTTCGATTTTAATTAAGTTAGGAATCAGGGTCCAAATTAACCTGACCCACAGCAAGGAGCTAGGGACCACAGTGGGTAAATTCATTCCTTGCTGCTAGTACTGACTGATATTCATAAGGGTTTTATACGACACTTGTGGTTTAACCGTTGCAGTAACCCTTGCAAAGCAGGCATTGTTTATCCCCAATTTAAAGAGAAGGAAACTAAAAAGCAGAAGTGATTTGTCGAAGGTCACAGATTAAGTGGCTCATTTGTAAGGCAGGTAGTTTCACCCCCATTTTACAGAGGAGTTCAAACTCAAGCTCTGTCCCCTCTATCCTGATAGAGCTCAGAAGGCAAACTCGTTAGTTTCTCATTAAAGAGCATCGCAGAAACCAAAGTCGGCCACCCCCGAGGTCCAGGGAGCATTCCGACCCAGACACCTCCCCTTCCACTTCCCGTGCCCGTCCCCTCCGGTCTCCCCCGCATAGCTCTGACTTCTCCCTTACAAGATACAAAACAAAGCCACCAGGATGTGAAAGGCCTGGGCTGACACCCGCCTCTTCCACCCAGCGAGGCTAAGAATGATGAAGGCGATTAGGGCGGAAGCCCGGCACATGCCGAAAGTTCCCCGGGGCAAGGCAAGGAGGGGGCTTGGGAGGTGAAGGCGAGAAGTAGACGGTCCAGGACTAGGTCAGCCTGGTAAAGGAGAGGCGAGGCCCGGTGCCGGGGCTGCGGGGGCATCATCACCGACAAACCCCCCGGGGCGACCCCAGGAGGCTGGGCGAGAGAGGCACGGAGCGGTCCGGCCGAGATCTGGGCCTGAGTAAGGGGAGATGAGACAAGCACCACGAGGGCCCGGCCCAGGCCTCGGAGGAGGGGCCGGGGGCACGCCCCTCCTTAGCCCCGGAGGATCGAGCCCCAGGGAGGGTTCGGCCCGGCTCTTCTGGTTACCTGTTATTCCCCCGCCGCGGAGCTGCCTGCGGCCCGAGCTCCGGCACTAGAGAGGCTCCGAGGACCCACGTCTCTCGAGAGGCTGTGGCGCATTTGGGACCCAAGCCATGGTGTGAGCGGCGCTGTGCCCGTGGCGACACAGAAGACCCCAGGCACCAAAAAGGCAGGGACCGCAGGCTGCGGGGTAGCGGCCTTCCTGATAAAGCCCCCAGAGGCCGCGTCATTTCACGCGAGATTTGGTGGGGGCGACGGGGAGGGTCTCCGGGCATGCTGGGAGTTGTAGTCCAAGACCGGGAAAGCCCCTGGGCCTTAACTGCACTGCGGGTTGGCGGGGCCACAGCTCGGTGTGTGGAACCGGCCAGCTCTCAGAGGAAAAGCCACCCTTGACTAGCATTCTGTGCGTGGGTCTGTGACGGGCTGAGGGCAGATGGAGATGGCATAGTAAAGTGACACCCTCAAACGCGTTTCATGGAGGGAAAGTTGAGGCTCAGGGAGATGCGAAGTCACGTGGACTAAGAAGAGGTGAAGGAAGCAGGGACCCTCTTCCAGGAACAGCCGGGTTAGGCAGGGTTCATCCCAGCAGCAGAACCAAAAGGGGGAGCAAACAGCACCCGCCTCAGCTAGGTAAGGTGGTCCTAATATCGTTTCCCTTTTACAGTAAGGAAAGTGACGCCCGGAGAGGCGCCAGCTCCACTGTCATACCCTGAAGACTTCTTTTTTCCTTAAATGGTTTACAGGTATGACAAAGCAACAAAGTTGAGGAAGTAAACAAAGTTGAAAAACAGGTCCAAATCTATCCACAGGTCCAAATCTTGCCATCAAGGCTCAGCTCAGGGGCCAGGGACTGGGCTTGACTTTTTTTTTTTTTTTTTAATCTTTATTGGAGCCTAATTGCTTTACAGTATTGTGTCAGTTTCTGCTGTACAACAAACTGAAAGAGCCACATGTATGCATATATCCCCATATCCCCTCCCTCTTGAGCCTCCCACCCATCCTCCCTCTCCCACCCCTTTAGGTCTTCAACAAGCATCAAGCTGACCTCCCTGTGCTCTGTAGTAGCCTCCCACTACCATCTATGTTACATCTGGTAGTGTGTATATATCCATGCGACTCCCTCACTACGTCCCAGCTTCCCCTCCCCCCAGTGTCCTCAGGTCTGTTCTCTACGTCTGCATCTCTCTTCCTACCCTGCCACTAGGTTCATCAGTACCATTTTTTTAGGTTCCATATATATGAGTTAACATACAGTATTTATTTTTCTCTTTCTGGCTTACTTCACTCTGTATGACAGACTCTGGGGCCATCCACCTCCCTACGAAGAGCTCAATTTCATTCCTTTTTATGGCTAAGTTTGACTTTTAGATTTCAGCATTTGATCACTGGCCAGGCCTACTGGCAGGACTGAGGCTTTCCTCACGCACCTTTAAACTTCAATTAGAGTCCTTTCTAAATTCTATGGTTAGCTTATAAATAGCACAATTACATTGCAGTGTGATTTTTTGTGTGTGTTAAAGGTGTTCCTTTGTAAATTTGGAACTTTTAAAATATGCCATAATTTTTGCCTTCTGTGGGAGCAAAGCTGACACCTTGCCCTCCTCCATCACAAGGAAGGTGTACACATCACATCTCAGTCAGAGGGGAAGAAAAAGCACTTTGCACCTTTATGTAAATTGTAAGATAGGATCACCTTGTTTCGATCTTATCCGCAAATTAATGAAAACTGAAGCCTTTCCTGGAAGTTACTGACTCTAAGACAACTATATCCCTGACTTTTGTGATACAGATGTCTGAAGCTGTGGCACAGTGTTGGCAGATAGTTGCCATTTGAGAAAATTGCTTTTTTCCCGGAAGAGCAGACTAGCTATAAACTTGTAGCCTTTGCAAGCTTACAGGGTTTTCCCCTTTAAACAGATGTTGTATTTTTTATTTGGGGAACTTATTCTTCTAAATCCAGAATTTCCTTAGAAACCTTCTTTGTAAGTAAACTACTTTTCTAAATGGTCTGGTTGCATAGCTAAAGACTATTCAGTCACAGCTGAATCCATGAGGCCCTTTAGAGCTGTTTGATCTCAGGCCATTTTTCTCAGCTACTAGGGTGGATCTCTTGTGGCAATAGAGGCTCCCCTCCACTGCCTTTTCTGTGCTTTTTTTCTGACTCTGGTTTTGGTTTTGTTTTATTTTAAGTCTTTATTAAATTTGTTACATGTTTTATGTCTGTTTTATGATTTGGTTCTTTGGCCACAAGGCATGTGGGATCTTAGCTCCCCTACCAGGGATGGAACCAGCACCCCCTGCATTGGAAGTCAAAGCCTTAACCACTGGACCGCCAGAGAAATCCTTCTGGTTTTGGTTCTTAGCCAAGGCTACTTTTAATTGTCACACCTTTATTTCCCCAAGGGTGGCAGCATCGTTGGGAGGTTGGTCTTTGAGGTCTGACTGTTGGTTCTTTTCTGGGAGCAGACAACAGTCAAGGGTCTCTGTGTGTGGCTGATCAGGGAATCTGGTTGCCTTTTTGTGTACGTTTACAACATACACTTACCAAGAAACTAATTTTCTAAATAGTTTTGACTCAGAACTTTCTTTTTGCACCACCTTGGGCATTTCATACTTAATAAACTTAGAGCCTCTGAAATTGACTAGACTCTCTCTTACATCCACCCAGCAGGCCCAAATCATCCTGCATTTCTACTTCATGGGGGATGGGCAGAGGGTGGGACCAGAGCCTGCCACCTGCCTTCTTGTAGACATCTGCCCTCCCTGGCCAGTCCAAGCCCTCAGAAAGGTCCACTCCCTGGATAGACCTGCCAACCTTCTCAGGACCCATCGGCAGACTGAAACATGGTCCCTGGGATGGTAGCAAGTGGGGTCCCTAGCCTGGGAACTCTGGAAAGCTGCCCCTCACGACACCATAGATAAGGCATTCCATGTAGCCGTGCTCAGAAAGTGTCCATTCCCACCGCCCGTTCAGCAGCAGAGGTAGCTAACACTCTCAAGGGGACTTTGGAAAAGATACCTCAGCCAGGAAGTGGCAGAGTTGAAGTTCAAGACCAGAGTTGAGTGCCCAGCTGATACTTTCGCTGCTGGCTGCCCTTGGCCTCAGCTCCTCCAGTTTAACATCCCTGGGGTGAGAGGGTTGAACGCACATTCCCAGGGAAGAACCAATGAGAGGTAACATTGCCCTCTAGTGGTGAGGGGGAAAGATTTCACTGACGAAATTAAGGATGCTTGGTCAGCTGTTTGACTGTCCTTAGAGACCAACTTCTCCCACCTGATAGCACAGATGATGCAACTAAGGTGCAGAGAACAGAAGGAACCTGGCCATTGTCACACAGCTAGTCCAGGCCAGTTGGTTAGCTAGAAAATGTGTTCCTGGGTTTTACTATGCTTGGTATTCAGGATACCCTAGGGAGAAAGACACAGTGCCTGGCTGTTAGAGGCTGATTTGTGTCCTCCCAAAATTCATGTGATGAAGTCCCAAATCCCAGTGCCTCGGAACTTAACAGTATTTATAGATAAAGTCTGTAAAGGGGTGATTAGGTTAAATTAAGGCTGATGTCCTTAGAAGAAGAGGAAGAGGCCCCGAGGGTTACACAAGCACAGGGGAAAGGCCATGCGAGGATACAGTGAGAGGCGATTTGCAAGCAAAGAAGAGAGGCTGCAAAAGAAACCAAACCTGCCGGCACCTTAATCTTGGACTTCTAGCCTCCAGAACTGTGAGAAAATTAATTTCTGTTGTTTAAGCCACCCCGTCTGTGATACTTTTGTTATGGCAGCCCTACCAACCTAATATGAGGAGACAGACGATGAATGAAAGATTAGGAATCATTAAAAGTGGAATATCACGAAGCCGTAGCACCAGTGCTGTGTAATAGGCGGACTGACTCTGGAGCATCAGGGGAGGGTGCCCAGAGAAATGCGAGTTACAGAGGCAAGGATGTAGGTGGAAGAGGGTGCCCCACGTGGGGCACCAAAGCCAGGGCAAAGGCCAGAGGCAGGAGAAAGCTGGTGTCTGAGGAACCGAGAGGAAGTAGCATCGGAGGGTGGGGAGCAATCAGCAGAGTCCTTGAGGGTGGCAGAGTCCCCCCGGCTCAAGGTTTATAGGCCAAGGTATGGATTCTGGTCTTTCTGCTGGGAGCCACGGGTGAGGGGCCAACTGGAAGTGGACATAGTGGACATGACTCCGCGGTCGGCCTCAGGTGGGGAGGGGAGAGAGGGGCGAGTTAGAAAGGTTAGTGGCAGTGGGCCCTGGGGTGATTTTGTTAGGCTAGGTTTTATTAGGCTCAGTTGGGGTTTATCTGGACGGCGGTTTGAGCACATTTAAATGCATTTGGGGAGAATCAGCAGAGAGGGAAGTGTGGAAGATGCAGGTGAGTAAACGGTTAAGAGCCCTGAGACACAGGAAGGGGCACCTGGTGTTTGATCCATTACCTGGGGCCTATAGGGTTTTCAGGCGCCCACAAAAAAAAATCTTTGAGTGCTAAAATGATTGGCTCCGACATTTTTTAGAAACTGCAGAATCAGGGAGGAAGGGAATACGGGGATATGTGTGTAAAAACAGATGACTGAACATGGTGTACCCCCCAAAAAATAATAAATAAATAAATTAAATTTTAAAAAAATTAAAATAAAGGTCTGGTTAACTAAAAAAAAACTGCAGAATCAAAATTAATATGTTTAATTAAATGTCTGCACAACAGGGTATTACGTCAATGTCTTTCATGATAATATTTAACTTTCATAAAGATGGAGTTGCATTTGAAAACAACCTGAGAGTTAGGTTTTTCTCACTTTGAAAAATATTCCTAACGAGCACCTTAGTGCTCCAGAAAAGAAAAAAAAAAAAAAGAAGAAAAAAAATCATAGTTAATCACAAGTTATCTTTAGCTAAGTAATTTTTAAAGAACTTTTTAATTATTTAAAATGTTTACAGCAAATATATATGTTTCACATGGGAAGTGAGTACATTTGAATATGTTTGTCTGGTACAGTATGTGGTGGAGCGTTCTAAAGAAGGACAGACTAGGGCCAGAGGAGACCTAAAAACCACCCCAGGGTGGGCCCAGAGCGTGTGACATGTGAGGAGCTGGCCTGGGAAAAAGGGAAGTTTTCAGGCGGGGGTTGGTGGAGAAGACTGGCAGGCCCCCCTCTGCTGGCTTTTTTGGTTGTCCGTGAAGTAGGAGATGAGTCGTCTTTTCTATCTGTGAGCAGAGAGGGGGAAGTGAGGTGAGGCGCAAAGAGAGAGGAATGTAAAGACTTGAAACTGCCATTTCAGCGAGTGGAGGAGGAGAAACCGCCGGAAAGTGTGGAGGACCCAGTTGAGGCTGGCCACCATGAGTAAGTGGTCCTGCCAGCCTGCCTAGTTGTGTCCTCAGGAGCGTAGTTTAACAGTCTGGAAGCAGGAACACCCTGGATTCACCCAGGGTTGGGGTTCAGTAGGGTGAGCAGGATGAAGAAGGGTCAAAGGAAGTGAGGAAGTTACCAGCACTTGAGTGCCTACATCGTGTGCAAGAATAGACACTCTTACATACACTGCTTCATCCATAAGGATCATTATATTGGTTACGATGCATTTGGCTGCAGTGGAGAGAAAAACTCAACTAACAATGGCCTAAAGGTGGTTGTTTATTTATTTAGGAGTCTGTAGGAAATTAGACCTAGGATTCCTTTGGAAGCTCCATAATATTCTCAGAGACCTGGGTTTTTTCTTCCCCTCTGTACCTTCCCTCAGCAAGTTAGGTTTCATTTGCAGCCTTGGACCTCACGTTTGCACTGTGGTCGCCCCAGCTCACAAATCATAGCTTCCTCACATGACAGCACTCTTTGTGGGAAGGGAGAAAAATACTTCCTAGGAGGCTAGCAGTCTTCTACCTGCATCCCCTGGGCCAGAACTGAGCCAGAGGCTTGCCCCTACACTGACACTGATCAACAGGAACCGGAAGGCTCCAATTAGCTCAGTTTTAAACCATGACTCCTCCCGAGGCTGGGCACATACCAAATAAATAAAGTTGGGGCTCTGTTAGCAAGAAAAACAGAGGGATGGCTGTTGGAGAGGCCGCCAACAGTGTCTGCCACAATCAGCATCCTCATTTCGCAGCTGAAGAAACAGGTTCAGGGAGGTGATGTGATGTGATGAAGGTCATACTAGGTCCAGAAATTGAGCCCAGATCTCTCTGATACCACTCTGCTGTGCCCTGTTCAGATCTTGCTGACTCTAAGGCCAGCTTTCTTTGCACATAACAATGGTTCCCAACTAGGATGTGAGGACGCTAGGGGTCCCTATAGTCCCTATAGGGAGTTGGAGAGAGGAGGGAACCTCCTGGGTATTTATTTCCAGCGTGAAAAAATTAATAAACAGAAACCTTAATTAAGTAGTCAGGAGACTGGAAGGCTCTCACACTCTGTGAGGATGATAGCAGAGCCCAACAGGAAGCAGAAGGATTCCTCTTCCTTCCTGACAAGGACTCATCCAGTGAAAAGCCATGGACTCTTTGTTCACTGAGGCCCTCCCAGCTTCCTTTTCCCCCTCTATAAAAGACTTCTCCTTCCCTTGCCATGCAAGGACTTGCACGTGGCTTTGCATGGTTGCAGGCCCCAAATTGTGATTCTCCACTCATCCTGAATAAACCCACCTTGGCTGGAGAAATATCTGGCAGTCTGTTTGTTTTAGGTCAACATTTTGGTGGCCTGTACAGGGGCCAGAGATGACCCCTGCTGGTTCCAGGACTGGTGAGCAAACAGATTGCCATACCCACAATCGAGCCCACTGTCACTCACTGCTTTTCTCGCCAACCCTGGACTTTGAAGGTATGTCCTTCTCCTGGATGAAGCTCACACCCTTTTTGCCTTTGAAGCTCTCCAGGCTTTTAGGGGTGGAGGGTGTCTACGTAAAGCTTTCAATTTTCTGGTTAAGGTCTTGTTCTGTAAGCAAGTACTTGTTTGGCACTTCAGTCTGATTTTTGAGATCAGAATGTTTCGATTGAAGCTGGCTGAGAAGCTGTGGGCCCATTCCTACGGGAACAAGAGCTGCTTCACAGAAACTGCCAGTTCAGCTATCAGCCCATTCCTTAGGAATACGGACTATTCTCTGGAAACTGACTTGAGGAAATCTTTGGCCTGGCTTCTCTGGGACCAAGCTGTTTCTTTAGAATTGGATGGTATCAGCTTGCAAGTTGTTTGCATTGAGTTGTTTGAGCTGTTTGAAAATTGTTCTTTTACACTAGAGAAACACCTGTAAGAAATGGGATATCAGTTATCCAAATATTTTGAGGGTATCCTCCCTATAGGGACTCTGAATGATTTTATGTTTAAAAACTGGATCATTCTTCACGCACATTTCAAAAAATGGACCAGCCTGACCCAAGGCAATCTAGAACATCAATGGCCATTCGGAGGAACTTTTGAAATCCCCAAACTTAATTTCCTTAAAACCAAATTGGACTGCAATGGCTCAAAAATTTCCAGAACTGAGTAGCATGCCTATTTCGATTGGTATTTTGAGGATTCCCAGTGTTATCAGGAGTCTAAAATTGCCTCTCTGCAAAATAAGATTTTAACATTAACTGACGCAAACAAAGAAAAACAAAATGGCTCCCAAAGCCTTGGTCTCCTCTTCCTTGGCTTCTTTGTCTCCCATTCTCTCCCTGGCACCATCTTATCTCTCTCCCTTGGTTCCTCACGTTCAGGCTCTTTTTCCAGCACCATCTTCCTCCTTCCCTTCTGGACCACCTACACCTCCTCTAAACCCTGAAGTCCCCCATGCTAAGTCTCTCACCAAACTTACCCTTTTCTCTGAAACTCTCCCTACCCCCTTTTCCTCTGAGCCTACCAAAATCTATCCCTTTAAAATTAAGCTTCCTGGGCTTCCCTGGTGGTGCAGTGGTTAAGAATCCACCTGCCAATATAGGGGACATGGGTTCCATCCCTTGTTGGGGAAGATCCCACATGCTGCGGAGCAACTGAGTGCATGCACCACAACTACTGAGCCTGCGCTCCGGAGCCCACAAGCCACAACTATTGAGCCCATGCATCACAACTACTGAAGCCTGCATGCCTAGAGCCTGTGCTCTGCAACAAGAGAAGCCACCTCAATGAGAAGCCCACACACAGCAACAAAGAGTAGCCCCTGCTCGCCACAACTAGAGAAAGCACATGCACAACAACAAAGACCCAATGCAGCCAATAAATAAATAAATAAATAAATAAATAAATAAATAAATTTATTTTTTAAAAATATTAAGCTTCCTGAGGATCTGGAGGCTAAACTCTTAATTTCCTATATTCCCTAGACTAAAATTAAACTGAGCCACAGTTAAAGATTTTCCCAAAGTAACTGAAGATCCTCACAGATTTGCTGAGGAATTTAATAGTATAGTCATTCAAATTTATTAACCTGGTTTCTCTGACTTAAATCAGCTAGTCCATATGCTTGTCAGTGAAGGCCAGGCCCAGCATTAGATTAAAAACCCTAATTGGGAATCATGAAAGGGCTCTTGAATTACAGCTGGGAGAGAAGCCCACTAATTTATTATATGATCAGGCTTGGACAATCACTAGGTGACTTCATCGAGCAATTTCTAGGGTTTTTCCAAAGCCTATTGATTGAGACAAAATTCAAGCTTGCCCACAAAAATCTGATGAATCTGTTCATGACTATTAAAATCAACTTCAGTTTATTTTTTAAGAAAATTCTCATCTTCCTTCAAATGTTGATTCCCCTGGATAACTTTTAACTCTATTAGTGGCCTGAACCAGGACTTTTCCCGTCTAATAAAAAGGACCAGGTTGAAGTGGGAAATTACGTCCACTCCAGACTTAGGTAAGCTGGCAAACCAGTTCTCACACTCTAGATGAGTCACCTAGAAGGAAGACCACCAAAATTCTTAATCTTCAACTCCACAAAGTTCCCTAAATAAAATCAACACCCTCCTAGTTTCTGCTATTATTGCAAAGAGCCAGAACATTGGAAAAGAGATTGTTATAGACTCAAGCACTTCAGGCACCATCAGCCCTCTAACCAGCCTTTCCAACTTCCTCCCAATTCTCAGTGTCAGCACTCCAAGGAACTACAGGGGCTCTTCCCAATCCTCCCTCTTCATCAGCCTGGAGAAACATGCCTCCAGATTTGGGATGGATCTCTTCCAGTCCTAACTGACCCTGCAGCCACACTCTCAGTGCTCAACACCACTGCTATAAAGCAGCCCCTGCCTCTAAGTACTAATACAGTTCAAGCAGTGGGGATCTCCTCAAGAGCTGCCTGTCTGTGAGCTGATTCCCTTATGTTTAGGCTCTTTGAAAGATATAAATCGTTTTCTCCTTAGTTCCTCTACCTCATCCGTTTCATAGGCCAAGACTTCTTACAGAAGCATCATGCCAGGGAATTCCCTGGAGGTCCAGTGGTTAGGACTCCGAGCTTCCACTTCAGGGCACCCAGGTTCACATGCTGCGTGGTACAGGGGAAGAAAGGGAAAAAAAAAGTATCATTCCAGAATTTCTTTCTCCCCCAAAAAAGGAGGTAATTCTAGAATTTGACAGTGGTCATCAAAGTCACCCACCATGTGAATTAAATGACCCTCTGACATCTTTTATTTGCTCCATCTCTGACAGTATGAGAACTGATTCTAGAAACATAGATCATTTGTCCCTATCAAATCAGCTACCATCCTCCTGTGGGCAAAATCGCCAACTGATGTTGACAAAATTCATAGCCCACCTCCCATCAAGATTCATGTAGACCCCTCAAAACCTCTGCCTAGAATTAATTAAGACCCTATAAGAAGTTCTTCAAGGCATAAGGCCCATAATAGTTACAAGGCTCAAGGCCTCATCATCCCTTGTAGTAGCCCAGTAACACTCCCATTTTACCAGTGAGAAAACCAAAAGGTCAAGGGTGGAGGTTTGTGCAGGACCTCAGAGCAACTAACAACTCTGTTATCCCTCCACACCCTGCTGTTCCTAAGCCTCATATGTTGCTAACATCCGTTCCCACCAGATGTACATTTTTTACTGTAATTGATTTATGCAGTGCATTCTGTAGTATTCTAGTTGATGGAGCTAGCTACCTACCTTTTTTTTTTTTTAAGAACTTTTATTGAGATACAGTTAACAGACAATAAACAGCATATATTTAGAGTGTACAAGTTGGTATCCCAATCTCCCAATTCATTCCCCCCCAACCCTCCCCACTTTCCCCACTTGGTGTCCATGTGTTTGTGTCTCTATTTCTGCCTTGCATTTCCTCTTTCATAGTTGTTAGCATTTGCCTTATGTATTGAGGTGCTCCTATATTGGGTGCATATATATTTATAATTGTTATCTCCTCTTCTTGGATGGATCCCTTGATCTTTATGTAGTGTCCTTTCTTGTCTCTTGTAACATTTTTGATTTTAAAGTCTATTTAACTGATATGACTACTGCTACTCCAGCTTTCTTTTGATTTTCATTTGCATGGAATATCTTTTTCCATCCCCTCACTTTCAGTCTGTATGTGTCCCTAGGTCTGAAGTGGGTCACTTGTAGACAGCATATATATGGGTCTGTGTCTTCTGGCTGGTGCATTTAGTACATTTACATTCACGGTAATTGTCGATATGTATGTTCCTATTACCATTTTCTTAATTGTTTTGTTGTTGTTTCTGTAGGTCCTTTTCTTCTGTTATGTTTCCTGCTTAGAGAAGTTCCTTTAACATTTGTTGTAGGGCTGGTTTGGTGGTGCTGAATTCTCTTAGCTTGTCTGTAAAGCTTTTGATTTCTCCATCAAATCTGAATGAGATCCTTGCTGGGTAGAATATTCCTGGTTGTAGGTTCTTCCCTTTCATCACTTGAAATATATCATGCCACTCCCTTCTGGCTTGCAGAGTTTCTGCTGAGAAATCAGCTGTTACCCTGATGGGAGTTCCCTTGTATGTTATTTGTTGTTTTTCCATTGTTGCTTTTAATAACATTTCTCTCTCTTTAATTTTTGTCAACTTGACTAATATATGTCTTGGCGTGTTTCTCCTTGGATTTATCCTGCCTGGGACTCTCTGTGCTTCCTGGACTTGGGGAGCTATTTCCTTTCCCATGTTAGGGAAGTTTTCAACTATAATCTCTTCCAATATTTTCTCAGGTCCTTTCTCCCTCTCGTCTCCTTCTGGGACCCCTATAATGCGAATGTTGGTGTGTTTAACATTGTCCCAGAGGTCTCTTAGGCTGTCTTCAGTTCTTTTCATTCTTTTTTCTTTATTCTTTTCTGCATCAATGATTTTCACCATTCTGTCTTCCAGGTCACTTATTCGCCCTTCTGCCTCAGTTAATCTGCTATTGGTTCCTTCTAGTGTATTTTTCATTTCTGTTATTATGTTGCATATCTCTGTTTGTTTGCTCTTTAATTCTTCTAGGTCTTTGGTAAACTTTTTATCTTTGCATCCAGTCTTTTTTCAAAGTCCTGAATCATCTTCACCATCATTATTCTGAATTCTTTTTCTGGAAGGGTGCCTATCTCCTCTTCATTTAATTGTTTTTCTGGGGCTTTATCCTGTCCCTTCATCTGGTACAAAGTCCTCTGCTTTTTCATTTTCTCTGTCTTTCTGTGGCTGTGGTTTTCAGTTCCACAAGATGAAATACTGCTGATACTGCTTGATTCTGCTGTCTGCCCTCTTGTGGAGGAAGCTATCTAGGAGCCTCCTGTGTGCTTCCTAATAGGAGGGACTGACGGTGGGTAGGGCTGGGTGGGTGGAGCTCAGTAAAGCTTTAATCTGCTTGTCTGCTAATGGGTGGGGCTGTGTTCACACCTTGTTGGTTGTTTAGCCTGAGGCCACCTAGCGCTGGAGCCCACAGGCTCTTTGGTGGGGCTAATGGCAGACTCTGGGAGGGCTCACGCCAATGAGCACTTCCCAAAACCCCTGCTGCCAGTGCCCCTGCCTCCTCAGTGAGCCACAGCTGCCCCCCCACCTCTGCAGGCAACCCTCCAACACCAGCAGGTAGGTCTGGTTCAGTGTCTTATGGGGTCACTGCTCCTTCCCCCTGGGTCCTGGTGAGCACACTTTTTTGTGTGCCCTCCAAGAGTGGCATCTCTGTTTCCCCCAGTCCTGTGGAGGTCCTGCAATCAAATCCCGCTGGCTTTCAGAGTCTGATTCTCTGGGGATTCCTCCTCCCATTGCTGGACTCCCAGGTTGGGAAGCCTGATGTAGGGCTCAGAACCCTCACTTTAGTGGGTGGACTTCTGCAGTATAACTGTTCTCCAGTTTGTGAGTCCCCCTCCCAGCATTTATGGGATTTGATTTTAACAGGATTGCGCCCCTCCTACCATCTCACTGAGGCTTCTCCTTTGTCTCTGGATGTGGGGTGTCTTTTTTGGTGAGTTCCAGTGTCTTTCTGTCAATAATTGTTCAGTAGTTAGTTGTAATTCTGGTGCTCTTGCAAGAGGGAGTGAGAGCACATCCTCCTACTCCGCCATTTTCTAGCTACCTACCTTTTTGCCTTTACTCGGGAAGAAGAACAATTCACCTGGACAGTAATGTCTCAATGCTTTTCTGAGAGTCCTTATTTCTTGCAAATCCTAAAAGCTGATTTGGATGATATAAAGTTCCCTAGAGGTTCTACTTTGTTGCAATATGTAGATGATTTGCTTCTTTTCTTTCTCAAGCTTTCTCATAGAAGGACAGCATCCACTTGCCAAAGCTTTTAACCTTCAAGGGACTGAAGGTCGCCAAAGAAAAAGTGCAGTTTGCCCAAACCCAGGTTTGATATTTAGGACACCTGACATCAGAACAAGAGCTACACTCAGATCCAGATAGACTTCATGGTGTCCTAAGTTTCCCCAAACTCAAAACTAAGTGCCCACTGGGAGGTTTTCTTGGGCTAGTTGGTTATTGCCAAAATTGGATTTTAAATTTCTTATGGCCAAACCTCTATAATATTTTACTAAACATAACCTGGACCCAGTTTTATGAGAAGAACCAGACAATATAGTTTCCAAGGCCTTAAAGGAGAGTTTGATGAACCCACCTGCTCTTGGGCATGGCAATCATCAGATTCCCTTTCTCCTTTTTGTATGTGGAAAGGAAAAGAATTTTGGGGATATTCACCCAAAAACATGGGACCACCATTGACTCTTAGGGTATTATAGCCAGCAGCTGGGCCCTGTGGCATAGGGATACCCTACTTGCCTTAGAGCCATTACAGCCACTGCCTTTTTGGTTGAGGCCACCAAGAAGATCATTGTGGGATCTCCTTTAACCATCTTTGTACCTCATGCAGTAGAAGCCTTCCTGAATTCTCATCACACTCAACTTTTCTCAGTCAGCCGCCTCCCCTCCTATGAAGTCCTTTTGTTAACTGTTCCTCACATAACTCTGTTATGCTGTGATAACTTTTAACCCTGCTACTTTTCTCCCCTCCAACACATATGAGAGACTTCAGAGCCAAACTCTTGAATTTCGCTTCTTTTTCAGAAGAAAAGTCTGATAAAATGAGTGGACCTAGGTTCCAGCGACTGGTAAAAGGGGATCGAGGATATTTAAAGTACGGTTTTGCAATCACACGTACGTGGTGCAAACCATACCCCAGCTGCATCATTTATTGACTCTGTGATCCTGGGGAGCCACTTCCTCTCTCCAGGCTTCAGTTTTCTCTTTTAGGAGGTGGAGAGAAGCTGACAAGTTGGCAGGTAGCACAAGCCAGTCCCAGGTCAGGGGGATACCTGAAAGTCACAGGGAAGTTGGCAGATCTGTGGTTACCAGAAGAGGGCCAGGCTAGGATGTGGACAATGGCAGCCCAGAGCAGAAGGGGACTGAGTCCCATCAGAGTTTTCAGATAGATACAGCCTTTCTTCTTCCCCACCTTGCCTGGGGCAGATCTTGGCCAGCCCTACAGCTGTCACCATACCACTACTACAGGCTGAGAAGGCACTGGCTGGGGTGCTTTAGAGCCTCTGCGTGGAGGGGGTCAAAAACAACTACAGGGCAGTGAACTGATCTGTACCTGAGCCTCTCTTCCGCCACTCCTCTTCCCCCTCCTGATACCCTAGGCACTAGGTTATGGCAACCATGGGTGGCAGCGTCGAGTAAGAGTCTGACCTGGACAGAGAGAGGTACAGGGAGGTTCTTCAGGGATGCAGTTGTCTGCTCAGGACAGCATTAGCCAGTAGGTATAGACTGTACACCAGAGTCTCCTTCTCAACTCACCAGGAAAAGTTCAAGCTACACTTGGGCTTTGTCCCCTCCCCCAGGCACTCAGTCCTGGCCCCAAAGAAATAGGAGCTCACAGGGCCAGATAAGAGACAGCTGAGGAACACACACCCAACAAGAGAAAGATAACATACAGGACAACCTTATCCAGACACAGTGGAATTCATGGACTAGGCAGGACAGGAAATGAAAATACACATTTTAAGTATTATTCTAAAAAGGAATAGGGAGGATTGGTGAAATATGAAGGAGGAACAAGAAGTTATACAGAAGAACCAACTATAGAGTCAGACGTGAAAAATGTAGATGAAATAAAGACCCCAAAGGCTGGCATGACTAGCAGAGTGGGTATAGCCAAAGACCAACTAAGCAAGTATTGAGATTAGGATCATGTTGAGAAAATCTGCTGAAAAGCACGAAGGTAGATATTTTTACATGGTGCCCCAGTACACACATTACACCCATACACACACACTTAAAAGTTTCATGAAAGGGTGTTATTTTCCACTGTATTCCACTATATACTGTAATTTCCACTGTGTGTGTATATATATATACATGTATATTTGCTATAAATTGATTTCACAATTTACCAATGGTCTTAAACTACAGTTTGAAACACAAGACTAGAGTCATACTCTTAGGCTCTCTTGCTAAGCCTTACTTCTCTCCAGAGAAGTGATTTCTGTGAATGGGGAATTTGGGAGAAGGCAGTAGGTATGCTCAACCAGCTGCTTCTGGGCTCTTCTACCCTGCCCATCCGTAGAGAGGGTGGGTCAGGATGCTCTCCACCTGCTGGGGAGGGGGCTGGCCCTGTAAGGTTGCTAGACAGTTTCTGTTCTCACTGCAGTGCCTACCCCTTTCTGACTGTTTGGTTCCTCTGCCATACTGGCTGTTAATGTCCTTAATGTAACTCCCGCCCTCGCTCAATGTGTTGTGTCACTGATCTGCTGGGTAGTCCACCTGCTTCAGGGGAAAGTATTAGCAAGTCTATTTTGGCCCCACATCTAAGCCACTTTCTCCAATCCAGCATTTATTGACAACAAAGATGACATGTTTCTCCCCATTTGAGCATCTTCTCTGTCTTATTTCTCCATTAGTTCTAAGTTTGGGGAGAGGAAGCATTCTTTATTAACCTGCTGTTACGGATTGAATGGTGGTATCCCCCCCAAAATACATTCTGTTGATGTCCTAACCCCCAATGTAATAGTGATAGTATTTGGAGGTGGTGTTCTTGGGAAGTAATTTAATTTAGATGAGGTCAAGAGGGTGGGGCTCCACCACAAATTAGCATCCACATAAGAAGAGGAAGAGCAAGCAGAGCTCTCTCTCTCTGCCGTGTGCGGACACAGTGAGAAGGTGGCTGCCTGTGAGCCAAGAAGGCCCTCGCAGGGAACTGAATCTGCTGACACCTTGATCTTGGGCTTCCCAGCCTCCAGAACTGTGAGAAATAAATTCCTGTTGCTTTTCACCCAGTCTGTGGTATTTTGTTATGACAGCCCAAGAAGATTAAAACATCTGCTAAGATTTTTAACAGTTAACATTTACATTTAACATTAACAGTGTTAAATGGTGCCAGGAGGTCAAACAAGATAAGAACTAAGATGCCACCAAGGAATTTACCAACAAGGGGTTTGTTAGAGACCCTGATGAGAACAGCTTCTTCGGGTGGGTGGGTGGAGGAACAGGAAATGTACATTATCCGGAAGTGGGGCTGAAATGGAAAAGAGAGGTAGTAGCCAGAGGCAGAATAAACAGGAGAGAGCTGAGCATACCTGGGGGTGACTAGTCCTCCCTCACCTGTAAGGTGGCTTGGGGTGGTTTACAGTAAAAACATACCCATTGACCCCACAGTTCCTCACCGGGCCCTCCTCTTAAGTACCCCAGGCCCGCTTCTTCTGCTTTTCCTCCTTGTGCTACACCTGGAAACTTGGCAGTCACTGGGGATCAGGGAGGACAAAGTGATCAGGTCTAAACACTGACTCTTGGCCCTGCCTGCTTCATCAGGATGCCAAGGGACCCCAAGAGAGCAGAACCCCTGGGAACCAGGCAGCAGCCAAGGGAGGGTAGAACATACTAAGAGTCGGGACCTGGGTTCCAGTCGTGCTTCTGCCACTCCGTAACCTGCCATCCCACAGGATTCCTCTCCGAGACCGTGAGGAATGCCCAGGAAACAGATGGCTCGGGTTTGAAGGCAGGCTGCACCAACGCACTAAGGTGAGACTTGGGCCTCGGTTTCCCCTTCGAAGAGGCACTGTTTTAAGGGATAACCTAGAACAGCCGTGAGCTACCCCCTTGGCACACAGCAAGTGCTCGGTAGATGCCAACATCTCAGCCTCTTGTCCCGCCCAGGCACGGCCTCTGCCCCGACACCGCACCCTGCCGAGTGCGCGGGAGGTCCCCGGAGCCCGGCTCCCGCCGCGGGGGCGCGGGTGGCCTGTCGCGACAGCGGCGGTGCATTGTGGGGCTTGTAGTGCGGGGCTGGGCTGGGCTGGGCTGGGCTGGGCTGGGCTGGGCTGGGCTGGGTGGGCGCGGCCGAGGCAGGCGCAGCGGGGCCATCTTCGGCAGGCCGGCTGGCTCGGCCCGTGCAGCCCGCGCCCGCGTCCGTCGCCCGGCCCGATGGCGCCGCGGCCGCTGAGCCCCTTGGTGCTGGCGCTGGGTGGCGCGGCGGCCGTGCTCGGCTCGGTGCTCTTCATCCTCTGGAAGACCTACTGTGGCCGCGGCCGGGAGCGGCGCTGCGGCGGGGGCGAGGCCTGGTGGGGCGCGGAGCCCGCGCGCCTTCCGGAGTGGGACGAGTGGGACGTGAGTGCCTGGAGGGGGTCGGCGCCTCCGCGCGCGCAGCCGGGGGCCGTGACCGCGGGTCGGGAGCCCGCAGGCCTCGCGCGGCGGGCGGCCGGGGTCCCGGAACCGAGGAACTGGGGCGCCGTCTGGGGGGGCGTGCGCTGCGCCGCGCCGCCGCGGGCCTGGGGCTTCCTCGCGGGCCCCGGGCTTCCTCGTGGGCCCCGAGCTCTGCCGGGCCCGGGCCGGCTCCCGCTCGCGCCTGCGCCGTGCGCGCGGGCCGGGGATGCCGGGAGACGCCCTCCCCCCCTCCCCCGGTTCCTGTGCGCGTCCCCCGGATGCGCGGGTTCCCGCCGCCTTGGGATACGCGGATTGTCAGTCTGAGCGGGCTGAGGCTCCTCGAGGGGAGGGGACTTGCCCGAGGCCACTCAGGGAAAGCCAGAAGAGCGGGTTTGGGGATTCAGGACTCCACAGGCAGCGCTCGTCCCTTTGCACCGGAGCGGGCCTGGCTGCCCCTTGACGGCGCGAGGGCGGCGATGGGCGCTTCGGGCCTTCGGTCTTCCCTAGGGAAGGGTCAGGCGGGAGGGGGCCGACCGCAGCCTGACCCGTGCCCCACAGCCCGAGGACGAGGAGGACGAGGAGCCGGCGCTGGAGGAGCTGGAGCAGCGCGAGGTGCTGGTGCTGGGACTGGATGGCTCTGGGAAGAGCACGTTTCTGCGCGTGCTGGCCGGGAAGCCACCGCTGGAAGGCCACATCCCCACCTGGGGCTTCAACTCCGTGCGGCTGCCCACCAAGGACTTCGAGGTGGACCTGCTGGAGAGTGAGCAGACCGCCCCCCCACCCAACACCCTCCACCCTCCACCCAACACCCTCCACACTCCCCATCATCTCAGCGGAACCCAAGCCGAGACTTTTTATCAAAGCAGGACACGCCCCTGTAGAAAATCCTTCCCACTGCCTCCCTGGGGCAAAGGGTATATATAGTACAAGCTCTGTACTCGGGCACAGTCGCCCCTGTCCCTCACCCCTACTGCAGCCCACATGCCTAACACTGAGATACTAGCAGCTCAAGTTTCCAGTATGCCAAGCACTTGACAGACATCACTTTAAACACCCTCCCGACAACTCCGTAAAACCGGAAAGTTATTACCTTCATTACATATGTTGTACATGAGGAAAGGAGGCCCAGAAAGTTAAATAATTTATCCGAGTTCATGCAGCTTGCCAATCTGCTAATGCAGACTGTCTGGCTCTGGGCTCTGCATGTTAAGCACCAGGTACATTGCTTGTTTCGGAAAGGTACTTGCTGTTTTCTTTCTTATCTTCTGTGTTTTGCACGCACTGTTCCCCTAGTCTGGAAAGCCCTTGGTAAACTCCTCTTCATCCTTCAGGATTCAGGTCAAACATGATATCCCTCTGAAGCCTTTTCTGACCCCCAGGCTAGGTTAAGAGCTCCTCCTCTGGGCTTCCCTTCTGCTGCATTGTTTGCCATATACCAGCCTGTGTCCCTGACTAGGCATCTGGGGCACAGATAAATCTGATCCAGCTCTGGCCCCTAGGGCCCAGCCCCAATCAGGTACCTGGGAGAGCTTGTTGAATGAGTGATCAGAGAGGGTCTGAGGAGCCCCCTGCTCTCAGTGTTAGGCTTCTTGGGATCTTGGGAGAGGATGGGAGAGAGGGTATTGAGAGGGTAGCAGTACTTAACCAGCTGTGTCCAGCCACAGACTCAGAGGGGAGAGACGGGTAGACTTCCTGCCAGCCAGAGAACTCAGATCAGAAAGACTAGGTGGGCTTAGTTAAGTGCTAAAGTGACGCTATCCGACATTGAGGGCCTGGCTGTTGCCTTGAATGGGCCCAGTTCCTCTGGTCTCAGGGCCTTGCCAGCTAGCCTTCCCTGGCTACATCTTTCCTCCCTGATTGTAGCAAACATTGATATTCACCTGGGATTCAGTCCTCTCAACAAGCTTTTCCTGTCTCCATCTCTTGTGCCAGGGACACAGAAAATTCAAGTGAGGCTTCTGCCCTTGAGGCCCACTCTATCTGACCTCCTCCCTCAACCCTGGAAGAAGGGGTTTGGTGTTTTTATGTTACCGAAGGGTCGGACCAGTTAACATCCAAGCTCAATAAGGTCACTCAACTCAGATTCAAACCCAGATCTCCCATTCAAGTCCTAGGGCTTTCCCCTTCCACAGCACTCACTTTGCTGTGGTCTCCTACAGTGCTTGGCCTGGAACCCGGCTGAGAATGAGCCCTTTGTGGATCTTTGATGACTTCTCCCTTCCCCCTACCTCCTATATCCATTTTATTAGCTAGTTTTCAGCTTTATCCTCCCAACAGAGTCTGCATCTGTCCACTTCTCCCCACCTCCATTTCTGCCTGCTTGGTCCAAGCCACCGTCACCTGTCAGTACTACAGCAGTCTCCTTGCAGGTCTTCCTACTTCCACTTCTGTCCTCAATGTCAGCCAGTGATATCTTTCACAAACCCATATCTGTGTTGGGTCTTTGTTGCTACACGCGGGCTTTCTCTAGTTGCGGCAAGCGGGGGCCACTCTTTGTTGCAGTGCGTGGGCTTCTCATTGCGGTGGCTTCTCTTGTTGTGGAGCACAGGCTCTAGGCACGCAGGCTTCAGTAGTTGCGGCACATGGGCTCAGTGGTTGTAGCACACAGGCTTAGTTGCTCCACGGCATGTGGGATCTTCCCGGACCGGGGATCGAACCCGTGTCCCTTGCATTAGCACCGGATTCTTAACCGGCAGGTGGATTCTTAACCACTGCGCCATCAGGGAAGTCCCAGATCATGTCATTCTTGCTTAAAACATTTAAGGGGCTCCCCACAGCCTCACTGTGCCCTTCCAGGCCCTGTGTGGTCCAGCCCTGGCCGGCCTTGTTGGTCATGGCTTGCTCCTCCTCCTCTGGCAGCACCTCAGCCGCCCTGGTCACCTTCCGTTTCTTGACCACATGGGTCTTGCTCTGCCTGCTGCCTGTAATGCTCTTCTCTGCCTCTTCTCGTGACTGGCTCCTTATCATCCCAGACTCAGCTCGCACGTCCCCTCCTTAGACCACCTTCCCAGACCACCCAGTCTAAAGCCACCAGCACGCACAGCCCCCCACACTGCCCCCCCTTTCACTTTTTCTGTTTTATTTCCTTTCTTTGTGGAATGTGTTTCTGTGTTACTGCTGTGTGGGTCCTGGTTACGGAGGGAGCTCCTTGAGAGCAGGGCCCCTGCCTGCCTTGCTCACCTCTGTATCCCCAGCACCCAGATCAGTGCTTGGCACCTAGTAAGCACTCAGTATATACTTGTTGAGTGCCTGCTATGTGCCAGGCATTGTGCTGAGGGCTTTGGGGGGATCCAGAGAGAAACAGCTCTAACTCTCAAAGAGCTTAGAGTCCACAAGTGTCAGAAGTATAACCAGAAACACTAGGATGCAGGGTGACCAGTGGGGGACTTTGCAGAGGGACAGAGAGGAACAGGAATGCAGCCCAGATTGGGGGTGCTACTTGGGCAGCCACGTGGTGGCAGGATTGAATATGGCATTGCCAAGAAAAGAAAATGGGGCAAGCAGACTGAACAAGAGAAGCTGAACGGAGAGTGGCTATGCACAGGCAGACCAGGGGGTTCTGGCTGCCGACCGCAGCCGCCACTGACCCAGGAGGAAGCTGGGAATTGGGAGGACGCAAGGCCCCCCAGGAGAGAGAACCAGAGGGTACTATTTATTCAGCACATACTATCCACCAGTCCCCTGAAAGGGGCATTGCGTATAGTACCTTTGGGTTTCGCTGCAACCTGTTAGAAGACGGATGCTCGGAGGTAGCAACCTGCTCAGGGAGACCTAGCTGTCAGAGCTAGAGTTAAACCCAGGTCTGACTGGCTCTGGAACCTGTGGACTTCCCCTTGCTCCTGCCTGGTGGAGCCTTGGAGGCTGGATGTGGGGCGGGGGCGGGCTGTATGCAGAGAGCCAGGGCCCAGGGAGGCTCTGAGCTGGCCCCTGGCCTCTCCCCAGTCGGTGGCAGCCAGAATCTGCGCTTCTACTGGAAGGAGTTTGTGAATGAAGTAGACGTGCTGGTGTTCATGGTGGACGCGGCTGACCGGCTGCGGCTGCCCTGGGCCCGACAGGAGCTGCACAAGCTGCTGGACAAGGACCCTGACCTGCCTGTCGTCGTGGTGGCCAACAAGCAGGTGAGGGTCTTGGGAGGCTGGCTCACGCCAGTTGGGCTTGATCCACAGATGCCTGGGCAGGGACAGGGAGCGCTGGAGAGGGACTCGGGCCCAGGCCCATGACCCGCGACGCTCGGCTGAGATGCTGTCCCCCGCCTCTGCTACCTGTGCCCTTTCCTCTTCCTAACCCTCATCCTCTCTCTGCCTTCCTCTTTGCATCCCTGTCACTTGTCATCCTGGAGAAATGAGAAGAATAATTATTAAGTGTCCACTATATCCCAGGTGTGGTTTTGAATAACATTTCATATCACGCTTCTATTCACCCTACAAAATATGAGATACTGTTTCCACTCTACAGATGGGGAATCTGAAGCTCAGAGATTTTGTACACCTTGAAAATAGTAAGATTGGAATGTCTACCTCCAAAGGCTGCACATTTTCCACTTCTATATCCTTATGATTTCTGACTCTGGATCAGAGAGCTACAGCTGGGAAGTGATAAGAAGTGGAGCAGATGAGATAAGAATAATAACTAACATTTATTGTGTGCTTACAGCGTGCTAAGCACCCAGTAATCATGACGTCCCTCTAGGCTCACAAAAACCGCACTATAGGCCTTGCTGTTAGCCCAGAGTTACAGCTGGTATGTGGCAAAGCCAGGACTTGAGCTCAGATCTTCCTCAAAGTTCCTGCGCTTCACTCTACACTGTACCTCTCCTGGCCCGGCTACTCTTGACCTCACACCCTTAAGGTGCCATTCTCAATACCAGGGGAGACTCTGCCACAGTATAGAGTCCTGTCATGTTTCACGTGGCCAGTGCCCATGGGCCTGAGGGCTGTGGGGCCTGTTTCCAGCCTGGCTTGGAGAGAGACTGTCCATCTTTGACTTCAGGATTCCCTGCCTATCAGGAAGTACTTGACAGTCATTTATAAATAAGGTAGCCATATGTCCTGGTCGGCCTAGGACAGGCCCATTTATGCCTGTTGCTCTGGTGTAACTATTAATAGTACCCACTTTGAGTCTTAGAAGTACCCCAGTTTGGACAATGAGTCACAGCCTCGTCTTATATATAAACTATAATTTGTAGTGATTTTGAACCTACAAGAGATGACACCTGGGGTCCCAGCATTCTATGAATTGCTCCAAGAAGAATCATTTTAATCTTGGGCCAGGCTTGAAATTAAAATGTACCATCACCAGCCATGTTGTGTAGTGGCCTCTTTTTTCCCTCAGTGGGTTTCTGGGAATCTAAGGGAGGTGAGGCCCTTGTCTGGAAGTGATCCTCCTGTAAGATGTCTCCACCACTGAGTGTAGGAAACTGAGCTAGGATTCCTATAAAGGTCATAAACTTGGTCATCAAGCCAACCTGGGTTTGAAACCTGGGTCTGCCACTTATCACTGTTTCCTTGGCTAAATGGCTTCACCCCCCTGGACCCATTGCCTCATCAGTTGTGTGGACTGTGAAAACTAAATAAAACAGTGCCTACCACAGTGCCTGACAGCACTAGGGAAAGTGCTGTTTCTTAGCACAGTGGCTGTGGATAAGAAAGACAGGGTGGAAAGAGGTTGATACCAAGGAAAGTCAGAGATGAGGAAGAGTTAAACCAAGCGGTGGAGCGAGGACTTAGGCCCCAGCGTTTTCCTGGGGAGCCGAAGAACAGTTTACTTCACAGATGACAAGGGGGGTTGTTGGGAAACACTGTCAGTCCTGCCTGACATCTCTGTTTCATTCCAGGACCTGAGCGAGGCCATGAGTATGGTGGAGCTGCAGCAGGAGCTGGGCCTGCAGGCTGTTGACAGCCAGCGGGAAGTTTTCCTCTTGGCAGCCAGCATCGCCCCTGCAGGAGCTGGCTTTGAAAATCCTGGCACCGTGCACATCTGGAGACTGCTCCTGGAGCTTCTCTCCTAGGCTGGCGCCCACCTGCTCACCAGCCAGCCCTGGGGGCCCCAGTTCTGCTCCTCCTCTTCTTCATCCCCAGCCTGGACCTGGGGCACAGGCCACGTGGCAGCACTTCCCTCTCCCCTCCTCGCCCTCTCAAGAGCAGGACCTGGACAAGGCCAGGAACCATATGGAAGCCTTCCTGGTGAGCTAGCCATGAGGCTGAAGTGGGGAGGTGGGTGAGGCCGAGGATGGGAGAGGACAATGTCTCGCTCATTCTGGGCTGGGAGTGGATCCCACTTTCCCCAGGGAAGGCAGACCTGTACAGTGAGCTGCTCAGCAGGCTCAGTTCTCCCCGCCCTGAAGGTCGCAGTGGTTGAGGACCAGTGTAGGTGTCCAAAGTAGGCCCAGTCTAGACCGTTCCCTCCTGGTGACTTCTCACCCTTCTCCTGTGGGCAGGTTGTGAGCAGTGCGCCGTGAGCTCAGACCCCCAGTCCTGCATTACCCTCCAACCCCAGCTGGCTTGTGGCCTTGTGCAGTCCCTGCCTCTCTGGCCTCAGGGCCCTCCTTTTTAAAGAGAGGTGATTTCTATGGCTTTTTCCTAAGTCAGAGATGTATTTCCCAGCCGTGAAGATAAGAAGCTCAAGGACAAACCTAAAGATCCTAGCAAGGAGCTTTCTGAAACCTCCCCTGCTTCCCCGAGGTTGACGCCTGGCCCGCCAGCCTCTTGACTACAGACTAAGTGGTATTCAGCCCCCTAATCAGAAAAACTGAAAGTTTCCCCCCACCCCACCCCCAAAATCTGGAGACAGAAGCTGCTGCTCCTACACGAAGTGTGCCAGTGCCCATGTTTACATAAGTCTGGGGAAGGAAGGAGCCCGCCTGTGTCCCTGGGAAGAGGACTGTCAGCGGAGCAGGATGTCGGCCTCCGAGCTGCATTTAATTATTTATTTATTTATAAAAGGAACAGACCAGCGTTTTAGGCTCTGTTTCTAGGTGCTGTTATCAAAACCCCAGATTATCTTGGAAAATTTGGATCTTTGAGGAAAATAACTGGAATCACGAATGACAGTGTGATGAGCTACGTGTGTCGGGGAGACAGAGCTCTCACTCCCCCAACCCTCTGTGGCTGTAATTGATGTCATAATACTTCACGATGATCCACATGAACTTGAACTCCCCCATTTGGCCCAGTATGTCAAAGCAACACAAACTCTGTGTAGGTAACATCTCTGGGAGAGGCAATTTCATCACAGTTATGCAGGTAAAAAGAAATGAGAATTAGCAGACCAACCAAGAGAGTAGCCTTGGGTACACCACTCAGCCTTTCCAGACCTGCTGATGGCCCAGCTAAGGCAAAGCTGGACAATTTCTGGTGTCCTCTCCAGTACACATTCCATGATTCTCTTGTTTCCAGTGATCAGCCGGTTTAAGGACTGTCTCTGTATTGACACTTCTCTTTAGTGCAGGCAAAAGAAGGAGTCTTTTGTCTGTCAGGGGCCACTGAACACTTAACAGCCACAAATGGGCTTTTTTTTAGAGGCGATATCCTAGTCAGTTTGCTTTTTAATTGAGAAGAGAGATTATGTGCCTTTGTTTCATCTGACATTTACTCAGTGTGCTGCAGTTCCATGCTGTGGCTGGTGCAAGAGGGGCAGGCCGGGAAGGTGGGCTGTAGGTGTCTCAGAATAGAATCACTTTCTTTGAAATTCTGATTAACTTTCTGCATTAAGAAGTGATTTGACTGATTTTATTTTAAACATTTCGGGAATGTCTTGGGTTTTAGAGTAGCCTTTCACATTCTGCTGACACTTTTTTATTTTGCCATTGGAAGGTTGAGAGACTTGACTTCTCTGTTCTATGAACTCCACCTCGTCCTTTAGTACTTGAAAGTTACCTTTGGAGCCAGCATTGTTGAGGGGGGCACCCTTTTCTACTAATTATGATCTGCCTTTGGTCTATTGAATATCACTATGTAGTACAATTTTTTAAAGTCCCCACTGTGGGGAGGTGAACTTGAATAGAGTTTAACTATATGTACTTGAGCAACTTTCAAAGACCACTCTCAGAACTGACAGGTCCCAGTGGCACACCAGAAGACACCACTGAGGAGGGCTGAAGGTCTGGGCTGCCACTCCCCTGGTACTTGTAGAGTGTTCTGTTGGCCAGTGGATGTGCCTCACGCCTGGGGCTGACAGCAGCACTCCTCTGGTGGGGCTGCTGGCCTGTCCTGCTGGCAGGGTACCAAACAGTTATTCATCTGCTCGGGTTCCTACCAGGACCAGACTGGGCAAAGTGGGGGAAAGGCCTTTCTTAAGAACAGCTAACTGCCTGGCCTTGTGGTGCTCTTACCTAGTTGTTCCTGAATGTGACTTTGGTTCAGGAGCCTAGATAACTGCTTTTGGGAACCAGTCGTTACCTGGAGCTGTTATCTCAAAGTGAGGTTCCTGACTAGTCTAGGTGACACTGCGCTCTCCCCACTGTCCTGACTCTTCCTTGAGCTTGGGAATAGGGAGTGAATGGCTGGGCAGCTCTCATATTCTAAGGAATATCACACAGTGCCCACTTCACATGGGAAGAAGCTTTCCGCATCTACTTGCCAGCTGAACCTGTGCCTGGATCAGTTACCCTGGCACTGGGGGCTTCTGTTCTTAAGAGTTATTTAAATGAAACCATGGCTTCTGACCTGCTGCTATCCCTCTGAAGAGAGGCCAGCCTGGCCCAGAGCTTGGATGCATGGATGGTCTGGGCAAGAGGGCTCTTGAGGCTGCTGGGATCACCACCTTGGACTGGCTGCCTATCCGAAGAAGCGTTCCCGGGCACCTCTTGGCGCCCAGAACTGCCCGTTGTAAGCTTGTGCCAACGCAGTGGTGTTCAGCTGTAAGGCCTGGGGAGGAAGTGAAGTCTGTCCATCATGGCCTCCCAATCCTCTGCAGAGAAGTGCTGATGAAAAATCTCAACTCTAGCCTGTCTGAATGAAGCCCCAGGTTCTCCAGAAAAATGTTTCCACTTGCCTTTGGAAAACATTTTGTTCTTATGCTAGTTTAGTAGCAACTGCCAGCATCTTGAACCGGCTGCTGAAACTCACCGGTGGTGTCCATCCCTGTCCTCGTGCTGCTGCCCCAGACCTCAGACCTTGGTAGTCTGAGCAGTCTGCCTCTCACCTTTGCTGTCTGCTCACACGTCCTCCAAGTCCCTTCTTATAACTATGAAAAGGGGAACCTCCAACTTTTCCTGCTGCCTCTAGGAGATAGGCCCCTGAATGGACAAGGGGAAGATTGCCATCAAAGATCTGAAGTAAAGGAGCCTTGCGGTCCCAGCCCATGCCCTGTGAACCCAGACCCACAAACTGCATAAAATGGAGTGTTGGTGGCTGTTTTGAGGTATACAATAAATGCCAAAAATTTGGATATGGTTTCATATAAATTCTGGTTTTGAGAAACGTGTTTGGTGTTTACAGTCCTGTGAAGGGCAGCTATGGCGCGTGGTCCCAGCACACTTTCTGTGACACAGTGTGTGAAACAGCAAGTCCCAGTCCCCTGGCACTTCAGTCCACATGGGGGTGGGGTGGTAAGAAACATCAGCTTTGGCCTAACTCAGTACCTTCGGGAAGGTACCCAAACCCTTCCTTGGGAGTTCTAGCTGTCAGAGCTACGCTGTGGAAGTGGGAGCCAGAACATCTTTTGACTGCCTTCAGGCCAGAGGTAGAGTGGAGGCGGTGCCTTCCACAAGCATTCCCCCAGTACCTGCCTTTGGGCTGGGCTCTGGGATTTGCAGACAAGGTCCCTGCGCTCAAGCCCAGTCTGGCAGGAGATGTCAACCAGACTAAAAGGCAGTTATGACTGTGATAGGCATTGCTACAGGAAGCCTGGGGCTGGGACTCCAGGACACTTTCACAGCCTGGGGGCAGAGGACAGTGGTATGGAAGGCCTCCTAAAGTTGGCACCTGAAGTGGGTGAAGAAACAAGGTTAAAAGCCCAGCCTGGTCAAAGGCCTGAATTTGGAATACTCTGAAGGACAGAAGTTAGGAGGCCAGTCACAAAGGCCCCCAGGAGCCCTGCTGCAGACTTGATCCTGAAGGCCCTGCTCGCAGTGCTCACAGTGGCCGGTCCTGCTGGAGTCTAGCAGCCAGATCCTATGGGGGGGGGTTCTGTCGAGCTTCCAGCCTGCCTTAATGGTGTGGGACAGGTGGGTTGCCTTCAGGGGCCAAAAAGGTCAGCAAGCAAAAGTCTAGGCTTAGTCTTCAGACAGACTTGACTTCAAACCCCACGTTAACGCCTCTCAAGCCTGTTTCCTTACCTCGAAGATGAGGATAAAACCACACAACCTTACAGGATTTTACGTGAAATGTTCTATGTAAAAACACTAAGCCCTTCTTTTCAAGAGCAGTGAGAAGAGACAAGTTTTACATGCTTTAAGGAGAAACCTTAGGAACAAAGGGTTTCTGAATTAATAGCTGAGGATAACATATCAAGAAAATGCCCAGCACCCACCCCACACCCTGTCTGTGATCCTGCTACATACCAGTCTTGCCAGGCCTGGCCCCAAGGAATGGCCATGCAGTGTGTAGCCCAGTGCTTGGCACACAGCAGAGTGGTATCCAGCAGTCCCCCAGATGGTCTCAGAAAGCAGGTTTGGGGGCCTCAGACTCCCTTCAGGAAAGACAGGCAGCAAAGGCAGCTCACTTGAAGGCAGACCAGAAGGCAGCTGTATAGCTCCTTACCCTCTAGCACTCAAGCCACAGCTGGCCTCAGACCAGGGCCATGGAGAACCCGTCCACCAGCCCCCAGCCTGGGAGGGGCAAGTACTGGAGGGCCCTCCCAAGCAGCCCAGGGTTCCTAGCAGGCTTCTGTAGAAGTGTTAGTGGAACTGCTATGCAGGAAACCAAGACAGAGAATAGTGGGACCAGAACAGGGGAGAAGAGGAGGGAGGCTGTGCCTAGGAGGGTATGTGAATGTGGAGCAAAAAAGGGCTGAATGGGCTCTTCACTTTGGTTAAGTAGGTTTTTGCAGGGGCAGCCCCAGGGCTTAGCTGGGAGGGGCAAATATAAAACCATCAGAAAAGCAAAATACTGTATTTTATTGTACACAGACTATATTCAAACAAACCACCCACTCTGAAAATAACAGGTTCTGGCTTTTCCCAGACTCCAGAAGAACATAAATTAGAGGCTCTGGGAGACAGTGCCTTCCCCAAAGGAAAGTGTGAGAGAGAGAGAGAGAGAGAGAGAGAGAGAGAGAGAGAGAGAGAGAGAGAGAGAGAGAGAGAGTGTGTGTGTGTGTGTGTGTGTGTGTGTGTGTGTGTGTGTGTGTGTGTGTGTGTGTGTGTGTGTGTGTGTAATAACCTTTTGATTCCATGGGGTTCGGCTAGCCTCATCTGTAGCCACGTACCCCTCCTTGCCTTAAACCCTGGCTCCAGCTTCTCTGGTCCAGGAGGAAGCCTCAACCTGGGGCAGGCGTAAACCAGTCACTGAACCTCCATCTTATTCTTCTGCAAAGAATCGATGAAGGCTTGCCACTCCACTGGGTAAAAACGCTTATAGACGTTGATCTTATTCCGAATCTGTTTTGGGGTATCTTGATAGTAATTCTTCTCATCCCGGGCCATAGCCTAAGAAGGGAGAAGAGCCACTTGAAGAAGGCTGGAGAGGCAAGGTTCAAATCCTAGCCCTGAGTTGGGCAAGCTACTTCCCATCCCCGAGGTTCACATTCCTCACCTCAAAAGCCACAGTGTATGTGGGGAAATGGGTACAAATGCCCTCAGGGATTAGAAAGGAGCTGGGACCAGCTGAGTAGCTCATTCTCCATCCATCACCAACTGATCCCACCTGGGCACGGGGGTCCAGTGTAGCCAGATCTTCGGGTTTTTAAGAGAAGCCAAAAGTAAGGACTTTTATTTGATACTTCCCATAATTAAAATGGCAACTACAGTTAATCCTTGGACAACACAGATTTGAGCTGCCGGGGTCCACTTCTACATGGATATTTCTCAGTAGTAAATATTACAGCACCACATGGTCCATGGTTGGTTAAATCCCTAGATGTGAGGAACCACAGACTTGGAGGACTGGCTATAAATTATACAGATAAACTCTCAAGTTGTTCAGGGGTCACCTCTAGTTCATTAAAAATACCATGCAAGCAAAACAGTATGAGTGGGATATAAACCACAGGCCACTCAGTCTATCCAATTACAAGTATTCTGTCAATGGGATCCCTTTCTTAGGGTCTCTTTCCTCCCTTTGTTTCCACTCAGTCTCAGGAAACAGGCACTAGCCTAGTAGATTGGACCCTGAATGGTCCAGGGTATCTTCCCAAAGAGCCCAAGTGGTTCCTCCTGCCAGGCCCAAGCCACTCACCTTATAGTCCTCCCCATGGTTCTCCACCATGTAGCGAACATAGTCAATGAGATCCCGAGATAGCGTATTTCCTTTCTTTTCTGGAAGGCTGGCTTCTGCCTCCAGGTCTGGGTTGAGAGAAGCCCAGAGACAGGGAATGAGACTTCGCCTCCTGCACAAGTTGAGCTGCTCACTTACTCCCAAGCCACAAGAGTTGCTACACCAGCCATCTGATGAGCGTTGCCTCTCCAAATCCAGTGCTAGAAATTTCCTCTTTAGCCCCTCAGGTCCCACACTCTGCCTGTGGCACAAGTATCTATCAGTATGGCAACGACCTGAAAGGCAAGTCACCTCTCTTTGGGCCGCAGGTGGATGAAAGGCAGGCGCCAAACTAAAAACCTCTTAGTGCCAGGTCCCGGGGACAGAGATGAAGATGACATTGCCTGTCCACGGGACAGGGCTCCCTTCCAGCTCTAAAACTGAGAACCTCTTGAAGTGTTAATAACAATAAGTGAAGTGGGGCATCTCTCTGCTCTATGTGAGGGGAAAAGCCAAGCTTCTCCTAGAGCAGCTAGGCAAATACTCCCCCATTCCTCATCTATGAAGGGAGAAAAATACCTGCCTCACAGAAGTGAGGTAGTCAAATCTTATCCGGGGTTACAGTGCTATAGTCAAAATTATCTTTGACTTGGTTACCATGGGTGGCAGGGAGGGGAGAATGGGGCGTTACTCTTCAAGGAGTAAAGAATTTCAGTCTTTCATCTTCAGATGAAATGTTTCTGTTGCATGGCAGTGTGAATATACGTAACACGCTGAGCTATACGTTTTAAAATGATTAAGATGATAAATTTTATGTTTTTTCTTTACCACAGTTAAAAATTTTTTAAAGAATTACAAGTAAAACTTTTTAAGATGAGGCTTTGACTACAGTAAGTACACATGATTTTGTACAGAAAGTCCTGTGCAGTAACTCTTACTAGAATCACTAAAATAGACTACAGACAGGAACTCACAGAATTCTATATCAAATGTCTGGTCATTTAAGTACTTTAACCGTCAGGAGAACTGTTAAAAATCTCAGACAGGAAAGAGGAAGGATGGGTAGAGAATTCCAGAGTATTCCTGCTTCCCTGCAGAATTTACCCTCTTCTGTTTTAATATTCAGTCTCTATAGCCTCAATATATATAACATTGGATTTATCACTGGAAAGATTACATGGTAGAATCTCTAAAAAATCTGTTCATCCTTCAAGTCATGAGAAGCTGAATGTGTGCCTGAGACTTAATGTTTTCTCTTCTACCCTCTTAGGCACTGGTTACATCCTCCCTGAACACCTCTGACCTCCCTCACACACTGGAGCTTAGTCAGTAGACTGCAAATGCCTCAGCCAGGACACAGTCCTAACTCTGCGAGCTGAGCCCTGGACCGGCTCACTTCTTCCCTCTGAACCTCAGTTTCTCCATCTGTAAAATGAGACCATCTGAGGGCCCTTTCCAGCTCTAACTGTGCAGGATGGTGACCTGGAGGAATGTGGCCCACACCCACCATTGAGCACATAGGGTTTCCGCACAAGCTCCTTAGGCCTCTCCTCTACATCCACTTCCATGGCCTTTACCTGCAGAGAACAAGAGACCGTGAGACCAGTAGACACAGGGAAAGATCCCGGATGAGGGAAAATTCGAAAGGCTCCTGCCCATCCCAACACAACTGCATTACCATAAGGATCCCTCCACAAGGTCAGGCAAGAATAGATGACAAAAACAACTAATGCCCTGGAAGCTTCGTGGTTCCCAAGAGGCTCAAGTAAGCAATTCATCTTTCTATACCTATCTATAAAATGGGACACAACAGCCCTTGCCTGCCTCGCTTCACTGGGTGATTATCAAATGAAACAGTGTGCATGAAAGCACTTTATACTTTACAACGAGGGAGAGGTGTCAGACATCTTTTATGCAGAGGAGCAAGCTGACAGTGCTTGGCTATAGCTTCACAACTGTTCACGAAACAGTAGTGTCATTTTCTTCTGACACGAAGAGATAAAAAGAAACCTGCCTGAAGGCAATGAGACAAATCCAATCAGCAAGCCCATTCACTAGGTTAACTATTTATTGAGCACTAGTCGCATCCTAAGCACCACTGGGGATTTAGTAGTGAGTGGAACCCAAAGTTCTTGTCCCCAAGGAGATTATGTTGGGGAAAAGAGGCACAGGCAATAAACAGATAAACATATATAATATAATATTCCATCAAGTATTTACAAGTGCCAATTAATTTAAATAAAGCAGGAAAGAAGTTACTGAGTGAAAAGGGGTGCCATTTTTGAGTGGTCCAGAAAAAGAATTATTCAGGAGAAACTAGCCCTGGCAGAAACTAGCCCTAGGAAAGCCTCAGACCAAGGATGACTGGATAACTGAAGAAAGGTGTAAGAAACCGTAAGTAAAGATTCCAAACTCCTTATTAGGAAAGTTAAGGGCAGAAAAAGATAAATCCTGGAAAATATCGCTGAGGTGGCAAGGGACCCAAACAGTTTAATTTCAGAGGAAAAAAGTGAGTGCAGAAGGAAAGGGGAAGCTCCAACCCAGGTCCAATGTGTGCTGGGGAGGGAGTATGAGGGAGACCGTAAAGGAACCCTCAACCACAGTCAGTACAGCCTGGCGGACTTGGCTGTGCGGAAGTCGCAAATCCAGGGAGGGCGTGAGGCCAGGATTAAGTTCCGAAACCCAGCTAAGTAGGGCGCGGGGCGGAGGGCAAGGGACAGGACCCTACCATGTCAGTACCTTTCTCTTAAGAAGGGGCACCGCCCTGTTGGGGTCCATAGCCAAACCCATCTCGGCCAGGTTCTGCCGCACAGATTTGGTCTGGTCCCAGGCATGTCGGATGTGGGAGCTACGGGAAAAGAGAGGGCGATCGCGGAACTGTCATCTCGCCCGCCGTCCCGGCCGAGGCCCCAGGCCTCCTGAACCCTGGTCCCCTCACCATTCGATCCGCGGCGCTGCCTTGCGTCGAGCATTCCGGTTCAGACGCTTTCGGTTAACATTATAACCGAACTTCTGCCTCCGGGTCTTCCCCTTGGCCTTGGGCATCGCGCAGACCACAGCACAGAGAACACAGACCCGGTGCCTCTCGCTCCAAGTGCCTCGTGTAGCGACTCCTTCCGGCTAGTGAGCGCGCGGCTTTTGGGAAATGTAGTCCTCCTCTCAGCAACAGCGTGCTGATTACTACGACTCCCAGAATGCCATGAGAGGTTGCGCCTGCGTATAACGCTCAGCAAAGTCCTCCCCAGCACCCTTTGATGACCTCATCAGGAGGCGGGGTTTAGCGTCCGGATTTTCTCTTACCGCTGTTGCCTGAAACATGGAGACTCCTGGCCCTGTCACTCCGGAGGCACCTTTTGAACCTTCGCAGCCCCCAGTCATTGAGGGCTTTAGCCCCAGTGTATACAGCCCTTCGGAAAGCTTCAAGGAAAAGTTTCTTCGTAAGACCCGCGAGAACCCAATGGTACCCATAGGTAAGCAAGCGGGCGCGGTAGGAACTGTAGGCCGAGAGGACAGTGATGTAGAGGAGAGTGAAATAGGGAAGGACCGGGGACGCCAAGGGGGGACCGGAATGCGAGTGGACCAGAGATGTAACCAAGGGGCCTGGCGGTGAGGGGCGAACGTGATTGGAGCAGGAGCCGGAAGGGGCGGACTCTGGTTCGGAGGACCCCCGCTTCGGCCAACCCTTCCCACCTTGTCCCCACCCGATACCTCCCTCTCCCCGGCTGCTGTTTAGAGATCTTGACCTTGTGGGGCGGGGAGGGAAGCCCAAAGCGGGGAGGGCCCTCCAGGGCCGGACCTGCCACTATCCCACCAGCTCTGTCGCCTCTTCAGGCTGCCTGGGCACAGCGGCCGCCCTCACCTACGGCCTCTACTGCTTCCACCGGGGACAGAGCCAGCGCTCCCAGCTCATGATGCGCACTCGGATCGCCGCCCAGGGCTTCACGGTCGTAGCCATCTTGGTGGGTCTGGCTGCATCCACTCTGAAATCTCGACCTTGAGCCGGTGGCCTGGCCTTGAAAACTCCACGGAGATCGTTCCCAGACCCAGGAGCAACCACCGGACCCGCCACTGGAATTATTCCCTCATCTCCCCTGACGAGCCCATGTATCAGTGGGGGCAGAAGTAGCCAATTGTGTAACCGACAGATTTTTTTCAGGAATCTGAGGTTCGGTTCAGTTTGTGTTGCATACTTCTATTTGTGCAGCACCTTCTCCACTCCCTACTAATAAACTCCGACCCACTTGTAGTTTGGTGAATTCATTTTCAGTCTCACCGCCATGATTCCTGGTCTTTGGTTTTAGGAGAAGACAGACTAAAGACTGCAGGGGCTCTTAGAAATGCGATAGTCTACTGATTCCCAAGTTTTCCTGGTAACAATCACCCTGGGGTACTTATTAAAGGTAGAGTCTCTACAGTGGTGTTATATGGAAAAAACAAAACAAAAAACTGATCTTTCCAACAATTTTCGAACTTTCAGTAGAAAACCTTCCTTCACATGAGGGCTGTCATGGTTGTCAGAGGCAGGGCGCTCTGCCCTCCGCTTCTGCTCTTAACCCTGATCCCACTTCCTGAGGCACCACTGATCTAGATCATCTCAGCTTGGTTCTTGATGCAGGTTACAGAAAGGGAAACTGAGGCTTAGAGGAGCAGCTTGGTGTAACGGAAAGAGCACAGAGCATAATCCCAAAGCTTGCCAGTGCTTTGTGGCAGCACCTAGTGTTTTATGGTTAAGGGAAAAAGGAGGCTGGGGACCTGAGCAAACTCTAGAATAGAGGCAACTCATGAGTTTCTCATTCATGTAAAGTCTCAAACAGGTGTTCCTGGTCTGCAGTCAGCCCTAAAGTGTTGATTCAGATTTAGGTTCCTTCCATCCGTGACTCCAGCTGTTTCAACACCAGCTGTATGACTAAGCCTAGCTAAGCTTCTTGCCCCCACATGGTCTTTCAGCTGTAAGACAGAGATTATAAATGTAAAACAGTACATTGTGTGGTGTACTGCTTGGCCTCCACAAGGAACAGATATGAAGTGGTAAGGACTATGGCACTTCTAGAGAGGATGGCCACTATTTTGAATTCCTGATGTTGTGTGTCACTCCCCGCCAAAAAAATATTCATTGAAGTCTTAACCCCAGTACCTCAGAAAGTGACCTTATTTGGGAGTAGGGTCTTTTCACGGGTAATCAAGTTAAAGTGAGGTCAGTAAAGTGGTCCCTAATCCAATATGACTGGTGTCCTTACACAAAAGGGAAATTTGGACACAAAAACAGCCACGTACAGGGAGCAGGCAACATGAATGAAGATGAACTCAGGATTGCAGTAATGCATGTACAAGCCAAGGAACACAGATCCCTCCCTAGTGCCTTCAGAGGGATTGTGGCCCTGCTGCCATCATGATTTTGGGCTTATGATTTTCAGAACAGTGACACAGTGAAGTCCTGTTGTTCTGTGCCAGGCGCTCTGGTACTTTCTTATGGCAGTTCTGGGAAACTAATACAGTTGCCAATTAAATCGTTTAAACACTGTTGAGGTCATGATGGCTTGAACACAGCCTGTTTGCAGCGTCTCTTGAAGGGGAAGAAGGTGTAGTCACTGACTGTTTCTCCCAAATCCACAGCTGAAAGAGGGAGAGGGTCCTGACCTATCCCAGGGAAGGGCTCCAGCAGAGGCTACCTTCACCAGCCCCCTGACCCATGTATAGAGGGAGCCCCCTCTGGGAACCTCTGGTCTCGCCTCTTTCCTCCAAGCTACTTCCCCTCTGGGTGTTGGTGGCTATATGATAGACCAACAGAATCCCTATCTCACAGGTTTGTTCAAGGATCAAAAAGGACTGAGGTTGCAAAAGCATTCTGGGAGAGGTTGTCTTTTCCTCCTGGGGCTGGAGGCAAGACATAGATTGGGACCCGCACTTCCAGCTGGGAGCTCCTGGGTTACCAGGGGAACAGCCCTACCTTCTCTCAAGTCCATGAAGCTGGGAAAGTTCTAAGCACAAACAGCCCTGACACCAGTTGTGGCTTCCAGAGAAATGAGAATGATAATAAATAAGTGTAAAAAGAGTTAACAACACACCCTTTAAGCCAAGAGAAAAAAAAAATACATCAGGAGGGACAGTCACAATTTTGTGGACTGAGAGGAGGTGTGAGGGGCTGGGCTGTAGGGCCGTGAGGGAATGACTGGTGAGGGGGTGAGGGTTCCCCTTCCTGGCCCCAGAAGATGGGGAGGAACGGAATAGGCTGTGTAGCAGCTGCTGGAGGTATCTCCCCGCTGGCCAAAGCAGCTGCTCCTCCTCTACCCGGCCCGGCCCCTGCTTGGTGGCCATGCTGGTGGCAGGCTCCTAGCGGGACAGCGGCGTCTGCTTCAGGGACATGAGCACCGAGCGCAGGCGGGACACGTCTTTGCACTGCTTGCTGCTCTTGGGGTTGAAGTCACACAGCTGGGCCACCTTCTCCCACTCTGTGCCTGGGGTCTCCTCCTTGGATTCCTTCACAAAAGCCTCCTCAGATGCCCTGCAGGTGGAGATAGGACAGAGGTTTCATAGCTGTCTGCCTTTCCCCTGGATCAGTGATGCTCTCCAAGTCTGCTTTGCCCAGCCTACTCTGGGGTACTTTGTCCAGACTGGGATGCTTTGTCCTCCCCAGCCCCGTGCCCTCTAACCTCAGGCCCACAGGAACAGCTTTTCCATCAGAGGAATCCTGCCTCAGGGCCTTTGCACTTGTGGTCATCTCTTCCCCCAGACCTGCTCACTGCTTGTTGCTTCTTGTCATTCAGGTCTGAGTGCAGACCTTACCTCCTCAGAAAGGTCTTCCCTTGCCACCATAGCCCAAGTTGTCTCCTGCCCCTGCCCCAGCACTCTCTGTTCATCACCTTTCCATCAAGAGTTCCCAAACTGGGGCTCCTGACACCTATAGGCCCTTGGAAGAACTAATGCAGTATCTCAGCTATTTTCAACATTTCCCAAAACTGGGCAGGACACTGACTAACCACCTAACTGAAGTCTCTGATTCAGCATTGCCTCAGGGTTCTGTGGACCCTCTAAGTGTTCTTCAGAAAAGGGTTGTGGTCAAAAACATATAGAAGAATCAGTTAAAGAGGATCTTCAAAACAAGACTTTCAAAGCCTTTCATGTGCTAACGTGCATCGCGAATGTGAGTACGTGATGGAGACAGAATCTACCACATCCCAAGCATATTTGACTACAGAACTCTTTTTAGCCCAGAATGACTGTTATCCCTAACAGCCTGGGCAATGCTCCACTGGAGTCTTTGCTTTTGATTAGAATTAAATTAGGATGGAAACTGGTGGTTTCTTCATCAGAAGTTCTGGCTGACAGTTATAGAGGCCACTGATAAAGGAACAATGGGGAACCAAAGTATAGTAGATGTAGTTTAGTGGACAAAACCTAAACGTTGGAGTCATTAAGAGAAAGGCAATAAGGGATCCTGAGGCGGGGAGGGCTGAGTCTGTGTCCTGTTTGGCCAGCAAGTCTCCCTAAAGCCCCTTTCTCCTTGGAAGCCCCCACCCTGCATCTCAAGCAGGATCAGTTCTGCCACATGCCAGGCACTGGCTGAAGGCAGGGAGCTCTCTAGGTGATCACCACAGGGATCGAGGATCAGGTGACCTGGCCCCTCCCTAGGGATCCTGCTTCCCTGCTGTGCGCTCACTTCCTAACCTGGAAAGTGAGAATCAACGCCTCCACCTTGCTGATCTGTCTCACTGGCCTGAGAATCAAACAACGTAGCAGGTGTGTTCGGGCTTGGGAAAATGTCAGGTGCTGTGTGGAGTTGGCTGACCAGCGGGGCTGAGGGGAGTGATCCTGGGAGCTCTCCCTTCTGGGTCAAGAGGCTCTCCTCTAACCTTGCTGCTCAAAGTGGGGTTCACGGTCCAGCAGCGCTGGCATCACCGTGGAGCTTGTTGCAAATGCAGAATCATGGCCTCACCTCAGTCCTTCTGAATCAGAATCTCCATTTTGACAAGAGCCCCTGGTGATTCACAGGCACATGGAAGTCTGAGAAGCGCTGGTCTAGACTCTTCCTCTCTTCAGGACTCCCTTGGGTGCTCCTTGGGCCATGTCTTCAGGCGCGACAGAAGCACTGACCCCCCTGTGGTATATCCCCCAGCACCGATGCCCCTCTGCCATCCCCACTCCTGCCTGAAACCTCCCATGGCTCCCCACTGCCTGCAGGATCAAGCCTGAGCTTTTAAACATCACACGACAGGTTTTTTGCAACTGGCTCCAAACGGACCATCTCCCCCCCATCCCACCGCCCCGTCCCCCCCATCCCAGCGCCCCCGCCACTGCAGGCCGCTGGATACTTCCCATCTCCGTGCCTTTGCCCCAGCAGCTTTTCCCACCTGGGACGCCCCCTCCCCCTCCCCACCAGCACACTCCTTCTCACACTTTAAGGGGCAGCTGACGGTCCGCATCTCTGAAGCCTGGCCCAGCCACCCCGGCAGAGGGTGGCTCCCAGAGCCCAGCTTGTCCTTCCGTGCAGTTCTTATCGCAACACATCTCTGGCCATGAGCAACTTGGGGGACAGATCATGTGTGTCTTATTCCTGTCCAACCAGAGACTGGTATTGGGGAAGTGCCTAAGTACTGGACAGATGGGAGAGTGGACGGAAGGGAGGAGCGGAAGGCTGTTCCTCCGGTGTGTCCCGTGTCATGTGAGAGAAGGGTTAGCCCAGACAGCGTCAGAGGCCTGCCACGGGCGCACCCAGAGCGAGGAACAGCACATACTTGGCACATACGCACGTGGCAGTCCTCACACATTCATCACTGCGTTTTTTTTCTTCGGCTCCACAGTCTCCAGCACACCGTCCCTACCAGCCAGTGGGGTGGCATGAGAGAAAATCTCTGCCCTCTCCGGTCTGGGTCAGGCAAGGACCAACCAGACCCCAAATCAGGAACACATGAGAGGGGCCCGTGGTGGTCTGGGCAGGGGCTCATGGCCAAATTCAGGCTGAAACTCTAAGGAAGAGCAGCACACTTGGGGGCGGGGGGCGGGATGGCTGTGCACCCTTTTTACCTCCAGCACCAGCACTCAGCGTCTGTTTTGTTCAACAGAAGGCTCACACCCCCACCCCACTCCCAACCCCTCTGGCTCCCACCCCAAAAAGGCATCTCAGAGGAAGGGAGTTGGGCTGCTTTGCCCTTTGCCTCTCTCACCTGGGGATGGCCAGACATTCTTTTCTTTTCTCTGCCTGGATTTAGCAAAGCTGTCTCAAAGACGCTCAATAAGCATTTGCTGGAGGGATGGAGGTGAAGGTTGGTGCCCGTCCCTGCCCCTCGGGCTCTCCTCCTGCTCTGATCATTGTCCCAGGCCCAGCCACACTCATGTATACCCCACAAGCGGGAGACTCAAGAAACTGCGCCAGCCACACACAGGGGCCCGTGCACAGGAGCAAAGGAGACACGTACACGTAGCCGATGATATCAGCATCTGGCTGCTGGTAGAATGCTTTGTCAGCGATCCTTGAGGGAAGGGGGTTAGGTGGGGGAAGACGGGATGGCAGGACGGACAGACAGGCAGAGGGTTAAAGAGAAAGAGAGACAGCATTAGTACCGCCAGCTGGAGACGTGTTAGGAAGCCCAGGTCTGGAAGGCTCGGCGATTCTCCACAGTCCAGAGAGGAACGCAGAGATCCTCCACCCACCCGAGTAGGTGCCCTTTTCTAAAACTCAGCCCTGATTGTATTACTCCTCCTGTTTAAAACCTGCGGTGGCCCCCACTGCCCACATCTGCCGGACGCTCGCATCCCAGGCCCTGCACACGGGAGCCCTCATCCCGGCCCTCTCTCGCCCAGTCCCTGGTGCCCAAGCACAACGTCCTTTCCTTCATATCATGCTGTTCCTTGGTCTAGAATACCCTCCCCCACCCCCTGCCCTCTTTCTCCTGGTGAATGCCTAGTCACCCTCCAAAGCCCAGGTCCCCAGACACAGAGGTCCCTCCCCCACCCTCATCCCTGGCTTCCACAGCCTTCCTGCAGAGAGCCCCACTACTGAGTTCAGCCGTACGCATTTGTTTCCCTCCTCTGCTCTGAGGACACAGGCTGGGTCCTTCTCACCTCTGCCTCCCCAGTGCCCAGCCCAGAGCCTGGCATGCAGCAGCTTCCAGCTGGTAGCTTCCCAGAGCTTTTTCCTTCCTGGCAAGTCTGGTACCTTGAAGGGCACAGCCTCAGAGGCAGGAGCTGCTGGCAGTCTCTAATCTGAGACCACTTCTGCAAGGTATTCTCTGGTGGGCCTCTGTGATCTTTCCTGCCCGACATCCGTCCCCCTTCTTCCAGGAAGGACACCTTGATTGTCCTTTGAAGCATCAGCCCCCGCTCAGTCCCTGTGGTTTGGGTGGGACTGGACCCCAATGTACAACCCAAGGAATGCAACCATCACCCAAGCTGCGTCCATCGGAGAGTCCCTCCCCCGGGACAGTCACTGGGCCTGGGGTGCGCATGTGACCCCCACCAGACCCATGGAGGTCAGGTCAGGACTCCCGCTGGAGCAACTGAAAGCAAGAGGTTTATTTTCACTGAAGTTTCCAAGAAAACAGAGCAGAAGCCTGGAGCTGCTGGTGGCCACCTTGGCCCCCACTCCAGGAGTGTGTGCCCAAGACTGAAGGCCATGCAGAGGAAAGCAGAGCCGAGGGACAGTAAAAGTGGGCCCTGAAGGACTTTGTTTCAGCCCCTGAGTCCACTGGGCCTGCAGCCATACCCGTGGCCTTTCCAGTCATACAGGCCACTAATGTCCCTTCACTCTTTAGCCACCCCCGGGTCAAAGTGTGGCCATTTCTGTAAGCAGTGAAACCCTGCCCACGCTTGGTTCCTCCCGCCCAGCCAGGCCTGTGTTCTCTGCGATGATAACCGTGGCCACAGGCGCCCAGGCCGAGCTGTGGGCCGCTGGGTCCTGGGACCCCGTCTGCTGCCTGACACACTCGCCTTTCTCTGTCGTGCTGAGGAGGTCAGAGCTTCATGGCGAACCAGCTCTGCAGAGCTCAGGGCGCTGAGCTCCACAGGCCGCTGAGGAAACAGCTCTGTGGGTTCGGCTTCTCCTTCCTCCGTGTTCTTGCCACCAAATCACCATCCTCAAGACAGTCCCCCACACCACAGCTCCTCTCATGTCCCCACAGCTCCTCTCATGTCCCCACAGCTCCTCTCATGTCCCCACAGCTCCTCTCATGTCCCCACAGGTCCTCTCATGTCCCCACAGGTCCTCTCATGTCCCCTCAGCCCCCTCATGTCCCCTCAGCCCCCTCATGTCCCCTCAGCCCCCTCATGTCCCCACAGCCCCCTCATGTCCCCACAGCTCCTCTCATGTCCCCACAGCTCCTCTCATGTCCCCACAGCTCCTCTCATGTCCCCACAGGTCCTCTCATGTCCCCACAGCTCCTCTCATGTCCCCTCAGCCCCCTCATGTCCCCTCAGCCCCCTCATGTCCCCTCAGCCCCCTCATGTCCCCACAGCCCCCTCATGTCCCCTCAGCCCCCTCATGTCCCCACAGCCCCCTCATGTCCCCACAGCTCCTCTCATGTCCCCACAGCTCCTCTCATGTCCCCACAGCCCCCTCATGTCCCCACAGCTCCTCTCATGTCCCCACAGCTCCTCTCATGTCCCCACAGCTCCTCTCATGTCCCCACAGTCCCCTCATGTCCCCACAGCCCCCTCATGTCCCCACAGCTCCTCTCATGTCCCCACAGCTCCTCTCATGTCCCCACAGGTCCTCTCATGTCCCCACAGCTCCTCTCATGTCCCCACAGCCCCCTCATGTCCCCACAGCCCCCTCACGCCCTCAGAGCTCCTCTCACCGGTTGTTGATCTTGTTCTTCTCAACTTGTTCACTCTGGCGCTGGTTCCACTCCTCCAGGTCCTTCTTGGCCTTCTCCCGCCACTCCTGTTCCATCACTTTGGAGGCAGCATCTGTGACCCCCAACAGGGGAATGAGCAGCAGCTCTCCAGGAGGGATGTGAGGCACAGCTGCCCGGGCTGCTTCTCCCCCCACCCTGGCAGGCAGCCCCAGGCCCATCCTCAGCCAATCCCACGTTAAGGCTGGGCAGGGCCCCGTGTACCCTAAGGCTTCCCCACCCTAGCAGGTCTCAAACAGCCAACCCAGCGGGGCGCCCGAGGCCAGGGGGACCAGCCCAGCCCCCAGCCTCAGCCCCGCCCTCACCCAGCTCCTGCAGCCGTTTCCGCTGTTCCTCTCTCCATTTGCGGATGCTCTCAGGTTCCTGCGTCAGCCTGTCGGCCTGAGCAACTGCGGCGTAGCCATCGGCTGGACCGTTAGCTTCCTAGGACACAAACACACGGCAGTGTACCCAGCCTGTCCACCTGCCCCTCTGTCTCTGATGCCTGAGTACTAGGACCCCCCCTCACATTTCAAACTACCTCACACCCACCGTCACCTGGGACTGTACCCTGCCTTTGCACCTGCTGTGGCCTCTGCCAGTAATTCCTCCCCTCGTGTGACCCTGGGCAAGTTATTCAACCTCTCTGTGCCTCACCTTCCTCATCATAAAAAGGGCTACAAAATAGCACCCATCCCATAGGGTTAATATGAGAATGAAATGAGTTAAGAAAGTGTAAAGACCCACCTTCAAATGCTTCCTGGGACACAGAGTCCCCTGGGTTTCTATCATTCAAGTCCTGCTCTATTAGTTTTATTTACCCAATATCACAGCCCCAAATGGCCTCCCTTTATATTACTGTCCATTGTCTGTCTCCTCCATCAGGATGTCACCTTTGTGGCAGCAGGGACCTTGCCTGTCCTGTTCACTGCTGTGTCCCCAGCACCCAGCACAGTGCCTGGCATATAGTGGGTACTCAATAACGATTTGCTGAGTGGGCAAGCAGCCGTGAGACAGGCAGGGTGGCCACGGCTAAGGCTGTACAGTGATGAAAAAGTCAGCTTCTGCAGCTGCACCATCTGGGTTCACATCCCATCGCTACTGCCTACTACACACGTGTGTAGCCGGGGCAAGCTGCTCAACCTTGCCTGACCTCAGTTTTCTCATCTGAAATGGGAATAATAACAAAACTGCCTCTAAGAACTGTTCTGAGGATGTGATGCAACAATATTTATAGGACATTTACAAGAACACCTGGCATGGAGTGATGGTCACTAAATGGTAACTAGAATCACCATCGCCACTATTATTATTAATTCATGTTATTATTATTCATGGGCTTCCTAGGTGGCGCAGTGGTTAAGAATCCGCTTGCCAATGCAGAGGACATGGGTTCGATCCCTGCTCCAGGAAGATCCCACGTGCCGCAGAGCAACTAAGCCCGTGCGCCAAAAAATAAAATAATAAAATAAATATTATTATTCATTCCTATTTCATAGGGGAGCAAACTAAGGCCAGGAAGATGGCACAGCGTAGTGGCAGAAGCAGGGCCAGAGTCCAGGCCTCAGCCTCCCCAGCCAGGGCTCTGCCCAATCCTCCAGGCTGCCTGCCAGGGTGGGGACTCAAAGCGTTGCAGGCTGAGAGTTCAGCCCAGCGAGGATAGGGCTCGCCTCTGGTCTCGCAAAGCTGGAGACTTTACGCCCAGCCCCATCTCCTGGCGCTCAGTGCACCCTGTGCGTTCCTGTCTGCACACATCCCACACGCCCATGCTGCCCCGCCTCTGTCTCCTCCATGCTTTCGGCCTGCCATTGCCTCCCCTCCTTTCTCCAGCTGATGAAATCTTATTCCATCCCACGAGTTTCCAGCTCAGAAGTCTCCAGCTCTGGGATATTTCTCAACCCCCAAGCGGACTTCACCCCCCTCCCTCTCTGTGCTCCTTGTCACAGCCTTCACCTTCTACTGTGTGTGTCTCCCCGCGAGCTCCCGGTGGGCAGGGCAGGACCTTGTTTACAGCCCCTGAACCCCTGTCCCATCCCTTCATTGCTCCCCGTGCTCCTCCTTCAAGCACTCATCAAAACTGTCACGGATCCCAGTGTTGTTTAATGTCTCCCCCCCACCCAACAGCATCTGTCCAGTGGTGCCCACTGTCGGCACACAGCAGGTGCTCAGTAAGCAGTGGTCGCCTGCATGAAGATCCCCCACCCCCCCGCCCCTGCCGCCGGCGGCCAGCAGGTGCCCCATTCAGAGGAAGTGCTGGGTAAGCGTCTGCCCAAGGGGCTGTGGGCAGCAGGGTGAAGGAGCACACAGATGAAATATCAGAGCTGCAACTCCAGCTGTCTGGGGGAGAGGGAAGGGCAGGCCCAGGGTGGGGCGGTGCAGCCGGGCTCCTCGGATCAGGCCCACCCTTGGGTGGGGCAGTTGGGACGCTGCCCTTATTCCTCCTTCCTGCCCAGCATTACACAAGTCAATTGAGAGAGTCTCTCAAGATATCTCGAGGGGCCTTTCCAGGGCCCTAATCTGGACCACACGGGTTGATCACTGATGTTGGGTGAGCCCCACCCTCACCAGTTCTGGGAAGCACCCTGTCCTGAGGCCAGGCTACCAGGACCTCTGCCCAATCCTACAGAAGGTCCCATCTGCAGACAACTGCAGTTACTTTTGTGTCTATGTGTTTATCCAGGTGCTACATTTTATATCTTCTTGGCACGCATGATAGCTTAAAAGACTGGTTGGCCCCCCAAAAAAATAAAAAAATAAAAAATAAAAATAAAAAATAAAGAGAAAAAAAATAAAAAAAATAAAAGACTGGTTGGTTTCCATGTTTACTATCTATCCCCCACCCCACCCCCAACCCAGTAAGTGAATTCCATGAGGACAGAGACTGCCTGTTTCCATATAGGATCTAGAACACAGAGGGCCTGGCTGTAGGAGGATTTCAAGAACATTTCTTGAATGAATTAACAGATGTCCAGGCTTGGGGACAGGGACGAACAAGACAGCCCATCATCTGGGAGCTTGGCAGAGGGAGTCCCTCACAAATGAGGACCATGGCTAGGGTACACGCATAACATGGGTCATGAAAAGAGGGGGGACAAGGGAGGGCGTGACCTTCCTAGCCTGGGAGGCAGAGTAGGCTGGGAAGAGATAGGGAAAGGGCACTTCAGACCAAGAGCTGGCATCACAAGGACCACGTGAGGCTGGTGCCTTTGGAAAAATCTGAGTACGGAGATGCTACCAGGTGTGGAGGGGATGGGGTGGGAGAGGTGGGCTGGGGGGGGGGGTGGTGCTCTGTGCAGAATTCATCCCACGGCATACTTCAGGACCTACCAGCTCCATCAAGACTGCCCTAGAATTAAGACTCACGGGTTATAGCTTTAAAACTTGCGGTTAAACGGTTCTCTTTGGTCTTTACAACTCTTCATGATGGGTTTTATGATCTTTGTTTTACAGGTAGAAGAAGTCTAGTCCCAAAGTCCCAAGGTCATTCAGCCAGGAACTGGCAGAGCCAGAAATCAAACTGAATTCCTGGGTGTAAACATAGTGGCCACATGTAGCCAATAAGGACCAAAGTCACTTCTGTGTCACGTGATTTTTGTCTCCCTGATAAGCCTACCATCCCAAGATTAGAGACTGTGCCCCCTCCTCCCACTGCCCCACGGCCCATTCCGCATCTCTCTCTCTCTCACACCCACACACGTACCCTCCTTGGCTCACTTAGTGGCTAGGTCAGGGATTTAGAAGAAGCTTCCAGGGCTGCAGAGCGCTTTTCTCAACAGACCTGTGGGGGCAGCAGGGCAGGGCCTCTAATCCCCGTTTTGCAAAGGAGAAATCCCAGCTCAGAGAAGTGACTGGTCCACGGTCATCTGGCTGGGAAAAGCCAGGAATGAAGCCCGGGTTGTCTGACTCCATCCAAACTCCTCTGCAGCCCGCCACAGCGCCCCAGTGTGTAGGAGCAGCTTGAGAATCCGCTCAGACCCCTGGTGCTTCTCTGGGAAGGGGGGGAGCCCTGGAGCAGCTGCACTGCACATCCAGGGGCACCACTCAGGGTGGTCCAAGCATGTTGTGCCCAGAGGTGGCCATGCGCTAAGCCCTGGGTGCAAAGCCTGGCCAAGCTGGGCCTGTCTCCTCTACCAGCGCTGGCACTGGCAGGCTCTGGCTGGGAGCTTTGCCTGCCCCCCCCTTCCCCGCCCCCATCTCTCCCACCTGCAGGCACACTGGCCCTGCACCTGTGGTCTCTTCAGGCTCCCCTAGCACACCCTTCTCTGCAGTAGGCGCCAGGCTCCCGGCAAGCCCCAGACTGAGTGTCTTACCCTCTGTGCCTTTGCGCATGCTGTGGTCCCCCCAGCCAGGACCACCCACATCCCCCTGGGCAGCCTGGAACCCACTTCCAGCATCCGTCCCTGTTGTGCTCTCTGACCTCAGTGCAGCATCTGGCGCCTGAGCCTGGTTCAGGTGCCAGCTCTTCCTGACTGTGTGTAGCCAGAACAGGCTATTAAACCTCTCTGCGCGTCCTCCTCCTCATCTGTAAAATGGGGATAATGACAGAACCTACGTCGTAGGGGTGTTGGGAGGATGAAATGAGTTAATCCATGTAAAGCTTTTGGGGGGTACCTAACACGTAGTAAGAACTCAGATTCCTGGCTCTTGATACCAGCCCCACACCGGGGCCCTGGCCATCCTGCACGACTTCCAGGTCTCGGTCCTCTATCAGAAGTGAGCTCTCTGAGGACAAACACGTGTTGGACCTACCTCTACATCTATCATCCTGAGCACAGTGCGTGGCACTCAGAATGTGAGTTGACTCAATGAAGGAATGAGGGGCTGCCTGCAAAGCCATGTGGAGGGCTCGGGGACAGCCTGGGACACAGCATGGGAGGGACTGGGCTTTAAGTCCCCTCCTGCCACTCATTGGATGTATGACCTTCGAGAAGTCCCTTCCCTGAGCTCCTTGGGTTTCATCACCTGTTAATCGCAGTGACAACATCCCACTCGGGGTGCAAAGTGGGACCCAAATGCAACTGCCCTGTGACCCCTGTATCCTGTAGTGGACGTGTATGTGCGCGGGCAGCAGAGCTGCAGGGCTCACCATTGTCCCTGGCAGGCCCCAAGCAGGCCGGCCCATGCTGCACCATCGCCACACCCAGGAAGAACACGGTGGTGCCGCCGGCAGACAAGGACCTGAGAAGCCGTTTGCTGGCTCCCCTTTGCCGGCTGCTCTAGACTTATTTTCCTGCCCAGCCCCTGCCAGCGAACAGTGAGGCCCGGGGTCGGGGAGGGGGGTCGTGCGGTGTACAGCAGGGCTCCTCTTTAATCGCTTGACTGTGCCAGTGAGGAAATCAGGTCAGCTGCCGGGGGACTAGCAGCCCACTAGGGCTCACCAGGGGCTGCAGCGATGCTCTGAGCCCCTCCCAAGCTCTAGGGGGAGGAGTCAAGGATGATGGCACCAAAAGGCAGGAGGCTATAGTCAGGGCGAGGCTTGTCTCAGCCCAGCTCCCGGGCACCCCTCTCCCGAGGGACCCCCCCGCTGGACACTGAACACTGAACACCACCACGAGGGCTTCCAGGGAGCATGCTGGCCAAGCATGTGCTGTGATGGCAGGGACAGCCAGGAGGATGAGGCAAACCCGATCTTTGGGATTGGTCAAAATCCCAGCTGAGCTGTTGATTCCTCTAAGTAGCTCAACAGGGATGATGGGAGTGGGTGGGGGGAAGGGAGAGAGCTTGTGTAGGAGGAGGGAGTCCTGCAGGGGCCTTCTCTCCCTACCCCTGGCAGCATCAGAAAGAACTAGAATAGGTGTGGGCAGGCTTATCCTTAGGCTTTGTTAGGGATCTGGTTCATCGCTGGAAGCCCTAGTGGCCTATAGGTTTCCAGAAAAGATTAAGAAAGGTAGCAGGAAAGTTCTGCCCAGGACCCTTGAAAGCCTGGGGCGCACAAGCCAGACCCTGCTCTATGTTCCGTCCTAAGAAAAGTCTGCAGGGGCTTCTCACCCGCAAGCTGGCTGCTGTGGTCTGCCTGGTCCAGCAATAAGGGGGTGGTACAAAGGGCACCAGATCAGGGGCAGGAGATTTAGATGAACCTGCACTTGGCCACTAAGCTTCTGAGTGACTCGTCTCATCTGTGATCCATCCCCTGCCTGTAAGGATGCTAGCGTGGCACAGATGTGAAATGATTTATAAATAAACATACCTGGGGTTATTCTTGGTAGCAGTGAGAATACGAGTTCCCACCAAGATTGGGGAGGAGGCCCAAGCTTTCTCAGATCCACTAAATGCAAAGCAAGGCCCGGGGCAGGGAGGGAGAAGGCCTCAAGATCCTAATGTACAAAAAGGGAAAACTCTCCTGCTCATCGTGTTCCAGGTGCTTCTGTGGTCCCAAGTGTATCTGCAGCTCCAGGGCCACTTTAGGACACAGACCTTTTGGGTCAAGCCAAGTCCTTTCGAGTGTGCCCAGGACAGGGGCAGCCTGAATCTCGGCGCTCTGCCAAACTGTACAGGCATCCATCCTGCTTATTCGTTGGTCTCAGGCCCAAGGAGATACGAAGCTCTTAAAGTCCTAGAGACTGACTTTTCTAGCTTGCCGGTAGTTGAGTAATTTTCCAGAAGTGGGACTTGGCCCGCTGCCCTGTGTAAGGTACCAGCCCATCCCTCTTACATAAGAAAGTATTGTTTGTTCTCCCTGAGGATTTCGGAGGCCAGCTCCTCAACGAGGCAGAGCTCAGGAGATCGTGCAGCTGCAGCCCCAGCAGTCAAGGGTCTCGGACCCAGTCCCGTGGGAATTAAAGTTCATCCAGCAAATGCTTTGCCCCACCCAGGTATCTGCAGGTTGGGGGTTGCATCTGCAGGGTCCTGGGGGTGCGATTTGTGGTCCAAGTTCTTTAAGTACTTTTAAAATGATCTGTATATGTATGAAGGGAGGGGGGTTAGGTGAATGTGGAGAGAAGCAGTCTTTAACTAGAAATATCTTTGCTAGCCATTTTTTGGGGGGTGAGTCCATATGCACGTGTGTGTGAGATAGGATCACTACAAAGAATTTTAAAACAATCCAGCGACAGTGAAAGCCCTTCCCTCATCCCCCCTCCTCCCACAACCTCGGGGCTAACCACTGCTAACAGTTGGTACACATCCTTTCAGATCTTTCATGCAAACATAATTCTAAAATAAAAAACAGGACCATACTGTGCATATTATTCTGCAAGCTGCTTTTCCATTTACTATATCATGGGCATCTTTTCATGTCAATACAGAAAGCTCTGACTGCTCTTTTCAACCACAGCATGGTTTTCCAATGGACTTACTCAGGTTCTCAATACTGGGCGCTTAGGTTGTTTCCAGTTTGTCTGCTTTATAAATAATCCTGCAAAGAACCTGGGTGTCCTTGCCAGCTATTTCCTTAGGGAAAATTCTGAGAAGTGGAATCTCTGGGTCCAAGGCCCACCCAGTTAAAATGCTCAGACATGGTGGAGATGACCACTGGGTTCAGCCTCCCTCAAGGGCATACACGTGTGCAGGGCCCTGTGTTTCCTTTAGTTCATGCCACTGCGAGCCACTTTCTCTCTCCCTCTGGAAGCTGGACATCACCATGGGCAACCTGAGGCCACAGCCCATCGATCCCTCTCTCTAGTGGTCCTTATTCTTCATCCCCTTCTCCTACATGACCCAAAAAACGTGTCAAAATCTTTCTCAATGTTCCCATCCCAATGAACAGAAATTGAAACCCTAATCCTACCCATGATGGGGGCCAAAAGTTACTGAGACCCAGGCTGTTGGTCCCTCCCCCTGCTAAGACAGAATCTTGCTTACCTGAAACACATCTCCATTGACCGTGGTCCCCATGTCCTCAGAACCTGCTAGAAAGAGAACAAGGAGACAGCATCACTTACTGCCCCAGGCAACCTCCGTATATGTCCGTGTGTGTATTAATCCCCACACATGCAGACATGATGGAAACATAAATAACCTGGGCTCAGTCCTTGACTGTACACAAAGCTTTCTCACAGCCTTGTGCTGAAGTTGCTATCAACCCATTTTACAGATTTTCAAACTGAGGCTCAGAGAGGCTACGTGATTGCCCAAGGTCACCCAGCCAGTAATAGCTCCTCACCTACCTGAAATTAACTTCCCCTCAGCCACTACTGGGAATGGCCCGACTGCCCGTGGAGCCTGTGGAGCCCGTGGAGCCTGTACCTGGTGAGCAGGCGCAGGAGGCTCAGGGCGGGTCTGCGAGGGCTCACGAAGAGGGGTCCTGCGCGTCTCTGCCTGTCCCTGCGGTGCCTTGAGCAACGGCTCCACCTGGGAGAGCAGGAATCACAGCCCCCACCAGGCAGCACCTGGCCTATTTTTCCTCCTCCTGCCCCTCCCAGAAGGATTTCATTCTGCCGTCACCTTAACAATGACTCCTCCAGGTCCCTTTCCCTGACATCTGATTAGTCATACATTCCTGCGGCTTCTGCTGCAACAGGGACCCGCAAGGCTGCCCTCCACCCTCTGCCCCCTGCCTGGCCCACCTGCACAACGACGTGGTCTGCCTGCCCCGCTAGTGGCGAGCACCTGGAGGGGCACACCTGTGTCCATCATCCTCACGGCTGTCTTCCCCAGAGCCGTGCACGGTACCTGCGGCTTAGGAAGCGTTCAGAAACTATTTGTGCCATTTACTGAATTAGTAAATGAATCAGTGCATTAAAGAAAGAAGGAATAGGCGGCTTTTGTCCACTCACCAGCCTCCTTGCCTCCATCTTCACCCTCTCCCAAACCTCCTTCCAACCGCCAGGGTTGACGTTTTGAAGAGCGCACACTTACCTATGTCACTCCTCTAATGAAAACTATAATGAACACAAACCAAAAGGAAATCCACTTCCCGTGGACCAGGGTGGCCAAAGGGTCTGCTCCTTCCTTGGGGACTCGACAGATGCCGTCCCCTCTCCCTGGAAAGCTCTCCTGCCCATTTCCACATGGGCTGCTCCCTCACGCCCTTTGGCCTCTGCTCAAACACTGCCTTATTAGAGGCCATCCTCCAACACCCCTGCCTCCTCCCCTGGGCAGTATTTTCTCCATAGCACCTGCCACAGCCTGACATGTTTATTTTTGTATGTGCTTATTATCTGCCTTCCCCACTTGAATGCCCTCCAGGAGGGCAGGGACTTTGTTTTGTCCGCTATTGGGATCCAGCACCTAGAACAGTGCCTGGCACATAATAGGGACCCAATAAAGGTTTGTTGAATGAGTTACACTGAAGCTCCAACCAGGGCTCATGGGGATCTTTACAATCTGGCCCTGCCCATTCTTCCTGCCTCACTTTCCACCCGTGCCTCCCACAAACCCTATTCTGGTTTCCTCCTTCCCCAAACACACTACGTCACATCCCACACCTTTCTTCCTACTTCCCTCACTAAAGAATGCTCTTTGGGATTCAGCCGTTCTCCAAGGCCCAGTTCACAAGTCACCTCCTCGGGGAAGCCCTCCACTGCTTCCCCTACGTCCTTGGGCACCGCTGGAAGGTCTCAACTCTGGGGTGTCCCAGAATGTTGTACCACACCCCCACTCTCTTATGCGACTGCTGTGACCTCCCAAGGGTCATGCCCTCCCTTATCAGGCTCAGTACCCCATTCAGCTCCTAAGGGGGAGCAGTAAGTGTTGGCTAAATGGACGCTGAATTGCTCTTTGGGGGCCCGCTGTCATCTGCAAGGCCTGAGGACTCTCAGAAACTGCAATGCCTCTTAGCCAAGAGCCACAGGAGGTCCACGAGATCACTGCAGATGGACAAGTACAGTTTACCAGCCAGACAGAGCTGTGAGCAACAGTGACAGTGTTTCCAGCTTGGGGACTGAAGAGAGGGACACTTGATCCCATGAAAATAATCCCCAGCTAATATAAAGTATAATCAACTTTATTTTCAGAGTCAAACAGTGATTGATTTTGACCAACCGTTCTTAGCCGTCCTCCCTACTTATTCAGATGGGGTTTCTCCTGCCTGGGTGGCCTGGTCCCTAAGTCAGTGGCAGCATCTTCTGCAAAGTGGCTTCTTCTCCTCGGGCATCTCCTCTTCCAGGGCCTTATGTTACCAGGGTCCAGTCACGATGATGCCGGCCTGTGCACCCAGCATTTCTGGAGGGGAAGCTGCACCCCCCCACCACCACGCCACCCTGACCAGTCCCAGTCGCAGGCCCCTCGCACACACGAGCTGCCAGGGGGCCACCCTGGCCTTCAGAAAGTCTCCATGCCCGTCTCTCCGTCCCATAAGCGTTCCCCTGGAAATGAGGCTTCAGCCTCTTTGGGAATCCACACACACCCACACACAGAATTACAAGTCTCTGTCCCCGCAGTGCTTTCTGACTAGCCCATGATACGTTGACACGCATGTGTCCGCAGTCCGAAGCCGGCAGAATAGGAGTGTGGCAGATAGGAGTCCCAGGGTGACCCGCGGGTGTTGCGTCTCTCAGATCCCTGACCCCTTTTGGAACAGGGGCAGACAGTGTCCAGAACATTCCTGGGAGCTTACTGAGGCCTATCAGGGGAAATGGGCTTGCCAGGAAATGACTAGGCAAATCAGGGGCAGATCCAGGCAGGGCCCTTAGAAATCTAGGTGTGAAAATGTAAACCTCCTGGGCCCTACCCAAGGCTGATGAATGGAAACAAAGTATCCATTGCTCAGACTGGCGGTAGTTTCAGAAGAGAGACTCAAAGTGGCTCAGGCTCAGGCCTATGCTAAACAGTTTCCCCTGGGGTACCTGGGGCCCAACGTCAGGGCACTCAGCACAGGGGCGTCATTTAAGAGGCGAGACTCAAGTGATGAGGGGTTCTGGCTGCGGGAGCTTCCGCCCCGCTCCCAGCAGCCCTAGGCACGTTTTCCGCACTTCATTTGGGCTTCTGGCACTCATCCCTGGTCTCGGGGGATTACATGCTCATCACCATCTAGGCCTAGGAAGGTCAGATCAATTCCATCCTATCTGGCCACCTACTGAGCCGCCATCCCATAGCACATCCTCCATCCCCGTGCCCTACTCAACTGGGCAGCTAAGCATTTGCAGCTTTGGTGGTTGTGAGTCTGGGAGACCCTCAGAGGGCCATATCTCTGCTTCTCTCCCTGCCACCTCAGGTCTGGCGCCCATCTGCACCATCCCTGCCGGAGAGGGACCCTCCCATCCAGGCTGTAAACCCCTTGGAGCCCCATTTTCCTGGGAGACAGCACAGCCTGCTCAACCCCCAGCCACCTCTGCAGCCCTCGGCCTGACTTCTTCCTGCTTAGGTGGTTCTGACGTTGGCTCTCCAGCAGGGCCTCTCCCAGACCAACCCGACTGGGGAAGCTGGTGGTCTCAAAGGGGGAAATGTGGACAAACGAATACCGGTACGTGAACGTGGGCCCACATTTCAGGGATTCCCTAGGATGCGTGAGGGTCCGTGCTGAAGTGCTGGGAGCTGCTGCTTCTTCAGAAGACTTCCACTGCTGGCTTGGTTGGGTAGCAAAACACCCCCCTCCCTGCCTCTACATTTCATCACCTCCCAGGGTGACTGCCACAGCATCTGAAAGAGCACAGAGCCCACATCTGAGAGGCCTCGGATCAAGTCCCAGATCTGTCACACAGGGCTGTGTGACTTTGGGCAAGATTCTCAGGGTCTCGGCCTCCAGTTTCTTATATGTGACAAAGGCTTGTCATGCTTCTTATACCAAGAGGATACAGAGATGCTTCAAGCTCCTCAAGCCACAGGATCTGTCTTATTCATATCTGTATCCCCACTGGGCCTGGCACACAGCAGGTGCTCAGTAACTGCTGAACGACTGTAAGGATCCTCACTTGTAAACATTTTTTAAAAATATAATAAGCTACCACTTATTCCAGCAAGCCCAATAACGCCTACCGAAATGACACCCTTAACAGGACGCAAGCACTGTTTAGGAGGCACCCACGAAAGTGATATCTACTTTTCCACTAGATACTTTAAGAAATTGTTCTTTCAGGCAGAACCAGAGCAGGAACACTGTGGTTAAACACGCCATAGCAAGGACCAGGCCCCAAACCCTGAGTGTGAAGCTAACCACCGGAGCCCTGGACCCCCTTGGGAAAACCATGAAGCTACACACCCCAGGAGGACAGGACCTCATCTGACTGAAGCCCTCTGTGCTCCTGCCCCCATGCTGGTGTCTTAACTCAGAGCCTGGCATACGGAAGACAGTGTGGTCAGGTGGAAAGGGTTAGAGTCCGCGAGAAATGGTTTAGAGTCCTCACTCTGCCACATACTAGCTGTTTCAGTACTGTACCTTTTGAGCCTCAGTGTTGCCGTCTCTGAAACGGGCTTAATAATGCACGAGAAATGATTAAATGTAAGTAAAGTGCCTATACCAGTGATGGCAGGATGGCAGGTGTTCCTCAGGAAAGGTGTGCGAGTTCTTGGAGCACCCAGTGTCCCCTGCTTCCCCAGCTGTAGGCGGGAGCTAAGTCTGAGGGGCAGGGAGATCTGGGGCTAGGCCCACACCTGCAGGGCTCAGCTTAGGGAGCCAGCCTACTGGGGAGCGCAAGGCTGGGCTGTGTTGGATTCCAGAGCCAGGCAGAAGTGGACTTGGCTTGGGGAGGAAATGTCATGACGAATTTCTATCCTAGGAGCCACCAGATCCACAGCCCCAGGTGGGGCCTGAGATGGGGACCTCCACAAGACTCCCCCCCCCCCCCCCGCCCCCACCCCGCAATTTCCTCCAGGTCCCGGTCAGGTACACACAAGCCCCAGGCCAGCTCCCGGCTGGCCATAGCAGGCCCTCTTCACCCCACCGCAGGGCCCCAAGGCCCGGGACCCCGGGGGCGAGCCCAGGCCCCCCCCCCCACCCCGGCCCCCAGGCCACCGCGCTGACTCACCCCCGCTCGCGGGTCCCGGCGGCGCCAGGGCCGCCTGACTGCCGGCAGGTGCCCCGAAGCCCTCGTCATTCTCTATGCCCGCGATCTCACTCTCCTGCTGCGCCAGGAAGGCGGCCGCCGGGTCCTCCTCGGCCGCCTCGGGGGCGCCGCTCTCCGACGACGAGAAGAAGCCAAAGTCATCAGCCATTTTCCGCGCGTCTCCGCCGAGGCGTCCGCCCGGCGCTCGGCTCTGCCCGGCGCGCGCCCCGCCCTGCGCCCGGCGGCCGCGACGCTGTCACCCGAGCCGCCCGGGGGAGCCGGCCTCGGCGGGGACGGGTCGGCGCGGCGGCCCCGCACTTCCTCTCCGCCCCCGGGCCCGGCTCGCCTGTCCCTGCGGCGGCGGCGGCGGCGGCGGGCGGGAGGAGCCGCGGTGGGAATGCGGTGATGTCACCGGCCTCGGGAGGCGGCCCGCGGGACGGCCGGAGGTGGCCTCGCAGCGGCCACAGGAGGGCGGCAGCAGGACGGCGGCGCGGCCCCGCGGCCCGGCCCGCTGCGCGCCTGTCCAGGACGCCGGGTCTCGGGGCGCGGCGCGCTGGAGAAGGGGAGCCGAGCGTGCGCAGGGCCACCCCAGCGGGCAGCGCCGAGGGGCTGGTCGCTGCGCCACCCGGCTCCTGATTCCTTCCGCGAAAGTTTCCGCTCCTGAGCTGGGCGGAGATTATGAAGACCATCATCGCGAGCCTTGGAGAGGTGACACGGCTTTATGGCATCTTTCCTGCAAGTCCAGGGCCTTTCCCGCAAGGCCGTGTTGCTTCCCTGCATTTCTGATGCCTTTCCCTTCCTTTGGAGAGGCTTCAGCTCAGACCGCCAGAGTCTGCGTGTCCTGACTAGGTCCCTACTTGGAGGCTGAGTCCCTTAAATGTCCCTTAAGTACGAACCAGCTGGGGAAAGGCAGATCTAATTTATCCAGGCAGCCTGCCACTCAGTCACCCTGAGTAAACAGTCTCCGAAATATGGTAAAATCCAGCCTTGGCCATGGGGAGATTACAATCTAGGAGGCCAACAGAGGGGAAATGGGCAGACAGCGCCGCATGAAAGGCGCTCGGACATTTAAACGGAGGGTACTGGGGAGCCCACAGAACCACCATACGATCTGGGCTTTGGGATTTTCTCTTTCTGATTTGAAACTTGAAGGTCAGCTATGAACTGGAAGAGAGAAATGGAAGATTCACCCCAAACTGTGGGTTCCCTTAGGAGGTGGGGAGCAGAAGCAAGGTTAGACTGGAGGGCGATTTCAGTTTTACACAGTTATACTCTGATGTAGTTTTCACTCTGATGATGAGAATATACTCATTTATCAGTAGCATGGAAAAGAAAGAAACTTAAGGTCCTGCACAAACTGGTCCAAGCACAGCACTCCACCATCATCCATCTCATGCCTCCTTCTTATACCCCCAGCTGCAGGCTCATGTGCTGAAAAGACCTCGAAACTTTCCTAGTTTAACAAACCAGCCATAAATATTGACTCCAGGTTTTGTAGAGACAGAAGGGCTAGTGAACATACTCTGCGCCTGCTGTGATTTCCCGTGGATGTTTTTATTTGTTTCCCGGAGACTTCAGTGCCACTGCAGGAGCTCTTCCTAATGATTTCCTCCTTCCTTCCTGCTCCTTCCTAATTTAGCCATCAGCCGAATTTAGCTCCATGCTTAATTTATACAAGTTACTGGTCCAGATCATTCTGCATCCATGATTGCTCTTGTACATGACTCTTATTCTCTTTTTTTAATGTATTTATTTATTATTTATTTATTGGCTGTGTTGGGTCTTTGTTGCTGCGCATGGGCTTTCTCTAGTTGCAGCAAGCAGGGGTTACTCTCTTTGCTGCGGAGCACAGGCTCTAGGCTCACAGGCTTCAGTAGTTGCGGCATGTGGGCTCAGTTGTTGTGGCTCGTGGGCTCTAGAGCGCAGGCTCAGTAGTGGTAGCACATGGGCTTAGTTGCTCCTCGGCATGTGGGGATCTTCCTGGACCAGGGATCGAACCCGTGTCCCCTGCACTGGCAGGCAGATTCTTAAGCACTGTGCCACCAGAGAAGTCCCTCAAAATCAAGGTATTAATACTGATATAATACCATTATCACATTGACATAACTTGCTCAGATTTCACCAAATGTCCCAACAATACAAGAAAAGAAAATCCCAGATTCTGTATGTATGTATTGCATTCAGTTACCCTTGATCTCCTTCAGTCTAGAACAGTTCTTCTCTTTATTTCTCTTTCACGACATTGATGTCTTGAAGATTACAATTCAGTTATTTCATCCTGAAATTTCATTTCTTTGTTTCCTCCTAATTAGAGTCAGGTTAAAATTTTTGGCAGGAATAATACAAATGTGATGCTGAGTTCCTCTCAGTGCATCATGTCAGGAAGCACATGGTGTCAACTTCTCCAGTTACTGGTGATGTTTATTGATGTATTTTTTATTTTTTCAGCTGCGAGGCATGTGGGATCTCAGTTCCCCAACCATTGATCAAACCCATGTCCCCTGCATTGGAAGCGTGGAGTCTCAACCACTGGACGCCAGGGAAGTCCACTGGTGATTTAATATCATTGGTCACTTGGTTAAGGTGGTGTCTGTCAGATTTCTCCACTGTAAAATTACTACTTTTCCCTTTATAAGTAATAAATATCTTGTGGAGGGATACATTAATACTTGTAAATTTTATGTCACTCTCTAAAATTACACCCATTCATTCATTACAGCATCTGTTGACATTTGCATGATTCAGGCATTATAACGATAGCTGCCAAATGGTAAATTTCTAGCTCCATCATTTCTTACACATTTATTAGCTGGCTTTCTACTATTAGGGAATGTGTTTGTTGGTTTGTTTGTTTGTTACGTCTACAAGATTCACAGACTCATTTGATTCAAGTGTGTTGTAGCATTTTGCTATCATTATTTATTTTAGTGCTCAAATTACCCAAGATTGTGTCAGTGGGAGCCCCTTCAAGCTGGCTCCTGTGTTTCTGATATGTCTGCATCATCCTTTGAGTGCATTCTCACCTTCTGGTACAACAAAATGTTCCGGGCTTAAGAATAAGCCATTTCTCCATCATCAAAACGTCTACAAATAATAAATGCTAGGGAGGGTGTGGAGAAAAGGGAACCCTCCTACACTGTTGGTGGGAATGTGAACTGGTGCAGCCACTATGGAAAACAGTATGGAGGTTCCGTAAAAAAGCTAAAAATAGAACTACCATATGACCCAGCAATCCTACTCCTGTGCATATATCCAGAAAAGACAAAAATTCTTACTTCAAAAAGATACATGCACGCCCCCCACCCCCATGTTCATAACAGCACTATTTACAAGAGCCAAGACACAGAAACAACCCAAGTGCCCATCAACAGATGACTGGTTTAAGAAGATATATATGTGTATATACCACAGCAACATAGAGGGGCCTAGACGATATCATACTAAGTGAAGTCAGTCAGACAGAGAAAGACAATTATTAGATGATATCACATATATGTGGAATCCAACAAACAATACAACTGAATCTATACACAAAACAGAAGCAGACACACTAAGACACAGAAAACAGACTTATGGATACCAAAGGGGAGAGAGGGAAGGGGAAGGATAAATGGGGGGAAGAATAAAATAGGAGTATGGAATAAAAGATACAAACTATTATACTATACATAAAATAGATAAGCAACAAAGATTTACTGTATAACACTGGGAACCATATTCAGTGTCTTGTAATCACCCATAATGGAAAATAATCTGAAAGTATATATATATATAACTGAATCACTTTGCTGTACAGCTGAAACTAACACAATATTGTAAATCAACTATACTTCAATTTTGAAAAAAGAAAGAAATGGTGATGATTAATGTCATACACGGGTGAGCTAAAGCTATGGTGGCAATTATTTTGCAATATATGAATGTATCAAGTTGTACACCTTAAACTCACTCAATGCTGTATGTCATTCATACCTCAATAAAGCTGACAGGGGAAAGAATAAACCATTTCTACAAGAACTTCTGGTACCTTTTATAAAAAAATATTTATTTATTTATTAGCTGCATTGGGTCTTTGTTGCTGCGCATGGGCTTTCTCTAGTTTCGCTGAGCAGGGGCTGCTCTTCCTCGCGTTGCGCGGGCTGCTCATTGTGGTGGATTTTCTTGTTGCAGAGCATGGGCTCTAGGCATGCGGGCTTCAGTAGTTGTGGCACGTCGGCTCAATAGTTGTGGTTTGTGGGCTCTAGAGCGCAGGATTAGTAGTTGTGGCGCACAGGCTTAGTTGCTCCGTGGCATGTGGGATATTCCTTGATCAGGGCTTGAATCCGTGTCCCCTACATTGGCAGGTGGATTCTTAACCACTGGCCACCAGGGAAATTATCTGGTACCCTTGAGAGGAAAATGAAGAAACCGAGATCCGTGTGCCAGGTGTGATCCCTCCTGTGGCTGCAGCTTCTCCTCCTCCTCCTCTTCCTTAGTCCTCATCTTCATCTTTTTCTTTACATAACCACAAAATTATTATAACATCAAAAAAAATTTCTCCTCCACATTCCGCAGTGTCATCTATTATCTAGTCAGTATTCAGATTTCCCCAATTGTGTCATAAATATCTTTCTATTGTAGGTTTGCTCCCTTGGGATCCAGACAAGGTCAAACATTTCATTTGGTTGATATAACTCCTAAGTTCCTTTAAAAATGTTTTTATTATGGACAATTTCAATCATAATAACAAAATCAATATAATAATATATAATATAATAATAAAATTATAATTACAATAATAAAACAAACCCCAATGTGCCCATCAGCCAGCTTCAATAATTATCAGTCTTTGGCCAAACTTGTTTCATCTACATCCCCACCACTGCCCTGTGCTTTAATTTCTTTAAAGCAAATCCCACATGCTATATCAATTCATCTATAAATACTTCTCTAAAATAGGATTTCTTACTTCCCTTAATATAATCATAATATAATTATCAGAGATAAAAATTAAGAATATTAATATCAGCAAATATTCAGTAAGTATTCAAATTTTCATAATTGTCATTTTTTTGCAGTTGGTTTGTTAGAATCAGGATCTAAACAATGTCTTAGTGTTACATTTACTTATGTCTCTTAAGTCCTTTTGAAAAATCAGCTTTATAAGGTAAAATTTATAATCAGTAAAGTGCGTCCATGTTAAGTGTACAATTCCAATAAATGTGTACAACTGTGTAACTATCAGCACACTCAAGAAATGAAATATATCCATTACCCTAAAAAGTTTTCTTATGCTCCTTCTCAGTCAACTCCCCTTACTGCCTGCAACCCCCAGCCCCAAGCAACCACTGCCTTCTGTTACTACAGATTACTTTTTTTTAAATAAAATTGGTTGATTGATTGATTGATTGATTGCCTCTGTTGGGTGTTCATTGCTGTGCGCGGGCGTTCTCTAGTTGTAGAGAGCAGGGGCTACTCTTCATAGCACTGCGCAATGCGAGGGCTTCTCTGTGCGGTGGCTTCTCTTGTTGCAGAGCACAGGCTCTAGGCACGCAGGCTTCAGTAGTTGCGGCACATGGGCTCAGTAGTTGTGGTGCACAGGCTTAGTTGCTCCATGACATGTGGGATCTTCCCGGACCAGGGATTGAACCCATGTCCCCTGCCTAGGTAGGCAGATTCTTAACCACTGCCACCAGGGATGTCCCTAGAGACCGTAAGTTTTTAACTTTTATGAAGTCCAATTTATCAATTTTTTTTCTTTTATGGTTCATGCTTTTTGTGACCTATTTTAAAAATCTTTGCCCTACATCAAGGTGGCAGTTTTTCTTCTGTTTTCTTCTACAAGTTGTATAGCTTTATCTTTTATGCTTAGATCTGTGATCCATTCCAAGATAATTTTTATGTAAGGTGTGAGATAAGGATTGAGGTTAATTTTTTTCCATATATTGTCCAGCTGTTCCAGCTTCATTTGTTGTAAAGGCTATATAATTTCCCCCACCAAAGTACTTTGCTTGTTTGTTGAACATAACCGTAACATATACATGGGGGTCTACTTCTTGATTCTCTATTTTGTTCCGTTAATCTATGTGTCTATCCTTATGCTAATACTATACGTCTTGCTTACTATACTATAAGTTTTGTAGTCAGATAGTGTATGTCTTCCACCTGTGTTTTTCTTTTTCAAAATTGTTTTGTTCTTCTTGATCCTTTGCATGTCTGTATAAATTTTAGAATAAGCTTATAAATTTCTGCCCAAAAAAACTGTTGTGATTTTGACTGGTAAGGAACAAAATCTATAGATCAACTTCTGGGAAATGGACACTTTGACAATATTGAGTCTTCAGATAAATGAACATAGTACATCACTCCATTAATCTCTTCTTCAATTTCTTTCAGCAGTGTTTTGTAGTTTTCAAAGTGTATTTCTTGGTCGTCTAAGTGCTTCATGGTTTTCAGTGCTATTACAATAGGACATAAAGGACATATTTCAAAATTTCACTTTCTGATAATTTATTGCTAGTATATAGAAATTAAATATATTCAGGTTTATTCACATACTATTAACATATAACACTATAGAGTTTAAGGTGTAGAACATAGTGATTTGATATATGAATGCATTGCAAAATGATTACCACACTAAGTTTAGTTAATATCCATTGCCTCATGTAGTTACAATTTTTTTCCTTGTGTTGTTAGATTTTTAAAATATATTGACCCTGTATCTTATGGTTTTGCTAGGCTCGTTTATTCTGATAGCTTTAAAACATAGATTTCTTAAGATTTTCTATGTACATGATTTTCTAGGTTTTTTGGAAAACAATTTACCCCAAAACTTAATTGGATAGGACAACAAACATTTTATTACCTTTCACATTTTCTTTGGTTCAAGAATTTAGAAAGTGCTCAAGTGGAGAGTTTTGACTCAGAGTGAGATGGGAAACGTTCACTCCTCCACTATTCTCTGAAAAAGACTGTAAAACATTCATATTTCCTTCCTTAAATGAATGAAAGAAATCACCAGTAAAACTACCTGTACCTGGAGTTTTCTTTAAGAAAGGGTTTTAATTATGCTTGAGTCAATTTCAAAATTTGTGCCTTTCAAGGAATTTGTTATCTCAACTAGATGGTTAAATTTATTGGAACAAAGTTGTTCATAATATTTTCTCATTCCTTAAGTGTTAATACTGTCTTATTTAGGTATCCTCTTTAATTGGCTGTGTTGCGTCGTTGTTGCTGCACATGGGCTTTCTTTAGTTGCAGCGAGCGGGGGCTACTCTTCTATGTGGTGCGAAGGCTTCTCATTGTGGTGGTTTCTCTTGTTGCAGAGCACAGGCTCTGGGTGAGCAGGCTTCAGTAGTTGTGGCACATGGGCTTAATAGTTGTGGCTTGTGGGCTCTAGAGCACAAGCTCAGTAGTTGCAGCCCAGGGACTTTGTTGCTCCGCATCATGTGGGATCTTCCTGGACCAGGGATGGAACCTGTGTCCCCTGCACTGGCAGGTGGATGCTTAACCACTGCACCACCAGGGAAGCCCCTCTTTAATTCTTTTTTTTTTTTAATAAATTTATTTATTTAATTTATTTATTGGCTGCATTGGGTCTTCATTGCTGCACACGGGCTTTCTCTAGTCGCTGCAAGCGGGGGCTACTCTTCATTGTGGTGCGTGGGCTTCTCATTTTAGTGGCTTCTCTTGTTGTGGAGCACAGGCCCTAGGCGCATGAGCTTCAATAGTTGCAGCACATGGGCTCAGTAGTTGTGGCTCACGGGCTCTAGAGCACAGGCTTAATAGTTGTGGCACACAGGCTTAGTTGCTCCATGGCATGTGGAATCTTCCCAGGGCAGGACTCGAACCCATGTCCCCTGCATTGGCAGGCAGATTCTTTACCACTGCGCCACCTAGGAAGTCCCTTTAATTCTTAATACTGGTAGTTTGTGTCTTTTTTTTTTTTTTTTTTTTGAGTAGGTAAAACTAGAAAATTATCAATTTTATTTAAGAAGCATCAGCTTTTAGTTCCATTGATGTTCTCCATTGTTTGTCTTTCCATTTCATTGATTTCTGCTTTTGTTTTTAATCACTCCATTTTTTAAGCTTTGAGTTTGAATTTGGGCTTCTTTTTCCACCTACTTAGAGAAGCTTGGTGTACTCATTTTAAACCTTTCTTACTTTTTTTTTTTTTTGCCTAGCAGCTTGTGGGATCTTAGTTCCCCGACCAGGGATCAAACCTATGCCTCCTGCAGTGGAAGCAGGGAGTCCTAACCACTGGACTGCCAGGGAATTCCCCAAACCTTTCTTACTTTCTAATATAAATATTTAATGCTATAAATATCCTTCTAAGCACTGCTTTAGCTGCATCTTACAAATTTTGATATGTTTTTAATCTTAATTTAATTCAAATTTTTTCCAATTTCCCTCATGATTTTTTTCATTGACTTTTCAGTCATTTAGAAGTGTTATTTTAAAAAAAAGTGTTATTTAATTTGTAAATATTTGGAAGGTTTTACTGGGAATATACTCTCTATGATTTCAATTTGAAATTTTATGAGGCTTGTTTTATGACGTATAGTCTATTATGTGCTCTTAAAAAAAGATGTATTCTACAGTTTCAGGGTGGAGTATTTTACATCAAGTAAGTCAAGTTGGTGGTAGTGTTGTTTGCCTTTTTTATCCATACTAATTTACTTTATACTTGTTCAATTGATTACTGAGAGAGAAGTGTTCTGATCTCCAACTATAGCTGTGGATTTCTCTTTGCCTTCTTTTAGTTCTATCAGTTTTTGCTTCTCACCATTTTGAAACTTTGTTATTATTAGGTACATATGCATTTTGGATTATAAGGTCTCCTGATGAATTTAAGCCTTTAACATGATGATATGATCTTGTTATGCTTGATAATGCTCCTTGTTGTGAAATATGTTTTGTCTGATCTTAATATAAGCATTCCAGCTTTATGATTAGTGTTTGCATGGTATATCTTTTCTCATCCTTTCCTGTTAATCTACCTGTGTCTTTACATTTAAAGTGATTTTCTTATTGAAAGCATATAGTTGAGTCTTGCTTTTTAAATCCAGCTTGATAGTCTCTGCTTTTTAATTGCAGTATTTAGACATTTATATTTAATATAATTATTAATCTGACTAGGTTTAGATCTTGCTATTGGTTTTCTCTCCTCCCTCCTGCTCTTTGTTCCCTTTTTATTGCCTGAATATTGCTTAGGATTCAATTTTACCTCCATTATTGGTGTACTAATTATGCCTGTTTGTGTATGTTTTTTCTTGTCGTTTGCTCATTTGTTTGTGGTTGCTCCGGGTTTTAGGATACTCATCTTTAACTTTTCAGAGTTTATCTTCAAATAATGTAATATTACTTCATGTGTAAAAACTTTACAACATTATGCTTCCATTTCTTCCCTCTCATTTATTTTGCAATTGTTATTCTACATCTTCTTTCTATGCACAGTTTAAACCACACAATATATTAATGATTTTTTGCTTTAAACAGCCTATTGTCTTTTTTCCTAATTTTTTTATTAAGTCCACATACCATAAAATGTACAATCTTAACCATTTTTAAGTATGTAGTTTAGGGCATTAAGTACATTCACATTGTTGTGTAAACCATCACCACCATCCATCTCCAGAACTGTTATCTTGTGAAACTGAAACTCTATACCCATGCAAGGGGGAGAATAACTCCCTGTTCTCCCCTCCTCTCCCCCAGGTCTTGGCAACCACTGTTTTACTGTCTGTCTCTGATTTTGACTACTCTATTTCTTATAAGTGGAATCATGAAGTATTTATCTTTTTATGATGAGCATATTTCACTTAACATAATGTCCTCAAGTTTCATCCACATTGTAGCATAGTCAGAATTTCCTACCTTTTTAAAGCTGAGTAATGTTCCATTGTACGTATATACCACAATTTGTTTATCCATTCATCTCTTGATGAACACTTGGGCTGTTCCCATGCTTTAGCTTTTGGGAATAATGCTACTATTAACATGAGTGTGGAAATATCTCTTCAAGAGCCTACTTTCAGTCCTTTTGAATATATCCCCAGAAGTGGGATTGCTGTATCATATTTTTAATTTTTTGAGGAACTGCCATACTGCCTTCCACAGCAGCTGTACCATTTTACATTCTCACCAACAGTGCACAGGGGTTCCAATTTCTCCCTTTCTTTGACGGTACTTGCTATTTTCTGCTTTATTTTGTTTTGATAGCAGCCATCCTAATGGTTGTGAAGTGGTACCTAAATGTGGTTTTGATGTGTATTTCCACGATGATTAGTGATGTTGAGCATCTGTTCACGAGCTTACTAGTCATTTGTGTATCTTCATTGGAGAAATATCTGTTCAAGTTCTTTGCCCATTTTTAAGTTGGGTTGTTTGTTTTTGGTTGCTGACTATTTTTAGGATTTATTTATGTGTTCTGGATATTAATTCCTCATCATATATATGATTTACAAATATTTTCTCTCTTTCTGTGGGTTGCCTTTTTACTCTGTGGATAGTGTCTTTTGATGCACAAATTTAAATTTTTTTCATGAAGTCCAATTTGTCTATATTTTTTTTGTTACCTGGGCCTTTGGTGTCATATCCAAGAAATCACTGCCAAATCCAATATTGGGAAGCTTTTGTCCTAAGTTTTCCTCTAAGAGTTTTATTGTTTTAGGTTTTACGTTTCAGCCATAGATCCATTTTCAGTTAATTTTTGTATGTGGTGTTAGGTAAAGGTTTAGTTTCACACTTTTGCATGTAGATATCCAGTTCTCCCAGAACCATTTGTTGAAGGAGTTGTTTTCTTTTTTTTTAATTTATTTCTTTATTTATTTTTGGCTGCATTGGGTCTTCCTTGCTTTTTCTAGTTGTGGCGGGCAAGCGCTACTCTCTGTTGCAGTGTGTGGGCTTCTCATTGTGATGAGATTCATTACTTGCTGTGGAACATGGGCTCTAGGCACTTGCGGGCTTCAGTACCTGTGGCACATGGGCTTCAGTAGTTGTGGTGCACGGGCTCTGTAGTTGTGGCGCACAGGCTTAGCTGCTCCGTGGCATGTGGGATCTTCCCAGACCAGGGTTTGAACCTGTGTCCCCTGCATTGGCAGGCAGATTCTTAACCACTGCTCCACCAGGGAAGTCCCAGGAGCTATATTCTTAATTTCCTTTTCAGACTTTTCATTGTCAGTGTAAAGGAATGCAACTGAAATGTTTGTGTTGAGTTTGTATCCTGCTGCTTTATTGAATCCATGTATGAGTTCTAATAGTTTTGTGTGTGTGTGGAAGCTTTAGGTTTTCTACACATAAAATCATGTCACCACATGTAGATTGTTATATGGTCATAGAATCAAGGGCAATTCGTTGCATGTTTCTGGAATACTCGCTCTGCCTAGTTTGCTCCTGTCCAGGACCCTGCCCTACAAACTCTGTCCACTTCAATGTCCCCAAACTCCTATCTGTGTCTCTTTGACTTTTGAGACCACTGCGCTCTGTTTGGGTTCCCCTTTCATACTCAGCAGTTTAGAAATTCCTTCAGGCAGAAAGCCTGGAAAATCATAGGGCTTACTTGTTTGTTTCGCTTCTCTCAGGGATCACTATTCTGTGCCGTGTCGATGTCTAAAAACAATTCTATTCCATATTTTGTCCAATATTCTAGTTGTGTATAGTGGGAGAGTAATTTTGACCCTGTTACTCCTTCATGGCCAATGAAGAAAATAGAAATCTTCTCTTAATCCTTTTTTTTCAAAGGAATGTGTTTGTGAAGGATAAATATCACCACTTATGAAAAGCAGAGTTAATCTTCATTAGAGAATGTGCTTCTCTGAGACTAAATGGAGTTGCTGAAACTAAATAGAGACATTTCTTTGAATGAAATTTTCTTCTCTATAGGGATTGGAGGAGGGCTTTCTTGTTGACAATGAATACCCATCCCTAAAGATGGAGATGGCATTCTGAGGCTCTTGGCATTCTTGGTGCATCCTGGCTGGTGCTAGATTGGGCACAGAGTCCCTGGGGGCCATGGAAGGAAGGAGAATGCCTTCACCATTGTTGATCTTGGGAATTTACGATTTTCCTGGGATGTCCCTGTCTCTGAAATACCTGTCTCTGCCTAGAAAATTCTGGCCCTCAGAGGCCACTGAAAGCTGCAGGGTCATCCAACTAAAGGATCTGGCTGTGCTGAGACTCTTTCTTTACATCCAAACATGAATTGACATTTTTTCCTCTAGGATCTGCCAATGCCTTTCTTGTTCTCCTGACTTTCAGCATCTTTACTGCCCATAATGTAGCCCTGCTTTTTCTGGACCTGGGTTGACAGGGCTTATTCAGGAAATGGTCCTGCCCTTTGCCTTTTCTCCAGGTTAAAAGCCAGTGAAACAAGCCCTGAGTCTTATTTTTTTTTTGTTTTAATTGATGTATAACATATAACATTATATTAATTTCAGGCGTACAGCATAATGATTCAATATTTGCATATGTTGTGAAATGATCACCACAATAAATCTAGTTAACATCTGTCACCCTACACAGTTACAAATTTTTTTTCTTGTGATGAGAACTTTTAAGATCTACTCTTTTAGCAACTTTCGAATCTGCAGTACAGTATTATTAACTATAGTCACTTTGCTGAACATGACATCCCTATGACTGACTTAGTTTATAACTGAAAGTTTGCACTTTTTGACCCCTTCACCGCTCCATCCACCCTTCATCCTTGCCTCTGGCAACCACCAATCTGTTCTGTACCTGAGTCCTAGTTCTAAGTTTATTCAATTTGGAGGAGCTTTTCTTTCCCTTCTGTGATGCAAACTGGAGTGTTTCCTTCACAGAAGATTCTGTTAATCCCCTGTCCTGGGCAAGTAGCTGGTCTCTATGGTATGAGACATCCATATCTTACTTACCCTTAAAGTTCTCCTGGTTTTGCATCTCTTAGGGTCTGACTCCATCCACATGTGGTGAAATTTAACTTTGGGGAGCTTCCCACAGGCTTTAAGGATGTTTCTTAAATCTTTTTTGATTGACACATTTCCCCTCATCCCCTTTTTTCCTTGCCATTTATTGTTGTTATTGAAGAAATCCTATTGCTTTGTAGAGTTTATCTCAGCGTAGCTTTATCCGTTTGCATCCCTGTGGCGGCGTTTAACTTGCTCTTCGGGAACTTTATTACTTCTTATAAATTAGTGGTCAGATCTAGAGTGGTGGTTCTCTAGCAGGGTTGATCTTACCCCACCCCCCACCCCCACCCCAGGGAACATTTGGCCATGTTTAGAGACCTTTTTTAATTGTCACAACTTGCCAGATGCTAATGACAGCTAGTGGGCAGCAGGGGTGTTGTTAAACATCTTACAATGCACAGGATAGCTCCTCACAAAAAAGAATTATCCACCCCAAAATGTCAGTAAAGCCCCAGTTGAGAAACCCTGATCTAGAGACTTAAGCAGATTCCAGATGAATGTTTTCGCAAGAATATTTCATACGTGATGTTGGGAAATTCCCATTGCATCACATCAGATATCACATCATGTCTAATCGCCTTGTAGTAACCTTAACATTGATCAGCCGGTTTAGGTGTTGTCAGCCTGATCCTTTGATAATAAAGTTCCAGATCAGCTTTTCGTCTCAGGTTTTTAAGCACACTTTGTGATCTTTATCTAAATCAATTACTTTATTTGGGGTAGAAATTGTGGTAATTCTATTTCTCTCAATATGTCTGCCTTAGCTGGAAATTCTTAAAGAACTTTCACTTGTTATCAGTTTGGTCGCCCACAGGTAGAGTTCGTAGAGGACAGGTAAGACCAATGCTTGATAGCTTCTCTTAATTTGCCAGCTTTCAGAAAAATGAATTGATGTGCTGGCAATCTTTAAAAGCAATTAATGAGCTATGGGTTTGTGGTCGTTCTCTCTTTGATATCATAATAACCACCTGGATTTATATGTATTTGATGTGCTTCAATTCATTACAGGCATTATATTTTTTAAGTACCTCTATTTAGGTATAATTGACATGTAATAAACTGCACATATTCGAAGTTTACAATTTGAGAAATTTTGACATACGTGGACAGCTAGAAATCCTCACTGCAATCAAGATAATGAACATCTCCAATAACCTGAAAGATTTATTTGTTCCCTTTGTAATTCCTCTCTCCCTTACCTCCCTGCCTCCCTCCAGTCCCCAGAGAATCGCTGATGTGTTTTGTGTATTGTCTCAAGTTTTATATAAATGGAATCATACAATACTCATTCTCTTTTGTCTGGCTTCTTTTTTTTTTTTTTTATATAGTTGTGGCACATGGGCTTAGTTGCTCCATGGCATGTGGAATCTTCCCAGGGCTCGAACCCGTGTCCCCTGCATTGGCAGGCGGATTCTTTACCACTGCGCCACCTAGGAAGTCCTGGCTTCTTTGACTCAGTGTAATTCTTTCAAGGTTCATTCTATGTTGTTTCATGTAACAATAGTTCATTCCTTTATATTGTGCTAAACTTTATTCCTCCATTCACCTGTTGATAGATATGTGGGTTGTTTCCAGTTTCTGGATATTACCAATAAAGTTGTTATGAACATTTGTGTACAAGTCTTTGTGTGACTACATGTTTTCTTTTTTTCTTGGGTAAATACCTAGAAGTGGAATGGCTGGATCATAGAGTAGGAGTAGCCTTCATTTTTATTTTTATCATTTAAAAATTTAATTTCTTAGAAGACTCTTAGATTATAGAAAAATTGTGAAAGTAGTACAGAGAGTTTCCATATATCCCATACCGACTTTCTCCCAATAACATTTTATATTAATATGGTGTATTTGTCATAGTTAATGAAACAGTATTGATATATTATTAACTGAAGTTAGTATAATATTATTATATTTTATTTAAAGCTTTTACCTAGTATTTAAATTGGATTGTTTGGTTTTTTACTATTGAGTTTTGAGAGTATATTATATTTTCTGACTAAATTCTCTCTCGGATATGTAATTCACAAATATGTTCTTCCAGTCTGTCTTGTTATTTTCTTAACAAAGTCTTTTGAAGAGCAGAAGTTTTACATTTTGATGAATTATAATTTATCAGTTTGTTCTTTTATGGACCATGTTTTTCTGTTACATCTAAGAAATCTTTGCTTAACCCTAGGTCACAAAAATTTTTGTCTAATGTTTTCCTCCAGAAGCTTTATAGTTTTGTGTTTTACATCTAAGTCTATGATCAATTTTCCTTGAAAGATACAAACTACTTGAACATCCACATATCTGTTAAAGAAACAGAATTTGTAGTTAAAAACCTTCCTATACAAGAATGGTCACTTTTGCCACTTCTATTCAATATTGTACTGGAAGTTCTAATCGTAACAATTAGGCAAGAAAAAGAAATAAAAGGCATCCAAATTGGAACAGAAGTAAAATGTTCTCTATTTACAGAAGAAATGATTTTATATATTGAAAATCCTTAAGGCTACACATCAAGAACTATTAGAGCTAATAAATGAATTTAGCAGAGTTTTAGGGCTCAAGATCAACAAACAAAAACTAGTTGTATTGTAAATCAACTATACTTCAATAAAATAAAATAAAATAAAAAAGTTGTATTGCCATACACTAGCAATGAGCAGCCCAAAAATGCAATTAAGAAAACAATTTCATTTACAATAGCATCAAAATTGCTGACATAAATTAAAGAAGACCTACACAAATGGAAAGTTCAAGGATTGAAAGACTTAATATAGTTAACGTGGCAATACAGCCCAAAGGGGTCTACAGATTCAATGTAACTGCTGTTAAAATCCCAATGACCATTTTTGCTGAAATGGTAACGTTAATTTTAAAATTCACATGGGATCTCAAGGAACCATGAATAGCCAAAACAATCTCAAAGAAGAAAAACAAAGTTAAAGGACTCACACTTCCCAATTTTATAACTTACTACAAAACTACAGTAATCAAGAGTGAGGTACTGGCATAGGGTAAATCAATAGACGAGTATTGAGAGTTCAGGAATAAACCCATATACCTATCATCAATTGTTTTTGAAAAGGATGCCAAGACTATTCAATAAGAGAAGAATAATTTCTTCAACAAATGGTTCTGGGACAACTAGATACCCACATGCAAAAGAATGAAGTTGCACACTTGTCTCATAACATATGAAAAATTTACTCAAAATGGACCAAAGACTTAAATGTAAGACCTAAAATTGTGAAACTCTTAAACCTAAGCGTAAATCTTCGTAACCTTGTATTTGGCAATAGGTTCTTAGAGATAACCCCAAAGCACAAGCAGCAAAAGAAAAAAATAGATGAACTTGACTTCATCTACAATAAAACCTTTTGTGCATCAAAGGACACTATCAAGAAAGGGAAAAATACAACTTACAGAATGGGAGGAAATATCTGCAAATCACACATCTGATAAGTCTCTAATATCTAGAATATGTAAGAAACTCACATAATTCAACAACCAAAAGACAAACAACCCAAGTTAAAAAAAAAAAAAGCATGCAAGGGACATGAATGGACATGTCTCCAAAGAAGATGTACAAATAGCCAGCAATCACATGAAAAGTTGTTCAACACCATTGGTCGCTAGGGAAATGCAAACTGAAACCACAGGAGATGCCACTTTATACCTGCTAGAATGGTTGTAATTCTTTTAAAAAAGGAAGATGTGTTGGCCAGGATGTCGCATGATTGGAATTCTCATACATTGCAGGTGGAACGTAAAATGAGGCAGCCTTTGTGGAAAACAGTTTGGTGGTTCTTCAAAAGGTTAAACATAACTAGAGAAAGCCCACGTGCAGCAACAAAGACCCAACAAAGCCAAAAATAAATAAATAATTAAAATAAATAATTTTTAGGTATCAAAAAAAAAAAAAAGGTTAAACATAGAATTACCATATGACCCAGAAATTCTACTCCTAAGTATATATCCAAAAGAATCAAAACCAGGTATTCAGGACTTCCCTGGTGGCTCAGCGGTTGGTTTTTATTTATTGGCTACATTGGGTCTTCGTTGCTGCGCGCAGGCTTTCTGTAGTTGCGGAGAGCAGGGGATACTCTTTGTTGTAGGGCACAGGCTTCTTATTGTGGTGGCTTCTCTTGTTGCGGAGCGCAGGCTTCAGTAGTTGCGGTGGGTGGGCTCAGTAGTTGTGGCTGGCGGGCTTAGTCGCGTCGTGGCAGGTGTGATCTTCCCAGACCAGGACTCGACCCCGTGTCCCCTGCATTGGCAGGCAGATTCTTAACCACTGTGCGTTGTTTTAAATCCACTTGAAATTGTTATGTTCTCTGTGGTTGAGCCACTAATTTGATACACAGTGTCATAGGCTAAGTCCCACGGAAAACAGCCTGAGTCAAAAGCTTACATGTTTATACTTTACTGGGGAGTACGATTCCAACATCATGACAGAATGAGGCGGGAAGGCAACGAACAGGGAGCAGTACAGGGTGCAGGCTACTGCATGGTAGAAAGTTCATTGCTCCATCCCATGGGTCTGCCTCAGAGAGACCATAAGGAAGACAGCATCTCAAGACAGCTCAACACGGGGCAGGAAATGAGAAATTTTCATTTGGTGAATCCCATCTCTCACTGGTCAGGGTTTTGCCTCATGGCACATGAATTCTCCCGCACTTCTGGGTAGTGCGTGTGTGGGCATCGTTCTGGTCCGTGGTGTCTCGTGCTCCCATAGCAAAGCTGTAGGGTGGGAGGCGGGAGGCTCGCGGCGCACGCATCAGGTGAAGTGCTGTCGGGTCGTGTCTGTGTAAATGGGTCACCATGGCGGTGACCAGACAGAACCCATGTAGAGTTGGTCACCACAGAAGTGGCTGAGGTGAAACAAGTGGCCAAAGGCCTTGGAGACAGGTGAGACTGCAAAGATCTGAAATGAAAACAAAAGGCATCTGATATAGCAGATGGACCCCTCAGTGCTGCTCATTCCCTCTCATTATACCTGGTCTCATGTGACAATATGGGTTCTCCTCTATGGTGGGAACAAAATGCCCTCACTCCTCCCAAAAGGGGTGGTACAAGTCCAATTATTCATAAAATTCCCTTTAAGGTAGTGACCAGCCACAATCTCTCTTGACTTAGGGAAAATGAATTAGTGAGACAAGCTACAGGTCTCTGCAGCGGAAGCTGGTCCTAAGGCTGTAAGTGAAAATCACATCATCTCCCTCCTCCACTGTTCAGTCTAGATTTTGCTACTTTTGGCAAAAGTAGCAATCAGGCTACTTCAGTCAGCCTGATTGCCTTCCAGTGGAGTGATCCAGACTTTCACTTCTGCTGGGTCTGAGCCTTTACTTACCTTGCCCTTGTCAGGTTGTAGTTGTTGTTGCAATTGCTTGTTTTCTGTTGTCACTAGGTATGGAGGCACCCAGAGATGTCCTAGTGAACCCCCTGGGCTCCAGACATACTCTTCCTGACTCTGCTGTGTGTAACGGCAACCCTGGCCCCTCATTGTAATCAGGGCATTGCCCTGCCAGCATGGGAACTCCTCCATCCCCGGGTTCCTGGGCATTGAGCCCGAAGTATCCAGACAGTAATCCCAGCATCTGGTTCAGTGGAACCCACACTATATCCCCTGGGAAACATGCTCCCCTCCCCCTGCCCCAAGCCAGGCAGGGTCTAAGATTGTAGGCTCTCGATGCGTCTGGGTTATTTAAACCATCTGTAAATAGGTCTCCTGTTTTTCCTCCCTTTCCCACCCTGCCAACTGAGGTGTTGTTTGAACTTGTTCACAGTTCACAAATCTTGTAATATTTATGAACATGGAGTTTTTAAAAAGCAATAAAATATCTCTGCTTTAAAAAGGGATCTCTGCTTTAAAGGTCACTGTATTCAGCATCCTTTCCCCCATCACAAAAAATTAAGGTGGTACTCCCTTTATCCTCTGATTTGAGATGCTCTAAGTAAAGACTTCCCCTCTATATCCCACCGGCTGTAGCTTCATTTCCTGATTTAGTTCCGAAGGCTTTACTCCCATAAGTCCACCCACGTTCATGAGGCTCTTCCTCTAAAGATCTAGCCTGGACCCAATATTTATAGACCTTTGACTTTGTGCCCAGTGCAGATCTCAGTACTGGGGACTCAGTGGTGGCCCAAGCCACTTGACCTCTCTTTCCCTCCTGGAATGCAGAGCTGGGAAACAAACAATAAACAGGTAAACAAGGCAATATCATCTAGTGACAAATGATTTGAAGAAAATGTACATTTTAGGTCTTCTCTGAGGATGCTGTATACATGTACTGAGATCTGAATGTCAAAAGGGACCAGCTAGGGACTTCCGTGGTGGCCCAGTGGTTAAGAATCCTCCTGCCAACGCAGGGGACACGGGTTCGAGCCCTGGCCCGGGAAGATCCCCAGTGCCGCAGAGCAACGAAGCCGGTGCACTACAACTACTGAGCCTGTACTCTAGAGCCCACGAGCCACAACTATTGAGCCCACGTGCTGCTGCTGAAGCCCACGCACCTGGAGTCTGTGCTCCACAACGAAGAGTAGCCCCTGCTCGCTGCAACTAGAGAAAGCCCACGCACAGCAACGAAGATCCAATCCTGCCAATAAATAAATAAATAAATAAATAAATAAATAAATAAATTTATTAAAAAAAAAAAAGGACCAGTCTTGTGAGGAAAGTGTTCCAGGCAGAGGGTACTGCAAATGCAAAGTCCCTGAGGTATGAATAAGAATAATTCATACTTTTCAGCTCATAAATGAGATGGAGGTTTGCGAGTGAGTTCACAGTAATGAGGTCAGAGAAGCGTGAGGTAGGCTTCTTTGCCGGCAGCAGGAAGGAGCTTGGATTCTATTCTCAGGACAATGGGGAGTCAATAGAAGGTTTGGAGCTGGGAGTGATAGGATCTGACTTACTTTTTTGAAAAGCTTCTCTGGCAGCTGTGATGAGACTGAATCAGAAAGGGGCGAGAGTAAAATCCAGGAGACCAGTTAGGCGGGAACTCCCTATTCAGAGGAGAGGTGAGATGGGGAGCTAAGAAGACCTATGTGACAGATACAGTCTATTATCGACTATGTACCTTTGGGTCTCTGTCACTTCCCATCTGATACTGCAGTTGACTTCCTGTTATTCTAGGAGATTCCTGAGGCTAGATCACCCCCAGAACTAACTGTAAGACAGTAACACACGTTGAATCAATCTCTAGCAAATTCTAACTTCTGCAAAGGGCTTTAGCAATGATAAAGCCTTCTCTCTTTTTCCAAAATTTATTTTACTGAAGTATAGTTGATGTTTTTTGTGTGGGGGGGTGCTGTGTTGGGTGTTTTAATTACGGCACACATGATTTTCGTTGCAGCATGTGGGATCTTTCATTGTGGCACACGGGCTCTTTGTTGCAGCACTCAGGCTTCTTTCTAGTTGTGGCCTGTGGGTTTTCTCTCTCTACTTGTGGCATGCGCCAGCTCCAAAGCACGTAGGCTCTGTAGTTTGTGGCACGCAAGCTCTCTAGTTGAGGCAGCGCGTGAGCTCAGTAGTTGTGGCACACTGGCTTCATTGCCCTGTGGCATGTAGGATCTTAGTTCCCCAACCAGGGATCAAACCCATGTCCCCTGCACTGGGAGGCAGATTCTTTACCACTAGACCACCAGGGAAGTCCTGAAGTATAGTTGATTTACAATGTTGTGTTAGTTTCTGATGTATAGCAAAATTGTTCAACATATATATGTATATACATATATATATATAGTCTTTTTCTTTTATTCTTTTCCATTATGACTTATCACAGGATATTGAATATAGTTCACTGTGCTATACAGTAGGACCTCGTTGTTTATCCATTCCCTGTATAATAGTTTGCATCTGCCTGTCCCCAACTCCCAGTCCACCCCTCCCCCACCCCCTGCCCCACCTCCCTCCCCCATGACAACCACAATTCTGTTCTCTATGTCTGTGAGTCTGTTTCTGTTTTGTAGATACGTTCATTTGTGTCATATTTTACATTCCACATATAGGTAATATCATATGGTATTTGTCTTTCTCTTTCTGACTTACTTCCCTTAGTATGATCATCTCTAGGTCCATTCATGTTGCTGCAAATGGAATTATTTAATCCTTTCCTATAACTGAGTCATAGTCCATTGGATATATATATATCTCACATCTTCTTTATCTATTCATCTGTCTATGGACCTTTAGGTTTTTTCCACGTCTTGGCTATTGTGAATAGTGCTGGATAAGCCTTCTCTTAATACATGATTTCATTCTGTCCTCTCCCAAATCTGCAAGGTGGCTCTGATGAGGCCATGAATTTTACATGCACTCTCTGATTTAACCCTTGCCACAAACAGCGAGGTAGGGACTATATGTTTACAGCTGAGAGGTGAGCAAACTGAGACAGACAGGTTCACTTGCCAAAGCCACACAATTAATGCTGCAATACTCAGGTCTCCCTGCAGAGCGTGAAACATACATTGTGACTTAAATAAGGCAAAACTTTCCTTCCAAGCTTAATTTTTCTGCATCCATCCAAACACCCCTAGCAGAAGCCTGAGAATCTAAAATACACTATTGGGTGCAGGCATACTTCTCTCACTCCTCTTACTTTTTGGATGAATCTAGTCGAGTCACCTTAATTCCTGCTGGCTCCACTTAACCTACAATGAATAATTTGATGGACAGGAGACCAACAAATAATAAACTGTTGCTGAGATCTCAATGGTCTGCTTTACTCAGCAATCAAAATGCCATGTCCCCAACTGATAAAAAATATCTTATGTTCTAGCTACTCAGAAATTGAGGGCTTGTTCTAGGATTTCCATGACTCAGCAGGACAGAATTCATCCTTTATCAGCAACAAAATGGTAAGGCATCAGCAAGTCTTATTACTAGGATTAGAGAAAGACATATTCATTAGATTCTCTGAGACAGCTCTCAGTCACAAATCCCAGTGTGTTATAAAAGGCATAAAACTGGGACTTAAAAACACCTCTCTCTCTCACACACACACAGCAGTCCAGAGACTGATGAAAATTCATTTAATTTTTCATTAAACTGTTCTTTCGAGGACAGTGGCTGTGTCTTACCTTTACAGTATCTGGCCTGGCTCAGAATAAGCATTCAATAAACATTTGTTGAATGAACTCCTAAAATCTGTAGACGAATATACATTTTTTACCCTTTCAAAAAAATTTTTATTTGAAGTATAGTTGAATTACAATGTTGCGTTAATTACTGCTGTACAGCAAAGTGACCCAGCTCTACATATATATACATTCTTTTTCATATTCTTTTCCATTATGGTTTATCGCAGGATATTAAACATAGTTCCCTGTGCTACACAGCAGGACCTTGTTGTTTATCCATCCTATATATAATAGTTTACATCTGCTAATCCCAAACTTCCAATCCATCCCTCTCCGATCCACCTTCCCCTTGGCAGCCACAAGTCTGTTTTCTATGTCTATGAGTCTGTTTCTTTATAGTAGATACGTTTGTGTCGTAGTTTAGATTCCACACATAAGTGATATGTAGATGAATATAATTAATAAATCTATGAAAAAGATCTTCAAAATGCTCTAGAATTGCACTGTCCAACACATTGGTCACTAACTAGGTGTGGCAACCCACCTTGAAGTGTAGCCAGTCCAAATAGAGATGTAGGGAAGTGTAAAATACACCCCAGATTTTGAAGATTTAGTATAAAAAAAGATAATATTTTTGATATATTGGGTTAAATTAAATATATTACTGAGATTAATCTAATCTGTCTTATATGTGACTCCTAGAGTATTTAAAATTATACACGTAGCTATCATTGTATTTTGGTTGGACAGCACTGCTCTAAAAAGGAAAATAAAGGTCAGAAAAAATTATTCTTAAAGAAGTTGGCAAGCCAATATTTGATGACACTTTCCACATTTTCCATCTTGAACTTATCAAAAAGGCATAAGTTTTTTCCAAGGCCAGCTTCTCCTATGACAAACAGAGGCCACAAAGATTCTGCCTAGGTCAGAGGGGCAGGCTGGTAACTCATGGGCTGAAATGTGGCTTGCAGTTACGGTTGACACAGTGATTTTCTTAAAAACTGAATTAGTTACTACTATTTCAAAATGGGGAGATTTCATACACAGATGCATATTTGTTAGGTGTTCTTAAAAAATGGGAAGTTGTGGCAATGCTGGTCTTTTTTTTTTAATATAACGTGTTTTTTTGTTGGTTATTTTTTAATTAATTAATTAATTAAATTTGCTGTGTTGGGTCTTTTTTTTGCTGTGCACGCGCTTTCTTTGGTTGCAGTGAGTGGGGGCTACTCTTCCTTGTGGTGTGCAGGCTCCTCATTGCCGTGGCTTCTCTTTTGCAGAGCACGGGCTATAGGCGTGTAGGCTTCAGTAGGTGCAGCACATGGGCTCAATAGTTGTGGCGCACGGGCTTGGTTGCTCCATGGCATGTGGGATCTTCCTGGAGCAGGGATCGAACTCGTGTTCCCTGCATTGGCAGGCAGATTCTTAACCACTGCGCCACCTAGGAAGCCCCTGGTCTTCTTTTTTTTTTTTTTTTAATTGAAGTATCGTTGATTTAAAATGTTTCAGGTGTATAGCAAAGTGATTCAGTTATACATATATATACATTTATACACACATTCTTTTTCAGATTCTTTTCCGTTATAAGTTATTCTAAGATACTGAGTATAGTTCCCTGTGTTATACAGTAGGTCCTTGTTTATCTGTTTGACATATAGCGGTCCATACCTGTTAATCCCAGATTCCTAATTTATCCCTCCCCAATACTGGTCTTACACGGAAGCCGAAAGTTACAGCTAAAAAGCAGAAACCACCTCCAGTTTGCCATATTGGATTCCTATGGTAGAGTTTTTTTTTTTAAGCAAAATATTTCTTGTAACCACATCTTTATTCAAAGAAGAAAAGGGAAATGTAGACTAAGAAGGTAAATGTGTCTTAAAGGAAGTGAAGAACATTCAGTGGTGTTTAATATGACTGCAAAGTTTGCGTGTGAAAGAGTACATCTTAAATCAGAATTATGCAACAACTCCAGAGAGCATTTGACTTCGCAGTCCCTCATCTAGTTCTTCGGGATCCACCATTACTATTGGAGACATCGAATAGTCTCCTTTGAGCTTTGAGTTGATGTAAAAAAATTCTCCAAAGTGCTACTTCATTCCAATTGTACCTCAAGGGTCTAAGAAAAATTCCAGGACATTGTTATGAAGTTTGTGCAGACCTAGTAAGAACTGATTCAGGCCTGAAAGACAGAAATAGCCAAAACCTAAGTCCTTCCATCCCTTAGTGTACTCTTCACAGAACTTCGGCTTTCAAAGCACTTCCGATTCTGTCTCACCTAATTCATCCCTGGGAAGTTCAGGGGCTGAGTCCTCAGGTGGGGAGGACAGCGGGGGCCCCGGGGGCTGAGACAGGTGGCCTGCGGAAAAGCACCAGACCGTGACCCCTCTTGCCTCTCAAGGCCTTTCTGAAGGTGGACAGAGAAGGCGGACGGCAGGAGAAAAGAAGTGGAAACGACAACAGAAGATCCGAAGAGAGGTGGCGGGTTAAAAGGGGCAAGGAAAGGGCAGAAGAAGGCAGACACTGAGGCGTGGAGATAAGGTAGTGGAAAGGGTGGGGGGCTGCTTCCAAGGAGAATGAGCTGAGGCGGCGCATCTGGGGCTGCTGTGGAACCTCACGCCATCAGTGGCAAAAGCAGACCAGAGAGGACGTGGTTTGCCCGGGGATGTCCAGCGCTTTGCCAGGTGGACACTAGAATCTGAATCCAGGTCTCCCGATCCCATTCGGTTGGTCACCGGGGAGACGGGCCGGTGGGCAGGGGACGCGGGAGGGCCTGAGGCAGGCAGGCGCAGAGATGCAAGGCGGGTGGACGGAAAGCTCCGTCCCAGGGTAGCAGCTCCCGGGTGGCCGAGTCCCAGCTGTGTCTGCGGGGCCCACGCCTTCCGCGGCTTCCGGCTCGAAGGCGCCGTGGGAAATGCCCTCCCGCCCCGCCCCCAGTAATCGGGGGCTTTCGGAACCTCCCTAGAGATGGTCAGGGGCTTTTGGAAACATCGTGGCAGGAATCAAACGTCAAACTGCCGGTATTTCTGAATAGCCACCATTTCCTAAGAAACATTCATACACACTGGGAGATGAAAAAGGTTAGAGAGAAGGCGAAACCGGCCGAGTAGCATTCGGGAATTTCCGAAGCTTCTCGAGCGGCATTCGGAACCTCTCGGCTCTTTGCGATCTATTCGAGAGTCTTAATCTCTGGTAGATTCGTTCTTCGCCTAACTCCTAAAGGCGATTTATGCAGACAGCCTTTCGACAATTTTCGGAAGTGTTCGGGATCTGCCCGAGAATGGCGCCCTCTGGCGGCGGAAATTGTCACCATCCCCGGCCCCCCAAGGTAGACCCGCACGCACAGACGCAGTTGCGCTCCGGCGGCCGTTCAGACCGGATGTGGTTGCCGCTGAGGTCACTTCCGGCGGGTGACGGTGCGGACGGGTCAGAAGCGTAGTGGCGGCGGCAAAATGGCGGCGCCTGAGGAGCGGGATCTAACCCAGGAGCAGACAGAGAAGCTGCTGCAGTTTCAGGTAGCAGCGAGTAGTCGGTGCAGCGAACGCCGCCGCGGGCTAGGGAGTGGGTCCCTAGAGGAGCTCAGAACCCTCTCAGATTGGGCCCGAGATTCTTCTCAGTCCAGCAGGCGGCCCCCTCCCCCCCAGCCGCCAATTGCCCTGCTTGCTGCCCCCGGCCCCCGAGCGTCTGTCGGTCCCCGGCCATCCAGGAACGGCTGCGGCCAGACCCGCTTCCCCTCTCTCCCCTCAGAGCGTCAGCTTCCCGGGTTCCCCTTAGTGGCGCCCGTCCTTAGCCATCCTTTCCAGCCAGGTTACCGGTTGGACCCTCTCCGCCGACGACTCCGGATCTGCTGAGATGCTTAATCCCGACTGCGATGTTGGCCTCGTTTCGGGTCTCTGGAAAGCCTCCTACCAGCCTCCCCATGCCATTTCCGCAAACACTTACTGAGGGCTTCTTGCGTGCCAGGTCCTGTGTTGGGCGCCCTAGTGGGGCTGGGGGCAGGACGGTCTCCCTTCCTGCGGGTGTGGGAGGACACCTCGTAGTGAAACAGTGCAGCATGAGAAATGTCATCAGTGCCTTCTGATGGGGTTTATTACCCCGGGCTTAGTCCTGGACTCACGTGCTTGACTCTGCTTGAGGAGGGTGGGAAACTTGCTGGAATCTGCCTCCTTTTAGTGGATGTTTGTGTTAAGAACTTTTGACACTAAGCACTTTATCCCTGAGCTGGAGAATCTGGTTGGAGGAGACTTAGGTAATCTTGACTCTATATTACCCTGATGGGTACCAGTTTCTTTATCTCTAAACTACATATCTTAAAAGTGTTAATCCCCTAAGGATGTTGTGGAGATCACAATGAGTGTATAGATGTCTAAAGGGCTTTGTAAACAGTAAACTGCAATCAAACAGTACTGCAACTATTAATCATTTAACTTGGGATAGAATTAAAGTTAGTGGTATGCTTATTTTTTAATATAAAATATGCTAAATATTCATTAGTTCCTCAATTTTTACCAAGAACCTTAGTGCTCAGGCAGTAACAACAAATGGATGGAATACCATTTATTGAGTGTGGTGTTGTGAGTACTTGGCTAAAACACTTACCATACATTATTGTATTTAATACAGCAACCCTGTGAAATTCATACTGTTACAATCCCTATTTTACAGATAAGGGATTGAGGCTTAAGAAGTAACATGCTTAGGTAACACAGCTAGTAGGTCGTGGTGTCAGATTTAAAACCAGGTCCATCTTTCCAGAACTTTTCCTGAGCTCTTGACATGTGTGCTATACAACCCATGTAAGTAGCACTGTACAACTGAAAGTGGGATGCAAATGCTCTGTCTTTTTTTTTTCTCTTTGCACATTCTCACTTTTCTGTGATTTCCTTGATTTCACTTGCAGTTAACATTGAAGTGTTTTCTCTTAAATCAAGCAGTGGGTTGGAAGTGTATACATTGGAAAATACTGTTAAAGAAGTAGTTGACATTTGATTGGAGTTTTGAGTAGAGAAATTGTTGACACAGCAGATTAGAATTAGAATGAATAAAGCGCAGATAACTAGCTTCTGCTTCCTGGTAGACCACTAATTTCAGTGTTGTTTAACTTTGGCAGATCATTTTATTCCTTACAACTCTTGAGGGATAAGCCCCCACGTTGTTTAAAGTGTAATGAGGTGATGTGAACCATAAATTGTGAAGTACTTAGTCGGGTCCTGGAAGAACATGAGTATGTGGTAGCATTTCTGAGATAAAGTGCATAGGCATCTCTGTTTTTGTCTTCATTGAATATCTCTATCAGCAAGAGACATGAGTAGCAAGTTAAAGATGTATTAACGTTGCTTTATGAAATTGGATTTAATAAGGCAAACACTTTTTACATTTGTGTGTTCTTCAAGCAGTTGCTTGGATCAGGTTCATCATTCAGATTACCATTATATCAGGTATTTGATGTACATTAACTCTTTTAAATCTTTCCCTAACTGACACTGTAAGGTGTTAACCCCAATTCAGTTTATTAATGAAGAAGCAGGTTCTGCAAGGTCATATAACTTGCTCAAGTGGTAAGTGGCAGAGATTTAGAAATTCACATCCATAACCATCTTGCCTATAACCTAATGGAGAAACCAGACACATACATAAATAATGAGTGTTCTGCAGTATATTAGTGCTCATAGTGTGGTAAACATAGTGGTATAAACAAAGTGCTGTGGCAATTTAGGGAATAATAGTATTGATGACAGTGGGAGGGGGAAAGAAGGATGGCATAGTAGTTACCATTAAGTTTCTAACCTTAGATAGTTTGTAACCATTATGCTTAATCCTCATAAAGGCCTTGTGAAAGTGCCACAGGTGATAGGCCTCCTCCTAAGTAAGGTAACAGGTCTAGTAAAGTATTTGCTCCAGATCATTAAGCAATTAAATGGTGGGGATGGGATTAGAATTAGGCATCTAGTGGGTCTGGATCTGAAAGTAAAAGCTGCACTCTTTCCACTGTACTTTGCTACTTGGAAGGAGGAATGGAATAACAGGTGGTGAGCAGGAGTGTGTTCAGAGCTGAGGTATAGGTATGAAATAATGTGGAATGTGTTTGTTGTGATGGATTTAGAGAATTGGAAGTGTAAAATAAGACTGGAAAGGTAAATTAGAACCAGATTTTGGAGGCCTTTCAGAGCTGTGCTCAGTGGTTTAAACTTTAATCTGTAGGCGTGAGGAGCCATCCAAGGTTTTTTCAACTAGAGAATGAAATAACACTAGGTTTCAGGTTTGCTTCACTAACACTATGGAGCATGTGCTTGGAATCTCCACAGGGGTCAGGACAGAACGTGATGACACTGCTAGGAGTCAGTTTTCAATGTGTTGCTTCATTTGATATATTGAAATTAGCAAAAGTGAAATATTTTGGAAATCTCCGATTTCCTCTGTTTCACTTTTTTTGTGACGTGATTTGATTGGAACTCCTTAGGCTTCTAAGTTCGTTTGATGTCTTTTAAGATTTTTCTAGTTATTTTCTCCTGTTTATTTTGGAGCCAGTTGAATATGAATAACTAATGCCATATTTGTTTTAGGCTGCTTCAAATGGGAAATAATGGGTTTTAAGAGGAGCTAATACAGATAAGGGGAAGGTCCGTTGTATTGAGGTCCATTTTTCCAAATTTCCAAGTATAGCAGACTCCCCTGGTGTCTTGGTTTACTGCCTCTAGGTTACTGTTTGAACACCTGGGGAAGGATGATGTGGACAAAGAGAGAAGGAACTAAAGGAGCTATGCATGGCCAGTAGAGGAAGAAACAATCCTTTTCTGCTTGTACAGGAGTACAAAATTTTGAGTTGTGAAGGTTTTGTTTTTGATGTTGTTTAAACACTTCTTGAGCATTTACTTTATCCAAAGTGCTCTAGGTCCATTGTATCATTGGGTCCTGCCAGTAAACATAGTGTAGCTTCTGGTATTGGTGACTGAAATAGGATCAGGAGGTAATTTACCTAAGGTTAGTGATGAGCTTAGATTTGAATCCAGAACTCTGGATTCTCTTTCCTACCACCTAGCACTGCCTCTCTGGCCCTAGGTTTTGATTTGTTTTCAGCTACAGGTAAGTGGGTAGGGCCAACAGAAACAGTGTGGGACACTTTTAAGAAAGAGAACACAGCAAAGGGATTCCAAGAGTGTGGTTCTCATCCTGGACATCATCACTAATGTTAATTCTCTTAATCTCCTCTACATGAAGATGCACTTTTTAAGGAGAAGGGAAGAAGAATCCCCCAAAGTGGGAATGAACAAGGAGGACCGTTCTCTCACTTCCATACCCACAGGTATGAGAGAGAAAATGGGAGAGAGGGCTTCAGGGGGAGTACCTTCAGGCAAAAGCCAAGTTTCAGTTAGACCATGAAGACGAAGGAAGTATTCAGGGAAGTTAAAGATCCTGGGGGATATTGCTGACATAGCAGGGCTTTTCATTCTAAACAGAATCCTAAAAATGTGATGTAACTGGGTCAAAACAATGTACATTGTAAATTTTAATAGCTACTGCTAGACTGCTTTCCAGGGAGTTTTGGCAGCTCACACTCTGACGAAGAGGATGTGAGACAACCTGTTTCTCCACATCCTTGCCAGCATTGGATGGTATCTTTTCAGGTTGAGTCCTTATTTTAATTTGCATTTCTAGTGGTAGTGGTGGTTGTAGTTTTTGATTTCATTTTGCAGTCAGTTGAGTTTGAACAGCTAATGCAAACACTTGTTTTAAGCTATTTCAAATGGGGAAGAGTAGGGAGGGACATAAAGAATGAGGGAATTGGCTTTACAGGTATCTCATGGTATATGGAAGGCTTGTTTTCTGCCTGCAGAATAAAAAGTGCTGATTTTAAGATTGAATTCCATTGTTCTATATACTGATTATGGACGAGATTGAGCTCCTTCTGGCTATTTATGGTTATTTACTGTATAAATTCCCTATTGATCCTTTGTTCCATTTTCAGTCGGGTTATTTGACATTTTTTTTATCACTTTGTATGAGTTCTTTATGTATACTGATCATGTATAGCAGATATTTTCTTTCATGACATCATTTATCTTTGTTATCTCTTCACTTACACTTGTTTAAAATTATGTCATCAAATTGGCATTTTTTTTCTTTCTGTCTTTTGGATTTTCTGTTTTGTCTAAGAATGCCTTCCACTTAATGAGGTTATACAAATGTTCTCTTTTGTTTTCTTCAAAGAACTTTTTTAATAAATTTATTTGTTTTATTTATTGGCTGCATTGGGTCTCCATTGCTGCACACGGGCTTTCTCTAGTTGCGGACAGCTGAGGCTATTCTTTGTTATGGTGCGTGGGCTTCTCAGTGTGGTGGCTTCTCTGGTTGCGGAGCACAGGTTCTAGGCACTTGGGCTTCAGTAGTTGTGGCACATGGGCTTAGTTGCTCTGTGGCATGTGGGATCTTCCCAGCCCAGGGATCAAATCCATATCCCCCGCGTGAGCAGGTAGCAGGAGGATTCTTAACCACTATGCCACCAGGGAAGCCCCTAGCATTTAATCATCCATCTTTGAAACCACCCTAGTGAGTGTGAGATATTATCTCGTTTTGATTTGCATTTCCCTAAAGACTGAAAAGATGTTGAGCATCTTTTCATATGCTTATTGGCCATTCTTGTACCTTCTTTTGGAGATACAAATTCAAATCCTTTGCCCATTTTTAAAAAATTGAATTGTAGTTAATTTACAATGTTGTGTTTCAGTGTACAGCAAAATGATTCAGTTATATATTTTTTCAGATATTTTTCTATTATAGGTTATTACAAGGTACTGAATATGGTTCCCTGTGTTACACCGTAAATCCTTATTGCTTATCTATCTTATATATGGTAGTTTGTATCTTTTAATCTCATACTACTAATTTATCCCTCCTCCTTTTTCCTTTCCGCTTTGGTGACCATGTTTGTTTTCTGTATCTGAATCTCTTTCTGTTTTGTATATATATTCATTTGTATAATTTTTTAGATTCCATATGTAAGTGATATCATATAATATTTGTCTTTCTCTGTCTCACTTAGTATGATATTTTCTAAGTCCATCCATGTTGGTGCAGATGGCAATATTTCATTCTTTTTTATGGCTGAGTAATATTCGTGTGTGTGTGCTTGTGTACTACATCTTTTTTTTTTTTTTACTGAAGTATAGGTGGTGTACAATATTATATAAGCTACAGGTATACAATATAGTGATTTGCGAGTTTTAAAGGTTATGCTCTATTTATAGTTATTATAAAATATTGGCTATATTCCCTTGTAGCTTTTTTTACACATAGTTGTTTGTACCTCTCGATCCCCTGTCCTTATATCACTCCTTCCCCCTTCCTTCTCCCCACGGGTAAACTCTAGTTTGTTGTCCATATCTGTGAGTCTGCTTCTTTTTTGCTGTATTCACTAATTTGTAGTATTTTTTAGATTCTACATATAAATGATATATAGTATTTGGTTTTCTCTGATTTATTAACTTGGAGGATATTAACTTAGCATAATATCCTCCAAGTCTATCCACGTTGCTGCAAATGGCAACATTTCACCCTTTTTTATAGCTGAGTAGTATTTCATTGTCTTTTTCCTGATCTTAAGAGGAAATCATTCAGTATATGACCATTATTATGTTAGCTGTGAGTGTTTCTTAGGTCAGGGTGGGGAAGTTCCCTTCTATTCCCAGTTAAGTTCTTATCATGAAAGGGTGTCTTGGGTTCTTAAAGGGGTTATATGAGACAATGCAAGTAAAGTACCTGATAAGTAGTAGGGCTCTTTCAAAACAAGGGCAGTTTTGGAGAATATTCAGTTGTACACATGTTCTCTTACATTTCTCTTTATTAAGTTGTATAAGATGTTTGTATATTTTGTTTTTTGTTTGTTTTATAAATTTATTCATGTATTTATTGGCTGTGTTGGGTCTTTGTTGCTGTGCGCAGGCTTTCTCTAGTTGTGAGCGGGGGCTCCTCTTCATTGTGGTGCACGGGCTTCTCATTGCGGTGGTGTCTCTTGTTGCAGAGCACGTGCTCTAGGTGCTCGGGCTTCAGTAGTTGTGGCTCACTTCAGTAGTTGTGGCTCACGGGCTCTAGAACGCAGGCTTAGTAGCTGTGGCTCACACACTTAGTTGCTCCATGGCATGTGGGATCTTCCCAGAGCAGGGATCAAACCGGTGTCCCCTGCATTGGCAGGTGGATTCTTAACCACTGCACCACCAGGGAAACCCCAATTGACATCTTTATGTTGTTGAATCTTCTTATTCAAGAACACAGTTATTGTCATCTTGGAAGCTTTTTGACAAACTGATTCTGTAGTGTTTGCTGGCCTTTGGTTTGTTTGTTACATTTTTATGTAACAATTACAGGCATTTGTGATAAGGTTGGTTCAAGTTTGGGATTATTTCTTCAGAATGGGCTGGGCATCAGTGTTTTATGCACTCCTCTAAGTCTTTTAAGGAATAACATTTGTGTAATTGGCAGAGTAGTATCAATTCAAATAACTGAGTGGAGGAGTATCAGTACTGCAGATATTCTTTTAGAAACAGATCTTTGAGGTGGATATTGATAAAGATTAATGTTGTCAATTTTCTTTTGAGCCAGTTGAGGGTCATTTGATATATTTAGGAAATCTCAGTGGTCATTTCTCCATATTACATTTTTCCTTAAAATGAATAGCAAAAAATAGTAAAGTAATCAAATTGAAGATTTGATGTTAAATGCTTCCAGTTGTGTACGTGTGTTTTTAAACTATCATTTTGTGCGAGTGCCAGAAATGATAAATAACAAAATCACTGTGAGCACTGACGTTCCTGTTGGCTTTGGATTTTCCCACCAAGGAAGTTTTTGAAAATGTTTTCAGTTTCCTGGAATAAATTTAGAAGAGAAAATGTTTTCATGCTGAGTAACTGGGGAATTTTTTTTTCAGCATATAAGCTTGTATATGTGTATTAAGGTTTATAAATTACTGTTGGAGTTAAATATGTCAAACCAACAAAAATCTGCTACTCTCAATTAACTATCTGTATTGCCTCTATCCTAGTTTACACTTCATTTCCCCTTTGGACTATTTCAATAACTACATGAACTAGTGCCCCTAATTCCAAGTCTATCTCCTCTTCAATTCAGCCTTCTTACTTTTTCCAGAATAATCTGTCTAGCAAAGATTTGATTGTGTCACTCTCTAAGATTTTGCATTTGTTTTGCATTGATTAAAGCAGCATGAAATTTTTCTTCGCATCTCATGATCTGACCCATATTTTGCTGTCCAACCTCCATAATTCTAACCTTTTCATTTCTATTCCAGTGATATTTTTTGGTTTCCTTAACATGACATTTTTTCTCATGCCTCTGTACCTCCATGCATGCTCCTGTTGCCTTGAAACACCTCCTGCTAGTTTTCAGCTCAGAACTGATATCATCCCAAGTCCCCTGGAAGACCTGGATTTGTGTACTATTGGTGTGTGGTCATTGTCATAGTTATTTACATATCTTTTTACTGCACAAAATTATTGGGGGTGAGGACTGTGATTTATTTGTGGTACTTGCTGCTTGATGCTTAATTAATATTTGTTGAGTGAATTTAATAACTCACCAGAAATCTCACTTAACCAGAGGGGTTTTGTTGTAGTTGTTGTTGTTCTTGATGTTTGTTTCTCTCTCTTTGTTAAAGCAATTCCAGCAGCTTTAAGTATCCCATTTTTAGGAGGAAGGGAAAAACAAAAATTCCAGTTAGCCACATTCTCATCTTTGCAGCATGATATAGGGGACAGAGCTCCATATTAGGAATTGCTCCATTTAAAATCTTGACAGTTAATTAATCCCTCTAGGCCTCAGTTTCCATATCTGCAAAATGATTCTAATATTTTTAACTTTACTGGATTGTTGTAAGAGTGGATAAGAAAGCACATACTATAGTGCTTGGCTCATAGATGCTTAATAAACAATTGAACCTAAGTCATGGAGCATTTTATAATGTCAAGATTTGAGGTTGAAAGTTAATTAAGTTTAAAAGTAAATTATTAACATCTTCTCACTTGACATTAGAGTATACATATATAGATACATGTATATATATGTATGTATGCATGTCAAGTTTTAGAAATGTGATTTCATGCTATTTTGAAATGTATACAGTGGCAGATATTATTGGCCTTGAGGGTGGGGAGGGAACAAGGAAGGCCAGATTCTCAGATGACTTTTTGGAAGACTAGTAAAGTTTGGTGCCTTTGTAATGTTTCTGGTAAAGAAGACCTTATGTCTTTCTAAACAACTTTTCCACTTGATTCAGAGTAGCTGAGTCATGTTAGGAAAGGTTGAATAAGGCCAAAGTGGTTTTTGTTTGTTTTTTTAGTGGAATTAAGTATGTTAAATGAAACAATAGTTATTGAAATAGGAATTTAATGAAAGGTGATTGATTCCCAGAAAACAAGGTAATCTGATTGTAGTACTTTAGAACCTTTTAATTAAGTTAAAGTTCATCTCACAATACATTACAAATGTCTTTTCCCTCAGTTTTTAAAATGGGCAAAATACACACAAAATTTACCATCTTAACCATTTTAAGTCAATTTAGTGATAACATATATTTGTGATGTTGTGCAGCCATCATTATCATTCATCTCCATACCTCTTTTCATCTTGTAAAACTGAAACTATACCCATTAGACAGTAAATCCCAATTTCCCCCTCCTGCAGCCCCTGGCAGCCACCGTTCTCCTGTCTCTCTCTATGATTTTGAGTACTCTAAATACTTCATACAGGTGGAATCATACAGTATTTTCTTTTTGTGACTGGCTTGTTTTTCTTAGCATAGGTTCTGAAAGTTCCTCCGTGTTGTAGAATATTGCAGGATTTTCTTCTTTTTGAAGGCTGAGTAATATTCCATTGTATGTATATATCACATTTTGCTTATTCCACTCATCTGTTGATGGACACTGGATTGTTTCCCGTCTTAGCTACTGTGGATAATGCCGCCGTGAACATGGGTGTACAGGTATCTCTTCAAGACTGCATTTATTTTGAGTATATATGCAGAAGTAGAATTGTGTCATATAGTAGTTCTATTTTGGATTTATGGATGAACTCCACACTGTTTTCTGTAGTCGTCGTACTATTTTACATTCCCACCAGTGGTGCGTAAGGGTTCCAGTGTCTCCACATCCTGGTCAGTACTTTTCATTTCCTGTTTTTTTAATAGCAGCTGTCCTAACAGATGTTAAGTGGTAGCTTATAGTTTTGATTTGCATTTCCCTAATGATTAGTGATGTTGAACATCTTTTTGTGTGTTTATTGATTATTTGTATATCTTCGTTGGAGAAATATCAAGTCCTTTGCCCAATCGAGTTGTTTATTTTTTTTGTTGTGTTAAGAGTTCTCTATATTCTGGATGTTCATCCCTTATCAGATATACAATTTGCAAATATATTTTCCCATTCTGTGGTTTTGTCTTCTTACTCTGGGTAGTGTCATCTGTTGTACAAATTTTTAAAGTTTGCATGGTCTAGTTTGTCTCTCTACTTTTGTTGCCTGTGCCTTTGGTGTCACATTCAAGAAATCATTGCCAAATCCAATGTCAGAAAGTTTTCAACTTGTTTTCTCCTAAGAGTTTTATAGTTTTAGGTTTTAGGTTTGGGTCATGGATCCATTTTAAGTTAATTTTTGTATATGGTGTTAGGTAAATGAGTAGAAAAAACACACTCCTCCTGTGTTTCTCCTTTACTCTCAGCAGATGTGTGGGATTTTCATGCATCAAGCAATTCTAGATTCAATTCAGTTCAATTCTGACACTGTCTTCTTCAAGTTAGCATCAGATCCCACAAGTTAAGAGTTCAGTCCCACAGGACCGCCCCCACCCAATTCAGATGCCATCACAAGTCCCAGTGTCACCTGAACTTCTGACTGACCAGCTATAAATTGGGGTTCACATGACCCCCTCCTTGGGTTTGATAATTTGCTAGAATGGTTCACAGAACTCAAGGAAACACTTGTTTACTGGTTTATTACAAAGGATATGATAAAGGATACAGAAAAACAGCCAGATAAAGCGATACAAAGGGCAAAGTCCAGAAGGGCCCCAAGTGCAGGGGAGCTTCTATCCCAGTGGAGTTGGGGTATACCATCCTCCTGGCATGTAGATGGCTTCACCAACTCAAAAGCTGTCTGAATCTCATATTGTTGGGATATTTTTGGAGGGTTTATCGCCTAGGCATGATTGATTTTAACTCTTATTTCCCAGACCCTCTCCCCTCCCTGGAGATTGGAAGGTGGAGCCCACCAGGAGTCACCTCATTAGAACAAAATACAATGATATCATCCAGGAAATTCCAAGGGATTTAGGATCTCTGTCAGGAACCAGGATCAAAGAACAAATATTAGAACAAAAGATGCTCCTAGTGCTCTTATCATGTAGGAAATTATAAGGGTTTGGGGAGCTCTGAGTCAGGTACTGTGGTCAAAAACTAAATGTTAGAACAAGAGAGTCTCCTGGCACCCCTATTTGCAGGGGTTTTAGGAGCTCTGTGTCAGGAACTGGGGGCAGAAACAAATATATTTCACAGTAAGGATCCAGTTACATTCTTTTGCATGTGGGTGTCCAGTTTTCCAGCACCATTTGTTGGTAAGACTGGTCTTTACCTCTTGAATGGTTCAGACCATCTTTGTCAAAAATCATTATACCATATATGCAAGGGTTTATTTCTGGACTCAGTATTCTATTCCATTGGCCTATATGTCTGTCTTTGTGTCAGTACCATACTATTTTGATTACTGTAACTTTATAGTAAGTTTTGAAATCAGGAGGTGTGAGTCCTCTAGCTTTGTTCTTCTTTTTCAAGATTGTCCCTTGAGATTCCATATGAGTTTTAGGGTTGGTTTTTCTATTTCTGGGGGAAAAAAAGAGGCGTTGAGATTTTAATAGGGAGTGCTCTGAATCTATAGCTCACTTTGGGTAGTACTGACCTTTTAACAGTATTGTCTTCCAATCCATGATCATTGGGTGTCTTTCCATTTATGTAGGGCTTCATTAATCTCTTCCAGCACTGTTTTGTAGTTTTCATTGCATAAGTCTCTCACCTCAGTTAATTCCCAGTATTTTATTCTTTTTGATGCTATTATAAATGGAATTGTTTTCTTACTTTCATTTTTAAGTGTTCATTGTTAGTGTAAAGAAATGCAACTGAAACTTGTGTGTTGACTTTGTATCCTGCTACTTTGTTGAATTAATTTATTAGTTATAGCAGGGATGGGGGGGTGGTCTTTAGGGTTTTCTACATATAAGAAGTTGTGTCAATTGATTTTAATAGATAGCGATCGTACAAAGTAGCTTCTCAAACCACAGTGAGATTAACGTAGAAATTAATAACAGAAGTAAAACTGGAAGATTCACAAACTTATGTAAGCAACACACTCTTAAATAACCAATGGGAGACTTCCCTGATGGCACAGTGGTTAAGAATCTGCCTGCCAGTGCAGGGGACATGGGTTTGAGCCCTGGCTGGGGAAGATTACACATGTGATGGAGCAACTAAGCCCGTGCACCACAACTACTGAGCCTGTGCCCTAGAGTCCATGAGCCACAACTGCTGAGCCCATATGCCACAACTACTGAAGCCCAGACACCTAGAGCCCATGCTCCGCAACAAGAGAAGCCACTGCAATGAGAAGCCTACGCACTGCAATGAAGAGTAGTCCCCACTCACTGCAACTAGAGAAAGCCTACATGCAGCAACAAAGACCCAACACAGCCAAAAATAAATAATAAAATTAAAAAAAAAAACAAATTATTAAAATCAGAAATGAAAATGGAGACGTTATTACCAAATTTACAGAAGTAAAAAATGATTAGAAGAGAGTACTGTGAACAATTGTATGCCAACAAATTAGATAACGTAGATGAGATAGACAAATTCCTAGAAATACAAAACCTACCAAAGAAAAAGAAAATCTGAATAGTCCATAACTAGTAAGGAGATTGAATCCATAATCAAAAATCTCCTAACAAAGAAAAGCATTGGACCTGATGGCTTCACTGGTGACTTCTCCGAAACATTTAAAGAACTAATTGTGGGACTTCCCTAGTGACACAGTGGTTAAGAATCCACCTGCCAGTGCAGGGGAACAGGTTTGATCCCTGGTCCGGAAAGTTCCCACATGCCGCAGAGCAACTAAGCCTGTGCTCCATAACTACTGAGCCTGTGCTCTAGAGCCCATGAGCCACAACTACTGAAGCCTCACACCACAACTACTGAAGCTTGCACACTCTGGGCCCACGTACAGCAACTACTGAAGCCCACGTTGCTAGCGCCCATGCTCCACAGCAAGAGGAGCCACCACAATGGGAAGCCTGCGCACCACAACCAAGAGTAGCCCCTGCTTGCCACAACTAGAGAAAGCCTGTTCACAGCAGTGAAGACCCAGTGGGGCCGAAAAAAGAAAAAAAAAAAGAAGGACTAATTGCAGTCCTTCTCCAACTTTTTAAAAACATTGAAAAGGAGGGAATACTTTCTGACTCACTCTTTGAGGGCAGCATTACCCTGATACCCAGATACCACTAGAAAACTACAGATCAGTATCCCTTATGAACATTAATGCAAGAATCCTCAACCAAATTACTAGCACACTGAATTCAGCAGCATATTAAAAGGATTATACACCATGACCAAGTGGGATTTGTCTCTGGAATGCCAAGAATGCTTCAACATATGAAACTCTGTGTGATACTTCCCATTAAAGAGTGAAGGGAAAAAATCCACATGGTCATTTCAGTTGATATACAAATGTCTTTCTTATCCACATGAACTAGGTAGTTTCATTATAACATTCTCATTTTTAATGTTTCCTTCATGTTTCTTAAAAATAGTAGCTAAATTGAGCATTGTAGGGCTTCCCTGGTGGCGCAGTGGTTAAGAATCTGCTTGCCAGTGCAGGGAATACAGGTCTGATCCCTGAGCCAGGAAGATCCCACATGCGGTGGAGCAGCAAGCCCGTGTGCCGCAACTGCTGAGCCCATGTGCCACAACTACTGAAGCCTAGAGCCTGTACTCTGCAACAAGAGAAGCCACTGCAATGAGAAGCCTGCCCACCACAGCAAAGAATAGCACCCCCCCCCCCCACCCCGGCTCTCTGGAACTAGAGAAAGCCTGTGTGCAAGCAGTGAAGACCCACGCAGCCAGTAAATAAATACATAATTTTTAAAAATAAATAAATACATAAATTGAACGTCGTACACTTAATCTTTACAACCCAGTGGGCTAATGAGTATTTTTATTTACATTTTACCAATAAAGAAACTGAACCTCAGAAAGATGCCTAAGGTCACCAAGCTGGTGAATGGTAGAGTTAGAATGAAGGATTATTGAAGGTTCTGGTGTCTAAATTTCCAAGAAAGCTCCACCACTTTTCCCACCTACTCTTAATTGTTTAGATAAGACCTTCCTTTATGTGAAGGTAATTTTTTTTTCCTTTTTAACTAAAGGCAGGACTTTTCAAAACCTTTAAAGACGTATTGGGAATTTCCAGAAAAGGATTTGATAAACAGCAGTCTTATTTGACACCAAACTCTGTGTCCAGAGAACAAAACTATACTGATTAATTGTTGACCCTGGGCATAAAGGAGAAAAATTTTATATACATCTATGAGCTGTTACTTAGCTTACCAGTAGGTACAGTGAAGAAAGAAGAGACCGGAAATAAGAAGACTGGACAGTTCTGGACCACACTCATGCTCTGACTTGGGAAAACTTGTTCACTTTGCTAAGCCTCAGTTTCCTTTTATGCAAAATGAGGGGTTGAAATACTGTCCTCAATTTATCTTTAATCTTTAATGTGAAAGTTGGAAAAATTCCAGATGTTTTATTCACAGTTGAACAAAACTTTTGTTGAAATTTTTCAAATTGAGAATTTATTGAAAACTTGTTTTCTAACATGAATTAATTAAATAATAGGATGCAGTATAGCATAGGAAACAACCTGGACTTTGTAGGTAGTTATTCTAGGTTTCAGTCTTGGCTCCACCACTTATCATTATTCTTTTTTTTTTAATACATTTATTTATTTACTTACTTTTGGCTGTGTTGGGTCTTTTTTGCTGCACGTGGGCTTTCTTTAGTTGCGGCAAGCGAGGGCTACTCTTTGTTGTGGTGCATGGGCTCCTCTTTGCCATGGCTTATCTTGTTGCGGATCACGGGCTCTAGGCGCATGGGCTTCAGTAGCAGCAAATGGACCCAATAGTTGTGGCTCACGGGCTCTAAAGCGCAGGCTCAATAGTTGTGGCGCATGGACTTAGTTGCTCCATGGCATGTGGAATCTTCCAAGAGCAGGGCTCGAACTCATGTCCCTTGCATTGGCCGGTGGATTCTTAACCACTGCGCCACCTAGGAAGCCCCACTTATTCTTCTTAAACAAGGATATTCTTATGCAAGGTACCTAACCTCTTGAATCATTGGGTCTCTCAGTGGTGAAAATGAGGGCTTTATTACTTAGTAAATGGAAGCCACTGGTATTTAATTTGGTAAATCAGTAAATATGTGAATAATAAAGATCTGAGTGTAAGAGCTTTAGTTATAGATTAGAGCCTCTGTGTGATCACTTCACTTCCTGAAAGGACTTCAAATTCCGTTTCTCCAGCTATTACTAGAGAGGGCATAGTGCTTATTGCATAAAGCAAAGCTGTCTGTGTTGCAGGAAGGAGAGAACGAAGATCTCTGCTTTTTGCCAAGTTTCACTCTGGAAATAACTGAAAACAAAAGTTAAAATATGCATCTTCAACCAGCTAGAACCAGCAAGCCAACTGGAGTTTGGAGAGTACTTAGATTTCAACTGAGGTTTCACCCCAACCTCCTAAAGTGTTTGTTAGTATAATAAACAGGTGAGGTGTGGAAAGAAACACTTCTTAGGAAGGCGCTCTAGTGATTACTGTAGAATGATTAACTCTAGTTACCCGATCCCTATCCAAATAGTTGAATGAGACATCTGGTTAAAACACTGTACATCTGTTGTTTGTAATACCTTCCTTGAGTTATACTTAAAGCAAGAGAGAGATCAGGGATCACAATATTTCGGATGTAGGTTGCCAAGTAGTGTTGACATCCTGTTGTCATCTTACTTGGGAGAGGAGGATGTTAGACCAGGGTTGGAATAAGAGAAGGATATAAAATAGTTCACACACTTTGCTCCAGTCTCCTTTACGTTTTTTGCTAGTTGGATATTGATTGGGGTTCAGGGCATTTTTTTGCCCTAAAGATAAATACTGCCTTTCTCCTACTGATGCTATCAGTGCAGTTACACTTGTGTCAATTGATGTAACAAAATGTAGCATTATGCTAAATCCTTGGGAGGGCAATTCATGGAAGAGCAGTTAGCTCTGAGAGGAGGAGGAAGGGAGAGATCATCTTGGAACAAGGGGTATTTCTCAGTAAGACAGACTTGGATGGACCTGCCCAAATGGGGGATTTGTGGTAGACACTGGTCCTGAAAGATTAGAGGGAGGAGATCCAAAGTTAAACTTTCTACATATTGAAGCTGTTTTGTCCAATACCATCTCAGGTCACCTCAGATGTCAGTAGATCTGAATGTAAACCAGAGTTCTGAAGAGCAAAGCTAGTTAGCTGAAATTACAGATTTAGCTAAGCTTTATTGAGCATTTACTGTGTACCTGAATTAGTGTGGGTGTCTTCCACATAATTCTTTTTAAAAAGTCTCAGTAGTCTCAACTGATAATGGGTATGATGGCAATATCTGTCTCATGGGATTGTTGAGGAAAATATGTAGTTCCTTACACAAAGTAGGAATAAATGAGTGATAATAAAAAAAACACTGTTTAAAGACTAGAGAGAGAAAGAAGTTAAAGTTGATCATTGGCATGAGGGCAAGATGTTCATTTAAACATTTTCTGCTGTGTGCTAAGGCACTACACTTGGGTCTAGGGGATATAGAGATAAATGGGTTCTCTTCTCAAAAGAAAATTTCTTTTGAAAGAGAATTACAGGCTGTTGAGTTCTGAAGAAATTCGTTTGGGAGGAGCCTAAAACCAATGACTGAGGTTATTAAACTCCTCAACATCCATGTTTCACCTCTCTTCTGTAAGTGCTTATAGCCAAACATGTTATTGCTGAGGGGAGAATTGATAGCAAAGCTAATGCGGTGTCTCCAGACAAACCTGTAATATTCTTTCTTTTTGAACAAAGCTGGCATTGCAAAACTTAATTGGCACCGAAATGACTATTAGCTTGAGACATATTTAGCTTTTGACTCACATTGAAACCAGCCCTATTCAGTGTAAATTGGACTAGTCCTTTTAAAGTGTATTTTGGCAGTATGTTTCAAGAACATAAAAATATGCGTATTTCTCTCAGGGAAAACTGAGAATGCGGGGGAAAAAATATGTATTCCTTGGCCCATAATTTTAACTGGATCCTAAGGAGGAAAATCCTAAATACAGATAAGCTTTATAAACAGAAATGTTCATCAAAGTGCTGTTTTAATAGCAGAAAATCAGAAAGCATGTGTAACATCTATATGTAAATTGTTTTAGTCAATTGGAATGTTATATAATCATTAAAATGGGGATGGAGACTAATGCATGGAGGCGTATATGCTCAAATATCTACATATCTAGGAGAGAGGAGTCTCACGGGGAAGAGAATATTGAGAAATCTCCCCAAACCTTGACTGTATGCAGTGATGTGAAAGGTGGGGCTGGTTAGTGGAAAGAATGGGATGGAAAGTTTGGTTCCCAAGCCAGGAGAGAAAACACCAGAAGAGTCCTACAAAGATTTACAAAAAAAAAAAAAAAAAAGGATTTTTGTCAAGATCTTACAGCCCAGAAAGGAGAAGCAAAACCCATTAAATCAGTTCCCTCTATATGTTTGGGTTTTGTTTGTTTAAGTTTGGAAAGGAGATTGAATCAAAACTCTAAATCCTTCTCTTGGAATGTGGGGAACATATATTAAAATGTGAAACCAATTGTATTAATAGTGGTTGTGACCACAGGGAAATCTCTCCCTTCCTCATCTTTCTCTAGTATTTAAACTTTCTTAACCTAACTTATACTAGGTTTTTAAAAGTACAAAACTGAGAGAAAACCCAGATAGCCAATCCATGTCTAGGTTATGGGTACATCTGTTTTCAGACAGTGAGTGCCGGATGAGTTCAGCATGTTTTTCTTTTGACTTTTTGGATAGATCACTAGCCATCCTACTGGCTAGCTTTGAGGTCAGGAAATCCTTTCCTACACGATGCATTTAGCATCATGGTATAATGAATAAGAGTGCATTCATCTTTGGCAGTCTGTTTCCACTTTTCCTCCTAGTTTTTTTGAACACTTTCCTTTATCTTAATATTTCTCTTCCACTTCCACATATTATCCAATCTTTTTGGGTTTACCTTTACAATATAACCTCAGTCTATCCTCTTCTTTCCCTTTTCACTGCTACCATCCTATGCTAAACCAGCATTCTCTTTCCCTTGGATTCCTGTATAGTCTCCTTCCTTCCTGTGTCTTGCTCTCTTTTGTGCCCTCTACAATCAGTTCTTCACACAGCAGCCAGAATTACTCTTTTAAAAAAATCTAGGGCTTCCTAGGTGGCGCAGTGGTTAAGAATCCGCCTGCCAACGCAGGGGACACGGGTTCGATCCCTGCTCCAGGAAGATCCCAGATGCCGCGGAGCAACTAAGCCCATGTGCCACAACTACTGAGTCTGCACTTTAGAGCCCGTGAGCCACAACTATTGAGCCCATGTGCTGCAACTACTGAAGCCCATGCACCTAGAGCCCCTGCTCCGCAACAAGAGAATCCACGGCAATGAGGAGCCCACGCACCACAATGCCAAGTAGCCCCCACTCACCGCAACCAAAGAAAGCCCGCGCACGGCAAAAAAAGACCCACCACAGCCAATTAAACAAACAAACAAAAAGTTATTTTAAAAAATCTACATATGGTCATGACACTGCTACTGAACTTAGAATTAAGGCTCTAGGTTAGTGATTCTCAACCCTGGCTCTATACTAGAATCACCTGAAAGCTCCTTCCCTTCTAGGCAAAAATTTACCTGTGCCTAGCCCGCATGTTCAGAGAATCTGATTAAATTGCTTTTGGTGGGGAGGGGGGGAGGTATCTAGTTAGCTGTAGATTCCCCTCAGATGCTTCTGATGTGCAAGCAAGGTTGAGAAACATGGTCCTAGAGGAACCTTCTCTCCCCTGCCTACTTCTCAGACTTATGTCAAGCTTGTTCTGTCTAACATGTGTCTCTCCCACCCCAGTTTCGTTTTTCCACTTTTTAAATAAACTCTTAATTTTAGGATAGATTTAGATTTACAGAAAATTTTCAAAAATGGTATGCAGACTTCCCATATACCTTCACTCAGTGTTCCCTATTACCATCTTACATACTAGTTTCATATATTTGTCACAATTAATGAACCAATATTATTACATTATTAGTAGAAAGTCCACACTGTATTCAGATTTCTTTAGTTTTTACCTAATGTCCTTCTTCTGTTCCAGGATCCCACCTTACATGTAGTGACTGTATCTTCTTAGGCTCCTCTTGGCTGTGACAGTTTCTCAGACTTTTCCTTGTTTTTGATGACCTTGACAGTTTGAGGAGCACTGGTGATTGTCCCTCAGTTGGGATTTGTGTAATGTTTTTCTCATGATGAGGCTAGCGTTCAGGGTTTGGGGAGGAAGACCACAGAGGTAAAGTGCCTTTTCATTACATTTTATCAAGGGTACATATTATCAACAGGATTTATCGCTGTTGATGTTGACCTTGATCATCTGGCCGAGGTAGTGTTTGTCAGGTTTCTCCACTATGAAGTTAATCTTTTTTTCCTCTTTTTCCGTACTGTACTCTTTGGAAGGAAGTCACTGTGCACACAGCCCATACCTAAGGAGTGAAGAGTTATGTTCCACCTCCTAGAAGGCAAAGAAAGCATCTATCTACATAGTTATTTGGAATTCTTCTGCACAAGATTTGTCTATTCTCCCCCATTTATTTATTTATTCAGTCATGTATTTCTGTCCATATGGATTCAAGGATGTTTATTTTGTACTTTGGATTGTAACCTATTACTCCTTTATTTTGTTGCTCAGATTGTACCAGCGTTAGCCAGCGGGAGCTCTTTCAGTTGATTCCTGTATCACTTTGATATACTCCCATCATTGTGGGTTTTTTTTGAGCACTTATTTACTTTCTGGAGCTATAAGATTCTCTGGGCTCATCTTGTGTATTCTCTGCTCCAGTCCTAGAATTAGCCATTTCTCCAAGGAACCTGGTTCTTTTTATTGGAGAACAGTATTAGAAACCAAAATCCAGGCGTTATGTGTGCTTGCTACTGGGGTGTGTGTTGTTGCTTCTAGGACCTCTCAGCTGACAGAGCAAGGACATACATGTGTATACTAAGCTAACTAGTTCTGTATGCAACCATCTGTCTATATTAAGCTTAAAAATGAGTTGATTCAGATGTCTCCAAGTCTCATCCACATGGATCATTTTAGCGTTCTCCCCTTGACTATCTGTAACTTCCCACTTCAATGATGGGAAAACTGGCTCCCACTATCTAATTGTTCAATTCCAGTATATGTATATAGATATAGTGTTTCAGAATGAACACATACTGTGAACCTCCTCTGTCAACTAGAGCATAGTGCTTGTGTGAAGTTCCTTTTGCTTTTAGTCTTACAGACTTCACTCATTTCCAGAGATACTTAACACCTTCCCCCCCACCCTATTCAATGAGGTTGTTTCATATATGTATTTTATTTATTTTTATTTATTTATTTATTTATTTATTTATTTATTTATTTTATTTGCCGTGTTGGGTCTTTTTTGCTGTGCGCAGGCTTCTTTTTAGTTGTGGTGAGTGGGGGCTACTCTTCATTGTGGTGTGCGGGCTCCTCATTGCCATGGCTTTTCTTGTTGCGGAACAGGGGCTCTAGGTGCATGGGCTTCAGTAGTTGCAGCACATGGGCTCAATAGTTGTGGCTCACGGGCTCTAAAGTGCAGGCTCAGTAGTTGTGGCACAAGGGCTTAGTTGCTCCGCGGCATGTGGGATCTTCCTGGAGCAGGGATCCAACCCGTGTCCCCTGCATTGACAGGCGGATTCTCAACCCCTGTACCACCTAGGAAGCCCCTGTTTCATATATTTTTAATACCATTAGATTCTTTTGTCACAGTATGTGTTCCATCCTGGGATCCTCTCACCTTCTAAATTATATTTTAAATTTATATACATTAAGGTTCACTCTGCTGTAAAGTTCTGTGGGTTTTGACAGATGCATAGTGTCATATATCCATTTGTCTTAGAGTTTTTGCATTTGTCCTTCTGCCTGGAATACTCTTCCCACATATTTTCCCACGGCTGGACCCTTATCTTTCATCAGGTCTCTGCTGAAGTGTTATTTCCTTGGGGAGGCCTTCCTTGAGCACCCAATCCTAAGGAAGCTCCCAACCTAAATTTTTATTCATTTATTTTCTCTATGTGTGTGGTTTGTTTTGCTCAGTCTCCCTTTAGTAGGATACAGACCTAATGAGAGCAAGGACTGTGTCTGTATCCTGGACATCTAGAGTACTGGATCAGGGAATATTTGTTAATGTATGAATGACTAGTCCTGTCCTAGCTTATTGGTAGTGCGTGTTTTTAATACTCATCAGTAGTGACTGAAAAGCAGGCTTTTTCAAGTTGGGTTTCTAGTTTACCCTGATTCACTACTTCTACAATAAAAGGGTTTTGCTTGCATTAGGTTAAGTATTTCAGTATACTGAAGATGTGCAGTTACCCTGATTGTTCTCTCCTACAATGTTTATAACCCCTTTTTAAAAAAGTTAGTTTAATAAGTGATGCATTATCTCTGGTCCCACATAGAATTGTCCTGGCTGTGCATTAGAATCCACTGAGGAGTTTTTTTTAAAAACGCACTGATTCCTTGGCACCATCCCTGACTTATTGGTCTCCAGGAAGATTTTGCAAATGTGTATTTTTAACAGCCAGCTTAGCATCTAGCTCTGACTAGATGGAGTTTAATAAAAACCCCAGGGTATTAATGTACAGTGAGTTTTGGTGAAAATGTCTAGAGGATTTCACTTAATAGCTGTGATTATTGAAGCTTGTACTAAACGGTCTTTTTAACTTGAACAAATTTTTCTGCAACCTTTTAAGTCCTTATAGTGTGCTAAGTACTGGGGAGCATTATATAGAGATGAATCACAGACACTGCTCTTAAGGAGCCTGCATCCTCTGATAAGGCAGTGGAATGAGCATGAATAGTCATAATAGATGATAGAAAATAATAGGTGCATAAGAGAGAGAGAAAACATTTTTGGTAAAGACAGATCATTCATACCCTGAGAAGGTGAAAGTAAAGTCCAAATCTTAAAAAGAATGTACAGAGAGGAAATGGAACCCTGGACATCCCAGTTCTCTGCAGTGGGTTGTAAGGAAATCAACAGTTAAAACGGATCCTGTTGCAAGCCAGAAGCCAATAGCCAAATGGCAAGAGGGCCGGAATGGTCAGGAACCAAAATCCACATTGTCAGAGCTGTCAAAGCCAGTGGTTCTTAATAGAGCTAGAGTTGGTGACAGAGCTTTCCAATTTCAGTATTGAAAATTTTGTAGTATTTTAAACATAAAATTATATTAGCAAAGTTTCTATACAACTTGCGTAATTTTAAAAAACAAGCAATTGCATACATAAAGAATGCAAACTTCAGTTTTTGGTTTTTTCTTTTAAGCTCCGGAAAGGATATTCAGTCCAGATTAAACCCCTCATGTTGTACATAAAGGAAGCTAGAATTCAGAATTAAAACATGCCTGGTCAGTGATCACAGGGTACAGAACCAGAGCAAGACCCTCAGGCTCCTGACCCAGTAGTGCATGTTACCATAGTCTTGTCAGGTTGAGATCAGTCTCTTTTTTTCCTGTTGCTTGCTCGTTATTAAGAGGAATTTCTTGAGGATAGAGGCTATACTGTATTCATCTCTATATAGTAGGTAATGCGCAAAATGGACGATAACAATAGACGTGTTGCATGAAAGGATGGATGGGTTTGGCTTTTGTATCAGACCTTGAAGGAACGCTAGGATTTAGCTCTGTGGAAATTCTGTTCATTAGGTGTACACATAAGCTGTTAGATTTGTTGAGTATTGGACACCTAAAGGGAAATAGAAAATAATGTAGAAAGCTAGGCTGGGGCCACATTATAGAAAGAATTGAATGCCAAGCTAAGGATTTTGGCTGAAAACTTTTGAGCAGAGAAGTAAAACACACACACACACACACACACACACACGAGTGGGGAGACCAGGGGAGGTGGGGAAAGACTTAGGAAGAGAAAGAGAGATTATTTTGACAGTTTGCTTGAGGTGTCATAAAAGCTTGATTGAAGGTGCTGGCTGTGGGAATGGAAATGTGATTATAGTTACAAAAACCAGTCAGATTGATTACTGATGAAGTGTGTAGTTCAAGGCATAAAATACTCAAAGATGAGGCTGAGGTTCCAGATGTCATATTTGCCTGTATATTTTGGAAGGTGGTGGTGTCATTAACACATACAGTGGTTTTAAATGATGCATTTGACGTACTGGTGCCCCATCTAGGGGGAAATGTTGAATAGGCTGTTGGAAACATGCTGCTCAACTTCAGAAGAGGTGACAGGTCCAAAAATTAGGAATTATTTGAGTAGAAAAGATCACTGAAGGCTGAAAATTAATTAAATGAGATTGCCAGGAAGAGGCAAAAGCCAAGGACACATCCTTAGGGAAATTTCTACTTTAGAGGGGATGGGAGAAGATGAACCAGAGAAGAGTTGGTCATAGACAAAGTAAAACCTGAGAACAGTATAAGAAGGGAGTAGGGAAAGAACTTATTGGAGGGAAACAACTGAATTACAGACTCTTTTTAATAAAAAGTTTTGTTTTACACAGTTTGTTTTGCAAGCTAGGTTAAATGCTCATAGGTTAAATGATGTAAGTTAGTGAAAGGCATGACATTTGCAGAAAACCTGCATTTTTTATATCTGTATGTACTATAAACAGAATAGATGTTTAATATTAAAGACTATTTTGCTGGATGAGGAGGTTGAAGAAGTCTTTCATTTTTTAAACTTGAATTTGAGAGAATATTGATTTTAATCAAGTAGTCTTAATTGAAAGCCTTGAAGTTTTAAAAGACAAGAAATTTTCTTTTTTTGTTGCTGTGTGAGAGTAATATCTACAATAACTGCTTGAGTAAATTCTGAATAGTGACATTTTACCATACTTGAATATCTGCCTTCAACACTTCAGAGTATTTTCCCAGCAGTATTCATAAGTATTCTATTAGGGGTAAAAATATTCAATATGTACTGTTGGTTTTTCCCTAAATAACTTTTTGTTTTTATCTTTCAGGATCTGACTGGCATAGAATCTATGGATCAATGTCGCCACACCTTGGAACAGCATAACTGGAACATAGAGGTATAATAGAATTTGTTGTCAGCTTACATATTTCTTTTTCCGTGGTGTGGTAACACATCTCAAAGACATGTATTTTTTTTTCCCACAGCAGGAATCTTCTCTTGGTAGATTTTTTTCAAATTTATGGCTCTTTAGTCTTTAAAAATAAATTTGTAGCTAAGATAAAGATTATGATCACAGTTTATAAAATCATAGAAAATATTGTGACCAAATCCCTCAGTGTCGTGTCCCTCCCTCTTTATTTTTTCTTAATGACTCTTTGAGAAAAATACCGGTTTTTATGTATTTGGTTTGTAACCAGATACCATAATGTGAAACTTTTTCTTACGTATTTTATAATTTATTCTTTTGGATTTTCTAGATAATTGTGTCATCTGCAACTCCATAATTTTTTTCAGTATGTGGATCTTTTGTTTTATTTGACATTGAATTGGTTAGAACTTCAGAACAATCTCAATTAATAATGGTAATAGCAAACATCTTGTCCTCACTATAATGCCTGTGATGTTTTATTATCAAGTGTGGTGCTGGTTATTGTCTTGAGATAGAACTACTAGAATGTGATAAGCTCCATGAGAGCAGAGTGTTTTTGGTTTTGTTAGCTGCTGTATTCCCAGCATCTAAAATTGATCCTAGTACATCATAGGCTCCCAAGTATTTGTTGACTATTCTTCCATTCTTGGTATGTTAATATATCAAGAGTGGAGTTGAATTTAATCAAGCACCTTTTTGCTATCTGTTGAAATTACTGTTTAATTATGGTATATTATTTGAATAGGGTGCTAGATTTCTGAAAATATACTTCTACATCATATTTAGTTATTCAGCACTGTTTTCGAGCAGTTAAATTCTAGGCTCTGGCACTATGCCAGCAAACAAGACGAAGTCCCTACTCTCATGGAGCTTAATTCTGGATAATTTAAGTTTGTAATAAATACTGTGAATAAGATGAGTATAGAAAACAGGACAGAGAGGATCAGAAAAGTTATTTTAATAGGGTGGCCAATCAGGTGAGGCCTTTCTGGGTAGGATATATCTGAGCTGACACCTGAATGACTAAAGGGAATGACAGATGTGAAAATGTCAGGGGAGTGCATTTTTGGCAGAGAGAATGGTGCTGCTCTGTGTGATACTTTGGTGTGTCTGTCTCCTTGTTAGACTTTGATTTCAAGCATATGCTGGCTTTTTAAAATGACTGACTTCGGGCTTCCTAGGTGGCGCGGTGGTTGGGAATCCGCCTGCCAATGTAGAGGACATGAGTTCAACCCCTGCTCCAGGAAGATCCCACATGCTGCGGAGCAGCTAAGCCCGTGCGCCAAAACAAACAAACAAACAAACAAACAAATAAAATGACTGACTTGATAAAATGAGTTGAGAAGCCTAGATAGCATAGATTTGAAAGAAAGCACTTGAAAACTTGTTTCTGCCTGTTCTTTATTAACTTCATGTTTTCCATTATTCATAATCTGTTTCCTACTTCTTTCTTGATAAGCTTTCTTAGAAGATGCTTTTTTCTTAGAAATTTTCATGTTATTTATCATAGGCTAGACAAAGCAGCATATCATTTACTCTCCTGTGTCTGTTCTGTTATCCCCACTTCTCATTGTTTCTTTATGCTTATTTTCCTTTTTTAAAAATGAGACTTGCTGGACAGTAGTTTATTTTATTTCTTTTGTTTATAAAAAGCTCATGTTTATCAATTCTTTTTTTCTGTTTATTAAGCAAAATCTGTCTTTAATGTATTTTTTCATACTTTTTTGTAGGTTTATGTTTTTTTTTTAAGCATTATGATTTTTGCTGTTTGGTTATTTATTTGTACTCTCTTTCATTAAAAGTTTTTCATTTTCTTTTTTGACCCAAGAGTTATTTAAACATATTTGGAATTCCTAGTAGCTTTTTGTTTAGCCTTTTCATATTCTTTCATTTTATTTATATAATTTAATATATATTAAGGTCCTTGTCACTTAATAACATTCTGTTAACATTATGAAATATACATTTTTAAAATTAAATGCTTAAAATTTAGAGAAAAATAAAGGGAACCATCATGTACCTACCATCCACCTCCTAAAAGCAGGCATTTTGCAATGCTTGTTTCAAATTTCTTTTAAATAAATATGGATAAAATTGAAGCCCCCACGTCAGCTGCTTACATGTCATCCCTGCCTGCACCCCCTCCCTTTCTTTCCCTTCTTTCCTAGAAGTAACCACTGTTGACAACAGTGGTTGTCAAGGAATGTGTTTTTTGTGGGATGAAGGTTTGGTGTCTGTATTCAAGCTTATTAAATATACAATTAAAATCACCTTTTTCTTTCTTTTTTTTCCTGATTACTTAATAAGGCTACTTGACATGATGAACTTGAATGTGGTTTTATAGATTTCTTTATTTTCTATTGCTAATGTCTTTGTTTTTTCCTAATTACAAAACCAATACATGTCTGCAAAAAATTTAAGTTTATACAGTTGAAAATGAAAGTCCTTAATAACCATACTTGAGATACCCACTTTTGATGTTCTAGTATATGTCCTTCCAGACTTTCTTATATATACAACTCTGCTTAGTGTGCTAATAATGTTAACTTTCCCAATGTTAATAACGAATATGTCCGAGACAAGGCTTTTCTGTACGCTGTGGGAAGGCAGTACCTGATGCAAATAAAATAGATTAATAAATTCTGTGTTTATTTGGGGGGGAGACATGTTCTAACTTTTATATAGTTTGACTATTTTATTTGATGCATAAAGACCTGTGGCTGTTACAGCTTTCTTGTAATAATATCCTTTGATGATATCAGATGATCCCTTTTACTTTAAATTCTAGTTTGGTTTATTACTATTGCTGCCCTTGCTTTATTTATTTATTGTTTTACAGTTAATCTGGTATAGTGTCAACCATCCTTTAACATGAAATGACTTATAGAAATATTAAAAACTTGTTGCAGAAATACTCATGCACCCGCACAGGTGAAGAATTCTAAAAAGTGTAAAGAAGAAAATGCTCACCCTCAATCCCATCATTTCATGGATAGCTAGTGTTAAATTTTAGTGTATATCCTTTCAGACTATTTTTGTTTATTTATATGGCTATATAGATTTACATATAATTTTCTTGTTACACAAATGGAATTATGCCATATTTACATTTTTCACTTTTAGTAACTCATAAAAATAATACATAAAGTACATGAAAATAACTTTTGTTTGAAGACATACGGATGGCCAGTAGGCACGTGAAAAGATGCTCAACATTACTAATTTTTAGAGAAATGCAAATCAAAACTACACTGAGGTGCTATTTTACACTGGTCAGAATGGCCATCATTGAAAAGTCTACAAAATAACATATGCTGGAGAGGGTATAGAGAAAAGGGAACCTCCTACACTGCCGGTGGGAATGAAAAGTTGGTACATTCACTGTGGAAAACAATGTGGAGGTTCCTCAGAAAACTAAAAATAGAATTACTGTGTGATTTGCAATCCCACTTCTGGGCCTCTATCCAGGTACAACTATAATTCAAAAAGATACATGCACCCCAGTGTTCATAGCAGTACTATTCACAATAGCCAAGACATGGAAACAACCCAAATGTCCATTGAAGGTGAATGGATAAAGAAGATGTGGTGTATATATACAATAGAATACTACTTGGCCATAAAAAAGAATGAAATAATGCCATTTGCAGCAACATGGTTGCAACCAGAGATTATATCATACTGAGTGAAGTAAGAAAGAGAAAGACAAATACCATGATATCAATATGTGAAATCTAAAATATAACACAAATATCTATGAAACAGAAACAGACTCAGAGACATGGAGAACAGACTTGTGGTTCCCGGGGGTGAGGAGGGGTGGGGGAAGGATCCAGTGGGAGTTTGGGGTTAGCAGATAAAGAATCTGGATAAACAAGGTCCTACTGTACAGCACAGGGAACTATATTTAGTATCCTGTGATAAACATAATGAAAAAGAATATTAAAAAAGAATGTATATATGTATAACTGAATCACTTTGTACAGCAGAAATTGACACAACATTGTAAATCAACTGTACTTCAATTTTTAAATATCAATTAATAGAGGAAAAAGAAACTTTAGTTTAAAAAGTTCAAACAAAGCCTAAGATTAAATATGAAAAAAATCCCACTCAAATCACTTCCCTATCACTATTTCTCTGTCCTACACCCCCAACATAGCAATACTAATTTCTTTTGCTTTTTCCCAGATATTTTTGTGCCTGTCTAAAAATATGTGTATTTTTCTCCAGAGAGCCTCTACTTATATGGGCTGTATCTATTGATATTTATTACCATATGACAAAACTGAAATTTTTCTTCGTTTGTTAGTTTTTTTAAAGAATAGTAAACTCATTACACATTAATATAAATGTTTGCAGAGTTTTCTGTCTGGCTTAATAGAAAACAGCTGGATTTTCATATTTACTTCTGCTTTCAATCTTTTGTGATATGTAGTTTTAGTTGAAGTATGTGAAGGAAATCTGCCTTCACCCAGGTATTTAGTTTACCATTTTAACCATTTTTAAGTGGCGTTACAATTTAGTGGCAATAATTTAAGTACATTTACATTGTTGTGGAGAAATGACCACTATCCATCTTTAAAACTTTTTCATTGTCCCAAACTGAAACTCTATACCCAGTAAACAATTACTTCCCATTACTGCCTCCACCCAGCCTCTGGTAACCACAGCTCTACTTTCTGTCACTATAAAGTTTGACTATTCTAGATACCTCATATAAGTGGAATCAGACAATATTTGTCCTTTTGTGTCTGGCTTATTTCACTTAGCATACTGTTTTCAAGATTTATCTAAGTCACAATATGTGTCAACACTACTTTTTTTATTATAAAATAATATTCCTTGTATGAATATACCACAGTCTTTATCCATTCACCAATTGATAGACATTTGGATTGTTTCCCCTTTCAGTTCTTACCATTAGTGTTGCAGTGGATATTAGTGTACAAGTTATTGTGTGGACGTATGTTTTCATTTCTCTTGAGTATATATCTAGGAGTGGAATTGCTGAATCATATGATAACTCTTATGTTTAACCTTTTGAAGAACTGCTTCCAAAGAGGCCGCACTATTTTACACTCCCAACAATAGTGTATGATGGTTCCAATTTTTCCACATCATCACCTACAACTTGTAACATCTGTCTTTTATTATATTAGAGTCATTCTAGTGGGTATGAAGTAGTATCTCGTGATTTTGATATGCATTTTTCTGATGGCTAATGATGTAATGTATCTTTTTATATACTTGTTGGTCATTTGTTCATCTCCTTTGGGGAGATGTCTATTCAGATCCTTTGCCCATTTTTAAATTGGGTTATCTGTCTTCTCAATGATGAGTTGTAGAAGTTCTTTAGATACTGTAAATACTAGACCCTTATCAGATACATGATTTGTAAATATTTTCTCTCATTCTGTGGGATTGTCCTTTGACTCTATGGTAGTGTCCTTTGATGCACGGAAGTTTTCAGGTGTGATGAAATCCAGTTATCTATTTTTTTCTTTCATTGCTTGTGCTTTTAATGTCTTATCTAAGAAACCATTGTCTAATCCAAGGTCACAAAGATTTTCACCTATGTTTTCTTTTAAGAGTTTCATAATTTCAGCTCTTATATTTAGGTCTTTGATGTATTTTGAGTTAATTTTTGTATATAATGTGATTAAGGGGGTCTGCTTCATTATTTTGCATGTGGATTTCCAGTTGTCTCAGCCTCATTTGTTGAGAGTATTCTTTCCCCATTGAATTCTCTTTTTTTTCTTAGTTAATTAATTAATTAATTTATTGGCTGCGTTGGGTCTTCATTGCTGCACATGGGCTTTCTTCTAGTTGTGGCAAGCGGGGGCTACTCTTCGGGCTTCTCATTGCAGTGGCTTCTGTTGCTGTGGAGCACAGGCTCTAGGTGCATGGGCTTCAGTAGTTGTGGCACGCGGGCTCAGTAATTGTGGCGCATGGGCTTAGTTGCGCATGTGGGATCTTCTTGGATGAGGACTCAAATCCATGACCCCTGCATTGGCAGGTGGATTCTTAACCATTGCACCTCCAGGGAAGTCCCTGAATTGTGTCTTAATACTTGAAAACATGAAACCCAGAAATGAAATTAGCTCCCTGAAATTAGCCACATGGCAAAGTTTAGAGCCAACTATCGAGTTTAGAGGGCGCACAAATCCTCCAAAAGACCACCCTCAACTGCAAGTTCAAGGTGTTCTGACAGCAACTGCAAGTTCAAGGTGTTCCTAAAACCACCTTCAGGTTTGATAATTCACTAGAAGAGCTCACTGAAAGCTATTGTAACTCATGGTTACAGTTTATTACAGGGAAAGGATACAGGTTAAAATCAGCTAAAGAAAGACACATAGTGCAGAGTCTTGAGTTCTAAACACAAAGATTCCTTACTCCTGTCATGGAATCAGGACATGTTACCAACCAGGGAAGCTCACCTCAGCTTCAGTGTCCAGTTTTCACTGGGGCGTCATTACATAAGCATGATTGAGTTGATTGGTTGTCTGTGTAATTGAACTCAGCCTCTAGGCTGACTGATACTGCGTTACCCAAAGTCCCCAGCCTAAATTACGTGGTTGATCTTTCTAGGGTGGTCAGCCCCACCTAAGATCCCATAGCAAAGATACTTTTATCAGGTGCAACATGGATTATCTCCAGAAACTGAAAGCAGAGATCAGACCTCCCTTTGGGTAAGACCAGATTTTTTACTACACCGAGACAGATATCCATTTTCAGGGGCAGAGTTAGGAAAGGAATGAGACTTCTTGCTGAAGATCATCTGTCTGCCAGGAATTGCATTAGAATCTTTGTGTATGGTCACCTCATTAAATTTTCAAATTAACCCTGAGAAGTATTGTTTCTTCATTTTGCACATGAGAAAACTGAGGCGCATAAGCCAAGCAGTGCTAGGATTCAGACCTAAGTTTCTCTGCTCCAAAGCTAAGCCTTCCATCAAACACCAACCCATCAGGATTGCTCCATTGCACAGCTCTGGGGACATGGTCCGTTTTTGTGTTCTCTGTGGATGGTTTTCCTTACGCTTGTACAGTGAAGCACCTTGTATCCCAGCCACCCTAAATAACAAATACCATCTGAATAAAAGCAGAGAGCTTCCAGACAAGTTCCTTGGACTCCTCTGGCTGTGTATGAATTCTGGAGCTATTACCACACATTGCCTTCCACCATAGCAAGTTAAAGGAAGGTTCGTGTATATATACTCTCTGGCGACTTGTTTTGAAACACCAGCAATGGTTGTCTCATCTCTTCTAGGTTGATTTGAGCTTCACTGAAGTTCCTGCTATTCTTTTCTTCTCAGGCTGCTGTACAGGACAGATTGAATGAACAAGAGGGTGTACCAAGTGTTTTCAACCCACCACCATCCCGACCCTTGCAAGTTAATACAGCCGACCACAGGATCTACAGCTATGTTGTCTCAAGACCACAACCAAGGGCAAGTTGTTTCATAGCTGGAATGTCTCCCTTTTTTATTTTAAAAGTTCTTTCACTTGGTTATGTTGATCTCTAAATGATAGGAGCAAAAGGAATATTCAGAATATAAACCTGTCAGCTTGACCTTCGCTCCTTCAAAGATTTATTGGGCTTATCATTTTTCCTTGATTCCTTAATGAACTAAAGGAAGTAACGTATCCTTTTTTCCCCATTTCTATGCCAGTTATTTGAAGAGTTTTCTGTGCCTTGTTTTGTGTTTATAGCACTTTATCTACATGTATTTACATGTCTAAAAATGTTTGCTATGTTTAATAGGTCCTCCACTGTTAAGTTAGAATGTTTACTGAATTCTTTGTTGCTTCATTTTACTTAATTTTAAGTTACTTCTAGGGAAGTACTTGGAATCTCTGTGAGAGCCTTGGCCGTATCTTTGAAATTAGTCTTGAAGGGCTAGTAGCAAGGAGGTGGCTCAGTTAAATTCAGCAGGCATTTAAGAGTGTTCCAGGGTACTTGATATTTTGCTGTTGGGGATCTAGAGATGAATAAAGAAGCGTTTTTCCCTCTTCAAATTATTCACAGTCAAATTAGGGAAATCAGGTGTGTATACTGAGAGCGGACTCCAGAGAACTTTTTGGAGTTTCTCTTTCTTATTCTTGGAGTTATACTCACCTCTTTTACTTGGACTTAGTGTTTACTCCATCATTCTTTTTGGTGAAGTACTTGATAACATTTTAAAAATAGAGTTTCTAACTAGCTGTTTTGGGGTATTCTGAAGTAGAAGAGCACAGATTCCTAGAGCAATGATATGACTCAGGGAGCAGTCCTAGGGAACTCCCTGGCTGTCCAGTGGTTAGGACTCCATACTTTCGCTGCTGAGGGCCCAGGTTCAGTCCCTGGTTGAGGAACTAAGATCCCACAAGCCGCATGGTTCAGGGGCCCCCCCCCTACACCCCCAATTTTTTTTTTAATTTTATTTATTTATTTGTTTTAAAAAAAGAGTAGTTCTATGTATGCCCAATGTTTCTCCAATTTGTTTTAGACTGGACTGTGTTTGGGACCTTAATGTCCACTAATGGAGCTATGGAGCTCTAGAGCTCCCTGGCCATGGACGTAGACAGGGTCTCAGATTAACACAGTGTAACATATAAGAATGCTTTGTAAGTTATAGAGCCCTATGTATTTGCTAGTTAATAATAAGAGCAGCAATAATCAACATTGTTAAAATAATAATTAACAGTATTACCAAGATTAGCAGCTATTTGGAAATTTATAATTGTGGTTAATATAATTATTTGTCATTTATATACAAATGTCCAAGGTAGTAATAGTGGTTATCTTTCTTGTTATTTCTGTATACCATATTTTAATGTGTTAACTCTAAAAAGGAAAGAATGAATATTTATGATTTGGAGAGGAAAACTTGCAATTGAATTTGACAACAAATGTAAGTAGCTGCAGAAAAAGTGTTCAAGCAGATTTAATATGAAAACTATGTGATAAGAGAAAAATATAACAGTATTAGATGAAATGAGATCAAAGGTAATTCGTTTTTAAGAAGGATGAGGTGGGCCAGGAAAAGGGAACCATGTATTGCAGAGGGAGAAATCACATGAAAAGGACAAAAACGAATAAAAATATTAACTAGCAATTAAGGTATTAGGGATTGAGAGAATGATATCTAACTTTGTTTTTGGAATTTCAGGGGCTGCTTGGATGGGGTTATTACTTGATAATGCTTCCATTCCGGTTTACCTATTATACAATACTTGATATATTTAGGTATGTACCGTTATATCTGTGTGTTAGTAGTAACAAGGTAGACATTGGAGCTGAAACAGAGACCAGAATAAGGTTTATGCTCTATCAATTTTGGTTTGCCAGTTTGTCGTCAGATTGAATACTTTCCTGAAGTATTCATATAGTATGAAAGTATTTTCAGTTTTTCAAATGTAACACAGAGGTTATTTTCACAAATGAGTCTGCCTGTATTTATTGTATCCTCCCTATCCGACCATGTTTGTCCACCTACATTCCCTAGTTAATCTTCACACCCTTTCCTTTCCGACCTCTGTTATCTTTACTAGCTTCACACTCCTTGTAACTTTTACCTTAAACCATCTTACAACTCATAATCCCAACAAATTTTCTTGTTCTGAGACAACCCACTGTTTTCTAGCTTCCTCCTGTAACAGTTTCACCGTTCTAGGCACACTTTCTGTACATTTTCCTCTGTCCTGGCAACCCATAGGTTGCTGGCACTGGAAGCCTTCCATATGTGTACCCCCTTGCTTCACACCTTCACCTTTCTTCTTACTTCCTTCATGTACCATTTGGAGAGCTCAGCACAGGAAGCTACAGAAAGGCTGGAGAATGTCAAGGGGTCCAAGTTACTGGTACATCAGACTTGGGATGTCTGGTCTGGAACAGTAGTAGATGAACCCACACCTAGACTTTATGGAGAACTAAAATGTTTATGGGCATCCAGGCCAACAGAGGGAGCTAGAATATGTCCTCTGGGCCTTGTGTACATAGCCCTTCTAAATGTGGGCTAATCTTGCCTTGCTCTAGGGAGCAGAGCCTGAAGGTAAGGACCCAACAGCTGCAGAAGTGTTAGGATCAGACAGTACCTCAGAATGGGCATGTAAAAACCTTTAAAATCATAATGAAGTCTGAGTTGACATCTCTCTCTTTTTTTTTTTTTTTTCTTTTAAAGCTGATTGTCCAAGTTGTGTTGGCCGTTGGAGTATATTGTAATGACAAACAAAAAAATTAAAACCTTTATCCACTCATTCATCAAATTTTGAAAACTTAAAGAATAACAATATAATCCTAAAGTACTTGATTTCAGAGAAAGTTATCAAAACATTAATCTTCTTAAGGATTTCTAATCACTCCCCCACATACACAGCTTCTTACCTTAGTTTTCAGTTTGCTCTGGAATGTTTGTGTCAAGTTTGATTTGAGTATGCAGGAGAAATTCCAAGTGAAATCGTATACATACGGGGAATTTGTTAAGGGGATAAGGAATTGGCTCAGTATTTGGTAAGGAAGCTATCATAGCTCAGTCAGCTTTTCTATGCTGAAATTTCTTCAAGTATATGAATATTGTTTGCTTTCCTTGGGGAAAAATATGCATGGCATGTGTTACTAATTTTAATGCAACTGTATCATCCAAGCAACTTGTTTAATGTTATGTAGCACATTGACTTTTCAAGCCCCTGCTCCTTTGCCTTTTATGGAAACCCAAAGGATAAGTAAATAGTACTATACAAATGTGATGAGATGGGCTCTTTAGAAACAGATGTGTGATACCATCTTTAACCTTACAGTAACTGCCAGGTCTCCAACTCTGCCAGTGTTGTCTAGATCCATTTTATAACTTCCTCCGTGGGTGCTGTCAACCATAAATCACTGAGCAGAATTTACTTGCCCCATTGAAGAGCAAGTAAATCATGACTGCAGGTTTGGATTTGGAGTTCTTGTCCATAATTTGAGTAGTTTGGGAGTGTGGATTTATAATTCAAAATCCCAGGAGAACAGAAAGGAAAGGGAGAGGCAAGTCGAACAACCAGAAAGAGAGCTCTATTCTAGACCAGCACTCTCTGTGATGATGGAAATGTTCTGTATCTGCACTGTCTAGTGTGGAAGCCACTAGCCACACGTGGCTATTGAACACTTGAAATGTGGCTGATGCGAGTGAGGAACTGAATTTTTTAAATTGTATTTAATTTAATTTACCAGTTTTGTTGGTAATTTAGATTGCCATATGTGGCCTGCGGCTGCTGGTTTAGACAGTGCTGTTATGGAGGGTGGGGGCACAGCCTGACCCGTGATCTTTTTGGATATTGTGTCTTCCTTTCCCAATTCTTATAGTCCTAATTTTTCTGCAAAGTGCACTCAAGATTTGTTTAGGCCAGTGTTGGAATTTATAATTCTAGCAGTTTGCATTCTTCTTAAATAGGCAGTGGTAGAACACTTGCTGCATTGTGGCTTTTGAGCCAGACTATACTCTCAGGTTTGATGGTCCACTCACAGACCGTTCACCTCCCTTTGCTGCCATGCCTGTGGTTCTGCTATAGGAACCTTTACAAACTGGCCCACTCCATATGCACTACAGTAAGCCGATTCATGTGATATTTATTCCTTCCTCCCCAGGTTTGCTCTTCGTTTTATACGGCCTGACCCTCGCAGCCGGGTCACTGACCCCGTTGGGGACATTGTTTCATTTATGCACTCTTTTGAAGAGAAATATGGGAGGGCACACCCTGTCTTCTACCAGGGAACGTACAGCCAGGTCAGTGCCACAAACCATATAGATGCCAATTTATTGATATGATTCTATCCTCAAAGGAAAGCATATAGCCCAGCACTGATCATGTCATCCTTTTATTCAAAAACTTTAAGTAGCTTTTTATTGCTTACACAAAAAAAGACCAAGCCCTTTAGCTGGGCCCTCCTTGATCTAATCCCAACCTCCTTTTTAGGTCTTTCCTGCATAACTTGTTTCTCTATACCCTAGGTTCCAGCTGACCATTCCCTTAATATACTCTGTACTTTCCCACCTCTGTGCCTTTGCTTTTGCTTTACTGTTTCCTCCGTCTGGAATGCCTTCCTCACATTTTTGCTAATTGGAATCTTGCCCATCCTTCACCAGCTCATGTCACTCCCCTCTTGTACCCTTTCCTAATTGTTGTGCCCTACCCCGCCTGCCTATTTGCAATCTAAAATAGTAGTCTTTCCTTTTGTATTTTCATAGTGTGTTTTTTTTTTAAACACTATAGCAATTTCACATTCTTCCTCATTTTATACTTGTTTGTGTTCATGTCTTACCTCCTATACCAGACTGTAAAGCTCCTTGTAAGCAAAGCCCGAGTCTTCTTGGATCCCTCACAGAATTGAATAAGGGCATAGCCTCAAAGCAGCACATCTCATTTAACCCAAGCCACACAAACCTTTGACTGTTGTTACCTCTCAGGGAGTGAAAATTAGGAGTTCTATGGGTGTTAGACATATCTCTAGTTTACCAGAGGAAAATATAGAAGTAACACTGTGGGCATATGCCTAAGGGTGGTTCTATTCTGCAGCCTCCAGGATTCCTGAATCTATCTGGAGAAAGAGAAAAGTGCTTACTCTTGCTTTCTGCTGTGATTCTTCTGCATCTGCTTTTTCTCACTGGCTGCTCCCACCCCACTCAACAAGCATTAAGCACCTTCTATATGCCACGCATTGTGCTTAGTGCTAGAGATACAGACATGAATGAAATGGGCACCTCTCGTACACCGTCGTTGCTGTGATGCTGAGGGTAGACTACCATTGGTCATTCAGGAAATCTTAATTGAATTGTAATGTGTCCAGGATTCTGCAAATGCAAAAGCATGCTCAGGAATCTTGGACACTAGCCTTGTCTTTGAAGATGTTTTAAAGCCCATGCTCTTTTCAAAATGCCCTTGGGCCCCTCAGTTCCTCATCCCTGCTTGGTGTGTGGCCTTGGATCAGGGTCATCTTCGCAGTATTTTTAATGTTGTAGCTGTAAAGTGGCAAAATTCTCATCTCCTTTTTCAGGTCAGATTCTCCTGTTTATGTCTTCCTTTAGACTGTGGGAACAGCTGACTTTTCTGTGATTGGATGGGGAGGGGGCTTTTTTTTTGGTCAGCCTGCCTACTCTCATGTGCCTGATACAATTTAAATCCTAACAACACTAAAAACTTTTTCATTGAAGCCTGTTAGCATGGACTTTCTATAGGGAGAGAAATGCCATGGGTGTGAAGGTAGCAACCCAGAAATTTTCTGGTTTTCTTGCTCACCTTTTCCCCTCATTTCTTCTTTTGTTCCTAAATACGTAGCTGTATCCATTAGGACCCTTAGCCTAATTAGAAGTTCGAGGCACAGTTATCATCATAATTAGTGATCTTCTGTTTCTCACAGGCACTTAATGATGCCAAACGGGAGCTTCGCTTTCTTTTGGTTTATCTTCATGGAGATGATCACCAGGACTCTGATGAGTTCTGTCGGTAAGTGGGTTGTTTTGTTTGTTTTGTTTCTTCCCTCTTTTCTGATCTTATCTGCTGATAGTTTGTAGTAAGCAAGTTCTTCTCATATCCTTTTCATCCCTCTCCACAGCAACACACTGTGTGCACCTGAAGTTATCTCACTGATAAACAGCAGGATGCTCTTCTGGGCATGCTCCACAAACAAACCTGAGGGATACAGGGGTAAGTTGTGTTTCTTTTGCCTTATTGAGATTGTTGGGGTATCTTTGGAATAATGGAAAGGCATGCCATTTATTGCATGACTATTCTGTGGCCAACCAGTCTTCTCAGCAGTCCTAAGAGATCGGGGTTGTATTACCTCCACTTTATGGTTTAGGAAACACGCTCAGAGAGTTTAAGCCACTGGCCCAGGATCACAACAGTTAGCAAGTTTTGGGACAGGCTCAGGTCTGTCAGACTCTAGCCTGTTCATTACAGTTAACCATTGCCAGAGCCTGTTTTATTTTTAAAAATACCCAGTCCTGGCCAGCAGCTTGCCTTTAATCATAATGGGCTTTTTACTGAAGAGTTTATTCTTGTCATCAGTAATTTTAACAGAGCTCCTTGCACAATGAGTTTTGAGTACCGTGAGTCCTGATAGGGATTCAGAAAGCTCAGATCTTTGCTGACTATAACTCTTTTTTTTTTTTAATAAATTTATTTAATTTATTAATTTTTATTTTATTGGCTGCGTTGGGTCTTCGTTGCTGCGCATGGGCTTTCTCTTGCAGTCAGCAGGGGCTGCTCTTGATAGTGGTGCGTGGGCTTCTCATTGCAGTGGCTTCTCTTGCTGCACAGCACGGGCTCTAGTCATGTGGGCTTCAGTAGTTGTGACACGTGGGCTCAGTAGTTGTGATTCACAGATTCTAGAGCACACGCTTAGTAGTTGCGGCACACGGGCTTAGTTGCTCCGTGGCATATGGGATCTTCCCAGCCCAGGGATCGAACCCATGTCTCCTGCATTGGCAGGCAGATTCTTAACCACTGTGCCACCAGGGAAGCCCTGACTGTAACTCTTACCTGGAGGTAAATATCTTTAGAAGTCAGAATAAGATATAAATGCCTCTAGTGAAGGAAAATATAGTTACTTTGCAGCTACCTCTTGAATATATAATAGCATACCAAGCACTGTGCTAAATCTTGAAAACCAAAGATACAGCAGATGTTTTGTCTACATCCTGGAATCGTTATTCCTAATTGTTTTTTAAACATCTGATAAGTTTCTGCAGTATATGTTTTGCCATTCTACTATGGCTTTGGGAGTGAGGAGTGAGAGAGAGAAGGAGACTAAGGATATTTTTTATAGAAGCTTAAAATCTCTTCTTTCAAATCATAAGGAAAACTCTGTTACTGTAAAACCTTAGTTATTTGAAAGACCAACTTTCTAATTTCTAAACTCCTTTGGAACAGAAAAGCTAGACCTTTTTTATTGGGCAGGGATGAGTGGGACATAGGAAAAGGGGGTAAGGAAGGGATTGGATAAGAGGAACAAAAGACAGGAAAAATGATGGTGGAGGTCCTCACCAGTAACATAAAGCTTGAGACTCGTAGCTTTGTCCCCTTTAGGCTTGACCCCGACACAGGGGAAAATTATGCTAAGCAGTAGCCAGAGTCTTTGTAGATCCTTTTCCTTCCATCAAATAGACATTGTTCTTGAACTCTGCGGCCTGCCCTAACATCATGACAACCACACCCCACCAGAAAAGCCTGTCCTACTCTAATCAAATTACCTGGGAATAGGGACACAAATATATAACAACAACAACAAAAAGATTGAGAAACTAGGAAGGAAGAAAGGTAGGCAGGGAATAAATGACACCTCCCTTCTTTCTCAACTGAGACTAAAGCAGTTCTCTTGCTTGTTGTGTAAAGCCTAAGAATTAATCTTTTTCATCCCTAAGTCCTGCCCTTGATCTTTTGTGTCTTCTTTCTGTCACAGTCTCGCAGGCTTTAAGAGAAAACACCTATCCATTCCTGGCCATGATTATGTTGAAGGATCGGAGAATGACGGTGGTAGGAAGACTAGAAGGCCTCATTCAGCCTGATGACCTCATTAACCAGCTGACATTTATCATGGATGCAAACCAGACTTACCTGGTGTCAGAACGCCTAGAGAGGTACAGGGGAGTTCCTCTCTGGACCTGAGAGACCAGCTGCAGACTAGGGTGCCTTACCTGAGCTCCACACATCCTGGCTTCTTCTCTGTGTTAGGCAACTTAAAAAGCCTTGTCCATTTAGTGTTAAAATATTTATGTATTTTGACCTAAATAACTCCATCAGATTGCCTGTTCTTGGAGATGGGATTCAAAATAATGACAGGACTTTATGCTTAGGAATATAAATCATGTCATTTAAAACAGCTGAGCATGCTATAAAGCACTTAAATGCAAAAACTGAGGAATGGTTATAACACCTCCCCCATCACATAAGTAATGTACATTAATTAATGTAGAAAATTCAAGAAACAAAGAAAAGCACAAAGAAGAAATTTTAAGTCACTCCTAATCCTACCACCACTTTTAACATTCTGGGATATTTTCTTTTAATTTTATAGACACAGACACACAGACTCTATGTACATACACAATTTTTTGGAGAGAAAAAGAAATATCCCAAAATGTTACCATGTTTTCTCTTTGATTAGTAGAACTCTAAATAAGATGTTTCTGTATTTTTCAAATCTTCTAAAAAATGGGTATGTGGTTTTTTGGTTTTCTGAAAGCAGCATACACAAAAATGCAGTAACCCAAAAAGGTGTTTACCTGTCAGATATACTCTTGATGGTCATTTTATGGCAGTAATACTGTGTTACTTCTGTTAGGATTGAGGGGAAAGAGTTTTACGTGAAAAGTTTAAAGGAGAGGGAAAAGCTTGCTATTTCTTTTTCTGCCAAATTAAACTAAGAAAAGAGATGGCTCATTCAGATTCTGCGTGCTCTGCTTTGGAATCCCTTATGGTAGTGTGAGATAGTCATCTGCCAAGATTGTTACTCTTTTTGACCCTCTAAAAAATTTCAAGTTAAGAAAACACAGAGCTTTGGAGGTTTATCTTTTCCATCTATGCTTTTGATCCATCCACAGGGAAGAACGAAACCAGACCCAGGTGCTGAGACAACAACAGGATGAGGCCTACCTGGCCTCTCTCAGGGCTGACCAGGAGAAGGAGAGAAAGAAGCGGGAGGAGCGGGAGCGGAAGCGGCGGAAGGAGGAAGAGGTGCAGCAGCAGAAGCTGGCAGAGGAGAGACGGCGGCGGGTAAAGAGCCTGTCTTTACTTCTGGTGACTCCCGAACTGGTCTTTTCTCAAGTATGAAAGGAAAAACCTAGTTGATAGGATTGTGAGTGATTTAAAGTCTCCATGCCATTTTAATATTTACTACATTTTCCCAAAAAGTATTTTTTAAGCTTTTAAAAAGTTTATTAGAACAAATTATAAGAGTAAGTAAAAATTAGGCAGAACAGCTCTGTTGCTTGAAAATGTAAGTATAAATAGATAAGAAGCAGTTCACTGTGCTGACTCACAGCGCTAGACTTTAAGCTTTCACTCTTAGTGCCAGTGTTGGTTCACCAGACATCTTATTCACCATCTTGTTTCACTACTTGATTATAGCCAACGTCGTTTAGTCATTCCCTTTTTTCTAACAGTTACATACCTTAACATAGTCAATAAATAACACCTGTGATGCAGTAGTATCTAATCAAATAAATATAATTTGAATTAGGGTGTTTCTGACTCATGCCAGGAAGTTTTTATTCTGATACTGGTCATTAATTTTTCGTCTGACTGTCCAGTAAACCTACAAGATGTGATTGTATTTCTTGTTTCCTTGTTCCCTAATTGGAGCCGTACCCTCACCTTTGCTTTGTGTCTCTACAGAATTTACAAGAGGAGAAGGAAAGGAAATTGGAGTGCCTCCCCCCGGAGCCTTCCCCTGATGACCCTGAAAGTGTCAAAATCATTTTCAAATTACCCAATGATTCTCGAGTAGAGAGACGATTCCACTTTTCACAGTCTCTAACAGTAAGGACTGCCTAAGTTGTGTGAAGTGTATATAAAGTCTGGGCTGTAGATTTGGAAACTTAAAGACCCTCAAGAGTATTGGTGGTGCATCTGCTGCTCTGATGAACAGGGGAGGAAGGAGGTAGGGCAGAGAGAGAAGAGTATGCTGAATAATTGTAGGTTCCTTCAGGTCTAGCTGCCCACTCAGAGCAGTTACTAAGGTTTCATTTTGTCATGGTTGAGCTCTGCCAAGAAGAAAAGAAACCTTACCAAGAAGTCCCACAAAAGACTTGTATGTTGGAGGTGAGAGGCTCTTCCAAGCTGCTAGGCTTGCATTGGCTTCAGAACCCACCAGAACCCCTTGCTGTGTAGAAAAAGTGCTATCCCCACTGACTTAGAAGGACTGGAATTACACAACTGAATATAAGTGCATGTGCAGCTTGCATGCAGCTGTCTCTCTGCTCAGCCCATTAGAAGCCCCACTTAGGGCTACCTTGTATATCTGGTGTCCATAGGTAAATAGTGTTTGTCATTCCATAGGGATGTAGTTAAAAGCAGATGCTCTCAGAGTCTCACAGAATAAAGATCAAATTCTCATTGTTCCAGTGTTAATAGATGTGTTTCCTTGATCAATTTACTTAATCTATGAGCCTCAGTTTCTTCATCTGTAAAATGGGTATAATAGGTACTCTCTAATAGCATTGTTAGGATTAAGTTCATATGTAAAGTGCTCAACATTGTGCCTGGCTCATAGTAAGCATTCAAATGCTATTGTTTTTTGGTGCTTATCATCAGAAGTAAGTTTCTGTTTATATTAAGCATTGGTATGTTGCCTTTCCAAGTTTACAACTATAATAGATTCTGCCATTTCCCTGATCACTTGAAATAATCAAGAATAAACTGCATAATAGAAATGTGGATCCTCTGTAGTCAGATGAGGTTGGGTAGCATATTCATTACTTCTTCCTGTTTAACTGGAGAACATTGGGCAGGTTACAGAGTCTCTTATAGGGTCTCAGATATATCCCATATGTAAAATGGAAATTTAACCTGCCCTCTGATAACGTTAAACTGAAGGTGTATTGTCAGGCACTCTGCTAGGCACCGTAGGGGTTATGCAGGTGAGTAAAGCGTGGTTCTGGAATTCATGGAGCTTACTGGCCAGTAAGGAATGTAAGACGATTCAAAGAGCTAATTCAGAGTAAGACGTTGTGAGGCATCCTGGTGAGAGAGGAGCAATAGCTTATTTGTTTATCTCTTATTTATACATTGATTTATATGGGGGAGGATGCTCACATCTAACGTTGGGTTTTGTTTGTTTTGTTTTTTAAAGGGTTCTGTGGGCAAGTCATTTTATTTTATTTATCTTTTTATTAGTAGTAGTATATTTTTTTGGCTGCATTGGGTCTCCCTTGCTGCACGTGGGCTTTCTCTAGTTGTGGTGAGTGGGAGCTACTCTTCATTGTGGTGCTCTGGCTTCTCAGCGCGGTGGCTTCTCTTGTTATGGAGCACAGGCTACGTGAAGCACACAGGCTTCAGTAGTTGTAGCACGCGGGCCCGAGAGAGCACGGGCTTCAGTAGTTGTGGTGTGTGGACTCAGTAGTTGTGACACATGGGCTTAATTGGTCCATGGCATGTGGGATCTTCCTGGACCAGGGATCAAACCCCTGTCCCCTGCTTTGGCAGGTGGATTTTTAACCACTGCGCCACCAGGGAAGTCCTGTGTGTGGGTTTTAGCTTGCAGCCATGTTCACTAAGAGTACGCCTGTTAGTATGTCCAAGCTTTAGGGAGCTTTTACTCCCCAAACTCTCATTATCATTATGTATATGAAAAGCCTAACTGAAATTTCCTCTCTTGAGAGTTTTGGAGGAAAATCTATTAGAGTTGTGGAATAGAATAGACTTTTAGCCAAAGGGGAACCAACCCACTTGTTAAATATTTAATCCTTGTAGGCTTTTAAATACATTCACAATAAAAGTTATTTTTAAAAAAACTTCAGACGGAGAGAAATAACTAGTGAATGGGGACAAGGCTGAGAAATGGGAAAGACGTTGAAAAGGAGAGGTGTAGTGGCAGTGCTGGTCTTTCATTTAGCATTCATGCAGTTAATAACACGTAACTGAATAATGAGTTGGTTTTTTAGTGCTCTTGCAGAGCTAGTGTGACCTTCCTGTGAGCTCTACCCTTCGTTCAGTCTCAGTGAGTGAATGTTCAGGGAAATGCTCAGTTTGCATATGATGCTCTGCTCTTGACAGTGGTTAAATGCTAGGATAAAAAAGGGTAAACTGTAGAAAAATCTCAGGCTTTCATGAGTGGGCAGAAGAGTGGCAGCTGACTTTCTCCTGAAATGAATGCATATGAGAGAGAAACCGAATTATACTTGGCCCAGAAATCATTTTTCTATCCATTATGAGCTAAAGGGGACCTCTAGAGGTGATTCCATCTGTTTCGTTATGGTTTTAGCGCATTGCCAGTGATAAGCAAAAAATGCCAGTGTTGAGTGTTGTCAAGCAGTGATTGTAAAAAGAAGCAAGATATTTTGCCCTTTTGTAAAACCCTTGTTAGGTTCATACCAAGAATACTTGGTGCAGGTCTAACTGATGCATCTCAAGGAAAGAAAAGGAGACGGAATGTTAATGGAAATTGCAAAGACAGAGAAAGGAACTGAAAATGATTAGGGCTAATGGACCAGAATCTGAGAATTTTGTAAAATCATGAATGGATTAGGTGAGAGGAAATGAGTTTACTCCTTAAGTGGATTCGTAGCAATAGCCCCTTAAAAGTTCTACAGAGGTAAGTTTAAGACAAACGCAAGAAGAACTGCTTCATGCAGAGGGGAATAAACTTACAAGAGTTGGAACAAAAAGGAAATAGAAATAGATTCCCTCGAAAAAGTAAGGGTAACTTGAATGGTGTGTTCCTGATCCTTGGGATGGACCTGAAAGCAGGTTAGCAGTGCCCTTCACAGCTCATCCCTTAGAGTCTTGTTAGAAATAGAATTTGAGATGAAGAGGACCATAGATCAGATCCAGAGTGCCTGTTCTTCATGTGTGGCGTTAAGAGACAGGGGAAGGTTAGAATTTACATGTACCAGGACTTCCTTGGTGGCCCAGTGGTTAAGAATCTGCCTGCCAATGTAGGGGACATGGGTTCGATCCCTGGTCTGGGAAGATCCCACATGCCAAGGAGCAACTGAGCCTGGGTGCCACAACTACTGAATTCCGAGTGCCTAGAGCCCGTGCTCTGCAACAAGAGAAGCCACTGCATTGAGAAGGCTGTGCACCACAATGAAGAGTAGCCCCCGCTCACCACAACTAGAGAAAGCCTGCGCACAGCAATGAAGACCCAATGCAACCAATAAAATAAAATAAATAAATAAATTTAAGAAAAAAAAAAGAAAGGAAAATAAAAGAATTTACCTGTACGTTGTCAGAGCCAGACCGGGGTGGAGAGGGCTTTCCCACAGAGAAGTCTGCATGGAGGGTTTCAGATCTCTATCAAGTTAAGAGGAAGTCCACTTGCGGGGCACCCAGTGCAGGAAAGTGAGAGCCCAAGTGGCCTGGGGGGATGGGGTGGATGTTAAAGGCAGAACCAGGTAAGGAGGGTATACATGAGGAGAAAGCGGTCAACTCATGGCTCTCAGTACACAGGGAAATACAGATGTGGATGCGTACATGTAAGTGCACACTGTCTAGCTTTCTCCACAGAGGGTGCTTGGGAGAGTCAGCAGCCCAGTAGCAATGAACATACCTCACACCTAGATCGTGGTTTTTTTTTTTTTTTTTTTTCTTATTTTTTCTTTTTTGGCTGCACTGCACAGCATGCAAGGTCTTAGTTCCCCGACCAGGGCTCGAACCCATGCTCCCTGCAGTGGAAGTGTGGAATCCTAACCATTGGACAACCAGGGAACTCCCTAGATTGTGGTTTTTAAATACCATTGTCCATTAAGAAGAATCAGGGCTCCTTGGAGAAATGGCTGATTCTGGGACTGGGACAGGGAAAATACAAGATTAGCCTGGAACACCTGTGCCACAAAGCAAGGAATTATTCAAAGAACGTTGGAGACATGTCAGAACGACATGGAGGCCAGCTTGATTGGGCTTCTCAGACTCCCATCTGAAACAGTTTGAACATCATAACCTATTGAATAAAATAGGAAAGCATGGCTCTGTATTAATATAAATAAATAAATTGAAGAAAGTTTGAGGAGCAGAATATCTCCGTTTCAAAGTACCTCCCCCACAAAGTACTCGTTAATTACAAAGGAGAAAAGAGTGGAGAGGCCTGGCAGGCACCACCCTTAATCAAGTGATCAAGGTGGACATCATAGGTAATGGAGCAAATAGAAATTGTACTCCGTCTGAATAGGATGCACTGAGTAGAACACAACATCATTTCTGTAATACTGAAGATGCATAACTGGAATCTAATCACGAGTAAATGTCAGATAAACAAATTGAGAGACAAAACAACTGACCAGTAATCTTTAGGAGTGTCAAGATCCTGAAAGTCAAGGAAATCCTGAAGATGTTTTCCAGGCTAAAGGAGCAGACTTAGGAGGTCTGACAACTGCTAAATGCAACACGCAATTCTAAACTGGGTCCTTTCGCTATAAAAGGCAACTGCCAAAACTTGAATGGGGCCCAAAGAAAAATTTAATGTACATTATTATATTAAGTAATAATGTATCAGTTCAGTTTCCTGATTTTGAGGGTTGTATTATGAAGGTGATTGCCCTGTAAGATTGTAAGATATACAGAAGTATTCGGAGGTGATGGGACATTCACTTGATAGCTCACTTTCAGCTGGTTCAAAGAAAAAATTCTATACCTGTGTTTCCAGCTTTTCTGTGAGTCGATTATTTCTAAGTAAAAAATGTTTATATCAGACAAGCTTTCAAAAAAGAAACAGATGGGTCAATTCAGAGCAGGACTAGCATTGGGCTATGTAATAAATCTCTTAAAGGAAATGCCCTGCGTTCTTGCTCTGTGAAATGGGTCAACTTCGAAATGGAGTTTCAGTGTAATGTGATTACTTCAAATCTCCAAGTCTGGGGATAGCTGGGGTGTATTTGATTTCATGGTTGTGTGTGTATCTGTCTTTGTCTTTTTCTCACTGCCCTTCTTTTTCTGTGTGACCTCTGCAGGTAATCCATGACTTCTTGTTCTCCTTGAAAGAAAGCCCTGAAAAGTTTCAGATTGAAGCCAATTTTCCCCGGAGGGTGCTGCCCTGCATCCCTTCAGAGGAGTGGCCCAACCCTCCCACGCTGCAGGAGGCCGGACTCAGCCACACAGAAGTTCTCTTTGTTCAGGACCTAACAGACGAATGACACTTTTTCTTCCTCTCCTCTCCCACCCCAATCCCTAAAAGAAATGGAAAAAAACAAAAACAAAAAAATGAGAGAGAAATTCATATTATTATTATTATAATACAATATTTTTTTTAAAAGACTGCTGCATCCTAAGGAAGGATCAGAAACCATGCTGCCTGCAAGAGTAACCACCTGTGTGTGTGCGTGAGGTTAGCAAAGAACGTTCCCGCTGGCAAGCCCACCCTTCCATACTGCCTCTGCACCACACACCTTCCAACAAAAGGAGACTGTTCACCTCCAACCCAGCCATTGTCCCAACTGGGGAAGGGGACATTCCCACTAGATCTCATTCTTTCTTTTATGGAAAGTGAAAGTGAAAAAACTTCCATCAACCAGCTACTGCAGCATCTCCTGAGGACTTCTCCCACTTCCAGAGAAGAGCGGGAAGAGAAGGCACAGAACAGAAATCTTCCTTGAACTTCCCACAATTTATGAATAACTTTACTTTTTTTTTTTTCTGTTGCTTTGTAATGACCAAAGGAATGAGGCTGACATAGGTGTATTTTTTTTTTCTTAACTTTATTTGATAAAGAGCCAACTCTTAAACCCATGAATTCTTGCCCTGGACTCCTTAGCCCACAAGAGTGTAATAAAGGTGCCCCAGGCTGGTTTGTGCTTATTTCTGCCATTGTCCCTCTCACATTCCCAGAGAGGTTGTTTTTTTTTGGTCCAACTCTTGCTGTCCTTTCTTGCCACCTCTGCACCCCACTTGGTGCAGTGGGAGGAAATCTGGGTTTGTAGCCCTAAAAGGCTGTGTATATACAGATACATCCATATGTGTGATATGAACTCCATGTAGACTCTCCTTTACATACAACTGCAGCTTTTCCTTCGGATCTGGACCAGGTGGTCGTTATGGGGTCTGAGTCAAAGGGTAGCAGCTCTTCATTCCTCTCCTGGCGTGTGCACGCTCTTCCTGCCCAGCCCTGAGCTTTCCTCAATTGCCAAGCTTGGTGCCTTTCCAAAGGACTAGCAGGGCCTGTGGTGGAACCAACAGGACTGTGTGACAGTACCCTGCCTGTCTCATTTGGGAATGTGGTGGTGGGGGTGGTGTTTCAAGGATTGAAAGAACTGGAGGCCTTGAAGGGAGCCAAGACGGAACTCAGCCTGTGTAAGCTGTTGGAAGACACGTTTCAGTTCTGATGTAGCCACCTACTGGAGGCAGGTTTTTAATCCTCTCCCTCTATTGCTGTGTTGAAGCAGTAGGGGTTTTTAGCCTCTGGATGTCTCATGTGGTTGAGTTTATGGTAATGGGTACATGGGTCAGGCCGTGTATTAACAGATGTCAGCGTGAGCTGACCAGTATTCCAGAGTGTTCTCTAGCTAGACTGGTGCAGACGCATAGTACTGCAACCTAATGAAGTTACCGCAGTTTCCTAGCATGCTGTGAGGCCAAGGGTTCCTATCAAGACAAAGCATAGCTTGCTGGATTTGCAGTTTCCAAAGGCTTTCTCTTGCTTAGCTAAAACCTAAGGACCATTCTTTTAGGTAGCAGTGATGTGGCTGCCACCCTCAGTGGTTGGGGTGAACACCAAGGGGCAGGGTGAGGCGTCCCATGGGTATCCCTGGGGAGCCTGAGAATTTCCCAGTGGCCTTGGCACAGGTGTCTACAGCATCATCTCCAGGGAAATATCATTTTGCTCCTGGCTGCCTGTTATTCTTCCACATTGTCTCCTGCTGTCCTAAGGCCAGATGAGTGGGAAATTATCTGACTGTTGTCATAAAATGTATCTGGAGTGAATACCAGGATATACCATGTTCTCCACTCTACCTTATGTGAAGTCTGCTTCCTGCTGACAACCATGCAAAGATGAAATTTTTCCACTTAACTCAGAGCCGCCCTCCATATCTGGAAGTCATAGCTGTTTCCCTGGCAGTACATAGGAGGGTATTAAGGACCTTTGCCAGGCTAGGTGTACCAAGTATCTTGCCCAAACCTCTTTGGGAAGTTGTAAATTTTTTTCCTTAATAATTCAGTCTGCATCTTATTCTACGATGTGCCTCTTGACTTTTGATGACTTGTTCAGTGAAGGAGGTGAGATGCCAGAGTATTAAAGTCTGTTCATGTCGGTACAACTCTTGGGATGGCCTCTCCATTTACTTTAGTTTTCAAGAGGCTCCACCTGAAGCAGATGCTCCTTCCTAGTCCATGTTGAAACAGCCCTGCTTTACTCAGACCCGGTTCCTGTCTTCATGCTGACCTAGATCTGCTGTCTAGGTGCCATCCTTTCTTCCATGAAAGATGCACATTTTGTCAACGCCAGGACAATCTGTATGTTACTCCCAAGGACCTCTGGGAACTAGATAGGACCTGCAAGTGAGAAAATACTGAGAAGCCGGTGATCTGCAAGCATTTGCTGTTTTTTCCAAATCACCTCCTGATTATTTCAGCTGTTGTTTCCAAATGGCAGGCAAGTCATCAACTAAACAGAAACACTTGTTTCCAGTTTTGTTCTGCACTCCCAAGACTAACATTGTAGATTCGGCTGAATTTCCGTAGGAAATGACCAAGCAGAGACACCCAATTGGAGTCAGTCGAATTTCTGCAGCCTCGGTCTTTTCTTCCACTTCTGCAGAATTTCCTGCAGCAAGTACTTCTTTCTCCTTACTTGCTTCCACTATGATGTTTGGATAAGAGATGGCCAATGGAGACTATTTCTTAAAAAAAAACAAAAAACACTAAAAACTAAACAAGCTGAAAAGAACCTAGAATCTTCAACTGAGTAGTCATTATGAAAATTGCTAACGGTGCCAAGGCCAAGGAAAAAGTTACAGAAAATGACTGTGGGAAGGAGTGATAACCCCCAGAATGCAAAATCAGGGGAGTATTATCTGGTGCTTGAACAAGAAGCTCCATTTTACAACTGGTTTTTTTAAGGACTTGTGAGGGATGAAGCAGCAGGAAATCCATCCACAAAGGATGCAGTGCCCCAACTTGTACTGCACCTGAATAGTTATGTGAGAATTTACTGAAGAAATCTAGTGTACTTTAAATTTTTTTCATAAAAGTTTACATTGTATTGTAGGTTAACATTAAATGTTTTATAACAAAAATTGCAAAACAAGTTGTGGGTCTTTCTGTCTAGGGGAGATCTGGTAAGTGTTTTTCTGTCTGAAGGCAAGGTTGGAAAACACCAGGGAAGGGAACAGAGGGAACATTGCCAAGAAACGAGAGTCAAAAAGAAGCAAGGAGTTAAAATAGACCTTCTATAATGTGTTCCCGTGGAAAATGGCAGCTCAGGCTGTGTGCTTTAGTAGAAAGAACTGGCAGATCTGGGTTCAGATTGGGGCTCTGTCAGCCTTGTGACCTCAGACAAGTTTTTTAGCTTCCATGAGCTTTAGTTTCCCCAACTGTAAAATTAACACCATCTGCCTCATGATAGGCTTGTAATTAAATCAAATAAATGAAAGGGGAAAAAAAGTATATGAAGCACCTGACACAGGTGTCATTAAGTATTTGTTCCCATTTCTCTAAGGAAGTGTATTTTTCGGCATTAGTAACTCAGTTTCTTAAGAAATGTCATTTCTCCTGCCGAAACAGATCCATGTCCTTGTAATTGAGTAGCTAAAGAAGAGTCACTTTGGATCTAACAGATTCTGGACTATTGGAACTACCCTCCCAGGGTATTTTTGCTCATATTTTCATTTCTGAGAGGATAGTTAAGCCTCAGTGCTTTGCCTTTCTCTTTCCCACTGTCTGACCTGGGTAAAGAACTCATTTCTGTGAGTATCGAGTCTTGTCACTGAGAGTCTGCGAGAAGAGTTTATTAACCTTTTATTCACAATTGGTTGTGAAGTTTACATGTAAAAATTTTGCCATCAATTAATAGAGTCAAGGAAGATGCAGACTCGGGTGCCAGATACACCTGGTCTCAAATCCAAGCTGTGGCTGTGATTTTGGCCAACTAACCTCAACTCTCTAGGCTTCAGTTTCATCATCTGTAAAATAGGGCCAGTTGTACCATTTCCATGAAGATTCAATGAATTGCTGCTGTAGGGTGCCTGGCACACAATAAGTGTTGGGTAAAAGCTCCTATTACTGTTTTCCAGTTTGTAGTTTGCCCACTGCTAGCAATTCACCCCATGTGGGTCAAGGGAGGAGAGAAAAAGGGAGGGGCTGAGGCTTTGCTTATGGGCAAATAGTGTCTGACACTTTTTCCTTGACATGCTTCCATGATTGCAGTTGAACGCCCATGCGTGCTTTTACCTTGATGGAGTCACAAGTCCTGAGCCCCCAGAGCCCCTTCCTCTTGCCTCTTCTGCCGCTTTGATGCACTGTCCTCCAGGGCACGCTCTGAAAGCACATGCCATTTGCTTGGGCTACTTTATCCTGTTCTGGTTGCTACTGGCCATTCTCTAGATGTTAGCAGCTGATACTTTGCACCAGCAACCTCAGTGACTCACATCTGTGTATGTGGATCCCGTAAAATTCCAGTTCTGCTCCTGAGTTGCCTGGTGTGGCAGCTGAGTATAGGTGGGAAGTGGCTTTGGAGTCAAATCTAGATTTGAAGCTGTTGCTTGCTGACTGATCTAGGGCAAGTTTCCTCATATATAAACTTCACGGCAGTACATCTTTGCAAAGTCAAGGTACTGTTTTGACGGGTTTGGGGGTTTTTTTGGTTTGTTGCTGGTCTTTTTTGGCCATGTCGCGTGGCTTTCAGGATCTTAGTTCCCCGATCAGGGATCGAAGCCCGGCCCCTGGCAGTGAAAGTGCCTAGCCACTGGACTGCCAGGGACGTCCTTTCAGGTGCCATTTAAATGAGCTGGTGTCTGTGAAGTGCCTGGCATTGGGTAGATGGACACTTAGTTGAGCGGTCGCTTCCTTCCCTCCTGTGCCAGCAGTCCCACGCTTTGAGCATGGCCTTCACTCAGAACTGCTTCACCCTCAGAACTTCAGAACTAATGCCTCTCACCACAGCCATTACTGCTCCAACTCCACTGTCCCTCCTCTGCCCTCAAATCCTTTCTAATCCTTCCCCGTCGTTTCAGTCTTCCTACTGGAATTATCCTGGCTTCACACCTCTCTCCACTACAAGTCAGTACTGACTGTCACAATTCCCAAAGTAAACTCAACTGTTTGATTTCTCTCCTCTTACTCCTTCAGCTGTGGAGTCCTAGCATGTATCACAGTGAGCTGAGAGCCCTGGGGGTGCCCACTCCTGTGATTCATCTCAAGGAAACCCATGCATTTCTTCCCCACAGGCACTGCTTCACTGTGTCCGCCTGGCTCAGCTCCAAGCGCACCTGCATCCTCCTCACTCTAAGCCCATTGCAGCATCTTACATCCTGAGAAAACTGAGGTTTTGTCACAGAACTTCCTCATCTTCCTTTTTCACCTCAAAATTGTTCTGTGATTTCACCTGCTTCCTGTTTCTCTTCTGTCTTGTGGTTGTATTTTCTTTTAAAAGAGAGAGAATTTACACATAGTAAAATGTCCAGCTCTTAAATCCACAGCTTGATAAAATTTTACCTAAGTGTACAGCAAAACTGAGAGGCAAAATACCTCATCACCTCAGAAATTTCCCTTGTGTGTCTTCCCTGTCAGTAGCCTCTCAGAGATAACCAACTATTCTGACTTCTTTCACCATAGAAGTTTTGTCTGTCCTTAAACTTTGTATAAATGGACTCACTATGTGTGTGTGTATGATTTTAGAAGTTGTTTTCATGATGGGAAATTTTAGAGAGTTCAAAGAATCAAAAAAATTTATGTCACACTGTCCAGAGATGTCCACTGTTAATATTGTGATGTATATCTTCCCAGACTTTTCATTGCATATAAAAACATTTTAATACAGAAATGGGATAATATTATAAATACTGTATTATATCTCTTTCACACATTCTTCTGTATCTTTTTTAATGGCTATGCAGCATTTCACTGAATGGATGTACCATAAATTGATCAAAAGCCTATTATGACATTAGGTTGTTAAAATTTTTGTTTGCTTTTCTAGATAATAGATTGATAAACATCCCTGTAGCTAAATATGCACATGCATATTTATTTTCTCCAGAAAAAAAAATTTAGTAGTGAAATTACTGAGTCAAAAAGGAATGGAGAGCTTCCTAGGTGGCGCAGTAGTTGAGAATCCGCCTGCCAATGCAGGGGACACGGGTTCGATCCCTGCTCCAGGAAGATCCCACATGCCATGGAGCAACTAAGCCCATACACCACAACTATTGAGCCCATGTGCTGCAACTACTGAAGCCCATGCACCTAGAGCCCATGCTCCGCTACAAGAGAAGCCATGGCAACGAGGAGCCTGGACACCACAACGAAGAGTAGCCCCCACTCACCACAACTAAAGAAAGTCCGTGTGCAGCAACAAAGACCCTACACAGCCAATTTAAAAAAAAAAAAAGGAATGGAAATTTTTACTTTTTAAAATGTTTGTGTTGTCTCCAAATTGTAGGCCAGAAAAGTTACTTATACTCCTACCAGCAGTGTGTGCTCAGTCTCCCACCTGTGTCATGATCGCCAGATCTTTACCAAAAACTGTCCCCTTTCAAAACCTGTTTGGCATCTCCTCCCTTACAAAATCTTAATCTTGCTTTACCCACAAGTCACCACCCTGTCTCCTTCCCTGTCCAGGTAGTTTGCACAACCAGCCTCCACTTCTTTCTTAACCTCCTATTAATTATACTTTCTTCTCCACTGACCGTCACTTATGGTCACCTGTGACCTCTTAATTACCATTTTTTTAATATTTATTTATTTTTTATTTATTGGCTGCATTGGGTCTTTGTTGCTGTGCACGGGCTTTCTGTAGCTGCAGAGAGTAGGGGGCTACTCTTCATTGCGGTGCACGGACTTCTCATTGCGATGGCTTCTCTTGTTGTGGAGCACAAGCTCTTGGTACTTGGGCTTCAGTAGTTGAGGCACGTGGGCTCAATAGTTGTTGTGACTCTCGGGCTCTAGAGCACAGGCCCAGTAGTGGTGGCACACGGGCCTAGTTGCTTGACAGCATGTGGGATCTTCCCGGACCAGGGCTCGAACCTGCATCCCCTGCATTGGCAGGCGGATTCCTAACCACTGCACCACCAGGGAAGCCCTCCTTAATGACCATTTTCATTGGCCTCTTACAAGACCTTTTGGAATGTAGAAGTTGCCCAGCTGATATTTGACGCAGAGTAATTGGCACCTTGTTTCCATTCCCACAGGTTGGTGGTCAGGATATGTGAACGAGGTTAAAGAATTCACACTTTATCCTGAAGGCCACTGAGGGGCTTTAAACAAGGGAGGCACAACATCTGATTGGGAAAGCTGATTCTCTTATGGTGGGGAGACTGGGTGGGAGGGGGCCAGACGGTAGGCAAGACGAAGAAGTGACACGACTCACTGGAGTCATGGGTCAGGAGCGGCCTGGGGGTGGAGAGACGCTAACGATGGACTGAGCACTATTTAGGGGGAACAATGGCAAAGACTCAGAGGCTGATTAGATATGGAGGGTCAAGGAGAGTGAGAAATTGAGGATGGTTTCCAACAACTGAATTTAGGAACAAAAGTTGTCGCTGGCGACCTTGGCAGGTGCTGTTTCAGTGGAGTACAGTGTCAGAGGCAGAAGTAATGCATGAGAAGTGAAGTGGAAAGATCGAATATAGGTGGCTCTCACAAAATTTGTCAGTGAAAGCTGTGGGGGGAAATAGGAGCCAGGACTGAGGAAGTCCTGTTTTATTTGTTTTGAATTTTTAAATTTTTTTATTTAAAATGTATTTTTTTAATTAAAATTTTTTATTTAACATTGTTTTATTTGTGTTAAATGTAAAAAAAATTTTTTAATTTGTTTTAAGGTAGGAGAGGCTTCATTATGTTTAAATGCTAAAAGCAATGAGGTTTTAGAGAACAGGGTTGAAGAGGCACAGAGAAGGGGTAATAGAGAAAGATGCCACTGGAGTGGTGGGAGGCATTGGCTTTAGGAGGAAGGATGGGAGCAGAAAGTGCATTCTGACTTCTAGCATGTAGGTTTGAAGGCAGAAGTTGGTGTCCCCATGGGATGGTGTCTGTTCTCTCTGTCAGGTTAAAGGGGAAGTGATGGGCCAAAGGTATAAGAAGACTGGGGAGATTCGAACTGGCTGTTTTAGAGAGCAGGACAAAGTGTAGGAAGACTCAGAAGCCTGCCTCAGCAAACTGAGGGCCCAGGCGAGACTGAGACCAGAATACATGGTGGGAGTAGGCACAAAAAGTCCCTAGTCTACCTCCCTCACTGCTACCAATTTCCGAAAACAGAGGTCACCTGAGAGCATTCAGAGGCTCTCAGTTCCCCAGCCTAGAAGTCGGGGCCTCAACTCTGGGGCCCTGGTGGAACTTCATAAATTCATCTTTCTCTGTTCCTCCACACGGTCACACTAAGTAATGCACACAGATCGCTCGATTGTTCCCTAGACACACCAGGCATTTTCCTGCCTAAAGCCAGACCAAGACGACTCACATGCAACAGAAATGGTTTAAAGGGTATGCTGTCAATTTTTCAAACTCCTCTGATTGCCAGGAAGGCAAGTGCCTAGACCGCGTGATTCTAGTCTTCCAGAATCACATTGACATGACTCTTGTTTAACTCTGGCTTCGTCACCACCCAGGTACTGGCAGGAGAGTAGATGTAAATCATAACTGACCTGACATACCAGTTTAGACACACAGAACTGCACACACCTAGCTGTTCTCACGCAGCTCTCACCTAATGGTGCCTGTCTCTAAAGAGGCCTTTGGTTAGCAAACAAACAGGAAACCCACTCTAGCTAATTTAAGGAAAAAACCGATGTGTTGAAAGCCTATGGGGTAGGTCCCAGAATGGAAAACCAGACCTCAGAAAGGGTGGGGTCCAGGTTTCAGAAAGGGTGGGTAGAGTGCAGTTGTGGGAAGGGGGTTGTCACAGGTAGAGAGCACATATCAGATGTCAGGCTTCCCACCTTTGGAGCATAACTGGCAAGCAGATTGGGGTTTCTGTGTTTAGTTGCACCCCAGACAGCAGAGGCAGAGTCTTTTAAAATGGTGCAGGAAAGTGTAAAGAACTGTCATTCACATTCCCACCACTCAAAATAATTAACATTGATTTTTTTTTTCTGGATATATTTTGGTGAAAATCACCTAAAATGTTTATATATTTGCTGAAATAAATCCATTCATGCTCAGCAGATGTGGCTAATTTCTGGCATCGGGGCCCTGGCGCCAACCCCTCAGGCGACCTGCCCTGGCCTTGAGCACTGACCGTCTGGCCGGGAGCCTCTGCTGTTTGGAGGGCTTTCCCAGCCTTCACTCCTCTGTCAGATACTTCATCCATGATCAGATTAACAGTGCAGGATGATGGGTGTGTCCCAGCTTCTCAGTGGAGGCCAGGGAGTAGATATCATTATACAAAAAAATAATTAATAATGAGAGAGACAACAGTTAATTTCACTACGTGGGGACAATGGAAAGAGGGCAGGGCCTGTGTAAGATCATCTGGGCCCTGGGACGGGGGTCAACTTCCCACGTATTTTTCCTCCCAGTAGCTCACTCATTGATTCACTTATTCAGTCATCTATTCAGAAAACACTCACCGATGCCTACTGTGTCCTTGGCCTTCTGTTAGGGTCTAGGAATGTGGCAAATGTGATGGTCCTTGGTCTGGTGAAGCAGAGTCGTGGGCAACCAGCAGGACTGATGACAGGCAAGACGTCAGCATGGTGAGTGGCGGAAACCAGAGGAGAGTGTGGCCTGCTCTGGCTTGAGGAGGGGACATTCCAGTGGGGCTTTGGGAAGGGAGCATGCTTACCAGGAGGAGAGGGTTCAATGCACTTGAGGCACCTTAGTGTGATTCATGGGCCAAGGGAGCAGGGGGCACACAGCACCGCCCCTCTCTGAGCCTCAGTCCTCAGTTTCCCCGGTGAGAACTGTGAGGAAGGTAAGAACAGTTTTACAGTCAAGGAAACAGAAGAAGGATCCTGTGAGAGAAAAACTTGATACTGTGGTGTGTGTTCACAAAGTGTAGTGGTCTTCCAAGCAGAGAGAACAGCACACACAACAAAGGGTTGAAAGCAGGGCATATTGGAAAAGAAAAATACACCAAACTCCTTCCGTGGCTGCCAGCCCCCCAAGGACCCCTCCAAGAGACAGAGACCTCCCACTTCCTGTTGCATCCAGGAAACAGTAGGTGGCAGCGGGGGAGGGCTCGCCAGGAGCCTGGAAGAGGGGGAAGAAGAGACCAAAGGGAGGCCTCCACTCGGGCTTTGCAGAAGTGGATTCTCTGACTTGGAGAATTTAGAAGTGGAGACTACAAAGCTATCTTGATCCCCGCATTTTCTACCTGGGCCTAGCCCCAGGCCTCCCTGAGCCTCAGTTCCTCCAAATGGAAACCGAGGATCATAGATACCTTAACTCAGGGTGTTGAAGAGCAAATGAAACACCATGGAACCTGGCACCGGCCTCCTCTCCAACTTCACCCTGTGCTCCTGCCCAAGCTCATTCTCGCCTCTGGCCCTTTGCACATTCTGTTCCCCCCTCTAGAATGCTCCTCTCCTGACTAGCTACTTCTCATCACTCAGGTTGCCTCCTCTGAAAGACCACCCCTATGTCAGGGTGCCCCTACCCCTATGTTCTCCTTCATGGCCCTTGTTATATTTTTTTGTACATTGTCTGTCTCTCCTTCTGGAATGCCAGTTTCCTGGAGGCAGGAACTTTGGTTCATTCACTGGAGTTTCCCCGAGGCCTAGAACAGTGCCAAGCTTTGGGCAGAAGCACACAACCAGTTTTGTTGAATGACAAACCAAGCACCCTACCAGGCCTTGAGGACCCACTGGCAACTCGACTGCCTTTATAGAGTGTCTAGGCCCTTAACACCTTCTGTGCCCAGAGAAGAGCTCTGAATATTCTCCCTGTCAGCACACAGGCTGAGCTCAAAGGACACTGAGCCCAAAAGTGGTAAGAAAGCATCGAATCCTGGAGCTCCACCCTTCTCCCTCCGAGGACAACTTGTAGTGTGGGACCCTTGGAAAGATGTTGCCAATTATGCCAACTGTTATTAAGATAAAGACATGTTTTACTGCCAATTCATTCATTCAAAAAAATGGCCACCACGGGCCAGGCATTGTTGTAGCTGGTGGCAGGCAGAGCTATTGATACAAGGGAGGTAACCAGAACGACCGCTTACCCGCCACCACTGCCACAGCTCAAGTAACAGAATCGCAGCCCAAAGATGATACGATTTTACTCTGATTCATGTCGAATCTTTACCCAATTTCCCTTTTTTTACTTTTGATTTTGAAATAAATGTAGATATATAGGGAGCTGCAAAAACATTACGAAAAGGTCTTGTATGCATTTAGTTTCCCTCAACAATAACATCTTGTAAAAAACCAGAAAATTGACATTGGCATCATCCACAGATTTTGCCAGTTTTCCATGCCCCCATTTGTGTGGGCGTGTGTAGTTCTATCAATTTCATCACCTGTGTAACTTCGTGTAACCACCCCATAATCAAGACACAGAAGTGTTCCATCGCCACAAAGATCTTGTTGCTGCTACCCCTTAGTAGTCACACACACTCCACCTCGGTCCCCCATCCCTAACCCCTGGCAATCCCTAATCTATTCTCCATCTCTCTAACGGTGTCATTTCAATAGTGTTATAAAAATGGAATTATATGTCACCTTTGTGACGGGCTTTTTTCACCCAGCATAATTCCCTTGAGATTCTCCAAGTTGTCATATGTGTCATAGCACTTTCTACTGCTAAGTGGTATTCCACCATCTGGATGGACCACAGTTTATCCATTTACTCGTTGAAGGACCATTTGTGTTGTCTCCAGTTTGGGGCTATTAAGAATAAAAGCAGCTATTGAACATTTGTGTGTATGTTTTTTGTGTGGACACGTTTTCATTTTTCTGGGATAAAATGCCCAGGAGTGCAGTTGGCAGGTCATATCGTAAGTGCATGCTTAGTTGTATAAGAAAATGGCCGTTACCATGGTGAAGCTGGGCAAAGGGGCAGAGCAGGGGCTGTAGCAGCTCTTCTAGAGCAGCCAATTTGCCACTCGCTGGGGTTTTTGATGCCTCTCATGATTTACCCAGGATTTAAGAGGGGTGCCGATGCTGGAATGGCTGAGCCAACCATTCTGAGATTACTTTGGGATCAATGCCTATTTGGTCATCTGGATTTGGAAGCAGTCAATGGACAGGAAGAACATGGAAGATATGCACTCTGGCTGGGATGAGCTAGAACAGCACTCAGATGTTCACCAACCGCTGGCACAGGGCTCTTACTACACAGATGCATCTCTACTGGCTTATTTATGACAGACTGTACCAAAATCAATACTTTAAACAATGTTTCATTTATTTATTTATTTATTAGCTGCATTGGGTCTTCATTGCTGCATGCTGGCTTTCTCTAGTTGCAGCGCTTGGGGGCTACTCTTGGTAGCGGTGTGGGGGCTTATTCCTGTGGCTTCTCTTGCTGCAGAGCATGGGCTCTAGGCGCGCAGGCTTCAGTAGCTGTGGCACGTGAGCTCTAGAGCTCAGGCTCAGTAATTGTGAACAGGCTTAGTTGCTCCAAGGCATGTGGGTTCTTCCCAGACCAGAGACTGAACCTGTGTCTCCTGAATTGGCACACAGATTCTTAACCACTGCGCCAGCAGGGAAGTCCCTAAGCAATGTTTTAAAATATAAAAAGAAACTGCCAAACTGTATTCCAGAGTAGCTGTGCTATTTAACATTCCCACCAAAAATGTATGAGAAATCAAATTTCTCTGCATCCTTGTTAAAATTTGACATTGTCACTATTATTTTAGTTGTTTTAATAGGTGTAATAATCTCATGTGGCTTAATTTGCTTATCCCTAATGGTTAATGGTGTTGAATGCAACAGATATCCTCTTTGCTAAAATGTATGTTGGTGTCTTTTGCCCATGTTCTAACTGGACTGATTTTCATTGACTTTTGTGAGTTGTTTATACATCTGACATGAGTCCTTTGTCAGATATGTGACTTGCAAATTAGGTTTTAGTTTCTTTTAATTAAGTAATTTATTTTTGGCTGTGTCAGGTCTTCGTTGTGGCCCGCGAGATCTTTGGTTGCAGCGTTCAGGTGCTTCATTGCGGTGCACGGGCTACTCTCCAGTTGTGGCATGCAGGCTCCAGAGCGTGTGGGCTCAGTAGTTGCAGCACGTGGGCTTAGTTGCCCCATGGCATGTGGGATCTTAGTTCCCCAACCAGGGATTGAACCCGCATCCCCTGCATTGGAAGGTGGATTCTTAACCACTAGACCACCAGGAAAGTCCCAGGTTTTAATTGTTGATGAAGTTCAAGTTACCAATTTTTTATTTTATGGACTGGTTTTGGTGTCATAGCTAAGAACTCTTCACCTAGCCCTAGATTCTAGTGAAGATTTTCATTTTTCTTGTGTTATATTTTATCTTTAAATTTATGATTTTTTTCTTGCTTAGGGCTATCCAGTTACTCCAGTAATGTTTGTTGAAAGAAAATATTTGGCATTGAATGTTCAAAAATCAGTTCATTGTACTTGTGTGGGTCTACTTCTGGGTTTCTTCATTCTGTTCCATTGATCTATTTGTCTATCCCTCTCCTGATAAAATGCCTTGATTAACGTATCTCTACACTGAAGTCTTAAAATCAGGCAGAGTGATTCTTCTCATTTTACTCTTGTTTTTAAAAATTGTCTTAGCTACTCTGGTTTCTTTACCTTTTTATGTAAATTTTAAAATAAGCATGTCAATATGTAAAAAAAAAAAAAAAACTTTGCTGGATTTTAATAGGAATTGCATTAAACCTAGAGATCAATTTGGGAAGAAATGACAATTTACTATGCTGAGTCTTCCATTCCAAGAACATGACATGTTTCTCCATGTAGGTCTTTGCCTTGTTTCATCAGTGTTTTGTAGTTTTCAACATACAAGTCTTATGTTTTGTTAGATTTCTATGTTTCATTTCTCTTTCAAGTGATTGTAAATAGTATCATCAGGTTTTCAATTTCAATTCCCATGTGTTCATTGCTAGTACATACAAATACAATTAATTTTTGTATATTGATTTTATATCCTATGACCTGATGAACTCCTTTAGTTCTACTTATTTGTAGATTCCTTGGAATTTTCTACATAGGTCTTCATCATATTATCTACAAATAGAATTAGTTTTATTTCTACCATTTTAATCTGCATTCCTAATTTCATTTCCCTTTTCTTGCCTTATTGTGCTGGCTAAGACTACCAGTACGACGTTAAAGTGGTGAAAGCAGATATCCTTGCCTGTCCTGATCTCAGGGTTGGTAAGCATCTAGTCTTTCACACCGTTAAGGATGATGTTAGCTGCAGGTTTTTGTATAGATGATCTTAAGTTTTATCATGAGCGAATGTTGAATTTTGGCCAAAAAAAATTTTTTTTGCATCCATTGATATGATATGTGATTTTTCTTTCCTACAGGCTTTCTGAAATACTGGAAAAAGCTCAGAGACTTCCCCACCTGACAATTTGCTCAGACTGGCAACTCAGCTCCTACCACTGGTCTAGTTCACCATGCCCCAATGTGCTCCAGAGAATGCAACGTGGCCTGGCATGTGGCCAAAGCAGCCCAATGTAGGAAATGCTGCCCACCCAGAGTATGTATCCACTGCTGGAGATTTACATCAGCATAGCCACAGTTCAGAAAAGCCCTGATACAGGCTGTTACTCTCAACATGGAATTTCCCAAACTTATTTCACCAGAGTCCTTTTTTGCATAAACCCCATTATGTTCTGCAGGACTTTCTCTGAAGCACACTTAGGGAACCCTGCACTGAGTCTGTCCCCTAGTTTGCAGATGATCCAAAGGCTGAAAGAGAAGTGCCCTGAGCAAGGTCACAGACAGCGGCATCACAGAAAGACACAGTAGGTCTCCTGCCCCCAGCCAGCTGCTCCTGACCACATTGCTTTGACATCCTAACAAGTCAGCGGGCAGCCCTGCAACACCACACGCCATCATGGAGAAGAGGTAACGTACCCATATCACCAGTCTGGTCCCTTTAGTGGCTCTCAGGCCCTCGTCCCCACTGAACTTGAGGATGTGGGGCTCAAATCCTTGTAGGTTCAGTGGGGCCCAGGGGTGGGTGGCTATGTAATGCAGGCTGGGCCAGTCATGCTGTTCTAGCTCCCTAATGGCAGCACACGGTTCAGAGATGGGTGCACAACCTATTGGTCTAACAAGACTCCACACCAGGAATTATTAGGATTACTGCCGGGGGTGGGGCGGAGTTTTTGCATGGACATGATACTAAATTAGAAGAAACTGAGCTAGAGTTACCACGAAGCACCACGCAGAACAAAGTTATAAGATGAAGGGAGACCTGGTTCCTTAGGACATGACTGAGCCCGATGTAATCAGGCTGAAGCAGAGCCTACCTCCAGAATTTAAATGACTGACTAGTTAAGTGGCGTTTTCGTCAAACCAGTTAGATGGAATCCTGTCAGTTGCCAACAGAATCCTAATTTGCCTGTGAAGCAGACCGGCCCAGAGCTAAGTTATTACTGAACTGGCCCTGCAGATCCCTCTCCCTCAGGAGGTATCATTTCCCCCAAGATTCCACAGCAGAAAACCCTCTTTTCTGTCCCCATCATCCCGATCTCCTACCCACTCTCAGACTGACGCCCCCCATCCCCACTTCCCATCAAAAGAACAAGAACACAGGCAGCCAAAGGCAGCTTGGGCAATACTTGATATACATCATACATTTATTAGTGAATATCCCTCTGAAATCAGCAACATTAAAAAAAATAATGATTGCACTACTTGGTCAAGCAGAACTAGCAACTTTCATTTTAAAAAAAGTACAAATCTGTTAAAAATTTCAATCCGTATACACATATATAATACAACATACTAGTTATGTTAAATGCTACAAACCAATGTGAATCCAATGGAATGGAAAAAACCACACATTTAAGCTTTAAGAACCATTTTTTTCTATATATATTAGCATTTTCTCAAATACATACATGGGAAAAATGAGGTAACTGTAAAATGTGCAAGGAACAGGGCCCCCCCAAATTACACACACACACATATATATATATGTGTGTGTGTGTAAGTATATATATATATAAGACCTTTCTAACACAGAACACAGGTGCTGGGCCCAGCCAGGGCTGGGGGATGGCGCCCACTGTCATGCCTAGGCCAGAAGTTGGTAAATGAAAGAGTAAACAATGATAAGCCCCCACCACAGGAAATCATTGGTAACATGGCATCTATAGCAAGGTCGGCAAATCACAAACAACCTAAATAACTGTTTTAGAAATCTGTTTTTTTAACTATTTTTTTAAAATGTTGTATCCCCCCCCCCCCCCCCCCCATAGCTGCTCGTTGGAATCACGGCTGCAGCCGACACACCACCCGTGAGCCTGTTTCCGCCTGTCCCAGGAACCGTCAGGGTTCTGAAAACCTTTTTTTTGGGGTGGGGAAGGGAGGGGGTTGGAGAGGGTGGTTCTCTGTGTAAAACAGGTGGGGTTTCAACACTGCTATAAATATAGAAATGTCACCTGGAGTTATATACAGTAAGACTTTGGGTTCTCCACAGGGGTGGGGCCAGGCTGATGGGGCCCCATGGCAGGCTAGGGGAGGCGGGGATCCAGGGCCGCTGCAGGAGAACGAGGGTGGTTGGAGCATCCCTGAGGCAGCAGGCGCCAGGGGCTGCCTGCTAGGATGTGCCGGCCCCACACGCGGTTCGTTCGGGACAGCAACCCCAGTGGGGGCTGAGGAAGAGAAGGAATGGGACCACGGAGGACGAGGGTGGGGAGCTCAGCCAGACCCTACGGGGGCTCCTCCAGACCCTGGAGGGCAGGGCTCAGGCTGGGAGGCGGCCCCTGCACGTGGGGTCCACACCCTCCCTGGACCCTGTCCTCCTGGGACTTCCTTGGAGGAGACACAACCCAGGCAGGTGGGAGACAGGCCCTGGCTAGAGAGGGAGAAATGCCCTGAAAAGCGTACGGTCCCGGTAGGCTCTGGGGACGTGTGCAGTACAGTGCATGGCAGTTATCAGCTGAGCACAGAACCCCCCAACCCCGCCCATGACTGCCAGCCACCCGGCCCAGCCCCAGCCGCGCACATGCATGCAGGCCAGGCGGCTCCACCAGACCCCTCCTTGCCCGCTGGGCACTTGGTCCTGGTTGGTCCCTATACCCCTCGTTAAACCAAAAGAAAAGAAACTGTTTAAAAATCCACACCCTCAAATCCTACACGCAATTTTGGGCCAAATGAATAAACAAAAGCTGCTGCTCCTCACGTTCATGCAAAACAACAGACACGGGAGATGGGGCAGGGGTCTGGGCCTGTCACTGCCAGGGAGCGGCGGCCACCAGCAGCACCGGAAGTCACTCCCCCCTGGCTTGGCCCGGGCCGCCTTGGGATACATGGCGCCCCGGGTCAGGGCCTGCCTCCCACCTGCTTGGGAGGCTGGCTCTGCTGCCCTCCAGCCTGAGCTTGGGGCTGGAACGCTGTGCCCGGGGTGAGGGTCCTCTAGGAAGCCAGCCCCACACCTCACAGCAGCCGGGGTGGGGCTGGCTGCCTGAGTCCGTCTGGGGTCAAGGCAGGAGGACCCACTGGCCTCCTGCCACCGTCTGCCCACGCCTGTCAGTGCCACCTGAGCAGAGGGCACGCCACTTCAGTGCAAGAGACCAGGTGACCCAGGACAGGACCCCTTTGCCCAGCCTGAGGCCAAGGATCTCCACCCACCGCACTAGGGGAATGGACCCCTGGCTCCCAGTGCCGGCAGGAAAAGGAGACAGACCCGAGGGCAAACAGGAGAGAGACTGAGTTAGCGACACTCAGACCGCTCCCTGGTGGGCAGACTGGTGGGCAGACGGGGAGAGAGTCTTTGGAGCTTGGCAAATGCAGGGGCTTATTGCAGGGGCTTCTCTCGGGCTGACCCTGGCACCAGCTCTGGAGATGCAGAAACAGCAGGGCAGGCCTGGGCCACGCCCTCCCCGGGCCCCCCGAGTTTCCAGAGCTTTGGGCAGGGTTCTCCTGGGCGGCTGGGAACCTCACTCAGCCTCCCTGGGCACCTCGGAAGCGTCGGCACGGCAAATGGGACACGTCCGGTTGGCCTGCAGGGAGCAGCCACACATCAGGCTCCACTCTTACTTGACCCCTCTCCGGTCCAGGGCTGTTCCGCTGCCTGGTGCAGACCTGGCTCCCCGAGTGGAGCCAGAACTTCTGGATGTTGAAGAGGATGTGGAGGGAAGCCCTCCAGTCCACCACCCTCCCTTACCACACCAGGAACACTTGGGAGCTGGCGCGGCTACGTTACCTTCAACCACTTGTCGACGCACTTGGTGTGGAACTCATGGTTGCAGGGGAGGACCCGGAGCAGCTGCCGCGCCTCGAAGTCGCTGAAGCAGACAACACACCTGGGAGGAGGGCACAGAGCGTCACCCCTAAACTGATGGGAAGGGCAGGCTCATGGCAGAACATGAAGCCCCACCCCGGGAACACTGCAACCCATCTATGAGGTAGGAGGGGGGCAGGGCACTCACAGCGTCTGCTCCGACTGGTGGCTGTCGGGGTGAAAGCGGTACGATGGAAGCTGCTCGATGTCCGCTTTGGTGAGGCCGCGGGGCTTGGCATCTCCCAGCCGTTCTGCCAGGTTCAGGAGGGCCTGGACATGGGCAGGAGGGGAGGGTCAGTGGCGGCCAGGGCTGGAGGTCCCCCAAGCCCCCACCTCCCAGGACAGGGCTCCACGGGACCTCATAGTTCTCCATCTCCACGTCATCCACATCAAGATCCAGGCTGATGGTGGGCCCCATTGCTGTTGGTGACATTGGCAGCATCGAGCTAGGGGGAGACAGGTACGCGGGCCCAGGGTCAAGGTCAGGAGGTGTACGGGGTGCAGAGCTGCTCCCCTGACTCCCGCCATGAAACAAAGCCCAGAACTCTGCACTGTGCACGCCAGGGACCCCACTGTCTGTCCCAAGATGTCGCAGGAGGACAGGGTGCCCAGCTGGTGAGCGTGAGTGCGCATGTGTGGTTGGGGGAGGATGCCAGGTGGCTCAAGAGGCCCCAGGACCCCATGGGGCTGTATTTGGCTCTAACCACTAGAGGCCCCAGGAGAACTGAGCACCACAGCTCTGGGGCAGATGTGCAGCTACTTACAGGAAGTACGGCAGGAAGCTGGGGTAGTACGGTGGTGGGGGGGGCGGCGGGGGCGGCGGGGGGAGCGGCTGCTGCAGGCGGTATCTCTGGGTGCTCAGCCGCCGAGGCATCATGTGGGAATATGGCTGCGAGAGGGAGGCCAGGTGTAGGTCAGCCACGGGCCTGTCTCCCGGTCACCCTAGATCCTGGGTGGGGGGTGGCACTTACCACGCCAAAGGAGAGCTCCTGGTGCAGGGTATCGTGGGGCAGGTAGTGTAGGGGCACAGAGGGGGACAGAGTCGGGCCCGGGGCAGAGGTGGAGTAGGTGAAGCTCCCCAGGGGGTGCTGATCCCCCCGCAGGTCCACGTCACTGTCGAGGCGCTGCAGGGGCTGGGGGAAGCAGGGCTGGGTCACCAGAATCAGTGACAAGGGAAGCCCCCGTTCCCTGCCCTGCTTGCCATCCCCCCGGCATCAGATCCACTGCCCAGACTCACCATACGTGGATGCTGGGTCTGCAGCGACACAAACTGCCCAAGAGGTGCCATGTGAGCGGGCTGGGGGTGTGGGGCTGGCGGCGGGGGGTGCAGGATGTAGTGGTCACTGGCGATGAGTTGAGGGTAGGCCTGATAGGGCACAGGGAGCTGCTGCATGGTACACGCCTGGATCAGCTGCTGAGAAAGGGGGAGGAGGCTGGAGAACGTTCTTCTGGGCTCTGGGCCGGGTCTATGTTGTTACCAGGCTAGGGGCCATTCCACCCAGCGAGCGGTCCCAACCAAAGTTCTCAGGACCATCCATCCCTGGCCTAGACCTTCCAGGCAGGGCATCTTGCTCTTAAGGACAGTTACAACTCCAAAAAACCACAAAGCAGGCACTGGGATGCAGGGACGTCCCTAACCTCTGAAATGCCCTCCCACTGGACGTGAACGCACGTCCTTTTCTGGACAGGGCTGTGGCCTGGAGCCAAGCAGACGCTGACAGCTGGGTGGGCGCTGTGAGCTCGGCTCAGTTCTGCTACTGGCCTGTGCCTGGGGCCTTCAGCTGGGGGCGGAGCAGGAGGCCTGGGCATTCACTCACCGGGGGTGGGAGGCAGCAGAGGGGGTAGTGCTGCCCGCTGAACATCACGGAGCATGCTGGGAGCTGCTGGGTGCTGCAGCCAGGGATGTGCTGGCCTGCAGGCAGGGGGAAGCCTTGGGTCGTCACTGTGGTGACTGTGTAGGACAGAGGGACAGGTCCCTGGTGCACCTGCAGGAGGAGAGGGACCCAGGAACTGTAGGGAGGCCACGCGGCTACCCCCAAGTGAGAAAGTCCTGCCGGGCCAGCTCCCTTTCTTTCTCTAGCTGGGGCCTACCCAGTACAGACCTGGCTGTCCCCCCGCTCCAGGTCCCAGAGAGCCCTCCTGAGAGCCTGGGAGGGGCTGTAGCTCTACCACCCATCCACTGTGTAGCTCCAGGGAAGGCCCTTCCCTTCTCTGGGCCTCCGTTTACCAACCTGTACGACAGGCCTAAAGACACCTCCCTGATCGTGCAGTGAGCTCAGCACGGTGAAGCCAGCGCTTGCCAGAGGCTGGGGGCAGTGGGGCGGGGGCGTGGGGCGTGGGGTTCCACCTACCTGCTCGTGGAGATCGACCATGAACGGGCTCTGCTGGGGGGCTGGGTGCAGCATTCGGGGGCTCCCGCCGGCAGGAGCCGAGGCTCGGTGCTCCTCTACGGGGAGGTGTGCTGGTCGGGGCGGCCGCTGCTGGGAGGGTAAGCGCTCATCCTGGGCAGGTGGGCTGGCCAGGGGCCCCTCGCGGCCAGGGCTGCACCACAGAGAGGAAGCCCCAGGAGCACTGATGGGGGCCGCTCATTCACAGAGCGTGGAGAGAGGCCAAGGTCACTACCCACTGGGGAAGGAAGACAGCTCAGGGCCCTGTGCCCCACCACCCCTGGCCCCGGTGCCCTAGCCCAGGCTGACAGCTCCAGCACCAGGGGCTCCAGGATCCGCAGGACTGGGAGGTTCCCTCCTACCTTCCCCGGAAACGGCCCAGGCCGCTGCTGGGTCCTGCAGAGAATCGCCGCTGAGCCACAGGGGCAGAGGGTGGCCACCTAGTCACTGCCAGAGCCCATGGTTGCATCAGGGGAGGCAGAGGGGTGGAGGGGCTGGGCCAGGGCTCACAACCCTAGGAGGCAAACCAACAGAGGCGCTGAGGTACAGAGCAGTCCAGCCCCTTGGTGCAGCAGGGGCTGGGGAGACAGAATCAAACCTCTGCAGCCTGGTTCCAAAGGCCGCGGATGCCCACCACAGCCCTGCGCTCCCCATGCGGCACTGCACTCTGGCACTGGGGTTCAGGCTTGGCCCCAAGGGAGTCCAGGCTCTAGTCTCCTGCTCTGCGAAATGAGGTCAGGGTCCCCCTCAGGGCTGTGGTAAGTTCAGAGGGCTGGCCAGCATGCTTCCAGGCCAGGTGGCTCTGGTAAGGCTCCCTCAGGGTGGGGGCTCCAGGGAACCCTGTCCTGGTGTGGGGTCTACAACTCTGACCTCCAGGTTACTGGGGTTCCTCAGGCAACTCCAGCTTCCTCTCTTCTGTCTGGTTGGCTCAAGATGGATTACAAGCAGGCCTGAGGCCTAGCTCTCCTTCCACTACTAACAGGTGAGAAGTTGCAGCTTGGTTCCTGTTCTCGGGGTTCCCAGTCTAAGACAAGTCAGTACAGTCGTTCCTCAGTATCCACGGGGGATTGGTTCCAGGACCCCCATGATACCAAAATCTGAGGATACGTACGTCCCTTATGTACAATATTTGCATATAATCTACACACATCCTCCCATGGATTTTTAAATCATTTCAAGATTACTTACGATACCTAATACAATGTAAATGCTACGTAAATAGGATGTAAATGCTATGTAAGGGGCAAATTCAAGTTTTGCTTTTTGCAACTTTATGGGACATCTTTTCCCCCAAGTATTTAAAATCTGCAATTGGTTACATCCATGGATGTGGAAACCATGGATAGAGAGGGCCAACTTTCTTTCCATAATCTGTTCCCACAGTGCCTACCCAAGGAAGGCACTGTTAGCTTCATTTTTCAGAAGAGAAAACTGAGGCTCGGAGACAGAAAAGGACTTGCCCAAGGCCCCACAGTAAGTGTCAAGGCTAGGAGGTGGGCTGACTACCAGCCTCTTGCTGCACGCTGCTGCTGATGGGAAGGGGTCCAGCCCAAGGGTTTTGGCAGGACATAACGAAGGATGAAGGACATCAACCTCTGGTGGACTGGTGGGTCTGGCATGCAGCCAGGCCCTTTGGTGGTGGGGGGGGGGTGGTTTGCAAACCTGACCCAACACATCTCCCAAGTGGGAGGTGGGGCTTGCTGAGAAGAAAGAGGAAGCAAAAACCTACACCTAAGGGAGGAAGTTGAGTGAGAACAGGGCAGGGCAAGAGCTGGGGGAAGTTGGGGGTACTATTCATTAACTCCAGAGGCTGGAATGAGGCCCTGGCAGGGAAAGCTCTGGAACCTGTCAGGCCCTGCAAAGCTGAAGGGCACATCCAACAGGACCAGCCCGTGGAATTCCTCTCACAGGGAACCGTGCCTCCATCTCACAAAACTCCTGTGCTCCCTTCATAGCCAGCTTTAGGTGTCGCCTCCACGCTAACACAGCCAGGGAGCCGATGTACCTTCCCCTCAACACCTTGTTCCCTTCCTCTGTGCTGGGCTTCATGTGCATGGGCCCTAACTTTCAAGATGAGCCTAAAAGGGAGGCTCTTTTCCACCTGATAAGACAGCACAGGGCCAAGGCTACAGCCACAGGACAGGTGAAATTCACACTTCTCCCGTCCAACTTGGGCTCCAGCACTTGGCAGAGGGGTGGGCAGGGCCCAGGCACCAGCTTGTGTCCAGCACAGGGCAGGCCTGATGTGGTAAACGCACACTTGAGAGCCGATCACATAGGTCTAAGGCCACAGACTGGCAGCAGTGAAGTCAGTGCCAATGATTAAAAATCAGGAGATTACATAAAAATCTGGTCTTTCAGTGTGTTGTGTTGGGGGGAGGAGGGGAGCAGAAAATCTGGTCCCAGTGGGCCCTCATTTCTGCTTGACCCCCCTCCCTCTGAGCATGAGTTTTCTCTCCAGGCCACCCCTGGCCCATTCCCTGCCTGCCCACCAGGGTGGCGTCCCCCCGGCATGGGCCAAGTGCCTGTCCTCACACACGAGCACACGCACAGCCTCCTTCATTCCCGCTGACAAGCCAGCCAAGCAAAGGCCAAGAGAGACGCAGAGGAAACCCCCAAATAACTGAAACAACAAACTCTTGACCCACCCCAGACTTTCTGGCTCAGAACCTGTGGAGGGCTGGGGAACAAGGGCACCTAGATTTCCACCAAATTCCCCAGCCGTTTCTACAGCACAGGCAGGTGCCGGAGAACCTCTGTTCTAACTGACCTCAGAAACCTGGGAGCCCACAGCCCTGCCTATGAGGAGTATTAACAAGGCCTACACTTCTTCCCATGTGCCATCCTGATGAGTCCTCAGAGCAGCCCTCAGAGGTAGGGGTGCTGACGCTCAGAGAAGTGAGGTCCAAGGCCAGTCAGCTGGGGTTGTGAGTGCACTGGGACAGGGCAGTGGCTTCAACTGCTCCTCTTATGCCAGGCTGTCTTGCTGAAGTCCCGGCAGGGTCAAGGCTCAGGGGTGCAGAATCACAGAGGCCCAGGCCCATGGGAATCTGCTTTGGTCGGCCTCTTCAAAGACACCCACACCTCAGGAAAGGGAAGTGGCAAGGAGCTGGGAAACCCAAGCACCAGACAGAAGGCCTCTAGCTGCGGCTGATGGTGTCAAAGGTGACAGTGCTGACCCCTGCATTCTTACACGCGATACCCTAACTTCTGGCCAGAGTCTTGCTGAGGATTGGGCACATCGCTTCCCCTGAGCCTCAGCTTACTCATATGTAAAATGGGAACGGCCCAATAATCACCTCTCAGGACTGCTCAAAGGCCACTGCAGTGATCTCTAAAGCTTAGGTGTGAATGATCACTATCAGAAAATAAGACAGGCTGACCTTCACCCCCACCCCCCAAGCAGCTTAAAGATGCTACTTTAAGCTCTACAGGAGGCAGCTGCGAAATATGCCTCCTGCAGGGAACACCCCAGCTGGCAAGGGAGGGGGCCCTGGTTCTTGACTGCGAACAGAGGTGGCCCAGGGGGAACTCACCCACTTCACAGTTGAGGAAACTGAGACCCAGAGAAAGGAAGTAACTTGCTCCAGACCACAAAGCCAAAGAGAGACAGAATTAGTCCTGGCTGGTCCCCTAGGTCCAAATTTCCTCAACCCCAGACTCTCATTACCATCAGTAGCTTCAATAATTACCTAAAGTCAATTCTCTACTGTGGGCCCTAAAGGAGATCAGGAGAGCTTTCTCTTTCAGGCATCCTGACTAGTCCCAGCATGGAAAGAAGCAAGGGAGGCCCAGAGGTGGAGCAGCAACTTGCTCAAGGTCAACCAGCAAGGCCACCACCTACCTGCTCTGCCTTTCACCACACCTCCTCTGAGCTGCGCTCTCAATGAGGTCTCTGTAAAAGGGTCTTGAGGGTCCCTAAATCCAGTGCTGCCCAGAAACCGGGACTGCACCTTGTATCCACCCCCTCCCCCAGCAGGCAGCCAACTTCCTACTTCCAGTGCCCCAAGCAGCTATCCCCATCCTGGTCTAGGGAGACCCTGACATATCATTTGGGACTGAGAGCTGTTTGCAGGAACAAGGGGTTGTTTTGCAGATAAGCCAAGTCAGGTCCCGAGAACAGGAGCTGATTCAGGTAGGCTGAGAAGCTCCCCTCCCTACTCCCTCCCGCTGCCCCCGCTCCCCCCCTCAAAAAAGCAGGCAGGCTGGGCCCAGCACTGACTGGTGGACAAGCAGAGCTCCCCAACTGTGATGCCTGGAGGCACCGGAGGGCAATACCACCAGGCTGTGAGCTAAGAGTTGTTGACCAGCCCAGACTCCCTGGGTGACCTTGGTCAAGGAAATCTTCCCTTCTGTGAGCCTCAGTTGCCACAACTGTAAAATGGGGGTGGAAATATCTCCTTCCCAAATAAAGCCACAAGAGGCCAGACACAAGAAACCAGGTGGTCACATTACTCGGGGAGGAAACCAGTGTCCCTGAGGCACAGGCCCCTCCTCAATGTGGGCCAGGCGCAGGCTGCAGGCTTTCGGGATGATTCCTCAGCCATCCCTCCCTGGAGATGGGGACTGGGGTGCGGGGGCCGTGGTACGGAAACTCGCCCAGAGAGGGGTCTCTCTCGTCCCCCTCTCACTCCTTTGTGCCGGGCTCGGAGGGACATGGGGGGCGGGAGGCCAGACTGCGGCGTCGGGGCCAGAGCGCTGTGACTTTAAGAGCCGAGGATCCCGGACCATGTGCTCGGCGTGAGACAAAAGCAACAACAAAGGAAGTGGCGGCGGCAGGGGGAGGGGGCGGCTCCTTCCTCTCCAACCTCCGCGCTCTGCCTCTGGAGAAGGGAGACTCGGCCTGGCCTTGGGGGGCGCTGGGGGTGGGGAGGGGTCCCGGATTCTAAAGGCCTCGCCGTCCCCCCTTCGGACTGCCCGTGATTAACTCCTGCGGAGCCAGCTATATCAGAGCCCCCAAGTCCCGGGGGGGGGGGGGACAGGAGTTCCAGGGATGCGGAAATCAGGAGTTGGGGGCTCTGGCCCCGACTCACCTTCGGCCGCCCGGCTACTCGTTGACTCCTTTGTTCCCGATCTAGGACTGCCAAGCTGGGTAGGGGGCGGGGGGGGGTGGGAGTGTGCTGCCTGGACCCTTTAAGAGCCCCCGCCCTGCGGAACAATGTGCTCTCTTCCCCACCCCCCGGTCCGGGGGCAGTCTGGCTCCTTCCGGGGCCCTCTTTCTTTGTTGTCCGTCGGCCAGGCGTCTGCCTCGCGAGGCCCACGCGCGGGCAGTCTCTCGGCCCAGGCCCTGGGGAGCCGGAGGCGGCGCAGGACGCGACCGGGTTTGCGCAGCTGCCGGCGGCTGGCCCTTTAAGAACTGTCCGCGGCGGCAGCGGAATGTAACAAACCCCACATTTGATTCACAACATTCGAAGCGGCGGGGTCGCGCGCCGGGAGGAAGGGGGGCTCGCGGGGGCGCGCCGGGAGGTTCCGGCAAACAGTAGCTGGCTGCGGCCCGCGAGGGCCCCGCCCCTTGTAAGAGCTCCGCCCCCTTAGGGGCGCCGAGAGCCAATCACTCTCGGAGACTCGGCACGTGATTAGTGGGCCTCCATCTTGAAAAGCCAGATTTTTTTTTTTTAAACCTCCTTCTCGCCCCCACCTTTTCGCTTAAAGTGACCGCAGCCATCATAGGCAAGGGGCGGGGCCACATGGCCTGACCTAAAGATAGGAGACCCCGCGGTGGGCAAAACAAACTGGTTGCAACTCTAACTTGCTATGCAAACTCGCGAATCACTCATGCTTCTGAGGTTGTTTCCCTGCCAGAGAAATGGGTCCCGCCGGGAGAGCCGCAGCCCGGACTTACTGTGTCATGGTGCCCTCCTCGCGACGGGGCGGCGCCGGGGACACTGAAGTGCAAAGGACCTGACCTTCGACGGGGCGGGAGCGGCCTCTTAAGCCAGTCCGAGTGCTTAGGAATGCTCTAACAGCCCAGGGCCGGCAACCTCCCCGGAGATGACGTCAGCCCCGAGAGCTACTGCGCCGCGATGACATCATGGCCTGGCCGCCCCGCGTCTCCTTGTTTATACTGCGCGGCGGCTTTAAAACGCTGGGAGGGCCTGGATTGGCCAACGAACCAATAATGAGAACCCATGCAAATAAGCTACCGCTTACAGGGAAGGAGGATTGGCCCGGCTCGCGTTGCCGTCACAGAGACATGTAACCGCCCCGCCCCCAGCGTGGCCAGGGAAAAGGGCGGGGAACAGTTTGAAGCTAGAGCAGCTGGCGTCCCGCGCTCCAATTACCTAGGAGAGCTCCCCGCCAAGGGGGATGGGGGAACTAAACCCAATGAAGTCTTTAGTTTTCTGCTATACTCCTCCTAACAACTATGAGACGGATTACTACAACCTGCCCATTTTACAGATGGGTAAAGAGAATCAAGAGCGGTGTCATTCACCCCAGGTCACACAGCTAGGAAGAGTGGCTGAGCAGATACTTGCACCCAAGCCAAAGCCGAGTTTCGTTCCCCTTTACCTTGATGCCTCCCCAGGCAGACGGTATACAAAGTGTGGTATTAGCTCTACATTTATAGCAAAAAAATAAAAAAAATTAAAAATCCGTAATATTTAAAATATCCAAGAGCTGGGGGCTGGGAACAGGCTGAAAAAAGTACGCATATAATCAATAACTGGGCTCCACTGTCCGGAGCTGCACTGACACAGGGTTACCTCTAACACAGTCCTAAGCCAGAAACCAGCACAAAATAGTAAACATTTGTTAAGCCTGTGTGGTGGGGCTGCTGGGGTGGGGGTGGGTGTGTGTGAGTGAGAGTGAGTGTGTGTGTGTGTGTGTGTGTGTGTGTGTGTGTGTGTATGAGATTTTCTATGCTTCTTTGATATATTTCATAATCCCAAATTTAAAAACTGAAAGCAAGATACTGAACATAGTGTAACACTATCAATGTTTTTAAAAATTGGATATATACAGTATCTGCATAGAATATTTCTGGAAGGATATACAGGAGACTGATTAATAACTGTCCTCAGGGGAACTGGAGGAGAGCACTGGGTCAGGAGGATAGACTTTTTATTGTATATGCTTTTGTACATTGCTCTTAGAACAAACAAATAAAAAACAAAAACAAAAAAACCCATATGGTATAACCTACTGAAAATTCTAAAGAAAATTACTATGAAAGAATATGTTTTAAGTATTTTAAGCCATAAAAAACTTCTTTTCCTTTAGAGTCAGAAATCCCCCTTTGAGACGGGTATCCAGTGGAAACAATCCAGAAGGAAGTCTGAGGAACAGACATGCTTATCCAAGTGTTGCTTAGACCAGCAACAATCTGACAACACACTGAAAATGGTATCCACTCACTGTTTGCAGGTCTCTAAGGACAGAAGATCAAATTCATGATGCGGTGCTACAGATGTTACCTGGAATGCCAAGCTCTATCCATCACAGTTAAATTATATGTGCATGAGAATAAAAGGGGATGCCTTTCTCTAACCATCTCCTTATCAAAAACTCTCCCTTCTCCTAAATCCCTTCCAACCTTTAATCCTTCCTATGTTCAAAGTGCCTACATTGTTAAGACCACCCTTGCTTGCTTGTGTAGGGATAGAACCTGCAATGGCTCCCTAATGCCTGGCTTTCAGGACTGTGCTTAACAAGACAAGCTTCCCTGACCAAACTTTTCAGGCTCACCTCTCCCCAGCCTCTCTCCCACAACTATGGCGGTGCTCCCTCTGGCCTTCCCTGGGCTGCCCTCTCTCTTCTTTTCTACCAATCCATTCCTCTTCTCTGTCCCTTGAGGCTCTGCTCCCATCTCACCTCTTACAGGAAGCTGTGAAATCTCTAGCTTGTAATGAACTCCCCTCTCTCTGAACTCAGGCCCAGATGCACCCTGACCATCACTTCATGCCATTTAATTTGCACACAACCCTGTCATGATCGCTTAATATCTCAATAATCTCCTCCTGGCCTGAGAGGATTCAGCATTTTTAAGTGCACTGACATCCAGCCTTCACTGAGAGGCAGACACTACAGGGGTAACCAGTCTCACTGTACAGGTGAGGATCTGAAGCTCAAGGAGGTGAAGTGACTTGCCAGAGGCCAGAGTGTGAAAATCCCTTACCACTCCCCACCCTTAGAAAGAGTCTCCAGTTACTCCTCTGAAGCCACCAAGCCTCTTAACTGTGCCATTCTCTCGCCCTAAAATATCCTCAACACCCGCTACTCACCTCTGGCCAAACTCTGCTCAACCTTTGGGGCTCAGCTCAAAGGCTGCCTCCGCAGAGCCTCTCCTGACCATCTTCTGGCTTCTTCAATACACCACATGACTATTATCACACCACATCAGGAGGGCAGAAGGTATCTCCATGGGACTGTTCTCCCTACCCCCAGCAGGTCCTGGCTCACACTTCCTTGGATGCCCAAGGAAGGGGCTCTGGATGGCCCTTCCCTGCCCTCGATGCTTCAGGGCCAGGAAATCCTTGCCCTGCCTTCTCTCATGCATGACCCTCTGGTTTACGCCCCTGGGAGGCCCTCAGTAAATTCCCACAGCCCTCTGGGATGCCCCCAGGACCAGAGGCCAATAACACATTTACTTCTGATCTGAAAAACCTTCCTGGGCACATGCAGAATCACTCTGGATCAAGCGGGAAGGAGGCTCAATTTTACCAGATTTCCCAGAGAAGCCAGAAGTCTGGACTTTACTCTCAGGTTCACTGACAAGTCTTATGCTTTGGAACCCCAAGATGGGCCCATGGCCTGCATACCTACTGCGTGCCTCTTTCTTATCACCCTGCCCCACCCCACCCCCTTAAAGGCAGGTTCTGTTACTTTCCTCTTACAGATGAGGAAACTGGCTAAGGAAGTGATTCCCCTTGCCACAGATCCCAGAAGTGTGGCCCAGGTGGGGGTGGCTCACTCTTGCCCAGGCATCTGCGTCAAAGTTCTGTGGGGAAATCGGGGTTCTAGAGTCTTCTGCATGATCTGGGCAAGTCCCACCCTGATCATCTCATTGGTCCTCCCAATGATCTAAGAGCTAGGTACCAGTATTTGCTCCATTTTACAGATGAGGAAGCTTGGGCAAGAGGGGATATGACTCACCCACTGTCACACAGCCATCAAAGAGCAAACCTGGGATCACATTTTAATCTAACATTAAGTTTGGTTCATGCAACACAAATACCAACACAGGTCCTCAAGTATTGCTCAATAATCAAAAGCACAGATGTCCTCGGGGCAAGAGACTCTCAAGATCACAGAGTGGAAGAGTGGCAGAGAGGGATTCGAAGATGCTACATTCCAGCTTCCACCCCCAGGCCTCCTGTGGGGGAGACGGGGATTCCCAGCAGGCAGGAAGGAGGCGGGGTCATCGGTTCCTGCTGGTGCCCTCCCCTGCTCCATCTGCCTACCTAAGAACTTGGACAGCTGGCTGTCTCCTTCCCTCCATCAGGGTCAGAAAGTACTCCATTCCTTTTTTCTAGGGCCCCTCAAACCCTCCTCCAGATGCCTGGCCTTCCCAAGTGGAGCTGGCAGAACATAGAGATGGAGGGACGATCCAGGGACACACAGCACAGCCTGGTAAAGCCAGCTCAGGACGCAGACCTCCCAGCTACCCCTGAGCATCATACTTGAGCCTGGAACTCCAGGCTGGGGGTTGACAGGCCCCCTGCCAAGTCCTCTCTGCTCAGGGTAAGGCAGAACACACCTGAGCCCCAAGCTTTGGCTCCCCTAAAAAGTGGAAGGTGTTTGTGCATCTGGGGGAGGGCCGAGTGTCTGTAAAGGTGTTCCCAGATCTGGGCTCAGAGCTGCAGCACTCTGGCTCCAGCTTTGAGACTTGGTCAGTCATGTGGCCTCACAATTTCTCAGTCTCATCTGTAAAACCAGGATGATGACAACACTAATGACAGATGACATTTACTGAGCGTTTAGTGTGTGCAGCACTGCTGTTCATCTCCTATAGGCTATTGAGGGGGCAGGCATACACTGATGGTTAAATACAGAGCCTCTGCAGTCAGCCCACCTAGGCTTGGACCCTGGCTCTGCCTTTTATCAGCTTGGTGACCTTGAGGAAGTCACACCTCTATGAGGCTCGTAGTTTGTCCAGGTGTAAAATGGGGGTGATTGAACCTACCTCAGTGAGTCAATAGTGGCTCTCACTTGTGTGTGCATCTTGGGCGGTACCTGCCTGGCTTTCTGGGTGTGGGTCTGCGCTTGAATGTGTGAGCTTTGAGAGTAGGGCGTGGGAAGGGGCCTCCCTTTCTGATTCCCTCCCCGCTGTAGCTCTCACCACTGGAAACTGCAGGGTCTACCTACAGAATACGGGGCAGGTACAGTCACCACATCATCCAGAGATGAAAATCAGGGGCTGTAAGAGTGGGGGAGCCTCGCAGAGTCAGGCAGATGAGTCCAGCCGAATTCCGCATTTTCCCTCCATCCAAGGTCAGCTTCCTACACCCCACGTCGCCTTCCTGGCCCCCGGCACCATCTCGACTCGGGCTTAGCAGCCCTGAGGCAACAGAAGGTGTGTGACCTTGGACAGTACACGGATCCACTGGAGCCCCCACCTTGCTATGCCCTCAAAGCAGTAACCACACCGCTGGCCCGCAGCCGCCCCAGGGCAGGGATCGGGTCGCTCTGGATCCCCAACGGCTGGGACAAGCAGCGCTGGTAAAGCCGTGACGAGGCCAAAGGACTGCAGCTCTGTCGCGGACGCCAGGGTCCCAGCTGAAGCCGAGACCCGACAGGGGTTGCGATCGGGGCACGCGTGGGGCGCAGGGCACGCTGGGACTTGTAGTTCCCAGGAGCTCCCCGTACTAGGGCTCTAGGACCTAGCGGGCGGAGCGGCTCCGGCTCCAGGTCCTGGGACAGCGAGCTCCGGCCCAGCGGACGCAGGCAGAGGCCTCGCTGGAACTCCCTGCGCTACACTGCCAGCCCGCGGCCGCCCCCTATCGCTCCGTCCTCGCCGGCCCCGCGCCTGGGCGCACGGAGCAGGGTCCAGGCCGGGCGTTACCTGGGGCCGAGGCGGAGCTCCACCCCCACCGGGCGGCCGGCGCGTCGCTCCCGCTGCAGCCGGGGGTCCCGGTCCCGCGGCGGCCCGAGCGCCGCCTGCCGCGGCCCCCCCTCTGGCCCCACGTAGTGGAACCTTCCACGGACCTCTTCACCCGGGCGCGCGCGCGCGCGCGGGCCCCACGCCGGCTACGTAGCTTCACCCTCGCTCCCGCGCGCGCGAGGAAGTACTTGGACTGCACCAAGCGCGCGGGGGCGGAGGGGGAGGAGGCGGGGCGCGTCTCGCCCACGCCCACTCCGTGTCCGGCCGCACGGGGCGCGCCACGGCGAAGCGTCCGGGGCCTGCCCTCCCAGCCGCCCCCTTGCTGCCTGTGTGCCTTTGGACGAGCGACTAAATAGCAAAGATAATACGACCCTGTGGTCGTTCAAAGAACTTTCGCTTCGCGGACAGTGTGTTCCCCTCCCTCAGCCTCGGAATTTTGTGTGTTGGGGGAGGGGGGTCTGTGATCGATATACAAAGAGGAGAGACTCTGGGGTCAGCAGTTTGGGTCATGATTCTCTGAGCAGCAAGGGTCATCGTCTGTGAAAAGGGAGGGATGACACCTCCTTCGGGAGGTAGGGAGACCAGTGACAAGAGAACGCGTCTGCTCATCTCTAGAGCCAGCCTGGCCGGGGGCGTGGCTGGGCCCTGCTCGGTCCGGGCGTCCCCAGTCCCCGGGGGATGCCCGCCGCCTGCGTCCTTGGGTATAAGTAGCCGACGGGGAATACGGCTTCCGGTGCGCCGCGCTCGCGCAGGGTCCTGCCGGGAGTTGTAGTCCCTGCAGACCTCGCCTCTCAGAGGCTGCCCTCGGGAGGCCCCCTATTCTCAGCCCAGGACTTGGCAACTCTGCTGGTGGGCTGTGTTAGACCCGTTACCTCGAGGCCGATGTATTTTTTAAAGCTTGAATTTGTTGAGTTCTTCCCATGCGCCAAACGATATCCTAAGTGCTTAAAGTTAATTAACTTAGTTGTTCCTCAAAGTCCAGCAACCCACTGAGGGAATATTATTATTGTCCCTGTTTTATAGATTTGAAAACTGAGGCGTAGCGAGCTAAGGAATTTTGCTAGGAAGCGACAGGGCTCAGGATTTCTGTTCAGGCCTGACATCCAGAGCCTGCTTTCTACCCCACTCTGGTTCATCCTTTAACAAACATGTTTGTTTGGGGTTTTTTGGTTGTTGTTTTTTCTGTTTTAAATCAGAACTACATTAAAGCCTAATTTGGTTTTACTTTGTAGCTATACAGTAAAATAAACAAAGCTTATGTGTATATCTTAGTGCTTTCTTCATAAAAGTATACCTCTATATAACTAAAATCCAATCAAGATTTAGAAAATTTTCCTCACTCCAGAAAGTTCCCTCTCGCCTGTTTCAGGTCAGTTTCCTCCAGTCATAACTATCAATCTGGTTCCTTTCACTATAGATTTGTTTTTGGTGTTTAGAACCTTGTTTCAGTGAAATGGCTGACTGTAGAAACGCTGCCTTCTTTCATTCTGCATCATGTTTTTTGAGATCCAACCTGTGGTGTGTATCAGTAGTCTGTCCTTTCTTGCCCCCAGCTTTATGGAGATCTAAAATATGCTATACATGGGTATATTGCAAAATGTTTCCCCAAATAAGGTTAGTTAAGGCATCCTTCACCTATACAGTTACCATTTTGTTGTTGTTTTGGTGAGAACATTAAAGCTCTACTCTTACAGCAACTTTCAAGTGTAAGATAGATACAGTATTGTTTACTATAGTCGGCTTGCTGTACATTAGATTCCCTAGAATTAACTCGTCTTTTTTTTTTATTATTTTTTTGGGGGTACACCAGGTTCAATCATCTGTTTTTATACACATATCCCCGTATTCCCTCCCTTCCTTGACTCCCCCCCCCCCCGAGTCCCCCCACCCTCCCCGCCCCAGTCCTCTAAGGCATCTTCCATCCTCGAGTTGGACTCCCTTTGTTATACAACTTCCCACTAACTATTTTACAGTTGGTAGTATATATATGTCTGTGCTACTCTCTCGCTTCCTCTCAGTTTCCCCTTCACCCCCCGCCCCCTCCCATACCTCGAGTTCTCCAGTCCATTCTCTGTATCTGCATCCTTGTTCTTGTCACTGAGTTCATCAGTACCATTTTTAGATTCCGTATATGTGAGTTAGCATACAATATTTGTCCTTCTCTTTCTGACTTACTTCACTCTGTATGACAGATTGTAGTTCTTATATTAACTCGTCTTATAACGGAAAGTTTGTATCTTTTGACCAACACTTCCCGGTTTCCCCCACCTCCCAGCTCCTGGCAACCACCTTTCTACCATCTGTTTCTTTGTATTTGGCTTAAAAAAAAAAAAGTTCTACAGCGAGGAGAGATCATGCAGTATTTGTCTCTCTCTCTGGCTTATTTCACTTAGCATGGTGCCTTCCAGGTCCTTCCATGTGGTCACAAATGGCAAGATTTGTTTATTTTTTGTGGCTGAATAATATTCCATTGTGTATATATATCAGTTTGTTTATCCATTCATCCATTGCTGGACACTTAGGTTGTTTTCAAGTCTTGGCTATTGTGAGTCATACTGCAACAAACACAGGCAGGTTTTTTGTTTTTTGGTTTTTGTTTTGTTTGTCTTTTAACTTGCTGGCTAGTAATTCACTGTATGAATGTACAGTCGTTTTTGAAACCGAATCCATTGAACAAATGACCCCTGAGTTCCAACCACCTTGGTCTTTCAGTTCCCCCCAGGGCCAGGTTCTTTCCACAGTGGGGCTTTGGACACACTGTTCTATCTGCTTGGGCTTCCCTTTCCTGCCTCCTGGCCTGGCCTACTCTGCCCTCACACATAGTCTCCCTCTGTGGGGGCAGGGATGCTTGTCCCCACCCCACCAGTGCCCACCACCAAGCACAGTGCCTGGACAGGGTGAACAGTAAGCCCGTGTCTGTTTGAATGGATGCGGAAGTGGCAGGGGACCCCAGGAGGGCCGTGTGACACCAGGTCGCATTCCTAGAGGGCTCAGAGGCCTGTTCCACCTCAGGGTTCCATGAACTGGACTGACAGAAAACAACCACATATTATTTCACTTCCCCCTATTTTCCTGATGTGGAAACTGGCTCAGAAGTGGAGAGTGGCTTGCCCTAGGGTACACAGCCAGGAAGGAGCAGAGCTGGAATGGGAACCCAGCTCCGCCTGGCTGCAACGCCTGCCTGGGGTGGTGGTGGTGGGGAGTGATGGAAAGAGCCCAAAGGAAGGCTCTGGGGGAGTTGTCCCAGAGTAGAGAGGGGAAGTAGAGTCTGGTGTTCCCGGAACTCAAGCCCCATGGAAGTGGCCAGGCTGCTCTCAACTCAATAAATGCAGTTGGGGCCATGGAGTGGAGGTCATGGGAGGAGGTGAGCTCCCCATCACTGGAGGTGTGCAAACCATGGCAGAACAGCCCCTTGAAAGTGGTCCTTTAGCGGGGCTGTGTGCCCTGGGAAGAGGCTCAGAGTTCTGGGGGGAGGCGAGGAGTTGGTCTCATGGGTCCCTAAGTTCGTTTCTTTCTAGGGTGGGAGGTTGTGAGTCTCTGCCACCAAAATGCTCTTCTTGGGCTGGTCCCTCAGTCGTAAGACAGAGCGACGAAGAAAAATTTTACTCTGCAGAGCTGCGTGCAACAGGGAGGGATGACTGGAAAGTTGAGGAGGGATCGGACCCAGGCACGGCAAAGAGCCACACTCAGTCCAGGCTCTCCGGGTTGTCTCTGAAGCTGTACACTGTGTGTGGGGGGGTGGGGGGGGTGGGGGTGGGGGGGTGGGGAGGTGCCTCCATGTTGCAGATGAGGAAGTGGTGCCTCAGAGAGGAGTGACAGCTGGTCAGAGGGCAAGTGAGGACTTGATTTCAACTTGATCAATTTCTGAGCACATAGTGAGTGCACACAGTAGGTTGCCAGCAAAGACAAGCAATGAGAAGTTTTTCTGATCAAAACTTTAAAAAACCACACACCTGAGACAGTGACTAGGAAGGAACCCTGATGGGCATCTGATTGCTACCTCATGTGCACACCTCTTCATCACTTGCCCTGTGCTGGTGCTTTACTGTGTTACCTACTTAATCTTTATAACACACCTATGAGTTGGCTTCTGCTGTTGCGCCCAATTTACAGATGAGGACTTTGAGGGTCAGAGAGATGAATGCACTTGCCCAAGGCCCCCCACTGGTAAGGGTGCAGAGATGATTAGGACCCAGGTCATCTGAGTCCATCTTCTGTCCTCTTAGCCCTACTTTGTGCCTGTCCACCCGCCACTACCCAAACTGACTCTGGGTCTGGATCTGTGACTCAGACCTGGAACATCACAGCCCAGAGTCTGGTGAGCTTTTCAGACCACCCTGTGGCAAGCAGACTGGTGCCCCTTGAGATGGGAAAGGCACCATCTGGCCACACCTGGCTCCCCCGCACACTGGCCAAAGGTCTGAGCAGGCCAGGACACGCCCTGTAGGGGCCAGGGCGGTGAATCATAGCTGTTGGTCCCAGCGGTCAGGGCAGGGAGGGAGAGCAGGGCCTCTGCCATACCTGGTCCTGGTCTAGGGGGGACCTGGAGCCTGGAGCCTTGGGCAGAGTTGCCTACCTCTCCTACCAGTTAGGCCACCAGTGATCCCGCCACACCACTACAAAGCTAACATTCCGTGAGCCTTCACTCTGTGTTGGTCACGGTGCTCGGGACTTTAAGTGCCTGACTTCATTTCATCCTTACCACCACCTTCTGAGGTAGGTTTCATACATTACCCATAATTTACAGATGAGGAAATTGAGACGTAGAGAGATTCTGTAACTTTCCTCACTACAGCTGAACCCAGCCCTGACCCTAAACCTGATCTCTTAACAGCTACTTTATTTTTTATTTTTATTTTTTTAATGTAACTTACTTTTTATTGAAAGTATCTTGCATTTATGAAGGATGCTTTCTGGGCTATGACACACATTTTAACATTAAAGGTTAAATTATTTTTTTACATGCAAGTAGTGTGAATAGTTTTCCCCACATGGGATTACTGATTATAAAAAGATGACACACCACATGGGTTAACTGTCTTAACTGAAAAGCCAGCAAACTGTCTAATTATATTTTCTCCCAAACCACAAACTGAGTAGGTAACTGAGCCTCTAGTCAACATATTCAAAGCTGAGAGGATTAAAAATGCAAAAACAGATACAATTAAGGGAGCCCTGCTACATACAGGCTAATTAATACCAGTGGCACTCCTTGACTCCAGGAAGCTGGAAGACATTCTGATAACCCCACTCTGATAACATTTACCTCAAGTAGCCTTCCTCTAGTTTCCAACTCATGAATAAAGATAGTACATTGTTAATTCTATTTCAGAAAAATTTTTGCAAGTTGCTTTATTTACAGGGCCAACTTTTAAAAGTCACTAAAGTTAACTGGACAGCAAACTAGGCAGAAATTGCTTTACAAAAAGAGGGAACGCCCAAAATGCCACTTTCTATAGAGAACCCACAGTTCAATTTTATTCAGAGCAAAGAAAAAAGAACTTTTGATCATACTAGAAGAAATGGAGCCATAAGTTTGGAATCTGTACTGAAACTACACATGCAATGAGGACAACATTCTGCTAATACAACTGATTTGCTGCTGCATTTGTTGACTGTTTTTCTAATATTAACAATTATAAACAAAGCAGTGCAACTAGTATTTGGAACAATCCTTACAGTGTCTCAGACACAAAATTTCACTTCTCCTCACACCACTGGTTCTCTTTGCGTACCTGGGCTTCCTCTTCTTCAGTAAAATCATTTTTGATATTGAATGTCTTTCGAATCTCCTCAGGAGTTTTCCCCTTGATCATATTGGCAACAGTCTTGCAGGTAACATCAAGCAAACCTTTGATGTCTAAGTCGTTTGCAGCCAATATAAGCTCGAAAAGTGTTCCTTGGTCAACTTTCAGGAATTCTTGATCCCAAACAGGGATATCATCTGTTCGCTTTTCTTTGTTCTCATCATCCTCAGGAGGAGGAGGATCATCCTCGTGTTGGGTGCCCCACTGAATGACCTTTTTTAATATTGCTGCATTAACATTTGGCAAGGGGACTGGATCATCATCTCCTTCATCATCCATTCCCAAATCTTCCAACATGGTCTTGATAGTCACAGATTGTTTTGCAATTTCAACATCAACGTCGAATATCTCTCCATCAGAACTCTGCAACTTAATTGAAGGCATGGTGTTAGGTCTCAAGGAGATGGCAGGCCGGAGGCTGAGGAGAGCAGGGCGGCGTCTGCAGAAAGAAAAACAGAAAGGCGGAGAACAAGGCCCATTCAGCTACTTTATAATAGTTGTGTCAAGTGCCATTCAGCCTCCTGCAGCATCCTTTCCTTGGAGACATACAAGAGGAAACAACTCTTAGGTATTGGGAATTGTACCATAGCTCCCAGATCCTGGCTCGAGCTTCCTTTCTCTCTCTCTCTCTCTCTCTCTCTGTGTGTTGCATGGATGCTGGACTTAATGGATCCCAGATCCTATTTCCCTCTTTGCCTTGCCTGATGGGAAGCTCAGAACCCAATTCATGACCCACCTCTGACATTTATCCATAACGTCAAGGCAAATATTTAAGTATCTTATGGACGCTACTCAGGCCTAAATTCTCCTCATTTTTCTCGTTTGTTTTCCCTTCATCTAGGTTTCTTCACTTTTTAACCTTGTTGTAGCACATAATTTTTCCAATTTTTAAAAATTGTGGTAAAATATATAACATAAAATTTACCATCTTGACCATTTTCAAATGTACAGTTCAGTGGCATTAAGTACACTCATATTGCTGTACAAACATCACTGCCATCCATCTCCAGAACTCATTTCACCTTGCAAAACTGAAACACTGTACTCCTTACACAATTACTCCCCATTCTTCCCTCTCCCAGCCCCTGGTAGCTACCGTTCTCCTTTCTGTCTATGATTTTGACTACTCTAAGTAGCTCCCGTAAGTGAAGTCAGTCTTTGTCTTTTGTGACTGGCTTGTTTCAACTTAGCATAACAAGTTTCATTTATATCATAGCATGTGTCAAAATTCTCTTCCTTTTCAAGGCTACTAATATTCCATTGTACGTATAGACCACTTTTTTGCTTGTCCATCCATCTGTCAATGGACACTTGGGTTGCTTCCACATTTTAGCTATTGTGAATAATGCCGCCATGAACAGGGGTCGACACGCAGCATATATGTTTTTATAATCTGTTTTAAAATTGGGGGTTTAGGGAACAAACATTCTATTAAAGTGCCTGGCATACCGTAACTACCTGATACATGTATCTATTGCGTGTAAGTGAGGTGTGGCAACTGCCCACGAGGAGAGGGCCACCCAGGATGACAACAAGACAGTGGGCATGTGTCCTTAGCAAGCTATGGTCTCAATGCCTTGGGAGCACAAATCGTTGGTGGGTGGGTCCCTGCTATGTGCCAGGCCCCACACCAGGAACAGTATGTTAGTGATCTGGTTTATTTTGAAATAAATTTATTTATTTATTTGTTTGTTTGTTTGTTTGTTTATTTTATTGGCTGTGTTGGGTCTTCGTTGCTGCACACGGGTTTTCTCTAGTTGCAGTGAGTGGGGGCTACTCTTCCTTGTGGTGTGCGGGCTTCTCATTGCAGTGGCTTCTCTTGTTGCAGAGCACGGGCTCTAGGTGCGTGGGCTTCAGTAGTTGCGGCACATGGGCTCAATAGTTGTGGCTCACGGGCTCTAGAGCACAGGCTCAATAGTTGTGGCGCACGGGCTTGGTTGCTTCACGGCATGTGGTATCTTCCTAGGGCAGGGATCAAACCCGTGTCCCCTGCATTGGCAGGTGGATTCTTACCCACTGCGCCACCTAGGAAGTCCAGTGATCTGGTTTTATCCTCACAAGAATCCTAGGAAGTAAGTAATATTATTTTCTCCAAGTTATGAATGTGGATGTCTAATATCAGGCTACAGGGAGAAGTGGGGGCTCCAGGAGGCTTAACAGGGAGATGGCCAAGCCAAGCTCAAGCTCTGGCCTCTTTTACCTTAACTCTGTCTGTGCCCTTTCCTTAGCGTCTGGGTGGGGTAGTATAGGGATGCGGAACTTCCTGCCTTGAGGGGCATTGTAGTCAGGATGGACTAATTCAACCAGATATAGCAAACAAACAAACAAACAAACCCCAAATGTATTGATTCAATAACTGAAGAGTCTGGTGGTGATGGCTTCAGGTATGGCTACATCTAGGGGCTCACACAAAATTATGAGGAATCCATGTGTCTCCATTTCTTAGCTCTGCTTTACTCAGTCTTGGATTATTTCTCTGTAGACTTTTCCCTCATAGTAGTGAGACAGACAGCTGTTGGGAGTCACTTTCTCACAACTTGGACATCCCAGCAGGGAGGAATGAGGTTCTCATTCCCAACAGTTCCAACAAAAGTCCTTTATTTGAGTCCCACTGGTCCTAACTGACCCAGCTTTGATCGCATGCCCAAACCTGAACCAGCAGCTCTGGCCAGGGTGGGTGCTGTGCCAGACTGGCCAGGCCTCATCACATGCCCCTCAAGGGGTAAGGGGAGGTTGGGGTGCAGAGGTTCTCCAAAGGAAAACTGGGTGTTGTTACCAGGGAAGCAGGGAGAGCTACTGGGTAGCTGGAAGAGGGGGTGGGCTGGGGGAAGTGTAGAGGAGGCCCCCCTGGACGAGGAGAAGTGGGGAGGGCTGAGGCGAGCGAGGAGGACTCTTCCCTCATCACAGGGCCTTGGTGCTATGGTCAGAGTTGGTCCCTGGCCTATGGTCACCTCCCCTCTCTGAGCCCCCATGACCCTTCTCTGTGGCGTAGGCATGACTATAGTGGAACCTGCCTCCTCTGGGTGATATCAGGCATCAGAGAGACCATGATGGAGATCACATCACAGGTGCTCAATAAATGCTGATTCCAACTCCACTCAGGAGGCACAAGGACATCCTCCCCCAGGACTTCCCTAGAGCTGAGAGCATATTTGCATCTCATGATCTCTTTTGGTTGCTTCAGACCTCACTAAGTGCCTGTCCTTGGCTGGGTGTCTCCCTGGCCACCCTCACAGGGCCCTGGCATGGGATTACCCTGTGCCCCCTGGTCCAGATGCAGGCAGCGTGGCTCACAGAGGGACGGTGACTTCCCCAGGCCTCCCAGCCCCAAGAACTCGAGATCCCCTTTCTCCTGTGTCAACACAGGGATGCTTGGGGCTGTGAGGCTGGAGGAGGAGTCGGGGGTTCAGCCTCTGCAGGGAGGCGGTGGGTGCTGGGAGATATTTAAAGCCAGCTTGGGGGTGGTGAGCCCTGGGGGAGGGTAGATGCCTTCTGAGGGCCTCAATGGAGGGGAACAATCAAGGTTGCCTTCACTCCTCCGTGAAGACCTCATGTTTGGTTATTACACTTTTACCAGCTCCCTCCCCTGACCTATTTCCTTTCTCACCTTCCTTACAGGTCCACTGCCACTGAGGACTTGCGGCCGGGAGGGGATGGAGGGCCCAGATGTCACCTTGCCCGCCTCCCACCTGTTGCAGGGCTGGGCCTGGTTCCCACATCCTCTGGGCTCGGCTCTGCCAGACCCGGGCTCCTGTGGCCTAGGCTTCCGGGCCTGGGAGCGCAGGGGCCGTTGCCTCGGTCCTGCCCTCCTACCCTCTCCTCAGCTGTGGTCCTGGCCTCCTGAGGAGTCTTTCCTATCCCAGGAGGTGTGGTCTCTCTCAGGGTTAATGATTGCTCAGGGGAGGTGGAGATGGTGCCAAAGTCTGCCGGCCGCACCACTGCAGGCCCCAGACGGTGCCCACCTGTGCCACGGCGCCCATCGTCTGCCTCCGGGGCCCCTTCCGGGGCACAGGTAGGGATCGCCCCGCTCCTCTGCAGCAGGGGCGTGGGGTCTCCTGGCCAGGGGTAGGGACTGAGTGGGGTCATTGGGGCCACAGCCTGCTTGGGGGGTCTCCCCCGCAGCTGGGTGGGCGATCCCGGGAGAGGGGGGCAAGCGCTGGGGCTGGGGTGGGCGCACCTGGAGGGAGTCCCAGCCTGGCCACAAGGCCTCAGGGTCTTCTGCAGCGCGGGGCTACTAATACCTGTTCCCAGGGTTCTGATGGCTCCTTCCAAAGCCGTGGGTGATTTGGATCCAATGAGGTTTCTTCTCAGGACAGAAGGGAGGCAGGTCCCCTAGAGAAATGAGTTCACATGCCCCGGCCCCTTTCACAGGCAGCCTGAGGGGGTGAAGATGAGGTGGCTGAGCCAGGGGGCCGCAGAGCTCAGGGAGAAAGGACTGGGCTCCACCTCCAGCTGCTTGGGTTCAGATCCCAGCTCCATCCTGACTTTGGGTGGGCTCCATAACTCTTCTGGGCCTCAGTTTCCTCATCTGTAGAATGGAGATGGTAATAGGACAGGAAGGAAGCTGGAGAGCCCCCAGGAGCTCGGCCTGTGGTCAGTAATGAGGTCCTGTGCCTCCTCAGCCAGACTAGAGTGTCCAAGGGACTCACTACAGGTGGCCCCCAGCTCTGGCCCATTCCAGGCCCCGACACATCTCTTTGCCCTGGGGTACCAGGTGGAGACTGGGCTGAGAGCTGGGCCAGCCTGGGCCTCTTCCCTGAGGCAGGGACTGCTGGATTGGGGCAGGCACAAAGCAGGGGCCCGAGGAACACTGAGATCCAGCTGATGGAAACAGGCCGTGAGCAGCGTGTGGACTCTGGCTCTTATCCATATCCGATTTGTCAGGAGGGAAACTGAGGCCAGGAGGATAAGGGCTTGCCTGGGGTAAGTGAAATGCGGCAACCCAAACCCAGGGCTATTTGACTCCATATCTGTTTGCCAGGGAAGCAGCCTGGAGCTGGGGCTGGAGGGTCCCTGGTGGCATCAAGTGGAGCCCAGACCAAGGCTTGCCCAGGGGCTCCTGCTTTGGGAGCGGGCCTGGGTCTATCGCTCTGCCCCTTCCTCTGGGGCATGCTTCTCTGAGCTTCTCTGAGCCCAGTTTCCTCACCTGGACCCTGGAATGATAGTTCCTACAGCTGGGAAACAACTGTGATAAGTAAACAAGAAGGCGAGAAAGTAGAAGTGAGAGTATGCGGTCAGTTGGGGGTGGCAGTGTGCCTGGTGGCTGAGCCTGCCTGTGGGGGCGCCATGGATAAGGAGGGCCACCTCCCTCTCCGACCCTCCTGGAGGCCCCGGGCAGTCCTGGGGTCCACACGCTCAGCGCCTCCAAGTTCTAGACAGTCTCGAGCCATGGGCTGCCGCAGGGGGTGGGAATGCCCCTCCCAACGGGATAGGTCCAAGGGCCTGCATGTCTCATGGGATGGGGACCAGAGCCACTCTAATTCACCTTTGCATCCTTTCTTTTTTTCCCTGCATCCTTTTTGACCCTTCCCCAAGCTTTTTTTGAGGGTAGGGGAAGGCGAGGGGTAGAGAGAGCTTAGGGGAGGAGGGTTGGGGGAGAAGAAGCTGTAATTTCTAGAATGTAGATAGTGTCATTTTTCAGAAGACAAACTGAGAGGCCGAGAGGAGCAAAGCAGAGCCCCAGGGCTCAGCTGCGCAGGGACTGGGCCCTGGAGAAGGCCGTGCCTCCTTCCCTCCCAAGCCTCGGCCTGGGGCTGCCTAGTGCATCGGAGGCCTGTCGGGTCCCCTCCCCAGTCCAGCCCATGGGCAATTCCATTCACTTCTTCTCCTTCTTTTTTCTTTTCTTTAAATTTAATAGTATTTTCAATGTTAGTTTCAGGTGTACAGCAAAGTGATTCAGTTACATATATATGCTTCTTCAGATTCTTTTCCCTTATAGGTTATTACAGAATATTGAGGAGAGTTCCCTGTGCTGTACAGTAGGTCCTCGGTGGTTATCTGCTTTACTCCACTCACTTCCTGTTCACTGGTGCTTGCTCTGTCCTTTGCCCCTGCTGGCCTACCAGGAGCTCAGGGGCCAGTGGAGGGGCTGCCAAGGCCTGAACGTGGCTCTACACCTGACCTGGCCTTGGAGGACAGAGAGAATTTGCCTGTATGCAGAGGACTAGGGAAGGTGTCCTGGGCCGAGGAGAGGGCATATGCAAATGTATGGAGGCAGGAAAACAGAGTGTGTACTGAGAACTGGACCGCTCAGTGCCCCTGGGCCATAGGACGGGGAGCATGGCTCGTGTGGGAAGAGACCCAGCAGCTGGGCGGAGGGACAGGAAGTGGGTTCCGCAGCCAGTGGGAGCAATGGCTAGTTTGAGCTTGGGAGTGGCCGCAACTGGTGACGCGGGAAGGCTCACTTGTGGGGCAGGTTCAGCCTGTGCCCTCCCCGGCTCACACGGGCTCTGCGCATTTTTCTCAGGTGACCGAATCCAGAGGATGACTCTCTGACTGTAGAACTTTGGCCTCATTAGGATCAAATGAGTGTGTGTTTATAGAAGTTTCTGTGACAGGGAGGCAAGCTTGCTTGAAACCCAGGGCCGAGGCAAGGCAGGGAGGAAGAGCACTGGACCGGGGGAGGAGCAGAGGGGTGGCATCCGGCCCTGCCCCGCGGGCAGGGGGTGTTGAGCAGGGGCCTGAGCTTCCCTGGGACTCAGGCCTAAAGGGGTGGACAGCCCTCTCTTCCTTCCCGGGGGTTAGGGAGCAGTTTCCGTGGTGACTGCACTGGGAGTAGCCGTCATAAGGTGACGATGGCCCCACAAGATGCAGAAGGAAGGGATGTGCATTTTCTGACCACCTACTGTGCCAGGCACTGAGCTGGTACATTCTGTTCTCATTCACCGCCCCCGCCCCCCCTCCCCCACAACTGATCCCTTATTGGAGATACCACTCCCATCCTACACAGGAGGAAACAGGCTCAGGGAAGGGCAGTGAATTGCCCAGCGAGGTTCTGCAGCTTCCCAGCTCTGTAAACTCAAGCAAGGCTCTTCACCTCTCTGAGCCTTAGTTTCCCCATCTGTAAAGTGGGTGTAATGGCTTCTACCCTGAAGTGCTCTTATGAGTTAAACAGTGCCCGGCCCAGGGTCTGGTACGTGTTCCTTATGGGGCAGCTCTCGCTGTTCATCACTGTGATGTCTAACGGCATCCAAACATTCTGCCAAGGGCTTGACCACATTTTTTTAACCATTCACTTGTGTTTCATGTTTAGGTTACTTCCATTTTCCAAGATTAGAAATAATCATTTGTGATGAACAACTTTCTGCAAAAAGTTTATTTTAGGTTAGTTAGATTACTGGGTCAAAGAGGGCAAATGTTTTAAAGATTTTGAGTCCACAGCTGAACTGGAGTTTTCCTCTCCTGCTGGGGTCCCGGGGGAAGGTGAGGGCTAAACCCTTCCCTCTGTGCACGGGGGGAGACCAGGGCCTTGAGCTTGGAGATCTGTGTCTGAATCCCACTTGCTTCTAGTTGTGAGATCCTCAGCGGACCAGTCTGAGCCCCAGTTTCCCTGCCTGTAAAAGGAGATTAAATTATGTGCATTCCAAACATCCTGCCTCCAAAATATATCTCTACTCTCGCCTCTTCTCTCCAGCCCTGCTGCCGCCAGCTCAGCCACTGGCACACAGCAGCTGGAAAGATCTTTTAGAAAAGTAAAGAAATCCCTGTCACTCCCCTGCTCAAAACCCTGAAATGGCCTTCTGTTTTTCTTAGAATAAAACAAACCAGCCTCACCACGTCTTACAGGACCCAGCGTGATCTGGCCCCTGCCTACTTCTCCAACCTCATCTCCCACCCCTCTCCCCTCTGTCCCTGCGCTCCAGCCACACAGCCCTGCTTCCACACCTGGTTCTTACCTGACCCAGGGACATCTCTTGTATTGTCCGTACAACCTGGAAGAGCTCTATAACTGTGCTCGCTCTCTCAAAGGAACATGGGTATTTACTGTAAACATTCCGAAAAATACTACAAGGTTTAGAACAAAAACCAGCCTCTGAGTTGCTTCTTTCCGTGTTTTTGTTTGATTTGGTTTGGTTTTTCAGTGTCTGTCACTGGTGTGCAGATTTCCATGATGTGATGTGTTTGCCTATTTCCATGGTGTAAATACTTCCATCCTGGCTGATTTCAAGCTGCCGACATAATGGCAACCAGTGTGCTAAATTCCTGAAACCCTGGCAGTTTCCAGTACAGCTCCGGTATGCCGTTGCCTCTGTCTTCCCTTTGACACCTGGTGATCCCTGGCTGGCCCTAAGAAGGAGGCTCCCAAAAGCTGACTGGGGCCTTGTGGGTGGGGCTTGTTTCCCAGAGGCCACATCGTAGAGTGATCCAATGGAGGCCCCCGCATTTCAGAATCTGTGGGGGTTTTCTCTTAGGTGGGTCAGCTTTCTCTGATTTTTATTTCTGGTTCTTGAGGGAGGGTTCATATCATCAGGCAGTGGCTCTTGGAATGGACTGGGGAAGAGCGGCTGAGAGTGTCAACATCTAGGGTGTAGTTTCTCACTTAACCCCTGCCTTGCTGTGGTGCCCCCACCTCCACCGGGCCCAGTGTCCCCGAGTCCGGATCTCTCTGATTCAACCTCCCCAGGAAGCAGCCTCCCTGTGCTCTAGGGTGGGGATCAGGAAGTTGTACCTGGAGTCCAATTGCTTCTCGTGTAAACCTTCAGCCAGTTTCCTGCCTCCAGGCCACCCCACACCTTTGCTTTCCGAGGGGCCTAGGCCCTCCGTCCTTCAGGCTGGTGGGGGTCCTGAGCTTGCTTCCTGAGGCTGCTCTTTACCCTCCTCCGTACTCCAGCGTCAGCTATCATTAGCTTGACAAGGTGCTCATCTGTCTTCAGTTTACTCCAATTCTAAAATCTTTACCGTCATTTTAGCGGGGTTTCAAGAGGGAGGAAGTGGAGATCAGCGTCAAATTGTCCATGTTTAACAGGAAGCTCCCTCCGCCACGCCTCACACGACACCTCTTCTCACCCCTCCGATCTCTGCTGACATTTGACCCCCTCAGAGGCTCCTCCCTATGTGTCCCCATCATCCGCTCCTGCAGAACAAACCACGCCAAGGCGCACAGGCAAACAGCACCCACGGTCATCGATGACGCTGAGAAATCTGCCATTTGGGCGGGGCTCAGCAGGATGGCTCCTCCGGAGGCAGAGGGGCCACTTTGGGATGGCTCACAACCATGGCCATCTTACGTAGGTGGGTGTTCCCTGTCGACTGGGAGCTCGCCCGGGCTGTGGGCCAGGGGCTTCGGTTCCTCTCCACGTGAACCTCTTCAAGGAGCTGCTTGGGCTTCCTTATAGCAAGACTGCTGAGTCCCAGGAGTGAGTGTTCCAAGAGGCAGGAAGGGGAAATTCCCAACATCGTGAGGCCAGGACCTGGAAACTGGCACAGCATCTCTGGTGCCATGTTCCATCAGTCAGAGATGTCTTAATTGTAAAACCTATGGGATTTTCATTTATTTTATTTTTTTATGGAGGCATAGTTGATTACGATATTATATAAGTTTCAGGTGTACAACATAGTGATTCACAATCTTTAAAGGTTATAATCCATTTCTAATTATTATAAAATGTTGGCTATATTCCCTGTGTTGTACAATGTATCTTTTCTTTTAATGTTTTTTAATTTTTTTAATTTTTAATTTATTTTTTATTGGAATATAATTGCTTTACACTCTTGTACCAGTTTTTGAGGTACACCAAGGTCAATCATCTGTATTCATACACATGTCCCCATATCCCCTCCCTCCCTCGACTCAATATATCTTTTTTAGCTTTTTATTTTATACTTAGTAGTTTGTGCTTAATCCCCTACCCCATCTTGCCCCTCTCTTCCTGGCTCCCACTGGTAACCACTAGTTTGTTGTCTATATCTCTCTCTGTTTCTTTTTTGTGATATTTACTAGTTTGTTTTATTTTTTAGATTCTACACATAAATGGTATCATACGGTATGACTTATTTCACTTAGTATAATACCCTCCGAGTCCATCTGTGTTGTTGCAAGTGGCAAACTTTCATTCTTTTCTATGGCTGAGTAGCATTCTGTTGTTGTATATACACACACACATGCCATATCTTTATCCAGTCATCTGCTGATGGACACTTAGGTTGCTTCCAGGTCTTGGCAATTGCTGTGAACATTGGGGTGCATTTATCTTTTTGAATTAGTATCTATTTTTTTCAGATTCATACTCAGGAGTGGAATTGCTGGATCCTATGTTAGTTCTGTTTTTAGTTTTTTGAGAAACCTCCATGCTGTTTTCATAGCGGCTGTATCAATTTACACTCCCACCAATAGCGTATGACGGTTCCCTTTTCTCCACATCCTCAACATCTGTTATTCGTGTTCTTTGTGATGATGGCCATTCTGACAGGTGTGAGGTGAGATCTCAGTGTGGCTTTAATTTGCATTTCTCTGATGATGCTCAGCAGTGAGCACTTTTTCTTGTGTCTCTTGGCCATCTGTATGTCTTCTTTGGAAAAATATCTATTGATGTCTTCTGCCCATTTTTTAATCAGGTTGTTTATTTATTTGTTTATTTTGATGTTGAGTTACATGAACTGTTTTTGTATTTTGGATATGAAGCCCTCGTCGGTCGCATCATTCGCAAATATTTTCTCCTATTCCGCAGGTTGTCTTTTCGTTTTGTCGATGGTTTCCTTTGCTGTACAAAAGCTTTTAAGTTTAATTAGGTTCCATTTGTTCATTTTTGCTTTTATTTCTTTTGCTTTAGGAGACAGGTCAAAAAAATATTGCTACAATTTATGTCAAAGAGTCTTCTGCCTGTTTTCTACTAGGAGGCTTATGGTTTCCAGTCTTACATTTAGGTCTTGAATCCATTTTGAGTTTACTTTTGTATATGATATGAGAAAATTTTCCAATTTCATTCTTTACGTGTAGCTGTCCAATTTTCCCAGCACCAGTTATTGAAGAGACCGTCTTTTCTCCATTGTATATCCTTCTGGGATTTTTTTTTTTTTGGCTGTGCTGCACAGCTTGTGGGATCTTAGTTCCCTGACCAGGGATTGAACCCAGGGCCTTGGCAGCCAAAGCACAGAGTCCTAACCACTGGGCTTCCAGGGAACTCCCTGGGATTTTTAATTTATGCAGATGACTGAGTGATGACCTGGAGAGGCTAAAGGCATTGAAAGAAGATGGTATTACTCACAGTTCCCTGGAGGAGGGGGCATGCCACACCATGCAGGGCCACATGGGGAAGCACCAGGTTTAGTCAGGGGGCAGAAGGAGCAGGGGAAGGCAGGGCCCAGAGCCCTTACTGCATTTTCCATGGGAGGGAATGTGGGAAGGAAGCTTCAGGTTAAGCAGCTGAGCAAGCTTAGGATTGTATAGTTTGACTAATTTTGGTAGGTTATAGGAGTCATCCTTAGTCATCCAGTACCTGGTGCTGGGGAGATTTAAGGCAGCAGGAATATTGGCTTGGTGTGTGAGAGCTGATAAACGTGGCAGTTGGGAGTACAGGCTTTGAATTGCTTGTTTTATATGTGACAGGAGTGTTTGCAGGCAAGTCATTTGTTATCTCTAGGAATTAGCTAGCCCTGAGATGGGCAGCCTCTCCAAGACCAGCAAGGCCTCCAAAATGTCAAAGCACCATAAAATACAGAAAATAAAAGCATGATAGAAGGGAGAGAGTAGCATAGACATATATATACTACCAACTGTAAAATAGCCAGTGGGAAGTTGCTGTATAACAAAGGAAGTTCAACTCGAGGATGGATGATGCCTTAGAGGACTGGGACCGGGAGGGTGGGGGGAAGTCGAGGGAGGGAGGGAATATGGGGATATGTGTATAAAAACAGATGATTGAACTTGGTGTACCCCCAAAAAAATAATAAAAAAATAAAATAAAATAAAATAAAATAAAAGCATGATAAATGCACCAGATTCAAGGGGAGCAATTCTCATCTCTTGCTGGGAGGAGTATTAAAAAATCTGCAGCCCTCTTTACCTGCCAGATTGCCTAAAGTAATGTCCCTTTACTATACTCTCACAATGCCCACATTCTCTTCCTTCAGAGCACTTAATGCCGTAAACAATTAGTACTTTCCTTGCTTGTTTGTTTGTTTGTTTGTTTGTTTTTGGCTGTGTTGGGTCTCCGTTGCTGCCCATGGGCTTTCTCTAGTTGTGGCGAGTGGGGGCTACTCTTTGTTGCGGTGCACAGGATCCTCATTGCCGTGGCTTCTCCTGTTGCAGAGCACTGGGTGTGTGGGCTTCAGTAGTTGCAGCACTTGGGCTCAATAGTTGTGGCTCATGGGCTTAGTTGCCCCGTGGCATGTGGGATCTTCCTGGAGCAGGGATCGAACCCATGTCCCCTGCATTGGCAAGCAGATTCTCAACCACTGCGCCACCTAGGAAGCCCAGGTGGATTCTTAACCCCTGCGCCACTAGCAAAGCTCCTCCTTGCTTGTTTAGAGTCTATCTCATTCACTAAGCATGAGCTTGGTGAAGGCAGCACCTTGACTGTTACACCCACCATTGTATCCCCAGTGCTGGGAACAAGGTCTGGCACATAGTGGATCAAGGACATCCAATAAGTATTTGTTAGGGGAATGAATGGATAAATCGCGGTACTCAGCACATAGTAGATGCTCAGAAAATGTCAGCAGATATTTGAAATGACCCACCTTCTTGATGCCCCAGCAGATCTGGGCAAAGTAGGGCAAAGACAACTCTGAGTTAAAGGGGGAGGCTAAGGCTGGAACTTCAGGGCAGGTGGAGGCAAGCCAAGCTCAGAGGATGGTAGCCAGATTGGAGCCAGGGCCCATCTGGCTATCTACAGGACATTGACCGGGAGGGACCTGTGAGGTGACCAAGGCTGGCCAGGGTAGAATATGGGGATCCCAGAGATGAAGGGGGCAGAAGACAGACTTTTATTTCCTCCATGATGATAACTGCTGACATTTTTTGCTCACTTACTTTGAGCCAGACAGTGTGTAAGCCTCACGCAGACCCTGTAGTGTAGGTGCTGCTATTATTCCCAATTTACAGATGGGGGAACTGAGGCCCAGAGAGGTTAAGTTACTTGCCCAAGGTTACATTGGATTGGCACCCAGGCTCTCTAGCCCATATGCTTATACCTCACACTCTGTCCCATCTCTCAGGCGTTCCACATCAGGCCACCGGGGTTACAGTGATTCACTGGCATGCTCATTCATTCATTTCAGAAATGACCCCTGAGCTTGCCCTGGGCTCGGTCCTGGGGTCACATAGATCAGACCTGGACCTTGCCCTCCCATCTCTCCTGGTCTGGAGGGAGAGGCTGATCTGCAAAGAGGTAATAGGCCCTGAGAGCTACAGAGGTTAGGCTAGAATCCGAGCAGCGTCCGGTGAGGTCTCCAGGCTGGCGCACGAGTCAGCTCCTCCTGAGGGAACATTGAAGGAGTGTCTGGAGAGAAGGTGACCTTGGAGCTGCTCATCAGGCACCAAGGCAGGGAAGGGCATTCCAGAAAGAGGGAAATGCATATGCAAAATGAGGGAAAACGAGTGGATCTGTGGGAGTGGCAGGTGTGAGGGAGGGAAGCAGGGTGTGATTAGAGAGGAAGCTGGGGAGGGGCAGAGGTGCTCAGGGCGTGGAGGGTCTGTGCAAAGCCTTTGTATGCGGTTTGGCAATGCGGAGCCATTGAAAAGTTTGGAGCTGGGGAGGGAGGTGATTAGAGGGGTAAGGAAGGATAATTTTGGTTGAGAGGACTGGATTAGAGACAGAAAGGGAGGAGACCTTGAGGAAGGCCGAGCTGGGAGAGAAGTCATCTAAGAGGTGCAGGAACTGGATTGGATGTAGGGCATTCGGGAGAGGGGGAGTCAAGTGTGACAGGGGAAGTATGTGGTCCCGGAGGCGGGAACTCAGGAGGAGGGGTAGGTGGTGGGAGGGAGAGGAGTTCTGGTTTCTGATGTGTTTCATGGTCAAGGTTCAGCTCTGGAAGTCCCTCCCATAGCTTTGGAGCCGGGCTCCTCTGGAAAACGGCCACTTGCCTCAGCTGCACTGGGGCAGGAGTGGGAGCTGCCCGGGACCCGGTGAGGGTGCTTGGAAGCAACTGTGTTCCTTTGTGTGCTTTATAGCTTTAATTTACTTTTGGAAAAGTTACTATATTCACTTAGCACAAAATCCAAAAGGTACAAAAGAGTGTGCAGTAAAAAGGCCTGTGTTATGGAATGATTACACAGAGGCAAGCGTGCAACACAATTTCTTGAGAGAGAGCAAGAAATATTTGTGAAACTTATCCTGCTCTCCCTCTTGCTTTGGCATCAATTGTCTTTTGGGATGAAAGAGCCTTGGGGGTTCAGGTGTCTCTCGATGACAGTGAATCAAAGTCCCTTTTTTCCCGGATGAAGGACAACTTGTAGCATAAGAGGACCAAGAAGACTGGGCTGGGCAAGGTTTTCTAAGTGTCCCCTCCCAACTCTCCATCAACAAGAGAAGCACAGAGCCCTTCCCAAACTGACTTGACCAGGGAACCCTTCTACTATGGGGCATCTTACAGGGCTGGGGTTCCATGGAATACACTTTGAGAAAGGATGCAAAAGCAGTTATTAATTGTGTCAGCAAGTGGGACCAAGGACCCTGCCCACCCACAGAGGCTCTGGATGGTCCTGGTCAGGTCACAGTCCCTCTCCAGGCCCATGATTTTGAAAGATGCTATTAGCTTGGACTTCAAACAGGCAGGTTTGTGCCGTGGTTAAGGGAGTGAATTGTGGAATCCAGAAGATATGTTTTTAGAGCGTGACTGTATGGTGGCAGGCAAGTCCCTTAGCTGCCACCCTGTCGTTATAGGAATAATGAGATTATGCATGTTATATATTTGGATCCATGCCTGCTACACAGTGGGCACTGAACTCTGGGGTCAAGTTCAGGGTCAGTCTCAGGCTGGAGCTCTAGACCAGCCTCAGCTACCCTGCCCCTCCCTGGAACATCTGGCAAATGAGCAGAATTTGACAGGGGCCTGGGGGAGAGCCTTGTGTGATGGTGGCGAGTGGGCTGGGGTCAGAACAGACAGATAGGGGTCCACCAAGGAGGGAGGCCTGGGTTCAGGTGCCCTTTCCCTGACACCTCTTCCCCCAGGTCCCTCCAGACGTGATGGTGTGGCCAGGGCTGTCCTGCCTTTTGCTTCCTGCCCTCGTGGTGTCTGGTGGGTACCTCCCCTCCCCAACCAGGGCAGCATGAACCTGGGGATCTTCAGCAGAACCCTCCAGAAGCATGGGATGCTGCTTCATCAGCGAACACCCAGCTCCTCCTGCCTCACCCATGCTTGGCTGCCTGGGGAGGCCTGGAGAGAAATCCAGGTCCAGGAGAGTGAGCTGGGCTGAAAGTTGGCCAGTGGGACTGGTGTGGGCTCCCATGGGGGTAGGTGGGGGTCAGTCTTTACAGAGGTGTCCAGATGCTCCCGCGCTCTGTGTCCCTACAGTGGCAGCCAATGTGGCCCCGACGTTCCTGCCCAACATGTCGGCAGTGAGCCTGCCCGAGGACCTACCAGTGGGTGAGTAAATGTCCCTGTGCCCAGACTGTGCCAAACCCTTACCGACAGGAGGGCCCCGGGGGCTCCCCTGTGGGCTTGGTCCCCATCCCTGCGGCTCGTCATGGGACAAAGGTGGCTTGAAGGGAGTCTGATTGTTTTCTTGTTTCCAGCTTTTAGTCAAAGGCCCTCACACAGCATCAAATAATTAAGACTCACCCCAAAAGAACATTCCTCCCATTTCCCATCTCTTTCAGTCTTTCTGACTTCCTCAGGGAGAAAGTATCCATTTGGTATCATTATTTTTCTTCTACCTTTCTCACATGCTCATCTCCCTCCATCCCTTGCTTTTTTTTTTTCCCCCTCAAGTAGAGAGAGAGGAGGCTTTAGGCTCAGAGCCCTTCACATACGCATCCCACCAGAAGCTGATACCTTTACTTTGCTTTTGTTGTCTTCGTTGGTAGAGTTACCTTTCATTTATGGCAAGTGAGATGGATTTTCCATGTACAGCAACAACCTAGTTTGCTTTTAAAATAAATGTATTCACCTGAAATAGTCAGTCAGTTAAAAGGAGGGTCATAAATAACGAGACATGGGTGTGGTAAAGATCTTGGCAGTGCACAAGAGTGAATGACGTTCATGAAACATTGTTTTGCATGAAGCCACAGGGATTGGATGCCAACTTCCCAGCAGGCAGGATGGGGGTTGAAGAAGCTGAAACGATAGATGACTGTATTCATTGGGATATAGGGTCAGCAGTACATAACAGACCCCAAATAACAGAGGTGTAAACAAGCTCAGGGTTTATTATTCTCTTACATAGTCATCTAGAGCAGCAAGCCCAGGGCTGTCGGAGGCTCTGTTCCATCAGACTATTCCGTGCTCTGTGCTTCTGGAGTCAGGGATCCTCCTTCCATTTCCAGGTTCTGTCTCCCCTAGGGCATGGCCCTCATCCACGCGGTTCCAGATGGCTTGTGTCGCACCCTTTCCAGCGAGAGGTTGGGGGAGGAAAGGGACAAGAGGCCTCATTTCTTTCTCATAAGGACAGGGCTCCAGATTTTATACACGTTACTTCTGCTCACCTCTCATTGACCAGAACTTAGCCACATGCCCTAGCTGCAAGGGAACTGGGAAAATGAGGTCTTTGTTTTATTTAGCCATGTGCCCAGCTCAAAATCTGGGGTTCTATTAGTCTGAGAAAAAAGGGATTTGTGAATATCGGGGGACAATTAACAGTCTGTTTCAGTGTCAGAATTGGGACCCCGGAAATCTAAATCTGCTAGATGAAGCAACAGACTGCATCAAAGAAGGTGAAATCTGCCTTGGGATCCAGAAGCCCAGGTCTGGGTACATGAAGAAAGGGTGGGCGATGGGCTTTGCAGCCACGAAGGCCACATCTATTTGGATGTGGTTGTCAGGACAGCAAAGTCTCTTAAGGGTTATATTAATAAAGGTTTGGAGCCCAGGATGTGGGAGGTGATAGTCTCATTATACTCTGAGATGGCACAATGCTCCCTGGAAGATGGGCTGAGGTCAAACTATTTGATATCTATGAATACAACAGAGAAGTAGTACATACGCATTAATAATAATTTACATATATTTTCATAGCTGTTTGGTCATGGATAAACACACACACACACACACACACACACACACACACACACACACACACGCCAACACACCTCCAAACAAATGTCCTCAAGATCTCCATTCTCTTGGGTAACCCTTTAATGTCAGGTCTGATCTCAGCCAGACCATGAGGGTCTTTTCTTTTACAACCTCAGGGCTCCTCTCTGGGCTTTCTTAAACCAAAGAACAATTTCTCCCTTTCTGAGATAAATTCTATGGCTCTCTTGGGATGAGAAAGCATTTTTAGTCACGTTTTTAAAAATATTATTTAGACCTTTTATTTTGAAGTATTGTATATGTACAGGGAACATTGTACAAGTAACCACCAGGAAATAGGACCCTGCCAATTCCCCCACCCCCCTCTCTCCTTCTTGTCACTCCCCGTCCTTTCTCTCCCGCAGAGGACCTGTTTTCCTGACACTAACGTTGTACAATAGTTTAGTTTTGTTAGGCAGACTTTTTAAAATACATCGTATTTTAAATATTAAATTCGAATGTAGTGACAGAAACCTAATATACCTCTTTTGTTTCTATAGATCTTACTGATTCATCTGTCACAATTAATTCTTTTTTGGACAGAGTTTTAAAAAAGCATTTCCTCCCTGATCCATCTTTCTGTGTCCATGGACACGTGTACAGAGAAGGATTTACACCCACCCACTCACCCCCCCCATATTTCCTTGGGTATAAAGGCCATATCAGTTTACACGTTGACATTTCTGAATCAGGGTGTGTCTTTTATTTGAGGTAGTCACTTAACACAGAGAGACTCCCCACTCCCACCCCAGCAGTCATTAAATTGATAGCGCGTCTCACAACAGAGGAAACATAATGGAGACACTAACGTCTCTCTAGCCCAGTGGTCTCCCTGGAGGAGGGGCCCTGGGTGGGAAGGGACCAAGCTTTCCAAAGAGTTTCTGGAGGAGCCAGGACTGTTTGGTCAAAGAAGAGCAGACTCCAGGTGTGCGCCCAGACTGTTCCTGAAGGGCTGTGGTGGGCAAGAGGGCGTGGGCTGATTCTCTTGAGACCCCCAGGCTGGGTCCCGGGCCCCACCGCCACGTCACTGTTCTGGCACTTTTGCTTTTGTGGGCCTCTCCCTTCAGAGAAATATATTAAAAATATACTTTAATATACTGCATTGGCATAAAGACAAATATCCTGAGGGCTAGATTATAATCATTTTTCCTTCTGATTTTTTTTACCATTAAAAAATGGGGTATAATTGACATACATTATATTAGTTTCAGGCGTACAACACAATGATTAATGTGTATATATTTCAAAATGATCACCACAATAAGTCTAATTAACATGTTACCACACATAGTTACTGATTTTTTTCCCCTGGGATGAGAACTTTTAAGACCTACTCTCTTAAGCAACTTTCAAATATGCAACACAGTATTATTAACTATAGTCACCATGCTGTACATTAGATCCCTGGGACTTATTTACTTTATAACTGGAACTTTGTAGCTTTTGACCCTCTTCGCCCATTTCGCAGGCCCCCCACCCCACCTCTGGCAACCACCAGTCTTCTCTGTATCTATGAGCTTGGTTTTTTTTTTTTAGATGTCACATATATGTGAGATCATACAGTATTTATCTTTCTCTGACTTATTTCTCTCAGCAGAATGCCCTCTAGGTCCATTCATGTTGTTGCAAATGGCAAGATTTCATTCTTTTTTTTATGGCTGAAAAGATTCCATTGTATATGTGTACCACATTTTTTTTTAATAAATTTATTTATTTATTTAATTTTTTTTTATTGGCTGCATTGGTCTTCATTGCTGCGCACGGGCTTTCTCTAGTTGTGGCGAATGGGGGCTACTCTTGGTGGTGGTGCGCAGGCTTCTCATTGCAGTGGCTCCTCTTGCTGCGGAGCACGGGCTCTAGTCATGCGGGCTTCAGTAGCTGTGGCACATGGTCTCAAGAGTTGTGGCTCACGGGCTTAGTTGCCCCGCGGCATGGGGGATCTACCCGGCCCAGGGCTCAAACCTGCATTGGCAGGTGGATTCTTAACCACTGCGCCACCAGGGAAGCCCTACCACAGCTTCTTTGTCCATTCATTCACTGATAGACGTTTAAGTCATTTCGATGTCTTGGCCCGTCTAATTTTAAAAGAGGTTAAACCTTCTTGTGGGCCTCGTGGGCAGCTTGGCCAGACCAGCATTGAACTAGGTGGCCATGGACCGTGGGCATTCCCTGTCCTGTCTCCAGGTGCAGAGGCCTTCTGGTTGGTAGCTCAGGACCAGGACCAGGACCCTCTGACCTATGGGATTAGTGGCTCCAATGCCTACTTCTTTAGTGTCACCCCAAATACTGGGGAAGTGAAGCTGGCCAACCTTCTGGACTATGAGGTAAAGGGAAGCAACCTGGGAAGGCCTCCTGAGGGGTTGGGGAGGCAGCGAGGGCCCTGGTGGGCACCCGAGCAGGGCTCACCTTGGTCCCCTTCTCTCTGCCCACTGCAGACACTCTACTGGTTCGCCATCGACATCTCTGTGAACGACGGTCACAACAACCCAGTGAGTCAGACGTGGGGAGGGAACGGTGGTCCAGGGGTCCGAGAGAGGGGACTGAGGGCCCACTGCTCACGGTGTCCCCCATCTCAAAGACGTAGAGCGAGCCCCAGCTGACAAAAAATGAATATTTATTTTTATCAAAATTATATTTGTCCATTTTTGTCCTACAATATTAACCAAGATTTTAGTATTTCTTATTAATTTATTTTAATTATATAAACATATGGTTTATCTTTAGTGTATCTATTTTGGATATCTATCATATATCATTACTTAATGTTATTAATTTATATTAATATATTAATTTTAAAAAGTGCCAAATACCTCCTTACCCTCTCTCCACTGAGGTCATCATTTTCAATGCCTTTGAATGGTGGGTTGGTCTCAATGTTTGTGTCTCTCAGTAGCACGCTTATGCAGCTGTGTCCTGTGTCTGTGAAAGTTGGGGGTTTTGTCTTTATAACCTATTCCTCAAGCCCCATCCATGAAAAAAATCATTTTAATGACTTGGATATTCATAAATACTTTCTTTCTGTAAACATTTAAAAAATGCCGATGAACCTCAAGTCCCCTTGGGCAGCCCGTCCCAGCCCACTCCCACCTGAAGAGTCCGCCATCACAGTGTTCTTTCCTATCCCTCGCTAAGCATTGACTTGCATATATGCATCCGCGAAAGAAAAATTGTAGTTTTTGGTGTGTTTTCTGAAATCCAAATGGGATCCTTCTGCATGTATGGTCTTGAACTGCCTTGTCCACTGGTGGTCCAGTGGTTAAGACTCTGTGCCTCCACTATAGGGGGGCCTAGGTTCAATCCCTGGTCGGGAAATTTGCATGCCGCGGGGTGCGACCAAAAAACAAAACAAAACAACAATCAGCTTTGTAGCCCCTTCTGTGTCTGCACACGAGTCTCTCCCGTTTCCTGTATGTCTATAGCCCAGTGTGGGGAAGTACCGTGGTGCTTAGCTGGTCTCCACAATAGTTAGGTTGTTCATAGCTTTACGTTATGGCTAACAAAGCTAAAAGTAACATTCTTATAATAGGACATTTTATATATTTTTTAATTACCTAATGATTTCCACAACATGCTCTCCAATGGTTCAGCAAACATGTGGAGAGAAAAATTAAATAAGGGGTAAATCTGGGTGAAGGTTATCAGGAGTTCTTGTACTGTACTTGCAACTTTTCTGGCGTTTGAAATGGTATCAAGCAAAAAGTCACCCCAGACACTGCCTGATTGTTCCCCTGAGAGGCTATGCCAATTTGCACTCCTGTCCAGATGCTTCGGACTTCGTTTTCTCAAGCTCCCATGTTTTCTGGGCTCACCTGGGCTTTCTCACTTGCAGGTGCACAAGGAAATGCAGGTGATCGTGGAGGACAGAAATGACAATGCACCCGTTTTCCAGAACACAGACTTTTCTACCAGCATCAGCGAGGTAACATCTGCCTTAATGGGGTGTGTGTGTAGGATGCAGGCATCCCATAAGTCTGCTTAGAGTGGGAAGGACCAAAGACAGCCAGCAGGGCATCCAAGATTGGGAAGAGCACCTCCTAGAAAGGGCAGCTGCAGGAAGCAAATTCAGGGGGTTGCATGTTACCCCATGTACAGTAGTTACAGCAACATTTTACACTCCATCAGACTGGATTGGAATTCTTATGACAGTCAGAGGTGGGGGGGGGGAGGAATTGATTTCCTCATATATCTGAAAAATTTAACAGTATATCTGACTTCAGGAATGGCTGGATCTAGGGACTCAAGCTATGTCATCAAGAAGAGATTTCTTTCCACCTCTCAGCTCTGCTTCTCTTGTAGCCTCCATCCTGGAGTGGGGGGAGCAGTTCTCCTTTATGGTGATGAAAGTGTCCCCTAGCAGCTCCAGGCTCACATCCCACCAGCTTTGCAATTGCAACACAGACTGTCTCTTTCTCAATGGTCCCAGCCAAACCACCAGGGCTGACTCTCATTGACCCATTTTGGGTCACATGCCCATCAGTTGAGGGGTATGGAATGCTCTGATTGTCAAGGTCTGTATCATGGGCCTTCCCCGCTAGCAAAGGGAGTAGGTGCACTTGAACTGCATGGGCAGGGAGGAGGTTTCCCAGTGGCCCCCGGGCAGTAAACACACCATCACTCCCGAATCTTCATTACCACGTGGCTTCAAATCCCTGAGAGGTGTGGGTCCCCCTCCCCCAGGCCAAACAGGAAGCTGATGAGGTTCAGATAACCCTTGGACAGGCTCTGACTGAGCGCCTACTGCCTGTCTGGCACTGTCCTTGGTGCTGAGGATATCAGGTGAAGACAGACTTGGTCGCCATCCTCAGTAGCTCACGTTGTAGTGAAGGGCACAGACAACAAAACAGTAAACAGACAGGATTGTTTCAGATGGCGTTGAGCTCTGTGTATAGCATAAAACATGACTGGGGAGGGGGGCTGCTTTAGGTTGAGCCAGTCAGGAAAGGCTTCTCTGGGTAGGGGACATCTGAGCAGAACTAAATGTCGAGGAGCCCGCATGGGCCACTCCAGGAAAAGGATATTCCAGGCAGGAACAGCAGCTGCAAAGGCTCTGAGGTGGGGATCAGCCTGGAGTGTCGTAGGCATGGCCAGGAAACTGGCGTGGATGGAGGGTAGAGGGTGAGGAGGAGGTGCGGTCAGAGAGGTGGGCAGTGGCCTGCCCCTGGAGGGCCTTGGAGGCATTCTGGACCGTATTCAGGGCGGAATGGAGGAACCACATGTGGGTTTTGAGCCCGAGAGTGAATGTGGTCTGGTTCAGGATTTTCAAAGATCTATTTGGCTACCATGTGGAAATAGTGAGGGTGTAGACAGGTCCTGGAGGCGAAAGCCTCCCAAAAGAACTTTCCAGCTTGCAGGGTGCTGTCTGGAACCTATTGCTGGAGGCTATAGAGAACCCACAGGGATGTTTAAGCAGGGGAGTGGCACAACCTGAGTTCTGGAATGATCACTCATGCTGGTCCTGAGGGGCTCTGCAAACCAGAAGCCTGCCCAGGTAGCGGGGAGGCTGTGTGGGAGAGGAGAAGGGGGAGCTCTGCTCCCTGCCTCCATCCAGATGCCCCCAGAGGCCCAGCCCAGGTGGGAAGGAAGGGGGACATCTGTAGAATGCTGGGTTTCAGGTTCTGGAGGGTCTATCATTATCCCCGTGGTCCAGTTGGGGGCACTGAAACTCTGGGAGGGGGCGCGATGTGCTCGAGCGTGGAGGAGACGGTTGGAGCTCAGAGGTGACAAAACCCTTGTTACAGACCCTGCCAGTTGGCTCCCTGGTGTTCTCTGTGCTGGCCACAGACAAAGACACGGGGTCCGGGGGCGCCGTGGTGTACTCCATAGAGAAGGTAAGTGTGTGCGGGTCCACATGGGAGTGTGGGCCCCACCTCTCCTCATAGCCACCAGGGGGCAGCATCTCCCACACAACCTGCAGGGACCTCGCAGACCAGGGGCTCTGCGATGGCCCAGCCCTGGTCCCCACGCCTTCCTCTGGTCCCCTATGGACCTCACTTGGCCCAGCTGCCTAAAGAGGGTGCCTGCTGCAGACCAGAGCCTCCTCCCCGCCCTCTCGCCTGGGGCACTGTCTGGGTCTTTGCCGGGTTCGCATCACACCATCTGGTGGCTGAGGCACTCCAGGCTTCAGAGAAGAGGAAGTCAAGGCTCAGGGAAGTCCAGGGTCTTGTCCAAAGTCACACAGACCATGGAGGGTGTGACCCCAGTTCTCATGAAGACACCTTTGCTAGCCACGGCCCCCGTCATCAAGTGCCCACTGTGTGCCTGGCACCTACCTTAGCTCACCTGATCTGGCTTTCCTCCCACTGAGGCAATATCAAGCCCACTTCCCAGAGGCGGAAACCGAGGCTCAGAGAGGTTATGTGACCTGGTGAGGTCGAGAGCAGAGCCGGGATTCAACCCCAGGGCTCTCAGAGCAGGTCCTGGGGGCAGGGCAGCCCCGGGGAGCCTGGCCTGACTGTGCTCTGCCTCAGGTCATCCCTGTCACGGACGGCAGCGAGTATCTCTTTGAGATCCTGCCCAATGGCTCCATCATCCTCAATGGCAGCCTCAGCTACAACAGCAAGAGTGCCTTCTATCAGCTGGAGCTGAAGGCCTGTGTGAGTGGGGGTGCATGCGGGGCCGGGGGCGTCGGGACCCGAGGCCCCAGGTTCACGGAGACCCGTCTCCCGGCAGGACTCAGGCGGCCCGTACAACAACAGCATCGTCGTCCAGTGCTCCTCGCCTGTCTTCGTGTCCATCTCTGTGATTGACCAGCCGGACCTGGACCCCCAGTTTGTCAGGGAGTTTTACTCGGCCTCTGTGGCTGAGGATGCATCCCAGGTGTGCCGGGGACCTGGCGGGTCTGGGTGGAGATGAGAGGTGGGGAAAGGGTCTGGCCACTGACTGTGCCTTCTTGCAGGGAACCTCGGTTCTGAAGGTGGAGGCCGTGGATGGCGACAGAGGCATCAATGACCCGGTGATCTACAGCATCTCCGGTGAGAATGGGGTGTCCCCAGGCTGGGGCTGGGGCAAGGGAAGGGGTGGTGGGGGCTCCGTCAGAGCCACTGGAAGCAGCTGCTCCTGCTGCCTCTTCCCAGACTCCACAAGGCCCGGCTGGTTTGACATTGGGCCGGACGGGGTGATCAGGGTCAACGGTTCCCTGGACAGAGAGCAGCTGCTGGAGGAGGATGAGGAGGTGCAGGTGCAGGTCACGGTGAGTGAGAGGGCCACTGCCCGCTTTGCACCCCCACCCTCTAAACTCTGACCTTTGATCTCAGCTCTCTCTGAATTCTGGCTCTCTGACCTCTGCCTTCTGGCCTCTGCTCTGCTCTCAGGCCACCGAGATGCACCCCAACATCTACGGGCAGGAGGCCAAGGTGAGCATATGGGTCACGCTGAGAGTGACAGACGTCAATGACCACAAACCTGAGTTTTACAACTGCAGCCTCCCGACCTGCACCTTCACCCCCGAAGAGGCTCAAGTCAACTTCACCGGCTATGTGGACGAGCACGCCTCCACACGCATCCCCATCGATGACCTCACCATGGTGGTCTACGACCCGGACAAGGCAAGGGCATCCAGACCAGGGGCGGCGTGGGTGGAAGTGATGGTGGGAGATCGCTTTGGAGGGGGGGAGTGGTGGGTGACCAGCAGAGGGAAGTACACGGTGCTCGATGGGGCAGTGGGGGGCAGCAGTGGTGCTGACCATGGGCGGTGGTGAAAATCGGAGTTGTTGGGTGACCTTTGGAACTGCTGAGTGATGTTGAGCTGATGGGTCGTCTCGTGTTCAGGGCGGTGCTGGGCGGTGGGGAACAGAAAGGCAGCGTCGAGTGGAGGTTGGTCCTGGGTGCTGGGTAATGTTGGGTGGGATGTAATTTTGGTGGGTGTTGAGTAGAAGTTGGTGCTGGGTGGATGGGGAAGTTGGGGGGTGCTGGGGTAGTGCTGGATCTTGGGGGAGGTGTTGAGCGCAGTGTGGTCCGAGTGGGTGTCAAGTTGGAGGGTCTTCTTAGGTGGAGGGAGATGTTGGATGGTGGGTGATGGGGCAGTACTGAGTGCTCAGTAACTATGGTGGTGTTCGGGAGTATTTGGGGATAATGAGTTGGTACAAAGTGTTGAGTGGAGGGTGATGTTGGGTGGTGGTGGATGGGTGGGTGTGTTGAGATGGTGGTTGGCCTTGAGCGGAAGGGGTGTGGAGCGGAGGGGTGTGGCGTGGAGGGGTGTGGCGTGGAGGGGTGTGGAGCAGAGGCGTATGGGTAAAGGGGCAACGTTGGACATCGATGGTGTTTCGTGTTGGTGTGGGTGGTGGAGGACGGGGCACGGTGGCTCGTACGGAAGACAGAGGGAGTGAGGGGTGTGTCCAGGCTCTGCAGCCCAAGCTGGGGCCCACAGTGCCTCAGGGAAGTCTTCTTCTGATGAGCCCACATTTACAGGGACTAGTGACCAGTCTACCCTCCTGGGGCCTGTGGCCAGGGATGGGGAGAAAGATGCAAGTGGGTACGTTGCAGGAGTGGGGTCCCTACTATACAGCCCACCTCTGCAGGGCAGCAACGGCACCTTCCTGCTGTCCCTGGAGGGCCCTGATGTCAAAGCCTTCAGCGTCTCCCCGCAGCGGGCGGCGGGTTCAGTGGACGTGCAGGTTCTGGTGAGAGCACCGTCGCTGGTGGACTACGAGATGCAGACGGTGATGCTGGTGCAGGTGAGGGGTGCTCTGGAGCACCAGGGAGAGCGGGCCATGGGTTGCTCCAGTCCCAACGCCCCTGCCTCTTCCTCTGTCTCAGGTCGTGGCCACTGACTCAGTCAGCGGAAACTCCTCCGTTGCCTTGGTGACCATCCATCTTAGAGACGTTAATGACCACAGGCCCACATTCCCCCGCGGCCTGTACAACCTCAGTGTCTTCGAGCACAGTGCAGTCGGCTATGTGGTCACCAACAGCATCCACGTGAGTGATGAGGACAGGGCTGGGCCGGGCTGGGGGAGATGCCGAGGTGGGCAGGCCTGGGGCTGCGGCCCTGCTGGAGTCTCTGTATCAGCTGATGTCATCGGGTCTTGGCACGTGCATGCACGTGCGCACGTGTGTGTGTGTGTGTGTGTGTGTGTGTGTGTGTGTGTGTGTGTGTGTGATGTCTGTGTGTCAGGGAGAGCGTGTGAGGGACTTCTCCCTTTGGGTCGGGAAGCAGGACAGCCCCGTCTTTATCAATTGCATAGTTGGCAGTGAGGGCCTGGCTTCTCCTCAGTGCCCCCTTACCTATCTCTCTGCCTCACAGGCCTCTGACCCAGACACAGGCGAAGGGGGCCACATCACCTACAGCCTGCTTTCCGGGAATGGGTAAGGGCTCCGGGTAGGAAGGGGGCAGGTGGGCGAGGGGGACCCAGTCGCTCCTCTCTGCCTCGCAGCAGAGTTAGAGGAACCAGATAAAATATAGGGCACCCAGTTACATTTCAAATTCAGATAAACAACAAATGGGTTTTTTTAGTCTAAGTAGGTTGCAAATATTCCATGGGACGTTCCTAAAATATTTTTCATTGTTTATCTGAAATTCAAATGGAAGTGGGCACCCTGTATCTTTATTCACTCCATCTGGTCACCTTGCACAGGGAGGACATCTTTGCGGTGGATCCAGACTCGGGGACAGTGACGGTGAGAAACAGTAAGCTGCTGGACCGCGAGAAGCAGGCCGTGTACTACCTCACGCTGCAGGCCACGGACGGCGGGAATCTGTCATCCTCCACCACGCTGCAGATCACCGTGCTGGACGTCAACGACAACAAGCCCGTGGTCAGTGGCTCCTACAACATCTTTGTCCAGGAGGAGGAGGGCAACGTCTCCGTGACCATCCAGGTGCGAGCCTGCCTGGAGCTGATGTGTGGGACAGGCTCAGGGCCCCAAGCCTGGCTCTGTAGCTATGCTGGCCCTGGGCTGGAATCTGGGCTCTGCTGTGTGGCCCTGAGAAAGTCACTCAGTCTCTCTGGGCCTCCGTTCCTTCTTTGGAAAATGAAGATAATCACTGTGCTTATTCCTAGGGTCATAACGGATGTAAAGTGCTCAGCACAAGGCCTAGCCCAGGGCAAGCCCTCAGAAACATGTTGCTCTTTTACATTCAGGCCCCTGCCTCAGTCCCCAAAGGATTTGAGGTAGCTTAGATTTAAAAGTATGATAAAAGAAATAAGGAAAAAGAGAAGATAAGGACGACCTTTTTTAAAGTGCACAAAGGTAGAGTTAAACCCGAAGCTGTACAATTGCTAGGAGTAGGCTGAATACTCAGTGTTGAGCTTCCTAATGGCCAAAGCAAAAATGGAAATGAGATCAGTGGTCAGGTTCACAGATTTTTTTTTTAATATTTATTTTATTATTTATTTATTTAATTATTTTTGGCTGTATTGGGTCTTTGCTGCTGGCGCAGGCTTTCTCTAGTTGTGGTGAGCAGGGTCTACTCTTCGTTGCAGTGCACGGGTTTCTCATTGCGGTGGCTTCCCTTGCTGTGGAGCACAGGATCTAAGCACATGGGCTTCAGTAGGTGTGGCACATGGACTCAATAGTTGTGGCTCACGGGCTCTAGAGCTCAGGCTCAGTAGTTGTGGTTCATGGGCTTAGTTGCGCCGAGGCATGTGGAATCTTCCCGGCCCAGGGATCGAACCCATGTCCCCTGATTTGGCAGGTGGATTCTTAACCACTGTGCCACCAGGGAAGCTCAGGTTCCCAGATTCTATGAGATAAAAACCCACTCTTGGCTCCAGAGGAACACTGGAGAGAAGCTTCTCCTCTGGTTCTGAGGCTTTCAGAAGCTTCTCCACTGAGTCATCTGTAAGGGGGTCTTGTGAGAACCAGAAAACCAAGTCCACAGAATGACAATCACATGGCCATGGAGCCCTCCCATCTTTCTGGGGCTTGTGGTTTCCAGAGGACACTCCCATCCCTGATCTCTTGAGAAACGTGTGAAGGAGATGCTCTAATGGTCCCCATTTCATGGAAGGAGAAAACTGAGGCTCAAAAAGGTTAAGTGACTTTTCTGTGGTTGTACAGCCAGCCAATGGCGGTGCTGAAACCTGGGCCTTTCCCCATGTACCTTGATGCTTTGCATCCTGGTTTGTGAGCTCTTCGGGGCAGGAGCATTTCAGATCTGCTGTCAGAACCGCAGTGCCCAGTGTGAGCCCTGAGAAGCACTTGGTGAATTAACCAGCCTGAGTTCAGAGTGCCAAAGAGTTTTCATTTCATAAACAAGATCCCAACAGACCTGAAACCAAAGAGCTGAAGGTGGCAGTGGGCAGGGAGGAGGCGAAAGAATTGGTTCCACATCAGACTAGCCCAGCTCTGGATTCAAAGCCGCATTTGCTGAGCAACTACTATACACGAGGCCCTTTGCTGGGCCCTGGGTCCTCCAAGATGAATCCACCATAATTCCTGACTCCAGGAAGGGTGGCAGACCATCACTCAAGGGTGTCACTGGCGCTGTGCTGAAGGTAGCACAGGGGTCATGGAGACCCAGGAAAGGCACCAACCTGACCTTGAGTGAAGCAGACAAGATGTAGAAGGCATTCACGTGCATTCTCAGAGGCCTGGTGGCAGAGAAGAGCTTCTTGTGCTCTCTGTGCTGGATCATCCCAAAGGCACACCAAGCATGTGTTCAGGACCCTGGCAGGACCAGAACACACACACACACACACACACACACACACATACACAAACACACGCGCACGCACACTCAGATTGGGTGAAGAATTTCAGCTATTTAAAAAATACATCACTGAAGTAGTCATCATGGGAAAATCAGAATCTTGTTGGACTTCATGCTTATTTATTTATTTATTTGGCTGTGCTGTGTGACTTGCAGGATCTCTGTTCCCCAACCAGGGAATGAACCCGGGCTACAGCAGTGAAAGCCCAGAATCCTAACCACCAAGCCACCAGGAGATTCCCCCACTCTTATTTTTGTTTGTTTGCAGATTTTAAATTTTGGCTATCTATATTATACTGCCCCTACACCTCCCTCTGAGCTAGAATATCAGCTCCTTAAGGGACCTGTCTTGATCACAGCTCTATTTCCAGTACCTAGAACAGGGCTGGGAGCATGGTAGGTAAACATCTGTGGAATGAATGAATGAGCTCAGTGTTTAAGACCTCAGAAGCTCTTGCAAGCTGTTGGTCCAGCCCTCTTAGATGGGAGACTGAGGCTGGGAGCTCGGGGAGCATCCCTCTGGCTTTAGGCCCAGTTACCGCCCTCGTAGGCCAGCACCGGAGGGGAGGCCAGGCTGCAGGGCAGGGGCTGGGGCCAGGGAACACTGATGGCTGACGACCCAACCCTGCTTACCTGCACAGGCTCACGACGATGACGAGCCGGGCACCAACAACAGCCTTCTGCACTTCAGCCTGCTGCCCAGTCCCTACAGCTACAACTTCTCTGTGGACCCCGACACAGGGATCCTCAGAAACCTGGGGCCCTTGGACCGAGAGGCCATCGACCCCACCCTGGGGGGCCGAATCGTGCTGACCGTGCGCGTGTCTGACTGTGGTGAGCCCGCCCTCTGGACTGAGGTCAATGTTACCATCACTGTGGAGGTAAGCCCCAGCTCAGCCAGGGACGGGGTCCAAGATGAGCCCTGTGTTGGGGGGCTCCTGAGCAGATGGCCAGCTCCCCCTCCTCCCAACTCAAGTCGCATTTCTGCCCTTTGCAGTGTGGTGGGTGAAAAATGAAGAGTTCTGGAGCCAAGCTGATGGGTTAGAATCCTGGCTTATTGGTTGTGTGGCCTTAGCCAATCACTCAATCTCCCTGTGTTCTCAAGTTCCTCATCTGTAAAATGGGGGTGAAAATAACATAAAATGAGTTCACAAATGGAAAGTGTTTCATAGAGTGCATGGCCCAGACAAGATACTCTGTGCATACCTGGTCCCGCAAGGGAGGGATGGTTAGCACCATTTTATTGACCAAGAGGTTGAGGCACACAGAGGTCCGGTTGCTTGCTTCGGGTCACAGAATGAGGTTTTGAATCCAGTCTGTCTGGTTCTAAGGCTGCCACCGGGTCACAGGCACCTCCACGCCACTCAGCAGTCCTGTTTCCCACGGGGTTGGGTTGTGCCTCTTTCCCACAAGGATCAGAATGAGACTTCAGGGAAAATAGAGAAATAGAAGCCAGACAAGGACTTGCCACTTGGGGTGGAAGTAGGCCACAAAGAAGGAAGAAAGCAAAATTGCATTTCCGGAGCAAACAGGGTCCTTTCTCACCCATGAGCCCTGTAAGTAGGGACGACGACCCCACTTTGCAGATGAAGACATCGAAGCCCGGAGAGGTCAAACTCACATGTGAGGAAGAGGTGGAGCCAGATTGAACTCAGAGCTGTGCTCTTAGCCCCTCCTGAGAGTCAGGACGACCTTGAGAATGTGGCTGGCCATGTGCACAGAGGCAGTAATGCCATCTCTGGGAAATCACCATCAGAAATGACATCTGGTTAAGGGGGAGAGGGCTCTGTTTTCAAAGATGTCTGTCCTACCATTATTTAGAAAAAGCTGAAAGCAAAAGTAGAGGACTGTGGGCCGCCCTGGGGAAGGACTGGGAAAGCCAAGGGTGCCCAGCACACACTAGCATCAGGGCAGGAAGTGCAGGCAGAGCCAGCCTGACGCTGTGACGACAGACAGGGGTGGTGCTCTGTCTGGGTGGGGTGACCAGGGCTGGAGAGGGAAGGCAAGAACAGAACACCACAGGTGTCTGAGGCCAGGACCAGGGCAAGCCCTGGCAGCTGGCCCCAGCCCAGCCCCACCTGAGCACAGAACAAGTGTCCTGGGGTCGACAGGACAGACAGGAGAAAGGAGGGGACCAGGGAAAGCGTGGGTGTTTGTGGGATCATGGTGGTATTGGGGCCAACACAGTAAATCCGAGAGATGGGGAGTCCAGCTGGGCCAGACAGGGACACAGATGGGGACTCAGGACCATCCTTCCCGAGAGCAGGGTCTAAGACAGCTCTGAGGGGTGGGCACGGAAACAGAGTGTACACCCAACTCCAGAGCCCCGCCACAGACCTCTGAGCCCCAGGGGTGGGGTCTGAGCTAGTTCTGTCCTCTTGAAGCCCCAGGGATGGGGTCTGGGCTAGTTCTGTCCATCATCTATGAAGTGAGCAGCGCTGTTGAGGAGACGTGGACAGAGAGTCTGGCCTCAGGCCAAGGGAAGTGTTGGCTTCTCAGACTGGCTCTGGGGAGGCTGAACCAGGGGGATCCTGAGTTCCCTGAGCTCAGAACCGCCTCTGTCTGCAGGACATCAATGATAACCTGCCCGTCTTCAACCAGTCCAGCTATTCCTTCTCGGTGAAGGAGAGAGACCCAGGTAAGTCCTCCCTGGGCCAGGCTACACGACCCCTTCGAGGGAGCCCTGAAGCCCCCAAAAGGGGGTGAGGACAGAGGATGCCCCCAGTGGCCAGGCCCAGGGACCCCTCTGCATCTGCCCCTCGTCTGCAGGCGTGCTGGTGGGGGTGCTGGAGGCCTGGGACGCAGACCAGACGGAAGCCAACAACCGCATCAGCTTCAGCCTATCAGGGAGCGGCGCCAACAATTTCATGCTCCGAGGCTCGGTGCTGGGGTCTGGGCGGGCGGCGGGCCGCCTCTGGCTGCCCTCAGATGTGAGCCTGGACTACGAGACACAGGACTCCTTCCGTCTGACAGGGAGTGCCGAGAACCCAGACCCCCAGGGGCGCGAGGCCACAGCTCAAGTCCTCGTGACGGTGGAGGACGTGAACGACGAGCCGCCCACCCTGGACCCAGCCTCGCTCCGGGGCATCCACGTGGCTGAGAATGGCTCGGCGCACGGCATCGTGGCTACGGTGGTGGCCCAGGACAGGGATACCGCGTCCAAGGTGGAGGTACAGCTCGTGAAGGTCGTCTGCACCAAGGCCGGGGTCGACGTGGGCGGCCTGTGCCACGGCTGGTTCTCTGTGCTGGCCGACGGCTCTGTGCTCGTCAATCAGAGTGAGGCCATTGACTATGAGACCTGTGACCTGGTCACGCTGGTCGTGCGGGCCTGCGACCTCACGACGGACCCCCGCTTCCAGGCCTACAGTGACAATGGTGAGGCCGCCTGGCCTGCAGGGCTGAGCAGGCGGCAACGTAGGGGCGGTGGGAAAGAACTGGAAGCTGCAGGGTCTGGGTTCCAGCCCTGGCTCCAGCCCTCACCAGCTGTGCCCCTGGGGAAGTCACAGCCCCTCCCCAAGCATCAGTCGCCCATCTGTCAAGTGGCGCTGGGTAGTAGGTTGGCCGTGAAGGGTAAATGAGAATGTGTCTGTAAAGCATTTAGTGGAGTGCTTGGCGCATCGTAAGCACTTAATTAATGCTATTATGTTGGGAGGCAGTGTAAAGGGAAGACTGCGCTTCAGAGCCAGGTATGCACGGCAGATCCCACTTCTGACACCAGGTAGGGACAACACTCACATTAACAGCTGGCATACATGAAATCCGCACTACAGCCAAGGGCTATGCCAGGTACCTTGTAAGCATTTCTTCATTTTACTCCCACACGATCCATGTGGTAGGGGATCTGTATCCAGTTTTATAGATGAGGAAACTGAGGCACAGAGTGGGCAGTTCAATATTCGAGGTTCCACAGCTAGCACGTGTCAGAATAATGTGTGGGACATACCTGGGCTGGGCTCAGTCCTGGCCCACTGCTCTTGCTGTGTGGCTTTGGACAAGTTGCTATCCTCTCTGAGGTCTGGGGAGGATGCTCCCTCCTACAAAGGCCAGAGGAGACTGAGTCAGGAGCAGGGGAGGGCACTGAGTATGGGTGACACATGGGAGGGAGGCTGCTGGGAGCGAGGCTGAGGACCAGGCTTTCTGGGTCAGGTCTTGGCTTAGAGACCAAGGCCAGCCAACATCTCCTCCCAGGAAGCCTCCCCATCACCATCGAGGATGTGAATGACAACGCACCCTACTTCCTGCCTGAGGATAAGACTTTTGGTAAGAAGCCAGCCCCTCCCTCCCCACCCACGGTGTACTCTGCCAGGACTACCTCTGGGCACCCCCCTAGATGCCCCTCAGACCCTAGGTGTGCCCTTAGAAAGGGAGGAAGGCCTCCAACCCTGCCTCTCCCTCAGGGTTTCAACAGGAGGGGAGACCTGAGTTTTCACCCCAGCTCTGTCCCAGCTCACAATGGACCCTGGGCCAGGCCCTCCTCCTCTGGGCCTCAGTTTCCCCATCTGCACAATGGGAGGTGGAGGACCTGCTAACTAATGGCTCAGGGGTACTCATAATGGGGGTCTCTGAGGTTAATGGGGGTGGTAGACAGGTTAAGGGCAGGTTTGGAGGGATGAGCCCTGAGCCAGGCTTGTGGTCGGTTCTTGGCCAAGCGGGCACTGGCCCTGACCCCCATTGACCTCTTCCTGTCTACACTTGCAGTGATCATCCCAGAACTTGTGATACCCAACCAGCAGGTAGCTTCTGTCCAGGTAAGTCCTTGGCTCCAGGCTTTGTCTGTCACATCAGCTCCAGGAGACACAGGGCCTAGGCCTTTAAGTCTTTCAGCTGCCCCCAAGTGTTTTAACACTAGAAAGAAAATTTATTGACTCCGACACACGAAAAGAAAACCCCAGAATGGAAATGAACACCTGCTTATGATGGTGATATGATGATATGATTAAACTCCATTAATTATAAAATGTAATATTCATAAAAATTTCATGACCATAAAAACCACTTGCAGTGGCTTTCTTACTGTACCCGAATTCTGGAGTATTACAGAGAAACCATAATAACTGTAAATTAAACAAGTCCCTCGCTTTAAATAATTTCCAGAGCAGAATCGTAAAAGTACTTTCAATTTTTATGGCATGGGATGTGTTTATTAGAGGGGCAGCTATGCCATGATGAGGGGTAAGGCCTCGCCTACAGCCCTGGGGCTGGGGCCTGGCTGGGCCTCTTACTGAGCTGGGGAGCTGCTATGCCTTTCTGGAACTTGCTTTCCCCCCTGGACCAGAAGCTGTCAGTTCTTGGCGGTAACTCCCTAGGGTTAAGAGGCGGATTATATGCGGGCGCCACTCCCTGTGCCGTGGGAAGGGCGCAGGTGTGGGGATGCATGGGCCTGGCCCTCCCCACTCAGAGCCAAGGCTACCCTTGGGCTAGACGGGATCTTTCTCAGAACCCCAGTGTCCTCCCATAAAAGGGGGATAGTAATTCTCCCTCTCTAGGTTCTTGCTAGGCTTAAACAGTCAGTTTTTCAATCTTCAGCCAACTGCAATCCAACATCATGAGTCTGGCCACAGCTTTGAACAATTTTCTTTAAATTGACTCCTTTTTGAAACGTAAACACCACCTTTGGTCTCATCCTGAACGGTGGCGTCAGTGGACTCACAGCTCTGTGTGTTGGTTACATTCTTCCCTAAAGTGAATTAAAATGGTTGTACCCTCCACCCCACCCCCATCATTCCATGGTCCACTAGGGGAACCTGTACTCCTGTTAGCAGGCACTGGAAGGAGGGATCTAAGGGAAGGTGCCTGGCACACAGTAGGTGCTCAGGAAATCGGAGAGTCCCTGTGCTTGTGTGTGTGTGTGTGTGTGTGTGTGTGTGGTAGTGGAGGGGTGGGGAGCAGGGTGGGATTTCCACACAGCAGGGACTTTGGGCAGTGACCTGTTGAATTGGCGGGCCAGAGGCAGGGACTTGACAAACACTGTTTAAAGCATTTGGTCAGTGGCCTGGGGAAGGCCGATAGAGGTCGTGGGGACCAGCCTCCCAGGCCACCCTGGCCGGGGTGCTGGGGGTGGAGGGGTGCCTGGCCTGGCCCAGCCCCGCAGACATTGTTCACTCTTGCTCCCAGGCCAGAGACAATGACTCAGGGAACAATGGGGCCATCCTGTTCTCCATCCTCCAAGTGGATTTCGTCGCTAAGGATGGGGCCGTGGTCCCTTTCCAGGGCTTCTTCCGGGTCTCCACTTCCTCGGAGGACAGCGTGTTCATTGGCAACATTGAGTAACTGCGGGAAGCCCCGGATGGGGTGGGTGGAGCCAAGCGGGCCTCAAGGCAGTGAGTTCCCCATCCTGGGAGGTGTACGAGGGGATTCCAAGAGGACTCCAGCTTGGGTTTCGAGACTGAGCTGTGCCCTTCTACCTTCCACAGGCTGGTGACCAGCCTCGATTCCACTCTCCAAGGCACTTACCAAGTGACAGTCAGGGCCCAGGACAGGCCTTCTGAGGGTCCTGCCCAGGAAGCCAAAATCACCCTAAATGTGAGTGTCAGGTTCTGCCTCCAGTTCCCAGTGCCCTCTGCCAACCCCTGGGTCCCTTGTGCCTCATCTTCCCCATGCCCTCCTCCTGTAGCTCTTCACTGTGGACCAGAGTTACCGTGTGAGCCTGCAGTTCTCCATGAGCAAGGAGGAGGTGGGCGCCAACGTGGAAGAGATTAAGGCGTAGGTCTGGGGAGCCAGGGAGGTGCCTGTGGGGAAGAACAGGGCCTGGGGAGGAACAGGACCTGACAGAAACCTGGATGGAATATCTCTCAACCCTGTTCCTGACCCACACTTGACCTTGTCCTTGTCTTTGACCCTATACCTGTACCTGCACTTCCTTTCTGCATGTCCTCAGAAGCCTATAGTTGGCTGGCCTATAGGGCTACCATGTCCAGTTGCAAAGGCTGTGCATTGCACAAGGGCACTCTGCTTGCTAAACTATAAACCCAGTCCTAGAGGAAGGGGCTTTCTTGTCTAATTTGCACACAGTGCTACTTGCTTAGCCAATGGAGCTGGCCAGAGGAGGTGCCCCTCCCACAATCCCTAATTCCACTGGCAGAGCCCTGGCCACAGGCCTGAGCTCAGGCCCCTATCCCAGCCCTCCATGACACCTGCCCCCTTTGCAGGGTGCTTGCCCAGGCGACCAGGACTACTGTCTACATTGTGAACATTCAGGACATAGACTCCACAGCACGGTGAGTGCCCGCAGTACCAGTGGTTGGGTGAGGAAGAGAGGGACAGCAGCAGGAGGGGCCCGCCGGGTGCTTCTGGGCTGCTGGCTTCACCTCTGCCCCCTTCCAGGGCCCGAGGCCGTTCCTACCTTGATGCCTACTTTGTCTTCTCCAATGGGTCAGCCTTGACCCTTGACCAGCTGAGTCTGTGAGTGGGGCTGCCCTTGGGGTGGGCAGGAGGATGAGTGGGAAGCCTGGGGGATGCCAACGTCCCTGGGGCCTGAGCGGGGCTCTGTGGCCAGGATGATCCGGAAGGACGAGGACTCCCTGAGGCAGCTGCTGCAGCTGGGGCTGGTGGTGCTGGTGAGTGCTGCTGGGGTGGAGGTAACAGGGGAGTGGGGAGGGACGGTGTTGACCCCACAGCCTCCCCCCATTACACTCCTTTTACTCCAGGGCTCCCAGGAGAGCCAGCAGTCTGAGTTGTCGGACACGCTCCGTAACGCCGTCATAGGGTTGGGAGTGGCTTTGCTGCTTGTCATCGTGGTCATGGCCATGGTCATCGTGTGTACGCAGAAGAGGTGCTGCTCCCATCACCCCCGTGTCTCCAACCTCACTTCCCAAGATATCTGGTGGGGAGTAGAAAGACCTGGGGTGCAGGTGTCAGGTACATCTGTATTCAATCCCCAGTGACCTGTTACGACCTCTTGGGTAGGTCATCTCCCCCTCCCCAAGCCTCAGTGTCCTCATTTGCAGAACGGGCATGACACCAGATTCCTCAAAGCACTCAGGGGAGCCACGTGCATCTCCTACTGAGCAAGACGTCTGGCACGTTCTACGCATCTAATAAATGCGGCTGCTTTTTCCCTTTCCGACACATATGGAGTCTGTAGCCACACCTGGGTTTGATTCTAGGCTTTGCCACTGGCCAGCTGTGTGGTCTTCAGCAGATCATTTCCCTTCTCTGGTTCTTCCGTGTACCCTCTGTAAGATGGAGCTTACACTCCCACCTGCCAGTGTTGGTGTGAAGTCACACACTCAGGGCCTGCCCTGGGCACACAGTAGGTGTGCAGGGAAAGTCGTGACCTCCTCCCCTCTGCCCCGGGTTCCACGCAGCTACCACCGGAAGCTCCGGGCTATGAAGGCTGCCAAGGAGGCCCGGAAGACAGCAGCGGGGGTGTTGCCCGCAGTCTCCGCCATCCCTGGGACTAACGTGTACAACACTGAGCGGTAGGCGGAGGTCAGAGGGTGGGTAAGAGGCCCCATGGGCTGGTTGAGGCCCATGGTCACTTGCCTGGCCTTCTTTTCAGTGCTAATCCCATGCTGAACCTCCCCACCAAGGACCTGGGCTTTGAGTCCCAATCTTCCTCCAGTGACTTGGACCATGTCAGGTGAGCAGTGCCCCTCCCAGCCAGGCTGGTTGGTGGTGGTAGTCATGGTGGTGTTCGTGGTGATGGTGACAGTGATGGTGGTGGTGGTGGTAGTGGAGGTTGTGATGATGATGGTGGTGGTGGTGGTGTTAGTGGTGATGGTGACGGTGATGGTGGTGGTGGTGGTGGTGATGGTGGTGGTGGTGGTGGTGTTAGTGGTGATGGTGACAGTGATGGTGATGGTGGTGGTGGTGGTGGTGGTGGTCATGGTGGTGGTGATGGTGGTGATGGTGGTAGTGGAGGTTGTGATGGTGGTGGTTGTTGGCCAGAGACAGGGAGGACTGGGCCTGCCAACTATCTGATCTCCATTTTCTCCCCTACAGCCTCAATTCGCTGGATGACAACTCTGTGGATCTGGAAAATGGCAGGCAGGAAATCAAGGCAAGATGGGGGATGAGTTGGTGCCTGGGGCTTCTGACTTGGGGCTCTTCTCTGAAGAGGTGGGGTTCAGGGCAGAGCCCTAGGGACCTGCTGCTGACATGGGTGTGTCTCTGCACCTGGCCCTGTGAAGCCCCGCGGCTTCGGAATGGGACCCCATCCTTGCTCCTCTACTCATTCGCTGTGACCCTGGGTGGGTGGATTCTTCCCTCTGGTCCTCAGCTTTCTCATCTATAAATGGGGATCAGAACACCAAATATGCAGGACTGTTGTGAGGATGAAATAAGAGTGGGTATAAAACCCCTCTGGCACAAAGCAAGTGCTCAGGAATCTGGTTCCCGCCCTTTATATCCTTTATATAAAAGCTGGTGGGGCAGGGGGAGAAGATTCAGAAAGAACATCGTCTAGCCAAGGAGCAAAGGTAGCTCAGATGACCAGCAGTGCCGTCATTTGTTTCATAGGTTCGTTGGTTGGGTTAGATCGAGCATTTGCACAGCCTGGGCTGCTGACTGGAATCACGTGGGGAGCTCTTTAGGCATGAGGCTGCCAGGTCACAGCTCAGAGATTCTGATCAGGTGGCTGGGGTAGGCCTGGGAAGGTATTGCTAAAGCTCCCGGGGTTCTAATATGTGGGCCGGCGTGAGACTCACGAAAGTAGGAGAGTCAATCCGAGGGCTGGGTCGCCAGCACCAAAGGAACTACCTTCTCCTTCCCGCTTTGATGTTTTAAAAAAATATTTATTTATTTACTTGGGTGCGCTGGGTCTTGGTTGCGCTGGGTCTTGGTTGCGCTGGGTCTTAGTTGTGGCAGGCAGGCTCCTTCATTGCAGCATGCAAACTCAGTTGCTGCATGCATGTAGGATCTAGTTCCCTGACCAGGGATCAAACCCGGACTCCCTGCATTGGGAGCGCCTCCAGAGTCTTAACCACGGAGCCATCAGGGACGTGCCCTCCTTCCCACTTTGAAAGCCACCACTGGAGTAGAAGCTCCAAGGACTACGGTGGTTCTGTGTGTGTGTGTGTGTGTGTGTGAGTAGGAGTGGGTATCCACCCACCATTCACCTTATCCCCCCAAGTTTGGGTCCTGCCCTAAGCCGGGCCCTGCCCTCCCAGGGGTCCTTAGCCATCCCTCATGCTTCAGGACTTATTTCCCTTGAGGACTCCTTACTTGGAAAGAGTTGGTCAACCAAAGCCTCTCACAGGTGTTCAAATATCAGAATGCTGCCCGGGGACCTGGCTGTACCATGAAGGCCTCCAAATGGACCCCCAAGGATGGGGGTCATGGACCGTGGTCCAGGCTGCCAGGCAGCGCTGGAGGCCTCTGGGTGGACGGCTCACCTCTGGTTCAAGATGGTTTGGGGCAAAAACCCCAGTGAACGTATCTGGGGGGAACGGAGGCAGAAGGGAACAGTCTTGTGGGCTGGAGCTTGTGACCCAGCAGGTAGCCCCTGGCGGAGGCCAAGCCTGACCCCCAGAGGGGAGTGGAGTCGGAGGTCCCAGCAGTGGGGCTGGACCTGTGGGCTGGGGAGGGTCAGGGAGCCCTGAGAGACCCTGGAGAGGGAGTGGGGCCAGGGCACTGAGCATCTTCAAAGCAGAGAAACAGCCAATCCTGCAATGGCAGGGGGTTGTTCGGTTTCTGAGAAGGTGCCCAAGGCTCTGCCCCATCTCCTGCAGCGGTAGGTGGGCCTTGGGGTCTCTGGGTGGGGAACGAAGGTGGGGCCTTCTTCCACAGATCCCTTGGTGCCCTGACTCACGTAAGACTTCCGTACATGTTTGTGTGGAAGGTCTGAGAGACCTGAGGAGTCATCCAGTCCAACCTTTCCAAGCAACCAAGGCCAGGGAGGGGTGCTGAACTGCCCAAGGTCAGAAAGCTTGCAAGGCCAGGGCAGCCCAGAACCCAGGTCTCCTGTCTCCCGGGCCAGGCCACACTTCCTGGGCCATACTGTGCCAACTGCTCCCACTGGGGATGTGTGTGGAGGGTTCTGGGAAGTTCGGGCATAATGTTTGGTCCCTCCTGGGGCCCTTCAGATGTTCCCCTGTTTACCAGGGACCAGAATAGCCCCAGTCTGGAAAAAGCCCTGAGTGTGCCCTGGGCAGGGTGGAGGTGGCGGGCTCTGTCCCTGCAGGTGTCTGCCTGGTGGAGTAGCTGAGCCTGGGGGCCTGCTGGTCCACGGGAGAGATTCTTGTGAGGGTGCAGGTGTGTGACATGTCACATGGGGAGGGGGAGGGGCAAAGGCAGGAGATGAGCCAGTGTGTGCCACGATGGCCTGCAGGCGGGACCCTGGGTGTGACATATCCCTCTGGGGTGGCAGAAGGACCTGCCAAATTCCACCAGGAGCAGCGCTGAGCCATGGACAAGCCAGCAAGAGCAGTGGTCCAAACCCTGCTCTGCCCCTTCCTGGCCAGAGAGCCCTCTGAGCCTCAGTTTCCACATCTGCAAAGTGGGGGACATGGTCCCTCCCTCAGGGGGTCCTGTGAGCACCCAGGTAATGGCTGGTTGCGCTCAGCACGGGGCCTGCCATGAGGTACAGGTGGCAGGAGTTGTGCTGGACTGGCTCCCTGGCACAGGACACAGGACCCGGCATTATTCAGGACTGGGCAGAACACCAAAATGCCGCCATGTCCGTGGGTGGGCAAAGGCCAGAGTAGACACCTCAGGTCCAGCCCTTCACCTGAGCCTGTCTGCACCACCAGAAGCCACGGCCACCTGTGGAACAGACTCAGGAAACTGAGGCCCCAGGCAAGGAGCCATCTGGTCGTGGGCTTGAAGGCCTACCCACTCTGCTAAAGACTGGGGAGATCACCCCACCTTGGCCCTGGCCTCACACCTCCCCTCCCCTTCCCACAGAAGGAGTCCCTGCACAGTCCGATGGGGCCGGATCCAGAGCCCTTGAACCAAGTGCTGTCAGGATGGGAGGTGGGCACACGTGGACAGCAGAAGGAGGAGCTGGCCTTCACCAACACTGGCCTGGATACCACCGACCTGTGATGGAGGGCCCTGCCATAGGACCCTGGCCACAGAGCCCCACCTGGGCCCCTGCTCTTCTGGTCCACCCCGGAAGAGGTCTCGTTACCCCCAAATTATACCTACCCCTCCCTGAACATAATAAGATGTCATGTTCCGTCTCCATCTGCTTGTAGCCAATCACAGCTGACAAGAGTTGGGGGAGTATTTTATTACCAATGTATACATTGTGACAGTTTGTAGCCAAAAACTGCGGCTGGAGGGGTGGGGACACAGGTACTGAGTGGTCACAAGGGACTTGTGGGGCTCATAGACCTGGGGGATGAGGAGCTGGAGAGGGTGGTCTTTCAGGGACTACTGTCATTTTAGAATGAGCTCTCTGTCTGCCCCCAGTACCCAAGACCAGCTGTCACCTAGGCTGTCTGTGAGCCTGTGATCCCCAGGCCTGTCTGAGCCCTCTCGCCTTTCTGTGACTCTTTCAGCTGCACCCCCAGGGCACTCCTGCAGCTGCATTTGGCCTGTCTGGGAATTGTGAGCCAGTGTCCAGTAGGGTGGGGGTGGGGTGGTTGGGGAATGGGCCGGGTGAGGGGAGGCAGGAACTGGGGACAACTACCAGCATGCAAGAGATGCCCAGGCCATGGGGCCAGCCCGCTGCGTGGACACGTACTCGCATACACCGGGGGCCTTGCACATCGGGGGTCTCATGTCAATCCTCGCACACTCGGGGCTTTTGTACACAGTCTCTCCCGTTCTGGGGACCTGGCCGCTGCTGGAGACCGCAGCGCACCGTCTGCACATCTCAGGAGCGTGCCTCAGCTCTCAGGGCTGAGGGTGTGGGTGCTGAGCGGGTCCCCAGAGGTCGCCCAGTGCGACGGGGAGGGGATGGAGCTTAGGGCTGTGAGGGGACATCGGGGTGTCAGGGCTGGATTCGTGAGCTCATGGCCACGAGGGAACGAGGGAACGAGGGAGCTGGGCGTTCGTTTGTGTGTTTAGGAGGGGAGGGGGCTGGGAAGACGGGATGAGAAGACCCTAGAGGCTGCCCGCTCCTCGGAGGCCTGTCGCGCGTCGAGGGGATCCCTTCTAGGGGTCTGGGGTCAAGAAGGGAGCCTGAGAAGGTTGGAAACCCGGGCGTACAAAAGCGGAGCCGATCACTCGGCCGTGGGTCCGGCGCGCGAGCAGCACCGCGGCCGGCGTACGCTCTGCAGCAGCGCGCGGAAGAGGCCGGGCGGGCGCTTGGCCGCGCCCTCGGGGGGCGCGGTGCGCACGGAGCCCGCACGGCCTGGGCCTGGGCCTGGGCCCGGGCCCGGGCCTGGGCGCGCGGCGGGCGGCGGCGCGGGCGCCCCTTGGCGGCCGTGCTCCTCGATCTGTCGCTCCAGATGCTTCTGGATGGCCATGCCCAGCACCTCCACCTCCATGGCGGCGCCGTACACCTCCCACGTCATGCCCTTTTCGTCCCAGCTCACGTCGCGCACCGGCTCGGCGGCCTCGGGGGGCGCCACGGCGGCCGCCAGGGCGGAGCCCGGCCGCACCCGCACTTCGGGGAAGGCGGGCGGCGCGGCGGCCTGCGGCGTCATGGGCCCGGTGGCCACGGAGCGCGTCTCGGCGGCGCCCAGCGACACCTGCAGGCCCGCGTCCCGGCGAGAGGGCGGCCTGGGCGCGGGGCTGGGCGCGCGCGGCGCCGCCTGGAAGCTGAAGGCCGGGCCCCCCGCGCTGTCTTGCGGAGACATGGGGCTCACGGCCACCGACACGCAGGCCTGCGAGCCCGCCTGCGTGCCCGCGTCCTCGCGTGGCGGCGGGGCGCTCGCCTCCCACGACGGCGCCTTGGTGAAGTTGTCGCGAGTCCGCGGCCCCGGCGGCGGCGCGGCGGCCTCCAGGCCCGGGCTTCTCTCGGCCCTAGCGGCCGCCGGCTCCTTCTGGCCACGGCTGCAGGCCTCGGAGCTGGGCAGTGGCGCTGGCTCCGCGGGAGAAGGAGCAGAGCCGCAGGGTTTGCCATCTGCCTGCCTGGAAGAGGAGGCCTCCGCCTTCTGCAGAGTCAGATGGGCCCCCTTCTCCGAGGGCGGGGGCTCCCCTTTTCTTGGAGCCGCAGAGTCAGGCTTCCCCAGGGCTGCAGGCTGCACCTTCCCAGAGGCAATAGCGCCTGCTTTTCCTGAGGATCCAGGACTCCCGTTCTCCGACGTCAGCGGCTTCTCCTTCTGCAAAGATTTAGCCTCTGCTTTTCCTGATGAGGCAGTGCCCTCCTGCCCAGGGGGCTTTGTTTCTGCTTTGCCCTCAGACTTGCCTTCTGCTTTCCCTGAGGCGCCGGGATCCACTTTCGTGGAGTTCATAGGATTGTCCTTCTCTAGAGGCAGAGGACCCACCTTTCCCTCTGGGACAGAGTCTGCTTTTTCCAAGGATGCCTGGACTGTTTTTCCTATGTTTGTGGGGGCCACCTTTCTTGCAGACTCGGCATCCATGTCTCCAGGGGGAACAGTTTCTGCCTTTTCCTTGCTTACAGGGTCCGCTTTACCCAGGGTGGGGGGATCAGCCTTCCCTGAGGCCGTGAGAACCTTCCCAGGGGCCACAGGACCTGACTTCTCCAAAGACAGTGGATCTGCTTCTTCTCCAGTCCCTGCCTCAGCTTTTACAGAGGATGGGGGACCCGCTGGGCCTGAGGACACAGGGTCTATCTTTCCTGATGATTCAGGATTCACTTTTCCAGAAGATAATGTTTTTGTATTTCCCACAGAAATGGGATCCCCCTTTCTGGAGGACACTGGGTCCTCCTTTCTTAAGGACGCAGTTTCTGTCTTTCCCACAAATGTCAGTTCTGCCTGCCCAGGAGACAACGGCTCTGGCTTTCCTGAGGACACAGGATCCATTTTGCCCAAAGAAACTGGACCAGTCTTGCCTGAAGACACAGGGTCCATATTTTTCAAAGATGTGGGATCCATCTTTCCTGAAAACGTGGGATCCACGGGTCCAGGAGACATGGTTTTTGTCATTCTCGTAGATGTGGACTCTTGCTTTCCTGAGGAGGCAGCATCCATCTTTCCCAGGGACTGAGGGTCCTCTTTTGTGGAGGACACAGTTTCTGCATTTACCACAGATGCAGGATCTGTCATCCCCAAGGGAGAGGGGTCCACCCTTCCTGATGACCCCAGAGCCACGGTTCCCGGGGATACAGGCTTGATTTTGCCTGATGACCCTAGAGTCAGTATTCCCAAGGCCCCAGGCTCTGTCTTTCCTACAGATGCAGAATCCATGTTTTCCAAGGATATGGGATCCACCTTTTCTGAGAGCTCAGGATCTCTCTTTCCCAAGGAGACAAGATCTGTCTTTCCCGCAGATGCAGGACCCACCTCTTCTGAGGACACCTGAAGGTCTTTTCCGGAATACCTGGGCTCCTCCTTTCTTGGGAATGCAGGATCCACTTTGCCCAAGGATATGGAATCCTCCTTCCTTGGGGACATTGTATCCATCTTGCTGGAGCACTCAGGATCTACCTTTCCCAAGGATCCAGGATCCTCCCTTCCTGGGGTCACAGGATCCATCCTTCCAGAAGCCACAGGATCCCCTTTCCCCAAGATTGCAGGCTCTGTCTTTCCTGTAAACATGGGATCTGCCTTCCTCAAGGAACTAGCATCTTCCTTTCCTATGGAAATGGAATCTGCCTGCTTTGAAGACTTGGAATCCATCTTCTCTAAGAACATAGAATTTCTGTTCTCCAAGGATGAAGGATCAGTTTTCACTGAGGACACAGGCTCCGGCTTCCTAGAGAAGGTGGTTTCTGGTGTCCCTGAGATCAAGGCTCCATGTGTCCCTAATGTCTCCTTGGTGGCTGCCTCCTGGGGAGGGATGAAGGTCAGGGAGGGGCAGGCCACACTCCCACCAGGGCCCTCAGAGCAGGACGCCCCTTCCCCAGCCCCACTGGGGCTGCTGTGTCTAGAGTCCATGCCTGGGCTTTGGGCAGGGCTGTGCCTTGGGGGTGCAGGGCTGGCCTTTTGCTGTGAGGGACAGCAGTCCCTCATGGCCGGGCTCCCAGCCCCCAGGCTCCCATCCTGTGGGCAGCAGAGGGCTGTGGGCTGGGGTCCTGGGGGACTGGAGTCCTTTCGAAGCAGCTGGAGCCAGGCTGGGTCTTCAGCACTGCCCAATTGCCCTCACGACCATGCTTGGGCCCCACGCTTCTGTCTGGTTCTGAAACACAGAGAGAGCAGACTCAGACTCAGAGGGGACCCAGTGGGGAAAAGCCTCCATCCGGGCCTCCTGCCTCTCACTCTCTTTCTAGCAGCTGGGCCTTCTCACCACTTTCTCTGCCTTTGTCTGGTTCCTCTCCTGTCCACAGGGTCTGGGCTAAAAACATGGCATTCCCCTGCTTCAGTGTTCCCAGTGGCCCTCAGGATAAAGGTCAGGCTTCCTAAAATGGCATTCAAAGCCTTTCACAACTTGGCCACAGTCTAAGTTTTCCACTTCATCCATCTACTAACACCCCTCCCTTGTCAGCCCACCCCAAGCAACATGCTACCCAGAAGTTATACTTTTCTTCTTTAGGCCATGGGTCACAAATTCTGATGCCATAGGGGCCAGGTAGGTAATTTAATTGAGGGAAGCAGCCTGGGTACAGAACAGTAGGGAGTGGTGGGGACTAAGGCAAACTGGAGAGCACACACCATATCTAAAGGGGGAGGCATACTCCAACAGCCAAGTACTGCCCTGGAGAAATGCATCCTGGTAATATCAGTCAGAAGTGGGAAGTATGGAAGTTTAATGTAAAATATGCCAATGAATTCAGGATTTAGAAAAAACAGTATGTGGGCCAAACAAAATATGTCTGTAGATCACCAGTTTATGTCTGTGTAGGCCCTGGGGAGATGGTAATGGTTTACAGTCGAGGAAAGGACATAGTCTGAAATGTGTGTTTTCAAAGATTGCTTAGGGATGGTGTGGAGGCTGGAGGGGAGGGGCTGGCACATCATTTATTGTCTCTCATCCATCGGTTCTTCATTCATTTACCTAGCCCGTCTCTGTGATAGTCCAGATGAGAGATGGTACAGCCAAGGTTGTAGGGATGAAGAGCTGGAAGCTTTGAGAGGTCTGAGGGAAACGGATGGGAACCAGCCGGCTGTAAGAGGTGATGGTGGGCGTGGCCTGCATGATTCCGGCTAGGGTGGGGGGCACTGAGCAAGAGATCTGGGGAAATGGGGAGTTACATTTTGGAGAAGCGGAGTGTGTGGTGCCTGGGGGACATCCACGGAGAGGGGCTGGCAGGCAGCTGGATGTGCACGCAGCTCTGTTTTCTTATATGCTCAGCAGCCAAAGCAAGCAGAGCTCCCGGTTCCCCCTGGACCTCTTCCTCCCGCCATCTTCTCCAAAGCCATTTTGCTAGTGCTCAGGCCAATACCCCTTGACTTTTCTCACCCCCTGCATCCCATCATCAGCACAACATAATGGATCTACCTTCAAAATATACCCAGATTTGGCCACTACGCTGAGCCAAACCGCACCATCTCCCGCCTGGATCATCCTTGCTTTTTCCTTCACCCCGTATAGTTTATTGTCAACACAGCAGCCAGAGGGATCTTAGTAAAACTCAAGGCAGACCATGTCCCTCCCTTGCCCAGAACCGTGCAGGCTCTCCCCATCTCGTGCACTGTAAAAGTACACTCCTTACCATAGCTCACACGTCCCTGCATTTTCTGGCTCCATCCCTGCTCTTGGCCTTGTCTCCTGCTACTGTCCCCTGATTACGCTGCTGCGGCCACCCTGGCTGCCCCGCTGATCCTTGAACCCACTGCCTGGGGGCCTTTGCACTGGCTGTCTCCTCTGTCTGAAATGCTTTCCCTCCCAACATCTGCATCTCCCTGAAGCTTTCCCTGACCCACCCTGTATAAAATAGCCTCCTTCCCAACACTGACTGATGCTCTGCATCCCCCTTGCCCTGATCAGCTGTTCTTCATGGTACCTGTCCCCATCCACCGTATTGCATGTTTGTTTATTGCTTGTGATTTGTCTCTTCCACTAGAATGTCAGCTCCAGGAGTGTGGGGATTTTGCTGTGTTTATGGACGTCGTCTCAGGGTTGAGAACAATGACTGGCACATAGTGAGCAAGTGCTCCCAATAAATATTTGTTAAGTGAATGACTGAACAACCTTTCTATGATGTTGGTCCAACTATGCCACTCCTTGGCTCAAATTGGTTGTAATCTTTCTGGAAGGACATTTATCAATTCTTATCAAAGTTTACAAAGCACACAGCATTTGGGCCAGCAAGCCCACCTGCAGGGATGCTCTTGAAGACAGACTAATGGTGCAAGAGAATGTGGCTGGTGATGAGAGGAAGACCAGGAAGTGGGTTTGCAAAATGTGGGACAAACACATGGGAGCCCCCCCCCACACCGCAGCTGTTAGAATGTGTGGAGTGATGAGGAGAGACGCCCAAGATAAATTAAGTGAAAAAAGCCAGAGGCCAGCATGGTTTAGTGGGATCCCATGCATGTAGGCAAGGAAAAGGACAGATACACAGCTGTAGGTTTATTTATAAAGAGAAAATTTCTGGAAGGAAACCCGTGAAACTTTTAGCAGTGATTGCCTTTGGAAAGCGAGACCAGGGATCTGGAGGTGGAAGAGATTTTTTTCTGAATGCCCCTTTGCGACGCTTGAATTTTGATTATATATGTACATATTCCTTTTTTAAAAAACAGAAAAAGAAAAGAAACTTTTCATGACTCCCTGTTACCTTTAGGGTCAAGTCCAACTCTTTAATGTGCTTCTAAGCCCCTGTGTATTTACTTACCTGCTGGGCTTTACCTTTCATTATGCTCTCCATCCCCCAAAGCATGTGCACACCTACACACACACACACACACACACACAAACATACACACGAAACCTCTTTGGGTTCATATTATCTCCCATCTTGGCCTCTACACACCTTCCCACTTGGCTCCTATCAAACATTCAGTTCTCAGTTGAAACGCCTCCTCCTCCAGTGAGACTTCTTTGCCCAGCAGCTTCCTAGGGAGCCCCGTGGCCTCCTGTTCTGTCCCTAACCAGACCCTTGTCATTCTGCCTGTAGCCCTTTACACCTCTGGGTCCCCACCTAGTCCTCAGGTCTCTGGATGGGGGTTCAGCTGCTACTGTTCACCACTGGGTCCCCCAAGCTTTGGGCTTATGGGACTTGGGGGGATGAGGGCTATCACCAAAATGGGGGCATGGGAGGAAGGGCAGATTTGCAGAGGATGGTGGGGGACTGGGTTTTAGGAAGTTGAACTGGGGTGCCTGTGGGACTTATAGGGGGGATATCCAGGAGGATGCTGGGAGACATCTTTGAAACACAGGAGAGGTCTGCTGAATTTTTTGGATCTGGTTTCATAAGCATAAAAATGGCAGGTGTATAGGGAGCTTGGGCTGGAGCCAGAAGGAGTCACCAAGGGCTGTAGGACGTGTGCTCTGAGTCCTCACCACACTTTCTTTCACCCCTGGTAGCCAAGCCCTGGGGTCCTCTCACACCAGCCCCTCCACAGGCTCCCCCACCCCAGGTGAGGCGTAGGCAGGAATCGGGGCAGCTCCTTAACTTACCAGCTCCCCGATTTACCAGCTCTGTGACCTCAGGCAAGTCCCTTCTCCTCACTGGGGACCCTAACAAACCTACCCCCTGCTCCCACAGGGCTGCAGGGAGAATTAAAGAAGATGAGGGGTGTGCGTGTCTCTGCTACTTTAGGGCTGGGCTGTGTACATGCAAGGCCTGTTTTTATCTACTCAGCCTGTCAGAGCCCAGCTGTGCTCCCAGGAGGGAGCAGGGGAGGGAGGGCCAGCAGCACAGGCACAAACTGGCAAAGCCTCACCCTTGGACATGCTAGGTTAACTCAGGGTGCTTAAAAAAATGTTTTTTTAAGGAATTAACTGATCAACATTTAAAAATTAGAAGATTTCACATGAAAATCAGATTTCTAGCTTCTCTTGGAAAACTAAAACTTGGCAGTCTGAGCGTGCTTTCTGCATGGCAGCAGTTAAGCTGGAGCCAAGCAGTGGCCGCCTCCTTAGATGGGGGTACACTCTCCAATTAGCCACCATCTCTACCCCTCCCAGTGGTGTCCTGGACACTGAGGTTGACTGCCCGCTGCTACTGATCACTGATTTGCACCATCGTTTTTCTTATTGCAACCCCTCATCATGTTATCTATCTAGCCTGTAGCCACCTGAGTTTTGATCCTTGACCTAGATGCCAAGAAAGGTGGGAGGTGACCTTGCACACAACAAGCCCTTACTATGATTATTATGTGCCAATCCTGTACACCTTCCAGGCAGATGCTGTGTTCTTATTTTCCAGGGAAGGAAACTGAGGTTCTGAGAGGCAGGCATGGCCCAGCTGGTAACATGCCCTTTCTGAAAGTCTCCCCGGAAGAGGCCGGCTTCTTAGTGCTCAGCTCACAATTCCCTGATGTGGGATAAGACCCAAGGTTGGGACAGAGAGCCTTACCAAAGAGTTAGAAAGATGTGGGGTCAAGCCCCAGCTTAGTCATTGACTTGCTACATGACTTTGAGTGAGTTTTTCCACACTCTAAACATTAGTCTCCCAATCTGTGAAATGGGAGAGAGGATGTAGTTATATCTAGTAGAGCTGGCTGAGACCTGAGTTTAAGATCTGCCAAGATAACATTCCCAGAGGCTTGGCTGCTCATAGTTCTGCTAGGCTTTTCCTGGCTCTCGAGGAAGCCTCAGTATCCTCCAGCCACTTCTCCAAAAGGCAACCAAGGCCTGGGGCCCGACCTCCTCGCCTCCCATTTCCCACTGGAACCCAGCTCCATCACTCTCCCACTGCATGCTAAGCCCTGGACCCAGCATTCTCAGGCTCATTTTAGCATCTAGACTCCACAACAATCTCATGGGAGGGGGGGACATTATCATCCCATTTCACAGATGAGGACACCGAGGTCAGAGAGAGAAAAGAATTGACCAAGGGCACGCAGCTGGGATGGGGGGCTCTGATTCAAAGCCTGTTTTGTCTGAATCCATAGCCTGGTTCTTTCTACTCACATCAGCTGAGATCTTCGACACTGATGCTTGGTTCTTAAAACCCCTTCCTGCTTTTCAGGGTCATGCCAGTCCCCTGGACCTAACAGACCACAATGCGAGGGAGCCTCTAGGAGAGGAAGCAAGTGTCCTCCATGTGGGAACGCACCTGTGAGAACACGCTATGAGCAGATGAGCCTGCACACTTCTGCCGCCCAACGGAGGCAAAAGGTTGAAATGGCCCCCAGTTGTGTGGGCTGGCTCAGCCGGTGTGCAGCAGAGCACGTCGATGGCTGTGGAAGTCTGCACCAGCTCAGGCCAGTCTGGGGAGCCAGGGCCTGGCTCCCACATGACGCTCAAGAACCTGCTGTGCAATGTGCAACCTGTATGTGCAGAATGCCCTGTGTGTGTGTGTGTCATGGTGGCCACTTGGACCCCTGTGCATGTGCATATGTGTGGCCACATGGCCTCAGAGCCTCACTCATGGGCAAGCTGGCCTGGGTATGTGCACAAGTGCTTATGCCCCGCTCCCGAGCAGAGAAGCCCCGTGAATTCTCACTCAGGCCCAGAGACCTGACCAGCCCGTTCTTTTCCCTTTAGGATTTCTTCCCTAATTGGAGCCAGGGCTGCCAGGCACCTGCAAACACTTCCTCCCATGGTGATAAGATTGACAAAGGCTTGTGGTACTTCAGCAGGTGTGAGTGTGTGTGTGTGTGACAGTCTTGGTGTGCTGTACTTCACTCTCTCATCCTCTTGTCTCCTACAACCCTCAGAGCAGCAAAACTCCCTGCCTCAGGCTAGAGGGGAGATGGTGTCTAGCAAAGGGTGATATCCAGAGTTCCTTCCAGAAACGGTCTCCAGACTATCCATCCATCCATCCATCCATCCACGGGAGGGCAAGTGTGGACATGCAGGAGTGGGGGAGGTGGAGCGCAAGCTAAAAGTGTGTGACAGTGTGTGACACACCTACTCCAGGGTCTGGGGGTACGTGAGGGACACCACAATGTGCAGGTGTGAACAGGCACAAGCAGGCCAGAGCAGAGTGGCTGCGAGTGCGTTGTGATCGGCGAGGATTGCTGAGTTGAGTGTGCTACGTGCGATAGGCGATGGCTGGTGTGAGTGCGTAGCTATGCCTGGGTGTGTACACAAGGTGTACTGGGTGGGTGCACAGGTGGCCGTGTGTATAAGACTGATGGAATGATCAAGGGCCATAGTGTGTGTAGACCTGTGGCCTCGAGTGGTGTGTGACAGTGTGTGTGATGGAGCCCCGGAGTGTGTGCCACACTGAGCGTGCGACAGCGAGTGTGCTCGATGGTGCCAATAGAGCCACTCGAGCGTCGAGCTCGCCCTAGGGGGAAAATGAATCAACGCGGGCGGACCCCCTCCCCGCGGTGGCGGGAAGCGCCCCCTCCCGCACCACGGTGCCAAACAAAGCAGCAGTCTGCGGCGAGGCCAGGCGCGGGGCCGGGGTCTTCCACCCAGGGCGGGCTGGCCCCCAGGGCCCTTCGGGTGCTCGGCCAGGACTGCGGACCCGCCCCCGCCCCGCCCCGGAGAGGAACCTGGAAATGGACACCCGCCGCCCCGGCCGCGCGCGTACATTCACCCGGGCGCACGCCAGGCACACGCCGCACACAGTGCCCGAACCCCACCAAGCCGGCGGTTCGAGGACCCTGGACAGCGGCTCTGGGGCGGCCGCGAGCGGAAGAAGGGGGTGGACACCGCCCGCCCGCAGCGGGTGCAGGCTCGGCGCTTACCCGGGCTGTGCCGCCGTTCCGTCTCTGCGGCTCTCTGCGCTCCGGCTCCCGCCACCGCCACCGCCGCCGCCGCCCGAGCTGCCTCGGCTGCCTCCGGCCGGGCTGGCGGGCGGACCCGCGGACTCCGCCGCCGCCGTCCCCCGCGCCGGCTCCGCGCTCCCGCCCCGCGCCCCGCCCCGGGCATGCGCGCTGGCCGACTGGCGGCCTCAGCACCCGGGAGGGGACGGCACCGGCCGCGCAGCAGGGGCCCAAAGCGGGGAGGGGCATCCCTCGCCCGCCGCCCCTCGCCGCGGCCGCCGTGGTCCTGGGTTCCCTGCCCTCCTCCGCCCGGTTCCCATTTCACAGGCAAGAGACGGAGGGGCGGAGAGGCTGCCTATTTGCTGCGCGCCTGTTGAGGGCGGGGCGCGCTGTCACTCGGACCTCACTCAATCCAGCCCCGCGAACGCCCTCTGCTTGTTTCACCGACGGGGAAATTGGGGCCCAGAGAGGGGAAGCCACCAGTCCGCGGATGCTCGGCCTCTGACTAGGGACCCAGGTCTGCGCGATCTCCGAGCTCCTCCTGCGCGGAATTTCCCGCCTCCGCCTCGGCCGCACTTCCGGCCTTCTCCCCCGCCCCCCACCTCGCCCCGCCCCTGCCCCCTTTGTCTCGCCGCCACCCACGCTCCCGGGAGTGGAGGGACCTGCGTGGCTGGGGGAGGAGGGGAAGCGCCTTCGATTTCCCCGCCACCGGTCTCCCTAGCTGGAGTGCCGCCCACCTCCTAGTCTGTGCAAGCTGGGTTCTCCTCCTGGGTGCCCTCGAGCAAATCATTTCACCTCTCCGAGTCTCAATTTCCCGATCTGTAAGATGGGAGTAACATTAATCACCTCACAGTGAGTGGTCTTGGAAGGATGAAGGAGCTTGAAGTAGGTGTTCAGAGGCTTCCAGCTGAATGTGAATTGCCCAGAACATGAGAACTGACTGCCCACCCTGCCTCGAAGTTTCTCAGCAGAGAAATTGTCCCCTCCCCTTTGACTTCCCAGAGGAAAAAAAAATAAGTCTGTAATTGCCAAGAGACGATAAAGTCCTCTGGCTTGTACTGTGAGACCACCTACTAAAAATGGTAACAACTAACGTTAATATAATGTTTATTTAGGGGCAGTGTTTTTATGGTAGAGCCCGCAAGTTAAGGTAACAACTAACGTTATCTTAATTTTGTTTTCAGGTTTCATCTAATTTCAATTTCCAATCACTTATAAGCAAGTTAATATTAATTTATTATATCCCCATTTCTCAGATAAGAAAACTGAGATACTGATGATAGGTCACTTGTGTGCGTTGGTAGTGAAGCTAACTCCTGAAATTTCACGCTTCACCCTTACTTTTTATTACTCTCACTTACCTGGTGAACCATAAGTCACCGTGATAGTTTAATTTTTTTTTTTTAATCCAGATGGCAAATGAAAAAAAAAATCTATCGGACTGACGTTTTCAGCCAACATCCCAGGGAAGCAGAAAACAGGAGTGCCAAACCAACTTTCAGCACCACGGACAACACCCGGGCCAGGGCGGCTTCCTAATGTCTCTGGCCCTGAAAATCGCTCATTCATTGCCCACAAAGGCACTTCGCTTCACAGTGTACAAACCCTATTCTACACTCATCGTTTCATTTTATTTTCCCTACAGCCCTTCAAGGTAAACATCATTGGCCCCATAATACAGATGAAGACATCGAGGCTTGGGCAGGTTCATAAGACATGAAAAGTAGCAAGAACGTGGCTGTGATTTAACCCCCCACCCCCATCCCGGGGCAGGGCGAGTGTGGATGGGAGTGGGATCAGGGCATGAGTGAGGAGGCCATAGCAGTTGTCCAGGTGAGAGGTAACGATGCCTGAATCATTGAAATGAAGAGAAGGGGCCAGATTTGATAACTATTTGGGGGTAGAGTCAACAGGTCTTGGTCATGGGGTGGATGTGAGTATGAGGGGAGAAAGGATGCTGCTGCCTCTCTGAGGTTCTGCCTTGGGGAGCCTAATGGATGGAGGACAGATTCCTGATGAACCCTGGGGAAAGAAGGGGCTTGTGAAACAGCCACACGGAGACATCTGAGTCCAAAATTGAGCTCTGAAGTTGCCAAGGCTGGAGACAGACCAGGGATCTGGTGATGGATGTCATGAGAGGTGTGTTGGTACAAGTCCAAATAGGGTGAAACAAGGGCCCAAGGTCCATCCTGAGGAACACCAATATTAAGGGAAAAGGAGACTGCAAAGAAGAATGAGAAAAAGTGGTCTGAGAAACCAGAAGAAATCCAGGAGAGTGTGATGTCTCAGAAGTCAAAAGGAGAGAACATTCCAGAAGGAGGTCAGGGTCAACTGCATCAGGAAGACAAGATAAAGCCTGAGAGATGTCCTCTGGACTTGAAAAAAAGATAATGGAAATTTGATGAGAGCATAGTCAGCAGAGTGGTGGGGGTGGAAGCCAGACTGGGGGGTGGGGCAGGGATTGATGACTTAATGGGAGCAAGGAAGTGGAGAGGGCAAGTAGATGACTCTCTTAAGTTTGGGCTTGGAGGGAGAAAGGAGATCTGATAGTCTCTACAGGGGCATTGGAGGCATCTAAGTCCTGATGGGAGAGGGCCAGTAGAGAGGGAAAGGGAGATGCCAAGAAAGCAGATCATAATGGCTGGGCCCAGATGCTCAGTGTGGAAGGATAGGATGGGATCCAGCACCCTGGGGCAGCTCACAGACCCTGAAATGAAGATTGAGGGAATATGGTTTATTTGGGAGATTCAGGGACACCAGCAGGGGAGTGGGAAGGTGACCCAGGAGGGGAAGGCATCCAATAAGAGGCAGTTATCAAGCCAGCTACCACAGTGGGTGAGTGAGGCTTAATCCTGCAGGAAGTCTTGAGAAATGGGGTAAATGCACATCTCAGAATTCCCCTGGCCGGGGGCAAGGGAGCTGGAGTATTTATATCCCAGCATCTGGCAGACATTGGTAAAGAACTGGCCCCTGGGGCTGTGTGTTAATTCCTAGGCACTTCTAGCCCACAGTGCGTGTGCACAAAGTCAGTTCCACAGCCTGAGGACAGCTCTTTGACAAAGATGCAGGTACTGGCTCTTGAGACTCCTGATGGTGGGCATAGAAATAGTAAGGTCATCTGAGGGGATGTGGTCAGAGCTTTGGCCTTGTCTGCTACATGGGCAGAGTCAGGGCTTCTTTCCATCTGTGCCCTTTGCCACTCTCCAACCATTCTTGTTCCGTAGGGACTTGTTGATAAAAACATGTTTAAAAATGAAAATTTCCAGACAACAAAACAAAACACCTGCCAAGGCCGAGTGGGAGCTCAGAAAGGGCATGGAGGTAGGCAGTGTGGGTTCAGATCCTGACTTTGTCAGTTACTACCTGTGTGGCCTTGACTGAGGTCTCTCTAGGTCTCAACTTCATCATTTGTAATTTTTAGATCTCAGAGCTCTGAAGATGTTGCAGGGAGAAAAGAAACACCCAAGCACCAAGCACAGTGTAACACTCATGGTGGATGCCAGGGTATGGCAAGCCCAGCACTGTGAACCCTTGTCTGACCACAGCACCTCCATTTTCCTTGGGGAACCACCTCCTCACTCCAGTCCATGTGGTGGAGTGGGACGGACCCCACTGCCATCTTTAGGGGTGGGCAGTGACCCAGTCCTGGCCAATCACTGTGTAGTGATTAGTTTTGTGGGTAGAGGGACAGCACAGGACCACAGCCAGGGCAACTGGCTCTCCCACTTTCCTGGAGCTTTAGGCGTTGCTAAATGGGTGGTGTGTCTGCCTGGAGCTGCTAAGGGTCATCTTTGTCCCCATGTGGAGAGAGTCTGCCTGGGCCCTGATTGTGGCTCATCTTGGGGTTCAGCCTCATCCTGTGACAACCAGCATGGTCACCCACACCCATGTGAGTGTGTGTGCGTATGTATCTCGCGTTGGTCTGCCTCTGGGAAGCCATACACACCCGTACACACCAGAAGATAAACAAGTGCCTGCAGCTCCTTGGCTGGCGCCCAGGCCGGGGGTGGAATAAACAATCCCAGTGACTTTCTGAAAAGCAAGCGTGTGTGGCAACAGGCGCCATGGAGACAAGCAGACTGTACCAGAGCAGAGACAGCAGCCACCCCCCGATGCCACCCCTGCGCACGCGCGCACACACACACGCACACGCACATACACACGAACATCTTGTGTTCAAGTCATCTTCATATCCACTCCATCACACACAGTTCCACTTTCACACTCAAGCACATCACCCTTGGAATATGGCCCCCATTCCAGCTTTGCTTGAGACTAAAGGCTTTTGAGAAGGTTTGAGATTCCCAATACAATAGCATCCACAGTTCCTCACCCCCGTCTGGACACTGGTCCTGGTCTAGGCTAAATTTAAACAAATCATATCATCTAGCACATGCATGTGTGTGTGTGTGGGGGGGGTAGGGGGTGGGGGTAGAAACAGAGGGAGAGAGAGGGGTGGGGGGGCAGGATTACATGGCAGGTAATGCCATATAAACCCAACTTTCTGGAAAGTTCTCTTTGCTTCAGAGATGCACACACAACACACATTCATCTGCTCCTTCAAGAAACACTCACTTGTCCACCCCCTGAGGCTCGTATGAACACAGCTCTGGATACAAACACTGAGGTACGTATCTATCCTCATGCATGAAGGGTGTAACCCAGTATCCCCTGGATGATGATGGTGGTAGTGGCGTTGTACCACTTACTGCCTGCCTAGGTGTTTTACACTCATCATCTCATTATACTTAATCCTTAAGAAAAACCATCTGAGATTGCTATTATTAGTATTCCCATCTCATAGACGAGGAAACAGAAGTTCAGAGAGGTTAAGTTACTTGCCAGGGTCACACAGTTAGAAAGTGACAAGGCTGGGAGCCAAACTCCTGCCCACACTATTAGCCCTTCTTTATTTAGTCAGATATACGTATGACACCCGTGGGTACGCAGGTGTACGTGTGCACACACACACACACACACACACACCCTGCCTCCTTAGTCAGTGCAGGTAACCGAGGCCCATGGGATCACCCGACCTCCTCATATGTACCACTCTCAGACCCTCACAGCACTGCCCTGATATTCATGAGAGCCCCTGGCCCGGGCACCTATGAGCACGGCCTGCTGCCCACAAAGGCCCCCTCCCCCCAGCAGCTGCAGGCCCCTGCCCAGCTGGGGCAGCCCTGGGATTCGGATGGGTGACTCAGGCTGAATCATGGCCCAGCTGCTCCTTGGCAGCCCTCTCCCCCCACTCTGCCCAGAGAGCCTATTTTGAAGGCAGAGATGGGCCTTGGGTGGGGGACAGGGAGCAGGGCAGTAGGGGATGGGGATGGGAAGCATGGGCACTTGAGAAGGAGGAATCAGGCACGAGAGGGGCTCTGTGCCCCCTCTACTCCTCAGTGGTCTGCAGGTGCTCCCAGGCAGCCCCCATCCATGCCCCTCATTCTGCCGGGGAAGAGGATGCTTCTGCTTGGACACGGGCAACGCGATCCCTCTCTGATCCCAGGGCCCACTTTGGCTCTCCTGCCCCATCTTTTGGCCCAAATAACAACAGTAATAACTATATTTACTACTCTAATGGATCACTCCCATGTTACAGTATTCTAGTTTTCAAAGCACTTTCTCATTAGTATTGCCTTTAATTCTCTTATTAGTTGTGGAGTAGACTAATAGCATCCTTAGGAGTGGAAATTAGCATCCTTACGTTTGAGCTGAGGAAACTGAAGTTCAGAGAGAAGTGTGAACCATCTAAGGTCACACAGTTGGTAAACTGACAGAGCCAGGAACCACACTTAGGCATCTTGGTCCAATCTGTGGAGAGCAAGCATCAGGGCTGGAGTTTAGCTGTAGTTTGGTATGGTGGGGGCACAGTGGGAACACGGTAGGGGAATGTGGGGCATGGCAGGGCCATGCTGGGGCCACAGTTGGGACACTGGAAGTGGCTTGGGTGAGTGACATGGTAGGGGGCATGCGGACTGTGTGGGGGAGGTATGCCTGGTTGCTTCGTGTATGGCAGGATCACAACAAAACGGTTCTCTTCACCCTTCTGCAACTAACGAATTATGGAATCATCTATGCTTTTAAATCTTCTTTTCCATGTTTCAGGCCAATATCCTATGGCTAACAAGTGCAGAGCCATGGAGTGTCTACTGAGAAGACTTGACCCATAGGACCTTTGCTTTGCAAAGCCTTAGTTTCCTCTTATGAAAAAATGGGTCCAGGCCTCCAGCTGGGCAGGGTGTGGAGAGGCATGAGTGCAATCATGTGTATCCTGACCTTGAGAAGCCATGAAGGACTTCACAAAGGCTGCTGCTTTTCACATCTTGTTTTATCTTTAAAAAACACCCGTGGGTGCTGGGCAGAGGGCGGGTGGGCTTCTGGGAATCTGGGGGCGGTGCCGAGAGGGGGAGGGGGTGACAGCTCTTCCTTCCCCCTGCCTGGGCTCCGCCTGGCCTTCCCCCACCCTCAGCCCAGAGCCGGTTTCTAGGCAACAGGATGGATGCAGGGATGGTTCGGAGGGGAGAGAGCTATAAATAGGGAAGGGAGAAAACAAAAATAAAGTTCCAGAGAAAGCTGTGGAGCCGCATTACTGGGGTGGGGGTGGGGAGACAGGGAGGGAGGTGGGCGAATGGCGGGGCACGGGGACAGCCCCCATCCCTTCATCAGGGGAGAGGGCAGTTGCGGGTTAGCCAGCCGGCAAAGGTCCACCAAGTGTTGACATGGGTGAGAGGGGGTCTCCACGTGCACAGTGGAGCCGGATGGCAGTGACAAGAGGAAGTCATTTCTGGTTAGAGGACTGGGGGAAGCTCAGAATAGGGTAGGATTTCAACAGGCAGAGCTGCAGGCAGATGTCCAGGTGAAGGAAAGAAGCGGGCAAAGGAAGGGAAGGTGTGGACCAGGTGGGGGGTGGGGCTGGACCCACAGATCTCGGATGCCTGGTCAGGCTCGGCCTCGCCAACCACACACCCTGTGTCCACACAGACGCGGGGGGCTCTTCCTGTGCTGTGATGCCCCCCCTCCCCAGATCTCCCAGGCCACCTCCTCTTCCTTCAGGTTTCAGCTCCACCTCGCCTCCTCAGACGCCTGACCCGACCACCCAATTCAATGTTGGTCAGCACCCTTACTGTGTCACACTCGATATATCACATGGCTCTATTTTATGTTCTCCGTAAAACCCCAAATTATCTTGATCCATGTATTTGCAGATCCATGGACATGAGTTCTGCCAGGGCAGTGACCTGCAGTGCTGTTCCCTGCAGCCTCTTACTTCTAAGAACAGAGCAGGAGAGCAACACACACCACACACACAATACGTGGGCAACCTCCACGGACACGTGTGCACAGAGATACACCTGCATCCACATGGACGTGTGCACACACAGTTCCCCCATCCCCTCCACGCACACAATCTCACTTGTAGTCTCCATGAAATCACACAAGTGTCTGTTATCACCACTCTGCTGCCTCCACATTTTTCCGTTGTTGGTGGGTTTTGTTTGTCTCCCCTCAGAGCAAGTCCCTTTTGGAAATTTCCAAAGGAACTGAGCTTCAGAGTCAGGCTTGGGGCTGAATGTGGCCTTTGCCACTTCCCAGCAATGTGACCTATAGGGCAGGTCACTCTGCGTCTCTGGCCTCCATCCTCTCACCCGGAAATTGAGGCTAATGAGGAATCCTTGAGGACAGTTCCAAGTGCAATGAATGGAGGCAATTGTGGGCTGCCCGGGAAAGAGTGGGCAGTGGGGAAATGGCCCAGTCACGAGGCAGGAGCCCAGGAGCCATGCGTTCTCACACACGCACTCACAGTCAGGACTGCGGTCTGACACAGGGCTGGCATCTGCCGCTGACGCTTCTGGGCTTGTGCCTGGAATGCATTTAAAGTGACCCCTGCAGATGAGAACATTGGTCTCTGAACAGAAAATCAAGCTCAGAAAACCAGGTGCGTGGCTTGGCACCCGGCAAGGAGGAATAAACCTCTTCACAAGCCAGATGGTGAACCTGGTTTTGGCATCTAAAAATGGGGATCAGGTGCTGGTAGCTGGCAAGGAGGTGGCAAACTCAAATTCCTCAGAGGCCAGGCAGTTCAGGAAAATGAGTGAAGTGGATGGAGGAACACAATAGGAAGGGTAAGGGACTGTCGCCAACTGGGATCAAATGAAAAATATTTAAACCTTGTGCTAGCAAATTAAACAACCCCTACAGACCAAATTCAACCTAAGGGCCACGAGTTCGCCATCCCTGCGGACTGTGGGTTGTAAATAATGTCTTAATTCAGGCAAAAAGGATCTGGAGATCTTGGAACCGGCATGTTGAGTCAGAGAACTGCGGCCCTCCGGTTTGTTCTCCCTGCACATGCGTCTGCCAGCAGCCTCCTACTTCCGGAAGTGAAGGCTCCTACACTGCAGGCCAAGGTGACCCGAGTGGACCCGGTTTCCCCCGGCGTTCAAGGCCTTCTCGAGCGTGGCACCACCTCCCGCCCCCAACGACTCAGGGAAGGAGGGAGCGCTAAACACTTGGCGAGGGGGGAGTGGGGGGGGGGAGCTGTTGACTGCATCGAGCAAGCTCCTTCCAGCCCTTGGGGGCGAAACAAGGTTTGAGTCTTAAAGGTAGGACCAGGCAGAGAAGGGGTGGGACCTTACTCGGGCGAGGTTGGGGGCTACAGCGGCAAAGCTTCCTCAAGGGCGGGGGCGGGGCCTCTGCGTGAGCCAGGTGAGCGGGCGGCTGCTGCAACAGACACCAGGAAAGCCGCATCGACGGGGGCGGGGCCTATCCCTGGTTGGGGCGGGGTCTCGACGCGTACGCGGTGCGGGGAGCTTCCGTGCCAATCAGAGTGCCTGCGCCTTGATGGAGGCGAGGCCTCTGCGCAGCACCCCGGAGTCTCCGCCCCCTAGACAGCACCTAGGCGGTGTTGGGGGCCCTCTAGCGCCGACCCCCATCCGCTCGAGGCTCCAGGCCGGTTTCCCAGATTTCTCCAGACCCTTGCTCACCTCGGCCGAGGCTGCAAACTTCCGGACTCCTTTCCGGGAGGGTGGAGCACTGATTGTGCGAACTCTGCTTTTTTCCTGGGGCACCTGCCCATTTCCCCTCCCCTGGGATGAGTTTTTGTGCAGTGGGCAGGGGTGCGGAGGGTTTTGTGCGTGTCCGTGTCCTCGGGGTAGAGGTTAGGGTTGGCGGCTTCTTTAGTGACCACGCTGCTGTTTTCCCAGAGCTTCTTCGCAGCGTGCCTGCAATTCCGAGTGCGCGCGCGGGTCCGCACCTGTCGACCAGCTCGCGCGATCGCGTGAGTGCAGGTGCGCTCCTGCCGGGCGCTTACGCTTGGGCTGGCGCTCAAGGACCGGCGTACGTGCACACTTGTGCGCGCGTGCGTGGCCATCGTTGCGCCTGCGCTGCATTTGCTTTGAGGCGTGAGCGCGTCTGTCCTGCGCTTGGGCAGCACCCGGCTCCCCTCCACCCGGCTCCCCTCCCCCCGGCACATCCAGTAGGTGCTTTACGGTCCAGTAGGGGGCGCTCGAGGCCGCCTTCCCGCCTCCCAGCCGTCCTCGTGTCCCAGCCTGGGGTCCCTTCCATCCAGGTCGTCCCCGGGGGAGGGTAGGAGCTGAGGCCCGAGGTGGTCAGTCTTGTATCTGGGCTGAGTGTGCCGGGTCCCAAAGAGGGGAGTGGGGCAGGCTGGACCCTGGAAGCCTGTCGGCCAGCCCCGTCCGGCGCCCAGCCCAGCCCAGCCCTGCCCGTGCGGCGCCTGCTACAGACAGATTGGCTTTATTCATGGACACGCGGGGGGCGGCCGGGCCCGCCCGCCCGGGACACGCTCACACAGGGGTGGGGGACTCTCCATGCCACAATCACGACACACGACGCCCGCGCTCGGGCCGGGCCAGCTGGGGGAGGGGGTATGGCACAGCCTGGCTCCTGGTTTTGGTTTAAAAAAAAGAAAAGGTTCTTGGGGTCGATGTGGGAGTGAGGTGGGGGGCTCTGGGGCTGCCCGGAGGCCCCTCAGAGAGCCTCTGTCGGGGATGGAGGGGAGCTGTCGCTTTCCGATTCGTTTAAAAACACATAGAACATGCTACATCCGCGCAGACACTAGACGGGATGGGGCGGGGAGGGGGCAACACAGGCGGGGCGAGGCTCCCAGCCGTGGCCGCAGTCCCGGCCCTGTTCATGCCCCGGAGTTGGACGCGGGCGGGTAGGACAGACAGATAGACTCAACACAGGCTCCGAGGGGGCGCCTCGGGGCCAAGGAAGATCTCGTGTTTTGAGGGGAAGGGGTAGAAGGACAGCCCTGGCTCTGGGGGGTGGGGCAGGGGACGGGGAAGGGATTGTGCTGCTGGTTGGGGACCGTCCTGGGCCCTTACGCCTCTGGCTCATACTCCTGATACTCTTCCTGCATCAGAGGGATGGGGGTGGAGTGGAGAAGAGCAAAAGAGGAAGGGGTTGGAGACCAAGTGGCCAGGTCCTCCCCGAGGCCCCGCCCCCTCAAGGAGGAGGCGTGCACGCCCCTTCCCCTGGGCAGGAGAGAAACATGGCAGTTGGGGATCGCTGGGATGCTCCTGGGCAGGGATGCCTGGGGCCCAGTGCTAGGCCCCATCTGTCCTCCCTCCCTGCCCTGGGTTCTAGAAAAAGGGGGCTTGAAGCTCCTCGGCCCCACCGTGTCCTGCCAGGACCCTCCCACCCCAGCTGGGAATGCCCAGAGCCCCACCCAGCCTTGCCACCCCTCACCTGGGGCAGTTCCTCATAACTCTCCCCTTCTGGCTCCATCAGGGGCTCGATCAGTGGTTCCTCAGCAGCTTCCTGGGCCACTTCCTCTGGCTGCAGGCAGAGAAGAGACAGGGCCCGTGAGGCCAGCTGGGGATGCCCCCACATCCCTACCCTGGGAAGCTTTTGGCTGTTTGGGGGAAGGCTAGGCTTTGTTGGCAGTGCAACCAGAATTTTTAATTAAATTGTTTATTTGGAGTGCCTTGGAAGTGGGGTGGAGGAGTGAAATCGCTCCAATCAAGGCTTGAAGCTGCAGGTGGTGAGGGGGAGCGGACTCCCCATACCGCTCTCCCCAGCACCTGGCAGCCTCCTGCGCATCCATCATTTGGACTGGATGGGATGGGGAGACAGACGACACACTCGGTCACCTGTTTCTCCCTACCCTCTTTGTGTCAGCTCTGTGTGTGGAGGGGGGTGAGTATCGGGACCCCAGAGATAACGCTGGAGGCTCCTCTGGGCTGGAGGGAGGTGGAGGCTCAGGGACAGGGCTGAGCAGGGGCTCTGAGCCATTCCCCTGCCACTTTCCACCATCCCTCCCCCAGGGCCCTGTGTGGCCTGGTTTCTTCAGCTGTTGCTATTTTAAGATAAGCTGGAAGCAGCAGCTCAGGGTGTTGCTTGGATGTGTGAGCTGAGACTCTCCCCCCTCCCAGTGCATCTGCTGCCCAGACCGATGCAGGCCAGCAGGCACGCAAATAGGGGCTGCCAGACACACGGCCAGTCCCCTGTGGGGGAGTGCATATGTGCGCACAAACACGGGACTAAGCTGGCTGCCCACGTGGGCACACGCAGTAACCTGAGGTCCATGCGCGGCTGCACAAGGCCACATGTGGGGGAACCTGTAGGCAAGCGGCACACCACCACCCCCACTTCCACGTGGACCCTCTATCCCTCCCTACTGGGCGGAGGTAAGACTCTTGGGGCCCTGGAGGGCTGGCATCTCTGTACTCCATCCAGGCAGCTGCAGCTCCTTCACATTAGCTGTCTAGGTGCACCCTGTGGGTCCATGAGTTTACACTCCTGGCCTGGCTCACTTCCCCCAGTTACAGGGGGGTCCACCAAGGCCCAGGAGGTGGGGAAATGTTAGTTTGCCCAAAGTCACCCAGCTGTGACCAGAACCCAGGAAAGAAACAGAGTGTTAAGAATCCCAGCTCTGCACATTGTTTGGAAACAACTCAAACGTCCAACAACAGGAGAACGGATACGTGCGTTGGGGTCCTATCACACAGTGTATACTGCACCTGGAGGATGGAGGACCACAGTGCACCATGGTGTGGTTGACTCTCACGCTTACTGATGAGCGAACGAAGCCAGGTACAGAAGGACATGTGCTTTAGGATAACATTTATGTGAAGTTGAAAAACACCCAACTAATTTGTGGCGATAGAAGTCAGGAAGCAGTTAGCTGCGGAGGGGGAGGCAGGCCAGGACAAAGGTGAGGAGAGTCGGGCGCCTGGCGTGCACATGAGACCCTGGGATAAGCAACCCCCTTAAATTTTGTGCCCCAGACACCTCACTTCTCTCATCCTGGTCTTGGCCCTGGGAATAGGGACTGGGGGAGGGCATAAGGGGGCTTCTAAGGGGCTGATGCTCTGTGTCTTGATCTGGTTACTTGGGGGGAATTGAGTTTGTGAAAATTTCATGGAGCTGTGTGGTTTCTACATGAATGCTGTACTTCAACAAAATTTCACTTAAAAACCATCCCAGCCTGGCCATTCACTACCTCTTTGACATTAGGTAAGTCGCTTTACCTCCCATCTCAGCTGCCTCGGATGGGAAATGGGATGGTGTCTCTGCTTTGTATGCATATAGGGAGGCTTCCATGAATACGTATGTGAGCAGACTAGGAGGCAGAGACAGAAACTCACACCCCCCCCCTTGCAGGGGTTCTCCACGGGGCCAGTGGCCCCAAAGGCCTGGCTTTGGATTGTAAGTCTGTGATCTTGAGCTCCCTTGAGAGAGGAGGCTTGAGCTGTCAACAAGTGCTGGTAAGGGGAGGGTAGCCCGAGAGAAGTGGTTCTGTGCAAAGGCTCATCACCAAGACTTGAGGCTGACAGCTTGGGCCCAGACCTGCCTTCTCTGCACCCCACATCTCAGCGCTGGGCCTGGCCCCATGTCGCCACCAAGGGACTACAGTGACATGAACCTGAGCTTAGCCTCCCAACCACCTTTTCAGGAGGGCAGGAAGGACTTGCGATCTCAGGCAAGTCATTCCACCTCTCTGACCCTCAGTTCCTTCATCTGTAAAATGGGCTAATTGTGACGCCTTCTTTATAGGGATGTTGTAAAGAGTCAGTGAGTGACTCCATGTACAATGTCTAGAACAGTGCCTGCCCACACAAGAGATGAATGAATAGGAGCAATCACTGGAAACGTAAGGATAAGAAATGGAAAGTCACACAGCTTATAAAATGCAGATACAGGACTTGAACCAGAACTTCTGAGTCAGGTCCCAGCCTTCAGACAGGGGAAGGAACCAACTGTGCAAAATGTCTGGGGTGGCGTCTCCTCCCACAGCCTGATGGATACGCTCATGCTGAACACACACTGATCTCCTGATCAAGCTGAAGGAAGCCCCACCCCCACAGAGGCAGAGACTGCACTTACGTGTGGACAACACGGAGCACCCCACGGGAGGCATGTCTGTACAGACGTTGTATAGACCCACAGAGTGCACTGTCCTAGCACACCTATGGTGGTACAAGCCCCTGGGGGCACACACAGGCTGATCACGTCATCGTGGGGCCATCATCTCTTACTGAGCACTCACTATATGCCATCCAGGCTCCTTACATCAGTAGTCCTCAAAGTGTGGTCCCTGGACCTGCAGCATCAACATCACCCAGGTGATGTTAAAAATGCACCTGGGTACTTGTTAAAAATGCAAATTCTCGAGCCCCACCTCAGACCTGCTGAATCAGAAATTCTAGGGATGTATTTTAACTGGCCTCCTGGTGATCTGATGCACACAAGTTTTTGAGAACCTCTGAGCTACATGATCTCTAATCTACATAAACGTCCTCTTGTGTTCATATCCTGTCTTAGAGGCAAAGAATCAGCCTCAAAGACATGATGGGACCTGCCCAGGGTCACACAGTCAGGACGTAGTAGAGCTGGGATTCAGATCCAGCTCCGTGGGGCTCCAGAGCTTACTGCGGTTACCCTACAGCATGTCCTAATGAAGGCTGACTTCACGCACACATGGGTAGCCACCACCACTTGCCTGGGGTAACATGTTTGCACAGATGTGTGACACACAGTTCACCCCTCCCCATGGCCCACTTCTGCTCATGCCTGCCTCAGGGCCTTTGCACATGCTGTTCCTACTGCCTGAAATATACTTTCCACATGGTTTGCATCATCCCTTGGGTGTCAGCTCTGATGTCACCTCCTCAGAGAATCCTTCCCAAATAAAGTAGCCCCCTCACTGCTTGACTGTTTATCCCATCACCCTTGTCTTTTCTTCATAGCACATGCCCCTGTTTGAAACCATACTGCTTATTGGTTAGCTTTTTACTGTATCTGTTCCCACTACAGTGTCGACTCCACCAATGTTGGAACCTAGTCAGTACGGTAACCCCTAGAACAATCCCTCTCTGTCATGAATACTTGTTGACTGAAAAGACGTGAGTGAACAATCAGTGACATATGCGGACGAGGCCAAAGTGGTCCAGATGACACTCACGAGCAGGATACACGTATCCAGCCAGATCTGGGTCACAGTCACGGGGAGTGCCATGCCCATACACAGCTTCATGTGGACTCACGCTGAGCTGTGTCTAGCAGGGCCCTGCAAGCTGGCTTGTGCCCCAAGCTGGCTGGGGGCACAAGGAATCTGGTGGCAGGTTTATGGGTACGCCTGGCACGTGGGTGCACGTGTGTGTGTGTGTGTTTGTGTGTATGTATGTGTTGGAAGGATAGCTCACCTTCAGATCAGTGGGGAATTCCTCCTTCTTCACCAAGCCTGTGGCTGCTGCGATATTCCCAGCCCCAGAGAATACAGCTCCTCCCAGATGTGACGCCTGCTCCTTGGTTTTCTCAGCCACTGCATCAAGGAGAGGGTTGGGGGCCAGGGTGAAGCAGGCATAGATGCCCCCTTCCTCCATAGTGTCCCAGGGCCTTCGTTCCCATGGAGCACACCCCTAGGAAGGCTTGGGGGTGCCCTCCTCCACCAACCCCTCCCCCCCACTCTCTGGATACCAGCCAGATCCCAGGGCAGAGTGAGGGAACAGGAATGAGCAGGACTGGGCTGATACCTGAGGCCACTCCTTGTACAACCCCCTCTCGGGTCTTGCTTCCTGCAGGGACAAAAGGAGCACACGTAAGGGCTCTGAGCTGAGGGAACAGACTCCAGCAAGCACAGTGGTTACAGAGTGGGCAGAGGGACCCAGTCAGCAGTGGGCATCCTGGTCCTTCACTGCCTCCTTGGGTCTCCAAATCCCACAAGTGCCCCCCATGCCTACATCCTCAGGACTTCAAGTTCTCCCCACTGTCTGTCCCCTGCCATCCCACCTAATATGATACCCATATCCTCTGGAGGATGTTGCCTGAGCACCAGCACTGGGAAAGCATTCTACCTGCGCCAGTTCATTTAATCCTCTGTCCAGGATGGGAGCAGATGGGGGGTGGGAGTGGGGGTGGAGCTGGGGGCAGGCAAAAAAAAAAGGCTCTGTATTTGGAAAGGTGCCCTGGTGCCCCTGATGCATAACTGCCCACATCCTACCCGAGGACACTCACATCCCAACATCTCCTCCTCCATTTCTTCTAAAGACTCTTTTCTAACTAGGTGCACATCCCTTCTTCTGGCCGAAGTAGGGAGTGTCTTATATGCAGGATGGGTTTAAGGGCAACATGAAGATGGTGACTCACACCCACGGCATTGACTGGGCCTTCCCAGGAGGGTAGCAACTGGGAAAGGCAACAGAGCCTGACCTGAGGCGGAGGGTGGGAGCCCTCCTGAGGATTTGGCAACCCAGACAACAGCTGATGGAGCCAGAAACGGGTGTCTGCGCCAGCTGAGGCTGGCTGGAGGAGGGTGCAGGAAGACAGGAGTCTCAGGGCTAAGGCCAGCTAGACCCAGAGACTGGCAGGGGGGTGCGGGTTGTGCACGCACATCCATTTATTCCCCCCACAAATGCTTGTTGGCACCTGCTCTGATTCAGGTTCCAGGCCAATGGCTCACTGTCGGATGGGGTGAAGAGAAAAGCAGAGTTGGTACCCTGGACCTCAAGCAGTGGGAAAAGGACTCCCAGCCTCCAGGGGGTACATGATGGGGGAGGGGCACTGCCCAGGTCTTGACAAATGGGGAGCAGGTGGATATGCAGAAAGGAGGCTAAGGAGCGTCTTCCAGGCACAAAGAGCCATGCAGGCGAGGCATAGAAAGGTGTGCTTTCAGGGCCTGTGCGGAGCACATCGACGGGGTCTGTGTGCTCAGAGCGATGGAAACTGAGGCAGGACCGTGGAGCGTGTTGAATGCTAAGCTACAGGGAGCTGAGGCTTTGAGGAGTAGGAACTGGGGCCATCAGGAGTTCCTGGTCAGGGGGAGGAGCAGGAGGTGCCACTCTAAGGAGAAGGCTGAGTCTGTTAGCAGGGAGACAGTGTCAGGGGTGCCAGAGGTCCAGAGCAGTGAAGGGCTGAGGGAGGAGGGAGGAAGGAGGCTAGAGCTGGGGTCCAGCAAGCGTGGGCTCAAGCCTTCTCCCAGTCTCCACCACCTCTGCCCTAGCTCCAACCACCCCCATCTGGTGGCTGTGTTTCCTCCCAGTGGGCCTCCCTGCAATGTGTTCTGTCCCCAGAGGCCCAAGGGACCTTTCTATACTGAAGTCAGATCATGTTGGTCTGTCATGGCAATGATAATTATGCTTTGCCCTGGCCTGCAAGGGATCCTCATGAACTGGCTCTTGCCCACCTTTCTGATCTCATTTCCTATCATTGCTTTCTGCCCTCTGCTATTGAACCCAGTGTCCTTCAGCCCATTCCAGGGCCTTTGCACCTGCCTTTCCTGCACCCCCCCTTCCCACCCTCCTTATTTTTCTGGCTCAGCTCAAATGCTACCCTCTTTGATTACCCTATCAAAGTGGCCCCCACCCCAGCCATTGGATGTCAAATCCCACTATTGGAATACTTGGCATCACTATCAGGAGATCTGGCCCCTACCAGCACATAGTAAATGGTCAATAAGTATTTTTGAAATTACCACAATTCCAAATCTGCCACAACCCTGGGCAAGTTAACCAGCCCTCTACAGCCTGCATAGGAGATAATTCTACCCACCGCACAAAAGTAAGCCCTGAATCGGCAGACAGAACTCGGTCAGTTTCTTGTCTCCCTTTATGCAAATGACCCTGCAGCCTCCCTCCTTTTTTCCCACTTAGGGTGAGATATTTTAACCACTTAGCCTTTCTCCTGATGACAGCTGGCAGCTGCAAGGAGGGTGGACCCAGAGGAGAGGTGCCAATGATGGAACCGCTGGGAGGAGGGACACCCAAAGAGCGATTCAGAGGTGGAAGTAGCTGGAGAGGATGGCTGGGAGGGAGCCCCAAGGATACAGGGGGGAGCACGACAAGGCGAGGGGGCACTTTGGAGTCCATAGAACTTGGCTCAAACTCCAGCTTCAGGTTGTATCAGCTGTGACCTTGACCAGGATAGTTAAACCTCCAGGAAGCCCCAGTTCCCCTGGTTTGTGGATGGGCAGGGAGCATTGAATGAGGTAATAGATGTCATGGAGGTATTTCACACCGTCTTGGCAGAGAGTAAGAGCTCAACACCAGGTAACCATTAACAACAGGAAGAATAAGGAAAAGAAGGCTATCCTCTTTGATCCCCGCATTGGTCCCTGGACTTTCAGCTGAACCCCAGGTGAGGGCACCAACCCTTCCCGCATTCCTCCTCCCGTTGGTCTCATCCCCGACGCAGGTTTCCATCGGCTGGCTATGTCCTCAGTGACCCCTGTTGACCCGGCCCCATCTGCTGACTCATATTCTTCTGCCCAGACCCCCTACTCCTTCCCTCTAAGGACCTCTTCTCCACTCCCAAGGAGGACACCCAAACCCAGCAGCCCCAGAAGCCCCGCCCCTCGCCCACCGACGTAGAGGACACCCTCCTTGGTCTTCTCCGCGGCCTCGGTGACCCCCTGCTTGGTTTTCTCCGCGGCGGCCACGACGCCCTCCTTGGCCATGGACAGGCCCTTCATGAACACGTCCATCCTGGCGGCCTGGGGAGGGCGAACACACGGGCACGGGTACGCTGGCCCCGCATCCTCACCCCAGCCCTTCCGGAGGGACCGAACGCGCCCTTCCAGGCCCGGAACCCCCTCCCGCCATACCCCCTCCCCAGCTTGAGGCCACAGGGCCGCGGCGAGTCCTGGCGTCCTTGAAACCCGGGACGCAGGAGGGGCCACCGCCTCGGTTATCTGGGGCCCTGCAACCTGCAGCCCCCGGAACCGGAGTGCTGGGCACCGCGCGAAACCCCAGGCCCTGCTTGTACCCACACGACAGAGTCACACGGCCATGTACACAAACATACTCCACGGACACGCTCACGTGCACACACAGGACGCGCACGGACACTGACATACACGGGGCACAAGGGCGCGGACGCACGTCCACACGGCCGCCCGGGCAGCTGCAGACCCTGAGCCACAGAGACACATACCCCGGGGCGCTCACTGACACGCACCCACCGGCGTCCTCTTTCCGTTCTCCAGCCCCTTCCCCGTCCCAGCCGGTCCCCTCTCCACTCCCAGCCCCTTCCTCCTCCCGGGCGCCCGGAGCGCGGCCGCCTCACCTGGATGCCGGGCCGGGGCTGGGGATGGAGCGGCGGCGGCGGCGGCGGCTGCGGCAGGCGGGCGCAGGGGCTCGGCTCCCCTGGGCTAAGGCGGACTCGGGGCCGATGGGGGATCCGGCCGTGGCCAGGCGCTGAGGCTGGTCTGCAGCGGGCGGGGAGCGAGCCCTGAGCCGGGGCGCAGTGGTGCCCTGGCCTTGGGTGCGTCGCCAGCCACCGCTCGCTCCTAGCGCCCTGCTCGCTCGCGCGCTTCTGCTCTGGCTGGGGCGCTGCGGCAGCTCTGAGCTCAGCGCCCCCCCCTGGCGGCCGCGCCACCCCCTCGGCCTGACTGACAGGGGGCGGGGAGGGTGACATCTCCGCGGAGCCCGCTAGCCTTGCGGGGCGGGCCCTGGACACGCCGCTGGGGACCCCGGAGCGTCGTCAGACTCAAGTCCTGCCCCCAAGAGCCTCGTCTGGTGGGGGAGGCGAGGCGGCGTGCTCAGAGTAGGCAAGAAATACTGCCGTTGGTTTTAGAGTTCAGACGGGTTTGGATCTCAGCTGTGGTTTTTATTAACTGTGGGACCTTGAGCTACTCAGCTCTCCTTTCTGAATGTCAGTTTCCTCTTCTGCAAAACATGGGTGGTTCATTCAATGAAAGTTTATTGAGCGCTTAGGTGCCAGGCAGGTTTGAGGCCGGAGACAGTGGAAAAGGAAAACAAGGTCCCTCGCTCTTGGGGAGTTTACACTGTTGAGTTTGTGTGTGTGCAGAGATGGGACACGGGACAGAATATAAACATCAACACTTAAACCAAACAAGGTTATTTCAGCTTGTGAGACGTGTCATGGAGATAATCAAATGGAGACGTACCAGAGTTACTAGAGGAGGGGTGCTTGAGGTCAAGTGGTCAGGGAAGGCCTTTGTGAGGAGGTGAATGGGAGCAGAGACCCCGGAAAGGTGCCAAGGCCAGGATGCTTGAGGGCAAGATCCATAGAGAGGGAAGTGCAAGTGCAAAGGCCCTGAGGCAGGACTGTGCTTGGGAACAGATAAAAGACAGTGCAGCTGAAGAACAAGGAGGAAGGGAGAAGGAGGTGGACATGATCCTTTTTTGTGGGGTTATGGTCTAGACTATCAAAATGGCCATAGAATGCCAGACACACATAGGTCCTTAATGGGTATAGGACAGAATTATGTCCAAGAAGCTATGGGATCCCAGAGGAAGGGGACTCTGACAGCTCAAGGGAGTCAGGGAAGGCTGTAGAGGTGACATCCGAGCTGGGCCTTGTGGGATTTCATCTGGCAGATAAGGGAGGAAGGCAATTTTAGGCTGTGGACATAGCCTGGGCAAAGGCACTGTGGTTGGAAATGCAGGGTGTGTAAGTGTCAGATGATGAGGTGAGAGGGCAGCCAGGAACCACACTCTGTAGGGCCTGGAAAAAAGCTTCACAGATTGCTGGTAGAGCTGCAAATCGGCACATGCTTTTTGGAAGGCGGTTTGGCAATGTTCACCAAATACATAAATGCACGCTCCTTTGAAGCCAGCAGTTCCCCTTCCAGGGATTAGTCCCTTGGATCTCTCCTCACACAAGCACACAAAGACATTTGTGCAAGGATGTTCACTGCAGCGTGGTTTATTGTAGCAAAAAACTGAAAATAATCTAAATGTCCATCTGTAGAGGACTAGCTAGTTAATGGAGTTTCATCCACTCAGTGCAATGCTGCGCTGCCATTAGGAAGGATAGGCTAGACCCATGGGTACCAATATGGGAGTGTAACAAGACACGGCGTGAGGTGAGAGGAGTAAGGTGCCAAACTGTAACGTGTGGAGCTAGTCAATTTTTAAAAAAAATATTTTATTGAAATATAGTTGATTCACAATGTGTTCATTTCTACCACATGGCAAAGTGATTCAGTTAGACATAGACATATATATTCTTTTTCATATTCTTTTCCATTATGGCTTATTTCAGGTTATTGAATATAGTTCCCTGTGCTCTACAGTAGGACGTTGTTGTTTATTCATTTTACATATAATAGTTTGCATCTGCTAATCCCAAATTCCCAATCCATCCCTTCCTCACCCCCTGCCCCCTTGGCAACCACAAGTGGTTCTCTACGTCTGTGAGTCTGTTTCTGTTTCATAGGTAAGTTCATTTGTGTTATAGTTTAGATTTCACATATGTGATATCATATGGTATTTGTCTTTCTCTTTCTGACTTACTTCACTTAGTATGATAATCTCCTGGTCCATCCATGTTGCTGGAAATGGTACTATTTCATTCCTTTTTTTATGGCTGAATAATATTCCATTGTGTGTGTATGTACACACACACACACACACACATTCATCTGTCGATGAATTCAAATGTTGATCTGTTGATGGACATTTAGGTTTTTTCCATGTCTTGGCTATTGTAAATAATGCTGCTATGAACATTGGGGTGCATGTTTCTTTTCAAATTATAGTTTTTTCCCAATATATGCCCAGGAGTGGGATTGTAGGGCAACTCATATGGCAACTCTACTTTTGGTTTTTTGAGGAACCTCCATACTGTTTTCCATAGTGGCTGCACCAATTTACATTCCCACCAATAGTGTAGGAGGGTTCCCTTTTCTTGTGGAGCTAGTCAATTTTGGTATAAGGAAAATACATACACTCACACAGTTATATATAGACACCTTATATGTAAATATAGACATCTGGAGATACACAGAACACACCTGCAAGGACTTCCAAAACAGTGTTAACAGTGTTCTTCCCTGGCAAATGGGACTGAGCAAACTCAGGGAGAGAAGCCTGTACATTCCATCACCTTCCTTCTTGGGCTGTTTGATTACTTTACCTTGAATGGTATTTTACTTCTGTAACTTTAAAACCTAGCATGGGGGACTGCATGGCCTCTCATCCTTGTAACTGCCTCCTTCCTGTGTCTGGGAAGCAGAGCCCATCTCCCCTCCCAGGAGCTGACAATGCTTTCCCACTTTTCCTTCCTGCCAGGACATGTGACCTCAGCCCCAGACGGGGGACCTGAACCTACTGCCAGGAAAAAGCAGGGAAGGAGGAGAGTTTGCTCTGGTGAAGACAGGTGGCGGCGGCGGTGGTGGCAGTTTCTGTCAGGGACCAGGGGCAGTAGTGACACTGCTTCTGGGAGCATCTAGCACCAACAGGGCAAGCTGTACTGTCTGTGCCCAGCTGTAGCATTGGGGAGTCTTCCTGGGACTGCTTGACAGTGTGATTTGGGTATCATTCCAGGCTGCATGGTCTCCAAGGGGACGCTCGCCTTCCAGGAGAGTTTCTGAGCTGCCCACTATTGGATAATAAATTCCTTATTTGTTTAAATAAGCCAGAAGTGATGTTTGTAACTCTTGGCTAAGATCCCCTGAATGTCAGATGAGGAAGGACCAAACAGTAGGGAGGAGAGAAGAGGAAGAGAGAAAGAAGACCATACGAAGTGTGTCTGTGCTTCTTATTGTAAGAATTGGGAAGGCACTGAAGGATTTTAAGCACAAGAGAAACCTAAATGAGATCTGCATTTTATGGGGCCCAAATGGAGGTGGATTGGAGGGGGACACTGCTAGAAGCAGAAAGAGCAGTGAGGAGGCTGGGACAGAATCCACTGGAGGAATGACAAAGCATGAACCAGGGAAGCCTTGATGAGGCTGGAACAGTACTGGAAGGGAGACGTGAGCATCATTTAGGACATAACTTATTAGATGTTGAGGAAGAGGGAGCGGGACGAGTCCAGGAAGATTTCCAGGTTTCTGGCTTGGGCAATGGGGTGAGTGATTCTGCTGAAAAATGACATAGGCATTGAGGGGGTGGGGCAGCTTTAGGGGGTGAGCTTGTTTGGGCCACACTGCATGTGCAGTGCCTGATAGGCTAGCAGGACGAGGTGTCCAGCTGGGAGTCAGATATCTGAGCTTGGAGCTCAGGAAGTCACTCCAGGTTGGCTTAAGGTACCCATGTGGGCCATGGTGTACTGGGAAATCTTTAATATGTGGCTTTCCAAGCAGGCAGCACCTTGATTTGTAGAGTTTGCCCATACCCGTGGTGTAAATTCTCCTGCTGTGGTTGATTTCAAGCTGTCACTGTGACGTCTCTGAGCAGAGAATTGGGAAGAGAGGTATGGTAGCACTCCCTTATACAGCATTTCCACCGTTCAGATAAAATACTTAAAAAATAATCTTAAAAGCATAGATAATAGTAAAATAATTAGGAAGTTATGTTTTGAGTGTTTATTATCTTTGTTTTAAACATATTTATATAATCATAAGTTTCTATAATTTAATTTTTAATCATGGCTTTAACGCCTGCTCACAAAATTCCTGAAACTTTGTTCTCATGAGCTGATCCAAGCCAGCCCAGTACAGCATTGGATTTGGAGTCATTTGCGTATTGGTGGTGGCTGGAGTCATGGGGAGGATGCAATTGCCCAGGGGAACAGGGAGAGTGAAAAGAATGGAGGGTCTGGAACAGAATCCTGATTCACCGCAACCTTCCTAAATTGCCAGGGCAGAAGAGCCCAGGGAAAGGCTGAGAAGAAGCAGCACAGAGAGGAGGAGAAGCTGAAGAGAGTGGTGACAGGGAAACCAAGGGGATTAGAGGACAAGTGCATAAATGTTACAGGGAAGCCAAAACAAGGAGTAGTAAAGAATCCTCGGATGGGCAGCAAGCAGGCTGTGGGAGAGTTTAACAGCAGCACCAGGAGGCACTGGGAGTCCACGAGGGAAGAGGCATCTAGGGAAAGCCTCCAGGAAAAAGTGACATTCAAGCTGGATTTTGAAAGATGAGAAGGACCTTACAGGTGGTGGTGAGATTTCCCCAGCAGACGATCCAGCGAGTGGAAAAGTCCAGAGTGTAGAAGTTAAATTGCGAATCAGGTGGGAAATTCATTTGGCTGCTAATCAGAAGCTTAGGCAAAGCAGGTGTTTATTCTTTCACTTAAAGAAGTCGTGCAGTAGGCAGTCCATAGTTGGTGTGATGAATTCACAGTCATCAGGGACCCAGAATGCTACCTTCCTGTTCTTAGTACCTGGATTCCACCTTCAAGGCCACTTCGAGGCCCAAGATGGCTGCTGCAGCTCCAGCCATCATGTCTATGTAGAAAGCAGGAGGAAGAGAAGTAGGGTTAAAAGAGTACCTGCCAGTTTTCTGTCTCTTTCTTAAGGAGTTTTCCCAGAAGCCAATAATTTCTCCCTACATCTCAGTGGCTACACTTAGCTGCAGGGAGGCTGGAAAAGTCTGGTCATCTCACTGGGCTTAGGACTTCCTAGAATCAAAGTATGAGAAGGGGAGAATGGTCAATGGTGAACCACTAGCAGCTCTGTTCCTGCCCCCCAAGTTTTTGCCCCCAACTTTTTATTTTTAAAAACTTCAAACCTAGAGAAAAGTTGCAAACATAATACAATGAACAAAACCTTCAGAAAAGTTGCAATATTAGCACAATGAGTAGCCGAGTATCCTCACCTAGATTCCCCAGTTGTTAACATTTGCTACATCTTTCTCTCTCCGCATATGTGCTATCCCCAGAAGAAGGTGGCATGGCTACTGGGCCACTACTTTCTAGCATGATGATTCTTTACCTCATATCACATGGCTGCCCCCTTTTAGGGTGTAGGATGGTAGATCCCAGGCCCCTGGGTCTCTTTCTGGCCAGGCCCTAAACCTGTGAGTTCTCGGGGCCCTCTCTTTGTTTCTGTTCTCTCTCTGCCCTGGAAAATGGGCCCCTCCGTTCCTCTCTTTTCTCTCCTCTCCTTAAGAATGTACTAAGGAGAATGGCTTCTGGAGAGGGAAGCCTAGGAGAGGGTGGGGAAGGGGTTGGGAGAAAATCCCAGGTGGAGAAGCAGGTGTTCTCTTAAGAGGATCCCGGGGATCCTAGCTTGGCTTGGGTTCTGCCAAAATCCAGACGTGTCTTTGTAACTCTGCATGTGGTGCTGGACAGTGTGATTGGACATTTACCAACATCCTGCTGTCCAGGCCTCAGGATGGGGAGGAAAACAGGAGGGCAGGATGGGGGGAGGGCTAAGAACACAGAGAGGGGTAGGTGATATTGATTGAACACCTGCGTGCCAGGCGCTACATCCATTACATCATTAAGCCCAAAAAGCAATCCCTTAAAGCAGGCATTTTCATTCCCACTTTACAGATGAGGGAACTGACACCCAGAGAGGGAAAGTCATGCAACTAATCATTGGCATCTATTCTTTTCTGTCGGTTTTTCGTGCGTGTCTGCTGTGTGCCAGTTACTGTTCTAGGTACTGGAGATTCAGCAGAAAACAAGATGCGTGAAGTCCTTGCTCTCCTAGAACTTACCATTCTAGAAGGAGGTGGCAGACAATTAACAAATGAACTGGTAACCAAATAAAATGCCTTAGATTGTGTCTCTTTCGTCAAAATCAGTGACACTCACCTCGCTAAATCTGATGGTCAATTCTCCCTTGTGACTCTGACCTCTGGGTACTTACATGAGCCAGGCCCTGCTCTAGGAACAGAGTCGTGAGTAAAAGAGGCCTGGGGGACCTTGTATTCTAGTACCAGAAGGCAGATGATAAACAAAATAAGTAAGTAAAATGTAGGGCGTGTCAGGAGCTGATAAGTGCTTGGAGGGAAAGTGAAGAAGAGAAAGAGCATGGGAGATGCTAGGGTGGGGCTGAGGGATTGACCAGTTAAATGCAGTGGGCAGGGTAGCCCTGGCTTGAGGTAGGAATGGACAGAGAAGCCAGCATAAAGTCCTAAGGCAAGCATGGGCCTGGCATGTCTGAAGACCTGCAAGGCGGCCAGTGTGGCTGGAGTGAGTGAGGGGTGGAGAGTAGTGGGAAGGGAGGGCTGAGAGCTGGTGGGGCCTTACAGACCCTTGTACTGTGAGCACAGAAGTGATGTGATCTAACTTCTTTTTAACGATTGCTGTGTGAGGAGTAATTGTTTGGGAGCCAGAATGGAAGCTGGGACCAGTTCGGATGCCATTGCCATAGTACAGGGAAGATGACAGTCCACTTGGGATAGGGTGGTGACAATGCAGATGGAGAGAAGAGGTAGGATCCTGGATATTTTGAAGGTAGAGCTGAAGATGGAATGTGCTGATAGTTTAGAAAGAAAGGAGTCAGAACCAGTCCAGAATTTTTGGCTGAGCAGGTGGAAGGATGGAGAAGAGTACAGGGAGGAGCAGGTCTGGGGACAGGGGAAGGTCAGGAATTCAGCTTTGCACACAATAAGCCTAAGACAGTTGCAGGTTAGAGACTCAGGTGAAGCTGTGAGCAGGCAGTTGGATGTGCTCTTTGGGATTTCAGGTTGGGGCCACAGGTATACTATCTATGTGACATTCAGTGCCTGTGACTGGATGATATCATGAAACAGCAAGTAATGGCAGAGCAGAGAAGAGGTCCAAGGACTTAGTCCCAGGACCTTCTGAAGTGAAGAGGAATTTTATTCACATTTGTGTTCCCCAGTGCCAAAAACAGTGCCTGGCACAAAGTAATTGCTAGGCCAGTATTTGTTGAGTGAATGAAAAAGAATGGTGCTAAGTGCTAAGAAGGAAATAAAATGGGTGCTGAGTTAAAGAGTGTATGGGGGAAGTGGTCTACTTTAGATAGAGTGGTCAGGGAGCACCTCTTTGAGAAGGTAGCATGAGTCAAGCCCTGAAGGACAGGGAGAAGTCATTCATATAGAAAGTTGGGGAGAAATGGCAAGTGCAAAGGCCCTGAGGCAGGAATAAATTTGGCCTCTTGGAGGATCAGCACTGTGAGGCTGGATCATGCAGGAACTTACAGTCCCTGAACCTAGATTTTCTTTTTTGTTTTTCTTTTTTTAAGAACTTTTATCAAGATACAATTGACATACAATACACTGCATGTATTTAAAGTGTACAATTTGATATTTCTTATTAGTAATGTATATGTGGCAATCCCAACTTATCCCCCCCCCCGGCCCCGCTTTCCCCACTTGGTGTCCATATGTCTGTTCCCCACAGCTGTGTCTCTATTTCTGCCTTGCAAACTGGTTGATCTGTACCATTTTTCTATATTCCGCATATATGTGTTAATATACGATATTTTTCTCTTTCTCACTTCACTCTCTATGACAGTCTCTAGGTCCATCCATGTCTCTACAAATGTCCTAATTTCGTTCCTTTTTACAGCTGAGTAATATTATATTGTATATATGTACCACATCTTCTTTATCCATTCATCTGTTGATGGACATTTAGGTTGCTTCCATGACCTGGCTATTGTAGATAATGCTGCAGTGAACATTAGGGTACATGTGTCTTTTTGAATGATGGTGTTCTCTGGGTATATGCCCAGCAGTGGGATTACTGGGTCATATGGTAGTTCTATTTTTAGTTTTTCAAGGAACCTCCATACTGTTCTCCATAGTGGCTGTATCAAATTACATTCCCACCAGCAGTGCAAGAGCGTTCCCTTTTCTCCACACCCTCTCCAGCACTTACTGTTTGTAGATTTTCTGATGATGCCCATTCTAACCAGTGTGAGGTGATACCTCACTGTAGTTTTGATTTGCATTTCTCCAATAATTCGTGATGTTGAGCACCCTTTCATGGGCCTCTTGGCCATCCATGTCTTCTTTGGCGAAATGCCTATTTAGGTCTTATGCCCATTTTTTGATTGGGTTGTTTGTTTTTATGATATTGAGCTGCATGAACTGTTTATATATTTTGGAGATTCATCCTTTGTCTATTGATTCGTTTGCAAATGTTTTCTCCCATTCTGAGGGTTGTCTTTTTGTCTTGCTTATAGTTTCCTTTGCTGTGCAGAAGCTTTGAAGTTTCATTAGGTCCCACTTATTTTTGTTTTTATTTCCATTACTCTAGCAGGTGGGTCAAAAAAGATCTTGCTGTGATTTATGTCAGAGAGTTGAACCTAGACTTTGGGGGCACATCCTGGGTATCCTGGAGGGGTTTAGAGAGAGGAGTTAAGTGATCGGTCTGATAGTTTACATAATCCCCCTGAGGCACATGGAGGATGCGTTGCAGGAGGGAGCAGTGGAAGCAAGGAGTGTCAGGAGAGACCCAGGCAGTGGCCCTGGCCAGAGATGGCGGGGTTTGCTGAGGTGTGGGAGGGAGAGCAAGGGGCAGAGTCAGAACATTTGAGGAACATAGAGAACAGACATGTGGACGCCAAGGAGGAAAAGCGGGGGGAGTTGGGGTGGGATGGATTGGGAGATTGGGATTGCCGTATATACACTACCAATAAGAAAGAAAATCAAATTGTACACTTTAAATATATGCAGTTTATTGCATGTCAATTGTATCTCAATGAAAGTTCTTCAGAAAAAAAGATATTTTAGGAACAGAATGGCAGGATTGGGATTCAAGAGCCCCTGCTTGCTCAACCCCGCTGTGAAGATGTCCCCCACAGGCAGACTTGGAAGGGCCTGGGCTGGCAAGGAGAACCCCATAGGGCCAGGGGGGTTTCCTCCTAGGGTGTCTTTGTAGCTACCCAACCCCAGACTCAAGGGGCTGCCCCACACTGGAAGACGCGGAAGATGGTGGAGAGGGGTGCTGTGGCTGGTAGGGTCATTCCATGCCTGGCTCTGGGCCACGACTCTAAGGCAGCTAAGACCACGTCCAGCACTTGGAGAGGGTCCTTTCTCCCTTTTTCTCCATCAAATCTGGATTTGTGATCTCTCCACAAGCCTGGCCCTCCCCCAATGCTTCTTCTGTCCAAAATTCTTCAACATTCCTCCTATTGAGAGGGGGGATTATGTCCCTGTCCTTGAATGTGGGCCCTGGGACTCGAAAAGAGTACACGGGACGTGACGCTGTGCCAGGCAGAGGCCTTAAGAAACTGGCAGCCTCTGCCTCTCATCTCTTGGGACATTGGTTCTGGGAACCCAGCCACCACTGTGAGGAAGCCAAGTGGTCACATGGAGAGGCCACATAGAACTGTCCCAGTTGACACCCCAGCTGAGGTTCCATCTGACAGCCAGCAAAGACTGCCCCGCTGTGAGTGAGCAGGTAGCCCCAGCCCCAGCCTGTAAGCCGCTCCGGTCGATGGGGCTTTGGAGTATTGCGCCGTCCCTACCGAGTGCTGCCCAGATTGCAGATCTGTGAGCCAAATCAGTGATTACTGCAGTTGTAGGCCACTATGTTTGGGGTGGTTCATTATGCAGCAACAGGTGGCTGGGACCTCATGCCCACCTCTCCAGGGCCTCTTCACCACCAAACACCGCGGAGTCTTCCTGCGAAACACCTCTGAAATTCATCATGTTCTCTTCATCTTCCCTGCCGCCCCATTTGTGACCTGGACAACTGTGTCAGTATCCAATTAGATCTCCTCCCACTCACTCTTAATTGCACAGGGTCTGCTTCCTACACAGCAGCCAGAGATCTTGCTAGAAAGCCCATCTGATTCCCTCCCCAGCCCATCTGTACCCACTGGAAGCACCCGATGGCTCTCCACTCTCTTAAGATCAAGACTCACCATTCTTTCCCCATTTAGGCATCAGCCACGGTGGTCTTTCTTCTCTTCCTCCGGTGCCTTTGCACATGCTGCCTCCATTCCCAGAGATGCCTACCTCCACCTACCTAGTTAATTCTCGATCAGACATCACCTCTTCTGTGAACTGCCTCTCAGTCGATGGTTCTTGAAATGGGGTCCCTGACCAGCAGCATCAGGGAACTTGTTAGAAATGCCAGTTCTCAGGTCCAAGCCCCGTGCTAAGGCATCAGAAATTCGGAGGCAGGGCCCAGCGGTCCAAGTTTAACAAGCCCTGCAGGTGATTCTGATCCATGCTCTCGAGAAGCGCTGCTCTAAAGCTCTCAGTTCAGGTCATGGACTTCGTTTTCTCCCATCTGTGAATTCCTCTCCTTCTGAGGTCTGCGTTTACGAAGACACAGGTCTTTGTGAGATTACCTGATGCCTGGCTCCCCCATAGGCCAGAGCACAGTGGCCACTCATCCCCTGCTCCTCACTGCCTCCCAGCACCTAGCCCCCCACAGGCCTGGCACATCTTGGAGCTTGGGGATGCAGGTTGAACCGATATTAACTGTCAGCCTCCAGGTGCTCAGGGGCTCCCCTGGCTGTAGGGAGGGGAAGGGACTGGCCCCTTACAGAGCTGCGACCCTAAAAGCGGACAAGGGGAGGATGATAAACCTAAAGAAGCTTGGGGAGGCTTCAGCCCCTGCAGAAAAGGCTGCTGTTCAGAAGGCAGGGAAAGGATATCCAGAGACCTCCCCAGTCCCTCCTCCACCCTGGGGTTGCCCTCAGCTGACGGCTGTTGACCACGGAGCCAGGCCTTGTTCTGTGGGCTTTACCTGTTTTAAATCATTTAATACAATAAGCTTCTGAGTTGGGTATCATTAACATTCCCATTTTACAGACAGGGAAACTGAGATTCAGTGAAGTTCAGGTACTTGGCAGAGGTCAGGGCAGAGAGGACTTGAACCCAGGCTGTACAGCAGGTGCATTAGCCCTCGGCATCGATGCCCAGGTGGAGAACACTCAGGTGGCCCAGGAGGTAAGAAGCATGAGTGCAGTGGGCCAGCGGGGCTGTGTGGAACCTCATTGGCTCTGCCAAAAGGTGGCCTCAGCTGCAGTGGATGGGGAGAAGATGGCCCCAGTGTTGCCAGACCTTTCTAAAATTTCAAGAGTAATCAAAAATGTGGATTTTTAATATATGAGCTCCTTATTTCTAAATAATTACGTTAAAAAGAAAACCCTTAGATGCTTCCAGAGACAGATAAATGCCTGTGTCAGATGACACTGATGGCAAAATCGAGGGGGTGAATGACAGCAGAGCCAAAAAGGAGACACCACAATGTGTGTATAAGGTCTCTGACCTGGCCCTGCCCTGTCCTCACTGCCCCCCACCCCCACCCCATGTCAGAGTTGCAGTTTCTGCCATGTCTGGGACAGTCCACTTTAAATTCAGGGTCCACCGTTGGTGGGATGCAATTTCACTAACGGCGGAACCCTAACACTGACCCTTCCCATTATGTCTCAGCTGCCAAATGGCCAGTGCCACGTGGGTGGAGGCTAGGTCTGCCAGGTCATCCCGCACTCCCCGCCCCCCTTGCAGAAGGTGCTCATGAAATGCTTGCTGATGGAAATAATATAATAGCGTAAGCCTTTCCCCCTCTGAATACCCCACCCCCACCCCCACGCTGGCTCCTCCCAGTCCCCGTCCTGGGTGAGCAGGGCGGGGCGATGGTGAGTTAAAGGCGGCAGCTGGGGGCCCCCTTGGATGTTGGGTGCCCGTGGATCCCAGGCTGCAGCATGGCTACCGCATCCCCTGTAAGCCCAACCGCCTGCCCCCTTGGGCAGGGAGGGCCGGGGCTCCCCGCCCACCTTGACTTCTTTCCTTGGTCAGGCCAAAGAGGCTGAGAGTGGAATCCAAAAACGGAAGAAAGAGAAGGAGGAGAAAGAGGAAGAGGAGGCAGCAGCGGGGGCATGGATGGGAGAGGAGGCTCCAAGGAAGGCCCGGGATGAGGGCCCCGTGGAGACTAAGCTAGAGTTGCACCCGCTACTGAACAGGTAGGGCAGGCTCTGCTCTTGGCCTTGGACTCAGACCAGCTCTGGCCTTTACCAGATGAGGAACTAAGACTTGGGCCATGTTGGCCCTTCCAGCCTGAACCCAGCTGGGATTCTGGGTTGAAGGCCCTCGCTGGTCCACCCGGCCCTTCAGGATAACCGGCTCCAGTCACCTTGGGGCGGCTGTGCCCCAAATCCTGTCTCCCTATTTGCCCTTGGAGGAACAGTACTTTCCTACCAACCTAGCTGCGGCTGGGGGCGGGCAGGGGGGTGCGCTCTGCTTCCTCCTGCCACCCCCTCCTCCAGGTGGGCTCTGTGGTTCTTCAAGAATGACCGCAGCCGGGCCTGGCAGGACAACCTGCATCTGGTCACCAAGTTTGACACCGTGGAGGACTTCTGGGCGTGAGTGTCTGTCCGTCATGGGGGAGTCCAGGGCCAGGGGGCTCAGAGCTGGGGATCCTTCCCAGGCCCCACCCCTCCAGGGAGCTGCTTCCTACACAGCTTTCCTAGCCCTCCCTGGGGTCTTGCAGCATCTGCTGAGGACTGGGGCTTGGTGGGTTCTGCAGGGAGGTGGTGGGGGGATTGGGCTGGGACATAGCATCCCCCCCACCCCCAAAGCTTCCTGGGACTCAGGGAGAGAGCCTGGGGGGTGGGAGAAGCAAGGAATTGCCCCGAGCAGCTCCATGCTTTGTGACCCTGGGCAAATTCCTTCCCCTCTCTGAGCTTGTCTCGGGCACAAAGTGAGTTTTAGGCTGTCTCAGTGTCTGTGGTGATCTAGTGAGGGGATCTGAAAGGTGCTTCACAAACCCTAGGGGTGGTTGAGAAGGTGAAATTTGAGGGTCTTGGGCAAGTGGGGATGGAATTCCTGGCAGGGGGCACCAGTGTGAGCGAAGGCTTGGAAGCCGAAAGGTGGGTGGAGAGCAGTGGGGTCCGGTAAGAGGTGGAGGGGTCTGAGGCCAGTTGGAACCAGGCTCTAGAAAGCCTGGACTTTCAGCCTGGGGTGGGGGCCTCTCTCCAGGATGTACAATAACATCCAGCTGGCCAGTAAGCTGTCTTCCGGCTGTGACTACGCCCTGTTCAAGGTAAGCTCTGCTTCCCTGGGCCCCAGGGCATGGGGCGGGGCGGGGTGCTGATTCTTCCCAGCTTCCTCCCTCGCGGGGGAGGGGGTTGGGGGGGTGCCGAGGACAGCCTCCCTCAGAGCCGAGTATAATTTAGGATCGGAGATCCGCTCTATAGAAGCTTGGACGGTGTCAGACCCGAGCGGCACCTTGAACGACAGGGGACGGGGAACAAGGAAGGAGTCTAGGTTTCCGGCTTGGCTCCTTAACCAAGGACGTGCATCAGAACTGCCCGAGGGTGCTCATCAATGTCCGGGCCCATCCCCGGAGGTGCTGTGCCGTGGGGCCCTGGCATCAGTGTCTAAAGCTTTCCCTGGGTGACCTGTGCCCAGCCGAGCCTGGGATGTCCGTCCTTGGCCACACTGGGGTTGCCCAGGTGCCTCCTTTAATCACCCCCATTTGAACCCTCATGTCAAGGAACTTGGTTCAGTAAAGGAGACAAACACACACCTATGCAAGGCTGTGTGAGGTAACAGATGTTGAGCCTTAGGGGCCCACAGGAGCTCACAGGAGGGTTTGTGGGGCTGAATGGCTGGTGGAATCTGCTTGCACAGAAGGGATGAAGGCAGAGAGGACCTGGCCTGTGGAGGCCTATTGTGTGGCTGGAGCAGGACTTGGGGAGGCGGCCAGGCCCTCACTTTCCTTTGAACAAAGGGAGGTGGCTGATGTGTCAACCTGCCTCCCAGGATGGCATTGAGCCCATGTGGGAAGACAACAGGAATAAGCGGGGTGGCCGCTGGCTGGTCAGCCTTGCCAAGCAGCAGCGCCACAGCGAGCTGGACCGCCTGTGGCTGGAGACAGTGAGTGTGGGGCTGGGCAGGGAGGGCTCCCAAGGGAAGGGGCTGGGCTGGTGTGTGGCAGTGGCCTCAAGGGGGGTGGGGGCAGTCTCTGTGCCTACCAGGAAGTCTCACCCTTCTCCCTTTTGGCTCCAGCTGCTGTGTCTGATCGGGGAGAGCTTTGAGGAGCACAGCCGGGAGGTGTGTGGGACTGTCATCAGCATCCGAACCAAGGGGGACAAGATTGCCGTGTGGACGAGGGAGGCAGAGAACCAGCAGGGCGTGCTGCACATTGGGTGAGGGGTATCTCTGGCATGAGGTGGGGGCTGGGTCTCTCCTAGCGGAGAAGGTGAAGGTAGAAGGGGAGTGGCGTGGCCTGCAAGGAGACCTCTGGAACTCTCCATGCTGTCTCCTGCTTCTTTCTTCACGACTTGTGTAAAGGGTGTGGCATCTAGATTTCAAACAGACCTCTTTTCTTTGGCATTAGTCACATTTTGGGTTTCCACATGTATTAGACACACACAACAGGAGTTACTGTGGTTGGAACCAGGGTAGGAGCTCTGGGCAAAAGACACAGGGTCCCACATTATCTCTAGGACCCATCCTGACTGTGATTCCTTTCCTCTCCCACTTAACTCCTAGGCGTGTCTACAAAGAGCGCCTGGGCCTCTCCACAAAGACCATCATTGGGTACCAGGCCCACGCAGACACGGCCACCAAGAGCAACTCCCTAGCCAAGAACAAATTTGTGGTGTGAGGGCATCCTGGCAACACTGCCCGTTTAGCTGCCCTGAGTCTCCCACTGCTCTGTGTGTGTGCAAGTGTGCGTGTGTGTGTTAAGGTGGCTGGGCTGGGGGCAGATGGCATGGTTGTCACGTATCCTGGAGTGAATATGAACACTCTTTAATGTGATTTGGGGCCCAGGCTAGGGGCAGTTCTGGTGTGGGAGGCAACCTGAGGGCCCAGGGGGGCGGAAAGCTGGAGGAAACCCTGGGCTTGTTTCACCCTGAGTGGTGGGTTGGGTAGAGTCGGGTGAGGTGAGTCATTGGTGGGAGGAGGGCTCAACTGCAGGTGGAAAGAAAACGAAGAATTCTAGGATCCAGGACTTAATCTGTGCCCCCACCTCAGGGAAGGAGGCTAGGTGGCCTGAGGGCCAGAGTCTTCCATGCTGGGGAGGGGGCTCAAGGCCCCGACACTGAGAGCTGGAACTCAGGAACAGGAGTGGAGGTCTCTCGAGTGATCACTCTGCTTTAAAAAATTTTACGGGTTGCCTCTCATCAGATTTGTAGCCTTGGAGCCTACGCTGTATCCTGCACCTTCCCTTAGCCAGCTGTGCGAGGGTCCTTAGAGTGGGGGGTGGGGGTGGATGAAGCTCTGGCCCAGGAGAGGAGGACGGTGGTGGTCAGGCCTTACTATGGTTCTGCTAGAAGTGGCTTAACGGGAAGATGATGAAGCTTAGTTCCCTTTCTGCTCCTGTTCTAAATAAATGCTTTTAAACAAAACTGGAATTATTTTTAAAAGAGGGCTCTAAAATTGAGTAAGATTCAGAGCACCCAAACCTTGATCGGCTCCAGTCCTGCCTTGAGAGGGCTCACGTGAGATCCCCAGGTACTAAGCAGCCTGATAAGGGTGGAAGCTGGTATGGGGGCGGGGAGGGGGGTGTTGAACCGCCAAAGGGGTTTGAGCCAGGGGATGTGGGATATGCCCCTGGCAAAACTGAAGGGACAGGGAGCAGCAGGCACGGCCCTCACAAGACCCAGGTGTCATCCGGTCTGAGTCTGAACCAGTAGAAGTAGAAATGAATTTCCGTCGAGTGAGAAGCGCTTCTGATTCGACTCCACTGTAATAAAATGTCCTGCACGTGTGCTAAACACATGGTCCAAATACCCACCCTCTGCTTGCTCACCAGTGCAGTGGCTGCTCCTCTCCAGGGAGGGGCGCCGACAGCAAGGCGGGGGACTGGGGTGGCGCCGGTACTGAGCTTGGCGGTGGGGAGGGAACTGGGGGTCCTTTGTGCCTGCGACTCGCGGCGGCCTCAAGGAGCATCGCAGGCGGGTCTGAAGGACTCCGCGGCGGCCAGCGCATGGGGCGGAGTCGGGCCCAGAGGCGGGGCTCCGAGGGGGCTGGGGAGGGCTGTGGGGAGGGGCTAGGCCTGGGGTGGTGCCTGTGGGGGGCGGGGCCCGAGAGGAGGCGGAGCCAGACCCAGAGGCGGGGCTCGGAGGGGACCGAGCCTGGGGCGGTCCGGGCGCCGGGTCGGTCCCTGCGGGGCGGTCCCTGCGGGGCGGGCGGGGCCCGACGGGCGCTCTGTGTGGCCGCGGCCATGAAGCCGCAGCCGCCGGGCTAGGCCCCGGGCGGCTCTAGCCCAGGGCGGCCCGCGGAGGGCTGGGCCCAGCCCCCGGCGCCGGTTCCGGGCCGGCGGGCGGCCGCTCACCATGCCCGGCAAGCACCAGTTCTTCCAGGAACCCGAGGTCGGCTGCTGCGGGAAATACTTCCTGTTTGGCTTTAACATCGTCTTCTGGGTGAGCGCAGGGTGGGTTCCAGGCCCTGTGCAGGGGTGGCGGGAGGAGAAGGCTCAGTCCCCTGCTAGAGGGGGACCCTCTCTGCCACAAGGGCTTGGGACCGTCCCCTCACGCCTTCCTCCCACTCCCACCTCTACGCCCACCCAGGACCCCCCGAGGGAACTGCGGAGAGGCCCGGATTGCGGTGGGCGGGTCCCAGCCCTCTGCGGTAGGAGGCTTGGGAGAGGTAGTCTTCCGGGGTCTTCCGAAGGCCCGGCGGAGAAACGGGAGGCGTTTCCGTGAAGTCCCCACGGGCACTCTTGGTGCGGGTCACCCCTCTCCCTCCCAGCCCCCTTGCTACCCTGGGGTGTGGGGGACGTGCAGAGCCTCAGCCCCGGTTTTGCCGGTAGGGAGGAGAGCCTCTGCAAAGGGCGGGATCCCCTCTTCTGCCCCTTTACCCCTCCATTACCTGGGCCTGCTGCCTCGCCTTAAGCTCCTACAAAGCGGGGGTAGGTCAAAGCCACCCCTCCCCCCCCCCAAACTAAGAGGCTTGCGGGTAGGGAGGGCCAGTCGCCCTAGTTCTCCGCCGGCAGGGCACAGGGGGATATCCCCTAATGAGAAGCCAGGAGAGCTGGCCCTGGGGAACAGAAGTCAACATTCCACAGCTGACCAAACCGAGGCCCCAGGGCGGGGCTGCCCCTGCATGGAGAAGGGAGCTGCTGGTGCCCATCCCAGGGTGGCATCTGAACCCCTGGGCCCTGCCAAGTCATCTTTGCCTTCTCCCTCCCCCATGCCATCTCTCCAGGGCTCCTTGCTGCCTCTGCAGTCTCTGCTTATGACGTCTTGGGTCAGAATGCCAGGCCCATTCAGTTTCATTTAGCAGGACTCAGTGGCACTGCCCTCCGCCCACATGCTGTTCATGCAGTGTGGCTGTCCTTTGGCCCCAGCAGTGCCCAGCCTCGAGGGTGGGGGCCATGTGCAGAGAGCACTGGTTCCGGAAGTCTGGGGCGCTGTCTGTGAGACAGTGGCCAAGTCACTGCTCTCTGGGCCTCAGCTTCCCTGCCAGGGAGTGGGCGATAATGACTGCCTCTCAGGACTGTTAGGCAGATTAAATGAACTATAACTTATGATATTCTTGCAGCTACCTTATTATTATCTACATTTTACAGGTGAAGGAACAGGCACAGAAAGGTTAAGTCATTTAACCCAGAGTCACACAGCCAGTAAGTGCAGAGCCAGTGTGACAGCTCAGTGGGCAGTAGGTGGAGGTGAGGCAGAGCACTGAGCAGAGGGAGCCCCCAAATGTCAAGGGAGGAGAGGCATGAGAGACCCAGGCTTGTTCCAGGGCCTCCCAGGGTAGGGAGCCCGAGTGTGAAAGGCCCCAGGGCTGGGGCAGAGTTTGAGTTTTATGTTCAGGGCAGTGGGGAGCACTGAGGGCTTCCGTGCTAGGTGATGGGTCTGGTCTAGTTTCTGTACTGGAGGCAGATCTGTCTGGCTGCCATGGGGAGGGTGAGTGAGGGGCAGGGTTTGGAGGTAAGCAGATCAGGGAGGAGGGCTGGTGGCAAAGCTGGGGTGGTGGCAGGTGGGAAAGGCGAGGAAGGCTCCAGGGGAAGTTATGAGGCTGAATAGACAGGACTGGGCCACTTGGGGGTTTGGGTCAAGGTGGCCTGAAGAAGGTACCTGTGAAACAGGCCCAGAGATTTTTTTAATTGATATTTTAATGGAAAGTAGACCCCGATGTTACCCTGCTCAGAACCTTCCAGTTTTTTCTCACTAGAATACAGTCCAGACTCCTCCCCGTGGCCCGCAGCACCCTGTGAGGTCTGGCCTTGCTGCCCTTCAGTTTGTCCCTTGCAACCGCCAAATACGATCTTACCTCTGGGCTTTTGCCAACCCTTCCACCTGTAATTCTCTTCATTGCACCTTTTCATCATTCAAACCTCAGCTAAAATATCACCGTACTCCCTAACTGAAACAGGCCCCCACAGCCCTAGTCACTCCCCATCACATCACCCTGTTTGATTTTCTTTAAAGGCTCTGTTAGTATCTGAAATCCCCCTGCTTGCTCACTGTGGATTTGCCCCACTGGAGTGTAAACTCCTTGAGGGCTGAGAGCTCATGTGTCCTATTCACTGATGTATTTCTGGTGCATGGAGTGGAGCCTGGGGTGTGGAGCTGTTTGCAGCAGGCTGGCGGATGAAGGGCTCTAGAGCTAGGGAGAGGTTTGGGTGGAGATGGGGGGATGCCACTGTCATGACGGGGTGAAAGATGAGTGTGAGAAGAAGAAAGGTAGAAGGCTGAGGTTGGAACCTGGCTGGGGAAGCGGGTATCTGTGTGCATGGCGCAGGCGAAGCAGAGCATGGTAGGAGGGAGGCTGAGAAGGGGCAGGAGGAGGAACGGCATTACGTTAACCATGGAGAGGTTCAGTTTTGGGAAAGAGAAAGTAGTGATCATTCGCGCCTGTCTAAAGGCCATGGGCAGGTCAGGTGGGATGAGGCAGGAGAAGTGATGTTTGGTTTCACCTCCTAGATCCAGTGTGGAGGAGTGAAGGAAAAATATTTCTAGAAAAACAGTACAGCAGTGGGAGGAGCCTGGGGTTGGAGAGGGGAAGGTGGCTGGTCAGGGGTGGAGTTGACTGAGGCTCTCTGCTGAGCGGAGGGAACCTGTAGAGAAAGAAGTGGGGAGAGGGAGGTCTGAAGAGGTGGGGTCATGGCCTGGGCTTGGGCAGGAGGGGTGCTCTCCCTCTGAGACGAGATGTCCTGCCCAGGTTCAGGCAGCTGCCTGCAGCATCCAGGGCTCTTCCCAGTAAGGAAATGAGGTGGGATCGTGGGTGGTGTTTAGAAGGCCTAGGCTGGGGCCCCTCTGCTGATCTGGCTCTGCATTGGGGTTCCTTGTCATTCAGGGGTCTTGGGCTATGAACTACAAACGTACTCTGCCAGATGGAGGTTGAAGTGGTGGGACGGGAGTGGGGTGGTGGTCACAGAGTTGCAGGGCAGCAGAAGGACCAGACTTGGGAGGGGGCAGAGAGAATGCCAGGAGCCTGGAACACTAACATAGGCCTGGGGTGAGAGCAGAGGCTCAGGAAACAGCTTCTGCTGCTTGGTGGGACTGTTTTGGCCATCCTGTGCTCCAATTCTGAGTTCCAAGAAGGGGCCCCGACGTCCGTCTTAGGGCTGGGGAGGGTGCAGTCTTCCAAGCTGTGTCCTGTGGAAAGAAACACTGAGATGCATTCTTGGGAAGAAGGGAAGGACCCTGGATCCTATGTACAGCCCTTTCCCCTCTTTCTCTCTTTCCCCCTGGCTTCCTGAAGACCCTGAGCCCTGGTGGGGAGGCGGCTCTGCTGGGGGTGGGAAAGGATGCTGGTGCTTCAGCCCTCAGCTTTTTGCTACTGCTCCTGCAGGTGCTGGGAGCCCTGTTCCTGGCCATCGGTCTCTGGGCCTGGGGTGAGAAGGTAAGGCGGTGGGGTAGGGTGTGGGGCTGCTGTGGGTCAGGGTGGTGGGAGGGCCAGCCCCGCGACTTGCCTCTGCTTCCCCTGCACAGGGCGTTCTCTCCAACATCTCGGCGCTGACGGATCTGGGAGGCCTTGACCCCGTGTGGCTGTTTGTGGTGGTTGGAGGCATCATGTCGGTGCTGGGCTTTGCCGGTTGCATTGGGGCCCTCCGGGAAAACACCTTCTTGCTTAAGTTTGTGAGTGCCCTCGCACCTCGATCCACTGGGGACCCCACTCTCCTCCCACCCACTTCTTGCATATAGTCCGTGCTTAATGATGGTAGTTTTATTATCATGTTATTATAACACTCATCACCAGATTGATCTACATTTATAGGATCTTTTCTGTTGTAAGTGACCGAAACCCCCTTAGTGGCCTAAGCAAAAACGGCCACTAAGAAAAGCCCAGCGGCGTGTCAACTGCCAGTGTATTTGGGTCCAGGGGCCACTACAGTGTCACTTGGCCTAGTCTCTCTGTGTCTCAGCTCTGTCCCTCTGGGTTGGCTCCAGTCCCCTTGGGGTGGAGAGATGTCAGGGAATGGGTGGGTGCTGGCTTCAAGCTGCCCTCCCAGAAACTCCTGCTGGGGGCTGAGTGAGGCGCTCTCTCTTCCCAGCTTTTCTGCCAAGTCCTTTAATTGCATCTCCTTAATCCTGATTGGCCGCCTCTGGACCAATCCCTGTGGCCCCAGGGGAGGTAGCACTCTGATTGGTGGGCTCTTGACGCATGCCCAGTCCTCTCTGTGGGAATGGGGAAAGAGGTGGAGATGGCTCCTTCAGAGCTGTGGAAACTGAAGGCGCGTGTGGAGAGTGGTTTCTCAAAGGCAGCAGGGTAGGTAAGAGCAGCGCTAACGTTTTCATCATAAAACAATACTAAGATGGCAGAAGGCAGGGACTCTGGGCTGTCTTGGGTCGCCATACGGGAGGTCGGAGCCCCACCGGTGGCAACCCCAGGCTCTGCATCTCTGACCCGCGCCGTGTGGCTCCACCCCCAGTTCTCCGTGTTCCTTGGCCTCATCTTCTTCCTGGAGCTGGCAACAGGGATCCTGGCCTTCGTCTTCAAGGACTGGATTCGAGACCAGCTCAACCTCTTCATCAACAACAATGTCAAGGCCTACCGGGACGACATTGACCTCCAGAACCTCATTGACTTTGCTCAGGAATATGTAAGTCCAGCATCCAGCTCCCGCCACATGCAGGAGGCGCCTGGCAGGCAGGTGAATGAGGGAGCAGGTTCCCTGTGTGCTGGGACCATTCCCTCGCCCATCAGGCCAGGCAGGCCCCAGGGAAGAGCGCCAGGAGTCCCCCTGTCTGGGAGGAAGCCAGCCCCTCGTGATCTCCATGTGCCTAGCCCTGCATGGACACAGGTTGGGGAACACGGGCCAGAGGCTCCAAATTGGCAGCTCCTAGGCCAGGCTTACCACACACTTAAAGGAGGAAATGTGGCATAAAAGTAATGATTTGTTTTTCTACTAAACTGGGCCCACACTCTTGACTGGGGCTACCTTGCCACTTCCCCATTTGCTACTAGAAGGGCTCTCTGTTTCCACCATCCCCCCCCCCCACTCTGTATTTCATTATACCTATCAGCCCTCTTCTCTCATATTATTTGTTTGGCCCCTGAAGATATTTGAGTTTGAGACACCTTCCCCCCGCCCCCGCTGCCCAACAGAAGCTCCACCCTCCAGCTTGCAAACCTAACTCCTTTGAAGAAGCAGTCCGTGAACAGTTCACGAAATCCTGGACACCTCCCGCCTGCACGTTCTCCCCCACTCACACACTTCATCACACACAGTCACAGTTGCACCCACTTACACAGTCACACTCTTTTGGCGCCATCCCCCCAGGAACTGCTCTGGGACCCAGAGATGAACCGGAGCCGGTGCCTGCTTAGAGGAGCTCTCAACCCAGGGCAGAAGTAAACAAAGAGCCAGGTGGTTAGGATGTGATCTGTTTGTTCACTCAACACAGAATTGTTATGGACCTGTCGTGGGCCAGGCCCTGGGCTGGGGATTCAGCAGTGAAAAGAGCTGGGACCCTGGGACCTGTCTTCGTGGGGATGGTAGTCTGGGGGAAGAAGCAGATGATAAATAAGCAGAACAAATGTGTGTGTGTGTGTGTGTTCGCGTGCGTGCACGCATAGAATTATAAATTGTGGTAGCTGCTGAAATGGGGAAGCGTGGAGAAGGGGAAGGCCTCTGGGGAGGCAGCCCTGGGGGAAGGAGAGGAGCAGGCTTGTGAAGAGTGGGGTAGGCAGCGGGCGCTGAGCTGAGTGAGAGGAGGCAGGCAGAGGCCAGGCAGTGCCTCACTCCCAGCTCAGCGCACAGGGCCTACCTGCGTCTGCCGCTGAGCCGGTCCCTCGAGGGCCGGCGTTGGCGCAGCCCGTGCTGTGTCAGTGCGTGAGGGCTGCGTGCCCCTGCAGGCCACTAGATCGTGAGGCCCTTGCTTCAGTGCAGCCCCACCCGGGGAGGCGGCCCCCCACGGTTTGGGCCAGGGTAATGGGGACACAGGTGCTGACGGCAGCGTTGATGAAGCAGAAGGGGATGGCTGTGAGGGGGCAGGGTTGCCCTCCTGTCACTGCCGCGAGGAAGAGAGAAGGGCTTTTGTAAAAACCACTGGGGCGAATGCGGGGAGACTGGGCACCGGTGTGGGGTTCAGTGGTGCCTCTCCCCACAGGATGTGCTGAGACTCCCACCCCTCAAGGTGGCCTGGAGGAAGCCACAGTCCTTGGGCCACCATCCTTGCCCCCCCTCTGCCTTTTCTCAGCCTCTTCTGGGCTAGGGGGACAAGTTCAGGAGCCCCCTCCCACTACGCCCAGCCCCCACCAACCCAGGCAGGAGCCTCGAGCTGCTCTGATGGCCCTGGGTCCAGACCTGACCTGTCTGCAGGTGAGGTACCCACCTGCCTGGCCGCCTCTAGGCTCCCCTCCCAGCCCGCCCAGCCCTGTCTTCCTGCAGCCCGGGCCTGTCCCCAGACAGGATGGGGCTCCTGGGGTGGGCCTGGCTCACCCGGGGCTCTCTCCCGCCCTCTAGTGGTCTTGCTGTGGAGCCCGAGGCCCCAACGACTGGAACCTCAACATCTACTTCAACTGCACTGACTTAAACCCCAGCCGGGAGCGCTGCGGGGTGCCCTTCTCCTGCTGCGTCAGGGACCCTGCGGTGAGTGGGGCTTGGTGAGGAGGGGCGGGGCCTCGCAGTGCGCAGGCGCGGTCTGGGAAGAGCCCACCCCTGGGCTGGCTCAGCTCGGCCCTGCTCTGGGAGCCCTGCTCTGGAAGCCGCGGCTGTCCGGGGAGGTCATCTTACATGGGAGTAGCCCTGCCAGGCTGGGGAGTGTGTGTCTGTGGGTGGCACTGAGGTCTGCTCGATGGGGACTGCTCCTCATAGGCCACCAGGCTGGGGCGGCAGGGGTGGGGGTTCTGACCCCTTTATGGCTTTCTTTAGAGCAGAAGCTTCTTGCAGTGACATCCCTCCAGTCACAGTGCACAGAGACTCTGAGGGCCAGGTTTCTTCCCATTCTTATAAAACACGAGCAGGCAGGGTTCCTAAAAAGGAAGGAGTTCAAGCTGGCGTTGCGGCCGTGTGCCCTGGCGCCAGCGTCCCTGGCAGCCTGGCTTAAGGAGCGATGGACACGGCAGAATCCGTGGTTCCGTCTGCTCCCTGTGAAGCCCCACGGGTACCCCCCACCGAGTTGCTCACTGGCCTCTTTCTCCTCAGGAAGATGTCCTCAACACCCAGTGTGGCTATGATGTGCGGCTCAAACTGGTGAGAGGGGCAGGGACAGGGCTGAGGGCAGCTGGGATCTGAAGGGGGCCCCCATAACGCTCTAAAAGGCCTCAGGGATTCCCAGGGGAGGGGGTGCTGAGTCCCAGGAGGCACGTGGGCCTTGGTCCTGCCAGACACAGGGCACTAGACCCCAGTAGAGGGAGAAAATGGCGGGACGTGGATAAGAAATATGAACAGGAATGTGACAATTTCACCTAAGCACTTGGAAGAAATAAAATCAGAGAGGTGATGGGATTGGGGCAGGGCAGTCAGGGAAGGCCTCTCGGAGGAGAAGGCGTCTGTGCTGAGACCCTGATGAGGAGAAGGCCCTGTGCTGGAGCTCCAGGTGGCAGGCACTAAGGTGTAAGGCCCTGTGCGGGGCTGAGTGTGGCAGGCTGGACGGAGATGGGGCCCGCGGTGGCGGGGGGCAGGCCACGCCGAGCCTGGTGCCCCTCTGTCCCCAGGAGCTGGAGCAGCAGGGCTTCATCCACACCAAAGGCTGCGTGGGCCAGTTTGAAAAGTGGCTGCAGGACAACCTGATCGTCGTGGCCGGGGTCTTTGTGGGCATCGCCCTCCTCCAGGTACTGCTGGGGCCCTGCTGCCCTCACTCTGCCCAGGCAGCCTTGCCGTTGGCCTCTCCCTCACCTGCCCTGTGTCTTACAGATCTTTGGCATCTGCCTGGCCCAGAACCTCGTGAGCGACATCAAGGCCGTGAAAGCCAACTGGTGAGGCTGTCACGCTGGCCGTGGCCACGCGCCTGGCTGAGCCAGGGACCCCCTACGTTGCCCGTGATGGGCAAGGATGCAGGAGAGGTTTCTGCTTGGAGCGGAACCTGACATGGGGCTCACGTGCCGCTGTGCTGTGCGCCCACGGAGAGGGCCGCCTGGCTCTGCCCGGAGGGTGGGCGTGGAGCGTGGGTGTGCACAGGGAGCCGCCGTCTCGGCTGGTGTGGGGTGGTCGGCTCTCCGAGGGCTAGGAAGGGCACAGCTAAGAGGAAGCAGGCTAGGTGGGGTGGGCTCGGGACACAGCCTCACACTCCTCAGAGCTCTCTCCACTAGCTGTGACCTTGACCCTGCCAGGAGCCCATTTTAGCCTCAGTGTCTCAGACTCTAAAATAGGTCCAAGAACGTTCTCTCCCTTGCTTGCCTCTCAGGATCAAACACGATGATGGCTACAACCTGCTCAAATAAACACAAACGTGAAAACCACTGGCTTCTGCCCAGCGTCTCGAAGGTTCTGTCAGCTGCAGGGCCTCAGCAGAGGTCTCCACCACGGGCCCTGACCTGGACTCACCCCACCAACGCATCTTCTTGGCCTGTGTAGTATGTACAGTTGAGCCCACCTCTAAAACCTGGTGTATTTCACGTACAAGTCCAGATCCCTAGCTTCTTGTGAAGAGTGGCCACCCGGCCGCAGCAGCGTGTGGGACATCATCGCCTGGGACACGTGCTTCCTGTCCTCTGAGGGACCCACCTGGCCTGTGCTGCTCACCCTGCGGGCTGGGCTTAGCCTCCCCCATCTGTAGGGTGTTTCCCTGCAAACACCACGAGGCTGCCTTGGGCCACGCCGGGTGCAAGGCACAGGGATGTGAAGAAGGGGGAGGCCGGACCCTACCCTGAAGAGGCCACACAGCCTGGGAGGGGTCCAGCCAGACTGGAGACTGAGACGGGTGCCCAGGAGAGTGACTGAGGGATGGGGTGGGGATCAGGAAGCTTTGGGGAAAGAAGTAATTGGAAATCAAAAACTTGGCACCCATGGGGTTAGGGGGAGCCTGCTTTGGGGCCCTGGGTCACAGGGGGTCACTTGGAATCAAATTGGAATCAAATTCATGGTGGCCTGCAGAGCTGCCTCCAGAGGGCGCACCAGCACAGCCTTGCCGGGGTCTGGCTGCTTCCCCTGCAACCTCTGGTGCAGCCAAGGGCCTGGTGTGTCCACCCTGCTCACCAGGACTTCAGGTTCAGGGAATTTGAGAACTTGGAGAGGAGCAGATGGCTCAGACTTGGGGAGTCTGACTGCTGCTCTCAGCTCTGCCTCTTACCTGCACGCAGGGGTGTGAGTGGAGTGAATGCAGCACCCATCTCTGGGGAGCCCTTTGTGGATAAAAGGAGGGATTTGGGCTGGTTCTCAGCTCTGCAGCTTAGATGCTCTTAAGGTCAGGTAGGGGGTATAGATGAATGAAGTGGACCTTTGACTTGTGAGGCCTTTGCAGCACAACTGACTTTCCTGCTGTTCCTGAAGACCACACAGAGAGACATTGCTTTATCACAAGAGAAATATTTGGACCATTGAGTTGATAATGGCAGCTGACCTTGAGATACAGTAGGGTGTGGTGGGGCTGGCAAAGCACAGACCCCCATCTGAAGTTGGTGATGGTCATTTAGTTGTGGCTACTTGGTATAAAGTGGGAATGCAGGTCTAATGTCAGAAATCTGGAGAAGCTAGAAATCCAGGTTTTTATGTGAAATATCCCTGTTTTTAAGTTGTCCATGGCTAATGAAAAAAAAATTTAAGTGCTGCAAGCCCAACAAAAAGTGCAGGGGCCACCTTTGGCCCTTGTGTCATTGCAGATCCCTCTGGGACAGTCGGCCACCGGGGTCCCGGCTGCTCTGCCATCCAGGGGTGCTGGGAGCTGCTCCCAGGAGGACAGAGGTGGGGTATGCACCCAGCACTGTGGCTCCCAGATGCAGGCTGGACAGTGTCCTGGGGTCCCTGATGGGTCAGCGCATTACAATAAATGCAGCTCACGATATTGTGCGCGTCTTGTATTTTTTAATTTCACAAGCTTTCACTTCATTTCCTGCCTCAAACCTCACAACCCTTGTGAGGTGGAGATTCTTTTCCTGACGAAGAAAGTGGGGCTCAGAGGGAGGAGGGAGTTGCCCAGCACACAGCTGGAGGAGGCACCCAGATCTGAGCCCTCTCGCTGGAGTTCTGCACCAGAGTCATCCTGCCTTCCTCATGCGTTCAGGTGACACCTGCACACTCAAAGTGCCAACCAGCATGGGGCAGCAAGATATCATTCCCCAAGCGTGAGCTGAGTTTCCATGCGGGTGCTGTGGACGTAGAGGAGAGAGAAGGGCGAAGTTCCAGCCCTCGTGCTGCATTCTCATGGGGAGACACAAGTAGGCAAATAAGTATTTTTGGTGGTAATATAAACTATGAAGAAAATAAAAATGATGGGCCAGACAGTGATAGCTGGAGTGCCTGGGAGAAGGGACCCCTTGATGGGGTGGTGGAAGGGGTCCCATCTCTGGGAAGCTCTAGGGGAACAGTGTTCCAGGTTTTGGTACCAGCTGCCCTAGAGGCCCTGAAGCTGGGTGGGCTTGGCATAAGGGAGCCTGAGGTGCTGGAGAGGTGGGAGTGGGTGAGGGGCAGAGGGCATGGACAGAGGGAAGTGGTGGAACCAGGATATATTTGGAAATAGGACCAATGAGATGCATAGGAATGACTGGCAGGAGTGGTTGTGATCTTGGCTGGGGACCGAGTTCTCCAAAGCTCAGTTCTACTGCAGGACATCCATCCATCCATCCAGGTAGGCCCTGACGGGCGGCCGGGGTTGCTAAGGCAGCTCAGACTTGCCCTCGAGCTCCGGGAGCCCGCGGTTTCCTGCAGAGGCAGATGGGACAGTTGCTAGTGGTGCAGCGTGTATTTGGCGAGGAGCACGCGATCACTGTATGTGGCACTTCGTGCTGGTGAGAGACAATCTCCTGTCCCCAACGTAGACCTTGGAGCAGTTCTTGTCCTTTTACTAAGGGATGCTTACCCCAATGGGACCTCTCCAGATATGCAGAAAACACAAGGAAGCTTATAAGCTACCCCCTGCCCACCACTCTAGGTGGGTCCCTGGGACATGGGGACCAAGGCCACCCTCCCACCCTCTGTCAGGGACACTGGTGGTGACAGGGGTGGGTATTGTCTTACAGCCTGGAAGCCCCTCAGGGACCGTGGGCCTGCCTAGTCTCACCAGAGGAGAGGCTGCCAGCGGCTCCTGCATCATCTCTGCAGGAGGGCATCCTGTGACCTCAGGCTACCCCATGTGCGGGGGGAGGGGGAAGAACTGGAAGGGACAGACTGAGCCCGGAGCATTGAGTCCTTGGCTCTCTGGACGAGGAGGTCAGACAGGCTATGGAATCCGGGGCCAGGGTTCCCTTCCAGTGGGTGGCCTGTGCGTGCCTTGGAAGGAGATACTCCTGGTGGCCACCAGAGGGCACCAAAGTGCAGCCCAGGCTGGCAGCAGAGTCAGGTGCAGGCAGCCGGCCTGTGGGTCATTTTGGAGGGAGGTCTGTGCGGCTGAGCGAAGCCATGCCGCCTTCCAGAGACCTGCGGGCCCACCCCGTTGGTGCCACATCTGGGCCTTGCCACTCTCTGCCCTTTCTTCTCCAAGGACTTAGGGCAAACGACACCGCCTGCCCCACAGGTGCCTCTCCCAGTGCAGTATGCACGGAGACCTGAGCCCAGCTTCCCATCCCTGAAGACGGTGATGTCTGCCAGACAGAGCTGGGAAGGGGGTCCCTTTCTCCAGGAGGTCGAAGTGACATGCTCCAACACATACGCATCCACCCACTCATTCAGCCAGGTTTACGGAGCACCTGCTGTGTGCCGGACACTGTGGTGGGCACTCGGGATACGTAAGGGAAAAAAATGAGACCCCTGTCCTCGTGGCGCTCAACCCTCGAGACCAGGGTTGGCAGCCTCTGTCTGCAGAGGGCCAACTAGTAAATATTTTAGGCTTTCAGTTCATACAGCCACTCAACTCTGCCTTTATAGCAGAAAGCAGCTCTTGACAAAAACGAATGGGTGTGGCCATGTTTAAATAACATTTTCTGGACACTGAAATTTGAATTTCATGTAATTTTCATGTGTCACAAAATACGATCCCTCTTTTGATTTTCAACAATTAAAAAACATAAAACCATTCTTTTATGTATAGCTCTGGAGCTATGTAAAAACAGGCAGTGGGCCGGGTTGGCCTCAGACGCAGGCCGGTGTGGCTCCTCGCTCCCCTCCCACTCCCCCCCGGAAGGGGAGACCCCGCCTAGGAAGGGAGAAGATCAGGCACAGTGAGCCTCACTGCTCACTGGAACTATGAGCGAGTAAGGGGCCTTGGGAGTGTGGGGCGGGGTCAGGTCTCAGCATTAAATGGGGTGGCCAGAGGGGGCCTCGATGAGACACCAAGATGGAGCAATGATTTTTTATACTAATTTTAAATCGTTTTGGTAGCACGGGTAAAATAGGAAACGAATCTGCTTAAAAAATGGATGACACCAAGGTCCCCTTACTGCCCTATCCTGTTCCCCTCTCCTCTCCCAGTGACATGGAAGCTGTGAGCTATAGATCCCTCTGGACCATTTGCATTTTAAAAATTTCCTCCTCGTGTTATGTACTCATAGACATTGTTCAGCATCGTTGTGTGCGTGTGCGTGTGTGCGTGTGTGTGTGTGTGTGTGAAGTGGCAGGATACTGTCCCCATCTTGCTGGGCTAGCTTTTCCACCCCCGCCACACACACATCCGTGATGTGTTTTGAAGACAGAGTCACATTTGTGCATGTAAAGCTGCTTCATTTCTCCACTGCGGGGGTGTTCCCTGCGGGGATAAGCCGTGTTTTGCCTCTGCATCCCTTTCCTTGACTGTCCATGGATAGTGGACCGTCCAGCTGTTCCCATTTTGGGGCTCTTTCTTCCACAGGCTCTGGTGAGAGGCCCAGCCGGGTCCTCTCTCCTGGGGTTCCGGCTGCAGCAGTCACTGTTTACTGAACAGGAGGACGAGGGCTGCAGAGGAGGGTGGCCCCACGTTGGGGCTGATGGCAGAGGTGGCGCCAGGAGGTCCCTTCCTGTGCCCAGGGGCATCATTTCTGCTCCTCAGCCCAGGCACCGGCCTGCTGAGCTGCCTTAGCACAGATCTGGGCCTAGAACTCAGCCCATCAGAAGTGTGAAAGCCGCCCAATTAGCCCCTTGGCACTGTGAAGGCTGTTGCCACGGTAATGCCTCCCTTGGTCCCCTGTGCAGCCACGCAGACAGATGGGGACCTCAGCCTCCTGCACGCAGAGGGGCCTGTACTGTGGCTAGAGAGAGGGTCCAGCCCTTGATGGAAGCTGGTGCTTTAGGCTCCTGGAGGCCTGGATGCACCTGGACCCCTGGGTCCTGCTTCCAGGAATGATCCTCTGGGAATCAGCTTCCCAGGTCTGCCTCCGGAGGAGGCCAGGTGCTCCCCAGGCTGCCCCAGCACGTCGCATCCCCAGTCTGTGGGCATCTCCTGGCAAGCATGCCTTGAAGGGGGGTAGTCCCAGCGGGGGGGGGGGGGAACATGGAATTCCAGCTGGCTCGCCCATCAGCAACATTTGCCGGGTACCTCTGGTGCCAGGCTGGGAATTCTGCAGCGGCTCTAACACGGTTTCTGCCCCTCAGGGGGCTCATGGTTGGGTGAGAGACGCAGACAGGTGAATCACCAGTCTTTACGAGTGATTTATTTGTTTGAATAGGTGGTGCAGGCATGTGGTTAAAAACTGCAAACTGCGTGGAAGGCTCTGTGCAAATCTCCCTCTCGCCCCTGTCTCCGGGTCTCCCGCCCCTCCCCGGAGGCAGCCACTGTGGTCGGGCCCCCGGCCACTCCTCCGGAGATAGTCTATGCATTCAAAAGCAGATCTCTCCAAGAAACAAAGCCAGCCAAGACCCAGTCCACATCCTGCACCACTGGCGGCCTCTGTCTGCATTTTTCACTGACCAGCATTTCTGGGAGATAATTACATATCAGTATGTACAGATCCACCCAATGCTTTTCAACAACAGCAAACCCATAATAATAGCAAGAACTTATACTTACTCTGTGCTGGACGCTCCTCTAAGCACTTTATTTATATTAACCGATTGACTCCCCGAAGAGCTTGGAGACGGGCGCTCAGCTTATCTCATCACTCCGCAGACAGGAGGCCGGGGATGCCCATTGTGGAATGTGGCCTGAGTGGCTCTCGTGACCCTCCTGATGGACATAGAGGACGTTTCCAGGCAGTGAGCACTCTGGTACTTTTATCTCTGGGCACTTGTATCTCGGAGGATGGATGCTTGGAAGTGAATGGCTAGGTCAAAGGGCAGGTACATTTTGAATTTACATAGCTATTGTCAAATTACCCTCTGAAGAGGTCACACTCGGTTACGAAGGCAGCACCTGCCCCTCCCGCTCTGGCAGCCAGAGCTAGCACTGCCTTTACCCACCTTTTCTATCTTTGCCAGTGTGATAAAAGAAAACCATCTTCTCCTGTAGTGTTCCTTTGCGTTGCTCTTATGAGACAGGTTGGGTGTCTTTTCATACAGGTCAGTACAATCTGGTAGAGTCAGAATTGCACAGAGTGAGGTCCAAAGGGGCTGGGAGCCAAGAGGCTGGAGTGGTTTTCCTGTCGGGGGTGAGGGTAGAGGTGGTCCAGCAGCGTTGCTGGTGATGACATCCGAGCTGGCCCTTGGGATGTGGGGTTGACACAGGGAGGGCATTCTTGGTAGAGGGGAGGGTCCGAAGGGTGGGTGGCAGGGGGCACCGGAACAGGCCAAGCTTGAGAATGTGCATCTTCTCATCAGTGTCACCCCTACTCCCTGAGCCCCAAATCCCCAGCCAGGCTGTTTCCTCTGCTCCCACACACAGCTTGAGCTAAACCATGGTTCCTGGGGTCTCTGCCCCAAGGGAGCATCTTCCAGGGGACCTGCCCCCACCCCACGTTCTTAGTAGGTAGCCTCCATTGCCTCCTCCACCTCTCTGCCTCCCCTGCCCCTCCCACCCCTCCCCACCACCAGCCGGGGGAGTGTACATCCTCATTAGCACGGTTCAGTGGCCAGCGCTGGTAATTGATCTCCCTCCAACCCAGTGTGGACAGCGGCTAATGGGGATGAATGGCGCGGGAGGTGCCGCTGAGGGACGCTCACCCGGAGGCCCGCACACAGTGGAGAGGCAGGCAGGAGATGGAGATGCACTGAGCAGGCCTTTGAGTCAGCTGGGAAGTCTGCATCTGCCTCTGCCCAACCCTCCAGGCTGCCCTTCGGCCCTCAGCCTGACCCTGGGGCAGGAGGAGCACACAGGTGGGCAGAAGGCCTCTGGAATTCAGCTGCCTTCTGCGGTGGAGGCAGGGCCAGTCTCGGAGTTGGGACTGGAGCTCTGGGACGGCATCCCAGGAAGGCTATGTGTGCTGGGGCCCAAGATAAGGCAGGATCCCCAATTAGTTGTGTACAGAGGAGGGACCAAGACACTCCAAAACTGAATTAGCCAGCCATGGATTCCATCATACAGTCAGTCAACAAATATTTATTAAGTGGTTACTGTGTGCTAGGCACTGGGTAGCTGCAAAGTGACCAAATTAGTCAAGATCTTCTTTATGGGCAGGGAGATGGACAGTAACTAGGAAAATACTTAATATGGTAATAAATGGTGATAAATGCTCAGAAGAACATAAATAGGGTTACATGATAGGGATGCAGGTTGGAGTGCTACTTAGGAAGAAGGCTGGGGAGGCAACATGTAAGCTGAAATGTGAATGGTGACAAGGAAAAGCACTCCAGGCAAAGGGAATAGGCAGTGCAAAGGTCCTGAGGTAGAAATGAGCTCTGGGTGTTTGAGAAAGAAGAAGGGACCAGTGTGGCTGGAGCAAGGCCCATGAGGAGGAGATAAGCTAAGAAATCGGTGGCAATAAAGTAACGACGATCATGGCCAAGGCCAGAAGCCCAATTGCCAGGTGTGTGGGGTCATGGTGGTTGGGTGCCCTTTCCTGGTGGTGTTGGCCACGTAGAAAGGCAGAGAGAAAGGTCCAGCCTGGGGTCAGCTGGGCCAGAGGACCCCAGGGAAGTCAGGCTTGGGAAGACTCCTGTCACTCTCTGGTCATGTGCCTGCAGATTGGGGAGGGACAGACGTTCAGGGATGTCAGGGCCGGCCTCAGCCTGACTTAGAGGAGACACAGAGGCCTTGCTGGCCATTCTCGGAGAAGATATCCAGTCTTTGCTGCGTGTACGGCACAGTGACATCCTGCATCATCTAACTTCTGGCTGACTTGAGATACAACTCAGGTAATCTTTCCAGCAACTAACAAATATATGAATGAGTGTAAATGTTAAAGGATAAAGCTTAATACAGCTCCCGGAAGCAGGTTGGAGTCAGCCTGGCACGCAAGCAGGAACACTCTAGAATTCTTACAGTGTTTTAGACGTAAAACCCACGTATGTTTTTTATGGGCAGTTTAAGCAATTTCCATGGGTAATCTTGACTATTCTCTTGATTTTTGCCATATGTGCTGACTTCACTGTAGAATGCCCAAGTTACTGTTCCTGTGGGGTTGAGGTGTGTCTGGCACGCACAGTGGGCAGGTGTTTGCAAACCACGGGAGGGGGTCTCACATGAATGAACCACTCACACTAGTACCCATTCTCTAAAGGCATGTTCACACCCTCATATCCTTGCTGAGATTGTCCCCGCAACCCACAATGCCATTCCCTTCACTGAGGTTGGTCAGTTCCTCACATCCTTGAAGGAACTACTCAAATGTTCCTTTAGCCCCTGCCTCCCCTCTCCTAGAGCTTAGTGTAGGATAGCTTTTGGATTCAAAAAAATATAATCTAGAAAAAGCATTTGATAAATTTCAAATCAAGTTATGATTATTTTTAAAATCACAATTTCTTAGCAACTAGAAATAAAAGGGAATTTCTTTAACCTGATAAAGGGCATATATCAGACATATAGGACAAACATTATATTTAATGATGAAACATTCGTAGCAGGAATTGGACAAGGATGCCAACTACTGGTATTGTAGTGGAGCCCTAGACAATGCAATAACACAAGAAAATAAATAAGTGTCAAGAAGAGAAAGGAAGAGGGACTTCCCTGGTGGTCCAGTGGTTAAGACTTTGTCTTCCAATGCAAGGGGGTACAGGTTCAATCCCTGGTTGGGGAGCTAAAATCCCACACAGCTTGGGGCCAAAAAAACAAAATATAAAACAGAAGCAATATTATACCAAATTCAATAAAGACTTTAAAAATGGTCCACGTCAAAAATCTTTTAAAAAAAAGAATAGAAAGGAAGAGACAGGGCAGGGACCATCTCTTTCATCTGGCTTCCAGTTAAGCAGATACTTAACAAATGTTTGTTAAATTGAAGAAAAATCCAGTGTGTCCTCAAAGAAGTTTCTTGAAGGAGATGGGGGCAGAACGGATCTTCTAATAGCAAGAGTCTGGGAACATTCCCTGGTGCTCAAGAAGTTCCATCATCATGGTGCTGCCAAAAAGATAGAAGTACGATATTTCCCTGAGACCAGAAGTGAGGGCGAGACCTTTTGGGATGCCAGGAAAAGACTTAGTTTTCAAGATCATTTGTGTGGGTCCCCAAACAGGGGCAAGATACTTGAGTTAGTGGAATCTCTGTGGCAAGAGAAGCAGATGGCACCTGGATTCCACATCTAAGGCAGAGAGCTGGGGCCACAAAGTCAGGCCATGTCTTCTTTCTACTCCTTTTCTTGGGACACTCATAGTCAGACTATGCCACTGTTTTTTTGTGGGGTTCTAGAATACTTAGTTTAATTCCCACATCTCATTCATTCCCTGCCAGGTTCAAGTTCTTGATGTCCAGGAAAAGTAGCTCTGGCTCAAGGCAGATTGGGTGTTGGGTACCTACTGTTTCTACCTGGTCCCCATCTCTTCCCCCATCTTCTGGAAACAGCGCCTGAGTTATCCTTTGGAGAGAAATCTCCCCCACCCTCGGTCCATGTTCTTCAAGGGGACTAGGAACAGAACCCAGGCCTGACCAGTCAGTGGGTTTCATCCCCTTGGCTGTGGAGGGTTGGGCAAAGGATATCTGCTCCTGAACGTCTGCTGATAACAGAGAAGTTCCTTCTCCTTGGTGTTCTGGGGCTACTGGTGACCACCTTCCTTCCCACTGTCCCAGAGTGAAGCTGACACAGAGAAGTAGAGTCAGGAGAGGGAGCCCAGTCTGGGCCTGGTGACCATGCTTGATCCCTAGATCCCGGCACGTCTGATGGTAGAGCTTTCCTGCTCTTTCCAATGACACGAGCAGATAACACCCCCCCCCCCTCTTTCTTCAATTTTTAAAACAGTCTTATTGAGGTAATATCGACATGCAATAAAGTACATATTTAAAGTGTACAATTTGACCAATTTTAACCCATGAAATCATCATTATAATCAACAAATGGACACCCCAAATCATCATCTCCAAAGTTTTCTCAGGATTATTTGGAATTCTTTTCTCCTATCCCTCTCTTCACCCCTCCAAGCAATCACTGATCTACATTTCCTCATTATACATTAGTTTACATTTTCTAGAACTTCATATAGATAAAATCATACAGTGCGTATTTTTTTGTCTGGCTTCTTTCATGCAGCATAATTATTTTGAGATTTATTCAAGTTGTTACATGTATCAATAGTTTATTCCATTTTATCGCTAAGTAATATTTCATAGTGTGGATATACTATAATTTGTTCATTCACCTGCTGTTTCCAGTTTTTGGCTACTTCAAATAAAACTGCTATGAAAATTTGTGTATAAGTCTTTTTTTTATTGACGTATAGTTGATTTACAATGTTTCAGGTGTACAGCAAAGTGATTCAGTTTTGTATGTATATACATATATTCTTTTTCAGATTCTTTTCCATATAGGTTATTACAAGATACTGAATATAGTTCTCTGTGCTGTTAATCCCAAATTCATAATTTATCCCTCTTCTCCCTCTCCCCTTTGGTAACCATACGTTTGTTTTCTATGTCCTATCCCCTCCCCCCCGTTTTTTGTCCAAGCTGATTTGACTTGGTTTTCTGTGACCAGCAACCAAAAGAGTTCTGATTAACGCAGTGGGAAATGAGAATGTCTGGGTGGGAGGAGCTGAAGGTCCGGTCATAGGTGCTGTCTCACAGGGGCGGGGCTTGGGGGGGAGATGCAGCTTCCAAATAGAGCCCAAGGCCGCACTCCCTGCCCCTTCCTTTATTCTGTGCTGAGCCTTCCAAGCGGCTGGCCCCGAGATCCCACGAGGAATGGAAGAATGGACAGATATCATTTTCGTAAGTTGTTTTTATAAACTCAACTTCAGTGAGGTATAATTTACAAAAAATAAAATGTACCCATTTTAAGCATATATTTCAATGAGTTTTACCAGTTTATTCCCCTGTGTAACCCCCACCGCGACCAAGGTAAAGAACACGGCCATCACCCAGCAGGTGCCCCATGGTCCTTCCTGACCCGTCTCTGCTCCTCCCCCACCCCCGCAGACAACCACTGACCTGCTTTCTGTCACTGCACGTTAGATCTTTTTCATATGCAATCAGTCCTCAGTATTTGCAGATTCCATATCTGAGATCACACCTACTTGCTAAAATTTATTTGTAGCCCCCAAATCAACTGTGGCGGTGCTTTCGCGGTCACTTGTGGACATGCGCAGAGCGCTGAAAATGTTAACTCACCTGATGCACGTTCCCAGCTGAGACGGAACAAGGCAGGGCTCTGCTTTTTGCTTCCGTTCCCACTGTAAACAAGTGTCCTCTCTGCAGGCTATCGAGTGCTGCATCTTTTGCATTTTGGCAGTTTGGTTTTGGTTTTGGTTTTGGTTTCGGTGCTGGTTTTAATGTTTAAAACGGCCCCCAAATGTAGTGCTGAGGTGCTGTCCAGCATTCCTCAGCGCAAGAAGGCTGTGGTGTGCCTGATGGAAAAAATACGTGGGTTAGATAAGCTGCATTCAGATGTGAGTGACAGTGCCGCTGGCTGTGAGTTCAATGTTCCTGACTCAACTATATATATTAAATATAGCGTCTTTCTTTAAATAGAAACACGCACAGCAAAGTTATGTATTGATTGACTGACGCAAATGTGACCAGAGGCTTGTAGGAACCTAACCCTGTGCGTACTCTCCCAGGAGCGATGGTGCAGACTCACAGATCCAGTGTCTGCGGTGACTTCATGGAGGAATGAACCTCTGTGTATGTGATCACAAGAACGCAGACTTTTGAGTTCAGCTCTGCCTCTTAGCATCTTGCTCCAGAGATGCATCCTCGTCCGCGTCATGTGGACATACAGTTTCTTTTTTTTTCTTTTTTAAAATTTATTTGTTTATTTTTATTGGGGTATAGTTGCTTTACAATGTTGTGCTAGCTTCTGCTGTACAACGAAGTCAATCAGCTATCTGTATACATATACCCCCTCCCTCTTGGACCTCCCTCGCACTCCCTGCCCCATCTTTTTTTTTTTTTAAGATTTATTATTTATTTATTTATTGATATTGACTGTGTTGGGTCTTTGTTGCTGCACACAGCTTTCTCTAGCTGCGGCGAGTGGGGGCTACTCTTTGTTGTGGTGCGTGGGCTTCTCATTGCGATGGCTTCTCTTGTTGTGGAGCACCAGCTCTAGGCGTGTGGGCTTCAGTAGTTGCAGCCTGTGGGCTCAGTAGTTGTGGCATGTGGGCTCAGCTGCTCCACAGCATGTGGGATCTTCCTGGCCCAGGGATCGAACCCGTATCCCCTGCGTTGGCAGGTGGATTCTTAACCACTGCGCCACCAGGGAAGCCCTGGACACACAGTTTCTTCATTCAGTGACCAGTTGATGGGGCATCTGGATTGTGTCCAGCTTTTGGCAATTATGAGTAAAGCTGCTATGAACTTTCGCGTACACGTCTTTGTGTGGACATATGTTTTTACTTCCATCCCAAGTATTTTCACATGAGCAAATAAATTTCATATTCATCTAATCCTCACAATAGCCCTGAGAAGCGGCCTCATTTCCTGCAGGAGGAGATGGGAGCTCAGAGCTCAGTGGCCTGTCACAGCTCACACGGCTCACAACTCCTGCCCCCAGCCGTGCTGCCTATTCCCTGGTGGGGGCCTGAGGGTCCCTAGTCAGGGCTGACCGCCTGCTGAAGTGGGAAGGATCTTGCCTCTGTCACTGTGTCTCCACGGGCCTTGGGTTCCCCAGCTACAAAATGTGCAGTTTCAGTCCCCTCCAAGGAGCCCTCGTTCTCCAAGTTTGTGATGTTAATCCTGCAGAGGATCTGAGCAACTGGGAGAGGCCCAAAGCAGCCCTTGGGAGGCCAAGCCGGGCAGGACCAGAAATTCAGAGTCCGGCTGGCCTGGCTTATTGGCTTGTGGGACTTGAGCTGCCCGAGTCCACTCTTCTTGCTGGAAGTAACAGTTCCAGTTTTTTCTCTTGGGGAGTCTCCACGAACATCATGTGCAGCCTAGTGGGGACTGTCCATCAAGGCCTTACCGTGGCCAAAGGAGGATCACCTGCCTGGCTCTGTGCCAGGGCTTCGAGTCCCGAGCAGAGCCAAGCCTGACGCAGGGACTGAGACGAGGCCTGACTGAGCAGGCTGTCCGCCGCTGTTGATTCAGTAAGCTGCCTGACAACCTCCCAGTGCAACCCAGCAGCTTCCTGTCGCTTGCGGTCAGTGAGCCCTGGACACCACGCTCGCTATTCCCCTTCCTTGTGGATCCACAGCCTCAGTGGAGGCGTGGCTCTCAGGAGACGTCCTCTGGCTTCCCCTTGGCTTGAGGAAACCCGGGAGAGGGAACGTCTGGTATCTGGGAGCAACCGGCAGAGGGAGGGGTCCCAGGATTGGGGAGAGAAGATGCAGACTGGGGTCCTGACTTGTCACTCCCTCTGGGGCTCACCATCCTTTTCTCTTAAAAGGGCACCCCTACCCGTTTCATCCATGGTCATCAGCCCACCTCCTATGGGCGGATGCTGTCTCTGGTGCTGTGGATACAGGGTGAGGAGGTGATTCAGTCCCCTGCTCTAAGAGGGGACAGACAATGGGATGTCACAGCTGGGAGAGATGACAGAGCAAGTCCCAGTGCCTTGGAGATTCGCTTGGGGCATTGTCCAGACCTTGGTCAGTCCTTGGACCAGAAACTGACCTTGGCTACCTTCCTTCCTTGGATTTGGAAGGAAAGGGCAGCACAGGGGATCTAAGTAGCGAGAACTTCAAGTTAAGTCTCTTCAGGAGGTGTCCATCCAGAATGAAAAATTCTGCTGAAGAGTCAAAATCACAGGGAGGGGTCTGCCTAGCCTCAAGCGCCTGTGTCAGTGCCTACCAGGGTTCAAGGTCTCATGACTGACAGCCGCCAGGACTGTCTACGCTGAAGAAGGGCTGAGTCCTTAGGTGCTGCTTTCTGAGAAGTGGGGGAATCTTGGGGAAGGCAAAAGCCACCAGTGTCCCCTGGTTGTCAGGCAAGGACTCATAGGAAGTACTGCAAGTGCCCGGGGACACTGAACTGTAAGCATGTAAGGATTTGGTATGTCAGGGCTCAGAAGGGGAGGTGGCCTTGCCTGCCTTCACCTACGGAGCAGCTGCCCTCAGGCAGGGCTTCCCATCTGAACCTGGGGGAGCTCCGTGCATGTTTGGTAAATATGTTGCAAGAAGGGAGACCCCTTCCAGGGCCTGAGCGGGGGCTCTCGTCTAACACTCAGACATGAATTGTCCGAGGAGACACGCGCGTGCTGACAAAGCAAGAGACTTTATTGGGAGGGGCGCCTGGGGGAGAGCAGGAGGGGAAAGGAGCCCAGGAGGACTGCTCTGCCACGTGGTTTGCAGTCTCAGGTTTTACGGTGATGGGGTGGGTTTCCGGGTTGTCTCTGGCCAATCCCTCTGACTCAGGGTCCTTTCTGGTGGGGCACGCATCTCTCAGCCAAGGTGCACTCCAGCAAGGAGGATTCCGGGATGTGGGTAGGACACGTAGACTGGCATCTCCTTTTGACCTTTCTTGAATTCTTCCGGTTCGTAAAATAACTCATGCAAATTGTTACTGTCTGCCTGGCCAGGGTGGGTGGTTACAATCTGTGTTTCCCCTAACAAGTGCAGGTGGAATGAATGAAACTCTGCACACGTGCCTAGGTGGAGAGGGCACTGCAAAGCCAGGCCCATGTGGCCCCTGCCTGCAGGGACTGAGTCCAGCAGTGGAGACAGATGTTCCCTGGACTAGAGCTAGAACAAGACATCATCACTGAGGCGTGTGGCAAGTGCCGTGGGAATGCCCGGGATGAGTGCTCAGCCTAGACAGGAGGTCAGGGGCACTCAGGGGAGGGCTGGGTGGGAAGGCTGAGAGGGTGGTGGAAGGCTGTGGTACCCAGGGAGTGCATTCCCGGGGGACCCTAGTGTTTTATTCTGGGGCCTGGCTCTGTCCTGTGCGCCTTAGAGGGAGCTGGGGGCTGGGCAGACAGGTGCAAAAGCGTGCGGTCGGTGAGCTGGGGGGCGGGCAGTGGGGCGGGGGGAGGAGGATGGGAAGCCCCGGGCTGGGGGAGAGGCGAGGAGACGGGGGCTGCAGTTCCCTGCCGGCTGCAGAGGACACCCCAAGGTTACCTTGGCCTGTGGCTCCGCGGCTCTCGAGCTGCTGCCAGCGGTAACAACAGCGAACCAGCAGCCTCTCTGAGTTTTATTATCATTCAAATGAGGACGTGGAGAGGTATTTCATTTGATTGGTAGAATAATAGGAGCCATTTATCTACCTTCTCGCAACCTTTCATATCTGTTTCACTAGTTTATGGGATCGCATACATCATAGTAAAGGCAAAAATGTATTTTTTTTCCTCTGACTTGGGGCCGGGGTGGGGGGTTGTGCAGTGGGGATGGAAGGCAGCTCTCGGAGTAGCTGGCAGGAGCTGAAGGAAATGAAATCGAAAAAGACTATTATTGGTGACAGACAGTTGCATCTGAAAGGGAATAAGAAACTCCCCAGTGCGGGCGCGGATGAGGAGTTTTAAATGGAAGATCTAACAGCCTTCAGCTCTGGGTCCAGAGAGAGGGGTGGGAGCCAGGAGCGAGGCTGGCACAGGGGGCACGTGGCCCAGCTGTTGGAATTCTTTGTCTCTCTTCAGTTATGATAAATTACACATGTCATGCAAGGATCTATTCTCCTTTTGCAAAAATTAGACCATTCCAGGTAAAATCCCGTGTGACCACCAACCCCACCCCTTCCCCCCCTTCCCCGGAGGCAACTACTAAGGATTTTTTCCCTCTTGATTTTACAAATGCACAAAGATATCTTAAAAGAGGTAGTACTCTTTTGTGGGTTTTTTTCCCACTTTCTTAAGTGGTATCGTACTGCATCACGCAGCTTCTTGTGTTTTGTACTCAGTATGTTTTCAAGCTCTGTGTGAGTAGACCCACGTGGGTCTCCATTCCTTCCTGGAACTGCCAGGTGGTTCTCCCTTCCATGACTAGCCTGTCGTTTAGTCACCCAGCGACCCCCTGATGAACACTTGGGTGGCTTCCAGCTTTTCGCAATTATGAACCACGCTGCAAGGCTCCTGGCACCTGGGCCAGTTTCTTGAGGGCAGGTGAGCAGTGAACTCATCGGTGGGGGAGGGGCATGCTTTTTTGACGGATCGTTGCCCAAAGTGTCCTTGCTGGGGGGGCTCTAGCCAACTGCCCCCAGCAGCCTCCACGGCTGGCAGTCACCTCCTAGTGAGTGAAAGTGCAGGGTCATGTCTTGGCCGGAGGTGGGAGGCCGAGAGGGGAGCAGCGAAGACCTGGATGAACAGGGCATCAGGGTGGAAGGAAGGAGGCCGACCCCAGAGCTCCAGGCGTGACCCCACAAGGTGGGGGCAGGATTCCAGGAAGGCACGCGAAGGGCCATTGGGCTTGATCCTGGACACAATGGTGGGGCCACGGGCAAGGGCTGGAGGGTGGGCAAGGGCGGGAGCCAGAGGGCACTGTGTGGCTGGCAGGGTAGCTGGCCAGCAGGGCCAAGGAGGACAGCCAAGGCAGAGCTGGAGTCTGTGGACAGTACCAACACAGGGCGGGGGGTGGGCAGCACAGGCACAGAGGGGTCCTCCAGGGGCCCTGGCTCCCCGATGGCAGCACCGAGACACGAGGGTCCGCGGGAAGGTAGGAGACTTAGCTCAGGCCCGTGGTGTGGGCTGAGGCCCCTTGCTCAGGCCTGGCCCATGGGACAGCATTTGGGGCCCCACCCGCAGGGATGTGGGAGGGGTGGTTACCGGAATGGGGGCAGATGACTGGTGAGGACTGGGCTCTCTGTCCTGGGAGAAAGACTCCGTTTCCAGAACTCCCTTGCGGAGTCCAGTTGCAAAGATTACAAGGAAGAGTTGCTTTAAAAAAAAAAAGAAAAAGGAAGAGGTCTTCCCTGGTGGCTCAGTGGTTAAGAATCCACCTGCCAATGCAGGGGACACGGGTTCGAGCCCTGGTCCAGAAAGATCCCACATGCCCCAGAGCAACCAAGCCCGTGTGCCACAACTACTGAGCCAGCACTCTAGAGCCTGTGAGCCACAACTACTGAGCCCACATGCCGCAACTACTGAAGCCTGCACACCTAGAGCCTGGGTGCCTGGAACCCGTGCTCCTCAGTAAGAGAAGCCATGGCACTGAGGAGCCCGCACACCACAATGAAGAGTAGCCCCTGCTCGCCTCAGCCAGAGAAAGCCTGCACGCAGCAACGAAGACCCAATGCAGACAAAAATAAAATGAATAATAAAATAAATCTTAAAAAAAAAAGACATAGCTTTATTGAGAGAGAATTCACATACCGCACATGTCACACATTGGAAGTGTACCGTTCTGTGGTTTTTGGAGTATTCAGACACATGCAACTATCACCACAGTTCATCGAGAACATTCTCGCCAGCTCCCAAAAAAGCCTTCTAGCTATCATCCCATGGGGATGTCCCCCCCAGCCCTCGGCAACCACTAATCTACTTTCTGTCTCTGTGGATCTTCCTGTTCTAGGCATTTCATATGCATGGCATCAGACACGATGTGGCCTTTTGCATCTGACTTAATTCACTCAGCATAATTGTCCATCCATGGTGTGACGTGTCAGAACTCCATTCTTTTTATGGCTGAATAATATTTCCTCGTATCGATAGACCACGTCTGGTTTATCCATTCATCAGGTGATGGACATTGGTTCGTTTCATCCCACCTCTTTTGGACTATTAGGAATAATGCTATAAACAGTTGTGGATGCATATTTTCACTTCTCTTGGGGTACCTGCCTAGGTGTGGAATTACTGGGTCACGTGGTCAATCTGTGTACAGGAGCTGCCAGACTGTTTTCCAATGAGGCTGCACCGCTTTACGTTCCCACCAGCACGTGAGGGTTCTGACTTGTCCACATTTCTTGTCAACACTTGTAATTGTCTGACTTTTTCATTCTAGCCACCCTAGTGGGAGGAGGTGCTTGTTGGGGCAACTTCAGAAGCTGGTGGCTCGAACTCAGTGCACCTCTGGGCTCCAGGACCCTCCTTGAGATTACCCAGCTCTCTCTCATTCTCAGCTCCACACTCTCCTGGGTTGGCTTCACCTCAGGCAGACCCTGGCCATGTAAGGCAGCTTCAGGCCACTTCCTGACCTGAGCTCGCAGCCTCCTTCCCTCAAAGGCCCCAGGGAGGCCGTATTCGTCAGGGTTCTCCAGAGAAACAGAACCAATGGGATGTATATAAACAGACATAGGGTTATACATTAATTATAAGGAAATGGCTCATGTGATTGCGGAGGCTGACAAGTCCCAAGACCTGCAGGGTGAGTGGCCAAGCTGGAGACACAGCAGGGCTGGTGATGGAGTTTGAAGACTGCCAGGCGCAAGACCCAGGAGGGGTTGGTGTTTCAGTTCAAATCTGCTGGCAGGAAGAGGCTAGTGTCCCAATGCAAAAGCAGTCACACAAGAGGAATCCTCTCTTCCTTGGAGGACAGACAGCCTTTTTGTCTTCCTCAGGCCATCCACTGATTGGACCAGGCGCGCTCACACTGGGGAGTGCAATCTGCTTTGCTCAGTCTACTAACTCAGAAGTGAATCTCCTCCAGAGACACCCTCCCAGCAGCACCCAGAATAACGTTTGACTGGATATCTTGGCTCCGAGGCCCAATCATGTTGACACAAAACTAACTTTCACAGAGGCTCTCAGTGGCCACCTGACCACCTCTCAACTTTCAGTTGTGAGTCATTGTATTTCTTGTGACGGGGCCTCACAGCAGGGCTTTCTCCACTTGGAAGCAAAAGATACTTGACGGATCCTTTCAAAAGGTTCAGAGTCCAGGAACCTGCCGGGGCCAGGTGATGCTCCCTGACGTGACCAAGCGAGCCGCCTGTTTTCTGGAGTCTGCAATTGTTCCTCTGAGCCCTGCATGGGCTCCTGTCTCCTTTACTTAGGCCTAGACTGCTGCTTCTGCAGTGTCCCTCTCTCCCTGGCGGTCTCTCCCTCTGATTCCTGCCACCTACCCCTCAGAGGGCAGCAGCAAACGCTCCCCCTTTTGATGTCCTGGCTCTCGTGTGAATAAGCTTTTCCTTGGGTGCCCTGTGCACAGCTTGGTTACTGCTGGGACGTAACAAAGGTATAAACACAGAGAAGCCAAGAAGCACGGGCCCGGCTCCTCCAGCTCCCATATCAGCCCCTGGGCCTTGGTCACCAGCTGTGGCTGGTGCTCTCAAGGTCCCGGTCCACTCGGCCTCTAGGTGGCAGGCAGGGCAGCTCTTCTGACCTCTGCCAGGGGCTCCCCACTGGCTGCCTGGCTGCCTGCATGGATGGGCCTGCCCCACAGGGAGGGACCCACCTCTACAGCCATGCCCACCCCCACGTGTGGCTCTCAGCACAGAGTGTCACCAGAGATGGCCTTGTCTCCCCCAGGGTGGTGGCTTCACTCCAGCCAGCCTGGGGTGGGTGACACTGTGACGTCTTCCCCAGCATGGGCTGGTGAGGCCTACAAAGTCCTCTTTACGGTATCACACCCCCCACCACCCACAGCAGCCAGACCCGGCCTGCGGGATGTGGGCTGTGCATGCGGAGAAGCAGAGAAAAGCCAAAGAAGTTAAATCTCAGCTTTTGAGCTCCCAAAGGCCCACGTCCCATCATACACAGTAAATGTGGAACGCTGCCTGCCCAGCGCGTTTTTTGGCCTTCGTGTTTTGGCCTTCGCCACAGACACATGAGGTTAGAAATTCTGTCTGGCTGGGAAAGAGAGAGAGTGTCAGGAATGAAAGGAGTGAGCTGGGCCCTGCGGGGGTCGTTCTAGGCCTGGAGGGGGAGCAGAAGAGGGGGTTATACCCCCAGCGGAGCTGAAGAGCTCATTGCTAGGGGCACCTGAGCCTTGTTCCCTGGCTGGGAGAGGCCCCCAGACCCCCTTTGCCCTGACAGGGTGTGGTGACAGTAGACAGCAGGTGAGAGGGGGTCCACAGTGAGGGCCCGAGACAGCCCAGTGAGCTTCCCAGCCCCAGAGACACCAGGGCAGCTGCCAAGTTCCCCAGGAGGGCGTGGAGGGGCTTCCTGGTGGTGACGAGGGAAGGCCACTGCCAAAACTGTCTTGGCCCTTACTAGCAGGGACCAGATGGGGACACAGACACCTCATCGGCTGCCAACACTGAAGGGAGATGACAGCCGAGAACCAGATGTCCCCATGTATGTGTTGGGGATGTCAGCAGGGCAGACACCAACCTATGATCCACCCATGTTGTGGGACCACCCACATTCGCTGGAATCCGGGGACCAGGAGATGGGGGAGGGGGAGCCCAGAACCAGCTAAGTGTAAATACGTGTTGCTGAACTGACTGAGACTTATTTTCTGCTGCTGGGCAGGAAATGGGAGTTTGCAATAACCAAGAATATGGATAATAGGAATATAAGGTTGCGGTTTTGGCACTCGTGGGTTAGTGGCCTGAATCATCTTACCCACAACCCACAGCTTAACTCGGGACCGGGGTCACGACAGGAGCTGGTGATGGAGAGAGGAAGGAGGCAGGCAGAGGAGGGAGAGGATGGAGAGAGGAAGGAGGCAGGCAGAGGAGGGAGAGGATGGAGAGAGGAAGGAGGCAGGCAGGGGAGCTGGGGGAGCTGCTGGTTTGGGGAGAGGAGAGGCCTAGAAGAGGCTGCCAGGACAGAGGCGAGCATCCTCGTGCAGGCACAGGGCAGGGGCGGGGGAAGGGCGTGGATCAGCAGACGTGAGAGAAATCAGCTCCAGGGTCCCGGGCAAGTCCCTAAGCTCTCCGAGCCTTCAGATCCTCACCCAAAGCAGGGCAGGCTCTGCTGATCCCGCCTGACCCACACCTTTCCCCCTGCATGACCCTCATTGGGGAAAACCTCATCTCCCAGTAGTTCAGGCAGGGCTGACCCTGGCCTCCAGCGTCAGGCACGTGTATGTGATCTGGGCCCGGCCGACAAGACTATCTTCCGGTACCTTTGTTGGAACTATTGGCAGAGAGAAGCTGGCTTTCCTGGGGTGGTGAGCGGTGAGTGTGCAGCTTGGAGCTGCTGGGCAGCCTCCATGAGGAAGTAGGTTTGTCTGAGAATGGCTCCAACTCAGAGGAAAGCAGAGCTGAAAGAGGAAAGAAATGGAGTCCATCTCAGTCAGCTCAGCTGCTGTAACAAAATGCCACAGACTTGGCTTGAACAACAGACACTGATTTCTCACAGCGCTGGAGGCTGAGAATCCACGATCAAGGTGCTGACAAAGCAGAGAGAGAGGGGGCCCACCAGCACTCTCGCGGTTCTTCTGATAAGGATACTTACTCTGTGGGATCAGGACCCCATCCTTATGACCTCACTTAACCTTGATTACCTCCAAAAAGCCCCTGTCATCAAATATAGTCACAAAAGGGCTTCAATCTGTGAATTTTGGGGGGGACACAAACATTCAGTCCGTAACAAAGTCCTAAAAACAAGGTTTGCACCCCTGGGTCCGGCTATGCCTGAAATGAGATCTTCCCAACGACTTTCCAGCTACATAAGCCATTCCATTCTAGACCCATGGTTTGGGCTTCTGCAACTTGCAAATGAGGGTCCTGTGACAGCTGTCATAGATATTACACATCTGTGCTTAGCACATGACACATGCAGCCGTGTTCATCCCGTCCCTGGAGAAAAGGCGCAAATGTTGGATGTGGGAGGGGGAGGCAGGCAGGAGAGACAGGGGAGAAGACAAGGCAAATCAGGAGGGAAGGATTCAGAGCAGCAAAGGACAACAGGCAGTGTTATCTGGAGGGAAAGTGAGAAGGCAGAAAACAAACCGAGACTTGTTGGAAAAGTTTGGTTCCCTGCAAATTGAGTTCCTGTTTGCTGCGTGGTACTGAGGGATAGAGTCTTTGCGGAGGCAAACCCGTGGAGCGGGCTAGGGGCTCGGGCAGGGCCAGCGGGGCCACGAGGCTGGCGTGGACGTGGAGTCAGGCCGCGTCCAAGAGGGGCAGGGCGGGGCCCACTGCAGCCTGCCCTGTGCCTCACGGCTGATTGTCCCCTGTCACCGCAATATCCTTTAGAAGAAGTAAATCAGATCAGGTCTCTTCCTCTCGCCCCTGACCTCCCATCACACAGAATGAAGGGCAGACACCCCCCTGCCCCGTGCCTCCCTGGGCCCACCCCGCTGCGCACACCTCGCGCAGCCCTCGCTGTGCTCCCGGGAGCCTAGTCCCACCCTGGCCCCCTGCGCCTGCCTTCCCATCCGCCCGGAAAGCCCTCTCCACCGACCTTCGCCTTCAGCTCCTTCTCCTCATTTGAGACTCAGCCAAGGGTCCCCCCGTCAGTGAGGTCCCCCGGGTGCCTCCACAGCAGCCCCGAGCTCCATCACAGGGTTCTGTGCTATTGCTTTCCCCAGCGCTCAGCACCGTCGCATCACCTCCGCTTTTGCGTTGCCCGGCTCCTCCTCTAACATCCGTGCGGCTGGGCTAGGACCTCCCCTCAGCTGCGCTCACCGCTGCAACCGGTCCCAGGACTGAGCCCAGCACAGCACACACTCGGTAGAGGCCCTGCCCCGACACCAAACGCCTCCTGAGAACTCCGCGTCGAGCACTGGGCAGAGTCTCCAGGTTACAAACCCAGGTGTGTAGAAATGGTCTCAGGTTTTTAAAAACTGAACTTAATCTTTTTTTGTTCTTTTTCTTTTATACTGGAGCACAGTTGATTAACATCATTGTGTTAGTTTCAGGTGTACAGGAAAGGGATTCAGTTTTACATATACGTGTATCTATTCTTTTTCAAATTCTTTCCCCATTTAGGTTATTACAGAACATTGAGCAGAGTTCCCTGTGCTATACAGTAGATCCTTGTTGGTTATCTATTTTAAAGATAGTAGTGTGCACATGAAGAACTGAACTTAATCTTAGTCCCCACTATAGTAAACTCAGCATAACTGTAGTCATATCGAGGTGTTCTTGGTTAATTCTGGGTCTCCTAGGTCACTTGCAAGTCCCCCTTTCTCACTAGGGTTAGAGTCTACCCTGAGGTGGGGGAGGGGCACACGAAGGTGGAGGCCTTGAATGGGCCGGAGTTCACCACGTCCACCCTGCGTCCACATCCCCAGAGCTGTCCTCCACAGTGGTTCCCACCGAGGTCCTCAGTCCAGTCCTGCCTGGTCCTGGGTCCACCCCCTGCCACATGCCTCTCCCGGCCACTGGGATCCCCCCATCATGATCCAGGGCCACTCATTCCGAGACAAACATTCTGCCCCCAGGGGCACATGGGGACCCTCTGTTCTGCTCCAAGTCTGTCTGTACTGACGCCTCCGCAAGGAGTTTCTTCTGTGTTGCTGGCTGGGGCCAAGTGGGTGGGGGTGAGGGGGGTGTCTGTGGGCCTCAATGTTCCCCAGGCCTCACCTGAGACGTGAGGCACGGTCCCGCTGCCGTGGGAGCCCCGACCTCCACACAAGGCCAGGCTAGCTTTCCCCACCCCTCCCATCTCACTCCCAGGCCCTCCCCAGCCTGGGGTCTTTCTCTAGTGTGTGCTAACCACCGCACACTCCTCTGTGCCCGTTGCTTGTGGCATACATGTTAGCCTTGGGCCCCCCAGGGCTCCCCGGGGTCCTCAGAGCAGCGAAATGCAGAGAGGAAGGGAGGGCAAGGGTGCCTGGAAGGACGCTCCCACCCCCGCCCCCTACTGCCCTACCCACGGTGGCCGTGGGGGGCGGGCGGCGGGTTGGGGGAGAACCTTCACTCCTGCTGGTCAGGACGGACTCCCAGGGGGAGGCATCTGGGGAGTCCTGGGTGCCAAGCCTGAGCGAACCCGGCTCGTGCTGTCAGGGGTGTGCTGAGGGGTGAGGGGCCTGACCGTGGGCTTCATTCTGCTTTCCGTAGCTGCAGGACCAAATGGGATTCCAGGTTTCCACGAGATGGAGGCTGCAGTGCAGCTCTGCTCCAGGCCGAAGCACAGAGGCCCACCCCGGGAGCCCCTGCAGCCCCTGCGGAGGACCAGGGCCCGCCCACCCGCCGCTCTTCACGTCGCTGGCTCCTCATCAGATTTTCCATCTCAGCCTCAGCCTCCAGGCCCCACCTCCCACCTGCACTGCTTAATTCCCCTCTCTCTCCTGCAATTTATTATTTAAGTCCGCAGAGCGACTGGGGTGAAGCGGCGCTTCCTGGGAGACGCTACACTGGAAAAAAGAGACCCGCCTTGGTGAGGGCGCGGGCAGCTCAGGGCAGGGACCAGGGTGGGGTTGTCCCGGGGAGATGGCTGAGCCCAGGGGCCTGAGCTTGCTTCCAGGGCAGACTGGCTGGTGAGGCATCACCCACCCAGGGTGGCCTTTGAAAGGGCGACATTCTACCTCTGCCCCCCTCCCTCCAACCCCCAGGCCCTGCCGAGTCAGGCTCCAAGAGGGTCTGAGATGCAGAGACCCAGCTGCCAGGCAGCCACCAGGCACCAGTTTGGTGTTGCCCCCAGGGAGGATGGATTTAAAGAAAACCAAGCAGCTTTTAAAAACCAGGAGATTTCATATACATACCTGGATTTAGCTTCTCCTCCAAAAACTGGTCAATATTGATTTCCACAAGGCCAAGTCAGGCTGCAGCAGGATTTGGAAAGGGCCTGCGTGGGCCTCCATGGCAGCCCTGCCTCTACTTCCCTAGGGGCCTGCCCCATCCCAGGAGACGTCTGGGTTTGAGACCCCTGCTCAGTGCCAGCCCCCTCCCTCCCCCTCAGCTTTTCTGTGCATTTCTGGGGGACAAGGACTCTCTCTTCTCCCTGTATCTCTCTCTGTAGTGCCCAGCCCAGAGCCTGGCATATAGGGATACTGAACATAAATACCGTTTGTTTTTTTTTTATGGCCATGTCGGGTCTTCGTTGCTGTGTGTGGGCTTTCTCTAGTTGTGGTGAAAGGGGCTACTCTTCCTTGCGGAGCGCAGGCTCTAGATGCCCGGGCTTCAGTAGTTAGAGCACTCGGGCTCTAGAGCGCAGGCTCAGCAGTTATGGCGCATGGAACTAGTTGCTCTGTGGCATGTGGGATCGTCCCAGCCCAGGGGTGTAACCCATGTCCCCTGCATTGGCAGGCGGATTCTTACCCACTGCGCCACCAGGGACATCCCCGTACATTTTTAAGGAGCAGCTGAAGGAGTGAGTGAACAAGTGGGTGACCCCTGCCCAGGGTTAGGAGGCTGAACGCCATTTGAAAAGGTGAGTCTGAACTGCAGGCCAAGGAAGCAGAGGGAAAGAGGCTGGGGGCACCCAGAGGAGTCCAGGGTACTTGGGGTGGGGTGAGGGAGGTCTCCCAGGGGTGGCTGGAAGGCCAAGCTGAGGAGCTGAGATTTATTGTCCAATCCCCTGAGCTTAAAAAAACCACAGTCTGGGGACCACTCCAGACCCACTGAATCAGGTCTTCAAGGGGGAGGCAATCTCTGTTTTTAAAGATGTTCTCCCTGACGAGGGGACACGGAGCCCCAGCAGGCATGGGACCTTGGCCATGTGGCTGACAGGTGGTCACCTGTGCCACAGGTCTGCTGCTGCGTCTAACTCCCTTCCCGCCCCACCCGAGGCTGGCTGTCTCTCTAAAGGCACCAGTCACCCTTCCCAGCGGTGGTCCGGCCCTGTGTCCATCGCAGCCACTCACCACAGTTTCAGTACATTTTAGAAGGAAGTATGAAATGACTGTGTTTGTTTTGCCCAAGCAAAACCCATTTATAAAGTGCAGCACTTGTTTAAGAAAAAAACAACAGCTATTGACAAAATATAAAAAAAGAAAATTAAAGCAGCAGCTCCTTAAAAGGACCCTGTCCAATAATTTGATTTTTTTCCCCTTCTTCCCTCAAAGGCCAGAATGACACAATCAATCTTGCTATTCCATAGGCTGCCTCGTTACAGCTTTTTCTCAAGTGGAGAAAAAAACATGGAAAGAAAAATAGGTACCATCTGCAACCCCATCACCTCCCACCCCACGATGGGTCCTGCTTGGTCCCTCTGTTTCCCCACCCCAGCCTTCCTGCCCTGCTAGCAGCCTGGACCTGGCCGCCCTCTGCGCCAGCGGTGCCCTCCAGATGGGACCAGCGTGCCAGGTCAGCTCAGGGCTTCTCCTGCCATTCCCCACAACCCTCAGGCCCTGTGGGGACGCCGTCCTGTCCCCCTCGTCCAGCACACGAGTGCCTTCTTAAAGATTTCTCATCTTGACACCTCATCCAAATCACCGATGTTTTTCAGGAGAAAAGCACAGAGCAGGACACATGAGTTCAAAGAGGAGACATACTTCGCACACACAAGTAAACACTCTGCAGACAGCACCTTGCTTCCAGCGAACATACACAGGACCTCATGGGAGTGGGCTCCCATATCCCCTGCATTTCAAGACCCCCGTTCCCAAATGCTGTCCCCATTGTGGCTGCCATCCGTTCGCCAGGGGCCTGCCCCACCGTTGGCGGCCCCACCCCCACCTTGACAACAGGTTGATTCAAACCAGCTTTAAAGGCCACCCGTGTCCTGGGCCAGATCACTGCACCTCTATAACTTTCTTCAGCCAGAGAGCGAGGTGACTAACACAGAGGTTGCTGTGAGGACCGAAGGAGCAGCCGCATGGAGTCATAATAATGATATTTTATAGCTGAGCACTAGCTCAGTGCCTGACCCTGACCTACTCTTTTCTGACATTATGGGATGAAATCCTCAGCTTATATGATTATTAGGTTATTTCACAGCTGAGAAAACTGAGGTATAGAGAGGTTAGGTTAATTGCCTGCGGTCTTATAACTAGTAAAAGGGAAGAGGGTTTTTTGGGGGGGGAGGAGAGCTTTCCAGAATCCACTCCCTTGCTAGTTAGTCCCCATTTCCCTCTGGAAGGGTCCCCAGTGAGCATGGTCTTCATGGCAGGGCAGTGATGGCACCTGCCTCCCACCGTGGGAGCCCGAGGGCAGTGTGTCCCACACTGTGGGGCCAGGAGTGAACTCAACTGTGAACCTCAACCCAGCCTGCAGTTGCTGGCGTTCCTAGACATGCTTGCTCTCAGCCCCTGTGGATTCCGGGAGCCCCAAATATACTTCCCTTTTGCTTAGTTAATATAGACAGAGTCCATCTCTGTCACTTGCAACCCCAGGTGGTAATAATAACATCAAGAGTTGCACTGATGTCTTGAGCACTTACTATGTGTTGGGTCCCAAGATAAAGAGCTCTGTAGACATTATTGCATCATCCTTGCACGCTCCTAGGATTGTCCCTGTTTCACAGGCAAGGAATCTGAGGATCATATACGCTTGGATTCTTGCCCAGCATCACACAGCTAGAAAGAGGGTTCAGCTGGCTTCAAACCCTGAGCTGCCTGAGCATAAACCTGCAAGCATGAAGCTCTGTCATGTGCTCACTAAACAATGGCTTTAGCACCGCACCACTTCCATATGCTTGAATGCATTATGTCCTTTAAAAACTTACTGGGAGAGGACTTCCTAGGTGGCGCAGTGGTTAAGAATCCACCTGCCAATGCAGGGAACACGGGTTCGAGCACTGCTCTGGGAAGATCCCACATGCCACGGAACAACTAAGCCCGTGCACCACAACTATTGAGCCTGTGCTCTGGAGCCCGTGAGCCACAACTGTTGAACCTGTGTGCCACAACTACTGAAGCCCATGTGCCTAGAGCCTGTGCTCCGCAACGAGAAGCCACTACAATGAGGAGCCCGCGCACCACAATGAAGAGTAGCCCCTGCTCACATCAACTAGAGAAAGCCCGCATGCAGCAATGAAGACCCAACACACCCAATAAATAAATTGGAAAAAAAAAAAAAAACCAAACCAATGTTTAAAAAAAAGAAAAATTACTGGGAGATTCCAATTCCAGGTAAGATGAGGCAAACACACTCGTCCTGTCTCTCCCACTGAGTGTAGCTTAAAATCTGGATGCAATGGATGGATTTGAAGTCCTTTCTGCCTGCAACCAAATAAGTGGTAATAACAGCATCAAGAGTAGTTATCACTTCTTGAGCCCTTACTATGTGCTGGGTCCCAAGATAACAGGCTTTACAGACATTATGGTCTCTCGAAGAAGATCAGATAACAAAGTAACACCAAATCAGTGGTGGGTTTACTATTTCCCCCCTCCAGCATCTCCTGGGCTGAATTCAGTGCAGCCCAAAACCCTGAAGTGGATATTGACATCTACAGTGAGAACTCCAGGAAAAGCCCTCTGATTCTGGCTTGAGGACCAAGAAAGAGGTGAGAGCGTACAGAAGCCTTCTGGTTTGTTTGTTTTTATTCTTCCCCCCTCTTTGTCCATCCTCTTGCCGCTCAGCCTCCGGTAAATCACGTGACGCCAGCAGCAGCAGCAGCAGCAGTGTGAGCTGGCAGCAACCTAGAACGCCAGTGGGAGGAGCCACGGCCCAGGAGGGTGGGCAAGCCCCTCAGGCTCCACACTAGCAGTTATAGGAAATGCATGGTAGGGGGAATAAATAGAGCCCCGGTCTCTGGCCTGGGGACTGGCAAAGGGGAAGCTCAGTGAACTGCGAAGTCCAAAGGAGATCACAGAAAGGGAGGAACTGGGAAAAGCAGCCCCTTGAAGTTTTTATGAAACCCTGGGCTCATCCCCAAACTGTTCATGGCCTTACCCTAAACAGCCTGCAGAGACCAGAAAACTGAACATCTGAGGACAGACGACCGCCCAAATCCCAGATTGGCCATGGGGAGGTGCACATACGGGACAGATCAAAACAGCACCGCAGAAGCTTTGAAAATTGTGCTGACATCGGAACCCTGACCCACAGGGGGCTGATGGGAACCTGTGATCCAAACCCAACGAGGTCAATTGCCTGCTAAAGGAAAAATATAAAACTACTCTGCAGTTGAGGACAATCTCAACTCACTTGGGAAAAGACAATCAACAGATGCCAGTGCTGAGATGGCTTTCCTGAGACATCAAAGACTTCACAGCAGCTGTTATAACAATTGTCCAATATATAAGGGCAAACACTCTTGGATGGAAAAACAAACAGTCTCAGCCTAGAAACAGAAGATATCAAGAGAACCAAATGGAAATTTAGAAGTGAAAAATACAATACCCAAAATTGTAGAAACTCACTGCATGGGCTCAAAAGCATAATGGAGATGGTAGAGGAAACAGTGAACTTGAAGATAGACCAATAGAAGTTGTCTAGGCTTAATAACACAAAGAAAAAAAGATTGGGGAAAAAATGAACAGAGCCTCAGAGGTCTAACATTCATATCATTGGGGTATTGGAAGGAGAAGAGAAAGAGGGAGGTCCAGAAAAAAAATTGAAGAAAGAATGATGGAAAATTTCCAAATTTGGTGAAAAATATAAACACACAGATTTAAGAAGCTCAGTGAATCCGAAATAGAAAAAATATGAAGAAATCTATGCCCAGACACATCATAATTAAACTTTTGAAAACTAAAGACAAAAGAAAAAGTCTTGAAAGCAACCCAGAGAAAATGAAATATTACCTATAGGGGAACAGTGATTCAAATGACTGTGGATTTCTCATTGGAAACCACAAAAGCCAGAAGAAAGTGGAACAGTATTTTTAAAAATTCTTAAAGAACTCTCAGCTTAGAATTCTTCACAGGAAATATGCTTCAGGAAGGAAGGTAAAATAAAGACATTTTCAGATGAAGGAAAGCTAAGAAAATTTGTTGCCAGGAGACCTGGACTAAGAGATTGCTAAAGGAAGCTCTTCAACAGAAGGGAGATAACAGCAGAAAGAAACTTGAAATAGGAGTAAGGAAGAGTAGCAGAAATGGTAAATATTTGGATATATATTATAAACTATTTTTCTCCTGTTGAGCTCTTTAAAATATGTCTGATGGTTGAAAACAAAAATATAACATTGCCTGATGGGATTTCAATGAATGTAGATGTCATATAGAAGAGAAAGACAGCATAAAAGGAGGAGGGCAAAGTGACCTATATAGTGGTAAGATTTCTTCATTCCACACGAAGTGGTAAAATATTAATTCTAAGTGGACTGGACAAGTTAAGTATGTCTATTCCTAGAGCAACCACTTAAAAATTTTTTAACTTAAATCTTACACTTTATCCAAAATTTAATTCTAAATAGATTATAGATGAAACTTTTGGAAAATAACATAAGGGAAAATCTTCATGACCTGGGAGTAGGCAGAGTTACGATATTCAAAGCCCAAGCCATAAAAGGATACATTGAACATCATCAAAATCAAACCTTCTGCCATGAGAAGGACACCTTTAAGAGAATGAAAAGAAAAGCGACAAACTTGGAGAGAATATTTGCAAACCACACGTCCAGTAAAAGATTTGTATCCAAAGTATATGAAGAACTCTCAAAACTCAACAAAAAGAAAACAAACAACCCAACTAAAAGCTGGGTAAAAGATTTCAACAGAAACTTCATCCAAGAGGATGTAAGGATGGCCAATAAGCACACAGGAAGATGTTCAACCTCATTAGCCATTAGGGCAAAGTTACAATCACACACTTTTATGAATGGACAAAACAAAAAACATACTGACAAAACCAAGCACTGGTGAGGATGCAGAGCAACTGGAACTCTCATAGACTGCTGGTGGGAATGCAAAGTGGTACAGTCACTCTGGAAAACAGTCTTATAAAGTTAAACATATACTTACCATATGACCCAGCAATCCCACTCCTGGGTGTTTACCCTCGAGAAATGAAAACTTAAGTTCACATGAAACTGGAACACAAACATTCACAGCAGCTCTGTTGGTAATTGCCAAAACAGGAAACAATCCAAATGTCCTCCAATAGGTGAATGGAGAAACTGCGGTACATCCATTCAATGGAATAATACTCTGCAGTAAAAAAGAGTTAATTATTGCAATTCATTCGTGCAATGACTTGAATGAATTTCAAAGGCATTATGCTGAGGGAAAAAAGTCAGTCTCTGAAGGGGAAGCTGGGACAAAGTGAGAGAGTAGCGTAGACACAGATACACTACCAACTGTGAAATAGATAGCTAGCGGGAAGTTGCTGTATAACAAAGGAAGATCAGTTCGATGATGGGTGATGCCTTGGAGGGCCAGGACGGGGAGGGTGGGAGGGAGTGGCGGGAGGGGGGGGATATGGGGATGTATGTATAAATACAGCTGATTCACTTTGGTGTACCTCAAAAGCTGGTACAAGAGTGTAAAGCAATTATATTCCAATAAAGAGCTTAAAAAAAAAAAAAAGAAAAGCCAGTCTCAAAGGCTATATACTGTGTGATTCCATTTATGTGACCTTCTTGAAAAAACAAAGCTATAGTGATGGCGAATAGGTCAGTGGCTATGGGGGGCAGGGGTGTGGAATGTGTATGACAATAAAGGAGAGTGTGCAGGAGTTTTATGAGGGTGATGGGACTCTTCTGTATCCTGACTGTGGTTACAAGAATCTATACATGTGTTAAAATTCATAGACCACCCCCCGCCACACACACAGACAATTTTACTGAATTTTTAAAATAGAACAAAATGAAAATGCTTTGAGGGAAAAAATTCCTGAGGAGTTTGGCCCTGCTGGGTTTCCCATAAGTAGTGAGTGTATGAAGCTTAACTGGGTAAGGTTTACATTTTTGAGATTCTTTGAAACAAAGCCGGTAACAATGTGACAAAAGATTTCAACTTAATTGTCACCTTCTCAGAGAGGCCTTCCCTGACTCCTCCCCCCAATACACACAAAGTAATAGCCCTGTATTAGTTCACCACTGCTGCTGTAACCAATGACCACAAACTTAGAGGTTTAAAACAACATACTTTTGTTATTCTACTGTTCCAGAGGTCAGAAGTCTAAACTGGGTCTTACTGGGCTAAAATCAAGGTGTCAGCAGGACTGCATGCCTTCTGGAGGCTGTAGGGGAGAACCTGTTTCCTTGCCTTTTCCGCCTTCTAGAGACTGCTCTCCTTCCTCCATCTTCAGCCCCTTCCTCCATCTTCAAAGCCAGCAAAGTCGGGATGAGTCACTCTCACGCTGCTCTCTCTCTTGTTTTCTCTTTTCTACCTCCCTCTTCCATTTCTAAGGGCCCTTGCTATCAGGCCCACTGGATAATCCAGGATTCAAGCATATCTCATTTTATTTGGCTTCACAGGTATTGCGTGTTTTACGCATCAAAAGATTTGTTGCAACCCTGGACTGAGCAAGTCTCTTGGAGCCATTTGCTCACGTCGTATCTCTGCGTCACATGTTGGTAATTTTTGAAATATTTCAAACTTTTTCATTATTAGTATATTTCTGATGGTGATCAGTGATCTTTGATGTCACTCTTGTAATAGTTTTGGGGCACCATGAACCATGCCCCATATAAGACAGCGAACTTTGTTTTGTTTTGTGTTTTGGCCATGCCACACAGCTTGTGGGACCTTAGTTCCCTGAACGGGGATTGAACCTGGGCCCTTGGCAGTGAAAGCACAGAGTCCTAACCACTGGACTGTCAGGGAGTTCCCTGAACTTAATTGTTGAAATGACAAAAAAGCATTTAGAATATTATATAAACTTAATTGATAAAGCAGTAGCAGGGTTTGAGAGGGCTGACTCCAGTCCTGAAGGAAGTTCTACCATGGATAAAAGGCCATCAAACAGCATGGTATGTTATAGAGAAATTTTCGTGAAAGAAGTCAGTAGATGCCACAAACTTCCTTGTTGCCTTATTTTAAGAAATTGGCATAGTCACCCGAACCTTCAGCAACCTGATCAGCTAGCAGCCATCAATATTGAAGCAAGGGACTTCCCTGGTCAGGTTCCATCCCACATGCCATGCAGTGTGGCCAGCAAAACCAAACAAAGCCAAACAACAAAACAGAGAACACACTGAGGCAAGACCCTCCACCAGCAGAGAGATTATGGCTTACTGAAGACTCAGATGATGGTTAGCATTTTTTAGTAATATAGTATTTTTAAATTAAGGTATGTACTTTTTTTAGACATAACACCATTGCACACAACAGACTACAGTATAGCGTAAACATAACATTTATATGCACTCGGAAACCAAAAAATTCATGGCACTCACTTCATTGCAATATTGGCTTTATTGTGGTGGTGTGGAACTGAACCTGAAATATGTCCAAGGTACACCTGTAATCTCACAACTCAAGGTCAGCTGATTAGGGACTTCCCTGGGGGTCCAGTGGTTAAGACCCCAAGCTCCCAATGAAGGGGGCATGTTGTCGATCCCTGATTGGGGAACTGAGATCCTGCAAGCCGCATGGCCTGGCCAAAAAAAAAGGTTGGCTGATTAGCAACCTACAATGACACCAACTACCTGGAATTAGGCCAAACTTCACAAGCTAAGGCCACAGTCCTCCACAGACACCAGCCGCAAGTTCAGGGGTCCCCAGGCTGCCCTCACTTCTGACCAGCTGGCTACCAATTCAGTTTCTATAATTTGCTGCAATGGTTCAGAGAACTCAGGAAAGCACTACAGTTATGGTTATAAAAGGATCCAAATTAGAACCAGCCTAAGGGACACAAAGGATGAGGTCGGGGGGAGGGGGTCACATATGCAGCTTCTGTGTCCTCTCCCCACCTTGTCAGGAATGCTTTACCCTCCCAGCACATCAACATGCGACAACACAGGGTACTGCCAACCAGGGAGCTCCCTGGAGCTTGGGTGTGCAGGGTTTTTATGGAGGTTTCCCTGTGTAGACGTGACTGGCCGGCTGACTTGACTGAATAATTGGTCATGTGGCGGAACGCAATGCTCAGTTCCCTCCTCCTGTTGGACTATCACGTGGCTCAAAGCTCCAACTCTCTCATCAGATGCTTGGTCTTTCTGGCATGATCAGCCTCCATCCTGAGTCCCCTCATCAGCATAAACTACCAGGTGTGGTCCAAGGGACCACCATAAATAACAAACACAGTCCTGAAATTCCAAGGACACAGAAGTTACCTCCCAGGAACCAGGGACAGAGGCCAGGTGGTACAGGGAGCCCTGAGTGAATCGTTGTGGCTGCAGCACTGGGGTGTGTTATGGGGCGAGGGAAGGGGTTGGGATGGAGAAAGGCTGGATTCCACAGAAACACACGCGCTAGGCTACAGACTGATGGCACTTCTGGTATCTGCTCTAGTGCCTTTGCTCTCTCACCCAGAGGCCAGGAGGGAAGCACCAGGCCATGACAAACAAGGCCTAGACCCCGGGGTCAGACGCATGTGAGCTCAGATCCCAGTTCTGCCATTCAGAGGCCACCTTTCTGAGGTTATTACCGAAATGGGCTCGCTCAGCACTCCTGTACAACCCACCTCTCCTCTGCCCTCTGATATTTGGAGCCAAGAGAGTTTCCCAGTGTCCCTTGCAGCAAATGACATGGACCCAGACCATGGGCCGGATGTATAGTCCTGGTGAGAGGTGCTCTGAAATGGAAAAGGTCCGGTAAAAAGGAAATCATACTTGACTAGGTCGGAATTTTGCCTTCTCCTCTCCTTCCTGCTTTGAATGTCAAACATAGTCCTAGTTAATACACCTGGAAGCCTGCGTTCCCTCTACTATTAACCAGAGGGAATAATATTTGTCAATATTCATTACACTCACGTCCTGTGTCAGGAACTCCTCTGGTGCTGGTGGCAAAGCAGTGAACAAGAGATAAGGTTCCTATTTCTTTTTCTTTTTTTTTTAAAATATTTATTTATTTATTTGGCTGCACTGGGTCTTAGTTGCTGCACACGGGATCTTTGTTGCTGTGTGCAGGATCTTTAGTTGCGGCATGCAAACCCTTAGCTGCAGCATTGAGGGCTCTTAGTTCCTACATGCGGGATCTAGTTCCCTGACCAGGTATCAAACCCGGGCCCCTTGAATTGGGAGTGCAGAGTCTTAGCCACTGGACTACCAGGGAAGTCCCAAGGTTCCTATTCTTTTCGTATTTACATTTTGGTGGGAGAGACAGATAATGAACCCATAAATAGGTAAGAATATATGTGAGAGTGAGAAGTGCTATGAGGAAAAGAAAAGAAGGTGATGTGTCAGAGAGAGACTGGTGTGGAAGTGACATGGAACTATGTGAGGAGGTATTACTTGAGCTGAAACCTGAATGTGAAGGTAATGGCAGAACAGAGCACGGGGAACAGCATTCTAGGCAAAGGGAACAGCAAGGGCAAAGGGTGAAAACCTTGAGGCAGGGCCCAGCTTGGTGAGTGGGCAGACCAGGAAGAGGGCCAAGTGACTAGGAGGCAGTGAATGAGGAGGGCAGAGGATGGAGGTGAGACAAGAGAGGTAGGTGGGAGTCAGATGCCATATGTCCCGGTAGGTAGAATGGATTTATTCTAAACACAAAAGGGAAGCCACTTTTTGTGTTTAGAGGAGTGTGGGACAATGACTTGAGTACCTTGCACGCCATAGGTGCTTAATACATATCTATCGCCTAGGGCAGACAGTGCATCCACTTGGTGGGATTCCTGTCTCTTCTCAGGCTCAATCAGCCCCTTCCACTTGCTGCCTGTCTCATGCCCCCAGCCCCTGAGCTGGGCCCTCTCTGGCTGCCTCCTGAGTTTTCCCAGCCCTGTGTCGTCCTCCCCTGGGGCCGTTTGCTCCCTCCAGAGCGGGCGAGCATAATTGCCGCTTTCCACAATGACATAAAAATCTAAGAGGCGCAATCAATACAGCACGCACACATCATCGTCTTTCATTGCACACGATAAAAGCGTAAACAGCAGGGGGTGGCAGCAGCTCGGGAGGCAGCAGTGGGGGCAGGGAGGGCTGCCACCACCTCCCTGCCCATCACTCCCCTTCTGGGGCACCTTCTCCACTCTGGGCGATGGCGCCCCTCATTAAAGCCTATTGGAGAAACGGTTTTCTCTCTCTTTTCCTTCCAGATGCAGCAACCTAAGCCTCTTTAACCTGACTTGAGAAATCCAATTTGTCTTCCCTTTCACTATTTTAAATGCTTTTTTCTTGCTTCCCTGAATCTTCTATGTCTCCCAAAATACAAAGCCAGGAATGCCTTCTTGGAGGCAGAAGGGCTTGCCTGGGTCTTGCTGGTCACAAACCCATGAATTGACTTCAACGAGGAGACCAGCCCTCTGTGGCCGGCTTCTTTCACTCCGGCGTCCAGCCTGCCACCCGCAGCTTGTCTTGGAATGTGCACAGAAACCATTACATTCCCAGCTCTCACAGACTCCCCGCAATGACTTCTTCAAACTAGTTACTTAATGGACGTCATCCAATTCCGATTCAGCCTCACCACACTCTCATTTGCGAAAGCCAATCTGCTTTATGATTCTAACCTCTGGCTAGAAACAGCTCCCAATTTCATGTCATCCATAAACTTGACGAACGATTAGCTTGTTTCTCTGCAGTCATTCATTTATGTAGTCAACCAGCATTTAGTAAGCACCTGCTGGATGCTGGGCACTGGGTACAGAGTTAAAAGAGACGCAGATCCTGTCCTTGAGAGACCCCCGTGCTGGTGGTGGAGCTGACGTGGAAAGGGTTCATTCAGTGTAATCCCTGTTCACCCGTGCAGGGGACTGAGAGCTGGCCTCCTCAGGGAAGGGGCAGCTTCAGCTGGTCTTTGAGGCACTGAAGGGGGATTTTGCCAGCTGGAGAAGAAATGGTGTTCCGATTAGACCAGAATTTGCACAGGCAAGTAGTTCTGGGTGGTGACAGGGAAGAAACGTATGGATATCTATAAATGTGAGGGGTGATGAGCTGTCAGGCCGAGGTCCAACCAGGACCTGGATGCCTCGCTGCCTCTTGGCTCTGCCCATTTCTGCTTCACCCAGAGGCTCTGTGGGATAGCAAGGCGGCCGCCAGCAGCCCAAGGGTTACAGCCTCCCAGGATCAAATTCAGGGGAAAAAGACTGCTCTTCTCTCAACATACTCAGTAAATCTCATTCGCTCTGAGTCACATGCTCATCCTTGGCCAATCAGGGTGGTTGGGGGAATACAGACACTGTGATTGGCCAGGCCTGAGTCACACGGTGCCCAGACCCTGGGGTCGGCTCTGTTTGAAGCCTGTGCGCTGAAAGAGGGGAGTAGGGATTCCTAAGGGAAAACTGGGTGCTGTTAGCACTGAAAACAGGTGCTGGGCTGTGGGGTCACAGATGGCCACTATATGGCCACTGGTGGCCTGTGGGACTCTGTCCTCCCAGGAGGTAGGGAGGGAGCTGCATTGGTCCTTTCTGCATGGTGGGTACAGGGACTGGCTCACCAGGCACTCTGCGGGTGCCGGGAGGGGATCCGGCAGCTGAGGCCTGCTTGCTACCATGTTCTTCTGTTTGCAGGCTGGTTGAAAGGGTACTTTCTTCTTTCCCAGATGCTGGATTTGAGCCACCCAGCAGGTAATTTGCCCTTCTGTCCTTAGCCTCCCCGTTCTGCAAGCTCTTTTCTTGCCCTTCTCAAAAATCAACACTCCAGCCATTCTGGAAAAGCTGCAGACCAGCCACCGGCACCTTCTAGCTGGGATTCAGCATCGGAGGGTCAGCCCGAGCCAGGGCCCACCCACTCTGCTGGGTCACTCTTGGCACCCCCTGAGCGGTGCTCCCCGAGCCTGAGCGCTGCAGCCTTCCACAGGACTTAGGATGGAGTAGTGGGCTCCGCCGTGGGTGGTCCCCTGGGCTTGGGGGTTCTAGTATGTAGGGACCAGGTTTAGGTTCTAGTATGTAGGGACCAGGATAAGGTTCAGCTGTGAGTGACAGACACCACCCCAAAGAGAAAAACAGTGCCAAAATGATAGGAATTTCTCTCCCAAACAATCAAGATCCCAGAGTGTGGAAGAGAGGTTTCTCAAAGTCAGCATCAATCACTCTTTCTGCTCAGCTGCCTTCTTCCAGGGACTTCCATTTCATGGTCCAAGATGGCTGCTGGTTTCCAGTCCCCAGGAGGAGAAAGGAACAAAGTAGTGCATGTCCTCCCTTTACGAACACTCCCCAGAACTGCACACCATACTTGTGTTTATAGTGTTAGGGTCAGAATTTAATCAGATGGGCAAGATGGCAGTAAGGGAGGTTGAGAGGAGAGTCTTGATTCCAGGTAGCCGTGGACCCAGCTGAAGATCAGAGGGAGGGGATGATGGGTGTTGCAGGATAACTAGCGGTCTGTAGCTCAGACTCCTTAAATGTGTTCATGATTTCACCAACCGCCCTGGGAGAGGGAACTTCTATTTCCCATGTTACAGATGAAGAAGTTGAGGCAGAGAGAAACTGAAAGATTTGCCCAACAAGCTTTCTTTCCTTTTTTTTTTTTAAGATTATTTATTATTTATTTATTTATTCTTTGGCTGCATTGGGTCTTCGTTGCTGCGTGCAGGCATTCTCTAGCTGTGGTGGCCGGGGTCTACTCTCTGTTGCGGAGCACGAGCTCTAGGCTCTCGGGCTTCAGTAGTCGTGGCACACGGGCTTAGCTGCTCTGTGGCAGGCGGGATCTTCCTGGGCCAGGGATGGAACCCGCGTCCCCTGTGTTGGCAGGCGGATTCTCAACCACTGCACCACGTGGAAGTCCCCCAGCATGCTTTCTCTTCTCTTGCTCTCCTTCCTTTGCTAACTTCCTTGCTCCTGCCCTGGACCCGGAACATAGCTCTCAGTTCCCCTTGATTATTTTCAAGGAGCAGAGTCTTTTCTGACTAATCCGTGGGTTTGGTCACTGGCAATCTGGGCCGCCTGTGGGTCTGTGGTACCTGTTCCCAGCAGAGGCAGGCAGTGCAGCCCAAACCTGCAGATGTGTCTCCGTACAAGGCTTACAAGTCTTCCCTTAACTGTGCCCATTTGTTATTGATGCTGGTTTAGGCTCCAACACACATGGGCTCTGTCACTCTGGGCTCCTGAAAAATGTGCATTCCTTTCCGTTTGCACAGCCCATCTGTAAACTAGGACTAAGCTACGTCCTTCAGCTCTCTCAAGGGTTTCTTGACGGGTATTGAGTGAAAAATAACGTGGGTAATGTGTTCTGAGAAACTCAGGGAAAGCTGCTGCCTGAGCCCTCAGTGCCACTAAATGATAATTGCCTTGGGCCCTGAGAGGGGGTTCCAGTCCCAGCAAGGGAGCCGTTCACATTGACCATTCAGTCTGGGGTGGGAGTGGGGGTGGTGCTGCGGTCTGGAGTGCTATCTGCTCATTTAGAGGGCAGCAGGAACTAAGAGTAGGGCTGGGAGGCCCCTGGAGATGCCCAAGCACAGAAAGCAAGAATGCCCCCCCCCCCCCGCAGGTGGGTGGGCAGTAACGGCTGGTACAATGAAGTGCCCAGGGGCAACAAGGATTCAGGCACTGGTCTTAGGCTAGAGGTCACCTCCAGCCTGCTGAAGGGACGGGGGAGTGGCACACACCGGCCAGGGTTTGGTCCTAGGCAGAGAGAGGCGAGAGGCAGGTTTGCAAATGGAAGAATCACCTATAGAGAACACAGGGAGATCCAGGTGTCAGCATCTCCTACCTTGGTGACTGAGATGGCCCCAGCTTTGTTTTCCCTGAGTTGGGATGCCTTTGACTGCAAGTAACCAATCCAACTTGGAATGGATAAGCCCCTTTCTCATCTCACACTGCAGGAGGTCTAGAGGAGGAGTGCCTCCAGGCATGGGAATCAGAGGTCCAATGAAGTCATCAGGGAGCTCGGTTCTGTGCCTTCCTCTGCTTTCCCTTTGTTGGCATGTCAGCCCCAACCTCAGGGTCACAATATGGCTGCTGAAGCTCCAGGATTCACATCCAGATGCCATAAGACTTAGAGATAAAAGAGTGTATCTCTCCCTGTGATGATTCTCTCACAGGCTGAAAGAAATCTCTGACATTCCTTCATGTGTCATAGGCTATAACTGAACCACACTCCCACTTCCCCTAAACAAATCCATGAAATCACCAAGAGTCAACCTGAACAACATCAGGTAAGAAGGAAATGGATACTGGCAGGCAACCCCTGGTGTCCGCCTAACACACTTTGCATTTTCAGACTAGGAGAGGGTGGTTGAGAGGTCAGAGCACCAGCCTCGGGAGCTGGGCTTTGGCAGGACCTGACAGCGAGGTCTTGAAAAGAGTGTCTTAGCTTTTGATCTAGGAAGAGACCTTGTGCCCTGGCAGATGGTTTCCTGAACTCCTCAGGTTCCTGGTCCTCCCAGCAGCCTCAGAGGCAAACTTGGGGCAGGAGGAGTTTGGAGAAGCTGGTGGAGGGAACCTCTGCTCCCCTTCAGCGGGTTTGCGTTTTCTTTGGAAGTTAATTACTTAGGACGGATGATTCTAACTCAGATGGAAGCCCCCCCCCCCCCCCCCTTCCTCCAGCTGGGACAGAACAGGTGGTGGAGGGAGTAGAGGGCTCCAGCATGCAGCTTTCAGGGGCCATTCATCACTGGGCGAGTTTATACCCCACTTGGGACTGAACTGGGCAGAACAGATGATGCATTGAGGGGGAGTGGGAGGCAATGGGGAGTTAACTCTTCTGGCACCATCTCCAGAAGGGAGCCTGGCCTTGTGAAGGAGAGAAGAGGTTCTGGGGCTTGCCAGGGGGTGGCGCAAAATGTAAGGCACTCGTGCCCCAAAGGAAACAGAATGAGGGAATAAAATGCAGGAGGCGGGACTTCCCTGGTGGCACAGTGGTTAAGAATCCACCTGCCAATGCAGGGGACACGGGTTCGATCCCTGGTCCGGGAAGATCCCACATGCCGTGGAGCAACTAAGCCCATGTGCTGTAACTATTGAACCTGCGCTCTAGAGTCCGCAAGCCACAGCTATTGAGCCCACGTGCTGCAACTACTGAAGCCCGCACACCTAGAGCCCGTACTCCACAGCAAGTGAAGCCACCAAAATGAGGACCCCGTGCACCACAATGAAGAGTAGCCCCTGCTCACTGCAACTAGATAAAGCCTGTGTGCAGCAATGAAGACCCAACGCAGCCAATAAATAAATAAATAAAATTTATAAAATAAAATAAGTAATATGCAGGAGGCATTTCAACTTTTCCTGTGTTTGAAAGATTTGGAGATTAAGAAGATTAACCCAGGTTAAGAAGATTGGCTACAGGCGTTTTGCTGGGGGTAGGGGTGGGGTATAGAAAACAACCCTGATTTGTCTCATTAGCTGATTACTGTGGTGTAAATACTCTCACTGAGGCTGACTTCAAGCTACCAAATTTTTTTTCTTTAAGAACTTTCACTGAAATACAATTGACATACAATAAACTGCATATATTTAAAGTGTACAATTTGATTTTCTTTCTTATTGGTAGTGTATATACAGCAATCCCAATCTCCCAATCCATCCCACCCCAACTCCCCCCGCTTTTCCCCCTTGGCGTCCACATGTCTGTTCTCTATGTTCCTCAAACGTCCTGACTCTGCCCCTTGCTCTCCCTCCCGCACCTCAGCAAACCCCGCCATCTCTGGCCAGGGCCACTGCCTGGGTCTCTCCTGACACTCCTTGCTTCCACTGCTGCCTCCTGCAACTCATCCTCCATGTGCCTCAGGGGGATTATGTAAACTATCAGACCGATCACTTAACTCCTCTCTCTAAACCCCTCCAGGATACCCAGGATGTGCCCCAAAGTCTAGGTTCGACTCTCTGACATAAATCACAGCAAGATCTTTTTTGATCCACCCCCTAGAATAATGGAAATAAAAACAAAAATAAATAAGTGGGACCTAATGAAACTTCAAAGCTTCTGCACAGCAAAGGAAACTATAAGCAAGACTAAAAGACAACCCTCAGAATGGGAGAAAATATTTGCAAACGAATCAACAGACAGAGGATGAATCTCCAAAATATATAAACAGTTCATGCAGCTCAATATCAAAAAAACAAACAACCCAATCAAAAAATGGGCAGAAGACCTAAACAGGCATTTCTCCAAAGAAGACATACGGATGGCCAAGAGGCACATGAAAAGCTGCTCAACATCACTAATTATTAGAGAAATGCAGATCAAAACTACAATGAGGTATCACCTCACACCGGTTAGAATGGGCATCATCAGAAAATCTACAAACAGTAAATGCTGGAGAGGTGTGGAGAAAAGGGAATGCTCTTGCACTGTTGGTGGGAATGTAAACTGATACAACCATTATGGAGAACAGTATGGAGGTTCCTTGAGAAACTAAACATAGAGTTACCATATGACCCAGCAATCCCACTACTGGGCATATACCCAGAGAACACCATCATTCAAAAAGACACATGCACTCCAATGTTCACTGCAGCAGTATTTACAATAGCCAGGATATGGAAGCAACCTAAATGTCCATCAACAGATGAATAGATAAAGATGTGGTACATATATACAATGGAATATCACTCCGCTGTAAAAAAAGAATGAAACTGGGACATTTGTAGAGACATGGATGGACCTAGAGACTGTCATACAGAGTGAAGTGAGTCAGAAAGAGAAAAACAAATATCATATATTAACACATATATGCGGACTATAGGAAAATGGTACAAGTCAACCAGTTTGCAAGGCAGAAATAGAGACACAGATGTGGAGAACAAACATATGGACACCAAGGGGGGAAAGTGAGGGGGGTTGGGGGGAATGAATTGGGAGATTGTGATTGCCATATATACATTACTAATAAAAAAAATATCAAGCTACCAGTTTTTTAATAACCAGCTCACAAATCTTGAATATTTAACAATTGGTTCCTAGGAGCCAGTAGCAGCCAGCCCCAGAATGCCCTGTGTATGAAGCTGTTAACGTACAGGATCAAATTTATTTATTCATTGTTCATAAGAAATCACATGACACCCTCTCTGTGTCTGGGGCCACGTTCTGGGAACACCAGACAGACCCAGTGGCTGCTTCCGAGAGCACACAGTACAGGACAGGACCATCTCAGAGTGGGATGGAGTTACTGTGACAGCAACATAACAGGGTGCTGTGGGGGCTGGGTGGGGAATGTGGCCTTGAGGTCCCTGTATGTCATCCCTCTGATGTCTAGACTGTGAGTCTAGGAAGGAGATTTGAACCCACCTCTGCCCTGCCTGGGCATCTCCTCATGATCTTGGGCAGCTCAGTCCGTCTCTGCCTGGAGTGAACAAAGGATGGTGAATGCTCAGGCGTTTCTGGTTCTGTCATCCTGCAATTCTCTACTCTGTATCACGTGCTCTGCTTTTATCCTTTGCCTCCTCCCTCCCCTCCACCTATGCCCTCAGCCTAGGCAGACCCTTCATGGCCATTGCCAAGGCCCCAGGACATTCCCTTGAGGCCTGCTCTGTCATTTCTGGCAGTTGGTGTGACAAAGGGGCTGAGGCATGGGCACTGTGGCTCCCAAAGAGCCCTGGTGTGCTTCTCCTGGGAACTGATGGCTCCTGGGCCAGCTTTTCCCAGGAACTAACCCTCAGATTCCAGGAGCATGCAGGGTCAGCCTTAATGCCAAGGGTGGCATCTTATCTGGGCATCAGAGCTCACACTCCTGCCCTCACCAAACCCTGGTGTTTAATCAAGAAAACGTGGGGGTACTTTGTGAGCCACAAAGGGCTCTGCAGTTTCTTTAAACATGAGGGTTTAGGTTATCCTGCGAGTAGGCTGATCTAACCACTTCCCAAGTTCCCACCTGGGGAGCCCAGGGGCTTCCAGGGCCAGCGTTTTCTTGCTTCTCTTGGCGGCATGGGCAGAGTGGGGGTGACACCTCTGCAGGCTGAGCTTCATAGCACAGACACGGCTTTCTGTTATTTTCTCTTGCACCTGAATCTTTAAATCATCCGTGTCTCTTGGCGAGCCGGGGCTGTGGCGGGAAGCTGTTAATAATAGATACAAGTGACTGTCTGGTAACGAATTGCTGAAGATGGTAATTAGCATTTTAATTTAGGTATTTTCTTCACACTCACCTCTGGAGACCCGGGTTCGAGTCTGGAATTGGGGTCACGAGTGAGGTTCGCCTGTGTCCTCCTCTTAAGCCCCCACGGATTGTTTGTCTTTGTCAAGCAGGTCGCCGCAGCCCAGGGTGAGTGTGGCCTGAGGGGGGCACTGTCTGTCCAGGCTGCAGAGCGACTCAGCGGGCAGAGCACCGATCTGGAGCCGAGAGGAGAGGAGGGCAGGGGAGGGGAGGATGGAAGAGGACCGGTCTGGCTCTGGGAGTGGGTGGGCGGTGCCGAGGCCAGCAGGGGGGAGTTGGGCAGGGAATGGGGAAAGGACTGGGAGAGGAAGGAGCATGGGACATTTGGGGTGAGCGAAGAGTGGGCTTCTGGGAGGGGTTGAGCAGGGAGGGGGCCGTGTGGATCCCAGGCTGTGTCTGCCCCAGGCCTGGGCTGTCATTCTTTCCCTTTCACGAGCAATAATTTTCCTGATTTTTCTTCAAGCCCCAGCAGCCTGTGTTGGCTGGAGTGTTAGGAATAAATGCCTTGATGGACTTGCCATTTTCCTTCCTCTCATTCATAACCCAAGATTTTAAAATGACAATAACAAAGAAAATTCTCTCTTCCCTCAGTGGCTAAGGGTTGGGGACAATGCATCTGGGTCCAGAGAGACACAAGCTCCAGCCGTGAGTGTGTAAGGGGTGGGAACACACCTCACAGCTCTTTTCCCAGATGGTCCCACCCCCACCTCCTCGGTGGGAGAGCCGGCAGGTATAGGCGGCTCCCTCTGAGACAAATGCTATTTATCTAGCCCCACCTCACAGCTCTGGCATTCAGGGTTGCTCGAAGATAGCCACACACATTGAAAAATGACCTACATTTTCCCCTCCATGCAAAAGCATCTTTGATGTATGAAGCGGCAGCTCCAGACTCCCAGGGCTTTGGGGCCAGCCAGAGACTCGAGGCTGCATCAAGAAAGTGAGCAGGTCTGGATAAGGAGGGCAATTTAGGGGGCACTGGATGCCCACAGTGGGTGCAGCAAGGTACCTGGGGAGTGAGGGGCTCTGAATGATCCAAGCAGAGCTGACCAAATCCCATGATGCTCTTAGGCCCAGTGTTTCAGCCTTGCGCATGGGGGGCTGACTGTAGCTAGGAAACTCAGTTTCCTGTCTCCTCTCTGATATCATCTCTATCACTTAGGAATCTTTGGGTTGCAAGTGATAGAAGATGAAACTTGAACTGGCTTAAACAAAAATGGGAATGTACTTGCTCCTGTAAGTGAAAACTCAAGTGGTAGGTTGGGTTTCAGGTAATGCAATTGCACAGCCACGCCCTCTGACATGTGGCGGCTCCTTCTCCTTCTTCTTCTTCTTCTTCTTCATTTTGCTGTTTATTTAACATAAAGGCTGAGACTTTGGGGTGCTATGTGACCTAGTGGTGGCTCCCACTTAGTAGGCTGAAGACATTCCCCAACCCTATTGATGTCAGTCTCGACCAAGTGACTCACTTTGGCCAGTGGAATGTTAGGGGATATGATGTGAGCGGAGGCTTTAAACCTGCTTGTGTGATTTAGATTGGCCTCTTACACTGTTTCCAGCCACCACGAGAAGAACATGCCCTGGATAGCCGCTGGTCTCAGAATTCAAGACACGTGAAACAGAGCTGAACCCAAACTGTGGCCTGAAACAGAGCCAATCAGCTGACCCTCAGACTATGGACAAGAACAATTAATATCTGTGAATTTAAGTCACTGAGATTTTTAGGGTTATTTGTTACACAGCATTCTCACAGCAATAGCTGACTAGTGCAAATACAAAGAGGATGCTAGATTACTTAGAGCTTTGACATTCTGGATGTGCTGGGTGAGGGTGGCAATTTTAGAGAGAAAATCAGAGGATTCCCCCCCAAAAAGCCCCTTTTGCTGTCTGGAATCTAGAAGGGTGTCTGACCTTCCCTTCTGTCAGGATGTCTCATGCCCTTGCTTGCCAGTGGGCCTGGGAGAAAGAGGTTTCTTTTTTGGGGGGGGAATGCCAGAACATGACCTAAAAGAAGAGTGAGACCCCAGCCCAGTCCACCCCAGCCCTGAGCCCTACTGCCTGTTCCTTGGTGATGGGTGAAGGCAGAACCAGGAGACAGAGGGCGGGAGGGCCAAGGAGACGCCTTGGGAGCATGTCCTCACGGCAACCCTGGGGCAACTACTGATCTGGGCTGGTTTGGGCCCTAACATAGTTGCTTGGCTCTAAGCCTTCAGGTGCAGTTGGCGTATTCCTAGAAAACAGCATTTAGATGAAAATTTTATAGTTTAATCTCTGTTGGAAGTGCCTTTAAGAGAATCCAGTTGGAGGGTGAGGAAGAAAGGAAGCTCCACAATGTAAGTAGTGACTCTAATGTATCTGATTTCCTAACAGTGGGCTCACCTACGCCGTAGCAGCCACGTTCACTGTGACAGGTTAGGAAGCACTGTCACATACAGCCTCGATGCGTTTGAGTTGGGGGGAGGAGAATTATTCCATAGATCTGACAAGGAAAGCCGGGCTCAGAGAAGGTAAGAGCCTTGCCCAGGTAAGCAGTAATGGGTGCCGTCCTCCTCCAGGCAGTGGTCCCCTGGCACCTCACAGCCCCCTAGAGACATCTGTTGTGGTCAGGTTGTCCAGCATCTTTGGTGTCCCCCCCAGGCCTGAGACATGGTGAGCTTTGAAGAAAGGGGTCATTGCCTTTCCTTGACCCTTGGGATTGACCAAGATGGTGCAGGTATCAGCAGCCCCTCCTGGAGTCCATGGTGCCCAGACTGGAGGATCTTCTCTGGCCCTGGGGGTCGAGTCCAGGCCTTCAGCGATGTTGGAAAATGAACCTGGACTCTGAACAAGAGTGCAGATCCAAACTCTCCCTCTTGGGTGAATGACTTACCAATCCTTAGTTTTTCAGTCTGAAATAACAGAGGTACACACTAAACAGAACACCTGGCCCACAGTAACCATTCAACAAGTAAGAGTTATTAGATTTGTTTGTGTTCAGAATTGCCAAGATGACAGTGTGGTTAAGACCTTGAATTCTGGATTCGGATTCCCTGGGTTAAAATCCTGGAACTACCTCTTACTGTTGGGAATTTCCAAAAATTTCATATAACCTTTCTGAGCCTTAATTTTTTCATCTGTGAAATGCAGATCAGAATAACAGGTCCCTGTAGGGTTGTGTGAGGATTCAGCCTGTTAATTCATGGGTCTGAAGACTCGTGTCTTGTCTCCAACTAAGTACCGTGTCCGACACGCATACAGTAAATGCTCCATGCGTGTTGTCATACATCACCTACGACTTCTGTGGCTGCCACCCTGTTGGCACAGATGCCTGTGATAACCTCTGCATGACCCTTGGCCTCTTTCTGCTCTTCACTTCCCTCTCATTCCTCCTGGGTGAGTGCTCTGGCCACCCGGATGGGGGCAGGCTGGGGATGAGTGAAGCTGGCAGTGGAGGGATAGAAAAGGAGTCACAAGATAGCTGAGGGCAGTTGGGGGTGACCCAAAGTCCTTCCCTGCCCATGGCGAGGGCCCCGCAGCTGCTGGTCAATACTCCATTGACTCTGCAATCGCTTCATATCTTCTCATCTCTAACTTTAAGGGAAGTCTCTGCTGCACAGCTAGACGTTCCCATGGCAACCTCCTGGTGACACAAAACGGCTTTCTCCCAGAATGGGCAGCCTCCTTGCCTGTCTCCTGGAGAAGCCATGGCAGTGGTGAACTGAGGAGCCCTCGGCACCCTGGACAGAAGACCACAGTCCTGCCGGCAGCCCCTTTTCTAACTCACCAATCCTAGGGCTGCCTCTGGAGGATGTGGCTGGACAAAAGTTTTGACATAGAGTTGTCCCTCCGTATCCACGGCCAGGGGTGGGGGGCATTGGTTCAAGAACCCCCGTGGATACCAAAGTCTGCACAGCTCCAGTTCCTTATATAAAATGGCTCAGTACAGTTGGCCCTCTCAATCCTGGGTTCCACATCCGTGGATTCAACCAATCGGATCCGTGGTTGGTTGAATCCGTAGATGCGAAACCTGTGGATACGGAGAGCCGATCGTATATTTATTGGGGGCCTACGATGTGCAGCAACACACCAAGTGCTGGCAGGGGACCCAGCAATGGAGAAGACAGAGTCCTGCCCTCAGGGACTAGAATTCTAGTTGTCATCTATTCAGGGAAAAGGAAAAGGAACAGGACAATTTCAGCCAGTGCTAAGCGCTATGAAGGGAGTGAAACAGGACCACATGGCAGAGGACACGGGGGGGGGGGGGGGGGGGGCGGGGCAGGGAAGGCCCATCAAGAGATGCCATCTTCACTGAGCCCTGAATGCAGAAAGGAACCACAAGACCCTGTGGGGAGTGCGTCCAGGCGGAGGAGGCAGTGAGTGCAAAGGTCCTGAGGCAGGAGTGAGCTCGAGTGTTTAAGGAACAGGTAGAGGCTGAAGCGCCCGGAGTGTGGAGGGCAAGGTGGGCAGGGGGCTCTGTCAAGGCCAGCTTTGCGAGCTGGGATCAGGGGTTGGGATTTTATTTTAACTATAATGGGCAGCCATTTGGGGGCGGGGGTTGAGCAGGGTAGAGGCAGGATCTGATACGAGTTTATAAAGAGACTTTGAATTACTTTGGGCTCCTTACCTTCCAGAGTTCCCCTGCCTGGGAAGCCCCACAGTTACTGAGTAAACTGCAAATTTGGCTCGGAAATATAACTACAGCTTCCCGGAGCTGGTCATCCTCTTACCCCTGTAGGCCTCGGACTGTCTTCTCAGGTACCTGGGGGTCTTCTCCTCACCCAGTGTCACCAGCGTTGCCACCATCCTCCTCCCCATGCAGTTGATATTTCTGGGTCCTGATAGCAAAGTCTTCCCCCCCAGGCCCAGTCAATCATCTTCCACCCACTCCCAAAGCCACTGAGATTTATCCCTGATGAATGGGCAGCCTCAGACCCATGAATCCTTCAGCCAGCCCAGGCCCGAGCGCTCAGTCTCTCATAACTCTGTGTTAAGGATGCGAAGTGACACCTGAGACAGCTGCATAAAGGATGAAATAAGGGGCCCGATAAGTGGGATTGATGGCTGTCCTTGCCCAGACTGGGCTGGGGGAAGGGCAGAAGAGGACCCAGTGTCAGTTATTACCTTTCCCAGACAGTCTGGGGCCTGGACTTTCTCCAGCCCACATGGCAGACAGGCTTCCATTGACCCCGGCCCCTTCAGGAATCTCAGCTTCAAGGTCCCAGAAAGACCCCTGCTTCTGGTGGTCTGAAAAATGGAGAGAAATGAGATAGTTTCCTGGAGGCTACAAGGCGTAACCTGGGAGGATGGAGCACTAGGTGCTGGCATAGGTCTCTGGGAGGTGGGACAGCAGGAAATGGGAGCCCCACCTTTGGGAGTCCCGTTGAAGGCAGACAGGATTCTTTTTATTCATGACAGAAAACTGAAACAAACTGGTTTAAGTCCAAAGGGACTTCACTGACTCATGTAGCTGAATAGTTCAGGGGTAGTGCTTTCTTCAGGTGTGGCTTGATCCAGGACTCCAACAGTGTGACTAGTCCTTCCATATTTTGGATCTGCCTTGGAAAAGGCTCCATTCTCAGCAGGTTCTCTCCTCATGGTTGCAAGATGGCTGCCAGAAGTTTCCAAGGCCACCTGCTTCCTTATTCACATCTAGTGGGAAAGAGTCCCAGAATCGAATCTCATTGGCCCATGGGTCACATGGCTCCTTTATTAATTAACCTGTCACTGTGCAACGGGAAATGCCAGTTGGCTAAGCCTACCTGGGCTCATCCCTGAAGCTGAATGTGGGGCCAATTCTACCTAAATGCATGGCTGGGAAATTTGGGGTTCTCTGAGGAAGGGGGAGGGGAGGAAATGGACACTGGAGAAGCAGCAAACACATGCCACATCAGCACTCAATCTCATTTCTCACCATTCCTTGATATATACCCTCGTCTCTCCCTAATTACTAATCCAAAACCATTTATGGAAGCTCCAGCTCTATCTCTCCATATAAAACCCTCTGTATCAGTCAGGACTCTGGTCGCAAGTGACAGAAACCCAATTAAAATTGGCACGAACCAAAAAGGAATTGTCTCACATAATTGTAAAGTGCAGAGATAGTGCTGCTGGCATTAGGCCCGGGAGGTTCCGGGGCTCTGTCACTGGTATTTGGTTTCTGTCCATCTTTTGGCTCTGCCCTCCTCCACGCGACCGCCCCCGACCTGGGTGTAGCAAGATGGTCCCGGCCATCCAGGCCTTCATCCCACTGGTTTGCAGTTGTTCGGCCAAAGTCCCAGGGCGATTCCCACTGGTCCATTCCTGACCAATCCCTGAGGTGGGGCGGGGCTGGCACAAGCTGACTGGTCCGGCCAAGGCGGGTGCACCCCCTGCAGCTGCGGGAGGGCAGGCCCGCCTGAGCCACAGCGGCTGATGGAGAGTAGGAATGCTGTTTCCAGAAGAGGAGGCCTGGAAGCTGGGCAGACAGAACAACAGCCTGCAGCGACCCTACAGTGACTTTGCCAGCACTGCGTTACTCTGCATTGTTTTCCAGAAACCTCCCCCTCCGTATGTGGAACTCCAGGATAGAAATCACAACATCTTCCCTTCTGTGGTAGTAGATGCTTAATAAACCCTGCAGAGCAAACACAGAGTGCAGCTTGAAATTTGATGTCGCGGTCACAGCTACTCTGTCCTCACTCCTGTCATCATGGCTTTTCTTGGGCTCTCCCAGCCTTTCCTTCAGATATTACCACTTTGTCACCTCCACGCATGTTTCCTTATTTTAGGAATAGCAGACTCTTCTCCACCCCTCTCTGCCATCCTAGCCTGGAGGAGAGAAATGACGCAGCTACTCATCTAGACACAGGATCAAACCTGAAAACTCCTGAGAGGGGGGCCAATCCCTGCCCTTTCCCCAGAAAAGAGGCGTAAGGTGAGTCCACAGCATTTACATCACATCAGGTGAGGCCAGGAGAAAGGTGAGAGGTCAGCGGCACAGAATCCTCGTGTTTTAGAAAGTCCCTCAAAGCCACTGCCTGTCGCTCCCACGTGTCACCTCCATGCCCTGGGTTCTAGCTCACTGGCCTCACTGCTCTGCTCTCTGTGAGTCGGGCCTCTTCCTGGCACCCCCGGTTCGCGGCTTCTCATCATTCAGCTCTCAGCTCACACTGCACTCAAGCGCGCATCAGAATCACGGGAAAGCTGTTGAGCCCACGTCACTGGACATCCCCCAAGAGGTCCTGATCCAGCAGGTCTGGGTGGGACGTGGGAATCTGCATTCCTAGCAAGTTCCCAGGGATGCAGAAGCTCCTGGTCCAGACGGCCTTTGACTCAGTGAGGCCTGTTTTGACCCCTCCTGTTAAAGTCCCCTGCTGCTCCCCTCCCTGTCTTTCTCCATGACAACCCTCTGCTGAGCTTTCTTTCTTTTTTTTTCCATAGCAGTTATCTGTAATTTTCTTTGGGGTTTTGTTTGTTTGCTACTTGTGCATCTCCACTGCAGCAGACTAAACTCCATAAAGTCAGGGACGTGCTGTCTTCCATCTCCTGAGCATCTGTGGCGTGGAGACGTGTGCCCGGCGCATAGTAGGAGCTCGAGCAATGTGTTGGGTAAATGAATAGTGAGCTTTCTGTGCTCTCAAGGGCTCCCCTTGTCCTTAGGAGAAATGTCTCAGGAAATCTGCCTGAATTCAAAAGGACTGTGGAGCGGTTTCAGTGATAAAAATTCCAGAGGTGAATGAACGTTCCCTGCCCTCGGGCACACGCCCCACTAATGAGCCAAAGGAGGCTATTTTCAAGCAGCCAAATGTTGCTTTTTCACCAGTCAGTCTATAATTGTGCTTCCCACACCTCCTTAGACAACATGGAAGAGGTAGGCCAAATTATTATTATTGTTGCTGTTGCTGTCTAGTATTTGTTACACACGTTGTGTAGGAGGAGCCATTTCACTCCTGGTTTCTAATCAGTTTCTCGTTCCCTGAAGACACTCTTGTGAGCAGCCTGTAAAAACTCACGGTGTGCTGGAGCCTTCCAGCACATCTGTCGGGAGACTGAGATTTGAGGAGGTTTCCAGGCCCCACTGAGCAGCAGAGAACCCTGGGGGCCCAGGGATGGCACGGAAGCCGAGAGCACCCATGGGCTGTTTTAAAAGCTCTCATCAAATTGTAGAGTGTGGAAGGACTGAACTTTAAGAGCATTTCCTAAGTAAATGATTTCCAACTCTCACCGCTTTACAAATGCTTCTGCCCTAATGTCTTCTTTAAAACCCAGCAGCAAATCCCACACCGACCTGTTGACAGAGGCAGGACCACAAACCATGCTGGGAGCCAGGGCATCTGTGTGTGCCCTTCCCGCTGGGAGTGGCAGGGTTGGGATGGGGGGACCGAGGTGTGAGGGTACAGAGCAGGAACCCGGCAGGGCGCCACGCCCTCTCACCCGGCAGTCAGCCCCCACTCCCCACCCCCATCCAGGTGCAATGGGGAATGGCCTGCGGACTGGGGGAGCTTCTACAGGAAAGACACATTTCCTGCCTAATGGGAGGTGGTTGGGTGCTAAGGAGCATTCCGTTAATTTGGAGGAATGATTTAGCAGCAGGAGGAGCCTGGGAAAACATCTGAATAAGGAGAGCAGGCAGACCACCCCCTCCCCCAGGCAGCAGCTCAGAGAACCCTTCCACTGCATGGGCATTTGGATCTGTCTACACAGGGAGGGAGTGAGAACGTTGGTTGCTGCCTCCTTTGGAAGGAAGGCGGTGAGGCAGGTGCCAGCCCAGTGTCGGGAGCTAAAGAAAGGAGGGAAGTGCAAAGCACAGGTTCTCCCCTGGCTTCTCCCCCAAGTTCCCCCTGCCCCGCCGCAAAACGGGCTGGTATGAGGCGTGCAGGGTAGACGGTCTAACGCAGCATGTGGGTCACCCCCAGCCACTAGCCAGCAGGACACTCACCTCTGGGGCTCACTGTCTCCCTCTGCTGCAGGGACTAAATGGGACAGTGGGCGGGCAAAGCTGCACACGTCTGTTCATCCGGTCAACAAATATGTATGAAGCACCTACTATGTGCTGGGTGTCACTTGGGCACTGGGGGTCTGGTGGACACGTCCACTGTGGTCCCTGCTCACTTTCCAGTGGAGAAGGGGAAGACACCAGCCAGGTAAGCAAAACACATGAATGAGATAGCACCAGGTAACCGCACTCTAGCATATAAAACAGAGGAGTGCTGGAGAACGCCCCGGGCAGCAGAGGGAGGTGACACTTAAGCTGTGACCTGAGAGATGAGGAGAATCTGGGGAAAGACCATGCCCCAGTGGGAACAGCAGGGGCAAAGGCCCCCAGGTGGGAACCAGTGTAGAACATCGGTGGGGGAAGGGAAGGATGGAAAGAAGGGAAATGACTGAACACTGAGGGAGCACGGGTGTGAGGGGGAGGATTCGGTCCGGAAAGGAGTTTGCATTTCATTCTAAGTGTAACAGGAAGTTACTCGAGAGCTTCAAATGGGGAATTCCTTGTTCTGATGTACACTATTAAAAACCACCCAGGATACTTTTGGGGATGGAGAGAATGGGTAGGAAGTGATCAGAAACTCTGAAAGCTATAGTGAGAGAGGAGGGATCTGGGGGTGGGGTGGCCATGGGTGGGCCTGGAATAGGTCCGGGGGTGGAGCCAGCAGCATCTGCTGAGAGACTGCAGTGTGGGAGGGGGTTAAGGAGAAGGATGTCTGGATCTGGAACCTGAGCCAGTCCTGGAGGCCGGGAGATTCAGAAGAGGGAAGGCCGTGAACTCTGTTGGAGTCCTGATTCAGAGGAGGGACCCTTTTAATAAGCTGACCCCCAGGTGATGCTGATGGAGCTCTGCATCTTCAAATTCCAGAGGCCGAATTCTGTGTGTATAAAAAGTATAGCCTGGGGGTGCTGGTTGCCAAGTAAGGGATCAGGATACAAAAGTGTGAACAGAAAACCATTTGTCGAGTCACTCTTTACTTTGCTCTCCCTGTGAAGCCATGGAGCCCCAGAGTCCCCTCCCTCAGCAAGAATATGGGTGCCATTTCCATGGAGCCCTTCCCTTCCCGAAGGCCCCTTGTCTTCTTACATCCCAAGATTCAGAAGGTAGTAGGAATCTTTGAGGTGCCTGCTGCCTGAGTGTGAATGGAGGACCCAGGCAGGAAAGAGGCCAACATCTCCAAACTATCAGTGATTTAAAGGTGCCACGCAAGACCTCAACTCTATCTGCAAGTGACTCTTAGGAATCACGGAGAGCTGAAAGATGGCAGCCTAGCCTCGCAAGGTTCATTTTCTCACATAAAATAGCCTGGAGTTCGGCAGTCTAAGGCTGATAAGTCCACTTGAGGTCATCAGGGACCCAGTTTCCTATTTGTCTGTTGTCCTTTCCTAGCATGTGGCTTCTATCCAAAGGTCATCTCAAGGTCCAAAATAGCTGCTGGACTTCCAGTCATCATGTCAGGGTGCAAGGAGAAAAATGGAGGAACAAAGAGCTTACGTCTCATTGGCCAGAATTTAGTGCGTTGACCACACCTAGCTGCAAGGGAGGCTGGGAAGTGTAGTTTTTTATTATTATTATTATTTAAAGCTGAGCCCTTTGCCTCAGACTGTGTAGTAAGACTGAAGGGGGAATGGATATTGGGGCAGTTAGCCACTTTTGACCCAGGACATTAATAGTGACACCCGTAGGTAAGGTCAAGGCATCCTCCTGCATTCACCTGTAACCCTCCACCCCTGTAGATCCAACCCCACTCCTCTCACCTCCTAACTTGTCTCTTACTGCAGTCCTCTTCCCTCTCTACTCAGGTCTTCAACATGTCAAGTTCATTCTCACCTCAGTGTCTTTGCATTTGTTGTTCCCCATGCCTGTAAGTCTTTCCCCAAGGTCCTTGCACAGCCAGTTCACCTCATCATGAGGCTTGCCCTGACCTCCCCCCACAGCTATTCTCAACACCATTAACCTGGTTTTGTTTTTTTTTTGTTTTTTTGTTTGTTATTATTTATTTATTTATTAATTTTTGGCTGCATTGTGTCTTTGTTGTTGTGTGTGGGCTTTCTCTAGTTGTGGTGAGCAGGGCTATTCTTTGTTGCACTGCGTGGACTTCTCATTGCAGTGGCTTCTCTTGTTGCAGAGCACGGCTTCCAGGCACACGAGCTTCAGTAGTTGTGGCACATGGGCTCAATAGTTGTGGCTCGCGGGCCCTAGAGCACAGGCTCAGTAGCTGTGGTGCACGGGCTTAGTTGCTCCACGGTACGTAAGATCTTCCCGGATCAGGGCTGGAACCTGTGTCCCCTGCATTGGCAGGCAGATTCCCAACCACTGCGCCACCAGAGAAGTCCAACCTGGTTTTTATTTTTTCCAAAGCACTTAGTATGATCTGAACTTATATGTTTTATGTTTATGCTCCTTGTGAAGAGGGAAACTTGCTTTTGCTCACTGCCCTGGGCACTGCCTGTTCATATGCAGGTGTATATGCAGATGGAGGAAAATCCTTAATTTGTGTTTTCTTCTGCTCAGTGGCCTATGGGGTCTGATGTAAGAAGGCTCTTGCCAAGAGGCCCAGCTTCACTGTGGCCATTCATGTTAGGAATGCCCTTCATCCCCTCCTCACTGCGTCAGCCCCATACCAGCCTCCTTGCAGAAGGGCTGGCTCCTCTGACTTTCACCGTGCCTGCCTGTTCATTTCAGAGGGAAAGGTGACTATAGCTATAGAGCCTTGTATGCGCTTGGCCACCAGTGCTCAGACTGACTCCAATTTATGCCTGGAACTCAACAGATACTCCGATCCCTTGTCACCATCACTCTATAGATTTCTTTTGCCCTCTCTCTGGGTTGGGTGTCCTGACCCCTGAGTCCCTGGTCATTTCCTTTCTTGGTTTGCTCTCTTGCTGTGGAGCACAAGCTCGAGTGCCTTCCTAAGAGAGAGTGGAAGAGAGTTCAATTTTTTGAGATCTTTCGGGCTTGCAGGTGTGTCTTTCTTCTCATTTGATAACTAGCTTACTTGAATAGTATAGAATCTAGCTTGGAAATAATTTTCCTTCAGAATTTTGAAAGCATGACTCCATGTTTACTAGTTTCTCTGGAAACTTGTAGACTCTGCTTTTTTTCGTCCCCAGGCTTCTGACGTTTTGCAGCAACGTGCTTTGGTGTGGGTCTGCTTTCATCCATCGAGGTGCGCGACTGTGAAGCCTTTCAAACCCCAAATGCCTGTCCTTCATTCCTGAGAACTTTTCTTAAATTATTTCATTCAATTTCCTTCTTTTTATGTTTCTCTTTCCTTGTATCCTATTACTCAGATGTTGAATCTCTTGAATTGATCTTTCAGTGTTTGTACCTTTCCTCTCTTATTTTCCATCTCCTTGTCATTTTGCTCTGTTTCTGGGAGATTTCTTCACATTTGCCTCTCTAATCCATCTATGCCTTTTTTTTTTTTTTTTGAGAAAAATCACTTCTTTCTGCTTTTAATTACCGAGAACTCTGTTTTAATTCTCTATTCTCTGAATGTTCTTTTTATTAGAGCTTCATAGATGAAATATCTTCTCTTAGGTCCCTGGAATTATTAATAATAATCTTTCGAGGTTTTCTTCATTTAACGTGGCCTTTGCTTCTGTACATTATTTTTTCTCTTTATCTGCTTTGTTCCCTCTACTCCATGGTGGAGGTGTCCCTCAGATGTTTGGTGACCTATGGTTTACCAGATCATGATTAAGCACCAGAATGCTGATTGGAAGCTTCAAGATCTTGAATCCACCAGTGTCAGTACTTTGAGGTCTTTCACTGGGGGCTGGTCAGATTCCTTAGAGAAATTCTTTCAGTCTCATGCCTGGAGGAGAGGTCTAGCCCAATGGCTTCTGGAGCTGAATAGGGGAAGGGAGCTGGGTGAGGGCTGCAGCACGCCATACCCCATTTTCAGTATAGTATCGAAGCTGTTAGCTGTGCCTTGCCTCCTCCAGTCCAGAGAATAAACCTGGGCTTTTGCTGGGGAGATGGGGTGGTTACCCAACAGCTTGGACTGAGTTAAGGATCCAGATTCCCACAGGTTTGCAAAAGCTTTTGCTTTGCTTGCTCTTATTTTGACTCTCAGTCACCCCCATATCCTGGACCTGCACGTTCCTGAGGCTTTGAGGGCTCTGGGATGAGAATAGATGTGAGTTCCTCTAGAGAATCAAACAGCCTACTCTTCTGTCTACCTGGGACCTCTTAGTCAGGTATCACTCCTCCCTGGTTCCAGCTTCCAAAATCATATTGCTGTCATCTCCCCTGTTATCCTTCCTATGAAATTGATGTCTTTAAAAGAAATCACCCGCTGTAATTTTAGTGGGGGCTGGAAAGGAGTGCGATTAGTATGTGTCCGGCCTTCCATCTTTTCTCCTCATCTTACAAATGAGGGGTTTTGGGTGAGAGTTCGAGGCTTCCTATAGAGATGAACAGTAACTGCATGTCTGAACCTCATCCTGTAGTTACGGAGATCCTCACTTTATGAGGCTAACTTCACACTGTGGAAACTGAAAACGCCAGATACGCACTTTCCTGTCACCCTGGCAGGTAGACTGAGTCCATGCCCAAAGCCAGCCAATAAGATGCTTCTCACCTGGGTCAGGAGGTAAGAGCAAAGAAGCAGGGTCAGGGAGGAAATTCTGGATGGGGGAGCAGCAGGGGCTGTGCTGTGTCCCGTACCAGCTGCGGTGGCCGTGATCAGGGTGCTGGCAGGATTGTCGTCACTGGCCAAGTTCTTGGCAAGATTTGGACCATGATCAGAAAAGAACCCTGAGTGACACACACAGCTGGCTATTGGTCGGCTTGGGGTCAGGGCAGACATGTCTAACGTGACATGGTGTCCTCCCCATCTGTCAGGTCCTACTCAGCTCTTTGAAGCTGCATCTGGAGCCACCCCAAAAGGGACCTTTCCCACCTGCAAACTTTTTACAGCCTCTGTCCTGCTCTGCTTCTCCAACCCTCTTCTCTCCTTCCCAGTCCTTGACCCTTGACCTCTGTCCCTTATCCAAAGGTAGGCCCAGCTCTGTGGCTGTCAGCAGTCTTTTCACCTGAAATCAGACTGTCTGGTTGCACCTCTTCACCTGCTCTGGCCGTGTCTGCTCCCCCTCTGTTTCAGCCAGGTCCTTGCTCCCTGAGACCGGTGGAGCGGTGCTCCAGCCCTGGGCATCATTACTTATTTATTTATCTATTTATTTATTACAAATATGGTAGATATTAATCAACTATATTGCTAATATGTTTATTTATTTTAATTTTTGGCTGCATTGGGTCTTTGTTGTTGCTGCACGCGGGCTTTCTCTAGTTGTGGGGAGCGGGGGCAAAGGCTTCTCAGAGCGGTGGCTTCTCTTGTTTTGGAGCACAGGCTCTAGGTGCGCATGCTTCAGTAGTTGCAGCATGCGGTCTCAGTAGTTGTGGCTCGTGGGCTCTAGAGAGCAGGCTTAGTAGTTGTGGTGCACGGGTTTAGTTGCTCCGTGGCATGTGGGCTCTTCCCAGACCCGGCATCGAACCCGTGCCCCCTGCCTTGGCAGGTGGATTCTTAACCACTGAGCCACCAGGGACGTCCCCATTATTTAAATATTAAAAAAAATTTACTATTTCATGTGTTTATAACTTGTTCTTCCCACTAGAAATGTAAGTGTCTCATCCCTCCACTGCAGAGCACAGCGCCAGGCAACATGCAAAATGTTCAGTAAATATTTCCCCACTTCCCCGCTCTGTCGAGGAAATAAAGTACTTATGAACTCATGTGTGATTTACAGACACAAATGTCGGTAGCGAAAATTATTCTCCCTTATCTGAGCTTAGTTTTCTACTAGCTTTTTATTGTAAAAACAATATAACATGAAAGATATTTTGGAAAAAAGAAGGAGAAAAATCACCCATAATTCTCCTTGGCATGACAGTTTTCATTTTTTGTGGATGCATTGCCTTCAAGCCTTTTCCTATGTGTCCACGTGTTTACATAGCTCCAGTCCTCCTGCTCAGTCCCCCTAAAATCAAGCTCAGAGACCACTTCCCAGGGCAGCTTTCTTGGACACCAAATAACTCCCGCCCCTGTGTCACTGCTTTTCTCACCCCCTCAATGTCATTACTTGTTTTCACATTATCGCCAGGAACCAAACTTCCTGGGGGCAAGAGTTGCATCCCATGAGTTTCTGTGGCCCAAGCACGGGGCAGGGCACACGATGGGCGCTTCTTGTTGTCACGGTTTTGCATTCTGTGCTGTCACGGTGCACTAGAACAGACGCTTTTTCCCCTGTTGCTCTGTAGTTTTCATAACGATCATTTTTAACGGCTCCAGAATATTTCATCAAGTGGATGTTTCATCATTTAGTTAACCAGTCCCCTATTGAGGAACATTTGGGTTGTTTCCAGGTTTTTTTCTATCACAAATAACGCTGCAAGAACTCTTCTTGTGCAATATAGTGTATTTCTGCTTTTGAGTAAATTCACAGAATCCTTGGGTCAAGCTGATCCCCAGTTCTTAAGCCCATTTCAGCCTGGCAACAACAGACTCCCCTGGTCCCATCTCATTGGAGGGACACAGGTGCCCTCACAGCCCTGTCTTCCTTCAGCTTAAACACTCCCTATGATCACACGAATCTGTCTTCTTTGCTTTGCTGAGAGGTCATGGATTGAGCCACCCTCATTCAGCAGATGTTTATAGAAAACGCTACCTGTATTGGCTCTCTGGAGCCTGGTACAAAACCTGGAATGTCTGAGGTGTTCATAGCGTTTACCTGATGTTTCTGCCTGTGCCCCTTCTTCTGGCATCAGCTCACTAATTTTCCCCAGGGGAAACCACGCCCCTTCCAGTGCAGGTTCAGTGGTACTGATGCTGTTTTTGGGCCCAGGGCTTCAGGCCTGAACATTTAGAGCACTGTATCCCTGCTTGCAGCGATTGGCTCAGGGAAAGTCACATGACTTAGCCACAGCCAATGAGTTGCAACCTTGGGACATTGGCGAGAGAAGGCCTTTCCTCCCATTGAACTCCGTGCTGCTGTGAGGATGATGCGCTGATGAGGTAATGTTGTTGATACAGTATAGATCATGAGGTGATATTGATGGGAGAACAGCAGAGCTGCCTGCAGCCATTTTCCCACTGTACAAGGAGGCCCCACCAGTGCAAAGACAGTAAGACTAAGAGAAGCAGAGGGAAGATTCCTTTACTCATTCCTTCTACATATATTTGTTTCTGTTTTAATTAATTTTTATTGGAGTATAGTTGCTTTACAATGTTGTGTTAGTTTCTGCTGTGCAACAAAGTGAATCAGCTATACGTATACATATATCCGCTTTTCTGGATTTCCTTTCCACTTAGGTCACCACAGACCATTGAGTAGAGCTCCCTGTGCTATACAGTAGGTTCTCATCAGTTCTCTATTTTATACACAGCAGTGTATATATGTCAATTCAATCTCCCATTTCATCCCACACCCCCTTTCCCTCTTGGTGTCCATACATTTGTTCTCTACATCTGTGTCTCTATTTCTGCTTTGCAAATAAGTTTACCTGTACCATTTTTCTAGATTCCACACATAAGCGATATTATACGATATTTGTTTTTGCCTTTCTGACTTAGTTCACTCTGTATGACAGTCTCTAGGTCCATCCACATCTCCTTCTACATCTACTTGTTAAGCCCCACTCTATGCCGGGCCTGCTTCTGGCTCTGGGGAAACAGCCATGGACATGACAAGGTCCCCGTTCTCACGGAGCTCCTGGGCATGCTAGCGGGGAGCAGCAGCTCCACAGGTAAGCATATGAGTAAGCAGGTGAACAAACAGGGTAACTTCTGGAAATGGCAAGTGCTTTGAAGGGTGAGAATGAGTGGCTAAGGGAGGTTAGCTGCTTTTCCTGGCCTGCAGGGGGGCCTCTCTGAGGAGTTGACATTGGAGCAGGGACCTGAGAGACGCGAGGAGATGGCATTCCAGGTGGACGCAGCCACCTGAAGGCCCTGCCAGAGGTGGGATGGAGCACAGGGCACACGTATTCCATTTTGTTTAAAACATTTTTTAAAATTGTGGTAAAATACCCATAATATAAAATTTACCACTTTAACCATTTTAATATATATATAGTTGAGTGGAGGCACAGGTTTCGAAGACATTTTTGAGCTCCTGGATTCAGCAGTCACTGAAGTCATTCCTACCCCTGACTTCTCAGTTGTGGAGTGAATAGTCACCCCATCTAGACCAAGTTTGGGCTGGATTCTCTGCCGCTGGCTCCCTGAGGCCCGGTACAAGCAATGCTGCTGAGTGAGCAAATACCTAAGCAAACGCACAGAAGCCCCCCCAGCAACCCATCAGTAGCCCTGGTCTCTGCAACCTCGTCAGGGCCAGGTGTTATCATCAACCGATTTTCAAGCCTAGAGTATGAGATACGAGGAGGAAACAACGGATCCAGGGCGAGAGAGAACCGGGACCGGCCTCGCCTCTCTTCCTGCAAGTTCTCAGCTCTCATCCACGCCCAGCTGGGTTGGGGCCTGCTTTGTTCTCTGCTCTGATGGTGGGTTGTGACATTTCCACCTGGAGGGGTCTTGCTTATAGCTCTTGGGACGTTTTTGTTTTTTTATTTAAAGAGAATTTCCGTGGCAGTCTGTGCCACCAAGGGCTGTCAGGAGCCCCCGGCAATATGATTCTGTCTGAAGAACAAAGAGGCAAATTTGCAGAAGATCAAATGCAAGAGCATCGTGAGAGGAGAGGGCTGGGAGTTACAGATGAAAACGGTGCCGGTTCCAGCCCCGATCTGAGAGCCATGAATAATGGAGGATCTACACACAGCCCGGGGTGAGTGGTTATTGGGGGTGTGAGAGGAGACAGGGATCCCCGCCACCTAGCTGAAGACATCACCTCGCCAGGAAGAAGCAGGGCTGGGCACAGCCCTCCAGGCAGGGTCAGCGCAAATGAAAAGGACAGCAAAGACAAGGAGGATGGAGTCAAGGGGGAGGGGAGCCGGGGCGCCTGCAGCTGTGGGGATTGGGTGTCGCTGTTGCGGCCGCATGTGTGTGATGGGAGCTCAGGCACAGGAAAATACCGTCCTGGGTTCCCAAGGTGGGGGTCAGGTATCCCTGGGGATTTAGGGGAAACACAGAGGACACAGAACTCTCCTGCTGGACCCTGCTGGCAGGTGCAGCTTCTCTGTCAGACTCGGGAAGGCGTCTGCAGCCTCCTTTGGGGATGTAACCCCCTGTGCCCTTCCTCCGGAGTCTGCCGGTCCCCTGGTCCCAGGACCGACTCTGTGCCCAACCACCCTCTGCTTCTTCCCCTCAGCTTGCCTTCTCTAAACGGTGCAGAGCCCCTCCCAGGTCTCCAGCCCACCCACCAGGCTCAGCACCTCTCTCCACGCGCCCCTGCCCTACTCTCAGGCCCAATCCTGAGCCTCCACCCTCCTCACACTCCTCCCAGCCTCCCCATCACACCACCTGACCCAGGCCCTCTTCCTCCCCTTTCCCCTCTCCTGGAGCTCCCAGACCTCTGGGTTGGCCTCAGACCCTTCCCTCTGTGCAGCCCTGACACATCTTGTCCCTTGGTCCTGCCCTGTGCAGCACTGTGTCTCTGGGGACATGGTCCGTCCTTCTGGGAGTGAACTCTCATCATTCTTTTTGGCCACACAGTACCAGAACCTTCTTCCTGACCAGAAAGAGTGAGCTTGCCTTTGTCTAAGCTGAAATGCCAGACATTCGCCCAATAGGCCTTTCCTAACGCTAGGACCCGCCATCAGTCACAACCGCCCCAGTTAGTCAGGGTCACAAAACAGCAGGGACCACCCAGCATCCCAGAATCTGTCTATGGATGGGCAGGGGCAGCGCCGGCTGCAGGAGCAGTCTCGTCTGCCTTCCAGAGGCAGCAGGGACAGGACCCAGGGCCCACCTGGGCAGGCTGGGGTGTCCATGACAAGGGCAAAGGCAGTGGTGTTCTTGTGACTTCTTCCTGAATGACCAGCCTCTTAACATGATGCTGGGCCTTCCTGAGGAGCTCTGGCATCCAAATATCCTTTAATAAGGGCCGTTTCTGTTTACACCAGCCAAAATACATTGCTATTGCTTTGAATCACACTCAGTTCTTTTGTATTAAAAGATCCTGTCTTGTCCATCCCCTTTTTCAATTTCTGTTGTTTTTCCTTATTCTAGTGTCCCTTTAAAAATACATACTTATTAAGTTTAAAAAATAAATGGATGTAAAACAAGATATTAAGTAAATTAAAAGGTCTTTTAAATTATGACTTAAAAATCCAGAAGCCACAAAAGATTTGATGATATCTATCAAAATTGCAAACGCATATATCCTTTGACACACCAATCCTACTTTTGGGAATTTATCCTACTCCTACCCTATTCAATTAATACAGCCTGGAGATTAGAGCTCTTTCCTAATCAGAATGTAGAAACCTTCCTCATCTTCCCACTCCTCTTTTGTAACAATTAAAAGAGTTTTTTCCTTTTTACTGAAGAGTATTCCATTGTGTGGACAGGCTGTAGCTCATTGAGCCTAACCCCTGAGTTGCTTTCCATCTTTGGCTGCTACAGTGCAGTGCTACCTTACACATATGCTGTCTCGTGTATAAAGTGGAACATCTGTGCAATATATCAAGTGAGAAAATAAGATACAGAACAGTCTATAGGATGTGTGATGTTTTGCCCAAAAAAGAGGGAAAATAAAAATATGTCTTCATGTTTGTTATACTTCCATGAAGATACTCTGGAAAGACAGAAAAAAGCTAATAGTAAACATACTGTCTTTTGTGGTTGGCAGAGGAGATGGGGCACCGGGTGGCAGGGGCAGAGGTGGGAGAGAGACTTCCTTTCCACCTTTAGCCTTGCTTTGCCTCTGGAACCAGGTGAATGTATTCCCTGTTTAAAAACAAAACAAAAACCAACAACATAAACGAGTGTAGAAGTGGTACATAGATGTGACAAAAATCCTGAAGATTTGCTTTGGTGGCTGAATTTGGGAACTGCTCCTTACTGTGGCTTTGGGCCGCTTCTCATGCCCACACCATTCCTTCACCCACAGGAGCGAACAGGATGCTGAGGAGAGAAGGGAGGTGGCACCTGCAAAGGCAGACCCCTGCCCCACTGCGTGCACATGACCGCTGCAGCTCGCATACCCGCCCAGAGCATCCTGTTTCTGGTTCACTGCATCCTGGGGTGTTGATGAGGGGACCTCTCCCTGAAACTGGATACCTTAAATCCTGCCTCCCTCCCAAGAGAGAAGACTCCAGAGGGGCCTGCCCTGGTGAGGGAACTGTCCAATGACAGGCCATATTGGCCAGGTTCCCATACTCACGTAAATGTCACCCCTTCCCTCGAGTACAGCTTTATGACCTGACCTGCGTGTGGGAACACAGCTGAGCAGCCCACGCCTTTGTCCTTGGACCCCGACACTTTGTAGAGGCTGAGCCGGGCACACACCTTCAGATCTCCCCTCTGCAGCCCTAATGAGGGCCTTGGCTTTGGGGAGAGAGCCAGAGCGGGTGGGGGGGGGGGGGAGGGCGCTGCGCCCGTTTTGTCTCCAGCTGCCTTTGTTCGAGAATAAACACTCGGGGCCGCCTCCCCCACTCCGCCCCGAAAGCCGCCTCTGCCGGAGAGAGAAATCGTATACAATCTCTGCTTTAGATGTACAAAAAGTCTGAAATTGCTTGGAGACGAGGCGGGAGGGAGCCTGGGCGAGGCTGGGGGGATCCGGGCGGGTAATTGCGGGTCATCTATCTGCCTCTGTCAGCTCGCGCCTGCTCGGCAAGCGTTTGCAGAGAGGACTCCGTGAATTTGCTTTTTTTCCCCCCCATCTTGCATTACTTACTCTTTCCTCAGCAGCTGTAAAACCTTTTTCCTAAAACTGCCCTCAGGCATAATGAACAGGAGACATTTGGAGCTGGGAAGAAAGACAGCCCCGAAATGATGCACCTGGCCTTTCTCAGGGTCCCTGAGGGGGTTATACACAGGCTGGAATTTGCGCTGGGAGAGCTGGGGGGCTTCCACTTGAACTGAGAGCAGCAGAGAAAGACACCCACAGCATAAAGATGGTCCCAGTCTCTTCTTCTCCCACCCACTCAGAGCAGTGGCCTCAGAAGAGAGGTACCAGCCTCCTCCAAATGGGCCTTAGGGCTTAGAATGTATCAGAACCCACTCAGCCCTGTGGGCGCCCACATGCATCGTCAGGGTAGCCCGCCAGCACCCCTGGAGTTGGGTTCTATCTGGCCTGAAGCTTTCCGCTCCCTGAATTGAAGCAAGGGCTTGGGGACAGGAAGCTGGGGTAGTGGGTAATGCTATGCAGTGGATGGGACATTGTGGTGACCAGCCCAGCTCCTGGGGAGGGGGAAGGACCAGGAACCACGAGGCAGCCCCAAACGTGGCTAATAGAACCAGAGCTGTGCTTTCTTTGGGGGCAGAGTGGGGGAGGGGTGTGGTTGATCCTGGGGGGGGGGTGACATGAAAGCCCCGGGGGGTGATGGTACTGCCACTTGCTCATTGAGTGACCAGGGCCACCAGCAGCACAAATCCAGGGGAGCCTTTCACCCCAGGAGCCCTTGGCCCCTCCAGGTCCTAACTTCCTCCTGCAGCATCACCGCAATAACCACAGGGAGTGTTTATGGCTCACATGATGACGTGTGCCAGGCAGGGCCCGAGCACATTATAGAGAGGATGCTCTCTCCTCCAGGTCAGGCTTGCCACAGGGCCAGGCTGTGAGGCTGTTTATGAACACCCGTGTGAGAATAAAGGTGCCTGTTCTAGAAGGAGCTGGAGACTTTCAGAGTTAGAAGGGTCCCTAGAGACCATCCAGGCCTGCACCGTATTTCTCACCGCCCCAAAGTGATGTCAAGGAGGTGAAGGGACTCTTAGCTCTTCCCCTGAAACCACTGCTGCTGGAGAGGGAGTTCTGCGGTCCCTTCCTTGCCTCCCACACGCTGGATCCTTCAGAGTGCACGATGGTCCCACCCAGTTCTGGCCTTCTCTCTGCCCAGGAGGCCAGGATGGAATGGAGGGGGTGAACCCGAGATGTGGGCATCCCACCCGAACCCCGCCTTCCTCAATGGACCAGCCTCAGGTCTGGGTCAGCGTAGGGCTTCCTGGCCCTCTGGGCTTTTCTTCTCTCCCGCTGTCATGCCCTGGGCATCAGACTGTTTTGCTCTCTAGCTCTTCCCACAGGGCGTCCCCTGGCAGGTGCCCCGGCAGGATTCCCAACGTGGGAGACGCACTCTCGGGGCCCTGGCACTTCATCTGAGCCTGTTTCCCAGCCTGTAAAATGGGCAGCAACCCACAGGTGAGGGCACACGAGGGATGCTTCCTCCCTGACGGGGAAGGGAGGGGGTCCGGGCGGCCCGGCTGACCTGGACCTCAGGTTAACAAGCCTCAGGTTCAGACGCCAGATGAGGTGATGCTTGGACGCAGAGAGATGCTCTGTCAGGACAGGAAAAAAATGGCACTCGCCACTCAGTGTTAACTGCTTTCACCCTCAAGGGCTCCTCCTCTCGTGCTCCCTGGGGTCCTCGTTAGCTCAGGATCTGTCTAGAACCCCACCCTCCCCCTCTTCTGTGACCGCCTCCCCAGCACCAAATCTCAGCTGCTCTCTCCCCCTCACCGCTCTGCTCCTAGCCACCACCCCCATGGCAGGCAAACTCCCACTTCAGGACCTCTGCCTTTTCAGTTCTTTTTATCTAGAAGGTTCTCCCCACAGACCTCCGTGTGCCTCACTCCCTCTCTTCCTTGGATCTCTGCTCAAAAGTCACCTTACCAAAGAGGTCTTCTTGAACCTACCCACCCCACCCACCCCACCCCTGCCATAGGAAGATGAAGGTGGTCCTTCCTGTACTCCCTAACCCCCAGGCACTTATCAGCACTTGTCCCTTTATATGCTTTTTTTCTCTACTGCACCTTGAATGTAGGAGGCTATGGAAACAGAATCTTTAGTCTTGTTCCCTGAAGTCCCTGCAGCTATTAAGACAGGGCCTGACACATAGTAGGAGCTCTACAAACATGCTGGATGAATGAAATGGAAGTATTAAATGTGAGTATTTAAATTATCCCAGTTTCTGTAACCCTTTGGGAGCATTTCTTGCATTTTTAATATACAAGGACTCAAAAAGGAGTGTTTACTTGAGACTTTCCTTTCTGCCCTCTGACAGCCTCCGGGGGTGATCATGGCTGTGGGTGGCAAAGGCCAGGGCTCCTGCCCACCCTGGGGAAGGGGAAAGGCTGAGCTGTGGTGAGTGCCAGGGGCCAAGAATGTCCCCCTTTCAGGGATGGAGATGTGGAGGCCGATGTGAGCCACAGAGAGGAAGCAGCTCTATGGCCCTGGGGGTCAGAGCTCTCTTTCACAGAAGTCCCAGTCCTGGGGGATCCCAAGTCAGAACTAATTTTTCACAGGCCTGGGGGGGCATCTTCAGAAAGGGCATTTGCAGGATGAGTAGGAGCTGCTAAGCCGACTTGAGGAAAGGAAGTGTGAGGATGGTGCAGACACAAATACATGGGCAGAGTGTGTTGGGCAAATAGTCTTCCTCATGGGACATCAGGGGTTCTGTGTGAGAAGAGGGCACAGATCGACGACACTTGATTAAACAAAGTGAAACTGGACATACAGGACTTGTCAGAGCCTTTAATACGCATTGTCTATGGCGGCTCTCCAGGACAGGATATAGTGTGCCCTGTTTGCTTCATGGAACACCCATGAAGGCCTATCCAACTCACCTCAGGAATTACTGTCAAGAGCACAGGGACACATGGCAGCTGGGGGAGGAGTCTGAGATAAGGGTGGGACAGAAGGAGAAGGAATGCTGGAGTAAGCAAAGCTGAGGCCCATTTGTAAATTCTCTGAATGCCTTGCAAAGGAGCTTGGACTCTATCCTATAAGAAACTGATATTGATGTGGAATTGCATTTAATTTGTAACCACTTATTGACTCTAAGGTAAGGCATGCAATTGGAATGCTACAGGGACTTCAGTAAAGAGATTGGCCTGGTGCTGGAGCAAACTGGAGCACATGTGTCCTTTGTAGGAAGGGAAGGGCTGCTACAGACTGCCCTGTAGTTTGTGCACTGCACATCTGCAGGGAGCACTGATCCCAGAAACTACTACATGAATGGCACCTCCTCGAGATGTGCAGTGCACATCCTGAACTCCCGTCCATGGCACCCCTGACAGGGGCATGCTTACTCAGCTCCAGTGAGTTGCTGCCAGATGAGAAGGTGTGGTAGACTAGTGTTCACCAATATCAGAACTAGTGAAACTAGTGTTCACAGAAGACTGTACGTCTCAGACTCCTTGGAATGTGGATGGGCCACATGAAAACTTCCAGTCAATAAGTGAGCAGAAGTGAGATATGTGTAGCATGCTGAGGTTGTGCAACATCCATGTCCCCTCCTCCTGTCTTTTCTCCCCTTGGAGCAGCAACTGACAAGGCCATGCATCTCAGATACTGCTAAACGATGGTGGTGCCTCTGTCAGCCTGGGTCCCTAAACGACTGTGTGGAACAAAGTCCCTGGAACACTTGCACTGGACACGCCATGTGAGAAAGAAATAGACATCTGTGCGGTTAAGCCCCAGACACTTGGACATGTTTGTTACTGCAGCAGAGCCCAGCCTGTGCTGACTACACAGAGGTAGAGCAAATGTTGTCCTGACTTCTAATTTTGAAGAGAGACCTTCTGGTGTTAAATGGTGGGCATCGATTAAAAATAATGCCTAATGTGGTGTAGGCCAAGCAGAGTCCCTCTGCAGGCCAGTCATGCACTGGCCACTGGTTTGCAACCCACAGTCTCTGGCTATGCTATGGGGTCTTAGGGAACTGTACATAAGACATGAGCTAACATTTTTTTTTGCACTTTCCTGGGCAATCTCATATCCTTGTGGGCGTACTGGGACAGAATGAGCCTCTTTGGTCTGTGATTAACTGGAAGAGAATGCCTGGTTACAAACAGAGAAAAAGAAGGCAATACTGGGCTCTTTTAAAAGCTGCTGGAAAGCAGCATCGGGGCGTTTGAACGCCTGTGACAGCAGCTATGAGACTCCGGCTGAATCAGCCTGGAGTGGGGCAGGAAATGGTGATTAAGCTCTGCTACTTGGTGTGTGACCTTAGGCAAGTCATCTCACCTCTCTGAGCTGCTGCTTCCTTGTGGAGAAGTTGGGGATCATGGTACAAACCACTCTGCAGGGATGTCGATGGGAGGAGGTGAGACGTGCGTACAGCACTCGGCTCACAGGAAGGGCTCGATAAATGCCAGCTCCTGTGGCTCTGTTCTCTCTCTGTCAAGCCAGTCAGGGCGCAGAGCTGCCACTGCAGGAGGCTTCCTCAGGGGCGGGGCGGGATTGGCTTTCCTGAGACACACACAGGCTCTTTGTCCCCGGGACCGGCTGAATTTGTTTCCTGTAGCAGCTTCACAAATTACCACAAACTTGGTGACTTTTTTTAAAAATTGTGGTTAAAAAACCATATAACCTGAAATGTATCATTTTAACCATTTTTAAACATATAGTGCAATTGTGAAAATTATATTCATATTGTTGTGAAACAGATGCCCAGAAGGTATTCTTCTTGTTAAGCTGAAACTCTGTATCTTGGTGACTTTTAAAACAACACAGGGACTTCCTTGGTGGTCAAGTGGGTAAGACTCCTCACTTCCAATGCCGGGGATCGGGGTTCAATCCTTGGTTGGGAGAACTAGATCCCATATGCATGCTGCAACGAAAAGACCCTGCGTGCCACAACTAAAGATCCCACATGCTGCAACTAAGACCTGGCGCAGCCAAAATTACTCACTTAATTAATTTAAAAGTTTAAAATATAAATAAAAAATAAAACAACACTATTCTCTCACAGTTGTGGAGGCCAGAAATCTGAAGTCGGTCTCAAAGTTAAGTAAAGGAGTGGGCAGGGCTTACTCCTTCTAGAGGTTCTAGGGGAGAATCGTTTCCTTGCCTCTTCCAGCTTCTGGCCACCCCGCCCCCACCTTGGCTGGCGGCCCATTGTCCTCCCATTGCACCCATGGCTTCTGTTGTTACATCTCCTACTTCTGTGTCTAACCTCCCTCTTCCTTCCTCTTATAAGGACACTTGTGATTGCATTCAAAGTCCACCTGGATAATCCCGGCCAGTCTCCCCGTCTCAAGGTCCATAACTTAACCACACCTGCAAAATCCCTTTTGGTCATATTTTCACAGGTTCCAGGGATGAGGACTTAGATATCTTTGCTGGGCACTGTTCAGTACCACCCTGGCCACTGTGGTTAGCTCAGGGCCTGGGTTCCTTCCCTGGCAGCCAGAAGGAGCAGGGTTGGGGAAGATGCCCGAGATGGAGGCATGGTACAGCGGAGAAGCAGGACCTGGGGTCGGCCCGGTTCTGGCCCTGCCCTGGTCCTCATCCTCTATGAAACCATGGCAGTTTCCTTCCTACCACTCTCAGCTCCCTCGGGACCATTCACCGAAACAGCAAAGCACTGGGGATACAGACAATAATTGCCTCTCTCATGAAGATGCTCTTCTAGTCAGGGAGACACGGAGAATGAAGACAAACACACGGGATGTGAGGCAGTGGGGAGTGCTAAGGAGAAAAAGGAAGCAGGGCCAGGAGAGGAGGATGGAGCAGGCCCCCTCTGGGCTGGGAAGATTTAGTCCATACACACTGATCAAGCGTCTATTATGTGCCAGGCACTGTTCTAGCATCTGGGCCACAGCCAAGAACAAGACAGCCTTGGCCCCCGTCCTGGAGGACCTCCTGTTTTAGCAGGGGACAAGCCAGGGAGTACACGGATGGGAGGAGTTCAGCCAGTGATGAGGCTATGGCAGAACCAAAATGGCATCCTGCTGAGAGAGCAATGGGGCCACTACAGATGGGCTGGTCAGGGAGGGCCTCTGGGAGGAGGTGACCGCTGAGGAAGAGTCAGTGTGTGGGGACCTGGGGGGAGAGGGTACCAGGTTGAGAGGACAGAAAAGGCAACACAGAGGGGATGCACATAGAGTACCCGGTATGGTGTCTGGGTGGCGTGTGGGCAGCAACCAGGAGTTGAGGGGCGGGTGGGGGGTGGCTTTCCCTCAACGGGACACCCGGTCAAGGGCTTCACAGTCCACCTGTTGCAGCCAGTGCTTCTGAGCCATTGGTCCCAGCCGTGGACACAGCTGGGACAGACCCAGAGGAAGGGCCTGCCCATACCTGGTGGCCACCTTAAACCAAGTGAGGGCAGGGCTCAAGCCCCAGCGGGACTGCCCCGGGCCCGGCGCAGCCCTCCCGTCAGGAAGGAGCCGGCCTCGGGTGCCCCCACGCTGGCGCGCAGCCCTGTTCCCTTATGCGGACTGGTTTCTTTAACGAGACCATCTGTCTGGCTTTCCTCACTCTGCTGAGCGTGATGGGGCCATCCATCTCCCCGGTCCCCATCCCCGTCTGTCTGTCACTGCCCGGGCCCCCCTTGTCACCGCCCGGGACCCCCTTATCCCCGCCCGTCTCTGAGGGGGGCCGTGGCAAGTTTGGCCTCAGGCCGTCGTGTTTATTCTCCTCATCTGGCCGCATCTGGCCTCCGTGCTGAGTCACTCGCTCCATCTGCCTGTCCTCGCCGTGGGATGGCGGCCGTCTCTTCCTGGCTCTCCCCGCTCCACGTGGCAGCCCACGCATGCAGCGGGTGCCAGGGTCTGCATGCCATGCGTGGGGACAGGACCATGAGCGGCCCCGTGCCAGCATGCGTGCCGGGGCTGGGGGCCCCCTTCAGGGCCAGCCTCCCCTGGAGGCTCCTCTCAACCCCCCAGGGCCATGCAACCCATTTGCTGAATCCCAGAGAGGGTGGGCCCTGCCCGCCTGCCCGCCTGCCCGAAGGCCACAGTCAAGGCCGGCAGGAACTAAAATGCCCATGTGAGCCCAGCTGTGCTCCATGCCAGAGCCTTTCCATTTTGCATCTGAGCATGGGAGTGACAGCAGGATAGGCATCTCCATTTGCAATTCAAATCCCAACAGGGCAGGTCCCAGGACCTAGAGCTCTGAATTTGAACAGATCTTTCTGAGTCTGATTTTCTTCACATTTTTTGAAAAACAAATGAGTTGGGCTGAGGTAGTATAACACCATCACGTATCCCCTAGGCTCAATACCTACTCCCTCTTTCCTCTAGCAACACACCCAAATTTTCTGTAAGCCCCTGACCACAATTCCTGAGATTTGGGCAGGGCTGACACGGGACTTGACTCCAGGAGAGGCCACATGGCCAAGAATTAGCCAATCAGAGCACTGCAAATACCCTCCACCTCCCCACATCAGTGATTGGTTCAGGGTCATGTGGGCAGCAAGCTGGGCCAATCAGGGCCAGAACCTTTGCTGGAACTTTGCTAAGGAAAGGGATGTTTCTTTCCCCTGGGTCTGTGATCAAGCAGGATGTGGAACCGGAGTGACTGGGAGCTTCCAAGTGGTAAGAGCCAGCCTTCTAGGGAAAACAACAGAGGAGAGCAGAGCCAAAACATGCAGAATGAAGGCAGTCCTAACAAGCTCCTGGATCCAGCTGGGCCTGAAGCGAGCCCACCTCTGGATGTTTCCGTTACTGATGCCAATACATTCCCTGTAACAATATAGTTTGACGTGGGGCTCTGTCACTTGCAACCAGAAGAGTCATATGTGATATTTTCCTGAAAGGGACTAATACCTGCCTGATATGTCATAGATACTCAATAAATGCTAATTTTACAATAAGGCCTTTGTGAAGAAAGCCATTCTCAAGAGCTAACGTATCACATGATTCCATTTATATAACTTTCTCAATGTGGCAGTCATAGAGATGGCAAAAAGATTCGTGGTTGCCAAGGGTTAGGGATGGTGGAGGTGGATGTAAAGGGTAGCACAAGGGACATCTTTGTGGTGCTGGAACAGTTGTGTATGTTGATTGCTGTGATTTCTCAAATCTCCACAGGTGATAAAATGACAGAATGATAGGCACACATTGTACCAGTGCCAGTTTCCTGGTCTGGGTGTTATACTAGTTATGTGGGATGTAACCACTGGGGGCAAACGAGTGAAGGACACATGAGACCTCTCTGTTATTATTGCAACTTCCTGTGAATTTGTAGTAATTCCGAAATAAAAATATTTAAAGTTTTTTTGTAGGCTGCCACAACCCAGCAGTTTTTGGGCCTGAAATAGCAGAGTGCATGAATGTTGGAATCAGACAGACCCAAGTCTGAATCCCAGCACAGCCATTCACGAGCTGAATGATCTGAGGTCAGTCACGTCTCTTCTCTCACCCTCAGTGTCCTCGTCTGTGAAATGGGGCTCACGGGCCTAACTTGTAGGGTGGTTATGAAGAGAGTAAAATGAACCGTAATCTGCCTAGCACCATGCCTGGCATATGGGAGGCAATAAACAGTAGCCAAGAGATGCAGCAGGATATAGACACAGAGCTTAACAGGGAGGAGTGTGGTGCGGGGGGCAGGGGGGCCAAGGCTTTGGGCTCTGGAGGCAGCCTCCCTGGGCTTGAATCCTGGCTGTGTGTCTCCCTGGCTGGGTGACCTTGGCTAGGGTACTTGACCTCTCTGGTCCTCACTTTCCCCATCTATAAAATGGAGATCAAAATCACACCTACCTTTTAGGCTAGTTTTGAGGATGAAAAGAGGCCATGCACCTGAGAACATTCAGGAGTGCCTGGCACTTGGCAAGGGTGGTAAATAAAGCTTTGAGTGCCCACTGGGTGGGGAGCCTGGCTCCCTGGGTGAAGATGGGGGGGAGGTGCCTGGCCATGCACGGGGATGTATAGCAACCTCACCCCAGGGAAGCCCCGACTTCCTGGGAATCAACCCCTGTTGGAGGTTCTCCTTCAAAGTCCGGCAGCCAGTGATGAATCCCACCCTGGCCAAGCAGAAAATCTGATCCCAGGCACCAAGGCACCACTGCCCCCAAGATCCAGGCTTCCCCCTTCCGCTCCTGTCCTCCCTGAGGAGGGAGCACACAAACCTGAACTGGACTCTGCACGGAATGGACTCTGAGGTACAGGCTCCCAGGAGCAAGGAAAGGAAGTAGGGTCCATGGTCAGAGAAAGAAATTCTGGGGACAGTGGGAGCTGGGTGGTGTGCGTCGAGAGGGTTGGAGAAATTCCTCAGTCCCTAGTCGTATATGTCATGGTTTGGTTGTGGCTTTAAGATGCCTACAAAGCCATCATCACCGAACCCAACCTTTAGGTTAAACACTGCCCGCTCCTGTGTCCTGTTCCTCTCAAATCTAGAGGAGAAACATATTAAGCCACTACAATGTGGATTAATTTCTGACAGGGTGTGAGGTGAGGCCTGCTGAAAGTAGACAGAGGAGGGGCATAGAAACAAGGGGAGGATGCTGGTGCTGAAGGCAAACTTTGCCTGCCCTGCTGCCTCTTGGCGATCATCTATTTAAAGGCATCCCCCCCGCCGTCCTTGTTGATGGAGATCCATCTGAACAGTTTCAGGGCTGCCGTCTTCATTTAATGCAGCTCTGAGCCCGGCTGCACCAGGACCCAGAGCTGAGAGGCGGCTGGCTCCTGGTAGTGCCTAGTGGTGAGGCGAGTGTGTGGAGCTTCCGAGTAAGAGGAGACGCGGTGCCAGGTGGCAGGGGCCACATCTGACCACCCAGCGCCTGCTGCTGCGGGATGATGGAGCAGGCTGGAGGGGAAAAGTCCCACCCTGGAGCCAGGCGGGGGTGCTTACGGGAAGGGACTCTCAATTTTAAATGAACTGGTGATTTGATGGGCTGAAAGAGGCTTTATTTAGTAGCAGCTGAGAATAAGCTAGATCTCAAGCTGGCTTCAGCTAACAACGGTATATGTTGGCTCACGTGGCAAGATAGCTTCAGGAATGGGTGGATCCAGGACTCCTTGTGAGACCATTTAGTAGTTCCTGAGACCACAAGCTTCCTGTTTAACATGAGGGGTTGGGGTGGGGGTGGGGGGGAGTGGAGAGCATGTCTGTGGCCAGGCGTTCCCTGCAAAAGTCCTGAGATTCTTTCGGATTGGTCTGGCTGGGGTCACATGCCCATTCCCCAGACCAGTCGCTGTGAGTGGGAGGATGGGATATGCTGATCGTCTTGGCCCACCCCAAGGGGCCAAGGGAGGTGGGGAGGGTGTCAATCGTATCCAAGCCTCACAGGGGGCAGGGGGCCCAGAGCAGAGCCGCCAGGAAGCAAGCAGAACACTAGCTCATACTGATGGCTCAGCTTGCACTCACGTGCTTTACCCAACTTAGCCCTCTCAGCAGCCTCTGCAGAAATTCTTCTTCCCATCTGACAGATCAGAACACTGAGGTAGAGGAACTTGCCCAAGGTCACATACCCAACGAGGCATTTGGCCTCGTTCTATTTTATTCCAAATGCTTTCCAACCTCTCCTTGTCCAGCCTGTCCTCTGGACAACCCCTGATATTCCAGAGCACTTAGACTCCCAGATTTGGGACCTGGAAGGGATATTAGAGTCCATTCAGTCTCCTTCAGTAACATACTTAAAGGCACACAACCAGTGAAGGTAGCACCGTTACTAGGATCATATCTAATTGTCACGTACCTCCTATCTGCCCAGCTGCTTGTGGACCTGGTCTTACCTGTGTGGCGCTCACTTGCTTGCTGGCCTCAGTTCCCCACTTCCCCGTGGCCTCACACAGTTCCCAAGGCCCGGGAGGCTTGGGCACCTTGACTGATGGATAGGCTGTGCTTGCCTGGGTCCCAATGCTACGGCTATTTGCATGTGTCTTACTCTTCCTGTACACCATTTTCTTTCTAGCTAAATTGCTTTGTTCTAATTCTTTAAAGGTAATTTTCTTCTGTGACTTTATTTTTACAGTTAACACCCTCCAACTGATTTCATAGCTCTTGAAAGTTCTCACATAAGTTGCCCTAAGAACCCTTGCAGTTTAACTGTTGCGTGAGATAACGGTGTCTCAGGCAGCCTGGTCATCCAATTACTCGTACCACATCTAAAACACTTGGGCACGTTGGTTTCACCTGAGTTTCAAAATAGCCTTTCAAGAGTAGCTTCATTTTACAGAGGAGGAAAATTGAGACTCTAGGGCCCTAGTGTAGGGCCACCACCCCCTCCGCTGTCTTGAGCTCCTGGGCTCTCTTACAGGGAGTGCTGGTAGTGGTGGGTCCTGGCTCCCAGGTGCACTTCTAATCTTCCGGGGTGGCCCTAGAGGGAACTTAGTGGCCAAGCTGGCCCCACCCCTGGTGATTCTGTGCCAATCCCTGGATATCCTGCCCTGAGAAACTGCCCTGGCAGGTGGAAGGATACGAAATCCAGGGGAACAGGGTCTCAGCCTCCGTGCGTGGATGGGAAAAAGACAGCGGCAGCTCCAGCCTCTCTGGGGGAGAGGCGGGGGAGAAATGCAGCATCAACTACATTTGCAGAGAAATAAAAAATGATTTCAAATGCTATGTTCCCGTCTCTCTCAGCACATCCCCTGGCGCTATTTTATCTCGTAAATAGGAGGCCTACTTGTTATTCTCAATTATGACATTAATTCTCCGGGTGACCCTTGGCTACTTACCTCCCTACTTGGAGCCCGTTTCTCTATCTATCACCACCTGCTCAAGGACAAAAAGATGTTCTCAAAGGAAGGGAGCACCCTGCGTCTGGAACAGACCCGGGCCCTCATCACCCAGCAGGCACTGCAGGTCGGGGCACAGGGCGGCCAGCGAGGGGTGGACAGCCTCTTGGCTCCAGGCGTCTGCTCTCACTTTCTGTCGCTCTTCTCTTGCCTCACCACAGACTCCTCCCCCAACAGCTTTTTCTTTGTACTTGTTAGTGTCACAGACTCTTCTGCCAAACTCCCGGTCCTGTTGATTCTGGAATCTTCTCTTGCCCCGCCCCCATCCCCCCGATTTGGGAGAGGAGTGACGGCAAGCTCCCAGCTGGGTACCAGCTTCCACCATCTTGTGGTTGGGTCGATACCGTCTTCTTATTTTTCCAGTCATCTCCCCTCCTTGGGGGGCAAGGTTGCCACGGGTAATTGGCCTCGAATTTGTTTACCTCAGCGCTCCACGCTGCTTCTCCCCCGCGTCTCTCCCTCGCCTCTCCCTCTGTCTCCTCCATCCCGCCGTGGCTCCCTAAGCCATCTGGAATCTCAGTTCCCCTCTCCCCCCACTTGTGAGCCAGAGAAGGCCAGTTTGAGACCGTGTGGGAGGCCCAAGCGTCCCTCGAACACGGGCAACTGGATTCAGAAAACAGCTCATCGGCGGCAAAGGAAAAATATAAATAATGAACCACAGAGACCCGGGGCTGGGGCTTGGCAAATACAGATGAAAGCAAGTCCCTGATGAAAAATTCTAATGATTTTTGCTCTTGTTCAGAACTGCAGACGAATTCTGAAATATCGGTCGTCAGGACAAAAAGGGTTCAAGTTGGGGCGGGAGCTGAGTCCGCCCACTTCTGCAGGAGGCGGAGAGCCTCGCGGCCTGGGAGGCTCTGAGCGCGCGCGCCAAGTTCCCGCTTGCCCCAGCCAAGTCACCTAGCGGATCCTCTGTGAGGTAAGCAGGAAGCATTGGCCTTTGCTGTCGTTTTTAACAGAGAAGGAAACTGAGGCTGAGAAAGAGGTCGTTTCTATCTGTGATGGGCTGAGGCTTCCATCCGGGTCTTCCCGCTGAACCAGGCGGGCAGCCTCCACCGGGACAGAGATTTCCTTAGCTTAGGGAGGACTTCGGGTCAGATTTGTGGCAAATCCTCTTTGAGACCCAGGGTGACAGTCACGATAATTAATAACCTGAAGGGCCAGGCGCTGATGCCTGAGAGCTGTGGCCAGCCGCAATACGGAACAGGTCCGGAGGGTGCTGGAAGCCCCGGGAGGCCAGAGTGGCCAGGACAGAGGAGCCGGGAGCCTCTGGGAGCCAGAGGGGATGGACGCCACCTGGGGTGGACGCCACCAGCTCAGAGTTGGGGGCAATTCTAGCACCTGGTGCTCCAGGACTGTGGGCAGAGAAGACAAGCTTTGTCCCGCACGTGGCCTAGAGCCCGCCATGAGGCTATCACGAATAGCTGTTCGCTGTACTTTTGACTTCCAGCCACCCCAGCTCTCGTTTCATGGATGTGTGAGCACCGAGCAGCGAGATGAGGAGTACCACATAGAGCAGCGTCTGTGTGTCCAGACAGAGCAGGGCAGCTGCAGCCACAACTGCCCTCCCCGTTCCAGGCCCCTTCTCTGGTCCTTCAGCCTGGGGGCAGCGCCTGGGGCACCACACGGAACACAGCGTTCTTTCCTGGGGGCGCGCCAGCAAAGGCGGGACAGCCTGGCTCGTTCACCCTCTGGGCTCTGGAGGCCCTGCCAAGAGCTGGCACATACCACCCTCAGCTGGAACAGGGCCAGGGGCTGCTTGAAGGAGGCCCTTCCTTGTAGAAACCTGAGGGGCCCTTGGGGTTAGCACACCGTCTCCTGAGGGGCTCCTCTCCTTTGAACCCAGTTGCCCTTTCGGAAGGCAACCCTGTCCCTTGACTCCAGGCTGCCTATTCACCCCCGTGCGTGTCACTGCTCAAGGAGACCACATCACCCTGAGCAGGGAGGGGTGTTGAAACAGGAGCAGGGATGACAGGGAAGGATTTGACCAGATGCCTTTCCTTCATCTGGTCCACCCGCCCCACGTGTCTCGCAGGAAGCTACACAGCGGACTTTCAAATACATCAACTGACAGCAGAAAGGCTGCCATGGCATCGATTAGACCTTGTCGTCTCACTTTGGAGAGGATGTGGGGTGGGGGTGGGGTGTATGGCGGAGGTGACCAGGTTGGAGATGGGGGAGTGGGGAGGGCATGGTAGTTTTACAGGAAATGTCGCAGTGGTGGCTCCTCTGGTCTCTGGCCAGGACACTCTCCCATCAAAGTGTGGGAGTCCCTGGGGTTCCTGCATCAGTCCCTGGGGTGCTTGTTAAACATGCAGGTTCCAGGGCTCCACTGCAGTCCTGCCAAGTGAGAATCACTGGGGCAGGGCTATGAAACTGACCTTTCGAACAACGACTCCAGAGATAGTCTTGCTCCAGAATGTTTGAGAGCCACTCACTATCCTAGACTGAGATGTAACACTTCTGGGGGCAGAACCCCCTTAACTCCCTCCTCCCCTACCCCAGACTACCTGGGTGTGAGCTCCATCTTTGCCACTTATAAGCCGTGGGAGTTTGGTTGAGCATTTCACATCCCTGCCGAGCTGCCTCATCTGTGAAATGGGAGCCAAGCAGAGCCCAGCACCTTTTCAGCCTCGCCTGAGCCCTGCTTCCAAGGGGATGGATGGCATCTTGCCTCATGGCTCCCTGAGAGCAGCCCAGATTGGAACTGTCACAGATGAGAGACTGTCCCTGACTTGTCCCCATCCTCATCAGGTCCCAGGGAGTGGGATTTGTCAGGGGTGGGAATGGTCCTGGGCCAGACGCACAAGCCTTCCAGTCCTGGCTTCACCACTTCCGGCTGCAGGATCCTGGGCAAGTCCATTCTCGGTGCTGGGACACAGCTCTCCCAGACAGGCAAGCCCTTGTTTGCACATGGTAAGGATGCAGATGATCAACTCACAAACAAATCAGTGAAACAAAGGGACTGAGAGTAAAGATAACTGTTGTGAAGGCAAGAAAAATGGGGTGCTGGTAGAGAGCGACTGCTGGAAGGTGGGGGCTGCCTCCCTGGAGAGCCAGCATTTGAGTGGAGACCTGAATGCCAAGTTGCTGGCCTGGTGTAAATGGTGGCTGAGCCTCCCAGGCAGAGAGAACAGCAAGTGCAAAGGCCCGGGGTCAGGAATAGGTGTGGAGAGCTAAGGGGATCAAGAGGGCTGATGCGGCAGGAACATCAGAAGGAGGAGCATGGGGGAGGGGTCAGAGAGGTCTGCAGTGAGCAGATCTCGCAAGGTCCATGAGTTTATTCCAAGTGCGATGGGAAACTCAACCCAACCGGAGAAGTGAATGAGGTGAGGGCAGTCATGCACCGGCCAGCGTGGTGCTAGCTGAGTGCTCTCTGTGCTCTCACTCTATGACAGCCCCACCAGCTCAGGCATTAAGGTCACATGGTAGCTTGGGGCCTCAGATCCTATAATAAGGGACTTAAAATTGTCCCCAAGTCCGGGTGCTGAGATCCCATTTGAAGACTTCAGGATGTGCTTGTTTAGATCCCTGGCTTCTCCCTGCCTCTCTGCCACGGGGTGACAGCAGAGAATATCCCTTCTCTCCTTTGTTTCCTCAAACCTAAAATCCAGCCAGAGGTTTTAGAGCTCTTTTCGGAGATCCCTGAATGTGGTGCCCCAGGGAAGAACAGAGCCTGGTCATTTTGGGGTTCTGGCCCCAGTGGGGCTTGGTGTTGTCCCTCCTTGGAGGATGGATGGACTGGCCGCCTGCCCAAGGGGTGTGCCAAACCCGTCTGGGGGCTTGGCTCTGGGGACGGGAGTGGGCTGCAGGGAGAAGGAGCAGGAGGGAAGGAGGCAGAGGCAGCACAGGGAGGGAGAAAGACTGTTGCCATGGAAGGAGCTGCAAGGTATTCTGGGATCAGAATTCTCACTGCAGAGGACTGGGGCGGGGGGTGGGGGGGCGGGTGGTTGGGGAAGGTGATGGGGAAGCCAGTGTCTTTCCTTTGTCCTTGGCATGTTTCCACAGCCCCACAGACAGAGTGGTCCCCTCATGCCCCCGGAGCTGGCCCCCAGCGGTCCCCTCCCTGTCCTGCCTGTCTGCCTCGTGTACAGAAGGCAGAGTGGCCCCTTCCAGGAGGCCTGTTTACCAGCACAACAACAGCAAATTAGTGCTTTTAAAAGGCATTCAGCGTTTATCCCGGCAAACAAGCTCACCGCAAAGGGGGCCTGTGATGCCTTCTCCCCGGAATCTGCTGAAATGGGGTTTGCTGTGCATCTTAATCGACTTCCTTCCACCCACCACATTAAATGCATTTAATCTACTCTTGCAAATGGCTAATTTTGAAAATCCGCTTATCAGAATTAGGTCCTCCACATCCATATTTATTTACTTTTCGTTTTCATAATCCTTTTTTTTTTTTCCGTGTGTGTGACTGAATTCCGTTTTCAATGGCCTGGCTCTATCTCACAGGTCCTGGGGGACAGGGGTGGGATGGGCAAGGGCCAGGTTAGGAGTAAATTGGAAATGGGCACGTGGCAGGGATAGCAGGAGTGGGTTTAGGAATTCACTTCAAGGAGCAGAAAGCTGCACTCTCCTGTGCGAGCACCCATTGCTGGGAAATTACAAAAAGCTGAGACTTGAGCAGAGCCGGGTTAAGAAGATGAGAACATCTTGACAGCTCCCGGGTGCTTGGAGCATGCCTCTGTTCTACCACGGGGAACCAGCAGCCACGGCAGAAATATATAAGAAAGGGGTCGGGACCAACTACTATTCCCCAGTGCCTGCTGGGTGCCAGGCTCGGTGTTAAGTGTCTTGCATATATCATCTCCGTGCTCGTGTCAACCCTGCTGGTGAGGGGGAGCCCCTGCTTACAGTTAAGAAAACTCGTGCCATGATTCAAACCCAGGTTTGTGTCCAGACTGCACACTCTTCCCCTTTACATCATATCGTCAAGTGTGCCAGGGGTGGTTTATTCACTGCAGTGTGTAGGAAGCACACGTGTGTCAGTGTAGGACAGACGTGAGAAACACAGACTCAAGGGAGAGCTTATCTGGGACAACATCTAGCGCAAAAACCTGAATTTGATTTCATTTCACTTCCTTTGGACATCGACTGGGCAGCTCCTATGTGCCAAGTGATGTCAGACAGAATCCAGACGTGGAAGGATGAATCAAATATATTTCCAGCCACAGGAAGCTCACATTTAGTAGATTTTAAAAGAAACGCTCAGAACAACAAAGTATTAACACATACATAGGAGATAATTTTATTCTCTCAAAGAACAGCTAAGTTATTTTGTAGCCACCTGCTCTGGCAAAATAAATGGAGGTTTTCAGATCTGACAGAAAGTTCTAGAGCATAAGGCATTACACCTTGGTGGTTGAGGTTGGGACTGAATTGTCAGCAGGCATGAGCTCAAGCTGCCAGTCTGCCACCTTCGCTGTGACCTTGGGCAAGTTAGAGCCTCAGTATCCTCACCTGTAGACTAGGGGGTTATAGCAACATCTATCCATAGAGCTGTACCTGTTTAAATTAACACTGCATGTAGCATTTTAGTGCCGTATCCGGCAAGGGCATATACCCAATAACTAAACAGTAAACATTATTATGTATAATGATTTTCTCAATCAAACTCAGGAAGTAAAGTCTGAAGGTAGGGAAATAAACAATGATCCACGGTTTTCCAACATCGCAAGCATGTTTGTAAAGCACCTGGGAAGCGGATTGAACTGTCGGTGGGTCTCCAGGCCCTGGGGCCAGGTGCTGGGTGAATGGTGAGGTGCATCAATGACCTACCCATGGTGAAGACCCCTTCCTTGTTCCTCTGCCCCCTCCTTCCCCTCCTGATTTCCTGCCTCTCTCTGGCACTGAACATGGTCGGTAGGAAATGCCAGAGTCAGTTCCTCCCATTTCTAAGTAGCGTGCATTTGATGCCCCCACCTTGCCCATCTGAAGGTCGGAACTTCTTGCGGAAGATAAAGTGTCCTCACGTCCTGTGCTAGGGGTGTGTGGGCGCTCCTGCAGGAAGGGAAGCAGTGGGAGTGTGTGTGCGTCCAGGCAGGGAGAGAGCAGGAGGGTGTGTTTGCAAGAAGACACCTGTGGGTGTGGGTGTGAAGATTTGTGAAAGAACCAGCGTGTGTGCACAGGGATGGGGTGTGTGGAAGGCGCGACGACCTAGAAGGAAGGCAACATTCAGTAAAACCAATTCTTCCAACATCCACTGCGGACCGGGAGCCCTCCTGCCTGAGCGTGCCTGGGACCATCGAGTGCCATGGGTGGACGTGAGCTCATGTGGACGCGCTACGGCTCTCCATGGTGAGGTCTAAAGAGAGAAACTGCAGGAGCGAGGGCTGGAGATGTGAGAAGGTGGAAGGCCGGGTCATCGGGCTGTGACAGGGTGTTCTGGGAGAATGGCAGCATATCTGTCTGCAGAAAGGAGAAGCTGGTAATTGGGGCGTGAACTGGCTTCAGTGGTGGGCAAGGTAGAAGGTGGGGAGGGGAGGGCTGTGTGGGCACCAGAGCGGATGACCCTGCTCAGGCGATTTTGAGAGCAGTGTTGGGCTGCTGTCGCGTGATTCTGACGGGTCAGGGCGAGTGGACAGTGGCTGGAGGCTGCAGCGGCAGGGCGAGCTGCCAACCCAGAGAGACGATGACAGCTCTGCCCTGGCCCTGAGGAGGCGGGTGGGACTCGGGAAGGGAGGGGTGGAGGGAGGGCGAGGATCTGCTGCGACAGAGCTGCACAAATACCAGGTATTTATAGTATTATCTGTTGATTTTGAAAGCTGAGTCAAGCTGCATTTAAAATATGAGATTACACACCGGAGGAAAGAATCAGGTCCCTTATTAAAAGAAAACAGAAAAGCTGCAGAAGGAAGGTCTCCAGGTGGGGATGCACAGTAGGGACAGAAGTCTCTGGCTGGGACCCCGCCTCCCAAATTCCACATCCCCCTTGTGGAGTAGTTATCAATGCTGTCCCTACCACCATGGAAATCTCCTGAGATAAGACTTCTTGCTCTAAAACTCTGGCTTAAGCAGAATAAAATCCTTCCCTAGTTTCCTTTAGCACAGGTGAGTAGGGCTGAAATTAAAAAAAATTTTTTTTTTTTTTTTGCACACACACATACACACACACACTTGCACACTCCTGCCTCTTACCTAAAGCTTTGGGAACAACTGAGAGCATCTTTGCCTGATTCTTTCCACCCCACTGTCTTTCTTGGTCAGGTTATTTTTGCTTGTGAGTGATAGAAAACCCAACCCAAACTGGCTTATGCAAAAAAGGAAATGTTTCGGCTCTCATGACTGAAAAGTTGGAGTGTGGTCTTCAGGCATAGCTGGATCAAGGACTCAATAGGGTCTTCAGGACCCAGTTTCTCTCTCTCTCCTTGGGGTCTGGCTTCAATCTCCAGCTCTGCCCAGCACCCTCAGAAGCTCTGGGCTTCCCTCTGTGGCAGCAAGATGACTGCTGTACCTCATGTTCCCATACTCTTGGGGTCACTTCAGAAGGAAGGTCTGGCTGATCTTGAATGTCATTGGCTAGAATTGGACCAGATATCCTTTTGCAGGCCAACCACTACGCCTGAGGTATGGAATGAACTGACTGGCTAGGGTCCCAGACACTGCTCACCCTTGGAGCTCATGAGAGAGGAATGAATAGACCCTGCCCAGCCAAACCACAGAAGTGCTCTATGGCCCCCCCAGGATGCTAGGGCAGGGCCACTATCCCATTGCCCAGGGCACGTAGTCTCTCTCCTCACCCTCTTCTTTCCTCTCCAGTGCAGCTGGCAAGTTAGGTGGGGCCTCTGATGGGGAACCCAGCTTGCCTGCCACAACTCACATATGCTAAAGGAAAACTGGGAACAGAGCAAAGAAAATGCAAGAGATAGGAAAGCAGCCCTGACTGTGGGGACATTCACCATTTTCTGGTTGCTCAGAACCCACCCTCTTCATGGATGTCACCCCAGATTCCCCCTCTGTATCTGGGTGACTCAGGCACCCACCTCTCAGGGCAGAAGCAAAGGTCCCAGGACCCCCTCCCCCACCCCAGATACAGCTTTCCTATCAGATGCCCGCTTCTGGGACCCTGACTCTTGATCAGGTGTCTCAGGGATCACAGGGACAACAGGAGGGCCTGTCCTGCCTCCCTGTGACTCTGGAACCTCGGTGGCCAAGGCATCACCCTGGCGAGACTTCAAGTTATCCGCTGGGTTTCCTGCCCCTCATTTCACTTTTGCTCACATCCCCAGACCTGGTCCCCCAGCCTCCTCCTGACTTGCAGAGGCCCTGACAGCCATCCAATAATTCCCTTTTACTTACATGGGCCTCAGCGCCCTCCTGATACAGTCCCAAAGTTAAAGTTTCTGTCTAGCCAGGGCTCCAGACCTGGTCTAAGAGGAGGCCACCCCCAGCCCCAGAGGGGAGAGAATTTCACAAACCACTTGCCTCCCACCTGCTTCCAGCTCCCAGCCAGACTCCTGTGGAGATGGCCTTCATAGCCAATGTCAGAAGAGCCCCTGCCAAGGGGCTTCCCCTCTCTGGAACTTCCTGGCAGTCCTCGGTTCTCCTTGGAGTGGTAGACGCATCCCTGACTCATTGGTGGGACCCTGGCAAGTTGCTCGGTGAATGAGCTCACACACATTGAAGCTTTGATCAGTATGTTTATCTCCCACTCACCCACCTCTGCAGTAACCGAATTTCTTCTCCTTGCCCTGAAGATGTCTTTCCCCTCCCAGCCTCCACAGCCAAGCATGAGTCACTTGCTGCAGAACCAGACACCCAGGCTGCAAAAGCTCAAAAGCCACTGGCCCAGGTACAGTGGGGAAAGATGCTGCTGGATGTGGGGTTTCACGCTGGCAGAGGCTGGGGGAGAAGGGAGATGAGAGGGGCTGAGATCTTGTGCTGGAGGAGCCTCATGTGCCTCCCTTCCATGCCAGCATCCCCTCCATTTTTGTTCTTTCAGGAGGACCGCCAGGTGGCCATATGGTGGCTGAGTTGCCCTGAGTGGTCTCTGTAGCTGCCAGCGGTCATGCATGGTCAGTGCTCAGCTCATTTCCCCACCAGTGCTCTGGATAGAAGTGATGCTAATCTGAGCCCCAGGTATTATAAGCCACTCTGTGACTGTGGCCGTCCCCCAGAATGGAGTGTGGGGCACATTGAATGGGGACAGAGGCATAAAGAGAAAGACATTTCCTGCCCCAAGCCATGTGGGAACACGTTTGCAATCACCCACGGAGCTGGCATGGCTATAGGACGAGGCATCCCGACACGGGCTAAGAGCCTGCCCTATGTATCTAGGCAAACAGGTAGGCTCCCTTTGGGGCCAACACTCAATTCTGAACTTTAGCATCTATACCAGAGTTACACATCCAGAAAAGCAGGGATGACTCAGTCACGCATGGAACTCAGCTAACTCACATTCACGTGGCTCAGACGTTCCTGGCCCTGTGGTGAGGCTGTGCCTGTCAATCACCTAAAGGGGCAGGAGTTCCACTCCAGGGTGCTCACCAGGGGAGGAAAAGATTCTGGAAAGGACAGCGCAGAGCACTGAGCTCTGTGGTCCAGCAAACCTTTCCTGGAAACCCCAGGCCAGAGGTCTTCAAATCTGCCCCCGAATTATCTCAAAGTATCTGTCAGAAATTTCCTGGGATGATTTCACCTTGTCCACCAGACCCTAACCTCCCTGTGGGTGGTGGGGTTCGCCTCCAGAAACCCAGCATTTGGCAGTAGGTATTCATTAATATTTGCTGAAGAAGTGGATATCTGCTCCCAAAAAGACAAGAAGTGGTCAGTTAATTACCATTGGCACCAAGATGCTACAACTGCTCAAATGTATGGGTTGCCCTGGTCACGTCAAAAATCAGAATTAAATCTATTTCAGATGCCACAGTTACAAAGACCCAATGATATATTGGTCTGGTGATTTCTTTTATGAAAACAGCTCTAAAGCTGTACCTATTTTTCACTTGGAGCTCACTTGAAGTGTGTTCCATTTTGGACTTTATAATTTATTTTAGGGCTCCTGCTGTATCTTTGCTCTCTGAGTCTTGAGATGGCTCTGGGCTAAAAGCAATAACCAACCTCAGAAGAAGAAAGAGAAAGGCTCTGCGTTGCAAGAGCACAGCCTCTGAAAGGAAAAAATTTTCTGGAGACCTCAGGTGGTAGCTGCGACAAGTTGCCTTCTGTCTAGGGGGCCGTCTTAGGCCACCTTTCATCAAAGGCTGCAAACACTTCAGTACAAAAACAACCCACAGCCACAAAGCAGGAAGGGCTCTGCCTCTGTGTGCAGGGATCTGTGCAATACTCTGGTAATAATAAGTAACGTTTGAATGATTCTTGGGCAAAGTTGCCCAGCTAGTGGGAAGAGGCTCTAGGTGTTCTGGCTGCACAAGGCATGCTTGGCCACCAGACCAGAGACCCTAGCCTGGGGGCTTCTTGAGAAGGATTGAGGGGGTATGCAGAAAAGACCTAAAATTATAATTGTTACTTATTTGTGTTATTCTATATGAAGAAATTATCCTAGCACAGCAAACCTGTGATTTCACACTCATTATTTTCAGGACAAGGCTATTTAGATTAAAAACAAGTGAGTCGATTTACTGGAAACATATATGTAGATAATAATACATGTGGTACATGGATATAGCAAAACTCATGAGAATAACTGAAGTTTGGAACATGTGGCTTTGTGCTCCGTGGCTGTGGTCTTCGGTATAAAATCACGCAGACACTAAGTTCCCTGTTTCCACCTCTTGTTACAGTGATGGATGTTTCTAAAGCCACAGAGCAGCACACTATACATGCTTACAGTGGGATGTGGAAGTAGGATGCGGGAAGGATGTTTCTTTTTGGCTCAATACCTACCCCCCCCAACCCCCGCACTTGATTTGTGTCTCATCTACACTGAAGGAGGTAATCAAGCTGTGGATGCTGGATCAAAAGGAAACTGAAACTGAGACCACGTGGTAAAGTCCAGCCCTCTCACCCACTTCACAGATGAAGAAACCGAGTCCCAGAGGAAAAATGACTTGATGATAAGTTAGAACTAGCCTTAGAAAAACTCTTTCTAGGACAAAGACAAAAGCCCAAACTCTCTGACATGCAACAAATGCCTACAAATCAATAAGAAGGAAGACCCAGTAGGAAAATGGGAAAGGACTTCGAGGAAAACACAAACAACATTTAAATATCAGAAAAGATGCTCAACCTCATGCATAATAAGAGAGATGTAAATTAAAATTATATTGACACATCTGCTTCTGGCTATGATGGACTAGCTTGTGCTGGGAATAATTAGGAAAACTGGATGGAATTTTACAAAAACGACTGTTTGAAGCTATTGGAGAGCTACCGAGGCTTCAAGATCCCAGAGAAAAGGGAGACTCAGAATGGGAGCCTGATGTCTGTCAGTGCCCTACCTCTGGGGGCACCTTCTAGTTGTAAAGCAGTGACTGAGAGGCTGAGAAGAGCATTTGGCAATTTCATGGGGCTGGGAAGACAAAAATTGGAGTTCAGTGTCTCTTGAGAAGCAAGGACCCTATTTGCACACCCATGTTCATGGCATAATTATTCACAATAGCCCAAAGGTGGAAGCAACCTGTGTCCATCAACAGATGGATGGATAAACAAAACATGGTGCATAATACAATGGATTATCACTCAGCCTAAAAAAGGAAGGAAATTCTGACACACAGATGAACCTTGAGGACATTATACTAAGTGAAATGCCCGTCACGAGAAAATAGATCCTGTATGATTTCACTTATAAGAGATATCTAGAGCAGACAAATTCATAGAGACAGAAAGTAGATGGTGGTCACCAAAGGCTGGGAATGGGGAAAATGGGGAGTCATTGTTTAATGGGGACAGAGTTTTAGTTTTGCAAGATAGGAAGCGTTCTAGAGATGGATAGAAGATGTGGTTACACAAAGTGAGTGTACACAATGCCACCAAACTGTACATTTAAAATGATGAAGATGGTAAATTTTATGTTGTATGTATCTTACCACAATTTAAAAAAAAAGAAGTAAGGACTCTGGTAAACAGCCTAGGCTTTCATTTGAGACCCCAGAGCGCTATACACTAGGAGTAAGTGACCCAGAAGTAAACCAGCCCTCTCTTGAGGATGGCAGGTCCGTTTCAAATCATCTTAATTCCTAATAGGATAAATGCAAACTGAGATGGCTGGTGTTCCTAGCTTAGGCAGGAGTAAAAGCAAATTCTCCTTGGAGGAAGATAACATCCAGAGCTTCAAAGTATCTTTCTCATGTTCATCCGTTATGTCTGATATTCAATGAAAAACAGAAATGTAGAAATACAGGAATGGGACAAAAATCAAGTGAAAAATAACGCATTAGAAACATAGCCACAAGGATCCAGACATTTGAGATATCAAGATTGGACTTTAAAATAACTATATTTAATATAATCAACAAATTAGATGGGAAGGAAAATTTTAGTAAAGAACTGGAAACTATCAAAAAATAATCAAATAGAAATTCTAAAAATGATAAAGAAGGATGATAGATGTGACAAAAGATGTGCAAGATTGGCACATGTGAAACAACAACGTTGCTGAGAGAAAGTAAAAGAGATAAACACAGAAATATACTGTGTTCATGGAGCAGAAGATACAATGTAGTTAAGATGTCAGTTCTTCTCAAATTCATCTATAAATTTGATGCAAGATTTTTTTGGTAGAACTTGAAATGTTGATTCTGAAATTTATGTGGAAATACAAAGGATCTAGAACGGCCAAATATTTTGAGAAAGAAAAGGAAGCTAGGGAACTTATACTTCCTTATTTCAAGACATTATAAAGCCACAATAGTTAAGACAGCATAGTATTGGTGTAAAGGTAGACCAACAGAACAAAATGTGAGTCCAGTGGTAGAACATGCCAGTTGATTTTGACAAAGATACCAAGGCAATTAATGAGGAAAGAATATTATTTTCAACAAACGGTGCTGAACACTTGGATAACCATATGCAAAAAAAAAAAAAAAAGAGGAAGAAGAAAAGAACCTTGACCCTTACTTCATACCATATTTAAAAGTTAACTTGAGGGACTTCCTAGGTGGTTGAGAATCCACCTGCCAGTGCAGGGTACATGGGTTCGATTCCTGCTCCAGGAAGATCCCACATGCCACGGAGCAACTAAGCCCGTGCAACACAATTATTGAGCCTATGTGCTGCAAGTACCCAAGCCCGTGTGCCTAGAGCCTGTGCTCCGCAACAGGAGAAGCCACCACAGTGAGGAGCCCTTGTACCACAATGAAGAGTGGCCCCTGCTCGCTGCAACTAGAGAAAGCCTGTGTGCAGCAACGAAGACCCAGCTCAGCCAATAAATAAATAAATAAATTTTAAAAATAAATAAATAATAAATTAAAATTAACTTGAAATGGAGCATAGATCTAAATGTAAAATCTAAAACTATAAAGATTCTAAAAGAAAATATTAGTGATCTAGATTTCTTAAGTACGTCTCCAAAATCATGAACTATAAAAAAAATCAATAAATTGGATTCCAAAAGATTAAACATGTCTAATTTTCAAAAGACACTATTCTTTTGGCAGTATCTTAAAAAGTTAAATACACACTTGCCATACAACCCAGCAATTCTACTCCTAAAGGAGCAGGTAGGGACCTCTCTGGTGGTACAGTGGTGAAGAATCCACCTTCCAATACAGGAGATGCAGGTGCGATCTCTGGTTGGGGAACTAAGATCCCACATGCTGTGGGGCAACGAAGCCCGCCTGCCAGAACTAGTGAGCCCACATGCCACAACTAGAGAGAAGCCCGCGTGCCGCAACGAAAGACCCTGCACGCTGCAATGAAGATCCTGCGTGCCGCAACTAAGACCCGACACAGCCAAATAAATAAATGAATATTTAAAAAAAAAGAACAGGTATATCTGCACAAGGATTTACATTTTGAATAATCATAGCAACATTATTCATCATAGCAAAAAATTGGTAACAATCCAAGCATCCATCAAAGGGTTAATTCATACAATGAAATACTACCCAGCAATAAAAAGGAGGGAGTTACTGATGGTGCAACCAGTAGGTGAATCTCAAGAACATTGAACCAAGTAAAAGAAGCCTGACAAAAGAGTATATACTGTGTGATTTTATTTACATGCAATTTCTAGAAAAGAGAAAACCATGGATGCAGTAAACATTTCAGCGATTGTCTGAGGCCCCTGTTGGGAGTGGGGAAAGACTGTAAACAGACACAAGGGAACTTTTGGTGTGATGGAAGTGTTCTAAACTGGACTCATTCACCAACTGTACTTGCTACTAAAATTTGTTGATCTCTGCACTTGCGATGGGTGAGTTTTATAATATGTGAATTATATTTTAATAAAGCTGTTAAAAGTGGGAGGAAAGGACAGTGTTAAGAATATTAAAAGGCAATCCACAGACCAGGAGAAAGTATTTGCAAAACACATATCTAACAAAGGACTTGTACCTAGAGTATATTAAAAACTATTACCACTCAATAAATAAGATAACCCAATTTCTTAAATGAGCAAAATATTTATTCAGACAATTCATCACAGAAGATGCATGGTTGTCAGATAAGCACATGAAAAGATGCTCAACAACACTAGTCATTAGGGAAAGGCAAATTAAAACCACAATGAGATTCTACCTCACACCCACTAGAATGACTAAAATTAAAAACACTGACCATACCAAGCATTGGTGAGGAGGTGGAGCAACTGGAACTTTGAAACACTGTCGGTGGATATGTAGATTGGTACAATTACTCTGGATAATGATTTGTCAGTTTCTTAAAAATTTTAAACACACAACTACCATAAAATTCAGCCATTCTCCTACAAGGTATTTCTTAAAAGAAAGGAAAGCAAATGTCTACCCAAAGACTTGTGCGTGACTGTTGATGATAAATTTATTTGCGATAGTCAACAACTGTAAAAATCCAAGTCCCACCATGAGGCAAGGGATGAACACATTATAGCATATCCATACAATAGAATACTTCTCCGTCTTAAAGAAGAAAGACCTATCGATACAACAGGGATGATGCCTATTGATGCAGCAACATGGGTGAATCTCAAAATAACTCTGCTGAGTTAAAAACAAGCCACACCAAAAATAAATTTATCCTGTATGATTCCATTTATATAAAATTCTAGAAAATGAAAATGATAGGGAGCAGACCACTTACTGCTTAGTGAAAAGGGATGGAGTGGAACAGGTTAAGGATGTGAGGGAACTTTGGGATGATGGATATGCTCCTTGTACTCATTATGGTATTGGTTTCACAGGTACATACGTATGGCAGACTTGATCCAAGTACATATTTTAAACATGTACAGTTCTTTAAACATCAACTAGGATACAATGAAGCTGTAAAAATGGAAAAAATAATTTAAAACCCCAATATGTAAAAGCAAGAACTAAATAATTGGGTTTAGACACTGCTGAGGGAAGATTGTGGAACAGTAAAATAAGTTAGAATGAGATATCCCAGATTAAAGAAGAAAAAAAAACACACAATAGAAAATACAGAAAAGAACATAAGAGATGTATGGGTCATGGTGAAAGAGTTAATGTAATGAGTATTCAGAATCCAAGAAGGAGAGGAAAGGGAAGATAGAAAAGAAGAATAGGCAGAAGCAATATCTGAAAGATACAGGCTAGGAATTTCTGAAAATATGTATGAAAGATAATATGTCATACGTTCAAGCAGAGCTAGGAAAACCACACCAAGGTACATCACTGTAAAACTGAAAATTAAAGACAAAGAGAAAATCTTAAAAGCAGCCAGAGATAAATGTCAGTTACTTTTTTTTCGAAGTTTGAAATGCTTAACTTTATTTTCTTTTAATTGGAGTATAGTTGCTTTACAATATTGCGTTAGTTTATACTGTACAGCAAAGTGAATCAGCTATATGCTAAATGCCAATTACTTTCAAGGTACAGCAATAAGACTGATACCAGACTTCTCAACAGAAATAACGAAATCTAGAAGACATTGGACTGATAGCTTGAAAGTGCTGGAAAAAAATAACTGCCAACCTCAAACTCCAGTGAAAATAGTCTTCAAATAATGAAAAGACATTTTCAACAGACCAAAGCTGACATATTTCATTACCAGCAGGTGCGTACTAAAGCAAAACTTGAGGGAGTTTTTTAGGTAGAAGGAAAATGATCCCAGGTGGAAACACTGAGATGCAGTAAGAAAAGAAGGGTAACAGGAAATGTAAATATGAGGGCAAATTAATTTATTATTGACTACATAGAACAATAAAAATGTCTTTTTAGGGATTAAAACAAAATTAAAATGGAAAATGATAATAGCTTAAAATGTGAGAGCAGATTAAAGTGTTCTATGATCCTTGTAATTCTGGGAAGTGATAAAATTATTAATTTACACTAGATTTTAGCAAGGCAAGGAAGGGATTTAAGGGATTTTAGGCTGATTGCCAAGACTTACAAGCAAATATAGTAAGGCAAGGAAAATAGAGTAAAATAAGCATTAAATTAATACAAAGGAAAGCAAGGGACAGATGAGACAAGTAGAAAATGAATCATAAGATGCTAGATTTAGACCCAAATATGAAAGTGATTACATTAAAAATAAATGAACTAAATATTCCAATTAAAACTAAATATTCCAGTTAAAATATGACAAATATTGTTGGATTCGATTTTTAAAGACTATATGATATTTATGAGACAAACTTTAAATATGAAAATATAAGGTAAAGAGCAAAAATATATACCAAGAAAATTCTGACAACAACAAAAAGTTCAGGTAGTTACATTAGAGTCAGAAAAATAGACTTTAAAGCAGATACTTCCATAAATATAATGAGAGATATTTCTTTACGATAAAGGTTAAATCCAATAGGAAACTACAATAATTCTATATATTTTAATGCACCTTATTATATAGCCTTGAAATATATAAAACAAAAATGAGTAGAACTAAATAGGGAAATAGCTGAATTCAGAATCATCGAGCCCATCTTAATTTAACATACCTCTTATTGATGTTTAAAACAAGCAGACTAAAAAAATCGGTGAGGATATAGAATATTTGAATAACACATTTAACAAATTTGACCTAACTGACATATATAACATGCTGAAGTCTACAACTTCAAATACACATTTTTTATATGCACATGGAACATGCATCAAAATGAACCATGTGTTATACCTTAGAGCAAATCTCAACCAATTTCATAAGATTGAAATTCCTGACCATATTGGAATCAAGCTATAAACCAACCAAAAAAACTAGAAAATTCCCAAATGTTTGGAATAAGTATTATTATAAGGTATTCTTCTAAAGAGCCTCGGCTCAAAATTAAAATAATGATGAAAATTTAAAGTATCTACATAGAATAATAAAGAAGACATGATATATCAAAACCGTGTGGGTACAGCTGTAGCCATGCTTAGAGGAAATAGTCTTAAAAGATGAAAAGTTAAGAAGAAAGAAAGACTGAATATATTGATTTAAGGTTAAAAAGAACAGCATATTTATTCTTGAAAGAAGTTTAAAAGAAAACAAATAAGAGCAGAATTAATGAAAATGGAAAAAAACTTAGAATAGAAACAAAGTCAATTTTTAAAGGACTAATAAAAGTGATAAACCCTTAGGATTTCTAAAAGACAGCAAGATAAGGCTCAAATAACTAATATCAGAAATGAAAAGGGGGACATCATTACAGATCCTATAGATGTTAAAAGATAAGAGGATATTATGAACAACTAAATATGATAGATTTGAAAATTTAGATGAAATGGAAGAATTACTAGATGAAACAACTTGAAGTGACAGAAAACCTGAAACTTCCCATACCCATTAAAGAAATTGTATCCATAACTAAAACCTTTTCCACAAAGAAAACTCCTGGCCAGTATGTCTTCATTGAAAAATTCTGCCAAAAGAATTCTTATATCCTCCCATGTAAGAGAGAAGTACCGTCAATCTTACACAAAGTTGGGCTTCCCTGGTTGCGCAGTGGTTAAGAATCTGCCTGCCGATACAGGGGACATGGGCTTCTCTGCAATGAGAAGCCCACACACTGCAACCAAGGGTAGTCCCCGTTCTCTGCAACTAGAGAAAGCCCGCGTGAAGCAACGAAGACCCAATGCAGCCAATAAATAAACAAATAAATTTATAAAAAAGAAATCTTATACAAAGTCTTCGAGAGAACAGAAGAAAAGGAAACGATCCCAATTCTTTTATATAAAGCCAGCATAAACTTCATACCAAAAGGTGATTAGGAAAGCATAAGAAAGGAACACATCAGTCTCTTTCAGGGACATATACCCTGAAGTGAATTATGAGCTAACCAAATCCAGAAACAGAGAATAATACATCACCATGAAGTTGGATTTATTCAAGAAAGGTAAGGTTGGCTTTTTCAAAAAATCAATGTAATTTCCTCCACTGGTAGAAAAGAGGACAAAAATCACAAGATCATTTCAATAAATGCAGAAGAAACAATTGATGAAACATCCACTTACAATTTTTAAAAGTTCTTAGAAAACCAGGAATAGATGGAAACCTCCTTGATGTGATAAAAGGTGTATGCAAGAAGCACAGAAAACATCACACCTGATCAATATTTTTACAGTCTTCTGCCTGAGATCGCAGGTGAGACAAGGATATCCACTATCCCCGCTTCTCTTCAGCATTACACTGGAGGTCCTACTTAGTGCAGCAAGGCCGGGAAATGAAGTAAAAAGCATAAAGATTGGAAAGGAAGAAATAAATCTGTCATTATTCGTGGATAACATGATTGTGTATGTAGAGAATCCACAAGAATCTATGGGTAAATCGTAGAAATGAATAATTGAATTTAGCAAGGTCACTGGATACAAGGGCAACCTGTTTATATACCAGTAAGAATTTTTAAATCAAAATTTTAAAAGTGGTGACATTTATAAAACCATAAACATTAAATGTCTAGGGATACATTTGACAAGGTGAATAAAATTTCTATGCTGAAATCTATTAAGTATTATTGAAATTAAAGACCTAAATAAATGGAGACATACCATGCTTATAGAGTGAAAGACTCAATATTATAAAGGTGTCAATTCCCCCAGAATTGACCTATAGATTCAATGAAATCTCAGTCAAATCTCAGTAGGTTTCTTTTTCTTTATGGAAATTGACAAGCTAGTTCTGTATTTTACACAGGAATGCAAAGGGTGAAAAATAGCCAATACAATCTTGCAGAGGAGAAACAAAGTGGAAAGGCTTACACTATAAGATGTCAAAACTTAATATAAAGCTACAGTCGTTAAGAAAGTGTAACAGTGGCACACAGGTAGACAAATGGACCAATGGGACAGAATAAAGTCCAGAAACAGATATACACATGCATGTGTGGATTTGGTTTTTTACAAGTTGGCATCACAGAGCAGTGAGAAAAGGATGGTCTTTTCAACAAATGGTATAGTGGCAATCGGATATCCATATGGAAAAAAAATTATCTTGCTTCTTATCTCATGCCATATGAAAAGTAAAATAATAAAGCTTCCAAAAGGTAGCATTGGAGAGTATCTTTGTGACTTTGGGGAAGGCAAATGTTTATTGAACAGGACAAAATGGCACTAACATTAAGGAAAATATTGAAAATTAGACTACACTAAAATCAAGTCCTTCTGTTAATGAAAAGACTATTAAGACAGTGGATAGTCAAATAACAGAGGGGAAGAAGATATTTTCTGACATATTACTGGCAAAGGACTTCTTACGCTTTTTTTTTTTTTTGGCTGTGTTGGGTCTTCATTACTGCATGTGGGCTTTCTCTAGTTGTGGCAAGCAGGGGCTACTCTTTGTTGTGGTGCACAGGCTTCTCAGTGCGGTGACTTCTCTTGTTGAGAAGAGAGCTCCAGTAATTGCAGTGCATGGGCTCAATTGTGATGCTCAGGCCCTGTGACATGCAGGCTTCAGTAGTTGTGGTATGCAGGCTCAGTAGTTGTGGCACATGGGCTTAGTTGTTCTGCAGCATGTGAGATCTTCCCGGCCCAGGGATCAAACCCATGTCCCCTGCCTTGGCAGGCAGATTCTTAACCACTGTGCCACCAGGGAATTCCCTAACAAAGGACTTCTATCTAGTACATGGGAAGAATTCCAACAAATCAAGTAAAAGAAAGAAGACAATAGGAAAATGGGCAAAAGACTTGAACAGGCATTTCACAAAAGGGACTATCTGGTCTACAAACGCATGAAAGCGTGTCCACTTTCTTTAGTCATCTTGGAAATGCAAATTAAAACCACACTGAGATAACTATCACAAGACTTTAAAAGATGGACATTACCAAGTGTTCATAAGCATAAGGATCTGCTGGAATTCACAGCAAGGGCGTAAAGTAGAAAATCCACTTTGGAAAACTGTGTGGTGTTATCTACTAAAACTGAAATATTCATATCTTATGACCGAGAAGTTCCATTTCTAGACGTATACCCAACAGTCCTGAACGCATATTGGACCAAATGATGTATATGAGAAGGTTCACCGCATCACTATTGGTTGTAGCTCCAGACAGGCAGTGATCCAAATGAGCATCCGTAGTCGAATGGACAGGGGCTTCCCTGCTGGTCCAGTGGTTAAGACTCCACGTTTCCAATGCAGGGGGCATGGGTTCGATAGCTGGTCAGGGAACTAAGATCCTTTATGTCTCGTGGTGTGGCCGAGAGATTTAAAAAAAAAAAAAGAATAGTAGAATGGACAAATTGCAGTACAACCTTTAAGTGGAATATTACACACCGGTGAAAATGATTGAACTACAGCTCCACGCCACATGAATGAATCTCACGGATGCTGAGTGAAAGACGGCTGACACAAGAGTACACTCTGTAAGATTTTCTTTATATACATGGCAAAAACAGGCAAATGAATCCATGATGATAGAAGTCAGGTTAAATGTTACCACTGTGAGGGGAGATAGTGACCGGAAGGGGAGAGGAAGGGGGCTTGATAAGGTTCTGTGTCTAGATCTTGCACTGTTTGTGATGTACATTTGCTTTCTGAAAACTTATCAGACTGTACCCTTATGATGCGTACTCTTTTCTGTAGGTATGTTAGACTTAAATTAAAAATTCATTCATAAAAAATTATCCCTAGACACCAAAAACTGGCAGAGACCCAAGAGTTGGACGGTACACAATGCTGGGGGGTGTAGACAGGCACGCTCCTACCCTGCAGGTGTGTGTAGCACCCGTGGAAGACAATCTGACAGTGTATCTAGTTACATATGCACATATCTCTTTAAAAATAGACTTTATTTTTTAGAGCAGTTTTAGGTTCACAGCAAAACGGAGCAGAAAGTACAGAGAGTTCCTACATACCCCGCCCCCTGCACTCCCCCACCATCAACATTCCTCTTTAGTGTGGTACATTTGCCGATGAATCAGCACTGACACATCACTGTTCACCAAAGGCCATAGTTTACATGAGAGTTCACGCTCGTGTTTTTCATGCTACGGATTTCGACAGATGCGTAATGACACGTATCCACCATTATAGTATCATTCAGAACAGTTCCCCTGCTCTAAAAACTGCGTGTGCTCCATCTATTCATCCCTCCCTCCCCTGGAAACTCTGGCAAACTGCTGATCCTTTTTTTTAAAGTTGTGGCAAAATACCACAATATAAAATTTACCATCTTAACTGTTTGTGCAGTTCCCTGGTATTAAGTACATTCATAATGTTGTGCAATCGTCACCATCATCTATCTCCAAAACTCATTTCATCTTGCAAAACTGAAACTCTATCCATTAAACAATAACTCCCCATTCCCCCATCTCCAGCCTCCGGCAACCACCATTCTACTTTCTGTCTCTATGAATTTGACGGTTCTAGGGACCTCATGTAAGTGGAATCATACATTATTTGTCCTTCTGTGACTGGAAGGACAGTCCCATTATTTCACCTAATGTCCTCCAGGTTCATCCAGGTTGTATCATGTGTCAAAATTTCCTTCCTTTTTAAGACTGAATAATATTTCATTGCTTGTAAATCCTACATTTTGTGCCTGTCAGCGAACATTTTGGTTGCTTCTAGCTTTGGGCTATCCTGGGTAATGCTGCCGTGAACACCGGTGTGCAAATACCTCTTTGAGTCTCTGATTTCAATTTTATTGATAATATACCTACAAGTAGACTTGCTTGATCACATGATAATTCTATTTTTAATTGTTTGAGGAACTGCCGTACTGTTTTCCATAGTTACTGCACCATTTTATGTTCCTATCAACAGTGCACAAGGATTCTAATTTCTCCATATCCTCACCAATAATTGTTATTTTCTGTTGTTTTTTTTTAATAGTAGTCATCTTGATAGGTGTAGGGTGGTTTTGATTTGCATTTCCCTAAGGATAATGCTGTTGAGCATCTTTTCGTGTATTTGTGGATATTTTTTTATCTTCTTCGGAGAAATGTCTATTCAAGTTCAAAGGAAAACAGTTTCTCTACTCACAATATTTTTGACACAAATGTGTGGGAGTTTTTTTTCCCACACTAACCAGTTTCCCAGCTCTCAGGACACCAGCTGGGTGTCTTATCAAAAATCATTAAACTATATATGTGATGGTTTATTTCTGGGCTCTCTATCCCATTCCATTGGTCTATGTGCCTGTCTTTACGCCAAGACCACACTAGTTTATTGTAGCTTTGTAATTTTTGCAATCAGAAAGTTTGAGAGCTCCAATTTTGTTCTGTAGTCACTGTTTGCTTTTTTGTTTGTTTGTTTTTTACTGTCTCCACAGTTTTGCCTTTTCCAGAGTGTCATATGGTTGGAGTCATACAGTATGTAGCCTTATCAGACGGGTTTCTTTCACTTGGCAATATACATTTACAGTTCCTCCATATTTTTCCGTGGCTTGATAGCCCATCTCTTTAGTGCTGAATAATATTCCCTTGTCTGGATGCCCCAGTTTATTTACCCAGTCACCTATTGAAGGACATCTTGTTTGCTTCCAAGTTTTGCCAATTATGAATAAAGCTGCTGTACCACAGACATTTAAAGTGATTACTGATAGAGGTCGATTAATATCTATCATATTTATTATTGTTTTCTACTCACCACCCTTGTCTTCTGTTCCTATTTTCATCTTCCACTATTTTTCTGTCTTCTATGGTTTTGTCTGAGCATTTTATATGATTCTATTTTCTCTCCTCTCTTAACATATCAATTATACTTCTTGGTTTTTATTTTTATTTTTTTTAAACTTTTTCAATAGTTGCCGTAGAGTTTGCAATACACGTTTACAACTAATCCAAGTCCACTTGCCAAAAACATTACACCACTGGACAGGTACTGCAAATACCTAATTCCTCCTTCCCATCCCTCCTCACATTTCGGTCCTTCATTTCACTTATCCATAAGCAATAATCATCAAATACATTGTCACTATTATTATTTTGAAAAATTGTTATCTGTTAGATCAATTACAAATTTTAAAAATGTTTTTGTTTTACCTTCACTTATTCCTTCTCTAACACAGTTCCTTTTTGAAAAAATGTAGACCTCAAGGATGGAAGATGCCTTAGAGGACTGGGACGGGGAGGGTGGCGTGGACTCGAGGGAGGGTGGGGGGGGAGTCGAGGGAGGGAGGGAGTATGGGGATATGTGTATAAAAACAGATGATTGAACTTGGTGTACACCCCAAAAAATTTTTTTAAAAAATGTAAACCTGAGTTTCTGACCTATATTGTTTTCCTTCTCTCTGAAGAACTTCTTTTAACATTTCTTACAAGGTAGGATTAATGGTGACAAATTCCCTCAATTTTTGTTTGCCTGAGAAATCTTTATTTCCCCTTCACTTCTGAAGGGTAATTTCACAGGATACATAACTCTAAGTTGGTGGTGGTGGTGGTGCCGGGATTGGGGGTTGGTTCTCTCATCACTTTATTTCATTCTAGTCTCTTCTAGCTTGGAAGATTTCTGAGAAGTTAGATGTAATTCTTATGTGTGCTCCCCTATAGGTAACATGCTTTTTACCACTGGCTTCTTTCAAGATTTTTTCTTTATCTTTGATTTTCTGAAGTTTGAGTCTCATATGCCTGTGTTGTTCTGGGGGTATTTTGTTTGTTTTTCTGCATGGTGTTCTCTGAATCTGTGGCTTCGTGCCTGACATTAATTTGAGGAAATTCTCAGTCATTATTGCTTCAAATATTTCTCCTGTTCCTTTCTCTCTTTCTTCTCCTTCAGGTATTCACATCACATGTATATTACATCTTTTATCCCAAAATTCTTAGTTATTCTGTTCTGGGTTTTTTTCTTTTTCTGTCTTTTTTCTCTTTGCATTTCCATTTTGGAAGTTTCTGTAGACATATCTTCACTGATTCTTTCCTCAGCCGTGTCCAGTCTGCTGATGAGTCCCTCATTAAAGGCATCCTTCATTTTTGTCACAGAATTTCTAGCATTTCTTTTTGATTCTTTGTTAGAATTTCCATCTCTCTGCTTACATTACCAACTTGTTCTTGAATGTTACCTAGTTTTCCCGCTAAAGCCCTTAGCATATTAATCATAGTTATTTTCTATTCCCAATGTGATAATCCCAACATCTCTGCCCTGTGTCTGGTCTGATGCTTGTTCTGTCTCTACAGACTGTGTTCTTTGCCTTTTAGTATGCCTCCCAATGTTTTGTTGAAAGCTGGACATGACGTACTGAATAAAAGGAACCGGGACTTCCCTGGTGCCACAGTGGTTAAGAATCCGCCTGCCAATGCAGGGGACACGGGTTCGATCCCTGCTCTAGGAAGATCCCACATGCCTGCGGAGCACAAAGCCCGTGCGCCGCAACTACTGAGCCTGCGCTCTAGAGCCCGTGAGCCACAACTGTTGAGCCCACATGCCACAACTACTGAAGCCTGTGCGCCTACAGCCCATGCTCCGCAACGAGAAGCCACTGCAATGAGAAGCCTGCGCATTGCAACGAAGAGTAGCCCCCACTCGCCACAACTAGAGAAACCCTGTGTGCAGCAACGAAGACCCAACACAGGCAAGAAAGAAGAAAGAGAAAGAAAGAAAGAAAGAAAGAAAGAAAGAAAGAAAGAAAGAAAGAAAGGAAGGAAGAAAGGAAGGAAGAAAGGAAGGAAGGAAGGAGAAAGAAGAAAGAAGAAAGAAAGAAAGAAAGAAAGAAAGAAAGAAAGAAAGAAAGGAAGGAAGGAAGGAAGGAAGGAAGGAGAAAGAAGAAAGAAGAAAGAAAGAAAGAAGAAAGAAAGAAAGAAAGAAAGAAAGAAGAAAGAAAGAAAGAAAGAAAGAAAGAAAGAAAGAAAGGAAGGAAGGAAGAAAGGAAGGAAGAAAGGAAGGAAGGAGAAAGAAGAAAGAAGAAAGAAAGAAAGAAAGAAAGAAAGAAAGAAAGAAAGAAAGAAAGAAAGAAAGAAGGAAGGAAGCAAGGAAGGAAGGAAGGAGAAAGAAGAAAGAAGAAAAGAAAGAAAGAAAGAAAGAAAGAAAGAAAGAAAGAAAGAAAGAAAGAAAGAAAGAAAGAAAGAAAGAAAGAAAGAAAGAAAGAAAGAAAGAAAGAAAGGAAGGAAGGAAGGAAGGAAGAAAGAAAGGAAGGAAGAAAGGAAAGACAGGTGAATAAAAGGAACCGTATCCCTAGGCTTTTAGTGACACGGTGGTGAGGTGGGGGGTGAGGGGAAGCAGTATACAGTCCTAGTGAGCCTGTGCCCCTGGCCTGTGACCTTCATGAGCTTTTCCTGGTTCTGTGCCCCCCTCCCCTCCCCTCAGATGGGACAGGAAGGTAGACAGGGTTGCAGCTGAACACTTCCCTCCCCCACACGGAAAGCTGAATGGACCTGCAGTTGGATATTTCTCTTCCCCCAGGTCAGGCAAGCCCGGGTTAAACAGCATCTCTCGAGGGCGGACAGGCCTTGCTAGGAGGAACAGGATGCTCTGGTCTGTTTCAAAGTGGCTACTTCCCCACTCCTCCTGCTAGAAGCAAGAGGGGAATTTTTTCTAATGTTCACCCAGAGGCCCTGGTAGAGCTCGTGGAGGTAATACAGTCGTCCCTCAGTATCCCCAGGGGATTGGTTCCAGGACCCACCGGAGATACCAAAATCCACGGATGCTCAAGTCCCACAGGCAGCTGTCCGTATCTGCAGGTTCCTCATCCCTGGGCTCGACCAACCTTGGATCATAAACATAGTACACACAGTACTGAAAAAATCCTCGCGTAAGTGGACGTGCACAGTTCAAACCTGTGTTGTTCAAGAGTCACTGCACTCAGGTGTCACCCGAAGGGACTCATGGCTGTGGCCTGGGGCTTCATCAGGGGCTGCTTTGGAAGCCTCAACTTGTGCAAAAGAACTCATGGGACGAAGGCTAAGGCTGAGACCCAAATTGGTGGGGGCTGTCAATCCTGGGAAGACAAAGGAAGGAAGAGCCTTTGGTGACCCCAGATTGCCAGCACAGCGCCTTCAAGAGCAGAGGGCACGCATCTCAGCAACACTAGATTGGGGAACACAGGCCTTGGTTTAGGGAAATACATATTTTAAGATTAGGGTGCACTTATCAGTGGCCTCGGTCTCAGGACCTCTTCAGACCCGTGATCGTGGTACTGACCCCAGATTGGGAACGATGAGCCATCGGCGACCCGACCGTAAGACACAGGCCCTTTTGACTGAGGCTCCTGGACCCCTGAGTTTAATAAGGGGCTCGGACCCTGTGTGACCCGGGACAGGGTTCCCCATCCAACTGTCGCTGTGACAGCACAGCAGCTCAATGGACTCCTAGAGGTCAAGAGGTGACTCACACCAGGTCAGAAAGTCGAGGAGTCTCGGAGAAGCCGCTCTCGCTGTGGCCATCGCTGCTGCACGCTAACCTTCTCAGACCAGGGATGGAAACCGTGCCCCCCTGCAGTGGAAGTGTGGAGTCTTAACCACCGGGGCACCAGCATATGTTAATGTTTAAAAACTCTCTGGGTGGACTTCCCTGGTGGCAGTGGTTAAGGGTCCGCCTGCCAACGCAGGGGACATGGGTTCAATTCCCGGTCGGGGAAGATCCCACACGCCGCGGAGCAACTAAGCTTGTGCGCCACAGCTAGTGAGCCTGTGCCCTAGAGCCCGCGAGCCACAACTGCTGAGCCCGTGTGCAGGAACTGCTGAAGCCCGCACGCCTGGAGCCCGTGCTCCGCAGCAAGGGAAGCCACCGCAATGAGAGGCCCGCACACCGCAGCGAAGAGTAGCCCCTGCTCGTCCCAGCTAGACAAAACCCGTGCACAGCAACAAAGACCCAAGGCAGCCAAATAGATAAAATAAATAAAGAAAAAGAAAAAGAGAGCGTCAGCTGCGCTCAATACTGTGGCACGCGCATGAAGACTGGGCCCTCCCTGGAGTTCTTCACTCCAAGATCTGTCAGTGGTGAGCCTTTCATCAGCTACAGCCTGGGCTTCCCTACCCCAGACTGGTGCTCCTGGTGGTTTCTGCTCTGCTAAGTTGTGACCCTCTGTACCTGCCTGTCTGTTCTCTCCAATGTGTGGGGACAGAAATCTCCCTGTGACCTCAGTTCTCTGCTGGGTTTAAGAAGAGTTATGATTGACTTTTAAATTGTTCAGCTTTTTTCTTGTGTGGATGGGAGAGATGACGTCCAAGCTCCTTGCAGGGACTTTAGTCCCGTATCTAAATGTTTTATTATGGACATTTTCAAGCACGCGTAAGAGTAGAAAGGACTGTACGATGAACTCCCATGTACTCACCAGCTTCAACTTTTACACTCTGCAGCTGCTGTCACCCATCCCCTCTCTCATACACACATTTTTTTATCTTTAACAAATGTAGTTTGTTTCCTCTGACCAGCAACATCACTTCTAGGAATTTGTTTTAGAGATATACATGCATATGACCAAAATAATTTGTCCAAAATTATTTATTACAGACTTGTTTGGACAGGAAGAGGCGGAAACAATGTGAATGTCCTTCAACTGGGGACTGGTTAAATCTGCCGCGGAACCTTGTGCTGTGAAGGGCTATCCACACTTAGAAATGGACCAAGGAACCATGTTATGCATCCACATGGAATAGTCTCCAAAATATATTGCTAAGCGAGGAAAAAAAATAAAACAAAACAAGGGGCCAAAGGATGCATCTAGTACACTGCCGTTGTGTAACAAAAAGGGGAGGGGCGATGTCACCGTATTTTCTCATGGGTGCATAAAATATCTCTAGGAGGATAAAGAAGACACAGATGACACCGGCTGCCCTTGTAGAGGGGAGCTTGTGACCTGGGAACGGTGGTGTGAGGGAGACTCTGACTGTATACTCTTTTCTACCTTTCGATTTTTTGAATCGTGGGAATGTATTACGCTGGTGAATGAATGAAATTTAAAAGAAAGGAAGGAAACTCCTTCTTCTGCAGTCTGGAGGATGGGGAGACGACGGGTGGGGAGACCCACACATTTATTGAATACTCATGCCCTTGGGTTATCCTACTTATCATATAATGCTCCAAAGGCCATGGGAGGTAGGCAGTTCGCACCCATTTCACAGATGAGGAAGCTGGGGCTCAGAGAGACAAGCAGTTTGCCCAAGATGAACTACCGCCATTAAGTGGCAGAGCCCAGGTCTGACTCTGTCTGATCCAGCTCATTCCCTAATGGAGAGTAGACAAGGGAGCTTAACTTCCTGTGCTGCAGTGACAAGAGCAGATCAGAATTGCTGGGTCTCCAATTGGATTCAAGTTGCTCCCCAGGGAGCCAAGTTCACCGTGCAGCCCAGAGCAGCTGCACCTTCAAGTTCATCTACTCCCAAGGCAGAATTACCAGGTTCCTTCCCCAGGGAATTTTTAGCTGCTGGATTAATCACAGCATCTCATTTCCCCCACCTCTGAAAACAAGATCCAATTTAATTTAGGAGCCATAACACTCAGTTTATCCCTTGAAATACAATCAGGCTGAAGGAAAGAATTAATTTTTAATTCCATCTTAATTACTCGGAGAAATAATCTATTGGCACAGCCTGGCCCTGGGGTGCCCCTGCCTGATCTTGACACCTGAGGCTCACTCCAGGCACTGACCAGGATGGGGAGAGGAGGGGCCGGGGCTGCTCCTGCACAGGTACCCTTGCTGAAGAGAATTAGGAACTGTAGAAGATAATGTCTTATCTTTCCCCCAGCCCGATCTCAGATTTCTTTAATAAAGTGAGATTTATTGCTCATTGATGCGCCATGTGTGTGTGTGTGTCTGTGTGTGTGTGTGGAGTGGAGGAGTCCACAGAACATGCCTGATCATTTGCGACCCTGCGCTGAGGGGGTAGAGGTGGTGTCTTCATCGTTACCCATTTGTTAAACAAATCCTAATTGAACACCTACTACGTGTCAGGCATGTTGTGGGAGCCAGGGACCTAGCAGACCCGGTCCCTGCCCTCACGGAGCTGACATTCTAGTGGGGAGGTGGTGGACACAGACAACACACCAGTAAGCAAATAAATACAAGTTCAAGTGGTGATAAGTGCTGTGCAATACATAAAATAGGGCAACCGGTTGGAGAGTGATGGGTGAGGGTTTGCAAGACTAGACAGTGAGTCAGGGAGGATCTCTCCAGAAAGGGGTTTTTTTGGAGCTGAGGTTTGGGAAGAGTACACCAAGCAGGGGACAAGGCAGGTGAAAAGGCCCTGAGGCACGGACCAGACAACTTGTCTGCAGAGGTGAAATGTGGGTGTAGCTGGAGTGGCTGAGCCAGAGAGAGGGTGCGAGTCGATGGCTTTGCATTTCCTTCTGGTGCCAGGGAAAGCACTGTGTGCTCACGTGTACACACAGTAGGCGCTCAGGAAGGGCTGGCTGCACAAACAGCACCCTCTGAACCAGTAGCATCTGGGAATCAGTTTTCTGCCATTTTGTCCCTTCCCTGCTGCCAGGGAAATTCAGACAACTGCTGATGTCCAGGAAGCCGCCCTCCGCCAGCCCTCACCAGCACTGTTTTGATGTGCTAACAGCTCTTAATGAGGATCCTAATGAGTCACTAAAAATGGCATCATTAGGTTGAGAACAGGACAGTCTACACAAGCGCATGTCTAAAACAACCAGGCGGCTAGCCAGGGAGCCCACACTACCCCCTTCCAGCCCGTGCTGGGCAGGCCGCCCCTTCCCCGGAAAGCAGGGGCCCATTTGTCTGCCTGTGTCTCCTTGGGTTGTGGTTCCCCACCCCAGCCCCTACCACAGACTGGTTTTCTTGCTGCTACACAAAGTTATTCCTCTAAGAACTGAGAAAAATGAATATGTATATATATAAAAAGATTTGCTTGAATATAAAAGGGGAAGTGAAGACATAGCTTGAGGCTGGTCAGAACTTAAAGTGCTAATACATTAGGGCAGAGGTTCTAAAACGAGGGCTGCAGGCTAAATCTGACATGAGTATGTTTTATTTGGCCTACACAGTGGTTACAAAAAATTTAAATGTTTCCCACATTAAATTATGGGGAGAATTTACATAAAATTTGGATGTTCGGCTTCTCCTGAAAAGCCAGAAGCTCTGGCATCCCTGGGCCCTGCATTCCAGTGTGGCAGCACTGGGCTGGGGCTAAGTCAAGGGTGTCACTTACAGAGGGGACATGCTCTGTCCTCTTTGTCACAGCCCCCACCATGCCCAAAGATGTCCCCATCCTGACACAAAGTGTCAGTTTCCATTTATCATCATTTGCCCAATTGATTTTCTCTTTGGGGATTTAAGAAAAAAGGAATATAGTTCTCAAAGTTCCTTGATCAAAAGTAGGCAAACAGGGACTTCCCTGGTGACACAGTGGTTAAGAACCTGCCTGGGGGACATGGGTTCAATCCCTGCTCCAGGAAGATCCCACATGCTTCGGAGCAACTAAGCCCGTGCACCACAACTACTGAGCTTGTGCTCTGGAGTCCACGAGCCACAACTACTGAGCCCATGTGCTGCAACTATTGAAGCCCGTATGCCTAGAGCCTGTGCTCTACAACAAGAGAAGCCGCCACAATGAGAAGCCCATGCACCGCAACAAAGAGTAGCCCCCGCTCGCCACAACTAGAGAAAGCCTGAGAGCAGCAACAAAGACCCAATGCAGCCAAAAATAAATAAATAAATAAATAAATAAATAAATCTACAAAACAAAAAGTAGGCAAACAAAACACAGATCGAGAGAGAGAAAAGGTGGGGGAAAGACTATTTCTTGAGGACGTGGGGACAATTCCTACATGTTTAACTTGCAAGTAAAGTGTGTCTGCTTCCAAAGAATCCATTAAAATGTCCTGGGAAGCAATCCCCACGTCATCCTGCTACATCATGGCCTAGCCCCCGCGGTGCTGAAGTAGCCTTTGGCCCTGTGTGAGGGGTCGTCATTTCTACACCAGGGGCTGTTGCCACTGCATGGGCAACACCAGAAGCGGAGTTTTCACTCTTGGGAACCTGAGTGTGTGACTTGCTTTGAACATGCTGCAATATTACAAATATCTTGAGTTATGTTCTTGGTGAAACTGAAAGTTACCATTTTTCATTTGAATACAGATTTCAAACCCCATAAGCTGATCTTTCCTGACAGGATTCTGTGGGTTCAGCTGTGGAACCCATCAAAGACATTTAGGACCAACACCTGCCCTGGGGAGCTGGCCACTCTGGTCATGGGGTGTGGGTAGGGCAGTCAGCATTCTGGTGAGGTAATGTGTGGAAAAGATCTTTTTAATGTGCTCAAAGCATTGACTAGCTGGATTATTTCTTACTGTCTGAAGTTTGTAAAAATAGGTAACGTATGCTCAATGGAAAGAAATCAAACCCCCCCAAAAACAGTTAACATGAAAAGCAAGTCTCCACTCACCCAGACCCCCAGTCTATGGGTTTCCCTTCCTAGAGGCCTCTGCTTTCCCACGGAGCTGGAATCTGAAGTGGGTTGAATGGTGGTCCCCAAAAGACATGCCTTAATCCCTGGCACCTGTGAATGTGACCTTATTCAGAAAACAGGTCTTTGCAGATGTAATTAAATAAGATCTGGAGATGAGGAAATTACCCTGAATTATCCAGGTGGGCCCTAAAGCCAATGAAAGTATCCTTAAAAATAGACACACTACAGAGGAGGAGCTGATGTGACCTCAGAGGCAGAAACTGGAGTGATGTGGCCACCAGCCAAGGGATGCAGGCAGTCACCACAGGCTGCAAAGAGCATGGAATGAGTGCTCCCCTGAAGCCTTGGGAGGGAGCACGGCCCTGCTGACACACAGATTCAGACGTGCTGAATGGTGACAGAATCAATCCCTGTTGTTTTAAGCCACCGTGTTTGTGGTAATTTGCTATGGTAGCCACAGGAAACTAATACAGAGTTCCTGCCTCCCCCTCCTCCCCCTCCTCTTTATTTATTTATTTTATTGGCTGCATTGGGTCTTTGTTGCTGCACACGAGCTTTCTCTAGTTGCCGAGAGTGGGGGGCCACTCTTCATTGTGGTGTGCAGGCTCCTCATTGTCGTGGCTTCTCTTCTTGCAGAGCACGGGCTCTAGGCACGTGGGCTTCAGTAGTTGCAGCACCCGGGCTCAATAGTTGTGGTTCATGGGCTTAGTTGCTCCAGGGCATGTGGGATCTTCCCGGACCAGGGATCGAACCCATGTCCCCTGCATTGGCAGGCAGGTTCTTAACCACTGACCCACCAGCGTAGCCCCTCCTCATTCTCTAAATGTGAGGAGAATACCATGCTAAATGTACTTCCTCTTGCCTTTTTTATTTAAGTGTTGCTTGAGAATCTCTCTCACAGACAGCTGCCATCATATTATTTATGCTTGCACGGTATTCCATTGTACGGATGGATGTACCGTTGACTGGTCTATCCCATCCCTTACTGATGAACGGAGGTTGTTCCCAATTGTTTCCTCCCATAAACAACACTGCAAAGGCATCTCTTCCCACACAGGTGGGTATGTGAGTGAGACACCTGGAAGACCAATTCCCACAAGTAGAATTGCCTTATCCAAGAGTGTGTGCATTTCCCATTTTCATCGGTATTGCCAAATTGCCCTCTGAGGAGGTTATACCACAGATTCCTTTTTAAAAGTACATTTTTTTTCTCATTACAAAAGTAATCTTTTAGCAGCATTCTTAAGTGTGTTTTGATTACACCCTGTAACCAAAATCTTTTCTAGCAGAACATAGTCAATGGGAAAATAACATCAATTACCTGAAATTTTCTTACCAGCCTGGCTGGATTGGCCCTCTTCTGCTAAAGAGGGGTTCTTGTGTCAGGTGTCTGTTTTCCCTCCAGGTGGCCTCTGTCAGGGGCTCTGAGGCAGGGTGCTAGGACGTGGCTTTTCGAGCTTGGATGACTGTCAGAAAGGCCCCTTCCCCGCCATCAGTCACTAATCCCAGCCTCCCCCACCTTCCAACCCCGTGTTCCCTTTACGAGAAGCGGAGGAAGGGAAACAAGGGAATCACTGCCCCCATCTGGATAGTCCTGTATTCAATGCTGAATGTCCCCTTTTCCTTGTTCTTCATGTCCCCGGGCCAGCCTTGGGCTCAGAGGAAAGTTCCCTTCTGGTTCCCTGGTGCTAGGTCAGGAGATCTTTGCTGTTTATTATTTACATACCGTGGGGCATACCTTCTTGGAGCCTCCGTTTCTTCCTCTGCAGAATGGCACAATTTGACTGTCCATCAGTCAGCTGTTGCTACATAACAAACCACCACAGTCTCTGAGTGGCTTACGGCAGTAGCCCTAGATGCCTCGTGCATTCACAGGCGCCAGGGGTTGGCTGATTCAGCCTGGGCTCCACCGGGTGTCTGGTTGGGCCTGGCTCTGCTTGATGAATTTCTCGTCTCCTTAGGATGGTGGGGTACCTGGGTTGCGTCCTCCAATGGTGATGGCAGAGGCACAAGCGGACTCGTGCCAACATGAAGAGGCTCAGAACGGGCACTGCCACTCACATTCCATTGGCTGAACCCAAAGTTACAGAGCAGGGGGCACACTCAACCCTGGGGGTGGAGGTGGGAAAAAACTGCAAAGTCACGTGAGAAAGGGAAACAGGGTGAAAAAATCAGGACCCACAAACCAACCTGCCCGGGGCTGTGCGGCCTGTGAAGACCCCGCGGGGCTGGCGGGCTGCGATCCCTGAGGTGACCCACCCCCTCCTCTCTCTGCGTCCCCTCCTGTCCTCCTGCCTGGTGAACGCCCCCTGCTTCTTGCTGCCAACCTGGGCCCAGGTCTCTTCCGGTGGAAATTCTGTGCAAACAGTTCCCTCTTCGCCCCATCTCAGCCTGCAGTTTTCACCCTGAAGAAAACCTCACCCCAAACCTCTTCCCACCTTCAGTAAAAGCACAACTGGCCATTTGTCCTCTCAGACCTGAAACCGGACACGAGCCTCCCTCTCCACACCTCCAGGGTCTCACCAAGCCTGAGCATTTCACCTCTCAGCTCCCTCCTAATCCTGCCGCCTCCTCCCAGGCCCAACCCGCTCTGCCCTGGCCCAGGCTGCCTCCTGTCCCCCAAGTTAAGCCCATGCCTCCACCAAAGACATCCTCCGTGCTGTCACCTGCGAGGTCTTTGTAACCGGAAGATCTGATTGTGCCAAGAACACTAGGGTCCTCACTGCTAACAGCAGGGACAGCCAGGCAGGATACGTACATATGAAGGGATGGGGTGGGTGTTCTGGGTAGAATTGTGTCTCCTCCCCCAAAATGTGTTGGAGTCCTAACTCCCGGTACATCATGATGTGAGTTTATTTGGAGATAGGGTTATTACAGAGGAAATCACATTGCAATGTGTTCATTAGGGTGGGCTTTAATCCAATATGACTGTGTCCTTATAAACAGGAGAAATTTGGACACAGACAGACATATGCAGAGGGCAGACGATGTGAAGACACAGATAGAGCACCATCTACAAGAATGCCTGAGGCCCCCAGAAGCAAGGAGGGAGGCATGGGCCAGACTGTCTTTCACAGAATTCAGAAGGAACCAGCCCTACGGACACCTTGATCTTGGTTGGACATACAGCCTCTGGACAGTGAGACAGTAAGTTCCTTTTGTTTAAGCTACCTGGTTTGGAATACTTCGGTATAAGCAGCCCTAGGAAACTAATACAGTGGTGGGGGCAAGAGGGGGACTAAAATATTAGCACAGTTGGAGGGAAATTGTAACTGAGAGGCATACAGGGTTCCTCTTGGGGAGAGAGAGGCAGAAGGGTTAGAACCAGAGAGATGGCCATGGGAAGCTGGACTGGCTGTTTCTGGTTTTGAAGATGGAGGAAGGGACCACAAGCCAAGGAGTGCAGGCAGCCTCTGGAAGCTTGAAAAAACAGGGAAAGAGATAGATTCTCCGAAAAGGAATGTAGCCCTGCTGATACCATTTTCTTTTTTTTTTTTTTTTTTTTGGCTGTGTTGGGTCTTTGGTGCTGCACACGGGCTTTCTCTCTAGTTGAGGAGAGTGGGGGCTGCTCTTCGTTGCAGTGCACAGGCTTCTCATTGTGGTGGCTTCTCATGTGTGGAGCATGGGCTCTAGGAGCGCATCGGCTCTAGGAGCGCAAGCTTCAGCAGCTGCAGCGCATGGGCTCAGTAGTTGTGGCTCTAGAGCACAGGCTCAGTAGTTGTGGCGCACGGGCTTAGTTGCTCCACAGCATACGGGATCTTCCCAGACAAGGGATCGAACCCGTGTGCCCTGCATTGGCAGGCAGATTTTTAACCACTGCACCACCAGGGAAGTCCCCCTGCTGACACCTTGATTTTAGCCACTGAGACTCATCTTGGACCTCTGACCTTCAGAACTGTAAGAGGAGAAAGATGTGTTGTTCTAAAACACGAAGTTGGTGGCGGTTTGTTACAGCAGCAATCAGAAACCAATTCCACACCCTGCCTGCCCCAGGCCCTCCGCTCCTCCCCACACCCAGAGCCTGGCAGGCTGACCCACTAACGACTAAGGGCTCCCTGGCCCTCCGGGTAACAGCTGGGTGCAGCCAGTGAGCGGTCCCCATGGGACACTGGAGGGTGGGTGGAGAGAGAGGCCAGGGTATTTCTTCCCTCCTCCCCGCCTGCCTGGGTGGTGGTCCCGTCAGAGGCTGCGTCCTGGGCTCCTGTGGACAGCCCTGCCCAGCTCTAGTCACACTGCTCCCTCCCGTGGGGCTCGTCCCTGAGGCTTCCACTCCCACCGTGGCTTCCCTCATCACCCTGCCTGCACGAGCCTCACGGGATTCTCCTCAGTGTCCCAGCCGAGTGGCCTTCTGTCTCCTGCCGGAAACCTGCCTGATATCATGGGATGTGACCACCAAAGAAGATCCAACCAATTTCTTCAGGGAGCTTGGGGGAGCGCTCCAGAAAGGAGGGCATCTGGTGGGACCTTTACAGTGTCTCCACAGGTAGGAACGGGAACAGGGACCCTGGAACCGGGAAAGGGGTCTGGGCTTGGAGCCAGACGCGGGATGCTTGGATTCTCAGCCCTCTTCCCATAAACATGTGGGTCTAGGCGGCTCCTCCGACCTCTCGGAGAGCTTGTTTGCCTGTCCTAGAACAGGTGACAATGTGTACACCTCTCAGGCTGACCGGGAGTTAAGTGGCCACATGTGTGGGAGCCCGAACAGGCCCACAGGGCATTCCAGGGGCAGAGCAGCACGGGCTCAACAGGCAGTCAAAGCTGTGGGGTTTTTTTTGTGGGGGGGGGGCCGGGGGGATGCGTGCAGCCAGCAGCCAGAGTGCCTGGAATAGTAAAACCTGTTTCTGGAAAGATACATGGGGAGCAGAGCCCACAAGGCATTTAGAATCAGTGCAAAAACTTGGATTCCATTCAGCTGGCAGTGGGCTGCCGTGAGGGTTTTTGAGTAGGGGAGTGACATGTGGTCCAAGTGGTTCAGGGTCGAAAGAGAGAGAGAGAGAGAGAGAAAGACAGAGAGAGAGAGAGAGAGACACAGAGAGAGAGAGAGAGAGAGAACTTAGAAGGTTAAAGATCTTTGGTAACTTCCTTTGGAGGATTTTGCAAAGCCATCTGTATCTTGTTTTCTTTGTGCAAGAAGGGGAAATGGAGGTAAATAGAGCTCCAGAAGCAAATTATTGACAACAGGGCCCTGAGAGCAACTCTTTTCCTGGGCAATATGTCTTGCAGCTAGACGTCTTTGCCAAGCTTGTGTTCAGGAGCCAACTGGGAACAGGCAGGGCCGCCACGTGAGAGCTCTTGTGGGGTGGAGGGGGGGGGCTCTCGCATCACGGTTTGTGGGCTGCTACCCCCTGCGGTTGTGCCGGCCACAGCTTGGACCAGGAACAGGACTCATGGGGGACCTGACTCACGGCCCCTGCTCTGCCTGAAGCCCCCACGCTTTTCCGCTCTGGGCCAGAGGTGGGGTGGGCGGCCAGCCTGCAAGCTTCTGCTGACTAATGGGGCTTCCTGTGTTTCCCTCTGACAGGGAAGGGAGGAAAAACTGAGACGGTCAGCAAGGTTACGCAGAGCTGGTGGAAGCCATCCCGTCCCTCAAGAGTCATGACTTACACCCAAAGGGCAAGATAAAAGCACCATTCTATTCAGCTGGCTACTCAGAGCCTGACCCGCACAGAGGGGCCAGTCTGCTCTCACAGGGCATCCCTGCTGTTATGTATCATCTCTACCAGAACTTTGGCATATATGACTTTGGCATCTTGTAAAATGTCATCGTTATTTCCTTAAAATGATTTATTTGGAATACTTTTCTATATCAGTCAGTACTTTTTCGCTTGCAAGAGTCAGAAACCCAACTCAAACTGGCTCAAGAAAATAAACGAACTGAGAAGTCCAAGGGGTATGAGCTGCGGTGCCAGGCATGGCTGGATCCAGGTGTCGTCAGGACTCTGCTCCCTCTCCCCCGCCCAGGTCTCTCTCCTCAGCATTGGCTTCATTCTCTGGCAGCTTCTTTCTCCACCGTGGTCCCCAGCAGCCCCAGATCTATATTCTACAGGCCAAGAACCGCAGAGAAAAGAGAGGACTTTATTCTTCACAGAATGGAACACTCTTGGCTTGTCCAGGCTCATATGTTCACCCTGACATCATTGTGTCTGGGACGGTAGGCTCTGGCCTGTCCTAGGTGCCCACTCCCTGAGAGGGGTGGTCCCAGAGGGAAAGCATCTGGGCACAAAGAGTGCGGCGGAGGGCGGATGCTGGGCTGGCCGGTAGAGCAGGGCCACCATACGTTCATTCCTTATTTTCTCCTTTATTTTCAGTAACCCAATGTGCATTCTAATACAAAAATGCATAAGCTAACAAATCTACATGTACGATGATTCATCACAGAAAATACAAACCTCCAGACCTGGCTATATTGGCTGGATTCTTCCTCACCTTCTTGGGAGCCAGGTTCTGGAAAGACGTCATAATACAGACCTTCAGAGGCCTGGGTGGGGACAGCTGGACCCTTCTGCTTACTGCGGATGTCCCCAGTGATGGACAGCAGAGTCTTTCCTTGTAGAGGGAGTAAAATAACGAAGCCAAGAGCTCAGGCTCAGGCAGGTCTGGAGGCTACTCTGTGGGAAAGAACTGGGGAGAGGCCATTACACTCTTAACTGGGTCCCCAAACAGGGGTCTTGCCATATTGTTTGGAATTTTTCAGTTGCAAGTGACAGAGACTAAATACAGAGTGGTTAAAGCAAAATAGTAATAATAAAATTATTAATCACAATATAAAAAATCACAATAATAAGTATCATTAACATATAATTATATAATTAATCACATAAATTGTATATACAGTAATAGAGTAATTATTAATATTATTATAAATAATATTATTTCCTGGCTCACATAATTTCAGGCATGGCTGGATCCAGGTGCTCAACGAGTCATCAAGAAGCTGCAAGCACCCATCTCAGATTGCTCTCCTCTGCATTGGCTTTATTCTCAAGTCCTCTGCATCATGAGGCTTGAAGCACTCTCAGCTCAGCAGTCCCAGCAGAAAGAGAGAACCGCTTCCTGCCATCCCAGGATTCACCTGGGTTAGATTTTGGGTTCCCTGTCCATCTCCAAACTACCCTCTGTAACCGGGGTGATGAGACACACCAATTGGCCAGGCCTGGGGCATGAACCACCCCCCGCTCCCGCCCCTCCTGAGTGATCAGGTTTTCCAAACCTCCGGGACTGAACGAGGGGGAGGAGTGGTCTCACAGAGGGGGATGATGCCTGCAGGAAAAAACAACAGCTGTCCCTCACTCGGGGAGGGGGCTGGTGGCGGAGTGTTTGAAGTACGGAAGGCAGCCGCGTGCCAAGCGGGAGAGAAAGGCTGCTCTCGGGGGAGGAGTCCGAGTGCGGAACGGGCGGTGAGGTGGAGGGGGCTGGGAGCAGGTGTGGGGTCACAGATGGCAGGAGTCCTCCACAGCACAGCCGATGGGCAGCCCTGAAGGCAGAGCAGGGGAGACAGAAGCTGGGGTCAAAGGCCCAGAGAGCAGTTTCGTGTGGCTGGGAAGGGGAAGCCTTGTCCTCTGGGCTTGGAGTCTGACCTGCCCCTGTTGGCAGACACGCCCTGGTTCCTGGGGCTCTTTCCTGCTGAGAAGCTTCTAGTTGGCTACCGCATCTTCCTGGAGTTGCCCCAGATGGCCAGGGGATGAGAAGGACACACGTCTTCCTGCCGGGGGTTCAGGGCTGCTGCTCTCCACATCCCCCCTGATGGACTCCTGTGAGTCTGTGAGTCCTCGCTCTGGGGGCCAGGACATGGTATGAAGGGGACAGATGTGGCCCTGGTGTTCAGAAGCTTATGTTCTAATTGGAGCCAAGACAGCCCCCTGGTCTTTCCCCTGGGCTCCAGCACAGCGTCTGGCTCACGGACGGGCTTCAGGAAATGTTTGTGGAATTAGGGTAGTGATTCAGTGGAAACGGGCTCTCACTGCCCATCGGGGAGAGGAGCTGCCTTTACTCAGTTCCACCTTTAACTGGCTGGGTGACCTTCACTTAGTCACAAACCCTCTCTGGGCCTCCAGGTTCCTCATCTGTCAAATGAGGGGGTTGAAATCGTCGGTCCCCAAGTCCCCGGCCAGCTCTAACCTTCTCCAGCGGGTCCTCCTGCGCGGGGACCCTTGCCCTGGAAGCCCCACTCGCTTCACCCCTTCTCCCCTCGGTCCCCTGCGCAGAGCCAGCCTGGGCCAGCCAGGGCCGGGGAAAGAGGCATTGAAGGCGCTGTAATTATTGTAAAGAGGAGAGTTTAAGTGTTTAGTTTTATGAGGTAGCCGGCCCTCTCTGTCAGCAGAAAGCCGCGCGGTTCCCTGGGTGCGAGTTAATTTCCTCCGTGGCTCGTTTCCTCGCCCGCCGTCATTTTTTCTCAGCTGCTTTATGGCTTTCGGAGCCATTCCGAGCCGTGCGTGGTGGCAGTGGCTTTGTGCATTGGAGCAGAGAGCCCCCACGTCCCGCACCCCCGGGCCGGAGCCCACGGGTGGCCGGGCCCTGCGGCGGGCAGTGGGGCCAGGGACCTCTGCGCTGGATGACACGGGCAGGCTGGGAGGGCGGGAGGAGCCATGAGGCCGGGCCAGGCTCTCCCCAGCCAGGCCATGGCCCCTGGCACCTCCCTGACCACTTGCAAGGAACAAATCTAAATTAAACGATGGTCAGGCCAGCCTTGCCGCTGTCCCGGCTGCCTCAATTAAACAGTGGAAGACGTTGCCCTCTTGCTCACAATGAGCGAGATGGGGGAAAATGCACCAGCTCTAGCCTCACACAGACCTGGATTGAAATCCCAGCCGTACCACGGCTGTGTCACCTAGGCCAAGTGACTTCACCCCCTGGGCTACCATTTCCTTGCCTGCAGAATGGGGATGTCGATAGCACCTGCCACGTGGCACTGAGGGGACGGAGCGTGATCGCATGTGAAACGCAGAGACTCTGCTTCCCAAACGTTAGTTTGCTGTCCTGAGCCGTGTCGCTCTGAATGGTCTCCCGCCTCCTCCGTGGGCCGTGGGGAACTCATCCTCGCCCGGGGAGAAGCAGGGGTCCCAGGAGCAACCAGACGACCTCTAAACAACGCTGCGAGTCCGCCAAGACCAAGAGCAGCCTCTCGCCTGCATCAGGCCTGGCCGTGCACACAGCACTGTCGTGAAGAGAACCCGCGAGGACCTGGTGTACTGTGAAGAGGGCTCTGTGGAGTCAGACCTGGGCGTGAACCCACTATGCCGCGGGTACCATTGAGCACGTCATGGGTTCTCTCAACCACAAAATGCGGACAGCAGCTACTTCCGAGGCCACGTGCAGAGGATTCAGTTAAATGATATGAGGCCTGTGGGCTGCCGTGCTCACAAGGAGAGCATCGTGGTGACATCCCACCCAGATGCATAGGGGCAGGGAGCTGGGAGACCCTGGTCCTCTTCTGGATTCTGCTTCCAGCTCTTGTTCAAACGTGCTGCCCCTCTCAGTGACCCTCCTCTAGGCTGCAGACCCCTTTGAGACTTCATTAAGTTAGATCCTCTGCCCAGAAAAGGGCACACACAGGACCCCACAGATTTGGCAAGTGACTTCAGAGGTTTCTGTACCTCCCGAAATCTGTCTGTGGATCCTAGGTTAAGACCTCTGAGCTGAGGCTCCGGTCCTAACCATCTGTGTCTTTGTGGGGGGACTGGAGATAGGTGCCACGGGGTTAACGTGTGTCCTTTACAGACCCAGCAGCACCTGGACTCAGGGATTGGTCTCAGCCAATAGTCCCACATGCTGGGGAGGAAGAGAAGCTGTTATTAAAATATCCAACAAGCCCCACAGTGGCTGGCTCGCTTGGCTCACCTCCCCCACAGTTCAGGACATCCGTGGTTCGCCCCAAGTATCCATTCCTTCTTCCTTTAGGAAACAGTCCTCCAAACTCCCCTTGGGAATACCCCGTCACATCTCAGCTTATGATTGGTGGGCTGATTCCACGCCCACCTTCAAGAGCAGACCCTGATTGGCCACTCAGCATATTCCCTCCTCCTGGTTGTGTCTGTTGATTCAGAGATGTTCAGGTCACCCAATCAGAGTCCATGAGACATGAAAATATTCCTGGAGCTTCTGGAAAAGCGAGGTCTTCCTTGTCTTACATGAAAGATGTTGTTCCCCTGAAGGATGTGGTGTAAGATTAGGATGGCTGCAGCTATTTTGCTACCAGGAGAGGATAGCCAGGAATTGCCCAAGGTGGAGTGTGGGGAGAAGGTCCACGCAGAGCCTGAGGGTAAAACAGGGAAGTTAGGCAAGAGAGAAGGAGAGAAGCAAAGTCTATGGTGACATCTTTGGAGTGGCTGGACCAAGTCGCACCTGATGCTAACACTATCTCCATACGTTAAAACTCTATAGCTCAATAAACTCCTCCATGATGTAACTATTAGACCTGAGTTTTCCTGTCACTTGCAACACAGGGCATCCTACCTGAAACTCCCCGCCAGCCGGGCCAGACAGAGAAAAGATCAGGAAGGAGAGCTCAGGAATCAGGAAAACAAAATTCTTCCAAAGCATACAAGAGATCAGAATCTCCATCTACCCACCTGGTCCTGGGAAAACTTCAGAGAAAAAGCCGGGGCTGAGAGAGGAGAAGAATCTTTTGATATTATCTGACTGGACAGGAAGAAATATTGGCTACTTGGGGTCTGATTAATCACCAATTCCATTCAAGTCCACAAATGCTTCTGGAAAGCCAGTCATATGCAGAACACGCTGACAAGTGGTGGAAGATGCACACACGAACAGGACAGTCCCCACAGCGGGGAGCTCCCAGTCAGGTGAAGAAGGCAGGCTCAGACAAAGCTCGCCTGATACAAGCAGGACTGGGATAAGCGCTAAGATAGCGATACGGACTGACCGGCTCTGGGAGCCCAGCAGGAGGAGGCTGCAGGAAGGCAAAACCCAGGTGACAGGGTGACTTTCTCTGCCCACAAAGGCACGGTGCCACCTCCACCATAAGAGAACACATTTTCCCAACCCCCACAAAGACAACTTTAGGGACTAGCATGGTCCCAAATGCCAGGTGCCTTTGGGGAGCAGTCCCTCCATACCTCGCCCTACTGTGTTTGCCCAAATCCTGCGTTCCCCAACATGTGGGAGGAGGGCCACGACAAGGGTTGGATGTTAGGAGATGCCAAGGGGCAAGTCACACTGTCTCTCTCCGATGATGAGAAAGCTGTTTCCTGTGCAGTGCTCTCTGAAACCGCCCATCAGAGACAAAGTCTCAGTTTGGTGCCAGCCCATCTCTAGCCCCTCTCCAGCACTCCCTGACCCCTCCTTCCAGCAGAGAGAGAGGGAGGGAGAGAGAGAGAGAGAGCGCGCGAGCAGGCCTCCGCCTATTGCCTTCTGCAGGCAACAGCCTCTTGTTCAAATTTCCTCACACTATTTTGTTTTCGTGGCATTTATTTTAACAGTTGTCTTCTATTTATGGCAAGTGATATTGGCTTTCCATTTATGGCAGCGATAAAAAAGTTTCCTTACATTTCATTTCTTTAAGTGTTTTACAGGGGGACTGTCAGAAAGAAAAATATGAGATAGTACAAGGGGGACACAGGTATGACCAAAAGCGTGAGCGTGGGATGTGGATGGCTGAAGTTGGGGAAATATTTACGGCGCAAACACAGACTACCTACCTACTGTGTGCCAGGTGCTGGGGACACAGCCGGGAACCCAGCCAGCAAAACCCCTGCCCTCATGGAGCTTACGGTCTATCGGGCAAAGTAGATAAAATGCAGGTGTGTTAGATGGTGGCGTGCAATCTGCGTGAACTCAGCGCAGGGAACGGGGTGGCAGTGCCTGCAAACCCGCCAGGTCAAGCCTCACTGAGAACCTGGCGCGGGGTGCAGTCTTGGAGGAGTGGGAGGGGCACGGCAGGTGGGAGAAACAGGAGGACCCATCGTGTGGCCGCGCCCTCCTCATCGAGGCTAGATTGGAGACTCCCACTGGTCCCTGGTCGTGATGACGCGCCACAGGAAAGCGCACTTCAATACACTGTTCTTCTTTCTTATAAAAAAGCCAAGGATGATCTGCAGAGATGAGAGGTGTAGCCTGGAAAGCAGCCCCCAGGGTCCCTGCAGCTTTACCTGACCCCACGAGGCGCCACGTGTGAGATCAAGACCCAGCAGGACAGGGCGCCGCAGGGCTCTAAAATCATCCCCTTCTGAGGTATCAGAGTGACATTGACTTACGGTCAATAATTGTAGGGGCGCTAAGTGCACTTTACTCCACGTCACTGAAAATTGGTCATCTATTTGTGGTCCATCTGCAGCGTGGTGGGTAGGAAAGTCAAGAATCCCCAACCACGGCCCCCCTGCTTATGAGCTGTCTGCTTCTAGGTGGGTTCTTTTATTCTTTTGATCTTTCATTTTCCTTGTATAGAATGGGGGTAACACATTGAATTGGGTCACTTGTACTGCTCCTGGCACACGTGGCCGGTCAATAAACATTGTCCTGGTCCTCCATATACCTAAGTCTGAGTTGCCTGGAACACCCCATCTCCCTTCGACAAGTGGGAGCTGGCAGGACGAGGAGATGGCAGGAAACCCATTCATTCGTTCATTCAACAAGCTGTTATTACTCTACTCCAGGCACCGTTCCAGTCACTGGAGGTACAGCAGCAAACCAAACAAGGACGGATAAGGTCTTACTTCCATGGGAACATGTCATCAAAGCAATGCATGAGATTTCAGCGCGAGTCACAAGGACTGTTCAGGGGAGCCAGCGGAGACTGGGTGTCCAGGGAAGGCTTTTTGGAAGATGGGACATCGGGGTGAGAAGGGGTGAGCTTTGTAAAGGTTTGGGGGGAGGGCACTCCAGACAGGGAGAAGAGCAAAGTCCCTGGGAGTTGTCTGAGCCACAGAAAAGCCCAGCTGCTGGAGGAAGTGGGTGGTGGGGAATGTAGGACAAGAGGAGGGGGATGTCAGCCCCTGTGACCTCAGGACGCGGGGAAGCCTGGGGGGATGACTGTGCAGCCTGGGCAGTGTGAGGAAGCCCGCAGTTCTCATCCTGTGCCAGGGCTCCCCTTGACAGCATCTCTAGAAACTCCAAACTTGAGCAAGACCCTGGCCTCCTGCCCACAGGGTCAGGTCCTCTCTGCTGCCCCCACAGCGTCTGGGATCAGTTTCATCTTTGACCAGACCCACGGGGCACCCACAGGCTGGCTGAATTTCCCTTCCTGAATCCCCTCCAGGGTTGGAAGAAGTCTCTGTGGTTTGGATGAAGGAAGGGATGAGGTGGAGAGGGAGAGAGCAAAGTGTGTTTGTTGGCACAAGAATCATAGCAGAAGCCAATGCTGGAAACCTTCCCAAGTATTTAGAAATTAAAATAATAAAAGAAAACTGAGCATATGGAGTTTGTAAAGTGCCGTCCATCTTCAAGAAGGGACATGACTTGCTCAGAATGCATGGGAGAGCTGGGGTCTGGGAGGCTGTGTCCGTGGGCTGAGGATGGACACTCACCTCTCAGGTGGGGACCAGGGACAGATGCTCATGCTGCCCTGGGGCGAGCAGAGTGTGGGAATCCCCTTTGGGTTCTACTTTTAGAAGAGGAGAAAGAATTCCTTTATGCCCCTCCCTAATCACATGGGAGTCCCCAGTCGTCCCCAGCCCAGGTAATGCCCCATCCCCCCAGCTCAACTCCAAACCTATCTTTAATTCTTCTGTATCCAACTTCACAGCTGTCCTGTAGGCCCAACCTCAAAAACCCACCGTAATCTAGCTGCCTTTCACCTCCTTCCCACCTCCACTCCAGTCCAGGGCCCCCTCTCACCTAACCCAGAGGAGCTGCCTCTGACTGGTCTCCCGATGCCTTTCTCCTCACCTCAACCTGGTCCAATATGTTGCCCCCACAGCCATCAGATGCATCTGTCCTCCAAAGGCTTTTCGTCTTAGGATAAAAGCTGATCTCCTCCCTATGGCCTTCAGGTCCTGCATGATCCAGGTCCTGACTGTTCCCAACATCACTGGTCTTCCTTCTATCCCTTAAGTTGTCAAGGTCATTCTGCCTCAGGGCCTTTGCGCACACAGTTCCTTCTCCCAGGAACACTTCCTCACCCCTTTCTATGATCAGCTCCTCAGTCAGGTCTCAGCTCAAATGCCACCTCCTCAGAGAAGCCCTCCCTGGCCACCCCATCTAGAAGGCCACCACTCCAGTTCCTTTTGACACTGCTCTATTTCGGTGTACACCTATCACTATCTAAAATTATCTCGTTTGTTCATTTGACTTGTCCTTCTATCATGTAAGTGCCATGAGCCCTGGACCTCGTCTGCCCTCTTTCCTGCTGTGTCTTCCACACCTGGAACTGTGCTTGGCCCAGAGGAGACCCTTTACAGCCATCTCCTGAATGGTGACTGACTGAATGCAGGGCCACCTGGCTTATTTGGGCATCAACCAAGTGTAGAGGTAGCCTTGTAGCTGCTGAGAGGCAAACATTGCTTGCTAAGACAGAATTCACGAGGTGCTGGTGGAGCCCCGTGGTCAGGAATCAGGGTACTGCGGGTGGGCCTGTTCCCAGGCAAATTTCCAGACACCCCCACGTGCACAGGGGGCTCCCCATCCTGACAGAGTAGAAACTAGGCAAGAAACCTTGACTTGCGGCTCCTGGAGTTGGAGCCCATCTGGGAGGCCCAGGTGCCTCTCTCCTCACCAGGTGCTCTGGCGTCCCCAGTGCCAGACAGCCCAGCTGGCAGACACCAGAGAGGTGAGCTGGCTGGGAGGTGTGGGCAGTGGGGTGAAAGGCGAAGGCGGGTGTCCTCTGAGGGCCTTTGGGGAGGAAACCTGGCCAGCCTGTGGGCCCTGAGGGTCCTTGAGGGCTCTTGAGCGCCTTGGGTGGCCGCATGGGTGCATGAAGACACCAGGGGAGGGAGGGGTGGAGAGGATCTGCACCCCCTCCCACGGGGTGGCTGGGCCTGAGGAGAGGTGTGAAGGGTCTCCTCCCCGCAGCCCTTCCCCGCTCCCCTCTCATCCTCCCCCTCCATCTGGCTGCTCCTCTCCCGCTCTGCTGCACGCTGGCCTCCGCAAGATGGATTTTCCTGGCTGTGCCAATCTTGCTGCCACCTGTTCGCGCTGTGCTGGAGCCAGCACAGTGGCTCGGCTTCAAACCCAGAGCAGCTGGGAGAGCGGTTGCCAAGCCTCGTCGTCCCCCTCGCTCCCCTCCTTTGTTGCAGCCGCAGCAGCTTGGGCTCCAAGTCATCCTGTCACCTGCTGTCATCTGGGCAGCCCCTTCCTTCCCCCACCACGCCCCCACCCCTGACCCCACCAGCCCTTCCCAAGCCTCAGCCCCTCACGACCCGGCTGCAGAGCGGGGCACAGGCAGGGGCGCTCACAGCAGCCCTCGCCACCCTGCTGCCCCCTGCCCCCAGCCCAGAGTCTCAATCTCCTTCCCCTCCCCCACTTCCCTAGGGATTCCCCAGTTTGCTGCTCCCCGGAGCCTTCCCCAGAGCTCCAGGCAGAAGGCTTGTACCGGGGGCCTGAACAAGCCAGGAGGTGTCCAGCTTTACCCACTGAACTTGTGACAGAGCAGGTGGCCAGGGACACCCCCAGGCAGAGCAAGCTCCAAACCTCCAGGAGAAGGAGGGCTCTGGAAACTTCCTGCAAGAGCAATCCAACCCACGCCTGAGGCTCAAGTCTCAGTCCTGGCCTGAATGTTCGCTGCATGACCTTGACCTTGCTCCATGATCATCAAAGCCCCTCTGAACTTCGGTTGCCTACCAAGGGGCTAGGTTGGTGCCTCCCCACTCTGTAATGTCACTACGAAGAACAGAGGACTAGTGTCTTGAACTCCTTTGGGAACAAGACAAGGCTATAATTAAACACAGGCGTGGGACAGAGAAATGCAAACTGTAAAGTACTGTGCAGCCCAAGGAGCTGTTTTTGCTCTTTCTCACCGGGCGTGGACCGGCTCCCAGAGAGGCGGTGAGGCCCCGTGGCCAGAACGCGTGCATGCCCGGCTCCCGGGAGAAAGATGCAGGCTGTTTCTGTCTTCAGAAATGCTGGCTCCAGCTGAAGGGGCATCTGAGACTGAGAGACAGACACATCAGAAGATAGAGCAAGACACAGGCAGACAGACAAATAAACACAGATGAAATAGCCAGGGAGGCCGGTGGCCCTCCTGATGAGAACAGACAAGCGGTGGTGGCTGGGTTCCCATAGCCTGGGGCCTCTCCGCTCCATCAGGATCCTTGCCTGCATCCTGCCCTCGGTCATCAGCTCTCACACACGTGGCCCTGAGGGCACCGGGTGCAGCATCCACACAGGCATACCCTGCTGCTCACACGGCTGCCTCCTGCAGCCACAGACGCAGGGCACGCTGGGCCCTCCAAATCCTGAGATGCTACCGAGAAGGGAAATAGTCTCTGGCGTTAAAGGGAAGTGATCTTCCCTGAGTGCAAATTACTTGGGAGGAGGTGTGCCTTTGTCAGTGATAGTAACAGGAAACTTCAGACCATTTCCCATGAGAGGGCAGGCGGGGGCAGGGGTGGGCGGCGGGGGCTAAGGGGGTGCTGCGAATCCCTGGGGATGAGTCATCAAAGAGAAGCTGAGGAGGTTGGTGGAGAAACTACAGTATCTGCTCAAGTTTACGAAAGTGCGTCTTTTTCTGGGTGCCCAGAGCTGGTCACAGGGACCTGCAGAGGAGGTCCTGACACCATCTGCTTGGGGAGGGTGGGCGGGGCTGGGGGCACTAGGTCCGGAAGGGCATGGATGAAGCAGGGGCTCAGGCTGGCAGCCCTGCTTCCTCTAAGTCCCTGCCATGCATCCTCCCACAGCTGCCAGAACACTCTTTCCAGAATGAGTGTAGGATCCATCCCTCCCCTGCCTACCTCCCCTTCCCATGGCTTTCCACTGCACATGTAATAAAGCTCAGATCCTACCCATGGCTTACAAGGGCCCCAGGGTCTGCCCTGCCTGCCTCTTCAACCTCGTGTCCTACCTCTTCCTCCCTCAGCTCTCCATCCACACCAGCCTATAGTTCCTCCAGCCTGGTCCTACCTCAGGGCCTTTGCACTTGCTGTGCTCTCTGCCTGGGATGCTCAACCTGCTAGTTCTTGCCCTGGTTGCCTTCTTCTCATCATTTGGGTCTCAATGGATAAGGCTCCCTGCCCCCAGTTAGTGCCCCCCTCTTTCCTCTAAGCACTGTCACATCTCCCTGGGTTTCGCACATTTATTTTCTGCATAGCACGCATGTGAATCTATTTCCCTTGCACGGCTGTAGTGTGTCCCTGCCCTGTAGAATGCAAGCTCTTGTCTTGTCACTGCTGTTTCCCACGGTCTGAAGCAGACCCTGGAACACAATAGGCATTTAATAAATATTCCCTCAGCGAAGGAGTGAATCCCGGAGGATGGGGCCAAGTGTCGCCAGAGTGGGAAGCACACAACCAAGACACTGCACAAGATCGAGGGGGAGGCAGCTGGAGGATGGGCATGGACCAGAGAGACCCCATGAACCCAGTGGGGCTTGTGGAGCCAATGTTTATTTTACTGCAGGTCTTCCTCAGTTTGCCTCGTTTAATGTTTATCACCCGAAGCTGGTGTATCCCTAGCCCCACTCACAGATGAGGCCGTTGAGAGTGTCAATGGTGTGTCCAAAGTCACACTGCTTATAAAAAAGAGTAGGGCTGTGACTCTACATCCCACTGCTCCTCTGTGGCTTGTAGCTTCCCAGCCAGTTGGAGAAAGGTCTTAGGGGCCTCGTCTGTCTCCCTGGAGTCACTCACAGTCGCATTCCTAACAGGGCTTTGCCTGCTTGAAATGTCAGCAGAGGGGAGCCATGGACAGCAGGCTTACAAGGACCTTGGGCTGGTGGGGGCTGTGGCCAAGAAAGAGGAGCTGGGAGAGTAGGGCCTGCTCCTTGGTGGGCAAAGGAAGGGTGAACAGAGGTCTGGCTCATGACTGAAAAGAGGCTCCTGGAAGCGAGCTGTATGAGGAGGCTGTATTGGTCCTCCAGCATCCAAGTCCCAGCCCTGCACCTGGCAGCATACCTTGGCCTCACTAGCCCCCTCTGTGGAATGGAGATAATAATGCTTACCTCCCACAGTTGCTTTAAGAATTATACCAGCCCTGTAAGAGTGTTGTTATATACCTTCAAGAGCTACACAAGTGTGCACTGGTGAGGACCCCTTTGGCATCAATTGTAAGAAATCCATCTCAAATTGGTTCAAGCTCAAAAGGGAATTCATGGATTCTTGTAATGGAAACGTTAGAATGATGGGGAGGTTTGGCTTCAGGCATGGCTGGATCAGAGTGCTCTAACAGTATGTCTCTCTCTCCTTGTCTCTTTGTTCGCTCTCCTCTGTGGAGGTTCCCTTCTTAGGCAGGATCTTGCCTATGAATGGCCATCAGCCACTCATGTCAGGCTACCATGCTGACAGATGACAAACCCCACCTGAAAGGGAGCATCTCCTGTATAAACTTAAGTCCCAGTTTAAGTCCAAGGGTTGATTCTCACCAGCACAAACTGGAGGCCTAACCCGAGCCAACCACCAGGATAGTGGGAAGCCAGGATATTGGGAACTCTGATTGGCCACCCCTGGAATCGGAGAATGGAACTGGCTCCATCTGAACCACAAAGACTGTGAATGGCAGGGTGGAGGAGGTTCTCCAAAGGAACAAGGGCGAGCTGCTCCTGGAAGAGAGGGTCTGGGGGCCCAGCTGCAAATAACATGTTCACGGCAAAACCAACAACGGCATTCTCACCCTTCCAGCTGGCACTGTAGACAAGTGCTCTTTAAGGCTCCAGCTTGGGAGGCTCCACTCTGGGGCTCCCCTGCAGGGGCTCAGAGGAGGCCACTACCTTGATATGGAACGGAGCTACTGTGAGAGTTAAACAGAATCGTTCCGTGAATGTGAATTGTAAACAGTGAAAACACCCTTCAGATGTTAGAGATTATCCTTCATGTTGTTTTAGAATCGGAGATGGGTGAGGAACTACAGGATTTTGGAACTGAAAGGGACTTAGAAATCACTGGCCACCCTTTTTTATAATCATCACTTTCAGGCAGCAAGAAGAGTGGGTTTCAGGGGCAGATCACAGTATATCACTTCTCTGTGTAACTCTCTACTGGCTTCCCTTTTCTCTTGGAATAGTCCAGTTTCCCCTCCTTCCACTTCAAGGGTCCTTGGGATCTGGCTGTTGCCCACCTCTCAGACCCCACCCCCCATACCCCTTCCTGCCATCCCCTTGTGTCCCAGCCACATCGCCTTTCCTGTGGTGACACAAACACACCAAGCTCATTTCCTTCTCAGATGCTTTGCACTTGCTGTTCCCTCTGCTGGAAACACTTTCCTCCCAGATCTTCAAGCAGCTGCCACTTTCTCATCACTCAGGTCTCAGCTGAAACATCACCTTCTCAGAGAGCTTCCCTGCTCTCCACGCTTTCTCTCCTCCACTCTCTCTCACTTTATCCATTTTGTATTTTTCACCATCTGGAATTACCTTGTTGTTTTATTTATTGCCAGTATCTCTCCTGCCTGACACCCCCACTGGAATAATCAGATTCAAGAAAACAGGATCTACGCACAGCACAGGGCCTAGCATAAAGTAGGGGGTCAATAAAATGAATGAGTATATAGTAGGAGAGATGGTTGGTGGATGGGTGGGTGAGAGGATGGGTGGATAAGTGAGTGGATGGGTGGATGGATGGGTTGTTGGGTAGATGGGTGGATGGGTCAGTGAGGAAATGGGTAAGTAGGTGGTTGGATAGATGGCTGGATAGGTGAGTAGATGAGTGAGTGGGTGGATAGATAGATGGGTAGGTGGGTAGATGGGTGGATGGGTAGATGGGTGAGAGGATGAGTGGATGGATGGTGGATGGATGGGGAGTCTGAGCCCATGTCCTGTCTAACTGCCTTCACTCTCTAACTTGTTTCTTGCCCTTTAAAAAAGTGTGTCCTGTTATCCCTTTTAGATTAGGAGCTAACTTGGGGCTCTGACACTTAAAGCCCCTCCAGACTCCCCACTTCACATCAGCTCAGGCACTGCAGCCTCAGTGCCACCTGCTCCAGTCACTGAATTCACCTGCCTTCAAAGCGCATTAAACTGATCATTAGGAGGCTGATAAAACCCTTACCCTGCATGGGCACACTTCCTCCCTTGCCTGCTTCCTGCTGCCCGTCAGCTGGGCCTGCCTGTCACTGTTGCCAGGAGCTAGGAGAAAGCTCCGAGGCTCCTCTCGCCTGACAAGACATACAGGTGAGCTGAGCGCCTTTGTCCTCACAGCAGCCCCCTGGGATCGTGTCACTCAGTCCCCGCCCCTCCAGGGCTGTTCTTGGAGAGGGGAAGTGGGAGGCAGCAGATCTCTTTGAGGACTCCTCACCCGAGCTAGGGGGCCTGTGAGGTTGCCAAGGGGTGGCCGCTGTGGCAGCCTCACGCACAGAGAGCTTTCTGTGAGCAGCCCTGGCGTCTTGGCCAAGAGGCTGGAGGAGGGAAGGGGCACTGTTGCGGCCTTGGCTCACTCCAATCGCTGAGGAGTAACAGGGTCCAGGGGCGCATTTGGGCAGATGGGCAGCAGGCAATTAGCCTGGAGAGTGCAGGGTGGACCCACAGGGCTGAGAGTCCACATTCAGGGGATGCCTTGATGCAGGTCCCAGGCCATTCTTAGCATGAGGTCCTGAGGGCAAGGAAGACGTCTCTCCCTAACTGGAAAATTCCATCTCGGTGAAATCTGATTGAAGAAAACATCCAATTCTCTACATTATTTTTGAGTAGGGGAAACACACACACACACAGCAGAATGAAGCATATAGTAAGATACCATATCACAAAGAGTCTAACATCAAGCCAAACTACATCTAGTTATCTCAACATATACCTGTATACAAGCAGAGAAAGGCCCCGAAGGTGACACATCAGACTTTCACCAATGGTCTCTTCCCTGAAAAAAACTGGGATTTGGTGGGGGTGGGGAGGTATTTGTAGTCTTTATTTTTTTTAGAAAAAATAAGGTATTAATGTTGTAGATGTGAAATTACAGATTAATTTTAAAGATATTCACCAAGGATGTTATTTAGACTGTGATGATCAGACTTAGCCCTTGAAGGAAGTGGCATGAAGAGTCACGGAAGGGCATGAGAGGGTCCCAACTGACATAGGAGCCCCCCAACCCATGGCAAACCTTGTGAGTGCCACCTTTCACCTCGGAGCATCCCTGGGACAGGGCGCCCCGGCTGCCTCCCCACACCTGACCCTCCTCGCAGCTCCCTCCAAGATCCCACCCTAAGGTGACAGAGGCAAACCCAGGAATTGGTTCCAGGACCCAGGGAGCAGAGAGGATGGGGAGCCAATGCCCAAGGGATGGGGAGTGTTCTGCTCTACTGATCCAATAATGCCAGAGCTGCAGCCTCTCGGCTTCTGCCCTGCCAAGTGACAGCGTCCGCATGCTCATGCAAGGGGGTTATTTTATTAACCAGATAGATTAAGCATCTCTCCTTCTAATTACCAGTTTAATTAACCTTGGCACACAGTATGTACCAACCCCCAAGGGACTGAGTCAGAATTGCCGTGCTGGGTGAGCATTGCGCATCTGCTCTGCCCAGCTTCAGCTGGCCCTCAAGGGACCAAGACCGCAGGCTGTGAGGGCCAGGCGTCGGTGGTACCAGGGAGGAGCGGAGGGAAACGTGAATGGGGGTTGTCTGGAGCCTCTCAGGACGATCTTGCTGTGGATGCTGGATTCCATCACGGCCACCTCCCCAGCAGCCCTTCTGGAAGTGATCCCGGGCCACTCTACTTGGGTCTCCCCGGTACCTGCAGGGTAGCAATGGGCCCTGACTAAAGCCTGAGAACCAGAAGACTTGTTGTCAACTACCACTCACTGCATAGTGATGGTGCGGGTGCTGCCTTCAATTCCCTGAGCCTCAGTTTTCTCATCTGCAAAATGAGCACAGTGAGACCTAGGACATGGGGCAACTTATGAAGTTTAATTCAGAGAACAGAGGTCAGGATGCCTTGTAAATTACACTCACTTGTTCGCTCGCTCATTCAGCACATATTTATGGACCATGCGCTACGTGTTGACAAAAGTGAGCAAAACAATGATGAACAGGGAAAATCTGGAGATCAGGTTTCCTGGAAATTGACCAGCGTCTGGCTAAGAACCCCAGAATCATCCCCAAGTGTGTGTGCATGGGAGCGCATGCGTACACGCACACACACACCCCTTCCTGACCTATCACCCACAGCACCCCACCCTGGCACACACCTCACAGACACTTGTGCATGACACTTGGGCACACACTTGCTCCTTCACAGCCGTGCACAGAACACACACCATCTCAGAAATGTGCCCACACGCATGGAGACAACTCTGTTCTCAAAAAACGTGAGGCCAGGGATATCACATGAATAAGAAGCACAGAGGCCCTGGTAAAGGGGGGTTTCTATATTTATTTATTTAAAGGCTTATTAAAATCCTAACCCAGTCTCCTCTTCACTTAATGCAGTGTTATTGGAGCCTCCTGGTGCGTGTGTGGGAGGGTGAGGATGGGAGTCTGTGTATTTTCACATGTGTGAGGAGAAGCCTCTCACCGCGCTGTGTGGAGAGTATGCTGACGTGTGTGAGTGTGAGTGACTGCGTGTGTGCACCCGGGTGTGCGTGTGCCTGTGTCCCAGTGTGGCATGCTAGGGGTGTGTTATGCTCTCATGCTTCTTAGGACCTTTCAGTATTGAGCAGTGTTTTTCAACCTATTTTTCACTATTGCCCACGTAAGGAGCCTAATAGACATCTTTTCCCCTAATCGCTCCCTCTCTGAAATTGTAATACCACAGATACACTGTCTTTTTAGGTACTGTATATAGATCTGTTCTTTATATAGAGAAAGAGTCAGATTTTTTTTCACCCACCTCCAGCCACCAAAGAACCAATTCCTGCCCCCTCCAGGGCAATACTGCCCCCGTTGAGAATTCATGATGTAGAGTGAGAGTTTCTGGCTCCAGTGGCCTATGACCCCTGACCTCCTGTGCCGTGGTTCCCAGTCTAGAGGGCCCAGATGGAAACCTCTTAAAATGCAGATCTCTGGGGCCCACCTGGAGAACCTGTAGCAAACTTGGGAAGGAGTCCAGAAATCTGGGTTTTAGCAAGTTCCCAGGGTATTCTGATGCCCTGACTGAGGGAGGGCTCTGAGGTGGAAGGGATCACCTGATCTGAGAGGACAGGCTCTGCCTGGAGCCCCCACCTAGTCCTAGAGAACTTGGAATCTCAACCCACAAAGGCTGGGCCCTGGCCAGCAGGGCCTCCCTATATGAGAGCCCCAAGGCACTCCAAAGTGGCTGGGGAGAATCTGGTTGCTGGACCAGAACCCATCCAACTGACCAGGACTTAGAGAAGACACAATGAGGAGTGTGACCATGAGGCTGGAGCCTAAAACAAACACTGACCCAAGTGTCTGGAGCCCCCTTTTCCTCCTGTTCAGTAGAGCCACACTGACCTGGGCCTTCCTTCAGGGAGCCCCAACCTCCTCCCAGTCCCAGGGAGGAGGCAGAAAGTTACCTCCAGATCAGCCCTGGGACTGCAGTGGGAGCTCCAAGTTGTCAGGGACCATAACCCCCTCTGGGAGTTGCCAAGGACTTGGTAGCAAAATCCATAAAAAACAGAGACTCCCTACCTGGCCCTGCCCTTTTGGTGCCAAAGAAAATCTCTGCCTCTTTGCAGGACTGGACCAGTGCCAAGCCCCAGCCCTGGGTGTCTGAGTGATCAGAACACAGGGGACCAATTGATGCTCTGTGGGCAGTGGTCCAACATGGGGCTGCCAAGGGGTGGATGGGAGCCTGGAAGGAGGGAGGGGCCATTGTGGTGGCCAAGGAGCAGGGTGGGGTGGGGGGTATAAGTGACTCTGTGAGGGTATGATGGCAGGGGAGGGGAAGATGGAATGAGAGTGCATGGGGGATGGAGATAGAGATGGAAGGAGCACAGAGAAAGAATGGGGGTGGGGCGGGGGGGGGGCACTGCGGTCGGGTGGGGAAGCCAGAAAGGCATCCTTCTCCCTCTCTTAAGCTTTTAAAGGCATCAGAGCATCTTGCTAATTGTTCATCTCCCAGAGACACTAATGAAATTAACTCTGCAAAATGCTCATCAGGTCATCTGCAGAGGGCATGGTGCCAGGTTTCCACTTGGTCCAATCCCGTCCTCCTCCTCCTCCTTCTCCTCACCTCCTCCTGCCCCTTCCTGATGATTCTCCACCCCCTCCTTTTCACACAGGCCCCTCAGAAGGCAACACCTCACCTTCAAGCCTGCCTGAGAGCGCCCAGTGGGGACACTAGAAATGGGGGCCGTGTAGCCAAGGAAACCTCTGTGTCTGAGATACCATAGAGCTCGTGGAGCTGGAAAGATTATCTCTGGGTGTGTGTTTCTGAGTGTGTGTGTGTGTGTGTGTGTGTGTAAAATAGCATATACATCATAGGAACATGTGTCTCTAATAAAACCATTTGTTAGACTGAACGTTCTTTCAATCACTCAGCAAACATTTTTGGAGCAGCCTCTGAGTTTAAATCCTCAACCCATCCCTTACAAGCTGAGTGACTTTAGGGCAAGGTACATCCCCTCTCTGTGCCCAAGTTTTTGTATCTACACAATGAGGATGATAACAGCATAAGGGGTTGTGAGTATTGATAGAGATAAACCAGGTAAGGAGCTTAGTGCTGTGCTGGGCAGTGGTGAGTCGCAAGAGATTCCAGGTGCTGTCCGTGGTCCTGAAAGCTCCGAGGTGAGAAGATCTCACTTCGTGCGCTGAGGCACAGGCGAGTCCCAGGCACGAAACTCTCAGTAGCATGGGGCTGCGTGGAGAATGGACACGAAAACAGTCTGTGCAAGAAAGAAGTGGGACTATCTGGAAGTGTTTTACATGTATGTAAATATATACAAAAAACGCATGTTTTTATTGACTGTGCCCAATATTGATTCAGTATTGATTGATTGTATTATTGATTGTGTGCATCTGTGTGAGCTGGGTGTGGGAAGTGCATTTGTGTTAGGAGCAGAGACTGGATTTTGCATGCTGTGTGTGTGTGTGTGTGTGTGTGTGTGTGTGTTGGATTCAGGGCATCAGTGGATGTTGGTATTCTGCGTGGAAGGGATTGGTCCAGATATTGCTGGGGGTCCTATGAAGGGGTATGTTTCTAGTTCTCCCTCCCCTCTTACCCCTACACATAAGTCACTTGTCTTATGACTAGGCTCTCATTACATCCTAACTTACAACTAGGAGGATATTTATGTCTTCTCCCACAGGCCGCAGTTTCCTTCAATGGGTAACATTAAGCCTTACAAACACTAGGCACTAATAAATGCTTGTCCTATCTTAGGCAGGGCTCTAGAACAGATTTTTATAAAGGATGATTCTGTACCATTCTTTCAAATGAAAATGACAGAAACCCATATGGGCTTAAACAACAACAACAACAAAACAGGCTCATGTAACTGAAAAACCAGGGGTGGATCTGGTAGCTTCAGGAGCAGCTGGATCCAGGGGGGTTGAATGAAGAACCAGGATTCAGCCCTTCTCTCTTCTCCAGTCTCTGCTCTTCTCTGCCCAAGATTTAGTCTCAGGCACGTGCTCATCACTGCTGGCAGCCCTAGGATCACTTCTTTGCTTCTTCAAGTTCAGTAAGAAAAGAAATTCTTTCTCTCCTGAGTTCCAACAAAGTCCTAGAAATGAGCTTCGGTGGCTTGGCTCAGGTCACATGTTCATCCTTGAATGAATTGCTCTGTTCAGGGAATAGGATGCTGTGTGCCCTGAAGCATTGTGCCATCCTCTGGAACTGGGGTGGGGTCGCCCCCACATGAAGCTCATGCACTTATGGTGGGGAGGGGTGATCCCTCAAAGGAAAGATAGGAAGATGCTGTTTTCAGAAAGTAGAAACTAGATGCTGAGCAGTGGGCAGATATGAATGCTGGAATCATGGCAGGGACCATCAAGAGCCAATCTGGGGTCACCAAGAACAAGTCCTTCCTGCCAAACTAATTTCCTGTGTGATTGGGTTATTGGCCTGGTAGATCAGAGCAAAGCAGGAGCCTCATGAGTCTGGGGCTCGGCAGGGTATTTCCACTTATTTTGTAGATGCGGCAGTTATACGTGAGCTGAAGGATGGTGTGATCAGAGGCTTCCCAGTGGATGAAAGAGAAGCTGACATCGTCCCAGTGCAACTTGCAGGTCGTGTAGAGTGGGGAGCCGCTGAGACCTGTCCTTGGTCCTGCTCTGAGCCGCCTGTTTAGTAAGGACTTGATTGAAAGTACATATGACTTCCCAGTCTCATTTGGATATGACAGGAAGCTGAAGAAAATAGCAAGTCCCCTGCCTGACAGCCTCCAGTTGCTGAGACGGCTCCACATGGGAAAGAGGGGTTAGATGGAATACAATGGGATAGAACTGGGATGAATTGAAGTCTCTGAATTTAAATTCAGAAAGCCAGTGACCCTGTTGGGTAAGATGGGTAACACCCTGTTGTTGGCAGCACCCATGGCAAAGACCTAAGTGGTGTTCCTCAAAGTGAGGTTTTCAGACCACTGGCACCAGTAAAAATAGCTGGTAGGGGATGACGGTGGGGGTCTTGGTAAAAGCACAGATTCCTAGACGCCTTCCCGGACATACGAGTTAGAACCAGGACCGGGCAGGGCCTGGAGGGGTGCGTTTTCATCATCATTACAGGTGCTCCGGCACGTCTCCAAGACAGCAGTGGCCTCACCACGAGATCTGAGATCCCTCAGTCTGGTGGGCACTAACAGTACGATGTCACGATCACAGCTGGCTGGGACCCTGCTTGCGCAGTGCACGAGGCTGCAGGGGCGGGAGATGTGCCAGTTCCCCTCAGGAGATGCCTTCAGAGGGCTGGTCCCATTGGAGATCTCCCACTGCGGGGGCCAGGGTGTCGAAGGTGCCAGCACAGCATTACTGGAGGGAGAAAATCCAGGGTAGACCCAGACTTTGCTCTGATGTAAATGAAATGGAAGTCTTCTGAAATAACAGAAAAAAAGAAGTGGTAGACGTGCTTGATGTGGCCCCAGAAGACAAGAGGAGAGGAGACATTTGTGGCCAGGTGGTGAAACCTGTGCCCTGTCTCTGGGATGTTGCAAGGGAGCTGTAGACACTTGCAGGAGGGTCCCCCCTAGGCAGGATCTGGCTCCTCCTTCCCTTTGAGTCTAGGGCTCAAGAGCAGAAGAGGTTGGAGATGTCAGTGGCCCTCCTACCTGGCCATCAACCTTTGGGTCTGAGATAAGCCCTTCCTGGCAGCCCTCCAACCTGGATTCTTAAGCAGAATTCAGGTGAGATGTCTACTCCCCTGTCTCCTCAAGGGTATCCCTGCTCCTTTTCCTGACATGGTCCTGAGTACCACTTGGATGCGGACAGCTGACCTGAGACCTGAGTGACTAAAAGGAATCATCCATGTGAAGATCTGGGGACAGGAAAGCAAACAGGAAGGACTGGAGGTTGGGGTGAGCCTGGATGCTGGAGAAACAGAAGGGAGGCCACCATGGCCAGGGCCCAGGCAGTGCTGCAGTGTAGGAAGGGGTGGCTCATGCCGGGCCTGGAGGCTGTGGTCGGCACCACATGCTTTCCATGTATTTCAGCAGCTGCCTTCCAGGCATGTGATAGAAATGCTCTTTCTTGTCCTCTTGGGTGGGGCTGTAGGGCCAACTCTGGCCATTGAAGTGTGAGCGGAAGTGACGTGTGTCATTTCTGAGATGAGCCATTGATTGCTGGCGGGTGTACCTCCAGAACCCGTGTTTCCTCTCCCTCACCTGAGAGTGGCTGCTTTGTCAGCCTGGGTCCTTGAGTGACAAAGATCTGGAGCAGCAGACCCATGATGGATAAATAAGAAATAAAACTTTGTTGATTTGAGCCACAAAGACCTGGGGACTGTTACCACAACATTACCTAGTCTATCTTGACTGCTACACAAACCATCTTATTCTGGTTGAAGAGAGAGGGCCAGAGAAATGACCAGAGCAACCAAACTGAACAGAGAAAGAGAATCTTCCATTTCCTGTACCCCAAACCTCATTCCCAGATCCTCATCCCAGAGCAAAAATGGCAGGAGGAAATGTAAGGAGCATGGACATTGAATTCGAACCTTGTACAGAGTCATCTCAGCTAACCTTGCAATTGTTGAATAAGGTTGGCGCTGGGCATAAGGTACTTTCCTTCCCCAAGCCTCAGTTACCTCATCTATAAAATGGGGATAATAATGTTTATTTAACAGGACTTCTCATGAGGATCAAACCAAATTATAAATGTAGACAAACACAGCAGAGTCCAGCACAAACCATTATGATATCATCTTATAACCCAGCCCCAATGCCAGTCTTTCATCCTCAACTACTTCCTTCCAGTGCCCAAATCCCAGTTCCTAATCATCTCCCCATATTGGGGGCCCCGAATGCAGGTCCTGCTATTGTTTCACCTCTCTCACCCACCTCTTTCCTGGCAGTAGGGTGGGGCATAATGTCAGAGAGAGCAGCCTGGGCACACTGCTCCCCCCAACACACACACACACACACACACACACACACACACACACACACACACACACCCTACACACACACACCTCCCCCCACACACACACACTCCTATTGGGTAGATCAGAGCCCCTTGACACAGTCTATGCACAAGCAACCCCCAAAGCAGAGTTCAAAACCCAGAGCTGGTGGATATTTGTGGACATCTTCATCTGGGCTCACATGAAGTTAAATTTAAAAAATATTTTGGTTAAAAAAATTAAATCAGAAAATTTCATATATTGATAAAATGGCTTCTATTGAAAATTTGGAAGATGTGGCCCTACTGGGCCCCACCCCACCCCCCACCAAACTGGCACCTGGAGAAGAGCCAGCTGTGCCTGGAAATGGGACCCTGTGCCCAGTCCCCAGAGCTGCCATTGCCTCCTTGGCACTGAAGCCCAGCATCTATAGATATGCATCTGGACATTGGCTGATGCTTTTCACAGTAAAGAGGAAAGCAAAACATTTCTCACAACCCTTCTCTATCAAAAGTGGGAAACAAAAGACATACCGAGAGAGGGCCTCCTGTTTCAAGAAATATAGGAGAGCTCATATCTCTTTGTGGAAGCGACGACCATTCTTATACCGCCCAGCATGCAGCATCAATTTATATTATCGACTGGCCCCTGTAGGCGTTTTAGTTTGCGACTGTGCCCTCACCCTCCTCATTCTCCTCCCGACCCAGAGTAGGACCCTCTCTTTTTCTAACCACTCTCCCTGTGCACGTTGGTGCGCGTTTGTCATTTCCTTTCTCCTTCAAGGCAACCCTCTGTTTATTTTAACCCGATTAGGGGATGGGGGTGGGGAACAGGAGGCTCCTGCAGCCGTGGTTGCTGGAGGCTCCGGGAGACAACGTGACTTGCCCAAGGTCACAGAGCTAGAAGGTGGAGGCTCCTAGACCCTACCCAAGATCTCTCTAGCTCCCAAAGCCCAGTAGGTTCCTTCACGCCCACGTCGCCGGCGCGGTGCGCGCTCGGGGCGCAAACACCGCGCGCCCTGTCGGCTGCGCTGCATCCTAGGGTTGTTTTCCTTAGGTGAACGGTGCCGCGGGGTTATGAAAACCTGGGGTCACTCTGAGGTCCACCAGGCTGCGTGGCTGGGACTGCGGGCGGCTCCCAGTCTGGCCTACCCGCGTACCTCCACGCGCGGGCAAGGACCCGGACGCTCTCCCGCAGTCCCCTATCCAGGCTACGGGCTGGGTGGCGTACCGCGGCACGCTGACAGCCTCGGAGAGCGGCCGGGAGGCGGGGAGTGGGGTGGGGTGGGGGTAGAGAACTGCAGCGGAACCTACCCCGGGCACCTCTGCCCCGGGCCGCCGTCTGCAGCCTGGCGCCGCGCCGGGGTCGCCGCAGCCCCGGGCCCCTCCCGGGCCACCTGTGCGCAGACTAGCGGGCCCGGGAGAGCCCGGATCCGGAGAACCGATCCACTCCGGGTTTCAGACTTCTGGCCGGTCCCTGGAGATCGCGCGGGGCGGTGGGAGGCCTCCCCGCCCACCACCCCGGCCCCTCCCCAGGGGAGCCTCGGGCATCGCCGGGAGGGATCCCCGGAGCTGGGGGGTGGCCCGCTCGCGCGGCGCGGGGCTGCCGGGCCCCTCCTTCCTCCCCCCGCCCCGCCCTGCTGCCGCCCCGCTCCGTGGCTCCAGTCCGGGTTTTGCGGCGCCCGCCGGCCCGCTCCCCGGCTGCGGGCTCCGCGCGGCGGCTGGCTCGGCGCGCGGCGCGGCTAGCGCTGCGCTCCGCCCCGGCTGCATTGCTGCGCTCCCGGAGCCCAGGGGAGCCACGCGCCGCGTGCGCCCCGCAGCCGGCCGCCCGGAGGCAGCGCAGTCCGCTGGCATGGGCCCCGGGGGCGCCCGGGGCTGGGGCTCTGGGCTGAGGCGCTGAAAGGCGTCCTCTCGTCCGCGGGGCCCCGCGCCCGGCCCGCCCGTCCGCGGCCATGGCCGTCCGGTCCGGCCTGTGGCCAGCTTTCCTGGGCATAGTCCTCGCCGCCTGGCTCCGCGGCTCGGGTGAGTCACGCGCGCGCCCTAGGGAGGCTTGCGGGGGACCGTGCGCGCGAACGCTCGCTGCTGTGGGGGGGGTCCCTGACCTGCACTGCCGGACCCGGCGGGGAGCCCCCCGGGGCCAAACTTTGCGAGGCGGGACGCGGGGGCCGCCTCTCGCTGCTGCGCAGCTTCCCCGCGCGCTTCCCCGGAAGCCTGGGTTCTGCCAAGTCCAGCAGCAGCTGTCAGCGCGTGGGGCCGGAGAGTGTAGACGCCCCACGCTTCCAGGCGGGGGAAGTTTGCTGGTTGCCCGTCCCCACAGCAGGGCCGGGGGTTTAGATCAACGCCGCGGAGAGTCTGCCTTTGCCGGTTAGCAGATTAGAGGGTTTTGACCACATCCCAAGTGCCCAGGAAATTGAGGAGGGGGGTTAAGATACCTCTTCCCGGCAGCATCTGCCCCAAACAGCTACTCACAATTCCCAGCTTGGCACCTGGCCTCTGCCCACGTCCGGAACACAGTGTCCTCCTCTGTCCCCGCCACACACGCTCGCGCACGCACACATTCAGGCGTGGAGGCGCATCCACCAGCCCTTGCAGCCCGCACAGTCAGAAAGCCAGGGCCCCTGGCCCGCACGGTGGCTTCTGGCCTTCCTGGTGCGTGGGGGCCAGAGTTGTGTGCGGTGGATTCGCTACCGCTTCCCCCCTACCTTTCTCTGTACAGCCCTCTCTCTCCCTTCCTGTCCCTTTGGCCACCCTCACCTGCCCCATAACTTAGCCCTCAGCCCACCTCCTGGGGGCGGGGGGAGTTCCCCTGCATCCTTTGTCTGTTCTCCCTGAGCTTCCACCTGGGCTGAGTTGTGGGGGGCCTTCTGATCCCTGCCCGACCTCCATGCACTTAGCAGAGCTGAGTGTCTATGTGTATGGTGGGGGAAGGGAGTGTCATTTGTGTGATCAAGGGGACACGGAGCTTGCCCTAGCAATTCTTGACTCTTGCTGCCCTGAGACCCTGCGGGGGCGGGGGGGTGCTGCTCAGTCCGGCCAGGCCATTGTTATCCCAGGGGTGTCAGAAGGGAGCACTGGGGTCCCTGAGACGGGAAGCCCGACTACTAGAGATGAATGAGTGAAGGCTCAGAAACCAGCCTGATGATCGAGGCTGATGGCTGTTTCCTTAAAGGGTCTCTGCGTACTGCATCCTGCCTCCACCACTGCCTGGCCGCCCTCCCCATCCTGCCCGCCTCAGTCCTCCCGCCACCTCATCCTATCCACTCTCTCTCCCTTTCCGTCATCCCATCACCCCCCAACCAAAGCCTCACTTTCACAAACCCCTCTGGCCCATGACCTCCCGTCCTCATCCGGACTGAGCTGAGAGGCTGCCTTGCCACGGGGCGTGTGTTAGGGGTGTGTGTGCATCACTCAGGGGTACGGGTTGCACCGCGGACCGTGGTGAGCCGGGGGTGTTCGTGGTCCGCACACACGGGAGGTGTTGCTGGATCCCCAGTAGAGGCCCAGGGCCTGTTTACCGCGTCGGATGCACGCGAGAGAGCGGTGTGGTCATGTCTGCATGTTGCCCACGTGAGCACATGTGAGGGCTGTGGGTGGGCATGTGTGCCCAGGCCGTGGTGGGGGCTGGCCACACACATACCCCCTTGGTATGTGTGTGGCCAGATGAGCGTGTGTGATGGTGGGCCTACCGTACGTGTGTAACGGTTGTGAGCAGTGGCACAGGTGAGAGTGTGTAGATGAGAGAGTGACGGGTGCTGGTGAGTCAGGGCGCTGCAGCCTGGGGGGTGCTGTGTGGATTCCTTGGGAGGCCGTAGAGTGGGGGAACTGCATCCCTGGGTCTCAGGGCACCTGTTGGGGCCTCGTGCAAGGTTGCCCAGGGAGCTGGCACCGGAGGACACCCATGCCGCATGGCTGCCCTGAAGCAGAGCGTGCCTCTGGGCATCAACTCTCAGGCCCATGTGAGGGGCTGCTGACGGGCATGGGGCCCTTCTTGCCATCTGGGGCCCCTTACTGCTGGCCCCCACAGGCTCCGGGCACATGTGCCCAGCAGGCTGGCCCTGCGCTGACCCCGGCTCCTCCCGCACCGCCCATTCAGCTCCTTGGCAACAGCAACCAGTGAAAAATGTGTCTGTGAGTGGCTGAGGGAGGGACGGCCAGCCAGGCGGCAGGGGGCGCCGGGGGCCAGCATGACCGAAGCCTCCTGTTCCCCAGGCCAGGTACCCACCCTCTGTCTCCTGATATCACACAAAGCCCGTCCCTTCAGCACACTCACCCGGGTGGGCCCTCTCTGTGCCCGCACACACAGGGACCCGTCTCCCAGGCTTTTCCCATTCACACCCAGTCACACAGCTGGCACCTGCCTCCACGCCCCTGTGGGCCGCACACACCTGTCGGCTTCCCTGTCTCAGATCTCTGCACTCCTGAGGAGAGGGGCCCCCATGGAGCTGCGTGTCCTGGAAGGTGGGGCTGAGGGCATCCCTGAGCCGTGGCCTTGTCCATCCTCTCCCCAGCAGTCTGTCCCGGCAGCCCCTTCCTCAGGCCCCTTCCCCACCTTCAGGGCTGATCCTGGACCCCTCTTTCCACCCCCCACCCCTAGGCTGGAGCAGTTGGTTGCTGGGAGGGTGTCTTAATTCTTCGGGGCTAAGAGATACCCTGCTGTCACTCACCCCACCTTGGGACGGGGGTCTGCTCTTTGGGTCCCCCCCAGGCACTCCCAGGAGAGGGCTGGCCCTCTGACTGGTCCACCTGCTTTTCCTTGCCTGTGCTGGGAGGGGCTTCTGTTAGGAGTCTGGGGATTGGCATTTGATCCAGGTAGCAGACACCGAACTAAGAGGCACTGACTGTCCTGCTTCCTAGGAGCAGCCAACTTTGGCCTCCGCCAGGGGCCAAGACCCCCCCTCCTGTATCCCTGCCTCCTGCCTGGCGCCGCTCTGGGCCCCAGACCTGCGGACTCAAGCCGTAGAGTCTCAGAGGCAGCAGCTGCCCTCAGCCGGGGGTGCGGGACTTCAGGTGAAGGCCCCAGCGCTGGACTTGGCTGCCACCTGAGACACGTGTGTACACACACGCGTGTGTGCATGCACCCACACACATGTACACACACACAGACGCACGCGTGCTGTCTCACGTACGTGCACCTGCTCATTCCAGGCCAACCCTTTCCTTCAGTCCCCTCCTCCCTGCGGCCCTGGCATCCCCCCTCCCCTTTTGCCCCCAGCCTGGGGCTAGAGACCTGAGAGTCTCTCTTGGCTCTAACCATCTCCTTCACGCTTCCTGTCTAATGTGTCACCAAGTCCTCCAGCTTAGCCCTACTTGTGATCTTGCTCACGTCCCGCTCCTCCTCTGTCCCCTCCCTCCCCAGCCCTTTCTCCCTCACCTTTCTCACATGGACTCCCACTCATTCCCTTCCTGTGCCTCCTCCACTTAGACTAAGGCCCCTGGTGCCCCGGCTTGAACCCACTAGAAAGCCTTCCGTGGCACCCCAGTTCCAGCAGGTGAAGTCTGAACCCTGAGCCCAGGAGCCCTTAGAGAAACACCTGCATCACCACACATCCCTGAGCGGATGTGTTGACAGGTTGGGTGTCTCCCTGGCTCTGACGGCTGGTGGGCTGGACATCTACACCGCAGGCAAGCTCTGGCTTCCCCACACGGTACCTCCCTTGCCTCGCAGAACCTGGTGTCCACCCGGCCAGCCAGCCACGCTCCCCATCCGATACCCCAGCTATGTTCTCAGCTCTGTCCAGATCCAGGCCAAGCCCCCTGCTGCTGCCAGTCCCCACTGTTCTGCTTATCTCAGCCCCCAGCCTCAATCCAGCTGCCCCAGGAGGCCTCCCCAACTCCTCCGAAGACCCGGGCAGGGGCCATGCACCGCAGTGAGCCCTGAGTGGGCCACAGGACAGAGGTGCTGATTCTTCAGCCCTGGAGAGGCACGTGGGGCCGGGGGCAGCCGCCAGAGGCATCTGGCCTGAGCCACCTCCTCATTCACGCCAGTGCTTCCCACAAGTACTGCCATTGTCTGTGGCACTGCTACCCTGTTCTCAGCCCCCAGCACGCTCCGAGTCACAGCCAGTCAAGTGCTTAGTTTTTCTCTTTCTTTCCTCTGCGTGAGTTCAGGTTCTCTGGCTAGGTGGGGAAGGCTGCTGCGGCTAGGAAGGAGGAGAGACGTTTTCTCTGTTCCCTCCACAGCCCTCCTCATCCCTGTACCTGAGCACAGTCTGTCCTGCTCCAGGGAGGCTGGAGGTGGCTCCTGTCCAGGGCGGGGACCATCTAGCTAATGCCCCCCACACAGATGGCAAACCAGCTCACGGGATCCTGGGTGTCTGTGGGTCCCTCACACAGGTATGCCCATGTGTGTGAAGCAGGAACCTCCCTGCCCACCTGCAGCTCCCCCAGGCCGAGATATTCCCAGGTGGGTGTCTTCTCAAGCGAGGAAAGTCATTCTGGCCCCCAGACTTGCAAGCTCAAGCCCCTGGGAGGTGGGGCTGTGGGTCACCCAGCTATGGCGTTACCCATCCTGACCCTGACAATCTGTCCGGGTGGCCTCTTCCTCGGGCCCCACCCCCATCCTCAGGGCCAGAGTTGACACCAAGACTGGTGGCTCTGCGAGCACCTACCCAGGGCTGCTGGCTCCTGAGGCTCAGCCCCAGCGGAGCCCAGCCTCTGGGCCCTGACCGTCCTTACCACCCGGATGGGCGACCAGCTTCCTGCAGTCAATTCTGCTGGCCCAGCCCTCCGTTCCTCTTGTTTGCTCCCATAAGCGTGGCATCAAAGGGTCCTCCTGCCTCCTGGGGAAGCTTGGCCCCCATTTCCTGTGGAGTAGGAAGGGCAGGGCTTTGGAGGCAGACAGGCCCTGTTTCAGTCTAAGCCACCTGACCTTGGATGAGTCACTTTTACTCCCCAGCCTGTTTGCACCTTTGTAGAATGGGGTCACATCTGCTTCCTGGGGTTATAGTAACAAGTTGACGGGCAACGTAGAGCACCCAGGGTGGACCCTGACATGGAGCAGGTGCCCATGTGCCTCCTTCCTCCATTTTCCCTGGCATTTGAAGGAACATAAGTTAGGACAGGGTGGGGTCTCAGGCTGCATCAGGCCCCAAGCTCGTATAGAGGAGAGACGACGTCTCCGTAGCAGCTGCTTCAACTCTTGCTGTCTCAGCCCCAGGTGGGAGCCCCCGGGAGGAGTCATTGCTTCTAATTGGAAGAAGCCCCCTACCCACCCCCCATCTGTACACACATCACTCCCTGCAGGGCCTGGCTCAGACACCAGTTGGTCCACTGTACAAAGAGCTCTGCTTGAGGGTTCTGTGAAGGTGATGATTTGGGCTCAGCTTGTGCTCAAACTGTGTGCTGATGAGTGGCTCTGACACACAGAACGTGGCAGCAAAGCGGGGTGGGGCCCCTGGGTGGAACTCAGTTCTGCCTCGAGCTCTGGGGTTTGATTGCTGTGTGATCTTGGACAAATCACTTAACCCTTTAGTTTTGTATACTAAAGGGTTGGGCTTGAGGACTGTTGGGGGCTATGCCCAGAGAAGCTGCCTTATGAGCCTGGGGTGGACCGTGCACCCAGCAGAGGTTCCCCCAGGAGCTATTCACACCGGCCAAAGCCACCAGCCACGCTGGCTGCAGCTGCCTGTGTTGCCTTGGAGCCAGGTGGCTGTTGCCACAGGGCCAAAGGTGACCGTGAGACAGAGGTGGGACCTGTGAGTCCCAGCGCCCAGGCAAGGAAGCAGCATCCTGGTTTAGCTGGTGAACACCGCCAGTGGCAAAAACAGGCCTTCTCAGGACCCCCAGGAATTAAGGGTTCCAGCGCCTGAGGCCCACCCTCTTCCCAGGGACTGATGTCAGATGCCGCAGGCAGCCTTGGGCCCCCTGGGAACCCAGGGACGTGGAGGAGGTGATAGGATGGTTGAGTTGGCAGGCTCTGGAGTCTGGGTTTGGACCAGGGCTCCGACTAGGGGGAGGCAAGGGAGGGGCCCAGGATGCAAAATTTAAGCCGTGTGAGTGCAGGGTCAGCCCCTGGGAGTGAGTGCCTCCTTGCATTTTGTGCGCTTGGCAGCCCCTTTCTCCCCCTAGTCCTGGCCGTGGATCGAGCTCCTCCCTGTACTTCTGCATCTCCTGTCTCTACCATATCACACAAGGACCTAACTCACAGGGCGGTTGTGTGCATTAGGTGGACTGATGCACATCAATCCTGGCACACAGGAGGTGCTCAGTAAACGCTAGCAATTGCTGGAGGTGGGGATGGCAGAGGGCATCGTCTATCCCCTCATATGGGGAGTGAGGGAGTCCTTGGTGCCCTCTTTGTGGAAGAGGGTGCCGCTAGGGGTCCAGGCGAGAGGGCAGAGGCCTGAGAGGAGGCCTCCATCCGGGGATGGGGGACAGGGCCGGTGTCTTTTTTCTGCCTCCTTTGACACGCAGGGGCAGGGCACATGGACATCCCCTGCCCCTCCCGCTCTCCAGGTGCAGTTGTTGGCTGGGCCATCCCAGCCCTGTTTGAGACGGAGGAGACAGTGAGCTTCACAGCCATCAGGAGAGGCCTAAAAAGCAGCTGCTCCCCAGGGGAGGCCACAAAGGGCAAGTTTTAGGTCCCACTTAGATGGGGGAAGGGACCCTGAACTCCCTGCCTATGAGTGGGCCATGGTCAGAGCACCAAGGGCCAGTGCTCTGATGGGGGAGTCCCCCAGATGCAGCCCCTCCCTATGCCAGGATGTCAGAGCTGTGTCCCTCTGGAAGGCTCAGGGTCACCTTGAGCTCCAGGCTAACACATGACTGAGGTTTGGGGAGGGGGAGTCAGTCTGGATCGATCCTTGGAGAGGGAGCTCTGGCCCCCGTATTCCACCCCTGCCATATATCTCCACAGCCAGGGTGGCAGGTGGGACTCCCCGTGCCCCACCCCAGCATGTCCAGCCCAGAGCCTGCAGGGAGATACACCTCGATTTAGACCCTACCCCCTCCTTATTGGAGCAGAGACCAGATGGAGTTGAGAGGCTGTTGGTTTTTCCCATATCTACCTCTTTCCAGCCCTTCCCACCCCATCACCAAATGGGGGCGGGGAAGGGGGGGAATGACAGGCACTCGCAGGTAGGAGTGATTCCTTAGCGTCCCAGCGTGACCGGAGCCTTCCCCTCAACCCCACCACGTTGTCCGGGTAGCTTGGCGGGCGGGGGTCCCGGGCTAGAGGCAAGCCTCCCGTGTGGCGGGCGAGCTGCGGGGCACACGAGCGGCCGTGTAGCGGCAGGTGCCCGAGCCAATGGGAGCCGGGGCCCAGGGGATGAGCAATTAGCCGCGGCGCCCGCGCGCGGGGGCTCTGGAGAGGGGCGCGCCCCGGGGCCGTCCGGGGAGACGGGGCGCTGCGCGCCTGCCCTGCCCCGCCCGCGCCTCCGCCCGGCGCCGGGTACCGAGCGCGCGGTGAACTCGGCGGCCGCGCAGGGAAGGGGCGGGATCCCTCCGCCCGCCAGCCCGCCCGCGGCCGCCCGCCGGATTAGCGGCTCTTTGTTCGGGGCCTGTTAACAAGTTGCTGGCTGAGCGCTCGGCTGCCGCCCGGGGAGCAGGCGTCCAGCCTCCGGGCACGGCGGCTCGGCGGCCTCCGCCGCTCCCAGGTTCCCTCGCCCGCCCGGCTGCAGCCCCCACCCCGCCGCCTTCCGCGGGGCCCCGGAGACGTGGCCGGGCGGTGGGCCCCTCTGGCGGTCTGGTGTGTGCGGCGTTTCTAGAGTCCCCGGGCTGACCTCGCGGCGGAAGGGAGGAGATTTCCCGGGCATCTCCTGTAGGCTTCCAGGGAGCCGCTGTGGTCCGTCCCATTTTACAGATGAGGGAGGGCACGGCTTCCCGAGGTCCCCCATGGGCATCGTCGGCAGGCCCGGGGTTCCAACCCAGGTCTTTGACATCCAGACTCATTCTCCTTCTGCTAAGAGGTTTGAAGCCTGGGGCGGGAAAAGGAGGAGGCTTCGGTGGCTGAAACCTTGTATTCTTAATTGCCTTGGTGATGGTCGGAACCGTGGCCGGGGCTGGGCTCTGCCTGCATCATCTGATCAGAACTTCAGGACAACCCAGGAGGTAGGTGAGGTTCGTCACACTTATTAGATGAGGACACTGAGGCTCAGAGAAGTGGCAGAGCTGGGACCTTGTTACTGTTCAGCCTCACCTCCCCCACCCACACCAGCAGAGAGCAGAACCAGGTCTCATGTGTCCATTTACTGTCAGGAGTTTCTCTGGTGCCCCATGGATTTGAAAGTCCACTGGAGAAAGTCAGGGGACCTTGCTTCTCTGCATCGTCTTGGGCTAATTCCCTGACCTCCCAGAGCCTGTTTCCCCCCCCACCCCCGTACATCCTGCCCCTTCGCACCACCCTACCACCGCGGTGCAGGCTGGGATGTCCAAGCCACAGGATTTTGACTATAAAAACCCCTGGGGGTCAGTTTTCCAACTTGCCCAGGGCCATGCATCTTCAGGTGGCTGGGGTTGTTCAAAGCAACTTTCTTACATGAGGTGGAATCCTTCCCAGTAAGCTCCCCCAGATAGTTCTTGGCTTTTCCTTCCGGGGCCACACAGGGTGGCGTCTCCCTTTTCAGTTATTTAAGACAGGGCCCCGGGGGCTTCCTAGGTGGCGCAGTGGTTAAGAATCCGCCTGCCAATGCAGAGGACATGGGTTCGATCCCTGCTCCAGGAAGATCCCACATGCTGCGGAGCAACTAAGCCCGTGTGCCAATAAATAAAAAATAAATAAATAAATAAAAAATTAAAAAAAAAAAAAAAAAAAAAAGAACCCAGAAGACAGGGCCCCATCTGCCCTTCCCCAGGCCTGGCACCTCCTGTCCACTAGCTATTCCTCATGTGGCGGGTTCCAAGCCCCCTTCTCTATCCCCAGCATCTTTGTTAGCTGCCTCTGGATGTCAGTTCCAAGAGGGCATCCCACTGCCCCACAGTGCCCTGCCGTGGACTAGCATGGGATACTAAGCATGTCTGTTGCAAATATTGGAAAACTCAACCCAAGCTGACTTTAGCAGGGGAGAAAAAAAAAAAAAAGATTTATTGCCACATGTAACTGAAGGGCCAGGGGTAGCTCTGGCTTCAGGCATGATTGGATCCGGGGAGAACAGTGTGACCAGGATTCATCCCTCTTCGCTGCTTTGGCAGGAGAGTGGGGGATGTTGGTGCCACTCTCCAACAACCTTTCCCCTCACAGTCCCAAGGTAGCTGCCAGAAGTTATCAGGGCTACATCCTTGCAGGCCTAATCCAAGGGGAAAGAGACACTCTCTCTTCCCTTAGCCATCCAACAAATGTCCTGGTCTTTCCTCATTGGTCCAACGCAAGTGCTGTCAGAGTGAGTCAGTCCCCACAGCCAGGGGTTATGGTTGCGCAGGTTAGCTTGGGCCCAAGCCACCTATGTCACTGTCCTGTTACCCAGGCTGTTTGCCACCACACACAGCTTCCTGTCCATGGAGAAGGGATGGGCACGTGACCCTCAGATTTGACCAGTATGTCATCAGTGCATTTTACCCAAGTATTTAATTAAAAATGCTGACTAGCACCAAGGACACAGCCTGAGGCTGAAAGGTGAAGACCCAAGTCTGCATGACATTAGCCATTTAATCCGCTGTCTTAGAAAACAATGCTGGCCGTTCAGAAGGTCTTGCCTTCCCTTAAATCCCTTAAACGTGCTGTCACCTGGTTCGTATATCTCCATTTGCTGATCTTGAGATATTTTATCAGGTAACTGGCTGAAATCCAGACACGCCATTTCCAATCCAGCCCTGACCTATCAGAAGAGTAACCCTATGATAAGGGAAGCTGGTCTGGTGTGACAGGTCCTTGGGGATCCCAGCATGTCTCTTGATGTCCATGCTCCCCTTGGTCATCTACAGCTGATTGAGAAATGCTATCAGAATTGCGCCTGGGGTCTGCATCTGGTTCACCAGGCTGTGGCTGTTCAGGTGGACGTTTGTTGGGTTTTGTGCCTGTCCAGCGTCCATTCCCAGTCCCACCAGGACCCCCTGACCTCTCCCCTGGTACAGCCTCAGCTGGTGTTCAGCAGGTACCTTCAACTCAGCAGCAGGGTCCAAGTGAGACAGGTTAGTAATTTCCCTATCCTGGTTCCTTTCCTGCTTCAGAGCCTGCTTTTTTTAATATATATACAATTTTTATTTTTATTTTATTTTATTTTTTTGGCTGCGTTGGGTCTTCGTTGCTGCATGGGCTTTTTTCTCTAGTTGTGGTGAGCGGGGGCTACTCTTCATTGTGGTGCATGGGCTTCTCATTGCTGTGGCGTCTCTTGTGGAGCATAGGCTCTAGGCGTGCAGGCTTCAGTAGTTGCAGCACATGGGCTCAGTGGTTGTGGCACGCAGGCTCTAGAGCGCAGGCTCAGTAGTTGAGGCACACGGGCTTTGTTGTTCTGTGGCATGTGGGATCTTCCCAGACCAGGGATGGAACCCGTGTCCCCTGCAGTGGCAGATGGATTCTTAACTGCTGCACTACCAGAAATGTCCCCAGAGCCTACTTTTTAAGCCTCTTTTCCCTTCTCTCAGCAACCCAGTTTCTTGCCAGTATATCCCCCTTTATGCTTAAATTTGTGAGAATAGATTTCTGTTGCTTGCACTCAAAGAACCTAATTGATGCATTCACCAAATACAGCTTTCTTCCTTTTTTGAAAACTAGGCCACAGCTCGTGCAACTCCTGCCCCATGACCGCTCCCACTCCTTTCTCAGAGATCAGCACTGGTTTTCAGCAGGTGCCTGTAGCAGGACCTGGGGTGTGATTTATTAGGACCAAGAGACCTGAATTCATTCACAACAACCACTCGGCCTGCCCTGATCTCGCCTTTTGCCTTCAGTGCTTTCTTACCAGTGTTTGTCCTGCCTTTTTACTTCAGTGTCCTCAAGTGTAAACTGGTGGGGTGTGGAGGCCGGCTTTCCAGCACCCCCCTCAACCACTAGGAAGGTCCACCCTTTCCTGGTCCTCCTCCTCCAAGTCCCTCCTGCCCCATGTAGCTTTGGCATTTCCCACAAGCCTCAGCTGGACCTGAGCTTACCCTTCCTTGCATGGTTCTCTGGTCCAAGCCTCTCATTGGTGGCTTTGTCCTTGGTTTGGGGCCATCTTTCCATGTAGGGCATGTCTGGTTAGAATAGGAGCCTACCTAGATGTCATGCAGCTGCCCTGACACTTTTTGAGAGTCCTTCTTCCTCCAGATCTTTTGGGATCACACAGCCAGAGGTCCATCTTTAAGACTCACCCGATCCTCTCAAGACCCCTTTCTTTTAAGACTCCTGGCTCCACTGGGGGGCTTGTCTTTGGTGTGAGTTGCCTGAAGCCTGGCACCCATAGGCTAGGATGCCCTTCTGAGGGGGTCAGCATCCCCTCCCCAGCAGTGATGTGCTGGTAAATGTTTAACAGTTGGCTCTCTCAGAGAGCTGTGGGACAGATTTGCCAATTTCCATGGTGTAAGTACTCCCACGGTGGCCTATTTCAAGCTACCAATGTGATGTTGACCAGCTTGCAAAATTCCAGAAATTTTAACAACAGGCTCTCCTAAGCCAGGATGAGCTGGCCCCAGAACATCGCTGTTCCCAGGTCACCCCAGCCCTCTGAAGAAGTGGTCACAGGAAGGGAGTGACAAAGGCTCCTTAGGCCTCTCCCTGCTGGACCCGTTGACCTCCCCAGCTCTTTGGTGAGCTGTGGGGTGGGGAATCAGGCACTAGAGGATTGTGGTTAAGAGTCGGGGCTCTGGAACAGTTAGAATCCTAAACTGGGTGACCTTAGACAGGTGATTTCAGCTCTCTGTGCCTCGGTTTCCTCATCCAGAAAATCTGCATAATGAAAGGCTTCTACCTCGTAAGGTTGTGAGGGTTAAGTGGGTTATTCTGTGTGGAACACTTAGCCCAATGCCAGGCCCAGGGTGAACGCTCCTTAGATGGGAGCTGCTGCAGATGCTGTGCGGACAGCAAGGGGGATGCTCACCCTTGGCCTCCCTCTGTGACCCCCCTGGAAGTGGCGGCGGGGGAAGCAGAGTTCTTGGCTGACAGCACTGGCAGAGAGCATCAAGGCAGGACCCTGCAGATCTAGACTCTTGGGAAGGTGCTCATTCTGGGGTGATGAGCATTCACGAGAGGGCTTGAGAAGGAAGGTTGATGTCGTGAAAGGTGACTCACCCGGAGGACTTGACCAGGTATGACTCCTGACAGCCTGGAAGCTGGGGTGGGTTCCCAGGACACGCAGAGTAGAGAGGCGGCAGGGGCCACAGCAACACTCAAGAGGCCAGGCAAGGACAGCCCATCTACTGACCTGCAGGCTGGATCGAGGCTTCAGGCTGGTCCCTGGCCACCCCTCTTCCTCTACTCCCAACTGTGGGTGTCCCAAAGCCAGAGGAGGAGAGGGACTCTGCCTGGGACCTGAGCATGTGGTGGCATTGGCCAGACAGTGAAAGGAGAGGGAAGAGTACGCAGGCATTCCCTGGTGACAGCGTGTGTACAGGGGAGCCGGGAGGCGCAGCCCGGCCGAAGCAGACGGTGCCTGTGGGGGACCAGTGAGCGACAGGGCTGGCTACATCATTGAGCTGGGGAGTGACAGGCGGTGAGCGGTGTTTAAGGAAGATTAATCTGACAGCACATGGAGGATGGATGAGAGCAGGGAGAGGCTGGAGGCAAGGAGACCAGCCAGGAGGCTGCAGCGGTCATCCAGGCAAGAAATGACAAGGCCTCCCTTCTCGGGGAGCAGGCAGCGGGGATGGAGTCAGAGAGATGGATGTGGGAGACGTTTGGAGGGAGGAGTCTCTGGATGTTGCATGTGGGGGGTGAGGGATGGGAAAGAGGCAAACATGATTCAGAGCTTTTGAGCCTGGGGAAGTGATGTCAGAAACAGAAAATGGACGGGGAGCCGCAGCGGGAGAGAAGCTGAAAGAGCAAGAGCGCTCCGCAGAGCTGTGTGCTTCACCCTGCCAGACCCTATCCGTCAGGCACTTGGGCCGCAAGTAACGGAAGCTGGCTCTGGTCAAGTGAAGCAAAAGGGATGTAACAGGGGTGGTCAGGGCTGGCAGATGCAATGGGTAACCAGGGGAGAGGTAAAATCAGGTCCTAGGAGAGAAGTCCTCCAAAGGTCGGGGTGACGATGGGGCTGTCCTATGTAACTGAAGGCACTGAAAGCAGGAGGGGAAAGTGGATTTGCTTTGTTCTGTGTAGCCTGAGAGGGTGGAGTCAGGACCAGCAGGTCAGAGACACCAGAGGCTGAGAAAGACCTTCCTAACAAGCAGTGAGACCAGTGGCCTTGGGAGGCAAGGAGCTCCCCGTCAGTGGGGCTATTGAAACAGACCCTGTCGGGACCTGTCAGGGAGACTGTGGACTGGAGCCTTGGTGAGGCTCCGTGGTAAAGGGGAAAGGATGGAGCTTTGCAACTAACTTGGGCTCCACTCTCAGCCCCACCATTACTGGTTGGCCTTGAAAAGTTTCTTGTGTGCAGTACCCATTGGGAACTCGGCTCTCTGGAGGGTTGACCCCAGACCTCGTGGGATTTTGTAGTTTCTCTGGTGTTCATTGTTTTGACTACTCAACACATTCTCACCAGCACAGCACTCTTCCTTAGGTGACCTCCTCTCCAACACCATGTGGTCCTGGTGGGACTGTTAATCACAGGGCCCATCCTCCCCCTAGAAACACCTGCCAGGCTGGCAAATCCTAGTGGAAATCCTAGGCATGGCAGTTGGTCCACGGTGGCCACGTGACCTCGGCTGAGCCAATCAGGAGCCTTCCCGTGGCTTTTCCCACCTGGACATGGAGGAGTCACCCTCTCTGCCTCTGGGATTGGCAGCTGTGAAGATGCAGGCAGAGATGTTGGGCCAGTGGCAGCCATTTCCCCCTCGTATGGAGAGAGCCTGGCTGCAGAGGGGAGTGAGGCCAACACACAGAGACAAGCAGAAGGGGGAGATGTCGGATGGCCCTGAGTCCTGGAGGCTCCGGAGCCCGTGGCTTTTCTCTCAATCCTGTGAGCTGCCCCCAGCCTTCCCGGCACTTAAGCCGAGAACTTCCCACTTTAGGTTTATGCCAGTGTGGTTAATTTCAGTGCCCTGCACCTGAAGGGGGCCTGGCACAGGATCTCAGGGGGAAGACATGACAATGCAGGCGAAGCACCCACCCAGAGGTGGCTGGTGGCAGCGTGCAGGGCATGCAACCCCTAGGTGGCAGACAGAACATTCTAGACAATAAAGAGTTCACATAAAAGTCCAGATTTGGGGCTTTCCTTGAAAAGTCAGATCTGGGCACTGAGCACCCGTTTTCCTGGGCAGGCAGGGGCTGGGAGCTGGCTGCTACCTTGGCAGGTGTACACCCCTGTCCCACGCACCCCCAATGCCTGTGCATCCCCACCACCCGGCACACTGGGACCACCTTCTACCCGCCACACCCAGTGCTGGATATGTGACGGGCAGCAAGGACTTCTGCAGACGGCTTTCCTCCCTCCCAGCTCTGGAGCCTGTGTGAGGGGCTTAGATCTCCCCTGTTCACTTAAGGTGGCAGCAGCCAGTCAGGTGGAAAGTCTGAAAGCTTATTGGAGACCTGGGACTGACACTTTGAGGGGCAGGGAGGGTGGAAGTGGAGATGAGAGGCCCATTCAGAAGGAGCTGGTCACGGACACCACGAGCTCAAGTCCCGTTCTAAGGGGTGACTGGGGAATGGCTGAGGCTGAGCTGGAAAAGGAGGGTTTGGGGAGTGATTCCGAGGAAGCCAGAAGGAGGCCAGCGAGAGAGCCTGGGAGCCCAGGGAGGAATTTACAGTTTTGAGAAGGAGAAGGAGGTAGCGGCAGCAGGGCTGCAGGGGGACCTGGAGGCCACGCATGGGGACCGGGCCGGGAATTGCCGCCTGAGAGCCTGCGCTCGGACGCATGAAACCAGCCTGAGGGATCGGGGATGAGATGAGTGGGCAACATGTAATGGCCACTCGGAATTTGAAGAGCTGCAAGGGAAGGATATTAGAACCAGAAAGGGAGCCTTGGGGGCTTCAGAGCAGGAGCCCGTGCAAAGGGAGCAGGGCCAGGACCAGCGTGATTGCTCGCCGCCTGCAAAGCACTTGCACACAGCTCTCTGCAGGCCGCCTCCGAGGGGAAGTGACTGCCCGAGTTGCACGGCGGCCACCGCCGGCCAGCGCCCAGCCCCAGCCCCTCTGAGCTCTGAGGGCAGGTCTATGCCCGGGGTGAGGGGGTGGGGTGCCCAGAAGGCCCAGGGCCCTGGTGAGCTGTTGAGGGAAGCCAAGAGGATGGACTGGGGGACAGGGGAAGATGGGGACACATCTGTCATGAAGTAAGCGCCGATGAGGCCCTCCTGCGTGCCTGGGCAGGCACTACGGCTGTACGGCGAGCAAGGCCAGCACGGTCCCCCGCCTCCAGGAACTCCCATTCTGGGGGCCGGGAGGGGGTTGGCCGTAAACAAGCAGACACACCCAGATACAGAGGCGTGCTCGTGGGACTTGGAAGGCAGGCAGAGGGTCACGTGACGCGTGACCATGGCAGAGCTAGATGCGTGTTGGCTGGCACGAAAGCCTGGGTGGTCAGGCCCCTCTGAGGAGGTGCCATACGAGCTGAGACCCGCGTGAGTGACCGGAAGGAGCCAGGCATGGGGGCAGCGGCCTGGTGGCGGGAGGGAGCATGGTTCGTGGAGGTCCACTGTGTCTGGGCACAGGGAAGCGCAGAGCTGGGTGGAGAGAAGCGTGGTTGGTATCTGTGTCCAGTTATGCTGTGTGGCCCCTCGGCTTCCTGAAAGGCACAGTCAGAGGAGCGGAGTGAGGAAAAGCCCCTCTGACGGCAGAGCCGATAGGACCAGGAGGGGTGAGGACGGTGGCTCGGGAGCGTGGGTGCAGCACAGGAGAGCCCAGGGTGGTGTGTATCACCCTGGACTGGGGGTCGGGAGACCTGGGTCCCAGGCCTGCTCTGAGTTCAGAGGGTGGGCCCTGACCAGACGCCCTCCCCTGCCTCATTTGAGAGGTGGGGAGGAGGACCCAGGCCTGGGCTGTCTTGGCGCTGGTCCTGAGGCCTTAGAATGGAAAGCAGGGGCGGGGTGCGGGCGGGGAGGAGGGAGGGGTGGGGAGAAGGCAGGACAGGCCCCTTCAGCAGCACCCTGCAGGCTCAGTGCCTGCTGCCCCCACCTCCTCCCAGTAGCAGATACGACCCTGTAAAATGAGCGAGGGAAGTCCAATGCAGCTGAGATTCACACCTTTCTCCAGTACTTTGTTATATATATAATTGAGGTGAAATTCATATCACATAAAATTACCCATTGTAAAGCACACAATTTAGTACGTTCACAGTGTTGGGCAACCATCACCTCTATCTAGTCCCAAAGCATCTTCATGAGTCCCAAAGGAGACGCCATTAGCTGCCACTCCCCATCCCCCGCCCCCAACCCCTGGCAAACGCCAGTCTACCTTCCGTCGCCATGAATCTGTCTCTTCTGGGTGTTTCACGTGCATGGAATCATACAATGGAATCATGGCCTTTAGTGTCTGGCTTCTCTGACTTGGCGTGTTTTCGAGGTCCATCCACGTTGTAGCGTGTATCAGTGCTTCGTTCCTTTTTGTGGCCAAGTGTGTAGATGGGCCGCGTTTGGTTTATCCATTCTCATCGGTGGATGGACATTCGGGTTGTTTCCAATGTTGCAGTGATTGTGAGCGATGCCACTCTGAACATTTGTGTGCGAGGATTTGTCTGAACACCTGTTTGTAGCTCTCTTGGGTATATAGCCAGGCGTGGAATTGCCGGGTCATATGGCAATTCTAGGTCTAATTCCTTGAGGAATCACCAGACTGTTTTTCTCCGCAACTGCACCATTTTATGTTCCCACCAGCAATGCATGAGGGTTCCAGTTTTCCACATTCTCCTGCTTATTTTTGAAATCATCACATTCCTCCAAAAATTGTTTTTCTCCTTTCTTGCTGCTCCAGCTTTGCTAGTGCCCGAGTTCACGTGGAGATGGCCGCCAGGCCGGCCAGCCCCGCCTGGTGTGGGTTACATCGCCCAGGACTAGCCTCAAAGGGCAGGTCAGGGGGACGAGGGCAGCTGGGGGCACGTGGCCCTGACTGGGCAGTGGCTCAGGCTGGCTGTCAGGGAAAGGGCCCAGCCTCTCTCTGCCCTCTGGGACTCTGTTTCCCTCCACCCCTCCCTACTTCCTCCACACACGCCCCCAGCCAGGAGCTGCCCTCTCCGCCCCTCTGCTCCGTTTTGTGTGTGTGTCTCGTCACCAGGATAAATGTAGCTAAAAACAATGCAGCGGCTGGGTGCTAATTTGTCAGACGCAGTGCGCGGCTGTGATTCTGAATACATTAACATTTTCACATGAAATCATTTCAATTTTTAGTGATTAAGAAGTATTTGTTTTAAAGCATGAGGGTGATTTACTGCAGGCCTGGGGGCTATGGAGGGGGTGGGGGAGCCCCCCGGTGTGATGTCATTCCTCGGCACCAGCACAAGCACAGAGGACACCGCCTGATCCCACACGCACCCGTGCCCACCTCGGGCTTCCTGGGGGGTGAGGCTGGAGGTGGGAAGGCGTGGGGAAGTCTCAGGACCGAGAGGTGGAGACTGGCCCCTAATCTCGAGTAGCAGCATGTCTCTCTGCCTTAGCTTCTTTGTGGCACCTCTCAGCATTGGAGACGACCTTCCTCATTGACTTGTGTCCTTATTTTCGACTCCCCCCGCCCCACCCCCCACATTAGGACATAAGGTTCTTGAGAGGCTGTGGCCGGCTCGCTGCAAACTGTGTCCCCTGCACCTAGAACAATGCCTGGCACTAAGTAGAAGCTCAGCATTTGTTGGATGGATGGACAGACAGGAGGGAGAGTAGATAGTTGGGTAGATGGATGGATGCGTGGGTGGATGGGTGGGTGGATGGGTAGCTGGGTATGTGGGTGGATGGATGGGGGAGTAGGATAGATGATTGTTGGGGGACCTAGAAGACCCCTCACTGCACTGTGAATGCTGTTATCCTTGAGTCAAGCTCTCTCTGCCACTTGAGGGACACCAGCCCTCTCAGGGAAGCCACCTCTGCTGTGCCAGGCTTCCAGCTACCTGGGAGGTACAAGTTCATCAGCACTAGGGCTGGTACCCACAACCCTGCAACACCCCCACTCTTCTTAATCACTCCCACTCTTTAGAGCCCATCCGCGCCTCCCTCTCCGAGTAGATGGGAGCCATAAGTGTTCCCTACGGCTTTGAACAGACTGGCTCCTCCAGGACCCAGCCGCTCCCAGCCTTCTTGCCCAGGGACCCTCTCCTTCCCTCCCAGGGTGGCCCTCTCCAGAGCAGCTCATGGGGCAGCTGAGGTCTGGGCATGAGGGACGGGCCTTCAGGGGACGCGTGTGGTGTGCACTGGCATGGGTGTGTGAGGATGTGCTCAGAGCTTGGCCGAGTGGAAATCAGGCTCCTGCAGGTCTCACTCCATGCGGGTCGCACAGGAGGCCCTTCGTCACCCTTCTGCGCCTCCCAAACTTCTGTGGCCTCGAACCCCACCCCCGCACCCCCAGATCAGACCCCTCCCCCACCTACCCCAGCGAAAGGAAAATAACTGGAAGATTTTATCGTTCAGCAGAAGCAACATCAGAAAACAATTATTGTTTTAATTACCTGCTGTCGCCGTACAAGACAGGGAGGTTGTAAAGTGCGGTAAAATCTCTCATGTTAATGGCCTGCCAGCCTGGGCCAGGGTGCGATTTATGGGACTGCAGCTGGCAACTCCAGTCAGCTGGTGTGCAGCCCCCCGGTCCCCTCTCCCCGTCCCTGGGGCCAGGTCTCCAATGCCAGAGGCGTTGTCTGTCATCTTCTACCATGACACAGCATGGGTCCTTGCCTCAGAGCCCAGGAGTGCTCAAGACAGCACATACCCAGGAGTGTCCTGGAGGCTACATCCCCTGCAGGGGAAACCTTGGATCGGCCCCCCTTTCCACTCCATGGAAGCCATGCCAGTGTTGGGCTGGGACTGGCACGTAGGCCTGTCTCTGTAAATAGGCCCCCTCCCCACGACCCTGCTCTGCTGTGGCCCCCCCATCCTTCAGCCACACAGGATCAGCACCCTGGGTACCATTTTGGACTCCTGCGCTGCCCAGAGCCAGCCCTCCCCACAAGCCCTGTAACCTCGCTCCTGTCTCCTCCTCCTCGGCCACCCAGTACCTCCCAGAGCCTGACCGTCACCTCCTGGCAGAGGTCCTCATCTGTCCTGCCCTCAACCAACCCAGCCCCACTGCTGTGCCTGCATCTTCCCAAAGCCCATCATGGCACGCCGCTGCTCAGGAACCAGCCTGTTTTGTGCTAAGCACTTTCACACATTATCTCACTGAAGCTTCACAACAGAGCTCTGAGGAGGTGCTGTCGTGATGCTCCCCATTTTACAGACATGGAAACCAAGGCATGGAGAAGTCAGTCTGATTTCAGAGGGCTGGTCTGAAGACTAGTGGAGTAACAGTTGTGAAATGTTTGGAACAGCACCAAGAATAGAGTTCATGCCCCCAAACATTTTAGCTCTGATAATAGTTCTTGTGGTTATTGCTGTTCAACCTGGAGCAAATCACTTCGCTGCTTTAGTTACACCTCACTTTCCTCATCTGTACAATGGGGACAGGGATCGCCTAGCCTGTAGCATGAGAGGATCAAATAAGCCATGTGCGCAGCTCAGGGCAGGGTGCGTGGTGAGAGCTTGGACCCGTTAGCTGCTGTCCTTGCGGTTGCCATGGTAACAGTGGTGGAAGTTAAGGCTGTGCAGAGAAGTCGAGTCCACATAATGCAAGGCTCTTAATGGCACATTAAGGAGCTTCGAGCCATTCCAGAGAGAGTGGGGAAGCTGCTAAGATTTTCCATCCAGAAAGCCACGTGATCAGATCTGGGGTTTCAGAAGGATCATGGTGGCCCAGCGGCAGATCGATGGCTGAGGGAACAAAGCTAAGTACCAAAATGATCCAGGCGAGGGCTGATGAGGCCTGCACCCCAACGTGGCAGAGAGAGTTGCAGCCGTGATGATGAAGGTGGACAAGCAGGGCTTTTCACCGCCTGGACAGAGGACTGAGAGGAGCGTCGAGGGTCTGCACGGGGCTGGCCTCTGTAGAGAGTCATGCTTTTTTAGATCTTCTCTTCCCTGCCTGGCGCCAAGCGTGGGACCAGCACAAGTGGTGGCCGCTCCTGCCTCCAGGACGTGGGTAGTTGGCTGAGGCCCAGGGAGCCACAGAAACATCTGGGGCTGGGGCCAAATCTGAGTAGGGAGGAGCCCAACTTGAGAGAATCTTCAGGCCATTGCCGGGGACTTGGGTGAGGCATCTCTGAGCCACCTCAGGGACCTGGCTTCGTCTCCAGATGGGCTTGGGTGCAGGCTCTGAGTCCACCCTGGGTGGATTTGCTCATTCATTCATTCACCCACCCACTCATTTGTTCATTTCTCAACTCCTGTCTTCAGCAAATGACCGTGGAGCACCATCTCTACTGGGGGGTGGGGGCAGGTCTGAGCTGGACCCTAGGGAATGCCAGGAAGTAGGGTGGAGCGGTACGCACGCCCTCCCAGAGCTGACGTGCTAGTGGAGGAGATGCGCAACGAGCCAGCGAACAAACGAAGAAATGAAACTGCACATTCTTGGGAGTGCGGAGGAGAGCAAAGAAAGAGCTGAGACGGGTCCCCCTCCTCTCTGCTCCTCCCAGGCCCTGTCCTGTCTGCCTGTGAGAAGTGGCCCGCAGCTCCCCAGTCCTGCCGAGATGCATGGTTGGCATTAGCAGCCCGGCCTGCCCGATATGTCTCCCTGTCTTCCCTGGATTACTTCCCCCATTTCGGCCATCACTTCAGAACTCTAATATGCTCCCCAGGGCCCGGGAGGGGCCATCCATTTAAGGATCTTTCTATGGCGACTTCTCCTCTGAGGACCCTGCGGGGAAGAAAAATGCCAGGAGAGGACGAAAAAGAGAGCAAGAGGGATCTGACTTCAGAACTCCCAAGCAGCAGGACAGATGCAGAAGGGAGTAAGACCCTGCTCGCTCAGGGACAGGTCTGTCCCGCGGCATAAGTGCCTCCCACCGTCCCTCTCGCCCTCTGCCTGCACCCCTGCAGGCGTCTGAGCGCCCCCATCCTACCCTCTGAGGGAGAAGCTGTCCCCAGGTGCTGGGAGATGGTTCCCTAATTACAATTCAATTTGCCAGTGTCCCTCCCTCATCCCTCCCAGTTCCCTGAGGAGCCACGGGAGGGCCCCAGTGGGGACCGGCCTCAGTGTGCTCCATTCCTGTAGCTGGGCCCGAGTGGCTGGCAGGCTGGGCCCACCCTGTGCCAGGTGGCAGCCCTAAGACAGGATGGAGTATGAGAGGTCGATGGCAGTGCTCTAGGCCCTGGTTGGTGCTCACGGGACTCTAGCTGGGAGTTTGGGATTTGGGGGCAGCAGCTGCTTCTCACGAAAACATTGGGTAGTTCCAGGTCCCCACCAGGCACTGTGGGCAACGCCTGTACTCAGCAGGAAGCGTGGCCAGGGAGAGAGGTGGTCTCAGGGTGGCTCAGTGGGGTGACGGATATTCTTACGCACCACCTGAGCCTGGGAGTGGGGCCTCTGGCCAGGGGCTGGCTTGTACACCTGGAGGTAGACGTCAGCATTGGTGTGTGCCCATGGGTGAAGGTGACCTCACTGCGTGCTTGGAAAGCAGGGATGCCTGCCCGACAAGGCCAGTCCTTGGGGGCTTAGGGCCACCTGCTCTTCTAAGTGTGGACAGAGGCTGCCTGCCTGGTCTGGTGTGTGCTCAGTATATGAGACTCCCAGGTGGAGGCAGCTGGGCGCCCTGCCCGTGGCTGAGAGAGGTCCTCATCCAGGATTCTCTAACCACTCTGGTCCAAATTTCAGGAAATTCCCTGATCCCCTCCCAACAGTTCCAGATGCTCCAGAGCCTCTCATCCATTTTTCTCATGTGCTGGCATTTCCCTGCCTGGCTCTGTCCCCTTCCCTCCTGTCAAACATATGAAATCACTGGGTTCCTCAAAGAGCAGCGCCAAGTTCCTCCTCAACGTGCAGGTGTGTGAGCAAGTGTGGAGGGAAGTATGTGGGGGCAGGGTAGACAATTGTGTGCCTGAGCATGGGTGTAGAGGCACTGGCATCAGTATTAATAGGTGCCTTGATAAAGGGTGTGTGTGTGTGTATGTGTGTGTGTGTGTGTGCGCATGTGTGCACGTCCTCCAATTGTGTGTATCCTAAGTGTTCTAGGGTGTGAGTTCCACATATAAGAGTGTCTTAAAAATGGATCCATCTGGAATTCGAAGCAACTGTTTTATCATTGATAGGGAGCTGACAAAGAAAGGAAACAAAAGGTCTGGATGAATTAACAGTCTTCTGGATAGAAAAGTGTAAGATGTGAGCTCGGCCAAGAATTGGAGCTAATCTCTCTTTTTTTTTTAACATTTAAATAAAAGATCTGGAAGAGTATGTATACAGTGAAAGCACCAAGTTTGCAGTTAAATCTAAACTCTCCTGGGCGGTAGTAAAATGCCAGGCTGGTAAGGGATAAGCTTTAGGAAACTCTTATCTTGACAGACAACGGGCTGGGCAGAGAATGGCCAGCAAGTTTCAGTTTGGGGGAAATGATGTGGATGGTGTCTGGGGGAGGGTATTTGGAGCTTCTTTTGCTAAAGAGGGACCCAGAAGGGCAATAGAAGGCTGAGCATGGTTGGGAAGGGAGTTTGAAGTGAGCCAGAAATATTCTCTTCTCCCAACACATGAGTGAGGTATACTGCATCCAACACTCTGGCGTGCTGTGGTCATGTCTCTTTAGGGGAGCACCAGCCCAAGATTGAAGGGAACCTGGGTTTTATTACAGACTAACATGGTCTGGGTAATTCATTTCTCTTCCTTGACCCTCAGTTCATACATCTGTGAAATGGAGGTAATGATCCCTGGGGGCCTGCTTCACAGAGTGGAAGGGACTGAGATCTCACTCCGATGACCATGTGTAGGTAACTGTAAAGTTCAGTGTGACTGTGAGTGGGTGTTATCGAGAGAGTTGTGATGAGAAGGAAACCGTCATATAAATTCATTCTAGTCCACCTGGGACAACTTCAGTGTACAGAGAGAGGCTGAGAGGGAATATGGTAGAAATCTATAAAATCAGAAAGGGCAGAGAAGAGGTAACACGGCTCCTTTACTAAATCCCAGCCTGACAGAGTGAACCCCTCCCCACTCCTGGCCCCCACCAAAACTCAGGAGAGGGAAGTTTAAAACCAATAAGAGGAAATCCTGCTGCACTCAGCAGGGAATAAACTTTGAAAATCATTTCCCCTAGAGGTGATGCAGGCTAGAAATATAAATTGCTTCCAGAAAGGTTTAGATAAGTTCATGGATAGCAGAATCAGAGTGGTTCTTGGGCAAAATTAGAATGTTAGGAGGCCTCCACACCGTGGGGATGATGTCAGAGAGGAAGTCCCCAGCAGAGCTGAACGCCTGGGCCAGACCTAACAACACTGTCCCTGTGTGTGTGAGAGAGTCTGTGTTTAGGACTAGCTTGTTCCTATGTGATAGGGATAACTACCCTCTCACCAGCCCACCTCTGTTCTGAAACTACCTTTACTTCCTCCCCAGTCCATCACCCCCATGGCTGCTCCCACACCCCCCTTAAACTCCATTCAGTGAGTTCCCTAGTCCCATGCCCAGAATTTCATTCTCAGTGCTCACCTGTTGTCTCCAGGTTGTCTCTGCCATCTCACCTGTCATCACAGAGCAGCCACCACCACCCCCTGTGTACCGTCTTCTAACACAGGCGCCTTGCCTGGCAGTGCCCGTGAGCTGGTGAGGACTGGAATCTCCTGCCAGACCCTCCGGTTAATGCTGTTGGCATGCAGCTTCTCTCTCCGGCTGCCTGCCCAGAGTCCATCTCTGCCTGGCTTCCTCCCCCAGGGTCCCCAGCAGAGGCTGGCTGAATGGAGGCTGACATTCAAGCCCTTCAGGGACCCACAACCCTAGAGAGCTTGGGCACGTTAGGATGGACTGATATCCACACTGGGGACAGGGTCACCATCAGGAAACAAGCCTGCTTGGGTCTGTGCCGGGTTATCTGTCCTGTGCAGAAGGTCTTGGGGGACTGGGATTAGCTGGGGAGACAAGGTTATGGAGTCTGCTTGCCCACCGTGGTTCCTAAGATGCTTTGAGCTCCTTCCAAGTCACCACGTGTAGCTGTGTAGTTAGCTGTGAGCTCTGTTTTGGCACCACGGATAGCGGCCCTGGGTGCAGCGGAGTTTTCAGCACCATGGACAGCCCAAACGCGGCGCCTTGGCCGGCTCTTAGGGCCTTGCCTCTCCAACCTCTGCTACCTACCTCCGCCACCACCTCCAGAGAAATCATTTATCCATTCGCCAAGGTTTATTGGGCTCCTGCCTACTGTGTGCCAGTCACTGTTTTAGATGCTGGCAGCAATTATGGGATGGAGCAAACACTTGCCCTGGGGAGCCTCCATGCTCCCAGGTGTGGACTCCCACCCCATAGACTTATACTGACGTTCCCGGAGCTTGTTCCAGGCAAGGTAGCCATGGAGGGTGAACAGATCATGCCTTCTTGCAAACCTGATTCTGCGGCTTAACTCTGGTGGAAGGAAGCTGGAGAGGTAGGAAATAGGGATTGGTAAGGCCAATTCAGAGGGTATTTTAGGATTCTAGGAACACAGTGTGATCCACTCATGCCCTGTGATGAGCCCTCGGTGCCTATGGAGATAAATAGCAGTTCCCCAACCTGTCATTCAAGCCCTTGGTAAAATATTCCTGGTCCATATTGCCAGTTCTGTCTTCTCACTCTCTTCTTATGCTTCCTACACTCCAGCCAAACTGGACTCTCAAAGAATCTTTTGGTTGCTATATGACAGAAAACTCAACTCAAACAGACCTAAACAGTAAGTGGATGTTATTAACTCTTGTAACTGGAAAGCCCAAAGGTATGGCTGACCTCGGACAAGGTTTGATCCACTGGCTCAAGTAATGTCACTCTGGAACTACTCTCTCCATTTCTTTGCTCTGCCTTCTCTGGTGTTGGCTACATCCTTGGCCTCCTCAGGGCAGCCCCCAGCAACTCCATACCCTCCCTGTCTTGGTAACAGAATGACTGCAGCAGCCCAGTCCCTACATCCCTGCCCCACACCATTTAGGGGAGCAAATGTCTCCAAGGACCTCATTGACTGGCTCCCATGCCTCTTCCAAACCATTCCCCACATCCAGGACAGGAAAGACAATTGGTGTAAGCCAATCAGGGCCCACTTCTGTACCTGGGAAGGGGGGGGTCATCTCCACCCAAACCACATGACTGAATATGGAACAGCAGGGGATCCCCAAAGAAATGGAGCTGCTGTTGGGGAAGTGGGAAAGATAGAGGCTGGAAGGGCACTTAACAGGTGTCAGGTTACTGAGCGTGCTATTTTTTTTTCTGCTTCTGTGATTTTGCACCTGTTTAATCCACGTATTGATACCCTGTGCAACCTTCAAGGCCCTTCTCAAGTGCTCCTGCCTTCCCGACACGACTCCTGTTTCTCCCTCTGGGGAGTCCCGTCTGCCTCTTCTGATCTCTTCCAGCACTGTGCTTATTTCTCCCTTCTCTCTGCTCACTGTTCCCTGATCCGCAGGCAGTGAGGGGAGTGGACACGCATCCCAGGGCACGTGTGCTGGAGCTGGGTGATGGATGGACGCTGTCATATTGGCTCAGTGAGGTGAGATAACAGCATTGCTGAGCCGCAGGCAGGCCAGGAGAGCCGGCTGGCTGGGCAGCCTGGGCTGTCCCTGTTGCCCAGGTCCACATAGCCTGGGCTGTCCCCTGTCTTCATGCCCAGTGAAAGCTTGGACTTGCCTGGTCTGTGGGTAGAATCTTAGCCCCTGAAGCTGCCCTGTCAGGGCCAGTCCAAGTGTGACAAGAAGCCAGAGGTTGTGCATGGAGGAGGTGACCTCGCCTGAGAGTTCTGGCACTTGGGGGATGATCAGTAGGGCTCCAAGAGAGCAGACACGAAGATGCAGGCAGCACCCTGGTTTCCTTTTTCCACTCTGGCTTCGCTGCCTCCTCTTCAAAGTGTTAACCTTCTTCAGGCGTCTCTGGCATTGGCCAGAGTTGAGGGAGTTGTTGGGGGGAGAGGAAGGACTTGTAAGGAGCCTGCTGGTTTAAGAGAGGAGAGGAGCTGAGTGTCAGAGGGAGGAGGGAAGAAACTCAGAGGCGCAGGTTGGAGTGGGTACATGTGAGGGGATTCAGTGACAGGGGCTGGGCTGTGAGTCTGGGGAGGGGCCAGAGCCATTCTTCATTTCTTCCACTGAGCCTTACCACTTCCCTCAGTGAGGTAACACTCCCATCAGCACTTTTCCCTTCCGTGCTCTTATTTTAATAACAAGTTGGGCTCAGCAAGCAAGTGGCCACATCTCCTGATCTCTTTCTCTAGTTGAGGGGGATCCTCACCCTGTCCAGGGGCTGCTGGACTGGAGCAGAGCTCAGGGTGGCCAAGGGCTCGTGTGAGGCCCTAGTGGGGATTCTCTATCCCCTGGGAGCCCCGTGCACACTTGCTAGAGGCAGCCAGTGGGCAGGACGAGAGAGACGCTTCTTGTCCGAGGCCTCTCTGAGGATCGTCTTCTAAATCACTAACTAAGGGGATGTGTTACATCCAAGCCAACTTCAGAGAAATCTCATTCTTCAGTGGGACAAATGGGACCAGGTGATGGAGAAACCTGCCTAGGAGACCCCACATTGACAGCCTTGAAAAGGCAGGTGAGGTGGGGCTGGGGAAAGCTTCCTCCCTCTCCACTCTTGCCCCCTTCTTGGGTGCCCTCACTGCCCTTGAGGGCTGAGGAGGGGAAGGCTGCCGCCCTCTGATTCCTTCACTTTGGGTATCTGGACTTTGGTTTCCTCATTGGAAAACTCCATCCACCAGGCAGAGGGCATCTCAGTCCATTGGAGCTGCTATAACAAATACCACATGGTGGATGGCTTGGAAACAGAAGTTTCTCTCTCACAGTTCTGGAGGCTGGGAAGTCCAAGATCAAGGCAGCAGCAGATTTGGTGTCTGGTGAGAGCCTGCTTCTTGATTCATAGACACCAACTTCTTTCTGTGTCCTCACATAGTGGAAGGGGCGAGGGAGCTCTGTGGGGTCTCTTTTGTAAGGGAACTAATCCCATTCATGAGGGCTCTGCACTAATGATGAAATCACCTCCCAAAGGCCCAGCTGCTAATACCACCACACTGGGGGTTAGGGTTTCAACGTATAAATTTTGAGGGGACACAAACTTTCAGTCTCTAGCAGAGGAGGATGAACGACTAGGCATTGGATGGATGCAGTGTGACTTGGTCGTGTGTTGAAAGCCGTGGCAGGCAGTGGGTGTGTCAGGAACCGTTCTTGTCCCTTCTGCCAAACTTGTAAAGTCCTGGGGTCAGGACAGCCTGGTAATTATCACAGAGCCGAAGTTGTAGGGGGCCCCAAATGTCCACTCCAATTTATTTCCTTCAACCACAGAGCTCTCAGGGATGCACGCCATTGTGGGTGTCATTTGCGGACAGGGATGCAGCAGAGTCAGAGGGACTTGTGTGGGCGCACACTAGCCAGGTGGAGCGGGAACTCAGATGCCGGCTTTCAGCTCCCAGGTTAGAGCTCTGCCCACCACACCGGGCCTTGCCCGGGGCTGAGCCCAGACAAGCCGTGAGTGGCAGCATAGCAGGGGCCTTAGGGCATGGACTCTGGAACCAGACTTCTGGCTCTGCCACATCTAACAGTGTGCCCTTGGGCAAGTTATGTCACCTCTCTGAGCCTGTTTGTTACCTGTAATATGGGGATAATGCTGGTACCTAACTCATGAAGTTGTTGAGAGAATTAAGTGAGATGTTATATACAAATATGTATAGTATACGAAACAGAGAGACTTTCTCATCAAGTTTAAAACACGCTTACCATTTGCCTTCACAATCCCACTCCCGTGAGAAATGAAGACGTGTCCACCAAAGGCAGCTTTGTCATCACCAAAATCTAGAAACAGCACCGGTGACTGGGTAAACACGCTGCAGTCCTTTTGTACAATGGAATACTGCTCAGCAATCAAAAGGTACCAACTACCGATTCGGGCGACAACGCTGATGAACCTCAAAGGCATTGTGCTAAGTGCAAGAGCCAGACACAAAAGACTGCAGTATAATTCCATGTCTATGAGATTCTAGAAAAGGCATAACTATTGCGACAGAAAGCAGATCCATGGTTGCTGAGGTTGGCAGAGGGATTGATAGCGAAGGGGCTCAGGGAACATTTGGGGCGATGAAACTTCTCTATCTTGATTGTGGTGATACGTTTGTCAGAACTCACCAGACTATAGATTTAAAGGGGGTGAATTTTCTTTACATGTCAAAATAAAAAGACAACACCACTCTTTAAAAAGCAGAGCCAGGGCATAGTAAACACTATATAACTATTAGCTGTTATTATTATTTGTTTGTTTGTTTTTCTTTGTTTTATTTTATATTTTTATTATTATTACTGTTACAATTATGATTACCCAGGGAAGTAATCATACTTGGTCATCTGCACCCCAGATCCACCCTGGCGGTGCCCCAGTGCCCACCTGCTCAGGTTGGCAGAGGAGGACATGCCAGGTCTTCCCTGCGGGCCCGGCTCCCACGGGTACGGACAGCTGGGCGGGGAGCTCGGGGAGGGCCCTCAGCTGTTTCCCGAGTCTGGTTTCCCTCCTGCTGATCCTGCGAGGCGCTCAGTGACACGTTAGCAAGAAAGATGCCACGAGAAATAAAGTTTGTTATGAATTATTCTACTTGCGGCTAATTATAGGCACAGAGGAGAGGATTATTTACAGAGGCAGGAGGCAGAAGGGAGGGAGAGGGGCCCGGAGGCGTGGAAACAAGTGGAGGGCTGGGCAGTGAAGCAAATGGGGCGGTGTTTGAGGGGAGGAAAAGCACTTTTTTAGTAAAAGCTGTAACCAAACGCAGGTCGGGGTTGATAGATGCGTCTCAGCACACAGATCAGAGGCGCCAGGCCTTATGTCCTTGAGACGGACTGGGGTCCCGCAGGCCACCAAGCTTCTCTGGGTGAGGTGTGTGTGAAGTGGGAGCGGTGTCCAGACTGAGCTAGAAGGGACACTGGGGGTGACCTGAGCCAAGCGTGGGCACCCCCTGGTGCGAGCGGGCTGGGCAGGGAAGGGCCCAGAGGGGACGCGCTGGACCGTGCTGGGCCTGAAGAGTGTCGCCAATGGTGGCTTGTGGACGTGAAGGCCTGGTGTGGCCCTCGCTTCCGACTGTTCAGTGGGATAGATGCCACTGTTGGTGTGAAACTTCCTAGTCTCTAAAAGTTGATTTAACCCTACAAGACACACCTAGGGGCTCGTGGACCAGCGGTGTGCAGCCTCTGAAAGCCGGCCTGGCCTCCCATTGTTTCCGCGGGCAGACAGGGGCCCGAGCAGGGCCGGGGCTCAGCAGCTCAGCTCTCCACCGGCCCCGCTCGCGGGGAGTCTCAGGGGCCGGGGCTCGGTCCAGCCACGGAGCCCCGCCCCATCCCATGCCCTCAACACACAGCGGTCATCACACACTTCTGTCGGCGGCGGGGCGGCTTTGTGACTCTCTCGGCCTGTCGGAGGAGCCCCACCGTTCCAGGGGGCCCCGATCTTGCCCGCTCCCACCCCCTCCCCACCCCCCCGCAGTGTGAGCAGTGGGCCAAAGCTCTTCCAGGTATTTACGCCTGGCTGCATCACCGTCTACTCACTTAACCAGGCAGGAAACGACAGAGTCATCTTCTGCTCCCTGCCCGCCTCCCTCCCAGCCAGGGTGGTGACTCTCCTTCCCTGCCCCCCCGAGAGGCTTTTCACATCCGTTCCTGCTCTCCGGTGGCCCGTTCCGGGTCAGGCTGCTCCCTGTACAGTGGTGAAGACAAGGCCACCTCTCTACAGCTCTCTGATCCCATCGGCCCTTCTCCAGAACTTTCCCTGCTTTCCCACGCTCAGTGTCCTGGCACAGATTCAGACCCTTTCTAATCCACTCCATGCCGCCTGCCACCAGCTATGTCCTGCCGCACATTCCTTGCTGCTGTTGCCCCCCCCAGCCTAGGAGGCCTTTCCCTATTGGTCCCTCAGGGCCCTTGCCTTTTCCCCTCCCTCCCCCGCCCACGCTGCAGCAGGGGATGCGCACTGCCCTCTGTGCCCGCCCCCGCCGGATGGTGTACGCCCCAAAGACCCTCTGCAGCCCAGAGCTAAGGGCCTGGCACGGAGCAGGTTCTCTAGGAACACAACCGTTTCTTCACTCAGAGATATGTAGTGACGGGGCCTCTGGCTCCAGGCAAAGGGACCACGAGGAAACAAGTCAAACAGGGAATCCATCGGGGCGGTGGGGGTGATAGAGAACGGCAGGGGTGCTGGCTTGAATGGGGCTCTCAGGGAAAGCCTCTCTGACGAGGTGCTGTGAGCCGAGAACTGGACAGTGAAGAATAAGTGAGCTACAGCCCCCGGGGAAGAGGGAACAGCGGGCACAGCGGCTCTGAGGCAGGACTGAGCTTGGAGGGGCAGAAGAGATGAAAAGGCCGGGTGTTAGATGGTGAGTTGAGAGGACAGTGGCCTGTGACATCTGAAGGGACAGGGGACAAAGAGACAGAAGAGGCAGAGCCAGCAGGCTCCCAGCCAGGGCAGTGACAGCGCTGTTTGCCTGGGGAGCTGACCATCGGCGGGGGCCACGCAGGAGGGCTGAGAGCAAATCTCCTGCAGAGATGGGCCTGAAGTTCCTGCAGTGGGAATTTTGGAGCCTTCTGCTCTGACGTCCTCATTGAAGCCTGCCGTTCTCCAGGAGCGAGGAGAAAGCAGATGAGAGGAACAGGAGGGAGGGAGGAGCTTGGGCAGAACCCTCCAGGCAGAGGCCAGGAGGAGCTCTTGAGTCAGACAGAGGGGTTCCTTGGCAGATGGGAGAAGTGGAAGTGAAAGCCTGACTGTAGGGGCTGAGTCAGGAACAGGATGAGAGAGACCAGAACTGGGGCCCAGAGGGGAAAAGAGAGAAGGGACCTAGGCTGGAAAGAAGCAAGAGTTAAACAAATGGTTTTCTTGTCTTTAACGGAGAGGAGCTGGGCATCCTTGGACTCCCTAGGGTTATCGAGGCATTTTACATAGCTTGGTGACACCACCTCCAAGAAGCCCTCTTGGACACCTCAGATCAGGCCCCACCCCACCCTGCCCCGTTATGTGCTCTTATGCCACCAGTGCTTCTCCGGCAGAACTCTGACTGCGGGTTGTCACCTTGCACTCACGACCCTGACACCTAACCAGTGTCCGTCTCCCACGTGTAAGCTGCTGAGAGACAGGCCTGGGTTTTGCGCTTCATGGAAAATCCAGGTGGTTACCCAGGGCCTGGCAGGAGAGGCCAAGGATGCCAGGGAGAGCAGCGCAGCCCTGGCGGGGGCGGGGGGGCCTGGAGGGAGCCGAGGCTGCTGGGTGGTGAATTGGCCCAGAAGGAGGTCATGGCGACCTTGAAGTAAGCTGGCATTTCAGCAGGGGCGGACGTGCCCCGAGCAGGGTGGACACGGATGCCACACGTGCTCCACCGGCGGAGCGCCCACAGGGCACACCCAGCCCCACCCAGACGCACAGTTCCTCCCGGCCTCCCACCCCCTCCCCCTCCATTTGTGTTGCGCTGATGGCGACGCCCACGTTCTGTCCGGGGGGGGGGGGGGGGGGGGTGGGGGGGGGGGGCAGACGAAGGTCCGCCTCGGCCACACCCAGCTGATTCTCCACGTCCGACAGCCAGGATCAGGCCCTGGTGGGGGCCTTTGCTGGAAGAAAGGCTGCCTGAACACAGCCGCCCCACTCCCACCCAGCGCCCCTCCCTGGGGTGGGGGTCTGGAGAGAGGCAGGCCCGGCCCTGGGGACTGACCGGCTCTCCCGCAAGTCCGGGCAGGAAAGCAGGTGTCTGTGGCCTGGCACGCTGACCCAGGAGCCCTCCCCCCAAGGCTTCCCTTGGGGGGAGGGCCCCCCAGGAACAGACCACTGAGGGTGCCAGAGAGAGCACCGTGCAGGAGCCAAAATGGGGGGCCCTCCGCACCCTCTCGCTTCACTCAGTTCATTAAGACCTGTAAATTTTCTCATTAATACACTTAAAGTTCGTTTTAAGGGGAACAAGCGCAGAGGTAATTGATAATAAACCCTCAGTTAATGTCCTCGGTTTACTGCATGTAATTTATATCCGCTGATAGCGTCTCTCACTCCCAATGACCCATTTAGCTGTGGCGATAACAGCGGTTCAATCAGACCGATACCAACTTTTATATATTCCAGCCTGATAGCAATAAATACGCTCACAGGGAAACTCACTGGGCCTACTGTATTTTTTTCATTAAGATTTAAATATTCATGCAATTATTAGTGATTTATTAAGAGCTAATGACCCCTTCAAGAGGCTCTAAATCTTCACCCGAAGCAGCCCTGGCCCTCCCCTCCCCCTTCACCCCCATCCCTCCTTACTGCCACCCCCCCCCCACCCCCCAGTGAGAGAAATGAACTGCTCTTTCACAGCCTGGATGACATCACAGCATCACCCATGTTTCCATGGCAATGGCAGGCAGGTGAAACGGAGGCCAAGGATGGAGGTCAGGCCCAGGGAGGGGCTGGGTTTCTTGAAGGTAGAGGCTCCTGTTCCCTCCCTCATCAGACCTGGGGGACACAGGGATGAGGAGGCCACCCCCCGGCCCCTCCACACCCCCACTGGCCAATGGCCTCCACACTGCAGCCTCCTCCAGGCTGGTCTCCAGGGACACCTCCTGCCCACCTCATTCTGCCCTTAGTGTCACCCCACCCCACCCTCACTCTTTCGGTATCCCTCCTACCCTCATGCTTGTCTAAGTCTCTGACCAACCTGTTAGGGGCCCTTGGGAGGAAGCACACCGGCTTCTCTCTCCCCTGCTGCCCTCTCCCTCCTTTCTTTCATTTTAAAATGTTCCACGCTGATTACATCAAGGACAAGAGAGTGTGCAGGTGTCTGGGATTCTGGGACTCAAGGCCCAGAGAAGGCAGTGGCTTACCTCAGGCTGCACAGCAAGGCCCAGGCCACCTCTCCTTCCTCCATGTTCCCTCACACCCCTGCTTCCCCCAGCCCCCTCGCCTCCACCTGCAAGACCTCTGAGCCCATTAAAGAGGCAGAAAAGATAGTGAACAAACCAGGAAAACATGAAATCAATATCAGGAGGAAAAAGTACTGTTGTCATTAAGTGAAATAAATAAGCTGGTAATTATTGGGACAGCGGGTAATTAACTCGGGGTGAGGGCTCATTACTCTCTCTTCGGGGTTTGATGGGCGCGGTCAGACACCCTCTTCCCAGCTGTAAGGTCGCAGCCAGGCCTGAGTTCCTGCCGGCCCAGATTCAGGGGGATTGTAGTAGAGGATTTCCTCTATGGAGTGCCCACCCCCGACCTGCCTGCGTCCCCAGCAGCTTTCTCCCAGCCCCTGACTCAGCATCTGAGGCCCAGAGCAAAGGCAGGCAAGGCGGGGCAGCCCCCAGCCTGCTGGCTGCCCCCACCACTATCTCGAGCAGGGACAGCTCACTGACGGCTTGCAGACCCTCAGCCTCTGGGAAAGGGGCAGTGCCCTCAGGCCTCAGCTGAGGGTGGACGCTTAAATCCCAGCCACCTGGGGTGATGGACAGATGACCCCTTCAGCCTCTGCCAGGCCCCAGGGGATCTCCTTCAAGAGGTCATGATGAACAGGAGTCCCAAAGAGAAGACAGGATGATGGGGTGGGTGCTGGCAAAGGTGGGAAGAGTGGGGGAGGGGAGGAAACCAAGAGAGCAGAGCCATGACTTAGAGGGGCCTCCCCCTCACCCGGCTGTGACCCCAGTCCTTAGATCTGTACAATCGGAGGAGACCTTGGACACTGTCCAGTCTGGCTTCGGCCTGCCAACTTGTTTGGCCCACACGGTGTTTAAATGTTTAAATTAGTTGTCAACATTTTAAAACAGGAAATTTCACATAAAAATGATTTCCAGCTTCTCCTGAAAGAAAAAACCTCTAGCACCTCCTGGCCGGCCTGCCATGCGGCCGCGGTTGGCTGAGCTGAGCTTGCCCCTTGGATGGACATCCTCACTCTCCTCTTCTCCTGGGCATCCTCAGCTCCCAAAGGCACCCGAGTTCGCCACCTCTGATACAGTCCCATCCCTCTGGGGACCAGAGAGGGCAATGACTTACCCAAGGCCACACAGCCGGGTAGAGGCAGAGTGTGGACTGGGGACCCAGTCCCCTGTTGCCCATCCAAAGTCTCTGCTTCTGCCCTCAGAGAGTCCAGGTCCTGCACCTCTCGCTGGCAGGCACACCCCAGTGCCCAGCCCCGGAGCTTATAAGGGACAGGGGAGACTTCAACTCTACCAGTCACTGACCCCCTTGCCAGACCCTGAGCTGGACACGGCTGAGGAGAGGCGGCTCGGGCCTGCTGCACGCCCTTGAGATGTCGAGTCTGATGGAGGAGGCAGCCACCGCACAACAGCCTACCTCAGTGGGTAATGCTCTCTCAGCCGGGGAGCTGGAGGAGCAGGCCGTGCAGCCCCTGTGCGGAGAGGAGCTGGGGAGGGTGTCTGGAGGAGGTGACACCTGGAATTATGAATGAACAGGGCTGGGGGGCATTGGGGTGGGTGGGGGGCCCTGCAGGTGCAGGGGAAAGTTGGGGTGAGGGGCGGGGTCTGAGTGTGCAGGGAGAGGGGATTAGTGGATGCGCTGAGCTGACTGCTGGGTGTGGGTTGGTGCTGAGAGGTGAGGCTGCCCCATCGGGTGGGCAGGGGATGTGGGGGTGTATGGGGACCCGACTTTTACCCTGTGGTGCGTGGGAACCGTTGCAGGGGTTTGAAGGGTGGGATCAGATTTTCTTTCTAGAAATAGCACTGTGGTGGCATTGTTGATGGTACCAAAGCCAGGAGGTGGTCAGAGGAGGAAAAGTTTCAGGAGCTAGAGGTGGGGGGTAGCCCCCAAAGTGCAAGAGAGGAGGGAGTGGGCAGGAGGGAGGCTGGGGGGCTAGAACAGTGTGTGTTGAGGGCCCTAGAAGGCCCAGTAGCTCTGATACGCGCCGCTGAGGCTCCCTGGGGACATGGCCCTGCTGACTGAGTGCAAACTCTGGGAGCAGCAGGTACAGCAGCCACTGAGCCCAACTTGGGACATGCCCGGTGTGAGGTTGTGCGGGCATCCAGAGGCAGAGAAAATGTCAGAACGCAACTCAGCTGTGGGGGGTGGGGGACCCCAGTTGGAGAGCAGAAGCTTGCGGGGGTGGGGAGCTATGGAAACAGGGCCGCAGGAGAGGGCGGGCAGAGCGCGGCCAAGCCGCTGCCTGGACGGGCGCAGAGGCCACCACCTCTGCCGCTAGGAGGTGGATCTGGCCTGGGTTTGCCTGTACGTGCCTGTCCGAGGAGGGATCCAGGTGGGCTCAGCTGCTGAGAATGGGGTCACAGGATGGCCCGTGACCTGTGGCTACAGGGTCACCGTCGCAGTGAGGGCATCAGCCACCCCGGCCAGATTTCACTTGGAGGGCAGTGGGCAGTGCTGGTGAGCACACGTGTGTACCCAGGGCGCTTGGTGTGTGTGCCCACAAGTGCCAGAGCACTGGTGTGGTGAGCGTGATTCTGGGACACTCTGTGCCCAGGACTTCCCGGGTGCGGCTGTGGCCACCGGACGCTCCATCGGGCAGGGACGTGAGCCTGACTTGGGCGCTGCTGTGTGGCTCGTGTCCAGCACATGTGCGGAAGCAGTGTGAGCTGCGTAAGGCTGTGGGGCACAGTAGCCAGCCTGCCTGGGTTGGAATCCATCGCTCACCACTTACGTCACCTGTCCCCGCCTCAGTTTCCCCACCTGGAAGTCAGAGATTTAAAATAGTTTGGCTCCTAGACTTATCGTGCGGGTTAAAGAAGAAAATCCAAGTAAAGTTGGCCACTATTATGACTGTGAATGGGTGGATGCACGCGTGAGCGTGTGTGCATGCGTGCGTGCACGTGTGCGTGAGCCTGCGTGCGTGTGCTGGCTGCAGTTGTGGGCCGCATCTCCCGCCGGCCTCGGGCAGATCAGTGGGCGGCCCCCCTCTCAGCTCTGGCCTCTGTCCAAGGGGTGAGACTGCCCTGCCCTGTGCACCTGCGCTGAGCCCGGCCGGGGAGCAGAGCGGCCCCTCCTGGACCCAGCCCCCCGGCCCCTGCTCAGGCCGGGCTCGCATTAAACCAGTGAGATATGAAATGCCACCATCTCCAGGACAGGGTCTTTAATTAAATTAATTGCCAGCAACATTGTAAAAATGCTGATGGGGTCATAAACGGCGCCTCGGCGATGCCGTTCATCATCCCCTTGGACTTGCGGGGGCCACACCTGCGCTGGGGGCAGGGGTGGCCGTGCCAGCCTGAGGCACCAGGGAACCCTGCAGCCACCAGGGCCTCCGGTGGGCGGGCCGGCCACGGGAGAGGGAAATGGGAGCACAGGGGGCAGCCTGTCCTAAGGGTTCACGTGTGGAACAGTCTCACCATCCTTCCTTAGCCTGTGTGTTTACCTGGTGAAGGACACCGATGGAAACGGGGAGGGGCGCCTCGGGAGCTGGCAGGGGCAGCGGGGAGAGGGGAGGGTCCTCCAGCCTCCTGGCCCCTTGGAATTACCCTCGATCCGCAGGCAACCTGAGAAGGTGGCCCAGCCCGGCCGCTGATCGCTGTGTGACCTTGAGCAAGTTCTTCCCCTCTCTGAGCCCCAGTTTTCTCATTAGGAAAACAGGCAGACCCTCTCCCCACCTGCCTCCCTCATGTTCTCAGTGCCCTCCTGGCCACCGTCCCACAGCCTCCCACCCTGCAGGGAACTGTGCCAGGGATCTTTTCATGTCTCTTTCAGCCAGAGCTGCCACAGGCCCTGGCGGGCTCTGAGCCTGCGTGACGATCACCCGCCCCGCAGTGGTGAGGGGGCTGGGCCAGCACCCCTCTGCCCGCCTCCGCCAGGTGAAAGGTGGAGGAGGCCCGCCACGCACACACACATGCCGCCACCACCAGAAATATGCCCACAGAACACGCACTGCACCAGCAGAAGATTCCAAAGCAGGAAAAAGCCTTCCTTCCGTGGTTCTCTCTGGGCTGCGCGACCACATAATTACCCTTGATTCCATTCTATTTAATTGCAGCTTATTAAATTCTAACCAGCCAATTATCAGCCACAATTACAGCTTAATTCAGGGACACAATAGCTATTTTATCGTTTGTTAATCAAATGCTTATTTAGGCCTCAGCTTTATTAACTATTTCTCTGGCCCGAAGCAAGGCCCTGCGGCCAGAAGGGGCCCTGGGAGGGGTTCCCTGGAGGCCTGTCCCCTCATCAAGCACTCGATCCCTGGGCATCCTGGTAGTTTCTCAGTTCCCTTCACTGGTGGGTTTGGGGGCTCTTCGCAGTGGCAGGCGTGCGGCGCCCAGTGTGGGCTCTGGGCGTAGCGTTGGAAGAGTTTGTTCGCTCGTGCATTCAGCCCATGTTTATGAAACACCTACTGTGCACCAGGCCTGGGGCTATAGCAGTGAACACGACAAGTGCAGTCCCCACTGTCACAACACGTTTCAGGGCAAGGGGACTCAGACCATCACTAGCAAACAAGTACACAAACAAGACGACTTCAGACAGCGGTGAGTGTGATGAGGGAAAGCGACTGGGAAAGGCATGGGGGTCTGGGGCAGAAGGGCCTATTTCAGGCATGGCAGTCTAGGAGGGCCTCTTGGAGGAAGTAAAGTTGAAGCTGAGACCTGAGGGTTTAGAGGGGGGCAGCTGTGGAAGAGCAGGGGGCAGCGTGTTGCAGGCAGAGGAAAGAGCAAGTGCAAAGGCCCTGGGGTGAGATGAGCTTGGAGGGTTTAAGAGGCAGAGAAGGATCAGCGTGTAAGCCAAGTGAGCAAGGGGTGACGCAGTGGCTAGGGCCAGTCTTGGTCCAGGAAAGACCCATAACTCGTGCCCTAGGCCTGGCCTGTGCCAGGAGGTATGGAGAGCGCACCTGCCCTCGCTGGCTGTGTGACCTTAGGCGAGTCCTGAGCTTCCTGTTCCTTGTCTATGAAACAAGGGGTGGGTAGAAGGCACCTGAGCACAGCTGCCAGAGGACAAGCTGGGTCTGCGGCAGTTGGTGGGCAGGGTGATCCAGCCACACACCCCCCCCCCCCGCGCTGTGACCATCCTCTGGCGGGTGAGGTGGCACCATGCCCGGCCCCAACCGCCTGGTTCTTTGCAGTTCAGCCTGTCCGCATGCCTCCTCGTGGCGGCTGTGTTTGTCCTTGTGCCCAGGCCCCTAGAGCCCACTGGGGAAGAGGGTGACTTTCCTCTGGTCTTCGGGAGCTGGCTGCTGCTTCTGTGACACTTTCACACACGTGTTACCATAGAAACCGGAGTGCCGCTCGTGCACGTGTGTAAGCACGGGTCGGGGGAGCAGCCCTCCCTTCCAAGGGACACTGCCGAGGGGCTGTCACCCACCCTGCCGCCTCCCCCTGCTGCGTGCTCCGCGACAGGAGGGCCTGCAGTCGTCCCTCCCTTGCTCACTGACTGCGCACTGGGACGGAAGAGCCTGGGCTCAGACCCGTCCCTGCCCTCCGGGAGGTCCTGAGACCCTTAGAACAGCAGCCAGGGAGACAGATGATTGAGGGATGGACCACAGGGCCAGGAAGGGAAAGAAGAGAAGCACTGGTGGGTGCCTGGAGGCCCCAGGCGGGATGTCGTTCCTGACCCACCTTGTCCTGGGGTGGGGTCAGCCCTATTTGCCCCAAATGAGGAAACTGAGGCTCAAGAAACAGGGGGTGGCACAGGGGTCTGCGGCAGTCAGTGAGCCCCAGAAGCAGCCGGGGGGCAGAGCAGAGTTTTTTACATGTTGGGTTTGGAAGAATTCTGGGGCACACCCCCCAGCTTGCCCCGGCCTCGTGGCACCCCGTCGTCACCTCCAGGCAGGTCCACACCTCGTAGTGGCCACCTGGAACCTCAGGGTTTTTCGTGTGGGCCCCAGATCTGTGGTCCCAGGGCCTCCCGCCCACCCTTCCTCCACTCCCTCCATCCCGCCACTGTCTCTGACAGCAAATGCAGATTTCAGCACTGCTTATCAGAGCCTCCTAGCAAAGCCCCCTCATTGTAAAATTGCCCACATTTTAAAAATAATAACTCACGAAGCTGTCTCAGGCCGCGGAGGTGTGGATGGGCAGGAGGGCACACATCCCCGTTCCTCTGTGTGTCTGCACCCCCTCTGTTCCCCCCACTGTGGCCGAGGCTCCCAGCCCCCTCTGTCTCCCCTGGACCCTGCACATCAGCCTCTCCACGGTCCCCTCGGTCCACCTCCCCAAGGACCAGCATGGGCGTTTCTAGAATTGATTGATTGATTGATTGATTGAAAGGTAAGCGAAGCTGGTTCCCAGCCAAATTTGAGTGTGTGTCCCCCTCTTTCAACTCTCCTTTCGGGGCTCTGGTCCCAATCAAGGGGTTGATATTCAACACTCAAACACTCGCTGGGCACTGCGATATGTCAGTCCCTGGCCAGGCTCTGGAGATGCTTGAGGGTTGGGAGAGATGTCACCATTCAGTCCCTGCCCTCAAGGCACTGACAGTTTGCGTGGGGACACAGATTCATAAATGGTGACCACATGATGTGGCAGGTACAGACGTGAGTTCGGCCAGGGGCCATTGGAGCTCAGGGGAGGTGTGGCCGCCTCTGTCTGGGGGTCAGGGAAGGCTTCTCAGGGGAGGGGGTGTTTGAGCAGACCTTGAAGGACAAGTAGAAGTCGCCCAGGCAGAGAGCAGATGGGGAGTGGATCAATGCGATGAAAGAATCCTCACTCCAACTGGCTTCAGGAAAGAAAGGAATCCAGGGGTAGATCTGCCTTCCGGCTTCTTGGGGTCCCAGGCTTCCAATGCAGTGAGGAGTCAATCTCTTTCTTCCCTGGTTGTCTCCATTCTCCAAGCCCCTGCTTCAGACCTGTGGACGGCCTCCCCTTTCACTTGGCCTCCTCTGGCCTGCAGGACTGGCCCAGCAGAAAGAGAGGTTCTCTCTTCCCAGCAGCCCAACCCAAATCCCAAAGTCCCATCTATTGGGATGGGGAGAACTGCCGGTCCCGGAACCAGTCACTGTCGTATCCCCATCTCTGGGGCCAGAGATGGCGTCAGCCCCCTAGACCGAACAACCGTATGCACTGAGTAGGATGAGGCCAGGCATTCCCTGCAGAAAATCAGGCACCGTTAGCCAGACAGGGGAGGGAGGCAGGGCCCCCGAACAGAATATGCACAAGCCTTTCCAGAATTGCAGATAGTCAAGATGCCACCCTACACACTTGAAGGGAGGCCCTAGAGGCAAGGCCAGGTGGCAACTCAGGCCCTGGGCCAGTAGAGCCTCGAATGCCAGGTGAAGGGTGTGGTGCGCCATCCTCTCCCCACCTGGGCCTATGGAGCAGGACACCCAGGCCCCAAGCAGATCTACCAAATGCACAGCTCCAGGCTGGGGAGACTGGGAGCACAGGCGCCCAGGGGTGAGGGGGTGCGATGATAGGCAGACAGCCAGGAAGAGAAAGATGGAGGCTGCCGGGCCCCCAGCCCGGCTCCCTCCTCCACCCCGCTTCAAATCCAGAACATTTCTCAGGAAAGTAGTAAAAGCAGGGGCTTGCCGCCCCGCCCCCTTGCCACTGACACAGACCCAGGTTGTTGGGAGGACACCAAGGAGCACGCTGTGGACGGGGCTGGGCAGGGCTGCTCTTGGGAAGCAGTGCTCACAAGCCCCAGTTGGGTGAGGCCAGAGGCCGCCCTGCCCCCAGCCCTCCTACCCTGCTCCGTGGGGCTGAGTCCTCACGCAGTAAATACGAGTTCATTAATAGCTTGATTAATCACACCTCATATTTTTGTGGTGCTTTTAAAAATAAAACATTTGAAAGCACTTTCACACCCAGCCTGGGCCTCAGAGTTACACGAGTAGGTCTTATCATCTCAGGCGGCAGGTGAGGAAAGGGGGGGCTCCACCTCAGGGCAGCAACCTGTGAGGGGTGGGGAGGGCAGGCGGGAGCACAGAGCCCTCTCCCTGCCCGCAGCTCTGCCTGTGGGCCACGGTGTGCTTTCTCTGGGTCTCCCTGAAGGACAAGAGTGAAGGCGGCCACCCTCAGGCAAATCTTCTGACGTTCAAAGGAAAAAAGCAAGCGGTCATTCAGTCACCCAACAAACACTCCATCCATATCCAGGTGAGACCTGGCTCCTGTCCCAAGCGAGCTCATGGTCTAGTGGAGGAGGCAGTGTGCACAGTCCTGAATGTGGCATGTACCCCGGAGGGAGGCTTAGGGGACCGTGTGGACACAGGGGCAAAGCGTATGGATGATGAAGCGTATGGATCCAAGAAGGCCTCCTGGAGGAGACGGCTTGTTGGTTGAGACTTGACGTCTGGGTGGGAGTTCCCAGAAGGACCTCATGGGGTGGCCCACCGTGGTCCCCTCCACTGAATGCCTCTGCATCCCACTCTCCACTGCCACTGCTGCCTCCCTCCACCCATTCCTCACGCAGGGAGAGCGCAGTGTTCCCCTGCACGCGGCCCTCCAGAGGCTCCCCACTGCCCTGTCCATAAAACCCCAAGGTCAGGCCCCTGCTCTGACGCATCTCCTGCTCGTGTCCCCTGTACTCCCTCAATAAGTATTCACCAAATGAATGCAAGAGTGAATGAATACACGTTGGGTCATAGGTGCACCACGGGAAAGGAGGGAGGAGGCAGCATTTGTCCCAGGCTCAGCTCTGGCCAAGGCCCATTACCCCATCACCCAGGGGTATCTTATCCCCCTTTGGCCCCCAGCCTCCCTACATGCACGTGCGCGCACACACACACACACACACACACACACCCCTCACACACGATGTGGTCTCCCTCGCTATCCCTAAGAAGACGCTGTGGGTGGGACTGCTAGGACTGTGGCTCTCACCCGTCATGGGATGGCCAGAGCAGGGGTGCTGGCTGGGGCAGATTGGGCAGCCAGTGCCCTCCTGAGACAGCTGGGGCCAGCTGGCCATCCCCAGGGCTCACTGAAAATGGGGTTCCCATGTCAAGGCCTGAGCGTCCCTACAGCCCCATCTGCAGGTCTCAGTGACCAAGTTCTCAGGGATCCACTAGTAAGTGAAAGAGGTCTTCTAACTGAATTCCAAGAGGGCAGCTGGGCAAGTAGGAGAGACTTGGATGGGGTGTGGCAGATGGAGTTTCTGGAGAGCTGGAGGGTGGAGTTCACGGTACAGCAGGGCCTGTGTGGCCCGCGGGCCCTGCTCCTGCCTGCTCTCCCGCAGCCCCAGCGCATCTGCTTTGGCAAAGCCTTCCTCCCGTGCTCATCAGCTCACAGCCAGGAGGGAGCAGGAGTAGGCACCCAAAGGCGTAGACGTGCAAGTGCCCGCTCACCAACACCGGCACTGGGCAGCCTCGCGCTGGGTGTCAGGGACACAGGGAGCACAGGCTGGTGGTGCAGACGGAGGCCTCTTCTCCTGTGTTAAGAGCTACGGCACCAGTGAGGATGGGTCCTAGATGCAGTGGGGCAACATGGTATGTGTGGTTTCCTGGGAGAGTGAGGTGGGGGAATCCTCTTTCAGAAGAAGTGACGATAGAACTGGGCCCTGAGAAGAAGGTAGGAAAGTGCTGGCAGAGGAGGGAGGAAGGGTGTCATTAGGGAGTGGTGGGGACTGCGGTGAACTAGAGTCTGTGCCCTTTCGAAAGCATCGTGTATCATTTGACACTGAGCGTGCACTGCTTGGTGTTATCTTTGATAGGCAAGTACAGGGTTTCATGTCAAAAGACAGCTCATGCTAGTGACCGGCGATGCGGAGAGGAAGAGACTCGAGGCTCTCCCTGCGCTTTAGTCCAGGCGAGAGACCTAACTGGGATGGTGAGGGGGCAGGCAGATCGCAGGTGCCGACCACAAGGGTAGAGGTCACATAGTGGGCTCGGGGACCAGAAGGAGGGGAAGCCAGCTCTGACCACCCAGGATGCTTCCAGCAGCTCCAAGAGGGGCCGAATTTACCCCTACCTGTGGCCTTAGAGTGTCCTTGCCAGAGGGCACAACCGCAGCGTGGAGGGGGCCCCTGGGTCCACCCAATAAATGCCCTCCCCCAGGAGGGGTGGGGAGGGGAGACCGTGCCAGCGTGGCATGGCGGAGGCCCGGGAGAAGTGAGCTATGTCCCTTATTGGTCACAGTACATTTATTTTTCATTAGCAGTTAAATGCAGACATGAGGGATTGTGCTGGGTTCAGCAGGCGGCTGACATGACCAGTGCTTGGTGCGGTGATCAATAGGGAAGCTGCGGAGCCACGCGCCCTCTCCCTGCCCTCACCCCCAGCCGGGACCCCTGCCCACCCAGCCCCGGGCCCGCAGGCAGACACAGGCCATCACACGGAGCCTCTGCAAGGCGAGGCGGGGGCAGGCCCGGAAGCTGCCACCGAGGTCTCGCATGCCCTTCCGGAGCCTGGGATGCCTGCCCCCAGCCCCCTGTGGGCTCTGCTCAGGGGTCAAGCTCAGCCCTCCTCTGTGCAGCCCTGGGGTCTGCAGAGATGCCGTGGCCTCCCCAGGAAGTGTCTAGAGAGGCTCCCGGACCACCAGGCCCACACTCGGGAGCTTGCCCTCCTGTTCATTCTCCAGACCTTGGGAGGCCCGAGCCCAACTCAGCCTTGCTGTGGCTGAGCCCGCTGTTGGGTCAGGGCTGCTGAGTGACACGTGGATGTCATAACGAAGGGTCAGGATGTGGGCCCCCCAGAGTCCAGACCTGGAGCTGGGGTGCTAGGTAAGCGACGTCTCCCTCAGGCCTCAGGTTCCACACCTGTAAGATGTCCAGATGGCTCCTCCCCTCTGCCTGCATCCTCACCGTCCTCAGCCTAAAACCGAGACCCGTGGGCTGGCAGAGCCTGTGGAGGTGGTCCAGGATGGGGCGGGCGGGACAAGGGGAGCTTGTCTTCCCGACTGCAAGTGTGGTTCCCAGGCAGCTTAGCCTTCACGACAGAGCAGCAGAAAGGGCAGGGGGCCGGGGCGGGCGGAGGCAGGCTGGGGAGAGGCCAGGATGGGAGGAGGAGAGGTGGATGAACCCACTGCTGCAGACGCTGAGGGCGAGGCACCTGCTGGCTCTGTGCCTCAGTTTCCTCATTAGCCCTCACCCCTGAAGAGATTGCTAGGAGGGTTACTGAGGGAGATGGTGCAAAAGCCCATCAGGGTTCAGATAGCAGCCAACATTTACCGAGCACTGTCCCTTTTTTCATCTCATCCTCATGAAAGCCCTGAGAATTGGGTACCATTTCCCATTTTGCCGGCAAGGAAAGAGGCGAGGGTTACCTGAAGTCACACCAGGTTTCTCAGCCTCTGCAGACATTCTCAGCTCACCCACCCGGCGCCCACAGGACCAGGCACAGATCCCCTCCAAAATCAGTCTTGGGGTGGAAAGAGAGGGTCCCTGTGCAAGCAAGAGAGAAGGGGCAGCACGGATGCCCCCTGGGCCCGAGGAGCCAGGCCTCCCCATTAGAAGCCCTCCGTGGGGTTTGGGCTGCCCGCGAGGAGGGCAGCGGAGCCAGGAGGCCGACAGCATGAGGCACCTCCAGACTCCCCCACGGGACAGACAGGACCTCCATAGGTGTCACAGACAACCAAACAGGTAACTCACCCAAGGTCACCACTAGCAGGGAGCAGACGGGTCTCTGAAGCCCAAGCTTTTCCTGCTTTACGCCCAGAGCCCCCTCTTGGTTGTGAGTGTTGGGGGAAATCACTGCAGCCCTGAGAGAGGCCAGGCCATCAGGGGCCTGTTTGGTGAGCTTGGAGGCTGAGGGTGCCCCCAGTCCATCCTCCCACTCCCCCCCCCCCCCCACCGCTCCCCACCCTCTCAGGGGTCCTGTTGGTCGAGCAGACGGTCAGACTGCTGTGAGGTTTAGCTCTACCAAAGCCTCGGAGCAAATTACCTGTGTAATTAGCAACAAATGACTTGTGGGATGGCTGTGGTTTTCAGTTAAAATTAGAAGGAAACCTATATTCAGGTCTCCTTGAAGGGTGGGACGTGGTCCGGGTCCCTCAGTCTCCCAGACGCACCTTCCTGGCTCCCAACCCTTTCCGGGACCCACCCAGCAGCCCAGGCTCACCCCAGTTCGCCCCTCCCAGGGGCCTCTCCTGTACCATTGCCACCAACACCCCTCACCTCTGCACCTGCCACAGCCTCCTCCCCTCCTTCATCACTTGGTATTTTTTCAACACCTACCACGTGCAGGGGCCAGAAATGGAGAGCCACCGGAAGCAGCCCCCAAGGCTGCCCGGGGCCCTCTCCCCCGCTCCAGCTCTCCCCCGGGGCCTTCCAGGGCAATGGGCTGCCTCACCAGATCCCTGAACTTCTACCGGGGTGGTGACGAGCCCTGACCACGGCCACGTGCTGGTGCTTCCACACGGGCCTCATTGCACGTCTCCCCCGGGGCTTGCTTCTTCCCCCACTTTACGGAGGGGGACACTGAGGTTTAGGGGGGCATTCAGCAGTCCAGGCTGCTGGGCTGGAAGTGGCAGAGCCTGGCCCCACTGGCTGCCTCCTCATGATCCGGCTGCAACCCCTGAAGAGGCAGGTAGCCCCAGGAGGGCCCCGCAAGCCCAGCAGGGGTCCCGGCTCACCTGCCTCATTTGCTTCTACGGCAGGTGCCCAGCAGAGTGCCACGGTGGCCAACCCGGTGGCCAACCCGGTGCCCGGCTCCAACCCAGACCTGCTTCCCCATTTCCTGGTGGAGCCCGAGGACGTGTACATCGTCAAGAACAAGCCGGTGCTGCTGGTGTGCAAGGCCACGCCCGCCACACAGATCTTCTTCAAGTGCAACGGGGAGTGGGTACGCCAGGTGGACCACGTGATCGAGCGCAGCACGGATGGGAGCAGTGGTGAGGCCGGGCGGGGGCGCCGGGCAGGGCCACTTGAGGGGCGAGCGCGTCTCCGCCTCAGAGGCAGCGGAGGCCCAGAGAGGGGCTGCCGTCGCCCCCACTGCACGGCTGTGAGCCGAGGCCAGGGTGAAACTAACCACTCTGTGTGCACCACCCAGGTGCCCAGGAGAGGTGGGACTCCCACACCTAGGACACCCCGTGTGCACACCCAGGCCTTCCCTGGGAGACCCACTCTCACCAGACTTCATCCCTTGGTGGGGGAGTGAGTAAAAGGGAAGCCCCCCTACATGCCCCAGGGAGCTGTGGGTGGAGGGGCAGGTCCCTGCTGCTGCATCTGAGCCCAGGCAGACCCAGGGGCAGCCTGGCCAGTGGTGCCAGCAGAGAAAGGTTTGCAGAGAGCGGATCCCAGGTGATGGAGTGGCTCACGGACCTCACGTTCTGTGATTGTTTCATTTGCGCGTCTGTTGGTTCATTTGTTCGTTTGCATGTTCCCTGAGCACCCGCAGCCCCGCGGAGAGGCCGGCAGCACGGTGACCTCTCCTCAGGGAAGGTGACGTGTCAACCAGGTCAGGGCACGAAGAGGGGAAGGGCGTCCCAGGCACCCCAGGAAAGGGACACAGCACAAGTAAAGACCCGGAGGCAGATGGGCCGGCGTTCGGGTCGGGGCTCGGCAGGGAGGGTGTGGCGGGTGTGCACGGGGCTGTGCTCCCATCCAGGAGCCTCACCCGTCTGGCTCTGGAGTGAGGTCACTGTCCTATGGCATTTCAAGCTACCGAGTGACATGACCAGAGCTATAGGTGACGCTCAGGGCCAGTGTGGGGGGCTGACACAGGAGGCAGACCCAAGGACCGCCCCTTCTGTGGGACACCCCCTCCCCCACCTCCAGCCCCGGCCTCAGGCTGTAGGTGGCCAGTGGGGATGGGGACAGAGAGCCATTGTGTGGGTTCTCAGGCCCCTAGAGAGCAGGCCGGGCAGAGCTGACAGCCGCCGTCTCCCCCTCACTAACTGGACCCCCGTTAAGCTCATTTCCTACCCCTTTGCCTTGATGCTTTGTGGAGCCCCATACATGATGAGCCCTCAGGTTTAGTCCTGAGCCCCTTCCCACCGAGGCTCAGCCAGCGTGAAACACACAGGCCTGAGGCGCAGGGGCAAGCAGGTGGCACCCAGAACAGCTCACAAGGACAGGCAGGGGACCACAGGCCCAGAGGGGTGGCCTGTGCTCCAGGCAGGAGGGACTGGGCAGCCCAGGAAGGATTCCCAGAGTGGGGAGTGGTAACATCCAACCTCAGTCTTAAAACCACCTGGAATGACTGTCTATCAGGCCAAAGGACAAATGCAGGGAATGGCAGGCTGGCCAGAGGCCCAGGTTTGGGGTGGCAGGAGTAGGGGTGGAGGGGGTGGTCAGCGGGACGAGGAAGCTGCAGCCTCGCTTGCACCGCGGGAAGCTGGTGCCGGGCAGAGGGAGACTGGGGGCGAGGGCCCTGCCCTGGTGAACTCGGAAGCTCTCGCAAGAACCCAGATGGGAGCAGATGAGCCGTGAGTTTGGGAAGCATGTGACTCAGTCCTCAGAGCCAGCCTGTCGTTGTTACAGACAGCGCTCATTCGTCCAGGGCTCCAACCAGGCTTTATGGTCCACAGAAGTCACACCCCATCCTCCCCTACCAGGGAGCCCCCCAAATGGCAGCCCCCTAGTGAGTGATTCCGGCGTTGTCCCAGCCTTACACACACCTGCTGCTGGCAGCATCCTCCCGGCAGTCCTCAGGTGCTCACTGAGCACCTGCTCTGTGCCAGGCCTGGGTGGGGGGCTAGGGATTTAGCCTGCAAGCCTCTTGGTACAGGTGATCCAGCTCTGCCTCCCACCCTCAGGAGGGGAATGGATGGGGTTGGTGCCCTCTGCGGCCAGCCCCCTTCCCTCCCTGGGCCTCAGTTTCCTCATCTATAAAATGGGGATGAGGAGGACCCCTTTGCAGGTTGGTGGGGGAAGCTGTGAGCTCTCTCACACCCAGTGAGATCCCAGCTCCAGGTGGTTCCTCTCTCCCTACCCCACGCCCAGGGCCCAGCACCACTTTGCAGCATGATGAGTCCTGCTGCTAAGGTCGGTCCCCCAGGGAAAGGAGAGGTGAGGAAGATGTCACAGCCAGAGACCTGTCTCCCCACAGCCACGACGGCCTGTCCTGGAATCTCTTGGAAGGCTCCAGGCCAGCCCCAAACTGCTCACAGCCTCCCCTTCCAGGCTTCCCACATACACCCCTCCTTGCCTCCTGCCGTCATGAGGTCTGGAATCCATGGCTTGGCTGAGACCCAGGCTCTTGCCTGCATAGCAGTCACAGGCCAGGCCAGCCCCCAGCCCACATTTCCCACAGGCTCTCCTGGCCTTTCTCTCTTCAAGCCAGGCAGAGAGCAGAGCTCATGGGGACACGTCCCACCCATAGCCACCAGGACCCCCTCCTGCTCTGAGCATCCAACCTCAGGCCCCCCACAGCCAGCACATCTGAATTTTCATTGATCTTATTGACTTCTCAACCCAAAGCCATTGAGTGCTTTGAGACAAAGCGATTGGCTTCTCACTTACCCACAAACAGATGCCCAGGTGGCACCGCCATGCTACACACAGACCCAAGACCTGACCCAGGGATGCTCTGTGGTCAGGCAGGCATGACAGGGTCGGAGGTCAGCCCAAATCTGCAGCCCCACCCATCCCTGCATGGGGGTGGGGATGGCTGGGAGGGTACCCCGGAGGGGCGCACCTGATCTCCCCTTTGCTTGCCCCCATTCCCCATCCAGAAGGCCAGGGGGAGGGGACCAAAGCCTGAAAACTCTTGAACCCAAACCCATTGATACTGTAAAAGCTGGCAATTTGCAAAACCAAGCATTGGAATCCAGTCTGGGAGTGTAATTTATCGTGTACTAAACTTCTTATTAGAAGCAGTTGGTGAGGAGGTACCCTAAGCCCTCGCTTGGCCTCAGAGTCCCCCACCCTCACCCCTCCGCCTCCCAGAAACACTCAGCATGCCCACCCACATCAGGGCCTCCCCACATGCCCACAGCATTCACACGCCTGCCCACACCCAACACGCTCCCAGGCCTGGACCAGCAGGGACCCCCTCCTCCCTCCCGTCCCTCCCCAAGGCTGGCATCTGCTCACATTTACCAGGCAGGTGCAGACACAGCCGTGCCCAGACACTGCTCCCAGGAGCCAGGCTGCTCAGTGACCTGCGGTAGGGAGGACACAGCCCCTCACCGCAAGGACCGGCTGGGCAGGCTCTGGGTCTCCGCACCTGCCAGGGCCTGTGACGCTCAAGGGCGCTGCCTGGATCTAGACCTCATGGACAAACTTGGCCCTTATTCATGGCAGCAAGAAAGAGAGGAAGAGATGGCAGGACAGAAGGGGGGAGGAGACAGGGAGAAAGAAATCGGGGCACTTAAATTTAGCGCTGTTCTTCCCAAGCTGAGCTGCCTGGGTGGTGTGTGAGCTTCCCCACCACCGCGGGGGTGGAGCAGTCCATCTCCGTCCACCATCTCCGTCCCCTGAGAGAGGAAACGTGCGCAGCTCAGAATGTCCTGGAGGCCTCCCACCACTAACCCCAGAGGCTGAGAGGGAGGACCCTGTCCCTACCCCCGAGTACGTGCACAGCTCCTTCTCAGATGCTCCAAGAATCCGTGTGCGGGACAGCCGGCTGGTGCCCAGGGCCCCTCTCCTATACGCAGGCCCTGTAAGGGACCCCTTCTCGCTTCTCAGCCCTCATCCGTCACCACGAGAATGCACACACGCAGAGCCTTAGAGGATGGGGCCGGCAGTGCCCAGGACAGAGGGATCTGGCCCAGTGACAGTGACCTCAGCCAAAGGTGACACACACCCCCCATCTCCTGTGAGAAGTCACGGGGGGCGGGGGTGAGGCAGAGAGAAATCTGGGGGCCCCATGTGGGAGCGGGAGAGACTCACGAGGAGGGGTCTGGGCAGGGGTCAGGGAAAGACACGTTAGAGAAGTTAAGAGAGAAAACAGCCTCCTGGCTCGCCCGCTCAGCTGGGCGGCTGCTCCGCGCCCACCGCGGCCCCCCCCCCCCCCCCCCCCCCCCCCGGCCCGGCAATGCAGCCCTAATTGAATTTCTCTGTTAACAATGGAAACACCAGCCTCTCTCCCTTTTTCTGATAAGCCAATGACCCGAGGGAAATTGGGGTCAGGAGGAGGAGAAATTGGAAACAAACAGTCTTTTCTCACTCCTGGGGACACTGGTTTTGGCCGAGGGCCAGGGGGCTGGAGGAGGGCTGGTATCCCCCCCTTCTGGGTCCTCAGGGGTCTGGACCCTCCCCAAACACCCCACACCTGGTTCTGGGTATAGCAGACGTGGGGGGACTGTGTCCATCCTTGAGAGGGGTTTCCTCCAGCCCAGTCCATTCAGGGTAGAGAGGCCCGGACACCCATCACCGGCCAGCTTCCCCTCTGTGGGCGGCCCCTCCCCCTCACCACCATTTCTCCCTGTGGGACGGCCCTCCCAGCACCCCCTCCTGTGAACCCTGAGCACATAAGATTCTGAACACACAGTGTGGACTCAGCAGACGGCCCTGGGTGCCTAGGGCAAGTCACTGCCTCTCGGAGCCTCTGTTTCCCCATCCACGGAGTGGGAGCAACACCTCCAAGGGAACTGAGTGAAGAAGATAAGCCCGCAAGCGGGGAACCCTTGCTGAGCCCCAGGGGTCTATTATCATGCTACGTAATCACTGTAATTACCTTGTTAATAGCTGTTATTATATTATCTCATCAGGATCTACCTTCTAACCCAGGAGGCGAGCCAGATCCCTCCTTGCCCTTTTATTTACCCACAAAGGCCCCAGGGCTGCCTGTCTGCCCCGCCCCTTCTGCCTGGGGTCCTTAGAGGCCGGCCCCTTTGCCCGAAGCTCCTCCGTGCCCTTGTCTCTGAAACAACAGGAAGCCCCTTTAGTGACATTTGTCTCCAGGGAGACAGGCTTTAGGTAACAAAGGAAAATCAATGGAAGTGCTAAGAACCCACTCGCCTTCAGGAGATATAAAGGGACCCCCCTGGGCCCCTCGGTGTCCCCTCCAGGCAGAGGGCTGCCCCCAGTGTCTCTCGGCTCTCCTGCTGAGCAGAGGGAGTGACGGTGGTGGTGCAGGGACCCCGCAGGGGACTGGACAGTGAGGCGCGTGCGCTGGGCCTGGCCCCGGCCCTGCTACCCACCCCTCCACCCTCAGGACTGCCCGCCATGGAGGTCCGCATCAATGTCTCGAGGCAGCAGGTGGAGAAGGTGTTTGGGCTGGAGGAGTACTGGTGCCAGTGCGTGGCGTGGAGCTCTTCAGGCACCACCAAGAGTCAGAAGGCCTACATCCGCATTGCCTGTGAGTCCAGGGTGGAGGTGGCCCTAGGGTGTCACTGGGGGAGGAGGTCCCGACAGAAATCCGCAGGTCCTGCCTTGATGGATGGAGGGAGTGCCTATGGACGCGCCCAGCCACCCCCACGTCCCCCTCGGCACTTGACACGTCCTCCTGGCAGGTGCCGTGGCCCTTGCGGGACCAGGGGACAGGGTCAGCCAGGCTGACCTGGCGTGAGGCACTCGGCCTGGAGGACACTCTTGCTCTTCCCCCAGATTTGCGCAAGAACTTTGAGCAGGAGCCACTGGCCAAGGAGGTGTCCCTGGAGCAGGGCATCGTGCTGCCCTGCCGCCCGCCGGAGGGCATCCCCCCAGCCGAGGTGAGCGGGGCTCCAGTGCCGCTCCACAGGTGGGCAGTGCTCCCAGGTCTCAGGTCCCGCCTGCCCAGCCCTCCGGGCTGATGCCCCTCCCCGGGGCCGCTCTCACGCCGGGCAGGGCCAGCATCGTCAGGTAGTGCAGTGGCATGGCTCCCTCCCCCAGGTGGAGTGGCTCCGGAACGAGGACCTGGTGGACCCATCCCTGGACCCCAACGTGTACATCACGCGGGAGCACAGCCTGGTGGTACGACAGGCCCGCCTGGCTGACACGGCCAACTACACCTGCGTGGCCAAGAACATCGTCGCTCGTCGCCGCAGCACCTCCGCTGCTGTCATCGTCTACGGTGGGCCCCGGCGCTGGTGGGGCAGAAGGGCTCCGGGCAGAGGAGGGGCACTGGGGCTGCCTTCCGGACAACCACACGTGGCTGGCTCCTTGCAGAGCCAGGACCAGGCAGACCCAACCGTGGCCTGACTGGGAAGGACAGGGAGAGGGCTTGCTGGGGCTGTCGGGGAGCTGCAGGGCATGTCTGGGCGGAGGTGTGGGGCAGGTTGGTGGTCATCGTGGCTGGACCATCCCTTGGCTGACTTGTGGGAAGGGGGCCATTGTGCAGAAGAAGAATGGACAGGATGGGAGTCTAGAAAAGTGACAGACCACAGCCTGTGCTCCTATGTCCCGGGGTAGGAGGTAGAGTGACCTGGGCACCCCCAGAAACAGAGGGAGGGGTACGGGAGTAACCCCCGTGAAAGGCTGGAGTTAGGGTTGGAGGAGCAGGGGAGCTGCAGCTAGGGCTGGCACCCCCGGGGAGAAGGGGCTGTGGAGCGGGTGCTGCCAGGCCCTGGGGGCAGCAGGCAGAAGCATGGCCTCCCCTCCAGGGCCTGTCTCTCAGCACGGCTACAGCCCACCCGTTTCCAGCTCACAGCCCCTCTGTCCTCCCACCCCGGCCCCTGGGCCAGCGTGTCTGAAGAAGCCCCCGCTCCCTGACCCCAGTCCTTCTCTGTCCGGCCAGTGAACGGTGGGTGGTCGACGTGGACCGAGTGGTCCGTCTGCAGCGCCAGCTGTGGGCGCGGCTGGCAGAAAAGGAGCCGGAGCTGCACCAACCCGGCGCCTCTCAACGGGGGCGCCTTCTGTGAGGGGCAGAATGTCCAGAAAACAGCCTGCGCCACCCTGTGCCCAGGTACCAGCGGCCACCGCCTTCCGCATCGCTCTTCACCACGCCATCTCCGCGCCCTGGCTCCATCGCGCCCACCAGCCTGCTCCCCAGGGCTCCCCACCCCCACCGCCCGCACGCGGGCCAGGCTCCGTCTGAGGCCAGGAGGGTGTTCAGTGTGATTGGAGGCAGGGCTCCGTCTGTGTCCGGGCTCAGCCTCGGCAGAGGGGCTGAGTCGCAGGGTCTGAGGTACACCCCGCACAGGTGCCTTCAGTGTGGGGCAGGGCCCAGCCTGGTGCTGCAGAACCACCTGTGCCTGGGATCAGAGGGTCATCGTGCGACCAAGCGCCCTCGCTGCCCCAGGGCCAGGACGGCCCCCCGTGTGGGTAGAGCCGAGCAGGCCCAGCGTCATCGTGCCTCCTGTCATTAGCATGCATCATCCAGGCCCGCTGGACACCACAGGGCTTGCAGATTGGCAGGCTTAGCCCTGGCCCTGGCATTGCACCAGGTCCGGATGTCCAGCAGGGCCACACTGGCAGGCGGCCTGGGCTGGCTCCCTGGGCTGACCACGCCATCTCTTCTCTGTCCGTGTCTGTCTCGCATCTAGTGGATGGCAGCTGGAGCCCGTGGAGCAAGTGGTCGGCCTGTGGGCTCGACTGCACCCACTGGCGGAGCCGCGAGTGCTCTGAGCCAGCACCCCGCAATGGAGGGGAGGAGTGCCGAGGCGCTGACCTGGACACCCGCAATTGTACCAGCGACCTCTGCGTGCACAGTGAGTCCTCGCCACCTGGGAGTCCTCTTGAGTTTGCCAGGATTGGCCCTGCCCTGCCCCAGGGAGGTGGTGGCTAAGGGAGTCAGTCCCCTGCGGCAGGCTGCACCCCCTATTCAAAGCTTGGGGACCCCCCATCCCTAACACACCCAATATATGCCCACATACACCCCAATACCTCCCACACCTACGCTGAGACATGCATACGTTTGGAGGTTTTTCTGGGCCCACCCGGCCTCTGGGATCATCTCCCAGACCCCTTCCTGTCTTCTGCAGTTTTACCTCCGCCCCGTCCCCCAAGTGCACACACAAGTCCTGTGGGGACACCAGGCTTGTGAGGCCTGTTAATTACAAGGCCATAACTAACAATTAAAGATCTCTGTTGGATTTTTTCTCTAGAACACACCCTCCCCCATTCTTTCAATTAAAAACCTAATTATCTGTGTCAATTCCTTTCTGATGGACATTTCTTCCATTATGCAAAGGCCTTCTAAAATCAATATAGCTTCCTCCAGGCAGTCAATCACTCTCTCCTCAGCCCGGCCCCAGGCCTGGGGGAGGCAGACAAGGAGAAAAGCCATAGCACCCCTGCTCCTGGCCCAGGGACTGGCCAGCAACCAGACTGGCAGATCCTGCCCCTCCCTCGGAAAGCAGATCGCCCACTTTGGGGATCCTAGAGACTCACCATCCGTCTCGGCTGCCCTGGGCCCCAGGAGAGCAGGTTCAACCTAGCAGCCTGGCTCCAGGCCACCCAGGGAAGTGGCTCTTCCCCTCCTCCATTCTGCCTCAGCAGAAACTTCAACATGACTTGAGCCCGTGAGGGATGCAGTGTGCTCAGAGTGACACAGCAAGGTGGTGGCAGGTGCAGGACTGGACTGCACGTGTCCTATTCCATGCTGCCCGCTGCCCTGCGGTGCTGATGCCCAAGCAGCGGAGGCCTCATCTTCCTGGGGTGTAGGCCGCTGAGCCCTCCTTCCTGGCCTCCTGCACCCTGCCCCTCCCAAGGCCGCACTCTCTCCCACAGCCGCTTCCGGCCCAGAGGACGTGGCCCTCTACGTGGGTCTCATAGCCGTGGCCGTGTGTCTCCTCCTCCTGCTGCTGGTCCTCATCCTTGTGTATTGCCGCAAGAAGGAGGGACTGGACTCGGACGTGGCCGACTCGTCCATTCTCACCTCAGGCTTCCAGCCCGTCAGCATCAAGCCCAGCAAAGCAGGTGGGGTGCCCCTTCCCCCAGCTCTTGTGCCAGGCCCCCACACCAAGGGCTGCCCAGACAGGGCTGCCCCCCATGCCGCTCTCTGAGTCTGTCTTGATCCTTGCAGACAATCCCCATCTGCTCACCATCCAGCCAGACCTCAGCACCACCACCACCACCTACCAGGGCAGTCTGTGTCCTCGGCAAGATGGGCCCAGTCCCAAGTTCCAGCTCAGCAACGGGCACCTGCTCAGCCCGCTGGGTGGTGGCCGCCACACGCTGCACCACAGCTCACCCACCTCCGAGGCTGAGGACTTCGTCTCCCGCCTCTCCACCCAGAATTACTTCCGCTCCCTGCCCCGTGGCACCAGCAACATGGCCTATGGGACCTTCAACTTCCTCGGGGGTCGGCTGATGATCCCTAATACAGGTGGGAAGGACCCCCGAGGGCCCCTGGGGACTCTAAGAGGCAAGACTAGCATGTGCCCCTCCGGAGGAGCACGGGACAGCCTTGATCTTCCTCCTGGGCCTCTCAGCCTCACCCTGAGGGCTGAGTCAGCCCAGCAAGGAAAGAGCATAGAGTTTTGGAGAGGATCCAGTCTTGGCTGGCAGTGGGGCTGGCACTGAGGCTGAGGCCAGAGCTGTCTCCCTTCTGTTGCCCAAGGACACAGGACGACTGTCCCTTCATTTATACAGCCAGGCAGTCTGTGTGTGCCAGGCCCTAGGACCCAGGGAGCTGGGGACAGACAGCAGAGGAAGAATGCCTGGACAGGGGCTCCTCCGCCTACCACCTCACTGAAACCCCTGGGGCAGGGTCTCAGAGACACCTTCACAGAGAATCCATGGACCCTTTCCATGGTCATCTTTTGAGAAAGCACCGTGGCTCTGGTGTGGCTGCCCGCTCCCACCCTGAAATTCTCTATTCCCTCGGTTTAGGTGACCCCACATGGCCCTGACTTCCTTGTTCCTCTCCAGCTGCTCCTGGTGCCTGCTCCCTAAATGTAGGTGCCCCTCGGAGCTCCCTCCCGGTGCCCTCTCCCCAAGTGATCTCACCACTCCGTGGCTTTAATCTCCATGTCTGTGCAGATCACTCCCACTCCTCCATCCCCAGCCACAGTTCTCCCGGGTGACAGAATCATGCACCCAGCTGTCTCCTGGGCAGCTCCATCTGGATGTCTCACAGCACCTCAGATGCCTCGTGCCTAAAACAGCACCATCTCCCACCCTCCCCCAGAACCTCCTCCTTCCCAGTGTTCCCTGCCTCAGGGACAGCAGAGTTGAGCTGCTCCAGACAGAAACTGGGGGTCACCTTGACCTCCTGCCCTTCTTCACTCTCCCCCATCACCTCCACACCAGCTTCATCCACACACTGCTCCCATCATCCTTTCTCCCCAGATGCTCCTGCATCCTGCTGCGTGCCTCTCCTGCAGCCTCTCCCGGCCTAAGCCACCACACCTACCTATCCTCTGGTTCACAGCTCCAAGTATTTACTCACTAGAGCCAGCCTTGATCAGGTCCCTTTCTGGAGCTTCCACTTTTCCCTTTAAAGCCCACATGACAAAACCACAAGGCCTCATCCCCTGTGGCCAGTTGCCGTGTCCTCCCCTCCCATGCACGCTTCTCCTGCACATGGCAGCCACGAGGGGCTCTCATGAGTCCAAATACACTCGCTGCCCGTGGCACACTGGCTCTCTCTGCCCCCGTCCGCTGGCTTCGCTGCTGCTTCTCCTCCGGGTCTGGCAGCGCTCCCTCTCTGAGCCTCACGTCCCCCTCCTGCGGCTGCTGGGATGCTGAGGTGACATGGTCCATGGAAAGTTCTTAGAAAAGTGGGTGGGCTGTGCTCCTCCCTGCTCTCCCCCAACCCCCAGCATCCTTTCCTGCCGTCCACTTATCTGTCTCCGCGGGTTGAGCGCTTCATGAGAGCAGGGCTCACGGTTTTCCTTCACCTTCCTGAGTACTCAGCATTAGTGTTCCCTGAATGAGTATTTGAGTGGGCGTACCCCGCCACGGAGAGCACTCACGTGGGGAGCACTGAGACTATCACCAAACCCTGGCAGCCAGTACCAGGAGGCAGCACAAGCTAGTGAAGGGAGCCGTAGCTACAAATACGCCACCCCGGTTTCCCTCTCTCTCCTGGGCGTCAGTTGCTGGGAAGTAGTGATATTCCAGCCACCCTACCTCAGAGCTGCCGCTCTGGAGAGAATGCATATGGCTTTGGCTTTGGGGTTTTATTGTTTGTTGGTTTTGCTTTATTTTAAAGAAGGTTTGAATGAACTCCCTGGGAGCATCATCATATTTATTTATTTATTATTTATTATTTATTATTTATTAATTTAGGCTGAGCACGGGCTTTCTCTAGTTGTGGCGAGTGGGGGTACTCTTCACTGTGGTACACAGGCTTGTCGTTGTGTTGGCCTCTCTTGTTGCGGAGCACGGGCTCTAGGCGTGCAGGTTTCAGGAGTTGTGGTGCGTGGGCTCAGCAGTGGTAGCTCACAGGCTTAGTTGCTCCTCAGCATGTGGGATCTTCCCGGACCAGGGATCAAACCCATGTCCCTTGCATTGGCGGGCAGATTCTTAACCACTGTGCCACCAGGGAAGTCTGCATGCATATGCCTTTGGACTTGGTGGGATAGCCAGAGAATTTCTTTCCCCCTTCCTGTCACAAGCCTCCAAGGTCCCTCCTGACGTAGGGACTCCCTGTTCTAAAAGGGCAGGAAAGTGGGGGAAGGACCACTCCTTGCCATCCCCAGAGTAACTCCCCAGCCCCTGTCCTCACTGTGTCCTGCCCCCTGCCTCTCCCTTGGAACCACCTCTCCCCCAGCAGATGCTTTCTGATGCTGCCCCTGCAAGATGCTGGGACAAAGGTGAATCAGCCAGACAGGACGTGTGTGCAATGACACCCAGACTAGGGAGGGCTACCAACGTGGGCAAGGTTGTTCAAGGCCGCTGCCCACCTGCAGGGGGCCAGTGCCCAGCAGGGAGCAAAGTCACCAGAGGTGGGCTGCCCACCCAGAGGTGGCCAAGCCGAGGGAGAGGGGGGCAGCTTGAGCAGGACAGGAGGGTGGAGCACTCAGAGGCACACTTAGGGTGGTGGCTCCAGAACAGCCAAGCACGCAGCACAGGCTAGGCCCCAAGGCCAAGGCCTGAAAACACCAGGCCAAGGAGCTGGGCTTCACCCTGGAGGCAGGGAAGGTTTTAAGTGGGTGACAGGGCAGGTAGGTGCAGCATACCTGGCAGTTCCAAAGTCTTCTGTGCGCAGACTAAGTAGGCATGGGTTTCCCGCCCGAGTTCCCTCAGCCACGCTTGGTGTCTCCCGGACCCAGCTGCATGCCGGTGGGGGTGGCGGGCCAGCCTGGCAGTCCCAGCGGCACCTCTGCTCCCAGGCCAGGCTGGCACCAGTCAGTCCTCAGAGGGACGCTCAGAGAGGGGCTGGCGGAGCGGGGTGTGTGGTGTCTTTGCAGCCCTGGTAAGCCCGGCCATTTCCCCGCTCTCACAGGCATCAGCCTCCTCATCCCCCCGGACGCCATACCCCGAGGAAAGATCTACGAGGTTTACCTCACGCTGCACAAGCCGGAGGATGTGAGGTGTGGGCATGGGCCCCGCCGCTGGGACTGGGTGGGTCCTGCCCCGCCTGCTGTCCCTGTGACGCCCCTGCCCAACCCGTTGTTGGGCCGGGTCTGGCCTGGCCTGGCCTGGCCTGAGGGAGGGCGGGGGTCGAGGGGCTCCTGGCTCCACCCAGCTCGGCAGCCCCTGAGCCCTGGTCCCCAGGACGGCCCACTGACGCCCTTCCCCTCCCCCCCGTATTTCCCCACTTGAGGTTGCCCCTAGCCGGCTGTCAGACCCTGCTGAGTCCTGTCGTTAGCTGCGGGCCCCCCGGGGTCCTGCTCACCCGGCCCGTCATCCTCGCCATGGACCACTGTGGGGAGCCCAGCCCCGACAGCTGGAGCCTGCGCCTCAAAAAGCAGTCCTGCGAAGGCAGCTGGGAGGTGAGCCCCGAGCCGCCCCCCGCCGCCCGGAGCTCGCTGGGGACCCCGGCTTCCGGCCTGGCCCTGGAGCCACGCCCCCGCCCCGGCCCCGGCCCCGCCCCAGGGCTGCGGTTGGCCGAGAGCTGACCAATCGGGCCCTGCCTGCAGGACGTGCTGCACCTGGGCGAGGAGGCGCCCTCCCACCTCTACTACTGCCAGCTGGAGGCCGGCGCCTGCTTTGTGTTCACCGAGCAGTTGGGCCGATTTGCCCTGGTGGGAGAGGCCCTCAGCGTGGCCGCGGCCAAGCGCCTCAAGCTGCTCCTCTTTGCCCCCGTGGCCTGCACCTCCCTCGAGTACAACATCCGAGTCTACTGCCTGCATGACACCCAGGACGCGCTCAAGGTACCCCCCCACCCCCACCCTGCCCCACGGAGCAGGCACTGAGGGCTGACCGCCCCTGGCCCTGGGAAGGGGGCAGTAGAGAGGGGCCCTGCCAGCCCCCAGGCCTGGCTGACGCCTGGGGCACTGCAGGAGGTGGTGCAGCTGGAGAAGCAGCTGGGAGGACAGCTGATCCAGGAGCCTCGCGTCCTGCACTTCAAGGACAGTTACCACAACTTGCGCCTGTCCATCCACGACGTGCCCAGCTCCCTGTGGAAGAGCAAGCTCCTCGTCAGCTACCAGGTGAGGGCGCTCAAGGTGCTTGAGGCTGGGCACACCTGAGCTGGGCACGCCTGATGCCGCCTGTCACCCCCCCGCCCCCAGGAGATCCCCTTCTATCACATCTGGAACGGCACACAGCAGTACCTGCGCTGCACCTTCACCTTGGAGCGCGTCAGCCCCAGCACCAGCGACCTGGCCTGCAAGGTGTGGGTGTGGCAGGTGGAGGGCGACGGGCAGAGCTTCCAAGTCAACTTCAACATCACCAAGGTGGGCAGCACTGCCATAATGTGCCCCCCCACTGGGGCCACCCTGCCACCAAGCCCGCCTCCTAGCAACCACTTGGCAGTTTCTTCCATGTCTCCCAGGGAGGGACATGCAGATGCGCATGTGGATGCAGACAGGTGCTGTTAGACCTGCAGAGGAGGATGTGGGAGCAGCAGGACAGGGAGGGAGAGGGGGAGGGGGAGCTGGCCTGGGGGCCCGGAGGGCTTCCCTGAGAAGGGACTTGTACGGGCCTGGAAAGATGAGTGGAAGTTAGGCAGCAGTGAGGGAACTGAGTGTGGAGGAGAGAGGCATGAGAGGGCAGCAGTCAGTTCTGAGTGACGTGCAGAGTTCTGCTGGTCAGGACAGGCTGGCAGAGGTGACCTAGGGAGGAGTGATGTGGAGGGAAGGAGAGTGAGGTCAGAAGTCTCCTCTGCTCGATGGCTGTGTGACTGTGGGCAGGTCGCTGCATCTCCACGCTCCAGTGACAGGGCCCTGGCCCTCCGGGGGTGCCTGGGAAGCAACAGTGCCCACGCTGTGCCCATGCCCTGGGGTGGTCCAAGCACTCTCCCAGCATGAGGTGGCAGCGGACTGGGCTTGGCGAGTTCTAACAGGTACCTCTACCCCTCCCCACTCCCAGGACACCAGATTCGCTGAGCTGCTGGCCTTGGAGAGTGAAGGGGGGCTTCCAGCCCTCGTGGGCCCCAGTGCCTTCAAGATCCCCTTCCTCATTCGCCAGAAGATCATTACCAGCCTGGACCCACCCTGTAGCCGGGGTGCCGACTGGCGGACTCTGGCCCAGAAACTCCACCTGGACAGGTGGGTAGGGGGTGGGCAGGGAGAGGCTGTGAAGGCCACCTACAGTCCAACCTGGGTGGGGAGGACGGGGGGTGGGTGGACAGGACACACTGTGGGGCCTTGGGCTCCAGCCAGCAGCAGCTGGGGCAGCCCCTTGGCTGAGTGAGGGGAGGCCCTGTCCTTGGGTAGGCTAGGAGGGCGCAGGCAGCAGCTGGGTGAAGCCAGGCCACTGACCGTCTCCCCTCCCTTCTGCAGCCATCTCAGCTTCTTTGCCTCCAAGCCCAGCCCCACAGCCATGATCCTCAACCTGTGGGAGGCGCGGCACTTCCCCAACGGCAACCTCAGCCAGCTGGCTGCCGCAGTGGCCGGACTTGGCCAGCCAGATGCTGGCCTCTTCACCGTGTCGGAGGCCGAGTGCTGAGGCCGGCCAGGCCCACCACGCCTACACTCTCACCAGCTTTGGCACCCGCCAGGGACGGGCAGAAGCCAGACAAGGCCCTTCCCCACCACCGGGGAGAGCTGCGCGGACAGGCCCCCTCCTGGCGGACGCTGTCCCTTCACACTGGCCCTTCAGACCCTGCCCGCACTCCCTCCCCTCCACGGCCTGCCTGGCCAGGCTGGCACTGCCACCTGCTCCGACTCTGCCCCGGCCCCCGGGGCCCAGGGTGGACAGTGCCTGGAGCCCGGGCTGGGCCCCGCCCATCCGTGTGGGTGTATGTGCGTGTGATGCTACCTCTCGTCCTGCCCCAGCCAGGGGGCCGCATACACGCGGGCACGCACGCACACGATGGGCTTGGGACGTGGCCCCCGAGCTCCTGCCTGAGCTGGACCTTATGCAAACATTTCTGTGCCTGCTGGGTAGGGGCGCATCTGAGGGGCCCGGCTCCAAGCAGGTGGGACTGAGGGCCACAGCTGAACAGGGGGCGGCCCCTGGATTCCGGCACACAACCGCCACACGGGCCTGTGCCCACGCATGTCCCGTGTGCTCCTGTCACATGCATCCCCCACACACGCATCTCATGCCGTACACCTGGGGGCCGCTCACGTCTCTCGCGCCCGGTGTCAGTCCACATCTGCCTCTCATATGCTGCCCTTCTCCCACCCACCCAGGGACACCCAAAGGCTCCTCTCCTATCCCACCCCCCTCACCCCTGCCCCCAGCCGCGAGGAGCCCTGCCCAACGAGGCGTGTGAATATGCAACGGGAGTCCCGGGCTGGACAATGGCAAGTGTGCGAGCCGTGGTGTGCCCGTTCCTGGGGCTGCCGGTGCCCCCGCGTGGGGCCTGTCGTGTGAAGCTTGTGCCCTGACTCTGTATTAAGTGCATTCATGCACTTACACTTGGCCTTATGTACACAGCCTTGCCCGGCCGCCAGGGCACGTAGGGATTTTAGCGGACGTGAATGTAAATAAATTATATATATATATTGCTAACCCAAGTGCTACTTCTCTCGGGCAGAGCTAGGGGTCCGGGCCAGTGGCCATGGAGGGGTCACACGTGGCTGTTCTGGAAGTCCTGGGTGTCTGGACCTGGCTGGGGGACAGATGGGGTCCCAGCCCTGGTCCAACAAAGCTGGTTGCTGGAGACTTCTTCAGACATGGGTCATCTGGGCAAGGCGGCAGGCAACAGCGGTGACCAGGGCCGCACCTTTGCCGGACCCGTCCTCCGATTGCAGGAAGGTGACCTCACAGCGAGGGGCCAGCTCCCGCACCGTGGCTGCCACCATGCTGGAGAAGCTGTGAGGGGGAGAGGCCGAGGTGAGCCCAGGTCAGCCGGGCCCCATCTGCCCATGCCCCCCATCCAGGCTGGTACCCAGACTCACTGAGGGTGCAGCTTGTAGAGGGTCCCATCCACCCCCACGGACACGCTCAGCTCTTCCAGGCCCCGGTTCTCACGGATCTTCTCCACCACGGCAGCCACACCTGCCCCACAAAGCCGGGCGGCCCTCTGGGACACGGCCTGGCACACCTCCAGGACCATCAGCGTATCATCTGAGGTCAGGGGCAGGCCCAGATCCTCCAGGATGGCTCGGACCTGCCTCAGGGCCAGGCTGTCACTGGGGACAGGAGGGAATAGAGCGCAGAGAGGCAGGACCCTGCGTGAGTGCCCCCTCTCATGTCTTTGCCGTCCTCTGGGGGGACCTCCCTCCCACCAGCATTCCACCCAATGATAGAGTCCTTTGGGAGGTGGAGGGAGATGAGGCAGGCCTCAGCACCTTTCAATCTCAGAGAGAAACTTGGTCTTGAAGATGCCCCTGGTCTGAAGGAGCTGGGTCTGCTGTCCCCGGAAGAGAACTCCAAGGCTGGTCAAATGCAAGAGGATGTGGCGGACAATCTCCCCCAGGTACATGCCACTGATCATCTTCTCAAACCTGCGTGAAAGTGTGTGTGCACACAGGGCGGGGGGCCCCAGCCCCGTGCCACCAGCAGCCACATCACACGTGCCCAGCCCAACCCACACCTCTGCTTGCCGGGGTTGATGGATGCCTGGTCCACACTTGCATCAAAACGGGTGCTGAGCATGCTGAGGGAGCCGTCGTCCCCAAAGGCACCCCACTCCATGTTGATGCACATGTGGCCTGAATCCCCGGGCACGCTTGCCACATTCTGGAGCTCCTCCATGTAGCAGGCATTGGTGCCAGTTCCTGCAGAGGCCAGATGGGGTGGGAGCCGTTTACCGATACAGACAAGATCCCGCTGAGCCCTTCCCACGGAGATGGCAAAAGCTGGCCTCGTTTCCTCCCTCTCCCTCTCTCTGTGCTCATTGGCTTGCCCCAGGGCCGGGTCCCCCATCCTTCCTCACGTCCCTTCTACAGACCCTGCCACCATCACGTCCCCTGGGGCTCCACTACTTTCCCTACCAACACCACCATCAGAGCATCTCCCATGCTACCCCAGGGTGCTCTCTAAATGCCCGTTAGTCATGGCATTCCCCTGGGGGATGTGTGACAGCCCCCACTGTCACACAGGTGAGAGGCCCATGCCTTCCTGGACTGGCCTTCCAGGTCTTTAGTCAAATAGCAGGTGCTGGGCCTGGAACCAGGGACATAAAAGAGAGACACAAGGAGCCCCACAGTGGCCAGAGGCTGAGCAATGCGCAGCCAGCTCTGACACTTCCTGTGTGTGCCCAAATAGAAGTGCAAAGAGGAGCATCATGGAACACCCAAGTGCAGGTGAGTCTTCCTGCCTAGAAAGTCAGGAAAAGCTACAGAGAGGAAATGATGGTTGGATTTGACCTTGAAGTTAAGAAGCTTACAGACACAAGGCATACCCTGGATAAAGGCTTTTCTCTCCTCCCCCCAACACACGGTCAGCTCTAGGCAGGTGTGTGTTGGCCCCTGGAATTCCTCCACCCAGTTGTTTATTCACACAGCAGTCTGGGCCCACCTCTCCCAAACACCTCTCAGTGCCAGGCACTATGTTCAAGAAGTCCCCAGTCTCCTGCAAGGCTGCCACATACCTCCTGCTCTGAGAGACGGATGGCCACGGAGCTATGGGAGCCCTCCTTCCCATCTAGCCAAATCCCTTTTTGCAAGGCTTTCATTTCAAGTCTCACTCATGTTGGGTCCCTTTCCTTTCTGATCTCGGCCTCATCGCTCTGGCATTTAGAGTCAGATCAGCTCTCTCTGATGGCCACGTACTCTTCTGGACTCAACCCCCGCGGGACAGTCAGTTCCGAGAAGGCAGATATTTTCCCCTTCTTTATGTGTCTTCCTGTCCCTTCATCCAGCCCCCAACTGGCCACAGGAGAGGTGCTTAATAGAGACTTGGGGACTTCCCTGGTGGTCCCGTGGTTAAGACTGCGTGCTCCCAATGCAGGGGGCCCAGGTTCCATCCCTGGTCAGGGAACTAGATACTGCATGCCGCAACTACAGATCCCACATGCCGCAACAAAGATCCCGCATGCTGCAACTAAGACCCAGCGCAGCCAAATAAAACATATTTTCTTTGAAAAAGACTTAGAATCTTGGACTACTCAAAGGACCATCTCACCTCATTCTCTGCACACCCCCATCCCTGGGGTCCCACCCAGTTCCAAATACTGTGTGTGCCATGATCCAGGCATCATGCTATACTTTGTCCCCTCTCATTTCATCCTCATACCCCCTTAAGACAGGCATTATTATTATCTCCACCTTAGAGGTGAGGAAACTGAGGCTGTGGTGATTTGCCCTAGGTCATACAGGTAGAAGTGGCAGAGTTAGTATTTGCACCCAAACCTGTATGACTCCAGAGCTCACATTCATTTTACACATGGGCAAACTGAGGGTCAGAGAGCGTAAGTGACTGTGAGTCAGTAGCTGAGCTGGGCCAGACACCCAAGCTCCAGACTCTCAGCCCAATAGAGTGTTCCAGGCCCCATTGGGTCAGGTAGGAATGATGCCATAGCTCCAAGGCCAAGGAACGTCCGACCTGAGGAATCAGGAGTCAGTAAGTTAGCATCAGGCAGTAGGGGCACCAAAGAGCAGGGCCCTCCTCACCGACGATGAGGCCGACCTCGCAGTGGGGGTCCTCGTAGCCACAGGACATCATGGTCCCCACCGTGTCATTGACAATGGCAATCACATTCAGCTCCACTGCCTGCACACAAAAGGATGCTGCTAGTTGCTGGGCAACGTGGTCGTCACAGCAACCAGCACTGGACCCAGAGGTCTCTACTGTAGAGGGCCCTCCCACCCCATCAGGCAGCAGGAGAACCTTTGCTCCCTTGGAGGCCTGTTGCACCAAAGCACCCCTGGAGGCAGGCTCCTAACCTCTCTGCGCCTGATGGCTTCCCGCAGCAGACCCACGACGTCTTGGCCCTCGCAGTCAGATGCATTGAAACCCTTTGTCCAGTTCAGGAGGATGCCCTGGGGTGGGACCAAGGGGAGGCAGGAAGATAGAGGCCCCTTGGAATCTCATTCTGCCTCCCCAAAGCCTGAGTCCCGTCAGGATGCAGTATGTGATGCCCTCCCCAAGTAGAATTCTGTGCCTACTCTGTCATACAGTTAAGGGCCTTGCCCTCTGCCCCCTCCCAACTCCCCAGGAGGCTTCCAGAGTCAAGAAAGCTATTAATAACCATCCAATCTACGTCTTCTATTTTTAGTGCCAGAATACTCAGATGGTCTAAGGGTCTGGCCGTTTTAAGACATCTGCCCAGAAGGAATGGCCCTTTGTAATTAGGTTAGGAATGAACAGAGTTGGTAAAGTGAGTGCTGTGTGTGAGAGAGGGAAGGACAGAGAAGGCTCTGCGGTCCGAAGGACAGCAGAGTCTGCTCTTTCAGAAAGAACTAGCAAGAGCCACTTGAGAGCAAGGAATTCTCAGAGTGGGGACAGAGCCATGTCAATGGGAGATTCACACGCACGTCCCAGATACGAGTGAGGGATGAATAAAAAAGCCAGAAACCAGACACCTGGGCAGGACACGAGGGGACAAGACAATTGACTGTGAGAAACTGGCCTCAAGTTGTGGACGTAACAGGGGCTGGCTGAACTTAGGACTGTTCTTTCCTTTGTGCTTCCTCTGAGGGCGGGGCGGAGGAGCTATTCCAACACCGTCAGGAGGAAATGACTGCTCTGCCCAGAGTAGACACGTGGAGAGCAGGTCTGGGCATCTTCAGGGCAGGAGACTGTAGAAATACTAACTGACATTTCCCCCAGTGATAATATTTTCTTTTATTCCTTTCCCCAAACGACCACAGCTAGACTGTTCTGTGCTCACTGTCTCAAAAGAAACGAGAGAGAGAGAGTGAGTGAGAGGAAGAGTCAGATGATGTGTAACAGCAAGCTTTCCCCGCTCCCAGCCAAGGGAAAGACCCCCTGGTCTGGGGAAGGTGAGGCCGGCAGGAGTCAGAGCCAGGTTCCGGAGGGCTTCCTGAGAAAGGTGTCCTAGGCCCTGCACCCTGGGCATGCCCCCTTGGGGGAGGGGAGGAGACAGAGCGATTTGGAGAATCTGAGAACAGAGGCAGCCTCTTCTCTCCCTCCCCATGGAGGGGAAGGAAACGTGTCAAGGGAGGTGTCAAGACCCAAGAGAGAAAGAGGCAGAGTCCAAATAGCTGGGGCCTAGACGTCCCCCCAGTGTCCCAGCTTGTCGGCACACTCCACACAGCAAAGGAGGGGCCCCTCCCCGGATGAGGGGGTCCCTGAATTGATTAACATTAAGTTTTCACCCCTGAAAAGAATGTGGGCTCCACACAGACATCAAGTTCTGTTACAGAACACTAACAGGACCGTGCTTCCTGCAAGCGTGCTTTTGCACACAGAGTCCCTCCTGCTCCTCACACCTTACAGGGAAGAGTCAAAAGACGCCAGAAGTGCAAGGAGCAGGCCGGCAGAGAGACCCTGCCGATGGCACGATCCCAAGGAGAGCTGAGCACAGAGGCCGGGCTCCGCGCGGTCAGAGGGGGAGCAGAGGAGGGGTGAACACCACAGGAAGGCTGCTGGGAGGAGAGCAGGCAGAGTGCAGGTGTGGAAGAACCTGCTGGGCATCTCCAGGGCCAGCAAGCTCATCATCACAGGAGCTTTTCCGCAGAAGTGGTGGGTGTTGAGGAGGAGATTCCTGGGAGCTTGGATCAAAGGTCTGGGAGGGGCTGTCTCCACAGCAAGCCCTGGGTGTGTGCATGAAAAGTCTAGCATTCCTGATGAAGGACGCGTGGAGGCATGTGGTCAGTGAGTGCTGTGTCTAGACCTGTGCCTGCCCCTCTGCCAACCCCAAGCCAGGCCCTGAGAAGGACACCAGCAGGCCGGGAACGGGAGAGAGGGCAGCCACAAGCCCCTTTGAGAGACAGAACAAACTCTGCTCCCCGCAGATCCCCTCGGCCAGTACAACAGTGCCGTGGGGGTGGCAGTCAGTGTGTGCTCCGGTCAGTCCCGACCTCAGCCCGCACTGCTCCCACGTGCCCAGACCTAAGCCTGGCTCCACACTCCTGCCCACTGGCAGCCCCCAGGGGTAACCATGTTCTCCTGCATCCCACGCCCTTTCCTGGCCCTGGATTCCAGGCCATTTCACCGCATCCCACCCATCTGGCCACACCACATCTGGGGAAACTGGGGCTGGGTGAAGGCCCAGCCCGGCACTGCCTCCACCCAGCCCTCTCCCCAGCCTGGGAAGGCCTCTCCAGGCTTCCTGCCCACTCCAGCATACTCCAAGAAGAGTATGTTGGTGGAAAGCCCCTGAGGATGGCTTCCCCTGGCCCTCCCTCTGTCTCACCTGGTCCAGGCCGAGCTGCCTGCACGGGAAGGAGAAGGTGAAACCCAGGGGGAGGCTCTGCCCACTCAGGCCTTGCTTCTGCTGGAAGTCCACGATGCAGTCCACAATGTGGTCAAAGAGCTGAGGGGGGGAGCAAGTCAGGGAATGTGCCACCCGGCCCTTCCCCACCCCCTGACATCAGCTCCAGGTTGCGGGTACCTGCTGTCCAGAGCCCTGGGCCACACACTCCGGGATGGAGTAGACCTGGTTGGTTATCTGCACACCTCCAGTGGTCACACGCACCAGGAGGACCCGGAAGTTGGTGCCCCCCAGGTCCAAGGCCAGGAAGTCCCCACGCTCTGTGGGGCAGAGACCCCAGTGCCAGGACAGAGCTGGAGGCCCCACTGCCACACATGCTGTGACCCCCAGGAGCCCACGTCCCAGCCACACATTCAGGCCAAGTCCTTACCACTGCCATCAGGCGTGGCCCGCACGTACGTGGGCAGCATGCGGAGGGAGGAGGCTTCCCCTTGGAGCCCCTTGGCCATGGCCTCTCGCATCTGTGCTTGCACTGCTGCCAGCTGCTCACGGGTCACACGGAATGGTGCCAGGGTCTCCTCCAGCAGGCGCCGGTGGGCAGCCAGGCGGGCAGCCACAGCAGTCACCATCGCCACCCCCCGGCCACCCCCGTCCACAGAGGGGATGAAGGAGACGTCACATTCAGGAGCCAGGAGCATCACTGTCTCCTGCAGGGCGCTGAGGAACCTACACAGACGCATGCCGTGCAACCTGGCTTGGAACCTGGCCCGGCACCTGGCCCTGACCCCCTGGTCTTGCTGAAGCCCTGGGCTCCCTCACGTCAAGTCAATTCTAAACCCATCTGTGCACCAACCATACGCCCAGGGCCCCCAGCGCCCCCTCCCTTGCACTCCCAAGAGAAGCCTCTTTCTCTTCTCCGACCTCTGCTGGCCTCCCCGAACCCCTGGCCTCACTCTGCTTGGGTGCCCTTCCTCCCGCCGCCTGGCACCCACGCCACCAGAGGGCCCGGTGGGTGTGTATCACGCACCCACACCGTTCCTCCTGTGCGCTCACACAGGGGCACCTGTATTCCCAATACCTGGGGTGTCGCGCAAACACGCGGCCTCCAGTGGCCACAGCGATGTGAAGGGTCTGCTGCTCCCGGCTGTGCCGGAGGCGGGAGAGGACAGCAGCCAGGGCAGCGGCACAGAGCTGGGCAGCCCGCGTGCACACAGCCGCGCACACGTGCTGCACGAACTCGGTATCTGAGGCCCTCGGGTTCAGGCCCAGGTCCTGCAGGACAGCGTGCACACGGGCTGCCCCAGCAGAGGGACTGGCGGGGACAGGGTGCTTCTTTGGGGCTCAAGTAGCCCAGAAGCTCCCTGCCCCCACCAAAGCTCCATGGCCACCTCAGGGAGAGGGCATCCTCCCCACTCCCAAGCCAAGAATCCCTTTGGCGCAGCCCACTCGCCCCCCGCACTCACCCCTCCATCTCGGCCACATGTTCCAGGAGGATGCCGCCTTGGCTTAGCAGGGCAGGGGACGTGTAGCCGCCAAAGAGGACCCCGCGCTGGGCCAGGTGAACCAGCACCAGCCGCACCAGCTCACCCAGGTACAGGCCCCCAATCATCTTCTCAAACCTACAGGCAGGAAGGGTGGCTGGATGGAGCCTTTCCTAAGCCCTTAGCCCACCTGGCCCCACCTCCAAGAACTCCCAAAGAGGGGTCATTTTCTTTGCGGTCCCTGACTGAAGGGTCCAGAAGCAAACGGCCTGCTAGGAGACGGCTGGGTGTTTACCCAGACTCCACTGCCCCCTCTGGATTATTTTAGGTTCAAGAGGGCTCCTGGAAGGTGGAAGAACCCAAGGAGGGTAGGAGAATCTTTGCTTGGCTACTCCCACCCCCAACCCCTGTCAGGGCTGGCCAGAGTCAGGAATAAGAGAGGGCCAAGGGTTAAAAACTCTGCATTCTAGAACCTTGAGCCTGGCCAGGGCCCCCACCCCCACCCCCACCCTCCTGGAGACCCAGGGAGCAAGCCAGAGGGAGAGACCTAAGGGTTAGAGTACAAGGACAGCAGAGTGGGAGGGGAACAAAGCAGTGACAGGGGATAGAGCAGAAGGTTAGGTCACCTCTGGGCACCCGGATTCAGGGACTCGTGGTCCAGGGTGCGGTCAAAGATGGTGAGCACTGGCCCCAGGGCCCCGTCATCACTGAAGGAGCCCCACTCGACGCTGATGCAGATGCGGCCCCGGTCCTCGTCCAGCACTGCCACATGCCGTGCCTCCTCCATGTAACACGCGTTGGTGCCAGTGTCTGGCAGAGACAACCCCTTCAGGGCCTGCCCACCAGGCATCCAGGCCCCCCGTCCACCATCACAAATGCCCGTGGCTCACCTACAACCAGCCCAACTTCACACGGCCCAAGGCCTGGCTCGCAGCCCATCATGGTGCCCACTGTGTCATTCACCACGGCAACCACATCAATGTTGTAGGCCTGGACAACGGAGAGGACAGAGGTGGGGGAACCTGGGGGACAGGCAGGGCTAGGGCCCTGGCTTTGATGGAGACACTCAGAGTCCCTGAAATGCATGTCTGCATGCCCCACACATCTGTGTCACATATGCTCTAGGCCCTCCCACCCTATAGAGCATTTTTCTCGCATCCCATCCCTGCCCCTTGGCTCCTCTGCCCACAAGTCAGGCCCTGGAAGTCTCAGGGGCTCTTAGCCTCAGCCATCACTTCCAGAACACCAGTGCTCCCCATGGGACAGGACAAGCGTGAGCAAGCCTGTCACCTTGAAGGCTGTGCTGTAGGCACCTCGCTTGCCCACCCTGGTCCTGGCCTGGCTCCCCAAGCCTGCTCCTCTCAGCCCCGACTTCCAGCTACTCACACAGCTCCATGGCGGTTAGTCCACACAGATCCAGAGTGGCCTTTCTCAGGCATCCAGACTTCTGAATATGCCCTTCTCTGAAATTAGACCTTCCTCCCCAGCCCCAGCTTATGCACCTGGCAAACTTCTCCTCTGAGTCTCTGCTCAAGTCATGGTGCTCACTTCCCTGTGCGCCCAGAGTCATCGGAACCACCTTCTCAACAGGGACAATCTTTTATTGGAATGGTTTCTCCACTAGACTTATGAGGTCCTTGAGGACAGGGTCAAGTCTTCTCATCTTTGTTTCCCCCTATAGTCCTGAACATCTATTTGACCTTTCTTAGCCTCAGTCTCCTTACCTATAAAATGGGAATTGTAGCAGCATTTACCCGAGGGTTAAGTGGACAAAGGATATAAACAGGAAAGGAAAGCAAGCCCTCCCGGGAGCATAGGCTCACCTACATATGCCAGGCCCAGGCCCACATGGGCAGCCCTCCCTGCTCCCCTGCCTCTACTCACTCCCTGCCTCTGGATGGCGTCTCGTAGCAACTGGACCACATCCTGGCCTTCCACACCACTGCACCTAAAGCCTTTGGTCCAGGAAATGAGGCTGCTCTGGAGGCAGAAAAGTCAGGTCAATCCTCCAATGACCTTCCTGGGGCTGCAGCCCCTCCACCCACTGTCCCTGTAGCCACTCCACCTCACCTTGTCCAGGCCTGTCTGGTGACAAGGGAAGGAGAAGTTGAACCCAAGCTGCAGACGCTGATTGCCCACGGGGAGTGCATCCAGGAACTCAGACAGGCAGCGGGCGGCAAAGTCAAAGAGCTGTGGGATGGGTTGGGGGCTTAGCTCTGCCCACTGGATCCCCAGATGCCCAGCCGCACCCAGAGCTTGTGCAGTGAGTGCTCACCTGCTGACCAGGACCCAGCATCACCTCTTGGGGGATCACAAACTCCTGGCTCTGGGGCTCCATCGTGTGCCCCTCAGTGCCCATCAGGGACACCCATAGAACACGCAGCGAGGCCCCTGTGGCCCCCAGCTCCAGCACCACAAAGTCTCCTTGTTCTGCGGGCAAGCGGGTCACAGAAAGGCATGCAGCTGGTAAGACCAAGCCCTCTTCCTCCCAGAAACATTCCCAGGGCCTGTGAAGTCTCATCAAGGGACCTTGGAGCTGGAGAAAGCGGTAAGGAACGCCACCCTCCCCCAGATCAGAACCCTCTCCGCAGGCCTGGCCACCCATCTTAATCTATGCCACCCACCAGTGCCATGTGGAATAGACCCCACATATGTGGGCAGCATCCGGACAGCAGGGGCAGGGCTGGCCTGCCCCCTCAGTGCCTGCTCCATGGAGCCCAGGAGGCTGGTTTGGATCTGCCGCAGCTGTGCCCCTGTCACCTTGAACTGCTGCAGGCACTCCTGGACCTGAGGAGAAACAGGCCGACATCTGGTCAGGAGCCCTGTGGACCTAGCCACGCTCCCCAGCTCCAACCAGGACAGGGCCATCCTGGCCCAGCTCGTGCCTCCCCTCCCAAGCTCCGACCATCACCCCTCGGTTGGCTTCCCCGGGGGCTGGCCTGAGACCTGCTTGAGCCTTGCTGCTCCCCCAGCACCTGCCCAGACCCGCTCCTCGCCTCCTCACACACCGTGGCTTTCTCACTGCTCACAGCCTGCACCCGCTCCTGCCCCCTCAGAAGACTGCTTTCTGCAGAGAAGACCCACCCACTTCCCCCTGCTCCGTTCCCTCATGGCTCCCTGTCTGCTCCCTCTGACCCCCTCTACTTCTTTGAATCCAGGGTTAGCAAGGCCTCTCCCCTGTCACCCCACCACTGATTTGCTCTGGTTCCCCTGTGCCCAGAGCAGAGCTGCTCTGTGAGGTGTTCTTGGATGAGTAATGAGTGAACCAAGGTGTGGGTGCACTTCAGGTTCGGGGGCTTCCCTCTTCCGATACACTCCCCTCTGGATCCCGAGCAAGCCCAGCCCAGGTGAGTCTGGGGGCCACATCGTGCAGGACAGGCCTCCTGCAGTTGGCCATCCTTCCCGCAGACATTGACGGAGCCCCTAATACGTACCCAGCGCTACTCTGAACACCATACACTGCACAACCAGCTGAGTCTACTCTTGCGGAACTCAGATTCCAGTGGAGGGGGCAGAAAGTAAGCCCAAAACCATATAATATGGTTCTGGTAGTAATGGTGGAAAAGAAAGGCAGAACTAGAAATGTAGGAGTGACGAGGGGAGGAAGAGGTATTTTTGGGTATTGGTCAGAGAAAGTCTCCCTGCAGAGGTGACCTAAATGAAGGAAGGGAATGAGCCATTTGAAGATATGGGGGAAGAACACAAAAGGATTTTCTTCTTAACAAGGGGATGGATTTGGGGAAAGGCTGGGCCAGGGGTAGATCAGAGTGAAGAGGGGGCGACCAGGCAGGAAAAGCTACTGGAGTCTCTCCTCGACCTCCCCCAAGAAGCATGAGGATAGACCTCAGCCAGGAGAGTGAGGAGACGAGCGTTAGAGGAAGAGTGGATTGGATGTGGCTTCATTGCTGGATCCTTTGACCAACTTGCTGTGTCGGTCAGTCTGGGCCCATCACCTCATCTCTCTGAGCTGGTTTCCTCCTCTGTCCGCAGGAACAAAATAGCATCCACTTCTCAGAGATGTTGTGAGGACTGAGAAGACAATAGGTGTGAAGGGGTGAGACAGTGGCTGGCCTACAGGACATGGGTTCCCTTCCTTTCCTCAGAGCACAGGGTACAACCAGCCTGGGGGGCCTGACTCCACGCCCCCGCTGGTGACAACGAGTCCTGAGGGAAGGGACCAGGAAGGGGCTCTGCTGGGCTGGGCTCCGTCCACACGTGGTGCTTAGATCATCGTGAGAAGGGGAGCTGAGGTTGAGGCCTGCAGTGCTGAGGGGGGCCGGAGGTCTCAGGAAACTTAGCATCCACGTGAAGTTCCCCCAGAGCTGAAGAGAATTGTCTTTAAACTGCAGGTGTGTGCAACAGAGCCGGCAGGGTGGGTGTGGGACCCTCGCAGGAGTCTCAGGAGAGAGTGGCGCAGCGTGAGAGGAGATGGTGGCAGGCCTCACAGCAAGCCCTGGCAGGCTGGCACTGTGGCACAGTCATTGCTCCCTTCTGTGGCCCAGCTACGGGCCGTGCACAGAGGAAATGTTTACAGCAGGGGCTGGGGCAGAGGTTGGACAAGGGGCAGCATGAAATGCAGTGAGGGGTGATGCCCCCACAGTTTGGCCAACGGGCCAAATCCAGCAGTTGTCAGAATGGGCCGGAAAACTAAAGAAACTGCAGGAAACGATTCAAGAGCCCATGGATGCCTCCTCATTGTGTGCAGGTCCTCATTGCCCGTTAGCCAACTTAATCCTCCAGGGGTGGGAGGGTTAGATGTTATTTCCCTCCATTTCACTGATGAGGAAACAGAGACAAATGAAATGACTTAGTCAGCTGTTTCCTGCTCAAGGGTGTGGTAGGCAAGGGCTTCTAAATCTTGGTCAAGATGACAGAAAAAAGAGAAACTCTGAGCTAACTTGAGGCATATGGACCTTGCTGCACAATAGCCTCCAAGTTGAGTGCAGCTCGTCCATCCTCTCTGTGTGCCTGACTGCAGTGGCCGTTTTGAGGCGAGAGAGTCATGCAAGAATAACTAGAGAAGTGGGAAAGGGAAGGGCATTGAGAACACAGCTTTCTACCAGAAAAACTCTACCAGAGGGTCCTTTCTAGACTGAGACAACCCACTCTGGGCAGGGGCGGTGCCTGTGTCACAAGGTGGCAAAAGCAGTATGTTTGGAGTTGAAACACCTCGGCTCAAGCTCCTGTCATGCCTTAAACTCAAGGCACGTCACCTCTCTAAGCCCCTCTTCCTCCGCTGAAAAATGAGGAGATCACCCCCACCTCGCAGTGAGGTGGAGCCTTGAAGGAGAAAGCTACTAGATCAGATACGAAAGGCTGAGTAAACTGGAAAGGGCTGCACGGGTGTGGGCCAGGGTTCCCACGGCATCTTCTGCTGCTGCTGCCCTTGACGGCCTCGAACAGGCATGAGACGGGAACCCAATACTGAACTTACCAGCTCAGAGCTGTTTGAGGGGTAGGGCAGGCCTTCCTGGGGGCAGCCAGGGGCTCCTTCCCCTTGCTGCAACCCTAGAGTCCCCATGGAGTCCATGTGGGGGTGGCCTCCTATGGGAGAAGAGGGATAGTGCGGGTGAACCATGTACTCCACAGGCTGTGAGGAAGCTCGGAGGCTGTGAGGCACACCTTTTTTTTTTTAAGCTCTTTATTGGAATATAATTGTTTTACACTCTTGTACCAGCTTTTGAGGTACACCAAAGTGAATCAGCTGTATTTATACACATATCCCCGTATCCCCTCCCTCCCGCGACTCCCCCCCACCCTCCCTGTCCTGGCCCACTAAGGCATCACCCATCATCGAGTTGGTCTCCCTTTGTTATACAGCAACTTCCCACTGGCTATCTATTTTACAATAGGTAGTGTATATATGTCTATGCTACTCTCTCACTTCATCCCAGCTTCCCATTCGCCACCACCTCCCCACCACCAACCCCGTGTCCTCCAGTCCATCCTCTGCATGTAAGGCACACCTTTAACTTTCTTCCTTCTGAAGGGGACCAGGAAGGAAGATGTGGGCAGAGCTCAGAATCTCTGACCATCAAACATCCTTTAGTAAACAACCAGAAGGCCTCATTTTCCAGAGTATATACAACAAAAGAGCACCGGGAAGGCTGATTTCTAATCCGAATGCCATTCACTCCCATTTGCCAGTCCCTAATGCCTAGTGTGCCACATGCTGGGCTACAGATGAAGCAGCCCTGGGACACACCCTCAGGGACCTTACAGCTTTACCAATAATCACAGTATGATTGACACAGGCAGTGCAAGAGATGGACTTGCTGCTGCACTTGGGAGTTCAGGGATGTGCTAGAGGTTTGGAGCAAAGGGTGTGAGGTAAGCAGGGTCCGAAGGCCTGCTAGAGAAGCAAGCAGGCTGGCTTGGCATCTTCATGCCAAGTTAAGGGGTGTGAATTTCATGCTGAAGAGAGATGTGGATGGGGTGGACCTATGCTTCAGAAAGGGGTTCCACTGGTGCCACTGCTTTGGGCAAATCATGCATGACTTCTTTGCATTTCAGTCTCTTCATCTATACAAAACAGGGGAACATAATATCTACCTTCACAAGAACTGAATCGAGTAACAACAGGGAAAATGCTTTGGGAATTGCAATGGGCAATACAAACATCAGGGTGGGTTTTGGAAGGTGGGGGGATGCTGAGCTGAAAGAGGCCTGTGCGCAAAGCTGAGGATGCAACTCCTGACAAAGCAGCCACACCACGTCTCTCCATCTCAAGGCCTAATTTTTTTCCATCTGCATATGAATAAAATGCGGACCAGGAAGTTTCCAAAGGAGCCTTCAGTGACCCAGGTGCCCTTCAGGGGTGAAAAAGGGAAAGGCAGTGGAGGGCCCAAGATGGGCAGGAGGCAACTGGCTACTGAATTATTCCACCTCTCCTCCTGCAACAGCAAAACTTCAGGAAAATTACCTTCCCACCTCTGCAACCCCTCCCCTCCTGCCACTCCCATCCTGTCCATGAATTTGCCCTCCCCAAGATCACCTATGAGCTCCTGACTGCCCAATCCCAGCCTTTTCCTCAGTCCCCAGGCTTTTGCCCTCTCTCAGGCATGGAAAGCCATGAGAATTCTCTTCACTGCAAAATTCTCTTCTCCCTCGGCTGCGACAGGCAGTCTTTCCTGGGCCTCCTTCCTGAGTCTCTCATAGTCTTCATCAATAACTCCTTCGCTCCTCTCCTCTTAAACCATGGGGCTCCCACGCCTCTGGACATAGCCTTCTTCTCCACACTTCGCCTTTGTCTCACTCATCTCCAAGGTCTGATTACAACCTGTGTGAAGGTTCCCACATCTACCCCTGTCCTGAGCCAAATCCCAAGTTCCAATGGTCTGTTAGCATCTCTGGATGCTGTAGAGGGCTTCTCAAACTCAACGGTCAAGGCCATGTTCGCTTTCTCCTTCACTTTTCCCCACAAAATTCTTCTGTCCTTCACCTTGGCAGGAGGCATTCATGTTGCCTCTACAAATCCCTGATCCTCACTTCCTCTAGCAATCAGTTCTCAGGCTGAAAGAGCTCCCCTGTGTGTCCCCACCTCCCAGTTCCCACAGCCACTGTCCTAGACCTTCCACCCATTTGACTATTCCAACAGCCTCTCAATTGATACTCTTGCTTCTGTGTGTCCACCTCCCCCACCCCACCCACACCAAACATGTCACCAGAGCGACTGTGCAAAAACAGGTTTTATTGTGTCATTCCCCAGCTCTATCTCCCCTCAAAAAAGGAAGTAGACCTTCACATTGTGATGGCCTCTGTTGCAGGAAAAAAAAACTCCCCGATGCCTTTCTGTGGCATTGCAGGGCTTCACACTGTCCCCAGCCCAAGCTTCCTCTCTTGCTACTCCCCTTCATATTGCAGCCACATGGACTGGGAGCTTTGCTCTGTCTCCTGCTGTCCAGCTTTCGTCCAGAGCCTTCCCTGGAATTGCTGTGTCTGAGGCATCTCTGCTTCTTCAATGCCCAGCACCGGGCTTGACACAGGCAGGTGCTGGTACAGCTTTGAAAAATTGAGAGGTGGGGAGTTTTTTCTTATTCAGAAAACTAAGAAATCAGTTTTCCACAAATCTCTCCAAAGTCACATATACCTACACTCGGTTTCTGTCAAATCTGCCAAACGTATGTTCCACATGTTAGAAAACTGTTTTTGGGATTAAATGGGGTAACTGAGGCAATTACCTTTGGGAAGGGTCTAGGGCTACACACACGGTGAGATTTCACTCTCCTTTCAAGGCCCTGCTAGCTCATTCATTCATTCACTTATTTCTTTTTCCATTCAACATTTATTCAGCATTTTTACATGCCAGAGACTGTGAAGCTTCCTCCAAGGAACCCCAGTATTCACACTCCAGGCAAATGTGTTCATTTCTGTCTCTTCCAGCTGAGAGTCCCTGTGGGGAGGGACATGTCTCCCCTATCACTGGATCCCCAGAACCCAGCCCATGGTCTACACACGTTTGAATAACTGTGGGCCTCTTGGCTTAATTCAGCTGAATCAGATACATGGAAAGAGCCTTCCTTCTGAAAGGTATCCCGGGACTTCTGCCGAGGATAGGAACCACTATTGAGGACCAGCCAGTTTAGTCTTTCCAGCCTCCACTCATCCAGGATGGACTAAGCAGGGGAGATGATGAGGGCAAGGGGCTAGAGCTGAGGCAGGCAGGAATTAGGGGAGGGATCTTACCTGAGAGAAGCAGAAGTTGGTCACTCTCCTTAGATCTGGGCTCTTCTCTTTCAATATTAGGCATCCCACTGACCCTGTTTGCACTCAAAAGTGAAACTCACGAATGATCTGAGTTATAATGTCACCCAGCCCCACCCTCTCACTAGACAATAGCTAATTCAGGAAGGTGCACTTCCTTCTGAATCTGCGGTAATGTTGGAGGAATCGGTAGAGGTAGGCAGGACACCGAGGCTTGTAATGCAGGAAGCAATGTTTATTGTAGCAGTACAGGCCCAGTGGATTCACATCCAAAGACTGAGCCCTGAACTAAAGGAGAGTTTCTCCTTTTATAGACTAGTTCCCGCGCTTTTGGGGGCCTATAGCTATGTTTATCTATGCAGAAGCAATGTACAGAAGCCAGAGTGCATACGTTAGTTTTTCCTTATCTCGTTGACCCACATGTTTGTGCTGCCCCTGGCAGGGTCCTGTCTAAGTGGCCAAAAGTTATTTATTCCCTGGGGCTTGCATTTTCTTATTTTTGCTTTGTCCTTCCCTGTTTTGTTATTGACCTGCCTCATTCCCCTCTTTGATGCTTGGATCTGACTTAAGGTCCAATAGCATCATTTTCATTTTGACTTGCTGGTTGATATTTCCATAGCATCATTGCATGGGTGGCCGTTTTTCTCTCGACTAAATTTTCAATGACGTTTGAAATTATCCAGATAATTAAGGGGTCAAAACAGGGAAGTAATAGGAGAATTCCCAACATTGTAAGCACACTTATTATTAGAGTCTCGTAACCACCTAAAGTTGAGAACCATTCTTCCAGCCAGCCAGTAACAGGGTTTTTAATTCCTGAATTTCTAGCCAGTTCATTTGCCAATGATGATAATCCCTTGAGGGCCTTAGTTATGGTGCCGTCCGGGGCGGTGTTATTGGGGATAAAGGTACAGCACTTTCCTCGCAGTGTGACACATCCTCCCCCCTTTCCTGCTAACAGCGTATCTAAGGCAATCCTATTTTCCCAGGTCATGCAGCTAGTGGCATCTAACTGGCTAGCCACCCCTTCTGGGGCCTCTCTGGTGTAATTAATACATCTTTGCTGGTTGTAGTAAATATAGTTTATCCAATCTACATTGTTGTTAATTGTTACCCACCAGAAAAGGATCAACTCAAATCCTGTTGCTATCTGATCTCTGGCCTTGAATTCATCAGGGACTCTCCTGGGCACTCCTATTGAGTCTAGGTATATACCTGGGTCGAAAGATCCTCGTATGGATCTTTTGGCCCTTGTAGGGGCCGGAATGCCAGGATGAATGGTATAGCCAGTTGAACCAAGGCACATGTTCCCATCCATCCTGTGGGCAATCTGTCTAAGAGAGTCCGGTTTCCACAGTACCACCAGACATTGGCCCGAGGAACATTTAAGTTAGAGTAATTGGCTCCCGGTTCGTGCCACACATCTCTTGGCTTTACGCAGTCTGACAGATCTCCCACAGGGGTAGTGAACTTTTCTCCCCGTCTAGAGAGACATGAAGAGTAGTTCAGCTTTTCCACCGAAAAGGAGGGTGTTACCCTCGGGTCTGACTCGCGGATCGTCGGGTAGAGCAGGGCCAAACTCCTACATGTCTCATTTCCCCAGGCCTTTTTGTCTTGATAGAGTGCCATCATGCAGCCACATCTGGAAGGATCATTGTCCCATCCAAGAGGGAACGGGACTACCTGTGCCTGTGGTTGCCTGCAGCACATGCATAACAGTCGCTTTTGTTTAGGGCCAACACTGAGAATTTTACCCATTCTATCCAGGCATCTGGCCCCCCGTATCCTGTTTCAATTCCTAGGGTCTGTCTCAGAGCCTTTACTTCAATTACCTTTACTTGTTTTGGATTATTTACAGGCTGGCGTTTTGATGTCTCTTTTTTTGGGTTAGGCGCTACGGTAGTAGATTTAACTACTGGACCGCTGACTAAAGCTATTTTGAATTTTCCCCGGGGGTCCCTTCCAGACACATCAGCTCCCAGTCCATAAGTCCGGGGGGCTACTACAGGGAAGGTGTTTATTTCAGCAGGGTTATTAATAGAAAGGAGTATCGGATTCCATTGTAATGGCTGTCAGTTACAGGGGGTAGTTCCTTTGTAAATATGTAATTTTGGCTTCAGGCGGTCCCATCCCCGTCTAAGTTGCCACCTGAGTGGACTTGTGCTGGCTGTCCACCCTTGATACTGAGTGGCCCACCATATGTCATTCCAAGTGGACAGGGTGGCCCCATGCTATTATCTGTCTCAGGACAGAGGTATTTATCTACCAGGGAAAATTGTTTTTATGCATTTAGATCTCCACAGGGTATGACTTGGCAAGCATCAAACTTTACAGAAAAGGGAGTAGCTGACCCAGTCACATTAATGGTCAGCTTGATAGGCAAATAGGGGTTTGGGGTACTTCCTATCACAACAATTATCCCAAGCATCCAATAGCAAGCAAGCAACTTATAAGCATGAGGAAAAACAGCACGAGTAAAGTCCTTTCCCCCCATGTCCAATCTTCAGGAGCAGTAGACGCTAATCCCACAGCTAGATTTAGTGCTAAAAGTGCAGCTAGAATCAAGAAAAAGGGATTGCAGTCCATGGGGAGGTAATAATAGTCTTATCTGTCCTTTTGCTGTGGCGTCCTTCCTCAGGCTTCCGCCATACTTAGATCAGTCAGCCTCCAGAGTGACTGAGGCAGGGCTGTTGTCTTCCAGGGTTCTAAGTGCCACAACTCGTTTCTTTCGAACAGTCAGTTTACACGGGACCATTGGACCAGGGATGCACTCCCAGTCTGGAGAGGCCAGCTTCACTCTGCTGTGGTGAATCCAAGGTGTCACCTCAGCCACCTTTACTGCAGCAGGAGTGGATAGAATAACAGTGAATGGTCCCCTCCAGAGGGGCTTCAAAGGCTGAACATCCCATTCCTTCACCCATACAGTATCTCCAGGCTTGAAGGAATGGACATCAGTAGTTAGACTCACAGGCAGTCATTCCCCAAGCCAGTGATGTATAACAGTTAGGGTTGAGCCAAGAGCCTGCATTTGTTGCCTTAAAGTGATATTTCCTATTTCCTTTAAATCTCCCCTTATGCTCTTAACTATAGGGGGCGGTCACCTGTAAAGAACTTCAAATGGAGAAAAGCCAGTCCGTTTTGTGGGGTTGTCCTAATTCTCAACAGGGCAATAGGTAGCAGTTGATCCCAATGTAAATGAGTCTCCTGACATAACTTGCTTAGCTGTAGTTTTAAAGTTCTATTCATTCGCTCTACTTTCCCTGAACTTTGTGGGCGATAGGCCATATGCAATTTCCAAGTAATTTTTAATCCTTTGGCAATTAACTGTACTATTTCTGCCACAAATGCAGGCCCATTGTCTGACCCTATGGTAATCGGAATTCCAAACCGGGGAATGATCTCCTTTAGAAGGAGCCGGGCTATTTCTCGCGCCTTTTCCGTTTGGGTGGGAAAGGCCTCTACCCACCCTGAGAAATTGCACACAAGTACCAACAGGTACTTATAGCCCTGGACGCGGGGGAGTTCAGTGAAATCTACTACAATATTCTCAAATGGAGTCCCTCCAACACTCTGTGACCCGGGAGCCATGACTGGCCCCTGGCGTGGGTTGTTTTTGGCACACAGTTCACATTGTTGGCTTATTGCCCAAGCGATACTAGAGAGCCGAGGAACACAGAAGTGTCGGCTCAGGGTAACCTCTGAGGCTGTCTGACCCCCACGTGTCCCTTGATGATATGATTTGACAAAGGCTGGGGCAAGTGCTTCTGGGATGGCTACGTGGCCATCCTCAAACTGCTACCATCCACTTGGGAGATATCTTCCCTTCTCAGTTTTAAGCCAAGTTTCCTCATTTTTAGAGTACCAAGGGTTCCATTCTGTTAGGGGATAGGCAAGTAAAGCAGTAGTTAAGGCTGCAGTTTCCTGAAGTTCTCCAGAGGCCACTAGTCTTGCCTCTCGATCGGCTGGATGATTTCCCCTAGCGGTTATTGTGTTTTCCTTCTGATGTCCCTGACAATGCATGACTGCCACTTTCTTGGGGGCTCATACTGCATCTAGAAGTTCAAGAATTTCTCTTCCATATTTTATATCTTTTCTTCCTGAATTAATTAACCCTTTTTCTTTGTATAGGGCTCCGTGCACATGGAGAATGGTGAAGGCACAATTAGAGTCAGTATAGACAGTTACTTGTACACCTGCTGCCAATTGAAGAGCCCTGATCAATGCAATCAGCTCTGCCTTTAGGGCAGAAGTTCCCTTTGGCAAGGGCCAGGCTTCTATGGTGGAATTTAATGTCACCACCATGTATCCAGCCAACCGCTCTCCCTCCTTCACAAAGCTGCTACAGTCGGTAAAATATTCTACAGCAGGGTCTTTGAGGGGCTGATCTGTTAAATATTGGTCTGCTAGAGAATACGTCATCCATGACTTCAATACAGTCATGGTCTGGTGGACCTGGTCCCACAGGCAACAGCGTAGCTGGATTGAGTTTTTAGCACTTCTAGGTGGACACGGGGGTTTTCACATAACATTCCCTGATATCTAACCATCCGAGCATTGGTCAGCCAGTATTGTCCCTTACAGTCCAGCAGAGTTAGCACCGCATGTGGCACCCGCACAGTCAATTCTTGTCCCATAGTGAGCTTGTCAGCCTCAGCGACCAGGAGAGCAGTAGCTGCCCATGCTCGCAAACAGGGGGGCCATCCTCTAGCAACTGGATCCAGTTGTTTGGACACGTATGCTACGGGATGGTGCCAGGAGCCCAGAATTTGAGTTAACATGCCTACCGCTATCCCAGTACATTCATGTACATAGAGAAAGAAAGGTTTTGAGACATCCAGGGGCCCTAAACTGGGCGCGTTAATGAGGGCCCTTTTGATCTTTTCGAATGCCTCCTGTTGTGCCTGTTCCCATATTAATGGTTCCCTTCCCCCCTTTTTTTGCTTCATATAGGGGTTTTGCCATTATAGAAAAGTTGGGTATCCAAATTCTACAAAAGCCTGCCACCCCGAGGAATTCTCGGACCTGGCGTCGGATTGTAGGGACTGGGATTGAGCAAACGGTTTGTTTTCTTTCTGGGCGTGGCCATCATTGCCACTGTGAAAGGTGGAACCTGAGGTATTTTACGCTTTCCTGGCAGATCTGGGCTTTTCTTTTAAATACTTTATAGCCTGCTTCCCATAGGAGGGTAAGGAGGCACCGGGTTCCCTCCATACATCCTTCTTTGGTTTTTCTGGCTAATAAAAGGTCATCCACATATTGGAGCAAGGTACAGCCCAGCTGGTCAGCCAGATAAGCCCTTACATCAGTTGCTAGGGCCATCCCAAAAATAGTCGGGTAGTTTTTAAAACCCTGTGGCAACCTAGTCCAAGTCAGCTGGCCCTTGTCTCCATTTACAGGGTTTTCCCATTGGAATGCAAAAATGTCCTGACATGGTGGAGCTAGACGGATGCAAAAGAATGCATCTTTTAGGTCTAGACAATTAAAGTATGTTGCTTCAGCAGGAATAAGTCCTAATAGCGTGTAGGGGTTCGGGACAACTCGGTGCAGGGTGACAGTAGCCTGGTTTATGGCTCGGAGATCTTGAACTGGCCTATATTCCTCCATGCCTGGTTTCTGTACAGGCAGGAGAGGTGTGTTCCATGCTGACTGACAAGGCCGTAGAATTCCATACTTTAAGAGCCTCTCCAAATGTTTTTGGATCCCAACCTGAGCCTTTCAGGGAATGAAATACTGTTTTTGGCAGATTGGCCTGGCCCCAGGTTTTAGTTCTATCATCACCAGGGGAATGTTTCTAGCCAGTCCAGGGGGGTTATCTTCTGCCCATACCCCAGGTATTCGGAAAGGGAACTCGGGCTCTTCTTGTGGGTCCTTCATGGCACTATAGAGGCACCATTTCTCTTCTTGGGGGAAAATAAGAGCCAAAATCCTAGCCTTGGGCTTTCCCAAAGTCAAAGCCACTCATCCTTGTGAGTTAAAGGTTATCTGGGCTTGTAATTTTCCTAACAAGTCATGTCGCATTAGAGCTATGGGACAATCAGGAAGATATAGGAACTCATGAATCACCTCATGACCTCCTAGCCTGCATCGCCTAGGTAACAAAAAAGGGCGGTGCGCTCGACCACCTGTGGCCCCCACATTGGTAGTTTGTTTTCTCAAAATAGGTCCCACCAGTTGTGTTACTACAGAGTGTTCTGCCCCCGTGTCTACCATAAAGTCCATGAGTTGGCCTTCTGCAGTCATTCAGACCATATGCTCCTGGGGGCCTAGTAAAATGGAGCCTGGTCTATCCTAGTCTTCCCCGTATCCTTCCATGGCAGCTAAACCCACAAAGTCATCGGAGGAGGTCTCATGTCTCTGTCGCCCAGGCTGATATCATCCCTGGATTACCTGCCCCCTTTCCTCTCCTTTATGGCCTGAATGATGGTCCTCTGATTGGTGAGGACATTCATTTTTCCAGTGTCCTTCCCTATGGCAATGGGCACATTGGTTTGGGCCCAGCCTGGATCTTGGATAGGTTGGTTTCCCCTCTAGACTCACTTCCAGGCCCCTGCCACGGCTTCAGCCTCGACCTCAACTTCGTATGTCCCTTCCTCAGGGGCACCCTTTCCTTTCCGTAAGAGCAGTCACAAGTAAATCTGCCTTTCTCTTTAATTTTCTTTCAGCCTCCCGCTTAGCTTCTTGGTCTCTATTAATATAGACCTTGGTGGTTACCTCCAGCAATTGACTAATCTTCATCCCAGCAAAACCCTCAAGCTTCTGCAGTTTTCACCGGATATCCCCTTGGGCCTGGTTCACAAAGGCTGCATTAAGCATCCTCTGCTTCTCTGTGGCTTCAGGATCAAATGGGGTGTAAAGGCAGACTGCCTCACACAGTCTCTCATAGTATTGGCTCGGGGTTTCCCCAGGCTCCTGAGCACCTCAGTGGTCTTACTCATGTTCCTAGCCTTTTTCCCTCCTTCTTTCATCCCGTGTAACAGGGCCTCCTGGTATCGTTCTAGCATTCAAAGTACTTGGATTTCATTGGGTCCCACTGGGGGTCTTCCTCAGGAAAATAGCGTAGGGCGTACGCCTGGGTGTTAAGAGTGCTTTCTGGTGAATATTCCTCTAGCCACCTCAGGGCAGCTTGTGTGACTCTATGGCACACTTCGGTGTTAAATATTGTCAATAAAAGCTGATGACAGTCCGCCCAAGTGGGTTTATGAGTTTGAATTATGGACTGCCTCAAATCAATCATAGCTTGGGGCTTTTCTGTATATGAGGGGGTATGGTTTTTCCAATTTAGGAGGTCTGTTGTGGTGAAGGGCTGATACACGAATGTACGCTGTCCCCCCATATCTGTCCATCCTGATCATAGTAGAGACGTCCCTGTGTTACCCTCAATGACATCTCTAGGGCCACCCGTCAGCTCCGAGTGAAGGGTGGGCTGCCCTCATTTCCCTTCTGTTCTCCTGGGTTCAGAGACTTCCCCCTAGGAGGTGGTTTGGAGTCTGATGTCTGGGGCATAATGGGTGAGGAGGCTTCAGATGAGCTACAGACCTCACTATTCCTTGCTGAGTCAGTAGCAGGGAGGGGAGGGTATAAGGTTACATATGGTGGGGACACTTCCTCTGGCTCTCCCTCTAGGACCGGCTTTTTTGGTTTAGGCTTGCACCTAGAGGAGGCTACTGCCTGTGCCATCCAGATCTTACAAGTTTCCTCTAGGCATAACAGAAGCCAGGGTGACTTTATCAGGACTACATCCTGCCATGAGTCTATATATGGGAATTGGTCTGGGTATCCCGGGTCCCCTGTCACTACTTTATATATCTTATTGATTAGTCCCCTGTCCAAGGAGCCCTCCAAGGGCCATCCTACTCCAGATGATAGCCACTCTATTTTGCACAAGGTACGGAGTTTTCTAAGGGTCAATTTAACTCCTTAGTCTCCTGAGTATCCCTTTTAAAAATTCTTAATCATGTATTCTAAAGGGATGGGTTTACTTTGCTTGTCACCCATTTCCTCATGTCCTATCAGATGACACGCACACACACAAGGGAGGGTAGGAGTAGGAAAATCAGGTTTTGGAAACGCACTTCATCCGTCTCTGGCCATTTCCCTCGTGGAAATTTTCAGGCACCTCTTAGCATTGGTGGGATGGAATAAACCCCAAGTCAGGACTTCTCCGAAGAGAACCACTCTAAGCCGTATGAGGATTGCCAGAGAACCGGATCAGGACTCAACACTCACTTCAACCTTAATTGATTGTCTCATTCACTCGCATTCATTCAACAAGCTCCCGCCCTCTGCCCAATCCTTTTAACCTTAGAGTCGCGGTTTCGCCTCCTCCTCTCCCCGAGAGGGTCTTGGAGGTTACTCGGGCAACACTTGGGAGGTGATCAGGCTCAGCTTCTGTCACTTAAGGATGGGCCTATTAAACCAGAATGAACCCGGGTTCTTACCAGTCTGTTGGGCGGTGCTCCCTGCACTGGTTCCTGCACCTCTCTGGGTTCCGTTGTGCTCTCAGAAGTCTCACCCCAACACGTTGGGAGGGCTAGTCTCCAATGGATCAATTGGTCTGCTGGCACCAGGCGATGTCACCACCCCCAGCATCCCAGGGCTCACACCCCAGAGACAAGGGAGGTGAAAGCACTGTCTATGTACACTGACTCCCAATCCCCAACGAGCCCCCAGAAATGTTGGAGGAATCGGTAGAGGTAGGCAGGACACTGAGGCTTGTAATGCAGGAAGCAATGTTTACTGTACCAGTACAGGCCCAGTGGATTCACATCCAAAGACTGAGCCCTGAACTAAAGGAGAGCTTCTCCCTTTATAGACTAGTTCCCGCGCTTTTGGGGGCCTATAGCTATGTTTATCTATGCAGAAGCAATGTACAGAAGCCAGAGTGCATACGTTAGTTTTTCCTTATCTCGTTGACCCACATGTTTGTGCTGCCCCTGGCAGGGTCCTATCTAAGAGGCCAAAAGTTACTTATTCCCTGGGGCTTGCATTTTCTTATTTTTGCTTTGTCCTTCCCTGTTTTGTTATTAACCTGCCTCAGTAAGAGGAGGCTGGGTAAGGCAGAGCCATGGTGCAAACTTCAGCAAGATTGCTACAGGAATTTGGGAGTCCTGAACTGGGTCAAGGACCCTGGGATATGCCCTCTGCAATGCTGGGAGCTCCACCCATTTTACAAACACTCTGAGTTCTGAGGCGGTGGCTCACCCCTGGAAAGGACCTAGAGGAGGCTAGCCTGAGAAATATGCAGTCCAATGGACAATTTCCCAAAATGTGTAAGGACTTATTAAACAAACAAGAGGCAATGTGGGAGGACAAGAGGAAGAGACTAACTCTGCCCCAGAGTGGGCAGCAGAAGTTGAGGAAGCTGAGCCCTGAAGGAAGCATGGCACTATGTCCTTGACAGAGAAGAGCATGTACAAAATCATGGCGCACAAGGCACCTTCATTGAGTTAGGGTGCAGCTCCACAGACCTCAAGAGGACACATGCAGGTGAGGATTCATGGTGGAAGAGGAGGCAGCCAGACTGCGGAGTTCCATCTTTAGTCTAAGGCCAAGGGGGAAGAGTAGGTCCACACCATGGGGCTTCTCTACTAGAAGGGGAAGAGGAATCTCAAGCTGCAGTGGAGCTGTTGGCCACCAAGCCGGTTTCCCCGGAACTAGTCTTCTTGAATGTACAGAAAGCTGGGGTATTACTGTACCCACTGCTGTAGTCTAAATATTTTTGCTGTCCTCCCCGCCCCCGCCCCCCCCACCCCCCAGTTCTTATATTGAAAACTTAATGCCCAAGGTGATGGAAGTGGGATCTTTGGGAGATGATTAGGTCATAAGGGTGGAGCCCTAATGAATGGGATTAGTGCCCCTCATCAGAAGCCCCAGAGAGCTCTCTTCTGCCATGTGAGGATACAAGAAGTTGGCAGCCTGCAACCTGGAAGAGGGCCTTCACCTGACCATGCTGGCACCATGACCTCACACATCCAGTCTCCAGAACTGTGAGAAATACATTTCTATTGTTTATAAGCCACTCAGTCTGTGGCACTTTTTAATAGCAGCCCAAATGGACTAAGATACCCACCATGGTAGGAAACGAGACATACTGTATTGATTTTCCTTTCAGGCAAATTGGTGAGCACATACTCTAAACCTTCAGGCTACTTCATCCACAGGAACTCTACCATCAACCATAAGCACTACCAGGCCTCCCCACGACACCAGCATGGAGACCACGGATGACGGCTCTTGAATCAGTTTGGGCATGACTGGGCCTGGAAACATGGTGGACATCAGCCCTCATGCACAGTTCACTATGCAGCAACCAGGCATGGAGGCTCTGAGGCAGGGGAACTGGGAATCCGGGTGGGGAGGAGAGAGTGGCCATCATCCTGCCTAGCCTGGGGCTCCAGTCTCTCAACTTTGTTTCCTTGGGAAAACAGGAAGTGAATGTGAAAGGCCCAGCTGTGATTCACGCTGACAGCCAGTTGGCAGTCTCCTGAACCAGGGTGAGGATACACCCTGACATGCAAAGCCAGAGCTCTTTATCTGTTTCTGGACATCTGAGGTTTATCTCCCTAGCAGCAGGGGTCCTGGCACCCTAGGCAGTGTCAGGGCCTCTGGAGGCAGGAGGCAGCCTGGGCTTGAGGTCTGTGAACAACTATGACAGCCCTGACTGTAGCAGAAGCACAGCAGGGATCAGCAGTTCTCTTCAGATACCAGACGGCCACTGACCAAGGGGAAGGACAAGTCCCGACAAGCTCCTCACAGCCCCTTAGTGCCAACCTCCAGCTGTTCAGGAGGAGCTAAGGAGTGGGGAGAGGCGCTCAGCTAGGGGAACGGTGGGCTGTAGTCCAAGCACCACGGCTGGGATGAGAGCCCTCCCTGCTCCGAGCTGCTCACAGGCTTGCTTCTCACAGCCGACAGTGCCCCACTGCCAGGCACACAGGCCCTCAGGCCCCAGTGAGCTTCCGCCATCCCCTCCACCCCCTTTTACTACAATGTGTCCTGTAGCTCTCCTACACCCGTCAGCTGCTTCTTCCTGTGTTTTCTGTCCATGCTGAGCAGTCTGGAATGACTCCCCCTTTGCCCTCTCCAGCCTTTTCACCCAACTTTTTCTCATCCTTTGAATTACACCTCAGACATCATCAATGCTGGGAGCCTTCCCACACAAGCTCCTCCTGCGCCTGATCCCAGCTGAGTAGCAGCCTGTCTATTGATCCCATAGTGTCTTGATCTCCTTGTATCATTGCATTGACTACAGTCTATTAAAAGAATCTGTTTTTCTGCCCCCACTGTACTATGGGCTCCCAAACAATGATTCTTATCACCTGTGGAGCCCCGGGGCCCAGGTCTAGATCTAGCATGGGACAGGTAGCAGTTAATTTCTGTTACATTGAAGTCCCTCCCACAACTTCAACAGTCCAGGGCTTTTGAAACGGAGAGAAAATAAGTAACCTCTTCCTGCCTTCCTGGTACACAGGAAGCCTTTCCACTCTGGGTCTATACCTTCTTCCATCTTCCCACTTGGTACTACCATCTACTCACTTACCTGCCTTCCCCCACCCCAATTCCCATCTTCTACATCTACTTAGAGCCCAAAGCTGCTCTGCCTCACAGGTAAGAATGAGCCCACCCAAACTTAAAATTTCCACTGAGTTCTGTGACAGAAGTGGGAGGTAGGAGGTGGTGTGGAATGGTAGAGAGAATCAGCACTGGTGTCAGATAGCCCTGGGTTTGAATCCCATCTCATTTACCAGTTGTGTGACCAAGGTGAATTTCTTCACTTCTCTGAGGCTCCGTTTTCCATGTATAAAACATAGAGACTAATGCCTTAGGGTGGGTTCCTCCAGAAGCAGGCCTAATTTGAGTGCAAAGAGGTTCATTGGGAAGCAATCCAGGCCAGGGTTAGATTAGGGCAATGCATGTGAAGGGCCTGGCTACAAAATGTAGGGAATCCCTCTTAGGTGTCAACTCTGCCTTTATATGAACCCAAAAGGGAGGGCCCCTCAACCTAGTCCCAGCCCCGATCCAAGAAGCACTGACAGGGGAACTGGAAGTGAGAGAGGACGGGAAGGAAGCCAACAGAGCACACAAGACTAAGCTGCCACTGGGAGCTACTGAGGCTCCATCCCACAGGGGAACTCTGGGAGGCAGGGGAACTCTGGGAGACAGCCATCTGAGGGGGGGAAGCTGGGGAATTTATCCTCCAACTTCCATCTTCTACTGGCTGAGGGCTGCCTCGGGGCCCTCACTCCCTGGCATGCCCAGCCTGTGCCACACACCAGCCTCGAGAAGTGCTAAGGCAGAGAGTTGCAGGTTCTTGCAATAGAACCCTGTAATAGAACAGGGAATACCCAGGGGAAACGGCCAAGGCACAGCCTCTGCTAGAGGGCTGTTATAAGGATGAAATGAAATAACACAACCACAGTGCCTAACACAGAAGTTACCTTCTCTCTCCCAGTTTATCACAATAGTTTGTGAAGTTCACAGAGCTCCCCAACTCTACATGAGTTGGCAACACCAGAGGAACAGCTGCTTCCCATCTTTCAGCAAAAGCAAAACAAAAACAAGAAGCAAAACCCAGAAGCCCACGGGCTCGAGGCAAGCTCTAAACAGCCGAGTGTACGTGGAAGGCTGGTGCTTGATGGAACTAAGGTAGTCGAATGGTATCCTCTCACATCTGCACTTCACCTCTCTCTGGCCTTTCCACCCCTCACTGTAACACTACTTACGACATACAAAACTAGCAACACACTGAGTAACAACCACTGCCATTCACTCATCTTCTGTGAGACAGATACTTGCTTTTACCCACATTATCCTACTCCTTAGAACTCTGTAAAATTTTCCCCGTTTTGTAGAAAAGGAGACGGCTGTTTCCCCGACTCCACATTAGGTAACAAATAAGCCTATCAGTACTAGTCCTGCTAACCCACACTCTCCTCCAACAATTTGCCACTGACCCACATTCCAGGGAGACTGCTCAATTTTAAGTTAAATAATTCACTTTCTAGAATCAGCCCTTTCCCTTTTATCTTCAGGCAGAGACATAAACACACTATTCCCGTTTATAGAACTTTACCTCCAATAAATTGCCATTTACTGCGAGAAAACTAGTGAGAGTTAAGCTGATGGGACGTAACTGATAAACTACTTCTCACTAGAAGGAAAATGGGAAAATAATCAATACTAGAGTCAAAATACAGCATTTTCGTTAGGACTGAAGAGGCAGGGCACTGTGGTCTCACAGCCATGGACAAAAAGTGGTTTTGTTACTCTGAACCTTTTTTCCCTCATCTGAAAATTGGGGTGGATAACACCTACCTCCTAAGGTTGCTGTGAGGATTAAATGAAGGTACACACACGGCCTGAACCATAGCAACTGCTCAAAAAATAACAGCAATTATTTATGTGATGCTGGCCAGAAAGTCAGTGCCATCCAACAGCAAGACATGGAAGGAACAGAGAGTGAGCCTGCCATCCTGCCTTCTTCTAACTCAAAGAGCTTGTGTGCAAAAGCAGCTAGGCAGGAAACAGCGCATTAAAGGCCTGTGCTGTGCCTTACGTCTAGCTATCTCTGAACTCCCCAGCTTAACACACACTTCATGCTTGTTTTAAAATACAAGCTCTTAAAGAAAAAAATAACATAACATAACATAACATAACATAAATAAAGGAAAAGAAAATTTTGGACTTGGCAAATCAGAAAGTAGGAGAGTGTGAGTGGTGTCCTGTTCATCTTGTCCCAGGATCCATTCCTGGTTGGCGGCCACCTCACACCATCTTCCACTACAGCTTCAGGTCAACTTGGGCCAAAGCCAGCTTTCTCAACATCCTTGTTTGGTCATCTCCCGCAGGTAGTTGCTTCTGCCACTCAACATCCGCTCACCTTTGGAGTCTGCCTGTGCACTGAGGACAGAACACATTTCTGTTCTTCACTGGAAGCTCCTGGGCAATGTGGTCAAGAATGTGCACTCCTCTACTGATGCACCGAAACAGAACTTACTTCCTGTTGCTGCCATCACCTCTGATGGCAAGAGAACCAGTCTCGGCTTTAGCAGATGTATATGCAAGGCATCCCCACTCGTTAATCTAGGAAGAAAAAGTAACCGTATAGCAACTAATAACTGAGAGTTCACTTACAAATTCCTGGCAAGAATGGCCACACATATCCCTCAAAGGTCCCACCGTTGTCTGGCTGAGAATTCTTAACTGGGTGAGGCAGCAAGAAGAAGTGACAAATCGCTGAATGGTAAGGATCGCAGAACAGAAGCAGAATTCAAGAATGATGGCAGAGAAGGCCAAGAGTAACCACACAGTGTTCAGAAGCGCGCACTACACATTCAGTGAATATAGGTAGCATGTCACGGACCAGGAATGGAATTCATTCTGAAACATGCAATTTATTGGTCTGAGGACTAGCTCCATAATTAAAATACCCCTCCCCCAAGCCCTGCAACACAGAGAAAAAAGAGAAATCTCCATCTTATTGAAATAAGATTTCATACAAACATAGATAAATATATTTAAATTTTCTTTTTAACCATAAGTGAATTCAAACAGACTGTTATAAAACAGAATACGCCACGCCGTTGTCTGTATAGCTCATAGAAAACATAAAAACCAGAATGCTGGGTGGGTGCTGGTGGTAGAAACTGCAGCGCCAAAACTTGCTCAACAATGAACTGGAGACCACTAAGGCTTCATGAACATGGCCCATCCCTACTGCTAATGGTTTTGTCAACCTCTGGACCCTAGAAATTCAGGATTTCCTCCTCCTTCCTCTGCCTGCTTTGGTCCGTGTCCGGCTACCTGGCCGGACAGTAAGCTGCTTTTTAAAGTCCACTAAGCAATCTGTGGCTTCTGAAATAGAAACAAAAGACTTGATGGGAGACTCATTTAAGTCGAAATGTGCAAGGCAACTCGGCATCTCTCTGCTGCAGCCTGCCTCTTCTACCCCTGGTGAAGGCAACCTAGAGAGAAGGAGAAAAAAATCAGAATTCAATATACACCTACTAATAAGCACTAAGTATGTGTACCAGGGGTAGTGACATATACTATTAGTTCATGTAATCTTTGGAATAATTCGATCAGATAAGTACTATCACTCCCCTCTCACAGATGAGGACACTGGGTAAATCATATACCCCAAGTCACACAGGTGGGCAGTGAGGAAATGAGGATTCAGACCCAAATTCAAGCTGCTTGAATTCTAAGTCAGAAGACGAGGGTTGGGTGGGGACAGAGGGGCAAGGAGGAGCAAAACAGCTTTTCTTGGGAGTTCCCTGGTGGTGCAGTGGTAAAGAAGCCATCCTGCAACGCAGGGGAAGAAGGTTTGATCCCTGGTTGGGGAACTAAGATCCCACATGCTGTGGGGCAACTAAGCCCGCGTGCCGACAGCTATAGAGACCATGAGCCCTGGAGCCCACGCACCACAACTAGAGAAGAGAAAACCCACATGCCACAACTAGAGAGAAGCGCACATGCTGCAACTAAGACTTGATGCAGCCAAAAAAACCAAACACACACACACACACACACACACACACACACACACACACAGCTTTTCCTCAGCTTGCTTTGAAACCACGAGTGAACTGAGGTAGTTACCCAATTCTCAGCCCAGATATATGGGGGTCACAGAGTTACATAGAGAGCCGTCACACAGTTCCACAGTTTTCTACTTCACTAGTCTGAATACCACACTACACACAGAACGTAGGACTAGGCCTGTACTTTTCTAGAACTGCTGACAGCCACATTCCAATGCACACTCCAATTCACCTAAAGGCTCCTGTTTCTGAAAACTTCGTCTTTATTTCTACATCTGTGATAGGAGACAAAAAAGTAATAATGGTGTTAGTAGTGTTGTAATCATAACACTTTTCACTGGTCATGTTGCCTCCTGTGTTCTGGCCACTGCTCTTCATCAGGCTTCTCCAGGTAGCTCAGATCCCCAATCCCCAGACCAGTGCAATGTGAGCAGCAGCATCCAACAGCCGTAGCTGCAGAAGTACAGAGGAGAACACTTTTGAATGAATAACCACTGAACAAGTCTACTTCAAATCCAGACTCGAGGAACAAGGAGTTGCCAAGGGACATCTGCGCCTGCAGAGATTCACAACCTGCTGACCTAAAGGTAGCAGGCTACAGGGCTCAGACAGGATGCCTTTTCATCGTCATCAGAAGGCACAACAGATTTGCTTGTTGGGAGTGAACTATTAGAACTGGATCGGAAGCAAATCTCACCAGACCTAAGCAAAAGTTCCTCTTCCATCTACTTCTAGCGCATTTTAACAACAGCAACTATTAACAACAACAACAGTAACAAGAGCAGCTAACATTTATCAAGAGTCTACTTGCATGGGGGGGAATCGAGGGGGGGGCATCAAGGAAGGGAGGGAATATGGGGATATGTGTATAAAAACAGTTGATTGAACCTGGTGTACCCCCCAAAAAAATAAAATAAAAAAAAAAAAAAAAAAAAAGAGTGTGCTTGCAGCAGGGAATATGTGTGGAGCTTTACTAGATTTAATCCTTTGAGTCTGTGAAGTTGGTATTACTAACTCTATGCAATGCTCTTAAACAATCTACTCTACTCCTTAAACATTAGGCACAGAGACAGAGTCACTTCCCACAGTCCCTTAGGAGCACAGGTTGAGACACGAAGCTACAGGTAACATGAAGGATGCACAAAACATTAGGAGAGGACAGTCATGTCTGGTTTCCAGTGCCTTTTCCTTTACTTAGGGCTTGTACCAGTCCCCTGGGATTTGGAAATGTTTTTTGCCCAGTTTGACAGGCAGTAGAAAGTTCAAGCTTTATAAACGCTGAAACAAAACACATGATAAATATGACAGAGTACTTCATCTTCCTTAGGGAGAGATGACCTAGTCCAAGTCCCACAGGCTGGCTGACTGGGTCAAAGGTGCACCCAACTCCAGCAAAAACTCAGGGGAGGTGGTAGTGGCTGTTTCACTAGAAGGCCTTAGGCAGAAGCTCAGAAAACCGGTGCTGAGGCCCTCACCTGCGCTCTCGTACTCAGACTGTTCCAAGAGACTGAGGAGTCGGCCTTCACTGAGGCCTTTTTCCTGTGACAGAGAAAAACAGATGAACGGGTTACACAGAGAGTCTAAAATGCAACTTCCTTAGCCCACATCACACCTATCTCCAGGAGAGAAGAGGCGTAGGGGCACAGCTGTAGGAAAGTCTTTTGCTTTCTAATAAACATGGGTACACAGTAAAAAACTGAGTATGATTAAAAGGATACATCTTTATGCCGAGAATATAGCTAAGAATGGATACCAGAGTCAAGGCAAATTATTTCACCAAGACCATATTAGAGAATGCTAACCTTTGACCTATGATAGATTTGGAGAGATTTAAATAGAAAATAACAGTTTCAAGTTAGCTTTTGAGGCAGTGATGCCACGGAAAAAAACTAGCTCTATGGTATAAGCACACACTCATAAGCCCCAACTTCAAATTATCACCTCAAAATCACCCCCATGCATATAGGTAAATGATGACTTGCCCTGAGTCTTTATACTTTTCTTCATGCTTTTTCCCCTCATGATAGATAATGGCTTCTCATTTTGGTGTGCAGTGACTGAAACCCCTGGGTCAGGGTCTTAGAGACACCTTCACAGAGAATCCACGGACCCTTTCCATGGTCATCTTTTGAGAAAGCACCGTGGCTCTGGTGTGGCTGCCCGCTCCCACCCTGAAATTCTCTATTCCCTCGGTTTAGGTGACCCCACATGGCCCTGACTTCCTTGTTCCTCTCCAGCTGCTCCTGGTGCCTGCTCCCTAAATGTAGGTGCCCCTCGGAGCTCCCTCCCGGTGCCCTCTCCCCAAGTGATCTCACCACTCCGTGGCTTTAATCTCCATGTCTGTGCAGATCACTCCCACTCCTCCATCCCCAGCCACAGTTCTCCCGGGTGACAGAATCGTGCACCCAGCTGCCTCCTGGGCAGCTCCATCTGGATGTCTCACAGCACCTCAGATGCCTCGTGCCTAAAACAGCACCATCTCCCACCCTCCCCCAGAACCTCCTCCTTCCCAGTGTTCCCTGCCTCAGGGACAGCAGAGTTGAGCTGCTCCAGACAGAAACTGGGGGTCACCTTGACCTCCTGCCCTTCTTCACTCTCCCCCGTCACCTCCACACCAGCTTCATCCACACACTGCTCCCATCATCCTTTCTCCCCAGATGCTCCTGCATCCTCCTGTGTGCTTCTCCTGCAGCCTCTCCCGGCCTAGGCCACCACACCTACCTATCCTCTGGTTCACAGCTCCAAGTATTTACTCACTAGAGCCAGCCATGATCAGGTCCCTTTCTGGAGCTTCCACTTTTCCCTTCAAAGCCCACATGACAGTCCCTCCCACCAGGAAGCACCCACGAGCCGCCTAGATAGCTTCCTCCACAAGAGGGCAGACAGCAGTATCAGCAGTATTTCATCTTGTGGAACTGAAAACCACAGCCACAGAAAGACAGAGAAAATGAAAAGGCAGAAGACTTTGTACCAGATAAAGGGACAGGATAAAACCCCAGAAAAACAACTAAATGAAGAGGAGATAGGCACTCTTACAGGAAAAGAATTCAGAATAATGACGGTGAAGATGATCCAGGACTTTGAAAAAAGACTGCATGCAAAGATCAAAAAGTTCCAAGGAAAGTTTACCAAAGACCTAGAAGAATTAAAGAACAAACACATATATGCAACACAATAACAGAAATGAAAAATACACTAGAAGGAACCAATAGCAGATTAATTGAGGCAGAAGGGTGAATAAGTGAGCTGGAAGACAGAATGGTGAAAATCACTGATGCGGAAAAGAATAAGGAAAAAAGAATGAAAAGAACTGAAGACAGCCTAAGAGATCTCTGGGACAATGTTAAACGCACCAACATTCGCATTATAGGGGTCCCAGAAGGAGAAGAGAGAGAGAAAGGACCCGAGAAAATACTGGAAGAGATTATAGTTGAAAACTTCCCTAACAGGGGAAAGGAAATAGCTACCCAAGTCCAGGAAGCACAGAGAGCCCCAGGCAGGATAAACCCAAGGAGAAACACACCAAGACATATAGTAGTCAAACTGACAAAAATTAAAGACAGAGAAATGTTATTAAAAGCAATAAGGGAAAAATGACAAATAACATACAAGGGAACTCCCATAAGGGTAACAGCTGATTTCTCAGCAGAAACTCTGCAAGCCAGAAGGGAGTGGCATGATATATTTCAAGTGATGAAAGGGAAGAACCTACAACCAAGAACACTCTACCCAGCAAGGACCTCATTCAGAGTCGAAGGAGAAATCAAAAGCTTTACAGACAAGCAACAGTTAAGAGAATTCAGCACCACCAAACCAGCCCTACAACAAATGCTAAAGGAACTTCTCTAAGCGGGAAACATAAGAGAAGAAAAGGACCTACAAAAACAAATACAAAACAATTAAGAAAATGGTAATAGGAACAGACATATCAATAATTACCTTGAATGTAAATGGACTAAATGCACCAACCAAAAGGCACAGACTGGCTGAATGGATACAAAAACAAGACCCATATATATGCTGTCTACAAGAGACCCACTTCAGACCTAGGGACACATACAGATGGAAAGTGAGGGGATGGAAAAAGATATTCCATGCAAATGGAAATCAAAAGAAAGCTGGAGTAGCAATAGTCATATCAGATAAAATAGACTTTAAAACAAAAAATGTTACAAGAGACAAGAAAGGACATTACATAAAGATCAAGGGATCCAACCAAGAAGAGGAGATAACAATTATAAATATATATGCACCCAATATAGGAGGACCTCAATACATAAGCCAAATGCTAACAACTATGAAAGAGGAAATGCAAGGCAGAAATAGAGACACAGATGTAGAGAACCAACATATAGACACCAAGTGGGGAAAGCGGGGAGGGCTGGAGGGCGATGAATTGGGAGATTGCGATACCAAATTGTACACTCTAAATATATGCTGTTTATTGTCTGTTAACTGTATCTCAATAAAAGTTCTTTAAAAAAAAAAGAAAAAAAAAGCCCACATGACAAAACCACAAGGACTCATCCCCTGTGGCCAGTTGCCGTGTCCTCCCCTCCCATGCACGCTTCTCCTGCACATGGCAGCCACGAGGGGCTCTCATGAGTCCAAATACACTTGCTGCCCGTGGCACACTGGCTCTCTCTGCCCCCATCCGCTGGCTTCGCTGCTGCTTCTCCTCCGGGTCTGGCAGCGCTCCCTCTCTGAGCCTCACGTCCCCCTCCTGCGGCTGCTGGGATGCTGAGGTGACATGGTCCATGGAAAGTTCTTAGAAAAGTGGGTGGGCTGTGCTCCTCCCTGCTCTCCCCCAACCCCCAGCATCCTTTCCTGCCGTCCACTTATCTGTCTCCGCGGGTTGAGCGCTTCATGAGAGCAGGGCTCACGGTTTTCCTTCACCTTCCTGAGTACTCAGCATTAGTGTTCCCTGAATGAGTATTTGAGTGGGCGTACCCCGCCACGGAGAGCACTCACGTGGGGAGCACTGAGACTATCACCAAACCCTGGCAGCCAGTACCAGGAGGCAGCACAAGCTAGTGAAGGGAGCCGTAGCTACAAATACGCCACCCCGGTTTCCCTCTCTCTCCTGGGCGTCAGTTGCTGGGAAGTAGTGATATTCCAGCCACCCTACCTCAGAGCTGCCGCTCTGGAGAGAATGCATATGGCTTTGGCTTTGGGGTTTTATTGTTTGTTGGTTTTGCTTTATTTTAAAGAAGGTTTGAATGAACTCCCTGGGAGCATCATCATATTTATTTATTTATTATTTATTATTTATTAATTTAGGCTGAGCACGGGCTTTCTCTAGTTGTGGCGAGTGGGGGTACTCTTCACTGTGGTACACAGGCTTGTCGTTGTGGTGGCCTCTCTTGTTGCGGAGCACGGGCTCTAGGCGTGCAGGCTTCAGGAGTTGTGGTGTGTGGGCTCAGCAGTGGTAGCTCACAGGCTTAGTTGCTCCTCAGCATGTGGGATCTTCCCGGACCAGGGATCAAACCCATGTCCCTTGCATTGGCGGGCAGATTCTTAACCACTGTGCCACCAGGGAAGTCTGCATGCATATGCCTTTGGACTTGGTGGGATAGCCAGAGAATTTCTTTCCCCCTTCCTGTCACAAGCCTCCAAGGTCCCTCCTGATGTAGGGACTCCCTGTTCTAAAAGGGCAGGAAAGTGGGGGAAGGACCACTCCTTGCCATCCCCAGATGGCAACTCCCCAACCCCTGTCCTCACTGTGTCCTGCCCCCTGCCTCTCCCTTGGAACCACCTCTCCCCCAGCAGATGCTTTCTGATGCTGCCCCTGCAAGATGCTGGGACAAAGGTGAATCAGCCAGACAGGACGTGTGTGCAATGACACCCAGACTAGGGAGGGCTACCAACGTGGGCAAGGTTGTTCAAGGCCGCTGCCCACCTGCAGGGGGCCAGTGCCCAGCAGGGAGCAAAGTCACCAGAGGTGGGCTGCCCACCCAGAGGTGGCCAAGCCGAGGGAGAGGGGGGCAGCTTGAGCAGGACAGGAGGGTGGAGCACTCAGAGGCACACTTAGGGTGGTGGCTCCAGAACAGCCAAGCACGCAGCACAGGCTAGGCCCCAAGGCCAAGGCCTGAAAACACCAGGCCAAGGAGCTGGGCTTCACCCTGGAGGCAGGGAAGGTTTTAAGTGGGTGACAGGGCAGGTAGGTGCAGCATACCTGGCAGTTCCAAAGTCTTCTGTGCGCAGACTAAGTAGGCATGGGTTTCCCGCCCGAGTTCCCTCAGCCACGCTTGGTGTCTCCCGGACCCAGCTGCATGCCGGTGGGGGTGGCGGGCCAGCCTGGCAGTCCCAGCGGCACCTCTGCTCCCAGGCCAGGCTGGCACCAGTCAGTCCTCAGAGGGACGCTCAGAGAGGGGCTGGCGGAGCGGGGTGTGTGGTGTCTTTGCAGCCCTGGTAAGCCCGGCCATTTCCCCGCTCTCACAGGCATCAGCCTCCTCATCCCCCCGGACGCCATACCCCGAGGAAAGATCTACGAGGTTTACCTCACGCTGCACAAGCCGGAGGATGTGAGGTGTGGGCATGGGCCCCGCCGCTGGGACTGGGTGGGTCCTGCCCCGCCTGCTGTCCCTGTGACGCCCCTGCCCAACCCGTTGTTGGGCCGGGTCTGGCCTGGCCTGGCCTGGCCTGAGGGAGGGCGGGGGTCGAGGGGCTCCTGGCTCCACCCAGCTCGGCAGCCCCTGAGCCCTGGTCCCCAGGACGGCCCACTGACGCCCTTCCCCTCCCCCCCGTATTTCCCCACTTGAGGTTGCCCCTAGCCGGCTGTCAGACCCTGCTGAGTCCTGTCGTTAGCTGCGGGCCCCCCGGGGTCCTGCTCACCCGGCCCGTCATCCTCGCCATGGACCACTGTGGGGAGCCCAGCCCCGACAGCTGGAGCCTGCGCCTCAAAAAGCAGTCCTGCGAAGGCAGCTGGGAGGTGAGCCCCGAGCCGCCCCCCGCCGCCCGGAGCTCGCTGGGGACCCCGGCTTCCGGCCTGGCCCTGGAGCCACGCCCCCGCCCCGGCCCCGGCCCCCCCCCAGGGCTGCGGTTGGCCGAGAGCTGACCAATCGGGCCCTGCCTGCAGGACGTGCTGCACCTGGGCGAGGAGGCGCCCTCCCACCTCTACTACTGCCAGCTGGAGGCCGGCGCCTGCTTTGTGTTCACCGAGCAGTTGGGCCGATTTGCCCTGGTGGGAGAGGCCCTCAGCGTGGCCGCGGCCAAGCGCCTCAAGCTGCTCCTCTTTGCCCCCGTGGCCTGCACCTCCCTCGAGTACAACATCCGAGTCTACTGCCTGCATGACACCCAGGACGCGCTCAAGGTACCCTCCCACCCCCACCCTGCCCCACGGAGCAGGCACTGAGGGCTGACCGCCCCTGGCCCTGGGAAGGGGGCAGTAGAGAGGGGCCCTGCCAGCCCCCAGGCCTGGCTAACGCCTGGGGCACTGCAGGAGGTGGTGCAGCTGGAGAAGCAGCTGGGAGGACAGCTGATCCAGGAGCCTCGCGTCCTGCACTTCAAGGACAGTTACCACAACTTGCGCCTGTCCATCCACGACGTGCCCAGCTCCCTGTGGAAGAGCAAGCTCCTCGTCAGCTACCAGGTGAGGGCGCTCAAGGTGCTTGAGGCTGGGCACACCTGAGCTGGGCACGCCTGATGCCGCCTGTCACCCCCCCGCCCCCAGGAGATCCCCTTCTATCACATCTGGAACGGCACACAGCAGTACCTGCGCTGCACCTTCACCTTGGAGCGCGTCAGCCCCAGCACCAGCGACCTGGCCTGCAAGGTGTGGGTGTGGCAGGTGGAGGGCGACGGGCAGAGCTTCCAAGTCAACTTCAACATCACCAAGGTGGGCAGCACTGCCATAATGTGCCCCCCCACTGGGGCCACCCTGCCACCAAGCCCGCCTCCTAGCAACCACTTGGCAGTTTCTTCCATGTCTCCCAGGGAGGGACATGCAGATGCGCATGTGGATGCAGACAGGTGCTGTTAGACCTGCAGAGGAGGATGTGGGAGCAGCAGGACAGGGAGGGAGAGGGGGAGGGGGAGCTGGCCTGGGGGCCCGGAGGGCTTCCCTGAGAAGGGACTTGTACGGGCCTGGAAAGATGAGTGGAAGTTAGGCAGCAGTGAGGGAACTGAGTGTGGAGGAGAGAGGCATGAGAGGGCAGCAGTCAGTTCTGAGTGACGTGCAGAGTTCTGCTGGTCAGGACAGGCTGGCAGAGGTGACCTAGGGAGGAGTGATGTGGAGGGAAGGAGAGTGAGGTCAGAAGTCTCCTCTGCTCGATGGCTGTGTGACTGGGCAGGTCGCTGCATCTCCACGCTCCAGTGACAGGGCCCTGGCCCTCCAGGGGTGCCTGGGAAGCAACAGTGCCCACGCTGTGCCCATGCCCTGGGGTGGTCCAAGCACTCTCCCAGCATGAGGTGGCAGCGGACTGGGCTTGGCGAGTTCTAACAGGTACCTCTACCCCTCCCCACTCCCAGGACACCAGATTCGCTGAGCTGCTGGCCTTGGAGAGTGAAGGGGGGCTTCCAGCCCTCGTGGGCCCCAGTGCCTTCAAGATCCCCTTCCTCATTCGCCAGAAGATCATTACCAGCCTGGACCCACCCTGTAGCCGGGGTGCCGACTGGCGGACTCTGGCCCAGAAACTCCACCTGGACAGGTGGGTAGGGGGTGGGCAGGGAGAGGCTGTGAAGGCCACCTACAGTCCAACCTGGGTGGGGAGGACGGGGGGTGGGTGGACAGGACACACTGTGGGGCCTTGGGCTCCAGCCAGCAGCAGCTAGGGCAGCCCCTTGGCTGAGTGAGGGGAGGCCCTGTCCTTGGGTAGGCTAGGAGGGCGCAGGCAGCAGCTGGGTGAAGCCAGGCCACTGACCGTCTCCCCTCCCTTCTGCAGCCATCTCAGCTTCTTTGCCTCCAAGCCCAGCCCCACAGCCATGATCCTCAACCTGTGGGAGGCGCGGCACTTCCCCAACGGCAACCTCAGCCAGCTGGCTGCCGCAGTGGCCGGACTTGGCCAGCCAGATGCTGGCCTCTTCACCGTGTCGGAGGCCGAGTGCTGAGGCCGGCCAGGCCCACCACGCCTACACTCTCACCAGCTTTGGCACCCGCCAGGGACGGGCAGAAGCCAGACAAGGCCCTTCCCCACCACCGGGGAGAGCTGCGCGGACAGGCCCCCTCCTGGCGGACGCTGTCCCTTCACACTGGCCCTTCAGACCCTGCCCGCACTCCCTCCCCTCCACGGCCTGCCTGGCCAGGCTGGCACTGCCACCTGCTCCGACTCTGCCCCGGCCCCCGGGGCCCAGGGTGGACAGTGCCTGGAGCCCGGGCTGGGCCCCGCCCATCCGTGTGGGTGTATGTGCGTGTGATGCTACCTCTCGTCCTGCCCCAGCCAGGGGGCCGCATACACGCGGGCACGCACGCACACGATGGGCTTGGGACGTGGCCCCCGAGCTCCTGCCTGAGCTGGACCTTATGCAAACATTTCTGTGCCTGCTGGGTAGGGGCGCATCTGAGGGGCCCGGCTCCAAGCGGGTGGGACTGAGGGCCACAGCTGAACAGGGGGCGGCCCCTGGATTCCGGCACACAACCGCCACACGGGCCTGTGCCCACGCATGTCCCGTGTGCTCCTGTCACATGCATCCCCCACACACGCATCTCATGCCGTACACCTGGGGGCCGCTCACGTCTCTCGCGCCCGGTGTCAGTCCACATCTGCCTCTCATATGCTGCCCTTCTCCCACCCACCCAGGGACACCCAAAGGCTCCTCTCCTATCCCACCCCCCTCACCCCTGCCCCCAGCCGCGAGGAGCCCTGCCCAACGAGGCGTGTGAATATGCAACGGGAGTCCCGGGCTGGACAATGGCAAGTGTGCGAGCCGTGGTGTGCCCGTTCCTGGGGCTGCCGGTGCCCCCGCGTGGGGCCTGTCGTGTGAAGCTTGTGCCCTGACTCTGTATTAAGTGCATTCATGCACTTACACTTGGCCTTATGTACACAGCCTTGCCCGGCCGCCAGGGCACGTAGGGATTTTAGCGGACGTGAATGTAAATAAATTATATATATATATTGCTAACCCAAGTGCTACTTCTCTCGGGCAGAGCTAGGGGTCCGGGCCAGTGGCCATGGAGGGGTCACACGTGGCTGTTCTGGAAGTCCTGGGTGTCTGGACCTGGCTGGGGGACAGATGGGGTCCCAGCCCTGGTCCAACAAAGCTGGTTGCTGGAGACTTCTTCAGACATGGGTCATCTGGGCAAGGCGGCAGGCAACAGCAGTGACCAGGGCCGCACCTTTGCCGGACCCGTCCTCCGATTGCAGGAAGGTGACCTCACAGCGAGGGGCCAGCTCCCGCACCGTGGCTGCCACCATGCTGGAGAAGCTGTGAGGGGGAGAGGCCGAGGTGAGCCCAGGTCAGCCGGGCCCCATCTGCCCATGCCCCCCGTCCAGGCTGGTACCCAGACTCACTGAGGGTGCAGCTTGTAGAGGGTCCCATCCACCCCCACGGACACGCTCAGCTCTTCCAGGCCCCGGTTCTCACGGATCTTCTCCACCACGGCAGCCACACCTGCCCCACAAAGCCGGGCGGCCCTCTGGGACACGGCCTGGCACACCTCCAGGACCATCAGCGTATCATCTGCGGTCAGGGGCAGGCCCAGATCCTCCAGGATGGCTCGGACCTGCCTCAGGGCCAGGCTGTCACTGGGGACAGGAGGGAATAGAGCGCAGAGAGGCAGGACCCTGCGTGAGTGCCCCCTCTCATGTCTTTGCCGTCCTCTGGGGGGACCTCCCTCCCACCAGCATTCCACCCAATGATAGAGTCCTTTGGGAGGTGGAGGGAGATGAGGCAGGCCTCAGCACCTTTCAATCTCAGAGAGAAACTTGGTCTTGAAGATGCCCCTGGTCTGAAGGAGCTGGGTCTGCTGTCCCCGGAAGAGAACTCCAAGGCTGGTCAAATGCAAGAGGATGTGGCGGACAATCTCCCCCAGGTACATGCCACTGATCATCTTCTCAAACCTGCGTGAAAGTGTGTGTGCACACAGGGCGGGAGGCCCCAGCCCCGTGCCACCAGCAGCCACATCACACGTGCCCAGCCCAACCCACACCTCTGCTTGCCGGGGTTGATGGATGCCTGGTCCACACTTGCATCAAAACGGGTGCTGAGCATGCTGAGAGAGCCGTCGTCCCCAAAGGCACCCCACTCCATGTTGATGCACATGTGGCCTGAATCCCCGGGCACGCTTGCCACATTCTGGAGCTCCTCCATGTAGCAGGCATTGGTGCCAGTTCCTGCAGAGGCCAGATGGGGTGGGAGCCGTTTACCGATACAGACAAGATCCCGCTGAGCCCTTCCCACGGAGATGGCAAAAGCTGGCCTCGTTTCCTCCCTCTCCCTCTCTCTGTGCTCATTGGCTTGCCCCAGGGCCGGGTCCCCCATCCTTCCTCACGTCCCTTCTACAGACCCTGCCACCATCACGTCCCCTGGGGCTCCACTACTTTCCCTACCAACACCACCATCAGAGCATCTCCCATGCTACCCCAGGGTGCTCTCTAAATGCCCGTTAGTCATGGCATTCCCCTGGGGGATGTGTGACAGCCCCCACTGTCACACAGGTGAGAGGCCCATGCCTTCCTGGACTGGCCTTCCAGGTCTTTAGTCAAATAGCAGGTGCTGGGCCTGGAACCAGGGACATAAAAGAGAGACACAAGGAGCCCCACAGTGGCCAGAGGCTGAGCAATGCGCAGCCAGCTCTGACACTTCCTGTGTGTGCCCAAATAGAAGTGCAAAGAGGAGCATCATGGAACACCCAAGTGCAGGTGAGTCTTCCTGCCTAGAAAGTCAGGAAAAGCTACAGAGAGGAAATGATGGTTGGATTTGACCTTGAAGTTAAGAAGCTTACAGACACAAGGCATACCCTGGATAAAGGCTTTTCTCTCCTCCCCCCAACACACGGTCAGCTCTAGGCAGGTGTGTGTTGGCCCCTGGAATTCCTCCACCCAGTTGTTTATTCACACAGCAGTCTGGGCCCACCTCTCCCAAACACCTCTCAGTGCCAGGCACTATGTTCAAGAAGTCCCCAGTCTCCTGCAAGGCTGCCACATACCTCCTGCTCTGAGAGACGGATGGCCACGGAGCTATGGGAGCCCTCCTTCCCATCTAGCCAAATCCCTTTTTGCAAGGCTTTCATTTCAAGTCTCACTCATGTTGGGTCCCTTTCCTTTCTGATCTCGGCCTCATCGCTCTGGCATTTAGAGTCAGATCAGCTCTCTCTGATGGCCACGTACTCTTCTGGACTCAACCCCCGCGGGACAGTCAGTTCCGAGAAGGCAGATATTTTCCCCTTCTTTATGTGTCTTCCTGTCCCTTCATCCAGCCCCCAACTGGCCACAGGAGAGGTGCTTAACAGAGACTTGGGGACTTCCCTGGTGGTCCCGTGGTTAAGACTGCGTGCTCCCAATGCAGGGGGCCCAGGTTCCATCCCTGGTCAGGGAACTAGATACTGCATGCCGCAACTACAGATCCCACATGCCGCAACAAAGATCCCGCATGCTGCAACTAAGACCCAGCGCAGCCAAATAAAACATATTTTCTTTGAAAAAGACTTAGAATCTTGGACTACTCAAAGGACCATCTCACCTCATTCTCTGCACACCCCCATCCCTGGGGTCCCACCCAGTTCCAAATACTGTGTGTGCCATGATCCAGGCATCATGCTATACTTTGTCCCCTCTCATTTCATCCTCATACCCCCTTAAGACAGGCATTATTATTATCTCCACCTTAGAGGTGAGGAAACTGAGGCTGTGGTGATTTGCCCTAGGTCATACAGGTAGAAGTGGCAGAGTTAGTATTTGCACCCAAACCTGTATGACTCCAGAGCTCACATTCATTTTACACATGGGCAAACTGAGGGTCAGAGAGCGTAAGTGACTGTGAGTCAGTAGCTGAGCTGGGCCAGACACCCAAGCTCCAGACTCTCAGCCCAATAGAGTGTTCCAGGCCCCATTGGGTCAGGTAGGAATGATGCCATAGCTCCAAGGCCAAGGAACGTCCGACCTGAGGAATCAGGAGTCAGTAAGTTAGCATCAGGCAGTAGGGGCACCAAAGAGCAGGGCCCTCCTCACCGACGATGAGGCCGACCTCGCAGTGGGGGTCCTCGTAGCCACAGGACATCATGGTCCCCACCGTGTCATTGACAATGGCAATCACATTCAGCTCCACTGCCTGCACACAAAAGGATGCTGCTAGTTGCTGGGCAACGTGGTCGTCACAGCAACCAGCACTGGACCCAGAGGTCTCTACTGTAGAGGGCCCTCCCACCCCATCAGGCAGCAGGGGAACCTTTGCTCCCTTGGAGGCCTGTTGCACCAAAGCACCCCTGGAGGCAGGCTCCTAACCTCTCTGCGCCTGATGGCTTCCCGCAGCAGACCCACGACGTCTTGGCCCTCGCAGCCAGATGCATTGAAACCCTTTGTCCAGTTCAGGAGGATGCCCTGGGGTGGGACCAAGGGGAGGCAGGAAGATAGAGGCCCCTTGGAATCTCATTCTGCCTCCCCAAAGCCTGAGTCCCGTCAGGATGCAGTATGTGATGCCCTCCCCAAGTAGAATTCTGTGCCTACTCTGTCATACAGTTAAGGGCCTTGCCCTCTGCCCCCTCCCAACTCCCCAGGAGGCTTCCAGAGTCAAGAAAGCTATTAATAACCATCCAATCTACGTCTTCTATTTTTAGTGCCAGAATGCTCAGATGGTCTAAGGGTCTGGCCGTTTTAAGACATCTGCCCAGAAGGAATGGCCCTTTGTAATTAGGTTAGGAGTGAACAGAGTTGGTAAAGTGAGTGCTGTGTGTGAGAGAGGGAAGGACAGAGAAGGCTCCGCGGTCCGAAGGACAGCAGAGTCTGCTCTTTCAGAAAGAACTAGCAAGAGCCACTTGAGAGCAAGGAATTCTCAGAGTGGGGACAGAGCCATGTCAATGGGAGATTCACACGCACGTCCCAGATACGAGTGAGGGATGAATAAAAAAGCCAGAAACCAGACACCTGGGCAGGACACGAGGGGACAAGACAATTGACTGTGAGAAACTGGCCTTAAGTTGTGGACGTAACGGGGGCTGGCTGAACTTAGGACTGTTCTTTCCTTTGTGCTTCCTCTGAGGGGGGTGCGGAGGAGCTATTCCAACACCGTCAGGAGGAAATGACTGCTCTGCCCAGAGTAGACACATGGAGGGCAGGTCTGGGGATGTTCAGGGCAGGAGACTGTAGAAATACTAACTGACATTTCCCCCAGTGATAATATTTTCTTTTATTCCTTTCCCCAAACGACCACAGCTAGACTGTTCTGTGCTCACTGTCTCAAAAGAAACGAGAGAGAGAGAGTGAATGAGAGGAAGAGTCAGATGATGTGTAACAGCAAGCTTTCCCCGCTCCCAGCCAAGGGAAAGACCCCCTGGTCTGGGGAAGGTGAGGCCGGCAGGAGTCAGAGCCAGGTTCCGGAGGGCTTCCTGAGAAAGGTGTCCTAGGCCCTGCACCCTGGGCATGCCCCCTTGGGGGAGGGGAGGAGACAGAGCGATTTGGAGAATCTGAGAACAGAGGCAGCCTCTTCTCTCCCTCCCCATGGAGGGGAAGGAAACGTGTCAAGGGAGGTGTCAAGACCCAAGAGAGAAAGAGGCAGAGTCCAAATAGCTGGGGCCTAGACGTCCCCCCAGTGTCCCAGCTTGTCGGCACACTCCACACAGCAAAGGAGGGGCCCCTCCCCGGATGAGGGGGTCCCTGAATTGATTAACATTAAGTTTTCACCCCTGAAAAGAATGTGGGCTCCACACAGACATCAAGTTCTGTTACAGAACACTAACAGGACCGTGCTTCCTGCAAGCGTGCTTTTGCACACAGAGTCCCTCCTGCTCCTCACACCTTACAGGGAAGAGTCAAAAGGCACCAGAAGTGCAAGGAGCAGGCCGGCAGAGAGACCCTGCCGATGGCACGATCCCAAGGAGAGCTGAGCACAGAGGCCGGGCTCCGCGCGGTCAGAGGGGGAGCAGAGGGGGGGTGAACACCACAGGAAGGCTGCTGGGAGGAGAGCAGGCAGAGTGCAGGTGTGGAAGAACCTGCTGGGCATCTCCAGGGCCAGCAAGCTCATCATCACAGGAGCTTTTCCGCAGAAGTGGTGGGTGTTGAGGAGGAGATTCCTGGGAGCTTGGATCAAAGGTCGGGAGGGGCTGTCTCCACAGCAAGCCCTGGGTGTGTGCATGAAAAGTCTAGCATTCCTGATGAAGGACGCGTGGAGGCATGTGGTCAGTGAGTGCTGTGTCTAGACCTGTGCCTGCCCCTCTGCCAACCCCAAGCCAGGCCCTGAGAAGGACACCAGCAGGCCGGGAACGGGAGAGAGGGCAGCCACAAGCCCCTTTGAGAGACAGAACAAACTCTGCTCCCCGCAGATCCCCTCGGCCAGTACAACAGTGCCGTGGGGGTGGCAGTCAGTGTGTGCTCCGGTCAGTCCCGACCTCAGCCCGCACTGCTCCCACGTGCCCAGACCTAAGCCTGGCTCCACACTCCTGCCCACTGGCAGCCCCCAGGGGTAACCATGTTCTCCTGCATCCCACGCCCTTTCCTGGCCCTGGATTCCAGGCCATTTCACCGCATCCCACCCATCTGGCCACACCACATCTGGGGAAACTGGGGCTGGGTGAAGGCCCAGCCCGGCACTGCCTCCACCCAGCCCTCTCCCCAGCCTGGGAAGGCCTCTCCAGGCTTCCTGCCCACTCCAGCATACTCCAAGAAGAGTATGTTGGTGGAAAGCCCCTGAGGATGGCTTCCCCCGGCCCTCCCTCTGTCTCACCTGGTCCAGGCCGAGCTGCCTGCACGGGAAGGAGAAGGTGAAACCCAGGGGGAGGCTCTGCCCACTCAGGCCTTGCTTCTGCTGGAAGTCCACGATGCAGTCCACAATGTGGTCAAAGAGCTGAGGGGGGGAGCAAGTCAGGGAATGTGCCACCCGGCCCTTCCCCACCCCCTGACATCAGCTCCAGGTTGCGGGTACCTGCTGTCCAGAGCCCTGGGCCACACACTCCGGGATGGAGTAGACCTGGTTGGTTATCTGCACACCTCCAGTGGTCACACGCACCAGGAGGACCCGGAAGTTGGTGCCCCCCAGGTCCAAGGCCAGGAAGTCCCCACGCTCTGTGGGGCAGAGACCCCAGTGCCAGGACAGAGCTGGAGGCCCCACTGCCACACATGCTGTGACCCCCAGGAGCCCACGTCCCAGCCACACATTCAGGCCAAGTCCTTACCACTGCCATCAGGTGTGGCCCGCACGTACGTGGGCAGCATGCGGAGGGAGGAGGCTTCCCCTTGGAGCCCCTTGGCCATGGCCTCTCGCATCTGTGCTTGCACTGCTGCCAGCTGCTCACGGGTCACACGGAATGGTGCCAGGGTCTCCTCCAGCAGGCGCCGGTGGGCAGCCAGGCGGGCAGCCACAGCAGTCACCATCGCCACCCCCCGGCCACCCCCGTCCACAGAGGGGATGAAGGAGACGTCACATTCAGGAGCCAGGAGCATCACTGTCTCCTGCAGGGCGCTGAGGAACCTACACAGACGCATGCCGTGCAACCTGGCTTGGAACCTGGCCCGGCACCTGGCCCTGACCCCCTGGTCTTGCTGAAGCCCTGGGCTCCCTCACGTCAAGTCAATTCTAAACCCATCTGTGCACCAACCATACGCCCAGGGCCCCCAGCGCCCCCTCCCTTGCACTCCCAAGAGAAGCCTCTTTCTCTTCTCCGACCTCTGCTGGCCTCCCCGAACCCCTGGCCTCACTCTGCTTGGGTGCCCTTCCTCCCGCCGCCTGGCACCCACGCCACCAGAGGGCCCGGTGGGTGTGTATCACGCACCCACACCGTTCCTCCTGTGCGCTCACACAGGGGCACCTGTATTCCCAATACCTGGGGTGTCGCGCAAACACGCGGCCTCCAGTGGCCACAGCGATGTGAAGGGTCTGCTGCTCCCGGCTGTGCCGGAGGCGGGAGAGGACAGCAGCCAGGGCAGCGGCACAGAGCTGGGCAGCCCGCGTGCACACAGCCGCGCACACGTGCTGCACGAACTCGGTATCTGAGGCCCTCGGGTTCAGGCCCAGGTCCTGCAGGACAGCGTGCACACGGGCTGCCCCAGCAGAGGGACTGGCGGGGACAGGGTGCTTCTTTGGGGCTCAAGTAGCCCAGAAGCTCCCTGCCCCCACCAAAGCTCCATGGCCACCTCAGGGAGAGGGCATCCTCCCCACTCCCAAGCCAAGAATCCCTTTGGCGCAGCCCACTCGCCCCCCGCACTCACCCCTCCATCTCGGCCACATGTTCCAGGAGGATGCCGCCTTGGCTTAGCAGGGCAGGGGACGTGTAGCCGCCAAAGAGGACCCCGCGCTGGGCCAGGTGAACCAGCACCAGCCGCACCAGCTCACCCAGGTACAGGCCCCCAATCATCTTCTCAAACCTACAGGCAGGAAGGGTGGCTGGATGGAGCCTTTCCTAAGCCCTTAGCCCACCTGGCCCCACCTCCAAGAACTCCCAAAGAGGGGTCATTTTCTTTGCGGTCCCTGACTGAAGGGTCCAGAAGCAAACGGCCTGCTAGGAGACGGCTGGGTGTTTACCCAGACTCCACTGCCCCCTCTGGATTATTTTAGGTTCAAGAGGGCTCCTGGAAGGTGGAAGAACCCAAGGAGGGTAGGAGAATCTTTGCTTGGCTACTCCCACCCCCAACCCCTGTCAGGGCTGGCCAGAGTCAGGAATAAGAGAGGGCCAAGGGTTAAAAACTCTGCATTCTAGAACCTTGAGCCTGGCCAGGGCCCCCACCCCCACCCCCACCCTCCTGGAGACCCAGGGAGCAAGCCAGAGGGAGAGACCTAAGGGTTAGAGTACAAGGACAGCAGAGTGGGAGGGGAACAAAGCAGTGACAGGGGATAGAGCAGAAGGTTAGGTCACCTCTGGGCACCCGGATTCAGGGACTCGTGGTCCAGGGTGCGGTCAAAGATGGTGAGCACTGGCCCCAGGGCCCCGTCATCACTGAAGGAGCCCCACTCGACGCTGATGCAGATGCGGCCCCGGTCCTCGTCCAGCACTGCCACATGCCGTGCCTCCTCCATGTAACACGCGTTGGTGCCAGTGTCTGGCAGAGACAACCCCTTCAGGGCCTGCCCACCAGGCATCCAGGCCCCCCGTCCACCATCACAAATGCCCGTGGCTCACCTACAACCAGCCCAACTTCACACGGCCCAAGGCCTGGCTCGCAGCCCATCATGGTGCCCACTGTGTCATTCACCACGGCAACCACATCAATGTTGTAGGCCTGGACAACGGAGAGGACAGAGGTGGGGGAACCTGGGGGACAGGCAGGGCTAGGGCCCTGGCTTTGATGGAGACACTCAGAGTCCCTGAAATGCATGTCTGCATGCCCCACACATCTGTGTCACATATGCTCTAGGCCCTCCCACCCTATAGAGCATTTTTCTCGCATCCCATCCCTGCCCCTTGGCTCCTCTGCCCACAAGTCAGGCCCTGGAAGTCTCAGGGGCTCTTAGCCTCAGCCATCACTTCCAGAACACCAGTGCTCCCCATGGGACAGGACAAGCGTGAGCAAGCCTGTCACCTTGAAGGCTGTGCTGTAGGCACCTCGCTTGCCCACCCTGGTCCTGGCCTGGCTCCCCAAGCCTGCTCCTCTCAGCCCCGACTTCCAGCTACTCACACAGCTCCATGGCGGTTAGTCCACACAGATCCAGAGTGGCCTTTCTCAGGCATCCAGACTTCTGAATATGCCCTTCTCTGAAATTAGACCTTCCTCCCCAGCCCCAGCTTATGCACCTGGCAAACTTCTCCTCTGAGTCTCTGCTCAAGTCATGGTGCTCACTTCCCTGTGCGCCCAGAGTCATCGGAACCACCTTCTCAACAGGGACAATCTTTTATTGGAATGGTTTCTCCACTAGACTTATGAGGTCCTTGAGGACAGGGTCAAGTCTTCTCATCTTTGTTTCCCCCTATAGTCCTGAACATCTATTTGACCTTTCTTAGCCTCAGTCTCCTTACCTATAAAATGGGAATTGTAGCAGCATTTACCCGAGGGTTAAGTGGACAAAGGATATAAACAGGAAAGGAAAGCAAGCCCTCCCGGGAGCATAGGCTCACCTACATATGCCAGGCCCAGGCCCACATGGGCAGCCCTCCCTGCTCCCCTGCCTCTACTCACTCCCTGCCTCTGGATGGCGTCTCGTAGCAACTGGACCACATCCTGGCCTTCCACACCACTGCACCTAAAGCCTTTGGTCCAGGAAATGAGGCTGCTCTGGAGGCAGAAAAGTCAGGTCAATCCTCCAATGACCTTCCTGGGGCTGCAGCCCCTCCACCCACTGTCCCCGTAGCCACTCCACCTCACCTTGTCCAGACCTGTCTGGTGACAAGGGAAGGAGAAGTTGAACCCAAGCTGCAGACGCTGATTGCCCACGGGGAGTGCATCCAGGAACTCAGACAGGCAGCGGGCGGCAAAGTCAAAGAGCTGTGGGATGGGTTGGGGGCTTAGCTCTGCCCACTGGATCCCCAGATGCCCAGCCGCACCCAGAGCTTGTGCAGTGAGTGCTCACCTGCTGACCAGGACCCAGCATCACCTCTTGGGGGATCACAAACTCCTGGCTCTGGGGCTCCATCGTGTGCCCCTCAGTGCCCATCAGGGACACCCATAGAATACGCAGCGAGGCCCCTGTGGCCCCCAGCTCCAGCACCACAAAGTCTCCTTGTTCTGCGGGCAAGCAGGTCACAGAAAGGCATGCAGCTGGTAAGACCAAGCCCTCTTCCTCCCAGAAACATTCCCAGGGCCTGTGAAGTCTCATCAAGGGACCTTGGAGCTGGAGAAAGCGGTAAGGAACGCCACCCTCCCCCAGATCAGAACCCTCTCCGCAGGCCTGGCCACCCATCTTAATCTATGCCACCCACCAGTGCCATGTGGAATAGACCCCACATATGTGGGCAGCATCCGGACAGCAGGGGCAGGGCTGGCCTGCCCCCTCAGTGCCTGCTCCATGGAGCCCAGGAGGCTGGTTTGGATCTGCCGCAGCTGTGCCCCTGTCACCTTGAACTGCTGCAGGCACTCCTGGACCTGAGGAGAAACAGGCCGACATCTGGTCAGGAGCCCTGTGGACCTAGCCACGCTCCCCAGCTCCAACCAGGACAGGGCCATCCTGGCCCAGCTCGTGCCTCCCCTCCCAAGCTCCGACCATCACCCCTCGGTCGGCTTCCCCGGGGGCTGGCCTGAGACCTGCTTGAGCCTTGCTGCTCCCCCAGCACCTGCCCAGACCCGCTCCTCGCCTCCTCACACACCGTGGCTTTCTCACTGCTCACAGCCTGCACCCGCTCCTGCCCCCTCAGAAGACTGCTTTCTGCAGAGAAGACCCACCCACTTCCCCCTGCTCCGTTCCCTCATGGCTCCCTGTCTGCTCCCTCTGACCCCCTCTACTTCTTTGAATCCAGGGTTAGCAAGGCCTCTCCCCTGTCACCCCACCACTGATTTGCTCTGGTTCCCCTGTGCCCAGAGCAGAGCCGCTCTGTGAGGTGTTCTTGGATGAGCAATGAGTGAACCAAGGTGTGGGTGCACTTCAGGTTCGGGGGCTTCCCTCTTCCGATACACTCCCCTCTGGATCCCGAGCAAGCCCAGCCCAGGTGAGTCTGGGGGCCACATCGTGCAGGACAGGCCTCCTGCAGTTGGCCATCCTTCCCGCAGACATTGACGGAGCCCCTAATACGTACCCAGCGCTACTCTGAACACCATACACTGCACAACCAGCTGAGTCTACTCTTGCGGAACTCAGATTCCAGTGGAGGGGGCAGAAAGTAAGCCCAAAACCATATAATATGGTTCTGGTAGTAATGGTGGAAAAGAAAGGCAGAACTAGAAATGTAGGAGTGACAAGGGGAGGAAGAGGTATTTTTGGGTATTGGTCAGAGAAAGTCTCCCTGCAGAGGTGACCTAAATGAAGGAAGGGAATGAGCCATTTGAAGATATGGGGGAAGAACACAAAAGGATTTTCTTCTTAACAAGGGGATGGATTTGGGGAAAGGCTGGGCCAGGGGTAGATCAGAGTGAAGAGGGGGCGACCAGGCAGGAAAAGCTACTGGAGTCTCTCCTCGACCTCCCCCAAGAAGCATGAGGATAGACCTCAGCCAGGAGAGTGAGGAGACGAGCGTTAGAGGAAGAGTGGATTGGATGTGGCTTCACTGCTGGATCCTTTGACCAACTTGCTGTGTCGGTCAGTCTGGGCCCATCACCTCATCTCTCTGAGCTGGTTTCCTCCTCTGTCCGCAGGAACAAAATAGCACCCACTTCTCAGAGATGTTGTGAGGACTGAGAAGACAATAGGTGTGAAGGGGTGAGACAGTGGCTGGCCTACAGGACATGGGTTCCCTTCCTTTCCTCAGAGCACAGGGTACAACCAGCCTGGGGGGCCTGACTCCATGCCCCCGCTGGTGACAACGAGTCCTGAGGGAAGGGACCAGGAAGGGGCTCTGCTGGGCTGGGCTCCGTCCACACGTGGTGCTTAGATCATCGTGAGAAGGGGAGCTGAGGTTGAGGCCTGCAGTGCTGAGGGGGGCCGGAGGTCTCAGGAAATTTAGCATCCACGTGAAGTTCCCCCAGAGCTGAAGAGAATTGTCTTTAAACTGCAGGTGTGTGCAACAGAGCCGGCAGGGTGGGTGTGGGACCCTCGCAGGAGTCTCAGGAGAGAGTGGCGCAGCGTGAGAGGAGATGGTGGCAGGCCTCACAGCAAGCCCTGGCAGGCTGGCACTGTGGCACAGTCATTGCTCCCTTCTGTGGCCCAGCTACGGGCCGTGCACAGAGGAAATGTTTACAGCAGGGGCTGGGGCAGAGGTTGGACAAGGGGCAGCATGAAATGCAGTGAGGGGTGATGCCCCCACAGTTTGGCCAACGGGCCAAATCCAGCAGTTGTCAGAATGGGCCGGAAAACTAAAGAAACTGCAGGAAACGATTCAAGAGCCCATGGATGCCTCCTCATTGTGTGCAGGTCCTCATTGCCCGTTAGCCAACTTAATCCTCCAGGGGTGGGAGGGTTAGACGTTATTTCCCTCCATTTCACTGATGAGGAAACAGAGACAAATGAAATGACTTACTCAAGTGTTTCCTGCTCAAGGGTGTGGTTGGCAAGGGCTTCTAAATCTTGGTCAAGATGACAGAAAAAAGAGAAACTCTGAGCTAACTTGAGGCATATGGACCTTGCTGCACAATAGCCTCCAAGTTGAGTGCAGCTCGTCCATCCTCTCTGTGTGCCTGACTGCAGTGGCCGTTTTGAGGCGAGAGAGTCGTGCAAGAATAACTAGAGAAGTGGGAAAGGGAAGGGCATTGAGAACACAGCTTTCTACCAGAAAAACTCTACCAGAGGGTCCTTTCTAGACTGAGACAACCCACTCTGGGCAGGGGCGGTGCCTGTGTCACAAGGTGGCAAAAGCAGTATGTTTGGAGTTGAAACACCTCGGCTCAAGCTCCTGTCATGCCTTAAACTCAAGGCACGTCACATTTCTAAGCCCCTCTTCCTCTGCTGAAAAATGAGGAGATCACCCCCACCTCGCAGTGAGGTGGAGCCTTGAAGGAGAAAGCTACTAGATCAGATACGAAAGGCTGAGTAAACTGGAAAGGGCTGCACGGGTGTGGGCCAGGGTTCCCACGGCATCTGCTGCTGCTGCCCTTGACGGCCTCGAACAGGCATGAGACGGGAACCCAATACTGAACTTACCAGCTCAGAGCTGTTTGAGGGGTAGGGCAAGCCTTCCTGGGGGCAGCCAGGGGCTCCTTCCCGTTGCTGCAACCCTAGAGTCCCCATGGAGTCCATGTGGTTCCACGGTGGGGGTGGCCTCCTATGGGAGAAGAGGGATAGTGCGGGTGAACCATGTACTCCACAGGCTGTGAGGAAGCTCGGAGGCTGTGAGGCACACCTTTTTTTTTTTTAAGCTCTTTATTGGAATATAATTGCTTTACACTCTTGTACCAGCTTTTGAGGTACACCAAAGTGAATCAGCTGTATTTATACACATATCCCCGTATCCCCTCCCTCCCGCGACTCCCCCCCACCCTCCCTGTCCTGGCCCACTAAGGCATCACCCATCATCGAGTTGGTCTCCCTTTGTTATACAGCAATTTCCCACTGGCTATCTATTTTACAATAGGTAGTGTATATATGTCTATGCTACTCTCTCACTTCATCCCAGCTTCCCATTCGCCACCACCTCCCCACCACCAACCCCGTGTCCTCCAGTCCATCCTCTGCATGTAAGGCACACCTTTAACTTTCTTCCTTCTGAAGGGGACCAGGAAGGAAGATGTGGGCAGAGCTCAGAATCTCTGACCATCAAACATCCTTTAGTAAACAACCAGAAGGCCTCATTTTCCAGAGTATATACAACAAAAGAGCACCGGGAAGGCTGATTTCTAATCCGAATGCCATTCACTCCCATTTGCCAGTCCCTAATGCCTAGTGTGCCACATGCTGGGCTACAGATGAAGCAGCCCTGGGACACACCCTCAGGGACCTTACAGCTTTACCAATAATCACAGTATGATTGACACAGGCAGTGCAAGAGATGGACTTGCTGCTGCACTTGGGAGTTCAGGGATGTGCTAGAGGTTTGGAGCAAAGGGTGTGAGGTAAGCAGGGTCCGAAGGCCTGCTAGAGAAGCAAGCAGGCTGGCTTGGCATCTTCATGCCAAGTTAAGGGGTGTGAATTTCATGCTGAAGAGAGATGTGGATGGGGTGGACCTATGCTTCAGAAAGGGGTTCCACTGGTGCCACTGCTTTGGGCAAATCATGCATGACTTCTTTGCATTTCAGTCTCTTCATCTATACAAAACAGGGGAACATAATATCTACCTTCACAAGAACTGAATCGAGTAACAACAGGGAAAATGCTTTGGGAATTGCAATGGGCAATACAAACATCAGGGTGGGTTTTGGAAGGTGGGGGGATGCTGAGCTGAAAGAGGCCTGTGCGCAAAGCTGAGGATGCAACTCCTGACAAAGCAGCCACACCACGTCTCTCCATCTCAAGGCCTAATTTTTTTCCATCTGCATATGAATAAAATGCGGACCAGGAAGTTTCCAAAGGAGCCTTCAGTGACCCAGGTGCCCTTCAGGGGTGAAAAAGGGAAAGGCAGTGGAGGGCCCAAGATGGGCAGGAGGCAACTGGCTACTGAATTATTCCACCTCTCCTCCTGCAACAGCAAAACTTCAGGAAAATTACCTTCCCACCTCTGCAACCCCTCCCCTCCTGCCACTCCCATCCTGTCCATGAATTTGCCCTCCCCAAGATCACCTATGAGCTCCTGACTGCCCAATCCCAGCCTTTTCCTCAGTCCCCAGGCTTTTGCCCTCTCTCAGGCATGGAAAGCCATGAGAATTCTCTTCACTGCAAAATTCTCTTCTCCCTCGGCTGCGACAGGCAGTCTTTCCTGGGCCTCCTTCCTGAGTCTCTCATAGTCTTCGTCAATAACTCCTTCGCTCCTCTCCTCTTAAACCATGGGGCTCCCACGCCTCTGGACATAGCCTTCTTCTCCACACTTCGCCTTTGTCTCACTCATCTCCAAGGTCTGATTACAACCTGTGTGAAGGTTCCCACATCTACCCCTGTCCTGAGCCAAATCCCAAGTTCCAATGGTCTGTTAGCATCTCTGGATGCTGTAGAGGGCTTCTCAAACTCAACGGTCAAGGCCATGTTCGCTTTCTCCTTCACTTTTCCCCACAAAATTCTTCTGTCCTTCACCTTGGCAGGAGGCATTCACGTTGCCTCTACAAATCCCTGATCCTCACTTCCTCTAGCAATCAGTTCTCAGGCTGAAAGAGCTCCCCTGTGTGTCCCCACCTCCCAGTTCCCACAGTCACTGTCCTAGACCTTCCACCCATTTGACTATTCCAACAGCCTCTCAATTGATACTCTTGCTTCTGTGTGTCCACCTCCCCCACCCCACCCACACCAAACATGTCACCAGAGTGACTGTGCAAAAACAGGTTTTATTGTGTCATTCCCCAGCTCTATCTCCCCTCAAAAAAGGAAGTAGACCTTCACATTGTGATGGCCTCTGTTGCAGGAAAAAAAAACTCCCCGATGCCTTTCTGTGGCATTGCAGGGCTTCACACTGTCCCCAGCCCAAGCTTCCTCTCTTGCTACTCCCCTTCATATTGCAGCCACATGGACTGGGAGCTTTGCTCTGTCTCCTGCTGTCCAGCTTTCATCCAGAGCCTTCCCTGGAATTGCTGTGTCTGAGGCATCTCTGCTTCTTCAATGCCCAGCACCGGGCTTGACACAGGCAGGTGCTGGTACAGCTTTGAAAAATTGAGAGGTGGGGAGTTTTTTCTTATTCAGAAAACTAAGAAATCAGTTTTCCACAAATCTCTCCAAAGTCACATATACCTACACTCGGTTTCTGTCAAATCTGCCAAACGTATGTTCCACATGTTAGAAAACTGTTTTTGGGATTAAATGGGGTAACTGAGGCAATTACCTTTGGGAAGGGTCTAGGGCTACACACACGGTGAGATTTCACTCTCCTTTCAAGGCCCTGCTAGCTCATTCATTCATTCACTTATTTCTTTTTCCATTCAACATTTATTCAGCATTTTTACATGCCAGAGACTGTGAAGCTTCCTCCAAGGAACCCCAGTATTCACACTCCAGGCAAATGTGTTCATTTCTGTCTCTTCCAGCTGAGAGTCCCTGTGGGGAGGGACATGTCTCCCCTATCACTGGATCCCCAGAACCCAGCCCATGGTCTACACACGTTTGAATAACTGTGGGCCTCTTGGCTTAATTCAGCTGAATCAGATACATGGAAAGAGCCTTCCTTCTGAAAGGTATCCCAGGACCTCTGCCGAGCGTAGGAACCACTATCAAGGAGCAGCCAATTTAATCTTTCCAGGCTCCACTAATCTAGGATGGACTAAGCAGGAGAGATGATGAGGGTAAGGGGCTAGAGCTGAGGCAGGCAGGAATTAGGGGAGGGATCTTACCTGAGAGAAGCAGAAGTTGGTCACTCTCCTTAGATCTGGGCTCTTCTCTTTCAATATTAGGCATCCCACTGACCCGGTTTGCACTCAAAAGTGAAACTCATGAATGATCTGAGTTATAATGTCACCAAGCCCCACCCTCTCACTAGACAATAGCTAATTCAGGAAGGTGCACTTCCTTCTGAATCTGCCGTAAGAGGAGGCTGGGTAAGGCAGAGCCATGGTGCAAACTTCAGCAAGATTGCTACAGGAATTTGGGAGTCCTGAACTGGGTCAAGGACCCTGGGATATGCCCTCTGCAATGCTGGGAGCTCCATACAAACACTCTGAGTTCTCAGGCGGTGGCTCACCCCTGGAAAGGACCTAGAGGAGGCTAGCCTGAGAAATATGCAGTCCAATGGACAATTTCCCAAAATGTGTAAGGACTTATTAAACAAACAAGAGGCAATGTGGGAGGACAAGAGGAAGAGACTAACTCTGCCCCAGAGTGGGCAGCAGAAGTTGAGGAAGCTGAGCCCTGAAGGAAGCGTGGCACTATGTCCTTGACAGAGAAGAGCATGTACAAAATCATGGCGCACAAGGCACCTTCATTGAGTTAGGGTGCAGCTCCACAGACCTCAAGAGGACACGTGCAGGTGAGGATTCATGGTGGAAGAGGAGGCAGCCAGACTGCGGAGTTCCATCTTTAGTCTAAGGCCAAGGGGGAAGAGTAGGTCCACACCATGGGGCTTCTCTACTAGAAGGGGAAGAGGAATCTCAAGCTGCAGTGGAGCTGTTGGCCACCAAGCCGGTTTCCCCGGAACTAGTCTTCTTGAATGTACAGAAAGCTGGGGTATTACTGTACCCACTGCTGTAGTCTAAATATTTTTGCTGTCCTCCCCGCCCCCGCCCCCCCCACCCCCCAGTTCTTATATTGAAAACTTAATGCCCAAGGTGATGGAAGTGGGATCTTTGGGAGATGATTAGGTCATAAGGGTGGAGCCCTAATGAATGGGATTAGTGCCCCTCATCAGAAGCCCCAGAGAGCTCTCTTCTGCCATGTGAGGATACAAGAAGTTGGCAGCCTGCAACCTGGAAGAGGGCCTTCACCTGACCATGCTGGCACCATGACCTCACACATCCAGTCTCCAGAACTGTGAGAAATACATTTCTATTGTTTATAAGCCACTCAGTCTGTGGCACTTTTTAATAGCAGCCCAAATGGACTAAGATACCCACCACGGTAGGAAACGAGACATACTGTATTGATTTTCCTTTCAGGCAAATTGGTGAGCACATACTCTAAACCTTCAGGCTACTTCATCCACAGGAACTCTACCATCAACCATAAGCACTACCAGGCCTCCCCACGACACCAGCATGGAGACCACGGATGACGGCTCTTGAATCAGTTTGGGCATGACTGGGCCTGGAAACATGGTGGACATCAGCCCTCATGCACAGTTCACTATGCAGCAACCAGGCATGGAGGCTCTGAGGCAGGGGAACTGGGAATCCGGGTGGGGAGGAGAGAGTGGCCATCATCCTGCCTAGCCTGGGGCTCCAGTCTCTCAACTTTGTTTCCTTGGGAAAACAGGAAGTGAATGTGAAAGGCCCAGCTGTGATTCACGCTGACAGCCAGTTGGCAGTCTCCTGAACCAGGGTGAGGATACACCCTGACATGCAAAGCCAGAGCTCTTTATCTGTTTCTGGACATCTGAGGTTTATCTCCCTAGCAGCAGGGGTCCTGGCACCCTAGGCAGTGTCAGGGCCTCTGGAGGCAGGAGGCAGCCTGGGCTTGAGGTCTGTGAACAACTATGACAGCCCTGACTGTAGCAGAAGCACAGCAGGGATCAGCAGTTCTCTTCAGATACCAGACGGCCACTGACCAAGGGGAAGGACAAGTCCCGACAAGCTCCTCACAGCCCCTTAGTGCCAACCTCCAGCTGTTCAGGAGGAGCTAAGGAGTGGGGAGAGGCGCTCAGCTAGGGGAACGGTGGGCTGTAGTCCAAGCACCACGGCTGGGATGAGAGCCCTCCCTGCTCCGAGCTGCTCACAGGCTTGCTTCTCACAGCCGACAGTGCCCCACTGCCAGGCACACAGGCCCTCAGGCCCCAGTGAGCTTCCGCCATCCCCTCCACCCCCTTTTACTACAATGTGTCCTGTAGCTCTCCTACACCCGTCAGCTGCTTCTTCCTGTGTTTTCTGTCCATGCTGAGCAGTCTGGAATGACTCCCCCTTTGCCCTCTCCAGCCTTTTCACCCAACTTTTTCTCATCCTTTGAATTACACCTCAGACATCATCAATGCTGGGAGCCTTCCCACACAAGCTCCTCCTGCGCCTGATCCCAGCTGAGTAGCAGCCTGTCTATTGATCCCATAGTGTCTTGATCTCCTTGTATCATTGCATTGACTACAGTCTATTAAAAGAATCTGTTTTTCTGCCCCCACTGTACTATGGGCTCCCAAACAATGATTCTTATCACCTGTGGAGCCCCGGGGCCCAGGTCTAGATCTAGCATGGGACAGGTAGCAGTTAATTTCTGTTACATTGAAGTCCCTCCCACAACTTCAACAGTCCAGGGCTTTTGAAACGGAGAGAAAATAAGTAACCTCTTCCTGCCTTCCTGGTACACAGGAAGCCTTTCCACTCTGGGTCTATACCTTCTTCCATCTTCCCACTTGGTACTACCATCTACTCACTTACCTGCCTTCCCCCACCCCAATTCCCATCTTCTACATCTACTTAGAGCCCAAAGCTGCTCTGCCTCACAGGTAAGAATGAGCCCACCCAAACTTAAAATTTCCACTGAGTTCTGTGACAGAAGTGGGAGGTAGGAGGTGGTGTGGAATGGTAGAGAGAATCAGCACTGGTGTCAGATAGCCCTGGGTTTGAATCCCATCTCATTTACCAGTTGTGTGACCAAGGTGAATTTCTTCACTTCTCTGAGGCTCCGTTTTCCATGTATAAAACATAGAGACTAATGCCTTAGGGTGGGTTCCTCCAGAAGCAGGCCTAATTTGAGTGCAAAGAGGTTCATTGGGAAGCAATCCAGGCCAGGGTTAGATTAGGGCAATGCATGTGAAGGGCCTGGCTACAAAATGTAGGGAATCCCTCTTAGGTGTCAACTCTGCCTTTATATGAACCCAAAAGGGAGGGCCCCTCAACCTAGTCCCAGCCCCGATCCAAGAAGCACTGACAGGGGAACTGGAAGTGAGAGAGGACGGGAAGGAAGCCAACAGAGCACACAAGACTAAGCTGCCACTGGGAGCTACTGAGGCTCCATCCCACAGGGGAACTCTGGGAGGCAGGGGAACTCTGGGAGACAGCCATCTGAGGGGGGGAAGCTGGGGAATTTATCCTCCAACTTCCATCTTCTACTGGCTGAGGGCTGCCTCGGGGCCCTCACTCCCTGGCATGCCCAGCCTGTGCCACACACCAGCCTCGAGAAGTGCTAAGGCAGAGAGTTGCAGGTTCTTGCAATAGAACCCTGTAATAGAACAGGGAATACCCAGGGGAAACGGCCAAGGCACAGCCTCTGCTAGAGGGCTGTTATAAGGATGAAATGAAATAACACAACCACAGTGCCTAACACAGAAGTTACCTTCTCTCTCCCAGTTTATCACAATAGTTTGTGAAGTTCACAGAGCTCCCCAACTCTACATGAGTTGGCAACACCAGAGGAACAGCTGCTTCCCATCTTTCAGCAAAAGCAAAACAAAAACAAAAACAAGAAGCAAAACCCAGAAGCCCACGGGCTCGAGGCAAGCTCTAAACAGCCGAGTGTACGTGGAAGGCTGGTGCTTGATGGAACTAAGGTAGTCGAATGGTATCCTCTCACATCTGCACTTCACCTCTCTCTGGCCTTTCCACCCCTCACTGTAACACTACTTACGACATACAAAACTAGCAACACACTGAGTAACAACCACTGCCATTCACTCATCTTCTGTGAGACAGATACTTGCTTTTACCCACATTATCCTACTCCTTAGAACTCTGTAAAATTTTCCCCGTTTTGTAGAAAAGGAGACGGCTGTTTCCCCGACTCCACATTAGGTAACAAATAAGCCTATCAGTACTAGTCCTGCTAACCCACACTCTCCTCCAACAATTTGCCACTGACCCACATTCCAGGGAGACTGCTCAATTTTAAGTTAAATAATTCACTTTCTAGAATCAGCCCTTTCCCTTTTATCTTCAGGCAGAGACATAAACACACTATTCCCGTTTATAGAACTTTACCTCCAATAAATTGCCATTTACTGCGAGAAAACTAGTGAGAGTTAAGCTGATGGGACGTAACTGATAAACTACTTCTCACTAGAAGGAAAATGGGAAAATAATCAATACTAGAGTCAAAATACAGCATTTTCATTAGGACTGAAGAGGCTGGGCACTGTGGTCTCACAGCCATGGACAAAAAGTGGTTTTGTTACTCTGAACCTTTCTTCCCCTCATCTGAAAATTGGGGTGGATAACACCTACCTCCTAAGGTTGCTGTGAGGATTAAATGAAGGTACACACACGGCCTGAACCATAGCAACTGCTCAAAAAATAACAGCAATTATTTATGTGATGCTGGCCAGAAAGTCAGTGCCATCCAACAGCAAGACATGGAAGGAACAGAGAGTGAGCCTGCCATCCTGCCTTCTTCTAACTCAAAGAGCTTGTGTGCAAAAGCAGCTAGGCAGGAAACAGCGCATTAAAGGCCTGTGCTGTGCCTTACGTCTAGCTATCTCTGAACTCCCCAGCTTAACACACACTTCATGCTTGTTTTAAAATACAAGCTCTTAAAGAAAAAAATAACATAACATAACATAATATAAATAAAGGAAAAGAAAATTTTGGACTTGGCAAATCAGAAAGTAGGAGAGTGTGAGTGGTGTCCTGTTCATCTTGTCCCAGGATCCATTCCTGGTTGGCGGCCACCTCACACCATCTTCCACTACAGCTTCAGGTCAACTTGGGCCAAAGCCAGCTTTCTCAACATCCTTGTTTGGTCATCTCCCGCAGGTAGTTGCTTCTGCCACTCAACATCCGCTCACCTTTGGAGTCTGCCTGTGCACTGAGGACAGAACACATTTCTGTTCTTCACTGGAAGCTCCTGGGCAATGTGGTCAAGAATGTGCACTCCTCTACTGATGCACCGAAACAGAACTTACTTCCTGTTGCTGCCATCACCTCTGATGGCAAGAGAACCAGTCTCGGCTTTAGCAGATGTATATGCAAGGCATCCCCACTCGTTAATCTAGGAAGAAAAAGTAACCGTATAGCAACTAATAACTGAGAGTTCACTTACAAATTCCTGGCAAGAATGGCCACACATATCCCTCAAAGGTCCCACCGTTGTCTGGCTGAGAATTCTTAACTGGGTGAGGCAGCAAGAAGAAGTGACAAATCGCTGAATGGTAAGGATCGCAGAACAGAAGCAGAATTCAAGAATGATGGCAGAGAAGGCCAAGAGTAACCACACAGTGTTCAGAAGCGCGCACTACACATTCAGTGAATATAGGTAGCATGTCACGGACCAGGAATGGAATTCATTCTGAAACATGCAATTTATTGGTCTGAGGACTAGCTCCATAATTAAAATACCCCTCCCCCAAGCCCTGCAACACAGAGAAAAAAGAGAAATCTCCATCTTATTGAAATAAGATTTCATACAAACATAGATAAATATATTTAAATTTTCTTTTTAACCATAAGTGAATTCAAACAGACTGTTATAAAACAGAATACGCCACGCCGTTGTCTGTATAGCTCATAGAAAACATAAAAACCAGAATGCTGGGTGGGTGCTGGTGGTAGAAACTGCAGCGCCAAAACTTGCTCAACAATGAACTGGAGACCACTAAGGCTTCATGAACATGGCCCATCCCTACTGCTAATGGTTTTGTCAACCTCTGGACCCTAGAAATTCAGGATTTCCTCCTCCTTCCTCTGCCTGCTTTGGTCCGTGTCCGGCTACCTGGCCGGACAGTAAGCTGCTTTTTAAAGTCCACTAAGCAATCTGTGGCTTCTGAAATAGAAACAAAAGACTTGATGGGAGACTCATTTAAGTCGAAATGTGCAAGGCAACTCGGCATCTCTCTGCTGCAGCCTGCCTCTTCTACCTCTGGTGAAGGCAACCTAGAGAGAAGGAGAAAAAAATCAGAATTCAATATACACCTACTAATAAGCACTAAGTATGTGTACCAGGGGTACTGACATATACTATTTTTTTTTTTTTTTTTTTTTTTGGGCACACGGGCTTAGTTGCTCCGTGGCATGTGGGATCTTCCTGGAGCAGGGATCGAACCCATGTCCTCTGCATTGGCAGGCGGATTCTTAACCACTGCGCCACCTAGGAAGCCCTGACATATACTATTAGTTCATGTAATCTTTGGAATAATTCGATCAGATAAGTACTATCACTCCCCTCTCACAGATGAGGACACTGGGTAAATCATATACCCCAAGTCACACAGGTGGGCAGTGAGGAAATGAGGATTCAGACCCAAATTCAAGCTGCTTGAATTCTAAGTCAGAAGACGAGGGTTGGGTGGGGACAGAGGGGCAAGGAGGAGCAAAACAGCTTTTCTTGGGAGTTCCCTGGTGGTGCAGTGGTAAAGAAGCCATCCTGCAACGCAGGGGAAGAAGGTTTGATCCCTGGTTGGGGAACTAAGATCCCACATGCTGTGGGGCAACTAAGCCCGCGTGCCGACAGCTATAGAGACCATGAGCCCTGGAGCCCACACGCCACAACTAGAGAAGAGAAAACCCGCATGCCACAACTAGAGAGAAGCGCACATGCTGCAACTAAGACTTGATGCAGCCAAAAAAACCAAACACACACACACACACACACACACACACACACACACACACACAGCTTTTCCTCAGCTTGTTTTGACACCACGAGTCAACTGAGGTAGTTACCCAATTCTCAGCCCAGATATATGGGGGTCACAGAGTTACATAGAGAGCCGTCACACAGTTCCACAGTTTTCTACTTCACTAGTCTGAATACCACACTACACACAGAACGTAGGACTAGGCCTGTACTTTTCTAGAACTGCTGACAGCCACACTCCAATGCACACTCCAATTCACCTAAAGGCTCCTGTTTCTGAAAACTTCGTCTTTATTTCTGCATCTGTGATAGGAGACAAAAAAGTAATAATGGTGTTAGTAGTGTTGTAATCATAACACTTTTCACTGGTCATGTTGCCTCCTGTGTTCTGGCCACTGCTCTTCATCAGGCTTCTCCAGGTAGCTCAGATCCCCAATCCCCAGACCAGTGCAATGTGAGCAGCAGCATCCAACAGCCGTAGCTGCAGAAGTACAGAGGAGAACACTTTTGAATGAATAACCACTGAATAAGTCTACTTCAAATCCAGACTCGAGGAACAAGGAGTTGCCAAGGGACATCTGCGCCTGCAGAGATTCACAACCTGCTGACCTGAAGGTAGCAGGCTACAGGGCTCAGACAGGATGCCTTTTCATCGTCATCAGAAGGCACAACAGATTTGCTTGTTGGGAGTGAACTATTAGAACTGGATCGGAAGCAAATCTCACCAGACCTAAGCAAAAGTTCCTCTTCCATCTACTTCTAGCGCATTTTAACAACAGCAACTATTAACAACAACAACAGTAACAAGAGCAGCTAACATTTATCAAGAGTCTACTTGCAGCAGGGAATATGTGTGGAGCTTTACTAGATTTAATCCTTTGAGTCTGTGAAGTTGGTATTACTAACTCTATGCAATGCTCTTAAACAATCTACTCTACTCCTTAAACATTAGGCACAGAGACAGAGTCACTTCCCACAGTCCCTTAGGAGCACAGGTTGAGACACGAAGCTACAGGTAACATGAAGGATGCACAAAACATTAGGAGAGGACAGTCATGTCTGGTTTCCAGTGCCTTTTCCTTTACTTAGGGCTTGTACCAGTCCCCTGGGATTTGGAAATGTTTTTTGCCCAGTTTGACAGGCAGTAGAAAGTTCAAGCTTTATAAACGCTGAAACAAAACACATGATAAATATGACAGAGTACTTCATCTTCCTTAGGGAGAGATGACCTAGTCCAAGTCCCACAGGCTGGCTGACTGGGTCAAAGGTGCACCCAACTCCAGCAAAAACTCAGGGGAGGTGGTAGTGGCTGTTTCACTAGAAGGCCTTAGACAGAAGCTCAGAAAACCGGTGCTGAGGCCCTCACCTGCGCTCTCGTACTCAGACTGTTCCAAGAGACTGAGGAGTCGGCCTTCACTGCGGCCTTTTTCCTGTGACAGAGAAAAACAGATGAACGGGTTACACAGAGAGTCTAAAATGCAACTTCCTTAGCCCACATCACACCTATCTCCAGGAGAGAAGAGGCGTAGGGGCACAGCTGTAGGAAAGTCTTTTGCTTTCTAATAAACACGGGTACACAGTAAAAAACTGAGTATGATTAAAAGGATACATCTTTATGCCGAGAATATAGCTAAGAATGGATACCAGAGTCGAGGCAAATTATTTCCCCAAGACCATATTAGAGAACGCTAACCTTTGACCTATGATAGATTTGGAGAGATTTAAATAGAAAATAACAGTTTCAAGTTAGCTTCTAGAGGCAGTGATGCCAAAGAAAAAAGTAGCTCTATGGTATAAGCACATACTCATAAGCCCCAACTCCAAATTATCACCTCAAAATCACCCCCATGCATATAGGTAAATGATGACTTGCCCTGATTCTTTATACTTTTCTTCATGCTTTTTCCCATCATGATAGATAATGGCTTCCCACCTTGGTGTGCAGTGACTGCTATGTCAGTAAGCGTAGAATATGGATCTGCTGCTTTATCTTTGATCTGTAAGCCAAGACCTGCTCTTCCTGATCTCTAATCACAAAGCCCAGAAAGCACATCTTCCCAGTGACCAGGGCCAGATCCTACAGCTTCCTAATAAGGCCAGGCACATGAGGTGTTCAACAGAGCTGACCGTGAATATGTTCCTGGCAGTGGAGGTATGACTGGATATACTTTCTGGAAAGTAATTTGGCAGGATGGTTCAAGAGATTTTAAAATGTTTATACCCATTGCCCTAAGAGCTCCACTTTAGGAAATCTATTCTAAGGAAATAATCAGTGGTACAAAGATTGATTAATGTTTTAAACACAGTGCTATGATACAGAAGAACTGGAAACAATCTGAAGGTCCAATAACATGAGAATGGTTAATTGATTGTGTGATACAAACAGTAAGAGTAATTTAAGAAACAGTTTAAAAATAAACCCAGGAAGGTGTTTATGCTACAATGATAAATATATATATACATATGCACATATACATACACATGTATATGTATACATACGTGCATAGACACATACACAAGTATACACGTACACATATAGTATGGTGTCAGTTACATTAAAATGCATTCTTTAAAAAAGACTGGAAAAAAATAGGTCAAAATACTAAAACATGTCATCTTTGAGTAACTAACCTATGAGTGATAATTTCCCAGTTCTATACTTTTTTTTTGTACTTCCCATATTTTCTACAATGAGTATATATTACTTTTTTTTCCCCTTGAAGAAATGACTATTCAAATGCATTGCCAATTTTTATGTTAGTTTTTAATTAAAAGAAAAAATAATTTTGAAAAGCACAAGTCTTGTTTCAAGATAAACAGAAGAAAAGGAAGGAGGGAGGAAACGGAGAAAAAAAGCCCAGAACAGAACTGTGGAGGGTTAGGTAACCTTTTCTAAAACACTCCACACATACCTTTGGGTTCCTCAGCCACTGTGGACGCTTCGCCTCCACAGCTGAGCGTACTCTCTCACTCTCTTCAGGCCCATCTCCTTGGTCACCTCTTGCAAGCTGGAGACAGGACTCTACATGACACTGGTACTCTCTGAATGGGACTAGGGATTTACAGAGATAACACTTCTCATTCCTAGCCAATCAGAAGAAAGGGAGAAAAAGCAGCTTTAAGATTTGCTTTTGCCTCTGTGCTCCTAGATCACGTCTCAAATTGTGTTTTTATGTCTTAGAGTTACTCTGTGTAGGAGACGTGTCAACCAAAGCAGATTTGCTCAGCAGGATCGCCAATAAAACTAACCCGATGCCAGTCAAAAGGACTGAGTGATTAGCGGTTTCCCCTGTTTCTCGGTACCCTGCTGTTGCAGCAGCGGCATGATAACGAATTCAGCTCTCCCAACTATCTCAAACAACATTGATTGCTTTCCAGACATAAAATATTCTGTCAAACTCTCCTCAAATTAAGTGTAATCGTTTTTTCAAAGGGAAGTTAAAATTTAGACAGAAAAGGGAACACCAAGAGCATTAAATCAAAATGACATTTTTACCAGGGTGGATGAACTTGTCTGATTAGTAAATCAAGTCTGTCTATATGCTGACTTCCTTAATTCTACAACCCACAACATCAACTAGCAAGTTACTAAAACCATGTGGTTCTGCCAGAGGCTTCTGCATAACTTCATAGATACAGTTATTTTTATCTTTTTATAATCGTAGCATTTGTGGAAAGAAAGGAAATTGTGTCCTTGAGGTAAGGTTTATGAGGCATCAGTAAAAATGGAATCACTGGAGACAAAGGAAGAAAATGAACACTTATGAAGTATTTTCTCTGTGGTGAGAACTGGTGCAAGGCCCTTTAAACACAATTTCTCAATTAATTCCTTGGCCCTATTAGGAAGGTACTATTCTCCCCAAGGTCCTATAGCTAATAATTGTCAGAAGCCAGATCTGCCTGACTCATAAGATCATCTTAGTTTTAAGAAGCTATACAAAACTTTCCAAACCTTCCCCTCTGGCAGTTGCTATTCAGTTACTATAGAAAGAAAGATTTAGATTGCCTCTAAGGAAAAATTTCTCAGGGGGGATCTTTAAAATAGGAGAAATAAGTCTCTCAAGTAATTAATCATTAGAGAGAATACAAGTAAAACTCTGCCTTATGAGAAAAGCTAGACTAGTGTACCTTTCAACGTTTATCAATTAATGTAAAAAGCACTTATTAATTCTCTACTACATGAGAGACAGCAGCACTGTAAAAAAAGCGTAAGTTTTTGAGTCAGGTAGACTTTGCCAGTTCTGGCCACATGATCTTAACCAGTTCCTTATAATTTCTCTACAGTTTCTGTATTTATTTTTTAAAAAGAAAGAATATTACCTTATCAGCTATTGTGATAGTTGCAAAGTAAGTAAAGCACCCAGCACCCTGGCTGGCACACAGTATTAAGAGCTCAACATCAGGTATTACTGTTATTGCTGTCTCACACACATTTTATTAGATGCCGGGGATATAAACATGAATGAAAGCAAGTATCTGCCTTCAAAGAACTCACAGCCTAGCCAGGGAGACAGAAATGTCAAAAATGAAAGAAAAAAAATTACTGCAATAATGTGATGAATATAGTTCTAGAAGAATGTCTGCATGACATCAGGATTCCAAAAGTAGATCAGCTCTGCTCAACTGGATTAAGGACGGCAGCCATGAAATTTAGGGTCTAAGATAAGATCTGTGTTTCTTTCTTTTTTTGAAGTTTTCTTATTATTTACTTTTGGCTGCATTGGATCTTTGTTGCTATGCATGGCTTTCTCTCTAGTTGCAGGGAGCGGGGGCTACATGTCGTTGCGCGGCCTTCTCACTGCGGTGGCTTTTCTTGTTCCAGAGCACAGGCTCTAGGCACATGGGCTTCAGTAGTTTCAGCACACAGGTCCTAGAGCGCTTGGTCTTCAGTAGTTGTGGCTTGTGGATTCTAGAGTGCAGGCTCAGTAGTTGTGTCGCATGGGCTAGTTGCTCCGTGGCATGTGGGATCTTCCCAGACAAGGGCTCGAACCTGTGTCCCCTGCACTGGCAGGTGTATTCTTAACCACTGCGCCACCAGAGAAGTCCTAAGATCTGTGTTTCAAAGATAAATGTTTCTAATGACTAACTGCTCTAATGTATTGCTGGTGGTGTCTCTACTTTCAGGAGGCAATACTTATACCTGACCTCCCTCTTGCCTCTGCCTCCCCTTGGAATGAATGTGCTTTCTTAGTCAAGCTGCAACCCACAACCCAAGGAAGTCTTCAATATTGCCCAACTTCTTGCAACTCACCTTCTTACCATTACATTGCAAAATAGCTCACTGCTTCTCCAAAGCACCAAACACCGACATGCAAACTCAAAGAAAATAGAAAGCTAAGAGCAATGTGGAAGTGGAGTGGGTGGCAGGGTCTTTTCAGAGTAACAAAAGGGAATACAGAGGCCACCTATCTGATATAAACTGGGAATACGAAAAAGAAATTCAAGCATTAAAGCAACGAAGTGATTGTCAGGCCAAAGAAACCCAGGGTAAGAGAGGAACTGGTCTCTTCTTCAGTCTAAGCAATGGTATGTGTTAAGCAAGAGCCCCGTAAACACGGCATACCTACTTACTTGTCAATGTCCAGGGAAGTCTCACCAGCTGTCCCACTGTCACTCTTGCTCTTGGCCTCTTTCTGTCTCCGAGTCAACACTTTCAACAAAAAAAGAAGAAAACAAACAAAACAAAAAAAGAAAAACTGTTAGTTGGCAGTAGCCTCTAATTATAAAAGACAAAATGTATCGGAAGAAGAAAAGTTTAAAATCCTCTTCCACTGGGAGAGGTGACTGTCTGGGAAACTTCTGCCTCTCTAGTATAGAGATTATTACTTGCATGATATGGACTGAAACTGCCAACTGCAAGATATTCCCATATTTGCTAATGAGATCTATTTTTCCTCTATTTGCCATTAGATCTAAAGATCTAATCCACACCAAGAAAGGTTTTTGTATACTACCCTAACCTGCAGCACTAGGGGGAAGGATTCATATTTTCCCAATAAAAATTCTGTCCGATGTGACACACACTCTTATAAGATGTTTTATGATATATAGCAATGATAGCTGCATCTGAGTGCCCACATTAGCTCCAATCTTTACAAATCCCTGGAAAGTGTTCCATTGACAAGTGAGAAAACCAGAGCTCAGAACAGTTAACACAACCAATCTTTTCCACTACACTAGGACCACCTCCTAATTCTAGTAGGTACAGACAGCTTTAGCCCAAGTGGCATACAGATGCTTTTCTCATACCAAAAGGTGTCTGTTTATAGAATCATACTCTCTTAAAAGGTCTTGGAAGTTAATTAAACCAACTGTTTTCCAGCCTTCATTCCCTGAAGTTAACAGGAAGAACTGTGACCATCTCACTTCAAATGTTGCCTTTATCCCTCCTGACACTTGAAATCCCCATGACAGAGAATTTAGAAAGGTTATCAGTTCACAAAATAATTTAGGTTGTGAAGCATCTACCTAGACCAGGGGTTAGCAAAATTTTTCTGTACAGGACCATACAGTAAATATTTTAGGCTTGGAAGGCCATATGGTCCCTGTCACAATTACTCAACTCTGCATTGCAGCAGCAAGGCAGCCACAGACAACATTATAAATAACTGGGTGTGGTATATTTCAATAAAACTTTATTTACAAAAACAGATGTCTCACTACATGTGGCTCCTGGCTGGCCATAGTTTACCCACTCTTCTAGTCCAACCTCCCACTCATATAAATGCCTCTATAAGCATCCCGGACAAGTGATTATACAGTCTCAACTTTATATCCATTCACTGAGGATAATTCAGTTCTTCCTAGGGAAACTCATTCTACTGCTACACAACAATTCTGGCTCAATCTGCATTTACTGGGGACTGTATGAATAAGTTTACCTTCTTTTCCACAAGTCAGCTCTCTGAATACTTAACAAGCTGCATTACAATCTTGGTTCTACTCAGTTGTCTGACTCACTAAAATGTAACCACCTTCAAAACATAGGTACTGTATCTAGTCATTAAGCCAATCGCTAGTAAGACTTGGATCGCAGAACCTTTTGAGGGCGTATGGTAGCTCTAATCCTTTTAATGATCCTCCAGAGATTGATATTATTATTCTGTCCTGTTTTAAAGGTATGAAAATAAACTCAAAGGAATTGACTTTGCCAAGCTATCACAACTAGTTAGAAGAACCCAGGACAGAGTCCACATCTGTCTGATTCCCATACTCATGTTTTATCTTCCTAGTTCACCTACTCTACATACACCCCAATTTGTCAGTCTTTTATATGTGTGGCACCCCAAAATAGACCCAATATTCCAACAAGCAGTCTGACCAGTAAAGAGAACATAAGAACCACAAGCTTTCTCATCAAGACTCATATTCTACTAATTCAGCCAAGGCTGTGTTTACTTTATTGACAATCCTGGTATTCTACTGGCTTAGACTGAGCTTAAAGGCAATTAGATCTATCCCCTATTCCCCTCAAATCATCTTCAAAAATGTTAAGACAGGTCTCCTAATCCTATACTTGGGTAACTAAGTTGTTGGGTATGTTTCTCCTTTAACAGGACTTTATATTTATCCCTGTTCTTTCCAGTTGAACATTCCCGTCTGTTGAGATCATCCGAAGTCTTGATTCTGTCATCTGATGTTATCAGCTCTCTCTTCCAGCTTTGTGTCATCTGCATATATGACAAACATGCTTTCTACATCCTCATCCAAGTCACTGGGGAAAAATAATTGTAAATGATATGGCCAACTTCACAGAAAACAGTGGCATGTTACCAGAGAAGCCTGTCTTCTCCTAGTCCAAATTTCCTTCAAATACTTAATCAAGCAAATATTTATTGAGAATCTTCAATGTGCAAGTAAATTTGGGGAGATACAGGAAATTATGAGGCATGGTCCTTGCTCTCAAGCAGCTTATAATTTACTAAGGGAGACAGCACATACACTCAAATAACTATAATACAAAGTGTAAAGAGATACATATAATAAAACATGATCACACACAGAAGCAACTAGTAATAATGTCTCGTCTCTGGGAAGGATGACCGGGACACCTGGGGACTGGAAGAGGAGGTAGGCATATTTTTTATTATATAGTTTTCTTTACTGTTGAATTGAAAATTAAAACTGCTAGTATTTACCTGAAGGAAATGAAAACACTAATTCGAAAAGATATATGCACTCCTATGTTCACTGCAGCTTATTTACAACAGCCAAAATATTGAAGCAACCCAGGTGTCCATCAACAGATGAACGGATAAAGAAGAAGTGATATATATGTATACAATAAAATATTACTCAGGCATTAAAAAAAAAATCTTGCCATTTGTGACAACATGGATGGACCTAGAGGGTATTACGCTAAGTGAAATAAGTCAGACAGAGAAAGACAAATACTATATGATTTCACTTATATGTGGAATCTAAAAAGTAAAACAAATGAACAAACATAACAAAACAGAAAAAGAATTGTAGATACAGAGAACAAACAGGTAGTTGCCAAGGGTGGGGAGTGGTGGGGAGAGGAGAGAAATAGGTGAGGGAGATTAAGAAATACAAACTTCCAGTTACAAAATAAATGTCACGGGTATGAAAAAAAAAATTCAAAGGGAGAAAAAGAGACCAGGTAATAGTGAGGCCTTAGGTACAAGTTAGAGTAGATGATCTATTTTTAAGGTTCCCTCCAAACCAGAGATTTTATAAGTAAAAATAAAGTACCGCAGGAGAAAAACATCCTGGACATAGTTGTATAACCACCTTCAAAATCCATCTCCTATCAGCCAGCCCACATTTCTCCATCTTATGTACAAGGACTTTATAAGAGATTTTATCAAGTGCCTTGCTGAAATCAATTCTTAAAGTGTTGGCATCTCATATTACAGAAACCTTTAAGGGTTGTTTTCCCCCCCCCCTCTCTCTTTCCATTTTGTTCCCCATCTTGACTACCAAGTGTTTTTCCAAAAGAAATACTTGGAAACCACTCCACAGACAGGACTGGAAAAGGAATTAATTGCTTACAGCACTTTATATATACCTCTGCACCTAGCACATTTCTGTTATTTGTTTATATGTCAGTCTCCTTTCTACATCATGCAACCTTCCTAATTGAGAGATTCTGGGTTTTGTTTTGATCTCCTCACCATCCCCAGCAGAGTCTAGCATAGATTAGATGCTAATAAATACTTGTCAATTTAAATCACGGCAATGGATTCATGGGGAAAAACGGCTCTTGTTTTATGAGAACCTTCTCTGTGCCAGGGACTTACCAGACATAACCTCTAATCCTTATTACAATGGTCCGGCTGCAAGGCACATATCACTATCTGTATTTTATAGATGATGAAATAAACTGACAAAGATCACAAAGCTAAGACAACGGGGCTTCCTATGTGGCACAGTGGTTGAGAATCTGCCTGCCAATGCAGGGGACACGGGTTTGATCCCTGCTCCAGAAAGATCCCACATGCCACGGAGCAACTAAGCCCGTGCGCCACAAAAAAACAAAAAACAAAAAAAAAAAGCTAAGACAACAACAAACATAGCACAGGGACGTCTCTGGTGGCGCAGTGGTTAAGAATCCACCTGCCAACACAGGGGACATGGGTTCGAGCCCTGATCTGGGAAGATCCCACATGCCGCGGAGCAACTAAGTCCGTGCACCACAACTACTGAGCCTACACTCCAGAGCCTGTGCACCACAACTATTGAAGCCCGCGCGCTCTAGGGCCCGAGTGCCTCAACTACTGAGCCTGCATGCTGCAACTACTGAACCCTTCACGCCTAGAGCCCATACTCAGCAACAAGAGAAGCCATAGCACTGAGAAGCCTGCGCACCACAATGAAGAGTAGCTCCTACTCACTGCAACTAGAGAAAGCCTGTGTGCAGCAACGAAGACCCAAAGCAGCTGAAAAAAAGAGAAAGAAACCTAATACAAAGAATGCAATATGACCCTGACTTTAAAGAAATATATGTTATTCTATAAGAGTAGGCTGCCTCTCCTGGGAAATAAGAGGGTAAAGGATGGGAAGAGAAAAAGTGATAAGTGGTTAAGCGGGCAGGTGGAAAAGAGTCTTGGCAGATGGCTGAGAATTATATGCTAATTCTATTATTAAATGCTATGATCAGAGCAGACAGGACAGGGCTTTGCAGCTATTCCTTTAAAAACTACTGCCCCTGCAAAGAAACAGAAAGGTGTAAGTGGCTCTAAAGGAGTCTCCTACTCTGGTTTATGACTGTTGAGAGAGCCATTTCAACAAGCTGCAGGCAGAGAATTCAGGATGAAACAAATCCAAAAACTTAGTTGTTGGTGACAACATCCAACAAGTTCAAAAGGGGAACAATGGAGTCTGAGGACAACTACCAGGAAAGCAACTATCTGGGCAAGGTAAACAAAACAGAAAGGAGGGATATCAGTGAGAGCTGAGAGAGCCTACAACCTACAACCATTAACTCAGGCCTTTATACACCACAGCATGGAAAGTGCCCTAAGGAACTGCACTTCAGACGTGGCTTGGCACTGTTAAGATACAAAGAAGCAGCAGTACACAGTGGAATAACGTGCACCACCTTCACAGTTGGACAAAATGGTCTCTAAGCTGAGAGTCTACTAGCTGTGTTGCCTTAGGCAAGTTACTTAAGCTCTCTGAATATCAGGAGAGTTACCCACAAAATGACATAATAGTATCTATCCTCATGGATTCTGGTAAAGATCACAGCAAATAATCCAAATAAGTTGTAAGAATGTTCAGCCCACAGAAAGCATTCAGATAACATTAGTTGTTTATTATTATATAATTCTTATTATTAGTCTTCCATATTTACTTCTTAGCCTTATCCAAAGATTTAAGCCCATCTTTAGAAGCAACACCTACCAGCTTGTCTATAATTTGGGTTAGGTCTTAGTCTTAAGTGGTTCCCATACTAATTTGTACAAACAGAATGAACAAGTAAATAACCAAAGCATTACAGAGCAATTACCAATACTATGCAAACAGCAGCACACTTATTTTCAAAACCAAAAGCAAATAAACAATCAAAAATAAAAGGGGAGGGGGGCCTGAAGGGGAAGCTGGGACGAAGTGAGAGAGTAGCACTGACTCATATACACTACCAAATGTAAAACAGATAGCTAGTGGGAGGCTGCTGCATAACACAGGGAGATCAACTCGATGATGGGTGATGACTTAGAGGGGTGGGATAGGGAGGGTGGGAAGGAGTCGTGGGAGGGAGGGGATATGGGGATATATGTATAAATACAGCTGATTCACTTTGGTGTATAGCAGAAACTGGCACAACAGTGTAAAGCAATTATATTCCAATAAGAGCTAAAAAAGAAAAAAAAATTTTTTTAATAAAAAAATAAAAACACATGGCTTTGAACTGTAAACAGTGAAGACAGTGGCTCCTTGAATTAAGTGCATATTATATACACAAAGAAGAGAGATCTGGCAGAACGACAGTGGTTAGTCTCAGTTTGTCTCCCTCAACCTCGAAACCACATCAGCAGAATATAATGGGAGGCCACAGAGTTGTTTACGTTCTTGCTAAGACTACCAATCCTCCAGCTTAGCCCTTTCTCAGTGGGATGTTAGAGGAAATAGGGAAGGCCTGCTCCACCTGCATGTTGCCTGCCTCAGTGTTGCCAGCCTTCCCTAAGAGACAAGTCCTAATAAAAAGGCTATCAGTAAAACTAACCATTATCTACCATTCTGAAACATGTGGCTATTTAAATTTAAATCTTAATTAGAATTAAACGTAAATTAACATTCAGCTCTTCAGTCACATGAGTTACATTTCAAGTGTTCAATAGCCACATATGACTAGTGGCTACCATGTTTGAGCCTACCAATATAGAACATTTCTGTTACTGCAGACAGTTCCACTGACTAGCACTGCTCCTTTAAGATATAACCAGGACTAATCATATCTTGCCTTAAATCTGCTTAGCCTGGACACCCCCAAGAAATTCAAGCTTCCCATGGCATCTCTCATCACCTAGATTCTCATCCCCACATGACTCTAATCTGTCAACTGGGGCCACTTTTCTAATATGACTCAGTCCCCCACTCTTACTCTCAAAATGACTCTGTCCTCTGAAATTGAGGTCAGCGATCAAAAAAAATCTTCAACATTCTGAAGCTTCTCTCTGAAAGTTCTCTTAATCTTCTTGCTCTGACTGAAAGATGGCTATCCTCTGAGGGTACTGCTTCTCCTTATACCTTCTCAAGTACTGGCTGTTTCTTCTTCCTTACAACACAGTAACCACTGAGCTGGAGGTGGGGTAAATATCCTCTTATTCCTTATTGTTGCTTTCAGACTACTGGAAAAACCTAGTTTGAAGTACAAACCATCCCGCTACCCCTGCTACTCTACCTTCAAGAAGTCATCTATTATCCTCCTGGTCACCCACCCCACCTCCTTTCCTGGCCATTCATTGAAAATTTTAACATATCACTTGCTGTCTTTCTTTCTGCACTCTTGCCATCATTCTTGGTGATTTTAGTATCTACATATTAGCCCGAAGAATATGAAAGTTGCAGTTTTTGTAGTTCAGCCTAAGCTATGATTCATTCAATACTGGTCCTCTCACTTCCTTTACCTTTTGACTATCAGCTCCCATGGATCATACCATCTCAGCCTTTCTCAAGTGGGATTCTGAGAGAGAAGCAAGCCTAATGCCCTCAGGCATCCATTGTATGTAATTCATTAACCTCTGTCCTCTGCATACTAGAACAGTACCAATCAGTTATGTACCATCCTTGGGAGAAGTAAGGAAAACATCTGATTCATCTTCTGTGTTCTGTGGTTCCAGTGAGGAACCCTGACTGAGCCTGTCAATAATAATGATGCCACTTCCAAGATCACCACCACCTATCTTTTCCAACTCACTCCTTCTAATACCCTAACTCCAATGATCCTTCAGCCCTACTAGGACGCCTAATTTCAGGCTATCACCTTTTCATTGCCCATCATTCTGTCATGTCCTCACCTTCCTTCTTACCTAACTTAGATATCATGGTTAGTCTACCAACCATTCCCCTAAATATTTTCTCAACTTACTTCTAATTTCTACTGTACTCCCTGGCAAAACCCAATTTTGGTTAAATCCTATTCTCCACCTATTATGTGTCCCTACCTAAGCAGCACAACAGTGCTGACTCCGCTCACATTATATTTAAGACCAAAAACCTCAAGCAGCTCCTCAGTACAGCCTAGCAAAACTAATATGTCTCCATAGTCAGTTTACTGTTCTACACTCCCAGAGATGGTTTCACATCTTCTCTGCTATCCTCAAACTTTCAATATCTATCCTGACTTGCTATCACTATTCTTTTTTGTTTCAATCTAATACCTTTATTGAAATAAAATTACATATTATATATAATTCACTGAATTATAGTTCACGGTTCTCAGTACATTCTTAGTATATTCACAGAGTTGTGCAACTATCACCACAACCAATTTTATCACATTTTCATTAACCAAAAAAGAAACCAGTTCCCATTAGCAGTCATTGTCCCTTTCTCCCCAAACCCCCAGCCCCAGGCAACCACTAATCTGCTTTCTGTCTTTATGGATTTGTCTATTCTGGGCATGTCTTATAAATGGAGTCATACAATATGTGGGCTTTTGTGACTGATTTCTTTCATTTAACTTATGTTTTCATCCATATTGTAGTATGTAACAGCATTTCATTCCTTTTTTTCCCCATAGCAGCTGCACCATTTTACATTCACACCAACAGTGTAACGGGGTTCCAATTTCTCCACATTTTTACCAACACTTGTTATTTTCATTTTTTAAAATAGCCATTCTAGTGGGGATGAAGTGGTATCTCATGGTTTTGACTCATTTCCTTAATGACTAATTATGCTGATCAAATTTTCATGTGCTTGCTGGCCATTTGTATATATTCTTAGGGAAAAGGTCTACACAAGTCTTGTTTTACTTGAGTCGTTTTTGTTGTTAAGGGGTAAGATTTCTGTAAGTATTTTGAAATCTAGACCCTTATCAGATATATGATTTATGTTTTCTCCTATTCTGTAGGTTTTCTTCTCACTTTCTTGATAGTGTTCTTTGGTGCACAACAGTTTCAATTTTGATGGAGTCCAATTTATCTATTTTTTTCTTTTGTTGCTTGTGCTTTTGGTGTCATATCTAAGAATCCACTGTCAAATCTAAGGTCAAGAAAATTTACCTCTAGGTACTTCCCTGGCAGTCCACTGGTAAAGAGTCCCTGCTTCGTGGTTAGGGATCTAAGATCCAACATGATGCATGGTGGGATGCATAAATAAATAAAAGAAAAGAAAAGAAAATTTTAAAAGTAACTGCTAAAAAAATTTTTAAACTTTACCCCAGAGAGAGCTTTATAGTTTAGCACTTACATTTAGGTCTTCAATACATTTTTTGCATATGGTGTGTGGCAGAGGTTCAACTTCTTCCTTTGCATGTGGATATTAATTTGTCCCAGCACCATTTCTTGAAAAGACTCCCCCCCACCCCACTGAATTGTAAGTGCTAAGTGGGCTCAGCCAGACACCTAAGTCAAAATTGCCTGCATTCATCCTGACCCTTAGTCACAAAGTTTCACTGATTCTCTCACCAAAAGATTCTCAAATCTGTCCACTCCCATGACACTGCTTCATTAGCTGTCTCCTTGTTTCTAAGCTCAATCCCTCTAGTCTATCTTCCATACTGTTCCAAGAATAACTTAGGCCCAATATTACCAGCTGGCAGTACCCAGGAAGCCTTCCCTGACCCAAGAAGGCCTTAATCTCTACACCTGAACAGGAACCTATGTGCACACATCATAGCATTTCTCACACAACATTCTAATTATTACTTTACTTATTTACTTCCCTCAGCAGACTGTCTCTTAATCACTTCAGTATTCTACATTCCTGGCATAAAACTGACACTCAATATAAATGTATATTTAACGAATCAATTTGGCAAGGTAGTTTCTTAGTCACAAGATTGGTGGAATCTTTTCTTGGCTTTAAGAACAACAGAATATTTTCATAACTTAGATGAAAATGTCTTTAGAGCTTGATTTGAAATGCTCTTGAAATAAAAACACCCTATCTGCCTCATTCCATTCGATAAACAAATTCTTGTTCTCTCAGGTACCAGACTTATTCTACCAGTAATAGCTTCTAACTAAAAAATCCTAATGACTATGCTGGTACTTCCTAAGTATAAGCAACCCTAAAAAAGGCAGGCATCACTGGGTCCAATGAAGAGATGAACAAATAAAGGCTCAAAGGCTTCGATCCTGTATTTACCTGAGCTAAGATATGATTCCAAGTCTGTTAGACTCCAAAGTTAAGACCACGATACAACACTGCCCTCTTTGTTGCAGAGAAGCCACTTAGGCGCCCTGTCCTTACTCAAGTTGTAGCAATTTCCTTTCAAATTTAGAGATAAGCTTGCTTTCTGAAGAACGTACACTTGAATGCTGAGCTCTTGACCGCTGCTGTGGCTGACTTCTGCATTTGAAGTGTTAGCTTGGTTTCCTCAACACTTTTACATACAAGACAAAAGTGCTTATATAAGAATATGCTTGGCAGTACCCCCACCACCCTGAGACTTAAAGGAAAGAATTAATACTGATAAAGATCCTTAAACCATGCAATTCCTACTTAGGATATAGAAATAAAGGGTCTACAAGTATTATATTTTTATGAACAAAATTCCTCAATCTATGAGGTATTGAATAATTTAGAGGCCTTAGAAAAACAGTCACTTGTCTAGTTCCTGTGAGTACTTGTGCATAATATTTATTGTACAATCTTTTTCTTTAACAGCTGCCATTTTTATTTAAGCAGTGTGAATATATATATATATATATATATAAAACTTTAAAGTAATTCATATTTTCTGACCCATAAATTAAAATTTGTGAATCTACTCTAAGGAAATCACCTGCATTTACGTAAGATCATAAGACAAAGATATTTTATCAAAGCATTATTTATAACAATGAAAATTGTAAACAACCTAGTGTTCAACTACAGAATGAAATGTTATGCAGAAATTCAAAATAAAGAATGAAAAGAAATAAGCCAAAATATTAACTGCAATTGGGGCAAGGGAATTAGGGGGTAGTATATCATCTTTCTATCTTGCCAATTTTTTTCAATGAGCATATGCCACTTTTATAATTTAAAAAAATTACTTAAATATCAAGACACCCTTAATGAAATAACAGATCTGGGCAACAATCATCAATGACTATTAGTTGAAAGCTGGACTTTCTAATGGATGGATTATGTTGATCCCACTAATCAATCTTAACATCATAAAAGAAAGATAACCAGATAGTATGTTTCTCACAATCTGATGCAATATGAAATATATAATACCATCTATGAACTACTCTTGTCAAAAAAAAATCTAAACAATCTGATCCAGTCTCAAATTAAAATAGAAGTTTCCAAAAATTACAGTTTAAAACAGAATACCATGGGTAGCGGAGTCAAGACAGAAGAGTAGGAGGACGTGGAGTTCCCATCTCCTCACAACTAGGGCACCTACAAGGTGCTGGTGGGGGACCTCGGGCACCTAAGGGGGTGGGAAGAACCCCCATGCAACTGGGTAGGATGTGGGGGAAGGGACGGGGGGAGAAGTGGAGGTGGGACGGGACCAGCATCCTTGAGGGGCGGCTGGGGGAGGGGAAGGGTTTCCACTTCCAGAGGGGCCCACTCACAGTGAGGGGATCAGAGGGGACAGGGAAAGACCTTCAGGGATCAGGGGATCAGAAGGGAATGTGGCCAGCATTTCCCCCACCCACTCAGGTCCCAGCAAGCCTGCTGGGGTCCTGTGCCTGAACCTCCACCCTCTGGGGCCCCATCTAGCCACACTAAGCCTAAGCCCTCCCACTCTACCCTAACCCCCAGGACCCTTTCCATCTGTGCAGGTCCTGAGCCAAGGCCCCATGCCTCCTGCCAAGGCCTTTTCTGGCCTTTCCTCCCCCCCTCAATTTTTTTCCTGTTGTGGTTCTCTTTTGCCTTGTTGATGCTTCATTTATATTTTTTTCTAATATTTATTTTTACATTTCTAATTTTACTTTATTTATTATTCCTTGTTATTGTTCTGCTCCTTTTGTTTGTTGCCTTCTTTTTTCCCTGTTGCACCATGCGGCTTGCAGGATCTTGGTTCCCAGACTGGGTGTTGGGCCTGAGCTCCTGTGGTGGAAGCACCAACTCCAAACTGCTGGACTAACAGAGAACCTCAGACCAGTGTGACGTCTCCTGGAGGTCCTCATCTCAGCACTAAGACCCAGCTCTACCCAGCTGGTTACAAACTCCAGTGCTAGATGCCTCAGGCCAAACAACCAGCAAGATGGGAACAAAGCTCCCCCCCCCCCAAAAAATGAGACAACAAAAAAAGTATGTAACAGACGAAGGAGCAAGGTAAAAACCTACAAGGCCAAATAAATGAAGAGGAAATAGGCAACCTACCTGAAAAAGAATTAAGAGTAATGATAGTAAAGACGATCCAAAATCTCGGAAATAGAATGGAGGCACGGATTGAGAAAATATAAGAAATGTTTAATAAGGACATAGAAGAACTAAAGAACAAACAGTTCTTTAGTTGAACAACACAATAACTGAAATTAAAAACACACTGGAAGGAAGCAATAGCAGAAGAACTGAAGCAGAAGAATGAATAAGTAAACTGGAAGAAAGAATGGTGGAAATAACTGCTTAGGAGCAGAATAAAAAAAAAAGAATGAAAAGAACTGAGGACAGTTTCAGGGACGTCTGGGACAACATTAAATGCATCAACATTCGAATTACAGAGGTCTCAGAAGAAGAGAAAGAGAAAAGACCTGAGAAAATATTTAAAGAGATTATAGTCGAAAACTTCCCTAACAAGGGAAAGGAAGTGGCCACCCAAGTCCATAAAGCACAGAGAGTCCCATACAGGATAAACATGAGAAGAAACATGCCAAGACACGTTAATCAAACTAACAAAAAATAAATTCAAAGAAAAAAATATTAAAAGCAGCAAGGGAAAAGCAACAAGTAACATACAAGGGAATCCCCATAAGGTTATCAGTAGATTTTTCAGCAGAAACTCTGCAGGTCAGAAGGGAGTGACAGAATATATTTAAAGTGATGAAAGGGAAAAACCTATAACCAAGATTACTCTACCCAGGGACTTCCCTGGTGGTTCAGTGGTTAAGAATTCACCTTCCAACATAGGGGACATGAGTTTGATCCCTGGTAGGGGAACTAAGATCCCACATGCCTTGGGGACTAAGCCTGCACACCATAACTACAGGGCCCTCATACCAAAACTACTGAGCCTGTGCACCACAACAAAAGATCCTGCATGCCACAACAAAGATCCCGCGTGCCACAACTAAGACCTGATGCAGCCAAACAAATAAATAAAAATAAATAAGTAAAAAGTTGCAGAATACAAAATTAATATACAGAAATCTATTGCATTAAAAAAAAAAGATTACTCTACTCAGCAAGGATCTCATTCAGATTTGATGGAGAAATCAAAGGCTTTACAAGTAAGCAAAAGATTAGAGAATTCAGCACCACCAAACCAGCTTTACAACAAATGCTACAGGAACTTCTCTAGATAGGAAACACAAGAGAAGAAAAAGACCCACAAAAACAAACCCAAAACAATTAAGAAAATGGCAGTTAATAGGAACACACATATAGATAACACACATATAGATAATTACCTTGAATGTAAATGAATTAAATGCTCCAACCAAAAGACACAGACTGGCTGAATGGATACAAAAACAAGACCCGTGTGTATACTATCTACAAGAGACGCACTTCAGACCTAGGGACACATACAGACTGAAAGTGAGGAGATGGAAAAAGATATTCCATGCAAGTGGAAATCATAAGAAAGCTGGAGTGGCAATACTCATATCAGATAAAACAGACTTTAAAATAAAAACTGTTACAAGAGATAAGGAAGGACACTACATAATGATTAAGGGATCAATCCAAGAAAAAGATGTAACAATTATAAATATTTACATACCCAACACAGGAGCACCTCAATACATAAGGCAAATGCTAACATCCATAAAAGGGGAAATAGACAGTAACACAATAATAGTGGGGGACTTTAACACCCCACTTACACCAATGGACAGAACATCCAGACAGAAAATAAATAAACAAAAGCTTTAAATGACACAATAGACCAGACAGACTTAACTGATATTTATAAGACATTCCACCCGAAAGCAGCAGATTACACTTTCTTCTCAAGTGCACACAGAACATTCTCCAGGATAGATCACATCTTGGGTCACAAATCAAGCCTTGGAAAACTTAAGAAAACTGAAATCGTATCAGGCATCTTTTCTGACCACAACACTGTGATATGAGAAATCAATTACAAGGGGGAAAAAACTGTAAAAAAAAATACAAACACGTGTAGGTTAAACAATATGCTACTAAATAACCAAGAGATCACTGAAGAAGTCAAAGAGAAAATCAAAAAACACATAGAAACAAATAACAAAAACATGATGACCCAAAACCTATGAGACACAGCAAAAGCAGTTCTAAGAGGGAAGTTTATACCAATTCAATCTCAAGAAACAAGAAAAATCTCAAATAAACAACCTAACCTTACACCTAAAGCAACTAGAAAAAGAACAACAACAACAACAACAAAAAAAACCCTTAAGGTATTAGAAGGAAAGAATCATAAAGATCAGAGCAGAAATAAATGAAACAGAAAAAGAGAAAACAATAGCAAAGATCAATAAAACTAAAAGTTGGTTCTTTGCGAAGATAAACAAAACTGATAAACCTTTAGCCAGACACATCACGGAAAAAAAGGGAGATGACTCAAATCAATACAATTAGAAATGAAAAAGAAGAAATTACTACTGACACTGCAGAAATACAAAGGATCATAAGAGACTACCACAAGCAACTATATGCCAATAAAAATGGACAACCTGGAATGGACAAATTCTTGGAAAGGTACAACTTCCCAAGACTGAACGAGGAAAAATTAGAAAATATAAACAGACCAATCACAAGCCATGAAATTGAAACTGTAATTAAAAATTTTCCAACAAACAAAAGTCCAGTACCAGATGGCTTCACAGGCAAATTCTATCAAACATTTAGAGAGGAGCTAATATCTATCCTTCTCAAACTCTTCCAAAAAACTGCAGAGGGAGGAATGCTCCCAAATTCATTCTACGAGGCCACCATCACCCTGATACTAAAAAAGCAGGCAAAGTTATCACAAAAAAAGGAAATCACAGACCAACATCACTGATGAACACAGACGCAAAAATCCTCAACAAAATACTAGCAAACAGAATCCAACACTTTATTAAAAAGATCATACACCATGATCAAGTGGGATGCAAGGATTCTTCACTGTATCAATCATTGTGATACATCATATTAACAAATTAAAGAATAAAAAACCATATGATCATCTCAATAGATGCAGAAAAAGCTTCTGACAAAATTCAACACCCATTTATGATAAAAACTCTCCAGAAGGTGGACACAGAGGGAACCTACCTCAACATAATAAAGGCCATATATGACAAACCCACAGCAAACATCATTCTCAATGGTGAAAAACTGAAAAGCATTTCCTCTAAGATCAGGAACAAGACAAGGGTGTCCACTCTCACAATTACCCAACATAGTTTTGGAAGTCCTAGCCACAGCAATCAGAGAAGAAAAAGAAATAAAAGGAATCGAAATTGGAAAAGAAGAAGTAAAACTGTCACTGTTTGCAGATGATATGATACTATACATAGAAAATCCTAAAGATGCCACCACAAAACTACTAGAGCTAATCAACGAATCTGGTAAAGTTGCAGGATACAAAATTAATGCACAGAAATCCCTTGCATTCCTATACACTAACAACAAAAGATCAGAAAGAGAAATTAAGGAAACAACCCCATTTATCACCTCAACAAAAAGAATAAAATACCTAGGAATAAACCTACCTAAGGAGGCAAAAGACCTGTACTCAGAAAACTATAAAATACTGATGAAAGAAATCAAAGATGACAAACAAATGGAGAGGTATACCATGTTCTTGGATTGGAAGAATCAATACTGTGAAAACGACTATACTACCCAAAGCAATATACAGATTCAGTGCAATCCCTATCAAATTACCAATGGCATTTTCCACAGAATTAGAAAAAAAATTTTACAATCTGTATGGGAACACAAAAGACCCCAAATAGTCAAAGCAATCTTGAGAAAGAAAAACAGAGCTGGAGGAATCAGGGTCCTTGACTTCAGACTATACTACGAAGCTACAGTAATGAAGACAGTATGGTACTGGCAAAAAACAGAAATACAGATCAGTGGTACAGGACAGAAAGCCCAAAGATAAACCCACATACCTATGGTCACCTAATCTATGACAAAGGAGGCAAGAATATACAATGGAGAAAAGACAGTCTCTTCAATAAGTGGTGCTTGGGAAATTACATGTAAAAGAATGAAATTAGAACACTACCTAACACCATACACAAAAATAAACTCAAAATGGGTTAAAGACCTAAATGTAAGACCAGACACTATAAAACTCTTAGAGGAAAACACAGGAAAAACATTCTTTGACATAAATCACAGCAAGGTCTTTTTTGAAAGTAATGAAAACAAAAACAAAAATAAACAAATTAAAATAAAAACTAGAGTAATGAAAATAAAAACAAACAAATGAGACCTAATTAAACTTAAAAGCTTTTGCACAGCAAAGGATACCATAAATAAGACAAAAAGGCAACCCTCAGAATGGAAAAAATATTTTCAAATGAAGCAACTGACAAAGGATTAATCTCCAAAATATACAAACGGCTTATGCAGCTCAATATCAAACAAACAACCCAATCAAAAAATGGGCAGAAACCTAAATAGACATTACTCCAAAGAAGACATACAGATGGCCAACAAACACATGAAAAGATGCTCAACATCACTAATTATTAGAGAAATACAAATCAAAACTACAATGAGGTGTCAGCTCACACCACTCAGAATGGCCATCATCAAAAAATCTACAAACAATAAATGCTAGAGAGGGTGCAAAGAAAAGGGAACCCTCTTGCACTGTTGGTGGGAATGTAAATTGATACAGCCACTATGGAGAACAGTATGGAGGTTCCTTGCAAAACAAAAAATAGAGTTACCATATGACCCAGCAATCCCACTACTAGACATATACCCAGAGAAAACCATAATCCAAAAAGACACATGTACCCTAATGTTCACTGCAGCATTATCTACAATAGCCAGGATGTGGAAACAACCTAAATGTCCATCAACAGATGAATGGATAAAGAAGATGTGGTACATATATACAATGGAATATTACGCAGCCATAAAAACGAAGTTGGGTCATTGGTAGAGATGTGGATGGGCCTAGAGTGTGTCATACAGAGTGAAGTAAGTCAAAAGAGGAAAACAAGTATCATATTAACACATATAGATGGAATCTAGAAAAATGGTACAGATGAACCTGTTTGAGATGTGGATGTGGAGAACAGACATGTGGACACGAAGGGGAAGGGGAGGCTGGGATGAATTGGGAGATTAGGTTTGACATAAACACACTACCATGTGTAAAACAGATAGCTAGTGGGAACCTGTAGTATAGCACAGGAAGCTCAGCTTGGTGTTCTGTGATGACCTAGATGGGTGGGATAGGGGGTGAGGGGATGTGAGGGGGCTCCAAGAGGGAGGGGATATATGTATACATATAACTGATTCACTTCCTTGTACAGCAGAAACTAACACAACATTGTAGAGCAGTTATGTTCCCCCCCCACCCCCCAAAAAAGAAGAAAAACAGAAGACCATGTTAAAGATAGAATAGGAATACAATCAGCAAAATTCAGAAGGGAAATTCTGAAAGACAAAAAGCCAATCTCTTTAACAAATAAACTACAAAAAAAAAAAAGAAAGGGAGAGAGAGGAGGATAACAGATTAATACTTGAAAGACTTCAATTAAATGTAATACATGAACGTTGTTTGGACTCTGATTTGAACAAACCATTAAAAAAATTATGATATGACTGGGAAAAGGGAGAGGCTGACTGGTGTGATAACAGTACTGTGACTGTATTTTTTAAAAATAGTCCTTATCTTTTAAACCTAGTGGGAGGTAGATAGGAGGAATGTTATACATAAAAAAAGATTGGTCATAAGCTGATAATTGCTGAAGCTGGAAAATGGGTTCACAGGGATTGATTATGCTGTTAAACAATAAAAATAAAAAACAGTCTCAAAATAAACCTGCTGTTCAAAGCTAACTACAGACATACATCAGAGATATTGTGGGTTCAGTTCCAGACAAGTGCAATGAAGCAAGTGTCGCAATAAAGCAAGTCACATAAATTTTCTGGTTTCCCAATGCATATGAAAGTTATATCTACACTGTACTGTAGTCTTTTTTGTTTTTTAATTTGTATTGGCATATAGTTCATTTACAGTGCTGTGTTAGTTTCAGGTGTACAGCAAAGTGAATCAGTTATACTTTTATCCACTCTTTATCCACTCTTTTCTCAGATTCTTTTCCCATACAGGTCATTACAGAGTATTAAACAGACTTCCCTGTGCTATACAGTAGGTTCTTAGTATACTGTAGTCTTTTAGGCATGCAATAGCATTATATCTAAAAAAAAAAAGTACATACCTTAATTAAAAATAGTTTATTGCTGAAAAATGCTAACCATCATTTAAGCCTTCAGTGAGTTATAGTAGTAACATCAAAGATCACTGATCCACAGTGGCAGAGTAGGAATAAAGACGTAGATGTAGAGAATGGACTAGAGGACAACGGCGGGGGTTGGGGGAAGGCTGGGACATAGTGAGAAAGTACCACTGACATATACATACTACCAAACGTAAAACAGATAGCTAGTGGGAAGCTTCTGCATAACTCAGGGAGAGCAACTGATCTGTGATGACTTAGAGGGGTGGGATTGGGAGGGTGGTAGCGAGGCTCAAGAGGGAGGGGATATAGGGATATATGTATACATATAGCTGATATACTCTGTTGTGCAGCAGAAACTAGCACAACATTGTAAAGCAATTATATTCCAATAAAGATGTATTAAAAAACAAACTGAGCAGAAAAATTAACATACACACACACAAAAGATCACTGATCACAGATCACCATGACAAATATATTAAGAATGAAAAAATTTGAAATATTGCAAGAAGTACCAAAATGTGACACAGAGACATGAAGTGAGCAAAGGCTACTGGAAATATGGTGCTGACAGAGTTGCTCAAAAAAGGATTACCACAAATATTTAATTTGTAAAAAAAAAAAGCAATAAAACATAGTGTAATGAAACAAGGTATGCCTGTAAATAAAAACAAAAAGTAAGGAAAAGATACACATCAAATTGTTAACAGTGGCTTGGACTGGGCCAAATCATGGATGAGTTTTTTCTGAGTAAAATTTTCCGATGTTATAAACCAACGTTACCTGAAAAATTTTTCTCCACTTAAATCTTCTACAAGGGTGAGTCAAAGATTATTCACACTCCAGTTATATTTAAATTTCTATAAATTCTACAGCCAGAGTGTGCATGATTTTTGAATCACCCCATATAATGAAGACGTACTGCTTTTTAAAAAAATTGTTAGAAGGCAAAATAGCATAATGATTAAGAGTGGAACCTCTGGATGAATGGCAAATTCCATGGCTGAAGCAGGAAAAGTCACAGCAACCTCACAACTTCTTGTAGTAAAAAGTAAGGAAGTGCTCAAAAAAACTGATGGGCACATGCCAAAAGGTTATAGAAGACACCTGAAAGGACTTTCACTGGTCAAATATGGAACAATTTCAACTACAAAATAACTACTAGAAAGAATGAATCATGGGGACTTCCCTGGCGCAGTGCTTAAGAATCTGCCTCACAATGCAGGGGACATCGGTTCGAGCCCTGATGCAGTAAGATCCCACATGCCTTGGAGCAACTAAACCAGTGCGCCACAACTACTGAGCCTGTGCTCTGGAGCCCGCGAGCCCCAACTACTGAAGCCTGTGCACCTAGAGCCTATGCTCCACAACAGAAGCCACCGCAATGAGAAGCCTGTGCACTGCAACAAGAGTAGTCCCCACTCGCTGCAACTAGAGAGAGCCCATGTTCAGCAATGAAGACCCAACGCAGCTAAAAGTAAATTTATTTAAAAAAAAAAAGAATGAATTATGATACATTAAATTTTTTAAAAATGAATCCATACCACATTTTAAAAAATTAATGGAAAAGGGGAAAGTTTCTCTCTACAGAAGAATGTCAGCTAATTAATGCAGAAGAATGGCAGGAATATAAAAATCAACACTTACTAGTATAATAACAACTAATTTAAGCAAGACTCACCAATGGATGCTAAAATCATAGCTGAATGTCTGTTTGGGAATAGGATATTCATACAGCCTCAAAGTATTACCCCATAGATGACATACTGGTAACAAAGGGGAAAGGCACCTTTGCAAAGGAAAACCTGACAGACACTACCTTAGAGAGAGGATCAAATTTAACAATCCCAATAGCACAAACTGATCATTTGCTCCCAAAGTGATATGTTATGGATTAAATATCTGTGTTCCCCCAGTACTCATATATTGGAATCCTAACCTCCAATGTGATGGTATCAGAATATGGGGCCTTCGGGTAGTGATGAGGTTGAGAGGATATGCCTTCGTCAGTGGGATTAGTGCCACTATAAGGGACTGAAGAGACCAAAGCTCTCTCCTTCCACCACACGAGGACACAGCAAGATGTCAGAAGTCTGCAACCCAGAAGACGGCTCCCACCAGAACCCAACCATGCTGGCACCCTGATCACAGACTTTCAGTTTCCAGAACTGTGAGAAATAAATTTACGTTGTTTATAAGCCATTCAATCTATGGTACTTCATTAAAGCAGTCCGAGCTGACAAAGACATGATGCATTCAGAATACAACATTCTCTTCATTATTATTATTATTCCTGCCAAAAATGTTTTAACCTAAATCTACTCATAAGAAAACATCAGATAAATCCAAAGTGAGTAATATTCTAGGAGCAAAAACCAGAGAGGAGAAACCCTCTATTCTGTGAATAAACTCTGCCCAGGTCTCTGGCTGACTCCAGAACCACTCATGCACTAAACAGATTCCAGTTAAGGATAAAGAACCAAACTGAGATTTGAAATGCTTCCCTAAACAAGAGTGTATAGTTTGATTCCAATCCAGTTAACTGTCTGATGAAACAAAATATAATACTTTTCTGAGGAATAAAACACATGCTAGAATATCTACAATATAATATTCACAAAGTCCAGGATACAATCCAAAATTACTTAACATACAAAGAGAATGAGGAAAATGTGACCTGTTTTCAACTTATAGGGGTACAACACTTTGAATGACTTCAAGATTTCTTATCAGAAACTATGGAGGCCAGAAGACAGTGGAACAAAATCTTTAAATTGCTAAAAGGGAAAAACCTATCAAACCAAAAATCTATATTCAGTGAAAATATCCTTCAAGAACGATGATGAGGCACTCAATACATGTTTGTTGGACTGAGTGTCTTGGAATTAAATTGTGTAGAATCCGATTAGTGATATTTGAACAGAACAGTGAACAGGATTTCAGAAATGCAGATAGAGACTAAATGGATGTCAGAGGTATAGTTTTGAAAAAAATATGGCAGCATTTGATAATTCAGAAGATACTAATCTTAAGAAGTTGAACTTGAATGACTGACAAAACCAATATAATATTAATAGAACTACGAAAATTAGGAAGAAGAGCTAGATATAGAGGTAAGAGATGAATTCTGATCTGATTGGTTCTCTTTGAAAACGAAGCTCAGCAATTAACTTTGGAAAAGTTAATTTCATATTAGTTATAAAATAGCATTTGCTTAATTTGTTTATCTTAACAATGCAATGGTTAAGGCAAAGACTAAGAAATAAGTGAAAGATTTAAAAACCAAATAAAATTTGAAAATATATAAACAAAAAAAAAGAATGATGATGAAATCAGACTTTTTCAGATAATAAAATTAAGGAATTATTAAGGAAGTTTGTTACCAGCAGACCCACACTATAAGAAATGCTAAAGGCAACTCTTCAGGTTGAAGGGGATGACACTATACAGACTCAGATCATCAGGAAGAAATGAAGAGTATCAAAAATGGTAAATATCTAGTAAAGACCATTTTCCTCTTAATTTCTTTACAATCTACAGTGACTAAAGCAAAAACTATAGCATTGCTTTATAGGATTTATAATATACGCAGATGTACATGTGACATATGAAAACTATAGCATAAAAGAAAGAGGAAGGCAGAGGACCTCCCTAGTAGTCCAGTGGGTAAGACTCCATGCTCTCAATGCAGGGGGCCTGGGCTTCAGTCCCTGGTCAGGGAACTAAGATCCCGCATGCCACATGGTACGGACAAAAAACAGGGGGGAAAAAAAAGGAATGTTTTTGGGTTTGACTCTCCTATAAATTAAGAGAGCCTGAGATATGAACATTAAAAATGCTCTGCAGGGTGAAGGGGAAGCTGAGACGAAGTGAGAGAGTAGCACAGACATATATATAATACCAACTGTAAAATAGATAGCCAGTGGGAAGTTGTTGTATAACAAAGGGAGTTCAACTCGAGGATGGAAGATGCCTTAGAGGAGTGGGACGGGGAGGGTGGGGGGGACTCGAGGGAGGGAGGGAATTCGGGGATATGTGTATAAAAACAGATGATTGAACTTGGTGTACCCCCAAAAAAATAATAAATAAATTTTTTAAAAAATGCTCTGCAATGTATGAACCTTGTTTGGATCCTGATTTTAACAAACCAACTGTAAAAACCAATTAAGAGACTCAAGGAGATTTAAACAGACCAGATATTTGATGATATTAATTTTTTTGGTATAATAGTATTATAGTTAGGGTTTTTTTTTTTTTTAAGAGATCTTATCTTTCAGGGATACCAAGTAAAATAATGAAATGGTATCTAGAATCTGATTTGAAATAATCCAGGGAGTGGGAGTTATGGATGAAATACAGATGAAACAGCAGTGACGAGCTGATGACTGGATGGCACAGAGGGGTTTAAGGCACTAATATTCCTTCAATTTTTATGTCTGAAATGTTCTTGTAATTAAAATTAAAAAAACATACATATACACAAAGTCCTTTTGCAAGGCAATAATTAAAGTTAAACTGGCCATTGTCTTTTCAAGAAACTGGTATGAAAGACAGGTGGCAGAGATGAAAGGACCTGGAAAAAAAACCCCAAGAGGCTTCTAAAGACTATTAATGACAATCAAATTCAGTGGTCGCATATTATCATTATAGACTAAATTAAGATAATACTCAATGAGTTCCATATGGAGAAAAAAACACTCAATTTCTCTAAATTTTACTAGTGGCTGTAAATTTCAAGGTTCCTATGAAAGTGAAATGGATGTCAGTGGAGCATAATAGAAACATAGACGCTCTCTAAAATGTTTTTTAATATGTACAAAAGAATACATATGCAAATCAATCATCCAACTTAAGAAGTAGACTACTTCCAAAACTGATAAGCTAACTGTGCTTCTTTCTGATCCCATCCTCTGCCTCCACCCAACCCCCGCCAAGAAGGCTTTATTCTCAAAATTGTTATCATTATTTTATAAAATCAGTTTTACTATAAACTCTTAAAACAATATATAGATTATCATATTGTACTCATTATTCTGAAACTTTTTTTAAAATCTGAATATTTCATGGATGATTCTTTGGAGGTTGACAAGCGTTTGAAATAAAGCCTGTTGTGGGGACTTCCCTCGTGGCACAGTGGTTAAGACTCCGAGCTCCCAATGCAGGGGGCAAGGGTTCAATCCCTGGTCAGGGAACTAGATCCCACATGCATGCTGCAATTAAGGAGCCTGCCTGCCACAACTAAGGAGCCCACGAGCTGCAACTAAGACCCAGCACAACCAAATAAATTATTTTTTTTTAAAAAAAGCTGGTAGTGGATCTGAGCTTTTGCCACTTATTTGGTATGTGACCTTGGGGAAATTATTTTCCTGTCAAGCCTCAGTTTCCTACTTCAAAAGACTGTTGTGAGAATTAAAATGGAATATACGAAAAGTACAGTTCCTGGTATATAGCAGGCGCTCATAAATGGTAGCTATCCTAGATATGATTTATAAAGACTTGGCAAATCCTTTTACTTAATGGAAAAAAATCCATCTTGCTATCAAGTGCTTCCTTATATTAGGCCATTAAAAAACTCCTTAGTAACAAGTCTGTGAATGGTCAGTCTCCACAGCCACCACCAGAAGTAATTCTGATCATTTATCTGATCCTTTGACTTTTGCACACGTCTTCACACAGATGACTTATGTCACATCAACTCTGTTCACCAGGCAACAGTCTGAATCCATCAAGCTGTTTCTTCTAGGTAACTGAAAAGCTGACAAGGTCAACTCTGATGAGATCAGATTTCATGTCTGCATTCAGGGGTGAAGGATTACTATCTGCCTTCCTAAAACTGACTGAGGAAAGTATGAGGAGTATGGTCTCCTCATACTTTCCCCTGACTGTGTGTGCCCCCATCTCTACACATGGGAAGGCAGACAGAACACAGCAATGAAGAAAAATGCTAGTTCTGGAATCAGACTTGGGCTTGGGCCCTGGCTCTGCTACTTAACTATCTGATGCTGGACAAGTACTAAACCTCTCTGATACCAGATAGGAATGGATAAATTGGAGATAACAATAACACTTACCCTCTAAGATACTTAACAGTACTGACTGTGGCTCTGTGATAGTTATAAAGGAGATGACTGATTTAATATTCCTTGAACTTTCTTCTTTCTTAAAATGCTCTAGATGCCTGGATTAAAACGTGTGACTAAATCATGAAGTGAGAGAACTTCTCTTAAGTAGTTTTTAGCTATTAATATTCCTTTAACGCATAATGCTTTGGGTATTATTCAGGTATTAATAAGAGCTATTTTATTTTTTCAAGAAAGGAATAAGCACACCTAGCAGGGGGAAAAAAAATTGCTAAAAGACATCCCGAGGCCTGGTTCCTTAGCAGCAAGGTACAATGAGCAGGCCTAAGTAAAACAAAGACAAAGTTAAGAGGAACAAAACGGGAAGAGTGAAGACACTGAGGACTCAAGCAGACATGGAATGTCTCATAGAATGACTGACAGAATGGCAGTCAAACTGCCATTTCATATGCTACATCATACAGTAACCTTATTAATACATCATAGAGGAGCTGATACAAGGAAATGCTCCACAGAAAGGCTGAACAAAAATTATCAGAAGACAACTCGGATGACAGGGGTGGAGGGATGGGACAGAACCACACAGTTCTGCTACATTATTAACACAAGAGGAGAGAGTTCTAAGCAGTGGAACATCAAAGTCTGGAGTGGATGTTCTTGGTCTAAGAGTTCGTCCACTGGCTAAGAGCTATGATGTATTTCCATGTCAGCAGGCACTCAATATTATGGCCTCTACAGGAACGCCAAACAGTCTGGGGTTAAGTCTATCAAAGAAGAATATACTTTAGATATACCACTTTGGGTATCCAGCTCCTGCTGACCCCTGTACCAGGCCACCACCTTGTCCTATACCTTCGCTTCCTCCTCAATATCAACAGCAATGAATTCTTTCCCCTTTCCCCTTGCTGCCCACCCACCCATGGAATCTCAAGTGGATCCCAACAGTCTTTTCACCATATCAGTGCCACTGCTCTTCACACTGATTAGGTCTTTCTGCAGGATCAGCATTGCTTCTGCTTTAAGAAATAAAAGCTTTGGGGCTTCCTAGGTGGCGCAGTGGTTGAGAATCCACCTGCCAATGCAGTGGACATGGGTTCAATCCCTGCTCTAGGAAGATCCCACATGCCACGGAATAACTAAGCCCGTGAGGCACAACTATTGAGCCTGTGCTTTATAGCCCGTGAGCCACAACTATTGAGCCCATGTGCTGCAACTACTGAAGCCCATGCGCCTAGAGCCTGTGCTCCACAACAAGAGAAGCCACAGCAACGAGGAGCCCGTGCACCACAACGAAGAGTAGCCCCCACTCACCGCAACTAAAGAAAGCCCATGCACAGCAAAAAAGACCCAACACAGCCAATAAAATAAATAGATAAATAAATAAATAAATAAATAAATTTTTAAAAAGGAAAGAAATAAAAGCTTTGACTGTTCAAACACAAGAAGGGGGTTGCAGTGCCAGGCTGCATAAATCTGGAAACTTAGTAAGAACTGATGGTTGGGTAGAAAAAACCTGGAAAGCACCTTTGAAACAAAGGGTAAATATCATTTGTAAAGAACTTACATAAATTGATGAGAAAAATGCTAAGAACCCAACAGATACTTGGGCAAGTTCAGAGAACAATTTTTCAAAGGAGGAATACAAGTTGGCTTTTTTAAAAAAGAAAAAAATTCAACTCTACTAATCACATATACAATATAGTGAAATATCACTGATTATCAAATATACCATGCTTTAAAAAAAAAAGAAAAAGAAAAAGTACTATTCTTCAGTATTTGTAATGGTGTGGTGAAAGGAACACTCTCATATGTTACCGGTGAGAATTTAAATGAGTATAACCTTTTCAGAAAGCAATCTTAAAACTGTATACAGGGGCTTCCTAGGTGGCACAGTGGTTGAGAATCCGCCTGCCAATGCAGGGGACATGGGTTCAATCCCTGCTCCAGGAAGATCCCACATGCCATGGAGCAACTAAGCCCGTGCACCACAACTACTCAACCTGTGCTTTAGAGCCCGTGAGCCACAACTATTGAGCCCATGTGCTGCAACTAATGAAGCCCACGTGCCTAGAGCCCATGCTCCGCAACAAGAGAAGCCATGGCAATGAGGAGCCCGCACACCACAACAAAGAGTAGCCCCCACTCACTGCAACTAAAAAGAAAGCCCTCGCACAGCAAAAAAGACCCAACACAGCCAATAAAATAAATAATTAATTAATTTAAAAAAAAACTGTATACATATAATCCAGTAATTTCACTTTTTGTAGTCTGGTTTAAAGAAAAAAAAACAGAAATTCAGACAATTTATACCTTACAAGGCTTGTTGCTATTTTAGATGTATATCTTCAATAAAGGGGGAGCGGGTGGGGGGGAGAGTTAAAAATCCATACCTGATACTAGGGCAACACTTAAATAAGAACCTGTCCTTTTTCTCACCAACGAGAAATAATCTCTTCCATTTCTGTGAGTGCTTAGTGCCTCTATTTTATCACTTCAACTGATTCATACCATACTGAGTCATGCCCAAGTCTGTCTGTCTCACTGGGCTGTGAAGTCCCTGAATACAAATTTGAGATCCCATTCAGCTCTGCATCATATACCTTATCACCTTGCGAGCACTCCCAGCACCTAACACAATACTTCATTAACAGCAGGACATGAAAATTTTTAAGCTGAATCACTGTACAAAGCAAATTAATCAAAGACTTCAAAGATAGTATAGTTTTATACACACACAAGACATATAAACACACATAAATGACATGAACAAACACTAAATTTATAACTGACCTGATTCTACCATAATTTCGAATCAACTCAATTTCATGAAATTATAGGGATTAGACTAAAGCAGTCACAATCTACAGTCATGCCCCTTTATCCTTTCGTCTTCTCCCTGCCTGGAACACAGATGTAAGGTCTAGAGATATAACAGCCATCTTAAAACCGTAAGTCAAGAGGCTACAAGTCAAGGACTGTAGAGCCAAAAGAGAAAAGCTTAGGTTTTCATTACATCACTGAGCTACTACCTCACTCCACACATCTTGCTGCATGAGAAAAAGAAATCTTATCTGTTAAATTCATTTAATAATTAATCAGTTAATATGGTGTTCTCTATTATTAGGATTGATAGAATTTTCTGATAGATACTAATAGGGTTTTCCATTACTTGTTCTGACTTCTATAAATGATACATAACCATCCACTTGGTCATAGTGACTAAAGCATGGGTGGACACAAAGACAATCAGAGTCTTTCTCTAGATTGACTTGTGGTCTCAGGAGAAAGAACTCCTTCTTTCCACTAAAGGCTACAAGTCTATGGCTGCTGGCAGACACTTTGCTTGCCCCTTAAAAAAAAAAAAAAAGTCTATCTGTTGAATAGAGACAAATGGAGCCAAAAGATGGAGCAAGCTATCATCTCAGCTCCTAGATACAGCTCTGCCTAAAGCCTAGCCCAGGCTTCCCAATTATTATGCAAACTAACCTCTCTTTTTTTGCTTAACATTATTTTGAATTGTATTTCCAACACTGGCAGCCAAAAGACTCCTTCCTATATAAAGCCCTGGGCTGTGGACATGTACTGGTCCGCGGCCTGTTAGGAACTGGGCCTTACAGCAGGAGGTGAGCGGCAGGCAAGTGAACAAACCTTCATCTGCCGCTCCCTATCACTCGCGTTACCGCCATACTATGCTGGAGTAAACACACAAATAATTCTTTAACACATTCAAAAAAACTTTGCCCAATATTAACCCATATAACTCAAGTTACGTTTGTCATTCTCCAATTGCCTACTGTTTACTTTCTTTCTATTTATGTGATTTTTGCCTACTGCTGTTTTACATTAATGCCCTTCCTTCTAAATTCTAATCACATTTCTTCTGAAACACCACAGGAATTTATCTTTATGCCCGTTAGTAGTTTTGACCCTACATTACAGTTATTCATGTGTATGTCTTATCTATCCAACTGCATTGTCATCTCACTTTTATTTGGATTTGTGTATCTCCCCACAGGTCAGTCTGTCTCCATAATCCATGTTATTTCTACTAAACCTGTGATACTTCCCAGTTGTTAACACCTCAGTAGTTTGGTGTCAACAGTGATATACTTAATCCTCCTGGGTACCACAAAAGCCACATTAATACAAGTGAGAAGACTGAATGGTGTACGAATTACATTCAGGTAGGCAAATACAGATAAAGAAAACCGAAAAAGTCAACTCTATCTAATTTAAGAAATGCTTTACTTAGAGATGATCGGGTCTTCTGATTTTTGCTGAGTCACCCAAGTCAAGCCTATCCTAGGTCGCAGTTCTTTTCTCTGATAGCTCTCTAACAATCTCTATCAAGAATTCTTACCTCTACCCACCCACTTACCCACCATTATGTTTCCAGGAAATATCCATGGAGAGAAAATCCACTCCTGGCAGTTTCCACATCTCTGTATCTAGGCCCAAAGTGTACACAGTTAATGCCTTCAGCTTTCCTAAATCTCCTACCATCTATTTCTTACTAATTTATTCTTAGCACTTTGACTCTAATGCCTTTCCTTGCCTTTCATCTTTCCCTCAGCTGTAGCTGGCTGGTGGCTTATCCTTTGTGTATTGGGCTGGCCAAAATGTTCATTCAGGTTTTTCCATACGATGTTATGGAAAAAAACAAATGAACTTTTTGGCCAACCCAATATTAGTACACAGAAATATAAGACTTCAGAAAGACTACACAGGCAAGAAAAACATTTAATAATAACAGCAGCTACCATTTATTGAATATCTAAAACAATCTAGACACAGTGCTGGGTACATTATAAAGTCTCTCTGATTCTCATGACAATTCTAATGATGTTAGACTAATTTTACAAATGAGGCACCTGATTCTCAAAAAGTGAGATAATTTGTCAAACACTACCCAGCTGTCAAGTATTACAGCTGAAATTTAAGTTCAGATCTACCTGGTTCCAAAGCCCATGTTTCTCCCACTCTATCATATTACCAAAAAATAAAACGTTGGCTATTCTCCCAGCTTCCATCCTTGTCACCCAACAATCTATTCACACAGCAGCCAGAGTGATCCTTTGCTCAAATATTCATTTTTTGCTCAAATCCCTCCAGTGTTTCTTCCTTTAAAAGCTAAAGTCCTCACTAATGGTCTAAAAGCGCTATGATCTGTCCACCTGTGCCCTCCCCAATTACCTCTCTAGTCTCATTGTTAATCTCTCCCTTACTTACTCTACTCCAGCCACACTGGCTTCTTTGTCATTCCCCATACACACCAAGCCTGTTCACACCTCAGGGCCTTTGAACTTACTGTTCCCTCTGCCTGTAACATTCTCCTCTCCACTCAAAATTCTCTTGGCTTATTCACTCACTTCCTTTAGGTCTCTGTTCAAATGTCACCTTCTCAGTGGAAACTTCCACACCACCTATTTTAAACTGCCACCTCCTGACCTCAGTACTCCCTATTCCCCTCTTCCTCTGATTTCTTTTTTTCTCTAAAATACTTATCAACATGACATACTATATGTTTATTTGTTTACTGTAATATGAAGGTGAATCAAAAATATCCGTACTTTGATTATATTAAAAATTTTAATGCAGACATAGAGAACAGACTTGAGGATGGGGGGGAGGGCGGGCAAAGCTGGGACAAAGTGAGAGAGTAGCATTAACATATATACATTACCAAATGTAAAAGAGCTAGCTAGTGGGAAGCTGTTGCATAACACAGGGAGATCTGTGATGACCTAGAGGGGTGGGATAGGGAGGGTGGGAAGGAGGGGATATATGTATAAATACAGCTGATTCACTTTCTTGTACAGCAGAAACTGGCATAACAGTGTAAAGCAATTATACTCCAATAAAGAGCTGGGGGGGGGAGGGAACTTCTATAAATTCTTCAGCCAGAGTGCAGATAATTTTTGACTCACCCTCATAGTATCCCACTACTATGGCATGTAGTAGGCATGTAATAAGTATTTACTGAATGAGTAAATGAAGACTTTTATTTTTCCTAAGTTGTTTAAATAAAAATGGTCCCAAAGACATTTTCCAGAAACCAAATGCAAAGGCAACCTGCTTTTGTCCCAGTCTAGATTAATTTAGCAAATCATCTCCCCTCAAACAATGCTTTTAAAGAACACGCCCTCTAATTTTTCCATAGTTGTGAACAGACAGCCATGTCATTGAGCAACAAACTGAGCAGACTGAGTCAACTTAACCAGAGTGTAGTATTATAATCAAATAAAACTTACAGCAAAGTTAATCAGACACATATTTAATGACATGCATAATTGTTATTGTGCAGCATGGTAACTAGGCATAAATGGTAGACACTTTATGCAAATGACTCTAATTACTATTTCTTTTACACAGCCAAACCAAGCATGTCTAGGATCAGATTCAGGGAAAAACAGGAAGAAGGGGAAAGCTGGATACTTAGGCTCTGGGAGGGAAGTCCTCTCTCTTATTCCATCCCCTTAGGCACTGGGCTAATGGTCTCCCAGTCTTGGTTATGTGTAACTCTTTCAACTCTATTGTAAGAGAGGCTTCCTTTCACCAAAGATTAAAATATTAGGCTGAAGACGGTCCTCTGTCTTCAGTTATAAAGCTGAGAGGAACCAGAACAATCACTACTGTCCATGGCAAGGAAGACGGGGCAGGCAAGCTGGTGGAGAAACCAAATAAAGACAGCAAATTTACTGAAGACCTACTAGACACCAGGCACATTAGTAGGTGTTTCACATGATTAGTCTAACTATTAATACTTCACCCATCCCACCTAGAGCCCCACGCTCTGTCCCCAGGAAAGTAGAGGAGTAAGCAGAGAGTGGGACAGTTTCACTGAGGACTCCCTGCTTTCCATAAGGCCTAAAATGTCACCAGAAAGGGTAATTTAGGTAAGCTAACACTATTAGGAAGATTAAGAGGAAGCTGTCATTTAGTGTCTGTTTACCTTGCTTCCTATCTTATCTAACCCATAGGAGGATAAAGGGCCCCCAACTTTCCTATGGGTTTGTCCAAACCTATCCAGCTCAGGCTAAGCCCACCCTTCTCTGTGGACATCATCCCTATTCATTACAGCTCTCCTTTTTCCAACTGTACTTACTGTCACGGACACTCATTTGCGTACACAATCATTCACTTTGTGTCATCTTGTAATTAATTTCTTAGGTTAATGCTTATCTCTCCAATGAGATTACAAGCTCCTTAATGGCAGAAACCTTGTCTTAAACTTCTTTAGTAACCCACACAAGGTCGAGCACCATTAAAAAAAAAAAGTGTTCCATTAAGTACTGGGATAGGTAGGCAATAAGTGGTAGAAAGAAATCAATTTTCTGGTTCTAGGTAGATGAGCTGGTGTTGAAAAGAAGTTTGTAGTATTCTAGACAGGTTTTTATCATACTTCTGAACCAATTTTTTTTTTTTTTTTTTTTTTTGGCTGTGCTGTGCAGCATGCAGGATCCATGAGGGATCAGGGATCAAACCTGTGCCGCCTGCAGTGGAAGCAGAGTCTTAACCACTGAACCACTAGGGAAGTCCCTGAACTAATTTTTAAAACAAATTTCCTTATAAAAAGGAAAGTGTGACTGTCATTCAGGATACAATAGACATCTCTGAATGGAGGTCTGAGACATTTGGATCAGAGCTACAAGACATATAGCGCTAAGAATATAAGGGCTTTCAATTATATCAGAAAACACACTTATAACTATAATATTTGAAAGAGTCCTCAAGACTCAAAGTGTAAATCCAACTGAGCAGCATTACACAGCAACACTGACCCTTAGCCCAGTGGATTAAAGAGAACTTGAAAGGCTTTTCATGAATTGATGGATAGCAATGCAAGTCTCAGTCTACTTTGCCCACCTGATGGTGTTAGCCTCTCAACAACTTCAATGAGAACAACCTGATTCTGGTGGTGTAAGTCTGCATTAGGTTTGAGAAAACTCACAAACAAACCTGAATCAAGTATCTGGAGCTGTGGGTTGCCCCACCACACTCCTGTAAGGAAGAACAAGCTTAAAAGCAAGTATCACATAGCTGAAAGATGTCTGACAGAGATGAATACCAAAGCTTCCTGTTTAAGCATAAACGAACAGCGTTAAGTCTGGGAGATATCAGTAAGAGCTACACTTGGGGCTTCCTAGGTGGCACAGTGGTTAAGAACTCACCTGCCAATGCAGGGGACACGGGTTCAAGCCCTGCTCCAGGAAAATCCCACATGCCACGGAGCAACTAAGCCCGTGTGCCACAACTATTGAGCCTGTGCTTTAGAGCCTGTGAGTCACAACTATTAAGCCCATGTGTCGCAACTACTGAAGCCCACGCACCTAGAATCCGTTCTCTGCAACAAAAGAAGCCATGGCAATGAGGAGCCCGCGCACCACAACAAAAGAGTAGTCCCCGCTCACCGCAACTAGAGAAAGCCCACATGCAGGAATGAAGACCCAACACAGCCAGTAAATTGATTAAGTACTTAATTTTTTAAAAAAAGAGCTACTCTATACTACTCTTTTAACTTTTAATTCTGACTGGAAGGACTTCCCTAGTAGCTCAATGGTTAAGAATCCACCTGCCAATGCAGGGGACATGGGTTCAATCCCTGGTCTGGGAAGATCCCACATGCCTTGGAGCAGCTAAGTCCATGCACCACAACTACTGAGCCTGCACTCTACCTCTACTGAAGCCCATGTGCCCTAGAGCCCGCGTGCTGCAATGAGCCCATGAGCTGCAAGTACTGAAGCCTGGGCACCTAGAGCCTAGAGCCTGTGCTCTGCAACGAGAGAAGCCACTGCACTGAGAAGCCCACACACTGCAAGGAAGCATAGCCCTGGCTCTCCACAACTAGAGAAAGCCCACGAGTAGCAACAAAGACCCAACGCAGCAAAAAAACAAACAAAAGAAACAAACAAAAAAATCTGACTGCAAGGTCATCTATTCCTAGAGCTCAATGCGGATTCAGTTTCTCAAACTCATTTACTTCTGGACCTCAGTGCTGTCTGGGTTGTTGACTCAGTAACTAACACCAGTTGGGTAAACGTGTTTGGTTAGATAGACAAAATAGCCTCTCCCTTCTCTGGTCACCAAATGCCAAGCTCTAGAATTCTTTCAGTCGCTGGAACTCTCCACTAAAAATCAAACTAAAGAGCTATATCAAAGTAAAACTGGATCTAAAATCCTAGTCCTAAAGGAGTTGACCAGATTTAGGTCTTCAACTTTCATTGCATTTAAAAGACTACAATGCTATTCATAAAAACCCTTAAAAATGATGACAAAAATCTTCGACCTAGTAATTCCACTACTGGGAATAATAACAGCAGCTGAAAGTTCTTAAGTACTTACTATGTGCTAGGCACTGTGCTGAACACCTTACTTAAAATATCTCATTTAACCTCACAGAAACCAAATAAGGTCATTTCTATTGTTTGACAGATGCATGAGAAAAGCTTGGAAACTAGCACAGGGTCACAGACTAGTAAGTGACAGAGGTGGGACTCAATCTCAGACTGGACTCCAGAGCCCATCTCTTTCTACTACCAGTCAAACTAAAAATATATCCTTAGAAAATAACCCCAAAATACAGCTATAATTTTAGGCATAAAAAGCTCAGTGTCATGTAAGTATAAAATGGCAACTTGAAGCATTCTAAACACACAATTAAATAAATGGAGGCAATCTGAATTACAGAATATTATATAGACATTAACAATATTTTTACTCATAACTTTTAGTGACATGGGGAAATTTTTATGCTATTAGTAGAAAAAACAAAACAATTTTACATACAGTCAGATCTCGACTATATAAAAAATATATCTGCACACAGAAAGAACTAAACTTACTGCTAAATAAAAAAAGGCAAACTGCGAAATCACACACGTGGTGTGGTCCCATTTATGTAAATAGTGCCTGACTCATTTCAAGTGCTCAATAAATGTAAGCCATTATTATTATTCATACTACAATGAACAGGTACTACTTTATAATTAGAAAAATCAAACTTATTTTAAGTTTAGATACTTCCTTATTTAATTAATAAGAAGTGTATAACTAGAAAAATTAAATAACATGTACCTTTCTTTCCTGGAAATCTTATAAAATACCTCACAATTATTCAATTTCAGATTAAATATCTCTAAGTTATGGGAACCAAATAGCACTGAGGAAAATGTTGCAACACTTCTTATCATCTAACGTATAGTTACATTCTACATGTTAGACCACAGAGAGTTGTGCAGATTCTATTATATTTAGAGTTTAAAGCTACAGACAGAAAGGTAAGATCAGGGGTGGTATTTCAAGGGCTGCGATGAACAAGCAGATTCTCTTGGCCAGTATCTCACAGTGCGCCAAAACCAAGACCTTTAGTGCACTCTTCGAGAGATAACCAACAGCCCAGGGTGATACACCAGAGATATGTAGGGCATGAATGGAAATTAAGGATATTTTTCAGCTGTTAACTGACTTTAGGCAGAATTTACACACACACACATATACACACACACACATATACACACACACCCATAAGGGACTTATTTTAAATGAAAAACAGGTAACTCTAGAACTTAGTTCCTCAAGTTCCATAGGAGTTTCAGTATTTGAATACATAAGTTGAAATGCAAGGTCCATGGGGTCACACTGATCTTTGGCCTGCCTATGGCAAAGAATAAGTTTGAAACATTAAAAGATGAAAGTTTTTCCCTTCCCCTTGTTCTGAGGTATGTGCAACAAAATAGTGTGCCTGCCAAAGTAATAAAGAACGTGAAAAGCACTAGAGGATTAGCTAGATTAAAAAAAAAACTTTAACACTGAAGAAGAGTTGTCTGTTGCACTTTGTTGTATAAGATTACAAAACCACCACGCAGTCGAAGAAAGGAATCTGGCTGTACCTGTATCTTGCCCCATCAGCCCACTGCAGTACATGGCATGTCGTTCGATCTTTGCAGGTGGGAAGCCTTGGTCACATAGTGGGCAGGATACCTGGGTACCAGATGAGAAGGTAGTAGTAGGTATCTCCTTCCCAGCATCTTCCCTGTTATCAACTTGAAGAACCTGAAGAACATGACAAATGGCAACTGTATTAGCTTTACTTTATAAAGTATCTTTTCCCAAAAAGAACTACAAGAGACTCCATCCCATATTTCACTTACTTTCAAAGAAGCAATACCAATCAGTTTGCCAAATTCAGGACAGCAGATTGGGAGATACACTAATATAGTTGATATCTACTTATTATATTGAATAGTGCTCATTCAGTGCCTGCCTACTATGTGCTAAGCACTCTGCATGTAATACTCATTTAAACCTCATGGTAAACTTACAACACACTCTTTTTACATTTGAGAAAAGTGTAAAGTGAGTAAAGCAACTTGCCCAAAGTTACAGAATAAGTAAGTGGCAGAGCTGAAATTCAAACCAAGGACTATTTGGCTCCCAAACCTGATAGCATTCCTCTCTATCACACCACAAGGCGCTGTCCTCTTGTAGGGTCAGTATGCTGTGTCTGCTGTGTTTCAGTTTGCATTATCAACAGCATCTTGACACTTTTTCAATCTCACAAAAGAACTGTGAAGGCAGTCAAAAGGTAGAAACTCCTAACCATAAGATAAATAAGTACTAGGGGTATAATGTACAATGTGATAATATAATTAACACTGCTGTATGTTATATACTAGGAAGTTGTTAACAGAGTAAATCCTAAGAGTTCTCACAAGGAAAAAAATTTGTTTTTCTATTTCCTTAATTTTGAATCTATATGAGATTACAGATGTTCACGAAAATTGTGATAATCATTTAACTATACATGTACGTCAAATCATTGTGCTGTACCCCTTCCAGCAGTCCCCAACCTTTTTGGCACCAGGGACGGGTTTCATGGAAGAAAGTTTTTCCACGGACCAGACCTGGGGTGGGGTGGGGGCGTGCAGGGTTCAGGTGGTAATGTGAGCGATGGGGAGCAAGGGGGAGCGTCAGATGAAGCTTTAGTTGCTCACCTGCCACTCACCTCCTGACTTAAATTGACACAGTGCTGTATGTAAATTATATCTCAATAAAATTGAAAGAAAAAAATTAATTACACACACACACACACACACACACACAGAACTGTGATCATTGTAAGTGACTTTAGACATTAGGAGTTAGGGGGAAAAAAAAAGAGCTCTAAGCAAAAACAACACAATTAAAATTTAAGAACCTAAGATCTCAGCTTACACCTGTAAGACAAAACACCTCTTGTATTTTATTTGTAACTTTTGGGTTGAAAGAAGAAATAAAACTAAGACCCAAATATTTAAGAAGGCCTGAAGAAAATCATTAAGACAATTCTGACAAAGGCATTTTTACTCCCTTCTCAGTGTTTTGCAGTCATCATTTTTCCTACAGTTCCCAGTGTCTCTCAGAGGCAGTTTTATTTTACCTTTACAGGTCAGGGCCGAGAACTCTGCAGTGATTAACTCAATAGTATGCATAAGCACTGCAGCACTACTGCCTAACACTTGCTTCAAAGGACACCATGTCCTATCCAATCAATGTGAAACTGTCCTGCATAGCCACTGCTTCCATTTAAGAGCAAGGAGCACTTGGGCTGTCATTATGCCTTTCTATGGGGAAATAAATAAACCCGCTTCTGATGCATGAACAAAATAGGACCCAAAGTGAAGTGAGTAGATAATCTAAGCTCTGAGCCAATGAGGTGGGTTTTTTTTTTTTTCTTTTAGTCTCTAAGTTTAGGCCATCCCTAAAATTTACCACCTGTGAATGTAATCCAGCAGAGAAGGAAACAGGCCATCTAAATAAATACCAAGTAAAACAATTTCTACAACTGCCAGAAAATGTTGTTTTCAACACAGACCTGTCTTTTACTTTAAAAGAAAGGGAAAAAAAGAAAGATGAGAAAGGAACTTAGGGTAGTTGAGTTCCTATAATATGCCAGGCTTAGCCAAGCATTTTCCATATCCATCCCTCAGCACAATCCAATTGGCAAGAGGTATCACTAGCTCCAGTATTATAGAAAAGGAAATTGAGGCTTGGAAAGGCAAAGTAACCTGCTGATCACAAAGTGAGTTACTGGACAATGCAGACTCAAACCCAGGCCTATTTTGCATCAAAATTCTCAGTATTCTAGATGTGGAGGAAAGGGAACCCTCTTGCACTGTTGGTGGGAATGTAAATTGATACAGCCACTATGGAGAACAGTATGGAGGTTCCTTAAAAAATTAAAAATAGAATTACCATATGACCCAGCAATCCTACTGCTGGGCATATACCCTGAGAAAACCATAATCCAAAAAGACACATGCACCCCAATATTTACTGCAGCACTATTTACAACAGCCAGGTCATGGAAGCAACCTAAATGTCTATCAACAGATGAATGGATAAAGAAGATGTGGTACACATGGTCATTTGTAGAGACGTGGATGAACGTAGAGAATGTCATACAGAGTAAAATAAGTCAGAAAAAGAAAAACAAATATTCTATATTAACACATATATGTGGAATCTAGAAAAATGGTACAGATGAACCTGTATGCAAAGCAGAAATAGAGACACAGACGTAGAGAACAAATGTATGGATACCAAGGAGTAAAGGGGGGGTGGGATGAATGGGGAGATTGGGACTGACATATATACACTAATATGTATAAAACAGATAACTAATGAGAACCTGCTGTATAGCACAGGGAACTCTACTCAGTGCTGTGTGGTGACCTAAATGAGAAAGAAATCCAAAAAAGAGAGGATATATGTAAACATATGGCTGATTCACTTCGCTGCACAGCAGAAACTAACACGACACTGTAAAGCAACTATAACCCAATTTAAAAAAAAATACTCTCAGTATTTCACCATGGTATGGCAGAAACAAAAAGTATCCCCCCACACTTTGTTTCTGGAAGCTGACTCTGCTTGGGAGACTCTCTGGTTCTATTACTCTTCTGTAGGATGTGGGGCAAGTCAAGTGGGTCTGGAAGTTCTAAGTGTATTTTTTTTTTTTCCTACAAATGCTCATAGCAGCTTTATTCATAATAGCTCAAAATTATTATGTTTTTCCATGGGTAAATTATTAAACAAATGTGGTATATCCATAGTACATAATTTCACTCAGCATTCAAAAGGAAGGGAACATTGATATGAGACACACCCTTAATGAATCCCCAGAGAATTACGCTAAGTGAAAAAACATTCCAAATGGTTCTAAGTGTATTTTTATTCCAAGCTTAGTCACTGAGATTCTCACAAACCCAGGTTCCTCTGTTCATAAATTTTATAAGGAGAAGTTGTCTTGTGAATACAAAGCCATCTGAGCAGAGGGGAAAAAAATCAATATACCCTATAATTTGCAAGTAGTCTTGAGTTTCTGAAAGTTAGCGGCAGTTAAGCAGTTACTCGGCAATCTAAAGTTCACTAAGCACAGAAATGTTAAGTGACATGAATGTCACTGGTGCTCACACCCAGCACTACACTCCTCTGTATTCATCTCCAGCTCTATAACATGCAGAGAAGGCACCTTCAACTATTAATGTAGTATTCAAGAGGGAGAAGTCGATCTATTAGTGTTTTATTGTGAATACAAGAACACTTCCAATCATATTCATAGGCAACCCAGAAGGTTCTGAACATTTTTATATTACACTAAGTTTTTTCCCAGCACCATTAAAAAGGTCTATTTAAATATTAACTACAATGGAGAAGCCTCAAGAGGAAAAATTACAAGCAAAGAAGCTTTTATGAGGACTATGCAGTTAGGCACTGGGTCTCTGCAGAGCTGCTTCTACTTTTAAAATACTATACATGTATTTCTCAAAAGGGGTACTTGGACACCAAATCATGATCTCTTAAAGGCTGGCCTTTACCTTCTGGCCTGAAAAGAAACCTCATCTCAAGAAATGGACCCAATGAAAATGAGAATATGTCCTATAGTCACCAACTCCCCCACGCATTCCCCATCAGGTTGATGTGTAGCTTAGAAAACTGTTTCGATCATTCCCCTCTTACCACAGACAAAGTTCACTTAAAAACCAATTGACTAGACTCACTACAATTGTGCAGGTCCACTTATACACAATGTTTTTCAATAGTAAATACTACAGTACTAAATGATCTACAGTCAGCTGAATTCACAGATATGGAACCACAGATAGGGAGAAAACATAGTTACCAAGGGCCAGCTATAAATTATACATGGATTTTCAACTGCAGGAAGAGCTGGCACCCCTAATCCCCCTTGTTGTTCAGGGGTCAACTGTATTTGTGTCTGAATAAAGTCTATTAACTATTCTGAGTACGGACTATTTAAGACCCCAACTAAGGGAAACTCTCAGGCACGATATTCCAAAAACATTATTTCCAAGGAATCTGACCACTGCATGAAATCAAAAGTGACTACAGTTTCAGCAAGGTTATTCCAAATACCTCAAATAGTTAAGCAATTCTCTGTCATTAGTAAGCTAATATCATTGAACAGCCACAATATATTACAAAGCAGTTCCACATGCATATTTCTACCTGTGCCAAATCCCTGCTATGTTTTATATTCTTTATCTAATTTAATCTTTAAAGCAACCCAATAAAATAGGCTATTTTTGTCTCCATTTTGTAAATGAAGTACTGAAATTCAGAAAAGCATTCCTCTCCTATGCTCCCCTAACGCCCTAGGCATCTAACATTACATTTGTCATACTACATTATAATTATCTGTTTATGTGTCCCTTATAATTATCTGTTTATGTGTCCCTTTGAGGGCAGGGATTCTTTTTTTCTTATTTACCTTGTATCTCAAGACTCTAAAACAATGACTGGCACACAGTACACAAACAATAACATCTTCCAAATAAATGAATAAAACAATTAATTAATTTGCCCAAGGTGGTGGGACTGGGATTCAAAGCCATGTCTTTTAATTCCAATGCTCAAACTCCTTGCACTACACCATACCCACCTTCTAATAAACAAGAGATTTTAGGGCAAATGACTCTATACACAGATTCCAAGGGCAAGAGTCCACACCCATTATGATACTATCACTGTGCACATAAAATGCCCAGATTCTATCTTTCTAATAAGTAACTTGTAACTGGTGATTGTGCAATGACTTAAAAACTACAGTATCTCTAACTTCTTTTAATGGAAACTTCTAAGACTGTTTAGAACATCCACAGATATCAGCAAACAGCAACATCAAAAAGAGGGCATTCAATGTGGAAAAGACCATACAATTCCATCCATTTCATGTGTCATGCTGCAAACATATAAAACTTCTAAACAGGGTTCATGCTTTTCACACCAAATAAAGAACAGTCTCCTTTGCAGTCACGGATAGGTAACCCAGCCCTGATTAACTAAGGGCTTGCAGAGCTTCTTCTGCATGTTAGGATAACTATGTTAATAACACTCTGTTCCCCCATCCTCATTTAGAAGGTTCTGGTCCCTCCCTAGGAAAAGAACCTGAGGCCATTTTGACACTATCTAGCAGGATCTGTCCTCAGTAGCTCTGATGCAGGCAGCATCCTCATCTTTCCTAACACCACTGGCATCAGGGAATCTTGGTCTGTCAGCTGTGACAGATCAGGTGCCAGGGAACCGAACAGTGTACATGACACATGAAAGCAGAATTTCTACCCAGTTACCTGCAGTGCAGAAACTAGGAAGGGGATCTAACTTCTACTATAAAAACTGTTTTCAAAAACACCTAGAGTATAAAAAGGAATAAGAGAATGAAGTTTTAAATTGCTCAGGATAAAATAACATACATATATATAACAAAAAAAATTTATTTTCACAGAAAAACTAGTTTAATTCTCAGACTGCTTTTCACAACAACAGATTTAAAGATTTTGAATTCTTTATTCTTGGTATCTTGGTATTTAAATTGTTTTGTCAGACTCAATATGAAAAACATACACTGAATCTTAATCAGAAGTATGAACTTGTATCAATCACCTTTATGGTTTAATGTCAGACACATGAAGGTAATAGCGCAAATAGAGATTTGCCTATTTTATCATGCCCCTATGCTGATTTGGCATTTCTGATCATGTCTCAAAATTAAGGCTGAAAGTTAGGTCATAATATAAACGTAGTGACTTTTTCCAAGACTGTTCATCTCTGTTACTTATTAGTATATAATGGAAAACACTCCAGGACTTTGGAGACAAATCTGTGTTCAAATTCTGGTTCTACCATTATTAGCAGTTTGAATTTGAACAAATTACTCAAATATTCTAAACCTCCATTTCTCCCTCTATACTAGAAATAACAAAGTACATTAAAATACTGAAGAAATGGTAACTACTGTTATACGAGGATGAGTCAAAAATTATCCGCACTACAGTTATATTAATACCTGCTGGCCGCACAGCCAGAGTGCAGATAATTTTTGACCCGCCCTCATATTTAGAAACAGTGCTAAATTCATTTTTAAGAATCTGAGATAAAAGCCTAACCCTCTGTTACCGAAATCTTTTCATCCAAGGTCAATACTGCATCAGAGAGAGGACTACCAGTAGAAAGAAAACACTGAGAAAAATTATAAGTAATATTCACCTCCTTATCTGTCATTATTCTTACTTCATCCAGGGTCTCTCTGCTACCTGGAAAGCCTTCTTTTTCAAGGTCAAAAGTTTCAGGGGAACTTAGCTGTGTCTCTGCAATTTAAAAAATTAAAACTTCATTAATTTTCATTTTGTATTTTCATAGTTAAAAAAACAAACACCTGTTTCCTTATGTTTGGGGTATGATAATACTGCAGCGGCAATACAGATCAAGTCTGTTTCTTCTTAAAGCTTTACTGAGGCATAATTTGCATACAACAGAATTCACCAATTTTCAGTATACAGTATGATGAGTTTTGACAAATGTATACGATGTATACATGGTATCATTTATACCACATCACCACCACCACATCAAGATATAAAATATTTCTAGCACCCCCAAAAGTTCTCATGCACCCCTTTGCAATCAATGCTCCTCCCACTTGGCTCTTTGCAATGACCAATCTACTTTATGTTCCTAGAGTTTTGCCTTTTCTAGAATATCACATCAATGAAATAACAGTGTATCATCTTTTGTCTCTGACTAATTTAGCATAATGTGTTTGAGAAGCATCCATGTTGTTACATATACCAGTAATTCATTCCTTTTTACTGCTGAGTAATATTCCGCTATATAGATAAATCACAATTTGTTTATCCATTCAACAGTTAATCCGTTTGGCTTCTTTCCAGCATAGTTCTGCTTTTAAAGTATATCTATTTTGACAGAAAAAACACTGCCAATGCTAATTCTGAGGTTAGAGGGATGATTAGAGAAGACAAAAATTGGAAGCAGAAATAAAAATATTCTCAACAAAGATATGCCTCTCCTTAATTATTCTTTTAGCAGCATTTGTTCATTCAACATTAATGCAACAAATATTTATGGAAGAAGTTCCAGGCTCTGTACAGGCCACTAGCAATATGGAGATGTAAGATGGGGTCCCTCACGGTCTAGTTTAGGGGTCAGCAAACTATAGCTCATGGGCCAAATAGGGCCAGTTGCCTGCTTTTGAAAATAAAGTTTTATTGGAACACAGCCACACTCCTTCTTTATATTGTCTATGGTTGCTCTTTAATTAAAACAGCAGAGTTGAGTAGTTTCAACAGACTGGCGCACAATCCTAAAATATTTATTATTTAGTCTTTTATGTAAAAAGTTTGCCAACTTCTGGTCTAGACACCTATCACTTGGTATAACAAAAGAACAGTAACAATATTTCCAAAAAGGACAGTAAATCTAGAAAAGAAATTTATCTGAGAACAAAATCCAGTAAGTTCTCTGTTACCTACACTATACACACTATATACATCTAACAGGTATTACATTTATGTGCTTCACAAATACAATGAGCGGCCAATGTTGGGCAAATAGTATACCAGAAAGGTACTGACATATCTTCTCAATCATCAAAGAATGATTATACACTTTTCTAGTGTTAACTGTATTTTAATACATAATAATTTTTTGAAAACTGGATACACACAAAGATTTTACCACCTCGTTGGAAAAAGACTTATAGTGTATAAACTTCAGCATCTTCTTTGTCAAGGGTCCCTAAGAAATACAACCCAAAAGAAAATACGTAGTCTGTTAGAAAATAAGAGTTGCTCACTGCTTGCACACTGTAACAATAAAAAGTCTTTAATTAAGCTTTCTCTGAATGGCTGAAATGTTCAACTATAGAGACAAATTAAGAGGACACTAGCTTCATAGAAATAATGTAAGCATCATGCACATTGTGGTCATAAGGCTGCAATCCTGCCTCTTCACCAGGATGCTGTTATAATTTTAAATATCAGACCCCTGGAACTGCTGGAAATACGAGACAAAACAAAATAGGTAAGGTAGCCTACTATACTCAATCTGTGTTTCACCCACTTAGGACAAATTTTTATATATAGCTTCTAAATTATATATTTTATTTTTTTTTATTGAAGTATAGTTGATTTACAATGTGTTAATTTCTGCTATACAGCAAAGTGATTCAGTTACACATACGCAGGTGAGTCAGAAACTATCCACACTCTGATTATATTAAAACTTCTATAAATTCTACACCCAGAGTACAGATAATTTTTGACACCCTCATGTATATATACATTCTTTTTTATATTCTTTTCCATTATGGTTTTTCACAGGATACTGAATATAGTTCCATGTGCTATGCAGTAGGAATCTGTTGTTTATCCATTCTATATATAATAGTTTGCATCTACTAACCCAAACCTCCTGTTCCATCCCTCCCCCACTCCCTCCCCCTTGGCAACCCCCTGTTCTCTATGTTTGTAAGTGTGTTTCTGTTTTGTCGGTAGGTTCATTTATGTCATATTTTAGATTCCACATATAAGTGATATCATACAGTATTTATCTTTCTCTTTCTCACTTACTTCACTTAGTATGATAATCTCTAGTTCCTTCCATGTTGCTGCAAGTGGTATTATTTCCTTCTTTTTCATGGCTGAGTAGTATTCCACTGTATATAGGTACCACGTCTTCTTTCTCCATCCATCTGTTGATGGACATTTAGGTTGCTTCCATGTCTTGGCTACTGTGAATAGCGCTGCTATGAACACATGGGTGCATCCATCTTTTTGAATTATAGTTTGGTCTGGATATACAGCCAGAAGCGGGATTGCTGGATCATATGGTAACTCTAATTTTTAGTTTTTTGAGGAAACTCCATACTATTTTCCATCGCAGCTGCACCAACTGACACTCCCTCCCTTTTCTCTACACCCTCTCCAGCATTTATTTGTAGACTTTTTAATGATGGCTATTCTGACCAGAGTGAGGTGGTACCTCATCATAGTTTTGATTTGCATTTCTCTGAAAATTAGCAATGTTGAGCTTCATGTGCCTACTGGCCATCTGTATTTCTTTCTTCTTTGGAGAAATGTTTATTTAGGTCTTCTGCTCATTTTTCAACTGGGTTGTTTTTTTGTTGTTGAGTTGTATAAGCTGTTTGTATATTTTGGAAATTAAGTCTTTGTCAGTTGTATCATTTGCAAATATTTTTTCCCATTCTGTTGGTTGTCTTCTCATTTTGTTTATTGGTTTCCTTTGCTGTGCAAGAGCTTCTAAGTTTGATTAGGTCCCATTTGTTTATTTTTGTTTTTATTTCTATTGTCTTGGGAGACTGACCTAAAAAAATACTGGTACAATTTATGTCAGAGAACATTTTGCCTATGATCCCTTCTAGGAGTTTTATGGTGTCATGTCTTATGTTTAAGTCTTTAAGCCACTAAATTAAAGAGACTCTGGCTTCATGGAGTAGTTATACTTTCTTAGCAAAAGGAACAGTGATGTTAAGGAAACCTTTTGCGATCTCATTTAGAAGTGGTCTATATCAGCAAACAGTTGGACTTAAGTAACAGGCTAATAGCAGCAAGTCATGATCACAAAAGTTACCTAACCTCAGTGATGAAGGGCTTGATTCTTTCTCTTTCATTAACTTTTCTCTCATTAGGAATTTTGATATTATTGTATTTGCAAGTTCCTCCTACAAGATCTCAGGGTGATGTCACATGCCATCATTCTAAACTTACTGAGTGACTTCCCAGCATGATGGCATAAGCCAGCAGTCCCAGATGGAGAGGGAGTAATGCTATCTTTTCACAAAAATAATACAACATTCCTGAGAGCTCCTGCCAAAATCACAGCATTTGGAAGCGGGGTCAGTTAGTGGGTATCATTAGGCAGCAATCCAAATAAATTAAAAAATGAATTAAGAAACCACTTTCAATAAAAACAACATAGTTGGACTTCCCTAGTGGCACAGTGGTTAAGAATCCATCTGCCAATGCAGGGGACATGGGTTCGAGCCCTGGGCCGGAAAGATCCCACGTGCTGCGGAGCAACTAAGCCCATGCACCACAACTACTGAGCCAATGTGCCACAGCTACTGAAGCCCGTGCACCTAGAGCCTATGCTCCGCAATGAGAAGCCCAAACACCACAACAAAGAGTAGCCCCTGCTTGCCGCAACTAGAGAAAGCCCACAAGCAGCAGCAAAGATTCAACACAGCCATAAATAAATAAATACATAAATACATAAATAAATAAATAAATATTTTTTAAAATAGTTAAACTTCAAAAATAAGTAAAGAAAGACCTTTACAGTATGCTGCCAATTGTTTAAAAATAGTTACAAGACTTTCCTAGACTAATGTGTAAACTAATTATGAGTCTCTGTGGGAAAGAAAACTTGAAAGAAACCAAAATAAGAAAACTACAAGTCTCCCTGACCCCGACAGGTTATATGTAACCTAAGGGAAAACTAAATATGACTTATGGTAACATTTGTCCAACACTTGCCGCCCAAGTAGTTTAAACATTGAGAGGAAGTTTCCCAATCTCACATGAATGAGGTTATTGATTATATATTAGGCCCCACATTTAAGAAAAGCCAAAAATATATGTATAAGCTAAAACAAATTCCTTAGAAAGTAGTGGTTCATATCACAAAATAATTCTTCATATTATACAATGATTCAACTCAAGAGTTCTCTTAGATAATGAATATCTTAGTTCATTTTAAATTATTTTGTATATCAAAACCTATTCACATTCAGCTTTCAATGAACATCTCTCATACTTTAAACAAAGTATTGACATGTGTCTACTCATCACTACTGTTAACAAAAAGCAAAGTATGATACCTAACCAGGTTAAGTATCTGTTCTGAGATTAAAAATAAGTCAATGACAGAACTGCGCACAAAATTTAATTTCTGGACTCCCTATGCAACACACCCTATGAATGGCAATATAAAACTAACTAGTAAAAGCCTCAGGGAATAAACTGCTTAAAGACAGACAGATGGAGGACAACGCACTCTGAGAACCCATAAACCAAAACATAAGTCCTCTTGCCTCTGAATGTAGGGTTAAAAATGCTATCCTTAATGTTTTGCTGCCATCTCTGATGAGGCTAGAAGCAAACAAGCAGACAAAAGAGCCATGCTACTTTCAAACTAAAATATCTCTAAGAAGAGAAAAGGTGAGAAGCAGAGCCAACGTCCATCAAAAAAGTGTGTAAGTATACATGTATGTGTGTGTGTGGACACACACATCAATCACACATAAATCTCCTGAGAGTGGGTTGGAAGTCAGAAAAATTAATAGGCACAAAAAGGTATATAGCTACGGATCAGAAACTAGTAAAATCACAGTGGGGTACTTACCAGGACACACAGTGATTTCCTCTGCAGAACTCTCTGGCATAAGGACTGAGCCTCTCTTACTGGTCAAAGCAGCAACGCTGAAAAAACAACCAAACCCCAAGTGAATTCCCAGTAAAATAAATCAGAACATAGGGCCAAAAGCAATGGTTAGTCATTCACAATGCCACAGATAATCTGATACCTGCTGTCCAATACCACAAAAGCACAACAGGGAAGCAAGGAATCAGTAGTGAAAACTCCAAGCCAAAAATAGGGAAAATAAATATCCTTGCAACTTTGGTTCCAGTGAAAACACTGAATGAAAAGAACAGTTTTCTGGAGGCTTCACAAAGGAAGATTGAAGGGTAAGGACTATCTATGCACACCACAGAAGACAAAAAAAATCCACTCCAACATAAGGATGTCAAAAGTGTTTTACAGCCTCCATCTCAGCATTCTGAAAGCTATAAATTTGTAAACTCAGAAGATATGAAGATTCTCCTGACAACACAACAGCTTTTCCCTCACCTTGCAGTTAAATTTCCTCTTTATCTCAAAATATGACTCTCCAAGCAACAAAAATAAGATACAATTCCAAACTGCCCTACAGCAAAAATCTGCCCAACCAAGTTGAATATCTCTTATGAAAAAAATGTAATTATGAATGGCTCCCCTCATCCAACCTTCTGGTTTACCCTGCCTGTTCGTGGAGTGCAATCTCTCCCTGACACAGGAACACATGGCTGAGAGATCTAAGCATCTGAGCTAGCCCCCTCATGCTTCACAGAGCTTTACGATTAGTTTGATCAAGTATGCAAGAGAACGCGTAAGAACACAAATCCTCACATCAACCAAGAACCACAGTGAAGAGAGAATAACCACCACTGACTCATGATAAATAACTAAATCCTGATAGGAAACCACAAGTGATTTCTCCCTCTAAATAAAACATCTCAGAGCATTTGTTATAAACCTAAGCTAGATATGTTTATTCTGCATGTAACATTAGAGCTCTATTCAAAGGGTCCATCACAAAACAATTTGCTGACATTTATAAAATGAGCTAATCAATTTGAAGTCAAACCACACTGCCTGCAATTCCAACTCTCTCCTGGTGACAAAGCATATAATCATTTATTAAAACCTACATCTGCTCTGCAGAAGGCTTACCACAACAAAGCAAAGAGGCCTGCAGGAAGCAGAAGGCCTACTCCAGCAAAAACCACTTCCAAAACTGTCTTAACAGCAGAAGAATCAAACCAAAGCAATATTCTTTAGCTCAGATAAACTTAACCAAAAGTCTAAGAACACCAACTAAATCACAAAATGGCAAATGGCAGTTGGGCCTCAACTTCTGTTTGGGAGACAAAGGTCGGTTAACACAAAATTAAGCTCTTGAGTAATCCCCAAAGGTCAACTACCAATAAAAGGGAAAAGTAACTGGAAGCCTGATCTAGTGCAGTTTGTAACCAATCAACCTCTACATATTATCAAAGTGAGAAGATTTAAGAAGGTAACCCCATCAATCAACCCATCAAGAATAACTGAGGAGGTAATACAAATACAACCATTTAAGGAAAGATGAGATAAAATCAGATTAAAAATGGCATAGGACAGGGAGTGAGGGTGATACAGGTTCTGTGTGGCCTGAAAAACATAAAGGCTTCAAAGATGTAAATCTTAAGAGCAGATTTAAAAGATGTGTATGGTTTGGATATGCAGATAAAATAAGCATAAGCAGAGGGAACAAAGGGAGAAAGGGGAGAAAGGACTAGAAGGACCATAAAGATATCAGCCTAGAGCCTTCTTATAGGCATAGGAAGCTAGTGTAGTTAGTTAATAGAGTAGCAGGATGTAACCACTTTTCAGGAACAGCATAGATGAAATCTGTGCCAAGATGGTTGGATTAGACAAGTAAACCTCTAAGATTTCTTCCACTCTAATATTCTAGGCTCTATAAGATGCATATTTGAGAACTGGGAGATAAAGATTTCTCCTAGGCTGTGTGTATAAAAGAGCTAAAAGGTCCCTGGGCAAGCTGTTCCCACGCAGTCTCACTCATGTGGTCCATCTCTTTTATTCTGGTACTATCAGGGGAGAATTCAGACCCATGATAACATATACTCTTACCTCTGTGAGGCAGGTACGGAATTCCCTTCTTCAGAAGTTTCTTCAACACACAGCCCTTGGGAAGACTGCAAAGAAATATGTAACATCCTAAACATACAGGTATAGACAAACTGGTTTCTCTTCCTTTTAAAAAAATTTTTTTAATTGTTCAACATTATCACTCAGCAGTTAGTAATAAGAATAAAACATCTTACATAAGTCAGTGAGTTTAAGTAAAAAGAACATATTCTGTAGAGTCAGAACACTGGAATTTGAATCATGGGTGAGTCACCTATTAACTTTGTAATCTTGAATAAGTCACATCTGAATCTGTTTCCTCAATCTTAAAATAGTATTAACAATAACAACTGCGTCACAGTGTTATTGTGAGAATTAAACAAGATAATATACACGATACACTGTGTAAAATACATATAAATATTAATTGGTGACTCAAGTGAATTATGAGTTCAGAAAAGCAATTATGAAGCTTTTGTTGTAGAAGGAAGAAATACAGAGAAAAGTTCAGTCTTCAGTGGAAAGAAGTCTCTCTTGGCACAACCAAGTCATAACATAGGCTATCCAAAAGAAAAGGTTATAAAGATTCCCTTTGCTAAAAATCTGCCACTACGGTTTTAATATCTGGCTACAAAAATATCTTTTAAGAAATGTAACAAATCAGGACTGGATAAGGAAAAATTATTTCCTTTGATTAACAGTAGAATTGATGCAAATGTTAACTCGTTAAATGCAGGTGCACAGAAGAGTGTGGAAAAAGCAGCTATAGCTGACTTAGGGGTACTTCTGAGGATGTGCCTGGGTTGTGAGGCTTCAGCTGGTAAAGTTACAGGCTGAAATTTTCAGGGTCTCCTAACAGGATATAAATAAGTTAAACAAGTTAGGCACCTCTCTACCACTCAAGTAAATGATGAAATATACTAAAAAACAGGAATAGCTTAGATGAGCCTTCAGTCAAAGGGAAGATAAAGCTGTACAATGATTAAGAAGGTAGTCATCATGAAAAATGAGGGTTGAACAAAACTGTCAAAAGGACTAAAATACAACAGCAATAAATACTTCACCTGACTATCTGTTTGAACTCAGTGTGACAAAATACTGTTTTATACCTATTATCTCAAAAAAAATTAAACAAAATAGAAGGTAAATACTGACACCTGGTGTCCATTTAATAGAATTTTACCTTGTTAGAATGACTAACTTCTTCAGAAGTTAACTTCTTCAGAAGCAAACAAGGTACTAACTAATATGTTATGTGATACCTCCCCCTCTACCTTAGGCTAAAGTATACCTCTACCTTTCCTGGCGTAATTTTTTTAAAAAAAATTATTGTACACCTATTACGTGCCAGGCCTATGCTGATCACTGTACATGTATTATCTCCTTTAATCCTCATAAGAAACTTCTAAGGTAGACGCTATTAAATTATTTTAGAAGTGAGGAAAGTGAAACTGTGACAGGTTAAATACTCTTCCCAAAATCATAGAGCTGTTCAAAGTGGAGCTTGGACCTTTCTGACTCCAAAATCCATGCTCTAACCACTACAGTTACGTTGCTTACTCAAATGATCTTCTTCCTAACCATTTCAACACAGAATCCCAAGACTGTCTTCATTTCAATAAATCATTTTCAATTACTAAACTTATACCTCAACAGCAGTAATCTAAACACAGGAGTAAAGTAAGGTTCTTCCAGAATGTGAAAATAACAAAGCAAAAAAGGGAAACAAAATTTGATTAGAATATCCAAGTCTAATCAAGGTGAACAGAGAAGCATGACAGGAATGTAACTTTCACTAAGGAAGCTGTGGCCTAATCAAGACGTTGCACTCTGCCTGAACAAATAATATGTTAATGTAAAAGGGACAGTTTGCAACAAATCTAAAAAAGAAAAATCCAAAGACCCAGAATCAAGTAGTGTCTTCAACACCACAGTCTGCAAATGAAAGTGAACAGACACATCATTTGATCATCTAAGAAATGTCCTCTGTTGTAGGCACTAGTAGCTTATCAGGTCTTTCCAAAGACTAGTTGAATCACCCCTTAAAATTTCCATTTTCTGATTATTTCAGCCTTCCAGATTCCTCCAGCCTAGAAAAAGGTATGATGGTAGACCTGAGTATTCCGATCAATGAAAATGTCTCTTGTCCATAATAAATTAACAAACTGATATTTGATATACATACCTGTTTGAAATTTGGTTAGTCAAAGTCAATTCTCACATTCCCACACAATCTGATCCTTTCTGGGAAAGAAATTCCAGTACCTGGACTGAAAAATTAAGGTTCAGACCCTGAAAAGTAGTGACCATATCAATATAATAACCCTCATCTCCCTGCTGCACAGCCATCAAGATGACCTCTCCATCTTCATTAACAACTTCCCTATAATTGCAGTGATGCCAGAAACCAGTTATCACCTGATCCAAATTGCTTAGTCTATGCAAAGGTTTTATAACCTTCATATAGACTAAGCAATTTGCCCAAGGATGAACATTTTTCTTCTGAGTCCCTGTTTCTGGGACTTTCTTGCTCTCTCCATCAAACCAAGGAGTCTCAAATGTGGGCAGTTCCAGCAAAGCCATAATCAACAGAAAATGTTTAACAAACACATAAATTCTTTCTACCCACAGTTCCTGAAAGCAAAAGACCAAGATAAGACATGAAATTACAATTGTAAGACTTTCATTATTTGTCTATAAAATTAAGTTGATTTCTCTCTGTTTTGTGTTTTAAAGACACTATTCTACATCAGCAAGGCTGCAGTGAACCAGGCATTCTCATACACTGCTGGAAGGAAAGAGCACAAATTTGAACCACCTTTCCTAAAAGCAATTTAGCAGTAAACAGCAGGTCTTTTTTTTTTTTAATGGTCATAACTCTTTTAATCCAGCATTTTTCTGGCTCCCTGTCTCTAAAGACACTAATTTTAACCACTGCGCCACCTAGGAAGTCCCTTAAAGACACTAATTTTAAATAAATAAAAGTTTTCCTTAGAAAGATGTTAATCACAACTGAAATACCCAGAAATAGGAAAATGATTTAAATAATGGTAAACTCATAAGCTAAAATATTATAGTCATTAAAAATGAGATCTATGAATAATTTTAACATTATAAGAAAATGTTTACATAATGTTAACTTAAAAATATGAAAATATAGTAATATGATCTAAATCATACAAAAAAATAGTTATAGAAAAAAAGATGAAGATATATCACTGGATGGTAGGACTGTGGATACTTCCAACTTCGTTCTTTACATTTTTTGGCATTTTTCAATAGTTCTAAGTGATATCTAAAATTAATGTTAATGACTAAACTGAATATTTACTAGGCTGTCTACCTGGTCTCCTTTTACTGAGGACTGTTCCTCAGCGCCTCGCACTGCAGTATAGCAGTGGGCTCACAGCCATTTGTACAGTTTGGAACATACCCTCTTTGGGCCACAAACAACTGGACAGGGGAGGGCTACTAACTACAAATGGGCCATTAAGTCATTTCCTAGAAATTTGAAGTCGGAATTGGGACAGAATAAATCTCCTGTAACCTGTTTTTACCTTGGGGAACTGCAGGATCAATGTCTTCCACCTACCACATGAAACAGAGAAGCAAAGGAAGCCAGTTTGCAGAGAGGAAAATGAAGCAGATACAATATAACTATGAGACACAGACGAATTTTCTAGACCTAGTGCCTTTTCCAGGCTTGGTTCACCATCCTGTTTTAGAATTTATGAGGCACCCTATTTCCTTATGATAAAAGTCCTCTTTTTAATTAGGCTAGCTTGATTTGGTTTGCTGTAGCCAAACAGTACCAATTAATAACACTATGGGGACTTCCCTGGTGGTGCAGTGGTTAAGACTCCGAGCTCCCAATGCAGGAGGCCCAGGTTCAGTCCCTGGTCAGGGAACTAGACCCCACACTCATGCTGCAACTAAGAGTTCACATGCCACAACTAAGAAGCCAGTGAGCCACAACTAAGGAGCTGGCGAGCTACAACTAAGAAGCCTACCTCCTGCAACCAAGACCTGGTGCAACCAAATAAATAAATAAATAAAATACTTTTAAAATAATAATAATAATACTATGTATAGTATATGGTGGCCTGTTCATGAAGTTGGAGAGCTTCAATCTAATAAGGCCAGCCACTAGGTTCTAACCACTTCCAGCCTATTCTAAAGGCACTGCTTTCAAACTTCAGAACCTGACACAAGTCTATGCTCTAGAACTCTGGCCCCTGGGATCTTTCAAGCTAACAACTTGAATTACAGTAAATCATTAAGTGTTCACTCCATGGAGTTAATTTATTCTTTTAAGAGGAAGCATCTCTGAAATGCCATGAACAAACAAAACATTATCATAAGCATAACCTAACTCTCCTTTTCAAAAGAGGCAAGTCACTAGAAGAACTGTTAAGAAAAATGCTTTCTCTTCCCACACAGCTATCTTTCTAGAATGTGGATGAAGAAGGTTGCTATGGGAAGGCTCCCATTCACATTCTCAAAGAATAACTTTCTGGTCCCTTAGAGAAAACTATCGTTTATTGAGTGGCTATAATTGCCTAAGCATTATATTAGACATTTACATGATTCACTTTAATTATTAAAACTACTGAAAGATATGAATTACTACTCCCATTTTACAGATGTTTACAGATGTTTTTAAACTGAGATTCAGAGGCTAAATGGCTTTCTCAAAGGCAAAGTTACTAAAACACTAAAGTCAAAATTCAAACTCCAAATCCATGCTCTCTATACAATGCTATGAAATTTCTCATTTCTTGAACCCTTATAAATGAGACAGAACAAATAGGATAACAGCAAAACAAAACCAAAAACTCAGAGTCCAATAGGAGAAACAGCAACAAAAAAAATTACAGTAATAAAACAATACTCTTGAAAATTAGTTTATAAAGAATTTGTAATTATGATTGTTTTTATAATACTGAGAAAAAATAGAAAAATAGAATATAAGCTTACTGTATTATATATACAATCTATATATCTATATAATATAATCTAGATATCTCAGAAAAAGATTTAAAAAGCAACCTAAATGTCCCAAAACAGGGAATTATTTACAGTAAATTACTGAAAATCACCACAAGCAAAATCAGAAATACACCATTATGTGAAGGAAAAAATAAACTGGGAAACTATCTGCACTTCCTGTCACAAAGAACCACTTCCCCTAACACATAAAGGGTGCCTACAAACCACTAAGAAAATAGATTATCGTGAAAGAAAAATGCCCATAAGATCTAAACAGACAGAAAAGGAAATACAAATGGGTCTCAACTACACACGAGAAAAATGCAAATTAAGAACACTGTAAAACTGTGTTTCATCTCTCAGATTGGCAAAGATCAAGAAGTCCTGATAATACTGTATTGGTATGGGTATGGGGAAGCCGATACTCATACAACCTCTACAGAAGGCAATTTAGGAACAGCTAACAAAACTGTAAATACATATATACTTTGATCCACCATTACATCAACAAGAAGTTATCTACAAAATTTCCCATGTAGATGAAACATCTACACAAGAGTAATAATCTTCTTCCAATTAAAAAAAAAAAAAAGAGTAATAATCACTTCAGTAGTGTTTGTAACAGTAATATTTTGGAAACAACCTAAATGTCTACCAATACGTGCACTAGATAAACTCATACATGATGTATTATACATCCCCCCCCCACCAAAAAAGAAGAAATTCTTTATGTACTGTTATGGAGTGATCTCATAGAGATAGTAAATGAAAAAAGCAAGGTGCAGAATAATGTGGAGTATGCTATCAGCTGTGTAAAAAGTGAGGAAAAGAGTATTTTCACACATTTGCTTCTACTACACGAAATACCTCAGAAGGACACACTAGAAACTAGTAATAAATGTTGACTCCAGGGAGAACTGGTTGGCTGGGGATAGGGATAGGAGACAAACTTTTTATTTATATCTTTTTGAATTTTGAGCCAGCTGAACATCATTACATATTCAAAAACTTAACTTTTTAGAAATACATATTTTAAAACAAAAAATAAGGGACTTCCCTGGTGGTCCAGTGGTAAAGAATCCACCTTCCAATGCAGGGGAAGTGGGTTCGATCCCTGGCCAGGGAACTAAGATCCCACAGGCTGCAGGGCAACTAAGCCCATGTGTCACAACTACTGAGCTTGCGCACCTCAACTAGAGAGCCTGTGTGCAACAAACTACAGAGCCCACGCACCCTGAAGACTGTGCATCACAACTAGAGAAGAGAAAATCCGCATGCTACAACTAGAGAGAAGCCCGCGCAAAGCAACAAAAGATCCCACATGCCACAACTAATACCAGACACAGCCAATAAACAAACAAAGATATATCCATCTGATATGTTTTCAAATATACATAATAAACAGGAAAAGATCTAATAAGATAAGCTATTAAACAGGGGAAAGGAACAAAATTTATACAGAAGAGTCTTCATTCTGTTGAAAAATTTAAAAGAAAAAAATACTTTTATACGTACAGAAATAATAATGATTGCCTCTTGGTGCTGCGATTATGGGCAATTTTTTCTTCTTTACGCTATTCTGTACTTTCCTACTTATCCATAGTGAGCATAGTTACCATAGTTACTTTAAAAATGGCGAGGGGGCGGGGACACAAAAAGAACAGACAGCTAAAATAATCCTTGTTTAATCATCCTTAATCACAGCATCACTGACCCTTACCTGACCATGACTGGTTGTTGGTTCTTCCTCCAACAAAAGTTTCTCTTTCAAGCTTTTAATTGGGCTTTCTTGGAAATCCTTGGTTTTTGAGTGCCAAACAGATGCCCTAGACTCCTGCCTCTCCTCTTTGTCTTCATCTCCCGTATCTTCTGAGATGCCTTCATTTTTTCCACTAGCCTGATCTCCTTGGCATTCACTCTGGATCAGAGAAGGAGGTCTAGGTAACACTGGTTCCCCAAACCCTTTTTTTTTTAAGAGCTGCCTCTGAGCCATTTTCAGGCTCTTTTGATAAACCTCCAACTGGCAGAGAATGACCTTGGTATATTGGTTAGGGTCTATTCCAGCAGGGCAGAATGGAATACCCCAGAAGTAGTGCACAGTGTTCTCAATGTCCTGGAGACCTCTGGCATCTGCTGGGGTAGGCAGACAGTGCTTAGATGTGTCCCCCCTACCCTGGGCAGCTTTGTGAAAAGCACAACCCCTCCCAGTACTTTCCTGTGGCTTCCCACACTGTGTGTGCTCAGCCAAGTGGCCAGTACATCTGTCAAAACATTTAACGTTTTCATTCTCAAACACTGGCTGGCTTGACTGGTCCCAGCTTCCTGAGCTGCCAGAGACCGGCTCCTCTTCAGTGTTTTCAGTGTGGTCCCAAGGCTCCTCTCTTTCCTCAGACTCGTTTCCCTGACTGATATGTGAGCCTTTAAACAGTGATGGAGGTACCAGCTGCCATATGCCTGTAGGTATTTGAGAAAAAGTAGGGCTAAGGACAAACCATTTTTTATTAAGAGGGCTCGGTAAGTTATCACTTATCAAGAATTACATAATGTGGGTTAAAAAGGCTCTTCTTTGGGTTTAACCAAAAGTTGGCTTTTCCTTGAAAATAAAAGTATGCTGGATATTAGTGAGATCTCAACTACCCTCTGATTTAACCTCTTTAATACTTAACCTCTTTAATACCATCAAAGGGATTCTGGACATTTCTGTATATCTACTCTCAGCATGGTATCTCTGTGATATGCTTATCCTTGATGAGAAGAAGGAGCCAGAACAGGGAGACATGCCTTCAGTGGTCCCAGAGTCTGTGGTTTTCTCTTGGTGGGACTGTGAAGATGGTTCAGTGGCCAGAGGTCGAGATCTGGTGGCAGAAGCATCAGAAGGCCGGCAACTCTGAAACAAGTGATCCCACACCACACCAGGTTTATTATTAAGATAGCTATACATAAAGGGTCACAGGAAGGACAAAAAGAGGAGTCCACTGTCCCTAAGAGATTCTCCTCTCCAAAATGCAGATGCTCAATTCAAACGAATTCCACAACACATACTGCACGCCTACTATGTGAGAAGTGCTGTACTAGGTCACTAAACTCTTTTCTAATATAGAGATGTGAATGGCATAAAGAATGGCTCAGGATCTGCCACTGACAAATATCTTTCACATTTAAGATAATTTCAATTACACATATTCAAATCACAATTTAATATTATTTGAAAAATTTTAAGACTGCTCCTTTTTTCTCTCCATAACCCACCTCTGGTTCATTCCCTTTGCTCACCCCACAAAACAGGGGAAGTAAAGCACCTTATCTTGCTCCCTTTCGGTTTCTTGGTACTCAGTTTTTCTTTTCAGAAGCTATGCAGAAGAAGCTACTATGGTTCTCTTAAGCCATGGACTAAAAAATCTGTGAGGTTGAAAACTTTCATACAGAATTAACAAAATTCAAATTGAGTTCACCAAAAATTCATACAGACTTTAAAAACTATCATGGGAAATATCTGTTACTTGAAAACTCTATGAACTACCACAGCTAGTTCCTAATACAGCCATAACACTGCAGAAATAAAAGAATACTGCTGACCAATTCTCACAAACTTTTTCAACACAGCATATTTACATTGAGGCTTTCCGCAATGGCTTTTCTCAAGAGCTCCTCTTCTTCCTCCTCCTGGCTGTTCACCTCCCTAGCTTCCTGTTCACTCATTTTGAGAGCCAGGGCAAATTGTTCTTCTTCTGTCATTTCTGTAAGAAGATAGGGAAAAGAGAGAGAGGGACACCACAATGAATCAGCATGTAGACAAGAAACAGAATTATTAAACTTTTCAAGCAAAGACACTACAGACCATTTAATACAATTTTATAATTTTATAGATGAGGAAAGCCCCAAAAGGCAAGGTGCTGGCAAAGATCAGTAGCAGCAGTTACAAGAATCCTGGCTTAACTAGATTGTGAGCTCCTAGGAAGGCAGAGTTTCTGCCTATTTTTGTTCACTGTTGTATCTCCAGCACCAGAAAAGAGTAACTAGCACCTGGTAGATACTCAAATAAATACCTGGTGAATGAATAAATAAGAGGAACTAACTCCCACCCCAGGGCTTTTTGCTACACAACACTTTATACATATTTGCTTTATGCTCAACATTTAACCAGAATAATTTTATTCTTCAGAATCCTCTGATTTACCCAGTAGGAAAGAACATCTCCAAACACCATTTTCCATTAATAGTAACTGGGGTACCTTGGAGAGAAATAGTTGATTCTAAGTCTACAGCATGAAATGTAGAAGATGAACTAGAATATCTGTCATATCTATAAGCAATGAACCTATCAGGTACTACTAGGGTCATATCAAAAGAACTTAAGAGCCAACTTAAAAAGGTTCTCACTGGCCAAAAATGGGGCCACTGGAACATCAATAAGGATAATGAGTGCAATGAATTAAAACACACTAAATACGTTTAAATCTATGAGTTCATAATAGTACTTAAAAACGACACAACTAACTGGTCACTGTTGAAGAATATTAGTGAATCAACTATTTTGAAAACTGGTAAATAAAAGGATAGAAATCAAGCTTTTGTCCTACTCTTCCAATACAAGCTATACTACTGGGTAACCACATAGATGAAGAGAAGTTTCTCTTTAAAGAATTATTCCAGCGAATAAATGTAAAAGAAATGACAGAATTAGAAAATTGCCATTTTGTATAATGCCTATAGAGAGGATTTTGGCAATGACAAACAAACTACATATATGACCCAGCAATTCCAATTCTAGCAATTTACTTTAATTGTTACTTTAATGATATATTTCCAATTTTGTTTAAAAGCAAACATGCACTACATTTTTCACTGCAGCATTGTTTGAAATTGCAAAACACCGGAATCCACATAATGGCCACCATAGGACATTGCTTGAATAAACTGTGCTATACATACATAAAACTATAAGAAGAATAAGGAAAGTATCTATGGTCTGGGAATAGAATGACTTCAAAGACACAGTATTACGTTAAAAAAAAAAAGCAAAGCACTTACAAAAGAGTATACAGTATGCTAATTTCTGCGAAGAGTGACACAAGAAGGATAAATAAGAAACTAATCAAAGTGGTTATATACAGGTAGTTGGGCACAAAGGGATAGGGAGGGAGGGACATTTGACTACATCTTTTTGTATATCCCTGACTTAATCAGGTAAATGTTAAATCTATTTTTAAAAAGTAAAATAAAATCAGTAAGAAGTGCAGATAATTTCTGACTCACCCTCGTATATTTATTTATTTTAAGTTTTTTAATTTATTGGCAGTGTTGGGTGTTCGTTACTGCGTGAAGGCTTTCTCTAGTTGCAGAGAGGAGGGGCTACTCTTCGTTGTGGTGCACAGGCTTCTCACTGTGGTGGCTTCTCTTGTGGAGCACAGGCTCTAGGTGCATGGGCTTCAGTAGCTGCAGCATGTGGGCTCATTAGTTGTGACTCATGGGCTCTAGAGTGCAGGCTCAGTAGTTGTCGCGCACGGGCTTAGTTACTCTGTGGCATGTGGGATTCTTGCTGGACCAGGGATCAAACCTGTGTCCCCTGCATTGGCAGGCGGATTCTTAACCACTGTGCTACCAGGGAAGCCCCTCACCCTTGTATATTTAAATGTAAAAGCTAAAACTATAAAAATCCTAGAAGAAAACATAGGTGAAAATCTTCGTAACTCTGGTGTAGTCAAATATTTCTTAGACAAGACCCAGAAAGAAAAAAAAAATTATTTTAAGGACCTAATCAAAATATAAAACTTCTCTTTGTTAAGAAAATAAAAAGGAAAAAAATTTTAAATAATAAAATTTTTAAAGTGAAAAAAAGAAAAAGGAAATAAAAAGGTAAGCCACAAAATGGAAGAATATATTCACAATACATATAATCTGACAAAAGATTTGAATCCAGAATATATGAAGACACCTACAATTCAATAACCAGAAAACAAGCAATCTAATTTAAAAAATAATGAGGAGGACTTCCTAGGTGGCACAGTGGTTAAGAATCCACCTGCCAATGCAGGGGACATGGGTTTGATCCCTGCTCCAGGAAGATCCCACATGCCACGGAGCAACTAAGCCCATGTGCCACGACTACTGAACCTGTGTTCTAGAGCCTGTGAGCCACAACTATTGAGCCTATGTGCCACAACTAATGAAGCCCACACACCTAGAGCCCATGCTCTGCAACAAGAAAAGCCACCACAAGGAGAAGCCCGCACACCACAATGAAGAGTAGCCCCTGCTCTCCACAACTAGAGAAAGCCCATGTGCAGCAACGAAGACCCAATGCAGCCAATAAATCAGTAAATAAATAAATAAATAAATTTATAAAAAAATAATAATAATGAGCAACAGATCTGAACAGATACTTCACAAAAGAAAATTCTGGAATGACCAAGTTAAAATGAGCTACCACTACATACCACTAGAAGAGATAAAATGAAAAAAAATGACATTCTTATGACATGATTATTCATTCTCAACGAAGTCACTAAGTCATCAAGAAAAGTTGATTACATCCTTTACGTTCAATTTAAGAGAACCAAAAACCATGTAATGCACAAGAGGTAAATATGAGGTCTTTGTAATACTCTGCTTTCTAAAACATGCTATATTCCCTGAAGATTCTGGGGAGATGCACACTTTGCTACATTAACATGAAAACAAAAACTTAGTAAGGTTTTCTGTTTTCAACTACATAGAGAGGAAGCTCCTGAGCCAGACTACGTGGGTTTAATTCCTGATTATGCCTCTTTAGTTGTGCAATCTTCAGCAGGTTACTTATCCTCTACACCTGAATACTGGAACTGGTCTCTGACAATCCTCCTCCCTCTTTTTTCTTTGCTTCTTTTAATCTGTTGTGAACATGCATGTAAAGTAAATAAAATATACTCTTGACTTTAGGGATTCTCATGTAAACACTGTGATTTAACAACAAGTGTCAGTTCACAGACAAGAAAAACAGAGGTAATAGTATTTAAGGCTATTACAAGGATACATGTGAAATATTTAGAATAGCACCTGATGCATAACAAGTGTCCAATAACTGTTACTTATTACTGTCAATTAACAAATTATTTACTGTTATTATATATTATTTAAAGAAATCCAAAACTTTAATTCAGATTATCTTTCACTAACAACATACAGGCACTTAATTTGACAATGCCACCACTACGTATTTACTTTAACCACAATCAGATTTAAAAAGACACTCATTCACTAGTTACTGTCTCTTATTTTTTATATAACCATGATCTGAGACTAAAACGCAATAAACATCACTGCTGACTAGGACACATTTTACCTAACCTCTCTATTACATGAGAACCCAACCACTAGAAGAGAGGGAAAAAACAAACTGGAATCCCACCCAGGAGGAACGCTCCTTAAAGGAAAATGTCAGCAAGTGTCAGCCTTAGAGTCTCTAACTGAATTAGGTTTACTCAGCTTATCAGATGATTCTGCTGATACTAAACACAAAGTAATACACAATTTGTGTGAAGCTGATTATGCTGGTCATAATTTATGATGATTAACATCTCCCCACATTCAGGTTAGCCTCCCACTGAGAGGTGCAAAACAGGCTGTTAACAATCCAAACAATCCAGAGCACAAAACTAGACAGAGAGACCCTGTACAATCTGTGGTTGTTTAAAATGACTGAAAGAAAACATTTCATGTAACAACAACAGCAGCAACAAAAGATAAATTATTTTCCTGCCCAAATCTTTTCCTAAGAACTTCCTTTTCCAAAACAGATATAGCTCTGCAACTGTGGTATGGCTGAAATATCAATAAATTGCCCGTCATGATGTAAATTTATAAAACACTTTGAAAGCAGCAAAGCACTGTGTCATAACCCGTACAGATGTGCATTCTCAAAGTGATACCACTTCTGGGAATTTATCCTGAACAATCACTGAAAAGAAGAAAAGTGTTATAGGCAAAAAGAAGTTCATTACACTATAACCTATAAGATGACTGACTTGGATACCTAAAAGCAAGGCCATGGTTAAGTATATTATGGAATGTTAACTCAAGAGACTCAGATGTTGTTATCAAAATACTAATCATGAAGACATATAAAAATGATAAAGTCTGTAAAAGCCAAATGAAAATATAACGGCGGAAACCCTTTTCACGAAGATGGCGCCGAAGGCGAAGAAGGAAGCCCCTGCCCCTCCCAAAGCCAAAGCCAAAGCAAAGGCTTTGAAGGCCAAGAAAGTGGTTTTGAAAGGCGTCCACAGCCATAAAAACAAGAAGATCCGGACGTCACCCACCTTACGACAGCCCAAAACACTGCGGCTCAGGAGGCAACCCAAATATCCTCGGAAGAGCGCTCCTAGGAGAAACAAGCTTGACCACTACGCCATCATCAAGTTCCCGCTCACCACTGAGTCAGCCATGAAGAAAATAGAAGACAACAACACACTGGTGTTCACTGTGGATGTCAAGGCCAACAAGCACCAAATTAAACAGGCTGTGAAGAAGCTCTATGACACAGACGTGGCTAAGGTGAACACCCTGATCAGGCCTGATGGAGAGAAGAAGGCATATGTTCGACTGGCCCCCGATTATGACGCTTTGGATGTTGCCAACAAAATTGGGATCATCTAAACTGAGTCCAGCTGGCTAATTCTAAATATAAAAGTTTTCACTATGTAAAAAAAAAAGGAAAAAGAAAAAGAAAAAGAAAATATAACAGCGACTACAGAAACAGACTCTGATTCCACAGGTAAGGAGCTTGGAAGTCACCACTCTGTACTAACGAGTAAAAAGCTGAATAAACTGCAAAATCAACAACTCTTCTCGGATCAATGAGAAGGGAGGACACAGGGCAAACCACTGCTCCCAAGATGGAGAGACAGACAAGGGAATACAGGGAGTCATGGCTTATCAGAGCAGAGAATCAAGAGTGAAAACTAACACAGAAATCAGTGGCAGGGTAGGAAAACCTGAACTATAATGGAAAAATTGCTGGAAGCTCAGTGTGGAAAAGGCTGAGACTTAAAAATTCCTGGGGAACTCAGTCAAAGGGGGCCCACAAACTTTTGTGAGTTTTACCTCCAAGAGTTTAACCTGGTTCTCACAATAAATATGGGAGAAATTTCCTCTTGAGCATCCCAAAGAGGGAAGGGGAAAGGAGCTATTTGGAAATACTCCAGGACACTCTGTTCTTTTTAACAAGGCCTGCCGTAGGAGAAACTAATTAATCAGAGTCTAGATTGATGGAGTATCACTAGAGTCTAACTGACCTGTGAGAAGGGAAACACCAAACTCCAACCTACTCTAGCTATCCTCTCCCACCTAAAGAGGGAGGAAAAAACTAAGAAACACTTGTGAAGTTCACATTCCAGAGATACAAGCTAACTGAAAGACTGAGACCTAATTAGGGAACTAGAGAATGCTTCCCTTACCAGCCAAGTTCTAACACCACATTATTAAAGGTCTATTTACAGTAGTTTCTTTTACCTGGTACATCATGTCCAGCTATCAAGAAAAAATTACAAGGCATACTAAAAGGCAAAAAGAACAATCTGAAAAGACAGAATATACAACAGAGCCAGACGTGGCAGTGACGTTGGAATTATCAAACTGGAAATTTAAAACAACTATGATTAATACACTAAGGGCTCTAATGGATAAAGTAGAGAGCAAACAAGGACAGATGGGCAATGTAAATAGAGAGATGGAAATTCTAAGAAAGAAACAAAAAGAAATGCTAGAGATTAAAAACATTACACAGGGACTTCCTAGGTGGTGCAGTGGTTAATAATCTGCCTGCCAATGCAGGAGACATGGGTTCAATCTCTGCTCCAGGATGATCCCACATACCATGGAGCAACTAAGCCCACAACTATTGAGCCTGTGCTCTAAAGCCCATGCACCACAACTATTGAGCCCCTGTGCCACAACTACTGAAGCCCATGCGCCTAGAGCCCGTGCTCTGAAACAAGAGAAGCCACCGCAATGAGGAGCCCGTGCACCACAACGAAGAGTAGCCCATGCTCACCGCAACTAGAGAAAGCCCCTGTGCAGCAACAAAGACTCAATGCAGCCAATAAATAAATAAATGTATTTAAAAAAAAAAAAGCACTGGACAGAAATGAAGAATGCTTTGATGGGCTTATCAGTAGACTGGACACACCTTGAGGAAAGAATGAGCTTGAGGACATTTCAATAGAAATCGCCAAACTAAAACATAAAGAGAACAAACACTGAAAAGAATAAGGCAATATCCAAAGACTGTGGGACAACTACAAACAGAGTAACAAACACATGATAGGAGTGCCAGAAGGAAAAGAAAAACAGAAGCAAAAGAAATATATGAAAAAATAATGACTCAGAATTTCCCCCAAATTAAGGTCAGATACTAAACCACGGATCCAAGAAAGTTCAGAGAACACCAAAAGGAAAAATGCCCCCCAAAACTACATCCAGGCTACGTCAAACTACAGAAAAACTAGAGAAAATCTAAGACACAGTCCTAAAAAAAGCCATAGGGAAAAAACAACTTACCTACAGAGCACCAAAGATAAGAATTATATCTGACTTCTCAGAAACCAGGCAAGCAAGAGGAGAGTAAAATATTTAAAGTCTTGAGAGAAAAAAAAACATCAACATAGAATTCGGTACCCTGTGAATTTATTCTTCTAAAGTGAAGTAGAAAGTCTACTTTCTCAGACAAACAAAAACTGAGAGAACTTGTTGCTGATAGACCTGCCTTGCAAGAAATGTTTAAAGATGTTCTTTAGACAGAAGGAATATAACTTAGGTCAGAAACTCGGATCTACAGAAACAAAGGAAGAATATCAAAGAAGGAATAAGTGAAGACAAAATAAAAACTTTGATTTTTCTTATTCTTAATTGAGCTAACAGATAATAGCTTTTTAAAAAAACTAACAGTAATAATGTGTTTGATTAGGTATGCTCATATATATTACATACATGCTTATATATATGAGTGTGACATGAATGATAGTAATAAGCGATAGAAAGGAGAAATAAGCATTATATTGTTTATTATAAAGTACACACAATACCCATGAAGCAGTATAATGTTATTTGAAAGTGGACTTGGACTAGTTGTAAATGTATACTGCAAACTCTAGAGCAAACACTGAAAGTAAAAGAAAAGAACTCTAACAGAAATGTTAAGAAAGGAGAGAAAATGGAATCATACGAAGTACTCAATTAAAACCACAAAAGGCAGGAAAAGAACAGAAGACAAAAATGGGAACAGCAACAAGGTAGATGTTAATACTATATCAACACAGGCATACCTTGGAGATACTGTGGGTTCTGTTCCAAACCACCATACTAAAGCGAGTATCACAATGAAGTGAGTCATATGAATTTTTTATCTCCCAGTACATATAAAAGTTGTTTATACTACACTGTGGCCTATTAAGTGTGCAATAATATGTCAAAAACAATGTGCATACCTTTGAAACAGGAGGGAAGGGTACAACTTTTAAAAGACTGACATAGCCCAAGGACACAACATAAACTGATTTAAAACCAAACAGGTCCAAGATGGCAAAGAGTCAACTTCCACTAGACCTTAAGCCTCAGTATACCTCATTGTAACACATCAGTAAGCTAAATGACACACCTACAGGCGCCATGACAGTTCTAAGGCCAACCATAAAGGTCAAAAAGTAGGTGGTGGCCCAATTTCTGAAAATCCCTCCCCTTCCCCAAAACAGCTGGAATATTCCTCCCAGTTATTAGCTTATGAAATTACCCACCCCTATAAAAACTGACAACTCCATACTCTGGTGCTGCTCTTGCTTCTTTTCTTTTTTTTTTTTAATTTATTTATTTTATTTATTTATTGGCTGCGTTGGGTCTTCGTTGCTGCACACAGGTTTTTTCTAGTTGCTATGAGCAGGGGCTACTCTTCATTGCGGTGTGCGGGCTCCTCATTGTAGTGACTTCTCTTGTTTTGGAGCATGGGCCCTAGGCGCGTGGGCTTCAATAGCTGCAGCACATGGCTCAACAGTTGTGGCGCTCAGGCTTAGCTGCTCCGTGGCATGTGGAATCTTCCCAAGGCAGGGCTTGAACCTGTGTCCCCTGCATTAGCAGGTGGATTCTTTACCACTGTGCCACCTAGGAAGTCCCCGCTCTTGCCTTCTGAGACAGCCCACACTATGTCTGAGGAGTGTTTTTCTCTCTAAATAAATCCACTTCTTATCTATCACTTTGTCTCTCATGGAATTCTTTCTGTGACAAGCCATCAAGAACCTGAGCTTCATTAAGTCCTGAGACCAGTAGTGTGATCTCAGTTAAAAGACTGTGGGTTAGGGGCTTCCTAGGTGGCACAACGGTTGAGAATCCACCTGCCAATGCAGGGGACACGGGTTCGATCCCTGCCCCAGGAAGATCCCACATGCCGCAGAGCAACTAAGCCCGTGCACCACAACTACTGAGGCTGCACTCTAGAGCCCGTGAGCCACAACTATTGAGCCCATGTGCTGCAGCTACTGAAGTCCACGTGCCTAGGGCCCATGCTCCGCAACAAGAGAATCCACGACAACGAGGAGCCCATGCACCACAACGAAGAGTAGCCCCCACTCACCGCAACTAAAGAAAGGCCACACACAGCAAAGAAAAAAGACCCAACACAGCCAATAAAATATATAAATATATTAAAAAAAGAAAAAAAAAAAAACTGTGGGTTAAAGTCCCAAACTGGGTTTTGGCCAGGTTCAAGTCCTGGAGCGTGGATTCAAGTCCCAATCAGAGTTGCACAGTTTCACCTTCATTAAAAAATACGTTATTGAAAAAAAATACTTCATTGCTAAAAAGTGCTAAACATCATCTGAGCCCTCAACAAGCTGTAATCTTTTTGCTGATAGAAGGTTTGAAATATTGCAAGAATTACCAAAATGTGACACAGAGACATAAAGTGAGCAAATGCTGTTAGAAAAATGGCACCCGATAGATTTGTTTGACACTGGATTGCCACAAACCCTCAATTTGCGTAAAAACAAAACAAAATTGTGAAAGTGACGAACAACTGAACAAGATATACCTGTAACCACTCTGAATGTCAATGGACTAAATGTACCAATTAAAAGACAGAGATTGTAACAGTGGATCAAAAAATAAGACTCAACTATTTGTTGTCTACAAGACACCCACTTTAGGGACTTCCCTGGCAGTCCAGTGGTTAAGACCCTATGCTTCCAATGCAAGGGGCATGGATTTGATCCCTGGCTGGGGAACTAAGATCCCACATGCCACATGGAGCAGCCAAAAAAAAAAACACAAACTGAAGAAAATCGACAGAGACAAAAGTTGATTCTTTGAAAAGACTAATGAAGCTAATTTGTTTTAAAAAAAGAAGGGGAGGGGAGGGGAGGGGAGGGGAGGGGAGGGGAGGGGAGGGGAGGGGAGGGAAGGGAAGGGAAGGGAAGGGAAGGGAAGGGAAGGGAAGGGAAGGGAAGGGAAAGAAGGAAGGAAGGAAGGAAGGAAGGAAGGAAGGAAGGAAGGAAGGAAGGGAGGGAGGAAGGAAGGAAGGGAGGGAGGGAGGAAGGACGAACGAAAGAAAGAGAAAGAAGGGAAGAAAGGAAGAAAGAAAGAAAGAAGCTCACTTTAAATCCAAAGACAAATATAGATTAAAAGTAAATGGATGGGGACTTCCCTGGTGGTCCAGTGGCTAAGACTCTTGAGCTCCCAATGCAGAGGGCCCAGTTTCGATCCCTGGTCAGGGAACTAGATTCCACATGCTGCAACTAAAGGATCCCATGTGCCGCAACTGAAGAACCCACATGCTGCAACTAAAGATCCCACAAGTGGCAACAAGGATCCCACATGCTGCAACTAAGACCCAACACAGCCAAATAAACAAACAAATATTTAAAAAAAAAAGTAAATGGATGGAAAAATATACCATGCTAATACTAATCAAAAGAAAGCAAGAGTGGTATTTCCCTGGTGGCCCAGTGGTTAAGAATCTGCCTTCCAATGCAGGGGACTTGGATTCCATCCCTGGCCCAGGAACTAGGATCCCACAAGCTGCAGGGCAACTAAGCCTGTGCACTCTAGAGCCTGTGCAATGCAACAAAGAGCCCATGAGCCACAACCAAAGATCCTGAATGCCACCATGAAGATTCCACGTGCTGCAACTAAGACCCGACACAACCCAATAAATAAATATTAAAAAAAAAAGGAGAAAGCAAGAGTAACTATATTAATTTTAGACAGAGCAGACTTCAAAGCAAGGAAAGTTATCAGGAATATAAAAAGGCATTACAGAATGATAAAGAGATCAATCCCCCTGAAGATATAACAATCCTTAATGTATATGTGCTTAACAAAAGAGTGTCATGGGTGAGGCAAAAAAAAGAACTGCAAGGAGAAACAGGTGATCCACTGTCACAGCTGGAAAAATCAACACTCCTATCACAAATGGACAGATCCAGCAGGCAGAAAATCAGCAAGGATATAGCTGAACTCAATAATACCATCGATCAACTGAACATAATGGACATCTACAGACTACTCCAACCAAAAACAACAGAACACACATTCTTCTCAAGCTCACATAGAACAGTCACCAAGACAGACCATATCCTGGGCCATAAAACACACCTCAACAAATTTAAAGCAAGAGATATCATGCATTGTCTGTTCTCAGACCACAATGGAATTAAACTAGAAATCAGTAACAGAAAGATAACAGGAAAATCCCCAAATACATGAAGATTAAATAACATAATTCTAAATAACTCATGGATCAAAGAAGAAATCTCAAGAGATTTACATCTTAGGGAACCAGAAAAAAAAGAAGAGCAAATTAAGTACAAAGTAAGCAGAAGAAAAAACAATAAGAATACTACAGTAGAAATCAATGAAATTGAAATCAAGAAATCAATAGTGAAAATGAACCAAACCAAAAGCTGGTTCTTTAAAAAAAAAAAAAAAAAAAAATCAATAAGATTGATAAACCACTAGCTAGGCTGACTAAAAAAAGAGAGGGCACAAATTACAAGTATCAGAAATGAAAGGCAGGGGGGGATGGTTTGTGGTGGAATGAATTAGGAGATTGGGATTGCCATATATACATTACTAATAAGAAAAAAATTATCAAATTGTACACTTTAAATACATGCGGTTTATTGTAGGTCAATTATATCTCAGTAAAAGTTCTTAAAAAAAATGAAAAAGAGGACAGCATTACAGATCTCATGGACATTAAAATAATTATAAAGGAATACTATGAACAACTCTATCCCCACAAATCTGATGACCTAGATGAAACAGACCAATTCCCTCGAAAGACACAATCTGCCAGCACTTACCTAAGAAGAAACAGACAGTCTGAATACACCCATATCTATTAAAGAAACAGAATCCATATTTAGCCTTCCACAACAAAAGGCAACAGGCCCAGATGGATTCACTAATGAATTCTACCAAACATTTAGGAAGAAACTGTACAAATTCTGTACAGTCTCTTTCAGAGGGTAGAAACAGAGGGAATACTTCCCAAGTCATTCTAGGTTTAATGACCACCATTAAACCTAACACTAAAACTAGACAAAAACATTACAAAAAACTATAGACCAATATCTCTCATTAACACCAATGCAAAAATCCTCAACAAAATATTAGCAAATTGAATCTAACAATGTATAAAAAGAATTATACACATTGACCAAGTGGGATTTATCCCAGATGTGCATGCTAGTTCAACATGCAAAAATTAATTAATGTAGTGCAGCACATAAACAAAACGAAAAAGAAAAATCACATGACCATATTCAACAGATTCAGGAAAAGCACTGGACAAACGCAAACACTAATTGACAATAAAACCTTTCAATAAACTAGGAATAGAGAACTTTCTCAACTTAATAGAGAATATCTATAAAAAACCTATAGCCAACATCTACTAAATGGTAAAAACTCAAAGCTTTCCCACTAAGAACAGGAAAAAGGCTAGGATGTCCCCTCTCATCACTCCTTTTTAACAGTGTACTGGACATATCAGCTAATGCAATAAGACAGGAAAAGGAAATAAACGGTCTACAGACGAGGAAGGAAAAAAAACGGTCTACAGACGAGGAAGGAAAAAAAATAAACGGTCTACAGACGAGGAAGGAAAAAAAATAAACGGTCTACAGACGAGGAAGGAAAAAAAAAATAGTGTCACAAATGACACTATTATCAAAGTAGAAAATCCAAGAGAATCGACAGAACAATTCCTGGAACTATTAGGTAATTATAGTAAGGTTATGGTATACAAGGTTAATATAGTCAATCACATTCCATATACCAGCAATGAACAAGTGTAATTTGAAATTTAAAACACAATGTCATTTACATTGGTAATGAAATAATGTACAAGATCTATATGAGGAAAACTACAAAACTCAGATGAACAAAATCAAATAAGAATTAACTAAATAAAGGGATATTCCATGTTCATGGATAAAAAGATTCAACTGATCTGTAGATTCAATGCAATCCAAATCAAAATTCCAGCAAGTAATTTTGTGGATACAAACAAACTCATTCTAAAGTTTACATGGAGAGGGCAGAATAGTCAACACAATATTGATGGAAAAGAACAAAGTTGGAGGGCTGATGCTACCTGACTTTAAAACCTATTACATAAAGCTACAGTAATCAAAACAGTGTGGTACTGGTGAAAGAACTGACAAATAGATCGATGGAACAGAAGAGAGCCCAGAAATAGACCCACATAAATACATTCACCTGATTTTTACAAAGGAGCAAAGGCAATACAATGAAGCAAAGAGATGATCTTCAACAAATGTTGCTGGAACAACTGGACATTCATATTCCAAAAAATGAATCTAGACAAAGATCTAACACCATTCCCAAAATTAACTCAGTGGATCATAAACTGATATGTGAAACACAAACCCAGGGGACATGGGTTCGAGCCCTGGTCCGGGAAGATCCCACATGCTGCAGAGCAACTAAGCCCATGTGCCACAACCACTGAGCCTGCGCTCTAGAGCCCATGAGTCACAACTATTGAGCCCGCATGCCACTACTACTGAAGCCCACATGCCTAGAGCCTGTGCTCTGCAACAAGAGAAGCCACCGCAATGAGAAGCCCATGCACCACAATTAAGAGTAGCCCCCCGCTCACCGCATCTAGAGAAAGCCCACATGCAGCAACAAAGACTCAAAGCAGCCAACAAATAAGTAAATTTATTAAAAAAACAAAAAGAAAAATAAGATAATACATTCCATAACCCCCACAAAGAAACTCATACCTAAACATCATATTCAAATGGGTAAAAAAAAAAAAAAAAATACTGACTATATTGAAGGAAGCCAGAGAGAAAAACATGTTACATTCAATAGAACAAAGATAAGTATTAAAACCAACTACTCATCAAAAACTCTGCAGCCAGAAGATAATAAAGTGGCATCTTGAAAATGATGAAAGAAAAAACTGTCAAACCATTATCCTATAGCCAAGAGAAGTATTTCTCAAAAATGAAGACGATTCAATCAACTACTTTCAGTAAAAGGGAGAACTAAGCAGAACATCAAGTAAATAGAAGACAACACTATAATCCAACCAGACCAAACAGATATCTACAGAACACTCTATCCGAAAACCACAGAATATACATTTTCCTCAAGTGCACATGAAATATTCTCCAGGATAGAACGTATGATGGCAATAAAACAAGCCTCAATAAACACAGAAAGGTAAAAAAACATACAAGGTATGTTTTCCAACCATAATGAGTGAAATTAGAAATAACAGAAAGAAAAAACTGGGGAATGGACAGATACATGGAAATTAAACAAAATACTCCTAAATAACCAAAGGGTCAAAGAAAAAATTACAATGGGAAAGTAGAAAATACTTTGAGATAAATGAAAATGAAAATATGTCTTGAAAACTTAAAGGATTTAGCTAAAGCACTACTTAAAGTGAAATTTACATCTATCTAACGCCTGTATTAAAAAAGAAAGATTTCAAACAAATAACCTAAACTTCTATCTTAAGACATAGGGGAAAAAAAAAGAGCAAACTAAATCTAAAGAAAGCAGAAAAAAAAGAAAATAATAAAGAATAATGGACAAATTAATAAAAAATAGTAAAACAAGAAAAATGAGATAAAAAGTTGGTTTTTTGAAAACTTTAACAAAATTGACAAACCTTGAGTTAGATTTGAGCGGGGGGAGGGGGGGAAGAAGACTCAAATAACCTAAAGCAGAATGGCAGTGGAAATATTACTAACAAATATAAAAATAAAAGACAAACTACCAAAGTTGACTCAAGAAAAATAGAAAATCTGAATAGAACTACAACAGATAAGAAATAGAATTAGTAACTAAAAGCTATCCACCAAGAAAAGCCTAGGCCCAGATGGCTTCACTGGTGAATTCTGTCCAACAATTAAAGAAAAATAACACCAACTCTTCACAATCTCTTCCAAAAACAGAACTGGAGGATACAACATTTAATTCATTCTCTGAAGCCAGTAATAGCCTGATACCAAATCCAGACAAGGACATCACAAAGAAAACTACAGAACAATATCTCTTATGAACATAAATGCAAAAATTCTAAACATAATGTTAGCATGATAAATCTAGAAAAAATATAAAAAGTATTACACACTATGACAAAATAGAATTTATCCCAGGAATGGAAGGTTGACTTAACATATGAAAATCAATTAATACACCAAATCGACAAAAGACAAAATCCATATGATCATCTCAATAGACAAAAAAAAGCATATGACAAAATTCAACAAGTCCCTTCATGATAAAAACATTTCTAAATGGTTAAATATTTTATATTATGTGTATTTTACCACAGTCAAAAAAAAAATTTAATGACCAAAGAAATGGCCAATAAGCACATGATAAGATGCTTAACACCATTAGTCATTAGAGAAATGCAAGTCAAAACCATAATGAGATACCACTTCACACCCACTAAGATGGCTATAATGGGTGAAAATAACGGAAATTTGGTGTTAGCAAGGATATGGAGAAACTGGAACTCTCATATGATGCTGGGGGAAATGTAAAATGATGCAGCCATTTTAGAAAGCAGCCTGGCAATTTCTCAAACAATTAACTATTGAGTTACCATATGGCCCAGGAATTCCACTCCTGGGTATATTACTCAAGAGAAATGGAAACATATGTCCACATAAAAAAACTTGTACTTGAATGTTGACAGCAACTTTAGTCATAATAGTCAAAGAGGAGAAACAACTCAAATGTCCATCAAATGATTACTAGATAAACAAAATATGATACAGCAATATTGTGGAATAACATCCAGAAACAAAAGAATGAAGTAGTAATACATGCCAAAACATACATAATCTGAAAAAAGTAAACTAAGTGAAAAAAGCCACTCATGAAAGACTACATATCATATGATTCCATTTATATGGAATGTCCAGATTAGGCAAATCTATAGAAACAGAAAGTAAATTAATAGCTGCTTAGAGTTGGGTGGGATGAGAGCTTTGGGTTACTGGTTAAGTGTAAGGGCTTTCTTTTTGGAGTGACGATAACATTCTAGAATTAAACTGTGGTGATGGTTGCACAACTCTGTTAATATACTAAAACCCACTGTATACTTTCAAAGATGAAAGTATTTTATGATGAATAAATTGAGTGGACTTCCTAGGTGGTGCAGTGGTAAAGAATCTGCCTGCCAATGCAGGGGACACGGGTTTGAGCCCTGCCCTGGGAAGAGTCCACATGCCACAGAGCAACTAAGCCTGTGCACCACAATTATTGAGCCTATGCTCTAGAGCTGGTGAGCCACAATTACTGAGCCCATGTGCCGCAACTATTGAAGCCCACGTGCCTAGAGCCCATGATCCACAACAAGAGAAGCCACTACAATGAGGAGCCTGCACACCACAATGAAGAGTAGCCCAGCTCGCAGCAACTAGAGAAAGCCCATGTGCAGCAATGAAGACCCAATGCAGGCAATAAATAAATAAATATTTATAAATAAATAAATAAATAAATAGAGTATGTGAGGGAAACAGGATCAAGAGGGTGGAGCAGGAGGACATATGCTCACTCCCTCTTGCAAGAGCACCAGAATTACAACTAACTGCTGAACAGTCATTGACAGAAAGACACTGGAACTCACCAAAGAAGACATCCCACATCCAGAGACAAAGGAGAAGCCACAATGAGATGGTAGGAGGGGCGCGATCGCATTAAAATCAAATCCCATCAATGCTGGGTGGGTGACTCACAAGCTGGAAAACAGTTATACTGCAGAAGTCCACCAACTAAAGTGAGGGTTCTGAGCCCCACGTCAGGCTTCCCAATCTGGGAGTCCAGCAACAGGAGGAGGAATCCCCAGAGAATCAGACTTTGAAAGCCAGCGGGATTTGATTGCAGGACCTCCACAGGACTGGGGGAAACGGAGACGCCACTCTTGGAGGGCACACAAAAAAGTGTGCTCACCAGGACCCGGGGGAAGGAGCAGTGACCCCACAGGAGACTGAACCAGACCCACCTGCTGGTGTTGGAGGGTTGCCTGCAGAGGTGGGGGGCAGCTGTGGCTCACCAAGGAGACAGGGGCACTAGCGGCAGGGGTTCTGAGAAGTGCTCATTGGCGTGAGCCCTCCCAGAGTCCACCATCAAAGAGCCTGTAAGCACCAGTGCTGGGCTGCCTCAGGCCAAACCACCACCAAGGTGGGAACACAGCCCCACCCATTGGCAGACAAGTAGCTTAAAGTGTCACTGAGCTCCACCCACCAAATCGGATTAAAGTCTTACTGAGCTCCGCCCACCCAGCCCAACCCACCATCAGTCCCTCCCATCAGCAAGCACCCACGAGCCTCCTAGATAGCTTCCTCCACAAGAGGGAAGACAGCAGCATCAAGCAGTATCAGCAGTATTTCATCTTGTGGAACTGAAAACCACAGCCACAGAAAGATAGAGAAAATGAAAAAGCAGAGGACTTTGTACCAGATAAAGGGACAGCATAAAACCCCAGAGAAACAACTGAATGAAGAGGAGAGAGACACCCTTCCAGGAAAAGAATTCAGAATAATGATGGTGAAGATGATCCACGACTTTGAAAAAAGACTGCATGCAAAGATCAAAAAGTTCCAAGAAAAGTTTACCAAAGACCTAGAACAATTAAAGAACAAACACAGACATGCAACACAACTGAAATGAAAAATACACTAGAAGGAACCACTAGCAGATTAACTGAGGCAGAAGGGCGAATAAGTGAGCTGGAAGACAGAATGGTGATAATCACTGATGCAGAAAAGAATGAAGAAAAAAGAATGAAAACAACTGAAGACAGCCTAGGAGACCTCTGGGACAACGCTAAACACAACAACATTCGCATTATAGGGGTCCCAGAAGGAGAAGAGAGAAAGGACCCAAGAAAATACTGGAAGAGATTATAGTTGAAAACTTCCCTAACAGGGGAAAGGAAATAGCTACCCAAGTCCAGGAAGCGCAGAGAGTCCCAGGCAGGATAAACCCAAGGAGAAACATGCCAAGACATACAGTAGTCAAATTGACAAATGTTAAAGACACAGAAAAGTTATTAAAAGCAACAAGGGAAAAACGACAAATAACATACAAGGGAACTCCCATAAGAGTAACAGCTGATTTCTCAGCAGAAACTCTGCAAGCCAGAAGGGAGTGGCATGATATATTTCAAGTGATGACAGGGAAGAACCTACAACCAAGAATACTCTACCCAGCAAGGATCTCATTCAGATTCGATGGAGAAATCAAAAGCTTTACAGACAAGCAACAGTTAAGAGAATTCGGCACCACCACACCAGCCCTACAACAAATGCTAAAGGAACTTCTCTAAGCGGGAAACATAAGAGAAGAAAAGGACCTACAAAAACAAACACAAAACAATTAAGAAAATGGTAATAGGAACATACATATCGATAATTACCTTGAATGTAAATGGACTAAATGCATCAACCAAAAGACACAGACTGGCTGAATGGATACAAAAACAAGACCCATATATATGCTACCTACAAAAGACCCGCTTCAGACCTAGGGATACATACAGACTGAGAGTGAGGGGATGGAAAAAGATATTCCATGCAAATGGAAATCAAAAGAAAGCTGGAGTAGCAATACTCATATCAGATAAAATAGACTTTAAAATAAAAAATGTTACAAGAGACAAGAAAGGACACTACATAAAGATCGAGGGATCCATCCAAGAAGAGGAGATAACAATTATAAATATATATGCACCCAATATAGGAGGACCTCAATACATAAGGCAAATGCTAACAACTATGAAAGAGGAAATGCAAGGCAGAAATAGAGACACAGATGTAGAGAACAAACATATGGACACAAAGTGGAGAAAGCAGAGAGGGTTTTGGGGGTAACGAATTGGGAGATTGGGACACCAAATTGTACACTCTAAATACATGCTGTTTATTGTCTGTTAACTGTATCTCAATAAAAGTTCTTAAAAAAAATGAGTATGTGTTATATCTCAATAAAGTAATTACCATAAAAATGGAGAAATACTTTTTCAAACAAAAATAAAATACAGAATTAACTGGCAACAGATCTACATTAAAATAAGTGATAAAGGAAGCTCTTCCAGCAGAAAAAAACGTGACATTGGACAGAAACAGGGATCTACACAAAGAAATAAGCAGCCCTTGAGATGGCACAAATAAAGGAAAATATGTAATTCTTCATTTTTTATTTCCACTGCTCTAAAAGTCAATTAACTATCTAAAGCAAAATAGTATCAATGTATTGCATGTTATAATATATGCAAAAATAAAATGTATGGCAAAAAAAACACAAAGGAGGGTAGAAAGGAATTGGGAGTCTTTACACTATGTGTGAAACCATATGACATTATTTGAAGGTAACTGATTAATTAAACATGTGTACCACAAACTCTAGAGCAACCACTAAATATTTTTAAAAAGAGATATAATTAAGTCAATAGTAGAAATTAAATGGAATCATAAACTAATACTCAACAAATACAAAAAAAAGAACTGAAAAAAGAAAGAACAACTGGAACAAATAAAACGGCTTTCAAAATGACAGATTTTAATCCAATTATATCAATAATTACATTAAATGTAAATGTAAAGGACAATTTAAAAGACTGAAATTATCAGGTTGAATTTTAAAAAAATTTAAGACTGGTAAATAAGAAAGTAAAACACAGACAACAAGCAGACAACTATCAATAGTCTACCAATGGTGACAAAAACCTAAATATCAATTGATAAATATTTTGCACCCCCACAAGAAACTATTATCAATAATTCTCAGGACTGAAAATAACCTGAGTACATTCAACATATCTAACCACAGTGACAGCCACTTCTAGATATAACACAATGATTTAGCAACAACAACAACAAAAATTACGGTTAATTTTACAAGTCTGAGAATTATACCTTAAATCATCAAAATTCAAATTAACAGTGAAAAAAACCTGTCTTTATCTGTGATCAACTGTTATAATAATTTCAGCTAGTTATCATTCCTTTTGAAAAGTTCACTGATATACTTAAAACATCTCACAAGAAATTAAAATGCAAAAATACAGTAATTATTAAATAACTTCACAATTGCACAACAAAGTCAGAAGAGAAAAAACTTTCAACAAAGGATTTTTGTGATATTGCAATTTATAATAATAAATATATATTTAATCTTTGCCCCTGGCACAGAGCTCCTAATACTCTTGCAATTTCCTAAATGAAAAAAGCAATAAAGGTGTTTTTTTGTTATTCATAACAATCCCCTTTTCCCACACACCAAGAGATTATGTTAATGAACTTACTTTTGGAAAGCCCCTAAGGGTGTGGGCTGGTTGCCAGGGCAACCAACCAAGGTACTAGAGGATTAGAACTTTCATTCCAACTCCCCAACCTCCAGGGAAGGGAGAGGAGCTGGCTGGAAATTGAACCAATCTCCAATGGCCAATGCTTTAATCAGCCGTACCTGCATAATGAAGCCTCCATAAAAAAGCTGAACTACAATGTTTGGTGAGCTTCCAGACTGGGGAACATGTGAAGGTACTGGGAGGGTGACATACCTGGAGAGGACATGGAGATCCCACCCCTTTTCCTATATCTTGCCCTATGCACCGCTTCCCTCTGGCTGTTTCTGAGTTATATCCTTTACAGTAAACCTGTCATCTAATAAGTAAACTGTTCCCCTGAATTCTGAGAGCTATTTTAGCAAATTAATCAAACCCAAGGAAGGCGTCATGGGAACCTCTAATTTACAGCCAGTCAGTCAGAAGCACAGGTAACAATCTGGGCTTGCAACTGCCATCTAAAAGAAGAGGTAGTTCTGCAGAATTAAGCCCTTAACTTGTGGTATCTGATAGTGTCACATTTCCTTAAATTGTAGGGCACCCAGTGTCTACCAGAGAGCTGGAGAACTGCTTGGTGTGGGGAAAAAAAGACCTATACATTTGATGACCAGAGTGAAGTGCTGAGAGCATAGGAGACACACAGAAGAGTTTTTCTCTTAAAATTTTAATGAAAAAAATAGGTAGGCTGAATGCAGTGGCTTGCCTAAGGTAAGCTGAAGCAAAGATTTACATTCAAGTGTGCCTAACTCTGAAGGTCACATTTTTAATTTCAACATTGTTTTTAATAAGTCAGCTGTATACGCTATAGTAAACTATGATCCCGACAAATTTTAATGGAATCCAGAATTAACAGGAAGCACACACACCCTTATTCAGAGAAACCTCTTCTTAATGAAGAAACTAGTGTCAACTCTGTGATTGCTGTAATTTCCAAACCATTCTGAATAAGAAAATGAAAACATACGTGCAATTTTTCTTTTAGCCAAATACTTTGCTCTATTCGACTGTTTTGTCTTCGTTTTCTGCAATCCATTCTCCTCCTTTGGTTCCTGTTGCAAAACAAGAAATATGATCAGGGTGACTGCCATTAAAAGTAGGACTCTTTCCACCTCCTCTACGGCTAACAGAGGTCATGAGCCTCTGAAGAATCAGTGGCTGTTGTAAATGTTCACAGAAAACATAAAAAAAAGATTCTTATGGTAGAAAAAGGAAAATGTAGATTCAGAACAAATAAAAGTTAAAAATTGTAATAGGGATTTCCCTGGTGGTGCAGCAGTTATGAATCCACCTGCCAGAAATAGACACAGATGTGGAGAACAAACATACAGACACCAAGTGGGGAAAGCGGGGAGGGTTGAGGGGGAATGAACTGGCAGATTGGGATACCAAATTGTACACTCTAAATATATGCAGTTAATTGTATGTTAACTGTATCTCAATAAAAGTTCTTAAAAAAAAAAAAAAGACAGGAAAAAAAAAAGAATCTGCCTGCCAATGCAGAGGACATGGGTTTGACACCTGGTCATGGAAGATCCCACATGCCACAAGAACAACTAAGCCCGTGTGCCACAACTACTGAGCCCACATTCCTAAAGCCTGTGCTCCACAATGAGAGAAGCCACCGCACTGAGAAACCACTGCACCACAACAAAGAGTAGCCCCCGTTCGTCACAACTAGAGAAAGCCCATGCACAGCAACGAAGACCCAAAGTGGCCAAAAATAAATAAAAAAAACAAAAATTGTAATATATTGACATAATTATCTGTCACATACAAGCTCATATAAAAATTGGCCCATCCACAAAATACCAGCAAGTATGCACCCAAGTTCAGAGAAAGCTTGATTCAACGTTTAATAATCAATGAAGTTTAAACTCAGAGCACATTCACTTTTAAATCAGTACTTTAAAATGCAACAGAACAACTGGGGCAAAGTATGCAACATATTTAACAGATAAAGGGCTAATTTTCCTTATACATAAAGAGCTCTTACAAATCAATACAAAGACCAATATTTAGTTTCCTCCCATAGGCAAAGAATATAAGACACTTCACAGAAAAACATAACAAGGGGCTCATACATATGCAAATCATAATAATTATATAGATACCTTTTTTAACCTATATTAATAGTAAAAATGAAAATCTTTTATAAAATACTTATTCTGGGGAAACAAGTACTCTCATACTGCTGATGGAATAAAATGGATGCAAATCACTATTTTGTGCACCTGGAACTAATACGGTGTTGTAGGTAAATTATACTTCAATTACTCTGTGTGTGTGTGTGTGTGTGCGTGTGTGTGTCTGTGTGTTTGTGTGTGTTTGTGTAGACACTGGGAGGAAATGCATCAAAATGCTAATGGTGCTTATCTCTAGAGGGTGGAGATTATGGGTGATTGTCATTTTTTAGTTTAGGCTTTTATTTTTTTTCTAATTGTCTGCAATGAACACATACTGCTCATACAATGAGAAAGAAAACAATAAATGTCATTAAAAACGAAAAAAAGAATACAAGCAAAGGTGATCCAATAAATGTATAATTGGGGTCTCTGAAGAAGAAGACAAAACAATGCAACAAACTAACATTAAGACTACAGTCAAGGGCTTCCTAGGTGGCGCAGTGGTTAAGAATCCGCCTGCCAATGCAGAGGTCACGGGTTCAATCCCAGCTCCAGGAAGATCCCACATGCCGCGGAGCAACTAAGCCCGTGTGCCCAAAAAAAAAAAAAAAAAAAAAAAGACTACAGTCAAAAAAAAAATTTACAAGGGAGAAAAGATCTGAATCTACAAACTGCAAGTACACACAATTTACCTGAAAAAATGAACTATGACCAACCAATTTCCAGACATAATACTAATATACCTATCTCACCCTAAAGAAAAATTCTTACAGCATTCAGATTAACAAAAGGCCTAATCACTTACCAAAAAAAAAAAAGAAAAGAAACTGGACTTACCAAATGCAACATACAAAACAAAAATACAAGAAGACAGCATTTTAAAGAAACTCAAGGGAAAAAAATGTGTAAACCAAGCATTTTGGATCCCATCAAGCAGTCTTTCAGATGCCAACACTACAGAAAAACAGTATCAAACACATAAGAACTCAGGAAATACTATACTCACAGGCCTACTTAACAAATCTAATTAAAAACAAGCACTATTCAACTAAAAAATGATTAGGGAAACTTGGCAAAAGCACTGACAGTGAATATTTAATATATTTAATTTTAGAACTAAGACTAAAACAAAAGTAGAGATGAAAATAGAAAAAAGCATGTATATGTTATATGCAGAAATGACACAACTAATAAATGAGGGAAGACAGAAGTGGAAAGTAGAATAAGTTCACTGACTATTCTATGCACTATAACTGAAAGTCAAAGGATACTAATTACAACTGACAAACCAGATTACAGTGTGGGAAGACATTCTGGAACCTTTTTGAAACATTGAAAATGTTGAAGTATGTGGGCCGAGCGATGGGATTCAGAATGTCCTGCTTGAGCAGTGGAGGAGCTGAGGGTGCGGGGCATGGAGACTAATATCACCCTGTTTGGTCCTGAGGGATGGCTGGTTAGCCAAAGACGGGTAAGATTCCTCAGAGGAGGAACAACCTAAGACAGGCACAGCCGCAAAGGGGCCAACAGGGGTGGTGCATAGAGCCTTCCTTATATCACCGTGTTTGGCCCTGGAGGATGACTGGTTAGCCAGAGACGGGTAAGATTCCTCAAGGGAGGAACAACCTAAGACAGGCACAGTCACAGAGGGGCCAACACGGGTGGGGCACAGACCCTTAATCCTTCTGAGAGAGGTCTCCTTCCCCCAGGGCTGCTTTGCTCTCCACACCCAGCTCAAATCAGGACCCAGGAGGCAAACAAAGATCATTGCCCCCAGTCATGTGAGGCCTTTGATTGTTTATGGGATTAACCTGGGAGTGTCAGACCCTTAGACTATGCCGAGAACTCAATAAAAGCAACGTGGGATCAATCAGCAAGGCTCTTGATCCTAGAGGTCTCGAGTCCCCCGGTCCCATCTTTCTCTTCAGTCTGTGTCTGTGTGTTCTTCAAGCTTGCGGCACCCGTCACTCACCTCGAGTCGCCGAGCTGGTCTCGGCATTACAGAAAGCTAAATTTTAAAAACTAAGGAAGAAAGGAACTATAAAAGGCTTTAACATAAACTCTAAAACAAAAAAGATATACCAAAAACAAGCCAAAAGCAGAGGGCCAAAAATATAGAAACTATATTACCAAAGAATATAGTAAAAGAAATACAGTGAATATAACAGAATCTAAGAAAATTCAACTTAAACCTATATGTAAGAAACTGGGTTATAATAAAGTTATCCAGAATGGCTGAAAATGAAAGGTCTAGAAGATAATGGTAATCACCTAAATCTGAATCTCTCCACATATCATCCCAGAAAAACCACAAGACCAACAGGGACCAGAAATAACACCATCTATGACCAATGCTTTCAGCATTATTAGGAAACAAAACATACCACAAACTTCAAATAACCAGTTAGCAGAGAAATAAACAACAAATTCTAACAGAGCTCCCACTGTGGCTGCAAGTCTGTAAGTACACAGAAAAGAGAAAGGGAACGCTTAAGAAACTCCATGAAAAATAAGAAAAAGAGATGAAAAACTTAAAGCACAAATCACCCTCAGAATTAGAATGTTAACACTAAGGCCAAACACTGGCCCAAGATGCAGTACTTCACACAATCAGCTGTATTTTGAATGGCTTGAAAGAGAGAGGAACAAAAATGGTAGCCACAGAGATGCACTGCTACTGGAAAAGAGGGAGATACACAAAGAAGAGGTGGTACCCCTCAGATTCATGAAAGAAAAAGAAAGGATGGAGGAAAAATGAAGAGTCTTGAAGAAAAAAACTGAAAAATGCCAACTGCTCCTCCCCACCCTCCCAAGTCCACTAATATCAATAAAACCATCCATAAAAGAAACTCTACTGAAGTACACTACCGTGACAAAAAGGAAGCTTTTGTCCACTAAATGATAATACGAAAAAAAGAAACTCCAAACTAACCAACTAAAAAACAGAAAGATAAAATGCAAATAAAAACATTTCAGTTTATGAAGAGTCTCCTCTACTCACAACCCAGAAAAGGAAATTAACATATTCCAAAAAACTTTCAAAGAATCATCTACACGTTAAGAAAAATCTAGAATCAGAATTTAAAACTCAGACCATAAACCGGTTTGACAAAAAAAAGGAACAAATGAAACAATAAAATTCAAGAAAAAAATGAAAATAGATAAAACCACCTCAAGAAAGAAAAATGGGTCTCCAAAGGAAAACAGATTCAAGTAAAAATCTAAAAGAGTCACTGAAGAAATACAAGAAAACAATGAGAAAATGAAAGGAATAACCTATAGGATACTTCAGAGAAAAGAACAAAATGAAAACACATATGCTACATTTCACATAAAAGGAAGTGGAATTAAGAAAACACGAATGGGCTTCTTTTTGCTTTAAAGCAATGTAAGAATACAAAAGAAATTAATAAAATTGGTCATCAACAGGGGTGAGGGGTGTGGAATAGGGAGTACAGGATGAAGAAGCAAGATAATTTGAGTCTATCTTTCTCTACAGATTTAACTTGTTCAATACAGCAAACCTTCTACATAATGAAAAATAAAATCACCAAGGATGGGGGGACTTCCCTGGTGGTCCAGTGGGTAAGATTATGCTCTCCCAATGCAGGGGGTCCAGGTTCGATCCCCAGCCAGGGAACTAGATCCCACATACACGCCGCAACTAAGAACTCTGCACACCACAACTAAGAGTCCGCCTGCGGCAACTAACAAGTCCACATGCAGTGATTAAGAGCCTGCATGCCACACGAAGATCCCATGTGCCAAAACAAAGATCCCACATGCCACAAATAAGACCTGGAGCAGCCAAAATAATTAATTGATTAATTAACGTTAAAAGAAAAAAGAATGGGAGGAAAATAAAAAAGCAATGCAAAAACAATCAGTTGGTACATTTTAAAGTACCGCAATAACTTTATTAAATATAAAAGGTCTAAATATATAAGTTTAAAAAAGAAGAGTTTATCAGCCTCTATAAAATTAGAAAGATCACACTGTACTACCTATAAGGAACACAAATAAAAGATAAAAACATAGCTAGGTGAAAACTTAAAATACAAACATATGGTGCTGGGAAAACGATATGCACATGCAAAACAAGGAAGTAAGACCCCTGTCTTAAACCATACACAAAAGCTAATAACACAAAATGAATCAAAGACCTAAATAAGACAGCTAAGATTTAAAAACAATTAGAGGAAAACACAGGGGAAAAGCTCCATGACACTGGATTTGGCAATGATTTTGGGGGGTATGACACCAAAGCACAAGCAACAAAAGAATAAAATAGACAAACTGGACTAAATTTAAAGCTACTGTGCATCAGGGATCAAGACGACAGAGTAGGAGGACGTGTGCTCACTCCCTCTTGCAGGAATTACAACTAATTGCTGAACAGTCATCAACAGAAAGACACTGGAACTCACCAAAGAAGACATCCCACATCCAGAGACAAAGGAGAAGCCACAATGAGATGGTAGGAGGGGCGCGATCGCATTAAAATCAAATCCCATCAATGCTGGGTGGGTGACTCACAAGCTGGAAAACAGTTATACTGCAGAAGTCCACCAACTAAAGTGAGGGTTCTGAGCCCCACGTCAGGCTTCCCAATCTGGGAGTCCAGCAACAGGAGGAGGAATCCCCAGAGAATCAGACTTTGAAAGCCAGCGGGATTTGATTGCAGGACCTCCACAGGACTGGGGGAAACGGAGACGCCACTCTTGGAGGGCACACAAAAAAGTGTGCTCACCAGGACCCGGGGGAAGGAGCAGTGACCCCACAGGAGACTGAACCAGACCCACCTGCTGGTGTTGGAGGGTTGCCTGCAGAGGTGGGGGGCAGCTGTGGCTCACCAAGGAGACAGGGGCACTAGCGGCAGGGGTTCTGAGAAGTGCTCATTGGCGTGAGCCCTCCCAGAGTCCACCATCAAAGAGCCTGTAAGCACCAGTGCTGGGCTGCCTCAGGCCAAACCACCACCAAGGTGGGAACACAGCCCCACCCATTGGCAGACAAGTAGCTTAAAGTGTCACTGAGCTCCACCCACCAAATCGGATTAAAGTCTTACTGAGCTCCGCCCACCCAGCCCAACCCACCATCAGTCCCTCCCATCAGCAAGCACCCACGAGCCTCCTAGATAGCTTCCTCCACAAGAGGGAAGACAGCAGCATCAAGCAGTATCAGCAGTATTTCATCTTGTGGAACTGAAAACCACAGCCACAGAAAGATAGAGAAAATGAAAAAGCAGAGGACTTTGTACCAGATAAAGGGACAGCATAAAACCCCAGAGAAACAACTGAATGAAGAGGAGAGAGACACCCTTCCAGGAAAAGAATTCAGAATAATGATGGTGAAGATGATCCACGACTTTGAAAAAAGACTGCATGCAAAGATCAAAAAGTTCCAAGAAAAGTTTACCAAAGACCTAGAACAATTAAAGAACAAACACAGACATGCAACACAACTGAAATGAAAAATACACTAGAAGGAACCACTAGCAGATTAACTGAGGCAGAAGGGCGAATAAGTGAGCTGGAAGACAGAATGGTGATAATCACTGATGCAGAAAAGAATGAAGAAAAAAGAATGAAAACAACTGAAGACAGCCTAGGAGACCTCTGGGACAACGCTAAACACAACAACATTCGCATTATAGGGGTCCCAGAAGGAGAAGAGAGAAAGGACCCAAGAAAATACTGGAAGAGATTATAGTTGAAAACTTCCCTAACAGGGGAAAGGAAATAGCTACCCAAGTCCAGGAAGCGCAGAGAGTCCCAGGCAGGATATACCCAAGGAGAAACATGCCAAGACATACAGTAGTCAAATTGACAAATGTTAAAGACACAGAAAAGTTATTAAAAGCAACAAGGGAAAAACGACAAATAACATACAAGGGAACTCCCATAAGAGTAACAGCTGATTTCTCAGCAGAAACTCTGCAAGCCAGAAGGGAGTGGCATGATATATTTCAAGTGATGACAGGGAAGAACCTACAACCAAGAATACTCTACCCAGCAAGGATCTCATTCAGATTCGATGGAGAAATCAAAAGCTTTACAGACAAGCAACAGTTAAGAGAATTCAGCACCACCACACCAGCCCTACAACAAATGCTAAAGGAACTTCTCTAAGCGGGAAACATAAGAGAAGAAAAGGACCTACAAAAACAAACACAAAACAATTAAGAAAATGGTAATAGGAACATACATATCGATAATTACCTTGAATGTAAATGGACTAAATGCATCAACCAAAAGACACAGACTGGCTGAATGGATACAAAAACAAGACCCATATATATGCTACCTACAAAAGACCCGCTTTAGACCTAGGGACACATACAGACTGAGAGTGAGGGGATGGAAAAAGATATTCCATGCAAATGGAAATCAAAAGAAAGCTAGAGTAGCAATACTCATATCAGATAAAATAGACTTTAAAATAAAAAATGTTACAAGAGACAAGAAAGGACACTACATAAAGACCAAGGGATCAATCCAAAAAGAGGAGATAGCAATTATAAATATATAGGCACCCAATATAGGAGCACCTCAATACATAAGGCAAATGCTAACAACTATGAAAGAGGAAATCGACAGTAACACAATCACAGTGGGGGACTTTAACACCCCACTTACACCAATGGACAGATCATCCACACAGAAAATTAACAAGGAAACACAAGCCTTAAATGACACAGCTTGATTTAATGGATATCTATAGGACATTACATCCAAAAACAGCAGATTACACATTCTTCTCAAGTGCACATGGAACATTCTCCAGGATAGATCACATTTTGGGTCATAAATCAAGCCCTGGTAAATTCAAGAAAACTGAAATCGTATCAAGCATCTTTTCTGACCACAACACTTTGAGATTAGAAATCAATTACAGGAAAAAAACTAAAAAACACAAACACATGGAGGCTAAACAATACACTACTAAATAACCAAGAGATCACTGAAGAAATCAAAGAGGAAATCAAAAAATACCTAGAGACAAATGACAATGAAAACACAACTACCCAAAACCTATGCGATGCAGCAAAGGCAGTTCTAAGAGGGAAGTTTATAGCGACACAATCTTACCTCAAGAAACAAGAAAAATCCCAAATAAACAATCTAATCTTACACCTAAAGAAACTAGAGAAAGAAGGGCAAACAAAATCCAAAGTTAGTAGACGGAGAGAAATCATAAAGATCAGAGCAGAAATAAATGAAATAGAGACAAAGAAAACAATAGCAAAATTCAACAAAACTAAAAGCTGCTTCTTTGAGAAGATAAATAAAATCGATAAACCTCTAGCAAGACTCATCAAGAAAAAGAGGGAGAGGACTCAAATCAATACAATCAGAAATGAAACAGGAGAAGTTACAACGGACACCACAGAAATAAAAAGCACCATAAGAGATTACTACAAGCAACTATATGCCAACAAAATGGACAACCTGGATGAAATGGACAGATTCTTAGAAAGGTATAACCTTCCAAGACTGAATCAGAAAGACATAGAAAATATGAACAGACCAATCACAAGCCATGAAATTGAAACTGTGATTAAAAATCTCCCAACAAACAAAAGTCCAGGACCAGATGGATTCACAGGTGCATTTTATCAAACATTTAGAGATGAGCTAACACCCATCCTTCTCAAACTCTTCCAAAACATTGCAGAGGAAGGACCGCTCCCAAACTCATTTTATGAGGCCACCATCACCCTGATACCAAAACCAGACAAAGATACTACAAAAAAAGAAAACTACAGACCAATATCACTGATGAATTTAGAGGCAAAAATCCTCAACAAAATACCAGCAAAAAGAATCCAACAACACATTAAAAGGATCATACACCATGATCAAGTGGGGTTTATCCCTGGAATGCAAGGATTCTTCAATATACACAAATCAATCAATGTGATACACCATATTAACAAATGGAAGGATAAAAACCACATGATCATCTCAATACATGCAGAAAAAGCTTTTGACAAAATTCAACACCCATTTATGATAAAAACTCTCCAGGAGGTGGGCATAGAGGGAACCTACCTCAACATAATAAAGGCCATATATGACAAACCCACAGCAAACATCATTCTCAATGGTGAAAAACTGCAAGCATTCCCTCTGAGATCAGGAACAAGGCAAGGATGTCCACTCTCGCCACTACTATTCAACATAGTTTTGGAAGTCCTAGCCACAGCAATCAGAGAAGAAAAAGAAAAAAAAGGAATCCAAATTGGAAAAGAAGAAGCAAAACTGTCACTGTTCACAGATGACATGATACTATACAGAGAAAATCCTAAAGAGGCCACCAGAAAACTACTTGAGCTAATCAATGAATTTGGTCAAGTTGCAGGATACAAAATTAACACACAGAAATCTCTTGCATTTCTATACACCAACAATGAAAGAGCAGAAAGAGAAATTAAGGAAACAATCCCATTCACCATTGCAACAAAAAGAGTAAAACATCTAGGAATAAACCTAACCACGAAGGTAAAAGACCAGTACTCAGAAAACTATAAGACACTAATGAAAGAAATCAAAGAAGACACAAACAGATAGAGGGACATACCACGTTCTTGGATTGGAAGAATCAACATTGTGAAAATGCCTCTACCACCCAAAGCAATTTACAGATTCAATGCAATCCCCATCAAATTACCAATGGCATTTTTCCCAGAACTAGAACAAGAAATTTTATGAACTGTATGGAAACACAAAAGACCCTGAATAGCCAAAGCAATCTTGAGAAGAAAAGACGGAGTTGGGGGAATCAAGCTTCCTGACTTCAGGCTATACTACAAGGCTACAGTGATCAAGACAGTATGGTACTGGCACAAAAACAGAAATACAGATCAATGGAACAGGATAGAAAGCCCAGAGATAAACTATGGTCAACTAATCCATGACAAAGGAGGCAAGGATATACAATGGAGAAAAGGCAGCCTCTTCAATAAGTGGTGCTGGGAAAACTGGACAGCTACATGTAAAAGAATGAGATTAAACACTTCCTAACACCATACACAAGAATAAACTCCAAGTGGATTAAAGACCTAAAGGCCAGACACTATAAAACTCCTAGAGGAAAACACAGGAAGAACACTCTTCAACGTAAATAACAGCAAGATCCTTTTTGATCCACCCCCTAGAATAATGGAAATAAAAACAAAAGTAAATAAGTGGGACCTAATGAAACTTCAAAGCTTCTGCACAGCAAAGGAAACAATAAGCAAGACAAAAAGACAACCCTCAGAATGGGAGAAAATATTTGCAAACGAATCAACAGACAAAGGATGAATCTCCAAAATATATAAACAGTTCATGCAGCTCAATATCAAAGCAACAAACACCCCATTCAAAAAATGGGCAGAAGACCTAAATAGGCATTTCTCCAAAGACGACATACAGATGGCCAAGACACACATGAAAAGCTGCTCAACATCACTAATTATTAGAGAAATGCAAATCAACACTACAATGAGGTATCACCTCACACCGGTTAGAATGGGCATCATCAGAAAATCTACAAACAGTAAATGCTGGAGAGGGTGTGGAGAAGAGGGAACGCTCTTGCACTGCTGGTGGGAATGTAAATTGACATAGCCACTATGGAGAACAGCATGGAGGTTCCTTGCAAAACTAAAAATAGAGTTACCATATGACCCAGTAATCCCACTTCTGGGCATATACCCAGAGAACACCATCATTCAAAAAGACACATGCACTCCCATGTTCATTGCAGCACTATTTACAATAGCCAGGACATGGAAGCAACCTAAATGTCCATCAACAGATGAATGGATAAAGAAGATGTGGTACATACACACAATGGAATATTACTCAGCTGTAAAAAGCAATGAAACTGGGACATTTATAGGGACATGGATGGACCCAGAGACTGTCATACAGAGTGCAGTGAGTCAGAACGAGAAAAACAAATATCGAATATTAACACATATATGTGGACTATAGACAAATGGTACAACTCAACAGGTCTGCAAGGCAGAAATTGAGACACAGATGTAGAGAACAAACATACGGACACCAAGGGTAAAGCGAGGAGGGTTGGGGGGGAATGAATTGGAAGATTGGGATACCAAATTGTACACTCTAAATATATGCAGTTTATTGTATGTTAACTATATCTCAATAAAAGTTCTTAAAAAAAAAAAAAAGGTCATTTTACTCCCCTACATTGTGTTACATTACACTGCTTCTCTGTAACAATGTGCAGTTTGTATGCCTTTTTGTATCACAACCAAATAAGCAACTAAAGTTGAAGTGATACTCCTACAAAATACAAAAGTCTTATTTCTGAAGATAATTTTAGTTTTGGGAGTTCAGTAAAATCACATGACTTTCCTGCAGTGAGCAGAATGGATTATAGGAATGAATCTCGCTTTAGCGTTATTAACGTTCTTGAAGCCAACCATCTAAGTGTCTACATAAGCACTAGTAGACAAAAAAAACTGAATGATAAAAGTTTATTTTTAGAAATGTCTCAAGTTTTGAAAGTTTTTTTTAAAGTAACACTCTTTAAGAAAGTCACCTAAATAGTATTTTTTAAACTGGAACAAAATCAATCCATGATTCCTGTAGTGTAATCTAGGTAAATACCATATAAAGAAACTAAGCTATTTTGAAACATGGCTATATTGGAAGGGAATTTTATTCTCAATCCTGTATCATATACCTGACAGAACTGCAAAGAATGGAAATATTTATTTCTTCTAGGTTGAAGAAAAAGTAAAAGAGTGACTAGTACTTAATAGTCTGTATATTAACACATATGGACTACATCAGGATGAACAAATGTTAACACAAGACAGCATTTCTAAAATATTATTTTGAACATCAGGTCATTTGGTAATTTCTAATAGCTAAAAGATACTTCTTATGCTTTGAAACTAAACAAATGTGAGGAAATGGCTTAATTATAATTTTAGGCCTGCAGTTTATAAGTTCCAATAAAAGCGTATTTGCATGTGACATGCGTTGTACGCTTTAACCTCATGGATAACTATTTTCATCTACAGGTGAAAAGTTTTAATTATTTTAATAACTAGATATTTTGCTTTTCAGAGGTCTTAAAATAGAAGTAGACCCACTGTTTTGAGGGAATTTCATTACATTATACAAAAACCAGTCATTCTAAGTTTGGTCCTTAAAAAAATTTTAATTTGGACAGATTTATTCCAGTTAAGCCATAAGTGTTAACATGTAAACTTGCTTTTATTAAAGAATTTTCCCATGGGGACTTTCCTGGCAGTCCAATGGTTACGACTCTGTGCTTCCACTGCAGGGGGCACGGGTTCAATCCCTGGTCAGGGAGCTAAGATCCCTCATGCCTTCCGGCCAAAAAACCAAAACATAAAAAGGAAGCAATACAGTAACAAATTCAATAAAGACTTTAAAAAAAAAAAAAAAGTCCACATCACAACAAAAAAATCTTTAAACAAAAGAAAAAAAATTTTTTTAAGTTCCTGTGAGAAGAGTAAAACTGTCCCCATTTCATAGATGAGAAAAGTGAAGTCCAAGCAGCATAAGGTCAGGAATCAAACTAGCTCTGTCCAACTATAAACCTCTACGTGTTCTTTTCTTTTCCTTTGGATTTTTTATTGTTGTTTTTATTTTGTTGTATTTGCTCTAACAGGAAGGAATGTAAGAGAAGACGACAACTAATAGGGTTCTTGTCCACATAAGTCAGTTATCTTTACTCCCTGTCAGGCTGAGATTATATCCTGAATATTTACAGTATTACTTATCATATACTTCTGAAGTACCTCCACAGGAAATTTTACTTATTATTCCTAATCCTCACAACAGTCCTATAGAGTAAGTATTACTAGTTTTCTAGTTAAGAATAAAAGTTTAAAAAGGTCACAGTTAGTAAACGGCAATTCAAACATAATGACAGAGTTTACAAAAGCTCATCTTTGATCTCTTAGGGACTTGATCAGAGTGAGAATGAGAGAATAGATCAACCCAAGTAACTACTCGGCAGAAACAAGTTATGACAAAGCCCCAGTGATGTCAGGCTTGTGCCATTATATTTATGGTTTTTTTAAAAAAAAAAAAGGAAAAAAAAATATAGAGAGAGATTATAGGCAAAACATTCTCCCAAGGCAATAGAAATAAAAACAAAAATAAACAACTGGTACCTAATCAAAATTACAAGCTCTTACACAGCAAACGAAACCATAAAACGAAAAGACAACCTACAAAATGGGAAAAAATATTTGCAAACAATGTGACCAACAAGGGCTTAATTTCCAAAATACAAAACAGCTCAAACAGCTCAACAATGAAAAAACAAACAACCCAATTGAAAATTGGGCAGAGACCTAAATAAACATTTTTCCAAAGAAGAAATACAGATGGCCAATAGAAAAGAAGCTCAACATTGCTAATTTTCAGAGAAATGCAAATCAAAACTATGATGAGGTACCACCTCACTCTGGTCAGAATAGCCATCATTAAAAAGTCTACAAATAACAAGTGCTGGAGAGAGTGTGGAGAAAAAAGATTCCTTCTACACTGTTAGTGGGAATGTAAGTTGGTACAGCCACTGTGGTAAATAGTATGGAGGTTCCTCAGAAAATTATATATATCCAGACAAAACTGCAATTCAAAAAGATACACGCACCCCTGTGTTCATAGCAGCACTATTCACAATAGCTAAGACATGAAACAATCTAAATGTCCATCGACAGACGAATGGAGAAAGAAGCTGTGTTACATATATACAATGGAATACTACTCATCCATAAAAAGGAACAAAATAATGCCATTTGCAGCAACATGGGTGCAACTAAAGATTATCATACTGAGTGAAGTAAGTCAGAAAGAGAAAGACAAATACCATATGATATCACTTATATATGGAATCTAAAATATGATACCCAAGGGAGGGAGGGAATACGGGGATATGTGTATAAAAACAGATGATTGAACTTGGTGTACCCCCAAAAAAATAATAAATAAATAAAATTAATAAAAAAAATGATACAGATGAACCTATCTATGAAACAGAAACAGAAACAGAATCACGGACATAGAGAACAGATTGGTGGTTGCCAAGGGGGAGGGGGTTGCGGGAGAGATCAAGTGGGAGACTGGGGTTAGCAGATGTAAGCTTTTTATATACAGAATGGATAAACAACAAGGCCCTACTGTACACCACAGAGAACTATATTCAGTATCCTATGATAAACCATAATGGAAAAGAATATTTTAAAAAAAGAATGTGTGTGTACATATATATACACATATATACATATGTATGTATATTTTGCATACCTACATATATAACTGAATCACTTTGCTGTACAGCACTTATTAACACAACATTGTAAATCAATTATACTCCAATTTTAAAAAAAGAAGAAAGAAAGAAAGAAAAAAGTAAGACACTTCCTGGCTTCTTTTGCACCAGGGAACTAGAACATTTTCTTAAAGAACAATTGAAATAAATAAAACAGCAGCACCAATAAGTAAAACTTAATACAGATATTTTTTTGATAATGCCTACTAATACAGGCCAAGAATTATTGTTGGGTATTTAAGATACAAAATTCCTGATCTTTAGGAAATCACAGTCTGGTGTTACAGGCGGAAAAACAAAGCGGCAGCTTCAAAACAGTGTGACAATCAATACTACAGAAATACAGGTTCTATAGAAGCACAAGAGACAGCCAGTTGACCCCAGTCTTGGAAGATGTGCAAGGATCCGCCCCCCCAAAGAAACTGACATCTAAGCTGAAGAATAAATTAAAGTTAGGGCTATCAGTGGTGCAAAGAGCAGAAGAAATATCATATAATTCATTTAATTTTAAACTCACAAGCCAAAAAGAATGTGTTCCTTAAGATGACTCTACCAACTACTTCTTTACATTCTAAAACAAAGTCTTTTTTTTTAAATGCACAAAAATACCAAGACACTGAAAGAACATAAAGTAATATTAAAAATTAGTTGGTAACATAACAAGGAGCCCATGCACCACAATGAAGAGTAGCCCCTGCTCGCTGTAACTAGAGAAAGCCCGTGTGTAGCAACGAAGACCCAATGCAGCCAATAAATTAATTAATTTTTTAAAAAAACTAGTTAGTAGACCATTTTCATGAGCAAATCCTAGTAAACCTTAAAGAACAGATAATTCCTTTACTATTTAAACTGTGGTAGAACATTAAAGCTTCCTCTATTTTATACCATAAATCTAATCCTAGGATTGGAAGAATCAACATAGTGAAAATGACTGTACTACCCAAAGCAATTTACAGATTCAATGCAATCCCCATCAAATTACCAATGGCATTTTTCACAGAACTAGAGCAAGAAATCTTACGATTTGTATGGAAACGCAAAAGACCCCGAATAGCCAAAGCAATCTTGAGAAGGGAAAATGGAGTTGGTGGAATCAGGCTTCCTGACTTCAAACTATACTACAAGGACATAGTGATCAAGACAGTATGGTACTGGCACAAAAACAGAAAGGAAGATCAACGGAATAGAATAGAGAACTCAGAGGTAAGCCCAAACACATATGGGCACCTTATCTTTGACAAAGGAGGCACGAATATACAATAGAAAAAAGACAGCCTTTTCAATAAGTGGTGCTGGGAAAATTGGACAGCTACATGTAAAAGAATGAAATTAGAACACTTCCTAACACCATACACAAAAATAAAACTCCAAATGGATTAAAGACCTACATGTAAGGCCAGACACTATAAAACTCCTAGAGGAAAACATAGGCAGAACACTCTATGACTTACATCAAAGCAACATCCTTTTTGACCCACCTCCTAGAATCATGGAAATAAATCAAGAATAAACAAATGGGACCTCATAAAACTTAAAAGCTTTTGCACAGCGAAAGAAACCATAAACAGAAGAAGGCAATCCTCAGAATGGGAAAAAATAGTTGCCTATGAAACAACGGACAAAGGATTAACCTCCAAAATATACAAGCAGCTCATGAAGCTTAATACCAAAAAAGCAAATAACCCAATCCACAAATGGGCAGAAGACCTAAATAGACATTTGAAGACATACAGATGGCCAACAAATACATGAAAAGATGCTCAACATCACTACTCATCAGAGAAATGCAAGTCAAAGCCACAATGAGGTATCACCTCACATCGATCAGAATGGCCATCATCACAAAATCTGGAAACAACAAATGTTGGAGACGGTGTGGAGAAAAGGGAACTCTCCTGCACTGTTGGTGGGAATGTAAGTTGCTCCAGCCACTATGGAAAACAGTTTGGAGGTTGCTTAAAAAACTAAAAATAGAACTACCATATGATCCAGTAATCCCACTACTGGGTATATACCCAGAGAAAACCATAATTCGAAAAGAAACATGTACCATCATGTTTATTGTAGCACTATTTACAATAGCCAGGACATGGAAGCAACCTAAATGCCCATCAACAGATGAATGGATAAAGAAAATGTGGCATATATATACAATGGAATATTACTCAGCTATAAAAAGGAATGAGATGGAGCTATATATAATGAGGTGGATAGAACTAGAGTCTGTCATACAGAGTGAAATAAGCCAGAAAGAGAAAGACAAATATTGTATGCTGACTCACATATACAGAATCTAAAAATGGTACTGATGAACTCAGTGACAGGACAAGAACAAGGACACAGATGCAGAGAATGGACTGGAGAACTCGAGGTTTGGGGGGGCGGGGGGGAGAAGGGGAAGCTGAGACGAAGTGAGAGAGTAGCACAGACATATATATACTACCAACTGTAAAATAGATAGCCAGTGGGAAGTTGCTGTATAACAAAAGGATTTCAACTCGAGGATGGATGATGCCTTAGAGGACTGGGATGGGGAGCGTGGGGTGGGAGTCGAGGGAGGGAGGGAATATGGGGATGTGTGTATAGAAACAGATGACTGAACTTGGTGTACCCCGCAAAAAAAAAATAAAATATAATTAATTAATTAATTAATTAAAAAAACCTAATCCTAAAATCTGATGAAAACAGTACCAAAAAAAAGACAATTACATAAAACAAATGCCACTAGGAATACAGATACAAACTCATAAATGATATACTGAGAACACAAATTCAATATTATGTTAATATAATACATCATGACCAAGTAAGATTTACTCCAGAAACGCAAAGATGTTCCAACATTAAAAAATACATTAATATATAATATTAACTGATTATAGGAGAAAAACTGTATCACCATCTTGCTAAATAATGAAATTTGAGTAAACATTTGATTAAACATACATTCCTAAAAATATTAACAGTAAATAAGCAGTTAAAAAATATTTCTGAAACACAAAGAATAGAAATACTAAACAAAGAATAAAACATCAGAATACTTCTACAATTAAATTCAAGATCAAGATAAAGATGTACTCTATCACTGGTATCAATCAACATTATTGTGGAGGCTACAGTCAATGCAATGAAACAAAAAAGTTAATTGTAAATACTAGAATGGAAGAGAGAAGAATTATCATTATTAGCAGATGTAAGTGCCTACCTAAAAAAACATAAGATAATCAACTGAATATTTATTTCAAAAATATGTTAGGGCTTCCCTGATGGCACACAGGTTAAGAATCTGCCTGCCAATTCAGGGGACACAGATTCAATCCCTGCTCCAGGAAGATCCCACATGCCGAGGAGCAGCTAAGTCCATGTGCCACAACTATTGAGCCTGCACTTTAGAGCCCATGAGCCACAACTATTGAGCCCATGTGCTGCCAACTACTGAAGCCCACGCACCTAGAGCCCATGCTCCACAACAAAAGAACCCACAGCAATGAGGAGCCCAAGCACCATAACGAAGAGTAGCTCCTGCTCGCCGCAACTAGAGAAAGCCTGTGTACAGCAACGAAGACCCAACACAGCCAATAAATAAAAAAATAAATTTATTAAAAAAAAAATCCGCCTGCCAATGCAGGGGACACAGGTTCAATCCCTGGGCCGGGAAGATCCCACATGCCAAGGAGCAACTAAGCCTGTGCACCACAACTACTGAGCCCAAGTGCCACAACTACTGAAGCTTGAGAGACTAGAGCCCATGGTCCTCAACAAGAGAAGCAACTGCAATGAGAAGCCCATTCACTGCAACTAGAGAAAGCCTGCACACAGCAATGAAGACCCAATGCAGTCAAAAAAGAAATAAATAAATGCAATAATAAAATAAATTTATAAATAAATAAATCTCTAAAAAAAAATATGTTATAGACCAATGGAACAAAATAGAAAATCCAAAAACTAACCTATTTGTAGACAAGATTTTAGTTTACAATAAAGGTGAAATTTCAAAACCTTGGAGAAAGGATAGATAACTGAAAAACACTGGTAGAAGTGCCTAACCACCAAGATTCAGTTTTGCAATATATATGTACACTGTTTAAAGATACACATAAATGTGGTAGCAATGTAAAGAAAAGAATGGAAAGATAAGATAAATATAGTGATTACCTCTGGATGGGTGGAAAGGGATGCATTTAGGGAGGGCCACACTAAGTCAAGACCGCTTCACAACCTAAATGTCCATCAACAGATGAATGGATAAAGAAGATGTGGTACATATATACAATGGAAAAAGCAATGAAACTGGGACATTTGTAGAGACATGGATGGACCTAGAGACCGTCTATACAGAGTGCAGTGAGTCAGAAAGAGAAAAACAAATATCGTACATTAACACATATATGTGGACTACAGAAAAATGGTACAACTCAACCGGTTTGCAAGGCAGAAATAGAGACACGGATGCAGAGAACAAACATACGGACACCAAGTGGGGAAAGCAGGGAGGGTTGGTGGGGGGAATGAATTGTGAGATTGGGATACCAAATTGTACACTCTAAATATACACAGTTTACTGAAAAAATAAAAAAATTTTTTAAATTAAAAAAAAAAAAGACCGCTTCAAATATGGTGAATACAGGTATTCAGATTATTTTTTTTAGAACTATGCATTTACATATTACACACTCTCCTGTACATACAACATATTTGACAATTTTTAAAAATTTAAGAGATAGATCTGTATGTGCCATTATAGAAAGATCTACAAGTAATATTAAGTGAAAAAGCAAAACATTATGTGTCGCATCATACCTTTCCTGTAAAAGTTTTTATCGATGGTATATGTATATATTCTGGAAGAATGCAGAAGAAATTGTTACCTTTCATTAAATGTACACTGGCTCAGGTGTACATCCTCATTTTCTACCTTTCTATACTGTTTTATTTTCAAACAGTTCTGAATTGTTTTTATTCTGTTTTGATTTTTTTTAACATTTTAAAAAAGTTATGTATATAACTGTTTAATATATCTACATGTATATAACTATTTTATGCTTGTCAATATTAAGATGAGTTATCCAAGTGGTAGAATCAATGGATTGTTTTCTTCTTTATACTTTTACACTTTAAAAAAGAACCATTTAGACAAAATCCTAATTAAAAATTAGACAAGAAAGTTCCCCCCCCAAAACCAAATATCCAACAGAAATATGAAAAATGTTTCATCTTGCTTATTATTAAAAATATACTTTGGATTATCAAATTGCGAAAAATAAAGTCATAATAGTCTTCACAGGGAACACGGAAACTAACACACTGCTGTTAAGAATATAAATGAGACTATTTAGACTGCAAAGGTTCTGACAGAGTATACCACATTAAAATTCTAAACTGATTTTGTAGGGATTATGGAGTCAAAGATTTTTAAGCAAGCAAGTACAAAGATCTAAAATTTAAATTCTTTTTTTTTCAAGCTCTTTATTGGAAAATAATTGCTTTACATTCTTGTATCAGCTTTTGAGGTACACCAAAGTAAATCAGCTATATTTATACATATATCCCTATATCCCCTCCCTCCTGCAACTCCCTCCCATGCTCCCTGTCCTGGCCCTCTTAAGGCATCACCCATCATCGAGTTGATCTCCCTTTGTTATACAACAACTTCCCACTAACTATCTATTTTACAGTTGGTAGTGTGTATATGTCTATGCTACGCTCTCACTTCGTCTCAGCTTCCCCTTCGCCCCCTGCCCCCCACCAACTCTGTGTCCTCCAGTCTATTCTCTGCATTTGCATCCTTATTCTTGTCCTGTCACTGGGTTCATCAGTACCATTTTTTTTTTTTAGATTCTGTATATATGAGTTAGCATACAGTATTTGTTTTTCTCTTTCTGGCTTACTTCACTCTGTATGACAGACTCTAGGTCTATCCACCTCATTACATATAGCTCCATTTCATTCCTTTTTATGGCTGAGTAATATTCCATTGTATATATGTGCCACATCTTCTTTATCCATTCATCTGTTGATGGGCATTTAGGTTGCTTCCATGTCCTGGCTATTGTAAATAGTGCTGCAGTGAACATTATGGTACATGTTTCTTTTTGGATTACGGTTTTCTCTGGGTATATGCCCAGTAGTGGGATTACTGGATCATATGGTAGTTCTATTTTTAGTTTTTTAAGCAACCCCCAAACTGTTTTCCATAGTGGCTGGAGCAACTTACATTCCCACCAACAGTGCAGGAGAGTTCCCTTTTCTCCACACCCTCTCCAACATTTATTGTTTCTAGAAAAAATTTAAATTCTTAAAAGAAAGTTGGAGTAAGCTAAGTGAAATGTAGAGAGAAAAAACTGAAGGCAGAGAAGCAAGTTAAGAGTGTGCTATAAGAACTCAAATAACGAATGATCAAGAGAAGAAATGAAAAATGGAGGAGAAAGGACAGATGTGAGTGTCATTTAAGAGGTTAAAAACTAAAGGTTGTGGTGATTAATTAGGTATAAAACATGAGATAGAGGGAAGAGTAAGAGATAATTCTGAGGTTTACAACTTGAGGCAAACAAGTGCTTCTACCATCAAATGAGACAGAAGATAAAGAAGAACAAGAGGTAACCTTAGAGGAAAAAACAGTGATTTACTTCACTGCCTTACTGGTTGTGACCTATAGACAGGTAAAAATCTCCAGTAAACAAATGGAAATAGAGAACAAAGGAAAGATGTTAAAATCTATTACAGCACTGTTCAACAAAGCTTTCTATAATGAAGGAAATGTTCTATACCTGTGCTAACAAAGCAGATACTACATGTGACGAGTGCAAGAGAGGAACTGATTTTTCCTTATTTAATTTAATTAATTTAAATTTAAATAGCTACAAGTGGCTAGTTGCTACAACACTGGACAGAGTATATCTAGAGACTTAAAAAGCACTTCCATTGTCTTTCTCTCACTTTCCAGACATATGAAAATTAAGATTCCGGGCTTCCTAGGTGGCGCAGTGGTTAAGAATCTGCCTTGCCAACGCAGGGGACAGGGGTTCGATCCCTGCTCCAGGAAGATCCCACATGCCGCAGAGCAACTAAGCCCATGCTCCACAACTATTGAGCCTGCGCTTTAGAGTCTGTGAGCCACAACTATTGAGCCCATGTGCTGCAACTACTGAAGCCCACACGCCTAGAGCCCGTGCTCCGCAACAAGAGAAGCTACGGCAATGAGGAGCCCGCACACCACAATGAAGAGTAGCCCCCACTCACCGCAACCAAAAAAAGCCCGCGCACAGCAAAAAAAAGACCCAACACAGCCAAATAAATAAATAAATAAATAAATTTAAAAACAAAAGAAAAACAAAAAATAGAAAATTAAGATTCACATTTGATTTATTCAAATAGTTTTAAAATATCACCTTCAGTTAATATATTATAAAACTAAGGAACTATGATCCCCCCTCAGCCAAACAGTATGATTACTTTCTTTTAAGTAATTCTTAATTCCATTTACAAATCAAAATGAACCTGAGTAAAAACTGCATGGTCGGGACTTTCCTGGCAGTCCAGTGGTTAAGACTTCACCTTCCAATGCTGGGGGTGCAGGTTTGATCTCTGGTCAGGGAGCTAAGATCCCTCATGCCTCACAGCCAAAAAACCAAAACATAAAACAGAAGCAATAATGTAACAAATTCAATAAAGACTTTAAAATGGTCCACATCCAGAAATAAATAAATAAAAATCTTTAAGAAAATAAAACTAAATAAAACATTTTAAAACCTGCATAGTCTGGCAAGGTGTCATTAAGGTATAGTCTCACAAAACAAACCAGTCACAGATAAGGAGGCCTAGTTTGAGACCTAGAGCTCTACTCTTCAGAATACTGACCTCTCCATCACTATCAGATATCACAATGAATGCATCCTCAAGTCTACGCTTCTTCGTCACATTGACAGAACTAGTAGTTGCTACAACTTTCTTCTCCAGGTTCTGAGCTTCAGAAGCTTCTTTAACTTTTTTCTTTCTCCGCGGCATCCTTTTGTCTGAAATACAAGGAAAAATAATTTACTTAAAGTATAAGTTTCCTAGATGTTATTTGTAATTTGGTCATGTAAAAGAAAAAGATAACTACCTAAGAGAAGTAAAACTGGATTTCTGAACTCTTCCACTACTCATTAAAATTTGTATTTTTTCTATAAAGGAAAAAATGCATATATAAATATATGAATCTCATCTCTTTAGTGACATTTCAATAGGAATAATATAATAATTTATCCTAGTTCCTCAAACACTGACAAATAACTGGTTCTCTCTCTTCACTATATATTATTATTTATCTAAAAGCTTTTTTTAAATACCAATGCTTCAACCCAATAAAGGACATCTTCAAAAAACCCACTGCTAATATCATACTTAAAGGTGAAAGACTGAATGCTTTCCTCTTAGGACAGGAACAAGACGAGGATGTCTGCTTTCATCATTTCTATTGAAATTATAGTGGAGGTTTTAGACAGGTCAATTATGCAGGAAGAAGAAATAAAAGACATCCAAATAGGAAAAGGAATAAGTAAAACTACTGCCTTTTGTAGATGGCATGATCTTGTATTTAAAAAAAAAAACTAAGAAACCCACTAAAAAACTGTTAAATTTTTAAAGAGCAATATTCCCCAAATTGCTCTACAGTTACAAAATAATTCCTAATACAATTCCTATTGGCTTTTTTGTAGACATAAACAACTTGATCCTAAAATTGACATGGAAAAACAGAGGTCCCAGAATAGCCAAAACAATCTTGAAAAAAAGGAACAAAGCTAAGGACTCACACATCCCAATTTCAAAGCTTACAACAAGGCTACGTTATCAAGACAGTGTGGCACTGGCACAAGAATAGAAATAAAGATCAATGCAACAGAAGAACTGAGAGTCCAGTAAACACCCACACATTTACTAACAACTGCTTTCAACAAAAGTACCAAGGTAATTCAACGGGCAAAGTATGTCTTTTCAACAAATGGTACTGGGACAACTAGATATCCAAATGCATCATGTAATAAAGAAATGCACAAAATGGATCAAAGACCTGAATGAATGAGCAAAACCTATAAAATTCTTAAGCAAAACATATGCATACAGCTTTGTGATCTTGGATAGGCAATAGTTTGTTAAATATGATATCAAAAGCATAAGCAACAAAAGAAAGAATACCTAAACTAGGCTTCTCCTTATTAAAATCTTTGTGTTCCAAAGCATAATATTCAGAAAAGTTTAAAAAAAATAATAAAGGGGAAAAATATCTGCAAAGTATCTATGTAATAAAGGAATTGTACACAGAATATATAAAGAACCCTTGCACTCAACAGTAAAAGGGCAAATAAACCAACTATAAAATGGGCAAAGAATATGAACACACGCTTCTCCAAAGAAGATATATAAATGACGAGTAAGCACATGAAAAGATGTTCAACATAATTAGTCACCAGGCAAATGGAAAGCCCACTAATGATCACTATAAAAAAAAATGGAAAATAACAAGTGCTGACAACGATATGGAGAAATTGGAATCCTAGTATATTGTTGATGGAAATGTAAAATGGTGCAGCCACTGTGGGAAAAAAAGAAGGAATGAAGTACTGACACATGCTAATTGTAATTAGTCCGCATGCCGCAACTAACAGACTGCATGCCACAATAAACGAGCCTGCATGCCGCAACCAAACATGCCACAATGAAGATCCCGTGTGCCACAACCCAGTGCAGCCTAAATAAATAAATAAACATATTTTTTTTAAAGATGGCAGATGGCCACAGCAATGCCATCATAATTCAAAAAAATAAAGAAATAAAAATAAAGAAAATAGCGAATTACAAAATAATATTTTTAAAAACACCACAAATGTTCATCAAGGAAAACCAATAATTACTAAAGGACTGTTTTAATAACTCGAAAGTACTGAGAAATGACTGAATAAAAATATAAATCCAGAAAAAAAAAAAGAAAATAGCGAATGTTGGCAAGGATAAGTAAAAATTAAAACTTTCATCCACTGCTACTGAGAATATAAAATTCTGCAGCTACAGTGGAAAATAGCTTGGCAATTCCTCAAAAAATTAAAATACATCTAGCAATTCTACTCCCAGGTAAACACCCAAGAAAATTAAAAACCATATTCAAACAAAAACTTGTACTTAAATGTTCCCAACAGCCTTAATCATAATAGCCAAAAAGTGGAAATAACCCAAATGGTGAATGGATACACAAAATGTGGTACATCCATAAAATGGAATATCGGTCAGCCTTAAAATGGGATAAAGGGACTTCCCTGGTGGTCCAGTAGGTAAGACTCCACACTCCCAATGCAGGGGGCCCAGGTTCAATCCCTAGTCAGGGAACTAGATTCCCTATGCACGCCGCAACTAAAAAGCGCACAATCCGCAACTAAAGATACCACATGCCACAACGAAGATCCCTTGTGCCATAACTAAGCCCCAACGCAGCCAAAAATAAATAAATGTTTTTTAAAAAGGAATAAAGTACTGATACATGCTACAACATGGATAAACCTTGAAAACATCATGTTAAGTAAAAGCAGCCAGACACAGAAGCCCACGTATTGTATGGTTCTGTCTATATGAAACACCCTGAATAGACCTATCTACAGAAACAGAAAGCAGACTAAGACTGCTAGAAGTTAGAGGAGAGATGTAAAGTGACTATTTAATGGCTATGGGGTTTCTTTTGGGGATAATGAAAATGTTTAGAATTAGAAAGTGGTGATAGTTGCACAACATTTTGAATGTATGGAAAGCCATTAAATTATACAATTTAAAACGGCAAAAATGTATTTTATGTTCTATGAATTCTACCTAAATTTAAAAAAAAAACTCCCCAGATGATTTTATATTATAACCAAAGCAGAGACTCACTGACTTCAATAGTTACTGATTTAAAAAGAACAACCTTAACTATGTTACAAACTTCTCAAACTGTTTAATCATCCAATTACTCCTAAGGGAAATGTTATATCTCATTATCAAAAAAAGTCTGTACAATCCTAGTATTAAGGGAGGATAGTAATAAAGTGTACACCCAAACACTTCCAATCCAGAGTCATTCACAAAATCATTCCCTAGCATAAGAAATGAAGCTAAACAAAAATTTCTTTTCTATTCTTAGAGCATATTTTTAAATGACTTGTCTTGAAGAAACAGAATAAAGCACATAGAAAAAATGAAAATATTAAGCTAATACATAAATTTTTTATTGCAGTATAGACGATTTACAATATTGTGTTGGTTCCAGGTGTACAGCAAAGTGATTCAGTTATTTTTTCAGATTATTTTCCCTTATAGGTTATTATAAGATACCAAATATTGTTGTTCCCTGTGTTATACAGTAAATCCTTGTTGCTCATCTATTTTATGTATAGCAGTTTGTATCTGTTGATCCCCGACTCCTAATTTATCCCTCCCTACCCTTCCCTTTCCCCTTTGGAAACCACAAGTTTGTTTTCTATGTCTGTGAGTCTGTTTCTGTTTTATATATAGATTCATTTGTATTATTTTTTAGATTCCACATGTTATTATATAATATTTGTCTTTCTCTGACTTACTTCACTTAGTATGATAATTTCTAGGCCCACCCATGTTGCTGCAAATGACATTATGTCATTCATTTTTATGGCTGAGTAATACATACACACACACACACACACCCCCTACATCTTAAACCAATCATCTATTGAGGGGCATCTGGGTTGTTTCCATGTCTTGGCCATCGTAAATAGTGCTGTTACGCACACTGGGATGTCTTGTATCTTTTCAAATAAGAGTTTTCATCTCTTCTGGACATATGCCTAAGAGTGGGATTGCTGGGTCCTATGGTAGTCTACTGTTATTTTTTAAGGAACCTCCATACTGCTTTCCATAGTGGCTGCACCAATCTACATTCTCACCAACAGTGTAGGAGGGTTCTCTTTTCTCCACTCCCGCTCCAGCACTTGTTATTTGTAGACTTTTTAATAGTCATTCTGACCAGTGTGCCGGGGTTTTGATTTGTATCAGTATTTCTCTAACAATTTAATAAACTACATATAAACTTTTTAAGTCTATATTTAAATACATACAGTAACAACAAAATTAGAGAAATATTTACAGCATACATGAAAAAAGGTTAGCTAACAATTACATAAAGTACAAATTGATAATAAAATATTAACATCCCATTAGATAACTAGACATGAACTGTCAATCTGCAAGAAAAAAAACCACATCAAATATGACTATGTAGAAGGTTCAACCTATCAAGTTATTAGACAAAAAGGATGACATATTTTTACTTCCTAAATTAAAACAAATTAATTCTAATGGTCATCTGCAGTAGTGGGAGTGGTTCTTTTAACACCAAACTGTAATAGATATTAAAAAAAACACAACACAAAACTTTGTACAAATGGTGCCATATTTCTAATATAAATTACTAAAATGACTAAAGTTTTCAGTTTTAACCACTCACCCTATTCCACCTTTTAAGATGCAAGTCTGCTACTGCCATAATGAAAATTACCCAAAGAAAAAGAAAACAAATCTCTCTGGAGACCAAGAAAGAAACAGCAAAGACACCTGAGGAGAAAATATAATGGAATCTGGCAAATTAAAGAGACAGATAAATCTTATATTAATACTTAGAGAACTGCTGGCTAAGGGTTCTTAACCTGTCAATCCACAAGCCCTTAAAGGATCTACGGATAGACTTCAAGGGATTCACAATCTCCTGAAATTGTGTGCAAAATTGTCTTGTTCCTGTATGCTCCTTGGGAAAAATTATTTTAGCTTTCATCCAACTCTCAGAGGAGCTCAAAACTCAGAAGAGTTTAGAACTACCAATGATCTAGTTAAACCCCTTCATTTTCAGAAGCAACCCAAAGATTAAATTGATATATATAACCAGTCTCCTAGTGTTTTTGTGTTTAAGAAGCATGTTTACTTTGTATTATCCAGGTTCCCTGACTACTCCACCTTTTTACATTTTGGTTTTTTGTGTGCATGCTTTCTAATACACATAAGTGTATTAGTACACATATATAATTTCCAAATAAACATACCTATATTACGGATTATGCTAAAAAAGTTATCAGTAGGGATACAAAATTTTTAAAAGGTAAGAAAACCTTTGTGACCTAAGTAACAAAGATTTCTCAGGATACAAAGAGTACAAGCCATGGAATTTTTAAAAAGTGACTAACTGGACTTCAATGAAACTTAAAACTTCTGTTCTTCAAAAGACACCACTAAAGGGACTTCCCTGGTGGTCCAGTGGTTAAGAATCTACCTTCTGATACGGGGAACGTGGGTTTGATCCCTACAAGGCACCCAGGTTTGATTCCTGGTCAGGGAACTAAGATTCCACATACCGTGGAGCAACTAAGCCCAAATGCTGCAACTACTGAGCCCGTGCGCTCTGGAGCCCGCATGCCACAACTAGAGAGCCCGTGCACCATTGCAATGAAGAGCCCATATGCTGCAACAAAGATCTGTAACTAAGACCCGACGCAGACCAAAAAGAAAAAAAATATCCACTAATAGGGGAATGGATAAACAAATTGTGGTCTATCCATAGAATGGAAAACTACTTCAGCAATAAAAAAGAACTACATAAAACATTACGGTGAGCAAAGGAAGCAAGACACAAATGAGTACATATTGTGTGATTCCACTTACAGGCATACCTCATTTTTTGCACTTTGCAGTTACTGCATTTTTTTACAAACAGGGTTGTGGCTCCAACTCTATGGAGCAAGTCTCCCAACACCATTTCTCCAACAGCTTCTCCTCACTTCGTGTTTCTGTGTCACATTATGGTAATTCTTGCAACATTTCAAACTTTTTCATTATTATCATATTTGTTATGGTGATTCGTGTTCAATAATTTTTTTTTCTTGTTCTTTTTTTTTTGATCCATGATTTTTGATGTTCCTAACTACAACTCAATGAAGACTCAGATGACAGCAATTTTTAGCAACAAAGTATTTTTTTTTCATTTTTACTGGAGTATAGTTGATTTACAAGTTTGTGTTAGTTTCAGGTGTACAGCAAAGTGAATCAGTTATACATATGTGTATACCCACTCTTTTTTTGATTCTTTTCCCATACAGGCCATTACAAAGTACTGAGTAGAATTCCTCATTAATCAAATATACATTGTTTTTTTAGACATAATGCTATTACACACTTAACAGACTACAGTATAGTGTAAACATAACTTTTATATGTACTGGGAAATAAAAAATTCATGTAACTCAATTTACTTTATTGCAGTGGTCTGGAAGTGAACCAATATCCGAGGTATGCCTGTATATGAAATTCTAGAAAAGACTAACTTAAGCAATAGTGAAAAAAGGACAGACAAGTAATTGCCCCATTCCCACCAGAATGGGGGAGAGAGAGCAATGAATGGTAAAGGGCACAACGGTACCTGTGGTGGTGGTTACACAGGTGGATACTTTGACTAAAATTCAACCATGGACTTCTGAATACTTGTCATGACAAATAAAGAGGTTAATAAATCTTTTCTCAAGAAGAAACTTACGAGAATGGGTCAAAAGTTATCCGCACTCTGGCTGTAGAATTTATAGATGTTTTGATACAACCAGAGCGTGGATAATTTTGAACTCACCCTCATAAAAAGCTGACAAAATAGTCAAAAACTATTTCAGCCTGGAAAATGACTAAAAGCATATAACAAAATTAAAAAAATTTATTCATGAAAACTGCTTAACTTTGGGTAAGAATACCATGAATCTGAAAATTCATGCCAAAAGCTTCTCCCATATACCCGCCTCCCCCACATCTACCAACCAAGGAAGGGCAGGACATGAATATCAACAATTTCACTCTCACAGCTGGAGGGGACTCACTAGGTTGGAACATTTTTAGTCTATCTTAGTAGCCAACAGCCTGTGGTTGGGTCCTATATGAGGCAAGCAACAAACCAGAGAATGAGTCAAAGATTTATCAGGAAATTTCAAGAAGCGAGACAGCCATAAAAGGATTCATAAACTCTCCAAATAACCCAGACTGACGGAAGGCTGTGCACATGCACCCAGAGATCACAGCAGACCCAAGCTTCCTACATAACCCTGGAAGCAGGATGGTGTGCACACAGAGAAGAAATCTGAGAGTCCTTGAGGAAAGCAAAATCTGGGGCAAACTTGAAAGGTAGTGCTCATGTTCCATCCTATACAGAACTAAGACATCATCTTTGATTCCCGTTCCCTTATTTTTCATATCCAATTCACCCTCATGTCCTGCTGATTTCACCTCCTGTATTTCTCTTTAACCTATCCACTTCTGTCCATTTCAACTACCACCCTAGTCCAAGCTACCAACAACTTGCGTATGGACAATTTTAATAGCCTCTTAACTGGGTCCCTTACTTTTACTCTTGCCCCCCTTCAATCTGCCCTACACACTGAAGCTTTTGGCTTTTTAAATTGCAAATACTAAACTATTCTTTTTATATAAATTATTTATTTATTTATTTGTTGGCTGTGTTGGGTTTTTGTTGCTGCACATGGGCTTTCTCTAGTTGTGGCGAGCGGGACCTACTCATCATTGCGGTGTGCGGGCTCCTCACTGCCGTGGCTTCTCTTGTTGCAGAGCACAGGCTCTGGGTGTGTGGATTTCAGTAGTTGTGGCACGTGGGCTCAATAGTTGTGGCTCACAGGCTCTAAAGCACAGGCTCAACAGTTGTGGTGCACAGGCTTAGCTGCTCCATGGCATGTGGGATCTTCCTGCAGCAGGGATCAAACCCGTGTCCCCTGCATTGGCAGGTGGATTCTTAACCACTGCGCCACCAGGGAAGCCCAAATTATTCTATTATTTATGGGAATTTCCTGGCAGTCCAGTGGGCTTGGGACTCCACACTTTCACTGCTGAGGTTCAATCCCTGGTAGGGGAACTAAGGTCCCACAAGCCATGATGCATGGCCAAAAAAAAAAAAAAAGTTCTACTGTTTAAAAACTTCAATATCTCACTGCTTTCATATTTAACACATTTTGCCCTTAATATAATCTACAATGTATGCCCTGTATTATCTGACCTCCTGCAAGATTTCTCTTGCTCTAAGCACTCCCTCAGTTCTTAAGCTACAACAAGACTTCTTTCTTGTCACAAAGCCTTTCTACATGCTTCTTTTGCATGGAAGACCCCCCCCAACACTCCCCTTCACCTAGTTCATTCCTTCTCATCCTTGAGATCTCAGCTAAATTATGACCTTCTCAGAGAAGTCTTCCTTGACCCCCAAATCTGATCAAACATCTCTACCACATATGCTCAAAGCATCACGCACCTTTCCTTCAAAGTAAGTTATCTCAGTTGTAATTACAAATTTATGTGTGATTTTTTAAGGAAATACCTGCCTTTCCCAATAGACTGTAGGTTTCGGAAAGGCAAAGCTAATCTAGCCCCAGCACCTAGCACATTCTCTGGGAAATAACAGATGATCATCAGATACTTATTAAATAAATTACACAAAATTCAGAGCAATTAAGGTAGAGTGGTAAAATTATAGATACTTTTCTCCTTTATCCAAACTTCGTATTCTAGTCTTAAAATTTTAAAGTAATACTCAAAACAATCTAGCTGTATTTTGTAGTTTTCGGCTTACCGATACTATACATATTTTGTTAGATTTACACCTAAGTATTTCTCTTTTGAGTAATTAATGAAAGCAATCAAAGATTTAAAAAAGTGGAGACATACATGTTCATGGATTGGAAGACTCAACATAATAACAATGTCAATTTGTCCCAAATTCACCTTTTTTTCCCCAAAATATTTTATTTATTTATTTATTTATTTATTTATTTATTTATTTATTTGGTTGCGCTGAGTCTTAAATGTGGCGGGCAGGCTCCTTGAGTTGCAGCTTACTGGCTCCTGAGTTGTGGCATGCAAACTCTTCGTTGCAGCATGCATGTAGGGTCTAGTTCCCAGAGCAGGGATCGAACCCAGGGCCCCTGCATTGGGAGCACAATCTTAACTACTGCGTCACCAGGGAAGTCCCCCAAATTCATCTTACATTTAACGTAATTCCTACAAAAATCCCTGCAAGATCTTTTTGTAGACTTAGACAAACTTATTCTAAAACTTACATGGAAAGGCACAGGCCCTAGAATGGCTTAAATCAGCAGTCCCCAAGCTTTTTGGCACCAGGGACCGGTTTCGTGGAAGACAATTTTTCCACGGACTTGGCAGGGGGAGGGGGAGCGGGGTGTTAAACGGTAATGCAAACAATAGTAAGCTTTGCTCACTTGCCCGCTGCTCACCTCCTGCTGTGCAGCCTGGTTCCTAACAGGCCACAGACCACTACCCATACACGCCGGGGAGTCAGGACCCCTGGCTTAAATGATCCTGACAAAGAAGGATAAAGTAAGAGGAACTGCTCTACTCCATGTTAAAGGTTACTATATAGCTACAGTAATCAAAACAGTGTGGTATTGGTGGAATAAGAGACATATATCAATGGAGAAGAAACGACTCAGAAACCATCACAAATATGCGCAAATCTAATTTAGTAGAGAAAGGCTTTTCAGCAAATGGTGTTAGAGCAAGTGGACGTTCATAGGCAAAAAGAAGGGGAAAAAAAAAGAAACCTCAACCTAACACTTTATACATAATAACTCAAAATGAATCTATTAAAACCACAGTGAAGACTTCCCTGGTGGCACAGTGGTTAAGTTTCTGCCTGCCAAGGATATACAATGGAGAAAAGGCAGCCTCTTCATTAAGTGGTGCTGGGAGAACTGGACAACTACATGTAAAAGAATGAAATTAACATGGAAGCAACCTAAATGTCCATCAACAGATGAATGGATAAAGAAGATGTGGCACATATATACAATGGAATATTACTCAACCATAAAAGGAATGTGAATGGAGCTATATGTAATGAGATGGATAGACCTAGAGTCTGTCATACAGTGAAGTAAGCCAGAAAGAGAAAAACAAATACTGTATGCTAACTCATATATACGGAATCTAAAAAAAAAAAAAAGGTACTGATGAACGCCTGTGACAGGGTGAGAATAAGGATGCAGATGCAGAGAATGGACTGGAGGACACGGGGTTGGGGGGGCAGGGAGGCGAAGGGGAAGCTGAGACGAAGTGAGAGAGTAGCATAGACACATACACACTACCAACTGTAAAACAGACAGCTAGTGAGAAGCTGTTGTATAACAAAGGGAGATCAACTCGATGATGGGTGATGCCTTAGAGGGCCAGGATAGGAGGGTGGGAGGGAGTCGCAGGAGGGAGAGGATATAGGGATATATGTATAAATACAGCTGATTCACTTTGATGTACCTCAAAAGCTGATACAAAAGTGTAAAGCAATTATATTCCAATAAAGAGCTTAAAAAAAAAAAAGAATGAAATTAGAACACTCCCTAACACCATACACAAAAATAAACCCCAAATGGATTAAAGACCTAAATGCAAGGCCAGACACTATAAAGCTCCTAGAGGAAAACATAGGAAGAACACTCTTCGACATAAATCACAGCAAGATCTTTTTTGATCCACCCCCTAGAATAATGGAAATAAAAACAAAAGTAAATAAGTGGGACCTAATGAAACTTCAAAGCTTCTGCACAGCAAAGGAAACAATAAGCAAGACAAAAAGACAACCCTCAGAATGGGAGAAAATATTTGCAAACGAATCAACAGACAAAGGATGAATCTCCAAAATATATAAACAATTCATCCAGCTCAATATCAAAGCAACAAACACCCCATTCAAAAAATGGGCAGAAGACCTAAATAGGCATTTCTCCAAAGACGACATACAGATGGCCAAGACGCACATGAAAAGCTGCTCAACATCACTAATTATTAGAGAAATGCAAATCAGCACTACAATGAGGTATCACCTCACACCGGTTAGAATGGGCATCATCAGAAAATCTACAAACAGTAAGTGCTGGAGAGGGTGTGGAGAAGAGGGAACGCTCTTGCACTGCTGGTGGGAATGTATATTGACACAGCCACTATGGAGAGCAATATGGAGGTTCCTTGCAAAATTAAAAACAGAGTTACCATATGACCCAGCAATCCCACTTCTGGGCATATACCCAGAGAACACCATCATTCAAAAAGACACATGCACTCCCATGTTCATTGCAGCACTATTTACAATAGCCAGGACATGGAAGCAACCTAAATGTCCATCAACAGATGAATGGATAAAGAAGATGTGGTACATACACACAATGGAATATTACTCAGCTGTAAAAAGCAATGAAACTGGGACATTTGTAGAGACATGGATGGACCTAGAGACTGTCATACAGACTGCAGTGAGTCAGAAAGAGAAAAACAAATATCGTATATTAACACATATATGCGGAATATAGAAAAATGGTACAAATCAACCAGTTTGCAAGAGAGAAATAGAGACACAGATGTAGAGAACAAACATATGGACACCAAGTGGGGAAAGCAGGGAGGGCTGGGGGGCAATGAATTGGGAGACTGCGATTGCCATATATACATTACTAATAAGAAAAAAAAATACCAAATTGTACACTAAAAATATGCAGTTTGTTGTCTGTTAACTGTACCTCAATATAAGTTCTTAAAAAAAAAAAAAGAATCTGCCTGCTAATTTAGGGGACACGGGTTTGAGCCCTGCTCCGGGAAGATCCCACATGCCGTGGCACTACTAAGCCCATGTGCCACAGCTATAGAGCCTATGCTCTAGAGCCCATGAGCCACAACTATTGAGCCCATGTGCTACAACTACTGAAGCCCATGCACCTAGAGCCCATGCGCCACAAGAGAAGCCGTTGCAATGAGGAGCCCATGCACCACAACAAAGAGTAGCCCCCATTTGCCACAACTAGAGAAAGCCCACGTGCAGCAACAAAGACCCAACGCAGCCATTAATTAATTAATTAATTTTTAAAATCCACAATGAGATCATATACTGCATACCCATCAAAATGGATAAAATTTACAAAGTCACACAACCAAATAGTCAGGGAAACTAGATCACTCATACAATGCCGGTGGGAATGTAAAATGGTACAATAACTCTGAAAAGAATTCTGCAGTTTCTTTTATTTTTTTTTAAAGTATTATTTGAAATTCAGATTAGATTTTTTTTTTTTTTGCTGCATTGGGTCTTTGTTGCTGTGTGCAGCCTTCCTCTAGTTGCCACTAGTGGGGGCTACTCTTCATTGCAGCGCACAGGCTTCTCATTGTGCTCGCTTCTCTTGCCGGGGAGCAAGGGCTCTAGGTACACGGGCTTCAGTAGTTGTAGCACATGGGCTCAACAGTTGTGGCTCGCAGGCTCTAGAGCACAGGCTCAGTAGTTGTGGCACACAGGCTTAGTTGCTCCGCAACATGTGGGATCTTCCCAGACCAGGGATCAGAACCCATGTCCCCTGCATTGGCAGGCGGATTCTTAACCACTGCACCACCAAGGAAGTCCCTGCAGTTTCTTTTAAAACTGAACATTCAGCTATCACATAACCCAATAATTGTACTCCTAGGTGTTTATTCCAGAGAAACAAAAATTTATGTTCACATAAAACCTTGTACACAAATGTTCATAGCAGCTTTACTTGTAATAGTCAAATCCAGGAATCAGTCCAAAGTTCTTCAATAGGTAAGTGGCTAAACTATATATATACTATGGAATATATTCAGCAATGAAAAGGAATGAACTACTGATGTATGCAACAACTTGGTTGACTCTCAAGGGAACTGTGTTGAGCAAAACAAGCCCATCACAAAATGTTGCTTATATACACAATTGTTTTGTTTTTTAAATTTCTGTAGTTTCTGAAGGCAATATTCTGGCATGTATTAAAGTTTACATAAGGATCTCTGGTCTGATGCTAATGAAAGCCCACAAATGGTCCAGGGAAGCACAAGGTAGGCACACACCATCTAGTGCTTTCATCAAAAGTCATGAGTAAATTGTAATTTGTTAAATATCATGTTATCAATGTGCCATATAGGAAATATTCTGGACATAGCAGCAACCAAAAAGTGCAAGCAACCCGATAACAGAACTTTCTAAATAAATACAACATTTCCCAAGAACATTACGTATTTTACTCTCGGACTTTGAAATTCTGTCTCAGATGATGTTGGTCCTTACAATGGGATCATGGCTGCACCATCACAAACATTGTCCTTTTGCTGTCCTGCCTGTGCCCATCAACTCCAGATGGTGGCATTTATGGGATTTTTTATTATTCCATTTATAAAACATTTTTGAAATGACAAAATTTTAGAGATGAAAACAGGGTAGTGGTTGCTAAGAGTTAGGGACAGAAGAGGGCAAGTACAGGAAGGAGATGGGTTTGGTTAGAAAAGAGATTCCTGTGGTATTGGAACTTTTCAGTTTCTCAACTATAGTGATCCAATACATGAACCTACACAGGTGATAAAACTGTAAAAGTTAATACACACACAGAAAAATACATAAATGAGTACAAGCAAAATAGGGGAAATCTAAATATCATCAGTAGGGTATACCAATGTCAGTATCATGGTTGTGTTATTAAAGGATATTTTGAACATCGCCAGTTCAAGATGGTGATGTAGCAGGATCCTGAACTCACCTCCTCCCATAGACACACCAAATCTACAGCTACATACAAAATGATTTACTGCGGGGGGGGGTGGGGGTGGGGGCTGAGCAACTCCTACACTTCAGGCAAACAGAGAAAACTTACTTCGAAGTGGGTAGGAGAGACTGGGACACAATCTTGCCATAAATCCCACCCCCACCGCAGCAATCCACAATCAGGAAGGAACTCAAACCTCAGTCTTCTCCCTGAGGAGTGAAGGGTTTAAACCCCACATCTGGCAACCCAACTTTTAAGACTTGCACCTCAAGGGCTTTCCTGGTTGCACAGTGGTCAGTTAAGACTCCACACTCCCAATGCAGGGGCCCGGGCTCAATCCCTGGTCAGGGAACTAGATCCCACATGCATGTCACAACTAAGAGTTCCCATGACACAACTAAAAAGCCCATGTGCCACAACTAAGGAGCCCACGTGCCACAACTAAGGAGCCCACATGCCACAACTAAGACCCAGTGCAACCAATTTTTTTTTTAGTGTTTAAAAAAAAAAAAGACTTGCATCTGAGAAACAACCCCCAATACATCTAGCTTTGAAAGCCAACAGGGCTTGCATTCATGAAACCCACAAGGCTATAGCAAACTGAGAAACAGTTCTCAAAGGGCTCACACACAGAGACTTAACCACCAAGGGCCCAGCACAGAAGCAGCCAACTGAAAAACACCCAGACTTTTTGTGAAAGAGGCTTATTTGCTTATCATATAGCACTGGACTGAAAGGCATGCATCTAACTTAACACACATATAAGTGCCTGTTGAAATATTATTCAAAGACAAAGGCTGGTGGGTGACATCTCTGCACTCTTCCTCTGCTTTGCTCCAGCTTGCCAGTATTTCCCAGAATAGAGCTTGTATCCTTATCTGATGTCCTGATTTTTTCAGCTGCCACCAGGGGACACCTTTAGATTGCCAGACTCTGGTGGCCAACAAGGCTTACACTCAGAGTCTCACAAGACTGTATCTATCTGCATACTTTAAAAGCTGCTGCCTAAGGGTCTGGCTTCCAATCAGCCTTTATCTAGGGGCTGACTTCTTCCACTTTGGGATACTAACAGGTCTTGGTACATCCTAAACTACTGGGAGCCACTAAAAATAAAGTAGGCTGCTTGGACTATCACAAAGGTTTGAGAGACAACCAAGAGTTAGGTGTAGATTCATGTCTTTCAAGACCAGAGTGTGGCTATTTTATCTAATGCATAACTAACTAATGCATATCTAACCAACACAGAGTCAAGGAAAATGAAAAAAAGCAAAAACAAAAAAAACAAGTATGTTTCAAGTGAAAGAACAAAGTAACATCTCAAAAAAGACCTTAAAGAAACACAGACAAGGACTTCCCTGGTGGCGCAGTGGTTAAGACTCCACGCTCCCAATGCAGGGTGCCTGGGTTCGATCCCTGGTCAGGGAACTAGATCCTGCGTGCCACAACTAAGAGCCCACACATGGCAACAAAGATCCCACGTGCTGCAACTAAGACTCGACACAGCCAAATAAATAAATAAATAAATATCTTAAAAATAATAATAATTATAAGTACAATGATTTCTTAAAGGATACAGAAGATTAAAAGATGTAAATTGTGACCTCAAAAACATAAAATGTTGTGGGGAGGAGAAAAAATATAAAGTTTTATAAAGTGTTCAAAATTTAGTTGTTGTCAACTTAAAATAGACTGTCATAAGTTCCTTTATGTAAGCCTCATGATAACCACAAAGCTAAAATCTATAGCAGACACACAAAAAATAAGGAGAAGGGAATCTAAGCATACCACTATAGCAAATCATCAAATCACAAAGGGAAGGAGCAAGAGAAGGGACAGAGGAATTATAAAACAGCCAGAAAACAACTAATAAAATGGCCATAAGTACACAGCTATCAATAATTACTTTAAATGTAAATGGAATAAATTCTCCAATCAAAAGATGTAGAGTGGCTGGATGGATTTTTTTAAAAAATAAATAAAGACCCATCTATATACTGCTTACAAGAGATTCACTTCAGATGTAAAGGACACCCACAGACTGAAAGTGAAGGTATGCAGAAAAAGATATTCCATGCAAATGGAAACCAAAAGAAAGCTGGAGAAGCTATCCTTATAGCAGACAAGACAGACTTCATAAGACAAAGATCAGAGCAGAAATAAATGAAATAAGGACTAAAACACAACGGAAAAATCAATGGAAGTAAGAGCTGTTTTTTTAAAAGACAAACTAAACTGACAAAACTTTAGCTAGACTCACTGAGAGAGCTCAAATAAAATCAGAAATGAAAGAGGAGACACTACAGCTGATACCACAGAAATATAAATGATCATAAAAGACTACTATGAACAATTATATGCCAACAACTTGGACACCCTCAAAGAAACAGATAAATTACTAGAAACATACAATATACCAGATTGAATCATTAAGAAATACAAAATCTAAACAGACCAATTACTAGTAAGGCAATTCAATCACTAATCAAAAGCCTCCCAACAAACAAAAGTCTAGGGCCAGATAGATGGCTTCACTTGGTGAATCTTACCAAGCATTTAAAGAAAAACTCAGTATCAATCCTTCTCAAACTCTTCCAAAAATAGAAGGGAAGGGAACACTTTCAAATTCATTTTACAAGGCCAGCATTACCCTGATAACAAAACCAGACAGGGATCCCACAAAAAAAGAAAACTACAGGCCTATATCCCTAATGAATACAGATGCAAAAATCTTCAGCCCATGGTGGTCCAGAGGGTAAGACGCCACGTTCCCAATACAGGGGGCCAGGGTTCAATCTCTGGTCGAGGAACTAGATCCCACGTGCATGCTGCAATTAAGAGTCCACATGCCGCAACTAAGAGTCCACATGCCACAACTAAAGATCCTGCATGCTGCAACTAAAGATCCCACATGCCACAACTAAGACCCAGCATAGACTAAATAAATAAATAAATATCTTAAAAAATCTTCAACCAAATATTAGCAAACTGACTTCAACACACTGAAAGGATCATACACCCTGATAAAGCGGATTTAGTCCAGGGATGCAAGGATGATTCAACACCTGCAAGTCAATGTGATAAACCACATTAGCAAAGGATGAAGGATTAAAATCATATGATCATCTCAAAAGATGCAGAAAATGCATTTGACAAAATTCAACATCCATTTATGACAAAAGTTCTCAATAAAGTAGGTACTGAGGAAACATACCTCAACATAATAAAGAACATGTATGACAAGTCCACAGCTAACATCATATTCAACAGTGAAAAGCTGAAAACTTTTCTTCTAAGATCAGGAACAAGACAAGGATGCCAACTCTTGCCACTTTTATTCAACATAAAAGCCCTAGCCAGAATATTAAGAAGATGGGGTTGCCAGGGGCTTGGGGAGAGAAAGATGGGGTAGTTATTGTTTAATGGTACAGCATTTGAGTTGGGAAGATGAAGAATGTTCTGGAGATGGATGGTGGTGATGGTTGCACAACAATGTGAATGTACTTAATACCAATGAACTGTGTACACTTCAAATGGTTAAAATGGTGAATTTTGTGTCATGTATATTTTACCACAATTTTTTTTTAAAGCAAAGGCTTATATTTACACACCCTCATTGAAAAATCTTCAAGACACATAACATTAAATGAAAAAAAGACAGAAACAGAACAGTAAATAAAGCATGATATCTTCTGGGTAAAAGAAAAAATAAAGAAATGGCATTGAAAAATTTTTAACAGGCCATCAAAAACAGAAATAATTCAGTTTACAACCTTCATCTATGATCTCCAGTCCAAAAATAATTTTTAGGAAAAATTTTCCATTAACTAAAAAACCAAACTTAAAGTCTTTGGTATGTAATTTGTTCAAGTAGCTTAAGAAGGTTTAATAATTTTTCTAAGTATTTTCCACTTTAAGATAAGAAAAAGAAGCAGGATTTAAATTAAGGAAACCAAATAATAGTCAGCACTGCACTCAAGACTAGAAGAAGAAACCACAATTTTGCCTCTTGTAACCTGCTACCTCTCCTGGCTCCCATACTCAGTCATTTCAATGTGAAGCTCTAAAAACCCCTAATACGCTTGCTGTATACTTCTTGCTCCCAGCTATCATGGTAAGAATCCTGACCTCACACCTGTCAGAGCAGCTATCACCAAAAAGACCACAAATAACAAATGTTGGCAAGCAAGTGGAGAAAAGGGAAATCTCGTACACTGTTGATGGGGATGTAAATTGGTGCAGCCACTATGGAAAACAGTATGGAGGTTTCTCAAAAAACTAAAAACAGAACTGCCATATGATTCAGCAATCTCACGCCTGCATACATACCTGAAGAAAATGAAAACACTAATTCAAGAAGATACATTCAGTCTTCCTAGGTGGCGCAGTGGTTGAGAATCCGCCTGCCAATGCAGGGGACACGGGTTCGATCCCTGCTCCAGGAAGATCCCACATGCCATGGAGCAACTAAGCCTGTGTGCCACAACTACTGAGCCTGCACTTTAGAGCCCGTGAGCCACAACTATTGAGCCCACGTGCTGCAACTACTGAAGGTCACGCGCCTAGAGCCCTTGCTCTGCAACAAGAGAAGCCACGGCAATGAGGAGCCCACGCACCACAACAAAGAGTAGCCCCCACTCACTGCAACTAAAGAAAGCCTGCGCACGGCAAAAAAGAACCAACACAGCTGATAAAATAAATAAATAAATAAATAAATAAATTTACAAAAAAAAGATACATGCACCCCAGTGTTCACAGCAGCATTATTTACAATACCAAGATATGAAGCAACCTAAAACGTTCACTAATAGGTTAACGGATAAAGCAGATGTGACATATTATTCTCTATCAACAGATTAAAGGACAAACACCACATGACTATCTTAACATATACAGAAAGAGCATTTGACAAGATTCAACACCCCTTCATGATAAAAACACTCAATAAACTAAGAATAGAAGGTAATTTCCTCAACCTGATAAATGGTATCTACAAAAAAAGAGAAAAAAACCACAGTTAATATCAGACTTCATGGTAAAAGACTGCAAGTTTTCCCCTTAGATCATGTGGAAGGATGTCCACTCTCACCACTTCTATTCAGTATTGTGCTGGAGGTTCAGAGCAACTAGGTAAGAAAAAGAAAAGGCATTCAGATTAGGAAAATGTAAAACTATCTTATTTTAATATGCAATGGAGAAAGACACTGGAACTCACCAAAAAAAAATCACCCCACATCCAGAGACAAAGGAGAAGCCACAATGAGATGGTAGGAGGGGCGCAATTCCATTAAAATCAAATCCCATCAATGCTGGGTGGGTGACTCACAAGCTGGAGAACAGTTATACTGCAGAAGTCCTGAGGGTTCTGAGCCCATCAGGCTTGAGAACCTGGGGCTCCAGCAACAGGAGGAGGAATCCCCAGAGAATCAGACTTTGAAAGCCAGCAGGATTTGATTTTAGGACCTCCACAGGACTGAGGAAAACGGAGATACCACTCTTGGAGGGCACACAAAAAAGTGTGCTCACCAGGACCCAGGGGGAAGGAGCAGTGACCCCACAGGAGACTGAACCAGACCTACCTGCTGGTGTTGGAGGGTTGCCTGCAGAGGTGGGGGGCAGCTGTGGCTCACCAAGGAGACCGGAGCACTGGCAGCAGGGGTTCTGAGAAGTGCTCATTGGCGTGAGCCCTTCCAGAGTCCACCATTAGCTCCACCAAAGAGCCTGTAAGCTCCAGTGCTGGGTAGCCTGAGGCCAAAGGACCACCAAGGTGGGAACACAGCCCCACCTACTGGCAGACAAGTAGAATAAAGTGTCACTGAGCTCCACCCACCAAATCGCATTAAAGTTTTACTGAGCTCTGCCCACCCAGCCCAACCCACCATCAGTCCCTCCCATCAGGAAGCACCCACCAGCCTCCTAGACAGCTTCCTCCACAAGAGGGCAGACAGCAGAATCAAGCAGTATCAGCCGTATTTCATCTTGTGGAACTGAAAATCACAGTCACGGAAAGACAGAGAATATGAAAAGGCAAAAGACTTTGTACCAGATGAAGCGTCAAGATAAAACACCAGAAAAACAACTAAATGAAGAAGAGATAGGCACTCTTCCAGAAAAAGAATTCAGAATAATGATGGTGAAGATGATCCACGACTTTGAAAAAAGACTGCATGCAAAGATCAAAAAGTTCCAAGAAAAGTTTACCAAAGACCTAGAACAATTAAAGAACAAACACAGACATGCAACACAATAACTGAAATGAAAAATACACTAGAAAGAACCAACAGCAGAATAACTGAGGCAGAAGTGCGAATAAGTGAGCTGGAAGACAGAATGGTGATAATCACTGATGCAGAAAAGAATAAGGAAAAAAGAATGAAAACAACTGAAGACAGCCTAAGAGACCTCTGGGAAAACGTTAAACACACCAACATTCGCATTATAGGGGTCCCAGAGGGAGAAGAGAGAGAGAAAGGACCCAAGAAAATACTGGAAGAGATTATAGTTGAAAACTTCCCTAACAGGGGAAAGGAAATAGCTACCCAAGTCCAGGAAGCGCAGAGAGTCCCAGGCAGGATATACCCAAGGAGAAACATGCCAAGACATACAGTAGTCAAATTGACAAATGTTAAAGACACAGAAAAGTTATTAAAAGCAACAAGGGAAAAACGACAAATAACATACATGGGAACTCCCATAAGAGTAACAGCTGATTTCTCAGCAGAAACTCTGCAAGCCAGAAGGGAGTGGCATAATATATTTCAAGTAACGACAGGGAAGAACCTACAACCAAGAATACTCTACCCAGCAAGGATCTCATTCAGATTCGATGGAGAAATCAAAAGCTTTACAGACAAGCAACAGTTAAGAGAATTCAGCACCACCACACCAGTCCTACAACAAATGCTAATGAAACTTCTCTAAGCGGGAAACATAAGAGAAGAAAAGGACCTACAAAAACAAACACAAAACAATTAAGAAAATGGTAATAGGAACATACATATCGATAATTACCTTGAATGTAAATGGACTAAATGTACCAACCAAAAGACACAGACTGGCTGAATGGATACAAAAACAAGACCCATATATATGCTACCTACAAAAGACCCACTTCAGACCTAGGGACACATACAGACTGAGAGTGAGGGGATGGAAAAAGATATTCCATGCAAATGGAAATCAAAAGAAAGCTAGAGTAGCAATACTCATATCAGATAAAATAGACTTTAAAATAAAAAATGTTACAAGAGACAAGAAAGGACACTACATAAAGACCAAGGGATCAATCCAAAAAGAGGAGATAGCAATTATAAATATATAGGCACCCAATATAGGAGCACCTCAATACATAAGGCAAATGCTAACAACTATGAAAGAGGAAATCGACAGTAACACAATCACAGTGGGGGACTTTAACACCCCACTTACACCAATGGACAGATCATCCACACAGAAAATTAACAAGGAAACACAAGCCTTAAATGACACAATAAATCAGCTTGATTTAATGGATATCTATAGGACATTACATCCAAAAACAGCAGATTACACATTCTTCTCAAGTGCACATGGAACATTCTCCAGGATAGATCACATTTTGGGTCATAAATCAAGCCCTGGTAAATTCAAGAAAACTGAAATCGTAACAAGCATCTTTTCTGACCACAACACTTTGAGATTAGAAATCAATTACAGGAAAAAAACTAAAAAACACAAACACATGGAGGCTAAACAATACACTACTAAATAACCAAGAGATCACTGAAGAAATCAAAGAGGAAATCAAAAAATACCTAGAGACAAATGACAATGAAAACACAACTACCCAAAACCTATGCGATGCAGCAAAGGCAGTTCTAAGAGGGAAGTTTATAGCGACACAATCTTACCTCAAGAAACAAGAAAAATCCCAAATAAACAATCTAATCTTACACCTAAAGAAACTAGAGAAAGAAGGGCAAACAAAATCCAAAGTTAGTAGACGGAGAGAAATCATAAAGATCAGAGCAGAAATAAATGAAATAGAGACAAAGAAAACAATAGCAAAATTCAACAAAACTAAAAGCTGCTTCTTTGAGAAGATAAATAAAATCGATAAACCTCTAGCAAGACTCATCAAGAAAAAGAGGGAGAGGACTCAAATCAATACAATCAGAAATGAAACAGGAGAAGTTACAACGGACACCACAGAAATAAAAAGCACCATAAGAGATTACTACAAGCAACTATATGCCAACAAAATGGACAACCTGGATGAAATGGACAGATTCTTAGAAAGGTATAACCTTCCAAGACTGAATCAGAAAGACATAGAAAATATGAACAGACCAATCACAAGCCATGAAATTGAAACTGTGATTAAAAATCTCCCAACAAACAAAAGTCCAGGACCAGATGGATTCACAGGTGCATTTTATCAAACATTTAGAGATGAGCTAACACCCATCCTTCTCAAACTCTTCCAAAACATTGCAGAGGAAGGACCGCTCCCAAACTCATTTTATGAGGCCACCATCACCCTGATACCAAAACCAGACAAAGATACTACAAAAAAAGAAAACTACAGACCAATATCACTGATGAATTTAGAGGCAAAAATCCTCAACAAAATACCAGCAAAAAGAATCCAACAACACATTAAAAGGATCATACACCATGATCAAGTGGGGTTTATCCCTGGAATGCAAGGATTCTTCAATATACACAAATCAATCAATGTGATACACCATATTAACAAATGGAAGGATAAAAACCACATGATCATCTCAATACATGCAGAAAAAGCTTTTGACAAAATTCAACACCCATTTATGATAAAAACTCTCCAGGAGGTGGGCATAGAGGGAACCTACCTCAACATAATAAAGGCCATATATGACAAACCCACAGCAAACATCATTCTCAATGGTGAAAAACTGCAAGCATTCCCTCTGAGATCAGGAACAAGGCAAGGATGTCCACTCTCGCCACTACTATTCAACATAGTTTTGGAAGTCCTAGCCACAGCAATCAGAGAAGAAAAAGAAAAAAAAGGAATCCAAATTGGAAAAGAAGAAGCAAAACTGTCACTGTTCACAGATGACATGATACTATACAGAGAAAATCCTAAAGAGGCCACCAGAAAACTACTTGAGCTAATCAATGAATTTGGTCAAGTTGCAGGATACAAAATTAACACACAGAAATCTCTTGCATTTCTATACACCAACAATGAAAGAGCAGAAAGAGAAATTAAGGAAACAATCCCATTCACCATTGCAACAAAAAGAGTAAAACATCTAGGAATAAACCTAACCACGAAGGTAAAAGACCAGTACTCAGAAAACTATAAGACACTAATGAAAGAAATCAAAGAAGACACAAACAGATAGAGGGACATACCACGTTCTTGGATTGGAAGAATCAACATTGTGAAAATGCCTCTACCACCCAAAGCAATTTACAGATTCAATGCAATCCCCATCAAATTACCAATGGCATTTTTCCCAGAACTAGAACAAGAAATTTTATGAACTGTATGGAAACACAAAAGACCCTGAATAGCCAAAGCAATCTTGAGAAGAAAAGACGGAGTTGGGGGAATCAAGCTTCCTGACTTCAGGCTATACTACAAGGCTACAGTGATCAAGACAGTATGGTACTGGCACAAAAACAGAAATACAGATCAATGGAACAGGATAGAAAGCCCAGAGATAAACTATGGTCAACTAATCCATGACAAAGGAGGCAAGGATATACAATGGAGAAAAGGCAGCCTCTTCAATAAGTGGTGCTGGGAAAACTGGACAGCTACATGTAAAAGAATGAGATTAAACACTTCCTAACACCATACACAAGAATAAACTCCAAGTGGATTAAAGACCTAAAGGCCAGACACTATAAAACTCCTAGAGGAAAACACAGGAAGAACACTCTTCAACGTAAATAACAGCAAGATCCTTTTTGATCCACCCCCTAGAATAATGGAAATAAAAACAAAAGTAAATAAGTGGGACCTAATGAAACTTCAAAGCTTCTGCACAGCAAAGGAAACAATAAGCAAGACAAAAAGACAACCCTCAGAATGGGAGAAAATATTTGCAAACGAATCAACAGACAAAGGATGAATCTCCAAAATATATAAACAGTTCATCCAGCTCAATATCAAAACAACAAACAACCCAATTAAAAAAAGGGCAGAAGACCTAAATAGGCATTTCTCCAAAGACGACATACAGATGGCCAAGAGGCACATGAAAAGCTGCTCAACATCACTAATTATTAGAGAAATGCAAATCAACACTACAATGAGGTATCACCTCACACCGGTTAGAATGGGCATCATCAGAAAATCTACAAACAGTAAATGCTGGAGAGGGTGTGGAGAAGAGGGAATGCTCTTGCATTGCTGGTGGGAATGTACATTGATACAGCCACTATGGAGAGCAGTATGGAGGTTCCTTGCAAAACTAAAAACAGAGTTACCATATGACCCAGCAATCCCACTTCTGGGCATATACCCAGAGAACACCATCATTCAAAAAGACACATGCACTCCCATGTTCACTGCAGCACTATTTACAATAGCCAGGACATGGAAGCAACCTAAATGTCCATCAACAGATGAATGGATAAAGAAGATGTGGCACATATATACAATGGAATATTACTCAGCTGTAAAAAGCAATGAAACTGGGACATTTGTAGAGACATGGATGGACCTAGAGACTGTCATACAGACTGCAGTGAGTCAGAAAGAGAAAAACAAATATTGTATATTAACACATATATGTGGACTATAGAAAAATGGTACAAATCAACCAGTTTGCAAGGCAGTAACAGAGACAGAGATGTAGAGAACAAACATATGGACACCAAGTGGGCAAAGCGGGGAGGGTTGGGGGTGGGAATGAATTGGGAGATTGGGATACCAAATTGTAGACTCTAAATATATGCAGTTTATTATAAAAAATTAAGAATTAAAAATTTAAAAAAAAAATACAAAAAATATAAACAAACCAAAAAAAAGATGCAATGATCTTTTAAATAGAAAATTCTAAGGAATCCACTATAAAACTATTAAATTAATAAACAAGTTCAACCTATAAAAAGGAATGAAATGGAGCTATATGTAATGAGGTGGACTGACCTAGAGTCTGTCATACAGAGTGAAGCCAGAAAGAGAAAAACAAATACTGTATGCTAACTCATATATATGGAATCTAAAAAAAAAAAAAAAAAAATGGTACTGATGAACCCAGTGACAGGGCAAGAATAAGGGTGCAGATGCAGAGAACTGACTGGAGGACACAGGGTTGCGGGGGGCGAAGGGGAAGCTGGGACAGAGTGAGAGAGTAGCACAGACATACATATACTACCAACTGTAAAATAGATAGCTAGTGGGAAGTTGTTGTATAACAAAGGGAGATCAACTCATTGATGGGTGATGCCTTGGAGGGCTGGGATGGGGAGGGGAGGAGGGAGTCGTGGGAGGGAGGGGATATGGGGATATATGTGTAAATACAGCTGATTCACTTTGCTGTACCTCATAAGCTGGTACAATTATATTCCAATAAAGAGCTAAAAAAAAACACACACACAAAAAAAACAAGTTCAGCAAGGTTACAGGATTCAAGATCAATAAGCAAAAATAAATTGTATTTCTATACACTCAACTTAATCTGAAAATAATTTTTTTAATTCCATTTACAAAAGCATCACAAGGAATAAAATTCTTAGGCATAACTTCAACAGAATACATGCAAAACTTATACTCTGAGAACTACAAAACATTTTTGAGAGAAAATAAAAATGATCTAAGTAAATGGAAAGAGCAACTCCCTGGTGGTCCAATGGCTAAGACTTCATGCTCCCAATGCAGAGGGCCTGGGTTCAATCCCTAGTCAGAGAACTAGATCCCACATGCCACAACTAAAAGTTCACGTGCCGCAACTAAAGATCCCACATGCCGCAACTGAAAAAAAAGATCCCGCATGCCAAAACAAAGATCCTGCACATGGCAATGAAGATCCCGAATGCCACAAACAAGACCCAGCACAGCCAACTAAATAAGTAAGTACTTAAATACATACATAGATAAATAAATACATACATACATACATAAATGGAAAGACATTCCATGTTCAAGGATCAAAAAACAATATTAAGATGGCAATATCCTCAAATTGACACACAGATTCAATGCAATCCCTAGTAAAATCCTAGTTGATTTTTTGGTGAAAATTGACAAGCTGATTCTAAAATTCACATGGAAATTCAAGAGTCCTAAAATAATCAAAACCATCCTGGAGAAAAAAAAAGTTGGGAGGACTAACACTTCCTGATTTCAAAATCTACTACAAAGCTACAGTAACCAAGATAGTGTGGCACTGACATAAGAATGAGCACATAGGTCAGTGGAACAGAATTGAGAGTCCAGAAATACGTGGTCACATTTACAGTCAACTGATTTTCAACAAGAGTGCCAAGACTGTTCAACAGGCAAAGAATTGTCTTTCTAACATATGGTGCTGGGAAATACAGCCAGATGCAAAGAATTAAATTTGACCCCTATCTCACACCATACAAAAATTAACTCAAAACATTTCAAAGACTTAACTGTAGGAGCTAGAATTATACAACCCATAGAAGAAAACACAGGCATAAATTTTTATGAGCTTCAATTAGAAAATGATTTCTTAGATATGACATCAAAAGCACAAGCAACAAAAGAAAAACTAAATAAACTTGGACATGAAAAATTAAGAACTTTTGTGCTTCAAAGACACTATCAAGAAAGCAAAGGGACAGCCCACCGAACTGAAGACAATTCTTATATATGATATATGTGATAATGGACTTGTACTTAGAATTTTTTTTTAAACTTTTATAACTCAAAAATAAAAAGGCCAATAACCCAATAAAAATTAGCCATAGTGGTGCTGGGAAAACTGGACAGCTACATGCAAAAGAATGAAATTAGAAGACTCCCTAACACAAACACAAAAATAAACTCAAAATGGATTAAAGACCTAAATGTAAGGCTGGACACTATAAAACTCTTAGAGGAAAACATAGGCAGAACACTCTTTGCCATTAATTGAAGTAAGATCCTTTTTGACCCACCTCCTAGAGTAATGGAAATAAAAACAAAAATAAACAAATGGGACCTAATTAAACTTAAAAGCTTTTGCAAGGCAAAGGATACCATAAACAAGACAAAAAGACAATCCTCAGAATGGGAGAAAATACTTGCAAATGAAGCAACTGACAAGGGATTAATCTCCAAAATATACAAACAGCTCATGCAGCTTAATATTTAAAAAAACAAACAAACAACAACAACAAAAACAAACAAACCCACACCCAATCAAAAACTGGGCAGAAGGCCTAAATACACATTTCTCCAAAGAAGACATACAGATGGCCAACAAACACATGAAAAGATGCTCAACATCACTAATTATTAGAGAAATACAAATCAAAAGTACAATGAGATCTCATCTCACACTGATCAGAATGGCCATCATCAAAAAATCTACAAACAATAAACACTGGAGAAGGTGAGGAGAAAAGGGAACCCTCCTGCACTGTTGGTGGGAATGTAAATTGATAGACACTACAGAGAATAGTATGGAGGTTCCTTAAAAAACTAAAAATATAACTACCATATGACCCAGCAATCCTACTCCTAGGTATATACTTGGAGAAAATCATAATTCAAAAAGATACATGCACCCCAATGTTCATTGCAGCACTATTAACAATAGTCAGGTCATGGAAGCAACCTAAACGTCCACTGACAGAAGAACAGATAAAGTAGATGTGGTACATATACACAATGGAATATAACTCAACCATAAAAAGGAACGAAACTGTGCAATTTGCAGACATGGATGGTAAGTAAGAATGGTAGCACTTCCCCTAAAAACTTGTTTGAAAAGATCTCTGTTTACCGCATTCACCTGGTAAGGCAGCCAAAATTAAGTTGTGCCCGGATAAGGTGAAATCCCATGCCACATTATCTGCTTACAACTATATCTCTGCTCTACATAAATAATGGTATTCTAGGATGCTGAAAGTCACAATGAATGTAATCTCTTTCCTGTTGCTTTTTCTCTCATTGTGAGTAAAACCTGGAAGATTTCCACACCAAAAAAAAAAATAGCCAAAGAATCTAAGTACACATTTCTCCAACGATTATTTACAGATGGCAAGTAAATGCATGAAAAGATGCTCAAGATGATTAGCCATCAGGGAAATGCAAATCAAAACCATGATGAGATACCACTTTACACCCACCAGAATAGGTGTAAAATCAAAAAGACATACAATAACAAGTGTGGGCAAGGATGTGGAGAAATTGAACCCTCATACACTACTGGTGGATATGTAAAATAGTGAAGCCTTTTTGGAAAACAGTTTAGCAGTTCTTCAAAATGTTAAAATTAGAGTTACAATACAACTCAGCAACTCCACTCGTAGGTAAATAGCCAAAAGAAATTAAAATTTATGTCCACACAAAAACTTGTACATAAATGTTCACAAAGCAGCGTTACTCATGAAAGCCCCAAAATGGAAACAATCCAAATGTCCATCAACAGATGAAGAAATAAATAAAATGTATATCACATCCATACAACAGAAAGTTATCCAGCAATAAAAGGAATGAAGCACTGATATATGCAACAACATAGATGAAGCTTGAAATCATCCTGCTAAGTAAAAAAAAAAAAAGCCAGAAGGACCACATATCTTATGACTCCATTTACACAAAATATCCATACTGGCAAATCTACATAGACAGAGAGTAGATCAGTGATTGCTAAGGACTCAGGGGGATTGGTACTGACGGCTTAGTGGTGCGGAGTTTCTCTTTGGGGTGATGAAATATTCTAAAATTGGTTGCTGTGATGGTTATACAACTCTGTGAAAATACTAAAAATCATTGAGTTGCACATTTAAGTGGGTAAATTGTGTGGCATATGAATTATATCTCAATGAAGCTGTTTTAAAAAAATTAACCTATAGTGACCAAGTCAGAACACTAGTTATCTTTGGAGGGTAGTGACTGGGAAGGGGCACAAGGGATCCTTCTGAGGTGCTGGAAATGTTCCATATCTTTACTGGGGTGGCAGTTACATGAATGTACATATTGAGCTATACAATTAAGGTCAGTTCACTTCATTGTATGTAAACAATACTTTTTTAAAAAAGGCTTTTTTAGTAATAAATATGTGTGAGTGAATGAATATTTTAATTAATCCTCATAAAAACCTAAGAAGTATATATAACTATTATGAGGAAACATAGGTTCAGAAAAATAATTTGCCCAAAGCCACAAAGTAGGCACTTCCACATCTGTCTCTCGACTCCAAATCCTGACTTCAATACTCCATGACTTAATCTTTGGATTTCTTCCAACTAGAACTGCCGCCTGATGTAAGGTATGCACACATAAATATTAGATGAATTATACTTTATGCTATATATTTAAATTATAGCATATAATTTACGAGAATGAGTCAAAAATTATCCACACTCTGGCTGTAGAATTTATCTTAATTAACTTTTAGAAAAGACAAATACATCATTTTTCGACATAATCTCCTTGCTTTTCAATATACTTTGTCCATCTGTCAACAAGCTTTCCTATTCCCTCATTAAAAAATGTTTTAGGCTGAGTGGCGAGCCACGAATGCACCGCTGTGCATTCACTTCTATGTATCAGAAGTGAATTCCGCTCCTTCCTGACGGCTAACACTTGTGCGACCTTCCTTGAACTTCTCTATCCATTCATACATACTTCTTCTTGACAAAACACTTTCTCCATACTGTGCACAAAGTCTTAAATAAATAACGGGACCGGGCACACCCTCAGACCACAAAAAACGAATCACTGCATGCTGTTCTTTCATGCAAATCACAAGTGGGGCATCCATTTTTCCTCACACCACAGTCACAAAGGAACTGATGTAACACGTTCACATCTGCACAGCAGTGACTGCAGAGACAGTAGCCTTGAACGGAAAGTACAGATAAGACCGTGCAGCCAACAGAAGTTTTATTATAACCAGAGTGCAGATAATTTTTGACTCACCCTCGTATACATTTAAATTATTAAATATAATTCAAATATATATTTAAATTACTAAATGCCACATAAAGGCACAGAAGGCTAAAATTATTATAGGTTGAAGGAAGCTATATGGAGAATAAGACTTAAGGTGATTCTTGAATCTAAGAGAACAGCATGCACAGGACTTGGAAGTAGGGGTAAGTATGCAGGAAGACTGGAGGAATCATAGTTGTCCTAGAAAAACATCCTCTATGGAATAGTTTTCATCTTCTTAAGTGTTTCCTGTACATTTAGTTATTTAAACCAATATGTTCAAACCTGATAGCAATGGTAGCTACACCACCAAACAGATGTAATTTCTTAAAGATATGTAAATAAAAAATTCTTCTCCCTAGCACAGAACCACCTACAGGCTCTACGTGAGTTTTCAAAGAATCATAGCAGATAAGGGAACAATAAGAAGTATTAAGTAGAGGCACCCCACAGACAGATTCCAACATTCCAGTGCTTCATGAGATTTAGCCACACTACACAGAAATTCTAAGAGTAAAAATATCACTGCTCAGCCAATTTAAACAAGCAATCTAACCTATAGTTCAACTATTTAAGTGGCTACCCTTCAAAATGAAAGGAAAATCACTAAAATAATGGCTTATCTTCAATTACTTGAACAGAGGCTACAGAATGAATTACCACTAAGTGCAAAGAAGGAATACAGTCTACATGCCAACAGTTTTTTCTTAGTCATGACAGTTAGAAACAAAATGTATCTAAAAGAATGCAAAAACAGGAAAGGTGACCCAGAAGTGACACTTGTTATATCACAGGTTGGTAGTATCCTTGAAAAGCTCAAATTTGGAAGATACTATTTGTCTTTTTTGTTCAGCACATCCATCATCTTGATCTATCTGAAGAACAATCACTGACAAGATAATTTAAAATCTTGACATTCTACCTACCAAACCTGTCAAAATTGCTCTGAAAGCTTGGGGGCATAGGGACCTTAATAATCCTCTATGAATGACTCTTACCCCTAAATAAGTCACCATTCAAGAAATCTGGTGCCAAGCTCTTCATCAACTAATCACATGAGCTTGACTGTTTCTCCAATTTAAAAAAAGGTAAACGCACACCTACACACACACACACACACACCCGATGCTCTATTTCCCCGTTTATATTCAGCCTCAGTTTAAGGCAAGTGTGTAAAAGCAGAATCCAAACACACTGAGAAATAATCTGTTATTTACTGAGTCCCTGGACACTATTTTAGGTACCTCACCTGCATTACAGAGGTTATTCCAGGCATCATTTTACGTTATTTTTAATCACTTTACAAGTTAGGAAACATTCAAAATCAAACAGCTGGTAATTTCTTAAGTTTGTAAATAGGAATATTGGGAATTGATTCCAAAAAGACACATTTTTTGATTCAACTAAAGGCACTGCCTCTGACAGGAACAAATAAAGACAGTAGCATAAACTTTCAAGAACACTGGAGTTAGGCTGGCTAGATTCGAAACCAGCTCAATTACTTACACCATGTGTGTCTTCCATCCTCAGTTATCTAATATGTAAACTGAGAGGAAAAGAGTACCTATCTCATAAGACTGTTGTGGAGATTCAACACGTGTGTATGTGTAAAACGCCTGAAACACTATCACCGTACAGAGCGGAAACGCACTAGTTCTGCTGGAGGCGAAAGTGGTAAATGATGATAAGGATTCCCAAGGAAAATCTTTATTTCTCGGCAAAAAGAACTAGATCACTCACCGACAAAACAGCAACCGGGGGGGGGGGGGGGGGGGGGGCGTGAGCAGAAAGGGGCGGAGGGGCCCGGCCGCCCCGACGCTGGCAGAGGTCCCGCAGGGGGCCCCGCGGAAGGCGGCGGCCTGGACGGACCCCTCCCGGGGTGATCAGCATGAGGCAGACGCCTCAGAGTGGCGCGCGGGGACCAGAGCCCGTCGCCGGCGAGCCAACGGCGCGGAATGGGACCCCGGGGCGAATGAAGGCCGCATCCTCTGTGAGAGGGGCGTGGGCACGGCACCCGAGCCGCGGAAGCCCTTCCCGGGTCCCCAGGGGCCCACCCGGCGTCCCGAGGAGCCTCCCTGGTGTCGGGAGGCGCTCAGTACCCTGAGGGACCATCCCCGGTGTCCCCAGGGGCCTACTGCGGCGTCCCGAAGCGCCGTCCGCTCAGGAAGCGCCCACCTCGGCGTCCGGAGAGACCCGCTTCAGCGTCAAGAGGGCCCCACCCCCAAGTCAGAGGCGCCCCTCCGGGAGAGGAGCGGGCCGCGGCCCCGCAGAGGGCGAGAAGGACGCGGGAAGAAGGCGGGCTGGAGGTGTGCCGAAGCGGCTGGTACTCACCGACCGGTCCGCGCCGCGCCGCGCCGCACCGCGCCGCGCCGCTGAGCCCCTCCCCTCAGGCGCCGCGGGTCGCGAGCGGCCGTAACACTTCAGGAACTGGAGGCTGGCGAGCGCGCGCAAAGCTGAGGCACCGCGGCGAAGGGACGCGCTCTCGCGGCGGGCGCATGCGCGGGCGTCCGGGGACGGAACCAACCCTCACTGCGGGGAGAGACTGCCGCTAGCACATACCAACTGGGAGGTGGGGGGCGCTATCAACCCGAGGTGGATTCCATCTCCCAGGGAAGACTCGGCACCCGGTGGTCTCACAGTTTGTTCGTTTGCTTTATCATTTGCTAACACTCTGAGGGAAATCATAAAGTAGGAACAGGGTCCCCGAAAAAGCCTTCAGTGAAACCTTCAAAGTCATCTCTGCCACATCAAGCCTCCTCTGGCCTTGTCTTTGCATGTATCTAAAGTTATACTGAAATTACCTGTTCACAAGACCGCTTGAAAACTACCTCCCGATGGTAAATGTTAAAGTCTGACCATTTCAGGAGAAGGGAATCGGGGAGACGGAAACTCTTAGATATGCCAGGTAGAAGCATAATATTAGAACAGCCACTTTTGGTGAAATTTAAAACCTGCATTTTATGACCCAGCCATTTCATGTCTACAGGTGTGCAGAAGAACTGTTCATGTTCAAGCCGGCTTCCTTGTGAAAAATGTAAACGAAGGAAATGCACAATAAGACACGAATAGGGGGACTTACTAGGTTGCGCAGTGGTTAAGACTCCACCTGCCAATGCAGAGGACACAGGTTCGAGCCCTGCTCTGGGAAGATCCCACATGCCACGGAGCAACTAAGCCCCTGCTCCACAGCTATTGAGCCTGTGCTCTAGAGCCTGTGAGCCACAATTATTCAGCCCGTGTGCCTGTGTGCCACAACTATTGAAGCCCATGTGCCTAGAGTCGGTGCTCTGCAACAAGAGAAGCCACCATAATGAGGATCCCCAGCACCACAATGAAGAGTAGCCCCTGTCCCACTCTCAGCAACTAGAGAAAGCTTGTATGCAGCAATAAGACCCAACGCAGCCAATAAGTAAATAAAATTAATTTTTTTAATTTTAAGAACTTTTATTGAGATACAGTTAACATACAATAAACTGCATATATGTACAGTGTACAATTTGGTATCCCACATAAAATAAATTAATTTTTTTTTTGTAAAGACATGAATGGGACTTCCCTGGTAGTCCAGTGGCTAACACTCTGTGCTCCCAATGCAGGGGACCTGGGTTCCATCCCTGGTCAGGGAACTGGATCCCACATGCTGTAACTAAGAGTTCACATAAGACCCTGCACAGCCAAATAACTAAATATTTTTTTTAAAGACATGAATGAATTAAACGTGGTATGTTCCTACAATAAAATATTACAATAAATAAAACTAATAAAAGAGTCCTATATATATCAACATTTGACAGCGCTTAAGAGTTATTGAAATAGCAGTGTGCCAATGAATTACTGGAAATTCGGTCCCTGTCCCCAAGCCAAGTGAGAATAACGAGGAAAAGGTTTTAAGGATAAAGGAAAGAGAAATTCATTGATTTGCCAGCAAATGAGGAGGGTAGCAGACCACCGTCTTGAAAATTAAGTCCTGCCTTCTGTGGCAAAAGCAAGTGTATTTAAAGGAAAGTCTTGGGGCTGGGTTTAAGATCAGAGGAACAAGCGAAAACAGCAAGAATGCCCACCCATGTTAATCAGTAACAAAAAACACACAGTAACAAAGAATGTAAGTTTAGTTTCCAGCAAAGGAGGGAGAGAATGAGAAAAAGTTTCAATTAGAAACCATCCATCAAACAGTTTTAGCTTTGTGGCTCTGTTCCTTGTACATGTGAAATGATTTATGTAAATTTAAAAATATACAGAATGACAGTATATAATGATTATGGAAAATATATGTGTGTAAAGCATAGAAAATAAACCAGATGAATATATGAATACACACCATAATAATTTGAGGGCAGGAGAGTGGGGAGGGTAGAAGCCAAGATGAATGGAAAGGAGGAATAAACAGCACTTCTGACAGGTCTGTCATGATTTCTTTTAAAAAAGAAGAAACAAACAAAATGTTAACAGTTGGGTAGCTGTGCTATAGCTACACTATTCTTAGTACTTTTTCTGTAACATTTAATTCTGGAATGCTCTTTTCCTATTCCCTCAAGTCACCTACCACCAACTGATTAGCCAAAATCCAGCTCAACCAATTCTTCCACTGCCTCCTCTAACCCCAGTTCATGTCTCCTGCTTGCTTCCTCATCTTACAGGGACATTCGCTTACCCGTGGTATACTGTAATTATTCGCTGTATGTGCTCGTATATTCTATAAGACTTCTGGACTTTCTGAAGACGTGGTCCATATAACCTTAGCAAGTAGTAAAGAGCCCCGTCAAAAATAAACACACAAAACATGTTGATCGAATTTAATTGAGAAGGGGGAGAAAAGGTCCCAGTGCAGGGCCAGAAATGTCCTTTTTAAGCATCTTACTTCAGAGAAGAATGTTGATCAGTTGTTGTTAGCAGCCATCTCACGACCCTGAGGAGAGCCAGCCTATGGTGGGCAGCCTCTAAGATGGCCCTCAATCATCTTGCCTCCTGGCAATCACATTCTTGTGTAATCTCCTCCTTCCCCTTTAGTGTGGGCTACACCTAATGACTCACTTTCAAAAAAATATAATATGGCAGAAGTGCTGGGATGTCATTTCCAAAACTAGGTTATAAAAAGACTCTGGCTTCCTTCCTGGGCATTCTCACCCTCTCAATTTGCTCACTTTGGGGGAATCCAAATACCATGTCATGAGGCAATCATGTGGAGAGACCCACACTCTCCCCAACAAGGACACAGTTTGACCACAACATCATAAGAGACCTTAAGTCAAAGGCCCCACTGGGCTAAGCCATGTTTAAATTCTTGACCCACAAAAACTATGTTTATGTTTTAAGCCAAGTTTTGGGATAATTTGTTACATAACAACAGATAACTAATACACAGCCCAGAAAATGAAAAAACAGAAAATAGCAGGATGAGGACCCTGGTTATATATATTGAACACCTGGAGACCATCCGTCTTCTGGGCCTCGAGATGTGGGATAATAAATTTCATTAATATTTACGTCTCTCTGAGTCATGTTTTCTGTTACTTGCAGTAGACAACATCCTAGTTGATAGAAATCTGAATATCCATCAGTTAGGGAATGGCATATTACATAGTACAATATATTCACGTATTACATAGTACAGTTATTCACAGAATAACAGAACAATTAAAAGAAATAAACTGGATCTACATGTATCATCATGGATATATCTCAAAAAACGTTAACTTTAATAGGCATGTTGTGGGAATTCTCTGGTGGCCCTGTGGTTAGGATCTGTGCTTTTACTGCTGAGAGCCCACGTTCAATCCCTGGTTGGGGAACTAAGAGCCTGCAAGCCGTGCAGTGTGGCCAAAAAAAAAAAAAAACAGGTTGCAAGGTTGCAGGATGATGCTAGCTCTATGAGAATAGGGACTTTATTTTGTGCTCTGCTGTATCCCCAGTACTTAAAACAGTCTTAGCACACAGCTGAGAAGAGTGAATGGTATGTTCAGCTTGATTTCACTTACATGAACACATACTCCTACACAGATAATATCATAGGTTTTTTTATGTAAAAGTATTTTCATAGGCCTGGGAGGATAGGTGGATACATAACAAGCAGAAAATAGAGAATGCTTCTGGAAAGGGAGCTAGAAGTCCAAAACTGGGATCAGACAAAGAGAACCTTAATATATCTGTAATGTTCTCATTTAATTTTAGAACTACTGTATAATTAAAAATGCATAAACTATATACTTATAAAGCAAACAAAGTAATCACTAGAGACCTTTTAATGATTGCGGCAACCAAGCTACCTAATGATTCTATGCTGATCTCTTTTTTTCTAAATCTTCTCTTGCCATTTCTGCACAGAACTTCTTGTCATTTTTAAAGTGGGTTTTTATTAATATTGAGAAAATCATTTATTTACAACTCCTCATTTTCCACGTGGGAGTACTACAGTTAGTGTAAAAAACCTGGCCCCTCTCTACCTCCTTACTCACTTGTCCCAGAGTAGGACTGACTTATATGACTGGTAGATTTCAGGGAAGGAACTGCATAGGGTTGGCCCAGTCCTTTCCTCACTCTCTCCCAGATCAGCCCCCCTGCATGAAGCACATTTTCTCTGCCCTTCTCTGCTATCACATTTTCACACATCACACCATCCCTCACCTCTCCCGTATACACCAAGAAAAGCTGATACTGTTTAGATGTGCCCATAACAGGGCAAGTCCATTCAATTCAGGACTGAAGCATAAGCAAGCTCACTTGGTTAACACAATAATCTTTCAATTGGTTCCAATCAATTGGAACCAATTAGGGAACAAGAATATTATTTATTAAAATCCTCAAACCACAATAATTAGGAAGCTGGTAGTTTCACTTTTGTAAGAAATATGTAGAGCTGTATAATTATCTTCTCCTTTAAAACTGTAACAAAAGAGAACAGTACCAAGGCACATGCACATAGCATCCAAGAAAATGCTGGGAGTTTCAGGTATATGTCTACAGCACTTGGTTAGTCACGATGTAATCTTTTTTCTTTTAATTTCTTTTTTTTTTTTTTTTTTTTGGTCTCAGCATTTATTGTACCTTTTGGGTTCTTTTAAATCTACATTTATAAGGAATACACACCATTAGATAGTGTCCTTGATTCCATTTAGAAACAAAAATTTCCTTCTCTTTTTTAAAGCTTCTATCTCAGTTTAACCGAAGAACAGCTTGAGATTGCAAGCAAGCTATTTTAAAACCATTATAATTAACAAATACTCATCTATGTGAATCTGAATTTTTTCAGATACTGGAAATCAAAATAAAAGAAACTTAGGCCTTCAATAATACAAAGATACCTACACATAAGGTTATTCATTGGTGATTTTATTTTATTTATTTTTTTGGCCATGCCACATGGCTTGCAGGATCTTACTTCCCTGAGCAGGGATCAAACCCGTGCCTACTGCCATGGGGTGGAAGTGCAGTGGAAGTGCGAAGTCCTAACCACTGGACCAGAAGGGAATTCCCTCACAGGTGATTTTAAAATACTGAAAATAACTTAAATGTTCATTCATAGGAGAATGAAACATCCAATTAAAGGAGTACTGAGGACTTCCCTGATGGCGCAGTGGTTAAGAATCCTCCTGCCAATGCAGGGGACACAGGTTCAATCCCTGCCGGGAAGATTCCACATGCTGAGGAGCAACTAAGCCCGTGTGCCACAACTACTGAATCCCACACACCTAGAGCCCATGCTCCGCAACAAGAGAAGACACCACACTGAGAAGCCTGCGCACCACAAGGAAGAGTAGCCCCCCTACTCTCAGCAACTAGAGAAAGCCCACGCACAGCAATGAAGACACAATGCAGCCAATAAATAAATTTATTAAAAAAAAAAACACGGAGTATTGGGACTTGGTACAGCCACTATGGAGAACAGTATGGAGGCTCCTTTTTTTTTTTTTTTTAAGTTTTCAATGTAGTATTTATTTACACAATGGGCAAAATTAGAAGTTGGCATCATCATGTCAATTCCTCCAATTTAGGGTCCTGAAATTGAAAGCACAGAATCACTGATTTAGACCTGGATTTTGTTCTTATGTTGAATAATCTGTTTTTAGGCATTATTTTGGAAGGCATTTCTCCTGTGTATTTTATGGTGTCGAGTAAGTGATGAATTATAGCTGAAGGCTTTTCCACGTTCATTACATTCATAAGGTTTTTCTCCTGTGTGATGTCTCTGATGTTTCTTAAAGGATGAATCATGCCTGTAGGCTTTTCCACAGTGGTTGCATTCATATGCTTTCACTCCTGTATGAACAGTTTTATGATTGCTAAGGTGAATCCTCTGCCTAAAGGCTTTTCCACATTCCTTACATTTGTAGGGTCTCTCCCCAGTATGGATTCTCTGGTGATGTGTTAGATATGCTCTATGACTAAAGGTTTTACAACAGGCAATGCATGCATAGGGCTTCTCCCTGGTATGAATTCTTATATGTTCACTAAGGTGTCTAATCTGTCTAAAGGTTTTCCCACATTCATTGTATGTAAAAGGTTTCTCTCCAGAATGAGTTCTCAAATGTTGGATCAAGCTAATGTTCTGGCTGAAAGCTTTCTGACATTTATCACATACGTAGGGTTTCTCCCTGGTGTGAGTTCTGTGATGTTGATTGAGAGATGAGCGATGTCTGAAGGCTTTGCCGCATTCTTCACATTCAAAGGGTTTCTCACCAGTATGGATTCTCTGGTGTGTGGTAAAGGATGCACTTTGACTAAAGGCCCTTCCACATTCCTTACACCTGAAAGGTTTCTCACCAGTATGAATTCTCATGTGTTCGGTAAGGTGAATGGGTTGTTTGAAGACTTTTTCACATATATTACATTCATAGGTTTTTGTTCTTATGTAACTTGTTGAATGATTAATCAAATCTGATTTGTATTTGTTTCTCTTTCTAGGTGTGTGGGGGCTCCTTTAAAAACTAAAAATAGAGTTACCATATGATCCAGCAATCCCACTCCTAGGCATATATATCCAGAGAAAACCATAATTCAAAAAGATACATGCACCCCAATGTTCATTGCAGCACTGTTTACAATAGCCAGGACATGGAAGCAACCTAAATGTCCATCAACAGAGGGACAGATAAAGATGTGGTATATATATACAACGGAATATTATTCAGCCATAAAAAAGAATGAAATAATGCCATTTGCAGCAACACAGATGGACTGAGTAAAGTAAGTCAGACAGAGAAAGACAATATCATAAGATATTGTTTAGATGTGGAATCTAAAAAGAGGGTACAAATGAACTTATTTACAAAACAGACATAGGATTACAGATGTAGAAAACAAACTTATGGTCACCAGGAGGTAAGGGGGGCAGGCATGAATTGGGAGATTGGGATTGACATATGCACACTACTATATATTAAATAGATGCCTAATAAGGACCTACTTTATAGCACAAGGAACTCTACTCAATGCTCTGTAATGGCCTATAAGGGAAAGAATCTAAAAAAGAGTTGATATAAGTATATGCATAACTGATTCACTTTGCTGTACTCCTGAAACTAACACAACACTGTAAATCAAGTATACTCCAATAAAAAGTTTTAAAAATAACTAAATAAAAATAAAAAACTATTTCCTATTATATGGAACTAGGGCTCCTCAGAAAAATGGCTGACTCCAGGAAAAGTACAAGATGAGCCTGGATCCTCTTACTGTGCAAGAAAGTAAAGACGTATTCAAAGAAGGATGAGGACATGCCAAACACGCACAGAAGCCAACTTTAAGTGTCAAATATGGGACAACATAAACATCAAAATAAATAATGACAGTCGTGGATTATAACTCATTGACTGGAACAATAATTCTTGAGTCCATATTGGTAAATAAGTGAACAATTAAATAAATGAGAAGGAATTATTCTTCCATTAAGTAGAACAGTAACTGTTATTTTTAATTTTATTTTAATATTTATTTACTTATGCCCTGGGTCTTAGTTGTGGGGTGGGATCTTTGTTGCCATGTGCAGGATCTTCTTTGTGGCATGCGGGATCTTTTAGTTGCAGCATGTGAGGGTCTTTAGTTGTGGCATGTGAACTCTTAGTTGCGGCATGTGGGATCTAGCTCCTTGACCAGGGATCTAACCCTGGCCGCCTGTATCGGGAGTGCAGAGTCTTAGCCACTGGACCACCAGGGAAGTCCTAGAATGGTAACTATTAAATGTAGAAGGAATGATGAAATTAGAAAACCACCATATGGCAACAATCAGAGTAATAAAAGGCACGTGTCATCGATAAATGCTAAAACTAGTGGCTGCAAGGTTGATGACTAACAGGATATTTATGTACTCTCAAAGAATGTGCTCACAAGATATTTATTAATTACAAAGGGAAAACTAGTAACATTACAGTGGAGAAAACTGGCAGGCAGCACCTTAACTGAGTGATCAGAGATACCATCACTACTAGTAAGACACATCAACATCATGTACAACCTGATGGGATGTCTATGGTATCACTTCCAAAAATGCATAAACTTGAAACTTATCATGGAGAAACAGAGATAAACCCAAACTGAGAGACATCCTACAAAATGACCGGTCCGTACTCTTCAAATATATCAATGGCATGAAAGACAAAAGCTGAGGAATTCTTCCAGATTAAAGGAAACCAAAGAGACATGACAACTGAACAGAAATTATCATCTGGAATTTTCTTTTGCTATGAAAGAAATTATTGAAACAATTAGTGACATCTTAATAAGGTTTGTAGACTAGATGATACTAGTGTGTCAATGTAATTTTTAATGTTGAGAACTGTACTGTGATTATGTATGAAACTGTCCTTGTTTTTACAGTGAAGTATTTAAAGTAAAACGGCATCATTTCTGCAACTTGATCTCAAATGGTTCAAAAAAAATAATACCTATAAAGCAAATGTAGAGAGAAGGATAGAAGTAAAGTAGTAAATCGCTAACACTTGGGAAATCTGGGTGAAGAGTATAAGGAAATTCTTTGTACTATTTGATCAACTTTTCTATAAATCTGAAGTGAAAAGAATAGGAGTATACTACATAATTATTCTGATTAAAAGACTTCATTTGTCACCCATAATACCCAAGTTCAAAATTTTGTCTTTATCTAGACTACCTCATTATTCTAATTAATTGATTTTATGAATAACTGTTACAATTTTAAACATAAAATAACTGTATATTAATAAGTTACCACTTTTATCCCATTCAAACATTAGAAATCTATATAGGCTCATGTTTGAAAAAGAGTTCTACTACTGATCTAGTTCAACTTTTCCAATTTACTGTTTGAGAAACTGAATCACAAGGAGGAAAGGTGACTAGTGACTTGCCAAAGTCACACAGTTATAAACAGTGTTGGGACTGTCAAACACACAGAGTTAACCATAAGAAACAGTGAACAAGCACTGGAAAAAATACAGCATCACTAATAACTACAGAAGTACAAAATGAGTCCCACAGCACATGTGCTAAATTAGCAAAAACAAATAAAACAGACAAAACTCAAAGGGAACAGAATTGTGGGAAAATAAGTATATTTCTGCATTGAGAATGCACTATAAACAAGTATAATCTTTCCAGAGAGAAATTTGGCAATAACTGTCAAGAGTCATAAAAATGATCATACTCTCAACCACACTGGAAATGTATCTCAAGGAAATGCTTCAAAAGAGAGAAGAACAGATTTAAACAAAGATGATTATAGCCAAACAGTATGTTATAGCTAAAAACTAGAAACTACACAAATGCTCACACATGGGAAAGAGGCTAACGAAACAGGCCATGGTAGAGCAATACAATAACAGGTTATTACATTACCACTGGGAATAGCAACAACAGGACCTTGCAGAAATGTGGCAAATACCCTATCAAGTAAGGTTAGGCTAAACATAATGGAATCCCAAGAAACCCATACACAGTGCTGACAGCTAATAGAAAATTTGTATGTAGGTATCAAAGGAACAAAGAGTTTACAATTAGTAAATGATTTGAAGTTGAAATCTTTTGAGGGGGGATCTTTCTTTAAAAAATATGACTTTTATTACATAATGAAATTCATGTAAAGGAGAAATGGGAGGGGTGACAATGGCCAGAAGCCAGTGACTACAACACCTCAATTCTGACAGAACAGTGTGTCAGGTTCTTTCTTTTTTAAAACAACTTCATTGAGATATAATTAACAACTTCATAAAATTCACCCTCTTAGAGGATCAACTTATAGCATGACAGTATGAAGAGCTCTGCTGACCTGCACCCATAGCAAAACTGGTGAATTATTATTTAATTTAAAATTTAATTATTTTAAAAGCAACCATTTCAAGCCTCTGGAAAAAGTCCAAAGGGCAAAGATTAAAGAAAGAAATACCTACTCCAAAAAAATCTGCAAAAATTAGTTAAGAGGGACTTTCCTGGTAGCACAGTGGTTAAGAATCCACCTGCCAATGCAAGAGACATGGGTTCTATCCCTTGGCTGGCAAGATTCCCACATGCCGTGGAGCAACTAAACCCGTGTGCCACAACTACTGAGCCTGCACACTAGCACCCCAGAGCCACAACTACTGAAGCCCGTGCACCCAGAGCCCACGCTCCACAACAAGAGAAGCCACCGCAATGAGAAGTCCACACACTGCAATGAAGAGTAGCCCCCACTTGCTGCAACTAGAGAAAACCTGTGCACAGCAACAAAGACCCAATGCAGCCAATAAATAAATAAATAAATAAAAATTTTTTAAGAATTAGTTAACAAAGGGGGTTTCCCTGGCAGTGAAGTGGTTAAAACTCTGCACTTCCACTGCAGGGGGTGTGGGTTCGATTCCCTGATCAGGGAACTAAGATCCCTGCATGCCACATGGTGTGGCAAAAAAAAAAAACAAAGTAGGCAAGAAAAGTGAGAGTCTATGGTATTTGAACTATCACCACTCCCTCTTCCCACCCTCCCAGCTCAGTGAGGTAGAAATTCCCCTCCAGACCGCTATAGCCAAGAACACAGTTTCCAGTTGAAGGGCTTTCTTCCAAGGAGAAACAGGGTATCAGTGTTTCTCATTCTGCCCTTGTTGCCAAGGCTAAGTTCCAGGCAAACAAAGTTGAGAAGTTGGTGCTCACTTCTCCCACCCAGATCCTGCTCATGGAATTGAGGCTCTAACCCAGGTACATCACACTGAGAATACTGGGTCACCCATGCTGCAGTGATCAGACATAATTCCACATCAGTATAGGTAATCCACAAGGTCCTCGGGCTGCTGTTCTCTCTCAACACCAAGTCCTCAGATCCTAGAGTGAGGGTGTCACTCAGAAAGAAGCTTGCCATTCTTTCTATCTACAGTTTCTATCTATGACAGGATGTAGATAGATGAGAGAGAAAGAGAGGGATTCTCTCATTTTAAGGAATTGGCTCACACAATTATGAAAGCAGACAAGTCCTAAGATCTTAAGGGTGAGTCAGCAAGCTGGAGACCTAGGAAAGCTGATGGCTTAGTTCCAGTTTGAGCCCAAAGGCCTGAGAACCAGGAGAGTCAATGGTGTAATTCTCATCCAAAGACCAACAGGCTTCAGATCCATGAAGAGCTAATGTTTTGGTTTGAGTTTGAAAGCAGGAAAAAAGCCAATGTCCCTGTTTGACAGCAGTCATATATGAAGGATTCCCTCTTACTCAGGGAGAGTCAGTCTTTTTGTTCTACTCAACTGACTGGATGAGATCAAACCACCTTAGGAAGAGCAATCTGCTTTACTCAGTCTACCAATATAAATGTTAATCTCAAATAAAAACTGAAACATCCAGAATAATGCATGACCAAATATCTGAACATTCCATGGCCCAGGCAAGTTGACACATAAAATTAACCATAATAGTTGCTGTAACAAATTACTTAAAATATCCAGTTTCTAACAAAAAATTATAAGACATGCAAAGAAACAGGAAAATATGATCCATATGACTCATAAAAATTGGCAACAGAAACTGCGAGAGCAAGCAGATGTCAGATATATACAAAAAAAGAAAAAAAACTTTACAGAAGCCATTATGAACATATTCACAGAACCAAAGAAGGTAAATGGTTGCAGAATAAAAGAAGATATGGTGACAGTGTCCCATCAAATAGAAAAGGGCAATAAAGAGACAGAAATTATAAAACAAGAACCAAATGGAAATTCTGGAGTTGAAAAATATAATAACTGAAATTAAAAATTCACTTCAGGGACACAACAGTAGATATGAATCATGAGAAGAAAGAACAAGCAAATTTGAAGGTAGATCAACAGAAACTACTCAAAATGAAAAAGGAGAGAATAAGAATGAAGAAAAAATAAACAGAACCTGAGAGAAATGTGGGACATCATTAAGCACACTAACAAACATATAATTAGAGTACCAGAAGGGGAGGAGAGAGAGAAAGGAAAGGAATAAGTATTTGAAGAAATTAATGGTTGAAACTATCCCAAATTTATTTTAAAATAATAACCTATACATCCAGGAAGCACAACAAATCCAAGCAGGATAAACACAAAAAGGTCCACAGACACTTCGTAGTAGAAGTGCTGAAAGTCAAGGAGAAAATTTTTGAAAGAAGCAAGAGAAAATGACGCTTTACATACATGGGCAGCCTAATAAGATTAACAGACAACTTCTCAGCAGAAACAATGGAAGCCAGAAGGCACTGGGATAACATATTCAAAGCACACAAAGAAAAAAACCTGTTAACCAAAAATCTTATATCCAGCAAAGCTGTCTTTCATAAAAAGAAAGTAAAATAAAGACTTTCCCAGATTAAACACACAAACAAACAAATGAACAAAACAGGTAACTACTGCTAGCAGACCTACCTCACAGGAAATATTAAAGGACATTGTTCAAGCCAAACGTGAGACTACATGAAAAAAAGAATTGGTAAAGGCAACTATGTAATTATTTGACAGTGTACATGAATAACTCATTTTATTGCACTTGGCTTTACTGCACTTCACAGATATTGCATTTTTTACAAATTCAAGATTTGTGGCAACTCTGTGTTGAGCAAGTCTATTGGTGCCATTTTTCCAATAGCATTTGCTCACTTGATGTTTCCATATCCCATTTGGTAATTCTCACAATATTTTAAATTTTTTCATTATTATTATATTTGTTATAGTGATCTGTGATCAGTGATCTTTGATGTTACCATTGTAATTGTTTTGGAGTGCCACAAACCACACCCATATGAGATGGCTAACTTACTCAATAAATATTGGGTATGCTCTGACTGCTCCACCTACCAGCCATTCCCCTGTCTCTCTCCCTCTCCTCCAGCTTTCCTATTTCCTGAGATACAACACTATTGAAATGAGACCATTTAATAACTCTACAATGGCCTCTAGTGTTTAAGTGAAAAGAAGAGTCAATTGATGCAGCAAAATTCATAGATGTCTTATTTTAAGAAATTGCCACAGCCACCTCAACCTTCAGCAACCACCATCCTCATCAGTTAGCAGCCATCAATATTGAGTCAAGATCCTCCACCAGCAAAAAGACTATGGCTTGCTGAAGCTTCAGATGATGATTAGCATTTTTTAGCAGCAGTGTTTTTTTAATTAAGGTACATACATTGTTTCTTTTTAGACACATGCTATTTCATACTTAACAGAATGTAGTATAGTGTAAACATAACTTCTATATGCACTGGGAAACCAAAAAATTCATTAGACTTGCACTATTGCAATATTCGCTTTTGTTGTGGTAGTCTGTAAACAAACCTGTGATGTCTCCAAGGCACACATGTAAATGTATATTTTTTCTCCTTTCTTTTCTTAACTGATATAAAACATTACATAATATAATATGATATAATGTACTGTTGGTACTATAACATATAGAAACGTAACATATATGTTTTATATTTGCTAATAAGAGCACAAAAAATGTGTGAGAGGAACACTGTATTGGGATAAGGAAATGACTATAGATGGTAAAATAACAGTGTGTTGTTGGGTTTACAACATTGATTGTATAATATATATAACAACAGCACCACAAAAAGGAGAAAAGGGGAATAGAGCTATACTGGAATAACACTTCTGGATAATAATGCTTATTATCACTAGAATAAGCTAGTATCAGAATCTGAAGCTGATTCACACATAAGACGTTTATGGTGAACCCTAGAACAATCACTGAAAAAAATTTAAAATATAGTGGGAAATTTGTAAAGAAATTAAAATGCTACACAAGAAAATTATTCACTTATAAACAAAAAAAGGCAATAAAGGAATAAAAAATGAATGACACACATAGAAAACAAAAAGTAAAATGGCACATGTAAATCCGGATATATCAATAATATTATATGTGAATGGGCTAAAGAATCCAATCAAAAGTCAGAGATTGTCAGACTGGATAAAAAACATAATTCAACTATATGCTGACTCTAGGAGACACACTTTATATTCAAATATACAAATAAACTGAAAGTAAAGGATGTAAAAAGATATATAAACAGCAACCACAAGAAAACTGGAATGGCTATAATAATAGCATACAAAATAGATTTAAAACAAAAAGAGTTTACTAGAGACACAGAGGGATATTTTATCATGATAAAATATCAATACATCAGAAGATAACAGTTACAAATATAACTGCATCTAATAACAGATCACTAAAATACAGGAAGCAAAAACTGACAGAAATGAAAGGAGAAATAGACAACTCAACAATTGGTTTGGAGAATCCAATACCTCACTTTCAATAATGGATAAAACAACCACTCTTATGATGAAGTAAGATAAGACTTGAAGGCAACTAGACCTTACAAACAACTATAAAACACTCCATCCAGCAACAATAACAGAATATACATTCTTCTCAAGGGAACGAGGGACAGTCCCCAGGATATATCTTACACTAGGCCATAAAAAAAAAAAAAAACAAGCAAACAAACAAACAAAAAGACCAACCTCAATAAATTTAAAAGGCTAGAAATAATTCAAAATATGTTTTCCACTACAATAGAAAGAAATTAGAAATCAACTGCAGGGGAAAAAATTGGGAAATTCACAAATACATAGAAATTAAACAATGCACTCCCATACTATAACGGGTCAAGGAAGAAATCAAAAGGGGAATCAGGAAATAATTTGAAATGAATGAAAATCAAGGCAAAATATACCAAAACTTATAAAATGCAACTAAAGCAGTGCTCTGAGGGAAAGTCACAGCTGTAATGGTACTATTAAGAAAAGAGAGAGATCACAAATCAATAATCTAAACTTCCGGACTTCCCTCATGGCGCAGTGGTTAAGAATCTGCCTGCCCATGCAGGGGACGCGGATTCAATCCCTGCTCCAGGAAGATCCCACATGCCACAGAGCAACTAATCCCATGCGCCACAACTATTGAGCCTGTCCTCTAGAGTCCGTGAGCCACAACTATTGAGTCCATGTGCCACAACTACTGAAGGCCTCATGCCTAGAGCCTGTGCTCTGCAACAAGAGAAGCTACAGCAATGAGGAGCCTGTGTACGGCAACAAAGAGTAGCCCCTGCTCGCGACAACTAGAGAAAGCCTGTGTGCAGCAATGAAGACCCAACGCAGCCAATACATACATACATATACACATACATACATACGTACATACATAAATTTATTAAAAAAGAAAAAAATCTAAACTTCCACTTCAACACACTGGAAGAAAAGTACACTAAACCTAAAGCAAGCAGAAAGAAGGTAATGGTAAAGAATTCAGCAGAAATTAATGAAATAGAGAATATAAAAACAACAGAGAAAAACAGTGAAACCAAATGCTGGTTCTTTGAAAAGATCTATACAATTGACAAACATTTAGCAATACTAACCAAGATAAAAATGGAGATGACTTAAATTACCAGAATCAGAAATGAAAGAGAGACATTACTATTAATCTTACAGAAATAAAAAAGATCATAAAAGAATTCTATGAACAATTGTAGGCCAAAAATTTGATAAATCAGATGAAATGGACAAATTCCCAGAAAGACAAAATCTAACAAAATTGGCTCAAGAAGAAACAGACAATCTGACTTTATCTACAGTAAGTGAAGAGATAGTAATAGTGATAGTAATCAAAAAATTTCCCACAGAGAAAAGCCCAGGCCCAGGTGGCTTCATCAGTGAATTCTACCAAACATTTAAAGATTTCATAATAATTCTTCAAAAATTATTCTAAAAAATAGAACAAAAAAAGGCAGGGGAGGGAATTCCCTGGCGGTCCTGTGGTTACAGCCCTGCGCTTCCACTGCAGGGGGCACAGTTTCAATTCCTGGTCCAGAAATTAAGATTCTGTGTGCCATGTGGCACAGCCAAAAAAAATTTTTTTAATAAAATAATTTTTAAAATTAAAATATTAAAAATAGAAAATGAGAGAATATTTCCCAAGTCATTTCATGGGGCCAATATAACCCTTATGCCAAAAACAAAGACATCATAAGAAAAGAAAACTACAGACCAATATCTCTTATGAATATGGTTGCAATAATACTCAACAAAATACTAGCAAACAGGGGCTTCCTAGGTGGCACAGTGGTTAAGAATCCACCTGCCAATGCAGGGGACATGGGTTTGATCCCTGCTCCAGGAAGATCCCACATGCCACGGAGCAACTAAGCCCATGTACCACAACTACTGAGCTTGTGCTTTAGAGCCCGTGAGCCACAACTATTGAGCCCATGTGCTGCAACTACTGAAGCCCACACGCCTAGAGCCCGTGCTCCACAACAAGAGACGCCATGGCAATGAGGAGCCCACGCACCACAATGAAGAGTAGCCCCCACTTACCGCAAGCAAACAAAGCCCACACACAGCAGAAAAAGACCCAACAGAGCCAATTAAATAAATAAACAAAATTTTAAAAAGAAACAAACAAACAAAAAAAACTAGCAAACAAAATCCAGCATTTTATAAAAAGATTTGTTCACCATTACCAGCTGGGATTTCTTCTATTAATGCAAGGTTGGCTTAATATCTGAAAGCCAATTAATATAATACATCACATCAATAATACATCACATCCAATACTTTTTCATTACAAAAAAAAAACCTCCACAAACTTGGAATATAAAGGAATTAACTCAACCTCATAAAGGACATTTATGAAAAACCCACAGCTAACATCATACTTAATAGTAAAAAACTAGATGCTTTCCCACTAAGATTTGGAATAAGACAAATATATTCACTCTTGCTACCTCTATTCAACATCACATTGGAGGTTCTAGCCAAGACAATTAGAAAGAAATAAAAGGCATCCAGATTAGAAAGGAAGAAGTAAAATGATCTCCATTTGCAGATGCAATGAACTTGTATATAGAAATTCCTGGACTTCTTAGGTGGCTCAGTGGGTAAGAATCCGCCTGCCAATGCAGGGGACATGGGTTCGATCCCTGCCCCCAGGAAGATACCACATGCCGCAGAGCAACTAAGTCCGTGTGCCACAACTATTGAGCCTGCACTCTAGAGCCCTTGAGCCACAACTATTGAGCCCATGTGCCGCAACTACTGAAGCCCACGTGCCTAGAGCCCATACTCTACAAAAGAGGCCACTGCAATGAGAAGCCCACACAGCACAATGAAGAGTAGCCCCCGCTCGCCGCAACTAGAGAAAGCCCATGTGCAGCAACGAAGACCCAACACAGCCAATTAAATAAATAAATAAATAAATAAATTTATATTAAAAAAAAAAAATTCCTAAGGGATCCACTGAAAAAATGTTAGAACTAATAAATCAGTTCAGCAAAGTTGTAAAAGATGGATAAACAAAAATAAACTATACTTCTATATACATTTTCACTGAACAATCTGAAAATGAAATTAAGAAAACAATTCCAGTAAAACAGTCAGTGGGAAGTTGTTGTATAACAAAGGGAGTCCAACTCGAGGATGGAAGATGCCTTAGAGGACTGGGGCGGGGAGGGTGGGGGGGACTCGAGGAGGGGGAGTCAAGGAAGGGAGGGAATACGGGGATATGTGTATAAAAACAGATGATTGAACCTGGTGTACCCCCAAAAAATAATTAAAAATAAATAAATAAATAAATAAATAAATAAATAAATAAATAAAAAGAAAACAATTCCATTTACAATAGCATCACAGGGAATAAAATACTTAGGCATAACTTTAACAAAAGACGTAGAATTTATACTCTGAAAACTATAAGATGTTGAAAAAAATTAAAGACAATCTAAATAATTAGAAAAGCTTTCTGTGTTCATGATCAGAAGACTTAACACTTAATATGGCAATACTCCCAAGTTGATCTACAGATTCAACATCATCTCTATCATAATCCCAGTGGACTTCTTTGTAGAAATTGCCAAGCTAATGCTAAAATTTGTATAGAGAACCAAGAATAGCCAGAACAATACACTTTCCTATTTCAAACTTATTACAAAGCAGTGATAATCAAGACAGTGTGGTACTGGGAAAAGAACAGACACATAGATGAATGGAACAGAATTGAGCAGCCGAAAATAAAACCATATATCTGTGATCAACTGATTTCAACCCAACCTTGGGACCACAGTTGGATTGTCCAAAGACCATCAATGGGAAAAGAACAGTATTTTCAACAAATGGTGTAGCGCGAGGGGTGAGGGGGTGGAATGAATTGGGAAATTGGGACTGATATATATACACTAATATGTATAAAATCAATATCTAATAAGAACCTGCTGTATAGCACAGATAACTCCACTTCTCTGTACAGTAGAAACTAACACAACACTGTAAAACAACTATACCTCAATTAAAAAAAAAAGCTAAAGGAAAACTTGCTATGGAGGGGAAAAAAGGTATAAATAAAACAATGGAACTCAAAAAAAATGGTGTAGAGACAACAGGTTTGGACACTTACCTCACACAATATACAAAAATTAACTCAAAATTGATCAATGATCTAAAAGAACTAAAACTATAAAACTCTTGGAAGACAACACAGGGGGAAATCTTCATGATCCTAGATTTGGCAATGATACCTTGAATATGACATCAGAAGCACAGGCAACAAAAAATAAACTGACTTCATCAAAATTAAAAACTTCTGCACAGGGGACTTCCCTAGTGGCATAACAGTTAAGACTCAGCACTCCCAAAGCAGGGGGCCAGGGTTTGATCCCTGGTCAGGGAATTAAATCCTACATGCATGCTGCAACTAAGAGTTTGTATGCCACAACTAAGGAGCCCACTTGCTGCAACTAAGACCCGACACAACCAAATAAATAAAAATTAAAATTAAAAAAAAAAAGAAAACATGGCCATTTCTTTTTTAAATATAAATTTAGTTAGTTAGTTAGTTAGTTAGTTTATTGGCTGCGTTGGGTCTTCATTGCTGCACATAGGCTTTCTCTAGTTGCCGCGAGTGGGGGCTACTCTTCGTTGCGGGGCATGGGCCTCATTGCAGTGGCTTGGCTCTAGGCACGTGGGCTTCAGTAGTTGCAGCACACGGGCTCAGTAGTTGTAGCACATAGACTTAGTTGTTCCGTGGCATGTGGGAATCTTCCCTGAGTGGGGCTCGAACCATGTCCCCTGCATTGGCAGGTGGATTCTTAACCACTGTGCCACCTAGGAAGTCCCATGGCCATTTCTTAAAAAAATAAAATAAAGCCCTATGGTTGTTATAAAAACAAACAAACAAAACTTCTGTGCATGAAAGGACACCATCAAGAGAGTAAAAAGACAACCCACAGAGTAGGGGAAAATTTTGCAATCTCATAAGGGATTAATGTCCGAACATGCATATTTTTTAAACTCTTACATCTCAACAACAATTCACACAAACAACCCAATCCAAAAATAGGCAAAAGACTTGAATAAACATTTCACCAAAGATGATATACGAATGTCTAATATGCACATGGAAAGATGCTCAACATTACTAGTCAAATAAAACCACAGTGAAATACCACTTGACATCCATTAGGATGGTTGTTATAAAAAAAATGGAAAATAACAAATATTATCCAGGATATCTGGAGAAATTGGAGCTGTACTACATTGCTAGTGGGAAGGTAAAATGGTACAGCCACTGTGGAAAACAGCTTGGTAATACCTCAAAAAGACAAATAGAGAATTACCACACGATCTAGCAATTCCACTCCTTGGTGTATAACCAAAAGAATTGAAAGCCGGGACTCATTACATCCAAAATGTATAAAGAACTCACACAAGGAAAAAAGGAAACAATTCAATTTAAAAATTGTCAGAGTATCTGAATAAACATTTTTCCAAAGAAGACATATGGCTAACAAGTATTTGAAAAGGTGCTCAATATCACGAAGCATCAGGGAAATGCAAATAAGACCACAATGCGAGATCACTTCACATCTGTTAGAATGGCTCTTATCAAAAGACAAGTGATAGCAAGTGCTGGTGGGGATGTGGAGACATTGTAAGCCCTTGTGCACTATCGGTGGGAAGGTAAAATGGTATAGCCACTGTGGAAAATAGTATCAAGATTCCTCAAAAAATTAAAAATAGTATTACCGTATGATACGGCAATTCCACTTCTCGGTATATACCCAAAAGAATTGAAAGCAGTGTCTCAAAGAGATATTTGTAAACCTACGTTCAAGGCAGTGATACTCACAATAGCTAAAACATGGAAACAACCCAAGTGTCCACTGACAGATGAATTGATACGGAAAATGAGGTATATACATGCAGTGGAATATTATTCACCCTTAAAAAGGAAGGAATCCTGACATGTGCCACAACATGGATAAACCTTGAGAACATTATGCTCAGTGAAAGAAACCAGACACAAAAAGACAAATATTATATGATTCCACTTACATGAGGTACTTAAAGTAGTCAAAATCATAAAGACAGAAAGTATAATGGGGATTGCCAGGGGCTAGGGGAAGGGGAAAATGGGGGGCGGAGTGTATTGTTTAATGGGTTTCAATTTTACAAGATGAAAAAAGATCTAGAAATGATGGTGACCACGATTATACAGTATGAGTATACTCAACACCACTGAACGGCACACTTAGAAAAGGTTAAGATAGAATTCTCTGGTGGCCCAATGGTTAAGATAGAATTCTCTGGTGGCCCAGTGGTTAGGACTTCGTGCGTTCACTGTCAAGGGCCTGGGTTCGATCCCTGGTTGGGGAACTAAGATTCCACAAGACTTACGGTGTGGGCAAAATAAATAAATAAAAATAAATTTTTTCATGGTTAAGATAGGAAATTTTATGTTCTGTGTATTTTACCACAATAACAAAAGTTGGGGAAAAAAAATTCATCGTCTCCACATCTAAACCTGTGTACCTAATATATTCCTTATTTCTGTTCATGGCTTTACGTACTATCTACCTATTCCCTCCAGCTCTAAGCCTCCTGGGCCGCCACCCTGGGCACATCCTATGGGTCACGGAATCTTGACTTCAGAAAGACTTTTAGATCCACCCCCTCTTTTGCCTCTGCCTCGGTTCAGGTCCCTCTCATGTCATACCTGGAAATTGCAATAGCTTATGGACTATCACCAGCATTATGTTTAAAACGCTAATGTGATCCTATCATTTTTTATGCATAAAAATCTTTAATAACTCATCACTGCCCACAGAATAAGTACAGCTCTCTCAGACTTTGCTCAGCATAGCTTTCCAGGTTTAGCTCCTATCAATCCCCACAGTAGGCTCCAGCTGCCATTCCCTAGTGTCACGCATACGGACACCTTACCATCTGTTACACATAGTTTTTCCATTATCTAAAATTAACTTTCTCTCCTCCATATAAAGAATTCTTAATTATCCTCCAAAGCTCAGAATCAGCATCTCCTCCCCTTACAGAACCTCCCTGAGTCTCCATTCTAAGACATTTGGTTGTTTCTTCCACCAGTCAGTCAATAAGAATTGAAGGCCAACTATGTGCCCTAATACAAGGTGCTAAGGCTGCAGTAAACAAGACAGACCAAGGCCCTAACAGTCTAGTGAAGAATAAAAAATAATGTACAAACAATTACAAGCCTGTTAAGTGCTGTGAAGGCAATTTATAGGAAACTATGTAATATAACCAAAGAACTTTGTCAGAGTTATTAGGGAAGGTATCCCTGAGGAAAGATATTTAAGCTGTGAGCTGAAAGATAATCAGAGCCTGGAGCCAAAGATCAGTGCTTACTTGCCGTTTATCCAATTAATTATATTGAGTGTCTACTATGGGCCACGTATCATTTCGGATGCTTTGGATACATCAAGGATCGAGAAGCAAAATTCCCTTGCCTTCCTAGTGCCTGTATTTCATTGATTACATTCTAGTTTCTTCATTCATTTACTCAGCAAATGTCTACTGAGCATACCCCGTCAGGCACTACGTCAAGTGGTAAGAATAAAATAGGAATAATACACAAGCCCTTGCATAAGATTACTGTCAAGCTGATCCCAATTTTATAGGGAATATAATTGCCAAGGCAATCTTGTAGAAGAAAAACAAAGCTTTAGGAAATACACTGCTAGACCTTAGGATGTATTATAAAGCTATAATATTTAGACAGTGTGGGGAATTCCCTGGCAGTCCAGTGGTTAGGAATTTCACTGCTGGGGCCCAGAGTTCAATCCCTGATTGGGCAAATAAGACCCCCGCAAGCCTTGCAGAGCGACCAAAAAAAAAAAAAGACAGTGTAGTTTTGGCACAAAGGTAGACAAGCAGAATACTGGTACAGAACTGAGAATCTGGAAACATACCCACACATGTATTGGCATCTGATATATGACAAAGTTGATACCTCAGTGCAATGGGGAAAGAATAGTCTTTTCAACAAATGGTGCAGGATCAGATTAATAGCCACATGGGAAAAAAGTGAATTTTCCTTCCTACCTCACATCATACCCAAAAATCAATTCCAGATAGCTTTTAATATGTGAAACGTAAAATAAGACATTTTTAGGGGGACTTCCTAGGTGGCACAGTGGTTAAGAATCTGCCTGCCAATGCAGGGGACACAGCTTCGATCCCTGCTCTGGGAAGATCCCACATGCCACAGAGCAACTAAGCCATGCACCACAACTACTGACCCTGTGCTCTAGAGCCCGTGAGCTACAACTATTGAGCCCATGTGCCGCAACTATTGAAGCCTGCGTGTCTAGAGCCCACGCTCCGCAACAAGAGAAGCCACCAAAATGAGAAGCCCACATACCACAATGAAGAGTAACCCCTGCTCTCTGCAACTAGAGAAAGCCCATGTGCAGCAATGAGGACCTAACACACCCAATAAATAAATAAATAAATAAATAAATAAATAATTTTTTAAAAAGACACTTTTAGAATAAAACTTAGGAGAATATATTCAAAAGTTCAGAGTAAGCAAATATTTTTCAAATAGGACACAAAATGAGAGCCATAAAAAAAATAGAAAAATGGACCATATTAAGAACTTTTATTTTGTAGGTCAATTATACTTCAAAAACAAACAAACATTCTTAAAAAAAAAAGTTAAAGGCAAAACAAACAAACAGACTCATAGAAAAAGAGATCAGATTTGTGGTTATCAGAGGCAGAGGTTGGGAGAGGGGGAATTGGATGAAGACGGTCAAAAAGTACAAATTTCCAGTTATAAGATAAAATAAGTACTAGGGATGTCATGTACAACATGAGAAATATAATTAACACTGCTGTATGTTATATATCAGAGCTGTTAAGAGTAAATCCTGAGTTCTCATCACAAGTGGAAAAAACATTTTTTATTTCTTTAATTTTGTATAAGTATGAGATGATAGATGTTCACAAAATTTATTGTGCTAATCATTTCATGATGCAAGTCAAATTATTATGCTGTATGCCTTAAATTAATACAGTGCTGCATGTGAATTATATCTCAACAAAACTGGAAGAAGAAAACTTCTATTCATCAAAATACATAATAGGACAGTGAAAAGTCAAGCAGCAGACTGTGAAAAGATATTTTAGTGTGTGTGTGTGTGTATATATATATACATATATATTCATCCACAAAGTATTTGTACCCAGTGTCCTTCACCTTGGGAGAAAGAAAAAGGCAGATAATCCAATAGAAAAATGGACAAAAGAGTTAAGCATGTACTTCACAAAAGAGGTTACCAAATGGCAAATAAATCTATGAAAGGGTAGTCAGCTGCATTAGTCACTATGTATGCAAATACTCCTCCACAGGTAATTTTATTACATACCCACCATCATAACTAAAATGAAAAAGACAGACAACATCAAGTGTTGATGGAGATGTAAAACAATTGCTGGTAAGAGTGTAAACTGGAAGAACTACTTTGGGAAACAATTTGGCAGTTTATACTGAAGTTAAACTTATGCATACCATATGACCCAGTGATTCCACTCCTAGGTGAATGAGCACAAAAGTTCATCAAAAGACACATACAATACTCATAGGGGGAACTTCCCTGGTGGCGCAGTGGTTAAGAATTTGCCTGCCAATGCAGGGGACACAGGTTTGAGTCCTGGTTGGTGAAAATCCCACATGCCGCAGAGCAACTAAGCCCCTGCACCACAACTACTGAGCCTGCACTCTAGAGCCCACGAGCCACAACTACTGAAGCCCATGCACCTAGAGCCTGTGCTCTGCAACAAGAGAAGCCACCACAGTGAGGAGCCAATGCACCACAATGAAGAGTAGCCCCCACTCACCACAACTAGAGAAAGCCCGTGTACAGCAAGGAAGACCCAACACAGCCAAAAATTTAAAAATAAAAAATAAAAAAATAAATAATAAAGAAATCTTTAGGGCTTCCCTGGTGGCACAGTGCAAGAATCCGCCTGCCAATGCAGGGGACATGAGTTCAAGCCCTGCCCCAGGAAGATCCCATGTGCCTCAGAGCAGCTAAGACCATGCTCCACAACTATTGCACTCTAGAGCCCGTGAGCCACAACTACTGAGCCTGTGTGCTGCAACTACTGAAACCCACACACCTAGAGCCCGTGCTCTACAACAAGAGAAGCCACCACAATGAGAAGCCTGTGCACCACAACAAAGAGTAGCCCCCACTTACCACAGCTAGAGAAAGCCCCTGCACAGCAACAAAGACCCAACACAGGCAATAAATAAATTTTTAAACAAAGAATGTATATATATATATGTGCACTTTGCTGTACAGTAGAAATTAATGCAACATTGTAAATCAACTATACTTAAATAAAATAATTTAAAAAAAAACTCAGAGAGGGACTTCCTAGGTGGTGTAGTGGTTAAGAATCCACCTGCCAATGCAGGGGACACGGGTTCAATCCCTGCCCCAGGAAGATACCACATGCCACAGAGCAACTAAGCCTGTGTGCCACAACTGTTGAGCCTGCGCTCTAGAGCCCGTAAGCCACAACTATTGAGCTCATGTGCCTAGAGCCCGTGCTCCACAACAAGAAAGTCCACCACAATGAGGAGACTACACACCACAATGAAGAGTGGCCCCCGCTTGCCACAACTAGAGAAAGGCCGTGCGCAGCAACAAAGACCCAACACAGCCAATAAAATAAAAAAATAAACAAATAATAATTAAAAAAAAAAAACTCAGAGAAAAAGAGATTAGCTTTGTGGTTACCAGAGGTGGAGGATGCAAGAAGGACAAACTGGATGAAGGCAGTCAAAAGGTACAGACTTCCAGTTAAAACATAAATAAGTACTAGGGATGTAATATACAACATGATAAATATAACATTACTATATGCTACAGATGAAAGTTGTTAAGAGTATATCCTAAGGGTTCTCATCACATGGAAAAAAATTATTTTCTTTATCTTTAATTTTGTATCTATATGGGATGATGGATGTGCACTAAACTTATTGTGGTAATTATTTCCTAATGCATGTGAGTCAAATCATTATGCTGTACACCTTAAACCTGTGCACCTTGTATGTCAACTATATCTCAACTTTAAAAAGAAAGAAAATAGGAGAAAAGCTGAGAAATTTCATCAGATATCAGGAATCTAAAAATAAGAAAACTATAAAATGGAAATTCTAAAACTAAAAAATGCTATGTCCAAAACTAAAAATACCATAGGTGGGCTTATTGCAGATTAAAAATAGTAGGACAGAAGATTATTAACCTAGAAGAAATGACAGTAGAAAATATCCAGACAGAAGCACAGGAGAAAAATAATATGTAATATAATTAGCGTGTAAGAGACTTACAGGACATGATGAAAAGTTCAAATATATATGAGTAATAAGAGCCCTAGGAGGAGTGATGATAATAGAACAAAAATAAAATTTGAAGAAATACTGGATATTTATTCAAATATTTTCTTTAAGAATTCACATATTTTTCAAAAAAATCTCCTAAACTACAAAAGATATCAAACCATAGACTCGAGGACTTCTCTGAACCCCAGTCAGGATAAATACAACAAAATAAATAAATATAATAAAATACAAGGACATATCACACCAAACTGTTAAAAGCAATGATAAACAGAAAATCTTAAAAACAGCCATATATAAAAGATATATTATGATCAAAGGAACAAGAATAAGATTAATGACTAACATTTCAACAGAAACAATGGAAAACAGACGTGGAATGCTTGGGAATGAAAAAAAGCACTTTAAATTGATGGGGAAAAACACATCTATCAACTTAGTACTCTATTCTAGGCAAAACCATCCTTCAGAAATGAAATACAGAATAACAAGTGTGAGCAAAGACGTGGAGACTTTGGAACCCTCATGTATTGCTGGTGGGAATGTGAAATGGTAGGTATACCCGCTGTAGAAAACAGCATGGCAGTTCTTCAAGTTAAACACAGAATTTCTATAAGATCCATTCCACTTCTAGGTATATACTTAAGAGAACTGAAAGCGTGGATCCAAACAGGTATGTGAACTCCAATTTTCACAGCAGCATTATTCACAATAGCCAAAAGGTGGAAGCAACCCAGTGTCCATTGATGAATCAATGGATAGATAAACAAAATGTGGTATGCACATACAATGGAATATTATTCAGCCTTATTTAGCCTTAAGAAGGAAGGACGTTGTGATATGCGACACAACATAAATGAACCTTAAAAACATTATGCTATGTGCAATAAGCCAAACACAGAATATTGTATGATTCCACTTATATGAAATATCTAGAACAGCCAAATTCATAAAGACAGAAAGCAGAATAGTGGTTACTAAGGGCTGAGAGTAGGGGATAATGGAGAGTTACATGGGTATAGAGTTTCAGTTTGGGATAATGAAAAATTCTGGAGATGGATAGTGGTGATGGTTGTACAACAACCTGAATGTGCTTAATGCCACCGAACTGTACACTTTAAAATGATTAAAATGGTAAATTTTATGGTCCATGTAACTTACCAGAATGAAAAATAATTAATAAAGGCAAAATAGGACATCTTCCGACAATAAAAAGTTGAGAGAGTTCCCATTTGCAACAACGTGGATAGACCTAGAGAGTATTATGCTTAGCGCATAAGTCAGAGAGAGAAAGATAAACACTGTATGTCATCACTCATATGTGGCATCTAAAAAATAAAACAAATAAATGTATATAGCAAAACAGAAATAGACTCACAAATATAGAAAACAAACTAGTGGATACCAGTGGACAGAAGGAAGTGAGGCGGGGCAAGGTAGGGATATGGGATTGAGATACAAACTACTATCTATAAAATAGATAAGCAACAAGGATATGTTGTACAGCACAGGGAATTATAGCCATTATGTTGTAATAACTTTAAGGGGAGTATAATTATAAAAATACTGAATCACTATGCTATTCACTTAAAACTAATATAATATTGTAAATCACCTATACTTCAAGTTGAATTTTAAAACATTTTAAAAAGCTGAAAGAATTCATCATGAGCAGACCTGCACTACAAGAAATACTAAATGAAATTCTTTAGTCTGAAGGAAAATGAGCCAGATGGAAACATGGAACTGCAAAATAGAATGAAGAACACATGAAAGAGTGACTATGTAGATAAATAAAAATGAATATTGGAAATTAATACTGACAGTTTAAAACCACAAAGAAAATAGTCTTGCAGAGTTTAAAATATATACTGAAATAAAACATATAGCAACAATAGCACAGAAAGCAGAAAGTGTTAAACTATTTTAAGTTTCTTGCATTGTTCAGGAAGTGTGACAAATACTAATTTAGGGTAGATAGTGATGAGTTAAGAATGTATGTTATGGGACTTCCCTGGTGGTCCAGTGGTTAAGAATCCACCTTCCGATGCAGGGCACACGGGTTTGACCCCTGGTGGGGAACTAAGACCCCACATGCCACAGGGCAACTAAGCCTGTCCGCCACAACTACTGAGCCCATGCACCACAACTAGAGAGCCCATGTGCAGCAACTATAGAGTCCACCCACTCTGGACCCAGCAAGCCACAGCTAGAGAGAAGCCCGCACACTACAAGGAAGATCCTGCATGTTGCAATGAAAGATTCAGTGTGCCACAACAAAGACCTGATGCAGCCAATAAATAAATAAATGAAAGAATGCATAGTGTAATCCCTAGAGGAACCACTAAAAGAGTAATCACATAATAATTAAATATCTAATTAATTTTAAAAAGAATAAAAAGTAGAATGATAAAAAATCATCATTCAATGCAAAAGAAGGCAAAAAAAAGAATGAAGGAACAAAGCACAGACAGAACAAACAAAATAAACAACAAAATGATAGAAATAAACAACAAAATGATAGAAATAAACACATATCAGTAATCAAATTAAATGGAAATGAACTAAAACACTCTAAATAAAAAATAAAGACTGTCAGGCTGGATTTTAAAAATCCAACTATATGCTATTTACAAGTGACACACTTTAATTTTTTTAATTTGATTTTTTTTTTAATTTATTGGTTGAGTTGGATCTTCGTTGCTGCATGCGGGCTTTCTGTAGTTGTGGAGAGCAGGGGCTACTCCTCATTTCAGTGTGCAGGCTTCTTATTGCAGTGGCTTCTCTTGTTGCGGAGCATGGGCTCTAGGTTAGCGGGCTTCAGTAGTTGTGGCACTTGTGCTTAGTTGCTCCGTGGCATGTGGGATTTTCCTGGACCAGGGATCAAACCCGTGTCCCCTGCATTGGCAGGCGGATTCTTAACTACTGTGCCAACAGGGAAGCCCAAGTGACACACTTTGAATATAAGGTCATCAAGGTTAAAAGAACACAAAAGAACAGAATGGAAAAACATGTGCCATACAAATACAAACAAAAGCGAGCTGGCTTAGCTAGCTTAATATCATACGAAACAGACTTTGAGATAATAAATATGTCTAGCGATAAGGAGGGGCATTTCACACTGATAAAAGTGTTTGTTTAGCTGAAAAATACGACTTTCCTATTAATATATTCAGAAATGAAATATATGAAGCAAAAAATAACAGAACCAAAAAGAAACATAGACAAATCCACAATTATTGTTGGAGACTTGCACACACACACGCATGCCCCTCAGTAATTGATAGAACTAGTCAAAAATCAGTAAGGATATAGAAGATCTGGATACACTATCAACAACACTGACATAATTGAATATTTATACAACACTGCCCCATCAACTGCAAAATATGCATTCTTTTCAAATACAAATGAAATGTTCACCAAAGTGACCATATGCTAAGCCATGAAACAAATCGCAGGAAATTTCACAGGACTTAAGTCTCACACAGCGTGTTCTCTGACCACAATAAATTAAATATGACATTAACAAGATATAGACAGAGGCCCCAGATATTTGGAAATTAAGCAACTCATGTATACAAAATTCAAGATCAGGCAAAACTAATCTATAGCAATAGAGTTCAAGATAATGATTTCCTTTGGGTAAGAAGAAGCACAGTGAGCATTCTGAGACTCTGAATGTTCTGTTTCTTAATACAAGCAGTGGTTATACAGGTGTAGTTATATATAAAAATGCATTCAAGATTTGTATTTGGGACTTCCTAGGTGGCACAGTGGTTAAGAATCTGCCTGCCAATGCAGGGGACACGGGTTCGAGCCCTGCCCTGGGAAGATTTCACATGCCGTGGAGCAACTAAGCCCGTGCACCACAACTATTGAGCCTGTGCTCTAGAGCCCATGAGCCACAACTATTGAGCCCATTTGCTGCAACTATTGAAGCCCACACACCTAGAGCCCGTGCTCCACAACAAGAGAAGCCACTACAATGAGGAGCCCACGCACGACAATGAAGAGTAGCCCCCACAACAGGAACTAGAGAAAGCCCATGTGCAGCAACAAAGACCCAAAACAGCCAATAAATAAATAAAATAAATAAATTTAAAAAAATATATTTGTTTTTGTACACTTTATGTAAGTGATAACTCAATAAAAATGTAAATTAGAAAAAATGATATTGGAAATTCCCTGGCGATCCGGTGGTTAGGACTTTGCCTTGCAATGCAGGGGGTGCGGGTTTGATCCCTGGTCGGGGAGCTGAGATCCCACATGCCTCGTGGCCAAAAAAACAAAAACAGAAAACAAAAACAAAATTGTAACAAATTCAATAAAGACTTTAAAAAAAAAAGCATACAAAGAAAAAAAGACATTAAATTCCCTACTACCTAAAAAATATCTAGGAGGATGCTTAATAAATGTTTAATGAATTAAAAAAAGGAGGGCAAAATAAGGGATAGAGTGAAAAGGTCTAATGTACTTCTAATACTATTTACACCAACTAAATTGGCAAAATATAAAGAAGTCCAACAGTAGAAAGTGCTGGAGAGAATGAAAATCAATGGAAACTCTTATACTTTGCTGATGAGAATATAAATTGATACAACCACTTTAGAAAACAATTTGGCAGGGCTTCCCTGGTGGCGCAGTGGTTTTAAGAATCCATCTGCCAATAAAGGGGACATGGGTTCGAGCCCTGGGCTAGGAAGATCTCACATGCCGAGGAGCAACTAAGCCTGTGCGCCACAACTACTGAGCCTGTGCTCTAGAGCCCATGAGCCACAACTACTGAAGCCCGTGAGCCTAGAGCCCAAACACTGCAATAAAGAGTAGCCCCCACTACCCACAACTAGACAAAGCCTGTGAGCAGCAATGAAGACCCAACACAGCCAATAAATAAATAAATAAAAATAAAAAATAAAATCTTAAAAAAAAAAAGAAAACAATTTGGCATTAGCTTATAAAGTATAACATTCAAATACCCGACCACCTGACAATTCAACTTCTAGGTGTGAACCCTAAAAAGCTCTTGCCCAAGTGCCCCAGGAGCTGATTATAAGAATGTTAATAGTAGCTCTGCTCATAATAGCAAAAACTGTAAACACCTCAAATGTCCATCAATAGTAGAACAGATAAAGCAATTATGGTATATCCACACAATAAAATATTATCCCACAGTGAAAATGAATGAACCATAGTTGCTTGCAACAATATAGCTATTAGAAACTTAATGAGTGAAAAACGAAAATCACAGAAAAAAATACAAAGAGTATGATACCATGCTTATGAAGTTAAAATGCAAACAAAATTAAACAATATGTTGTTTAAGCATATATGTAAATTTTTTAAAGCACGGAAATTAAAATACAAATTGAAAATAATGGTTAGGAAGAAATGGAGTGATAGATAATATTCTAGCTCGGATTAGCTGAGGACTTTGTGAGTGTCCACTATATTTTCATTCTTTATAATTTATATGTAATGTTTATATGTATTAAATATGATAACTTGCATATTTTTTAAATAAGGAAAAAAGCAGTAGAAAGTGTTATAGGAGCATGGAGAATTCTCCTCTATTCTAGAGGAGAAGTTAAGGAGAATTTTATCTAGTAGGTGTGTCAGGGGTCCCCAGGTTCAGGGCTTCACTAGATGGCCTCACAGGACTCAGTGTATAATTGCACTCACAGCTATGATATAGTATAGCCAAAAGATACAAATAAAAATCAAGCAAAGGGAAAGGGGGCACAGGGCAAAGTCTAAAGGCAACCAGGCACAAGCATCCAAGAGTCCCTTCCCAGTGGAATCCACGCAGGACATAATTAATTCCTCCAGCATGACTATAATACCACTTGTGAAGTGTTGTCTACAAGCGAAACTTGCCAGAACTTAGGAATTCCCGGGTTTTTATCAGGGGTTAGTTATGTAGGCCCTCTCTACCTAGCATGTACCAAATTTTCAGACTCCCAGAAGGAAGGCAGGTGCTTAGCATAAACCATATTGCTAGCACAGTTCAGGCTCAGTGGTCCACTTCTTTATCTTAGGGTAGTTAGGAACCCTCCTGAAATCCCAATTCCCAGATGCTACCAAAGGTCAACCTTGAAAGCCGGTCTTTCAAAGGATAGCAGTCTCAGGCCTCCTATATCAACTTTTTTCTGCATAGTAAGTAATACTGTGGCTGATATTTGAGGTGAAACTTCAAGAAGTATGTCAAATGGACAAGGTCATATGGTGGAATGGCATTAAAGGCAGTGGGAACAGTATGTGCAAAGGTAAAGAGGTGTGAAAAGATGCCCCTGTTGGGGAACAAACCACAGTGCTGAAGTCCTTTCAATATGGGTGGAGCACAAGGCGCTTGGGAAAATATAAGAAGAAGGAAGTGGAGAGGGAAAGAGTCAGACTATAATGGGCCACTTACACCACAATGGGACATTTTAACTTTGTCCTGCAAGCGATGGGGAGTCATTAAAGTACCGTAGGTGAGGGAGTATAGTACAATGCCTGGCTGAAATAGACTGCTATGTCCTCCCAAAATTAAGATGCTGACATCTAGAAACCCTAGAGAGCTCCCTCACCCTCTGTGCTGTATGAGGACAGAGGCAGATGGCTATCTATGAACCTGGAAGAAGGCCTCCATCAGACACCAGATCTGCCAGCACTTCAATCTTGGACATTTCAGCCTCCAGAACTATCAGAAATAAATGTTTGTTATTTAAGCTACTCAATCTATGGTTTTGTTATAGCAGCCCAAATGGACTAAGGCACTGGCACATAATGTAGTAGGCTCTAAATAAAGCCTGTTGATTTGATGTGACTCAAACTATTATGCTAGTTCAAGATCTATACAGATTTCTTGGCAATCCTTCAGTAGACGTGAAAGAACTTCACTGATCATTTTAGGCCACTCTAGATTTCCTTAGATACATTAAATTACACTACTTTGCTCTGATCCATAATCAAATGCACAGACTATTAACTGAAACTGGTTCTAGGAATTATGAGTCAAACTGGTTCTAAAAAAGCAGGATTTAGGTGATAGGGTCTTCACCAAGATGGAGATTAGAACATAGTATGAATTTGTTAAATTACCAGGAAAATCTAGCTTTCAGAATAAACTGGTAACAACTACCATTTATTATGGGCCCCACAATGTGCTAAGTAGTTTATGGAGATTGTTTTTGTTAATCTTCACAACCACCATTTACGATGGGTATCATTTTCTCATTTACAGATGATGAAGCAGACTCACAAATGTGAAATAATTTACCTGAGGTCACATAGGTCATGGGTGCAGAAGGGAGCAGTTGATGTCAAGCTGAGAACCTCACAGCTTTAACTGACTGCCTGCTTTTTTCTCAGAGATTATTGGGGTTAATCCCCACCCTGCTTTGCCTCATATATCATCCAGGTCCAAAACACCATGGCCATACATTGCACCTCATGTGGCTCTGAATATCCATCCCTCCTTCCCAAGGGCAACTTAGTAGGGCCTAAAATGGTTGGAATTCCTACACTGCCACTAGGGTGACAAGAAGAAGCAGTCTTATCCGTGTACTCTAACTAGCCATACAGATATGCTCATTTTTCTAAGTGGGCTGTGACATGGAAAAAAGTTGGGAAGCTCTGCTTGAAACCAGTCTAATAGTCCTCCTCTCAAAATCCTCTGGAAATCCCAATCTGTGATCAGCAAACTCCACTATGCCCTCAATCTATCCTTGGAAAGTCACTGAAGTAAAACTTGGCATCCCCCAAAGACACTGCTTCCCTGCATGAGCCCTGAAGACACTGTAATAAAAATGACCCAGCCTGAGAAATAGACTAGGATTGTAGCAAAGATGTACCCCTGCAGAGCGTGGCTTTTCCACAGTTTCCCTCAGGAGTACCCATGCTGTTTTGGATTAATCTCAGGTTCAAGTCAAATAACACTTGTTCACATCCTGTTAGGAAAACCTAACCTGTGGCCACTTCTAGCAGCTGGAGATGTGTTTGCAGAGCTGAGAAGTAGAAAGCTTCATATGGGGTAACCCAGAAACCATCATGATCCCTATAACTGTGGTTTCATTGTCTCATCGTACCCACGCTAGCCTTGGTTGTTGTATTACTCATGGTTTGGGGTTGTTTTTTTTCAATTTTCTGTTTTGTTTTATGATGCTTTGACATCTTTGGGCCTTGCAGACCAGGATGGAACTGCCCCTCTAAGGGTTTGCTAATTCCTAGAGATAGAAAAGAACTTGCCTTCAAGCACACCTTTCATATGCAAACCAACCAATCCAAACCAGTATCCCTAACCACCTCCTTTATGGACTCCTATATACCAAACCAATATTCTCACTGCTCTAAATCACCCCAAGACCAGGTACCAGAAAACTAGGGACCACCCCTATGGCCCACAGTGCTGTTGAAATTATTCAAATTAGCCAACCAAACCCCTTGCCTTGCCTTACCCATTCCTTCCTGTGGAAACCACAATAAAGGCTCTGGGCAATGCTCTCCCCTCACACCTTCTGCCTCCTGACCAACCTTAGAGCTTCCCCATATGGCCCCCCATGGGCATCTTGGGAACTGTGCATAATAAAACTTTCAATGGCATTGAACTCCTGTGTCATCACTCAGTCACCTCTATAAATTAAGTCCTGGACACAATGGAAACACTTGTCACTTCCATTATAGCAGTTAACATATACTCTCTGATATTATGTATATAGTAGATACTTTCGTCTCCAGAATTTACTCTGCCTGAGAGCAGGAACCGTATTTTACTAAAAAGCTCTGTAGCATGGGTTTGCATGCCCAAGAACATACACAAGCAGTGTTTATTCAACTGAAATGTTTGCTGAACTGTGGCCAATTTCCGTCCCTTGACAAAGCCATTTCCCAGATCGTTCTTCTCCCATAGCAACAATAGACAGTAGAACATGTTGAGAAGTCGTTCTCATTTTCCACAGGGAAGAAATAAAAAAGCCAGCCCCACAAATACAAGGCATCACCTGCCCTGCTGGGTCCCTACAAGGAGTCCAAGCCTGGACCAATATTAGAAGCATTTTCACAAATACAAACAGAAAACTGTTCACAGACACTCGGTGCTGTAGCTTAGGACTCTGCCTCAGTGACACAGGGGACACACCGTGACAGCATTCATTGGAGAATAAATGGAAATTATTTTGAGTATCTCATCAGATTGGGAGTGGGGAACTGGGGATTGTTTTCCAATAATGTATAGCATCTTAAGTACCCCATTCTTAAGATTTGCTCCATTGCGTTTAAAAAAATACATATGCTTGAGTTCTTGGACTTTAAAAAAATGCCCTCTATCCCTTGCTATTTGTACCTGAATAACTCATGCTATGCAAATATGAGTAACTAGAATCTTCTCTAAGATAAATAAGTAACATGTAGTCGTCAGTTTTCAGGCTGGTCATCTGGTAATGGCAAAAAGAAATGGATTTGCAGTCTGAGGACTGGTGTGCTCAAGCACACCAGTGACTGGGCTCTGTCACTAACTAGCTATGTGACCCTCATAAACCTTCACCTCTCTCAGTCTTTATTGTCAAATAAGAATCTATCATAAGAGAACCACTCTGAGGATTAAACGTTATAATGTATGTTAAAGGTGCTTCATAAACTATAAAGCACTGCACAAACATCAGTCATCTATTGCACTGGAAGCTCCAGAGCCTGGCATGCGGCCTGACATAGAGCTGGTGTTCAATATTTGTAGTCCAAATAAGAAAATACCACTGATGAGCTGTGTTATCTCAGGGAAGAAAAAAAATCTCTCTTCCTCCTCCTCTTCCTCCTCCTCCTCTGATACCACTGTATACTGTCCTTTTTCCTGTTCCCCCTTACACAGCAACCTCACTCCTGCCTCAGGGCCTTTGCACCTGTTGTCTTCTCTGCCTGGAACACTCTTCCCCAGCTCTTTGCATGGGCATCCCCTTTTCATCAATCAGGTCTTAGGTCAAATGTAATTTCTCCAGAGGCTTTCTCTTACCACCTGACCAACGTTCCACCTCTATTATTCACCCAATATATAATCCTGTTTTATTTCCTCCTCCTGTTGTCTTGCTTATTACACTCTCCTTTACTAGAATAAAAAACAATCTGCTAGAGATTCCCTGTCTGTCTTGTTCACCACTGTATTCCAATGCCCAAAACAACATCTAGCTCATAGAAAACTCTCAAAAAGCATTTGAATAAATGAGGTTGAGATAACTTTATATCAAAAGTTTCATTCATTCAACAAATATTTTGTTTGTACCTATGAGGATTCAGGCTCTATTTCAAGGTGCTGGGGATTCAGCTGAGAACAAAACAGACAAATGTGCCTGCTTTCTTGGGGCTTGCCTTCTAGTGGCGAAATAAACAATAAACAAGATAAAAAGCAAATTACATAATATACTTGATAATGTAAGTGTTAAGGAGAAAAAACTAAGTAAAGCAGTCAAGGAGGATATGAAGTGTGTGCTCAGGGGTACACAGAAATGAGAGGAAGAGCCACGGGAATATACGGGGAAATGCATTCCAGGAGGCCTAGGTAACTGGGACAGGAATTAAAGGACTGCAGGCTAACACAATAGATGATGAGGTCAGGAAGGTTAAGAGAAGTCAAATTGTATACGGCCCTGTTGGCTAAACCAAGGACTTTGTCTTTTACAAAGAGTAAGATGGGAAAGTTTTGGAGAATTTGAGTACAGGGATGTCACGATATGGCTTCTTACAAGAGGATCGCTAGGGGCTGCCGTTTGGGGAATATCTGGAGGGTAAGCTTAGGGACCAGTAAGGATGCTATAATAACCATTGCAAGAGATAGCGGCTCCGAAAGACTGGGGAAGGAGCAGGTGCGGGGTTGGAAGATTACATTTAGGCTTTTGACAGTTACTCTGGAGTGGCGTTTACGGGGAGGTCTAGACTGGGGGGTCAGCACCTGGAACTCAAATGGTATCTAATATCAACAGTAATCAAGCCATGGAGATGGCGTCCCAGCGCGACCACTTACAGCGAGCCTCAGCTGCCCTACTAGTGAAACGAGGAAGATACTCCCACAAAACTGGGCCTTCAGAAGAACGCAATGAGACGTGTCAAAAGCTGACCGCAGCAAGGTGAGAACCCTGAGCCAACGACTGCACAAGACTGTCCGGGAGGGAGGGGGCTGCCGTGGAAACGGCGACGGACTTTCCAACCCACCGCCCGAGTCCCTAAGTCCCCGCAGCCGCGACGGAAAAAAAGCGCCGGGAGCCAGCGCCGTAGCGCAGCCTGCGGAGCTCAAACCTCGCGAGATCTGTTGGCCGGGCAGAGTCATCCTCCCACCCACATCTCGCGAGACCGAGGTTCAAGCGCGGCTCTCGGCCGGTTAAGGCTTGCGGGGGAAGATGGAGTATCCGGTGCTGGGCATCGCGGAGGCCGCGGACAGCGGCGGGGCTCGGCCATACAACAGCTCGGAGGAGCGGGAGGGCCGGGAACCGGACGGGCCGCGCTTCGACCGCGAGAGGGCGCGCCGCCTCTGGGAAGCAGTGTCCGGGGCCCAGCCAGTGGGGAGGGAGGAAGGTGAGTCCGGGGACTTGAGAGGCAGGAAGCCCCTCGCCAGCCTGCTGGTTTCGCGGCGCGTGGCGGAAGCGCGGGGCGGGGACGCGGACCAGCCCCCGGGCCTGCGGTCACACCCCCTGGCGCCCGGCCCGCCCCCTGGCATGATGCGCGCGGGGACTCCCTGACTTGTGCGCCCCGCCTGGCCAGGGGCGCGTGGGCGGCTCCTCTGAAAGTCCAGGCCGTGGCACCCCGAGAATCGCGCGCGAGTGGTCAAGGGCCTTCTCACGCTCTGGCCGCGGGCCTTCCCCCGCCTTCCTCACCGCCCAGAGCTCTCCTCTTCCTAAGCTCAAGGACTGGACTCCTCCAGGTGTGCCGTCCACGCCGTCTCGGAGACCCCCGCAGAACTTCCCCCGCCAGCCTCATCGCCCATTCACTATCCCAGTCTCCAGGCTCCCCCACCCCTAGTGTCTCTTGCCTCCCTCCTCTCGTGCCCCACACTTCCGAGGGCTCTGGAAGGCCTTCTCCATACCCGCAGTGTTCCTCCTGGACTTGGTGACTGAGCTCTTGGCTCATCCCTGTTTCTTGGTGTCTCTTGTCTCCACCAGCTGGGTCCCTTTTCTAGTATGGGGGCCAGGAGCCTCAGAGCCTGGCCAGGGTATCCTTTGGCTGCAGCTTCTTTGGATCCCAAGCATGACCCAAGGTTGTGGAGAACAGGATATACAAGGCCACCAGGGGGGCACTTCTGGGCTGATGCTTTCCAGCTTGTTCTGCACTTGACCTGGCCCTGGGTAATATGGAGATAGAAGCAGGAGGATGGAAAGAGCTGCTCTGACCCCATTTTGTGATCCGCTTCACAGTCCTTAGCAGAGCTAGCTGCTTAACTCTAACCCAGAAGTATACAAACTGGGCTTTTGTGCTATTCCTGTCAGGTGATGTGGGTTTGTTTGCTTGAGGAGCAGACTGATCTTGGAAAGTTAATATGTTGCTTGTGAACTGATTGCCCTAGGATAAAATGGAATTTTTGACCACATCCAAGGAAGATATGTTTGAATTTGGGGTGATACACTGACCTGTATCCTGTTGTATACTTCTCCATTTTAAATAAATTGACTCCTAAACTAATAAGAGGCTCCTATCTGCCTCATCCTCATACTTTCAAACTTGTTTGGAACAAAGTTGCCTCTCTCCTCCACCCCACACTCCCCTCAATTTTCCTTTCATTAGTAACAAACATTCACTGATGCCTGCTTTGTTCCCAGGACTGGCTGGGCACCTGAGCTTCGGAGATGAGGAAAACACTGTCCTTGCCTTGGAGGGGTCTGTAGTCTGGTCCAGGAAGCAGACACCAGGACAGTTGCAAACTAATGTAGTAGGTGCAGTAAAGCAGAGGGCACAGCAGCTGTGCTCTGGGAAGTGAGCTGTCTGCTTCTGTGTGTGTGAATGCACACGGCCACTCAGAACCCAGCTCGCTTCCCTGCTCTCCCCACTTTGTCCAATAATTTATTTGAGGTTTAGGTAGATACCTATAACACCAAGTCCTACTCACCTTGGTTTTTTATTTTCTCTTAGTTGTAATTCCTGTTTTCTCATTGAGTTATAATTTACATACCATAAAATTCAAAAGTAGAGTTGTATAGCCCTAGTCCAATTTAGAATATTTCTGTCACTCCAGTTAGTTCCTTTGTGCTCCTTTACATTAAATCCCCACTCTCACCTCCTGCCCTCGGCAACCACTAATCTGTTTTCTGTCTCTATAAATTTGCCTTTTCTGGACCTTTCATAATACGTAGTCTTTTTCATTTGGCTTCTCTCACTCAGCATGGTTTTGAGGGTCAGCCAATTATAGTGTGTATTAATACTTCATTCCTTTTTATTGCTAGATAGAATTCCATTGCTTTTTTTATCCTCTAATAATCTCTGCCTTTTGAGTGGGCTGAATCTATTGACATTTAATTCAGTTGTTGGTATGGCTAGGTTTACTCTCCCTACTTCATGACCCTATGAAAATCAGCCCTCTATTTCACCTTCTAGATCTCTCAGCCATACCTTATCTGATTGTCTGCAATATGGATACATAATAAATCTTGCCAATCAGATGTCTTCTCATAAGATTTGGAAGGCAGAAATGCAGTGAAGGTTGTATCCCTACGGCTATTGTTACCATCAAAAAAGGTCGTGGAACTGTAAGATCTTCCTACATAAGTGTCCAGCAGCCATTCTCCAGCTTCATAGGTTAAGAGGCATGTTCACTGACAACGGAAAATTCTCACTTCCAGCAAGGCTGCAGTGGCGTCCTCAGAGACTATAGCTCACCTGTTGGAACAGTTATGCATTGTTCCTAGAGACATTTCTGGAAGGCTCAACCTAGTACCTTTAGCCTTCCAATGATTTTCTTTTCTTTTTTTAAATTTATTGGCTGCTTTGGGTCTTTGTTGCTGTGTGCAGGCTTTCTGTAGTTGTGGAGAGCAGGGGCTACTCTTCATTGCCGTGCACGGGCTTCTTATTGCGATGGCTTCTCCTGCTGCGGAGCATGGGCTCTAGAGCGCAGGCTCAGTAGTTGTGGCGCACAGGCTAAGCTGCTCCGTGGCATGTGGGATCTTCCCGGACCAGGGATCGAACCCGTGTCCCCTGCATTGGCAGGCGGATTCTTAACCACTGCGCCACCAGAGAAGCCCTGCAATGATTTTCTAAGCACCCAGTTTCTTGTATCAAACCTGTCCCCCTGGTAATTGGTAGTTGGGTTAGAGTTGTATGTACATATCTGGGCAACAGGGATGAACATTCAGGCCACCCCAGAATTCTTATAATTCGTATAAGTTCTTTTTCACTCTGTGGACCTTAGCTTCCTCCAACCTCATGAACCTCTCACAGATTTTGTGAGTCAGGAATTCAGGAATGGCTTGGCTGGACAGTTCTGACTCAAGGTCTCTTATGCAATTGCAATCACATGGTGGCTAGAGTTGAAACAGCAGTGGGATGGAACTGGGATGGAGCTTCTGAAGGCTGGCTGGGCATCTCTTTTTCATATAGTCTCAGGGTCTCTCCATGTGATTTCATGCGTGAAATAGTTAGGGCTTCCTCACAGCTTGGAATAAAACCACTTACATGGTGGCTGAAGACTTTAAGAGCAAATATTCCCAATTTGCTTCTTTTTTATAATTTCTGTCTTCATGTGTCTGTGTGTTGTTTAGTGGTCAGCCAGTGATTCAGTAAACACCTGGAGCCAGTAAGGCCTTGGACCTCTGCAGTTGGATCTGTGGGTAAATAGGAAAGTGCATTCAAAGTTCAGGCCATTTTAAAGTCAGCCCTGGGGCTTCCTAGGTGGTGCAGTGGTTGAGAATCTGCCTGCCAATGCAGGGGACACGGGTTTGATCCCTGCTCCAGGAAGATCCCACATGTCACGGAGCAACTGAGCCGATGCGCCACAACTATTGAGCCTGTGCTTTAGAACCCGTGAGCCACAACTATTGAGCCCATGTGTTGCAACTACTGAAGCCCACGCACCAAGAGCCCGTGGTCCGCAACAAGAGAAGCCACGGCAATGAGGAGCCTGCACACCACAACAAAGAGTAGCCCCCACTCACTTCAACTAGAAAGAAAGCCCATGCACAGCACAAAAGACCCAACACAGCCAATAAAATTAATTAATTAATTAATTAAAGTCAGCCCTGGCTTTTACTTTCTGTCAGGCCCTTTTGCATCTCTTCTGTGCAGGTGCACAACCTCAGAGTTGGCCGGAAGTATGCAGTTACCTTGAGCCCTCTTAGTTCCCCACTGCCATATAGTCTCAGCCACAAATATGACACAACAAAGGCTGTATTAGAGCCTTTGGCCTTTCCTGCTCACCTGCCTCTGAGACCATCACTTCCACCAACATTATCACCAGATAGGGGTGTGGCCCATCACTCCAAATCAAGTGATTTCCTCTTCCACAGGGATGCTATTCCTGCCTCTTCCTGGTAGAAGCTCCTCACTGAGTGTGGGAGGGGATGAGAGCAGTCCCAGATTCCGGCTGTTCTCAGCCCAAATTCAGCAGATGTACAAACATAAATGCTTCCCAGATTGTTAAGTGCCTTTGGTCAATTTCCAGGGTACTGAAGGGATTGTATTTGTCAGTTTTGTCCAGTTTTTTAGTTGCATGTCCTCACTCTGCTATAGCCGTAAGTCGCACCTTATACTCATTTTATATTCAACTTCACTTCCTCTGCCTGACTTCTAAATTTGGAGGGTCCAAGACCCAGTACCAGGAACTCTTTCCTTTCCATCTACATTAGGCATTCTCTTCCAGTCCACAGCTTTATATATGATTGATAAACTGATGATTCTCAATTTGTATCTCCAGCTCTGGCCTTTCCCTTGAGCTCTAGGCCTGAATCTCTAGCTCACTAATCTGACTAATCTCTACACATGTGTGTGATAGACCACTCATGTTTAATATAGCCAAAAGAAAAGTCTTTTTTTTTTAAATAAATTTATTTTATTTTTTGGCTGCATTTGGTCTTTATTGCTGTGTGCAGGCCCTCTAGTTGCAGAGAACAGGGGCTTCTCATTACGGTGGCTTCTCTTGTTGCAGAGCATGGACTCTAGGCACGGGCTTCAGTTGTTGTGGCTCACAGACTCTAGAGCGCAGGCTCAGTAGTTGTGGTGCACCGGCTTAGTTGCTCCATGGCATGTGGGATCTTCCCAGTGCAGAGATCGAACCTGGGTCCCCTTTATTGGCAGGTGGCTTCTTGACCACTGCACCACCAGGGAAGTCCCAGGAAAAGTCTTTAATTTCTCCTCCAAGTCTGTCTTCCTCCAGTTCTCATCTGTTAGTGCTCAAATTCAAAACCTAGGAGTTATCCTTGACTCCTGTCCTACTTCACCCCCTACATTCAATCGAAGAAATTGGATGTCAGATCTACGAGGGTGAGTCAAAAATTATCCGCACTCTAGCTGTAGAGTTTATAGAAGTTTTAATAAAACCGGGGTGCAGATAATTTTTGACTCACCCTCATACTTCCAGAACATAATTCCAAAGCCATCCACTTTTCTCACATCCATTGACAACCTTCCTAGTCCAAATTTCTATCATCTATTTCCTAGAAGACTGCAACAGCCTCCTCCCTGTTCTCCGTGCCTCCATTCCTATTCCCATGCAGTCTGCTGACACAATGAACAGACTAATCTTTCCAAAACATAAGCCATATCTTGTCACCTTTCATTGCACTAAGAATAGAATCCATAGTTCATACCATGCTTTATGAGGCCTTATACTCTCTCAACATGATCTGGTAGGCCTCAAGCTGTCTCTCCAACTTTATTTCCTGCCACTTTTCTCTCATTCACCATACCCTGTCCACACTTTCATTGCTTGCATATACCAAGCTCATCCCTGCCTCGAAGACCTGACACTGTCTCAGGCTGGAACAATTTCCCCCAGACCTTCTTGTGGCTGATGCCTCCCTAGCATGGTCTGCACTGACTATACTGCCCCGTCGTTCTCTACCACCTACTTTGTTTGCTTGTTTTAATAGTATTTCTCACTCTTTGTCACTATCTTGCTTATTTATTTACTTTGTGCTCTCTCTTATTTGTTGACACGGCCCCAGCACTAGGCCCAGTGCTAGCACTAGGCCCAGTGCTGGCACATAGAAGACATTCTGAATACATATTTGTGAACTGTGTGAGTGTATTCTCTGAGGCCAGAGAGAGGTGTATTTCATTTATTCAGTGGGTATTCACCAAGCCCCTCCTAGGGGTTAGGGATTTTATTTTTAATTTATTGTAGTGAAGTGTAGTTGATTTACAATGCTGTGTTAATTTCTGCTGTACAGCAAAGTGATTCAGTTATACATATATATACACATTCTTTTTCATATTCTTTTCCATTTAGTTCCCTGTGCTACACAGCAGGACCTTGTTGTTTCATCCATTCTATATATGATAGTTTGCATCTGCTAATCCCAAACTCTCAACTCATCCCTCTTCCACCTCCCCCTTGGCAACCACAAGTCTGTTCTCTATGTCTGTGAGTCTGTTTCTGTTTCATAGATAAGTTCATTTGTGTCATAGTTTAGATTCCACGTATAGATGATATCATATGGTATTTGTCTTTCTCTTTCTGACTTAACCTCACTTAGTATGATAATCTCTAGGTCCATCCATGTTGCTGCAAATGGCATCATTTCATTCTTTTTTATGGCTGAGTAGTATTCCATTGTATATATGTATCATGTCTTCTTTATACATTCGTCTATCCATGGACATTTAGGTTGTTTCCATGTCTTGGCTATTGTGCATAGGGCTGATGTGAACATAAGGGTGCCTGTATCTTTTTGAATTATAGTTTTGTCTGGATATATGCCCAGGAGTGGGATTGCTGGATCATACGGCAACTCTATTTTTAGTTTTTTGAGGAACCTCCATACTGTTCTGCATAGTGGTTACACCAATTTACATTCCCACCAACAGTGTAGGAGGCTTACCTTTTCTCCACACCCTCTCCAGCATCTGTTATTTGTAGACTTTTTAATGATGGCCATTCTGGGTCAGGCATTTTATTAGATACTGGGGATACAAAGTCATAAATGACATGGTCCTTGCCCTACTTAGTCTTTGGTAGTCAGATTCTGAATGTCCTTGAAAGGGAACCCTGTCTCCTTTAATAAAACAAAATCCCACATCTCCAGGCGAGGAGAGAATGGCTGGACCCTGACTCCTGGGTGACATTTTCCCCCTGTGGGCTGTGCATTCAGAGGAGCCTCTCACCCTCCCTTTAAAAGCTCTGTCCCAGATGTGTTCACAGACCCACTTCCTTTGGTTTCTCAGAGCACGGCTGAGGCAGCCAAAGTCTCACAAAAATTTACCAGAGACTGTAGGAGAAAAATGGGGAAATAAACAAGAGACCCTCAGGGTCAGAAATATAGCCAGACAACAGCCCTTCTTCCGAAAAGGGCTGACATAGATAAGCTTTAGATCTTATGGATAAGGAGAGGCACCTTAAAAGTTCCCCACGAAGAACCTCCCTCCTGGGAATCTTGCCCACTTTTTGGTCCAGAGTAGAAGATAAAACACATGAGTTTTTGGGCTTCCTAGGTGGCGCAGTGGTTAAGAATCCGCCTGCCAATGCAGAGGTCACGGGTTCGATCCCAGCTCCAGGAAGATCCCACATGCTGCGGAGCAACTAAGCCCGTGTGCCAAAAAAAAAAAAAAAAAAAAAAAACACATGAGTTTGCCATCCTATCATGGCTTTCTAGATTCTACCCCCACTTCAGATTATCGATGTCATGATAGAACTGATGCCTTGGGTGAGATTTTACTCCCTCCTCAAAAAGTAAAGCCTTGTTCTCCAGGCCCGACAATTAAGCACAGGTTAATACTCTAGTTTCCTACAGTGTGGAACTTGTGTGACATGTTAGGTAATTTTAGATATTTCAGTATCAGATCAAGAACAGTGAGAAAATTATTCCCTTTTCAAGTCTTTCAATCCTTCCAGTTATGTCTGGCAATACATCTCAGCTGGGTGCTACCGTGTCTTAACACCTCCCCTCACAGTTGCCACTCTCTTAATGTTCTTTTTAGGGAGAGCTGCAAACCTCTCACACCAGTATCTGGCTAGAATTGTTTCATTGTTATTGTGTTTAGTTTTATTGGTATTTACTTAAGTTTAGAATTTAAAGATTCCTTTTTAAAAGAATTTACTAGACTTCCTAGGTGGCATAGTAGTTAAGAGTCCACCTGCCAATGCAGGGGACACGGGTTTGAGCCCTGCTCTGGGAAGATTCCACATGCCACAGAGCATCTAAGCCCATGCACCACAACTATTGAGCCCGTGTGCCACAACTGTTGAAGCCCACACGCCTAGAGCCAGTGCTCCGTAACAAGAGAAGCCACTACAATGAGGAGCCCGCGCACCACAATGAAGAGTAGCCCCTGCTCGCGGCAACTAGAGAAAGCCTGTGTGCAGCAGCGGAGACCCAATGCAGCCAATAAATAAATAAAATAAATTAATTAATTTTAAAAAAAGCATTGATAAAAGAATTGACTCAGTAAAGAAAGTTGGTGTAGGGACTTCCTGTGGCTAAAACTGCACACTGCACATCCACTGCAAGCAGGGGCATAGGTTCAATCCTTGGTCAGGGAGCTAGGATCCCACATGCCATGCAGCATGGCCAAAAAAAAAAAGGTAATCATTTAAAAAAAAAAGTAAGTTTGTGTACATAAAAGTATAAAGTAAGTTACAGGTTAGGTGGCATGAGAATATAGCATGAGTCATGAACGCAGTAGGGGAGGGGTGGCTGAGGTTTGCTGATTTAATAGTATGGCATTCCATTACTCACTGCCTGCATTGGAGGCAGGATTCAAAGACAGTGCCGTTGAGGCAGGTTTTTAACTTAGAGATTTTTTATTTTCCTCTCTGTAGTGGAACACATGATCCAGAAGAACCAGTGTCTCTTCACCAACACCCAGTGTAAAGTTTGCTGCGCCTTGCTAATTTCTGAGTCCCAGAAGCTGGCACACTACCAGGTATGCCCTCATACCTTCAGTACTGCTTTATTTTTCCAGACACAGTGCCAAGCCCCCACTTCTCCCAGGTTTGCACAGTGAGTTCCTTTCTATCCACCCAGGTGTTGCCTCCATGTATGTTGGCTGTGACTTGAAGATTGACTTAATTTTTTGAGTTTCATTTCTCTCATCCAAATCAGGATCATTATATGTATATGTTCCCATGCAGCTTGGTACAGTAGAAAGTACATGCTTTGGCTTTAAACGGACCTGTGTTTGAATCACAACTCCACTACTCATCTTGGGCAAGAAACCTCGCTATCTTCAGCCTCAGTTTCCTCATCTCTAAGATTGAGATGATGATAATTTTCTCATAAAGTATTGTGAAGATTAGATTTGACAGCATTTAAGTATGTTATACAGAGTAGGAACTCAGTACACTAGATTTCTTCCCCCACCCTCTTCTCCTCAAAAGTGTCTGTGAGGATGAATCAGATGAAAATCTAGTAAGTGTTTTTGAGTGCCTTAGACATGAAATGGCATTTGGCGATCTTTGATCTTTTTCCTGGGTTCTTGCAGAGCAAAAAACATGCCAACAAAGTGAAGAGATACCTAGCAATCCATGGAATGGAGACGTTAAAGGGGGAAACGAAGAAGCTAGACTCAGATCAGGTAATCCAGCTGCCATGTCGAGACTGCTCGCTTGCTGATGAAGCCAGCAGGCAGGTTGGTGTGGTGGAAAGAGCACGGGCTTTGAGTCAGACTGACTTGGCTTCAAATCCCAGCCCTGTCATGTGACTTGGGCAAGTCATTACTTCTCTGAGCCTTGATTTCTTCCTCTATGATAGTGAGGATGCTAATGTCAACTACCTTTCAGGATTTTTCCAAACTGAAATGAAGGAAGGTTTATTATAGCACCCAGTACAGAGCCTGGCACATAGTAGGGGCTCGGTGTGGAGCCATTGTTATGCGTCACACCCAGTGGTTTGTTAGAGGAGGACAGCTGTCCGGTCCGTATGCAAGAAGAGAAAGTGGAATAAGACCAGGCTGCTTGGTTTCTTGAGATCCGGGGGAAAGAGCTGAGTTCAGCACTTGAATATTTGGAATAAACAAGTGGAAGGAACACTTTTCCAAATGCCTGCTGTGATCAAGATGTAAACACGTTTGCTTTTTGCCTTAGAAATACTGTGAGAATTATGCTGAAACAACCCCAGTCCCTCAGGTGTACCATTATCTTTGTTCCATAGCGGACTGTGCAAACATCATGGCATGAGAAGCAGCCTAGGGCCCAATCCTAGCTCTGCAACTTACTGGTTGGGTGACTGTGGACAAGTTACTTAACCTCTCTGTACTTCACCCATAAAATGGAGATAACAGTTCCTACTTCTTAAAGGTGTTGTGAGATAAAATTCCAATTCCTAGTGGATGCTCAGTGAGTAAGAGTTTACGCTACAAACTGTGCTTCTCTATCATAGGGACCACAGGTTTGGAAGGGCCTTGCTCACCCCTTCTCCAAATTCATTAGACGTATCCCCTGGTGGCCCTTCTTATGATTTAGAGTTTAGAAAGACAGGATCAACTCTGTGACCCTGGGCAAGTCACCTCACCTCTTTACATCTCTGATCCTTCAACTCTTGGGGTGGCCCGGTAGTTCAAATGAGATCACAGGTCCCTCCCCATCCAACAAAGAATTATCCTGCCCAAAATGTCGATGGTACCAAGGTTGACAAATGCTATATTGGAATGAATACTTTATTCAGAGATCAGACCTAAGAGAGAGGCTGGGAGCTCTTAATAAAGGCTTGGAGTACCTTGTTTTCTAGCCTAATCATAATCATGAAATAAAGCCCAATGAGCTGCTTGTTCAACAAACCCTGAACTTCTGCTGTGTGCCAGACTCCAGCAGGTGCTAAGGGTAGGAAATAAAGATGAATCCAGTGGTCTTTGCCCAAACGTTGCACTTTAGTTCACAGGAGAGTCTCCTAAGCTGTGACACTGTAAGTTTAGGGTGACAAGTGGTATGATAGAGGTCTATTTAATGCACTCCAAGAGTATAGAAGAAGAACGAGATTAATTCTTCCTGGAATAATCACACAAAGTGGCTTGATAATTGTTTACTGAGTAATTTTCTTGAGTAAAAGTCTCTCAGAAGAGGTGCTATTTAATCTGGGCCTCGAAGGCTAAGCAGACATATGCCAGGCAGGAAAGGAAGATCATTCCAGGCAACAGGAATGGCCCAAGTAAAACAAGGAAGTAGTGGAGAACAAAATGGGGAACGGTGAGTAGAGCATGGGATAAAGTAGCTGGAAGAGAATCCAGAAAGGTAGGTTGGGGTTAGAGTGTGAAGGGGCCTTGGATGCCCATTCTCCTATGGGCAGTGGGGAACCAGTGAAGATTTTTTGGCCGGGCAGTGGCGTGATCAGACCTGTGTTCTTTCTCCTAACCAGAAGAGCAGCAGAAGCAAAGACAAGAACCAGTGCTGCCCCATCTGTAACATGACCTTTTCCTCCCCTGTCGTGGCCCAGTCGCACTACCTGGGGAAGACCCACGCAAAGAACTTAAAGCTGAAGCAGCAATCCACTAAGGTGGAAGGTACTGGTTTTCCTGAGTGGTGCTATATATCGGGACCCCTCCCGTCCTCAAGGCACCAATGCCAGGTGCTCCCAGAAATGCTCACTGGGGCCACAGATTTGAAGAGGTTGAACTGCTTTTGAGAGCCCTTAAAAATACCAAAGTAGACCCAGATTCATTGAAATGCAGCCCCAGAGTTGTACTCACCTAACCTCTCTTTCTTTGGTTACATCAGTTTTTCTCTATAGAAGTTGCTTAGCCCTGAGCTTTTGTCCTTACAAATAATTATAACTCAGGAGTGCCAGAGTGCTCCAGGCTGTGCACACCAGGAGAGCACTCTATCTCCTGCCTCTCTCACTTAGGTTTCCCCGCCAGCATCCACCTGCCCTTATTACCATGCATTCCAAGTTAAAAGCTAAATCCTTGTCTTTTTCGTGTGCTCAGGTTGTGCCCTGCTCACTTTAATCCTCAAAGCTGCCTGCTCTCCTCAAGACAGGGACTTGCCTTTCAAAGCTAAATACTTCAGTGCTGCCACTACTGCCCAGCAAACTGTGTTTGCAACTGCCATGAATTCATTCCCAGCACAGTGACTTCTAAAATAGCCCCATTTATCTTGTCACCACTGGGGCTCAGCCTTCACTTTTATCTCATTAACTCCTGACTTTCTGGGATTTTAATCTTCTGCTAACTGCAGTGAGTCAAGACTGAAAGTTCTTTGGTCTTTATTTCATTTTTTTCTTGGTAATTTTTTGCTTCTCTCTTTATTTCGGACAAAGAAGTAGACTATGCTATCTGTAATACTTATCCTTTTTTGAATTGCTGTATTATAAAAATAAGACAATGATGTTTTGGAAGACTTTGAAGATAGGGTAAAAGAATCACTCATTATTATAATTATACTCTCTTATCACACCCAAATCTAGTATTCCTGCTGTGAAACAGCAGATGAAGTCACGGATACCCAAGTTTAAATCCTGGCACTGTAATTTACCATCTGTATGACTGAACTTCTTTGTGCCTGAGTTTTCTCACCTATAAAATGTTGATAATACTGCTTCATAGGTTATGAGGCTGAAATAATGTATATAAGGAACCTAGGACATAATAGATGCTCAGTAAATGACAGTTCCCTTTTTTTTTTTTTTTTTTTTTTTTTTGTGGCTGAGCAGCTTGCAGGATCTTAGTTCCCTGACCAGGGAAGAGATTAAACCTGGGCCCCAGCAGTGAAAGCACCAAGTCCTAACCACTGGACCACCAGGGAATTCCCGACAGTTCCTACTGTCAGTATTATCCCCATCATCAAGATTGCCAGTGAATGGAATCCCCACGTAAAGTGCAGTAGTTGATCAGGCATCCACCACACGGAGTATGTCACTGGCCTTGCTTATGGTTTGTTCATCATTAAATTATACCAGCTAGTACTAATTGCTTTTGTTTAAAGTCAGTGTTGGTACCATTTATGGTACCAAAAAGATAAAACATTAGGCCAAGGGAAACTAGCTTAAGAATAGAACTTTATAAGGTCACTTATCTTTAGATTTATATGAATTTTAGCTTTCCATAAATGGGAAAATTCCCTGGAATGTGCCTGGTCCAAAGATTCCATATTCAAGAGTTTATTTTCTGTATTTACTTTTGGCCTTTGCCTCTTAACAGACATGTTTTTATATAGTTATAATCATAGTGCATGTACCATTTGTATCCTGCTTTAACTTTTAATTTTGTAGTTTAAGCACATTTCCATGTTATTACATGAGTTTATAGCTATATTTCTGAAATTAAACATTTTTCCAATGTAAAAGTAATACAAGCATGTTGTAGAAAATATGGAAAATATAGATAAGTAGAAAGAAAAATGCTCATAGTTTTGCCATTCAAAGACAACCACTGTTAACATTTTGGAGTACTGTTTCTCCTATAATCTTCGGTTATGTGTATGTGTATATATCTGTGTGTATATTTGTTTTATGTATGTCTAGATTATGTATATAAACATAAAATACTTTAACCTTATTGTTTTTATAAAAACAATGCATACTTATTGTTACTCCTAGTTCAAACAATGCAAAAAGTACAAAGAGAAAAGTAAAATAATACCCAAATCCTACCAGTAGAGAGAAACACAGTTAATACGTTGGTAACATTTCAAAATACCAGTACACACATATAGACTGCACGTCTTTTAATAATGATATGATCCTATCGTGTATAATTTTCTTTTATGCTCTTTTCACTTAATGTAACATTTGTATTTCCCCATGTTATTAAAAACCTTTTGATAAACATTTTTGATGACAGTATCCCATCATATCATATTTATTTAACCATTCCTCTAATGGTGAACATTTACATTTTCCCCCTCTCCTTTATTAGTATTTGTAAATAGCACTACAGCAAACATTCCTGTAGAATTCTCTTTCCATATTTCAAATTGTTTGCTGAGAGAAGAGCTCTTTCCTGTAGCTCTCATTTTTATTGGAGGTCCAGTAAGTGGTTCCTCCAACTTTAGTTAACCATTCACCTCTGATGCTTCTCCTCAGTATCTTTTAAAGAATGACCTTTATGTTTCAATGATCATCTCTTTTCTGATATCAAAAATCTATATTCATTGTAGAAAAGTTGGAAAAGACTGAAAAACACTGTTTTACTCAATGCGTTTGGTCTTTTTTCCCACACATCAGCAGTATGATTTTTGTTGTTTTACAGAACTGAGGACGTAAGAAACAGTTTGCTATATAATCTGCTTTTTTCTTTAACTCAACACCACATACTGAATATTTTCTCATATTATTGAATATTCTACAACATGTACGTTACTTTTTCAGTTACTTGCTGAAACAATGACCAAGGAAAATCAGTAGCCAGGGAAATTGAGATTCCCTATATTGGAAAACCATTGTGGGAAAAGCCAGCAAGTTTCTTCTGGCTTGTTGAAAATCCTCAAAACTTCCCCCATTGAAGTGGTACAGAGAGGAAAGAGCATCTGTCTGTAAGAGCTGCTGAGCCCCACCTCTCCTCCACCATTGGCGTGGGTTCTGGACCACATTTTTAAAACAGTGTTTACTAGATTGACACCATTCCAGCCACGTGGACTCATCAGTGAGTCATGGCATCTACCTTATAAAGCAGCAGTGCAGCCTGCAGTCCATTAGGACATTTGTTGGCCTACGGGAGGCTTACATATATGCCCATACCAGGCTCTTATTAACTGAATTCATGGACCAGAGCCAGGGATATTTTCTGAAGGTGAACTCATGGGCTGCAGCCTTCAGGTCTCCCTGCCACACTCTGGCAGCCTGGCATAGCAGAGAGGGCATGGGCTTTAGGGTCACACAGACCTGGATTCACTTATTAACTGAGTGATCTTGGGTAAGTCATTTCACCCATCTAAGCCTTGGTTTTTCTCTGTATTGTGGCAAAATGACACCTACCTCATGGCAGAGTTTTGAGGACCAAAAGAGAAAATATATATACGAAGCTCATAACTAAATGTCCATGTCATCCTCCTCTCCCCCACTTAAACTAGAAGGCAATAAAGCCTGAAAGGCCCCACTAGTATGGTGCCTTTTCTAAATGACCCTCCAGCCCTCAGGCCCTCAGTTTCTACATCTGTGCATTGGCTTCCAGATCTATAACTGGGGTACTTTGAGGATGGGAATAAAACACCCAAACTTCTTGTCCCATTTGCTTTGAAGTTTGGGGGAATTCTGAGGGATGAGAAGACTGTAGGCATGTACACCTCTAATCTATTGTAATTTGGCAACTTGATAGACGTGCAGAGCCTCCATGGAATATGAGAAAATCAGGATTCATGTGCCTAAAGCAGTTAAAGCTGCTGAACAAAGTAGCCAGTCTTTGGGCTCCCCCATATCCTCTCAGAGAAGATTTTCACTGTGTGATTCACACGTGCAGTGCCACACTTGCCGGTGTGATTAACTAGTGACCCAGCCTTTCTTTGCATTCAGCATACGCGAAAGCCTGGCACCTTCTGGGTTTTTTCATTGTTTCTGTTTGAACTCTCTCGCCGCAGCTCTGTCGAAACGCCTTACAAACCCTTTCCTTGTGGCCTCCACCTTAGCACTGCACCAGAATAGAGAGATGATAGACCCAGACAAGTTCTGCAGCCTCTGCCACGCGACTTTCAATGACCCTGCCATGGCTCAGCAACATTATATGGGCAAGAAACACAGGAAGCAGGAGACCAAGCTCAAACTTATAGCACACTATGGGCGGCTGGCCGACCCTGCAGTCACTGACTCATCAGGTAAGGGGCCTAGCTCACACCCAGAGCTGGATCGGGGCCTGACTGCTCGGGCTCCCAGACCCCCACGGCTATGCTTTTCCTCCTTAGGTGTTCTGAAGCAAGCGTTGTGAGCTCAAATGCCTGCAGAAGCTAGACCAGAAGTGTCAGTATGTGAAGGCGCCAGGAGGGATATGGTCCGCTGAAGAGTACGTGGAGTATGGGCCTCTCCTAGACAGCTCTAACCAGTTCTTACCATATCTTTCAGTTTTTCAGAAGAATCTAGAAGCCAGATTTGAATAAGAATTCTCCTGATTTTTAAATGTGCAACTAAATTTTTTAAAGTCTAAACCCTGTGTGAGTCAAACCTACCTGCAAGCCAGATTTGGGGCAAGGACCACCAGTTTGCAACCTCTGATTTAAACTCCCTGTCATCCACATTTCTTGTGTGAAGGCCTCAGCAGCCTCTGCCAGATTTTCTAATGTCCTCAGAATCCCTTGTCTCCCAGCAGCTAAGGCCCACCTGCATCCCTCGGGTAGCGTGGTGAAGGAGACCACTCTGACTCAGAACATTAGCTACTTCCCTGACTTCCCTATGCCAGTCAGCATCACAGGAGTGACCATTCACAAAAAGTTACAAGCCCTTCCCTTCACAGTAACTACTCATAGCCCATAGTAAGGGTGGGGACAGGGAGATTATTACTCTCTTTCAGTCAGCAAATATTTGTTGAAAACCTGCTGCTTTCCCTCATTGGGCTATAGTAGTGACCAAAACTGATCCAGTCTCTGTCTTGTGGAGCCTACTTGAGCATTTGCACTGGTCCCCAGAGCTTCCTCCCCACATCATGGAGATATAGCACCAGACAGACAGCACCATGGCATCCAGGTGCAAACTTGGCCTCGAGGAAGCTCTTGCTCAGAGCCGTCTGTGCTCTTCCCACAGTCCTGGAGAGGTGAACACCAGATGCCATAGCTGTTCCAGACTACATACAGGCAAGGGGAAGGATCATGCCCCTCTCACAACCCCTCAAGCCCCAAAGCACCACAGAGCACAGGCCGTCCTTGGGCAGTACTGATGCTGATGAGAAGGGTGCACAGCGGTGGCTGTGAAGCAAGGGGGAGAGTCCTTTAGCAGGTGCCAAGGATTGCCTTTCCAATGCCATTGAAAGACATCATTCCTTCAGAATCGGAAAGGAATGGCTAATGTTTATTTACCATTCCTACATGCAGGCAGTGTCTTCCCCCGTAACAGGATCAATCCCGTGTGCTGAGGAATCTGGAAACTTCAGAACCAGGCTCCTCAGAGCCCTGCTTCACGACATAGCATCCAGCTGGCACACCCCAAGTTTCTCTTGCAGCTCACCCTCTGCTGCCCCAGTTCCTGCCCCTGCTTTACTTGGTCCTGCCCTGGTCATTTCCTCATTATCTCTTTTCCACTGGCAGGACTGAGGGCCTGCAATGTTCAGCTGTTTATCTTAACTTGTATCCATTCTTTTAACTCAAGCCAAAGCCTCCTTCTTGTATTCACCCTTCTCCATTGTCTAAGCTAAGTTACCATGTGTAATCCTAGAACTGTATCCTGGATCCTTTTTTCTTGCTTAAATCATCTGACTTCTTTACAGATCAACTAAATTCTTTCATGAAAACCTAGGCCAGGGGGAAGGGGTATCACATGCCACTTTGATATTACATTATAACTTGATCCCCCTAGCATTCCTAGAAAATAGTTGTGATTTTGCCACTTTACAAATAAAGAAGATGAGACTCAGAGTGACTCGCGCAGGTTATACAGCTGATGTGACCTGATGTTAATACGTGACAGCATCAGTAGGGCTCTCTATCTCTGTCTGGCTCCAAAACGTGCACTCCTTCCCCCCGCCTCCAGCTCTGAGTGTACTTGGCTGGAGGCTCTCCGGGTACAGGATGTCTGTGGAGGCACTGAGCTCACTCTGACCCCCTTCTTACTCACAGAGGTGGGGTGTTAACCTAGGCTATGCAGGCAGTGACTTCTGCTGACAGGGGTTCTGCCTTAGCAAAGGATTTAGGTTGTTAGCAGCCTGGCTTTTCCCTGCTGGCTTCAGTCAAGCCTTGTTCATTCGTTCTTTGACCGTCAGTCATCCTGCACTTAGCAACAGCTGCTGTAGTCCAGGCCTTAGGCTAAATGCTCTCACGTGTAATTACCTGATTCAGTCCACACAACAACTCTGTTGTGCACATGTGATTGTCCCCGTTTTACAGATGAGGACATTAGGATCAGAAAGATGGAGTGATGTGGTGTGAGCCCCATGCTAGGCGGTGGCAGCCAGCATTGAGACCCAGGTCAGGTTCTGTGTTGGGTCCGGAGAATAGTTTCCATGGGGCTCCTGGCAAATGTCTCATGACAAGTATGGGTCAAATGTGAGATGACCCCGAGTACCCAGATCTCTCCCACCAGGGGCAGATGCGGCATCTACCAAGCAGATTAAACAAGACTTGGAGTTGACTTCATACTCCAGGCTCACATTTCTCTCATTTACTCAAGAATACCAAAACTAAAACCTGCATATCATTCAGGTAACCAACTCCCAGCCGCCAGAGCTCTCAGCATCCCCTCTGGGTTACATAAACAAAACAGATATTTTTCATATTCTTGTGGAGCTTAGAGTCTAGCAGAGAAAACAGGCATTGAGCAATTAACTACAAGTGTGGCAGGCTTTAGAAAAGGAAACAAATGGGATGCCATGAAGATAACTTAAGATGGGGGAGCAGGGATAGTGTGGGGGAGCATGGTGCTGGGGAGATGACACGTGTCCAGTCATGGCATTGTGGGTCATGCTAGAGATTTGGGCCTTTATCCTAAGAGCACTGGGAAGCTAGTCACAGCTTCAGCATTATTAGATCATTGTAGTTACAAAGTGGAGAATGGTTTGCAATAGGGAGGAAGGATAGTGGGAAGAGACCGGCAGTGAGGCTATTGCAGTAATTCATACTGGAGAGTATGGGAGTCTGGACTAAGACAGCAGTGGTGGAGGTAGACAGGAGTAGATGGATTCAGGAGGTAGGTAGGAAGTAGAATTGGCCATCCGACGTGGGAGATGAAGGAAAGGGAACAGTCAAGGGTGGTGCCCAGGTTTAGTCTTAAGCCATTAGGTGGATAGCCAGGTTTTGGCAGCTTGAGTTTAAGATGCCCACGAGATATCCAAGTAGAGATGTTCAAGAGGCAGTTGGATATATAGATCTAGGCCTAAAAAAGATCTGGGTTAGAGATACTGCCATTTTGGTAGGTCAGAAACTGTTAGATATTGGTAGTTTCATACGTTTTAAATTAATAAGTGGTCATGGAAGTCAGGGAAATGAAAGAGGTCCCTTAGGGAGTTTAGAGAGAAAGGAGCAAAGGGTCTGAGATTGAGCCCTCTGAAAATTCTGGCACATGCTACAAACATGGATGAACCTTAAGGACATTTTGCACAGTGAAATAAGCCAGTCCCCAAAAGACAAATCCTGTATGATTTCTCTTGATGAGATACCTAGAGTAATCAAACACATAGAAACAGAAAGTGGAATGTGGTTGCCAGGGATTAGGGGAAGGAAGAGATGAGGCATTTAATGGGTGTAGGTTTCCAGTTTCACAAAATGGCAAAGTTCTGGAGGTTGCTTTTACAGCAAAGTGAAGATACTTAACATGATGAAAACACAAACTTCTCTAACCCAGAATTGTCTTTTAACATTACTGAATTGCACACTTAAAATGGATTAGATAGTAAATTTTCTGTTATTTGTATTTTACCACAATTTAAAATCATAAAAAGAAATTGAAAGAAAGGAAGGAAGGAAGGAAGAAAGAGAAAGAAAGGAAGGGAGAAAGAAGAAAGAAAGAGAGAGAAGGAAAGAAAGGAAGGAAGAGAGAGAGAAAGAAAAAGAAAAGAAAGGAAGGAAGGAAGAAAGAAGGAAAGAAAGAAAGAAAACCAAGATTGAGCCCCCAGGAATTGCCAGTATTAAATGGGGGAGGTCAAACACCAGACAGCAAAAGAAACTGGGAAGGAGCCACCGGAGGAGAAAAATCAAGAGTGTGGCGTATGACAGCCCAGGGCGGAAAGACTTTGAAGGAAGGAGTCGCCAGTCCTGTCAGGTGCTGTGGAGAGGTCAGATATGAAGAGGCCGCACAAGCATTCATTTTGTCCATTAAATTTAGATACAGGGAAGCCTTTCCATTGGCCTCGGAAAGAGCAGGAGCGGGAGGCAGGTGGTTGCTGGGAATAGGCTGCAAAGTAATTGAGAGACAAGGAAATGGAGAAGCAGTTGTAGACAGGGCTTTCAAAAGTCTTGGCAGTAAAAAAAAAAAAGTCTTGGCAGTAAAAGGGAGGAGATACAGGTGCTTTTCCAAATAAACCAGATGTTTAAAAATCAGCTCCAGTGACTTCTACTTCATAAAATCGCAGGGGTAAGCCAGAATATCAAACATATAAAATGAAAATGGATGAGTGTGGGTACAAGACAAAGATGGTTTTTTAGAAGCACCAATGAATTCTTCACTTGCCCCAAATGACGATTTGAATCTAGTTTACAGATCAGTAAACTGTGTGCTGAAATGTACCTCAAGTAGGAGAGTCCAGAGACCTGTGGTGCAGAGGGCAAATCCCAGCTCTGACCCCAGGTCAACCGCTTAACCCCCCTGAGCCTGTTTCCTGCTCTGAAAGATAAAGATAACCACCTGTCTTGCAGCATTGTTGTAGGAATCCAAAGGCATAAGTATCCAGAATTTTGGCTTGGTGCTTTTTTTTTTGTTTTTTTGTTTTTGTTTTTGTTTTGGCACACGGGCTTAGTTGCTCCGTGGCACGTGGGATCTTCCTGGAGCTGGGATCGAACCCGTGACCTCTGCATTGGCAGGCGGACTCTTAACCACTGCGCCACCTAGGAAGCCCCCTGGCTTGGTGCTTAATAGATGATGAGAGTGGGCTGTTGTAATCTGGGCATCAGTGACCTTAACCATTGGTGGTTGTCACCCCCACCCCAGCCCCAGGTTCCACTCCGGACCTTATGGGGAGGGTGGCTCTGCTAGTCCATTATGCATCTTTTCCCTGTGAGTATTGAGCCATGAATTCTGGCTTTCAGTGTCTAAAAAAAGACCTGAATTCTGATTGCAATAATTTTCCCCTTAAATGTTTTAAAGAGACGTGTCTTCGAGAAAATACCTAAAGATACAAGAGAAATAAACGTAGCTGGGAATGCTGGCCTGTTGGGTTAGAGGAGATTGTTGGTGTTCTCAGTGGCTGCGGCTGCCATGGGAGGCTGGTTAAAAGATACCCTCTGCCTCTGCCAGCATCACTCACGGAACTCATAAGAGTTAAATACTAATAGGCAAAAGCTCACATTTATGGGACACTTACTGTGTGCCAGTTGCTTTTGTTTGAATCACTACCATAATCTTATGAGGTTGATACTGATATTAACCTCATTTTATAGGTAAGGAGCCTAAGTCTCAGAGAAGCCCCACTTTTACAAATGAGGAAACCAAATCCCAGAGAGATTAAGTGACTGGCCTGTGGTCCTACTGGTAAGAAATGATAGAGCTGGGGTTTGAACCTAGGTGATCTCACTCCAGAGCCGTGAGACTTTCGGATGGCAGATGATTCAGAAAGTGTCAGAGGGCTCTTGAAGTCACGTGCGTGGTTGCCTGTCTTGTGCAGCTAGCACCTGGCATGCTGAATAAGTATGGCCTTGGTAGTCAGCCAAGCCTGCTTGCCATTTACTGACTCTGTGTTCCTGGACATGTGACTGTGCCTTGTTTTCCTCATCTATAAAAGAATAATGATAATGATTTTCTCAGGATCATTATGAACACCAGTCAAAGTTGTATGAAGTGCATGGCCTATGTCAGGCACTTGGTAAATAATAACAGCTTTTTATCGTGTTATCATTGTGGTACTACGTTTATAGTTGAGAAAAGCTGAGGATCAGAAAGGGTTTAGCCAGGGTCACGTGAATGCAGAGCCAGCAGTCCAGCCCCATATCTTGGCTCCTGACCCATGCTCTCTCTGCTAGACCATGTGAAGAAAGGCCACTTTGTCATTGGAGCAGCCCTGGTAGTGAGACAAGGTGTCTGTGAGCCCCATGGTAGAAAGACAGACTGATTTTCCTAACAGGCCTTCTGATTAATTACTGTTATGGCAAGGCTGGGGAGAGTGGCACCTTCCCAGAGATCTCTCAGCTAAGGGCATCCTTAATGAGGCTACTTAGCACAGTCAAAGTGGAAAAGACAGTTACACCAAATGTCACCTCTTTGTTCTATCAATCTTTTATTTACTCAACAGACAGCTACTCTGGACCAGGCTCAGTGCTGGGACTGAGGGCACAGCGAGGAACAAGGAGGTTCCCAGCCCCAGGGAGCCCGTAGGCACACATGTGCCCCCTGAGCATTGAGGCCTCTGGGATTCTTACCAAGGCCAACCACCTAACCTCACCCCACCCATCCATCCTCAGAAGGGCATTTGCACATGCTGTCAAAAGCAGCAGTCCCCAGATCCCTTCTTACTGGGTAACTAAGCATCTTGACTTTTGTGTGTTTCAGCTGGGAAGGGCTACCCCTGCAAGACATGTAAGATAGTGCTGAACTCCATAGAACAGTACCAAGCTCACGTCAGCGGCTTCAAACACAAGAACCAGTGAGTAATCATACTTTGGAATTCAAGGGTATGCAGCAAGGAGCTCGGGGCTTCTGAATCAGAACAAAGCCAGGTACTCCTTGGCTGAAAGAGAATCCTGGCAGTCTTGGTTAACAGATGCTCAATCAGTTAACAGAATGTGTCCCCTATGTAAGTTCTTCTCCCATCACCTTCTCCCCAGCCTTTAGACTTGTTGCACTGAAGCTTTTAGTAGAGAAACCTAAACGATTCCCTTGGTGGTCTCCTAGATTTTTAGGCTTTTAGCAGTCTGACTAGGGAAGCTCCCCCACCTGCATTCGCCACTGGCCTGAAGACCCTCGTCTTCACTGCCATCAATTATGTGGCAAGAGCTCCCTCTACAGGTTACTACCAAATATGACCTGGTTCTTTTACCAAATATCAAATACTCTCTGAGAGGTAGCCAAGGCAGACCCAGTCGCTGCTCTCATAACCTAACATTCTGATGGGAGGAGACAAACAGTAAGCATGTAAACAACTAATAATTGCAAATCGTGATAAGTTCTTTGAAGGGAAGAGATTAGCAGAGTCATCTGTTCATGATAATCTTGAAAGTGACTCGCATTCTCTGAGCCCCTGGTCTGCTGCAGGCCGTGTGCCAAGCGGATTCTCTCAGGGGATGCCCACAGCAGGCCCGGGAGGAGGGCTGTGGTCCTGATTTTACAGACGTAGGCAGGCACCTTTCGCGTGGTGTCCTGAGGCACAGCCCTGGCACACTGAGGCCTGTGTGGCGCACGGTGTGCTCTTCCAGGGCGGCAAGCTGGAGGGGCTGTGGCACCATGGGATACAGACAGGTGAGGTCCACCTGGGAGGGCCCACGCGGTTCTGGGGGGAGGGAACTGTGTAGCGTGGACGGCGCGCCACAACGTCACCTTCTGAGAGAGGAATCATCCCCATTTTGCAGATGAGGAGACAGTTTCAGGCAGGCAAGTCTACTAAAATGATTGCTTTGACTTCGGTGATTGGTTCTGCGTTGCTTACAGAGCTGAATGAATTAAAGGTGGTAGAAGTACAGAGTGTTGAGGTCAAAATGTCCTTGGTCCTCTCTGCTCTGCCTGAAGTCTCCTCTCCCACACTGCAGCTTTATTGATAGATATGTCTTTAACCGGGAGGCCTCCCCTTAGATATGGACTTGAAACAAGCCCTAGCAGCCCGGATCGCACTCCTGTTTCAGCATACCTCCCTTGAAGCTTGGCTGGTGGCAGTTCTGGCAGACAACCCGGAGCTAGTCAGAGCCCTGCCCTGGGGCTACACAGACTTGAAAATGCTAGTGTTGTCACTGTTTTCTTCCTACACTTTCCAGCTGCTTGATCTTGGGTGAGTCAGTAAATCTCTTTGAGCCTCCAGTTCCTTTTCTGTAAGATTATAGTACAATTTGTTGAACACCTAATTCAATCTCATTTAATTTGCAACAGCGGCTCTAAATTAGGACCCTCGCCTTCACAACCCAAGGAAACCTAATGTCAAGTAGATTAAGAAACTTGCCCAAGGGGCTTCCTAGGTGGCGCAGTGGTTGAGAATCCACCTTCCAATGCAGGGGACGCAGGTTTGATCCCTGCTCCAGGAAGATCCCACATGCCATGGAGCAACTAAGCGTGTGCGCCACAACTATTGAGCCTGCGCTTTAGAGCCCGTGAGCCACATCTATTGAGCCCAAGTGCTGCAACTACTGAAGCCCACACACCTAGAGCCTGTGCTCCGCCACACAGCCAATAAAATAAATAAATGAAAAATAAATTTATAAAAAAAGGAAAAAAAAGAAACTTGCCCAAGATCTCATGGTTACTTGAAGTTAGACCCAGGATTCAAACCTCTGACCTCAAAGCCCATTCATTTCGCTCTGCCATTTCCAAATGGAGCTCATCATCCTCACCTTAGGTGGTGATGTAAGGGTTAGAGATGATATATGTGAAGTTCTAGTCCTGATAAGGAGAGCTATTAGAAATAAGCTTTCATTCATTCAACAGAGATTTATTGTGTACCTATTATGTGCCAAGCCCTGTTTTGAGCACTGGGGTTACAGTAGGAACCAAGACCAACGCTGTTCCCTTGATCTTCTGGATCCCCCTCTGGTGGTAGAACCAGATCCTAAACAAATCCATAAACGTATAAGATGATATCAGGTGGTGTTAGTGAGACAGTGTTAGGAGAGCCGCTTTACATTCCATTCCACTTGAAAATGGTCATTCTGTAGCATCAAGGTCGCGTAGGGCCCTGTTGGCAGAATAAATGGTTTGGTATAGAGGAAACACATGGGCTATAGTCCTGAATCTGCCACATTTAAAAAAAGCTTACTGTGGGCAGATCACTATACCTTCTGAACTTTAGTTTCCTTGTATGTAAAATGGGGGTGCTGGTCCCCCCCCCTTGCGGAATTAGCATAAAAATGAAATAGGATACTGGAAGCAAAACATCTGGCCTTGTGCCCAGCATGCAGTGGCCCTCAGAGGGAGAGCTGCCCTACTTATTACTGCTCGCCCTGGAAGAGCTGTACTATCATTAGGATAAGCTACCTGGAATACTATTACAGCCACTACAAACTAACCCTGTGTCTTTGTTCCTTCTCAAATTACAGGTCACCAAAAACAGTGGCATCACCTCTGGGCCAGATTCCCATGCAAAGGCAACCCATTCAGAAAGACTCAACCACCTTGGAAAACTAGAGGTGTTTCTGTCCAGCACCCCAGGTTGAACCAGCCGTGAGCCAGCTTCCTGTGACTATGGTCAGCCCTTGGGTCCTTCTTCCTCCTTTCTTACACGTAGAGAACACACAGGCCTGAGGCAGGAGTGGACCACAGACAGCCTCTGATTGGTCCAGGCAAATCCATCCCTGCTCCTCCCCTTTGGAAAGGGCCCTGTAGGTCAGGATTAGGGAGGCAGGCATCTTGACAGGACTTAGAGTCTCCCAGGGTGGTAGTTTGGAGGGTGGCCTTTCCCCTTCCCCAGCCTCTCTGGGCCATATGTCATGAGGCCCCAGGCCTGTCTTTCCTCTGCAGGTCAGTCCCTGCAGCTAAAGAACTGAGCTCACCCTGGGCTCTGGGCATCTCTAGTGAAACCTGGAGATTTCACGCCAGACCTTGGCCTAGGCAGGAAAGGGCAGATGGAAGCGGCTGCCGCATGGAAGCTTGGAGTTAATGTGACACTCCCTCTCCCCCAAAAGAGTGCAAGCTTTCCTGAGCCTGGGATCAGATGCTGGCCAGTTGTACAGATTTCTGCCCACTGTGAAGTCTCCTCCTGGAGCAGTGACACAGTCCTGGCAGGCACTGCTATCCCTCCTACCCCCATTCTCCACCGTTCCTGAATGGTGCTAAGGATCTGTAGCAACTGGGCACGAGCTAGAGCCGAAGGAGGCCTCGGTACCCAGTGAGATCATGGAAAACTCCAATAGAGGCCTTTCCCTCCTCCATCAGAGGTGCTCTGACACAGGGTCATGTGGGAAGATCCCCACATGCAAATTTCCTTGATGGTTCTGTACCCTTAAAGGGAAACTGCCTTGTGCCAGCCAGCTCAGAGGTTAATTGCTGCCCTTCGGCCCTGAGCGCCCTCTCCTTCCCCTTGTGCAGCAGACCACCTGCCCAGGTTGCTGTGGTGCTAGTCCTCCCCCATCATCCACCAGGAGATTCTGGGGACCAAGGAGCAGGATGGGCCCCGAAGGGAAGAAAAGAGAGCTGGTGTAAGTTTCTGCAGTGAGGAAACAGACGTTTCCCTGACCCCACACCTAGATTTCTCTAGCACTGCTATGTTTTATGGCCTGGGACTTCACTGGGAGTAGACTTTACCTCGTAGCTTTCAAACAAGAATTCTGGGGAGGGTTACCATCTGAGGTCCCTCTTCACTGGGTCAAAGAAGCCCCCAGCTGCTCTCGTGGCCTCCTCCCCACGCTCCTGTCCTTCGCCTGTAAATGCCTTTATGTATCGTGTGTGGGGGTGTGTGTGTGCTTATGCTTTATCTCTTGGTCACTGAAGCATCTAAATAAAGAATTTCTCCAATGAGCCAGACTGCAACTTAACCGACCTGGGATTTGGATCCTAGTATGTGTGTCTTTACCCTTCATCCTCACCCTGCTCAGACTGCCAGCACCCTAAATACTGATTTTAGGAGTTGGGCCAGAGACAGACATCCCAATTGCTTGGCAGCTCTGTAGGAGTCTTCCTCGGTGCCCTAAGTTCAATACGAGCTCACCTGCTCATCCACTCCCCATCCAGGAGGGCCTCGTAGTGGTCTTTAGAAGGTTTAAGCTGGGAATCTACTTTGTTTGAGATGCTCGTGTGGCTGCTGTATGGAGAAGGAATGCAGGGGAGCAGGAAAGGAGACATAGGGAGGCCAGATGGAAGCTGTATCCAGGATGGCTCTCTCCAGGCTAACTGCTTCAGGGCAGAGACCTAGCCTCCTTTGTCTCCATTCCTCTAATGTACAGAGTGGTATGTTGCACAGTGTTTGCTGAATGAATGAATGAGGATGCATGAGAAGAGATGGCCTTTTCCTGTTCAGCTCCTACCCAGCAGTAGGTTTGTTCCATGGGACTTATAGCCCTGGTGATTCTTGAACGAACCTTTTCCATGACGCAGAAATGAGCTGGGAAAGGAGTGCATGTGATGGCATCAGAAGCCCTTTGTACAACCTTCACTTCAGACAGCCAGATCTGAGGATGGTGCCCAGGCAGCCTCAGCTCCCATCCTTCACTCAGAAAACTGTTCTTAGGCACCTGCTCTTCGCCAGCTGGGAAAGACCCTACACAGCTCTCCACTTCCAAAGCCTGGACTGCCTTAGCAATTTCCCCGGAGTCCTTCTGCTCCACCTGAGATGTCGCAGTCAGCCCCGTCTACCAGGCACGGAAGTGAAGGGCAGAGAGGTGAGAGGGCTGCCACACTGTGAGCCTTGACCTGCAGGACCTCTTCGTCTGCTTTTTTTTTTTTTCTTCTTTTTTTTCTTTTTCTCTTTTTTGGCCATGCCGCCTGTGGCATGTGGGATCTTAGCTCCCTGACCAGGGATTGAACCCACACCCCCCTGCATTGGAGGGCAGAGTCTTAACCACTGGACCTCCAGGGACATCCCAGGACCTCTTAGTCTGGGTTCAGGAGTCCCTGCCAGCTGTGTGGCCAGCCCTGTTGGCCTGGGCACGCAGGAATGAACACTCTTGCCCTTGGGGAGCTATACACTGTTAAAGATGGTTATGGAGAGTGGTAGAGGGTTATACAGGGAGCTGTGGGGATGCATAAGATACAGGCACTAACTCAGCCAAGGGTATGAAAAACTGAAGTTGGGAAACTAGCATTTCAGCTAGATGATGATATTCCATTTTACAGGAAAGGAACAAGGCTCAAAGAGATATAGTGACTTACTCAAGTCTTGCTGCTAAGAAGCAGCAAACTAGAGGGTGGAATCTGGTTCTCTAGATTCCTAGTCAAGAACCCTTTACAAACAAGGGCCAGAGTACTTCACACATGACCTTGGGCCTGCCTCACTCATCTGGCAGGGCCAGGTCTCACAGAACAAATAGCCCCTCGGCAGCGGCAGCAGCAGAACCCACAAAACGGATTGGACAAGGCTCGATGGTTATTTTATACTCCTAGCCCCCACACACACCTCTCATAATTTTACCCAAGATTCCTGATGTGTTAGACTCTAGTTATAACTGTAAGAAACTTAAAGCAGTTATCTAAAAAAGGAAATGTATTGATTCACCTAAGGAACAATCCTTGTACAGGGGTGGCTTAGATTCAGCTTCTGGCACTGCCATCAGGAAGAATTTAATCTCACTCTGCTTTCCTCTGTGTGGCCTCTTGCCCGGGCAGACTTTCTCCAGAAGTTGGAGAGGGCCCTGGCAGCTTCAGGTTTATATCGTGATAGATGAGTAGGTGCAGTGGAAATAACGTCTTTTTCTTGGTTCCAGCAAAAAATTCTGGAATTGACTTATTAGCCTGTTTGGATCTGTTCCCGTCCCTACACCAATTGTTGCAGCTGGGGGAAATGGGGCTCTGATCGGGGGCCTGCGAAGGCGTATGCTCTACCTAAAACACATTGACTGAAAGAGGGAGACATGTACATCCCTAAAAGAAGAAAGTGTGGACATGGGCGGACACAAGTAACTGTTGTCAGCCATACTCAGAGGGTATCTTTATTTGACCATTTCTTTAATTTTTTGACATACAGCGTACATTCAGCAGCGTGAGCCAACTTTTAGAGTACAGTTTGATGAGTGTAGTGTATACATCCGGGCAGGCGCCATCCAGATCAAGATACAAAACATTGCCCGTTCCCCAGGAGGTTGCCTCATTTCCCTTCCTAGTCAGTATCCCGCGGAAGTGACGCTCTCTTGACCTCTGTCACTGTAGATGAGTTTTGCTTGCTCTTGAATTGTATGAAAAGGGACTCACACACAGCCACTTTTGCTCTATATTATATCTGTGAGGTTCAGCCACACTACTGTGTATATCAGAAATTCATTTTTTTTTAAGTTCATTTCCTTCATGCTGTATAGTATTCCATCATATGACCATGCCACAGCTTATCCAGTTTACTGTTAATGGACAATTAAGTTGTTGCTAGTTTGGAAATATTATAAATAAAGCTACTGTAAACAATTTTGTATGTGCTGTTTAGTGTACCTGTGCACACATGTACCCAGGAGTGGAATTACTGCATCACAGGGTAGGTGTGTGTTTCGCTGGACTAGATAATGCTGAATGCTTTTCCAAAGTGGTTCTACCAACTTACATCTCCACCTGCAGTGTAGGAGAGTTCCTGCTCCACGTCCTTGGGAGCACTTGGGACTGTTGATCTTTCTAAGTTTGACCATTCTCATGGCACCCAGGAATTTGAACCCAAGGGTCTTGTCTTCATATCAGGGCTCCTCTTACTCTGAGCACCCCTGAGATCAGGTCTGAATTTCTGTCGCCTGGAATGTTCTCCAACGTGGCCCAGGACCTACCTATCCAGAAGGCAGATATCAGAGGGAGCTCCTGCCTGTGGCTCTGGGGCCAAGGAAGTTCCCACGGAGGGAGAGGCATCAGCCCTGGAGAGGCAGCCTCGTGCAGCAGCAGAACACTCAGGCTCTGCAATGGGGCGGCCAAGGCTCAGACCCCAGCTCTGAGCTGCAGGGCTGTGTGATCTTGATTAGTTGATCTGTACTTCAGGGTAAAACATTGGTACTTGACCACCTTCTGGGGTTATTGAGGGAATTAAAAGAATAGATACATGTAGAACAATTACAGCGACTGACACATGAGGGATGCTGTGTAAATGATGACTGCTGTTTCTATCATTGGCCTGAATTACTTCAGGGTCTCCCAGGGGAGGTAAGTCTACACGCAGATGGCGTCTGCCTCGGCCCCCTGTATTGACTCAGCGATTTATGAAATGCCAGAACCTAATTCTGTCTGATTGAGGGAGGAAGAAAAGGTAACATGTTGGCCAAAGGTGGCTCTTCCCTGGGCGCTAGCAAAAAATCATCTTCCGCTGATACTGAACTTCAGCTTATCTCAGGCACCGCAGGCTCTGCAGCCCATGACACCTGAGGAGAAGATGAAATGGAATCGTGCAGGTAAAGCTCTTAGCTCTAAGCTGGATGCACAGAAGGTGTTGGCATGCAACAACCCCTCAGTGCAGACACAAAATTATGTATGTACCCATATAGCTGCCAGGAGGCATGTCATGGAGGACACTGGTCTGGGATTCTGGATCCCTGGGCATTGATCTGAGCCCTGTCACCAGCTTCATGTGACCTGAGGTCTTGATATTTTCTTGTGAAGTAGAAATTGGAAGCAAGCACAGTTCTCAGCCAGAGTCATAAAGAGGTGGTGATGGGCACGGGTTCTTCCCAGGGCTGGTGGAGAAGAAAGCCCTTCCCTCACAGTCAAGTGAGTTGTCCCAACCCCTAACCAGGCCTTCTGATGGGCGGTCAATAGTGTCAAATACAATAGGAAAAACAACTTCTCCCTCTCGCCATCTGTCCACCTAACAACCTCACCTACTCTGCCCTGTGCCAAGCCCATATTACAGAGAGGGCTGACACAGCCCTGCTCTAGCACTCCCAGGCTCACTGTCCTCCACAAATGCTGCTTTGTCCATCTGGGAGCTTCAAAACCTGAAGAAGCCTTATGGTTCTGTAAATGGGTCAACCTATAGTGTAATGATCCCACTGGCCACTAGGTGGAGAAAGCTCCTTTTTCTGCAGGACAAAGTAAACCAGCCTCAGGACCCTACTGTTTGAATTAATACCAAAGAGCACAGGGTGACTTTTCCTGAGGCCCTGTATTTGATATTTCATTTAGCCCTCAAGACAACTTGAAAAGGTTCAATTTAACAGGAGAAACTCAGAGGCAAAGTCTTACAAAGCTTACATAACTAAGACATAGCATGGAAAGATAAGACCCCCGTGCTCCCAAGTCTTAGCATACCTTACCAGGTGTCCCCCTGGAAGACACCTCTGAGGACTGTAATTTAGTCACCTGCCTGGGAGTACACCTGATGTCTAGCCTGCTTATCAGCTTTCTTTTATTCTTTTCACTTGGGTAATATCTCTGCTCCATTCTTAAACCCTGTGGTTCCGAGAGACTGGCCCCACTCCCTGGTTCTAGGCGTGAACCTGTGGCCCAGACCTGGGCAATCAGAATCATAAGTCTGGAGCTGTTAGTAGCCATCTTTGCCAACACATAAGGATAGTCTGCCTGATAATTAAGCCAACACAGAGGAAAACAGAGCTGAGAGATGAGAAGAGACTGATTTCTGGTGAGCACCTGGATCCAACCATGCCTGAAGCTAATACTCTCAGGACTTTTTAGTTATGAGCCAATAAATCCCTTTTTTCCTTAAGTCAGTTTGACTTGCTCTTCCATCACTTACAACCAAGAGTTCTGCCTAATACACGCTCCAGCTCCCCTTATTAACCTGGAGATTTCTACTCATGCTAAGAAGATCACTGGCACCAAGGCTGAGTTGGCTACCCTCTGTGCTCCCAGATGCCCTGTGCCCCCTATAGCATTACTGTTAATATTCTGTGTTATAATCTGTTTAATTCCCTGTCTCCCCTTTTAAACTAGAAACTCTTTGAGGTCAGGAACTGTGTCTTATTCATTACCCTGGGTCCCTGGTTCTCAGCAAAGGACTGTGATCATCTTAAAAGCTGCTTGGTGATTAAGTAAATTAATGGATAAGTGAATAAAAGTGGATATGGGCTAGTGGGAACCATTGCTGGAATTTTAGGCAGACTTGTTTTTTTTTTTTTTTTTTGGCTGCACTGGGCTTTAGCTGTAGCACTTGAGATCTTCTTTGCAGTATGCAGGATCTTTAGTTGTGGCATGTGTGATCTAGTTCCCTGACCAGGCATCAAACCCAGGCACCCTGCGTTGGGAGCTCGGAGTCTTAGCCGCTGGACCACCAGGGAAGTCCCTACACCAAGGCTTTTTTTTTTTAGGTAAGAAGTGGATTTATTGAGAAAGAAACACACTCCACAGACAGAGTGTGGGCCATCTCAGAAGGTGAGAAAGGCCCACAAAGACTTCTTGAAGGAGCTGAGCCTCTAGTGATTATCAGGGTCAAAGGAACCAGGTTGCCGGGTGGGAAGAGAGTGAAAGGACATAGAAGTTATGGGGTAGAGTAGATCGTTTCAATAATGGCGTCTCATGATTCTTTGCTTCCCTGGGTCTTGCCCTTTTGCAACGCGACTTTGTTGCTCTCGGCATCAAGATGGGGAGTCTATTTGCCAACCGCTTGAATCTAGGCTGGCCTTGAGACTTGCTTTGCTCAGAGAATGCAGTCATGTGACATTGTGCAACTTTCAAGGCTAGGACCTAGGCCTTGCAGCTTCCATTCCTGCCACCGTGAGAAGTCTGAGCTAAACTGCATGGAAGTGAGAGACCACAAGGAGAGAGATGTCAGCAGTCAGTCCCACATATGTGAAGGCAACTGTCTTAGACTGTCCAGGCTAAGTGGAGCCACCAGCAGAGGCAATTCAGAGGTACCAGCAGAACTGCCAAGCTGGGCCCGGCTAACCCACAGATTCATGAGGAATAACACGTTTTAAATCCCTAAGTGTGGGGATGTTTTACTGCACAGTAAAAGATCACAGAATCACCAAGTACAGTATCCATCCCTTGTTTTGGCCTCTTCCTATCTATTTGCCTGTCTTCCTATAATAAGATTTTCCTGGAGAAGCCCCACCCTCAGCTCCTGTGGTCTGGGTGGGGATGACCTCTACCCTCCTGGCTTCTGCTAGAAGCTTTGGGAAAGTGTTGCCAAATAGGACAGTCTTGAGCCCAGAGCTGTTGGTAACCTTCTTTGTCACCTCTTGGGGAGCATCTGCTGGAGAAAAGAGCCCTCGGGAAGAAAACAGAAGAGAGAATGAGTCATGATCCATGGTCCTGAAGACTGTCCACCCCTGGACTTTAAAATGCAAAAGCCAATCAATTCGCTATTTTGCGTAAGCCCATTAGAGCTGGGATATCTGTTACTTGCACCTGAGGGCCAGGAAGTTTGATAGGAGCTGAGCAGTTCCTGGCAGAGGGCTGTGAGGGTAGGAGGGAGGTCCCTGGAGTATGTGGGAAAGGGGACGTATCTTTCCTCAGTGCCCTCTGTATGCCAGGATCCTGGAAAGAGGCACGATCTCGGTCCTAGAGAACCTAATGGGTACAAGTGACTCATTACAATTGTGATAAAGTGCTTGGAAGGAAAATGCCTGTACAGCCAGAGCATCTAATGAGGGCACTGAGCCTAGGCCGGGGGGAGGCAGGGAAGGTCTCCCTGAGGAAGTGACATTCAGGCTGAGACCGGAAGGTTGAATAGGAGTTAGGCTGAGGGTGAAGGGGGGGAGGTGCGGGGGGGAGGGGGAGGTGATGTTGCGGGCAGAGGGAAAGCATGTGCCAAGGCCCTGAGGCAAGAAGACGCTTGCCGCCTTGACGGAAGGAGAGTGTGTCACCAGGTAAAGGGAGAGACCAGCAGGAGGCACGTCCCTGAAAGCCGCAGAAATAAACTCAAGCTGGTTTACGTTCAAGAGCACTGAAGCACTGGGCGCGGGGTATATAACCAGCACCCTGCCTGTGTCACATCACAGAACAGGTACAGAAAGGACACCATTGTCCCCACCAGTACTAAACATGGGACACTGCTGCCTGTGCCGCTAGCCCAGCCAGCTCAGACACTGAACAAGATTCCACTGCCCTGTGCCCAGGAGCTCAGTCCTGTCACCACAACCCCCACCAGAGAACATTCCTCCTGGCCCTCCCAAGCCCCACTGGTGGGTGTCACTGGCCCTCTGGAGTGGATGGTGGGAACTGGCAGAACCTAAGCCTTGGTTGGAAGAGAATCTGGGGGAATAGCTTGCATCTTCAGCTCCTATTCTAAGAGGTGAACCCTGCCACAGAAAATGGGGCTATTTCCCAAACCTTAGAAAAGGGTTCACTTGGCAAACACCGGAGTAAGATCTGATCTTACGATGGTTCTAAAATATGTCACCCATTTTTGAAAATATTTCTTCAGGAAGTCAAGGGACTTCCTTGGTGGCACAGTGGTTAAGAATCCGCCTGCCAATGCAGGGGACACGGGTTCAAGCCCTGGTCCGGGAAGATCCCATGTGCTGCGGAGCAACTAACCCCTGCCCTGCAACTACTGAGCCTGAGTTCTAGAGCCCAGGAGCCACAACTACTGAAGCCCGAGCACCTAGAGCCCGTGCTCCACAAGAGAAGCCATGGCAATGAGACGCCACGGCACCGCAACAAAGAGTAGCCCCTGCTGGTGGCAACTAGAGGAAGCCCGCGCGCGGCAACAAAGACCCAACACAGCCAAAAATAAATAAATAGATAGATAGAGGATAGATAGAAACATAAATAAATTTATTTTGGAAAAAAAAGGACGTCAAGTTTAATTTCCTCTCCTCCACCCCACTCCCCACCCTGAGTGGGCTATGATTAGTGACCAACTTCTGACAATTAGAATAATGAAGACATGGAGCGGGGGACTTCCCTGATGGTCCAGTGGGTAAGACTCCATGCTTGCAGCGCAGGGGGCCCAGGCTGGATCCCTGGCCAGGGAACTAGATCCCACATGCATGCACGACGTGATGAATTTGCTGACATGTAAACAGATGAGCAGCGTGGCCTAAGAGCAGCAGAGGATGGTGGAGACACAGAGGAGGGAGGGGCACTTTCCAGGGGGGAGGCTGTTTATTAGGAGCCTCTTATTCATGGAGTTTTGGAGGAGGGGTGGGGGATGGGGGGTAGGCGGGAAGAGTCAAATTAACTTGAAAAAAAAAAGTGCTTGGCTCACATAAATGAGATGTGCGTGGCTGGGTCCAGGCACCCTCCGTCTCTTGGCCCTCTTGTTCCCTGTGCTGGCTTCACTCCCGAGCAGGCTTACTCAGGCAGCTCTAGGCTTCCATATTCATACCTCAGTAACCTCTGAGAATGTTAGTTTCCTGTTAGTTCCAATAAAAGGTCCATACTGGCTCTCACTGGCCCTGCTTGGGTCACATGCTTACCCCTAACCCAGTCACAATAGGCTGGAGATGAAGTATCCTCCCTGTTCAGGTCCAGGGGCACATGCCCACCACTGGAGCCAGGGAAAGTGTTGGCTCTACCCAAACCTTTCATGAACTCAGAGTAAGAGAGGGCCAGGACCTCAAAGAAAATTAAGAGGCTGTTTCCAAAGAAAGGCAAAGGGTTTCAATGTTCAGATCGGCATGGTCAGGAATGGTCTCAGAGAAGAAGGAATGCTTGAGAGGAGTCCAGAAAACTGAATGGCAGGCATCTGATGGGATAGCTGGAGGGAGGAAAGGCAGGACAGGCAGGACTCAGGAAGGACAATCCCAGCCACAAGAACAGCAAGCGCAGAGGCACCAAGGTGTGAAAAATCAGATCTGTTCAGGAGGGCCTGCCTGGAGCTCAGTGCAGCTGAAAAACAGAGAGGGGAGAAGAGACAGGAGAAAGCAGCGGACTCCAGTCTTGAGGGGTCCTGAGTGCCTGGCTGAGGATCTGGGGATGCCAGCAGGTGGAGGGGAGAGGGTAGTTGAAGCTGAGGAGTGACTTGGTTAGGTCTGTGTTTTAAACAAGTCATTGTGGAGCTGAAGAGGAAATTGGTGATACAGAGGCTGTGAGGTGCTTGCCCAACGCTCAGGCACTCCTTCTTTTTAGTAGACCCAGGTTTGATTAGGGGAGACAATGTGTCCACCAGAATGAATGTGTGTACTTCTCAGCCTCCTTTGCAGCTAGGTATGGCCATGTGTCACAGGCTGGTCAAAGAGATAAAATCAGAAATTGCTGGGTACAGATTCAACTCTTTGTGGCTTCTTCCTTCCCCCTACCTGAACACAAATGTGATGGCAGGAGCCGAAGCTATGATTTTGCAACCATGAGGGAAAAGTTTAGAGAACTGAAGAGACCACAATCCTGATGACTTCAGAACCACCTTCACCCACCTCCAGCCTTGGGGTTAAGTGGGGGATGAATAAACCCTCATTTTGTTTCAGCCCTGGTTGTTTAGGTTTTCTATTATTTGTGCCCAAACAAAATCCTACATGGTCTAGGTGGTAATCAAGCAAGGTAGAAAAGAGTGTCCCTCTGGGGCTTGTTTCCTAATTCCTTTCAGACCACCAACCCTCTAACCCTTCCTGCCCAGTCTCTGCCACTTTCCAGTTGTCCTGGCCCCCTCTCTTCTCCAAACAAATATTCACGCCAAGACCCAGAGAGTGTACACCCAAGTCTATAGAGACCTGAGTCTAGCAAACCATGAAAGCCCCAACAGCTCTTGTCCTAATAAACCAGGACAGTTTCACAGTATCTGAGACTAGGGATGAGGGGACCATGTGTGCTGCTGAGACTCTGGGAAGTAGCAGGACTAGCCCAGAGAGAGCCTCAGATCCTTCACGGCCCCCTCCCCTCCATCACACTTTGTCCAAGGGGGCCTCCCCGAGCACTCTTCCAGGCTGCCAACAGCACCAGGCTCCCTGCCTCCACCACCAAGGCCCTGGGCAGCCTGCAATTCCTGGCTTTGTTGTCCCCAGAGCAAAAATTGGATGTAGATGTGCCCAGTGGGGGGAGGGGGGATGAGGAGATAAGAGGGCTGGAGGAGAGGTGACATTCACGACCTTCACAGTCCCTCCGTTTTGGTCACAGGGGTATATTTCCCATGCCTTGCAGGTGTTAGGGGTAACACAGACTGAAACCGCCCACCCTGGCCAGGCAGAAGGTAACGATTTGTATCAATCAAGGGAGTCACAATCAAGGGAGGAGCAGCCAGGAAACCCCCCCGAGGCAGGATTACAGGGACCAGAGAAGCTCGAGATTAGGAGACCCGACCACCTAAGACCCTGCACACACATCCTCATCCTGTCAGCCACCCCACCCTTCTGAAACTTTGCAGAAGAAAGAAGAATGCAAGACTGCTACTGCCTTGACCCTTATCACATGCCTCTGACCACTACCCCTCACTATATAACCTCTCCTTATTCCCCAGTGAGGGGGGCACAGTTCTTGAGGTGCTAGCCTACTGTGTTCCCCCTTTGCCTGGCAAAGGAATAAAGCCACTCTTTCTTTCTCCTCTGTAACTCTGTCTCCATATTTTGATTTGGCATTGGTGCACGGGGAGCCAAGATTTTGGCAACAAATTTGGGAGCTCACCTGGGATTGACTTGTGGGCAGGCGGCCCTCTAGGGCCCCTCGGTTTGATAGGATGCTCAGGGATTTCTCTTCACGCCAGCCTCCTCAGGGAGAGCGGAGGGTTGGAGGATTTCTCTGGGGCCAGATTGCCAGGGTTTCCCTGCTGTAGGGCTGTGCCCTGATCATACCCGACTCGCCATCTTGGCTGCAGAACTCCAAGGCTGCTGCGGGGGGGGGGGGGGGGGGGTTGCCCTAGCAACAGCCAGCCAAGGCTTTCTCTGCCTTGAGGACACCCTCCTTTTTCCCTTCTCCGCATCTGCCCAGACTTCTACTCTAAGACAGTCACTCTTGGAGGATCGGAAAATGTGTCTTTTACAATTAGATCTTTATTGCCACAGGGGGTTCCCCTATGTTAAGAACTTTCTTCTATAACCAAAAGCCTGGGAAATCAGAAAAACTTCTGTCTCAGGGGAAAACAAAGCTTCCCCCACTTCTGCAAGTCCCGTTACTCCTTCAGATTTTTCTGGTCAAACTAAGACCCCACCTCCCCAGAGGGACAATCCCTGCTGAGACAACATTTTGAGCACTATCTGGTCTAAATTTTTGCTATGAAACTATGACCACAGGAAAAGAAAGGTGATTTTTGACAGTTTAGCCATGATATTCATTAGACTCTGGAGAAAATTGATTAAGATAAAACTTTATTGACGTTGCAAGATCGGTTCTTTTTGCATGCGCGATTAGAGAAGGCTAGCTTTTTAAAATACTTTTTTTCAGAATTCTGACCCTGGGGGAACAAGCCCTACTAGGAGAGCATGCTTTTCTCTCCCTGTACCTTGAGACCATGGCTCTCAGGAACACTTATCTAGACCATCTCTACTTCCTGACAGATAGAAGGAAAAAAAAAAGGAAGAAATATTTTAAAAATTCTTCTTATTCCAACTGTGTATAAACTAGTGAGTTTTATATTGTGATATCTAATTCATGACTACATTTGAAAAATGAAGCTATGAAATCTCTCCTGTCTGGATATATGTATGTCTCTGTATGTGTCTTTGTCTTTGGATATTGTTGCTGAGGTTAATTTGCAAATAAGCACGTACAAAAGTAGGTGCTTACAAATTCTAAGTGCAAGAGAAATTAAGCTAAATGAATTTCAGGTTCAGGTGAACTTGGAAATATTCAGTATCAAATTAATACCTATTATGTTTGTTGGTCTAATGAATATAGACATGTGGCTCCAAAAATGGTCCAAACACACCAATCCTTTTATCACTCCCCAAACCTTCCCTATTTGTCTTAAGAGCTTATAAGTATTAAACAAAGGGGAAACAAAATCATCCTAGAAGGAGCTTGCTTGTACCCTTGAGATGCAAATGTCCTATCTGGTCATCCCAGGAACACTTATCTGTACCATCTTTTAATGCAAATTTTTTTTAAAAGAAGAGTAAAGTAATTTAGAACTTGACTTGGTAAGGATAAATAGAAATCCTAAATGTCTTTTCTATAAACACTAGTAAAAAGGGTTTAGCCATCTAGATAGGTGACCTTGATTTGTTCCCTCTGCTAGAAGCCCAATTTGAATCCAACCCCTTGTAAATGATGGTTTTTATATTGAACCTGACTCAGAACTGAAATTTTGGAATGGGAACTATGAGGCCTCTATGTTTGTTTGTGTGTCCTTATGTATCTATATGTGTGTTGTAGGTGTATGGTATTGCCAAAAAATTAATTTGTAAAAGAGCTCTACTTAATTGCCTTTTCAGGAAAAAATTAAGCATGTATATGAATACTCAGAAACAGAAAATAATCTGGCCAGAATGAATTTCAGGTTCATGTCATCTGGAAAATATTCTGTACTAAACTGATATCTGCTGTTGAAGGTGGCATAAAGCTTGTTGGTTTGATTAATATAGACATGTTTTTTGGAGGCATCAATAAGAATAATGCTTTTATTATGCCTAGGTGTAACATAAGCTAAATAAAATCATATCTATTACAAATTTGTCAGAAAAGAAGTGACTAGATGTGAAGAAATTTTTAAGGAAAGAAAATGTAAATGAGATAAGAGCTTTTAGATAAACTCTACTAAAAATAATTGTGCTCTAGGAATGTCTACCTAAAATAGTCTCTCCAAATTCTGGTAATTTGACATTCTAGAATTATGCTAAATTAAGTGATGGAATCTTATTAAATAGCTAGGTCATTCCCAAATAAAATAAGATACTAAAACATTAATTACTGAACACCAGCTTCCTCTCACAGAGAAACTAAAGTTAATTTGGACTATTAATGAATGAATATGCCTGGTGCCATGTTCTCTAAAGTAAGCAAATGTTTTAGAAATTATTATTTGGATTTACATTTACCAATCTACGGAGGGCTGATATAAAGGACAGCTCATGATTGCTTAAAGAAAGCAGGATGTGTGTTTTCAATAAAGAAGGGATAGGAATGGGATTGCATTTTATTAAGGGAAAAGGAAGTAGGTCTGATTTACGGGTGGCTGTTTCTGATTGGGAAAATAAAGTAATGGTTACAGAAAGTGAGAAAAAACCTTGTGGAAAGTGGACCCCAAGAAAAGAGTTTTGTGCATGGTCAGGACTGACTAAAGTTAAAGTAAATTTAATTGAGTAAATGAATTTTAAAAGGAAGTGGGTGCAAAACTTGAATTTGGCTTTTCTTGATCTTAAGAGGACAAGATCTCTTAAATGGTGAACTGCCTTTGATAACAGATTTCAAGTTTCTTTACCTTTTAAGTGATCTGTTCTGTATTTGCCTTTGAAATCTTTATTGTTACTTTGGCTAAGTGAATAACTATTGTTTCACAGTGACCTCCGATCTTATCTGACTGAATCTTCTAAACCCTTTTTGATATTTTTGACAAAACTTCCTAAATTAAATCCTAATCAACTCTTTTTGACCTCTAGCTAACTTTGGGATGCTTCAAAGGGCCCCTAAAACATCCCAAAGAGAAATATCAAATGAATTAGATTCATTTGGTACTTTAAGTTACATGGGAAGTACTGTCAAATGAGTAATAAATCTTCTTAGGCTTTAGTGTATGGCAAATGTTACCAATATATATACTCTGGAAATTATATGGACTTCATAACAACCTGATACGTCCTGATGAAATGTTATCAGTCATAATTCTAGTCATTATCTTAAAGTGTCATATGTCGCAACAGTAACCAAGTTACTTTGTCAACTGCATTGCATTGTAATCAGAATTTAAATGTGCCTTCCTAAGTCTTTGGTCATTATAGACACTTACAGTTTTGTTCCAATGCCTTTGCAAAAATGCTTCCTCTCCAAGAAGATTTATAGAAAGGGCTTTTGGATAAATACAAGTTTCTGACTTTCAGACCATGATGCTGAACTGGGTAAGAAATTGAAGTATTCTAATGGAAAGCCCGATGGCTTCATAAAGCCATTGACAAAAAAGATTTGCTACATAGGACTAGGTGAACCGGTGAATATGGTTATAAACTTTATGGTTTCTATCTGAAAAATTACCGCTTTAAATCTATGTTTTGATTGTTGTTTCTTGCATTACCAAATGTGTGAATGAGCCTCTAATGAAATGATGGTATATAGTCCCATATGAGATCAATGATTATAATGATATAACTCTAGGTATGACAAGAAGCAACAAGGGGGAATATTTTCCTGAACCTTAAGAGACTAGTTAAGAAAGGTGGTCCAGAGGTGTTTGGCTACTGTTAACAATGCCTGGCCTAGTAACAGCACATTGAGTGGCCTGTCAATGAAATCTTTGCCAGACCTGGGAATGAGCATTCCTAGCACTGTGGGACAAAATGGTCATGAAATACCCCCAAACCATGGTCAAATTTATGACACTGAAGGGGCTCTGCCAACTGAAAAATTGCCATCTGACTCTGCAAGGATTAAGTCAATGGCCACTGCTGCCACTGACCTCCAACACCCCCTGAAAGGAATTCAGGATGAATATCAGGAATGAGGCACTCTGTGCTCTGAGAAAACCTGGCAGAACAGGCCTTCAGATAGTTAGATATTTTCGGGAGAAGATTTTATGAGTCCAAAGTCTTGCATCTTCTCATACCTAGAGAAACACTAACATCATTAATGGCGACATCTGCTTTTGCTATTAAGGAGAAAATTAAAAGTCAAAATGGAGTAGCTATTATTCAGACATCCAACAAAATAACTAGGTGACACTATATGTGTGATTTCAGACAAGTCTTTGTATTGCTAAGAACTTGAGTTTTCTGGGCTGTGTCAGAATTGGATGCCACCAGCCATTCTTAAAACAATGTCTGCTGGCACCTGGTAACGGTAACATTACTTTTCTTTTTTTTTTCTTTTAACTTATTGGCTGTATTGGATCTTTGTTGCTGCGTGCGGGCTTTCTGTAGTTGTAGAGAGCGGGGGCTTACTCTTCGTTGCAGTGTGCGTGCTTCTTATTGCAGTGGCTTCTCTTGTTGCGGGGCACGGGCTCTAGGCGCACAGGCTTCAGTAGTTGTGGTGCGTGGCTCAGTAGTTGTGGCTCACAGGCTTAGTTACTCCGCAGCATGTGGGATCTTCCCAGACCACGGCTTGAACCCATGCCCCCTGCATTGGCAGATGGATTCTTAACCACTGCACCATCAGGGAAGCCCAACCCTACTTTTTAAAGGTCTCCTCTTGTAACTGTTAATTTTTAGACAATAAAATTGCTTTAGATCAGATATTAACAAAAAGAAGAGACATACATGATGACCAATAGCACCTGTTATCTATGTGTTAATACCACATAAAAGTTAAAACCTATTTAGCTAAAACTAGACAACTGGCTACTGGGCTACAAGTCTCCCTTGAGAAGGGCCAGGTCCAGACTGGGTTTCAGGCTTATTCTCCTGAAAAGAAATTAGATTTATTTTCCTATTAAAGTTCCAGTTGTCACTCTTCCAACTATTTCTTTTTTTTAAAAATTAATTAATTAATTAATTTTATTGGCTGTGTTGGGTCTTCGTTGCTGCACACGGGCTTTCTCTAGTTGCGGTGAGTGGGAGCTACTCTTCCTTGTGGTGCACGGGCTTCTCATTGCAGTGGCCTCTCTTGTTGCAGAGCATGGGCTCTAGGAGCGTGGGCTTCAGTAGTTGCAGCACATGGGCTCAATAGTTGTGGCTCACGGGCTCTAGAGCGCAGGCTCAATAGTTGTGGCGCATGGGCTTAGTTGCTCCGCAGCATGTGGGATCTTCCTGTGGCAGGGCTCGAACCCATGTCCCCTGCATTGGCAGGTGGATTCTTAACCACTGTGCCACCTAGGAAGTCCCCAACTACTTCTAATTGGGTCTATTACTGCCATTATTAAAATGGCAGACAAAGGGATTGAGATTTTAATCACACTAAACTCAGATCCAGGACTTAGAACTGAGAAATGTTCACAATTCACTGTCTATTCTCCAAATTGAGACAGGATTTTGCCCCATTTTAGCAGGAAGTGGCCAGAGCCATCATTGCCCAGTTTCCTGAATTAAAACTGAACAGGACTCTGGGGCTCTGGAGTCAAATCCTTTCTGTGTCCCCTGTTTGTTGTTTGTAGGATGTAGGCTTCATTCAGCCTCCTTGACCTTCCTTCCCTGAGTTCCAAAGGGCAGGTTCAAACAGTGGCTAATCAGGGAAGGGAGGGGATGCAGAAGCAGGGGAGGAGCCATCAATGGTGGTGCAGCCTTGGGGAGGGTCCTGGCTCCTCCTCAAGGAACACCCATAACAATATCTCTGAGCTCTTCTGCAGAACTAGGGCCCCCACCCAGGTGGAGGATGGTAACTTCAGGCTGAGCACAGGATTCCTGAGCACCACCCTGTTACCCTACCACCAACCAATCAGAAGAAAGTCACACATCCTGCAGCCCTCATCCCAAATTTTGCCTTCCTTTTCTGGGCCTGGTGATGACCATCCTGTTTGGCCTCCTGTTTGGCCCCTGTCTGTTTCATCTCCGACAAGGTCCAACAGTTTCAGATCAAATTAATGTTACTACAAGGGTGGAAGCTGGTTTTGGACATGGCATACCTCGATTTAGATCAGGTGGAGAGAGACTTCTGCTCTGCTGGGCAGGACTATGCCCACTCTCAGCAGGAAGTAGTTACGGAAGAGGTAGACCTCCACCCCAATTCCCAAGAAGTATCTTGAGTATGAAGTCTCTCAGGGTGGAGTTGTTAGGGGAAACAGACTGAAACTGCCCACCCTGGCCAGGCAGACAGTAACAATTTGCATGAGTTATTTTACGACAAGGAAATCCTGGTGAGGAACATGGAACTAAAAAGCCACCACCAAATGGAAGAATACGGGAAAGGTCAAAAGGAGACACCAGTCCACATGTCCTACCCACCTCCCAGAATCCTCCTTGCTGGAGTCCGTCTTGGCTGAGCAATGCCTGTGCCACCAGGAAGGACCCTAAGCCAGAATGATTAACCAGAGACAACCCAGAAACTGATCCCATCACCATAAAACCTGAGACTGTGAGCCACGTGGCAGAGCAGGTCTCCTGGGTTCCCTTCCCCTCCTGCTCTCCTTCCGGGCGCCCCTTCCCAATAAAGCCTCTTGCTTTGTCAGGTTGTGTGTCTCCTTGGACATTTCATTTCTGAGTGTTAGATGAGAGCCCGCTCTCGGGCCCTGCAAGGGGTCCCCCTTCCTGCAGCAGGAGCAGGTCCTACCTAGGCCCCTAGCTGCTAGTATTAGTATTGGCGACTGGCTCCTGAACATGGGCTGTGTGCATTATGCTTTAGACGCATCCTTATAACACTGAGTTTTCACAGACGAGCTGTTATTCCCATCTCATGGAAAATGAGACTGAGGCTTAATGTTAAGCGACTTATCCAAGGTCACAAAGCTTTCAGCACTCAAACCCTCATCTGTCGGCTCTAACACCAGCCTTTCACCACTCGGTTGCTGTCAGTGTCACCTCCATTTTGCGAGCCAAGCCAGATCTCCCCGGAGCCTGTGGGAGGAACCAGAAGAGAAAAGGGGTGGAAAAAAATGGCAAAGTAATAATAATTGTCAATTCTGAGTAGCAACTGTAGGCTATTACCCTGTGTACTTTTTCTACATTTTAAAACTTCCTCAAAATAAAAATTGTTTTAAAAGAAAGAAATGAAGAAAGAAGAGCAGAAAGCAGAGGCCGGGGTCAGAGGATGGGGCCAGGCCTGTGCTGGAGTGGGGCCTGGGCAGGGGCTCAGGACAGCCCTTCTGCACAAGAGTCCCAGTGTTCACTGGGCCCGGCTGCCATCCAAGAACAACATGGTCGGCACCAGGCAGTGTCTAACCCCTCCCCCCAACTCTGCTCCCAGGCAGGTGGGGGGTGGGGCCTGGCCTCAGGAGTCCCTCCCGGCCCAGCCTTGCGATCCAGGATCCCAGAGCCTGCCAACCCCTGCCTCAGGCCTGGTACTTCATAGGTGCCCCATCAATGCTGGCCAAATGGGCAGAGAGAGCAATGCCCAGCCCCAGCCCCCAAACACACTCACCTTCAGCTGAATCTCCACATTTCCGGGCCACAGTTAAGGATGGGGGCAGAGAGTGGGCTGACGTGTGAGCACCAACCATCCCAGCTCCATGGAGAGTCACCCAGAGCTCTTCCCTGCCTTTTGTCCCAAAAGAGTAGAGTTCAAGTCTCATTCCATTGTTCACTTGCTATGTGACTTCGGACAAGTCATTCCATTCGCCTGGGCTTCCGTTTTCTCACCAGCAAAAGGGAGCTAAGGATTCCTACACTTATTGGGCTTGAGGGAAGGATCAAAAGATATAATGAATGGATAATACCTAGCCTAGCATGGTGCCTGACATACAGTGGGAACTCAAGCAAAGTGAGGACTTCTTCCCTACTTCCTGTTCTGGTGAAATCCATTCTCTTAACTCTTTCGTTTCCTCCAACACCCCTGAGGAAAAGGAAGTAGGGGCCAGCCCATTTTTGGATAGAGAAACTGAGGCAGAGACAGCTAAAGACAGGATCGCAGGATGGCAGGTTCCTGACCCCTTGTTAGGAGTGTGCGTGTGTGCGGGGGGTGCGCACGTGTGTGTCTGAAAGACTTTGAGAGAGATTGCAGATGTGACTGGTGAAAGATTGTCTGCAAGAGAGTGAGACCAAGAAGGGGAGACAGGCTTGGATGCCTCTCCCAGACTCCCTTCGCGTGTCTCCTGTGCTCTGTTTACTTACCTAACTCTCCCCATTACAAGGTCAGCAGCTTTATCCCCAGGACTTCGAACAGTGTATGTCACATAATGAACCGTCAATAAATGCTTGGGAAATGAGTGAATGAATGAGTGGCCTTGTGAGAGAGTGTCAAACTCTGCAGAGGGTCAGTGTGAGAGCTTGTGAGTATGGGAGGGGGTGCCGGACAAATGTGTGCAGATGTGGGGGTTGGGGATAGGACTGTCAGTCTAAAAGGACTTGGGCATCTCCAGGGACAGAGATTGCACAACCTGGACTATGAAAGCCTTATTTTGCTTTTGGCTCAGGTAAACCTGGGAAGTGACTTGAAGTTGAATGAAAGCTATGTGGGGTCCAGCTCCTGCTGGCAGCTCACCCCGCCCCTCAGCAACCACATTCACTGAGGAGCCAGCAGAGGACCAGCAGTGGGGAGCTGAGTCTCTCCAGGAGTCCGGGAGGTCTGGTGAGGCCCTCTCTGGGCAGGAGGCTCCCATTTGCTGGGCATCCCCAGTGCCAAGAGCCTCATCTTTCCAGGGTGCTCCAGCAAGGAAGGACCCTGCGTGAGGGGAATCAGGACAAACAGTTTTTAAAAGATAACCCACTATTTTCTGGGAACTCTGCTCAATATTCTGTAATAACCTAAATGGGAAAAGAATTTGAAAAAGAATAGATACATGTATATGTATAACTGAATCACTTTGCTGTACACATGAAACTAACAACATTTGTTAATCAACTACGTTCCAATATAAAATAAAAATAAAAAGATAACCAACTATTTTCCAATTTATCTTTGGGAGGAGACCATTCTTTTGTTTGAGTAGGAAAAGGAAAAAAATCACTTTAATGGGCCTTTTAGTTATGCAAAGGAAAAGCCCCCATCTCATTGGGAGTAAGGGTGGAGCGAGCTAGAGTCCTCCGCATTACAAAGGGAAAGGAAGCTGCTTCCCCTAGGGCAGGGTCTCCACTAGCCAGAGGGCTGACTAGGAGGCGAGCCTGAGACCCCAGCTGAAGAGTTTCCTTTCTCCTCCAGAAGCCTTCAGAGGGGCACGGGGCTTGGACTTAAGGTGAGGGTTGGGTAGAGGTCAAAGGTCCACTGACCTATGACACGCTCAGGAGAGAAGTGCGTGCAGGTGAGGTAGACCTGAGCTGGGAGGGGCATGGTGGAGCTATTTGGGGTGCACCTATTGTGTACCAGGAACTTGAGATATGATGGTATGGCCTGCAGGCAGTTCCTGCCTTCTATTTACAGAATTAACTGTTTAGTTACAATTTTGGAACTTGTGATGAGGAGATAACAAGTCCTAATTAATCGCAGCTAATATTACAAAGTAAGTGCTATAAGTCAGGCAGTGTTCTAAGGCTTACACATAAGAACATGTCTACCTTTTTTTTTCTATTTACTGCGGTATAGTTGCTATACAATATTATGTAAGTTACAGGTGTACAACATAATGATTCTGAATTTTTAAAGCTTATACTCCATTTACAGTTATTATAGAATATTGGCTATACTGTTGTTGTACAACATATCTTTGTAATTTATGTTATACATAATGGTTTGTACCCCTTAATCCCCTACCTCCATTTTGCCCCTCCCCACTTCCCTCTCCCCACTGGTAACCACTAGTTTGTTCTCTATATCTGTGAGTCTGTTTTATTTTGTTATATTCACTAGTTTTATTTTTTAGATTCCACATATAAGTGGTGTCTTACAATGTTTGTCTTTCTCTGACTTACTTCACTTAGCATTATACCCTCCAAGTCCATTCATGTTGTTGCAAATGACAAAGTTTTATCCTTTTAATGGCCGGGTAGTACTCCAGTATTGTGTATATATTTATATATACACAATGGAATATATATATGCCACATCTTCTTTATCCATTCATCTGTTGATGAACGCTTAGGTTGCTTCCATATCTTCGCAATTGTTAGTAATGCTGCTATGACAATTGGGGTGCATGTATCTTTTCAAATCAGTATTTTCATTTTTTCCCATGTATACCCAGGAGTGGAATTGCTGGGTCATATAGTATTTTTGAGAAACCTCCATACTGTTTTCCACAGTGGCTGCACCAATTTACCTTCCCACCAACAGTGTGGGAAGAGAATGTCTACTTTTTGCAGCCACTTCTTGAGGGTGATACTATCACTATACCTGTTTTACTGATGAGAAAATGAAGACAGAGATGGAGTAACTTGACGAGGCCAAGTGTGATGGTGCGGAAATCCAAGTCCTTGAATTTGTGCTCTGAATCACTTCGCTCCCTGCTTCTTTCCCTGTGCTCACAGGAGAGAAGACGTGGAACAGGAGCCTGGAGAATTCAGAGGGCTTCTCTGGGGACGTGAGCTGAGACCTAAGAATGAGCTGGAACTAACCAGACCTAGAGCGGAAAGATTATTCCAGGAAGTGGACCCACACGTGCAAGGCCCAGAGGTAGGATGGGAACGAGGGAGAAGTGAGCTAAGGCTTCATCTGGAGATGTGGAGGGGCCAGGTCAGGCTAAGAGTCTCTATAGGAAGCTATTGGAAAGTTTTAAAGAGATGGTTGTGGTTGGTATTTTAAATATCACTCTGATGGTGGTGCAGAGACCGGATGGGGGTGGGGGCAGAGGGGGTCGTCTGTATGACGATTGGATTGCGCAGAACGCAGAGGAGCCAGGCTAAGCCAAGGTCTGCGGAGGGGGCAGGTCTGGACTGCTGGGTCTTGTTGCCTGAGGGGTGAAGAGCAGGGGATAGAGCAATGGACTAGAACTTGGAAGCCTGGCCTGGGTGGGGCAAAAGAGGCGGAGTCTGAAGGGGTGTGCCAGCCGGCATTGGGCTGGCCCGGCAGGTCTCCAGGTGGGCGGGACGCTGTGCCACCCGCTGTCAGGAGCCGGTCCGGGCTGGGAGGGACCCGAGATGGGCGGGCCGCTGGGCTGCTGCAGGCCAAGCAGCTGTCAGGATAGAGCTGGTCCAGGAGGGGAGGGGCCCGAAGGAGGCGAAACCCGAGGTGGGCGGGGCGCCGGGCCGCCCGCGGCCACGCTGCTGTCGCGGGTGCATTCCTGGCTCTCCGGCCGGGGGCTGAGCAGCTCCCAGGCTGAGTCTTCGGTCCCCGCTGCACGCGGGGGTCGGGGCTGGCGGGAGCTGGGGACGGGGCCGCGGAGGGGCCAGGTGAGTCCGGACCTTGTGCCGGGAGCCGGGCCACGGAGGTTCGAGGTGAGCCGGGACCTCGTGCGGGCCCGGGCGGGGCCCCCAGCCGCCAGGGGGCGAGCGGCGGCGGGGCCCCGGGAGCTGACCCCTCCCAGCGCCGGGGACCCGGGCGTCCGCTCGGCGGGGGGGTCACGGGGACGGTAAATCAGTAACCCGCGGCGCACACAGGGCCTTTTGTCCCGCTCCGTCCAAAGAGCACCCCGGCCGCGGAGCTGGTTACTCATTGCCCACCCGGGCGGGGGCGGGCCGGCTGTCCCTGCAGCTCCCTTCGGGACCCGCCGACGGGCCGGGGAGGGGCGGAGGAGCAAGAGCGCGCTGGGCCCTCGGCTGCTGGACCGTCTGCGCGCCCCGAATAGAGATGAGGAGGGTGAGGCTCCGGGAGGAGCAGGCATTTGCCCAGGCTCCCCCAGCGCTTGAGGGCGGGAGGCTGGGGAACACAGGACTACCTGATGCCCGAGTCAGGCCCTTCGACCCCACGTGCACGGCAGTCGGTCGGTCAGCGGCCGCGGGTGACCCGGCTAAGGTTCTGAGGTCACGGTAGCCTAGGGGTGGGAATAAAATCCCTGGGCCTCCCGCTCGGCTCCCAACCCAGAGAGCTGTCTTCCCTGCAGAGCAGAGCAGGGTGAGGGGATTTTGCAGAGGAGGGGCAATGAAAACCCGGGGTGGGCGCTGAGACAGTGGCATCTGAACCAAGTGGAGCAGTGGGGGTACAGAGGTATGGGCAGGAGAGAAGACATGCCCAGTTTTGAAAGCCGATGGCTTCCCAGCGCTGAAGAAGCAGACTGTGGGACCAACGAGATTGACAAGGGCAGGCAGGGAGGCCTTGGATGCTGGATTAAACACTGTGGACTGGCAGCTATTAAGGGCTTGTGAGCTGGTGGGTGTTGGGGGGCGAGGGGGACGTGGCAGACTTCTAAGTTTTAAAATGCTGCTGGAGAACCCAGGGAGATGTTTGCAAAGGCCCAAGCTAGAGATGACCATAGCGTGCTCTGGGTTCAGGTGGGGAAGGTGAGATGGACCAGAGAGGGACTGGATAGGTGATGCTTCAGCTGCAGGAGCAACTCAGGGAAGCAGCAGTGTGAAGGGGCAGATAATGGCTTTGGCCAGGACAAGCTAAGTGGCCCCTGCCTCAGAACCAGAGCTGGACAGGGGGTCAGTGGCTGAGAAAAGAGGATGCGGTGGAGTTCCTGGGCAAGGTGGATCCAGAGACACCAGTGCCACCTGACTGTTACCCAGCCCCAGGTGACGGCCAGTAGGCCCCTGGGACTACACTTGTCACCCTCCTCCCCTGCCAGCTGAGGCTCAGTGTGGCGTGTTCCTTTTGGAGGATGGAGACATCGCTGGTGGCATTTGGAGGAGGGTAACTAGATGGGGTGTCAGTGTACATCACACCTGACAGGAACAGCACCGGAAACGGAGGTGACTGGCTGAGAGCAGACCCAGGGGGATGGTCATGGGCAGGGGGAAGGCGAAGCACACGTTCCAACATGCTGTGTGCCCAGCCCCACGTACATTCTCTTTTCTCCTCAAAATGCGCTCCTGTGAGGACAGCAGCCCAGAGAGGGACAGGGACTTGCAACTTGGTGCAAGAGTCAGGATTTGAAGATGGCTATGTCAGACACTAGAGTCTGTATTCTTTACAAGAGCTTGTGTTGCCTCTGATGGAGTTGTGAGGGCACACACACAAAAACAGAGGTATCCCCAGAATGCAATTCTGGTTCAGAATGAGGAAGAGCTTTTACTCGCCATAGAAGGTACTGCCTTGTTACTCGTGAGCACCCTGCCACTGCAGGTATCCAAAGCTGGTCATGGAAATGTCAGCGATGCTATAATGAGTGGGGGTCAGATCAGATAACATCCAGATGCTGAAGTTTGGTCTTGTATTATATTTCAGGTTTTTTGGGGGGGCGGACTCTTCAGTAATAAATTCATTTATTCAGCAAAAAATAAATTATGTGTGCTGAGAGAGCAGAAGATGTGTCTCCAATCTCTGCTTCCCTCCAAGGAAAGAATCCCAAAATTGCCCTTTCTGTGAACTTGTGCCAGGGTCTCAGCAGGACCCAAGGAGAGCAGGAAGCCCAGCTACCACCCCACCCCTACCACCCCTGCCCCGCACAACCTACTGTGGGGAGGCCTTGGGCTCTGACAACAGCAGAGCTGGTTCTAGTCTCTGCCTTGACGCTGCCTGGCGGGGGCATGTGAAGTCGGCTGTCATGTCCTGTCTCAGTTTCCTCAACTGCAAAATAGGGGCAAAGCACCCACAAAGGTGCACATCTAGCAGGAGTTCTTCACCCTCTCTGTTTCAGGAAGGCAGCTGGTGGGAGGCCCAGCCTGGGTCCCTGTGAGCAGCAGGAAGGAGATGCAGCTGCTGTTGGCCCTGTTGGGGGTCCTGCTGGGGGCGCCCGAGGCTCCCGCTTTGTCCCTTGAGGCCTCAGAGGAAACGGAGCTGGGTATGGCCTCTAAGATGGGAGAGGGTGGCAGGGGTGAGAAGAGTGGGCCTCGGGAGAGGGCTGCTGGCTGAGCAAGGCTGGAGAGGATCCTGGCCCAGGCTCTGAGGAGGGGGCAGCAGGGCAGGACCCAACCATTGAGACCCAATGTCTGGCTCCCAGCAAGCGTCCACCTATCTCTGTGTCTTCAAGAGAGACTGGCCTTGCAGGGTGCAGGGCCCTGAGCTGGGCTGCAGAGCTGGTGGTGAGCCCCTTGGCTGTGTGCGCGCGCGTAGGTGTGTTTGTGTGTGTGTGTGTGTGTTCTGTGCACCGGGCGTGCGGCTTGGGAGGTGCAGCATGGGTGGTGTACACACTGTGAGTGTGATGTGCCCCTGAAGTGTGGCGTGTGCCCTCTGTGTGGCACGTATATAGCATGTGGCCCCTAGAGCATGTGCCGTGTGTGCGTGAGCGTGTGAGTGGAATGTCCCGCCCAGCATGTGTGCTACTCCCCGTGTGTGTGATGCGCCCCAGAGGCGTGGCATTTGGCCTGCACGTGGCGTCTGTAGCATGTGGTTGTGTGTGTGCGGAGGAGCAGCGGGTGTCCAGCATGTGTCGAGGCGTGCGCGTGCCCTGTGTGTCCAGCACGTTCTCTGTGCGCAGGGGGCTGACTCAGCCGGGGCTGCAGGGCTCACTGACCTCTGCCCTCGGCCCACAGAGCCCTGCCTGGCCCCCAGCCCGGAAGCACCCACAGAGCAGGAGCTGACCGTGGCCCTTGGGCAGCCTGTGCGGGTGTGCTGTGGGAGGGCTGAGCGCAGTGGCCACTGGTACAAGGAGGGCAGTCGCCTGGCACCTGCCGGCCGGGTACGAGGCTGGAGGGGCCGCTTGGAGATTGCCGGCTTCCTACCCGAGGATTCTGGCCGCTACCTCTGCCTGGCACGAGGCTCCACGCTTGTCCTGCACAACCTCACCTTGGTCGTGGACGGTAAGAGGGTCCCGCAGGGGCTGAGGAGTGCCCGGGGAGAGAGACGCTCTATCTTGGGCCTTAAATGCCTCCCTCTGTCCCTGACATAGACTCCCTGACCCCCAGCCATGGTGATGAGGACCCCAAGACCCACAGAGGTCCCTCCAATAGGCACACTTACCCTCAGCAAGGTCAGTGTGACTCCTCAAGGACTCACTTCCCTGCCTCCCAGCTGGTCACTGAGAAGAGATGCGTGTGGAAACAGGCAGTCCTCCTGAGGGCACTGAGTTCTCCCGTCCCCTGCCCTCCAGCACCCTACTGGACACACCCCCAGCGCATGGAGAAGAAACTGCATGCGGTGCCTGCTGGCAACACCGTCAAGTTCCGCTGTCCAGCTGCAGGCAACCCCACGCCCACCATCCGCTGGCTCAAGGACGGGCAGGACTTCCACGGGGAGCATCGAATCGGAGGCATTCGGGTGAGTCTCCGGCTTCCCCCATTGGTCCCCTCAAGTCAAACCCACAGTTCTTTCTCTAATGAGGAGGCAGCTGCAGGTCCCCAGAGGAGCTCTAGACTGTGGACTTGGACGGCTCTGGTTCAGGCTCCCACTCTGCCACTCTCTGGCAAGCGACTTAACCTCTAGACCTTAGCAACTCCATGTGTAAAATGAGAAGGATCGCTGACCAGCAGATATCGATATGTTTTAGCAGCTCAATCTCATGATGAGACCCTGCAGGGTCAGTTCCAGGCTGTAGTCTCAGAGGAAGCTGAGACTCAGGGCAAAAACTGGTTCAAGGTGGCACAGCTCGGAAGAAGCAGAGCTAAAACTCTAAAGACTCGAACCCACGGCTCAGGTACTTCTTGGAGCCTTCTTGGCCTTGGCGTGGCCTCCCCAGGGCCTAGAGAGCATGAGAAGACCCTCGTGGGCAGGATACAGCCCCCTTGTGCCCTCTTTCCCTGGATGGGCATGGTTTGGTGGCCCCTCACTGTCACTTCCCCTCCTCCCAGCTGCGCCACCAGCACTGGAGCCTGGTGATGGAAAGCGTGGTGCCCTCGGACCGGGGCACATACACCTGCCTTGTGGAGAACTCTTTGGGCAGCATCCGCTACAGCTACCTGCTGGACGTGCTGGGTGAGCGGGCGGGCAGGCGGGCAAGGCAGTGTGGGGGTGGGAGCCCTGCCCCTGCCCTCAGGTGGGACCCAGTCTGGCAGGCAAGATGGACTTAGTCTTAGATGACTCACTCAAGCTACTCAAAGTGTCTAGGTGGGTCTAAGGGAAGCACAGGGGGTGTTGTGGGCTTGGAGGAGTAGGGCTCCGCAGAAGGGGAAAATGGGGGAGACATCCAGGCCGAGCACACAGGCTGAGGAAAGGCCTTGAGTATAGAGAATACAATGCATTTGTGGGGAGGTATGTGCCTGGGGTGTGGCATTTAAGCAGAGAGCCAGGCTGGAGCATTTTTGAGTGCTAGGCTGAGAAGCTGTCCTTGACCACAAAGGCAGTGGGGAGCCATGGAGGGTTTAAACGGTGTAAGAAGGGGATGAGCAAGGTCTGAGCTGAGTATCAGGAAGGTCCCTCCCTTGAGCTGGTGGGAGGCTGGAGGCCGGTGACCAGGGTACTTCTTAGGGTGCTTCTGGGGGCGCCACGGGTCAGGGCTGATGGCCGGGCCTGGCCCCGCCCCCAGAGCGGTCCCCGCACCGGCCCATCCTGCAGGCAGGGCTCCCAGCCAACACCACAGCCGTGGTGGGCAGCGACGTGGAGCTGCTCTGCAAGGTGTACAGTGACGCCCAGCCCCACATCCAGTGGCTGAAGCACATCGTCATCAACGGCAGCAGCTTCGGGGCCGATGGCTTCCCCTACGTGCAAGTCCTGAAGGTCCAGTCCCTGCCGGCACCTGACTCTACCGCCCTCCCACAGGGGGTGGGGGGGGGTCCCCAGCCCTGCTGGGACCCCTGAATGTGTCCCCCATCCCCAGACAGCAGACATCAATAGCTCAGAGGTGGAGGTCCTGTACCTTCGGAATGTGTCTGCTGAGGATGCAGGCGAGTACACCTGCCTGGCGGGCAACTCCATCGGCCTTTCCTACCAGTCGGCCTGGCTCACGGTGCTGCCAGGTGAGCTCCTGAGGGGGCCAGGAGAGGCTGCGGGATTCTGCTGTGGTTCCGCAGTGGGCTGTGACCTGTAAGGTAGATAGTCTTCCTTGGCCTGTGGGGTCTGGATTTGGGATGCCGTGTGTGGATTTGTGTGTTTGATTCTGCTGGTAGCAATCCCTCTACGCACGTCCACGTGTGACTGGCCGTGCGACCCTCTGGGGTGTGGGTATGCGGGAGGGGGTTAAATGCAGTTTCCTTCATATGTGTCCCTGTGTGTGTTGGGAGGTATGAGGGCCTCAGTTAGAGGGGGTGGGGCCAGCCATCTGACCACTGACTGGTCAGTTTCTGTCTGTGTGTGTCCATCTGTGGGCAGAGGAGGATCTCACATGGAGGGCGACGGCGCCCGAGGCCAGGTACACGGACATCATCCTGTATGCATCAGGCTCTCTGGCTTTGATCGTGCTTCTGCTGCTGGCCGGGCTGTACCGCAGGCAGGTGCTCCTCGGCCGGCACCCCCGGCAGCCTGCCACCGTGCAGAAATTGTCCCGCTTCCCTCTGGCCCGACAGGTACCAACCACGCTGTCCCCCACCTCTGTGTCCCCGTAGCGAGGCTCTGGGCCTGCTTTTCCGCCCCAGCTCAGCTTCAGCAGACTGACCAAGTCTCTCCCTTTGCAGTTCTCCCTGGAGTCAGGCTCCTCCGCCAAGTCAAGCTCATCCCTGGTGCGGGGTGTCCGTCTTTCCTCCAGCGGCCCCCCCTTGCTCGCTGGCCTCGTGAATCTAGACCTACCTCTCGACCCGCTGTGGGAGTTCCCCCGGGACAGGTATGCCGTGGCGAGTGAGGGTAGCGGTCAGACTCTGGGCAAGAATGATGCCCAAATGGCCGAGGCCTCGTCTCTCATCTCCAGGCTGGTGCTGGGAAAGCCCCTGGGCGAGGGCTGCTTTGGGCAGGTGGTGTGTGCAGAGGCCTTTGGCATGGACCCCACCCGGCCTGACCAAGCCAGCACTGTGGCCGTCAAGATGCTTAAGGGTGAGTGTGGCAGCCTGGGGGACATCCGGTGGCCTGGGGAGTAATAGACAGGGCTCACGGGGCTAGTGGGTGAGCACAGAGGGCCAAGAGGCTGCCTGATCCCACCCTTGAGCCTGGGGCCCAACTCTGCTCCCAACCCTGGCAAGTCTTTTCTGAGCTTCGGTTTCCTCACATGTCACGTGGGGTAAATAATAGTCCCTGCCTCCCAGCCCGAGGTTTGTGGAAAGTGCCTGGTGTCAAAAGTCTTACCCGTTGGGACGATGGTGACTACAAGGGTTTATAGTGACCCCACGTCAGCCTTGGCCTCAAATAACCTTGTCAGCCTTGAAGGCCTCCACCTCATCCCCCCATGAATCTCCCCCAGATCGCACCCTAAGCCTCCCCCGGGCCCTTCCCAGGCCTGTCCCCCTGTGTTCACCACTCTCTTGGAGAACAGCCCAGGTGCAGCCCCAAGAGGCTCAGGACACACCTGGGACCCAGCATCGGGGCCTCTTACTGCTGTTCCCCAGCCCTCCTCTGCAAGAGCGGCCCAAGCTGCTGTTCTGCTCCTCCTGGCCCCTCTTCGCTGCACAGCTGGAGCCACCTGGCACTCTCTGGGAGGCAGGGATTGAGAAATGTGCATTGTGAGGTCTGGTGAGGAGGATATGTCGCTGGCCCGGGGCCACAGGTCAGCCCCGGGCCGGGGCGGGGGTGGCGCTCAGCCCCTGGTCCTTAGCCTTCTCAACAGAAGCTGGAGCAGCTTCTTCCTTCCTCCCCTCACTGCGCCCCACTGGCAGCTCCCTGAGTTCCCAAGCCAGATGGACGCCAGGCCCTAGTCGGACAGACCTCAGGGCGCCAGCCCACTTCCCGCCCCCAGGAGCTCTCACCCCATTCAGGGACTAATGCCAAGCCCTTCAGACAGAGCTTCCTTCCTGTTCAGAGTTCTTCCCCCTCTCTCCTATTTCCTAGTCCCACTGGCAGGCCTACCAACTTTAGATCCTTGATCTTGTTGCATCCTTGCAACTGCTGTGAGAGTAGGGCACAATCCATTGTCCCATTTCATACAAGATGATCCTGAGGTCCAGAGAGGTTAAGAGACTGTTTCAAGGCCACACAGCCTAGCAGGGACTCAGGCCTAGGCTTTCCTGACTCTGAGTCCAGGACTCCGTGTCCTGCCCCACCCCAAAGCCTCACTTGCGTAGTCACCCTGGCTGTCATCCTTACAGACAATGCCTCTGACAAGGACCTGGCAGACCTGGTCTCCGAGATGGAGGTGATGAAGCTGATTGGCCGGCACAAGAACATTATCAACCTGCTGGGTGTCTGCACCCAGGAAGGTGGGGCGGGGCGGGGCTAGGGGTGGGGATGGTGGGGATGCGGAGCCAAGGCCTCAGTCACTTCCATGTCCCCGCGCGCCCCTGTAGGACCCCTGTATGTGATTGTGGAGTGTGCCGCCAAGGGAAACCTGCGGGAGTTCCTGCGGGCCCGCCGCCCCCCAGGCCCCGACCTCAGCCCTGACGGGCCTCGGAGCAGCGAGGGGCCGCTCTCCTTCCCTGCCCTGGTCTCCTGCGCCTACCAGGTGGCCCGGGGCATGCAGTACCTGGAGTCGAGGAAGGTACGGGCAGCGGGCGGCACTCTGGACCACTCCAACTGCCCCATCCCACACTGTCACGCCCTGCGTTAAATGTCCCCAGCTTCTCCCTCGCTCCCCTTTTTCATTTCCCTAAGTGTCCCTGAGTCCTTCTGTACCCCCTCATCCACACGCAGTTGGATGTCCCCATTCCTTCCTCACGTAGTCCCTACCCCACAGGCAGGAAGTGGCGACGCCAGGGAGAGGGCATGAGCCCTGAAGCTAGGTGGCTTAGGTTTCCCCTCTCTGAATCTTGACGTCCTCATCTGTAAAATGGGTGGGTGATCCCTACCCCCGGGGTTCCTGTGAGGTCCTGTGTGCTCGCTCCCAGCCATGTGTCCTCATAAACCTAAGTCCTCTGCTCTGCTCCCAGTGTATCCATCGGGACCTGGCTGCCCGCAACGTGCTGGTGACCGAGGACAATGTGATGAAGATTGCTGACTTTGGGCTGGCCCGCGGCATCCACCACATTGACTACTATAAGAAAACTAGCAACGTAAGGGAGGCCGGGCGGAGCTCGATAGGGGCAGGGCACCAGGACCTGTGGGACTTGGCGGCAATGTGCCCTCTTCTGCCCTCCAGGGCCGCCTGCCTGTCAAGTGGATGGCACCTGAGGCCTTGTTTGACAGAGTCTACACACACCAGAGTGACGTGTGAGTCCTAGAAGCTGGGGCCTGGGGTGGCTGCAGGCGATCGTTGTCCTACCGCACAGAAAGGGCGAAGCACTGGCCTGGGGTCACACAGCCCTGGGACCTGAATGGCACCCGACTCTAAAAGAAGCCCTGACCCCAGCCCCCATGGTGGATCATAGCTGTGGGGTCCCCCATCCTGTGCCCTGCTGAGCCCAGGTTCTGCCTCCAGGTGGTCGTTTGGGATCCTGCTGTGGGAGATCTTTACTCTCGGGGGCTCCCCGTATCCTGGTATCCCGGTGGAGGAGCTGTTCTCGCTGCTTCGAGAGGGGCATCGGATGGACCGGCCCCCACACTGCCCTCCAGAGCTGTGAGGCGCACCCCGCTCTCCCGCACTTTGCAGTCCTCACCCTCCACCCTGACCGTGACCTCAGGGTCTGGCCATAGAGAATGGTCAGCACTAACGCTGCCACCACCTGAGAGAAGGTGCCAGCCCAGCAGGGAGGGCCTGGCCTGGCAGCCTTCCGCCGAATGGCCTCACTTACCCCGCAGCAGACCCTAGCCCTGCATCACACCCCCCCACCCAGGGCCACGAGGTCCTCCCCTCACCCAGGCCTGAGGTGCCTTCTGACCCTCCCCCGCACCTCTCCCAGGTACGGGCTGATGCGTGAGTGCTGGCACGCCGCACCCTCTCAGAGGCCCACTTTCAAGCAGCTGGTGGAGGCCCTGGACAAGGTCCTGCTGGCTGTCTCTGAGGAGGTACTACACCCCTATTGTCCCATCACCCCCCTGTGCCCACTGCCCTCTGGGCCTCATCCCACCTGACCCCCAGGGCTGACCAGCACTGTTCCTCGTAGTACCTCGACCTCCGCCTAACCTTTGGACCCTACGCCCCTGCTGGCGGGGACGCCAGCAGCACCTGCTCTTCCAGCGACTCTGTCTTCAGCCACGACCCCCTGCCGCTGGGGCCCAGCTCCTTCTCCTTCCCCGGCGTGCAGACGTGAGCAGGGGCACAAGGTTGTACAGGCAGGCTGGCCAGCAGCTGTGGGCCTCCTGGCTGAGCCGCAACCTGGTGGTGCTTGACCTTGGCAGTCCCAGGCCCTGACCTAAGGGTACTGTCCCAGATCTTTGCTTCTGCTTTGGGGAAGTCTGTCCTTGGCCCTGGGGTCCTGCTCTGGCGTCTAGGTCTCAAGCCAGAGTTCAACCCCAGTCTCAAGGCCCTGCCCTTGCCTTAGAGCCATGGCCCCAGTGGTCTAACGGTTTGTTACGGCTCTGCTTGGCCTCCTGGGCCTTGGCACTCAGTCCTTGTTCCAGGGCTTTGGTTGGACCTGGCTGTAGGGGTGTCCTAAATCTCCCCACTTCCCTACACCAAGAGAGGTCTTGGGCCTCTGAACGCCATTTCCCCAGGCCTCCCGCCTCCCCTCTGTCGCTTGTCCCAGCACCTCGGTGGAAGGAGTGCTGGCTCCTTTGCTAGCCGAGAGGCTGGAAGCCTGCCAAAACACAGAAGCAAATGGCCTTTTATAAATTATTTTTTTGAAATAAACCTCTGTGTGCCTGCCTCGTGTCTTCCCTGCAGCGGGTGGAGGGGGAGCAGGGTGGGCAGATCCCTGAGCTGGGAGTTTTGCCTGGGTGACACAGACTGAGGGCTCCTTGCCAGGCCCTGGGTTTACATCCACCTCCAGCTGCCCCAGGGTGGACCCAGGAGCCTGTGTGCACCTCTGTCTCGGTCTGCCTGTCTTCCCAGCACCGCCTTGTATATGTGATGGTGTGAACGCGTGCTAACGGGCGGAGGGGCCCACACGGCACCATCCGCTCGGCAGGACTCCTGTTCCCTCTGCACATGCGTACATGCGTACGTGCCCTGGGACTGTCCCCAAGGGAGCTGGCAGCACCCCTCCCCCATCTGCTCAGCATTAACCAAGCTGACCGTTAACACAGCGTGAAAGCCTGAATCTCCGCTTCGAGGCTGCTGCCTGCTCCCACGCTCTGCCGCTCAGGCTGGGGGCTGTGCCCACCCCGCCCCACCCTGGCCAGGCTCCCAGGCAGCAGCCGGTTGCCGCCTGGCTGGGCTGCAGCTGTCTTTGCCTGCCTGGTCCTCCCCTGGGGAGGCCATCATGGCCCTGTTCTCAAACACCCTCCGGGGGGGCAGAGAGATCAGCTTCCCAGGGCTCTGAGCCTGGAACCTTCTCCAGCTCTATCCCAGCAGTTACTGCTGCTCTTCAGCCCCTGAATCACAAGGAGTTACCTGACCCAGTGCTTGGTGCTGCCTGCCGCCCTGCTCTCCTAGAACAGGAGAGCCCATGCAGGACAGATTATGGAAGCTGCCTGGGTTGCCCCCGCAGCCTCCCGGGGCGGGTGGGTCAGAAGGAACTGGATATGAGGATTTGGGACTGGGGCCATCCTGGAAGACTGAGCAGCAGCTCACGGCCATGCTTGGCTTCCTACTCCAGGTCTCCTGACATGCCCACCGTGACCTCTTTGCTTCACCATGTCCCAAACTGAACTACGCATCTTCCAACCCCCCCAAACTACCTCCTCCAGGACTCCCCATCTCAGAGAAGGCACCAGGCCAAAACCCAGGGAGTCATTCCTGGCCACTTCCTTTCCCTCAGGAGCCCTGTTCCCCCGTGGATGGAGAGAACACTGGGCTTGGAGCCAGGAAGTTCAAAGCCTGCCACTTACAGTGTTCCAAGGCCAGAGCTCTCACTTCTTTGATTGTCACTTTCTTTGCCCCTATGAGTGGGGTGCCCCTGCCTTGCCTACCTCCCAGGGCTTAGTGGTTTGGGATGAAATGGGTCTTGGATGAATGAGCACGTGCTTGGGGAAGGATGCCCTGCAGAGTCCACGGGGCCTGTGCTGAGTGTTTCACTAAGAACTGGTGCTTGGCCTTTGTGAGTGTCCCCCTCCCCGCCCAAGGTCTCCTCCATCCCCTGCCCTCCCATTACCTTGCAGGTGGCCCCACAGGCAGCTTCCAAAAGCAGCTCTTGGCTGACGCTCCTCCTGCACTCAAGAACCCCCTCTGGCTCCCCGGAACCCTCCAAACGTTCTGACTGGGCCCCAATTCCCACTGGGGTCACTGGCCAGTGACTGTGTCCTTCACCAGCCTAGCCACTCACAGGAAAGGCAGATCCCTCAGAGCCTACCTGGGGAAGGAAAGGGCTGGGAGGCTGGAGCAGTGTGTAAGGACAAGAGGGTGACAAATGAGAAGCCCCATTTTCCACTGTGCCACTGTGAGCCCACTGCTGTGCCCGGCTCAGCCACCCACCCTCTCCCTCAGCATAGCCTCGCCAGATGAAGATCAGTTTCCCCAATTTAATGGTAGAGAAACTGAGGATGTGACGGGCCCAGAGTCACAAGAATTAGGGTCTAAGGAAGGAGCTGAGTTGATCCCCAGACCCCAGGTTCCCGGCAGGTCCTGTGTACATGAGACTCATCAGAGTGACAGGGGCAGCTGCTGCCTGGTAGGTCCCGGGGTCCAAGAGGGGCTCAGCTGCCCACCCAGTGCCCCCTCCCTGCCAGCATCACTGGCAGGCACGTGCTCACTGGGGCCTTTCCACATTCCTCACGTCCCATGTCAGCATGAGACAGGTGCTACGGACTCCCCCGTGCGAGCTTTGCTGCTCCATCTCCCCCGCCCAGCGCCTGCCTGGGCAGCATGTCCCACGTGAGGCCCCAGCCCTTTGGTCTGCCTGGGTTCTGAGCAGCTTCCCAGCTAGGGATGCCCGACTCAGGAGCCTGTCAGAAAAGCACTGGGTCACCTCTGGACTCTGCCACTTGCTGGCTGCTTGTGTCCGTCAAGGGTCTGGTGGGAGCCACAGAGAGACAGCCGCTCAGATCTGGGAAGCCGGAACCAAGGGGCAGGAGGCTGCTGGGAGGAGATCAGCGCCTGGGCGGGAGAAGGCTGACCACCGTGTGTGTGCGTGCGCGTGTGTGTGTGAGGGCGGTGGGGTGGGGGTGCTGTGACTGAAGTCACCTTCTCCGGGCCTGAAACGCAGGAATGACAACATGCCTTGGAGAGTGGCTGTACATATTCTGTCAGAAACGGCTGTTGCTGCACAGGGATTAGGAGGGAATGGCCCCCAGGCCTGGGTGGCCGTGATCTCACGCCCTCTTTGTGGCAGCCCTTCCCCTGAAGGCATTCTTGTCCCCACTGCCCAGATGAACACGCGGAGGCTCAGAAGGAGGAAGTGACTGGCCCAAGGTTACATGGGGGGAAATGGGAGAGTCAGTACTTGGGACCAGGTGCCTGTCCCATGGCAGGGATCACTCCCAGAGCCCTGGTGGCCCAGCCATTCTGAGGACCAGGAAAGGCTCTGGATGTCCACGAAGCAGAGGATGCCTGTTAATGAAGTGCCCACGCACACAGGTGAATGGTCTTTCATGACACCCAAGCACGGAGGTGCTGGGCCCAGTTCTACGAGCTCCAGCTCTATGGCCTTCATTCCTGCCACCTCAGGGCCCTCACATGGGCTGTTCCTTCTGGGGACACTCCTCTTCCCCCCCTCACCTGGCCAAGCCCTACCTGCCCTTTAGATCTCACTTAAACCTCATTTCTGGGGGCAGCCTCCCCAAGGCCCCTTTCCAAGTTGGGCCCCCTTCATGCTGAGTCCCCCTATTCATTGCTATAGAAAAGGGTGCTCATGAGAGTCTCCTTCCCCCAAAGTGTGATCCCCAGGAAGCAAGCACTGCTTTGGTAGTTCTGTAATCAGTAGTTCTAAAATCTCAGCATATATTGGAATTACCTGGAGGGCTGGGTTGCTGGGTCCCACAGCAGAATTTTGTATATGGTAGGTTTGAGGTAAAGCCTGGAAATCCACATTTCTAGCAAGTTCCCGGGGGATGCAGCTGCTGGTAGTCTGGGGCCACACTTTTTTTTTTTTTTTTTAAATTTATTGGCTGTGTTGGGTCTTTGTTGCTGCACACGGGCTTTCTCTAGTTGTGGCAAGCAGGGGTTACTCTTCATTGCAGTGGGCGGACTCCTTACTGCAGTGGCTTCTCTTGTTGCGGATCACGGGCTCTAGGTGCGTGGGCTTCAGTAGTTGCAGCATGCAGGCTCAAGAGTTGTGGCTCACAGGCTCTAGAGCACAGGCTCAGTCGTTGTGGCACACGGGCTTCGTTGCTCCTCGGCATGTGGGATCTTCCCAGACCAGGGATCGAACCCGTGTCCCCTGCATTGGCATGCGGATTCTTAACCACTGCTCCACCTAGGAAGTCCCCTGGGGCGAACCATGTTTTAAAAAGGCATTCTGTGTTCATGGTTTAAATAATTGAAACAAAAACTTCAATGGCATGAAAGGTTTTCAATGGAAAACTACCCCTTTGTATCTACTCTCTCTGCTCCCCAGGAAAACTGCCCCCGTTTTCTGAGTCTTCTTGCATTGCCACCCCCCCCCCCACTCCACCCCCACCCATGTTCTTCTGGCCCTTGATTCAGATTAGCAGTGACTGTCCTTGCCCCTGCAACTCCCACCCAGGGCAGCGTCAGGCAGAACTGAGGCGACATAAAGAGCTGAACGAAGGGACAGATGGAGGAGACCCACTCCCAGGTACAGACACACTCAGGTGTACACCGCCACTGCCCGCCCCTTCCCACACTCCGGGACCCTAACTGGGAACCCCCGCCCACCCCTCCACCTGCTGTTGGATTTAGCCTAATCCCAGAGTATGTGTGTGAGGCAGCTGCAGCTCTCTCCGGGGGGAGAGGGCTCTCCTCCAGAGGAAATCTCCTTTTATTCTCTCGCTACCGAAATCTGACCTTCATCGGCACCTGGGCCCCACGGCTGGGGCCTGTCCCCGAGAAGTGGCCGAGGAGATGGCGTGAAATCGCCAACAGCTGAACTCACCCAGCCTTTCCCTGCTTCCTCTCCTACCCAGTTGCAGCTCACATTCCACAGCACCAGCCCCTTCTGGGCCCCCCGGTGCCAGCCTCATGTTCTTGTGCTGGTACGTGGGGCCCAGGCTGACCTGGTCCTGCTGATCACACCCCCTGGCCCCGTGACACACAGCTGTGGGCTCCTCGTAGTTCTGAAACCTCCAGACCATCCTTGTTCCCGTCAGGGCTAGGCTCAGCTATCACCTCCTCCAAGAAGCCCACACTGATCTCACAGCACAGCCTAGGCGTTCTACCTCTATGCACAACTGGAACCACCCATTTATTTATTTATTTTTATAAATTTATTTATTTATTCAATTGGCTGTGTTGGGTCTTTTTTGCTGTGCGTGGACTTTCTTTTCGTTGTGGTGAGTGGGGGCTACTCTTCGTTGTGGTGTGCAGGCTCCTCATTGCCATGGCTTCTCTTGTTGCAGAGCACGGGCTCTAGGTGTGTGGGCTTCAGTAGTTGCAGCACATGGGCTCAACAGTTGTGGCTCATGGGCTCTAAAGCGCAGGCTCAATAGTTGTGGCGCACGGGCTTAGCTGCTCCATGGCATGCGGGATCTTCCTGGAGGAGGGATCGAACCCGTGTCCCCTGCATTGGCAGGCAGATTCTTAACCACTGCGCCACCAGGGAAGCCTGAGGAACCACCCATTTGTGACTCTCTCTGTCTCATTCAGGGCAGGGGCCTCATGGGCTCCCCATCTAAGTCAGGTCCAGTGCAGGGCAGGCCCACAAAGGTTTGTCAAATGACTGAATGACCTGGTAAGAGTGATGATGAAGCCCCTGGTCAGGGAGGCCCTTTCCTTTAACAGCTGAGGCCCCTAGGAAAGCAGGTCCCAGGAGGGGAAGGTTGGTTCAAAAGGCTGAGACTGCCAGACCCATATTGGACAGCACAACTCTACAACCTTGCCAAAGGGGTAGCCCTTGGGTCCTGGGGGACCGAGATGATTATAATTGCTGGGGGACCCACTGCATGTGCTGAGCAAGTCTTCCCCCACACAGCCGAGCTTCTGCCTCTGTGAGTGTGGCCCCTCCCAAGCCACCCCTGAAGGCAGACAGGCTAGAGATCAATGATGGATGGCATGTAGCTCTCTAGAGCAGCACTGTCCAGGAGAACTGTCTGCAGTGATAGAAATATTCTCTATCCGTGCTGTCCAACATGGCAGCCACTGGCCACACGTGGCTACTGAGCATCTGTACTGTGGCTCGTGTGACGGAGGGATTCATTATTTTATTTTAATTAATTTACAATAAGTTTAAAGAGCTGTGTATTGACAGGATAGCTCTAGAGCCCTCACAAAGGGGCTCTCAGGGTTCTGATGGGAAATTCACTCCGCCTTACACTGCTGAGGGGAAAATTCAAGATGAAGCAGTGCACATGTGTCCCTGTGAAACGTGTGCCTGCAGTGGTAGGGATGAAACTCACGCACAGCAACGAAGAGTAGCCCCCGCTCGCCACAACTAGAGACAGCCCGTGCGCAGCAATGAAAACCTAACACAGCCATAAATAAATAAATAAATAAACAAATAAATAAAATAAGAAAAATACCAGAGAATAAAAGTATAAAAGTATCCCCTCTGAGTACACACTAGCTTCCAAGGCTGCCTGGCCCAAACCTCAGCCTGCCGCAGAGCCAGTTTCAGAGCTGCCAGGGCCCAGCACCCTCCTGCACAGCCACCGCCCTCCTGCCACCCCACATACCAGCCCAGGCTGAACCCAGGCCTGCGGGACAGAGCCTGAACTGCCCCCTGCCCCCTCCCCAAACTCCTCACATACCCCTCCTGCATCTAATCTCCAGCCCCAGGGATCTTCTTTCTGTTTCTCCACCATCCCAGGTTCATGAGAACCTCGGGGCCTTTGACTTGTGGGCCTATGCCTGGAATGCTAGTTTACCAGTGCTTCTGGCTGGCTGTCAGAACAAGGGTCATCACCTAAGAGTGGACTCTCCTGACCACTCTGGCCAATGTCCCCCCTCCAGTATTCCATATTTTAAGCGCTTCTTTGTTTTCTTCTGTGCTTATCTTATTTGCTCACTCTTTACTGGCTGCCACCTCGGTAGAAGGCGAGCTCCAAGAAGCTGAGCTAAGACAGCCCCCCCAAAATACACACGTAGCCTCCAGAGGGGATCACACTGATGAGCCCTACCGTGTTCACCGAGGGATGGTCAGCCCTCCTTCCACCATCTGATGTGGGGCTGGGAACCTGAGAGGGCCCAGGACCATCACTGCCCCTAGAGCACCTGGGCTCGGGGTGTCTGCCTATATGCCAGCATTCTCCCACACTGTGTCACGACAGCACGGGGCATCTAAGGAGGCCTGCAAATCCACAAGGAAAAGATGCCTCAAAATACTACAGGGACTTCCCTGGAGGTCCAGTGGTTAAGACTCCGTGCTTCCACTGCAGGGGGCACAGATTTGATCCCTGGTCAGAGAACTAAGATCCCACATGCTATACGGTGAGGCCAAAAGTTTCAGAAAAAACAGAAAACAAAAAAACAAAACCACTACAGAGAGGGTATGATGAGGTGACTGAATGACAAGGAAATCAGATCAGAGGTTAGCAAGCTTATGAAGAGACCCTGGGGACTTCCCTGGTGGTCCAGTGGGTAAGACTCCACACTCCCAGGGGGGGCCTGGGTTTGATCCCTGGTTGGGGAACTAGATCCAGTATGCATGCCGCAACTAAGAGCCTACATGCCGCAACTAAAAGAGCCTGCAATGACGATCCTCTGTCCTGCAAGTAAGACCCCAGGGCATCCTAAATAAATAAATTTTTTAAAAAATTAATTTAAAAAAAAGAGAGAGAGAGATCCTGAAACACAAGAATAATGCAGGAGATACCCTCATTTTGCACTTATCGGACTGGGAAAAGTTAGTGAGCTGGAGAATGCCAGGTGTCGATAGGGATATGGGGGGCCCACCTGTACTGTGGGTACAGCTATCCCAGAGCCACCTGGGAGCTTTCAGCTAACTATATAAATGCATGCCCTATGATCTAGCAATTTTGCCCTGACTATATACCATCCCTCCTTCCCAAATTCTCACACGGGACCACATAGGCAAGTTTGGAGGAGGGGTTAGGGACAGTCTGGAGTCCATCACTGGGAGGTGGATGGATGATGCGTGCCAAGGACCTAGCAGGTGCACAGCCATGTGGAAGGACCTCAGAAGCCTAGTGCTGAGCGGAAATGGTGAGAAACGAAATGAGCTCTAAAGCATAAAGCCACTTGCACGAAAGAAATGATGACACGGAGAACACACATGTTACAAGAACACACATAAAACCATTAGCACAGCTGCCTGGGGCGCAGGGAGATAAGAGTGGGGAATGAGGCTCAAAGGGGATTGAAAAGCAAACAAAGAAATGAAGCCCAGGAGCGGCTGCACCTGGGGCAGGGGTCAGTGACGCCTTCCGTAGGAGGTGACATGGCTGCCCACGCTGAAGAAGATACCAGACAGAAGAGGATGGAACGGACAGTAAATCAACAAATGTTTATTGAGCACCTACTGTTTATCAGATGCCATTCTAGTTGGTGGTTATACGCTGTGGTGAAGACAAGACCCTGCCCTTAGGAGTTGGAAATCTAGAGGTGGGGACAGACATTAAATAAACACCCAGGAAAGCCTTGACTATAATTAACACAGACTCTGGGGCTTCCACATGCCTCGGAGCAACTAAGCCCGTGCGCCACAAGTGTTGAGCCTGCACTCTAGAGCCGAGAGCCACAACTACTGAGCCTGCGTGCCACAACTACTGAAGCCCGCTCACCTAGAGCTCGTGCTCTGCAACAAGAGAAGCCACAGCAATGAGAAGCCCGAGCACCGCAACGAAGAGTAGCCCCTGCTCGCTGCAACTAGAGAAAGCCTGTGCGCAGCAATGAAGACCCAACGCAGAAGGAAGAAAGGAAGGGAGGGAAGGGGGGGAAGGGGGGAGGAAGGGATCTTAAAAAAAAAAACACAGACTCTGAAGGTCGATTGGCTGCAGCTGTGAATACCTACAATGGGGACTGATCCTGATCTGACCCAGGGAAGGGCTCCATGAGGAAGTGATATTTGAGTTCAGGGAGGGGAGCACTTGGCCTTGTGATGAGTGGGAGGAAAAGCATTCCAGGCAGAGGGAACAGTCTCCACAGGAGTCTGGAGGCAGGCAGGAATGGGGAGAACCTGAGCCACTCCAATTTGGGCAGTGGACAGAGCACATACAGAGTGAGGCCAGAGGAGACCACACCACAGAGTGCCTTGCGGGCTTCGGATTTCATTCCCAGAGGAGTGAAGGGACCAGAGAGTGAGGCGCAGTTAGTGCAGATGTGGGGAGAGCGGCAAGGGGACTGTTTTAGTGTCTGGTCAGAGCTGGAAACTGGGACGGCACCCCCAAAGGACACATGTGGTCTCCCAAGGTGACGGAAATAATGAGCCCTAGCGCATCCACAGAGGGACTGTCCCTCCCCTCCCACCTCTGGCCTGGGACCAGCACCATCCCGCACAGCCACATTACAGGCCCCCATGGTGTCCAGGCAATGGGGAGAAGTGGAAACTGAAGGATGTCTTTAGAGGGCTTGCTAATGGGGGGCAGGAGGGAAAGAAAGGCAGTCAAGAACTCGGAGGTTCTTGGCCAATGGCCACGAGCTTGGTGAACAGGCTGGGTCCCTGTGAGTGTTTCAGGGCCCTGAGGATGGGCACACAATGGTGAAAATCGAAGTCAGACTGACGTACTCTGCTTGACCCTGAAAAAAATCAAAAGGGAGCCAGTACCACCCCAACTCCCCTGTCCTGTGCCTTGCATCCCAACCACCCCTTGGGCCCTTGGCCTCCTCTCTTTTCCTCACTCACCTCTTCTTTCCTCTCCAGTCTCTGCTCTATAATTGCACCCTGGGAGGGTCCAGTGCAGGAGCAGAGTGGAGAGGACGCACTGGGGCGACGGTGCCACCTCCTGGAGGCCACAAGAAGTGTAGCGTCCTGCTTTAGCCTCGTGCCGGGTGTGGGTGGGGCTGTAACTATAGAGCTTTCAGGTGGGGATCCTGTGAAGAGATGTCTGTCCTTGCTGGTGGTGACCACGTCATCCCTGGGGCACTGTTCAGTTCTGGCCGCTCCATTTGTCAGAGCGGCGCTGATACACCCTCTCCACCCTACCCAAGGGAACCAGGGTAACTGTCCTGGTTCAAAACCCTCCCACTGCCCTCAGCACAGGGACGAAGCTCTTCAGCACAGCACGGAAGGATCTGGCCCTGGCCTCAGGCACGCCTTGTTCCTATTAGTTTCAATCCCTCCCTGCCCCCCTCCCCCAACACATACACCTCCATCCCTTAACCCAGGTTGTTCTCTCTTCCTGGAATACTCTCCCGTCTCTACCGGTTTTCCAAACTCTACTCCTCTTTCAGCTCTCAAACTCTCCATTCCCTTCCCCACCTCCAACACCTTCCAGCATCTCCACATTAACTAGGCAAAGAGAGGAGGGAAGAATGTTTCAGTCCATGGGAACAGCATATGCAATGGTCTAAGAGGGCCCCAAGGAGATGGGACGGGCCAGAGACCAAAGACGGTGACAGAGCTGGCAGGGCTATAGCAATGGACCACACATGACTCACGGGTAGTGGTGAGAGGCTGAGTCCCCAGCAAGCGGTGCAAGGACAAGACTTTCAGCAGCAAAGGACACAATCAGATGTGTGCTTGGAAAGGCCAACACGAGGTTGCCAAGTGGGAAAGGTACTGGAGAGGCTAGAGTGGGTATGAAGAGAACAGGTAGGGGCTACATAGGTGATAGCTGATGGGGGCTTGGACCCCTGAGCTCCTACTTTTTGCTGGCCAGGTCCTGAGCTGGGGCTCCCAGTCACTGACCCCAGCCTCCCTGAGGGGACCCTGATTTACCCCAGTGTCTTCCATACTCTGCTGGATGTGCTACCGTCCCCACTTCTCATGCCTGGTGTTATGTCCCCAAATACTGCCTGCCCCTGGAGCCAGCACCTGGGCCTGTGGGAGCTGCCATTTCATGTTAGAGGAAGACAGGATGTTTGGGCTCAAAGTTGGGAAGTCAGTAGTGAGTAACAGAGATGGAATATGAACCGAGGTCTCTCTGCCTTCTCCACCATACTAGGTGTCCTAGCAGTCAGAGGCAGGCTCTGTCACCTGACGGCTGTGCCACTCTGGGTGGGTCACTTTACTTTTCTCTGCCTCCATGTCCTCTTCTACAAAATAGGGGCAATCACAGCAACCTGCCCAGCAGGATTGGTGAAGAGTATACGGAACAAATGCCCATAAGGGGCCCAGCACAGCACCAGGCACACAGTAGGTGATCAATACCTGGTTGCTATTCACGTGAATACAGTCCCAGGAGCTTGACATGCTTACTGGGAAAATGCACTTCAGGGTCCTGAATCAAGGGGAGGACAAAGGGAGCTCAGGAGGGATGGGAAGGGAGGAGAAAACAGAGGGAGCATCTCGAGGCAGGTCTGGAGCTAGATGGCACTGAGTTCCAAGCACAAGGGTACCAGCTCTGAAAATGCTTGAATGACACAGTGCGGAACCATCAAAAGTTCTACAATCAGAGAAGACACAGCCAGTGCCCTAAACCTAGGGGTGGGATGGTTTCTACTATACAGACGAAAGTACTAACATTGGAGGCCGGAGGGGGTCTAGACAGCAGAGCACTTGCAGCAGGGAGCAAATTCTCAGGTTTTAAAAAACCCAAGTCTAGGTAGCCCCTTTCAGGCCAAAGAACTTCCCTTATATAATTTCCCATCTCGTCACACGGTGGCGATAGTGCACCACCGGGAAACTCCTCTTTACCTGCCATCTTTCAGCCAAAACAATAGCTAAGTAGCAATGCCTGGCAGGTGCCTCTAAGAGCGCTCCGAAGAATCCCTACACATCTCTATGAGGTAGAGCCTATTCATATCTTCAACTTACAGGTGGAAACGTGGGCCCACAGAAGTCCAGTAGGACCCATATGATCACCCGACCAGGATTTGAACCCTGGTGTGTATGTCTCCCAGTCTGCCTACAGCTGCTGCCTGTCCTCTTACGGCAGCTCCTGGTTCTCTCTCCTGCCCCATCACTGGGCAGTGCTGCCTTTGTGGAGCAGACTGCCCTGGGAGTAGAATATTAGACAGGACAAAGAGGACTTTCACTTCGGCTTTTTCTCTTTGTTTAGCTCACTTATGCAGCTTTTGCATTGAAGGTGAGGTGATGGGACAGTTCCTATCCCTGGGATAGAGAGGAGCTGGGCTGAGGGATGAGGCTACTGACTTGCAGCACCTCCCCTGTGCCAGGCACTATGCCAACATTCATTCCTACATGAATTCAGCACACAGTAATGAAGAACCCACTGTGTGGTGGTCAAGGTGACACAGTACTCCCCAGCTTTTGGCACACAGCAATAAACACTTACATATTTATTTTACATGTAAAGATATGTTTTTAAATATTTATACTGTAAACGAGCCCTCAGCTTAATAACTATTTATTGAATGAAACACTTACCTTCAGCCTTAGGTACCAGTGAGACTTTCAGGTAGCGAGTTTGGCGCTGCGGGACAAATCTAAGCTAGACATTGAGGCTCAGAAATTACTGGCATTTAGGAGATGCCGGTGACCAGATTGGAGCCCTCAGGGAGTCTGGGTAAACAATCAGCAAAGACAGGGAAAAGGGGAGGCATGCCCAAGATGGGGCGGCACAGAGAAGGGCTTGGGAAAGAGGTAGGAAGGAACCAAAGAGTGGGAGTTCCCAGAAACCTTATCGGTTCCAAAGGGTCAACAGGGTCAAATGCTGCAAAGTGGAGCAGCAAAGATTATGAAGTACCACCGGACTTGGCCAGAGTGGGACTGCTGGTGATCTGAAGCCAGACTAAAGTGGGATGAGGAAGTAGATGCGAAAGGGAGGCTAGGGTCAGTGGCGGGGAGAAGAGGCAGAGCCTGGCTGTAGAGGCATTGAGGTCTTTCTCTCAGCAGGGGAAGAGACTGCACGGTTTGTGGGCTGCCAGGAAGGAGCATAAAGGACAGGAAGGCTTGGACTCCAGGGGAGCGAAAGGAGAAAGATACGCAAAAGAGGGAGAAAGCACTAGGGCGGGACCCAGAGGAAGGCCTACCCAGTCCTCTTTTCTATCTCTGAGCAGTGGGGCAGGGCTAGCGGTCAGTTGTGATAAACGGGCGTAAAGGGCAGCCGCTGGCTGGACCTGGGGCATACAGGACACTAACGGCCTTTTCCCAGCGCAGCCCCGCGCATAAGGTCGCCTCTCCCGAGGCTCCACGCAGGCAGAACCCACCCTGCGGCCCACGGCCTGACCGGCGCTGATTGGCCCGCGGGAGCCACCTGACCGAGTCGGCCAATCAGAGGCGCTCTCCCAGGAACGGGGCCCCACGTGTGGCGCCGAGCGGAAGACTGGGCTGCCGTGGGGCGCTGGGGCCGCCCGGGCGGGCCGCGTGGGCACCGGCGTCCTCGGCCCCTGCGGAGCCCGGAGGCTGAGACTCGGCCTTTCCGCAGCCCCGCCCGGTTCCTGCCTCTTCTGTTCGGCTGCTGCAACCCCGAGTCCTTTTGCTAAGTCTTCTTTCTCTCCTGCCCGCTAATGCGGCTCAGCCGGGGTGTGTTCATCCCTGTCCCGCTGCCTTGACTGATCCAAAGTGTGATTTGGAGGAAGACAGACCCAAGTACCAGTTATTATGTGACCTATGACAGGTGTTTAACGCTGTGGAGCCTCATCTGTAAAATGGCATTCCTAATACCTAAGCCTAGTGCCTGGTACACGGTGAGCTCCCAAAAACATTGGTGATATTTTTTATGATTGTTGATATTCCTACCTTTCAGGAATTCACATCCCTCATTACACACGGCCTTGCGTTAAGGCTGTTTTTTATTCCTCTTCTCTTTATTAGAATGTAAACCGCTTGTCCACGGGAATGTGCCTGTATGTATGACTTTTTTAATCTTCCAACTCCGTGATCCCTTCACTTGGTCAGACAAGGATAAAATTTAACCTACGGAAACAGTAGCGGGACAGAGTATACAAACTCATGGAATTTATAGCACGGAAAATCTCAGCAATTAGGTGGGGATATTTATAATGTAACAGTGATGTACTGAAAAAAAAAAACATCTTAGAAAACTGCCAGGTACCAGCTCTGTGAGCTCAGGCAGATCTTGACCTCTCTGAGCCTCATGAGAGCAATGGTCATAGCTGTAACAATTGTAGGACTCACCAGGTGCCGGACACTATTTGAAGCTCATATTAACTGTCAACAACATCACTTGACAGAGGCTACACAGGCACAGAGAGGTTCTGTAACTTGCCTAAGGTCACACAGCTATTACGTGGTAGAGCTGGGGGTTCTGGGTCAGAGGCCATACCCATAACTGTGCTGTGTGCTACCTCTCAGGCACCAGCACAGACAGCTGGCGCACTGAAGACGCACCACACAGAACTATGGAGAGGGCTGGGGCTAATGGGGAAAAGTCTTCTGCATCCAGGAACCAAAGGAGGCCAGTATGGCTGAAGGGTGGAGAGGGAGGGGAACAGGGTAGACGATAAGCCTGGACGTGCAGGCAGGTCCCCATCTTGCAAGGTGTTCCAGGCCACAGTGAGGAGCTGGTGTCAGCACAGTGGAAGCATGTGACTAGGTATTCCAAGGGCATTTCTGACTTGTTGCCACAGACCAGGGATGCAGAAGGCTGCAAGGGCCTCTGTCCTACTCTTAGCTTCAGTCCCTGCCCATCCTGGAGATTCAGGGCCTATCATAGCTCTGAGTCCCCTGGCTGTCCCCCAGAGCCCACTCCCTGGGCAGGGCTAGAGATGCTGCCACCTTGAGGGCCCCCCAACTCCTCCTTTCTAATCTCACAATTGCCTTAGGTTCATCAATATGACTAATTAGACAGGCCTTCTGAAATCAGCAGCATCCTCCCATTGGCTACTATACAAACTCCGGGATGCCCTATTATTTAAGGCTTCTGCAAGTATCCCTGGGGCTTATTATGAACTCTAGACACATCAACTGACTCTCCAGGCAAGGGGCCCAGGATTTGGGGGAGCAAGGTAGGGCTTTTGTTAACTGCCAGGCCTCAGTAGTTCATCTCATTGGTCCTGTCTTATCGCTGACTCCTCTGGAAACTCCCTGGCATTTTCCTCAGGAAATGTCGCCTGTGGTCAGGGGCCTTGTACTATGGCTTCTTCCCTGCCTCTGCCAGCCTGGGCCCCAAGGCCAACTTCACATGCACCCTCTCTAGCCGTCTACCCCTTGACCTTTCATCTGGTAACCTTTTCACCCTGGAACCCTGGAGGGGATCCAGTCATGAGTGGAGGGTGCCCACTGGTTAGGCCCAAGGCTGGGCTCTGGCCCCAAGGTCACTCAGCTGTCCTCAGCTTCCTTGAGCCTGCAGCCCCTCCCTTCCCTCTCACTTCCTGTCTCTAGAGAAAACAGAGGTACTGGGTGGGACCTCTCTCAATTTCCTTCTCTTCCCACTTAAAATATAGCCGAGGCCCCTTGCCTTTCCCTACCTGTCTCAAAGGATAAGGGGTTTCTCCTCTCTTCTGCAGCCCACCCATCCACCTATGACCCCATTCCTACACCCTTGACCTCAGTGACCTCTCATTATTGTACCCACAACTTTCCCCTCTCAATTGGCTTCTTCCCAAAAGCATTGTACTTATCTGAAGATTTTTTTCATTCAATCCACAAATATTTATCAAACATCTACTCTGCACCAGGCCTCATTCTAGGCATTGGGAACACAGTAGTGAACAAGTTCTAACCTGGTGGTACTTCTATTCTAGAGAGTGAGAAAGATGGAGGGGTGGACCAGAAAAAAAAAAATCAGGCAATTAAGGCTTTGTATAGTTGGGGGGAGGGATAGATTGGGAGTCTGGGATTGACGTGTACACCCTGCTATACATTTTTTTTAAGAACTTTTATTGCGATACAGTTAACATACAATGAGCTGCATATATTTAGAGTGTACAATTTGGTATCCCAATCTCCCAATTCATTCCTCCTCACCCTCCCCGCTTTCCCCACTTGGTGTCCATATGTTTGTTCTCTAAACCTGTGTCTCTATTTCCGTCTTGCAAACCGGTTGATTTGTACCATTTTTCTATAGTCTGCATATATGTGTTAATATACGATATTTGTTTTTATCTTTCTGACTTACTTCACTCTGTATAACAGTCCCTAGGTCCATCCATGTCTCTAAAAATGTCCCAGTTTCCTTGCTTTTTACAGCTGAGTAATATTCCATTGTATATATGTACCACATCTTTTTTATCCATTCATCTGTTGATGGACATTTAGGTTGCATCCATGTCCTGGCTATTGTAAATCGTGCTGCAATGAACATTGGAGCACATGTGTCTTTTTGAATTATGGTGTTCTCTGGTACACCCTGCTATATTTAAAATGAAACGCCTTTCCATGAAAAAAAAAAAAAGACTTTGTAGTACTGGCATAAAGATAGACCTATTGATCAATGGAATAGATTGAAAATTCAAAAAGAAACCCATGCGTCTGTGGTCAATTGATTTTTCGACAAGGGTGCCAAGACCATTATTCAAGAGGAAAAGATGGTCTCTTAAAAAAAATGGTGCTGGAATAACTGGATATCCACGTGCAAAAGAATGAAGTTGGATTCCCTACCTCACACTATAGTAAATTAACTCAAAATGGATCAAAGTCCTAAATGTAAGGGCTAAAACTATAAAAGTTTAAGGAGAAAGCATAGGGATAAATTTTCATAACCTGGGGTTAAGCAGTGGTTTCTAAGATATTACCCAAAACATAGCAGCAAAGGAAAAAAAACAGATTAACTGGACTTCATCAAAATTAAAGGCTTTGTATTTCAAAGGACACTATCAAGAAAGTAAAAACACAACCCACAGAATGGGAAAAAATATTTGTAAATCTTATATCCAAAAAGGACTTGTGCCCAGAATACATAAAGCATCCCTGTAACTCAACAACAAGAAAAGACATTACCCAATTTTAAAAATGTGCACAGAATCTGGATAGACATGTCTTAAAAGAAGATATACAAATGGCCAACAAAAACAAGAAAATGTGCTCAGCATCACTAGTTGTTAGGGAAATACACACCAAAACCACAAGGAGATACCATTTTATACTCATTAAGATGACTATACTCAAAAAGACAGATAATAACAAACGTTGGTGAGGATGTGGAGAAATTGGAACTCTCATACATTGCTGGTGAAAATGTAAAATGGTACAGCCCCTTTGGTAACATTCTTCAAAAATCTCCTCAAGGTACTATACGACCCAGCAATTCCACAATTCCACTAAGTATATACCCTAAATAAATGAATACATGACAGGAATGTTCATAGCAACATTGTTCATAATAGCCCAAAAGTGAAGGAAATGTTGATAAACAAAACATCAACTGATAAATGAAATGTGGTTTCTCCATAGGATGGAGTATTATTCAGCCATAAAAAGGAATGCAGTGCTTCTACATGTCATAACATGGGTGAGTCTGGAAAACATCATGCTCCGTGAAAGAAACCAGACATAAAAGACCACATACTGTATGATTCTATTCATATGACGGCCAAAACAGGCAGATCTGTAGAGACATAGAGTAGATGAGTGGTTGTCAGGGCCTGGGAGAAAGGAGGGAATGGGGGAAGTGACTGATGCCAGTGGGTACCATGTTTCTCTTTAAGGGATGCAGATGCTCTGGAATCAGATAGTGGTAATGGCTACACAACTTTGTGAGTATATCACAAACCACTGGGGAATTCCCTGGTGGTCCAGTTGTTAGGACTCTGTGCTCTCAATGCTGTAGGGCTGGGGTTCAAACCCTGGTCTGGGAACTAAGATCCCACAAGTGCAAGATGCAGCCAAAAATCTTTTTTTATAATTAATTAAAAAAAAAAAAGAAAGAAACCACTGGATTGTACTTTTTTTTTTTATTTCATTTTTTATTTTTTGGCTGCACCTCATGGCTTGTGGGATCTTAGTTTGCTGAGCAGGGATTGAACCCGGGCCCCCTGCAGTGGAAGCCCAGAGTCCTAACCACTGGACCGCCAGGGAATTCCCAGATTGTATACTTTAGAAGGGCGAAGTTCATGGTATGTGAGTTACATCTCAATAAACAGAAAATAAAGAAATAAGTAGGGAAAAATCAGAGAATTTCAGAGTATGGTAATTGCTATAAGTTACCTCAACAGGAAGATATAAAAGAGTGACCTAGGGTCAATCAGGGGTCCTCAAGGTCAGGCGGAGCCAGGTGGGCCTGTCTGAAGAGGGACTCTTGAACTGATAGATGGAAAGAGTCCTAGCAGAGCTGGGAGCAGAATCTTCCAGACGTAGGAACATAGGCCCTGAGGTGGAATGGTTTATGCAAAACCAAGTCTTTTCTGCCATTAGAAAAAGCCCTTCCTCCTAGCCCCTCTCCAACAGTTGCTGCCTCCTGTTCTACACAGACACATGTTTTCTAGTCATGGTTTTTGCCTAAGGTCTTCACCTGGGGGATGTGAAGATTTTCCAGATTATTCTGAGCCTGGTTGTTTTTCCAATCACGGTTTTTGCCTAAGGTCTTCACCTGGGGGATGTGAAGACTTTCCAGATTGTTTCAAGCATAGTTGGAGTAAGGGTACAAATTCCCAGACCTTTAACTTCCATCTGAACTCCTTGATCTGCCTAAGAAAACACCTCTCTCCAGTTCTTCTTTCAGATGGCTTCCCACTCATGAGAGACAAGCCACGTCGCACGCAGATGAATCTCCCTGGGAGGCCACCTTTGGAGAGGAAGGTGCTGGAGAGCCCTCAGAGCTTCCCAAGGACTTACTTCACCCAGTAAACTTAGGGCAAGGCTTTGGCCTTGTCTGTCAGTCCTAGAATTAGAACTCAGCAGGGGGATGGTTATCATGGGGACACGTATTAACATGCTAGTTTTAATTGAGAAGTGGAGGCAAATCTTTTCTGATTGAAAGTTAGTCTGAGTGCTCCCTTCAGCAGCACTCAATGAAATGGTAACACTACGTACGGAGAAGATCAGCATGGCCTTTGTGCAAGGGTGATATGCAACTTCATAAAGCACTCCATGTTCTTTTTTTTTTTTAGAACTTTTATTGCGATACAGTTAACATGCAATAAACTGCATATATTTAGAGCGTACAGTTTGATATCCCAATCTCCCAGTTCATTCCCCCCCAACCCTCCCTGCTTTCCCCACTTGGTGTCCATATGTTTGTTCTCTAAATCTGTGTCTCTATTTCCGCCTTGCAAACCGGTTGATTTGTACCATTTTTCTATAATCTGCAAATATGTGTTAATATACGGTATTTGTTTTTCTCTTTCTTACTCACTTCACTCTGTATGACAGTCTCTAGGTCCATCCATGTCTCTAGAAATGTCCCAGTTTCCTTGCTTTTTACAGCCCATATTCTTATATTAAAAAAAAAGTCAGGGACTTCCCTGGTGGCCCAGTGGTTAAGACTCCATGCTCCCAAGGCAGGGGGCCTGGGTTAGATCCCTGGTCAGGGAACTAGATTTCATATGCCACAACTAAAAGCTGGCACAGCCAAATAAATACATATATATATATTTTTAAAAGTCAGTCTGAGTTGGCTAGGGGATTTGATGATGGTTTTGCCATTTCAGACACATGAGAGGAGTTTTCTATAAATTGATAGAGCTTAACTGACAGCTCCAAGGGTTTTTTTTATGCTTTTAAAAAATTTTTTATATTTGATTATTTATTTATTTATTTATTTATTGGCTGCATTGGGTCTTTGTTGCTGTGCACAAGCTTTCTGTAGTTGAGGAGAGCAGGAGCTACTCTCTGTTGCGGTGTGCGGGCTTCTTATTGAGGTGGCTTCTCTTCTTGCAGAGCACGGGCTCTAGGCTCACGGGCTTCAATAGTTGCGGTGCGTGGGCTCAATAGTTGTGGTGCATGGGCTTAGTTGCTCCATGGCATCTGGGATCTTCCCAGACCAGGGATCGAACCTGTGTCCCCTGCGTTGGCAGGAGGATTCTTAACCGCTGTGCCACCAGGGAAGCCCCAGCTCCAAGATTTTGATTAAGATGTATTTAAAGCATACATATAGTACACCAAAAATATATTATTTGTAATATATGACTTAAAATTAGATACCAACTTTCAAATGCGAGTGGGTATATACATACCCTCTTGAAGTTGTTTTTTTTTTTTGGAGGGGAGTTTTGCCAGGTCATAGTTGTGGCACATGTGCTCCTTAGTTGCAGTTTGCCAGTTCCTTAGTTGTGGCATACAAACTCTTAGTTGTGGTATGCATGTGGGATCTAGTTCCATGACCAGGGATCAAACCTGGGCCCCCTGCATTGGGAGCACGGAGTCTTAACCACTGCGTCACCAGGAAAGTCCCTCTTGAAATTTTTTAAAGGGGTACTTAATCAAAAAAATTGGAAGATTGGAACTTCCTTGGCAGTCCAGTGGTTAAGACTCCACACTTCTACTGCAGGGGGCCTAGGTTTGATCCCTGGTTGGGGAACTAGGATCCTGTATGCTGCACGGTGTGGCCAAAAAAAAAACAAAAAAAAGTTGGAAGATCATCCACTTTACTAAACCCTTACCCCAGAGTCTCATCTCTGCCTTTCTCTTACCTGGCCTATCTTACCTGACCTCCTTTTAGGATTTATTGAATGACTCCTGGGCATAAACTCTGAGCCATCCCACCACTTGCCAGAGCAGGACCTTTTATAAGCCATTGCTTCTTTCTCAGCCTCTGCTTTCATCTGTAAATTAAGATAATATCCTCTTTTTGCAAGGAGATGATGGCTGGGTGGGTGTAAAATGGTAACCCTTATGGAGGCTGAAGGTACAGCCACTCTCCTGGCCACAGGCTGCAGACCTCCCCCTTCCTCTGACTGCATTCCCCCCGAGCCCAGCATCCTTCCACATCCCCTTCCTCCCCTGGGAATCAGTATGTTCAGAAGTGCTCTTCTGGCAGCTAAGGGTGCATCTGGAAAATCAAGTGCCCAGAGAAGGAGAAGTTTGAGGTGGGGGACAGAAGACTGTCCTGTTGGACTGGGGAGCCTGGTGGCATCTGAAGGAGGTGTCTTGTGAGCAGCTGCTCTGTGCAGGGCCTAGTACCACACCCTGCCTACATTCACATATTTAATCTGCACAACCACCGCATTTGTGTGGCTCAGGGAGGGGAAGGGACTTGCTGGTAAGTGGCCCCGGCTGCAATTTGAACCCACATATATCTGACTCCAGATCCTATAGGCTCTCTTACACTTTCTGAAAGTGTTGTCTGTGTGAGGCCTGTGTGTTCCCCAAACATCCCTGAATCCTGTTAGGGATGGTTTTGCACAACCATTTGGTCCATAATTTGAGCCATAATTCTTCTGTCTTTTGGAGACACAGACTTAGAGAAGAGGGGAGGAGACAGATGAAGCCTTAGGAAATGTTTCCCCAGCACCTACTCTGATCCTTTCAGTCCTGGGCTTGGTCACTGGAGGTCAGAGAAGTATGTGCACTGTGTCTTATTAAAAGAAGGCTCACCAACTGGCTGGGATCAGACATGTAAAGCCAGTAGTTACTGCAGGGGCTCATTCAGGGAAAAATGACTGCCTGTAGGGTGGGATTAGGGAAGACTGCCAGGAGGAGGAATCTTCTAAACTGGGCCCTGAAGGATGAGTAGGAGTTTGCATGACAGGGGAAAAGGCAGAGGGACGAGCATGAGTACAGGCTGGATGGGACGTGGCCTGTCCTGGCACAGTGAGTACACTGGGCAGTGGGGGAAGTGATGAGGGCAGGAGGGCAGGGATCAGTGGCCACTGTACACAGGGCCTTCAAAAAAGAACATTTAAGGGACAGAACACTTGAAGGTGAAAATTTGAGTCCCTGGGGCTGGGGCCAGCGCTGGTGCTACAGGGTCAGTATAGCTGACAGAAACCTGGTATTTTGGGTAGGAAGGAAACTACTGGAAAGCTGTATGGCTTCAAATGTGGCCAAAACTTCCTCGATCTTAAGCAGAAGCCTGATCAGTTCTGGGGAAACCACTCAGTGGGAGAGAAAAGAAACAATTCCTGGAACCGTCACAAGGGGTGGCTGTGGTGTTCACCAGCAGTGTTTGGGACTCATCACCAAAGGCCTCCAAGCCTCCCCCAAACCTGGCTGTTTCATCAGAAAGCAGATGCTGCCCCAGTCCAGTGTGAGTGAAGAGTTGGAACTGAGAGTTGGGGTTGGGAGTTTGAATAGGTCACACTTCCTACTGGGAAGATGGGGATAACAAGAGTTCCCACCTCAGGATTAAATGAGAGAGTGTCTTGCAGAGTTGCTGGCACAGAAGAAGAGAAGCCACAACTGTTATTGTAACCTAGCAATCCTAGAATGTCCCAAGGCAGGACCCTTGTGTTTCTAGAGGAGGTATCAATCCCTTCTGGACACTGCTGGCAGAGTGAGCTTTCAACTGCACAGATGAGATTCTTAACCTGCTTCTTAACCTTCCATGGCTCCCTGCTGCCTTCCAGGTAAAGCCTGAATTCTTTAACTTGACCAAGAAAGCCCTGCACTGTCAGGCCCCTGTGACTTTCCCCATCTTCTCGGAGGCCTCTTACTATACTCATCACCTCTACTGCTCCCAGTACACACTAGCCTCTGGCCACACCGAACTGTGGTCAGTTCCTCCAAAGCCTGGTATTTCTCTAGGCTCTTCTGCTGGAATCTCGACTTCATCCCCTCCTTTCTAAGCTTTTCCTGCGAATCCTTCTGGACTCCCTCTGGATGTCACTTCTGTGGAAAGCCTTCCCTGACTGTCCCTGAGGCCTCCCCAGCTCCCCCAGCACCTCTGGCATCTCTCTCAGTGCTCAGCTCTCTACCTTGTTATTACTTCTCTGCCTTTCCCACAAGGCTCTGAGGGGGAGCTCAATAAATATCTGCTGAATTAATGGACGAAGGTGGGGGCAGTTCTAAGAAAAAAGGAGTACGCTGGCGGAATGTCTCGACAGATATCTCTTTCAGCAGGTTAGGAGTAACAGTAATTTACAGATGGGGAAACTGAGGCTAAGGCAACCTCACTTTGCCTGCCACTCAAATTCCTGAGCACCTGTGGACAAGACACTGCCGGGCCTTCTCACAGACAGTATTTGGAAGGTGTGCTGGCTAAAAGCAAGGGATGTGAGGCTGATCACACCAGGTGACATGACTCTGAGACCTTGCAGAAGGACGTAATCTTTTGGACCTCATTTCTTCACAGGGCTGCTGAAGGGTAAAGGAACTCATGTGTGTCAAGTGCCCAGCGTGGTATCTAGTACACAGCATAGGCTCAGAGAGTATTCATTGGTTCCGATCTCTGTCTTAAGGATGGGAAGTATAGGCCCTGAAAAGCTCCCTGTGCAGAGAGAAGGAGGGCAGGCCACAGCCCTCCCCCTTCTTCCCCACTTCAGAAGCCAGTGTTCTTGTGAGAATACTGGGTCCTGTGGGCCCCCTCAGCCCAGTGCTGGCACACAGCAGGTGCTTCCCAGGGCCTGCTGGATGCGGAGGCTCCACTGGGGGCTGCTGTGGATGGGACTCTGTAGCCAAATGCTACTCTAAGAGGCAGGAAGGGATCCTTGAGTCGTTCCAGGAAAGTCCAAGAGATTTTCCCTGGGATTCCAGTCTTTTCCCTGAGACCATCAGTAAGCGGCTCCTCCCCAGCTGCCTGTCCCCCTTTAGCCCCCTACGCAGATTCCGTGGGGCCTGGGGAGTTGGAGAGAGGGATTCCTGTAGGGCAGTGATGTCTAGAGCTCAGCACTGGGAGGAACAATTCTCCCTGCCCCTCTTCACACTTTAGCACCTTTAGCTGTTTTTTCCTAAGGCTTGGGGCTTCCTAAGGCAGGCATCTCATCCTTTGTTTCCCCAGCACCCAGCAATACTGCCTGGAATGCAGGAAGTGTTTGCTGAGTGAAGCAATGAAACACATTTCAGCATTCATCAAGGGCTTAGTCTGTATAGACCCCGAACACTTACTTTTACCTTGCAGGATCCTCGCAGCCACCCTGTTCATTGGAAGCCACAGGCGAGGAAACTGAGGCCTGGGGCTGTTAACCCACTGGCTCAAGGCCATACGGTGGCAGCTCAGAGGCCCTCGGGATGGTCGTGGAAAGTAAAGGGTTGAAAGTAAACTTGATGAATTGGGGCAATTGGCAGGGGGTAATTGTTAGTCAGAAATGATTGGCTCAAATTATTAGGTGTGAAGAAGGAACCAGTCGGAGCTTCCCCACTGAACTGCCTAGAAGGGATTAGCCGGAGTCACTCCTTAGTAGAACAAAGGGTTGGGTCCCTGTAGGGCGGGACCCTGGGGTGTAGACCCAGTTCTTCTCTGGCTGGTCCTAGCACACAGAACACTGCCAATCTGACTTGCACCTGGGAACGGTCAGGGTACCTCATTCTCCTCAACAGAAGGAGGCCCTCTGGGGTCACAGTGCTCCTCTCATCACTCTGGTTCTAGGGCGCACCTTTCTTCCAAGACACCCCACTTTCTCTCTGGGCAGGGACTGCATCCCAGCACTTAGGTGTGGTAAAGACCTGCTGTGTATCTCCTTGGCTGGTCTGTGGGCCGTGGAGGGCAGGAGGCTAAGGGCGTCCTGAGCTCCAAGCCTACTGGGGCCAGTTTCGGGGTGAAAGTTGGGGAAGGCTGAAGGATGGAATTTAGGAAGCCCCGCGCCAAAGCCAATACCGCGCAGAGCAACGCCAAAAGTGGCCTTTCTCCCAGGTGGGCTCACGGTTAACAGATCGAAGGATGGCGGGTAAACACGCCACTGGGGCAATAATTATGCACATTTACTAAGCCCTGGGAGGAATGGTGGTCACGTGGTTCTCGAGGGCGGCGCCCTCAGCTTTGAGATGGAGTTAACTCTAATCACAGAAGGCTTTCTGGAGGAGGCGGAATTTTTATGGCGGTCGATTGTGGTTTTCTCTGAACAGCAAGGATGAGCTTAGCACTCTAGGGACCGGACAGGTCCCGAGGTGAGCTTTTTGTCGCGGAGCAAGCCCGGGGTGGGGGCTGGATCGGGGTTGGATCGGGTTAGGGGAAGGGGTTCGGGGGGGTCGGCGTCGCAGGGTCAAGTTGTTTGGCTTCCCCCACCTGCCTTCGCGTTGTCTTTGGTGATTGGAACGCGCTGTAGCCGCCCTAGGCCAGTGCTGCGGAGCCCGGGACACTGGGCGCAGGCCTCGAGGTGCCAGGCGCCCGAGAGCAGAGCGCCCCAGGCCAGGGATCAGGCCAGCAGGCTTGGCGGGGCCAGCCCCGCGGCCCGCCCTCCCGGCGCTGTTCCGCCGGGGTCCCGATGCGGGCCCCGCAGGGGCGAGGCGCGCGCTCCCCGGGGAGCAGGGCTGCGGAGCAGGCGGCCTGCGCCGGGGGGAGGTGGCACGAGAGGGCCATCTGCCTGGGTGCAGAGAACTGCAGCGTCCGCGGTGCGAGGCGCTGCCCCTCCGGGCCCCCAGCCCGCGTCCACTGCCCCGCGCGCACGCACCTACTGACGCCCGCCCGCGCCCCGGGCCCGAGTCCGAGTGCCAGGCCCAGACCCAGGCGCGGGAGGCGGTGCAGGGATCAGTGGACCCCTCCCCCAGCACTCCCCTCGCCCCGCCCGAGGCTGCGAGGACCCCTGGGCCCGGGGGTGGTGAGGGAGCTTCGTCCCCGCGGTGCCCCAGCTGGGGACTAGGGCTTACTGGGCGGGGGCCGCACGGCGGCAGGCCGAGGTGCGGGCGTGCTGTCAGCCTGCTGCCCGGCTCGGGTGCGGGGGGTGGGCTCAGCGCGGGGGTCGTCCGGCCTCACCCCCCCCCCCCGCCGAGGCCACAGCTGGGCGGGCAGTGCCCGGGCCGGTAACCCGACCCGACCCGGCTCCCAGGAGCCGCTCACCCCGCACGGCCGGGCAGGGGGAGGGAGAGGAATGGGGGGGAGGGGGAAGGGAAGGGAAGGGGTGGTGGGTGAGGGGCTGTGGGGACCGCAGGGCCGAGTCCCCGGCCTGCTTGCGCTGCTCTAGGGCGGCTGCCTTTGGCGCCCGGGACGAGCCAGCCCCCTGCCTCTCGGGCGTCGGGCCTGCGGCAGGAGGGAGCCCTGGGGCTGCACAGGCTTGGCTCGGGGAGGCAGACCCGAGCTGCTGCCTCCATTTTGTTTCCTGCTCAGCTTGGTCTGTGGTGGTGGTGGTGTGGGCTTGGGGTGCGGCCGGGCAGGGGGTTCACCTGTGGCCGCGCCTGCTCGGGGTTTGAGGCCTCGAAGACCCCAGCCCCAGCCCCCAGGTGAGCCCCGCGGTAGGAGGGGGGTTGCCTTGGCCTCGGGCCGAGCGGAGCGGGCTGAGGGCAGGTGCCCAGTGGATGGGGAACCCGGGCTGTAACCTAAGATGGAGGCCGGGACTGACGCGGGCCCGAGCGGGGCTGGCGGGGCGGTAGGACAGGCCTCAGCCCGGCCAGGTGCCGCCGGGGCTGGGGCTGGAGACCGATAGGGTGCTGGACCCGTGTGCAGCCCGGGGCCGGCGCAGCTCCCCGAGGTAGGTGAGGGGATCGGAGTGCCACCCACGACGCCCGCAGGCCCCGACACTCCGGGGAGGCGCGCGAGGCCCCTGGGGAGCCCGCCTCAGGCCCCGCCCGGGCAGCCGGGCCGGCCCGTAGGCCCGGGCCGCGAGCGGGCGCGCAGGGGGAGGGGAGGGGGCGGCAGCGGCGGCTCCGCTGATTGGGCGACGCGCTCGCGAGCCCGACTTCACCCGCCCTGAACCCCGAAGAGTGAGGCAAAGGAGCGCGCGCCGTGGGGGAAGGGGTGCGCGCGCACTCGGGACCCCTGCCGCACGCGGGCCGGCGCGAGGCGCTCGGTCGCTCGCGCCGCCGCGGGGGCGCGCGCGGTGGGGGTGTGAGGAGGAGGCGGCGGCGGCGGAGTAGGCCGGGGCAGGTCGCGCTCGCTGCCTTCTCCCCTGAAGAGAGACGCGGGGGGAGGGGGGTGCGGCGAGCGGCTCCGCGCTCTCCCCACCTCTCCGCTCGCGCCCCAGTGTAATGAGGGTTACCCCCTCCCCCCAGCCGGCCCGGGAGGGGGCGCGGGGCACGGTAACTAGTGCGCTGGGGTGGGCGGCGGGCGGGCGCGAGCGGAGGGGGGAGGTGGCCGGGCGGGGAAGATGGTGGTGGCCGTGAGGTGAGGGGCGCGGGGGAGGGCCGGGCGCGGCGCAGGGTTGGTGGCCGGCGGCGTTGCAGCCGCAGGCCCCCTCCCCCTCCATCACTACCAGCCGGGCTCAGGCCTAGCCGGCCCGGCCGCCGCGAACTTCCTCCCAGCGCGGCCCTTGCCCCGCCGGCCTCCCGCGCGCACCTCGGCCTCCGCCTCCCTTCAGGTAGCCGCCCGGGGGGCACGGGGCCGGCTGCCGTCCTGCAGCAAACTTTGCTTGGTGCTGAATATTGATGAGTGCGATCGGCTCGGCCAGGAGGTGCTGCCGGCGCTGCGGGAAGGAGCGCGGCCCGGGCAGGCGGCGGCGGCGTCGGCAGCAGCCATGTTTGTCAAGCTGTAGCAGCTGCTGCTGCCCTGACTCGGCTTCACTGGCTGCCTCCGTTTCTCCCCCTGCCGCTCGCTGGCCTTTGGGCCCTGCAGCCGTGGACCGAGCAGGCCTGCAGTCAGAAAGGCGAGCTTCGGGGCGCAGCCGCTTCGGCCGACTCGCCTGCGGCCAGAGCACGGCCGCTGCAAAGGCTCCGGCGCCGGCTGGGGCGCAGGGTGCAGCGCTATTGTGACCGCTGCGCCCGAGCGAGCCAGGAAGGATGGGGGGGTAACCTTTTTGTGCAGCGTCCCGGAGCCCCCCTCGAGCCCTACAGCCCCCTCCCTTCGGGAGATCCGGCCACAGGACCCCCAGCGGGGGAGGGGAAGGACGATTCCTGTTGAAGATTTGGAAATTTCTACTGCCAAAGGGATTTTAATTTTAGATCAGCCCAACTGTCCACCAGTCTGCAGTGCAGGAAAAAGGGACGGGCTGTTTCCATGTGGCAAGGTCTGCCCGTCTCCGGGAAGATGGAGTTTGCGGAGTCTCACCGAGGCCATTTTCCATCCTCAGCTGGGGAACTTTTTCCGCCCATGGGAGTGCAGCAGAAAGGCATCAAAGCCACTAGGCCTTGAGCAGTGGCTGCCATTTTGAAGATAAGAGTCAAATGGCTTATTAACTCAGGTTAATTGCTGTGTTTTTGGATTCCAGGTTGATGCTGGCCCAGGATGGATCAGACCTGTGAACTACCTAGAAGAAATTGTCTGCTGACCTTTTCCAATCCAGTGAATTTAGATGCCCCTGAAGACAAGGACAGCCCTTTCGGTAATGGTCAATCCAATTTTTCTGAGCCACTTAATGGGTGTACTATGCAGTTATCGACTGCCAGTGGAACATCCCAAAATGCTTATGGACAAGATTCTCCATCTTGTTACATTCCACTGCGGAAACTACAGGATTTGGCCTCCATGATCAATGTAGAGTATTTAAATGGGTCTGCTGATGGATCAGAATCCTTTCAAGACCCTGAGAAAAGTGATTCAAGAGCTCAGTCGCCAATTGTTTGCACTTCCTTGAGTCCTGGTGGTCCAACAGCACTTGCTATGAAACAGCAACCCTCTTGTAATAACTCCCCTGAACTCCAGGTAAAAGTAACAAAGACTATCAAGAATGGCTTTCTGCACTTTGAGAATTTTACTTGTGTGGACGATGCAGATGTAGATTCTGAAATGGACCCAGAACAGCCAGTCACAGAGGATGAGAGTATAGAGGAGATCTTTGAGGAAACTCAGACCAATGCCACCTGCAATTATGAGCCTAAATCAGAGAATGGTGTAGACGTGGCCATGGGAAATGAACAAGACAGCACACCAGACAGTAGACACGGTGCAGTCAAATCGCCATTCTTGCCATTAGCTCCTCAAACTGAAACACAGAAAAATAAGCAAAGAAATGAAGTGGACGGCAGCAATGAAAAAGCAGCCCTTCTCCCAGCCCCCCTTTCGCTAGGAGATACAAACATTACCATAGAAGAGCAATTAAACTCAATAAATTTATCTTTTCAGGATGATCCAGACTCCAGTACCAGTACATTAGGAAACATGCTAGAATTACCTGGAACTTCATCATCATCTACTTCACAGGAATTGCCATTTGTAAGCAGTTTTTGGTACAACTTAAATATATACATAAATGTATATATACAGGCAACTTAAAGGGAAACTATAAAAACCGATTATAACTAATTGGTTTTTGACTGTTTATCAGGTCACAGATGAAAGCCTATTGCTAATGATAAGCTCTTTCGGGAAATTCGATTTAAAATTTTTTCTCTATTGAATGAGTTTGGTTCTTTTCTCATTTTCCCCAGTTAACTCTCCATTGAGGACTGGCTAAGAGTTAAACTTTTAGGGGCATTTGATTAAGTTCAGATTTCAGTTTTCAAGATGGAGGTATATATTTGTTTAGCTTTTTTTTTTTTTTTTTTTTTTTTTAAAGGTGGGCTTGGCTTTCGGTTGCTGGTGTCATGAGTATAGGTGAACCAGTTAATTTCCTGGAGTCTTGTTTCTGCATAAGGCATGGCTTATATTTTTAGTTGATGGGGTGACTCTTGGCTGTAGGTTGAAGTGCATTTTGGGTACATATTAGGAGTAGCTAAGATGAGAAGGACTTCTTGGACATCGGTCAGAATTTCAATTAGGCTCCTTTTTCTGAACTACCTGTTGTACAGCATCCTGTGCTTTAGGTAACTGCCACCATCAGAGTAGGCCCTTGAACCTTTTAAATTTTGAAGTGTATATATATGTGTGGTATGGGTGTATGTATATAGAAATGGAAAAAAATGTAATTAGACTTAGTAGTGCTATGTTCTATTGTTAGATTGTGGTAAATGATAAAGTTTTTTTAAAAATTTGATCTTACGCCGAGGATTTTGGCTATCCCTAGTTAGCTAAATGACCACTGAATTCTCTTCGCCTCAGTTTCATCACCTTTAAAATCTGATTGTTTTAACTTCATTGTTAAAAGATTTCTTTCAGCTTTAAATATTTGATTCTGATTTTGTTTCTGCCCAGACACATTGTCATGGTCACCTGTGATATCATCAAGAGAGGATCCTATTCCCTCCTAGTGTGCCTCTGAAATACTCTGTAAAGATTTAGTCAGAGAAATTTTATGGTGTGTGGTGATAGTTTTGAGTGCATTAAATGTTCATTTTACTATGTAGCCCTGCTGTTCTTCAGGGTTAGAGTGAGAATGTGGATGTGTCACTTTTGTTTCTGTTGATTCATATCTTAAATATGCTTTAATACTCCTTGATTTCTTAGCTTGGCAGTTGCAGATTTTAAAAATTTGTTTTGGTAGTTATCTTGAGTCTGTATTGTCCTAGATATGTTTTAGGGTGGATAGGCTGTTGTTGGAAGCCTACTGGCAGCTCAGACAAATCCTTCTTTGTGGGTTCACATTGACACTTACTTTACATGTGTATAGTTTTGTGTATTTAACTACATGAAAACTTAAATCTGAAGGTGGAGATACATGTTTCTCTAGAAGCATACAAATATAATGTAAATCTATCTGGTTCTTATCAAAGAGAGGTCAGTGGAGTATTGGTTCTGTTAAAAACAATGGAAAATACTGGAGCCTATAGAAAGTATGTTATGCATCTGAAATGAGAGTTAACAAGCTTGTATAAATTTAGAAAATTTTTTTTCAGGTAGAAAATCTAAATTGCTCAAAGACTGTGGACTTGAAGAAGCAAGTATCTTTATTCTTTTTTTTCTTTTCTTTTTTTTCTTTTTTTTTTCTTTTTGGCCGTGCCGCACATGGCTTGCCGGAGCTTAGTTCCCCTACCAGGGACTGAACCTGGGCCACGGCAGTGAAAGCACCAAGTCCTAACCACTGGACCGCCAGGGAATTCTCATCTTTATTCTTTCATTCAGGTTGTGGATGAAATCTATTGCTTTGATTTTTGTCTTTGATATTTTTTAACTGAGGATTTAAAGTGAAGTCAGTCTCAAAATGCAGATGTACTTGAACAATAAGTTTGGGAAAAGTATAATTAAAAAGAATTCTATATAGCCAGACACTACTGTTGTACCGAGGGTATTCACAATTGATTGGTTGATGCAGCAGGTGTAGAGTGCTTACTCTGTATTAGAGCCTGTGCCCAGGGCTAGAAATTTTAGAAAATCTTTTGCAAATGCTATTTGTCTTTTATTCTGTCTGTAATATTGTGATAGAATAGGATTCTCCTGTCAAGATTAAGAGTAGTTATTAAGGTTTTAAGCCCTCCGTCTGGAATTAGAGAAAGACACATAATTCAGCGTCATATTGTCGGTTGTTTTGTACAGCGAGCTATCAGCAGGCATTTTACCTCCTGTCATAAATGAGCAGTCTCTTCTGTTTACCCTCATGCTCTTCAGTTTTTTTTTCTGCATACAGTGATGTGAAATCCTTGTCATTGTAGTTAATAATCCTGACCTGGGGCTTTTATATTTAATTGGGTTGATACTTTCTAATTTCTGCCAATGTACATATACAGTGTACAGTGCTTTATACATTGTAGATGCTTGAAAAAAAATCTTCAAGGAAGGTTGGTTCCCAGAGTTCCAAGTTAAAACAGTCAATAACTTAGTTTATTAAGTGCTTTGGTCTGTATTGTCTCATTGGGTCTTCACAGCCTTGTAGTAAAAACAGATGTCATAGAAAACATAGATCAGCCTTCAAGGCACTTGACGTTGGAGACAAGACCAGAACCCTTGAAACCATAGAATTATCTGAGTACTCTTGGTTTCTTTAGTGACTTTCGAAGGTCTGTGACACTCTTGCTTGAGCCTGAAGTAACTCCTGGTTTTCTTACTAGGCCGATTGCAGCAGTTGTTTGTTCACTACTCTTCCTCACTTAGGTATTTTTGGAGATAAATATAAATAGTTAATTTATGCTGTGGTGGTATTCATGAATTTGGGGATCTTCAAAGTTCTTAGGATGTAGCCAGCCTCCAAGATGGTCTGACGTACATGTTATATATTAGTGATCCTCTTTATCTAAAGAATACCACTAAAAATGAATATACTTAAAATGAGAACTAAAATTTCATAACTTAGTAGGGAGAAAAAGATTTTAGGATTTTATATTGAAAAGTAAAATTAAGAATTATAAAAGTAAGTTTTAAACCTTTATCAAAATTTTGGTTATGGGACTTCCCTGGTGGTCCAGTGGCTAAGACTCCGTGCTCCCAATGCAGGGGGCCCGGGTTCGATCCCTGGTCAGGGAACTAGATCCCATATGCTGAAACTAAAGATCCCACATGCTGCAACGAAGATCCCAAGTGCTGCAACTAAGACCTGGAGCAGCCAAATAAATAAATAAATATTTAAAGAAAATTTTTTTGATTATGATGGCAACTGTTATAAGGCAAGAATCAAGTGGATTTCAAAAAATTTTGTTCAGCAAAATTGTGCAGCAGGAGATGGCATACTTTATTTTGCTTAATTTTCTCATCGTGATCATAAGGAGGATAAATTTTTGTAAGATATTTAAGAACTTAGTCTTATTAAGGTTCTCTTTTTAAAAGTATCCACTATGGAAAATTTCAGGTATATACCAAAGTTGAGAAAATAGTTGAATTTTCATGTACTCCTCACCTAGCTTCAGGAATTACCTATGTTGGGACTTCCCTGGTGGACCAGTGGTTAAGACTCCGTGCTTCCACTGCAGGGGGGCACGGGTTTGATCCCTGGTTGGGGAAGTTCCACATGCTGCGAGGTGCAGGCCTCCCCTCCCCCAAATAAAAAGAAAATTACCGATATTTTGCCAGTCTTGTTTTATCCTCCCTGCACTATGTCCTCCCTCCACTAACATTTAATCCTTTGGTGTTCCTTGTATCACTCTTTGAAACTTCTGTCCTGTTATACTTGTCAGTTGTCACTTGTTTAGTGGTTGACCTAGATCACCTTTTCCTTGCCTGTAATTGGAGTGATTCTTTATTATTTACATTGACTTTAAGAAACACAGCATCTTTTTGCCAGATTTGTTTGCAGTTTTACCTTGTAATTGATATGCACTGTAATACTAGTTAGTGCTTCAATAGGTAGAGACGGACTGTATTGTACATGGGGTGGATATTTGAAATAGAGACTTTTTTTTGCCCATAAATAGATACTTGAGACTTTTCTGGCAGTCCAGTGGTTACTAATCCATGCTTCCACTTGCAGGGGGCATGGGTTTGATTCCTGGTTGGGGAACTAAGATCCTGCATACTGTGTGGTGCAGCCAAAAGAAAAAGAAGAAAAGGATATCTTGGTGTTGTAACAATATCCCCCCTGTACAATCTTGGAGCTCCAGAAAGTACAAACCACTGCCTGTACTAAGTTCTGTGCTATGGCTGTTTAAGTGATTAAGGAGATCAGTGGAGAGATGAATGAAACCTAGAGTAGTCAAGGCTTCAAGGAAGGAAGAAGTGGGATTTGAATTGGCATTGACTAGGTTGGGTTTGGTTAGGTTTAGAAGGGTACTTTGGATAAAGAGAATTAAATGAACATAGTATTTTCAGAAGATTGGGTAGGATGGGTGTCCTCAGGTAATTGGGCCTAGAAATCCAGATTGTGGCATTTGGTATTGATGTGATAGGAACTGGGATCCAGTGAGGAATTTTAGCTGAGAAGTGATACGATGAAATCTGTTTGGAAAACTTTGGCTGGGAGAGAGTAGAGGCAAGGTTAGGATGTAGGAGTCTGTTGCAATAGTAATTAAAGATTAGAATTGAGCAGAGTCAATAGTAGAAAGAAAGGGGGTAAATCCGAAAGATTATTTCAGAGGAGGGAAAATCGGCATCCCTTTTAGGGTTGCCTGGATTGGAGGCAAAATTGGAGCCTGGATTTGAGGAATGAAGGAGAGAGATAAGTGCAGACAATGTCCAAGGCTTGTTGTGTTGGTGCCTGAGACAAAAATGATTCCTCAGGGGTTCTCTCCTCTTCCCTTATCATCCTAACAGTTCTCTACTCCCTCCTTTCCTGTTTCCACACTTCTCAATTTCTGCTCTTTATTTGACTGTCCTTGCTGGAGGCACTGGTTTTATTCATCACTCTTTCCTCTTTCTCTCTGGGATCTTTATTCTCAGCCTTTACTGCATCCCTTTTTCTGCCTAAAAACAGAATGACATCTTCCTATTCTAAAGGAATCTTCCTCTATCCTGTAACCCCTCCGATTGTCTTTCCTCTTTATTGGTGAATTTCTTGAAAGAGTTGTCCACTTTGTTTACCTCTCCTTGAAGCTCTGTGAATTGGCTTCTCTACTCTGTTGAAACTGTTCAAAGTCACGAATATCACCTCCATACTTATATTACTATTTGTGCAGCATTTTGACCACCACTCCTTTAAACAGACCTTTTTTGACTGCTTGTTCTCTCTTCTTTCTCTTTCCTTCATTCTCTGCAGTCTCATCTGCTTTCACTGATTCACTTTACTGCTTTTCTACTCTGTGAAAACTCTCTTGATCTGACTTCTGAGCTTCAGACGGAGAAACTCAAATTGCCACGGAGTTTCTCTTCCACCTATATCATATTTATTCACTTTTGACCCTATCTCTTTTATTGCTAAACATGTTTTTCCTTTTGCCTTAATAGTGGCATCATCCTCCAGTTCTTCTCAGGAGTGGAAACTTTGGAGTCACTTATTTGTTTATATGTTAAAAATGCCTTTGAGTGCCTCCTCTGTGCTGGGCACCACTAGTATAAAAAAAAGGAAGGACATAGTCTGTGCTTTTAAGGAACTTTACTGTGCGAGGAAGACCAGTGTAAGCAATGACAATACAGAATATCACATGGTCTGGTAGGTGTTGTACTGTGGGAGTGTGGAGGAAGGCATGCCTGGAGTAATCTGGAAGAACTTCACAGAGGGTTATATGTAATTGGAACAGAGACACACGAGTAAGTAAGAAGAAATAGCATATGCAAGTGGCAAGAAATTCTTTGATAGGAATCTGAGAGGAGGGGAGTTGTCAGGAGTTAAAATGTAAATATAGGCCTTGTATTCCATGCTATAGGGTTAAATTTTTATGCTATTTCTATTCTACTGTGATGTCATTATTACTGGTCTTCATATAGTTTTTCTCTCCAGTCTGTCTGGAGAGACAGACAAAATTACCTCTGACCTCCAAAATGAGAGATACTAGGTCTCTGTTTAAAGCTTTACCTTCGGTGCCTCACTCCTCTCCCCATTTGCCTAACAAATAAAGCCCAAATTCAGTGTCCTCTTTGATAGCTCCTTCTGACCTTGCCAGATCTCATGTTAAACCAAGAGCATCCTGGCTGGATTCAACCGTGCTGAACTGTGGGACCTTGCTTCACACTCCTCTGGCTCATGCATTTGTCTTCCTGGTGTCTGATTCATCTTTTTGCATCTTAGCAGTGTGTAACATGGTACCTTCTTTGTAGTAGATACTCTTATATTTATGGAGTAAAAGAATGAATGGTGCTATTACGGAGATAACAAGTTGGGAAGGAGAATAAATTTTAGGTAGGAAGGTGATGAGTAGACTGTGAGCTCTGATCCTCAATGTACCAAATTTCAAAACGTAAGAGATTTTTTTGACTTTATCTCCTCGTGCATTTAATTCCTAAAGGCTTTTAATTTGTGCTCCCTGTATCTCAAGCATTCATTTTTCTCTCCATTCTCATGTTTAATTTCTTAATTAAGGATATTAAATCATAATAGTTTTTTTTAAAATTTTTTACGATAAACTGCATATATTTAGAGTGTACAATTTGGTATCCCAATCTCCCAACTCATTCCCCTCCCCAACCCTCCCCGCCCTCCCCACCTGGTGTCCATATGTTCGCTCTCCACGTGTCCCCATTTCTGCCCTGCAAACCGGTTGATTTGTACCATTTTCCTATAGTCTACATATATGTGTTAATATATGATATTTGTTTTTCTCTTCCTGACCCACTTCACTCTGTATGACAGTCTCCAGGTCCATCCATGTCTCTAAAAATGTCCCAGTTTCATTGCTTTTTACAGCTGAGTAATATTCCATTGTATATATGTACCACATCTTCTTTATCCATTCATCTGTTGATGGACATTTAGGTTACTTCCATGTCCTGGCTATTGTAAATAGTGCTGCAGTGAACATTGGAGTGCATGTGTCTTTTTGAATTAAATCATAATAGTTTTAAGTTGGATAGGTCCCTTGAGAATGTACTGTGCTACCTGTTTAGTAGAAGTCCCTTTAATCTCTCTGAGGCCCAGTTCCTCATCTTTAAACAGGGGAAATACTGTGCAGCCTTGCATGTGTGAAAGGATGCAACAAGATAATTGGTCTGAAGCAGCTAGCACAGTGCTAGTTCTGAAGTAGGTGCTCAGTAAGTGATGCCTATTATTATATGCCAAGAGCCAAATGCACATTTGGAAGAGTTAGTTGTGAATTTTGAGAAATACAACTTTGCATTTTTGCTTTTTTCTCTATTCTTCCAAACTCTTCTTGCTTAATTTGTAAGATAAGGGCATTAACTACTTTTTCTATTTTTGTTTAATACAAATTATTAAATTATTAAATCAGGAGAATTTGATCCATTTTTTGTTTGGTAATCAGGAGAGTTTAATTTGGGCCATAGGGTCAGTATCTTTCTGTACTCCAACTACTAAGTTGTGTAACTTTATTACATTGTTGCATTTTGCTGGTTGTCTTTTGTCATGGATATAAATGTTTCATTTCCACCCCCTGGTTTTCAGGAGAGCTCACCTCTTTTCTGGTGGTGGTTTTGATTTTCATTGAATGATCATTTCTGAAACTTTTTTAATGATTGCAAATGTTGCCTTTCGAAGAAATTGCTATGAATCCCTTTAGTTAGAAAAGTAATACAGATTCATGGTAAAAGTGAAAAATGAAACATTAATAAAAAAAGGAACTTTATTTTTGTCACCCCTAATATGCTCCCTCTTTTTTTGGGGGGTGGGGTGGGGAGCCTCACTGTGTTGCTTGTTGGATCCCAATTCCCTGACCAGGGATTGAACCCAGGCCCTCTGCCATGAAAGCACGGAGTCCTAACTGCTGGACCACCAGGGAATTCCTGGTGCTTCTTCATTTTCACTCTTAATACTTTATTAGAATTTTCTTTGTGTTTATATACTTTTTTTAAAAAAAATTTTGGTAACACAAGTGGCCTGATATACATGTTATTGAATAACTACTTGGTTAATACACTGAAGATATCCATTGATGTGAACATGATGAACATGTCAGTAGATCTCCATTTTTTTTTTTAATTGTTGGTTTTTTTTTTTGGGGGGGTCTGCATTGGGTTTTTGTTGCTGCGTGCAGGCTTTCTCTAGTTGTGGCGAGCAGGGGCTGCTCTTCCTTGTGGTGCGTGGGCTTCTCAGTGTGGTGGCTTCTCTTGTTGCGGAACACGGGCTCTAGGTGCTCAGGCTTCAGTAGTTGCGGCATGTGGACTTCAATAGTGTGGCTCACGGGCTCTAGAGCACAGGCTCAGTAGTTGTGGCACACGGGCTTAGTTGTTCCATGGCACGTGGGATCTTCCTGGACAGGGTTGGAACCCCTGTCCCCTTATTGGCAGGATTCTTAACCACTGCACCACCAGGGAAGTCCCTATTACTGACATTTTTATTGAAATCAGTGTAAGTTCACATGCAGTTAGTTGTAAGAAATGATACAGAGAGATCCCGTGTATATTTTCCTTGATTTTGCAATGGTAATGTTTTGCAAAAACATTTAATATCACAACCAGGATATGGACATTGGTATAATCCACCAATCTTATCCAGGTGTCCCAGTTTTTGTTTTTCATATGTTTTTTAAAGAAAATTCTTTATTTCTGTAAGGACACATTCCATATGTCCCTGGTTTTACTTGTGCTTGTTTGTGTGTATGTACTATGTTAAGTTCTCTGCATTTTTATCACCTGTGTGGGTTTGTATGTTCACTACCATAGTCAAGATGTTGAACAGTTTTAATGCCACGGGGATCTCTCCTGTGGCCCTTTTATCCGACACCCATCTTCTTGGCAGTTCCTCCTCCAGCTTTTGCCAACTACCAATCTGTCCTTTGTTTCTAAAATTTTGTCATTTCAAAAATGTCCATAAATGGAATCATACAGTATACATATAGCCTTTTGGGATTGGGTCTTTTCACTTATAATTCCCTGGAGAATCATCCAAGTTATTGAGTATATCAATATTTTATTCCTTTTTATTACTAAGTAGTATTCCGTGATACGTATATACCACAGTTTGTTTAACCATTCACCTGTTGAAGGACATCTGGGTTTATTCTAGATTTTGGCTATTAAGAAGTAAAAGTGCTATGAATATTAATATACAGGTCTTGTGTGAACATAAGTTTTCATTCCTCCGGGATAAATGCCCAGGAGTACAATTGCTGGATCATATGGTACTGGCATGTTTACTTATATAAGAAACTGCCAAGCTGATTTCCAGAGTAACTGTACTATTTACATTCTCACTAGCAGGGTATGAGTGATCCAGTTTCTCTTCATCCTCACCATCATTGAGGGTTTTCACTATTTTTGTTTTAACTGTTTTGATAGTTATGTAATGATATCTCATTATGTTTTAAATTTGCATTTCCCTGATAGCTAATGATGTTGAACATCTTTTTGTGTGCTTATTTGCCATCTGTATATCCTCTTTGGTGAAATATATTCATGTCTTTTGCCCATTTTCTAATTGGATTGTTTGATTTTAATTGTTGAGTTTTGAGAGTTCTTTATGTATTCTAGATGATCTACATTCTTTATAATGCCTGTATACAAACCATAATTTTTACGTATTGCTTCTACTTTTAGATATCTAATTAAAGAAATAATAAAATCATACAAACTTATGGTTTTCCCCTTAATAAATTGGAACAGGTTTTAGTGTTTGTTACTGTTATTAGGTAAAATTACTTTATTAAGGCCTCTAAAGTTCTTTTCACATGTCCAGAGACCTTACGTAAAATACCAGTACCATAATACTGTGTTAAAGATTGCTGGAAGGATAAAATCCATTTTGGAGTATGAACAATTATATTTACACATTAGATTAAATTAAAAATAATTACTGGTTATATGATATCCCCTCATATACCAGGAAGAATCTGAAGGTAGTCTTTCTTTGTAAATTTGTCATCTCTAATTTCTCTTGATGCAGTAATTGGAGCTGTTGGGAATCCCTGGTGAAAGTCAGCAATGTGCAAGTTATATCTATACCCAGTAAAAATAGTAGGCATTAATGCCATGCTAATTGTTATTGGAATTTTATATCCAAAGGCAGTTCTTTAACATTGTAGTTTGTTCAACTGACAATGTATTGAATCTATATTTCTAATTAGCATGTGACGAAAAAGCACTTCCACCATGCCATGATCTATTAGGAACTACATTTGAAGTGCTTTTTTAACATAGTAGAGCTTTGGGGCAGAAGTGTTTAGTGCAGGTAATTAAACTACTGAAATTAGTTCTTTGGTGGAGTAGGCATTAGAGTTTTAAGTAAAGTCTTGATAGGTACCTTATTAATTTCATAGTAATGTCTGTGGACTTATTTCCTAAGGATGAACTGCTGACAGTGGAATTATCAGGGCAGTGGGTTAAATTTTTTGTGCCTCAGATGTACCAACTTCTGCATGGCTTTCCAAAAAGATTGTACCATTTCACACAGTTCTAAATAGAGTATGAGTGCAGTATTTTCCTCCCTTTGATAGCAAGCCAACTTTGATAGCATTGATGTTTTAAGTTTTTTACTTCATTAAATAGGTGCATACTGCTACTGCAAGATTGATTTAATTAATACAACTTTATTGTTGAAAATGATTTCTTTGTTTATTGTTTGTATTTCTCCTGTGGCATTTGCTGTCTGTATCCTTTGCTGACTTATCTGTCTGGATTGTAGTGTTTTATAGCTATTATCCTTTTATCTTATAGGCATAAGTATTCCTTCTCAATCTGTTTTTCATTTTAGTTAATAATTTTCTATAGTTGTAGAGCCGAAGTTTCATTTTTCATATATCCAAATCTGTGTTTTGGAGTAATTTCTTTTTTTTTTTTTAAGCTCTTTATTGGAATATAATTGCTTTACACTCTTGTACCAGCTTTTGAGGTACACCAGAGTAAATCAGCTGTATTTATACATATATGAGTAATTTCTTTTATTGATTCGAAGTTTACTGTGCTTCTGTGTATTCGATAAACCAACTTTACACACTTGTAAAAATTTGAAGAAATCCTATCTGCTATAATTTTATCGATCTAATAGGGATTTTATTTTAATATCTAGCGCTGTGTTGATAATTTTTATGTTGTCTTTAATATCCTTTTTGAAAACATGCTTATAGCTGTGGAAGGAATGTTTCCCTTTGTATTAGTTATATATATATATTTTTAATATTTATTTATTTATTTGGCTGCACCGGGTCTTAGTTGCAACACAGGGATCTTCATTGCCTCGTGTAGGATCTTTAGTTGCAGCACGCGGGCTCTAGTTCCCTGAACAGGGATCAAACCCGGGCCTCCTGCACTGGGAGCACGGAGTCGTAACCACTGGACCACCAGGGAAGTCCCCGTGTTAGTTATCTATTCTGCCTAACAAATTACCCTCAAATTGAGCAGTCTAAAATAATAGACATTTCTCTCACACAGGGTTAGGAATCAGGGAGTGGCTTAGCTGGATGGTTCTGGCTCAGTCGCTCACGAGATTACAAGCAGAATGTGCATCATGGCTGCAGTCATTTGAAGGCTGTGCCATCCTTGTCCAAGGTGGCTCACTCACATGACTGTTGACTGAAGGAGGCCTCAGTTCCTTGCCAAGTGCGCCTCTCCATAGGGCTGCTCACAGTATAGCTGGCTTCCCCCAGAATGAGTGGTGCAAGAGAGGAGAGACCTAGCAAGGAGATCCAAGGAGAAACAGTGTGGGAGGGGAATACCCTGAAGCATGGGTCATTGGAGGCCACCTGAGGCGACTGGTTACCACACCCACCCAACCAGAAATATCTTTTTAATTAAAGGAGAAAGCTTAAGTATACAAAGTAGTGACATTTTTTTTTTTTTAACTTTTAAGCTGAGCTAATGAACCTTGAATTTTTGAATTAGGTATACGATTGAAAAATACAATGCAGAAGGTAACTAATGAAGTACCCTTGTACCTTGTCTACTCATTAACATTTTCAGTTCCTGTGGGCCTTCCTACCATTTTTTATGACAAAGGTAGCAGATTGTGCACACTTAATCTTGCTTTTTCACTTAATATGTTGAAATCTTTACGTTTTTCAACATTGTTTTCTCATTCTTTTTTACAGCTGGATAGTATTTTATTGTATGAACGTGTGGACATTTTCAATTCAAATATTCTTTTGCTGAAACTGAACAGCCATACATATAAGTCATTGTGAATGTTTGCAAGTAAATCTGTAGGACAAATCTCCAGGACTGAAATTGTGGGTCGAAGTTAAATGTTTATAATTTTGAAAGCTATTGCCAAGTTCCCCGCTAAAAAAGTATATATATTTACACTCCCAACCAGCAATATATGAATGTGGCTAATTCAGTGGGGATTCTTTATTTTGTTTTTATTTTTACTTTGGTAAAATATACATAGCATAAAATTTAACATTCTAACTTTTTTTTTTTGGCCATGCTGCGTGGCTTGCAGGATCTCATTTCCCTGACCAGAGATTGAACCTAGGGCCATGGCACTGAAAGTCTGGAATCCTAACCACTAGGCAACCCATCCAAACCATTTTGAAGTATATAGTTAAATAATATAAAGTGTATTCACATTTCGTGCAACCAGTCTCCAGGACTCTTTCCATCTTAGAAAACTTACCCATTAAACAATTTCCCACTTCCCCTTTTCTCCAAGCCCGTGGTAACCACCATTCTGCTTTCTGTCCCTGAATTTGACTGCTGTAAATACCTCATGTAAATGGAATTATACAGTATTTATCTTTTTGTGATTGCCTTATTACATTTAGTGTAATGTCCTCAAGAGTTCACCCATGTTGTAGTCTGTGTCAGAATTTTCTTCCTTTTTAAAGATATTCTGCTGTACACCACATTTTCTTTATCCATTTATCAATCAGTGGGCACCTTTTGGCTATTGTGAGTAATGCTGATACGAACATAGGTGTACAAATACCTCTTCTAGATTCAGTGGGGATTCTTTTTTTTTTCTTTTTGGCAGGGGCGGGTTGGGGGGGGCGGGCGGCACGCACCATGCAGTTTGTAGGATCTTAGTTCCCTGACCAGGGATTGAACCCCCAGCCTCAGCAGTAAAAGCACAGAGTTCTGACCACTGGACCACCAGGGAATTCCCTGTGGGGATTCTTTTTTTATTATATTTTTTTTATTGTTTCTTTTCTTTTTTTATTTTAGAACTTTTATTGAGATACAGTTAACGTACAATAAACCACATATTTAGAGCGTACAATTTGGTATCCCAATCTACAATTCATTCCCCCCCAGCCCTCCCCTCTTTCCCCACTTGGTGTCCATATGTTTGTTCTCTACATCTGTGTCTCTATTTCCGCCTTGCAAACCGGTTGATTTGTACCATTTTTCTATAGTCTGCAAATATGTGTTAATATACAGTATTTGTTTTTCTCTTTCTGACTCACTGCACTCTGTATGACAGTGTCCAAGTCCATCCATGTCTCTAGAAATGTCCCAGTTTCCTTGCTTTTTACAGCTGAGTGATATTCCATTGTATATATGTACTACATCTTCTTTATCCATTCATATGTTGATGGACATTTAGGTTGCTTCCATGTCCTGGCTATTGTAAATAGTGCTGCAGTGAACATTGGAGTGCATGTGTCTTTTTGAATGATGGTGTTCTCTGGGTATATGTCCAGCAGTGGGATTGTTGGGTCATATGGCAACTCTATTTTTAGTCTTGCAAGGAACCTCCATACTGTTCTCCACAGTGGCTGTATCAATTTACATTCCCACCAACAGTGCAAGAGCATTCGTTCCCTTTTCTCCACACCCTCTCCAGCATTTACTGTTTGTAGATTTTCTGATGATGCCCATTCTGACCGGTGTGAGGTGATACCTCATTGTAGTGTTGATTTGTATTTCTCTAATAATTAGTGATGTTGAGCAGCTTTTCATGTGCGTCTTGGCCATCTGTATGTCGTCTTTGGAGAAATGCCTATTTAGGTCTTCTGCCCATTTTTTGATTGGGTTGCTTGTTTTTTTTGATATTGAGCTAGATGAACTGTTTATATATTTTGGAGATTAGTCCTTTGTCTGTTGATTCGTTTGCAACTATTTTCTCCCATTCTGAGGGTTGTCTTTTCATCTTGCTTATAGATTCCTTTGCTGTGCAGAATCTTTGAAGTTTCATTAGGTCCCACTTATTTTTGTTTTTATTTCCATTACTCTAGGGGGTGGATCAGAAAAGATCTTGCTGTGATTTATGTCGAAGAGTGTTCTTCCTATGTTTTCCTATAGCAGTTTTATAGTGTCTGGCCTTACATTTAGGTTTTAAATCCATTTGGAATTTATATTTGTGTATGGTGTTAGGGAGTGTTCTAATCTCATTCTTTTACATGTAGCTGTCCAGTTTTCCCAGCACCACTGTTGAAGAGGCTGCCTTTTCTCCATTGTATATCCTTGGCTCCTTTGTCATAGATTAGTTGACCATAGTTTATCTCTGGGTTTTCTGTTCTGTTCCATTGATCTGTATTTCTGTTTTTGTGCCAGTACCATACTGTCTTGATCACTGTAGCCTTGTAGTATAGCCTGAAGTCAGGAGGCCTGATTCCACCAACTCCGTCTTTCCTTCTCAAGATTGCTTTCGCTGTTTGGGGTCTTTTGCGTTTCCATACAGATCATAAAATTTCTTGTTCTAGTTCTGTGAAAAATGCCATTGGTAATTTGATGGGGATTGCATTGAATCTGTAAATTGCTTTGGGTAGTAGAGACATTTTCACAGTGTTGATTCTTCCAATGCAAGAACATGGATTAATTAAGATACTTTTTATACCCAAAGGGGATAAGGAACAATAAACACTTATTTGATAACTAAATAACCTAGAATTTGGATAGTCTTTTTTGCTTTTTTTTCTTCCTGCCTCCCTCCCTCCCTTCCTTTCCTAAGGTAATTTTTGTTGTTTAAAGCATGGACCTTTAAAAATCAAACTAACATCTTATGTTTATATCATGTAGAATTTTTTTCAACATTTCAACTTGGAATATATGTATTTATAATTATAAATTAAAAAAGCATAGTAACTGAGTAACTGCATTTAAAAAATCAAGGTATAATTCACCTATTGTAAAATTCACCCTCTTAAAGGATACAACTCAGTGTGGCTTTAGTGTATTTACAGAGTTATCAAAACTACTGTCTAATTCCAGAAAATTTTATCACCCAAAAAGAAACCCTGTAGCCAGCAGTCACTCTTCATTCTTCCCTCTCCCAGTCCCTGGCAACGCAACCGCTAATTTACTTTGTGAATTTATCTATTCTGGATATATATTTCATATAAATGGAATCATATAACCTGTGGCCTTTTGTGTGTGATTTCTTTCATTTTGCAAGTTTTCAGGTTTATCCATGTTGTAGTATTAGTATAAGTACTTAATTCTATTTGTTTGCCAAATAATATTGCATTATATTGATATACCATTTTTGTTTACCCATTCATCAGTTGATGGACATTTTGTCTGTTTTCACTTTTTTGGCTGTTATGAGTAATGCTGTTAGAAACATTTGTGTACAGGTTTTTTTGTATGGATATATGTTTTCAGTTCTCTTGGGTTTATTCCTAGGAGTGGTGTTGCTGGGTCACATGGTGACTGTTTAACATTTTGAGGAACCGCCAGACTGTTTTTGCACAGTGGCTGCACCATTTGACAGTCTCACTAGTGATGTATGAGGGTTGTAATTTCTTCATATTCTTACCAACACTTGCTTCTTTTTCTTTTAATTTAGCCATTCTGGTGAGTGTTATGTGTTATCTCATTGTGGTTTTGATTTATATTTCCCCGATGCCTAATGATGTTGAGCATCCTTTTATGTGCTTTTTGGCCATTTGTGTAGCTACTTTGGAGAATCTTATGTTGTAAATCCTTTGCATCTTTTTAAAAAACTGGACTTCTTTATTGTTGAGTTTGTAGTTCTCATATATTCTGGATTGAGTCCCTTATCAGATATGATTTGCAAATATTTTCTCCCATTCTGTGGGTTTTTTCATTTTCTTGATGGTATCCTTGAAGCACAAAGTTGTTTTTTTATTTATTTTTATTTGCCTGTGCCTCGCGGCTTGTGGGATCCTAGTTCCCTGACGCACAGAGTCCTAACCACTGGACTGCCAAGGAAGTCCCGAAGGTTTTTAATCTTTTTAAAAAATTAATTGATTAATATTTATTTTTGGCTGCATTGGCTTGTCGTTGCTCTGTGCAGGCTTTCTCTAGTTGCGGTGAGTGGGGGCTGCTCTTCATTGTGGTTCTCAGGCTACTCATTGCAGTGGCTTCTCTTGTTGCGGAGCATGCGCTCTAGGCACATGGGGTTCAGTAGTTACGGTGCGTGGGCTCAGTAATTGGGGCTTGCAGGCTTTAGAGTGCAGGCTTAGTAGTTGTGGCTGACCGGCTTAGTTGCTCCAAGGCATGTGGGATCTTTCCAGACCAAGGATCCAACCTGTGTCCCCTGCATTGGCAGGTGGACTCTTAACTACTGCGGCCACCAGGGAAGTCCTGAGGTTTTTAATCTTGATGAAGTCCAATATATCTATTTTTTTTCTTTGCTTGTGATATCATATCTAAGAAACCATTGCCTAATTCAAGGTTAGGAAGATTTACTCCTCTGTTTTCTCCTAAAAGTTATACTTTTACATCTTACATTTAGGTCTTTGATACATTTTGAATTTTTGTATATGATGTGAGGTAGGGGCCAAACTTCTTGTGCATGTGGGTACCCAGTTGTCCCAGCACCATTTGTTGAAAAGACTATTCTTTCCCTATTGAATAGTCTTGGCACCCTTGTTGAAAATAGATATAGATTTATCTCTGACTCAGTTCTGTTCTTCTGTCCGTTTATATGTCTATCCTTTTTTTAAAAAACAGAAAAACACCATTTATTTATTTATTTGGCTGCATGGGGTCTTAGTTGTAGCATGCGGGATCTAGTTCCCTGACCGGGGATCCAACCTGGGCCCCCTGCATTGGGAGCCTGGAGTCTTAACCACTGGACCACCAGGGAAGTTCCTTATATGTCTGTCCTTATGCTAGCACCACACATTTTTGATTGATGTAGTTTTGTAGTAAGTATTGAAATCAGGAAGTGTTGAGTCTTTTTTTTTTTTTTCTTTTTTTGGGCTGTGCCATGCAGCTTTTGGGATCTCAGTTCCCCAACCAGGAACTGAACCCCAGGCCATGGCAGTGAAAGCACCGAATCCTAACCACTAGATCACCAGGGAACGTGCTGTTTTTCATTTTCAAGATTGTTTTAGATAATCAGTGTTCCTTGCATTTTCGTACAGGTTTTAGGATTAACTTGTCTATTTGTGGAAAAAAGGGAACTGGAAGTTTTATATTTTGTTTATTCTGTAGATCATTTTGGAGTTTGTCAGCATTTTAGTATTGTCTCCAATCTGTGAAAATGGGGTATCTTTCCATTTACTTAGGTCTTCTTTAATATGTTTCAATGGTATTTTGTGTTTTTGGTGTACAATTCTTATACTCCTTTTTATTTTATTTTTAAAAATTTATTATTTTTTTTTGGCTGCACCATGCATCATTCGGAATTTTAGTTCCTTGACCAGGGGTTGAACCTGTGCCCCCTGCAGTGAAAGTGTGGAGTCTTAACCACTGGACCACCAGGGAAGTCCCTCTTATACTCCTGTTTTTACATTAATTCCTAAATTTTTTTTTTGATGCTATTGTGAATAGAATTGTTAATTTTGTGTTTGGATGGGTCATTGTTAGTGTATAGAAATACAGTGGATTTTTGTATATTGATTTTGTAACTGTTGAACTCATTTATTAGTGTCTTAAGTTTTTTGTAGGATTTTCTTTTTTTTTAAACAGAATTGACTTTGCTTTTATTTTTTGTTTTAAATTTCTACAAAATTATTTCTGTAATTTTCTTGTTAAAGAACTTTTATTGAGATACAGCTAACAGACAATAAATAGCATATATTCAGAGTGTACAATTTGGTATCCCAGTCTGCCACTTCATCCCCCCCAACTCTCCCCGCTTTCCCTACTTGGTGTCCATGTGTTTGTTCTCTACATCTGTGTCTCTATTTGTGCCTTGCATTTCCTCTTTCATAGTTGTTAGCATTTGCCTTATGTATTGAGGTGCTCCTGTATTGGGTGTATGTGTATTTATAATTATCTCCTCTTCTTGGATGGATCCCTTGATCTTTATGTATTGTCCTTTCTTCTCTCTTGTAACATTTTTTATTTTAAAGTCTATTTTATCTGATATGAGTATTGCTACTCCAGCTTTCTTTTGATTTTCATTTGCATGGAATATCTTTTTCCATCCCCTCACTTTCCGTCTGTATGTGTCCCTAGGTCTGAAGTGGGTCTCTTGTAGACAGCATATATACGGGTCTTGTTTTTGTATCCATTCAGCCAGTCTGTGTCTTTTGGTTGGTACATTTAGTCCATTTACATTCAAGGTAGTTATCGATATGTATGTTCCTATTACCATTTTCTTAATTGTTTTGTTTTTGTTTCTGTAGGTCCTTTTCTTCTCTTATGCTTCCCGCTTAGAGGAGTTCCTTTAGCATTTGTTGTAGGGCTGGTTTGGTGGTGCTGAATTCTCTTAGCTGTCGCTTATCTGTAAAGCTTTTGATTTCTCCATCGAATCTGAATGAGGTCCTTGCTGGGTAGAGTATTCTTGGTTGTAGGTTCTTCCCTGTCATCACTTGAAGTATATCATGCCACTCCCTTCTGGCTTGCAGAGTTTCTGCTGAAAAATCAGCTGTTAACCTGATGGGAGCTCCCTTGATGTTATTTGTCGTTTTTCCCTTGTTGCTTTTAATAACATTTCTCTGTCTTTAATTTTTGTCAGTTTGACTACTATATGTCTTGGCGTGTTTCTCCTTGGGTTTATCCTGCCTGGGACTCTCTGTGCTTCCTGGACTGGGGTAGCTATTTCCTTTCCCATGTTAGGGAAGTTTTCAACTATAATCTCTTCCAGTATTTTCTCGGGTCCTTTCTCTCTTCTCCTTCTGGGACCCCTATAATGCGTATGTTGTTGTGTTTAGCATTGTCCCAGAGGTCTCTTTGGCTGTCTTCAGTTCTTTTCATTCTTTTTTCCTTGTTCTTTTCCGCATCAGTGATTTTCACCATTCTGTCTTCCAGCTCACTTATTCACCCTTCTGCCTCAGTTAATCTGCTAGTGGTTCCTTCTAGTGTATTTTTCATTTCAGTTATTGTGTTGCATATCTCTGTTTGTTTGCTCTTTAATTCTTCTAGGTCTTTGGTAAACTTTTTGATCTTTGCATGCAGTCTTTTTTCAAAGTCCTGGATCGTCTTCACCATCATTATTCTGAATTCTTTTTCTGTAAGAGTGCCTATCTCCTCTTCATTTAGTTGTTTTTCTGGGGTTTTATCCTGTCCCTTTATCTGGTACAAAGTCCTCTGCTTTTTCATTTTCTCTGTCTTTCTGTGGCTGTGGTTTTCAGTTCCACAAGACAAAATACTGCTGCTACTGCTTGATGCTGCTGTCTGCCCTCTTGTGGAGGAGGCTATCCTCAGTTCTGTATTTTTTATTTTTGGCTGCATTGGGTCTTCATTGCTGTGTGCAGGCTTTCATTAGTTGTGGCTAGTGGGGGCTACTCTTTGTTGCGGTGTGCAGGCTTCTCATTGAGGTGGCTTCTCATTGAGGTGGCTTCTCGTTGCAGAGCACGGGCTGTAGGTGCATAGGCTTCAGTAGTTGCAGCATGGGGCTCAGTAGTTGTGGCGTGAGGGCTTAGTTGCTCCAAGGCATGTGGGATCTTCCTGGACCAGGGATTGAACCTGTGTCCCCTGCATTGGCAGGTGGATTCTTAACCACTGTGCCACCAGGGAAGTCCCAAATGTATATATCTTGATTAATTTGAAGTATACACCTGTGAAACTGTCACCATATATAATGCCATATATAATATCATACACTTAGCCATAAGATATACTCAAATTTTAAGTATATAATACAGTATTGTTAACTATATGCTCTATACAGTAGATCTCTCAGACAATCATCTTGCTTAAGTGGAGCTGTGTACCCTTTGAATAACACATCCCGATTCCCCCTCCTCCCAGCCCTGATAACCTCCTAGCCCCTGTTAACCAGCCCTGATAACCACCCTTCCACTTTCTGCTTCTATGAATTTGACTATTTTGGATTCCTGATATAAGTGGGATCATGTAGAATTTGTTCTTCTGTGTGTGGCTTATTTCCCTGAGCATAATGTCCTCCAGGTTCGCATTGTAGCAGATTGCAGGGTTTCCTTCTTAAAAAGAAGGCTCAGTAATATTCCACTGTATGTATATACCACATTTTCTTTATACACTCATTTGCTGATGGACAATTATGTTGTTTCTGTGTCTTTGCTATTGTAAGTAATGCTACAGTGAACATGGGTGTGCAGATATCTGAGATCCTGATTTCAGTTATTTTGGGTATGTGCGACAGAAGTGGAATTTCTGATCATATGATAGTTATATTTTTAATTTTTTGAGGAACCTCCACATAGATTTCCACAGTACCAATTTACATTCCCACCAACAGTATACAAGGGTTCTCTTTTCTTTCTGTATTCTTACCAACACTTTTAGAAGTTATTTTTGTGTTCTGGATACTAGATGTTTATCAGATATTTGATTGGCAAGTGTTTGTTCCCATTCCATGAGTGTCTTACCACTCTTGATAGTGTCCTCTTCTACACAACGAAATTTAATTTTGTTGATGTCCACTTTAACCTATTTTTTTGTTGTTTGTGCTTTTAGTGTTATTCCTATGAATCTGTAGCCAAATACTAGGTTATGAAGATTTACTGCTGTGTTTTCTCTAAGATTTTTATAGTTTTAGCTCCTACGTTTACATCTTTAATATATTTGAGTTAATTTTTGTATATGGTGGGAGGTAAGGATTCAACTTCATGTTTTAAGTTTAAAAAATTTTAACAGCTTTAGTGTGGTATAAATCACATATATCCATTTAAAATATATAATTTAGTGATTTTTAGTATATTCATTGAGTTGTACATCCATCACTATAATCTAACTGTAAAAAATTTTTATCACTCCATTAGTAGTCACTCTCCTCAGCCCTAGGCAGCCAGCAGTTTATGTTCTTTTTTTTTTCCTGGCTGTACAATTTATTTAATTAACTTTTAGTATGGTCTTTCTTTATGAATTTTCCTATTCTGGACATTTCATATAAACTGTCATATAATGTATGGTCTTTTGTGATTGAGTTCTTTAACTTAATGTAATATTTTCGAGGTTATCCATGCTGTAGTGTGTACCAGTACCCCAGTCCTTTTTGTGGTTGAATAATATTCCACTGCGTTTTGCTATCCATTCATCAGTTAATGGGTCTTTGATTTGTTTCCACATTTTGTCTGTTGTGAATGATGGTGTGAAGATTCATGTAAAAGTTTTTGTGTGGATGTATGTTTTCTTTTTCTTTTTGAAAGAAATTATTTATTTATTTATTTGGCTGTGCTGGGTCTTAGTTGTTGCACACAGGATCTTAGTTGCAGCATGCAGGATCTATTTCTCTGACCAGAGATCGAATCTGAGCCCCCTGCATTGGGAGCGTGGAGTCTTAACCACTGGGCCACCAGGGAAGCCTCTCAATATATCTTTTAGGATAGATTTAGTATTGCTGTATTCTATTAGTTTCTTTTTTTTTTTTTATAAATTTATTTAGCTATCTATTTATTTTATTGGCTGTGTTGGATCTTCATTGCTGCACATGGGCTTTCTCTAGTTGTGGTGAGCGGGGGCTACTCTTCATTGTGGTGCTCGGGCTTCTCATTGTGGTGGCCTCTCATTGCAGGGCACGGGCTCTAGGCACCTGGGCTTCAGTAGTTGCGGCACATGGGCTCAGTAGTTGGGGCTCATGGGCTCTAGAGCACAGGCTCAATAGTTGTGGCGCACTAGCTTAGCTGCTCCACTGCATGTGGTATCTTCCTGGGGCAGGGATCGAACCCATGTCCCCTGCATTGGCAGGCGGATTCTTACCCACTGCGCCACCTAGGAAGTCCATTCTTTTAGTTTTTGCTTGTCTGAGAAATTCTTTATCTTTCCTATTCAAAATGATAATCTTGCTGGGTAGAGTATTCTAGGTTGCAGATTTTTCCCTTTCAGGACTTTGAATATATCTTGCCACTCCCTTCTGGGCTGTAACATTTCTGTAGAGAAATCGGCTGATAGCCTTATGGGGGTTTCCTTGTAATTAACTCTTTCTCTTTCTCTTGCTGCCTTTAGAATCCTCTTTAACATTTATCATTTTAATTATAATATGTCTTGGTATAGGTTTGTTTGGGTTCTTATTTGAGACCCTCTGTGTTTCCTGTACCTGGGTATCTGTTTTGTTCTTAAGGTTTGGGAAGTGTTCAGCCATATTTTCTTCAAATACATTAAAAAAAATTTATTTATTTGTTTATTTATTTATTGGCTGTGTTGGGTCTTCACTGCTCCGCACAGGCTTTCTCTAGTTGTGGTGAGCGGAGACCACTCTGTTGCGGTGCGCAGTCCTCTCATTGCAGTGGCCTCTCTCGTTGCATAGCACAGGCTCCAGGTGCATGGGCTTCAGTAGTTGTGGCGCGTACGCTCAATGGCTGTGCCTCGTGGGCTGTAGATCACAGGCTCTGAGTTGTGGCACATGGGCTTAGTAGCTCTGCGGCATGTTGGATCGTCCCAGACCAGGAATCAAACCCGTGTCCCCTGCACAGGCAGGCGGACTCCCAACCACTGCGCCACCTGGGAAGTCCTCAGATACATTTTTGATCCCCTTTTCTCTTTCTTCTCCTTCTGGAATCCCTATTATATTATCCCATAGATTTCTTATAATACTTTCATTTTTTTTTTTTTTTTCATTTGGCTTTCTGTCTGCTGTTCTGATTGGGTGATTTCCATTATGCTGTCTTCCAGGTCACTTATTTGTTCTGCATTATTCAGTCTGCTCTTTATTGCCTTTAGCTCAGGTTTTATCTTGGCAAATGAGTGTTGTAATTTTTCTTGGCTCCTCTATAGTTTCTAGTTCCTTTTTAAAATAATCTACAATTTTATTGATAGCTTTTCTTTTTTTTCCTTTTTTTTATTGAAGTATAGTTGACTTATAATGTTTTTTGATAGCCTTTCTTAATTCCTTAAGTATTTTCATTACCTCTTTTTGAACTCAGTGTCTGTTAGACTGAAGAGATCTGTTTCATTTGTTCTTTCAGAGGAATCCGCCTGATCTTTTAATTGGTAGTGATTTCTTGGCTTCTCCATTTTACATATATTTCTCTTACTCTTTGAGTTTAGGAGAAACAGTTGTCTATTGTGGTCTTAGAAGGGTGTTTTTATGTGGGAGTTCCCCTGGGTAGCCTGCATGGGTTTAGTGTTTTGGTGCTAGGGCTGTGTTTAGTATGGATGCCTGCCACCTCTTTCCTCAGTGTGTGCTGGCTGATATCCCCTTGATAGGGGGTGTAACTGGTATTGTGGCAACCAGAGACTGCACTGGAAGTTGAGCGGGGCCTCCTCTTTGCTCCTTGGTTGTTACAGCCGTGTTAGGGGCAGAATCTGCTCCTTAGTTGTTGGAGCAGAAGCCCCCAGATCCATTTCTAAGCTGTGGTGTGAGGTAGGCAGGATTGGAGCGCTTGCAATGGGGGAGGAGCCACTGAGTATTCCTCCGCCAGAGCTGTCCACCGGGGAGTGCGCTCTGTGGTGTCACCTGAAACCCACTGTGCAGGCTCAGAGAGTATACTGTTGTTGGCATTGCCCTCAGCCTTGGCTCAACTGTAGGAATGCTGGCAATAGGCCCTGGTGACCCTCAAGGTGCTGTGTTTACAAAGCCACCAGCTCAGATCCAGTGAAGTCAGGTAGCAAGACTGGAGTAGCCACGCCATGTGAGCTGTGGAAGCAGCCCAGACCCCAGCCCAGCCTGCATGTGCACTCTCCCACGCAGCCCACAGCTGCTAAGGCCAGACCTGACCCACCTCGGGGCATCTGTTGTCCACTTGAATGTCCCACAGGCACCCAGTTTATGAAGCCGGTAGCCTCGCCCTTTTCTTGATTAAGCATTTGCTTAGTTGTTGAAGACCTTTTTAGTAACTTCCCCAGTTCTCATAGTTGTTTGTGTAGTTGTGATAATTTTCCCCCCTGTTCATATGCTATTTTTGTGGAGGTGCTTGAAGTTCCCTATTCCCTCGTTTCTTCTAATGTCACTTGAGACACATTTGACTTACAAACTTTGCTCAAAAAATTTTAAAAAAAATTATTTATTTATTTATTTATTTATTTATTATGGCTGCGTTGGGTCTTCATTGCTGTGCACGGGCTTTCTCTAGTTGTGGTGAACAGGGGCTACTCTTGTAGCGTGCGGGCTTCTCATTGAGGTGGCTTCTCTTGTTGCAGAGCATGGGCTCTAGGTGTGTGGGCTTCAGTAGTTGTGGCTCGAGGATTCTAGAGCACAGGCTCAGTAGTTGTGGCACACGGGCCTAGTTTATCCTCAGCAAGTGGGATCTTCTGGACCAGGGATTGAACCCGTGTCCCCTGCATTGGTGGGTGGATTCTTAGCCACTTTGCCACCAGGGACGTCCCTCAAAATATTTTTGGAGTTTATTTTTTGTACGTCTTCAGACCTTGCTTTTATTTAGGAAAAACCAAGTGAGGATTGAATCTGGTGACGAAGTTAAACTAATAGATAGTAGTTTAGGTTGTACATGTGATTTGGAATTAACATGAAAGGTTTTTATCATGTGATATGTAGAGTTGACTTGTTAGTGGTAGTTTTTGACAAACTACAGATAAATCTGGCCACCACCTGTGTTTGTAACGGCCCATGCGCCAAGAATAGTTTTTACATCTTTGAATGGGTGAGACAAAATCAAAAGGAAAATATTTTATAACATGTTAAAACGATATGAAATTCAAATCTCAGTGACCATATATAAAGTTCTGTTGGAATGTAGCTCTTTTATGTGTTGTCTATGGCTACTTATGTGCTGTGATGGGCGCGTCGAGTAGTTGGGAATAAGACTGTATGGAGTATTTGCTAGTTGGCCCTTAGCAGAGAAAGCTTCTCAGTCACCTGTGTGTGTTATCCTAAGGGTTATTACATGGTCTTGTAAGGACAGTACTTGTTTACAAGTTCTGGTGTGTATGTCAAAATATTATTTTGTTCATAATAAGCACATTTCATATTTTAAGCTTTAATGAATAAAAGCAGTAATTCATTAGTTAAATTAACTATAAATACAACTTTTCCGGTTAATGGGAAGGATGTTTACAGGTAGTCTGATGCTCATATTGTCATTTGGTTAGCATTTCTTCTTATTCTCTTAATACTCTTCCTTGGTTTTCAGAAAAGTAAATAAAGAGTTCTGTGTTCCCATAATACTGTTATATAGTATTTTTCATAATATGTTTTGATTATTGTTCTGTCCTGTATCCCCTAGTAAACTTAAAACTTCAAGCTTGGGACTGTGTTGTCTTTATTTTGTATCCTTGATTCCTCCTACAATTTCTCATAAGTAGGTAAGCAGCAAATATTTTAGGAGGAAAGAATGAGTATTAGCGAAATATTGAAGTCATTTCTCATCTTGATCCTCCTGCAGAGAGGAAACCTAGATTTATATTTTAGACATGTAAATTAAAATAAGTAGGGACTTGCCAGAGACTGAGTCAGTTGTAGGAAATTACTATATATTCAAGGTACCACTGGCCTAAACAGTTGTCTGGCTTTTAATTCATCAGAGTATAGCTTGTACATATTTATTATTTTATTGATTTTGTTTTTGGGCTGTGTCATCAGCTATGTGGTCACAAAAGATGAGGGTTAGTTTTCTGTGGTGGGTAGAAAGATAATTTGAATGTATGTATGTTATAGAAAGTAATAGCATTTATTTTTTATTGTTTTTATTTATTTTTGAAGTAATAGCATTTAAAAAGTCTTGTTCAGAGATTATTCTTGGAAGGGCCAATAATGTTAAAGCTTTGACTATAATATATAGTATACCATTTAAACCACATGGAAAAGGATATTTTGTATGTCATTTAAAATAGTAACATGGAGGGTAACATTTTAAAAAATTAATCTGCAAAGTGGCAAGTGATATATCCTGTCTGCATTTTACAGTAAAGCTCATTTGCAATGTGAACATTCAAATTAGAAAATTCTACCTTTTTCTTCAGTGTCTTCAGACTCAGTGTTTTGAAATGGAAATGTTAAAAACTAAATTATTTTAGTTTTTACGATTGCAAATCCAGAATACTGTCTGCATTTACCTGGAATGTTTAAAACAGGTTTTGTCAATACTTTTCCTAAGTAATACAGTATAAATCTAAAAGGATTGTCTTGAAGAGCTTATAACAACTTAATAATTAAACAAAAAATTTATTTTGCAAAGTACCCTCTGGTGATGAGCTCGGGATTCTTTAACTCCAGAACTTAGTCCAGAGCCCAGGCCCAGCTTTTTGCAGAGAGCAGCGTCGTAGGTGCCCAGACTTTGGGGATCAGTCAGAATTGAACTCAGCAATTAATGGTGTCACACTGGAAATTTTCTGGTTTTGGTTTCTCAGTAATTAATGGAGGTAATACCCACCTATTAGCATTTTTTGAGATTTCCATTTATATTACATGTAAAAGGCTTGGCACATGGTTGAAGGTTCTCAGAAACGTTTTTTTCCTCTAAACCTGATGTTCAACATGGTCCCATTTTTTAAAATGTCAAGATTTTTCAAATACTGGCCAACACCCTTTGGGTTTTCAAGTTGTGAATGTCACCAATTAGCTCAAGATAGTTATTTGACCCAGTAGACATAAGACCTGTGGGCTCTTCATCATTCAAGTTGGTGTTTGAGCCTGTTTGTTCACCAGAAACTTTGGATGCATGATTTCCATAAATCCAACAGGTTTAGCTTTGAGAATCTAAGAAACGTAGATAAACTGTGAAACTTTTCTAGTCCCTTCTTATTTGTATCAGGAGCCTCTTAGCACATGCTTTAGTTTTCTTTTCTCAACTGCTCTTTGTATTTATTTTATTTTTTTGGCTACGTCAGGTCTTAGTTGCCGCACGCAGGTTCTTTGAGGCATGCGAGATCTTTCGTTGCGGCGTGCTGACTCTTCGTTGTGGTGCGTGGGCTTCTCTCTGGTTTGGTGCGCTGGCTCTAGGGAGCATGGGCCCTGTAGTTTTGCGGCACAGGGGCTTTCTTTTTGGCGCACACAGGCTCAGTTGCCCTGCGGCATGTGGGATCTTAATTCCTCAACCAGGGATCGAACCCGCGTCCCTTGCATTGGAAGGCGGATTCTTTACCACTGAGCCACCGGGGAGGTCCTTCAACTGCTCTTTGTATTTTGTTTTTCCTACTTCTGTGTAAGAATCAAACCATACACCACTGAAGGAGATTAGTTAGATTTCTGGAATATACTGAGTAGACTGCTGGCAGCTGGAGGAAAAGTGCCTGTTGGCTGTGGTTTTTAAATGTGTGTGACACTTCAGCAGGTGCTTTGCACCTTTGTGCATTCAAACTTTACCTTTGCGTTGAATCCTCTGTTTCCCCACCTACATGTAATTAGGATTTAGAGTTGCTTTATGTTGCAAGGACTGAAGTGGGAGATAAAAACTTTTACAAATCTCATTATTTTTTTTTTTCTTTTTTTTTGGGCCCACGGGCTTAGTTTCTCCGCGGCATGTGGGATCTTCCTGGAGCAGGGCTCGAACTGGTGTCCTCTGCATTGGCAGGCGGATTCTCAACCACTGCGCCACCTAGGAAGCCCCCTCATTATTTTTTTTGATCTTTCATTTATTCATTCATTATTCAACAAATTCTGAGTGTTAACAATGAGCCAGACACTGTTTTAAGTGCTGGGAATACAGTGACCCTCATGGATCTTTGAGTCCTGTGGGGAAGACAAATATTTCACAAGATACTCCACAATACTTATGTAACTACAGTTAAACTGAGGATTAGGAAGAGAAGTAGGGAATTCCCTGGCGCGCCGAGGTTTCACTCCTGTAGGCCCAGGGTCGATCCCTCATTGGGGAACTAGGATCCCGAAAGCCACACCACGAGGGGGGAGAAAGAAAGGAAGAGGAGACGTATAGGGAACTTGTAGCGTGCATCCTGGGGAGACCTGATCTAGTTTGGTGCTCAGGGAGTCTTCCCTAAGAAAGTGACATGGAGACTGGGAATCCAAAGATTAAGTAAGAGTTAATTGGGACATAAAAAGGGCTGGGAGGGTAGTGATAAGAGTGGGAGAGAGGATTTTTTTTTCTTTGTGTGTTAATATCTTTTTTATTTTTTAAATTTTTATTGAAATATAGTTGATTTACATTGTGTTAGTTTCAGGTGTACAGCAAAGTGATTCAGTTATGCATGTATTCTTTTTTAAGATTCTTTTCCATTATAGGTTATTACAAGATAGTTCCATGTGCTATATTGTAGGTCCTTGTTGATTATGTTTTATATGTAATAGTGTATATATTTTAATTCCGAATTCTTAATTTATCCTCACCTCCCTCTCCCCTTTGGTAACCATAAGGTTTTTTAAAAATAATTAATTAATTAATTAATTAATTAATTTTTGGCTTCATTGAGTCTTCATTGCTACCCTCATTGAGGGCTTTCTCTAGTTGTGACAAGCGGGGGCGACTCTTTGTTGCAGTGTGTGGGCTTCTCAGTGCAGTGGCTTCTTTTGTTGCGGAGCACAGGCTCTAGGTGTTCGGGCTTCAGTAGTTGCGGCACACAGACATAGTAGCTGTGGCGCACGGGCTTAGTTGGTCTGCAGCACGTGAGATCTTCCCGGACCAGGGATTAAACTCTGTGTCTCCTGAATTGGTAGGTGGATTCTTAACCTCTGTACCACTAGAGAAGTTCCTGGACTGGAGTTTCAACAGAAGCATTTTGAGAAGTCCAGAGGGAGAGATCAGTTAAACGAGTAAATGTAAAATACATTGTTAGAGGGGGAGAAAACTTGGTGTTACATGTGGAAGAGGGCAAGGGGAAGGAAGCCAATTACCTATGTTTGGGCTGTCCTGAAATTATTTATGTTCTTTACAATAGTCTTAATAAATAATATTAATTAAAAGTTCCTTTAGAGATACATACTGAAATATTATGAATGAAATGATATACCAGGAGATTTGCTTCAAAATAATCCAGGTATAAGGTTTGTAGATCACCACAGCCTGTACCAAAATTCTTGCATCCTGGGCCTCTCCATTGTATGAGAAGGATGGGGTTGTATGATATTAAGACTGGAAAGACATCATGGCTTTAGGGAAAAGACAACAGAATAGAAGGCCAGATGTTCTAGTCTTTTTGTCTTGAGGAAATCACTTAGGTGTGGCAAAGAGCATTGTTTTCTTTCTTTCTTTCTTTTTTTTGGGTACATGTAAAGTTTAGATTGAGTAAAAATTGCTAATTTTGTAATTGCAAAAGACTATATACAAATTGTTTTACTATTTTCTGAAGGCATCTTTTTTTTAAATATGAGCTAATTCTAAACTCAAGTTTAGTATTATCCACTGGTGACTTGCCTTTTAACAGCATTGATTAGTTTTCCCCAGGTAAAGAAGCACAGATGTATATGATGTATCTTTTTCTTTTTTTTTTTAATATTTAGTTATTTATTTGGCTGCTTCGGGTCTTAGTTGCAGCATGTGGGATCTTCTGCTATGGCGGCAAGCTCTTCGTTGCTGCGTGCCGGTTCCGGAGCATGTGGGCTTAGTAGTTGCAGCGCCTGGGTTTAGTTGCCTCGCAGTATGTAGGGTCTTAGTTCCTTGACCAGGGATTGAACCCGCACCCCTACTTTGGATGGTGGATTCTTTTTTTTTTTTTTTTTTTAATTTATTTTTGTCTGCGTTGGGTTTTCTTTGCAGTGCTCAGGCTTCTCACTGCGGTGGCTTCTCTTGTTGTGGAGCACGGGCTCTAGGAGCACAGGCTTCAGTAGTTGTGGCTCGCAGGCTCTAGAGTGCAGACTCAGTAGTTGTGGTGCATGGGTTTAGTTGCTTCATGGCATGTGTGATCTTTCCGGACCAGGGATTGAACCTGTGTCTCCTTCATTGGCAGGTGGATTCTTAACCACTGGACCACAAGGGAAGTCCCCTGATGGGTCTTTTTTGAAAAGACTGAGACATCTTCTGTTATTTGAATTATAGTGTAAAGTTTATAAGCAGTTACCAGTACTAAGGGCTGAGGTTTTTGTTTTTCTGTGTTGTGACCTAGGAGAAAGAGCACAGGCAGTTGAACAGAGCACAGACATGGCTCTGTTTGATGTTTGGCCAGCTCACTTCCCATTTCTGAGCCTCAGATTTTACACCTATAACAAGGAGATAGTAATTAATACCTGCCTCATTGTCACTATGAGGTTTAAAAAAGAAACAAAATATATGAATGTTCTTAGTTTCTGCTACTTAGTGTATCAGATAAATGCTTCCTTTTTCCTGTGTGACTATACATTGGACTTGTATAGTCAGTTACCTCTTGCTTGTGTCAGGATACCTGTTTTTTTTTTTATTATCCTGTCTTACCTCTTCTTCCCCCCAAAACAAACTCATCCAGGCTTGTAATTACAATAAAATACTAACTAGCTATATGATGCATTTGTTTTCAGCCTTGGCTGTTCATCAGAATCACCTGTGGTGCTTTTAAATTTGATGCCAAGAGCCTCACCCCATATGTACTGAATCAGAATCTCCAGGCCTGTGGGTGGACAAGGGGTTCTGTATTATAACTCTTCAGGTGATTCTGATGTACAGCCAGGGTTGAGAACCATTGATCTGCTTCCTCTAAGCACTCAGAAAGAGATCCCTAAAAGGCACAGACTAAAGCAGAAGTCAGAGGAAAAATAAGCCCCAGGTTATATCCAGCAGTTACATGATGTAATGGTAAATGAGAATTTCTGGGTGCATAGTAGATTCTTTTTTTTTTTTTTTTCTTTTGGCACACGGGCTTAGTTGCTCCGTGGCATGTGGGATCTTCCTGGAGCAGGGATCGAACCCATGTCCTCTGCATTGGCAGGTGGATTCTTAACCACTGCGCCACCTAGGAAGCCCGCATAGTAGATTCTTAAACATTGAAAGAAAAACTTACAGGAAGAAAGACTGCAGAATAAAATTGATTTATGTTGGAATGATTTGGCATTAGATTTTCTATTGTAGGGAAAATGCCCGTGGTCAGTGTTATGAAATTCTCCAGATTAAGAGCTAAAGGATAGCCCCAAAGTAATGTTTAAATCATTCAGTTCCAGTGTAACATATAGGCTTAACTGCATACACCAATTTCTTTTGTTGCGTCAGGCCAGAGAGTACAGCTTTTCTCCCTCCTTTAAGCCTCCAGGGGTTGTAGAGGGCTGCACCGTTTCAGTCTTGTCTTCTGCACTGTCACCAACCCTGTTTTATTGTGGGTCTGAGAATTCTTATGGCTTAAAGCCACAGGCCTGGACTAGCAGGAATACCTTGGCCTGCATGTTTCTGTTCTACCTCTTGAGCAGCTTCATGTGACGTCCAGGCTGGGCTTGCACTGGTAGTGTCCTAGCCTCAGCCTTACCGCGTGGTCCTCAATACACCAGTTTCCATGACCAACCTAGCAGCTGCTCTGCTTTCCAACTTTCATTGGACCAATTCCCTGCTTTTCTGCTCTCCTTTTCTGAGACTTCAGTGATTCCTTTTGATCTATTGTCCATGCTTTCTCTTTGATCTGTCGTTCCTGGGATCTAGCCAGTAAGCAAGGATCATTTCTTACTCAGTAACAATTAAATTTTACACAATAATCTTTAGTCTTTTGCCTTTGCTTGTTGTAGGCTAAAATTGTAATGCTGCCAGAAATCATTTATCTAACTACTCTTTGCTAGATTTTCTTGCCTGGGTCCCAGATTCTGTTTTCTTCTTAGTGCAAGTTCATAGACCTAGCTCTGACTTCCATCTACCAGGTAGAGAGGATTGGTGGGAAGAGACTTAAGGTACTCTAGTTTACTTCTTTGTTCTGTGGTTGGTGTGGTAGAATAGGGATCAGAAGATGCTGGCCTCTAATCTCTGCCTTTTGTTAAAGGCCTCTAGACTTCTGACAAGGTCACTCTGAGCCTCTGTTTCCTTGCCTGCTGTAAATATGGGATAGTAAAATCTGTGCTGCTTACCTCACTAGGTTGTTTTTGAGATTCACATGATATAATGGATGGTAAAAGAGCTTTGACAACTAGAATACATACATGCATTTATTAGACTATGTGACTGAGTGAGGTGGGAGAAATGTAGATGCTTAAAGTAGTATTTTACTTTTTGTGCTGTTCTAGAGTTGAACATTTCCTTTGCAGTTTTGGTTTGAGACTGGGAAAGATCACAATTCTTGTAAGGTAGAAGAATTGTAATCACTGACTAAAAATAGCTATCGTTTATTTTTGATGCCTTGTACTAGATTAAAAATAGAGTTGTTCAATCGAAACAGCATCCTACAAAATCGGAGGCCTTATTATCCTACTTTCACAGGCAAAGAAACAAGCTCAGAGGTAAAATAACTCTCCAAAGTCTCACAGGTGGTTTAAAAGCATAGCAGGAATTGAGCCCATGCATTTCTCTGTTATGCTGGCAGTGTATATAATTCCTCATTTAATTATAAGCAAATGTAATGTATATAAGGGATTAAGACTTTAAAGACTTAGTTGAATTACAAATGTACAGAATAATATAGCTATCTTACCCTGAATATCTCATAATATCTCATAGTCTAGGACAAGTCATTTGGTCCCTCTGTCTTTCACATTCTGTTTGGGGATAGTGTATCCTTCAGAGAGGACATTCATTTTTAATGTTATAATACCATCTAAATCATGTAACACCATTAGAATTGTGTTGCTATTTAAATATTTTTAGGTCAGTTATTTGGAAATTGAAATATTTCTGTAAACATAGTGTTAAGTGGAGGTTAAATGCTTTCTTAAAGTAATTTAAATAAAGGTACCTTTGCAAAGAAATACAGTGAATAATATTATAGCAACTGCTTTTTGAGTTGTAACTGTTAGGTACTTTATAACTTTATGGTGTATGACTTCAGAGAGCCTATGTTTTTAACCTTTACACTGTGCTCTCAAAATAATAGCTTTATAGTAATAATTAAAATAAAAATAAATAGAACTGTTGAACGTTGCAACTTAGGGTAAAATTAGGCTTAAATAGAGGAGGAAGGACAAATTTCTTATGTCAAGGTTTTGTAATACTGTAAGCTAACACCTGTAGTGCTAATACATTACTAGCTACTGGTACTTAACTATTAATATGTTTCCATGTTAGCTTTTTCAGTACTCCCAGTGGCCCTATGTTAGTTGTCCCCATACAAATGATACAAGTGAGGCACAAAGACTTAGATTTTTTTCAAGAGGATTTTAATGCTTATTTCTTTGGTACACTTTTCTTGCTATGGTAGGAAATTAACTGTCTTCTTGCATTTCTATACATTTTATTTTCCCCTACAAAGGAAATGTGTGTTAAAATTTACTTTAAAATATTACGCAAAATATATTAAAAACCATGGAATTGGGTACTTTAAAGTGGTTAAAAAAGGTGATTTGTGATATGTGAGTTTTATTTCATTAAAAAAAGACTGTGGGGACTTCCTAGGTGGCACAGTGGGTAAGAATCTGCCTGCCAATGCAGGGAACATGGGTTCGATCCCTGCCCCAGGAAGATACCACATGCCATGGAGCAGCTAAGCTAGTGCGCCACAACTATTGAGCCTGTGCTCTAGAGCCCGTGAGCCACAACTGTTGAGCCCATGTGCCGCAACTACTGAAGCCCACGCACCTAGCGCCTGTGCTCTGCAACGAGAGGCCACCGCAATGAGAAGCCTGTACACCACAATGAAGAATAGCCCCCGCTCGCCGCAACTAGAGAAAGGCTGCGTGCAGCAACAAAGACCCAACACAGCCAATAAAATAAACAAACAAACAAATAAATAAAATAAATTTATAAAAAAAGAAAAAAGACTGTGCACATAATACATGTTCAGTGTACAAAAATTAGAAAATGTAGGTAAGCCTAAAATCACTTGGCAGTATCCACAGATTCATTTATCATTGACCTCTATCCTTCCAGACTTTTGGTGTATGTTTGCATATGAAAATGTATCTGTAAAAGATTTGAGATCATTGTATACATGTCTTTTCCCTTAGTGTATACATATAACATTTCTGTGTAGCATTCAAATGTATAGCTGTTCTGTAATTAGCCTGTCCAACATCTAGGTTATTACCATTTAAAAGTGACAAGACTAAGTTACATTTAAAGTACTGCTTTTCCTCTTTTTTTAAAAAAAGATTTATTTGTTTGTTTGTTTATTTATTTATTTTTGGCTGTGTTGGGTCTTTGTTGCTGCACACAGGCTTTCTCTAGTTGCAGCTGCCCTGGCAGTGACAGCGCAGAGTCCTAACCACTGGACTGCTGGGGATTTCCCTAAAGTTAGTTGTTCTTGATTGGGGAATACTTGGATTTCCACAACAATTGGGGGAATGTGAGTTACATTTAAATATTGTGGAAAATTCATTTGTAAAGTGTAGAACCCTATGTAAAGAAAATTCTGGTGTATCTTCTGGGAGTAGACTGGTATAAGGTTAGAAGCATTTTTACTGGAGTCAGGTTTGAATCCCTGCATTGATATTTTAGTAGTAGTTGTGCGAACTGGGGAAATGACTTAATTTCCACCTCAGTTTTTGCTTGCATGATATGGAGAAAAACACTCTCCTACTCTGTTCTTAGAAGCTACTGTGACCTCAGAGATAATTAAATATTAAGTGTTCAGCAAAGTGCCTGATTTTTATTGTGTCCAACTGTAGCTGGCTAGGTCACTATACTTAGTACAGTTATTCTACTTAGCAGTTACTCAGTGTGTGATGTGGTTGAGATGCACTTTAACCCTCTTCAGTTCTGACTTGAATGAAATAGTGTTGTGAGACTGGGCTGGAGAGCTGTTTTGGTTTTTTTTTTATCTATCTTTGAAGAGGGCTGGAGACCCTAGAATGATTTTGAGCGCTCACACATGATTATGAATGCTTCGACTGAAAATAGCTGGGGATGTTTCTAACACACAGTAATAAAACATTAAAAGTGGGTTCCATTTTCACTTGTGCATAGGAAGGAGTTAAGAGCGAAGGGAGGTTTCAGAGAGGAAGGTTGATCTGTGACCCTTCGCAGAACCTAGGGTTAACTCCATAGCTTTCGTGGAACCAAATCTGTTAGTCTGTTTCAGAAGCCAGGTACGCTAACAGCTGTCCATGGCACCATGGTGAATGAATAAATGTTGGGGAAAGAGACACTTCCGTTGTACTAGAATGTTTGTTTCAAATAGCCACAGTGTACTACCTGCTTTGCAAAATCTGGATATGTGGGAGATTAACTGGTAATCTGAAAGTTGCTTAGCGGACTATAGCTTCAAAGTGTAATACTCTGAGACTAAATTTTGATATGCTATCCTTGTCCCAAATTTAGTGTCCATTCGCACGCTAGGGAGTTTTGGAGGTAGAGACTGACTGCTGGCCATCTTTGAAATAAAGACCTTTAAATGAAGATGTGTTTAAATATATCATTTATCTTTTAAAGACAAGGGCTTTGTGGATTAAGGACCCATAAGTTTGACAGGTGCTGAAGGGACAGAATTAAGCACCTAATTTTACTGCTTAGGAAATGGCTCACTGTAACCTGTTTTGCTTTAGTTAAAAATTTAAAAAAAATTTTTAATTGAACACATATTTTTGTCACAGATAATAGAGATACAAAAGTAAATTATGCCTTGTCCTCATGAAGTTCAGAGACTGATGAACTAGATAAACTGGAAAGTCTATAATGGAGAGCTAAGAGATAGGCATAGGATAATGTAGTGGAGGGGTACTCAGCCTAGCCAAAGAATAGGAGGTGATGGAAGGAAGGCTTAAGGGACTTAGGAGAAAGAGAGGAGTTTGAGATGGAGAAATGGGAGGATAAAGAACATGATCTAAAAGGGGAACTGTGGACAGCTTGGTGTGAACTTTTGAGGTGGGGAATGATGACATATGAGTTTGAAAACAGATAGTATCTAGGGCCTAGCCTTATTTCACAAGAAGGAGCCAGCTATTTGTTTTAAGAAATTTGTTACTGGTGATAAAGCTAGGGACTTTCCTTCCTCAGACTCTTCTACCGGCCCACTTAAGCAGCTGTAGTATTTTACTTTGCTCATTTCTCTCTTCCGAAGAAACTGTGAGCTCCCAGAGAACTTGTTTGTTCCATCCCTATATTCAGTTACATGCCACTCAGAATATTTATAAAATGTTTAAATATAAGTTTTTTCTTGAAAATAAGTGTTTACTGTAAAAAAGTAATAATAAAGAGTGAGTCTTCCGTAATTTTCACCCCCAGGAGTAATCACTGTTTACCACTTTCTAAACTTAGTGAATATGTGAATGAATGAGTGGTTGGCATGAATTTCTTAAACTAAATGTAGTCAACTAGGCAAACACCTGAGCATCTACTACTGTGTGACCAGGGATACAGATAAGACGATTGTCGCTACTGTCAAGTGACCTAAGATTTTTTAGTATTATTAAAACAGCATATCCCCAAATGACTAGGGGAACAATAGGAGAAATTAAAAACCTGTTTGGCAAGTTTTACTTTGTTATATCTTTTTAACTGAAGTGCGTAAAGCAATTGCATGATTAGAAAAAGTTTAAAAAGGAAAAAAACCCCCAGAATTTTATACCTAACAATTAAAATTTGCATATTCCCTTATTATGCACATTTTATTTTTTCATAGTGGTAATAGTAATTTTTATTGACTGTTTAATAGACCAGCAGATTATTCTAAGTTTGCTTAGCCATCTTCTTGTAGTTTCAATTAGTTTTTTTTTTAAATACATGTTACTTTTTATTTAATTTAGTTAATTTATTTAGGCTGCGTCAGGTCTTAGTTGCGGCATGCGGGATCTTTCGTTGCGGTGTGTGGGCTTTTCTCTAGTTGTGGTGCACGGGCTCCAGAGTGCATGGGCTCTGTAATTTGCAACACACAGGCTCTCTAGTTGAGGCACGCAGGCTCAGTAGTTGTGGCGTGTGGGCTTAGTCACCCTGCGGCATGTGGGATCTCGTTCCCTGACTAAGGATCGAACCCGTGTCCCCTGTATTGGAAGGCAGATTCTTAACCATCGGACCACCAGGGAAGTCCCTCAATCACTTTTTACTTTAGTTTTTGTTGTTACAGTATGATGTAGTGAAAATGTGTGTATAGCCTTTAGTCTTTTTCCTTCTTTTGAATTATTTTCTTAGTATGGAATCCCAGGAATGTTGAGTATTGCGTCAGATGGTATTGCTGTGTTGGTCTGCAAGAGGCAGTAGTAAAATTGATTGTAGAACTTTGCTGTTTATTTTTCTTTTTTTCCCCTTTTCCCTTGATGGAGAATAAGAAGAGAATTGAGGAATCTGTTGGCCAAGCAATTCCAACAGAGCTTAAAAAGAATCCTTACCTGTTTCTACTCCTCAGGACTTAGTCCTCAGGCGCCTTTCTCTACTATACTTACTTTCTTGATCTTTTATCATCGAGACTCCCCAGAGTTATCTCCATAGCCTGAGTCTCCAGAATTCCAGAGTCATGTATACATTGGCTCTCTTGACTTCTTCATAAGGTTGTGAAATTGGAGTTTTATACTTAACTTGTTCAAAACCAAATTCCAGATGTTATTTCCCAAAACCTGCTTCTCCTGTAGTCTTCTCTGTTTTAAAAAATGGGAACTCCATCATTACAGTATTTAAGTCGTAAAGGAATATGATCCTTGAGTTCTCTGTTTCTGTAGCGTACACATCCAGTACATCAGGAAATTTCACTGGCTCTTCCTGCTTCTTGCGCATGCAGCCCCCCCCCCCCCCCCTCATGCCAGCTAGGTTTACATAACTATTACATCTCACCTGGAGTATTATTGCAGTAACCTTAAGTAGGTCTCTGCTTTTCATCCCAACACCCTAAGGCAGTTTTCACCATGGCACTCAGAGTGATCCTTTTAAAACATCAACCTTTCAAAGACCTCTATTCTCACTCAAAGTAAAAGGGCATAATAAGACATGTCTTCCTCTCCCTGAATCATTTCTTTGACTTCATTTATTCCTGTTTTCTAGACCACATTGATTTTCTTGCTGTTCCTTGAAAGATATTAAGAGTATGTTCCTTCCTCATGGTCTTTGATGTGGTATTTTATCATTCAGTTCAAAATATTTCTAATTTTCATTATGATTTATTCTTTGATCTAAGGATTATTTAAAAGTCTCTATTTGTTAATTTCCAAACATAGAAATATTCTAGTTATGTTTTGGTAAATAATAGCTTACTTTATTACATTATAGAACAAAGGATATGTTTCAAAAGTTCCAGTTCTTTCAAACTGGTTGAGATACGCTTTATGGCCCAGTGCATGGGGGATATATTTAAATATCCCCTGTGCTTGAAAAAAATGTATATTCCACAATTAGAGTGTAGTAGTTTATATATATACAGTTAGGTCAAGTTTGTTATTCATGACGTTGAAATTTATTTTTAGTGATTTTTTTTTTTTCTTTACTTATTCTGTTAATTACTTGGGAGAGGTTTATCTTCACTATGGTTATAATTTTGTTAATTTTTACTTGTACTTGTGCCAGTTTTTGCTTTCTATATTTTGAGACTATGTTATTAGAGGCATAAAGTTTAAAAAAATTATCATTCTGGTTAAATGAACCAAATGGATCTTTAGTCCACTTTAATTTAATTAGTGATACATTTGGGCTTACATTTACCATGTGATTTTGTGCTATTTGTCTTGCTTATTTTTTCCCCTTTCCTGCCTTCTTTTCGATTAAAAATATTTTCATTGTTCTACTTGTGTTTCTCCCACCACCACTTAAGTGTGGAAATTACATATTTGATTTCACTTAGAGGGTACCCTAGAAATTACAACAGGCCACCCTAACTTATCGATATTTAAAGTTCCCATTACCTTTCTCTCTGACCATATGTAGACTTTAAAATACTTTATTTCTCCCTAATAAGAACACTTTAACATCATTCACCCCTTTCCAACATATTGTGAGTTCTGATTTATTCTTGTTTTTGTTTTGAACTCCATTCAACATTATTATTGTTTTAAACAGTCACTATTCATTTTGCACATTTATTCCTTTTTTTCAAATCTCAGACCCATGATGATTTCCTTCCTAAGGAAATGTGTCTTTTAGAGTTTTCTTTCCTAAGAGTCTGCTGGTTTGTTTGAAGTTGTATTTAGCTCGCTTGCTTTTTTTTTTTTCTTTTTCTTTTTCTTTTCCTTTTTCTTTTTCTTTTTCTTTTTCTTTCTTTCTGTCTGTCTGTCTCTGTCTTCCTTCCTTCCTTCCTTCCTTCCTTCCTTCCTTCCTCTCTCCCTCCCTCCTTCCTTTCTTCCTTCCTTCCTTCCTTCCGGCTGTGTAGGGGCTTCGTTGCTGCTCGGGGCTTTCCCTAGTTGCAGCGAGCAGGGGCTACTTTTCGTTGCTGTGTGCAGGCTTCTCATTGTGGTGGCATCTCTTTGTTGTGGAACATGGGCTCTAGGTATGTGGGCTTCAGTAGTTGTGGCACATGGGCTCAATAGTTGTGGCTCGAAGGCTCTAGAGCACAGGCTCAGTAGTTGTGGCACACAGGCTTCATGGCTCCTCGACATGTGGGATCTTCCTGGACCAGGACTTGATCCCGTGTCCCCTGCATTGGCAGGCAGATTCTTAACCACTGTGCCACCAGGGAAGTGCTAGCTCTCTTTCTTGAAAGATATTTTTGTTGGATAAAGAAGTCTAGATTAGCAGATATTTTCTTACGGCATACAGAAAATGTTCTATCTTCTGACTCTTAAGAGTTGCTGGTGAGAGATCAGTGGAATTAGAAAACCTCCTGCCTTTAAGGGTGGTAGTGTGTCTTTTTTCCTCTGGTTGCTTTTAAATATTTTTCTTTCTTGTTTTGTTTTGTTTCTAATTTCATTTTGATGTGTGTAGGTATGGATTTCTGTTTGGTTACCCTACTCAGGATTTGATAGCCTCCTTGAATCAGTGAATCAGTGACTGATAAGTTCTGGAAAATTCTCAGCCAATTTCTATTATTCCCTCTGCCCCTTTCTCTTCTGCTCTTCTAAGACCCTGATTAAGTATATATTGATCCTTCTTATTGTATATTTTCACCTCTTCTGTCTCTTACCTCTCTCTATTCTGTGATATATTTATGTGTGTACACGCATACACATATATGTCAGTGTGTGTCTCTTCCTGCTTTTTTGCGTGTGTATGAGAATAAACTTAGGAAAATTTACCATTGTAACCAATTCAGAGTGCCCAGTTCAGCGGCATTTATGTGTGTGTGTGTGTGTGTGTGTGTGTGTGTGTGTGTCAGTGTCAGGTCTTAGTTGCGGCACATGGAATCTTCATTGAGGCATGATGGCTCTTTCGTTGCAGCTTGCGGGTTCTTTGTTGCGGCATGCGGGCTTCTCTTTAGTTGTGGCATGTGGGTTTTGTCTTCTCTAGTTGTGGCATGCAGGCTCTGTGGCACATGGTCTCTGTAGTTGTGATGTGTGTGTTCCAGAGCGCATGGGCTCTGTAGTTTGAGGCATGCAGCCTCTCTTTGTGAGGCGCATGAACTCAGTAGTTGTGGCATGTGGGCTTAGTTGCCCTGCAGCATGTGGAATCTTAGTTCCCTGACCGTGGAACGAACCCACATGCCCTGGATTGGAAGGTGGATTCTTCCACTAGACCACCAGGGAAGTCCCTCAGTGGCATTAAATACATTCACGGTGTTGAACAAACATCACCACTACCTAGTTTCAGACTTTTTCATCACCCCAGACCGAAACTCCATACCTTTTAAGCACTCATTCTTATTTCTACTCCCTTCAAATTTTCCTTTTTTTGGGGGGAGAGGGTTGTTATTCCTAACTGAAATGTTAGCTCCATGAGGGCAGGTATTTTTTTCTGTTTAGTTAACTGCTGTATTTTCAATACCTAGAATAGTGCTTCGATATAGAAATCGTTTGGTAAATTCTTCTTGAAGAAGTGAGTAATTCTTTAGAGAAGGATGTTTCATAAATTGGCTATATTATTTATAAAGCTCACTAGTGACAAGGGTGGCATCGTAAGTGACATGAGAAAAATCATATCAACATATGAGGGTGAATCAAAAATTATCCGCACTCTGGCTGTAGAATTTATTTTTAATTAACTTTTAGAAAAGACAAATAAATCATTTTTGGACATAATCTCCTTGTTTTTCAATACACTTTTTCCATCTGTCAACAAGCTTTCGTATTGCTGCATTAAAAAATGTTTTAGGCTACACCTCTGTCTTCACTTCTTCATCGAAGTGGATCTTTGTCCTTGTAGGGCTGCTTTCAGGGGACCACCCGCACACTGACGGTGTACATCTGCCTACATTGTCGACACCGCAGAAAACTTTGTTTTCATGTGTTAAAGCATCCTCCCTATAGTCCTGATCTTGTTCCATCAGACTTTCACCTAGCAGCCTACGAGGATGAAGATTCACTTCTTTTTTTTTTTTTTAATAAATTTATTTTTTTATTTATTGGCTGCATTGGGTCTTCCTTGCTGTCTGCGGGGTTTCTCTAGTTGTGGAGAGCATGGGCTGCTCTTCATTGCAGTGCACGGGCTGCTTATTGCAATGGCTTTTCTTGTTGTGGAGCAGAGGGTCTAGGTGCGTGGGCTTCAGTAGTTGTGGCTCACGGGCTATAGAGTGCAGGCTCAGTAGTTGTGGTGCATGGGCTTAGTAGCTTCATGGCACATGGGATCTTTCCAGACCAGGGCTCGAACCCGTGTCCCCTACCTTGGCAGGAGGATTCTTAACCACTGTGGCACCAGGGGATCCCCAAAGATTCACTTATGATAAAGAAGTGAAGACAGTGGTGTATTTGTGGCTCACAGCTCAGCCTAAAACATTTTTTGATGAGGGAGTATGAAAGCTTGTTGACAGATGGACAGAGTGTATTGAAAAGCAAGGAGATTATGTCGAAAAATGATGCATTTATCTTTTCTAAAAGTTAATTAAAATAAATTATACAGCCAGAGTGCAGATAGTTTTTGACTCAGTCGCGTGGTTAGAAATTTAGTTTCCTCTTCCAGAAAATGGATCAACCTTGCAGGGATACTGTGATGATAGCAGTAAATAATATGATACCATTCTGTTTTCTGTCTTCATGTATTTGCTCATTATGAATATTTCATAGAAGTGGAATTATACAGTATGTGGTCCTTTGTGACTGGCTTCTATTTTTTTTTTTTTAATATTTATTTTTTTATTTGGCTGCCCCAGGTCTTAGTTGCAGCATGTGGAATCTAGTTCCTTGACCAGGGATCGAATCCCGGCCCCCTGCATTGGGAGCGTGGAGTCCTAGCCATTCGACCACCAACCACCAGGGAAGTCCCCTGACTTCTTTCACTTAGCATATATTTTAATGCTCATCCATAGCATATGTCAGTATCATTCCTTTTCATTGTTAAACAGTATTCCACTGTATGGATATATTACATTTATTTGTTCATCAATTTGATGAGTGTTTGGTTTGTTTCTGTCTTTTGGCTGTGTTGAATAGTATTTCTGTGAATATCTGTGTACAGGTTTTTATATGAAGTTCATGTTTTCATTTCTCTTGGGTATGATATAACTAGGAGTAGAACTGCTGGGTCATGTGGTAACCCTGTGTTCAACCTTTTGAGGAAATGCCAAACTGTTTCAAACTGGCTGCATCATTTTTCTTTCCCACCAGCAGTGTTTGAGGGTTCTAGTTTTCCACATCCTCACCAATGCTTGTAATTGTCTTTTTTTATTCTCTTACTGAATGTGAAGTGTTATCTCATTATAGTTTTGATTTTCATTTTGCTTTCCAATGTTGTTGAGTATACTTTCATGTGCATATTAGCCATTGGTATATCTTTCTTGGAGATATGTCTATTTACATTCTTTCCCCATTTTCAGAAGATTGGGATATTTGCCTTTTTATTATTGAGTTGTAGTAGTTCCTTATATATTCTGAATTTGTCTCTTCTTAGATACATGATTTGCAAATATTTTCTCCCATTCTGTGGGTTGTCTTTTTGTTTTCTTCATGGTATCCTTTGAAGCACAAAAATTTTTACTTTATTGATTTATTTCGTCGCTCATACGTTTGGTTTCATGTCTAAGAAACTTTTGCCTACTTCAAGATCACAAAAAATTTATGCCTGTGTTTTTTTCTAAGGGTTTTATAGTTTTAGCTCTTGCATTTAGGTCTTAGATCTATTTTGAGTTACTTTTTGCATATGGTGTGATGTAAGGGTTCAACTTCATTCTTTTGCACGTTGATATCCAGTTGTCCCAGTTCCATTAAAGAGACTGTTCTTTCTCCACTGATTTGACTTGGCTCCCTTGTTGAATATCAGTTATCCAAAAATATATTTATTGCTTCAAGTCCATTTCTTTGATCTACGTGTCAATCCTTATACCAAATATCACAAAATATTGTATAGTAGTATTCTATAGCTTTGTAGTAGTATTTGAAATTGGGAAGTATGAATCCTCTAACCTTATTTTTCATTTTCAAAATTTTTTTACTCTGTGGGTCCCTATCAGTTTCGTCTAAAAGGGTACTAGCATTTTGATAGGAATTGCATTGATTCTTGTAGGTCAGTTTGGGGAGTGCTGCTGTTTAAGCAATATTAAGTTTTCCAATCCATGAGCAAGGGACATCTTTGCATATATTTAAATCTTATATTTTCTTTCAGTGATGTTTTGTAGTTTGTAGTATATGAGTTTTTTCACTTCTTGGTTAAATATATTCTTAGTTTTCTTACTCTTTTGAATGTTAAAAGAATTGTTTCCTTAATTTTATTTTCAGAATTGCTTATTGCCAGTGTATAGAATATAGTTGATTTTTGAATATTGATTTTATATTCTGCAGCCTTGCTAGGTTAGTTTTTTTTTAGTTCTAATATTTTTTGTATGTGTGTGTGTATGTGGATTCCCTAGATTTTCTATATAGAATATCATGTCATCTGTGAATAGAGATAGTCTTACGTCTTCCTTTTCATCTGGATGCCTTTTCTCCCTCCCTCTCTTTTTCCTTCTTTCCATCTATCTGTCCTGGCGAGACTCTCTAGTGCAGTGTTCAGTAGAAGTGGTAAAATTGGACATCTTGTTTTGTTCTTGATTTTAGGGAGAAAGCTTAAAGTCTTTCACCATCAAGTATGGTTTTAGCTGTGGGTTTTTCGTAGATGCTTTCTGTCAGATTAAATAAATTCCTTTCTGTCTCTGCTTTTTAGAATGTTTTTATCAGGTGTTGATTTTTTTTCAAGTGTTGATTTTTGTTAAGTGCTTTTTCTGCATCTGTTGATATCATGTGTTTTTTTTTTAAATCTTCTAATCTATGATATATTGTATTGAATAATCTTCATATATTGAACTAACATAGTATAACAGGAGTAAATCCCACTTGGTCTTACATATAATCCTTTTCATTTGTTGATAGATTTAATTTGCTGGTGTTTTGTTGAGGGTTTTGTGTTTATTTTGGTATCAGGGTAATAGTGGCCTCATAGAATGAGTTGGGAAGGGTTTTCTCCTCCTCTGTTTTTGAATAGTTTGTGAGGGATTGGTGTTAATATTTAAATATTTGGTAGAATTCACTAGTGAACCCCTCCAACTCTGGCTTTTTCTTTGTGCAGAGTATTTTGACTACTACCACAGTACTTTACTTGAGGTATGTCTATTCAGATTTTCTATCCCCGCCCCCAGTTTTAAAAAGTTGTCCTAACATAAAATTTACCACTGTAACCATTTTTTTAAGTAGACAGGTCAGTGATATTAGATACTTTTTTTTTTTTAATATTTATTTATTTATTTGGTTGGGCCAGGTCTAGTTGCGGCACACAGGATGTTCGTTGCGGCATGCAGGATCTTTGGGGGTATTTTTGTTCTTTTTGTTTGTTTGTTTGTTTGTTTAGTTGTGGCATGCAGAATCTAGTTCCCTGACCCCGGATGGAACTTGGGCCCCCTGCATTGGGAGTTCAGAGTCTTACCCACCGGACCACCAGGGAAGACCTCTTCGTTTACTTTTTGGATTATTCGTTATTATAGTTGTATAGAAATTCAACTGATTTTTTGTGTTCAACTTTGTATGTTCATACTTTACTGAATTCATACATTAGTTCTATAAGGTGTTGTGTGTGTGTGTGTGTGTGTGTGTAATCTTTAGGATTTTCTACACGTAAGATCTGTGAATAGAGATATTTTTACTTCTTCCTTTCCCATTTCATTACCTCTTACCTCTTTTTCCTGCCTAGTTGTTCTAGTTAGAACATCCAGTAGTATGTTGAATAGAAGTGGAGAAAGCAGGCATCCTTGCTGTGTTCTTGACCTTAGAACAAAAGCTTTTGATCTTTCACCATTCAGCAGTATGCTCTCTGGGTTTTTCATGTGGCTTTTATTATATTTAGGTAGTTGTCTTCTAATCCTAGTTTATTGAATTTTTTTTTTTATCATGAATGGGTATTGAATTTTATTAAATGCCTTTTCTAGGTCAGTGGTGATTTTCATATGTTTCAGTTTTCATATATTGAACAGTCCTGTGTTATAGTAATAAATCCCACTTGGTCATAGTGTTTTGTTTTGTTTTGGTTGTTGCTTTTTAATTGAGAGGTAATGGCATAATAGCATATTAGTTTCAGGTATATAAAATAATGATATCTTATGATTTTTTAACATGATGTTCAACTTGTTTTGGTAGTATTTTGTTGAGTATTTTTGCATCATTCTTTATAAAGGATATTGGTCTATAGTAATTTCTCTGTCTGGCTTTGGTATCGGAGTAATACTGTCCTCAAGGAGTGAGTTAGTTTCTTCTTCAGTTTTTTTCAAAAAGTTTGATTGTTTTATACAATTTACTAGGGAAGCCATTAGGTCCAGGGCTTGTCTTTTTTTTTTTTTTTTTTTTTTTTGGCTGTGTTGGGTCTTCGTTGCTGTGCGTGGGCTTTCTCTAGATGTGGCGAGCCAGAGCTACTCTTCGTTGTGGTGCTCAGGCTTCTCATTGTGGTGGCTTCTCTTGTTGTGGAGCATGGACTCTAGGCGCATGGGCTTCAGTAGTTGTGATGCGCAGGCTCAGCCGTTGTGGCACACACGCTTAGTTGCCCTACGGTATGTGCAGTCTTCCTGGACCAGGGATTGAACCTGAGTCCCCTGCATTGGCAGGTAGATTCTTAACCACTGTGCCACCAGGGAAGTCCCATGACTTTTTTTTAATTTAAATTTTTTTATAATGTAATTTTCAGATGTGTAGCACCGCAAGTCTAATTACCATCCATCACCATACAGTATCCTCCTTACATTTTAATTCCCTCGTCATTTATCTCTCACACATGCGTACACACAGTCATTTTCTTACTGGTTACTGAGTCAGTGGTTAAAATTACAGTTAACGTCTTAATTTATTATAATCTAGTTTGGGTTAATACCAAGTTAATTTCAGTCGTATAATAAAAACTTTGCTCCTCTGTAGCTCTGTCTTCCCCTCCTTTGTCAGTTTATTAACATACAGATTATATTTTTAGATATTGTGTGCCCATGAACACAGATTTAAATCATATATAAGAAAAGTGTTATAAACAAAAATACATTTTACTTTCTTATAATTTTGTAACTATTTTGTTACATTTACAATGTTCTTTATTTTTTCATGAGGATTTGAGTTATTGTTGAGTGTCCTTTATTTCATCTGAAGGACTCCCAGTAGTATTTCTTGTAGGGAAGATTTGCTAGGGACTCCCTTTGAAATTAACTTGAAATACATGCTTAGTGTTCTTTTGGTAATAAAGCATAGCATGTTAGCCAGTTTGGGGAATTCGCTAAACAGTAATTATTGAACACCTGCTATTTGTCAGGTGTACTGCTAGAGCTAAATATTGGACACAGAAGTAGTGTGGGAAGTCTCCTTTCTGTTAAGGTGACTGTAGTCTGTGAGGTCCTACTGTGGGTTTGGTCCTATAGTCTTGAAGAGAAGCTTTGCTATTATTACATTATAATCAAGTCATACTATTGGAAAATGCTTTGTAAACCACCCAACTTATAGAAATGTAAGATTATCTGTATTTTTACTTTATTAAAAATTTTTTTTACATTAAAGGAACAGTAATGTGAGTTTTATGTAATCTCTCACCATAGGTATCCTATTTGTAAAATACTGGAACTGCCTATTTTTATCAGAAGAATAAAGGAGTCACTTTTGACTAGGTAGGAAAAAGTTGAAATTCCAAAGTAAAATTCAGATAGCTCTGTACAATATAATTCTTTAGAATAATGTTTAAAACGTGGCATTTTATTTATTTGTTTGTTTATTTATCTATTTATATTTTGGGTGGTGCCGAGCAGCATGCAGGATTTTGTTTCCCTGACCAGGGGTCAATCCCGTGCCCCCTGCAGTGGAAGCTCAGAGTCTTAACCACTGGACCACCAGGGAAGTCCCAAAACTTGGTATTTTAAATCAAGTTATTAAAAAATTCTCTTTTCTTTTTGGAATTGATAGAAGCAATAGCAGACTGTTAACAACTGTTTGGAATATGATTTTTACTTTTTATAAACCAGAAGATTATTTATGCTGTGCTTGAGTTGAACTTATTCTCAAAAATGGGAGGTTTCAACTGTGGAAAGTAGCTTTTAGATATCATGTGAATCAAGCATCTGAAGAGGAGATGCATTTTATTTTGACTTGTATATTGCCATTGTCTTTTTATGAGTTTAATTTTATGGCAATTATTATTAATTTTTAAAGCAATTTACTTTTTAAAATTTTTCTAAAAATTTTGTTTATTTATTTATCTATTTATTTATTTATTGGCTGTGTTGGGTCTTCGATGCTGCGCGCGGGCTTTCTGTAGTTGTGGAGAGCAGGGGCTACTCTTCATTGCAGTGCGTAGGCTTCTTATTGTCGTGGATTCTGTTGTTGTGGAGCATGGGCTCTAGGCGCGTGGGCTTCAGTAGCTCTGGCACCTGGGCTCAGTAGTTGTAGCTCGCGGGCTCTAGAGCACAGGCTCAGCAGTTGTGGGGCACAGGCTTAGCCACTCCTCAGCGTATGGTGTCCTCCCCGACCAGGGCTCAAACCTGTGTCCCCTGCGTTGGCAGGAGGGTTCTTAACCACTGCTCCACCAGGGAAGCCCTATGGCAATTATTATTAACTAAAACGAGAACTGAGTCATAGAGTTGTAATATATTTTCTGATAATTGTCATGAAAGTGTTAGTTTTCCCCCATACCCCTAGGTCTTTAACTTAAGGTCTATAGTCACTGTACATTCTTTTTTTTAATCTTTTTTTTTTTTGTAAAGAAGATAGAGTTTATTAGAGAGAAGGGACGCTGTAAAGACAGCGGGACGACTTCCTGGCAGACCAGGGAGAGCCGACCTCTTTTTTAGAATTTTATTATTTTTTATTTATTTATTTTTGGCTGCGTTGGGTCTTTGTTGCTGCACATGAGCTTTCTCTAGTTGTGGCGAGGGGAGCTACTCTTCGTTGCAGTGTGTGGGTTTTTTACTGTGGTGGCTTCTTTTGTTGCGGAGCACGGGCTCTAGGCTGGTGAGCTACAGTAGTTGTGGCGCACAGGCTTAGTTGCTCCACTGCATGTGGGATCTTCCCAGCTCAGGGATGGAACCAGTGTCCCCTCCATTGGCAGTCGGATTCTTAACTACTGCGCCACCAGGGAAGCCCATTGCTGTGCATTCTTAAAAAGTTATTTTAGAAGATATTGTTTGATATACCAATAGACAATAATAATGGGTTATATACACTTTAAGTTTGTTAAGAGGATAATCTCAGTTAAGTGGTTCTTACCATGAAATTTTAAAAAACTAAAGGGAAAAAAGATACTTGGCTGATATTGAATTCAGTATCTTTTCAAATAGATATTTGGCTGATAGTGAATAGTTTACTTAACTATAATTTTTAGGTATGCCTGGGAAATCATCTGAGTATTAACCAGTCTGTGGTAATATTCAGTTAACATTAAACTGGAAAGAAACTTATCCCATATATCCAGGAACCTGCCTGCACCATCTGAGCTTGTTTTATCTTAGAAATGACTTACAGGTCTTGTTTGGACCTCTTGATGGAAATTCGTTAGTGAAAGTACTTAAAGATCTCACCAGAAATGTCTTTTAACCATAGATTTTGGTTCAAGATCCACTTTTTGATTGTGATTGCAGAGATGTGTCAGTCCTTTAAAAATGACAGTGACAGGTTTTTAATATGAGTTTAATGTGAAATGACATGTTACTGTCAATGAAAAAAGGAAATGGACATTTTGAACCTAGTTGTTTTTTAGATTTTATTTAAATACTTTGAAAACAAATTCTGCCAATATTTACTCAGTAGTTAAAAGTAGGGGAAAACAATGGGTTGCAGTGCAAAAAACCTGGTCTAGAATTAATTAGGGGGTGGGTTTGAATCTCACTCTTTTCAATTGTGATTTAACGTTTTTGATCCTTGTTTTTTTAAATCTGTAAACTGGATATAATGCTATTTCATAATGTTTTGAGGATTAAGCAAGATAATGTATGTGTATCAGTTTTCTGGACCTGCAGTAACAAAGTACCACAGTCTGGGTGGCTTAAATAACAGAAATTTTGGGGACTTCCCTGGTGGTCCAGTGGTAAAGAATCTGCCTTCCAGTGCAAGGGACATGGGTTGGATCCCTTGTTGGGGAACTAAGATCCCACATGCCTCAGGGCAGCTAAGCCTGTGTTCCCTGGAGCCCCTGGGCCATAACTACTGAGAGAAAAACTGGCACGCCATGTCTCGGGACAACTAGACCCATACACCACAACTACTGAGCTTGCACTCCTCAATGATAGAGGCTGTCTGCCACAAACTACAGAGCCCACACCCTCTGGAGCCCAAGCACCACAACTAAAGAGCCCCATGCACCTTGGAGCCTGCATGCCACAGCTAGAGAGAGAAAAACCCGCATGCTACAACTAGAGAAAAGCCCATGCAACACAACAGGGAGCCAGCCAGTGCTCTGCAGCGAAAGATCCCACATGCTGCAACTAAGGCCTGACGCAGCCAGAAAATAAAGAAAAATAAATAAATATTAAAAAAACCCACCAAAAACCTGCCTTCCAATGCAGGAGACACGAGTTCGATCCCTGGTCGGGGAACTAAGATCCCACGTGCCCAGGGGCTAGTGAGCAGGCAGAGAGCCCGTGCCTGTGCGCCACAACAAAAGATCCTGAGTATCACAGAGAAGATCCTGTGTGCCTCAGCTAAGACCTAATGCAACCAAAACACACACACAAACACACGCACACACACACACACCCCAGAATTTTTTTTTTTTTTGGGCCCGCAGCGCACTGCTTGTGGGATTGAACCCAGGCCCTCAGCAGTGAGAGCACGGAGTCCTAACCACTGGACCGCCAGGGATTCCACAACAACAGTTAATTCTCTAAGTTCTGGAGGTTAGAAGTTCAATAGCAAGTTGTTGGTAATGGTTGGTTCCTTCTGGGGGCTGTGAGAATCCATACCATGCCTCTTTTAGTTTCTGGTGTCCTCAATAGCTCCTTGGTTTATAAATAGCATTCTCACTGTGCCTTCACATCACTTCCTTCTATCTGCGTCTGTCTCTATGTCCAAGTTTTCCTTTTATGTAAGTATATAGTTGTATTGGATTAGGGAACCACCCTGATTGATCATCTGCAAAGGCACTATTTCCAAATAAGGTCACTATTTCCATTTACAGGTACCAGAGGGTAGAATTTTGGGATGAGCGCAGTTTAAACCAGTAGTGTTTATAAAAAGGCTTATTAGCACCAACATATTTCATCCAACTGGACATACAGAGATATTAGGGAAAGCTGTTCTGAAATATGCCTATCCTGCCAGTCTAAGCTCAGATGACATTTCTTCACTTTAGTCTTTCCTGAAATTCTCCAGGTGTCTTAGGATCAGGAATTCATCTTTGTGTTTCTTGTTGAGCTTTGTATGTAGGTGTTTAGTTGAATTATGGGCTTTACAAGGGATTGTTTGGGAGTCTTTCTTTCTCAGGTAAGACTTTCAAGCTCTTCTGAAGAGTCATATTCTGTTTTTTTCCGCTTTCATTTTCCCCTTTCATTTTCCCTTGTTATTTTCTCTATTTTCATGTTTGGAGGTCTCTCTTTGGCCTGGAATTTCTGTCTGCTTTTAATTTTTTATATATTAAGGTCACTTGGATTTGGATGTTGTTTTTCATTAATATGTATTCGAATAGATGTTTTTCCCCAATAGGTTTGTATATATTGCTTTATTTGGTCATCCTGGTAAATGAATTAAATAGGAGAAAATTAATGTTTCATGTTTATGAAAATTTTCACCCATGATACCTTTAATTTAATGAAACTATTTTTTATTTTTTTATTATTTATTTTACTGGCTGTGTTGGGTCTTCATTGCTGCACACGGGCTTTCTCTGGTTGTGGCGAGTGGGGGCTACTCTTCATTGTGGTGCGCAGACTTCTTATTGCAGTGGCCTCTCTTGTTGCAGAGCACGGGCTCTAGAGCGCAGGCTCAATAGTTGTGGCGCACGGGCTTAGTTGCTCTGCAGCATGTGTTATCTTCCTGGGGCAGGGATCGAACTCGTGTCCCCTGCATTGGCAGGTGGATTCTTAACCACTGCGCCACCTAGGAAGTCCCCAAATGAAACTTTTTTATTTGTGTTTCTCAGTGACTATATTTTATTATCATCATAGTTTTGGCATGTTTCTAAATAGTTGGTATATAGTTATGTGTACCTGTGTATTACATCTTCAGTATCGCATAACTTCATCTGCACTTTGCATGTTTCTTTCGAGTTTTCAACATAATTTGTTTAACAGGTCTCTTGTTGGATGTTAACTTTTTTAAAAAAGTTGAAGTATAGTTGATGTACGATGTTGTGTTTCTGGTGTACAGCAAAGTGATTCAGTTATACACAAACACACACACATTCTTTTTCAGATTCTTTTCCATTTTAGTTTATTATAAGATATTGAATATAGTTCCCTGTGTAATACAGTAGGACCTTGTTTATCTGTTTTATATATAGTAGTTTGTATCTGCTAATCCCAAACTCCTAATTTATCCCCCCCCCCTTCCCCTTTGGTATCATAAGTTTGTTTTCTGTGTCTGAGTCTGTTTCTGTTTTGTAAGTAAGTTCATTTGTATCAGTTTTTAGATTCCACATATAAGTGATATCGTATGATATTTGTCTTTTTTCTTGGTCTGTCTTACTTCACTTAGGTCCATCCACGTTGCTGCAAATGGCATTACTTCATTCTTTTTTATGGCTGTGTATTTTTATTCCATTGTGTATGTATACTGCATCTTTATCCACTTATCTGTCTGTGAACATTAAAGTTGCTTCCATGTCTTGGCTATTGTCAGTAGTGCTGCTATGAACGTTGAGGTGCATGTATCTTTTCAAGTTGGAGTTTTCTCTGGATATATGCCCAGGAATTGGATTGCTGGATCATATGGCAGTTCTAGTTTTAGTTTTTTAAGGAACCTCCATAGTGTTTTCCATAGTGGCTGCACCAATTTGCCTTCCCACCAACAGTGTAGGAGGGTTCCCTTTTTTGCATACCCTCTCCAGCATTTATTATTTGTAGACTTTTTTTATAAATTTTATTTTTGGCTGCATTGTGTCTTCGTTGTAGTGCATTGGCTTCTTAGTGCGGTGGCTTCTCTTGTTGCCGAGCATGGGCTGTAGGCATGCAGGCTTCAGTAGGTGGCACACAGGCCCTAGAGCACGGCTTCGGTAGTTGTGGCGCATGGGCACGGTAGTTGTGGCTCATGTACTCTACAGCACATGCTCAGTAGTTGTGGTGGTGCACGGCCTTAGTTGCTCTGCAGCATGTAGGATCTTCTCAGACCAAGGATTGAACCTGTGTCCTGGCATTGGCAGGTGGATTCTTAACCACTGTGCCACCAGGGAAGTCCCATTTGTGGGCTTGTTAATGGTGGCCTTTCTGACTGGTGTGAAATGGTATCTCCTTGTAGTTTTCGTTTGCATTTCTCTAATGATTAACAATGTTGAGCATTTTTTCATATGTCTGTTGGCCATCTGTATGTCTTCTTTGGAGAAATGTCTATTTAGATCTGTCCATTTTTTGATTGGGTTGTTTTTTGTCATTGAGTTGTAGGAGCTGTTTGTATATTTTGGAATATAGTCACATTGCAAATATTTTCTCTCATTCCATAGGTTGTCTGGGATGTTAACTTTTTGTTGTCATAAATAACTGCTTTAGATATCTTTTTACAGTTCTTTTACTTGTTCGGATTATTTCCTTTGGGTTAAAATATTAGGAGAATATATAGTTATTTTCATTTTGATGGTTCATGGTAGAGCAGGTGTTTCTTTCCTGATTTTATGTCTTCGGGCATTGATGCTGAATTAACTCACTTGTTTAAGGTGACACAATTTGTGATAGAGTCAGAAGACAGCTCATTATGGCTTTGTCTGATTGTGTGATTCTGGCTTCTGGCTTTATATGATACCACTCATGTTCTTTCTTATCCATCTATTATTTAAGGCATGTGTTTTATGGCTTTATTTTCTGATAATATAGTGTGATCACTTTGTAGTAGTAATATAAGGGAAAGACAAAACCATTATCATGTTATAGGTTGATTATGGGCTGAATTAGTCATAAAGCATGTAATAATCATGGAGTTTTATTGTTATTGGATAGTAGTTGAGAGTTTGGGATCCTGAGGTGGACTGCCCGGGTTTGAATCCTTTCTCTGCCACTTACAAAATAACTATATGACTATAGGCATGTAGTAACATAGAAGTGATGATATAGTATCCACCTTAAGAGGATTAAAGGAGGAATAGTGCCTGGTATATAGCAAATATCAAGTAAATGGTAGTTACTGTATTTAAAGTTGTTTAGGACTCAGATAAGTAAGCAAGCCCATATTTAGCAATGATTGCCAAATAAATGATTACAAATCATATGATATCAGAAATTTATGGGAATCTACTCAAATTGTAGTCTTCAGTACAGGGGCTTGTAAAACATTTGTTTTTCTGTGCCATCTTGGTATCATGGTTTTAAAGTTTCAAAGGCAACTAGCTTTGAAGTAATTTTTTTTTCTGGTAACTTACAAAGTGATAACAGGCAAAAATGGCCCCTTGGGGCTTGCTTTTCAAAAAAAAATTTTCAAAAAGTTGTAGTTTCTGTATCATTTCCTAGTAAGTCTATGTACATGAAGAACTAATGATGCTATTTTCAATAAGGGTATTCTGTGAGATTTACTTTTCTCTGAACTCACAGTCTTAAAAGTTGCATGGTAACTTACAAGTCATTGAATTGAGCACAATATTTTGACATCCTTGAGCCCCAGGTATTACTCATCATTTTTATTTGAATGATTTCAGTCAGTTCATTCAGCATATTCTTTATTGGACACTTAATATGTGCTAGGTGGGTACTGTTTTAGGCATTAAGGAGGGATGCTTGAGGGAGGAGCTCACCAAACCTTTTTCAAGACATGGCATTTATAGAAAATCATAATATTTGTATGCCCCCTTAGAGTACATGGAGTAGGTTGTTTGTCCAAGTACCTTAGGTGCTGCTTTTAGCTACCCAGAAACAGCTCAGTACACGTGAACTCCTTTGTGTGGTTTATCTGGGAGAAGCTCAGTCCTACTAAACACAAAGTCATCTTCCTGTCACAACAGGAGACCTCTATACGGTTGATGGGACATGGGTTTAGAGCTGAGTTGGAAGCATTTGAATTACAGATCAATTAGGTGTATTATCTTTGGAGAAAAGATGCAGCCAGGGTCTCTGTATTGGACGTGTCCAAGGAGCTTGGTTCATATTGTGTTGTGCTTCAGTGGTGTCCCTTGGAGTTGTGCAGTGGACTGTTCTGGGTGCAGCCTCTTTTGCATGTCCTGGGAAAAATCTATATCAATTGTGTTGACATTGCAGAAATCTAGCCTGTAGTTTTCAGGATCATTTCAGTAGGGCCATTTTTGTTAACTAATTAATAGGAATGTCTGTGTTTGAGAAAGATGTAGAGTATCACCTGCAGAGGGAACCACTCCCTGCCCACCTCCCCCAGTTTTATTAAGATATAGTTGGCATATAACATTGTAGTGGGATCAGAGTCAGTTGACATTGTTAAAATTCTTTTTACTCCCCCGGACCCCTTGTTGTGCTGTGATCTAAGGACTAGGGCAAAGATATCTTTTCCTTGGGATGATTCTATTTATCTATTATTTCAGTTTTTAGCTCTTTAAAAATTTGAAATAGCTTATTTATTTTCCTAGAATGTAAGTAAAGCAAATCTATGTAAAGCAAATATAAATTGAGAGCTACTGCTGACTGTATAGAGGGCTATTTTATAAATAGTTAAGACAAAGTAATTTAATTGTACTTATTTTGTAATTGTTAAGCTGGAGTGTTTTCATCTAGTATTTACTAGGTAATGCTTTCTCAGCCAGCTAGTGGAAAGATGATGTGTTGTTTCAAGAGGTTTTGATTTTTATTGATACCCCATGTTTTGTCTGTCTAAAGTGTCAACCCAAGAAAAAGGCTACGCCACTGAAGTATGAAGTTGGAGATCTCATCTGGGCAAAATTCAAGAGACGCCCTTGGTGGCCCTGCAGGATTTGTTCTGATCCGTTGATTAACACACACTCAAAAATGAAAGGTAATACTTGCAGTTGATTATACATGATAAAATACAGTATGGAATTATAAACTTGCAGTTGCCTTTAGTAGTAATTCATTTTTGCCTTGGAGCATTTCGTTAATGAATTGTTATTATGTATTTTATCTTTTTTAAATTTTTTATCTTTTTTGGTGTTTTTTTTTTGTTTTTTTTTTTAAATTCTCATTTATTTTATCTGTAGATCCCAGGAAAATGTTAGGCTTATTATGTAAAGTTTACATTGTCCAGAATCACTCTTCAATATATTTATGTTTTTCTACTTCATTCTTTAGGTTTGTATTATTTTTGTTAGTTTTAAAGCTGAAACAGTTATAAAAGAATGCTTATAAGTTATTTTGAAATTTAAAATCTTGATTTAGAATATTCTCTTTAGTTACTATAGTTTGTTACTTATTTGGTTCTATTTGAATCTTTACGTGTCATAACTTTAAAATGGTATAAGGGCTGAAACTTCATTTTGAGCTCTCTCTCTTTTTTTTAAATAAATTTATTTATTTATTTATTTTATTGGCCACGTTGGGTCTTTTTTGCTGTGCGTGGTCTTTATTTAGTTGTGGTGAGTGGGGGCTACTCTTTGTTGTGGTGCGCAGGCTCCTCATGGCTGTGGCTTCTCTTGTTGCGGAGCATGGGCTCTAGGCACATGGGCTTCAGTAGTTGCAACACATGGGCTCAATAGTTGTGGCTCACAGGTTCTAAAGTGCAGGCTCAATAGTTGTGGTGCACGGGCTTAGTTGCTCCATGGCAGGGATCTTCCTGGAGCAGGGATCGAACCCGTGTCCCCTGCATTGGCAGGTGGATTCTTAACCACTGCACCACCTAGGAAGCCCCTGAGCTCCCTTTTTTTCTGTTAAGGTAGTTTGTGATTTTATTGTAGTTTTAATATATATGTTTTAGTTTTTCAATAAGTTGTATATGCACAAGATTCTGAAAATCTCTGGTCTGCCCCATTCTTTACCTTGCCTTTCAAAGAGTAACTAATTGTTATTAATGTTTCTTTCTAGACTTTCTTTTTGTAAATCCAACTATATATTCTTGTCTGCCTACCCCCTTTGATATAACATAAAAGTATCATATTGTATGTATGTTCTACAGTTTTTTCACTTCTTTCACTTGGAGATTTTTCCATTGAAAAACTACCTTTTTTTTTTTTTAACAGCTGCATAATTTTCTACTTTTTAAATATGGTGTACTTTATATAACCATTTCCCTGTTGATGGATATTTATTTATTTTAAACTCTTGCAGGTTTTTCAAAAAAGTAAATAATTAATTAATTGGCTGCATTGGGTCTTTGTTGCTGCGCATGGGCTTTCTCTAGTTGCGGAGAGTGGGGGCTTCTCAGTGCGGTGGCTTCTCTTGTTGCAGAGCACAGGCTCTAGGCACACAGGCTTCAGTAGTTGTGGCTCACGGGTACAATAGTTGCGGCTTACGGGCTCTAGAGCGCAGGCTCAGTAGTGGTGTTGCACGAACTTAGTTGCTCCTCGGCATGTGAAATATTCCCGGACCAGGGATCAAACCCGTGTCCCCTGCATTGGCAGGCAGATTCTTAACCACTGCGCCACAGGGAAGTCCAATTGATGGATCTTTAGATTGTTTGTAATCTTGTGTTGGAAAGATTGTACATAGAGTACATACATGTATACATGCGTGTGTTTGCGTGCATACAAAACAGTGCTGTAAAGAATAACTGTTTCATGTATACACGTCTGTTTATCTGTAGGATGATTTGCCACAAGTGGTATGCTGGATTTTATTTTATATTTTGAATATTACTGTTGAAGCACCCAAAGATCTTTATAGCTCACTGTTTAAAGAAAATGGTATCAAATTTGTGACCTGTTTGGACATTTAAATTCCACTAGTAGGAAATTCTTTTAGTATTCTCCCTCTACCCTTCCTATGCTTGTGAGACTGCTGGTTTCTTACTCATTGTGGTGGTTCTTTATATGCACTAGTTGTGTCTATGCCATTTGTTCAACAAGTAATAAGTTTTGCTTCCCCTTGTGTATAATTAGAGTCCCGTTAAAGAGAGAAGGCAAATAAGCAGACAGATAGATAATTACTTAACTGAGAGGTGTGTTCAAGGCAAAATATTGATGTACAGTCAGTGATATAGTGGAGGTATCTAACCTGGACTTTTGGTGCAGAGGTGGTCAGTGCCATTTTTGCTAGTAAAATTGTCTTTGAACTGAGACCTGTTAGGACAAGTAGGCATTAACTAGGGAAAAAAGAAGATGGTTCCAAGCACAGAAGGTAGTATTTGTTCCACCCCTGAGAAGGCTGCAGCCCATAGAGTGGTGGAAGGTGGTACAGTATGAGGCTGGAAAAATAGGTGAGTCAAATCATGCAGCATTTTGTAGAGTTTATTAAAAATTTTGTATTTTTTCCTAAGAACAGTAGGATACCATTACAGAGCTATGTGTAGAGGGAGCTGTGATCTAATCTGTGTTTTTTAAAGATCACTCTGAGTGCAATGTGAAAATGATTTGGAGGGGCACAAATAAATCAGGGGAGATAATCAAAAGGGTCGTTGCAGGGATTATGGTAAGATTATAGTGGTGACTAGGGAATGAAGAACTACTTAGGGGATAAACTCTGTATAATTTGCTGATGGACAGATAATGGGGAGTGAGGGAGAATGAAGCCTAAAGGTTTCTGTATCTCAGGATGGTTCCCAAGTTTTTAGCTTTACCAGTACGTACGTAGTGTTCTCCTTTACTGAGAGCACTGGAACATCTATAACATGGAGGTGACATCTACTTATTAGTATTACTTGAAGCTATGGGTAGGGCATGGATGAGATGGCCTTGGGAAAAATATACGGTGAGAAAAAAGGTGGCTCTGAGGAAGCCAACATTTGAAGTCTGTATGGAGGAGACTGAGTGTGCAAAAGAGATGGAAAAAAATCAGATATAGATGGAAGAGAAATACCAGGATATGGTGTTGGTGCTGTCAGGTCTTAGTTGTGTTGTGCAGGCTCCAGAGCACAAGGGCTTATTTAGTAGTTGTGGCGCTTGGGCTTAGTTGCCCCGCAGCGTGTGGGATCTTAGTTCCCCACATTGGAAGGCGGATTCTTAACCACTGGATGGACACCAGGGAAGTCCCTGTTTGTTTTTTTGTTTGTTTTGTTTTGTTTTTTGCCGCTCTGCGAGGCATGTGGGATCTTAGTTCCGAGACCAGAGGTGGAACCCGTGCCCCCTGCAGTGGAAGCGTGGAGCCTTAACTACTGGACCACCAGGAAAGTCACAACTAGAATGTTTTACGAAGGAAATATGGTCAATTTGGTTCAACAGTGCCTAGAGATCACATAAAAAGTCCATTAGGTGTAAGGAGTTGGAGATCATTAGTAATCTTTTTTGATGGTATGGTTGTGGCTGAAGTTCAGTTAGACTTGTTTGAGGAAATACAGACAAAGGCAGAGAAATGGGGATATCACAGCTGGAGAGATATATGAGGTCCAGAAGGATTTTTTTAAAATGGAAGTGGTCATGCCATTTGTGCTGATGAGAAGAGTCCTGGAGATAGGGAGAGACTGAAGACAGGCATAATAAGGGATCCAGAATGGAATCATAACATTGGATTTCTGAAAAGGGAAAATGGAATTCATATGACAGTGAGGAATTGGCCTTGGTGAGAGGAATAGCAGGACCCTTCAAATGTTAACATTTGGGTTGGGTGGGGCAGCTGTGATTGAGGTTTGGTGTGGTATCCTTAAGGGTTTCTGTATGGCCTGCCATCCTTACCTCTAGCATCCTCCTGTCTTCCCTATTATATTGTAATTTTGGTTAGGAATTGTTTTGTTGGTGCTGTAAACAGCTTAGCCATGTAGTGTTCCTCTGCTTACTTTGCCCTTAAATCCTTTTTTTCCCCCTTTTTGGGGTGTGTGTGTGTGTGTGTGTGTGTGTGTGTGTGTGTGTGTTTGTGTGTGTGTGTAGGGTTCTTAGTATTCTATGTATTTATTATTGATTCATAGTAAAACTCTTCTAGTTATTATTCTCTCTGATGATCTGATACATCAGTAATTTGTCATTTTCATACTCTTGAGGAAATACCACCTCTGTTGCTTCTTTCAGTCTTCACAGGTTACTTTCTGTGCCTTGTGAACAGCTCTCATCTTGCAGATTGCCTTCAGTTCTCTCGTGTGTTGAATTTCATGTCTTCTTTCCTTTTGATTTACTCACTTGTTTGCAATATATAGCAAGTCCTTCAGTAGTTTCCTGAAAAGAGTGTGGAAGGTAAATTTTTTGAGACCTTTGCATTATCTAGACATATTTTTTTTCTTTTGCCATACTTATTTGGTCGTTTAGCTGTATAAATACTAGGCTGGAAATAATTTTTGCTCACAATTCTGAAGGCATTGCTCCATTGTCTTTAGCTTCCAAAGTTTTCTATTAAATCTGAGATTGTTTTGATTTCTGATCTTCTGTATGTGACTTTTGTCCCTCTCTCTGAAAGCTTGTAGACTCTTCTCCTGTTCCTATATATAGTTCACGGACTATACCTTGCTGTGAGTCTGTTTTCATCCTTTGTAGAGGGTACTTAGTTGGCCCTTTTGATCTACAAATTGAGCTTTTGTTCTGGAACGTTTTCTTGAGTTGTTTCATTGATTATTTCCTTCCCTTTATTTATTCTTTTTCCATAGCCCTTATTCAGATGTTGACTTGCCTGAATTCAACTTAATAATTTTTCTTTTTTTGTTGTTGTTGAATTTTTGTTGTTTTGCTCTTCTTTATGTGGAGTTTCCCACAATGTTGTCTTTAAACCCCTTTCTCTAGTTTTACATTTCTGCTGTTATGCTTTTAATTTTCAAGAATTCCTTTTTGTTCCTTGTATCTTATTTCATGAGGGCAATATCCTTTTTATTTCTGAGGATATTAATAGCTTTTGTGAGATTTTCTCCTTTGTATGTAGTTCAAGTTCCTTTTCATCTTTACTGTTTGTACCTTTGTTCTTTATTTTTTATGTTTGAGACTTTCATCAAATCAGTGTTCAAGAGTGAGGACTAAAGATATGGGCATTTCTGGGTTTGTGGAGCTTGCAAACCTTTCCCTTGTCAATACCTGCTCCATTTCTTTCTTGGGTTGGTGAGACTCCTCAGAGATGAGTGAGCCTTTGGTCTCTTCCTACAGACTAAGAACCTGGCTTCTCGTGTTCTGGGAGCTCAGTGGGGGAAGATGACCAGGTGGTTTGGTTTTAACATTCAGTTCACTCCCTCTGTTTCTGGTATAGCTATCCTCCTGGACTGTGCCTGGTGTTACTCAGTCTGGAGACCTGTTTTGCTCCATCTAGTGGAAAAAACTCTGGTCTTCTTCTGGGGGGAGGAGAGGGAGGCAATCATGTGGTGATTTGAGCGGAGGAAGAAATTTAGGTATCTAAGCTGCTTGACAGCTTGCAACCAATTCTCTATATTTTATCTTTACAATTTCCAAAGGTACCAGGGTTATGCCAGTTCCTGAGCCTTTCGAAGATGAGTGTTGTTGATGCAGTTGGTTCTCGGCTTTGCTCATTATTGATTTAGGTTTTAGCTTTCTTGGATCTATTAAGTTAACGTAATTCTTACCCATGTGTTTCCCAGCTTACAGAATTGTGTAACATACACAATTTATTCAGTCATCCTCTCTTACTCTACTTGTCTTTAATGAGCCTATCCTTGAAAATCTCTCTGTCTTTTTTAAAGAACTTTAAAAAAATATTTATTTATTTTCTTCTTCACTGCGTTGGTCTTAGTTGCGGCATGCCCACTGCAGCATGCAGGCTCCTCATTGTGGAGCGTGGGCTGCTCTCTAGTTGTGGCCTCTGTGCTCATTAGTTGCGGTGCACGGGCTTAGTTGCCCTGCGGCATGTGGGATCTAAGTTCCCTGATTAGGGATCAAGCCCGTGTCCCCTGCATTGGAAGGCAGATTCTTAAGCACTGGACCACCAGGGAAGCCCCCTTGAAAATCTCTTTACTGTAGCATTTGTGGAGATAGGAGGGGGAGTGAATTTATAAGTGCTTATTCTTTTCTTCATTTTGACCTGGAAACACTCTCACTTTATCTTGAACAGACTTTCAGCCGGTGTTGTTTTCATATTTTTCTATATTTCTACTTCTGGGGTACCCTTTGCAAAGCAATCTAGGGGTAAATCAGATTGCTTCTTAGCTTTTCTCAAGGCTGGCCTCTCATTCATTTGGTTCAACTCTTATCACCATCTGACTTTCAGCTTCCCCAAGTTGGCATTGTTGTTTCTTTTCCTGTATTTTCTCCTTTGCATTTGTTTCTTTTAAAAACTGCTTTTGCTGGTTTTTTAGTGGTGTTTCAGAAGGAAACGAAACTAAATTTGAGTACTCAGTCTTCATTCTTTACCTTTAAAGATTTCCATTTTAACACTATTTAATAATAGTTTTTTTAAAAAAATATTTATTGGGCTTCCTAGGTGGCGCAGTGGTTGAGAATCCGCCTGCCAGTGCAGGGGACATGGGTTCGATCCTTGCTCCGGGAAGATCCCACATGCTGCGAAGCAACTAAGCCCCTGCGCCACTACTATTGAGCCTGCGCTTTAATGCCCGTAAGCCACAACTTTTGAGCCCATGTGCCGCAACTGCTGAAGCCCATGTGCCTAGAGCCTGTGCTCCGCAACAAGGGAAGCCTTGGCAATGAGGAACCTGCGCACCACAGCAAAGAGTAGCCCCCGCTCACTGCAACTAAAGAAAGCCCACACGCAGCAACAAAGACCCAACACAGCCAATAAACAAACAAACAAACAAACAAACCTGTGAGAATTCTCTGAAAAAAAAAAATTATTTATTTGGCTGCTCTGGGTTTTCATTGTGGCATGCAAGATCTAGTTCCCTGACCAGGGTTTGAACCCTCACACCCTGCACTGGGAGCACTGAGTCTTAACCACTGGACAACCAGGGAAGTCCCTAATGATAGTTTTTAAAAAGATTCTTCTTAACTTGGATTGCTAGAGCATAGAATTAGTGTGGCTCTTTATAGTACCAAAGGGAACTAATATTTGAATAAACATATTGTCCCCAAATTCCTACCCATGACTCTGTCTTCCGGTGGCAGCTGTCACCTTCACTGCATAACCGCTCTTGGAGGAATCACTGACTTTCTCCACTAACAGATGTGCCACTCATTTCTTTCTTTCTTTTTTTTTTGGGCACATGGGCTTAGTTGCTCTGTGGCATGTGGGATCTTCCTGGAGCTGGGATCGAACCTGTGACCTCTGCATTGGCAGGCGGATTCTTAACCACTGCGCCACCTAGGAAGCCCCTGCCACTCATTTCTAAATGCACTGAAATTTCTCATTCTCTCCTTGTATTGCACTAACCTTGTTCTAAGCAGAGCCATTAATGATACAGTGGTTACTAGCTTTTAATTTTATGAGGGTCTGGTACAGGAAAACTCTTCCTTCTAGTAACTGTCTATGTTATTCTTGACTTTCATGTTCTCTCGGTACACTAATCACTATTTTTATCTAATTCTTTTTATTCTCTTCTGCTGAATCCTCTTCTAACTTGCTATTAAATGTTTGTAACTCTTCTTCTCTTCCTCCTCCTCCTTCTCCTTCTTTCCATCCTTATTAACTCTTGAGTTTTAACCGTAATCAGTAAACTGAATTCATATCCACAGTGCTGGTGTTACCCCAGGCTTCAGATCTGCATGCCCAACTCTATATTTGAAGCTTTCACCAGGAGGTCCTTTAGGCAGTTAAGGTCAGCTTGTTTAAAACTGACCTAATTGTTTTCCTCCTCAAACCAGTACTTTTTCTTTCATTTCCTGCCTTAGTGAATAGATTACTGCCACTTCGTCACGTAAACCAATTACCTAGTAGTTACCCTTTCTTCCTTCTTGTGTCCTATACCATTAAGTCTTTTTTCTTCTTTAAAACATCTTTATTGAGATATAATTCATATAGCATATAATTCACCCCTTTAAAGTATACAGTTAAGTGGTTTTTGGTGTAGTCACAGAGTTGCGTAATCACAGTTAATTTTAGAACATTTTCACCACCCCAAAAAAAGAAACCCCATGGGGACTTTACTGCTGGTCCAGTGGGTAAGACTGTGTGCTCCCAATGCAGAGGGTCCAGGTTCTGTCCCTAGTTGGGGAACTGGATCCCACATGCATGCTGCAACTAAGAGTCTGCACACTGCAACTGAAAGATCCCGAATACCACAACGAAGGTCCTGCATGCTGCAACTAAGACCCAGTGCAGCCTGAATAAATAAATATTTCAAAAAAAAAAAAAAAAAAAAAAGGAGAGAAAGAAACTCCATGTCCTTTATCTACATTCCCCCTAATCTTTTTACCTCCCCTACTCCTTTGCCCTAAGCAACCAGTAGTCGACTTTCTTTCTCTATAGATTTGTCTCTTCTGGATATTTAATATAAATGGAATCATATAATATGTCCTTTGTGACTGCTTCTTTCACTCAACATGTTTTCAAGGTCTATCTGTGTATTAGTACTGCATTCCTTTTTATGGTGAATAATATTCCATTGTATGAATAGACCACATTTTATTTGTAAATTTATCATTCAATTGACATTTGGATTGTTTCCATCTTTTAGCTATTATGAACGGTGCTGCTGTGAAAATTCATGTTTAAGTATTTATGTGGACATATATTTCCTATCTTTTGGGTCTATACCCAGCAGTGGACTTGCTGGCTCAAATGGTAACTCTGACTTTTTGAGGTACTGCCTGATTGCTTGATTGATCTCTTGATTGATTTAGGCTGTGCTGGCTTATGGGCTCTTAGTTCCCCATCCAGGGGTGGAACCCAGACCCTGACAGTAAGAGTGCTGAGTTCTAACCACTGGACTGGCACTGAATTCCCCGACTCTTTTTTTTGTTTTTTTGTTTTTAAATTATATAAATTTTAGATATACAGCACCACAAGTCTAATTACCATCCATCACCATGCAGTACCCCCACTTCACCCATTTTGCTCAGCCTACTTCCCATCTGGTAACCATTAATCTGATCTCTGTATCTATGAGGTTTTGTTTTATTTCTTTTGTTGGCTTGTTATGTTTTTTAGATAACACATATGAGTGATATAGTATGGTATTTATCTTTGTCTGATTTATTTCACTTGACAGAATACCTTCAAGGTTTGTCAGTGCCGCGAATGGCAGGGTTTCATTCCCTTATGGCTGAGTAATACTGCATTGTGTATATATACCATATCTTCTTTATCCATTCATCCATCGGTGGATGCTTAGGTTGTTTCCATATCTTGGTTGTTGTAAACAGTGCTTCAGTGAGCATAGAGGTGCGTATATCTTTTTAAATTAGGGTTTTCATGTTCTTCAGATAAATACCTGGGAGTGGAATAGCTGGGTCTCCCAGATTGTTTTGAAAAGCTGCTATACCATTTTAGATTCCTACCAGCAGTGGATGATGAGGGTTCTAATCTCTCTACATCCTTACCACCAGTAGTTATCTGACTTTTTGTGGTAAAAAATGTATGTATCAGGGCTTCCCTGATGGCGCAGTGGTTAAGAATCTGCCTGCCAGTGCAGGGGACACGAGTTCAGTCCCTGGTCTGGGAATATTCCACATGCCTCGGAGCAGCTAAGCCTGTGAGCCACAACTACTGAGCCTGCACTCTAGAGCCCAGGAGACACAACTGTTGAGCCCATGTGCCACAACTGCTGAAACCCACGTCTGGAGCCTGTGCTCCGTGACAAGAGAAGCCACCACAATGAGAAAGCCCGAGCACTGCAACGAAGTGTAGCCCCTGCTTGCTGCGACTAGAGAAAGCCTACACACAGCAACGAAAGCCCAATGCAGCCAATAAATAAATAAATAAATAAATAAATCTTAAAAAAAGAGTTTATTTGGTGGTTAGTTCTTGTTTATTATATTAGCTGTGCTGTGTCTTATATGCCTTTTGTGATTGCTGGTAATGAGGGTATAAAACTTTATAGACTGATGATAGAAGACATTTGGTTGTTATATTGATGTTATATGATTAGCTAATCAACCTCCCACTGGTTTAGAATATATAGCATATCATCAGACCAAACCATTGAATTCTTTCATTACACTTTTAACCATTTTCTTGTTATATAAATTAAAAATTAAAAATTTACCTTCTGTCTGACCTACTTCAGATTGTCTTGTTCTGTAGGTTTTTAAGCTTGTTGATTTTTAATTTTATTTTAGTTTTATGTGAAAAGAGGCTTCTCTGGCAACTGCGATATGGCTGTTCTCTTGATGATGATGAACAGTCATTTTGTTTTAAAGTAATGACACTGTGATTTTAATTTTTATCTAGTTTCTAACCGGAGGCCGTATCGACAGTACTACGTGGAGGCTTTTGGAGATCCTTCTGAGAGAGCCTGGGTGGCTGGAAAAGCAATCGTCATGTTTGAAGGCAGACATCAATTTGAAGAGCTACCTGTCCTTAGGAGAAGAGGAAAGCAGAAAGAAAAAGGATATAGGCATAAGGTATTTAAAAGAAAAAGAAAGGCCTCTTAAATTATCTTCTTGGGGGTAGGTAGGGGTTCACGGGATCAATCAAAGGAAAAAGTATTACATTTTTGGAATATGTTATTTCCTTTATTAGTAGGATATTGGTGAGAAAATTGGCAGAAAGCAAGTCTTTTTGCAGGGTTGAGATGGGGCTGGCCTTCCAAATATTTATACTCAATTTTTTGAGAAATGATTTGCCATGCCACTTAGATGTGATAGCACAAAATGGCGTAAGAAGAAAATGATCATCGAAATGGAGTATCCTACTCCTCACTCTCTGGGTTAATTATTTCTCTTAAAAATGAGAAAGATAAGGCTTTAAACATTTTTGTTTGTTTTGGTTTTTGTGTGTGGTTGTTAATGCTTAGGATTGCAGTTTGAAACTTGGTTATGTTTTAATAAAGAACATGTTTTTGTTTCATTTGCTTGATGTTGTGTTAAAGATTTGGCTGTTTCTTTTGTTATTCCTTTATAGTCAGTCTGGAAGGGGAAATAGTTCCTCTTAGATTTGTATTTTAGACTTTTAGACTATTTTATAAAAATCACAATTAGGGTAACTTTGAGTCAGTATGCAGTCCCTGCTGTTTCCAACTGGAGTTTCTTCCTCTCTAAAACTAATTAATAATATGTACCTTGTCAAATTGTTGTGAGGATTAGAAATAGATATTTTATATGTTATAAGGTTGATGCTCTGAAACAACTAGTGTGTGCTGTCGTTGAGATAGCAGAGGCTAACTGCATCCTTTCTAATACTTTGGGTAGTTGGTGGTGGGGGGGTTGTCAGAGTTTTCGTGTCAAGACTTTAACTGTGTAGATTAACCAACCCCCTTTCCAGAGGGGTTCTCTAGGCCTTTCAGGTTCTGCAAAATTAATTTACTATGGTCATAGTTAGGAAGTTAATGGGTATGTTTGTATGTAAAGTAAACCAGATGATCAGTTTATTGCCTGTCTAGTGGCCTGAAGGGTTTTTTTTAATATATATATAAATTTTATTTATTTATTTATTTATTTATTGACTGCGTTGGGTCTTCTTTGCTGCACACAGGCTCTCTCTAGTTGCTGCGAGTGGGGGCTACTCTTCACTGTGGTGCGCAGGCTCCTCTTTGTAGTGGCTTCTCCTGTTGTGGAGCACAGGCCCTAGGCACATGGGCTTCAGTAGTTGCGGCACATGGGCTCAATAGTTGTGGTTTACGGCCTCCAGAGCACAGGCTTAGTAGTTTTGGTGCATGGGCCCAGTTGCTCCATGGCATGTGGAATCTTCCCAGAGCAGGGCTGAAACCCGTGTGCCCTGCATTGGCAGGCGGATTCCCAACCACTGCGCCACCTAGGAAGTCCTGTGGCCTGAGTTTTTACGTGGTCTGCAGAACATCCCTTTCACAAGTATTAAAGTATTTGTGAATACTAACCAGTAGTTAGAACCTTGACTAACATCTATTGTGTGAAGCTAGGGAGGGGGGACGTAAGAGTCTGAAAAATAAGGAATATTTCACAGAGCCTCATTGTCCTTATGCTGTGAGGAATCAAGAAAAGAGTATATGTAACTTGTCATGTATCCATGGTGTATGGGTGTCTCTGGACTACATGATTAAGCCTGGGACACTGCTTGGTTATAAACCAGATTGTATGTAAAATGTATGGAAGAATCTTGATTAGCCAAGGGCCTAGTGATAACCAGAGTTTCAAATTTCAGGTCTTCCAGGGCAGGTCTGACTTACTCATTTCTCCAGTCCTAGTTTTCCACATTCATCCTCTTTCTTCACCCTTTTGCTTTCTCTTTTATGCAACTGAACAAGTGCTTAGCCTTCATAAGTCAGGAAGGAAATCTTTATTCTAAGGTTGGAGGGGTAAGTTGGAGTGGTCTGGTTGCTCCTTGATTTAGTAATATAATACTGATTAGTAATGTAATGTTGTAGTCTAATTTATGGTCCACTCTTTTGTGCTTTTAATGGTAAGGAGAGTGGAGGGTTTACAGGATCCGTCTTTCTCCAGTGATGAATCTTAGTGGTAGTAGTAGTGTTGAAGAATCCCCAGTAGCTGTCTTCTGGGTGAGCTGTGGGTGTTAACCACCTGGAAGTCCCATAAAAGAGCCTTGAAGAAGTACGACAAGGCTTGGGAAAGCTTCTGATTTGAGAGGTGTTCACTGATGACCTCCCTGTTTCTCCTTCCATTTCTTAGGTTAGTGATAATCTTTTTCTCTTTAAATTCAAGGTTCCTCAGAAAATTTTGAGTAAATGGGAAGCCAGTGTCGACCTTGCTGAGCAGTATGATGTTCCCAAAGCGTCGAAGAACCAAAAATGTGTCACCAGTTCAGTCAAGTTGGACAGTGAGGAGGACATGCCATTTGAGGACTGTACCAATGATCCTGAATCAGAACATGACCTGTTGCTTAACGGCTGCTTGAAATCTCTGGCTTTTGACTCTGAACATTCTGCAGATGAAAAGGAAAAACCTTGTGCTAAGTCTCTAGCCAGAAAGAGCTCTGATAATCCAAAAAGGACTAGTGTGAAAAAGGGCCACATGCAATTTGAAGCACATAAGGAAGAACGGAGGGGAAAGATTCCAGAGAACCTTGGCCTAAACTTTATTTCTGGGGATGTATCTGATAAGCAGGCCTCTAATGAACTTTCCAGGATAGCTAACAGCCTCACAGGGCCCAGCTCTGCCCCAGGAAGTTTCCTCTTTTCTTCTTGTGCAAAAAACACTGTAAAGAAAGAATTTGAGACTTCAAATTGTGACTCTTTGCTGGGCTTGTCTGAGGGTGCCTTGATCTCTAAACGTTCTGGGGAGAAGAAGAAACTCCAGCGAGGTCTGGTATGTAGTTCAAAAGTGCAGCTCTGCTATATTGGAGCAGGCGATGAAGAAAAGCGAAGCGATTCCATTAGTATCTGTACCACTTCTGATGATGATGGAAGCAGTGATCTGGATCCCATAGATCATAGTTCAGAGTCTGATAATAGTGTCCTTGAAATTGCAGATGCTTTTGATAGAACCGAGAACATGTTACCTGTGCAGAAAAATGAAAAGGTAAAGTATTCTAGGTATCCTGCCACAAACACTAAGGTAAAAGCAAAGCAGAAGACCCTCATTACTAACTCACATATGGACCACTTGATGGATTGTACTAAGACAGTAGAACCTGGAACTGAGACGTCTCAGGTTAATCTCTCTGATCTTAAAGTGTCAACTCTTGTCCGAAAACCCCAGTCAGATTTTAGAAATGATGGTCTTTCTCCAAAATTTAACACCCCATCAGGCATTTCCAGTGAGAACTCAGTAATAAAAGGTGGGGCTACAAATCAAGCTCTGTTACATTCAAAAAGCAAACAGCCCAAGATCCGAAGTTTCAGGTGCAAACATAAAGAAAACCCAGCTGTAGTAGAACCGCCCATTGCAGATGAGGGCTGCAGTTTGATATGCTGCTCTTCTGATACCAAAGGCTCTCCTTTGGCCAGCATTTCCAAAAGTGGGAAAGTGGATGGGCTAAAACTACTGAGCAACATGCATGAGAAAACCAGGGATGCGAGTGACATAGAAACAGCAGTGGTGAAACACGTTCTGTCAGAGTTGAAGGAACTCTCTTATAGATCCTTAAGTGAAGATGTCAGCGACTCTGGAACGTCAAAGCCATCAAAACCATTACTTTTTTCTTCTGCCTCTGGTCAGAATCATATACCTATTGAACCAGACTACAAATTCAGTACATTACTAATGATGTTGAAAGATATGCATGATAGTAAGACCAAGGAGCAGCGGTTAATGACTGCTCAGAACTTGGTCTCTTATCGGAGTCCTGGTCTTGGGGACTGTTCTACCAGTAGTCCTGGGGGGGCTTCTAAGGTCTTGGTTTCAGGAGGCTCCACTCACAGTTCAGAAAAAAATGGAGATGGCACTCAGGATCCAGTCCGTCCTAGCCCTAGTGGGGGCAACTCTGCACTGTCTGGGGAGCTATCTACCTCCCTACCTGGCTTGGTGTCCGATAAAAGAGACCTCCCTGCTTCTGGCAAAAATCGTTCAAACTGTGTTACTAGGCGCAACTGTGGTCGATCAAAGCCATCCAAATTACGAGATGGTTTTTCAACCCAGATGGGAAAGAACACAGTGAACCGTAAAGCCTTAAAGACAGAGCGCAAAAGAAAACTGAACCAGCTTCCAGCTGTGACTCTTGAGGCTGCACTGCAGGGAGACAGAGAGAATAGGGGTTTGGAGAACAGCTCCTCCCGAGGTGAGGCAGAAGACCCTGGTAATGAGGAACCCCTGCAGTTAATGGGCCATGTGACAGGTGAGGATGGCACCCATTTTCCCGGTGTGAATTTCCATAATAAAGCCAACCAGTGTGACCCTGGTAAAATTCCTGAAAAAGATCCCTGTTTTGAAAACAGAAAAGGCCCAGAGCTGGACTCTGAAATGAATAGTGAGAATGATGAACCCAATAGTGTAAATCAAGCGGTGCCTAAGAAGCGGTGGCAGCGTTTAAACCAAAGGCGTACTAAACCTCGTAAGCGTGCTAACAGATTTAGGGAGAAAGAAAACTCTGAGGGTGCCTTTGGGGTCTTGCTTCCTGCTGACCCTGTGAAGAAGAGAGATGAGTTCCCAGAGCAGAGACCTCCTCCTTCAGCGAACATACTAGAGGATGCACTGACAGATCCAAATCATGCCGACCACTTAGATTCAGCTGGGCCACGGTTGAATGTTTGTGATAAATCCAGTGCCAGCAATGAAGAGATGGAAAAGGAGCCAGGAATTCCCAGTTTGACCCCTCAGCCTCAGCTCCCCGAACCAGGTAAGGACTCCAGACTGGGAAAGAAAGGGACTAGAGGAAGTGATGACAATGATAGGCTTCTAAAGTTAGTCCGTTTTCATGGAAGGCCTAAGTGTGAATTGGGAGGGGAGGATTATCACCTGAAGTGAAGAGAGGGCTATATGTAGAAGGGTCGGAATTTTGAGGACCAGGTTTCCATGTACTTTGAGAAATTATGTTTTACCAAGAAGCTCTTTTTTCTTTTGCTTCTAGTAAGTCTCAAGGACATTTTGTTCCTGCTCCCCATTTCCTACTTTTAAAATCTGTGAACTTTTGGGGACTCAATTCGGTATTGTAAGTATTTGAGAGGCTCTGAGCTAGAATCTAGTTAAGTTTACAGAAAGCTAATAGATTTTATTGAACGTTAGGTTCTCTTCAACTACAGCTTAAGGAAGGTCTTTCTGTTACGTAGACAAAGGGGACATATTTTTGAAAAAATGTAAATATTCTGTAGTACTTATTTGAAGGCCTTAGATGTCTTGCATCCCTTCTGGAATGAGGTTTGAGAATAAATTTTTAAAAATCTGAAGTACAAGGGTAGTCTACCTTAGCAGCAGCAGGTCTTTCAAAATATATTATATACAATATTGTTATTGAGGGTAAAACTGACTTTCCTAAACATAAGATTTCTCAATATTGTACCAAAGTAGATTATGTTTTCTAACAGCTTTATTGAAATATAATTCACATACCATAGAATTCACCTTTTGAAAGTTTATACTTCGGTGGCTTTTAGTGTACTCAGAGACCTGTGCATCTATAAACATGGTTAATTTTGGAACATTTGCACCACCCCAGAAAGGAACCTTGGGCCCTTTATCAATCTCCCTTCATTTCTTCCCCAGTCTATAGATTTGCCTGTCTTGTACATTTCACATAAATGCAATCATACAGTATGTGGTACTTAGGGGTTTTTTTATTTAGCATATATATGCTTTTTTGGGGGTGGGGGCTGCATTGGGTCTTTGTTGCTGCGTACAGGCTTTCTCTAGTTGTGGTGAGCAGGGCTACTCTTTGTTGCAGCGAGGTGGCTTCTCTGGTCGTGGAGCACAGGCTCTAGGTTCATGGGCTTCAGTAGTTGTGGCTCATGGGCTCAGTAGTTGTGGTGCACGGGCTTAGATGCTCCATGACATATGGGATCTTCTTGAACCAGGGCTCGAACAGGTGTCCCCTGTATTGGCCACTAGGGAAGTCCCTCAATGTTTTATTTTTATTGTGGTAAAAAACACATGAATTCACCCTCTAAACAAGTTTAGAGTGTACATTAACAGTATTAACTATATGCACATTGTTGTACAACACCGTTTATTGAAGAGACTATCCTTTTCCCATTGTGTAGTCTTTGCACCCTTGTCAAAGATAATTTTTTTTAAATTAATTAATTAATTTATTGGTGGCATTGGTCTTCATTGCTGCTCGCAGGCTTTCTTTAGTTGCGGCGAGCAGGGGCTACTCTTTCTGGTGCATGGGCTCCTCGTTGCCATGGCTTCTCTTGTTGTGGAGCACGGGCTCTAGGCACGTGGGCTTCAGTAGTTGCTGCACGTGGGCTCAATAGTTGTGGCTCACGGGCTCTAAAGCACAGGCTCAGTAGTTGTGATGCATAGGCTTAGTTGCTCCACAGCATGTGGGATCTTCCTGGAGCAGGGCTCGAACCCGTGTCCCCTGCATTGGCAGGTGGATTCTTAACCACTGCGCCACCTAGGAAGCCCCACAACTGATTTTGTAATGTTGATTTTTCTATCTTGCAGCTTTACTGAATTCATTTATTATTCTTAGAGCATTTTTGTGGAATCTTTAGGGTTTTCTTTATATGAGATCATGTCATCTATGAACAGAAATCATTTTCTTGTTTCTAATTTGGATGCCTTTTATTTCTAATTCTTGCCTAATTGGACTTCTAGTGTTGGGTTAAATAGAAGTGTCAAGAATGGGCATTCTAGCCTTGTTCCTGATCTTAGAGAAAAAGCTTTAAGTTTTTCACCATAGACTATCATGTTAGCTGTGGGATTTTTACATATGACCTTTATTTTAGATTATTTCCTTTTATTCGTAGTTTGTTGAGTGTTGAATTTAGTCAAGCCCTTTCTGCATCAGTTGAGATGATCGTGTGGTTTTCTTCCTTCATTCTTCTAATGTATTGTATTACGTTTATTGATTTTTATATGTTGAGCCGTCTTTCCATCCCAGGAATGAGTCGCACTTGGTCATGGTATGTAACCCTTTTTTAAGTGCCACTGTTGAATTCAGTTTGCTAATTTGGTGAGAATTTTTGCATTAGCGTTCATAAAGGAGATTGGTCTGTCTTTTAAAAAAAAACAACAAACATGTTTTTGTCTGGCTTTGGTATCAGAGTAAATGGTCACCTCATAAAATGAGTTTGGAAATGTTTCCCCTTCCATTTTTTGGAAGAGTTTTAGAAGGTTTGGCATTAATTCTTATTTAAATGCTTGGTAGAATTCTCTAGTGAAGGCATCTGATCCTGGGCTCTCCTTTCTTGGGAGGTTTTCACGTTTTCACTGACTGATTTCATCTCCTTACTACAGGTTTTCTATTTCTTCATGATTGATGCTGGGTGGATTGCATGTTTCTAGAAATTTATCCAGTTCCTCTAGATTATCCAGTTTTTTGGCATATAATTGTTCATAGTAGTCTCTTAAAATTCTCTTTGTTTCTGTGGCTTCCATTGAAATGTCTTCTCTAATTTCTCGTTTTCATTATTTGTGTCTCTCTCCCTCCTTCCACTTAGCTAAGGAGTTGTCAATTTTGTTGGTCTTTAAAAAAAAGCAGAAACAAAAAAAACAAAACCAAAACTTAACTCTTAGTTTTATTTATATTTTTAAAAGAAAATCTCTGTTTTGTTTATTTCTGCTCTGATGTTTATTACTTCTTACCTTTTGCTGACTTTGAGTTTAGTAATTTTTCTCATTCCTTGAATGTGAAGTTAGGTTGTTGATTTGAGATCTTTCTTTTTTCTTTATGTATGCACTTCCTGCTGTGAACTTCCCTCCTAGTACTTCTTTTTGCTACATCTTATAAGTTTTAGTATATTGTCTTATTGTTTCCATTTGTCTCAGAATATGTTCTGATTTGGGGGGGGGGGGGATTTCCTCTGTAACCTATTGGTTGTTCAGGAGTGTGTTAATTTCCACAGATTTGTGAATTTTTTATTTTCCAACTGCTATTCATTTCTAATTTCATTCCATTGTGATTGGAAGCGATACTTGGTATGATTTCAATATTTTAAAATTTGTTAAGACTTGTTTTGTTATCTATTACATGGTCTATCCTGGAAAATGTTCCCTCTGTGCTTGAGAAGAATGTGTATGCTGCTGCTGTGAGATTGACTGTCTTGTATTTGTCTGTTAGATCTTGTTGGTCTGTGTTGATGTTGAAGTTCTCCCTTTTCTCATATTGATCTTCTCCCTGGTTGTTCTCTTCATTAGTGAAAGCTGAGTGTTAAACTTTACTGTTATTGGTTTACTGTCTGCTTCTCCTGTCAATTCTGTTAGTGTTTGCCTCATATATTTGGGTGTTCTGATGTTACATACATATTTACTTTTGGTTGTTTATGATTGTTATCTTTTAAAAATGTTTACAATTGTTTTCCTGGTAAATTGATTCTTTTATCATTATGTAATGTCCTTATTTGTCTCTGTTGATAGTTTAGCTAAAGTCTATTTTGTCCAGTTATGGCTATTTCTGCTCTCGATTGTACGTAATATCCTTTTCCATCCTTTTGGTTTCAGTCTACACGTGTCTTTGCATCCAAGGCCATGTTATCTTGTAGACCAAATATAGTTGCATCTTGTTTTTTTCAGTCCATTTAGCCACCTTATGTCTTTTGGGCAGTTTTAACTCATTTACATTCAAAGTAATTATTGACAGGGAAGGACTTACTGCCGTTTTAATTGTTTTCTGTCTTGCAGCTAATTTGTCCCTCTGTCTCTCTTGCAGCCCTCCTTTGTATTTCTTTGATTTTTTAATATTGATATACTTTGATTTCTTTCTCATTTCATTTTAGATAGGCATTTTCTTTATGGTTACCATGGGGCTTACATAAAACATAGCTATAGCAATCTATTTTGAGCTGGTAACAATGTAACTTCAATTGTGTACAAAAACTCTACTCTTTTACATCTCTCCATTCCCACTTTGTTATTGGTGTCACAGATTACATCTTTATGTATTGTATATTCATTAACATAGTTTTATAGTTATTTGTTATGTTTTTGTCTTTTAAATTCAATACCAGACTTAAAGTGCTTTATACACCACCATTATTGTGTTAATTACAGTATTGTATTGGTCTATATATTTACCTTTATCAGCTATTTTTATATTTTTATATATGCCTTGGTGTTGCTGCCTAATGTCCTTTTTTTTTTTTTTTTAAATTATTTAATTATTTATTTATTGGCTGTGTTGGGTCTTCATTGCTGTGTGCGGGCTTTCTCTAGTTGCAGCCAGTGGGGGCTACTCTTCATTGCGGTGTGCAGGCTTCTCATTGCTGTGGCTTCTCATTGCTGTGGCTTCTCTTGTTGCGGAGCAGGGGCTCTAGCTGTGCAGGCTTCAGTAGTTGTGGCACATGGGCTCAGTAGTTGTGGTGCATAGGCTTAGTTGCTCCATGGCATGTAGAATATTCCCAGACCAGGGCTGGAACCCATGTCCCCTGCTTTGGCAGCTGGATTCTTAACCACTGTGCCACCAGGGAAGTCCTGGTTCCTTTTTTATAAGTTTCTGTTTTGTTGATATTCTCATTTGTTTATGTTACTGTTTTCATTGTTTCTTTTAGTTATGTGTAGATCTTGTAGATCATTGAGCTTCCTTAGTAAAATTATTTTGAATTCTTTATCTGATAATTTATTGATCTCTATTACTTTCTAGAGACTTATTTTGATCCTTTGGGCCATGTTGCCTTAATGTACTTCTTGATTTTTTTCCTGTGAAGTTTTTTTTTTCCCCCTTCTTTTTATGGCCACACTGCACAGCATGCAGGGATCTTAGTTTGACCAGGGATGGAACCTGTGCCCCCTGCAGTGGAAGCACAGAGTCTTAACCACTGGACCACCAGGGAAGTCCCGTTCCCTTGAGTTTTTTGTTTTGTTTTGTTTTGTTTTGTTTTTTTTGTTTCTTTTTTTGTTTCTTTCCCCCTTGAGTTTTATGTGTTTGAATTTGGATAAGCAACCACTTTTCTCATTCTTTATGGACTGGCTTCATGCAGGGGAAAACTCACCAATCAGCTTGGCTAGAGATTCTGGGGACCTCTGGAACCTTTTTTGGAGGATGGGCTTCTCCCGGCTTGTGTGTGTAATTTCCTAATTAGAGAGGTTTGTTTATTTCTTTTTCAGGAGCTCATAATCTCTTGCTGCCTCTGGTGTTTTTCTGCAGTACTGCGGGTTAGCCATTGCTACTGCAACTAACTTCCTCACTCTAATTCTCAGCGGTACCCAGGTACCTGAAGCATGCTGGCTCTCTCTCAGATCCCAGAAGCAGTCAAAACAAATAGTAATCCCTTGGGCAGTTTTCTAGAAATCTGGATTGCCACATGCTCCCCCTTTCCCTCCCTTTGTAGAGAGAAGCCAGGAGTTGAGTGCCTTCTCCCAGTCTTGCTAAGCTGTGCTGCCCTGTGCATCACTACAGGCCCTTTGGTTCCACAGCGTGCTGCCAACTCTCTCCCTTGTTTGCAGTGCCCCCAGGAGTCCAGACTATTGGCTTCTGTTAGTGTTCCCAGTCAGGTTAGACAGAAACCTGCCCCTTGGGCAGCCCTTGAAAAGCCGGAATGTTGGACACCCTCACCTCCACTCCCAGGCTTTGATGGGGAGCTCAGCTGTCGTTGCTTTCTGAGTGGCAATCTCAAATAAAGTGAATTGGCTCTCTCTCTTTTTTTTTTTGAATTGGCTCTTTTAATCCATTTCAAGGCTATTGTTCTTGGCTTTGCACTTGCCCTGGGGTACTGTAACTTCTTAACTGATTTCTAGAGTACTCATAAAGGTATTTTGATGCATATATTGTTAGTTTGCTGTCTCTGAATGGAAATAATACGGGGACTTTCTATTCTGCCATCTTGCTGTTGTTGCTGCTCTGTTGTTGCTCTTGCTTCATGTATTTTTAATGCCAAATGATGTTCCAGTGTACAAATAAGCCATATTTTATTTATTGATCAACATTTGGATTGTTTTTTACTTTTTGGCCTTCATGAATAATGCCGTTATGAACATTCGTGTGCACTGTTTTGTGTGGATATGCTTTTATTTTTACTATATACCTAGCAGTGAAATTCCTGGATCATTTGGTGATTACATGTATAAGTTTTGAGGAATTTCCAGAATGTTTTGCAAAGGTGTATACCTCCACATACACATCTGTTTGATGTAGCTGTCCTGGTTGGTGTCAAGTGGTATTTCATTATTGCGGTTTTGATTTGCATTTCCCTGATGGCTGACAATGCTGAACATCTTTTTATGTAATTGATCAATAAATACATAAAAAGATGTTCAGTTATAAATCATCCTGGGAGAAGTGTCGTTATAGATCCTTTGCTTATTTTTTAATTGAGCTATTTGCCTTTTTTATTATTGATTTATGAAAATTCTTTACATGGTCCACATATACGTCCATTAATAGATATGATTTGCATATACTTTCTCCTATTTTGTGAGTTTACCTTTTTATTCTTGATTATATATTTTGAAGCACAAAAATTCTTAATTTTGATGAAGTGTGGTTTGTCTGTTTTTTCTTTGGTTTCTTGTGCTTTTGGTGTCATAACTAAGTAACCATTGCCTAATCTAGTTGTCTCAGCACCATTTGTGGAAAAGGGTATTCCTTCCCCATTGAATGGTCTTGGCACCCTGTTTGAAAATCTTTTGACCGTAAGTGTGATGGTTTATTTCTGGGCTCACAATTCTTTTTTATTGATATATATGCTGTCATTATGCCAATACCACAAGGTCTTAATCTCTTTATAGTAATTAATTATTGTAGCTTTGAAATCAGAAAGTGGAAGCTCTCCAACTTTATCCCTTTTCAAATTTGTTTTGGCTCTTGATTTTTGTATTCCTGTGTTTATTTTAGGAGCTTCTTATCATTTCTGCCTAAAAGTCAGCTGGGCTTTTTTTTTTTTTTTTCAGCTGGGCTTTTGATAGGAGTTGTGCTGAATCTGTAGGTCATTTTGGGCAGTGTTGGCACTGTAACCATGTTAAGTTTTGCACACTAAGAACAGGGGATGGTTTACATTAATTTAAGTTGTCTTTGATCTCTTGCAACAGTGTTGTGTAGTTTGCAGTGTACAAGTCTTGTATTTCTTTTGTTCATTTTATTCCTAAGTATTTTATCCTTTTTTGATGCTATTATAAATAAAATTGTTTTCTTAGTTTCATTTTTGGATTTCCTATTGCTAGTATATAGAAATACAGTTGACTTTTTTTATTTTAAGAGAACTTTATTATTTTTTGGCGTGTTGGGTCTTCATTGCTGCATGCGGGCTTTCTCTAGGTGTGGGGAGCAGGGGCTACTCTTCATTGCGGTTTGGTGGCTTCTCTTGTTACGGAACATAGGCTCTAGGCATGCGGGCTTCAGTAGTTGCAGCACACTGGCTCACTAGTTGCGGCACTCAGGCCCTAGTAGTTGTGGCATGTGGGCTAAATAGTTGTCCCTCGTGGCCTCTAGAGCACAGGCTTAGTAGTTGCGGCCCACGGGCTCATTTGCCCTGAGGCATGTGGGATCTTTCCAGCCAGGGATCAAGCTCCTGTCCCCTGCATTGGCAGGCAAATTCTTAACCACTGTGCCACCAGGGAAGTCCCCAGTTAATATTTATTTATTTATTTATTTATTTATTTATTTATTTATTTAGCTGTGTTGGGTCTTTTTTGCTGCCTGCAGGCTTTCTTTTAGTTGTGGTGAGTGGGGGCTACTCTTCGTTGTGGTTGCGCGGGCTCCTTATTGCCATGGCTTTTCTTGTTGCAGAGCATGGGCTCTGGGCGCATTGGCTTCAGTAGTTGTAGCACATGGGCTCAATAGTTGTGGCTCATGGGATCTAAAGCGCAGGCGCAATAGTTGTGGCACACGGCTTAGTTGCTCCGCGACATGTGGGATCTTCCTGGAGCAGGGATCAAACCTGTGTCCCCTGCATTGGCAGGTGGATTCTTAATCACTGCGCCACCTAGGAAGCCCCCCAGTTGATTTTTATGTATTGATCTTACACATTGCAACCTCGCTGAACTCCTTTTTTAGCTCTAATCATTTTATTGTGAATTCCTTAGGATTTTCTATGTACATAATCATGCCATCATCCAAAAGAGATAGTTTTACTTCATCCTTTCTAATATGGATGCCTTTTATTTCTTTTTCTTGCCTAACTGCCCTAGCTAGATCCTTCAGTGCATTGTTGAGGGTAAGTAGAGCAAACAGACATCCTTGTGTTGCTCCTGATCTTAGCGGGGAAAGCATCTGATTTTTCATCATTTAACTATGACATTAACTGTGATTTTGATAGAAGACCTTTCAGGTTGAGAAAGTTCCCTTCTATACCTAGTTTGTTTAGTTTTTTAGGTGTTTTTTCTGTGGCTATTGAGATGATTATTCCTGTTTATTCTGTTAACATAATGCGTTAGTTACAATTTTCTTATGGGGGCTTGAATTTTCCTGGCCCATCACGCTGCAGATCCACAGGAGGGTAAGTCACAATTTCTCAGGGGCCTGTTCTCACTCCTGCTCCCCTTCTACTTGATGCCAAGGCCCCTTTCCTTGTGGTCTCCTGGGGGTTGGGACATGGTTTATTTCTGTTTCACGGCGGCTCTGAGGATAGAGCCCTGAGGGGCCCCAAGTTTAGTCTCCTTAGTTTAAGCTTCTGCCTCCTTAACAGGATCTCCAAAAAGCCCTCAGGACAAAATCAGTTTCAGGGCTTTACTTATTTCGCTGGGTTATTACTTTTCATTAGTTTTTGGTTTATAGTTCTTTACAATTTTGTCGGTTTTTTGCACCTTTTAAGGTAGTTTTTTCAACACTTTACATAGCCTTTTTATTTGCTTTCAACAGGAGATTTGGGCTGAGTTACTACTTGCCGTTATCATGACGAGTTGTTTGGGTTTTTGCCTTTTTTTCTTCTTAAATTCTTTTGCCTCTGAGGTCGCAGAACTAGGAAAGTAGAGGTATGATAGGGGCTAATAATCTGTATGGGCAGAGTGATGTTGCTGTCAGTACTCCAGTTTTCTGGGAGACAAAACGTCACTGTTTTGAAGAAAAGAAGAAAACTTACTTGAGGTATAATTTACATACCACAAAATTCACACACTTTAAGTGTGCAAGCAAATGATTTTTAGTAAATTCACTGAGTTATGCAGCCATCCCCATAAGTCAGTATTAGAATACTTATCCTGCTCCCATAAGATCACTCTGCCCTGTTTATAGTTAGTCCTTATTCATGTTCCTAGTCCCAGGCAGCCACTAGTCTACTCTCTCTCTCTAGAGTTGCTTTTTCTGGACATTTCATATTAATAGAATCACACAACATGTGCTCTTTTGTGTCTTGGTCTTTTTATTTAACATAATGTGTCTGTGGTTTGTTCACATTGTGGCATGTAGCAGTATCTTGTTCTTATGACTTCCCTGGTGGTCCAGTGGCTAAGACCCCACAGTCCCAATGCAGGGGGTCCGGGTTCAATCCCTGATCAGGGAACTAGATGCCATGTGCGTGCTGCAACGAAAAGATCTGTGTGCTGCAGCGGAGGTCCCGCATGCTGCAACTAAGATCCAGCACAGCCAAATAAATAAATAAAATATTTAAGAAAAAAAATCTTGTTCTTTTTGGCCATGTGCTCAGCACCACATGGGTCGGTACCCGTGTCTCAGATGTCATACTTCTTATTCCTCACTTTGCACATCCTGTCTTGCACTTTGGGACTCCCATGCCAAGCGTGCCTTGTGCCTTCGATACCCCACGTCCTGTGCATCCTGTGCCTGGGCACCCCACCTTTCTCTGCACCCGATGCCAGAAAAATCCCACATCTAGGGTGCCCTGTGCCTAGAACACCCCACTTTCTGACTCCCTGTGTCTTAGGGACCCTATATTCTGTGCACCTAGCACCTTGGGCACCCTGGCCTCAGACATGGATGGCTCTGCTTGCCTGTCTCCTGTTCCCTAACGCTTGCCCTCCTTTAAGTTGTGCCCAAGGTCCTGCCTGGGTCCCCACTCTGATTGCCCTGGGCGCTGCACTCCTCCACCCTCAACTGTCCCCATGCCCTGAGTCCTTTGCCTCAGGCACAGCACCCTTAGTCCTGGGTATCCTGCTTCAGGCTCTTTAGTTCCTGTGTGCTGGGCCAGACCCTGTAACATGCATGAGGTGAGGCAAGAGCTAGGGATGGGGAATTGTGTGTGTGTGTGTGTACACATGTGTGTATATGTGTATATATTTCTGTATGTGTGTATATATGTATATGTGTGTGTATATATATGCATACACACATATAGGGAGGGAGGGAGAGAGATCAAAGTCTTTTTTTATTGTTGAATAATATTCCAGTGTGTGGATATACCACATGTTACATATCCACTCATCAGTTGGTGCACATGTGGGGTTGATTCAGCTTTTTGGATATTTTATTATTTTAGCTGGTATTCGTGCACTCTTTAAACTTAAAGCTATTGCTTGACTTGTCCTATATGAACAATTTATCTCCATTCTGCACAGTAGGTCCTGGTTCTGTGCTTGGAATTGATGTGTATTTGCCAAGAAAGTTAGTGGTAGTGTATTTTGGATCCTGTTCAGTTTCATGCTTGCTGCTTACCCTGTATTGAGGTTTGCATGATCTACTCCTCATTCCACTTGTTTTTGTAATTTTCTAGCTTTTAATATTCCCTTCCAGTATCCAAAGGCCATATTCTTCTTTTGTTCCTGATATTCTTTACCTTAGCTTGGCAACCACTTTATATAATCTCCATAGTTTTGCCTTTTCCAGAATGTTGTATAGTTGGAATCCTACAGTATGTAAACTTTTCAGATTGGCTTTTTATACTTTGTAATATACATTTAAGGTTCTTCTGTGTCTTTTCATGACTTGATAGTTCATCTCTGTTTAGTGGCTCATGATAACCCATTGTCTGCGTGTGCCGCAGAGTGTTTATCCATTCATCTACATCGTGGTTGCTTCTGAGTTTTGACAGTTACGAATAAAGCTGCTGTAAAAATCCATGCTTAGGTTTTTGTGTGGTGCTAAGTTTTCACCTCCTTTTACGTTAACTTTAAATAAAAGAAATGGTGTATTACTACTCTTTACTAATGTGAAATTAGAACAGAATTAGTAAAAACAAATTCTTTTCCACATCTTGTCCTAATGAAGGTTTTATGGCTTGTTTCCATGTGTGCTAAGGAGTAAGAGCCTTTGCCAAGCTTGCTGAGTCTGTGACCTTTTCTTTTTGGTCTCTACTTTTGTGTTTCTTTTACTGAGAGAACACCAGTATTGCCACATTCAAGTGAGGCAGGAATAGCTTTCTGTGAGGTCATTGTATCATGAAATACTCCTGGCCACCTGAGTAGATTGTATCCTGTGTTCTGTAGGCATTAGCCTCTCCTCCCAAAGAGTTTACAGTATGGTAAAATGATTATAGCATGTTAAGTATATTCAAACTGGGACAGAGTTTTATAGGGAAAATATAATAGATATTTGTTTCACCATTAATTCAAAGAAAAATGGTATATGATACTTTGGTATTTTATCATAAAACATGACAAGAGTTGTGGGGTTTTTTTTGTTTGTTTTTGTTTTTTTTAAAAAGCAAGTACTCCAAATTCTATATTTTATTTTATCTTTTCTGTCTTTGGCATACATTTTTTAAATGTTATGGAGATAATGGTATACTTATTAATTATATATTTTTAATGTTTCTAGTGTGAAACTCACTGTAACCATGATATCAAATATGTGTAAAATGCTTTTGAAATTCATGTGGTGGTGCTGATTAGGTAAATACTCTTTCTGAGTATTCATCTAGTATTCTGCATAGTCCAGAGAGGTGTTATTTAAAATGTTAATTCATGGTGTTTTTTATGAATTTACCTGATTTAGAATCTATATTTTAATGTTAGCTCTGTCACTATAGGACACTAGTTTCAGTTTAATTTCTTTAAGATTGGATGGGCTGTGTGTGTGTGGATAGAGCAACAAAAGTCTCCTTCCGCCCAACTTTTGCATAGGATAAACCATAGCAAATCATTTTTAGCCTCTTGGAGCTTAAGGCATAGTGTTTTTGTGAGTTTCCTATTTCTGTACCTTTGGGAGTGCAGGAATGGCTGCATGAAAACATTGGGTTTTCCTCTTTTTGGTTAATACTGAACTTGTTTCTCCTCTTTTAGCTGTGCGGTCAGAGAAGAAACGCCTTAGGAAGCCAAGCAAGTGGCTTCTGGAATATACAGAAGAATATGATCAGATATTTGCTCCTAAGAAAAAACAAAAGAAGGTACAGGAACAGGTGCACAAGGTATATTCCAACATTTCAACAACCTTTCATCATTCCTTTTCGGATACTGCAGTTTTGCCTTCAGTATTGTATTTTATCTTCATGGGACAGTAATTTCCTTAGTTGGGATCTTGTTTTTCAGTTTTTTATTTCCAGCTTCTGGCACAGTACTTAGCATATACTAGTTATACAGGAAATGTATAAATGAGTCTTTGTACTATGTGTGTATAGTGTGTGTGTATATATTTTCCCCCATTGCTTTCAAAATGTATGTAATGATTTAGGAATATTGTTATGATAAAATGTTTAGTAAAAATACAGGGTATTAAAAATAACCGTATGATCCTGATTGTGTAAACAAATTTTATAATTTGCTTTATTTGTAGATTCAGTTTCTTTAAACTCAAAATACTTTAAAGTAGAGATATTTTGACTGCATGTCCCTAAATAACATGTACCTCTGAAAATCAGAACATTTTTCTTCACAACCAGTTTATCATGGTCACATCTAAAAAGGTCAGTTTATCTAATAACAAATCCATGTTCAGATGTCCCCAGTTGTTTCCTAACATTTACATTTAATTTATCCAAGCTAAAATCTAGTCTAGGACTACACGTTGTATCTGGTTGTTATATTTCTTAAATCACTTTAAATGCAGGACAGTCCCCCCTTTTCATTACCCTTTATAAGCAATGAGAGTGACACTTGTAGAGCATCTGCCTTCTCAATTTGTGTGATTGCTTCTGTGTTCCTCTTTAGGTGGTAGATACAAGTAACAATTTGATATATTCAAGTTAAACATTTTTGGCTAGATTACATCATAGGTGTCATATGTTGCATGACATTGGAAGGTTCACAGTGGTGACTAACTGATTTCTCTCTTTGGAGTTATGTTTTACCTCTTTTGATCAAGTATGTGTATAATTACTTTGGCTCCAAGAGAATGTCCTGTTCCCCACCAGCCATTTCCCTGATGTTTTAAAAATGTCAGTTGTAGATCCTTGTCTATATCAATAATTTCATTCAGGGTTACAAAATGAAGACTTTTAGATTTTATTATTTCTTCTACTTATATTATCTGGCAATCTCTGTCATTTTATAGTACTGCAATACATGAGAGGCATGTATTTCTTTCCCATTAATTTACCAACTCAACATTGGAGGTTTATTATTAGCTGCTTTTTTGATGACGTATTGGGGAATCTTTTTCTCCTTTTTTTAAGATTATCACTGTGGCCTTAATGATTTCTTATAGCTTCAGTGTATCTCAATCCAATGACATTTTTACCCTTTTAAAAAACTATAGTAAAATACATAAAACATAAAATTTAGTTTTAACCATTTTTTAGTGTGCAGTTCTGTGGCATTAAGTAAACCCACATTGTTGTGCAACCATCACCACCACCCATTATCTTCAGAAATTTTTCATGTTCCCAAACTGAAACTCTGTGCCTATTAAAAAATAACTTCCCACTTCCCCCTACTTTTAGCCCCTGGGAACCACCATTCTATTTTCTGTCTCTATGAATTTTATTATTTTAGGTACCTTATATAAGTGGAATCATAATATTTGTCCTTTTGTGTCTGGCTTATTTTAGTTAGTGTAATGTCGTCTTCAGGTTTCATCCATTTGTAGCATGTGTCAGAATTTCATTCCTTTATAAGTGCATTATTCTTTTTGACACTTAAATTACAGTAACTTTGGCCTATGGATTCCATGTTTATCTTTTGGTCTTAGGTAAGTTTCCGCTGTGAAGAGGAAAGCCTTTTAGCCCGATGTCGATCTAGTGCTCAGAACAAACAGGTGGATGAGAATTCTTTGATTTCAACCAAAGAAGAGCCTCCAGTTCTTGAAAGGGAGGCTCCATTTTTGGAAGGGCCCTTGGCTCAATCAGAACTTGGAGGTGGACATGCTGAGTTGCCACAGCTGACCTTGTCTGTGCCTGTGGCTCCGGAAGTCTCTTCCCGGCCTGCCCTTGAGTCTGAGGAATTGCTAGTTAAAACACCAGGTAAGATGGGGATGGGTCTCAGTATGTAAGTGGGTATAATTAGAGGAAACAGGAGATTTTAGTATGTTTTGATGGGAAGCCAGTAGTGTATCTCTATATATATAACAAACTACCCGCTTTGATTCTGAGAAATCCCTAAAATACCGGCTAATTGGATATAGTCACTGACCGTGAATTGGTGGTGTACTGTCAGGAAGACGTATTTTTAAAAACTGTTTTCCTTACACCAGTATGGCTCTTCATGATTGTTGATCAGCAGCAGTGTGGATCAGCGCCCAAGCTAACAGGGTTTGGGGGAGGGGCACTGCATACTAGTGGAGTGAACACATAAAAATTACACTTCAGATACTGACTTCACCAATCTTTGTGTTACTTGGGAAGTTGTTTAAGGTCTGAACTTATTTCCTCAGTGCATAAAATGGAGATTGTAATGCAAAGTATAATGAAATTTACCTGATGTATAGCAAGCAGCTAAGAGTAAATACTCCCTTGAAGTTAATTACCAATTTCTTTTCCCTTTATCTTTCTGTATATACATGTCACCTGGTGAGAATTGGATCTAAACATGCTGTCTCTAATTCACCGGCTTTTTTTTCTTTTCCCTTTCTCTCTCTTTCTTTCTTTCTTTCTTTCTTTCTTTCTTTCTTTCTTTCTTTCTTTCTTTCTTTCTCTCTCTCTCTCTCTCTTTCATTTCTTTCTTTCTTTCTTTCTCTCTTTCATTTCTTTCTTTCTTTCTTTCTCTCTCTCTCTCTCTCTCTCTTTCATTTCTTTCTTTCTTTCTTTCTCTCTTTCATTTCTTTCTTTCTTTCTTTCTTTCTTTCTTTCTTTCTTTCTTTCTTTCTTTCTTTCTTTCTTTCTTTCTTTCTTTCTTTCTTTCTTTCTCTCTCTCTCTCTCTCTCTCTTTCTTTCTTTTTAATGTTGGAGTAAACCTTCCAACTATTGAGTATTATAGTCAGCCAAGGAAAATTTTGAATGTAACTTTTTTACATTCCCAACAATAGCTTGTGATGTTATTCTTTAAAAAGGTATCCCAATTGTGCATGACCAAATATGGCAGAATCAAGAAGAATAATAGTTATCACCTCATTGCCCATTATGTGCCAAACTCTGTTATTAGGCTCTTTTCTATAATTCTTAAGAGCAGTCCTACAAAGTAAACAAGTGTCTTTTACTCATTTAGGAGCAGAACAAAAATTCTAATCCTGGTCCATTTATGCCCAGAATTCAGGCTCTACTTTACCTCACTTCTCCTTCTTTTGTTCTTACCACCAGTTGATTGCTCTAAAGGCAATTCTGCCCTTTTGATTTCTCCCCTAGTTCATTTGTGATTTTAAAAATATATATATGTGTGTGTGTGTAAGTGTGCACACACACACAGACGTAAGAACATCCTCACATTAGTTTGTGTCTGTATTGAGAACTACTTTCTTGTTTTATGTTAACTAATATTTTAGAATAAATAAATTCTACCCTGTCCCTCCCAACAAGATGATGAGAAAAACGTAAAAAAAATGATAAATAATTCTTGTGTGATATGTAGAAATTTTTAAAAATTAGTTTGTGTCCAGTTTCTAAATCATCTAATGAAAAGATACATGCATTTCAGGAAATTATGAAAGTAAGCGTCAGAGAAAACCAACTAAGAAACTTCTTGAATCCAATGATTTAGACCCTGGATTTATGCCCAAGAAAGGGGAACTTGGCCTTACTAAAAAGGTATGTTGTTTTAGTCAATTTTAAAATAGGGTTGAATCCAGGGAATAGGGAATTTTAAAAACAAATCTTTTAGTAATACTTATGACATTAATGTACATTTACATAGAAATTATAGAATGTCAGAGTACACTTGGTTGACCTGAGAGATCCTACATTGATAGGCCATTTTGCATTTGTATGGACATGTGTATCAGTTGATTTTAGATTTACTCTTCAAATGAAAATGAAAAAAAGCTTTTACAATTGAGTAAAGTTTGTGTTTGTTGTAATTTCTTTTCTGTGCTCAAACCCTCTTACCTGATTTCTACTTCACTTCTGTCTCTACAAGCCACCAACCTATTCTTAAGCCATCGCCCTGTCTGCATAATACCTCAGAAAAGACCTAGCTCAGCTATAATCCAGGCAGAAACATTTGATCTTTAGTTTTGCAGACTTGGTTTCCATTAGCCAAGAAGACATCATTAACTCGTAGTTGGAAATAGAAAATGATTTTCTAATTTTATAATGGGTGATAACTGAATATTGATTCCTTAGGATACATCCTGCTGTCTTTGTATTTGAGGAGTAACTCAGGGTATATGTTACAAATTCATTTCTCGGATGCACAGATTTGCTACTTTAAAAAATTCTTTTCTTTAAAGAAAAAATACAGATTATAATCAAATCATAAGTAAATTGAGGTTTTGGAATTCTTTCCTTAGCCGAAGCAAACGTCTATCCTTTAATCCTATATTAAGGCCCCTAGTTTTTGTTAATCACCCATCTGTAAATGTAAATTTTATTTGTGTTTTTATACCTTATTTAAAAAGCCACAATTATGTACTTTAGTTCTTTTATTCTTCTCAAAGAAGTTTTATGACATGGACTTTTCAGTTATTCTTAGGCTCATCTTCCACCCTCTGAACTCTCTCTGCAGTTTGTGCAACCTTCAGTGACCATGTGTCTCTAACTCACTATCCTCTATTGTACCTTACACTCTAGTAAGGCTGTGATAATCACCTTCTGCAGTGCTTTCCCCCCTGGATTTGTATTATTCAGATCTTGGCCACTGCACAAGATTGTTGGAAGAGGTAGATGGGAAGGGCCAGGGAAACTGGGATTCGGTTGAATGTTTTGATTGTGGAAGTGACATTTGCAATCAGATGATAAGTTTAATGGTATTGTCATGGGAGGCTGTTGTCTTACTGCTAGAGATGAAAGTAAGAATGGTCCTGCCCCCATTTTATGGAGCTATAATTGACGTACATAAGTTAATGATTTGAAGGAATAAGATGAATTTTGAATCCTCAATAGTTTTGAGACTGGATTACTTAAAAAATAGTATTAATTTGTTTTATAATAACTGTAAATGGAGTATAACCTCTAAAATTATATAAAAATAAAAAAAAATTAAAAGTAGTGTTAATTTGTATAACCTTGCCTTGCCAAATGCAGTTTTGTAGTCTGAAATTTAAGTTGTCATATTTATGGGTTAAGTTTTTTCCCTAAGGGAATAAAAAGCATGATTTAGTTGATATACTTAATTTAATTTATATAGGCAAACGTGTCCCAGAACTCTTTGAGATTTAATTTATACCAATAAAATGCACAGATCTTAATTGTTCTGCTTGATGGCTCTAGACAATGTGCCATGTAAGTAGCACCCCAACTAAGTATGCTCTGTATCCATCACCTGCGGAAGTTCTCGTGCCCCTTTTCATTCAATTCCCCACTCTCATCTCTTCCAGAGGCAAAACTCTCTAACTTCTGTTACCATAGATTAGTTTTGCTTGTTCCTGTATGTTGTATATGTTGTTTCGTTTTTGTTAACTGGCTTCTTTTATTCAACACGTGTTTGAGATATATCCACAAGGATGCTATTTCAGTAGTTCATTTCCTTTCATTGCTGAGTAGTAGTTCAAGTACAATTTCCCCATCTTTTCTCTTGTTGATGCACATTTGCGTTTTTTCATGTGGGGGCTGTTAATCATAATGCTGGTTTGAGTATTTTCTCTGAGACTTTTTAAAAAAATTTTTTTTAATTAATTAATTTATTTAATTTATTTATTGGCTGTGTTGGGTCTTCATTGCTGCATACGGGCTTTCTCTAATTGCTGCGATCGGGGGCTACTCTTTATTGTGGTGCGCAGGCTCCTCATTGTAGTGGCCTCTCTTGCTGTGGAGCACGGGCCCCAGGCACGTGGGCTTCAGTAGTTGTGGCACATGGGCTCAGTAGTTGTGGCTCACGGGCTCTAGAGCACAGGCTCAGTAGCTGTGGCACATGGGCTTAGTTGCTCTGCGGCATGTGGAATCTTCCCAGGGCAGGGCTCAAACCCATGTCCCCTGCATTGGCAGGCAGATTCTTTACCACTACGCCACTTAGGAAGTCCTCTCTGAGACTTTGTTTATTTATTTATTTAAAATTTTTTTCCTAAAGATTTATTTATTTATTTTTGGCTGCGTTGGGTCTTCCGTTGCTGTGCATGCGCTTTCTCTATTTGCGGAGAGTGGGGGCTACTCTTCCTTGCAGGCGGGGGCTTCTCATTGTGGTGGCTTCTTTTGTTTTGGAGCCATGGGCTCTAGGCGTGTGGGCTTCAGTAGTTGTGGCTTGCAGGTTCTAGAGCGCAAGCTCAGTAGTTGTGGTACACGAGCTTAGTTGCTCCATGGCATGTGGGATCTTCCTGGCCCAGGGGTCGAACGCGTGTCCCCTGTATTGGCAGGTGGATTCTTAACCACTGTGCCACCAGGGAAGTCCTGTTTATTTATTTTTAAAAATATTTACTTATTTGGCTGCTTCGGGTCTTAGTTGTGGCACACGGGCTCTAGAATGCTTGGGCTTAATTGCACAGCAGCATGTGGGATCTTAGTTCCCCAACCAGGAATTAAACCCACATCCCCTGCATTGGAAGGTGGATTTTTAACCACAGGAGCACCAGAAAAGTCCCTGAGGTGGAGTTTTGAAGTGGATGACCAATTGTTTTAGCGCCATTAGTTAAAAACCTCTGATGGCTATCCAATTTTCTGTCTCTCATATTTTTGGTCTTTTTAAGCATTAGGTATAATTAATAACTCTGTTACTGTTGAATTTTAGCTTTTTTGGTAGGGAGATAGGCATCAGATTTGGCGCTAGAGCAAGAGAAAACCAGAATTACTGGTGATCGCATGACCTGGACTCTGGAGAAAAGTGACCTTTTTTCTGTTTTAGAAGTCAGTTCTGCCATCTAATCTAGTCAGCTTCGCAGTTAAGGTCCTCCTTACTCTGAGGTATATTTTGCCATCAGGTTAAAACCATGATCCAGCTCCATCTTGGGACTACACCATGGGTTGCCAGGCAGGCCACACCTTGTCTGTAGGTGGATTAGAGAAAGAGGGATTGTCTGTTGAGGTAGTGGTACCTTAAGAGTGCACTGACTTAATGCATATCCATACCAGAGTATGCATAAAGTAAGTTACTGGCATCTTGGCATATTCCCCAAGGCACTTACAGAGTTCTCTGTGTGTTTTTTTTAAATATATTTATTATTATTATTATTATTGGCTGTGCCTCACGGCATGTGATATCTTACTAGAAGCACGGAGTCTTAATCACTGGACCACCAGGGAAGTCCCTGGTCTTTTTTATTCTAAGCAGAGCAGATGAATTTTTATGCACGTAGTGTGATTGCGTGTGTGTGTGTGCGGGCACTGTTATTTCTGTTTTAACTTACAAAATTGATGTCGTCAGAAATGAGAATCTGTAGAAAGCTGTAGTTTTGGGGAGCATTCTGATTGTTTTTGCACCACAGCTTTTGGGTGAGTGTTAAACAATAAAGTGTAAATTGGTTATCTAAGTAATGTAGATGGTGTTTTTCTTTAAATTATGCAGTCTATTTTGGATTTGCCTACTAATGTTTTGTTCCATTTAACTAGATACCTAACACTTGCTACTTCATTTTATTTGACTTCGTAATACTCTTATCCACATAGAACATGAGGAAAGTTACATTCTTATGACTTATTAATGTATATATTAAGTGTTCAGAAATTCCCAGCTGCGTTTTATCTTGTTTTGACCCCAAACTTTGGGAACTTCATAGCAAGAATAGAGTCCATTATATTGACTTTTGTGGCCACTAAATTTTGTTTTACAGTCACGATGAAGAATGTTATTCTTATAGGAGAAGACATTTTCTTGGAATAGAACTAATTCATACAAGTAGTAGTAGTTGGGGAGTAAAATGTGTAGTGAGTTACTCTCGATGTTTGAGGTTTCTCTCTCTTCTTTTTGGCCATGCCCCGTGGCTTGTGGAATCCTAGTTTCCCGACCCAGGGGCCCTCGGCAGTGAAAGCACGGAGTCCCAACCACTGGACTGCCAGGGAATTCCCAATGTTAAGTGTTTTGTTTTTAGTTTCAGTGTTGCTTTAATTTATATTAATCTACATCAACTTAATACACAGTGTTGTGGAATAGAATTGAGCTGGTAGGTCTATGAGCACACACCTTTTCTCTTTCTCTCCCACTTCACTCAGAGCAGTGTCCTATATCTGCTTTATATATTGGGAGTCTCTGAGTAAGCCAGTCCCGCCCCGCCCCAAGTATGTGGTGGTCTTGAGTTTTAGAGCATTAAAAAAAAACAAAAAAAACCTGATGCTTTTCCCCACAAAGTTTCTGTTCAACCCTTTACTATTATTCTGTTTATTTCATTGTTAAAAACAGCCAAGATTCTGTATCTTTGGCAACAGACACTTCAGCTTTTGGCACATAATGTAAAGGGTTTTTCTTTTCTTTTGTAAAACGTGATGCATTTTACTTATTTGTAGTGTTATGAAGCTGGTCACTTGGAGAATGACATTACTGAATCGTGTGCTACATCTCGTTCTAAAGAGTTTGGAGGTGAGTGTTTTTGAGATTTTAAAAATGTGTTGCAAAAATAAGTGTGAAGTAACTTGATAGTTAACGAGAAAAGTTGCTAAGCAAGACTAATGAGGTTGCAAGTTCTAAGACTTGTTTGCCCAATATATGCATCCTGAAACTACGTAAGACACTAGAAATTTGTGTTGATTCACTTCCAACTGTATGCTGAAATTAGCTAAATGGAATTAGAATTACATTAGCGTTAAGGAAATGTTAGGAACAATAAAGAAAAATCAGCTCCTTAATTTTCTTATTAGATAATTCTCCATACTGCATCATGACTTTCTTGGCTGTGATTCAGTTTTTATTTCTGTAGGACAGAAAATACAGAATTTGAGTTGAGGGGGAAATTACAAATCATCTTAAACAAGTCTTTCATAGTCTTACTTTCTTTTATCACACCTGTGACCTTTGTCAGTGAACATATACTTGAAAAAGAGGGCTTACATTTGAGCCTAGTCTATTATGGTTGCTTTCAAAGGCCTTGAGAATCTTCTAGATTAAATTGGAATTTGTTTCCTGGAACCTCTGTTTGGTCATCTTGTTTCTGCCCACAGGAGAAATCAGCAGCCCTTCATTCAATAATAGATAAACTAATCATAATTAAGTATCTACTCTATCGGGTTCTTTGCTTAAGAACTGTTACCTCTGATGAATCTGAAGCATTACAAAGAATTAGGATGTTATCCATATTATGCCTATTTTGTAGAATAAACATGAAGGTGAAAGAGGGTAGAAGGGTTTGGGAACTATATCTAGACCTGACCAAATTTATTGCCACACTACTGTCTCGTTATCCACCCTGTGTTTTCTCCATACCAGTTCTTTCTACCCCTTTGATTATTTTGTCTACCAATGCTGTTTATTGATTAGTGTCATTCCTGAAATATTAGCCTAGATTTGAGCACGCTGCATCAGATTCGGTCTATCAGCAAAGGGTATTATGGGGAGATTATATTTTACGTGATCTTAAATGTATATGTCTTTAAATGTGATCTGTGGTTATTAAGTTTTTTAGCAAGTAAATTTAGCAATATATTAACCTATTTTAACCCCATATGCAATTATAAGATAGGTTGGTCAACTTGTTTGCTTGATTTAGGAAAAAAACTGCTTTCAAAATAATATCAGCTCTTTCCCTATACATTTGTATGTACTTTAGTTTTTTGTAAAATTTAAAGCCTGAACTTTATCCTTTGTAACTTTCATCTAAATGTTTCAACTTGTGAGAATTTAGAACCTTTATTCTGCCACCATATTAACTCTTCCTTTTTAGTCTTAGGTTGTCAGCAGCTTTGATAGCAGAGCTTTTCCATCTCAATCAGGCAGATCAAGAAGAGAGCCCTAAAGCAGTCTTCCAGATTCCAATCTTCATGTTGATACCTACCCCAAATATCTTGGAACATTTTACAAAATATCTCTTTAGGTTCCTTTTAATGTTTCTATAACAAAGAGTTGAAATACATATAATAAAAAATGAGGGAGAGACTAGATTTCTAAATATGCCAGATTAGGCATTCATTTTATATTGTTGGATATTCAAGGTTATAGTACCACTGCGTGAATATCGTTTTCACCAATAAATGTATTGGTTAAGGGAGGGAGGTATTTTTCTCTCCTCCTGTAAGCCAGATCTTATGTGTTTCAACTTTCTGTTTTAATCCTTAAGTCATAGATTGATATAGTTTATTGTCTTTAATCTTGGAGGCCAGGTTTTAGAATTTTTTCCTGACTACTAAATGCATTTCCTCCCCATCTGTAGGGTATTAAAGTCCTTTCTGGAACTAGAAAGCCTTTCATTTCAATTGTATAAAATGAAATTGCTTTAATAACCTATACATTTATTGTTTAATCTGTATGAGGCAGAATATATATATATATATACACACATATATATATATACACACATATATATATGTAGCCGTTTTTGCAACTAGTTATATACTAATGGGTAAGTCTTTTTGTCTTCTCTGACCCTGTGTTCCTCATCTACAAAGTTGGAGAATTAAAATTAAGATTGGTTTTTACTCTAACATTCCGTAATTCTATGAGGTCCCTTTAGTTGAGGTTAGGAATTCTTGGACATATGCGTAATCAGCCAGCAGGTAACACCTGTTTTCCTGTCCTAGGCACCACCAAGTTGTTTGATAAACCAAGGAAGCGAAAACGGCAGAGGCATGCTACAGCCAAGGTGCATTGTAAAAAAGTGAAAAATGACAACTCATCAAAAGAAACTCCAAGCTCCGAGGTATCACACAGTTCTTCATCTTTTGACCTTCCAAAGTGAAGCTGCTTTTCATGGTAGAGGCCACATCCCTCTTTCCCTTGAGTTTACCTAAAAATAGTATTCTATTGAAACAGCTAGTAGTGCTGAGTCCTGGAGAAAAAGGAGAACCCGATTCTAGTAGAAATAAGTCAAAGCACATGTGGCATCTGTGGGTATGATCTTTTTAAAAGATCACACCTCATGCTCTAGGTGTCAGATGAAATATATAACTGTTTCATCATGAAGTAAAATTGTTCTAAAACCGGAGAGCGCGATATCAAGTAACTATATAATCCAGGTGAAGGTGGAGATTACTCTTTGAAAGTTGAGACTGCAATTAGGGGAGAAACTCATTTGCTTATTTATTGAGACCACCAACTGCTTAATTTTAGAGTAATGTTTGTAAACAGCGACTTTTAGGAAACAGAGATTTAAAGCCATTTTCTTGAAGAGCATCAGTGCAGTCATTGATGCTGTCCCTAGCTTTCCAACTCAGGTTAAAAGAGAATTAGAACAAGTCAGGTCAGCATCACACACATGATACAGAGTGTTTCTTTCCAGGACAATTTGAATAGAATGCCCAAGGGGGGCATTATTTAGGAAACACTGATCTTGGAAGGACAAATAAGTAATCAAATAAACTTAAGAATGTTTTCTCTCCCTTAGTGAAACCTTAAAATGGAACAGCTCAAAAAGTTCCAGTGGAACAGCCTCAGAGCAGTTAGTGGCAGGGCATGAGGCGCCCACTACCCGCCCAATCACAGCAGGGTTAGAACTAACATTGCATGCAGTCCGCCCGCGTGATTGGCTGAACACCTGTAAGTGCTTAATGGCTAGACAAATAGCAGCCCAGAGGGAGGGGGTCAGATGGAGGAGACATCAATAATACAGATGTGGGATGATATTTTTTCTCTGTAAGGGAGAACTGATGACACACAGGACAGCTGCAAGCCCCAAGGAGCCCATTGAGGAGGGTGTAGAAAATGACCACGGAATGCCTACATCTAAAAAACTGCAGGGTGAACGAGGAGGAGGAGCTGCACTCAAGGAGAATGTTTGTCAGGTAGAGAATGTTTGCCTGCTTGCATTTTCACTGCATGCATATCTTTTAAGAAGAATCCTCTCCCATCTCTTGATGGTGTAGCCATGGTTAGAATAAAAATTCTCTTGGATGATTCCAGTGGAATCACTTACCTTTAAGGAATTAACTCTTCTCTCTTCCCACAGAAAGAGAAAAGAAGAGAAATATTTAGTGTTGCCCCTGGGTAGATGCTCTGAAGTAGGTCTGAGGTGGAAGGGGTGAATCTGTGGTTGCTCAGCCAAAGATAATTTTCCTGCATCTCTCATGGTGTGAGAATCTTTGGCTTTCTAAGGACTTTTCCAAGGAGAATGTTCACTTCGAGATGTTGGTTGGTTTTTTTGTTTGGTTTTTTTTTTTTTTTTTTTTATAAAGATTGTTGGTTTTTGAGTGAGGTTGTTTTTTGCTTTAAAGTACTGACTCTAGAGAACCTACCATGTGTGTTTTTCTATTTGTTTAATAAACATTTATACAGTGTTTTGTTTTTGTTTTGTTTTTTTACTATGTGTCAGGTGTTTTTCCATTCACTTTGTAAATACTACGCTGTTTAGTTATCATAACAGTCTCATAAGATAGAGGATCATTATTCTCGTTTTACAGATAAGAAAATTGAGGTACAGGGAGGTTTAATAGCTTGCCTGTAGTCACTCAGTGAAGCCAGGATTCAAACCCAGGCGATCTGGGTTTTGAGTCTTAACCACTATGTTGTTTTGCTGCTCAGTGACATGTGACTCCACTTGTGTGTGTGTGTGTGTGTGTGTGTGTGTGTGTGTGACTCCACTTTAATGTCAAATACCTTTATCTTACTTGGGAGTAGAGTCCATTAAATGGATGCTTTGGCTATATTATCTTTTCATGGTCTTGATTTGCGCTTGTAAATACTTTAAAAAACTGGCATATAAAAAGTTGAAAGTATTAGATTTTTGTTTTTTCCCCCAATTGAAACTGCTTTTTTTTTTTTTTAAACCTGCTAAAAAATAAAATTAGCCCAGGGCTGCAATGTTATTATGGCCAATATAATTTCAACTCATTTTCTTTGTTTATTCGTTTCACTGCTATATAAAGAAGGTTCAGACCTGCTCCCAAACAGCATTAGTCCTCAGAAACTGTTAAGCCCACAGAGATTGTCATATAAGAAGGTATTGTAACCCTGTGGTCATGGTTTGTTTGGAACAGTCTTTGTTTAAACCTGTTGTGCTTGTATAGTTTATTAATAGCACCTCCTTTCATGCTCAAGTGTCCCAGTTTGAAGGATGAATTACATGGTTTTTCCAATTAAAGGGTTAGTGTTTAACATTTGGTTAATTTGAAAAATTTATTCCTCAGTACATACTGTAATTGAAGTTTTCCTGTTTAAGTGATGAAGGTGAATTTGTTTATTGTACAGGCAAGCTGATGTCGCTGGCACTCTCAGTATACAAAACAAAACATGTAACATTTATGGCATTTGTCAGTTTTTGTGTATGAATAGTAGATAATGGGAGAGCCAAACATGTGAGACTAGCTCAGAATCCCTTGGGGTCCCCTTTTAATCCCTGGCTGCCTCTGGCCTTTTATCCCAAAGCTCTCCTACTTGCTTGCTTATTTAAGCTTTGATGTTAAGTGGCCAAGACCTGTTCTGTTTCTTTGGGTTCTTGAAGATAATATACTTGCCTAGCCATCTTTCCCCCTTTCTTGTCTTACACAGTAAGACTTTTTTCATTTTTAGTATTTTTCTGCTAATCACTATGGAAAATAAGTCAGGATATTAGAGGAGTGAAAAGTAACAAATGTTGGGAATTTGCAGAATTTTCATAATCGTACAATGTTTCAAAAGCAGCAGATCTCGATCTCTACTTCCTAAGGCTCTGTCATCACTGACACCCTATTTTAGATGAGATTGTCTCAGAAAGGTGATCTCTCTGATATGGTTCTAGATGTATCTCACGGGTTGTTCAAATCTTAATCAGGGCCCTTCTGGACTCTTATGACCCAGGTCCCAGCTGGCCAGTATCTCTTGCTTGAACCATTGCATTATAGCCTCTTTGATTATCTCCCCTTCTCCTCTCACCTTTTTACTCTTGAATTCATTTTTCATGTAGCAGTCATAGGGATCTGTTTTTAGATGAATACCTGATTTCAGCCTTCCCTTGGTATAGCTCTCATTATAATGGCACACCTTTGCAATTAGAATAGAATCTGAACTCTGTACCATAATCTATAAGGCTAATACAGGCCCTTGCTTGCCTTTTTGTCACCTCATTTCTACCACTTCTAACTTTTGTTCACTCTTGTCCAGTGACACTGGCTTTTGTTGGATTTTCCTGGCCGGGGGCTTTCTGTACTTTCTGCCTTCTTGATCTCTTCTTCAGGTCACATGGCTGACTTGTCATTCAGAGCCCAGTCTGAGAGGCCATTCCTAATCACCCTCTCCAAAGTTGCTATTTGAATGCTCTTTCCAAATACCTACATTTTCTGATATCTTTTGTTTGTTTAATCATTTATTTGTATCTTTGTATCCTTAGACTATAAGAATGATGGGAGCCAGGGACCTTGTGGTACCTGGCACAGAGGAGGTAATCGTTAAATACTAGCTGAATGAATGGCGGGATTTTTTGTTTCTGGCACAGCTCTTCTTAACTTTTGCTTTAATGAAGACCTTCTGCTTGGGATTTTTAAAAACCTTTTTCTATAGACAGATCTGTTTTCTTTCTCTTAACAGAACTGTGAGAAACTGGGTGAGCTGCTATTATGTGAGGCTCAGTGCTGTGGGGCTTTCCACCTGGAGTGCCTTGGATTAACTGAAATGCCCAGAGGAAAATTTATCTGCAATGAATGTCGCACAGGTAAAGTAGATAGAGAAAGGTCTTCTTCCAAGGAAGGTTTGAGTTTTAAGTGTTTTAGGAAAAAATCATTTACTGGAGACACTTTTTTTGTGGCAATACTGGGCTAATTCCTACAGACATAGAGATAGGTGCTCTGTGGTCTTTGCCTTCAAAAAAAACAAGCAGTGAATGTGTAGTATATTATAGTGGAAAAAGTGTTGTTGTGAACATTAAAGTGCTGTGTGAACAAAGATATACCAGTGCTACAGAAGAAGATATCTGAGTTTGGAAGATATCTGAGTTTGGCTTTAAGAGAGAAATAGAAATTGGTGTGTGCAGGGGAAGGATAGAAGGTCCAGTAAAGAAAGTATGAAATATTTGGGGAATAGGAAGCATAGGTCAGTGTGTTTGGAGTTTAAGATGTTTCAGAGGTGAGGCATAGGTAGTGAGGAGGAGGTGAGGCATAGGTAGTGAGGAGGAGGACTTCTGGGTTACTTGATGATATTTCGTTTCTTGATCTGAGTGGCGATCAAGAAATGTGTTAACTTCATGACTTCGTGAACTTAGAATGTGTGCACTTTTCTGTGTATGCTATACGTCAATAAAACTGTTTACCAAAAAAGAGCTATTTTGTGAGACTTACAATATATGGATTGGGTTAGAAACTAGGAATGGTCACATGAGACCAGCCTGTAAAGCACTGCACAGCTGTGCTAAGGAGATTGCTCTTTTTTCAGCATTATGAATGGATAGATATTACAGTATGAAAGTAGTAGAGAAATTAGGGCTGACAGTAAAGATCTTATGCTCATAAGTCATTAAAACCGTAGGTATGTATGATGCTGCCCATAGAGAGGGTGTCTGTAGAGTGAGAAGAGGGCTAATGACACTACTTGGGGATACCCGCTTAAAAGGGGCTACTGGAGAGTGAGGAGGAGCTAGTCAAAAAAGAATGTATGTGAAGCCATGGACATGGGGTGTCATCAGCCGAGGCAGATGTGGCACCAAGGAGGTTCTGGAGTGAAAAGGGGATCTGTTGTATTTGGCAGTGAGAGAGTGCCATACTGAACCAGACTGAAAGATGAATGAGTAGCAGTATACACTGTTCCTTACAGAAACTTGGCTTCAGTGGAAAAGAGAGCAGTAGCTGAAGGGAGGATGTTTGTAGGGTCAGGAGGAAGAACATCTTGAGTAGGATGAAGGTTAAGAATTGGGTAGGGAAATAAATTTCTGTCACAGGAAGGGGAATAATTGGAGTACAGTCACAGAGACGGGAGAGGATAGTCTTAAAGAGATGAGAAGATTAAAAGGGAATGTACCATGTAATTGTGAGGGAGATGAAGGCTGAATAAGTTTTTCCTTGGCTTGGTTAGAGTGGTGGAAAAAGGTAATTGTAACTTGAAGGGAGCGTGTAGGCTTAGAATAGCCCCTGTGGAAATAGGAGACAAAATTAACTTGTTTCTGTAAATAGATGGCCATGTCAGATTTAAGTTGTTTCATCTTTCTGCCACCACTTTAAGCAGCGTAGGAACAAAAGTTGGAAGACAAGATACTTGTGGGGTTATTTTGCCTTCTGTACAGTTGGAGTTTTGGTCATTATGTCCCATACAGTGCCCTGGCCCTATAAATGAGATTTAGAAACAAATTTTAAGTATGTGCATATCTCTGTTGCCCTAGTCTTCTTAGAAGTTTCTCCTCCTCCTCCTTTTTAAATTTTTTTTTTAACTTCTTATTTTATATTGGAGTATAGTTGATTAACAATGTTGTCTTATTTTCAGGTGTACAGCAAAGTGACTCAGTTATACATCTACATGAATCTGTTCTTTTACAGATTTTAAATATAGCATTGTGTACATGTCCATCCCAAACTCCCTAACCTGCGTGCACCGCGCGCCCCCCCCCCCCCCCCCCCCCGCAACCATAAGTTCATTCTCTGAGTCTGTTTCTGTTTTGTAAATAAGTTCATTTGTATCATTTTTTTTAAAATCCACATATATGCTATATCATATGATTTTTGTCTTTCTCTGGCTTCACTCAGTATGACAATCTCTAGGTCCATCCATGTTGCTGCAAATGGCATTATTTCATTCTTTTTAATGGCTGAGTAATATTCCATTTTATTTATGTACCACATCTTTATCCATTCATCTGTTTGTTGATGGACATTTAGGCTGCTTCCATGTCTTGGCTACTGTAAACAGTGCTGCAGTGAACATTGGGGTGCATGTATACTTTCAGACCATGTTTTTCTCCAGATATATGCCCGGAGTGGGGTTGCAGGATCATATAGTGGCCCTAGTTTTAGTTTCTAAGGAACCTTCATATTATTTTCCATAGTAGCTGAACAAGTTTACATTCCCACCAACAGTGTAGGAGGGTTCCCTTCTCTCCACACCCTCTCCAGCATTTATTGTTTGTGGATTTTTTGATGATACCATTTAGAAAGATCTTCTTGCCTTTTGTACCAGTGATCCAGTTTTGCTAGTCTCATCGTTATTATGATGTGATATTCTCTGAACCAAGCTAATCAAAGGCAGAACTATTTTTATTTATTTATTTATCTGTCTGTCTATCTATTTATTTATTTATTGGGTGCGTTGGGTCTTTGCTGCTGTGCACGGGCTTTCTCCAGTTGCAGCGAGCAGGGGCCACTCTTCATTGCGGCGTGCGGGCTCCCCACTACCATGTCTTCTCCCATTGCGGAACATGGGCTCCAGGTGCTTGGGCTCCAGCAGTTGCAGCACCTGGGCACAACAGTTGTGGCTCAAGGGCTCTAGAGCACAGGCTCATGCTTGTGGTGCACGGGCTCAGTTGCTCCGCGTCATGTGGGTCGAACCCGTGTCCCCTACACTAGCAGGCGGATTCTTAACCACTGCACCATCAGGGAAGTCCCCATTTTCTCTCTTAAAAAAACTTTATTGATGTGTAATTGATGTACAGTAAACTACACAAAGTGTACAGTTTGAAGTTTTGATATGTGTGTGTACATACACCTTTGAAACCATCACTCAGCATGACTATTTTGAGATTCAACGGTGTTGTTGCGGGTGTTGAGAATTCATTCCTTTTTATTGCTGAGTAGTATTGCATTGTATGGATATAGCAGTGTGTTTATGCATTCAGCTGTTGATGAGCATTTGGATGGCTCTCAAGTTCGGTTATTATAAAGGTTATTATAAATAGAGCACTGTGTATCCTTTATAAGGATACATTTTCTTTTCTGTTGGGTAAATATCTAACAGCAGAATGGCTGCATTATATGGTAGGCTTAACTTTTTAAGAAACATCCAAAGTGTTAGTACCAGTTTACATTCCCGTGATCAATGTGTGAGAGTTTTAATTCCGCCACATCTTCATCAGCACTCAGTATTATCAATCTTTTTAATTTTAGCCATTCTGACCGATGTGTAGTGGTATTTTATTGTGGTGTTAATGTGCATTTCACTAATGGTGAATGATATTGCACATCTTTTAATGTGCTTATTTTTCTGTCTTCTTTGAGGAAGAAAGTGTTCAAAAAATTTTTTTTAAATTGGGTTGTTTTCTTACTGTTGAATTTTAAGAGTTCTTTACATATATTTTGGATACAAGTCTTTGTCAGATATATACTCTTCAAATTATTCTCCCAATCTGTGGCTTGTTTTCTCATTTTCTTACTGGTATCTTTTGAAAAGCAGAAGCTTATAGTTTTGATGAAGTCTAGTTTATCAAGCGTGTTTTTTTTTTTTTTAAATAAATTTGTTTATTTTATTGGCTGTGTTGGGTCTTTTCTGCTGTGTGCGGGCTTTCTTTTTAGTTGCGGTGAGCGGGGGCTACTCTTCGTTGTGGTGCGCGGGCTCCTCATTGCCGTGGCTTCTCGTTGCAGAACACGGGCTTTAGGCATGTGGGCTTCAGTAGTTGCAGCACATGGGCTCAATAGTTGTGGCTCACAGGCTCTAAAGTGCAGGCTCAATAGTTGTGGTGCACGGGCTTAGTTGCTCCGCAGCATGTGGGATCTTCCTGGAGCAGGGATCGAACCCGTGTCCCCTGCGTTGGCAGGCGGATTCTCAACCACTGCGCCACCTAGGAAGCCCTAGTTTATCAAGCTCTTTTTAAAAATTCGTTTTTGGCTGCGTTATGTCTTCGTTGCTGCGAGTGGGCTTTTTTTTCTAGTTGTGGCGAGCGGGGGCTACTCTTTGTTGCAGTGCATGGGCTTCTCAGTGCAGTGGCTTCTCTTGTTGCAGAGCACAGGCTCTAGCCACGCAGCCGTCAGTAGTTGTGGCACATGGGCTCTGAGGCTCACAGGCTTCCGTAGTTGTGGTGCACAGGCTCAGTAGCTGTGGCATATGGGCTTAGTCACTCTGCGGCATGTGGGATCTTCCCGGACCAGGGATCGAACCTGTGTCCTCTGCATTGGCAGGCGGATTCTCAACCACTGTGCCATCAGGGAAGTCCCCAATTTTTTTTTAAAATGGACTTTGATCGGTTAAGAAATCTTGCTTAACCCAATGTCACAAAGATTTTGTTTTCTCCTGAAAATTTTTTAATTTTAGGTTTCACATTTAGGTCTGTGATCTGTATTGAATTAAGTTTTATATATTATGTGAGGTAAAGGAGGTTATTATTTTTGAGGGTAGGAAATTTTACCCTAGTTTTAGTGAGGATATATAGAGTTAAGAATAAAAGAGTTATTTCTTATATCTTCGGGTTCACGCTCTTTTCCTATAGTAGGATGACCACACCGTAATTTAGGTTTCTCCAGTTCAATATTGGCTGCCATTTATTCAGTGTCAGGTAGTAGATTGCTTCTTTTCAAATACTTATTTAAAATGTTTTTTCTAAATCATTAGTAGTTGGATGATCTCACTGTTTATAAAGATGAGGTGGATTATGTTAATGTGTTTCTATTTCCAGCAAGTGCCAGAGGCAGGATTCATGTTCAGGTCTGTCTGTCTCTCAAGCCCGGGCTCTTTCCCTTACATCGTATTGCTTCTCAGAGAGAGGTAGATTTTTTTTTTTCTCTTAAGCTTTTTGTTATAGAAATCATCAGATATATAGAAAAGTAGAGAGAACAGTATAAAGAATCTCAATGTATTCATCACTTAGCTTCAGTAGTTATCAACTTTTTGCCTCATTTTACTCATATATTTCAAAATATGTAACTAGCATATTTTTAAAAATCTTTAAAAATATATATCCAGTGTGTACAGTGACTCCTGTGTGTCATCAACTACCCAGTCCCACTTTCAAATTTTCCCACTTTGTCTCAAAATATATTGTTTAACCGTGTTTTGAATAAAGATCCAAATAAAATCCCAGTATGGTATTTTTTTTTACAACAAAAATATGTTTTGTTCAACCAAACATATTCACGGTGTGTCAGCATGTAATTAATATGAAAATGACTGAAAATTTTTTACATTCTTTTTTATGTGCTAGGTCTCCAAACTCAGTATGTATTGGCAGTGACTACACATCACAATTTGGACCAGTCCCATTTTAAGTGCTCAGTATCCAAATGTGGTTTCCTTACTGGGCCTGTTGCTAAACCAGACCTTAATCGTCACCCCTACATGACAAACCTTATAGCTGGATCCCACTAACTGCACATATTTGAGGGGCCCCTCACCCAATTTTTTACTGTTCTTTATTTCTTGAGACAGTGGTCATTTGTCTGCTAAATTTTCCACGTTCTAAATTTGGTTGATTGCATCCTTGAGGTGTCCCTTTAACTTGTTCCTCTGTCCTCCATGTTTCCTGGAAACGTGTAGTTAGATCTCAAGGCTGGATCAGGTCAGTTCAGTTTTCCTTTGGCAAGAATACCTTGTGGGGGATATGTACTTCCCATCTCGTCACATCAGCAAGCATGTATTAAATTTCCCACTTAATAGTGACATTGAGATGGTTTAGTAGGTTCGTGTTGTCATCCTGATCAGTCTATTATAAGGTTCCTCACTGTGATATTGTGATTTTTAATAAATATATATTTGGTCTTTGTCCAGTTTCTGACACAGAGCTCCTGAAACCCTTGAAATATCCTAAGTGGTGAGAGCTATAAAGATGTATATCTTTTTCTCATGTTAATGACATGACTTTTGGACCCACCTAAGGATGGTAGATGGTTGCCAGGAGAACCAACATGTGATTAGAGGGCTCCATCTCCCCCTGATCTTTTTGGAGGGGAGAGTGCTAGAGGCTGGATTAGTCCTCAGTTGCCAGTGATTTAATCAATTATGCCTATGTAATGTAGCCTCCATTAAAACCCAAAAGGATGGGGTTTGGAGAGCTTCTGGGTTGGTGAACGCATGGAGGTTAAGGAGAGTGTAGCATGCTTGGAGGCTGCCTGGAAACCCTCTGCCCTTTCCCCATACCTTACTCAATGCATTTCTTTTATCTGGCTCTTCCTAAATTATATGCTTTTTTAGTAAACTGATAATCTAGTAAGTAAAATGAGTTCTGTGAGCCACTCTAGTAAGTTAATCAAACCCAACTTTTGATTTATAGCCAGTTGGTCAGAAGTACAGATGACAACCTTGACTTATATCTGGTATCTGAAATGGTAGAGGTGGGGGGCAGTATTGTAGGACTGAACCCTTACTTAATCCTTGAGATCTGATATTATCTCCAGGTAGATAGTCTGAGAATTGAGTTGAATTGTAGGACACCAGCTGGTATCAGAGAATTGCTTTGTAATGTGGGAACCTCCCCTGCCACCCCATGTTGGAACTTGGTGCAGAATTGTGTACTCAGTAACTTTTACCTAATAGGTTAGCATTGAGTGAATTCTTAGAATAGTTTAGAATTGAGTGGTATTAATTTGTTTCTGTTTCCCAGGAATACATACCTGTTTTGTATGCAAGCAGAGTGGGGAAGATGTTAAAAGGTGCCTTCTGCCCTTATGTGGAAAGTTTTACCATGAAGAGTGTGTCCAGAAGTATCCACCCACTGTCATGCAGAACAAGGGCTTCCGGTGCTCCCTCCACATATGTATAACATGCCATGCTGCTAATCCAGCCAGTGTTTCTGCATCTAAAGGTATGAGTTTCTTGTCTAGACCAATCTAATTATAGAACCTTGGTTTCATTGGCAATGGATGTTTCCAGATGCAATCCGGCATATCTCTTCATAGCCTCTAGCTTTTGTCAGAGTACCAGCATTTTACGTGAGAGAGAAGAGAGTGATGGACAGCTTTAGCAGTCACCACTGTTTTACGTGTTTTATGGAGCCCTGGCATTATGTGGTAGTCTTAAATATTTGGAATTCATGTGACACTTAGTTTGAAAAGGTGTTCTGCTGGATGTCTTATGTCATGTCATGTTGTGTCGTGTCGTGTTATGTAATTTTTGGCTACCCCATGCGGCTTGTGGGATCTTAGTTCCCTGACCAGGGATTGAACCCATGCCCTCTGCAGTGAAAGTACAGCGTCCCCACCACTGGACCTCCAGGGAGTTTCTTCTGCTGGATGTCTTCCTTCATTAGAACAAAGTATATTCTCCTGAGGGCTCGTATATCTATGATTGTCAGATGTGATATCATTCAGACATGCATATAGGGCAGAAGTGAGGGTTTTGTTTTGTGGTGATTTGTTTTATTTTTAAAATGGAAATTCCTATCTGAAAAATTTTTTCCTGCTTCACAGTTAGATCGAGAGCTGAGGTTTTCAAAACTATATGTGGGTGCAGATAAACTCAAGTTTCTAAATCCATTCCCAGTGGGAAGACAATCATTTCTTTCTGCTCGGTAATAGTGGGTCACTTACTGATTTCACTGAAAGCCAAATATTGGGTCTCTACTATTAAATGCTTGTATGCCCCAAAAGCGCCACTTTTCCAAAAGGGGAATGAGCAGGAAAAATGTGGCAGTGTTGACTCTTCTTTTAATCAGACTGGCAATACCTTCTGTAAGATGATTTCCTGGTGCTATAGATCTTGTCAGTCTTAAGTACAGTAATGTGCTTGATCAAAACTGCAGGTTTGTTTGTTTGTTGTTTGTTTTTGCTGCATTGGGTCTTCGTTGCTGTGCATGGGCTTGCTCTAGTTGGGGTGAGCAGTGGCTACTCTTCCTTGTGTGCAAGCCTCTCATTGTGATGGCTTCTCTTGTTGGGGAGCATGAGTTGTAGGTGCGCAGGCTTCAGTAGTTGTGGTACATGGGCTTGGTAGTCGTGGCTCGAGGGCTCTAGAGCGCAGGCTCAGTAGTTGTGGTTGCATGGGCTTGCTCTGTGGCATGTGGGATCTTTCCAGACCAGGGATCGAACCTGCGTTGACAGGCAGGTTCTTAACCACTGTATCACCAGGGAAGTCCCAAAATTGCAGTTTAACGATCAGCTACCTTCCCATTTTCAGTTGCTATTGTAGATAGCATTTGGGTGGTTTGTAGTTGGTAGAGTGTGTTAAAGGATATATTTCATGGGGGATGGAGGTGGAGAGGTTCATTCATTCACCTAAAAGGCTTTAAGAATCACGGAGTACCAGCCAACAAAAGCAAGCGTTGGTGTTTCTCCTATCTGGTCTTTTAATCTGATTGTATACACACACCACCACCAACATCACCACCACCACCACCGTTTAGTCTGCAGCTGATTCCAGTTTCCAAGGAATCAGGACAGTGGTTTGAGTAGGGCTCATGCTTGTTGAGGCAGGCTCACTTACTTTTGTGGGATCTGACTCTGTAAGGCTATTTAGCGTATACTTCCCATCTGAGCTTTTCTTAGAGGATTGGGTGTTTAAGATCTCTTGAACTTCCATTTATTTGTAACATTTTCTCAGTGATAGCAGATGGACTTGAATAACTCACATTGTTTTTATGTTTAATCCCTTTTTCTTTTGTCCCTGCCTGGTTTTTCTGCTTCTCATATTTTTAGGTCGACTGATGCGCTGTGTCCGCTGCCCAGTGGCATACCATGCCAATGACTTTTGCCTGGCTGCTGGCTCAAAGATCCTTGCGTCCAATAGCATCATCTGTCCTAATCACTTTACCCCTAGGCGTGGCTGCCGAAATCACGAGCATGTTAATGTTAGCTGGTGTTTTGTATGCTCAGAAGGTAAGACATGACTTCTGGTTGTATGAATATTCTATAAAGAGATTAGTGCAGTATTTTTATTGCCACTAGAAGAAATATTGGGAAGTGATGTCCTGAGTTATCAATAACATAACAGTACAGTGGTTTTGTTCCCCAGTAGGGGGAGGTATTATTATTTTTGTTATTTTGAATAGTGACTTAACAAAATATTAAATTGAAGCAATTTAAAGAATAAGATTAAGAGGAAGCAAAATTATTCTTGGAAAATGAGGGAGTGTCGTCAAATGGTACAAACTTCCAGTTATAAGATGAATAATTTAAAGGATGTAATATACAGTATGGTGGCTATAGTTAACAATACTGTATCTATATTTGAAAGTTGCTATGAGAGTAGATCTTCAGAGTTCTCTCTCTCTCTCTCTCTCTCTGTCACACACACACCCACCCACCCACCCCTTAACCATGTGAGTTGTTTCATGTGTTACCTAATCTTCTTGTGATAATCATTTCACAGTATATGCACATATGAAGTACATATATGTTGTACACTTTAAATTTATACAATATTATATATTAATTATATCTCTATAACGCTGGGGGGAAAGTAAAAAATAAAATAAGAAAGAAATAAAAACCCCTAAATAACCCAAAGTCCTACATCAGAAAGAAACCGTTGCTTAATATTAAGTGATAATACTCTGGACATACATGCATAGAAGCAGATAGAAGGGGTAGCTTTCTGGATAGAAACAATTCTAGAAGATGGTATTATCAGGTAATTGTGTGTTGTTTTTGTAAAATCAATTTTATATTAGTTTAAAGAGAATAAACAAAGGGAAAGTAAAAGAATTTATGAACTTCTGTTAAATATTTCCTCACTATAAGGGATATTAGTTCCTATAAGTTCTTCTGTGGAGGAAAAATAAATTTTATGTCTTTATCTGTATTCACCCTCCAACCCATACTTAAAACATACTTACTTTTCCTAATTTAAAGCAAAGTAAGTATTATCCTCCTTGAACATTTTCTTTCCTTTTCATTCCTCTCAGGCTAATTTTTGTTAGTTAAGTGGAAGATTTAGTACGCCACCAGTCTATTTACTGTGGTGCTTATAGTTCTGAATTCCTTATTTAAATTTTTCTTTTGGTTGGCTGAACTTCTAAAAAGTACCCGCAGATCCTCCATTTCTCTGCTTGAGACTGTTCTTCATTTGCCTCTATTCGAGAAGCACACATTGGGTTACTGTAAAGTTTTAGGCTGCTTTTTCTTTTTCTAAAACTTTTGTGAACATTGCTCCACTACTTTCTAGTGTTGAGGGTGACACCAGTTCTTTTATCCAGTTTTTTCTTTTCCTTTCCACGTTGACTAAATTTTGTTGATTAGTAATTTGGGGGAAACAACTTCCTTGACTTTTCTATTTTTTAAGATGTACTTATTAGTGATGCAATTTCATGAAAATTTGGCTGGTTGTGAATAGTTCTGAGGGGCTAATTTTAAAAAGAGTCACGGGAGGGACTTCCCTGGTGGCATAGTAGTTAAGAATCCACCTACCAATGCAGGGGACATGGGTTTGATCCCTGGTCCAGGAAGATCCCACATGCTGCAGAGCAACTAAGCCTATGCACCACAACTACTGAAGCCTGTGAGCCTAGAGCCTGTGCTCCGCAACAGGAGAAGCCACCACAAAGTGAGAAGCTTGTGCACTGCAATGCAGAGTAGCCCCCCTTCGACGCAACTAGAGAAAGCCCACGCACAGCAACGAAGACCCAACGCAGCCAAAAAAATAAGTAAATAAAATGAAATAAAAATTTAAAAAAAGAAAGAGGGAGAGAGTCAGAGGGGTTCCTGGTGATGCAGTGGTTAAGACTCTGAGCTCCCAAAGTAGGGGACCCAGGTTCGATCCCTGGTCAGAAAAGTAGATCCCACATGCATGCCACAACTTAAGAGTTTGGCATGCCACAACTAAGGAGCCAATGAGTCACAACTAAGGAGCCCGCCTGCCGCAACTAAGCAGTACACGTGCCACAACTAAGGATGTGGCGACCTGCAACTAAGGAGCACACGTGCCACAACTAAGGAGCCTGCCTGCCACAACTAAGACCTGATGCAACCAAAGAAATGAATTAAAAATAAATAGATAAACATAAAGGGTCAACGTGTAATTGAATTAGCATCCCTTTTGAGAAACTGAGATATGCTGAATAGTGCTAAAGCTAAAAAAGAAGTTTTATGACTGTTTAAATGATTGAAAATGGTCAGTTGGGACTTTCTTGTTGTTGTTGCTGTTGTTGCTCTTAAGATTTATGTAATGTGACTAGGGTTTGCAGCAGGACATAGTTGTAATCCTCAAACTATGGGGCTAATACAGAATAAATAAAAGAGTATTACGTGCAATCATGTGGGTGGAATTTGATGTAGTTCGGGATGTTTTAATGCAGAAAGAACTATGCTCTTTTTGGCTTCAGATATGATAGCCTTGTGATTGTCCTGTATCATACATTCTTTTTTTGCTCATATAATATCTATTCCTTATAAAACTGAGGGAGACACAGCTGCCTGTTTATCATTACACCACCTGTCTTTTGTTTAGAAGAACATTAAAGATAATTTTGATATTAATAGCATTTAAATACGACATTCTATAATTCTGCCCTTAGAAAGAAAATAGATGTCTGGGAGGCTGAAATACAGGTTCCAGAAGTTTTCCATGTTTCTTGAAGATGGCGTGATGAAACAGTTTCAGCATTACACTTTTTCATTCCATAATGGAATGAGATGGTTTCAAAGTAGAGGTTCCTGTGTATTGGCAGTCCTAACTTGTGGCATAATAATGGATACTTAAAATGAAAACTTAGTGCCCAAGAAAACGTAGTACCTGTGGCAGTGGCTCTCACATGTGATCCATGAATCCTTGGGAAGTGGAGAGGATCCAGAGACCCTTTCTGGAGCCTCCATAAGATCATAACTCTTTTCATAATAAGACCGAGATGTTACTTGCCTTTTTACTTTGTTGACATTTGCACTGATGGTGCACAAATCAAGGTGATGGCTCTAAAGTGTACAAGTAAAAGCACTCGTGTTCTCTGTCACCACATACAGTAAAAACATGGAAGTTTCGCATAACAGTGTCCTTGATTTTAAAAAGTAACTAAAGTTTATTAAATCTCAACTCTCGTGTGAACATTCTATTAATATTCAGTGTGATAAAATGGGAAGTATACGTAAAGCATTTCTGTTGCATGCTGGTGGTTATCTTAAGTTGAAGCAGACATGCGGTGGAGATGCAGTCTGAACCAGCTGCCTGGTTCATGGAACAACCATTTTTAGTCTTAGAAATTACTAAAAAAGTAAATCAACTATACTCTAATAAAATTAATTAATTAAAAATTACTGAAAAGCTATGGCTCTTCATACTTGGATATTTGTCAGGCATTTTCTTGAAAATAGATAAAAATGAGCCTGTCAGTTCAGGAAAAAACAACGGACAGAAATTGTCAGTGATAAAATTTGAGCTCTTAAGTGAAATTCAGAATTTTGGAAAACTGTTAATCTACCTACCCTGAGCTTAACTGCTTCCTCGTATTTACTGATGAAATCATGGTGACAGTAATAAATGTGATGTTTTAGTATTGTATAATAGATCGTTTGGAAGATCTGTCCGACTCAGCAAACCAGTATTTTCCACATGAACAATGCGTGATGTTAAAAACCATGCGTATGGGCTTCCCTGGTGGCGCAGTGGTTAAGAATCTGCCTGCCAGTGCAGGGGACATGGGTTCAAGCCCTGGTCCAGGAAGATCCCATGTGTCTCGGAGCAGTAAGCCCTTGTGCCACAACTACTGAACCTGTGCTCTAGAGCCCATGAGCCACAACTATTGAGTCCCCTTGCCACAACAGCTGAAGCCCACATGCCTAGAGCCCATGCTCCACAACAAGAGAGGCCACCGCAATGAGGAGCCTGCACACCACAAGGAAGAGTAGCCCCTGCTCACCACAACTAGAGAAAGTCCGTGTGTAGCAACAAAGACTCAACGCAGCCAATAAATGAATAAATAAATTAAAAAAAGACGCATATGTAAAAGATCAGTTTAGAGGTAAGGCAGATCAGTGAATTTTAATGTAATAGTCCTGAAAGTTTATTGATACAGTTTCAGATTCGACACTGCAACTAAGATTTACCCTGTGAAGTTTTAGTGTATAGTATTAAAGAAGGAATATGTAGTTATTGAACAAGTTATTAAAATACTCCTTTTTTTAACTGTTTGTCTGTGAGAGACCAGATTTTCTTCATGTACATCAAACATCATTTTGAAACAAATTCAAGTGAAAATATTTGCAAAAAAATTATGATGGCCATTCTGACCAGTGTCAGAGTGGCCGTCATCAAAAAGTCTGCAGATAATAAATACTGAAGTGGATGCGGAGAAAAGGAACCCTTCTACGCTGTTGGCAGCAGTGTAAAGTGGTACAGCCACTATGGATGGTGTGGAGGTTCTTAAGAAAACGAAAGATAGAGTTACTATGTGGTCCAGCAGTCCTGCTCCTGGGCATATGTCTAGAAGAGACTCTAATTTGAAAAGATACATGCACCCCAGTGTTCATAGCACTATTTACAATCACCAAGATATGGAAGCAACCGAAGTGTCCATCGACAGATGAATGGTGAAAGAAGTTGTGTATATATACAATTGAATATTACTCATGCATAAGAAAGAATGAAATAATGCCATTTGCATCAACATGGATGGACCTAGAGATTATCATACTAAATGAAATAAGTCAGACAGAGAAACACAAATATATAATATCTCTAATATGGGAAGTCTAAAGAAAAATGATACAGATGAACCTATTTATAAGTCAGAAATAGACTCACAGACAGAGAAAATCAATGTTAGGGTACCAAAGGGGAAAGGGAGGGGGGAGGAGTAAACTGGGAATTTTGGATTAACAGATACACACTACTATATATAAAATAAACAAGTACCTACTGTATGTCACAGGGAACTATATTCAGTATTTTGTAATAACCTGTAGTGGAAAAGAATCTGCAAAGGAATATATGTGTGTGTGTATAACTGAATTACTTTGCTGTTCACCTGATATTTGCTAAATCAACTATACTTTAAAAGAAAACATAAAATGTAAAACACTGAGCTCGGTAAAAAATTTTCATTTTTGAAAATATAGTTATTCATAAAAATGTGATTTATGTTAACATAAATTTATCGTTACTTTAAAATGAATTAATATTTTTAGCCCGTATAAACAAAAGCTCTCTGGGAATCTCCTTGTTTTTCAAGATCATAAGGTGTTCCTGAGGCCAAAAAAGCCTAAGCACTGTTTGTTGACCCCGCTATCTAGGATTATCCTGCTGTTAGAAGACAAGGCAAGAGTAGAGTCTTGGGACATTTGTTCATGTATAGGAGAAAACTGAAGGTAGTTACAAAGTGTTAGTGTAACAGTATGATGAATTGCTAAATTGAAAGTAATCAGTTCCTAGAATTCAACAGTATTTTTAAACTGTTTCCTCTTACCCTCTTCCACCGAATGTCACTTTCTTATCTTTTGGTTTCTTATGATGGTTCACATGGTTTTCCCTCTTTCATCTTCCTCTCTCCTATATGTTGCCTTTCCTTCCACCAGGCAGACCCTCCTGCCTGCCTCCCTCCTATTCATCACCTGAACTAATCCTGTTGATTCTTTCTTCATGCTATCCTTAGCCCATCCCATTATGTCCTTCCCTGCAAAACTGTTGTGTTTGCCACCCTTGGCCTTTCTTCACTGGTTATTCTTCTGTCCAGATTTCTTTTCATGCTATCTTTGAAGGCCTAGTTCAAGTGCCTTATTGTACATGACATATTTCTAGTTGTCATGAATGTCTGCTTAGTAAAAGGAAGATTTTTCTACCAAGGCATATAGTTGGCAAATTGTTATTAACCAGATTTTGACTCAGCAGATAACTAAGCATAGAGAGGAATGTTGTAGAAGGTATTTCATTATTGGGACAGTTAAACTTATATGTCTCTATGTCATTGTTTACCTCATCCACAAAATGCACAGTAGCCAAATACGAACTTGAGAGCATAGAGCACAGGCGATATGTATTGAGTAAACAAGTTCTTGAAACTTGTTTTGTAGCAACAGACCTTCCTCCCAAATGAAACCTCGCTCTGAATCTGAGCTCCAGTGTACAACGCAGGTAAAAGGAGAGCTTCTCTAGTGGAAGTCAGAGTTGGGTCTCAAGAGCACATCCTTGGCCCCAACAAAACGAACACCCCAAAGCTTGTTTTAAGAGCTTACTCTCGATTATTGAGAAGAAGACACAGTAGAAATCATTTAAGAATGGTGTCAGAAAATTAAGTTTTTCCTAGGTTTTTATGAGGAAAAAGAAGCACAGTGAAACCAAGAAGATGGACATGAGTATATACCTTGTTTATGGCTTTATGCCTCACTGTTTCTTTAGGAGGAAACTTGGAATTACATGCTTGAGTCTGCCATGTTTGAAGCATGCTCAGTTCTGTCATAAGATAAATAAGGCATGTATTGTATTCCTTAAATGTGAGACCTCTTTACCTGAAATTCTTTATTGTCAGCAACCATGAGGATTTCAGATTCAGATAAGTAAATCGAGTCACTTTTAGCAAAAATCTTTTAAGAAGTGAAAATTCATTACTGCTGCAACATATATAATTAATCTGGTATCTGAAAACTTGGATGGAGAGAGGGGGATCTTATATCTAACTGAAGTTTAGGCAACAAAGCACACTGGTACCTGTGATTTTTGTCACCATTATATTTTGTTGTAGATAACTTGAAGTCTTGTTTCCAGTCATTGCTACTGCTAGATCTTCTTATTTATGCGTTGCAAAGAAATGTATATAACTCTGTTCTCTTGTTCTAACATTCTGATCATTTTAATATATCTGTTCTTTTACGTATTAAGTTTATGCATTTAGAAATGTTTTTCTGCAAAGGGCCCTTAGGTGTGGTGAGAGTTCCAAACAAAAAAGATTAAAATGTAATTTAAAAAGAGGGAAGAAACTGACCTTGTGGAGACTACTTATGTGTCAGACACTACTAAGGAATTTATTTGCCTGTTTAGTTCTCAAACAGGTGTTCTTATTTATTGTTCAGTGTAGAAGATATCATTAAAGAAATTAAAGCTCAGCAAGGAAAGTGAATTCTGTGAAGTCATATGATCGTAGAGCTCTAGTCTGACATCAGTTAAAGTTTGTGCTCTTTATACTCTGGTCATTGTGTATCATTGATGTTCTTTTTGTTTGTAGTGTGTTGTCTTTTAATGAAGAGGAAGAAGTGTGTGTGGGTGTGTGTGTGGGGTGTGTGTGGGCATACATGTTTAGAGATTTTTCTTCTGCCCTCATTGCCCTAACCTCATTTTGCCAGTAAGATGTCATGATTTGCTGTGAATCTAACAAACCCCCAGGGGTGTGGCTCAGGTACACTGGAGAGGGAATACTCTTTCTAAATAAGAGTAATTGGTGAGGAGTGAAAGCTACTGCAGCTGGTCCATATATGCAGCCTTGTGAGTGAGTGCCGGGTGTTTTGATTCCCACAGGAGGCAGCCTTCTGTGCTGTGATTCTTGCCCTGCTGCTTTTCATCGTGAATGCCTCAACATTGATATCCCTGAAGGAAACTGGTATTGCAATGACTGTAAGGCAGGCAAAAAGCCACATTACAGGGAAATTGTCTGGGTAAAAGTTGGACGATACAGGTAAGTAAGCATGAAGGAGACTGGCACTCAGTCTTACCAGCCTCTGTTTCTTGTGCTTAACTTTTTTTGAAAAATGGTCTGATTAAACAGGGTTCACTCCCTCCCCCATTAATTTTCCGTTATAGAAGAAAAAAACTTCACTTTATATGGGAATAATATATATCCTCTGTAGAAACTTTATGAATGAAAACCATAATCTCACAAACAAGATATATTGCTAACATTTTGGCATATTTACTTGCAGGCACACCAATACTTGCACCTTCAAAATAATTAATTGGCCTTATCGTTGTTTGTACCCAGTTTTGTTTCTTGCTTTTTCTTTTTAAAATTATTTTTATTGGATATGGAATGTACAAAAAATATTATAACATGCATGGTTTTCGAGAGACACTTGTGTATGTACCTCCCAGTTAAAAAAATAGTACTTTACTGGCACCTTTGAGGCTCCCTCCATCTCCCTGACTGAATCTGTTCTCTCCCACCCCCAGAAGTGACCACTGTACTGCATTTTGTGTTTCTTATTTCTTTGCCTGGCTGTATAGGTTTACCACATGTGTGTTTTGGTCTGTATGTTTTAGATCTTTATATAAAGGCACTGTTGCTGTGTTTTCCTGCAGCTTGTTTTTTTCATTCACTGTTATGCTCCTGAGATTTATTATGGTTAGTCCAGTGCTCTAGCTCATTCGCACTTCACTGTTCTGAAGTGTCCTTTTGTATAGTTATATAGTGTAGTGTAGTTATTTATCCATTCTCACATTCACATGTGGACTCTGAGCATTTTGTCAGTGTTTCTTGGTGTATGTGCACAGGAACTTCTCTAGGCCATTCTCAGCAGGGTTGGGGTTTCCAGCTTTAATAGCTAATGCCAAATGGTCTTCCTAAAAGTTGTAATGTACATGCTTGCTTTGCCAAGCTTGTGGGGATGCAGGGTGTTTTTTGGTGTTCTGTTTTTCTATACCCCTAATAGTTATTGAAAGTTGCCTTCTTAAAGGAAAGAATGTTTTTTATTGTATAGTGTCCCATAGCTACTTTATCATTCCCTTAATGTTGAATATTTAAATTTTTTCCAGGTTTTCGTTCTTACAGATAATACTTAAGTGGACATTATAGTCATAAAGTTTTGTTCATATCTCTATTTCCTTTTATAGAAATGCCCTTGTAAAAATGCCAGGGTCAGACATTAATGTGAGTTAGAGAGACATTGCTATTCCTTATTCCTGTCCCAAAAGGAGGATTTTTTTTAGTTTCTTTCAACCTTCTAGAGATTTCCTTCCTTCTTGTCACCTTTTCCAGGTGGTGGCCGGCTGAGATCTGCCATCCTCGAGCTGTACCTTCAAATATTGACAAGATGAGACATGATGTGGGCGAGTTCCCTGTGCTCTTCTTTGGGTCTAATGACTATCTGTGGACTCACCAGGCCCGAGTCTTTCCCTACATGGAGGGGGACGTGAGCAGCAAGGATAAGATGGGCAAAGGAGTGGATGGTACATATAAAAAAGGTAACTTCATCCTTTTTGTTTCTCAGGCCAGCACAGACCTCTGTTGCCCGAGTATCTGCTCCCTGTTAGAATTACATGTTTTAGAATTCATATACGCTCCATTAGCAGCTATGCTCTACCCTCTAGGGCAGTATGTGGCTGTGGCTACAGGGTTTTGCAGAGAAGTTGACCCATGTAATTCAGTATTTTTGAACCTAACCTTTACTTAACTAGAATTTCCTTAAAGGAAATTTGTATCAGTTCTGTTTTGTCAGCATCTCATCATGTAAGTAGTGTAACTTTGGAACTGTTTTGTAGAATAAACAGTACAGTTTGCTAGGCAAGGGCCAGAATCTATAGCAGAGCCACATTTGTTCCAAGGAGGTTTTTGTTTGTTTGTTTAGTTTGTTGGGAAGAAATAAAATTCACCCTAGATTATAGAGCAACATAAGATAGTGAAGGCACGTAAATGTTCTAAATCAAAGAGGCTTTTGTAAGCTGGCCTAGCAGTGAAGGAGGAGGGATATTTGAGGCCAGGAGGGGTTGACAACATTCTCTCTCCCTATATAACGAGTAAGGGTTGCATTGAGAATTCAATGAGATAATATAGAAATCAACCTGAAGGGCATATAGTTGGTATCCCATCCATGATAATTTGTTTCTTCCTTTAGCTGTCCTTTGAAAGGCAATACAGCTGTCTCTCGTTATTTGAATATACTTGGACATTGAAGTATAAGATTTTGTTGGCATGGTGAAGTGAAGAGGGGCTTCTAAACAAGTGAAACTTCCTGGGTGGGGAATGAGAGTGGTGTCCATAAGGAACAAGTTCAACAGAGGTTTTGTTTCCCTTATGTTATTTCAAGGGTCCTGACTTACATGTTGGCAGTGTGCCTTCTCTGCAGATATGGGCTATTGGTACTAATGCTACAGGAGTTTGGGTCTTGAGTCTTATAGTCTCAGATGGTCGGAGACCAAGTGACCGACGTCTTTGCTGCACAGGGCTGGCCACCATCAAGGCTGGGAGCGAAGGTGGAGTGTAGGGATTATTGCAAGTCTGAGCCTGCTGAAGCTCTGTGATTCTGCTCTTACTGTGTCTTGACCTTGGGCTGGCTGGATGCCTCTGCCTTCAAGGAACACTTAGTTTTGTGGGGGAATTGGACACAGATACTGGTAGTCAAAATGCCATTCTTTGAGAGTGTTGTGGTGGAAGTATGCATGGTATGCTGTGGGAGCAAACCAAGAGAAAGCAAAACAGTGCTGGGGATCAGAGTTTGGAAGTCATGGATGGCTTCTTTCTTAAGTGATGCTTTGAAGAAGAACTATAATAGTTAGCATTTGTTGTTTGCCAGGCCCCGTTCAAAGTTTGTTTTCTGCTTTAAGTCTTTGCGGCAACCCTATAAGTTAGATGCCATTATCTTTATCTTATAGATGAGGAAAATGAGGCACATAAAAGTTAAAATTTGGGGAATTCCCTGGTGGTCCAATAGTTAGGACTCCATGCTTTCACTGCCAAGGGCCCGGGTTCAATCCCTGGTCGGGAAACTAAGATCCCAAAAGCCGCATGGTGTGGCCAAAGCGAAAAAAAAAGTTAAATTTATTGCCCAAGGTCCCATTGCCAGTAAGTGACAGAGGAAGGTTTCAAAGGCTAGAATGGTTGGGTTCCAAAATCCAAACTCTTAATCCCTACACTGACTGTGAGGAAGTTAACAACTTAAAATGTTGTCATGAAAAGATAGCATATGTGAAAGCACACGTTGAGTCTAACATGACAAGTTAGTGACCTCCAAGTATTTGCTGTAGTTTAAGCATGGGGTTGGGGGAGCACTGGACTATTATATTGAAAAGGTGGGTGAGTTACATGGTCAGAGCAGAGTTTTAGAAACCTCAGTCTGAGTAGAATGTCAGGACCATAGAGAGTATGAGAGACTGTAGCCAGGAATGTCAGTGAGAGGGCTGTTCTAGTAGTTACAGGCAGAGATGATGAGACTGTCACAGGGAATAGTGCATGGGGTGGAGAGGATGATGGGTGCTAGATAGACATTAAGTAGATAAACTAGGGTAGGACATGCTGAATAATAGGATGAACGAAGGAGGGAACAACTCCAGGCAACATTGAGTCTGCTAGATGATGACAAGGAAGTGGAGGAAGAGGGGTGGAGCAGAGGGGAGATTTTCTTTAAAGAACTGACAGAGCATGGGGAAAGCCACAGAGAGGGAAGTGGGACAATTTGGAATTCTTTTCAGAGTTTTTAACCTGAATCAAGAGTAATGAATTAAAATTTTAAGTGGAGAAGAATGAGATTCTTAAGATTTTTTGTTGGACTTTTCAGACATTACATAATCTTTTAAACGTATGAAAGCACTTGAATGCAGATTAGCTGTGAAGCTCTTTCTTTGTATTAGGCTAATAATTGATATTTACAGAATGAGTTTTAGGAGAAGAGTAGGATAGGTGCTCCAGAGAATTGGCAAGAAGGAAAGGAAAACTTCAAATATTAATTTCTTACAAAGGAACACAGCATGTTACCTGGACACTTAGGAGGCAGATTATTTGTGGAAACAGAAAGTTTAGGACTGAGGAAAAGAATTAGGCTTAAAGGCAGTGACTTTGCTGAGCAGATGCAGTCTAGTTGTGGTTAGATGTTATATGTGGGCTTTTTCAAAGTATTTAGCTGTGTTTTTTGTTTTAAGTTTTCCCCTGAAGCTGGTAGTCTGTATAGTGCTATTTAGTGATGGATTATGTTTTATTTTAATGCAGTATATCAGTACCCTGCGGGCTATAACTTACTAGAAAATAGAAATCATATATATGTTTTAGATTTTCATCTTAAACATGAATTTTCTCCACCTGAAAAGGGGGAAAAAGTGAAATAAATAACACCATCCAGAGATTAAGTGACTGTGCTCTGTGTTTTCTTAGCTCTTCAGGAAGCTGCAGCAAGGTTTGAGGAGTTAAAGGCCCAAAAAGAGCTAAGACAGCTGCAGGAAGATCGAAAGAATGACAAGAAGCCACCACCTTATAAACATATAAAGGTGAGAAAAGACCTCAGGAGGTACCTTGTAATAGTTTGCCTGCTTCCCACTCTGTTCATGATGAGAACTGGAAGCATGAGCACAGTTGCTTTTAGGTAGAGGTACAAGCTTGAAAGAAGATAAAAATGTGCCAGAGCACCATTTCTAGCACATTGTGTGCACTTTAGAAAATCAGTTGTGTGTTGATACAGTCTTATTCCTGTTGCTTTCGAAAGTCTTTTCATAAAGTAGATTGGAATAGATTCTGTTCACAGTCAACATCTTGCCGGTTTGAAAGGGACCGAAGAGTGATGATAAAAAATGATAAATGGCCCTGAGATAGTGTGAATAATACACATGGTAAGTCTTCTTGTAATGGCTGATAGTAAAGATATTTCAGGTGGCTAGTGTGACTAGGATTCCCAAGGTCACAAGAATTTGTGTTAAGTGTACCTAATGCTAGTGCACCTGGTAAAAGAGTCATCACCATTTATCATCTGGGTTCAGTAGGTCCTTTGTATGCTTATATCGTCTTTTTTTTTTTTTTTTTTAATTCCTTACTTTTTAATTCCTGGTACCACTACCACAATTTACAGGGCAATATACCTGATGTAATGAAAAGAAAAAGACAAAGCTACAACAGATAAAGGACCTCAGGAATGAACATCTAATTGCCACCACCTTGCTTTAATCAGTAGCTGCACTTTTTGCACACTGTGGCTATGACAGTCCTGGACAAGAAGGGTTTCCTGTTTAAGCTGCAGTAACTTTTCTGACTACGGACCGTCGCTCCTCCCGTGGCAGATTTTTACAATTCCTCTAACGTATTTGGGACAACTGTCCCAAAGTAACCTGCAGTTTCCTGACAACTCCTCGCTCTCTCCTGCTAAGAACTGTATCCCTTTTCTTCTGAGTTTTTAGAACCTTCTGCTACTGTATCCACCCTTTCCACCACCAGGTCCATAACCACCACCATAGGGACTGCCTGAGCTTTTTCCACCAAAACTGCCCCCCTTCATGGGTCCATAATTTGCTTGCTGTTGTCCACTATAATTTCCAAAATAATTATAGTTCTAACCACCACCATAGTTACCCCCAAAATTTCCTCCTTCATTGTAACCATCATATCCTCCACCACTGCCACCATATCCACCACCTTGGTTTCCATATCCTGCTTGACCACCACCATAGCCTCCTCTACTGCTATAACCAGGTCCACTGCCGTAGTTGCCACCATCACCTCCAGATCCATTATACTCACCATCACCTCCTCCATAACTACCTTTACTGCCACCACCTCCACCACCATAGCCTCCTCTTCCACCAAAGTTTCTACCACCTCCAAAGTTTCCTTCATGACCCATAAAGTTTCCAGATCCACCTCCATGACCTCTCTGTGATCCAGCAGATTGCATTTCTTGTTTAGAAAGGGCCTTTTTCACTTCACAGTTATGCCCATTAATAGTGTGGTATTTCTGAACAATAATTTTATCAACTGTATCACGATCATCAAAAGTTACAAAAGCAAATCCTCTCTTTTTTCCACTCTGCCTGTCTTCTATAACTTCTATGGTTTCAATCTTGCCATACTTTTCAAAGTAGTCTCTCAAGTTATATTCTTATGTATCTTCTTTAATACCACCAACAAAAATTTTCTGCACTGTTAGATGGACACCAGGTTTTACAGAATCCTCTCTAGAAACAGGTCTCTTTGGTTCCACTACATGCCCATCAACCTTGTGTGGCCGAGCACACATTGCTGCATCCACCTCTTCAACACAACAGTAAGTCACAAAACCAAAGCCTCTAGAACGTTTTGTTTGGGGGTCTCTCATCACCACACAATCTGTAAGTGTGCCCTATTTCTCAGAATGTTCTCTTAAGCTATCATCTGTAGTTTCAAAGCTCAGCCCACCAATAAACAGTTTTCTCAACTGTTCTGGTTCCTTTGGATCATGGCCCTCCTCCCCACGGCGGCGACAGCCGGAGTCGGGCTGGGGGTGACCTGGCAGCGGTTTTACCTCCATTTTGAGACCGGACTCATCTCTTCCCTAAGTCATTTTTATAAATAATTTACAAAAGTTAAAAATAAAGGAATAGGGAGGAACAAACTTATTAGGAATTTTAGTAAGTATTTACTGAAACCTCTTTTTTAAAAACCTTTTAATCAACTTAGTTTTGCTGCTCAAATATCAGACCACAGGAAAGAATACTATAAACTCTATTAACAGAATGAGATCACCCAAGTTCTTGTTGCAGAATATTTGTGATGATGTCATATGGTACAGGTTTTTTTTGGATTATGGTTTTCTCTGGGTATTTGCCCAGTAGTGGGATTACTGGGTCATATGGTAGTTCCATTTTTAGTTTTTTAAGGAATCTCCAAACTGTTTTCCATAGTGGCTGTACCATCTTACATTCCCACCAACAGTGCAGGAGAGTTTCCTTTTCTCCACACCCTCTCCAGCATTTATTGTTTCTGGATGTTTTGATGATGGCCATTCTGACCCGTGTGAGGTGATACCTCATTGTGGCTTTGACTTTCCTTTCTCTAATAATTAGTGATGTGGAGCATCTTTTCATGTGTTTGTTAGCCATCTGCATGTCTTTTTTGGAGAAATGTCTATTTAGATCTTCTGTCCATTTGTGGATTGAGTTATTTGCTTTTTTGGTATTAAGCTGCATGAGCTGCTTGTCTGTTTTGGAGATTAATCCTTTGTCCTTTGCTTCGTTGGCAAGTATTTTCTCCCATTCTGAGGGTTGCCTTCTTGTCTTGTTTATGGTTTCTTTTGCTGTGCAAAAGCTTTTAAGTTTCATTAGGTCCCATTTGTTTATTCTTGATTTTATTTCCATGATTCTAGGAGGTGGGTCCAAAAGGATCTAGCTTTGATGTATGTCATAGAGTGTTCTGCCTGTGTTTTCCTCTAGGAGTTTTATAGTATCCGGCCTTACATTTAGGTCTTTAATCCATTTGGAGTTTATTTTTGTGTATGGTGTTAGGAAGTGTTCTAATTTCATTCTTTTACATGGAGCTGTCCAATTTTCCCAGCACCACTTATTGAAGAGGCTGTCTTTTTTCCATTGTATCTTCTTGCCTCCTTTGTCAAAGATAAGGTGCCCATGTGTTCTTGGGTTTACCTGTGGGTTCTCTATTCTGTTCCATTGATCTTCCTTTCTATTTTTGTGCCAGTACCATACTGTCTTGGTCACTGTGGCCTTATAGTATAGTTTGAAGTCAGGAAGGCTCATTCCACCAATTCCATCTTTCCTTCTCGAGATTGCTTTGGCTATTTAGGGTCTTTTGCGTTTCCATACAAATCGTAAGATTTCTTGTTCTAGTTCTGTGAAAAATGCCATTGGTAATTTGATAGGGATTGTGTTGAATCTGTAAATTGCTTTGGGTAAGATAGTCATTTTCACTATGTTGATTCTTCCAATCCAAGAACATGGTATGTCCCTCCATCTGTTTGTATCATCTTTGATTTTTTTCATCAGTGTCTTAGAGTTTTCTGCATACAGGTCTTTTGCCTCCTTAGGCAGGTTTATTTCTAGGTATTTTATTCTTTTTGTTGCAATCGTAAATGGGAGTGTTTCCTTCATTTCTCTTTCTGCTCTTTCGTTGTTAGTGTATAGGAATGCAAGAGATTTCTATGCATTCATTTTGTATCCTGCTACTTTACTAAATTCATCGATTAGTGCTAGCAGTTTTCTGGTAGAGTCTTTCGGGTTTTCTATGTATAATATCATGTCATCTGCAAAGAGTGACAATTTTACTTCTTTTTTTCCAATTTGGATTCCTTTTATTTCATTTTCTTCTCTGATTGCTGTGGCTAACACTTCCAAAACTATGTTGAATAATAATGGTGAGAGTGGACACCCCTGTCTTGTTCCTGTTCTTAGAGGGGATGCTTTCAGTTTTTCACCATTTAGAACGATGTTGGCTGTTGGTTTCTTATATATGGCTTTTATTATGTTGAGGTGATTTCCTTTTATGCCCATTTTCTGGAGAGTTTTTATCATAAATGGATGTTGAATTTTGTCAAAAGCTTTTTCTGCATGTATTGAGATGATCATATGGTTTTTATCCTTCAGTTTGTTAATATGGTGTATCACATTGATTGATTTGCGTATATTGAAGAATCCTTGCATTCCAGGGATAAACCCCACTTGATCATGGTGTATGATCTTTTTAATGTGCTGTTGGATTCTGTTAGCTAGTATTTTATTGAGGATTTTTGCATCCATATTCATCAGTGACATCGGCCTGTAATGTTCTTTTTTTGTGACATCTTTGCCTGGTTTTGGTATCAGGGTGATGGTGGCTTCGTAGAATGAGTTTGGGAGTGCTCGGGAGACCATTCTTACAGTGCACAAATCCATCTCTGTTGTGGAACATCTTTTCTTTTCCCCACCTCCACATTGTTGTTAGTATTTGTAAAAATTCTAATGGCTTCAGAAATCACAGAATTTCTTTGGCCTTTATGTTTTACCATACTGGATTTTCACCATGGTTTTCAGTACTAGCACCACTAAAAATGAATGCCTGGGTGACATTGCCATAGTCTATTTTAAAGATTCAAGTTATGATAGTATTAAAATACAACTTCACAGGGACTTCCCTGGTTGCACAGTGGTTAAGAATCCGCCTGCCAATGCAGGGGACACAGGTTCAAGCCCTGGTCTGGGAAGATCCCACATGCCTTGGAGCAGCTAAGCCCATGTGCCACAACTACTGAGCCCGCCTGCCACAACTACTGAAGCCCACTCACCTAGAGCCTGTACTCCACAACAAGAGAAGCCAGTTCAATAAGAAGCCCTCATACCACAATGAAGAGTAGTCCCCGCTTGCCACAACTAGAGAAAGCCCTCATGGAGCAACAAAGACCCAACACAGCCAATAAATAAATAAACTAACTAAATAATAAAATAAAATACACCTTCACATATAGGACCCCAATGACTCAGACCTTTTCGTGTTAAACATTTACCACTTGAGAATGGTGATGTTTTGTTTTATTGTAGCAGCTAAAGTGGCGCCACCATGTGGCAATAGCAGAAACTCAGTTTACAATTTACTTGGCTTACCAGCTTTGAAATTATGATTTTTTTTAGAATTGATTTTTTAAAATTTGTGGTATATATATTTTGTGTATCATGTGAGGTTTTATTTTTATGTCAAAGTGCCTAAATTTTTATTTCCTCCAATATTTTAATTGTGGTAAAATACAGATAACAAAATTTTTGATCTTAACCATATTTAAATGTACAGTTCAGTGGTATTAAATGCATTCATGATGTTTGCAGTTTTGCCGCCATCCATCTCTAGAACGCTTTACGTTTTGTAAAACTGAAATCTATATTCCAATAAACAATAACTGCCCATTTTTCCCTCCTCAGCCCCTGGCAGCCATTATTCTACTTTCTATCTCTTTGTTGCTAAATGGAATTGGTATTTGTCAGTTTTGACTGGGTTATTTCATTTAACATAATATCCTCCTGGTTTATCCATGTTGTGTATTGTATGTCATAATTTCCTTCCTTTCTAGGCTGAGTAATATTTCATTATTTTTACCGCATTTTGCTCATTCATTCATCTGCCGGTAGACACTTGAGTTGTTGCCACATTTTAGCTATTGTGAATAATCCTGCTAAACTTCGATAATTCAGAATCATGTACAATGCGGTGTGCAACTTCAAAGGGAAGAAATTTGCCTTTCATAGGTCCTAAACTGTCTTGTGTTGACGTGCCTGCTTTACTATAATATGTGCTTCTTCTCCAGGTGAACCGTCCTATTGGCAGGGTACAGATCTTCACTGCAGACTTGTCTGAAATTCCCCGTTGCAACTGTAAAGCTACTGATGAGAACCCCTGTGGGATAGACTCCGAGTGTATTAACCGCATGCTGCTCTACGAGTGTCACCCCACAGTATGTCCTGCTGGAGGGCGCTGCCAAAACCAGTGCTTTACTAAGCGCCAGTATCCAGAGGTTGAAATTTTTCGCACGTTGCAGAGGGGCTGGGGTCTCCGGACAAAAACAGATATCAAAAAGGTGAAGAAATCTTTTCTTAATTTTCAGGGTTTTTTTCTTCTTTGCAGTGGCTTAATATGAGTAATTCTTGATGAATATGAGAAAGCTGGTCATGGAGGAAAATAATACAGTGTAAAGATTAACCTTATTATTATGTCTTGCCATATCCTTCCAGAAGTTAGAGGCTTGAGAATAGTCAGTGTCCTTTATTTCCAAAGTTCAGGTATTGATCATGTTCACTATGTATGAGGACAGAACAAATGAGGGAAATTCATAGAGATACTGTGGCCTCGCTTGCTTGTTTGTGGAAATTCTGGAATCTGTAGTTAAGAGAGAGAGGATAGTGAGAGCATGATACAGAGGTGTTAATCACCAACTAGTAAAATAAAATCTGTTTTTCTGAGAGAAAAATGGGTTTGGGTTCATGGAACATGAAGGAGAAGAGGATTAGGTCTTCTCTAATGAAAATGCAGTAACATCTTCAACTTGAAACATAGAAGGACATGTAGGTTCCTAGTAAATAGTATTGTACATTCTTTGAGTAGAATAAATCGTATCTGACATTTTAATGGAATAAACCTTACTCTGGTTTTAATTCCTGAAGAATTTTATTGAGGTTTGTTTCTAGGAAAGGAAGTGAATACGCATTGGTCTGTTTTTGTCATTTGCTAGGTAACATATACCTACTGTGTGCCAGGCATGTTGCTGCGTGATGCAGTGTTCAGTAAGAGAGACATGGTCCATGCTCTCATACAGTTTACATTCTAGATGCAGAGAGACCTTGAACACATAATCACCCAGTATGGAAGCACAAAGGGTTCTGGAGTCATGTGGCAAAAGGCCTGAAACTAGCTTGTCTCTGAGAATATTTTAAATTTAGAGTTAACAGATAAGTAGTTGTTGGCTTGGGCTGGTTGAGTGTTTAAGCATTTCAGGTAGAGGGGACAGCATGCGAGAAAGCCAGTATGACTGTAGTATAGTGAGTCAGGAGGACAGTGGTGTGAAATGTGGAAGGGCAGCGGGCAGGGCATGCTCCAAGGAAAAAGAGCATAGTTCAGTGAAATTGACTTTTCGGTTCTTGGACAAGTAAAGGAGTCAACTATCTATATCACTGTTATAGTGGAGCCTTCGTTCACTTCCTTCCATTTTGGTTGATCTTAAGGTGTATCCCAAGTTTTCTGCTGTTGGCTGTGGTTAGGAGTAGGGAGATGGTTCTTACTGTCAAATAGTTGAAGCATCATATTTATAATATGTTGTTTCTTGAATAAACCTTTGTTTAAGTGACTAGTTAAATGTACATGAATTGCTTTGGAGAACCTGTTATTTTCATTAATTTTTAAAAAATAAGTATGCCTGTGAACACAGTTAGCGCCTTGTACCTTGTAAGTCAAGAGCTGTGTCTTGTTCCAGGGTGAATTTGTGAATGAATACGTGGGTGAGCTAATAGATGAAGAAGAGTGCAGAGCTCGGATTCGTTACGCCCAAGAACATGATATCACTAATTTCTACATGCTCACTCTAGACAAAGTAAGTGATGGAAAGTGTTATTTCCACTGTTGTGAGATTGTGAATTAGTGTTGTCCCAGCTATAGTGTTTGTAGGCATGTCATACACTGCCCAAAACAGTGTCTTCCCTCCTTTTTCATAGGGATTGCTTGATCAGGGTCCTGGAGTTAGGTAAGGTTGCTCATTTCTAGCTATACATCCAAGGCAAAAGGCAATAAAGCTGCTTTTAGCATTATTTTTCAGGTGTCCAACTTAAGTTGGGGATTATGTCTTTTAGTAATTTTTGTATAAGCTTAAAACTTGAAGCCAGTAAAACAAATAATAATTCTTTTACTTTTTATTTTACAGATTGAGACACTGATTTGTTAATATTTAATTAGTGCATTGAGAAGGTCATATAAATTGACTATAGAACTCAGCTTACAAACCAAATCAGCTCTCCAATTATTGGAATTTCTGATGAGTTACATTTCATTGGTGTCTAGAATTATATTTGGGATTTTATTTCTTTTTTTTGTATGTGTGTTTCCAACATATTTTATTTATTTACTTTAAATTTATTTTACTTTATTTTGAAATATTTTATTGAAGTATAGTTGGTTTACAGTGTGTTAATTTCTGCTGTACAGCAAAGTGATTCAGTTATACATATATATGTTCTTTTTCATTATGATTTATATCACCAGATATTGAATATAGTTCCCTGTGCTATATAGTAAGGACATTGTTGGTTATAGTCTGTCATGCAGAGCGAAGTGAGCTAGAAAGAGAAAAACAAATACCGTATGCTAACTCATATACATGGAATCTAAAAAAATGGTACAGATGAACCCAGTGACAGGGCAAGAATAAAGATGCAGATGTAGAGAACAGACTTGAGGACAAGGGGCGGGTACGAAGGGGAAGCTGGGACGATGTGAGAGAGTAGCATTGACGTATATACACTACCAAATGTAAAATAGATAGCTCATGGGAAGTGGCTGCATAACACAGGGAGATCAACTCGATGATGGGTGATGCCTTAGAGGACTGGGATTGGGAAGGTGGGAAGGAGTCGCGGGAGGGAGGGATATGGAGATATATGTATAAATACAGCTGATTAACTTTGTTGCACAGCAAAAACTGGCACAACAGTGTAAAGCAATTATATTCCAATAAAGAGTTTTAAAAAAAGTTTATGGGATTGATTTCTAATTCCAGCATCCTAATATATTTTGTTTCTGTGTATACTGAGATTCCTCTTTATACCTGAGTATTACGTTCTGCTGGGTCCCCCTGCCCACCCTTTAACTTTTATAATAGACCTTTCTTGGTGTGAAATTTTGTATATACCAAGTTGTACTTTTATAGTTTGTGAGATCCTCACCTTGAGTTACTCTGATCTTCATTTGGGATGAGGTCTTGATGACATTATTAAAATTTTAGGTGATCTCTGACGTGTAGCCAGGGTTCAGGACTATGTAATTAAGAGGATGGAACAAGCTACTGCTTCTAGGACAGTGACCTTAAACTTTAGCATACACATGTGTGTCAAAAATTATCCGCACTCTGGCTGTAGAGTTTATTTTAATTCACTTTTAGAAAAGACAAATACATCGTTTTTCAGCATAATCTCCTTGCTTTTCAATACACTTTGTCCATCTGTCAACAAGCTTTTGTATTCTCTCATTAAAAAATGTTTTAAGCTGAGCTGCAAGCCACGAAATGCACCACTGTCTTCACTTCTTCAACAGAAGTGAATCTTCGGCCTCGTAGGGCTGCTTTCAGGGGACCAAACAGGTGAAAGTCCAGTGGAGCAAGATATAGGGAGGATGCTTTACCACCTCAAAACGAAGTAATCCACGACAGACTTAGGTTTCGAAAAGTTTGTACGAGATGGGTACCGAAACAACTCATGGAAGAGCATAAACAGAAGGGTTTGGACCAATACTCTAAGGGAGGTGAAAGCTTCTTAAAGAGAGTTGTTACTGGTGACGAGACATGGATTCCTCACTACGAGCCTGAGTGTAAACGGCAGAGTATGGAATGGAAACATCCTCAATCACCGACCAAGAAAAGTTCAAAAGTCAACCATCAGCTGGAAAATTGATGCTTACAGTTTTCTGGGATTCTCAAGGGCCAGTATTGGAACATTATCAGAAAAATGGTTCAACAATCAACAGTGCTCATTACAGTGAGATGCTTATTGAAGAGCTGAAGCCTAAACCTCAGATTAAACGCAGAGGACTGCTATACAAGGGTGTTGTGATCTTGAATGAGGATGCGTGTCCGCACATTTCTGCCCACACTGTTGACACTCTGCAAAAACGTTTTGAGGTGTTTAAACATCCTCCCTGTAGTCCTGATCTTATGTCAAAAAATGATATACTTGTCTTTTCTAAAAGTTAATTAAAAATAAATTATGCAGCCAGAGTGCGGATAATTTTTGACTCACCCTCGTATATCATAATCATCTGGTGGGCTTGTATAACACAGATTGCTGGGCCTCAGAGTTTCTACTTTAGTATATCTGAAGTGCAACTCAAGAATTTGCATTTCTGATGGATTCTACGGTGGTGTTACCAGTGCTGGTCAGGGGCCTACATGCTGAGAACCACTCCTCTGGAAGAATCAAATTTTACAAATAGAAATTCCAGCTTATTTATTATTACTCTCATTTTAATCAGTAATAGTAGAGGTCTGCTGAACAGCATCTCTTGGAATTCTAGGACCGGATTATTGATGCTGGTCCCAAAGGAAACTATGCTCGATTCATGAATCACTGCTGCCAGCCCAACTGTGAAACACAGAAGTGGTCTGTGAATGGAGATACCCGTGTTGGCCTTTTTGCCCTGAGTGACATTAAAGCAGGTAAGAATCATTTAAGGATTCTGGAGCTAGGAATGGGATTTCAGTTTTTACTAACTAAACATCCCATATGTCCTATAATCCAAAATGAGGTTGCAAACTCCTAAGGATACGTAAAAGACTTTCCAAGTGGTGCTTGGCATGTACCAGGTATTTTTTTGTTGGTGGTGGTATGGTGAAATACACATAACATGAAATTTACCACTGTAGCCATTTTTGTGTACAATTCAGTGGCATTAAGTCCATTCATATTGTGATGCAACCATCACCACCGTCTGTCTCCAGAGCTTTTTACCTTCGCTAACTGAAGATACCCATTAAACAGTAACTCCCTCACATCCCCCCTCCCCCAGCCCTGGCAACCACCATTTTATCTTCTCTGTGATTTTTTAGCTACTGTAGGAATCTCATGTAAGTGCAGTCATAAAATATTTGTTTTGTTGTGCCTGACTCATTTTACTTAGCATGAAGTCTTCAAGGTTTGGGTTTTTTTTTTTTTTTTTTTTTTTTGCTGCGCCTTGCGGGATCTTAGTTCCCCGATCAGGAATTGAACATGGCACCACCACAGTGAAAGCACCAAGTCCTAACCATTGGACTTACAGGGAATTCCCTGGATTGTTTTAAAGGAATGGATATCCAGGTCTTCCCCATAACTTTTATATGAACTCCTTAAAAATTGGTCTGCCTTAGAAAGTGTCAGCAGTCCAGGTCTCCTTTTATAGTTTCCCTTTATCCACTTTATAAACCAAATATCCACCTCTTACCCTTCTGAATTTTATGGTTTATGAGCCCAAGGCTAGGAAAAACCAAAACCCTCACCTCTTGGGTCTCAAAGAACTGGACATTTGGAGAATGTCCAGCTTGTGTGGCCTGCCTAGATACCTCTGCCTCTGAGAATTCAGAGTGTAGAAGTGAGGTGGTTGTAATCACAAAATTAAGAAGTTTATTTGAATTGCAAGTAAATCTGGTAAGGCTGAGAGGTTTTAAAGTAGAGTTATGTGATGGATATTTTCCATAAAGTGAAGGAGCTTAATATTTAGTGTCAAGATTTTGATGAAATTTTTTAAAGCATATCGTATATGCATATACATTTGACACTCTCTAAATTGCATGATTTTTAAAAATATTTAGATTTGTGTAAAGTTTGTGTATCCACACTGGGGAAGGGAGGGGCAGTGTTCCTCTTTATTAATCAGTTACTCAAATGTTAGTCATATGACTTCTCTGTCCTGACTGCTTTTAGTACCACACTTCTAGTTCGAACTTTAGTCTGTATTGGTGGGGATGGCCTCTTCTACCATGTCTAATCACAAATTTCTCTTCTCCCATATTCATTCAGCTCATGCAGCTTGGTGTGGGAATTGACAGGCCTTGTTCCTGTCCTCCCAGTCTGCAAGGGTGGGATGGGGGAAATGAGACAGAATGTGCTCATTGCCATGCAGAGTGCCCGTAGGCGCTTCAGCCTTGTGAATGGAATCAGAACTTTGAGCTGCCTCTCCTCCTTACATATCCAGCCTTGTGGGCTCTTCACATACCTGTTACTTTCTGTCTTCATGTGTCATACCACTCCTTGTTTATCTCTTGCCCAGTGCCCTTTGCCATCCCCCCAGGTTGCAGATTATTCTATTTTGCACTCTTTTCTAGAAGGGCTTTCCTGCATGCACGCTGATAGCTTCTGATCTATCCCCTGTGTGGTTTTGTTTACATACTGGAGCTGAGTGAGCAGCAAGTTATGCCAAGTATCCTGCTTTCTGATACTTGTATATTTGGTTGAGTTGCATTTTAAGCACATTAAATTTATGAAAATTCAGCTGTATACTCATAAATTTTTAAATAAGATTAGCGTGAATAGAATTACCCATCATTCAGTGCAGTAAGTTCACAGTGGGTGTGTGAGGAGAGATGTGATCCTGCTTGTTACCTTGGTCAGTCTTGGTTCCTGCAGGCTCCTCACAATGTGAGCCTCTCACCAGGCCACAAGTGATTCAGGCATTCGTACCATACAGACTCCTAAATATGAGCTAGCCGCTTTATAATTTGCTCAACCAAATTAAAAAATAATGATCTGTTTCCAGTACTAGATGAAAAACTGTATGTAGTAATTAGTCTCACTGCAATGGGAAATCTTCCTAAGTTTTGACAGTTTTGACTGAACTTACCACTTTGTACATTAGCGGTAAGCCATTATCCCCACCCAGAGACAACCTCTTTGTATGTTTGTATAAAATCCTTCAATTTTTAGGCTTTCCCTAACACGCTTTGAGTTTGAATGTTTGTATGATTATTTGCTCTCAATTTTGATGAAGTGCACTTGTGACAGAAAGGAGACTTTTTATACCTTAAATTTGTTTTTAAAAATTAATTAATTAATTGTCTGCGTTGGGTCTTCATTGCTGTGCACGGGCTTTCTCTAGTTGCAGCAAGCGGGGGCTACTCGTTGCAGTGTGTGGGCTTTTCACTGTGGTGGCTTCTGTTGTTGCAGAGCCCAGGCTCCAGGCTCGTGGGCTTCAGTAGTTGTGGCATGTGGACTCAGTAGTTGTGGCTCACGGGTTCTAGAGCTCAGGCTCAGTAGTTGTGGCTCAGGGGCTTAGTTGCTCCGAGGCATGTGGGATCTTCCTGGACCAGGGATCGAACCCATGTCCCCTGCATTGGCAGTTGGATTCTTAACTGCCTCACCATGACGGAAGCCGCCCTATACCTTAAATTTGTACATTTCCTATTAAAGTTTACAAATTACTGCTGTGTGCATTATGTCATTCTTAGTAAGCTTGTGAGATTGTTATCTGCATTTAACAAATAGACTCTTGGGCTCAGATCACCCAGCTAGATTGTGGTGTAACTGGGATGTAAAGCCAGGTCTTAGGTCTTTGTGGTCTAGATTTCTCTGGTGTTATTCTGTACTGACATGTCTCTCCCTTGATTGCTGCCAGGTAAGATGTGTTCACCTTGGCACAGATGACAGGTTTCCTTCACACTTGCTTTCCCAATGCCTGGCACATCAGCACACAATAAATTGCTGTTTGTTTTGGGTAATGAATTAATGTATTTTGAACCTCAATGGTTAGGAAAAAAGTAAAAAACAACTTGGGATTAACACCTCTGTAGTAAAAGTTATTTTATATATTACTTGTTGGGACTTCCCTGGCAGTCCAGTGGATAAGACTTCACCTACTAATGCAGGGAGTGTGCAGATTCGATCCCCAGTCAGGGAGCTAGGATCCTATGTGTCTCACAGACAAAAAACCAAAACATAAAACAGAAGCAATATTGTAACAAATTCAATAAAGACTTTAAAAATGGTCCACATCAAAAAATTCTTTAAAAAAAATTACTTGTCATGTTTGTTTTTCTGTTATTGTTACATTAGCTGATTAATAATGTTATAGGATTAGAATTTTTTAATATTTTATTAATATGGTGGGTTTAGAGTTGTCCTCTTACTCCTCTTTTAAAAAGAAATCTCATCCAGTAATCCCACTGCTGGGCATATACCCAGAGAAAACCGTAATCCAAAAAGAAACATGTACCATAATGTTCATTGCAGCGCTATTTACAATAGCCAGGACATGGAAGCAACCTAAATGCCCATCAGCAGATGAATGGATAAAGAAGATGTGGCACGTATATACAATGGAATATTACTCAGCCATAAAAAGGAATGAAATTGAGCTATATGTAATGAGGTGGATAGCCTTAGAGACTGTCATACAGAGCGAAGTAAGCCAGAAAGGGAAAAACAAATACCATATGCTAACTCACATATATGGAATCTAAAAAAATGGTACTGATGGGCCCTGTGACAGAGTAAGAATAAGGATGCAGATGCAGCGAATGGACTGGAGGACAAGGGGTTGGGGGGTGGGGTGGGCGAAGGGGAAGCTGGGACGAAGTGAGAGAGTAGCATAGATATATGTACACTACCAACTGTAAAAGAGATAGCTAGTGGGAAGTTGCTGTATAACAAAGGGAGATCAACTCAGTGGGTGATGCCTTAGATGGCTGGGATGGGGAGGGTGGGAGGGAGTCGTGGGAGGGAGGGGATATGGGGATATATGTATAAATACAGCTGATTCACTTTGGTGTACCTCAAAAGCTCGTACGAGAGTGTAAAGCAATTATATTCCAATAAAGAGCTTAAAAAATAAAGTAAAAATAAATCTCTTGGAAGTCTGTACATTTTGTTAATACAGAAATAATGTAATTAAAACCGTAGATATTAATATTTTTATGGTCTTTTATGCAGGCACTGAACTTACTTTCAACTACAACCTAGAATGTCTTGGGAATGGAAAGACTGTTTGCAAATGTGGAGCCCCGAACTGCAGTGGCTTTTTGGGTGTAAGGCCAAAGGTACCTTTTAAACATTTGCATCAGAGATAATGGTGTGGTCCTCCCTCCCTAACCTGTGGCAGGACTGAGTCTTTATTTTACAAAGATGTCCCTTTGAAATAATGACATTGAATAGTTGTCAGTAGTGACACTAGCAGTTTAAGTAAGGAGTCTGATAATCAGTTTGGTACACTCTAGAGAGGGTCTTTGGGTATTGTTGAAGTGTTTTGAGCACTCTAACTTCTAATTGGTGATACCTTTCTAGCTAAAAAAGCTGTAAAATAGGAATCTGTAAAGTAGGTTACTCCCACGTCTTTATTGGTCTTAGCCGATCTTACGTGTCCTAAGAAAGATTCTCAGTCTCTCTCTGTGTGTCTCTTTTTGCCTTTTTAAAGATATCAAAGAATCTGATGTGGAATTTAAGATTCTAAATGTAGTATAAGACTGTAGATAAACATAGGACCTTTAGTTTTTATATATTTACTTATTTATTTCTTTTTAAGACCTTTAATCTTAACCATGTACCATGTAACAAAGTATAAACTTTGTTGTACTTCCTGGTTTTTTATGTGTACTTTTAACTGAATTATAATTCTGTAACTGCTAAGAATTGTTTATAGTTCTTAAATATTATACAGAATTTTTTCCTTGCTGTTATATAATCTTCTTAACCATCATTTTTCGTGACTGTTAGAGTTTTTATATAATGGATGAACCACAATAGATGAACATCTGGATGCTTCCAGATTTCTCTATTGTAAGTAACAGTATGCTGAAAATTGAAGTTTAATTTTAATGCGAAGTAGACTACATGGTGACTCCTATTGGGTATTTCTCATTATGCTTTTTTGATTGTGAAGTCAACATTAAGAACTGAAAAGTGCAAATTAGCATGGAAATCAGTAGCTAGAAAGGGTAATCAGTTTGAGCTGTAATACATGAAGAACATCCAGTAATTATTCTTTTATCTATTAAATAAGAAAATTTGTATTGGATTTTGTTTTTTGTTTAATTGCTTGGTTAAATGGTCCTGTTCCTTAAGATGTCCAGTTGACTTAGTCCCTATAAATTAAAACAGTAACAGAGTTTAATGGTGTTAGGTGCACTAGAGATGTCAGTTTCTGTATCCTTGGGGTCTGTGTAGCATTTCACGCATGAATCAGTGAGAGAGAAATTTGAGAGCAGAAGTTTAGGAATGGGAGGATATCACCGTGGGCCGGCAATAAATTGGATTAGTCCTGGATATTTCTAGGCCAAGATAAATAATGTGATGAAAACCATGCAGTTTGGTGACCCAGGTGTGGTCTGCAGGGAGCAGAGAGTAGGTCTGCTGGCTGCACCAGGGTCCATCTTGGGGAGTGGTGGACATGAAGCTAAGCTGACTTAGATAAAGATGCATAGGTTGTCAAGGGCAAGGATCACAAATTAGTTTTCTGTGTCTTCCTAGCACATGGCTCATACTAAGTGCTCAGTGAAGGTTTGTTGAATAAATTAAGAAATGTGTGTGACACACACGCTCAGAGAAGTCTTCCTTAGTTTTGAAATTAGACAAACATAAGAAAAAAAAAAAACTTATTGTTAAAGGATGACCTTTAATACCAGCCTTGTGTGTCAACAAAAAGCAGCACATTTCTCTCTTATTTCACTCAAGTGGTAGGAGTAGTTGATACCAGGTACAATTAGTGCTACCATTTATTGGGTACCTATGATATGCCCAGTGCCTTTCCTGCATTTTCTCTTATCTTCACAATAGTCTATGAGGACTGTGTCTTCCCAGAGGAGAGTCTGACGCTCAGAGAGAATAGTTAACCTGGTCAAGATCATACAACTAATGTGTCGACAATATTTGACCTCTAGAATCAGCCCATTGCCACAGAGGAGAAGTCAAAGAAATTCAAGAAGAAGCAACAAGGGAAGCGCAGGACCCAGGGTGAAATCACAAAGGAACGAGAGGATGAGTGTTTCAGCTGTGGGGATGCTGGCCAGCTTGTCTCCTGTAAGAAGCCAGGCTGCCCCAAAGTTTACCATGCAGACTGTCTCAATCTAACCAAGCGACCAGCAGGTTGGTGCCAGAATCCATGTAGAGTTCTCCTTGTTCCCTGCCAGAATTCTCAGAGCCCTTTGGTCTTTCCATGCATGGTGTTGAGGGGTGGTATGGTTCATGTTCTCACTCTCAAAATAAATTATAACAAAGGCTTAGAATCCTAGGTTATAGAGAAGGGAACAGAAACTCACTTGCTCTGTCAAGCATTTTATGTTATTTTTTCCTCCCAGCAGCCTATAAAGATGAGACGTTTTCACCTTCCCATGATGCAGAAGAGGAAACTGAGTCTTGTTTGATGAGCTTACTCGTTACATTAGAGCATACAGAGGGAGGAGCTGGCTTGAAAGCCAGATTTTCTGACATCAGGACCACTAAATCATGTTCACTTTCTAGAGAAAGCAGCGTTCAGAAAGCATGGAGCTTTTGGGTGATTGTAGCCCCCCTTTGGCCCAGTCCCCTCTGAAAGAGATGCAGTTGTGTTAGGAAACACAGGAGAAGCTATCCGGGGCAGATGCGCTACCCAGAAATTTGTGGCTGGAGAAGTCATCACTAATCTTTAGGTGCTGATTTGATGCTAGAGGAGTCTGGGGATTTGGATACGCCATCTATTTCAGTGACAGAGCTGAGAAACTGTTCTGGGTGACATGCACCATTAGTGGCCTGCCTCCGGGAATTGTGGAAAGAGAACTTTGGGGTGGGAGTGAGAGGAGTTTGTCCCCAGAGTAGCTTTCCTTCAGTATGTGGTTGCTGGGGTAATGAAATAATAGAAACCGAGGTTGTGTGGGGGCAAGGCCATAACACTGACCTCCGTGCCAGGAAATGGAAATGGGGAATTGTTTCAGGAGCAATTAACTCAGGGCCGTAGCTGGCATGGGTTGTGATAGTTCTGATCTTGCCTATGAGCCAGGAGTGAGCTTTAACATAGTTTACGTAGAAGGAGTTGGGATGGAAACACTGGCCACGGTGGAGACTCGGGTATCATGAAATGAGGGTGAAAGAGACCAGCTCAGGTTGCCTTTGGGTTTTTCCTGCTGATTCTGTTTAGACAACACAGGTAAAGTTTGTGCTAGTTTCCAGACTTAATATTGAGCAAAGGTAAACCTGCTTCCATTTTTCGCCTGTGTGTATCTGTTCCCTGTTCCTAGTAATAACCAAATAAGCAGTTTAATTGGCTATTTCCCCCTTAAAGTTGAATATTTTAAAGCTGTCTAGGACAAATGGAGTTTGTAAAAATATGAAAGTAATATCTTCAGATTTCATGTAAGGAGAGCCTTGGGGTTGTTGTTGCTGCTGTTGTTGTTTACTCCCGCTTGATTTTTCATTGATACTCAGTTGCTACTTGATGCTTGGCAAAATGCATAAAACAAATTTTATGCATTTTGCAGCAAGTAAAGCTGAGATCCTGGGAGAGCGTATGGGAGGTGGGCAAGTGGCATGAACTCTCTGCAGAAGGAAGCAGTTTGAAATCACTCCTTTGACTTGGTTCCAGAGAAATGACCCATCTCATATGCATGTCTTGTTTGCCTAATCCTTTGTTTCGCATCTGTTTCTAGGGAAATGGGAGTGTCCTTGGCATCAGTGTGACATCTGCGGAAAGGAAGCCGCCTCCTTCTGTGAGATGTGTCCCAGCTCCTTTTGCAAGCAGCATAGGGAAGGGATGCTCTTCATCTCCAAACTGGATGGACGTCTGTCTTGTACTGAGCATGATCCCTGTGGGCCCAACCCTCTGGAACCTGGGGAGATCCGTGAGTACGTGCCTCCTCCAGTGCCGCTGCCTCCAGGCCCAGGCACTCACCTGGCAGAGCAGTCGTCAGGAGTGGCTGCTCAGGGGCCCAAGATGTCGAACAAGCCATCTGCTGACACCAACCAGACGCTGTCGCTGTCCAAAAAGGCTCTGGCAGGGACTTGTCAGAGGCCGCCGCCACCTGAAAGGCCTCCTGACAGAACTGACTCCAGGCCCCAGCCTGTAGATAGGGTCAGGGACCTTGCTGGGTCAGGGACCAAACCCCAATCCTTGGTATCCAGCCAGAAGCCATTGGACAGGCCACCTGCAGTGGCAGGACCAAGACCCCAACTTTCTGACAAACCCTCTCCAGTGACTGGCCCAAGCTCCTCGCCCTCAGTCAGGTCTCAACCACTGGAAAGACCTCTGGGGACAGCTGACCCAAGGCTGGATAAATCCATAGGTGCTGCCAGCCCAAGGCCCCAGTCACTGGAGAGAACCCCAGTCCCTACTGGCCTGAGACTCCTGCCGCCAGACAAACTGCTAGTCACCAGCGGTCCCAAACCCCAGACTTCAGACAGACCCCCCGACAAATCCCATGCCTCTTTGTCCCAGAGACTCCCACCTCCTGACAAAGTACTATCAGCTGTGGTCCAGACCCTGGTAGCTAAAGAGAAAGCACTGAGGCCCGTGGACCAGAATACTCAGTCAAAAAATAGAGCTGCTTTGGTGATGGATCTCATAGACCTAACTCCTCGCCAGAAGGAACGGGCAGCTTCTCCCCATGAGATCACATCACAGGCTGAGGAGAAGATGCCAGTGTTGGAGTCGAGCTCGTGGCCTGCCAGCAAAGGTCTGGGACAGATGTCACGAGCCCTGGAGAGAGGCAGTGTGTCAGATCCTGTCCTTCAGCCACCGGGCAAAGCAGTGGCCCCTTCAGAGCACTCCTGGCAAGCTGTTAAATCATTCACCCAGGCCAGACTTCTTTCTCAGCCCCCTGCCAAGGCTTTTTTATATGAGCCAGCAACTCAGGCCTCAGGAAGAGCACCTGTGGGGACTGAGCAGCCCCCAGGGCCTCCCAGCCAAGCACCAGGCCTGGTGAAGCAGGTGAAGCAGATGGCTGGAGGCCAGCAACTACCTGGACTTACTGCCAAGAGTGGGCAGTCCTTCAGGCCTCTTGGGAAGGCCCCATCCTCCCTCTCCACTGAAGAGAAGAAGTTGGCAACCACAGAGCAGAGTCCTTGGACCCTAGGGAAGTCCTCACCAGGGCCAGGGCTCTGGCCCATGGTGGCTGGACAGACACTGGCACAGTCTTGCTGGTCCTCTGGGAGCACACAGACATTGGCACAGACTTGCTGGTCTCTTGGAAGAGGGCAAGACCCTAAATCAGAGCAAAATACACTTCCAGCTCTTAACCAGGCTCCTTCTAGTCACAAGTGTGCAGAGTCAGAACAGAAATAATACCAGTAAATGCCACATGACCAGACCAGCTGCCCACAGGGTTCTTGGGGAAGAGAAACATCTTCTTTTTCCCTCTTAAAAAACAGACCCCCAATACTTTTCCACTGTTATTCTTTGCTTATATTCCAACATTCAGAACTCTTGTGATATTAGCCAGTGGGGGATTGTGGTTGTGTGAACCATGTGTGGAAATCCAAGTGGGCCCCAGCCAAGGAGACAGACAGACTCGGGTTTCTTTCCCCCAACCTTTACTCATGGTGAACTTGAAATAAAAAGTCCACTCTGGAGTCAAGCATGGGATTCAATTCCGCTGGTCAGGTTGGAAGGTAGAGGGGCTCTCAAAGCTATTTCCGTAGCCCTACCGAGCCCCACTAAGGGTACCTGATGAACCCTTGGGAGGAACTGATACCCATTCAAATCAGTGGTGATTTCTTGAACATTCATGTGTGCTAGGCCTGGTGCTAGTCACTGGCAGGAGATACAGAGATAAATAAGACCTGATCCCTGTGAGCCTAACATGCCTGCCTGGGTTCCCGGGTGGTTTTTAAAGAACCTTTGACCAGGAAATAAATAACAGGAAGTTTGAGGGGCCCTGGGGCTCCAGGTTCTTTTTGTAATGTCCTTTGTGGCCGCAGAAGTGGTTGTTTTGAGCGTCTCCTGGTCAGGTGTGCCTGTGTGCGTGTGCACACACACACGCTCACATGGAGGTCTCCTCTGTAGGCAGGTAGGGCCTGTCGGCTGGGCAGCCACTGCTGCTTCTGTCTGGGCTCTCCAGATCTGTTCTTGCTGGAGCAGTTGGTTGGGGGCTGGGCTCTGTGAGGACACAGCTTTCCCTCACTGTAAGAAGGCAATTGGCAAGCTTAACTTTCTTTTCTACAGATTTTCCTCCTTTTACATCAGCCCACCCCATGCCTGTCCCCCCAAACACTCAGGTGCTTTCAGATTTCAGTCTCGGGCAGTAGACTTAGGGAATCTCTGGCAAGCTCTGAGCTAGATCCACCACCAGCTCAGGGAGAGTGCCAGATCCTGTCAAGAAATCACTTCTCTCCTGATCCTTTGCCCTTCTACCTGAATGGAGGGAGTCGTCTTCTTCACTGTTGGTTTCTGCCACTCTCTCCCTGAGAAATGCTGTGCTCTATATTGAGAGCACCTGCCTGCTGACTTAGCTCAAAGGCAAGCCAGAGCCCTTCCCCTGTGACTGGCAAGGTGTGGCGTTTAGAGCAATGTCCAGTCTAAGAGATGACTCCTCATAACTGCTGATTATCTGTTACTGCTGCCCTGAGCTGGGGCCCAAGGGCTGGGAAATCTGTTGGTGCTACCCTGCCCTACCATTCACCCAGCTCACTGACTGCCAACAGGAAGTGCTGTTTGGCCAGTTCCTTCCCATTCACCCATCCCCTCTTTGTCCCTAAACCAAACATGTTTACCTCTCTGCTTTGCCAACTTAGCCAGCAGCTTTAGCCAACAGGCCATCTCCTGGCCCCAGCGTCTCCTGGCCATTTCTGTCTCAGTAATGGCTATTACACCCTCAACAGGATTCTGTATTTTGTCCCAATTTCCTCCTCCTGAGTTTCTATTGAGGTTACTCCCATACTTCTAAGGAGGGAACAACTGTTGTTATAGAAGCATTTGCGCTTTATATAAAGATTTAAAAAAGAATTTGCTTTTATTTCCCAAAGTCTGTCTCTGGGGTTGAGACATTTGAACTCAGGCAGAGGCATGAGGTTGGGCAGGGCTGCCCTGAGTTTAGGGGCCTATTCTTGCATCTCACTTAGACCTCGGACTCTCCTCTGTAAATTCCACCTGCCTAGTTCTCCCCTTTCATCCCATCTCTCTTCCCACATCAGCAGAGAGGGAAAATCTCTTTGTTTAAGAGGAAGAGAACACAAAGCATCTTATTTTCTTTTAAAAAAATTTTAAACCATGGAAAAGATATTTTTAAAGAAATCCACCCAGAACATTAAAGTTCATTATATTAAGTATTTATCATGTGTGAGAATAATAAGTATATAACTGCAGCTAGTAGGTCCCTTTCCCTAATCTCTTAGGTTGTATGAGTAGGATTTGCTTGGCGCCAGTCCTGTGCCCTTTTTTTTCTCCTGTCATCTGTAGTTGTGGTCAGAAAAAGGTATCCGCACTGCACTGTCAGAATCTCTTTCCACTATGTTGTGTGTTAAATTACCGTAGCTCTTCGTTTCATGAAATAAACTGTGAATTTTTTTGTGGGGGGGTGTGCAGGCTATGTAAAATTTTTAAGTGGAGAAGTTTGATCCTGAAGTAGCTTCTCTGATGTAGGCTTTGGTAGGTAATTGACTTGACAGCCACTCCAGATATGTCTCACAGGACAGGAAGGAGTGAGGAAAAGGTGGGCCACTGTGTGGTTTTGTTTCAGTTTTTCCATTCTCCACCATTCAGTGGAAGCTTCCTTCCAGACCTGTGCAGGAAACAACTTCTGAACTGTGCTTGGTTTGGGGGAAAGAGGGTAGCTCTTTGTTTAAATGGATGGACAGCCGGCCAGGCTTTCATGAGGGCCATTGAAAGACTCTCTTAGGTTGATTGGAAACTAGATGTTCAACTCTCAAGCCCACTGACAGCATTTGATTATTAGATTGTTAACATCGTGAAAGCAGTGACTATACCATTAGAAGCAGAGTCAGAAGGACTTTTGGGAAGTGAGACTCTTGCGTGACCTGGTTGGGGGTGGGCTGACGTTGCCAGCCTTTGGGGATTCTCCTGGAACCTACACTGAGACCTTTTCTCCAGGAGGTATGAATTGGCAGTTAAAAGGAAATCTTTACTCTTAGAAACTTCTGATCTTTGTGTCGGATGGTATTTTGGCATTTGGCCAAGTGCTTGTAAATCAGGATCCCAAGAGAGTCTGCTTCTGTGCCTGTTCCCCAGAAAGCCTTTCTGAGGGGGAAGCCATAGCCTCCACAGGCAGCTAGAGAACTCACACCTCTCCTAGCCCTGTTAAGCCAAAAGAAATTGTGGAAACTGTTGAAATTTGAATTCAAAGCCTCATTTGCTTCTCTATGAGCAAACCCATTCTAATAGCAAAATAGTTGTCATTGCTGCAAAAGCATCCAACTTTTTAAATGTCTGCTTCCCTCTGAAGTTACTGAGTTTGAAGTGATTTAAATCACTGTGTTGATTCTCTTCTGAACAACTACCAAGTCTACATCTTTAGCATTGATGAAAATAATTATTTTATTCTTTACATCCTCCACCCCACACTACAGTCAGGGCATGAAGTGCATCAGCGATCCTTTTCCAGGCTGGGCAGCATCTACTCACTGGAGTTGGACCCCCAGTTTGCCTCGTGAGAACAGAATGGCAGGAAGGAAGTCTGGCCCTGGCAGCTTCCCCTGTGGAGAAGAATCAGGAGAGCACTAATCGTGGATGGATCTTTTTTCCATCAGCTCCTATAAAAGCGGGTTTTCTCCTAAGGCTTTTTTGGGGGATGCTGTCATCCTCTTGGGGTCTGTCAGCCGGGAGGTCAGAGTAGCCCAGTGTCCTCACCTCTCTGAGATCACGGCAGGAAAGGAGCTGCCACAAGGCCCTTTTCCTACTGAATACTGTTTGCGCTGTTCCATGTGTTAGACATTCCAGATCACTTAGAGCTGGATAGCTGCTGCATGAGACTTTCGTTGACTGTGGACAGTTAGCTCTCAACTGAGCTTCCTAGGGCTAGTGCAGCAGGGCCAGAGGTTGCTGTAGTATAAGTTGAAAAAAGAATAGGTAATTGCTTTGTACACACACAAAAAATGTAATGATGGTGCTAATTTCCTGATATAAATAAGCACTGCCAAGGGTTGAGGGACTGGTGACTTGAGAAACCCAGATTCCTGTTTGGGAGGAAGAGATCTTATGTAGTTTCCTTAAGGCTTTATTAGAGGAGGGGAAGGTAGAGCCTTGGTGAATCTTGTACCTGACCCTGGAGTAGTCCAGCACAGTCCAGAGGTGGAAGAGATGCTGTTTCCAGGTGAGGGTGGCCATTGAGTTTCTCAGGGCTGGTGTCACCGTCCACACTGCCTGAACAGGTTGGTAGAGAGCTCCAAGTGTGGGGTCTCCCTTGGCTACCTTCTGCCCCTCTCTACCTCTTCCACTTTCATGGGAGCACCTCTATTGCTTATGAAGATTAAGGGTAATATTTCTTAAGGAAGTGGAAAGAGTTTATTTTAATTAGAAATCCACAGTCTGGGGAGAAATGTTTCCTATCAACATAAGCAAAAACAGCACATGTTAAACTCATGTGGTCCCTTTTCTAAAGCTACTTTCCCATGATTCTCAAAACATCAGGCTGTTGAGGGGCTTCAGGTGTAACACCCTGGAAATCGAGCAAAGCCTTGCAGACAGGTGAGCCCAGGGAGTAGGAGCAGAAATGAGTGGTTCTGGTGCTTCAGACTTCCAGGGTAGGGGCAGAGAACAGGCGGTCTCCAGGTCTGAGGTGGGTGCTGCCTGTGTGTGCATATAGGTGAGAGTGTTGAAGATGGGCGAGTGCAGCACACAGGCGCTCATGGAAGAGCAGCTAAGTCTTGGCAAAAAAAAAAGCTGACAATAGAGATCTATCTTTATATTTTTAAGAAAGGGGCAGAGGGGGTGTCAGCTGAGGTCCATCACTTTTTTTTGCCCCCCCTTCACCCCTATAGATTGTCAGCGGTAAGTGAAATTCTTAGTGAAAAAGAGGGGAGCCCTGTGCTAGGAGTCCCCATAAACATGTACTGTAATTCTTTGTATATAGAAAAAAAATTACTGTAAAGTAAAGTTTAACTTTACTCTTATGGCCCTTGCCCTGTGTTTTGTTTTGTTGTCCGTGGGGAGATGTAGCCTAACTGGAGGGAGGATGGGTTTGGGGTGAGAGCAGAAGCCAGCCCCTGAGGTAGTTCCCAGGTGGGGACACGGAGCTGAGCCCTTCCTCCAAGCACCTTGTGGGAGTGGTGTGGGTTTCCTCCCAGTAGCCACAGCTGTTGGAATGTCTTTCTGCTTCTTTTGGGAGTGGCTGGTATCAGTTTCAGTCCCTACACAGGAAGCCTCCATCACCCACAAAAAAAGGGTATTTTGAGGAATTGGTTTATAAAAAGGAAGTGGAACCAAAACACTTTCTGAGTCTAGCCATCTCGGCCAAGTTTTTAGTTTAGAGGCAGGTGCTAGGCACTGCAGAGGACCTGGCCTAAGGCTAAAATGGGAAAGTGAGGCAAAGGGGCCTAGCATCCCATACCAGAAAAGGCTGTCACATGCTTCCTTTTGGTTGAAGAGTAGGTCTTGTCTACAGTAACATCTGATTCTTCAGAAATACCTGGATGTCCAAGGCCCAAAAATATACTTTCAGGGAACCCTGGGAATCTGCTTCCCCTTCTGACTTGGTCTTGAACCTCCTACCCCAGGGAAGAGTATGGGAAGACAAGCATCTAGTCCTACAGTTTTCACTCATGAGCTTCACGGTCCTGAGCTGGGTGATGGTCACCTCATTTTACAGATGAGAAACACAGACCAAGTTTAAGTCCCTTTTCTGGGTAGCTGAGTTGGATCCCAGTCTGGATCCATAAGACCTTTACTAAGTCTTGTGGAACCTATGATTTTTGTACTGTTAAGCCACATTACAGGGATGTTGCTGGGAAGCTTAGGATCTGAGCCACAGGCATGACTCATGGACCTAGACATGGCGGAGATGCAGTAGAGCCAGCCAGCCTGAGGCAGAAGCGCTTGACCCTTTGATCTCTGGATACCACTTCAGTGCCTTCCTTGCTCTTCTTAGCACCAAGAAGGAATTGTGAGCTTTGCACTGCCCCAGCCCCAGCTTCTCGCCCTATCTTTCCCCTCACTGAAGAATAGGAAAGGGCCCTTTTGCTTCTTTCCTATTCACCCAAGCCAGCTGCAACCCTGGGGTGAAGCCACTTGGTTTCCTAAGGAAAATAAGAGCTGGGAGGAGCCTTGATATAGGAAGTGAGGCAAGCCAGGTGGCCCCACAAAGTACTAGGTGTCTTGACACCCCATCCACACAGCAGGGAAAGGGGTTGAGTGTGATTCACAGTGCATTGATTTTATTTACAAATCAGAAGCCACTTAAATAATTTGTAGACACAAGTGCTGTCCAGTGCAGAAGCCAGCCTGGGGTGCGAATCAGCCCTTACCCTCCTTGTGCCCATCAGTCAGCCCAAGTGCTGCGTCTGTTCCATGGGCCAGCACAGGCAGGTGCCACCTCTGCTGCCATGGGGACCCAGGGTAGCGCAGACGTGTGATCACCCAAGCCCAGACAAGAGCTAGGTCCAGCCTCTCTGGGGGAATTCCTTCAATTCCCCCAGGCCAGGTGAGTGGTGACTCAGTGGTGACAACAGCTGTAGAAGTACGGGTTTGCCTTCTGGCCCAGGTCCACGCCCTTGTCCTCTGTCAAAGAGAGAGGTGGCAGCTCAGCATCATTCTGTTCGGGGATCAGGTGACTCCTGAAGGGGGCCAGGTGCTGTGGACCTAGAGGAAGTCTCCACAGGAGCTAGGGAAGGACACACCTGTCATCACCTGGAAGGCGGCCACACTGACGTAATCCTCTGCCACTTTCTGGAAGAGCTCGTCTGACAGGAAAAAGGGCGATCAGTGAGGACCAAATGCCAGTAGCCTTGGGATCACCCAATAACCAGCCCTCTAAGCTTTTCCCTGCCTCCTTTGTTGCCCCTGCATGTTCTGCTGTGAGGCCCAGGACAAAACTCACCCACACTCTGGCCTGTCTTGCTGGATGTTTCAAAGAGCTGAGCTTTGATATCTGTAAAGAGAAGTGACTAAAGCCTCATACCTGAGAATTAGGTGGACACAGACAAAGGGGAAGGCTAGCAGTACAGGGAATCTTCTGGGCCCCACAGATTCAGGGAGGCCAGAGAAAGTCTTCCCATGAGGGATCTTGCCATGGCAGCCAGCGCAGCCCCTATTTTCTGTGACCCACCCAAGCAGTCACTTCCCTCCCCCACCCCCAAGGAGCTAAGGAGTAGCTACTGTCTGCATAGTCCTGGACGTCGTGGAAGTCCACACGTCGACGCCGCCTGTCTTCCTCCAGCAGGTCACTCTTGGTGCCACACAAGTAGATCTGACAGCCCTGGAGCAGAAGACAAGGTCAGAGTCACCCAGCTTGGACCACCAGATCCCCAGCCCCTGCCTTGTCTTCTGGTGAGGTCAGGCCTACCTACCTCCTCTAGGTTGCGCAGTTCCTTCACCCAGAACTTTGCTCGTTCAAAGCTGCTGCTGTCCGTCAGGTCTTGGTGTGGGACACGCAGGAAACACAACCAAGGGTCAGGGAGTGTTCTGTAAGGCCAGCCTGGCACCCTCCCCTTCTTGTCTGACAAACAGGCCCAAACTCTCCCTACCATAGCAGACAATGGCAGCCTTGGCGCCCCGATAGTAGATTCGGCTCATGGCCTCATAGCGCTCAGATCCTGCTGTGTCCTGAAAGGCAGGGGAGTCTCAGCCCTGGCCTGGGTTGCTGAGCTACTCCCCAAGACTGCAAACTCACACAACGTCCTCCAGACCCCCGTTTTTAAATTGGGGTCTAGAGAATAGAAATGGCCTCTATGAGGCCACAAGTCAGCCAGTAGTAGGCACGACCTACGCCTCCTCAAGAATGGGTTCTCGCAGGACTACTTCCCCAGAGAACTTACCCAAATACCCAAAGTCACCGTCCGGTCTCCGACGGACATCACCTTGGCCACGAAGGCGGCCCCGATGGTCTGCAACCAAGAGGAAGCGATCAAGGCCTTGGGTGCGGGCTAGCCCCCTGCCACCTGTGCTGGGCCCCGCCGGGCGCACTCACGTTCTGATAGGGCCCCACCAGGAAGCGGTCGTGCACGTATCGCTCCACCAGGCTCGTCTTGCCCACGTACTCCTTGCCCAGCATCACCACCTTGACGTCCACGCGCTGCCCGCTCATGCTCCCGGGGCCGCCTCACCGCGTCAGCGTCCTGAGCGGGGGTGGGAGGCAAATCTGGATCTCCGCTCCGGCAGGCAGCGCCCTAGCCTCAGTCCCCGATCCCAGGCGCCGACCTAAGTCTCCGGACGCGGCGATGAGGCTGAGAGACAGCAACGCCTCCGTCCGCCCCGGCGCTTCGGCCCCGGGTGCAGATCCTCCTTCGAAGAGCCGAGGACCCGGGGCGGCCTGGGAGCGTGCGGGGCAGCGCCCTCAACGGCGCCGCACGCCGCCGCCCGGCCCGCTCCCTCGCTCGCTCCGCCACTCGCTCGCCCGCCCGATTCAGGGGCCGCTCCGGCACGGATTCCCCACCGACCCCGGGGACCCCTCCAGCCTGGACCCAGCCCGCAGCGCCGCAACTCCCGCGGGGGGAGGAGGTAGAGGGGGAAGGGGCGGGGCCTCCGCGTCACGTGGGCAGGCGCCGGAAGAGGGGGGCACTGCGCGGCTGCGCCGGAAGTGGCGAGCGGCCTGTCGACTCCTCATGGCGGCGGCGGCGGCGGCGGCGGCGGGTTGGGTACGGCGCTGGAGTGACTGAGCTGCTAGCCTGGCGGCCGAGCGTCGAGCTACAGCCCGGCCTCCGCGTGCCCCCCGGGCTCCGCAACCCTGATGCTGCGCGGGCGCTGAGCCCGCCCCGGCCGGGAAATGGTGAAGTATTTTCTGGGCCAGAGCGTGCTCCGGAGTTCCTGGGACCAAGTGTTCGCTGCCTTCTGGCAGCGGTACCCGAATCCCTATAGGTACGTGGCCCTGGAAAGAGCAACCCTCCCACCTCGCCGTTTGGAGATCGGAGAGTGGGGGCCGGGAAAGACTCGACTTCCAGTGGGGGGATCGCCGGAGCCGTGGCCGTGTTTAGGGCAAGAGGACCCTGTCGGGGAAGTGGCCAGGCTAGCACTGGCAGGAGGCTGGGCCTGGTCAGTGGCTTCCTTGAGGCCCTAGTCTAAGGTTCTCTCATCTCAGGGTGGTGAGACAGGAAGAGGCGGCGGCGCAGTAGTTAGGGAGGGATCTTGGGGTTGGAAATCCGGGCGCTGGTCTACTCTGCCCGTGACGCTCTCCAGTGGTGCAATAAATCATGAGGTCCGGCCCTGCTGGAAGGCCCAGGAATCCAGGTCAGCGAGGAGGCGGGAGTTGGAATTTGCCCTAGGTTAGGCTCAGGGGACTCTAGTTCAGGTCCGAGCCACAACACAGATCACTCTGCAAGTTTGGGGAAAGGCATGGCCGTTCTAGGCCTGGAGGTTCCAGATGGGAACCCCAACAGGCAGTCTCTCAGGACCCGGCTCCTGAGGGTCACCTTCACCCTGATACCTGCAGCAAACATGTCTTGACGGAAGACATAGTGCACCGGGAGGTGACCCCTGACCAGAAGCTCCTGTCCCGGCGACTCCTGACCAAGACGAACAGGATGCCCCGCTGGGCTGAGCGACTGTTTCCTGCCAATGTTGCTCACTCAGTGTACATCCTGGAGGATTCTATTGTGGACCCACAGAACCAGACCATGACCACCTTCACCTGGAACATCAACCACGCCCGGCTGATGGTGAGACTCCTCTCCCTTGCCCCCCCCCCATAACTAGAGAGCTACAGGTACATGTCTCTAAGAAGCCATGAGGGAGCTTCTATGATCCAAGCAGGTCTGAGGAGTAATGGCTCTGGAGTACAGACTCATTTGGTCTGTTCTGCTGGTCACCTTTTCTGGACCCGTCTTTTGACTCATTCATACAGTGGAGGAGGGGTGCCTGTTTTACAGAGTTGTATGTACTAAATGCAGAGCACTCACACTGTGCCTGGCACGTGTGTAGGTTGGGCCACAGGCATGATGCTGAGGGAAGGAGGCAGTAGTTTTCAAACAGGAATCTGTCAAGCCATAAGGGTACCTTGGATGTACCTCAGAGGCGAGAGGACCTGGGCCCCTTGCCCCACTTTGACTAGAGTCTTATCTGTCATATGTAATGGATATCTGCCTGAGAGTTCAAGGGGAAAGGGTTCCACATACTTTTGATCTCTTGCTTTAAAAAAAAATTTTTTTAAATAAAAAAGGCTTGAAAACCCATGGTTTAGTTTAAGGAACATTCTACAGTATCTTGTCACCTATGAGTACCCTGAAAGCTTTCAGAGAACTCTTTCAGTTAATCTTCACAATAACACAGGGAGGTGGGTATTACTCTCTGTTGTGCAAAGAGGAAAGTGAAGTTTAGAGAGGGGAAGTGTCACAGAGTGTGTAGGCACCTTAACGCTCTGCCCCAGAGTTATCTGAGGCACTACTGCTGTGTTTTGTAAATTACCAAGGTACCATCCAGCTTTAAGAAATGTCTTTCAATCCAGCTGTGACAGGTGTCTTAAGTGTTTCTCTTGGAAGTACATGTCCAGTTTCTCCTCTTCTCCTCTTTGATAATGAGAGCTGTGGTGATTGCCAGATTTCCTTTTTTTTTTTGATTGCCAGGAGCTCAGGGGCCAAAGCGGGTAGAAGGCAGGTTGAAAACACCACATGTCTAGATGTAAAGGTACAAAATATCCAGGATGGGGCCGGAAGGCCCTCTGCTGATCTCAAGAGTTCATGTGCCTTTTAGTTTGAAGGGTCAGAAGAGAGGCTTTTAGAGAGCAAAATGACTTTTTTTCATCTTCTTACTCTCTTCCCCAAGTGCAGCTTGGGAATGCAGTAAGAGAAAAGGATGGGTTTTTGTTTTATTGCTTTCCCTCGTGAAAAGAGGCAGGGAATCAAGTTTATGTGCTAGTTGGCAAAGTGAAGGACTCCCATACGATTGGTTGGCTTGACTGCCTGCACAGGTGGTGGAGGAACGATGTGTTTACAGTGTGAACTCTGATAACAGCGGCTGGACCGAAATCCGCCGGGAAGCCTGGGTCTCCTCTAGCTTATTTGGTGTCTCCAGAGCTGTCCAGGTGAGCAGCGATGTGGGGGTACTGGGGCTCTGGGGCCCAGGGTATTTATTTAGCATAGAGTTCAGGCTGGGGTTCAGTGGTCAGCTAAGAATCCTTCCTTCCCCTTCTCATCTTTTGCCAGGAATTTGGTCTCGCTCGGTTCAAAAGCAATGTGACCAAGACTATGAAGGGTTTTGAATACATCTTGGCCAAGCTGCAAGGTGAGGGCTCTGCACACAGGCAGAGGCTGAGTCAAGTCCTAACTGCCCCAGCTGGACTGGAGCCTGGGGCTGTCACCACCCTACTCTGAGCCTGCCCGCAGCTCATCTGTACCCTGGGTATTTCCTTCGGGGCCTGGCCCACAGGAGATGAATATCCTGGGAGGTGATTTAGGTGGGTCTTCTTGGCATTCTCTGAAACTAGCCCCCACTCTTTGCTCCAGGTGAGGCTCCTCCCAAAACCCTTGTTGAAACAGCCAAGGAAGCCAAGGAGAAGGCCAAGGAGACGGCACTGGCAGCTACAGAAAAGGCCAAGGACCTTGCTAGCAAGGCAGCCACCAAGAAGCAGCAGCAGCAGCAGCAGTTTGTGTAGCCAGCCCAGCAGGCCACTGGCTCCAGTCCCTGCGCCCTGTCCTCCTGTACTTTATTAAAAGTCAGCTTCCAGCCCCATCTACTGTCTGAGTTGTGGGCTGGGAGGTGGGTGTCCTGTTTGGCATCTCCAGCACACCAGGCCATTAGCCATGTCTGAGCTGGGCCTGCTTATTCCTGCATCAGGTGGCTGAGGACAGAGGCGCAGTGACTTGCCCAGGGTCATGTGGTCCAGGTGAAGTGGTCATAAATGCTAGACTGTAAGCTCCATGAGGGCAGGGACCTTTGTTTTATTCTCTGATGTGTCCCAAGTACCTGAAACAGAATCTTGCACATAACAGGCACTCAATAAATACTTGTTGAATTCAGTCGGCCCCAGCTCTGGAGTCAGAAAGCTTTGGTTCGAATCTTGACTCCACTGTTTCCTGGCTTTGGACCTCAGGCAGGTCCTGTGACCCCGCCTCAGTCGAGGCCTCTGAGCCGTGAGGGGTAAAGTGGCACTGCCTGATGTGGTCAGCAGTGTTTGTGGTGGCTACGGATCTCATTTCCTCTTTTCCAGTTTGTCTGTGGCTGGGAGTTCCCCCATTTTCATCAGGCAAGACCATGGACAGGAAGTTAAGAAAGAGGCTTTTAATGAAAATACTGTATAGTACGTGTGGGGCAGAGGCCAGAAGCCCTTGTTTAGGAAGGAACATGAGGACCCAAGAGGCTTCCTGCCCCATGGACAGCAGAGCCAAGTGCTACACAAGTGTCTGGAAGGGTTGCCCAGGCCCAGGTTGCCTGCCCTGCAGGGCTCACAGGGCCCAGCACCCCTCTCCTAGGGGGGACTGCCAGCAGCCGGCAGCAGGGTATGGGGAGCTCCTGTTCCCACACAAGGTCCGTTCAGTCCATTCCAGCAGTGACTCTGAGCAGCCCTGGGGCTTGGCGAGGGCTCCAGCCCGGCAGAGTGGAGGGTGGGCTGAGGGCAGAGACCACTCTGGGCGGCGAGGGTCATAGCCAGACACCACCACTGTGTGAGTAGCTGTGCTCCTGGCCTGCGCTGAAGCCCCGCAGCAGCTCAGCCTCGCCCCCGAACACCAGGCTCTCCACGTCCACCTCCAGCTCCTCTGCACAGGGAAGGGCCTAGTCAGGGGACCTGGACCACTCGGCCCACTCAGCCCCTCTGCTCAGGGCACTCACCTTGGTCTGAGTCAGAGCGCTCGGAGGAGAGGCCCGAGGAGTCCAGGCTGTCTGCCCGCAGCCGCTCGCGCTCACCGGCCCCGGCCAGCCCCCGGAGCTGCTCCAGCTGCTGCCGCAGGCTCTGCTGCTTGCTGCGCAGCTTCTCCTTGAGCCGCCGCGCCCGCTGCTCCTGCTCCTCCAGCTTCTGCAGATCCGACGGAGCAAGGGGCTGGGGTCAGCTCCCTGGGGTTGCGGGCCTCACCCCAACACCAATCCGTGGCAGACCGTGGCCACGTGGTGACTGACTGCTCCAGACAGGGGCTTACTAGATCTGAGCCCCCGAGGGTTGCTCCCACATCCTGCAGGAAGCCAGGCCCTCCTGCCCTTCCGTCCCATGTGAGTGGCCTGGGAGTTCTGTCCGGGTTGGTGGGCGAGGGAGGGCGCCACAATCCCAAAGGCCCTTGGAGCCTAGTCAAGTGATGTGAAGCGGTGGCATGTGCTGGTGTCAGGCAACGGGGACTGGGGGAACTGGGGCACACCAGCGGGTGCATACGCAGGCTTGAGGAGGTGGCCCAGGCCACTTACTGCCACGTGGAAACAGGCTCAGTGTTGCCAGATCTCCCAGTTTTTTAAAGGGAAGCAGTGAAATCAGATTTGTTCATGTCAAATGTCCTTTTAAGTGCTGGCAACTAATTTAAGTTTTTAGAAAACTACAGACCAAACAAAGGCTACCAGCTTGTAACTCCTTCTCAAGACCCACCCCTGGGGCTTCAATATTAGTCCCCTCCCGCAACGCAAGCTCTGACAGCCCTGAGTTCCGGGGCCTGGAGGGCCACGGCTTCTCCCATCAGGGCCCTCGAGGACAGAAGCTTGCCGTCAGCAAGAAGGGGATGACTGGGTGAGGGGGCATTTGGACTGGGTGTAGATGAATGAATGAAAGCTGCCCAGGTGAAGAGGGAGGAGGAGGGATCCAGGCAGAGGGAAAATGGGAAGAGTGAGGAGAGTTCAGCTGTTTGGGTGGGGGATGGGGAAAGATGAGGCCAGTGGCAAGGCCCGTGTGTGAAGGGCCTTGAGTTTCACAGGAAGTAAGGAACTGAAACTCCTGTCAGGAGCCATGGGAGGTTTTCAGCAGGAGACAGACATGGACAGATCTATGTGCTGCAAAGAACTTTCTAGGGCAAGTTGGGGAGGACAGCCAGGTGGAGGCAAAACAGGAAGTAGGGAGTCCAGGAGAGGGGTGACGGGGCTTCAAGGAATGAGCAAGCCCTGAGTCCTGTCCATGGGCCAGCCAGCACCCAAGGGCACACATCATCCCTCCGAGAACTCAGTCGGCAACTCCATGTGAGAAACGGGAGCCCGCTCTCTGGCCAGGGTGGTGTTCAGCCACAACAAGAAGAGTGCAGACACCTATAGGGCAGTGCTGACAGTTCCCACACCACCATCTCTTTGCTGCACAGCACCTCCAGCTGTCTCTGCCACAGCCCCCTGTGCCCACAACAGGGCCTGGCAGAGCACGTGCTCACTTGTTGAAGAAAAGCATGCAAGGCAGGAGACCGAGGGCTCGATTCTGAATCTGCCTCTCATCAGCTGGCTCTGCCTCCATTTCTTCCTCTGTCAAAGCGGCCAGGAAGGCAGGAAGAGGCCTCTATTGTTTCCAAGTCCCATCTAATCCCCCACTCTGTGGGGCTGCCTGGTGCTTGAGTCCGCACAAGCCACTCCCATCCACCAGGGGGCGCTGAGCTCAGCCTGGGAGGATGGCTCACTGGCATCCTGTTGGTGCTGTCCCCCTCCTGGCCTCTGGAGCTGCCTCTGCCAGGACAGACCACCCAGAATTGGGGAGTTGAGGGATGGGGGAGAGGAAGAGTGAGAAATAGCGCTCTACATGGCCCATCGCAGAATGCCCCCCACACAGAGGAGGAAATGAAGTCCAGAGAGGCTACGGCTCTGTAACGCGCCCAGGGTCTCACCGTTGCTAGCCAAGTAATAACTGCTGTAATAACAAGTGAACATTTATTGGAAGAACTTGCCTCAGAACAATCCTCTGAGTAATTTTCTGCTTTTCTTCCTACTTAACAAATTTGGAAACTAAAAGCACAGAGAACTGTCCAGTGCCATGCAGTAGGGCTATCACCTCAGACCTCTCTGCAGTTCCACCCAGTTCCTCCCTCCTACTCCTCTCCAAACATCCTGGCAAGCTGGCCCTGGGGCACCAGGGTAGCTTCTTACCTGGATGTGCATCCTGGCCCTGCGCAGAAGGCTCAGTGTGGTATATCGGGCACAGTCAGCCCCCAGGGGCATCTGCTGCTTCAGCTGCTCCAGGCATCGCTTCAGCTGGGCCCTCCTATGGGGGAAGGGGTCTACAGGGCAGTGCCAGCCCAGGCTTGCTGGCCAGATGAGGGACAGCAGGGGAGGGAAGGCCAGAGGGAGGCGGTTCCTGGGGCCTGGTGCTGTCAGGGCAGGGTGGGGACTCACCTGCGCTTCTCCAGCTCGTTGTGCACAGACCTGTCAACGTGAGGGAGCATGGGGTGACAGGCGTCAGCCACTGCCCACACCCTCAGTTCCAGGGTGCCCAGGGGCTCAAAACTCACTACATATGTGTGCCCCAAACCAGCCCACTGTGGGGAGCTGATGCCGGCCTCAGGCACCTGAGTCCTAGGCAGAGACAGAGGCCGAGACAGCAAGGAATGCTGCGAGAGGCCTGCCCCGGTGACTGTGGGGTCCAAAGGAGGCCCCCTAGCAGTAATCAGGAAGGGCTTCCTGAACACAGGTGACATTTGGGCCAAACCCCAAAACACAAGTTACCCCAAATGGGTAGTGGGGGGAGAGGCATTCAGATTGGGGGTAACAGCATGTACAAAGGGTTGACAGGAGGAGAGAAAAGGAGAAAGCCTGTGGGGGAAAGTGAGTGGTTTGATACGTGGAGTATTAGGAGTGTGAGTGGCAGCAGGACCCAGAACTATTCAAAGTTCCAAACACATGAGGGGTGCCCGAGAAATAGTCCTTGAACGACGTGTGTTTGGGGGGTGGGGAAACGGCAAGAGGGGTCTGAATGCCTGCAGAGCAGAGTACCTGGCCCAGAAGATGCAAGCAACAAGGAGGAAGTGGCAGTGGAGGGGCCCGATGAAGCACGGCGCCCATCCCCCCCACTCCCGGATGCCCCCGGTCCTCCTCACCGCCCACTGTCCAGCGCGCCAGGAGCTTGGGGAGATCGCTTCCTTCTCCTGTGGACTGGACCCGGACTTCGGTGTGGGCACAGGGACGCGTAGCCATGCTCGGCCTCTGCCGGAGACAGCCCCCGCCCGCATCAGACTGGGGCTACTCCCAGGGGGGCCCCTGGCACAGTACGGTCAGGGACGGGGTTTTGGCTACAAGGCCATTTCCCTGACTCCTCCAGCCCCACTGCCCGCAGGTCCCTCTTAAGCTGAGGGCGGGGGTGCCCCAGGATTACTGCCCTAAGGCCATGCATCCTTCAAGCTGGGCGCCAAGTCCAGCCCAGGCCAGTGTCAGCGAGGTCGCTGCCTGCAGTCCCACCAAGGGTTCCTCCTCACCTCTCTCGCGGCGCTCCAGGAACTCCGCCGCCTGCAGCAAGACCTGGATGTTGCTGGCCACGGGTTCCATGTCGGCGACAGCTGGCGGAGGGCGGGCCTGGGGTGCTGGCCGGAGCGGCGGCGGCACCACTTTTGTTACAATGTAACTGACACGGTGCAACAAACACAGGCGCCGGCCCGCCCCCGGAGCGCCCCGCCCCGGGACAGCCCAGCTCGGCCCCGCCCCTCGGGGACGCGCCCGGGAACCTCAGCCCACCCTCCGCGCGCCCGCCCGCCCCCAGGGCTCCCGTCGGGCTGCCGCGGGCGTAGTCTGCAGGCCGGGTCCTCGGGCAAACTTCGGGGCTGGGGGCGTGGGGGCGTGCTGCGTCTCGCCGCCGCGCTCCGCGACCCCCGCGCCGGGTCTTCGGCGTTCCCGGGCCTCAGTCTCTGGCCCGGCCCTGGTGGCGAGAGGCCTGCACCCTGAGCGGTGCTCGGGGCACCGGTGGTCCCTGACCCCGCCGCTGCACGTGGGCGCCGCGGGGGCGGGGCCGGCGGGCACCCTCGCCCATTGGCTCTCGGCCTCCGAGGCCCGCGGACGTCACCGCGGGGGCGAGGCGGGGAGGCCTCTGAGGCGCGATTGGCCGCATGTGGCCCCGCCCTCTCCCGCTGCTGGTCCGCAAGTTCGGGCGGGAAAAGCGGCAGGTTTCAAATTTGAAAACCCTGGCGAGGGGGGCGGGGTTGAGCGGGGAACGGGGCCTCGGTGCGCAGGCGTCGGGGGAGGGGGCGCGGACCTGGCTCCTGCGCTGCGGGGTCAGCGCCCTCGCCCGCCTGCCATCTTCCCCCGCAGCCCCCGCTGGGCTCCTCCTCCGCATCTGCAGCGAAAGGTCAGGAGGGTGCCAGCTTGAGAACTGGCTTGCTAGGGAGTCCTGGGTTCCAGCGGCAGCCAGCAGAGCTGCGTTCCTCTCCTGTGTCCGCCACTTCTCAGGTGTGCGGCTCCGGAAGCCCCGGGGCAGCGTCGCTGAAGGTCCGAGCGCCCACGCCTACGCCGTGCGGAGCTGATGATTCCAAGGCCGGTGGCAACCTCACGCAGGCTTCTCCCTCCCACAGAGCCCCTGGTTGCTTTACTCAGAGTCCATGAGCCCGGCCTTCTTCTCCCCAATATTTATTTAGCCGAGCCGAGTTTTAGTTGCGGCGTGCATAGGGGATCTAGTTCCCCGACCAGGGACGGAACCCAGGCCCCCCTGCATTGGGAGCGCGGAGTCAACCCCTGGACCACCAGGGAAGTCCCGCATGAGCCCTTCTTTAACGTGACTTTCTAGCCTCCCGAAGAAGATGTTGCAGTGACTTCTAGGGGCAGCACCAGTGACAGTGACAGCCTAAGGGTGGAGACTGGAAGATGAAAGCAGCTGTTACAGGGTGGAGCGTTACTGCCAGGCCTGGGCGAATCTGTGACCCGGAAACAGAGAGGAGGGAGAAGAGGCAACTAGATTCTTTATAAAGAGACAGTCCTGGGTGAACACATGGCGTGTGGCAGTCAGTCCTCAGTTCCTTGGGGAAAACCTCTGAGTTTCTCCAAGGTTCACTTTCAGAGGAATCACTGACATGCTCAGCCAAGAACTGCCTGGGACTCTCCACCCTTTGACCCACCCATTCACTCCTGAGATATTTGCTGAGCACTTGCTGGACATTAGGCACTGTGCTGGGGGCTGGAGAATATAAGGATGGGCAAAACCAGACAGGCTTCTCGCCTCTGCAGAGCTCTCAGGTGAGGAGGAGAGAGACCTACACAGTAATCACACAGTAGAGATACACTTTGACAGGTCCTCACAGGAAAAGACAAAATGCAAGGGCACATCCTAAGGAACACTTGACCTAAACAGGGAGGTCAAAGACAGTTTTTCTGCGGAAGTGGATGAGTAGGAGTTATCTATGTATAGGAGAAATATAGGAGAATTCCAGACACCCTAACAGCAGGTGCAAAGGCCCTGAAGCTGAAAGGAATGTATGCAGATAGAAAGAAGGCCGATGTGGCCAGCATAGAGAGATCAAAGAGCATGGTGCAGGCTGAGGCTGGAGAGGCTGGCAGGGCCGGGAACAGGCTGAAGTGTTCCCCAAACCCCCACCTGTGATTAGTTATGTCTGAAGAAAGGAGTCACAAGACTTATGAATGAATTTCCAATTTTATTTCACTAAAGTCAGTACCCACAGAGTGTAGACACAAACCTACTAGTCAGATATGTGGGACACAGGTGGCCCAGCATTAAAGCAGGGGTAGGACAGGGGCGGGGTTGGGGGGGATAGTCTGAAGGAAGAGAGCTCCTAGCAGAGGGAGGGAGCTCTTAAAGAGTTAGGGCTGCTCCACTGGAGGGAGTGGAAGTGAGGCAGCGGCTGCAAGGAGTGCTGGGGTGACCATGTTGAAGACTGTGGATTTCATCCTAGGAGGGTAGGATTCGAGCTAGGGAACAACATGGCCTCAGGCCTCCCATGAATTGGGCCAGGGCCACTGGCCAGAGGAACAGAAAGCAAACCCTCCCAGGGAGCAGGGCAGGTGGGGAGCATGGGGCTCCAGCCCCAAACCTTTGGACGCCCTTCTGGGCCTCTCTAAGAAAAGGCTAGTGTTAGTGCCATTTGGGCACGGGGCTGAGCAGAGGCCCCAGGGCTCTTGCCCCCTCAGCAGTGACTGGTCTTAGAACCTCTTCCCCAGACCCCCCAGGTCCTGCAGAGCCCAGCCTGCACGCTGCAGTGCTGTGGCCTCCCTGCAGGCTCCCCATGCTTGGCCCTGCTGGCCTACAGTAATTGTGGCTATGCTACCTGCACTTCAGTGCAGGTTCTGTCAGAAACCAGTATCCTCTGGTTTCCAAGAGACAGAGCCGGCATCTGTGCCCTGAGTGGGAAGGGAGAAGGGGACCCCCTCTCTGCTGCCTTGCCCCAGGCAGGACTCCTTGAAGAGGCAGCCTGCAGGGCCTTGACCCCAGGCTCACCGTGCTCTCCCACCCTATGGACAGGATGCCTGAGGGGATGGTTCCTGCTGTTCCCCTAGGACGCTTTTACCTCCTTCCCTGCAGGTGAGAATAACAGCGGAAGGGGAGGTGGGAGTCGGGGCAGTATTGGAGCCGGGGCCTGCCTCAGCCCCCAGATACTGTCCAGCCCCCTCCATCTGCTTCCTGCCCCAGCCTCTCCCACGTCACTCATCCTCCCCTCTTCCCAGAGAGCAGCATTCCTTAGTCCCTGAGCTAACCAGGTTGTGCCCCTGCTGAAAGGCCCACCAGGACTCCCTTGGCCCGCAGGACAAAGCGTAGCCTTGCCCCTCCTCCTGCCATGTCAGGCCACACGCCCTGCCCTTCCCCATTTCCCTGCCTCTTCCAGCTTGGCTTAAATGTCACTTCCTGCGGGAAGTTCCCAGGCCTCCATTTTTCAGAGTATCCTTCTGAAAACAGCAGTAGCCTGTGTCCCTCAGGGTCAGCCCCTTCTGTCTAACTATGACCACCATGATAGAGGAAGCCAGGGCTAAGGAAGGAGCTTGGCCAAGATGTAGTGGGGGAGCAGGGGGCAGTGGGCCTTGGTGGGCCTGGATCTCTATGTGCACAAGAGGCTGGTGGTATAGCAGTCAATAGGCCCCCAACTTGGAGGCTACAGCTGGAATGCCACCCCCCAGGCATGTTGTCAGGGGCTGCACAACGCAGTGATTGACAGAGTCAGGGAGGCTAGCTGCTCCCTCTGAAAGTCTAGGGGAATAGGCTATGAGGCCAGGCCTGGCTAGACTACAGTCCCAGTTATCCTGGGTGGGGCCACTGGGAAAAGGCCTCTGTAGGACCTGTAGTATGTCCACATTTTTATTCCTGATAGAAGTAGTTTCTTTCTCTCCCCACCGCCCCCCCACCTTGGTAAGTCTTGCTGCGAGTTTATCAATTTTGTTAATTTGTTCAAAGAATCAACTTTGGATTTCTTTTGCTCCTTTGTTTCTAGTTTCTTAAGATGGAAATGTACATAATTCACTTTATTCCCTTCTTTTCTGCACACTGCTTTCATGGCATCCCACAAACTTTGATGTGTTGCAGTTTTGTTTTATTTTGTTTTTCATTCACATAGAGATATTTTCAGAATTCTTCTTTGACCTGAGACCTGTGGATAATCTGAAGTGTTTTCCATAATGTCCAGATATTTGGGGATTTTCTAGATGTCTTTTTGTTATTGACTTGTAATTTAATTCTATGGTCAGAGAATGTACTCATGATTTTGATCATTTGAAGTTTATCAAGGCTTGTATGGTCCAGTATATGATCTATCTTGATGAATGTTTCATAGGCACATAAAAATAACATGCATCCTCCAGTTGTTGTGTGTCGTGTTCTTCTCAAAGTGTCAAATTAAGTTGGTTGATTGTGTTGCAAAAAAGAAAAAAAGTTTATATCTTTACTGATTTTTGTTTTTTGTCTACTAGTTCTATCAATTACTGAGAGGTGTTAAAATCTCCAAATTTAATTGTGGAATTATCTTTTTATCTCTTCAGTTCTGTCACATTTTACTTTATATGTTGTGAAACTAGATACATATACATTTATGGATTGCTGTATCTTCTTATTTATTTATTTATTGGTTGTGTTGGTCTTCGTTGCTGCTCGCAGGCTTTCTCTAGTTGTGGTGAGCGGGGGCTACTCTTCATTGTGGTGCGCGGGCTCCTCATTGCCCTGGCTTCTCTTGTTGCGGAGCCTGGGCTCTAGGGCTCCAGGAGCACGGGCTTCAGTAGTTGCAGCACATGGGCTCAATAGTTGTGGCACATGGGCTTAGTTGCTCTGAGGCATGTGGGATCTTCCTGGAGCAGGGATCAAACCTGTGTCCTCTGCATTGGCAAGCGGATTCTTATCCACTGAGCCACCTAGGAAGTCCAAGATTGGTATATCTTCTTATTGACCTAATTGTTTTTGCATCCTGAAAAATCCCCCTTTACCTTTGGCAATCTTGTTTTCTTTAATACTACTTTGATATTAATATAGTCAAAACAGCTCTCTTTTGATTGGTGTTCTCATAGTGTGTTCTTTCCCATCTTTTTACCTTTAACCTAACAGTGCCTTAGTATTTAACATGTTTGTCTTGCAAATAGCATATGATTGGGGCGTTTCCCCGCTGTGATCTGATAATCTCTGCCTTTGAATTGTGTTTAATAAAATTATTTTGACGTAGTTAATTTTAAGGCCTGTCACTTTGATTTTTATTTTGTGTTTGTCCACCTGTCCTTTTCCCCTTTTCCCTCCTTTTCTGACTTTTGGATTATTTGAGTCTTTATCAGGCTTCCACAGTGTATCTACAATTGGTTTCTTATCATTACCTCTTTTTTTTTTTTATAAATTTATTTATTTATTTATTTATTTTATTGGCTGTGTTGGGTCTTTGTTGCTGCACACGGGCTTTGTCCAGTTGCGGCGAGTGGGTTCTACTCCTCCTTGTGGTGCACAGGCTTCTCGTTGCGGTGGCCTCTCTTGTTGCAGAGCACGGGCTATAGGTGCGTGGGCTTCAGTAGTTGAGGCACATGGGCTCAATAGTTGTGGCTCACAGGCTCTAAGGAGCGCAGGCTCAATAGTTGTGGCACACAGGCTTAGTTGCTCCGCGGCATGTGGTATCCTCCTGGGGCAGGGCTCAAACCCGTGTCTCCTGCATTGGCAGGCGGATTCTTGCCTACTATACCACCTAGGAAGTCCTCATTACCTCTTTCAAGTGATCTTTTAAGTGTTTACTGTAAGGACTAGAATAGGGACTTCCCTGGTTGCACAGTGGTTAAGACTCCACGCTAATAATGCAGGGGGCCTGGGTTTGATCCCTGGTCAGGAAACTAGATCCCACATGCATGCTGCAGCTGAGAGTTTGCATGCCACAGCTAAGGAGACTGGGAGCCACAACTAAGAAGCCCTCCAGCCACAACTAAGGAGCCCGCCTGCTGCAACTAAGACCTGGCACAACCAAGTAAATAAATATGAAAAATTATTTTAAAAAAAAGAACTATAATAATACATGTCTTGGGACTTCCCTGGTGGTTAAATGGGTAAGACTCCAGACTCCCAAGACAGGGGGCCCAGGTTTGATCCCTGGTCAGGGAACTAGATCCCACATACCATAACTAAAGATCCCGCACGTGGCAACAAAGATCCTGAGTGCCACAACTAAGACCCGACATGCCAAAATAAATTAATTTTTAAAAAAACTGTAATAATATATGTCCTTAAATTATCACAGTCTACTTTGACTTAATATTATACAATTTAAAATATAAAGTGAGAAACATACACCATTACGCTCCCATTTACTCTCTACCATCCTTTTTACTACTGTTGTTACACATTTTATTTCTATATGTATTAAAATTCCTAAAACATTGCTATAATCTTGCTTTAAACAGTCAATTGACTTTTTAAGAATTAAGAATAAATAATCTTTTATATTTCACCACACTTTTACCATTTCCAGCATTCTTCATTCTGTCCTGTAGAGCTGGGTTTAACCTGGTATCATTTTCCTTCAGCCAAAGAAACTGCCCGCCTTTGGTCTTTTTTGCAGCGTGGGTCTTTTAACAACACATTCTACCAGCTTTTGTTTATTGAAAATGTACTTATTTCATCTTGATTTTTGAAGCATATTTACACTACATATAAGATTCTAGGTTGACTGCCTTTCAGCACTTTAGTTATGTCACTCATTTGCCTTCTGACTAGTGTTTCTTTCCCAAGTCAGCTGGAATTCTTATCACTCCCCTCTCGCCACCCCACCCCCGGCCACGCCCTGCATGTAATGTGTCTTTTTCCTCTATTTCATTTTAATACTTTCTCTTTGTTTTTCAGCTGTTGGCTATGATACACCTCGGTGTGGTTTTCTTTGTGTTTGCCTTGCTTGGTGTGTTTTGAGCTTCTGGAAAGTTTCTCAGTCTTTCTTTCTTCAAATATTTTTCCCACCCCTATTCTCTTTCTCCTCTCTTACTTTGACCCCAATTTCATGTATGTTTCCCAGTTTCATAATATATCAAGGGTAATTGATGCTGTTAATGTTTTTATGTGTTTTTTTAAAATCTCTCTGCTTCAATGTGGATAAGTTCTACTTACTTGTCTTCAAGTTTGCCTATTCTTTCTTCTATAACACCCAATTTGGTGTTTAGCCCATCCATTGTAGCTTTTGTTTCAGCTATTGTATTTTTTAGATCTAGAATTTCCACTTAGTTATTTTTTTTAAGTTTTCTACCTATATCCCAGAATATTTTATTATCCCATGTGTTAATTTCCTAGGGCTTCCATAACAAAATTTTATAACTGAGTGGCTTATAACAACAGAAATGTATCCTCTCACAGTTCTGAAGAAGTCCAAACTCCAGGTGTCAGCAGGGTTGGTTCCCTCCTGAGGGTGCGCCTGTCTCAGGACTCTCTCCTCACCTCTGGGGGCTGCCAGCAATCCTTGGTGTTCCTTGGCTTGTAGATGCCTGACTTCAGTCTCTGCCTCCATCTTCACAGGGCATTCTCCCCTGTGTCTCTCTGTGTCAAACTTCCTTCTTCTTATAAGGACACCAGTCACTGGATTAAGGCCCAAGCTGACCTCATTTTATAACTATGTCTCTAAGGACCCTATTTCCAAATTAGGTCACTTTCAAAGGTTCTGGGTGAACATGAATTTTTGAGGGACATTAACTCATGTTCCCCCTTCTCTATCCCAATTATTGTTCTTTTCCCATTAAGCACTTTATACATTTACAATAGTTGTTGTATGTCCTTGTCTGCTAATTCCAATAACTTGGGGGTTTTTTGCATGTGGAGGGGACTTCTATTGACTCTGTTTTCTCTTTATTATAAAGCACATTTTCTTGCTTCTTCTCATGTCTTATAATTTTTTACTGATTCTAGACTATAAAAGTAAGGGAAAATATAATGGAGTATAACCATATTGAAGTATATATTGTTTTGTTTGGGTTATTTTCTTAAGAGTGCAAGTCCTTACTTATCTGGCAGTTAGAGGGAGAGGCTCATCGTTGAGATTCCTCTTGAGCTGAGCTTTGTGAGAAGCTTAGCAAACTGTAAATTAGAAGGAACACACTCCACACAAGACCACCATCCCTTCTGACAGTAACTGCATGTTCAGGGGTTTCCCAAAACCACTGCTGGGGATGGCAAAATGCTTGGCTCACAGAACCTGCTCAAAGCTCTATACACGGTATTATGCAGTTTCTTACAGGGAAGGGCTATAGATTAAGATCAGTCAAGGGAAGAAGCTCACGAGCCTGGGGAAGTATGAAATGTGGGACTTCTGCTCCTTCTTTCTGTGGAGTCAGGACATATTACTTTTCCAGTATCAACATGTGACAATATCCACAGAGTCCTGTGCACTAGGGAGGCTACCCTGAGACTCAGTATTCAGTTTCAGGGGCTCCATTACTTAGACATGATTGATTGATTGGTTGGTTGATCTCAGTTTCCAGATCAACTGATGCTGTGTGACCCTAAATCACCTGTGTGGTCTTTCTGGTGTGACCAGTCCCCACCCTATGGTGTGGTCAGCACCCACCCTAAATTACACCTTATTCTCTGGCTAACCCAAGACCCCCAGAGAATAAGGCATAATTTAGGGGAAACAAAGATATCTCCCAGGACCTGAGGGCAAAATCCAGACCTCTTCTGGGGCAAAGTTAAATTCTTTAGGACACAGGCCACGCCTTGACTTTGGCCAAGACTCTCCCAGCAAAATGATCCTACTGCCTAACAGTTGGGGGGCCAGTGTCGGGGTACGGATAGACTTAAATCTGTCCTATAAAGCCAGTATATACACTTTCATATTTTTGCGCTAATTCAACTTTTCATTTTCCCCCTTGTATCTTATGCCAAACTTGTGCAGAACTATTTAGCATAGAAATTAGCTGGTGGCTAGGTAAATCCAGTTCTTCCTCAGGCCAGTCATTTTCCACCTGTTTTACTTCCTGAGGGGGCTTTAACTCAATTTCCCAATACATTTGACTATGAATATCAGTATTATAACAAGGCCAGTGTTATACCCTATTGCAGTGTGGCAGCAGACGTGTCCTGAAAAGCTCTGACACATGACCAGAGTCCCACTCAGCCATTAACAGTTAGTCCATGGACTTCCTTGGTGGTGCAGTGGTTAAGAATCCACTTGCCAATGCAGGTGACATAGGTTCAAGCCCTGGTCCAGGAAGATCCCACATGCCATGGAGCAACTAAGCCTGTGTGCCACAGCTACTAAGCCTGTGCTCTAGAGCCTGCGAGCCACAACTACTAAACTTGCGTGCTACAACTACTGAAGCCTGAGACCCTAGAGCCCGTGCTCCACAACAAGAGAAGCCCCCATTTGCCACAACCACAGAAAGCCTGAGCGAAGCAACGAAGACCCAATGCAGCCAATAAATAAATAAATAAAAATTAGTCCAGTGATGGAAATGTCTCCCAGAATGATAGATGTCATTCAGGTTTGCAGACTTCCATTCAATTTTTTTAGGCTCCAAAAGCAGGAGTGGTCTCAGCAACACAACATCATCCTTTCAGGCATCTGGTGTAATTGAGCTAAGAGACAATAACATCTCATTCTGAGCCTCTCTTGAGGCACCAGTGTAATACTGGATTTCTCTCATTGCATAAAGCATTAAAGTTTATGCTCAGCTACCATTCCTCCTCCTTTTCTCCATTCATACCCTAACTTTCCACTTTGGGAGGGGGTGTTACGGGTGGCCACTCTGCTGGTCCAGGTTGGCAGCAGCAACACAAATCTAGTCTAGCACCTGCCCTTCCCCAGGCCACTCTCATTCCTGTGGCGTAGGGTTAACAGGGTGCAGAACTGGTGGGCTGTCCCAACCACTAAGCAGTAGAGCTGCACTCACTGTCAGCCAGATGGGGTGAAGGCACCACCCACCCCATCAGAGCCTTAGGAATCTGACATAAAGGTTTAAAGGTAGAGTTACAGTTTCTTAGGGACCATCCCTGCTTCCAGCACCTGCAGCTGCAGCCCTGGTCCTGGGACCACTGCATCAGGTAGGACAAAAGAGGTTGAGGTGATATGAGGAAAAAAGAAGAAAAAGTATAGTTATACCAGCATCCTTCCCACCTCTTCTTCCCCAAATACCATCCCCCCAAAAGCACAGGACTCTATCCAGGGGGGACTATCCCTTGCCCCCACCCCATGTTGAGTGTGAGTACACACTCATAATGGTGTGTAAGCCAGTCCTTCATGCCTTTATTTCTCCATGTTTTAGACAAAAAAAAGTTTCACATTGCTAATTATTAGAGAAATGAAAATCAAAACTACAATGAGGTATCACCTCACACCCATCAGAATGACTATCGCAAAACATCTACAAATAATGAATGCTGGAGAGGGTGTGGAAAAAAGGGAACCCTCCTACACCGTTAGTGGGAATGTAAACTGGTGCAGCCACGATGGAGAACAATATGAAGGTTCCTTAAAAATTAAAAATAGAGTTGCCATGTGATCCAGCAATCCCACTCCTGGGCATATACCCAGAAAAACTCTAATTCAGAAAGATACACACACTCCAGTGTTCCTAGCAGCACTATTCACAATAGCCAAGACATGGAAACAACCCAAGTGCCTATCGACAGATGAATGGATAAAGAAGATATGGTACACACACACACACACACACACACACACACACACACACACACACACAAGGGAATATTACTCAGCTATAAAAAAAGAATGAAATAATGCCACTTGCAGCAACATGGATGGACCTAGAGATTATCATACTAAGAGAAGTAAACCAGAGAAAGACAAATAGCCTATGATATCACTTATACGTGGAATCTAAAACATAATACAAATGAACTTATGTACAAAACAGAAACAGACTCACAGACATAGGAAATAAACATGGTTACCAAAGGAGAAAGGGGGTGGAGGAGGGATAAATTAGGAGTTTGGGATTAACAGATACACATTACTTTATATAAAATAAACAAGGTCCTACTGTATAGCACAGGGAACTGTGTCCAATATCTTGTAATAACCTCTAATAGAAAATAATCTGAAAAAGAAAAAAAACATATATATATAACTGAATCACTTTTCTGTACACCTGAAACTAACACAACACTGTAAATCAACTATATTTCAATTTAAAAATTGTCTGTTCCTTTCTGCATCCAACTTACTCCGAGGAAAACATCTCTGTGCACCCACTTCACGGACCCAGGTGGCCACCTCAAGTGAGCACCCCAGGAAACCTGTGTGTGAATTCAAATCATCTTCCGAACAAGGAAGGGCTTCCTCTGATGGGCATCACATGTCCTATTTTAATGCCCCCCTCAAATTTCCACAGCTGTTTCCACAGGGCTGTGCCGCATATGCCCATCCCGCTGATAGGCCAGTTTTCCATCGCCTTCCGCTTGACCATATGGCCAGGCCACTGGCCCCTGCCTGTGAGTCGGTAAAAACCCCAATATAGGGGCTTTTTAATACTGTCCAACTCTCCCATCGCTGCTAGGAAAAATGCAATCTGGCCCCCCGAGTCGATTTGCTTTGATTTTCTCCTCTCAGAGTGGCGGCCTTCCAAACAGAAGCTGTCCACTCACCATGGAACTGCCATCCACAAACCAAGCAGCTCTTTGTTGGTCAGTGAAGGGCTGTTCACAGGGCACTGCCCAAGTGGCCCTGTGAGCATAGGATCCAACAGTTCTTCAGATGGTTCCAGAGTCAGCCCTGGAGGAAAAGAGTGAGGACCCCCTTGCCTTCTCTGGTAGCGTGCTCCTGTATAGGCCATTTCCATTGCACAAAGGACACTCCTGGGCACTGCCCTCCCTGTTACAGCATTTCTCCAGCATCACCCAAGGCATTGTGGGTGTTTCGGGTTTCAAGGTTATTTTATGTCCCTCAGTGGTAGGGGAAATCTCAAAGTCCAAAAGCAAGCTAGTTAGTACTCATTTTCTCTCCAATACAAATGTTCTGGTCCCAAATCCCAGAAGTTGCCACTAGGTGGCAATCACAGGCTTTTGCTATAAACTGCAGTCTGCGCTCCACACTAGGCTTTGGTCTAGCAAATTAACAGCATGTGTGGGCTCAGGCAATCTCACCGGTTCCCAGTTAGCGTGTCCAATTAATATTGGAGAAAGGGTAGACTTCCATGCCTTCCGATTTACAATGCTGGTAGGGGACGCTTTCCCCAGTCAGACACAATACCCATCCCCACCATACATGCAGGTAAAGAAGACGCAACCACCTCACACAGTCTGTTCACACCTTCAATTTTCACCCAAACTTTCACCTTTATCCCATTACCACTGCATTCCTGTATCCTCCCAATCTAGCTATAGCACTGTTAGGACTTCATGTAACAGATTTTTGGAATCACAGTGCATGGGGGTCCCATATCAAGGAGTCCCAGAAAAGTCTCTTCTGCATCCTCTGACCATTTTATTCGCTCAAGTTCATATGGTCTTGGGCCTCCAGCAGGGGTCAGTCCTTATCTTGATTATATTGCAGGATCACTGCCCCAGGTAATTGGAGATCTCTAGCCATCTTTGCCTTCCAGAGTTTAAAATTCCTCCATACAAGGGTAAGTAAAGCAGACTTATTTAGGGCCCTTCATCACAGGCGCTGGTGCTCACTTCAGCAGCACAGACACTAAAACTGGAACAACACAGAGATTAGCATGGCCCGTGTGCAACAGTGACATGCAAATTCGTGAAGCTTTCCATATTTAAATATATATATATTTATGTCATATAAATATATGTACTTTGAGACTTCCCCTGTGACTTAGGGATATACATACACATACACACATACATATCAGGGCTCTCATCAGTCCACAAAACTTCTGAGAGTGCTGGATTATGGCCTTTGTTTTGACCTCATAAATGTCTGCCTTATTCATCTCATTTCTAAATAATCATTGAGGGGATTTCCCTGGTGGCATGGTGGTTAAGAATCCACCTGCCAATTCAGAGGACATGGGTTTCATCCCTGGTCTGGGAAGATCCTACATGCCGTGGAGCAACGAAGCCCATGCGCCACAACAACTGAGCCTGCACTCTACAGCCTGCAAGCCACGACTACTGAAGCCCATGAGCCTAGAGCCTGTGCTCCACAACAAGAGAAGCCACGGCAATGTCCGCGCGCCACAACCAAGAGTAGCCCCTGTTCACCACAACTAGAGAAAGCCCTGGCACAGCAACAAAGACCCAACGCAGCCTAAATAAATAAATAAATAAAAATAAATGTGAAGATGATAAATCTAATGTTTAAAATAAATAAATAAAATAATCACTGAAAGATTTCCATGCTGCTGGGATGAGCCCCATGCCCCCCCCACCCCCCTTTGTTTGCCCCCAGTCCCTCATGACTCATTCAAACCATCTTCACTGTGGATTGTTCCAGTATCATTTTCCCCTAAGACTAGGGTCTGTCGCTCAGACCAGCTGTAATCCAAGCTTGGCCCAATCTCAGGATCTGCCCCAACACTCTTTTGCTTTCATTTTAGCTATCACAGATAACAATAGCCAAGGCAGAGCTTATTTCGCTTATTTCTTGTTACTTTGCATTTCCTTATGCGTCCAGTGAATCAGTGCCTTGGGAGTGGATTCTCTCATTTCTAAATTCCGTTATTGGCTTTTGCCTCCAGTAACTGCTCCCGGCATAGCCGCAGTTCTGTACCATGGTGAACACGTGGCCCTCCAGGAATGAAAACTTCATCATACCACACCCTCTTACCCAATTCCTAGACATAGTGAGCGACTCCCCTGCCAGCACGCCTTCCACACTCAAACCAACCAGTCCAGAGCCCACAGCACCCCCTTTACACCCTGGGTCACTCTCTGGCCTCCCTGCTCACCCCACAGCCAGTTAACAGACAGCTCTGGACAGCCCACAGAAATCATTCAAATTAGCCAATTCTAAGCCTACTTACCCCACCTCACCCATTCCTTCCTGCAGAAACCACAATACAGGCTTTTGCCCATACGTCCCCCTCTTCCTCCTTCGGCCTCTTGACCAACCCTGGTTCGTCCCCGTGGGGTCCTTCACGGCCTGGCGCGCCTCCAGTTTCTAGGGAACTGTGAGTATAAACTTCTTCCTTTATGACGGTCACTTCCAGTCTGTGTGTCTTACAATACCGGATTAAAGCAAATCCCAGGAACTCTTACAATTGGAGCAGATGGCTACAAACTGCCCTGGGCTTACTAACTTCAGCAGGCAGCAGCAATTGACAGGAAGGCACAGCTGGTTGTTGGCTGTTGCGTCATGTTGGTTTCTGTGGGGTGTTTCTAGGGATTCTCCACCTAAACTGTGGATCCTGAAAAGCTGAGTTCTCCCTGAGCTGCTGCCTAGGCTACATACAGTGTCAAGCGTCTGAGACCGAGTGCTGATGGGCACCTTTCTCCATGTAGGTGAAGCACCCAGGCTCCAGGACAGAGTGCCTAGGGGTGTATAGGTAATTAGCTACATTAGTTTCTCGGAAAGGTCCCCACAGGGGACAAGGAGTGACTACCCTCCTGGTGCCATGAGATAAGTCTGGTCCACTGACCAGGCAGCGCTGACCATCGGTGGCACCGCCTGAGTCATTTATTGAAAGTGTCTGGGATGTTATGTGTTCCTGGGACACCTGATAAACCAACTCCCCCTTTCCCTTTGAGCCTTGCTGAGTCAAAATTCTGGCCTGTCCTGTGGCGTGGTGGGAGAGGACGCCACTGCCCGTCCCTCATGTGTCACAGGCCATTCACAGGGTCATTGTGACAGTGTCCTCCTCAAGGCACCATGACACCCTACGAATGTCATTGTCCAGGTGACAAACCTCTCTGCTGTTGTCTGCTTGCTACTGCCACCCTTTGTCCTCTGACCCAGTGGGATGTCAGGGGCCATCCCTGGAGACCAGTGGCTCAGTGTTTAATGAAACGGGGGAAAGGACAGGAACGTCAGGGTCCGGCTTTCCCCAAGCCCCTGAGGCTGGAGCCTAATGAATATTCATAGGCAGTAAGACTGGCCTGAGAAAGGTGTGATGATCAGGGATCCGGATCTCTCAGGAATGAGGTGTGGGTTACACCACAGGTAAGCCAGCAAGACCTGTTAAGGTGAGGGCTGAGGCTGGGGAAAATGTACAGTGGATACTGGAAGAAGGTGAGGATGGAAACTGGCTGCAGCCCTGAGACCAACCGCAGCTACGGTGAGTATAGTTTGTCTCACTAACCTTCCTTTTCTAAGTTACCCTCCTGCCAAGACAAGAGGCTGACAGGAGCCATGGAGGAGGTCCTTCCTGAGCCTGGAGATCTGTGTGGCACAACAGGCAGTCTGTCATGGCTGTGAGTGTGTACTGGTTGGAGGGTGTGAACAGGGTCCTGCCTCTCCCTCTGCGGACCCACTGCCGTGCTTTCTTTCTCTAAAGCCACACTTCGCGTCCCTGAGCCAAAGTCTGAGCACAAGACTTTGGGTAGAAAGGCAGGCCCATTCAAGCAAGATGTGGGAGGCTTCCTTGGCTTGAGAACTCTTCTAATGCTTGACTAAAGCTTTCTTGGAACCCTGCTGCAGCCTGAGACCTCCCCACTCGGTTCTTCATTCTTCCCTCTCTCTGTGCACAGGTGTCTGGCCAACATCTTGGTCTGAAGGCTCTCCCTACCTTCTCCTGCTCCCTGTGCTAAAAAATCTCCAGCTTATCTGAACCAGTCTTGGCATCTGCTTCTCAGTGACCCAAACAAACGCAGATGTGTTCCCTCTTTCTGATGCAGGATACTGGGGACTGCCACTGCACTGTGATCTCCATCTGTTTGGTTTCTGTGGCCACCTCACAACAACTTATTCCAAACTCAGACAATATAAAGGGGCATTATTTGTTGGACTCTCCAACCTCAACAATATTTAAGGAAATTTAAAACGTTTAATACTTTTTGCTATAAAGTTCTTGTGCACTTTTTGGTTAGATGTTATAATTTTTTTTCCTGCTCTTATTATTGTGTTATCTTTTCTAGTTGGTTATTGCTGGTGTTGAGAAATGCTTTTGATATTTAGAAATTGATCTTGTATCTGGCAACTCTCTTATGAATTCTATGACCATATTTTATGTTTTCTATATGGTTGACCACATCATTTGCAAATAATGACAGTTTTATCTTTACCTTTCCATACTTTTTTACTACTTAGTTCCTTCTTTTTTCTTCTTATGTTGGCCAGAACTTCCATTACCATGTTGAACTGTCTTGGTATTGCTGGCATCCTTTTTTATTCCCAGCCTACTAAGAATGACTCTGACTTTGTTAAACATGATGTTTGCTATAGGTTTTTATTAAATAGCCTTAGCAATGTTAAGGAAATTCCTCTCCATTCCTTCTCTCTCTCTCTCTTTTTTTTTGGGGGGGGGGGGCTGCTTTGGGTCTTCGTTGCTGCATGAGAGCTTTCTCTAGTTGCAGCCAGTGGGGGGGCTACTCTTTGTTGTACTGCATGGGCTTCTCATTGCGGTGGCTTCTCTTGTTGCGGAACATGGGCTCTAGAGCGCAGGCTCAGTAGTCGTGGTGCACGAGCTTAGTTGCTCCAGGGCATGTGGGATCTTCCCAGACCAGGGATTGAACCTGTGTCCCCTGCATTGGCAGGTGGATTTTTAACCGCCGTGTCACCAGGTAAGTCCCTTTTTGTTTGTTTTTAAAAATAAAAACTTTTTTCTTCAATCAAAGAAGAAAAAATACATTTTCTCCTTTAGGTCACTAATTACATGAGTTACACAGATACATGTTTAGTCAGGATACAGTGTTATTATTAATACACTACATGATTTAGATAATGTGTCAGACACAGCTAGCTTGTCCTTTAAATTTATTTTCTCTTTCTTCTGTAGGAATGTGATCTCCCAAATTTTTGGTGGATGCATGAATTCCGCCTAAGGAAAACTATATTTCCCAGTTTCCCTCACAACTAGATACGGCCATGTGACTAAGTTCCAGCCAATTGAACATGAGTGGAGATGAGGTATGCAGCTTCTAGATCAGGTCTTTCTAAAAGGAAAGTGTGACTCCCGTTGCTCCCTTCCCTCCTTCTGTTGGCGGGAGTGTGGTTGTAGTGGACAAGGGGGCGCCCTAGGGATCCCAGAGCCAAAAGATAGGAGCCTGGAACCAGGCCAACCCTGGACTATTATGGGAGAGAGAGATACATTCCTATCTTGTTTAGAACTTTGGGTGGAAGGGGAGGAGAGTCTGTTTCAACACCCAAACTTGAATCCCCCCCCCCGCCAAAACCAAACAAAACGGTTATCTAATATTTTGCTTGGGGTTTTTCATTTATATTCACACGTTGTATGGACTTAATAATTCTTACACACTCCTAACCTGGGTTAAACTCCAGGTTGTCTCCTTCTGCTAAAACAGATGGGGGAGTTCCTAGGTGGTGCAGTGGTTGGGAATCCACCTGCCAATGCAGGGGACACGGGTTCTAGCCCTGCCCCAGGAAGATTCCACATGCCACGGGGCAACTAAGCCCGTGCACCACAACTACTGAGCCTGTGCTCTGGAGCCCGTGAGCCACAACTGTTGAGCCCGTGTGCCACAGCTATTGAAGCCCATGTGCCTAGAGCCCGTGCTCCACAAGAGAAGCCACTACAATGAGGAGCCCACGCACCACAGTGAAGAGTAGCCCCAGCTCGCAGCAACTAGAGAAAGCCCGTGTGCAGCAACGAAGACACAACACAGCCAATAAATAAATTAAATAAATAAATAAATAAATTTTAAAAAAATAAAAATAAAACAGATGAGGAAGCATTCCCTCCTCGGGCAGGGCGCTGTGGGTGGGCTGCTTTATCATGCACCCCGCCTCCCTCTCAGGGAGGTGCACTGCCCAGGTGAGAAACGGAGACCTTCCTGTAGCCAGGGTTCTGTTCATGACACAGGTTTGCAGTGGGACGTGTCCAGCAGGACCACAGGGGTGGAGGCCCTGTTTCTGCTGCTGTGGGTGGTAAGCACGCAAGCACGCAGTGAGTTTGGCAGGGGTGAAGCAGCCGTGGGACATCACGGTTCTGTAGCTGCAGATCTGGCGGCCCCATGGCGCAGCCGCCAGCGGCTGCAACAACAGTGCCTTCGTGTTTGCCTTTTTCTGCATTATCTGGGTTTACTCTCTTGCCCTTTTTCTAATTTTTTTTTTTTTTTTTTTTTACTTTCACCTAAACACAGTTCATTTCTCTTTCTTATTTTCTTGTAATTTCATTTAAAATGAAATTCTCCTCTCGGTTCTGCTTTAGCTGTGTCCCGCACCTTTCCTCTATTAGTGTAGGGCTTTCATTACTTTCCTCTCTACTTGAAATGTAATTTCATGGTATGTTTTTAGTTTTCAGATACAAAGAATATTTAAAGCTACCTTTTTGTTGGTTTCCATGTATATTCTCCCTATATCTTTATTTCTCTTTAAGAATGTTCATCTCTTTATTTCCTCCCAAGGTCTCCTAGGTTACTTCTGATAAAAGAAATGTTCACATATCGAGGTACGGGGAGGTCCTCCTGGCTTATCCGTGAGTTAATTTGAATTTTATGCTAACTAGAACAACTAGAACAAACATACCTTATCCATCTGCTTGAATTATTAAAGAAAAGGGCACATAGACCAGAAGTAAAGGATGTTCACGTTACAAATGGAGGTTAAATGCCTCCTTTCCTGGGACGCCAGTGCTGGTCCTCCCTCATTGATAAGACCCCTTCCCAGGTGCCAAGGCCACACTGACTCAGTGTGTACTTGCTGATCGCAATTCTTTTTTAAACCTTGAAGGAGTGTATCCCTGATTTTTTGATATTCTTTGTTCTGACAAGACATAAAACTGTGCTAAAAACCATGCTTCTCCAAAACAGTTCCTCAGAGTCCTCTGTGAGGCTGTCTTCCAGGCTACAGTCCTCAGCTCGGCTCAGATAAAACCCTTTTCTATTCCTATTATACATTGTTTATTGATTATTTTTGTCCACAGTTGTTTGATTGGATCTTTCGGTTTGCTAGTTTGTTGAATCCATGTTGTTACTCAACCCATCTACAGAGCTCCTTGTGTCAACACTGGCAGGTTTCAGGCCCTGCATCTCCAGGCACTTCTTTCTGTTTGCTCTTTCTTCACGTGTCTGGAGCGTCCCTGACCTGAGGAAATGCTTTACTCTGTAGGTTTACGTGGCTGGCTTCTCTAGTACACGTTGCTGGGGTTTCCCCTTTGCAGTTCCCGGAGTGTCAGATCCCCTGAGGACCCACAACCCCCCAGCCCCACGCCCCGCCCAGGGGTGTGGCCCATCCCACCTGCCTGGGGAAAGGGGCCTGGGTGAGCCTCCTGTCAGCTTTGTCCTGATGGGGAGCCTGCTGGGGAGACCACACCTCGGCACTGAGGGCCTCTCAGGTACACTTCGGCCCAATCATTCCCCATTTTCTCACCACCCCCTCCCCTTTCCAGAATTCATCTTCTCTGAGACCTACTATGTGATTCACTCCTCTCTTCCTCCCTCTCACTGCTGTGATTGATCTCTTCTGTCTGCAAGCTCTGAGGTTACTCAAGACCAAGGAATTGAAATTCAAATGCCTAACTTTACAAATTCATTTTTCCCCTTGGAATTTCCCTCAATGTTTTCTCTCTTGAAAAAATTTAAACCTGTAGAACAGTTGAAAGAATAACATAATAAACACCCATATACTTTTTTCTTTTTTTTTTGGCCGTGCCACTCAGCTTGCGGGATCTCAGTTTCCCGACCAGGAACTGAACCTGGACCCTCGGCAGTGAAAGCGCAGAGTTCTAACCACTGGACAGCCAGGGAATTCCAGCACGTATACTCTTGATTCAGATTCACTGATTATTAAAATCATGTGACATGATCCCCTCACCCCCCCGCTGTCCTATACAAAAGATAGCTTACCATACATTTTCTTTTGAACATTGCTTTAGTTGGATAAATACTAGAAATCACCCTATATCAACTTACAGAGATCTTCCTCATTTATACACACACACCCACACCCCCACACACACACATATATCGTGCATATTATATGTATAATCTTCTGTTGAGTTCAATTAATCTACACTTACTGATATAACCAATACTTTGGTGTCAGTTCTCTTGCACCATGTCATGTTCACTCTGTATTGTGTTATTTTTACATCGTTTCATTCTCTGTACGATTGGTTTGCTTTTGTCTTAGTATTTCTTTTGGAAGTGAGGAGGTTTGTATTTTGGTTCTAGTGGTTACTTTTTGGTTGATTACTTCTATGAGGCCCTTAGGCCCTTGTCCTTATTTGGGTTTCTGCTATTTCATTTGCCAGCTTTGAATGTCATCCTTGGACACCTACCTGTTCTGTCTGGGAGAATCAGGGAGCTCATTGTGCTTTCCCCTCGCCCTCCCCATCTCCCATGTTTAGTTACTGTCAGCGCATACAAGGTTTATGTACATTTTCTCCACCCTTTTTCTCATCTTTTTTTATAGTTTGACCCACAGATAACATATTCCAGGCATCAGGGGTTCTTTTGCCAGTTTCTCTAATCATCTCCTTGTTGGATAAAACTCATCCTCAAGAAGAACCTGTGGGGACTTCCTTGGTGGCGCAGTGGCTAAGAATCTGCCTGCCAATGCAAGGGACAAAGGTTCGAGCCCTGGTCCGGGAAGATCCCACGTGCCGCGGAGCAACTGAGCCCGTGTGCCACAACTACTGAGCCCACGTGCCGCAACTACTGAAGCCTCTAGAGAAAGCCTGCACAAAACAACAAAGACCCAACGCAGCCAAAAAATAAATAAATAAATTTATTTTAAAAAAAAAGAAGCTGTGAATACAGTATTCCCTGTTTCTGTGTTTTCTTTATGCTCTTTATTGGAATATAATTGCTTTACACTGTCGTGCCAGTTTTTGCTGTAAGCTGTTTCTGTATTTTTGTTTGTTTGTTTTTGTTTTTGGCACACGGGCTTAGCTGCTCCGCAGCATGTGGGATCTTCCTGGAGCTGGGATCGAACCTGTGACCTCTGCATTGGCAGGCAGATTCTTAACCACTGCACCACCTAGGAAGCCCTGTTTCTGTATTTTTAAACCTTTGTTTTTCCTAGGATCTTAATACTTAAAGGATAACCTGGCTGCATATAAAGTCATTGGGTTACACTCTCGTGCACTGAGTTTCTTAAAAATGTTGCTTCCATTTGTCTTGCTTTGTATGATATTCCCAAGAAGTCTTTGTCTAACCCCCCAAATCACAAAGATTTTCTTCTAACAATTTGTAGCTTTAGGTGTTGCATTTAGGTGGATAATATACATACAAAATTATACTTATACATGGACCAGCATCTAAATGTAAATCTGTGCGGCAGTTGTTCCAGCATCACTTGTAAAAAGACTATCCATTCTCCATTAAGTTATTCTTGTATCTTTGTCAAAAATCAATTGATCACATATGTGTAGATCTATTTCTAGACTCTATTGTCTCCCACTGTATGTCTATCCTTTAGCCAATACTACAGTGTCTACTATGGCTACTACTATAGCTTTATTTTTTTTAATTAATTAATTTATTTATTTATTTATTGGCTGAATTGTGTCTTTGTTGCTGCGCGCAGGCTTTCTCTAGGTGCGGCAAGTAGGGGCTACTCTTCATTGTGGTGCGCGGCTTCTCATTGAGGCGGCTTCTCTTGTTGTAGCTTGCTGGCTCTAGAGCGCAGGCTCAGTAGTTGTGGTGCCTGGGCTTAGTTGCTCCACGGCATGTGGAAACATCCTGGACCAGGGATCAAACCGATGTCCCCTACATTGGCAGGCGGATTCTTAACCACTGTGCCCCCAGGGAAGTCCTATGGTAGCTTTAAAAGAAGTCTTGAAATCCAGTAGAATGAGTCTTTCAACTTTGCTCTTATTTCTCAAAGTTGTTTGGGCTGTTAGGTCTTTACTGTTCCATTTCAACTTTAGAAGCAGCTTTTCAATTTCTACAAATAAAATTGCTGAATTTTTTGGTGAGATTGTATGCATCTATAGATCAATTCTCAAAGAACTGAAATCTTAGCAGTATTGAGGGACTTCCTTGGTGTTGCAGTGGTTAGGAATCCACCTGCCAATGCAGTGGACACGGGTTCAAATCCCTGGTCCAGGAAGATCCCACATGCCATAGAGCAACTAAGCCCATGTTCCACAACTACTGAGCCTGCACTCTAGAGCCCTTGAGCTGCAACTACTAAAGGCTATGCTCCACAACAAGAGAAGCCACAGCTCTGAGAAGCCCACTACGCACCTCAATGAAGAGTAGCTTCCGCTCGCAGTAACTAGAGAAAGCCCGCGCGCAGGAATTAAGACCCAGTGCAACAACAACAACAAAAACAAACAAACACACACACACACACAAAGCCAAAAAAACACTAATTAAAAAAAAATAATAAAGGAACATCCTTGATCTCTGGATGACTGTATGGAGCAATTCCTCATTCCCAGCTCAACCACCAATCATTCCCCATTGGACTGAATAAGAAATAAACATTTATTAAAGAACAAAAAACCAATATTTTCTCATTCATGAATACTATACATCTCTTCATTTATTGAGCTTTCCTTCGATTAGTCCCACCGATATTTTGTAGTTTTCAGCATACAATTCTTGCATATATTTTGATAGATTTTTGTCCTAAGTATCTTACAATTTTCAGCACTATTATTAATGGTACTGGTTTTTATTTTAAAATTCAATTTCCAAGTGTTTGTTGCTAGTGTGTGCAAATACAACTGATTTTTTTTTTTTGTATATTGATCTTGTAACTTGTAACTTTGCTAAACTCAATTTTTTTAAAATAATTTTTTGTTTATTTTGCTTTATTTTTTTTAATTCAAGAAATCATTTTATTCACAGCTGTTAACTAAAAACAATATATCAGAAAATAAAGCAGAAATAGTTTTTCTATAAACAAGGTAAATATTTTGCTGATCTTTGAACAGCAATTAAAAAAAAACAGAACCAGAAATTAATAGAGGAAAAAAACCCTCCACATTTGATTAAATTTTAAACATGTTACAGCATTACAGTAAAAGGAACTCCACAATATTAAACTTAAAAAATTTCTTCGTGTTCTGCTAGTCTTTCTTGCCAAGATCCTAAGAACATATCCCAGTTTGAGACAACATCTAACACATTTCAATGGTTTGTCACCAACCACGTAAACAATGCTGATATGCATAACAAAATCTGTAAGCACTCTTATGTCACTGTGTTATTTTTATGGAATTCACCAGCTATAGTCAACAATTCCAAAAGAAGCATTTTAAATGGCAAATTCCAATGGGAAAAGTTTTAATGCTAGAAAAATTATATCCCAAATAAGAATCTTGCCATGATGCACAAAAACAGAGGGTTAGTTATCACCAGCTACATATTTTCATGGTGAACAAAAACACATGGCAATACCACTTTCTAGTTACAAAACAGTCCTCTTTGTGACAGGAGGAAAGTTTTCTTGCAGGTTATTGTTCTATAATTCTATTTTTTTAAGTTCTTTATTGGAATATAATTGCTTTACACTGTTGTGCCAGTTTTTGCTGCATAACAAAGTGAATCAGCTGTATTTATACATATATCCCCATATCCCCTCCCTCCCGCGACGCCTTCCCACCCTCCCTATCCCAGCCCTCTAAGTCATCACCCACCATCGAGTTCATCTCCCTGTGTTATGTAGCAGCTTCCCGTGAGCTATCTATTTTACATTTGGTAGTGTATATAAGTCAGTGCTGCTCTCTCACTTTGTCCCAGCTTCTCCTTCACCCCCCACCCCGTGTCCTCAAGTCCATTCTCTACGTCTGCATCCTTATTCTTGTCCTGTCACTGGCTTCATCTGTACCATTTTTTTAGATTCCATATATATGAGTTAGCATATGGTATTTGTTTTCCTCTTTCTGGCTTACTTCACTCTGTATGAAATACTCTAGGCCCATCCACCTCACTACAAATAACTCAGTTTCATTCCTTTTTATGGCTGAGTAATATTCCATTGTATATATGTGCCACATCTTCTTTATCCATTCATCTGTTGATGGGCATTTAGATTGCTTCCATGTCCTGGCTATTGTAAATAGTGCTGCAATGTACATTATACATGTTTCTTCTTGCATTATGGTTTTCTCAGGGTATATGCCCAGGAGTGGGATTGCTGGGTCATATGGTAGTTCCACTTTTAGTTTTTTAAGGAACTTCCATACTGTTTTCCATAGTGGCTGTACCAAATTACATTCCCACCAACAGTACAGGAGGGTTCCCTTTTCTCTGCACCCTCTCCAGCATTTATTGTTTCTAGATTTTTTGATGATGGTCATTTTGACTGGTGTGAGGTGATACCTCATTGTGGCTTTGACTTGCATTTCTCTAATGATTAGTGATGTGGAGCATCTTTTCATGTGTTTGTTAGCCATCTGCATGTCTTCTTTGGAGAAATGTCTATTTAGGTCTTCTGCCCATTTGTGGATTGGGTTATTTGCTTTTTTGGTATTAAGCTGCATGAGCTGCTTGTATATTTTGGAGATTAATCCTTTGTCCATTGCTTCATTGGCAAATAGTTTCTCCCATTCTGAGGGTTGTCTTCTTGTCTTGTTTATGGTTTCTTTTGCTGTGCAAAAGCTTTTAAGTTTCATTAGGTCCCATTTGTTTATTTTTTATTTTATTTCCATTATTCTAGGAGGTGGGTCAAAAAGGATCTTGCTTTGTTGTATGTCATAGAGTGTTCTGCCTACCTTTTCCTCTGAGAGTTTTATAGTGTCTGACCTTACATTTAGCTCTTTAGTTCATTTTGAGTTTATTTTTGTGTATGATGTTAGGAAGTGTTCTAATTTTATTCTTTTACATGTGGCTGTCCAATTTTCCTAGCACCATTTACTGAAGAGGCTGTCTTTTTTCCATTGTATACTCTTGCCTCCTTTGTCAAAAATAAGGTGCCCATATGTGCGTGGGTTTATCTCCGGGCTCTCTATTCGGTTTCATTGATCTATACTTCTGTTTTTGTGCCAGTGCCATTCTGTCTTGATCACCATAGCCTTGTAGTATAGTTTGAAGTCAGGGAGCCTGATTCCTCCAGCTCCATCTTTCCTTCTCAAGATTGCTTTGGCTATTTAGGGTCTTTTGCATTTCCATACAAATCATAAAATTTCTTGTTCTAGTTCTGTGAAAAATGCCATTGGTAATTTGATAGGGATTGTGTTGAATCTGTAAATTGCTTTGGGTAGTAGAGTCATTTTCACTATGTTGATTCTTCCAATCCAAGAACATGGTATGTCCCTCCATCTGTTTGTATCATCTTTGATTTCTTTCATCAGTGTCTTAGAGTTTTCTGCATACAGGTCTTTTGCCTTCTTAGGCAGGTTTATTCCTAGGTATCTTATTCTTTTTGTTGCAATGGTAAATGGGAGTGTTTCCTTCATTTCTCTTTCTGCTCTTTCGTTGTTAGTGTATAGGAATGCAAGAGATTTCTGTGCATTCATTTTGTATCCTGCTACTTTACTAAATTCATCGATTAGTGCTAGCAGATTTCTGGTAGAATCTTTAGGGTTTTGTATGTTTAATATCATGTCATCTGGCAAAGAGTGACAATTTTACTTCTTTTTTTCCAATTTGGATTCCTTTTATTTCATTTTCTTCTCTGATTGCTGTGGCTAACACTTCCAAAACTATGTTGAATAATAGTGGTGAGAGTGGACACCCTTGTCTTGTTCCTGTTCCTAGAGGGAATAACTTTCAGCTTTTCACCATTTAGAATGATGTTGGCTGTTGGTTTGTCATATATGGCTTTTATTATGTTGTGGTAATTTCCTTCTATGCCCATTTTCTGGAGAGTTTTTAGTGATAAATAGATGCTGAATTTTGTCAAAAGCTTTTTCTGCATGTATTGAGATGATCATATGGTTTTTATCCTTCAAGTTGTTAATATGATGTGTCACATTGATTGATTTGTGTATATTGAAGAATGCTTGCATTCCAGGGGTAAACCCCACTTGATCATGGTGTATGATTTTTTTAATGTGCTGTTGGATTCTGTTTGCTGGTATTTTGTTGAGGATTTTTGCATCCATATTCATCAGTGATATTGGCCTGTAATTTTCTTTTTTTGTGTGACATCTTACCTGGTTTTGGTCTCAGGGTGATGGTGGCCTCATAGAATGAGTTTGGGAGTGTTCCTCCTTCTGCTATATTTTGGAAGAGTTTGAGAAGGATAGGTGTTAACTCTTCTCTAAATGTTTGATAGAATTCACCTGTGAAGCCATCTGGCCCTGGGCTTTTGTTTGTTGGGAGATCTTTAATCACAGTCTCAATTGCCATACTTGTGATTGGTCTGTTCATATTTTCTATTTTTTTCTGGTTCAGTGTTGGAATATTGTACTTTTCTAAGAATTTATCCATTTCTTCCAGGTTATCCAATTTATTGGCATATAGTTGCTTGTAGTAGTCTCTCATGACCTTTTGTATTTCTGTGTGTCAGTTGTCACTTATTTTTCAGTTCTAATTCTGTTGATTTGCATCTTCTCTCTTTTTTTCCCTGATGAGTCTGGCTAATGGTTTATCAATTTTGTTTATCTTCTCAAAGAACCAGCTTTTAGTTTTATTGATCTTTGCTATTGTTTCCTTCATTTCTTTTTTGTTTATTTCAGATCTGATCTTTATGATTTCTTTCCTTCTGCTCACTTTGCGGTTTTTTTGTTCTTCTTTCTCTAATTGTTTTAGGTGTAAGGTTAGGTTGTTTATTCGAGATTTTTCTTGTTTCTTGAGGTAGGATTGTATTGCTATCAACTACCCTCTTAGAACTGCTTTTGCTGCATCCCATATGTTTTGGGTCATTTTGTTTTCATTGTCATTTGTTTCTAGGTATTTTTTGATTTCCTCTCTGACTTCTTCAGTGATTTCTTGTTTGTTTAATAACATATTGTTTAGCCTCCATGTGTTTGTATTTTTTACATTTTTCCCCTGTAACTGATATCTAGTCTCATGGCGTTGTGGTTGGAGAAGATGCTTGATACGATTTCAGTTTTCTTGAATTTACCAAGGCTTGATTTGTGACCCAAGATGTGATCTATCCTGGAGAATGTTCCATGTGCACTTGAGAAGAAAGTGTATTCTGTAGTTTTTGGATGGAATGTCCTACAAATATCAATTAAGTCGAGATAGGCTAATGTGTCAATTAAGTTTGTGTTTCCTCATTTATTTTCTATCAGGATGATCTGTCCATTGATGTAAGTGGGGTGTTAAAGTTTCCTACTATTATTGTGTTACTGTTGATTTCTGCTTTTATAGCTGTTAGCATTTGCCTTATGTATTGAGTTGCTCCTATGTTGGGTGCATAGATATTTACAATTGTTATATCTTCTTCTTGGATTGATCCCTTGATCATTATGTAGTGTCCTTCCTTGTGTCTTGTAATAGTCTTTACTTTTTAAAGTCATTTGTCTGATATGAGTATTGCTACTCCAGCTTTCTTTTAACTTCTGTCTGCATGGAATATCTTTTTCCACCCCTTTACTTTCAGTCTGTATGTGTCCCTAGGTCTGAAGTGGGTTTCTTGTAGACAGCATATATAAGGGTCTTGTTTTTGTATCCATTCAGCCAGTCTGTGTCTTTTGGTTGGAGCATTTAATCCATTTACATTTAAGGGAATTATTGACATGTGTTCCCATTACCATTTTCTTAATTGTTTTGGGTTTGTTTTTGTAGGTCTTTTCCTTCTCTTGTGTTTTCTGCTTAGAGAAGTTCCTTTAGCAATTGTTGTAAGGCTGGTTTGGTGGTGCTGAATTCTCTTAACTTGTGCTTGTCTGTAAAGCTTTTGACTTCATCAAATCTGAATGAGATTCTTGCTGGGTAGAGTATTCTTGGCTGTAGGTTTTTCTCTTTCAAGACTTTAAGTATATCCTGCCACTCCTTTCTGGCTTGCAGAGTTTCTGCAGAAAGATCAGCTGTATCCTTATGGATTTTCCCTTATATGTTATTTGTTGCTTTTCTCTTGCTGATTTTATTATTTTTTCTCTGTGTTTAATTTTCATTAGTTTGATTAATATGTGCCTCAGTGTGTTTCTCCTTGGGTTTATTCTGTATGGGACTATGCACTTCTTGGACTTGATTTACTATTTCCTTTCTCATGTTAGGGAAGTTTTCCACTATAATCTCTTCAAATATTTTCTCAGACCCTTTTTGTTTTTCTTCTTCTTCTGAGACACGTATGATTTGAATGTTGGTGTGCTTAATGTTTTCCCCGAGGTCTCTGAGACTGTCTTCCATTCTTTTTATTCTTTTTTCTTTTTCCTGCTCTGTGGCAGTTAATTCCACCATTCTATCTTCCAACTCACTTACTTGTTCTTCTGCCTCAGTTATTCTGCTATTTATACCATCTAGAGTATTTTTAATTTCAGTAGTTGTGTTGTTCATTACTGTTTGTTTGCTCTTTAGTTCTTCTAGGTCCTTATTAACCGTTTCTTGTATTTTCTCTATTTTGTTTGGATCATCTTTACTATGATTACTCTGAATTCTTTTTCAGGCAATTTGCCTATTTCCTCTTCATTTATTTGATCTTGTCAGTTTTTATCTTGCTCCTTTGCCTGCAAGGTATTTCTTTGTTTTCTCATTTTGTCTAATTTATAGTATTTACTGTTTACTTTCCCTATGCTGTTTAGTAGTGATTCTTCTTGTTTCTTTTCTCTGCCCCTTGTGGTGGGGTTGGTCCAGTGTCTTGAGTAGGCTTCCTGATGGGAGGGTCTGGTGCCTGCTCTCTGGTGTGTGGATTTGAGTCTTTTCCCTCTGATGAGCAGGGCCGTGTCAGGTGGTATGTTTTAGGGTATCTGTGAGCTTAACATGGCTTTAGGTAGTCTGTGTGGTAATGGGTGGGTTTTTGTTCCTCTCTTGTTTGTAGTTTGGTGTGAGATATACAGCAGTGGCAATTGCAGGTAACCAGGTGTAGCCAGGTGTTAAACTCTGATAGAGACCTCTGTGAGTGTTCTCTGCAATTTATCTTCCCTGTTGCTGAGGACACTCTAGGGTGTAGCATTCTGGACTCGATGCTCCCTCCCTAGAACCTCTGACTTAACTTCTGGTAGAGAAATCCAGACTCCAGAGGTCACTTGCTACGGCAATAAAGGGGATTAAAAAAGACTATCCATACCCCAGATTGATGGTAAAAGGTTAAATCAAACAAACAAACAAATACTGAATCAAGGAAACACATACACTCATGAGAAAAACAAAATCAGAACCCAACGGACATAAAGCACTAGAACAACCTGACAGAAGAACCCCAGAAAGCAATCAGAAAATTAAAGAGAAAACCAACAAAAATTCAAAATCAATCAATCAATCAATAAAAACAAAGCAAAAAACAAAAAACAAAAAACCCCACCAATCCCGGGAAATTGTGAAAATGAGGACCAAATATTACAGGGACCAAATAGAAAGAAGAAACAAATGTAACAAAGAGCAAGAGAACAACCAGATAGAATGAAGATCCCCAAAACGAAATCAAACAATTATAATTAGAACTAAGATAAAGACAAAACCTAATAACAAAAACCAATGCAGTGTGTCATCTGAAGAATAAAGCAGGGAAATAGAGCAGACCAATAATATTGATTAAAAGTATAAGATAAAATAAAATAAAAAGGGATAAAACACAGAGCAACCGAAGAGTATAGTATGACTGGAAATATAAAAAGAAAAAGAAAAAATAAAATAGAAATGTATTAAAGATAAAGAAGAAAAGAAGATGGGGAGGTAAACTCAGCACTACAAAAAAGCTAGCTAGAAATAGAAATATATAAAAAAGCTAAAAATAAAAGTAAAAATAGAAATAAAAGTATGTTATAAAATGTGAAGATCCCTTAGGACTAAGATTGTAATTAAAAAAAAAAAAAGCTCAAACTGGACAACAGAATGCATCAGATCAATAGAATTAATAATAATAATTCTCTTTCCTTGGGGTCTCATCTGTAAGTGTCCTTGTGCATGCCTTGAACCTCAGGCCAACTTCACCTCCCCAAGAGGCCCTCTTGTGCCTCTGGGTTGGACTCTGGACATGCTGTGGGTTCTATGGGGTCCACTTAGGCTCTGATCTGGCCCAATTCCTGTGTGTGCTTGCTCCCACTGTCCACAGCTGCCAGAGCCAGAACATTTTCATTTGTGGGAACATTCATTGTCTACTCAGATATTCCAAAGACATAGGGTCTACCTAGCAGATCATGGGGATTTAGTCTGCAACGTGTATATCTGATGGAAAGTTTTAAAACCTCTTCCTTAGTCCCCCAGTCTCTGGTGTTCAGCTTTGGTTTTGTCCCTGCTTCTGTGTATGGTCTAATCGCCAGAGACTGGTCCTAAGGCTGCCTTGGAGCTCTTTGGGTCTGCCTCGTGAGGGTTTTCTTTATTGTTCATCTGCAGATGCAGGTGTGTGGGGAGAGAGAGGCTTTGATAGTGGCTCCTCTCCCTGCACGTGACTCAACAGTAGCACCCTGCTTGGATCGCAGGAGCCCTGAGGATGATGCCGAATGTGCAGGGATGCCAGCTACTGCTGGTATAGAAAATCTGGCCTTAGTGTGGTTCTTTACTGGTGCCTGGTGCAAAGGCAACTGAGGGTCAGCCTTTGGGGGCTTTTTGTATTACTCTGAGACCAGCAGAGCTTCCTTTATTATTCATCCGTAGGCGCCAGTGTGTGGGGAGAGAGAGGGTACAATAGTGGCTCCTCCCCTTTGCATATGACTCCACAGTAGTGCCCTGCTTGGGTCACGGGAGCCCTGGCAATGGTGGCAGTGCCTATGGCACAGGGAAGCCAGTGGGCTCAGGTGTAAGCAGAGTGTCTCCAGATGTGGGCCACTCTGTGGACTTCTGGTTCTTGGCTGCAGGCACACCAGGCCAGCCCCTGCACAGGGCTTTTTCTATCCCTTGTTGACTGTGAGAGCCAGGCCCAGAGGGGCCCTCCCTTTGTTCATCACAGGCACTTAAAGAGAGGCTACAACACGGGCTCCTCCCCACTGCTTGTGAGTCAGCAGTAGTGCCGCCACCATGGCCACCCAGCTTTCTGCGGTAGGCATTCTCAGCTGCAGATTTCTTCCCTCCCATCCCCCCAGTCCATCTCCCCACAGCCAACAATGTTTCTCACCCTGAACCAGTTCTCTGGTTCCCATGTTCCAGCTCCCAGGCCCCCTGTACAGCTGTGAACCCATGTCTCAGTCTGGAGCATGCAGAGCCGTGGTACAGACCCTCTGTGTGTTTCTCACTCTCCCATCTGCCACAGATCAGCCACTTCACCCTCTTTGGACAGTCCCAAATGCCTCCCTTCTGACTCAATCAAATTCTCCACTGGAGTGGGGGTTTCCCTGTCAGATTTTGCCGAATTTGACAATCTCTCCTCTGTTTCAGCTCCACCCACCCCAGGGTGTAGGACCTGTCCCTTTTCTTTCTTCTCCTCTTTCTCCTTTTTTTTTTTTCCCCTTTGTTCTACCCAGTTATGTCAGGATCTTTGCATTCCTGCTGTCCAAGGTCCTTGCTGGTGTTCAGTTGGTTTTCTGTGGGAATTATTGCATATTTTGATGTATTCCTGATGCATCTGTGGAGAGGTATGCATTCCAAGTCCTACTTTGCCACCATCTTTTTCCTCCTAAACTCACTTATTGATGTTAGTAATTTTCTGTAGAGTCTTTTTTTTAAAGATTTTATTTATTATTTAATTAATTAATTAATTTATTTATTTTATTGGCTGTGTTGGGTTTTCGTTGCTGCACACAGGCTTTCTCTAGTTGCAGAGAGTGGGGGCTACTCTTTGTTGTGGTGTGCGGGCTCCCCATTGTGGTGGCTTCTCCTGTTGTGGAGCACAGGCTCTAGGCACATGGGCTTCAGTAGTTGTGGCACATGGGCTCAATAGTTGTGGCTCACGGGCTCCAAAGCTCAGGCTCAATAGTTGTGGCACATGTGCCTAGCTGTTCTGGGGCATGTGGGATCCTCCTGGAGCAGGGATCGAACCCTTGTCCCCTGCATTGGCAAGCAGATTCTCAACCACTGCACCACCTAGGAAGCCCATAAGATTTTATTATTTATTTATTTATTTATTTATTTATTTATTTATTTATTTAATTTTTGGCTGCATTGGGTCTTCATTGCTGTGCACAGGCTTTCTCTAGTTGTGGCGATCAGGGGATACTCTTTGTTGCAGTGTGAGGGTTTCTCATTGCACTGGCCTGTCTTGTTGCAGAGCACAAGCTGTAGGTGTGTGGGCTTTAGTAGCTGCACCATGTGGGCTCGGCAGTTGTGGTAGACAGGCTTAGTTGCTTCTTGACATGTGGGATCCTCCCTGAACAGGGCTCGAACCCAGGTCCTCTGCATTGGCAGGGAGATTCTTAACCACTGCACCACCAAGGAAGCCCCTTTTGCAGAGTATTTAGGGTTTTCTAGGTAGACAAGCATGTAGTCTGTGTTTTGTTTCTTACTTTATAATCTATATGACTTTATTTTTTCTTGCCTTATTACATTAGCTAGTACTCCCAGTACAATGTTAAATAAAAGCCATGAGACTGGACATCCCTGCTTTGTCCCTGAGCTTAGTAGAGAAGCATCCAGTCTTTCACCATTAAGTATGATGTAGCTGTAGAAATTTTGTAGATTCATTTATCAGGCTGAAAATCTTCCGTTTCTAGTTTGCTTAGTTTTTTAATCACAAATCATAATGAATTTTGTCAAGCTTGTTTTCTGCAGCTTTTGACATGATTATATGATTTTTATTCTTTGGTCTGTTGATATGGCAAATTACAGTAACTGATTTTATAATGTTGAACCAAACTTGCATTTTCCGGATAACTGCCTCTTTCCTTGATTATAATGTATTATCCTTTTTACATATTGCTGCATTTGTTATTTAGAAGCTAGCATGTTTATTCAAACTTTTAAAAAATTTTCCAAATATTGGGGAATTTTCCAAATATTTTTCTGTGAATTATTTCTAATTCAGTAGCTTTGTGGCCATAGACCATACTTTTCATGATTTAAATTCTTTGTTTCACAGCCCAGTACATAGTCTATCTTGGTAAATGTTCTACATGTTCCTGAAAAGAATATGTATTCTGCTGTTTTTCAGAAGAGTGTTTTATAAATGTCAGGCCAAGTTGATAGTGTTGTTCAGTTTTTTATTATCACTCTTTTTTTCCCCACTTAGTTTGAAAGAGTGTTGAAGTCTTCAAGTATAATTGTGAATTTCTCTATTTCTCCTTTGAATTCTATCAGTTTTGCATCATGTGTTTTGAATGTTCATATACACATAGGATTGTTATGGCTTCTTGATAAATTGATCCTTTTATCATTGACCCTAATTATCCCCAGTAATAATCCTTATGATGACATCTACTTGGTCTAATATTTATATATCCAATGCAATATTCTTTTTTAATTAGAATATAGTTGATTTACAATGTTGTGTTAGTTTCAGGTGTACAGCAAAGTGAATCAGTTATACATATACATATATCCACTTTTTTTTAGATTCTTTCCCCATCTACATAATTATAGAGTATTGAGTAGAGTTCCCTGTGCTATACAGTAGGTCTTTATTAGTTACCTATTTTATACATAGTAGTGTGTATATGTCAATCTCAGGCTCCCAACTTATACCCCCCTTTTCCCTGATGGTAACCATAGGTTTGTTTTCTACATCTGTGACTCTATTTTTGTTTTGTAAATAAGTTCATTTGTAATATATTTTTAGATTACACATATAAGCCTAATATTCTTCTTTTTAAAAAATATACTTCCTTAGTCAAAGGACATTTTTAAGTAGTTACTTTTTTTAATAAATTTATTTATTTATTTATTTAATTTATTGGCTGCATGGGGTCTTTGTTGCTGCACACAGGCTTTCTCTAGTTGCTGCGAGCGGGGGCTACTCTTCATTGTGGTACACGGGCTCCTCATTGTAGTGGCTTCTCTTGTTGCAGAGCATGGGGTTCTAGGTGCGTGGGCTTCAATAGTTGTGGCACACGGGCTCAATAGTTGTGGCTCACAGGCTTAGTTGCTCCGTGCATGCAGGATCTTCCCAGAGCAGGGCCCGAACCCATGTCCCCTGAATTGGCAGGCAGATTCTCAACCACTGAGCCACCTAGGAAGTCCTAAGTAGTTACTTTTTTAAAAAATTGTATTTCTTTGGTTGCACTGGGCCTTAGCTGTGGCACACAGTCTCCTTAGTTGTGGCAGGTGAACTTTTTTTAGTTGCAGCATGCATGTGGGATCTAGTTCCCTCACCAGGGATCAAACCCAGGCCCCCTGCATTGGGAGCACAGTCTTAACCGCTGTGCCACCAGGGAAGTCCCAAGCCCAATATTCTTTTGGTTAATGTTTCCATCCTCTTACTTTTAACCTATCTGTGTCTACATATTTAAAGTATATTTCTTGGGAACTCCCTGGTGGTCCAGTGGTTAGGACTCAGCACTTTCACTGCCAGGGCATAGGTTTGATCCCTGGTAGGGGAATTAAGATCCTGCAAGCCACGTGGTGTGGCCAAGAAAAAGAAAAAAAAAGGAAAAAAACTGTATTTCTTGTAGGAAGCAAATAGTTGGGTTTGCTTTTTTATCTAATCTAATAATTGGATATGTATTTGGGATATCAATTGTGATGTTTAGACCATTTACATTTAATGTAATTAACAATATTGCTGGAATTAAAGCTATATTGTGCGAGCTGTTTTCTATTTGTTCCATCTGTACTTTTTGCATTAACTTCTGAGTTTTTTAAATGACTGTATTTAACCTCATTATTGGCTTATTATTATACATTAAAAAAATACTGGTTGCCCTAGGGTTTACAATATATATTTACTTTTGACTTATCACAGTCTACCTTCAGATTATATTTTATCACTTCATATACAGTATAAGAAACTTACAAGAGTATATTATCAGTTCCTTCCTTCCATCCTTTGTGCTATTGTTTCCACACATTTTAATTTTACATATGGTATCAACTCCAGAATAGTGTTACTCTTTTTGCTTTGGATAGTTATTTACTTTCTAATGTGATTAAAATTAGAAAAATGTATTTGTTTTTAGCTTTATTTATTTTTATCATTTTGGTACTCTTCATTTCTTTGGGTTGACCAAAGTTTCTTTCTGTTATCATAGTCATACTCCTTCTGCCTGAAGAACTTCCTTTACTATTTCTTGTTATGCAGTTGTACTAGCAATGAATTCTCTCAGCTGTTGCTTGTCAGAAAAATTCTTTATTTTCACTTTTGAAAGATATTTATACTGGGTATGGAATTTGGAGGTGACAGCTTTTTATCTTTCAGCACTTTACACATGTCCATTTATTCTGGCCTACATAGTTTCCAGTGAGAAGTATGCTATAATTCTTTTTTTTTTTTAATATTTATTTATTTGGTTGTGCCAGGTTTAGTTGCAGCTCGCCAGTTCCTTAGTTGTGGCATGTGAACTCTTAGTTGTGACATGCATGTTGGCTCTAGTTCCCTGGCCAGGGATTGAACTCAGGCCCCCTGCATTGGGAGCTCGCGGTCTTATCCACTGTGCCACCAGGGAAGTCCCCTGTAATTCTTATCTTTGTTCCTCTGTATGTAATGTGTCTCTCCCCCACCCACTGCTTTCCAGATTTTCTCCATCTTTGGTTTTCAGCAGATTTACTGTGTTGTTTCTCTGTATCTGTTTTTATTCTGAGCAGAAGAGATCTTGGCCTGCAGGGGGTTCTCTGAATTTTGACGATATGTGATTTAATGTCCCTCATTCATTTTGGAAAATTCTCAGTCATTACCTTTTCATATATTTCTTCTGCCACTTTTCTCTCGCTTCTCCTTCTGGAACTCCAATTATACAATGTTAGACCACTTGATATTGTCTCATACTCATGATTACTCTGTCCTGTTGTGATTTTTTTTCCTACTCTTTTTTCTCTTTGCATGTCTGCTTTGATGCTTTCTATTGACCAATTTTCAAGTTCACTGAGTCAATTTGACTAGTGAGTCCATTGAAGGAATTCTTCATCTCTGATTTCATGATTTTTACTTCTAGTATTTCCATTTGACTTATCCTTTTGGTTCTGTCTCTTTTGAAGTTCCCCATCTGTCCGTGCATGTTGTGTACCTTTTCCACTACATCTTTTTTAATTAATTAATTAATTAATTAATGGCTGCATTGTGTCTTTGTTGCTGCGTGTGGGCTTCCTCTAGTTGCTGCTAGCAGAGCTACTCTTCATTGTGGTGCTTGGGCTTCTAATTGTGGTGGTTTCTCTTGCTGCAAAGCACAGGCTCTACATGTGTGGGCTTCAGTAGTTGTGGCTTATGGGCTCTAGAGCAACCACTGCACCACCAGGGAAGTCCCTCCAACTATATCTTTAATATACTAACCATAATTAGAATCCCTGTCATCTCTACCTCTGGTCTGTTTACTTCTTTATCTCTTAAACATGGGTTGTTTTATTCTCATTTTTTTGTTTACTACCAATTTGCTTATTGAATAACAAGACATCAAGTGTAAAACAGAAGAGACTGCAGTAAATAGTATTTACACCTGGAAATGGCCATGCCTCTTCTTTAGTCAGGCTGCTAATATGGTGACTTAAGTTCAGCTGGCAGGAGTTGGGATGGGATTATATTTTGTAGTGGCTATTTCTACCTTAAGTGTACCACAGGTTTCAAATTCTTCTCACAGAGAGCTGCTGCTGCCTAATGCTTAGGATGATGTTTGAAATGCCAGAGAGGTTTTTCTTAGTATTCCTCATCCCCCCTGAGCGTTCATCTGTTCCTACCCACCTGTGCCACAAAGAGAGTCTCTCTGCATCCTCTTGCCCCTTCCCCAGTGACAGGCTGCTGTTTCTCTGACTGGGTGCTATGCTTGTGGTGGGGCAGGGAGCTCTCCTGTTTTCCTGGTCCACATGTAGGCTCAGGCAGGTGCTATCTGCCTGGGCCTTGGGGATGCAGTGTCTGAGCTTCCCTGGCCCTTCTCCCTGTGGCACTCAGAACCTGCCTAGTATGCTGGCTGTTCTTTGGAGGATTTCCCCCACCTCCCCCAGTGATAGTAGACCTCTGCTTGTTATAAGCATGGGATTATATGCCCAAGAGAGTTGCCTGCCTGTATCAGTCAGGGTCTAGCCAGAAGACCAAAACCAGACAGGAAAATGTAAACAGAGAATGCTTAATATAAAGAATTATTAACTATTTACAGAGAATTAACAACTAACAGAAAATAAAAGAGAATTCTAAAGACTACCCTAGGCTGAGGGAGAATACCCATGGATGGTACAAACTTAGTTGGTGGGGTCCTTTATCCAAGGCTGGGATTCAGACCTCCTTGGAGAGGGTGTGACTGCAGCTCATTTGATGGTGAAGAATTTCATTGGCCTGTCTCAGGCCACAGCTGGTCCACATCTGCTGGCCCAAGGGTGGTAGCCATGCAACCACTGGCCAGAATCAGCAAGCTGGAAGCCCATGTTCAGGTCCTGGTGGCCCACAGATGGTAGGCAGGAGACTGTGACCTGTAACTGGCTACATTTTCTGGAAGGTGAGCACCACTGAATGTCTTGCACACACACTGCTACACTGTTGGAGCAGTATAAAAAAGACACATCTTGACCATGAAGAGAAGCCCCTTCCTCCCATAGTACCTGTCCAACTCCTTCTACTGACAAAGCTTATGATCATGGCAGAGGACAAAGAAAAATGTTTGCAAGGTCCAGCTCCAGTATTCCCAGCAAGGCAATGAAGGTTGGATTTGGAGCTAAAAGACAATAAATTGATAACTGACCTAGGCTACCTCCTGGCTACTTGGCTTCCACAGGAAGCCTTCTATATAGATTAAACTTCTCAATGATAACATATCAACTGTGCACTCCACCTACATACAGCTGTCCTTTCTACAAGGGAAGAAGTTATTATCACTCTTTCTTCAGCACAAGAAGAAGTGCTGTTTCAACAATCACCGTATCCATTACTGGCCGTATTAATTACTCATCAAACTCAGGCCACAGCCCCATTGAATATTCTGTTACCTAGAGTAAAGTGTAAACTCAGTCTCCAACCATTTGGACATAAAGTAATAATTGGAATAAAGAAAAACAAGAAAACAGCATATGCAAGTAAATACACAAAGACATCAAAAAGAAAACTTGAAAACCCACTACAGTCCTCATTACTGGGCATAATTATTGGTGTAATGAGTCATGCCCCTTCCACACCTCGAGTTTCAAACTCATAGCTCTGGGGGAAATTCTGGCCTCAGAATTCTGCGTGACAGAAACTTATTCTTTGGTGGTGTTGTCTCCCAGAAGGTATCATAGCTGAGTCTTCAGGGAGTCATTCCACATTTCCATTGGGTCAGCCACTCCTGGGTGACAGAGTATGTGGTAAGACTGTGACAGAGAAGAGCAAACCTGACTGCATGTTGGATCTATTCTTTCAGCTCTAACCTTTGTGCTCTGTTGCCTGTTCTTGGTCATGCTGGTTCTGAACCTTTGTAAAAGAGTGTTACCTATAGCCTGAAGTATACATAATAGCCCTTTCTCAAGGCCCTGCCTCCCAGGCTTGACCTTTAAAGGTGTAACAATTTTCCATTCATACAGAGATAAAAAGTTGCAGAAGAGAAAATAACAATTGTCTTGTTGGAGGTTTACAGGAACATTGTGACCAGACCTACAACAGAGAACTGCAAGAACAAAGGATTAAAGGAATATGGCAGGCTTCCCTGGAGGTGCAGTGGTAAAGAATCTGCCTGCCAATGCAGGGGACATGGGTTTGAGCCCTGGGCCCAGAGATCCCACATGTCACAGAGCAGCTAAGCCCACGCGCCACAACTACTGAAGCCCGTGCGCCTAAAGCCCATGCTCCACAACAGAAGCCACAGCAATGAGAAGCCCTCACACCACAATGAAGAGTAGCCACCATTCACCACAACTAGAGAAAGCCCATGTGCAACAATGAAGACCCAATACACCCAATAAATAAACAAACAAATAAATAAAAGTAAACTTATTTTTTTAAAAAAGGGAATATGGCACCAAGAAGTCTACAACAACCAGTCACAGCCCCCTCACCTTTTAGTATAAAGGAAGCCTGAGTTCTAACTCCAGTAAGGTGGTTCTTTGAGATGCTGGTCCACCATCTTCTGGGTCTGCTGGCTTTCCGAATACAGTTGCTATTCCTTGCCCCAACACCTCGTCTCTTGATTTATTGGAGCAGTAGGAGCTTGCACTTTGTAACAAGACCAATTAATGCCATTAGCATGGGCCCAATGCTGCTTCTTTGCTGTGGAATTAATTCCTTGGTCAGAAGTAACACTGTGCAGAGTACCATGGCAGTGGGTAGATCACTGTGTGGGTCCAGAATAGTGGAGCTGAAAGTGTAGCAGGAATCGGCAGCGGCAGACCGAGGCTATAAGCAGCAAGCAATGTTTATTGTACTGGCACAGGCTCAGCGCATTCATATCCAAAGGCTGAGCCCTGAACACAGCGGGGCACCCCCTTATATACTTCTGTTAAACTCCTATGAATTCCTATATATATTGGAATTTTTTTGTCTCCCAAATAAGGTAACAAGCAAAGGAGCATATAACCTGATTGGGTGCTTCCTCTTCTATGGCCTCTGGGCCATTACTAAGTTACAGAGTTAGGCAGGAGTTACACAGCAACAGATTTATGCAGGAACCATGTTAGAGGGGCTTCAGAGTTAATGGGCACATGAAGATAATGGCAGGATCCAACTGCATTCCTTTCTAGTTGAGTTATGGCCTCCAGGCCCTAGTGTTACTTTGTTCTGGGGGAGCTCCCACCACATTCCCCCCTTTGATGCTCAGACCCTCCCTTCTAGGGTCCAAGAGCATCATTTTGGCTTAGGGGTTTATATTTCCATAGCATCATTGCATATGTGGCCATTTTTCTTTCAATCATGGCCTTGATGAAACTTGAGACAAGTCTTATAACGAGGGGAGCCAGGCAGGGCAAGATTAGGCAAGCTCCCAAGATTTAGAGCACACTAATTATGAGGGTCTTGAAGCCCCTGAAGGTTGAAACCCATCCTCCAAATAAGTCTCCTGGGTCCCAGCCTTTCCTTTCCAAGTGACCCATAAAACACAGCTCCAATAAGGACAATACAAATAGTCCTTGGCAGCACATGACAAAAAGCCTATGGACCTTTCACACATATATTTATCAGCAGGTCCATACTTTTGTTCCCAATATAGACCCCCCACATGGTTTACTACAGGTCAACCAGGTATCACCGATGGCCTCACATAACTCAAAAGTACTGACACTGGCAGGTGGGGATTAGTAATCTGGATCCAATTAATTAAACCCCCCTTTCCTGAGAGTGCCAAACTTCTAGCCATTCCTCATAAGTGGAAGACTGTGGGTCAAAACATGTATATTGGTCTCCATTCTAGCAGATGGAGTAAGTGGTCTTACTGTGGGTGCAAGTCCCATGTACTTGTCCCTGGCATGAGAAGTGGGTGCAGTAAAGCAAGGTCCAAGTAACTCCCTGACCCAACCAGGTTATGCGGATGCATGGGTGGCAAGATAGGGAGTCTAAGTCTGCTAGAGGGTCCAGATTAGAAACATCCAACAGTAATAAAACACCCTGCCCACAGGAAAAGAGGAGTGCTAGTAAAATCTTTTGGCTCCATTTCCAGTCGGCTGGAGTGGTCTCTGTCAGCCCTAAAGCAAAAACCAAGGTAAGAATTACAGCAACAGCTAGGGATAAAGGGTGACAATTTCATAGGAAACAAGAACAGTTTTGTTTGTTTTGCCCAACAGTCGATTCCTCAAGCTTCCGCCTTGTGTAGATCAGTCAGCTTCCAGAGTGACTGAAGCAGGGCTGTTGTCCTCCGAGTTCCCAGGCGCTGCAACTTGTTTCTTCTGGATGGTCAGCTTACACTGTGTCGATGGATCAGGGATGCACTCCCAGTCTTGAGAGGCCCACTTCACTCTGCTGTGATGAATCCAAGAAGTCACTTCAGCCACCTTTACCACAGTGGGAGTGGACAGAATGACAGTGAGTGGTCCCCTCCAGAGGGGCTTTAGGGGTTGGGCGTTCCATTCTTTCACCCATACAACATCTCTGGGTTTAAAGGAATGGATGTTGGTGGTTAGGCTTACGGGTAGTCATTCCCTGACCCAATGATGTATATCGGCTAGGGTTGAGCCGAGAGCCTGCATTTGCTGCCTTAGGGTTATACTGCCCAATTCCTTTAAGTCTCCCCGCATACCCCTGATAATGGGAAGTGGATACCCATATAGAATTTCATAAGGGGAAAATCCCTCTGTCTAGTGGGGTTAGATCTAATCCTCAACAAAGCAATCGGCAGCAGCTGGTCCCAGTGTAGGTGAGTCTCTTGGCGCAGTTTACTCAGTTGTAACTTTAAAGTTTGTTTCATTCGCTCTACCTTCCCAGAGCTCTGGGGACGATATGCTATCTGCAACTTCCAGGTGATCCGTAACCCCTTTGCCACCAACTGCATCACCTCAGCTGCAAACACCAGCCCATTATCTGATCCTATGGTGATTGGAATTCTGAATTGGGGAATGATTTCTCTCAATAGAAATTGGGCCACTTCATGTGCCTTCTCTGAGTGGGTGGGAAAAGCTTCTCCCCAACCTGAGAATGTGCACACAAAAACTAGAAGATATTTATAGCCCCAGACTCGGGGAAATTCAGTAAAGTCCACCACAACATTTTCAAATGGGGCTCCCCCAATGCTCTGTACCCTAGGGGTGGTCTTGGGTCCCTGGCATGGATTATTTCGAGCATGTCTCACACTGTTCGCATACCACTCAAGCTATGCTAGAAAGTTAGGGGACATAGAAGTGCTGGCTCAATGTGGCTTCCAAGGCTGTTCGGCCACTGTGGGTTCCCTGGTGGAACCGTTTAACAAAAGTTGGGGCTAGGGCCTCAGGAATTACTATTCGGCCGTCTTCAAATTTCCACCATCCACCTGGGAGATATCTCCCTTTCTCAGTCTTGAACTAAGTATTTTCATGCTGTGAGTAATTGGGGTCCCATCCTGCCAGGGGATCAGGGAACAGTGCGGCAGTCAGAGCCGCTGTTTCCAGTGTTCCCTTGGAAGCCACAAGCTTTACCTATTGGTCTGCTTTATGGTTTCCCCAGGCTACCATAGTATCTCCCTTTTGATGTCCCCGACAATGTATAACTGCCACACTTTTAGGGGCCCACACAGCATATAAGAGTTCAAGGATTTCTTTCCATATTTTATGTCCTTTCCCCCTGAGTTAATTGGCCCATTTTCTTTATATAGAGCCCGGTGCACATGCAGGGTGGTGAAGGCATATTTAGAATCGGCGTATATATTGACCCGTACCCCCGCTGCCAACTGGAGGGCCTGAATTAGCACAATGAGCTCTGTCTTCTGTGCAGAGGTTCCTCTTGGCAGAGGTTTTGCCTCGATGGTGGAATTTAGTGTCACTACTGAGTATCCGGCAAGGTGTTCTCCCTCTCTCATGAAACTGCTGCCATCAGTGAAATATTCAACATCAGGGTCCTTGAGAGGCTGGTCTGTTAGGTCCGGTCGGCTGGAGAACACCTCATCCATGACCTCAATGCAGTCATGGTCCAGCTGACCTGGCCTGACCAGTAGTAATGTTGCCAGGTTTAGAGTCCTTACTCCTTCCAGGTGAATGCATGGGTTTTCACATAGCATCCCTTGGTATTTAACCATTCAGGCATTAGCCAATATTGTCCTTATACTCCATCAAGGTTAACACTGAGTGGGGCACTCGGATGGTTAGGTCTTGTCCCAATGTAAGTTTGTCAGCCTCAGAAACCAGGAGCACTGTGGCCACGAGTGCCTGCAGGAAAGGTGGCCACCCTTGGGCAACAGAATCCAGCTGTTTGGAGAGGTATGCCACTGGGCGATGCCATGACCCCAACATTTGTGTCAGGACCCCTATCACCACACCAGTATGCTCATGCATGTACAAGAAGAAGGTTTTGGGACTGTCCCGGAGTCCTAAGCCAGGTGCGCTGGTGAGGGCCCGCTTCATCTCATCAAATGCCTTTTGTTGTGCCCGTTCCCACAACAGTGGTTCCTGTTCTCCCCCCTTTGTAGCCTCATATAGGGGTTTTGCCAGAATAGGGAAATTGGGTACCCAGATTCTACAGAAGCTGGCGGCTCCAAGGAACTCCTGAACTTGGCGCCAGGTTGATGGAACCAGGATCGAGCAGACAGTCTGCTTCCTTTCTAGGCCGAGTTGACATTACCCCCTTATGAGGATCCCATTGGGGTTCTTCCTCAGGGAAGTGGCATTGGGCATGGGCCTGGGTACTCAGTGTCCTTTCCAGGGCATGCTCTTCCAACCATTTTAAAGCGGACTGAGTAATTTGGTGGCACTCTTCAATATCAAACAGTGTAAGGAAAAGCTGGCGGCAGTCCACCCAAGTGGGCTTGTGTGTCTGGACGATGGACTGCATCAAATCAATCATAGCCTGAGGCTTCTCAGTGAATGAGGGAGTACAATTTTTCCAGTTTAGGAGATCAGTAGTGGTGAAAGGCTGATATATGAAAGTACATTGCCCCACTTGTATTTGTCCATCTTGGTCATAATAGAGGGGTCCCTGGATCTCTCTCAGTGGCATCTGTAAGGCACCTTGGCTTCTACAAAGAGGAGGGCTGCCAACAGGCTTTCCCTGACGCGTTTTGGCCATGGTGTAAGGGGTTAAGATCGGTGGCTCTGGAGTAGTCTTGAGCAGAGGCGTCATGGGTTGTTTGGGGGGAGGGGAGCCCTTTGGAGTGCAAATGGCCATGGTCCGGGCTTTGGGGTTTTGGCTGCTGCTGCGGGTGTGGAATGTGTCAGTTGCAGCTGGGGATACAGTGGGACCTGAGAAGGGCGAATCTCTTCTGACTCCCCAGACAAAACAGGATTTCCTGGTTCTGGTCGGCATTTTGAAGAAGCCGTCATCTGAGCCATCATGATCTTGCAGTTTTCTTCCAGACAGGCTTTTAGCCAAAGTGGCTGAGAAAGGACTGTGTCTTGCCATGAATCAATGTAAAGGAATTGGTCAGGGTGGCCTGGGTCCCCAGTGACAACCCTGAACACTTTGCTGACTAGCTCTTTATCTAGTGACCCCTCAGGGAGCCATCCCACCCCCAAACGAAGCCCAATCCACCTCACAAAATATACGGAGCTTTTCAGGGGTCCATAATCATTAGAATATCCCTTCTTGAAATTCTTTACCATACACTCTAAAGGGGTAGGTTTAGTCTGTTTGCCACCCATTTCCTCCCGTCCTAACAGACAACAGGCACACACATGAGGTAGGTTGAGCGGGGGAATACGAGGTTTAGGAATTTCACTTCGTCTTCCTCCGCCTTGGAGATATTTCAGGCATCTCTTAGCATCAGTGGGATGGTATAAACCCCCGTCAGGACTTCTCCGGAGAGAGCCACCTTAAGCCATATGAGCATTACCACAGAATCACGGATTGGGACTCCACACTCACTTCGGCCTTTGGTCGAGTCAGAACTCTCCCATTGTCCATCTTGGTCACTCACATTCACACAACAAACCCCAACCCTCCACCCAAATCTTAACCTTAGAGTCACGGTTTCACCTCCTCTTCTCCCCTCATGAGGGCCTTAGAGGCTACTCGGGTGACTCTTAGGAGGTGATCAGGCTCCCCTTCTGCCACTTAGGGATGGGTCAATTAACCAAAACAAACCCAGGTTCTTACCAGTCCGTTGGGCATTGTTCCCTGCACTGGTTCCTGTGCCTCTCCGGGTTCCGTTGTGCTTCCAGAAGCCTCACGCTGACATGCCCCTACAGATCAACTGGTCCGCTGGTGCCAGGCAATGTCACCACTCCCAGCATCCCGGGGGTCATACCCTGGAGACAAGGGAGGTGAAAACACCATCTCTGTGTACCTTCTCCCAATCCCTGATGAGCCCCTAAGAAATGTAGCAGGAATTGGCAGTGGCAGACAGGACACCGAGGCTATAAGCAGGAAGCAATGTTTATTGTACCGGCACAGGCTCAGTGGACTCATATCCAAAGGCTGAGCCCCGAAAACAGTGGGGCATCCCCTTATATACTTTCATTAAACTGCTATACATTGGAATTTTTTTGTCTCCCAAATAAGGTAACAAGCATAGGAGCATATAACTTGATTGGGTACTTCCCCTTCTGTGACCTCCAGGCGGCTGCTAAGTTACAGAGTTAGACAGGAGTTACATAGCAACAGATTTATGCAGGAATCATGCAAGAGGGGCTTCAGAGTTAATGGGCACATAAAGATAATGGCAGGATCCAACTGCATTCCTTTCTAGTTGAGTTATGGCCTCCAGGTCCTAGTGTTACTTTGTTCTGGGGGAGCTCCCACCACAAAAGAAGCATCAGGGGCAAGGAAGACAAATCTAGTCTCAGATCTAGATCAAGGGTCTGCATCTATTTCTGTAAGGGTGAATTTCTGTCCCCTCCATGATGGAAGAGACACAATGTAATCAAGCAGAAACCAGGTGAATGGCTACTCCTCCTTCATCAGGGCCTCAGGGCTGGTCTCTGCAGTTGTCATATGGGTCACCCGGCAGCAGCATTACCCCAGTCAGGTGTGGTCATGGGAAGTCCATGGTACTGAGCCCTACACAGGCTGCCACCATGGCTACTTTGCTCACAGGTCCCTTGAGCCTGTTGTGGCTGGGAGGAGGTTGATGGACACCCACAGAATGTGTCATTTTGTCCACCTGATTATGGAGAGCCTCCTCTGCATGGATGCCCTTTGGTGGGCATCCACAGAGAACACAAAAACCTTCACAGTTTGTTCCCTTCCAAAAGGTCCATACATATACTTCTTCTCCAGAGTCCTCATTATTAATTTTCCAATTCTGATCCTCTTAAGACCATGAAAATCCAGCCAAACTGTTAGCCACTGCCCATACATCAGGGTACACCCATTCTTCTGGCCATTTCTCACTCCAGACAAAGTGCACAATCAGATGTGCTGCCCAGAGGATTTCTCTACACCACTGATCCTGTTATAGGGAAGAACTAAATCAGACTCTGTGTTAGATCTGTTTGTTTTACATTAATCTTTGTATTCTATTGCTTTTGTTACAAGTTTAGAATGTTCCTTTATAGCCTGAAACATACAGCCTAGATCAATTCTTGAACCTCTGACCTTTAAAGGTATAACATTTTTCCATTCATTAAAGTTGCAGAATAAAGAATGACATTTGCCTTGTTGAAGGTTTACAGGAACATTGTGACCTTACCTATGTGGACAGCTGAAAGAACAAAGGATTCTGGCACCAGGAAGTTTGCAATAACCAACAACACCCCCTTCCCTTTTCAGTATAAAAGAAGCCTGAATTCTAACTCAGGCAAGATGGTTTTTTGACAGACATGAGTCTGCCATCTTCTTGGTCTGCCAGCTTTCCAAATAGTCGTATTCCTTGCCTCAATACCTCATCTCTGATTCATTGGCCTGTCATGCGGCGAGCAGAGTGAGCTTGGACTTGGTAACAATGCCAATTCAGAAGGGTCAGAGTCAGAGAAAAACAGATTTGAAGATGTTATACTATTGGCTTTGAAGATGGGGGAAAAAGTTGTAAGTCAAGTAATGCAGGTGGCTTCTAGATGCTGGACAAGGCAAGGAAATGGATGACCCCTTAGAGTGTCTAGAAGGAACCCACCCCTGCTGTCCCCTTGATTTTGCCAGTGAGATATTTGACCTACAGTAGAGTTGTAGCACTTGATGCCAAAAACTTCTCATGCAGACCATCTGTAAACCAGGCTCAAGTTCTTTCTCCCTCAGTCAGCTGGCCATGAGGAATCCCCATGAGGTCACAGGCCTGGACTGAGTGACAGGACACAATGCAGCAGGAGTTGGCAGTGAAGGAGTCCAAGCCACCTCCTTGTGTACCCTACATGTGCCTTTGGATATGCCCAGCCTCGGACTCTAATCTGCCATTGCCGCCGCTGCTCTATTGCTTCTGTGTGCACCCAACTTTACACATAAGGAAAACAATGCCAAGTGTGTCATGGAAAACTCAGGCTGCATCATCACCTGATGTCCCATGATTAGGTTTTTCCAACCCAAAGCCAGAAGATGTTTCTCAAAAGCAGAATGGTTATATGCAAAGAAGGGGATGAACTTGCTCTAAAATCCTGAGGTCTGTGCTGTATTTGTCCTCTTGGTGCTTTCCAGAAGCTCCGCACAGCATTCCCATTTGCCACAGACATTGCAAGTGTCATTTGGTTCTGCTGGGTCATGAGGCCCAAGTGTTGGAGCAGCTTTTACTGCTGCGCAGGCTGCCCTTTTTCTGGTCTCCACTCACAACTGGGAGCTTTCCAGGTGGCTCTCAGTTGGGCAAAGGATCACACAAAAACATGGCTATATAGTGTGTTCCCAATCTGAAAAGACCCACCAAGTACCAAGAATTGTGCCTCTTTTTTTTTTTTTTTTTTTTTTTTTTTTGGTGGCAGGTACATTTGTCTTTTATCTGAGAAGAAATATCTTGATGTGCTCCAGACCATCAAAGCCCCCAAATGAGGAAGTGGTGGGCCCCTGAAGTTTTATGAAGCTTATCGCTCACCATATGACGTGTGTACATCTTATTAAGACATCTAAAGTATTTGCTGTTTCCTGTTCATCAGACTGGTCAGCATCATGTCAGTGTAGAGGGGCAGCATGGTGGTTTATGGGATGTCAAGGTGGTCACACGGTCTAAAGGTTGTATTGCAGCAGAGCAGGAGAGCTGACTGACATAGCCCTGAGGCGAGACTGAAGGCGAGCTGTTTGTCTGAGCAGGTGAAAAAAACTGCCTCTGGAGGTCCTTACAAATTGGTATAGAGAAAAAAGCATGAGCTAGATCAGTAGCTACCAAGTGCCAGGAGATATGCTGACTTGCTCCAGTGAAGATGCTACATCTGGGATAGCAACTGCAGTTTGAGTCACCCTTGGATTAAGTTTATGACAGGTCAGTCATTCTCCAAGTTCCATCTGACTTCTGCACTGTCCAAACAGCTGAGTTAAATGGGGATGCAGCTTAACCTCTGCAATTCCCCCTGGGATGCAGTATTATTTCAGGGTTTCTATTATGGTACAGAGGGGAAGTTTCTGGAGCTTACACTTAGTTTCCTACCACGGCAGCTTTCACTCCATGGGTCAGGGAGCCCATGTCAGCATTTTTCCAGTTGCCAGGTATGTTTTTTCAATCACACATTTAAGAATTGAAGAAATATCAATGGATTTTTTAACAGCTATATCTAGGTATAATTGATATGCAGTAAATGGCATACTTAAAAAGTATAACTTGAGTTTTTTACATTTGTACACAAGTTTTTTACATATGTATGTGAAACCATCAGCTCGATCAAGACTGAGAAATATCAATTGATTTTTTAAAGAACTTTTATTGAGATACAGTTAACAGACAATAAACAGCATGTATTTAGAGTGTACGATTTGGTGTCCCAATCTCCCAATTTGTTCCCCCCCAACCCTCCCCGCTTTCCCCACTTGGTGTCCATGTGTTTGTTCTCTACACCTGTGTCTTTATTTCTGCCTTGCATTTCCTCTTTCATAGTTGTTAGCATTTGCCTTGTGTATTGAGGTGCTCCTATATTGGGTGCATATATATTTATAATTGTTATCTCCTCTTCTTGGATGGATCCCTTGATCTTTATGTAATGTCCTTTCTTGTCTCTTGTAACATTTTTTATTTTAAAGTCTATTTTATCTGATATGAGTATTGCTACTCCAGCTTTCTTTTGATTTTCATTTGCATGGAATATCTTTTTCCATCCCCTCACTTTCCGTCTGTATGTGTCCCTAGGTCTGAAGTGGGTCTCTTGTAGACAGCATATATGTGGGTCTTGTTTTTGTATCCATTCAGCCAGTCTGTGTCTTTTGGTTGAAGCATTTAGTCCATTTACATTCAAGGTAATTGTTGATATGTGTGTTCCTATTACCATTTTCTTAAATGTCTTGTTGTTGTTTTTGTAGGTCCTTTTCTTCTCTTATGTTTCTCGCTTAGAGAAGTTCCTTTAGCATTTGTTGTAGGGCTGGTTTGGTGGTGCCGAATTCTCTTAGCTGTTGCTTGTCTGTAAAGCTTTTGATTTCTCCATCGAATCTGAATGAGATCCTTGCTGGGTAGAGTATTCTTGGTTGTAGGTTCTTCCCTTTCATCACTTGAAATGTATCATGCCACTCCCTTCTGGCTTGCTGAGTTTCTGCTGAGAAATCAGCTGTTACCCTTATGGGAGTTCCCTTGTATGTTATTTGTTGTTTTTCCCTTGTTGCTTTTAATAATTTTTCTCTGTCTTTAATTTTTGTCAGCGTGACTACTATATGTCTTGGTGTGTTTCTCCTTGGATTTATCCTGCCTGGGACTCTCTGTGCTTCCTGGACTTGGGGAGCTATTTCCTTTCCCATGTTAGGGAAGTTTTCAACTATAATCTCTTCCAGTATTTTCTCAGGTCCTTTCTCTCTCTCTTCTCCTTCTGGGACCCCTATAATGTGAATGTTGGTGCATTTAACATTGTCCCAGAGGTCTCTTAGGCTGTCTTCAGTTCTCTTCATTCTTTTTCCTTTATTCTTTTCTGCATCAGTGATGATCACCATTCTGTCTTCCAGGTCACTTATTCGTCCTTCTGCCTCAGTTAATCTGCTATTGGTTCCTTCTAGTGTATTTTTCATTTCTGTTATTGTGTTGCATATCTCTGTTTGTTTGCTCTTTAATTCTTCTAGGTCTTTGGTAAACTTTTCAATCTTTGCATCCAGTCTTTTTTCAAAGTCCTGGATCATCTTCACTATCATTATTCTGAATTCTTTTTCTGTAAGGGTGCCTATCTCCTCTTCATTTAGTTGTTTTTCTGGGGCTTTATCCTGTCCCTTCATCTGGTACGAAGTCCTCTGCTTTTTCATTTTCTCTATCTTTCTGTGGCTGTGGTTTTCAGTTCCACAAGATGAAATACTGCTGATACTGCTTGATACTGCTGTCTGCCCTCTTGTGGAGGAAGCAATCTAGGAGCTGCCTGTGTGCTTCCTGATGGGAGGGACTGATGATATATCAATTGATTTTTGATAAGGGTGCCAAGACAGTTCAATGGGAGAACAACAGTTTTTCAACAAATGGTGCCAGGACAACTGGATACCCACATGCAAAACAGTGAAGTTGAGCCTCTTCCTTATCCCATGCACAAAAATGAACTCAAAATGGGTCATGGGCCTAGATGAAAGAGCTAACACTATAAAACTCTTAGAATAAAGTACAGGAGTAAACCTTTGTGATCTTGGGTTAGGCAAAGCCTCTTTATGACAGCAAAAGCACAAAAGAAAAAAAATAAATTGAACTTCATAAAAATTTACAACTTTGAGTACATCCAGTACTGAGCTCTTGGTTTCAAATACCATTCTCCAATGAAAGGAATAGGGGCCCCTTGGAGAAATGGCTGATTCTAGGATGATCAGGTATGAATTATACAAAATGAGACTGAAACATCTTATAGTGCCAAAAAGTAAAGAAGTGATACACACACACACACACACTGATGGGAATAATGTCAAAGGAACCCAGGACTAACCGAAAGCAGAGCTGGAACAATTTGAGCAACAAAAAATAGTCATAATGGCGTATAAAAATAAATACTGATGACTCCATAGTGATATAAATAAATGATTGAATAAATAAATGAGAAGAGATAAGTCACCCATGCAGAAGAATTCTAAATAATTTATGTAGCTATTCTGCCCTCAAGGAGTTGGCATAACTCCACAGTCCTTAAATGTAGGCTGCACAGAGTGATTTTTTTCCAAAGAGGACAGTATGGTAAGAGGGTGGGGAAGAGAGTAACTACCTGACAGGCACTACCTCAGCCCTGTGGTCAAGTTCAACAACAGCGGTGATAAACCACGTCGAGAGTATGTACCCTCAGTGCGATGTGGTGGATCTCATTTCTTCTCAAATGTTCTGTCCCCCAGATACAACGATGCTGCCCCCAAGATCTACCCCCACCCCAAGCCCCAAACCTGAGTCCTGTGTCATTCTGCTCTCATCTAGGCCAGGTGTCCCTTAGGCCTCTGCCTCTCTGTGGGCCTGTGTCCTCCCACCACTATTCTCCTGGGTTGGAAGGAACAACTAGAAGAGTTTGAAAGTGGTTCCTTGGGGTTGGAGGATGGGGACCATAGGACAGATGTTTTCATGCCAGAGAGAACAGCCTCTCTTAAGACTTTCTCCTGAACAGAGAACAAAGGCAAGGCTTACAAAAGCCAAAAGGTCACAAACCAAAATCCGTACCCAAAATTGAATGGTCCATTTAGGGAGGTCTGTGGGTGCAGCAGTGCACAGCTTGGGCTGGTTACTGATCTGTGAACTTGTGGTTTTCCACAGGGCTGTGTTGGTTGACCCAGTCTACTATATTTTGTTTTTTCTGGAAGCTGTGCTGTCCCTGCTGATGATGGCAAAGCCAACCCAGATCTGGGTACCAAACAGAGATGTAGTGCAACACTTACTGTGGTCAGGGCCTTCCTCAGGATCCCCTTTTGGCCATATTCTGCATTTGGCAGTGATGGGAATAAGTATTAGGTGTCAGAGTTTAGGTTGGACTAGATGGGTTTCTAGGCTAGGTCCTCCCCACCCTTGAAAGCTGTGGCTGCAACCAGGGCTCATGTGCAAGCAGGTTATTTTGAGAAACAATCCAAGGAAACAGAAATGGAGGCCAAGGAAATGAGAGTGAGAGGCATGGAAGTCAATAAATACAAAGGGGTGTCAGGCACTTGGTCACCTCCGTAGGCCACTGAGGTTCAAAACAGCCAAGAGGATGGAGGAGGTGCCCTAGGCTATCTGGTACGGAGAGTTGCGTCTGTCCTAGGACCATGTGACTGACAAGGCAGAGGCTCAGACTGAATGGTATTTGCTCAATGAGATACTGTCATCTGAAAGCATATGCAAGTACTTTGGACAATTACAACTTGGTCACCAACAACACTATTTCTTGGAAAAGCCAACCCACTCCTCCTTGAGACCATGTCAGGGAACCAAGAATTCCATCAGTGAGGTGAGAACCTTCACCATGTTTTTGAATTTGTATAATTACCTTGATGTGCAGTGCTATTTGGCATGTTTTCCCTACAGGGTGGAACAAGAGTTGTTCTTTAATACTTAGAGCCTCTTTAGGCAGTTGACAAAATTCGACCTTGGCCCTGAGGCTGGGGCTTGGTAAAGCCTCCACGGTCATAGTTTTTACAACTTCCATCAAGCCAGAAGTATTATCTAAGGCCCTCAACAGTTCCTCTACTTTGAATTCAGGAACCAAGGGCTGTCAGGTCAGCCTCTACCAGGTTTCATGGGCGTAACCTTTAACTAGAGGGGCATCATCTTTCTTGAGAGTCCAAGTTCACCAACGCGTCTGACTTGCCAGGAAGTGACCTCCTTACTGCCCGTAGGCTGGGACATCACAGGCCATCAAACCAGCAGCAGCAGGCCAGCTTCCTGAAATGCTTCACAGGTACCTTCTCCACGTGTGCTCCCAGGGCAGTGAGCCAGCCCTGAGTGAGTGGGACACGGCATGGTCACAAGTCCAGTCTATCCAGCAATACCCTACAGGAAGGCGGGCAGACTCGCAGGGCCTATGCCCATGGTTACAGCACCTAGGGAAGTCAGGTCACTTGGTTGGAGGTTCCTCAAAAAGCTAAACACAGAATGACTGTCTGACCCAGCAATTCTACCCTTAGGTTTACACCCGAAAGAACTGCAGTAGGGACTGAAACAGACGTCCACCCTCACTCACAGCAGCCACGTTCACAGTAGCCTTATTCACGTCAGCCAAAAGGTGGAAGCAACCCGAGTACGTATCAGCAGAGGAACTGCTGAACAAAACGTGGTCTCTCCAGATAATGGAATATTATTTGGTCATCATATTCTGATACTTGTTAACCTTGATGACATTGAAGCCCTAATCTTAACCTTTAAAACATGTGAAATGAAATAAGCCAGACCTGAAAGGATAACTATTACATGATTCCACTAAATGTGGAATCTAGAATAGGCAAATTCAGAGACAGAAAGTAGAACAGAGGTTCCCAAGGGCTGGGGTACGGGGTAAAGAGGAGTTACTATTTAGAGGGTACAGAGTTTCAGTGTGGAACAAAGAACAAATTCTCAAGATGGATGGTGGTGGTGGTTGTACAGCACTGTGACCGCACAACTTTATGCCACTGAGCTGTACACTGAAAAATGGTTAAAATGGTCAAGTTAATGTTGTGTACATTTTATTAATTTTTTTTAAGTAAAGTAACTTAATGCAGGCAGTTTGTTTAACATTTGACCACAAACCTGAGTAGTTTTGTAGATAAAGGCAAGTCAATATGTTCTATTTTCAAAGAATCAGTATCTTATTAATCTGATTATTAGCCTCTAATCTACATGTTCTCTCAATGGATAGTTTTCCTTAGTACTGATTGTTGGAACAATACATCACTCAAAGACTGCTTCATTCTAGCTTGTACAAGGACAGCCTAGTAAACTAAAGATTAGAGATAGACAAGAAAAAAGGTCAAGCGCTTCCTCACACGCCTCTCAGAAAAAAGAACATTAAAAAAATACCACCTATGGTTATGCATGAATAAAAAGTTATCAAAAATACCAACAATACCCTAAAACAAATGAATTCAATTGATTTTTCTCACTGTTCATCACACAAAGCACAAAAAGGAGAAAATATAGAGTATCTGAGTGATAGAATAAGGTTGATCTAACACACACAGATCAAGCTCCACCTCTAAAGACTAATTGTACAATCACAAAGCACAAGCTTATCTACATTTTACACCACAAATAAAAGCTCAACTGATTGCCGGAAGAAAAATACAGATTAGATCCCGAGAGAAGGCACATGTGTCTACTTCTCCCCTCTCCAGAAACCCCATTAAAGTCATTAGAAAACACACACACACATACCCCATAATTTCGAGAGAAATTTCTGGAAGTTCAGTACAGACTAAAAGGAAAACTAAAGCAGAAAAAACTAAAACCCCAAAACCCACAGGATGAGACTGTTCAGAGGTGGATAGCACTCAAGGAAAGAGAACTAAAATAAGATACTTGTTTCCATCTGTGTGGTCTGGGGAGGTGAGCATGTACTTTGCTCTACAAATAGTAAGCGGATCCTGGGGCAGACCAGAGGAAGTTGGACCACAAACTTTCAGGGGAGTAGAGGGGAGAGTATTGAAAAACTCCAGGGAAATAGGAAAGGCACAGGAAACAGAAGCAGAAATGCCGGCAAGGTTCTGCCCATGCACGCTGGGAGGACTTACAGGAAAGCCAGGTGAGCTGTCTCCCCAATGCCCTGCACACAGGATGAGGGGCATCGCAGCTGAGTTGAATGCACCAGCCCTTAGGTGAGACTCAGAGCACACAGGAGATAACTGCAGAATCGTAAAGGTTTTTCATGAAAATACAGCTACTCCTTTTCTACTTTCAAATATGGCTCGATCCTACTGTATAGCACGGAGAACTATATTTAATATCCTATGATTAAACCACAATGGAAAAGAATATTTTAAAAAAATGTATATATATATATAACTGAATCACTTAGCTGTACAGCAGAAATTAACACAACATTGTAAAGCAACTATACTTCAATAAAAATAATTAAGCAAAAAACAAATAGGGCTTGAAACTTTCTGTGTGAATTAGGTCCCAGACACATTCTTAGATAAATGTTCATCACTTCATAGTCAACTGGGACTCTTCAGAATCCTAAAGGAAAGCAGTCTTTTCACTAAATAATTGAAGTCTCTCATGCATCCATTAGAAACTGAGTTAGGCTGCTGGTGACAGAGGCCAACCTGTGTCGTAATCACATAGGCTTTTTAATTTTTTTAATTGAAGTATGGTTGACTCACAAAATTATATTAGTTTCGGTGTACAATGCAGTGATTCAATATTTTTACAGATTGCCACCATACAAACTTATTATAACATATTGACTATATTCTCTGTGCTGTATATTACATCTTTGTTTCTTTATTTTACACATAGTAGTTTGTACCTCGTAATCCCCTTCACCGTTTTTCTGCCCCTCCCCCATCCTCCCTTGTGGTACCGCTGGTTTGTTCTCTGTATCTGTGAGCCTGTTTCTGTTTTGTTTTGATCTGAGCCATGCCTCGCAGCATGCGGGATCTTAGTTCCCTGACCAGGGATCCTGTGTCCCCCTGCAGTGGAAGCTCGGAGTCCTAACCACTGGACTGCCAGGGAAGTCCCAGCCTGTTTCTGTTTTGTTGTATTTTGTTTTTCTCTCAGGGAGAGGAAGTGTTCAGCATCAGGTGTGTGGAGCTGGCAAGACAGCTGCAGCCAGCAGCCCCTTCTGCCTTTCTACTGGCCCATCCCTAGCATGGGATGTCGTCCTGAAGTTCACCTCATGGTCTTAGATGGCCTCTGCACTTCCAAACATTAGGTGGCCATCCCAGGAAGGAGCAGGGGCAGGGGCAGAAGGGTGATCTTCCAGCTGAGCCGGCCCCTTCAGAGAACATTCTAGAAGCACCACCTATGACTCCCACTAACTTCTAACCACCATCAGCAAGAGAGCTGGGAAAGGCCACCCCGGGTTAAATCTAGGTTTTGACAGGAGGGAAGAAGGAGATAGTACCTATCTGGGAGACAGCTAGCAGTCCCCCAGCTGGGCGTGTAGGAAGCTTGTGGGTATTTTCTTTCTTTTTCTTTTTAGATAGAAAATCTTTTGTTTGAGGGTGATATGATTAGAAATTAATTCAAAACAAAAATTGCCTATTTTTAAAAGAGGGATCAGAAAATAGAAAAGATTTAATAAATAAACTAGATTGAGTTCAACATACAATAAAATAATTAGAATAAAAGTCATGAGAAATAGTCAAATTTACCACCTTTGCTAAGGGACACAAAACTAATTTGCACACCCAGAGACACTGTGTTACAAAGTGGAAAGGAATCAGCACGAGAATAGTTGGTAATAATGGTACCAGTGACTGGGGGCTGCGTCTGTGACAGACACACATTAAATCTGTGTAATGGGTTCACGCATGCGTTACTCTCAGCAGTCCTGAGGCTGACTAACGTGACCCCCTATTTAAGATGACACTGAGACACAGAGGATTTGAACTCGCTCCTTTCCTACATCTGGAAAAGGATGAAGGAAGGATTCAAGCACAGCCGATTTCTATAACCAATGCGTTTGTCACTATTTCAATCTAAAATTTCATATAATTCCTCCCAGCTTTGCTGAGGTATGATTGACATGTAACGTGGTATAGGCAAGGTACTTTCTTTATGGCGTATTCAGGAAGCAGGGGCCTGGAGCTGTTGGCTGCGTGTAACAGGCTGAGGCAGATGCTTGATTAGAGTTCTGTCTGTGGTTATTCTAGAGTTGGGAGGAGAAAGAGAACCCAAGGTCACACCAGGAGTCAGAGTTTAGATTCTAGCAAAATGAGGCAGCTGTGCCTGGGAAGACAGAGGATAAGGCCCAGGAGAAGTGGCTCCAGCTCAGGAGGGCAAAGATCCCAGAGCTGGGCATCAGGTACGGGAGTGCGGCCACCCTGGGCTGGAGGAGGAAGGACTGGGAAAGGAGGTGGACGCAGCGTGAAGGAGCTTTAGGAAGAACTGAGGGTTTGTACGTGAGAAATATTCCAAGTTTAAAATGAGGCAGGTGTCAACTCAAGGAAAAGTTCAAAGCTGCACAATCAGGGCGCTGTAACTGGGGCGCTCTACCTGGCTTGAGAGTAGAATACATTTGCATCATGATAATAATCATTTATTTAGCTAAAAATAGGGACATAATCACATTTGGAGGTTGGAGAGAAGGCGGATGTAAAAGAGCTAAACCTCAAGTATCACACAAGGAAGTGAATGTATAATGCTGAACACTTACAAATGAAGACAAAACAGGCATATCATTTAGAAATGCAAAAGTTACTGCCAGGGGAAAGAGCCAAAAGAGTTGAAAATCACTGCCCCTGGAGAGCGGAACTGGGGATCACGGGAGAGTGCTGCTGCTATGGCCTTTGGTATATTTGACTTTTAAATCACTGCATATATTATTTCTGTTTTTAAACACAGAATTGAAATTGTAAATTATTTCAATTATCCACATGATTGTTTTTAGCAAAGTCTTTTCTTCAGTTCCTGATGTGAGGAGAAGTTTCTACTTTGAGAGGGTCTCATCCTTTTTCAGTTATAAACATTTCTGGGGCATGACTCCCTTGAATCGGGGAGGTGACACCCTCTTCTTAAGTGGCGTGGTGGCTTATTTAAGGGAACGCGTATTGCTGTGCACACTCTGGGTGACGTTAAGTTTGTTCTCAAATCATGTGCAGGGATGGACCGAAACATAAGCAATTCAAGGAATGATATTAAGAATTAGACTGCATCCTAAAAACGTTTATTTTTGCATTCCAGGTTTAAATTTCTATAAGTAGTTTTTAGAGAGAGTCTAATTATCAAAATCCTGAGTCAGATCGCTCAAGGCTGCAGAGCTGGCTTAAAATGTAGCTCCAACCCACACCTCTGGGGCTTCAAAAACCCGCCCAGGAAAAATTAGGGGCTCTCCCTCGAATGACGTTCCCTTCAAGAGACGCTGTGCTCTTGGAAGCTGAGAAAACGCTGACACTGGGCCTCTGAGACAGGGACTATGAGATTAAAATTCTAACTGGATTCCGTCCTCTGGGAATTTTCTTACTGCATGATTCCGTAGTTGACTCCGGAGTGTCCGCAGGAAGGAGCTGCCAGGGGGCGCTTTCTGGGGCTTACCCCAGCCCTGTTCCCTGCACCCACCCTACAGTGGGTTGGCTCAGGAGATGGATGGGCTGTAGAGTTTCAATACTGTGCTTGTCTGCTTTCTGGGGGAGAGGAGGGAATACCATTACCAAATGGATTTTGTGTCCAAGAGGATGAATATTAAAATTGCCCCAGGTTCATTCTAGAACTGATAAAGCATTACTTTTACTGGAGTGTTTCACTATTCTCACAGGTTTTCAGAATGCTTTGTAATGGGTTTGTGTAAGCCACAGAGAACGCTAACACGGACAGCGTGACTCACCCTCGGCGTGCACAGGCCTCGCCTCATGTGCTTATTTAAAATGCAGAGTCACAGGCTCCGCCCCCCGGCAGTTTGTGTCAGCAGGCCTGGTGCCTCCTGGACCCCCCGTCTGAGAGCCATAGTCTACTGTACGCGGATCACGTGGATGTTTGCACCCAACCTTCCCAAGATGGGAAAAGGGAACACTCATGGTCCTCAAAGACCTGGGCTTCGGCACCCAGTGCTCTGAAGAACCTGTCTGGTTCCCAGTTGCCCAGCACGCTTGTGGTGGGTTAAAGCAGGTGGTGTAGGTCAGCAGCCACGTATCCTGACAATGCACCCCTTTGGCCTGTATGTGCAAGGAGTGCCCTTCCCCACTAGAACAGTGAGGAGGCCAGAAGTGGTGGTGCCGTGTCCCCAAGGGTCAGTACATCATTCGTCCAAACATCACCAATATGGACTGCAGAGTCAACATAAGGCATTTATTGGCAAAAGGTTCACATCTGCTGTGAGAAATGTCTGTTTTCCAACAATCAGATGACAGAGAGCACAAGACCACAGGATGATGAAGGCCAAGGCCACGTCAGTGCCCGTTCCCCCCAGACGGAGTTCAGAAGGAGAGAACCAGGAGATGGTGAGGTGGGATGAAAGTGTATGGTCCAATTATCCACTACTGCATAAAAGTCCACCTGAAGCTTGGTGGTGTAAAAAAGCAATCCCTTTTATTTTTCGTTAAACAGTTTGTTTATTCATTCACCTATTGATGGGCATTTGCACTTTCCTTTTTTTTTTCTTTTCTTTTTTATTTTGCAGCACCTGCGTGGTTGACCAGGGATTGAACCTGCGCCCCCAGCAGCAGAAGCGCGCAGTCCTAACCACTGGACTACCAGGGGACTCCCAGCATTTCCTTTTAATGCTCACGGATTCTGTGCATCAGGGATATGGAAAGAGCACAGGAATTGCTCCACATCCACTCCATGATGTCTGGGGCTTCTGCTGAGATGACCTGAACAGCTGACGAGGGAGCCCAGATAGCTTCTTCCCTCACATGTCTGGGCCCTGATGGCTGAGGAATGGGACCAGCTGCGGACTGTCACCTGGAGGCCTGTGCGGCCTGGGGCTTCAGGGGGTAGGCCTGCTTCCAAGGTGGCTCAGGACTCCCAGGGCCAGTATCCCAGGTAACCAGGTGAGGGCCGGTTATGGCCCGGCCTCAGAAGTCACAGTGTGTCACCTCTGCCACACTCCACTAACAGAAGCAATCACGAGACCGCCAGACTCAAGAGGGGGAAAGAGAACACGGGTCCTACCTCTTGAGGGGAGAAACATCAAGGTACTTGGGGCAGTGTCGGAAAACCAACACAGTAGGTCATCAGAAGAGTCCATAATAAACAATAACAGAAGAAAATTTCTGAAAGAGGATCCCCAGTGCCAAAGAGGAAAAAAAGAAAAAAGATTCAAATCTGGACACATCCTGCCGATGTTTCAAATCACCAAAGATAACTACTCCTAAAAACTTCCAGAAAGAACGTACTCAAGAGGAACGAGAATCAGAAGATGACATCAGACTTCTACTTGTCAACACTAAACACAAGTATAAGATCAAAATAAACCTATTTTCATACAGAGGAGAGTTCAGAATTATAACCTCCCCTGAACCGTCTCTAAGAGAGTTTCTAAAGGGCACGTCCCACAAAACAAAACCCAAAAACACAAAAGGAGGACCTGGGACACAAGAATTTGAGAGCAAAGAGACCAGGAAGGCAAGTCAGTGCATATTTTTTATTAATTTATATATTTATTGGCTGCATTGGGTCTTCATTGCTGCGTGCAGGCTTTTTCTCTAGTTGTGGCAAGCGGGGACTACTCTTCTTTGCGGTGTGTGGGTTTCTCATTGCCGTGGCTTCTCTTGTCACCGAGCACAGGCTCTAGGCGCGTGGGCTTCAGTAGTTGCAGCACGTGGGCTCAGTAGTTGTGGCGCATGGGCTTAGTTGCTCTGCGGCATGTGGCATTTTCCCCGGCCAGGGCTCGAACCCACTGGCAGGTGGATTCTTAACCACTGTGCCACCAGGGAAGTCCCCAGTGCATATTTTTAAAATAGCAATTTAAAACCGAAATCCCAAATAATTTCTGTTGGTTTCCTGTTCCGCCCCTCCCGGGATGGCGGTAAGGGCAAGATTAGTACCACGGGATCCCGCGAGGACCCTGGTTCAGACATCCAGGTTTCTGGAATTCTCAGCCAAGCAGCGGTGCCTGAGGGCATCAGCTGAGACTGGGAGGGTCTGCCCCAAGCCGCCCAGCTGATTATGAATCACCTGCCCCGTGAGGCTGCAGGCAAGGCAGTGCACGGTCTGCCCCGTTCCCTCCTAACGTTCCCTCTCCATGAGATCCTCTCCCTCCCATGTTCTCAGTGACCCGTGAAATTTTTCCTAAATTTACCAGCTTAGCCATTTAATGTCTTTCCTCCTTCTACGTATTAGATTCTGCCTCTGATTACATTTGCATGCGTTAGAATTAGGTTCAACCATGAGAAAAGGAAACACATGCGCGGAGGTTGGTTTTCCTCCCTGTGAGTGCCCTCTGCGGCAGGGGCGGGGGTCCAGGGACCCTGGTGTGCCATCCTCCAGGCAGCCTCGTGCCCGGCAGCCTGCTGACTGCGGGGCAGTCGTCATCTCTAAGCCACACGCCCACATGTCTCTACTGTTGTGTGATGCTGGGTCTGGAACGCTGTAAACTACCTTTCCCAGGCTCCTTAGCCCGCCAGCCTCCTGCTGGGTTCTGCTGTTGGAAAGTACTAGATGGAGATTGGAAGCAGAAGGCAGAAGGGACTGATTCCCTTTCTTCCGAGGCCGGCAGCAGTAGCCAGCTGGCTGCAGCCTCTTCGGCAGCACAGACCTCGCCCTGCCCATCAGTGTCAGCGGAGGCACCAGCTGTACTGCACTCCCGCCCCACCAGGGCTGGGCCTCCTTTGCAGTCCAAGTATTTGCCAGGTCCCACCTTCTCAGAGGTCTGAGCACCAACCATTGGGCACCCTACGCTCTTGATGCCTCTTAGAGGACACAAAGATCCTCCACTGACTAGTAGAGAAACAGAAATTTAAACTTTTGCTCCCATCAGACTATCAAAAACTAAGCACTCTGACGACATCAAGTGCTAAGAAGTGGCAGGGGGCTGTCAGCCGAGATGGGCACAGAAAGGATGCAACCCCCTTTGGAGAGCACCATGACCTGTAGTAAAACTGAAACGCGTGTGGGTTACAGCAGTAGCTCCTGCACACTTGTGCGTGAAGACTGCTCACAACTGTTTAGAGCAGTGCTCTAAGGGCAAAACCTGGAAACTGCCTAAAGGTCCAGAAGTGCAGAATGGAGGACTGGAGTCTGCTCAGGCCACATCTTGAGCTACATGTCCAAAGGCTCACAAACAATGCTGAATTTGAAACGTTGAGGAAGGGAATTCCTTGTGGTCCAGTGGTTAGCATTCTGCGCTTTCACTGCTGAAGGCAAGGGTTCAATCCCTGGTCAGGGAACTAAGATCCCACAAGCCATGCAGTGCAGCCAAAAAATAAATAAGGTAGGTTAATTGCAGCAGTCCAGCCCACCTACATTCCCTCTTTGGGAATTCCCTGGCGGTCCAGTAGTTAAGACTTCAGGCTTTCACTGCCGAAGGCCTGGGTTCAATCCCTGGTTTGGGAATTAAGATCCTACAAGCAGTGTGGTGCGGCCAAAAATAAACAAACGTTGAGGAATACACCTGTGTGCCACTTATATTTTAAAATGCAAAATAATACTGTGTACCTAGGATACACACTTCCATGGTAAAATTTTTCAGAAACATAAAAAGAACCAGCGGCAGTCACCTCTGGAGGGAAGGGCACAGGATTAGGGCAGGGGACAAAGAGGTATGCAAGCTTGTTGGTGATGTTTTTTTCTCCCGTTGCGCAGCAGGTCCAGGGATGTACCTTTATATACAACTTTCTGATGATCAAATAATTTTTAAACGCACTTGGCAGAAACGTAGATTCCAGCATCATGATTCCATGTGTGTGACATGACAGATTAAGAACACACATCTAACCATCTAACCTTCAGAGGAAGAACCTCTGGGTGTGAACTTTGAAAGGGATGCAGACAAGACCCTGACAGCCTAGCACAGACCAGCACCATCATTTTAAGCTCTGCCTTCCAATTAGTAACCCAACACCAGCTGGTTCTCGAGCCTGGACACTCACGAGAACCAGCCGGGCAGGGAAGGGAGTGTGACTGCCTTTGCCCGGGCCCCACCGACTTCTTAAACCAGAGCTGGAGAACAAGACAGGCTCGCTTTCGTCTTCCAGGTGACTGTGACATGCAGTCAAGGGTAAGAACCATATAGGAACAGACGTGCCTATTTCAGGAATTCAGGGGAGGCCAAGAGTGTGGCGCTGAGGATGTGGCTGCTGCGGCCACGGAAGGTTCCAGACTCCAGGCCTCGGCCGTGGGTGTCAGTGTGGACCGGCACTCCCCTCCAGGATGGAGATGCCCAGTGAGGTGGAGCCACGCTCCCTAGCAGCCCCTGGGCAGCCGCATGGGTGAACAGCAGACAGAAGTGAGTTAACCCACATCAACCGCCCAGAACCACATCTGGCACTTAGTAAGCGCTCACTGTTAGCGACTTTTCGGGTAAACAAACTGTTTTGAGGAAAGTGCTCAATTAAATACTTCAGTAAGGAGGATCATGTTTACTCTCACAGCTTCATGAACAAGCTCCCAGATCTGTGCGAGGGAAACGCAGCTCAGACCTCTAGGTGAAGCTTGTGAACAGTCTCTCAACACCTAACCCGTGTGTGCGCAGGACATATCAGAGGCACAGGAGACAGTTAAGAGCAGATCAACAAAGAGGTCTGGGAGTGAGCATGAAAGACTGAGGAGAAAAGTTCTCCCCCTTCGCCTCATCTACTTCTACACTATGTATTTTACAATGAAAACCAAACTGATAGTGTCAATCACAAAAAGCCTGGCGGCAACAGGAAGCGGGATGTGCCGTGCTCTAAGAGGGACTCCCCGCTGCTCCTGTGTCCTGGAGCTGCGTCCGCGCAGAGCCTGTGTGCCTCCTCAGCCAAGGCGCTTGAGGGAACCCAGACCCAAGACCAGCTGATGGAGGAGCAGGCTGAGACGTCTGCCTTTCAGGCAGAAGTTGCCCAGCCGGTGTCCCTGAGCATCAACACTTTCTACTCGAAGAGAGAGCTCTTCCTGAGGGAGCTTATTCCACATTCGTCAGTGCTCTGCACGAAATCATGATATGAAAGCTTGATGGGTCCCAGCCAACCAGACTCCAGGAAAGAGCCGCACTCAATCCCATTCCAGACAAGTAAGATGGAGCCCTCACTATCGTGGACACCAAGGATGAGCTGATCAACAGCCTCGGTGCTATCGCCAAGTCCGCGACCAGAGCGTTCACGGAGGCCGTGCAGGCTGGTGCACATCTGTGACTGGCCAGTTTGCGGCCACGTTTTACGCTGTCTGGTGGCTGACAGTGGTCGTTACCAGCAAACACACTGAGCGGTATGCCTGGAGCCTTCGGAGGAGGGCCATCCAGTGAGGACCGACACAGGCACACCTATGCGTGCAGAACAAAGGTTACTCTGTACCGGAAAGACGTCCAAACCGAGTCCTTGCAGGAAAGAAGAAAAAAGGAGATTGTGAAGAAACTCTCTTGGGGACTTGCCTGGTGGTCCAGTGGCTAAGACTCCGCACTTCCACAGCAGGGAGCACGAGTTTGATCCCTGGTCGGGGAACTAGATCCTGCATGCCTACCTGCTGCAGGCAGCACGGCCAAAAAAAAAAGAAACTCAATTTATTGGCTATCCCGTGACTCGTTTTTAGGGAGAAGGAACATGATAAAGAAGTCAGTGATGGCTGAAATGTTGTTTAACTGTGAGTGGGAAGACACTGGACTGGATGGAGGCCCTGACCCATGGCGGGAGGGGGTCAGGGGAGGACTGGACATAGGAGCCAGCCGCGCTGCGGGGAGCGCCTCAGAGGCTGTCACACACACAGCACTTTCCGCTGTGGGCTTTCCTCTCCCTGAAGTGCCTTTGACCCTTCATGGCGCCAAAGGGAACACCACTGCTGACCCCAGCCTGCCCTCCTGCACCCACGATCCCTTCCAGACCACTCGGAGCTCCGAGTTCCCTTGGGAGATCACACCCTCCGCATGGGAACCACACCCTCTCCCCACTGGATCCTTCCACACAGAGGCCCAGGGCACGTGGAGATGGCACAGTCCCCGCCCCCATGACCCCACCAGCTGTGTCACACAGGGTGAGTTTTGCTTGACCTGTGAGAGCTGTGATTCCCTACCTGGGAAATGGGGACCACAGTACCTGCCTGCTGGGGTTGTGCCCCAGGCCCGAGGGGATGAGGCTAGGAGCTGTAAAGCATGGCCGGCTGGAAGTCATTTGAAGAAAAGAAAAGCAAGCCTCTTAGGACAGCCACACAGCTGAGGTTGATTATTTCACTTTATTTAGCAAACCATCACACTCTGGGCCCCAGACTGCTCCTCCAGCCTCACCCAAGGGTCTGCCTCGGGAATAAGCTCAGAGGGTGAACAGGAAGGCCCAGACTCCCCAGCTGGCCCCCTCTCCTGCCACACACACTACACAGCACAGAACAAGATCACTGCTCGCATCCTCAGGCGCCCACCCCAGTGTGGTCTGGGGGCCTCCAGTGTTCCACAGCCACCTGCCGGGGTCTTGGCCCAGCACAGGCACAGACCCCCTGCTCCCGAGAGGCTGGCACAGGGCAGGGCCTCTGCCCCCAGCGGTGGGGATGTCAAACCCTTATTCCCCCGCAGCCCTGCAGCCTGTCCCCACTGGGCAAGAAGCAAAATGTATGAAAATACTTTAATTATTTCTTTGAAATGGTTAAGAAATAAGGTCATCTTATTTTTCTTTTACAACCCTAGTAAAAAAAAAGTTCACATTAGCGCCAAGGCCCTTCCCCAAGCCTAGCGCCGGCCGCTCACGCTCAGTAGAAACGCTTGTTCCGCTCCTGCCGCTTCTGGAACACCACGGCCCCCACCACGGCGCACACGATGATGCCCAGCAGCGCGCACAGCAGCAGCAGGAACACCCGCCAGCCCGTCAGGGGCCCGCTGCGGAAGTTGCCCGTCGGGTCGTCCACGTTGTCTGAGGGAAGAGAGAGGGGAGGGTGAGAGGCCGCGCGGGCTCCCAGGAGACGGGGCAGCGGGGCGACAGCCCGACGTGGCCCCCACACCCACCGCAGAGGCGGCAGCCGTGCCTGCTCACCCCGCACCGGTGAGGGGCAGGGGCTCCCAGGGATCCAGGCTGAGGTGCCTGCTGCTACATGAAGCTGGTGGACACGGGACTCCTGGGGTCTCCCTGACAGGCCCAGGACCTTCTTTCCCAAGCCCACCCCCGGCCCAGTGCAGTGGTCCTAGGTCCCCACCTGAAGAAACACAGCCCTGGCCACAGGCTGCCCTCATCCACATCTGGATGCGTTGGGTGGCTCCTAGGGGGTCTCCCAGGGCTCTGACCCCCAACCCCCTCCTTCTGCTCTGACCCTCTACCCCAGTGGGTCCACCAGTCTGAAAACGAGGTGGCCCCTTCCTGGCCAGCCACATGGTGTTGCCAGGAGTGCTGGAGCAGATGTGTCCGAAAGCCCCTGGCGGCAGAAAGCCTTCAACCAAAGGCTGAAAAACAGTGGTCTACAGCAGGATTTGTTTGCCCCCAAAACATTTAAAAGCAACTTAAATCTTTAAAAAGTGAGCTGTCACATAAAATGTTGGATTCCACTGGTGCTCCATCACCCGCTGGGCCCACATGCACGACTCTGGCTCCTGAGATGATTTCTCCACACACACAGGGGCCTCACGTCCCTCACGAGAACCCTCACTCCGTGAGGACGGAGATGTGGCTGATTAGCACGCTGGGAAGAGCTCAGGCTTGGGGTTTTGCCAAAACTCAAGTTCGCATCCTGCCTTTTACCTCCTCCTAGCTGAGGAAGCCTGAGGATCAGCTCTCCCAGCACTCACAGGACCTACGTCCAGGCTGTTCACTGAGGCCACAAACTGAGGTATCAGCGAGCCCCCCACACCACCCACGCCACAAACAGCCCCTTTAGCTTCCCTGGCCTTTATCCCAGCACTGAGTGCAGGAGGATGCAGACGCCAGGGGCTCGCACCCCTGCTCGTGAGTACTATGTGCTGATCCAGGGGCCTGGGTGGACCAGGGAAGGGCAGATGGACCCCGGGTGCTTGCCCAGGCCGGCCCGGGCCCCGGCCGGGAGGAGCTGCGAGTGCACACCTTTGGGTGACTTGAGCAAGTTGACGCTGGGCTCGATCTTGGTCCAGTCGATGTTCTCCTCCTCAGGTGTGTGCTCCACCATCAGCTGGAACAGCTTCATGGAGATGATGTCATGATTGTCTGCAGGATGAGAGTCAGCTTCTAAGCGGCCTGGAGCTGCTGCAGTCCCCTGCCCCCCACCACATAAAGCAGCCAGGTGCCCCGGAGAGAACCAGCAGCCCCCAGCAGGCAGTATTCCAGAGGCTGGAATACCTCCAGAACTCAGTAATAAGAAACCTGGGAGGAGGCAGAGCAGACAGGAAACAGGACGCGTACTACAATCAAAGTCACTGGGTCTACTCCTGGCGCTGCTGCCCTCTGTGAGGCTGTTTCCTGTTTGTAAATGGGGGTGGTCATCTCCGTCCTGCGTGGTTATCAAGGTGTGTAAATGAGACAGCACAGACGAGAGAGACACTGCCTGCAGACAGTATGTCCTTGAAAACAGAACCAGGTAAGGAACCACACGTTGTTCTACAGCTGGCTGAGAAGCCTGATCCTCCCAAGGGCAGGCAGCTGCCAGACGTTTCTGTCAGAGACCCAAGCACAGGATGCAGACGAACGACTTGGCAGCCGGCTGACAGCCCGGCCTGACACACGGTCAGAGGCTGCACCTGAGAAAGGCCTGGGTCCAGCCAGTATGGGCAGGAGAGAACCTCTAAATGACACGGACAGTAACTGACCACCCCACCTTTGAGACGCGGAGGCTGAAGCGCAGAACCAAGACGAGGGTCCTGGTCAGCTGACCCCAGCGAACAGCTCAGCCAGCTGACTGGAACCTGAGAAAAGGCCCGGAAGAGGGAGAGCCTAAAGAGCAAGGATGCTGCAGCCAGGCTGCACAGAGCCCAGCCATACCTGACACCCTGACACCCAGTATGTGGAGCTCCTACAAGCCCAGGGACAAATACGGACTCTGCAGTCAGCCAGCAGGTCCCGTCTGAGCTCTGCCGCTCCCTGTGTGCAGGAATTTGACAAGATCCCTTCAACTCCCAAATGCCCAACGGTCTCAGCTGTATAAAAGGGGAAGGGGACCGCCACCTACCTAAGAACACACCACGTGCCTTTACCCGTGTGACGCCCGATGGGAGGCTGGCATGCAGAACCCGCCAACTAACAGTCAGACACTACTGCGTGCACAGCCCCTCCACCGCCCTCCCGGGCCTCTCCGCACAGCCGCAGAGAACATCTACCTGTCACAGACCTGGGGCTCTGTTCCCACAACCGTCTCATGACACCCACCGAAACACTGTCAGATGGAATGCCAGGTAACCTGGAGAAGGACCGTAGGGAATCCACAGATGGAATGGGCCATGAGCTGGCAATTACTGAAGCTGGTTAACAGCAACCAGGGGCTTATTAGACCATCTCCCCTCTTATGGGTATATAATTGGAGTTTCCACATTAAGAATTTTAAAACAAAACCCCCCAAAAACAGACACTCTGGGGACCAAGTGGACCCAGACACTTGCATGGTGAGGGGGAGGCTCCTGGACGATGGTTGGCTCACAGGCCCCAGAAACATCTACCTGACAATAAACAAGCCTCTGACTGGTCCTCCACATTCCTTCCCAGCTCTGGTTGGCAGCGCCGGCCCCGGGCCTGGTGCCTCCCGAGGGCCCTGAGAAGGGACCAGGTCCACCATCAAGTGCCACTCAGGTCTGGTGGCCCCAAGAGGCCTCTGCAGGAAGGCAGCATCCCAAAGCTTACAGCTCTCACTGTGGGCCAAACAAGACAGAGCCCTGACTCTGTGGAGCTTACAATTCAGTGAGGGGGACACAGACAATGAAATAAATTATATGGTAGATTCCAGAACGGTTAAGTGCTATGAAGAAACATAAAGCTAGGAAAGGTGACGGGAAGCGTGCAGGGGACTGGGATGCATGTGTGCGCGATTTTAGATGAGGGACGGCCCCGCTGAGGAAGTGACATCTGAGCAAGACCTGGAGGAGCCAAGGCAGAGACGCAAGCACGAAGACCCAAGGCAGGAGGGCAGGAGGGGTCTGGAGAGCAGCGGAGGCAGTGTCGCCAGGGAGCGGGATGGCAAGGCGGCACACGGGGCCCAGCAGGCCACCGCCGGGAGGGACGCGGGCCCTGACTCTGCGTGAGGTGGGAGGAGCAGCTCCGCTGCTGTGCTGAGAGAAGCTGTTGGGGCTGGCGTGGGAAGAGGGGCCCCCCGGGAGGCTCCTGTGGTTGCCCGAGTGAGGGAGGACAGTGGCCCAGACCTGCGGGCAGTAAAGGAAGGGAGAAAAGTGGTCTGCAGCAGGGTGAAGAGGAAGCCAGCAGGACCCGCCAACGGATGGGAGGTGGCGTGTGAGAGAAAAAGCAGAGGCCAGAACGACACCATGGTGTTTTGACCTGAGCAACTACAAGGACAGAGGTTTGTTTCTGTCTCTGGCTATGGGTGTGTGAAGGCTGAGAGGTCTGCTGGGACCAGGCAGAGATGCTGAGTAGGCTACTGGTAACACAGGTCTGGAGATGGAAATCTGGGGGTCCATGCGTCCAGATTCAAAGCCCCCCAGCTCCTAGATGACAGAGCGAGACGGCGGCTGAGGGACTGCTCATGGATATGGGAACAGGAGGAAGAAAACCAGGCGGGCATGGAACCAAGTGAAGGAAGGTCAGGGAGGAAAGGGACCGGCTGTGTCACAAGCTCCCAACAGACCAGGGAAGGTCAGACTGAGACCTGACGCCTCACGCAGCCCACACACTCACCGGACAAGTCGCCGGTGCCGGCCGAGGCGCCGAAGTAGTAGCCGGTGGGCAGGCGCACGCCCGTGATGTCAATGCAGTTCTTCCACTCGTTCTTGTCCTCCAGGTCCGTCATCACCTGCGGCCGGCCAGCAGGTCAACGGCAGCCCGGGGCCGGCCTGCCCGCCTTCCCAGTCCCCGCAGAGCCACCCCTCCTGCCTGCTCACCGTCAGGCGACCCCGGGAGTAGCGCACGGCCAGGAAGGTGTCGTGATCGCGGTTGCGGAAGTCAGCCGTGCAGCCCGCCAGCTCAGTCCAGCGGCCGTCCTTGCTGTGGTCGTAGGACAGGGAGCCATTGTTCACCATCACGGAGATGTACGGGAACACGCGCTGAGATGAGACACTGGTTACTCCGAGGCCAACCTGACCCATGGGCGGTTGCAGGGCACCCACCACCCTGATCCCTGCAGGCTCCTCTCATGCAGGAACCACGGAGAAGTCCCGTCCTGCTCTGGGGAGAGCAGGGGCCTACCTCCGTGGTCTCATCGTTGGGATACGTGTCCAGGAAGATGGCTAAGCCATGGAAGTTGTCTTTGCTTCCAAACACAGGCCCTGGAATTAGAAGGAGATGCTCCTATAATGGGAGAAATTGGAGCTGCCCCATGGGTACGTGAAGGACAAAGTAATGCCAGCATGGGTGGGGCCAAAAGAGGTTAATCTGTGGTCATTCTCCCAGGAAAGAGAAGGGATCTCTAAGTGAGGGTGGGATGGGGGACTGGAGGATGGTCTCGGGGGGTGGCAGAGAGGACTCAAGTTTGAACCCTGAACTGTGAAGGACCAGCACCTGCCTATATGCTCTCAGGTGTCAGGTGACAAGGGAACACCCAGCCTGTGAAAACCAGGCAGCCATTGCAGTAAGGACTATCGCATAACCCAGGGGTCACCAACTTTCTGTCCAAGGCCTGAGAGCAAATATTTTAGGCTTTGTGGGCCACAGATGGTCTCTGTCACACAGTCTTCCTTGTTTTTTCCTTTTTAAAATGATGGAATAGAAACACACCCCCTCGGGGGGTGTTGAACACCAGGCCGCAGTGGGCACAGGCTGAGCCACAGCAGCATCTTCTAACAGAACGCTCCCTCCAGCTGCCCCCAGGTCCCAGGTTTCCTCAAAGAGGAGAAGCAGCGCCCTAACAGGCAGGCGCAGAGGGGAGGGTCCCTGGCCACAGACGCACAGGCCCCACTTGGGCAAGCGCCACCCTACCTGGCACCAGGCGGTCCCGGGTGTACCACAAGGCGATGCCGTCTCCATGGAGATTCTTCTTCCCTGCGCCGTGGACTTTGAAGTGGACGTGCATCTCCCAGTCCTTGAGGAAGCAAGGCTAGGAGAGCAGAGAGGGCTGCTCAGAGCTCCCCAGGCCTGCCTGCCAGACGGAGGTGATCCAGCAGAGACGACACTCAGAACAGAGCCAGGCAGCAGCGTCAGGAGTGTCCCCGCCACCGACAGACCCCCCACCCCCCAGTGTTCTCAGCAGGGAGGGAGGGGCTGCTGGGCCTCCCAGGTGGGAAGGGGGGGCCACAGAGTGTGCCAAGGCTGCTGAGGCCCAGTCTCCTCCTGGGCCGGTTCTCACACTTTGATTTACTTTCCTCAACACCAGCCAAACCTGTTAGCCCTGTTTCTTCTCCATCCCCACTGCTCCTGCCCCCCGGGATCCTGTGGAAGGATTACTAACCCCATTTGAGTCACATATTTTATAAAAAAAGAAAACACATTTAGAGACAAAATAACTTGTCCATAGCAGGTAAGTGAATGGTCCTAATTCACACCCAGGTCTGTCTGACTTGGAAACTTGTGCTGTTGTCTATACCTGCCATGGCCTGTAACACAAACTGCACCAACTCCTTTCTGGCCTCCCATCCCCCTCGTCTTCGCTCCTAACCAACCCTCCAAAGTGAGGGACTCAAACCCAGGTCTGGCTGACTCCAAACCCCAAGCTCTCAGTCACTATACCTCCAGCCTCTTGCAGTCTCAGCCCAGCCTTGGGGTGGTGACAGCATCTGGGCTGGGGCTGGAAGGGTCAGTTCTGGGGCCTCCGGGCTACTGTGATGTGAGGGAAGGCAGCTGCTTCCCAGCAGCCAGGAACACCAGGTGCAAAGCTGGGCCCGGCCCACAGCAAGGAAACCAGCCTGGCCTTACCTACCAGGAAGTTACTCATGAAAACTATGGTGTTGACACTCATTCTGACGAAAATCTACTTAGGGAAAGTCTGCAGATGGGTGTGTGAGCAAATAATTAAACAAAGGCCAATCAGAAAGGCAAACTAAAACAAGATATTGCTGACTTATCAGACTGGCAACTGTTAAAGAGAGTGCTAACAGCAATGAGATGAGGATGGAGAGAAACACAGCTCAAACAATCCAGGGGACTGCGGGTGCTCCCGTCTCCTTTGGGGCAATGTGGCTGTTGCAGCTTTTTAACAGAATGAGGGTGATCCACAAGCACTTACAGTCCAAGATCAAGACATCAAGACACTGAGAGAGGAAAGATGAGCTGCAAAACAGTATAGCTCTATGTGCTTACTTTTGAAAGAGAAAGAAATCAGTGTATATGTAGAGAAAGAAGGAAATGAAAGAAATACGAACCAACATTAATGAACGCTAACTCTGGGAGGGGAATGTTTACTTTCTATGTCTGAATCTTCTATATTGAACATATTACTTCTGTAATCAGAAAAAACTCAAATAAAGAATAAAACTCTATGTCTCACCGTGGGTGATCTGGCTTGTGCATCACTGACTTACCGGAGTCACTGTTCTGGGCCTGGGCACCAGGAGCCCAGGTGAGGACACCCGGCCCCTGAGAACATGGGCTTAGCAGGCACCTGCACGACAACCTGACAGTGTGAAGTCAGCCCTCCCAGTTCCTGACAGTTCACTGGCTCTGGGAGACTCTGCAGATTCTGGAGGAGCAACTGTGAGGTAAGAAGAACCAGGTCTCAAGGACATACGGGCACAGAATGTGAGTCCAAGACCTGCTTAGTGGGTGGAAGGCTTGGTGAACCAGTCTTGCTTTGGCCTGAGACAACAAAAACTGCACCTGAAAAGTAAGAATGAATGAGAAACGCCTCCTAGGGACCGTAGCTCAGCTATGAGTCCTCACAGTCCCTGAAATTAGACTAAACAGACTCACCCAGGCCTCATTTCAACAAAAAATCTTACAAACACAATATCTGGTACACAACCAAAAATACCAGGCACATGAAGAGAAAAGATATAAACAAAAACAGAGAAAGGGAAGGAGGAAGGAAGGGAGGGAGAGAGGGAGGGAGAAAACAACAGCAGCCCAGCTACTCTCAAAAGCAACCAGAAGCGAAAGACAGGTCACCTTCTATAATGAGCCTGATCCAGGAATTCTCAACAGAAACACTAGGAGCAGGAAGACAATAGACTGATAGGTTTGCAGCTGAAAGGAAGTAACAATCAACACAGGATTCTATATTCAGCAAATGTATCCTTCAAGAATGAAGGTGCTTTTTGGGCTTAGACCTAGTTTTCAACAACACGGCTAAACACACTAAGAAGGTCCAGACTGTCAGTAAATACAGGACCTGTTATGGTGCCCCCCTCAGGAAAATGGTGAAGAGATCTGAAGTTAGCCAGCACACCAAGTACACTTGCTCCTTCTGTGACAAAACCAAGGTGAAGAGACAAGTGGTGGGGATCTGACACTGTGGTTCCTGCATAACCAACACCACTTCTGCCATCACAGGAAGGCCAGCCATTAGAAGACTGCAGAGATGGAAGGACAGCAGAAGCACCACCGTTCGAAACGCTGCTAGCCTATAATAAATAGGTTAACATATGTAACCCCGCCCCCCCCCAAATGAAGGTGAAATTAAAACATTTTCAGACAAAAACATTAAAACTATCTTTCATTCTTCAGGGAGAAGAAAAGTGATCCAGATCCAGATGTAAAGTCAGAGATTGAGGTAGGAATGAAGAGCAATGACGAAAGCAAATACAAGACTAAAAATCTAAATAAATATTTGACTACATAAAATAATAATGTTTTGTGTGATATAAAACAGAAAGATTAATAACAGGGTAAAAGGAGTTAAAGTGTTCTAAAAGCCTTTCATTGTCCTGGAAGAAGTTAAAAGTACGTGCTATCATTAGACTTTGGTCAAACATGTTTTAAACTCCGGAGTAACCATTAAAATATTGGGAAGTAAGCACAAAACTTTCAAGCTAATAGAAGAATAAAAGTGGAATAAAAATTAACCAACCCAAAAGAAGCCAAGACCAGAGAGAAAAATGAACAGAGAACAGTCAGTACAAACAGAAAGTCAATAGTAAGACGGTAGATTAAAGTCAAATGTATCAGTAATTTTACTAAATGTAGACAGACTAAATGCTGGTAAGGGTACACAGGATCTCCCTGTATTCTTTTCTTTTCTCTTTTAATGACATATAGTTGACATACAATATTATATTAGCTTCAGGTGTACCACATAGGGATTTGATATTTACATACGATTTAATCACCACAATAAGTTTAGTAACTATCTGTCACCAGAGCAAGTTACTGCAATATTACAGACCACATTCCCTATGCTGTACATTACATTCCCATGACTTATTCATTTTATAACTGGAAGTCTGTACCTCTTAATCTCTGTATTTTTTCCTACAACTGCATGTGAATCTACAATTATCTCAAAATAAAAAGTTTAATTTTAAAAATAAATAACAGATGAAAGACAAACGAGAGCTAAAACTATAAAACTCAGGAAAAAACAGGGAAAATCTTCACAACACCGGATTTAGCAATAATTTCCTGGATATGATAACAGAGTACAGACTAAAAAAAAAATATTGGATTTCATCAAAATTAAAACCTTTTACACATCAAAGAACATCAAAAGAATGAAAAAACCCACAGAATGAGAAAAGGTATTTCCAAATCATATACTGATAATGTCCAGAATATAAAGAGAACTCCTAAAACTCAACAACAAAAAACAACCGAATTCAAAAATGGGCAAAGGACTTGGATAGCCATTTTTTCGTAGAAAAAGATATACAAATGGCTAGTAAGCACATGAAAAGATGCTCAACATCATTAATTAGAGAAATGCAAATCAAAACCACAAGATACCACTTCACACCCATTCGGATGGCTATTACCAAAAAAATGGAAAATAAGTAGTGCAAAGACGTGGAGAAATTGGAACCTTGGTGCAATGCTGGTGGGAATGTAAAATGGTGTGGTTGCTGTGGAAAACAGTTTGGGGTCCTCAAAAAGTTAAACAAAGAGTTACCGTATGACCCAGCAACTCCACTTCCTAGGTATTTACCAAAAAAAGTGAAAAGAGGTGCTCCAACAGCCACCTATGTCCACTCATGTACACAGCAGCACTGTTCACAACAGCCAAAAGGTGGAAACCACCCGGTGTCCACCAACAGATGAATGGGTAAACACAACGTGGTGTGTGTACACACTCGTGTGTGCACACGCACACACAGAGGAATATTATTTAGCCATAAAGAGGAATGAAGTACTAATATATGCTACAGCATGGATGAAACCTGCAGATATTACAGTAACTAAGCCAGATATGGGCAAATATTCTATGACTCCATTTATGTGAGGTGCCTAGAAGAGTCAAATTCAGAAAAAGAAAGAATAGTGGTTACCAGGGGCTGTGGGGAGGCGGGGAACGGGGAGTTAGTGTTTAATGAGTACAGTTTCAGCTTGGGACGATGAAAAAGTTCTGGAGGTGGAAGGTGGTGATGGCCGCACGATAAGGTGAATGTACGTAATGCCACTAAACTGTATACTTACAAGTGGTTAAGAAGGTAAATTCTATGTCATGTATATTTTACCACAATAAAAAAAAATTTGAGAAATTTTATTCTTTTTCATGCAGATACATATTTACAGGAATCAAAACTAATTTTTTGTTGGCAGCCATTACATTTTTAAACTTTTATTGAAGACTGACTTACGATGTTAATTTCTGCTGTACAGCAAAGTGACTCAGTTATACACACACACACACATACATTCTTTATCATATTCTTTTCCATTATGGTTTATCACAGGAGAGTGAATGTAGTTCCCTGTGCCATACAGGAAGATCTTGTTGTTTACCCATCTCTATATAAGTGTGCATCTGCTAATCCCAAACTCCCAATCCTTCCCTTCCCCACCCCCCTTCCTCTTGGCAACCACAAGTCTGTTCTCTATGTCTGTGAGTCTGTTTCTGTATCATAGATATGTTCATATGTGTCATATTTTAGATTCCAAATACAAGTGATATCATATGATATCTGTCTTTCTCCATCTGACTTACTTCATTTAGTATGATAATCTCTAGGTCCATCCATGTTGCTGCAAATGGCATGATTTCATTCTTTTTTATAGCTGAGTAATATTCCACTGTATATACATAGCACATCTTTATCCATTCATCTGTCGATGGACATTTAGGTTGTCTCCATGTCTTCGCTACTGTAAACAGCACTGCAATGAACACTGGGGTGCATGTATCTTTTCAAATTAGAGTTTTGTCTGGATATATATCCAGAGTGGGATTGCTGGATCATATGGCAACTCTATTTTTAGTTTTTTGAGGAATCTCCATACTGGCTGCACCAATTTACATTCCCACCAACAGTGTAGGAGGGTTCCCTTTTCTCCACATCCTCTCCAGCATTTATTATTTGTAGACTTTTTAATGATGGCCAATCTGACTGGTGTAGTTTTGATTTGCATTTCTCTTATAATTAGAGATGATGAGCAGCTTTTCATGTACCTCCTGGCCAATCTGTATGTCTTCTTTGGCGAAAGGCCTATTTAGGTCTTCTGCCCATTTTTTGATCGGGTTTTTTTTTGTTGTTGTTGTTATTGAATTGTATGAGCTGTTTGTATATTTTGGAAAGTAAGCCCTTGTCGGTCACATCATTTGCAAATACTTTCTCCCAGTCCAGAGGTTTCTTTTCATTTTGTTTATGGTTTCCCTTGCTGTGCAAAACCTTATAAGTTTGTTTAGGTCCCATTTATTTATTTTTGCTTTTATTTCTATTGCTTTGGGAGACTGACCTAAGGAAACACTGGTACGATTTATGTCAGAGAATGTTCTGCCTGTGTTCTCTTCTAGGAGTTTCATGGTGTCACATCTTATAATTAAGTCTTTAAGCCATTTTGAGTTTATTTTTGTGTATGGTGTGAAGGAGTGTTCTAACTTCACTGATTTACATACAGCTGTCCAGCTTTCCCAGCACCACTTGCTGAACAGCCTGTCTCTTTCCCGTTGTATATTCTTGCCTCCTTTGTGGTGACCATTACATTTAAAAAAATTGTCTCAATGCCACTGAGTATCGTATTGAAGAGAATGGTTTCAAAAAAAAGTATTTAAAATTAAAAAAACAATAAAAGGTTACACGGTAAATTTTATGTTACTGTATTTTACCACAATAAAAATAAATGAATAACTGCCCCAAAGCCTAATTATAGGCTGTTTACAAGAGACAACTCAGAAACATAAAGAAGTGGGAAAAAGAAAAGGACAGAAAAAGATATCGCATGCAAACACTAAGCAAGAGCAAGCTGGCGCAGCTACACCAATAACAAGGTTGAGAAGGGGACTCTTAATGACAAAGGACTCCATTTTCCAGGGAAATTTTGGTCTCAAAATATATAAAGCAAGAAACTGACAGACTACAAAGATAAAGACAAGTTTGCGCACAGGCACTTTAATGCAGCTCTCCCAACAACCAACAAAAAGAGAGAACATGTCAGAACGCTATAGACATTGGAATCCAATCGGCAAAATTGACCTAAGGACCTAAATTGTGGGAAGACATTCGGGAACCTTTCTGAAACCTTGAAAATGTTAAAGTATGTGGGCCGAGCGATGGGATTCAGAATGTCCTGCTTGAGCAGTGGAGGAGCTGAGGGTGCGGGGCGTGGAGACTAATATCACCCTGTTTTGGCCCTGAAGGATGGCTGGTTAGCCAAAGACGGGTAAGATTCCTCAGAGGAGGAATAACCTAAGACAGGCACAGCCGCAGAGGGGCCAACAGGGGTGGTGCATAGAGCCTTCCTTGTATCACCCTGTTTGGCCCTAGAGGATGACTGGTTAGCCAGAGACGGGTAAGATTCCTCAAGGGAGGAACAACCTAAGACAGGCACAGTCGCAGAGGGGCCAACAGGGCTGGGGCACAGACCCCCAATATCTGAGCAAGGTCTCCTGCCCCCAGGGCTGTTTTGCTCTCCAGGCCCAGCTCAAATCCACACCTGCTCAACTCGGACCCAGGAAGCAAACAAAGATAATTGCCTCAGTCATGTGAGGCCTTTGATTGTTTATGGGTGTAACCTGAGAATGTTAGCTGAAGAACTCAATAAAAGCAACCTGGGATGAGTCAGCAGGGCTCTTGATCCGAGAGGTCTTGAGCCCCCACCCACCCCCCGACTTTTCTCTTCAGTCTGTCTGTGTCTTCTTCAAGCTTGCGGCACCCGTCACTCACCTCGAGTCGCCGAGCTGGTCTCGGCACTAAATGGCACACTTCCCTCAACCAGCAGGGAATCCACACCCTCTGCAAGCACACACGGAGTGTTTTCCCAAAATCCTGATCATCTGAAGAACCATTTTCAAGTCTCAACACGCCTCCAAGGACTGAAATCATAGAATCTGTTCCCTGACTAGGATGAAATTAAACTAGATATCAATAACAATAACTTAAAAAAATAAAGATAACTAGAAAAGCCCTCTTATACTAGAAAAAATTAAAAACATATCTCACATACACAAAACTCTGCTCAGAAACCAAGATTTCAAATGGCCTCTTTGGTGCCCAGGAGTCTTCTATGCCTGAGAACAATGCACTGAGATAAGACCCCAAGCTGGTGGGAGGTGTACCTCTGAGAAGGGCAACTGTGCACTGGAAGGTGGGAAAGGAAACCTTGCCTCCTGTCCCCGCATGTTTGCAGGAAGATCAGTTTCAAGAAAGAGTACAGGACTTCCCTGGTGGCACAGTGGTTAAGAATCTGCCTGCCAGTGCAAGGGACACAGGTTCAAGCCCTGGTCTGGCAAGATCCCACATGCGGCAGAGCAACTAAGCCTGTGTGCCACAACTACTGGGCCCACGTGCCACAACTACTGAAGCCCGTGTGCCTAGAGCCCATGCTCCACAACAAGAGAAGCCATGGCACTGAGAAGCCCATGCACTGCAGCAAAGAGTAGCCCCAGCTTGCTGCAACTAGAGAAAGCCCATGTGCAACGACGGAGACCCAACACAGCCAAAAATAAATAAAATTTTTTAAAAAAAGAAAAGAAACAGTACATATGGAAGTTGAGGACCTAGAAACTGATACTCCCAAGACTATCCAGGCCTTAGAAAGTCTCCACGTACTGCAGGTAAGACTGCAGATCATCAGAATACTATGATACAGACAATATATAGAGAAGGATTTTAAGCAGATGAGGTGCGGACTGGAACTGATGTAGAAGCTGCTTTTGAGAGCAGAACATGACAAGGCCACGGTCCTCCATCCTGGCTGTACAGCTGCGCTACACGGGGAGCTCAGAAATCTTAATGCCCTGGCCCTCCCCCAGGCCAACTAAATCAGAATCAATCATCTGGCAGTCACAGACCATTTTACAATTAGGTGCTTTCTGTGTCTTAGCTTGCAACAAAGTGAAAGGCAGAGCTAATCTTTTTTTTTTTTTTAATTGGAGTATAGGTGCTTTACCATGTTGTGTTAGTTTCTGCTATATAGCAAAGTGAATCAGTTATACATATACATATATTCACTCTTTTTTAGATTTCCTTCCCATTTAGATCACTGCAGATCATTCACTAGAGTTCCCTGTGCTATACAGCAGGTTCTCATTAGTTACTTATTTTATATTATACATAGCAGTGCATATATGTCAATCCCAGTCTCCCAATTCATCCCACCCTCCTTCCCCCCTTGGTAACCGTAAGTTCTCTACATCTGTAATTCTATTTCTGCTTTGCAAGTATGTTCATCTGTACCATTTTCCTAGATTCCACATATAAGTGATACTATACAATACTTGTTTTTCTCTTTCTGATTTACTTCACTCTGTATGACAGTCTTTTTAGGTCTATCCATGTCAAGGCAAAGCTGACCTAACAGCCAGCTGGGGACTTCTTTGGTGGAGCAGTGGTTAAGAATCCACCTAGCAATGCAGGGGACATGGGTTCCAGCCCTGCTCCAGGAAGATCCCACATGGCTCGGAGCAACTAAGCCCGTGTGCCACAACTACTGAGCCCACGTGCCACAACTACTGAAGCCCATGTGCCTAGAGCCCGTGCTCCACAACAAGAGGAACCACTGCAATGAGAAGCCCATGCACCACAATGAAGAGTAGTCCCCGCTCCCCACAACTAGAGAAAGCCCAAGGGCAGCAACAAAGACCCAACATAGCCAATAAATGAATTAATTAATTAAAAACAACAATAAAAATAGCAGTCAGCTGATACATCATTAAAATTTTTGATGAAAGATCACTGCCTGATTTGGGGTTTATAAACTGAAGTTGCTCAAAATATTGAGTGACCTTGCTATAACAAAACTCCCTGCATCTCCATCTACTATTTAAGCAAACACAAGTTTTCAGCATTCACACAGATAAGAACAAAAAGCAGAAATCATGCTGAAGCTTCTCATTCTGACAATGACATCCATCCAAATGGGGGTGGGGAGAGAACAGCTCAATGAGATGCATTTCATTAAATGTTTACTTTGCGTAAAAAATTATTCAAAACTGTGTAATGTGTCAGGCATGTCTTTTGATCAACTGTAAACCACTGGTAATTACAATATGCCCAAGAAAATATTAAAAGATAATTTCAAGTTCCCAACAAAGTTAAAAAGCTTAAATTATTACACTTATTTTAGTTGCAGAGGAACATGATAGGCTAATCAATAAGATTTTCAAGCATTAAATATGCTGCATTAAGATAAACTTCTGTGTGGGAAATGAAAATACAAGTTCAATTTTTAAAAATGATGTACAACTTGGGCTTATTCATAGTGTTTAAAAGAGAGGATCTCAAACTGCTCAACTTGAGGATGGAAGATGCCTTAGAGGACTGGGGTGGGGAGGGTGGGGGGGACTCGAGGTGGGGGAGTCAAGGAAGGGAGGGAATATGGGGATATGTGTATAAAAACAGATGATTGAACCTGGTGTACCCCCAAAAAAATTAAAAAAAAAAATTCATTAGCTACAGAAAAAAAAATAATAATAACAGTAAAAAAAAAAAAAAAAAGAGAGAGAGGATCTCAAACTGCAATATTTATATTCCACTGAACAGGAGGTGGGGGAAGGAAGACAGGACAATTATATTCCTGAGTGAAAAACCTGATGAAGGCAACTGCAGAATTCTCTCAGCCGTGTGCCACTGCCAACCACCAACTACCTCCAACCATAATTAAGTTACTTGTGACTGAATCAATTTCTACCAGTTTCGGCACTATTTGTACCTCACTTAAAAACAAAAATTTTTTTTAATGCTATGCTGAACTCACGTCCTTGAAAAATATAAGGCTACATTATCATTTTTAAAAGTTACCCAGGGGGCTTCCTAGGTGGCGCAGTGGTTAAGAACCTGCCTGCCAATGCAGGGGACACGAGTTCAATCCCTGCTCCAGGAAGATCCCACAAAAAAAAAAAAAGTTATCCAAAAACACGGGGACCTCCCTCGCAGTCCAGTGGTTTGGACACCATGCTTCCACTGCAGGGGGCCCAGGTTCAATCCCTGGTTGGGGAACTAAGATCCTGCATGCCAAACAGTATAGCCAAAAAAAAAAAACGTTAACCGAAAACAAACGGGACCTAATTAAACTCAGAGGTTTTGTACAGCAAAGGAAACCATAAACAAAACGAAAAGACAACCCTCAGAATGGAAGAAAACATTTGCAAACGAAGCAACCGACAAGGGATTAATCTCTGAAATATACAAAGAGCTCATGCAGCTCACTATCAAAAAAACAACACACTCAAAACATGGGCAGATCTAAATAGACGTTTCTCCAAGGAAGATACACAGATGGCCAAAAAGCATGTGAAAAGATGCTCAACATTGCTGATTATTAGAGAAATGCAAATCAAAACTACAATGAAGGGCTGGATGGGCAGGTGGGCAGGCGGGCAGGTGGGCAGGCAGGTGGGCGGGTGGCAGTGGCCTCTGGGCAGTGGAGGGGGTTCTGGGGCAGCACCATGGGCAAGGGGTAGAGGAGCAAGTTGGTGGCTACTGCTGCTGCTGGGTTGGGGGGGGTGGGGAGAGCCACTTCAGGGTAGGGGACAGGCGGGGGAAGGAGGGGCAGGCGGGGGAAGGAGGAGCAGGCGGGGGAAGGAGGAGCAGGCAGCTGCTCGGCCGAGGCACTTTAAAAACTTTTTCAGGTGCCGCAGAGGCGACCGCTGGAGCCGATGTTACTGATCCCCAGAATGACGACGGCTGCTGCCTAATCTGGTAAGAGGAATGCCAGCTCCTGAGCAGCCCTCACTGGTGGAGGAGAGGCAACCACAGACCTGCCAGGAAGCTGCCTCCACTGACCCAGGCATGGAACCCAAGACCACAGCCACCACCACTCTAGCTTCCATGAAGCAGCAAATAACACTGCATGTTGAAGAAAATTGGAAACCTATCATGATTCTTACCCTGTAACTCCTTGATGGCCTCAGATGACTTCAAAATGTTATCTTTTGGCAAAGAATAGTATTCCGAATGGATGTTTTGTAGGAGAAAGAAAAAGGGGTTCCAGCTTCTCGAGAAAGAAGGAATCTACTTCTGTTCAAGTGCTACCTCTTTCGTGAAGCCATGTTCACCCCAGCCTGAAGTTAACAAGTCAACTCTCTCCTGATCTTCTTTAGCACTTTATGCCACTGCTCTGGCTCTAATCCTATGCTCCTTTGGATGATATAATAAAAAGCTACTTAAGGATTAAAAAAAAAAAAAAAAAAGGTATTGCCTCTCACTAGTCAGAATGGCCATCATCAAAAAGTCTACAAAAATAGGACTTCCTAGGTGGCGCAGTGGTAAAGAATCCGCCTGCCAAGGCAGGGGACATGGGTTCGAGCCCTGCCCTGGGAAAATTCCACATGCCGCGGAGCAACTAAGCCCGTGTGCCACAACTATTGAGCCTGTGCTCTAGAGCCCATGAGCCACAACTGCTGAGCCCATGTGCTGCAACTATTGAAGCCCACACGCCTAGGGCCTGTGCTCCACAACAGGAGAAGCCACCACAATGAGGAGCCTGTGCAATGAAGAGGAGCCCCCACTCGCAGCAACTAGAGAAAGCCCATGTGCAGCAATGAAGACCCAACACAGCCAATAAATAAATAAAATAAATAAATTAAAAAAAAAGTCTACAAAAATAAATACTGGAGAGGATGTGGAGAAAGGGGAACCCTCCTATGCTATTGGTGGGAATGTAAGTTGGTGCAGACACTATGGAGAACAGTATGGAGGTTCCTGAAACTACCATATGATTCAGCAATCCCACTCTGGGGCATATACCCAGACAAACCTCTACTTTGAAAAGATACACACACTCCAGTGTTCACTGCAGCACTATTTAAAATAGCCAAGACATGGAAGCAACCTAGATGTCCACTGACAGGAATGGATAAAGAAAATGTGGTACATGTATACAATGGAATATTACTCGGCCATAAAAAGGAATGGTATAACGCCATTTGCAGCAACATGGATGGACCTAGAGATGATCATACTAAGACAGACAAAGACAAATATCATGACATCACTTCTACATGAAGTCTAAAAAAAAATAAAAAAAAATACAAATGAACTTATTTACAAAACAGAAACAGACTCACAGACTTCGAAAACAAACTTATGGTTACCAAATGGGACACATGGGGGAGGAATAAATTAAGAATCTGGGATTAACAAATACACACTACTACATATAAAATAATCGACAAAGACCTATTGTATAGCACAGGGAACTCTACCCAATATTCTGTAATAATTATATGTGAAAAGAATCTGAAAAAACAATGGATATATGTATAAATGAATCACTTTATTGTACACCTGAAACTAACACAACATTGTAAATCAACTAAACTCTAATACAAAATAAAATTTTAAAAAAATTTATACAACAGAATAATGTGACAGAATGTGGCTCTGGGGGAAATAAAGTAGTTAATGAGGTGAGAAGAACAAAGCAAGCATGAGGGACCAGGAGACAGTGTCCCAGATGGAGGGAACAAGTGCAAAGGTCCTGAGGCAAGATGGCAGCCAGACAGGCTGGAACAAAATTAACAGAGCGAATGACTGGAGACGCCCAGCGCTAGGGGCCAGACTGTGCAGACATAATGCTTATTTATCCCTTCCCTGGGGACTCCAGGCTCTGAGGATGAGAGAAAAGGCTGAATAAAGTATCCCCAGATGCCCTTAGCAGGAAGGAGAGCAGGAGCTGAGGTAACAGTCAGATGAGGCAACACAAGGACAGTGTGGGCTGTCACAACTAAACTGGAAGGTCATCCAGAAGAGACCAAAGAGCAGGGTGACAGAGAAAACTAGGACACTGGCTAACAGCTTACGCCATGGGAAGGGTTGGGATCAGGCAGGCTGGGGGAGGAGTAGGTTCTGCCCCCAGTTATTCCCCTTTCACCCCTTTCCTAACCTTCCTTGGCATGGAGTCTGTACAGCAGCTGATCTTGGCCAGTGCTTATGTATGACACGCCAGTGACACCTGAGGCTCCCTGACCTCTGCAACAAAGGTCACAGAAACTAAAACTGCCTATGAATCCACTGATGACGAGACCCTCAATCAAGCATGAGGAAGGGGACTGGGGCTGCAAGTATTTCTAAGGGGTTCCTCCACTGTCCAGGCTGGGGTCAGGTGTAGCAAGTGAACTGCTGGTCTTGGATATGAAACAGATCAGAGTTTACATGTTGTTTACGCCCTTCACTGTCTATTAGCTCTGCATACAGTCACCAAAGCCCTCTATATCAGTCTGAGAATTAAGTGCAACAAGGCACGTTAAAGTCAGTGCCTAACACACAAAATACCCAATAAAAACGCCACTCGTTCCATTTACCCCACTAATGAGAGGGTTCAGTTCAGGCAGATGACAGCCCCACTCCTTACTGGCTATGTGACTTTGGGGGAGGCACTTTCAACTCTGAGTCTTAGCTTCTTCGTTAGTGAAAGGGAGATAACATCAGTTACTTCACATGGCTTTTGAAGGAATGAAGTGAGAAAGGTGTACAAAATGTCAAGCACGCTCCTGACGTGGTAACTTCAACAGCCATTACCTGTTACTACTGGCAGGTGTGACCAAGGCGGGGAAGGGGGCGGGGGAGGGAGGGAGGGAGGGGCGGCCATCAAACCAAGCTTAGGTCTGGGAAGCTGAAGACTGTAGTGGCTTCCTGAATGGTCTGCCTAGCCTCTTAGGAGCCACTCACCAGGTGGTTCCAGATAGAGCCCTCTTTGCTGCGTTCGTCAGGGGTTAGACGCACGTACTGGCTCGTGAGCATTGTGCTGCCTTGGAAGTCCCACAGGAGCGTGGAGCTGGAACCGACCCCTGTGGGCAGACACGGGCACAGACAAGTGCGTAAGAGGCCAAGCCAGGGCTGGCTTTGCCAGAGGCAGGGAAGCCACAGAGCTGCTCTGACCAGAAGGGCACCCCTTCCCCAACCCGTCCAGCCTCGCCCTCAGCCTCAGCTCATTCCCGCCCCAGGCCTCACCGTGGTAGGGCTTGATGAGCGAATGCTCCCGCTTGAGGTGTTCGCTGTTGCCGTCAGTTATGTCCGCAGCCACAGGCCGCAGCAACAGGAGAAAAAGTAGAAGTGTAGTGGGGCCAGGGCCGGGGCCGGGAAGCCCAGGCCTCCCTAGGCACCGCCGGCCCCAGCCCCAACGCCAAATCCAGCTGGCCGCCGCCGCCATTCTCCGTTCCTCTCGGCCACTTCCGTCCTAGAACTTCCGCCTTCCGGGTGTTCCATCTAATAGCCTCCGGCCGGAAGCCCTCCAACAGTAGCGTCGCATGGGAACTCCCAGCAAAAGCAAAGCCTCGCTGCCGAGGGGGACTAAGGCTTTATTTGCTGAGCAGCCCCCCATCCTGGTCGAGTGCCTTGGAGGCTGCGAGGCACCTGTCAATCAGCCTCAGGAGTGGGTTCTTACGAGCAACAAGAGTAACAACCAATCATGGAACGGCACGTTCGGCATGTGGGCAAACGGGGAGCGGAGGGATGATTTGTGCCGGAGGGCAGCGCGAGGGTCGTCTGTGAAGCGGGGCATGCTGGAACTTGTAGTTTTTACGGGCCGCTAGCGTGGACTGGGTAGACGAAGCCTGGAAAGCTCTTGGCCTCTGGCCACTGGTCGCGTTCCTAACCTGCCTTAATGTGAAGAGAAAAGAGTTCTAAATTGAGGGCGGAGACCAGAATTCTAACTCCCGCGCGGCCTAGAACTCGGGCTGATCCCGAGCTAAACTTTTTAGCCGTCTCTGGCTCCACGCCTTTGGAAACAGAATTCCCTTATTTGATGGCGTCCACTATACCCAGCTCCTCAGGCCCAGTTAGGGTACAGCAGGAGGAGCCGACCCGAATCCCGTCCCAGTGATGGCTGGGGTCCATTCGTATCCAAACGATTGTAGTGCCTGCCTGGTGCAGCAGGAAGCGTCCATGAAAAGTCTGGGGAAGCTGGCTGTGGACCAAAAGTGAAAAACTGGTAGCCCACAGCCAAACAGAGCTCTTGCTGATACTATTTCAATAAATGACTTAATTACCAATATTTTAAATCAGGAGACAAATTCACGTGAAAAAATCCAAATTTCCAGCTTCTCGGGAAAAATAGGAAGACCCAACCACACTAGGCTCTTGGGGCTGCCCCGCTAAAAATGCCTTACTTTTCTAAGCTAGTCTTCACTCTGACCACTAATTTACAGCACCTGCCTGGCCGCTCTAGACACTTGAATTAATAACCCCTGTTACAGACCACAGGGTGGGATAGTTGGTTGCTTGCTCCTTTAAGAAGTTGTCCTTTGGAATGAATGAATTTCTTCAGGATTAAGTGCTAAGACACCTTTTTTAAATTAGCAAGATATATATATATATGTGTGTGTATTTCAGAGATTAATCTATATCTATGCAAACAAGGACATGTACGTTCCGCTAGATCTCCGTGAAGGCTCGGATTTTTATCAGCTATAGTCACTACTGAATCCCCAGAATCTAGAAAGGTGCATGGCACAAAGAAGGTGATTAATAAGTAATTGGTGAAAGAAGGAATACTTGGCCTAGAACCTGGAATACGGTCATGATGAATAAATGAGTCGGAGTTTACCACAAAGGGGAGAGGCATCCGCAGCAAAGGGAACAGGAAATGCAAGGGCCAGGAGGGGTCCCTGAAAGCATAGGGAATGCAAGAAGTTTGGCATGGCCGAGGAGTGGTAGGGGAGAGTTTGTCTGAGGCCAGAACTCAAGGGTCCTTCAATTCCAGCTAAGGAGCATGGCCTTTTCCCAGAAGGCAATGGGATGATTTTAAGCATAGGAGTAACCAACCTAGGTTTCTCTGGCTACAGTGAAAGGAGACTGGAGGGAGATTGCGGTGAGGAAAGAGTAAGAGGTGTTATGACAGATAAGAGAGAGTGGAGCTTGAGCGAGGGAGGTCTCCACAGAGAAGGGGGATCAGAAGTCCGCAGGGAAACCAGACATCAGTAACTAATCACCTGTGGGAAGCCAGGGAAAGAAAAGTTGAGAATAGTGTTCTGTGATGTCGAGGTACCCCACCACTATTGTGGGGTGGACAAAACTAAATAAGGGCTAAGAGATGGGAAGCCCCAGGGCTAACTGGGGTCCCTGGGGTGAAGATGTGGTCAGAGCTGAAACTGGCATCCACAGTGGAGTGGTGGGAAGACACATCTCTGCAGCAGCAGGAAGGAAGGTGCTTAGGAGGGGGTCCCAGGCGGAACCTGTGGTTGGGTCTTTGCAGGGAGGAAGATGACTTGTTGGTGCCTGGACCAGTGGTGGCCCAGGTCCAGCTCCTAGCATCCCAAACACACGCATTTACAGCTTAACTGATCTCTAACTTGATGTGTAACCTTGGGCAACTCACTTCTCTCCGAGTCTGTATCCTGACCGGTAAAATTATTCAATTAGCACCATTCACAGACGTTGTGAGGATCAAATGAGGTCATGTTGAGGGGAGACTGTCTAAACTTTAAAGTCCCCTCTTAGGCTAGGCCCAGATCCATGGCACAGCAGACAGGCAGGTGGTCTCCACTCATATCACACACCCTACCACACCCTGCTCCCCGTCACAGGTATATTGACACTGTCGTACACCTTATTAAGACCACCATTGGCAATGCTCCAGGCCCAAATGCAATTCCCAATACACACAACAAGTCTGATTTACTGAATCCCTCTGTCTGGGTGGCCTGGAACAAGGTGTCTGGAAAGAAGTGACTTAGGACTGAGTGAAGAGGTATATTAACTAGAATAATGCTAGCTGCTATAACAAATAGACCCTAATGTGTATAACAGCTTGAAGAAGTTGACTTCTCTCTCCCTTAACAGTCCAAAGCTGGTGTTCCTGGTTGATGGGTGGCTTGCCTTCTTACACTAATGTGGAGACCTAGACTGCTTCCTTTGTGTGGCTCCATAAGCCACTAGGGCTTCATCACCTTGTGTATCCAGTCAGCTAAAGGGGAAGGAGAGAATGTGGAGGACACGCAGGACTTAAAAGCCTTGGCACACATCACTCCCAGTTGGGGGGAACTAGTTAGCACATGGCCACACCTGACTGTAAGGGAGCCTGGGAAATTAAAGTTTAGCCATGTGCCCAGGAGGAAGAGGACATGAATTTGTGGTGAAGAGTCACTCAGTTTCTGCCTCCAAAGGTTTCAGGTCATGGCCCTAGAAGGGAGCCGTGGAATAGAGGGTAGAATATGGAAGATGTGGTGTCACCTTATCTTTGTAGAAAGAGGGGTGGATGACTGGAGGGCTCTAAGTAAGTCCATACTTAGGTAAAATACAAGTCCCGTAGTGGATACATGCACATGTAAGAAAGAGGCCAACTGAGGACTCTAAAGAGCTTGAGTTCATCTGGGACTGGGCCAGGCTGAGGAAGCATGGTGCCCCTCCTGAGTCTACAGTACTGCACCAAGCTGGAACTTTTATGTGAGTGACTATAGATGCACACGTGTCTTTGGGCACAGATGCACCTGATCTGTTCCGTGCCCGGGTGTGTGAGCATGTGCGTACCTGGTTGCAAATGTCACTGGGGTGTCTGAGCTCACATGTGCCTATGTTCATATGTGACAGGCAGGTGAGCCTGTCACGTGCACATGTCCCAGGTGTTCCTGATGAGGGAGAACCTGTGTGTTTCTGACCTGTACACCTGAGGGGTCTGTGTGTGCCTGACCATGCGTGCAATGTATCTGTTTGCACACTCAGAAACAGGCCTGGGGAGGACAGCCTGGAGATGTCTCAGGACAGGGGTAGTAACAGTTACTACTGCCAGGGGGAGGTGTGCTGCGTGTGCCCACAGCCAGCACACAGCAGGTGTGGGATAGGTACCTGCTGAGTGAAGTACACAAGTAGACACTCAGATCACAGTACACAGGTCCCTGTGCCCACGGCAGCCCCTGCAGGGTGCAGGAAGGTGCCTAGGTGTGTGAATGTGTACTTCTGTGTGTCCGGGTGTGCCCTTGGAACGCCCCAGGCTGGGCCAGACCAGGCTGGGCTCCTTGCTGGGCACACAGGGGCCTCTGCTGTGTGTTGGTGCCTGCGTGGAGCACTGCCAAGGGTGCGTTGGCGGCATGTGTGTGTGCACGCGTGCGTGCGTGTGTGTGTGTGTGTGTGTGTGTGTGTGTGTAGGAAGAAGCATTCGCTCTCTCAGACCTTGCTTCTTTCTGTGGTTCGGTTTCTATAGAGACACTTCCTGTGGCAGAGAAAAGAGGTAGTGAGCCGGTGTTTCAGGATGTGAGGGCCCGCAGGAGCGGAGCTGGGCTCTCTCTGCTGCCTGCCCGTCACCGTGCAAGCTCTGGCCAGAGAGCTGCTCGCAGTCCCCATGGTGGGCGCCCCTCGCGGCGGGGCCCCGTGAACAGCAGCGGCATGCCAGGGAAGCCCAAGCACCTGGGCGTCCCCAACGGACGCATGGTGAGTGCGGGCTCCGGGCCAGGCCCACAGGGAGGGGGTGGGCACACCCAGGGTGGAGTCCAACAGGCACACCCGGCAGGGCTGGGCTAGAGCCTGCATGCTGCCAGTGGGCAGGAGAAGTTGGGGACAGACAGCAGCAGGTGGTGGAACCCGGCGCCTTCACCCCAGGACCTTCCCGGTGGTTCTGATGGGGACCTGGGGCCACTCTGGGGATGAGACCAGAGGAGAGCAGGCATAGGCTTCTGGCCCACTTCCCACTGCTCTCTTACCTGCTACTTTGGCACCATCTGGGGCTGCCTGCATCCTAGGGTAGCAGGGAGACACGGCATGCCCTTTGCCCCCTGTATACCCCCATGGGGACCCAAGCCCCCATGCCTCACTTAGCCTCAGCCCCCTCCCTCACCCAGTGTGCTGGTACCCAAAGTCAGGTAAGGGACAGCCCTTACTGGGTCACTGCCCTCCACCTAGACCTGCTCCGGGGGCTTCCTGCCAGAACTAGCAGTCCTTGGGCAGCCTGGGATGGGTCAGCAGGGTGAGGCCAGGTCGGTACAGCTTCCGTCTGTTCTATTCCTGGGCTGCTAGGAAGGGTGGGTGGAGCTGAGCACTAGGATGCCCCTGGCTGCTGCTGCTGCCCCACCCCCTAAGTCCTCTCCCTGGCTGCTTGGTGTCCAGGTTAGAGAGGCCTTGGAGAGACCAGCTTCTTTATCCATTCAGCAGTTAGGACGAGCTGTGCTGGGCTTCTCTCTTCTCCCTAGGACGTCAGCCCACTTGACAGAGCCCCAGCCCCTCCTAAAAACTCCAGAAAGTCCAGTGTCCTAGTCTCCTACCCAGCCCCAGCCTGGCACTGTGGGATAAAGCCAATGGGTCCAGAGAGACCTGGGTTCTAATCTCAGCTCTGTTGTCCCTTACTAGAGGGTCCTCTCTGACCCTCAGTTTCTTCATCTATAAAATGAGAAGTTTGAAACGGATTTCAAAGGCTTGTTGAGATGATTAAGTGGGATAATGAATGAGGCCCCTGACCCACCGTAGGGACTCCATAAGGGTCAGCCCAATGCCCCCTCTTCATTCTAAGCCCCTCTTCAAGGATCTCTGCCTCACCAAGAAGCTGAGCCATTCCCCACCCCTCTTCCTAATTCCCAAGACCTGTCTCAACACCTTTTCCTTCAGCTTCTCTTTATAGGGCAGAGAGAGGCAAACTTCTCCAAGCTGGCGCACCTCACTAACTCTACCATCAACCTAACATTGAACGTTCAGGCCTCCATGAGACTCACACTCCCTGGAGGCTTGACGCTTGGCTCACCCCTCCTGGGGCATCCAGGCCAAGAAGGAACACGCCCACTCCCACACCCACCCCAGAGGGAGCTGGGTTGATGCTTCTTAGCAGTGCCCAGGACTGCAGGGCAGCTGACGGGGCCCAGAGACAGACCCAGCCTCTGCCCATCCCATGTCAACCCACAGCGTCTCTACTCAAGAGTCATTCAGAGCAGGGAGGGCACCCAAGCTCTACCCCCAGCCCTGCAAGCCCATGGACACTCTGGTTCCCCTCAGCGACTTTCACACACAGGTATATCTTTGCCCCTTCCAGGCCCATTCTGAACTTTCTGTGTCACCTCTTGGAATCCCAAGGGTCACAGATTGGCCACTTGCTGGCCAACGGGCAGCCTTCTGAGGTCACACGCAGCTGAGATGGGGAGGGACAGACAGGCATCCGATGTGCCCAGCTGCGGGCCCGCTGTCAGCCTCCTTCCGTGAGTTACCTCCTGAGGGAGGCTCGGAGGAGTACAGGACGTGCTGAGGGCAGCTGGCAAGTAGAGGGACCCATACTTGAACCAGGCCGATCTGACTTGATGCCAGGGCTTCTCCACCTCCCAGAACTGCCTGGCTCTGTCCTCCCCCACCTCCCCCTGCTGCCACCCCCACCGTCACTCCCTGCTGAGACAGCTTCATTTGTCAGCCTCGTCTTTCTGCCACTCAGTTCGTCAGGCGGTTGCAATGAAACCTGTCACTTAGAGATGGCTCCCAGCCCCCCTCCCAGAGATGCCTTCACACAGTCCCAACTGCCACTTCATTTGTTCACGCAAGCATTCATTCAACAACCCCTCCTTAGGGTCTGCTCAGTGCTGGCCCTGTCCCGGGCATCAAGACCCAGGCCCATCGCCCTAGCCTTTGCCCTCACACAGCTCCTGGTCTGGCTAGGCACAAAAGGCACAAGCACAAACACCGGAATAAAATTCAGGTCTGGATAAGAGCGGCAGGTCAGGAAAAGAGAAAGCTTGAGGTGGGCCTGGAAGGGAGAACGAACTTCTCCACTCGCTTCACGCGTTGTTGGTGTGGAAGATGTTCTGAAAGGGTATGCCAGCTGGAGGAGGGAAAGGTATGGGGAAAGGCCTGCATGCAGGGAAACAGGATGTGTGTACAGGGACAAGGCCCAAGGGCTGGCAGGTCTAAAGCCTGGAGAGGAGCAGTTTTTGCGTCCCGTCACTCTCCGGGTACCCAGTTAGTCTCCCTGCCCGGCAAGACCTACAAAGCAGAGCCCACTGTACCTCGGCCTACATTCCTGGAGTCCAGCTCAGGGCTGGGGGTCGGCTCCACAAAGCTGACTCAGGCTGAAGAGCCAGGCAGCCAGGGTTCTCTGTGGGTCTACCCAGAGAGGATCTTGGGGCCTCAGTTACCCCAAGGTAGGATGAAATGAGATGATGAGATGGGGGCCCAGCCCAGAAGATGCTCAGTGAATCAGCCCTCCCTTAGAAGTCTGACTCCTCCAGAGGGCAGAATTCATCCAGGAGCCCCCGGGTCCTTTATCCCAATTGACCTTGCCCATCGATGCCCCGAGGGCTGAGACCCTGGGCCTCCTAGCTCCCCAGTAGGTCTCCTGTCCCCCCAGGGAGGCATCTCAGTGGAGGGAAGGCCTTAGGTTCCAGAGTCAGGCACACTTGGGCCCTAATTCCTGCTCAGGCACTTCCCAGACGTGTGATTTCTTTGGGCCAGTGTTTCCATATCTGTGAAATGGGAATAATAATACCGGCCACACAGGATGAGGATATAAGATGGAGGGAGAACATGGAGGTGTGCCACTGCTGTTAGAGAGCTCAGGAAATGTCAAGCCACCCTTCCCTTAGCATTCTCAGATACCAGCAGTTCCCCAGGATCCATCTCCGAGGAAAAAAGTGTGGCCTGACCATGGGCCAGGGTTGCCGCTGGCCACCACACCCTTCCTCATCCTTTCTTCCCCTTTTCTCCCATTCACTCACCACTTCTCCTTGGGCCAGCTGGGGTGGGGCAAGGCCAGCCCTGCTCAGCACCACTTCCCCAGACCTGACAGCCTGGGCAGATCAAAGCCCCGGCCAGCCGCAGCGGCATGCTACCCTCCCTGCTGCACGCCTGCCACGGTCACAAACGGGGCCTCACTGGCTCACCCTTCCTGGCAGACTCAGGAGGTTGGGAATGCTGAGCCCTGTGCTACCCAGAGGGAAACTGAGGCCCAGAGAAGGGAAGTTACTTGCCCCAGAATGGTCGATCTGGAATTGGACCCCATTCCCACTCCCTGCCACCTCTGGGTCTCCGTCCTGTCTCAGCCTCAGCTACGTGGGTCAACATCTAGTGAGGCAAGAGGGGCCCAGGAAGAACTGTATGGGGCGTTCGGAGTCAGAGCATCCCTAGTGAAGGGGGTGCCAGCACCTCCTGCGAGGGGAGAGGGGGGCAACTTGGGCCCTCGTGGCTGCTTGGGAGCAGCTGGGCAAAGACGGTGGTAGGGGAGAGGCCCAGCCATAGGTGGGCAGCAGTGTCGTGGGCAGGGGGATTCGGGGCAGCTGGTGTTTAGGGATGACTGAGGTCGACAGGCAGAGATTGGAGAGCGGTAGGGTGGGGGGAGCAGGAGCAGATACCGGGCAGAGGAAGCAGCAAAGCAGGAAGCAGGAATGTGAAGGGGTGTGGGGAAAATAGAAGTTTGATGAAGTGTGGGGTGGAGGTGAGGGGGAGGGCAATGGGGGAGGCTGAAGGGGTTCATGAGTCAGGCCCAGGTAGAGCTTCAGCTGTAACCCAGCAACTGCTCTGCCTCCCAGAGCAAGCAGTGGGGCCAGAAGAGGACCTGGGAGCCAGCCCCACCTAAAGACACAATCCACTCAACGTGATGTAAAGAACAAAACAAAATAGGAGTGTGAGCCGGTGCAGCCCCTCTGCCCTCTCTGGGGTCCTGGGTGGCCCACGAGCACCCTGTGTCTGCCCCGCCAACAGGGGAGAGTGCGGTGGAGAGCCCTGAGCAAGGGAGAGGCTGAGTCCTGGGTTGTCGGGTGGGCCAGAGAGAGGCCGGCGGGTGCTGGGTGTGGGAGGAGGGAGGGCCAGGTCGCCACCGTGGTGGGGAGGGGAAAGTCAGGATGGCTCCTGGAGACCTGGGCAGAGGGCAGTAACCGAGGCTGGGAATAGCTGCGGAGCAGCCTGGAGAGGAATGCAGGGCAGACAGATGTGGGCATGAGAGCAGCTGCCGGGAAAGGGAAAGAGCAGCTGGAAGGGACCTTGGGCTTCAGCTTCCCCTTTGCACACCCCGGGAGTTGAGACTTTGTCCTGCAGCCCCAGGAGAGAACTCCGATGAAGCTGTCAGGTGGGCGAGTGCAAAGGCAGCAGGGTGAGGGCTGGGGCGACCAGGGGAGGGCACGTGGGGCAGTTTCCCTCCTCCTCAGCAACGTCTTATCCCCGCACTGCAGCTTGGAGACAGGCTCAGTGAGGGGCCCAAGGCTGTAAAACTAGAAAAGGACAGGGCTAGGATTTGAATCCGGGTCTGACGGACCTGATACCTGTGCTCTGCCCGCTACGGCAGGGCTTGGCAAAATTGAAAGCTGAAGCAGGTTCAGACACCAATACTAATGCAACAAAAATAACAGTGATGTTCCTCGAATATTTACCACATGCCAGATAGTGTTCTGAGTTCTCTTTCTATGTATATTTAGCTTATTTAATCACAGCAAGCCTTGAAGTCAGGACCATTATTTGCCCCATTTGTATAGAGGGAGAGAGTAAGGCACAGAGAGGTAAAATACTCTGTCCAAGGTCACACAGTACAAATTTGAACGCAGGCAGTCTGGGGCCTGCCTCTGTAAGTAGCATAGATGCCTCAAACTGGCCCCAGAGACCTCTGAGGAGAGTGTGAACATCTTCTAGAGAAAGCGGTCGCTGCTCAGGGCCAGCCAAGGTTGCCATGCTGGGAAGAAGCTCAAGGTAGCTGGGGCAGAAAGCTGGGGTTTCGTGTAAAACTCCTGACTTTTAAATGTGGGAAACCCCGTTAAAGTTTAAAAAACCAAAACATTCTGATATTATTAACGTCCTATCTATTTGCAGGCCAGCTCTGGCCCACAGATGTGTGACCCAGGTGCTCCCAGGTGGGACTGGGGAACAGAGAGGCAGATTCCAGCCAGGAGGGCAGGGAGTCTTCCTGGGGAGATGTGTGCAGACTTGTTTCCAGTGGGGATGGAACGAAGGGACAGGTGGTGGAAGCTCCCATGATGGGACCTAGTGAAAATGTAGGAGGTGAGAGGGAAGAAGGAACTGGGGATCAGTCAGGCCCTGGTGTTGGGAGCCCAGGGGATGGGAAGAAAACCAGATGCTGGTTCCGTGCCCTGCTTCGGTAGTGGCAGAGGTGGCTTCCATTTGGGACTGGCTGAGTTGGAAGGGCTTATGGGGCATTTGGGTGGAGATGTCAGCAGGAAGCTGGCTATGGGTGTTTGAAGCCGGGGAGATGTGGGAGGGAGAAAGGGCCCAGAACAGAGTCAGAGAGGGGCAGAGGCCACCTTGCACATACAGATGATGAGGAAGCTGGAGCATCTGTTAGGAAGGTAGGAAGACCAAGGGAAACCACTGCAAGAGTCATTTTGAAAGGAGGGTTTTTCTGTTTCACTAATGGTTGGGATTCCCAGAGAAGTCAGAGTTGTACGTGGGGGTGGGGTGGAGCACAGAGGATAGGATTGGCCTCTACAGCTACTCACAGTGCGGTCCATAACCAGCAGCATCAGCGTTGCCAGGGATCTTCTTAGAAATGTCTTAGGCTCTCCTGAACCTGAATCTCTGGAGGTGCCCCCCCCACCCCGCATCATGCTAATGCATACTGAAGTTTGAGAACTACTGCTTTCTATTATAAAATAGCATCCTGTGCCCTGCACATGGTGGGTGTTTCCAAGAAGAAGCAGTTGCAATAAGGAGATCATCAGTTACAGAGACACCTCTCCTTCCTCAAAGACAGCAGCAAACATTGATATAACACTTGCCACATGCTGGCCACTGTTCTAGATGCTGGAAATATATTAAAGTGTTGGTCCTCACAGCAGGGCCAGGAAGTAAATTACCATCACTGTCACCATCCCTCACTTACAGACGGAGACAAACAAGTAACTTGCCCAAAGCCCCACAATTCATAAAAGTCAGTGCTCCTACCCACCGTGCTCGCAACCCAGGCTCACGCAGTGGGTGCTGGGGTCAGCAGGGGTGACTGGAGGGTACCTGGCATAAGTCCCAGCACACACCGTGGGTGGTACATGATGGAAGGGGAGCCAGGGGCAGCCTGAGCAAAACGCTGAGCAAGCAGTGACCTGGCTGAGAATGCCCGGCGTGGCCCTCCAGGCAGAGGAGAACACAGGTCCAGTCCTGCGGGCTGGCCTAGAACTATCCCTTGAGAATCCACCCCGGGCTGTACTCTGACTTTCTACCTCGGGTTTCTTGCAGGTTCTGGCTGTCTCAGATGGAGGTAAGTGACAGAGTGTATGGAGGAAGCCTGGCTGGGGGTGGGGATGGGGGATGAGGAGGGTGTATGTGGAAAGAGGGTGCGGATACCCCTGCCATTTGCTGTCTTTCCAGGGAAAGTACCTGAGATGGGATTGGGCCAGGGGCCGGGGAGGGCCGCAAGGCTCACGTGCACTTGTCCATCCCCCTGCAGAGCTGAGCAGCACGGCGGGGCCACAGGGCCAGGGCGAGGACCGAGGCAGCTCCCTCAGCATCCACAGCCTCCCCAGTGGCCCCAGCAGCCCCTTCTCCACCGAGGAGCAGCCTGTGGCCAGCTGGGGCCTGTCCTTCGAGCGGCTGCTGCAGGACCCGCTGGGCCTGGCTTACTTCACTGTAAGCCCTGGGGTGGGACAGGGAGGGTGGGTGGCAGTGGCCACCATGGGGGGCAGGGTGGGGGGCATGGGTTAGGGCATGGATGGAGTTTCAGGCTGGCTGGAGTGGGACCCCTGGGTCAGCTGCTTCATCCAGCCTTTCTTTGGCACTCCTTGCTCTTCTCCCAGCTGGCAAGTTTCCTTCTCTCTGCCTCTTATTTTCTCTCTGTGCCTCCAGATCTGATCCCATCTGTCTGTCCGACCCTATCTGTCTGGCTTGGCCTCTTGGCCCTCTCTCTGTACCAATCTCTTTGACCACATCCCCTGACTGGGTCTCTGGTTCTCACCTCTGTTTCTGTGCCCCCTTCTCCCCACCGCCAGGAGTTCCTGAAGAAGGAGTTCAGTGCTGAGAACGTGACTTTCTGGAAGGCCTGCGAGCGCTTCCAGCAGATCCCGGCCAGCAACACCCAGCAGGTGGGGAGAAGGGGGAGCTGAGGCAGCGAGATGAGGACAGGGCCTGAGCCATGTCCCTGACCTTCTCCTGTCCGTCCTGCCCCAGTTAGCCCAGGAGGCCCGCAACATCTACCAGGAGTTCCTGTCCAGCCAGGCGCTGAGCCCTGTGAACATCGACAGGCAGGCCTGGCTCGGCGAGGAGGTGCTGGCGGAGCCCCGCCCGGACATGTTCCGGGCACAGCAGCTTCAGGTGCGCGGTCCCGGGGGTGTGGCGTGGGGCAGAGGCGGGGCCAGATCCAGGGGCGGGGCCTGAGCGGCAGAGATGGCGGGGATGGAGTGGGTGCGGAAGAGAGCAAACCCGAATGCTGGGGCCCAGCTAAGCACTGGGCCAGGGCGCGGGTCAGAGGGAGGACCAGAGGCCACAGTGAGGGAGGGGCTGGGGGCGGGGCCTGGGGCAAGGAGGGGGCTGGAGGCGGGGCCTGGGGCAAGGAGGGGGCTAGGGGCGGGGCCTGGGGCAAGGAGGGGGCTAGGGGCGGGGCCTGGGGCAAGGAGGGGGCTAGGGGCGGGGCCTGGGGCAAGGAAGGGCGGGGCCTCGCTTCCTAGGCTGGGGCAAGGAGGGGCGGGGGCTCGCTTCCTAGGCTGGGGACGCCACCTGGCCCCAGGGCCGGGCCTGGGGCGCTGGCGGCTCGCAGAGCACCCTCCTCGGCTCACCGCCCCGGCGCCGTTTCCGCAGATCTTCAACTTGATGAAGTTCGACAGCTACGCGCGCTTTGTCAAATCCCCGCTGTACCGCGAGTGCCTCCTGGCGGAGGCCGAGGGTCGCCCCCTGCGGGAACCCGGCTCCTCGAGCCCCGGCAGCCCTGACGCCACGAGAAAGGTGCGGACGAGGGCCTACGAGCGCAGGCGGCCGGGTGCAGATCTGCGGGGGTGTGCCATGGCCTGCCTGCGGGCCGGCGCCCGGCCCAGCGCCAGTGCCCGCCCTGTATCTTGCAGAAGCCGAAGCTCAAGCCCGGGAAGTCACTGCCGCTGGGCGTGGAGGAGGTGGGGCAGCTGCCGCCTGCCGAGGGCCCTGGGGGCCGCCCGCTCCGCAAGTCCTTCCGCAAGGGTGAGGGCAGGAGCGGGCCGCAGCGATGAGCGGGGGCTGGAGTCTGGGCAATCCTGGAGAACACCCCCTTCCTCCTACTGGTCCCGCAGTCTCTGTCTATGAAAATCGAAACGCAGGTCCGTGTGACCCCCACATTCCCCTGATGGTTCGGTTTGCACGCTAGACCCCAGAGGTTTGGGAAGCCCCCCTCAGTAGCGAAGCTTCCAGGAACCCAAACCACGTTAGACCCCTGCAGAAGGGCTCCAACAGGGTCCGCCTGGCTGGCGAGAGGCCTCAGGAGAGGGGTGGGGGGGCAGTCCTGCCCATTCTCCCTCTCCCCTAGAACTAGCAGGCGGTTCGGCAAACTCAGCCTTGCGCCGAGAGTCCCAGGGGTCCCTCAACTCTTCCGCCAGTCTGGACCTCGGCTTCCTTGCCTTTGTCAGCAGCAAATCTGAGGTGAGCCGACTGCTGGGGGAGATGAGGTGTGGGCTGGGGCCACCATCGTTCCCATCACCAGCCCCACTTCATCCCCCACTTCGTCCACATGGCCAGCTGCTCAGCCTTCTTACTTTCCTCCTGTCCTCACCACACTGGCCCCATACATGTTATGCGTGTGCATCCTCTTCAACCGAGGTGTGCGCACGTGTGGGTGCCCAGGTGTATACATCACGTGTGCAGCAGTCAGCGGGTGGGCCTGCTGTGGGCGCCCGTGTGCTTGGGTGGGCATACATGTATTCCTGTAGGAGGATGTATCCTGCCTGCCTCATGTGCGCACCAGTGAGCTTACCTGTCTGTGTACCTGTGTGTTGTTGCATGTGTACACATTGCCTCCCTTCGCACCTGCTCTGAATCAGAGCCACCGGAAGAGCCTTGGGAGCTCAGAAGGTGAGAGCGAAAGCCGACCAGGGAAGTACTGCTGCGTGTACCTGCCTGATGGCACAGCCTCCTTGGCTCTGGCCAGACCTGGCCTCACCATCCGTGACATGCTGGCAGGCATCTGTGAGAAACGAGGCCTCTCTCTACCTGACATCAAGGTCTACCTGGTGGGCAATGAGCAGGTGCGAACCTGGCCTGTCCCCCAACTCCAACTCCCTTCCTGATCCTGAACCCACCCCCATTCCTGTCTCTGCTCAGCTATGACCCCAACACCAATTTCATTTCCAATTCCAACCCTATCCCCTATCTCCACCCCCTTCCTAACCCCAGCCCCCACCACAATCCCCCTGCCCCATGCCCAACTCCAAATCAACCCAGCACCAGCGGCTCACTCAAACTCAGATAGCCACTCTCATCCCATGAAAATCCCGTCCCCACCGCATTCCCATCCTGGTTTCCAGCTTCATCCGTCATCCTCACTATGATAGTCTCTGGGAGGTGGAGTTGGGGAAACCACTGCTGGAGCTGGGGTTTTCCCCTGTCGCTCCCAGAGTTCAGACTGCCCGTCCCTGAAATGGCCATTTTGGGATCCCTCACTTCCTCAGCCACCAGGGGACCCAACTGCACCCGACCTAAGAAAAACTTTTCTTTAGGTACAAACTAGCATGGCTTTAAAGAGGAAGCTAGGGGGAAATTCACCTAAACTAAACCATCCACTAAGGGGGAATTTAAAAGAAGGATGCTGTATCCCAGGGAGACGCGTCAGGATTTCATTCACCCAGTAAGCCGTCCTAAGGCCCTGACAGGTGGGTGGGCAGAGGGACCCAGGCTGAGTTCTGTCCTTCAGATCCAAAGTCTAGAGGTGAGCCAGGCAGGATATGATCAGGGAGGAGGATTTGAACCTTCAGAGAATTTCTGAGGCAAGGTAGGCATTTCTGGTTGGTCCCAGGAGGCTTCATGGAAGAAGTGGCAGTTGATGGGGATGAGTTTGCCTAGCAGAGCTGTGGGGGGAAGGACATTCCAGGCACAGGTTGGTAAGAAGTGCAGGGTACGTTCAGGGGCCTGGAGCACAGGAGTGTGAGGGCCACAGTAGGAGAAGCTCTGCCCACTCTCTTGGGCCACCCGGGCAGCCTCCGCAACCCAGATGGGTTTTCATGTCTGCTAAATATAACTTCACCACCCACACTCCACCTGTCCCTGCAGCACAGCACAGGCCTATTGCCTGGGAGAGGCTGTCTCCCAGCCCTGGGCTAGTGCAGGCAGCGGGACCTCTGAGGGTGGTAATCACTACAGCTACTTTTATGTACCTACTATGTGCCAGACACTGTGCCAGATACTTCACATCCTTCTGGCCTCACCGCTGTCTTGGAGGGAAGAGCCCTTTTTGCAGTGAGGAGACAAGAAGTGTCCTTAGTAGGTGGGAATGGAGAGCAGTGGACAAGTGTAAAAAAAACAAGGTGGCTGACCAGAGGTGGGTGGTGAGAGAGGAAATGCGTCCAGCTGGTCCAGTTGGGTTTCACATGCGTGAGGGACAAGGGGCAGCTGTCCGGGAGGCAGATCCTGACCTGGCTCAGGAAGAGGTGGCCCCATGATCCAGGACTTAAGCCTGCCCCTTAACCAAGCAGCCCCGTTACCATTTCGTGCCCACCCCACCTCCATGTGTCCCATAACCCTGCTCCTTTTCCAAGTCTGTCTAGCATTCTTGCGACCTTCCTCCCAGGCCTTGGCCATACTAGGCTCTGATCCAGCCTCCTGGCTCACTCTGTGCGCATCTCTGTGGCTCCCCCGACCATCGGCCCTTCCCTCTGGCCCTTAGGGAGCCTCGATGGCGGCCATGGGAGGAAGTGATGATGGTCTTCTCGGACCCCGGGGATGGGGGAGGGGGGAAGGAGAAGGAATTCTGAGAGCCTGCCCGGCATCTGCAGAAGCCCCTGGTCCTGGATCAGGACTGCACCGTGCTGGCGGACCAGGAAGTGCGGCTGGAGAACAGAATCACTTTCGAGTAAGTGTCTGTCGCACCAGCCTAGGGTCCGGGGTCCCAGCCCTCGCTTGGGTCCCCGTTTTGGCTGCGGTTCTCGCTCGGAGTCCGGCCTCAGGTGCTGACCCGCCCCCTAGGCTAAGGCCCCACCCCCAAGCCGTCCCCCCTCCCCAGTCAGGCTCCACCCCCTCTCCGGCCGGTCCCGGGTGGGTTGGCGGGGAGGCGCGGCGGGCCGCGCGCCCTTCCGCAGCGCTAGGCTCCCGCGCAGGCTCGAGCTGGCGGCGCTGGAGCGCGTGGTGCGGATCTCCGCCAAGCCCACCAAGCGGCTGCAGGAGGCGCTGCAGCCCATCCTGGCCAAGCACGGCCTGAGCCCGCAGCAGGTGGCGCTGCGCCGGGTGAGCCGCGGGGCGGGGGCGGGGCGGGGCGGGGGCGGGGCCGGGCTGCCAGTCCCGCGGGCTGCTGACCTGTCCCCTCAGCCAGGCGACAAGCAGCCGCTGGATCTGGGGAAGCTAGTGAGTTCGGTGGCGGCCCAGAGATTGGTTTTGGACACGCCCCCAGGTAAGGGACTCTCTCTGGGGCTTGGTCCCCCAGAACAGCTCTGGCCCGGGAGCAAGGGGGTCCAGGCAGGAGGCCGACAGGAACGGTGGCACTCTCTGCCGCAGGTGTGAAGCTATCGGAAGCTGGCGACACCTCCCCCTGCCGCGGCCAGGTGAGCGAGGGGCCGGGCGCCCTCTTGGGCCGGCCAGCCTCCCCTCCTGGTTGTGGCTCTAACCCCACCATCTCGCAGGGCGGCCCGCCTAGAATCCAGGACAAGGCCGCCCACCCCCCTCCACTGTCCCTGAACTCGCTGGCCCAGGCGCCCAGTAATGTCACTGGGAAGCGGCAGACCTGTGACATTGAAGGTACATTGGGGATGATGGCGGTTAGGGACCAGAAGGGTTGGAGACCATTGAGGGTGGGTGGCCTCAGAGAGCCTTGAGCTGAGGCAGGGGCCTGGACGTCACTGGGGCTGGAACAAGGTCCACTGGGGTTGAAGCACCAGAAAGGCTGGGATAGGGGGCGGGAGGGGGGCGTTGGTGCTGGGGTCAGGGAGGCTGTGGCCGTAGTAAGGGCCCCAGGACGATGGTGGGCTCGCAGAGGTGGGTCTGCAGCCATGGGCCCCCTGTCTCTGTGGCCCTCCCCAGGCCTGGTGGAGCTGCTGAACCGGGTGCAGAGCAGTGGCGCCCATGACCAGAGGGGCCTTCTGCGCAAAGAGGACCTGGTGCTTCCAGAATTTCTGCAGCTGCCTGCCCAAGGATCCGACTCCCAGGAGGCCCCACCACAGACTGAATCAGCAGCCCAGCCCAAGGGGAGCCGCTCAGACTCCGCTGCACACTCAGCCCTCTGACGGCTGCCCAACAGTCCAGGCCGGCTGCATGGCACCTGGCGGGCCAAGCATGCCACGGGCCCGCTCTGCATGCCCTGTGTGTTCCCTGAGTGTCCCTGGCCCCTTCCTGCCACGGGCAGGCCCGCAGGAGGAGCTAGGAGGGGATGGAGAGGGGACTCAGAGGAGAGACACCCCACAGCTGCCGCAGCTTGGTCCCTTTCAGGCTTGCTCATCCATCCTTTGCTGCCAAGCCACCGGGGAAAGTGGGCCTAGCCCCCAGTGCAGGTGTGCCCAACATGGAGGGGGCGGCGTTGGCAGTGCCAGCCTCCCCACCGTGTGCCAGGCCTCAGCAGGGAGTAGGAGGAGGGGCCGGCTCCTCCTCGGGGAGCTGGTGTAGGTAAGGCCTGGGGGTGCAGGCAGGCAGCCCCTCCCTCTACCCACAGAGACTCTACTGGACTTTTGGATTTTGCAGTTGGCATGGGGCAGCTGGGTTTGTCCTGGATGTATGATATTGTTATTATAATAATTATTATTATTCTGCCATGAGGTGTGTTCCTTGTGTGCCAGTCTACCTTGTGCACCGCCCCCACCCCCAAACTGCATTGCCTCTGTCACCAAGGTCAATGCCAGGAAGCTCTTGGGGACCTCAGGATGTACCCCCTGACTTCCTGTTGTCAGAACCTCTCTTCCTGACCGCACAGAGTGTGGGGCGTGAGTGTGAGAGTGAGAGGAGACAGCCAGAGAGAAGGAGGGAGCGAAGGAGGAAGCGGGGGAGGGAGGGAGGAAGAGGAGGGAGGGGAGACTTCTGGGGAGCTGTGCCTCTGCTGGTGTCATTGTGCTGTTCCTTGGCCTCTGAATCTGAGCACAGTGTCTGGTCCCTGTCCTGTTTCTACTGGGGACTGAATGTGTCTCTGTAGACATGGCACTGGGCTCCTTTGGAGTCATCGAAGGCCTTGAGGACACACTGGTTGTGGCGGGGGCAGGTTCTGCCCCCTGCCTGCTTTGGCTGGGTGGTCTTCTTGGTCCCCAGGCAGCCAGAGAAGCCCAGAGCCCACGCAGGGAGGAGGAGCAGGGAGAACCCCAGGAGAGCCCTAGCCTGTGGGCAGAGAAGCTAGACTCAGTCTGGTGCTGCTGTGACAGAGGAAACAAGGGGTTGCAGGAGCCTTGAGAAGGCACCCGGCGGGGTGAGGGGCCCTCCTGACCCCCTCCAGCAGGTCGAGCTCTCTTCCCCACTCCAGCTCTTTGCACTTGCTGTCCTCTCTGTCAGGGCTCCCCACACCTACCCCATATCTTGTAACTGGCCCCTCACCCTTGAAATTCCTGGGAGAGATCAGTGGGGTTGGCTGGCCTTTCTCCAGAAGTCGAGTGCAAGCCTTCCTCAGGGGGCCTTCAGCCTCTGCTCCCTCAGCCCATTTTGTGTGACTGGCTTGGTTCAACACTCTGGCTGACGGGGTCATCTCGTGAACCAGGCTTGGCTACTCAGAGTGGTTCAGGGGTGATCTTCTGACCCCAGTCAGAATCCCAGTCCTGGTCACTTTCTACCATCCTTTGGGGATTTGCAGAAAGGACATGCAGGGAGAGAACATGCATGCAGATCAAGCCAACACAAGAAAGCGGAACTGAGACGGACGGAGATTCCTGACAAAAATGATCTAAACTCCTAAATTTACGCAGCCACTCCTAGACTTTGTCATTAGTTAAGCCAGTGCATTCTTTCAAGTGTGTGTGTGCTTGTGACTCTGAGTGAGGTTTCTAAGACTTACAACCACAGAAGTCCCGCTTCATGGAAGGTCGCAGCTTACACACCTCAGGGGAGCCTTCCTGGTCACCTTGTGCTATGGTCTAAATGTTCGTGTCCCCCTTAATTCGTATGTTGAAATCCCAATGTGCAAGGTGATGGTGTGTGGAGGTGGGCCTTTGGGAGGTGATTAAGTAATGAGGATGGAGTCCTCATGAGTGAGACTAGCACCCTTGCAAAGGGAGCCCAGAGAGCTCCCCCAGCCCTTCCACCACATGAGGACACAGAAGTTGGCCATCTACAACGTGGAAGAGGGGCCCCACCAGCACCCCACCCTGTTTGCACACTGACCTAGGACTGCTGGCCTCTGGAACTGTGAGAAATAAATTTTTGTTGTTTGCAAACCCCCAGACGCTGGTGTTTCTGTTATAGCAGCCTCAACAGACTAAGACAGCCTATATGAAGTGCTTCCCAACTTTGTTCTCTACCGTTTTATCCAGTTTTCTTTTCTCACAGCACTCAGCCCACTCTGTAATGACCTTGTATTCTTATTTATACTTTTTTGCTGACAGAATGATATATGTGCCCTGATGGCAGGGACCTTGTCCGTCTTAGTCGCGGCTGTATCTGCTTAGCCTAGTGAGCTGGTGAATGATGCCACAGCCCACAGATATAGTCCCAGGGTAGGATTCAGGGCAGCAGGGCAGTGTGGGTGCTGGGCAGGGGACTGCATAACACCAGGGTCACAGTCTGTGGCCCAAGTTGAGGGTAGGCAAGCTCACGTCCCTTCCCGGATCAGCTGCAGAAACTCGATCACACTTCCCAGGCTCTAGAGCTTCTCCCTTGTGACAGTCTTCCATGTGCCCCAGGATAGAGAGGCGGGGATACCAGATAAGAGGTGTAGTATATTCCCAAAGTTGGAATATCCTGCAAGCCAAGCCCACCCTCCTTCAGACTCCCATCCCCACTTGCAGTGATGATGCATATTTCTCTTAGGAACCAATAGGGTTATCCCATTAGAAAGGGGACTGTGGGCCAGTAGAAGAGCCTCCCTAGAGGGTAGCCCCTGCAGGGGGAGGAATTTGCATCTACCCAGGTCCCCAAGTTACGCATGCTCCATCCTTTATCTCATTTGTCCTCACAACGAAACAGCCTGGTGGGGATGAAATCAAGGCTGCAAGAAGGCAAGGGACTTCCTAGGTGGCACAATGGTTAAGGATCCGCCTACCAATGCAGGGGACATGGGTTCGATTCCTGCTCCAGGAAGATCCCACATGCCGTAGCACAACTAAACCCATGAGCCACAACTACTGAGCCTATGTGCTGCAACTACTGAAGCCCACGTGCCTAGAGCCCGTGCTCCAGAACAAGAGAAGCCACCGCAATGAGGAGCCTGCACACCACAATGAAGAGTAGCCCCCACTCGCCGCAACTAGAGAAAGCCCGTGTGCAGCAACGAAGACCCAATGCAGCCAATAAATAAATAAATTAATTTTTTTTTTAAAGAAGGCAAGTAACTAGTCCAGGATCATGCAGGGGATTGTCACTGGAGTGTCACCAGGACTCGGGCTGTCTGGCTTAGGGACACACACCAAGGAAGACCTGGATGCTGTGGAAACCCTCCCTGGGGAGCCAGGGCCCTCTTAGAGGAAGGCACATTGATATGGCTACTCCGGGGGTGCAGTTTGGGAACATCTGCTAAAAATTAGAAACACACGGTGTGTGACTCCAGCAGTGCCGCTAGAGAATCACTCCCTTCTGGGCACGAGGAGGCCCATCCCTGTGAGGTTGTCTGTTGCCTGAAAACTGGCAAAAGTGGGTAGGGGGTGGGGTAACACACGCTCTGCAGTACCACACAGCAGGTAAAGATCTGGGCACAGCCTGTCCCACCGTGGAGAGTTCTCCAAGACATGATATTGTGTGGTACAACAGAAAGCAGAGCAATGAGCATGGCATGATACCTTTCTATAAACCACAAACACACAGGCACTTATAAGTGTACAGAAAGGAAAGAGAATGGTCTAGGAGGCTACATACCAAACTGACAGGGAGGTGGGAAGGAGACCAGGAAGGGGTACTGGTCAAAGGAGATTTTCACCTTTGCTTTAATTTTTTTTTAAGTATGCAATTAAAAATAATTATGATATCACAAAGAACTCCCTAAGGTCATTTCTTTGTCACTGCTGGCCTGCCACCCCTTTCTGCAGAAGTGGTACCCAACTCTTCCTTTAGGGGCTTCAGCCCACTGCCCCCTCAGCCCATTTTGACTGGCTGGGTCTGTCCCTCTGCCACAATCCCCTTGTGAACCCTTCCCCATCACGCCCCCTGAAGCAGCCGTGAGCCCTCATTGTCTCAACCTGGCCAGGCCCCATCTGCAGGGATGGGGTCCAGGGGCACCAGCTGGTCAACCTCTGGGGCCATGTTTCAAAGCCACTGCACAGAGCTGGACTCCTGGGTGGTCAGGAAAGGTAGCAGAGCTGCGTCCAGTCATCCTACCAGGTGGGGAGCCCAGAGGGGAGTCAGCCTGTTCACCCAGTGCCCAGTGTGAAGGAAGTGAGAGGACACACATCTGCTGGCCACTCTGCAGTCTCCAACACCACCATCCTACAGAGTTCACAGGCTGAGAGAGCAGGCATGAATTCCTCGAGAACACCTGTGGGGCTCAAGCCCATGTGTCTCCAAACCTCTAAGAGAGAATCTGTCTCTTGTTTCCCCACCCGCCTTAACAGCCTTGAGGTACAGGATGGGCCTAGGATGAGAACAGCGCACATGGTGACCTCAGCTCTGGGCCAGTGTGGGGGCAGGTGGAGGCACCTGCTGCTAGGCTAGATGGCCAGGCTGCTAGTGCTGACTCCCTGTTCTCCTGGGACAGCCACCCCACCCCCAAGGGTGAGCACAGGGTGCACCCAGCAGGGAGCCTGGTCTGGTGGTCAGGCGACTCAACTTCTGGGGGATTAGAGGCTGGAATTCAGCTTCCACAGGGAAAGGAAGGCCCAGATGGGGAGGAACACACCTGGTTGGTTCCATTGGGTCAAACACAGCCAGAGCTGAGCACAGGCCCATAACACCGCACAACCGCTGGGGGGGCGGGGGGCGGAATTCATGGTCCATGGTGGACCGTCCAAGAAGAGTTAGGAACATGAACACGTGTAAGTGTCCTGTGACTCCTGCAGGGACTGAGTGAGGGGTGCTCTGTGACCATCTCAGCTCCTGTGTCCAGAGAGCTGGCTTCTGGGTAGAGCGGGGGCAGAAAGCCAAGGGGAAGCACCACTGAACCAGCGTCCCACCTTCAGGCCAGCCCAGGGTGCCAGCTGCCAGGGTGAAGCGGCCAGCTAAAATCCGTGGACCGGGGTGACCCTACAAGCCGAGGAGGCCACCATCTTCCTGCTCGTTGCCAAGGCACTGAAGAAGCCCAGAACCCACACCCAAAACCTGAAGCTTGGAGTGTGGAACTGGAACCTGGAATCTGGAGCACAAAGCCTGGATCTGGGGCCTGAAGCCCAGACTCAGAACCTGGAACCAAGAGCTAGAAGCCCAACCTGATGTCTGGAATCTGAAATTGGAGATTAGGGTTCAGAACTGGGAGCCCAGCACCAATAACCAGAGCCCCGAGCTTGACATCTGATGCCTAAAACTGGAGCCCGAGACTGGAACTCAGATCCTGGAGCCCACTTGGAGGCCAGAACCAGAGCAGGGATCCCAGAAACTGGAGACAAGCTCCAGGCCCAGAGCAGGAGGCCAGGACCTGAAATCTGAAGCCAACCTCCAAGCTTCAGGTCTGGAACCCAGAAGCCAGAGCCTGGGATCACCACCTGGGAATCCACAGCCTCCCGTTCAGGCCCAGTCCCTGAGGCTAGCAGGAAGGACATATAGGGCTAGGACCACATAAGGAAGGGAGCTGCAGGGAAGAGGTGATTTCTGAGAAAAGCCCAAAGCAGCCTCAGCTCTTTTGGCCACAGACTTTGGCCTCGTCAGTCAATGAGTGACTGGTGCCTGGGCCACTAGGATTAATCATTACATGGGGCACTTATCCCCTAGACAAGGACAAGACATCCTCGAGTCAGCCGCCCCTGCCCCGAACCCAGAGGATCTAATGTAGCCTTGGGCTGCCCCTGTGGAAAGTGGAGCTCAGATGGGCCAACATCTCAGGGCCCTGCCTGCTCTATGCCGGGCAGCTCAGATTGAAATCTAGGCTCTCTAAGAGAGGACAGTCAAGAGGGCCAGGGGCGGGACTGCTCTGTTCCCAGAGGGAGGTGACGGGTGACCCCTACTGTGTCACTCAGCCTGATGGTGAGAACAGCTGCCTTGACCACAGATACAGGGAGTATGCGTCCGTGCGTGCAATGCACACTCACGCTGTGTCGGTGTGCCGTCATGCTGGCTGCATGCTGGGCGGGGATGTTGATGCCCATATCCCCAACGTACAGCACTGCGCTGCCTCCTGGGGCTTACATGTTGGTTGAATAAATAAACATGTTGATGAGAAGAGGCACACAGTTCTCAAACTGTGCTGATGGGAAACCCTGTTGTCATTCACCAGATACCCTCAAAAAATCCAGGTCATGAGCAGATGGTCTGGAATGTTAGTTTTTCCTCCTTTGAGTGTCGTTAAACGTTAGGTCCTGCAGAAGACTCATGTGCAGCAAACGGTGTGTATTTAAGAAGAAAATGGATCCTAACAGAATTGCAGAAATGGAGAATAACTAGACCTGGTTGCGGCGGCTTCCACAGCTCGCTCCCTTTCTGGAGCACACACTTGCCTTGGGACCCTTCCCTACCTGGATCAGCGGCTCCTAGAGAAATCCTTGTCGGCCATGAAACAAAATTCAGCGTCTGTCAGCCCGTCCCGTTCACATTAGCCATGCTGTCTCTCCTCCCACCTCCTGCTCCTTCCCCTTGCCCAGCACTGCCCCTCCTCAGCTCTCCCAGGTCACTCAATCAGCTCTGTTCTCACATTTCCTGACATCTCAGCAGCATGTGATCTTGCTCACCAAGGTGTCAGTTTCAAAACACAGGCAGCAACCCTGGCTTCTACAGCATCTGCTTTTCTAACCTTCCTCTCTATCCCTGCCGAAACTCTTCCTGTGCCCTCCCTCAAATGCGGGTGCTCCTCTGGGTCTCTGCTCACTGTGCACGCTCTCCCTGGGGGCACCTTTACCTGAGGCCACGCAGGCAGGAAGCCAAGTCACGCCAGGCCCCAAGGCTGTGACAGGATGATGGTTTTCGGGCTAGCAGGGGAAGATGGGTGACATGGCGAGGTCTGCATTTTGAAGGGCTGGCTGGCTGGCTGCTTTTTTTGGAGACTGGATTGACGGGAGTAATGAGACAGAAAGGCTGCTGTGCTAGCTCAGCTGAGAAATGGTGGCCAGGACCAGGGAGGTGGCAAAAGGAGTAGCGAGCTCCCGGAAAAGGAAAGTTGGGAGAATTGGGGGATGGATGCGAGATCAGGAGGTAGAAGAGAAGCACGTGTCAAAGATGCCTGCTCCGTGTCTGGCTCCGTGTCTGGACCACATGCTGCTGACGGAGGTCGGAACATACAGGAGGCCCCATTTGGGAGAAGGAGCACATCGTGTGCTTCAGACCCACAGCTCCAACTGCTCGCGCCAGAGACACCTCAGACGCAGTGGTACAGTTCAGTACAGACGGATCTTGGCATCTTCCCTCCAAAACTGCTCCTCCTCCTGGATGCCTTTTCTCAGTGTGAGACACTGCCAACCACCCAGGCTCCGGTCCCAGAGGTCTGGGGGAGGCCATGGCCAGAGTATAGGTGAGCAGATGAGGCAGGACTCACCATTCAGGGGACACACAGAGTCTGTCACAGACAGAGAGGAGGTAGGGTGGGCTGAGATGAGCAGAGGGGCTGAGATGCTTGGGGGTTGGAGTGTGGCAACAGCTCCACTGCTCTCAAGAGTCCCAAAGGCAGCTCTGGTCAGCTCCCATGTTTCCGTGCTTTTGCTAGGGCTGTGGCAGCCCCCCTCCCCACAAAATATTTCTGTAAGTAGTGGATGTCCACAGCATTTTATGATTGTATCTCCTGTGATACATTTGTTTAATAACTGCCTCCCCTGCTAAACCCTGAGCTCCATGGGGGCAGGGAAGGTAGGCTTCAAAACTGTCAAAGATCCAAACCTTATTAAAAAGGAGACGTACTCCCAGCTCGTAAGGAGCGCCTTGGATACCACTGTTCCTGCCCAGGGTCTGACTGCAGCAGGCAGGGGAGAGGACCACGCCTGTGGGTGGGGGTCCCTGGAGCCACTCTGGGTGGGGGTGATCATACCCAGACAACCTCCGATCTAATCAGGGCCTATGAGCTCAAGGATGAATCCAACACAAGAACTCAGTAATAACTGCATTTCCCTGGATCATCAACCCCCCTCCCCCCGTGCATGAACCCCGATCTTACCCTCCAGATAGGAGAGGTTCTTGGACACCCAGGGGTTCACCATGTAAATTAGGGTTCATGACAGAATGTGATGCAACCATTAAAAACATCCACGCTGGGACGTTCCTGGTGGTGCAGTGGTTAAGAATCCGCCTGCCAACGCAGGGCACACAGGTTCGACCCCTCGGTCAGGAAGATCCCACATGCCACAGAGCAATGAAGCCCATGCGCACAACTACTGCACCTTCACTCTAGAGCCCGCGAGCCACAACTACGGAGCCCGCGTGCTGCAACTACTGAAGCCTGCGTGCCTAGAGCTCATGCTCCATAACAAGAGAAGCCATCGCAATGAGAAGCCCATGCACCACAACGAAGAGTAGCCCCTGCTCACCACAACTAGAGAAAGCCAGTGTGTAGCAATGAAGCCCCAACGCAGACAAAAATACATACGTACATACATAAATTAAAAAAAAATAAAATAAAAGTTACCTTTAAAAAAATCCTGCGCTGAGTGTAAAGACACAGGAAAAGGCTTATGTTATAACATTAGATGAAAAAAAGCAAGATGCAGTCTTCCAGACACAATAAAATCCAATGTAGTTTTGAATAGGCACAGGGGAAAGGACAAAAGGCAGTGTTTTTTGTTTTTTTTTTCCATTTTTTAAATGTATTTATTATTTTTTTTGAGGTACACCAAGTTCAATTAACTGTATTTATACACATATCCCCGTATCCCCTCCCTCCCTCGACTCCCCCCCACCCTCCCCATCCCAGTCCTCTAAGGCATCAAAAAGGCAGTGTTTTAAACATCACAGTGCTGGTGCTGAGAAGCAGGATTGTTTTTATTTTCCTTCTTGTTATGAATGGAGACCTTTCTAGCAAGCACCGGGTGGCTGATTCCCTGCCTCAGTTCCCCAGAATCTTCCAGAACAAGCCATAAGACTATATGGGCACTTTGCAGAGTGAAAGGGGACTCTGGGCCAACTGTCATAAACCCAGACTTGGCCAGGCAAACCAGGACTTTTGGTCACTCTACTCAAAACCAATCCCAGCCGCACCTCCGCCCCCAACCCCTCTCTCACCTGTGGGTTCTGTGGCCTAAACTACCACAGCCACCATGTGGTGGTGCTGGGATCCAAACGCAGGCTGACCTGCTCTCTGCTCTTAGCCACTTTAACAGATAGTCTATTGTGAACTCTATGCAGTGGATAACTCCACGATGCACTGCAAATTAGGCACTAATATTAAAGGGGGAAGTGTGCAGAAATGTCCATCCTCCTTGATGAAAAAGGCTGGGTCTGTATCACCCTAAAACATGTGAGATGTCGAGTAAGACTAGTTCAGGGGACCCTGAGCAATCAGAGAGTAGCTGGCGAGCCACGAATTGTGGACCTGAAACAGGACTGTGAATCTAGAGGCGATGGGACCATTTCTTTGGGGGGGACACCTCAGCCATCCTGGAGACAGTGAAAAGGGCCTGAGAGCAGGGAGAGAACAAACATGTGGAGGGACTTTGTTCTAGGCACTGAGATGGGTCATTTGTCTCACTGAATCCAGCAACTCACTGAAAAATTCACGCTCATTGCCATTTTAGAAGTGAAGGGACTAGGCCTCAGGGAGGTGAGGACTTACAATCCCAGGCCAACTCAGGGATTGGACCATTTCTTGGATCAGGAGAGAAGCTGGCCTTGCCAATTTTGGCTCAGCATGGAATAGGAACTCAACTACTGTTCTAAAAATGAATGGGTAGACACATGCTGGCTGGCTGGCTAGATGGATGGGTGGACGGATGGGTGGATGTTACGTCACCCAGACAGTTGCCCAAGCTAGATTGTGAATGGAGCTCACCACTCCTGGATCTGATAAAATCTTAATGCCTTAGAAGGGAAGCTCGCTTCTCATCTCTCTGTGAATATGAGCCCCAACGCAGGCTCCAAGGTCCCGTAAAAGGGGAACAAGCATCTCAAAGACTCCCTAAGACCCCTGTCTGGGTTTCTGGGACTCTACCACAGACCTCGGCATCATCAGCTTCTTGATCCAGAAACCCAACTGTGACAGAACCTCCTCTCCCTCCCACCCTCCTGATACCAATTGTTCTGCCCAAGTACCCCTGAGATGCATCTTCTCCTCTCCATCCCTCTTCTTCCCACGTAGACCTCATCCTCTCTCACCGGGACCATCTTATCACCCTCTTAACGGGTCTCTCTGCTTCCAGACTCACTCCTTTTGACACGCCCCACCCCCCTCACACACACACCCAGGACCATTCTAAAATGCAGACCAGGCCCTGCCCCATCTGGCCAGGGGCTTCACGTTCCCTCAGGCTCACATCCTGAATCTGTGGGCGTGGACCCTCCACCATCCAGCACTACATAGCCTCTCTGGGTTTGCCTTCTGTTGTTTCCTCCATCACACACTCCCTCCCCTCCAAATGTTCCTCAAGACACACAGACAGACCCACAGACACCCAGACGCAAGGCAAGGCTGAAGGGTGTCTGCGTTACTCCCTGGGGAGTACTGTCAGGCCAAGAATAAGGGAAAGAGGCCAGAGCCATGGAATCTCTGGGGACCCTGGGAACAAGGTGCCTGAGTGGCATCAGGGTCTCTGCCGGGGGGCGCGGGATGTGTCTGTGCCCTCCCTGCTGGGTCTGGGTCACAGCTCTGGCTGAGTATCTGTGTGGGGGAGGGGAGAGCCTGTCCACAGACTCCCCCTGCAGAGCCGGCGATTAGCAATTAACTGGGAGGAATCTCCGGGCGAGGTTAATCGGGGAACAGAGGGAGGCAGGACAGCTAGAGTCCTAGGGACTTTGCCCTCAATCCAAGGGTATAAAGAGGAGGGTCCCAGCATCTCCTCAGGCCCCTAGGGCTTCCCTGAGCAGCTGAACAGGAGCTGAAACACAGAACGCCAAGGTGAGTCCCGTGTGCCCACCTCCCAACCCCATCCCCAGCTCTTAGTGCGGGACAGGCTCCTCACCTCCGTCCTGACGGTGCCCCCGTTTCCTGTCCCCTATGTCCGCTCAGCCCCAGCCCAGCCGGGCTCACTGCCCCAGAGTCAAACGGACGCACGCTCTTCCAGGGCTTGGAATTCAGCTCTGTGTGCCCCCCCAACCCCAACAGCCAGGACCCTTGGAATAATGTTGGGGGTGGAGGGTGGGGGTGCTGAGGCAGACTGGGGCGCTCCCACGCCAACAGCCGAGAACTCCTGCAGCTGTTCAGGGATGCTAGAGCGAGTCGAGGGCTTCCCAGCCTTGGAGACAGGGTGGGGCCCTCCTTAACTCAACCAGCCTTGGTCGGAGCCTCATCCATGGCACAAAGGCCTGTCAGTGTCTGTTTATTGCTTGGTGGGGCAGTGAGGGCAGATGGGGAAAGACGTTCACGTGCACAGGTGACCCCCGGTGCCTCTGGGACCCTCTGGAGGCACCAGCATCTGTCAGGAGAACACTGTTCCCAGTGCCATGTTCCATGTATCTGAGGGATTATTTCACTGACATCTCTCTCTCCACTAGACGTTGAGCTTCCTGGGGGCGGGAGCTGCATCTGCATTTCGCCAGCTGTACCCCAGCATCGAGCTCAGGGCCTTAGATAGAGTAGCTGCTCAGTAAATACTTGCTGAACGAATGAAGGAATGAATGAGTCCTCAAAGCCACGCTGAGCACTTGAGTGTGCGTCTTGGGGCGTGTGTGGTGGGGGGTGGAGGGTGTGCTCGGCTGGGTGTGTGTCTGGGATCGCACACCGTGGGTGTTTGTGCGTGTGAGTGTACGGGGGCGGATGTGCAGGGATGGCTGTGTGAGTGTGTGAGTTTCCAGGACATGAGAGTGGTCGCTCAGTGTTGCCGTGCCCCTGACGTGCAGGGCCCACAGCGCGTGTCCAGGATGACGTCCTACGGAGAGAGGCTGGGGGGCCGGGCTGTCTCCCCACTCCCAGTCCGAGGGGGGCCCGTGATGCGTGGGGCGACCTTTGCCTACGTGCCCAGCCCACAGGGTGAGTGCTGCTCGCACCCCTGGACCTGCCCGCCCTCGGCTGCCCATGTCTCGTCCCGGTGGGGAGGCCTCCGCTCCTCCACCCACCCCCCCACCCTCCCTGGGACGTGGGGCCTCAGGGAACTCCTGACCAGCCTCGCTCCCCAGTCCTGCACAGGATCCCAGGGACCCCAGCCTATGCCTTCCCCAGCCTGGGCCCCGTGGCCCTCACTGAGCACAGCTGCCCCTACGGGGAGGTTCTGGAGCGCCACGACCCCCTGCCTACCAAGCTGGCCCAGGAGGATGAGCAGAAGCCAGGTGGGCCTGGGTCGGGGGCACGGGGGGGCAGCGGTGGCCGGCAGACCCTCCAGCCACTGCGCTCACGGCTGGCCTGTCCCCAGAGCCTGGGTTGGCCCAGAAGCTGCGCCAGGCCGGCCTGACGCTTCTCAAGGTGCCATTGATGCTCGCCTTCCTCTACCTCTTCGTCTGCTCCCTGGACGTGCTCAGCTCAGCCTTCCAGCTGGCTGGAGGTAGGGTGGAGGGGAGGGGACCAGGGAAGGGTTCTGAAGGGTCTCGGACGATGCTGGCTCCTCCTCCCCAGGGAAGGTGGCTGGGGACATCTTCAAGGACAACGCCATCCTGTCCAACCCGGTGGCCGGGCTGGTGGTGGGGATCCTGGTGACCGTGCTGGTGCAGAGCTCCAGCACCTCCACGTCCATCGTGGTCAGCATGGTCTCCTCTGGCTGTGAGTTGGCGCACCAGGGCCAGGGAGACGGTGGGGGGGCTGGGCTGCTGGACTCGGGGCTGGGGTGGGGAAAGCAGGGGTGGGGACAGGGGCCGAGGACAGGGGGCAGTGGGCAGCTGCAGCGGCTCCCACTCTGTCCTCCAGGGCATGGCCTGGAGTCTCAGCCAGGAGGGCCGCCCCAGGAACCGGGAGGGTGGCGAACCGGGAGTACAGCCCCAGTGAGGCGCACCTCCATGTCACCACACGGTCACTCATTCCATCCATCAGGGGGACGGAGCCAGGGAGTCAGAGAAGCAGAACCTGCAGAGATATGTAAAGATCTGTGATTTACTGGAAGGAGCTGGCTTACATGATTGTGAGGAAGGATGGGCAGGCCATCGGAAGGGCAGGCTGGAACCCTTGGGCAGAAGCTGGGATTTCTTCTTCCCCAGGGAAGCCTCCAGTTTGCTCTTAAGGCCTTTAATCTCACTGGATGAGGCCCACCCAGATTATTGAGGTTAATCTGCTTTTCTTAAGGTCAATGGATGGTTGAGGCAAATCACATCTGCAAAATACCTTCGCAGCCACATCTAGATTAGTGTTGGATTGAATCACTGGGTACTAGCTAAGCTGACACGTGAAAGTGACATCACACTCAGGTACACATGTGCACACACAAGCACAGACACACATTTGCATACAGGCCCCGTGCCCTCATGGACATGCACCCACACGCTCGTCCACACGTGCGCAGGTGCGGTACATACGTGCACACGTGTAAACATGCAGCATGTGACCCCAGGAACCTGTGACGCGAAGTCAGCGCCGAGTCAACAGTGCTGCAGGAATGCCTGCTGGGGGCTGGGATCTGGGCAACGGGCCTGACAGGAGGGGCTGTGGGGGCAGGAGCTGGGTGGCCCTCATCCAGTTAGATAAGAGGCGCCCTCTTCTACCAGTGCTGGAGGTGCGCTCTGCCATCCCCATCATCATGGGCTCCAACATCGGCACCTCCGTCACCAACACCATCGTGGCCCTGATGCAGGCGGGGGACAGGACTGACTTCCGGCGGTGAGGGGGTGGAGCGGTGAGGGGCCTGTCCTTGTCAGGGGAGGGTGGTCCCACACGCCAGGAGTCCCCTGAGTGCATCCTGGCTCCAGCCTGCCCTGCAATGTGGCCTCCCTGCCCAGGGCCTTCGCGGGGGCCACGGTGCATGACTGCTTTAACTGGCTGTCAGTTCTGGTCCTGCTGCCCCTGGAGGTGGCCACTGGGTACCTGCACCACGTCACTCGACTTGTGGTGGCCTCCTTCAACATACGCGGCGGCCGCGATGCCCCGGACCTGCTCAAGATCATCACGGAGCCCTTCACTAAGCTTATCATCCAGGTGGAGGCAGGGCTGGTGTGGGGTGGGGGCTGGGAGACTGTAGGACCCCACTCTCACCACCCCCCACGTCTCGCCCACAGCTGGACAAGTCCGTGATTACCAGCATCGCCACGGGGGATGAGTCCCTGAGAAATCACAGCCTCATCCGGATCTGGTGCCGTCCAGACCCCACAGAGGTGAGTCCCGGGTCTGCTTCTGTGAGAAGACTCCCTCTTTAGACAGCTGACTGCTGAGACCAGCTCGGGGACTCAGGGCGAGTGACGGGTGCCACAAGCTTAAAGAAACACAGACACAGATTTAAGAGAAAGATGGGGCCAGGGGACTCAAGACCTCTAGGATCAAAAGCCCCGCTGCTTCACCCCACGTTGTTTTTATTGAGCTCTCAGCATTCCAGAAGCAAGATAGCATAAGGTTCTCACACTCCCAGTTTCGTCCCACAGTCAAGGTTTTACTTTGAAATAATCAAACGAAGGCCTCATATAATTGGGGGCAGTGATGTTTTGCAAGAACAGCAGAAGGAGGGCAGCTGCTATTAGCCAGGTCTGTTTGCCCCCTGGGTCCCGATCTGAGCTGGGCGTGGGGAGCAAAGCAGCCCTGGGGGCAGGAGACCTCTCTCAGAAGAAGTAAGGGTCTGTGCCCCACCCCTGTTGGCCCCTCTGCAACTGTGCCTGTCTTAGGTTGTTCCTCCCCTGAGGAATCTTACCTGTCTCTGGCTAACCAGCCATCCTCCAGGGCCAAACAGGGTGATATGAGGTGTGCAAGTGAGGAAGGGGCTGTGCCCCCAAAGAGGGTCAATATTGTTTCCACGGTAGCCTATGCCCCCATGGCCTCCACACCCAGCACCCTTAGTTCCTCTGCTGCTCAAGCAGGACATCCTGCATCCAGTTGCTGGGCCCACATACTTTAATTACTTTTAGTAACAGTTTCAAAGTTTCAGAAAGGCTTCTGAATATTTTCCCACAGCTGACTGTGAGTGTCATCATCTGTTTAAGAGCTCCATATAGACCTTGGGGATCATTTAGCCTGGGAGGATAAACGTGGGGCACTTTTGCAGTGATACTGTGCCTACAGCAGATGTTGCTACATCCTCCCAGCCTCACACCGGCTTCAGTCAGCCATTGCCAATCAATTAGCATTAGCATGTCATCCATCTAGCCCAGAGATCCATTCTCAAAATGTGGAGCAGCGGCACACGTACCACCCGGGAACCCATTAGACACGCAAAGTATGTGGCCCTTTCCTAGACCCACTAAATGAGAAAAAATCAGGTGGAGCCCAGTAGCCTACATTTCAACAAGCCCTCTAGGGCTGTTCCAAGCTCAGGCTGAAGAACCACTGATCTGGCTCAACCCTGGGTTTCACAGGTAGAGAAATAGGCTCCAAGGGGCTAAGAAACTCTCCAGAGCTTGTCCTACCCCTTCAGGGCCCCAAGCACAGATCTTGCAGTCTAGGGCTCTCCCTTCTCCCGGGTTCCAGGGGGTTACTGACTCAATTCTGCCGTGTTCAGGGGGCCCAGGCGATGTGCGGAGGTCGGTGGGGGGAGAGTGCTATACGGATGCCTGGGAAAATAGGGCCAATAGGAAACTGGCTCAGGAGCAGGACAAGCGGGCCATGGAGACCTCACAGGAGACACAATAGCCACTTGTGCTGATATCGGGCTCCTTCCCGGGAGACTTCCACAAGCCTGTGTGCCCGTGTCCTGCTGCACTCTCCCTGCTACTTCCCGGCTTCTAATGCCTGGAAAGAGGCTCCGTTTGGATCAGGTGGATACTCGTGGACCAGCCATTACACCAGGCTAACAGGAAGCTAGGAATCAGTGCACTTTCTCGCTCAGCCATAAAAAGGAAAATGCTTCATCAAAACCGTAAGCCACGGTATAGGCTCCCCCTTGCTTATGACATAAAGGAGAACACCATTTAGAACAAAAGACAAGGAAACCAGAAGCCCAGCACAGCCTCTTCACTTGCTCCTTGATGTTCCTGGACTTTATCCCAGTGTAAACAGAGAACGTTCTTTCAACCGGCCCTGCGAGTTTCCTTTGCATCTGAGCGACACACACCTCCAGCTAGCTCAGTCCTTCTGAGTGTTCAAGGCAGTTCAACATCAAAAAGCCCATGCAGACAGCTTTCAAGCTGGCTTTGTGACCCCTCTAACACATCTCCCCTTCTCACGGGTTCTCTGGGCCCTCTCCGAGCTCTCTGAATCGCCAAAATCCCCTCCGCTTCACAGTAAAACCTGAAAGAGACCAAACTCACACACACTTTGAACTTCACAAAAAGCAAGCTGTGGAAGCGAGCTCCCCAGCCATGGCAATCTTCGCTTCCTCTGAAATCTCTGCTGCCCGCCTGCAGTTGCATTCAGCCGGTCTCCCCTTGAAGGATGCACCAGCGAAGTAGCCCTCACCCGGCAGAGTCTTCAGTGATGCTGGTGGGGTGGACATAAGTCCACCTGGAACCTGAGGCCCGGCGACTGGAAGCAACCCGCTCAAGTTCACTGGGCTGGGGCTGTCCTCGCTGGTTCCTCCACTGCTCCTGCTACCACTCACCTGAGCACTGGTTTCTCATCCCAGCTCTCCCGGGAAATCTTTCCTTGAGAGCAAGGTCCAGATTGGATTTCCTTGGCTTGGAGAGTAGCTGGGGGTGGGATGTAAGCTCCCTGTTCTGGCCCTCTCTCTGGGACTGTCCCCTCGGGAAAGTGGCTCACTCAGCCATGTGCACTGAAGACTCACGTTTTTCCTTAGGACACCACCTGTTCTCATTGCCTCCAGCTCTCACCAAGCCAGGCCCAACCTTGCCTAAGCCAGCCTCCAGGGCACCTATGTGATTGGCAGTCTGGGGTTTTCCAGATGGTGAAAGCAAAACCAGAGGCAGTGTTAGTATTCCAACAATTCCTGATGCTCCCGGGTCCTGACACTGTCCTGGGAATTACCTTCCTGTGTGGTCACACTGTGGATTGTCAACCCTACATACCTGGTTTAAACAAGCTTCTTTTGAGGATTTGTAATCTGGGAGGCAGGGATTGTCACAACCCCATTTTAAACAGCCTCAGAGAGGCTTGTCCAAGTCTATGCGATTGAGGTAGGACAAAAATCCTGGTGGAATCTGGAGCCCACACTCCCGACTCTCCATCTCGCTGTCTCTTCCAGGTGTATATCACACCATATGTGTCCACTTCCCACTCTGCCTATCAGGTGTGAATGCCACCAGGTGACCACAGCCGCTTGGAGACCCTCCAGGGGTGGTAGGTGTGGCTGTAAAAATGAATTCTCCTCTTCGCCACCAGATGGCGTTGCTAGCACAGCACCCGCTCTGCCTCCAGAAAAACAAAGAGCCGACAAGACCCCCTTCTCCTGGAGGGGAGACTACTTCACAGGCCCACGGCCTGCGCGGTTTTCCCCAGGGGAAGGATTCCTAGAGCCCACATTCCTCTGTGAGCTTAATCATCTCCTTCAGTTCCCAGAGGTGTCCCCTTAATTTGGGCTGTCTCTGCAAGCACATGAGTCCCAAACTCTCTCTCCCCAGATTTCTCACAACTAGCCTCCTGGGGAGAAGCGCGCAGAAACGGAGGATCAGAGAGCTTGCATGTTTGGTCCAGTGTCACACAGCAGGGAGTGCTCGGCTGGGGTTTGAGCCCAGGGCTGAGGCACCCCCTCCACATACCCCTCCACTCCTCCACCCCCACCTAGCCCTGGCCCAGCAGGGATGGGCATATCCTGGGGGTGTGCCCAGACCCTGGGCCTGCTGGGTCTTTATCTGGGCTGCAGTCCCCACCTTCTCCCTCTGCTGGGCAGGGATGCCCCAGGGCCTGCGCCTTCCCCTCCGCCTCTGCCCGCCCAGCCTGGCAACACACTTGACCCCCTCTCCGCCCCTCTTGCTGCCTCTACTGGCCCTGAGAGCTCAGCCAGGGCCACACAACCCCAAGCAGGAAGGTCAAGTTTCCAAAACTCAGAAGTCCTAGCCGCTAGCCTTGTCCTGCCCCGACGCTCAGCCCTGAGTGGGACCCCCGTGGAGCTCCTCTCTTTCTCCTCCAGCCTCCCCAGGTCCCAGCGAGCCCCTCCCCCAAGAGACCCTGAGGCCCAGCGCAGGGCAGGATGGTCCACCCAGTTCCTGCCCAGGATCTACAGGCACCTCTGCAGGAGCCACTGATCCTGACGCAGGAAGTCAGCCATCCCCACACACCGTGGGATACCAGCTAGGCCCAGGGAGGGAGGGGTCTAATTCTTATTTGGAGGCACAGTTTCTTGAAGGCTTGTCATGATCTAAGCCCTGGGGTAAATGCGTCACACATATTTCCTCCTGTAACCTTTGTAACAGCTCTTCTTTTATCCTGCTTTAGAGAAACAGGCTCAGTGAGGTGACATGACTTGCACAAGGTAATGGAGATAAAAATCAGGATTTGAACTCAGATCCGCCAGGTAGCAAACACCCAGCTCTCTCCCAGGTACCACCACTTCCCAGCCAGCTCTTCCAATCAAGCCCATCCGAGACTCTTTTTCTCCTGCTTTCTTGGCCTGCAATTCTGGCCCAGGCTTGAGGGTGCCCCAGGGCCCTGGTGTGGCCAACGGGGTACACAGGTGCGCCCCTCTCAAAGGAGTACATGCCGCTAAAATAAACCCCGATTTAAAGTCAGGTGCCATAAATAATTCTTATCTCTAACATAGTTTACAAATGACACAGTTTACAATAAAACGTAAAGGAGCTGTAAATCCAAGTGCCTGTACCCCACCTGAGCGCCTACCCTCAGCCCCCTAGGGCGGTCAGGGGGTGTGGGCTGCAGACCCCCCAGGGGGAATGGGACCAGAGTCCACATCCGCTCCCAGAGGAGGCAGAATGTGGGGACAGGCAGAAGCTGTGGCTCTTGCATTTTGCCTGGGGTGCAAGGAATGAGTGCCCCTTTCTGGGGCTCAAGTCCTCCTTCAGACATGGCCTCTCCCTAGCCAAGCTGGGCCCACCTTCTTTCACTCATGGGACCCTGGGGGAAAGATAAGGAGCCCCAGGTTGCGTTTTTAAAAAGAACTCCTTAGGGAATTCCCTGGCAGTCCAGTGGTTAGGACTCTGCCCTGAATGAAAACTGCTGGGTTTGAGTCCCGGTTGCAGAACTAAGATCCCACAAGCTGTGCCAAGAAAAAAGAAAAACAAAACTCCCTAACCCAAGAAGGCTACAAATGAATGGTCCCCAGGCCAGCCTGGCCTTCACAGAATAGTAAAGTGTGCCTTTAAGTGGTTGCCAACATTTACAGATTAGGAGATTTTATCTAAACCTTCAGAGTTGTAGTTTCTCTTGTAGAATCAGGCCCTTCGGCTGAGCTGGGCTGCGTCCCTGGACGGTGACAGTGGCCTGGAGCTGAGTGGCTGCTGCTCCTTTAGGCCCAGGATGCTCCCCACCCCCTCCACGCACAGCCTGAGCCCCTCACTTGGGCTACCTGCCTGGCCCTGGGCCCTCTGAGTTAAGGGCCTCCCCAGGAACACCCCCCCTTCACTGACAGTAGGTGGGGGAGAAAAGAGATGTGCGGCCTGGGCTCTCTGCCCCACACCTTCCACATAAGGAATTGGGCAAGAGGGAAACAGAACCTGAGCCAGGTGCCTGGGGGGAGAGGACAGGGCAAAGAGGCCAGGAAAGAGAGGGCACCAAGGCAGGGACTGATAATAAAAGATGGTGAGTGGAGAGTTTCCAGGAGAAGTGGGCCGTGGTCAGCAGCATGCAACGCCAAGGAGAGGTGGAAGAAAACGTGGACAAGAGGCCATCAGATCAGGAGGCCCCTGTGGGGCCCACGAGAGCCAGCTGAGTGGGTTGATGGGACAGAATATTTCAAGGGCTGACTACAGCCAGGTTCTCCTGTAGCAGATATTTTCCCCCCCATTTCATCATGGGCGGAAACAGACTCAGAGAGGGCAAGCAAAGCATCCAAGGACACGTGTCCCCTCCACCCCCCATCTCTCCCTGACCCCCATCTTAGCCCCAGCCCCAGGCTGCATTGTCCTCAATTCTCTAAGTCACTCTTGTCTTAATCTAGGTTCCCACCCCCAGGCCCAGGGCAGAGGCCAACGCCAGCCGGATGCTCGCAAATGCCACCAGGGAGACATGTGAGTGCCTGCAGCGTGGGAGATGTCCGGCATGGCAGGGCAGAGCCTGGCAGAGGCAGGGCCATCTCCCACCCGGCCACTGCTGCTCCTGGCCCCATAAGGACAGCTATCAGCCAGCCCAGTTCCTGGGCTTGGGTCTGGCCCTGCTCTAGAGGTTGAAGAAACATGAGGCGGGGCCTTTGGCTCTGAGCCAAAGAGGGTGGCAAAAGTCGGGGGCTAGGAGCCGGATTGAGGGGGTCAGCTCCCAGCAGCTTGATACCAGCACCACCACCACCCCCCTCCCGCAGGCAACCACATTTTCGTGGACACAGGGCTGCCTGACCTGGCCGTGGGGCTCATCCTGCTGGCTGGCTCCCTGGTAGTCCTGTGCACCTGCCTCATCCTCCTTGTCAAGATGCTCAACTCTCTGCTCAAGGGCCAGGTGGCCAAGGTCATTCAGAAGGTTATCAACACCGGTAAGCCTCGAGCAGTGGGTGGGCAGGCCCCCGGATGGGCCCTTAAGGATCTTGCTAAGTCCTGCCACTGCCTTGCTGTGTGATCTGGGTAAAGCCTTACCATGTCTGAGCCTCAGTTTCCCCATGTGAACAAAGAAGACCAGGTGATTTTTGAGGCCCCTGAGGCACTGACAGCTGGGGATCTGTGGCCGCTTCCAGCTGTGGTTCCATCCTAGCAGGTGGCTCCAAAGAGATTCTCAGAGGCCATTGTTTGATTCAGTTAACAGATATTAAGCCCCGACCGTGTGCCACGCATGGTGTGGTGCCAGGGACACAGAGGTGAGCCCCTCACAGAGATGGCTCCCACCCTCAGGGGGCTCAGAGCCCAGAGTGGGAGACAAGCAATAAAAAAACAATAAGCACGGAGGATAAATTCAGATAGGCACTCTGCCAAGGAGTAAGTAACTGCCAAGGAGAAAGCAAAGACAGCAAACAGAATATGGGAGAGGCTGCTTTTGATGGGTGGTCAGTGGCTTCTGTGCAGAGGTGACATGTGAGCAGGGACCTAAATGTGCAGCAGTCAGGTGTGGCTGAAGAGCTTTTCAGATGGAGGGAACAGTACATGCAAAGGCTCCGAGGCAGGACCCAGCAGGCAGGATTGTGGCACAAAAAGCTGGCCAGCAGTGTGGTGGAAGTTCAGTGAGTGAGGTGGAGAGAGGCAGGGAGAGGTCAGCGAGGTAGCAGGGACAGGGAAGGTCCCAGGCTGTGCTCCAGGGTAATGGGGGCACTTGGGGGTTTGGGCAGGGCAGTGACACCATCTGACTTTCATTTAAGCCTTGTTTTGAGCTTTTGGGACACTGCCTGGCAGCATGACAGATGCTGGGATAAGGGGCATCCGTGGACCTATGGGAACTCAGTGGAGGGAGAAGCAAAGTCTGCCTGGGGGGCCAGGGTCAGGGATCTCCACGCTGAGTCCCGAGGGTGAATATTTAGGAGTGAGAGGATGTTCCAGGCAGGGGAACAAGGGAGCAAAAGCATGATGGAAGCAGCTGTGAAAGGCCTTGAATCCAAGATCAGAGAGAACCAGGGGAAGCCACGGCCGTTGAGCAGGGGACTTACAAGGTCCCACTTGGAAGCTGACATCTGATACCTCCTCCCCAAGGAAAGCCCCCACCCCCTCCCAATGCCCTCCCACTGACCCTACTGGGACGGTGTCCTCGCAGACTTTCCCACCCCCTTCACCTGGGCCACAGGCTACTTCGCCATGCTGGTGGGCGCCGGCATGACCTTCGTCGTCCAGAGCAGTTCTGTGTTCACCTCCGCTATCACCCCACTCATCGGTGAGTCGCCACGCCGAGGCAGGGTTGCCCAGGCAGGCTTGGGTGGTGCGGGGCTGGCAGGGAAAGGGTTGGGGGAGGGAGCTGGGGGACCTGTCCTCTCCTCTGCCCCCAGGCCTGGGTGTGATCAGCATTGAGCGCGCCTACCCGCTCACCCTGGGCTCCAACATCGGCACCACAACCACGGCCATCCTGGCTGCCCTGGCCAGTCCCCGCGAGAAGCTGTCTAGTGCTTTCCAGGTGCGCTTGGAGAGTAGCCCTGCCAGAGGCAGGACAGGGCTAGGACTGGCGCCCAGAGCCTGACCCAACATAGGTTGAGTACCAAATAGTTTTTGACTGCCTGCTAGGTGCCACGTGCTCCTGCAGACTGTATGGAAACCATGCGGGCAAAGTATACCTGGTGCCGCCCTCAAGACCTTAGCGTCTAACAGCAGAGAGACATGACTGAGACCCACGCCAATTAATGAACAAGAGAGCAAGATTTGCACTCTGAGGAAGGGGTGCTGTAAGAGGGGGCCTGGTTCAGTCTAGAAGATCAAGGGGGAGGGGGCAGACAGCAAAGGGGCTGCTGTTCTAGGAGCAAAGGGGTATCTGATAAGCTAGAGTGTTGCCCACTCAGGAGGCCAGAGCTTCTGAACCAGAAACTGGTATGAATCTTTCTGCTACTGGATCTGGGCAGGATCTGCTGGGGAATTGCTGAGAAAGGGGTCGGGGGCGGGGGGGGAGGGAAATGTGGAGAGTTCAGGGCAGCAGTTATGAACCTACTGGTCTGGAAGTGTTTCAATGTCTTACTGGGGGCACGCCAGCCCTAAGTGCTGACTGTCCTGCTGCCCGGACCCAGTGGGGCCCTGGATCTACCCTGACTCAGGAGCCTGGGTCAGGACAGATAATACCTCCGCCCCTTTGTCCTCTCCCCTGCAGATTGCTCTCTGCCACTTCTTCTTCAACATCTCAGGCATCCTGCTGTGGTACCCAGTGCCCTGCACACGCCTGCCCATCCGCATGGCCAAGGCGCTGGGCAAACGCACCGCCAAGTACCGCTGGTTCGCAGTGCTCTACCTCCTCCTGTGCTTCCTGCTGCTGCCGTCGCTGGTGTTTGGCATCTCCATGGCAGGCTGGCAGGCCATGGTAGGTGTGGGCGCACCCTTTGGGGCCCTGCTGGCCTTCATGGTACTTGTCAGCACACTGCAGAGTCGCAGCCCCGGGCGCCTGCCCAAGTGGCTGCAGACGTGGGACTTCCTGCCCCGCTGGATGCACTCCCTGCAGCCCCTGGACCACCTCATCACCCGCGCTACCTTGTGCTGTGCCAGGCCTGAGCCCCGCTCACCCCCACTGCCCGCCAGGGTCTTCTTGGAGGAGCTGCCCCCTGCCACACCCTCACCCCACCTCGCGATGCCCAGCCACCACAACACCACCCGTCTCTAGGCACCAGCCTAGACTGCTGCCTGGAGCCGGGAAATGCCCGTGCCTGGTGCCCAGGGTGGAAGGGCAGAGGGGCGGGTCTGTGCGCTCTGGGCACGCGCCCGTCCTTGCGCAGGTCCTGGGAGGTCTGGGCTTGTGTACCTGAGCGTCGGTGTATGTGCACATGTGGGCATGTTGGGGTGAGCCTGCGTGTCAGCCTGCACATGCCCACCGATGCACCCGGGGGTGGGGGAGGGGTGCGCCACCTGCAGGGTAGTTTTGATTTTGAGTCCTTTGCACATGTGTTTGGAGACCTGCACTTGTGTCCTTGTGTACACACAATTCTGACTGGGCTGGGTGGGGGTGAGGGTGCGTCTGAGTACATGACCGACAGCTGTTTGCTTGTGCACAGATGTGGCAGCTTCAGTCACCGGCTGCATTCTCACCCCCTCCCTGCCACCTTCCTTCCCCCGTGATACCATTCTCATCCTCATCCAGGTTTTCTGCAGCACCCTTACAACCCCCTTCCACAACACTGCCTGATTTAAAAACCAAAGAAAGAAATGAAACTCTCCCTGTGCACTGGGAAGTCTGCTTGCTCTCCATCTAGCGGGGAGGAGAGACCATGGTTTGGGGTCCAGCGGCACTATCTCCCCTCCCAAAGAGAGCCTGTTGTGCCCTGAAGAAGCCAGCCTACAAGCTCTCCCCAGCAATCCTCCTGGCCCTGCCTAATGAGTCCAATCCACAATTCAAACTCCCTGGAGCCCCCACGAGGCCCACCTTAAAGCCAGTGAAGGAGGGCTCTTTGCATCTCCATCCGCCAACCCCACCAGGCTGACCTCCGCTGGTCTCTATTTGCCTCTGCTCACCCACCTCACTGCCACCTTCCCTCCCTCTCTCTGGGATAAAATCGGTTCCCCAGAAAACAAGGGGCAGGTGGGGGTTTCTCAGGGCCACTGGGGGAAGGAGAGGGAAGGTGGACATAGGCAACTTGGGCCCCAGGGCACAGGGGGCAGGGACCAGCCACTCTCCCTCCCACCTTTATCCTCTACTTTTGGGCAATAAACCAGGCCTCCTTTAAACTCACCCAAGTTTTTCAACTCCTCCTCCTCCACAGGGCCCCCTGAGCTGAGGCCTACAGCGGGAGGGTGAAGGGGTGGGGGATGCCAAAGTTCCTCCCTCTAGTCCAGGGGCATCTCTGGGGCCTTTGGACCCCGAGGCGGCAGCAACGCTGTGGGGCCCCAGACCTAGTTGAGACGGTCTGCAGCATGTGCCTCCCCACCCCCGCCTCCATCCCCTTTGAAGGGTGTGCAGGGACACGCAAGGGCCTGCAAGCCCCAGAGCTGCCCTCCAAGCTACCGGCCCCACCGTGTCACCCACTCACAGCGCTCGCTAGGGCTTCCTCTTGCCACGTGGAAGGGGTGAGAGGTACACTGGCCCCAGCTCGGGGAGTGGTGTGGGAGGGTGGGGAGGGGACTCTCTTCACAGTCTATCCCACACAGACTTGTGCAATGTTTTGTGGGAAAGGATTTTCAGGCCTGAGTTGAAGGGTTTGAGAAGGCCAAACCCTCCTCAGGTTGGGAGTCCCTAGGACCCTGGGAAGGCGCCAAGGCCCTCGGGCTCTGGCTAGGGAGTTAGGCCAGAGGCAGGGCACCCATGCGAGGGCCGAGTGTAGGGCTGAGAAGGTTGGGAGGCCTCTAGACTGATAACTCCAAACTCACCATATACCCCTTCTGCAAGAATCTTCCAGTAAAGTGCTTTCCTCCTCTGCAGCTCCCCCACCCCCCTCACAACCGAAGGGTGTCACCCAGGTCAGACTTTATTTTGGCGCTGGCTGGCGGTCCCGCTTGCTAGGTGCCCTGCGCGCGCAGACCTTGGATCAGCTGGTGCATCGTCCTGTTGAGGAAGCCCCCGTGCGCGCCCCGCCGGCCCATGAGCACCAGGAGCGTCCGCGGCGTGTGGCCCACGCAGACGGCGCGCCCGTCCAGCCCCTTGGTGCGCGCGTCCAGCACGCCGTCGCCCTCGGCCAGCAGGTGGTCTCGGATGACGCAGCAGCGGCGGCCCGCCACGCTCAGGCCCGCCTGCAGGAAGGTGCGCCGGTCCGGCCCCGTGAGCACGCCCACCTCCTGCGGTGAGATGGCCGCCAGCAGGCCCCCGGGCCGCGATGCCCACACGCAGCGATTGTCTGAGTGCCCCACGATGGCCACGTCGTCGATGCGCTGGTCCCGCAGCACCGCACTGATGTAGCCTTTCCAGTCGCCCATTCCGGCGCAGACTGCGCGCCTCGCCTCGCACTTTGCACTTTGGAAGAACGTCCGGGGCACTATGACGTATGGGGGGCGCGGCGGCGGGGTTGTGATGTTGAGGTGGCCGCAGCGTCACAGAGCGGCTGCCTACGCTGGACAGTGGGGGGGGGGGGGGGGGCGGCGTTCGCATCTGACGCCTGATGAAGTTCTAAACTAGCCCGAAGGAGGGGATGGCACGAGTCAAAGTAACCCTCCAAACGAACAAACAGAAAGACACTTAAACGGCCCATCAAGCACAGCGCACGTGAGTTTTAAGAACAGAAAGAAAGGTGCCCTGTCTGGACAGCCGGACCTCTCGGCCTGATAACCTTTCAATCCCCAGAACGCGGTTTTCAAACGTGAGGGGCATCAGAATCTCTAGAAAGCTGGTAAGCAGATTGCGGGCCCCACGCAGTCTCCCGTTGTGCAGGATGGGGGCTGCCACTCGCGCCAGAGAACACGCATTTCTAACAAGTTCCCTGGCAGTGCTGCCGCTGGTCCAGGAACCACACTGAGACCCGCTGCCCTAGCGAGGGCTGGGGCAGAGCTGAGGGTCTCCCACGCCCTCAGCCTTAAGGGTCCACACCACTCTTTGGATGTTAGGTATTTCTAAGCATGGTTCTCAATCTCCACTGCAGAATCACCTGAGGAGTTTTTAAAACAAAGGACTACCCACCCCCCCTCCTCCCTAGAAATACTGATTTAATTGACCTGAGGTGGGTCTTGGGCATAGGTTCAAAAAGCTCCCCAAGGTGATTCTGATATACAGTCGAGGCTGAGAACTCCTGTTCTATAAACTGAAAATATTAGTTTCATACTTGCAGAGTCACCTTGCACAGGTTTGGTACACAGTGTGGCTTAGTAAATGTCAGCTGGACATGAATCTAAATCTTGCATCTGATCTCAATAGATTCTGTTCTCTGAAGGGGTGTGGAGAAGTTGAGCACAGGTATACTATCTTGGCATTTCCCAACAGGCCCCCCGAAGAGCTGTGCCCTTCAAGCATCTTCAAAAGCACTTTATTGAGTTCCTATGCCATGCCTGGCGCCAGGCTGGCAGCGGGGGTGGGGTGGGGTGGGGTTGGGGGGGTTGGGGGGGATGGAACACAGTCCTTGCTATCCATGATCACGCCTCAGCCACGCTTCCATCCCAGAATTGCCCAGGAGGGAAAGATGAGTCCCAGGCGGTCAGAAAGAGGTGTGCTCCTGGATCCAGGCTAGGTAGTTGGCCACGTCGGTGTACACACCCGGCTTGTAGCGGTCGCCGCAACCGGAGCCCCAGCTGACGATGCCTCGCAGGATGAGGGGGCGCCCTGCGGTCTCATCCTCACACACCAGAGGGCCCCCAGAGTCACCCTAGGTCGGGGACACATGGCTCAGTGCCCTTGGCTTGGGCTCTGCACTTGACCGGGTTGGGGGAGGGCGCCAAGCGGACCCAAGGGCTCACCTGGCACGCGTCAGTGCCGCCCTCAAGGAAGCCAGCGCAGAGCATGCCGCGGGTGAAGGCTGCTCCGTGCACGGCGGGGGCGGAGCAGCGCTCGGGACTGAGGAGCGGCACCTGAGCCTCCTGCAGGAAGCTGGAATATTCCCCCGCCCCTGCGAACCAAGAGCGCCTTCCTCACACCCCTCCCGACTCCTCGCCGCCCAGGCCACGGACCTGACTGTGCCAGGCTCTTCCAAACCCGCTAATCTCCTGCCTCCCTTGCAGCAAGCTCGAGAGGGAGTGAGTTGCCTTTGACAACGTTCATAGACGAGGCCAGAGAGGAGCGGTGATGTGAATGAACCAGGAGGAAGCAGGACTGCTTTGGAACTCCACCCTCACTTCCCATCCAATGTCTCAAAACCTTGCTCCCCATCCAGCCCACCTGCTGCTCCAGCGCGGGCCAGCGTCCTAGTAGCCCTTGCAGCCCAGTGCCCAGAGGGAATCAAGAGAAAGTGCGATTCTCCTGGTACGCCTCAGGAGATTTGGGGACACCCCCAGGGACACCCCCCCCCCCGCCCGCAACAGTGAATTCCAAGCCCTTGGAGAAGCAGACTGCAGAGACAGGGGTCCTGCAGGTCCTCACAATCCACCAGGTCGGCCCCACCTGTCCCTGGCGGTACCAAACCTGCAGGCTTCTCTTGCCTACCCCGGTGGCCAGAGGGCTCCCTCCCGCCACAAGCCGCTCTGCCTACCCTCGAACTGGTAACCCCAGCCGGCCACTTCGCAGAGCTCGGCTTCGGATTCGGCCGGGTGGGCGGTGCTACTCGGCAGGCACACGGGCTGAACGAAAGGCGACAGGTGCGCGCAGCAGCCTTCCGCGCTCTCTTGCAGGCGCACCAGAGCTAACCCAGGGTGGAGGAGCGTGAGACTTCGGGCCCTGCCCGCCTTTTCCCCCGACTCCCGCGGGGGCGCCCCACGCACCCAGGTCGTGCTGGTAGGTGATGGGCGAGAAGGCCTCGTGCAGGCGGTAGGCGCGCACGGCCAGCGTCTGGCACTGCTCACAGCTCTGGTTATGGCGGTCCTGGCCGAGCACCACTGTCAGCTCCTCCGGCGCGGGTCTGGGGGCAGGGTCAGGAAAAGGAAGCGCGCTCTGAGCGGGCCGCAGGCATCCTGCGGGACCCCCCTCCTTCCGAGCCCCTTCTTGGGTTTCAGATTCCTCCTGGGGGGGCTCTGAAAGGGAGAAGGGGGAAGGTGGGCGGGGACGCGGAGAGGTAGGGCACGCGTTCCGGTGTCTCGCGGAAGCTGGGCACGGAGGAGACAGGAGCTAGGGGTCCCGGGCACTCGCCGGTTCTGCAGGCAGTGAGCCGCGGTCAGCACCCAACAAGGGGCGATGAGGCTGCCGGCGCAGAAATTTCGGCCCCAGTAGAGCGCGGCGATGTAGGGGTGGGCCCCGGGGAGCGCCACCAGTCCTCCGACGACACGGCTCAGCGGGGACAGCCGTTTGCGCAGCCGCTGTCCGCATCCCGCCGGGCCCACGCCGGGCAGGGGAATCTGCTGTTCGGGCGGCGAGCACCAGCCTGTGGGAGAAGCCCAGGCTGAGGGCCGGGAGACCCACGATCAGTTGTAATGTAGCTCGTCCCGTGCCCTCTCTGCTCGAATTCTTAACCATTCCCAGCTACCTGGGGTCAGGGATTGAAGCGGGGCCTCGGTCGTGGACTGCAAAGAGGAAAGCGAGGGCGAGGGCAAGTGCTGGTCGCCAGAGGGGATCCGGGTCGGAGGAGGGTTTGGGGGCCCCGCCTGGCACCGTGCCAGGCGGCAGTAATTCCAGCTCAGTCGGTCGCCTCTCCAAACAAAGCACCACGGGCGGGTGTCGTTGTCCGGGTTGCTGTAACCAAGGGATGGGGGTGGTTGAGAGGCCCTAGAGGGCCCTGGGCAGACGGGGACGCCCAGCCCTGCCCCACCCGCGCACCGGCAGAAGGCGTGGTTGCCCAGGCCCCAGTTCAGCGCTTGCTCTGCGGTCATATTCCAGTAGGTGGCCTCGGAGGTCCACGGCTCACAGGGTGCACCCGAGAGCGTGGTGCGGGCCACGCCGCGGTAGCTGAGCCCGCGGTCGCGGTCGTCGTAGCAGTTCGCCTTGAGGTCTGGGGAGAGAGAAGGCTCCCTGCAGCTAGGGGATGATATGGCCTCCCGCTGCCTTCTCGCCCACTTCTCGACTCTCCCTCCTTCTCTGCAAGCCCTTCCCACGTGGGGGCGGGGCTTCTGCTTCCCCGAGACCCTAACTCACCCAAGTCGCACAAGCGTCCCGCGTAGCCGGTGGGGCAACGGCACAGGCGGTGGTCCTCCGCCTGCAGGCAGCTGCCCCCGTTGAGACACGGGTTGGTAGGGCAGGCTGGGAGAAGGAGCATGCTGAGCCAGCCCTAGGCCCAGAGATCCCCCCAGAGAGCCCCCTCTTACACTGGCAAACCGCCTGGCCTCCTCCCAGCCTTTCTTCCCCATCTTCCAGCCTCCTCCCTGGCCAGCTCCCCACCAATCTACTCACCCTGGCTGGCCAGTGGCTTGCACTGGGTATTCGAACCTTTGCATTGGCACTTGGCCACACCTGCCAGCCCAAACCTGTGCCATATTTCATTCTGCTGGAAGAACTGGAGAAGCTGGGGCTCAAAGCACTTTTCTGGGGACAAAGGGGTAGGGTCGTCTCAGGAGCGTCTGGGACCATGCCAAGTCTCTGGGAACCCACAGGACCTCTTCAGTAGGCCTGTGACTGCCCCTCCCCTGGCCTCAGCATCTCCTTACCTCGCTGGCAGTGATTCCCAGTGAAGGGATCTGGACAGATGCAGTGTGGGCCATCTGGCATGTTCACACAGGTCCCTCCCTTCTGGCAGGGGTTGTGTTTGCTGCAGTGATCTGAGGGATGGACACAGGGGGAGAAAGCGCGGGGAGCCGGACTCAGGCAGATGGGGCCAAATCCCTACCCAAACCTGCTTGTCTTTTGACCTTGGCCCTCCAAGTTTCCAAGCTTTAGTTTACCCACCTGAAAAATGGGGCTACCCCCTCTTAGAACTTCTCCCTCTGGGAGGGAAGGAGATAGGTGGGCCCACAGTCCCATGTGTTTTGGATCTGATGCCCGGGAGAGCAGCTAGGGGCAGGGAGAGGGCCCTGGGCCACCCCAAAGGTTGTGTGGCACCTTTCACTTTCTTTGGCTCCAGGCAGTATGCCCATCGCTGATCCTTCTCGAAGTTGGGGGTGGTAGCACACCTGTAGAAAGAGATGAAGCTTAAGACATGGAAGTGACCCAAGTGCCCATCAACGGATGTTTAGTTTATGAAGATGTGGTACACACACAATGGAATATTACTCAGCCATAAAAAAGAAATGAAATATTGCCATTTGCAGCAACATGGATGGACCTAGAGAATATCATACTGAGTCAGTCAGATGGAGAAAGACAAATATTATGTGATATCATTTATATGTGGAATCTAAACAATAATACAAATAAATCTATATGCAAAACAGAGACTCACAGACATAGAAAACAAACTTACAGTTACCAGAGGGGAAAGGAAAAGGGAGAGGGATAAATTAGGAATATGAGATTAACTGATACAAACTACCATACATAAGATAGATATGCAACAAGGATTTACTGTGTATCACAGGGAACTGTATTCAATATCTTGTCATAACCTATGATGGAAAATAATCTGAATATATATCATATATATATTAATAATCTGAATATAATATATATATATAACTGAATCATTTTGCTGTACACCTGAAACAAACACGATATTGTAAATCTACTTCAATAAAATAAAAAAAGAAGAAAAGAAAGATGAAGCTTCCTAGCTCTGCACAAGGGGCTGGGCTGCCCTTTGCTATCACAGCCCCTTCTCTCCAAGCAGGGTTCCTTGGACAGAAGGATGGACACAGTTCACCTCCCCCAGACCCCTGCTCCAACCCTTCCTGGGTAGTCTTACCAGGGTCGGGGGCCGGGCCGGCCTCTGTGGATGCATTTGTGATACAGCTGCCGGTGGTACAGGAAGGGGAAGTGGCAGGGCTCCCCAGTGACAGTGAGAACTGCAGGGATAACACACTCCTTAATGACTTTCCCCATGTGCCATTGCCCAGGTACCACCCCTCAGAGTCTAGCTGGAAAAGGGATAGACCTTTGAAAAGATCATTGTGTCCTCAAGACCACATCCTGCTTAAGAGTTGGGTTCCGGAGTCAGACAGCTAGAGTGGACTCCTGACTCCACCAACTACTAACTGTGTGACTTTGGACCAGTCTGCAAGCCCCCAGTACTAGAAGAGGGCTTGCCACAAAGTAGGCACTTAAGAAACACTTGTTGAATGTTGAAGTTACTTGACCATTCTGAGCCTTAGTTTTCTCATCTGTAAAAATGGCAAAAAGTAATGCATAGTATAGATGAAGACTTTCAGTTTGGCAAGATGAAAAGAATTCTGGAGATAGGTGGTGGTGCTGATTGCACAATATGAGTGTACTTAATACCACTGAAAAATGTACACTTAAAAATCGTTGAGATAGTACATTTTGTGTTATGTGTATTTTACTACAATAAAAAATATTTATTAGTCTATTAGTACAGAAAGGTGTTCATAATTTTAAATGAAGAAAAGTAGGTCAAAAACAGCATGTCAGTATGGTCCTATTTTTGTACAAATATATTTATATATGCATACAAAATAAATCTAGAAGGAAATTCCAAAATTTGTAAGAGTGGTTTTTGGAAGACTGGATTATGGGTGACTTTTCCTTCTTTTCTATTTCTGTAATTTGGAAAGTTTTTACAATAAAAATATTGCTATTATAGTTTTTAAAAAATAGTACAGTTGAGCCTCATTATTCAGATTCTGTATTTGGTTATCTGCACTTCTTGCTAAAATGTATCTGTAACCCCAAACCAATACTCAAGGAGCTTTCACTGTCATTTTTGGACATGCATAGAGTGGTGAAAAATTTGAGTCACCCATAGTGCACATTCCCAGCTGAGGTCAAACAAGGTGATGTTTTGCTTCTTTCAGCTCCTAGTGTAAACAAGTGTCCTTTTTATGCTCTGTTTAGTGCCTCGCTTTTCAAATATTGTGCTTTTGGTACATGATCTTGCTGTTAAAAATAGCCCCCAAATAGAGTGCTGAAGTGCTGTCCAGTGTTCCCAAGTGCAAAAGCGCTGTGATGTACATTATGGAGAACATTTGCAGGTTAGATAAGCTTTGTCCAGGCGTGAGCTATAGTGCTGCTGGCCGTGAGTTCAATATCAATGAATCAATAATATACATTAAGTAAGGTGTCTTTAAACAGAATCACGCATAAAACAAGATTATATATTGACAAAAATGTTGTGACCAGAGCTCACAGGAACCTAACCCTATATTTCCTCTAGGAGCAATGGTTCTGTTTTTCTAATTCAGTGTTCATTATAGAACTATAGAACTTTCTACAAAGTCACTCAGGTGACTTTATAGAACACGACTGCCATGAATAATGAGAATTGACTCTGTCTACTTCAGAGGAGTGTTGTGAAACTTAAATGAGATTGTGTCTATAAAACACTTACACAAAGTCTGGCACGTAGTACATACCCATTATACATTAGCTGCTATTTTGTGGTTAGGGGCTCAGTGGCACTTGTGCTGAGGGCCAAATCAGGGACAGGACAGTAAAGGAAGAGAGAGGGGTCTGAGAGGGACCTTTAAGGTGCAAATGGAATGGACATGGAAGAGGAGGACCTTAAGTAGGTGGTTAGGAAAGGACAGGGCAGCTTGGTTGGGTCAGACTAGAAGGAGGAGAGCAGGTTGGCTGGGTGTGGAGTGCTGAGCAGAGGAGGCGAGGTAGTCAGGGTTGGCTTTACTGGGCCCCAGTGGCGTGCTAGGGGGCTGGGTCTGATCACACCAGGCCAGGCTTACCAGGGCAGGCTCAATCTAGTTCACAACTCTAGGCAAATATGTAGTGCCTGGAAGAATAAAGGCAATGGGGGGCTACGGTGGGGGGGGGGGGCAGGGAGATGGCAGATACCCCCCATCTAAAAGGGAGCTTGATAATAAAAGCCAATGTGTTGCAGGATTTTACAGAGTGAAGCAAGACACCGAGGCTATGTGCAGGAAGCAGCGTTTATTTGTGCCGGCACAGGCCCAGCAGATTCAGATCCAAAGGCTGAGCCCTGAACAAAGCGGGGCAATTTCTTTTATACTTTTTTGTTAACTTTCTATACATTAGGCTTTTTGTCCCCCAAACAAGGTAACAAGGAAGGTAGAATGTGATGTGATTGGATACTCTTCTTTCATGGCCTCTGGGCCGTATTAGAGTTACAAGGGCTACAAAGCAACAGAGGTAGGCAGGAAATATGCAAGAGGAGTTGCAGAGTAAGCAGGCACCTGTAGATTACAACTGGGCCCAGCTACTTTTCTCTCTGGCTGAGCCAAAGCCCCTGGGTTCCTAAAGCTCCCAGAGTTCCCACCACAAATATATTTTCAGCATTTACATTGCACCAAATTGTGGGCTGAGTGCCTCACCGGGATGAATGATTCATTTCTCCTCTACAACCCTAAGAGTTTTACCATTACCAGCCTGGTTTTAGAAGTGGGGAAATTTAAGCTTGGAGAAGCCAAGTCACTGGTCCAGAGTCATAAGTGATGAGTGAGACTCAGAGGCATTTGGGCTCCAGAGCCCTGCCTTGTCTGTCAAGGGCCCTGGCCTCTGTGTGGCAGGATGGGTGCCTGCGAGATGTATCAATGAGAGGAAAGGAAGTGGGAGGCCGGCGAAACCAAGGAAGATGGGCAGGTGCTGGACCAGGCACTCAGATACAGCCCCAGCCCTGCCCTCAAGGAGCACACCATTCACTACCACTCTGGTTCCCCGGCACCCGTGCACACAAGACCTGGCACATAGTAGGCACTAAGGTCTGAATGCCAGCCAGACAACTCTGGGCGTGAAGAGTGCCCAGGATCCCTCCCCTCCCTCCAAGGGCCAGAGACTAACAGTCTGTGCACTGCGGCAGTTAAGAATCTGCCTGCTGGGGTGTCCCTGGTAGCACGGTGGTTAAAAGTCCACCTGCCAATGCAGGGGACACAAGTTCAATCCCCGGTCCAGGAAGCTCTCACGTGCCGCAGAGCAACCAATCCTCGTGCGCCACAACTACTGGGCCTGCGTTCTAGAGCCCGTGAGCCACAACGACTGAAGCCCGCGCACGCCTAGAGCCCGTGCTCTGCAACAAGAGAAGCCACCGCACTGAGTAGCCCGCTCACTGCAACAAAGCGTAGCCCCCACTCTCCACAACTAGAGAAAAGCCCACAAGCAAATAAACAAATAAACAAATAAATAAAAAACAATCTGCACACTCCCTGCCACACTCATCCCTGTTCAAGGGTCTCTCAGGAAGCAGACCCAGGCTACTTACCCACTGTGTGCTCGCTCTCTATGAGCTTATGCTGCTTGGGGGCTTTTAAAGGTGGAGTCTATGGGAGAGAGAGGAGAGCAGGCAATTTCCCCAGAAAGTCATTGCCTGCTCCAATGCCCTGCGAGTCCCCAGCTTCCTCGCACAGCCCAGAAATGCAGAGATTTCCTCAGAAGGCCTGGACCCTTCCTTCCTCCTCCCATGGTCTCCTCAAGGTCCCTCTCCCCCAGAAATGCAGGCCATGTCCTCATGGCCACCAGCACTGTCTGCCTCTCTCTACTCTACTTGGACCTTATGGGCTTGCCTAGTCTTTTCAAACAGGCCTTGTAATCATCTGGACTAAAAGGTCATGGGCAGAGGCCAAGGCCGTGATAGGGACCCCCCGGGGCCATCCCAGTACGACCCTCCTGGTTCCCACAGCCCTCACCGAAACCGCTGACTCCAGGCTCACCAGCAGGGCCCCCAGGAGCAGTGGAGCCCTCATGGCGTCTGTCTATCAGTCCAACCACTTGCCCAGGAGTCCAGATCAATAGAACTGGTCAAAGGTCCCTGAGGTCTGGGAAGAAGAGATTGGTCAAGCTGCCCTCCTAAGCTATTTATGGAAAGTCAGGCAGAGAGTTTCCTTGCTGGGCCCCCAAGGATGGGAAAGTTGGGAGCTGGTGGGTGGGAATAGAACAATAAGGAGTGAGTCTCCCCCTCTCTTTCCCAGATAGTGGAACTGGAAGCAGGAAGAGGGACCATCTTTGTTCTGAGTCCTATTGGGGATGAGGAGGTTAAGGAGATCCAAGAGGAGCTCCTTAGTTTAGGAATCTTAGAGTCCATGGAGAAGTACATTCATTTTCTATTGCTGCCTAAAATTAACCACAAGCTTTGCAACTTAAAACACCCATTAATTAGTTCACAAATCTGTGGGTCAAAAGTCCAGCACTGCGTGACTCAGTTTTCTGCTCAGGGTCTCACAAAACTGAGATCAAGGCTGAATTCTCTGGAGGCTCTGGGGAAAGAGTCCCTTCCAAGGTCACTCAGGTCATTGGCAGAATTCAGTTCCTTGTGTTCATAGGACTGAAATCCCTGTTTCCTTGCAAGCTGCAAGCCAGGGGCTGCCTTCAGCTGCTTGAAGTCAACTGCATTTCTTTCCATAGAGCCCCTTCGATCTTCCAAGCCAACAACAGAGAATCTCCCCCACGTTGAGTCTCTCTCACCCTTTGAATTTCCTTTGCCAGGAAGAACCCTGTCCCTTTTAAGGGCTCATCTGATTAGATCAGGCCCAACAAAGAGAATCTCACTATCTTAAGGTCAACTGATTTGGGACCTTACTTACATTTGCACCATTCTTCTACAGAAGCATCTAGATTAGTGTTTGATTAAATGACTGGGAGAAGGTATGTTTACAATAGGGATCTTGGGGGCCATCTTAGAGTTCTACCTACAAAGAAAGTAAATGATCCCAAGGAAAAAATACTAAAAATACTAAACCAAAGGGTGCTAAAATTTGCAACTGGAGCACAAAGGAAGGAGATGGGTTGGGCATGTATTATTTTTCCTGCCCAACAACCATCCACCTTGGTTCAGTAAGGACACCCTGAGTTTTCCACTCCTCCTTCATCCCTTCCATGAGTCTCTAGTGCTGCCCACTCTACCCTCAGTTCTAGGGCTGGGGGTGTGGCCTAGGTCTGGCCAATCAGAGCATGGTAGCTCTAGACCACAGCGATTGGTTCAGGGATAAGCTATACACAAATTTGGCCAATCAGAGTCAGCCTTGGGACTTTCTCCAGAACTTTAGGATAAAGGTCCTTTCTTCCCACTGGGGTCCTAAGAATGTGAGCCTGGAGATGTTGATGGCTATCTCTGTCACTGCTTGAGGAAGACCTGCCTGAGACTGGAGCATACACATAGGAATAGCAGAGCAAACAGGGAAAGAAGGATGGAGGGATGCTGTAGGAGGCAGCCTCCTAGATGGTCTCCATTGATCCTCACCTCCTGGGATTCATGCCCTTGAATAGTCTCTTCCACACTGAGTCAGCGCTGTTCTGTGTGTCCAATAGAATATGGCAGAAATGATTGGGTTTGACTTCCAAGCCCAGGTCATAAAAGGTACTGCAGTTTCTGCCTTGGTCTCATGGATCACTCACTCCAGTGGAGGCCAGCTGCCATACTATGAGGACACTCAAGCAGCCCTGCAGAGAGGCCCATGAGAGAAGACAGTAAAGCCTCCCACCAACAGCCAGCACCAGTTGGACAGCCATGTGCATGAACCACTTCCATATGGATACTGTAGCCCTGACCAACATCTGGCCTGCAACCTCATTAGAGACCTCAGGCCAGACCATCCAGCTAAGCTGCTCCTTAATTCTTGAACCTCTGAGGTTGTGAAAATCCTACTTGATTTTTGTTGCTTTAAGTCATATTTTATTATTTTTTTATAAATTTGTTTATTTATTTATTTATTTATTGGCTGTGTTGGGTCTTTGTTGCTGCACATGGGCTTTCTCTAGTTGCAGCGAGCAGGGGCTACTCTTCTTTGCGGTGCACCGGCTCCTCATTGCAGTGGCTTCTCTTGTTGCGGAGCACAGGCTTTAGGCATGTGGGCTTCCGTAGTTCTGGCATGTGGGCTCAATAGTTGTGGCACACAGGCTTAGTTGCTCTGTTCTGCAGCATGTGGGATCTTCCTGGAGCAGGGATCGAATCTGTGTCCCCTGCATTGGCAGGTGGATTCTTAACCACTGCACCACTAGGGAAGCCCTAATCCATAAATTTTAGGATGATTTATTACCCAGCATCTGATAACTAATACAGACAGGTTGATTACTGATTATTTTATTTGGGAACATGGATCTTTAAACTAGAGATAACCTGAAGAATTCTCAGTTACATGCAACAATTAAAACCAATTTGAATGGGCTTCCATCGCTTTCAGTCAAAGAAGTCCTGACTAATACAAAGTAATTTGTGGGGAACAAAATGAAGACAGAATGCAGCAATTCCCTAATTCTACCGGAAGAGAGGTAGGCCATAGAAGACTTCCTGGAACAGAAACACAGCAACAGGAGGGCAGGAATAGAGGCACCACTTCAACAATTGTTTTCAAAAGTTGATGTGACAGCTGTTAAGACTATGATGAGGGACTTCCCTGGTGGTCCAGTGGCTAAGACTCCACACTCCCAATGCAGGGGGACCTGGGTTCTATTCCTGGTCAGGGAACTAGATACCACATACTGCAACTTAAAAAAAAAAAAAGATCTCACATGCCACATGAAGATCTCATGTGTAGCAATGAAGATGCTGCATGCTACAACTAAGACCTGGAGCAGCCAAATAAATAAACAAATATTTTTTTTAAAAAAAAGGACAATGATGAAAGCGAATCCATGAGCTGTATAGACAAACTCATTAACGTGAAAGCACCTTCATCAGTTCTTTTTTATTTATTTATTTATATATTTATTTATTTATTTATTTTTGGCTACATTGGGTTTTTGTTGCTGCCTGCAGGCTTTCTCTAGTTGCAGCGAGCAGGGACTACTCTTTGTTGTGGTGTGTGGGCTTCTCATTGTGGTGGCTTCTCCTGTTGCAGAGCACGAGCTCTAGGTGAGCGGGCTTCAGTAGTTGTGGCATGCGGGCTCAGTAGTTGTGGCACATGGGCTTAGCTGCTCCACGGCATATGGGATCTTCCCAGACCAGGGCTTGAACATGTGACCCCTACATTGGCAGGCGGACTTAACCACTGCGCCACCAGGAAGTTCCCCTTCATCAGTTCTTGATTTCAGTTCCTGAATACAGCTGGTCCTACATTGGCTCTTTCCTCCTGATTAGAAGCCAGCTCTCCCTCCAAATGAAAGGGGCTTTTTAAACAGGTTTTCACAATGAATAGGTATTTGCAGGTAGGAAAGGGAGAGAAGGGCTTCCAGGCAGAGTGAGCGCTACAACTTCACAGAAGCCTGGATGCAGCATGTCAAATGAAGAATGTAGTGAGCACAAGGTGCTTTGTAGGGAATGAGAGATGAGGCATCCAGTCTGTTGGGACCAGAGATGGACATTCAGGGGTATTTGGATGTTCAACATCTATCCCCCCTTCCTCTTCCTCTAGTCTCCCAGTTTCTATTTGGGGTCACCCTTCCCCCATTGTGTGGAAGAAGGGTAATTTCTAGTGATCACCTTCCACTATTGAAGCCTAATGGACCAGATCACCCTCTCCCTACATTAACATAGTCAGAGGGACCTAAATGTGGCCAATGGGCACTCTCTCCCAGGACTCTCAATCCTGAACAGGCCACACAAGGATGGAGAAAAGAATTAGGGTTGGAGGTCTGTCACTGCACCAACTGTGCCCTGACCAGATTGTTCCTGCTACATGGCATAAGTCAAGATGCCTTCCAAAAACCAAGCTTAAGTAGCAAGGAAATTCAAATTCATCATTTCATATCATAAGAGATCTATAATGGAGGGTCTCCAGGAACCATGCTTTGAGTGGTTTAACAATGTTATCAAGAACCCATATTCTTTCTTCTTTTTGTTTACTATGGTCCTTAGTGTGCATACCTTCAGGCTGACTCCCTCATGATCACAAGGTGGCTGCCATGGCGCCAAGAATCACATCTAAATTCAAGTGAAGAGAAACCTTCCCTCAGTAGATCCTTCTTAGAAATGAGGAAACCTTCCTCCAAAAAAATCCCAAGCAGACCTCCCCTCATGGTTCAGTGGCCACAACTGGGTTACTTGACACTCCTAAACCAATCTCTGGCAAGGGTAAGGGGGTCTGTATAACTGTCTTAGGCCAACAACTCTGGTGCCAAGTCAGAGGCATGTGAGGTGAAGTGGCCACAGGAACAGAATTGGGACTTTGCAAAAAAGGAAGGGGAGTGGTATTGGATATTAGGTAGACAACCACAGTGTCTGCTGTAATTCCTGCTTCCTGGTCCTCTAGTGGCCCTTAATTCCTTCTTATTTCCAAGCCTATTCCTTCTAGTTGATGCTATGAACCACTGAGGGCATTCCCATAAAGCAAACTCCCTTTTGTTTAAGTAGTTAGAGTCACGCTCTGTTGCTTGCAGCCAAGAAGTTTCACTCTCCCTTGTCCCTCAAGTCTAACCAGCCTCCAACTTCTGTTCATTACACTGCCCACATATTTCTCAAATCCCTCCACTTCTCTCCATTCCTACTGCCTCTTTCTTTGACTTCCAGAAAAATAAAGGTATCTACAGTGGTGGAACAGAATTTGAGACTCTCTGGTGGACGTCTGTCATTTCCCCTCTTCAGTATTCATTTTCCCTTTATCTAGTAAGAGCCCTCAGTGTTCCTTTGGGGAGGGGCCCATTCCCCCTTCCATCAAGTGGGTAGAAGAAAGCTTACCCTATCCCTCAGCTGAGGGTGGAGTGGGCATGAGATCCAGACCTGGCCAATTAGAACACTGACTCTTTTGGAAAACTCAGGGTGCTAGATCCCTAATTCAAAGAGGAACATTTCTCATGTTTGTTCATTCTAGTTTATTTTCATTTAAACTCTTTTAGGTTAAGTTTAAGCTTTTTAAAAGCTAGTTTTGGAAGTTGAGACACATTACTAATACTGTAGGAACTGGTGAGCCCTTGACTTTAAACTTTCTTTGTACTGTGATCTCCTTTCGGGTGTACTTTGCTAAATGCAACTTATTAAATTTTTTGTTAACTAAATTTTTGTCTTAAAATTAAAAAAGACTTTTTTGCAATGAAAAAACAAAAACAAAAACAAAACCACTGCCTCTTTTTGTCCTCACTGATTGGTTCAAAATGAACACCTGACCCAAATCAAACCAATGAGAGACAACCCCAGGATTTTTGCTGGAATCAAGATAGAAACTTTCTCTTTCTATAAAGTTGCCATGTTGGTAGGAAGTGAGCTTGAAGTTGTTGGCAGCCATCTTTAACATCTTAGAAACTGCCTGAGAGTAAAGACAATACTTTAAATTGTCGAGGCAGAATATGGGAAAGACAAATTTTGAGTGACCCCATTTGAGACCTGGGATGCTGTGACACTAGAAATCAGAATCACCACCTATCCTTTTCGGTTACTTAAACCAATAAATTCCAGTTTTTTACTCAAGCCAGTTTTAGTTTAAGCAACCAAAAGTCCTGATGCAAGCAAGAACTCACGCGTTGTTACCAGAAAGTTCCTAAAACAAAACAAAACAAAACAAAACAAAACAAAACCGCTAGTGATCAGCTCTGTAAGTCAGTAGCTTAAAGAATAGGAAGACGATGACCTTAGAAGCAGGGACTGGAAAAAACAGCAATGAACTTGAATCAGGAAAGCTTCAAATCCCGTCTTGGCTACCACCCCCCGGCATGACCATGGGTCAGGGGCTCAGCTTTTCTGAATCTTGATTGCCACACCTTTTTAGGGAGGGGATGGCACTCACAGCATCTGGCAGACTTGTTGAGATGCTTGAATGGGAATGCATGTGAAAGGGCAGAGCCTGGCTTATGGTTGGGGCTCAGTCTATAGGAGTTTACAAAGAAACTTTCCCATGTGGACACCCCACCCGCAGCAATTTCCACACGCATGCCCAGTTACCCTTGAGTATCTGGGTCCCTTCCATTAACTGCTTTGGATCAGAGCAGAAAGGCACTATCTCCTCACACTGGTTTCTGCTTTTCCATAGCTGGGGTGTCAGTCTACGGGATGAGAAGGGAGAAACCATCAAGTTACTGTTCACAAGTGCCCGGATCCGCGGACACCCACAGACCCCACTCCTCTGTAGCAGAGACTTGGGGGCAGAGATTTCAAGAGGTGGCAGAACTGCCTATTCAAAGACACGTTTAGCGGGTCGGAAGGTACCCAGCCCACTATCCTTCATTCCTCCTCACTCGGTGGCACCATTTTTCTCCCAGCCATTCAGGCTGTCACCACCATTCAGGCTGAACCTTTGTACACACGGAAGCCACTCCTTCCTCCAGACCAGAGCTTCTGTGATGATGGAAATATTCTCTACCTGTGTTCTCCAATAGAGAAGCCATTTAGTCACATGTGGCTACTGAGCACTGGAAAAGTGGCTAGTATGACGAAGGAAATGAATTTTCATTTTATTTAACTTTAAATTTAAGTAGCCACATGTGCTGGCCAGTGGTACTGTATTGGACAGTGCAGCTCCATGTGACAAGAGGGAGAGGTGTGTGGAATACTGTTGGAGAGTTACACGGGCCCAGATCAAGCTGGGTCCTGGTAGGCCAAGGGGAAGAGTTTGGGTTTTGTTTTTAAATGTAATGGGAAGTGTATTAGTTATCCACTACAGCTAATCAGGGAAGACAAATTACTCCCAAATTTACCAGCTTAAACTGCACACATTTACAGGCATACCTCACTTTATAGCGTTTCAAGGATAGTGCGACTGAGGGAGGGTCCACTTCCAAGTTCATTCACAGGGCTGTTGGCCTCAGGTCCTTCTTGACTGTTAGCCAGAGACCTCAGTTCTGGCCATGAAGCCTTCTCTATAGGGCAGCTTCCTTGAGGCAGAGCCAGCAAAGGGGTGAGAGGGCACCTAAAACAGAAGCCACAGCCTTTTAGTAACCTGATCTTGGAAGTGACATTTCACCACTTTTGCTGCATTCTTTTTGTTTTTTCCCCCCATGCTGCACTGCTTGCGGGAGCTTAGTTTCCTCACCAGGGATTGAACCCGGGCCCTTAGCAGTGAAAGCGCCAAGTCCTAACCACTGGACTGCCAGGGAATTCCCTGCTACACTCTTTTTCATTAGAAGTGAGTCATTAGGTCCAAACCATGCTCGAGGAGAGGAGATCACATCAGGGGGTGAACGTCAGGAGGGGGAATCGTTGGGGTCATCTTAGAGGCTGCCCACCCCAAGAAGCTACTGGGGGGTTCTGAGCGGGAGAGTGACAGGACAAGGTTGATTGCTTTTAAAATAAGCAATAGAGTCACATGATACAAGATTAAAGTCCAAAAGGGTGTAAAATAACCTCCCCCCAGCCCTGTCCCCAGCCACTTAACTTCCCCTTCCTACAGGCAGCTGATGTTCCCATGCCTTATGTGGCCTTTAACAGGGTGCTCCATGCGTAGGAAGCAGATTCATCTATGGGAGTTAGTGTTGCTCACTAAATATTTCTAATTCTATTCTCCTTCCAGGTGTACGGTAGTTATTTCTGAATCTATTTCCGTGTAGCAAACCCTTCCCAAGTTAGTGGTATAAAACAACAACTTATTAGGCTGATAGATTTTGCCAACTGGGAAATCAGGCAGGACACAGCAGGGATGGAGTTCTGCACCACAATGCCAGGGGCCTCAGCTGGGGCTGATGGGGATGCCCGGGAGCTGGAATCACCCAGGGGCTTCTTTGCTCAGCTGTCTGGTTCTCTGGGTGGGACAACCGGAAGCCTGGGCTCAGCTGGAACTGTCGACCATAGCAGAGCATCTCCCTACATGTGACCAATCTATTCAGTGTGGGCATATCACAGCACAGCCAATGAGCCTGAGGGAACATCCCGAAAGAAGCTTCTGGAGAACAAGCATTGCAAGAAACCCAGGCTCCACGGCCTTTTGTGACCTGGCCTCAGATCTCGTGTGTGTCACTTCCACTATATTCTACTGATGACGAGAGTCACTAAGGCGAGACCAGAGGCAAGGACAGGGAAATGAGAGCCCACCACTTGCTGGCAAGGTCACACTGCAGAAATGTCTGTGGGATGGGAGTGTATTGCTACACTCATTTTTGGAAAATACAATCTCCCATAGTAATGTTGGACCTCCACACCCTTCTCAACTTAATTGTGGCCATGTGGATGCCTTGACCAATGAAATGTGAGCAGAAGTAACTTGTGTCACTTTCAGATGCAAGCTTGAAGGGCCATTATATGATTCACCACATTTCCTTTTACTGCCTGCTACTGCAGAAGCACAGATTGACATTGAGACCCTAGTGTCCTGGGTCCCTGAGTGACTACTCCAAGTGGAGCCTCCCTACCTGCCAACAACCTGCACTGGACATGGGGTGTACCTGAGAAATACACTTTTGTTGCTTTAAGTCACTGAAATTTGGGGATTGTTTGTTACTGCAGTGTAACCTAGCCTATCCTGACCTTTTTTATACAACTGTTAGCAAACCTTACCCACTGGTCTGCTCTTTGCTTTTTTTCATTTTAAAGATTTTTAAAATATTTATTTTATTTGTTTGTTTATTTGGCTGGGCCAGGTCTTAGTTGCAGCATGCAGGATCTTTAGTTGTGGCATGCGACCTCTTGGTTGCAGCATGTGGGATCTAGTTCCCTGACTAGGGATCGAACCTCGGTCCCCTGCATTGGGAGCATGGAGTCTTAGCCACTGGACCACCAGGGAAGTCCTGCTTTTTTCATTTAGCAATATATCTTGGAGATTGTTTATATCAGTACATGAAGAGCAACCCTACATTTTCTTTTTTTAAAGCTACATAGTATTCCTGTATAGGAAAGGACCAAATTTTACTTAACTAGTCCCTATTAAGGACGATTAGTACATTTGGTGTTTTGGACAATGCGGCAATGAACAACCTTGAACATTCGTTTCTTATTTTGCTTGAGTGCAACTATTTTTGTAAGATAAACCCTAGAAGTGAGATGAATGGTGGCAAATCTGCCTTTTAAAAAGGATCGCTTTGGTCATAGGTAGAGAATGGGTTGAAGAGTCAGAACCCTAGAGTTGTGTGTGATACCACCCCCTCCTCACCCCATATCAGTCGACAAGTCTTATTCATTCCAGCTCCATGATAGCTCTCAGCCTGACCGCTTGTCTGCACCCCCGGCCACCACCCCAGCACATCATTCCTCTCTCTAATGGGTCCTCTTAAAGGGACCTCCTACTGGTCTTACTCAGGATGCTTGGCTTTAAACAATGAAGCCAATTCTGGGTAACTTAGGCAGACAAGGAACTGATTGGATGCTCTTGGATGCTTGCTGAATTCCTCTACCCTGAGGAAGGGCCTGGCTCAACCACCTCCCCCTCTTCTTCCACTGCCACCATAATGAACCCTATATTAATCACTTGCTTTGGATTTCAAAGACCTGCTTGCAAACACTGGAAATATGTTCCAGGTACCAGAGACCTTGGAGAGGAAATTCTGCCTCCTCTCTGATTTCCCTAATGGAAGCGGGGCCTGCCTCTGCATTTTATAGGTTTCCTCCCAAAGGGGAGGGGTGTTCAGATGCTGGGCATCAAAACAATAGGTGTTTACAAGTCAGCCTAAGCCCCTCTCTCCCAATCCTTCACCCCACCCCTAGCACAGTGTGGCACAGAGGAAGCAAATATGATCAAACTACTCCCTGGTTCAACATGCCCTGGACAGCTCCCCACTACCCTCAAAATGAAGTCCAAACTCCTTACCTAGCTTCCAAGGACCGTCCCAATCCAGGCCTCTTAAAGGCCTGAGCCTCTTTTCTTGTCTCCCTGTGCACACCCCAATGTGCACCTGAAACTCTAGTTCGGTGCTCTGCCCTCAGCTCCAAATGCATGAGTCCTGACCACCTTCCTCTATAGAACTCTGAACATGCACTGGCTCTCTACAGAGGCTCTTTCCCTTCCACTCCAGTTACCTCTGAAACCCCCACATTCTCACTGAACACTCAGGTCTTGCATGGACATGACAGCCTTCACTGGGTGAGGTACCTGCCCTCTGTCCTACTGGCCACTGGGTTTCCTTCCTTCAAGGTACTTATATCTTTATTCCCCAAAGTATCCTAGATCCATGCACTTCTCTCCATCTCCACTGCCACCTTCTCCTTCCAAGCCACCATTCTCTCTCTCCTGGAACTCTGTAGCCTCCCAACTGCTCACTCTGCTTCCACTCTTGGCCCCCTGAAAGTCTACTAGCTAGAGTGATCTTTTAAACGCATAAGTCACGGACTTCCCTGGATGTCCAATGGTTGACTCCATGCTCCCAATGCAGGGGGTGTGGGTTCGATCCCTGGTGGGGGAACTAAGATCCCACATGCCATGTGGCCAAAACATACATAAAAATATAATAAAAGTATAACCCATCCTTTCAAAGCCTCCACATTTCATTTAAGAAAAACAACTCCTCTCCATGGTTTACCAAGTCTTTCAGGATCTACCTAGAATCCCTGCTCCTTCACCTCATCTCAGACCTTTGGGCCCTAAAGCTACACAGGCCTTCTTCCTGTTCCTTGAACATACCAGACTTACTCTAGGCTCAAAGCTTTGCACTTGCCATTGCCTCTGCTTGAAACTCTGTTCCCCTAGACCTTTGTGTGGTTGGATCTGCTCAAATGTGACACGCTGAGACCATTTCCCCTCACTATTTTGTCTTAATGTCTCAATAGCATTTATCACTCTCTCACATCTTCCCATTTATTTGTTTCCTGTTAGGATTACCACATTTATCCCCCTCCTGGCAGGTAGGCACAGAGATTGACTATCTTGCCGGCACCACTGTATTCGCCAGCACCTGGCTCAGTGCCTGCCACAAAGTGCGGGCGCTGTGTTTTCGGATGAATGAATGGATAGGAATCAGAGAAGCCTAGTTGAATCTGGCTCTGCCTTACTCGCAAGTTTGGGCAAGTCTCCTTTTCCTGGTGTATGAAGTGAGGGTGGAGGGAGTAGGATGTTGAGCTAGAAGGTGTTGATTAGCTGTAAAATTTCGGCCTTGTTTTCTCCCTAGTCTGAGGCCTGGAGCCAGCCACCGGACCTCAGCTCCCCACCTGTATAATGGGTGTGAGCTCAGCTCTGCGTCTTGGGGTGGTAGCGCCGCCTTATAAGGCAGCAGAGGCCGAGGGCGGGCGAGGCCGTGTGGGAGGCGAGAAATCACAACATCCGGCTGTGGGGGCGGGGCGGGGGCGCCCGCGGTGGCCGGGCTAGAGGCCGCGGAGCAGCTAAGGAGGCCGGCAGCCTCCTCTGGGCCTCTCCCTGTTTCCGATGTGCACCCTCCAGGATGGGCCGACCCGAAGGAATACGGCCGGATACACAGCCCGCACTTGCTTGAAACCGGCCTGCAGGACTCCCGGGATACCAAACGCAGAGCCTACAAACCCCGGACAAGCCAAGGCGAGCCAAAGCGACCCGGGCCACACCCACATCTAATGACCCAATCAGAGTGCAATGCTGAGAATGACTGCCGTTTCCTTCATCCAATCAAATACCCGACTTCCAGGGCGTGACCCAGAGGCCCCACCTCCGTTGTCCCAGCGGAGGGCTCGGCCCTAATTGGCAGTTCTGTGCCCTACTGAGGCCCAGAAATTCGAAAGCAGGGGCTGAACCCCACCGTAGACCAACCGGGAAGAGGTGACGTTTTAAGTCCCGCCCCCTGTTCCTTTGAACGAATCTCTGGCTCTGGGGGCGGGGGATGCTGAAAAGGCTGTCTAATGGGAAGACGGCGCGGGGAGTGCTCGCCCGGTTATTGGTCGAATAAAGTAAACAGAGGGCGGGCCGGGGCGGGGTGTGCCGGCGCCGGGGTGGCCCCCGGGAAGGGGCGGAGAGTGCGCGGCGGGCGGCGGCGGCCGGGGAGGCCCGGGAGGCCGCGGTGCGGTCACTGCGAGCCGAGCCGAGCCGCGCCGATCGCCATCCAGCCCCGGCTCCCTCGCGCAATCCCGGCCGGCGGCGCGGCCCGGCGGGCCCGGCGGCGCCGCAGCCCATGGAGCTCGAGAACATCGTAGCGAACACGGTGCTACTCAAAGCCCGGGAAGGTGAGGCTGTCGGGTGCGGAGAGCGCGGGCGCGCGGCCTCCGAGCTCGACGGGGCGCCTCCGCCGCCAGATCCCCTAGGGCAGCTCGCTCCGCGCCCTGCACCTCGCGCAGACACGAGCCCTTCCGGCCTGTGGTCCTCTTCCTCCGCACCTGTCCCCCAGGAGCCGGAGCCCAGCAAGGGGTGGGGGTCAGGCCGCCGCCCTCGCGGTGGGGGGAGTGGGGGGTGGTGGTGAGGGGGTGAGCGAAGGAGAGAGGAAGGAAGAGGGAAGAGTGGGATCTCAACCCCTGGAGAGCCTCTCTGAGGCCTCTTCCAGGTGAGAGGTAAGAAGACGCCCCGGGAAGGGGAAGGGGCAGGGGCAGCCTCCCGCACGTGCCCGGGCCCAGACTCCGGCGCCCAGCCTGGACCGGCACAAAGTTGCTGCAAGGTAAAAGGTTTGGAAGATGAATTAACTGAGGCCTTGCGGTGGCGCAGCCTGCCCGAGGTGGGGAAACTGCTGGTCGTATATGCTACCAGCATGACTGCCACTTGCTCGGTGCCTCAGGACACTGGGGACAGAGGTGAATGGGTCACAGTTTTTGCTCTCAGGACTAGTGGGGCAGGTGGGCACAGAAATAATTGGGAGCTGAGCTTTGAAAGAAGGGAGGCGTGCGAGGCTGGTAGGACTGTTGAGTGCAAGGCCTGGCAGAGGGAGCTGGTCTGGAGAACATAGTGTTGCTGAGCTCCTCAGACCTTCCTCGGCACCTGCTCTGTGAGGGTCCTGGGGATGCATGAGGACCAGACCTGGTCCTCACTGCCTGGTGGTCAGTCTGCGCCTCACCTGCCATTGTTCACCTCAGTAACATCATCACGGAACGCCTACTCTGTGCCCTGTCCTGTCCAGGGTGCTGGGGGCCAGCAGAGAAGACACTTCTTTTTGGAACTCTAGGACAAGGGAGGTCAGGACTCTCTGCTGGGCTTTCAGGCTGAAAGAGCCATCTGCTTCAGTTTTCTGACCTATTTTACAGGTGTGAAACGGAGGCTCAGATCAGGGACTAGCCCCCAGGACACACAGTGAGACCAGTTGACTCAGGCCTAGGACACAGGGTGTCCCCAGTGCAGTCTGTAGGAAACCCAGAGGAACTCCTAGTTGGCACAGCATCTAGTGCCCCCTGCCTGCCCAGTGCATGTTGACCCAGGGGAGATGCTGCCTGGAAATGGGCATGGCAGTCTGGATCCTCAGTGCCCAGAGCTTTCTTTATCTCCTGTCCCTTATTGAGTCCTGGGGCTCGGCCTTCCTCTCAGCCTCTGGGGGCATCTGCCGATTCTGTTCTGCCTCGTCATCCAGCCAGCCAGGGAGGAGGGGTGGGGAGAGCCTGGCCAGGCCTCCCTCCATAGGGCTGTAGCCAGTTCAGGCCTCAGGCTTGCTGAGAACACTGCCTTGCCTGGCCAGAGTGGGGGCACCTTCTGACAGGCTTCCTCAGGCCATGGGGGAGGCATAGGGGGTTATGGCCACACTGGGACCAGTGCCTTCACTGGAGAATCCTTACTCCAACCTGGCTCTGTCCCTCCCACCTGGGTGGCTCTAGACAAGTCTCTTCTCTCTGAACTTCAGTATCTCTTTTTGTGGAATGGTTGAGGGTGGGACATGAAAACTAAAGGAAATCTCAGTTGTCACTGAGTTCTGAACCCTGGCCTGTAGACTGAGTGCATCAGAATCGCTTCGTGTGCTGGCGGACAGCTTGAGCCCCGGGCCTTTGCCAGCTTCCCAAGGGATCTGAGGCCCTGAGTGATTTGGGATTGCAGGTATTTGCTTGATACCTGATAGATGCCGAGCCTGCTTGGGGCAGGAAAAGAGCTTAGGTTGTGATCCTAGGGGGCTGGGTTTGAATCCTACCTCTGGGGACCTCCAGGCTTTGTAATCTTGGACAAATTGACTCCTCATCTCATGGCCTCAGTTTTCTCATAAAATTGGGCCAGGTCTGGCAGAGTTGCTGTGAGGATGAAGTGGGACAGCACTGCGGGGTGTGAGCCCTCACTTAGTCCTTCCTTTCCTAGGACTCCGGAGGCACAGGGAGGGGACCAGGCTGGGGTGGGGAGGAGCCCCACTGACGGGTGGCAGTTCCAGGACAGGATATTTGCATGTGACTCTGCTGCTGCCTTGATGTGGCTGGGAGGAGGGAGAGGAGGAAGTAACTGGTGGGGGTAGCAGGCGGATGGAGGGTTGGGTGAGGGACTTGCGGGGGTGGGGGAGGAGTTCCCCTTCTGGGGAGGCCTTGCCCTGGGTTGGGGGCGGGGGTCTGTTGCTCACTCACAGTGGAGCAATGACTGTGGGATATGCTCAGTGTAGGCCGCAGGAGGGCTGCTAGCGGGTTTCCCAATGGGTACCCTGCAACACTTCCTCTAACAGACAGCTTAGGTCAGGGAGCCCATTGGAGGACCCAGCCTTGCCCTCTCCCTAGAAGGCGACGCCTCCTGCACCACCTGCTTTCAGCCAGGCCGGATGGAAAGAAGGCTAGGTAAACCATAGGGGAAACTGAGGCCAGGCAAGGGATAGTGGTGGCCTGAGGTTGCCACTGAGTTGTTGGAGCTGGGACCCACCTCTTGCCACAGCTCTACTGGGTCCTGGACACAGACTCTCCTAGTCACCCTCACAGTACCTCTGGAGATGGCCCTGGACCAGAAGTACACATGGAGAAATTGAGGTTCCAAGAGAGCAAGTGATGAGGCCTGAAGTGTAAAGTGGAGATTCAAACCCAGGTCTGTAAGATTCCAAGACTCAGGCCCCTTCCACCATTTTCATCCTCGTGGCCCACAGGCCACATCTGGCTAGCTCTGTAACATGTTTTATTTATTTGGCTGCAGTGGGTTTTTCAAAATATAGGAACTAATATTTTGCGTAACAGTCCAGATTCCCAGCTTATTTTGAAAAGTCAGGAGAGCAGCAGCGACAGTCAGGCCATCAGCTGCAGTTGTGCTGCCACAGCCCCGTTGGAAGGGGCGAGCCAGCTCCAGTTCCCACACTCCCCACCACTCCCTCTTGTCTCCCATCTGGCCCTCATTTACCATCCCTGTCTGGCTCTGTAGGCATTTGAGCTGCTACCCTGGTCTCAGCAGCTGCAGATGAGGGGTCAGCTAGGTAAAATGAGGCAGGCATCAGGACCAGGAACGCAGGGGTAGGGATCCTGAGTGGCCCCCCTCCTGCCACCACTTTGTTTACGTCTCTGGTAGCTCTGATGCAGGGCCCCATAATAGGAGCCCGGAGCCTCCCTGGTGACCCAGGCTGCCCTGCGCCTCTGGCCTCTCTCAGGCATGTCCCCCATGTCCCAGAAGGTCTCCCTTCTGGGCCTTAACTTACACAGTTCCCACCACTATCGTGTCCTTCTCTCTTTTCACCTGGGAACTCCTACCTGGTAGGAAGCGGCTGAGGCTTGCTGAAGCTCCCTGGAAACCCCACCCTCCCCTAGTGGCCTGGCCTCATGCCCCCCTTGGCTCTTCCAGCCCGGGAGCCCCTTAGCAGGAAGACCTAGGGGCCCGTGTGTGTCCTGGAAGCCAGTGAGGGCATGTTGCAACACACGGAAGGAAGGCCCGAGGTGCCTCCCAGCGTGGACGGGGCCTCAGCTGGGCCCCGAAGGCCTCTGGACACCTCTGAGGGTGGAGGGGAGGCACGGCCGTGGCGGGACCGAGACCGAGCGCCTGTTTGGCTCCGCAGGTGGTGCCGGGAATCGCAAAGGCAAGAGCAAGAAATGGCGACAGATGCTGCAGTTCCCCCACATCAGCCAGTGCGAGGAGCTGCGGCGCAGCCTTGGTGAGGCCTGGGCAGAGACGGGGAGGGGTCGGGTGCAGAGGCGGGAGGGTCCCGCTGGTGCCAGGGGAGCCTCCCCTGAGACCTTGCCTCGGGGTGGAGGGGCAGGGCTGGGGGTTTCGGGGAGCAGAGAAATTGAGGCTGCACCACCCAGCCCAGTTTCAGTTCCTGGGCTTGGGCTGGGTGGAGGGCAGAGAGCACACAGGACAGCAGGGGGCGGTTGGGGTAGGTGCGGGGCGGAGGATGGGGGCAGGTGCGGGGCCGTCCGAGGGAAGCAGCGGGAGGGAGGGCCAGGCCTTGGGTGAGCAGGGCTCGCAGGACAGAGCAGAGGGTGCAGCGGGGGCTGGAGTCGGCCCGCACGCCGACTGCCCGCCGAGAGCCCCGGGCCTGCGCTCAGCCCCGCCCAGGTGCGCAGCCCAGCCTTGACTAGAAGGGCGCAGGCCTGCACGTGGGCTAGGAGTACACCGTGGCTGCTTCCACCGCTGGGAAGGAGGCCTAGCCTTGAGCTCACCGGAAGCCACAGCTTCCTCCCACACTTTCGCCAGGCAGGCAGCAGGTGCGGGCCAGGCCCGGGCCGGGCCGGAACCTCACAGACCACACCCAACCCCTACTGTGACATACGCCATTGGTGTGAACCAAGAGACAGCGGCCGGAAGTGAGCGCTCCTTGGCTCTGGAGCCACACTCCTGGCTGTGTGACCTTGGGCTAATCGCTTCGCCTCTCTGGGCCTCGGAGTCCCAATCTATGATGGCAGTAACAGTAGGGCCACCTCCATCCTGTGGGGAGGGTTCTAAAGGAAACGATGGCCGGCATACTGCAGGGCTGGAAGCTGTTGGTGGGGCCCCGGGCCTGGCGTTTGGACAGGATCGTCTGGCCGGCAGGCTCCGGGTCCAGGCATCCAGCAGCTCCCACCTCTGCCTGCAGAGCGTGACTACCACAGCCTGTGCGAGCGGCAGCCCATCGGGCGCCTGCTGTTCCGAGAGTTCTGCGCCACGAGGCCTGAGCTGACCCGCTGCATTGCCTTCCTGGACGGGGTGGTGAGTGCAGCCCAGCCCCGAGGGTGGGCAGAGGTCCTGGCCACATGTGCCCCATCTCCCCACACCTGTCGTTCCACCCAAGCCCCAAGCTGCTCTGCCTCCCACCCTGCAGGCGGAGTATGAAGTGACCCCTGATGAGAAGCGGAAGGCGTGTGGGCAGCGGCTAATGCAGAATTTTCTGAGCCACATGGTGAGTGAGCACTGATGCAGGGATGACGGCAGCGGGCAGAGCTCAGTGAGGGGGAGAGGAGTGACCACAGCCTGGGCAGAGAGTGCCCTGGTGCTGCGCCAGGCTTGCCAGGCAGCACTGTGGGCATGGAGACTGTGAGGGTGGGCCAGGGCTCTGGGCCCCACAGCCTGCCAGCAGCTCTGCTTCACCCTGCCTCAAGGGAGCCGCAGAAACCAACTTCAGCCACCCCAGCACAGGCCTGAGATCTCTGCCATCTCTGCCCTGGGAGTGGGCAGCTGGCCAAGGGAGCCTCCTGCCCTGATCTGTCTGTGGCCTTCCCCTAGGGTCCCGACCTCATCCCTGAGGTCCCCCGGCAACTGGTGTCTAACTGTGCCCAGCAGCTGGAGCAGGGACCCTGCAAAGACCTCTTCCAGGAGCTCACCCGGTAAGCCTCTCCCTGCCCACAGGCTGAGAATTGTGTCCTGAGGAGGTGGCTCCTGTGGACCCAGAAGCCTGTGAACAGTTCCGCAGGTGGTGAGGGGGCTCAGCACTTCACCCCGGCCTTGTGCCTGCTCTGCAACCTTGGGCAGGTTGCCTCCCCTTTCTGTAGCATCTGGGCTTCAGCGCGGGGTGCATGTCTCCCACCTCGGTGTGTTAGCGGGAGGGTTGGCCAAGGGTGCTGCCTTTCAGGCTAAGCAGACACCTTACGGGGGGCCTGGCCCATCAAGCCAAGAACCTGGGGTGTCAGGGGCTGACCAGTGGGCTGGGTCTCCTCGATAGGCTGACCCATGAGTACCTGAGCGTGGCCCCTTTTGCCGACTACCTCGACAGCATCTACTTCAACCGTTTCCTGCAGTGGAAGTGGCTGGAAAGGTAAGCTCCCTGAAGGCTGCGCCGGGGTGGGCCAGGTTGCAGGGGCTCTCGCTGGCCTCAGGCCCCTGATCAGCTAGTGTTTGCTCCCCAACCCCGTATCCACAGGCAGCCAGTGACCAAAAACACCTTCAGGCAGTACCGAGTCCTGGGCAAAGGCGGCTTTGGGGAGGTGAGTGGCCAGGCCAGAGTCCAGCAGAGTGTAGAGGTGGGGTAGGGTGGACCCTGACGAGCCCCTTGCCACCTCTGAGCCCCCGTACCCCCAGGAAGGGCACAGCTGGTCCCCATTCGCCCCATCTGCCCTGGCTACAGGTCTGCGCCTGCCAGGTGCGGGCAACAGGCAAGATGTACGCCTGCAAGAAGCTGGAGAAGAAGCGCATCAAGAAGCGGAAAGGCGAGGCCATGGCACTCAACGAGAAGCAGATCCTGGAGAAAGTGAACAGTAGGTTTGTAGTAAGTACAGACAGGAGACCCCTCCCTTCCCCCGGCCACGCCTGCTCTCCCCACTCACTGGACTAAGATCTCTTCCCTCCCTGATGGGCCCCCTCCAGGCACCACTACCTCCCTTGTCCTCAGAGACGCCTGGGAAGGATGGGTTTGGGGTATGGACACCTGGCCTGGGGAGCAGGCTGGGCCCCAGGGAGTGGCATGAAGAAGGACTTTCTGGGCGGCGGGCACCAGCCCCGCCATCAGGTGGCCCACGGCCCCTGCTTCAGGGCTCGGGTCCCCTTGGTCACAGGTGAGCTTGGCCTACGCCTATGAGACCAAGGACGCGCTGTGCCTGGTGCTGACGCTGATGAATGGAGGTGACCTCAAGTTCCACATCTACCACATGGGCCAGGCTGGCTTCCCCGAGGCTCGGGCCGTCTTCTACGCGGCCGAGATCTGCTGCGGCCTAGAGGACCTGCACCGGGAACGCATTGTGTACAGGTGCAGGGCACAGCCCTCCTGGCCAGGGGCCGAGCTGGGCTTGGGTGGAGGCTGCAGAGGGATGTTGGTGTGCTGGGGACAGTCTGTCTGGGCCCTGGCTCGGGCCTCCACACTCACCCACGCTAGGCAGACTCGAGAGGCTCAGAAGCCAGGCTCTGGGGTCTGGTTGACCCACGTGCAAATCCCAGCCTTGTCGCTCCTCTCTGTGTGATCTTGGCCAATCTCACAACACCGTTTTCTTACCTGAGAACCAAAGACCATAATTCCTGCCTTGCAGGTTACTGTAGGGAACGAATGAGATAATGTTGTAAAGTACACAGCACCGGGCAGTGGAGAGCTCTGCTTCTTCCTGTTACTGGGGATGATTTCACTTGAGCCTCACAGCAGCTCCATGAGGAGCTGGATGTGTAGCCTCCTTTGACAGATGGAAAAAGTAGAATCAACCACCAAAGTGGAGGGAGCGTGGAAGCCCCTTGACGCTAGGGGTGAACAGAGCTGCCGTGATGTCTGGGAAGTCTCGCTTCCCTCTGGGTGGGAACTGCCTCCATTTGCCTGACGAGTCCTGGGAGTCCTGGCTGCAGAAATCCTTTACCTGCTCCCTCGGGTTGGGGCTGCTGCCAGGAGAGGGCAGGGCTGTCTGTCCTCTGGCAGCGAAAGGCTCCCGCACCTTGATGCACATCCATCCCAGGGAGCGAGGAAGCTAGGAGGGGGCGGCTGCGTCTGGGTGCCTGGCAAATGGAGCAGCAACGGACCCTGCCCTTCTCTCCCCGCAGGGACCTAAAGCCAGAGAACATCCTACTAGATGACCATGGTGGGTGAGGGGCCACAAGGAGGGTGGGGGTGGGGGTGGGGGGTGGGGGTCTGGGCCACCCGCGTAACGTTTCTCCCTGCTTTTCCACCCTCATTCAGGGCACATCCGCATCTCTGACCTGGGGCTGGCTGTGCATGTACCTGAGGGCCAGACGATCAAAGGCCGTGTGGGCACCGTGGGCTACATGGGTGAGTCTCCCCTCCTGCGGCCACCAGCCTCCTGGGTCCTCTCGCGGTCTTGGGCCCAGTCCCGCCACTTCTGTTGGGAAGTCTCCTGTACCTCGGCGAATAGAAAGAGCGGACGTTCTTCTTTTAGAGATGAGCAGACCAAGGCTCAGCCTGGGCCCCACATGCTGCCAGTGCGCAGCATTCACTCACTGCGTATTCACTGAGCTCCTCCTGCTGGCTGGGCCTGCAGGGGCTGCCAGCCAAAGACAAGGGACTCACACCAGTTCCCATGGCCCTGGTCCTCCACTCCCAAGACCTGCCCGTGCTAGGAGTGGGCGTGCCCATCTGTGGTGGAGGCCAAGATGTGGCACCCAGTTCCCCTGGGGACCACATGACACAACAGACAGAGCTCCAGCTATGGGCTCCACCTCTTCCTTGTCCTGTGTCCTCGGGCCAGGCATTCTGCTTCTCCCAGCCTCGCTTTCCCTGACTGTAAAGCGATCGTCATACTTGCTCCCAGGGTTGCCTTGAAGATGAGAAGAGGCAGTAGAGGCAAAAATCCCTACCGGCCTGCCCTGCAGGCAGTAGGTATCCAGCAAATGAGTTCCTGTCTTTTTTCCTCTCTTTGATATTAAATCTAGAGTTTGTAAACTTGTAGCCACACAGGGCCTAATTTGGCCTCCATGTGTGTTGAAATCAAATTGTTTTTCAAACAATTTGGTTGCCAATGTTTGGTAACCCAGACAACTTCATGTTAAAAATATGGATTTCTGACTCCTCTTGAAAAGTCAGGAGACCTGGCCCCGTGCAGAGCCGTAGCAGCTCCCTTTGGTGGGATGTGTGCTTGCCTGCTCACCGTAGTCCCCACCAGGCTGCTGGTGGTGCCTGCCTGGCTGGTGCCGGTGGGTGTTTGAGCCGGTCCCCCACCTTGACGTGCAAGCTGGGCATTCCTGGGGCCCCCAGGGCTCGATTCCACCTCCCCCCTGGTCTTAACTCCTGTGCTGTCCCTCCCAGCCCCAGAGGTGGTGAAGAACGAACGGTACACGTTTAGCCCGGACTGGTGGGCGCTAGGCTGCCTCCTGTATGAGATGATCGCAGGCCAGTCGCCCTTCCAGCAGAGGAAAAAGAAGATCAAGCGGGAGGAGGTGGAGAGGCTGGTGAAGGAGGTGCCTGAGGAGTACTCCGAGCACTTTTCCCCGCAGGCCCGCTTGCTCTGCTCCCAGGTACTGCGGCCCACGGGAGGCCCAACCGGGCAGGCCTGGGGCCGGGGGCGCCTCTCCTGGGACCACCCTGACCACCCTGCCCTGCCGCAGCTCCTCTGCAAGGACCCTGCCGAGCGTCTGGGGTGTGGTGGGGGCGGCGCCCGCGAGGTGAAAGAGCACCCCCTCTTCAAGAAGCTGAACTTCAAGCGGCTGGGAGCCGGCATGCTAGAACCACCCTTCAAGCCTGATGTGAGTGCCGCCCACTCCTGCCGAGGGCAGGGCCAAGCCCGGGGGTGGGGGGAGGTGGGCGGGCAGGGTTGGGGGCTCTTGGAGGATTGGTCGGGACACCCTCATGGCAAATGTTAGAAAACTCAAGTGGGTTAACCGACAAAACAGAATTTACCGGGCTCATAAAAATGAAAAGCCCTGGGAGAGGCCTTGCTTTGGGCATACTGGACCTGGCGCTCCAACAGTGTTGTAGGAGTTCTGTCTTCCTCTCCCTCCTCACTGCTGGTCGTTGTGCAGGCTTCTCTCTCAGGCAGCTGTCCCCAGGGTGGGTCAGGCATCCTCTGGGCAGAAACGTCCTCAAGTCATCAGATTCTAAGTGGCAGAAGCCCGACTCAAACGTATGCCCAACATGGAGCTTATTGGTTCATTTGGCCAGAAAGTCCCAGAATAGGGCCAATGTCAGCGTTTCATACTGTGTTGCCAGGATTCCATCTCTTGGCTCTGCTTCATCCTGTTGACTGTTCTCCCACTGAGTTCAGGTTTCTCTGTATAAAGTCATGGGGAAGGTTCTGAATGGCCAAGATGAGGTCATGTACTTGCCCCCCTCTCGTGTGTAAGAGGACTAGGTCCTGTGATTGACAGTTCACCAGGAACATGGGGGAGGAAGGTAGGTGATGGGCAGGCCAGGTTGGTGGCTGTCAACCACGCACGTGATTATTTACAATTCAACACATATCTGAGTGCCTGTGTGTGCCAGATCTGAGAATTAATAGGGTCAACACAGGACCCAGTCCTGCCTTTGTGTTCTAGTGGGAAGACACAGGAAAATACACCAGTAGGTGAAAAAGGAGTGGTGGTGGGGTGGGAGTATTTTTAGACAGGATGGTCTCTGAGAAGCTGATGGTTAAGTAGAAGTCTAAATTATGTGGAGAGAGCTGTGCCAGGATTTGGGGCAGGAGCATTCTGGGAGAAGGAGCAGCCAGGCATTAAGATCCTGGTGCAGGGACCAGCCCGGAGCGGCAAAACAGCAGCGCAGTGAGGATGTGCAGGAAGAGAGGGGCTGTGGAGCAGGAATGGGGGGGGAGCACAGAGTAGGGGGTGGGAGGCCAGTTAGGGGGCTGCTGCCTCTGCAGGACAGCACCTTGTCGGTGGGTCTCACCAGCACCCCGAGGTTTTAGCCTTGCTGTGGGCGGTTGAACTGAGAGCCTGACTTCTGGCAGCCTGCCTCAGGGCTGGCCCTGCTGCTCAGGTTTACTCCTGCTTCCCTGCACATCATCTCAGTTAACCTTCAGAATCACTGCCCTGGAGTTTCACTTTTCTTAGAAGCAGCAGATGAAATATGTGCTTGATGATGATATTGTTTTTAACAGCTTTATTGAGTTCACATACCATACAACTCACTCCTTTTTTTTTTTTTTTTTTTTTACTTTATTTTTTACTGGCTGCATTGGGTTTTCACTGCTGCACACAGGCTTTCCCTAGTTGCAGCGAGTGGGGGCTACTCTTTGTTGTGTTGTGCGGGCTTCTCATTGCAGTGGCTTCTCTTGTTGCAGAGCACAGGCTCTGGGCACGCGGGCTTCAGTAGTTGTGGCACAGGGGCTTAGTAGTTGTGGCTCAAGGGCTCTAGAGCATGGGCTCTAGAGTGTAGGCTCAGTAGTTGTGGCACACGGGCTTAGTTGCTCTGCAGCATGTGGGATCTTCCCGGACCAGGGCTCGAACCCTTGTCCCCTGCGTTGGCAGGTGGATTCTTAACCACTGCGCCACCAGGGAAGTCCACAACTCACTCCTTTAAAGCACATAATTAAATGGCTTTCAGCATAGTCAGAGTTGTGCAAACATCACCACAATCAATTTTCATCACCCCTCCCCCCCCAAATACCCCATACTAATTAGCAGTCATTCCCCATTCTCGCTTCCCCCCAGCCCTTGGCAGCCACTGATCTACTTTGTCTCTCTATATTTGCCATTCTGGACATTTCATATTAATGGAATTATACAATATGTGGTCCTTTGTGACTGGCTTTTGCACTTTGCATAATGTTTTCAAGGTTCACCAGTGTTGTAGCCTCTGTTGGTCCTGCATTCCTTTTTCAGGACTGAATAATATTCCACTGTATGAATCTGCCATGTTTTGTTTGTTCACCAGTTGATGGACCTTGAGGTTGTTTCCGCTTTGGGCTGTGATGAATAATGCTGTTTCGAACATTCACATACGAGTGTCTGTGGGGACATATGTTTTCATTTCTCTGGGACATACACCTGGGAGTTGAATGCTGGCTTACTAGGTTTAACCTTTTGGGGAACTGCCAGACTGTTTTCCAAAAAGCAGCTGTATGATTTTACATGATGATGTTTTGACATCCTTAACAGTAGAATTTAGAAAACAATGTAAAGATGAAAAAAGAAGTGGCCTTCTGGAGTGAGGTGGGCTCCTGGCAGAGAGGGCTGGGGGTGCAGGGAGGTGGGAGGACTGTTGTAATCCTCTGGTTGGCTGTGAAGGAGGTGGGGATGGAGTATGCCATTGGACATCCCAGGGCAAAGGACCTGTCGGCTCCAGGCCCTGCATGGGGTGCCCCGCTGAAGGGGCCGGCTGAGATTTAGTCTGCGCTCCCCTCTCCAGTTGCACCCAGACAGCCGTGTACAGGCGGAGGGGCTGCCTGTTGCTGAAACCCTATGGCGCTGTGGGGGCTGGTCGCCACAGCGGGTCAGCTCTGCAGCCTCATCGGTCAGGGAACAGTGAGAGGTAATGACCCCCACTTAAGAGGGGAAACCTGGGCCTCAGAGAGCAGGGACTGCCATGCTTGGGAAGAGCACGGGGCACTGGTGTTTTGTTTTTGAAGTATAGTTGATTTACAAGGTTGTGTGTTAGTGTCTGGTGCACAGCGAAGCGATTCAGATGTATATGTACGTATGTATATATGTATGTATGTGTGTATACATGTTCTTTTTCAGATTCTTCTCCATTATAGTTTATTTCAAGGGATTGAATATAGTTCCCTGTGTTATACAGTGGGGCCATGATGTGTATCTATTTTATATGTAGTCGTTTGTATCTGCTAATCCCAAACTCCTTATTTATCCTCCCTCCTTCCCCTTTGGTAACCATAAGTTTGTTTTCTATGTCTTTGAGTCTGTTTCTGTTTTGTAAATAAGTTCATTTGTATCATTTTTTTAGATTCCACGTATAAGTGATGTCATATTACAATACATTTGTCTTTGTATGACACGCTTGGTATGATAATCTCTGGGTTCCTCCATGTTCCTGCACATGGCATTATTTCATTCTTTTTTACGGCTGAGTGATATTCCCTTGTGTATTATTTATATACCTGCCACATCTTCTTTCTCCATTCATCTGCGGGTGGACATTTAAGTTGCTTCCATGTCTTGGCTGTTGTAAACAGTGCTGCTGTGAGCATTGGGGGCACCTGGTTTTAGACGTCAAACCAGGAAGCTGCAAGGGTCAGGGCACGCCCAGCCCCAGCTCAGGGCTGAGCTGCCCTCCTGTGGGTTGTGCGTGGGTGTGGTGTTCCTGTCTGACTGCTGCCTCTGGCCCCCCAGCCCCAGGCCATTTACTGCAAGGATGTTCTGGACATTGAACAGTTCTCCACAGTTAAGGGTGTGGAGCTGGAGGCCACTGACCAGGACTTCTACCAGAAATTTGCCACAGGCAGTGTGCCCATCCCCTGGCAGAACGAGGTAGGGGCCTGCCCGGCGGGGGAGGGTGGGCTCCAGAGGGGTGGCCTTGAGGGCAGCTCTCACAGCTGCCTGTTCTGCGGCAGATGGTGGAGACCGAGTGCTTCCAGGAGCTGAATGTCTTCGGGATGGATGGCTCGGTCCCCCCAGACCTGGACTGGAAGGGCCAGCCACCTGCACCTCCCAAGAAGGGACTGCTGCAGAGGCTCTTCAGTCGCCAGGTAACCCCCAGCAGTGTCCCACCTGGGCCCCCAGCCCGGCTCCAGGGGACGGTGGGTGGGAGGCAGAGCCGGTGCCTGCATGCGCGGCGAGTAGGCCTCCTTCAGCCGTGTCAGCGGTGCCCAGGGTCTCTGGCCTCATTCCCGCCTGTCCCCCACCCCCGGCTGGGCTCACGGCCTCTTTTCTCTTTCCAGAGGTGAGCAGTGTGGGCTCCCCACGGGCTGGCCTTGCTGCCCGGCCTTGGGGAGCCACAGGCAGCCCTTCCATGGCAGAGGCGAGATGTGGGCGAAAGACGTCTGATGCCCGCTCCCTACCTCCCCCTCCCCACTGCTTCCGTGCCTGGCCCCTGCAAGCTGCTGGCCTTGCTTAGCCGTCTGTCTCCCTGTGCCCTGCCTCCACCAGCCCCAGGGGAGAGGGCCCCGGCAAAGCCCGGGATCCTCCTGGGCCCCCTGACTTCAGCCTGTCGCCAGCAGCCTCCGCACTGATGTCCACACGTGTCTGGCCTGAGCTGCTGCTCCGGGCCCCTTGTGGGGAGCCCCTGCTCAGAGCACAGAGCTCCTGGTCCGCCCTGGCAGGGCCGGCCCAGGTGACTGCCCTGGTGGCTAACAGCACCCGCTCTGCCTCTCTCCCCCCGTGTCTTCCCTGCCCTCCAGGACTGCTGTGGGAACTGCAGCGACAGCGAGGAAGAGCTTCCCGCCCGCCTCGAGCTCCCCACCCGCCTCTAGCCCCCAACCCGAGGCCCCCCCGGGCGGTTGGCGGTAGCAGCTACTCCGAGCGCTGTTTACAGTTTTGCACAGTGGTCTTCCCCATTGTCCACTCGAGGCGTGGCCTGGGGAACACAGCCGGAGCTGTCCCCAGTGCCCTCTGCCCCTCAGCCCCCGGTCTGGCTGAGTCTGGCAAGGCCTGGGCTGTCCCTGGGACAAAGGTGCGTCCCTTCAGCTCTTGTCTGTGGAGCTCGGGGCTTTCTGTATTTATGTCTTTGTACGAATGTATATAGTAACCAGAGTGTTTTTAAAACCCACCCCGGAGCCGGCAGAGAGGCTGCTTCCACACTCCAGGCGCCTCAGGCCCCGCTCAGATGGGTGAGGTGGGGCCGGGCCGGGCCCCCAGGCCCCCAGCACTGTGCTTGCCGGCGCCGACCTCCGAGCGAGACTCGTGCCTGCCCCTGCTGCGCTGGGCTCTGGCCGCCACCTCTGGGGCCCAATGCTGTCCCTTCTCAGCACTTGTCAGAGCTGGATCTGGGGCCTCTGTGTCCCCTAGGCCTGTGCCAAAGTGTGACCAGAGATTGGGCTGACCCTGGGACCCCTCAGTCCACTGCCCAGGCTGTCCCAGATGGGTTCGCCTCTGCCTTCCAGCTCCCAGGTCACCTCGTCCCTTGTGCTGGGCCCTTTCCCAAAGACACCTCTTGCAGAAACACCCCAGCCCAGGCCATGGGAAGGGCAGGGGTGGAGGTGTCCCTGGCCAACCCTCGAACATTCCAGGCTCCCCTCATAACAGACACATGTGCCCAACAATACTCCACCCCTCCCTGTGTGTGCCCGTGGGGTGTGCGTGCGTGCGTGTCTGTGCATGCGTGCGTGTGTGTGTGTGTGTGTGTGTGTGAGAGAGAGAGAGAGAAGCAGGCAGGCCGAGGCTGTGTGCCTGCGCCCCAGGCCCCAGCCCTGGCCCCTCCCAGACTGTGATGGCCATCCTGGTCCCAGTGTTAGGGTAGCGTGGGATTACAGGGCCCCAGTTTTTCCATATTTAAAGCCAGTTTTTATTACTCGTTTTGTCCAATGTAAGCTGCCACATGTCTCTGTGTGAATACAGTCTGAGCACAAACCTGGCCCGCTGCCCCTGCCTGCCTCTTTCTTACCCCTGGTGGTCCAGGGGTCCTCCTGCTTCCCTGGCCCTGCTAGAAGTAGGAAGGGATTGGAAGTGGAGCTGGTGCGGGCTGCCCTTCCAGCAAGGCCCAAGGGCCCCCAGGGCTGATCTTGGGGTAGCCTCCAGGCAGCCAAGATTTGGTGGCATTTGGGCCCAGCAGTTTCCTCAATGGGATGAGGTCTGAGGGAAGAAGTTTTGGGTCCCCGCGAGGGTGCGGGTCTGGCTCTGCCTGTGCTGGAGAGGCAGGCTCAGCTGGCAGTATCCCCTCTGAGGCCGAGGTAGCCTGGCTGCCGGTTGTCGGTTTGGAGCGTCCTGGGGAGTAAGGTGGGAGCTGCTGTTAGGAACACCTCCCCAGATCCAGCTCTGTCTTACCTGGGCACCTGTGATTTGCCCAGGGCCAGTACGTGTGTGTTAGAGCCATTCCTCCACTGTGCCTTTGAAGCAGGAACTGTGGCTGGGCAGAGAAAAACACTGGTGATGCTGGAAGTTAGGCTGTGGCAGAGGTGGGTGGAGACCAGCCATGCAAGCATCAGGGAGGATTCTCTGAAGGTAGCAGTTGAGCCAGGCCTTGAGGGAGACATTCACTTGGGGGACAGAGAGGAAGTGGGGGAGTATTTCACCTGTGCAGACTTGGGGGTGACAGCCCGTTGACCACAAGTCTGTCCCAGACTTCACAAATCTGTTCCCAGTCCGTAGCATCCCAGCGGCCCCAGCCCCTCAGGGATGCCCTGTAACCGCCATAAGGGTTTGTTCCTTGCCTCTGGGCTGGGTACTCAGTGCCAGAGAGGCCACATGAGCTTTGCAGTTGGACAGCTCTGGGTTCAAGTCCCAGTCTGACCACTTGTCAAGCTGCCTTTGCGTAGGCCCTTCCCTTGTCTGGGAAGGTGGGTATGACACCCATTGCCTCACAGGGCATCTATGAGAATCTACTTAAATAGCCAGTCACCCCCTTGAGCCCCTGGGTCACTGGCAGGCCTCTTGCCTGCTGGAGTTGTGTGGGTGCTGGGAGCCAGGCTGACAGCTATGTCAAAGACAAGTCAGAAGGTTCCAAGTGCCAAATTAAAAGGGGCCTCTGGTGGCAAACCAGCTCTTGTGTGTGCCACAGCTGCTATTGACTTGAGGGAAATGGGACAGGGAAAGGGCCTTGCCTAGGTCTTCCAGCTGGTGAGTGGCCATTGCAGGGTGGAGAAGAAGCCAGCTGAAAATGAAGCTGGAGGTGAGAGGTTGGGGCCTGAAATGCTCGAGGCTCTGTTGTGGGGGTTGGTGGGGGAGAGATAGGTATTAGTGTGCAGAGGCCACAGCCCAGCTCTGGGCAGGTGTGCGAGGATGAATGAGTGCCAGGTGGACGGGTGGGTCCAGACCTCCCACCACACTTCCCTTAGGCTAGGTAGGCACCTTGGGAACTTCTTGGCTAGGGTTCAACCTACCTTAAAGTTCTTACCGCAGTGGGTCCTTGGCAGAAGAAACTCCCAGAATTCACTTCTTAACAAGCCTTCCCCAAGTTCACCTCCTCATCCAGCTCTGCGGTGGGAGCTGGGGACCCAGATGGAGATGAGGCCCCTGCCAGCTTGGAGTTCTGTCTGGTAGGCAAGCAGACGTGGGAACTCTGGGACCCAGTGTGATCAGCACTGTAGCAGAGATGATTCTAGAACTGGCGGGGCTGGACTGGGGGCCAACACTAAGTCAGGGGAGGCCCCTTGCCACAAAGGTGTCAAGTTGCTACCCTCCAGGATGCAGAATCAGATGTTCCCAGGGGAGGAGCCAGAAGGATCATCTAGAGCTTCTAGTAGTTTAGGATCGTTGAACATGGGGTAGTGGCTGGAGCCGAGCTCAGTGAGACTCTGCCACCCTGGGCTTTGAAAGCTGACAGGATGTGGGGTCTCATCTGGAAGGTGGGGCAGTCCTGAAGGGTTGTGTCAGGCGGCTGTGTCAGGGCGTCTGCTTAGCATATACAAAAGCACCCCATGTTTCCTCTCGGTAAACTCCCCTCAGTCCTTTTGGTTTATGTGGGACCGGGTTTGCACCCCTTGCGTACACATATACCTAGATCATGTGACCCAGATGGGGCTGTTAGGGATCTTTGGTTGCAAGTGACAGAACTGTCTGTAGCTAACTTAGAAAGTGTTAAAAGGGTATGAGGCGCTAAGAGCCCAGAAGAACCAGAACTGAGGCAGCTCATCAGGGCATAACCCCCAGAAGCGAGATGCTACAGCCTTGTTTATGTCTCTGCACCACTGCGCTCCAAATCCAAGGAATCTGAATGACCAGGCTGGGAACCTACCCACTGTGCATCGGGGGAAGCTAATGGGGTGCAGTGAGTTCCCCAACGAAATCAGGTGCTCAGAGAAAAGGGAATGGATACTGGGTGGCTGAACACCTATCCCTTCCCCCATACCTTGATTGGTTTACCTATGGACGCGGCCAAAATGAATCCAAAAAGAGCCTGGGGGGTTACTAGAACTATTGGGGAAGAATGGGGTTCTCAGCTCCTCTGGGGGTGGGTGGCTTATGCCTAGAGCTGTGGGGTCATCCTCACCACCACTTGGGGGCAAATTTGCCTAAAAATGATGCAAACAGAAGAAAGCTGAGGGGAGAGAACAGATACATGCCTCATTCCATTGCTGGAACCAATTGTGACCACAGCTAAAATCTACCCCTGGTCTTCCCAGTTACGGGAGCCAAATGCTTTGGGGCTCAAGCCTGTTTGTTTTGAAGTTCTATCACTTGCAACCTGATATGTCCCAACCAACATGATGGTAGAGGATGTTTTTAGAAGACCACCCTAAGTTTGGTGCAGAATTTGGACTGGAAACAAAGAACCCAATTAAGAGGCTGGTGGACAGTCAGGTTCAGACTCAGCCTAGGCAGTGGGGCCCTCCTGAGAGCTCACCTCTGTACCCTAGGAATGAGCACGGGGACCAGGGCTGGGGACCCAGCACCCGGTTCTCCTTGTGCTGCTTCTGACTAGACATGCGATGGTGTGTGTTGGGGACAGTGGGAAGGGCCTGAGTTGGGAGTGGGCCATCTATTTGTGAGTTGGAGCCACACTGGGGTACCTGCCTGCTCCAACCCGAGCCCACTGCGTGTGTACGGTGCCTGTCAGTATGTGGCCAGGGCCTGGTCGCGTGTGCGCGCGCGCGCGCTCTCCGAGTTGAGGGTGTGTATGTGTGTCCGGGTTCTTGATCTCAGCTGCCTGGCTCAGCATCCTGTGTGCTCGGCCGACGACGGCGTGCACCGGGTCTGCCGGCGTGTGCCGGGTCCAGACGGCCTGTTGCCGGGAGCTGGGCGGCGTGGCATGGGCCTTCCCTGTGCAGGGTGAGCCCGGCGCCCTGCCTGCGGAGTCTCGGTGCGGCAGGTGGGTGCCGGGTCCTCCGCCTTTCGCTCCCAGGACAGTCTCCTCGGCGGCGAGTGACAAGGGGTGGGGGCCCTCTGCCGGCTGCCGCGCGCGCGCGCACGCCGGGCTCGGTACGCGCCGTGTACGCGCCCGTGCGCGCGCCCCGCGGCTCCAGCCCAGCGCTCGGAGCCGCCTTCGCTGCCACAGTCAGCTCCCTGGGGCCGCCGCCGCCTCCCCCCGGGTCGGGGGCTTTGTCGGCGGGTCCCGCGCCGCTCGCCCAGAGCCAAGAGGACGAGCTCGAGGAGGATGCCTGGGCCCGTGAGTACCGCGGCGGCGGTCCGGTCGGGCCCGGAGCGCGGGCTGAAGATGGTCCCGGGGCTGATCTCCTCCCCGCGGGCGGCTCCGCGCCCTGGCCCCGGGTCGCCGCCCCGGACCCCCGCCCCGGCCAGCCCCTCCCCCAGCCCACAACGGTGGAAGGAAGGGAGGGAGGGAGAGGGAGGGCGCCAGTGAGCCAAGGAGCGGGAGCGGGGCGCGAGCCGTCGCCGGTTCGCTTGGAAACCGTTGCCACAGCAACGGGGTTGCGCTCCCCAGCAACGCGGCTGCGGGGCGGCGACGCCCCCTCCCCCCTCCCCCACCCCACGAGGGGCCGCAGCCCGGGGGCGCAGGGAGAGGGGGTCTCTCCCTCTCGTGGTGGGGGGAACTTGCCCCTCTGGGTGCGTGCCTGCCTCCACAGCCGTCGAGGGTGGGGGTGGGGGGCGAGCGGCCCCGTGGGCACGAGCTGGCTCCCACGAGGCTGCAGTCGTCGCAACAGGGCTCCTGGGATGGCAGCAAACGTGGGGGCGGCTCAGCCCCTGTGCCTGCCACAGGAGGAGGAGGCATGGGTCCGGGGTCTGCGCCCCGCCACCCCAACCCACTCCCTTCCCTCCCCCGCAAGCAAAGTGGCCTGACCCGAGTTGGGTGCCCCAGAGGCGATGGTCCCTACCAGGGGAGAGGAAAGAAGCCCGCATCCCTCCTCCTCAGGGCCAGCGCATGTGCCAGACCGTGGCTTGGGCCCGCAGTGGGTCTCTGCTCCTCTTCTCAAGCCACCATTCTCGGGGGAGGGGCGGGGGCAGCGCAGGCAGGAGCGGAGGCAAGGACACTGCTGACCCAGGGAAGCTGAAGCCCAGGCCAGATGGGAGCACCCGGCCCATTGTCTGGATCACAAGTGTCCCTTTCTTGTCTGAGCACAAAGCGCAGACTGTGCTGGGTGGCATGCAGGTTGGCTGGCAGGCAGGCCAGCGCCACATGGAGATGCCCTGTCCTCCAGGGGAACTCCTCTGAGAGGAGAATGGCTGCTGAGTCAGAGGAAATGACCTCTGGCTCCCCTCCCAACCTTCCCTCAGTGGGCAGTGTGCTGGGGGAGAGACATGGCCCTCCTGCCAGCTCTCCCGGGCCTGACTCAGCATATGCCAGCCCCGACCGCAGGCCTTAGACCCAACATCCCAGTGACCACAACCACCCTTGTGTTTCCTTTCCCATCCGAAGAGGTGTCCTGGGTACCAGGGGTGACCATTACCTGGGCATTTGAGGCCTTGGCATAGATGTCCTTATATGGGTGGTGTCCTAAGTCAGGCCTGAGTCTCCCACAGGCAGGAGTGCCTTTGAAATTACTCACAGGCTCCTTTCATTCTGTTCCTGCTCTGTGTGAGACCTGTGTTGAGCACTCTGCATCCATGAATTCCTAGTCCTTACAACATTGTGCAAGGTAAGTTTATTATCCCCATTTTAGAGATGATGACTCCAAGGCTCAGGGAGGTAAAGTGACTTGCCCAAGGTCGCACAACTAGTAAGTGGCGGAGCTGGGTTTCCAGTGTAGGTTTCTCTGCTGGCATGCCCCTCTCTGCTGTGGTATTGCTACATACCATCTCTTGTGACCCAGACAGAAAAGAACTGTAGAGCCTTCTATAGGAGCTTTCTTAACCTTCCTCTGCATCCCTCCAGTGAGGAAACTCCCTGTGTCTTTTAGGCCTTGGTACACCTTTCCTTCTTCCACCCAAATCAGCCAGATTCTTGCTCCCCCAGGTGCTCTACAAGGCCATGCTATTGCTGGGCTGCCTCCTTCCCTCCCTCCCTCCATTTTCTTTCTGTCAGGGAAGCTGAGCAGTGAGGGCTACCTCAGTCCCCTGGGAAACCTCTGAGGCCCTCTTCTTTGGTTTGTGGGCTCTGTGGCCTGGTCGGCTTGCAGCCCTGGCAGTAGCAGAAGGCCTTTAGCAATGATGGACCCATTCACTGCTGGCCTCTATGGGTGCTCAGTCTAGCTCAGGGGTTGGAAACCCAAATGGCCCCAAGGCCCAGGTGGACTAGGGCACTAATCAGCTGTCACCATGTGAGAATGTGGACTTGCTATGACCAGGTTGTCCAATTTTCAAGGTGAGCCAGAAATCCAGACACTTATCTAAAATCTTCTGGTTTTTCAGTGTTGGCAACTAATCATATTTTTAAAAAAATGATTATGGGCCAAAAAAACATGTCCATGAACTGTGTCCAGGCCTGAGAGTCACAAGGCTGAGACCTCTAGTCCGTGGGAAAGTGATGGCGGTTTTTGCTAGACCATCACCAGGCTTGTGTAGATGTAGTGCCATGGGCCAGTTTGCACGTCTGAACCTCTTGAGGCTGCAAGGTGCTGGGATTTGGTTTGTCAGGTGCAGTTGTGTATGCTTGTCTTGAGGTACTTTCACATCTCCCATCAGTCCTGCTCCTCCCTTGGCACTGCCAAGCAGGTCTCACCATCTCTATCTTACAGGTGAAGAAACTTCAGTTCAGGCATGGGAATAGCCAGAATGGGGTTACACAGCCTGGGCAGGGCAGAAGCAGGATTTGAACCCAGGACTCCCTGCTCAGTGCTCTGTGTGTTCACCAGGCTGCCCCTCAAAAGAGGGTACCATCACCTCCGCTTTCCCCCCACCCCAACCTGAGGTGTGGCCAACTCCCTTGGAGGGACAGATCTGAGTACAGTAAACACCGACCCACTAGGGCCCCAATCTCTGTTATCCTGTTTGCAGTTGCCCAAGCCCTGGGTTCCTAGCCCTGCCGAGGCTGGATCACAGAGATGCTGCCTGCAGGTGAACGTGGCAAAGCCAGTACCGTGGCCTCGCTGGAGATGAGGTTCTGGCCAGCTCCACGCCTGCCTGACTGTGGCAGCTCAGACAGTTCCCGTCGTCTCTCTGGTTTCAGTTCATTTGTCTTAGTGTGGGAGGAGTGTAAAAATGTCACCAGTGCCTCCCTAAAATGGCCTTCCTGCCAGGACAGTGGGCTTTACCGTCGCCTGGATTTCATAAGCCCACAGGCTAAATGGGCCGGAACTGGCCCCAGCTCCTTGCCTGTGGAGTGGGGGTGGCAGCAGCTGCCCCCTGGCTGAGGTGATAAATCTAAACAGCTGGCAGGGGGCTTGGCACATGCAGGACGGGTGAGTGGTCACCTTTCCTACCCCACCCGCATTCCACACTCTTCTCCTTCTCGCCTCTGTCCCCTGGCCTGCGTTCCTGTTCCTTTACTTGACCAGCAGGTCTGGCCTCGTGTCCAGGGGCTTCCCCTTGTGAGCCAGAGCCCCTGTTGCCCTGGGATTCCCTCTTTCTACTCCAGAGCCCCTGGTACACTTCTTCACATAGACATTTCCTTTTACTCACATAGATGTACGTGCCCTCAGCTTGCTTCTAAACCTCCCTGTGAGGGCTGAGAGCTTCTTTCTCAGTGACATTTTGGTGAATGGCCAACATTTCCCAGGAATGAATTGGATGCAGCCCTCGAGCTTGAGGTGTGCCTTGTCAGAGAGCTCAAAGACCAAACAGGTAACTGGACACCTCCAGTTACTCCTTCAGCAAGTGGTTTCTGAGCTACTGTAGGCCAGATGATCAAGGCAGATGCAGCCCTCGTGCTGGACACAGGCCACTACAGAACACTGTGATTGATATCGTTGGACTTCTCATCCAGCCCTGGGAGATGAGGTAGCTGGAGGCTGGCATGTTCAGGGAGGAGACAGGTGAAGCCAAGAGGCAGAGGAGCAAGCACTGGGGCGAGAGCAGCAAGGCCGCGCTGCAGCTGGGTTCAGGAGAGGGCCGGGGGGGACAGAGTGTGGAGAGTGGCAGGCCAGGCAGCAGCACAGCGTGGAAGCTGAGAGAGTGGTGGCGAGCATGGTGATGGGGGCCCAGGTGAGCGATGACAGTGGCCTGGCCAAGCCAGCAGCGGCGGGGGGACAGAGGAGGACGCACTACACTGAGGGTTAAAAACAGGATTTGGCAGATGGTGTCAACAGGGGGCCCTTTGCTGAGAGAAAAGACCCAGCAGCAGACCTTTGGGCTCTAACGTCAGGGTGCTGGGGTGCTTCATGCAGGGGAGCAGTGTGGGAGGTGCCACAGCAGCGCACCAGGCCCTACAGTAAGAGATCTGTGTGACCCTGGGGGTCACTGAATCTCTCTGAGCCAAGTGTTCTCATCTGTCAAATGGGCAGAATGCTCACCTAGTTGATAGGGTGACTGAGAGAACTCTGTGTGGCACCCACCCTGCGGCGCACACCTCCGCACCCCCAGCTCTGAAACTGCGGCAGCAGTGCCCGTGTTGGTTGGGCACCTGCAAGCCCTTTGCATGGAGCAGCTCAGTCTTCTCCACGGTCGCTGAGGAGGAAACTGAGACAGCATGGCCCCGCCAGCTCTCGCTCCCATCCCCTGCTGCTCCTGAAGGAGTCAAGGAAGAGCGCTTTGGAAAGGTGTTGAGAAGCTTGGCTTGGTCAGGAGGAGTACTTGGAAAAGTCTGAATGAATTCCTTGACGCTGATATATTGGGCACCTACTGTGGCTTAGACGAGATGTTACTGAGCAACTCCTATGGGCCAGACCCAGGGCAGGAGGGCGGCTCAGGCAGGATTCCTGCGCTCTGGGCCTGCTGGAGCACCAGGGTGAAGCAGCAGCTCAGAAGCCATTTTGCTCTCCCTCCCAAAAACACCTGGGTATCAGAGCCAGTGTGGGTCAGAGGACCAGCTCAGCTGTGAGACCTCAGGCAGACTTCCTCTTTCAGACCCACAGTGGCCAAGTCTGTAAAATTCAGCACTAGGTGCTGCCTCTTGGCTGGAGTTTAACTAAATTAGAAGTAAAAGTACCCACTAAGGCCTGTATGTCAGGCCTTGTGCTAGGCCCCTTCCAATGCAGAACCTCATGTGATCTTCGACAACACCTTCTCACTGGGGGTCATGCCCATTTGATAGATGAGACAGGCTGAGAGGCGACAGTGGCACCCAGTGGGTCTTGGGTGTGGCCTGTCCCAGTCCCCCTCATGCCCAGTAGGCTGAGCCGGACTCCTCAGGGCACGGTTCCTGTTCTTTGTTCCTTGTTAACCCTAGGAGTGGCCGTTCCATTCCTCCTTCACCCTGTAGCCTTTCCCCACTCTTGAGCACAGTGCTGGTTGCCAGAAGCACACAGTTTTGGTGGGAAGGAGCAGGAAGGCGCCTTTTGGCTACAGGCTGGCCAGCCTGGCCAGTGTCCCCACGACTGCCAAATCTCCTGTACTGAATGCTCACGCACACTTATTTACATCTCACTCATCACATAGAGGAAAGTGTTTCAACACAGACTTCAGATTCAGACTCAGGCTAAACTAACCCTAACCCTAACCCTAACCCTTACCCTAACCCTTATTAGCTGTGTAACCCAGGGCAAGTCATTTCCTTCTCTAAGCCTGTCTCATCCATCAAATAGGCATGACCCCCAGGGAGAAGGTGGTGTTGAAGATTACATAAGATTATTCTGCATGGAAGGGCCTAGAAGGAGGCTTCACACAGTAGACAATCCTTAGCAGGTATTTTTATTTCTAATTCAGCTAAACTCCATCACCTCCAGCCCCAGAAGTGCTTTTCTGATCCAGAGCTGTTCCTGCCCTGCAGGCCAAGGAGCCCCCTAGTTAGTGCCAGCTTCCTCAGAGCATTCCTGAAAATTCCTGTGGGCTCAGGAAAAGGAGAACAACAGATTTAATTAACTCCCGGTGACTGGCAGCATCGTGTTTTTATCTCGGCTGCGTCGCCATGGCAGCCTCTTGGTGGGGTTGTCGAGGGGGCGGGTGGAGCTATTGTTCCTGCCATTGTTCTGGAACACAGGCCCAGGAGAAAGGGACTGGCACGGGCACCAATGGCACATGGCACAAAGCAGCCACGGAGTCAGACAGGAGCCATCTGGGGAGAAGTGTGGGGTGGCCCGTGTGGCCTGGCTTCCCCCAAGCTTGCTCTCACACCAGTCTAAGTCAGCTTCATGTGGGCGTAGGGCTTGGGGCTCAGGCCCACTGTGGCCCCCAGAGCTGAGTGCATGCGTGCCTTGGCTGGGCATGCTGAGGGTGGGGGGTCCATGGGCTCCTGGAGAGACCCACAGAGGAGCTCAAGCAGCGGCACTCTCCCACCCCAGGCTAGGGTTTTGTGGCCAGGCTTGGGTTCAAATTATGGAATTGTTAACTGCCATCCACACAGCTAACTGTGTAAAATCTGTAAAACAGGAGTAATTTGTTACCCCAAAGGATTGTATGTGAAAGCACCTGAGTATAAAGCAGTCAAGAGGGCTCATTCCTGTTCTGAGGGGTGTTGCCCAGTCGCCTGCCACTGTCCCTCCTAAGTCAGGGCTCCCTCCTATATACCTCTTAGGATGCAAGGCTCCCCTCTCAACCCTGACTGTGGAGAGGAGGAGGTGGAACCAGAGGTGCCCATCTGGAGTGATGTGGGGCCAGGTGGTACCGATTACTTGAGCTGGTTTTCCTACCCTCTGCCTAGAGGGAAAGGAATTGGGGGGAGGGACATGGCGGCCTGGAGCTAGAAGGGCAGGGCCAGGTGGGGCTGCGCATGGGTAGGAGGCTCGGGAAGCTGAGACGGAGCTGGGATTCAGCGAGCGGAGGCGCCTAGAGGAAAGGAGAAGGGAACGGCCCACGCTCGGCGGCGCGTTGGGCTCAGACAAAGACAGGCTGGTAGCACGCAGCAGCCGCGGGAACTACACGCCCGATCACCGCCCCCCCCACCCCACCCCCCCTCCCAAGAGCTGAGACAACCAGGAGGCCGCGGTGCGGACCGGAATGTTCCACACTTTGGACATCCAGGACTGGGGACGGGTACAAGGCCTAGGGCGCCGGGGGCCGCTAGGTGTGTATGCACAGGGCTGAAACTTGGACCGGCGGGCTGCTAGGAGGTGGATCGCCTCTTCCCCGCCGCAAAGCAGCCGCGCCATGGCTCCCCTGAATTCAGCGCCCCGGGAGTCTGCCTGTGGGCCTCTGAAGCCCTTTCGGAGCTGGGGTATCCTGCCCTCTGGGGATGCGGATGACGAATCCGGTTCGCTCTGAGGCCGAACCTGGCCTTCGCGCGCCCCCTGCCGGTCGGCCTGGCCCTCGCGCGTCCCCCTCGGCCGGGAGGCGGCGGCGGCGGCGGCCGGGTCTCGGATACGGGAAAGCCCTGCCGGGGAAGCCTCAGGCGTGACGTCATCCGGGTGACGTCACCGGGCCCCCGCGGAGCGCGGGGGTTCCGCAGAGGAGGCTTCCCCGAGACCGCGCGGGGCACGGGCGCGGGCAGGGAAGTCGCCCCGCGCCGCCGCGCGCCCTCACCGCGCCCCCGTGTCTGTCCCGCAGGTCCCGCGCGGCCCCGGGTGAGGCCTGCGAGCGCGCCTGCCGGCGCCATGGGAAGGAGCGGGCGCCGCGGCTGCTGCCCCCCGCCGGCGCACGCACGGCTTGAGCCCCGCTGCGGGCCGCTCCCGGCCGCGGGTCCCCGACGGGCGCTGGCGGCGTCCGGGAGCTGGGCGCGGGCCCGGGGCCGCGCGGAGGAGCCCGTCGTCCAGTGAAGCAGCCGAGCCCGCGCCGCCGCCATGGTCATGTCCCAGGGCACCTACACGTTCCTCACGTGCTTCGCGGGGTTCTGGCTCATCTGGGGCCTCATCGTCCTCCTCTGCTGCTTCTGCAGCTTCCTGCGCCGCCGCCTCAAGCGGCGCCAGGAGGAGCGGCTGCGCGAGCAGAACCTGCGCGCCCTCGAGCTGGAGCCCCTGGAGCTGGAGGGCAGCCTGGCCGGGAGCCCCCCGGGCCTGGCGCCGCCGCCCCCGCCCCACCGCGGCCGCCTGGAGGCGCCGGCGCACGCGCACCCGCACGCGCACCCGCTGCCGCACCACGGGCCCGCGCACGCGCACCCGCTGCCGCACCACGGGCCCGCGCCGCCGCACCCGCCGCCGCCTCACCTGGCCGTGCCGCCGCGGCCCTGGAGCTACCCGCGCCAAGGTGAGTGCCGACGTCCGCCGGGAGGCGGCCCGCTAGGGGGACGCGGCCGCGGCCGGGGCGGGCTCGCCGCTGGCCCGCGGGGCTGCCCCGGGACCGCCTCCCCGAGGACCTGGGAGGAGGGAGCGGGCGGGGGCGGAGGCTGAGGACGGCGGGCCTCACGCTCCCGGACCGCTTCCCACTCCGCAGCGGAATCGGACATGTCCAAGCCGCCGTGCTACGAAGAGGCGGTGCTGATGGCCGAGCCGCCGCCGCCCTACAGCGAAGTGCTCACGGACACGCGCGGCCTCTATCGCAAGATCGTCACGCCCTTTCTGAGCCGCCGCGACAGCGCGGAGAAGCAGGAGCAGCCGCCGCCCAGCTACAAGCCGCTCTTCCTGGACCGGGGCTACACGTCGGCGCTGCACCTGCCCAGTGCCCCGCGGCCCGTGCCGCCCTGCCCTGCGCTCTGCCTGCAGGCGGACCGTGGCCGCCGGGTCTTCCCCAGCTGGACCGACTCGGAGCTCAGCAGCCGAGAGCCACTGGAGCACGGAGCCTGGCGCCTGCCGGTCTCCATCCCCTTGTTCGGGAGGACTACAGCCGTATAGAGGGCGCCCGGCGTCCCGGGCCCCACCCGCGGACTCCAGGCCTGATAGCGGGGCTTTTTAAATGCTTCCCTTGGACTGCGGGGGTGGGGGGGCGGGGCGGGCGGGAGGGATTTCTTACCCCGTTTGTTACATTTTGAGGATAATAAAGGTGTGTGATCTGGTTTGGTACAAGCGGAGGGGGCACCCGCTACTTACGCCCAAGGTTCTGGTGGCCAGGTGTGCCCGGCCGTCTGGAGACCGAACCTACTTGCGCCTTTCAGCTTTAAACTGGCCTGAGGGTGTAGAGCTAGACTTGCGGTCAGTCTGCTTCAAACCACTGGCTGGTTCCTCTGGAAGCCTCATACCCCACCTTCCTTGCCCCTGAGGTCTTGGTGAGGGCGCTCCCTGCAGCCTTGGAGGTAGGAGGAGTTGGGAATGGGGTCAGGGCAGGCGGCCCACCCCAGATCAGCCCCTGGAGGCCCGGAGCAGCAGGCCCAAAGGGATCTGGATTTCTTTATTAACAGACATGAGCACGACCTGTTACAGAAGTTTGTGCTTTCCAAAAAACAGTTACTGAACGTGAAAAAGGAACCCAAGCAAAGAAGGAGGAGGTGGAGAGGGGCCACCCATAGCCCTGACCTGAATCACGCCTAGGGCCTCCATCCTGGGACCTGCCCAGCAGGAGGGGGCAGGAAAGGGCCAGGAAGTCGAGAGGCCCCAGCTGGGCCTGCTACTTCCTTCGGGCCAGGTGGGGAGGGGTCGAGAGAAGGGCGGGGAGGAGGGGGTCCCAGGGAGCCAGAGCCCACGAGCCATTTATTGCCATGTTTTAAAATTCGTGCAAAATATCTGAAGCCCTGGACAGAGAATACAAAGTGATATTTTTCCAAGAAACAGGAAACTAGGAAAAGAGGCGGGGGGAACATTTTCCCACTAGAACTTCCCCCCACGCATGGCCCCAAGCAGGATGAGGCCTCCACCCCCGCCAGCTGAGTGAGCAGTGAGGACTAAGAGCTACAACCTGGACCGGGTGGGAAGGGGCTGGAATTTGCAACAGCGTCTCAACTACCAACAGAAGGAAAAACCAGTCAACTGTACAAGTCTCCTATCAACTTTTAAAAAAAAGAGAGAAAAGCTGTAAAAGTAGGGCCCTGTGGGTAGGGAAGCGGCCACGTCCCCGGCCAGGGCCGGAATCCAGAGTGAGCGCCAGGCGGAGCTGCTGCAGGTGCAGGCACTGCGGGCCGTCTGGCCGGAGACCGGTGCCGGCGGGCGGCCTTGGCGAGGGCAGCCTGAGGGCAGGCACCACTGCTAATCGCCACCCTCGAAGCCCTCTTCCTCTTCAGGTACTGGGTCTGCATCCCAGCAGGTGATGTCGATTTCTACGGTGTGGGGAAGGGAAGGGAGTTAAGGAGATGGCCCAGCAGATCCATGCCTGTGTCCCTCCCAACCCTGGGCAGCTGTGCCAGCTCATGGGGGTGGCGGGGGAGGGCTGCCTGTCCACACTGGAATGCAGCACTCCCACCCAAATTCGTTTCCCTCACCCACCACAGTACTACCTGGAGGCTTGTTGTAGAACACAGGGGGCGGAGCCTTTGCACACAGCTCTTCCGATTGGGCAAACTCCTCCTCCTGTGATTGGCTGAAATACCCCTCACTGGCCTGCAGGAGAAAAGCTCCATGTCACTAGGCCCCACCCAGCAGGACTAGGGCTGACCTACCAGGCCTAAGAACGTTTCCCCAGCAACCAGGGATTCCGTCAGTGGTTGCCAGGGAAACACAGATGCCTGCCTTGGGAATACAAGCAGAGCTGGCCCAAGGAGGGGGAAAGAAATAGAGCTTCCCCCCCAAGTAATGTGGGTCACAGAGAAAGGCGGCAGGGTACTGCTGCACGCCTGAGGAACGCAGGGTCAGCCCCCTGCTCCAGCCCTGACCACTTCCCCTCCCATCAGGCAGCCCCAGCCCCACCTGGGTCCCCTCCTTCTGGGTGGTCTCGCCATTGGTCAGCAGGTGGGGCTCTGGCTCCAGCTCCGGCTCCGGCTCCTGATCCAGCTCCTCTAGAGCTGAGGGCAGAGTTGGAGCCTGGGGGCCAGCCAGGATCTCCCCTTCCACCTCCTCCCCTGGGTCACAGAAGGTGGCTGGCGGCTCAGGCAGCTCATCAAAACTGAGAAGGTTGGCACTGCCTTCGCCTGCTGGCGGCAGCGGCTCCAGAGCCACTTCATCCAGCAGGGGCACCTCTGCCAGAGTGACGTCGGCACCTGAGGGTGGTGTGGGCGCCCTAGGCTCAGCCTGGGGTGCGGAGGCCTCTTCCCCATTGCCAGGCCATAGGTCAATGAGGCTGGCAGAGGCGGGGGGGACGGTCTTGGCAACACTGGTGTCAGCAGTGGCAGTGTCGGTTTCAGTGGTATCAGCTGCTGGGGTGTCAGCTGTGGAGGCTCCAGCCACGGCAGGCTCTAGAGAGGCAGCCAGGATGGCCTGCTCTGTAGATGCCACGAACATCAAGTCCTCTGTGGGGCTGCCTTGGCCCTGGGGAGGCGCCGGTGCCTGAGGGGACTCCTCCAGAGGGCCGGCCCAGACCTGAGGGGCTGCTTCTCTGGCTTCCTTGCTGGTCTCCTCACTATCCAGGCCGGGACTGGGCTCCTGGGTCTCTGTCAAAGCACAGATGGAAGAGACATGTGATCAGCTCCCAGCAAAGGGTATAGGCCCTGCCCACCCACTGAGGAGTCCAGGAAAGAAGGCCTCCACTAAGACTTCCATGCAGAGTGCCTTCCAGCACCCACTGGCCCCACTGCCTCTTTACCTAGTGTCTTTAAACCACCCAGCAGGCCTGGGAGGCAGGCCCAATCCCCACTCCCGGGAGACACTGAGGTTCAGGGAGGGCAGGTCTGACCAGGGCTCCTCCCTGCCCCAGCCACTGCCAGGGCAGTACAGTCTGGCCCAGATCCCTGGGGGGCTGTTACCATGGCCATCTGGAGTTTCCAGCCCAGGGGCTAGGGCCCCTCACACACCTTGCGCTGCTGGGGGTGGTGGTGGCAGCGGTGGAGGCTGTGAGGATGTGACCTCATCCAGGGCCCGCTCGATCTGCTCAGTGACAGGGGTGGAGGCCGTGCTGGAGTCAGATGGGCTCCGGGCAGGGATAGGGGCAGGCACCATCCTCCGGTGGCTGTCCAGGTGGCTGCCTGTGGAGCAAAAACCCCTAGGCTGCTCAGCAAGGGCCAGGAGGCCAGGTGCAAGCAGGACTGTCCACTTTGAGGCCTGGCCAGCCCCTCCTCTCTGGAGTCTGGGTGGGGGCTGGGAGCAGCTCCCCAGGCCCCCCAGGGGCCAGACCACAGCTCCAGACCCTGTAAGCCAGGCCCCTGAGGGCCAGTGCCCCTTCAGGGCCAGGGGAAAGAGGCAGGCGGTACCTGCTCTGGGGACAAACACCAGAGATCAGCGGTCAGGCTGGGGAAGTGAGGGCAGGGGGGCTGCTGGGAAGCGGGGCCCTCCTTACCCCCTCCCGCGGAGGCCTGGGGCTGCTACCTACATGGGAGGGAGGAAGAGAGGTTTGGGGTGCGGTGACAGGTGATATAGGGAAAGGGAGTCCGTGGAGGGGAGGAGGAGGAAGAGGAGGAGGAGGAAGGCCCACTGTCCGATGCCTTTATGAAAGGGCAGTACGGACGACCTGCCAAGAGAGACAGACAGAGAGAGAGAGACAGAGGACAAGAGAGGGTCAGTCTCCCCCACCCCAACCCCGAGGCCTAATCCACCCCCAGGCTGGCCCTGGATATCCAAGCCGCCTTCAGTCAGGGAGCACAGTCAGCCAAGCTGGGCCAGAGCCTCAAGCCATCAGACGACTCCCACCAGCACCAGCCACACATAGCAAAGAGCCTGACACACCACCATGCAGCCAGCCCTGGGGCAGCCCACGCCTGGGAGCAACCCGCCCCACCCCTGGAGCCCCAGCACACAGCCAGGCACACAGAAGGGCAAACGGACCAACAGACAGGGAGCGAAGGACGCTTCAAGGACAGGTGGAAGCCGCACAGGGAGAATCCAAGCAGGGAGCCCTGGGTACAGGCTCCAGGATGCTCAAACCCAGGACCGGGGCAAAAGCCACGCCCCATGCACCCACAGCACCCACAGGTCTCCAGATAAGACCTGCTGAACCCCAGCAGCGCTCCTCCTTGCAGCCAGAGGAATGCCTCAGCCCCTGTCGGAGCTGCCCAGATGGCCTCTGGCACAGCCCACTGCTCAGCCCAGGCCCAACACTGACCCTGCCTGAGCCCTTCTCAGCCCTGCCACCTGGAGGCGGTGGGTGGAAGCACACTTGATGATCAGCCTTGCCTTTTCCAAGGGGTCCTTGGGCAAGGGTTCCCTTCCAAGAAAGGTCCCAAAGAGGCTCAAAGCCAAAACCTGAGGAGTGGGGGTTGGGTGGGGGTGGGAGCTGGGACTACCTGGTCGGTGGTTGAAGGGCGAGGGCACATCGCAGCTGCCCGCCGAGGCCGACGCGACTCTTTCCTGCTGCTTAAAGAACTCCCGTGGGTTATCAGGTCGCTGGGCAATAATGGCTGCTGCCTCCTGCGGGCACACGGAAAGGGTCAGGCCAGGAGGAGCCCGACGAGGCAGCGGCCCAAACTCAGATGCCTGGGCCCTCAGCTCTCACCTCTACCTCCGATTCCGACTTCTTCATCTGGGTCTCTTCCTCCTCATCCCGCTGGTCACCCTGGAAACCAGAGGGATGGTGTTCTGAGCACCCCACCCCCACAGGAGCTCTTGGCTTTCTGACAGCCCCCGTGTTTCCTCTACTACCTGGAACCCCTTTCACGACCCAGTCACACAGTGCCTTCTCTCTACCTGCAAGGTCCTCAGCCACCTCATTTCCAGCCCAGACAGGCCCCTGGGTACCCAGGGCCATCCAGGAGCACTCCCTGCTTTGTAGCTAACTTTGCTCAAACCTCCGACCCCCAGCGCCTGGCCAACCACACCCCCATCACTGCTGCCTGGATCGTGGTATCGCGACTGAGGCTTCTTCCTTAGTCCCCTGCCTCCTTGCTCTTTCCTGTTTCTTCTCTATAGACCATGAAAGGACCTTTCCAAAACGTTAACCAGTCACCATCACTTAAAAATCAGGTTTCTGACTGAAATCAGGGTCTCCAGTTTCTCTTGAAATGCCAGAAGCCCTGGCAACGCAGGCCAGCATGTCCCAAAGCAGCCATCGACTAGAGCTGCACTGCAGCAGCCCATCGGGCGTGCGTTGCCCAGTTCGCCAGTCCGCACCACTCCCTACTGCCCTTCACACGCCCACCTCACTCACTGTTTTGAGATTGCAACCCCAGAAGTAAAGGTAGGTGGGGCCCCTTGCTTGGCCCACATTCCCCTCTCCCTGCCTGATCTAGTCCGTCACCTCTCCCAACACTCCCCCCAACCCCGACTCGCCCACACCCTGTGAGATGTAGATATAAAGTCCTCAGCACGATGCAGCTGCAGTTCTGGAACACACATACAATTTCCCACCTCTGTGCCTTGGCATGGGAGGTGAATCTCTCTCTACAAGTGCCCGATCCCCACCCTGGGTCCAGCTCTTCCAGCTTCCGGCCTCAGCTCGGGCACTGCCTCCTGGGGAAGAGGTCCCTGGCCCATTCAGGTCATTTCCTTCCCTGGGTCCCCATGAGGTGTCCCAGGCACACACCACAGATTACAGCGGGCCATAATTTCCTGTTTCTGGACTAACTCCCCACCTCTGTGGATGATACAGGATGAGAGCTCACGTATGCATGTAAGTGGCCAGCCCAAGGTTCAGTTGGTACCTGTTTCCTCAGTTGAACTCACCACACCAAAAGCCTCACGAAGGTGGTCACCCCAACCGCCACTTTGTACTTTCCAGATGAAGTCTATAAACTCCTCCCCGACCGTGCTCTCGCCTCCCAAATGTCCCGAAGGGCTCCAGTCAGGCTCCTTGCCTTCCCCCAAAATGTACAACCCCCCCAGCCTTTGCTCTTACACTGCCCCTGCCTAATAGAACGTTGCTAGGCTCCTCTGCCTTGTTCAAAAACAGGACCACAGGCAGCTTTACCACAAAAACCTTCACTACATAACACTGTGAAAAGCACTGAAACAAATTGGAGCTTGGGGTACGAGAGAAACATCAAAAAACTAACCATAAAGGTCAACAGCATTGCTAAGTCTGAGCATCTTCAGATAAATGGAAGCTCCCCTGCATCCCAGGCAAAAAGGGAACTCACATAAGGAATGCAATTCTTATCAGGAGAGAAAGCAGAATAGCTCCTTAAGCCTACAATATAAAGCATTTTATAGTGCGAAATTCCAGTTTCTCATGTGGGAATGTCCTCAGAGGACCTGAAGTTGCAGGGTCACCACAGTGACCTGCTAAAACACCTACTGTCCTTGTCACATGAGCCACACTTGAAGGGGCAGATGAGACTGTAAAATAATGGTGTAACACTGTAAGCCTTTGCCTGAAACACTGGTAACTGGTGAAGATGAGTGATCAGTTCAATGGATTCACTATACTCTTCTTTCTACTTTTGTGTGCGTATATGAAATTTTCCATAAAAATAACATTTTCCAAAAAGACCTTGCCCTGAATGGATAAACAAAATCTGGTATACATATACAATGGAATACCAATAGCTTTAAAAGAAAAGACATTCTGACATGGATAAACCTTGAAAATGTTACACTAAGTGAAATAAGCCAGTCGCAAAAGGTGAAATAATTGCATGATTTCACTCATATACTTAAGAGTTGTCATATTTATAGACACAGAGAGCAGAAAATAGTTGCCAGGGGCTGGGGGAGGGGACGAGGGGGAGTTAGGGTTTAATGGGTAGAGAGGTTCAGTATGGGAAGATGAAGGAAATTCCGGAAATAAACAGCGATGATGGTTGTACAATATAAATACGCTTAATGCCACGGAACTGCACACTTAAAAATGGTAAAGATGGTACATTGGATGTTACGTACACTTTGCTGCAATTAAAAATAAACTAATCCATCAAGGCACGTGGCAGGTGGAAAGGGTTTGTTGAATGAGTGAGGTTGGAGCTTCCTAACCACATGGCCTCTCCACCCCCAGGGGCTAACCTGAGTGGAATGACCTATGACAGCCATGAATGCCAGAGCCTGCAGGGCTGTCCTGCCACCTCCCTCCCAGCCTCCTGTGGGTGTGACCTTGGAGTCTGTTTGAGTCCCCATGGCCCAATGGCTACCCATCACAATCCCAGTCCAGAGGACTCCTGCCCACCTCCTGTCCTAAACTGGACCATGCCCAGCTCTGAAGGATCTCAGCTTTTTCTCAAATATAAAATTCATTTCAAAGCACGAAGATCTGACTCCACTGTGACTTTGAAAGAGTCAATCCATGGCGACCCTATGGGCCATCGCCATGTTTGCAGGTTCAGCCAGCACCCCTGCAACAAGCACCTGCTCTGAAAGACACACGACACACATTTGTATACAGACGCTCAGGGCACCACCCTAGCTTCACCCAGTGGCTCTGCAGTACTCTTGCTGTGGAGACCGGGCCTCGAGCCCCCTAAGTGCAGGAAGCATGTCTAATCCACCTCGAGCCCCTTCGGTCCCGCCAGGAGGGGGCAGGAGGAACCTGGTCATTGAGGGTCTGGGTCAAGGTAGATTGTCTCTTTCAGTCTAGCGTATAAGCTTCTCCAAGGAGGTCTCTTTCCATAGCCAGGGAACAGAGCCCCACGCGGTCAGGCACCAGGTCTGACACTGCACGGCACCCCATGCCCACGCAGCGGTACCCCAGATGCCCAGCGCTGTGCCCAAGATGCGGACTCCCCCCCAGAGGCCCAGGCACACAGGGGCCATCCTCATTTCCCTGACCAGGAGACGGGAGCCCCGGCTAAGAACTTACGAAGATAGACTGCTCCTTCAACCGCCTCTTGGCCTCCTCAGCTTCTAAAGTCTGCTGTCTCCTCCTGGAATGAAAGGTGCGGGCAACCCCTCAGGATGGGCTCACGTGGGGCCCGGGGCCCGGGGCCCGGGGCGGGGCCCACCTGTGCTCCTCGATCTGCTGCTCCCGCTCCCGGTAGCGCCGCTCCCGCTCCTCCTGCTCCTGCCGCTCCTGCTCCATCCGCTCCTGCTCAAACCGGAGCCTCTCGTCCAGGGCCTTCTTCCGCTCCTCCTCCTTCCGCAGCTCCTCCTCCTTCTGCAGTCCCCCCGCCGTGCCAAGGCAGTGCAGGCCCTGAGCCTGGGGCCGGCCCCAACCCTCCAGCCCAGCCCCCACCCAGGGTTCTGAGGACTCAGGGGCTGGCTCTTCCCGCGGGGGGAGCTTGTAGGACGGGCCGTGCTGCCGAAGGGAGGGACGGAGGGAGAGAAGCCAGAGGGGAGAAGCTAGCCCGTGGGGTCGGGACAGGGGAGAGCAGCTCAGCCTGCGGCCGGGGTCGGGGCCCACACCTTGGCCTGCTCCCAGAACTGCTCGCGGTTGATCCGTTTCATCTCCACAGCTGCATCTGTCTTCTGATAGCTGGTACCCTGCAGAGTCAAGTGGCCTGGCGTGAGCGCGGCCCACAGGCCACGTGCTCAGGAGCCCCCACACACAGAGGGCGAGGGCCGAGGAAGCGCACGGCGGAGCCCTGGGCGGGGCCGGCCTGCCCGGGGCGCACACTGACCACCGGCTCGGCGGTCTCATCCTCACGCAGCCGCAGTCGGTGCAGCACGGGGCTGGAAAGCCGCGCCAGCCCATTGGAGAGCCGCTGCCCGATGGCGCCCGCGTCTATGTCCTCCACGCTGCTGGCGTTCACGATCACGTCGACGCCCTGCAGCAGGAAGAAGGCGTGTTCGGGCAGCAGGGCTCCCTCCCGTCACTGCCCCCACGAGCCCCGACCCCCACTCGCACCTGGAAGAACTCGGCCACCTTAGCCACGTGGCTGGCACAAGCACACTTGCGGGCATCAGGCACATCTTCGCCAACCTGCAAAGTACCCAGCAAAGGGGAGGTCGGGAGAGGACAAGAGTTGACGGCAGGCTGAGGCCCAGGGCTCTCTTCCTGGGACTAGCGGGGCTGTCTCCAGCAGTGTCAGTGAGTGGAGTGGGAGGATAACTGTTCTTGGGCCTTCAGCTCCCTTCCCCAGCCCACAGCTGCATACCCAGTTGATGAGCACGTATTTCGGCAGAGCAGCCTGGGAGTCCTTGACGCTGCAGAAGCCATACATCACCTTCTGGTTCTCAAAGTGGCCAGAGAGCTCCTGCAAGCCCCCATCTGGGGGAATCAGGAGGGTGTCAGGCCCCATCGCCTGACTGCCTCCCCCACAAAGGGCCTGGAACCCAAAGCAAAGACTCCTCTCATGGGCTCTGCAGGCACCGCCAGAGATCTGGAAGTCCCAGAGTTCTGTGCTGGTGTGAAAGAGGCAGCAGGCAGGTGCGAGTTTGCCTTGAATCCCCCAGGACCTTGGGGAAGAACTGAGGAAGTGTTCTTCACACATCGAGTCTCACGCGGTGCCAGCACCCACTGAGATAAAATAAAACCTTTTTGGGTTTTGAAAACCGTGGGGTGATCTGGGCCAACCCTGCCAGGCCCCCTTCCCTAGCTGTGTGACTTTGGGCAAGTCACTCTCCCTCTCTGAGGCTCAGTCTTCTCATAATCAAACAGGAAACAAGTCTCCCTCCCTCCCCACCCTTGGGATTTTAGGGATGACCCGAGGAAGGGCGCTCGCCATGCAAGTGTGGGTCTGCTGGATACAGGCAGCGAGAAGCCAGGCGGCCTGGAGCCAGGCGGGTGGGGTGGGGAAGAAAACAACCAGGAGGAGGGGGAGGGAGGAGGGGGCGGGGAGCGAGGCAAAGGAATGGCTGGAATTCTTACCTCCTGATGCTGCAAGCTTGAGGTCATCTGAGCCATCCTCATATGTGTAAAGAGCCCTGGGGAGAGGGAGGGGTGGCTCGGAGAACTGTCAGGGCCCAGGCAGCCAATTTTTGGGTGGAGATGTCTCTGGGGGGTAGGAGGGACATAGAGGAGGCAGGACAGGAGGGGGGTTCCAGCCCAGCACTTAAGCCTTGTCACCATGACAACAGGGCTAAGCACCATTTCAGGCTGGAACCCAGTGGGGGACAGTCTGGGATCTGATGGAGGGAGGCCTGGGTCAGGTGGGGAGCAGGCAATGGGGAAGAAATCGCTGCCCAGTTGCTCGCTTTCAGTAAGCCAGTGTGTTGCGTCCTCGGAGCCCTGGCCCTAGCAGCCTGCAACCCAGCCAGTGGTGTGAGATGGAGATTCCAAGGCGACGGTTCCTTGGTTACCGTTCCCTGGCTACCGCTCCTCATCCCCCATTGGCCGTTGCCAGGAACCTACCTGGCGCGTGCCTCGGTACCCACCGCCCCTCCCCCCACAGCGAGGGCGGGGCGGGGCGAGGCGAGAGAACCTGGTGCTGTTCGGCTCTGGGCTTCCCCTGGTAGCTATGGCAACCCAGCAATTGGCACGCGACTGGCCCACCCCAGCTGCATTCTCCTGAACACAAAGGACCCCACGGGGACACGCCCTCGGCCTCAATCTCAGTCTCTCTGAAATGGGGATGAGGTCACCATGGTCATTCTTGCCTGGGCTCTAGCCTCTGGGTAGCTGCACTCTGCTGGCCTTCCAGCCCTAGGCCTCCTCCGCCCTAGCTGAGGTTCTGGCCTCTTGGGACTGCTGGCCTTTCCTTCCCTCTGAGCTTCGGCAGAGAGCTGACCTAGCAGCCTTCCTCCTCCCTCCTCCCTAGCTGTCTCTGCACAGGTAGCAGAGGCACAACATCCATTTCACAGAAGGGAAGAGAGAGATGTCTCCTCCCTAGGACCCACTTGGAGGAGAGGCTTGGGACCAGGAAGAAACAGAGGTACAGGAGGCTCAGACCCTCCCCAAGCTCCCTTTTCCTTACTGCCAACGCAGGGGGCTAGGAGGAGAGGAGGCAGAAGCACCAGGGAGATGCAGAAGAGAAAGCAAGCAGGGAGAGAGGCAGAAAGAGGAGACAAGAGAAGGGAGGGAAGTGAAGGGATGGAGTGAAAATGAAGGAGGGGAGAAAGAGGAAGGGAAAGGGGTGATAAGGAAAGAGGGAGGAGAGAAGAGGGAGGAAGGAGAGGGAGGAGGGAGGAAGGGAGAAAAGGAGGGAGGGAGGAAGGGAGAGAGGGAGGAGGGAGGAGGAAGGAAGGGAGAGAGGGAGGAGGGAGGAGGGAGGAAGGAGGGCCTGGTTCCAGGCCCAGCCCCATGAGGTCAGCATAAGTCACTGCCAGAGCCAAATGGGCCCTCAGCCCCGCCCTGCCCAGCTTCTCGGGAGCCCTCCCTCCTGAAAGGGACACAGGTGGGCTGTGGGGCCAGCAGCTCATGGTTCAACTGTTGCTGGGCCCCAGCCTGGCAGCTGCTTCTCAACACAGCTGTCCCACCACCTGTCTGGCTGCCCTAACCCACCACTGGGAACAAAAGGCCCTCCGAGAAACAGGGTCTTCTCCTCTTCATTCCACAGAAGAGAAACTGAGGCAGAACTCCAAGACCCTGGCTTCCAAACACCGCTCTAGCCATTACACCTCCTTGGAGTGACTTGTCAGCCTCTCCCAGGCTCTCTGAGGGACCCTGGCTCCTCCCAGGAACACCTGTCCTGCCCCTTCCTTTCTTCACTGCTTGCCTACCCACCTCCAGCCACCCTTCCTTGCCGCAGCCCTGGCCCTTACCCGTTGGAAACCATAGCTCAGTTCAAAGGTTTCAGCAGGTCTTCAGCCCTGAGCCCCGCCCACCTGTCTTTCCAGCCAGACCTCCGTATCCACACCACACACTTGGGTCACACTGGATGGCTCCCTGACTCCCAGCACAGTTTTGAATATTTCCCACCCTGGAACCTTTGCATATGTGATTCCCTTCACAGGGAGGCCAGACCCGCTTCTCCACCCCATGCCCACCCTTAACTGAAATCCCTCCGGGACCCAATGCCAGCTCCCCAGGAAGCCCTGCCCTGCACTCCCTAAAGCGCTTACCACACTTCAGCAGGGATGGGAAGAGGCGCCTGGGCCTGCCCCAGATCTCCCTGGACCAGTGCTTCCCAAACACATCAGAGGTGGCCTGAGCCTTGGGTGGGTGGGAGCAGGTGAAACGACAAGGAATCAGGATCGGGGTGGGGGGCAGGAAACAACGTCTCACCACCTCCAACGCCGGGAGACAAACACTGTCCTGAACCATGAGCTTCGTGAAGGCAGTACATCTAATTCAGTCCTTCAACACAGAGCACAGAGCAGCTCCAGGAGGTGTTTGTGATATTGACACAAACTCTGAGAAACAACTCGGCCAGAAAAAGTGGACCGGGGTGAGGTGGGAGCGGGAATGCAGCAGCTCCAGGGAGAGGGTGGGGCCAGCTGAGGAAGGTTACATCTCAGGACATTAGGCCTGGAAGGGCCTTGGGTATCCCAGGGAAGGTGGAGCCCAATCCCCTTTTCTGCTTTTCAAAAGGACCAGAGAGGAGCAGACACGTGTGTGGTCACACAGTGAGTCCAGGATAACACTAGTTCTTCTCACGACACAATCTGATTTCCTGGGTCCCCTGCTGCCAGCATCAGGATGGCGGTTCATTTCAGAGTGAGCCACCTAGGAGTGAGCTCCCCGACCCCCATCGCCTGCTCAGAAGCAAAGCAAGGGAGGGCAGTGCCGACCCCCCTTTGCCCAGACAGCGATCTTCCCCAAGACGCCCTCCTCCAGCCTCTGCGTGCAGGGTCTGCCCCTGAGTCTTGAGACCCCGCTGTGCCCCCGGCTCTGTGCTGGGTGCTGGAGGCCCTCACAACCCCTTCTGCAGGATCATCCTCACATCCTTTCTACCAAATGTTTATCTGGGCCCTTGGGAGGGAGCAAATGTGTGTATGTGCGAGGGTGCGTGTGTACATCTGTGTGTGTCCCACACACAACCCAGATGGGGGGTGGGGGGAGGCACGCCAGTGATGAATAACTCACTGTGGCCACAGGGATGCTGCTGGGTGGCGGCAGCCCAGGCCTCTGCTGAGCAGGACGTGCGCCAGCAGTCGTTGCGGGAGCTCTGCTTTGGGGAAGGTAGGGGGAAATGGGGCGGTGGTAGGCAGCACCCCCAGACTGGAGGGTGAGGGTTCTGAGGTGGGCTGTGCGCCTCTCCCGGCATGGCCCACATTCTGAGGCGAGCTCCTGCACCCGGCCAAGCCGGCCACTTGCCCTGAACTCCTCCCATGATCTCAGTCCCCCTGGGGCAGGGCTGGGACAACGGATGGGCTATCTGCCCACTTAGCCTGTGCTGGCCCCTCGTGTGACTGACCCGAAGGACAGGAGAGTCTGCTCGTGTCCCGCGTCCATCCCCCCAGGCCTGGCCCCCCGCCAGTGCTGCAGTGCTGTGGCATGGATGCCTGGCCATCTTGTCCCCTCCTCCAGCCCCCAGGTCAGTGTCCTCCCAGTATGTGGGTGAGGCCAGTCCAAGTGAGGTCCCCAGACCTGCCTTCACTTTGTGTTTCCTGCCTGCCAAGGGGAGAACAGGCCTAGAACAGAATGGGCACCTGCCCCAGGAGAAGAGTATTTTGGGGGGGTGATGATTCCTGAATGGGGCAGTGTGAAACCCCTTGGCTTTCCTGCCACCCTGGGGACTCCAGCCTCAGAGCAGGTGGTCCATCCCCTCCCACAGCTTAGCGGGAGACAACAGCTGGGGAGGGGGGAGAGTGCAGGCCAGCTCCTCCCTCATCAGGGAGCCGAGAGCCCCTTGCCACCGGGCCACTGGGCTAGGGGCTCACCCCTCATCCTTCTCTGGGAACTCCCTCCACAGTGGTGCACCTGGGGGCTTCCTCCCACGCATCCCACCTGGCCCCCGCGGCAGGCAGTTCAGTCCCTTTGGCACGTCCCGGCCCAGCTGCCTACTCCCTGCAATCCCCTTCGCGTCGGGGAGAGGACTTATCCCTGCCTCCTCCTCGACCCCCCAGGGCTACAGGAGTCACTTGGCGGTGGCCGCGTGGCCACGAACGTCTTTCCATCACACCCCAACTTCCAGAGGCCCCCGGTGGGCGGGGCGCCCCGGCCCCCAGCCCGCTCCGCTCCTCCCCCGCCCTAGCTTTCCTTTGTGCTGTGGCCGCCGCCGGGCTGGGCCGCGCTGGCTGCGCTGGCTCTGCCGGCTCGGTCCCTGCCCGGTCCTCGCCCGCTCGAAGGTGGCGAAGGTGCCCTTGGCCGGCCGGTGCACACCTGCCCCCCGGCCCGAGGCGAAGGGGAGGGGGCGGGGGATGGGCTTCCACAGGCTCGGAGGCCCCGGGCCACACTTCTGGACCCCGCGTCTCTGCAGCCCGCGTCCGGCCGTGGTTCCCACCGCGCGCCTGGGGCCGCCTCCGGGCGCTCGGGGCCCGCCGGGGCCCCGCCCGGCCCGGCCCGGCCCCTCCCCCGGCGCGCACAAAGGCAGCCCCTCCCCGGCCCTCCGGGGCCGCTGCACCATTTCGGGGTCTCCCCCTCCTTCCCGGCTGCGGGGCGGCGGGCCGGGTGGAGACAAAGGCGCGGCGGCGCGGGGACAAAGGGGCTGGGGGCGGGGGCGGGGGGCTCACCAGTCGGCCGCGCTCTCCTCCCGGATCACCTCCTCGTACGCCGCCAGCAGCTCCAGGCGGTGGCCGCTGAAGCTGACGCCGGCCATGCTGCGGGCCGGACCGAGGCCGAACGGACAGACGCACGGACGGACGGACGGAGAAGGAGGGAGGGAAAGAGGGAGTCGCCGCGCCGCCGCCGCCTCGGAGCCTCTGCAGCGTTCGGAGCCGCGCGAGCCAGCGGCCGGGGGAGGGGAGGCGGCCGGCGGGGGGCGGGGGGCGCTGGCTCCGCCCGGCTCGCTCCCTCCGCGCGCTCGGTCCTAGCGCCGCCCCGGCCCGGCCCAGGGGGAGGCCCGCCCCCCCTTCCCGGCCTGCCCCGGGGCGCCCCCACGCCTCTGGCCCCCAGGCCCTGCGCGCCGCGCCCTGGCGGGTCTGCCCCTCCGCACCCAGGGGCGTTCTTGCCACGTCCCAAAGCCTCACCTATGGTGTCCCCAGCCACAAACCTAGCCCCGTCCCCACCTCACCAAGCCCCATCCAGGCCCAGCTTCACCCCTCTCCTTTCCAGCTCCCGGTGCCAATCCCAAAACCATCCATTCCAATCCGGCCCAGCCCCACTCCGTCCTTAATTTTTCTCCACCCCAGCCGCACCCCCATCCCTGGTTCATCCCAATCCAGCCTCAACGCAATTCGCAATTCGCGTGCCAGCCACCCCTGGCCCATCGCAGCCCATCCCCACCTCGGAAAGGCCCATTCCTAGTCCATCCCTATCATTGTCCACTGCCTTCTTCATCCCCAAATCCAGCTCATTTCTTTCCCTTCCCAGCTCTAGGCGCACTCCCAACCCCAAGCTTGGCACACACCCGCTACCCATTCGTCAGACCCAGTGCCTAGCTGCACCCTCCTCATTCCAGCCTATCCCCGTTCCCATTCTGTTCCCTGTTCCCAACCACACCCCTCCATCCCTGCCTCCTAGACCATTCTCCAGCTCCTTACCCCAACATTGCCAGCCTCTACCTCATCCCTGCCCTGCCCTATGCTGAGCACCCCGCCCTTACCAGCCGCTCCCTGAGCCCTCTCAGGTGAGGCCAGGCTACCAAATCCTTTGCCTTCTCTCCTAAGCCTCAGGCCTCCCAGAGGAATCTAACCCCAGACTCCCAGGGCAGGGCTCCTCCAAGGACACTTCAGGGCCAGCCTCCTGGCAGCTTTATTTCCCAAAGCTCTGAACACTGACAACACTGGGGCCTCAGAAGAATCCCTTGTGGGGAAGTAGGCACCACTGCCAGGGCTTCCTGGAGCATCTCTGCTCATGTCTTGAGCTGGGATTCTGAAACCCTCTGCAGTTGCAGAAGCTTTTACAACCACCTACAAAGCCTCCCACCCCTGTCTTCCCAGAGGAGGTGACAGCAGCTGAGCAAACTTTACCTGGTCCAGTCTGGGAGGTGGTGGGTCTGAGCCACTGAGTTCTGAGTTGGGTAACCAGCTGGGCCAAGAGGAGGAGAGCAGTGTATACACTGATCTCCAGCAGTGGGTCCCAGCACTTTGGAGTAGGAAGAAACTCTTAAAACGCAAAACATTTCATGCCCCGCCCCCCCACCTGGGGAACTCTCTGCACCCACTATGCCCATAGACCCCAGCCCTGGAAGTTTCTCCACAGCCCCTGCTTGGAGCAAGTGCCAGGCAGAGTCAGTAGGATTCTGGGGAGGTCGGAAGACCCCATAGCGGGGCTAAGGGGGTGCCTGGGAGGGGTAGGTAGAGGGATCTCAGGCCTCAGTCCCTTCCTGCTTCCTTTGACCTTTACCAGCTTGGAATGCCTTTCATCTCCCTGTTCCTAAGTTCCCTCCCCAGCCTCCTGCTCACTCAATTTCTTTTTTTTATATATACATAAATGCATTTGTTGGCTGTGTTGGGTCTTCACTGCTACTGCTGCACATGGGCTTTCTCTAGTTGCGGAGAGTGGGGGCTGCTCTTCGCTGTGATGCGTGGGCTCCTAATTGCCATGGCTTCAGTAGTTGCGGCACACGGGCTCAATAGTTGTGGCTCACAGAATTAGTTGCTCCGTGGCATGGAGGATCTTCCTGGAGCAGGAATCGAACCTGTGTCCCCTGCATTGGCAGGTGGAGTCTTAACCACTGCGCCACCTAGGAAGCCCTCCTACTCACTCAATTTCACATCCAAAACACAGAAGCCCTACCTGCCTGTTCTCCCTTCCTCAGATACCTGCCTCCCCCAGCCACCTACAAACTCCAGCCACACCCACTCTTACCTCTTTGCCATCTTTATTTTTAAATAAACTTTTAATTTTAGAACAGTTTGAAATTCACAGAAAAATTACAAAGATAGTACAGAGAGTCCCCAGATGCCCCATGCCCAGTTTTCTCTGTTTTCAGGGGAGCAAGAAGATTCCCTGCTCACATTCCCTGGAGCCCGCCCTTCACATCCTCCTCCTCCTATAATTTGTATATCTGTAGTCTGTCTCCTTCCTGCATTGTCCCTGGCACTGCTCTGGTCAAGGTCACCAGTGACCCTTAAATTGCCAAGTTCAGTGGCCCTGGTGTAGTCCAGTGTTCTCAACCAGTGGGAGCAAGGTGACCAGTGGTCACTCCCTCTGCAAATCTGCCTCCCTGAAACTGCCACCTCTGAAACCCACACGCTCAGCCTTGGTGGGTAGGTACTGCGTGCCTCCTTTGAGGCCCTCCCACCAGGCTTTCATGTGTACCACTCCCAGCACTGATCCGCTTCAAGTCTCACCCATCCCTAGATCTTGAGCTCCTCCCCTCCACCCCAGCACTGGGAAGCTAGTCCAATGGCTTCTGGGTCCACAGAGAGGAAAAACCAAGAAAGAGGGAGGATTCAGATCCAGAAGCTGGTCACTTGCTGTGTGACCTTGAGTAAAACGCTTTCCCTCTCTGAGTTTCCTCTTTGATGCCATGTAAGGATAAAATGTGACTGGATGAAGGCTTAGGAAGCGAGAACCCCTTCCCCTTCCTCTTTTCAGCCCCACCTTCCCACACCCACCTTCCTGCTCTGTGCTCCCCCACACCTCTCAGGGAAGGCTTCAAGGCTGACATGTGGGTTTCAGGACTTTTTCAGCACCAGCTGGTGGAGCCTTCTCTGCCCTCACCCTGCCTCTGCAAGTTCCTACCAAGCACACCTTCAAAAGTTGCCCCCTCATCATTATAAAGCTCCCAGCATTTTCCAGATCTTGCCCCTGGCATGGGGCCAGCCACTTTCAGCACTTAGCTCTGCTCCTGAGCTGCACAGACCTTGCTACCACCTGACCTCAGACTCTGCTTGGCCTTTCTTGTCTGACTATAAAATGGGAATGATAATGAGGGCACCCACCTCATAGGGGTTGAGGATTTTTAAAAAGTACCTAGAAAGTGTAGAAAGTGCTTAAAAAGGCAACTGCACATAGTAGGTGTTATTGATGTGTTGGCTATTATTACTATTTCATAGATGGGAAAACCCAGGCTCAGAGAGGAGCAGTGACTTGCCCTGTAACAAACAGCTGGTGGTGGCAAAATCTGTATGGAACCCCAGTCCGTCCTGCATTACTTCAGCAGAGTACACACCCTCCCTGTTTCCCCTTCTAGCACCCCCATGTGTGCGTTCAGGGGCTGGCCTGGCCTGGCCTGGAATTTGGTCAGAAGTATTTCCTGAGGCTACAGCTGTGGAGTCTAGGGAAGGAGTCAGTGGGCATGGATCCTGGGCGTGGAGAGCAGGATAAATGCCCAGTGCACTGGGCATCCATGATCAGGCATCCCTGCCTATCTTCCAGTTGATTTTCCACTGCAGGCTCCAGAGGGGAGCATGTGATTCAGGCCAGTGGGTCAGAACCAGTAACCGCTTCAGGAATGGACACGTGACCCATGTTAGTCCAATGGGTGTCAGCCCTGGGACTTTTGCTGGAACCATTAAGAGTCTCCAGTGGGGCTGCTGAGCTGGCAGGATGTGGGCCTGGAGCTGGCTGGGGTGTTTTTGCTGATAATGGGGAGAGTTGCCTGAGAATAAAGCCAGCACGGAGAAAAGCAGAACTAAGAAATGGAGGTGGGGGGAGAGCTGGAGGTGGGGCTACGGAGCGCGCATCGCACCGCGGGCTCGGAGACTCCTGATAACATCACATCCACGGGATGTCATGATCCTGCCATGTCTGAAGCCATTAACATTTTCAGTTAAATGAGACAAATTATCCCTGTTTTTGCTTAAACTAGTTTGAATTGCAGCTGAGAGGCCTTCCTTGTTGACCTAGTCTCCAAGTAGTAGTCATTTTTGTCAGTGGCAAGGGACATGGGTGAAAGCTGCGCCCTGAGCGGGAGAACTAGGCTGGCCCTGGGACCCTCACTGGCCACTCTGCACGATCTCCCAGGGCTGGCCCCGGCCTCCCGAGTTCTCCTCAGGCTCCCAGCAAACTTCTTCTTGCCCCACCATAGCCTCCGGAACCCTCGGGTCGCCCCCCATCCCCCACCCTGCCCCACTTTAGGTCCCAGTTGGGGAGGAGCCCTTCCTCCACTCGCAGGTTTGGCTTTGGACTCAGGCCAACTCAGGCTCGGACCCGGCCCTGGCTGCTGCTGCCCGTGTACCGTGCAGCCGGGCCCTTTAGCCCCTGCCGCGCTCCCTTCCTATAGCAGGACCCTGTGTACCTTGTGAGTGTTCCAAGGCCCGTGTGGGGCCCAGAACTGAGAAGGCAGCACCAGAATCATCATTTCCTGCCTGTGTACCCTGTACTCCACCGCCTGTCTCCCTGCTGACTTCAAATGGGCTCAAGCCGCTGAGAGCTGGAAAATGCCCCTCCCTGGCCTGCTGCCTCTCCAGTTGCCCACTCAGCCCCCTGCCAAGGGCTCTGCCCCCTCAGCTGGGGGGACTGCACTCTCCAAGGACGCTAATGGCCTCACGTGCCTGGTACAAAGACATTTCCCAGTACCCTTAGCCTCCACCGGCACAGCCTCACACCGAGCTTGAGAACACAGTGATCCCTGCAGTTGTGCTGGGGATTGGGGGGGTGGGGGGGAGGGGGCGCGGTGCTGAGAGGTGCAGTGCGAAGCACCTCGGCCTTTGATCCACGGAGCAGCAGACCCAGGCCATTCTGGCCCGGTGGCTCTGAACAGGTCACTTTCCCTCTCTGAGCCTCAGTTCCCTCATCTGAAATATGCCCTTAATGACATCTCTTCTCTTAAGCAGGTTTTGATGATTAAATGACATCTAAGAGATTGCTCTGTGCTTCCAGCATAGAGAGGTGGCTGTTCAGAGCAGGTGCCCCATACTTGTCTTCGCTTCCACCTAGGCCAGCTGTGCTTTCCTGAGATTCAGTCCCCAGCTCTCTACTCTTCGCTCTACTCTCCTTTTCCATCCAGCCTCCAACTTCTTCAACCACCTTCCCTTGGCAGGAGCCTCCAAGCTGCCTCCTCCACCCGTCTTGGCCGCTCAGCTGACCACGGCTGCCAGTGGTCCTTGGGCCCACCACAGCCACGCCTCTTAAGACAGCTGTCTACACTCTCTCATCTACACACTCTTTACACTCTCCCCCTTGATCTCCCAATCCTGGCACCGGGCCCAGCTCTCTGCTAAACTGATTTGGCAAACACCACCTCCTTGCAAAATGCCACGGGGACTCCTCGGGCTTATCTGCCCGGTTGACACTCTTGGTTACTTCTGGAAACATTCCTGCCCCGCCCAGGCTTCCCTGCCTCGAGCTCCCTCCCTCCCGAGTCTGCGGTCCTTCATGTCTGATGGCTCCTCTTGCTTTCCCTGGCCTGTGCTATGATGTTCCTGCCTCCTGATCTCTCATGTCTTCTTTATGCTGGGCTGTCCTCACACTGGATTTGGTCCACGTTTATTTTTTTAATAGGATTTTAAAAAATTTAACTTAGCTGCCAATATTGAAAAAGCAAATTTCACATAATGAAAATCTGAATCTCTGGACGCTGTTGGTAAACTGGCAGATCTGGCCACAGCTCAGCGTTCCCACAATGGCTGCCCCCAGAAGGCTCCCCACAGACGGCTCCCAGCAGCACTCACCATCCGCCCCTGTGCTCTTGTTCGCTTGTATCCATGGAAACCAAGGATGGACTGAGAGGGCTTCATGGTTCAAGGGAAGTGGCAGAGAGTACATTTCTTTGTGGAGGTGAAAGGTACTCTGCATTTAATATACTAGTGATGTCTAGGTTGAAAGAAAACCATATCCTACCTGCTTTACTCCTGATGTGACCTGCCTGGGCCCCTCTCTGGGCGTCAAAGACAAGTCCTTGTGATAACTGCCCAAAACTCACTCCCAAATTGAATCCAAGGTGAATCTAGACTTGAATCTTCAGCTGCTCCCTGAATTTGTCTCCTAAACGTCCCATAAGCACCTCATTCAGTCATTCAACAAACATTCATTGGGCATCCGCCGTGTGCTAGGCACTGCTCTAGGCTCTGGCAAGACATTATGAAAATACTGGGTTAGCCAGAAAAGTTCCTTCGGGTTTTTCCGTAAGTGACATAGGAAGCCCTGCACTCGTGCTCCAGGGGTCCTCGAGAGAACACAACAGAGGCCCTTCTCTTCCTTTAAAGCGGACAGGCCCAAGCACCTGTTGAGAACGCCAACCACTTCAGATGTGCTAAAGTTTCTCATGCCAAGGGGGCCCTGGAGGACAGGTGGCCATGGGTGCACTGTGTTGTCTTGGCCTAGTTTGGGCCCTCTCCTCAGTCCCTCTCCAGTCCAAGCTTGGAACTGGAAAAATGACAGTCCTCCTGGGCTGGTGGAGGGCACCAGTGAGAAGCAAGAGGCCCCGGGGAAAGATGGGGCTGCCACAAGAGCCTTCAGGTTTTGAGGTAGCAGGCAGAAGTGAGCTTCCGAAGGGACATCCCTGGAGCACGGCGCTCAGGGCCGGCCAGTCCCAGCAGAGTGCACCCAGCTTCGGGCTTGGCTTCTAGGCTGGCTTCTGGTCCCTAAGCATTCATCTATAGAAAGAGAATAACTGCAGGCACCTCACAGGGTTGCTGGGAGGATCACGTAAGACGTGAGGAGTGACTGATATTCTCCACATGCGTAGCAAGCCTGCCTTCCTTCCTCTCCGCACCTCTCGTCCCCCAGGTCTCCACTCTGGGCTCCCTGGGACCCGTCACTGATCCATCTCTGCCAGTGGCTTGTTGTTCCTCCCTTGAGCCCTGCCCCTCCTCGCAGTCTCCCTCCTTCCGGTCACCCTGTTCACAGGGCTCTTTCTACAGCACAGATATGAACACTTCTGTGCCCTGATCCCCCCACTGCCACCGTGCCCTCGGGAAGCAGTGCCGGCTCCTCGCCCTGGCACTGCAGTTTCTCAGAACCAGCAGGCTTCCCTCTCCAGCGCCACCTTCTTTAACTGCAGCATATGGGTGGCAGTGGCCCCCCTGGGATACTGTCTTCCACGTCTCTTCCCTGAGGATGCCCCTCAACGCCTCTTCTCTGACCTCTAAGCCAGGCCAGACCAGGCACCCCCCACTTCCGCAGGTCAGGGGCCCAGCACATGGGATTCCCCTTTGCTTCCTCCTGCTGACCGCGAGCCCTCCACGTTCCCATCACAGGACCACCACGATAGCAGGCCCTGGAAAACTCAATCTTCACCCTGCTGCGTGCCTCAGATCCCACCTGTCTTGACACATAGGGGGACGCGCACACCAGACACAGCTGGATACAGGTTTATTGTGGCACTGTATGTGAACAGGGGCCGGTGTGGCCAGCACCAGTGTGCACAGGTGGTGGAGGAAGTGGGGGGGAGGTGAAGGGGGTGGGGCGGGGCTCAGGGAACCCCAGGCTCAGGCCAGGAGCCGGGGCTGGGGCAACTTTTGGTAGCCCTACCCAGAAATCTGGGGCGAGGACTCCAGAAGCAGCACCTCCTCCGGCTGGGCAGGGTGTGGCGGGGCAGCAGTGGGCGGGAGGGCCTCACACGTGGGAGAAGGCATGGCTCTTGCAAAGGGGCTTGTCCTTCTTGGAGTAGAAAGTCTTTCCTTCCAGGTTGATCTGACATATCTGGGAACAGCCAAGGTCCAGTTACAACGGGTTGGGGGTGGCAGGAGAGGCCCCTTCCCAACCTCTTAGGAATCCCCGAGGCAGGGGTGGAAGGGAGGCTGGTGAAGAGCACAGGGCTCTGAGGGCGGGGCCTGAGCCGGAGGAGGGGCACTCACCGCGCACACGAAGCACGTGTCGTGCCAGCTGAAGCCCAGCGCCTCCAGGAAGCGGTCCCCGGCATCGATCTTGAAGTCACAGCCTCGGCATTTTGTGCCAAACATCTTTTCATAGTCTGGAGACACACGGAGAGGTGGGGGCCCCGGGTTCTCCCCTGCCCGCGCCCCGCCCCCCACCCAGCCGCGCCTCCTCGCCTGTTCCACTGCGCACCTCGCTCGCAGTAGGGAGCCCCTTCCTCCATGTAGAAGGCCCTGTTCCGAATGGGTGTCTTGCAGGCCGCACAGGTGAAGCAGTGCACGTGCCAGGTCATCTTCAGGGCATGCATGATTTCCTGGGAGGAAGCCACAGCCACCGGCAGCTCAGCACCCTCCTCTCCAGAGCCCAGGGCACAGGAAGGCAGGCCTGGGCCTTCTTTCTTTCCGGGTGTTATATCTGCATACCCACTGCTCCCACTTCCTCTCTCCAACCCTGAGGTCTCCCTGCAGATGTCCACCACGCCATGTCTAAAGCCCAGCTCCTAATCTCCGCAACCCAGACCTCTCGCATTCCCCCAGCCGTCTCCATCTCAGTTGATGGCAACTTCATCTGCACGGACCAGATTCCCTGCTTTCTCCCGCACCTCACTTGGGGTCCACCAGGAAATCCTGCTGGGTCCACCTTCAAGATGCATCCAGATTCTGACCACTTCTCACTGTAACCTTGATGTGAGAGGCGAGCCTCGGGCCCCTCTTACCTGGATGACTGCATAAAACTGGCTTCTGGGCTCCTCCCTCTGCCCCTACCAGACTGATATCAACCTGTGCCAGGTCATATCCTTCTCTGCTCAAATCCCTGCCTAGTCCACATGTCTCTGAGCAAAAGGCAAAGCTCCGGGAAGGGCCCAGAGGCCACCAAGTCTGTCCCTCTGCTCTCCCCACATGGCCTCTCATCCATGGTTGACACACCAGGCACACCATCTTGGGGCTTCATACCACCTGTCCCCTCTACCTGGACTGCTCTGCCCCAGATATCGGCAAGGCTCAGCCCTCACCGCCTTCAAGTTTCTGCTCAAAGGTCACCTTCTCCATGAGACCCACTCTGACACCACCAGTTCATTGGCCAACCCGCCTTCCCAAAGCCACACTCCCAACAGCTTGAACCCTGCGCTTTCCTTTTCTCCATACTAACATACTACCAGGTAATTTACCTACTGTGTCTATCGCTTACTGTCTGCTCCCCACCCCTTCTTCCTGATCCAGCGTAAGGTCCAGGAGGGCACGAAATATCAACTGTTCTGTTAGACGGTGTATCCCAGCAGTGCCTGGCCCATGGGTGTGCCTCACTAGTGCTCATGAGTTGAGGTAACCTGCTCCACTGGAGGCCTGCTGGCAGCAGCATTCACCTCTGGAGCAGGCAGAGTGTGGAGCCCCGGGGGGCGTTCAGATCTGTGGGTCCAGCCAGACCTCCGCTGGGTGGCTTGCCCAACAGCTCCTTCCCTTTGGAACTGAGAGCCTAATCCCAGCTTTGCAGATTTGTTGTAAGGATGGTCCCATATCTGAAGCCAAGGGTCCCAGACCCAGTGCCTGCCAGGGCTAGGTGGCATGCACCATGCGGCAAGGTGGGGGCTGTGTCGGGGGGGGGGAGCAGCTGTTCTGCCTTCAGGGGTGGTGCTGACCGCTTCATTCAGGAATGCCTGGAAGGCTCAGGTCGAAATCTAGGTGTTACAGTCAAATCTAATTTTTCAACGTTGGCTATTAATTAAAAAATGAAACAGTGTGGACCAAGTAAGACATACGTGTGGGAAGCACCTAGCTCTGAGCTGGCCTGTGTGCCCTCTATAAAATCTGTCACGGGAATTCCCTGGCAGTCCAGTGGTTAGAACGCCAAGCTCTCACTACTGAGGGCCTAGGTTCAATCCCTGGTGGGGGAACTAAAATCCCACAAGCTGTGCAGTGTGGCCAAAAAAAAAAAAAAAAAAAAAAAAAAAAATCTGTCACATCTCACATACCCCTTACAACTACCCTGGCCAGGAAGTTACTGCCACCCCCATTTTCGTGAGGCCCAGAGAAAGTGACTTGCCCCAGGTCATACAGTCAATAGATGTGTTTTGAGCCCAAGTCTGTCTGACTCCAAAGCTGGCTCTTCCCACTGCCTGGTGTTGCCTCTTTGCAAGGATGAGACAAAGGGTTGGGGTGAGGAACGTGGCTGTGGGCCGACAGGACACGGTCTTGGCAGGAGGGTGGGGAGCCCAGAGCTGGGCCAGTGGGCGTGTGGGCAGGGAGGTCCGTATCCAGTATTCAGAAGAACCTGTGAGCCAGTTTTGCACGTCTATCTTGTGCCCGAGGTCTAAAATCTTATCCTAAACCTGCCTGCCTCTCCCGTCCCACCGCCCTGACCCAGGACCAGCAGCTGAGTTCCCTGTCTCCCCCTGCCTCGGGGAAGCTCGCTGAGGCACATGTGACCTCCGCAGTCCCCAGCTCCAAACTTCTCACACGGCCCCTGCCCCCCTCTCCCATCGCATGGCACTCCCCCCACCAGGTGTGGCCTTGTGACTGCAGCGATTCCGTCCTCCCGGAGCACTCTCCCTTGGTCCTTCTCCAAGCCAGTTCCCACTCATGTTTTAAGGTCAGCTTAGAGGCCACTCCCATCCACTCCTTCAAGTGTTCACTGACTGCTTCCTATATACGGGGCACAGCATAATGTGTGAGCAAAACAGCCCTGGTCCCAGCCCAAGTAGTTCCCCCCTGGGGCAGAGAAGAGAGGACTGGAGGGGAGTGAGCAAACAGTGGGGAGCCTGGCCTGGTGGGGAGGCTGGATACCAGGGAAAGTGCCCTGAGGAAGTGCTATTTGAGTCCCAGATGAGAAGGGATAGGTAGAGAGGGTGCCAAAGAGTGTCCCTAGCAGAGGACAGCCTGTGCAAGACCCTGCAGTGAAGGGCACGGCAACTGGCAAGACGGAGCGGCCCACGTGGCTGGAGCGCCAGTGAGGGGGGCTGGGGGAGTGGTGAGCCTGAGAGCACGATGCTCCAGAGGGTCCCTAGACCAGGACACGTCCCCTCTGTGTCCCCCCACCCCCCAGAGCTCCCCTGCAACCTCCTGAAATAACCTGACTGCCCTGTGCTTCTCTCCCCACGCTCCACTCCGAGCTCTGAGAGCAGGGGGTCCCTGCAAGAGGGGAAACTGAGGGCCCCTGGGCCACACCGTGGGACCACTGGCCTGGGCTGGGGCAGGAGCAGGGCTTGCCCCCTTCCTCTGGACTCACTCTAGGACCCAGGAGCCGGGCCTTGCCTCCTCACCTGAGGCCTGGGTGGTAACCCTGCCTGCCCAGAACTGGGGCAGGGCAGGACAGGGGTGTGCTGTGACACAGGCAGGGCCGTCCGCGAACAGAAGGGCCTTGATCTGTTGGAAGCAAACCTAGATGCCAGCTTAAAAAAGGCCCTGGGATCCAGCCCATTCTGCTAGAACAGTCCAACAGGGTATGGCCTAGGCTGGTGGGGAAATGACTGTGATCTAGGGCAAAATTTCCTCGTTTGTAGGATAAAAATAATCAAACTGACTTCATAGTAAGATTGTGAAGCTAGATGCCCACACACAGTAAAAGACCCACAACACCAATTCAGTGATAATATCCTTTCTCCCCTTCCAGTCTACTGATGGAACCCCCATTTTTGGGCTGGGCACATAGCTATACCAAACAGGCTATACTTCCCAGCCTCCCTAGCAGCTCGGTGTGGTCATGTGACTGAGTCCTGGGTAATGGGATGGAAGCAGAAGGGCTGGGTGGCAGCATCTTCTAGAGATGGCTCCCAAGAGCCTTCCACCCTTCTTTCCCTTCCAACTTCCTGCTGGTTGGAAACTGGAAGTTTTGCCTGAGGCCCAAGAGGCATCTTGCACTATGAGTGGTAAGTAAGCCAACGTGGAGAATGTCCGAGAAACAAGATACAGGAGCCTGGATCTGCCCACAAGTCCCAGACGGCCCCCCTCTGGACTTTCTTAGGTGAGAATTAGCTGCTGTTATTTTAAGCTTTCTATCACTTGCAGTCAAGGTCACCGTCGCCAACATGACGATCACTACAACCACTCTCGGGCCACAGCTGGAAGCTCTGCCTGCGGATCCAGAGATGGGGAGAAGTGTGAGTGGCGGGAAGAGCCCAAGCTGGAAGTCAGCAGTGCCTGGGGGCTGCTCTGGCTCGGCCCTCAAGCTCTGCAGCCTTGAGCAGTTTTTGCCTCTCTCTGGACTTCAGTTTTCATACAGGTACAGCTGAAACCCCCTCAACCTGTCACCCTGCCTGTTATGCTCCCCTTTCCTCAGGCTGCTCAACCCCTGACACCCTCGGAGTCCCCTTCCTCTGTGTGAGTTCCTGGCGGCGGGGCCACGCCTATCTCTTCACAAGGTGTCCCTAGCGTGGGGCACACTGCCCGTGCTCAGTAGAGAGAACGAGTGGCAGAAGGTAGATACTGCATCACTCATAGCCCATGATGTGTGCTGACCCAAGTCCCAAGCCCAGCTTGGGGGCAGCTAGGTTGCCCTGCAGGACACCAGGCCAGGCTGTGCTGCATATTTAGCCTCAGTGGGAAGAACAGGATTTTGAATCACAAGGTTTTAAGCCAAAATTTCTGGCTTTGCAAATCAACAGTCCCGTGTCCTTTAAGCCCATCGAGTCATCTTTCAGAGTCTCTGTTTCCGTATGTATTAGGGGTAGCAGACACTATCCATTAGCCTCTCGAAAGCCTGTCACAACTGCCTTCTTTTGCCTTCCCCTCTCATAGAAGACAGAACCTAAAAGACTGGATTTGCCAGCTTCCCCCAAGGCCCCGGTGCTCGTAGGATAACAATTCCACTAACTGAGATGAAGATGCAAGTTCCTGGCTTTTCTTCCAGTCAAAAGGCAGAAAGAACCTCACTAAAAGAAAGCATCTGCCCCTTCCCTCTTCCTGCCTGCAACAAGAATGCCGGCCTGGGGCTTGAGCAGTCACCTGGTAATCGTGATACGATAAACTTGAGGACAGGGGTCTCCATGGGAAGGATTTTGGAACTAAAAGACAGGAAAAGCCTAAAGGCATCTCTGAGCTGCTATTCCACGCCTGCGATTCTTGTGATTGAGGTAAATGCTACCTCTTCTGTTTCAACCTCTGTAGTGGGGTTTTCTATGACCGAAGGTGAATGCAGTCCCAACACAATAGCTGGCTCTTGTTTTGGCCTGACTAGCACTTACCTCCCTTCTTTGGGCAATGTCATCCTGGTTTTATTTTCAAGGAACCAGTCCTGTGGTTCAGGCAAGGCCACCAGACCCCCCTCCAGGGGTGGGTCTCACCCAGGCCTGGCCAATTAGGGTCACAGGGCTTGGTTCAGAGATGGGCATGTGAAGCGAGCCAGGCCAACGAGCATCGGCCCTGGGGCCCTTGATGCACCAGCTGGCACAGAGATGCTCCCTGTCACTCTGTGGTGCTAACCTGGGGACAGGCAACCCTGGAGCCACTGTGGCACCATCTCTGCCTCTTTCTAGGGAACAGCACGCTGGGAACGAAGCCAACGCAGATGAAACCAGAGGCAAGTGGTAGAAAGACTCCTGATGACGTTGGGATCTGCTTTCAGCTGGGCCTGAAGTTAGCACTCCTCAGCCTTCCTGATTACTTGCACCAGTACTCTCTTGCTTCGGCTTTTTGGGTAGAACTTAGGTCATTTGTTAAGAGGCTCTTGAGGTCAATATAGCAGCCCGATTGTTAAGTTGATAAGGTTCCAACGGGCTCCTGCAGGGAGAGCCCCCAGGCCCAGGAGTTGCTCAGCAACACTGATCAGTGCTTGAGGGTCAGACCTGCCTTCCAGCCCCACCCCCCACCCCCGCCAGCCCCACTCACGCCCGTGATCTTCTTCTTGCATTTGGCACAGCTGGGTGCATAGCGCATATCATAGCAGGGCGGGCAGAAGATGGCACCCTTCTCCTCGAAGAAGCCACCCTCTTCCAGGACTTTCCCACACTGGCTGCACACAAACTCCTCAGGGTGGTACGCGTGGCCCAGCGCCACCAGGTAGCGGCCCCTGGGGAGGAGGCAAGGGCAGTGAGCAGGAGTGGATGCAAACGAAGTTGGGGTTCCTGGCCAGAATCCCGTGGGGTCTACCCAGCACCTATCATGAAGCCTTGAAGGGAAAGTTCATTCTCTCCATCTCCAAATACGGGAGAAACAGGCTTGGGAGTTGATGTGCCCAAGGTCATACAGCAAGAGAGACAACGCTGCACTGTTTTGATGACTGGAGATGAGAGAGAGGGGCAGTGATGGAACAGGGAGGAAGGTTACACGAGGGGAGTGGTGCTGACTTGAGCCTAATAAGTTGAACCTGAGGAATCGGTGCCCTGGGGGGCAGGAGGCCTGGAGGGCCCATGAGCCATGAAGACCAGTGGGCACTTGAGCTGACCCTGGTGCCCACCCTGTCCTGCTTTCCTGTTCCATCTGGCCTGGGGAAGGCCCTACAGGTCCCAGATAAATGGGGATGTCTGAAGGAGGGGGTGCTTCACAGAACCTAAGAGCTGACAGGAGTTGAGAGCAGCACAGGGCCTGGGATGAGACCTAGGAAGGCTCTGGGATGTGGCACACTGATTCTGGGGGCCTGTGTGACTCTGCTGGGCCCTGGGGAGCAGTGCAGAGAGGGAGGGACTTCAGAGGCTTAGCAGAGAGAGACCAAGCAAGCAGGACAGAGAGGCAGAGGGGCTGGGAGGGGGGAGGCCCTCTTCCTTGCCCAGAGAGCAGCGCGTCTAGGGCTGCAGCTTGGCTGTGTCGTTGGCACTTCCCCATTTCACCAGGGCAAATGCTGAACAGAGGCCGATGAGGGGTGGAGTGGGGGTAAGTCATGCAGGGTTCAGGATCTGAGGCCCCAGCCCGGGTCCCTCCCTTACTCCCGCTGAGAACCGAGTCCTTATCCTCCCACAGGGCGGCTGAGATGAGGGGCGAGATAGATGGGGGAGCAGAGGTCAGAAGGACACAAGGGCTGGGCTTCAGGTCAGGAAGGACCAGGGGAGGAAAGGAACAGGGCCACCTACCGGATGACCTTGTGGCACTGGTGGCACACGGGAGTCTTGCCGTTGCTGCCGCTGCCCCCTCCAGGGCTCCCTCCGGCGGCAGCCTGCACAATGGAGGTGCGGTTCTGCATAGGCGTGGGCGTGGCTGGCTGGCTGTGCCGGGTCAGCACCGTGCTGGTCTTGTCTGGGGCGTAGCGTTCAGCAAAGGCAGGGTCCACAGCCCAGGGCGGGCGGCTGGTGGGGCTGGGGGTGGTAGGGCCTGCCAAGGCCAGGAAAGTGGCTCCAGGGGGTGGTGCCCAGGAACCCCACAGGACAGTGGGGAGGGCCTGGGGCAGGCTGGAGGGGCCCACCCCCATGCCTCTGGAGGTTACCCACCCTTCCCCAGGCCCAAGCCCACTCTCTCTCACCAGGCCAGGGTTCCTGGGGTGTAGCTGAGGCTGGGGCTGGGGCTTCTGTCCTGGGCACCTGGCTGTAAGATCTGCCATTCAAGGTCCTGCACGGCTGAGGCTCCTGGCATGGCCCCACCCCCCAACCTTGGTCCTGCTGGCCCCATGGGAGAAGCCTGGGTGCATGAGAGCCGCTGGGTTGGACTCCAGGTCTCACTGGGGTAAGGATGTGTAGGGTAGCTTCTCCTAGCCAGGTTCCAGCCGGCTGGTCTGTGGCACAGGGCTGGGAGGTAGAACAGGGCTCTCGCTTCCGGGGCAGCTCTTGGGGCTCCTTCTGATGGCAGGGCCCCCTTTGCTGGGTCCCCCCACCCACTGAGAGCCAGACTGGCAGGGCCCAGACTGGAACTGATCCATCTAACACCCCCTTACCCCAAATGCAAACCAACCCCACAAAGACAGAAGAGGCAGAGAAAGCAGGGCTGAGAATGTTTATTTCATGCCCAAGTCAGCACGGACCTGTCAGACAGCAGTACCATAGGGCAAAGAGTGAAAGCAGTGTCAGATGCAGCCAGACCCTGTGCCAGGAGGGCAGCCGGGGCCAGGCCAGCAGGAGGCTCAGTCCAAGGGCAGGAAAGGGATGGGTGAGGTAGGCAGAAGCTGGAGGCACCAAGAAAGGGTGCCCTGGGCAGAGGAACAGAAAGAGAGAGGCAGAGAGGGCAGCCGGCTGGCAAGGGCCAGGCTACGACTGCACGTTGAGCACGTGGGCAGAGCGCTGGTGGTGCCAGTCCCGGAGGCGGGTGTAGCGTGGGCTCTGCAGCTCCAGGACATACTTTTCCCTGAGGGGCAGAAAGAGAAGGAGGAGGAAGTGGAAGAAAGGAGAGATGGAAGGGAGGAAGGGAGGGAGGACTGAAAGAAGGAAGGAGAACGGAGAAGCCTGGCTAGGGACGGCCAGGAGCAGACACAGGGCGGTGGCTGGAATGGGAGAGGCAGGAGGTGAGAAAGAGGGGCTGGAGCTCGTCCTGTTACCTTGATTTCTTCAGGTGCTCCTCATCCGGGTCTTGCACTGAGAGGGCAGAGGCAGGCATTGACCAAGAGCAGAGAGAAGGCCACCCCAGCCCTGAGCCCTGGCAGAGGGTCACAGGGTGCCGGAGCAGGCTCCAGCTAAGCCCAGGCCTGGGTTGGGGCCAGGAGGAGAGTCTGCCCTGCCCTGGGCTAGCACTTACTGAACTCGGTGCCCGTGAGGTGTGCAAGGATGCGGAAGGAACGGGACTGGCCTGTCCCAGGCCTCGGCCGCCAGTCCTCCGTGTCCTCCATCAGCCGCTGCTTGCTGGCGTCTGGGACCAGCGGTCGGAGCGGCTGTCTGTAGGGAGGGTGTGGCTCAGAACCTCATGCTGGGGTGGGTAGCGGGGGAAGCCCCTCCCCGGATTTGGTACATGTGGGCTATGGTGAGGGGAGAGTGGGCAAGGGCAAGGCCAGGGCCCTGCTGGGTGAGGGGTGGGGCAGGTAAGTGAGAAGGGAGGAGGGCCATCAAGGTGAGAGGAGGGCAGCCAGGGTGGGGAGGGGCCACCGCCCAGAGTGCCAAAAGGAAGGAAGAGAGGGACAGGCAGAGGGGGCTCACTGACTTGTCAGGGGTCTGCACCTGTGAAGGAAATAGACAGATGGACAGATAAAGGAACAGAGAGATAGACAAGGGGAGGAAGAAAGACGCCAAGGGGTCAGAATAGCCGGGGGCATGGCTGCACTGAGTGTCTGGGGCTCAGTCGGCCCGACACCAAACCCCAACCCCAGGCCACCAGCGGGGAGGAGGGGGGTGGCACCGCCTTGTTCAGAGCCTCCAGGAGGGCCGTGCCCAGGCAGGAGCCACACCCTCGGAGGGGCCCTGTGCCTGCGGTCCCCGCCCCGGCCGCCAGGGGTCGCTGCCGCACGGTTCCGGCCGGGCTGGGGCGCAACGCAGACGGAGCAGCAGCGGGCAGCGGGCGGACGTGGGGCGGTGGACAGATGGTGTGGGCGGTGGGCGGGCAGGATGGACGTACCCATTCTGCTGCGGGGCGCTGTCAGCGGGCGGGGGCGCCCCGAAGGGCCGGGCCGTCTTGTTGAGGGAGGCGCTGGGTGCAAAGGTGTACCGCGGGGGGTCCGCGGCGGGGGCCAGGGCCTGGGCGGAGACAGAGCGGGCAGGGCGGGCGGGGGCGGGGGCCTGGCCAGAGTGGGGCGCCCCCGTGGCGCGGAGAGTACAGCTGTGCTCCAGCCCCACCCCCACACATCTGGCCTGAGGCTACGGGGAGGGGGAGACTCAAGTTTCAAGGGGCCCATGTGGGAGCGATGATCTCAGCCGAGGGCGGACGAGTGCAGCTTGCAGCACAGGCCGGCGGGAGGCAGGCAGACGGACAGACAGGCAGACATGCGTGGTGCCCTGACCGTGCGGCAGCGCCCGGGCCCCACTCCCAGTTCCCAGACTCCCCAGCTCTGGCCTCCACCCTCTGCTCCCGGCCAGGGATGGGGGCGCCAGGTCTGCACCAGGGAGGGCAGGTCAGCCCAGTCGTCCAGTCCCACCCTGCCTGCCGCCCAGACGTCCCAAGCCTGTCACCTACCTTCTGCGGTTTGCTCTGAGCCGGCTGCGCCCTAGAAGAGAAGGGAAAGGGGTGCTGATGGGCCAGGCCCAAGGGCGAGCCCACCTGCCAGGCCTGCTCCGCACCCGCATACCTGCTGAGACCCAGACTGAGGCGCTCCCCGCAGGCGCGGATCTTGTTCTGGGCTTCGATGTGTGTGAGGCCCCCGGCATTCTCACCATCGATACTCAGCACCCAGTCGCCCACGGCCACGCCAGCCTGTGCAGCTTTGCCTCCAGGAGTGAGCTATGGCGAGATGGAGGCTCAGGGGGGCCCGAGACTCTGCAGGCCAGACTCAGGCCAAGCGCAGCCAACCCTGCCTTTCCTAAGCTCCCCACTTGCGGAACCCAGAGGCCTCTTCAGTCAACATGTTTCTGGGCAGCTGCTGGATACTACAGTGACCTGGGAGGGGATGGGACTCGCTTGAACTTCACCATCGGCCCAATCACCCTGCCTAGTTATTCGTTCACCTCCAGGGACCCTCCCCACAGGCCGGAAACTGCTGACGTCAACAAGCGGCCACCTTCAGGCTAAAGCCCGAGTGTCTCCGCGCCAACCGCAGCCTTTTGAGGCTCCCGCGGGCTTCCTGCCCAGGCCATCCCACCCACCAGACATGCCCTCTGGCTCGTGCATGTGGCAAGTTCCTCCCTGAGCACTGCTGGGTGCTCTCACGGGCCTCTCACACTCCTAGCACCCTGTCCTGGGGCCACCTGCAGGGATCTACCAGGACCCTCTGAGGAACAGGCCCCATCGCCTCTAGGTTCCCAGTGATCGGTACCGGAATGGGATCCAAAGTGTCAGCTGGGGCCTCGCAGGCTGTAAAAATGGATGTCACCCCCAAGCCCTCAATTACCACATCACCACCTGCCCACAGCCCTTCGGGCTCTGAGCTGGGAATCCCGGGTTCCCCTGGCAGATGAGGAGCAAGAGTAGGCCGGAAGGAATGGTCACAGACAGCATGAGCTGAAACCATCAGGAGGACTTCTGGGAAGTGGTGGGTTTTGGCGAAAAGACAGTGGGATGGGCGGCCCTAAGGTGTAAGAGTCCAGTTATTTATGAAGGCCTCAAATGCTGGAAGGAACCAGGATTTGGCCTTGAGGTTAGGAGGCCCCAACAGCAGTTTTAAGGCCTGGGGTGGGGCATTTCCCAGCGTCCCCATAGAGATGACCTTGAAGAACCCACCTGGGCCCTCCCAGCCTTCTAGCCTGGTGGTAGCAACACAGGCAGGAGTGGCCCGGCTGTTCATAAGTCTAAGCCCACAGGGCTGCCTGGCCATCTGGCAAGGGGCCTGCCATTGAGCAGGCTTGTGGGGAAGTGCTGGGAGGCAGATCCACACTGTGAGGAGGTTTGAAGGGTACAGGCTGCCTGTGGCCCCGTGAGGCTCCTCAGGTAGGCCGATGCTCAAACTCAGTTGAGGCAGGGAGAGGGGAGGTAAGAAGTTCCAGAGAGATGGCAGAGGGACCAGACACAGAGAATGATGGCCCTAGGGCAAGAAGGGAGAGTTGGGTTTGATGGCTGTATTTCATGCTTGGGAAGTTAGAAGGGTAAGACAGCTGGGTGGCCCTTTCTTCACCTACTAAATAGTAAGAATAGCACCTTACGTTTATGGAGTACCTAGTACTGCCACATACTGAACCCTTCAACAACCCTGTGGAGTAGAGTCTGGGAATATACCTATTTTACACATGGGAAAACAGAGAGGTTAAGTAACTTGCCTCAAGCCGCCCAGCTAGCAACTCAAGAGGCAGGGCCAGAACCCTGACCCTAACGCTCCACCCTACCAGGCCATCTCTGCTGAGAGCTGGGGCCCAACGCAGAGGTCATTCCTCTGGCTGGAAAGACTCCCTGACCCCCTAGCTGGGTTTGGGGCTTCGATCCCCTATCTTACCTCTAGTGCAATCCAACCCTTTATAATGGGCACAGGGAAGTGACGCCCTTGAGAGGAAGTGACTTACTCAAAATCATGGTGAGTCAGTAGACGGGAAATCTGGCCTGGCCACTCCCAACCCACACAGGCTGGCTCCTGGGAGGTGTGGGCTAAGCCTGAAGTGGGGGGTCTCAGGCTGAGCAGGAGTAGTTGGCTTCCGGAGAGGGGATGGGGAAGACCTCCTTCTCTGGGGTGAGGAGGACAGGAAGCACAGGAGGGATGGGGAGTGGTCAGAGAGGTGGAGACAGAGCAGAAGAGAGCTGGGGGTGCGGTGTGTCTGGAGAGAGAAGCAAGGAGGCCCAAGAGACCAAGGAGGGGAAAAGCCAGGGGGCTGGACACTGCATGGAGTAGGGGGTGAGTCAGCCTGAGGGCTCCACTGAGCAGCCCAACCCCCAAGTCCCAGACGTTACCTCATCTCCCAGGCCCGGGCCTACAGCCAGCCCTAGCCCCTCCCTCCCCTCCTCCACGCTGGGGTCAGGGGAGAGAGAGGGGGCTGGCCCAGCTCAGCAAAGACCACCCCACACGCCCACCCACCAGGGCCTAGGTCCAGCTCCAGGGCTGGGCTCAGCTAGCGGCCCCACCCACATGCTGGGGATGCGGACCAGGGAGCCTGGGCTCAGAGTGCCCCCAACAGGCCACGTCTGAAAGGCCATCCCTTAGGCTACTCTGTTGCCCATCCTCATCAACGAAGACACTGAGGCTCGGAGGTCAGCCAAGGCCCCAGCCACACCGGCCAGCACTTTCCCAGGTTGCGGAGTGTAGGATAGGTTTCCGGGGCTGGCAAGGCTCGAGTACTGTGTATGGAGTGGGTGTATTTGGTAGGGAGACCACTGCCCTTAGCTACCTTGCTGGTAGGGCAGCTTCCAGGGAACCCTGTGGAAGGGTCCCTGGGAACAGTGACTGCCTGCCTGCCCTGGCCACCAAGCCCAGCTCTGACAGACTCTGCCTTGGGGCCCCCCTCCAGGCTGTGCTTGCCTTGGGCTTCCTGCCAACAGCTGCCTGCCCACCAGGAGCCTGGGTGGGCCTCTCTGGACAAACGGATATAGGGGCAGGAAGTCCCCACCCCCTCCTGACCCCAGGCCACAGTCAGAGACACCAACCCAAGGGCTGGCCTCACCCTCTCAGGACAGGCAGTTTGTTCTCTGCGTCCCACAAGTGACCCCAGAGCTGAAGCCACAGCCTGGGGGTGATCAGCTGAGGGGCCCACTCATGGCGTGCAGGGGTCTAGGCTTAGGCCAGCTTTTTTCAGCTCTGCAGACTCCAGCCACCAGTTGGCCATCCCAGCATGGGGCTGCATTCTTGGGCTTATAAGGCAATCCCCCTGCCACAGGGAGGAGCCAGCCCCAGCTCCGCCCCCACCAGGACAGGCTCTCAGGAGCTGAAGTCAGAGCCCTAGAGCCCCATCCCAACCCCTGCTTGGGGTCAAAGGCCACTGCATCCTGAATGGGACCCGTGGCTCTCAGATAAAGGTCCTCACATAGGCTGGGGAGAGGCACCCCACCCACCCACAAAACCTGCAGGCCATCCCTGTGCCTGAATTCCAATCCTTGCTTTGCCACGGAATCGCTGAAGGAGACCCTTTACCTCTCTGAGTCTGGAGTTATCTCATCTGGATAAACGGGATGACAGTTGCCACTCACTGGGTGGCAATGAGGACGAAGTGAGATCCTGCAGTCAGAGTGCCCTGCCTGGGGCCCAGCTTCAAGCATTGCTGCCTCAAGCAGCTTAAACATTTCCTGGAGACCTCAGGCTCTCCTCCTGCAGAACTGGCATCCCCCTGAGCCTCAAAGGTGGCCCCAGGAGCTTCATGGAATGAAGGTACAGTGCAGTGCTGTGCAAGTGTGGGGGCTCCTTTCCTAGTATCCACCTAGTTGGGAGTCCTTGTGGCAGGTGCCCCACCTCTGGACCTGGACACCTCCTGGCCTCAGCTCACTCCTGCTCAGATTCCTCCCATCACCCACTGGAGATCTGAGCACCCAAAGATTCCTGGGGGAGCCCCTCCCTCAACCTAGGCTCACCCGGGAGATGGAGAGGGGCACATTGAAGTCCTTGCCCCCCTGCAGCCGGAAGCCCCAAGGGGCTGGCCCCTCCAGCACCACCTTGAAGGAATCCATGGTGCCGTTCCTGAGAGGAGAGAAAAGGTGAGTGATGCATGGTGGGTGCACAGACAGGCCCAACTCTGGACACCAGCCTCGGACTAGTGCCAGGCAGGCACGAGCAGATGCTGAGCACACCCAGCAGGAGGGTAGGCGGGCACCTTGTTAGCTTTGGCTGGGCTGCTAGCTGGCAGACCTCACTTTGGAAAGACATGGGCAACTCCCCTTCCCAAGGGACTGGGAGGGTGAGGGGAGCCCGCATCCAGTCTTGAGATTCCTCTCATCCAGGAGTGGAGCCCAGAGCTAATTTGGCACGGCCTCCTCCCAAGTCAGCCTTGAGCCTCGGACTGGACGGCAAGGCCAGTCCGCGGCCGGCGCTCCTCTCCCCCGCCCCCAGGTCCCGGCAGGCAGGCCTCGGCTGTAGCCTGCTCGGACTATATAAGGCGTGTAAGCTGACACTGTGCGGAGAGCCAGCGGAGGCAGCACACGGGGGCTCGGACGCGAGGGGGAGGGGTGGGAGGAAGGCGGCTGGAGCGGGTCCTAGCCATTCCAGGACCAGTCGCAGCTGCTGGGAGCCAGGGCGGGACCCCTGGGCGCTGGGGGGACTGGGCGGGGGCGCGGCCCCTGCGGAGATTGGTAGGGGCTGGGATTCCAAAGCGTAGCCAGGAAGGGGATTCATCCTGGAGCTCAGTGGGGGTGGTGCCTCCCACACAGGCCTGCTGCCATCCCGACATGACTCAGTTTCCCCCGGCCCCCCGCCCGGGTCCCAAGCATCGGCCAAGTGCCGGGAGCAAGAAGCAGCGCAGGCGCCGATCAGCCCCGCCGCGGCCGGCTTCGCTGCAGGAAGGCGGGGGCGGAGGTAGGGGCTCCGGCCCACCGAAGGAAGCGCAGAGCTAGCTACGATCCCTAGTGCCCCCCGTGGTCCCCAGGAGGCCTCTGCCCCACGCCTGGTCCTGCCCGAGACGCCCCGCGCCGTCGCATGTACCTGCTCGGCCCCACCGGGGCGCTGCTCGGCGGCGGGCTCCAAAGAGCCGCGCTGGGATCCGCCGCCCGAGTTCTGACCCCGCCCCCGCCGCCGCCGTCCGCTTTGAGCGAGCGTAAGGGGGAGGAGCCAGATGCCACGCCCCCGCTAAAGTCGAGGCCTCTCGGGCGCTGGGAAGCCCCTCCCAGTTCTTTCGCTCCGCCCAATCACGAAGTCCCATCTCGCTTTGAGCCGTAAGACACCGCCCTCCTGGGGGGAGGGGTTCCCCTTGGTGGGGCGTGGCCTGGACGGGGCTTGGGCGGGGTCTGGGCTGTAGAACACCTTGTCTGGGAGTCCCACCCGCCGCTCTCTTGGCTCCTTGCGCCTCCCGCTGGAGGAATGAAAAGAAAGCCGTCTTGGAAACCAGACAGATCTGGACCTGAGTCGTCTCTGAACCTTAGTTTCCAACTTGGAAAAATGGGACAATAATACTCTCCTCTCAGGGCCGCCGTGAAGATAGGCAGTTTGGCGTAAGGCACCACAGCCATTGGCAGCTCCAGAATTTCAAAATCGGACGGATTTGATGGAGCGGTGGACGGGGTGGGGGGGAGGGCACCTCGAGGTGGGGTTAGTTGAGGATGACACAGGGAAGCTTGAAGTTAAGTTTGAAGAACATTCCACCGAAGACAGAAAATAATGGCAGCAGACGGAGGTGCAAGGGCCCTTGGCTGGGCCCTGATGCTGACCCTGACCTGTGGGCCCTGCCTTTACTCCTACCCCTTGACCCCTGGCAGTCAGCAGCCTGTGGCCCTGCGACCCTGGCTCAGCGCTGACCGTCGCGATGGGCTGTGTCCTAGTACCCCGCTCCAGAGCAGGCAGGCGCCTCCAGTGAGGGTGTCAGAGCCCCCACTTTGCCCCAGTGCTCAGCCCCGGCAGCTAGCGCAGGCAGTGAGAGAAACTGAGCAGCGACCTGAAGTGTGTGGGTGCACAAACAGGCGTCCAGCCCTTAACTCCTTCTAGGAAATGACCCATTTTATTCTCCCCTCTGCCATCCTCACGACACAAACCAGTGCATGAGATCTCATCCTTGAAGAAATTCTCTCGTGATCCCACATCCCTCTCCAGCTATCTTTTATTCTACTCCCTGTGAGAGTAAAATTCCTTGGAGTTGTCTATTATCCTGCCTCCCCTTGCTTTCCTCCCATTCTCTCTCTCTCTTTTTTAAAATTAATTTATTTATTGGCTGCTTTGGGTCTTCATTGCTGCGTGCGGGCTTTCTCTAGTTGCAGAGAGCGGGGCTACTCTTCGTTGCGGTGCTCAGGGTTCTCATTGTGATGGATTCTCTTGTTGCGGAGCACAGGCTCTAGGTGTGCAGGCTTCAGTAATTGTGGCACATAGGCTCAAAAGTTGTGGCTCATAGGCTCTAGAGCACAGGCTCAGTAGTTGTGGCACACTATCTTATTTACTCCACGGCCTGTGGGATCTTCCCGATCCAGGGATCCAACCCGTCCACGTCCCCTGCATTGGCACGTGGATTCTTAACCACTGTACCACTAGGGAAGCCCCTCCCATTCTCTCTTGAACCCACTCCAGCCAGGCTCTTGTCCCCACCAGTCCTCTGTATTAATTTCCTCTTCAAAAGGTCTCATGACTTCCAGGTTATCCAGTCAGTGGTGGTTTCTCAGCTTTCCTCTTACCCTGGCTAGCAGCAGCTCTGGCCCAGGTGCACTCCCTCTTCCCCATGGCTTTGTGCCTTCCTCCTGCCCCACTGACTGCTCCTTCTCCACCTGCTTTGGCAGCTCCTCATTTGCTTCCCAAAGTGGCCATCAGATCTTTCCTCTCTGTATTCACTCTCTGGGACCCCATCATGTTCTGTGGCTATCAATAACACCTATATGCCAAGAACTCCCAACTTATATGTCCAGCTCTGGCCTTCCCCCAAGAACCCCAGACTCCAGTATCCAACAGTCTTGTCAAACCTTGAATGTCTACTACATATCTCATATCATCATGTCCCAATTAAACTTGCAATTTCCCCATCTCCCTACTCCTTCCTCACTTCAGTTAAAAAAAAAAAGCAAAATTATTCATCTGCCTGGTCCAGTAAAAATTATGAAGTTATCCTTCCTTTATCTTCTGTGTCATACCTCAGATTCTGCAAATTCCACTTTCAGAATCTGTTCCACACCTAGCTTCTGTGGTTGTCCCTGCCACTTGTCTCATGCCTGGACATCTTAACAGTTTTCTAATAGAGCTCCCTGCTTCTATCCTTACCCAGTCCAGAACCTTCTCCATGTAGCAGCCAAAGTGGCATTTTTAAAGCAGAAATCACACTGCATGACCCTCAGCTTTTACCATGCCGGTAGGCTGGCATTACACTTAAAGCTAGAGTCTTTCAGGCGTACATGACACTAACACACTGGATCCACCCCCGTCACTCTCCTCCTCGCTCACTCACTCCACTCTAGCCACTCTGGCCTCCTCACCAGTCCTCCAACACAGCAAATATATTCCTGCCTTAGGGCCTTGGCACTTGCGACTCTTTCTGCTTGAAACACTTTCTCTCAGATATCTAAACAACAGGCCCTCTCATTGTGTTCTGGTCTCTGCTCAGATGTGGCCTCCTTCTTCCTTGATCATCCATCCTGTCCAAATCAGCAGCCCCCCGATACCTGCATCATGCACTAGTCCCTTATCCTGCTTTATTTTTCCCTATAACACTACCACCATTTGACGTTATATTAAATGTTGGTTTCTTCATTGCCCTTTGGTCACATTAGAAAGTCAGTCCTATGAGAGCAGGGGGCTTGTCTGTCTTGTTCAGTGTCTCCCCAGGGCCCGCACCCAGTGCATATGAATGAAGAGTGGAAGGAAGGATTGAGAAAGTGAAACAGCAAATGAGCAAAGGAAGAAGTGGCAGGCTGGGGCTCAGGGCAGTCTTCCAGCAGAGAGGGCTCAGGGCTCCCCTTCCTTGGGCCCTGCCTGGCTCAGACCTCCATGAAGCCACCGGGGTTCCCTGCACAGGCAGCCCCTGGGTAGGAACAGGCCTTGGGCTGGGGCACAGTGCCCCCTGGTGGTCAGGACACCTGCAGCTCCAGGGCCAGGTCCCTAGATGGTTCCAAAGACTTTCTCTTCCATAGTCTGGTTGGAACCTCACAAAAATTGTCATGAAGCAAAAAGGCTTAAATTTGTAATAAAAAAGGATGCCAGAGACTTCCCTTCGCTCTAGAGCCCACAAGCCACAACTACCGAGCCCTCACGCCGCAACTACTGAAGCCTATGTGCCTAGAGCCCTTGCTCCGCAACAAGAGAAGCCACCACGCTGAGAAGCCTGTGCACTGCAAGGAAGAGTAGCCCTTGCTCGCTGCAACTAGAGAAAGCCTGTGCACAGCAACGAAGACCCAACACAGCCAGAAAAAAAAAAAAGCATGCGGAAACAACAAGAATCTAGTGTATAGCACAGAAACTGTAGTCAATATTTTGTAATAACTTATAATGGAAAATAATTTGAAAAAGAATATATATATATAACTGAATCACTTTGCTGTATATTTGAAACATTGTAAATCAACTATACTTCAATTTTAAAATGAATATGTATGGAAAATAAATAAATAAAAAAGAACGTTCAATTGCTTGCTCTATTGCAAGCAGCCTGACCAATCATGCAGCTGTGGGACTTCCCTGGTGGCGCAGTGATTAAGAATCTGCCTACCAGTGCAGGCGACACGGGTTCAATCTCTGGTCCAGGAAGATCCCACATGCCGCAGAGCAACTAAGCCCATGTGCCACAAATACTGAGCCCGTGTGCTGTAACTACTGAAGCCCGCATGCCCTAGATCCCGGGCTCCACAACAGGAGAAGCCACTGCAATGAGTAGCCCCCGCTCTCCGCAACTAGAGAAAGCCCACGCACAGCAACGAAGACCCAATGCAGCCAATAAATAAATAAACAAACAAACAAATAAATAAATAGTTCTTAAAAAAGAGAGAGAGAAAGGCCGAAATCTGCTTCTCGGTGGCTCTGACATCTTTCTGGGTTTGTCCTATGTGGCCACAGACACCGTGGGATAGCACAGAACTCCCCCTCCCCCAACCTCCAGTACAGAACCCCCCTCCCCCCAACATATATGCCTTTTAGACAGCTAGAAGTCTAGGGTGCAGTTCGACTCTTAAATCTGGAGCTCAGGGGAGAGAGCTGTGCTGAAGATATACTTTTAGGAGTCATCAGTATTTAGATAGTCTGTGAGACCTGGAGACCACCTTGGCTCACTTAGGACCGTGTTTCTCCACCTTGGGTACACATTACAATCACCTGGGGAATTGAAAATAGTGGTGCCCAAGGCCTGCCCGGATGGATGAAATTTGAGCCCCTGGGTGTAGGCCCAGGCCTGGGCATTTTTAACAGGCTCTCAGGGACTTCCCTTGTGTTGCAGTGAATAACAATCTGCCTGCCAATGCAGGGGACACGGGTTCAATACCTGGTCAGGGAACTAAGATCCCACACGCCGTGGGGTGCGGCCAAAAAATAAAATAAAAATAAAAGGCTCTCAGGAGATTCCATGGGAAGCTAGGGTTGAGCTACACTGTGTCTGATGCCAGAGGCCCGCGCAGAACTCTGACAGGGGAGGAGACAGCAGCGTCTGGGAAGGAGAGACCCGTGAGGAGGAGGAAAACCAAGTGAAGGAGGCTTGTGGAATGCTGCTGAGAATCAGGGGAGTCTAGATCACAAGGGGAGTCCAGGTTGCTTTTGTTCTGGGGGAAAAAGAGGTCGGGGACCCTAATAAGAGCTGTGGAATGGAGTGGTGGAGACCACCAGGAGACTGCTGTTGATTGAAGGGAGAATGGGAGGTGAGAAAGTGGAAATGAGAGTAATCAACAAGTCTTTTGAGGAGTTTCACTGTGAAGAGGAACAGGGAAATGGGGAGGTGGCTGAAGGAGAATGAGAGGTCAAGGGAGGGTTCTTTTAAAGAAATTACAGAGCGTGTTTGCGTGTGGATGGAAATGATGATAGCGGTAGAATGAATGGGTCAAGGAGAGAGGGCAGAGCTCAGTTTGCCAGGCCATGGGGAGGTGAGAGGAACTAGGCGCAGACACTCTTCCGTTGCAGGGCAGGAGGGAGACAGGTGCAGATGCAGGTGCTCTCGTAGATGAGGCCGTGGGGGGTCAAGGGTGTTCACGTCTGTTGGTTGCTGTTTCACCATTAAAAATGTGAGGTAAGCTCACACCGGTCAGGATGGCCATCATCAAAAAATCTAGAAACAATAAATGTTGGAGAGGGTGTGGAGAAAAGGGAACTCTCCGGCACTGTTGGTGGGAATGTAAGCTGGTACAGCCACTATGGAAAACAGTGTGGGGGTTCCCTAAAAAACTAAAAATAGAACTACCATATGATCCAGTAATCCCACTCCTGGGCATATACCCAGAGAAAACCATAATCCAAAAAGAAACATGTACCATAATGTTCATTGCAGCACTATTTACAATAGCCAGGACATGGAAGCAACCTAAATGCCCATCAACAGATGAATGGATAAAGAAGATGTGGTATATATATACAATGGAATATTACTCAACCGTAAAAAGGAATGAAATGGGGTGGATAGACTTAGAGTCTGTCATACAGAGTGAAGTAAGCCAGAAAGAGGAAAACAAATACTGTATGCTAACTCATATATACGGAATCTAAAAAAAAAAAAAGGTACTGATGAACCCAGTGACAGGGCAAGAATAAGGATGCAGATGCAGAGAATGGACTGGAGGACACAGGGTTGGGAGCCAGCAGGGGGGCAGGGGAAGCTGGGACAAAGTGAGAGAGTACCATAGACATATATACACTACCAACTGTAAAATAGAGAGCTAGTGGGAAGCTGCTGTATAACAAAGGGAGATCAACTGGATGATGGGTGATGCCTTAGAGGGCCAGGACAAGGGAGGGTGGGAGGGATTCACGGGAGGGAGGGGATATGGGGATATATGTATAAATACAGCTGATTCACTTTGGTGTACCTCAAAAGCTGGTACAAGAGTACAAAGCAATTATATACCAATAAAGAACTTTAAAAAAAATGTGAGGTGAGAATGGTCAGGGATGGGGACTTCCCTGGTGGTCCAGTGGTTAAGAATCTGCCTTCCAGTGCAGGGGACGTGGGTTGGATCCCTGGTCGTGGAACTAAGATCCCACATCGTGGGGGGGGCGGACACAGACTAAGCCTGCGCGCTGCAACTACTGAGCCCACGCGTTCTGGAGCCCATGTGCCACAAAGAGCCCGTGCGCTGCAGTGAAGAGCCCATGTGCTGCACTGAAGATCCTGAGTGCCACAACTAAGACCCAATGCAGCCAAATAAATAAATAAAAGTGTGTGTGTGTGTGTGTTTAAGAATGGTCAGGGATGGAGGGGAGAAGCCATTAAAGTCTTCGGGAGGAGCAAAGCAGCCACTCAGGGGCACAGGATCTGTGGGCAGCATGGAGAGCCTACCTGTTTGAGGTCTGAGATCACAGTTAGAGAGAACGCAAGGAGCCTGGTTACATGAATGTCTCACGTGGTGGCACGGAGAACTGGGTTCACTGAGGCTGGGGACGGTGCCCCACAAATAGGATGGAAGGAGAGGGGCATGGGAGGCAGATCCATGTTGGGCAAGGATGGAATCGTGGACTGGAGTAGTGCGGATAATAAGAAAAGGGTCACTGTGTGTCAGTGCGGCTGGAGAGGAGCCACGTGGGTGACACTAGAAGTGGGCTGGAAGGAGAGATGGAGGTGGCCAGAGGCAGACACTTGAAATAAGACTGCGTCTGTGAAGAGACAATGGAGTGTCGCTGTCATAAACATGAGGTTCGGGATGTGCCAAGGGTGTGGGCAGCTGAGGTGGAGTTGAGGTTGAGGGGACAGGAGGCCAGATCTTTGGGGGCACGATGCCGTGTGCGTGGAGGCCCAGGGCTGGCGACAGGAGCGGCAGTGAGGTGAAGACAGTAAGGCAGGCACGAAAGTCTTCAAGAGACTCCTCATCTCCCTCTGGAACGTGGACTCCTTGAGAGCAGGACTGTGGCTGTCATGAACGTGGCCGTCCTCAGTGCCTGGCACAGAGCAGATGTGCAATAAAATGCAAATGAATGCGTGTCTGGTATGTAATTTGATCTTTATCCTTGACAGCTGAGGAAGAGACTGAGGCCGGGGGTTTCCCCAGACGTGTCTGCGCGTGTCTGAGTCGCAGTGGGGAGTGCTTTGGGTGTGCACATCTCTGAAGTCCCTTTCACCCACCCCTCGCCCACTCCCACTCCTCCCCAGCTCAGGCTTTCTGGTCCCTCAAAATCAGCATCCACGCTGCTTCCGTGGCTGACTGTGTCCCTCTGCTGGGGATGAGACCAAGCTCACTGTAGGATGGGGAGGCCTGTCATGTGTGGCCAACTCTCCCTCAGCCCCTAGGAGCCCTCTGGTCCATGCTCTTCCCTTGCTCTCTGCACCCACCATGCCCCCCTTCAGCCTGGAAAGCTCCAGGGCTCACTGCCAGCCTGGTGAAGCCCTGCCTGCCCTTCATCCTCAATTCAGAGGGCGTCTCTCCCATCAGCAAGCCTTATTTCTCCCTTTGCCCTACTGTGGGAGTCATTTCTGCTGCACAGGACCACATGGAGCTGTAACTATCTGCATCTTACCTCCCTCTTCAGTGGACTTGAAGCTAGTGGTGGCAGAGGTCAGGTCTAGGTCACGTGTGTCCCTGGGACCCAGCACAGGGCACTGGTGTTTGCTGCAACGCCTGCATCTGAGGGGCTGTGTGGACCTGGGCATGCCACTGCCAGGAGCCGTCGGGAGGAGGTATGGACCGTGGGCCACGAATTGGGACCAAGAGGAGAACTAAAAGGCTTTATTACCAGCAAATCTGTACACTATACACTGGGGGGCCGGCAGGGCACCTGAGGGGTCCTCCCCAGGCTGCCTGCCTTGTCCCTCCAGACCAGAGAGAGTGTGGGGGTGTGTCCGTAGATGTCCTTTGTTCTCCCGCCTTCCCGTCCCGGGGGGGGGGGGGGGGGGGGGGGTGCCTTCCTCTCCTCCAGCCGCCGCCGCGCTAGGCGCTCAGGGCCTGTCGCAGGGAGCCGGGCCCTTCTTCCGCTCCCGGCTCAGCAGCGTCACCAGTTTGGCCTTGAAGCCCGAGTGGGCGCCGGGGCGGCCGCCCGCCGCCTCGTCGCCGATGTCAGGCAGCTCCAGCTCCAGCAGCCGCCGGTACTGGGCCTCCAGGCTGTCGGGGGCGGCGCCCGGCCAGCCCAGGTCCTGGCTGTTGTGGTAGATGGGGCTGGCCGGCGAGCTGCGGCCGCCCGGGCCCTCCTGCTCCGGGCAGCCGGGGCCGGGCGCGGGGCCGGCGTCCAGCGCGCACAGGTTCTCGTACAGGTGCTCGGCGGCGCCGGGGGCGCGGCTGGAGCGCTTGCACACCGAGGCGTAGAGCGCGGGCGCCGGCTCGTCGGGGGCGCCGGGGCCCAGCAGCGGGGGCAGGCTCTGCGGGCCGGCCTCCGTCGCGCGCGCCCTGCGGGCGCCGGGCGCCTCGGGCCCCGGGGGCGCGTCCCGCAGCTCCGCCGGGGGCTCCAGCGAGGGCAGGGAGGTGGCCCGCGGCAGCGGGCAGGGCCGGGGCCCCGCCGGCTCCGGGAGCCGCTCCCGCTGGCGGGCGATGGCGGCGGCCACGGCCCCGCACAGGTCTCGGGCGCGGGGGCTGCCGAAGGCGAAGAGGCCCTCGCCCGAGTCGCAGCGGCGGCCGGCTTCAAAGGAGAACACGCCCTGGGCACGGGCGGCACGGGGAGTCAGCGGCTGAGCGGCCGCCCGCCTCCCGCCGCCCGCCGCCCGCCAACCTTCCCTGCGGGAGCGCTGGGGCGGCTGCCCAGCGCCTCACCTTGTCGGAGCCGAACTTGCGCAGGAAGCGGTAGGGCCAGGTGTAGAGCGCTTGGGGGCTGGCGGGCTCCTTCAGCTGGATGGCATCCTGGCCCAGCACCAGGAGGTAGGACCCCTTCAGCTGGCAGCGGAGGGCTGCCTCCGTCCTCTGGACCATCACTGGAAACTCTCTCACTGCGGGCACAGGGCCGTGAGGGCCACAAGCGCAGCCCCCGGGAGTCCCCGAAAGAGCCCAGCCCTGTGCCTCCGGACTCACCTTCCTGCCAGGAGGAGTAGATGGAGTTCTCCTCCATGGGGACCAGGTCCCTCTTGGGAGCCTCTGCCTCCCCTGATCCTGGGGAGCTCTCCCCTGTGCCCTGGGGAATGGGGCAAGGTCAGAGGTTAGTATGCCACCCACTCCTCTTCCCACATCCTTTCCCTGGGGGTCATGACAAGCAAGGACGCCCAGCGACCTGAGTGCCAGTCCCTGTTCTGCCCCTGACACACTGCACGACCCTGGGCACCCCTTGGAGCCTAGTTCCCCACCTGCAATCCCCACTGGCTTCCCCCTCAGGGTACTGAGTGCTGTAAAACAGAGGGCACACATGAAGATGTCCTCCATCGCCCTTGAGGTTGGCGAGGGACTGGGCTGGCCCGTGTGTATCCCTGACAGCTTGGAGCGGTAAGGCAGGAGCTTCACGGGTGGGACCCACGAGTGAATGGCCACTTGTTCCTCCCATCTCTGGCCTCTTTCTCCGTCTCCCTCCATGGCCTTCAGGCTCTGACCCTGAGCATATCCATCATGACCACCTTGGCCCTTGATACTATGGCCAGGGTCAAAGGCAATGGCTTCCCATTGGTCTCCTTGCGCCTGTTTATTTCCTTTTTTTTTTTTTTAATTCTAAGAATTGTGGTAAAATACACAACATAAAATTTACCATTTTAACCATTTTAAAGTGTATAATTCAGAACTTTTTCATCACTCCAAATGGAAACCCTGTACCCATTAACCGTCATGTCCCATTCCCCTCTCTCCCCAGCCCCCGGCAACCCCTAAGCTGCTTTTTGTCACTATGAATTTGTCTATTCTGGGTATTTCATGTAAATGGAATCATACAATATGTGGCCTTTAGTGTCTAGCTTCTCTGACTTAGTGTGTTTTTGAGGTCCATCCATGCTGTAGCGTGTATCAGTGCTTCGTTCCTTTTTATGGCCAAGTAATGTTCTGTTGTGGGGATAGACTGCGTTTGGTTTATCCATTCATCAGTTGATGACATTTGGGTTGTTTGCCTGTTTGGGCTATTGTGAACAGTGCTGCTCTGAAGATTCTTGCACGAGTTTTGTGTGAATACCTGTTTCGGTTCTCTTGGGTGTACGCCTAGGAGGGAATTGCTGGGTCATATGTTAACTCTATGTTTAATTTTTGAGGAAGCACCACTCATTTGCTTTTGGTCCATCACTGACCCTGTGAAGCTTTAAAATTCTCAGTTTTTGGGTCCAACTCCCCAAAGGCTTCCCCTCTCACTCAGAATAAACCCCCAAACTCCACACGTGGCCCAAGGCAGTTTCACCTGGCTCCTACCAAACTCTCCACGGCTGCCTCCTCCTGGCCCCCTCTCACTCCTTACCTCCCAACCACACTGGCCTTTCTGCGCCTTGAACATCGAGCTCTTCCCTGCCTCAGGGCCCTTGCCCATGCTGATTCCTGTGTCCAGGAGACTCTGCAGACCTGCGTTTAGGACACTGTTTCCTCAGCTCTTTGCCTGATGGGTTATTTGTCCTCGAGGATTCAGGCGCACTGTCCTCTCCTGTGAAGCCTTCCTGGACCATCCTGTCTAACATCCCCCTGCTGGTCCCACCCAGCCTCTCATTTTCTCCATAGCATGCGTGGCCTTCTGAGATTTGCTCTGTGGGCCACTGGCCTGTTTCCCAGGCTTCTGGGTGCTTGGCAGGTGCTTGCTGAGTGATGGGATGTGAAGTAGCATGGAGATGAACAAGGTGTGGGTGAGCTGGTCTCCCTGGTTGGCCCCTGGATGCCTCACCCGCCCGCCCTGTGCTCACCGGGAAGGCCAGCTGGCAGATGGGGCCCATCCATGCCTGGCGGTGCTGAGCAGCCAGCAGGTGGCTTCGCTCCGTGGTGGTAAGCAGGAAGGCACCAGTGTCCCGGGGGCAGCTCTCGCCGTCGGCCGGCAGCACGGACACGCAGTCAGCCAGGCGGATGACCCGCCGTTCTCCCCGCCGGCCAGGCCCCGCAGACCTGTCACCCGCTGGCCCCAGGCCACCATCCCGGACCTCCCAGCTCTCTAGCCGTGCCACGCCTGATGGGCCTCCTGCATACAGCAGACCCCATACCTTCCGCCAGGACTTCTGCAGGAGATGAAGATGGGGGAGATGACCCTCAGGAGGCAGTTCTCCCTCAGCTCAGCCCAGCACAAGCCAATCAGCAAACTCCCTGGCCACCCAGCCTGACCTCTGCCTCCCAGCTCTTCAGGCCACTGAAGATGCTTTGCGAGAGCCAGCCCGGCAGTGGAAAGAGTCTGTGCTTGGAGCCAGTCAGTCCTAGGTTCAAATCCACCCCACGCTTTCCTAACTGTGACCGCCCCCCACCCTGAAGCACTACTATGCTCATCTCTCAAAGGTTATGAGAACACGGGGGTGGGGCTTCTGCTGGGTAATGTCTGTAAAGTATCTAGTGGCTGGAGCAGACCGCCTGACACTACTGCTTTGTTGGTGCCCCCACCGCCTGCAAAGAAAAGGTTGACTGGGCCACGGGACAAGGGCTGGGGCAGGAGGGAGGCTGCAGTCTCATGATGGCAAGGAAGGAAACATGCAAATAGTGCCGAGCAAAGGAAACAGACGGTTTATCTGCCTGGGCAACAGCTGCAGCTGAGCCGTGGGTGTGCAGGGCCTGCTACCCCAGGGCAGGGCTGGGAGGAACTAAGTCCTCTTCTGCGGGATGGAGGTCCACTTTTGGGGGCTCCTCCAGCTCAGCCTCCAGCCCTCTTGAGGGGCCACAGTGCCACCAGTAGATGGGATGGAAGGCTATTGGATTAACCAGCCTGTCAGCTCTGCCCTGCCCCAAGGGTTGCATTCTTGGTTCCCCACTCTTGGCTTCCCCTCTGTACATGGGGCAGGGTCTTGAAAAGGCCCACTCAGCCCAACCCGCTCAGGCTGAGAACAGGGCTCTGTTCCACTTCCCCCGACACCTGGGTTGGATTCCCCACCCTGACTCCCACTCCCACTCTCCCAGGTTCTGGTGGGCTGTCCGCGGCTGGGGCAGAGGCCCACCCCTGTCCTAGGCAGCTGCCTGGCAGCCAGGGTCCCCACCTTGCCAAATTTGATGTGCTGCTGGTAGAGGATGCCGTCCTTGATGGGGGTCTCCGGGAGCTCCATGGCCACGGCCGGGCCCCAGGGCCGCCACTCCGAGGGCCTGGGGAGACTGGTGACAGGCCGGAGGGGAACTCCTCACACTTCCCCTTCTGGCCACTTCCCCCTCCCTCTGTCCAGAGAGGCAGCTGTAGGGCTGGGGGAGGGGAAGCCTAGCTTCAGTAAAGGAGCTCGGATGGGTGGGGGTGCACCACACATTTCTTCCTTGGGGTTCCAGCTGGCCCAAGGTACCCACTAGTGCCGGGCAGGGGCCTTGGACCACCTGAGGGCAGGTGCCTGTGCGTGCCCGGGTCAGCTGGGTGTGAGCCTCTGACCACAGGCTGGATCCCGAGTCATGAGCTCCGACCCCTCCCCCATCCTGGGGCAGCTGTGTGCCCTGGGGCCTGGCATTCCCACAGCCTGGTCCCCGTCCCAGGAGCTTTCTCCAGCGAGACTGGAAGACACCTTGCTTTCCCACTTGGAGTCCTGGTTGGTCTGCTTGTCTTTATTCTGGAAATAGTTCTAATATTCACTTGTTCCTCTCCATCTTCACAGCCCCTATCCGTTGTCAGCCTTGGCACCTGCCCTTTGAACTACGGCCCCACCTGGGCCCACCCGGCCCTCTCTGCCAACCGCAAACCAACCGTTTCTCCCCTTCCTAAATGCTTCCTAGCTCCCGCTGTCCTCAGCCTAGCTTGGACTGCTTGGCCCAGCACTCAAGGTCCTGGGTATTCTGGCCCCCATCTTCCCCAGCCTGGCCCCTTTAGGGCACCACTCACCGTGCTGCTCAGGGCGCTGGATCTTCCTCCGAGAGGCCTCCCCCTGACCACCCCGCGCTGTCTGAGAGCACAAAAGCCCCAGCCCTCATGGCATGGTGGGGCCCAGCCACGTGAGTGTGGTGGCACGCCCCCGGCAGGTTCCCTGGAGAGCTCATGTGCTCTTTTTAAGCTTTGCTTCTTGCTGGGGGCCAGTTTCAGAGCACTGCACATGAATCTGAATTCTGGGGACAGCATCATGTCATTTGTTCAGTGCCACCTCTGGGAAAGAACGTGAAAACAGGCTGAATATTGTTTGGGGATCACACGTGGGGTGTGTAGCTTCTCAGGCAGGAATCTTTTCCAAGGGCCTCATTCATCTGGCTTTGTGCCCACTGTGGCCCAAGCAACCCTGGGCTCCAGCAGCCTCAGATACCATGTCCTTTGCTTTCTCATTGCCATTTCAACGATGAGGAAATCAAGGCTCAGAACATTAAGTAACTTGCCCAAGGCCACACACCAAATGACAAACATGGCTTGAGCAACTGCTGTCCTGCTGGGATAAGCGTGTAGCCTTGCACATGAAGTGCCTGGACAGAGGAGCTGTCACCAGTGTTCTGCCTACCCCTTGCGAGATGTTGAAATACTGGCCCATTTGCCAGCAGTCCTGTGACGCTGATCCATCTGTCCCATTCACCTGCGAACTTCTCAGAGTGCACCTGCCTGGCTCATTTGCGTCTTTTTTTTTTTTTTAATTTATTTTTTTATTTCATTGGCTATGTTTGGTCTTCGTTGCTGCACACGGGCTTTCTCTAGTTGTGTCAAGTGGGGGCTTCTCATTGCGGTGGCCTCTCATTGCAGAGCACGGGCGCTAGGTGTGTGGGCTTCAGTAGTTGTGGCACACGGGCTCAATAGTTGTAGCTCATGTGCTCTAAAGCGCAGGCTCAATAGTTGTGATGCACGGGCTTAGTTGCTCCGCAGAATGTGGGATCTTCCTGGGGCAGGGATCGAACCCGTGTCCCCTGCATTGGCAGGAGGATTCTTACCCACTGTGCCACCTAGGAAGTCCCTCACTTGTGTCTTGAGCCCAGCAGATAGTAGGGCACAGAGCTGGGTCAGTGGGTGCTTGTGGCCTGAGTGGCAGTCTTGTGGCATCTGCTGCCCCTTTGGCAAACAGAGCAGAGGGTTCCCTACTGGTAGCCTGTGTAGGCAAGGGGCCTGAGGCAGAAAGTCTCCTCCCAAATGGCCTTAGGAGAAGCCCCAGGAGCTTTACACAGTAACAGGAAGAAGGAGGCTGGGGCAGAACTGGAGGTTATAACAGCCAACCAGAAAGACCAGAAAACCCAACCATTTCCCCTTGGTCCATCAATGTCATCCTTCTCTTGAGTCATAAATCCAGGTAGACTAGAGGAGATACTCTACACTCCCAGAGTGGGCCAAGGTAGGCGGCTCCTTCCACAACTGAGCACCAGAAGGTGTGGCAGAGGTGGCGGGAGATGCCAAGGCCCTACCTGGGAGGGGCTCTGGAGGTCAGAGGGTGAGGCCTGCCCAGGAAGCATGGGGCAGATGAAACGAAACACAGAGGCTGAGACCAGAAAGCTTGTGTTTTAATGGCAGCTGGGGTAAAGTGGAACAAAAATAGTAGCTCTGGGGGGCACAGGGAGCAGGCAGCCAGGTCCAGCCTGGCCCAACCCAGGCCAGCTGGGCCGAGGATGCTGGCTTCTTGTCCATGGGACAGGGGTGTGTGGGAGGTGGCTGGAGCCCCAGGGACGGAGGCCCCTTGGCAAGAAAGAGGGAAGACAGCCAGCTCAGAAGTCCATGGAGCTGTGGGCCAGGTAGTCCTTGCGGCCAATGTTGCTAACCTGCTTTGTCTGCATAGCCTCGAGTTTGGGGCAGTCGGTGATCCGATGGCCCAGGCCCCCACAGAAGGCACAGCCACGCTCTCCTGGAGGGATGGGGTACCAGGGGAGGGAGGGTCAGCATGGTGATGGGGCCAGGCTCCATGCCCCAGACCTTGGCCCCCCAGCAGACCACCAGACCACTGAGGGGCAGCATGGACTTGTTCCGCATGCCCGCACTGGACTAGTGTCTCCCACCCCACGTCACCTCCGATGTCCAGCATGGACTCGTCCCCGCAGTGCAGTACTTGCAGTACGGGTGGAACCTTCTGCTTGGCCTCCAGCAGCAGGGCTTTGAGATCCATCAGCACCGACTCGTCTGTGGGGGTAGCAAGGAAACATCAGCTTCAACCCTGGGCCCTGCAGCCAGGACCGGGGGGTTATGGGTGGAGGACCCGGAGGACAGCTGAGGTGGCCCTGGTGGCAAACTCACCACAGGCCTTGTTGATGAAGGTTGTGGCGATGCCTGTGTTTCCTGAGCGCCCGGTGCGGCCGATACGGTGCACTGCAGAGAGCGGGAACAGAGCATGTGGCCCGCTGCCCAGGGCCGGGGGCCTAGCCTGCACCCCCAGCCCCCCAAACACCCCACCATAGTTCTCGATCTCCTCAGGCATGTCATAGTTGATTACGTGCTGGATGGCAGGGAAGTCCAAGCCCTTAGAGGCTACATCTGTGGCCACTAGGACGTCCTTCTTGCCCTCCCGGAATGCCTCGATGGCCTTGGTCCGTTCCTCCTGGTCTGGGAAGGGTCAGGCAGGAGCTGTTAGAATGACAGCAGGAGTCTGGGGAGGAGTGGCAGGCTGGCCAGGTAGGGGAAGCGATGAGGGGCTGCTATGGCAGTGGGGTCCAAGCCTAGGCACGTGCCACCCTGACCTTTGCCCCCATGGATGGCCACAGCCTCGACCCCCTTGAGCAGCAGGTACTCATGGATGGCATCCACATCTGCCTTCTTCTCCGCAAAGATGAGCACCTGTTCGGGAAGGCGGACTCCAGTCACAGAAGCTGACTCCTGGACGCCCCCACCACCCTCCCCCAGCACGCTGCCCCTGGCTCAGCCTGGCTGGTGGCACTCACAGGCGGTGGTGTCTTCTGCAGGCACTCGAGCAGATACACCATCTTGGCTTCCTCCTTCACATATTCCACTTCCTGCCACCACCAGGATCAGGTCAGGTGGTCCTGAGAACAGGCTCCCCAGCCACGGCCCTGCCACCAGCCACAGCCCTGCCACAGAGGACGAGCCCCCCACCCTAGTCCTGGCCAGGACGTGACCAGAAGCCTCCTGCCAAGCTGGGCACCATGAGGTGGCTTCCTGCTAAGGACCGTGGCTGTGAATGAAACCCCCAGTGCCCACAAGGTGGCCCCCCACCCAGCTCTGATCAGCTCCAGGGAGCCTCGCCGGCTCCAGCCCCCACAGGTGAGACTGGCCATCAGGAGTGCTTACCCACCTGGATGACATCCAGGCTGGCAGCCCCGGCACGCCCCACATTGATCGTGACAGGTTTTACCAGGGCGCTCTTGGCAAAGTTCTGAATCTTCTTAGGCATGGTGGCACTGAAAAGTAGAGTCTGTCGCTGGCCCTGAGGAAGAAGAGGGCTGGGGCTGAGGGCAGGCGGGGGCTGCGGAGGTTGAGCAGCTGGGACAGTGGGTGGGCTGCTGCAGGGCCTCAGGCCCCCCCAGAGTTGAATGTGCTATGCAGAAGGAAGGGGGCAGGAATATCCTGGTCATGTGGGGAAGGGCACCTTGAAGTAGGAGAAGATGGTACGGATGTCACCCTCAAAGCCCATGTCAATCATGCGGTCAGCCTCGTCCAGGGCCAGGTAACGACAGATGTCCAGGCTGACCATCTTCTTCTGCAGCAGATCCATGAGACGCCCAGGGGTGGCCACCATCATATGCACGCCACTGGGGACCAAGGAGAGACACTGAAGGCAGGGCCACCTGCTCAGCCCTACCTAGAGGCAGGCACTCAGCCTCGTTCTGCCCTCGGGCCTCCTTCCTGTCTCTCCTCACCTGTTCCTCCTTATCACTGCCACCACCTTGCTCTATGGACAGCACACAGCCCTCCTGGGGGGCGCTGCAACCTTCTCAACCACCGCTCTGTTCCATGCTTCCACTCCAGCTATGTGGTCGCCTCTGCCTCACACACCCTTCCCCCAGGTCACTCCTCTTACCCCCAGAAGGACTGTCTTGACTCTTCAGATAGGCCTCAGCCTGTGCTCCTGAAGCTCCCTTTATAGGCCTCAATGGGCTTAATTTCCTGATACACTGAACTCACCTTTTCCACGTCTGCATCCTCCCTGACTAGCAATGCCTATGAAACAGGGACTGGGTTTGGCCCATCCATAACCCTGAACATCTAGCAATGCCTGCCGGGAACTGCACCGTGCGAAAAGGGCTGAGGCCCGGCCATGCCCCAGAGCCTCAGCCTCCTTGATGGGTCACACTGAACAACCCTGACTTTCCTGGACACCCCGGGGCCCCCACCTCTGTGCCTTCTGCCGGGAATGCCTCGATTCCTTGACCTCCCAGGTGCCCCTGTTCCATCTGCTGTGTTCCCACAGTACCTCACCACATCCCTCTGTCCCACCCCAACCAACCTCCCCATTAGACTGAAGACTCTCTGAGGGCTGGGCCCATGGGAGACCTCTGCAACGATCTGTCAAGTAGCTAAAGCAAAGGGTCCTTTAGCTTGTCTAGGGGCTTTGGGGAAGCCCTTGGGACGGGGGTGTCTATGCTCACTGTCGGATGGTCTCCATCTGCTCTTTGACGGACATGCCTCCAATGCAGAGGGCACAGCGCAGGAGCGGCGAGCTGTCCTCCTGCAGCAGGCGGCAGTAATACTCCAGGATGCCGTGCGTCTGCCGGGCCAGCTCCCGCTGCAGGCATAAGGGCAGTGGCTGGCACCGGAAGGCGGCCCCATCTGCGCCCTGCCCTCCATGCCAACCTGTCTTACCGAGGGGCAGATGATGAGTCCATAAGGCCCTTCCCGCTTAGAGAAAGGTAACCTCTTCTCTTGTTCCAGGCAGAACATGATGACAGGCAAAGTGAACACCAGCGTCTTGCCTGAGCCCGTAAAAGCTATGCCTATCATGTCACGGCCGGACAGACTGGTGCGAGAAGCGAGGCCTGCGGGTCAGCCTCAGTAGAATACAGGCACTGCTTCTCATCTAGCAACCACTCCTCCCCAGGGCTGCCAGGTTCACACTCACATGGTGGGAATCCCCTGGATCTGAATGGGTGTGGGGTGATGGATGCCCTTCTTCTTCAGGCCTCTCAGGATGGCTACGGAAAACAACCCCGGCATCATCCTTGTGTCTCACAGGTACTTTACCAGGCCCCCAAACCCTATAAGATTGACACTATGCTATTTAGATTACAAATGATGAAACTAAGACCCAGGGAAAGAAAGAAAAAAGACACACACACACACACACACATACACAGACTTGTCCAAGACCTCCAGGCTAAGTGGAGGTAAGATTCACACCCAGGTCTGTTTAAGGCCATCATCACTTGCCCAGCAAAGCTCCCTGGTAGCAGAGATTAGTAAATATGAACAGTTGTAACACCTGGAAAAGAAGCATAAAGACAAGTTCCTCCTTCTCAAAGAGCCTGCAATCCCACTGACTAGACCCAATGCTGCCGCAGCTGGACTTGGTGGGGGCTAGGATGCAACCTCACAGATGTGTCACTACCAACATGGGGTGCTGCTGCCAGCCCCCACGCACCTGCAGGAAATTTCATTTCCTTGAAGCTCTTGATGGGTGGGGGGATGCCATCTCCTTCCACCAAGATGTGGTACTTCTTGCGCACCCGCTCGTGCCGCTCTTCAGACATGCTCAGGACGTAACGGGGTGGTGTCCAACTGTGGGTGAGTGGCAAGGGTGAAGAGAGCCCCTGGGCACAGCTGGCTTTGGGATGTCCCTGCCAGTCTCAGCCGCATACCATCTCAAGGACGGGTGACTGACTCTCCAGACGGCAAAGACATACCTAGTTTTGATCGGATCGTCGTAGGTGATTCCCTTAGCCATCTCCTTCACTGACATCAAGGCTGAGGAAACAGATGCGGCTCAGGGCTGGCTCCTGCGTCCCAGAGACCAGGCCCCTGAAATAGAACATGCCTGCGGTTGGGGGAGGAGGCTCAGTCCACCTCCTCTCTGCTCTGACTACAGCCATACCTCGACCCTCAGCCACGCTCTCAAGGATCTTTTCTTCTTCCTTCAGCTGCTTCTCTTTAGCCGACTCCTTGCGGGCTGACAAAAGAAGCAGGAGTGAGAGAGACACCAAAGCAGCGCACCAAACAGAGCCTCCCTCTTTCTGCCCAGCCTACCTTCAGCCTTCTCCTTGAGGTGCTGGTGCTGATCCAGGAGGCTGACGTTGGACTGAGGGCCCAAGGGGATGTCGTCCTCATCTCCGCGGGGCTCGCTGCCGCTGTCCTGCTGCTCCTCTTCCGCAGCTCCCTTGCGCCTTCGCTGCAGGAGCTTCTGGAGCTGAGGGTGCACCAGCGCCCCTCAGAGCCGAGCCCAGCGCACAGCGGGGCATCGGGCCCACAGGCCCGCGCCAGGATCCTGGCTTTTGGGAGAGGGTCCTGGGCCCCGAGGTGCAGAGCTGCCCCACCCCTCAGGTCAGATCGCCAGCTCCTCGTTTGCCTGGGGACCACGCTCCCGTGCACTGACACCTTACCCCCCCTGCCACCGCCAACCCCCGTCACCTGCCCTCACTCCTCCCGCGACCCGGGGCCCTCACCAGCAGTTGCCGTCGCTGTCGCAAGGGCACGTACGGCACGTAGTCCTCGTCGTCCTCATCCTCTGCTTCGGAGCGGCTTCCTGTGGCAGTCGCCTCGTCGGTGCGAGCTCGCTGCAGAGACACACGAGTCAGACCCGGAGCCCCCCACATTCACCATCGTTTGCCACCCGCGCGGACCCCGGTCTCGCTCCCACCTTCCGCTCGGGTTCCGATTCCGCCATCCTTTGCTGCACGCATGCGCACCACGGTAAAAAAAAACCCTTCTCGCCTGTGATGAGATCCAATCAGACGTGAAGAAGCGGACGTCGGCGCCTGGCAACGACCTCTGAGTGACGGATCGCGCAGAGGGACAAACTTTCTCCTGAGCCGTTGTCCTAGGCGCGGCGCCCCCGCCCCCTTGTGGACGGCTACGCAGCGGTCGCTGGGGCTGAGGGCAAAAGCGTCAGCAAAGCACTGTGGGACGCTAGAGGATTTGCAGTGCGCGCTAGAGGCGCAAACCCAGCCGGGTGGGAGCTTGGAGACCGCTGATCCTGAGCACGGCGGTCGGCTGGGTGCCCAGCCTCGCCCAGGGCGTGACGTCACCCGGCAGGCCCCGCTGGCGGACACTGCGCCCTCTGGTGGCCTGGGAGCTCTGGTGCCCGGCCAGCTGGGCCCCCGCCGTGCGCTCTATCCCGCCCCCATTAGCCAGCACGGCCAAGAGGGACAGGGTGGGGCTTGCAGAATAAGTGACTCAACACACGCTGCCGCTCTGACTGGTGTTCTCATCTGTGAGACACCTACGTTCAGAGTGCTGAGGGATAAACAGTAATGACGACGGTGGTGTTTAACTGAATGCCTGTATATGTATGTAAACGATTATTATTGTAAATGCTGTAATAGAGCTCAGTGACGGAAACCAGAGAAGGCTTGGGCCTGTATCTGAAGTTACAGGGAAGTGTGGACTCTCAGAGCTGGGAGTGCAGGAGAGGGAGAGGCTTCCTGTTAGTGTCTAGCGGGAGTGAAGTTCTGGCCCTGTGCAAGTTCCCAGGGAACAAAGAGATCACGTGGCCCGTGTGGGGTGGGGTAGTCGGAGCTAAGGCCTTAAGGTAGACCCAGAGCATGCAGGGCCAAAGCTATCAGGGTAATTTCAGCTTCACCAGGCACTTTAAAGAGGAGTGACGGCTCAGTGCTGTTCTTTTCTTTCTTCATGTATTAAATACGAGTGTGTGCTGGGCGCTGTGCACAGCACCAAAGCAGGTAAGAGATGAACAAGACACAAACCCGGCTGGTGAGCTTACAGAGGAAGTGAGGAGACAAACAGAGATAACTGGGCTGGAGGTTAAGAAATCTCAAGACACAAACGGTACTTTTGCAATAAGCATTAAAGCAGGGCACACTGGTTCTTATAGTAAAAGTGGCTTCTCAGCTGGGAGGTGAAGGGTAAGGTAGCATTCATGAAGAAAGTGTTAACTGGGAAGAGGGAAACAAGTGAGCAAAGTCAGGAGCCCCGAGGTGCCAGGCCTAGGTGGAGACTGAGGTCATCAGGTGTGGAGTGTGCCAGAGGCAGGGGCTGGGCTTGGAGGACCCTGAATGCCATTCACAGAAATCTTTCTCTGTAGATAAAGCAGCTACCTGATCAGACTTGCAACTCTGCAATGATGAAGCAGAATTGTAGATAGCTGTGACAATTCAACTGCAGGGCAGAAGCCTAGTGTAAGAGCTGAAGGGAGAGAGGAGCACAGGTGACAAATATACAGAGAAGGGTTTCAGAGAAAAGTGTCCACACTTCCTTGGGGATTGGCCAAGGGAGCAGGAATTGTGAGCCTGTGGTCCATGCTGTTTCACCTCTTTGGAAGAGGAAGCTGGTACTGCCAGGTGTGTGTGTGTGTGTCTGTGTGTGTGTGTGTTGGGGGGGGGTGTTCATCCTGGGGGGGAAGGAGGGAGTGGTTTCCAATCCTGCTCCCAACACTCCACAAAGGGCTCTTAGTGACTGTGTGGCCACTGCCACTATTGCTCCCCACATGAGCTCAAGCTAAAAGTTGGTTTCAGTAGAGAAAATGACATTGAAGGTGAGGATTTGGGACAAAAGTGTGTGTGAGGCATTTCTAGCAAACCCTATTATATTAAAATCCGAATTCACAAACCAGATCCATGGTGGAGAGTGGGGGATGAGGGACTTTGCTTTTCTTTAGAGAAGAGTTCATCATTCTCCTCACTCTCAAGTACTTAGGCTACATGTCCATTCCCATTGTAAAGTCAGATCCAATTTATAAAAATTCCACTTACCACCAACTTTCCCTGACAATTCCACTTGTCCAGGCTATAGGTGCGCAGTCCACAAAGGCCTCAAACTTTCTCACATGCCCTGACCCCTCCAAGTCCCACCCCTCCAACTCACCCATCTTGGAGGGAGGGAAACTGAGAGTGTGGGGAAGGGCTTGCTCAGGGTTTCAACACCAGAGTCCTCCCAACAGGAGGAAAAGGCACAGATGCTGCTGTCATACAGGCCTATGCTCTAATCCTAGTGGGCCAACATGAGCTCAGTAGTCACTTTCCTGTCTTAGCTTTAATTTCCACATCTGTAAAATGAGATCACAGTCCCCCTTAGTGTTGCTACGAGAATTAAGGGGAAGCGACGTCAGCCTGCTGACAGCTGGCACATGCTCAGGGAGGTTATCGGCTAAGGCAGACCCCAGTGCTTCTGAGCATACCTCCACCCCCACTCCCACCCAGACGAGCAAACCACCCGCACACTGACGCTGTGTCCAAATGTTGCTTTATCTTTCGGCAGGAAAGATCTTCACAGTATCAAAAGTAAAGAATTGAAAAAACAAGTAAAACAAAAAACAAAAAAAACAAACACAAAGAGAGCAGTGTTGGGCCAGCAGTACCATCAGCCCCCAAGCCCACAGGCCAGCCCAGCCCAGCCCCCAGGCTCTGAGTGTGGAGGCTGCGTAGCACCAGGAAGCAGCTCTGCGGAGGTCCTGAGGGGCCCCAGCACACACGGGATCTATTCAGCTTTTGGTTGGTCCAGGATGGCAGGGAGCAGGGAGGGTCTTGGGCAGGTGGGTGGGGATGTGAAGGAAAAACTGTAGACCCTCAGCTGGCGGTCGGGGTCTCAGGACACCCTGAAGAAGCTTGATCTGGCAGGGGCTGAGGAAACAGAAGAGCATGGCCACATGGTGAGCAACGGCTCCTGCCCTAGCCTCCCCATGCTGGCTCTGAGTCTCCACAGGTCCTCATGAAAGCAGGAACAGCTGCCTACTATTTCTGTCCCCTGGGCTGAAAACACTGAACACACTTTCTCAATCACCTCCAGCAGAGGATGAAGGGTGAGACCCAGTTTGGGGACAGAGCCCCGGCCCCAAGGAATATCACGCTAAATCTCAAGGCATGTGGACAACACCTGAGGAGCCCACAAACCCTCCGCTGCAGGCCAGGGTGGAGGAAGAGCCCAGCCTCTGGCACTGCTCTCCCGGTGACAGTGAAGAGGCCACCTATGCACTTGAGACTCCTGCCTCAGGCTCCAGGGACACGGCCCAGGCTGGCCCCCAAGGCTGTGCCAGCACTGCTGTCCCACGCACTCGGGGCTCACCATCACACTCTGAGGAGGGTGGAGAAGGTCAAAGGAGCACAGGTGGGGAGCACTCCCTGTCCTGAGAAAGGGACCAACCAAGAGGGAGTGGGAGAAGATTATGCCTGGATGAGGCTTCCTAGATGACGGGGGCACTGGGCTGTGGGAGAAGGTGGGATCCGTTTTTCTCTCAGAAGGGCAACAGATGAAGGTGCCTGGGACCCTTACAGCTCCTGGTTCCTGTGGAGGCGGTGAAGAAAGGCAGGAGGGCACCCTGGCCCTGGCAGAAGCTCCTGGGGGCATGGATGTATCAGTCTGGCAAAGGATCAGGGAGCCCAGGCCCACTGAGCAGAGGCGCTGAGGTGAGTCCTGACTCTGGGGTGGTACAAAGGTGCCACAGGGAGTCCAACCCTGAAGGCTGCCCCTGGGAAGCTGAAGAAAGTGTCAGGGGTGGGGGGATCCTGACCTCAAAGGGGACTTGGGGACTCAGCCAAGGCTCCGGGAAGTCTGTGGCCCTGGCACTGGAAAGAGGAGGAGGACAGGTGAGAACATCCTCCTGGGGGGTCACTGAGCTCAGCCCACCCGCCCTAGCTTCCTATTGCCTTAAAGGCAGCTGTGAGGTTGCCAGCCTTTTGTGGCTGGCAACCCCAGGGACACATCTTAGGGTGAACCACGGCACTGCACAGCCATTAAGGCCCAAGCCCAGGACCACGGCCTGCCAGCCAGCCATCTCTTCTGCCCTGGGTTCCCAGCCCACCACTGCCTTCTCAGTCTTCTGTTTTCAGCCCAGAACATCATCTGATATGTCAATATTTCAGACAAAAGGACCCGTTCAGGTGGCTGGGAGGGGAGGCCAGAGCCCAGCTTGGGGCCAGGCTCTTCTTCCAGGAGGCAGCCGCTCTATCGATTTCCTCATGGAACCTGTCCTGTGTGGGAAACAGGGTCCACCTACTCCTCTATTCCTAAATGATCTCCAAGGCCTTGGTCTAGTGTGGCTGCCCTATCACTGCTCCCTTGGGGTGGGGCCCCTTTTGCATGGCTTCAGCAGGGAAGCACCCTCGTAGCCTGCGTGGAGGAGCCAGGCCAGGCAAATGAGATTCAACCCTGAGGCTGACAGTGTCAGGGGTGGGGCAGCCCTCTGAGGCCATGGCCGCCTGGGCACTCTGAGAGGCAGCTGGTGAGGGAAGTAGAGGCCTGGCAGTGACATCCCAGGAAATGGCAGTGTTGGAAGGAACACGAGCAGGAGAGCTCCCAGGAGAAGAGATAGGGCCGGCTGAGCACCTAGTCCAACGCCCTGGGCCCCGGAGCATGAAATGGCCTGGCAGGGACACAAAAGGTGGCAAAGCATGGGAAGAGGAGGTGCATGCAACACTTGAGGGGATCTCTATACCTCACTGAGCTGTGCTGGGAGTGGTTTTCTTGAGGCTGAAGTTGGTCCAGTTCACAGCAACTTTCTGACGCGTTTGTTTTGCAGAATCCAAACAGAACCTGTCAGGTTTGGGAGATGCCAGAGAAGCACAATCAGAGGTTCCCTCCTTTCCCCACTGGACCTTCTTCTAGACCAGTGTGTCGTGGTCACTAAAGAAACCAGGTCAGCTCTGCACAACCCCTCTGGCTCCCAGATGCTGGGGTCTAGCAGTATGGGGCTTCCTGGATGAGATGCCCAAAAGCCCAGGGGACAGTGTGAAGACAGTGACACTGCCTTAAGCCTCCCTGCTGACCTGTATTCTATTCTAGCTATACTGGGATGCCTTCTGTTCCTGCAAGGATGGTGTGTTTCTTCTGCCCTCAAACCCTTCTTGTTTTACCTGGCCCACTCACCCCTCAGGTTTCAGCCTCTTTTGGGAGGGCTGCTCTGGCCACCCCACCCTTCAGCCTGGCCGTTCCTAGGCCCTGGCCGCGTGCCCTCACTCCTCTCTCAGCATGTATCACTGGATTGTATGTTTATGGCTCTCTCTCCCCACCTAGAGAGACTGTGTTTGATTTGCCTCTGCTCCCCAAACTCAGCCCAAGCAGAGCAGAGGAAGTACAGGTGAATGAAACTGGAGAAAGCCCTTGTTCTTGGGGCCTGACATGCCTCCTGCTCCCTGTTCCTTGCACCTTCCCAGATGACCTTGTCCTACCAAATCATCCTGGCTACCTGTGTCCCAGCAGAGAGGCTGGTGGGAGAGAGTATGGAGGGGCTGGAGAAGCTCTCCCTCCAAGGGCACATGGCTGAGGGTGAGGCCTTTCTGAGAGGCGGGGTGGGGGAGGCTGGAGTCCACCACGAGTGGGAGAACAGGCCTTGCACCTACCTCTTGAAGTACTCCACCTCCCGGTCAGTCTCATCCATCTCCACCCCATCCATGTCCTTGGGCAGGAACACATCGTCTAGGAAGACACAGCCAGGAGGGCTCAGTGCTCAGGGCCAGGCCTCTGGTCATGCTCTTGGGGCAATGCTGGCTCACATGTGAGGACTGCCCTCCACCCCGTGGCCTGGCTGGGGGGTGGTCAGCCACTCAGTCCCTGGTGCACTCACCCAAGGAGGAGGCTGACTTCTCCTGTTTGTTGCGGCTCCGGCGGCTGCGGCCCTTGCCCTGTGGCAAGCTCTGTGGCCTCGCTGGGCCCGGGGGCAGCACAGACTCTGCGTCCAGAGGCCGTGCCTTGGCTTCACCTGGCCAGTTTCGCCAGGAGCTGCCTTTTTCCTTGTCAGCTTTGGGGCTGCCAGCCCAGCCTGGTCCTGGTCGGGTCCCCCGGCTACCTTCTCCAGCTTCAGCACAGCTGTCCAGTCTGGGAGGCTCTGGGGCCTTGCTTGGCTGCTTGGGGCTGGAGGTCTGGCCCTTGGCACTGGGAGTCTCCAGGCAGGCTGGGGACTGGGGAGCTGGGCTCACCTCGCTCTTCTTGGCCTGACTACCCTGTCTCTTGCCCTTCCGTGGCTTCCCACCTGAGGCCACAGGCTCAGGCATCTCCTGCTTGCAACCAGGGACCTCCTTTCCACCTGGATCCTCAGAGCTAGGGTTACCTGGCTTGGGTGTCTTGACCCAGATCACCCGGGACAGGTTGGGCACGGTGTTGAGTCTCCTCACCAGCCCACTCTCAGGGATGATGCCAGGAGGGGGGCCCCTCACCTCTGTCCATGGTGGATGGGGACTTCTCATTTCTGCCCATGGTGGGGCTGGCTCGCCGGGAGCTTGTAACACATGGTTCTGAGGGGAGCCCAAAGTCAAAGGGGACAGGTCAAGGTTAATGTCAGGCCGTTGCTCTGAGGAGCCATTGAGGTTTAAGGGGGCTAGACTCTGAGGCTCTGGCTCAGCAGCCCCCTCCTTAGAGAAGCCATTGCTGTCCATGCTGAGCTCACACACGCTGAAGCCGGCGCGGATGGAGTCCTTGACAGTGTTCTTGATCTCCTGTAGACGGCTGCTCAGAAAGCTGTTGACCCGATCCAGCTCCTGATCGGGCCACTCCAAGAGCCTCTCCCTGGCAGGCCTCAGCTCCCGGCTTCCAGAAACACTACGATTTGCCTGCTTTAGAGCTTCTGCTGCCAACTGGGCCTTCTCCTTTTCCTGCCAACAGAAGAGGCAGTTTCAGCAGGGGCTTGGCAGCTGCCAGGCACAATGTGACACCTGACACATCTGTCTCCGGCCCAGCTTCACCACGAATGGGCTAGAGGCAGGGCTGGCAATCCTGGCCTGCTCACCCTGCAGCAATGAGGATGAAATGCAATCAGATAAGTACCTGTCCTGGAGATGGAGGCAGTGACACCCACAGAGGGTAGGGTTTTTACATCTTGTTTGCCCAGGGCCCCACTACCAGTCCTAGAGCCTAAAAAGGCTAAGAAGGCTAGGACTCAAAAGGGATAGGATCTGCCTCCCAGGCATAAACGTAAGTAATTCACTCACTGGCTGAGTCTCAGTAGACTCAACTGCAAAATGGGGACAATAATTCTGGAGTGAAGACCAAAGTAGGGATGCATGTAAGAAAGATGGCTGCTACAGAAGACGCGGGGCTGTGAGACTGCCGTGGGAGATGAGACTGCTGGGTGGCTGGGAATGCTGTGCCCTCCTGATGCCGCATATGGGTGCTACTGGAGAGGGCCAAGTTCCCATAGGAAGGCACTCACTGCTTAGTTGGCCTCAAGTAATCAAGGCCACGCCCAAAGCATGCCCAGTGACATACAAGGGACAGCCACATGGGGCCAGCAAGATGTCAAAGCAGCCCCTTTGCCCAGGTGAGGACCAGGAGGCAGAGGGAGGCTAGACCCTGCCACTCAGCACTGACAGAGTCAGATCTGGAGAGTGAAAACAAGCCTGTGGGCTCTGAGTCACCCCACCCCTCTGCCTAACCTCAGGGCACCAGCAGGTTAAGGAGGCCTTGAGAGGCAGAGGGGAGACAGCTGTCAAAAGCCAACAGGAACGAGGTGGTAGTGGTGAGCTGGGGCCAGATGACTTTACCATTTTACCTATTTCCAGCTCATTTGGGAATGGAGGGGGAGAAACAGGAAAAATGAGACAAGAAAAGAGGGCTTGCCACCACCTGTGTCAAGTTAAAGAGGGTGACCCTGGTGGGCATAAATGTACTTATTCTCTCATCTTTTTAAAATACTGGCTTTTAAAAATACACTGCTGACTAGGACCACAACTGTGGGACCTTGGACAAATCACTTATTCTCCCTGAACCTTAAAATCTCCATTTGTAAATTTGGAAGAAAAACTTCAACCTACATATGTCACACGGTCATATGAGGAAACTGGAGTGGATGTGTGTCCCTTTCCCTGGGCACTAATAAGGCTGTGCCTTGCACTGCGGTGCTCAGGCGAGGAAGAAACTCAGCCTGGAGCAGCTGTGTGCCATGGAATTCAAGGCTACAGGCCGAGCTCCGAGGTCATGGGGGTGGCCAAAGAACTAAAAGGCCCTTCACTCTGTTCCTCTTCTGCACCAGAACAGCTTTGCTTTTATCTTTTAGGAACTGAGGTTCCACGGAAGATTTCAACTGCAGGAGAGTTTCGCTGCTATACAAAAATCTGAAAACTACTGGTGTAGAGGGAGTGACATGGAATCATGTACACCTCGGTAGTGAGAGAAGGAGAAAGCACGGAACCACACATTTTCTGCCAGGTACCATAAGCCTGGTACCTCCCCATGCTGTCTCTTTTAATCCTCACAATTGCCCTTGCTGTGTCGTTATCCTCAATTTACAGATGAAGAAACTTGACTTTGGAAAGAATAAGGAACTGGCCCAAGATTACATGCTAATTAAATGGCAGGGTCGGGAGAGCACACCCAGGTGTGACCTTCAGAAGTTCTTATGTTTTTCAATATTGTTTGACAATCATTTCCTGACCTGTGACTCTATGAGGCACTGGGCTGGGCAGGCTCTGGGAATTCAGCCATGCATGAGAAAGTCTCTGCTCACTGACTTGAGTCTGCTGGGGGAGATGGACATGCAAACAGGCTGTTTAATTCTGAGTGACAAGAGCTACAGGGAAAAAAGCACAGAGTGCTCTGGGAACCCAGACTGGGCTATCAGGAAGTGGTTCCCAAAGGAAGCAGTATCTCACTGAGCACTGAAGAGTGAGCAGGATTGTCCTGGGAAGTGTGAGACAAGCACATTCTAGACAAGAGGAAGTAGAAAGGCTAGGAAATGGGAACATGCAAAATATTTGGGGAATGCAAACATTCAGAGGGACGGCAGGAGCTCAGATTTCTTCTGGGTTGGGGTAGTGGGCAGGAAGGCCGTAGGGGCAGACTGAGAGATGAAGCTGGCAAGCTAAGCAGGGGCTAGATCCTCAAGAGCCCTGCAGGCCACGCGTGAGCCTGGATTTGACCCTAAGGGCAATGTTCAGCCACAAAAGCTTTTTAAGCAGTGGCAGTAGGGTGGAGAGACATGGATGGTGTGAGCTACTTGGGAGGTAGCATGGCCAGGACTTTTGGTTACAGGTGGGAGAGAGAATGGCATGAGTCATGAAAACAACATCGACAACCACCACTGCTGCTGCAGCAGCTACACTGACCAAGCGCTCACTCTGCCCAACCTTTCTGTGCGTCACTCTGTTTCATTCTCACAAAAGCCCTGAATTAGGTTCTACCGTTATTCTCATTTTATGGAGGAAGAAACTGAGGCTTAGAGGTTAAGTGATTTGCCCAAGGTCATATAGCAAGTATGGCAGAGCTGGGTTTCAAACTGAGCTCCAATCCCAAGGCCCGCTGCTCTCCATCACCATGATGTAGTCCTTCCAGGATGGCACCTGGGGTTCTGGTTCAGGCAGCTGGGTGGATGGTGGTGCCATTAACTAGACAGACCACGGAGAAAGAAGAGCAGGCTCTCTGGAGAGAGATGACAAGCTTGGCTTGAGATATGTTGAGTTTGGGACGTCTGTGAGGAGGTGCCCAGCAGCGGTAGATGTCACTGTGAAGCGCAGAGAGGAAACAGGTGGACATAAGGACCTGGGAGGCAACACTATCTAGATGGCTCTTTCCCAGGGAGCTGTCCTCAAGGGGGAGGGCCAGGCAGAGGAACAGGCACTCACAAAGGAGAAAGGACAGAGGGCAGAGAGGAAGTGAGAAACATGGAGAAGGTGGCCTCCCCACTGCCCTTTCCCCACCCCCACTGACTGAGGTTGGAGGAGCCAAAGAAAACAGTGCTTGAAAAGGAGAACTAACAAAGTGTGAGATGCTGCCTAGTGGAAAAGAAGATGGAACAGGAGAGAATGATTTGGCAACAAAGACGTCATTGGTGGCTCTGTGGAGGGGTGGAGGTGGAAGACAATTTGCAGCGAGCTGACAGGAGGAGTAAATGCAGATGTTGTTTTTCTGTGATAAGGAAAGAGACTGGGGTGGCGAGACAGGCTGTAGGCTCAAAGGACAGTTTGCTTTTAAAAATGAGTACTGGGCACAGTGAACTGCTGACGGGAAACAGCCCAGAGAGGCTGGAGCCACACAGCAGGAAGCTGGTGTTAGACTGAAGAGGCGGAAGGACTGCACAGGCCTTAGGTAGGGAAAGGGCTAACTCTTCCCTCATGACAAGAAGGAAGTCTGCAGGTGGGTTGGTAAGATGTTGGGAGAGTGCCTGTCCACTTGGCTTTTAATCCTTGTTGAAACAGGGAGTGAGGTTATCTGTTGGGGGGGTGGGGAGAGCCTGGCAATTGGAGCAGAAAGCAGGTCTGACAAAGGGGCTAGGGGAGAATGGAAGTGATGAGAAGCCAGAAGACTAGAGAGCAGCACAGTGGGGGCTCAGGCACATGGGAGCCCACTTGGCCTGGGTGCCACACATAGATCTGATCCAGCACCTTGCTCAAGGTGCAGAAGGGGAGAGGCAGGCTGGGGTCAAGCCCAGGACTGTGGTTTTTCTGGAAGGACAATAGGGCAAGGAACTGAGAAGACTGGTCGGAGAGTGAATGAATGATGGTCAAGGGAAGGGAAGATGGACAGGTGACAGTCTTCAGTGGATAAAGAGGAGTGGTGGTGGGAGGTTGTAGATGACAGAACCAGGGGTTCGTTTCAAAGGAGCAGCAGTTAGGATATGAGAGAGAGTGAGTCATGGTCCGGAAACGGCATGAGGGAGCAGAAAAATACCCAGCTTTATCTGTCTCCCCAGGTGGGTAGTGGGTGGATGGTTCTTGGTGGAAGTTGTGTTTTTGGTGGACTGTAGCTAAGTCTGGGAGGTGGAGGAGGGGAACTGGGGAGGAGGCTGATGTATGAACAGATAATGACCATGATCGCTAGTTACAGGACCCTGGAACTGCCCACTTCTGTGTCGTATCTTGGCCTCTAGACTGGGTGGGGCAGACAGTAGCAGTGCAGGAAGTTTCTGAACAAGTGAGTAGAGAATAATAAAAGGCAGACTAGAGACATGTGCGAGGTGCAGCTGTAGCACAGCAGAAGATGTTACCTGAGGAAGACTGCAAAAGAGGAAACATCTGAACTAGGCTTAGGAGGAGGTTGTCAGAAGGAAAAGGAGAGGGCAGAGATGAAGAAGAAAGGATATCCAGGCACAGAAATCTATGAAAAGCACACCAGGCCTGGGAACTGCGAAGTGTGCTGGCTGGGACCTAACTGGAAATCACTGCCTTGGGAGGCCAGGAAAGGCCAAAGAGACCACTGCTGCCCACTGCACACTGCTGGCCAGGCAACGCTGGCTGGGCGACAGAAGATGCAGGCCATTTTCTGAAGGCAGTGGTGGGACCCTTTGGTTTACTACTTCAGGCTGCAGGGAAGGGGTTCTGGTTTGTCCTTTGGGCTGGAAAAAGACGGAGAATCACTGCTGCTTTCCAGAGCACCAGCGCTGTTTGACCACCCAGGTCCTGGAGCTAGCTGGTTGTCAAACCCATTCTCTTCGGCGGCTGAGCTCCTATGTGGCGCTGTGCAGCTGCAGCCGGGGGCAGGCAGGCCAAGAGGCAATGAGGTGGCAGGGGACGGGCCATCAAGCTCTGGCGCTCGCGTGATTCCAAGGGCTGCCCAGGAACAGCTCCCCTGGTTCTCTCCTCAGCCTTCTGGGAGGAGCTCACTCAGCCCTTGGACTGGGTCATTCCCATGACTTCAATTACATCTCCATGCCAGCAACTCCCAGCCCCACACCTCCATCTCCACCTGGACGTCTCATGAGAACCTCTGAGGCACCGTGCCTCAACTGAATGACCCGTCTTCTGCCAACCCTTGCTCAGTAAAAGGCACGTCATCCTGCCAGTCAGCCTAGCAAACACCTGGGAGATATCCTTGACCATCATCTCCTTGTCCTGCAATCAGATCACCTGCCTCCTCTGAAAATCCACGTCTCCTGCTGCAGGCCCACTATCAATCATCGCTTCCCTGGCTTTGGCTCTCCAGCCTGGAGCATCACCCTCCAGCTTCCTTCCGTACAGCCACGCAGCCATTCTGGGATGCAGATCTGGCAAGTGCATGCTGGGATTAAAGCCCTCCAGCAGCCACCCCCTCAGCTTAGGATCAAGTCAAAGCTCTTCAGCAGGGCCTGAGAGGCCCTTCCCTCTCCTCCACTATCTGTCCTGCCTCTCCCGGGTTTGAGCGCTGGCTTCACAAAACTGCTGTGGATGTGCTTTGCACACTGACAGGAGGGCCCTTCTGATGAATCTGTGCTCACTACCTATGACTCAGCGGCCATGGCAGCCTCATGGTACAGCCATTTCCAGCATGCCCAGGCAGGATGGGGACCTTCCCTCATCTCAGCACTTGTCACACACTAACGTGCTGGTCCAGTTTTGTGTCAGTCTCTCCACTGGACTGAGCTCCGGGGTGAGAACTTAACTGCATCATATTTTAGCTCCCAGTATTTGCAGAAGTGTTTGCTGAATGAATACCTAACTGACTGAAGCAAGTCCTGGACTTTGAGGAATCCAGCAAGTGGCTTCTGATGCCAGGACTTTTTTTCTCCAATCACTGGCCCCAGGCTCCCTCACCCCAATGCCTCCCAAACTCATTCAGACCTTCCCAGAGCAGAGAGTCCTGCCAATGCCTTTGGCAGCCAGCACCATTCACGCCCCAGAAGTCCTGAGGGTTGGGGCAAAGGATTCCTCGGGGAGAAGAAGTGGTAGAGCTGGGCTCCCCCCACACCCACCTTCTTTTTCAGCTTGTGCCGGGCCCGCTTGGCGGCCCTGGCGCTGTTGGGGACTTTGGGCTCCGTGCTGTTGATGAATTCCAGCAGCTCATCCACATCTCGGTGGTCCACGGCGGGCTCCCCAGGGATCCCGCCCAGGGCGCCCCCCTTCATGGGCAGTTCCTCTTTCCGCCTGGTCAGCCTCGAGCGGAGCTTCTCTCGGATCTCGGTATAATTCCGACTCGTCGGGGCAGCGGGTGGCTGGGGGAGGGGGAGGCGCTGACGTTACACCCTGGGCCCGGGAAGCCCGTGGCACTCCCACCCGCTGGCACCAAACACGTGGTGAGAAGCGAGACAACTGTTCTTTCTACCACGGCCACAAAGGCCAAATGGCTTCACCCTCAGCCAGGACCAGAGCCAAGGCAGTGGTGGATGGAGGGAGTGGGAGGTACGCAGCAGTGCTGGGAGCACACTGACTTGGGAGCCAGGAAAACAGGTCTGAGCCCAGGCTTTGTCACTCGGAAGCTGTATGACCTTGGGCAGGTTCACTGAGTCTTTGTGAGCCTCCATTTTGTCATCTCTAAAATGAGGATAACAACCCCTTGCTCAAAGGTGACCAGCAGCGAAATCACTTCCATTTCTTCTGCCCTCAGCTGCTCTCCCCGAGCCAGCAGCCCCGTCCTCTTCACCTAGGAGACTTCTGACCTGCTTTCTCCCTCTGTCCAGAGACAGCATGTACTCTGCTCTGAGCCTCCTTCCCGGCGCCACCTGTGTTCACTACCTGTCCCTCAGCTGGCTCTCACACTGGGGACCGAGCCTCTGCTTCCACTCTGCCTTCATCACACACAAGCCTTCACTTCTCTGGGATTACACACGGATACACATACTCATTAGAATCACAGCCTTCCCCTGCCACTTCCTTTCTTTTCGCCTAAGGAAAAAAAGTGAATCTTAAGAGAAACCATGAGAAGAGCAAAGGTACCAAAATGCTGAAAGGTCTCTACCTCACCCACGTGCTGTGAGGATCGAGCGAGTGGACGCTGGTGTGAGGACTCACAGGTCTGAGTGCAGTTATCAGCCCCACGAGCGAGGGGGCCCTGGGGAGAGCAGGGAGCTCGGCTGGCTCCCCTTGGCTGACCACAAGCCCGCTCTGGCCTGGGCAGGCGCACTCACCGCATTGTGGCCGAAGAACTCACAGTAGCAGCAGTCACAGAACTTCCCGTCTCTCTGGTGTGTGGAGGATGAGGTGCAGGAGCTACGCTCTGAGCTGCTGTCCTCTTCCTCGCCCAGGCCCTCGTCTGCCTCGCAGGGCTGGGGCAGCTGGCAGGTCAGGCCACTGTGGGTAAACTTGTGCCCCTTGCACCCAGGGTCCCTGCTGATGGGGGAGAAAGACAGGACCAAAGGTGAGGAAAGGCAAGGCAGGAGCAGGCCGTGAGGAGCCTGGGAAGCACCATCACCTTCATCTGCCTCATCCCACAAAGGCCAAGGCAGTCAGACTGAATCAGCTCCTCACAAGAACAGGGCAGACACCCTAGCTCTCCCTCAGGGCCCGGCTCAATGGCACTATTTTGGAAATGTTCCCCGTGCCTCCCCTGCCCATGCCTACCATGTGAGCCTCCTGGACTCTGAGGACACTAGGTATACCTCTCTCCATCCTACTGTCTATCATGCTTTATAGCAATGGTCTATTTACCCATCTGCCTTTCAGACCAGAGTGTGCATTCCTCAAGAACAGGAACTATGCCATTTCTATTTTTGGGTCCCAGTGTGTAGCATACCCACCTTGTACACAGTAGGTGCTCAGTAAGTATGTGTCTCAACAGATTAATGGGCTGATAGAACAACAGCCTGGAACAGCCAAAGGAGGTCAATGTCCTTTTACTCTCTAAGGTCCTTTTTTCCCTTGATTTTTCATTTGTTTTTGGCTGTGCCGTGTGACTTGTGGGATCTTAGTTCCCTGACCAGGGACTGAACCCGGGCCCCCAGCAATGGAAGCACCGAGTCCTAACCACTGGACCACCAGGGAATTATCACTAAAGTCCTTATGATTGAGTCTGCACCACTGGACAGAGCTGCCTTAGCCATGGGGCCTAGAGGTTAAGAAAGCAAATGTGCCTTGTGGGCCACAGACTCTAAGAGCTACTGTTTGTGCCAGATACTGCATACAGCATATTATTTCTAACAATCCCTCAAATCCTGAAAAATAGGTGTTGCCTTCCCCACGCTGCAGTGGAGGAGAGCGAGGCTCAGAGTGCTGCACTGCTTTGCCCAAGGAGCAGCTAGGACTCAGTCTGTGCACAAAGCTCATGCTCTCCCACTGCACTGCTCTGCCTCTAGATTTTAGGAAGCATCTTGTAATACAGACTATTTTCCCACGGTAAGGAAGAGAAAGGCCTGCAAGGTCCCAGGATTGGAGCCAGAAGAGCCTGAGCCCTGGGTTGGCCATCAGCAGTGGAAGTGCCCTCGGGCAAGGCCAAGGGAGCCAGGAGGAAGGGTGAGCAAGGAGCAGCAGGGAGGTTCCACAGGGCAGGAATTATTATCAAGGTGCTCAGAGGACTTCCCTGGTGGTCCAGTGGTTAAGACTCCACACTTTCACTACAGGTGGCATGGGTTCCATCCCTGGTTGGGGAACTAAGATCCCACATGCCACACAGCACAAAAAAGAAGGTGCTTAGAGAAGCTTAACCCCAACAGACCACTTTTCATATACTACATTAGTAAAATTAAAATACCTAGTGTTCTAATACTGGTGGTTATGTCAATTTGGAGTGCCCCTTGGAAAGCAATTTTTCAGTATGTATTGAGAACTCTTCTCAATAAAACAAAGCCGACAAACACATGAAAAGATGTTCAACATCACTGATCATTAGAGAAGTGCAAGTCAAAGCCACAAGGAGGTATCACTTCACACCAGTCAGAATGGTCAGCATCAAAAAATCTAGAACAATAAATGCTGGAGAGAGTGCGGAGAAAAGGGAACCCTCCTGCACTGTTGGTGGGAATGTAAGTTGGTACAGCCACTATGGAAAACAGTTTGGAGGTTCCTTAAAAAAACTAAAAATCCCATTCCTGGGCATATACCTTGAGAAAACCATAATCCCAAAAGAAATATGTACCACAATGTTCACTGCAGTACTATTTACAATAGCCAGGACATGGAAGCAACCTAAATGCCCATCAACAGATGACTGGATAAAGATGTGGCACATACATACAATGGAATATCACTCAGCTGTAAAAAGGAATGAAATTGGGACATCTGTAGTGAGGTGGATGGACCCAGAGTCTGTCATACAGAGTGAAGTAAGCCAGAAAGAGAAAAACAAATACCATATGCTAACCCATACATATGGAATCTAAAAAAATGGTACTGATCAGCCCAGTGACAGGGCAAGATTAAAGATGCAGATGTAGAGAACAGACTTGAGGACACAGGATGGGGCAGGGGCGAAGGGAAAGCTGGGACAAAGCGAGAGAGTAGCACTGACATATATGCACTACCAACTGTAAAACAGCTAGTGGGAAGTTGCTGCATAACATACGGAGATCAACTCGATGATGGGTGATGACTTAGAAGGCTGGGATAAGGGATGGTGGAAGGGCGTCACAGGAGGGAGGGGATATGGGGATATATGTATAAATACAGCTGATTCACTTTGGTGTACCTCAAAAACTGGCACAACAGTGTAAAGTAATTATATTCCAATAAAGAGCTTAAAAAAAACAAAAACAAAAAACAAAGCCAAAAAACCCCCTCTGATATCCTTTAAACTGAGAACTTTTTTCACTCGGAGAGATCTATTCTAAGGAGAAAAGTCCAAAAGAGGGAAAAGCTTTAGGCAAAGACATCATTAGAGACATTATAACGTTAAAATGTTGGCATGACCTAAATGTTCGGCAACTGGAGAACAGCAAAGTGCGCTATGGAGAATTCTCCAGCCTTTAAAGCCAAGGCTCAGAAGTCAGATGGGAACCAAACAGCGCTAAGTGAAACTGGATGCCAAAAAACCGTAGAGACACCACCACTACCATGTGGGAAAGACACTCAAGGGGAAACTGCTAGGAGTGGCTGTATTGGGGTGGTGGGATTTTAAAGTGGGAAAATATAAATGCATCATAAACATAGATGTGATTTACAATATAAAAAGATAAATCTTTTTCAAAGAATTGTGTCTTTCAAATATATATTAATATAAACTTTCTCAGTACTTAGTTACTTCTAGGAATCTACCGTAAGAACAGAACTCCTGACTCAAACAGACTTGGGTGCAAGGATGCTTATTACAGCCTAGTCTATAATAATTAAAAATTAGAAATGTCTCAGTATCCAGGAATAGGGAAACGACAAAATAAATTAGCCAGAGCTGTGCAATAAGACATTATGTGGTCACTGAAAAGTTTCCTGAATAATTTTAACTGGGGAAATGATCATGGCATAATGTTAAAAAGTAACCACACAAAAATATATAGAATGTGGACCTCATTTCGTTATTTATATATAGAAACATCAAGGGACTTCCCTGGTGGTCCAGTGGATGACTTCATGCTCCCAATGCAGGGGGCTGGGTTTGAGTCCTGGTCAGGGAACTAGATCCCACATGCTGTAACTAAGAGTTTGAATGCCGCAACTAAAGATCCCTCATGCCGCACCTAAGACCCAGCACAGTCAAATTAAAAAAGAAAAAACATCAAGAAGAAAATACAGGGACTCCCTTGGTGGTGCAGTGGTTAAGAATCTGCCTGTCAATGCAGGGGACATGGGTTCAATCCCTGGTTCGGGAAGATCCCACATGCTGCAGAGCGACTAAGCCCGTGCGCCACAACTACTGAGCCTGTGCTCTAGAGCCCGTGCTCCACAACAAGAGAAGCCACCACAGTGAGAAGCCCACGCACCACAATGAAGAGTAGCCCCCGCTTGCCACAACTAAAGAAAGCCCGTGTGCAGCAACAAAGACCCAACGTAGCCAATAAAAATAAATAAATTTTAAAGAAAAAGAAAAAAAAAAAAAAGAAAGAAAATACACTGCAGTGTTAAAGTTTAGGTTGCCAGGAATTTTTTTCTTCTTTTATATGTTTTAAATTTTTACACATTTCTAAATTTTCCCAAGTTTTTAAAAAGTAATAAACACATATTTCTTTCATAATTGGAAAAACTACGAAAAAAACATTAACAGTCTACTTTTCAATTTTTACCCCAAAGGCACCCTTTACAAATTTTCCCAAAACTCCTAAGTTGTCAAGGAGTTTGCTCTTTGCGCCACTCACTTACCTGTGAGTGCTAGGGAGCTGCTGAGAGCTGGGTGGTGGGAGCAGGGGCCCGCTGCAGTGCCCACTGCAGTGCCCACTACAGGGGTGGCTGCAACCCGAGAATGGTGGAGGCATCTTCAGGAGCGGCATGCTGGTGGAGGGAAGGTGGGGGCTCTGACATGGCCCTGGGGTGTGGGGGGCAGCAGCCACAGCAACCGGGCATTCTGAAACCTGGGCAGGGAAAGGCGCTGCTGGGGTGGTGGGCAGCAGGTGTGGGTGGGGTGGTGAGCCAAAGGATCCAGGGTGAGATGGGATCAGCGGCGCTGGCTGGGGGTGGTGGCCGGTGGGGCTGTTAGGTGGAGCAGTGAGGTCTGAGTGCCGGTGGTGCTCCGAGATGGGGAAAACCTCACCTGTGGGTGGACGGGGGAGAGAGATGTCAGAGTGGGAGCCCAGATCCTGGGAAGGAAGCCTAAGGGCTCGCTGCTGCAGCACCCTCCTTACTATGACCAGAGGAAACACGCCTGGGCACAGGGTCTCAGCATGGTGGACCCGTGAGCTTTTGGAGAAGCCCAGCAGTACTCTGGGCTGGAGAGATTCCTCTGCAGGAAGCAGCTGGATAGGCTGAAGAGGCCCAGGCTTGAGAGAAAAGGCAACAGGAATGCCAGCCCCATGCAAGGCTGCAACACCTGTGCTGGCATCAACAGGGGATACACATGTTCTCTCTCTCAGTGCCTCTTCAGGACCTGCCTGTCAACAGGCACTCCTCAGGCCCAGGGCGGGATCTACAGCAGTCAGCGGAGCAGCAGGCTGAGGCTCTGCCTCAGGGCCACGTGGACAGAGGCAGCCAGGGACGCCCGACTTTCGGGTGGCCCCAGATTTCAGAGGACAAGTGGGAAAAGGCTGTGAAAACTCTCTCTGGCCTATGCATCAAAATAACTGGAATTATGTATTGCTCAACTCACAATTCTGGAGGCTGCACCCCTTTGAAGAATTCAGGTCCTCCATATAGAAGCAGACAGTAATTCATATTTACATAGTATATCAATAACCCAAGATTTTTTCTCTTGGTCGCTAAGCATTATCTCATGGTCTAAAAAAGGCTTACATAGCTGCAAAACTGGCTAATAATCAAGTGTCTCCCTCTGCCAATCTCTCGTGGATGAAAGCGCAGTGCTTTTATAAAAGCACCCATCCCTAAATGGAGAAAAGGAGCCACCCCAGGCCCTCTGTGCTGCTGCAGCAATCACGTGATCTGAGTTCTAATTCCCTAAAGGCCCTTCCAGACTTCACTTTCTATTCAGCCAATGCTTAACCAGGTCCCATCTTGGATCCAATGGGAACAGCTATCAGAGCTAATGCCAGCAGTATTTTTCAAGTTCAGAGTCTTGAGGAAAGGATTCCCACCAAGACAGTCAAGGGCGAGATTGCCTCCTTGGCTTCTACCAAAACAGCTCCACTTTTACTTACTGGGTTGGCCAAAAAGTTTGTTTGGGTTTTTCCATAAGATGTTATGGAAAAATCCGAACGAGCTTTTTGGCCAACTCGATATTTTAATAACCGATCTTCTGATTTGTTCGAGCACAGTGGTGAGGAAAACACAGGTCTCTCTACTTGTGGGGCCTGGCTCTCTTCTGAGCTTGGAGACTCACCAGGGATGGTAGGAGGACTCCCGAGCGAGCTGCCTGGCATAGCCCCACTGGAGTGTGGGGAGTTCCAGAGGCCAGAGAGCTTATGTGCTGACAGGAACGAGCTGGGATCCCAGTCTCCTGAGTTCCCATGGCAGGAGGAGGACGAGGATGAGGACGATGAAGAGGAGGACGAAGAGGAATGAGAGTCACCCCCACAAGACTGTGACTTGCAGGATGTGTGTGACAAGGAGATCTGGGGAAGGGGGAAGAAAAAGGCTCATGGTAAGACAGTAAACATCAGAGCTAACCCTCTGCTGCCTCGGCTTCCCCAGGGGCACCTCCTCCTCCAGGTCCCCATGGCCTGGCCAAAGCACAATTCCCACAACTCCAGGTGCAAGGGCAAACGAGGGCCAGGCCTTTGCCAAGAGGGTCTGAAGTGAAGTATGTGGATATGATGAGAGAGATTCTGGTAATGGCAGAGATGGCCTGTCAACTGTGGGCCTTTGGTGAGTCCTGAGAGCTGCCAAGGAGAGGAAGAGTCTTTTAAGTCAGGAGTCCTGAAGCTGAACTGATTCTGGGTAAGAGAGGCTGGGGGGAATGAAAAACAAGGAGTTTGATCTCTGTGATTCAGGAGATGGTACTTAGCTCCCAGGCATCTTGGATGCCTTCTTAACGGAGGTACACTGCAGACCCTCAAACTGACCTTTGCCCTCCATGTCATACTGGTTGGCTTTTGAGCTGCCACAGAGCTGAAGGCAGCGCCGTCAAAGGGAAGGGTCTGGATCTCGATCTATCAATGCCTCTGAGCTAGCCCTCACAGTGTACCCTGTCCTCAGGAGCTGGTGGGCTGCCTCAAACCTCTCTTTTCTTCCCCTAAATGTGAACCCAAGCTGCTAATGCTGTGTGATGCAGCCTGGCAGCCTCTTGGCACCTGCATGTAGGTGCTGCCTGAGGAGAGCCACTTGAGAGGACAAGGCAGCAACAGCTCAACAGCCGGATTTCTTTGGGCAGGCAGCACTCCTGCATTCAGGGACCCCTTCTCAGCGGTTACCTACCGCCACTGCATGTTCTCGACCTGTCTGCCTTTCATCTTCCTCCATGCTCTTTCGGCAACTCTGGCAGACCCATAGAGGCATCTCGCCTAGGAGATTCTTGACGAGCTTTGGCATGAAGTCAGGGGGCAGCTTCTCACCCTGCAACACCAGTCCGTTTTGGGAAGGGCCTTCTTCCCAGCCTTTGCGTTCCCGGTGACACAGCAGGCAGCAAGTCTGCACAGACTGGCTGGAGGTGGGGGGAACCTGTCCAACAGACAGAAACAGGGTTTCCCAGAAGGGGAAAGGCTCTACTTAGAAATAATATTAACAATACTAATGATGTCACTATTACGTGCCAGGCATTGGGTTGGCACTTAATCCAATTTTAGTCTTTGTAACAGCTCTGCAAACTAGGTGTTATTACTCTCATGGGTTTTTTTTTTTTAAAAGAAGAAACAGATTTCAAGAAGTTAAATAAGTTGCCCAAGGTTGTAGAGTCAGTGAGTGGCTGAACTAGGATTTGAACCCTAGTGAGGCTGACTCCAAAGCTCATGCTTAAATGCCCCAATGCCCTGAGGTCCCCACATCTTGAAGGTTAATGAGAAGATGGCCCTTCCTTCTGTGGCATGCCTGGAAGAGGCCACAATCTTGGGCTGTCTGTGAAGTCTATAGACCAATCCCCACCTGAAAGGAAAAAATGCTTTCTGTTAACGCAGTCTGGGGGAACATGTGGGTGTCCTGAAGAGCTGCACAATTCCATTAGGATAACAGCAGCACTTTGGAGGAGCTAGTTGAAGAGTATCAACTCAGCTGAAAACTGAGTTGGAGGCTGAGGCAAACCCTGGTGCTTCTGAGAGGCAGTGAGGTGTGGTGAAAAAACCCTGGGCTTTGGGGGTCAGACTGACACACATTCTAATCCCTCCCTGATCACAAATTAGCTAGGTGACCTTGAGCAAGTTATTGAACTTCCCAAGCTCTGATTTCCTCCCTACCTTGCAGAGTTGTTGTGAGGGTTGGTGCATAGACAGGGAAAGTGCCTAGCCCTGTGCATAGTCCCAATATACAGTAATTATTTTTTGGATTTTTTTTTCCTTCTAGGACAAACTTGACCTAGAAATATAAGTCTATAGGTTTTCTATCACATTGAGTGGTACTGATTGTGTCTAATGACCCCAATTAATGGCTTTCCTATATCCTGCAACTTTGTACTGTGGCCCCTTCTCACTCTGACAGTCATGTCACTTTCTTCAGCCAATGGCATGCCAGCACATATGCTGCCAGCAGGAGTTTGAAAGGTGTGTATGCATTTCTACCTGCTTCCTTGCATGGCTGGGCTTATTCGCTCTCGTGCCTCTGCCGTGCCACGTACACGTGACCAGGCTAGCTGCTGGAGGGATGTGAGAGACATGGGGAAATCTGAGGCTTCCCAGCTGACTGGCCAGCAGATCAGATACACAAGCGAGCACAACTGAGATCAGTCAAGTAGGCCCCAATCAGCAGAAATACCCAGTCAACCCAGAGACTCATGACAAATAACAAATGGTATTGTTTTAAGCCATTAAGTTTTGAGGTGGTTTGTCACATGCAGTAGTTAACTGATATACCTTCCAGACTTACCCACCACTAGGTAACAGGTATTTGCAGAGGCCTAAGCAAAGGAATAATAAGAGTATCACTTTCATCCTACCCATAAAATAAATGGCATCATCTTTTTCAAATAAAATCACCTTCTCACAATAAGTTGGCATCAGGGTATCCTTAAATCTGCAATGTTACAATAACACTGACCTGGGTCCCTGGTTTCTACAAACAGAAAGGAACCAAACCGTAGTATCAGGAGCACACTGAAACATCTGGGGAAGTACAAGGACCTTGGAAAAGAGTACCAGAGAGAGAGAGAAAGAAATCTTAGACATGGAACTCATGTGGGATGCTGCCTAAACAGTCTGAGCCAAGGGTACATTTCAGTGAGCAAGTCAGCTGCTTAATGGCAGCTGCAAAACAATATAGGCTTCTAGAACCCATTGGTGGTGAGTATCTCATGGAAAGCGTAGAAGGCTGATGGAGAAGGATGGTGTTCAGAGACGTTAAGGCAAAGGAGGCCTTTCTGAGATGTGTACCCAGGAAACTTTCCCATAGCTACAAGATGCCATAGGAACTCCAGAAGGAGATGAGGCCAATGCCCGAGTCCCTTTCCCTGTGAGAAAAAGAAAAGTGACTGTACCTTTAAGGCAAACACCAGGACATGTAATTTTACTACAATGGAGTTTCATTTCATTTCAGAGTTCAGTTCTACAGTTATTACATAAGGTGAAAATCTTGTATGAGTAAAATTATTCTTGAAATTTCTATATAGCCTGCGGAGTACAGTATATATGGTTTTGTAGGTACAACCAAGAATTCAAATGTATAATGTAAATAACAATGTGTAATAGTGATTTTTTTCTGTTTTCTTTTAAAACTGAAAACAGAATTCTTATAAGTTAAATATGTGATCAGTATGACTGCTCTTAGTGCCAAAGTACTTGTGGGAGGTGCTGGGATGTAGTAGAAACAACACTGGCTCTGGCATTAATCCTGGGCCTCCACCACTTACCAGCTGTATAATGCTGGGCAAGTTCTACTTATTCTGTGTCTCTCTATAAAATGGGATTAAGTCCTGACTTGTAGAGTTGGCTGTGAGCGCTGTGATAAAGCACCTAGTCCAGTGCCAGGCATATATGTTGCTCAACATATGGCACTAATTATGAACATGATACAAGCGATGGGAAACAATATTTAAAATTAGGACTAGGGTTGAAAATATAAATATAGTCACTGTATTTTATGAGAATGCAAGAGTCTCTCACAGGAAATGAACTGAAGGTGACTTTCAGGCATCTTAATCTCTGTCCTCACTCCATGAAGTCACTCCTTAAGTTCCCCATCTACTCCCTGTACTCTCCTACGTCACGCTTTTGTTAAAGGGGATCTTCTGCCTAAAACCCCCTTCCTTCCCATATTTACCAATGAGTAGATGGGCAGGGCTTAAATAAAGCCCAGCTTAGATCCAATCTCACCCAAGCTTTCCTAGAGATTCCCTCTTATCATTCACCTCTCCTCTCCATATCCCCACAGCACATCGTGCCTTGGTTACAACACCTGTGCCTTCCACTTAACTTATTTACCTGCATCTTCTGTCACTTCTGCTAGGCTGCTGTGCTCCTAGAAGGCAAGTACCAGGTCTAACTCCTGTCTGGGTCTCTCACAGTGCAGCACAGGGCACAGGCTCAGCTGGGCACAGAGTGGCTAAATCAGCTTTGTTAAGTGTCCCCAGGACAATACAGCTGGCAGGCAGTTTGGTGAGACATTGCTTGAAATTATTGTTTCCCACAGAAAAAGGCCATCTCCTCACCCTGGACCTCCACCCAAATGGTTCCAATCTCAAGTATGGAAGAGTGGAAGACTGCATTCCTTGGGGATTACAATGAGATTCCCCATTCACGGAAATAACAAGACTATCCCTAGAGTTAAAATGATAAATGAGATTAGCCATCAATGGAAGTGAATTTACAGGGCAGGCTGTCTTCCTAGTTAAAGGAAGAAACACAGGTCGTGGAAAGCTAATTACATACAAACTGAAGCAGGGATGATACCACCTACATTGGTTGCCCAGAGGATGAAGTGCAGTTAGCGATGCAAAGCACTTAGCTCAAGGGATCCATGAAGGAGGCACTCAGTCTGTTACCTAGGTCCCTTGGCTGGTCTGGTCTGCTCTTAGTAAGTCTACACTGGAAACTACCTTATCCACTGTCTTGAGTATGCTAGGTTCTTTCTTTCTAGGCCCAGGTAGTTCTGGGGGCCACCCTCAAATCTGTCTTAACTCTACACCTTGGTGCCTGCCCGTGGGTAAAATTCCCAGTGGAGCCTGGGGACTTTTCTCTCTGACATTTTCATCTTTACTTGAATTGCCAGAGGGTGATAAGAATTCCAAGCCCTGGAGATATTATATGCAGTTAATACTATCATATTTTTCAAATTTTTGCTTTGGCAGAGAAAAGCTCTTGGTTCACAGTTCCCTTTGGCTTCAATCTCCTACCATTTCCCAAATTCCTAGCAATCATGACCTCTTATGCCCTGCAGTCAAGTCAGGCTTCTGACTAGCTGTTCTGAAGCTGTACTTTTTATAGCACCTGGCACAGAATTCCCACATGAAAAACACGATCAATAAATGTTTATCAAATGAATGAAAATTCCAACCCTGTTTCTTTATCACAAAGGTTGATGGAACTGATTCTTAAACCCAGCAACCCCAGGCAAAAGCTAATTATTCCTTCTTACCTCAGTTTAAATTCAGAGCCTCTCCAGATTCTGGTCTAGCCTTAGGTAAAAGATGGAGGAGAGAAAGGAAAGGTTCTAGGGATTCTCTAGATTTGGGATCTGCTCAAAAAAGCTCCAAGATAATTCTGCTTCATTCTCTGAGCAAACCCCAAATCTCTGGACAGCGTGGGGTTACTCACATAGGGGATCTGTGTTGTAGCACACACGTCCCCAGAGCAGTCAAGGAGCCAGGGGACCCCTAGACTGTGGCCACTCCCAGCCCAGGGGGCTGGCACGTGCAGCCATTAAAACCAGTACCTGCTCCCTCAGTCGACCAGCCTGAAGACTCTTCTGTCTTCGTCTAAGAAGCATTATGCTAGGACAGTCTAGTTTTTCCAGGGGCAAAAATAGATAAAATCAAAGAAAGGGGAAGCCAATTTTTTCATGGAATGCCATTTTTACTTCAAAGAATGACTGACTGACAAACTATGGTTATTCTAACTTGGGTATTGGTAGACGTTTTCTCAAAAAATGAACAAAATGAGCCTGTCAATTTAAGGAAAACAACTCTGTGGTCAATGATAAAATTCAAGTTTTAGGCAAAAATTAGAATTTTGGAAAAGTTGTATCCACAACCATGAGCTTGACAGCTTCCCAGTACTTAAAGACTTTATGATGAAATTGGTGGTGATATTAACAAAAGTTCTCTTTTGATATTAATAATGAAATAGGAAAACATTTGGAAGTGAACCAATTTTCCAAATGATCAAAGCATAAAGTTACAGAATCACGCACTGGTATAAAATCCACTCAAAGTGTTAGATGAACCAACAGATTTTAATGTAAATGAGTATAAAAACTTTATTGATATGGTCTCAGATTTCATATTGCAAAGAATACCAACAATCATCTGGAAAGGCTACCAAAATACTTTTCTCTTTTCCAACTATGTCTCTATGCAAGGTTGGATTTTTTTTTTTAAATACTTCAGTCAAAATAATGCATTGCAACAGATTGAATACAGAAGCATATATGAGGCTCTTTTTTCTATTAAGGCAGACATGAATTTGCAAAAGTGAAAATAAGACCATTTTTCTAATTTTTTGGAAAATTGTTATTTTTAATTTAAAAATTGTTATTTATGTTAATGTAGGTTTAATATTGTTATCCTGAAATGAATTAGTAACTAAATATTTTTAAATTTTCTCAGCTTTCATACTTAATTGAGTAAATATCAAAAGTTTAACCAACAAAAGCTCTTTTGGGTCCTTGAAAATTTTTAGAGATGTAAAAGGGTCCTAAGATCAAACACTGTGAGAAGTGCCGATGTAAAGCCTCTAACAGTGCCTGTCACCAGTGGGTGTACTACACGCAACAGTGACTACTAACAGCCACACAGCAGTTCATGGCATATCTGGGTTACTCTTTGGGGGCATGAGTAAATTCTGTACCTTAGCCTTTCTGGCTGCAATTTGGGAATTTATGTGTCACTAGACCAGATGGCTGTCAAGGACTGCTCCTGAAGCTGGATCTAATTTCCAGAACCAAACCTGCTCTTATTCCTTTCACAGATTCCATTTACTCCCAAGAGTTTGTGCATGTTTGTAGAGGATTCCCCCAAGACACATGCTGTATCTAACCAGCAGCCCTGCGACAGTTTTCAAATTCTATTCTGAAATGGCCCAGTAGACCACTCTACTCTCAAGTCACTCCAAAAACCTCCTTGTCACAGAGGCAGGCAGAGGACAACAGTTAAAATTCCCTTCCAAAGGCAGAGAAAATGACTAATCCCCAGACTAGAAAAACTTATCAGCCCAGTCATTACCACTCACTCTTCCGTTCACCCATTCATTCCCTTGTTCGACAAACATTCTCAGAGCCCCTACCTGGTGCCAACCATTGTGCTAGGTGCTGGGAAACACAGAGTTCCTGCCTCAAGAACACATGTGTAAAGGCAGGTTCGTGCACAGGGCTGTCAGTGCTCCCAAACTCCCAGGATGCCTCATATTAATTTTGGAGAATCAGGCAGGAACACATATTAAAATAACATACAATTATAATTAACAAAATAATACATAAATTAAAAACAACCAATTAGGACATTGGGGTTCTCTACTTAATGTAAGCTTATTATGTGCCTTCTTGCATACCTATCCAGTTTGAGGACCTCTTTCCTTTACCTCCTCTTTCCTACCTGGTCTCTCTTTAATCTCTAGGCTCCTTTCTGGTTGAGCTCACTACCATGGCACCCTTCGGTCCCTGGCACTCATAACTTGGCCCCAGCTGACCTGTCCATACTCCACTTCCATGCTTAACACCTGAGAACCATAGGCTCTGTCATACTGTTTCTCAGATACACCTTGTCCCTTCAAACCTCTGCTTTACTCCTCAGGAAATTCCTATTCATCTCCTAAAATCTTGGTCAAAGGTCGATGAAGCTTTTGCTGCACCAGGCTAAGTAGAATTCTTTTAGTATAGCATCTATCACATTGTGCCATAGACATATATCCTCTGCTTACTCCCAAACCGACATAGAATGGGAGCTCTTTGGGGGCAGGGAGTGGACCTTAGCCACTTAAGTGTGTCCAGGAACTAGGCTTTGCTTGGGCCTGGCACATAGCAGGCATTCACTGAATAAATGAACCAATGCTTAAAGCACATCTGGCTCATGTCTCAGCTGCTCTACACAAAGGACAGAAACTAAAACACAGCCAAACCAGCCTCTTTCCCGATGTACCATGCTGAAAAGGCATGGCTGCATCACTTCAGGCCACTTAGCATCAGTGCTAAGAATCTCAGACCATGCTAATGCTGGCCATCAGTGTAGTCAATTCTTAGGGAGCCGATACAACCCCACCTCAGTGCTCTGGAGCTTTCACCCAAACTCCCACCCAGGCTGTTGGCTCAGGTCCTTCCAGGAGGTAGGACAGTGGTTTCACAACATAAAGCTGCTTTGTGGAGAATTCTCTCTGGTTGTACAAGCTAAGTCAAGTATAGGGCAGTGAGTCTCTCTGACCCCAGTGGCCCTCTACCCATTCAGGCTAGTTCATCTGTCGAACCTGCTTCCTGGGTGCAATCAGCCACGGGAAGGCCTAAGCCACTGCTTATTTACCTGGAACCTTGGGCAAACCTTATTACCGACTACTCTGTAATGGCAACACAGAGTTCTCATGGGTGGAAGAGTATGAACTTTGGAGACAGACTGTTGTGAGTTCAAATCCCAGTTCTGCATACTTTACAGAGTTGTGAGGACAGAAGGAAATAAATTATGTAAAGTACCTGGCCTGGGCCTGGCACACAGTAGGTGCTCAATACCCGTTAGTTTCTTTCCTCTTCTGTCCTGGAAGAAATGACAGGGAAACTTACTAAGTGAGACTTGCCCAATCCAAAGTTATTACTTGAAGCACAGGACAGAAGACTAGACAGGTGACCTTCAAGGTCTCTTTAACCCCCCCACCCTCCCCAGCCCACATTCTCTGCCTACAACTTCCTAATAAGAACCTTCAATATTTCCGGGCCCTTCTTTCTGCCTTAGTTTCCCTATATCTATTCACTTCAGAATGGAGGGGGAAACCACAAAGGGAGCTGGAGAGCTAAGAGCCTTGGGTAGGGAATAAAGGAGAGGTGGCCTATAGGACTGCACCATGTTCACCCACTTAGAGTCTGAAGGATGAGGGTGGGAACATGGGCACAGAGCTGAAGGGTGGAAACACACGGCCTTTCCTGGGACACAAGCACACCTCTCCTCAGTGCTTTTCTGCTCTGCATATTCTTCCACAAAGAACCATTAACCACTCCTTTCCACAATATCCATTCCCTTTCCCCAATACATAAATCAGTCACATCTTCACTCACACTGTTCCCTCTGCCTTTTCCTTTTCAGGCTCAGTTTGGGTGTTACATTCTCCTAAGTCCACAGGCAAAATAAACCATGCTTTGCTCTGGGATGCCCTAATACTTTTTACATGTCTCTTGAATAGAGCTCATCACGTGTATCCTGATTGTTAAAATCTGTCTTCTCCACAACACTGTGAGCTCTCCATGGGCAGGGCCTGTGTCCCATGAGTCAATGCATCCCCGTTGTTTAGCGGAGATGGCAGCATGTGTTCTGATACACAAAGAAAGATTAGCAGTTGGAGAATTCGGCAGTAACTGGAGAACTGGGAAAAGCTTGGTTTTTTTTAAAACTAAGGCTGTCTGTTCTCCTGCTTTGGGAAAAGCTCTCTCCTCCCCTAGGAAGCCCCATTCTTTAAAGAATAGCCTAGGCCTCCGCAAAGATCCCCATGACACCCTCAGTTCAGCAATTCCCAGACCCAGCCACACATCAGAATCACCCCGGGCAATTTAATTACGATAGATTCCTAGGTCTGGGACAGGGTCCAGCAAAGCACAGGGGATCTGATCATTAGGCTGGGGTGAGGGAGAGGTAGAATCAAGCAATCACAGCTGCCTCTCCCACTGAGAATTACTTCCTCCTACGCGATCAGAGAGAATTTACTGAAGCACATCACATTCACTTTCTTACTTAAAATCTTTCACTGATTCCTCATTGTCTATAGGATTAAGCCCAAACCTCTTGGTGTGGTTTTCAAGAAACCCGCTAAACTCTCCAGCCAGAACTCTTGCCACTCTCCTTGAGTTGGGCACTTCTGGCCTCTGGGTCGTTGTCAGCGCTGTTTGCTTTGTTTAGACACCTTCTCTCATCTTCTCTGGAGGACCTTCTACTTGACCTTGAAGCCTCAGCTCTGAGAAGACTTCTCTAGGCTATCACGTCTGTGCATCCTCAGAACAAAGCATTTATAATAATCACAGCTACCACCTGTGCTCAGTGCTTGACACGCAGTACTTGTTGAACCCTACTGTGAGCCTGGCTTCACTGTCATTTTACACATGAAAAAACAAACCAAAAGGCTGAAAGACTTCTAAAGGTGTGTACTAGGATCTAGGATTTGACTCAACTCAGAGGCAGTGACGCTCTCCTAGCCGAACTGCAATTATTATTTATGTGTTCTTTAGATCAGAGCCCCTCTGAGCAGAGACTGGGGCTGACTCGCCTCTGCATCCCCAGCTAGCCCAGGGCCTGGCACGCACTGGGTGCCCACGAGTGTTGGTAGAATAAGTGAACACCAGGTCAGGCGAGAGGAAGGCTGGGCATGGTATGTGTGCCGCTGACCTGAATGAATAAATGACTGACTGACAGCCTGGCCTAGCAGTGCAAACAGATAAGAATAAAGTGCTAGAAATCTAAAATTTATTTTATTACACTTTAGTCTAAAAAACATTCATTGAACACATAAGGACCATGCACAATAAATATCTCAGAAATGAACTAAAACACAGCCCATGCTCTCAAAAATTCTAGGTTTAGTAAGTAAAGGTGTTAGGGTCTTAATAGTACATCTGATATCATATATTAAGCTTACAGCTCTGGGACATTTTAAAGAAATTTAAAATTTTAATTTTTTTTTTGGCTGTACTGCACGGCATGGTGGAATTTTAGTTCCCTGACCAGGAATCGAACCTGTGCCCTCTGAATTGCAAGTGTGGAGTCTTAACCACTGGACCACCAGGGAAGTCTGAAAATTTAAAAATTTAAAATTTTCATCTTCAAAAGCCTTTTGGCATTTCTACATAGTGAATCTCTACTGGCTTACAAAGAACCAGAGATGACAGGGATCTCTCCTCAGTATCATTTCCTCCCACCTGCAATGAAAATGGCTAGGTGGGCAGTGATTTTAAGGGGAAAGTCTCAGGGTATATGGATTACCTCATTTATCTGTGTGCCCCAAATAAAGGCCTTGGCACAGAGATCATTAATCCTTGCTGAGTGGATTAAATGTAATGAGATGATTTTAATAAAGATACTGACTGATCATCTGCTCCAGTCCCATGAGGGAGCAGGTTTAACTCTGAGCAGTAGGGGAGCCAGGTCTCGAGAGTTCCTTTAAACTAGGCTGGGCAAAGTCCCAGGGGAGGCCATAGAGATGAGAAATGGGAAGGGAAGGATGAGCTCAACCCCCACCTAATGCCGGTTTACAGTTTAGCAAGTCTCCTGGGGTTTTACTGAGTGTGCACCTGGACTACAAGTTGAGTGGTCCAAAAGAACTAGAGACAGCCAGCAGAGCTGGCAGGTGAGAACACAGGCTTTGGATGGCCAAGTGGCTCCCGCCACACGCCACGCCCAATTCTAGCTCTGGAGTCAGGAGCACTAGGCGCTATGTGGGTTGCTCCACATTCTCCTGTGAAGCTGCAGAAGAGGGTTAAAGGGAAGAAACATGCCCAGAGTAACAAAGCTAGGAGGCTGAGCAGGAAGCTCACCCCAAGTCTGTAACATTAAATTCTATGTCTCACCGCCTCCTTCAACTGCTTTATAAGGTTTTTTTTTTCCTTTGCTAAGAAGCTGTAACTGTTTCAGTCTTTTTGTGAAATAAATGAGGATTTGGGTTTTTAGTGAATGTATCAATGTAGTTTAGGGGCCTGAACAATTAGAAGGACTTTTGAGATTTCAATTAAGCTCAAGGTCCTGCATTTCAATGTGTACAGGTTATGAAATGAGCAAAGGAGATTGGATAGAATCAGCGTGGCCTATGAGCCTTAACTGGGACAAAGCGATGTTTTTCTAGCCTTACTGCAACTACTATATACATGTTCTCTAGACCAAATGAGCCCCTTGTGAGGAGGGATCATGGCTGATTCACTTCTGCATTCCCAGCTAATCCAGGGCCTGGCACAGATCAGGTATGATATGATATGATATGATATGATATGATATGATAAAGAGGGCAGACACTTCTCAGAGACTGCAGATTACTGCCTCCTGGAAATGTGGGCCCAGTAGCACCAGTTTTAAGAGATGGCACAAATCCAGTTTTCTGGGAAACCTTGATTTTTAAAAATACTGGCTTAAATCAAAACAAAAACAGAAACAAAACAACGTGACTTGGGGCATTAAAACCTGCGTATGGACTGAAAGTGATTCCATTCACCATCTTTGGCTTCAGTTCAGCATATGACACTGAATTTCACCTTACTTACCCACTCTAAGTACTTAAGATAGGGTTCTAAGTGGTGGTGAGAGTCAGAGATCCTCACCAAAGGTGCGCCTGTGGGCAGAGCAGTAACTGATCCCAGTTCTTTCAGCAGGTGCTTTTCACAAGGCACAAAGGCCTGCTTCTGGCACCCTGAACCCCTTTCCCCAGCAAAAATGGGGCACAATCAGAAGAGAGTCTGTCAGTTTGTCTCACCTATTCTGACTAGAGTGAAAAAAAAAAAAAGCCTTGTTAAATACCCCACAGTACACAAGAGTGTCCTTTATTTTGGTGGTGGGGGGGGGTACTTATAGCAGAAGTTATCTGGGCAAATGTTCAGTTTCTCTGAGTTTCTGTTTCTTCATCTGAAAAATGGGGTTAATAGTATTTATATCCTTCTGTTCATTCATTAAAATCTGTTAATCACCAGGCATAGGGGTATAATAGTGGCTGACTTGGTTCCTGCACTCTCAGAGTTTACATAGCAAAAGCAGACCAATAATTACACCAATAGTTAACTCACCACATTTGTGCTAAATGCTGAGAACACAAGGGCGGTGGGAAGGTATATAAAGTGCCTAGCGTGAATAAATGAAGGAATGGTCAGGTCAAGCAGTGGAGTAGATAAGAACCTACCATGGTAAAGTCGCATCCTAAATCAACACTAAATGGTTAAGCCATCAACCAAACTTTCTGGCCAAGAATACTACAGGCTGGTTAAGAGGCAGGGGACCCTGAATGGGAAAGAGAGAAGACGACGGCTCCCTGGCTCTTCCTTCCCCTACTGTTCCCCTCTGGAGAACAGCACTCCCGGGGGGCCCAGAGAAGGGAAAGAGAAGGCTAAAGCGAGAAGCCACTTCAGGGTGGAAGTCAGACCACGCAAGGGTGGGGTCCAATCTAAAGAGTCAAATCCTTTGGAAGCAGTCTCAGCCCAGAGTAGGGGGTGAGGGGGGAAGGTGGGGCTTCTGACACTCAATAAGTGGTGACAACTTCATTAACTAAAAATCTTATCGTGACCTGAGACACAAAGGAGACCAATATCAAAACTGGGTTACAATATGTAAAGGTTCTCAACGGATCCATTCACCCTCATTCACCTAGTTACTCCTACTCAGTGTCAGCAAGGCCCAGGGCTAGGTGTGGAGGACCAGGAATAGATGCCATGGTCTGTGCCCCTGTGGACTTCACAGCTTGGGGGGGGGGGGGGCGGGGAGGGTACAGACACTTCAACAGACTGTCTCATTGTAGAATGAGATGGGGAGTGCTACCAGAGGGGAGCAAAGGGGACTGTGGGACAGAGGGGTCACCTCACGCAACTGGGGAGGTCAGGGAAGGCTTTCTGGGAATGGTACCCCAAACAGCATCCCCACTCACATGCACAATTCCAGAGATTCTACTAGAAGGCTGTCAAGAGCCATGCCTTCTGGCTGCACCAGCCTCCCAGAGTCCCCTGCTGCCCGATGCAGTGTCTGCAGAGCCAAACGCATCTTCCGCCACGCCTCATCCTCATCCGGCGCTGCATCCGACCCTCCAAGACTCCTGCAGGAGCCTGCCTTCCTTGGCAGGCTCATCCAAAAAACCAACTCAAAACTCTTTTGTCAGAGCAAGCTTAGAGGGAGCCACCCAGCCCCAGGTGCCACAACCCTCCCAGAGCAACTGTGGCTCGTGCCACCCCAGCTTCGCGGTGAACACTGGCAGGGTACCTCCTATTCTCTCCTTTGCTCAAAAGAAAGTGACCTTCTTCCAGGTGGCAAACTGGAAGCTTCGGAGAGTTCTCCTACTGCTCACTCTCAGCAGGATTCGCCAAACCCAGGGACCTGAGAGTCTGGGTGGGCCGCCTTGTGGGTCGGGGGTATAGAGGCGAGAAAGAGCAGGCTTTGCTGGGTTTCCAGCTCAGTGCAGGAGCCCCACCAAACAGTCCTCTGCGCTGCCTGCTGCAACTGCTCTGCTGGGCAAGGGAGAGGAGGGAGGCCCCGGGAGACACATGCTGGGGGCACAGCTACGGAGGGGGCAGCGAGAGGAAGGGCTGGAGCCGCTCCCGGGGGGAAAGGGAAGAGGCTGCAGCCTTCCGGGCCCCGGCGCCCCGAGGTGGCCTGTGGGTGGGTGGGGGAGCAGGTGGGCCCGGGGGAGGTGAAGGGCACAGGGCTAAGCTGTGGCTTCAGGACTGGAGCGCGGTCCCAGTGTGGGCGTGCGACCAGAACGTTTCCCGGAGGCGGCGGGAGAGGGAAGGGAACCTGGTCTCAGGAGAGCAGGACGGGCCGTGCCTCGGCTCTGGACCAAACGGTCCAGACTCCACTCCCTTGGGGGTGAAAGCCTCCGCCCTGGCCCCGGGGGGTAAGGTGCCGGCCCCAGCCGGGGGAGGATGGTCCACCCCCAAGCCCGTCCCGGCCCCGCTCCGCGGAGGTGAAAGAGCCCAAGCAGCCAGACTCGCCTCGCTCGCTCCTACCTGGGGCCCGGGAGCCAGCTTGGCATCGTCCTCCTGCCTGGGGCCGTCGCGGTAGGGCTCCGCCAGCGCCTCCGGGGGCCCTGCACCCGCTCCAGCTTCCAGGGTCGGCGGCGGCGGCGGGGGTTCCGGCGCCTGGGGCTTCTGCGGCCCCGCGGCCCGCACTCGCTCGCGCCGGCCCGCGCCGCCGTTCGGCCTGCTCCGCCTCCGAGTCATGCTGCCGCTCGCGCCGCTCCTTCGCTCAGCTCGCGCCGCAGCCCCCGCCGCCGCCGCCGCCGCCGCCGCCGCCGCCGCCGCAGCCTCTCCCCTCACAGGACAACAGCCAATATGGCGGCGCCCGGCTCCCCGCTCCACCGCTGCCAGCAGGTCAGAGGGCACGCGGAGTCCGCGCCGCCGCACTAGCCCCCGAGGCTGCCTGCGCCATTTTTAATAAGGTCACCACCCGGAGTTCCGCGGCGGAGTGAACCTGTCGAGGAGACGCCCTCCCCATCCCCGCATCCAAGGGATGAGACCTGCGCGAGGGGAGGGTGTGCGCTCTAGTAACCGTGCTGCACGGCCCTGGGCGATTAATAATTGGCTGTTAAGTGGATGAGTGAATTAGTCATTTCTATGGTGCTACGCTACTTGCACAGCCATGACCTGACTCCTCGTACCTACACGGCGTGGCAGGTACAATAGTTTCCATTTTGCAGCGGAGAAAACCGAGGATTCAAAAGGCGAAATAGTTTCTCAGTATCAGCCAGCCAGAACTCATGGGCTCGTGGACAGCCTGAGCTGAAAAGGACGAAGGGATTGTCTAGATCCTTATTTTCAGTGTGTGGTCCACGGGGAGTCCAGTGTATGGTGCTTGGGACAGCGAGACTCGGCTCCTCATTCCGGTGGGGAGAGTGGACACTTTTACACAATTATTACAAGTGTGATAAAGATAAGATGACTGGGGCACCTACTAGATCAGTGTTTCCAAAAAAGTGGTATGTGCGCGAGAGGATTTTGAGTGGTACACAAAGGAACATTTTAAAAATGTAATGATTATGTGTTTAATTGTTAAAAATGGGATAGTTTGCCTCTCTTTCTTTTTTGAATATATGACATGCACATAGTAGAAATTTTTAAAAATAGTTTTGAGCTCAGCTTGTCTCATGCCAGGGCCAGTGGAATGCTGAAACCGTATGGTAGAGTTGCATGTGTAGAGTTGCTATTGATTCATCAAGAAGGGCAGATTCTGACATCCGCCCAACCCAGGGAGCAAGGGCTATTTTGAGAGGAAGGGCTAAATGGAAGGCCCTGGAGCTCTCCCTAACTGCCGAGTGAAAAAAATAATACTTCATCTCCTTACAGGGATTAGTGCCACCGTCAAAGATTTGAAAGATTCAGGGTGATTCCCACTATGTCAACATTACCTCTTCGGTTTGGCCAGAGCAGAAGATAGATGGTATTCTTTCCCATTCATTTATTTTCATTGTGGTAAAATTCGTGTAACATAACTTTTTGTCAACCGTTTCTAAGTGTACAGTTCATCGATATTAAGTACATTCATATTGTTGTGCAACCATCATCACCATCCATCTGCAGAACACTTTTCTTCTTGCAAAACTGAAACTCTGTACTCATTAAATAATAACTCCCCATTCTCCTGTCCCTTCAGCCCTTGGCAGCCACCATTCTACTTAACCCCCCACCTCCCCAACACACACCTCAGCTTCTGGTAACCACTATTCTGTTCTCTGTTATTATGAGTTTTGCTTTTTTAAAAAAAAATATTCCACATGGAAGTGAGATCATTTGTCTTTTTGTGACTGGCTTGTTTCACTTAAAATGTCCTCTAGTTTCATCCATGTTATTGCAAATGGCAGGATTTCCTTCTTTTTGAAGGCTGAATAATATTCCTTTACATTTATATTTTTTATATATATATACTTTTTGTATATTCCATGTATATATTTCTATATATATTTTGTATATACTTATATATTCCTTTATATACATATATACAGATGTCTATCTATATCACATTTTCTTTATCCATTCATACATCAACAGACAACATAGATGGTCTTAAAGAATGACCAAGCATTATGATAGGCTCGTTTTGGTAAGGAACCCAACTGAGGGACTTTTTCAGAGTCGTCATTCTTGGAGGAGAGTGGCGCAATTGTTGGCCCACAATTATAGGTCTGGTCAATGTTTTGTTTTTTTAAATATTTATTTATTTATTTGGCTGCATGGGATCTTAGTTGCAGCATGCAGGATCTAGTTCCCTGACCAGGGATCAAAGCTGGGCCCCTTGCATTGGGAGTGCAGAGTCTTAACCACTGGACCACCAGGGAATTCCCTGGTTAATGCTTTCTATTTTAGACCAAACCTCAGAAACTGTTTGTGTTTCTCTGGCAGGGGCAGGAGTGGGCGTTTACTGTCTTGCATCAGGGGTATGTCACTCTAACACACCCAGTTTACACGAATTTTTGACCAAATCACCATTCCAGTGGATATCAGGCTAATCTGTGACACTGGTGACAACATCCTGATGGACCTTGAGAACAGGAAGTAGCAGATACCCTAGATGATTTGGTAAGCATGATGTGTGTGCCAGAGGGCAGGTAATAAATCCCATGAATACATAGGGGCCTGTCTACTCAGTGAACTGTCTAGGGTTCTGGGCTGTGTTTCAGTATTCTGTACCAGGTAAAGGACGAGCTGCTAAACATCACACTCCCAACCCCTGAGAACGAGGGACAGTGCTTGGTGGGCTTCTTTAGACTTGGGTATGAAATATACCATATTTAGGTGTATTATTTTTACCTATTACGGGGTCACTTGAAAGCTATCGACTTTAAGGGGAGAAGGTTTTAAGGAGAGAAGATTTTCTCACTGGATCAGGCTGCAGAGTGGGTAGTTCTGCCTTTGGCCCTTATAGTCAGACATTGGATTTTGGAGCAAAGTGATGACCTCCTTCAGCAGTTATTTTCCTTCTGAGAAACGTCTCCTGGCTTGCTCCAGGGGTATGCTGAAATTGGATGCCTGACCATGGCATAGCACGTGACCACGTGACCTTAGCTACCATGTTATCTGATCTACCTAGTCATAGAATGAGGGGTGGCCAGCAGTCCTCCATCATGAAGAGGAAGTGATGTATATGGCCTGGGTCCAGCAGGCCCTAAAGGCACAAGTAGGTTGCCTGAGCAGGTGGTTTACATTCCTCACCTGCTACTCTTGTTCATGATCTTGTGGAGAGCTGTTTGTGATGGCTTGACTAAGGAAGGAAAATCTAAAGCCCTGTTTACAAATGGCTTTGCACATTATGCTGGCTCTGGCCAGAAATGGATTGCTGGGGTCTTCTAGTCCTCCTCTGCGAAGGCCTGAGGGACCTAGAAAAAGGAAGCACGCCCAGAGATGCTGGAGTAAAGATGTACTGATTCCTGGCCACTGGATAATGGTTTAGTGTGTTGGTTAGGGACTTGGGAGGAACCAGACTGAAGGCTTAGTGACAACAAGTTTTGAGGAAGATAAATGTGGATAGACTGCCCAGAATGGCTTCAGAACAGAGGGTTATCAGTGTGCCAGATGAACATTCACCAAAGGGTCTTACTACAGAATAACCTCTTAAGAGCCTGGTGGGCGCTTTGGCTCCTTCTGTGGCTCTCAGGCAGTGTCCTTCCCTAGCTATCTCAGGACTTGCTTGACGGGTTTATGAGAAAACTGGCCCAGGATTACGAACTACTCCCTCCCATGACTGGCCTGCTCTCTGTGCGGAGCCCAGTTTGCAAGCCTTGAGGGAACCAGCCAGCTTTCTCCTGGCAGGGAGATTACATTGGACTCTGTATTAGTCAGGGTTGGCTAACTGTTATAACAACTGACCCAACATGTCAGGGGGTTAATACCATAATAGTTTAGTTCTTGTTCATGTCGCAATCCAGTGCTGGACAAAGGGGACTTTGCTTCATGCAGTCATTCAGGGGTCCACTCCCTTTCTGTCTTGTGGCTCTGCCCTCATCTAGGTTCTCTCCATTCAACGAGAGGATGGGAAAGAAGATAGAGCGCGGGTTGCATGGGCTGTTTTTATGAGCAATGCCCAGTAATAACTATACATCACTTTCACTCACATTCAACTGGGGAGATTTCAGCCACATGGCTCCACCTGACTGTCATCTTTCCCTCCCATTCCTTCCCCTCTCCCCAGGTAACCACGGATCTGCTTTCTGTCTGTATGAATTTTCTGCATTTTCATACGGTACGCACTCCGTTTTGCCTGACTTCTTTCCCTCGACGTAATTATTTTGCAATTTATCCATGTTTTAGTGTGTTTCCATAGCTCATTCCTTCTTAGAATTGCATGGTATTCCATTGTATGGAAGTACCACAGTTTGTTTATCCACTCAACATTGATGAATAGTCATGACAGACCATTCTCAAACATTTAATTAACTTATTATGCTGCTCTGAGAACTGGAAGAAAATATTTTAAAGCAAGTGTGCAAAATACTAAAATCACATCTTTGGCCTTCCCTGGTAGTGCAGTGGTTGGGGCTTCACCTGCCAATGCAGGGGACACGGGTTCGATCCCTGGTCCAGGAGGATCCCACATGCCAGAGCAACTAAGCCCGTGCGCCACAACTGCTGAGTCTGTGTGCCACCACTGCTGAAACCCATGTGCCTGGAGCTGCTGCTCCGCAACAAGAGAGGCCACTGCAATGAGAAGCCTGCCCACCGCAACGAAGAGTAGCCCCTGCTCGCCACAACTAGAGAAAGCCCGTGTGCAGCAACGAAGACCCAAAGTGGCCAAAAGATAAATTTTTTAAAAAAATCACCTTTTGCTACTGCTTAAATTTATATATGTATTTTACATGCTAACTTTAAAATGTGTGAGAGCAGGGCCAGATTCATGGATGTACAACCTGCACAGGCACTCAGGGCCCCTTACTTAGAAGGGCTCTGAGCTTGGCTTAACGTTCTGCCATCACCTTCTTGAAATTCTTATTCTTCTTATTATTTTTGGTTGTGCAGTGGCATGTGGGATTGACCCCCCCATTGAAGTGGAAGCATGGAATCTTAACCACTTGACCACCAGGAAAGTCCTTTGAAATTCTTAATAATGTTTGAGCAAGGGGCCCACATTCTCGTTTTGTACTAGGCACTTCAGTTTATGTAGCTGGCCCTGTGTGAGAGGGTGTGTAGTTTTAAAAACTGTTTTTAGGAGGCATACAGCAAAAGTGTGAAGGCCACTGGCCTCAACCGTCAAGTCTGTAAGAGCTTGAACATCCAGGATGTCTTGCAAGATCTCTTACTCTCTGCTCTGTGATCTACTTCTACTGCAAGGCAACAGTTACAGAACTAACTGCTTGAGTGGAGAGGAGGGAAGGTGAAACTGTAAGGGTGATGCAAACCAGACTGCCATCTGAGCATAGTGTCCCATCTCTACAGGGGTGTGCTTCAGGCAGCCCTGGTGCAGTTCCTGAGCTCCATCCAGCTTGCCACCCTCATGCTGGGCTGGATTCTGGGAAGAATTTGTTCCTCAGATCAGAGCACCTTCCTCTCCTCGAGTCCTAGAGTTGGGCCTTGCGTACCTAAGGGATTTCTTAGCACTTTTCAGGGAGGTAACTAATTCTCCTTTCCTCTCCCTCAATTCTCCTCCCTGTACACTTGAGAAGGGGCTTGTACCCCTGGGTAGGAAAGCCTGGGACAGCCCTCCCCACCTCCCCAGAGAGGGAGAGGGGTTTAGAGGAGAGGACATAAGGCTGAGAGGATGAGAGATGGGGTCCTGTGTGAAATATCTCGAATCCCAGGATGAGAATTGGACCTTCTGTGAGGGTGGTGGAGCTCAGGCACAGGGAAAGAATAAAACAGGAAGGTCCAGGTGAGACACTCATGGAGGCAAAATGTGTGAGAATTTGACTTGACCTCTTAAAGGCCCTACGGGCTAATTGTTAAGCGATCATTGTACAGATGTCTGAATGGTGCAAGTTTCAGAGATACTTTTTCTAGGAAGTAAATAGTAAATTGCTAGCAAATAGGTTGCTTTATTAGATGCTCCTAATCATTAATTAACTGGGCAAGAATAGTTGAACCTATGTTACAGGACCATGGGAGAAGACCATCACAGGAAGGAAGGAAGACTTTGCAGACAGAGTTGAAGAACTTGAATTTGCCTGGGGTGTTTGGGAGACAGATATTTCAGAGGGAAGAGACTTCCTCTTCCTTACCACTGCATCATCCATCTCGCCTCCAAGTCTTGATTCTGCCTCCAAAATACTTACTCCAGCAAGGAGGAAGAAACTCTGTTCATAAATTCACCTGCGTGAGAAATATAATGAAAGTTTTCTGTAACTCAACTTAATTTCTGCTTTGAACTCCCATTCTGCTGGAGTGGCAGAAACCTAATCTCAGCTAATTGAGGGTTTACCCTTTTCCTGGGGTTGTATTTCAGGCCCTGGAGCCTTATCTAGTACTCAGCTGTGAGTGTGTGTGTGAGTGTGTGTGTGTGTGTGTGCGCGCACACACACGCACACGGGTGAACCTGCTTCTCAAGGTCATCCATCCACAGAAGCATTCATGGAGGTGTCACTGGTCCTCACTGGCTGCTGCTGAGAACTGGCTATTTTCCCTCACATCTGATGGAGATCCCAGCTCTCTTCCTGCCTCGTGGGAATCTTGGTGAGGTTACCTAAGGTCCTTTTTGCCTAAATGTGCCCCAGAGCCATCTCCATGCCCGGTTTTGCTGTTTCCCAGGGCACCATTCCCCTCTATTCTTTTTAAAATAAAACTTAATAAAATAGACAAATGTAGACATAATTCTATTATGAGTCCCCTTGCAGGCCTCCTTGAAGGCCTGTGGCCAGTCATGAGTGAATAAACCTTAAGGGTTGGGGTTCTCTGGCTCTAGGCAACAAGTCGGTGCACAGCAACCTTGACCTACAGGACATCGCGTTGGTCTACCACATGGATGGCATCATGCTGACAGGAATAGCTTGGATTCCCCCTCACCAAAAAAAAAAGTTGCATGTCTTTTAATATCCCTATTAATTGGCTTGGGGCCCTACTCACGTTCCCAAGGATGTCCTCCTTCCTGTGATAGGTCGGCAACTCGGTTGCCCTGGCCAGTCTGGGGTGCAGGTGTTTATTGAATAGGAGCCCAGAAAGCTTGGGGAATCTCCAGAGTCACCCCATTTTCTCTGGCTACTGTTGCTGCCAAGCCCCACTGTGTAGCCAGAGGTCCAGCAGGAGTGGGGTAGCCTGTTCTGGTGCAGCTGGAGTGCCCTTGGGAAGCTGGGGCTCTGCCCCCATTGGTCTGGCAGGTACTACTTCTGCCACCATCAGGAGAGAGAAAGCAATGGAAGGTTCAGGATCTGGCTCACCCTGGCCATCTTCTTGAACAGAGAAGTTTCCAGAGACTCTCTGATGTTGGGCTGTACCACACTGGTAGCCTTGATTTTGGGAGGTGACTTCCTTTTCTCTATTCAAAGCCTACCCTCATTTCCTATCCCAGAAGAGGGACATCACTAAGGGACGTGGGAGGAAACTAACCTGGCTACTTTCTCCTCTGCAGATAAATCTTTGCAGTTAGTTACATGGGTGATAACCTCCTTCCAAAAGTCCTTTCTTGGAGGTCACCTTGTGGTAGAGATGTCTTACGCTTCTAGCCTGGTCCTCCAGGGCTGAGGATTTCCACATACAAAATAGCCCTTCGCAGAGCTTGGATCAATAAACATGGAGGAGGCATTTTCTCATTGCCTTGTCTGGCACCTGCTGCCTATTCTCAGGGCCTCCCTTATACTGGTTATACCTTTACCTCCCATGGGTGATTTCTCTGGTTCCACCAGGTCCTCAGATACATCTAGGACATGTCAGTCCTCAGCTAGATCTTCTGTATATCACCCAGAGTGAAAGTCAAAATCCTCAGCATGACCTACAAGGCTTTACCTGAGTCCCTCCTACTTTTGAGCTCCTCCTCCCCTCCTTGCTCTCTCTACCTCAGCTCCCAAGCCCTTTGCTTTCCATGCTACCACCTCAGGGCCTTTGCACTTGCTCTTCCCTCTGCAAGGAATCTGGCAGCTGACCAAGGATGGGTGGTGGAACTTTCTGCCCAGGATGCAGGCAATAAATGATGTGTCTGCACATAATTTAAAAACAATAACACCAACTAAAAGTTGACCTGCATTTTATTATTATCACCACAAGCTGGCAGTATCACTGATAAAATACTACCCCCAGCAAAAAAAAAAAAATCTTACATTCATCTAAGTTCTAAACAATTGCTGTGGTCGCTGATGAATTGTAATAATAGACATGTGTGCTTTAAATCAACATGTTTTTATCACTTATCCTTCAATAAAGAAAAATATTGTGTTCTACGTGGAAGTTAATTGAGAGAACTCCCAGTTATATGGTCACAACCACAGCCACCCTCCACTCCCCCTAAACACAAGCCAACAAGTATTCATTACAAGATTAAGATTGTACCAGTTTGGAATTGTTCCAGCTACAGTCAAGGACCATGTGTGCCTCAGCCCTGTGATAGTGCATGTTCTGGGGTTTCAAAAGAAGATTTGAAATAAACAAGGATAGCCTGGACTTCCCTGGTGGCGCAGTGGTTAAGAATCCTCCTGCCAATGTAGGGGACACGGATGGGTTTGATCCCTGGTCCAGGAAGATCCCACATGCCATGGAGCAACTAAGCTCCTGTGCCACAACTACTGAGCCCGTGTGCCGTAACTACTGAAGCCCTCTCACCATGCTCTGCAACAAGAGAAGCCACCATGCTGAGAAGCGCGCACTGCGACAAAGAGTAGCCCCCGCTCGCCACAATTAGAGAAAGCCTGCACACAGCAATGAAGACCCAATCCAGCCAATAAAAAAACAAAATGAAACAAAACAAAACAAAAGAACCCAATGATATAGAGAGGGTGGGAGGGTGTCGCAGGAGGGAGGGGATATGGGATATATGTATAAATACAGCTGATTCACTTTGGTGTACAGCAAAAACCGGCACAACAGTGTAAAGCAATTATACTCCAATAAAGAGCTTAAAAAATCAAGAAAAACAAAACCAAACCAAACTCAATGATAGCCTAATGATTTTAAAGACAAAGAAATAGAATTTGAGTTACTTCATTTCTGTCATTCTACACGTGACCGCATTTATTCTGTTTAACATGTAAAACAGTGAGGAAAAAGTGCAAACTGTGAGTTGTAATACTCTTGTTAGATTTTAGTTCATATATGAAGTATTTTATTAAATTTGACTCATATCATTACAATGGATAGTTGTTTTAAATTGTTAATTTTTTTAACTAAAAAAATGAATCAAGAAAATAAAATATTTCACCAGTGGTACAATTTAGTAGTTGCCTCAAACCTTTTGTAGATTTTTAAGTTTATTTTATATTTAAAATTGTGGCAAAATATACATAACACAATTTACCATTTAAACCATTATAAAGTATACAGTTCAGTGGCATTAAATACGTTTATAGTGTTGTGCAACCATCACCAGTGTCCATCTCCAGCACTCTGCTCATCTTGCAAAACTGAAGCTCTGCACTCGTTAAACAGTAGCGTCCCCCTCCCCTCTCCCCCCAGCCATTGGGAACCACCATTCTACTTTCTGTCTCTATGAATTTGACTGCTGTAAGTGGAATCATACAACAGAGGTTTTGGTTTTATTCAAATTCATTTATTAGTTAATTTACTAACTAATCATAGTAGTAGCTAGGCAATTATTTACATACATATAAATCGGACTATGAGAAGGAGAAAAACAGCCCCTGACATCCAGGGCTGGCTTGGCACTCATAGTGTTTGGTTTTCTGGCTTGGTTTTCTGTTGAACATGGACATCAGGACATCAACATCAGATGAGGTGTGACTGTGATGGATCAAGAAACAGGACCCTACTCAATAATCAGGTCTGATCACAGACAAATACATGACCAATGTCCCAAAACGACCAAGCATCCTCTGGTCCTGGCATGTATGAGTGACCGCTGCTACTTTACCAATCACAGCTTTATCCTTCATTCATTCCTCCTGCCTTACAGATAGGATTTTTTAAGATACCCGGTCGTAAAATTACACCTGCTTCCTGACAGCATCCAATCCAGAGGGAAGCCCATTTCCTTGTACCCGCCCCCCAAATGCCTACATGAGCCCTAATCCCACATCAAATTCTTTCCAACACCCCCTTGCTGAGTTGCCTCAGTATTCCCCTTCGATGTGCGTCCAACTCTGCTGAAACGAGAAAAAAACCCCCTTGTTCAATTGCAGGTGAGCTCTTGCTGGTCTTTGGCGGAGGACGTTGACAGAAATGGAGATCCACCAAGATTCATCAGAAACCCTCCAAACCTTGGACCAGGACCCTTGAATCAGTAATGGTGTGTGCATCTGAGACTCCCCAGTCTAGGCCTATTTAAAGTATCACCCAGTCCATGGTCAGGAGACAAGCCCACTCTGAACTGAGATGTGATATTTTGTTGAAATCCCTCAGCACTCTTTATATAAAAATATATTATTTTTTTCTAGGAATAAGTGCTCTTGTTTTGGTTATTTGTTTCTAGCCTTCTAACTCTTGTTCTATGGTCTATCTGCCGTCCCACTATTTTGAATGTTTGTTTAAAAGAGGGAAATTCTGTTTTAATTGAGATGTAATTGATGTATAACATTGTATTAGTTTTAGGTGTACAACATAATGATTTGAAATATGTATATATTGTGAAATGATCACCACACACCAGGATAAATTTAATAAACATCCATCACCACATATAGTTACACAATGTTTTTCGTGTGATGAGAACTTTTAAGATCTACTCTTTGAGCAACTTTCAAATATATAATACAGTATTGTTAACGATAGTCATCATTGCTGTACATTACATCCCCAGAGCTTATTTATCTTGTAACAGGAAGTTTGTGCCGTTTGACCCCTTTTACCCATTTTGCCACTCCTATCCCCCTGCCTCTGGCAACCACGAATCTGTTTTCTGTATTTATGAATTTATTTTTTTAGAATCCACATGCAAATGTCTTCTCTGTCTGACATCTCACTTAGCATAATGTCCCCTAAGTCACCCCATGTTGTCACTATTGGCAGGATTTCCCTCTTTTTTATGGCTGAATAATACTCTTCTGTGTGTGTGTGTTATCACATTTTCTTTATCCATTTATCTGCTGATGGGACACATAGGTTGTTTCCATGTCCTGGCTTTGTTGTAAATAATGTTGCAATAAACATGGGGGTGCAGATATCTTTTTGAAATAGTGATCTTGTTTTCTTCGGATAAATACCTAGAAGTGGGATTGCTGGATCATATGGTAGTTCTATTTTTAATTTTCTGAGGAACCTCCATAATGTTTTCTATAGTGGCTGCACCAATTTACATTTCCACCAACAGTGCACAAGCGTTTCCTTTTCTCCACATCCTCACCAGCATTTGTTACTTCTTGAGGATGAAAATACTCTCTTGGGAGAGACAGGCGTAACCCTGATAAGTTCATTCTCTGGTTGGACATGCTTTGTCTTAGGTCATCATTTCTAAACCTTGTGCTGATGTCTCCCTTGATCTTGTCCTTGTGTCTCTGAGAACTATTTTGTTTAGCTTGGTTTGCCTAGAGTTAGGAGGCTGTGTCTTCCTCTGACGGGTGCTGATTGACCTGTGGCCAAACTTCAGAGAAATAAAGTTACACATGAACCAAGCTTATGGACCATTCGGTTCCACGGGCTCTTTTAAAAATGTGCCTCTTCCAGATCAAACACGTACCTGCTGCGTGCTTTCTCACTTGTACACTTAGCTTTCTGACTGCTACAGTTTCACCACTGACAATTTGGAATTACTGTGGCCACTTTGGGGGGGTTTTGACGTTGAAACGATTGTTCATTTAAGAGACACCTTCGAACAAAAGAAAAGAAACTCTCATGAAGAGATTGTCTTGTTTGTTGAAAAGAGAGATCATTTTATTTAATGTAGGAAGAATTCCACACCTCCATTTCCATACCTCGGGGATTAGTAAAATGTGGGCTTTCTAATTGTAAGTCTTGAGAAATTTGTCAAGGGCCCAAGTTACTCTCTAAACCAGCTGTATTGTGGTTTCTTCCGTTTTTCTATTTCTAAATGTTCTTCCCTTCCCTTGCAGAGGTAACATAAGCAGTCTTTTCAAAATAACAATTTCATATTGGTCTAAGGCCAGCTGCTTCTCACATTTTCTGTTCCTCTCTCTTATTCTCTCTCCATAAACTTTAAAGATTACCATTAAAACAAAAAACAAAACATTTGGTTGCTATGTGCACACTCTAGAACTACCTAGTTCAAATAAATAGTGAAATTGTCTAAAACAAAGGTATTCAACTGTGTTTTTTGTGTGTGTGGACACTTTAAAGTCCATGTGCATAATAGCCTTTGTTAAAAGATAAGAAGATTTAATTCCAAGATAAAACAGCTTTTGGCACGATTGAGAGTCTTGAAAGTAGTTTACCATATAAAAATAACGTCAGCACAATATTTTGGTTTGTACATGACCAGGGTTAAATTTCTCATGATTTAAACTTCCTAAATTTCCTGGGACTTCCCTGGTGGTGCAGTGGTTAAGAATCTGCCTGCCAATGCAGGGGTCACGGGTTCAAGCCCTGGTCTAGGAAGATCCCACGTGCTGCAGAACAACTAAGCCCCCCTGTGCCCCCAACTGCTGAGCCTGCGCTCTAGAGCCCAAGAGCCACAACTATTGAGCCCACATGCTGCAACTACTGAAGCCTGCAAGCCTAGAGCCCATGCTCCACAACAAGAGAAGCCACAGCAACGAGAAGTCTGCATACTACAATGAAGAGTAGCCCCCGCTCACCACAACTAGAGAAAGCCTGTGCACAGCAACAAAGATCCAATGCAGCCAATAAATAAATAAATTTATAAAAAACAAAAGAACACAAACAAAAAAACATACAAAAAACCAAAAAATAAATTTCCTGATGGATTTTATGAGTTAAGTTACCACTGTTTCCATAACCTGTTTAAAATGAAAGATATGTACAGTATATAGTTTTATTTCACTAAATGAAATTATAATGCTGGATGTCTTTTTTTTTATTGTGGCAAAATAGACACAACATAAAATTTAGCACTGTAACCATTTGCAAGTGTACAGTTTTTTGGCACTTAGTACATTCACGTTGTGCAGTCACCACCACCATCCATCTCCAGAACTTTTCTTCATCCCAAACTGAAACTCTGCACCCATTAAACACGAACTCCTCCTTCTCCCTTTCCCCCAGCCCCTGGGAATTACTGTCCTATCTTCTGTATCTATGCATTTGGCTCTTCTAGGTACCTCATGTAAGTGGAATTTATACTCTATTTGTCCTTTTGTGTCTGGCTTATTTCACCAAGCATCATGTCCTCAGGGTTCATCCTTGTTGTAGTGAATGCCAGAATTTTTTTTGTTTTGAGGCTGAATAGTATTCCATTGTATGTATATGCTACGTTTTACATATGCATTCATTTACTCATGGACATTTGGGTTTTTTCCACCTTTTAGCTATTGTGAGTAATGCTAGCGATGAACACTGGTATACAAATATCTGCTCAAGTCCCTGCTTTCATTTCTTTTGTGTATATACCCAGCAGTAGAATTGCTGGGTCATATGGTAATCTATGTTTAAGTTTTTGAAGCACTGCCATACCATTTTCCACACCAGTTGCATGCATTCCCACCAGCAAAGCACAATGGTTCCAGTTTCTCTTCTTCTTGGCCATGTGTATATCTTCTTTGCAGAAATGTATAGTCAAGTTCTTTGTCTATTTAAAAATCAAGTTTATTTTTTTGTCGTTGAGTTGTAGCATTTCCCTCTATATTCTGGATGTTAATCTATTTTCAGATATATATAATTTAAAAATATTTTCTTCCATTCCATGATTTGCCTTTTTACTCTGTTGATTTTGTCTATTGATGCAAAAAAAATTTTTAATTTTCAAGTAGCTCCATTTATATATTTTTTCCTTTGCTGACTGTGCTTTTGGTGTCACATCCAAGAAATCATTGCCAGATCAAAGGTGTGAAGATTTTCCTCAATGTTTTGTTCTAAGAGTTTTATGGTTTTAGCTCTTTGATCCACTAAAATATAATTAGCTTCTTTAATTTACATTATTAAAATTTTATTTTATTTAATTTTTAGTCATGATAAAAAATACATAAAAGTTACCATTTTAATGATTTTTTGAAAAATACTATTTTATTTTATTTTATTTTATTTTATTTTATTTTATTTTATTTTATTTTATTTTATTTTATGCCACACTGTGCAGCTTGCAGGTCCTTAGTTCCCCCACTAGGAATTGAACCCACACTCTCGGCAGTGAAAGCGTAGAGTCCTACCCACTGGTCCTCCAGGAAATTACACATCTTAATGATTTTTAAGTGTACTGTTTAGTAGTGTGAAGTACAATATATTCACATTGTTGTGCAACTGATCTCTAGAATTTTTCATCTTGCAAAACTGAAACTCTGTACCCATTAAACAATAACTCCCCATTTTCTCCTCCTCCCCCTCAGCACCTGGTGACTACTATTCTACTTTTTTTTTAAATTTTATTTATTTATTTATTGGCTGCATTGGGTACTCGATGCTGCACACAGGCTTTCTCTAGCTGCGGCATGAGGGGGCTACTCTTCATTGTGGTGTGCGGGCTCCTCATTGCCGTGGCTTCTCTTGTTGCAGAGCACAGGCTCTAGGCTAATGGGCTTCAGTAGTTGCGGCTCATAGGCTCAGCAGTTGTGGCTCATGGGCTCTAGAGTGAAGGCTCAATAGTTGTAGCGCATGGGTTTTGTTGCTCCGTGGCATGTGGGATCTTCCCAGGCCAGGGATCAAACCTGTGTCCCCTGCATTGGCAGGCGGATTCCTAACCACTGTGTCACCTAGGAAGTTCCTATTCTTTCTGTGTCTATGAATTTGACTTCTCTAGAAATCTCACACAAGTGGCATCACACAGTGTTTGTCTTTTTGTGACTGGCTCATTTCACTTAGCACAATGTCTTTAGGTTTCACTCATGTTGTAGTATGTTATATAATTTCCTTCCTTTTTTTTTTTTGTTTGTTTGTTTCTTTTAACTGTTTGTTGGAGTATAATTGCTTTACACTGTTGTGCCAGTTTTTGAGGTACACCAAAGTGAATCAGCTGTATTTATACATATATCTCCATATCCCCTCCCTCCTGTGACTCTTTCCCACCCTCCTTATTCCACCGCTATAAATCATCACCCATCATCGAGTTGATCTCCCTGTGTTATGCAGCAGCCTCCCACTGGCTATCTATTTTACATTTGGTAGTGTATATATATCAATGCTACTCTCTCACTTTGTTCCAGCTTCCCCATCACCCCCACCACCCATGTCCTAAAGTCCGTTCTTTACATCTGCATCTTTATTCTTACCCTGCCACTGGGTTCATCAGCACGATTTTTTTTTTTTTTAGGTTCCATATATGTGAGTTAGCATATGGTGTTTATTTTTCTCTTTCTGGCTTCCTTTATTCTGTATGAAAGACTCTAGGTCCATCCACCTCACTACAAATAACTCAATTTCATTCCTTTTTATGGCTGAGTAATAGTCCATTGTATATATGTGTCACATCTTCTTTATCCATTCATCTGCTGATGGGCATTTAGGTTGCTTCCTCCTTCCTTTTTTAAGGCTGAATAATATTCCATTGTGTGTATATTATTTATCCATTGTATTTTTTTTTTAATTTTTAAAATTTATTTATTTATTTTATTGGCTGTGTTAGGTCTTTGTTGCTGTGCATGGGGTTTCTTTAGTTGTGGTGAGCAGGGGCTACTCTTCAGTGTGGTGCACAGGCTCCTCATTGCCGTGGCTTCTCTTGTGGAGCACGGGCTCTAGGTGCATGGGCTTCAGTAGTTGCAGCACATGGGCTCAATAGTTGTGGCTGACGGGCTCTAGAGCGCAGGCTCAATAGTTGTGGCACAGGGGCTTAGTTGCTCTGCGGCATGTGGGATCTTCCTGGAGCAGGGATCGAACCTGTGTCCCCTGCATTGGCAGGCAGATTCTTAACCACTGTGCCACCTAGGAAGCCCCATTGTATTTTATTTATCCATTCATTCATTGATGAAGACTTGGGTTGCCTCCACCCCTTGGCTATAGTGAATAATGCTGCTATTTTGAACATGGGTATGCAAATATCTCTTTGAGATTCTGCTTTCAAATCTTTTTGATATACAGCAGTAGGATTGCCAGGTCAATATGGTAACTCTATTTTTAGTTTTTGAGGAACTGCCATACCATTTTCCATAGTGTTGTACCGTTGTACATTCCAACCAACAATGCACGGGAGTTCTAATTTCTCCACACTTGTTTTATTTTAATTAATTAATTAAATTTTGGTGGGGCTATGTCAGGTCTTAGTTGTGGCATGTGGGAACCTTTCGTTGCGGTGCATGGGCTCTTCGTTGCAGTGCATGGGCTTCTCTCTAGTTGTGGTGCACAGGCTCCAGAGTGCGTGGACTCAGTAGTTGTGGTGTGTGGGCTTTGTTGCCCCGAAGCATGTGGGATCTTAGTTCCCCAACCAGGGGTCTAACTGGTGTCCCCTGCATTGCAAGATGAATTCTTAATCACTGGACCACCATGGAAGTCCCTGTTTTGTTTTGTTTTGATAGTAGCCATTCCAATGGTTGTGAGATGATGTCTCATTGTGGGTTTTTTTCCTTTTAAATAAACTTTATTTTTTAGAGGAGTTTTAAGTTCACAGCAAAATTGAGCAGAAAATGCGCAGAGTTCCTGTAAACCCTCTGTCCCCACACGGAACAGCCTCATCCACATTCCACATTCTGCACCAAAGTGGTACATTTCTTACACCTGATGAATCTTACATCATTATCACCCCAAGTCCATAGTTACATCCACTATGTACATGGTGGTGTAAATTGTATGGGTTTTGATAAATGTAGAATGACATGTACCCATCATTATATTATCATAGAGAATAATTTCACTGCCTTGAATCTCCTCTATGCTCAGCCTATTCATCCCTCCTACCCTTCCTGTAACCACTAATCTTTTTACTGTTTTCATAGTTTTGCCTTTTTTAGAATGTCATATAGTTGTAATTGGAGAGCAGAATAGGCCACCCCAAAATATGTCACTTTGGCACGTTGAACTTGAACCCAGCCAAAACTCAGGTTGTGTCTTCAGCCCAACGTCTTTTTAAAAAAATATATTTATTTATTTATTTGGCAGTGCTGGGTCTTAGTTGTGGCATGCGGGATCTTTGTTGTGGCCCATGGGATCTTTAGTTGTGGTGTGTGGACTTCTTAGTTGTGGCATGCAGACTCAGTTGCAGCATGCATGCAGGATCTAGTTTCCCAACCAGGGATTGAACCTGGGCCCCCTGCATTGGGAGCTTGGAATCTTACCCACCAGACCACCAGGGAAGTCCCTTAGTAATATACTTTAAAGGATCCTCCATGTCTTTTCATGCCTTGATACCTTTTTTTTCCAGCACTGAATAATATTCCACAGTTTGGATATACCATAGTTTTTTGTTATCCATTCACCTACTGAAGGACATCTTGATTGTTTCCAAGTTTTGGTAATTATGAATAAAGCTGCTATAAGCATTCATGTGCATGTTTTTCTGTGGACATAAGTTTTCATTTCATTCCTGTAAATAAAAAAGAGCATGATTGCTGAATTATATGCTAAGAGTATGTTTAGTTAGTTTTGTAAGAAACACACAGTCTTCCTAAGTGACTGCAACACTTTGCATTTTCACCAGTAATGAATGAAAACTCCCGTTGCTCCACAACCTCATCAGCATTTGGTGTTGTCAGTGTTGTGGATTTTGGCCAATCTAATAGGTGTGTAGTGGTATCTCATTGCTTTAATTCGCATTTCCCTATGACATGATGAGAACATCTTTTCATATGTGTGTTTACCATCCATATATTTTCTTTGGCAAATTGTCTATTCAGGTCTTTGGCCCATTTTAAAGTTGGATTGTTAGTTTTCTTATTGTTGAGTTTTAAGATTTCTTTGCATATTTTGGATAACAATCCTTTATCGGTATGTCTTTTACAAATATTCTCTCCCTGTCTGTGGCCTCTCTTCCCATTCTGACAGTGTCTTTTGCAGAGCAGAGGTGTTTGTTTGTTTGTTTGTTAGTTTTTGGCTGAGCTCCAGCTTTCTCCAGTTGCAGTGAGTGGGGGCTACTCTTCGTTGCAGTGCCTGGGCTTCTCATTGCTGTGGCTTCTCTTGTTGCAGAGCATGGGCTGTAGGTGCATGGGCTTCAGTAGTTGCAGTGCGTGAGCTAAGTGTGGCTCTCAAGCTCTAAAGCACAGACTCAGTAGTTGTAGCACACAGGCTTAGTTGTTCTGCAGCATATGGGATCTTCTCAGACCAGGGATCGAACCTGTGTCCCCTGCACTGGCAGGCGAATTCTCATCCATCGCACTACCAGGGAAGTCCCTAGAGCAGAGGTTTTTTAATATAAATTAAAATGAAATTATTATCTATTATTTATTTCATGGATCATGACTTTAGTGTTGTCTCATTGCTATATCCAAGGTCATCTAGATTATCTCCTATGTTATCCTCTAGGAGTTTTATAGCTTTGTTGTTTTACATTTAGGTCTGTGATCCATTTTGAGTAAGTTTTTGTGCAGGGTGTAAAGTCTGTGTCTAGATTCATTTTTTTGCTTGTGACGTCCAGATGTTCCAGCACAATTTGTTGAAAAGACTCTCCTTTCTCCATTGTATTGTCTTTGCTCCTTTGTCAAAGACCAGTTGACTACATTTATGTGGGTCTGTTTCTGGGCTCTCGACTCTGTTCTGTTACTCTATTTGTCTATTCTTCCACCAATACCACACTGTCCTTATGATTGTAGCTTTATAGTAAAGCTTTTTTTTTTTTTTGAGAAAGAATTGGAAAATTTTATTCAAGACAAATCTGAGGATTATAACCCGGGGCAAAGCATCTCAGAAAGCTCGGAGAACAGTTATGTCAGGATTCTTGCGGTCCTTTCTGGTGTCCGAGGCCGTCTGCTGGTGTTCAGCTGGTTCTCTGTGGGAATTATTGTGTCCTTCGGTGCATTCCCAATGCTTCTGTGGAGAGGGATGCATTCCACGTCCCTCTACTTCGCCGCCATCTTTTTCCTCTGAATCTATAGTAAATCTTGAAGTTGGGTAGTGTCAATCCTCTAACTTTATTCTTTTCCTTCAATATTGTGTTGGCTATTTTTTCCAGTTACTTCATTTTTACTAGGTCACCTTTTCAACAGACAAATCAAGATGCAGGAGGTCTTTTACCCTTTCATAGAAACTTTAGAGTCAGTTTATTAAAATCTATAAATCAATTTGCTGGGATTTTTATTGGGATTGTGTTGAATCTATAGATCAAGTTTGGAAGAACTGAACTGATATTGTGACAATATAGTGTCTTCCTACCCATGAATACAGAATGTCTTTCCATTTATTTAGTTCTTTGATTTCTTTCATTAGAGTTTTGTAGATTTTTCTCATATAAACTTTGTATATATTTTGTTAAATTCATACCTGTTTAATTTGGGGGGCTGCTAATGTAAATGATACTATATTTTCTTTTCTTTTTATTGAGGTATAGTTGATTTACAATGTTGTGTTAATTTCTGCTATATGGCAAAGTGATTCAGTTATACATATAATATATTCTTTTTTATATTCTTTTTCATTATGATTTGTCACAGGATATTGAATATAGTTCCCTGTGCTATAAAGTAGGACCTTGTTGTTTATCCATTCTATAAATACTAGTTTGCAGCTGCTAACCCCAAACTCCCACTTCATCTCTCCCCTGCTGTCTACCCCCTTGGCAACCACAAGTCTGTTCTCTATGTCTGTGAATGTATTTCTATTTCATAGATAATTCACTTGTGTCATATTTTAGATTCCACAATATTATATTTTTAATTTCAAATTCCACTTTTTCATTGTAAGAAAACAATTGACTTTAAAAAAATTTATTTATTTTTTTATTTATTGGCTGCATTGGAAGCTTGCTGTGCATGGGCTTTCTGTAGTTGCGGAGAGTGGGGGCTACTCTTCACTGCAGTGTGTTGGCTTCTTATTGCCGTGACTTCTTTTGTTATGGAGCACGGGCTTTAGGCGGGCGGGCTTCAGTAGTTGCAGTGAGTGGGCTCAATAGTTGTGGCTTGTGGGCTCTAGAACACAGGCTCAGTAGTTGTGGCGCACGGGCTTCGTTGCTCCATGGCATGTGGGTTCTTCCCGGACCAGGGCTCATACCCATGTCCCCTGTACTGGCAGGTGGATTCTTAACCACTGTGCCACCAGGGAAGCCCAACAGTTGACTTTTGAATATCCACCTTGTATCCCACAACCTTGCTAAAATCACTTATTAGTTCCAGGAGGTTTTGTTGTTGTTATTGTTGTTGTTGTTGATTCTTTCAGATTTTCTACATAGATAATCAAAGTTTGAGCAAAGAAAATTTTATTTCTTCTTTCTCAATCTATATTTTCATTTCCTTTTTTCTCGACTTATCATATTAGCTAGGCTTTCAGTATGATGTTGAAAACAGTGGTGAGGGCTTCCCTGGTGGCTCAGTGGTTAAGAATCCGCCTGCCAATGTAGGGGACACGGGTTCGATCCCTGGGCTGGGAAGAACCCACATGTCATGGAGCAACGAAGCCCGTGCACCACAGCTACTGAGCCTGTGCTCTAGAGCCTGTGAGCCACAACAATTGAGCCCATGTGCCACAACTACTGAAGCTCATGTGCCTAGAGCCTGTGCTCTGCAACAAGAGAAGCCACCACAGTGAGAAGCCCATGCACCATAACCAAGAGTAACCCCCGCTCACCGCAACTACAGAAAGCCCATGTGCAGCAACGAGGACCCAATGCAGCCAATAAATAAATATCTAAATAAATAAGAAAGAAAGAAAGAAAAAAACAGTGATGAGAGGGGACATCCTTGCCTCATTTCTGACCTTAGCAGGAAATCTTCAAGTTTCACACCACTTAGGTGTGATGTTAGCTGTAGGTTTTTTATACTTCATCTTTATCAAGTTGAGAAAGTTCCTCTCTAGTCCTGGTTTGCTGAGAGTTTTTAATCACAAACAGATGTTGCATTTGTCAAGTTATTTTTCTGCATTTATTGAAATGATCATGTAATTTTTCTTTTTTAGCCTGTTGATGGCGTTGATTAATTGATTAATTTTTAATACTGAACCAGTGCTGCATAGCTGGAATAAATCCTGCTTGGTTGTGGTGTATAACCTTTTCATGCATTCTTGCACTGGATTTTTGAATATTTTGTTGAGGAGCTTTGCATCTGTGTTCATGAGAAGTATTGGTCTGTAGTTTTCTTTAATTTTTTTTCTGGTTTTGGTATAAGGGTAATGAGGGCCTCATAGAATAAGTTAGGAAGTACTCCCTCTGTTTTTATTTTCTGAAAGAGATTGTAGAGAATTGGTATAGTTTCTTCCTCATCCATGAGCCCATCATGCCTGGTGTTTTATGTTTTGGAAGATTATTAATTATTGATTCAACTTATTTAATAGACATAAGCTGATTCAGTTTGTCTATTTCTTTTTGTGTGAGTTTTGGCAGATTGTGTCTTTGATCCAATATGACAATCTCTGTCTTTTAATTGGTATATTTAGACTTCTGACATTTAAAGTGATTGTTGATATAATGGATTGACATCTATCATATTCCTTACTGTTTTCTATTTGTTGCCCTTGTTCTTGCTTTCTATTTTTGTTTTCCACTCCTTTTCTGCAATTCGTAGTTTAATTGAGAATTTTATATAATTCTATTTTCTCTCCTTTCTTAACACATCAATTACCCTTCTCTTTTTACTTTTTTTAGTAGTTGCTCTGGAGTTTGCAATATTCATTTACAACTAATCCAAGTCCACTTTCAAACAATGCTACATCCACTCCGTAGATTTGCAAACATAAATCCAAATAATAATTTCTTGAAAAATGTGCTTTCTTATAGAAAATATCTCAGTGTGGCATTAAACATTTATTAATAGTTCTAAACCTTTTGTTTCTCTGTAAAAGGAAGCCAGTGTTCAGTAATTAATGTTTTAGTATCTCATTTTATTTGGAAATGACCTAGTTATCCAATAAACTACCAACATTTAACTTAATTTAGTACAACTCTAAATTTTCAAGTTGTCAAATATCTAGAGAGATTATTTTTAGACATTCCTAAAACATAATTATTCCTAAAAAGTTCACCCAAAGCTCTTATCTCATTTGCATTTTCTTTCCTTAAAAGTTTCTTCACGAGGCTTCCCTGGTGGCACAGTGGTTAAGAATCTGCCTGCCAGTGCAGGGGTCATGGGTTCGAGCCCTGGTCTGGGAAGATCCCACATGCCACGGAGCAACTAAGCTGGTGTGCCACAACCACTGAGCCCGAGTGCCACAACTACTGAAGCCCATGCACCTAGAGCCTGTACTCTGCAACAAGAGAAGCCACAGCAATGAGAAGCCCATGCACCACAATGAAGAGTAGTCCCTGCTCTCCACAACTAGAGAAAGCCTGCACACAGCAACAAAGACTCACAGCAGCCAAAAATAAAATAAATAAAAATAAATAAAAGTTTCTTCACATAGAGTTACTTTCCTTGCTGACAAATTTGTAACAGATAGAACAAGAGTTTATTTAGCTTATATTAAACCTAGGCACAATCAAAGTATTATACTTAATGTTGATGACTCTAAAAACCCCCCAAAACCAAAAAACAATACTATATCACTTCATGGGTAGTGCAAGTATCTTATACTAACAAAAGATTTCTTTTAAAAAATTTATGTATTTATTTGGCTGCATCAGGTCTTAGTAGCAGCATGTAGGATATTTCATTGCGGTGTGCGGGCTCCTCTCTAGTTGTGGTGTGCTGGCTACAGAGTGTGTGGGCTCAGTAGTTGCTGTGCCCAGGCTTAGTTGCCCCACAGCGTGTGGGATCTTAGTTCCCCAACCAGGGATTGAACCTGTGCCCCCTGCATTGGAAGGAGGTTTCTTTTTTTTTTAAATTAATTAATTAATTTATTGGCTGCGATGGGTCTTCACTGCTGTGCTCGGCCTTTCTCTAGTTGCAGAGGGCGGGAGCTTCCCTTCGTTGCGGTGCATGGGCTTCTCATTGCGATGGCTTCACTTGCTGCAGAGCATAGGCTGTAGGTACTCGGGCTTCAGTCGTTGTGGCTCATGGGCTCTAGAGCACAGGCCTTTCTCTAGTTGCAGAGAGTGAGAGCTTCCCTTCGTTGTGGTGCATGGGCTTCTCATCACAGTGGCTTCACTTGCTGCAGAGCATAGGCTGTAGGCGCTCGGGCTTCAATTGTTGTGGCTCATGGGCTCTAGAGCGCAGGCTCAGTAGTTGTGGTGCACGGGTTTAGTTGCTCCGCAGCATGTGGGATCTTCCTGGAGCAGGGCTCAAATACCCTGACATAAATGTTGGAGAAATTCTCATCATTAATGTTTGAAGTGTTACTTTTTTTTTCTCTCTCTTTCTTCTCCTTCTGGTATTCTTGTTACATCTTTATATCTGTATCATTTTTTTCAGTCTTTTCTCTCTTTGCTTTCCAGTTTTGGAAGTTTCTATTGACATATTCTCAACCTTAGAGATTGTTTCCTCAGCTGTGTCCAGCTTACTAATGACCCATCAAAGGGATTCTTCATTCTGCTACAGTGTTTTGGATCTCTAGTATTTTGTTTTGTTATTTATTTGTTTGTTTGTTTGTTTGTTTATTGGCTGGGTCTTCGTTGGGTCTTCATTTCTGTGTGCAGGCTTTCTCTAGTTGTGGTGAGTAGGGGCCACTCTTCTCTGTGGTGCATGGGCTTCTCCTGCTGCAGAGCATGGGCTCCAGGCATGCAGATTTCAGTAGTTGTGGCATGTGGGCTCAGTAGTTGTGGCTTGTGGGCTCTAGAGCACAGTCTCAGCAGTTGTGATTCATGGGTCCAGCCACTCCAAGGCATGTGGGATCCTTCCAGCCCAGGGATCGAACCCGTGTCCCCTGCATTAGCAGGCAGATTCCCAACCACTGTGGCACCAGGGAAGTCCCTAGTATTTTGTTTTGATTATTTCTTAGCATTTCCATCTCTCTGCTTACCTTACCCATGTGTTCTCTCATGTCATCTGCTTTTTTCCATTAGAGCTCTTAGCATAACAGTCATAGTTATTTTAAATCCACAATGTGATAATCCAACATCCCTGCCATATCTGACTCTGGTTCTGATGCTTGCTTTGTCTCTTCAAACTGCATTTTTTTTTGTCTTGTAGTATGCATCATAATTTTTTTGTTGTTGAAAGCCAGACATAATGTATTGGGTGAAAGTAACTGTAGTGTATAGGGTTTTAGGAATGTGGTGGTAAGGTGTCAGAGTCAGAGAAGCATTCTGTACTCCTATGATTAGATCTCACTCTTTCAATGAGCCTGTGCTCCTGGGCTGTGACATCCACAAATGCCTCTCAGTAACCCCCCACTCCCCACCCATCCCCCAGTGGCTGGGGTTAGGTAATTTCCTTCTCCCAGTGTTATGCACTGATAAAACCTCCATAGGTCAGGTTCTGGTAAAACAGTTTTTCTTGAGAGCAGGCCTTATGAAGAAGAAAAGAATGCTTTGACATATTTCCAAGTGGCTACTTTTGCCTTCCCCACAATGGGATCCCAAGGAGGTTCTCCCTGATATTCAGGGGAATTCATAGACATTTAACCTGGTTGAGCTCCTGTAGATTAAATTTACAAAAGTGAGGGCCCTCCGTGGAGATCTATTTTATTTTTTTTTTGTCTCTTTATTGGAATATAATTGTTTTACACTCTTGTACCAGTTTTTGAGGTACACCAAAGTCAATCAGCTGTATTTATACACATACCCCATATTGCCTCCCTCTCATGACTCCCCCCCACCCTCCTTGTCTTGGCCTTCTAAGGCATCACCCATCATTGAGTTGATCTCCCTTTGTTATACCACAACTTCCCACTGGCTATCTATTTTACAGTTGGTAGTATATATATGTCTATACTACTTCATCCCAACTTTGCCTTCACCCCCTGCCTCCCCAACCTCGTGTCCTCCAGTCCATTCTCTGCATCTGCATCCTTAGTCTTGCCCTGTCACTGTTCATCAGTACCATTTTTTTTTTTTTAGAATCCATATATATGAGTTAGCATACAATATTTGTTTTTCTCTTTCTGGCTTACTTCACTCTGTATGACAGACTCTAAGTCTATCCACCTCATTACATATAGCTCCATTTCATTCCTTTTTATGGCTGAGTAATATTCCATTGTATATATGTACCACAATTTCTTTATTCATTCATCTGTTGATGGGCATTTAGGTTGCTTCCATGTCCTGGCTATTGTAAATAGTGCTGCAATGAACATTATGGTACATGTTTCTTTTTGGATTATGGTTTTCTCTGGGTATATGCCCAGGAGTGGGATTACTGGATCATATGGTAATTCTATTTTTAGTTTTTTAAGGAACCTCCAAACTGTTTTCCATAGTGGCTGTACCAACTTACATTCCCACCAACAGTGCAGGAGAGTTCCCTTTTCTCCACACCCTCTCCAACATTTGTTGTTTCCAGATTTTGTGATGATGGCCATTCTGACCGGTGTGAGGTGATACCTCATTGTGGCTTTGACTTGCATTTCTCTGGTGATTAGTGATGTTGAGCATCTTTTCATGTGTTTGTTAGCCATCTGTATGTCTTCTTTGGAGAAATGTCTATTTAGTCCTTCTGCCCACTTGTGGATTGGGTTATTTGCTTTTTTGGTATTAAGCTGCATGAACTGCTTGTATATTTTGGAGATTAATCCTTTGTCCATTGTTTCATTGGCGAGTATTTTCTCCCATTCTGAGGGTTGTCTTCTTGTCTTGTTTATGGTTTCTTTTGCTGTGCAAAAGCTTTTAAGTTTCATGAGGTCCCATTTGTTTATTCTTGATTTTATTTCCATTATTCTAGGAGGTGGATCAGAAAGGACCTTGCTTTGATGTATGTCATAGAGTGTTCTACTTATGTTTTCCTCTAGGAGTTTTATAGTGTCTGGCTTTACATGTAGGTCTTTAATCCATTTTGAGTTTATTTTTGTGTCTGGTGTTAGGAAGTGTTCTGATTTCATTCTTTTACATGTATCTGTCCAATTTTCCCAGCACCACTTATTGAAGAGGCTGTCTTTTTTCCATTGTATATTCTTGCCTCCTTTGTCAAAGATAAGGTGCCCATATGTACTTGAACTTACCTCTGAGTTCTCTATTCTATTCCATTGATCTTCCTTTCTATTTTTGTGCCAGTACCATACTGTCTTGCTCACTATGGCCTTGTAGTATAGTTTGAAGTCAGGAAGCCTAATTCCACCAACTCCATCTTTCCTTCTCAAGATTGCTTTCACTATTTGGGGTCTTTTGTGTTTCCATACAAATCGTAAGATTTCTTGTTCTAGTTCTGTGAAAAATGCCATTGGTAATTTGATCGGGATTGCATTGAATCTGTAAATTGCTTTGGGTAGTAGAGTCATTTTCAAAGTATTGATTCTTCCTATCCAAGAACATGGTATGTCTCTCCATCTGTTTGTGTCATCTTCGATTTCTTTCATCAGTGTCTTAGAGTTTTCTGCATACAGGTCTTTTGCCTCCTTAGGCAGGTTTATTCCTAGGTATTTTATTCTTTTTGTTGCAATGGTAAATGGGAGAGTTTCCTTAATTTCTCTTTCTGCTCTTTTGTTGTTAGTGTATAGGAATGCAAGCGATTTCTGCACATTAATTTTGTATCCTGCTACTTTACTAAATTCATCGATTAGTGCTAGCAGTTTTCTGGTAGAGTCTTTCGGGTTTTCTATGTATAATATCATGTCATCTGCAAAGAGTGACAATTTTACTTCTTCTTTTCCAATTTGGATTCCTTTGATTTCTTTTTCTTCTCTGATTGCTGTGGATAACACTTCCAAAACTATGTTGAATAATAATGGTGAGAGTGGACACCCATGTCTTGTTCCTGTTCTTAGAGGGAATACTTTCGGTTTTTCACCATTTAGAATGATGCTGGCTTTTGGTTTCTCATATATGGCTTTTATTATATTGAGGTAATTTCCTTCTATGCCCATTTTCTGGAGAGTTTTTAGTCATAAATGGATATTGAATTTTGTCAAAAGCTTTTTCTGCATCTATTGATATTATTATATGGTTTTTATCCTTCAATTTGTTGATATGATGTATCACATTGATTGATTTGCGTATATTGAAGAATCCTTGCATCCCCAGGATAAATCCCACTTGATCATGGTGTATGATCTGTGTAATGTGCTGTTGGATTCTGTTAGCTAGTATTTTGTTGAGGATTTTTGCATCTATATTCATCAGTGATATTGGTCTATAATTTTCTTTTTTTTGTGACATCTTTGCCTGGTTTTGGTATCAGGGTGATGGTGGCCTCTTAGAATGAGTTTGGGAGTGTTCCTCCTTCTGCTATATTTTGGAAGAGTTTGAGAAGGATAGGTGTTAGCTCTTCTCGAAATGTTTGATAGAATTCGCCTGTGACTCCATCTGGCCCTGGGCTTTTGTTTGTTTGGAGATTTTTAATCACTGCCTCAATTTCTGTACTTGTGTTTGGTCTGTTCATATGTTCTATTTCTTCCTGGTTCAGTCTTGGAAGATTGTAGTTTTCTAAGAATTTATCCATTTCTTGTAGCTTATCCAATTTATTGGCATATCGTTGTTTATAGTAGTCTCTCATGATCTTTTGTATTTCTGTGGTGTCAGTTGTTACTTCTCTTTTTTCATTTCTAATTCTGTTGATTTGCGTCTTCTCCCTTTTTTTCCTGATGAGTCTGGCTAATGGTTTATCAATTTTGTTTATCTTCTCAAAGAGCCAGCTTTTAGTTTCGTTAATTTTTGCTATTGTTTCCTTGCTTTCTTTTTCATTTATTTCTGAACTGATCTTTATGATTTCTTTCCTTCTGCTCACTTTGGGGTTTCTTTGTTCTTCTTTCTCTAATTGTTTTAGGTGTAAAGTTAGGTTGTTTATTCGATATTTTTCTTGTTTCTTAAGGTAGGACTGTATTGCTATAAACTTCCCTCTTAGAACTGCTTTTGCTGTGTCCCATAGGTTTTGGGTTGTTGTGTTTTCATTGTCATTTGTTTCTAGATATTTTTTGATTTCCTCTTTGATTTCTTTAATGATTTCTTGGTTGTTTAATAGTGTACTGTTTAGCCTCCATGTGTTTGTATTTTTTGCAGTTTTTTTTCCTGTAATTGATATCTAGTCTGATGGTGTTGTGGTCAGAGAAGATGCTTGATATGATTTCAATTTTCTTGAATTTACTGATGCTTGATTTGTGACTCAAGATGTGATCTATCCTGGAAAATGTTCCATGTGCACTTGAGAAGAAAGTGTATTCTGTTGTTTTTGGATGGAATGTTCTATAAATATCAATTAAGTTGAGATTGTCTAATGTGTCATTTAAAGCTTGTGTATCCTTATTTATTTTCGGTTTGGATGATCTGTCCATTGATGTAAGTGGGGTGTTAAAGTCTCCTACTATTATTGTGTTACTGTCAATTTCCCCTTTTATGGCTGTTAGCATTTGCCTTATGTACTGAGGTGCTCCTATGTTGGGTGCACAGATAATTGCAATTGTTACATCTTCTTCTTGGATTGATCCCTTGATCATTATGTAGTGTCCTTCCTTGTCTCTTGTAATAGTCTTTACTTTAAAGTCTAATTTGTCTGATATGAATATTGCTACTCCAGCTTTCTTTTGACTTCCATTTGCATGGAATATCTTTTTCCATCCCTTTGCTTTCAGTCTATATGTATCCCTTGGTCTGAAGTGGGTTTCTTGTAGACAGCATATGTAAGGGTCTTGTTTTTGTATCCATTCAGCCAGTCTGTGTCTTTTGGTTGGAGCATTTAATCCATTTACATTTAAGGTGATTATTGATGTGTGTTCCTATTACCATTTTCTTAATTGTTTGGGGTTTGTTTTTGTAGATGTTTTCCTTCTCTTGTGTTTACTACTTAGAAAAGTTCCTTTAGCAATTGTTGTAAGGCTGATTTGGTCATGCTGAATTCTCTTAACTTTTGCTTGTCTGTAAAGCTTTTGATTTCTCCATCAAATCTGAATGAGATTCTTGCTGGGTAGAGTATTCTTGGCTGTAGGTTTTTCTCTTTCAGGACTTTCAGTATATCCTGCCATTCCTTTCTGGCCTGCAGAGTTTCTGCAGAAAGGTCAGCTGTTATCCTTATGGGTTTTCCCTTATATGTTATTTGTTGCTTTTCTCTTGTTGCTTTTAATATTTTTTCTTTGTGTTTAATTTTCAATAGTTTGATTAATATGTGCCTCAGTGTATTTCTCCTTGGGTTTATTCTGTATGGGATTCTCTGTGCTTCTTGGACTTGATTACTTATTTCCTTTCCCATGTCAGGGAAGTTTTCCACTATAACCTCTTCAAATATTTTCAGACCCTTTCTTTTTTTCTTCTTCTGGGATGCCTATGATTTGAATGTTGATGTGCTTAATATTATCACCAAGGTCTCTGAGACTGTCTTCTATTCTTTTTATTCTTTTTTCTTTTTCCTGCTCTGTGGCAGTTATTTCCCCTCTTCAATCTTCCAACTCACTTATTCGTTCTTCTGCCTCAGTTATTCTGCTGTTTATACCATCTAGAGTATTTTTAATTTCAGTTATTTTGTTGTCCATTACTGTTGTCCAAGAGCTAGAGTACCACCAGATCGACTGAAGATTCTCAGCATGAAATCAGACAATTTTACTTAGAACTAAGATAAAGACAAAAACCTAATAATAAATACCAAAGCAGTGTGTTATCTGGAGAATAAAGCAAGGAGACGGAGCAGACCGATAATATTGCTTATAAGTATATTAAGATAAAATAAACTAAAAAAGGATAGAAGACAGGGCAACAGAAGAGCATAGTGTGACTGGAAATATGAAAATAAAAAGAAAGAAATAGAAATGTATAAAAGATAGAGATGAAAAGAAGATAGGAGAGATGCAGTCAGCACTACAAAAAACTTAGAAATTGAAATATATAAAAAGGCTAGAAATAAAAACAGAATAAAAAATGGAATAAAAAATATGTTATAAAACTTGTAGGTCTCTTAGGACTAAGATCGTAATTAAAAAACAAAACAAAACTAGAACTGACACCAGAATGGACCAGTTCAATAGAATCAATACTTATGTTTCTGTTTCCTTGGGGTCTCAGCTGTAAGTGTTCTTCTGCCTGCCTTGGGTTTTTTGGATTATTCTGTGACCAGCAGAGCTTCCTTTATTGTTCGTCTGTAAGCGCTGGTGTGTGGGGAGGGAGAGGGTACAACAGTGGCTCCTTCCCCTGGGAGTGAGTGAGCAGTGGCACACTGTCTGGGACACAGTGGTTCAGTCAGGTGTGGTGGTGCCTGTTGCAGAGGGACGCCGGTGGCTCAGGTGTAAACAGAATGTCTCAGGGTTGGGCCGCTCTGCAGGGCTTTTGGCTCTCGGCTGCAGGCACTCTAAGCCAGCCTCGCCCGGGGGCCTTAGTTATCCCTGAGTGCTTTAGTTTGGCCCACCAGGGTCCTTCCTCTGTCTGTCACAGGTGCCAAGAGAGATGCTACGCCTGCGACTCCTCCCCGCTGCTTGTGGGTCAGCAGTATCCAGCTGCCAGTAAGGTCTCTCAGCTCTCTGCGGTAGGCACTCCTCGCTGCGGACCTCTTCCCTCCTGTCCCCTTGGTCCATCTCCCCACTGCCAACAATGTTTCTCACCCTGAACCAGCTCTCCGGTTCCCACGCTCCCATTCCCAGGCCCCTTGTTCAGCTGTGAGTCGAGGTCTCAATCCGGGCATGTTGAGTCGTGGTGCGGACCCTCTGTGTGTTTCTCACTCTTTCCCGTCTGCCACAGCTCAGCTGCTTCACCCTCTTTGAACCATGGCAAATGTCTCCCTACCAGTTATGTCAGGTTCTTTGCAGTCCTTGCTGGTATCCGAGGTCATTTGCTGGTGTTCAGCTGGTTCTCTGTGGGAATTATTGCATCTTTTGCTGTATTCCTAATGCATCTGTGGAGAGGGATGCATTCCATGTCCTTCTACTTTGCCGCCTTCTTTCTTCTCTGAGATTTGTTTTTAATTAATTAATGTATTGGCTGTGTTGGGTCTTCATTGTTGCGCGTGGACTTTCTCTAGTTGTGGCGAGCAGGGGCTACTCTACGTTGCAGTGCGCAGGCTTCTCATTTTGGTGGCTTCTCTTGGTGTGGAGCATGGACTCTAGGTGCAAGGGCTTTGGTGGTTGTGGCACATGGGCTCAATAGTTGTGGCTTGCAGGCTCTAGAGCACAGGTTCAATAGTTGTGTTGCATGGGTTTAGTTGCTCCATGGCATGTGGCAACTTCCCAGCCCAGGGCTCAAATTCATGTCCTCTGCATTGGCAGGCAAATTCTTAACCACTGTGCCACCAGGGAAGCCCCATGGAGTTTTTATATTTCAGACTTACCCACCCTGAGCATCTGGCAATTTGTAAGTTACAGTTCAGACCTGCCTGCCCTGGAACTGGCTCCTGAGGAGGTTTCTGCTTTCGAGTTTCTGCCACAGTAGGTTGTGATTATCTGTACCTGCTTTTCCACCTCTCAGTTTCAGGGGCAGCGGTTTGCCCTGTGACCTTGCTTCTCTGACAGATCTAAGAAAACTTGCTGATATCCCAGTTTGTTTTTTTGTTTGTTTGTTTGTTTTTCTTCCTTATTCTTAGAATCGAGTGTTGACCTCTAAGCTCCCTACATGCCAGACTGGAATCATTGTGGTTTTTATTTGCATTTTCCTAATTATTACTGAGTTGAGCATCTTTTCGTGTGTTTGTTCACCATTTATATATCATCTATGAAAAAAAGTCTGTACAAGTACTTTGCCCATTAAAAAATTGGATTATTTGGGTTTTTGTTGTTAAGTTGTAGAAGTTTATATAGTCGATATATTTTATATAGATTTGTAAATATTTTCTCCCATTACATTTCTTTTTCCCTCTGGATTGTGTCCTTTGATGCGCAGAAGTTTTAATTTTCATGTAGTCTCATTTATCTATTTTTTCTTTTATTGTCTTGTCACATCCAAGAAATCATTGCTAAATTCAAAGTCATGAAGATTTTCCCCAATGTATGCCTTTAGGAGTTTTATAGTTTTAGGTTGTACGTTTGGGTCTTTGATTTGATCCATTTTGAGTTAATTTTTGTATATGGTGTAAGGTAATGGTCCAACTTTGTTCTTTTTCATATGGATATCCAATTTCCCCAGTACCATTTGTTGAAAAGACTATCTTTCCTGCACTGAATAGTCTTGACACCCTAGTTGAAAATCATTTAACCGTGTATGCAAGAGTTTATTTCTGAGCTCTCTATTCTAGTGCATTGGTGTATACATCTTTCTTTATGTTGGTACCATACTGTTTAGGTTATTGTCACTTTGTAGTAAATTCTGAAACCAGAAAGTGTGAGTCCTCCAACTTGTTCTTCTTTTTCAGGATTGTTTTGTCTTTTTTGGGTCCCCTGAACTTCCATATGAACTTCAGGATGTATTTTTCTACTGTGCATAAAATGTCATTGGGATTTTGATGGAGATTGGCTTAAAAATGTAGCTCACTTTGAGTATTGTGGAAATCTTAAAAATACTATTTTCTAATGTATGAATATAGGTTGTCTCTTCATTTATTTATGTTTTCTTTCATTTATTTCAGCAATGTTTTGTAGTTTTCCACGTGCAAATCTTTTACCCCTAGGTATTTTATTCTTTTTGATGTTATTGTAAATGGAATTGTTTATTAATTTTCTTTTGAGGTTGTTCATTGTTAGTGTATAGAAATGCAGCTAATCTTTTAGTGTTGATTTTGTACCTTGCAATTTTTCTGATTTCATTTATTAGTTCTAAGAGTTCCCCACCCCCTTTTGGTGTGTGTGTGTGTAATCTTTAGAGTTTTCTACATATAGTATAATGTCACTTGTGAATGGAGATAATTTTACTTTCTCTTTCCCAATTGGGATGTCTTTTATTTCTTTTTCTTGCTTAATTCCTCTGGTTAGAACTTCCAATTATATGTTGAATAAAAGTGGTAAAATCAGGTATCCTTGTCTTATTCTCTCACCATTGAATAGGATGTTAGTTGTGGGTTTTTCATATATGACTTTTATTATATTGAGATAGTTTCTTTCTATTCCTAGTTTCTTCAGTGTTTTAGCCGTGAGAGGGTGTTGAATTTTGTCAAATGCTTCTTCTGCAACAATTGAGATGATCACATGTTTTTCCCCTTCATTTTGTTAATATGTGTACTACATTGATTGATTTTCATACGTTGAGCCATCCTTTATTCCATCTAGATTATCTAGTTGTTGGTGTACAGCTATTCCTAGTATTCTCATAATTCTTTTGTGGATTATCAATAGCACTGTCCCTATTTTCATTTCATTTCTTTTTATTACTGAATAATATTTCATTATATGACAGTATGGCAGTTCATTTACCCATTTGCCTTTTAAAAGACATCTTGTTCTTTTTTTTGACATCTTGTTCAAATTTGGAGCTATTATGAATAAACTGCTGTAAACATCTATGTGTAGATTTTTGTATGGACATAAGTTTTCAACTTATTTCAGTAAACACCAATGAGTGTAATTGCTGAATGATATGGTAAGGTACTATTCTTGGCTGAGGAGCTCCTGGTCTAGAAAAGGGAGCACAGAGTGGCAAGGCCACTGAGTGCAGTGTGATAGGGGCTGACATTTGGGATGCATGGTGCTGTGGTAGCCTAGAGGGTCTGGGAAGGTTTTATAAGAGAGAGAACTTCAAGGTGAGCCTTCAAGCGTGTGTGGATTTTGTCACGCTGATGCAGGGGGTGGGGTGGGATAACTCTGCAGTCAGAGGGAATCACCAGTGAAAAGTTCAAAGTGTGAAAGGGTATTTGATGTTCCTTGAATAATATAGTGAGAAGTCCCATGAGGTTTGAGCCTGGTGATGAGGGTGGTCTTGAATGAAAAGTGTGCACTTTCTTCTATTGTTTATGGTTGAGTGTTTGAGGGGTGTTAGTCTAGCTGGCAAGTAGAATGAGAGTACAGTGCTCTACATTGGGAGGTGTTGTGGTGGAATTGATCCTGGCCCAGTTTCTTGCTGCCATTTCACCAGGGAATGCAAACTCAACAACCTGAGGCTTGCTCTCTTATTCTTTTTGAGCCCCAATCTCCCCATCAACTGCAGCAGGCACTTATATTTGAAAGTTAAGAGCAGTGTCTGTTTGCTTACTTGCATAGCCTTTTGCAAGGAAACTGCAACTACCATCTGCCAGGTGCCTTTTTTTTTTTTTGAGGCAAAAAAATATGCAAGGAATATCTGCATATATGTAAGTAAAAATTCAAAAAATCTTTACTGTGAAATACGACATACAAAGAGAAAATGTATATTTACAGTCGAAAGAAGAAATAGTAAGGTGAATACCTCATCTCTCTGGTTGGGAAATAGACTGTTACCAGAACCATAAGTAATCCTCTGTGCATCCCTCCCCTACAAACCACTCAATGTCCCTAACCTCCCCCAGATAACCACTAGCCTCACTTATGTATGTCTTCTTCACTTTTCTTTGTGGTTTTACTCCTTGTGTGTGTACTCCTAAAGAATGCACTGTATAGCTTTGAAAACCCAAGTAGTAAACCCATCTGTTCAAGGAAAGAGCAGTTAGGTGAAGCTCCTGAGGATACACTGAGCAGAGGTTCTGAGGCATACCTGTGGCTTCAGTTTCCTTAAGAGTTTCTGAGGCCCCTCTCAGGGAAGTTGGTGGGCAAGATTGTGAATGAGCCTTGCAGGGCCTCACTGCAGTTGGGAAATCCCACAGGGCTCCAGAGTTTGCAGGTGCTGCACATCTGGTAGCAATATGATAGGAGGAGGGGGCTGTTTCTATGTGATGGGCTGAGTGTCCTTAGCTGATGCAGGCAACAGAGCATGGAACAGAGCAGGAACTTTCCTAGACACCAAAGTACAGATGAGAATCAAGACGAGGCTCAGCAAGCTGTGTGTCTTCTGGTTATAAAGGTGGTGCAGTGAAAGTGGGCACCCAGGGATTCTCCTTCACTTCCTTCTATGTTGGATTTTCTGGTTCTTCTGGTCCATCTCTTCCCTTTTTCTTGTTTATCTCTTTTGTTTTGGTGGAGAACATCCTAGTAACCTTTCAAGAAAAGGCACTTGGGAGGTCAATTTTTTACACTTTGCGTGCCTGAAAGTATCCTTATTTAACATTCCCACTTGATTGCTGGTTTGCCTTGGATATGAAATTCTAGGATGGAAATAATTTTCTTTCAATATTTCGAAATGATTACTCCCTTGTCTTCTTGCCTCCAGAGTGTTGTTGATAAACCTGAAGCCATTGTGATTCCTGATCTTTTTGTGTGTGACTTGTTTTTTCCCTCTGTTCAAGTTTTTGGAATCTTCTGTATGTCCCCAATGTTCTGGAATTGCACAATAACTTTCCTTGGTGTGGGTCTATGGGTTTTTGAAGGGTTCTTCCAACCTTCAAGTCAAGGTCTTCAGTTCTGGCAACACTTCTAAAATTATTATAATTTTTTGTGATTGTTGATTATTTTCTCCCCTCCATTTTCTCATTTAGATGGTTGAGCTCCTGGAGAGTTTCTCTCATTTTTCTCATCTTTTCCATCCCTTTTCTTTGCCCTCCTTATTGGGAGAGTTTCTCAAACTATCTTCCAAATTTTACGTTGCATATTTTCCATTTATGCTTTCAGATTTTGAATTTCCAAGACCTTTTTTTCCTTCTTCTTATCTTCATTCCTTCCTTCCTTTTTCCCTCCATCCCTCTCTCCCGCCTTTCCTTCTGTCCCTCTTTCTTTTTAAAAAATAGCATTATTATTGTTTTAAGGATATTTAGTTTTTTAAAGATTTTTTAAAGATTTCAATGATAGTTTTTTTAAATCTTACTTAATTAAAAATTTACACACAGTAGTATTCACTATTTTGGGTATACAAGTTGAAGAGTTTTAACGCATGCTTAAAATATTCTCCCTACATTCTATTTCCTCCAGGTTGCTTTTTGTCTCTTTTGTTTAAATGTGTTTGACATTTTTCTCAGATGTCCGGCAATTCCTGGCTCTCTGCTCATGATTAAGAATGGGGACTAAGAGACTAACTGGGGACTTTTTTGAAAACATGGTGGGCCTTGTCAACTGGGAGATGACACAATGGGTGATGACATGGGCCAGTTGTTGGGGGTCAGATTCCCCAGTGAGGAGCCCTCTAATCTCCTGCCATCAGCATTTAGTATGTTTTTGGTATTACCACCCTGTCTTATTCCTTTAAATATAGTTTCATTACTTACTAGCTTAAGACAGTATCTAGTTACTATTCTGCTGGGAAAGATGAGAAAATCAGTATATTTATACTGTCTTCCACCATTTCTGCCTCTCTTTTACCGACTTCACTGAAGACAGTTTCTTTGATTATTTCTAAGTCTATTTTCTGGAACCAAAATTGCTGCAGTCGTTTTTGGTTCAGTTGTACATGTGAATACATTCAGTACTCACTGCTGACTTTGTTGCTAGTTTTTCTGTTCATTTTGGCTGAAAACTGTCTTCTAGGACAGTGCTTTTCCAACTTTTATGTTCTTAAGATTCACCTGGAGATCTTAAGACTCTGGTGCAGTAGGTCTGGGATGGGGTCTGAAAGTCTGTGTGTTGGACTGGCATCTCCAAGGTGAGTCTGATGCTGTACATTTCACACTGCAAGTGGCAAGATTCTAGCAGGTTCTTCATGAATTCTGAAACTTTGAAAACATCTCTCTGTTGTCTTGATACTTGTGTGACATTTGGGCATGAAATTCTTGGGTCACATTTTTTTCCCTTGATGACTTTGCAGACATTGCTGCAGTATCTGCTGGTATTGAAAGCTTTTTGGAGATTCTGAAGGTAGCTTGATAGCAGCCCCTGCACGTGGCTTGATTTTTGTGTGCTTGTTTCTTTTTGGCCTGGAAGCCACGAGGTTTTTGATTTGCTTTATCTTTGAAATTCAGTGTCATTGCAGGTGATGTCTCAAGTGCTGACTGATGTGTGAGGGCTCTATTCTGGGATATAGTGTGATGCCCTTTTTAACCTGTAGATTCAAAGTTTCTTCTATTTTGCAAGAGTTACCTGAATCACTTTTTAAATAAGTTTACTTACTTACTTACTTACTTATTTATTTATTTATTTTAATTTATTGGCTGCATTAGGTCTTTGTTGCTGTGTGCAGGCTTTCTGTAGTTGTGGAGAGTGGGGACTACTCTTCATTGTGGTGTGCAGGCTTCTTATTGCCGTGGCTTCTCTTGTTTTGGAGCATGGGCTCTAGGCACGCAGTCCTCAGTAGTTGTGGCATGTGGCCTCAGTAGTTGTGGCACATGGGCTTAGTTGCTCCATGTCATGAGGGATCTTCCTGGACCAGGGCTTGAACCCGTGTTCCCTGCATTGGCAGGCAGATTCTTAATCACTGTCCCACCAGGAAAGCCCTCATTTTTCTTTTGTTTTCATCTAAATCATTTTTCAAAGAATTGAGATATAATTCACACACTATTTCAGTATATTTACCCTTTTAAAGTACACAATTCAATGGTTTTAAGGCATATTCACAAAATTGCACAATCATCACTACTATCTAATTTCAGAACATTTTCAACACCTCAGAAAGAAACCCCATTCCCATTACTGGTCACTCCCCATTCTCTCCACCCACAGCCACTAATCTACTTCTGTCTCTATGGATTTGCCTGTTCTGCACATTTCACATAGTTGGGAGCATATAAGATGTGACCTTTTGTGTCTGGCTTCTTTCACCTGCATCATGTTTTCAAGGTTCATCCATGTTGTAGCATATATTGGAATTTCATTCCTTTTTATGGCTGAACAATGTTCTATTGTATGGATAGACCACATTTTGTTTATCTGCTCATCAGCTGATGGACAAGGGTTCCTTCTGCTCCCTGGATCATTTTTGAATATTTCTTTTTTGTCCTTGCTTATCTTCTTCAGAGATTCCAACTGTGTATCTCATGGGATCTCTTTTGCTCTGTGTCTGCCGTTTTTCTCTCACCCTTTTTTCTTATTTGCTCTTTTCCAATTCATCTTTCTTAATTTTCTCTATCCGCTTCTCTCTGTCCCTGATTGTTATCCACAATACCTTATCCCTCCTCATGGCTTCATATGTGGCCTTTGGTTCAGTGACAGTCAATTTCTCCTCTCCCTCTTTTTCCTGAGCTCTGCTAGAAAAAAAGATTTTTCATTTCTTTCTGCTGTGCTATCATCACTTTGCTGAGTACCTACAATGCAGCTTTGAGACCCTGCATGATGGAGGTGATACTTTTAGTATATTCTGTGAGTTCGTGGGGACATCTTTGCTCATAAGGATCATGTTTTCTGTGACAAAATCTCTTGGAGAGATATTCTTCACTCATTTATTTTTCCTCTATCTATCTTTCTTTTTTTCCTGCAGTATAGATTCTTTGCTTATTCATTTTGTGGTTGAATTCTTCTTGGATGAGTGGTTTTCACAAGGATGGCATTGGGGAGGAGCCAAGGCATTTGCAGTATTTCGTGGAGATGCCTCATAGGACAGGTGCGTGTGACTGAGGCTGCTGAGCTCTCCTCTGTTGAGCTGACCAAGAGCAGCAGCTGTAGGGCTGCTGCCTCCCCTGGAGCCCCTCCCTGCTGCCTGTGTTAGCCAGGGAGCGGTTTGCCAGGTCCTTCATGTAACGTCTTATCTCTCTGAGCACCTTATCTCCTTCCACTCTACTGTATCAAATGTTCTTGTTTTGTCCCAACCCCCCACACCATGTTGGCCACCCACCTGCGTGGGTCTGTCCTGCACTGGCCCTGCCTTGAAGGTCTCCCTGGATGGCACAGTGTCCCCTGCCCCCAGCAGTTTTTCTCATTTACTTTAGAGTTTGGAGTTAGAGGTTTTCCCTCATTTAATCAAAGACAGAAAGTTGCTGTTTCTCATTTTCTTTGCTGCTTTTGATGGATTTGGGAGAAGAGGAAGACAGGAAGTCATGAAGAATCCTTTCTCATATGTAATTCCAATAAAAGAATGACCAAAAGCAAATGCTTGGGAAGAGATTTCCCTGGTGGCACAGTGGTTAAGAATCCACTTGTCAATGCAGGGGACACAGGTTTGATCCCTGGTCTAGGAAGATCCCACATGCTGCGGAGCAACTAAGCCCACATGCCACAACTACTGAGCATGTGCTGTAGAGCCTGTAAGCCACAACTACTGAGCCCACGTGCCACAACTACTGAAACCTGCACACCTGGAGCCCATGCTCCACAACAAGAGAAGCCACCACGGGACTGGTGGCACAATGGTTAAGAATTCACCTACCAACGCTGGGGACACGGGTTCGATCCCTGCTCCAGGAAGATCCCACAGAAAAAAGAAAAAAAAAAAAAAGGTCACTGCACTGAGAAGCCTGTGCACCGCAACAAAGAGTAGCCCCCACTCACCACAACTGGAGAAAGACTGCGTGCAGCAATGAAGACCCAATCCAGTCCCCCCAAATTAATAAATAAAATAAAATTTAAAAAACAAAACAAAAAACCCCCAAATGCTTGGGAAGAAGTAATGAAGATGTGGAGTAATGAAGATTTGGAGCTACCAGACCCTCCCTTACTGTAAAACGCAGGTAAAGTTAAATACATGTAAATTTCTGAATTCAGTTCAAAATCCCCACCCACACACTCTAGTTTATGATAGTAAAAATAAATGAAATGCCCTGATGCCTCTAAAACCAAATTTCAACTGTATTATATAGCTCATATTTTAAGTCAAACTATGCCAAACATTGCTTTTGAATTTGGAGAAAATTCAGCCGTCTCCATAACATGCTAGCAAACAGTCGTCTTATAGAAAAGCAGAAATACGACTTTATATAAAGGAGTAACGGGTGTAAAACCCTTGGCAAAGTGTTCGCTCCTGTTTGAGCTCAACATTGGGTTTTTCTCTCTGCCTCATCTCCTTCCCAATCACAACGGAGACCTTGCCAGGCTGGACCAGGTCCTGGGCAAATACCGTTTTGGGGGAGAAGGAGCTCTCCATCAGGACTGGGTCCTTAGCATAGTCACGGGGACAGCCATCTCCCACCTGGGGCTGTTTTTGGCCCCTGCAGGTCTGTGCCTAATTGCCTGTGGCCTGGGCCTCTCTCTCTGGAGCACTATGACCTGGAGGGGGCCAGAGCTCTTTGTGAGGCTGCTAGAGGGTGGTAACACCTGAAGTCACAATCCTCAGGGCTCTCGGCCTTGTGTTTTCCAGCTCAGCCTCTAAAGCCAGTTCTCCAGGCCACCTGGCCTCTGTCACCACTCTGCTTGGTGTTCTCCACCTACCCCCACCACCTGACGGCAGCCTTTCACAGCCTTCCCCCGAGCTTAACTGAAACCTGGCTCCCCTCCCTTGTTGTCCCTCATCCTCCCTTGTCCTGAGTCTCTTGGTGCGGGGCTTGCATTGGAGTGTCCCGATGCTGCTGCCCCTCCCTGCAATTCTGTTCCGCTGTCCCTCTGAAATCCTGTTTGGGCTCATCAGCCTCCCTCGTACACTCCCTGCTGGGAAGGGTTACCTCTTGCCTCCCCTGGCTGCCCACAGCACACCAGTCACCCCCAATATGGCCCCGACGCCTGGGCAGAGTTCTGTTTATGTGATTGTCTCTCTAAGCCTCCTGGGAGCTCTTCTTCCATGAGAGGGTTTTAGTCATCTGCATCCCACTGTCAAAGTTAGGGCCAGACTCTTGATCAGCACTCCTGTGTTTCAAGAATAGAGAAGAGGCTAGAAGGCAGGAACATAAGGAAGCAGAGGCTCTGTTCTCCTCTGCTGCGGCCCACTGTGCCCCTTCCGCAGGCTGGAAGCCTTTCTCCATCTGCAGTCCCACAGGATACTTCCTTGCTCCTCCTTCCTCCCTCCAAAGCCCTCAACTTTCAAGACAAGTCCTCTGGCCCTGCTTCCAATTTTACTTTTTCTTTCTGCTTTCGGATGGAGACTGGAGGCCTCTGTGGCCTGTGGCCGGTAGAGGACAGGCACCCTCCCAGCTGGGCAGGGCATTGCTGCCTCCCCCAGTGCCTTGGGTGGGTCTGGGAAGCTCAGGTGAGATTAAGTAAAGGTGCGTTGGTACTGAGCCCTGAGCTCTGCTCTGCAGCCTCAGCGAAGGAAGGATTTGACTGCTGACTCAAGTCGGGTGCCTACCATGCGGAGGAAGCCTCAGATGGGCAGGGAAGGGATGAAGCTCCTGAGGTGGTGAGGTGTCTTGCATTTCCTTTGGTGAGAGGCTCTTGGGGGCCAATGGGGAGGGAGGGCAAGCAGGAGCATGGGAAGAGCTCGAGAGGGAGAGTTGGGAGCCCAGGTTGGGATCCCCTCTATGCAGGTGCTCATTGCTGCCTGGTGTCAGCTCTTCCAGTCCCAAGGTTACAGACAGAGGGAGCAGATTGTCTGGGAACTTTCCTGGGACTGGAAAAGAGTGGGTGGTTGGTCAGAGAGTTGTGTTTGACCAGGTCTGATTCCTCCACCCATTTATCCTTGTAAACACACACAAATAAAGAAATACAACAATGGACTCACATGTACCCACTCTCCAGATTGAATAATTACCAAGATTGTGCCATATTTACTTTGTCACTTTTTCTTTGCTGAAGTATTTTAAGGCAAATCTCAGACATTTTGCCATTTCACCTGTAAATAATTGGGTATGCATCTTTCAAATTATGACAGTTTTCATGCCATAATGCGATCAGCATACTTAACAAAATTAACAACGGTTCCTTGGTATCAACTAATATCAGTTCATAGTTGAATTTCTTTGGTGTATTTTTATTATCGTTTGACATGTAAGGGACAACATTTGGTTGTGATATCTCTTAAGTCTGTTTTGATGGACAGCAGTCTCTTTTTTATTCTGGGTCAAGGACCTGTTGCTGAGACAGGTTGTCCCGTCTAATGGCTCTCGATCTGTTTGTCTGTATAGTAGATGGTATTGCTGCCCTGCCCAGATTCCCTTTACTTGCACGCCCAACTTTGTCTGCCGTCAGTGCTGACTGCTAAGGGCTCACAGATCACAATTCAGGGGAATTGCTTCTAGAAAGTTGCTCTTGGCCAACCTGAGCTCACCCTCTGCATGGCCCGCAGCCCATGACTGACAGGGGTACTGAAGCCGAGCTTCCCTGACCTGAGAGGGGACAATACTGTAGTGGTGCTACTGCTCCAGAGCTTTCCAGGGGACTAGGCAGAGCCTAGACTTCAGCTAAAAGCACTCATTTCCTTAGCTTCTTCCCCTGTCCTACTGTGCCTCCCTCACTTCCTTGCAGGTTTCTTTTGAGAGCACTTGCTTGTGAATCCTAGGGTCAAACTGTGCTTCTGGGAGACCTAAGTCTTTCTTCCTTAGAATGTCACTTAATTTTTACTTTGATTTCTTGAATACCTACAAACGGAAATGAACTCTAGAGGCCTAATCAGAACCAGGTTCAACTCTTTATAGCAAGATTACTTCAACCTGTGGTCTGGTCAGCATATTGCAACCCATCTGGAGGCACAGGGGATCAGTGAGTTCAGTCTGATCCCTCTGTTGTGAAGTTCCCCATCAACCTCTCATCCAAGTACTCCATCTATTGATTATTGCACTAGGGGTGGCAAGGAGGTTATTTTTCTAATTCTTTTTCTAACATCATTTCTTCCACATTTATTACCTGGAACATTTCCATAGGGAAGAACTTTCCCTTATCAATGAAAGCTACTTGGTTGTCCTGGAACGCAATTTATTCAGGAGAGGTTAGTTTCTTTCTAGTTAATTGCCAATGCCCAGTAAAGAGGTGATGCCCTTTATTTCCTGGTTCCATTACCATTATCACTCATGCTATTGTTTCTTTCAGCATCATAATAAATGTGTAGGTTTTTAAAATTGAGAAAATTGATGTAACATAAAATTCACCTTTTAAAAGTGTATAATTCAGTGATTTTTAGTATATTCACAATATTGTGCAACCATCATCACTATCTAATTCCAGAACATTTTATCACCCAAAAAGCACCCCCACCCATTAAGCAGTCGCTCCTCCTTACTCCCCAGCCTCAGCCCCTAGAAACCATTCATCTATTTCCTGTCTCTGTGGATTTGCCTATTCTGGACATTTCATAAAAATGGAATCATACAATATGTGGCCTTTTGCATCTGGCTTCTTTTCCTTGGCTTAATGTTTTCAAGTTTCATCCGTGTTGTAACATGTATCAGTACTTCATTATTATTCATTCAGTATTGACTAATATTCCATTGTACAGATATTCCACATTTCGTTTATCCGTTAATCAGTTGATGGATATTTGGGTTGTTTCCATTTTTTGGCTATTAGGAATAATGCTGCTATGAGCATTGAGGTACAAGTTTTTGTGTGAACATATCTTTTAAATTACCTAGAAGTAGAATTGCTGGTCATATGGTAACTCTGTGTTGCCTTTATAAGGAACTGCTAAACTGTTTTCCATAGACTCTGTTCCGTTTACAGTCCATCAGCAATGTGTGAGGGTTCCAATTTCTCCACATCTTCATCAACACTTTTTAAAAAAAAATTATTAGTTAATTATTTACTTATTTATTTTTGGCTATGCTTGGTCTTCACTGTGGTGCATGGGTTTTTCTAGTTGCAGTACACATGCTTAGTTGTGCCATGTGGGCTGTTAGTTCCCCGACCAGGGATCAAACCCAGGCCCCCCCTGCATTGGGAGCACAGAGTCTTAACCCCTGGATCACCAGGGAAGTCATTTTACCAAGACTTGTTACTTACCATTTTAAAAATTATAGCCGGGGGAGAGTTAAGATGTTAGGTTAAGCCAGGTGGAGTAGAAGGATGCAGAGTCTCTCTCCATGGATGCATCAGGAATACATCTACAGATGCAACAATCTCACAGAACACTGGCTGAACACTGGCAGAGGACCTTGGACACTGGAAAGGACTATAAAGATCCCTGCATAACTGGGTAGGACAAAAACAAAAAAAAAGAAGGGAGAAGGAGGAGGAGAGGAAATGGGATGGGAGCTGAAGCAGAGGAGAGATTCCCAAATTCAGGGAAACCCTCTATCCTACAGGGAAATGACTTTTCTGATGGGGAAGTTGATTGAGACAGAAGGGAGGCGTTTGGGGCTGTTGGAAGAGGGTGAAGTGGCTGATCTGTGGCAGACAGGACAGAGTGAAAAATACACACACAGTCTGTACCGAGGCCCTGCGTGCCCCAGGCTGAGATGTGGGTTCACAGGTGTGCAAGGGGGATCAGAGAGCAGACCCAAGGCGAGAACTGCTGTTGGCTGTGGGGAGACGGACTGAGGGGATGGGAGGGAGGACATCTGCAGCAGGGAATGCCTACAGGGGAAGACCAGACTGCCATGGAAGCAGGGTGCTACTGCTGAGTCACATGCAGGGGGTGGGGCCACTGCTGTAGCCTCTCTCTCCCCACATGCTGGCACCTGCCAATGAACAATAAAGGAAGTCCTCTCCAGGGCTGGCTGTCACATGCTGGTCACAGAGTAATAGAAAAAGCCCCATCAAGGGCTGGCCCTCGTGGGCCTGCTGCCAAGTGCCAGAAAATGGCCGGCCATGGCTGGCCCCCACTAGGGCCATATCTCATGCACCCATGGCCTCCGGCTTCCCTAGGCATTTGGTGCTACCGCCAGGGCTCCTGTGATCCAAGCAGTCATACCACCTCTGTGCCCTGTCCTTACTGGGGCAGACCCAAGAGCTCCAAGGTAGCCTCAGGACCAGACGTCTGTGGGTGGACCAAATGCAGAGGTGGGGATAAAACCAAAGCTGAACCCCAGGGATGGGCGACTAAGGAAGAGGATTGAAAATCTTTCCATCAGCTGTGAAATTGCAGATTAAATCCCTGCAATCAGCTATGTAGACACTGCATCTATGGAATATCTGAGTAGACAATGAGTGTTCGCACAAATGAGATGCTCTGGCAGCCATGGACTCTGGGGGCAAGCACACGCCAGATCAGAGTCTAAGTTGTCCCCACAGGGCCCCAGCAGGTTCAGAGTCCAACCCAGAGTCAGAGGAGGGCCTCTTGGAGGGGTATAGGTGGCCGGTGTGTGCAAGGACACTTACAGCTGAGACTGCAAGGAAAGAGAATTATTATTATTATTTCTATAGTTTTAATTCATTCTGCTGTTTGTTCTGGCTTTTTGTTTGTTTGTTTGTTGTTTTAATTGTTTTTTTTTAATTAGTATTTTGGGATCTTTGTGTTTTATAACATATTTTTTTTTATTTTTTAAATATATTTCTATTTCTAGTTTGCTTTTCTGTTGTGCTGTGTTTTTTCTCTTTTTATTTTATTTTATCTTAATCTATTTTTAATCTTTTTTGTTGGTTTGTTCTGTTTCCTTGCTTTATTCTTCAGTCGTCACACTGCTTTGGTTTTTTTGTTTTTAGGTTTTGTGTTTTTCTTAGTTCTGATTCTAATTGTTTGATTTTGTTTTGGGGTTCTTCTGTTTATCTGGTTGTTCTCTTGCTTTTTGTTTTATTTTGTTTTGTTTTTGTTTCTTTTCAGTGTGTGTTTCCTTGTTTCTGTTTTTGTTTGTTTGACTTTATTTTTACCATTTCTCTGGGGTTTTGTCTTTTTTTTAAAAAAATCATTTTGGTTGGTTTTATTTCTTTGCTTCATTCTTCAGTTGAGACTCTGCTTTGGTTTTGTTTTGTTTGGTTTGGTTTGGTTTGGTTTTATGTGTTTGTTGGTTTTCTTTTTAATAGTCTGATTTCATTGTGGGGTTCCTTTGTCTGGTTGTTCCCTTGCTTTTTTTCCCCCTTTTGTTCTGTTTCTGTTTCTTTTGTGTTTGTGCGTGTTTCCTTGTTTCTGTTTTTATTTGTTTGATTTAACTTTTTTACCATTATTCTGGGACTTGTTTAGTCTTTTTTTAATCCTTTTTATTACCAGGATGAGCAACCTGCAGGGTCTTGGTTCCTCACCAGAAGTTGGGCCTGAGGTTCTGGGGTGGGAGCACTGAGTCCACTAGAGAATTTCCAGCAACAGGGAAGATTAATCGCTGAGAGCTCTCATGGAGGCCTCTATCAGAATCCAAGACCTGGCTCCTCCCAACTGCCTGCAGCTCCCAGCACTGGAAGCCTCACACCAAACAACAAATGAGAGAGAAACACAAACATACCCATCAGTAAACAGACTACCTAAAGTCATACTAAGCTCACAGACACCCCAAAATCCACCACCTGACATGGCCCTGCTCATCAGAGGGAAAAGACTCAGCTCCACCCACCAGAATGTAGGCACCAATCCCTCCCATCAGGAAGCCTACACAAGACACAGGACAAACCCCACCACTAGGGGCAGAGAACAGAAGCAAGAAGAACTATGACCCTGCAGCCTAGGAAAAGGAGACCTCAAATACTGTAAATTAGACAAAACAAGAAGACAGAGAAATATCTGGCAGGCAAAGGAGCAAGATAAAAACCCACAAGACCAAATAAATAAGGAAGAAATAGGCAAATTGCCTGAAAAAGAATTCAGAGTAATGATAGTAAAGATGATCCAAAATCTCAGAAACAGGATAGAGGAAATACAAGAAACATTTAAGAAGGACCTAGAAGAACTAAAGAGCAAACAAACAGTAATGAACAACACAATAACTGAAATTAAAAATACTCTAGATGGGACTTCCCAGGTGGCACAGTGCTTAAGAATCTGCCTACCAATGCAGGGGATATGGGTTCAATCCCTGGCCTGGGACAATCCCACATGCTGCAGAGCAACTAAGCCCATGTGCCACAACAACTGAGCCTGTGCTCTAGAGCCTGTGCTCTAGAGCCTGTGAGCCACAACTATTGAGCCCTCATGCCACAACTACTGAAGCCCACACACCTAGAGCCTGTGCTCCACAACAAGAGAAGCCACTGCAATGAGAAGCCCACGCACCAAAACAACAGTAGCCCTCGCTCTCCGTGACTAGAGAAAGCCTGCGTGCAGCAACGAAGACCCAATG